>NC_053035.3:465584827-470384827 GCF_002575655.3 Aegilops tauschii subsp. strangulata
TGAAGGGGGAATTTAAGGTCAGATAGACGTCATATGATTATTAGATCTGTAGTTCAATGTTGCAAACATATATGATTATTTGATTTGATCTGTGGTTCAATGATACTAGATGGAAACATATTTGATTTGGAATGCATTAATTTTGATGTGCCAATGAATTGATTTAGATGATACAAGATTCATCTATAGTATAATTTATTGTTGTTTAGGTAAGTAATGAAATTTTAGATGTTTGTTGGAGATGTATGCATTTATAGTTGAAGTTGTACCTAATTAACTACTGCATTATGTTAATATGTGTAGGAGCTTTGCTGCATTATCCCAAAAACAGTAATTTGTGCATATTAAAATTTGTAGTTGGCTTCTGTAATTAGTAGCAATGGATGTGATTTTATATTTAGGGGGCTAAAAGATAACTCACTTTACAGTTGCAGAAGGGTGGCCTAAAAAACAGTAACATGGCCTTGAAATATTGTCCTTGCCCAAAATTTCATAAACCAAATGTTGTAGGCAGGCCTATTGTCCAGCCTCATAAAATTAACCTGGCCAGAGATTTTCCTCTTGTGCAAATACTTATGATGAATTACAAAAATATGCAGCTAGGATGTCACCATTGTATAACTATGAAGTAAACATTCCAACGCAGGATCCTAGCAACAAAATATACTATATGTTTCCATTAAGTAGTGTGTGGGGGGGGGGGGCGGGAATTCCCTCAAAAGAAAAGTGTTGGGTTAATCCAGTGAATGTCAAGAATCCAGCTTGGATTTTCATTAGCATTTATGAAGGAAAGCATTTGTCTGTTGATTGATTGCTTTGATTCTGTATTTATAAGGAAAGCATTTGGTCACTTGCAACATACCAATGTGGTTCACATTCACAATTTCGTCTGTAATGACATTCTTTGAACTGCAATTCAATTCATTGTAATTGATGTGCTTGTTTGACAATATAGCAGGAGGAGGAGGATCTTGTGGGCAACAAGAGGAAGTGGGACAAGACTGGGTTCTACCCATATGACTCTGATGAAGATGAGCCGTATGAGGTAAGGCCTAGTTGAAATCTTATTTGTGCATTGAGTTAGTATTACGTGTTTATAGTATTTGAATGCATAATGTATTAATGTCAGTCATTAATGTGTGCAGTATGAATCTGGAGATGATGTGGTCGAGGGGAACGTCGAGTCCTTTGAAGAGAAGGTGGTGTTGAAGATCAGGGCCCAAGGACCTGGTATGTACCACAACTGGAGGACGGAAAAGTACCGCTGCCCCTTCTGCAGCAAGCCCAAGCCCAAGTCTGGGTTATTGGAGCATCTGATGGAAAATTGTCGGGCTACATCGATCTCCAGTGATGAGTACAAGATCAGGGCTCAGCATTCTACCCTCCTGAAGGTCCTGAGAAACCCTAACCTCTAGTCCTACATCATGCTGATCATCAAAAGCTGGAAGCCGTACTCATCATCAGTATATTTGATGATGTTTTACTTTTGGAAAGCTGCATCTGGGTCTGAACTGGTTGGAAACTACCTCTATTAATGTAATGTAATGTATTGTGTGTCTCAACTGGATCTGTTGTGAACTGCCTGCTACTTGTGGTGGTAACCTAGAATGCTATCTATATATGTGTGGCCTTAACTTTATTGGTGGTGAATGCTTCCTTCATGTTTAGTTGTTGTTTCGATGGTGCAATGATCACAAATGGCGCTTCAGTGTTGCTTCAGACATGCTGCAACACTTGTCTATGCTGTGGGCAAGTGCAACATGCTGTGCGCATGTGCCAATTATACCAAATATTGAATCTGGCAATGTTCCAAATTGGCTGTCATGAATTATAGTACATGGGGTTTCGTAAAGTTACTGATAATTGTTCATCCTCACACATTCCATCAATGCATAATTTGAATAAGCAAAAAGATCAAATGTTCCATGATTTGAACCAATGTTGCAATAACAGAGCAAATATTCCATCATCAAAGTGTGAAGGAATTAAATGTAAATTTAGAAGAGTAATGTAATACTAGTTAAAAATAATGTGTGCAAAAAAAGGAATTTGAAATAAGATCTACTTTATTTTTTAATAAAGTTATATTACCCTACTTATTAGAATTTTGAAAATGTCACTTATTTATAAGAAAATAAAATATAAATATAAATATTCAAAAACATGTCTTTGATAAAAATAACTTTTGAATTTTTGGTATGTTATTATTTGAGGGGTCATGTAATTTTTATGTTATTTTTTGAGTGCTCAGGTAATTTTTATGTAAACTGAAGGAAAAGGAAAAAAATAAACAAAAGGAAAAGCATGGGCCAGCCTAGCCATCTTGGAAACCTAACTTTATAAATAAATAAAATTCAAAAAATAAGAGGGCATTAAAAAAATAAACAAATATAAGAGGGCATTAAAAATAAACAAATATAAGAGGGCATTATAAATTAAAAAAATTCAACAAAATAGAAAGAAAATATAAGAGGGCATTATAAATTTCAAAGAAAATATAAGAGGGCATTATAAACAAATATAAGAGGGCATAGACTGATGTTTTGACCAGTCAGTCTAGAGGGCATTATAAATTAATAAAAAATTCAAAAAATTGTAAAAGCTTGGAAACCTAGCTTTGTTTGTGCAAGAGATCATGTGTGCCAAAGTTGAGGTGATTTGGAGGTGGTCGAAAAAATGACCGCATTCCGGAGGGGCCATTTGGTCTAACTTAAGCCAGTTTTTGAACAAATGTGATTTTTTCCACCACCTCCAAATCACCCAAACTTTCTTGAACATGGTGAACCACATGTGCCAATCATGCCTATGAAAGAAAATTTGGAAAAAGAATATTTTACAATGCCCCCATGAGGTAAAGACCGATGTTTTGACCAGTCAGTCTAGAGGGCATTATAAATTAATAAAAAATTCGGAAAAATATAAAACCTTGGAAACCTAGCTTTGTTTGTGCAAGAGATCATGTGTGCCAAAGTTGAGGTGATTTGGAGGTGGTAAAAAAACCCTAGACCACAGCCGCGGCGTGACGCAACATGCGTTTTGTGTCCGAATTCGTGCACACCTTGCCTGGGGGGCACATTGGCCATGCTCACATGCTCCCAAAAGTTGGGGTCATCTCATGCATGCCCCCACATGCACCATGTACAAGCCGGACCATTCGGGTCTGCCGGAGGGCAAGTTTGAAAGAGGTTTTCCTTGCCGGACCCACCAAATGATCCCAAACTTTTTGCACACCTTACCATGACCATGGCATGCATGTGGGAGGAGAATTCATACACCACGGCCTCATTTTTGTTGAAATCCCATTAATATCCATGTGTATTACATGTTAGTGAGCATGTGTAAAATTTATTAGATGACTTGAAGGTCAAAACATTAACTTGTCATATATGCAAAAAAATGTGTATTGAATGCAAGTGAGCATGTGTATAATTTAGTGTGTGATTTGAAGATCAATACACATGGCAATATGCCAAAAAAAGTGCCCACCTACCAGAGCAGGAGAATTCATACTCCACGGCTTGCATACGACTAGGAACCCTGCCGTGCATGGGCCAGGATGCAGGCCCGTGGTGCAGAATATCTCTGCTGCTAGTAGGCCCCACGGGGCAGAGGGGACGAGAGTTAGGCAATGTACTGCCTGCAATTGATAGGAGCTTAGGAGGGGAGTCGCAGCCGGGTATATAAACCGGTGCGGCGCTCTCTCGCTTGGCGAGGTGGGACTAAACTCCCACCACCCAACGGCTGTGCGCTGCGATGTGCCCTGCGCGGCTCCGCCTTGGGCCCAATTTGGGCGGGCTGGCCCAGGGCAGGCTTACCCGCGCGCTGATCTGTTTGATATTCTCTTTGTTTTTCACTTCTTAACTCCAAAATTTCTTTTCTTGTTTATATTTCTAATATTTAAAATCAAATCTCTTTTTTCTATATTATTTCTAACAGTGTTTACTAAAATTAAAAAATTATGTCAAATTATGTTGTGTTTTATTTCATTTGTTCGTTCTCTTTTGTATGTTGATAATATTTACAAAATATAAATTAAAATGGTGTGTTTTATTTCAATTCTTCATTCTAATCTTTCTTATCTTTATTATTTTTGAAATATTTTTAGTTTGTAAGATAAAATGTTCTGTTTTAGTTCACTTCTTCATTCTAATATTTGTTCTCTTCTTTATATTTGAAATATTTTGAAAATGTAAGATAATATGTTATCTTTTATTTCACTTCTTCATTCTAATAGATCTTATCTTTTTTATATTTGAATTATTTTTTAAATGTAAGATAATATGTTGTCTTTTATTGCACTTATTCATTCAAATTTTTCTTCTGTTTTCTATGTTCTCCTCTTTCCTTTGTTCTAACAGTTATAAATTTAAATAATGTATGATATAATGTTGTCTTTTATTTCACTTTTCATGGTTGTCTTTCCTAATTATAATTTTTCTTTTCTGTTTCATACTTGAAATATTATTAAATCAAATATAGCTTGGACAATCGCATGTATGCCTCCACTTGCACCATGTACTACAAGCAGGTTTTTCTTCTCAGTCTCACCAATTGATACCAAACTTTTATGCACACCCTACGATGAGCATAGCAAGCATGCCTGGCAACTACCGTCCATTTCCGACACTCTATGCATTTTGTAGGCGTTTTGCGGTGATAAAACCCTAGAACAGTGCCCCGACGTGACGCAACGTGCGTATTGTGTCCGAATTCGTGTACACCTTGCCTGGGGGGCCACATTGGCCATGCCCACGTGCTCCTAAAAAGTTGGGGTCATCTCATGCATGCCTCCACATGAACCATGTACAAGCCGGACCATTCGGGTCTGCCGGAGGGCAAGTTTGAAAGTGGTTTTCCTTGCCGGTCCCACCAAATGATCCCAAACTTTTTGCACACCCTACCATGACCATGGCATGCATGTGGAAGGAGAATTCATACACCACGGCCTCATTTTTTTTGAAATCCCATTAATATCCATGTGTGTTACATGTACGTGAGCATGTGTAAAATTTATTCGATGATTTGAAGGTCAAAACATTAACTTGTCATATATGCAAAAAAAATTGTATTGAATGCAAGTGAGCATGTGTATAATTTAGTGTGTGATTTGAAGATCAAAACACATGGCAAAATGCCAAAAAAATGTGCCCACCTACCAGAGCATGAGAATTCATACACCCCGGCCTGCATACGACTAGGAACCCAGCCGTTCATGGGCCAGGATGCAGGCCCGTGGTGCAGAATTTCTGCTGCTAGTAGGCCCCACGGGGCAGAGGGGACGAGAGTTAGGCAATGCACTGCCTGCATATGATAGGATCTTGGGAGGGGAGTCGCAGCCGGGTATATAAACCGGTGCGGCGCTCTCTCGCTTGGCGAGGTGGGACTAAACTCCCACCATCCCACGGCTGTGCGCTGAGCTGTGCCCTGCACGGCTCTGCCTTGGGCCCAATTCGGGCAGGCTGGCCCAGGACAGCCTTACCTGCGCGCTGATCTGTTTTATATTTTCTTTGTTTTTAATTTCTTAACTCCAAAATTTCTTTTCTTGTTTATATTTCTAATATTTAACATCAAATCTATTTTTTTCTATATTATTTCTAACAGTGTTTACTAAAATTAAAAAATATGCCAAATTCTGTTGTGTTTTATTTCATTTGTTCGTTCTCTTATGTATATTGATAATATTTACGAAATATAAACTAAAATGGTGTGTTTTATTTCAATTCTTCATTCTAATATTTCTTATCTTTATTATTTTTGAAATATTTTTAGTTTGTATGATAAAATGTTCTGTTTTAGTTCACTTCTTCATTCTAATATTTGTTCTCTTCTTTATATTTGAAATATTTCCAAAATGTAAGATAATATGTTATCTTCTATTTCACTTCTTCATTCTGATAGATCTTATCTTTTTTACATTTGAATTATTTTTTAAATGTAAGATAATATGTTGTCCTTCCTAATTATAAATTTTATTTTCTGTTTGATACTTGAAATATTATTAAACCAAATCTAGTTGGGACAATCGCATGCATGCCTCCACATGCACCATGTACTAGAAGCAGATTTATCTTCTCGGTCTCACCAATTGAGACCAAACTGTATGCACACCTTAGGATGACCATGGCAAGCATGCATGGCGAGTATCGTTCATTTCCGTCACTCGATGCATTTTCTAGGGTTTTTCCGGCGACAAAACCCTACAACACTGCCCCCACGTGACGCAACGTGCGTTTTGTGTCCGAATTCGTGCACACCTTGCTTGGGGGACCACATTGGCCAAGCCCACATGGTCCCAAAAGTTGGGGTCATCTCATGCATGCTTTCACATGCACCATGTACAAGCAGGACCATTCGGGTCTGCCGGAGAGCAGGTCTGAAAGTGGTTTTCCTTGACGGTCCCACCAAATGATCCCAAACTTTATGCATACCCTAGGATGACCATGGCATGCATGCATCACAAGTATCGTTCATTTCCGACACTCGATGCATTTTCTAGGGTTTTTCCAGCGACAAAATCGTACAACACTGCCCCCACGTGACGCAACGTGTGTTTTGTGTCCGAATTCGTGCACACCTTGCCTGGGGGACCACATTGGCCAAGCCCACATGGTCCCAAAAGTTGGGGTCATCTCATGCATGCTTCCACATGCACCATGTACAAGCAAGACCATTCGGGTCTGCCGGAGGGCAGGTCTGAAAGTGGTTTTCCTTGATGGTCCCACCAAATGATCCCAAACTTTATGCATACCCTAGGATGACCATGGCATGCATGCATGACAAGTATCGTTCATTTCCGACACTCGATGCATCTTCTAGGGTTTTTTCGGCGACAAAACCCTACAACACTGCCCCCACGTGACGCAACGTGCGTTTTGTGTCCGAATTTGTGCACACCTTGCCTGGGGGACCACATTGGCCAAGCCCACATGGTCCCAAAAGTTGGGGTCATCTCATGCATGCCTCCACATGCACCATGTACAAGCAGGACCATTCGGGTCTGCCGGAGGGCAGGTCTGAAAGTGGTTTTCCTTGCCGGTCCCACCAATTAGGAAGTCATAAATAGGACAACATTTAATCTTACATATTTAAAATGAAATTGAAAACAATGAGAAGAAGTGATATGGAATTATGAAACATGAACAAAAAAATAGGAATAAGAAGGAGAAAACATAAAATAACAGGAAAACCAAATTAAAAAGGAAAGAGGAACAATACATTTGAATGTATAATATTGTAGAAATGATAGAGATACTATAAATATTGTTGAACATATACAAGTATACAATAACTAATAGGTGTCACAAAGAGTTTTTTTAGGGAAGAACCAATGATATTTATTTTGAGGGAAGAAACAATGCAGGTAGGTGGGCCGGCCCAGATCGCAAATAACTGTCGGATCCATATTGTGGGGGCCCACAACGCTGCACTTTCCATGCACGTCGATCACACCCACGTCGATCACGGGAGTAGTTGCCGTTCTGTTACACAATTCTGGGATCGTGCTAATCCATATGTTCCTAATCCCTACGATTGAGGAGCACATTCAACCTCGCTTCAACGGAGGAAAATATAGATCGCGAGATTGGCCACAGGGAAGTTACGACGACCTAGGAGTCGACCTCGTATATAATCTCCTCCTCCTCGCACATGTGTCGACTAGATCGCCTCCTGCCGGTGAGTCGTTGACAGCTCCGTCCACCGCATCCCACACGCCACAAAAACCCCGAGAAGATCAAGGTCGCCCGCACGTGCAGGCCGACCTCGACGAACTACGTCGACAACACATCGCCGACTTCTTTCATCTTCGTCGACTGATCAAGTAAATTGTCCTCCTTACCTCGCGCCTTCATAGCAAGCTACTTCCTCCGTCTCGTTGCTTTGATGGACTTAGGTTTACCACATATTTTCAACTAGTATCAACTCGACTAGATGCGTTCTGACCAGATGGCGTGGATGAAAACAATCTTTGGTTCTTTCATAGCATGGTAGAATAAGATGTTGTTTCTCGAGAAGCATGATGCAATAGATTTTTTGTCACATGATCCAATTATATTTTTGTCACACGATCCAATTATATTGTTGTGCACATAGAACATTAAAGAGTTATAAGCATTAGATGTTGATGAACCTCAAATAGGTACCATTGCTATAGACTCTAGTTATTTACAGCTGATCAATTTGTCACCCTGTTAATAAGACAACCAGATGAATTAGTAACAGTTTACCATATTAAATTTATTGATTATATAATTTATCTGATACTCAAAGAACTTGATCAGATGCAAGTAAATTCAATTACCAATTGTAGTTATTTTTTATTGCCTCATGTCAGCACACACTTGGCTGCATGTTGCAGTATACATGGTGCTAGTTTTATATTTGCATTACTGTTAGGTACTGCCAGAAAGTTTTATATTTTTGCATGTCTATTGTTATTTTTTCTTTAGTGTTCGCTAATGTCACGAAGTTATATATTTTCTTTCAACAGGATGGACGAGCTGAATGGAGAAATAGTATGCACCGTTGAGAAATGGTGCAAGCTTGTTGCAGCTCTATCGAGCGGTCAACGCGCTAGAGTGGCTGATACAACATTGCGCAGCATGCTGCGGATACCATCTATTAAGATGCGTACCCTACTGATTAGGTATATGATTGAGAATTTTCAGGCCAACACGGCCAGATTCATTATACAAGAGCAGGTTGGGGAGGTGACTCTCGGTGCGGTCGACGTCGAGTGCATCTTTAACCTCAGAACCAAGGACTGTCCGCTTCGGACATTCTGACTGAAGAAGGCGTGGACATCAAGGAGCGGGTGCCGCCACAATTTCTCAGTAAGACATCAGAAAACATAGTGATAGATAATCTCATTGAGGACATAATTAAAAGTAAAGCCACCGACGACGATTTCCTTCGGAAAGTAGTCCTTGTCCTGTTAGGAACAATTATTGCTCCCATGTCGAGCAAGATTGTGCCAAAGCAGTACTACGCTTTGGTCGATGATGTGAAACGTATTTCAAAGATTAACTGGAATGCCTTCACCCTGTGTGTTCTCCTTGATTGCCTTCGCATAGTGAAGAAAGGCAAACACCTCCGCCAATGGCTGAAAGGCAATTTGGCTCTCTTGCAGGTACACATATGAGACCTGTTGCATAATGTCAATTATCATATCATTGCAATTTTATGTGATGTATTGTACTAACTCTAAATCCTTATATTTTTTTGTAGCACTTGTACTGGGAGAAGGTGCAACCGGTCGAAGGCGAATGCGCCTATAATCCCAACTTGTCCATACAACCTCTTATGAGGAACTGGACCGAAGGTGCAGCCACTAGGAGAGATTGGTTCGACTATGACAATGGGCGTGGCCGTGGTAACGTCAGGGTAAGTCATTGTGTTCCGTCTTTCTGAAATGTTTTGTAACTTAATAATATTTATTTTTTATTCATCACATGTACTTCAATATCGCATGCAGGTCGAAAATAATATCACCCAGGAGTATAGGGCTCACGAGCCCAACATCCCAAATAATGCGCCTACCATGAAGCCAAAAACCAAGTCTGCAAATGGAAACGCAAAGAAGTCGACGACAGCCCCAATGTCGGAAGATTTGATGGAGCTTCTAATGAAGCGGTTCATGGACTTCATACACACCCAGATGAGGGAAATCCCTGATCAAGTTGCTGAGGTGTCACACCCAAACTTTATAGTTTACAGTATGTTTCCTGTTTTAAACCATGCTAGCATTACTAAATTTATATTTCTATTGCAGAGGTTCTTGGAGAAGTTGAACAAATCAGGTGTCATGTACAAGCCGGCTGCTGCCGTACCATCCGCGGACAATGATGTGGATGAAGAATTGGATTCGTTCGAGAACGGTCCATATGAAAAGAAGGAATTCGTGTACAAGGATGACATAGACTCACGCGGAGAGCCTGTCATTGACATGACACAGCCTGATGAAGTGGTTCCCAACCATAAAACCGTACCTGAGGTACTATGTATATATATTTCTGTCTATAATTTTCTCCTTTAATTTATTTACGTGCTAAAATGTTCACACGATTTTGTTTGCCAAACAGAAAACCCCACCGAAGATAAATGGACACAAGGAAGCTTCACCTATTAGGCGTAATGATGAATGTGGCGCTACACCCGAAAACCCTTGGGTCGTTGGTACTTCTACTCAAGCACGTTCATCGGACATAGACATTTGTCCATCTTCTGTCAGCAAGTTCATGGCTAAGGCGAATGGAAAAAAGGGTGCAACAATCGATAAGGATGAGGAAGTTATGTCCGGTAAGCGCAAGAGGACCGTTCCTAAGAAATTTGAATCCCCCTACGCACTTGACAAGCCCAGCAGGCGTCCCAACCGTGGTCAGAAACCCTCCGGTACTTCTACTGCTACTAGAGGTATCATAAGTAACTTTCTTATTTTGTTATATGCTACGAATGCATATGATCACCATTGTTGACGTTCATATTATTTCATGCAGCTCTGTTTTCTAAAAATCATGAGCCGGAGGTTGTGGCAGATGAGTTGACGCCGGAAATAATTGATGCAGCTGTTTCATTTGTTGAGTTAGCTGCTAGCACCGAGAAAAATAAGGGGAAGAAAGTTTACTACAGTGAAGGGCGTGGCATACCTCTGACTTCCGAAAGGATTCGACCGGTACTAACTCACAGATGGCTGTCGGACGATGTAAGTACTACTTGCATGTCCTGTTATTAAAATTCTCAATAATCTATGTCTCAACTTTCAACATGTAATGCCCTGATATTCTATGAAGGTAATTGATGCTTATATGGGACATTTGGAGCTGCGCGTTGGTCATGATCGTTACCTCTGTCCAGCGTGGAGGTCCAAATTCCTTGTAGATCGTGCTATCGCACGAGACGATCCATTGCCGTCGAGCTGCAACATGGATAGTGCTCTGTCCAAAGCTGGAGCAGTTAATAGAGTCATGAAAGAGTATACTGTGCGTAATAAGGTACGTTATGTTTGTAATTCTTCACTACAGGACATTTCATCAAGTATTTCGTTTGATCCACAATGGTTTTTTGCACTGTAGACGTATATCGCGTTGAATATCGACAATGCCCACTGGATGACCGTGGTCATGCACTTGATCAAGCAAGAATTCCAAGTTCTCGATTCGCTCTATCCTCTGGACCTGACAGAAAAGACTGTGAAAGCACTGGTAATATAACCAACATTTGTACCATTGGTCTTACATGTTGTTTATGATTATTCTTTAACACTATCCTCTTTATAGCGAATGGCTATAGCACACGATATGCACCTAGCAAATCTTATTACACCAGGGAAATATCCGGACGTAAGTAAGTGGCCTATCAAAGAGTATCACATGCCCCAGCAAGAGGATGGGTGAGTTAATAGGACATCATGCACATTCAAACAACAACACACATGTTCGTATTGCCCACCGCTAATGTTTGCATATGTACCAGGAACTCTTGTGGCCTTTTTGTCACAGAATGTCTAGAACTTTGGGACGGGGACCGAATGACCCGCGATTTTTCACAGGTATGCTGTTATTTACGTTTGTAGACTAGCTACTATGGTCGTGTAGCAACTTCGGTTCATGTAACCTTTATTTCATTTTTTGCAGGCCACCGTTGACGCAAGGAGAAGACGTTTCGTCGCGGAGTTGATTATGTCACCTTCGAACACGATGGAGTGTGTGAAGAACAAAATTCGCAAAATCGCAAGGAAAAGGCGCGCCTAAAGAATTCATGCGACATGCAAGATTGAAGTTTTAGTGGTTTGGATTTAGTCCGGTCGAAGGTTTCGACGGCATGATTATCTTAGGGGTTCTATCATTTTTATGTAATAAACAGGGCATCTCGAATATTGTGACACATACATCTGTATGTGTCTGTCAGACAATTCGCTCGTATCAGACAATTCGGTCATACAATTCGCTCGGAGAAGACAATTTGGTCGTACCAATAAAGTTTTGGCTTCACTTATCAATTGTTCTTGCTTAATATTTTTCTCGTTCTCCAATTTTTTATAATTGCATTTTTCACGGCTTCACTTATCAAGTGTTCTTGCTTAATATTTTTCCCGTTCTCCAATTTTTTATAATAGTCTATTTTTCTCTTCAACTGCTCTCGTAAGTTTCATATTAAAATTTTCACAATCTTTACTTTTTTTAAAACTCTACCAAGCTTAGCCTTCTGCCTTAGCTATCTGCATGTCATCATCTTGCATAATCTCCTGGTAATTCCCCCTCATCACATGATTATGAAAAGTAGTCATGGTAGATAAGTAAAGATATCGAGCCAAAATGTAATATTACACTGATCAAAATTAGTCATGTCAGCTTGTTGGCTCTATCGCGTGTTATCAGGCATCATGTTTTTCTATTTTGTTTTACAAACCCGTCGTTTTTTTATTATATGTATAATTAACTTTTTCTGTACTCACCATGACGCCAGGCACGGCCCATCTAACCACGTGAGGGGCCCCACAGGCGGGCTATCGTGCCGGCAGCGCTACACCAGCCCATTTTGCCAGGTTCACATCGATCTTTCCCCTTTTCTCGTTTCCCTTTCCAAATCCCTAGCCCCCTCTCTCCATTTGCGCCTCCAAATCTCGACGGCGAAAGCATGACAGCGAGCTGGGCGTCGGGCGGCGGCGGTTGCGGCGAGAAGAGCGGTGGCGATCGCAAGTTAGGTTGAACCCTGGGTCCTGCAAGCAGGTGGGGCGGATTCAGTGGCACAGGAGGCAGCGGCGGCGGATCGAGTGGAACAGGGGACGGGGGTTTCGTGGGCGGCGGCGGGCCGGGAGAACCCACGGCTAGGGTTTCTTCAGTTCTACACTTTGGTGGCAAAAAGGTAAGTTCTTTACCGTTGTTCTTTACATCCTAGCATTATCACCCACAATTCATCACCTGTGGCCATGACAAGCTCCATCTATGTGGTCATCAGGAAACTCCTGGTGGCCGTGTCTGCATAGATGCAGACAATTTTGGCAGCGCACTCGGGGGATGTGTGTTTGAGGTTAGTCTACTGAGCATGATCTTCAAACTAGTACTGCTATTGCGGTCAAGCTGCAAAAAAGTTCAGTGTTTAACGCTTGCAGTGACAAGTTCAGTTATAAAATGACTTGAATTGCTCATGATTTATTTAGGATGATATCACTTCTGAGTATGTTGAATGGCTTGATGGGGAGTGGGATAGCAAAGCAAGGTCAGTCATTAAGTATCTTGCCATGAAGAACAACAAACTAGAGACTAAGATTATAGAATATGAAGCTGAAATTAAAAGGAATGAGAAAGAAAAGAGGGCAATGGTTAAGATGCACAAGGAAATATTTCTCTATAGGGATAGGAGTTTAGGATTTGGAGGTCTTCTGTATCTTGGCCTGCTTGCCATTATGATTGCTGTCATAGTTAGCAAGTAGATTGTTCATAAAGTTATTGACATCATTGTAATTGACATGATGAAATGCTGCTGAATTATTTGCTATTTAGTTTATGGGCAAAGTGTAACAGATATTGCAGCATAAATAACATGGGGCCATCATGATTGGTAGACAATGCACTTTTGGCATGTTCTATATTTGGCAGACAATGCACTTTTGGCATGTTCTATATTTGGTATGTGATGCACATGGGCACATCACCTAGCAACACTACTAATTTATGCAGCAGCCTAGTTCATTGTCTTGTTGCAACATAGGAGCAACATCTAGCAGCACCTACACCTTTGATGCAACACTGAAGCAAAGCAACAGTGCATATTCAATATTCAGAAATTTAACTGAACTTGACAGTTAGGGTGAGCAGTAGATATTCAGTTCTTCAGCCACAAAGAACCTGATCAAACCGTACCGATTGCATAACTTATATGCTTACATATAAAAGCATACCTAACCAGCATCAAACCCAAAATAATGTTAACTTATATGCTGAAACATATAACAGCATACCTAACTTAAGATAACCAGCAGCTTCCTCCTCCTTCAGCAACTGTGCCCATCTTCACTTCTTCAGAAATTTGAGGCGGCGTGAGCGGCGCACCACACACGGAGAAGCCTTCTTCTTGACCGCCGTTCTGCTCGACAGCTGCGCCACCTGATCCTGAGCCACCTAATCCTGAGCCACCTCCTCTTCTTCCACCTTCACTATGTCAGGGAGGAGGGGAAGGAGCTCGACGTCGACGGGCATTGTCTTGCCACCCTCGACGGCGACCGGCGCTACCATCTGCACAGCGTCCTCCTCGCCCTCCTCATGGTCATCAGGGATGACCAGTACCTCCTCCACGTCGTCCTCCACGACGTCAGAGCCCAACGGCAGCACTGGCTTCGGCACGTGACGGACCTGGTAGTCCGGGCTGACGGGCGCAGGGAGAGCGAGCTCGACGTCGACGCGATCCGCCCTCGACGCGACGCGTGCTGAATCTGGCCGCAACGTCATGGTGGTGGAGCGGTACATCCACCACCTTGCGCGCTGAACAGGGGAGTCGCTCAGCGTGGCCTCTCGCATTGCCCACACGAGGAGGAGAGCCGGCGGGACACCGCGGCCGTAGGGGAAGGCGCGCTTCCTCTCGGCGTCGGTGAGGACTTTGACGAGGCCACGCGCGTGGTTGACCAACATCTCCGTGCTGGGGAACCAGCCGCACACCTCCGTCAACTGCGCGCGCCACCCCTCGTCATCGCCGGCGAGGTCCATCATCGCTCTCTGCCAGCCGAGGCTTCTCTCCATGGAGGCGGCTGCAGCGGTCGCCGGCGAGGGTTTCTCGATCTACTATAGGTGGGGATAAGAGGGGAGTTT
Organism: Aegilops tauschii subsp. strangulata; assembly: GCF_002575655.3. Classification (NCBI taxonomy): domain Eukaryota; kingdom Viridiplantae; phylum Streptophyta; class Magnoliopsida; order Poales; family Poaceae; genus Aegilops; species Aegilops tauschii. The sequence goes on from NC_053035.3 coordinate 465,599,629, forward strand.
GAACCGGCGCCCGTGGGAGGTGGGTGAGTGTGTGGTGGGGAGGAGAGTGGTACAGTTACTTATTTAATGGCATTTAGGACGTGGGTAGGGGAAATGTACAATATTCTTTCTACCTGCCGCCCTGGTCATAACACAGTAAAGAATTTTTTTGATTTTTGTTTAGAGGGAAACATCTTACTTTATTTAAACAAAGACTGGGATCTCGTCTGCTAATACACTAAGGATACAATCAGGGGGCGAAAGCCTCCAAACCAAAGAAACACAATCGCCTACAGCTACCTTAGCCAAAGTATGAGCCGGCCGATTAACACAGTAAATAATTGAAGCAAGTGTTCTACTCTTGTTCCTTCTCCACTTTTCTGCACATGATAAAAGACAAGCTAAGTTAATGAATGATACAAAATTTAATAATCCACAATGCATACAAACACTTACTTCTGATTTAGTTTGCATTTCTTGCTACGTCTAGTGTGTCCTACCAATTTGCAAGCGCCGCACCGGGTTTTCAACTCATCAAAAGAGAGTGGTCTACCATTTTTCGAGACATGGCGGCTCTCATCTACCTTTGTTGCACCTTTTCTTGACACTTTCATAGGATCTTTAACCTCAATCATGTTGCCTTCACCATCGTCCACATATTCAACTGCACACTTACTGATGTCATTTGTTTGCTTCACCAAATGTTCCTGTAGCAGATCATATTCATGACTCTTAGCTATCACAGCCTTCAAACTCTCCTGTAATTGATCCCACAAAGCAGGGTGTTTGCATGCCGCATGCATAGCTTCAGACGCTAACACACTGACCTGGCTATATTTCATTCTTTCCCCGGCCCCAGTCCAACCAAATCCCAACAGATCGCTTGTGCGCCTCGCGGGCAGTCCCAACCTCTCTTCTTTCGTGAACCGAACAAGAACTAAACACTTTGGTATTTCAGATATGTTCAAGTGCTTCAGTACATGGAATATGTGCTTGCAAGGTAGACCCTTTCGAATCATTCTTCTGCAGCTGCACCTTATAGTTTCTGCGGAATTTACTGGTGTATACTCCACCCAAAAACGGCGCTTCCGGTTATTCTTCCAGGCCACGATGTACTGCTGTGATCCGTCTCCCAGCTTAATTTCTACAATCTCCATGCCGTCAATTTTTCTAAGATCATCTTGCAACATATAGAAGTTTGCTGGAGTGAAGTCGTGAGAAGCAGCTATCTCAAGTTCCCTCGAGCTAGTAACTGGCACCGGTAAACTCTGTGAGGCCGTGCAGTCATCTCGCGCCTTGTTTTCACGGATACGCACAACGGCGTTCTCATAGTGCAAAATCATATCCACCAGGGTCATTTCACCGTCTAGGTGGAGGTGAAGGCATGAGTTCAGGATTTCACTCCGCTGGTTGCTTTTCATGCCAAGCCAAAACCCCTCTGTTAGATAAGCCGCGGCCCACAGTCTCCTCTTCTTATACATCCGCCTCAACCATGTTACAGTTTTTTCCGACTGCCATCTTTTGGAAAATGCGTGCCATCTCTCCTCAAACGTGGCCATGGACGTGCTGTAGTACAGAAGAGTTCGGAACTCCTTCAAGGACTTGTGACTGAGGTGAATCTTCATATTTTTCTCTATGTGCCACATACATATACGGTGCCACACGTCTGGCAAGACTTCGCGAATTGCCTTGATCATCGCAGTGTCGGCGTCTGTGATAACACACTTAGGCATCTTTTGACACATGGACCTCAAAAAAGTCTGCAGAAGCCACACGTATGTCTCCTCGGTCTCGTCCGAAACTATGGCACAACCAAAAACAGTGGTCTTCCGGTGATTGTTAAGACCAACAAAAGGTATGAATGGCATACTGAAAGGATCGATATAGTTGACTAGAGGGAGGGGTGAATAGGCAACTAACAATTTTTAGCTTTTGTTTACCAATTTAAACTTTGCATCAAAGTAGGTTGTCTAGATATGCAACTAAGTGAGCAACCTATATGATGCAATGACAACAAGCACACAAGCAAGCAAGGGATTTAACACAAGTAAGCTTGCGAAAGTAAAGGGACGAGATAACCAAGAGTGGAGCCGGTGAAGACGAGGATGTGTTACCGAAGTTCCTTCCTTTTGAGGGGAAGTACGTCTCCGTTGGAGCGGTGTGGAGGCACAATGCTCCCCAAGAAGCCACTAGGGCCACCGTATTCTCCTCACGCCCTCACACAATGCGAGATGCCGTGATTCCACTATTGGTGCCCTTGAAGGCGGCGACCGGACCTTTACAAACAAGGTTGGGGCAACCTCCACAACTTAATTGGAGGCTCCCAACGACACCACAAAGCTTCACCATAATGGACTATGGCTCCGCGGTGACCTCAACCGTCTAGGGTGCTCAAACACCCAAGAGTAACAAGATCCGCTAGGGATAAGTGGGGGGAATCAAATTTCTCTTGGTGGAAGTGTAGATCGGGGCCTTCTCAACCAATCCCGAGCAAATCAACAAGTTTGATTGGCTAGGGAGAGAGATCGGGCGAAAATGGACCTTGGAGCAACAATGGAGATTTTGGGGGAAGAGGTAGGTCAACTTTGGGGAAGAAGACCTCCTTATATAGTGGGGGGAACAATCCAACCGTTACCCCCCAAAACAGCCCCGCAGAGGGCGGTACTACCGCAGGAGGCAACGGCACTACCACTGAGAACAGCGGTATTACCGCTCCCCGGGTGGTACTACCACGAAGATAGGAGGGCAGGAGAGAGACGGACCCGAGCGGTACTGCCGCAGTGGTAGGGCGGTACTACCGCTCATGAGCGGCACTGCCGCTCTACTGCCGTTGCAAAGTACCGCACAATCCGACACGAGAAATGACCCCTCGAGTCGACGCGGTAGGGGCCTGGTACCGCAGCGGTACTACTGCTGAGGACCCACCGGCGGTACTACCGCTGCGGAGCGGTACTGCCGCCTGTGACCCTTAAGCGGTACTACCGTTGGGTACCGCGGTACTACCGCTGGGACCAGACACAACCCAAAGAAAGGGAAAGAGATCTCCAATGAAGCGGAAAGGCTCATAGGGTGTAAAGAGGATGTGTACGTGTTGATTCCACCCTAGCCTTACCAAAACGGACCCCCTCTTCATAGTACGGTGACTCCTATGAAACTAGTCCACCAAAAAGAAGCGAAAGAGCTACACCGTCTTGAATGACACTCCGAGGGGAAAGAAATCGTCTCGTGCCAAAGGATGAATCTCTGAAATGCTCAAAGCACACGATTAGTCCGCAAACATGTTGTCATCAATCACCAAAACTACATCTAGGGAGATATGCCTTAACACATACCATAGCGGTTCATCTTGTACGTGCTGTCAAATACAAGCACGTTGCCGAAGTCCTCATAGTCATGACGAGACTGGGAGTCGCACCAGAACATCCTATTCAAATGTCATTCCTTATCTAGCTTGTACTTGAAAAAGAAGCTAGGATCCCTTTGTTTCCTACTGGCCATGATGCCTATGGCTGTGGCAGCATCACCTTTTGAAAGCAGCTTCCTCTTCTCCTTGGCACAAAGGTTGTATATTTCATGCCTGGTAAAACCAACACTGCCGTACCATACATGTTTGCTGATGAAGCAATCCATCATGTCGTGAATTCTAATCCCTGCTGCTCCCATGGACATTATCTCATGCTTCTGGTACTCTTTGATTTTTCTGTGGGACCAAAGAAAAGGTACCTCGTCCGGTCCTGCCAACATATGGCTATGCTTGTCCTCAAAACTTTCAACATACCAAACCCCACGCTTTTGGTCAAGCTTGACAGTCAGGTGCGCTTCACAAAAGCAGCGTGTCTCGGCTCTGAGCCTACGGCTGTGTCCTTCCTCGGTTAGCAACTTGGTGTCACGTTTTCCTTGTCTGGAACAAACAAACCGCCTATAACGCATATGACGTGACTCCGTTTTGCTATACCTGACCTTATTCTTTCTAATGCTGAAACCATTATCTCTAGCATAGTTGTTGTACAAATCATACGCAGCACCGTGAGACGTAAAGGTCATTTCCATTATCTGCATGAACATATCCCTCTTATCATCTGCACTGGCAGTATCTTGGACATTCTTTGCCCCATCATCTTGTGTCACCTACACAATCAAACAACAGCCATGAAAACAGTTTTCTATGGTTTAACATTACTTCCATAGAACATTGATTACACACATACCTCACTCATGATGACCGACGACTGGGACTCCCCAGAATCAGGTGCATCTAATGATTCGTCGTTAAGGCCTGTCTCCGCGTCGGATTCACCTTAATAGTCATACGCATTATGACATTCAGAAATGAACTGAAAAATACAACACAAATACATAATTACTTATCATATAATATTCCAGAAGAAATTCAATTTGCATGCCAACAAAATTTTTCACTTACTTACCTGACTAATGTAATCTTCATTCGAGAGCTCCGAGTTGTTTTCGTCATCATCATCAAGCTCATCGATCTATAAATTTTCAACACAAAGATTTAATGTTGTCGGATGCCACCAAAAAATTACAACATGACAATGCCACTCACATTAAGATCGTCCCATTCGTTCCTATTCTCTGACCGATCTTCACGATCTGAATTTTCATCATCTGACCAATCTTCTATCCAGTCTTTCATCAGTTCTCCAAACTCCATGTCTACCATGATATCAGTTAACTCCTGGTCCGCCATTTCCTACAACCAATAATATGTATCATCACATGTGCAAACATTATCAATGATGAAATGTACAACACATAGCACACGATCACGGATGTTATGTAAACAACCGCAACCGAGGCCGTTCAGATCTGCCAAACTTAGTAAGGAAGATGGCCACGGCACCCGTCGTGATCACTTTCAATCACGAGGAACTGCACGATCTCAACACCTAGCTAGATCTGTTACCTCTGCCGCCGGATACCTAGGTTAGCCGCCACATCAAATAACGATACTGGTGGTGCACACAGCTGACGGCAACCGATGCTACGTGAAACCAGATCACGAGGAGCAGCACTACCGGAACAAGATCCACGATCGCATGCGCCGCCGGGTAGCTAGGTTACCCGCCCCGCTAGGTTAACCACTACCAGTGGCGGCGGCAGTTCGTTCGATGTTGCCGCGAGCGAGACTAGAGGGGGGGCGCGGGATGCGGTACCTGTGCGCGCTCGTTGGAGATTCACGACGTTGTCGTGCCCGCTGTCCGACGAGATCGCCGGCGACGAGATAGCCGCCGCTGGAGATCTACTACGTGACTTACGGAGCTACGTCAATGCTCGCGAGATTGATGGAGCTGCGTGAATGATTGGATTCGGCAGGTCTTACGTGGACGTGGGGTCGTGTGATGTTTTTTTCGGACCAGGATACTGTACGTATACGGTCTGGGTTATACAGGGCTAGACAGGGCTTGGATCTGGGCTACGGCGGGCCAGGAAAAAAACAAACTTGCGGGGACAAAAATACCCCTCCGAAATTAGGTTAGGGAGCACTGGAGCAGGGCTCTGAGGAGACATGGTTCTCATTCTCTTGGTGCCAGAGTAAAAGTGCGAGTAAAAATGCCAGCCCGGGTAGACAGTAACACATGAGTTAATTATGCATGCGGATCATCAATTCATCATGTGTGTCTTTTTTATTCTTACCTCTTTACCCTTTTTACTCCATTGCCCTTTTACATTTTCTTGTTGCTAGCACTGAAAGCTGCTCCTTTTGTTTCTCAATATTTCAAGTATCTTGGTTCAAATATTCAGACTTTGCAGTTCATGCGTATGCACCTTATTCACTGGAATGGAAAAGAGAAAAAATGAAGTACAATCTTAGTCCCCGCTATGCCCAAAGAACGATTTTTCTACCTCTGCTTCTACAAGTTTTTGGGTGTAAACACGTCCCGCCTGCAAAAAAAATGTTTACACAAGTTTGGTCGACTAGACGGAGGCCGAGAGGTGGCAACGAGCTTTGCCCACAATGTTGGGGAACGTAGCAGAAATTCAAAAAATATCTATGCATCACCAAGATCAATCTATGGAGTACTCTAGCAACGAGGGGAAGGGGAGTGCATCTACATACCCTTGTAGATCGCGAGCGGAAGCGTTCAAGAGAACGGGGTTGATGGAGTCGTACTCGTCGTGATCCAAATCACCGATGATCCTAGCGCCGAACGGACGGCACCTCCGCGTTCAACACACGTACGGAGCAGCGACGTCTCCTCCTTCTTGATCCAGCAAGGGGGAGGAGAGGTTGATGGAGATCCAGCAGCACGACGGCGTGGTGGTGGAAGTAGCGGGATCCCGGCAGGGCTTCGCCAAGCGCAAGCGGGGAGGAAGAGGTGTCACGGGAGGGAGAGGGAGGCGCCAGGGCTTAGATGTTCCTGCCCTCCCTTCCCCCCACTATATATAGGGCCAAGGGAGAGGGGGGGCGCAGCCTTGGCCCTTCCTCCAAGGAAGGGTGCGGCCAGGGAGGAGTCCTTCCTCCCCAAGGCACCTCGGAGGTGCCTTCCCCCTTTAGGACTCTCCTTTTTTTCTTATCTCTTGGCGCATGGGCCTCTTGGGGCTGGTTCCCTTGGCCCATATAGGCCAAGGCGCACCCCCTACAGCCCATGTGGCCTCCCGGGGCTGGTGGACCCCCTTGGTGGACCCCGGACCCCTTTCGGCACTCCCGGTACAATACCGATAAAGTGCGAAACTTTTCCGGCGACCAAAATAAGACTTCCCATATATAAATCTTTACCTCCGGACCATTCCGGAACTCCTCGTGACGTCCGGGATCTCATCCGGGACTCCGAACAACTTTCGGGTTACCGCCTACTAATATCTCTACAACCCTAGCGTCACCGAACCTTAAGTGTGTAGACCCTACAGGTTCGGGAACCATGCAGACATGACCGAGACGTTCTCCGGCCAATAACCAACAGCGGGATCTGGATACCCATGTTGGCTCCCACATGTTCCACGATGATCTCATCGGATGAACCACGATGTCGAGGATTCAATCAATCCCGTATACAATTCCCTTTGTCTATCGATATGTTACTTGCCCGAGATTCGATCGTCGGTATCCCTATACCTTGTTCAATCTCGTTACCGACAAGTCTCTTTACTCGTTCCGTAACTCACATCATCACGTGATCAACTCCTTGGTCACATTGTGCACATTATGATGATGTCCTACCGAGTGGGCCCAGAGATACCTCTCCGTTTACACGGAGTGATAAATCCCAGTCTCGATTCGTGCCAACCCAACAGACACTTTCGGAGATACCTGTAGTGCACCTTTATAGCCACCCAGTTACGTTGTGACGTTTGGTACACCCAAAGCATTCCTACGGTATCCGGGAGTTGCACAATCTCATGGTCTAAGGAAATGATAGTTGACATTAGAAAAGCTCTGAGCAAACGAACTACACGATCTTGTGCTAGGCTTAGGATTGGGTCTTGTCCATCACATCATTCTCCTAATGATGTGATCCCGTTATCAACGACATCCAATGTCCATGGTCAGGAAACCGCAACCATCTATTGATCAACGAGCTAGTCAACTAGAGGCTTACTAGGGACATGGTGTTGTCTATGTATCCACACATGTATTTGAGTTTCCTATCAATACAATTCTACCATGGATAATAAACAATTATCATGAATAAGGAAATATAATAATAACCTATTTATTATTGCCTCTAGGGCATAGTTCCAACAGTCTCCCACTTGCACTAGAGTCAATAATCTAGTTCACATCACCATGTGATTAACACTCACAGGTCACATCACCATGTGACCAACATCCAAAGAGTTTACTAGAGTCATCAATCTAGTTCACATCACTATGTGATTAACACTCAATGAGTTCTGGTTCGATCATGTTATGCTTTATGAGAGAGGTTATTAGTCGACGGGTCTGAACCTTTCAGATCCGTGTGTGCTTTACGAATATCTATGTCATCTTGTGGATGCTACCACGCGCTATTTGGAGCCATTTCAAATAATTGCTCTACTATACGAATCCGGTTTACTACTTAGAGTCATCCGGATTAGTGTCAAAGTTCGCATCGACGTAACCCTTTACGACGAACTCCTTTTCACCTCCATAATCGAGAAAATTCCTTAGTCCACTAGATACTAAGGATAAGTTCGACCGCTGTCATGTGATCCATTCCCGGATCACTATTGTACCCCTTGACCAACTCATGGCAAGGCACACTTCATGTGCGGTACACAGCATAGCATACTGTAGAGCCTACGTCTAAAGCATAGGGGACGACCTTCGTCCTTTCTCTCTCTTCTGCTGTGGTCAGGTCTTGAGTCTTACTCAATACTCACACCTTGTAACACAGCCAAGAACTCCTTCTTTGCTGATCTATTTTGAACTCTTTCAAAAACATGTCAAGGTGTGCGTTCTTTGAAAGTATCATCAGGCGTCTTGATCTATCTCTATAGATCTTGATGTCCAACATGTAAGCAGCTTTATCCAGGTCTTCCTTTGAAAAACTCCTTTCAAACAACCCTTTATGCTTTCCAGAAATTTTACATCATTTCGGATCAACAATATGTCATTCACATATACTTATCAGAAATGTTGTAGCGCTCCCACTCACTTTATTGTAAATACAAGTTTCTAACAAACTTTGTATAAACTCAAAAACTTTGATCACTCCATCAAAGCGTATATTCTGACTCCGAGATGCTTGCTCTAGTCCATGGAAGGATCGCTGGAGCTAGCATACCTTTTAGCATCCTTAGGATCGACAAAACCTTTCTGATTGTATCACATACAACCTTTCCTTACGAAAACTGGTAAGGAAACTTGTTTTGACATCCATCTGCCAGATTTCATAAATGCAGCTAATGCTAACATGATTCCGACGGACTTAAGCATCGCTACGGATGAGAAAATCTCATCGTAGTCAACTCCTTGAACTTGTGGAAATACTCTTTGCCACAAGTCGAGCTTCATAGACGGTAACATTACCGTCCATGTCCGTCTTCTTCTTAAAGATCCATTTATCTCAATGGCTTGCCGAGCATCGGGCAAGTTCACCAAAGTCCATGCTTTGTTCTGATACATGGATCCTATCTCGGATTTCATGGCTTCTAACCATTTGTCGGAATATGGGCCCACCATCGCTTCTCCATAGCTCGTAGGTTCATTGTTGTCTAACAACGTGACTTTCAAGACAGGATCACGTACCACTCTGAAGTAGCACGCATCCTCGTCGTCCTACGAGGTTTGGTAGTGACTTGATCCGAAGTTTCATGATCACTATCATAAGCTTCCACTTCAATTGGTGCAGGTGCCACAGGAACAACTTCTTGTGCCCTGCTACACACTAGTTGAAGTGACGGTTCAATAACCTTATCAAGTCTCCACCATCCTCCCACTCAATTCTTTCGAGAGAAACTTTTCCTCGAGAAAGGACACATTCTAGAAGCAATTACTTTTGCTTCCAGATCTGAAATAGGAGGTATACCCAACTGTTTTGGGTATTCTATGAAGATGCATTTATCCGCTTTGGGTTCAAGCTTATCAGCCTGAAACTTTTTCACATAAGCATCGCAGCCCCAAACTTTTAAGAAACGACAACTTAGGTTTCTCTAAACGGTGTCGTCTCAACAGAATTGCGTGGTGCCCCTTTTAAAGTGAATGCGGTTGTCTCTAATGCCTAACCCATAAACGATAGTGGTAATTCGATAAAAGACATCATGGTATGCACCATATCCAATAGGGTGCAGTTACGATGTTCGGACACACCATCACACTATGGTGTTCCAGGCGGTATTACTTGTGAAACACTTTCCACAATGTCTTAATTGTGTGCCAAACTCGTAACTCAGATACTCATCTCTATGATCATATCACAGACATGTTATCCTATTGTCACGACGATCTTCAACTTCACTCTGAAATTACTTGAACCTTTCAATAATTCAGACTTGTGTTTCATCAAGTAAATACACTCAGCATCTACTCAAATCATCTGTGAAGTAAGAACATAACGATATTCACTGCATGCCTCAGCACTCATTGGACTGCATACATCAAAATGTATTACTTCCAATAAGTTGCTCTCTTGTTCCATCTTACTGAAAACGAGGCCTTTCAGTCATCTTGCCCATGTGGTATGATTTGCATGTCTCAAGTGATTCAAAATCAAGTGAGTCCAAACGATCCATCTACATGGAGTTTCTTCATGCATATATACCAATAGACATGGTTCGCATGTCTCAATCTTTTCAAAAACGAGTGAGTCCAAAGATCCATCTACATGGAGCTTCTTCATGCGTTTTATACCAATATGACTCAAATGGCAGTGCCACAAGTATGTGGAACTATCATTACTATTTTATATCTTTTGGCACGAACATGTGTATCACTACGATCGAGATTCATTTTAGGTGCAAGACCATTGAAGGTATTATTCAAATAAACGGAGTAACCATTATTCTCCTTAAATGAATAACCGTATTGCGATAAACATAATCCAATCATGCTCAACGCAAACACCAAATCTCGATGGTAGAGGGAGCATGCGATGCTTGATCACATCAACCTTGGAAACACTTCCAACACATATCGTCATTTCACCTTTAGCTAGTCTTCGTTTATTTCGCAGCTTTTATTTCGAGTTACTAACACTTAGCAACCGAACCGGTATCTAATACCCGGGTGCTGCTAGGAGTACTAGTAAAGTACACATTCATATAACGTATATCCAATATACTTCTGTCGACCTTGCCTGCCTTCTCATCTACCAAGTATCTAGGGTAGTTCCGCTTCAGTGACCGTTCCCCTCATTACAGAAGCACTTAGTCTCGGGTTTGGGTTCAACCTTGGGATTCTTCACTAGAGCAGCAAATGACTTGCTGTTTCATGAAGTATCCCTTTTGCCCTTGCCCTTCTTAAACTAGTGGTTTTACTAACCATCAACAATTGATGCTCCTTCTTGATTTCTACTTTCGCGGTGTCAAACATCGCGAATAGCTCAAGGATCATCATAACTATCCCTGATATGTTATAGTTCATCACGAAGCTCTACTAGCTTGGTGACGGTGACTATGGAGAACCATCACTATCTCATCTGGAAGATCAACTCCCACTCGATTCAAGCGATTGCGGTACTCAGACAATCTGAGCACATGCTCAACGATTGAGCTTTTCTCCCTTAGTTTGCAGGCTTAAGAAACTTGTCAGAGGACTCATACCTCTTGACGTGGGCACTAGTCTGAAATCCCAATTTCAGTCTTCGGAACATCTCATATGTTCTGCGACGTTTCAAAACGTCTTTGGTGCCACAATTCTAAACCGTTAGAATTACGCACTGAACTATCACGTAGTCATCAAAACGTGTATGTCAGATGTTTCGCAATATCTACAGACGACGCTAAGGTTCAGCACACCGAGCGGTGCATTAAGGACATAAGCCTTCTGTGCAGCAATGAGGACAATCCTCAGTTTACGGACCCAGTCCGCATAATTGCTACTACCAACTTTCAACTAAATTTTCTCTAGGAACATATCTTAAACAGTAGAACTAAAGCGTATGACATAATTTGCAAAGACCTTTTGACTATGTTCATGATAATTGAGTTCATCTGATTAATGAACTCCCACTCAGATAGACATCCCTCTAGTCATCTAAGTGATTCATGATCCGAGTCAAACTAGGCCGTGTCCGATCATCACGTGAGACGGACTAGTCATCATCGGTGAACATCTCCATGTTGATCGTATCTGCTATACGACTCATGTTCGACCTTTCGGTCTCTTGTGTTCCGAGGCCATGTCTGTACATGCTAGGCTCGTCAAGTCAACCTAAGTGTTTCGCATGTGTTCCGAGGCCATGTCTGTACATGCTAGGCTCGTCAACACCCGTTGTATTCGAACGTTAGAATCTATCACACCCGATCATCACGTGGTGCTTCGAAACAACGAACCTTCGCAACGGTGCACAGTTAGGGGGGACACGTCTCTTGAAATTTTTAGTGAGGGATCATCTTATTTATGCTACCGTCGTTCTAAGCAAATAAAATGCATAACATGATAAACATCACATGTAATCAAATAGTGACATGATATGGCCAATATCATTTTGCTCCTCTGATCTCCATCTTCGGGGCACCATGATCATCTTTGTCACCGGCATGACACCATGATCTCCATCATCATGATCTCCATCATTGTGTCTTCATGAAGTTGTCACGCCAACGATTACTTCTACTTCTATGGCTAACGCGCTTAGCAATAAAGTAAAGTAATTTACATGGCGTTATTCAATGACACGCAGGTCATACAAAAAATAAAGACAACTCCTATGGCTCCTGCCGGTTGTCATACTCATAGACATGCAAGTCGTGATTCCTATTACAAGAATATGATCAATCTCATACATCACATATATCATTCATCACATCTTCTGGCCATATCACATCACATAGCACATGCTGCAAAAACAAGTTAGACGTCCTCTAATTATTGTTGCAAGTTTTTACGTGGCTTGTATAGGTTTCTAGCAAGAACGTTTCTTACCTACGTAAGACCACAACGTGATATGCCAATTTCTATTTACCCTTCATAAGGACCCTTTTCATCGAATCCGTTCCGACTAAAGTGGGAGAGACAGACACCCGCTAGCCACCTTATGCAACTAGTGCATGTCAGTCGGTGGAACCTGTCTCACGTAAGCATACGTGTAAGGTCGGCCCAGGCCGCTTCGTCCCACAATGCCGCCGAAACAAGATGAGACTAGTAGCGGCAAGAAGAATTGGCAACATCTACGCCCACAACTACTTTGTGTTCTACTCATGCATAGAAACTACGCATAAACCTCGCTCTGATACCACTGTTGGGGAACGTAGCAGAAATTCAAAAAAATTCTACGCATCACCAAGATCAATCTATGGAGTACTCTAGCAACGAGGGGAAGGGGAGTGCATCTACATACCCTTGTAGATCGCGAGCGGAAGCGTTCAAGAGAACGGGGTTGATGGAGTCGTACTCGTCGTGATCCAAATCACCGATGATCCTAGCGCCGAACGGACGGCACCTCCGCGTTCAACACACGTACGGAGCAGCGACGTCTCCTCCTTCTTGATCCAGCAAGGGGGAGGAGAGGTTGATGGAGATCCAGCAGCACGACGGCGTGGTGGTGGAAGTAGCGGGATCCCGGCAGGGCTTCGCCAAGCGCAAGCGGGGAGGAAGAGGTGTCACGGGAGGGAGAGGGAGGCGCCAGGGCTTAGATGTTGCTGCCCTCCCTTCCCCCCACTATATATAGGGCCAAGGGAGAGGGGGGGCGCAGCCTTGGCCCTTCCTCCAAGGAAGGGTGCGGCCAGGGAGGAGTCCTTCCTCCCCAAGGCACCTCGGAGGTGCCTTCCCCCTTTAGGACTCTCCTTTTTTTCTTATCTCTTGGCGCATGGGCCTCTTGGGGCTGGTTCCCTTGGCCCATATAGGCCAAGGCGCACCCCCTACAGCCCATGTGGCCTCCCGGGGCTGGTGGACCCCGGACCCCTTTCGGCACTCCCGGTATAATACCGATAAAGTGCGAAACTTTTCCGGCGACCAAAATAAGACTTCCCATATATAAATCTTTACCTTCGGACCATTCCGGAACTCCTCGTGACGTCCTGGATCTCATACGGGACTCCGAACAACTTTCGGGTTACCGCCTACTAATATCTCTACAACCCTAGCGTCACCGAACCTTAAGTGTGTAGACCCTACAGGTTCGGGAACCATGCAGACATGACCGAGACGTTCTCCGGCCAATAACCAACAGCGGGATCTGGATACCCATGTTGGCTCCCACATGTTCCACGATGATCTCATCGGATGAACCACGATGTCGAGGATTCAATCAATCCCGTATACAATTCCCTTTGTCTATCGATATGTTACTTGCCCGAGATTCGATCGTCGGTATCCCTATACCTTGTTCAATCTCGTTACCGGCAAGTCTCTTTACTCGTTCCGTAACTCACATCATCACGTGATCAACTCCTTGGTCACATTGTGCACATTATGATGATGTCCTACCGAGTAGGCCCAGAGATACCTCTCCGTTTACACGGAGTGACAAATCCCAGTCTCGATTCGTGCCAACCCAACAGACACTTTCGGAGATACCTGTAGTGCACCTTTATAGCCACCCAGTTACGTTGTGACGTTTGGTACACCCAAAGCATTCCTACGGTATCCGGGAGTTGCACAATCTCATGGTCTAAGGAAATGATAGTTGACATTAGAAAAGCTCTGAGCAAACGAACTACACGATCTTGTGCTAGGCTTAGGATTGGGTCTTGTCCATCACATCATTCTCCTAATGATGTGATCCCGTTATCAACGACATCCAATGTCCATGGTCAGGAAACCGCAACCATCTATTGATCAACGAGCTAGTCAACTAGAGGCTTACTAGGGACATGGTGTTGTCTATGTATCCACACATGTATCTGAGTTTCCTATCAATACAATTCTAGCATGGATAATAAACAATTATCATGAACAAGGAAATATAATAATAACCTATTTATTATTGCCTCTAGGGCATATTTCCAACACACAACACGTCGGCAATCCATGCAGAAGGAAGGAAACTTCGGCACCTCCAAGATTTGAATGTATTTTTTAGTTTATATAAATTTTTTTTTACTATTAGGTTTGTACTACTATTTAATACTCCCTCCTTTTCTAAATATTTGTTTTTTTAGAGATTTCAAATGGACTACCACATATGGATGTATATAGACATATTTTAGAGTATAGATTCACTCATTTTGCTTCGTATGTAGTCATTGTTGAAATCTCTAGAAAGACAAATATTTAAGGACAGAGGGAGTATATGGCCTTTTGTCTCTTCGGAAAAAGAAGGAAAACACAACAAGCAATGCAGCTACTAGTAGGTGCATCAGGCCTTGTACAATGGATGGTGCTTAGAGGAGGTGCTTAGAGAAATAAACCAGGCTTTCTTTAAGCATTGGTGCTTATTTGTACAGGATATACGCTTAACTAAGCGTCTCTCCTGTAGAAATAGGCACCGGTGCTTCAGAAAAACTCAGTTTATTTTTCTAAGAGCAACTCTAGCAGATCCTGCATTTTGCCGAACTGTAAACTATGTTTGCAGGTCGCACGGGGGCGCTTATGCATGCTGAAAAATGCGGCGGCAGAACAGAAACCGCAAACAAACACGTAATATTAAAAAAAAGTTGTTTCGCGCGAGAAATTTAAGCAGCAGCTCACCGGAGCTCGCTCGCATAGATAGTTCTTCTTCGCATAAGTTCGTACACTCCACATACATACATATTAAAGGTCAGAGATGCTAGACAGGGCCTACGCTACCGAACCACTACAACAAAATTAAGCTCAATGGAGCTCTTGCGGTAGCTGCCAACCGGCGGCGATCAGTCAGAGTCGGAGGAGTCGGAGTCGAGGTCGATGTAGAGCTTCGCCTGCTCCGCCTTCATCACGCGCAGGTCAGCCTCCTTCGATGTGTGCGCCTGCGATGCCGTGACGCCCGTCTCGAAGAAGAGCCGCTCGTACTCGAGCTCGCGCCGGATGCGCTTTTCCATCTCCTCCTGCTCCCTCGCCGACCGCTCGAGGACGACGCGCTCGAGGAGCTCCTCCTGCCCCGGGGGGAGGTAGTACTCGGGCCCGATGACGCCTCGGCGCGGCGGCGCGCCGGGCACGGCCTCCTCCGGCTCCCTCTTCACCGCCTCCTCCGGCTCCCTCTTCACCGGAACGAGCCGCGAGCTCGATGCGCCCGCGGATGAGCACCCCGCGGACCAGTTGCCGGATGAGCTCCCCGCGGACCAGTTGCCGGAGGAGGCGTGGCGGCGACGGGCGAGCTCGAGATCGAAGTCCTCGAGCTCGCGGCGGTTGAGGCCGGCGGCGGCTGGGTACCGCGGTTGAGCCACCGACGCGCCTCCCGCTTGCGCGCGCCGTCAGATCTGGCGCGGCGGCGGCGCTCCGCCTCATACCCCGAGTCATCCATGGCGGTCGAAGGCTCGCCGGCGGCGACAAATCGAGCGGCGCGGTGGGGAATTGAGGGGAAACGCGTCTGCGGGGGGATAGGGTTTCGACCCGCATCTGCCCCGCAAACCCACAGTTATACTGGCTCGGGGGTAGCGTTTGCGGGTTGCGGCAAAAATATTTACGGGCCGGACATCGGTGCGGGCTCTGGTCTGACCAGAATAATGAACCGAGCCCATATAATCGCCAGAATTATGCGGGTTCGCGCCGGACGCGGGGTCTGCTAGAGTTGCTCTAAACAACTCCTAAGCATCTTTTTAGCCGACCTCGGCGCCACGTGAGGCGAGCAAAACCAACCGTCGCTTTGACGCTTTCAACAGACGGACTGACGGACCGACCTTATCCGTAACGATTCCAGGTTCCATGGGCCATGGGTCCATCACATCCCGATCCCACTCTTCTTTCACTAGCGTCACTGCTGGCGTCCACACGCTGAGGCTGTCGGCTCGGCTCGGCTGTCCCTCCCCTGGAGGGCAATACCGGAATATAATAAACAAAACCAACAAACAAACCCGAGGCCCCCGAACGCGCACGTTTCGCACGCGTTGTTGAGCTAGCCCCCATCCAAAACCCAAAATGGTCGGTGCCCTCTGTTCTGCATGCGCCGCGTCCCCTGCGACGTCGACCGGACCATATATATATCTCCCCTGCCTCTCACTTCAAACAACCATCACCACCTAGCTCCAGGACGGACACAGACGATCTCTGCAGCGCTCCCTCTTCAGACAACACCCAGTCATTACTCAGCTCAAGACACAATCAGGCAATCAGCGGCAGCGAGAGATGACCTTCAGCCTCTCGGCGTCAATGGAGGAGAGCCGGGAGTATATGATCCGATTCGACTGCCACTTCCAGGACCCGAGCTCCGCGAGCGCCGAGCCACCGCTGCCGTTCGCCGGCAGGGTTTTCTCGCCAGAGCAGGAGCAGAGCGCCATGGTCGCCGCGCTGCTGCACGTCGTCTCCGGGTACACCACGCCGGCGCCGGACCTCTTCTTCCCTGCGAGCAAGGAGGCGTGCACAGCGTGCGGGATGGACGGGTGCCTCGGGTGCGAGTTCTTCGGCGCGGAGGCCGGGCGCGCGGCCGCGGCATCGGACGCGCCGAGAGCGGCGACGGCTGGCGGGCCGCAGAGGAGGCGGAGGAACAAGAAGAACCAGTACCGCGGCGTCAGGCAGCGGCCGTGGGGCAAGTGGGCGGCGGAGATCCGCGACCCGCGCCGCGCCGTGCGGGTGTGGCTCGGGACCTTCGACACGGCCGAGGACGCCGCCAGGGCCTACGACCGCGCTGCCGTCGAGTTCCGCGGCCCGCGCGCCAAGCTCAACTTCCCCTTCCCCGAGCAGCAGCAGCAGCAGCAGCTAGGCGGCGGCGGCAATGCCGCGGCCAGGTCAGACGCGTGCTCGCCCTCGCCTTCGCCACGCAGCGCGGACGAGGAGGAAACAGGGGACCTGCTCTGGGACGGCTTGGTGGACCTGATGAAGCTGGACGAGAGCGACCTCTGCTTACTGCTCCCGGTCGACAACACCTTGGACAGAGACGATTGGGTGCCTATTTGTAGTGCTAGACAAATGCTACCTAGCAGTTAGACTACTGTCAGTGTGCAGCAGATCAATCAACACACATGTACGACGCTCCTAGATCCTGGTTAGCACGCGTCCTAACTTCGGTTGTAAATAGCCACCCGATCAATGGAAAAGTTGTGTTTAACCGTAGCCAAAGAGACCACACTGTAAAATTGCAACATCTAACACAAAGTTGGTCGAAGAACTAAACGGATTTTACTCACGAGCTCTGCTGCTAACTAACGCTAACAATTGCGCATTGGTATGAGAATCGGGTGGCGTATGTGTACAGTAATTTTACCCTAATCTAACTGTTAACTCCCAGATTAGAGCATCTTCAATGGTAACCCGTAAATTTGTAGGATGCCCCGTGCCCCGTGCGCGCCGGCCTTTTTTGTTGATCTTTGGATTCATTTCTAGGATGGGACACCAAGATGGCAACGGGTGCACTTGAAAGCGATTTCCTTTTGCAACATAATTCTCATTCTTTTGGTGCATCACTAAAAAAACGTATATTTGATATGACATATATATGCCTAGCAGCCAGGATAGATAAATGAGTTAAATTATTATGCATGCAATTTCACTTGTTTACTAACCGCAAAAACATATTTAACTTGTTCACCTTATGATGTTCAACTCATCTTGTGTTTTTACCCTAACCCGTTTAGCTATTTTACTCCCTTATCATTGTACAATTATTATTTTTGCTAGGATGGAAAGTTGCTCTTTTTGTTTCTGAACTTTAAAGTAACTTGGTTTTTAATGTTACACATTTGACGTTAATTGTAATACAAACATGTAAGTTGTATCATTAAAACTTTTGCCCATGGAAAAATTTACAAATGTACCACTCCCACATCTGATCACATTGGTGGTGGTGTGATCAAATTGCGCCTATGTTGTCACCTGTTTACACCTGAAAGAACATGATTGTTGTCTATTCGGTCACTTGTTCTGAGTTGCTATCTTGAAGCTCATCCATGAGTTCAATGTGCCATTTGAAGAAGGTTGCTCTTGGGTAAAGTAGTTTAGCTTAGTCACCACGTCCATTCGGCAGTGGGGCAATTGGAGTTTGTGATCTCTCCGCCACTCGAACCATGTGCTTCGCGTAAAAGCCTATCCGTCTGGGTTAGGCGATGACATTGGCATAGCATCGCTTCCCTCGGGGCTGGGTTAGGCAATGCGTCCAACCACGAGAGAAGGCCTTCTCTCGTGGTTGGACGCACACGACATTGTGGTCAACATGTGTCCAGCCAAGTCGACGAAGTCGAGTGGTGGTTCGAAGAGGTTGTTTTGGTTGGCTTACTGACATGTCTGCTCACTGGGTTTCACGTGATCTAATGTGGTACGCGCCTTGCATATTCTTTCCATTGTTGCTCGCATACGATAATGAAGATGTCTAGTCGTTGGCGTGTGTGTTCCTGACTATTTGGCACAGGTCAACGTGGACTTTGCGCAGTGGCTCCGGTAAGGTCTTCGTTAGAGCATCTACAGCCGCGATGGCCAAATTCTGCCCCTCGAACGCCCGCGGACGCGCCCGGGCATGTCCGCGGGCACTTACCGGGCACGCCTCATATTTGCCTTTCTGCATTCGCGTATCTCATATCCGGCGCCTTATATCCGTACTACACATGCAACGTTCATCTACCTTACGTGATCAAATGACGGACAACAAAAATCGGTTGCGAACGAACACAAGATCTGCTGCAAACAGACATTAACAAACTTTGCTACATCCAAAAGATCATAGTTCGTCACCGGATAAGTTCTTAAACTTCTACAAGTAAAAACGATATAAACATTGAGGAGGGGGAGGGGAATCACCACTTCCTCGCCGGGCCTTTGCCCTTCCGGTCGCCGGCACAGCTATAGGCGTCCGCGGCTGGTGGAGGGTCTTGGTCGTCCGACGAGGACGTGCAGCTATCGCTGTCGTCAGAGTCGAAGTCGGAGAGGGTGATGAGCCCCTTCATCCGACGGACTGCCCTGTCCTGCTCCCACTTCAACCTGGCTACCCGAGCCTTCTGCGCTGCTGCCTACCTCGCCTCGCGTTCCGACAAATAGCAAGCCGGAGCGCCTTCGCTTTCTTCTGTCGGAGGCGGCGAGCTTCCGTCTCCGCCGTCGTGAGGGAGCGGCGGTAGACCCATGCGAGGAGACGCGCGTCCTCGTCAGGGTCCGCCTCCGACCCGCGACAGCGGCACGCGGACTGCTCCGGCGCGTTCCTCTCCCATGCACGCTGCCTCTCGCGGCGCACGGCGAGCGCGTGCGGGCCAGCGGCGCGGGCACAAGCACCAAGCACCCAACACTGGCCGCATGGTGGAGCGGCCGGCGGGGGAAGGAGACGGCGCGGGGCCTGCGCGGACTATGCTGTCCTGGCGTTGCTACGCGCGGGCCGGGAGGGTCCAACTCCGGTGCCCGCGCTGCGCCGGCATGGAAGGTGCGGCGACAATCGAGATCCGAAGCTGCCGCCGGTCTCCACCTTGGACCGCTCCAGCACAATGCGGAGGGCCATCTCCTCCTCGTAGTCAAGCTCAAAGCCAGAGTCGTTGCCGAAGCTGCTCGTCGTAGTGGATGGGATCGAAATTGGAGAGGGAGAGGAGTGGAAGGAGCGACAGAGAGAGGGAGAGAGGGAACTAGGGTTTGGAGCAAGGTGCCTGGATAGGGATTTTTTGTGGGGTCGGTGGTGGGCCGGGTCTGTCAGGCAGATGCGTCGGGGCGTGGCCGGGCCGCTCCATATCCGCCCTATATTTGGGTCGGATATAAGGGGTGCCGGTCAGCCCGAGCGTTTGTCCGCGGTTTAAGAGGTCCGGTTGGATCAATTTTTTTTTGACCAGTCACCGACCAAACGGCCTGTCCAGATGTTTGAGACGGGTATGAGAGGCCCAGCTCTAGACGCTCTTAGTGGCCACTCGTGGAGAAGTCGTAGACGCTGTCTCGAAGAGTAATGATGATGACGATAACATTTGTGTGATGCATGTGTTGGTAATTAGGCTGGCCAATCATGACATGTCATGTTTCATCTTAGTTGCTCCGGCTGTCGTTACAGTTTTCGCCTGTTTTTCTGTTAATTGATTTAAATGTCTTTTTTTAACATATATTTTTTAGAACGAAGACGCTCGACACGTCCGTCTTTAACTTAATAAAGCCCACAACAGGCAGCGTACATATGGATTAAGTCTTACAACACGGCCAGGGCCCTCGAAAGAAACGAGGGCAGCAAGTTCAGGATTACAAGCCGTAGACGGCTAGACCAGAGCACGCAGGCTCGCAGCAATGAAGCCAAAAGGTGCCACCAAACCCTACGGCGGCGGCGCAGGAGCTCTTGCCAAAGAGTAGACCTGAGGAAGACGGGCAAGAGCAAGCTGCAGCAGATCAACGTTTTGGCGCCTTCATTCTAGCACACTTCCCAGCGGCGCCCACTACTGCAAAAAGATAACACATTTGAAGATAACATCAGCCGGATGTGAGGGAAAGACTCCCTCGATCGTAAGCTTGTTCCTAATGCGCCAAAGTGCCCAAAGTAATGCCCCCACACAGCACCACATGACACGACTAGCGCCTACCCAAACTCCGATCCTTCCATCAGCATCAGATGTGAAGAAGACCAAGGCTGCAGAGCGTGCAGCTGTGAAGAAAAGGAAGGCATCAACTTGATCAGATTCTTCAGCCCCGAAGAAGATGAAGCCATTGACTAGCTCATTTGACAACACAATTGATGTTGTTCCTATCTCAACCATGCCATCAAAGGACCTTGTTCCTTTTCTTCCAACTGAATCCGATGAAGACATTCCCTCTGCTGCTTCCTCAGAGCAGATGGATGAAGAAATTGAAGCGGACGCAATCCCTTCAACTCCAATTGTCTCCTCGCCTATGCCTCAGTTCACTGCTGAAGAGGCCGGTGTTGAGGAATTGGATGAACAAAATTCTGACGTGGACATTGGGAGTACTACTCCATTGATGAATGATGATTTTTGGGATAGTCAGCATCCCAACTCTCCTCTGTTCACGCCATTGCAACAAATCCCCCAGTCCCCAACACATACTGTTCCATTGGGCTCTGAAGAAACTCACCCCACTTCGTCTGTTCGCGAAGAAATTCCAGCCACTAGTGCTGAAGAAACTGCTGCCGCTGAATCTTTGAAGACGCAGACTGCCACTGAAGAGGAACCAGAAATTCCTCAGCCTGAAGAACCTGAGATTGCGATTCCTGAGGTTGTGATGCAACTGACTGACACTCCTCAACCCAAGCCAAAGGATCCATTCTCAAGGAAGCAAAAATTCAAGACTGATGATTTCTTCGGCGAGCATGTATTCTTCACAGATTACAACCCCTATGACTCTGCTCGCATTAGGAAGAGGCGTTTCTGGACTGCCAGCCAGGCAAATTTCTATTCCTCAGTGCTATTTAACAAAGACAAAGTCTTCGATCATCAGCACATTCCTCACGTGGATATGGAATCTCTGCCGTGCTTTGCACCAGTCCTCAGTGTTCTCACGACGCTGGACTGTTAAATTTCTGCACTGAAATCTATGATTGGAATGAAGAACTCATTATTCAATTTTATGCAACGCTGGACATCACCGGAGACTCTGAAGATGTGAATTCATGGGTGCTGGACTGGATGACTGAAAACACTCACTACAAGGCACCAGCCACTGACTTGCTTCGTGCTTTGCCTCTCAGTCCTCCCCTTGAAGCTGCTCGTTGCATATACCAAGAACCTGAGCTTACAGACCACTATATGCAAGTGCTGATGAAGCCATTGAAGCCAGGTCAGGCCCCAAGAACAAAATTCCTCGTGAAGGAATTGCAGTATGTACCAAGGACAGTCTATCGCATTCTGACGAAGACTATGAGTCCAATAAAAGGCCACGACTCCTATGATGAGGAAATTGTTGGCGTCATGAAGAATCTGGTATTCAACATCATTCATGGCATACCCGTCAACTACCATGATTTCTTCATGAGGACTCTGGCAAATGTTGCACTTTCACCGTTTGAGCTGAAGCCTTATGCACCTTGGATTATGAGATTCCTCAGGACAAGGTCTTCACTCAACTACAAGGCTGATTTTCAGAATCACCTCAGCTACTTGCCCCCGATTGAAGTCCTCAAGCGGACCTATTCCTCAGATGATGAAAAGGGCAAGGCACCAGCTGTTATTGATGAAGGCATTCGTCCATTGGATGGTCAATTTCGCAAGGCTGCATCCTACTCCACCAGTGACGACTCTGCCACTCATGACTCTGCCGCCAACGCAACCAAGCCAAATCCTCAAGGCACAACTCCCAGGGTGATGACTGATCGTGAGCTTCTCCTCAGTCTTCACCAGAAGGTTGATCGAAATCACAAATGGGTCAAGCGTCAGTTTGGTTCAATTCTTCACAATATGACTGCTACCCACAATGCAGTGAAGAAAAACCATTACTACCTCCATGAACCTTCAACCGTACCTAGGCTGTTCTGTCTCACATTTATAGCGAAGAAGATCTGAAGAAAATGGGTCTCAAGGAAGATTTTGATGGGTCTGCTCCTCCACCGAAGAAGTACAAGAAGGTCAAGGTTCCTTCCTTGGTGGCCAGCTCCTATTCTTCATCCCGCGACACCGACGAGCATGAAGACTTGGACGACACTGCGGCAGGCCCAACATCAACAAACGACCCCAACAACGCTGGCGCGCCTCCATCAACATGATATTCTTCAGGGGCGTTAGTCCTCATTTTCAACCCTTTTGGTCATTCGATGACAAAGGGGGGGAAATTTGAGTTAGTCTTCAAGCGGGTCTATCTTATATGGGCGTTGTTTTCTAAGTTACAACTCTCGTTCTTCTGATGACTTTGCTGGATCGAGTTGTAAACTTAAACTCTATGGTGGCCTGATACTTTTGCTGTGATTTTCTGCATGCTTATTCCTCGCCAATGTTAATGCACGCATGCTGAATTACATCAGTCACCATATTTCATCATGCATTTCAAATTCTTCATATTATATGTCAAATGCGTGTATGAATTACAAGATATAGGGGGAGATCTTCATGATTCTACTCTTCAAGTGTGCATTGCTTCAAAAGAAAATTCCTCACTATGCACATCTTTAGGGGGAGTTCTCCTATATCTTGCAATCAAATTCCTCAATATCAGTATTTACACTTCATATGTTTATCCCCGTTGAAAACTTAACCTATATTGTCATCAATCACCAAAAAGGGGGAGATTGTAAGTGCATCTAGTGCCCCTTAGTGATTTTGGTGTATTGAAGACTTATAGGTTAAGGGACTAATGTGTTTATGAGTGCACACAGGTCTATAAGTCTATGAGGAGTTTTATATTTACAGAGAAAGTCGACCCCTAAAAATGAAGTTCTTCGACTGAAGACTTTGGATTTCTGAAGACTTTGAAAGTGAAGAAATTGGTGTAACCTTGAAGACTTGGCATTCATATGAGGAACATGAAGCGTGAAGACTTTTGTTTTCGTAGTTTCATTTTCTCTTTCTTGAGTCATAGGAAACACCGTACTGTTAAAGGGGGTCGAGGAAATACTAAGGAAAAATTTCCATGTGATGCTCAACTCAAAATCCTACACCTACCAATCCCTTCGAGTGAAGCCATTGGAAATCTCATACAACTCAGTCAATTTCTTCAGTGACAGAGACGAAGTTCTTCTGGTCTCTGAGGAATTTGTTTTGACTGAGGAGTTAGGAATTCGCCAGTGCGGATTGCCTACACAGGGAACATGATAGCCCTGAGGAATTTGAGCCTCAAATATCCGACCGTTGTTGTGCTACGCGCCAGCTGTCCCAAAATATCTACCCACCTAACGGTCATATCATTGAAGGGCATTTATGTCTTATCATGTCGGGCTGCTCCCTAGGCTATAAATAGCCGCCCCCCTACAACCACTAGCTGGTTGGCTGCTCCGAGAGAAACTGACACTTGTCATTTGAGAGCATCCCATCCTCCGAGGACTTTGAGCTAAAATCATCGAGTGAGGAAAACCCAAACCCAAACACCTACAAACCCAAAGTGATTGAGCATCACTGAAGAGATTGATCCTCCGTGGATCCGACGCTTGTTACCTTTGAAGACTGTGCTTCTTCCAGACGGTTAGGCGTCATGGTCTAGAGCATCCAAGAGGAATTGTGGATCGCCGAGTGACCGAGTTTGTGAAGGTTTGGAAGTCACCTGAAGACTTGCCATGAGTGATTGGGCGAGGTCTGTGTGACCTTAGCTCAAGAAGAATACGGTGAGGACTGTGTGTCCGGGACTGGGTGTACTCAGGTTTAAATACCTAGCCGCTCCAACCAGATGTACAACTGACACAGCAGTTGGAATTGGTCTACCAAATCATTGTCTTCACCAAGCCTACTAGTTCTATTTCCTCAGCTCTTTCATTTCCTCATTACTGTGTTGTGTGCCTGTTCATATCTGTGTTTGAAGACTTTGACTAAAGACTTTCTAAATTTACTCAGTTCAATTTCTTCAGTTTGTTTGTCTTCATCATGTGTTATCATGTGATTACGCTTTCTGTACTCTGTGCTTGTCTTCATTTCATCATGATGACCATGCCTGTGTTCTGTTATGTTTACTTTTGAGTACTTATTCCGCTGCTAGTAGTTCTTCGCTAAGGAATTTCCTCACCCGCAAATTCCTCAGTGAAGAATTCATAAAAATCGCCTATTCACCCCCCTCTAGTCGATATAACGCACTTTCACCGTAGCAATGTTATGCCTGTCAGGCTCGAACAGTAGCAGCGTATCTTCTGCGTACTGAAGGTGGGAAACCCCACCCGGAACCAACTGGTTGGCAACCCCCCTTAGGTGGCCAGCCGATCTAGCTCGATCTAACATTGCAGCCAAGGCATCGGCCACAAAGTTAAACAATAGCGGAGAAGTCGGGTCTCCCTGACGCAGCCCTCGCTTATTGCGAAAGTATTGGCCAACTTCGCCGTTGACCGCAATTGCCGTTTGGCCCCCAAGACCAGTTGTAGCATGCGGTGGACCCAAACGGGCGAGAAGCCTCTTCCCAAGAGGACCTGTCTAAGAAAATCCCAATTTACACGGTCATAAGCTTTTTCGAAATCGATTTTAAGAAGGATCGCGGGCTGACGCGTGCGTTTGAGCGAGTGGACAAGCTCAAGCAAGGCTAGGGGTCCCTCCAAAATGTTGCGCCCACGAATGAATGCTGACTGGTTCCTACTAATAATACGATGGGCTACCGGAGACAAACGCATCGAGCAGGCCTTAGAACATATTTTAAATGGAACACTGATCAACGCGATGGGTCTAAATTGCCTAATATTATCAGCCCCCCGCACTTTAGGGATGAGGGAGAGGATCCCGAAGTTTAAACGGGAGATGTCTACCTCTCCACGCATAAAACCATTACAAACCCCAAGGATCTGACCCTGAAGGAGGGCCCAGAAGCGCTTGAACATGGCCACCGGCCATCCATCCGGGCCGGGAGCCGTGTCAGACTTCATGCCATGAATGGCGGCATCGATTTCCTGAGTGGTGAAGGCGAGGCCTAGCGCGTCATTTTCGGCCTCAAAAACCCTGCCAGCCGGACCCCACATGTCCGAGCGAAGGCGAGCCAGAGGCGGCTCACACGTGCCCATCAGTTGGATGTAGAACTGATACACGTGCCGCACAATGTCACCCTGGCGCAACAGAAGCCCCTGTTCCGATTGCAGTTGAAGGATGTCACATTTGCGGCGACGACCGTTCCCGTAGGCGTGAAAATATTTCATGTTCGCATTGCCTTTCAAGGTCCACTTAAGCCCCCCTCTCCGTCGCCAGTACTCTTCCTTTGCCCGAAGAAGCGTCTCCACCTGGCCCTCCAGGTCGTAGCGGTGTGCCCACTCTGGCTCTGAGAAAGGGCGGGCATCGGCCTGAGCATCCAGAGCCGCGATTTCCTGGACAAGACGTGCCCGTCGAAGTTTGTCTTCGCGACCCTGGTTTCCCCCCAGCCCTTGAGAGACGCCCGGAGGCCCGCCCCAGACGCGACCCACAGCTCCATGGGCCCGCGCTGGGGGCCTAGCCTGCTGACGCAAGCCTCCCACTTTTGCCTGAAAACCTGATCAAAATCTGGGATTTCGAACCAGGCTGTTTCGAAGAAGAAACGCGGACTTCGCTTGAGCCTGTCCTCCCCTGTGGATAGGACCAGAGGCACATGATCTGACCCAATACGTGTTTCGGCTACCAAAGAGCACATGGGAAACCACAGTTCCCAATCGGCCGTGACAAACACCCTACCGAGCACAGATCGCACCGGAGACAGCTGCTTGTTGGTTCAGGTGTACCGCGCCCCAGTTCTGGCCACTTCCCTAAGTGCCATGGCCGCAATCGCGTTGTTGAACATGGAGACTCTGTTCCAGTTAATGTTTGGGGTGTTCTTGTCCGCACTCGAATGAATCAGGTTGAAGTCACCCCCCCCATCACCAGAGGCAAATTAAGAGTAACTGCGAGTCCCACCCTGGCCTGGAGCTCGTCCAAGAACTCAAGCGAGCGCGAGTGGTCAGCGGGGCCATACACAACGAGCACCACTCACTCCCGCAGCGATGCCCTATGACTAACGTGGCAGAGATAAAAAAGATGCCTGTCTCCCACGACAGCACCTCGAAGCAGGCATTGCTTAAGCCCAGCAGCATGCCACCCGAGTGGCCGCGGGCAGGAGACCAATGCCACGCGAAGCGCTCCAGGGGGTTGATCGCCAGCAGCTCGTGGTGACGAAAATCAGCCTTAATGATCTCCTGGATGCCAACCGCGTCAATGCCCTCATTGCGCATGTACTCCTTAAGCTGGGTCCGTCTCCCAGCGTGGCCAAAGCCACGGATATTCCAAAAGAGGAATCACATTAGATTATGCGGTTGCGTAGGCGGATCCCACGCGAGGTCACCACTTTTGCCACTCGCCTCGTCTTTTGGGGCAGACGAGGAGGAGAGGCGGTAGCAGCCCCTGCTGGTACCACACTCTGATCGGGCATCGCAGCCACGGTCGAGGATTCCCCTGCTCCCCCTACCAACGCAGCCGCGCGCGCAGCTGCAGCACTCGCTAGTGCTGCCTGCGCAAGTTCTTTCGAACGGACTAGAGAAATCAGCGCACGGGCCTATCCCTCACTCACCAAATCCACCCCACTATCCCCCAAAATCTCCCCCAAATGAGCATCCGAGAAGGAATCGAGAATAGTAAACCGAGAGGTGGGGGGATTACCTTCGATCTCCATGTTCTTCTCGGCCTGCAGAAGTTGAGCACATTGGAGCGATGGCATGTTGCCCTTGGCTCCCTTGGGACGGCCGATGGTGTGCGTCGGGGTCGGGTCCGTGGCCACCGCCTTGGAGCGCCTCGCCTTGGCCACCGGGAGTGTCACGGCCTCCGCCAGCAGGTCCGCGGCAAGATCAGCAGAGGCTGCGCAGGGCCGCCACCAGCCGGAGCCAGCGGAGAGGCCAGCGCCATGACCGCCTGCTTCGGAGTGGCCAGGGCGCCCAGGGTCTCCATCGGGGGGATCGCCGAAGTCGCCTTGTGCCCCGCAGTCTTCTTCGCCTGCCTCACCGAGCCGCTCTTGCTCACGCCACCTGAAGGAGGGGACGTCCACATGACGGAGCCGCACCCCTGGTCACCACCCGCGAGCCCCGAAGAACGCACGCCAGGCAGCAGAGAGGAGCGGCGACCAGAATCGCACGAGGCCGTCGCGCCCCGTTCCGCCTCGGAGTCGAGAGCCAGATTGGAGTCATACTGGTTCACCTCCAGAGGGGCGTCCACCGGACCGCGCGCCGCAGCCGCCCCTCTGCGCTTGGACGTGCCCGCCATCTTGTCCAGAGTCTTGTCGTGGATGCCCAGCTTGTCCCACGCAGCGGTGTCGATGGAGTCGTCGCCCATGCTCTTGTCGTTGTCTTGGTCTGTGTCCTTGTCCTTGCCGCCGGGACCTTTGCCATTGGAGGGAGGAGGCGGGGGAGGGGCCGCTCCGTGGCCCGGCACGACAAGCTCGGGATCCAACTTGATGCCGTAGCCCTCCCCGTTGAACCAGAGCTCGACGCGGCCACGCAGCTTGTCAGGTGCACGGCAGGCGAACCACATCCGCATCGGACCCACCCTGATCAGGGACAGCTTGTCGACCGCGATGGGGCGGCCGATCATGGTGGTGGCCGCCATGAGCCGGTCTGTCCGCCGCTGCTTGGGGGGACGCCCCACAGCTTCACCCATACCTCTGGCATTGACATAGCCTTGGGCTCCTCTTCGCGCACCTCTCGGATCTCCGCCATGATGTTGTTGAGGGAGAGGAACAACTTGCCGCTCCTCGTCGCCATCCGCAGCATCGCCTTGTTGGGGAACACCACCGAGAAGCAGTCCGCGCCGACTGGCAGCACCTGCCAGTCCCACTCCCCTTCAAAGAGGTGCGGCAGCTCCGCCTCCAGCACGGCAGAGGAGAGCAGGCCCGGAGCCGCGGAGATGAAGGCCGCGTCAGAGCCCAGATCCGCGCCCGCAGCCGTGTCCGCCGACCCCTCCTCATACGGCAGACAGAAGAAACCTTGGCCCGTGATCGCATTCCCCATGATCTGCAGCTGCAGCGGCTTGCCACGAGTCGGGCAATAGGCCGAAGCGTGGCCTTCTTCATGGCAGAGGATGCAGAGAGGCTTGAAAGTGCAGTCGCTCTGGAAGTGGCCGACCCGCCCGCATTTGAAGAACTCCGGCCCATTCGCCTCCTCCCCCTCCACCTGGATCGGCGCGGCCGCCGTGCCCTTGGACGACGATGGCACCGGCGGCAGCGCACGCCGCGGATCGGACGCGGACCCCGGCCACTGCTTCTGCTTCTTGGCGTAGGGGTCTCCGACCCGGTCGCCGCAGAGGGGATGCTGCATCTCCTTGCGCTTCAACTCCTTCTTCTTCTCAAGACCGCGACGCCGGTGTTCTTCTTTCTTTTGGTGCTTACACTCCTGCTCCTTGATCCACCACGAAGGGGGTGGCCCCCATCCCCCGCCTCCGCCTCCTGGATCGCGATCTGCATCTTGGCCTTGGCGCGCAGGTCACGCTCGCGTTGCCTCTCGACCTCCGGATCCAGTGGAGGCGACATCGGCGACTTCTCCGCACGCCGCTCCCCCGCGCGAGCCCATCCGCACCACCTCGACGAAGGAGCGCCGGAGGGGAGGGGGAGGGGACAGGCGGCGCACCCGACGAGCTTGCTTGCCGTAGCGGCGCACTTGAGCGGCGGTGGCTGGAAACCCTAAAGTGGGATCTAGCGCGCCCCGGCGCACCCACACCCATTTATAGGGGAGGCGGGGAGGCAACCCTAGCATCTCCCCACCCGACCGGGCCGCGGGCGGTGAAAGGGCCTCCTGGGCCGACACCACCGCAAGAGCGGGCCCATGATCCAGCTCCGACCCCACCCCTGTGGAGCTAGGCCCCGAGAGCGGATGGATGGGCCACCCAACTGGGCCGCACAGCCCAACTGATGACAGCGGCCCAGCCAGGGGAACCCTAGCGTGCTCCACCACGAGCGAGGACGGCGCCGCACCGCCGCCGCCGCCCGGCGCGACCACCTCCGGCCGCATGGGCTCCGCATCCAGCCGAGCGAGCTCCTGCGTCGTGGCCTCCCTAGCCACCGACAAGAACGCAAGCGCGTCCGCCCCCTGGCACACCCGCGGCACCCCGCCACGCGACGCCACAAGGCGGCACGCACCGCGACCACCGGGCGCAAAACGCCGTCGGCGACCCGCCTGAGAGGAGCTCCCCTGCTCCTCGGCGTGCACGACAAAATCAGCCAGCGAGCACGGGCGCCGTGCCCGCGACGGACCATCACTGCCACCATCACTCACCTGACTTACCTCGTCGTCCTCGGAGCTGTCCCCGCCAGCGCCCAGAAGCGACTACCACCGGACGCCGCCGGCCAGAGGGGAGGCGCGGCCTGGACCGCCCTGCCCCCCACGCCCTTCTTCACCGCCGTCCACGCCTCCGACTCGTCGCACACCTCAGCTGCCGCCCGCCACCCGTACGCGTCGCGGGGATCGTCCGGCCGTACAGGAGCCGTTGGGGGCGCGCCTTCCGCCATCGCTAGGACACGGCACAAGAACCCAGATATGTCACGTTTACACCATACAAGTCACAACGTGCAACGCAGGCCACACACACGCGTCATGCACGACGCTAAACACCAACGGTCGAAAGCAACCGAAGCTAACCGTCACACAATTCCTTTCCCTGTTGTCAGCCAAAGAGATATTGACGTTTTCGACGTTGACCGGAGAACAAAACAATTCATCCGTGGACGTACGCCCCGCGGCTCGGGAGGAGCTGTCTCCGATCTGTCATCGTCGCTTGCACCACGGACGAGTTGGCAGCGAGAGCGAAGAGTCGTCTCCGTGGCTCAGTGCGCACCCATGTACACCAGCAACCAGCCTTTTGTTGATTTGTTCCAAACAGGGACGGGGCACGTCGCCTAGTGCGTCTTAGCTCTTAGGACAACGATGTCCCGAGCATTTGAAAGCGGATTCTTTTAGGCATTGAGATTGAGGGACATGGTTCTCATCTCTTGGTGCCAGAGTAAAAAAATGTTGACTGCAATGTGTGGCAATCTCGTCATATATTTAAGAGAGAATTCTTTATTTAGCCCTTTCTTAAATTTTGTTTCCCTTTTTGGTTCAATTTTTTTTTCTTTCATTCTTGACACTTAAACTTCATTTTGTTCCCTATCTGACAGTTTCAATCATTTTTCCATCCGGCGTTGTTAAATGGCATGTAGAAAGACAATGCTGCCCCTGGTGGTAATATGTCAGAAAAAAAGATTGGATCGAGTATTTGGGCTCGACTGCGCGAGCGTGCCCCCGGCTATTGCTGCCACCGCCGCCGCCGCGTGCTTGCTGCCTTGCTGGTACCGTGCTGCGTGTGTGATGGCAGCGCGCTTGCTGCCGCTTGCATGCGTCAATGCGTGCGTGCTTACTGAGTGTGTGTGCATGCTTGTCGTGTAGTACTTGTGTGCGTATCGGTGCTTCAAAGGAGCTAACACACTACGTGCAAAGCAAGCACAATAAGCAATAAGCAAGGATGCTAGCAGCTTAATCGATTTTTGCCTGGAACAGTGCACCCTCGTCTATTACCTCACGCCACCGGTAGAGCTAAGCTCTTGATCGATTGGACTGTCGTCATTGTTCTTTTTATCCCGCAAAAAAAAATTTGTCGTCATTGTTTCACTCATATTATTATTATTATCATTCCCTGCAATACTTTTTTTATGATTATACACATAGTACTATTTTTTGTTTGTTTATTCAACAATGAGACCTATGTGTTTGCATGTAAATAATCGGGTCACATATTACACTAGGGGTAAAACGGTCTTTTTAGGTCAGACTTAACACCGTTACTAGCCAAAACTGACGATAGTGTCACATAGGGAACAAAATAAATTTTGAGTGTCGAAAAGGGAAGAAACAAGTTTTTTGGGCCAAAAAGGGAAGCAAAATTTAAGAAAGGGCCAAATAAGGAATTCTCTCTATATTTGATCCCGCCGAGATACCTTTCAAGGTAAATAATTTTCTCTTCAAGATTGCCACATCTCTTTTTGGGACATGGTGGAATTTTCCCAATTTTTTTCTGCTCTTAAGTTTCTAAATTGAGAAAGTCTAGTTTTCGTAATCGACCAATTCGTTAACATACCACTGAACCACTTTTTACTAACATAATGACAACGAGCCCTTATTGCAGCTGATGCTACTAAGTCTATTGCTCTTTTTTTGGTAGCAACAATTAAGAAACTTTTCCCTTGACTTGCTGCATCAAAAACTAAATCACAAGCTTCTGATAAAAAACGAGCCGTTCTTGCGAGATTTATAATATGAGTACCTTTACGCTTTGCCGAAATGTAAGCAGCCATTTTAGGATTCCATTTCTTAATACCATGACCAAAATGAACTCTTGCTTCTATCATCTCTTTCAAATTCATGTTCCAGTATCTTCTTGTCATTTTTTCCACAGTAACACATGAGTTAATTATGCATGCGGATCATCAATTCATCATGTGTTTTTTTTACTTTAACCTCTTTACCCTTGTACAATTCTTGTGGCTAGCATTGAAAGTTATTTCTTTTGTTTCCCAATATAGTGCTTTAAATATCTTGGTTTTAAATATTCGGAATTTGCAGTTATGCGTTCAATTGGAATGAAAAGAAGTTCTCCCTCCGTTCGGGTTTATTAGGCCCTTTAGCAACTCAGACATGGTATGTTTTCTAAGGCCCCGCTAGATTTATGTGTTTACTTTTCTCGATTTCCTAGGATGAACTCATGCATGATTGGTCTGCCTGAATCGCTGCATGCAGAAAAGTACTCCCTCCGTCCGAAAAAGCTTATCCCAAGCTTGCCCCTCAAATGGATGTATCTAGCATTAACTAGATGCTAGATACAAGGTAATAACTACCTCCCACTATACGTGTGCGTGGCTGGTTGCATGCCAAAGCCGAGCGGGCAGCCGACTGCTCTGACGCTTTGGAATAAGCGCCAATTAATCTAGTTAGGTGTTACTATTTCCGGAATTCACGGGTGGCTCCCAATAGTATTCTTTCTTGGTCTTTGTGTTTTGGTTAGTAGGCCCAATAAACCCGAACGGAGGGAATACTATCTTACGCCCCGTTACGACAAAACACTACATCCACAATTCCTCTACAGCTGATTTTACGAGTTCTCAAGTTTAAGTAAGTTTGCTCCACTGAGATGGAAGCTTAGAGACGGGAACGACTTTTACACATAACATGTTGCCAATGGATGCAGGAGAGAGAATACTTTGGCATCCAAAAAATTGGATGTATTTACAGCTATGTGACCATGCTATTTCCCTATAGTTCCACGCAGCCGCCTCCTCCCTAAAAAATTAGGGTTCCTCCGCCTCCCTTCGGCATCGGCGCCGATCCGCCTCGTCTCCGATGGCCTTAGGGCCGTGGGGCGCGGTGAATCTGGGCCTTTGCCAGTGGGAGTGCTCTGTTCTTAGATGTTTTTTTGAGTTTTGTTAGGGTTTGTGTTCTTCTTAGGAAGGCGAGGCGAAGGCGGCGGCGGCTCTCTGAAGATGGAATAAGATTCTCCCAGTCTAGCCCCCGTTCTGGTGGTGCATCTAGCATCATCGATGGGCGTGTGGAGGTGTGTCTTCGATGGATTTGCTTATGGAGGATTTGCTCGGATCTGTTCGTCGTTCGTCTACTTTTTGTGTCTTCAAGTTGGATCCTTCCAATCAACGTTCTTTCATCGACGGCGGTTGCTGTTCTAGTGCGCTGGTCTTATGGGCCTTAGGACGATGACTTCTCGACTGTCTAGTACACCAAGTTCTGCCCTTGAGGGAGGGGCAATGACGGCGGCGCGCCTTTGGCTCACTTCAGTGCTTGTAGTCGTCGCTAGGTGGTCTATGAATCTGGATGTATTTTTTATTATTTTCAGTGTTCGTTGTACTATCATTATTGAAGATGAATGGATCGAATGTTTTCCCGTAAAAAATTTAAAAAATGGATGTATTTTTATTTTTATAAAGATGTTTTTCTAATGTTTTATTCTATACTTAATAAATAGCCTTTTGTCTTGTCGAAAAAAAAGGAAAACACAACAAGCAATCGAGCTACTAGTAGGGTGCATCATCAGCCGACCTCGGGCCACGTGAGGCGAGCAAAACCATCTGAGAACCGTCTCTTTGACCCTTTCAACGAACGGACTGACGGACCGACCTTATCCGTAACGATTCCAAGCCCCATGGGCCATGGGTCCATCGCATCCCGATCCCCACTCTCTTCTTCTTCCACTAGCGTCACCGCTGGCGATCCCATCGCGTCCACACGCAGGCTGTCGGCTCGGCTCGGCTGTCCCTTCCCTGGAGGGCAATACCGGAATAAACAAAACAAACCCGGGCACCCCGAACGCGCACGTTTCGCACGCTTTGATGAGCTAGCCCCCATCCAAAAAAATGGTCGGTGCCCTCTGTTCTGCATGCGCCGCGTTCCCTGCGACGTCGACCGGAGCATATATATACCTACCTCTCTCCCCAGACTCTCACTTCAAACAACCATCACCACCGAGCTACCTCCAGCCTCCAGCCATCACTCAGCTCAAAGACACAATCAGGCAATCAGCGGCGGCGAGAACACACACAGAGTCACAGATGACCTTCAGCGTCTCGCCGGCGACGGGGGCGAGCCAGGAGTACATGATCCGGTTCGACGGCCACTTCGAGGACCCGAGCTCCGCGGCCGCGAGCGCCGAGCCACCGCTGCCTTTCGCCGGCAGGGCTTTCTCGCCACAGCAGGAACAGAGCGTCATGGTCGCCGCGCTGCTGCACGTCGTCTCCGGGTACGCCACGCCGGCGCCGGACCTCTTCTTCCCGGCGAGCAAGGAGGCGTGCACGGCGTGCGGGGTGGACGGGTGCCTCGGGTGCGAGTTCTTCGGCGCGGAGGCCGGGCGCGCGGTCGCGGCATCGGACGCGCCGAGAGCGCCGGCGGCCGGCGGGCCGCAGAGGAGGCGGAGGAACAAGAAGAACCAGTACCGCGGCGTCAGGCAGCGGCCGTGGGGCAAGTGGGCGGCGGAGATCCGCGACCCGCGCCGCGCCGTGCGGGTGTGGCTCGGGACCTTCGACACGGCCGAGGACGCCGCCAGGGCCTACGACCGCGCCGCCGTCGAGTTCCGCGGCCCGCGCGCCAAGCTCAACTTCTCCTTCCCCGAGCAGCAGCAGCAGCAGCTAGGCGGCAGCGGCAATGCCGCGGCCAAGTCAGACGCGTGCTCGCCCTCGCCTTCGCCCCGCAGCGCGGACGAGGACGAAACAGGGGACCTGCTCTGGGACGGCTTGGTGGACTTGATGAAGCTGGACGAGAGCGACCTCTGCTTACTGCTCCCGGTCGACAACACGGATAAATTTCACATAGAGGGGAAGAGACGATCAGGATCAGGGGTACCCCTCTGCTACTAGTGTTAGACTATTAGCGAGTACCAGATAGACAATCAGCAGTCCTAATCCTGCTCACTACGTGGTTAGCACACGTCCTAGCTTCGGTTGTAATTCTGCATAAATAGGCACCCGATCAATGGAAAAGTTGTGTTCAACCATACTCATCTGCCATGTTGTATGTAGACAAATCCAATTTGGGGCTTATTTGTTGGAACTATAATGGTTTCTATTAATAGAAACCAGGGGAAACCCCTTTTGCTCAATTTTTTTGTTGGAACTCTAATGGTGTTTAGACAAAATTAACTATTTATAGTGTAAATTTGCATACATTTTAAATCATGGCACCCTAGTGTTGAGATCCTGGTTCGCCAATGAAGACGATGACAATCGGAGTCACTCGCAACTCTCACCGACTAGGCAAACCCACATGACATAAATGTTCATTGGCAAGCAATGTTAACATGAGCTGGATGCTACATGGTTTAAATGACCATATGACCGAATCCGTTGCCGAATATCTTGGAGGCTATGAGCTTAAACAATGCCAACGTATCGCGGCACCTCTAACGTTTGTGCAAGACAGAGCCAATGGCGATGGCATCGTAATTTCGAACAGAAATGGCCGGGTGGACATAATGCGGCCGACGCATCAATTTCAATAGGAAACCTTGACGGTACCTGAGATAGATTCCATGGACAATAATCTTAGACTTACAGGTGTTGCCTAACGGAAGGTACGAACCGATGGCGTGTGCTCCTCTAATTATACCCCCACCCCCCACCCCACCCCCGCGGTCAAATTTCATTTGTGTGCCCGTCCCCTAAATTAAATCCCAACCATTCATTCCTAATAAGCCTGTAAGCCATCAGTATGTGTAGAATTACTCTTTCATGTCTATTTGCCGGACAAAACATGTTGACGCCAACGTCATGAAGCAAATGTTGAATTAGCTTAGATACGAACCTTGCAAAGATTCTACCTCGTGTCGACGGCCACGAGGTCTTCTCTTAGTTACATGGACCATTTCTACTCTCTTTGAATGTAATTGTAGATAACATCGAGTTTATTCGGACATGCGGGATAATCAGGTAGGCATTTGAAAATGGTAGAGTTGTCGGAAGTATTTTACATGAATCTAGTTATTAGAAAATTATAAAAACATCAAAGTGCATGTCTTGGAGATATTGATTTGGTACTGTAGATTTTTACATTATTTGAGGTAAACCCAGACAAACTTTAATAATAAGACTGAGGGCATCTCCGACCCCGGCCCCCAAAACAGACATAATATTTGTCTGCGGGCAGTGACTGAGAAGCTGACCATCCAACGCTTGTCGTAAACCTCCGCCAGCATTACAATTAGATTCGGATAGATTTGGATAAAACTCATGCAAACACGATGAAATTCATGCAAACAAACATAATTTCGATATCTCTACTCTTATAAAAAACAGAGTTGGTGATGATGGTGTGCCTGCCATCCTGCAATATAGGCCATCCGATTTATATCCGACGGATAGGAAGGAAACTACGACAATTTTGCAAAAAGATACACACACCCCTCTCCACATTTGCAAATAAGGCCTTCCCTCGTCCATCCTTTTCTCGCACAAGATGAACTACTCATACAAATGCATCTTGATGTTCCATGCAACGCATGGGCATCTTGCTAGTATTTCCTATAAACCGGACGCCGGACGGTGACATCGTAAGTCTCGCCGGCCTGGACGGTGGCACCTTTGTCGCAGTCCATGTCGTCATCATCGTCATCGTTAGACTGGTCCTTCAGCGGCGGAAAGGCGCGGGGGATAAGTGCCCCCCACAAGGATCAGGTCCACCACTGCTTCTCGAGTAGGTTAGCCGACACTAGCCCTAGAGACCTACTCGAAGGATACAAAAAACGTATGATTACTATGTTCATGTCTACCCGACTAATCTTTGGTATGGTGCAATCATGTGTTAAAAAAGGCGCCTTTTGCTGTTATGAGAAAAATTGTCTTTTGTTGTACCTTCGCAAAAAGATTTTCCTTCCTTGCGATGACATAAATTGCCATAAAAAAACATTTGTTTTGCCATGCCCACACAGGAAACTTCAGGACAATAACATTTCCCTCAAAAAATCATCATCGTGCCAGTTGTATAGTATGCTTTGTCGTGACACTTGCCAAAATTAAGAAGATTTGGCAATGCTAACAGAGTCAGCCAGATCAAAGTTTGCCCATCTCTCTGACAATGTAACTATGTAGTTGAGCCGCACATAACTATGTGCGACAGAATGGGGAGTATACCTTGCTTAACCAATATTTTCTTTCCTCCCTGTTTCCTTTGGCATTTGGCAGTTTCATGTCTTCTCTCTAAACGTCATGGCTTTTATCTAGCGTTTCTTATGTACAACCGCCATCTCTTGTTTCATGCGTAGAAGATTGATCTCTTATTCCACCGCTCTCTTGTCATGCTTCTCCATCGGCATTTGCATGTTGATGCTTTGTTTCTTATTGTTGACCTTCTAAAACTCTTCCAGTGTCTGGCCTGCGCAAAGGGCACCAAATGCATTCTATTATATCTTGGCGATGCCCGTGCCAAACGGGATCCAAAGCCTTAGGAATCATCTCCTCAAGTGCCCATTAATGAGGAGGTGAAGGAGGTGGCTTTATTCGAAGCCTTTTGATGCTTTGTTCTTTATTATAGATTGTCGCCAACGCCGATCCATCGAAAAATAAGCAGCCCTAGTAATCCTTCAACAATCGTATTTATTATCAGGTTGTGCTTATGTAAGACATGTCATACAATTTCATGAGAATATGACCACATTGCAAAATTAGGCCAAAATCATCGTTTGACCCTTTGAGGCAACTTTAGCACAAAAATGAACCTCGCTAGAAATTTTAGCGTGATCAGAACCTTCTTTTGAAAACCCAAAGTACTCGGCGTTGCTGGTCACTAAGAAACACTGAAGTTCATGGCATTTCATATTTTGGCAACACCATAGTATCTGGCGTTTCTCCCCGTGCAGTGGTTGCCGATGGTGGCTCAGGGGCCGCGATGCCAAAGTCCCTGACGTTGCATAGTGTAGCAGAAATGTCAGAATGTTAATCGTTTCTAAAAAAGGCTAGACCGGCCTAAAGTTTTCAACGAGATTCATTTTGTGCTAAAGTTACAAAAGGGTCAAAACAGTGATTTTGGCAGCGAAATTACAATGTCCGATAAAGTTGGTGAAAAAATCAGTGCGTATACAAAGTCGAAGTATATACAAAAGTGTGTTTGTTGCATCATTCTACTTGCCCACAACTGTACAGGGAGAAAAGAGGGATCTCGAATTCTTCGATAGAGACAGAGGCTTTGCAACGCCAAAAAAAAAAGGCGGAGGACGAGAGCCAATGTGAAAGGCAAGTGTGTGGTTATTAGTGCAGAGCATCGTGTGTTGGTGTAGTCTGTGGCGTGCTGAGCGAGTGACAAAATTGATGGGCGCATGAGAGCTGGTCCAGCGCTCGCTGCACGGTGAACACCGGCGCCAGCCGTCCACGTCGGTTTGGGTGGTCCACGGCGGGTCGACGTGAGTTTGCCGCGACGTCAAGGCAGCGTCTTTCTCCTCGGCTGTTCCGTTGGGACCGGAGTCCGACATGGCTGAAGTTTTGGAGGCAGGATCCCATTGACATACCAGCTGTTACTTCAACGCAAGGAGTTTCTCACATTTTGACGTGGACCGAAGAATAAAATTAAAACTATCCATCCATCGGGGAGAGCTGTCTCCGATCTGTCAGCGTCGCTTTCACCCCGGGCGTCTCGCCGGCGAGAACGAGTCACCTACGCTCCGAAGCACATCGGCTAGTAGTACAGTACTACGCACCGTTGGATTCTTTTCGAAGATGGACCCCATGATGGGAATACTTACAATCGATTTCTTTTTTCGGTATCGTATTGCGCAACATGATTCTCATTCTTTTTGGTGCCCTAGTAGAAAAACGTGACTTATGTGATAGCGTCCCTGCTTAGCAGCGGGGGTAGGCAGCTTGCATGATCTTAGCAAGGTTTTCGTTTGTTGACAGTGAGGTGCTAGCGGGGTTGATGGTTCTCATTCTTTTGGTACCAAAGTAACTATCCAGGCGGATCATTTTTCTTACTTTTACCTCTTTATTATCCTTTTTTACTCCCCTATCCTTGTACAATTTTTTCCTACCACTATAAGTTACCCTCTTTGTACAGGATATTTGAAGTTTCATGGTTTTAGGGTTTATTTTTTCATATTCAGCATCTTCCACACTACCTTTTATGTAAACATGTGTCTTCAAGGTTACAAAAAATATTGGTACCATAAACCTTATTCCCATGGGAACTATACAATGTAACATACCGCTTCACACTTCAAAGAAGATGATTGCTCTTGGTTCTGTCACTTTTTTTGAGTTGCTATCCCGAGGCTCATGACTGAGCTTAATGTGTTCAAGTGTCGAGAGAGTATAAGTTTTCTGTAGAAGAAGAGTAAACAGTATAAGTTGGTTGCTCATGAGTTAGCTACTTTAGTTGTGCGGATTGTCTGTATGGTGTGGCAATTGGCGGCTTAGGTCTACATTGTTGAGCTTCGAAAAAAGGATTTGCAAACACATTGTATTTAAGCAATAAAGCTCCATTGTTCTCCACAAAGATAAAACCTAACTATTTTCTATTTGCCAGATATAATATGAATAGTAGAATATGTTCAGCTCGCCACTCGATCCACAATAGTTCATTTTTTAAAGGCAATCGATAAAGGAGGCCCCGCATCGTTTTTTATTGAAATAACTTAAATTCGCATCCGTGAAGTCTCGAATTTCAGATGGTTGGGTTGTACATCATATTCCCTAACCAAGTGAGCTAGGATCACTTTCTTCCACAGTAGTTCCTTAGATAGCATCTCCCGCTAGTCGGATTATTTACCTCGTTCTCCATCCGAAATAGGAAATGGGTCGGGTTGCTCGAAAATGGATATACTATATGGTAATTTAATACTATTTATTTATTGAGCATTCACATGAATGATCTCATAATCTCACTGCATAAATATAGTGGTCGAACAAACAACCGATAGTTATTCATTATTCCATCCAAATATCTTTTTTGTGTTTACGTGCCCAATGTACTACCATATACCATTGCAGAGCCAACAAATTTACTTTTAAAAATTAGAGTAAAAAGCTTTACTTTCATTAACTAAAGTGAGACCGCCCTCTCAAGGCAAACGATGTGGATGTCGACGTTGCCTGCTTCGAAACCCGGAGATTAGGTTTTCACCCAAGAAACCAAGCTATTCACATACAAAGAAACAAAGTTCCCAAGGATACCTGGAAGGGAAACGATGCCCAAAGACTCCGCCACCAGAGGCCTCGGCCCAGGGTTGGGGTAACACTTTTCGCCCAGAACCCTTGTTCTCGAGGAAAAGCGCCAACATATCTAGAACACGCGAATTAGAGCATTGCATTTGTCGAAGTTGAGAAAGTTGTGCACCTTCGTAATCGACCACCGATCACCAAGACATGGCATCCCTTAGCGGCAACTCATGTTGTGAAGAGCACACCACCTTGCTTGTCGGGACCTGATCTACGTGCGAATCACCAGATTCATTGTGCTCATTGGCCACGATAACGCGTGCCGAAGGATTACAAATTTACTCAAAGTAAATCATGTTTGCCTTAACAATTCCACTCAAGATAATTATTTGCACCGAAGCCCTAATGGGTTGATCTGCAGACTCCATTACATCTCAATTCTACTCTCATCATTCTACTTACAGAGGATGGCCCTAGAGTGGTGTCAACGGTACATGAGCGCGGATATGAGACACACACAATATCACTAAGATGGAGGGTGTCGGGGATATACCCCGCAGTATGACCTGGCCGGACTTGGCATTTCACCGATGACCCAGCGGAGGACTAGCGACTCATGGGTCTGGCGGCTCATTGGTCAGACAGCTCATGAACCAGACGACTCATGGATGGCCCCGACGGCGGGTCAGATAGAAGACTAGGCCCAAGGCCCAGAAGGCCGGCTCATGTTATGGTGGGCCGGCTTAAGAGGAAAGCGTAAGGAATATTCCCTTACAAAGGAAACAAGACTAGGACTCCACTTGTAATAGAGTAATCCTAATCCTACTAGGACTAGTCATGTAACCCGCCCCTTCAACTTATATAAGGAGGGGCAGGGCACCCAAAGAGGGACAAGGAACAAGAAGCAATCTCTAGGGCTAGACACAAAGATCCGGCTTACCGGCGACTCTCTCATGAGCATAATGAGACCTAGCCACAAACAGCATGTAGGGCTATTACCGGATGATGTTTCCCGGGGCCCGAAGCTGTCTAAATCCTTGTCTTGCGTTGCGTTTCTCGATTCCGCCCAACCCCTCTCAAGCTACCACATAGATGCGCTGGCCTCGCGACTAAGTCCTGACACTAAGGACATCTGCCGTGACAATTCCACGACAGTTGACGCCCACCGTGGGGCTCGCGCACGGTGGTGTTGAGTTCTTGGAGGGATCTTTCACAGGGGTCAAGAAGTTCGCAATTTTCCGGTTCAACGAGAGCTGGCGTGGAAAATTCACATCAACAATAAATTCATCAGTCAAGATTGACGACGTGCTCTGCGGCGGCGGATAATCCGCCGAGTCCGAGACAGAGACAGAATTTTTTATGGGCCACAGGCTAATGAGATCGGCCGCTAGTACTGCCGCTCCACACCACACGATCTGCGGAGACGATATCTTGCTACTATCAATACAAGCAGGACCGAGTTCCCGAGAAGAAAAATACATCTGCTATGGCCGCTGATCTACGTGGGAAGGACAACCAACGAAAGGTCAAACCAATCAAAAGGGGTGTTAGTATTCATTATTTTGGAAAAGCTACTAGTGCATACATGGATTCTGAGAGCCACACGCCGTGCAAGGTCACGCCAAGTAAAAAGGACAAGGACGGGGTGATGGATTCTGCCGCCTCGGTTCCCATCCGCCTCCGTCACAAGCCGTCGCCGGGCCGTCTCCACGTCACTGCTCCTCCGTCGTCTGCGCCAGGCCGAGCCGCCCCGGATCGGTTCCAAGTCACCGCCTCCAGCGTCCCTCTGCCAAAGTCGCGCTAAGCATACCATACCCGTCTCTGAAACCATTGCCGCTCGAGTCTGGTTGAACTACTACTGTAATTAGCCGTCTTTGGCTCGCCTCCGTCGAGCGCGACTGCCACTGCTCCAAACCGCAGCTACGCTCGAGGCACAGACTTTGGAGCAAATAGTGCAAGGTTTAAGTTCAAGGAGAGTTAGGGCTGCGCGTCTCTGCGCCACGGTATATGACCAGCGGATCGTTTTCGTCGAGACCGATGGATGACTTGGATGACGGACGCGGCCATCGACAATCCACCAGCCAAGAGTGGCCGAGTGGGACAGGAATTCGATTCTAGGCGTTCTTTCCTCATACAAACAAGCAGTCGTATTAGATCAACTCGGAGACAGAACGCAGTGCGTGTGGTCACGGAAATTTCTACCTGAGGCAGTACTTGTTTTTCCACGGGAATCCACTAGCAAAAGCGATGTACTAAAGGAGCATCATTATAGTCATTGCAGCAGCCGTCCTGCATGGGGTCACATCAGTCCAGAGCTGACCCCACTGAATAAAAAGTTCCAATTATTTCAGAGACTATATAACCCTGGTGAGAAGCAAGCATCCGGCAGGATCCTCAAGGGGTCAATGCAATCAGGAGAGAGTAGCTAAATGCCTATTGCAAGTACTGGAAGTTGATTCGTGGAACGGATCATCCGTCGTCCGATGATCAGGTGATATCTATCTGTTTAAAGTTTATTAACATACATTGTTTTTTGTCAAAAAACAAGTTTATCTTTTCCTTGGTCTGCAATATTGTTTATGCAGGGCAATTATTTATGACAAAAAGTGATATTATACCATGGGGATGGAGGCACACCAATATCTTTTGGCACAGGTGGTCGTCGTTACTCAACGGACTCCCGCACCGACTTACAACGCCGTGGCCGTCTCTCGCGACCGCGCCGGCTTACAACGCCGTAGCCGTCTCTCGCGACCACGCCGGTTTACAACAAGAAGGACAACTTGCCTGTCCGCACCGGTTTACAATGCTGCGGCCGGTTCATCTGTCTGTGCCGCCTCTGATGTTGTGGTCGTCCTTGTCGTCCATCTCTCGTGGCCTGGTCTACATCAGCATACCGGGCCGCACCTGTCTGAATGAGCTGTTTATTGGGTATGAGCAAGTCACAGCTTGGGTAGCCCGGTTTCTTTCAAATTGGAGGCAAATTATCATCAACCGTCGTTTGCACTGGATGGCTCAATGAGCAGGCGCACAAGTCGCCGCCACTACAGTTTTGTTAACTTCAAATCGCCAGTTGGAAGGAACCATTGGCCGAGTTGCTGGTACGGCTCATACAGGATCATTTATAACCCGCCGCAGTCACTTCAACCTTCTGTGGATTCACATCGCGCTATCAACACCAATGATATACACCTTATGCTATGGTCAATATGGAGAATCTCAAAGCCAACTCCTCGAGTCGTCTT
This sequence comes from Aegilops tauschii subsp. strangulata, assembly GCF_002575655.3. Classification (NCBI taxonomy): domain Eukaryota; kingdom Viridiplantae; phylum Streptophyta; class Magnoliopsida; order Poales; family Poaceae; genus Aegilops; species Aegilops tauschii. The sequence continues at coordinate 465,643,642 of NC_053035.3, forward strand.
GAGACTCGGGGGCTACAATGATATGACTCGGCAGCATTGGTCGGTTTCAATGCATTCAAGAACTCCGGGTCATTGGAGGGAAAAATAACCCGGTCCCGGAGGCTACCGCCATATTGGTGAAAAGTTTAAAGGCCGTCAGAAAATTTCCGGCTTAAAAAGAAGGATTCCGGTTTAGATCCGGCTCAAGAGACTTGACATCTCCCACAAAGCACTGAAACTCTTAAATATCCGGTTTAAAATCCGGTTCAAGGGAAATTTATCTGCCACAAAGTTTTGAAGCTCTCAAATCCGGTTCAAAATCTGGTTCAAGGTAAATTTGTTTATCACAAAACTTTAAAACTCTCAATATCCGGTTTTTTTCCGGTTCAAAAAGAATTTATCTCTCGCAAAAGTTCGAGTTCTCAGGAAAAATTAAAGGGACCAAAAGGAGTCTGTTACAAAGCACAACCCAAACATAGGTACCCTGCTTTAATGACCATTGGGAGCTGATCGTATTCGAATTTAGCTTAACCCTTTTGATGTGACCCTGATCGTATTCGAATCAGAGTCGTTAAATATTCTCATGATCACTAGGGGGCTTCCTGTTCAAACATAGGTCGTATTCGAACCAAAGAGAACATAGCTGTCGGTACCCTCTTGATCGGCACACTGCCGAGCTCACTAGGGGGCTTCTTGATCGTATTCGAATCATAGCTCAACCCCTTTTGGGAACCGACTTTGATCGTATTCGAATCAGAGTCGTTAAAAAACTCTCAAGATCATTAGGGGGCTTCCTGTTCAAACATAGGTCGTATTCGAACCAAAGAGAACATATCTGTCGGTACCTTCTTGATCGGCGCAACGCCAAAGCCACTGGGGGCTACATGATCGCATTCGAATCCTAGTTTAACCCCTTTGGAACGGTTTACTGATCATATTCGAATCAGAAGCCTCAATTTTTCTTTTTATTTGGCTTAAGTTTTTTTTTTTGAAGCGATCTTTGATTTTGTCTTGAGACCCTTTTTGTTCATATCTGAAGCATATATGTGGCTTCGATTAACCCGGCTTGACTTTGGATGATAAGTCGTCATCATATGACACTCATAAACATTTGGAGGCATTGGCTTCTAAGGATTGGGTTATCGCCCTTACTGCACAGGTCATGTAAACCGGCAGTACTAATTCAATATCAGAGTGGTTATATGTGAGATATTATGACCCGCCCTGCGGTAAACCGCCAAGGGATCTTGTGATCTACTTGTGTGCAGGATAAGACTACATTTGGGTGGTTACCCGCCCTGGCTTTTGACGTTAAGTCGCCAGGGCGTATGTTGTTTAAACTCTGTGCGGGATTTAGAGAGCTATGATTTACATAAATGATTAAGTTCCAGCCCATCATCAAAAATTGACATTGGTGTCTCAAAAGGGTTATCAATTTTTGATTTTCTTAAAGGCTATAAGCCGCCGGGTTATAAAAATTCCGGTTTACAATGAAGGCGTATTAAATTGCCATCGGCCAAGAGCCGCCGGGTATTTAAACTCCGGATTTACTTATCAACAAATGAGGTATTCAAAGTTGTCTTGGCGCAATGACTATTATTTTATCAATGGATATGATTTATTCTACAATGGAAGGAATAGTCCCGAGTCGCTGCAGGCTTACGACCCGGCACTTGGGGGCTACATTATTCAAATTGATATTACATGGAATATGCAAGTCTCATGTTACTGCCAGCATGTACCATGGCACTTGGGGGCTAATGCAAAGTCATTTTTTTGCTCAACTTATTGAAGACCCGACTCATCACATTCTAAATGAGCCGGCCCTTGGGGGCTACCAATTGCTCCTGTCAAAAATTCAAGGGTTGCAACACTTATATTGAAGCAAGTCTTAAGTTATCACTATGTTCTCCTCTTAAGACTTGGGGGCTACAGGTGATATACATATAAGGGGGAAAAATCTTCAAATTCTTAGTTTTGAGAAGATCAAGTTGACCCGGTGTTTGCAACAATCATGATCCGGTGTCACCAACAGTTATGACCCGGTGCTATCAATATTTACAAACCGGCAATTTTGGTTATGATAAACCGGCAAGTTTTACCTCTTCAAGCCGGCTGAAAGTCAGATGAGTATTTCAAAAGCAATATCTTTTAAGCCGGTGTTTTGGAAGCCGATTCAAGTGGATTATTTCTTACAATATTTCTCTACAAGAGACCAATGCCAGCAAATTGACTCTGAAGCTGGCCTATGGACCCGGACTTTTCAAAAGAAGTATCTGGATTTTTTGCATTGACAAAGTTGAAACATATCTGCTAAAGAAGATTTACTATGAGATCATAGACATATACATATGAACAAGGAAATGACAAGGACTTAAAGATGATCAGGTGCCGGTTCAGGAAAATATTTAACCCGGAACACAACCTATCAAGTTTGTTCTTGTGTTTATTTTACAGGATCAGTTTAACATGGATAAATCCAAATTAAACTGGGGGCTAATGTCGGGGATATACCCCACGGTATGACCCGGTCGGAAGTATGACCCGGCCGGACTTGGCATTTCACCGATGACCCAACGGAGGACTAGCGACTCATGGGTCTGGCGGCTCATTGGTCAGACAGCTCATGAACCAGACGACTCATGGATGGCCCCGACGGCGGGTCAGATAGAAGACTAGGCCCAAGGCCCAGAAGGCCGGCTCATGTTACGGTGGGCCGGCTTAAGAGGAAAGCATAAGAAATATTCCCTTACAAAGGAAACAAGACTAGGACTCCACTTGTAATAGAGTAATCCTAATCCTATTAGGACTAGTCATGTAACCCGCCCCTTCAACTTATATAAGGAGGGGCAGGGCACCCAAAGAGGGACAAGGAACAAGAAGCAATCTCTAGGGCTAGACACAAAGAGCCGGCTTACCAGCGACTCTCTCATGAGCATAATGAGACCTAGCCACAAACAGCATGTAGGGCTATTACCGGATGATGTTTCCCGGGGCCCGAAGCTGTCTAAATCCTTGTCTTACGTTGCGTTTCTCGATTCCGCTCAACCCCTCTCAAGCTACCACATAGATGCGCTGGCCTCGCGACTAAGTCCTGACACTAAGGACATCTGCCGTGACAATTCCACGACAGAGGGCGAAGAAGAAATACTATCAAGTTTTCACCGATGACATGATGTTGCTATGCATGAGGATGAGGATGGGAGGGCATCCAAGAAAGGAAATAGATATTTAGCCATGCGTCTTCTGGTGTACGTGGCTAGAGTGCTGGAACCGGCTCCTCTGCCGTGCATAAGGCACGACAAGGTGCTACAGTACCCCGTGCAATGCAAAACGCGTAAGGCACGACAGGTTACACTGTAGTGGGGTTTACTGTTTGAACCATGTAGCAAGATGTACTATTTTCGCACAGTAGCATGTATACTGTGTATGTTCTGTAGCAAGAAATCTGAGCCATTCATACTAGATCTGAAGGCTGATAGGTGGCTCAAAGGTAGGATACTGTAGCACCCTACCGTGCATTCACCACGGTAGAGGAGCCAGTTCTGCTACCTTGTACTTGCTCTCCTCTATCAACGCAACGATACGCTCTCAAGCGTACTCGCAAGAAAAATAGATATTTAACCATCCTTTTCCTTGAATATTGACACTTTGCCCCTCACTATCATTATCATTTGCCCCTAATTTCTTTACACTTTGACAATCTGCTCTCTGACAGCTGGGCCCTGCGCAAGTCGATCCTACCCCTGTCTCATTTCCTCTCGTCTTCCTCCCGATCCCCTTCTCTCGGCTGGATTCCCCTCCGTCCATCCCCGGCGGCGCGCCCGCTGCTCCTACTCCTGCCAGGCGCCGGGACACGCGCGAAGGGGACTCCCCTTCTCCCTCCCCCCTGCTGCCCTCAGATCAGCGCCGCCGCGGAAGCTATGGCCGCCGCCGTCTTCCGGCCTCCTCCCCGGGAGGCGAGGAGGTGGAGGAGAATACCGCACGGAATACCAGCGAGGCGGCGATATCCTCTCCCTCTGCTCTCCTGCCAGGCTGCCACGGCTCATCGCGGTTGCTGCTGTACCCAGGTCATCTGCCGCCGCACGCACTCGCGGTTTGATGACTGATTGAGGGCCGAGGCAGCTCCATCCTCTGGTTCTTCCTCGCGGTGCTCTGACGGCAATCGGCCAAGAGCCCAAGACACGCACGTACAGCCTCACCGGAGAGATGGCGAAGACGACGCCATCATCAAAACTGGGAGTAGCAGCAGGAGGCGCGACCCTTGCTACAAGGAGAACAGCAGCTGAAGGTGATTCCACCAAATTCTGTTTTTCTTATACTCTGTTTCAGTGTGTGTATCTTGTTTGGTCTGTTTGTTTACAATGAAATAATCTGTGGGAAGGCCATCTTAACATCCTTTTGAGCCTCACCATGTTCTACTCAAGATGCATGCTTGAACAGAATAAGATATTTTTGTTGGTTCACGATACTGCCTGTCACACCATCTGATCCCATGCCAGTTTTTTTAGTGTAATTCATTCCTCTACCCTGGCTGCTGGTGATGACTAGGATATGGGGATCCAATTAATACCTCTTGGCAATGCAGCAATGTTTCACCAGTACTTATTGGTGTAATTGGTTGGTTGTTCTCTCACCAAATGTTATCTTGCAATCTGTTGATCCTTTATTTGAGATAATACATACCGGTAGTAATTGGATTCCTGAATGGTTAATAGGTAAGTAGAGATTATGGTGAAGTCTGAACTCCGGGGTAGCAACTCTTTATTAAATACAAACTTGGCCAAATTTTCGAGCCAGTTTTATCGAATCCTTGCGATCTACAGTTGTGCCAGCGCCACTTTTACTTGTTATGGGAGCTGGAGGGGTTCAATCGCCACTGGTTGCTACAAATATGGTTCTTTGAGGGCTTGCTTGTCTATAGTTTCTGCTTAGTAGTTAGTAGTATATGTTTAGTACACTGCTGCTAGTATCAATGTGTCCTTGTTGCATTATACTAACTGTGAGGAAGTAATTGTTTTCGATCTATTCCTGTCCAGATAATACATTTAGTTCTCATGTCTTGTATTTGTTTTTTTTAAGCCAAGTTTGTGTACAAATTTTGAGTAGTAATACACTTCTATCTAATGCTAGTATTTTATTTTATTTAGACCATCAGGAAGAAGATTGCCATGTGCCACGACATAGCCGTGCTGAGCAGGCTAGGGAGACAGCGGATGGAGCCAAGGGTAGCGCAGAGAAAGGACGAGAGGGGGTCGGGAACACTTTGTTTTCCCGCATGAACGTAGATGGAAAAGACACACCTAATGGACGAAGGAAATCAAAGGGTATGGTTGCCGAGAGGAGGAAAGCAAGCGGAGTATATTTGCTTCTGTTGTGAACTTGTGATATCGTGCTCGGCATATACAACGGAATAGAACAACACTTCGACCAACGTCTCTATACGTATCACTTTGTTGTTCCATATCAATGGGCTACCGGTGGCTTACTAGTAAATGGCCAATGTAGCTTTTCATTTGCCAGATACTTGTAAACTATTGATCCAGTTATGCAATCTGTTATCCAGCAAGAAAAAAGTGTTAGCCAAGTGATGGAGAGTGATGTACCACAGGAGAAAATCCCTTTAATTATGTTTTATCAATGTTTGTACATGGTGGATGTCAAGTCACAAAACTTATTCTCTCTACATTTTACAACAATGTAAGCTGAACCTTCCCTACTTTCTGAAATCAGTTCATAAATGTACATGATTTGATTTTTATTTTCATATAGTTGGTTTATATATCTTCTAATAAAGGAACAAAGAGTAAAAACGAAGATGGTTTGTTGGTCCATCTCTGAATTCAAAAAGTGAAGCACAAACCCAAAACTGCCTTGTTAATATGTATACTCTTCAATCTTCATACAGTCCTACTTATAATTCACAGACTCTGTTTTGCCCAAATAATGCAACAGAGGTAAAATGGAAGAGAAAAAAAAGTGAAATGGTCTTGTCCACTCACTCCAACGGCTAGGATCTTTTTTTTTTTGAGGATCTCCAACGGCTAGGATCTAATCAAGCAGGTTCAGTTCAGTCCCACGAATTTCCAGATGGCGGGAACCAGAGCTCGCTCTCGTCTAGCTTCATCAGGTCCTGCAGGCCGTCCCAGAGCTGATCCCCTGTTTCCTGCCCGCCGTTCTGCTGCCACGCCTGCGGGACCCGGACATCGACGTCGGCGCTGCGGGGCGAGGGCGAGCACGTGCCGGACTTGGCCGCGTTGGCATTCCCGTCGCCCAGCTGCTGCTGCTGCTCGGGGAAGGGGAAATTGAGCTTGGCGCGCGGGCCGCGGAACTCGATGGCGGCGCGGTCGTAGGCCCTGGCGGCGTCCTCGGCGGTGTCGAAGGTGCCGAGCCACACCCGCACGGCGCGGCGCGGGTCGCGGATCTCCGCCGCCCACTTGCCCCACGGCCGCTGCCTGACGCCCCGGTACTTGTTCTTCTTGTTCCGCCGCCGCCTCTGCGGCCCGCCCGCCGTCGCCGCAGTCACCTTCGGCGCGTCCAATGCCGCCGCGACCGGCCCTGTCCCTGCCTCCGCTCCGAAGAACTCGCAGCCGAGGCAGCCCTCCACCCTGCACGCCGGGCACACCTCCTTGCTCGCGGCCGCCGGGAAGAAGTCCGGCGGCCGCGTGGTGTACCCGGAGATGACGTGCAGCAGCGCGGCGACCATGGCGCTGTGCTCCTGCTCCGGCGAGATCGCCCTGCCCGCGAACGGCTGCGGCGGTGCTGGCGGCGGCTCGGCGGTGGCAGTGCTGGGCGAGGGGTCGTCGAAGTGGCCGTCGAAGCGGATCATGTACTCGTGGCCCCCCTCCATCGCCGCCGAGACGCTGAAGGTCATGCGTGTCGGTCTCTGCGTGCTCTTGTGTTCTTGTGGTGTTCTTGGTGGTGGCGCTGACTTGAGGTTGAGAGCTGCTGGAGTGTGGTGAGTTCGGGTGGTTTGGAGTGAGCGGGAACAGGGGAGGCGGGGGCGAGGGTTATATACGAGGCTGACGTCGCAGGGCACGCGGCGCATGCAGAGCAGCGCGCTCGTCCGTGCGCTCTTCCCCTTTCTGCCTGCGGAAACCCCCTTCCCTTTTTGTTGGATCGCACCGGTCGGGGACAGCTAGCCGGCTAAACAAACCCGCTGGTTAAGGCTAACGGGGTTCGCGTGCGAAACGTGCGCGTTTTCGGGGCCTCGCCCTCGGGTTTGGGTTGGTTGGTTGGGTTGTTTATTTCCGGTGTTGCCCTCCCTCCCGGGGCGGGACAGCCGACGGCGTCAGCGTGTGGACGTGACCGGTGAGGGTGACGCCGGTGGTGACGCTAGTGGAATCGTGGGAGACTGGGAGTGGGGTGGAGGTCCGTCTTTCCGTTGAAAGGGTCAGAACGGGGTCAAGCGGACGGCTGGTTGGCTGGTTGGTTCAGGTGGTTTTGGTTTGCCCTCCGACGTGGCCGCGAGGGAGGTCGGCAGGCGCACAGTAGCTGGTTTTGTTGGCGTTTGTCTGCAAGTGTGGTACCGTTCTGGTTATTTAGACTATTTTTTTCGGAGGTGTTATTCTAGATGGCTTTGACTTTCATTTACTACCGTTGACTTCTCAAGGGTTCCATTAATCTTTGATAATCACTTACTATTATCTACTACCTCTGTCGTGGTTTATTGCTCCATTTAGTATTTTGTGTCGAACTTTGACTATAGATTTAACTAAGAAAATAATAGTGCATGTCATCAAAAAATATATCGTTAAACTCTTAATAGAACATAGTTTTCAATGATATTATTTTTGGGTACATGCATTAACATTTTATTAGTTAACTCTAAGGTTAAAATTTAGCACAATATGCGAAGAGGGCCAATAAACCAGGACGGAGGTAGTACTCCCTCTATTCAAAGTGAGTTGACTTGTAGACATACTCATTTCAGCGGCGCTTAATTCCGATCAGAGGTAATAGTATATGATACCAATATAAAAAAAAAAACAGGTTATGTTTCGTCAAATTATTCTATGACATCTGACTTTTTTTCATCCTTCACGGTTTAAAGTTGGACCATATGATCATCCACGCACTAATTACACTTTTAGTTATCACCACCGTAAATAGACTTGAGGAGTGGTATTTTTTTTCCTCTCTTCTTGGCACAAGGTGCTTGAGAAGTAGTTTATCGTGACTTGGGTGGCAGTTATGTGTCCACTGGTGCAGCGGGGTTGTCGACTCGGTTGACGTGTTCCGAGAGGGTTTGTCTTTGACTTATACTGGCAGCTAGGCGCCGCACACTACTGTGCAGCGCCTCGGCCTTAGGCGTCGCACCTCCTGCCAGCGTGGCAGTTCTGGTCCAGTTGCGGCCCCACAGACAACAGTGCAGCGCCTAAGTCCTAGGCGCCGCACTTGTAATGTGCAGCGCCCGTCTCTTAGGCGTTGCACAGTCTGTGTTCCACTTCGGCTGGCCCCACCCTCTCTCCCCTCCCACCCCCACCCCACACACCCCCACCCCACCCAAACCCTTAGACTTGCGCCCCTCCTCTCTTCCCCTCTCCCCCCTCTCAAATCCTTCTCAAATCTTGCAAATCAGGAGTATTTGACCGTGGATTTCGAAGCCAACCCCTCCCTTAAGGTAATCTCCTCTGATCCCCTCGTTTTCATCCATAGGAATTGTCACATTTGCTCAAATCTTGCTACTTTGGGGAAACCCTAGTTTTGGCTTGGATTTACAAATTTGTGTTGAATCATGTTATGTTTCTTTGCTAATTTGGTATGGTTAGGCTTTCATAGTATGCTAGGGTTAGGGTTATGTGTGTTTGATGTTGGTGTTAGGGTTATGCTATGGTTAGGGTTGTGGTAATTGTTATGTGGGGGTTATGGTTATTAATTCATATATATGTTATGGCATATGTATTTTGTGCAAATATTTTTGTTAAGTACTTACTTGATATATGTGTGTTTTTGATTATTATAGGGATGGGGAGAACATGTGTTTATGTTCATCACGTGGATAAAGAGGCCTTTTTGAAAGGCAATGTTGAGCCGGACCCGGATGAGCTTGACATGGTGTTTGAGAGTAGTCCTAGCTATGCGGAGCTCTTGGACCAAGTGAGGAAGGATTTGAATTGGATGGACCCAAGTGACGTTGTTGAGTTCGAGGGAAGGCATAATGTTGGTTTTGGAATGCACATCCGTTGGAAGACAATGCGTGTGAACTCCGAGCAACGTTGGGTTGCATACAAGGAGACGGTTGCCGAATCTCTAGACAAGGCTCTTTAGTTATTTGCCTCCAAGAAGGTTGAGTCTACTTTGAATTTGGACTTGAACCGGAACCCCTCCCCGTTGGTTGCTAGCACTCCCCCACCCATTAACCAAGATCAAATGAGTGAACCTCATTTCATGCAACAAGATTGGCCAACATTGAGCCCGACTCCAAACAACCAAAATGAAACTTACGAAGAGGAGAATGATGAGTACGAGGAGGATGACAACGAAGTTGATCTCCATGACAACAATGTGGGTGATCTCGACCAATATCATGTGCAAGAGACAATGGACCAATCCATCCCTTTTCCCGTGCATATGCATCGGACTCGGATGCCGGTGGTCCCGATGAAGAAGTTGATGAGGAGGGGTTCACGCCGAAGGAGGCCCAAGCATTCAAGAAGGTATTCAGGCGGGATCACAAGACACCATTGTTCAAGGATCTTAGTCTCGCGGATGAAGCCGTTGTGGATGGTGGCAAATGCATATCTCTTGGAGCTAGGCCAAGTTCTCACCGTGATTTGGAAGACGGCAAGAACGGGATATATCCCGGTTGTGAGTTTGAATCCTTCTTGGAATTGAAGATGTGGCTCGACAACTACTCGGTTACACATTATCGTCCACATAAAGTGGCCAACTCGGACGTCAATGTGCGTTACACGGTCAAATGTGAAGTGCCAAGATGTCCATGGATTGTGCGTGCAAGGCCATGGAAAGGAGGTCCCACTTGGCGCATAGTGAGTTGTCTACCAACTCACATGTGCCGGCACAAGAATGCGGATGGCGAGCTTGTGTACCAACAACACAGACAACTCACGTCCGAGTTCATTGCTTACAAGTTATCCAACCAAATATCCACACTTCCAATAATGAGCATCAAGAGTGTCATTGACCATGTGAAAGCCATCTTTCATTACAAGGTGAAGTACGGCAAGGCATGGAAGGCGAAGCAAGCCGCATTCAAGATGTTGTATGGCAATTGGGAGGAAGCATACAACCGACTCCCTAGGTTGTTGTTAGCTATGGCCGCCACAAACCCAGGCATGGTTCACGTGGTTGAGCCTCATGGGCACCAAACACTGATTCATAACGGGAGGACCGCCCGAGTATTTGGCTGTGCATTTTGGGCCTTTGAGCAATGCGCGAGGGCTTTTGAGCATTGTCGGCCCGTCATCGCCATTGATGGCACGTTCTTGACCGGACAATATAAGGGCACTTTATTGGTTGCAATAGCAAGTGATGCCAATAACCGGGTGTTGCCTTTGGCTTTCCGCTTTGGTTGAGGTGGAGAACAATGATAACTGGGAGTGGTTCTTGCGTCAATTGAGAACAAGGGTATTACCGGCTGAAAGGGAAATTTGTGTCATATCGGATCGCCATCCAGGAATTCTAAACGCGGTGGTGGTTGACATTCCCGGACATACAAAGTTGCACCATCAATGGTGCATGAGGCACTTTTGTGCAAACTTCTATAGGGCATGTGGTATCAAGGAGTTGGCCGATGATTTTCAAGATTGTTGTCTCGCTTTCACCAACAAGCGGTTTGCCACATTGTTCAATGCATTGCTCAGACACAAGAAACTTGACCCCGGTGGTCTTGAATTTCTCAATAAGAACATTGTCGAAAGGAATATGTGGGCACGTGCTTTCAATGAAGATGGCCGGAGGTACGGTCAAATGACAAGCAATATGGCAGAATGCTTCAATAAGGTGCTCAAGGGTGTACGTGCATTACCCGTGACGGAAATAGTTCAATACACATTTGACAAGATGAATGGATACTTTTTAAAGTACTCAATGGAGACGGATAAGAAGATTGTTGGTGAGAACAAGGATAAGCACAAGTACTATTTCCCACCAAAGGTTGAAGAAGGGTTGGACTTTCAATCATGAAAGGCAGACTCCCAAGAAGCTGTACTATATGACGACAACGAGTGGAAGTATGAGGTGAAAGAGCCTGGAGGAACCACAAATGATGGCCACCAACACGGAGGTCGCGCTTTCAAGGTCTCCCTAACACGGTGTGATTGCACCTGCATGAGGCCATCGTTGCTTCATCTCCCATGCTCGCACTTGTTAAACGCATCCCGTGTTAGGAATGTGGACGTCAATCACCCTCTTACCGTGAGGGAGTCCGAGTTCTCAATCATGATGGTAAAGAATACATGGGCTCCCCGGTTTCAGCCATACTTGGACCAATCATAATGGCCGGAGTATCATGGAGTTCAACTATGGCCGGACCCGGAATTGAAGGTCGTTAGACGGGGAAGACGTAAGACAAAGCGTCTTAGAGGTGACATGGACGGATGGGGCCGTGGTGGCGGTGGAGAATACGGCACCGGCCAATTCCAAGAGCCTCGTGAGCAATCCCGTTGTGGGGACTGCAGTCATCGGGGACACAACACAAGAACTTGTCCCAAACCAAGAAAAAGATCAAAGAAAAATGATGCAAGCACAAGCCAAGCAAATGATAGCCAACCAAGTCAACCAAGAAGTAGCCAACCAAGTCAAACAAGCTAACGAGGAACTAGGCAACAAAGAGGGAGTCAACTAGGTCTTAGAAGAGGCCGTGGTGATGGTCTTGGCCGTGGTGGTGGTAGAGGCCGTGGTGATGGTCTTGTCCGTGGTGATGGCCTAGGCCGTGGGGATGGTCTTGGCCGTGGTGAAGGCCTAGGCCATGGTGATGGTCTTGGCCGTGGTGGTGGTAGAGGCCGTGGTGATGGTCCTGGCCGTGGTGGTGGTAGAGCCCGTGGTGGTGGTCTAGGCCGTGGTGGCGGTAGAGGCCGTGGTGGTGGTCTAGGCCGTGGTGGTGGTAGAGGCCGTGGTGGTGATCTTGGCCTTGGCGGCGGCCGTAGTGGAGGAATGTTCTCTTGGCTCAATGGACCATTGCCGTATGTGACTTACTATGATCTTGTTCTTTTGGCTCAATGCTTGTGTTGTCATTTTGCATTGTGTGACTAACTATTATATTGCCATTTTCATAGGTATGGAAACAATGAAGGGGGTGGAGGACACAGAGGGGGAAGGTGAGATCCCTTGGTGGTCGGAGGAGGGAGAAGAAGAAGAAGAAGAGAGGAAGAAGAAGGGACAAGGACCGTGACCTTCTTATGAACCAAAATGTGTGCTCCTATGTGCTATGAGACGTAAATGACTATGTGTTTTGCCTCAATGTTTGTGTATGACTATGTGATTGGACTACTCTATTGCTATGTGTGTATGACTATGTGATTTGGACTACTATATGTGCTATGTCTTCTTTTTGTGTTTTGGACTACTACATGTGATTTGGATATGATTATGTGCCATCTATGTGAATCACAAAACATAAAAAGCACTTGGTATTTGAAAACAACAGATACTGCAGCGCCTAAGGGCAAGACGCCACACTACACAGTGCAGCGCCTCTCCCTTAGGCGCTGCACACTGACTTAGCAAATTTTTGGGTGCAAAAGCTACTGGAACGGTTCTGTTGCTCTTTGGACTGGCATGTCCAGGTGTGCAGCGCCTATGGGAGAGGCGCCACACTACATAGTGCAGCGCCTTGCCCTTAGGCGCTGCACACCTGGACATGCCAGTCCAGAGAGCAACAAAAGCGTTCCAGAAGCTTTTCGACCAAAAAATTTGCTAAGTCAGTGTGCAGTGCCTAAGGGAAAGGCGCTGCACTATACTGTGCAGCGCCTTATTGCTGGGCGTTGCACAGTACAGTGGGCGTTGCACAGTACAGTGCAGCGCCTTGGCCTAAGGCGTTGCACACTAACTTAGCAAATTTTTGGGTCGAAAAGCTACTGGAACGCTTCTGTTGCTCTCTGGACTGGCATGTCCAGGTGTGCAGCGCCTAAGGGCAAGGCGCTGCACTGTGTAGTGTGGCGCCTTGCCCTTAGGCGCTGCACATCTGTACATCTATTAGGCTGCACTCACCCCCTCCCACCCATCCCCACCCCACACACCCCCACCCCCACACAAACCCGAAGCTCAGTGCCTCCCCTCTGCCCTCCTCTCTCCCCCTCTCAAATCCTTCTCAGATCCGGAGTATTTGACCGCTGATTTCGAAGCCAACCCCTCCCTTAAGGTATTCTCCTCCGATCCCCTCGTTTTCATCCATAGGAATTGTCACGTTTGCTCAAATCTTGCTACTTTGGGGAAACCCTAGTTTTGGCTTGGATTTGCAAATTTGTGTTGAATCATGTTATGTTTCTTTCCTAATTTGGTATGGTTAGGCTTTCATAGTATGCTAGGGTTAGGGTTATGTGTGTTTGATGTTGGTGTTAGGGTTGTGGTTATTGTTAAGTGCGGGTTAGGGTTAACCAAGAATTCTCGGTTTTGTAGGCATGGCTTCATCCGGTTCCATGACGAGGCCACCGTGTGCTAACCAAGAAGACATGCCGAACAAGTGGGAGGACACATCTTTGGACAAGGTGAAGGAGAAAGATGTCAACATCCCGCCATGTTGGTGTGGAGATGTTTGCAAGGTGAAGGTGTCCACCGACCGAAAGAAATCATGGACGGAAGGGCGGAGATATTTTGTATGCCCGAACTATGCTTATGATCGTGCACTTCCAACTAACGCCTATGACCAACCACCGGTAAGCTCGAGAAGTAAAATGTTACTCTCAAAAGTACTTCACGTGGATAGATCTTGAAGTGCGAGAAGATGTCAAAAAGGACCAATACCAAGATTATCTTAGGCGGCAACGGCGGTTCGAAGAATCGTTTCAAAGAGGCTTGGAGGAAGAGCGTCGTCAGAAGGAGATGATGGAGCGTAAGAAATGAGAGGAGGAGAGGGCACGCCAAGCGAAACTTGCTCATGAGGAGGAGAGTGCAAGAAAGCTTGCAAAGGCTCGCGAGGCGCAAGAGGAGGACTCGACACGTGACAAGAAGGGGTGGCCTCACTCTACTCAGTAGGTGTTGGGGAACGTAGTAATTTCAAAAATTTCCTACGCACACGCAAGATCATGGTGATGCATAGCAACGAGATAGGAGAGTGTTGTCCACGTACCCTCGTAGACCGAAAGCGGAAGCGTTATCACAACACGGTTGATGTAGTCGTACGTCTTCATGATCCGACCGATCCAAGTACCGAACGTACGGCACCTCCGAGTTCAGCACACGTTCAGCTCGATGACGTCCCTCGAGCTCTGATCCAGCCGAGCTTTGAGGGAGAGTTCCGTCAGCACGACGGCGTGGTGACGATGATGATGTTCTACCGACGCAGGGCTTCGCCTAAGCACCGCTACGATATTATCGAGGTGGATTATGGTGGAGGGGGGCACCGCACACGGCTAAGAGATCAAGAGATCAATTGTTGTGTCTATGGGGTGCCCCTTGCCCCCGTATATAAAGGAGCAAGGGGTGAGGCGGCCGGCCAAGGAGGAGGGCGCGCCAAGGGGGGAGTCCTACTCCCACCGGGAGTAGGACTCCTCCTTTCCTTGTTGGAGTAGGAGAGAAGGAAAGAGGGGGAGAGGGAGAAGGAAAAGGGGGCTGCACCCCTTGTCCAATTCGGACCAGAGGGGGGGTGCGCGCCTCCTTCCTTTTGGCCTCTCTCCTCTATTCCCGTATGGCCCAATAAGGCCCAATACTTCTCCCCGGCGAATTCCTGTAACTCTCCGGTACTCCGATAAATACCCGAATCACTCGGAACCTTTCCGAAGTCCAAATATAGTCGTCCAATATATCGATCTTTACGTCTCGGCCATTTCGAGACTCCTCGTCATGTCCCCGATCTCATCCGGGACTACGAACTACCTTCGGTACATCAAAACACATAAACTCATAATATAACCGTCATCGAACTTTAAGCGTGCGGACCCTACGGGTTCGAGAACTATCTAGACATGACCGAGACACGTCTCCGGTCAATAACCAATAGCGGAACCTGGATGCTCATATTGGCTCCCACATATTCTACGAAGATCTTTATCGGTCAGACCGCACAACAACATACGTTGTTCCCTTTGTCATCGGTATGTTACTTGCCCGAGATTCGATCGTCGGTATCTCAATACCTAGTTCAATCTCGTTACCGGCAAGTCTCTTTACTCATTCCGTAATACATCATCCCGCAACTAGATCATTAGTTGCAATGCTTGCAAGGCTTATAGTGATGTGCATTACCGAGTGGGCCTAGAGATACCTCTCCGACAATCGGAGTGACAAATCCTAATCTCGAAATATGCCAACCCAACAAGTACCTTCGGAGACACCTGTAGAGCACCTTTATAATCACCCAGTTACGTTGTGACGTTTGGTAGCACACAAAGTGTCCCTCCGGTAAACGGGAGTTGCATAATCTCATAGTCATAGGAACATGTATAAGTCATGAAGAAAGCAATAGCAACATACTAAACAATCGAGTGCTAAGCTAACGGAATGGGTCAAGTCAATCACATCATTCTCCTAATGATGTGATCCCGTTAATCAAATGACAACTCATGTCTATGGCTAGGAAACATAACCATCTTTGATCAACGAGCTAGTCAAGTAGAGGCATACTAGTGACACTCTATTTGTCTATGTATTCACACATGTATCATGTTTTCGGTTAATACAATTCTAGCATGAATAATAAACATTTATCATGATATAAGGAAATAAATAATAACTTTATTATTGCCTCTAGGGCATATTTCCTTCAGTAGGGACTTCGCTTCGTTGCACTCGTCGTCAACTATCTTCTAATGAATGTGTCGTGAACTTGTGAGGGCATGTGAGATGTTGGTGAACTATCTTCTAGGGCAAGCTGCCATTTGTCATTTGTAATGAATGTGCCGTGAACCATGTCGTAGTAATGTTTGAATTCTCTTAAGTTATGAACTCGTCGGCATAAAATTTGTGTTTGTTCAAATTGCTGTGATGCTGAAGTGATTGTAAGTATTATGATGTTCCGGTGAAATAAACGTGTTGTAAACTCTGTTTATCCAGTAAACAGCCGTGCAGCGCCCAGAAGACAGGCGCTGCACTATACTGTGCAGCGCCCAAGGGATAGGCGTCACACAGTACAGTGCAGCGCCTGGCCCATGGGCGTTGCACTCTGACTTAGTAATTTTCGTGGATGGTCAGTGCTGCAAGCCTTCTGTGGCTCTCTGGATAGCCATGGCCAGTTGAGCATCGCCTATGACACGGGCGCTGCACTGTATGGTGCAGCGCCTAAGCGTTGGGCGCTGCACAGTACAGTGCAGCGCCTGGCTGTTGGGCGCTGCAGTGATGTTAACTGCGAAACTGCAGTAACAGATGCCATTTTGGCCTCATGCAGCACTCACATAACTTGCTTGAACATCACAAAAATTACTGTAAACTGCACATACTGAACAAAGACAACTACTAACTTGAACATCACATCATTTAGGACAATTCAACATTACTACTAGTTCGCAAACACAAATACCACACTACTAAGAGTTAACCAACATATAACATAACCTCACAAGTTCATCGACCTAATGAAACGGCTACAAGAGCACTAACAAACACAAGCACTAATGCCTTCCGCGCGTGTTCCTGGTGCCACGCCTGCAGGAAATCTTCTTCTTCCTGGGTGGACGAGCCTCCTCTTCCTGCACTTCCTCCTCCGCCTCCGCCTCCGCCTCATCATCCAAGCTAGCCATCCGCGAGGTCCCTACGACCACCTTTGGGTTGCCTCTGTTGTCAAAGTCGGTGGGCGTGTACCGGCGTATGGGCTGCCTAGGCTTCAACATATATGCGGACCGAGCTTGAGCGTCCGCCAAAGTCATGTCATCATCAAGCTCATGGCCCTATCACACAATCAAACAATATGGTGAAGACTGGCGTCGTAATCAAGTGAGAATCACATCTAAAGGATTAGTCATACCTCTTGGGTGACCGCACCCTCATCATCCAGATAAGCATATGAGGAACCCACATCGTCCCCCTGATGGTGAGATGAGGGGTCTGATGGTGTACTAGACCTAGAGGTAGAGGGTTCATGAAATTCGGGATCACGGCAACCGAGAAGATTCGATAACCGCCTTAACTTCTTGGCCTGACGCTGTAACATGAACAAGTGTGGAAGATATCAAACTCCGCAACATAGACGGGCTCTCATAGTGAATGCGATATGTACCTTGAGGAATGCTCGTAGTGAACCAACATCATTGCCTTTTCCAACCGGTGTTTTCTCCAGAATAGACTGGCTCTCATCAGCTGCTTTCTTGATCTCGGTGCGCTGCGGATGAGAAAGAATGAACACGTTAGCCATTCAAACATGTGTAATACGACCAACGGGAAAGTAAAGAAGGAACACTTTACCACATAGTTAATCACCGGAACAGCAGGGACTCCTTGCCCTACCCTGACATCTCTGTTGTACTTCTCCTTTGATAGATCCTCAAAGTTTACGGGTTCTTCAAGAATATCCTCATTATATGCTGGCAGGCATATCTCAACTCGAGTATTTTCAAGAAGCCATCGTATGTAGTTATAAAAAGCAAGTGGATTATGCTCACGAAGCTGGGCGCGTGCACTGCTACGAGCTTGCTCCATGCAAAGCTGGAAGCGGGTAACATACGAAGCATGATGCTTGTCCCCGTCCTTTATCTTCCGCTGCCTTCTCCTGTCCAACCTGCATGGTACAATACCAAAAATTAGCAAAATCAAGAAGGACTGACGATGCTTAGTCAATTTGCTCTCTTACCTATGAAGTGCTTTGTCCGTATCCACCCATTCCAGCGGGTGAGGCTGGAACAGACCAAACTGACGAAACACGCGATGTGGCAAATGAAACTCAACAGCCCAGTTGCATATCAGTGGGCACCGCATAAGTCAGAGATCCCTATCCCGCAAGCACATCGGGTTGATGGAAAACTCCGGGGTGTACCCAAGTCTGTCATCGGCGCCATATGGCTGCCATTCCACCTATGAAATAGGGCAACAATGCAAAATTGGTGACTTTTTTCAGGCAAGCATGAGAAATGACTGAAGTAATGACCTCGTTACCTGCTCAGGCGTACTCGTGTCCAACTCGGCAATGTACTTTTGGTACATGAGATTGACATCGTTCATCATCTCGGAAACCACATCCCACTTGTAAGCCCAAGTGGGGCGCCGTAATTCGTCATCTTCATCTTCATACCAAGGATTAAACCTGACGCTCTTCGGGCGTCCAACAGGCAGACGCTCCCAGCTCCATACAGAAAGTAGAAGCATATTACCACCAATGCCTGCACTATCTGCGATCATGCAACACGCATCGTCCAGCTGCATATGAAAGAAAAACAATGTTAAGTTGACAGCAAGGTTGCATTGGTAATGAACAAATGAGTTGATAACAAAACAAACCAACTACCTGTCGGTACAAGTACGCAAGAGTCGCTGAACCCCAGCTCCATTTGCTATTGAAGACGGTCAACGCCTTCAGACACATCCATGGAGCGTTCTTGCCCGTGGAGTCAGGAAACAAAGTCCTCGAGACAACGTAACACATATAGACACGAGCATGTGTCTGGATCACATCATCAGTGGCATCCGCAGGGCACGTCGCAAAGTTATTTTGAATCCACGTGAAAGCAGCTCCGGCTGCTTTCCTTTCCCTCTTCTTCTTCTCTTCTCCCTCCTCTACATCAGCCTCAGCCTCGGTAGGAGCCATATCGATAAGAGCAATCATCTGCTCGCGCCACCCATTAGAATCGGTGCTCATACAGAGAGGCCTCCCGTCGATAGCAAGACCGGTGATCAACGAGACATCCTCGAGCGTCACGGTCATATCCCCAGTCTGAAGATGGAAACCGTGCGTCTCCGGCCTCCACCGATCAGCAAGAGCGGACACCAGTGAAGCGTTCAGATTCGGCGTGGACCGGCTGACCAACTGAATCCACGGGAGTAGTCCTGCCTGCTTGATGTACGATATTTACCGCTCATCGTAAGGCATGGCAGGACCAGAGACCCCGTGATACCGAATCTTCAGAGGGTCAAACTTCAGCAAAAAACAAGTAATGACAAATCTTAGGGCATGTAAATTCCAACTTAAGGCAAATTTGCAAAATATTTAGATTACTCATTATTACCATCTCCTTCTCGCGCATCATGTAGGCCCGGTGTTTCGTGTCGTAGACATCGTCGAGAAGCCAAACCATCCTTACAAATTTCAAACAATAAACATATATGAGTTCATCTCAAATATCGGTAAACACTCAACATTTCATATGTGTTCATCTAAACATCTCATATGTATTCATCTACAAGAATCTCAACATCTCCTTCTCACACAACGAATAAATGATTGTAAATTCTCATATATATCTAGTATGTCATATGTGTTCAAGTAAATCAACATCTCATATTTCAAATAAACTCAACATTTAATATATATAAAAAAAACTCAACATCTCACATATAGCTACAAAACTCAACATCTCATAATTATCTACAAAACTAGGCATCTCATATATATCTAAAAATATATACAATCTAGGTTTCACTAACAAGAATCATATAGTGTGTGTGGGGGGGGGGCTCAAAGGTTCAACCTAATCTTGGGCAAACAAAGATCCAAACCAAGCAAATCAAAGGTTCCACCTAATCTTGGGAAAATCCCTAAAATTGCAACGAATTTACGGAGGAAAAGAAAGGGAACGGAGGAGTTTACCTAGTAGGAGGGATTGGAGATCGAATCCGGGCCTCAAAACTTCAGATCTGAGAGGGGTGTGGGGGGATCCGAAGGGGGCGCCGCCGCCGCTCTCTGTACAGAGAGCACCTTCCTCAGAGGGGGAAGAACTTCCTGGGAGGGGCTGGCCCGATGCGGCTTAAGTCAATGTGCAGCGCCCAAGCGATAGGCGCTGCACTTTACACAGTGTGGCGCCCAAGCCTTAGGTGCTGCACTGCTGTCTGTGGGGCCGCAACTGGACCAGGGCTGCCACGCTCGCTGGATGTGCGATGCCTAAGGGAAGGGCGCTGCAGCGTTGGGTGCGGCGCCTCGCTGTCGGGCGCCACACTAAAGGGTCAACATAGTGAAATTTTTTCGAGAGCAGGTCAGTTTGTGATTTTATTTCGCCCTCAGGTCAAATATGTGATTTCTGCCATGTGTATCACCCGCAAAAAAATACCATGTGTATGATTTGATCTGAATTCCCAACCTTGTGTTAAGTCATGAGCATGTTTGACTGTTTGTGTTGTGCCCCAGCTGCATGGCGTTCTCCAGCTTTGGAGAAAAGGAAGATGGGAAGGAATTGTTTGAGATATAGGATGTGGAACGTAAGAAACTTTCATGGACAAATGTTGCAGGCATCATAATTCTAGCATGCCTAAGTTTCTTATGTTTCCCGATGTGGATATATATCCACCTGCTTTGCTTTCTATACCGGATCCAGTCGATCAGTTTGACCCAGATTCCACCTTGCTGATGTCGCCTTCTGTTCTTGCCTTTGACGTTAGGTATCTAGTTGTGCAGTACAATAGTTGGAATTGATTGGCGTCGAATGCGATTAATAGAGGATGGCAATGCTATCTCGTGGGAGAGGCGAGAGTAGAGAGACCTGCGCTCTGAGATAATAGCGTAAGTCCTCACCACTCTTCCTCTCCAATCTGACCAGATACGTCCTTCTTTCTTCCTCTTTACGAAATCCTCGATTAGTCCATTGTGCATAGTTGTCTCCTTCTTTCTTCCTCTTTACGAAATCCTCGATTAGTCCATTGTGCATAGTTGTGTGGTGCAACAGTTGTTTACTTGGTGGAAGAATGGAGTGTGATTTTGACCCAAAAAGATATGGTTTGGTCCTATTCAATCTTGCAAAGAAACGAAGATATATTTCCCTTCCGTTGTTATTGTCATTGGAGGGAAGTTAGTCTCACATGAAGAAAGTACCAGTTTAACACTCAAGATGTGTGTTCGGTTGACTAAGATGTGCTAATTATCTGGCATCTACACTTTTTGTACTGAAGATATTAGTAACATTGATTGACATACGGAAATTCTTGGCCACGTGATGAAACTCTTTTTTTTTGCTTTGCTCTGTAATAATGTAATATAAACCAAGAGTTGTATACATTTTTAAAGGGAAACACACCGGTAGAGAATAAGAAATTGTTCCAAGTAAAGAGCATCAGAATGATGGTTGTTTTTCTTTATGCTGGAAATATGGGAGATTTGTTAAGAAATAATAGGGTTAAGAATGATAGTTGATTTTTTTGTGTGAATAACAACGATGGTTGATGATAGCTACATTTCGTTGGATAATAATTTGCGTCGATGACCTTCACGCATGAATGGTAGATTACCTTCAAGCTCCAATAGTCCAATTCTTACACTTCTTTCTTCTAGTACATAAATGATATTTTTTGCCGCTTCTTAATATGGTCCAAGCCAAACTCTTGTTTTCTCAAGTTTTTTCTTTCAGATAACGGCATATCATACTCACCTATTTACAGTTGCCACGTATACTGATGATGGTTAGTTACCACATCTATTTTTTCTCGTTGACAAAATTATGCATTTTCGCTTGGTAAGTATACAGTGAATGAAGATGAAATATCCATTTCCTGGAGATGAATTCTAGAACACAGTTCATTATCACTTAGATGCTATTTTTCATGTTTCCTATGAATATTTGCAAAACAACAAGTATCGCTAACCAATAAAAATAACTATTTCTTTCTTGAGTCTATCCATTGCTTCATAGTACATCCGTTCATAAGAATGTTTCTCAAAAGATTCAGTTTGCCGAGCTAAATGTCATTCTGTTTTGACTCAACAACACCACTCAACATCGTGTAATCTGATTGTTGTAATAGCAGTCAAACTGCAACAACATATAGATAGGAGCATGAAATTCAGTTTAACCATAAAAGATCTACAGACAAAAGAGCATTTGATAGGTGTGGAGAGCTAGCTCTTGCCCCATATCATCTATCTCTATAACTTTCAAGCACTAATAATTGTATCCTGAATGGTAAAACACAATTGATCTTCTTTGTTTCTTCTAATCTCTAACTTAGAAAATGAATTGGAGAAGGCAACAAGTACTAAGTTCTTCTTCCCATTTTAGTCTGTCACATTCAGTATGTATGTGGCATTTATGTGTTGTTATTAAGAAGCTTGCCTTTTCAGATATTGTCAGTTTTTTTCAAGATTTGGCTCAAAAATGAAACCCATATAGTTTACTAGCACTGCAATAATGGGTTACAGTAAGTGCCACTTATTTCGAGTTCTCAAATTAAGATACATTTTAGCTACATGACAATATAATTCTGCTTTCACGTATGCCTACATGGTTAGTTACATAATTTTCACCAGCTAAAGATAACTTTCTTCTGATAGGAAACATTTTTAAAGCAGACAATTTATTTTCTTTCAATCAGTGTTCACTTAAACCCATCATAACTAGAACAGAACAATAATCGTCAATATCATATCAAATGTAGCTTTTTTTCTTTCTTAGTTGAGGCCTTGCCGGCGTCTCCGGACCTCAAGTATGCTCGCCCCAGCGCCGTTTGCATCGGACTCGGTGCTCCAGCTGCACCTCCATCTTTCTTCACAAATGAAATCGACTGAATCCAAATTGAAATTCATACAACTTACTTGCAACTAAAATCTCCGAACTTGCGTCAGATTTTTGGAAGAGCGATATCCAAGTGAGACAACCGACAAACATTAAGAGACCACCAGTAGAGAAACCCTTATAGGTTTAAGGTATTAGTGGCGCCAGGTCAAAACCGCACGCCACTGGTAACTTACCAAAATACCTACTATTAATGACGTGCCGGCTAACGGGCACGACACTAGTTATGTGCAAATGGTACATTGTATTTTTTTTATGGAAAAAAAGTTTTATCCTACAACATTTCAGAAACCTTCCAGTTACATGTTTATATTAACGAAATTTGCTGAATTTCAAACCAGAGCCCAAGAATTCAAAATGACAAGTTCCTCTTTACCAAAAAAATGGATCACTATATTCATAGGTCAATTCTCTTTCTTTGACCTCCCACCGTTCACGACATCCCTTGCTTTCGGCGGAGGAGTAGAATCGTTGGTCCCCTTCGGTCAAGTGCTTGTGCGTTCTCGGGAATAAGTACCTATCCCTTACTTATACTTAAGAAAAGTGGATAGAAATGTTTATTTATCTCTTATTCCAAAATTTCATCGAATTTCAGTTATTTCATTGAATGTGGTTATATGATCTAGTTCTTAATATTGCCAGCGTGACGGTCGAGATCAGATCTACGTGATGGGCTGCCCCTAATGTGAGACATTCAAGTTAGAAAAATCTCTTGTCAGTAGTGGGCAAGCATTATAATTTTTTTTTCCGCACATGCAAGCTTTATGATATTGGCCATGGCAGTTATTTTGGTGAAAGAAAATAGAAGCGAAGCGCTTCTTTGATTGCGGCTCCAGGAAGAATTGCTTATAGAAATCATTTAAACTCTATTTTCTGGTATGCGATCCTTGTTTCTGGTTTGGAATCCATCCAAAATCAAAGGGTTTTTCTAGGCCACAAATAAATAATAAGATTTCCCAGATACTTCGAATATTCGGGGACAAAAAGAGTAACCTTGCTAGCAAAAAGAGAAGATGTGCAACAGTGTGAGGGCAAGTGAGTAAAACGTTTCATCAAGAGGTAAAAGTGAAAAACACATGTTCCGCATGCATCAACGGTCTACCCGGCTGCTAAGCATATGCCCTATAAGCTACTCGATCTATATAACATATACTAGTACGTTTTTTCACTCTCCCCGCAGAAATATACGTTTTTTACTCCAGCACCAAAAGAATGAGAATCATGTTGCATAATACGACTACTACCTGAAAAAGAAATCGATCCAGTTGCTCGGGACGTCGCCGTCCAGGGGCCCATGCTAGAAATGTGTATGCACTAGTACCGGCCGATGCGCCCCGTCCCAGTTTTGAATGAACAAAAAGAGATGCTGGCTGGCTGGCGGAAAACATACTACGTACATGGGTGGGCGCGCACGGACGCAGCCACGGAGACGACTCTTCGCTCGCTCTCGCCCGTGGTGAAAGCGACGCTGACAGATTGGAGACAGCTCCCGAGCCGCGGGGCGACGCATAGTTAATTTGGGTCAGCGTCGAACACGTCAAAATCTCCCCGGCTCAAGTAAACTGGTGGTGGTATCACGAAATACTAGTGGCTTTGCTACGCGAGTACGATCGCTTCGACTGCTCGCTGGCGCTCACCGTCGTGCATGACGCGTACGTGTGTGACCTACAGTGACTTGGTGTGGTGTAAACTTGGTGCGGTTCTTCGCTGGTTTTGTTGGCGTTTGTCTGCAACTGTGGTGCGGTTCTGCTTATTTAGACGTTTTTTTTTCTCAGGGGAGTTATTCTGGATGGCTTTGACTTTCATTTGCTGCCGTTGACTTCTCTGGGTTTGATTAAATTTCACATATTTAGGGACGGAGAGAGTATTATCTACTCCCTATGTCCAAAGTGAGTAGACTTCTGGACACACTCATTCAGCGGTACTTAATTCGAACAGAGGTAATAGTATATACCAATATAAAATAACATGGGTTATGTTTCGTCCAATTATTCTATGCCATCTAACTTTTTTTCATCCTTGATGGTTCAAAGTTGGACCATATGATCATCCACACACTAATTACACTTTTAATCCCCTAAAAAAATTACACTTTTAACTACAACCAGCATAAAAAGACTTGAGGAGTGGTTATTTTTCTTCTTCTTGCCACAACGTGTCCACGGGTTCAGTGGGGTTGTCGGCTCGGTCTATGCGTACTAGGGGCAACGATATCAAATGTGTTGGCATGGAGACCATGTCCTATGAGCAGTTGCTCCGTGCAACTTGGGTTGTTGGAGGTTTGGCGTGCGACATTATTTGTTTGGGATTGTGAATAACTCTCAGATGTTCGTGACTAAATTTATACATTGAGAACATTGGTGTGAATGGTCAAATTGGCATAACGTATTTTCTCTTTTGAGCAACCTATTTTTCTTTTCGCAACCCGCCTTATATCATGTTACAAATGAAATAAGGCGTAAACCAATCTGGAAGGCACGAACCTACAATTTAACTCCCGACCAACCTTGTGGTATCCTCTCGTCACAGTCAACACATGAATGAGTCTTAGGATGGCAACTCCGAACAAGTGACTAACCTGGAAGTGATGCAACAAGGAATAGTCTATTATTTACTAAAATGACAAATGGTGAAAAAATAGAGGAAACTGATAGAAAATCTCACAATAATCAGTAACATCTGGCCATATGATTAACACACTACAAAATAATAACCATTAGGTTTTACCAATGGCCCTTTGACATTAAAGTTGACCGAAATAACCCACGAGTGCCATTATAGGAAAAAATATTTCATCTATTTTACTCCTATAAACTACCATGCGTACGTGTTTCATCTCTTTTACCCGTAAAACTACCATGCGTATGATTTGATCTGAACTCGATCCCAACCTAGGGTTAAGCCATCAACATGTTTGTGTTGTGCCCCAGCTCCATGGCGTTCTCCAGCTTTGGAGAAAAGGAAGATGGGACGGAATTGTTTGAGATATCGGATGTGGAACAGAAAAAACTTTCATGGAGAAGAGTTTGGGTCCAACGGCAAATGTTGCAGGCATCATAATTCTAGCATGCCTAAGTCTCTTGTGTTTCCTGGTGTGGAAATATATCCACATGCTTTGCTTCCTATACATGCACGTTTCGTGAGATCCAGTCGACCAGTTTGACCCAGATTCCACCTTGCCGGTGTCGCGTTCTCTTCTTGTCGTTGACGCTAGGTCTCTAGTTATGCGGTACAATAGTCGAAATTGATTGGCATCGAATGCGATTAATGGAGGATGGCATGCTATCTCGTGGGAGAGGCAAGAGTAGAGAGACCTGCGCTCTGAGATAATAGCGTAAGTCCTCGCCACCCTTCCTCTCCAATCTAACTGTACATGTCCTTCTTCCTTCCTCTTCATTGCCAAATCTGACTGCTTATGAAATACTCGATTAGTCCATTGTGCATAGTTGTGTGGTGCAACATCTGTTTATTTGGTGGAAGAATGGATTGCGATTTTGAAAAAAATATTATGGTTTGGTCCTATTCAATCTTGTATAGAAAAAAGCTACATTTCCCTTCCATTGTCGTTGTCATTGGAGGGAAATTAGTCTCACATGATGAAAGTGCCAGTTTGTTACGGCGACCATATGATTTAACACTTAAGAGTGTATTCGGTTCACTAAGATGTGCTAATTATCTGGCATCGACACTTTTTGTACTGAAGATATTAGTATGATTGATTGACATATGAGATTCCTTAGTCGCCTACTGAAACTCTTTTTTTTTGCTTTGCTTTGTAACAATGTATAAACCAAGAGTTGTATAAATTTTCAAAGGGAAACAAACCGACAGTATAAGAAATTGTTCCAAGTAAAGAGCAACGGAATGATGGTTGTTTTTCTTTATGCTGGGAATATGAGAGATTTGTTAAGCAATAACAGGGTTAAGAATGATAGTTGATTTTTTTGTGAACTCGAATGATGGTTGATGATAGCTACATTTTATTGGATGACATCCATGCATAAATGGTAGATTACCTTCAAGCTCCAATAGTCAAATTCTTACACTTCTTTCTTCCAGTACATAAATGACATTTTTTGCTATTTCTTAATATTTGGATTTTAAAATGGAGAGTTTATGTGCTTTACATCGTAATGAATAATTGATTCCTTAGTAAGGTCCAAGTTAGACTCCTAATATTCCTAACTTTTTTTTATTTCAGGTAATAGGATATCACACTCACCTTTTTACAGTTGCCATGTATACTGGTGATGCTTAGTTACTACATCTATTTTTTTGGTTGACAAAATTATCCATCTTCGCTTGGTAAGTATACAGTGAAAGAAGATGAAATGTTCATTTCGTAAACGTGAATTCTAGCACACAATTCATTATCACTTAGAGGATATTTTTTAACGTTTCCTATGAATATTTGCAAAACAACAAGTATCGTTAACCAAGAAAATTAACTATTTCTTTCTTGAGTCAATATCCATTGCTTCATAGTACATTTGTTCATAAGAATGTTTCTCAAAAGATTCAGTTTTTCGAGCTAAACGTCATTCTGTTTTGACTCAATAACACCAGTCAACACGGTGGAATCTAATTGTTGTAATAGCAGTCAAACTACAACAACATATAGACAGGAGCAGGAAATTTGGTTTAATTATAAATGTCTACAGATAAAAGAGCATTTGGATAGTTGTGGAGAGCTAGCTCTTGTCGCATACAATCTATCTCTATAGCTTTCAAGCAGTAATACTTATATCCTGATTGGTAAAACAAAATTGATCTTCTTTGTTTCTTCTAATCTCTGACTTAGAAAATGAACTAGAGAAGGGAACATATACTACATTCTTCTTCCCATTTTAGTCTGTCACGCTCAATAAGTATTTATGGTATTTATGTGTTGTTATTAAGAAGCTTGCCTTTTCAGCTATTGCCATTTTTTTAGATTTGGCTCAAAAATGAAACCCATATAGTTTAGTAGCACTATAATAATGGATTACAATAAGTGCCACTTATTCCGAGTTCTCGAATTATGATACATTTTAGCCACATGATAATATAATTCTCCTGTCATGCATGTCTACATGGTTAGTTGCATCATCTTCACCAGCTAAAGATAACTTTCTTCTCATAGGAAACATTTTTAAAGCAAAACATTATTTTCTTTCACTCCGTGTTCATTTTAACCCATCATAGCTAAAACAGAACAATAATTGTCAATATCATATCAATATAGCTTTTGTTCTTTCTTAGTTGAGGCCTTGTCGGCGTCCCGGGCCTCGAGTACACTCGCCCCTGCGCCATCGGCGTCGGACTCGGTGCTCCGGCCGTACCTCCATCTTTCTTCACAAATGAAATGGACCGGCCCAAAATTGAAATTCATGAAACTTACTTGCAACTGAAATCTCCGAACTTGTGTCATATCACTGAAAGAGCGATATCCAAGTGAGACGACTGACAAAAATGAAGAGACCACTAGTAGAGACAGAGAAACTCTTATAGGTTTAAGTTATTAGTGGCGCGAGGTCAAAATTGCACGCCACTGGTAATTTGCCAAAATACCTCTTAGTAGTGACGTGCCGGCTAACGGGCACGACACTAGTTATGTGCAAATGATACATTGTATTTTTGTTCTGTATATAGAAAAAGGGTTTATTCTTACTTTCTCTGAGTACAAAGTTACACTAAGTCAACAACAATTAATATGGAGCAGAGGAAGTACGATATTTTGAGAACCTTCCAGTTACATGTTTATATTAAAAATAACAAAAAAATGCTGAATTTCAAAACCGAGGTACTTCAAATATTCGGCGACAAAAAGAGTAACCTTGCTAGCAAAAAAAAAAAGCTGTACAACAGTGTGAGGGCAAGGGAGTAAAAAGTTTCATCAAGAGGTAAAAGTAAAAAAAAACACATGTTCCGCATGCATCAACGGTCTACCTGGCTGCTAAGCATATTATGCCCTATAACATAGAGTACGTTTTTCACTCTCCCTGCCGAAAATATACGTTTTAAACTCTAACACCAAAAGAATGAGAATCATGTTGCTTAATACTAGCTGAAAAAGAAATCGATCCAGTTGCTAGGGACGTCGCCGTCCAGGGGTCCATGCTAGAAATGTGTATGTACTAGTACCAGCCGATGTGCCCCGTCCCAGTTTTGAATGAACAAAAAGAGAGGCTGGCTGCTGGCGGAGCCACGGAGATGACTCTTCGCTCGCAGTCGCCCGTGGTGAAAGCGACGGTGACAGATTGAAGACAGCTCCCCAGCCGCGGGGCGTCCACCGTCACGCCACTAGTGCCCTGCGGTCAGCGTCGAACACGTCAAAATCTCTATGCGTTGAAGTAACTGGTGGTGGTATGACGAAGGAGTACCAGTGGCGTGACTGTGGGCTTTGCTACGCGAGAACGATCGCTTCGACTGCTGCTGGCTGGCGCTCACAGTCGTGCATGACGCGTACGTGTGTGTGTGACCTACAGTGACTTGGTGTGCTGTAAACTTGGTGATGCAAGTGCTAAGTATTGAATCATCACCGAGTTTTTATCCAGATTTTGTGATGTCAACTTTAAAGTACGCGACTTCTCATTTTATATTAGACCAAAAAAAAACAATTGAAGATAGATTTAAAAAGTAAAATAACACACCACTTTGGGTCAAGCTTTTCTCCATTTGTCAAGCAAACGGACAAGAAAACACACACCGCTGACCTGGCCCAGTTAGCTGTTCTCCGTTTTAGGTTCCCGTCCAGTTTTTATCGGGCTTTTAGTTTTCTACTACTAGCAAATATGCCCGTGCGCTGCAACGGGAGAAAAACTATTAGATTATGCAGGTGTGGTAGATATAAAGAAAAGTCTGAATCAAATGCCAGGATGACATAAGGACTTTTAAAATGTCATTTCACAAACCATGTCTAAGTGATGTCATGATGAGATAAGGGACTTTTAAAAAGTATCACGGTTTGATTTCCTAAGGCGCCACAACGCAAAAAAAAAGGGCTGCGCAAACTTCAATGATGGACCCTGCCTGAGTTAGACAGATGAATAATGTGTCTCGTTTTGACCTAGCGTAATGGTGTTTACCATACCCATTACTGTGGTACCAGAATAAACATCGTTGTGTACGGAGGCAAAATAGACATGTAGTCATTTTTATATAGCTTTCAAAAACTAACCCATAGAAAGCTAGGTCAATTTTTGGGGGGCTCGGCGTTCTATGAAACACGGAAACTTTTTTTAAGCCGATGCGAGGGACTAAATAAAATCATAAAATGACCTCTATAAATCCCCTATTAAAACTTCTATGCAAGCGGCCATTTGTTTTGTTTATTATTTACGGATCTGTTTTAATTTTTGGGAACATTTTCTAAAATTTCATGTATATTTGTTTTCTAATACCAGAATATGTTTTGAACACTGGATTATTTTTAGAAAATTATGAATTTTTTTATTTCATATACATAAATTTCAAATCATGATTTTTTATAATATGCGAACATTTTTTTGAAATCATGAACATTTTATGATTTTACAAATATCTTTTGAATTCATAAAATATTTTATAATTTCTCAATATTTTTAAAGCTCCCAACATTTTGAAATTTGGTTCTTTTGAAAATCACGAATTAACTTGAGGAAGGAAAAACAAAAACAAAAATGAAAAGGTAAAAGGAAAAAATGAAATAGAAAACAGGGGGCGCCACCACCCGCACATGGGCCGGGCCATTAGCTCGTGCGGGAGGAGGAGGCGCGCTTCCTACAGAGGAAAAATGGGGTAGGAACCAGGGATCAACCCCTGGTCTCTAGTGTGGTAGACCGACGCCTTAGCCATTGGGATACCTGTGTGCTTGTGTTACATGCGTGTATCACCTTATAAGAACCAAACCCAGTGGCAGTTTTGAAATAAATCCATATTGTTTTATTTATGGATGGCATAGTGGGTAATTTATGGCAACATCGGGGGCAATTTTCATGCAGACGACCAGAAGCAATAGTCCCTTTATTATTAGGGGTAGATTTGTTTTCTATACTGGTATGTCAAATATTTGTAATTCCTTAAATTTATTTTCATATTAGTGCACTTATTTTCAAATTCATGATTTTTTCAAGATTTTGTGAAAACAATTCACATTTTTTTCCAAATTCATGAACTTTTATAAATTCGTGAACTTTTTCATATTTCATAAAAATATCAAATTCGTGATTGTGTTTTCAAATTTTGTGATTCTTTATCAAATTGATGAACTAGCATCGTCATCCCGTGTCAAGTCAATGAATAATCTGATTATAAACCCACAATTCATCGAACCCCAAAAAACGCACCTCAAAAGATTACATCATATCGATCTCCGAAGAGAACATTGTATTGAAGATCAGAGAGAGAGAGAGAGAGAGCCATCTAGCTACTGCTATGGACCCGTAGGTCCTGTGAGGAACTAACACATCATCGGAGAGGTAGCAAGGTTGATGTAGAGGCCCTCCGTGGTCGATTCCCCCACCGACAGAGTACCGGAAAAGGCCTCTAGATGGGATCACGGAAGAACGGATACTTGCGGTGGTGGGATAATTTAATTATTTCGAGTCTCGCTCTGAGGGTTTTGGAACATTTGGGAACTATAGTGTCAAACGGAGGGCACGCCGTGCTGCTTTGCCATCTCCTCGTCTGTCTTATGGACCTCCCCCGAAGCTTCCTGGGTCTCTTTTGGTCCAGAAAAAAGCGTCAAAAAGTTTCATCATGTTTGGACTCCGTTTGATATGGATTTTCTATAAAACCAAAAATATGCAGAAAACAGCAACTGACACTTGGCACTGAGTTAATAGGTTAGTTCTTAAAAATGATATAAGGCATATAAAGCACACAAGATTGATAATATAATAACATGAAACAATCACAAATTATGGATACGTTGGAGACGTATTAATGGACACTTAAAAAACCTGTTGGGCAAGCAGATTCACATCTCTTACAACCTACACAATCTTCGGTTATCGGTGCAAAAGCAATTGAAATGAGATATGATAGCTTCTTTATGGTCTAATCCTACATAACATACCCTACTCTTATTGGTTCAATGTTTTCCGTTTCCGAAGACTAGTAACGGAATCTGGAACCCATGGAGAAAATGAATTTCCCTAAAAGGTACAGGATGATCAATGAATTAATCTAACCATCAACTCAAAAAGTCCTAGATGAAAACATAACAGCAAAGAAGAAATGACATGAGGGTTCTATTATAGATAGAAAAAGAAGAAGAAAATTATGATGCAGAAAAGAAGACAGGAATTGAGTACAATGACATTGTACAACAATTTAATTTGGGAAAGGGATGTAGCGCCCCCGTGGGTTTGCATAAGTAACCTCCTATCAGACCTCGTATGAATCACTTGGAAAATAAACGTATTCGTTTGGTTGCGGATTTGTTACAAGATCAATTGGGATTGGCTCTTGGTCGTTTACAACATGTAGTTCAAAAACTATTCATAGAGTATTCATACGTCAATCCACTGCTAATTGTTTAGCACACTCTTTGTTGCTACTATGGGGGCCAGAAGCACAAGGATATTTTACTATCTCCCTTCAGCCCTTTGAGAAAAATGTAGTAAAAGAAAGAAAAATCCATGGACCGACCCCATTGTCTCTACCCCGTAGGAACTACGAGATCACCCCAAGGACGCCTTTGGTGTCCAAGGGTCTCCGACCGACCCGAGCTTCCAATTTGGCAGGATTCGGTGCTATCGCTATCATAGTATCCACTAAGTTCATGGGCTGGAGATAAGCGACTCGAACCACTGACATCCGCCACAAATGATTTATTGAAGAATTCAAAACATCCCAATGCGATAAAAGAATGGAATCCTAAAATTCCTATTCGAGAAATTTTTGGGGTCCTGTATTTGTCTTATAGGGTCTCATATTCCTCTACTGAGTCTTCCCCACGAGTCTTATATTCTTCTTCTAGGGTCCTAAAAATATTCCTTGTGTTGTACAAGTGAGCATGAATTTCTTATCATTCAATGAGAAAGCATGTAAATTTCTCTAATCCCATAACATTCAAAAAATGTTACGGTATGGATAGATACACATTAATATATAGTAGAAAATAGAAAAAGTTAGTTTTTTATAATGAATTTGTAGGACTTCCGAACACGTCATAAGCTAAACTCGTATTGACAAATAAGCAACCTGCTATGAATAGCTAAGGTATAGTAATGCTATGAATAACCCAGTGTCGAATACTTAGGGATGGAAAGTGGTAGCGGATAATCCGAAATATCCGATATTCGTATTTGAGAAAATGCCTATTCGTATCCGAAACATCCGCATCCGAACCAAAATGGAAATGGAAATTATCCGTATCCGGGTTTATTTAACAAATAAAAAATAAAATATGGTATGAGATTTTGACACAAATATGGATATGGAAGTGGATATATCCGTATCCGAATAAGATTATGGGAAGTATTTTTCAAAATTCAAGCCCCAATATTCCAATTATCTAACATAAAAGCCAAATAAGTGGCCAAAATTTACTCTTTGTATGATTAAACTTAGAAATTATTATGCATTACAATAGTATCTATTCATATACCTATTTATCATTGACTTATTGTATGTCACAAGTTGATTATTTCATGTCACATAGCTATTGACTAATATACTTAAGCAATATGTTGCTATTACTCGTATCCATTCCGAATCAAGAAAACATCCGATACGTATCCGTATTCGAATAACATCCGAGCCGCATATGTATCCGATGACATCCATATTCGCATTCGTATTCATTTTGAAAATATGAAAACGGAAGTGGTAAGAGCACTAACCTATCCGCATCCGATCCGTTTCCACCCCTACGAATATTGGTAAAAGAAGCGCTTCGAATCATTGCTATTTGACTCGGACATGTTCTGAAAAATTTGAGGTATTTCGAATTGTTTGTTGACACGACAAAGTGAGGGAAAACCGCTGAAAGACTTTCCATATCGACCTTGGACATATAAGAGTTGGGAATCAAATCTCTTTAGAAAGAGGATCTTTTGTGAAATGGTAAGGAAACCGGAACTGGCAGATCGACTCGGGGAAACAGAACCTGCCCAAAGCGCCTTCCGAGACTTGGTCTCAAGGAAGGTAAGAAACCTCGGTTTCTACAATCAGGTATCTGTATAAGGCCGACCACTACATAACAATGATTTTCCAAATGAATAAAGCATTTGGAATTTCGGAAATGACAATGGATATATGTATTGCATTAACTAAAGCTTATTTCTCTGCATTTCTATAACAATACGATGGACTTTACGAGTAGTGGCGGAGCTACGGACAATTTGTTGGGCGGGCCAGAATTGGATAAGCCAAAGGGAATCCTGAAAATTTTAAGTTCTTCAGCTAACTTTATCCTTGACACCTATTGTCTTAGCCATAGGTTGGGTGGGCCATAGCACAATTTTGCTTGTGCATAGCTCCGCCACGAGGATGAGAATGAATCAGTTATTAAATCTTGGCTGAATAAGATAATGTGATAATAGTGAGGATGTAAATATAAGTAAGAAAAAATAAAACAAAAAGGAAAAATAAAAGGCTCACTATAGAAAACGAGAAAAAGGGTAAAGTTTCCATATTGGCTTGTCCACTATAGAATGCCTTGAGGTGATAAATGCTTCGTCTCGCAGCAAGCAAAACAAATGTGCTACGTCTAGGCGGTTCCTATTTGGCGCTCCGGGTGCCCGTTACAGGCCATTTTGCAAATGGACGCCCGTTACAAATGTGCTCTGCTGCCATCTGGGCCGGCCCAGTTTGCGTTTTTCTCTATCTGTTTTAAAGTGCAAAAAAGGTAAAGGGGCGAGATTCCAACTCAAGACTTGTACCTTCACAGCGCGCCGTGCTAACCACTATGAACATCGCAAACTTATGCATAGTAACTTCTTTCGTCCTTTTTATTCTTTCTCCGGTTCACGTTTCTTTTTCTTTTTCTTCTTTTTTTTGTTCTTTTTCTTAAATATGTGATTTTTAAACGATGTTTTTTCTTAAATATGTGAACTTTGTTTCAAAAATCCATGAACTTTTTTCCAAATCAATTAACTTTTTTCAAAATTTGTGAACTTTCTTAAATATTTGATGAACTTTTCTTCACAATCGATGAAATTTGTTTCAAAATCGTTGATTTTTTCAAAATCGGTGAGCTTTTTTCAAAATCAATGAACTTATATTTGAAATCCGTGAACTTTTTTCAAGTTTGTGAACTTTATTTCAAGTGGGTGAACTTTTTCCCAAAGCGATGAATTTTTTTCAAATTGATGAACTTTTTACCAAAATTGATGAACTTTTTTTCTACTTCGTTAACTTTTCTTATTTTTGTGAACTTCTGTCATTTTTATGAACTTTTCTCAGGTTTGAGATATTTTCAACTTTTTTGTGCACTCTTTTTGATTTTACTATTCTTTTGCAAATTGTTGTGAATATTTTCCTAAAGTCAACAGTCAATTGGTTAGCAGGTCAACCAGGAGATCTCCCGATCGAGCGAGCGCAACAATCAACTTTGTTATACTAGTAAGTGTGCACGTGCGATGCACGTCTTGTCAGAATTCAAAATTCGAATACTTTAAAGCTTAAATTTTCAATCCACATATATGTGTAATGATTTGGATACATTCCTTAAACTCCGCGAGTTTAAATTTTGATGAGATCTCCTACAATGTACCGAGATTTAATACATCACCGACATCTATCCCAGTTACCACTCGGATAGAATAGCTATACAATTCCGAAGACTCTTTTCAGGCATTACCGAATCAACATCCAAGGCATGCTACCATCTACTGGTCTCATGCACATAAATGAGTTATCAAAATTCCATATTTGAATGTTATCAAACATATCACAACCCCTTCACAGTTTCACCTAAAACAGTCTAAACCCCACAATGTAAGTGTGAGAAGACACGTCAACTGAACAATCTCTTATAGATTCTTCATTATAAGATGGCAAGGTCTCAAATGAATTCACAATTTAATATTTGTTCCTGAAGAAAAGCTAGGAAGCAACCAGAAAGTAGTGAGATAAAATATAACACCGAAAAATAAGCGCCAATAAGTG
Source organism: Aegilops tauschii subsp. strangulata (assembly GCF_002575655.3). NCBI lineage: Eukaryota > Viridiplantae > Streptophyta > Magnoliopsida > Poales > Poaceae > Aegilops > Aegilops tauschii. The sequence goes on from NC_053035.3 coordinate 465,679,458, forward strand.
TGAAGATAAAAGATCATAGTATTAACTCATGTTTTTCCTTTTTCTACAATTACCACTAAGCTTAAAGAAAAGATGACTTAAAGTTTCGAGTACATTAGTCAGCAGGCCATTACCGTTAGCTCATAACATGCTACTGAATCTCAAGTCACAACCATTAAGATTGTACAGATTACAGAGTAAAGCAACACCTACAGCACATTGTTTCAAATAATTTCATGTACATCTTGTCCCAGAAGCTTGCACTGTGACCTTGAGGCTTCTTCAGTCGGGTCGCATTGCAGACGCAATCTGAATTTTGTTTGGTTTTCAGCACAGGAACCAGTTGCAGCACCGGAACCGGGACGACATGCGGTCGGTCTTCCGGATGCACTCCACCTGCCGCGCCAACCGGAGTGCCCGCCAGTTCTGCCTCGCCCGCTTCTTCTCCACCTTGTGGCCCAATGGGGACAGTCTCTTGGTCATGTTGTTCTTCGCCGTGCCCTCAATTGATCGGCCTGCACCTGAAATATATTTGCACAATTACAGCCAACTGACATTTGTTTCACAGTTTTGTTAAGAGTTCAGAATTTAGAGCAGAGCTGGCTGAGGGATGGCGTGGTGGCACCGGTCAGAGTGCCACTCCTCGACTGCTCCTGACTGTCGATCGGTGTCATCTCTGTGCCTACGCCCCTCATCGACACCGATGACGATGACTGCGCCGCTGCCGTTGCTGGAGCGCCTGCCTGGGTGCGGAGCATATATGTCGATTCGGCAGAAGTTTTTGCTCTGCCGGAGATGGTCTACTTAGGGTTATAACTTATAACTTATATGACGATTCAAAAACTGTAGAAAGTGCCTTTAAATTGTGTTATAACTTATAAGCCTCTCTAACAAGCGGTTCGCAGCTGGACCAAACCCATGCAACCGTGGCGCCTCCATCATGTGCGCCAAAGGATGGATTTCGTACAATGACAAATAATTTATATCTTCTCACAACTGAAAAACACATGGAAAATGATAATGAGAAGTACAAATGATATTCACCTTACTGTATATCATATTGAAGGATTTTACTGTTCCGATAAACGATTGCAATGTTCCCTCAACTTCAGCTCTGTCTCGGCATAGTCTTCGTTCGGATTATAGTCATACTGGGCAGCAGAGACTACCCTGTTAGTGCAAATAGTATACTGCAGTGTACTGTCAACAAACTAACTAATACTATATGCATGGGAATTTCAGATAGAAGTGTATAAATTGATTTTAAATATATGACCAAATCACAACTGTGTGAATACGGAAATAAGATCCAGTGTTGAATTTATACCTTTGAGGCTAGCTCCTGAACCATCTGTTGCAGATATGACATCTTTTTGGTATACTCAGAGAGCTTCAACTCTAGTTCTGCTATACCAGGACTGCAAAATGATAATCAAACTGAGTGAAATGGTGTTTTTACTTAAAATTGCTTGTCAACTAGGGGTCACAAGACGACAACATATATCATACCATTTCTAAATTATATGGTTGCCAGAAATTTGCGACCTTCTAAATAATACAATTGACAAAAACATCGAATTGGGTGCACTTACAGGGGGGGGGGGGGGGGGTAAATTGATTGTATTTGGACACCTTCAGGAAAATATAATGAGAAAATAGCTAAACATTGGATGAGAAATTTTAATTTGCCAAATGTCTGAAAGAAAGGACACGAAGCAAGTATGCATGGCCCAGTAAAACTACCTAAATTAGCCTAATAGGAGAGAGAACTGAAAAATGCTCAACGTAAACTTGAACTGACTTACATTTTACTCGATGAAAGATGACATAGATTCATATAAGCGTCTAGTAAATGCACACAGAAAAGAGGATAACCTGAAACTAAAAGTAAAAAATTACATGCAAATTGTACTTCCTGCATATAGGGGGAAACAGTTCAAACAGCACATTCGGCTGTCAGCGAAGAACTATGTAATAGGTAAGTGTTTTCTACCCCAGTACTGATACATTTGGTAAGGAAACAATAGTACAAATAGAGGAACATCAAACTTCAATCCAACTTGTGAGAAGCATGGGCTTCCATCAACCATCATTGAATCTTACCAAAGAAAAAATCAAGCCGGGTTCAAACGAAAGCACATGTCAGAACCTGCATATAGTGGCATTGAGAGAGACAGAGGGTAAGCAAGAAGGATTGTACCGGTAGCTGCGCCATTTTCGTCGTGGCCACGCGCCCTTTGAGCTGCCGTCCGTCAACGTCCGGGGTGACGGAAACCTGGGCTTCCAAATGCTAAATGAGGATTGCTCCTTCAGATATATTAGTCAGCAGAAAAAGTTGAAAAAACATATACCGAATGAATAATCCATGAGATTCTCCAAGTAAATATGCTATAACATCACATCTTATGACAATACATTTAAATAATCAACAACAACATTACACCTTAGGGCGGCTGTAGGCTGGACGCGAGGCAGCTGGGCCGAAGCGAAGGCTGACGGCCCACGGGATGACGCGGACGTGGGACGCAGGCGCGGCCTCGCTCGATCCCGTGCGCGTGGAGGCGGCTGGAGATCGTTTGGGGCGGCGGTGCTAAGGGATCTTGCCCGGTGACGAAGACCAGGACGGACCAGGATACCGGTGGAGCAACGGGAAGCTGGGACGGCGGATACGACGCGGGCTCCTCGGATCAGTCTGTTCCCTGCCGAATCCGGTGGCAACGATGGCAGTGCAGAGCATCGGGGCGCCGTGGCGGGGAAGACATGCGCTCAATGGACCTGACCGCCGCTGCCAGGCTCACCGACCTCGGCCTCGCCAGCGACTCCAATGGCTTGCACGCCGCTGAGCTCGGGGCCATCGCTGCCGCGTCCCCTGCCCCAGGTGGCCATGGCGTCCTGTAGTTTGGGAACATAGAGAGATTAGTGGGGAGAGGGGGGGAAAACGAAGGAGGGCGTTGGGCGCGGTTGACCGGCCCGAAAATTAGGGAGCTGATCGAGGATGCGGTTGTTTCCGCTGTGCGGGCGTGCGAACGTCAGAGTTTTCGTCCGTCCTGAAACATGTTCTCTTGTTTTGTTTAATATTAGTGTAGATGTAGACTGAGAAGAGAAAGAAGGATCGAGGACGCACGATTCGGTTGGAATCGGCGCGAAAATTAGGGAGCTGATCGAGGATGCGGTTGTTTTCGCTGTGTGGGCATGCGAACGCTAGAGTTTTCGTCCGTCCTGAAACATGTTCTTGATACTAGTGTAGATACAATGGAGCGAAACGATCGCTGGCGGAACGAGCGGAACAACCAGCTATTTTTTCGCGTTTAATGGGTCGGCCCGCTCAGCGTCGCGCCTAGGCCCCAGCAGCCCTAACTGGTGCAGAGAGCGCCGAACAAGGAGGTTGGTCCCTGACGTCTATGTATCACTTGTACTGAGATATATGCGCTGCAGTACCAAGCCGACCCGTTTTCAAGCGTTCGCTCACACACTAGCTGTCATTGGCTCGATCGGTTCGCTCGACCGTCTTCTTTGGGTTTTTTCTTTTCCTTATTCTTTTTTTGTTTTCATTTCCTTTTTTCTTTGGATCATTGGTTTTCTTTTGTTTTTCATTTTCGTTTTTTGTTTGGTTTTCTTTTGTTTTTCTCATTGGGGTTTTTCACTTTCTTTCTTTGGTTTTTTTACTTTTGGGTTTCTTTATTTCTCTTTTTGTTTCCTTTTTTCGGTTTCTTTACTTTTGCAATGGTTTTTTGTGGGTTTTTTCTTTTCTTTATACTTTGTTTTACTTTGTCTCTTACTTCGGATGTTTTGTTTTCCCTACACATGTCTACTTTGTCATATACGTTGTATATTTTTATATACATGTAATATTTTTTATACCCATTCAATACTTTTCAAATACATGTTTAACATTATTCCTAAAAATGTTTTGAATCTATTTTTCAAATACATAATAAAAAATTAGTACACGCTGAAACAATTTTTTAATGATAAAGAACTTTCTTAACTATGTATTTTTTATATTGTACAAACATTATTTGAAAATGCCACGAATAAATTTTTGAAACTTGTGATGTTTTTGGAACGTGACATACATTTTTGGAATATAGAAACATTCTTTTTGATCTACACAAAACTTTGTTTGTATTGTCTCAACATTTTTTAAATGTTACACATTTTTTAAATGTGTTACGTTTTTTAATTGTCCCAAGCTTTGTTCCTACACATGATTAACATTTTATGGTACACATGAATAACATTTATACATTTTTCATTCATGCTATACATTTTTCGTACACACAAGATTTTTCTATACATGTTTAGAATTTTTTTAATACAAGGTTAACATTTTCAAATAGAAAATTTGCATTTTCCAACACATGTCTACATACACATTTTACATTTTTTTATATATGTAAAACATTTGTTAACTTGGTTAACATTTCTCAAATACATTTTAACATTTTTACTAAAACATATTTTGAATATGTTTTTTAAAATACATGATAAACGTTTTTTCATACATGTTGGAAAAACATTTGAATGATAAAAATCATTTTTGAACTATGCAATTGTTTTTTAAATTGTTCAAAACTTTATTTGAAAATGTCACAAATACAAATTTTGAATTTTTTTATGTTTTTAGATGTGACATACATCTTCTTGAATGTAGGAAACATTCTTTTTGGCCTACACAGACAACATTTTATATTGTGTAAACATTTTTAAAATGTCACATATGTTTTTCTTAAATTTGTGACCTTTTTAATGTCACGAACATTTTTAATACACATGATTAACATTTTTCACACACACTAACATTTTTTGGTACACAAGATTAACATTTTTAAGTTTTTCATTGAAATTATACATATTTTTGTATATACCAGAATTCTTTCTCTACATGTTTTACATTTTTCATATACAAGATTAACTTTTATCAAATACAGGATTAATATTTTCAATTTTTTATGTAACGTGTTTTTGTAACATTTAGATATTCATATATTTGGAATATTTTAATTTTTTTAATAAAAAGTAAAATAAAAATGTGATGTACAAATGAAAAACAAAAAATTATCACACAGGATATCAAGGTGATGCTGCTTGTGGTTACTGGGCCATCCAGTTCGGGCTCCCAGCAGGCGAGCCGTGGTTAGGCGTCGCAGTAAGCAGCACAGAGCCACGCCCAAACATGCCCAAACAAATGAGCAGACATGTCCGAGCCACGCCCAAACATATGCACTGGTGCTAGAGGTATGTATCGCCTACTACGAGGCAGAGTTCTGGTTCGCCCACCACGCAAGGACTACTGGGCCAGCATATACTGTAGCAGCGGACGCGTTCTTTTATGTGGTTTCCTATTGATTTTTCACTGTTTGCAATGGTTTCTGGTATACTTTGGTTTCTATTTTTCTCTTTTTATTTATTTTTTGTCGGTTTTCTTTGTTTCTTTCTCTGGGGTTTTCATTGATTTTTTCTTCTTTTCCCTTTTTTGAAGCATATCTACATTTTTTTTCAGTGTATGTTTCTCGTATACATCAGGAACTTTTTTGATAAATGTTTAATATTGTTCAAATACATTATTAGCAATTTTTCAAATATAAGTTTTCTGTCTATTTTCTTCATACACATTGTTCTTTTTTGTATAAATATAAAACATTTTTATATACACATTTAACATTTTTAAATATATGACTAACATTTTTCTAAGACATGGTTTTGACTACATGTCATGCATTTCTCAAATACACGTTGAAATTTGTTTAAACAATGTGAGTTTTTTACATTTTATAAAAATTCTAAATGTTAAAGGCATATTTTTAAAACGCATGTACAATTATTGAAATGTAACAAACATTTTTAATGCCCCATAACATATTTTTAATTAGATGAACATTTTTATATTGTGTAAGATTTATGAAAAAGTGTCACATACATGTTTTAGAAACATATGGTCATTTTTTATATACTATCAATATTCTTTAAAATTACATTGTGTTAACATTTTCAAATTCAGAGTGAACATTCAAAAGAATCATGTATATTAAGTTTTTTAAAATATATGCATTGGTAACGTTTGCAAAAGTGTAAACCAAAACAGAAAAACGAACAGAGAAAAATATGAATGCGAAGTTGGGTTGGCCATTTAGGGTGGCCTTAAGGCGAGCGCATCATTCCGGAGAACAAAAAAAAGGTTCATGTACTGGACTGTAATGGACCAGGCAAGTTAGCCCATGACCATTTTGGACTTGAGCGTGATTGGTTTCTCAAATAAGGAAAGTTGAAAAATACATATCTCAAAAAAGGAGAAAAATACAAATGCATTATTTAAAGATAGAGAAGAAAATCAGATGATCTAAAAAAAGAGAAGAACATTAGAAGTACATGTTTATATTTTTTTCCAAGAAAACTTCCGATCTATTCATCAACTGTTAAGGCAATAAAAAGAGCACCAGAAGTAACTTAAATTACATCTAGGTCCACAAACTACGTAAGGACGACTACAAACACTGTAACGAGCCAAAGGCGCGCCGGCCGCCATCATCGCTCCTCCCTGACCGGAGCAATGCAAAACTTGTTGTAGTGTCAAGTCTATCATGTTAAGGCCCCATAAGATCAGCTCACTGGACAACAACTGTCGTCAAGAAGCGTAGATTGGAAGGAGTAGGAAACAAATCCTTACCAATTAAAAAACCACCTAAAAACGAAGCTCTCCCGCCTATTGATCGTGAATTAGTGCACGGATGTATCTTTGAGAATTCAAGTGTTCCGGGGTATATTCTGGCCCGTCGCCTATGGAGATACAAGATATGTGGCTAGTCTCATGGTTCATGTTGAAACATCAATATTGATTGTTAATCTGTAAATTAAAAATGTTTTGCTTCCATACTGTTAATTTGATTTGTGATACATTTTCATCATTGACTTCATCCCCATAAAGCTTTCAAAACAAAATCTCATTTGGCCAAGATGATTTTTTTTTTCAACTCCCTAAGTACGCAAACTATGACTTAGATCTAGTGAATGGTTACCACCCTAACATTGTAGATTGCAAAAAATAAATGTAGAGGATAAACCAGTTTCAAAAATCTTGTTGTAACGAAGCCAACGATAAATGCAGGTCATCAATCTGGTTTACTACCTGAAGAGATATTTAAATTCTATGAATTAAGAGAATTATGGTGATGTCACGCTTTGCACGCATTTATGTTCGTTGCATCCATGTGTGAGAGGTAGTTGTACCTCATGGCAAGGTTAGGGCATCTCCAACGCTATTCAGTAGACTCCCTCAAATGTACGTGGACAGCCGAGGAACAGTTGCTATCCAACACTATATCCCAATTTTTTTTTGATTTTTCCACCCCTTGTCCAATGAAAAGTGGAAACAGAAGAGGCAGAGGGGAAAATGAGTTTGTTGTGGGATACACGGCTGAGTTGGCGATGTCCATGGACAAAAAAAATGCGGACCCCCATGCGAATTTACGTCCAGACCGCCCCGTAGACTATCGAGGGGGCTAAAAGTGTCTGGACCGTTCGGTCCAAACATATAGGAAAGAAATAGGCGTCCACATTGAAGATCCCCTTAGTCCAGTTCATTACTGGTGGATTTATTGGACAAAGTGTGAACTTGAATAAAAAATGAGAGTGGAGAGAGACATGCGCAGGGGAGGTGGCATATGTGTGGTAAAAAGGTCTAAATAAAAATCCGCTACTCATGTTTCGGATCATGTCTCGTGTCTTAATTTTTTTTTAAAAAATCCGAATGAGCTTGAAAAATTATGTGCATGTATTTGTCTTAGAAGTCAAAATTATAATTTTGTTGGTCATTATACGTTATGCAACTCGTCACCGGGAAGCATTGCATGGTGTATTACAGTTTTTTTTTCAGGCAGGTGTATTACAGATTTTACTCGTCGCACACAATACGCCACCCAATGCATATAATGCACTAAACCGAATTGTTACCATATTCATCTGAAAATATGTACCTTGAAACATATAGTTAGCATACAACAAATCCGCAGTTGCCGTTCCAATGCGTATCACGGCTTCTTCCACCAAAAAATACACAAGTGTAGAGAAATGATTTTCTGCCCCTAGCATGATAAAACATTTGACCAAATCTCTATTAAAAAATATCAGCATCTACAATACTCCTAAACATATACGATATGAAAATTAACTGCATGATACATCTAATGATATTGATTTGGCATTGCGAATGTTGATATTTTTTCTATAAACTTGACCAAACTTTATGAAGTTTGATATAATACAAATCTTATGTGCAGAAAAACACATAGGAGTATCATGAAACATACATCAGGCGTACAACAAATCCGCAATTGCCATCTTGATACGTATCCCAATTTCTCCCAAACAAAGAGACAACACTCTGTAGCAATGATAAAATAGTTTCCTGTCCCTAGGTGACCAGGATTACATCATCCTAATCACACACACGCACACACACATATCCTAGCTAGAACTACCTATCCGGATATCAGGTTGTTCGTTGAGGGGGCATCAGACAGAAATATCTACTTCTCTGAAAACGAACACCGGAGCTGTCCGTCAGCCCACCCGCCTGCCAGTCCAGCCATGGCAGGAGCCAGAGGAGCAAGCGGCCAGCTGGGTTTTAGAGAGAGACACGCGCTTGCCCCCTCGCGTTCCATGTGATCTTCATCCTCCCCGACCCCGAGGTCGCCGTCGTGCCGCCACCGACCAGTAAGTAAATAAACTACCCAACATCGGCAATGATACGGTAGGTTTTGGCGGCCTTTCCGTCGCTCGAAAGCGTAGCTTGCTTCATCAGGGACACAAACTGCGCGTGTGGCTGTTGAATATGAGCGCATGACCCCGATCGGGCAGCATCGATTGGCAACACGTGAATGAAAAATTACCCTCGTCGGGTATGCTCGAAAGAGTAGACCACTGGTTGGAGGAGAAGAGGAAGAGGGTTTGATTGTCTAAATGAAATCCTGTTTAATCACTAAAGATAAAACTATAGAAAAATGCCTTTTTTTGTTTAGGTTATCTGCTTGCAGGCCCCCCGGCATTATCGAAAGCTAATCATCAAACGAGTGTTCATCCTTTTCTCCGCCTGCACAGAGTTTTGCAATTACATGTACGGACTCATGCATACACCTAATGATGATCATGGTAGCCGAACAAAATGATTAAGGCATGTACAAAAACTGAAATGGTGGAAGCATTATCATCATGCATTATTATAGTAAAACGATTCCTCCAATTAATTTGAGGACGACATAGGCAGGCCTGAGCATATATATATTACACTCCGAGATCCGACCGGACAGTTCCTCAACGAAAGGCGCCTAGCCTGGCCACCCCACTCCATCCACTCCTAAATGAGGAAGAAGCTAGTGGAAATGGGAAAAGAGCGACCCTTTTCCCGCTGTCCACAAGGCGATCATTGGAATCCGTTGCAACTTGAGCGTGGCTGTCGTTGCATGTGGGTGTGGAGGTAGCGGCAGCCCGGCCCCCACTTCCTACAAGGGGTATATGCATATGCCCCCGTCCCCATGGCTCTTCCCAATGCAGTCACATCAGTTTTTTATACGTGCAAGTAGGCAAAGGTGAGAGGATCATGTGGCCATTTCTCTGCTATATAAGCGCTTGACACTTACTTGGCCACAACCACAGCAGAAAAAGCAAATAAACATCCAGTAGAAGCAGAGCAAGAGCAGAGCCTAGCTAGCACAACCACCCTCCTGTTGAGACGCTTATCTTGCTCACGATGGACAAGGTGAAGAGCCATGGCAGCAAGCACAAGGGATCAGGAGGAGTAGGAGGGGGGCTGAGCAAGATGCTGAGGCAACACAAGGCCAGGCTCTACATCATCCGCCGATGCGTCGTCATGCTCCTCTCCTCTTGATCCCATTCTTCTTCTTTCTAGCTTAGGCTTGACAGATTCTTTGGTGCGTGAGTACATAACATAGGGTAGCTTAGAAGGTCCCGATGGATGTTGCTGCAAGTTTTGGTGTGGTATGGTGCTCCTAAGTCCTGCAATGGCAAGGTTGTACATGTACTGATATGTCTGCTCTATCAGCAGAAGTGAACGATCTCAAGAGAAAAAGAGGTTACCCCTGGCATTCCATTTTATCTACGATATGCGGATGATGCTACCTTTTTTGTTGTTCTCATCAAAAGCGATATCCAGTTCTTGGTTTTGGTAATGTCACTGGACTGGTCACAAATTGCAGTAAAAGTCATGTTGCGCCCATTCAATGTGACTCCATCGGCCTCGATGACATCCTGCAAGCCTTCCCAAAGGTTCGTACCTCCTTCCTGATGCGATATCTTGGGCTCCCGCCGTCGGCTAGAAGATTAAGGCACATCCATTTCCAATACCTTGAGGATAAATCAGCTGGCAAGCTTGTGGCCACTCCCGGCCGGGTTGTCATTTTCAAGGTTGTGGTGACTGCCATTGCGATTTACCATCTTATGTCGCTGGATGTTCCGGTCGAGGTTTTAAAGAAGATTGAAACATGAGGAGCGCATACCTTTGGGCGGGCTGTGATCAGATGACTGAAGGCAAGTGCAAAGTTAACCGGGAGCTAGCTTGGAAGCCAAAATCTTATGGTGGGTCGTGTATTCTTAATTTGGAGACGTTCGTCACTGCATTGCTTATCCAAGCCCCCCTCCCACCCCCACCCCAAAGAGTTGGTTGGGTCTTGGATCTCCTTGTGATGATAATGACCGTGGCATCATGGCGGCCACCAACAAATTTACTATTGGAGACGGAAACAAAGCTAAATTTCAGGATCCCCTTGGCTGGAGGGTTCGCCTGAAGGACATCGCCCACAAGATTTTTGAACTCTCGCACAAGAAGAGTTGCACGGTTAGTAACTCGTTGGCTCGTCAAATTGACACCTACCTTGGCATCTCAGTGGAGCACATTAGGAGTTCGTTGCGCTTTGTGAAACGCTTGAGCATATTCACCTTGCACATGGAATTCAGGACTCCATTTCCTGGAAATTCACTTTCAATAGGGAATACTCCACGACTTCAACATACAAGGTGCAATTTCCTGGGTAAACTTCCATGGCCTGGTCCCCATGCTTTGGGGAGATTGGGCTCCCCAAATGTAAGTTCTTTGCCTAACTTGTCATCCAAGATATAGTTTGGACGCTCACAGATTGCTCCGTCGTGGTTGGCCAAATTGTGGGTTGTGTCCTCTTTGCAATCACACAAGAGTTCATTGTTCACCTCATCTGTCATTGCCGATACACACGCCGGGTATAGACGGATATCACCATTTGGCTTGGACTACATCGCGTCTTGGATTCAGATTGGTGCCTCGCAACCTTGGTGATGATGGCTAGCATGAGGGACCAAAATAGAAATGACATCTCCTCCTTGATGATACTTGTGACGTGGGGAATTTGGAAAGAGCGGAATATCAGGGTCTTCCGAAGCCTTAGCGCCGCGTCGATGATGATTGTGATGAAGATTAAGTAGGAGGCCCATCTTTGGGCTTCGTCAGGGGCTACGCACTTGAGTATTGTAATGTCGGTGAGTAGGGAAAATACGGGTTCACTGCCTCCAACCGTTTCCGTAGGAGGGGTTCACTAGTAGAAAACAAGGCTTTGGTTCGGGCATGGCAAGCCCATTAGTCCCGGTTCAGTCACGAACCGGGACCCATGGGGGCATTCGTCCCGATTCGTGAGCCCAGGGGCCGGCCGGGGCCTCGTGGGCATTGGTTCCGGTTCGTGTGGACCCATTTGTCCCGGTTCTAGGCACGAACCGGGACAAATGGGCCTCGCTCCTGGCCCACAACCATTGGTCCCAGTTCTTGGCTTGAACCGAAACAGAAGGCTGGGCTTTAGTCCCGGTTCCAGCCACGAACCGGGACAAATGAGCTGCCTATATATACCCCATCTCCACAGCAGAGCACTCCACAGTGCTCTGTTTTTTCTGGCCGGCGAGGGGAGGGCATTTGGGTGCTCTAGCTCACCTCCTATGCACATGAGGTGTTCGATGAAATGTCTGAGCCACACTAGTTAATCTTTCTCCTCTCTAAACTCGACCTCCGAGCTCCATTTTCCCCGAGATTTGTCTAGGTTTAGCGGTCTGTCACGTCCCGTCCCCGTCTTCACCGCCGTCGATCGCCTGCGCCGATCTCGTCGCCGGCACCACCATGGTGAGCCTCTTGTTCTTATCTTCTTTCTGAAAGAAAAAAATTCTTACTTCAGATAGATACTTGTCTAATTTTCTTACTTTTATTATTCCTTGTTATTATATAGTGCGATGGTTTTGGTATCCGCCCCCGTCGGCCCTCGTCCTGTCTATGATTCAGATGTGGTATATATTATCTTTTTATAACTATTTGGTTCATTTATTGTTTATGACAATTCTGCCGACCAACGTGACATAGATTTTATTTATCTAGGAGGTGGTTGAACCGGAAATTCCAACCGACCCTATTTTCGAGAGGTTAAATTTAGTTGAAGAAGAAAACAATTACTTGAAGGAAAAAATAAAAAAAATTAAGGAGGAGAAGATGATATTGGAGTTGCATGTTGCGGATGTCGTCGATGATCACAAGATCAAGATGGATGCAATGCGGTTGAAGATTAGAAAGATTAGAAAATATGCCATTCAACCGAGGCTTGGTATCATTATGCAGTTGGATCAATTGTTACCTTGGTTGCGATTATGACCGCATTTGTTGTTGCATTGAAATGTTTTACCTAATTTCAATGTATGGTTTAATTAGATGCTCTGGAGAGCTATATGTTGTTCAATGAGAACTATGTATGTACTTTGGTTTTAATGTGATGATGAACTTCTATTAATTTGGTCACTTATCTATTCATGAGAGCTATATGTTGTCTTCAATTTCAGGGTCTTATAGCTCAAAACAATCAGTAAATGCATGAAAAATAACAAATGAAGTCAGAAAGGGTTGAAAATTTATGATGTGGCTTTGAATGGTGCATTTCGAACACAGAAAACTATGAAGTTCAAATAAGTTTAAAAAAATGAAATCCCTTTGTAACAGACGAGTTTCCGTATGAAACTCTGATACTTCGAAAGAGATTGTCCGTTTTGTACACGAAGTGCATCCAGTTTTTGCCGTAACCCTCTCTACTTTCTTGCACATGCTATGTGGGTGAAATGATGATACCATGCCCACTTTCAACCTTTTCAGAGTTCATTTGAAATGCTTTTCAATTTCAGGGTCTTATAGCTTAAAATAATCAGTAAATGCATGAAAAATAAAAAACGAAGCTCAAAATAATCAGTAAATGCTTTTATAAACCTCTACTATTATTGAAACTAAAATTATATAAAATTGATGCAACTAAAATTATCAAAGTTTTTTCTGTTCAAAATCATTAAATGCAAAAAGAATTTTCATAAAGAACTTTTTTGTTACAAACTTTAATAGCAAAAAGAATTATCATAAAATAAAATAAATAAGTAATTAGAAACAAAATAATATAAAATATAATAAAACATATAAGTACAAACAAAATAAAATAAAATAAAATAAACTTTAATAACATAAATAAAATTTATGAAACTAAAATTATCAAAGTATTTTCTGTTCAAAACATTATAAGCAACCTCTAGTATTATTGAAACTAAAATTATATAAAATTGATGCAACTAAAATTATCAAAGCATTTTCTGTTCAAAATCATTAAAAGAAAAAAGAATTTTCATAAAGAACTTTTTTTGTTAGAAACTTTAATAGCAAAAAGAATTATCATAAAATAAAATAAATAAGTAATTAGAAACAAAATAAAATAAAATAAATAAGTATTTTGTTGTAAGTAGAAACAAAACAAAATAAATAAAGCAAAAAAGAAAACAAAAAACTGTGAAAAGATAAAAAATTTGCCACCTACTGGGCCACCACGGCGTGAATACGACTGGTGTAAGGGCATATTTATCCCTAAGATATTTTGGTGATTGATGAGAATGCTTTTGCGGACTAATCGTGTGCATTGAGTTTTCCAGATATTCATCCTTTGGCACGAGACGATTCCCTCCCCTTGGAGTTTGAAGCGAAGACGGTGTAGTACTTTCGAATTAGTTTGGTGGACTAGTTTCGTAGGGATCACCGTACTATCAAGAGGAGGTCCGCTTTGGAAAGGCTAGGGTGGAATCCTCACGTACACTTCCTTTGCACACCCTCCGAGCCTTTCCGCTTCGTTGATAAGCTCGTTCCCCTCTCTCAGTGTGCCCTCTCTGGTCCCAGCGGTAGTACCGCGGGCCGGAGCGGTAGTACCGTTTGGGTGCTACAAGCGGCAGTACCGCTCCACAGCGGTAGTACCGCTGTAGCCCCCAGCCGTAGTACCGCTGCGGCTTTGTGCTAGTACCGCCTCGATTCGAGGGGTCTTTTTTCGTGTTGGGTTTTACGGTACTTGCCGCGGCAGTGGGGGGTAGTACCGCTCGTGTGCGGTAGTACCACCCTGACCACCGCGGTAGTACCGCTCTGGGCCCAGCGACAGTAACGCGGGAGGGAACGGTAGTACCGCTGGCTAAGCGGTAGTACCGCTGGCCAAGCGGTAGTACCGCTCTCTGCAGGGCTGAAGTGGGGGGTAACGGTTGGATTGCTTCCCCCACTATAAAAGGGGGTCTTCTTCCCCAAAGTTGACTAAGCTCTTCCCCAAAAGCTCCATTGTTGCTCCAAGCTCCATTTTCGCCCGATCTCTCTCCCTAGCCAATCAAACTTGTTGATTTGCTCGGGATTGGTTGAGAAGGCCCCGATCTACACTTCCACCAAGAGAAATTTGATTCCCCCCACTTATCCCTAGCGGATCTTGTTACTCTTGGGTGTTTGAGCACCCTAGACGGTTGAGGTCACCGCGGAGCCATAGTCCATTGTGGTGAAGCTTTGTGGTGTCGTTGGGAGCCTCCAATTAAGTTGTGGAGATTGCCCCAACCTTGTTTGTAAAGGTCCGGTCGCCGCCTTCAAGGGCACCAATAGTGGAATCATGATCTCGCATTGTGTGAGGGCGTGAGGAGAATACGGTGGCCCTAGTGGCTTCTTGGGGAGCATTGTGCCTCCACACCGCTCCAACGGAGACATACTTCCCCTCAAAAGGAAGGAACTTCGGTAACACATCCTCGTCTTCACCGGCTCCACTCTTGGTTATCTCGTCCCTTTACTTTCACAAGCTTACTCGTGTTATATCTCTTATTTGCTTGCGTGCTTGTTGTCATTGCATCATATAGGTTGCTCACTTAGTTGCATATCTAGACAACCTATTTTGATGCAAAGTTTAATTTGGTAAAGAAAAGCTAAAAATTGTTAGTTGCCTATTCACCCCCTCTAGTCAACTATATCGATCCTTTCAATTGGTATCAGAGCCTCGTCTCTTTATTAAGGACTTTATCGTCCAAAGAGTATGGTTGACGTCGTAGACGGTGTGGAGGAGCACTCCGGTGTGAATTCGGTCTCGTCTACGGGAGATGGGGAAACCGCGGTCTCTCGTGAGGAATTCAATGTGGCGTTGGACACATTGAAAACCTCCATGACGACCGTGGTCGAAAGCATGTTTAATAAATTCTTAGAAGGGCTTAAACTTTCCACCGCACCGTTGAAAGTGGGTGATCCCGCTAACAAGGTGACGGATGCTACCTCCGACAAGGGGGAAGCTACTAGCGAGAAAGCTCCTTCTTCTAGTGGTAAAAATGGGACCGGCATCTTTGCCCATGTGGAACCTCCACCTGTCTATGGTGGACCGCTCCCTTCCACTCATTTGAATCATGCCGGCCCGGCCCCTAAGATTGAGAAGAATGTAGATTTTGATTCTTGGGTCTATCGTTTTAAGCGTCATTTAAATCATGTGAACACTAACCTTTGGAGAATCATTGAAGAAGGTTTTTATCCGCATGACCAAAGTAACTTCACTCCTAGAGAAGTTGTGGATCATCAATTCAATGAGAATGCTCTCTTCATCATCCAAGAAGCAATCCCACCCGAAGATCTTCCTCATCTCCGGCCTTACACCGTGGCCAAAGATGCTTGGCTCCAAGTTGTTTCCCTCTATCGGGGAAGCGCAAGCATTCAACGCTCCAACTATGAAGTGGTGCAAGATGAAGCCGACGAGTTTGCAATGAAAGAAGATGAAGAACCTCGTGAGCTTTTTCGGAGAGTAACCAAACTCGCAGTCTCTCTCCGAGATCATGGAAGTAAGGACACGGATGACAATTGGATCAAGCGCAAATTCCTCAAGGCAATGATGCCCTACCACAAAGCCATGTCCTCCGTAATTCGTCAAAGGCCGGACTTCCACACCTTGTCATCAAGTGAAGTATTGGATGAGTTTGTTGCTATGGGCATCTTGGACAAGACCGCCGACAATGCGGTTCTTCGCTCTCAAAGAGTAAAGAAGCCCAACCTTGCTCTAAAGACCAAGGTTAGTATGGAGGAAGAGGATGAAGAGGAAGAAGAGGAGGGCAACCTCGAAGATACGAAGTATGCCTATCATGAACACATGGCTCTTGCTTCAAGGCAATTTTGGAGCAAGAAGAACACAAGGACAAACTTCAACAAGAGCAATTCAAGTGGTGCAAAGGGCAAGCAACGAGTGAGGACTTGCTTCAATTGTGGCAATGTGAGCCACTTTGTTGCGGAGTGCCCTTACGAGAAGAGGGAAGACAATGGTGTCAAGCTCATTAGAAAGGACAAGGCCAAGTCGTTCCCCAACAAGAGCAACTTCACCAAGAAGACTCCTCCCAAGGCATTGGTGGTACAAAAAGAGTACAATGAGGATGATGACAATGATGAAGATGGTGAGTCGGTTGCCATGGCCTCCGTTGCCATTGCGAAGACTCCACGGGTGTCTCTCTTCGACTCACCCAATGAGAACATCACCGCCAAGTGCCTCATGGCTAAAGCCACCAACAAGGTAACCCCCAACATCAAAACTACCATCATTAATCATCCTTCTTCGACGGATAGCATTGATGGACATGAGGGGACAAATGTGGAGGAAAATGAGTTTGAGACCTTTATGGGTAAACTCAAGGGTAAATCCAAGAAGCACTTCGTTGCTCTCTTGGAACAACTTGGTGAAGCCAATGACATGATCGAGGCTCACGAAGATACCATCTCTAAGATGGAGGGGCATAGTCGTGACTATGCCGATGAGATTTTGGATCTTTCCAATGCTCTTGATGAAGAGCGTGGTCTTCGTTTGGCTCTTGAGGAGTCATACAACGATGATCATGCTAAGTTAAAGAAAGATCTTGATCATGCTCTTGTTGTGTCTCGTGTGCTAAATTCCGAGAAGGCAAAACTTGGGGTTGATCTTGCTAGACTTAAAGAGGAGTTTGACATTCTCGACAAGGCTCACAAAGTCTTGAAGGGTGTTCATGCTAGCCTCAAGGAGTCTCATGATCAACTCCAAGTAAAGCTAACTAAGGAGAAAGCCACCTTTCCTCATATGGTGTTAATTGATAAGGCAAATGCTACTAACCCTTGTTGTGAGCATGTGCACCTTGTTGAGGAGAATGCTAAGTTGAAGGAGCAACTTGATAAAGGCCTTGTGTCATGCATACAAGGTGAGAAGAACCTCAACGACCTTTTGAGAAACCAAAAGGAAGTTGTGGCCAAGGAGGGGATTGGGTTCGCACCCAAGCCCAAGAACAAGAAGAAGAATGACAAGACCAAACGACCTCCTCCTCTCAAGCAAACTTTTGTGAAGGAGGGAGAGGGTGCTTCCAAGGAGAAGAAGAACAATGCGAAGGGTGACGGTGTCAAGAAGGGCAATTCCACCCCATCCAAGAAAGCCGGTGACTTTAATCCTTCTTATGTGTTATGCCGTGCTAGTGATGGGCATGTTTATGCCAAATTTGTTGGTTCTCCTCATGAGTATATTGAATGGTCCATTTGGGTTCCTAAGACCCTTGTTTGCTTCCGATGGGGGATCATGGTTGCTTGATAGTGGAGCAACAAATCATATGACCAGAAGCAAGGACTTGGTGGTGGACGTGCACAAGATTCCATCTATGCCCACCAATGTTGATTGGGGTGATGCCTCGTCTTCTAAGGTATTGGGACTCGGCAAAGTTGTCATTTCTCATGATCTCACGATCGAGAAGGTCATGCTAGTTGAGTCCCTTGCATACAATTTACTTTCCGTTCGTCAACTTGCTATCATGGGCTTTGCCACTTTCTTTGATATTGATACCGTGGCCCTCTTGTGGAGCAAGACTCTTAAAGTAGCCTTTGTTGGGCATGTCGAGAACGGTCTCTATGTGATTAACTTTTCGGAGCGACCCACTAAGACCGCGACATGCCTAATGGCTAAAGTTGACGTGGGATGGCTTTGGCATCGCCGTTTAGCCCATGTCAATATGAGATCTTTGCAAAGTCTTCTCAAGGGGGACCATGTCCGTGGACTAACGAACGTTAGTTTTGCTAAAGATCGTGCTTGCAGTGCTTGTATCGAAGGAAAGCTTCATGAGAAGGCTCACCCTCCCACGACTCTCATTTACTCGAAGAGGCCTTTGAAGCTCCTTCATTTGGATCTCTTTGGACCTCCATCCTTTGATAGTCTTGGGGGTAGAAAGCATTGCTTGGTAATTGTGGATGACTATTCAAGATACACTTGGGTGTATTTCTTCAAGAGGAAGAGTGAGACCCAACAAACCGTCATTGACTTTGCAAATGAAGCCCAGCGTCAACACAATGCAAAGATCTTGACAATAAGAAGTGACAACGGCACCGAGTTCAAGAACTACACCTTGGATGAGTTTCTTAGTGATGAGGGGATTAAGCATCAATATTCCGCACCTTACACCCCTCAACAAAATGGTGTTGCGGAGAGGAAGAACCGGACGTTGATGGATGCCGCAAGGACCATGATGGCGGAGTTCAAGTCTCCATACAACTTTTGGGCCGAAGCCATCAACACCGCGTGTCATGCATCCAATCGGCTCTACCTCCGCAAAGGCTTGAACAAGACTCCATATGAGATACTCACCGGTAACAAGCCCAACCTCAAGTACTTTCGGGTGTTCGGGTGTAAGTGTTTCATTCTCAAGAAAGGTGTTCGATTGTCTAAATTTGAGGCTAGAGCATATGAGGGCATATTTGTTGGTTATGCTACAAACTCTCATGCTTACCGTGTCCTCAATAAATCCACGGGACTTATTGAGGAGACGTGTAACGTGGAGTTTGATGAGAATAACGGCTCCCAAGTGGAGCAAAGTGGCACTTGTGATGTAGGTGATGTAATTCCTCCTCAAGCCATAAGAAGAATGTGTGTTGGTTTTATCCTACCCATTGAGGAACCCCTTGTGGCCGAAGGAGAAGGACAATGCTCCACTCAAGTGGAGCCATCACCAACCCAAGGCCCACACGCTTTCGAAGAACAAAGTGAAGGCCCTCAACCTCATGAACAAGACCAAGGGCAAAATCATGATCAAGACGGTGGAGACACACCAAGTGATGACCAAGGTCAAGTTCTCTCCTCCGAGCAAGTTCAAGATCAGGAACAAGCTCAAGACGGCGCTCAAGATGATCAAGTGACCGCTCCTCAACTCACCTCAGAGGAGGAATTGGAGCGTCGTGCCGCCAAGATTGCTTCCAAGATCTCCACCAAGGGTCATCTCATGAAGAATGTACTTGGAAGCATTCAAAAGGGGGTAAGCACTCGTAGACAATTGGCAAACTATTGTGAACATCACACGTTTGTCTCTTGTGTGGAACCCCAAAAGGTATATGAAGCTCTCGAAGATCCGGATTGGCTCAATGCCATGCATGAAGAACTCAACAACTTCGAGTACGACAAGGTGTGGAGATTAGTGCCAAGGCCAACGGGGAACCACAATGTCATTGGAATGAAGTGGATATTCAAGAACAAGCAAGATGCTCATGGGACCATCATCCACAACAAGGCACGATTGGTGGCACAAGGCTACTCCCAAGTCGAGGGTATCGACTACGGTGAAACCTTTGCTCCCGTTACTCGCCTTGAATCTATTCGTTTGTTGATTGCTTATGCTTCTCATCACAACTTTAAGTTGCAACAAATGGATGTGAAGAGTGCTTTTCTTAATGGACCTATTAATGAGTTGGTATATGTCAAACAACCCCCTGGGTTCGAGGATCCCTACTTTCCCGATCATGTGTATCAACTCGATAAGGCACTCTATGGCCTTAAACAAGCCCCACGTGCGTGGTATGACCACCTTACCGAGTTGTTACAAGATCGTGGGTTTGAAGTTGGGCTAATCGACCCCACTCTTTTTACTAAGAAGGTCAAAGGGGAGTTGTTTGTGTGCCAACTATATGTTGATGACATTATCTTTGGTTCCCCTAACAAAGCTTTCAATGAGGAATTTGCCGCACTCATGACCTCAAAGTTCAAGATGTCTTCCATGGGAGAGTTGAAGTTCTTTCTCGGTTTCGAAGTAAAGCAAAGAAGAGAAGGAACCTTCATCAACCAAGCTAAATACACTCAAGACATGCTCAAGAGATTCAAGCTAAGTGATGTCAAGCCGGCGTCCACTCCAATGCCCACCAAGTGCCAACTTGACATCGATCCCAATGGTAAAGCAGTGGATCAAAAGGTATATCGCTCCATGATTGGTTCATTACTTTACCTTTGTGCATCTAGACCAGATATCATGTTGAGTGTGGGAATTTGTGCACGGTTTCAAGCCGCACCTAAGGAAAGCCACTTTGTGGCGGTCAAGCGAATCTTTCGATATTTGGCTCATACCCCAAACTTTGGCTTATGGTACCCAAGAGGAGCAAACTTCAAGCTTGTAGGTTATTCGGACTCCGATTGGGCGGGAGACAAAGTGGATAGGAAGTCCACTTCCGGAGGGTGTCAATTTCTTGGTTGCTCATTGGTAAGTTGGTCTTCTAAAAAGCAAAGTTGTGTGTCTCTCTCGTCCACCGAAGCGGAGTATGTGGCGGCCGGGAGTTGTTGTGCACAACTCTTATGGATGAGGCAAACTTTAAAGGATTACGGTGTCATTTGTGACAAAGTGCCTCTTTGGTGTGACAATGAAAGTGCCATCAAGATTTCTCTCAACCCGGTGCAACACTTCAAGACGAAGCATATTGAGATTCGGTATCACTTCATCCGGGATCATATTAGGCGAGGGGAGATCGAGCTCAACTATGTCAACACTCATGATAACCTTGCAGATATTTTCACGAAGCCATTGGATGAAGCAAGATTTCGCGAGTTAAGGCATGAGCTAAATATCATTGATTCGAGCAATGTTGCTTGAGCACTTGCACTCCCCACCATACTCGACTTGTTATCTTGTTTAGGTGTAGGCATAGACATAGGGGGAGTGTTATTATCTTAATGAAATCTCCCTCCCCTTATTATGCATAAATCGATCAACTCTTTCACATTAGCCATTTTTGATGGTACTTGTGCTTCAAAGACGAGTTTTGGTCATGGGCCCAAGGATAATTCTTCGCGGTGCCATACCAATTGACTCAAACATAGGTGGCCTCGGCCACCGCCCTCTCTTGTAGAGGTGTGTGGTTCTTGTCGTCGTGCTGATGCTTTTGTTGCTGTGTGTTTTGCTCTCTTTTCTTGACGTTTATTTCTCTCTTCTTTTGAGCTAAGCCTCTGTGTCTAGTCTTTGGAGTATTGGCTGGGCGGTACTACCGCTGGTGGTGCGCGGTACTACCGCTTATATGGACAAGCGGTACTACCGCCCACCCGAGCGGTACTACCGCTGGGGGGCGGGATCAGGGGGTTATGTCGGGGCAGGGGGAGGTTTCTCCTCCCCCATACCCATTCGCACCACCCCTTCGTCCCTCTCCCTCTCTCCAGCGACTCCTCGCCGCGGGAGGGCTCCGGCGGGCCGCCGTCTCCGGGCCATCCCTCTCCATTCCCTTCGGTGGAGTCGATCCCCACCTCATCCTCTTGCCATGGATGCCGGTATTGCCCTCGTCCTTTCTCTCTTTTTGTCTAGTTCTCAGATCTAGTGTTTTTGGGGCAATAGTGGTTGCATCTCTAGATTTTTGGCTAAATCTCGGTTTGAGTAGTTTGGAGAAGGCGTCTAGACTATGTGGATTAAGTTTTGGTAGGATTATTTTTGAATTTGGCAGTCCGGTAGTGCCGGATCTGACCACGGCAGTAGGAACCGCCGGTTCCCCGTCTTGCGCGGTACTACCGCTCCCGCTGGGGCGGTACTACCACTTGGGCGGTACTGCCGCCTATGGCCAGCGGTACTACCACTGTCTGCCAGATTCCATCATTCCCTACCTTTGTTTGATCCATGTTGTTTTGTTTGGAGGCTTGCGCTTTTTTCTTTCGTGTTGGTTTTCTGTTCGTGTGTTTGGTTCCAGGTGATGAACATCCTGAGCAGCAAGTCCGCCGTGTCAACCCCGGGCGTTCAACGTCAAAGCGGTACCGCACATCTGAGTCTACTGGTGGTTCCTCCAGTGCTCCACCGCCGCCAGTGGGTGCTTCCTCAAGTGCTAATCCTCAACGTCAGAAGAAACTTGCCAACAGGCCGAAGCCAAGGGCCAAGACTGTGACTGAGATGTCTGCAAAGGAGTTCTGGGCAAAGCGTCGCCGCAACCCCTATGCGGAAGACCAAGAACCCAGTTTGGTCAACCGCCCGTTCTGGAACCGCTTTCAGTTTGCCATCTACTTTGATGTGATCAAGGCCAAGAAGAATCTCTTTGTTAATGTTTGCTCCATCGACACGGATGCCATGGAGAAGGATCCCGAATACTTTGGTGAAGCTCTTCAGATGTGTACTCAGCTCAACATTCTCAGAATCATGCAGTTCAACAAGGACTTTGATGCAGATTTGGTGGCTCAGTTCTTTGCTACTGTCCATCTTGGAACTGATGAAGAAAGGACTCTGACCTGGATGACAAATGGCAAGTTACTGTCTGTCAAGTGGAAGGCCTTCATGGAGTTACTTCATGTGGAAGATCGCGGGCTTGAGACTCCTGTTGGCTTTCGCCCTCACCACAACGTCAACTCCACTCACAAGCAAGCCCTCTAGCCCTACTGCACTGTGAAGGTTCACCCTGTGACTAAGAAGGAGACCTATGAGTTGTCCGCCTACCTGGACATCCTTCATCGTATCTTTCGAGAGACCCTCTTTCCTCGCATCGGGAATCTGGATATGGTTCACTCCTATCTCGTGGATATGCTTCTCTTCTGCCAGCGTGAGAAGGAAGCAAACACTGGCGAGTCCCTGGACATCTCTCATGTTATGTGGTCTGAACTTCTCACTGCCATTTCTGAGCGCAAGTGCCCGATCTATGGTCCATTCATCATGTTGCTCATTGAGAAGGCCTGGAGACGTTCCTTTCCCGCGGAGCAGCTGGAAACTGGAGAGTTGGTTTCTCATGAGATCAAGCGTCTGAGGAAGAAGGATAATTGGGGCACCTCCGTTCCTACATCTGGGGTTCCGTCTTCTGCTGCTGCCATGGAGACCGAGGGCGAGGATGAGGCCGATGATGACGATGAGGATTATGTGCCTTCTGGGATAGAGCCTTCTGCGGCAGAGCCCTCTTGGGCAAAGAAGCTCAAACACAAGATGAAGAAGCTGTTCTGCATGGAGTCTCACGGTCAGTACATGACTCATGTGGCTGAGAAGAAGGTAAGGGGACGTCACAAGGAGCTTATGCGTCAGTTGGGTGCGACAGTCACCAGCGGCTCTGAGGGTCAGATCACTGAGGAGGAGGAGTGGATCCAGCAGCACTGTCCGTGGACCGATTCAGATGCCGAGCAGTTTCCGGCCGAGGATGCTGGTGCAGATGATCACACAGAGTCCTGATGTTCGAGATCCTCAACATGCTCTCACCTGGAGCTGTAGGTTAGCTCTTTGCCCTTTTGGTGTCTCGATGCCAAAGGGGAGAGAGTTTAGGGATTTGCGTCGTTGTGTTGCGAGTGTGTCTTTGTCTTTGTCCTTTCGTTGTGTTTGCTACCTTGTGCTTTGTTTGGTTTTGTGTTCCGTGAGACCTAAGTTCCAGTCATATGGTGTGAGACATATGCTACCTTATCCTTATCATATCTTTATCTATGTCTCTAGTCTTTTGGTATCTCATGAGTTGCATGCTTATTATGTTATATATCCTGCTCTCTTGAATCACGCTTAGGTTGTTGGTCTCTAAAATACAGGGGGAGTGTTGATCCTAGTATGTGTGTCGTGCAGTCCAAAGCACTTATCTTGATGGCACACATCTAGGGGGATCCCGTCTATATTTTAGAGACTTGGGGGTTTGCTTATGTCCTTTGTCTTTTCCCGTTTGTGCAAATCCCGTATTGTCATCAATCCACCAAAAAGGGGGAGATTGTAAGGGCATATTTATCCCTAAGATATTTTGGTGATTGATGACAATGCTTTTGCGGACTAATCGTGTGCATTGAGTTTTTCAGAGATTCATCCTTTGGCACGAGACGATTCCCTCCCCTCGGAGTTTGAAGCGAAGACGGTGTAGTACTTTCGAATTAGTTTGGTGGACTAGTTTCGTAGGGATCACCGTACTATCAAGAGGAGGTCCGCTTTGGAAAGGCTAGGGTGGAATCATCACGTACACTTCCTTTGCACACCCTCCGAGCCTTTCCGCTTCGTTGATGAGCTCGTTCCCTCTCTCAGTGTGCCCTCTCTGGTCCCAGCGGTAGTACAGCGGGCCGGAGCGGTAGTACCGCTTGGGTGCTACAAGCGGCAGTACCGCTCCACAGCGGTAGTACCGCTGTAGCCCCCAGCCGTAGTACCGCTGCGGCTTTGTGCTAGTACCGCCTCGATTCGAGGGGTCTTTTTCCGTGTTGGGTTTTACGGTACTTGCCGCGGTAGTGGGGGGTAGTACCGCTCGTGTGCGGTAGTACCGCCCTGACCACCGCGGTAGTACCGCTCTGGGCCCAGCGACAGTACCGCGGGAGGGAACGGTAGTACCGCTGGCTAAGCGGTAGTACCGCTGGCCAAGCGGTAGTACCGCTCTCTGCAGGGCTGAAGTGGGGGGTAACGGTTGGATTGCTTCCCCCACTATAAAAGGGGGTCTTCTTCCCCAAAGTTGACTAACCTCTTCCCCAAAAGCTCCATTGTTGCTCCAAGCTCCATTTTCGCCCGATCTCTCTCCCTAGCCAATCAAACTTGTTGATTTGCTCGGGATTGGTTGAGAAGGCCCCGATCTACACTTCCACCAAGAGAAATTTGATTCCCCCCACTTATCCCTAGCGGATCTTGTTACTCTTGGGTGTTTGAGCACCCTAGACAGTTGAGGTCACCGCGGAGCCATAGTCCATTGTGGTGAAGCTTTGTGGTGTCGTTGGGAGCCTCCAATTAAGTTGTGGATATTGCCCCAACCTTGTTTGTAAAGGTCCGGTCGCCGCCTTCAAGGGCACCAATAGTGGAATCACGATCTCGCATTGTGTGAGGGCGTGAGGAGAATACGGTGGCCCTAGTGGCTTCTTGGGGAGCATTGTGCCTCCACACCGCTCCAACAGAGACGTACTTCCCCTCAAAAGGAAGGAACTTCGGTAACACATCCTCGTCTTCACCGGCTCCACTCTTGGTTATCTCGTCCCTTTACTTTCGCAAGCTTACTCGTGTTATATCTCTTATTTGCTTGCGTGCTTGTTGTCATTGCATCATATAGGTTGCTCACTTAGTTGCATATCTAGACAACCTATTTTGATGCAAAGTTTAATTTGGTAAAGAAAAGCTAAAAATTGTTAGTTGCCTATTCACCCCCCCTCTAGTCAACTATATCGATCCTTTCAACTAGAAACCCATCAATGGGCCAGGATTCAGGCCCGCAGAAGGCCCAGTAGGCCCATCAGGCATAGCAGTCACATTAGGCCCGTAAGCCTGCAATGGAGAGGAGCTCGAGAGGGGTGCGGCACTGGGGCTTATAAACCATTGTGCACCCCTCTCAACTAGCGAGGTGGGACTAAACTCCCACCATCACGCTGCTGTGCAAGGCCTTTGGTCCCGGTTGGTGGCACCAACCGAGACTAAAGGGGTGCATTGGTACCGGTTCGTGGCACCAACCGGGACCAATGCCACCCCCCTTTAGTCCCGGTTGGTGCCACCAACCGGGACCAAAGGCCTCTGCTTCCCGCCCTTTGGGCTGCTGAAAAGAGACATTTGATCCCGGTTGGTGACACCAACCAGGACTAAAGGGGGCATTGGTCCCGGTTGGTGCCACGAACCGGGACCAATGCCCTGGGTATATAAGAAAACACTTAGCAGTTTCCACGAAATCCATCACTTCTTCTCCCCCAACGCCCTTGCTCCTCCTCGTCGCCGTCGCCGCCCGACGCCCCTGCTCCACCTTGCGGTCGCCGCCACCACCGACACCGTCAGGCTGCTCAACGTCGCCGTCGCCGCCGCCACCGACGCCGTTAGGCTGCTCAACGTCGCCGCCGCCGCCGCCGCCGCCGCTGACGCCCTCTGCCCCGACGACGGCGTCGACCCTCGCGCCCCTGCCGGCCCCGACGCGCCGCCCACCATGCCCCGCCGCCCCCTGTGAGCACCAGCCTGCTCCCGCGCCCCTGCCCTGCCCCGCCGGCGCCGGCGCCGGCGCCGGCCCCTCCGCCGTGCTTTTTAGATTTTTTTAGATGTTTTTAGATGCTATTTTTAGATGTTTTTACATGTTTTTTAGATTATTTTAGTTTATGTTTAGTTTAGTTTTAAGATTAGGAAAATTTCAGATGTGTAGTTATATTTATTTAGATGTGTAGTTAATTTAGATGCTGTAATTTGTTCATAAAAATTGTGCACTTTTGTATAAAAACTTTTTTTTTCATATGTACGAAAATGTAGAGTGAAAACGAAAACAAACATATAAGAAAAAACAAAGGAAAAAATGAAGAAGGAAAAGAAAACCGCCCGGCCCAGCCACCACCGCATTTTCATAAAGTGTTTCCACCGAGTCCACGTCGCACCGATTGAGCACCCGCGGTGAAGCAAGTCTTTTTAAAGGTAGTTCTCTGTTAAAGTGAGGGGGGACGCCGGACATTACATGAGGCGGGGGGGGGGGGGGGGGGCGTCGGACATGACATGAGGGGGGACGTCGGAAAAAATAAGAAGAGGAAGAAGAAGAAAAAAAAAGAGGAGAAGAAGAAGGAATAGAGGAGTGGAAATCTATTTTTTCTTCTACTCCTCTATTCCTTCTTCTTCTCCTCTTTTTTTCTTCTTCTTTTTTATCGGGAATGAAGGTGTTGAGGATCGCCGAGCGGTCGAGGGTCGGGAACTAGGGAAGAGGGTCACCGAGGGGTCGAGGGTCGTCGAGGGTTCGAGGGGCGAGGGTCGTCGAGGGGTCGTGGGTCGAGGAACGCCGAGGGGTCGAGGGTCGATATATATACCCCCTATCGACCGTGATAACTTATACCACGGGAGCACCCCCCCCGGCCCTCTCGCTCAGTCAAAACTCTCGAGGACACCCAAACCCTAGGAAAAAACGATGTCGGTCTCCTACCCCCTCCCGCCGCGCCCCTACCCGACAAACTCTCTCGAGGCCACCCAAATTTACCAAGTTAAAAGAGCGTTGTCGTCGAGGCCACCCCAAACCCTTGAAGCGTTGTTGAGGCCACCCCAAACCCTTGAAGCGTTGCCGATCGAGGCCACCCCAAACCCTAGAGAAGCAGCGTCGAGGCCACTAATATGATTCCTTATTGTGATTAGCTAGCTAGTTCTACGTTTTCCACTAATATATCCATCTGTCATGTTTGAATAATAATTGCCATGTTGTAAATATTTGCAGAAACTATGGACCCCCGAGACGAAGCAACAGAAGCGGTGTTGGGGGACATAATCGCACAAGGAAGTGATGCCGTCTTCTCGTTTCTCAACGACACCGATGGTCTGGAAGGAGAGGGTGAAGAAGCAGACTACGGTGATCGAACAATGGAGAAGGAAGGACATGATCATGATGGCTCCGGTGACCCAATGCCGGTGCAAGAAGGACACCGTGATGACGGCTCCGGTGACCGAACGGAGTCCGACCAGGTATATATATTAATTAAGCATGTGATGACTATAGCTAATTGATGCATTAATTGTTTTTGGTATGTACACATATTAATGAACTCTCGTCTTTCTTCTTTTTTCTAGCCCTCCGGATCGAGCACAACTTCGGTAAAGAGATGAGGCCCGAAGAAAAAGTTGCGCTCGGATGAAAGGTTTGAGATCATAGAAATCGCGCGCGATGGCATGCCGATTGAACCCATCCGGACAAATTAAGCATTTGCTGCTTAGTGTGGGGTTCTTGTTAGGGACAAGATCCCGATCAGCATCCAGCAATGGTTTAAGCCGGCTAAAGAAGACCCTGAGGTGTCTTATGTCAACGATATGCAGAAAGATGATATTTGGACTGCGCTTAAGGCAAATTTCACCCTACCGCCAGAGGAGGATCCGGAGAAGCCAGTTAAAGAGCAATTGATCAAGTCTTATGCACTTAAGAAGATGGCAGAACTATTCAAGAGGTGGAAGAATGAGCTGAAAAAAATTTGTCGACAAAGAAGAGACACCAGAATTCATCGGCCGGTATGAGAAGATCAGAGATCACTGGCCCGCATTTGTGGCCCACAAGACATCGGACAAGAGTAAGAAGATGTCAGTGACAAACAAGAGGAATGCTGTGAAGAAGAAGCATCACCATCGCACGACGTCAGGTGGCTACCTCAAAGCCCGGCCATTGTGGGCCAAGGCTGAGAATGACCTGATTGATAAAGGGGTCAAACCAGAGACATTGAACTGGCCAGACCGTTGCCAGACTTGGTTCTTCGGGGTTGACGGAACCTTGGACCCTTTATCAGGGAAGTGCGTTTGGACGGACGAGCAACTGAGAATACCCATCACGAGGCTTCAGGAGTATATCGATGCAGCGCAGCAAGGGACGTTCGTTCCAGACAGAGAGAACGACGAGCTCACAATGGCCCTCGGAAATCCTGAGCACCCTGGACGGACACGAGGCACGCCAGGCTCCGTTCCGTGGAAGGCTGGGTTTCCGGACGCAGGCGGTTACAAATGCCAGGAGAGGAGGAAGGAAGTGGGGCATACCCAACTGCAGGCGCTGCACGCAAGGGTACAAGCGATAGAGGAACGAGAAGCAAATCGCAGCAAACGACCTGCCGAAGCTTCCCCTGAAGCTACCCTGCCATCTCAGCGGAGAAGCAGCGTGGCTTCCACCGAGCTGCTTCAGCAGGAGCCTGTCTTCACGGCTCCTGCTAGCTACCCCGTGGATGTTATCACGGAGTCTCAACATTGCCACCTTATGACGCAATGGATGAAATTGAAAGTCAAGGCGGCTGTTGGCTCTATTGCACCTCCTGAACTTGGCGCAACTTTTCACTGCCGGCCGATTCCAGAAGGATATGCTAGGGTGATGGTGGATGAAATAATGGACGGATTTGAGGACCTCGAGCTTGACCACCCTACGGGTGATGGGGAGACTCGGCTGGGTTCTTCTCTAAAGACTCCATGCCTATGGCGGAAGGAGCTCATCAACCTTCCGAACTGGACGCCTCTGCCTCCTCCTCCTCCGGCGAGTCAGGGCACTCCGCCTCCTCCTCCGCCTCCTCCTCTGGTGAGTGATCAGGGCACTCAGCCTCCTTCTCCGGCGTGTGGCGGCACTCCGCCTCCTTCTCCGCCTGCGCCGGCGTGCCCGAGCAGCCAGCCTCCTCCTTCTCCGCCTCGTCAGCAAGGGCGGAAGAGACCCGCCGCCGCTCCGGCTGCTCTGGAGCGTCGTAGTCCTTCTCCTTCGCCTCGTAAGCAAGGAAAGAAGACAGCCGCACCCGCTCCGTCTGCTCCGGCATCTAGCAGTACAGCTAGAGGTGGGAGGTACAGATTCGGTCCTTCTCTGAAGACTCCAGAGAAGTTACCATACGAGAGGACCCTGGAGGAAAACGCAAAGATCGTGCGAGCCGAAGTGACGAACTTCTTTGATGGGGTGAAAGCAAAGAAACATCCACCTCCGGAGGAGAAGATAGATCCGGTGAAAGCGAAGCGCACTGTGGATGCCCTGAAGAAACCACCAAAGTCTCCGCCGAAAGGCAACTATGAGCGCATTATTGAAAGGTCATTTATCGAAGCAGAGTGGTCGGGAAGTACTATCAGTGATCAAAGGTTAGCACAACGACGAGCTGGGTAAAAAATTGCCCAGCTCGGCGAACAAGCGAACCAATCGTTCCCCCCGCTCCAGGTGTCTAGCGATATCGTCGCTAATGATCCGAGGATGGTGCCCGGTTATAACAATCTTGGAGATTACCTGTCCGACGATGTACATTATGATTTCTTGGAGGTGGACGAACACAAATACGAGTACAGGAAGCCTCTCGTCAAAGATGAAAGATCTCTAACAACGATGATGCGAAGATTCCATGATTGGTACATGAAAACCTGCAGAGAGTCTAGGGGGACGAATATATTGACGCTGAGAGTTAAAGAGGAGCGTGACCTCGTTGGAATTGATCTGTTGAATGTTCCATTTGAGGAGTTCTTCCAGTTTTTCAATCAAAAGGCCCTCGATAAATTAACGGTCACTTGCTACTGTCTGTAAGTAGTACTACTTCTGTCATTAAGTCTCTCTATATATATGTCAGCTCTTTCATTGCATGTATTTTTAATTATCCTCACTATATTATGCAGATTGAAGATCGCCGAATTGAAGAAAAGACAAATCGGTGATATTGGGTTCATTAAGACAAATCTCATAGATGCATATATGGTTGAATTTCAGGCCAAAGATACCGAGGCCAAGTTGCTACAATCGTTTGTATTAAATCAAAACAAAGCTATAATACTCTTTCCTTACAACTTCAAGTGAGTGTTACTGTCTTGTGCATATTCGGTTTCCCTTATTAGTCGAGGTTATAGTAATGTAATTGATGAGTTATGCATGCGTGCGCAGGTTCCACTATATTCTCCTAGAGATTAAGCTTGAGCAGGGACTAGTAACCATCTTAGACTCTAGACGAAAAGATCCCAAGGAGTATGCGGACATGACTAAAATGCTAGAGAAGTAAGTTAAATCGATCATTATCGCACCATATTGGCAACTTGTTCATTTCCTGATATCAAGTAATTGTTTTCTTTGTCTGGCAGGGTTTGGAAAAATTCACCTCAAAAGCCCCGGGACTGCCGAAGAAGCTGCAATTTAAACACCCGAAAGTAAGTACTATAGTAGCATGTTCCGCGCATCTCCTAGTGATTCAAGCGCTAGTTTCATCAATACCATTTAGCATGCTTGCTTATCAGTTTGATTGACCTCTATTTCTTGTAAAGTGGTTGTGGCAGGAAGCCGGGAATAATTACTATGGATACTACGTTTGCGAGTCCATCCGCCACACGACCTGTGAGCGGGGCTACACTAAAAAACAATATGACGTGCGTAAGCAATAATATTCACAATTTTATTTTATTACCATCATTTGTGTTGAGTTTCATTCATTCATATATATGTATTGACCCCCTTCTTCAAATTTAGATGTTTAGGATGCGGGATGAACTCCTAGCACCAGATCGCATGCGAGCAATTCAAGAGGAATTGGCGGCATTCTTTCTTGACCACGTGATCGATAAAGACGGAGAATACCATATGGACCATGAGTTCATATATAATTAGGGGATTATATTGTAAGAGATCTTATATTGTATATATGTAGCCAGTAGCGTCGGATAGATATATGAAAACTGGTTGTTCGACCAATCTCTCGGAGAAGGAGACGTCGATATCACTTCTCTATGTATGCATATGTTCATGACGATCTTCTATTTCCTTCATTTGCCTAATAGCTAGCGTGTCTAGTCCTCTCTATACGTATAGTACGTAGCGTCGACCAAGCACGGAGATAAGAGAGGACACTTCTCTCTATTAATTAGCTAGCTAACACAATATATGAAACACCTAAATTAACCCCCCAAACCCCCCCCCCCCCCTTTCAAAAAAAACAAAAACCCCAGCCCGTGAAATGCTGACGCGTGGATGCCTTTTGGTCCCGGTTGGTGTCACCAACCGAGACCAAAGGCCCTCCTGCCTGGGCTGGCCGCAGCGGCCATGTGGAGGCCCATCTGTCCCGGTTT
Source organism: Aegilops tauschii subsp. strangulata (assembly GCF_002575655.3). Lineage (NCBI taxonomy): Eukaryota > Viridiplantae > Streptophyta > Magnoliopsida > Poales > Poaceae > Aegilops > Aegilops tauschii. The sequence goes on from NC_053035.3 coordinate 465,711,435, forward strand.
GTGTAAGAACCGGGACTAAAGGCCTAGGGCATTAGTAACGACCTTTTAGTCCCGGTTCCAAAACCGGGACAGAAGGCCCTTACGAACCGGGACAAATGGCCCTTTTTCTACTAGTGGTTGCGGCCCTAGTCGCCTCCCAGCCCGAGTCCCGCCGCCGGCCTCTCTCCTCCACTGCCCGTCCCCTCCCCCACCCCTCCCCTCCGCTCCCGTGCCGTCCCCCGAGGCGGCACCGGGGCGAAACCCTAGCCGCCCAAAGAGCTTCGTTCGGTGGCCTCCATTGCTGCCGCTGCCACCGGCGAGGGCCGCGGTGGCGGCGGGCCTAGTGCCGATGGTGCTAGGGGGGCATCGATGCGACGGAGCACCGGCGGTGTTCGGGGACGGCGCCGTTGATCTTCTGCAAGCGGGATCCAGGGCGGCGACCCCGGTCTGCGGCGGCAGCGGCTTTCCCTCGGGCGCAACGTCTGCACGGAGTTTCCTCCCATGGACGTCCGCGTGTGAGGTGGGGCAGCGGCTGTAGGTCCTAGGCTACCGCCTAGACCCGTCATCGGTGCGGCCATCGGTCGCCCGGAGGTGCGTGGGTAGGTGGCGCAATGCTCGTGTTCGGCCTTGCTGTTACCAGCGGGACGGCGCACGCTCGTGGTTCTTTGTTGTCATGCCTCCTCTTCCGCTGGAGGGGGTCGGCCGGCGGATGGCGGCGTGGGGGCCTGCTAATCTGCGCAATAAAGGCGGTGGTCCTAGGGTTTCTCTTGTTCCAGGACGAAGATCTGCCTAACGTCTAACCTCCTCGCTCTGGCCGGAGTGTCGAGTTCCGGAAGGCTCCGCCGGCGAACTTACATGGGCGTTCATGTCCAAAGATTGCTGGGTCGGGTGGGATTCGGTCGTGCCCATGATTCTCCATTAAGGAGGCAGCGGTACGAAGCTCTGCTATTTGTTGCCATCATGGATGAAGTCAGAGGCGGAGAATGTCATGAAAGCTGAGAGCGGAGGACTAGGAATGGTGATTTGAGTCTTTGCGGCGATGAGGAACTTCCTTGGAGTTTCGGGATTCGTAGCAGCAGTATGGAAGTGGGGGCGATAACACAAGTGAAGCTCAAGGTCTTACCTTTCAGGATGAAAATCCAAGGTCTGGTCTTAATTGGTTGTGCCTGGCAATGGCCTTGTTAAAGGCATTGTTTTGAGAGCGGGGATTATCTCTAGGGTGAAGACCCAAGATCTATGATCGGGCGACGACGGCGCTGGTGCACTGTTTCCTTCTTGGAGGCGTCGCTTTTGGAGTACTTGTCTTCAGGTGTTGTTTAGGTGGTGGTTGTGCTGTTGCTGCAAGGACTGGAACTATGTAGCGGGACTTTTCTTTTTTAATTCTTCTTCTTTTGTTTGGCTGTGTGCATCCGTTAGGCCTTTAGAGCTTTGCGTTGTTGTAGAGGTTGGGCGTAATTGATATCTTCGCGATATTAATATATACTCTTTACCGAAAAAAAGGAAAATACGCATGAGCTCCTAGGTGCTCCACACCCCTATATAAATATTAATTTCAAAAAATAGCAGGATAAAAAAATGAATTTGTGGGATACAAACATGGGTGCCCAATTTACACCAGTGTGAAGTTTCATGAAAAAACACCTGAAAATGTATAGTAAAGAAAATACAGTCAGACTTATGATCCTTCCAATCAGTTTTTTTCTATGCATAGGATTTTTTTGTCTTTTTATCGAGAATACGTTTTCTGGTATATTTTCATGAAACTTCACACGGACATAGATTGAACACCCAAGTTTGATATCCAAAATCCTTTTTAATTGTTTTTTAATTTAATACTCATATAGGGGTGTGGAGCACCCCAGTGTTCCAAATCCCCTTCCGGGCGAGTAGTTGTTTTATTAATCCACTTGGCATGTCTCTGTTAAACGTTCTTTCTTAATCAATGAAAATGCCAAATCTTTTGCCCTGCTTCAATAAAGAAATATCTACAATATCGGCTGCTTTACCGAGGAAGTTTCCAGTAGCGTCACATTTTTTTTGAAGTACTTGCTTGTGGACAATGGAGTTTTTCCACTCGAGCTCAAATGCATCCTCATAAACAGTAAAATAAAAACAATGGGTAAAAAATCTTTTTTTTTCAACAAACAGTGTTGAATTTTCTGCCTATGTGCAATTTTTTGTGATGAAATAACATTCATGAAGGTTTGGGCAAAATAAGAAAATCGATGCTCTAGTGTTTTTGAAAGCATTTTGAAGTGTTGATTTGTTATTTTTGTCCAGACCTCCATGAATGTGATTTCATCACGAAAATTTTCATGCATGCAGAAAACTAAGCAATGTTTGTTTAAAAATAGATTTTTTAATTATTTTTTTCTATTTTTCCAGATTTTACTGTTCATAGCAAGAGCATCTGAGGTTATGATTAGAAGAACACTTTTGGTTGCCTTCTAGTTAGTTGGAAACTAACCTCGTACCTACAAATTTAAATGGTTCATCTCATCATGTGTCCATTTTGCAGTCACATCGCGTATGAAATCGATCACATATATGCGTATCAGAATTGTCAGAATTGTATGCTTACTCTTCTTATTTTGAGAAGGGTTATCAGAATTACAATTTCGTTGGTCATTAGAGCATCTTCAATAGCTGCCCTGTTTTAGGGCAGTAGGCGTTTGTAGGCAAACAAACAGCCTCCAACAGCTGTCTTAGCAAAAAAAATTGTAATTTTTTTGGGCAGCCTTAAAATGCAGCACCAAGTGTTGCAGATATACAACACTTGGATGGCTGCCACAAAATAGCGCGACTGCCCCATGATGCCAAACCGAAGCCGTTTCGCTCCCGCGCGCGACTGGACCTCCACCCTGCCGAAAGTCACGGCCGCCCGCCCCCGACTCTACCCCGAACCCACCCTCCACCCCGCCCCCTCGCACGGGGCGCCGCTCTGCTTCGCATCTGCCGCCCTTCCAATTCCGACCGATTTCTGCCAACCACCGGAGTGCCGCCGCCCGTATGGCTGTCACAGCCCGGTCGTGTCCCTCCGAGGTGGACTAGTGGCCGCCGGTACACCGTTGCTTGCCGCCCAACCGGCCGCCACCGAGCGGATCCACAACAAGCTTGGGGCGGGGTCGACGGCGCGTCATCGGTGATTTTCGGCTACGTCAAACAATATGATCAATGAGAGCGAGCATAGACAAGATTTGAATTACAGTGTGTATGACCTCATGGGACGACCGGTGTGACCAAGTCGGAAACAAGAATGATCCATCGCTTTCTTGAGGTCTACGATGAGGAGTGGTGGGCATGGCATGGGCGACAATAGACCTAGTTTTATCTCTATGTTTGTTGCATTTGTGTGATGAATTTGTTGTATTGTGTGGTAAACTTTGTTGTTGAGCTTGATGAACAATTTATATTGTGGATTTGATGAACCATGTAATAATTTGTAATTTGTTTTGGATTCATTTGAAATGCATTTGGTATTTTGTATGTGTGCTATATGTATAAATAGAGATGGAAAATATACATGCGGAGTTTTAGTGCCCTACAATTTTAGTCCCTAGTCCAAAACAGACGGCCTAAAATACATATATGCAACTCGTCGCCCGGGAGCGTTGCACGGTGTATTTCAGATTTAAGGCCTTGTTTGTTTGAGCCGGAACTTGACGGCAAGCCGCTGCAATACACCACCAAATGCAAATGCATATAATACACTGAACTGAATTGTCTCCATATTCGTCTGAAAATATGTACCATGAAACATATAGTAAGCGTACAACAAACCCGCATTTGCCATCTCGATACGTACCACAATTTCTCCACAAAAAAGTATCACAACTGTACCATGATAAAACATTTCCCTGGTCTCCTAGAGAAATGATCTCCTGTCCCTAGCATGCCCAGGATTGCAGCATCATTCGTCATAGACACACATATATCCTAGCTAGACCTAGCTAAGGATATCAGGTAGTTCGTTAGGGAGCATCAGACAGAAATATCTACTGTACTTCTCTGAAAACAAACACCGGAGCTGTCAGTCCAGCGAGGCAGAGGAGCAAGGCGGCCAGCTGGGTTCAGGGAGAGACACGCTTACCCCCTCGCGTTCCATGAGGTCTCCCCGACCCTGGGGTGGTCTTCGTGCCGCCACCGACCAGTAACTAATAAATTAACCAACGACGGCAATGATACGGTAGGTTTTTGGTGTCCCTTCCGTCGCTCCAAAGCGTAGCTTGCTTCATCAGGGACAGAAACTGCGCAAGTGGCTGTTGAATATGAGTGTATGACCCCGATCGGGTAGCATCGGTCGGCAACACATGAATGAAAAATTACCCGCGCCGCGGTTGGTTGTTTGGCACCTCAGTTCATCGTCAGCAGGAGAAAAGAATGCATAACTTTTTCGCAGAACCTAGAAAAAGTAGACCACTGATTGAAGACGTGACCTTATAATTATCAATATGCAAGCCTGTTTAATCACTACTGATAGAATGCCTTTTTTGTTTAATTAGGTTATCTGCTTGCAGGGCCCCCACAATTATCAGAAGCTAATCATCAAACAGAGTGCTCATCATTTTCTCCGCCTACAGAATTTGCGTGTACGGACTCATTTTCCAGCCAGGAATTCTGCCGGAAAACATTATCATCAGGTCCGAGTCATCATCAGGCATTATATAACGATTCCTCCAATTTGGCGTGAGCATATTTTACGTTCCAAGATCCGACAGACGCCTAGGGCCCTAGGCTGGCCACTCACTCCCATCCATTTTTTATTACGATTACGAAACGGCACCCACTTCGATCCAAATTAGGCGTCCTGATCGTGGATGCAACCGACGGATTCGGTGTCAACAGCGACCCTTTTTCGTTGTCTAGCCGGCGATTGTCCCCTGCAGCGTCATCGGAATCCGCTGCAACTTGCGAGAGACTGCCGATGCGGTAGCGGCAGCCTCCCACTTCTTACAAGGGGTATATGACCCCGTCCCTATCCTCGCTGTCCCATTAGGGTTTCTATAAGCGCAAGTGGGCAGAGATGTGAGGATCATGTGGGAGTGTGGTCTCTCCCGTTTGGCCATTTCCCAGCTATATAAGTGCTTCACACTCGACTTGACTTGACCACAGATCACAGATCCATCCTTCCAGTACTAGCGGTCTAGCAGTGTAAGAAGAGAGAGCCTTCCTGCTCACCTAGCTCAATCAGCCTCCTTCTGTTCAGAAGCAACCGAGCAAGCTCAAGATGGAGTACAAGGTGAAGAGCCATGACAGCAAGCACAAGGGATCAGTAGGAGGAGGGCTGAGCAGGATGCTGAGGCAGCACAAGGCCAGGCTCTACATCATCCGCCGATGCGTCGTCATGCTCCTCTCCTCTTGATCTGATTCTTCTCTCTAGCTTTAGGCTTGACAAATTCTGTGGAGCGTGTGTACATATTATATATAACATAGGGTAGTTTAGAAGGTCCCGATAGATGTAGCTGACGGTCTGGATGCAAGTTTTGGTGTGGTATGGTGCTCCTAAGTCCTGAATGGCAAGGTTGTACATGTACTGATGTGTTAGGTGTTGGAATGTTACTTTCTGTGTTTGCTCTATCAGCACAAGTGAATGATCTCAAGAATAAAAAGGGGTTCCCCTGGCATTCCATTTTATCTACACATCTCAGTCTGGTTTACTCGCAAAATTGGCAGCATTGTCACATGTGTTTCCTTAGTACTTGCTTCTTGTTAGTTTGTAACTAAGAGCATGTCTAGCCGATGCCTTAGACACGGTTTTTGAAGAGTTAACCACACCTAGCTGAGCCCCTATTCAGCTAATTTTGAGGAGTTATGTCACATCTTAGTTAGTTCATGCATTAGAGTGTTGCATCATGTCTACATTTCACAGAAACCTGAAATGGGGATGCCAGAAACCCCCAGCACCCCCCTGAAACAACTAGGGTTTACTAAAATTCTTTCCAATGAACCTGAAATGCCCTCCATAAATGTTCACCACCTTTGGTCTTGGTTAAAACCTCTGCCAAAAATGGTTTCATATTTTTGGAGGCCATCTTGGATTTTTGCACAAGCCATAAGTATTTGCATTTGGGCATTTTAAATGCTATAAATATTTTCAAATGCCCAAATAATCTGGAAAGTATTTTTAGGCTGTTGGGAATAATCTCAAAGGTGCCTCAGAATATTTCCAGGATTTTTCCAAATGAAATAGTATTTTTACTATTTCAAAACACAGTACAGAAATAAATAAAAAAAGAGAAAAGAACAGAAGGCAGAAAACTTACCTGGCAGCCCACCTGGCGGCCCAGCACTGTGCTGGCCCGCGCCAGTCAGCTGCCTGCTCTCGCCAGAGCAGGCAGAGAGCTGACGCCGGCGAGCGTGAGCTCGCCACGGCGCCAGCAGCTTGCCGCCCTCGCCGCGGATGAGCTGGCCGACCTCTCTCGACGCGCCCCGAGCCCCTGGACATTGCCTTCCTTCCCCATCGCCTCTCCCTCGCCTTCTCCCCACCATGGCCGACGCCGCCGCAGCCACCTCACCGGAGTAACCGCGGCCACCGTCGACCTCGCGCCGTACTAACGTGTCCTACAGCACCGCCGTCGCCCACTCCTTCGAGCAAGCCGAGCCCCGAGCGCTCGTTTGCCCCGAAGCTCCGTCACCGACCTCGCCTTCGCCGCTCACCGTCGGAGATCCCCTCCGCCCTCGCCACTGCTACAGCTCGTCTCCGACCTCGCCGTCTGCTCCGTCGCAACCGCCGTGAGCATGGCCACCTTCCCATCCCCTCCTCTCTCTCCCTCGAGCTCTGTAGCTACCGCACGAAGCTCACCCGAACGCGCCGCCGCACGAGCTCGTCGCCGACGAGGCTCCGGCCATCCAACGGCCACACCACCGTAGCCATTAGCTTCACCGCAACGCCAGGAACCCATAGCACCCTCGCACGTTCCTCGCCGCGCTCTCTAGCTACGGTTCCGACTACGCCCGTACCCCGGCAGCCGCATGGCTCGTCGCCGGCGTCGATTCCGGCGACCCCGAGCTCCACTACCACCACCAGTCGACGCGGTTCGCCCCCAGCTGCACGTAGGTACTCTCCGCCGTCCTTTTGGTCGCCGGAGAGGGATCCCGCACTCCTCCGCCGCGTCTGGACGTTGCCGGCGGCTAAACGCCGGCGAGTCAACGTGGTTTGACCACGGGTCAACCCCCCCAGGGTCACTGACGAGTGGGGCCGCCTGCTAACTAATCTGAGTTAGAGTTAAAACTAATCCTAAATAACTAATTACCTAACAGTGACACTGACACAGGGGACCCACACGTCAGGTTGACCTGGACGACCCCGTTGACCTGCTGACGTCACACTGACGTCAGGCTGACGCAGTAAAGCTTTTGCTAGGATTATTCTTATATTGGAAATTCCAAAAATTGTCACAAACTTCAAAAAATCATAGAAAATAATCTATAACTCAGAATGAAAAGATTTATATATGAAAAATGATCAGAAAAATCCATTCTATCTATCTGTACTGGTTTCATGCATGATTAAGCAAGTTAACCTACTGTTTTATACAGAACAAGATAAAGCACTAATATGGGCCATTTATGAACTTGGAATTTGAATCTTTGATTCAAATTAGTCCAAACCCATCTGGTCTTAGTTGCATTAGCCCAATACATCCATTTTGCCATGTCTCATGCATGCATCATATTGTTGCACTTGCTTGGTGTTGATTGTGCTTCGATGTGTTCATTGTGGTAGGTCCTGCCTCCGAGGATATTCACGAGTATCCAACTGAAGGGCAGTATCCCACCACCACTCCGTCAGGCAAGCAACCCATTGATCATTTCGATACAAACCCATCTTCTCGCTTCTGCTCTCGTTTACTGCATTAAGACAACGCGATTCAAAACTGCTATGTGTTGCGGTAGTTGAACCCACTTTCCTTTACATGACCTGTCATTGCCACAGTAATTAGATGAAACCCACTAGCATGTGTAGGAGTTGATTGAGCCATGTTGTGTCCCTACAATGCTATGCTTGCTATGCTTAGAGTTGTGTCAGGTCTGGCTCATCAGGGTGATGAACTAGAGTGAAAGTGTGTGTGTCGTAAAGGGAGTGAAGTGTTGAATACGATTTGGTAAAGGTATCGATGGGAGGCCATGTAGGAGTACATGGTGGGTTGTTTCATTGAGACCATCCCTAAGAACTGAGATCTGTATGCGTGATTTAAGATTCAGCTACTACCACACATTGGGCCCGAAACCAATGGACCCCCTCGGCTTCTTAATCACCCTTGTCCTCTGTCCAGGAGTTGCACGTAGTTTCTGGTGTTTGTAGTAAGCTGGAGGCCGTGGACAGCGCTGACCAAGGGGTGGGCTGTGATGCGGTAGGCTCGTGGCACGGTGTACCGAGTCGCCCGTTTGGTGTCCGGGAACCCTGCACACATCGTTTGGGGCCGTATGTGGAAACCTCGGCCGGACTCCCTGCGGATGGAACCTGAATAGGCGATAAACCTGGACTAGAGACTCGAGTGTTTAGGTAGGCTGTGGCCGACACCCACGTTGGGCTTCCGCTTGAAGGTTGCCGAGTACACGTCGTGTAGCGGCGATAAGTGGTGAGAGCGTGTGTGACGAAGTACACCCCTGCAGGGTATGAAACTATTCGAATAGCCGTGTCCGCGGTAAAGGACTACTTGGTCGCTTATGCAGTTCATAGACAAGTAAATGGATACTACTAAAAGCCTCAATATAAGTGTGAGTACTGCGGATGGCCCTCTCGTTGGATGACGAGGGAGGATCCACGGTGGAGTATTGAGATGGTGATTAGTGGACTCGTGTGCGAAAACTATTTCACTAGTGGTGTATCGTAGGATAGCTTAGCCAAGAGTCAAAGCTGGCTTGCTGCAATAACCCCACTACCTCCTTGAGAATGAGCATGTACAGTAGGATCTGTTGTAAGACTTGCTGAGTACCTTTGTACTCATGTTGCTTTAATTACTGTTTTCAGACGACAACACCGCCCCTTCTGACGGGTTCTACGTATAACTCGACGACGACGAGTGACGCGCCACCCAGGTGGTGATCTAGGCTTGTGAAGGGCCTATGTAGATAGACAGGCTTCGTCAAGCCTTCTTTCTTTCTAGTGTCTGTACCCAGACAGTTTGCTTCCGCATGTGCTTGTATGATTGTATGACTTGAGTGTCGGGTCATGTGACCCCTATCTGTATGAACAAGTTATGTAAGGCTCTCCGGAGCCCTTAAAATAAAGTACTTGAGTTGTAGAGTTTTGTTGTGATGCCATGTTGTATTTGCACATATCGAGCATATTGTGTGTATGATTGAAATGCTTGGTATGTGTGGGATCCGATAATCTAGTTGTTTATCCTTGGCAGCCTCTCTTATGGGGAAATGTAGTCTAGTGCCTCCTTGAGCCATAGTAGTCCGCTACAGCCCGGTTCACCGGAGTCCTGCTAGCCCAGCACTACTGCTCTGGACACCTGACTGGCTGGCATGTGAATCATATCGTTCCTGTGTCTGTCCCTTCGGGGAAATGTCACGCGGTGACATCCGGAGTCCTGCTTAGCCTGCTACAGCTCGGGTTCCCGGAGTCCTGTTAGCCCAGTGCTACAGCCCGGATTCACACGCTGCTGACCGACACGTTCGATATTGATTCATGTATGCCTGTCCCCATACGTTAGTGCCGCTTTGGGTTCACGACTAGCCATGTCGGCCCGGGTTCTCTGTCATATGGATGCTAGCGACATTGTCATATACGTGAGCCAAAAGGCGCAAACGGTCCCGGGCCTTGGTAAGGCGACACCCGTGGGAGTACCGTGCGTGAGGCCGCAATGTGATATGAGGTGTTACAGGCTAGATCGGTGTGACTTGGAATCGGGGTCCTGACAAGTTATCCCAAAAAACTGCCCCCAACCCTTATTTTTGAGCGGTCGATCGCACTTCTCAGGAAAATTTCCCCCCTTCCAACTCCTGCCCACCGCGCCTCTTCTTTCTAGTGTCGCTGCTGCTGCCATCGGAGGTCCTGATTTCTGCGGGATGGAGCCGTAGGACTCTCCGCAACATTGTCGGCCACTTCCACCGGAGTTGACCCACGCGCCTGCGCTTATGCCAAGGGAGCAACTCAGGAAAAAAGTCCAATTTGAATCTACCATATGTTTTCAACCAAAAATCCAATTGCATATTTGCGTTCCTTGCAACGAGGACTTTCAAACAAGATCGCTCTTAAACATTTTGACAACTTCTAAAATTTAATAAGTTCTAAATGTTAAAACTTGATAGTTGTAATATTTTTTTTTACCAAGTTTCATTTTCTTTTGCGGTTTAGGGTTTAGGGCTTAGTGTTTAGGGTTTTGGGGTTAGGGCTTAGGGTTTAAGTTTTAGTTTTTGGAACTTTGTGAATTTATCATTCGTTCCTATCATGCTTTTCTAGTTGAAACTTGGTGAAGTTTTTAAAACTTGTCAAAACGTATTCAAAAGTGGACTTGTTTCAAACCTCGTCACTAGGAAGTAGGAAGACGAATATGGGAATGAAATATAAATTAGAATTTTGGTTCAAAAGATATAATATGGGAATGCATATAGTGCACTGAACCGAATTGTTTCCATATTCATCGGGAAATATGTATGTATCCTGAAACATAGTAAACGTACAACAGATCCGCAATTGCCATCTTGATACGTATCCCAATTTCTCCCAAAGAGTGTTAATTTTTTTTTCCAAAGAAAGAGACAGCACTATGTAGCAATGATAAAATACTCTCCTGTCCCCAGGTGAGCAGGATTACATCATCCTAATCACACTCACATACACACATATCCTAGCTAGAAGTAGAACTAGTGCATACTGTATCAGGTAGTAGTTCGTTAGGGAGCAACGGACAGATATATCTTCTTCTCTGAACTGTAAACAAACACCGTCAGCCTTTCAATCCAGCCATGGCACGAGCCAGGAGCAGGCGGCTAGCTGGGTTCAGAGAGGGACACATGCTTGCGCCCTCGCGTTCCATGTTATCTCCCCGACCCCGAGGTCGTCGTCGTGATACGGTAGGTTTTGGCGGCCTTTCCGTCGGCCGAAAGCGTAGCTTACGTACTTCATCAGGGACAGAAATTGCGCAAGTGGCTGCTGAATATGGGTTTATGACCCCGATCGGGCAGCATCGACCGGCAACAGATGAATGAAAATTTTACCCGCGCCGCGTCCGGTTTCCTCCAAGGGGTTGTTTGGCAGTTCATCACCTGAAGAAGAAGAAGAAAAGAACACATCTTCTTCCCAGAAGCTCGAAAGGGTAGGCCACTGATTAAAGAAGACAGCTTGATTATCTGCTTGCTTGCTTTGGCCGTATGCATCGTCCAGATGCAGAGGCCGGGGGTATTCCTCCTTTTCTTAAAATAAAAATCTGCTTGCTTGCAGGGCCCGGAGTATTCTCTCCGGTTGCACACAATTTGCATGTACGGACTCATGCACCTAACATAACAATGATCATGGTAGCCGAACAAAATGATTAACGCGTGGCGTGGGTACAAAAGCTGGAATTTCCCAGCTAGGAATTCTGCCGGAAACATTATCAGCACGTCATCATCATGCAGTGTAAAACGATTCCTCCAGTTTGAGTACGACATATGAAGACCTGAGCATATATTTATACTCCGAGATTCCGACCGGACAGTTGCTCAGCGAAAGGCGCCTAGCCTGGCCACCCACTGCCGGTCCCATCCATCATCACTAATCTGGAATTAGGCGTGCTGATCGCTGATGGAGCCGACGTTTTCGCTGTCAAGAGCTACCCTTTTTGGCTGCCCACAAGGCGTTTGTCCCCTGGTGCTGCTGCGTCATCGGAATCCGTTGCAACTTGGGCGACGCTGCCGCTGCATCATGTGCATGTGGAGGAGGTGGCGGCGGCCCCCCAATTCCTGCAAGGGGTATATGACCCCGTCCCCGTCAGTTTTTTATAGGCGCGAGCAGGCAGAGATGTGACTGAGGATCATGTGGGAGTGTCGTCTCTCCCGTTTGGCCATTTCCCTGCTATATAAGAGCTGCACACTTCTTACTTGGCCGCAACCACAGCAGAGGCAGATTCAATATCCATCTAGTAGAGGCAGAGCAAGAGCAAGAGCAAGAGCAGAGCACAGCTTTCTTCCTTCACAACCACCCTCCTGTTCAGGCGCCCGTTCTAGCTCAGGATGGAGTACAAGGTGAAGAGCAATGGCAGCAAGCACCGGGAAGGATCCGGATCAGGAGGGCTCAGCAGGATGCTGCGGGAGCACAAGGCGAGGCTCTACATCATCCGCCGATGCGTCGTCATGCTCCTCTGCTCTTGATCCCATTCTTCTTTCTAGCTTAGGCTTGACAGATTCTTTGGTGCGTGAGTACATAACAATAACATAGGGTAGTTTAGAAGGTCCCGATCGATGTTGCTGCAAGCTTTGGTGTGGTATGGTGCTCCTAAGTCCTCCAATGGCAAGGTTGCACATGTACTCATGTGTCAGGCGTTGGGATGTTACTGTGTGTGTTTGATCTATCAGCACAAGCGAATGATCTCAAGAATAAAAAGGGGTTACCCCTGGCATTCCATTTTATCTACATCTCAGTTTTTGTCTGCGATGCCAACTGCTTTACCCACAAAATTGGCAGCACTGTCACATTTTTTTAAGTGCTTGCATTCTTGCCAGTCCAATATTTTGGTAGCTAACCTCATACCTACAATATTTTAAGTGGTTCATCTCATTCTATGTCCAATTTACAGTGTTACAGAGCAATTGCCACATCTCGCATAAAATCTTCAGGGATTTCGCTTATTTCGTACGATGCACTCGGTTGCTCATACATATTTTGTATATTCTACATACAAATATCCTTGAATGTTCTACCACCGACACTATGAATTCATGTAAGTAATGTGTTGGTAAAACATATGCATACCCCGTCATTGTATAATGCATTTTATCAGTCCAGTCTTCTTACTTTTTTAGTCCACATGAATTTTTGAGTTGGCCATATAAATAAAATTGCTAATTTTCATCAATGTTATTTCAAAGCATAGCTATTCTAATTCCGGATTTATGTGCATAAAAAATTATTGTTAGTTTTATTAGAGTAAAATGTCCCTGCAAAAAATAGTAAAGTGCATTTTTGTCCCTCAACTGAACCCGAAGTGTGACTTGCATCCCTAATTTTTTTGGGTGCAATCGTCCTTTAACTCTTAATACCAAGTAGATTTAGTCCCTTATAGCGGTATTCCTCGACCAAAATCGCCGGTTTAGCAAATGGTTACAAATGATCATACCATGTAGATTCTTGACTTTTGCTCCAACGAAGATTTCTAGCAAATGGCGGTGTCATCTTGGCTGCCGAGCATATGCTCGTGCTCCGAAAGCCTTGTGCACCCTGTAGACCATACCTTGGTCACTATTTTTGCCGGTGGCATGGTTCCCGCCATTAATGACCTCCATCGTGTCTTGGTCCTCTAGGCTGAGCGCAACCCTAAAGATGAGGACATAAAAATACCCATGGAGAGGAACAAAAGAAGAGAGATGGGATAGGAGCAACAAGGGAGGAGTTGCTCCCCCGAAAAAAAAAAAACAAGGGAGGAGTTGCTCACGTGCCTTTCTAATGTACGTGTACCAGAGATGACCGTGGTGGTCGACGGATATGCGACGGTCGAAATCTTTGGGCAAGGAGAAAAATAAAACTAGGGTGATGAGAGGGTGTCGGTGGTGTAGTCGGGAGGACCAGGAAGCGGTGTGACGTCATGCCCACTAGACGAGAGGAAGACGGCGTTGGTGTCGTGATGCTCGAGAGGTCACGTCGTTGTCCCCTTCAGCCATGGCGTAGCGAGCCAGCGACGTGCACCTCCTAACGAAGGGGCGACGATGCCATGTGGGAGAACACTGGTGCGGCATCGCTGGACTGTGTACGTGTCCCCAATATTGGGTTTGACGATGGAGTACCACTCTCGGGAACTAAATCTAACTGGTAATAAGAGCTAAGGGACGACGACCATACCAAAATAAGTTCCAGGACTAAAGCCACTTCCCAATAAGTTGAGGGATGAAAATGCACTTTACAATTAGAATAGAGAAATGCAATTTTCCGCTAAAATGAATTAATGCCAATTTAGAAATCAACATCATGTATGACTCGCTAGGTGGCAGTAACTCGAATGTGGTTTATCCTTGCCAGTGTCCATCTAGAGGGAACGAGTAAATTGCATAAAACCACCACTTTGAGGGCTATGTTTGCGAAAAACACTAGGATACAGTTTCTCTGCAGAAAGCACCACGTCTTGCGTAATTCTTTTGCAAAAACCACTGATCGGCGGATCGGGCCGCGTTAAGTGAGTTTATGACAGTTGGGGCCCATTTTTCGCCTACGTGGCATAACATTTCGTGCCAGATCAGTGTTATTCCAAATTTACAAACGAGTCCTTAGATTTTACACAGACACCCCTAAATAAAAAACATAAACGCAATCCCCTCTCTTGCGCCTTCTCGCGCTCGTTGGCGAGCGACGACGACCATGCCTCACCGCCATCCCCTCCACAGGCGCATCAACCCCAACGCCAGCCCTCCATCCCGCCTCCCTGCTTCCTCGCGCTCGGCCGCGAGTGCCTCACCACCGGAGCTTCAGCGAGCCAACGGCGATGACCACCAGGACCCCGACGCCACCAGATCCGGCCGTCCTCCGCCGCCCTTGCTCCTTCCTGGCCGGATCCCGCTGGTAGAGCCCCGTCCCTGCTGCCTCCTCTACATCGGCCGCCGCCTGTGGCCTCCTCTGCCTCGTCCTGTTCTGGATCGAGGAGAACGACGACCCGATCCATCGTCCTGTTCTGGGGCCGCGCCCATGGAGGCTTGGGGCGGCAGATGAACCTCGCCGGCGTCGAGGTCGAACTGCTCCTCGGCCAGCAGGCGGCGAGGGGAGGGCCACGGGAGGCGTCCTCTGCCTCGTCCTCTACCTCGGTGCAGCAATGGCGACGGCGGCCTCTGCCTCGTCTGGGGTCGGGATGGGGGCCGCCAAGGTTGGAACGAGTGGTGGCCATGGTCGGGAGGGGCGACGGCGGTCGGGGTCGGGATGGGGGCCGCCGAGGTTGGAACGGGTGGTGGCCGGGGTCGGGAGGGGTGGCCGGGGTCAGGAGGGGCGACGGTTGTCGCGGTCGGGATGGGCCTGCGACAAATTTTTTGGCAAGGAGAGAAATTTGGGGGGCTTTTTTGCATGAAACCTAAACTGTTATGCCACGTAGGCGAAAAATGGGCCCCAACTGTCATAAACTCACTTAACGCGGCCCGATCCGCCGATCAGTGGTTTTTGCAAAAGAATTACGCAAGACGTGGTGCTTTCTGCAGAGAAACTGTATCCTAGTGTTTTTCGCAAACCTAGCCCTCAAAGTGGTGGTTTTATGCAATTTACTCAGAGGGAACGGACTGAAAGCATTGCATGGCGCATACAAATCTTAGGATTTGTTTGTTTGAATTGGAGCACAACAAGCAGCAGCAGTATGCTACCAAAAGGCATGTAATGCACTTCCCGCAGAAAAAAGCCATATAAGGCACTGGACTGAATACTTTTCTGTATTGGCTTAAAAATAGAGCAAACAATGCAAAACCACAACTTTAGGGGGTCATAATTTCATTTTACCACAACTTTTAAGGTTTGCAACAAGGAACCCCATATTTTGAGGTAGTGATTCACAAATAACTCACATCTGCATCTAAGTCATGTTAATAGTAAAACTGACTCTCGGGGCCCACCCATCAGACTTGGCAAACAACACAACACAAACGATGTGCACCTAGGTTGAGTTGGATTAGTTAGCTATCCTTGAGCTTCGACAACCCTCTCACAATGGCACCAACAACTCCAACTTGGCAACTTGGTAGTTAAGTGAGGCGACGATGGCGGTAACCAACTGTGACAAATTCTTTGAGCTCTTACCCAGGCTCTCACCAACGGCGATGAATCCTCTGACCTCCCGCCCAGGCCCTCACCAACTATGACTAGGGCGTCTGTCACGCCCCTCCACCACTGCCTCGATGCTAACTACAAGGACATGGAACTTCACGGTGGCAATAACCAATTACGATGGTGATTGTAGGCCCCCGCCCCACCTTGCCACCTGTCCATGACTGCGATGACAACTGGGCCCTCTGAGACGCCCCCTCCATGTTCCTTCGATGTAGCGGACACAACTTGGCGTGTTTCAAGCGGCCACTATGATAGTCATGGCTTGATGTGTCTTCATCGTCATTACAAATGACCATGCCTTGGATGTCCACTCGATGCTACGATGACCACTACTCGGAGCTGACTGCCACGTTCATAGCTAGGAGCTGGAGGCTGGGAGTTTTTTTTGTTTGAGAAAAGACACCCAATGGGAATCGGGTGGCTGAAAGTTGTAGAGCTAAGACAAGAATGAAACAACTGAACCTATTATTTTGGACGGGTTCTGAGCAAAGCATAAGAATAGGGAAATTATGTGTATGTGAATCAACCTCGTTCCAATGCATTGTCGTCGCAGTCACCTCTGAGGCATGGCCAACGACACTTCAATTCGGTGCCAAATTTTAGTCTTCATCGCCATTGCCTAAAGAGGGAGGAGAGGGGCATGTCACGTCGTGTCCCATCCGCAAGTCTCAAACAGTCAGCATTAGAGTTGGCAGTCGATGTTGCCCTCCTTCGTCTCCAAGTTTTCGTCGATAACTCCGTTGTGCGCTGACTCTTGGGGCAGAGAGAGAGAGAGAGAGATAAGTGATTCAAATCACAAGGGCGATAGGGAAGTGGTTTGGCTCAACATATGCAAGGGAACTGGTGTGTCACACTGTCTACATGGCACATTTACATGGGCCTTGGAGGCCAGTTTTGCTATTAACAAAGCTTATTTGTGAACCACTTCCTCAAAAACAAGGGTTTCTTACTACAAACCACAAAATCTGTGGCAGAGTGAAATTACGACTTCTGAATTTGAGCTCTTGTGTTATTAGCAACGTTATTCTTTTAATAATTTAAGAATATACATATTTTCATTTAAAATTTCAAAGCCAATCATTTCATGGTTTTCTAGGCTTTTGGACCAGGCTTCAGGCGGAAAACTAAAACCTAAGGCCTATTTGGACGTTGGTATTGGGCCATGAGTATACCACTAGTCATTTTTTTATTGAAAAGGGTGAACCCTAGCCTTTGCATTATCGTGATGCACATAATCAAAACTACTGCTAGACATATAACATCCCTTCTTATGGATGGTGTGCCGCGAAGCGCTCGTGTTAGTGACAAACCTTAACAGCTGACGAAGCAGATCATCGAGTGATTGCCTCTGGGTAATTAATACTTTACACATCAGCCTCCTGTTGCAAGCTCAAGATGCAAAGATGAAGAGCCATGGCAACAAGCACAAGGGAATCAGAATCGGGAGGGCTGAGCAAGATGCGAGGGAGCACAAGGCCAGTATCTACATCACCCCCCAATACGCCGGCATGCTCCTCTCCTCATGATATGATTCTTCTCTCTTGCATACGCTTGATATATTCTTCGGGGCATGCGCACATACCATTGCATTACAAAATAGTAAAACCGATCCACCTAGTGGCCTTCCAAAGTGATTTGATCTCGCAAGCCGGCTAATCTATCCGCCCAACGCTCCGGATCTCCCTTTCACGGCGCCACCCAACATGAACCAGTCTGGGCACAAAAATGGGCCACTACCTCACAAATTGATTATTTTGTCTTCTCGTTAACCGGTCCGGCGCTTGATGCTCGGTCCGCAAACCCGACCCATCAAGTTTCATCTCTCTTGCTTTGGGTGTTCCTGTTCGGTTACTTTTAAGACTGCTCCTAACTAGCGCCTTCTAGCGCCATCTGCGCTGAGTAAGGATTCAGCGCTCACGTGCCCCTGTCCATGGGCCGGCCCAACAACAAGGTGAGCAGCTTGTTCACAACGCGCCGGTTCTTGGTCGGTCGGTTCGCAGTTAATCGATCGACTGTTGACTTTTTGATAAAAATGCAAAATTTTGAAAATAATAATAATCAGGAATAAAAAATGTTCAAGAATTTGAAAAAATTTCTGAATTAAAAATAAATCATAGGTTCAAAAAAAGTCTGTAGATTTGATAAAAGTTCGCAAACTCCAAAAAGTTCAAGAGTTTAAAGAAATGTTCACGGGATTTGAAAATTTTCAGAGATTCAAAAGATGTGATTTTAAAAAATTGTGCATTTTAAAAGGTTTATGGATTTGAAAAAAAAAGCGGAGCAGGCAAGCCCATCCAAAAAGCGAAGGCCTATCTAAAAACACTTCCTTCTAGAAACCCGAACTAATGGTCGGCACTCTGCACTCTGCAGCGAGGTTTGACGAACCGAAGAGGGGAAAACCAAGAACTCCGGCGCGATGGCGAGGACGGGGCGGTCCGTGCTGCTTCTCCTCCTGATCCCGACGGTGCTCTCCCTGCTAATGCTCTCCGAGCGCCGCCTCACCGTCGCGCTTAACCCCATCCGTAAGCCGCCCCCCCTCCCGTCCTCGGTCTAATTCAATCGAGATCTGAGGCATTTTCTTGGCACTGCGGTTCTCACGGTATTTACGTCGGATTTCTTGCAGAAAGGAAGGATTTGCCTGCCGAGATTGCGATTCAGGTTAATGTTTTTATAGGATTTTGGGTTTTGGTACAGGGGCCGGAGATGCTCATGGACTTTAGTGGTTTCTTTATGTTTTGGCAGGGCCATAGCGTCAAGGATAGCAAGCTAAATGCGCTTCCTCTGGTAAAATTTTCTGTTAGTATGTTTCTTGTGTCTTGGCCAACGAGTAATTATGGATTTCGACGCAGGAAACTCTGAGTTCTCTGAAGGAACCTGTCGGTGACGTATTAGTGGAGGAACCGCTCCATGTAGCCAACGATTTGATTGAATCCGCGGACCAAGGTGTGCTTTACTTTTTTTACTTGGTTTTGGGAAAATTTACACTGCACTCTAAAGATATAAGTCTTGCGAGCTCGTGTCCTTAGATGGTTTGCACATGAACTGTTTGTAGAATTGCTACCGGGGAAGAGGGCTAACAGGGTGCTTTCTGAGACCACTTCCGGTGATGGTGCCGTATTGAAGGGTGGCGACCTGATTGACCAAGTGACAAGGCGGACGGCACAAGATGGTGGTTTGGTGACGGGCTCAATGGATCAGCAGGAGAAGCACACAGGATCCCAGCAGCAGTCTTCTTCTGAGGTTGATACATGTTACTTCTCAGGCTTTAGGTGCATACTGGCAAATTTAGTTGAGTTGTCACCTGTGGATTTTTAATCTCTTGTAGCGCCCCGGGACCGGCACTATGCAGATCTAGCACATCCACTAGCATCCGCACAATATCGATCCTAAGACGCTACCTTCACACAGCGTAGACGTGCCAACGTGCACGCCATGTCGGTGGAAAGCAAGTATCACCGCACAATTGCAATACAGATCCACAAGAACATACATACACAGCAACTTCAAAGAGTCAAATTTAACGAATGGATACAATTCAAGCGTCATTCTAGAACACGTTGGGCCACCGTTCGTCTTCCGTGGCCAACTGCCTGAGAGTGATGCCGGATCCATTGAGCCTGTCGAGGGCTTGAGCTTGCGCGGCTTCGGTCTTCAGAGAGAGTTGCTCCTAGCACCGCACTTTCCGGGGTGTCATCCAGGTGGCGTCCTGGGTCACATGGGTTGGGCCCCAGACGATCTGGCGATTTGGCTCGGGGGGTCCAAGCGGCTTTTTCCGTGGGCAACAGTCCCTGCACCGGACGGTCTGACACAGGGGCCCGGTGTGTATTCGGGGTCACTTGTTTTGATGATACCACCAAGCATCCCTGCAGTTTTTATAAGGATTACCACATTGTAGGCAAGGCACCAATAAACTCATGGTTCACAGACACTTGGAACACTTTGCTGCACTGGCGACTAGCGCATTAGTTTGGTCAGTCTGTTCTACTTTTCGTACATTACTTAACTTAGAAATGTTCATCCATATGCTGGAATCATCCTGGCTGCACTCTCTGCGGAATTTGGGCATTTCCATTTTGTTATGAAGAAAATTCACATAATTGTTTTTTGTTACATCTCAATGCGATAGGTTGCAGTCATGATTTCTTGCCACATAATTTCATCTAAATTGTGTGGGCTTGTATTTGCAGGGAAGATCATTGGAGGCTATAACACAGATACCTCAGGGATATCAAGGTGCAGGGAAGAACCCTCAAAAAGAAAACACAGATGGTAGGAGTAAAAATATGGCTTCGTCGGATACTAGAGTCCGGGATATCAAGGATCATTTAATCAAGGCAAAGGTCTACCTTGGTCTTGGAGCCATTCGAGCAAATCCTCAATACCTCAGGGACTTGCGACATCGGATACGGGAAGTTCAAAAGGTGCTTGGTGAAGCATCCAAGGACTCTGATCTACCCAAAAAGTATGGCTCCCAAATGTTTATGATTTTTTAAGTATTACATATTGTGGGCATTTTGCAGCCCCACGCAGTTATTCAGTAATCTTTAATTTATGTTGACTTATTCAGTGCCAATGAGAAGGTGAAGGCACTTGAGCAGACATTGGTCAAGGGTGAACAGACACAGGATGATTGCTCTGTTGTTGTCAAAAAGCTCCGGGCTATGCTTCATTCGGCAGAGGAGCAGCTGTATGCACAAAAAAAGCAAACTGTTTTTCTAACACAACTTGCAGCCAAAACCCTTCCCAAAGGTCTTCACTGCCTCCCCTTGACGCTAGCTAATGAATACTTTTCATTGGATCCTAGTCAGCAACAATTCCCAAACCAGGAGAAACTTGATGATCCCAAACTGTATCACTATGCCTTGTTCTCAGATAATATATTGGCAACAGCAGTTGTTGTTAATTCGACAGTGTTAAATGCCAAGGTATGTATTCTTGATACTTCCTACTTGAGTTATGCTGATAGATAACATGCAACGTACCGAGTGGAATTTTTTGTCTGCAGCATCCTTCTCGTCATGTTTTCCACATAGTAACTGACAGACTAAATTATGCTCCAATGAGAATGTGGTTCCTCTCTAATCCTCCTGGAAAAGCAACAATTGAAGTACACAATATTGACGAATTCACATGGCTAAATGACAGCTCGAGCCTGTTGCTGAAACAACTGGGATCTCAATCTATGATCGATTATTACTTTACGGCACAAAGTGCAAATTCAGATTCATATTTGAAGTACAGAAACCCAAAGTATCTTTCAATGCTTAATCATCTGCGATTCTACTTGC
Organism: Aegilops tauschii subsp. strangulata; assembly: GCF_002575655.3. Classification (NCBI taxonomy): domain Eukaryota; kingdom Viridiplantae; phylum Streptophyta; class Magnoliopsida; order Poales; family Poaceae; genus Aegilops; species Aegilops tauschii. The sequence continues at coordinate 465,732,645 of NC_053035.3, forward strand.
CTGAGATTTATCCAAAGCTCGACAAGATGGTTTTTCTTGATGGCGATGTAGTAGTAAGAAAGGACATAACTGGCCTCTGGTCAATCGATATGAAGGGGAAGGTTAATGGTGCTGTAGAGACTTGTGGAGAGAGCTTCCATAGCTTCGATCGTTACTTGAATTTCTCAAGTCCTGTTGTTGCAAAGAATTTTGATCCCAATGCATGTGTCTGGGCTTTTGGAATGAATATGTTTGATCTGGCTGAATGGAGGCGGCAGAACATAACTGAAATCTACCACTTTTGGCAGAAGCTTGTAAGTTTCACATACTTGTGATTACTTTCATACATGATAAATTACACGAGATGTCTAGAACTAGCTTAGGGACAATATGGCTTCTATGCCTAAATAGGCTGATAAAGTTTTGAACTAAAGATCATGTGCAATGCTGAGTTTATTCATATCCCTCTATAAGGTTCTCCATGTTATATCGCAGATTGTCCATGTAATTAACACATCTAATATTTAGCTTACATGGGTAGCAAGATTTAGAGAAATCTCTCAACACTTGTATTGTACAAAGTTTCAAAATTTGTGGGGACATGTCTACTGTGCAAAAGATGAGAGAATCAGAGAACTATATAATCCTTCTGAATTGTCAATGACTTGGAAGCTTTTAACTCCATCCTTTGTTTTATTTCAGAGAACCTGTCATTTGTTGTTTTCTTTTGCGTTCCATTTGATAAATATTTGTCAACTTTTGATGCAGAATGAAGATGGATCGCTAAGGAAACTTGGCACTCTCCCTCTAGGTCTGGTTACATTCTGGAACAAGACATTCCCCCTCGATCGATCATGGCATGTTCTCGGTCTAGGTTACAACCCACATGTAAGCAGTGGTGACCTGGAGCGTGCCGCGGTCATACATTACAATGGCAACATGAAGCCATGGCTTGAGATTGGCCTGCCCAAGTTCCGAAGCTACTGGTCAGAGTATCTTGACTACGATCAGCCTTTTCTGCGGGAATGCAACATCAATCCGTGAAGCAAGACCAGCACCTCCCAAGCCATTCTGACATCTCTAGCCTAGTTAGTTCAGTGTTTGATTTATTTTTCGGTATCCCATGTTGGGTATGGTTTGTGGAGAAGGTTGTAGCAGTTGAGATTACATGCCAGTAGGGGAAAATAAATTCTGTAGTGCAAATACTTTTTGGCATGCCATCGTTGTGTACGAAATGTTAGATTGCTGCCGTCGAGTATCTGTAACAGGGAAGTTAGAAATACACGAGAAAGACCCAAAGACCCTGGGTCTTAGTAGTCAGGCAGGGTTCAAGCCTCACTTCTACTCCCTCCGTCCAATAATGTAAAACCTTTTTGTCACTTGACAAAAAACGTCTTATATTATGGGACGGAGGGTTAAAATTGGTGCCTAGTTGACAGAATTGTCAAGTGTTTTTTGAAGTACTTGGCTTCTTGTTAGTTGGAAACTAACCTCACCTACAAATTTAAATGGTTCATCTCATCTTATGTCCAATTTGCAGAGATATAGAGCAATTGCCGCATCTCATATAAAATCTTGAGTTTTTTCTTATTTCAATACACTCAATCGCTAAATATCATGCATACTTGGTACTCCTCCGTTCCTAAATATAAGTCTTTTTTGCTCCGTATGTACTCCATATGAAAATCTCTAAAAAGATTTATATTTAGGAACGGAGCGAGTACAATTCTTATACTTGTCCTAAGCGTGCGTCAATTAATTTGGATTGGAGGGAGTACATTTTTCTATTTGAAAAGGAGGTTAAATCCTGCATCATGTGATGCACACACCTAGTATTATTACTACTATTCATCAAAGTACAATACAAAGACAAACTCGCTGAACCATTACAAAAGAGGTGAATAAACAGTTATGAATAAGTGGATTTCTTTTGCAGCAATGCCTTTTGCAAGGGCTGTGTGACCTCGCACCATCGTCGCATGTTTGACTGATCGTGCCGCCGCAAGACACACTGTTTCTTCTCGCACTGAGATGGTTTTTCTTGGGTTTCATGGGTTTTTTTCGGGTTTTTTGTGTGATTTTTGTTTCAATTTTTATTGGTTTTTCCTGATTTTTGTTTTTTTGGTTTATTCGACTTTTTTTGTTGTATCCTTTCTTTGCTTAGGTTATCTGGTTGCCGGTTCCCAACTACTTCCCTCTGTGAAGAAATATAAGAGCGTTTAGATCACTGTACGGAGGGAGTACATCACAAACTAGTCAAAAAACAAAGTCTCAGCTTGGATTTCTGACAGGAACATTATCATGATGTCTTTCATCATACACTATAAGATGATCGTTCCAATTTGGCAAGGCCATATATGGACATGAGCATATATTACATTTCAAGATCCGACCGGACAGTTCCTCAACGAAAAGGCCCCTGGCCTGGCCGCCCACTGATCACTGAAGAAGCAAGTGGAAATGTGGAATATTAGGCATCCCTGACATGTGGATGGAACCGACGGATTCGGTGTCAAGGTTGGCCCTTTTTGGCTTTCCAGGGGCGATCGATGCCCCCTGGAGCGTCATCGGAATCCGCTGCAAGTTGAGAGAGGTTGCCGCTGCATGTGGCTGTGGAGGCAGCGGCAGCTCCCCACTTCCTACAAGGGGTATATGCCCCCGTCCGCATCCTCTCTGTCCAATGTCTCTCCCTGTCCCGTCAGGTTTTTTATAAGCGCAGGTAGGCAGAGATTTCTGGATCATGTGGGAGTGTGGTCTCTCCCGTTTTGGCCATCTCCCTGCTATATAAGCGCTGCACACTTACTTGACCACAACCACATCACTACACAGATCCATTCATCCAGTAGAAGCAGTAGAAGCAGTGGAAGAGCAAAGCAGAGCCTTCCTGCAAATTCACCCTCCTGTTCAGGCGCCCTATCACATAGCTGAGGATGGACAAGGTGAAGAGTCATGGCAGCAAGCACAATGGATCAGGGGGAGTGGGAGGAGGGCTGAGCAGGATGCTGAGGCAACACAAGGCCAGGCTCTACATCATCCGCCGATGCGTCGTCATGCTCCTCTCCTCTTGATCTGATTCTTCTCTCTAGCTTTAGGCTTGACAAATTCTTTGGTGCGTGTGTACATACTACATAACATAGGGTAGTTCAGAGGTTCAGATAGATGTTGCTGATGGTTAGTTTGGATGGAAGTTTCTGTGTGGTATGGTGCTCCTAAGTCCTGCAATGGCAAGGATGTTCAAGTACCGATGTGTCATGTGTTGGAGTGTTGTGTGTTTGCTCTATCAACACAAGTGAATGAGATCTCAAGAAAATAGAGGTTACCCCTGGCATTTCATTTTATCCACACTTCTAAAAGTAATATTATGCGATGTTGGATTGCTTTACTTAGAAAATTGTCAACATCGTCACATGTGTATTTTTTTCAAGTACTTGCATTCTTGTTTGTTGGAAACTAACCTCATACCTACAAATTTAATTATAAGAGCTCTCGCAAAATTGTGAAGAAACCTTCTAGAAGTCGCATGATTATGTGGATGTACGGATCTCCCCAAATGACCATAAGCAAGACGACTGTAACATGTTATTTTGGCTGGGTAATGAATAGAGCATAATCATAGGGAAATTATGTGACCGCCGCTTCGCCACCAAGTTTTCATTGACACCATCGTCCCAGATTGGCTCACAGATGGAAAAAAGTGGTTTGGGTCACAAGAGAGAGAAGCGGTTTGACTCAACCCACAGGAGAGAAGTGGCATGTTGCACCGCCGGTATGTCAAATTTAGGTTGGTTTTGCTATTAACACCACTTATTTGTGAATCACTACCTCAAAAACGGGTTCCTTGTTACAAATCACAAAAGTTGTGTTATAGTGAAATTATGACCCCTGAATTTGCGGTTCTATGTTATGCCATGTTATGCTTTTTCAAATGTAATAGTTTACACATTTTCTTCTAAAATGTCAAAAAGCAATATTGTTTGCTCCTTCTAGGCTTTTGGGCCAAGCTTCATTTGAAAAACTAAGTTTCGAGCCCTATTTGGACTTAATATATATGGACTCCACCGCCGGTCATAAAAAGCTCTTTGTTGTTATGTTAAGCAAGCATAGCATATGAGAGTTAGGGTTTGAGACTTTCAATCCCCTTGCCTCCGGCTGCCATCTTTGGTGCTGCGAGGTGGGGGAATATCAGATTTCTCATATTTTTAATAGTTTTGTGTTCTTCATCCATGTCTAGTGATGGTCGTGGTAATTTTGTGAATACAATTGTTCTGGTGATACAATCGTTGTGTTGCTTTCTTTAAAGTGTCATAGAGCTACAAAGGCTAGTGTCCTCGCAGATTCGATCATTCGGGTCTGATGAGTTTGTGTTATTGTGACATGCTGGTTCTGTTGGTTTCATTCTTTGTGGAGTTGGAATCTTTTCTCAACACTATAGCATACATCTTCTCATTTGACGACCTACATTTCTAGGGAATCATCCCTGGTCCAAGTTCGTACATTGCTCGTAGCTTCCCATCTTTTTGGATGGGTGACTCATGGAGCTTTCATAAACCTTTATTGGTAATGAAGCTTGTGCAGGTGAAAGAGTGGCAGTATTGATGTTTTGGTCAAATTGCAGTCTCTTTGCTGATGCCTTGGGAGTATTTTGTCTTGCGCAAATTGGTACCATCGAGAAGATGCCTCCAAGAGATTTTTTTTACTATGATTCTTAACTGTAGAAAATATTTTATGAGGTGCACTTCCATACAACCTCCTGTCCCCCTAAAAATGTTTGAAAAGGGTTTTTTCGTCTATCCATGTAACTCAAAAATGAAATATCTTAATTTGTTTGGCAATTAATAAGTTGAGATGTCCCTTGAATCCCTGATCGTGCAATTGGAGGATAAGACGGCGAGATTCCATCTAGCTTTGATGGAAGATGGAGACATGAGAGATAGGATGGAGTGGATTCTAGCACTTACATGAGGAATGGGTGCTTTCTTCCATGAGGGGTAGGAGGAGAGCAAGGTTAACCGCCCCCCCCCCCCCCCCCCCGGGTATTTTCAACATGTACGTTTCCTATACTATCCTTTCTAATAAGTAACTCTACCAGAGTCGTCATGATGCATATGCATAGTCGCCATATCTCAACCTGCAGCATTTGGGTCCCACTCGTCTATGAGACATCTTTTTCCACCAATCTCCTTCCATCCCCACGTGATATGAGAGACCACACGAAGTTTCCTTCGTTCTATATACTTTTGTTGGGTGGGGTGTGCTCCAAAAGTTGGCCCCGGACACCAAATATTGAAGCTGGAAGGGCATACATGGAGGGCGCTTTATAATGCATGGTGATGGCGACCATATGGGGAGTCTGCCAGAGTGCGTTTTTCTCCCTAACCTCCCTATTGACAGTTATTATGCAATTCTGGACCATATGGAGACTCTGGTTGAGTTGCTCTTAGTAAAAGTTAACTTCTAATCTACACCATTGATTTGCCTAAAAAAATTATGTACCTTTTTTTGGGGGGACTGATCAGTGCCAAGATCCGACCGGACAGTTCCTCAACGAAAGGCCCCTAGCCTGGCCGCCCACTGATCAGTGAAGCAAGTGAAAATTTAGAATATTAGGCATCCCTAACCGTGGACGGAACCGACAGATTCGGTGTCAAGAGCGACCCTTTTCCATTGTCCAGAGGCGATTTACCCCCTCGAGCCTCATCGGAATCCGTTGCAACTTGAGCGTGGCTGTCGCTGCATGTGGCTGTGGAGGTGGCGGCAGCCCCCCACTTCCTACAAGGGGTATATGCATATGCCCCCGTCCCCATCTCTCTGTCCAATGTCATCCCATCAGTTTTTTATACGCGCAAGTAGGCAAAGATGTGAGGATCATGTGGGAGTGTGGCCTTTCCCATCTGGTCACTTCCCTGCTATATAAACGCATGACACTTGGCCACAACCACAGCAGACAGATCCGATATACTACTACTAGAAGAGCCTTCATCCAGCATAGCAGTGGAAGAACAGTAGAGCAGAGCAGAGCCTTCTTCCTGCACAACCACCCTCCTGTTCAGGCGCCCCATCACATAGCTCAGGATGGACAAGGTGAAGAGCCATGGCAGCAAGCACAAGGGATCAGCAGGAGGAGGGCTGAGCAGGATGCTGAGGCAACACAAGGCCAGGCTCTACATCATCCGCCGATGCGTCGTCATGCTCCTCTCCTCTTGATCCGATTCTTGTGTTCTAGCTAGGCTTGACAGATTCTTTGGTGTCGTGCGTACATACTACATAACATAGGGTAGTTTAGAAGGTCCCCATAGATGTTGCTGCAAGTTTTGGTGTGGTATGGTGCTCCTAAGTCCTGCAATGGCAAGGTTGTACATGTACTCAAGTGTCAGGTGTTGGAATGTTATTTTTTTTTGAAATTTTCACCGGGGGAGGAGGGGGCCCCTCAACCACCTGAATATATTCCATCGAATTTGCCTAGAAGCCTCGCAGCTCCATACAAAATAGGTTCAAGTGAACCAGAATACACGGGGGAAACAAGAGGAGACACAACCAAAAAAAAAAACACACGCACGCACGCACACATCCAGCCGAACCTCCAGAAGACCCGCCGAGGAAAGGGCACAGAAGAAGGCCTTTCGAAGATCCGAAGCCGGACGCACCAACACCACCGACCGCCATTTCAAATATCATCAGCACAACCAGCAAGGAGGAGGACCTCAACTTATACCTTCATCCGACCAAGCAAGGAGAAGAGCCTTGAACGTTGGCCGGCTGGTTGCCACCCAACAGCACCCCGCAGAGGAAGAGGTGCCATATGGGAACGAGGTGATCCATTGAGTAGGATAACGACCCCGCTAACCCGGCATCGGATGAAAATCAGACCCATTCCGGCGCATGGCTGAGCCACGATCTCGCAGACAGAGCACCACCTCCTCACCAACAAGGCACACACCACCGTCGACCCCAAATTGGCCGCACCACCACCACCATCGAACCCACAGCGAGCAGCCCCCACATAGACGAACCAAGCCGAACCTAGATGATGCCTTCAAGAAGGGATGCGCAACAAAATGCGCCGCCATCACCTGTTCCAGGAGAACCTGGAACATGGGTTTCCCCAGGTTTTCGGAGGAGCACTCACCATGACAGCGCCGCCTCCACAGAGGTACACGGCGCCCGCAGGCGTCGCTGTCGCCGGCTCTGGCAGGAGCAGAGCTTTCGCCCAAGTGAGAATACCACCTCCTAGAAGCATCGACAGGTCGTGGAGCACTGCCCCCTGCACATTGCCACAGAGAAGGGTCACTGCAGCCCCGCCGCCACACATGACCGGATCCGGTCCACCGCAGGCCAGATCCGGCAGGATCCAACATGCCCCGCCCGCCCCCCATCGGACCGGAGCCAAATCCGCGGCCGGCAGGCACGTCGCCCAGGCAAGGGGCGAGCACCACCACCCCGCGCCTCACAGAGCACCTCCGTCGGACCCCCAACCGAAACCAGCAGATCCCCGACGCCCCCAAAGCACCGGGCGCCAACGCAGCGGGGAGTCGTCGGTTCGAGGGAGGCCAGCGGGAGGGAACCGCAAGCGCACCCACCCCCACCGTCCCCGGCCACCGCGCTTGAAGAAGTGACGCGCGCCGGAGTCACGCCGCGCCGCCCGCGCCACACAGAGCTCCCCCGGCTCGTGGGCGCTCTGCGCAAAGAACGACGCCCCGCCGCCGCCAGATCTGAGCGGGCTTTGCCCGGCAGGAGCTTTTGGCGGCGGGGGAAGGGAAAGGGAGTAGCGGGAGGGGGGTTTCGGCCGGGGGGAGGGGTCGCCGCCCGAGCCGCCCTGGGGGGTGTTGGAATGTCACTTTGTGTGTTTGCTCTATCAACACAAGTGAATGATCTCAAGAAAAGAAGAGGTTACCCCTGGCATTCAACTTATTTACACATCCCAGTAATATTTTTGTGATGCCAACTGCTTTACTCGGCCGCGCAAAAAAAAAAAACTGCTTTACTTGGAAAATTGGCAGCATTGATATGTGTTTTTTCTAAGTACTTGCATTCTTGTTATTCCAATATTTTGGACACTAACATCATACCTACATTCATCTCATTTTATGTCCAATTTGCAGAAATAGAGAGTAATTGCCACAATCTTCAAGGATTTTGCTTATTTTGTACGGTATGCTTGATCACTCATGGCGTGATAAAAAGCGATCCACTGATTTTTCTTAGTTGATGTCGATGTCATGCATATCTTTTATAATTCTTGTACATACAAATATTCTTGGATTTTAGACCGTATCAAATAGCACAAAAGCACAACTACATGGGCCATAGTTTCATTTTATCACAACTTTTGGGATTTGCAACAAGAAACCTCATATTTGAGGTAGTGATACACAATGACCCTTATCTCCAGCTAAGACAGCTAAAGCATGCTAATAGCAAAATTGACTCTCAGGGCCCACCCATCAGTTCAAACTTGACAAACAACATAGCACAAAGGATGCTTAACCACGTTTATACAGGCTCGCCTGCTCTCCCTGAGCTTATGTTGCCTCCACAACGGCGCTGATGACTACAACTTGGAAGTGAAGCGAGGCGATGATGGCTACTCCGAGCTCCCACCCCATCCCTCACCAACTGCGATTGGGCCATCTGTGACACCCATTCACGCTCCCTCATTGTCAGCAACAAGGGCATGCAACTCTGCGGCCACGACAACCAACTACAACAGAGACTACATGCTCCCACCATCCCTCGTCACCTCTCTGTGACCGCAATGGCGACTGGGCCCTCCGGGACGCTCCCTCGATGTAGTGGACACGACTCAACATGTCTCGAGTAGCAACTATGATGACAACCATGCCTCAATGTGTCTTCGGCGGTGACTGGGACGACCACGCTTATATGTTGAAACGTTGCAGTGACTGCCACTAATTGGAGGTGACAGCAGCGACCATGGCTCGGAGGTGGCGACTCAAGTTTGTGGAGCTAATACATGAACAAAAAAATGTAACTTGGTTGGGCTTTGAATAGAGCATAAGAATAGAAAAAAAAAATATGTGTATCTGATCATCCCCGTTCCAATGCATTGCCATCGCCTTAAGGCCTGCCAAGCGACACCTGATCAGGCGTCAAGTCGTAGTCGCCTAAAGGGGAGGAGAGGGGCATGCCACGTCGAGTCCCCTCCATAACAGTCGCACACAGTCACCGTCAAAGTCGGTGGCCGCCGCGCTTTGCTACCAAGTTGTCGTCGACGGTATCGTCGTGGGTTGGTTCATAAGATAGAAAGTAGTGGTTCGGGTCACGGGAGAGACAAGTGATGTGTCGCGGTGCCTGCTTGGCAATTTTGCATGGGCCTCGATAGTCGGTTTTGCTATTAACATCGGTTATTTGTGAATCACTACCTCAAAACAAGAGTTCCTTGTTACAAACCACAAAGGATGTGGTAAAGTGAAATATGACCCCCTCAATTTGTGGTTTTGTGTTATTTGTGTTGTTATGCTTTTAAAAATATAACATTATATCCATTTTCTTTTAAAATATCAAAAATCAATTATTTTGGACTTTGGACATAAAAACGGGGACTCTACCGCTAGGCATAAATATCCCTTCTTTGTTAAATTAAGCAAGCAAGCTGTATGAGAGTTAGGGTTTGAGGAGTTGCCGCCGGGAGAGAGACTTCTGTTCCCCTTGCCTTCGGCCGCCATCTTTGCACTGTGAGGTGGGGGGCCTTAGATACTTCATATTTTAAGAGGTTTGTGTCTTCCGTCATTGCCTAGTGGTGGTTGTGGTGGCTAGAGACGGTGAGGGAAGGGGGGAGGCGGGGCTACTGTTCATCTCCCTACTATCCTGAGAAGTGGATTCTCTAGACTAAAAATAGGCAATTGAGGAAACTTTTAGGGGATAGAAAGTCAAATTTTAGAGAAAGTGATGGTTCGAGGGATCAGCTAGATAGCACTTAATCCCTCAAAACAAAAATTTCTCCCTCAAATATAACTTTTGAGGGATCTACTAGAGATGTCCTAACATGTATCCACCCTCCATTTATCTCTAGGTTTTCTACCATCATATGGTGGGAATATGGTGCAATCTTATTATCGTATATTTAAATTTCATTTTCAATAATGCTATAAATTTTCACTACTAAGGTTTCCAAAAAGAAAACTTTGTTGTGTTTATCTGCTTGCCGGTCCCGACTACTACAATGGAAGCTAGTCAGAGCATTGTCATCATGCATTATAAAACGATCCTCCAATTTAAGGACGACATGAGCATATCATATACTCCGACCGGACAGTTCCTCAACGAAAGGCGCCTAGCCTGGCCACCCACTCCCACAGTACCATCCACTCCCAAATGAGAAAGAAGCTAACGGAAATGTGGAATTAGGCATCCCTAATCGTGGGTGCAACCCATGGATTAGGTGTCAAGAGCGGCCCTTTTTGGCTGTCCACAAGGCGATTTGCCCCCTGGAGCGTCATCGGAATCCGCTGCAACTTGGGCGTGGCTACCGCTGCAGCATGTGCCCGTGGAGGTAGAGGCAGCTCCTCGCTTCCTACAAGGGGCATCCCCATCTCTCTGCCCAATGTCTCATCAGGTTTATTATAAGCGCAAGTGGAAAGATGATGTGGGAGTGTGGTCTCTCTCCCATGTTCGGCCATTTCCCTGCTATATAAGCGCTTGACACTCGCTTGACCTGGCCACAGATCACGGATCCATCCATTTCATCCAGTACTAGCAGTGCAAGAACCAAGAAGAGAGAGCCTTCCTGCTCACCTAGCTCAATCAGCCTCCTCCTGTTGTTCAGGAGCAACCGAGAAAGCAAGCTCGAGATGGAGCACAAGGTGAAGAGCCATGGCAGCAAGCACAAGGGGTCAGGAGGATCAGGAGGGCTGAGCAGGATGCTGAGGGAGCACAAGGCCAGGCTCTACATCATCCGCCGATGCGTCGTCATGCTCCTCTGCTCTTGATCCAATTCTTCTTCTTTCTAGCTTATTAGGCTTGACAGATTCTTTGGTGCGTGGGTACATACTAGCACTAGTACATGACATAGGGTAGTTCAGAGGTTCAGATAGATGTTGCTGACGGTTGGTTCGGATGGAAGTTTCTGTGTGGTATGGTGCTCCTAAGTCCTGCAATGGCAAGGTTGTACATGTACTGATGTGCCAGGTGTTGGAATACTACTACTTGTGTATTTGCTCTATCAGCACAAGTGAATGATCACAAGAAAAGAAGGTTACCCTGGCATTTCGTTTTATCTACATATGCCGGTGAAGCGCGAATATGAGTCTCTGACTACCAATCTAATTGCTTAATTTGGGGGATTTTGCTCTTGCTTCATTCGATTTGATCACTTATCTGAATGGCTTCGCACACAAGGCCATGTCAAGGGTGTGCATTTTCAAATTTGCACACTTAAATATCCCGGTGAGGCCGGGGAGTCCCCCTTTTGGCCGTATGCATCGTTCTGATGCAGAGGCCGGGGAGTCCCCCTTTTCGAAAAAAAAAAATCCTGGTGAGGCCCAGAGGTGTGTATGTGTCTCTGTTAAAATTTCAAATGGCTATGTGCGCACAACCAAATAAAAGTCTACATGTAGTACCAATTGTGACTCCTGAATTACATCAGTAATCTTTACTCAGAAAATTGGCAGCATTGTCACAAGTGTTTTGGGGGAAATTTTTGTACTTGGTAAGTCAGTTTGCCTAAGATATATCCAGCTATAATAAATTCCTCATGCCGCATAAGTGTTTCCTATACCCAGGAGCACTGGACCACAAAACTGAGAAGCTTCAGGGAAGTTGCCTACCTGCAGCATTGTTGCTGCAAATGACCTGTCTCTAGGTCTTGATTTTCGGGCAAAAGAGAGATCCCGAAGATCTCATCAGGCACCAATATTTAGACAACAATCTTCAGCATTGATCACAAGGACTAGATTATTGGACGACCAAGCAGGCTGACAATTGAAAACTTACCAACCAAACATGCTGGTCTGTTCTTTGGAGTCTGCAAGTAGAGAGGTTAGGATATCATGCCCAAACAATCTTCTCAGAAATTATTTGGTTCAATGCTGCTCCTGGAAATGGCTACATGCCATCCATGCTACGATCTTGGATCGCCTTCCTTGCCAAGAATTTATTTTTGTTTCTGCAACCACTGTTCAGAAACCCCTCTTGCATTTCTTTGATGCCTGAACCTGAAAAAAAGCTTTGCAGTGTACTCTGTTCTTAAGTTCAGAAGCTACTTTAATTTAGTCCAAAATTGCCTCGGTTCCAAGCACGCTGCTCTTTTGTTTAGTCGAGAGGTCGGTGAACCGTGTGTCGAACCTGCCATTGTTGCCGTAAAACGCTTACCCTGCAACCACTTGCTGTATTCTCTTCCCCCTCTTCTATTGCAGAGTTAACGAGGAGCAGCTTCCATTCACACTAAGCATCTTTCCGTATTAGCGCAAATTATAAACTGTCAACTAATACAATATATACAAAAATCCATATTTCAAAACACGCAAACTACACCAACAAACACGTTCATTTTTATTTTTGAGAAAAAGGCCATAAAGTACGCTATGTTGCCTCGTCGCACACACTCGTCAAAGGACTGGTACCTTGTTTTTTTTAACTGAAGAACTGGTACCTTTACACAAAGTTAGTTGTTTTTCTTTAAGGGCTCCTTTGATTCAAAAGATTTTTATAGGAAATTTAGAGGATTAGAATCCTTAGGAATTATCCCTATGTTGGTTGTTTGATACATATGACTGAATCCCTACATGAATTTTTCCTAAGGATTTCTTTGTACTACTTCACATAGGATTTCTAGTATCCACTCAAACCTCTTTGAAAGAATCCTTTGTTTTTTCTATGATTGCAATGCAATCAAACAACCCAAAATCCTATAGGATTGAAATGAGCATGACATTTCAACCCTATGTTTTTCCTATTCCCGCATTTTAGAATCCTACGAATCGAAGAGGCCCTAAGTATATTCAAGTGGAGTTTACTAAGTTCGATCCATCAGGCTGACTCTCAGCCGTTGATCATGGATCAGACGTCTCCCAGACTGACATGCATCGTTGTTCAACATCCGACAACGACACTTTCTTTTTCAGTTTACTTTTCACCATTCCATTTCTCTTTCAAGTAGAATTGCTCTGAAAAAATTCTGAATTTCTAGCACAAAGTTCAGCTTAAACTAGCCAGGTCATGACAGGCGATCTTCACCGACGTGGCTATTCACGGAAGCCTTGTTATATGATTCCTTCATATGCCCCTCCCTGGTCACCTTGGGCACATGACATCTCCATGCTCTCCGATAGCCACATCAAGGCCACCACCATTGCTCCTCACCTCCCGCCTCCTTTCTCTCACATGAACATTTGATGACTCAATAACCACAATGTGTCAAAAGAAAGAAAGAAGAAAGAAGAAAGAAAAGTCGACTTTTACATGTGATGTGTAGAACAGAGGTAAAACAATTGTAGGAAAAAGATCCCATTTCAATGAAATTGCAATATATTAGGGCAGCTCAAAGATGAATTGATACCACAAAACGAGCTCATTAGGACAGCTCATGTACTGAAGAGATATTTCACAGCATTACCAGAACGCTCCACATTGCACCATCAGATAACATACTATTAAGGGAAAAAAACATGTTGTTTGACAGATTCGGTGAAGTGAAGAAAATTGTAAATACAAAAGAAAGAAACATGCATACGATCATCCTCCTCACGACTTATTTATCTGCCAACAAGAGATTAACTATCACATGCAAATGTGTTTGTCCCCAGGAGCATACCAACAGTAACCACGCAAGCGCCCCATAACCTTACTGATGCTGTCACCCTGAATCCAACCTCAAGGGTACTGTAGCCAACTCTTCCGTCTTAGGTATCATCCAGTCCTTGTACAAGGGTCTCCACCTCCTAATGAAGAAAAGCACTTTCCTCAAGACCTGGCTCCTAATGAATAAAACAACAGACAACTGTCAGGTCTCAGGTGATTTACTGCAAGAAATCGGGGTGGAATTGGGATTTTAAACTAAGAACAAGATAATTTGCTCTAAAACAGGTTAAAAATGCGGGAAAGGTAAATGAAATGTAAACCAAAGAACAGCATAAGTATTTTGTTTCCTCAGCTACCTACCCTCAACAACAAAACTAACAGTGGTATTATATGGAGTACACCTGAGCCAAGATACATGCAAGAGATAATTCACAACTTTGCCCTTTCAGCTAGTAAGCCAATACACTAGCATATACTCCCTCCGTCCCAAAATTCTTGTCTTAAATTTGTCTAGATATGGATGTATCAAGTCACGTTTTAGTATTAGATACATCAGTATCTAGACAAATCTAAGACAAGAATTTTGTGACGGAGGGAGTACTACTTACTTGACAAGACAAGAATCGCTGCCATCATTGAAGTTAACTACCCAATTACCCATATTTGCATCCTTCCAAATAACTATCTCTAAAGAGTAGAGAGTATTGAAGGCAAGGCCAGCAAGTTGATTTGTAGTACAACTCCTAGACTGAATAACCAAGTTGATGTTTTGGCAACTAAATTCCAAGTTCAGTAATAATGGACCCGATATTGTTTGCTTCTAAATTATTATTCTTAGAAATAAAAAGGGGCACTCTCATTTCTAATTTCTCCTTCCCAGAGTTGATAATCACAAGCATAATTTGATCACTGCCATATGCTCCACAAGCTAGCACATATCTAATAGGCACCAACCTCGATTTTTATGTCACTAGTGCAGAGTTTGTAACTCTGAGTACAATGGCACATATGGCAGATATCGCGGGCTGTCGTCTCTTCCAAGATCACAGATCTCTTGAACTTTGTGATGATCCATATCATAAGAGACCAATGTATTATCCCAGCCCACAGTTAAGAAGATCACGTTACAGTCTGGATGCATTGCAACCCACTGAAAGCCCAGTATAAGATCAATCTCTCCCTCTCCAAATATATATGAAGCATCGGTGCTATGCTTCAATATCCATTCTTGACCGCGGTAGTTCTCAAGAACAAAAACTACCAACAGAACCATACCATCTGTTTTAACAAAAGTGGCGAAATGCAAACAACCCTGAGACTTCTGAATGAGAGGAATAGAGCCAACAGCAGGGACAGGTATGTTCCTCCATGTTTTCCCCTCAGTGTCCACCGCAGCTACTATACCCGGATCCATGGCAACAAAATGCAGACAGCCGTTAAGAAACACATCTCCAGAGTGATGACCAACAAGGTAAACAAATGCTTCATCATCTTCCGTATCAATCCATCCATTCTCCTTATGAACCCATCCTCCTGTTTTAGAGGAATATACCTCCATTCCGGCCTGGCGAATTTCATGACCCTCGGAGAACTCGAACACATGGAAGTGATCCAACACGGCGGGGTCAAAAGCCAGACGTGCCATGCAGTCGGTGCCGGCATTGACGGAGTCAGGCAACCGGACCCACTCCTCCGTCGCCAGATTGCACACGACGTAATGGAAGTCATCCTGGCCTTCCCAGCAGCGGCAGAGGAGGAGGCCGTTGCAGCAGGACAGCAGGAAGATGCTCTGGTGTTGGGGCAGGAAATCGGAGAGGGGAGAGACCAGAGGGCGGACTGTCCCGATGACGTCGGTGAAACAGGGAGCTGGCGCGGGCTTGCTCTCGGGCATGTAGAAGAAACCTCGAGGGTCTGCGGCAGCTGCCTTTGGTTCTGCGGGTGCGAGATGACGCCCTGCCAGGTCCTGGAGACGCACATGCAGCGGCGGAGCGACTTGACGGGGAGACGGGAGAGGATCTCGACAAGGAGGTCGTCGGTCAGGCTAGCCACCGTCCGCATCTCGAGCAGCAGAGTGAGACCTGAGGCACGCAGATTTAATGGAGAAATGGTCAAGAGATGCGGGAAGAAGATGAAGGAAGGTTGCGACGGTGGATTATGCCTGCTTCTCTTTGCGTACCTGATACGAGGAGGAAGCGGCGGCGGTGACCTTCCGCCGCGGCAGATCGGCACGGCACGGCGGCGGCGACCTTCCGACGAGCCAGATAGTCAAGATAAGCCGGCAGTGCCGTGCCGCGAACGAGATGAAGTGGGAACGGCGATCTGGCGGCAGGATCTGCCGCGCCCGCGACGGAGGTAGCGAGCGGTGGCCGGTGGCGGCGCCGCCGACCTAGGATCCTCTGCCGACGAAGGGACTGGAGAAGAATGGGATTCTGGGGTTAGGCTTCAAGGACGCTAGACGGTGGGCTGATGTTGCCTTACCCACCCACTTGAAGACCATTTAGGCCCAAGCAAACAGATTCGAGAAGATGTTTATTTATTTCACCCCTAAAAAATAAAAATAGTTTATAGAAAATGTTCTTGATGAAATTAGTATGGTTTTTTATTTCACCCTAAAAAATAAAGAAACATATAGATGTTTATAGAAAATAAAAATTTCCTAATTTTGAAGGAAAACACTATTATTCACCCGACTGATTTTCTTTACTCCATCCGCCGCCTCCTGGTTGCGCCATGTGCCCCATGGGACCACGCACCAATTGCCTCTCGCAGCGACCACATGTGTGGGGCAATGATGTTGCAGAAACATAAATCAATTGTTCGAACCCCTCAACGAATCTGGCATCTACTCTCCCGTTTTCTCGCCTTCGATCTCGTCTCTCTCCCCTACGATGCTCAAGCACTTCCACCCTTCAATCTGCTTCCGAAATCATCCATGGCCCAAGCTCCAGCCATGGCGGGCGGCGGTTTCAAACTGCTTCCCAAATCATCCACGGCCCAAGCTCCAACCATGGCGAACTGTGGTGTCGATCTGCTTTCCAAATCATCCACGGGTCAAGCTCCAGCCATGATGAACCGCGGTGTCGATCTGCTTTCCAAATCATCCATGAGTCAAGCTCCAGCCATGGCGAATGGCAGTATCGATATGCTTCCCAAATCATCCATGGCGAACGGCGGTGTCCATCTGCTTCCCAAATCATCCACGGGCCAAGTTCTAGCCATGGAGAATAGCGTGTCAATCTGCTTCTCAGATTATCCACGGCCCAAGCTCCGGCCATCGTGGACGACGGTGTCGTCGCCGAAGAAGATAGAAGATATTTGTTTTTGCAACAAAGGGTATGTTGCAAGGCTCGTTGCGGCATAAAAAATCTCGTAAAAATGATTCTGCAACAAGACCTTTGTTGCGAAAAATTCTGCAACAAGACCTATGTTGTAGAAAAACTCATAAAAATAATTCTGCAACAAAATGTTTGTTGTGAAAAAAATTCTGCAACAAAATGTCCGTTGCGAAAACATTATGTGACAAGACTTATTTTGCAAAAAATACTGCAACAACACACTTATTGCAAAGATGACTCATCACGTAGGTAGATTGAACGGCCATCCGCAGCTTCATCCAATGGTCACGGAGGCAGTCGATCTTTTTATATTATCCGCCGATGGACGCGTAGCGTCGCTTAATTTTGAAACTCTCAAACATATCCCATATACCTAAGAAGTTCATCCCCACTATTGAGTATCTTAACATGCAACATGCACACATAAGCAAAACGGCCACATCACACCCATGTATTCCCCACGGCATGATACTCGGGTGTGAACAGACCATTTCTTTTTTCCCCTAAAAAAAGAAGAAAACAACCTTTCCCAATCTTTTCCACCTTCTCTGGATCCTCCTCAAAACAACGAAAGGTTTGCCTCTTTGATGGATGGTTCCTTGGTCTCCCCTCTATCTTCCCTTTTATCTCTGCCATTCTCCAAACTACTAGATAGGGGGCACGGCTTGCCGCGCGTTGCCCGCCGAACGGCGGGCCAAATAAGGAGGACATTGAGATTGTAATGGAGATGATCTCGGCATCTTGTAAACATGTATCAAAACAATGATTGTTTAGAGGATAGTAAAGTTTGTATGTAATATAGTAGTTGGTTTATCTGGCATACATAAGGTGGTTGGCATGATCATAAGATATACATGAAGCCAACTATAAGTCTTGTGGAGCTACAAAAGTTAAGGATCCTAAATCCAAGAAACTTCGATGCAGAGCAGTAAGGCAAAAAAAGAAACTTCAATGCAGAGCAGTAAGGCGAAAAGGGGGCACGGCTTGCCAGACATTGCCTGCCAAACAGTAAGCCACAAGAAATGATAAACGGTTGGAAAAACATATGACTTCGGTGTGTTGAGATTTTGTCCAGTTATATGCAAGACGGGTCACCACACTGTTTAAATCTCATCTATTTGCAAATTTGGTTTTTCATTGTGCCTGGCAAGTGCGATTTACAGGATAAAAAAACAAGCACAGTAACCTCCACCAGAAAATTAAGCAAAGTAAATTATATTGACAGGAACATATATTATCGGGACAACTAAATTAGAAGGCAAAATCACAAAAAAAATGATTTCATGCGTGCTAATCTATTGACTAAATAATTAGAATCTTCTCCTGAATTGCCGTGAGCTCCTTGATATTGCCAACCTGACGTACTTCCTGCGAAACCAAAACATCATGGGTAAGGTTTTAGAGAACAACAATTAATTTAAACATAACTATCAAGATTAAAGTAAGAAAACCGAGCAATAAACGCCTTTTAGCTTGTGTCTGCAAACGCCACATGGTACAAGAATAATCACGATTATTTATGTAAAATGGAGGTCGGTGTATCTCCTGATTTGAAAGCAATGTATATGATAATAAAATTACAAAAGCTGAAGGTGACCTAACAATACTTTGAATGGGTTATATTTATGCAAGCAGCAGTATGCTTAAAAATACATATCAGCCAAACCACACCCAGAAACTATGCACAAATGGAAGTTCTTTTCCAAGTAGGAAAGCGCGGCTTGCGACGCTTTGCCGATAGAAGCGATGGGCAAACCAAAATGAATAACAATCTTAAAAGGAATGAATATATAGATAAGTAAGTATGCATGCGTGTGTTCATATATAAGCATGTCAATATTATGTCGATAATAAATTGCACGTTCATAGGAGATTTAGCTTAACATAGGTACCTGCAAATCTACATATATAAGCAGATCAGAGCGTATAAGCTTGATAGAGCCAGTTTCAAGACCACCACGATAATGCCACAGGCAAGATACACGCACGCACGCAGTCTGGACACCCAATCCACGTCATAGAGCGGTTAGTTGAACGCATTCCATCTGAGAAGAACAACAAGAAATATCATAACTACATTTGATCGGTAGATTAGACGATTATACAATCTACATCAGTCTCAGCATGTGTAATAGCAGAGCATACCTTAAAAAATTAACAATAAATAAACCTATCTTCCATAAGAAACAAAGACCAAATCCCTCAAAATGTTTAATAGCAGAGCATACCTTGAAAAAATAAAATTCATGTACTTCTGTAACACATTGCAACACCATGTATATCACAAATCCTATAAGTAGGTACCCAAACAAAAAAACTGTCATGGATATATAATGTGTGTTCCCACACTTGGTTTAAAGTTTTTACAGTTAGTTGGCAACAACTCCCTTCAGATTGTGAGCCATCCATTATACTCTTGTAGGCATTTAGTTACCATTTTTCCACAAGAATATGAACTTCAGAAAAGAATTAAATTGCGGTCAATTACTTTCTCAATAAAATCTATACCGGTTTTATAAAAGAGAGTCAAACAAAAAATAGTGAATTAACAGATTCTGAAGCAACTATGTATATAGACTCATCAGAAGAGTGGACCGGAATAATCTAGAGCGACCAAATTCAGCAACAGAAGCCCATAATCAAGCTTGTGAATTATCCGACCCACAAGACTGTATACAGATTCATCAGAACCTTCCATATGACCATGATTAGGGCTAAGCCTAGTCTGAAAGACGGTATGTTATCTTGGATTGACAATGTACTTACTGAACTTTTGTAATTCACTTGGTTGTATCACTTAAACCATGTACCTATTTGACCTCTAATTATAAATAAGAAAATGACAAACAGTAGGGATTTTCCCTACCATAATTGATAAAAAAAGATTGTATATAGACTTAAGACTAATAGCATGCCATGACCACAAAAACTGCTCTAGCTGACCCCAAAGACGATCCACTAAGCAACCCTGCTAGTAGTGGACAACACAAAATGCCACCAATCTTCTTTACATCAAAACTGGATGACCACATCATTAAACTTATGGACCAAATAGCAAAGGCAGCAGCCAATAGCGCACAGAGCAGCAAGGCGACCACTGAACTGGTTATGAACCTAAAAGAACAAAGCAAACAGAATGTCAAGCCAGAGAAAAAAAAACACATAAACAGGAACATCAGATGTTGCAGTAATATACATCAGGAAGTACCAACATTAATATGAAATTGTCAACTGCCATAGAAAAACACAAGGATGCATTATACACAGACCCAGAGAAGGAAGAACAGGAACCCCAAACATGTGTGTAGGCATTTCAGAGAGCTAACCCAAGGGCTCATAGATCCACTTTAGAGAGCTCAACAATGAAGCTGAATAAAAGATAATCGACCGACTATGCAAAGATGATATCTAAATCCCAATCTCATTGAACCACACAAACTAAAGGAGCCTTGAAGAAAGCATCGACAACCTGAAGCTGCAAGGGGACACTATCCAAATGAACGGAAAACACAATATACCACACCCAACCAGCGACCCAAACTAACACCAGATTGATCCACTCATCAAGACCATAAATCAAATGACCCACACCAAGTGTTAAGAACCGAGAAACACGCCGCAACATGCTACTACATGAAAATCAAGTCAACTCCAAGATAACTGAATCTATTTTAACCCTCTTCTCTCATCATTTCATCTAAATGTTAACATATGCATGGATTGACAAATCTCTAACTCAAAAAAGTACCTCAAAACTAATCCATCTGAGGTCTGGGATAATACATCTAAATACTAATTAATCAGGGCATTCATTCTCCATAGCAATCCGCAACTACAAAACAAAGAATAACCTTAGTGATCATGACATGGATGAACTAATAGCAAAAAGGGGACTGGGACCGAGAAAGATACATGCACATAGAGTGAGGGAGACATTGAAATCCTCACATTAGCACCACCAACAGGTGGACGCGACACGAAGCTCTCAATGCATCGACAACTTCGTTTGTTTGCTGTATGCATAAGCAAAAAAGGGGGATCAGAACTGTGTGCGTATGTGTGCATGTGAGATATAGGAACCTGGGATGTAGGACCTGAGTGCACGCGCAGCGTGAGGACAACGGTCGGGCAATGGGTGACCCTGATGGAGTAGCCGCATGAGCAGCAGCATGCGCTTCTCCCGTCGATGGCAACATCGTGCTCTTTTCAGAAATATGTAGGCCTTCTCATGCACCCTGCGCTGTTGTCGTTGTCACTGGATCAGACCTACACATTGGTCAACCAAAAAAAACAATAGAAGGACCCATATGTAAGCAAAAACATTATTCAGATGTACACCATGCAAGCATCGAACGACTATGCACCCGAATAGACTCGTAATCAACTTGTTGTAAGCGAACAACTATGCAATGGATTGTCCTGCTCTATCCCAACATCAAATAGAAATCTCATCCTTCATCTTGAACCTCTCCCTCTCACCTAAAAACAGGATTTTTTTAATCCATAAGATGAATATATCGAATCATGGTAAATAGCTAAACTGAATCTAAATCAGGAAGAGGTACAGATTTTGATATCATGGAGATTGATAATTGTACTCATCTTAAGAACATGGTATGAACAACATTGAGGCATAAAGCAACTAAAATTTATTTCTATTACCTGACATGTAGCCAGATGTAAACTCAGAATCAGAACATATAAATTGGGGCTTAGGATCCACATCACCTTCATTGCTTCATGTGGTTAATCACAAGAGCAGGTTAAGCACATCAAGCTAAGTGAGCAACAAATTAAAGAAATCAGTGGATGTGCCATATAGGTCATACGTTTTATTGCTACTCGATGCCTTTTCTTTTGGAATATAAAGGAACTGAAGTTAATATAATATAAAGAGCAACTCAATCAATCTTAGATCTTTGGGACCAATAATACAATAATCTACTGGCCCCTCTCAAGTTAAAATTAACCAATGGTGTGAACTAATTATAATACCATACACAAGCTACTAATGGAACACACAATGGTGCAGAAGCAACGGAAAATCATAGATGCATAACTACTCCAGTGTCTGCTGCTAGAGTAAGAAGAAGAACGGACCTGCACACCGGCGGACGAGGACGGTGTGTCAGGAGATGTAAGAAAGCACGTATCCAAGGGGGAGCACCCACGGGTGGCGCCGGCGAGCGCGCGGTCGGCTATGACCACCTCGACCCGCCACTCACTCCGGTGTTGCATCCAGGAACGAGCATGCAGCATGGTATCCTCCCGGCACTTGGGAGGATGCATCTAACGCACATCCCAACACCATAAAAAACTACATAATTGACCATTCATTCATATCAATCAGGTAATGAGATAATCAGAATCATTGCAGTTTAAGAGACCATGGACCATATGCTATTCCAGCCCCTAGTATCTTCAAATTCAACTTTGGGACAGCAACATCCATATGTCAGAATCAGCAAAGCAACCGCGATCAACAGGGACGCGAGATCATAGTAACCTAACATGTTATCAGCTCATGGTAGTCACCAATCCAATAGCAAATCCTAACCCTAGAACAGCAACAAATCAAATGGCAACGGAAGACCTAGATGAGCACCGGGAGATAACAAATAAAACGAAAAATATTATACAAGAGTAGCGGTTCCTAGATGATGGATGCAGTAGCAGTCAAAGAGAGAGAGAGGGCCTGGAGTAGAACTGCAGCCGAGCCCTGCCAAGCGATGGAGGAGAAGGAGGGGCCATGGGGGAGCACCTGCAGTCAGCCTCGAAGGAGGAGTGACGGGGGAGCCACATCGAGCGCCTCAGGCGGGCGCTCCTCGCCCTGCGCCTCTACCCCTGCCGCTTCGGGCCGCAGCCGTGCTCAACAACGCGACGCGGCGCCCGGGCTCGAGGTCGACCACGGCCGCCGCCGAACAGGAGCAAACAAGGCGGTGCTTCCCGGAGGTGAAGGAGTCGGCGGGCCGGCGGCTGGCGGTGCGAAGGGGGCGAGGAAGAGAGGAAGATCGCGAGCTTTGCAAGGGGAAGGGGCGGCGGCGGCTCCCCCTCCGTGAACAGGAAGAGGGAGGAAGACGATTGGGGAGAAACCCTATGGGCATTGGGCTTTTATACCCCCACAGCGAAATTACGAAAATGCCCTCGGCAGGGGACAGGAATTACGCGCGGTGGCACGAGATTTTTACCACGAGACGGTAACTATTCATTGTAGCAGTGTTTTCACTTCGATCCTATGGCCCATATCTTCCCAGAGCGAGATCCGACGGCTTCAAACGCATCAAGTAAACGATCCGACGGCCAATAATCGCTGAGCTATGAGAACGCTCCTGTTCTCCCAGCTTACCTATTGCTGGATGTCGGCCGCGGCCAAGCATGTTGCTGCAAGAGACCTGCGTGCTAACACCGATGTGGTGCCCCGTTCGCTGCCAGCGGAGGCTTTGTTGGCCCAAGCCATAGGCTGCGACATTGAGCTGGCCTCTGGGCTAACCATGCGCGCCATCGTCAGCGTCCTCCTATGAGGCTCTGAATACATCAGCAATATTTACTCATACTAGTAAGCGTGCACGTGTAACACACGTCTTGACTAATATTACAATCATATCATATGTGAAAATTATTCACTTATATGTAAAAAGATGATCTGATAATAGTGAAAAATATTGAAAATGAATTGTTGTATAGAATTTTTTTCATTTCCACCCCAAAAAGCTATTGCATTCCTGTTACAAATTACTATTTAATCTTTCGATATGCTCAAGATCTACATCTATTGTTAGTAATATGACTATTCTCTTACAAGTCCAACTTTTCATAATCTTCTTTCTATTTTGACGTCGTCGTTGGTTAAGTGCCAAAGTCGGTGAGTGCCGCATGTCTATGGAGTAGAGAAACAACCACTCTGACTTGTGGTGTCCATGGCGATCTTCTTCTGGTGGAAGGCCAACCAGAAAGGCACTCCCAACACAAGTTTGATTGCTTGGCGGACATCCCAGAACTTAAGAGTATCTCCAGCCGTTGGCCCCTCAGGGGGCGCGTAAAATCGCCGTCTGGAAGCGACCCGGTGCTAAAATCAGCGTGAGGGCGAGCGGGTTCCCAGCCGCCGGCCCCAGGGCTGCCCCCAGAAGCCGTTTTTTTAAGGAATTCGGCAAAGTTCGGCAAATTGAACAAATATTCGGCTAAGTCGCCAAACTGGACAAATATTCAACATTACATAACAAAGTTATTTTAAAAAAAGCCGCAACTACAACTACGGGGCGAAGAAGTTGCTGAGCGCGGTGAAGTCGCCGACGTCGTCATCGGCCTTCTCCTCCTTGACGCGGCCGCCCCTACTGGACCCCTGCCCGGCGCTGCCCTGGCGGACCGGTGGCGGCGGCGCGTCATCGTCGCTATCGTCGAGGACGACGACGCCTCCTTCGTCGCGGGCACGATGCCGAGCGGCGAACTGCTCGTAGGCGCGGCACTGGCGCTCCAGCTTAGTCCGCGCCCAGTCTTCACGCGCCCACTTCAAGGCCGTCGCGTCGTCGAGCTTCTCCTTGACGCTGCCGGCGAGCCCCGGCTCCGTCTTCGGTTTGACGTAGCGGGGAGGAGTCGAGGAGGAGGCGCGCCTGCCTCCCTCGTTGATGACGATGCCGGCGCTGAGGGTGCGCCGGCCGAGCAGCGTCTCCGCTGCGGGCTCGGCCTTGACGCCGAACACCGCCGGCGAGTCGGAGGAATGGGAAGAGGAGCGGGAGGAGGAGTGAGGGGAGGAAGACGAGGAGGAGCCGAACCTCCTGGGCATCCATTGCCCGGCGCTCCGGCGGGGGACCGGGGCGGCCGCCGCGGCAGGGTATGCCAGCGGCGGGTCATTGCCGCCCTCAAGGTACTGGAGTACCTCGTGGAGCGTGCGGCCAGGGGCGCCCCACCATAGGCGGCGCCCCTCGCTGTTCTTGACGCCCCCCACCACCGGCGCCCTGTCGGTGGACGCCAGCCGCTGCGCCAGCCGGCGCTGGAAGTACGCCGCCCACGACGCGTGGTTGTCGGCGGCGTACTGCGGGAGGGCGCGTTGCTCCTCCATCAGCGACGCTCGCACGCGGTCGACCTCGGCGGCGAAGATGTCGGGGCGCGCGCCGACGTCGTGCACCGGGGGGATGGGGACGCCACCGACGCTGAGCCTCCACCCCGTCGGCCCGGCGCACATGTCCGATGGCGCCGGGATGTTCGCCTCGAAGAAGAGCTAGGCCTCCCACTCGTGGAGCGAGCGGCGGCCGAAGCCGTTGGCCGCCGCCCCATCACCGGGGAACCGCTCGGCCATCTGATGGGCTTGGGGAGAGAGGGGAGGGGAGGAACGTCGGCGGCGGGGAGAGAAGGCAGAGCTCGGCGGCGGCTGTGGGCTGGTGTGGCCAGGGGCGAGGGGAGGCGTTGCTTTTATAGCCCCGCGCCGTGTGTACGCGTGGCGGGAGGGGAGGCGTCGCCGCGCCGCCCGTGACGCGGCGCCCGTGAGGAATCAATGGCAAGGCTGACCGGGGGCAGCCTTGCCATTGATTTCCCGCGGGAAACCGAGGCGTTCTGAGGACGAAGAGGCGAGTGTCGCTGACTCGGCAGGCCCGCACTCGTTCGCGCCAAAATCGCTCGCCCCGGCGCCCCCGGGCGCCCCCAGCGCGCCGGGTTCGGCCTGGGTCCACCGGCGTCAGTTTCGGCCCAAACCGGTGAAAAACGGGCTCTTGGGGCGCGACTGGGTCGATTTTTGGGCGCCGGCGCGGAAAAATCGCCTAGGGGTCCTGTTGGGGGCGCGGCTGGAGATGCTCTTAGAAGTAGGTTTCTAACTCACCTACAAGTTTGGCCTTAATGTCCACCGTGATCTTCCTAATTTTTCTACTTCCCTTTTATCTCTGCCATTCTCCAAACTATGTCGGCGGCGGCCAAGCCTGTTGCTGCAAGAGACCTGCGTGCTAAGAGCATCTCCAGCCGTTCGGCCCCCCAGGGCGCCGAAAAACTGCGCCATGGGGGCGAGCCGGCGCTAGTTCGGCCCCTGGGGGCGGCCTAGCTCCCAGCCACGGCCCCAGGCGCCCCCCAGCCTTTGCAAATTCAAACGTAGTTCATTCCCGCGCCCAAAAATAAACGCCACAATCCGGCGATCAAGCGGTGATCGGCGATCGATGAAAAGTTCGGCGTACAAAAATCAGAACAGAAACGCGCATCAGAAGTCGACGTGCGCGGGCTTGACAGGGTCTCTGTGCTTGGCGGCGTGGCTTCTGCGCTGCGGGCAGTCTCGACGGCATCATCGGTCGGGCTTGTTGGCGGCGTCGGCGTGCGCGTGGGCGTGGGCGTGGGCGGCGTCGTCGAGGGAAGCTGGTCCAGGATGAGGCCGACATGCGCCCTGTACCACGCCTTGACCGCCTCGTCGGTGCTCTGGAGCATGTCCGCCCCGCCCAGCAGGAAAGCCAGGTCGGTGTTCCTCTTCTTCGCGGCGACGTTGGTCCGGAGTAGGTCGAGCTTGACGGCGCTTGTCGACATCAACGCCGACCACCGCGCCTCGGTCTTCTCTTCACGAAGGACGGCCCGGGCCTGTGCGTCGGCGAGGCAGTGCTGGATGGATTCCTGCACGCGAGCGGTGGCCGCGTCGGCGTGTTTCCCCTTCTTGGCACCTTTGTTGCCGTCCGGCCGCCCTTCTGACGCGCCCGGAGCCGGCGCGTCCGGCTTGTATGTCTCCTTGGCCTTCTCGATGGTGCGCTGGACACGCCGGTGAAGGCGGGCGAGGGCGTGCGCTGGGCCGGGTGTCCATGGGGGAACGTGACATTTGGGTTGAACCCACCGTGCACGTCCCCGTCGGCGTAGCCCGGCGATCCCCATGGCTGCGGCGTCGGAGACCCGACACCTTGCTGGCCCCAGGGCACGTACGGCGCATGGTTGCCGGGGGGATTCATCATCCCCGCGTGTGCCGCCTCGGCCTTGGCCTGGTCCGCGGAAGCGGCAGCGGCACCCGCAGCCGCGCGTGCCGCGTTGTCACGGGCCTTCTTGGCGAGGGCCCTGTTCCGCCGGTCGGCGGTGACGGCCTCCCGTCGCTGTACTTCTACCCTCCAATCGGCGTTTGTCATGCCCGGCGGCTTGGACGGCGGCGCCCTCGGCTTCCTCTGCTTCGGCTGGGCGACGGAGGCGGTCGCGGTTGCCGCGACGCGGGGGACGACGTACTTCTTCGGTGCCATGGCGGCCGGCTGGGAGGCGAGCGGGAGAGAGAATGGCGGGAGGAAAGGAGAAAATGGGAGGGAACTGGGGGAAAAGTGGGGAGAAACGGTGGGAAGAGGCGCTCGACTCGCCGACAGGGCGGACCCACGCGCGCCTTTTCGCTTGTGCCGGCGCCCCAGGTGCCCCCAGGGCGCCGGGTTCTGCCTGGGTCCGCCGGCACCAGATTCGGCCCGAGCCGGCAAAAAACGGGCTTCTGAGGGGGCGACTGGGCCGTTTTTTCGGCGCCGGCGCGGCAAAAACACCTGAGGAGGGCCTGTTGGGGACGCGGCTGGAGATGCTCTAACACCGATATGGTGCCCCGTTCGCTGCCAGCGGAGGCTTTGTTGGCCCAAGCCATAGGCTGCGACATTGAGCTGGCCTCTGGGCTAACCATACCATGCGCGCCATCGTCGGCGTCCTTCTATGAGGCTCTGAATATATCAGTAATATCTACTCATATGAGCCTTCGTTAAAAAGAAATTGTCGCATATGCGCACAACCAAATAAAAGTCTACATGTAGTGATAATTGTGACCTCTGAATATATCAGTAATATTTAATCAGGAAATTGGCAGCATTGTCGCATTTGTTTTTGGGGAAATTTTGTACTTGCATTATTGTTAGTCCAATATTTCGGAAACTATCCTCATACCTAGAAATTTAACCAATCAGTTTTGCAGATTGTACTCACTTGCATTCTTGTTAATGGTACATAGCCATTGCACACAAAATAATGATCCTTGCTCCTGGAACTAATGCTTTCTAGCACAACTGAATAAATCAGTTTGCCACAGATATACCCAGCTATAATAAATTTCTTATGCCACATAAGTCGTTTCCTATACCCAGCAACCCTGGACCACAAAACTGAGAAGCTTCAAGGAACTTGCCTACCTGCACCATTGTTGTTGCAAATGACCTGTCTCTGGGTCTTGATTTCTGAGCAGCACAGCTCACTGCATAAGAGAGGCCCCAAAGATCTCATCAGGCGCCAATATGTGACACAATCTTCAGCATTGATCACACACGCTAGATTATTGGACGACCAAGCAGGCTGACAATTGAAAACTTACCAACCAAACATGCTGCTCTGTTCATTGGAGTCTGCAAGCAGAGGTTAAGATATCATGCCCAAATAATCTTCTCAGAAATTATTTGGTTCAATGTTGTTCCTGAAAATTGAGACATGCCATCCATGCTACGATCTTCGATGGACTTCCCTGCCAAGATTTTAGTTCTATTGCTGCAACCACTGTTCAGAAATCCCTCTTGTATTTCTTTGATGCCTGAACCTGAAAAAAGCTATGCACTGTACTTTGTTCTTAATTTCAGAAGCCACTTGAGTTTAGTCCAAATTGTCTCTCCAAACAGGCTGCTCTTTTATTTAGTCGAGAGGTCGGTGAACCACTTGTCCAAACCCTCCATTATTGCCGTTAAACCCTTATCCTGCAACCACTTGTTGTACTTTCATTCCCCTCTTCTTTTGCAGAGATAATGAGGAGCTGCTTCCGTTAACACTAAGCATCTTCCCATATTAGACACTATAAACATACAACTAATACAATATACATAATTCCATACTTCAAAACAACAAAATGACAGCAACAAATATGTTCAATTTTTTCTCTCAGGAAAGGGCTGAATCCTGGCGTTCAGGCATCTCCAACGTGAATCATCAAATAGACATCACCAAATGTCCATGGACACGTTCAGACATATCTGCGGACAGGCGGGTAGGCGAAGGTCGTCCAATCAGAGTCATCAAATGTAAGTGGACAACGATTTAATTGATTTGCGGATTAATTTTTACATAGCAAAATATCCCTAAAAACTACTAAACGAACTAAAAAGCATATATACTGCTGTTGGAGTGAGGTTTTGATGACCCCACGCGGGACAGTCCGACCTCATCGTCATTTGCGGTCGACGCGAACGAGGCGGAGCTGCCGACGTGTGCCTCATTGACATCGTCGGCATGTTGCTACTGTGCCATCGTTGTCCTCGGCCTCCATGTTCTCAAAGAGCCACTTCTGCCGCATGTCATTGATGCAGACCTGGAACGCTCATGCTCAATGGTTTGCTCGCTCTGCACAAACGCGAGCACCATATAGTTCTCGTCAAGGACACCTTACCTCGCAAGGAGCTCCGCCACGGCAGCGGCATCCATGCGCTCTGCCTCGATTTGAGCCAGTGCCGCGCGGTGCTCCTCTTCGAGGGTTAGGTTGTACTGCTGCTCCGCTTGCAGTAGTGTGAACCCCGGACATTGTGGGAGGTACTGTTGGGGAACGTAGTAATTTCAAAAAATTTCCTACACACACGCAAGATCATGGTGATGCATAGCAACGAGAGGGGAGAGTGTGTCCACCTACCCTCGTAGACCGAAAGCGGAAGCGTTAGCACAACGCGGTTGATGTAGTCGTACGTCTTCACGATCCGACCGATCAAGTACCGAACGCACGGCACCTCCGAGTTCTGCACACGTTCAACTCGATGACGTCCCTCGAACTCCGATCCAGCCGAGCTTTGAGGGAGAGTTTCATCAGCACGACGGCGTGGTGACGATGATGATGTTGCTACCATCGCAGGGCTTCGCCTAAGCACCGCTACGATATTATCGAGGTGGATTATGGTGGAGGGGGGCACCGCACACGGCTAAGAGATCAAAAGATCAATTGTTGTGTCTATGGGGTGCCCCCCTCCTCCGTATATAATGGGGGAGGAGAGGGCCGGCCAAGGGGAGGAGGCGCGCCCAAGGGGGGAGTCCTACTCACACCGGGAGTAGGACTCCTCCTTTTCCTATTTGGAGAGGGAGAGGGAAGGAAGAGGAAGGAGGGAGGAAGGAAAGGGGGGCGGCCCCCCTCCCAATTCGGATTGGGCTTTGGGGGGGGCGCCCCCCTCCCTTGCTCCTTTCCCCTACTTTCCACTAAAGCCCATTAAGGCCCATATACCTCCCCGGGGGTTCCGATAACCTCCCGGTGCTCCGGTATTATCCCGATCTCACCCGGAACCATTCCGGTGTCCAAATATAGTCGTCCAATATATCGATCTTTATGTCTCGACCATTTCGAGACTCCTCGTCATGTCCGTGATCACATCCTGGGCTCCGAACTACCTTCGGTACATCAAAACACATAAACTCATAATATAACCGTCATCGAACTTTAAGCGTGCGGACCCTACGGGTTCGAGAACTATGTAGACATGACCGAGACACGTCTCCGGTCAATAACCAATAGCGGAACCTGGATGCTCATATTGGCTCCCACATATTCTACGAAGATCTTTATCGGTCAAACCGCATAACAACATACGTTGTTCCCTTTGTCATCGGTATGTTACTTGCCCGAGATTCCATCGTCGGTATCTCAATACCTAGTTCAATCTCGTTACCGGCAAGTCTCTTTACTCGTTCCGTAATACATCATCCCGCAACTAACTCATTAGTTACAATGCTTGCAAGGCTTATAGTGATGTGCATTACCGAGTGGGCCCAGAGATACCTCTCCGACAATCGGAGTGACAAATCCTAATCTCGAAATACGCCAACCCAACAAGTACCTTCGGAGACACCTGTAGAGCACCTTTATAATCACCCAGTTATGTTGTGACGTTTGGTAGCACACAAAGTGTTCCTCCGGTAAACGGGAGTTGCATAATCTCATAGTCATAGGAACTTGTATAAGTCATGAAGAAAGCAATAGCAGAACACTAAACGATCAAGTGCTAAGCTAACGGAATGGGTCAAGTCAATCACATCATTCTCCTAATGATGTGATCCCATTAATCAAATGACAACTCATGTCTATGGCTAGGAAACATAACCATCTTTGATCAACGAGCTAGTCAAGTAGAGGCATACTAGTGACACTCTGTTTGTCTATGTATTCACACAAGTATTATGTTTCCGGTTAATACAATTCTAGCATGAATAATAAACATTTATCATGATATAAGGAAATAAATAATAACTTTATTATTGCCTCTAGGGCATATTTTCTCCAGTCTCCCACTTGCACTAGAGTCAATAATCTAGATTACACAGTAATGATTCTAACACCCATGGATCCTTGGTGCTGATCATGTTTTGCTCGTGGAAGAGGCTTAGTCAACGGGTCTGCAACATTCAGATCCGTATGTATTTTGCAAATCTCTATGTCTCCCACCTGGACTTGATCCCGGATGGAGTTGAAGTGTCTCTTGATGTGCTTGGTTCTCTTGTGAAATCTGGATTCCTTTGCCAATGCAATTGCACCAGTATTGTCACAAAAGATTTTCATTGGACCCGATGCACTAGGTATGACACCTAGATCGGATATGAACTCCTTCATCCAGACTCCTTCATTTGCTGCTTCCGAAGCAGCTATGTACTCCGCTTCACATGTAGATCCCGCTACGACGCTTTGTTTAGAACTGCACCAACTGACAGCTCCACCGTTCAATATAAACACGTATCCGGTTTGCGATTTAGAATCGTCCGGATCAGTGTCAAAGCTTGCATCGACGTAACCGTTTACGACGAGCTCTTTGTCACCTCCATAAACGAGAAACATATCCTTAGTCCTTTTCAGGTATTTCAGGATGTTCTTGACCGCTGTCCAGTGATCCACTCCTGGATTACTTTGGTACCTCCCTGCTAAACTAATAGCAAGGCACACATCAGGTCTGGTACACAGCATTGCATACATGATAGAGCCTATGGCTGAAGCATAGGGAACATCTTTCATTTTCTCTCTATCTTCTGCGGTGGTCGGGCATGGAGTCTTACTCAACTTCACACCTTGTAACACAAGCAAGAACCCTTTCTTTGCTTGATCCATTTTGAACTTCTTCAAAACTTTGTCAAGGTATGTGCTTTGTGGAAGTGCAATTAAGCCTCTTGATCTATCTCTATAGATCTTGATGCCCAATATATAAGCAGCTTCACCGAGGTCCTTCATTGAAAAATTCTTATTCAAATATCCTTTTATGCTA
The DNA here is from genome assembly GCF_002575655.3 of Aegilops tauschii subsp. strangulata. Lineage (NCBI taxonomy): Eukaryota > Viridiplantae > Streptophyta > Magnoliopsida > Poales > Poaceae > Aegilops > Aegilops tauschii. The sequence goes on from NC_053035.3 coordinate 465,764,887, forward strand.
TCCAGAAATTCTATATCATTTCCAATCAACAACATGTCATCCACATATAATTTTAGAAATGCTACAGAGCTCCCACTCACTTTCTTGTAAATACAGGCTTCTCCAAAAGTCTGTATAAAACCATATGCTTTGATCACACTATCAAAACGTTTATTCCAACTCCGAGAGGCTTGCACCAGTCCATAAATGGATCGCTGGAGCTTGCACACTTTGTTAGCTCCCTTTGGATCGACAAAACCTTCTGGTTGCATCATATACAACTCTTCTTCCAGAAATCCATTCAGGAATGCAGTTTTGACATCCATTTGCCAAATTTCATAATCATAAAATGCGGCAATTGCTAACATGATTCGGACAGACTTAAGCATCGCTACGGGTGAGAAGGTCTCATCGTAGTCAATCCCTTGAACTTGTCGAAAACCTTTTGCAACAAGTCGAGCTTTATAGACAGTAACATTACCATCAGCGTCAGTCTTCTTCTTGAAGATCCATTTATTCTCGATGGCTTGCCGATCATCAGGCAAGTCAACTAAAGTCCATACTTTGTTCTCATACATGGATCCCATCTCAGATTTCATGGCCTCAAGCCATTTTGTGGAATTTGGGCTCACCATCGCTTCTTCATAGTTTGTAGGTTCGTCATGGTCTAGTAACATAACCTCCAGAACAAGATTACCATACCACTCTGGTGCGGATCTTACTCTGGTTGACCTACGAGGTTCAGTAGTAACTTGATCTGAAGTTTCATGATCGATATCATTAGCTTCCTCACTAATTGGTGTAGGTGTCACAGGAACCGGTTTCTGTGATGAACTACTTTCCAATAAGGGAGCAGGTACAATTACCTCATCAAGTTCTACTTTCCTCCCACTCACTTCTTTCGAGAGAAACTCCTTCTCTAGAAAGGATCCATTCTTAGCAATGAATGTCTTGCCTTCGGATCTGTGATAGAAGGTGTACCCAACACATTTCTCCGATTTGGGTTCGAGCTTATCAGGTTGAAGCTTTTTCACATAAGCATCGCAGCCCCAATTTTTAAGAAACGACAACTTTGGTTTCTTGCCAAACCACAGTTCATAAGGCGTCGTCTCAACAGATTTTGATGGTGCCCTATTTAACGTGAATGCGGCCGTCTCTAAAGCATAACCCCAAAATGATAGTGGTAAATCAGTAAGAGACATCATAGATCGTACCATATCTAGTAAAGTACGATTACGACGTTCGGACACACCATTACGCTGTGGTGTTCCGGGTGGCGTGAGTTGTGAAACTATTCCGCATTGTTTTTAATGTAGACCAAACTCGTAACTCAAATATTCTCCTCCACGATCAGATCGTAGAAACTTTATTTTCTTGTTACGATGATTTTCAACTTCACTCTGAAATTCTTTGAACTTTTCAAATGTTTCAGACTTATGTTTCATTAAGTAGATATACCCATATCTGCTTAAATCATCTGTGAAGGTGAGAAAATAACGATACCCGCCGCGAGCCTCAACATTCATTGGACCACATACATCAGCATGTATGATTTCCAACAAATCAGTTGCTCGCTCCATAGTTCCGGAGAACGGCGTTTTAGTCATCTTACCCATGAGGCATGGTTCACAAGTACCAAGTGATTCATAATCAAGTGATTCCAAAAGTCCATCAACATGGAGTTTCTTCATGCGCTTTACACCAATATAACCCAAACGGCAGTGCCACAAATAAGTTGCACTATCATTATCAACTCTGCATCTTTTGGCTTCAACATTATGAATATGTGTGTCACTACTATCGAGATTCAACAAAAATAGACCACTCTTCAAGGGTGCATGGCCATAAAAGATATTACTCATATAAATAGAACAACCATTATTCTCAGATTTAAATGAATAACCGTCTCGCATCAAACAAGATCCAGATATAATGTTCATGCTCAACGCTGGCACCAAATAACAATTATTTAGGTCTAAAACTAATCCCGAAGGTAGATGTAGAGGTAGCGTGCCGACGGCGATCACATCGACTTTGGAACCATTTCCCACGCGCATCGTCACCTCGTCCTTAGCCAGTCTTCGCTTAATCCATAGTCCCTGTTTCGAGTTGCAAATATTAGCAACAGAACCAGTATCAAATACCCAGGTGCTACTGCGAGCTCTGGTAAGGTACACATCAATAACATGTATATCACATATACCTTTGTTCACCTTGCCATCCTTCTTATCCGCCAAATACTTGGGGCAGTTCCGCTTCCAGTGACCAGTCTGCTTGCAGTAGAAGCACTCAGTCTCAGGCTTAGGTCCAGACTTGGGTTTCTTCACTTGAGCAGCAACTTGTTTGATGTTCTTCTTGAAGTTCCCCTTCTTCTTCCATTTGCCCTTTTTCTTGAAACTGGTGGTCTTGTTGACCATCAACACTTGATGCTCCTTCTTGATTTCTACCTCCGCAGCCTTTAGCATTGCGAAGAGCTCGGGAATCGTCTTATCCATCCCTTGCATGTTATAGTTCATCACGAAGCTCTTGTAGCTTGGTGGCAGTGATTGAAGAATCCTGTCAATGACGTTATCATCCGGAAGATTAACTCCCAGTTGAATCAAGTGATTGTTATACCCCAGACATTCTGAGTATTGCTACCTCTTGAGCACTCCGTTGGTTTTCCCTTGAAGAGGAAAGGGTGATGCAGCAAAGTAGCGTAAGTATTTCCCTCAGTTATTGAGAACCAAGGTATCAATCCAGTAGGAGGCTACGCGCGAGTCCCTCGTACCTACACAAAACAAATAAATCCTCGCAACCAACGCGATAAGGGGTTGTCAATCCCTTCACGGTCACTTACGAGAGTGAGATCTGATAGATATGATAGGATAATATTTTTGGTATTTTTGTGATAAAGATGCAAAGTAAAATAAAAGCAAAGTAAAAAACCAAAGGAAATAAATAAGTGTTGGAAGATTAATATGATGAAGATAGACCCGGGGCCATAGGTTTCACTAGTGGCTTCTCTCAAGATCATAAGTATTTTACGATGGGTGAACGAATTACTGTTGAGCAATTGGCAGAATTGAGCATAGTTATGAGAATATCTAGGTATGATCATGTATATAGGCATCACGTCCGAGACAAGTAGACCGACTCCTGCCTGCATCTACTACTATTACTCCACTCATCGACCGCTATCCAGCATGCATCTAGTGTATTAAGTTCATGAAAACAGAGTAACACCTTAAGCAAGATGACATGATGTAGAGGGATAAATTCATGCAATATGATAAAAACCCCATCTTGTTATCCTCGATGCAAAAAATACAATACGTGCCTTGCTGCCCCTACTGTCACTGGGAAAGGACACCGCAAGATTGAACCCAAAGCTAAGCACTTCTCCCATTGCAAGAAAGATCAATCTAGTAGGCCAAACCAAACTGATAATTCGAAGAGACTTGCAAAGATAACCAATCATACATAAAAGAATTCAGAGAAGATTCAAATATTGTTCATAGATAAACTTGATCATAAACCCACAATTCATCGGTCTCAACAAACACACCGCAAAAGAAGATTACATCGAATAGATCTGCACGAGAGAGGGGGAGAACATTGTATTGAGATCCAAAAAGATAGAAGAAGCCATCTAGCTACTAACTATGGACTCGAAGGTCTGAGGTAAACTACTCACACTTCATCGGAGAGGCTATGGTGTTGATGTAGAAGCCCTCCGTGATGGATGCCCCCTCCGACGGAGCTCCGGAACAGGCCCCAAGATGGGATCTCGTGGGTACAGAAGGTTGCGGCGGTGGAATTAGGTTTTTGGCTCCTGTTCTGATCGTTTGGGGGTACGTAGGTATATATAGGAGGAAGGAGTACGTCGGTGGAGCAACAGGGGGCCCACGAGGGTGGAGGGCGCGCCCCCTACCTCGTGGCCTCCTGGAAGCTTCTCTTACGTAGGGCCCAAGTCTCCTGGATCTTGTTCGTTCCAAAAATCACGCTCCTGAAGGTTTCATTCCGTTTGGACTCCGTTTGATATTCTTTTTCTGCGAAACTCTGAAATAGGCAAAAAACAGCAATTCTGGGCTGGGCCTCCAGTTAATAGGTTAGTCCCAAAAATAATATAAAAGTGAATAATAAAGCCCAATAATGTCCAAAACAGAAGATAATATAGCATGGAGCAATCAAAAATTATAGATACGTTGGAGACGTATCAAGCATCCCCAAGCTTAATTCCTGCTCGTCCTCAAGTAGGTAAATGATAAAAATAGAATTTTTGATGCGGAGTGCTACTAGGCATAATTTCAATGTAATTCTTCTTAATTGTGGTATGAATATTCAGATCCGAAAGATTCAAGATAAAAGTTCATATTGACATAAAAATAATAATACTTCAAGCATACTAACTAAGCAATTATGTCTTCTCAAAATAACATGGCCAAAGAAAGTTCATCCCTACAAAATCATATAGTTTAGTCATGCTCCATTTTCGTCACACAAGAATGCTCTCATCATGCACAACCCCGATGACAAGCCAAGCAATTGTTTCATACTTTAGTAATCTCAAACTTATAAACTTTCACGCAATATATGAGCGCGAGCCATGGACATAACACTATGGGTGGAATAGAATATGATGATGGGGGTTATGTGGAGAAGACAAAAAAGGAGAAAGTCTCACATCAACGAGGCTAATCAATGAGCTATGGAGATGCCCATCGATTGATGTTAATGCAAGGAGTAGGGATTGCCATGCAACGGATGCACTAGAGCTATAGATGTATGAAAGCTCAACAAAAGAAACTAAGTGGGTGTGCATCCAACTTGCTTGCTCACGAAGACCTAGGGCATTGAGGAGGCCCATTGTTGGAATATACAAGCCAAGTTCTATAATGAAAAATTCCCACTAGTATATGAAAGTGACAAAACAAGAGACTCTCTATCATGAAGATTATGGTGCTACTTTGAAGCACAAGTGTGGCAAAGGATAGTAACATTGTCCCTTCTCTCTTTTTCTCTCATTTTTTTCTCACTTGGGACAATGCTCTAGAATGATGATCATCACACTTCTATTTATTTACAACTCAATGATTACAACTCGATACTAGAACAAAGTATGACTCTATATGAATGCCTCCGGCGGTGTACCGGGATATGCAATGAACCAAGAGTGACATGTATGAAAGAATTGTGAATGGTGGCTTTGCCACAAATACTATGTCAACTACATGATTATGCTAAGCAATATGACAATGATGAACGTGTCATGATAAACGGAATGGTGGAAAGTTGCATGGCAATATATCTCGGAATGGCTATGGAAATGCCATGATAGGTAGGTATGGTGGCTGTTTTGAGGAAGATATAAGGAGGTTTATGTGTGAAAGAGCGTATCATATCACGGGGTTTGGATGCACCGGCGAAGTTTGCACCAACTCTCAATGTGAGAAAGGGCAATGCACGGTACCGAAGAGGCTAGCAATGATGGAAGGGTGAGAGTGCGTATAATCCATGGACTCAACATTAGTCATAAAGAACTCACATACTTATTGCAAAAATCTACAAGCCATCAAAAACGAAGCACTATGCGCATGCTCCTAGGGGGATAGATTGGTAGGAAAAGACCATCGCTCGTCCCCGACCGCCACTCATAAGGAGGACAATCAAAGAACACCTCATGTTTCAAATTTATTACATAACGTTTACCATACGTGCATGCTACGGGACTTGCAAACTTCAACACAAGCATTTCTCAAATTCACAACTACTCAACTAGCACGACTTTGATATTATTACCTCCATATCTCAAAACAATCATCAAGCATCAAACTTATCTTAGTATTCAAAACACTCATAAGAAAGTTTTTACTAATCTTGAATACCTAGCATATTAAGATTATTTAAGCAAATTACCATGCTATTTAAGACTCTCAAAATAATCTAAGTGAAGTATGAGAGATCAATAGTTTCTATAAAACAAATCCACCACCGTGCTCTAAAAGATATAAGTGAAGTACTAGAGCAAAACTATATAACTTAAAAGATATAAGTGAAGCACATAGAGTATTCTAATAATTTCCAAATCATGTATGGCTCTCTCAAAAGGTGTGTCTAGCAAGGATGATTGTGGTGAACTAAAAAGAAAAGACTCAAATCATACAAGACGCTCCAAGCAAAACACATATCATGTGGTGAATAAAAATATAGCTCCAAGTAAAGTTACCGGTGGAAGTAGACGAAAGAGGGGATGCCTTCCGGGGCATCCCCAAGCTTTGGCTTTTTGGTGTCCTTAGATTATCTTGGGGGTGCCATGGGAATCCCTAAGCTTAGGCTCTTGCCACTCCTTGTTCCATAATCCATCAAAATCTTTCACCCAAAACTTGAAAACTTCACAACACAAAACTCAACAAAAAATCTCGTGAGCTCCGTTAGCGAAAGAAAACAAAAGACCACTTCAAGGTACTGTAATGAACTCATTATTTATTTATATTGGTGTTAAACCTACTGTATTCCAACTTCTCTATGGTTTATAAACTATTTTACTAGCCATAGATTCATCAAAATAAGCAAACAACACACGAAAAACAGAATCTGTCAAAAACAGAACAGTCTGTAGTATTCTGTAACTAACTCTAACTTCTGGAACTCCAAAAAATCATCCAAAATAGGACGACCTAGACAATTTGTTTATTGATCAGAAGCAATTGGAATCAGTATTTTATCACGTTATGGTGATTTTTAACAATTGTTTTCGTGAACAGAAAGTTTCTGGAAATTACAGCAAGATCAAATAACTATCTTCCAAGAAGATCCTATAGGTTTAACTTGGCACAAACACTAATTAAAATATAAAAACACATCTAACCAGAGGCTAGATCAAAGATTTATTCATAAACAGAAGCAAAAGAAAAAAAAACTAAAAATAAAATTGGGTTGCCTCCCAACAAGCGCTATCGTTTAACGCCCCTAGCTAGGCATAAAAGCAAGGATAGATCTAGGTATTGCCATCTTTTGTGGGCAATCCATAAGTGGCTCTCATGATAGATTCATATGGTAATTTTATTTTCTTCCTAGGGAAGTGTTCCATGCCCTTCTTTAATGGAAATTGGAATCTAATATTCCCTTCCTTCATATCAATAATTGCACCAATCGTTCTAAGGAAAGGTCTACCAAGAATAATAGGACATGAAGGATTGCAATCTATATCAAGAACGATAAAATCTACGGGCACATAGTTCCTATTTGCAACAATAAGAACATCATTAATTCTTCCCATAGGTTTCTTAATAGTGGAAACCGCAAGGTGCAAGTTTAAAGAGCAATCATCAAAATCATGGAAACCTAGCAAATCACACAAAGTTTTTGGAATCGTGGAAACACTAGCACCCAAATCACACAAAGCATAGAACTCATGATCCTTAATCTTAATTTTAATAATAGGTTCCCACTCATCATAAAGTTTTCTAGGGATAGAAACTTCCAACTCAAGTTTTTCTTCATAAGATTGCATCAAAGCATCAACGATATGTTTAGTAAACGCTTTATTTTGACTATAAGCATGAGGAGAATTTAGCACGGATTGCAACAAGGAAATAAAATCTATCAAAGAGCAATTTTCATAATTAAATTCCTTGAAATCCAAAATAGTGGGTTTATTAACATCTAACGTTTTGATTTCTTCAATCCCACTTTTATCAATTTTAGCATCAAGGTCTGAAATCTCCGAATTTTTGGAACGCCTTCTAGGTAAAGGTGGATCATATTCAGTCCATCATTATCAAGATTCATATTGCAAAACAAAGATTTAATAGGGGACACATCAATAACTTTTAGAGCTTCATCTTTATTTTCATAGAAATTTGAAGAACACGCTTTCATAAAGCAATCTTTCTTAGCACGCATCCTAGCGGTTCTTTCTTTGCACTCATCAATGGAAATTCTCATGGCTTTGAGAAACTCATTGATACCATGCTTAGGAGGAATAGATCTAAGCTTTAAAGAATCAACATCAAGAGAAATTCTATCAACGTTCCTAGCCAATTCATCAACTTTAAGCAATTTCTCTTCAAGCAAAGCATTAAAATTCTTTTGTGAATTCATAAAATCTTTAACACTAGTCTCAAATTCAGAGGGCATCTTATTAAAATTTCCATAAGAGTTATTGTAGGAATTACCATAATTATTAGAGGAATTGCTAGGATAAGGCCTAGGATTAAAGTTTCCTCTATACGCGTTGTTACCAAAATTATTCCTACCAACAAAATTCACATCCATAGATTTATTATTATTCTCAATCAAAGTAGACAAAGGCATATCATTAGGATCAGAAGAAACACTCTTAGTAGCAAATAATTTCATAAGTTCATCCATCTTTCCACTCAAAACATTTATTTCTTCTATCGCATGCACTTTTTTATTAGTAGATCTTTCAGTGTGCCATTGAGAATAATTAACCATAATATTATCGAGGAGTTTAGTATCTTCTCCTAAAGTGATTTCCATAAAAGTGCCTCCCATGGCCGAATCTAAAAGACTTCTAGAAGCAAAATTCAATCCGGCATAAAAAAATTGTATAATCATCCACAAATTCAAACCATGTGTAGGGCAATTACGTATCATTAATTTCATCATCTCCCAAGCTTGTGCAACATGTTCATGATCAAGTTGCTTAAAATTCATAATATCGTTTCTAAGAGAGATGATCTTAGCGGGAGGAAAATACTTAGAGATAAAAGCATCTTTGCACTTATTCCATGAATCAATACTATTTTTAGGCAAAGACGAAAACCAAGCTTTAGCACGATATCTAAGCGAAAAAGGAAATAGCTTCAATTTAACAATATCATTATCAACATCTTTCTTCTTTTGCATATCACACAAATCAACGAAGCTATTTAGGTGAGTAGCGGCATCTTCACTAGGAAGGCCGGCGAATTGATCTTTCATGACAAGATTCAACAAAGCAGCATTGATTTCACAAGATTCAGTATTGGTAAGAGGAGCAATCGGAGTGCTAAGGAAATCATTATTGTTGGTATTGGTAAAGTCACATAATTTGGTATTATCTTGAGCCATCGTGACAAACAAGCAATCCAACACACGAGCAAACAAAAAGCAAGCGAAAAAGAGGCAAACGGAAAAGAGAGGGCGAATAAAACGGCAAGGGTGAAGTGGGGGAGAGGAAAACGAGAGGCAAATGGCAAATAATGTAATGCGGGAGATAAGGGATTGTGATGGGTACTTGGTATGTTGACTTTTGCGTAGACCTCCCCGGCAACGGCGCCAGAAATCCTTCTTGCTACCTCTTGAGCACTGTGTTGGTTTTCCCTTAAAGAGGAAAGGGTGATGCAGCAAAGTAGCATAAGTATTTCCCTCAATTTTTGAGAACCAAGGTATCAATCCAGTAGGAGGCTACGCGCGAGTCCCTCGTACCTACACAAAACAAATAAATCCTTGCAACCAACGCGATAAGGGGTTGTCAATCCCTTCACGGTCACTTACGAGAGTGAGATCTGATAGATATGATAGGATAATATTTTTGGTATTTTTGTGATAAATATGCAAAGTAAAATAAAAGCAAAGTAAAAAACCAAAGGAAATAAATAAGTGTTGGAAGATTAATATGATGAAGATAGACCCGGGGCCATAGGTTTCGCTAGTGGCTTCTCTCAAGAGCATAAGTATTTTACGGTGGGTGAACGAATTACTGTTGAGCAATTGACAGAATTGAGCATAGTTATGAGAATATCTAGGTATGATCATGTATATAGGCATCACGTCCGAGACAAGTAGACCGACTCCTGCCTGCATCTACTACTATTACTCCACTCATCGACCGCTATCCAGCATGCATCTAGTGTATTAAGTTCATGAAAACAGAGTAACGCCTTAAGCAAGATGACATGATGTAGAGGGATAAATTCATGCAATATGATAAAAACCCCATCTTGTTATCCTCGATGGCAACAATACAATACGTGCCTTGCTGCCCCTACTGTCACTGGGAAAGGACACCGCAAGATTGAACCCAAAGCTAAGCACTTCTCCCATTGCAAGAAAGATCAATCTAGTAGGCCAAACCAAACTGATAATTCGAAGAGACTTGCAAAGATAACCAATCATACATAAAAGAATTCATAGAAGATTCAAATATTGTTCATAGATAAACTTGATCATAAACCCACAATTCATCGGTCTCAACAAACACACCACAAAAGAAGATTACATCGAATAGATCTCCACGAGAGAGGGGGAGAACATTGTATTGAGATCCAAAAAGATAGAAGAAGCCATCTAGCTACTAACTATGGACCCGAAGGTCTGAGGTAAACTACTCACACTTCATCGGAGAGGCTATGGTGTTGATGTAGAAGCCCTCCGTGATGGATGCCCCTTCCGACGGAGCTCCGGAACAGGCCCCAAGATGGGATCTCGTGGGTACAGAAGGTTGCGGCGGTGGAATTAGGTTTTTGGCTCCTGTTCTGATCGTTTGGGGGTACGTAGGTATATATAGGAGGAAGGAGTACGTCGGTGGAGCAACAGGGGGCCCACGAGGGTGGAGGGCGCGCCCCCTACCTCGTGGCCTCCTGGAAGCTTCTCTTACGTAGGGTCCAAGTCTCCTGGATCTTGTTCGTTCCAAAAATCACGCTCCCGAAGGTTTCATTCCGTTTGGACTCCGTTTGATATTCTTTTTCTGCGAAACTCTGAAATAGGCAAAAAACAGCAATTCTGGGCTGGGCCTCCGGTTAATAGGTTAGTCCCAAAAATAATATAAAAGTGAATAATAAAGCCCAATAATGTCCAAAACAGAAGATAATATAGCATGGAGCAATCAAAAATTATAGATACGTTGGAGACGTATCAAGTATATGCTCACTGACAGAACTATTCTCCTCCATCTTGCAGCTGTAGAACTTATTGGAGACTTCATATCTCTCAATCCGGGCATTTGCTTGAAATATTAACTTCAATTCCTCGAACATCTCATATGCTCCATGACGTTCAAAACGTCGTTGAAGTCCGGTTCTAAGCCGTAAAGCATGGCACACTGAACTATCGAGTAGTCATCAGCTTTGCTCTGCCAGACGTTCATAACATCTGGTGTTGCTCCTGCAGCTGGTCTGGCACCTAGCAGTGCTTCCAGGACGTAATTCTTCTGTGCAGCAATGAGGATAATCCTCAAGTTACGGACCCAGTCCGTGTAATTGCTACCATCATCTTTCAACTTTGCTTTCTCAAGGAACGCATTAAAATTCAACGGAACAACAACACGAGCCATCTATCTACAACAACATAGACATGCAAAATACTATCAGGTACTAAGTTCATGATAAATTTAAGTTTAATTAATCATATTACTTAAGAACTCCCACTTAGATAGACATCCCTCTAATCATCTAAGTGATCACGTGATCCAAATCAACTAAACCATGTCCGATTTCACATGAGATGGAGTAGTTTTCAATGGTGAACATCACTATGTTGATCATATCTACTATATGATTCACGGTCGACCTTTCGGTCTTAGTGTTCCGAGGCCATATCTGCATATGCTAGGCTCGTCAAGTTTAACCCTAGTATTTTGCGTGTGTAAAACTGGCTTGCACCCGTTGTAGATGGACGTAGAGCTTATCACACCCGATCATCACGTGGTGTCTCGGCACGATGAACTTTGGCAACGGTGCATACTCAGGGAGAACACTTTTATCTTGAAATTTAGTGAGAGATCATCTTATAATGCTACCGTCAACCAAAGCAAAATAAGATGCATAAAAGATAAACATCACATGCAATCAATATAAGTGATATGATATGGCCATCATCATCTTGTGCTTGTGATCTCCATCTCCGAAGCACCGTCATGATCACCATCGTCACCGGCGCGACACCTTGATCTTCATCGTAGCATAGTTGTCGTCTCGCCAACTATTGCTTCTACGACTATCGCTACCGCTTAGTGATAAAGTAAAGCAATTACAGGGCGATTGCATTGCATACAATAAAGCGACAACCATATGGCTCCTGCCAGTTGCCGATAACTCGGTTACAAAACATGATCATCTCATACAATAAAATATAGCATCATGTCTTGACCATATCACATCACAACATGCCCTGCAAAAACAAGTTAGACGTCCTCTACTTTGTTGTTGCAAGTTTTACGTGGCTGCTACGGGCTGAGCAAGAACCGTTCTTACCTACGCATCAAAACCACAACGATAGTTCGTCAAGTTAGTGCTGTTTTAACCTTCTCAAGGACCGGGCGTAGCCACACTCGGTTCAACTAAAGTTGGAGAAACTGACACCCGCCAGCCACCTGTGTGCAAAGCACGTCGGTAGAACTAGTCTCGCGTAAGCGTACACGTAATGTCGGTCCGGGCCGCTTCATCCAACAATACCGCCGAACCAAAGTATGACATGCTGGTAAGCAGTATGACTGGTATCGCCCACAACTCACTTGTGTTCTACTCGTGCAAATAACATCAACGCATAAAACCTGGCTCGGATGCCACTGTTGGGGAACGTAGTAATTTCAAAAAAATTGCTACGCACACGCAAGATCATGGTGATGCATAGCAACGAGAGGGGAGAGTGTGTCCACGTACCCTCGTAGACCGAAAGCGGAAGCATTAGCACCACGCAGTTGATGTAGTCGTACGTCTTCATGATCTGACCGATCAAGTACCGAACGCACGGCACCTCCGAGTTCTGCACACGTTCAACTCGATGACGTCCCTCGAACTCTGGTCCAGCCGAGCTTTGAGGGAGAGTTCTGTCAGCACGACGGCGTGGTGACGATGATGATGTTGCTACCGTCGCAGGGCTTCGCCTAAGCACCGCTACGATATTATCGAGGTGGATTATGGTGGAGGGGGGCACCGCACACGGCTAAGAGATCAAAAGATCAATTGTTGTGTCTATGGGGTGCCCCCTCCTCCGTATGTAAAGGGGGGAGGAGAGGGCCGGCCAAGGGGAGGAGGCGCGCCCAAGGGGGGAGTCCTACTCCCACCGGGAGTAGGACTCCTCCTTTTCCTATTTGGAGAGGGAGAGGGAAGGAAGAGGAAGGAGGGAGGAAGGAAAGGGGGGCCGGCCCCCCTCCCAATTTGGATTGGGGGGGGCGCCCCCTGCCTTGCTCCTTTCCCCTCCTTTCCACTAAAGCCCATTAAGGCCCATATACCTCCCGGGGGGTTCCGATAGTCTCACCCGGAACCATTCCGGTGTCCAAATATAGTCGTCCAATATATCGATCTTTATGTCTCGACCATTTCGAGACTCCTCGTCATGTCCGTGATCACATCCGGGACTCCAAACTACCTTCGGTACATCAAAACACATAAAATCATAATATAACCGTCATCCAACTTTAAGCGTGCGGACCCTACAGGTTCGAGAACTATGTAGACATGACCGAGACACATCTCCGGTCAATAGCCAATAGCGGAACCTGGATGCTCATATTGGCTCCCACATATTCTACGAAGATCTTTATCGGTCAAACCGCATAACAACATACGTTGTTCCCTTTGTCATCGGTATGTTACTTGCCCGAGATTCCATCGTCGGTATCTCAATACCTAGTTCAATCTCGTTACCGGCAAGTCTCTTTACTCGTTCCGTAATACATCATCCCGCAACTAACTCATTAGTTACAATGCTTGCAAGGCTTATAGTGATGTGCATTACCGAGTGGGCCCAGAGATACCTCTCCGACAATCGGAGTGACAAATCCTAATCTCGAAATACGCCAACCCAACAAGTACCTTCGGAGACACCTGTAGAGCACCTTTATAATCACCCAGTTACGTTGTGACGTTTGGTAGCACACAAAGTGTTCCTCCGGTAAACGGGAGTTGCATAATCTCATAGTCATAGGAACTTGTATAAGTCATGAAGAAAGCATAGCAGAACACTAAACAATCAAGTGCTAAGCTAACAGAATGGGTCAAGTCAATCACATCATTCTCCTAAGGATGTGATCCCGTTAATCAAATGACAACTCATGTCTATGGCTAGGAAACATAACCATCTTTGATCAACGAGCTAGTCAAGTAGAGGCATACTAGTGACACTCTGTTTGTCTATGTATTCACACAAGTATTATGTTTCCGGTTAATACAATTCTAGCATGAATAATAAACATTTATCATGATATAAGGAAATAAATAATAACTTTATTATTGCCTCTAGGGCATATTTCCTTCAGGTACGGCATCGACGATAATTGCCTCCTTCGCGGGAGCCTTCTCCTCTGCCGCGGGCAAATCCTGCTCCTCTAGCATGGGCTCCTCCACCGAGGCATCCACCATGGCCAAGGACAGTGGCGGAGGTGAATAAACATATTAGCCCCCCCCCTAACAGAAACGGAGAGTATAAAATCTCAAAAGAAAAGGCCCATAAGAAAGCCCAGTCATGGTCAAAGCCTCCCCCGCTCCTAGTACTGGTCCTTGCGATTACATAAAAAAGCTCCATCTAATGCAGGAATTGGCTCTGAACAAGGATGATCTGGATGATGTGATCTTCGAGGAAGAAGATGTGCTGGCGGAGGAGGACCTCCGTTGGATGATATTGATTCGAGTTCACATGGACAAGGGCTTTAGTACGTACTGGTTCTTTCGTAACATGAAGACGGCTTGGGATCTTGCCAGGCCAGTTAAGATCAAAACCCTAGAGGAGAATTTGTTCCAGATGCAATTTGATTGCCTAGGGGATTGGGAGCGGGTCACGCAGGGGGGACCGTGGCACTTCAGAGGAAACCCTGTGATTATCACTCCGTATGACGGCTACACAAAACCATCCTCGATTGAGCTCTTCAAGTTTGAGATTTGGGCAAGGATCATCGATCTCCCGATCGCTTTCCATGGCAAAGTGAAGGCTCTGGCCTCTAATTTTGGTGAATTCGTCGAGTCAAAACCATCATCCTTTGATTTCGAAGGGAACTTCTATAGAGTCAAGGTTAGGATGGATGTGCGAAACCCTCTGAAAAAATCCACCTCGCTGATCTGAGGGGGAGAGAGACAGATCTTTGCCGTCAAGTATGAACGCCTGCCGGACTGGTGTCAAGTTTGTGGCATGATGGGCCATGAGTACAAGGAACATGGTAGCAGGGTTCACCCGCCCTCGGCCATGATCTTCAAAAATCTACATGCACCGGCCACTACAGCTTGGGGCACCAGGCGTCGGGGTAGGAATCAGAGGAACACGTCCATGGAAAAGCAAGGTATGGGCCAGCCTGGTTATAAAGGTGAAGAGGAGTTTGAGCGAGAGGAGATGGACATGGAAGCGTCTGATGCCAATCCCAAGCGTCCCTCTGATGAGGTGACGGGCACACATAACCCAAAAGCGAATACGGGGCTGGAGTTGGTGCTGGCAGGCAAGCAGGACGGAACCAATATACCACTAAGCCCTCCCCCAAAGCAAGACTCGAAGAGGACAAAAACTGTGCAGACGGAGAAACCAAGTGGTGGAGTTGCAAAGAAGATCCCTCCTATGGGAAAAAGCTCGGACGCGAGATCGGCGGCCTCCCCGGCGGAGGACCGCCGGACGCAATGAATCTTCTAAGCTGGAACTGCCGGGGGATTGGCAACGCCCCGACAGTTCAAGAGCTTCGCGAACTCGCGAATAAGTTTGCCTCTAAAGTTCTTTGTATCATGGAGACCCAGATCAGCGGGGTTAGAGCTGAAAATCTAAAAAGTACTTTAGGCTATGATAACTCTTTTGCTGTTGATTCCTCCGGTAGGAGTGGAGGATTAGCTATCTTTTGGAATAATGAAATAAAGATCGAGATTTTGGGCTACTCTAAGTACCATATTGATGGGAAAATTTCTGGTTTGGGTGACCATAGTTGGAGGCTCTCTTGTTTCTACGGGGAGGCCCAGACCCATCTCCGTCAACATACCTGGGACACAATGAAGAATCTCTCAACTCTCCAAGACTTGCCATGGGTGTGTGTGGGAGATTTTAATAAAGGTTTGAAACATGATGAACATGATGGTATCGGCTCTAGAAGCCAGTCTCAAATACAGGGCTTTAGAGATGTTGTGGATGTATGTGGTTTGGTCGACCTTGGTTTCAAGGGCACTAGATGGACATATGAGAAAAGAGTAGCGGGTGGTTCTTATACCCGCGTGAGGCTGGACAGAGCCTTGGCTCGGTAGACTGGTGTGGTCTTTTCCCTGCTGCGTTGGTCAAGCATCTCACTGCGGCGTCCTCAGATCACTCGCCAATCTTGCTACAACCGTCTCAACCAAATGGGAGTAGAAATAAGAAGAACCCGTTTCGATATGAGGTGATGTGGGACACGCACCCAGAGCTAAAACCTACTATCCAGTCCGCACGGGAGTCCAACAACCACAACCTAACTGTGAAGTGCGTGCTAATCTCGAGGCACTTGCAAACAATTTAGGAGACTGGTCACGTACTATGTTTGGAAGTGTGAGAGGGGAGATCAAATGCTTAAAGAAAGACCTTGAACGTATGCGCAGTGATGCTTTGCGAGTCGGGCCATCACATGCAGAGATTAAGATCAATGATCGATTGATTGAGCTGTACTTAAGGAAGGAACTAATGTGGAGACAAAGGTCCCGTGTGGAGTGTCTTTCAGCGGGGTACCGAAACTCGCATTTTTTACACATGAGAGCTTCTTTGCGTCTAAGGAAGAATATCATTAAGGCCTTG
Source organism: Aegilops tauschii subsp. strangulata (assembly GCF_002575655.3). Lineage (NCBI taxonomy): Eukaryota > Viridiplantae > Streptophyta > Magnoliopsida > Poales > Poaceae > Aegilops > Aegilops tauschii. The sequence continues at coordinate 465,781,525 of NC_053035.3, forward strand.
CAACGACCGAACAGGCAAATGACAGACGATCTGACAGAGATGCAACAGATGGCTCTCGATTTTTACAAAACCCTATACACTTTGGAGGGGGTTCAGGGTGTTGATGATGTGCTTGAACACGTACCTGTGAAAAGTAACGCAAGCTATGAATGAAACTATACTTGCACCGTACAGTGATAAGGAGGTGAAGGAAGCGCTGTTTCAAATATTTCCCACAAAATCTCTGGGCCCTGATGGTTTCCCAGCACACTTTTTTCAGAGGCATTGGGATATTTGTGGCAAAGTGGTAACCAGATCGGTACTAGCTATTATGAAAGGGGAGGAGAGCCCGGCGTGCATAAACAATACATTGTTGGTTCTCATTCCCAATGTACAAAACCCAACGTTACTTTCTCAATTTCGCCCGATAAGTTTATGTAACGTTTTCTATAAGATTGCCTCGAAAGTGCTCTCAAACCGTTTGAAGTTAGTCCTTCCGGATATCATTTCAGAGGAACAATCAGCTTTTGTACCAGGGAGACTGATAACAGACAACATAATCTCAGCCTACGAATGTTTGCACTTCATGAAGAGGAGCAGATCAAAAAACAATAGCTATCTACACTGAAACTTGATATGATGAAGGACAATCGAGTGGAATAGACCTACTTGAGGTCTATGATGTATAAGTTGGGCTTTGCACCATCGTGGGTTGATATGGTGATGACCATGGTAAGCTCGGTAACTTTTTCTGTCATGTTCAATGGTGTGAAGTCCAAGGTATTTACCCCCTCACGAGGTATTCGACAGGGAGACCCAATCTCTCCATACCTTTTCTTGATAGCAGCGGAGGGCCTTTCGTGCCTCTTAAAATCCCAGAATCAGTCATCCCAGCTCAGCGGCATTAAGGTGGCACCGTCGGCACCGGCGGTGAATCACCTTTTATTCACGGATGACAGCCTGCTATTTTTCAGGGCGAGTGTCAATGGAGCAGAAGAAGTGCCAAACCTATTGGATACGTACTGTATGGCTTCGGGACAGAGTATCAACAAGGAGAAATCCTCCATCTTTTTCAACAAGGGCTGCCCAGAGATAGTGCGCAACACTATTAAAGGATATCTGCAGGTCCCTAATGAATCCTTGGGTGATAGATACCTAGGCATGCCAACTGATGTGGGTCACTCAAAAAAGGGAACATTCAAATATTTGAGTGATAGGGTTTGGGATAAGGTGAAGGGATGGATGAGCAAGTGCCTCTCAGTGGGAGGAAAAGATGTTCTAATTAAATCGGTAGCCCAAGCTATCCCGGTTTACTCCATGTCCTGTTTTAAGTTGTCGAGAGGTTTATGTGATCATATAAAATCAATCATTCAAAAATTCTGGTGGGGTTGCAAACAAGGTGAACGCAAGCCAGCTTGGGTTTCTTGGGACATCATGACGTGACCAAAGCACCTGGGAGGCCTCGGTTTCAGAGACCTTGAGCTTTTTAATTTGGCGCTGCTGGCTCGCCAAGCTTGGAGATTACTACATGAACCAACGAGCCTCAGCGCAAGGATCTTAAAGGCTGCTTATTACCCAGAGAGGACGATCCTGGATGCAGAGCTGGGTACAAGACCGTCCCAGATTTGGCGTGCTGTTCTGGAGGGTCGGGACTTGTTACGGCAAGGCATTATTCGCCGGATTGGTAACGGCCAAACGACGGAGATATGGGCTGACAACTGGATACCGAAGGAGATGACCCCGTGACCGATTACATCGCTTGTGGCTGATCCTCCTAGGTACGTCTCAGAGTTGCTTCTCCCAGCCACTGCATCATGGAATGAAGATCTAATCAGAGCAGTTTTTCTCCCTATCGATGCCGAAGCTATCTGGAAGATACCCATATGTACTCACAACATAGGAGATTTCTGGGCATGGTACCCAGAGAAGAAGGGTAAGTTCACCGTCAGTTCGGCCTATAATTTTTTGCAAAAGACTAAGATCTAGAGGGAGGAATGGTTGCAAGGAAGGGGCGGTTCGTCCAGCTCCGATAGAGATGAAAAATCCTGGAGCTCGCTGTGGAAGATCAAGGTCCCTTCGAAGATAAGAATCTTCCTATGGAGGCTGGCACATCATTCACTTCCAACTACAGATGTTTTGAAATTTGAAGAGAAAAAATATGGCCGTACATGACGCTTGCCCGCTGTGTGGAGGCGAGGATTCATGGAGACACGCTCTCGTGGCATGCACCATGTCGCGATGCGTTTGGGCTTTGTCAGAAGACACCATCATATCCAGTATGACTGAAAACGCAGAAGCCAATGCGAGGATTTGGTTGTTCGAGCTGCATGAGTCCATTGATCATTCCAGCTTCACAAGGATGGTCATCACTCTTTGGTCGATTTGGTATTCTAGACGGAAGGCCATATATGAATCAATCTTTCAAAGTCCACAGCAAACTGCCAGCTTTGTCAACAACTATATCAGTGATCTAGGTCTCATAACAGCCCGAAATGATCACCCAAGTCCGACTGCTCCCATCCAAGCACGAACAGCGCGATGGCTGCGTCCGCCGAATGGCTGCGTCAAGATCAACGTAGATGGAGCAGTGGCTAGGCAATGCCGTGGAGGAGCGGTCACGGTTCTGTGCCGTGACCAGGAGGGAGTCTACTTGGATCTTCGGCGGTGGTTTTTTGCCACACGAGGGATCCCCTCCTTCTGGAGACATATGCTTGTCGGGAGGCACTATCACTCGCCGACGACCTGGCGGTCAGGAACATCTGCGTGGCTTCGGATTGCCAGGAGGTGGTAAATGACATCAACAGGAGTACCGAAGGCCCCAATGCGTCTATTGTGCATGAAATTTTGAGTCATTGTAATAGTTTTAGCTCTTGCTCTTTTATTCATGAGCATAGGAACTTTAATTTCGAGGCTCATTATCTCGCTAAATTTGCTTATAAGTTAGGCGTAGGTTGTCATGTTTGGTTGGGCACCCCTCATGACCCAACTTGTGTACCTATGACCTTTTCTTTGAATGAATAAAGACAGCGAGATTTCTAAAAAAAACCCTAAAAAACTCCTTATGCCCTCCCTGGCCCGGCCCATAGCTTATGCCCTCCCTGCTCGCGAAGTTCGATCGAATCAGGCGACACAAGCGCCCGGCGAATCCTGCAAACTACTCTAGCGGTTAATTCTGAAGGTTAGCACTATTAAGTACACTTAATTAAGGGATCCAACTCATCTCTCATCTTATACGTGTTGAATTGTACAACCAATTTTAGTTATTTTGAGGGAGTGATCTAGTATGCTAATTTATTTGTAATTTCTTTCAATTGTCCGATTTATGATGCGTGTGTGAAGGAAAAAATCGTCGCTAAACACCATAAAGATTAATTCAATATTCAGCATGTTGTTTCAAGTTCCTTTTTTAGGGTAATGTTGTTTCGAATTCTGAACATATTGAGAGGCAAACGAAGCAAATTACCAGTCTTCAATCCAATGAAAGATGACTTGCTTTGAAATTACATGATAACCTACATAGATACGGAAACTTAGCAAACATGTTATCTTCTGATGAAATTATTAAATAAAATCATCTTACTGGAAGTTCTAGGGGAAATTTTAAACTAATATAAATGCAGCTATGTTTTATGTCTTGACGTGCCACATTATTTTGTATTGAACTCCATGGTACTTTTTTTTGCACCGCACAATTTTCTTTTATCAAGTTAGCTTGCCCCCCCCCCCCCTTACCTAAATCCTGGCTCCGCCCCTGGCCAAGGAGTCGTCCTCCTCCTCATCCAAACCCCCCTTGGAGAGTTCGGAGGTTGCACGGCTTCAATGCAGCTTTGGTGCCGTGTGTCCGCGGCGCGAACCTTTATAGCGATTTCGGCGCAGCGTTCCGACATCAGCTGCTAGTAGCAAACATCTAAAACCCGCACCATGGCGATGGATGGCGGACTCGAACTACAGCTCGGATTGTAGACGGTGGAAGGCGGATGGCGGACTAGGGGGCTTGGACTGTGAGAGGAAGGGCCGGGAGGCGTGGTTTTGGGGGTGCCCGACCGGCTTTGAATAGTCGGGTAGACGGAGCGGCGAAGGTTGATGAATAATGGCAGCCGAGTAGGCTTCTCGGTCGCCGCGCAAACACAAATGCGGGTAGGCGGGCGACCGGTCGCGTCTAGTGTGAATGTGCGGACGGTTCTAGAGCTAGACAAGTGGAAAGGGGTTTTGGGGTGGGTATGGGCTATCGGAGTTCGACGTGGCAGACATCCGAACTCCCCCAGAGCTCCCTAGGTTTGGGGCCGTGCTACGAGATTTTGGACGTTTGAATCGGTCTCGCCCAATTTGGTGATTCACATTGGAGATCTGGAAGTGTCTAGACTGTTCGGACATTTGCGGGCATTTTGGCAATCCGCGTTGGAGATGACATCAACCACGAGCTCATCAAAGAACTAGTACTTTTGTACAAATTTATTTATTTTACTATAAGTTTATTCAACCGGAGTCTGGTTTTTTACCTAATAATATGTTTGAGGGTTTCAAAACTAGAACTTTTTATGTTCTAAACATGTATCTGTTTCCTTCCTTTCTGTGAGGGGGGATGAATAAATAAAGCATGCTATTTTTTCGTTTCATTTTCTTAGTTTTCTTTCTTTTTCTCCATATACATTGTTTCTTTCTCTGTTTTCTTATTCTTTTCCTTTCCTCATGTTCAATACATGTCAACATTTTCAAACATATGTTACATTTTTCATATAGAGCGGAACAATCTTTATACACATTAATTTTTTTTAAAATACATGACTAATATTTTTTATAATATATGTACTAATGTCTATTTTTTCTTACACATTATACATTTTTCATATACATGTTTAGCCATTTTTTAAATACATTATTAGCATTTTGCAAATATATTTTTTGATGTTTACTTTTTTTCATACATATTTTTACATATATGAGACATTTTTAATACATGTTAACATTCGCAAATATATTATTGACAATTTTTCAAATATAAGTTTCGACCTCTAACTTGAAACATTTTTTATACACGTTTAGTGTTCTCAAAATACATGATTAACATTTTTTCAAGCACATATTTATGAATATATCAAATATTTGTTAAACAGTTTTCAAATACATGTTGAAACATTTTTAATTGATATGAGTTTTTGCTGAACTACACGGCATTTTTTTCATATCTTATAAGCATATATTCATGAACATATTTTTTGAAACACGCGATTATTTTATGAATGTTTTCATTTTCCTAAAACAATTTATGGCTTTTGAATATATTTTTATTTGGTCTAGGTTTTTAAAATATATGTAATTTATAATTTTTTAAGAAATATTAACAAAAGAAATAAGAATGAATAAAGACAAATCGGAGAAGAAAACAAACTAACCTGGCCCGGCCCATAGTAATTGGAGCTCGGCCTGAGGCGATACCTCCTTCCACGTCGCTATAACGGAAGATCGTTGGCATATGCTAAACGGCTCTTAAGGCACCCGTTACATTGTATTTCACAATTTGGCGCATACATCCCTATACCTTTTTTTCTTTGTTCCTTATTTCTTTTCATTTTTTCGAAATATGTGAACTTCATTTTTATCCGAACTGATAAAAAAATCATATCCATGAACTTTTTTTCAAAACCCGGTGAACTTTTGTTCACAAAATTTTATGATTATTTTTGAATCGTGAATACATTCTGAAAATCATTCATTTTTTTCAAACTTTATGCACTTTTTCAAAACTGATGATTTTTTTTCAAATTCAATGTTTTTTTTTTCAAAATTGATGAGTTCTTTTAAATTTATGAACTTTTCTTCAAAATCAATAAACTTTATTCCAAATTCGATGCATTTTTTTGAATCCAATGAACTTTTTTCTAAATTCACGAACTTTTGCAAAACCAGGGAATTTTTCTTTCAAATTCACCAACTTTTTTTAAGTTTGTGAACTTTTTCAAAATCCGTCAAACATATTTGAATTCCATTTATTCATTTCTTTCATATTTTTTGTCAAAAGTCTGTAGTTGAACGGTCAACTGGTCAACCGAGACCAGTCAGTTCGATGGAGCGAACCAGGCGCGATTCCTATACGGTGCCCTAAGCACCCGTTATATGCCCTAAGCATACCGCCTCCGCCATGGGCCGGCCCACTTAAACCTTTTTTTCTCTTTTGTTAAAATTCAAAAACTACTCGTTGGTTGTGATTCGAACCAAGACCCCTATGCGCACAGGGCAAACAGAGGTAACCATGGTGACAGCCTAACGGTTATAATTACCTCCTTTCACTTCTTCAATGTAAGATAAAAAATGCTATGGTTTCCCTGTTTTACTTTTATTTATTTTTCAGTTTTTTCTGGGATTTTATTTTCTATTCCATTTTTACATTTGTTTTTATTTTTTAAAATTCATGAATTATTTTCTTTAAAATCATTAAATTTTCTTGTGTTCGTGAACTTTTTTTCAAATTCATTGAACTTTTTTCAAATTCATTGATGTTTTTTTCAAATTCGATGAAATTATTTTAAATTCAACGAACTTTTTTTTCAAAATCAATGAACTTTTTCCAATTTGATGATTTGTTTTTCAAGTTAGATGTTTTTTTCAAATTTGTGAATTTTTTCCCAAAATTGATGAACTTTTTCAATATTGATGAAGTTTTCAAGATTTTTGTTTCGTTTTTATTTTCAAAAAAGTTAAATGGTCAAGGGTTAACACTTGAATGAATGACCGAGCCTGCTATAGAATTTATAAACCCAGAAAACCGTTTTCATTTTCCACTTATCTAGACACTTGCTACCGATAGTACCACTGGACCTGCTAGTAGCAGCATGACTTCCACCATGCATGTATGTGGGTGGCCATAGAAAAAATATGACAATCAAAACGAGTGTACGAGCCGATGAAAAAAACTATGGAAACCGCGGGAGCAACTGAGATCTATATGGGCTGGCCCAGACGGACGCCTTCGGGCGGCAGCTTCCAGTTTGGGTAACATAAGCGCCAGTTAGGAGGTCACGAACGAGGGTGCAATCGAGCGCTTGCATTTCTACACGGGCCGGGTCAGTTGATCTTGTGCGTGGACGCAAAAAGGTCAACCGACGCCTAAGGCGTCCAATAGGAGGTCCCCAGGTCGTATTCCCCACTACAGCGTGGGCTAGAGTTCAAATGCTCACGAAATGTTAATCAAACAAAAATGTTCATCAAACTAAAAATGTGTTCATGAAATCGAAAATAATAGTTTTCATTTAAAAACCAATAAACTTCCTGTTCGTGACGACTCTTGCCACATAGATATTTGAAATTTCTTTTTATTTCTTGTATATGACATAGAAATATATGGAAGATCCTAAATCTGAATTTTCAAATCATTTTTGTACAATCTTTGAAGTATTCATAGTTCAAATTTGAATTATAGCCATTAAATGCGTGCAAATGCACTATGTGACTTAAATATAACAAATGAGCTATGAAAAGTGCCGGATTTTAACATGGAGGATTCTATGATGTATGTTAAGTGTAGAAAAAAATTCAAGGTCAAACAACAAAGGAAATTTTAATTTGCGATTGAACTTGTTGAATTCATTCATGGAATCACGATTCTTCCTCTGAGATGGTTTGATTTCTAAAGAGTGTACACGAAAACTTTTGTGTAACCTTCTCAACTTTTACCATGACATACTAAGGTCATGCCATGACACCATGCCGAGTTTCATGTTTTTTGGACTTAATTTATATTTTCTCAAATAAAAAACCAAAAAACTCCCTGTTCATGGTTGTGTCGCTGGTTGTGATTTGAACCGAGAGTCTGAGACCCCTATGCACATGGCAAACAGAGGTAACCATGGCGACAGCCTAGTGGTTATAATTACTTCCTTTTACTTCTTCATTATAAGATAATAAATGCTATGATTTCCCTGTTTCACTTTTATTTATTTTTTGGTTTTCTTCTGGTCTTTTTCTTTTCTCATTAATTTTTTCCATTTTATTTTCTTTTTTTAATAAATTCGTGAATTTTTTTCTTTAAAATCATGAACTTTTCTTCAAATTCAATGAACTTTTTTCAAATTAATTGAAGTTTTTTTCAGATTCAATGAACTTACTTTAAATTCGATAAACTTGTTTTCAAAATCAATGAACCTTTTCCAATTCGATGATTTGTTTTTCAAAATAGATTTTTTGTTCCAAATTGGTGAAGTTTTTTCCAAAATTGATGAACATTTTCAATATCGAAGAAGTTTTCAATTTTTTTGTTTTTTTTTATTTTGAAAAATTTAAATGGTCAAGGGTTAACACTTGAATGAATTACCGAGCCTGCAATAGAATCTATAAACCCAAAAAACTGTTTTCGTTTTCTACTTATCTAGATGCATGCTACCGGTAGTACCACTGGACCTGCTAGTAGCAGCACGACTGCCGCCATGGATGTATGTGGGTGGCCATAGAAAAATTTGATAGTCAAAGCGACTGTACGAGACGATGAAAAAAAACTATGGAAACTGCGGGAGCGACTGAGATCTATATGGGCCGGCCCGGATGGACGCCTTCAGGCGGCAGCTTTCAGTTCGGGCGACATAAGGGGAGCTCCTAAACGGCGCATTAAGCGCCAGTTCAGGCACCTGGCGCCCACTGCCACATCTGGTGGGCCGACCTAGGAACACGCAGAGTAAAAACCTCCCAAAGAAGTTGCTCCCAACAGGATTTGATCTCGCGCCGTTTAGATACGCACCATGCACAACCACAAGAGCTACTAGGAACTAGTGATTTACTACAGCACGAGAGGATTTAGAACAAATCTAACCACGCTATTACTTGCACACCGTTTTAGAAAGACGTGATTTTTTGGAAAGAAAATGTGAACAAGATTAAAAAAATCGTGAAGTAGAAAAAAGTTCATAAATTAAAAAAAGACAAATTTGAAAAAAGTTCACTGATTGTCAAAAAATTTCACAAATTCAAAAAAGTTCATCGAAGTTCACAAATTCAAAAAAAAGTTCATCAATTTGAAAAAAAATCATTGATTTTTAACAAAGTTCACAAATGCGGAAAAGAGTTCACAAATTCGAATAAAAGTTCACCAACTTTCAAAAAAAGTTCACAAATTCGTAAAAGAGTTCATCATTTTGAAAAAAAGTTCATCAATTTTTTTTAAAATTTCAGAAATTCGAATAAAAGTTCATCAATTTCGGAAAACTTCATCGATTTGGAATAAAGTTACAGATTTTGAAAAAGTTCACGAAATTATTAAAAAGGAAAAGGAAAAAGTATAGAGAAAAAAGAAAAGAAAAAAGAAAAAAGAAAAAGAAATGATAGAAGAAAACCAAGAAAGGGAGACGTAACCACAACAGTCGAAGTAACCACAAGGGTCACGATGTTTTACAATTACTGCGAGATAGCAGGTTCGAGTCACGGTGAACTCACCGTATTTTTGCAGTTTTAACAGAAAAAAGACCTAAACGGGCCAGCCCAGATTGGCGAGGCGGTGTGCGCCGGTTTGCATTTAACATATGAATGGGCGCTGTGTAGGAATTGCCGACATAGGCGCCGGTTAGGAGGTCGCGGAACGAGGGTACAATCGAGCGCTTGCATTTCTACATGGGCTGGGTTAGTTGATCTTATGCATGGACGCTGAAAAGGTCAACCGACGCCTAAGGCGTCTAATAGGAGGTCCCCAGATCGTATTCGCAACTACAGCGTGGGATAGAGTTCAAATGCTCACCCCTAGGGAGGTGACACACGAGCGCCCTGTGCTATCGGGCCGGCCCATTCAACTTTTCTCCACACTGGTTTTGGGAAGATTCTACAACCTTCTGAGAACCGGTTTCAGTTTTTTCCTTTTACCTTTTTTCTCATTTGTTAACTTTTTCTAAAATTTGTGAACGTTTTAAAAAATCGTGAATATTTTTTACTCATCAAACAAAAAATGTTCATCAAATTAAAAACGTGTTCATGAAATCGAAAAACTTATTTTTCATTTAAAAACCAATAAACTCCATGTTCGTGGATGACTCTTGCCACATAGATATTTGAAATTTCTTTTTATTTCTTGTATATGGCATAGAAATATATGGAAGATCCTAAATATGAATTTTCAAATCATTTTTGTACAATCTTTCATGTACTCATAGTTCAAATTTGAATTATAGCCACTAAATGCGTGCAAATGCACTAAATGACTTAAATATAACAAATGAGCTATGAAAAATGCCAGATTTTAACATGGAGGATTCTATGATGTATGTTAAGTGTAGAAAAAAAATTCAAGGTCAAACAACGAAGGAATTTTTAATTTGTCATCAAACTTGTTGAATTCATTCACGAAATCATGATTCTTCCTCTGAGATGGTTCAATTTCTAAAGATGTCCATTAAAACTTTTGTGTAATCTTCTCAACTTTTTCTGTGACATACTAAGGTCATGTCATGACACCATGCCGAGTTTCATGTTTTCCAGACTTAATTTATATTTTCTCAAATTAAAAAACCAATAAACTCCCTGTTCATGGTTGTCTCTTGCCACATAGATATTTGAAATTTCTTTCATTTCTTGTATAAGCCATACAAATATGCTCGAGACTCTAAATATGTTTTTTCAAACCATTTTTCTGCACTCTTTCACATACTCGTAGTTTAAATTTGGATTATATCCATTAAATACGTAGAAATGCACCAAATGACAGTTGAGAAGTCGTTGGGCTAAGGCCTCATAAGACCAGTGCACCAGAATAACAACCACCACCGATGAAGAGTAGCGGGGATCATTAGGATCCAACATGAAGACACACGAACGACGGCCAGATCCGAGCAGATCCACCAAAGACACATCCACCGAAGACACACCTCAACACACCCACTGATGATGCTAGACGCATCACCGGGACGGGGGGCTAGGCGGGGCGAATTTTATTCCATCTTCAGGGAGCCGCCACGCGCCATCTCACCTGACACAAACCCTAACAAAACTCAAAGAACCATCTAAAAAAGAAACCCTCTCGCCGAGAAGGACAGGGATCCACTGCGCCTCATGGCCCTAAAGCCACCGGTGACGCGAGGCGGACCGACGGCAGCATTGACGGGAGGTAGAGGAACCCTATCATTTTTTTGGAGAGGAGGCGTGAAAGTGTAATTTTTTTCACTCATCACTAGCTTCATGCACGCACGTTCAGCATTAGCAGGCCGAATCTCACGCAACGGCCACACGACTCGGCCATTTTATTCCATGCATGTAGCTTGTGCAATCTTCGATGACTGCGAATTCATGGCGTTAGATTTTTCCCATGTAATATATGAACACTGTAATAGAGATGAGAATCAAGTAGCACATGAACTAGCTAAGTTAGCCAGATTAGCGCCTCTCCTAGTATGTGATGCCCCTAGTGGGATTATCCCTTTTATTGTAAATGATGCCACTATTCTTATAAGTGAATAAAGGAGGAGTAAATTGTCAAAAAAAAACACTTGAGCCTTGTGCACGTAGACCACATCTTCACTGCATGTACTGATTGCCTGCTCACTAAACACACGACTAATCCTGGTAACTACGCACTAATGGCTGCCAATTAATCCACCTGCGGCATTGCACTCTCGATCTTTATCATTGCGTGTTGTGCTCTCTGCCGATCTGTGGCCGATGTGCCGTGATTATTACTACATGAATACAGTTTGCTAGAACTTAGTCTGACTAGTACTTCTTTCATTTTAAAATAAGTGTTTTGAGCTTAGTACAAATTTGTATTAGAGCTAGTACAAAGTTGAGACATTTAGTTTGGGACGGAGGGAGTACTACAAGTAACATCATGCAAGTATGAATAAAACATGAACTACTACAAGTACAACAAGGTTGATTCCAACAGACTCTACATGTAGCAGAAAAAAGAAACTCTAATACTAGCTTAGGAAAGAAGCATGCATATTCCAGCACACCGGTTCGTAAGGGCCTTTAGTGCCGGTTCCACAACCGGCACTAAAGAGTGGGGACTAAAGATCCCCCCCTTTAGTACCGGTTCATCACGAACCGGCGCTAAAGTGCCACCACGTGGCACGAGCCAGGCCCGGGTGCGTGCAGGACATTAGTACCGGTTGGTAACACCAACCGGTACTAAATGTTTGGGGGTGTTTTGGTATTATTTTTTATTTTTCCTTTAATTTTGTGTTTTCAATTTAATTTAGTGATTATTTTAGTTGTTAAATCATTAGGTGAAAGTACCGCAGATTAGTTTCGACTGGATGCATGTGGATCCTAGCTAAGTGATCAAGTATATGCCATATCCATATTATACTTGATCACGTGATCAAGTATAATATGGATATGGCATATACTTGATCACTTAGCTAGGATCCATCCAGCTGAAACTAATCTGCGGTTTCTTTCATAAATGATATAATAACTCATCATCATCATATTAATATAAAAACTCTTGCATCATATCATCAACAACAGTAAACTAGCTAGTTAAAAATCATCATAGTCGTCATTACCACTGTTTAATCATCATAGTCATTACCGCTATCTAATCACCATCAACACTAGCTTAAAGAAAGAACATTCACTTGTACCAGAAGCAAAGATATCATCGAGTTCAACATGGTCATGATATTATAAGCGTTCATAACACCACAAAAGCAAATCACCCTTTGAGATTAAGTTCAGGACGAAGAACACGAACATGAGAGGACAAAAGTACTACGAGCATGAACTAGCTAAATCACTCCTGCTGCTCTCTCTCAGGTAAAATAGCATAGAACACGTATAGCTCTCCTGATTCATCATACTGGAGCATGCAGATGAACCTGTCTCCTAATCGTGGGCTGCGCTTCTCATTGCTGCCCCCTAGTACTTCTCTGGGATCGTTAACAATTTTGCTCCAATCTTTCACTATTAAGCATTCATCGCTTTTAGAGATCCTGAATGCACTCATGTGCAATGTAGGATATCTTGGCCGTAAGCTAACCATTGACATGTGACTTTTAGTCTCGATCCACTGAGGCACAACTGTCATCGGGAGTCCCTGTTGAAGAACATCGTATAGTAATTAATATACTTAGCAATGAAAGTTTAGCAAAAAAATAATGTATGCAAAAGATGCACTGAGGAAAAACAGTAAACATCTTACCATCTTTCGTAAATAGATGTGACCGTAGTTCAATACGATCACTATTGGTCGCACGTTTTGAGTACTAACATTTCTAAGTGCAGGAAGAAAATTTGTCTTAACAGTATGAAGATCCTCAAGCCATGAAACATAATGACTTATCTCCTCGCAGTTTAGTTCAGCTCCGGGACAGTAGTAGGTTCTGTCTACCAAGCGCCGGACATGTTTGTTTGAATGGAAATAAGCTGTCAATAGGAATTAGTTGTCAACTATTTTTGAATAAACAACATCAAAGACATAAATATGGTTGAGAAACTCACATAATGGTAGAACTGGAGGCGTCTGCACATCGACCTAGATGTCTCTATTACCTTCAATATCATCTTCCGGACGAATATCAAAGGTGATAACCATATCAGGCTTAAATGCATAAGCCTTGCATAGTGCTTGTCAAGTTTTGCATTCAAAATAGGTGTACGTGTTTGCATTGTATAATTTGACGTTGAAAGTATAACCATGCTCGGTCTTCAGGTAAACTCTCTTTACCTCCATAGTTTCCATAGCACTGAAACCTATCTTATCCAAGACAAAAATTCTTGCATGGCAGGGGATGCGCTAGTAGAATAGTGAAAATTTAAAATTATAAGTTGAAGCAAATGAAGCATATATAAGTCATGCTTAATTACGAAAAAAGACTTGTCGTTGTGACTTACTGTATCCACTTCAAAGGTCTCATCCAGTTTGATGCTGAAGCGCCTATCATCAACAAGGAAATTTCTGTCGCACAGGCTGCGCTAGTCTTCACAGTATTCGCACTTAATGAAATCCTTTTCGTCGTGAGACGACATTTCCTATGTTCATATAGGTGAAACATTAAACACTTCTAGTTCTATTAATTCAACTAATTCAACTACTTCTATTAGTTCAACTAGTTCTATTAATTCAACTAATTCAACTAAGCATTTAATAAAAATAAACTTGTTCTATTAATTTTCTTACTAAAATAAAGTAGCTAGTTCTATATAGTAATATTTTAATTAGATCATCAAATCTCAGATATCTAAATTTTCTTACTAAAAATAAACTAGTTCTATTAATTCAACTAATTCAACTAAGAATTTACTAAAAATAAATTAGTTCTATTAATTTTCTTACTAAAAATATAAAGTAGCTATATATAGTAATATTTTAATTAGATCATCAAATCTCAGATATCTAAATTTTTTTACTAAAAATAAACTAGTTCTACTAATTCAACTTGTTCAACTAAGCATTTACTAAAAATAAACTAGTTATATTAATTCAACTAGTTCAAATAATCTCATATACCTAAATTTTCTTACTAAAAATAAACTAGTTCTACTAATTCAACTAGTTCAACTAAGCATTTACTAAAAATAAACTAGTTATATTAATTCAACTAGTTCAAATAATCTCATATACCTAAATTTTCTTACTAAAAATAAACTTGTTCTACTAATTCAACTAGTTCAACTAAGCATTTACTAAAAATAAACTAGTTATATTAATTCAACTATTTCAAATAATCTCATATACCTAAATTTTCTTACTAAAAATAAACTTGTTCTATTAATTTTCATACAAAAATAAACTAGTTATATTAATTCAACTATTTCAAATCTCATATATATATACCTAATTAATATCTAGCTAATTCACTCTAACATTAATCTAAACAATAGAAAACAGAAAAAATAAAAAAAATATGTGTGTGTGTGTGTATGTGTGTGTGTGTACGAGCGGGGGGCGGCGGCGTACGGGCGGCGGCGCGAGACGGCGATGCGACGGGGACGGCGTGACGACGGGCGGCGGGCCAGGGGCGACGGCGCGATCGAGACGGCGACGTAGTATGGGGCGGCGGCGACGGGCGGCGGGGGCGACGGCGGTGACGGCGACGACGGGCAGCGGGGGCGACGGCGCGCGACGGGGGCGGTGAGGGCGGAGAGGCCGGCGAGGGTGGCGCGCGATGGGCGACGGCGCGGCGGCGGCGGCGATGTCGCGCGAAGAAGTTGGAGAAGTAGTGGTGGTCGATGAAACTGATTTTTTCGTGAGTGCCATATATATAGGAGGGACCATTAGTACCGGTTGGAGCCACCAACCGGTACTAAAGGCCAATTTTCGCCAGGTCAAGCGGCGGGAAACGACCCCCCTTTAGTACCGGTTCGTGGCTTGAACCGGTACTAAAGGCCCACGCATTAGTACCGGTTGGAGCCACCTACCGGTACTAATGGTTGTACGCTGTCACCGGCGGTGCACAATGTTTAGTCCCACCTCGCCGAGCGAAGGGCAGCCGCACTGGTTTATAAACCCAGCCGCGGCTGCTCCTTCGAACTTCTCTATATAGCAGGCTTCTGGGCCTAACTACGGCGCGCTGCCCTGTGAGCCTGCTGGCCCTTCTGGGCCTGAATTTGCAAACCCTAGGTCTGGCAGGCCCACTAGGCAGCGCCCCAACATTTTTTATATAGTTTTTTTCTTTTCTGCATTATTTATTTTCTTCTATTTATTTTTAAGTAAATTTTTTATATAGTTTTTGTCTTTTCTGTTTTATTTATTTCTGAGTAGTTTTTTTTGCTGTATTTAATTTCTTTGTGAATATAACAATTTTTTATATAGTTTTTTTCTTTTCTGCATTATTTATTTTCTTTTATTTATTTTTGAGTAATTTTTTATACAGTTTTTGTCTTTTCTGTTTTATTTATTTTCTTCTATTTATTTCGGAGTAGTTTTTTGCTGTATTTAGTTTCTTTGTGAATATTTTTGCTTTCTCGTCCGAAACCCTGATACTCCGAAAGAGATTGTCAGAACGTGTTGGAAATTGATGATGTCGCTTTGAATGCTGCATACTGAACGCAAAAATAGGCTGGAGTTCAAATAAGTTTAAAAAACATTGAAGTGCGCGGGTAACAGATGAGTTCTCGTCCGAAACCCTCATACTCTGAAAAAGATTGTCCAGTTTGTACACGAGGTGCGTCCAGTTTTCGCCGTGACCCTCTCTACCATTTTGCACACGCTATGCGGGTGAAATGATGATACCATGCCAAGTTCCAACATTTTCAAAGTTCATTTTGTAGTGATTTTCAATTTCACGGTCATTTAGCTCTCTAAACAAATCGGTAAATGACTGAAAAATAGCAAATGATGTCAGAACGTGTTGGAAATTAATGATGTCGCTTTAAATGCTGCATACTAAACGCAAAAATAGGCTGAAGTTCAAATAAGTTTAAAAAACATTGAAGTGCCCGTGTAACAGATGAGTTCTCGTCCGAAACCCCGATACTCCGAAAGTGATTGTCCAGTTTGTACACGAGGTGCGTCCAGTTTTCGTCGAGACCCTCTTTACTCTTTTGCACACGCTATGCGGGTGAAATGATGATACCATGCCAAATTCCAACATTTTCAGAGTTCATTTTGTAGTGATTTTCAATTTCACGGTCATTTAGCTCTCTAAACAAATCGGTAAATGACTGAAAATAGCAAATGATGTCAGAACGTGTTGGAAATTGATGACATCGATTTGAATGCTGCATACTGAACGCAAAAATAGGCTGGAGTTCAAATAAGTTTAAAAAATATTGAAGTGCCCGTGTAACAGATGATTCTCGTCCGAAACCCTGATACTCCGAAAGAGATTGTCCAGTTTGTACACGTGGTGCGTCCAGTTTTCGCCGTGACCCTCTCTACTCTTTTGCACACGCTATGCGGGTAAAATGATGATACCATGCCAAGTTCCAATATTTTCAGAGTTCATTTTGTAGTGATTTTCAATTTCACGGTCATTTAGCTCTCTAAACAAATCGGTAAATGACTGAAAACAGCAAATGATGTCAGAACGTGTTGGAAATTGATGACATTGCCTTGTGCTGCATACTGAACGCAAAAATAGGCTGGAGTTCAAATAAGTTTAAAAAACATTGAAGTGCCCGTGTAACAGATAAGTTCTCGTCCGAAACCCTGATACTCCAAAAGAGATTGTTCAGTTTGTACACGAAGTGCGTCCAGTTTTTGCCGTGACCCTCTCTACTCTTTTGCACATGCTATGCGGGTGAAATGATGATACCATGCCAAGTTCCAACATTTTCAGAGTTTATTTTGTAGTGATTTTCAATTTCACGGTCATTTAGCTCTCTAAACAAATCGGTAAATGACTGAGAAATAGCAAATGGTGTCAGAACGTGTTGGAAATTGATGACGTCGCTTTGAATGATGCATATTGAACGCAAAAATAGGCTGGAGTTCAAATAAGTTTAAAAAACATTGAAGTGCCCGTGTAACAGATAAGTTCTCGTCCGAAACCCTGATACTCCAAAAGAGATTGTTCAGTTTGTACACGAAGTGCGTCCAGTTTTTGCCGTGACCCTCTCTACTCTTTTGCACATGCTATGCGGGTGAAATGATGATACCATGCCAAGTTCCAACATTTTCAGAGTTTATTTTGTAGTGATTTTTAATTTCACGGTCATTTAGCTCTCTAAACAAATCGGTAAATGACTGAAAACAGCAAATGATGTCAGAACGTGTTGGAAATTGATGACATTGCCTTGTGCTGCATACTGAACGCAAAAATAGGCTGGAGTTCAAATAAGTTTAAAAAACATTGAAGTGCCCGTGTAACCGATGAGTTCTCGTCCGAAACCCTGATACCCCGAAAGAGATTGTCTAGTTTGTACACGAGGTGCGTACAGTTTTTGCCGTGACCATCTCTACTCTTTTGCACACGCTCTGCGAGTGAAATGATGATACCATGCCAAGTTCCAACATTTTCAGAGTTCATTTTGTAGTGATTTTCAATTTCACGGTCATTTAGCTCTCTAAACAAATCGGTAAATGACTGAAAAACAGCAAATAATGTCAGAACGTGTTGGAAATTGATGACGTCGCTTTGAATGATGCATATTGAACGCAAAAATAGGCTGGAGTTCAAATAAGTTTAAAAAACATTGAAGTGCCCGTGTAACAGATAAGTTCTCGTCCGAAACCCTGATACTCCAAAAGAGATTGTTCAGTTTGTACACGAAGTGCGTCCAGTTTTTGCCGTGACCCTCTCTACTCTTTTGCACATGCTATGCGGGTGAAATGATGATACCATGCCAAGTTCCAACATTTTCAGAGTTTATTTTGTAGTGATTTTCAATTTCACGGTCATTTAGCTCTCTAAACAAATCGGTAAATGACTGAGAAATAGCAAATGGTGTCAGAACGTGTTGAAAATTGATGACGTCGCTTTGAATGATGCATACTGAACGCAAAAATAGGCTGGAGTTCAAATAAGTTTAAAAAACATTGAAGTGCCCGTGTAACAGATGAGTTATCGTCCGAAGCCCTGATACTCCGAGAGAGATTGTCCAGTTTGTACACGAGATGCGTCCATTTTTTGCCGTGACCCTCTCTACTCTTTTGCACACGCTATGCGGGTGAAATGATGATAACATGCCAAGTTCCAACATTTTCAGAGTTCATTTGTAGTGATTTTCAATTTCACGGTCATTTAGCTCTCTAAACAAATCGGTAAATGACTGGAAAATAGCAAATGATGTCAGAACGTGTTGGAAATTGATGACGTCGCTTTAAATGCTGCATACTAAACGCAAAAATAGGCGGAGTTCAAATAATTTTAAAATACATTGAAGTGCCCGTGTAACAGATGAGTTCTCATCCGAAACCCTGAGACTCCGAAAGAGATTGTCCAGTTTGTACACGAGGTGCGTCCAGTTTTTGCCGTGACCCTCTCTACTCTTTTGCACACGCTATGCGGGTGAAATGATGATACCATGCCAAGTTCCAACATTTTCAGAGTTTATTTTGTAGTGATTTTCAATTTCACGGTTAGTTAGCTCTCTAAACGAATCGGTAAATGACTGAAAACAGCAAATGCTGTCAGAACGTGTTGAAAATTGATGACGTCGCTTTGAATGAAGCATACTGAATGCAAAAATAGGCTGGAGTTCAAATAAGTTTAAAAAACATTGAAGTGCCCGTGTAACAGATGAGTTCTCGTCCGAAACCCTAATACTCCGAAAGAGATTGTCCAGTTTGTACACGAGGTGCGTCCAGTTTTCGCCGTGACCCTCTCTACTCTTTTGCACACGCTATGCGGGTGAAATGATGATACCATGTCAAGTTCCAACATTTTCAGAGTTCATTTTGTAGTGATTTTCAATTTCACGGCCATTTAGCTATCTAAACAAATCGGTAAATGACTGAAAAACAGTAAATGATGTCAGAACGTGTTGGAAATTAATGACGTCGCTTTGAATGATGCATACTGAACGCAAAAATAGGCTGGAGTTCAAATAAGTTTAAAAAATATTGAAGTGCCCGTGTAACAGATGAGTTCTCGTCCAAAACCCTGATACTCCGAAAGAGATTGTCCAGTTTGTACACGAAGTGCGTTCAGTTTTCGCCGTGACCCTCTCTACTCTTTTGCACATGCTATGTGGGTGAAATGATGATACCATGCCAAGTTCCAACATTTTCAGAGTTTATTTTGTAGTGATTTTCAATTTCATGGTTATTTAGCTCTCTAAACGAATCGGTAAATGCTGAAAAACAGCAAATGATGTCAGAATGTGTTGGAAATTGATGACGTCGTTTTGAATGCTGCATACTGAACGCAAAAATAGGCTGGAGTTCAAAAAAGTTTAAGAAACATTGATTATCATAAAAAATACATTGATTATCAATGATCTTTTTGTGTAGAATCTGAATTGTCAATATGAGGCCTCAACGGTTTAGAAACCGGTGAAGACTCATGTTGCGGCCACAAATTGTACACATAGAGTTCAATGAAGACCAAATGCTTGGGATAGTTCGAGAAGTAACATATTTAAGGTGGTAAAAATCTTGCTAGGTGAGCGAGGTGGGACTAAAAACAGCCTGCCACAACCTCTTTACTATCGGTTCGTGCCATGAACCGGTACTAAAGGAGCTGGCCAGGCCCCAGCCTCTTTAGTACCGGTTCGTGGCATGAACCGCCGGTACTAAAGGTTCGCCCCGAACCGGTACTAAAAATCTACTCCCGCCTAGCCGTTTGAGCCGGCACTAATGGACACATTAATGCCGGCTCAAATGCAAACGGGCACTAATATGTCTCACATTTGACCCTTTTTCTAATAGTGGCAACCAGCCAGACGCAATCTGCTCGGCGCCTCATATATTGAGTTCGTCAACTTGGTGCATAGCATTAACTCTAGCTAGCTAGGTTCATCTGGTGTAGTACTAGTAGCTAGGAATGTGAAACTAGATGGTAAAAGTCAGCTCTGATGAAGGTGGAAGCAGGCACCACCGTGCGTGCTGGCGCGTGGGAGAAGCATAAATCGCACGGTGGCCTCCCCCGCCAAGAGCTTATAAATGCAGCTGCTGGCTAGCTAGCTGTTCAACATCGAAAAACCGGAGAGCAAGCGTAAGTAGCTAGCAACCCATCTATCCATCCATACACCGTACGACCATGGCCGCAGCGAAGCTCGCGCTTCTCATCCTAGCTGCCGCCGCGGTCGCCTGCACCGGCAACAGCCAGAGCCAGGTGCAACTGTGTGACTACGAGTTCGTTGTCTGGACATGCAATGAAAATTGGGCGGGCAGAGGCTCAGACCTCACGTTCCCTGTGTTCAGCGCGGAGGTCGTGGGCGGCGTCGCCCTGAAAACTCTGCAACGTGCCGCTGGTTCCAGGTTCGACGTCGGCACTCGGCAGTTAGGACAAGTTCATCGTCCAGAGCGGGCCGTGCGTGAAACCATGCGGCCTCCGCCTAGAGGTTCACAAAACCTGGTGGCTAGAGGTCGGGAGCGAGTGGAAGTGCCGTTCCGTCGACTTTTTTTTCGAACTTATTAAATAAGGGAGAAGCAAAGTTTAGAGTTTTACAAAAGCACCACATACACGCATGGCAATTACTCACGCAAAAAAAATAATTCACAGTCTTTTGGCACTGGTGGTAATCCAAAGCTTTGCCTCCTCCAAGATGGTGCTAAGTAGGATAGGCGGCGATGCGCACGTGTGACGGAACATCCTAGCATTTCGCTCATTCTAAATGGTCCAAGAGATAAGTATAGTGAGGGAGGTCATAATGCTCCGATTCTTTTTTTTAAAAAAGGAGGATGACCCCCGGCCTCTGCATCTGGGCGATGCATACGGCCACTTTATTAATTATACTCACAAGACCTTACAAAGTCATATAACAGTAAGACTAAAGCCGTCGTCTAAGCAACAAACTGTCGCTACACCTATCCAGTTGATGAAGGGGCGCAGATAGCCTGAGCCTAATACCAAACAGACATAGCAGCCAAGCCTAACATCTAAGACCTGAGACCCCAACCTAGCCACTTGCCGGGTCTGGGGCACACACTGGTCCGGCGTGCTCTCAGAGACCGCCGCCGCCAACTGCCACCGCTCCATCTTCAAAACTGTACTGATGCATCAACCTTGCTCGGTCCAGCTATCGTCGACGCCACCACGGCGCCCAACGACACCTCTTCCCTGCGCGCAAACAGCTGAACACGTCGCGGTCGCCACTGATACACCTCAGCGCCTTGCTGCCAAGTACCACCAGCCGACACAGCTTGAAGTCCTTGGAGGATCTGTCGTGCGTAGCACCTGCCGACCAGGCATGACAAAGCGTAGCACCTGTCGGTCAGGCATGACTTGACATCTCCACCGAAACTCCGTGCAAGACGAAGCCGCTCCACCTCCTGCCTCTAACTTCCAGCGCTGCTCCACAAACGATGCTCCCAAGAGAGAAACGACACCGCAGTGCCACCATCGTCCGATCTGGAACACCAGATCCTAGGGTTTCCCCCGGAGCAGCACGAGTGGGTCGACAGTAGTTACACGACGATGCCTTCATCAAGGTAACGGCGTAGTACGCCGCCATCGCCTGCCGTCGGCTCGGTTTTCACCGGCAACCATGTCTCCCCAACTCGCAGCCGGGACTAAATGATGGATTTCGAGATCACCAAGCTTCTGGCCGGCCACCGCCGACGAAGAAGATGACCACCACCACTGGCTACACCGGTCAGAACAGATCTGCCATGGGTGCCGCCAAGCAGTCCACCAGGCCCTCGACGCCGCCGCCGATCTAAAGCCAGATGGCATGCTGCCGAAGACCGCATCGCGCCGCCGCCCGATCTAGGCCAGCCGCCGCAACAGCCGCCCGATCTAGGCCAGCCGCCGCCGCAGCCGCCCGTGGCCCGAGGCAGGGTCGACCGCCGCCGCCGTTGAAGCCAACGCCGTCGCTTCTAGATCGGCCGCACGTCCACGCATGTTGGGGCCCCGCCACCCCTGAGACGCGGGAGGGAGGAAGAGCCCCCGCCACCGCCGTCGGCCTCCGGGCGCAAGCCGGCGGCGTCCTCCGGCGGCGGCGGGAGGAGGGGAGGAAGATGGGCTAGGCCCCGGCGGCGGCTAGGGTTGGGGAGCCACCCGAGTCGCCCGAGCGGGGGGACGACGCGGGGGCCTCCGACTGTATTTTCGGTTGGCTGCCGCAGATGAAATTGTCAAGGTACCAACCTGTGATGTCCATGTGAGCAAGACCAAGTTTTCCGATGATAGTCCTCTAAAGCGTGTAGCGGCACTTGAAGAAGAGGTGTCCATGCATGATGACGTATGTACATATCCAGTTTGGTGTTGAGTGCGTACTCAGGTTTTCTTATAATGGGAACCACTGGTTCTGATATTTTTCTAGTATATGTATTCAAAAGATGCCAGCACATCAAATACTTACACCGGCAACACATGGAAAACTTGTACGAGCATCGTTTGTTTTCAAGGAAACAAAAATGGAGATCCTCTTCTAAAAATCCTGCACCTTCGAAAGATACTTAGGGTTTAGACTTAATTAATTAATCTGTCGCCCCCTGAATTTCAGGGTGGGCTCCATCCCCTCTAATCAGATTTCGCCAACTAATCTCATAGGTTAATTTTCATAACTATCTGCCCGTAGATGTAGCAAAGGTCGACCTTGTCCCTCATATTGTTGGGCATTCTCTTGGTAATAAAATGGATCATTTCTTCTACCTCCTGCCTGCATCTCGTACGCATGGAGGGACACGTTTGTGGCTTCCCTGTTGAACACGTAACCGGTAACACTATCATAACCCTTGACTTTGTATGACTTTGTCGCTTAATCAATAAATTGCCCATGTTCTAAAGATAACCTTGTTCGTGCGGATGGATCTCTAAATATTTTTAGATGAATAGCGCAACTTTATTTCATTGTGCAACAAAAAGAGGGATACAAAGATGCTCAGGGAGGTAAAAAAAACCAAACATGATGCCCCACCGTAAGTGTGGCTGCCATTCTAGCTAGTCTATGAGATTCCCCATTGCTTTCACGGGCTAATGGCTAATTTGACAAGCCATAAATGAAGCTTTGCAAGTTTTCACTTCTCGCACAATCATGCTACGTCAATCTTGTTACGTCAATCTTGTTGACATGCAAATTCTGTCCCATAACGAGAGCTTCTTGGCATGCATACGCTTCAAGAACCTCTGGCTCCAGAATTCTTTCATACACCACAACAGATGCCCTTTGGAACACATCTTGGTAATTATGACATACTACACCCACTGCACCCTTGTTTTCAGATTTAGCTACCACACCATCAACATTCAGCTTTGCCTCTCCCTATGCTGGAGGTAACCACTTTGGTGCTTGTCTTGCCGTAATTCCCTTGCTAGTCTTTGGCATAAATCATAGCCCTGCATCTTATAGGTACCGATTGATGAAGATAAGAGGTGAGAGCGGGCTCTGATACTCATTCTCATGAATCGACCTTCTCCTCGCGCACCAAATAGGTGACCAGGTCACCTTGACCTCACTAAATTATGCTTGCTCAAAGTATGGCTCAAACCAAAGAGCCACAACTTAGCATCAGATGTTTCATCTCCATACAACGGTACGAGAACATGGTCCTCCTGCAGTGCCCATACCAATTTTGCCATATTATAGTCAAGAAGAGCATGGCGCCATGTATCATTGGCAGCAGTGGCGGAGGACAATAAAAATTAAGGTAGGGTGAACTCTAAAGCATAAGAATATATAACACAAAATGAAATAGAACATACATAATATTAATGTAATCCACATAAAATCACAAAAATAAAATGGAAGTATCACTGGTCCCTTCCAAGCCTGCAATTTCGTTGGTGTTGGGCCTTAGCTAGCTAGCTAGATCTATCGATTGATTATAGCGGGAAACAACACACACACGAAACCAATTCTCTCTCTCGTTTTATTTTTCTTTTTTGACGAACTCGTGAGCAATTCGTTGGAGGCCACAATCTTAAGGGTATCCTCCATCCCACCACTTAACTAAGCAGCTCGGCCCACAATGAAAATAACACGGTCTAAGGGGAAGTATCAGGTGATACCAACTCCCAAATGCTCCCATGCTACCAATTCAAAATTTCAAATTTAAAAATTTCAAAAAAAACCCTGAAAAAATCATGGATGTTCACAACACATGTTTAGATAAACCCTAAAAATTTAAAATCAAAATTCAATCGAGAAACAAAAAATAAAAATCCATCATGAATAGTGTCAAAGAAGAGAAAAGCAAAACTGACACTATTCACATTTGAATTTTTCTTTTTTGTTTCTCCACGTGTATGTCGAGTTTTGATCTGAATTTTTTAGGGGTTGTCGACATGTGTTGTTAACATCCATGATTGTTTTCAGAATTTTTTGAAATGTTTAAATTTGAACTTATCAAGTTGGTAGCATGGGAGCATGTGTGTGTTGGTATCAATGGATATTTTCCCCACGGTCCAATACTCCTACCCTAGCCCATGACTTCTTCTCTTCGTTTCTACTCCTTTCTTCCTCGATGAGCGGATCCTGCCGCCACCACGCATGAACTTGACATGCCAATCGAATATGCCTATGGCTGACTGCACTGGACGCTCACGCATGCGATGCCCGTGTCGCCCTCCCCGCGGGTGACCCGAGCGAAAACCTAGCCGCCGGATAACTTCTCTCCGGTCCTCCCCCCCTTGCCGCTGCCGGGAAAAGCCCTCCCGGCGTCGGCGACAACAAGGCCCTCCGTTTTCTCTTGCGGGGTCCGAATGGCGGCGGGGCGTTCAGCCTGCGGCAGGAGCGCGACATCGCTAGAGGCTTGGCAAAGGCGGGCATCACGTGGGCGCAACTGGAGCTAGCTGCAATGGCGCCTGGGTGGCCGACCGATCAAACCTCGGGGGCGCGTGTGCGTGGTGCACATGCATTGTCCCAGATGAGAGCTGCAGCGGCTTGAAGCGGCAGCATCCGGGCGGTGGTTCTGGTGGTGGCCTGCTCGTTGGCGTGGTGAGAGCTTGAGCACGACTGACCATGGGTCGGCGCGCGAGGGATTCTATCCCTAGTGCCTGGATCTGATAGTCATGGCGGAGGTTATCTTTGTATGGGCGACGACAACGGCTGTCACGGCAGTGGGTGCTCTTTGTAGCACCAGGAATCGGGGCGGGGACCCACGTTCTTCGACG
Source organism: Aegilops tauschii subsp. strangulata (assembly GCF_002575655.3). Classification (NCBI taxonomy): domain Eukaryota; kingdom Viridiplantae; phylum Streptophyta; class Magnoliopsida; order Poales; family Poaceae; genus Aegilops; species Aegilops tauschii. The sequence continues at coordinate 465,807,075 of NC_053035.3, forward strand.
GCAGCGAACTCCATGGTCGTGTTGGCGACTTGGAGACTGGATCTCGAGGTGGTGACAGCCTTTCTGAGGCTGTTGGCGGTATGGGACATCCCCTCCGTCAATAGATTGGGTTCAATGCGGCCTAGCAGGTGACACATGCGTCTCTTCCGGAGACGTCGAGCAATGTCCATCGCTGGCAGGTGAAGCCGCATGCGGACGCGCTGCCGACAGATGTTACGCACGACATCTCATGCGGAGGCGTCAAGTGATGCCTGCTATCGGCAGGTGCGACGCGATGGCTCAGGCGGAGGTGTCATGTTTAGCCTATTGCTGCTGGATCAAAGGTGGTGCTACAGTGGTGGGAGACGTCTTTGTCTTTTGATGTCTTCTCCAGAGCTATCCGGTTATCGAGGAGCCGGGAGCCGGATAACAGATGTTGGTACAGACAGCTTCAACGAGGAGTTTATGTACTCAGGTGGAAACACAAGATCTCTGATCTGGCTCTGTCGACGCGCGCCTGTGTCGTCTCCTTGCTGAAGGTGGTGGATTGAAGGTGAGGATTTCTTGTTGAAGGCGTAGTCTAGGTTGTGTATTTTTCGTTTTGATTTTGTCCAGTGGTGGAGACAGGCCTAGGGTAGTCGGGGCTATAGCCCTAGGCCTAGAACTTATAGCCTTTGATGTTCCTTCTTATTGAATATACAAAATCACAAGAGTGCATCATTCAAGCTAGCTTAGTTCTAGGCTTAATTTGATGCTAGCTCCGCCACTGATTTTGTCTTGTATCATAGTTTAGTGGCTATGTGGTGAAGTTACCATCGCGAGGCATGCGGCCGGGGGTTTTCTTTTTGCTTTATTTCTGGACTGAAATTGTTCAGTTGCTGGATTTTGCATTCTTAAGAGCAAGTACAATAGTGTGACATAAGCAGGCTATAAGGAATAGAATAATATATCTTTGCTTAGTTGGAGGAGAGAGAAGAGAAGTGCGCTCTTGGTTAGTAGCCAGCTGCAACACGAGACCCAAGACGCTTTGCGAGGATGTAAGGTGGGCCAACTATTGATAAACTAGTACATATTTAAAACCTACTATTGTACATGCCGGCTAAGAGGTTTGCTGTAGATGATATGACAATTTCTTATAGTCGACCGTTGGCTATATTATTAACCATTCTCTAATAACATATGGCTATGTGCATCGTTTAATGTAGAGACCCGGGCTTATCCTCCTTTTCAGAATAAATGTAAGTTAATTTTTGTCATAATTTAAGGTAGAGCGGCCGCTCTGCCTTACCCTACGGCTCCTCCGCCATTGATTGGCAGTATTGCAGATAGCACACACCGGAGTGGGCGCAATCTATGCGCATGCTCGCTCGGCGCCGGTCAGCAGGGATCATTGCGCCAAATGCCATGCATTTAACAGTTATAGGCGGACCGAACCGTGAAAACATCATTTTTTCTCATAGTGCCATGCCCAGCAATCCGATTGATTCACATGTCCAACAGAATTTGACACACTATTCCAGTGTCCATGGGGAGGAAGTGTGCGGCCAGTGCACTAGTATTCCATGCTCTCGTCGCTCTAACAATAAAGTTTGCAACCATTTGAGGAGGGTCATTAGAATTGCACATACCGGTCGGAGCATGTGATCTCTTTGCAGCCAATTATCATTCCAAGCATTCGGGATTCTACCATCCCCTATCCTCTGCACCAAGCCAAGTTTCATGACATCTTGACCCCCGCAAATTGATCTCCAAACCTGCGACGGACAGATGCCCATGATGGCGGAGAGAAGATCAAACTCAGGGTAATACATAGCCTTAACCACACACGCACTTACGAGTCTGGCTACTGAAGCAGCCTCCATGCTTGGCGTGCAAGAAGTGCCAACTTGAAAATTTCCAAATCCCAAAAGCCTAGCCCCCCTTTATATTTTGACATGGTCATATTGTCCCATGATACCAAGGAAAATAATAGCATGTAATACAAAATAGTGCGGCCCCTTAGATTACGATAGCGCCCTATTAATGAGACATTGTAAACTGATTTACACTAGTAGAAAAAGAGGCTTCCATACGCCCCCATTAGTCCCCAAAACAATCGAACCGCGACAAAAGGGGCCTTTAGTCGCGGTTCGGGAGGAGACCCGCGACCAACTATCTGGGCCCAGCGCGCTCGGTCGACAGCTGGCGGACGGGAGGGGCTTTAGTCCCGGTTGGCCTGGCCAACCGGGACTAAAGGCCCATCCAGCTAGCGGACGGGAGGGGCTTTAGTCCCGGTTGGCCTGGCCAACCGGGACTAAAGGTCCCCGAAGGCCTTTAGTCGCGGTTGGCCAGGCCAACCGGGACTAAAGGCCCATCCCTATATATAGGACTCAGGTCACTTCACTTCACTCAGCTCACTTCACAATTTTCAGAAGGGGGTGGTGGGTTTGCTTTTGGTTCCTCCTATGCACACAAGGTGTTCGATGAAATGCCCGAGAGCCTGAAACAAACATGATATGAAGTGTCCGAGCCACACTTGAGCTTTCTCATTTATTTTTCCTCCGCGATCGCGGTTAGCAACTTGAACCTTTCATGTGTCATTGATAAAATACGCATGTGTGTAGTTCATTGTTTAATTTGTATTATTTCTAGCTAGTTAGTTTAACAAATGCATGATGGTTAATTATATACTTTATATAATAATAATGCAGATGAATCGGCAATGGATGTACGGTCCCCGACTCTCCGGCGAGTTCACTACGGGTTTGAAAGATTTCCTCGTAGTGGCAAATGCGAACAAGCAGCAAGGTTTTATTATCTGTCCATGTGCTGTCTGTAAGAATCAGAAGGGTTACTCCTCCTCAAGAGACGTTCACATGCACCTGCTTCGGCACGGTTTCATGCCAAGCTATAATTGTTGGACCAAGCATGGAGAAAGAGGGGTTAGAATGGAAGAAGATGAAGAAGGGGATGATATCGATGACAACTATCATGATCATTTCGGTGATACTTTCATGGAGGATGATGCTGAAGGTGGGGAAGGGTTAGGTGAAGATGAAGAAGAGGCACATGATGAGCCCGCTGATGATCTTGGTCGGACCATTGCTGATGCACGGAGACGCTGCGAAACTGACAAGGATAGGGAGAATTTGGATCGCATGTTAGAGGATCACAAAAAGTCGTTGTATCCAGGATGGGATAATAGTCTGAAAAAGCTGGGCTGCACACTGGATTTGCTAAAATGGAAGGCACAGGAAGGTGTAGGTGACTCATCATTTGAAAATTTGCTGAAAATGTTGAAGAATATGTTTCCGAAGAATAACGAGTTGCCCGCCAGTACGTACGAAGCAAAGAAGGTTGTCTGCCCTCTAGGTTTAGAGGTTCTGAAGATACATGCATGCATTAACGACTGCATCCTCTACCGCGGTGAATACGAGAATTTGAATGAATGCCCTGTATGCACTGCATTGCGTTATAAGATCAGAGGCGATGACCCTGGTGACGATGTTGAGGGCGAGAAACCCAGGAAGAGGGTTCCTGCCAAGGTGATGTGGTATGCTCCTATAATACCACGGTTGAAACGTCTGTTCATGAACAAAAAGCATGCCAAGTCGTTGCGATGGCACAAAGAGGACCGTAAGTCCGACGGGGAGTTGAGACACCCCGCTGATGGAACGCAATGGAGAAAGATCGACAGAGTGTTCAAAGATTTTGCAGCTGACGCAAGGAACATAATATTTGGTCTAAGTACTGATGGCATGAATCCTTTTGGCGAGCAGAGCTCCAGCCATAGCACCTGGCCCGTGACTCTATGCATCTACAACCTTCCTCCTTGGTTGTGCATGAAGCGGAAGTTCATTATGATGCCAGTGCTCATCCAAGGTCCAAAGCAACCCGGGAACGACATCGATGTGTACCTAAGGCCATTAGTTGATGAACTTTTACAGTTGTGGGCCAGACCTAGTGTACGTGTCTGGGATGAGCACAAAGGAGAGGAATTTGACCTACGAGCGTTGCTTTTTGTAACCATCAACGATTGGCCTGCTCTCAGTAACCTTTCGGGACAGACAAATAAGGGATACAATGCATGCACGCACTGCTTACATGAGACTGAAAGTGTACGTTTGGTTAATTGTAAGAAGAACGTGTACCTGGGTCATCGTCGATTTCTTCCCCGAAATCATAACGTAAGAAAGAAAGGCAAGCATTTCAACGGCAAAGGCAAATCACCGGCCGAAGCCTGCGGAACGTACTGGTGCTGAGATATTTGATATGGTCAAGGATTTGAAAGTCATCTTTGGAAAGGGTCCTGGCGGACAATCAGTTCCGCGGGGAGTTGACGGGCACGCACCCATGTGGAAGAAGAAATCTATATTTTGGGAGCTAGAATATTGGAAAGTCCTAGATGTCCGCTCTGCAATCGACGTGATGCATGTTACGAAGAATATTTGCGTGAACCTGCTAAGCTTCTTGGGCGTGTATGGGAAGACAAATGATACAAAGGAAGCACGGCAGGACCAGCAACTTTTGAAAGACCCAGATGACCGGCATCCGGAATGGTTTCAAGGTCGTGCCAGCTACGCTCTTACCAAAGAAGAGAAGGTCATTTTTTTTGAATGCCTGAGCATTATGAAGGTCCCGTCTGGCTTCTCGTCGAATATAAAGGGAATAATAAACATGGCGGAGAAAAAGTTCCAAAACCTGAAGTCTCACGACTGCCACGTGATTATGACGCAATTGCTTCCGATTGCTTTGAGGGGGCTCCTACCGGAAAATGTTCGAGTAGCCATTGTGAAGCTATGTGCATTCCTCAATGCAATCTCTCAGAAGGTAATCAATCCAGAAGATCTACCACGGTTACAGAACGATGTGGTCCAATGCCTTGTCAGTTTCGAGTTGGTGTTCCCACCATCCTTCTTCGATATTATGACGCACCTCCTGCTCCACCTAGTCGAAGAGATTTCCATTCTCGGTCCTGTATTTCTACACAATATGTTCCCCTTTGAGAGGTTCATGGGAGTATTAAAGAAATATGTTCGTAACCGTGCTAGGCCAGAAGGAAGCATCGTCAAGGGCTATGGAAATGAGGAGGTAATTGAGTTCTGTATTGACTATGTTCCTGACCTTAAGCCGATTGGTATTCCTCAATCGCGGCACGAGGGGAGACTAAGTGGAAAAGGCAAGATCGGAAGGAAATCCACGATATGTATGGACGGTCATTCTATGACTGAAGCACACCACACAGTTCTGCAAAATTCCAGCTTTGTGGCTCCGTACTTCGAGCAACACAAGAATATTTTACGCTCGGACAACCCGGGGAAGCCTGAATCCTGGATTAGAAAGGCCCACATGGAGACTTTCGGCAGTTGGTTGCGAAAACATTTAATAAATGACAATGATGTTGGAGATCAGCTGTACATGTTGGCCAAGAAACCATCTTCGACTATAATGATTTTCCAAGGGTACGAGATAAATGGGAATACATTTTACACCACCGCCCAAGATAAAAAGAGCACCAACCAAAACAGTGGTGTCCGCTTTGATGCAGCAACCGAGAATGGGCGAAAGGTCACATATTATGGTTACATAGAGGAGATATGGGAACTTGACTATGGACCCTCCTTTAAGGTCCCTTTGTTCCGGTGCAAATGGTTCAAGCTAACAGGAGGTGGGGTAAAGGTGGACGAGCAATACGGAATGACAATGGTGGATTTCAACAATCTTGGTTACCTTGACGAACCATTCGTCCTTGTCAAAGATGTCGCTCAGGTTTTTTATTTGAAGGACATGAGTAGCAAACCGAGGAAACGGAAAGATAAGAAAACGATCAGTACATCATGCGATGATCCAAAGCGCCACATTGTTCTTTCAGGGAAAACAAACATCGTGGGAGTGGAGGACAAGACAGACATGTCAGAAGATTATAATATGTTTGGTGAAATTCCGCCCTTCAAAGTGAACACTGACCCAAGCATTAAGTTAAATGATGAGGATGCTCCATGGATACGGCACAATCGTAAGCAAGCAGGGACACAAGGGAAGAATTGATGTGTAATAATTTATTGTACCAAACTTTGTATTTGGTCGATGAACTGAATGATGTATCAAACCTTTTGTCAAACCTTCAAGGGATTTTAAAATGAATTAGTTTTATTTTTCTGATTTTTTTGATATATAATTGTATTTTTAAGATTTTAAAATGAATTAGTTTTATTTTCTGATTTTTTTGATATATTATTTGTATTTTTAAGATTTTAAAATGAATTAGTTTTATTTTCTGATTTTTTTGATATATAATTATATTTTTAAGATTTTAAAATGAATTAGAAACAAAATAATATAAACTTTAATAAAATATATAAGTACAAACAAAATAAAATAAATTTTAATAAAATAAATAAAATTTATGAAACTAAAATTATCAAAGTATTTTCTGTTCAAAACATTATAAGCAACCTCTAGTATTTTTGAAACTAAAATTATATAAAATTGATTCAACTAAAATTATCGAAGTATTTTCTGTTCAAAATCATTGAAAGCTAAAAGAATTTTCATAAAGAACTTTTTTTGTTAGAAACTTTAATAGCAAAAATAATTATCATAAAGTAAAATAAATAAGTAATTAGAAACAAAATAAAATAAAATAAATAAGTTTTTTTGTTGTAAGTAGAAACAAAACAAAATAAATAAAGCAAAAAAGAAAACAAAAAACAGGCAAAAAATAAAAAATATGCCACCTACTGGGCGACCACGGCCTGAATACGACTAGAAACCCATCGACGGGTCAGGATTCAGGCCCGCAGAAGGCCTAGTAGGCCCATCAGGCATAGCAGTGACAATTAGGCCCGTAAGCCTGCAATGGAGAGGAGCTCAAGAGGGGAGCGGCAGTGGGGCTTATAAACCACTGCGCGCCCCTCTCAACTAGCGAGGTGGGACTAAACTTTCGACGCGGGCGTAGCAGCACAATGCCTTTAGTCCCGGTTGGGGAGGCGGACCGGGACTAAAGGGTACCCTTTAGTCGCGGTTGTTGTCCCCAACCGCGACTAAAGGCTCTTTCTGCGCAGGAACGAAAGCGGCGCCAAAACCCTTTAGTCCCGGTTGGGGAGGCGGACCGCGACTAAAGGTACCCTTTAGTCGCGGTTGGTGGCCAACCGCGACTAAAGGGTACCTTTAGTCGCGGTCCGCCTCCCCAACCGGGACTAAAGGTATGTGTATATATACTGCACTTAGCAGTTTCCGCCACTTCCCATTCTCCTCTCTCGACGCCGAAGCCCTGCCCTGACGCCGATCGACGCCTTAGCCCTGCCCCGACGCCGACGCCGACGCCGAAGCCCTGCCCCGACGCCGACGCCCTGCGCGCCGCCGCCCCCGTCCCCAGTGAGCGCCGCCGCCGCCCGTGCCCTGCCCTTGCCCGCCGCAGCCCCTGCCCTTGCCCGCCGCCCGCCGCCCGACGCCCGACGCCCTGCGCGCCGCCGCCCCCGTCCCCAGTGAGCGCCGCCGCCGCCCGTGCCCTGCCGCCCGCCGCCGCCCGCCCGCTGCCCCTGCCCGCCGCCCGCTGCCCTGCCAAAAGAAACCAAAAAGAAAGAAGAAAGAAAGAAGAAAGAAAAAGGAAGAAGAAAAAAGGAAGAAGAAAGAAAAAGGAAGAAGAAAAAAAAGAAAACAAAACAAAACCAAAAGAAAGAAGAAAAAAAAGGAAGAAGAAAAAAGGAAGAAGAAAAAAAGGAAGAAGAAAAAAAGAAAGAAGAAAGAAAGAAGAAAGAAAAAGGAAGAAGAAAAAAATGAAAACAAAACAAAACCAAAAGAAAGAAGAAAAAAAAAAGGAAGAAGAAAAAAGGAAGAAGAAGAAAAAAGGAAGAAGAAAAAAAGGAAGAAGAAAAAAAAGGAAGAAGAAAAAAAGGAAGAAGAAAAAAAGAAAGAAGAAAGAAAGAAGAAAGAAAAAGGAAGAAGAAAAAAAGAAGAAAGAAAAAGGAAGAAGAAAAAAATGAAAACAAAACAAAACCAAAAGAAAGAATAAAAAAAAGGAAGAAGAAAAAAGGAAGAAGAAAAAAAGGAAGAAGAAAAAAAGAAAGAAGAAAGAAAGAAGAAAGAAAAAGGAAGAAGAAAAAAAGAAGAAAGAAAAAGGAAGAAGAAAAAAATGAAAACCAAAAGAAAGAAGAAAGAAAAAGGAAGAAGAAAAAAAAAAAGAAAGGAAGAAGAAAGGAAGAAGAAGAAAGAAAGAAGAAACAAAAAGGAAGAAGAAGAAAGAAAGAAACCAATTGAAAAAAGAAGAAAAGAAAGAAGAAAGAAAGAAGAAAGAAAAAGGAAGAAGAAAAAAGGAAGAAGAAAGAAAAAGGAAGAAGAAAAAAAAAGAAAAGAAAACAAAAGAAACCAAATGAAAACCAAAAAGAAAGAAGAAAGAAAACCAAATGAAAACCAAAAGAAAGAAGAAAAAAAAAGAAGAAGAAAAAAAAGGAAGAAGAAAAAAAGAAGAAGAAAGGAAGAAGAAAGGAAGAAGAAGAAAGAAAGAAGAAAGAAAAAGGAAGAAGAAGAAAGAAAGAAGAAAGAGGAAGAAGAAAGGAAGAAGAAGAAAAAAAGAAGAAAAAAGGAAGAAGAAAGAAACCAAATGAAAACCAAAAAGAAAAACAAAGAAAACAAAACAAAATACTTGGCAGTGCTCAATAATCTTATTTTTTAATTCCTCCTCCTCTATGTCCCCTTAATCTTATTTTTTAATTCCTTTATACTTAAATAATTCTTACTACATGCACGAGTGACATATGGCGGACGATAGAGCCGAGCCGCTTAGGGATCCGGAGGCTGAACGTTATTTAATGGGCATCATCAACAACGAGATTCCTTATGTGCGGGCTCAGAATATGAGCAAGAAGAGGATGTAGTCTCTTCTTTTCTGAACCTTGACGGTGGAACAGAGATTGTCGATGATCAAGAAGGTGAAGGAACGGACATTGTCGACGGAGGTCAACCGTCAACAAACGACGATCTCGAATTGCAAGTAGCAACCACCTCCGGCGAGGTATATATATACATTGAGCCTCTCGTGATACAAACTTACTGAAATGTGAATACATATGTATTAACGCGCGCGACTCTCTTTCTTTTTTTAGCCCTCCGGATCGAGTACGACAAAGCGTGGCAAATCCAAGGCGATGAAAACAGGAGAAACATATGCCATTGAGTTTGTCAGTGAAACCGGCAAGCCCCTACAGCACACCTCAAAGTTTATCAACCAATGCGGAGTCGTTGTTAGAGACAATGTCCCGATCACCGTCCAGGAATGGAAGGAGCCAAAGAAGGCACGTCTTGGTTTCAGTTTCGTCGACAAGAGAACGAAAAAGGATTGCTGGAGAAAGCTTATGGAACATTTCATTCTACCTCTGGAATACAACAAAGTCGATGAATTCGGTAACGAGGTTCCGGGTGGACGTCAGAGGAGGAGGCTAGTTAAAGAGTTCGCTCTTCAGAAGATGGGCGAAGCATTCCGGAACTTCAAGAAAAATTTAACCCGTGACTATGTCAACAAGGGCAAGACTCCGGATTTCAATGGACAACATGAGAAACTGAAAGATGATTTGCCAGAATTTGTGAGGCAAAAGAAATCGGAGCATTTCAAGGAAATATCAAAAAAATAAGGATAATGCGAGTAAGAAAAAGTTCCATCATATTATGGGGCCAGGAGGATACCGCCTTTCGGAGCCTAGGTGGCAGAAGATGGAGGAGGACCCGAGGGTGCGAGGAATCCCTCTAGGTACAGAGGGATGGGACCCAAGGGCCAAAAGCTGGTGGTACGGGCATGGGAGATCGCTAGACCCGAAGACAGGGGTGTGTGTTCACCGGCAGAGACAGTTTGCTCCCACCCAAGCCCTTATTGACGCAATGACCCAAGCTCAAGAGGGCTTGATCAAGTTCAACAGAGAGAAAGACGCACTGACAACAGCCCTCGGGAATGATGAACACGGAGGACGTGTACGAGGCAAAGGCAAAGTTCCGTGGAAAGTAGGGTTTTCCCAGAACAATGACCCGTACTGTTACAGAAGCCGTAAGAGAAAGACGGACCGGGATGCAGATCTTATGACGAAGTTTGCATCGGAACTCCATGAGTTGAAGCAGACCGTGCATGAACTAGTAAAAGAAAAATCGGCTGCAGGGCCGCATGAAGATCATGAAGCGGATCGCGGAAGCCAGCAGCGGAGAAGCAGCGTGGCTTCCACGGATGCCCCGCCTGGTGCTAGTGCACCGATGATCGAGATTCGTGCACCGGAGCCTCACTACCCCGTGGATGATGTAAAGGAGATGAAAGAATGTGATCTGCATTATCCCGTGGGGAACGTTTCCACGAAGGTAGCTAGCGGCAGTGCTTTACCCTGTACACCTGGAGCACTCCACCACAACAACCCCATTGCATATGGCTATGCTCGTGTCACGGTGGAAGACATAGTCCAAGGGTTTGAGGACCTGGAGATTGACAAACCTACACCCGAAGGGGAGAGAAGACTTGGAGATGTCAAGCGCCAGATCATTCTATGGAAAAAGAAGTACATAGTGTTTCCAGGAGAGGCGCCAAGGCTAGCAAGTCCACCCCCCTCCGATGGTGGTGGTGGTGGTGGTGGTGGCGGTGGTGGTGGTCGTGGTGGTTCACCTACACCTCCTTCACGCCATTCGACGCCGTCCCCCGATCCACAACCTCCGGCGGGTACGACGCCCCCCAATCCTCCTCCGGCGGGTACGACGCCCCCCAATCCACCTCCGGCGAAGAAGCAGAAGCAGGCGGACAACAAGGAAACCCGCTCCTGGACTATTAACCCGGACCCTTATGTACCTAAGACCACAAGGGTACCGGAGCCATCACTGAAGCCTCTCCTCCCAAGGCCTGGGGAACTTAGTGAAGCTGAAACCAAATTGGCCGCGTCTGCTGATTATGAGAAATGGAAGGCGGATATGAAGGCGATAAAAGAGCCTGAGCCCAAGCAAGTATTCACTGAGAAGCAAAAGAAGTGGGCTAAGGATTTTTTGACGACACCGTCCCAAGCCGAGCTGAATATGCCTGACGACTATGGACATGAACTTCGTAGGCAAGCAAAAATATTGAAGGAGGAGAAAGAAAAAAGTAAAAAAAAGCGGGAAACAAGTTGACCAGCTCGGGATGCAGAAGAAACAATCGATCCCCCCGCTCATAGTGAAAGCCGGTCCGGAAGAGGACCCCGAGATCATAGTAGCTGCGGCAGCACTTGGATTGACTGTAGCGAGTGCCATGAAACAAGCGTCCGAGATGGGTTTGACTCTTCGTGCCTTCTTAGGCCTTGAGGATGCGCCAGTATGTGAGATAGCATTACTATATGTGCGGAATGGGCCTCTCGTCGAGCCTGCGCGGGAAAAGAGTCTACCACCACAAATGCGAAATCTGCTACGTTGGTACAAGCAATTCATAACATGGGCCGACAAAGAATATGTTTATGCGGATGTTACAGATGAGCATCACACCAAACGGTACTCTGTACAAGTTCATATGAGTGAATTGTTCCAGCTGTTCAATCTGCGCGACCTTGAAAAATCTATGCTAAGTTGCTACGTTCTGTAAGTGATTTATTTCTACCTCATCTCGTTCTTCATTGCCTGCACTATATATATATATTGTCCTAACTATATTGTTGCGTATGCTATTATGCAGATTGAAGATTTGGGAATGCAAAATAAGAAACATCCATGATGTTGGGTTCATTGACCCACATATCGTTAATGGACATGTGTTACAACATCACCCCGAAGACGTGGAGAAAGACTTGTACAAGTTTCTTAGAAAGCATCAACTCAAAAGTCATATTCTATTTCCTTACCATTTTGGGTGAGTGTTTCTCTCTTGTGCCCATTCTCTTTTGTTTACTCCATGCATGGTATGTCTAATCGATGAGTTATGCATGACTGTGCATGTAACGTGTCCGCAGGTTCCACTGGATTCTGCTAAATATTGAACTTCACACCTCCAGAGTTCTAATCATGGACTCTATGGATTCGGATCCAAAGCGTTGGGCCGACATGAGAAAAATGCTGCAAAAGTAATTATTTTCAATCATTTGAGCTCTATATCGATCGGTCTCTTTCGTTCATTTCCTAATATCAAGTAACTAATAACTCCCTTGTTCATTTAATTTTCTTTGCCCTGTAGGGTTTGGAGACGGTTCTCAGAAGAAATTGTCGGTGAATTCAAACATGAGCTAGATTTCAGAAGGTTAGTTAATGTGGATAAGCAGCCACCGGTGACCAATCTATGTGGATACTATGTTTGTGAGAACATCCGGAGACACACCTCTGAGCGGAAGGCATCGGATAGCATGCGGAATGCGACGGATAACTTGCGGAGGAGGCTTAGTCCAGAAGCTCGCTTCCGACCAATTCAAGAAGAATTAGCAGGATTTTTCATGAGGGAAGTCATCAATCCTAAAGGAGAACACTATACCGAGGACGAAGAAATTTATATGCCTACCCGAGATTGAAACTTGTTCGAAGTTGTATATGGTCATCCATCCTAATTGTGTATGGAAACTTGTTCGAAGTTGTATATGGTCACCCGAGATTGAATATATATTATATATTCCTCTTGAATTCTTCTTGTTTGAAATTTCATATGCATGTATATAGTACCGTAGAATATGTGTACTGAAACTTCATCAAAATTAAAATAAAACACAAAATAAAATATAAAAGAAATAAAACACTCCAAACTAAAAAGAAACCAGGTTTAGGGGGGCTAAAACCATAAACCTGCGGAGGAGGCCTTTAGTCCCGGTTGGCCACGAGAACCGGGACTAAAGGTCCTCCGCCCCGACGGACCACTGGCGCCCACGTGGATGGGCCTTTAGTCCCGGTCAGCCACAAGAACCGGGACTAAAGCCTTTAGTCGCGGTCCGTAAGAGGCGCGACTAAAGGGGGGGGGGTCTTTAGTCGCGCATATTTAGTCCCGGTTGCACAGCCGGGACTAAAGGCTGTTGCGAACCGGGACTAAAGGGCTTTTTTCTACCAGTGTTATTTAACGAGACAATTCTCTACACGCTATAGAATGCTATAAGCGACGCTATAGATCGCTATATTTTTTTATTGCATGATACTGATACGTCCATTTTGCATCATGTTTTCTTACTGTTATTTATAATGTTTTTATCCACAATAATGCTTTTTGGAGTAATTCTAATGCCTTTTCTCCCATAATTTGCAAGGTACACACCAAGAGGGAGAATTCCGGTCGCTGAAAATCTGGACCTGAAAAAGCTACGCCAGGCCACCTATTCTGCACAACTCCAAATGGGCTGAAACTTCACGGAGATTTTTTATGAAATATATAAGAAATATTGGAGCCAATAAGCACCAGAGGGGAGCCACCAGGTGGGCACAACCCACCTGGGCGCGCCCTAGTGGGTTGTGGCCTCCTCGGCCCACCTCTGGTGCCCATCTTCTAGTATACAAGTGGTTTTGACCTAGAAAAAATGAGAATAATACTTTCGTGACGGAGCGCCGCCGTCTCGAGGCGGAACTTGGGCAGGAGTACTTTTGCCCTCCGGCGGAGCGATTCGGCCGGGGGAACTTCCCTCCCGGAGGGGGAAATCATCGTCATCATCATCACCAACAACTCTCCCATCTTGGGGAGGGAAATCTCCATCAACATCTTCACCAGCACCATCTCATCTCAAACCCTAGTTCATCTCTTGTATTCAATCTTGTTACCGGAACTATAGATTGTTGCTCGGGGGTGACTAGTAGCGTTGATTACATCTTGTAGTTGATTACTATATGGTTTATTTGGTGGAAGATTATATGTTCAGATCCATTATGCATATTAATACCCCTCTGATCATGACCATGTTTTTTGTTTGTGAGTAGTTACTTTTGTTCTTGAGGTCACGGGAGAAATCATGTTGCAAGTAATCATGTGAACTTGATATGTGTTCGATATTTTGATAGTATGTATGTTGTGATTCCCTTAGTGGTGTCATGTGAACGTCGACTACATGACACTTCACCATATTTGGGCCTAAGAGAATGCATTGTGGAGTAGTAAATAGATGGTGGGTTGCGAGAGTAACAGAAACTTAAACCCCAGTTTATGCACTATTCCGTAAGGGACCGATTGGATCCTAGAGTTAATGCTATGGTTAGAATTTATTCTTAATACTTTTCTTGTAGTTGCGGATGCTTGCGGGAGGGTTAATCATAAGTAGGAGGTTTGTTCAAGTAAGAACAACACCTAAGCACCAGTCCACCCACATATCAAATTATCAAAGTAGCGAACACAAATCAAACCAACATGATGAAAGTGACTAGATGAAATTCCCGTGTACCCTCAAGAACGCTTTGCTTATCATAAGAGACCGTTTTGGCCTGTCCTTTGCCTCAAAAGGATTGGGCTACCTTGCTGCATACTTATTGCTACTTTCGTTACGTGCTCGTTACAAATTATCTTGCTATCAAACTACTCGCTACTTACAGTTTCAGCACTTGCAGACATTACCTTACTGAAAACTACTTGTCATTTCCTTCTGCTCCTCGTTGGGTGATACGTCTCCGTTGTATCTATAATTTTTGATTGTTCCATGCCAATATTCTACAACTTTTACATACTTTTGGCAACTTTTTATACTATTTTTGGGACTAACATATTGATCCAGTGCCCAGTGCCAGTTCCTGTTTGTTGCATGTTTTTTGTCTCGTAGAAAATCCATATCAAACGGAGTCCAAACGGGATAAAAACTTACGGAGACTTTTTTTGGAATATATGTGAATTTTGGGAAGTGGAATCAATGCGAGACGATGCCCGAGGGGCCCACAAGGGTGAGGGGTGCGCCCCAGGGGATAGGGCGCGCCCTGGGCCCTCGTGGCCATTCCGTAAGGCGGTTGGTGCCCTTCTTTCGCCGCAAGAAAGCCAATATCTAGATAAAAATTGTGTCCAAATTTCAGCCCAATCGGATTTACGGATCTCTGGGAATATAAGAAATGGTGAAAGGGCAGAATCAGAGAACACAGAAACAGAGAGAGACAGAGAGACAGATCCAATCTCGGAGGGGCTCTCGCCCCTCCTGCTACCTCTTGAGCATGCGTTGGTTTTCCCTTGAAGAGGAAAGGGTGATGCAGCAAAGTAGCGTAAATATTTCCCTCAGTTTTGAGAACCAAGGTATCAATCCAGTAGGAGACTACACGCAAAATCCCTCGTACCCGCACAAACAATCAAGAACCTTGCAACCAACACGATAAAGGGGTTGTCAATCCCTTCACAGCCACTTGCAAAAGTGAGATCTGATAAAGATAATAAGATAAATATTTATGGTATTTTTGTTGTATAGATTGGAAAGTAAGGATTGCAAAATAAACAATGGCATAAATAGCAAATTGATAGGAAAATAATATGATGGAAGATAGACCCGGGGGCCATAGGTTTCACTAGTGGCTTCTCTCAAGATAGCATAATCTACGGTGGGTGAACAAATTACTGTCGAGCAATTGATAGAAAAGCGCATAGTTATGAGAATATCTAGGCATGATCATGTATATAGGCATCACGTCCGTGACAAGTAGACCGAAATGATTCTGCATCTACTACTATTACTCCACACACCGACCGCTATGCAGCATGCATCTAGAGTATTAAGTTCATAAGAATAGAGTAACGCATTAGGCAAGATGACATGATGTAGAGGGATAAACTCAAGCAATATGATGTAAACCCCATCTTTTTATCCCCGATGGCAACAATACAATACGTGCCTTGCTGCCCCTGCTGTCACTGGGAAAGGACACTGCAAGATTGAACCCAAAGCTAAGCACTTCTCCCATTGCAAGAAAGACCAATCTAGTAGGCCAAACCAAACTAATAATTCAAAGAGACTTGCAAAGATATTTAAATCATGCATAAAAGAATTCAGAGAAGAATCAAATATTGTTCATAGATAATCTTGATCATAAACCCACAATTCATCGGATCTCGACAAACACACCGCAAAAAGAATTACATCGAATAGATCTCCAAGAAGATCGAGGAGAACTTTTTATTGAGATCCAAAGAGAGAGAAGAAGCCATCTAGCTAATAACTATGGACCCGAAGGTCTGTGGTAAACTACTCACACATCATCGGAGAGGCTATGGTGTTGATGTAGAAGCCCTCCGTGATCGATTCCCCCTCCGGCGGAGCGCCGAAAAAGGCCCCAAGATGGGATGTCACGGGTACAGAAGGTTGCGGCGGTGGAAATAGGGTTTCGTGGTGCTCGTGGATGTTTTCAGGGTATATGAGTATATATAGGCGAAAGAAGTAGGTCGGTGGATCCACGAGGGGCCCACGAGGGTGGGGTGCGCGCCTACCCCCCTGGGCGCGCCCTCCTACCTCGTGGCCGCCTCATTGCTTCCTTCACGTCCACTCCAAGTCTCCTGGATTTCGTTTGTTCCAAAAACGATCCTCGCGAAGGTTTCATTCCGTTTGGATTCCGTTTGATATTCCTTTTTTGGGAAACACTGAAATAGGCAAAAAAATAGCAATTTGCACTGGGCCTTCGGTTAATAGGTTAGTCCCAAAAAAAATATAAAGGTGCATAATAAAGCCCATTAAATATCCAAAACGGATAATATAATAGCATGGAACAATCAAAAATTATAGATACGTTGGAGACGTATCAAGCATCCCCAAGCTTAATTCCTGCTCGTCCTCGAGTAGGTAAATGATAAAAACAGAATTTTTGATGTGGAATGCTACCTAACATAATTTTCAAAGTAATTCTCTTTATTGTGGCATGAATGTTCAGATCCGAAAGATTCAAAACAAAAGTTTAATATTGACATAAAAATAATAATACTTCAAGCATACTAACAAAGTAATCATGTCTTCTCAAAATAACATGGCCAAAGAAAGCTATCCCTACAAAATCATATAGTCTGGCTATGCTCTATCTTCATCACACAAAATATTTAAATCATGCACAACCCCGATGACAAGCCAAGCAATTGTTTCATACTTTTGATGTTCTCAAACTTTTTCAATCTTCACGCAGTACATGAGCGTGAGCCATGGACATAGCACTATAGGTGGAATAGAATGGTGGTTGTGGAGAAGACAAAAAGGAGAAGATAGTCTCACATCAACTAGGCATATCAACGGGCTATGGAGATGCCCATCAATAGATATCAATGTGAGTGAGTAGGGATTGCCATGCAACGGATGCACTAGAGCTATAAATGTATGAAAGCTCAACAAAAGAAACTAAGTGGGTGTGCATCCAACTCGCTTGCTCACGAAGACCTAGGGCAATTTGAGAAGCCCATCATTGCAATATACAAGCCAAGTTCTATAATGAAAAATTCCCACTAGTATATGAAATTGACAACATAGGAGACTCTCTATCATGAAGATCATGGTGCTACTTTGAAGCACAAGTGTGGTAAAAGGATAGTAGCATTGCCCCTTCTCTCTTTTTCTCTCATTTTTTGGGCCTTTTTTTTAATTTTTCGTCCGGACTCGCATCCCGACTTGTGGGGGAATCATAGTCTCCATCATCCTTTCCTCACTGGGACAATGCTCTAAAAAGGATGATCATCACACTTTTATTTACTTACAACTCAAGAATTACAACTCGATACTTAGAACAAAATATGACTCTATGTGAATGTCTCCGGCGGTGTACCGGGATGTGCAATGAATCAAGAGTGACATGTATGAAAAATTATGAAGGTGGCTTTGCCACAAATACGATGTCAACTACATGATCATGCAAGGCAATATGACAATGATGGAGCGTGTCATAATAAACAGAACGGTGGAAAGTTGCATGGCAATATATCTCGGAATGGCTATGGAAATGCCATAATAGGTAGGTATGGTTGATGTTTTGAGGAAGGTAAATGGTGGGTTTATGGTACCGGCGAAAGTTGCGCGCTACTAGAGAGACTAGCAATGGTGGAAAGGTGAGAGTGCGTATAATCCATGGACTCAACATTAATCATAAAGAACTCACATACTTATTGCAAAAATCTATTAGTTATTGAAACGAAGTACTACGCGCATGCTCCTAGGGGGATAGATTGGTAGGAAAAGACCATCGCTCGTCCCCGACCGCCACTCATAAGGAAGACAATCAAAAAATAAATCATGCTCCGACTTCATCACATAACGGTTCACCATACGTGCATGCTACGGGAATCACAAACTTTAACACAAGTATCTCTCAAATCCACAACTACTCAACTAGCATGACTCTAATATCACCATCTTCATATCTCAAAACAATCATAAGGAATCAAACTTCTCATAGTATTCAATGCACTTTCTATGAAAGTTTTTATTATACCCATCTTGGATGCCTATCATATTAGGACTAATTTTATAGCCGAAGCAAATTACCATGATGTTCTAAAAGACTCTCAAAATAATATAAGTGAAGCATGAGAGATCAATAATTTCTATAAAATAAAACCACCACCGTGCTCTAAAAGATATAGGTGAAGCACTAGAGCAAAACTGTCTAGCTCAAAAAATATAAGTGAAGCACATAGAGTATTCTAATAAATTCCGATTTATGTGTGTCTCTCCAAAAGGTGTGTACATCAAGGATGATTGTGGTGAGCTAAAAAGCAAAGACTCAAATCATACGAGACGCTCCAAGCAAAACACATATCATGTGGTGAATAAAAATATAGCCTCAAGTAAAGTTACCGATGGACGAAGACGAAATAGGGGAGGCCTTCCGGGGCATCCCCAAGCTTAGGCTTTTGGTTGTCCTTGAATTTTACCTTGGGGTGCCTTGGGCATCCCCAAGCTTAGGCTATTGCCACTCCTTATTCCAAAATCCATCAAATCTTTACCCAAAAACTTGAAAACTTCACAACACAAAACTCAAACAGAAAATCTCATGAGCTCCGTTAGTATAAGAAAACATATCACCACTTTAAGGTACTGTAATAAACTCATTCTTTATTTATATTGGTGTTAAAACTACTGTATTCCAACTTCTCTATGGTTCATACCCCCCGATACTAGCCATAGATTCATCAAAATAAGCAAACAACACACGAAAAACAGAATCTGTCAAAAACAGAACAGTCTGTACTAATCTGTATAAAACGTATACTTATGTAACTCCACAAATTCTGAAATAAATTGGTGGACGTGAGGAATTTGTCTATTAATCATCTGCAAAAATAATCAACCTAAAACCACTCTCCAGTAAAAAATGGCAGCTAATCTCGTGAGCGCTAAAGTTTCTGTTTTTTACAGCAAGATCGCAAAGACTTCACCCAAGTCTTCCCAAAGGTTCTACTTGGCACAAACACTAATTAAAACATAAAACCACATATAAACAGAAGCTAGATTATTTATTTATTACTAAACAGGAACAAAAAGCAAGGAACAAAAAAAAATTGGGTTGCCTCCCAACAAGCGCTATCGTTTAACGCCCCTAGCTAGGCATTGATAATTTTAATGATGCTCACATGAAAGACAAGAATTAAAGCACAAAGAGAGCATCATAGAACACATGATAAAAACATCTAAGTCTAACATACTTCCTATGCATAGTCATTTTATAACCAAACAAATTATCATAGCAAGAAAAAATTAGCATATGCAAGGAAGAAGAAAGAGACGATAGCAATCTCAACATGACGAGAGGTAATTTAGTAAGATAAAAATTTCTACAACCATATTTTCCTCTCTCATAATAATTACATGTAGGATCATAGGAAAATTAAACAACATATCTATCACATAAAATATTATCTTTATGAACCACATGCATGCAAAGTTGACACTCTTCCAAAATAGTGGGATTAACATTAACTAAAGTCATGACCTCTCCAAACCCACTTTTATGAAAAACTTCATAAGATTGAACATTCTCCAAATATGTGGGATCTAAAGTTGACACTCTTCCAAACCCACTTTCAATATCATTGCAAACATCATTATAAATCTCATATTCATCATGGGGCCTAAATAATTTTTCAAAATTATAAGAAGAATCACCCCAATCATGCATGATCATTGCAACAAGTAGTGGACATAGCAAAACTAGCATCCCCAAGCTTAGGGTTTTGCATATTATTAGCACAACTGAAATTAATAGAATTTATAATAATATCATTGCAATCATGGTTTTCATTCAAGGAGCTATCATGAATCGCTTCATAAAGTACTTCATCACAATTTTCAGATTCACGAATTTCAAGCAAAACCTCATAAAGATAATCTAGTGCACTCAACTCACTAGCAATAGGTTCATCATAATTGGATCTCTTAAAGAGATTAGCAAGTGGACGAGGATCCATAAACTTTTAGCAAACGAAGATGCAAGCAAAAAGAAGGCACATGGTAACACAAGATCGAACGGAAGAAGGGCGAAAGAACGGCAAAGGTGAAGTGGGGGAGAGGAAAACGAGAGGCAAATGGCAAATAATGTAATGCAAGGGAGAAGAGTTTGTGATGGGTACATGGTATGTCTTGACTTGTGCGTAGATCTCCCCGGCAACGGCGCCAAAAATTGGCGAGTTGACGGGAGATCAAATCTTGACTTGACTTGGCGTAAGCCTCCCCGAAAACGGCGCCAGAAATCCTTCTTGCTACCTCTTGAGCATGCGTTGGTTTTCCCTTGAAGAGGAAAGGGTGATGCAGCAAAGTAGCATAAGTATTTCCCTAAGTTTTGAAAACCAAGGTATCAATCCAGTAGGAGACTACACGCAAAATCCCTCGTACCTGCACAAACAATCAAGAACCTTGCAACCAACGCGATAAAGGGGTTGTCAATCCCTTCACGGCCACTTGCAAAAGTGAGATCTAATAAGGATAATAAGATAAATATTTTTGGTATTTTTGTTGTATAGATTGGAAAGTAAAGATTGCAAAATAAACAGCGGCAGAAATAGCAAATTGATAGGAAAATAATATGATGGAAGATAGACCCGGGGGCCATAGGTTTCACTAGTGGCTTCTCTCAAGATAGCATAATCTACGGTGGGTGAACAAATTACTGTCGAGGAATTGCTAGAAAAGTGCATAGTTATGAGAATATCTAGGCATGATCATGTATGTAGGCATCACGTCCGTGACAAGTAGACCGAAACGATTCTGCATCTACTACTATTACTCCACACATTGACCGCTATCCAACATGCATCTAGAGTATTAAGTTCATAAGAACAGAGTAATGCATTAGGCAAGATGACATGATGTAGAGGGATAAACTCAAGAAATATGATATAAACCCCATCTTTTTATCCTCGATGGCAACAATACAATACGTGCCTTGCTGCCCCTGCTATCACTGGGAAAGGACACCGCAAGATTGAACCCAAAGCTAAGCACTTCTCCCATTGCAAGAAAGATCAATCTAGTAGGCCAAACCAAACTGATAATTCGAAGAGACTTGCAAAGATATTTAAATCATGCATAGAAGAATTCAGAGAAGATTCAAATATTGTTCATAGATAATCTTGATCATAAACCCACAATTCATCGGATCTCGACAAACACACCGCAAAAAGAATTACATCGAATAGATCTCCAAGAAGATCGAGGAGAACTTTGTATTGAGATCCAAAGAGAGAGAACAAGCCATCTAGCTAATAACTATGGACCCGAAGGTCTGTGGTAAACTACTCACACATCACCGGAGAGGCTATGGTGTTGATGTAGAAGCCCTCCGTGATCGATTCCCCCTCCGACGGAGCGCCGGAAAAGGCCCCAAGATGGGATCTCACGGGTACAAAAGGTTGCGGTGGTGGAAATAGGGTTTTGTAGTGCTCGTGGATGTTTTCAGGGTATATGAGTATATATAGGCGAAAGAAGTAGGTCGGTGGAGCCACGAGGGGCCCACGAGGGTGGGGGGCGCGCCTACCCCCCTAGGCGAGCCCTCCTACCTCATGGCCGCCTCGTTGCTTCCTTGACGTCCACTCCAAGTCTCGTGGATTGTGTTTGTTCCAAAAACGATCCTCGCGAAGGTTTCATTCCGTTTGGATTCCGTTTGATATTCCTTTTCTGCGAAACACTGAAATGGGCAAAAAAATAGGAATTTGCACTGGGCCTTCGGTTAATAGGTTAGTCCCAAGAATAATATAAAAGTGCATAATAAAGCCCATTAAACATCTAAAACAGATAATATAATAGCATGGAACAATCAAAAATTATAGATACATTGGAGACGTATCACCTCCCATGCCATGGAAGCCAAGGACCAGAGGGGAAACCCTTCTCCCATCTAGGGAGAAGGTCAAGGAAGAAGAAGAAGAAAGGGGGGGGGGCTCTCTCCCCCTCTCTCTCGGTGGCGCCGGAACACCGCCGGGGCCATCATCGTCACCGCAATCTACACCAACACCTCCGTCATCTTCACCAACATCTCCATCACCTTCCCCCATCTATCTACAGCGGTCCACTCTCCCGCAACCCGCTGTACCCTCTACTTGAACATGGTGCTTTATGCTTCATATTATTATCCAATGATGTGTTGCCATCCTATGATGTCTGAGTAGATTTTCGTTGTGCTATCGGTAATTGGTGAATTGCTATGATTGGTTTAATTTTCTTGTGGTTATGTTGCTGTCCTTTGGTGCCCATCATATGAGCGCGCGCGTGGATCACACCATAGGGTTAGTTGTATGTTGATAGGACTATGTATTGGAGGGCAAGAGTGACAGAAGCTTCAACCTAGCATAGAAATTGATACATACGGGATTGAAGGGGGACCAATATATCTTAATGCTATGGTTGGGTTTTACCTTAATGAACGTTAGTAGTTGCGGATGCTTGCTAATAGTTCCAATCATAAGTGCATAGAATTCCAAGTCATGGATGACATACTAGCAGTGGCTCTCCCACATAAAACTTGCTATCGGTCTAGTAAAGTAGTCAATTGCTTAGGGACAATTTCGCAACTCCTACCACCACTTTCCCACACTCGCTATACTAACTTTATTGCTTCTTTACTTAAAACATCCCCTAGTTTTTATTTAGGTGCTCTTTATATTCTTGCAAACCTATCCCGTTACACCTACAAAGTACTTCTAGTTTTATACTTGTTCTAGGTAAAGCGAACGTCAAGCGTGCATAGAGTTGTATCGGTGGTCGATAAAACTTGAGGTAATATTTGTTCTACCTTTAGCTCCTCGTTGGGTTCGACACTCTTACTTATCAAAAGAGGCTACAATTGATCCCCTATACTTGTGGGTTATCATTGGGTTCGGCACTCTTACTTATCGAAAAGAGCTACAATTGATCCCCTATACTTGTGGGTCATCAAGGCTATTTTCTGGCGCCGTTGCCGGGGAGTGAAGCGCCTTTGGTAAGTGGAATTCGGTAAGGAAACATTTATATAGTGTGCTGAAATTTATTGTCACTTGTTACTATGGAAAACAATCCTTTGAGGTGTTTGTTCGGGGTATCTTCACCTCGTACGGAACCACAATTAATTGCCCCTCAACCTACTGCACCTACTGAAATATTGAATATGAAATTCCTTCGGGTATGATAGAACAACTGCTAGCTAATCCTTATGCAGGAGATGGAACCGAACATCCTGACTTGCACTTGATACATGTAGAACAAATTTGTGGATTGTTTAAGCTTGCAGGTTTACCCAGGGATGAAGTTATGAAAAAGGTTTTCCCTTTATATTTGAAGGGAAAAGCATTGGCATGGTATAGGCTATGCGATGATATTGGATCATGGAATTTGAATCGTTTAAAACTGGAGTTTCACCAAAAAAATTATCCTATGCATCTAGTTCATTGTGATCGGAATTATATATATAATTTTTGGCCTCGTGAAGGAGAAAGCATCGCTCTAGCTTGGGGGAGGCTTAAGTCAATGTTATATTCATGCCCCAATCATGAGCCCTCAAGAGAATTTATTATTCAGAACTTTTATGCTCGGCTTTCTCGTAATGATCAAACCATGCTGGATACTTCTTGTGCTGGTTCTTTTATGAAGAAAACTATTGAATTCCGGTGGGATCTTCTGGAAAGAATTAAACGCAACTCTGAAGATTGGGAACTCGACGAAGGTAAAGAGTCAGGTATAAAGCTTAAGTATGATCGTCTTAAATCTTTTATGGATACCGATGCTTTTCAAAAGTTTAGCACTAAATATGGACTTGACTATGAGATAGTAGCTTCCTTTTGTGAATCATTTGCTACTCATGTTGAACTCCCTAAAGAGGAATGGCTTAAATATCACCCACCTATTAAAGAACCAGTACCAGTTAAAGAAGAAACTATTTTCTGTAATGTTGATCCAGTTGTTCCTACTGCTTATATTGAGAAACCCCCTTTTCCTGTTAGGATAAAGGACCATGCTAAAATTGCAACTGTGGTTAACAAAATCTCTGTTAGAACACCTAAACAAGATGAACAAATTAGAATTGAACCTAATATTGCTATGGTTAAAGATATCTTAGAAGAAGATGTGGATGGGCATGTTATTTACTTCTGCAAAGAAGCTGCTAGAATTGCTAAACCTGATGAAAAAGATAAACATAGACCAGTTGTTGGCGTGCCTGTTATTTTAGTTAAAATAGGAGATCACTGTTATCATGGTTTATGTGACATGGGTGCTAGTGTGAGTGCTATTCCTTACAAGTTATATCAAGAGATTAGAGAAGACATAGCACCTACAGAGTTAGAAGACATAGATGTTACTATTAAACTTGCTAATAGAGACACCATATCACCTTGTGGGATTATTACAGATGTTGAAGTCTTGTGTGGGAAAATAAAATATCCTACTGATTTTCTTGTTCTTGGTGCCCCGCAAGATGACTTATGTCCCATTATATTTGGTAGACCTTTCTTGAATACAGTTAATGCTAGGATAGATTGCCAGAAACAAACTCTGAGCGTTAGCTTTGGTGATGAGTCTCATGAGTTTATTTTTTCCAAGTTTAGTAGAAACCATCATGAAAAAGAATTGCCTAGTAAGGATGAATTAATTGGTCTTGCTTCTATTGCTGTGCCACCTATAGATCCTTTAGAATAATACTTGCTAGACCATGAAAATGATTTACATATGCATGAAAGAAATGAAATAGATAATATTTTCTTTGAACAACGCCCTCTACTTAAACACAATTTGCCTATTGAAACTCTCGGAGGTTGATGACCCACAAGTATAGGGGATCTATCGTAGTCCTTTCGATAAGTAAGAGTGTCGAACCCAACGAGGAGCAGAAGGAAATGATAAGCGGTTTTCGGCAAGGTATTCTCTGCAAGCACTGAAATTATAGGTAACAGATAGTTTTGTGATAAGATAATTTGTAACGAGCAACAAGTAACAAAAGTAAATAAAGTGCAGCAAGGTGGCCCAATCCTTTTTGTAGCAAAGGACAAGCCTGGACAAACTCTTATATAGAGAAAAGCGCTCCCGAGGACACATGGGAATTATCGTCAAGCTAGTTTTCATCATGTTCATATGATTCGCGTTCGGTACTTTGATAATTTGATATGTGGGTCGACCGGTGCTTGGGTGCTGTCCTTACTTGGACAAACATCCCACTTATGATTAACTCCTATTGCAAGCATCCGTAACTACAAAAGAAGTATTAAGGTAAACCTAACCATAGCATGATACATATGGATCCAAATCAGCCCTTACGAAGCAACACATAAACTAGGGTTTAAGTTTCTGTCACTCTAGCAACCCATCATCTACTTATTACTTCCCAATGCCTTCCTCTAGGCCCAAATAATGGTGAAGTGTCATGTAGTCGACATTCACATAACACCACTAGAGGAGAGACAACATACATCTCATCAAAATATCGAACGAATACCAAATTCACATGACTACTAATAGCAAGACTTCTCCCATGTCCTCAGGAACAAACGTAACTACTCACAAAGCATATTCATGTTCATAATCAGAGGGGTATTAATATGCATAAAGGATCTGAACATATGATCTTCCACCAAATAAACCAACTAGCATGAACTACAAGGAGTAATCAACACTACTAGCAACCTACAGGTACCAATCTCAGACTTAGAGACAAGAATTGGATACAAGAGATGAACTAGGGTTTGAGAGGAGATGGTGCTGGTGAAGATGTTGAAGGAGATTGGCCCCCTCCTGATGAGAGGAGCATTGGTGATGACGATGGCGATGATTTCCCCCTCCTGGAGGGAAGTGTCCCCGGCAGAACAGCTCTGCCAGAGCCCTAGATTGGTTCCGCCTCGTGGCGGCGGAGTCTCGTCCCGAAAGCTTGCTTATGATTTTTTCTCGGGCGAAAGACTTCATATAGCAGAAGACGGGCACCGGAGGGCCACCAGGGGGCCCACGAGGCAGGGGGCGTGCCCAGGGGGTAGGGCGCGCCCCCCACCCTTGTGGCCAGGGTGTGGGCCCCCTCTGGTATTTTCTTTGCTCAGTATTTTTTATTATTTCCTAAAATAACTTCCGTGGAGTTTCAGGACTTTTGGAGTTGTGCAGAATAGGTCTCTAATATTTGCTCCTTTTCTAGCCCAGAATTCCAGCTGCCGGCATTCTCCCTCTTCATGTAAACCTTGTAGAATAAGAGACAATAGGCATAGGTATTGTGACATAATGTGTAATAACAGCCCATAATGCAATAAATATCAATATAAAAGCATGATGCAAAATGGACGTATCAACTCCCCCAAGCTTAGACCTCGCTTGTCCTCAAGCGGAAGCCGATTGCGATAAATATGTCCACAAGTTTAGAGATAGAGGTGTCGATAAAATAAAATACGGACATGAGGGCATCATGATCATTCTTATAACAACAACATATATGGATATTGTCATATTATTTCTTATGCTCAAGAAATAATCTATTCACAATGCAAAGTATGAATCAGAAACTTTGTTGAGAACTAACAAATGATAATCTCAGTCACTGAGGGAATTGCAATTTATCATAACATCAGAAAGAGTCTATGTAAGAGCTTTTCAGCAAGTCCACATACTCAACTATCATTTAGTCTTTCACAATTGCTAACACTCACGCAATACTTACGGGTATGGAGTTTTAATCGGACACAGAGAAAGATAGGGGCTTATAGTTTCGCCTCCCAACCTTTTACCTCAAGGGTAATGTCAACAATAATAGTTCATGCTAACTTACATCCAATTAGATATATATATATATATATATATATATATATATATATATATATATATATATATATATATATATATATATATCAGGATCTTTCCAAAACACTATGCTTGCCAAAGGATAAAATGTAAAAAGGAAAGGTGAAGATCACCATGACTCTTGCATAAGGGTAAGAAATAAAAGTAAAAGATAGGCCCTTCGCAGAGGGAAGCAGAGGTTGTCATGCGCTTTCAGGGTTGGATGCACAAAATCTTAATGCGAAAGAACGTCACTTTATATTGCCACTTGTGATATGGACCTTTATTATGCAGTCCGTCGCTTTTATTTCTTCCACATCACAAGATCGTATAAAGCTTATTTCCTCCACAGTAATCAATCATACATATTTAGAGAGCAATTTTTATTGCTTGCACCGATGACAACTTACTTGAAGGATCTTGCTCAATCCATAGGTAGATATGGTGGACTCTTATGGCAAAACTGGGTTTAAGGGTATTTGGAAGCACAAGTAGTATCTCTACTTAGTGCAAAGAATTTGGCTAGCATGAGGGGGAAAGGCAAGCTCAACATGTTGGATGATCCATGCCAATATACTTTATTTCAGATGTAAGGAAACATAACCCATTACGTTGTCTTCCTTGCCCAACATCAACTCTTTAGCATGTCATATTTTAATGAGTGCTCACAATCATAAAAGATGTCCAAGATAGTATATTTATATGTGAAACCTCTCTTTCTTTATTACTTCCTATTAATTGCAACGATGACTAAAGCTATGTTTGTCAACTCTCAACAACTTTTAATCATCATACTCTTTATATGTGAAGTCATTACTCTCCATAAGATCAATATGATCTCTTTTCATTCCTTTTTATTCTTTCTCTTTTCTTTTATTCCCTCAAGATCATAGCAAAATAATCAAGCCTTTGACTCAACACTAATCTTTATTATATAGCTCACGAACTCGATTACATAAAGGGATCATAAAGCAAAACTCAAAACTAAATCATACCAAAAACTTTATTCTACTAGATCAAGATATTACTAAAAGGATCGAACTAAGAAAACGGTAAAGATAGATATGTGATGGTGATACGATACCGGGGCACCTCCCCCAAGCTTGGCAGTTGCCAAGGGGAGTGCCCATACCCATGTGATTATATCTCCTTCTTCGGAGGTGGTGATGATGGAGTTGTTGATGATGTAAATTGTGCTTTCAGCTTCTTCATATTGTAATTGAGGAGAGCAATTTCCTCCTTTAAATCATCGACCTCCAATTCCAGCTTCAAGATCTTGTCACATAAATCTCCCTTGCTTTTCTGCCGAAAACGAGAAGGAATAGATCGGTTGTTAGACAGTTTAGCCCTCTTAGGGAGACTAGACTTCTTAAACTTCACGTGCATATCCCAAGGTTGAGGTAGAGGGACATCTTCCTCTTCCGAACTTGAATCTTTGATCTTCATCAAATAAGCATCCTCCTCATCCGTAGTTCGACCACAAGGAGATAAATCTCCATAGGTCTTGGGGTCAGCAGTGAGGTGTGAGACATAGCTTTCTCCGTCAGAATCCTGAGATGACATCTTGCTCTAATCTGCGGCAGAAACAGCTCGAAACAAGAACAGAGGATATTTGCGTGATACAGGAGTCAAAACCTTCGAGAGATTATATAATGAATTTTTACCGACCAAAAGAAGTATCGTGCAAGAAAACGGAGTCCGGAGAGCACACGAGGTGCCCACGAGGCAGGGGGCGCGCCCAGGGGGGTAGGGCGCGCCCTCCACCCTCGTGGAGGTTTCGTGTCCTTCCCGGACTGCTTCTTATTTTCCTATTTTTCTAAATATTCCAAAACGGAGAAAAATTGCCATTAGAACCGTTTTGGAGTCGGTTTACTTACCGTACCACATACCTATTCCTTTTTGGAGTCTGAAACATTTTGGAAAGTGTCCCTTATGTATTCCTCCGGGGTTACGGTTTCAATAACATTAGTTTCAACATTTATAGGATTACCTGAGATATAATGTTTGATTCTTTGACCATTCACCACCTTCGGATTTGTGCCTTCGAAGTTGTTGATTTTTACGGCACCAGAACGATAGACCTCCTCGATAACGTAAGGACCTTCCCATTTAGAGAGAAGTTTTCCTGGAAAAAAATCTTAAATGAGAGTTGTATAATAATACATAATCACCTACATTAAACTCACGCTTTTGTATTCTTTTGTCATGCCATCTTTTAACTTTTCTTTAAACAGTTTTGCATTCTCATAGGCTTGGGTTCTCCATTCATCAAGTGAGCTAATGTCAAATAACCTCTTCTCACCGGCAAGTTTGAAATCATAATTGAGCTCTTTAATGGCCCAATATGCCTTATGTTCTAGTTCGAGAGGTAAGTGACATGCTTTTTCATAAACCATTTTATACGGAGACATACCCATAGGATTTTTATACGCAGTTCTATAGGCCCATAATGCATCATCAAGTTTCTTGGACCAATTCTTTATAGATCTATTAACAGTCTTTTGCAAAATTAATTTGAGTTCTCTATTACTCAATTCTACTTGACCACTAGACTGTGGGTGATAAGGAGATGCAATTCTATGATTAACATCATACTTGGCAAGCATTTTACGGAAAGCACCATGAATAAAATGTGAACCACCATCAGTCATTAAATATCTAGGGACTCCAAACCTCGGAAAAATAACTTTTTTAAGCATCTTAATAGAAGTGTTATGATCAGCACTACTAGTTGGAATAGCTTCTACCCACTTAGTAACGTAATCAACAACAACTAAAATATGAGTATACCCATTAGAGGTAGGAAACGGGCCGATATAATCAGAGCCCCAAACATCAAATGGTTCAATAACAAGTGAATAATTCATAGGCATTTCCTGACGTCTACTAATATTACCAATTCTTTGACATTCATCACAAGATAAGACAAACTTACGGGCATCCTTGAAGAGAGTAGGCCAATAAAAACCGGATTGCAATACCTTATGTGCAGTTCTATCTCCAGCGTGGTGTTCTCCATAAGCTTCGGAGTGACCCTTGCGTAGGATCTGTTCCTGTTCATGCTTAGGTACACAACGTCTAATAACACCATCTACTCCTTCTTTATAAAGATGTGTGTCATCCCAGAAGTAATGTCTTAAATCATAGAAAAACTTTTTCTTTTGTTGGTATGTGAAACTAGGTGGTATAAGTTTAGCAACAATGTAATTAGCATAATCAGCATACCATGGAGCAGTACGAGAAGCATTTATGACATTTAATTGTTCATCAGGAAAGCTATCATCAATAGGTAGTGGGTCATCAAGAACATTTTCTAACCTAGACAAGTTGTCTACAACGGGGTTCTTAGCTCCATTTCTATCAATAATATGCAAATCAAATTCTTGTAGCAAGAGAACCCATCTAATAAGTCTAGGTTTAGCATCTTTCTTTTCCATAAGATATTTAATAGCAGCATGATCGGTGTGAATAGTTACTTTAGAATCAACAATATAAGGTCTGAACTTATCACAAGCAAAAATAACTGCTAAGAATTCTTTTTCAGTAGTAGCATAATTTCTCTGAGCACTGTCTAGAGTTTTACTAGCATATTGGATAACATTTAATTTCTTATCAATTCTTTGCCCTAGAACAGCACCTACAGCATAATCACTAGCATCACACATAATTTCAAAAGGTAAATTCCAATAGGTGCAGAGATTAATGCTTTCTTAAGTATTTCAAATGCTTCTACACAATCATCATCAAAGACAAATGGTATATCTTTTTGTAATAGATTAGTCAGAGGCCGAGAAATTTTTGAGAAGTCCTTAATGAACCTCCTATAAAAACCGGCATGACCAAGAAAACTTCTTATACCTTTGATGTCCTTGGGACATGGCATCTTTTCAATAGCATCAACTTTAGCTTTATCAACTTCAATACCTCTTTCAGAAATTTTATGCCCCAAGACAATACCTTCATTAACCATAAAGTGGCACTTCTCCCAATTCAAGACAAGGTTAGTTTCTTCACATCTCTGCAAAACTCGATCAAGGTTGCTCAAGCAATCATCAAAAGAGGATCCATAAACGTTTTCACAAAAGTCAGAGAATATAGCCATCATGCATCTTTGAAAGGTAGTGCTACCTCTTGAGCACTGCGTTGGTTTTCCCTTGAAGAGGAAAGGGTGATGCAGCAAAGTAGCGTAAGTATTTCCCTCAGTTTTTGAGAACCAAGGTATCAATCCAGTAGGAGGCTACGCGCGAGTCCCTCGTACCTACACAAAACAAATAAATCCTCGCAACCAACGCGATAAGGGGTTGTCAATCCCTTCACGGTCACTTACGAGAGTGAGATCTGATAGATATGATAGGATAATACTTTTGGTATTTTTGTGATAAAGATGCAAAGTAAAATAAAAGCAAAGTAAAAAGCAAAGGAAATAAATAAGTGTTGGAAGATTAATATGATGAAGATAGACCCGGGGGCCATAGGTTTCACTAGTGGCTTCTCTCAAGAGCATAAGTATTTTACAGTGGGTGAACGAATTACTGTTGAGCAATTGACAGAATTGAGCATAGTTATGAGAATATCTAGGTATGATCATGTATATAGGCATCACGTCCGAGACAAGTAGACCGACTCCTGCCTACATCTACTACTATTACTCCACTCATCGACCGCTATCCAGCATGCATCTAGAGTATTAAGTTCATGAAAACAGAGTAACGCCTTAAGCAAGATGACATGATGTAGAGGGATAAATTCATGCAATATGATAAAAACCCCATCTTGTTATCCTCGATGGCAACAATACAATACGTGCCTTGCTGCCCCTACTGTCACTGGGAAAGGACACCACAAGATTGAACCCAAAGCTAAGCACTTCTCCCATTGCAAGAAAGATCAATCTAGTAGGCCAAACCAAACTGATAATTCGAAGAGACTTGCAAAGATAAGCAATCATACATAAAAGAATTCAGAGAAGATGCAAATATTGTTCATAGATAAACTTGATCATAAACCCAGAATTCATCGGTCTAAACAAACACACCGCAAAAGAAGATTACATCGAATAGATCTCCACGAGAGAGGGGGAGAACATTGTATTGAGATCCAAAAAGAGAGAAGAAGAGATCTAGCTACTAACTATGGACCCGAAGGTCTGAGGTAAACTACTCACATTTCATCGGAGAGGCTATGGTGTTGATGTAGAAGCCCTCCGTGATGGATGCCCCCTCTGGCGGAGCTCCGGAACAGGCCCCAAGATGGGATCTCGTGGGTACAGAAGGTTGCGGCGGTGCAATTAGGTTTTTGGCTCCTGTTCTGATCGTTTGGGGGTACGTAGGTATATATAGGAGGAAGGAGTACGTCGGTGGAGCAACATGGGGCCCACGAGGGTGGAGGGCGCGCCCTGGGGGGGTAGGCGCGCCCCCTACCTCGTGGCCTCCTGGAAGCTTCTCTTACATAGGGTCCAAGTCTCCTGGATCTTGTTCGTTCCAAAAATCACGCTCCCGAAGGTTTCATTCCGTTTGGACTCCGTTTGATATTCTTTTTCTGCGAAACTCTGAAATAGGCAAAAAACAGCAATTCTGGGCTGGGCCTCCGGTTAATAGGTTAGTCCCAAAAATAATATAAAAATGAATAATAAAGCCCATTATTGTCCAAAACAGAAGATAATATAGCATGGAGCAATCAAAAATAATAGATACGTTGGAGACGTATCAGGTAGCAGGTGCATTACATTAACCAAAAGGCATACGTCTATAAGCAAAAGTACCGAAAGGGCAAATAAAAGTGGTCTTAGCTTGATCATCAGCTGACACAGGTATTTGAGAGAAACCAGAATAACCATCTAGAAAGAAAAAATGTGTATGTTTGGATAATCTTTCTAGCATTTGATCAATAAAAGGTAAGGGGTAATGATCTTTTTTAGTAGCTTTATTTAATTTGCGGAAATCAATTACCATCCAATAACCTGTAATAATTCTTTGCGGAATTAATTCATCTTTATCATTAGGAACGACAGTAATACCTCCCTTCTTAGGGACACAATGGACAGGACTTACCCACTGACTATCAGCAACGGATAAATTATACCTGCCTCAAGGAGCTTTAGTATTTCCTTTCTTACCACTTCTTTCATCTTAGGATTCAGCCGTCGTTGATAATCAATAACTGGTTTGGCGTCTTTCTCCAAATTTATTTTGTGTTGACATAGAGTGGGACTAATGCCCTTAAGATCATCAAGAGTATATCCAATAGCAGCACGGTGCTTCTTCAGAGTTTTCAATAATTTTTCTTCTTCATGCTCTGAAAGGTTAGCACTGATAATAACAGAATATATCTTCTTTTCATCAAGATAAGCATATTTAAGAGTATCAGGTAATGGTTTAAGCTCAAACATGGGATCACCCTTGGGTGGAGGAGGATGCCCTAGGATTTCAACAGGCAAGTTGTGTTTCAGAATAGGTCCCTGTTTAAAGAATACTTCACTATTTCCCTTCTTTCATCATAAACATATCATTTTCATGGTCTAGCAACTATTGTTCTAAAGGATCACTAGGAGGTACGGCAATAGAAGCAAGACCAATAATTTCATCTTTACTAGGAAATTCCTCTTCACGGTGTTGTCTACGAAATTTAGAAAAGTTAAACTCATGAGACATATCACCTAGACCAATGGTAACAACATCCTTTTCGCAGTCTATCTTAGCATTAATAGTGTTTAAGAAGGGTCTACCAAATATAATGGGACAAAAGCTATCTTGTGGGGAACCAAGAACAAGAAAATCAGCAGGATATTTAGTTTTCCCACACAAGACTTCAACATATCTAACAATCCCAATTGGTGAAATAGTATCTCTATCGGCAAGCTTAATTGTGACATCAATTTCTTCTAACTCGGTAGGTGCAATATCATGCATAATTTCTTTGTATAAGTCAATAGGTATTGCACTAGCACTAGCACCCATGTCACATAAGCCATGATAACAATGATCTCCTATTTTAACAGAAATAACAGGCATGCCTACCACAGGTCTATGTTTATCTTTAGCACTAGGTTTAGCAATTCTAGCAGTCTCATCACAGAAATAAATAACATGCCCATCAATATTATCAGCCAAGAGATCTTTAACAATAGCAATATTAGGTTAAAATTTAACTTGCTCAGGAGGTGTATAGGTTCTAATATTGCTTTTACGAACCACAGTTGAAGCTTTAGCATGATCCTTTATCCTAACAGGAAAAGGTGGTTTCTCAACATAAGCAGTAGGAACAATAGGATCATTATAAGTGATAGTCTTTTCTTCAACTTTAATAGGTGCAACTACTTTTACCTCTATGGGAGGATTATATTTAAACCACTTCTCCTTAGGGAGATCAACGTGAGCAGCAAAAGATTCACAGAAAGAAGCTACTATCTCAGAGTCAAGTCCATATTTAGTGCTAAATTTACGGAAAATATCGGTATCCATAAAAGATTTAACACAATCAAACTTAGGTGTTATACCTGACTCCTTACCTTTGTCGAGATCCCAATCTTCAGAGTTGTGTTTAATTATTTCCAATAAATCCCATTTGAATTCAATAGTCTTCATCATAAAAGAGCCAGTACAAGAAGTATCGAGCATGGTGCGATTGTTGTCAGAAAGCCGAGCATAAATTTTTTGAATAATCATTTCTCTTGAGAGCTCATGATTGGGGCATGAATATAACATTGACTTAAGCCTCCCCCAATCTTGAGCGATGCTTTCTCCTTCGCGAGGCCAAAAATTATATATATAATTATGATCACGATGGACAAGATGCATAGGATAAAAATTCTGATGAAATTCCAATTTCAATCGCTTGTAGTCCCATGATCCCATATCATCACATAGCCTATACCATGTCAATGCATCTCCCTTCAAAGATAAAGGGAAGACCTTCTTCTTGATAACATCATCGGGCATACCTGCAAGCTTAAATAATCCAAAAACTTCATCCACATAGATTAGGTGTAAATCGGGATGCAATGTCCCATCTCCTGCAAAAGGATTAGCTAGCAGTTTCTCTATCATACCCGAAGGAATTTCAAAGTAAACATTTTCATTTTCAGTAGGTTGCTTATGATTTTTTCTCGGGCGAAAGACTTCATATAGCAGAAGATGGGCACCGGAGGGCCACCAGGGGGCCCACGAGGCAGGGGGCGTGCCCAGGGGGTAGGGCGCGCCCCCACCCTCGTGGCCAGGGTGTGGGCCCCCTCTGGTATTTTCTTCGCTCAGTATTTTTTATTATTTCCGAAAATAACTTCCGTGGAGTTTCAGGACTTTTGGAGTTGTGCAGAATAGGTCTCTAATATTTGCTCCTTTTCCAGCCCAGAATTCCAGCTGCCGGCATTCTCCCTCTTCATGTAAACCTTGCAGAATAAGAGAGAATAGGCATAAGTATTGTGACATAATGTGTAATAACATCCCATAATGCAAGAAATATCAATATAAAAGCATGATGCAAAATGGACGTATCAGAGGTCCTCCTCCACCTAAAGGTGATCCTGTGTTTGAATTAAAACAATTGCCAGACACTTTGAAATATGCTTATCTTGATGAAAAGAACATATATCCTGTTATTATCAGTGCTAACCTTTCAGAACATGAAGAAGAAAGATTATTGAAAGTTCTAAGGAAGCACCAAGCTGCTATTAGATATACTCTTGTTGATTTAAAGGGCATTAGTCCCAATCTATGTCAGCACAAAATTAATATGGAACCTGATGCTAAATCAGTTGTTGATCATCAACGTCGACTAAATCCGAAGATGAAAGAGGTGGTAAGAACGGAAATATTAAAACTTCTGGAAGCAGGTATAATTTATCCTATAGCTGATAGTAGATGGGTAAGTCTTGTTCATTGTGTCCCTAAGAAATGAGGTATTACTGTTGTTCCTAATGATAAGAATGAACTTATTCCACAAAGAATTGTTACAGGCTACAGAATGGTAATTGATTTCATAAAATTAAATAAAGCTACTAGAAAAGATCATTACCCTTTGACTTTATTGATCAAATGCTTGAAAGATTATCTAAGCACGCACACTTTTGCTTCCTTGATGGATACTCTGGCTTTTCACAAATACCTGTTTCTCAACCTGATCAAGAAAATACTACTTTTACTTGTCCTTTTGGAATCTATGCTTATAGACGTATGCCTTTTGGTTTATGTAATGCACCTGCTACCTTTCAAAGATGCATGATGGCTATATTCTCTAACTTTTGTGAAAAGATTTTAGAGGTTTTCATGGATGACTTATCTGTTTATGGGAAGTCTTTTGATGATTGTTTAAGCAATCTTGATCGAGTTTTGCAGAGATGTGAACAAACAAATCTTGTCTTGAATTGGGAGAAGTGCTACTTTATGGTTAATGAAGGCATTGTCTTGGGTCATAAAATTTCTGAAAAAGGTATTGAAGTGGACCAAGCTAAAGTTGATGCAATTGAGAAAATGCCATGTCCCAAGGACATCAAAGGTATTCGTAGTTTCTTAGGTCATGCTGGTTTCTATAGGAGATTTATCAAAGACTTTTCTAAAATTTCTAGGCCTCTTACTAATCTTTTGCAAAAGGATATTCCTTTTGTATTTGATGATGATTGTCTTGAAGCCTTTGAAACACTCAAGAAAGCTTTAATCACTGCACCCATAGTTCAACCACCTGATTGGAACTTGCCTTTTGAAATTATGTGTGATGCTAGTGATTATGGTGTTGGTGCTGTTCTAGGACAAAGAGTTGATAAGAAATTGAATGTTATTCATTATGCTAGTAAAACTCTAGACAGTGCTCAAAGAAATTATGCTACTACTGAAAAAGAATTCTTAGAAGTGGTGTTTGCTTGTGATAAGTTTAGACCTTATATTGTTGATTCTAAAGTAACTGTTCACACAGACCATGCTGCTATTAAATATCTTATGGAAATAAAGATGCTAAACCTAGACTTATTCGTTGGGTTCTCTTGTTACAAGAATTTGATTTGCATATTATTGATAGAAAAGGAGCTGAGAACCCCGTAGCTGATAACTTGTCTAGGCTTGAAAATGTGCTTGATGACCCACTTCCTATTGATGATAGTTTTGCTGATGAGCAGTTAGCTGCAATAAATGTTGCTAATGGGACTCCTTGGTATGCTGACTATGCTAATTACATTGTTGCTAAATATTTACCACCTAGCTTTACTTACCAACAAAAGAAAAAATTCTTCTATGATTTAAGACATTACTTTTGGGATGAGCCACATCTTTATAAAGAAGGGGTAGATGGTATTATTAGACGTTGTGTACCTGAGCATGAACAGGGACAAATCCTATGGAAATGTCACTCCGAAGCTTATGGAGGGCATCATGCTGGAGATAGAACTGCTCACAAGGTATTGCAGTCTGGATTTTATTGGCCTACTCTCTTCAAGGATGCTCGTAAGTATGTCTCATTTTGTGACGAATGCCAAAGAATAGGTAATATCGGCAAGCTTCAAGAAATGCATATGAACTATTCTCTTGCTGTTGAACCATTTGATGTTTGGGATTTGATTACATAGGACCTTTTCCTTCCTCTAATGGGTATACACATATTCTGGTTGCTGTTGATTATGTTACTAAATGGGTAGAAGCTATTCCAACTAGTAGTGCTGATCACAACACCTCTATTAAAATGCTTAAGGAAGTTATTTTCCTAAGGTTTGGAGTCCCTAGATATTTAATGATTGATGGTGGTTCACACTTTATTCATGGTGCTTTCCGCAAGATGCTTGCTAAGTATGATGTTAACCATAGAATTGCATCACCCTATCATCCTCAGTCTAGTGGTCAAGTTGAACTTAGCAATAGAGAAATAAAATTAATTTTGCAAAAGACTGTCAATAGGTCCAGGAAGAATTGGTCTAAGAAATTAGATGATGCACTTTGGGCTTATAGAACTACATATAAAAATCCTATGGGTATGTCTCCTTATAAAATGGTTTATGGAAAAGCTTGTCATTTACCTCTTGAGTTAGAACATAAAGCATATTAGGCAGTTAAAGAACTCAACTATGGCTTCAAACATGCTGGTGAAAAGAGGTGCTCATTAGATGAATGGACAACCCAAGATTATGAAAATGCAAAGTTATTCAAAGATAAAGTTAAAACATGGCATGACAAAAGAATTCAAAAACGTGAGTTTAAAATCAAAGAATATGTTCTTTTGTACAACTCTCGTTTTAGATTCTTTGCAGGGAAGCTCCTCTCGAAATGGGAAGGCCCATATGTCATCGAGGCGGTTTACCGGTCAGGTGCCATCAAAATAAATAATTTCGAAGGCACTAACCCGAAGGTTGTCAACGGGCAACGAATAAAGCATTATATCTCAGGTATGCCTATTAATGTTGAAAGCAATATTATCCAAACTTTGACACCGGAAGAACACATAAAAGAGTCCTTCTGGAACACTCCGGAATCGTCAAAATAAGGAGGTACGTGATACGGTAAGTAAACGGACTCCAAAAAATCTGCAAAAATATTTTTTATCAGTTTGGAATATTTCAAAATTTTGGAAATAAAGAAACTCCCAGGAAGCGTCCCCTGATGGGCACAATACACCAGGGCGCGCCAGCCTGGCGCGCCCAGGTGGGTTGTGCCCACCTGGGACACCTCTCGTACTCCATTTTTCTTCCAGATGCTTGTCCTCCAAGATAAAAAATCTATATATACTTCCCGAACCTGTTAACCACCATATCATGGAGAAAATCCTCTATTCTCTTTTCTTGATGTTTCTGGTCAAAATTTTCAAGCTAGGCATCATGTCTTCCCGCTCCTCCAACCACATGGAAGAAGATGCTTGGCTGATGAAGATCGAGACGAAGAGGGAGGAGCCCACAGACGCTATCAAGGGAGACAAGGGCAATGAAATTACCGTGGATTCATCC
Organism: Aegilops tauschii subsp. strangulata; assembly: GCF_002575655.3. Lineage (NCBI taxonomy): Eukaryota > Viridiplantae > Streptophyta > Magnoliopsida > Poales > Poaceae > Aegilops > Aegilops tauschii. The sequence continues at coordinate 465,846,045 of NC_053035.3, forward strand.
CCGGTAGCAACACAAACACTGTTGGCCGAGGAGGAGGAGGAAGATATCCTTAAACCCTATCTTACTCACCTTACTCCTGATGAGATTGAAGCTTTTTGTGTCTTTGAAGCAGTTCGCATACAAAATAAGTATCTCACTCGCGAAAATATTCTGCATCAAGAGCATATCACCTATCTCCGGAGCGTCATCTGTCGGCTGCAGGATCTCTTGACCTTCAAAGACGAGATCGCTTCTTCACCACCAAAGGAGAACTAAGTATCGGGTATGGGAACTCCCCTTGGCTTCCGCCAAGCTTGGGGGAGGTGCCCCGGTATCGTATCATCCCACTATCTTTTTTACTTTTACTTATCTTAGTTCAATCTTTTGCTTAGATGAATAAAGTTTAGTTCGGTCTTTTCTTCTTTTAGAAGTTTGCTTAGTAATCTATCATTAAAATCATGTGCAAGTTATATAATAAAGTTAGTTTGAGTTTTTACTTTCTTTACTTTCATGTTGCAAATAAAGAAAAGAAATAAGCAAGAAAGAAAAAGAGAAAGGAAGTAAATCAATAAGATCATATACTAATCCTACGGTAGGTGATAGCACTACATAAGGAAAAGTATAGGTAAGAAAATTTTATTAGAGATTGACAAACATAGCATTAGTCAATGATGCAACTCATGAAAGAATTAATAAGGGAAGGGGAGATTCACATATAAATATACTATCCTAGAAATCTTTTGTGATTGTGAGCCCTCATCAAAATATTATATGCCAAAATTGTTGACGTTGGACAAGGAAGACAACGTAATGGTTCATGTATGTTTATATTCACATAGAAGTCATATTGTCATAGATACTTTAAAATGTGATGCTTGCCCCTATCTTTGCTAGCCAAAAACTCCGCACTAAGTAGAGATTCTACTTGTGCATCCGAAAACCCTTAAACCCAAACCTTTTTCAAGTGTCTACCATACCTACCTATGGATCGAACAAGATCCTTCAAGTAAGTTGTCATCGGTGCAAAAAGGAAATAAAAATTGCTTCTAAATATGTAAGATCATTTAGTGTAAGAGAAAATCGAGCGTTGTACGAACTTGGATTACAAACAATAAAAGCGATAGACTGCATAACAAAGGTTGTCATCTTAAGGGGCAATACAACGTGACATTATTTTGCACTAAGGGATTGAGCATGCAAACAAATAAGCGCATGGCAACCTCTGCTTCCCTCTGCGAAGGGCCTATCTTTTACTTTTATGTATTTACTTTTATGCAAAGAGTCAAAGTTTTCCTTCTATTCCTTTTTATTTATTCTTTTGGCAAGCATCATGTGGTGAGGAAAGATCTAGGCACATATGTCCAGTTGAATATAGATAGCATGAGTTATTATTGCAGACATCACCCTTGAGGTGAGTAAGTTGGGAGGCGAAACTATAAGCCCCTATCTTTCTATGTGTTCGATTGAAACGTTTTGCTCATGGGTACAAGGTGAGTGTTAGCAATCTTAAAAGACTATATGATGGTTGAGTATGTGGACTTGCTTAAGAGCTCCGATACGTGACCCTTCCTGAAAAGATGATGAATTGTAGTTGCAAAGTTGACTGAGAACATAGTTTGTTGGTTTCTAATAGAGTTTTTGCTTTATACTTCGATTGTGTGATGAACTATTACTTATACATGGGAAGTATATGATGCAAGTTCTATGATAAAAGTCCTATATTTAAATTTGTGGCTCTTATAATAATCAACATGATGCTTCTATGTCCGTATTTTGTTTTTATCGACACCTCTCTCTCAAAGCATGTGGACATGTTTCTCGATTTTGGTTTTCGCTTGAGGACAAGCGAGGTCTAAGCTTGGGGGGAGTTGATACGTCCATTTTGCATCATGTTTTCTTTATGTTATTTATAATGTTTTTATCCATAATAATGCTTTTTGGAGTAATTCTAATGCCTTTTCTCTCATAATTTGCAAGGTACACACCAAGAGAGAGAATTCCGGCAGCTGGAAATCTGGACCTGAAAAAGCTACGTCAGGCCACCTATTCTGCACAACTCCAAATGGGCTGAAACTTCACGGAGATTTTTTATGGAATATGTAAGAAATATTGGAGCCAATAAGTACCAGAGGGGAGCCACCAGGTGGGCACAACCCACCTGGGCGCGCCAGGCCCCCCTGGCGCGCCCTAGTGGGTTGTGGCCTCCTCGGCCCACCTCCGGTGCCCATCGTCTGGTATATAAGTGGTTTTGACCTAGAAAAAATGAGAATAATACTTTCGGGACGGAGCGCCGCCGTCTCGAGGCGGAACTTGGGCAGGAGCACTTTTGCCCTCCGGCGGAGCGATTCTGCCGGGGGAACTTCCCTCCTGGAGGGGGAACTCATCGTCATCATCATCACCACCAACTCTCCCATCTTGGGGAGGGCAATCTCCATCAACATCTTCACCAGCACCATCTCATCTCAAACCCTAGTTCATCTCTTGTATTCAATCTTGTTACCGGAACTATAGATTGTTGCTCGGGGTTGACTAGTACTATTGATTACATCTTGTAGTTGATTACTATATGGTTTATTTGGTGGAAGATTATATGTCAAGATCCATTATGCATATTAATACCCCTCTGATCATGAGCATGTTTTTTGTTTGTGAGTAGTTACTTTTTTTCTTGAGGTCACGGGAGAAATCATGTTGCAAGTAATCATGTGAACTTGATATGTGTTCGATATTAGTATGTATGTTGTGATTCCCTTAGTGGTGTCATGTGAACGTCGACTACATGACACTTCACCATATTTGGGCCTAAGGGAATGTATTGTGGAGTAGTAAATAGATGGTGGGTTGCGAGAGTGACAGAAACTTAAACCCCAGTTTATGCACTATTCCGTAAGGGACCGATTGAATCCTAGAGTTTAATTCTATGGTTAGAATTTATTCTTAATACTTTTCTCGTAGTTGCGGATGCTTGCGGGAGGGTTAATCATAACTAGGAGGTTTGTTCAAGTAAGAACAACACCTAAGCACTGGTCCACCCACATATCAAATTATCAAAGTAGCGAACACAAATCAAACCAACATGATGAAAGTGACTAGATGAAATTCCCGTGTACCCTCAAGAACGCTTTGCTTATCATAAGAGACCGTTTTGGCATGTCCTTTGCCTCAAAAGGATTGGCTACCTTGCTGCATACTTATTGCTACTTTCGTTACTTGCTCATTACAAATTATCCTGCTATCGAACTACTCGCTACTTACAGTTTTAGCACTTGCAGACATTACCTTACTGAAAACTACTTGTCATTTCCTTCTGCTCCTCGTTGGGTTTGACACTCTTACTTATCGAAAAGAGCTACAATTAATCCCCTATAATTGTGGGTCATCAGATACCCACACCATCTTCCTTTCCCTTCTTGATGCCCCAGTAAAACTTGTGGACCATGATATTTAAGTGCTTGCACCAGCCCCTAGTAAGCTTGATAACTGACATCGAATATGTGGGTATTGCTTGAGTAACAGATTTGATCAAAATTTCCTTCCCACTACTTGCAAGAAATTTTTCCATCCACCCTTGAACCCCCCCAACATCTATCTTTTAAATGAGCAAAAACTTTGCTCTTCTCACACCCCACGTCCGATGGCAGTGCAATATACTTCTCATTGAGTATCTTTCACAGCCTGCCTCATTACCTCCTGGCAAAATTATGTTCTTCCAGGCTGCATCTCAAAGATGCGCCTGACCTTCAGTCGGGTTCTTGGGAACTTGTTGGAGACTTCAATACGATCGTCAACCTGAGGAGAAAACCAATGCCTTAATTAACCATAGGGACGATAGCTCGGTTCAGGTATGTGCTCAACTTCTTTGATCCCAGGCCACATTTTCCATATGTTTTTTTGTTTGAGATTTCCAAGTAGCTTTATTCAGGAAGATGTCCATGGGAATACAAGCAATCTCAGGTGGAGACAATAACAAAACATCCATGTTCGGAACCACAATCTAAAGAAGTGGCAACCTAAACTAAGCTATGGACTTTCAATTTTGAATTTTGACGTTCATGGATAAAAGAAGCACCGGGTAAAAATCCATGTCCTGTGCTTGTGGACTTGGCTATGGTGACACTTCTGCGTCATAACCCTCTTGTAGGTGTCGTTGGTGTGTGCAAGTCTCCTCTATTCATGTCGCGTGCTCGAGCTGGCTTGGATCATATCTTGGAACGACCTCGGTTCTGGCGGTTGACGCTCTGGTGTGTCCCCCCTTTTACACGTGACTGCACCGATAGGTTACCTGGCCCCTTCTGATTTTCTAGCTGGGTCGACGCTCCTCTGTCTGGAGCGAGAGGGTAGGGGGTCGTTTGTTGTCTGCATTAGTTCTGCTACAACTCTGCGGCAAAGTCCGGCGGTTTTATTAATTTAAAGTCAGACGCAAATTATGCCTTTTATCTAAACAATATTTTTAACTGAGCATGCTTCTGGTGGCAGCCAACCCTTGGGATTGCTTGACCACAGTGCTCTGCTGCTCGTGCCTGACTTTGACATAACTAACTCTAGTTTCGTTATGTACCTACTATTAAAGGTGAAACTAGATATTGGATTCTGGAATTCCGAATCATGAATTGCCTGACGGTGAGGGCAACAAATACTTGCGTCACATGTGATAAATGATTCCTTCATTGCGAAAAGCCGAGCCTTGGATCATCCAATTCGTTCATAACCATATGCTCGGTTAGATTCTCGTCCACTTGTCCCCAAGCACAGCGAGCGATGGGGCGTTCATACAACCCCTCTAGCTATCTACTGCAGTTTGAATGATAGAACAGACTGAACTCGGAGCCATGCTTCTCTTAGCCACGACAGTTTTGAATCTTCACAAGTTTAATTTGGCCACTTGTCACTAGTAGAAAAAGGGTCAAATGTCAAGCACATTAGTGTCGGTTTGATTTTGAGCCGGCACTAATGTGTGCATTAGTGCCGGTTCCAACGGCTAGCTGGACGCTCTCATTAGTACCGGTTCGTGGTGAACCTTTAGCACCGGTTCGTGCCACGGACCGGTACTAAAGTGAGTGGTGGCAGGATGTTGTCAGTCCGGGGCTCCTCCAGCACCTTTAGTACCGGTTCGTGGCACGAACCGGTGCTAAAGGTCGTACTACATAAACCCTTCGTCCACCCGAGCTCGCTCCGTTCTTCCCCTTTCCCGTCTCCTCTCTGTTCTTCCCCTCTTCCTTTCGAGCTCATCACACATTTTGCCCAAAATTTGTCAAGATTTGAAGGCCCCCATCCATTCAAATGATCACAAAGGTTAGCAACTTTGTCCTTTCATCTCTCATTGCTAGATTAGCTCTTGCAATGCTTTGTATAGTGATTAATTTATGAGTTTAGTAATTTGGGAGGAAATATATGTGCTAGTATTTGATTTATATGCAATTTGAGGTCAAAAATAACACTTAGTTTGCATATGTAGGTGTGGTTTACTTAGTCCCTTCTAAATCTCCGTCGTAACCACCGTCGATCGCCCGCACCGTCCCGTCGCCGGCACCACCTTGTGGTGAGCCTCTTGTTCATGAATGTTTTACATTACCAAATTGATGTTTGTGTGATTTGGATATATAGTTACTCGTATAATTATCTTACCCGTACGTTGTTTGTTATACATAGTGCCATGGTTTTGATATCCGTCCCCGTCGGCCCTCGTCCTTGTTATGATTCAGATGTGGTATATTCTCTTTTAAAACTAGTTGTTGCATTTCGTGTTTATGACAAATTATGCCCATCATGTTGACATAGATATTTTGATCTAGGAGGTTTGTGAACCGGAAATTCCAACCGACCCTATTGTCGAGAGGTTAAATTTAGTTGAAAGAGAAAACGAGTATTTGAAAGAAAAATTGAAAAGAATTGAGGGGGAGAAGATGGAATTGGAGTTGCATGTTGCCGATGTCGTCGATGATCACAAGATCAAGATGGAGAAAATGTGCTTGAAGATTAGAAAGATTAGAAAATATGCCATTGATAGTGAGGCTTGGTATCATTATGCTGCTGGATCAATTGTTACCTTAGTTGCGATCTTGATCACATTTGTTGTTGCATTTAAATGCTTTAGTTAGAGAGTTATTTGTTTGTTGCATTTAAGTGTTCTATGAACTTTATGTATGAACTTGTATTAATTTGGTCTTTTCAGTGTTGTGTAATGAAGATGAGCCGACAATGGATGTACGATGACCGATGCTCTCCAGAGTTCATTAATGGCATGCAAACTTTTCTGCTTGCGGCTGAGGCAAACAAGCGGGCGGATGGTTTTCTGCCTTGTCCATGTGCTGTCTATAAGAATGATCACAATTACTCTACGTCAAGAACCATTCACGTCCACTTGTTTAAGTCCAGTTTCATGCCCCACTATAATGTTTGGACCAAGCACGGAGAAAGAGGGGTTATGATGGGAGACAATGAAGAAGAAGAGGACGACGATAGCTATCCTGGCCATGGGTTCCCTGAATACGATGATACAACAATGGGGGAAGAAGCTGAGCCGGCAATGCGGGAAGAAGCTGAAGAAGAGGCATCAGATGAGCCCGCTGATGATCTAGGTCGGGCCATTGCCGATGCAAAGAGAAACTGCGCAAGTGATTTGGAGAAGAAGAAGTTGCAGCGCATGTTAGAGGATCACAAGAAATTGTTGTACCCGAATTGCGAAGCTGACAAGAAAAAGTTGGGCACCACATTGGAATTGCTGCAATGGAAGGCAGAGAATGGTGTATCTGACAAGGGATTTGGAAAGTTGCTGGTAATGATAAAGAAAATGCTTCCGAAGGACAACGAATTGCCCGAGAGTACGTACGAAGCAAAGAAGGCTGTCTGCCCTCTAGGGTTAGAGGTGCAGAAGATACATGCATGCCCTAATGACTGCATCCTCTACCGCTGTGAGTACGAGGATTTTAACGCTTGCCCGGTATGCGGTGCATTGCACTATAAGATCAGCCGCGATGACCCTGGTGATGTCGAGGGCGAGCACCCCAGGAAGAAGATTCCTGCCAAGGTGATGTGGTATGCTCCTATAATACCACGGTTGAAACGTTTGTTCCAAAACAAAGAGCATGCCAAGGCGATGCGATGGCACAGAGAGGACCGTAAGAAAGACGGAAAGTTGAGAGTACCTGCTGATGGGTCGCAGTGGAGAAAAATCGAGAGAAAGTACGGGAAGGAGTTTGCAGATGACGCAAGGAACGTATGGTTTGGTCTAAGCGCAGATGGCATTAATCCTTTTGGGGAGCAGAGCAGCAACCATAGCACCTGGCCTGTGACTCTATGTTTATATAACCTTCCTCCTTGGTTGTGCATGAAGCGGAAGTTCATTATGATGCCAGTGCTCATCCAAGGCCCTAAGCAACCCGGCAACGACATTGATGTGTACCTAAGGCCATTAGTTGAAGAACTCTTACAGCTGTGGTATGGAACAGGTGTACGTGCATGGGATGAGCACATGGGGGAAGAATTTGACCTAAAGGCGTTGCTGTTCGTGACCATCAATGATTGGCCTGCTCTCAGTAACCTTTCAGGACAGACAAACAAGGGATACCGCGCATGCACGCACTGTTTGGATGATACCGACATTATATATTTGGACAATTGTAGGAAGAATGTGTACCTGGGACATCGTCAATTTCTTCCGAGCAGGCATCCCGTAAGAAAGAAAGGCAAGCATTTCAAAGGTGAGGCGGATCACCGGACGAAGCCTCGCCACCGTACTGGTGCTGATGTACATGATATGGTCAAGGATTTGAAGGTACTCTTTGGAAAGGGTCCTGGCGGACAACCTGTTCCGAATGACGCTGACGGACGCGCACCCATGTGGAAGAAGAAATCTATATTTTGGGACCTGCCCTATTGGAAAGACCTAGAGGTCCGCTCCGCAATCGACGTGATGCACGTGACGAAGAATCTTTGCGTGACCCTACTTGGCTTCTTGGGCGTGTATGGGAAGACAAAAGATACACCTAAGGCACGGGAGGACCAGCAACGTATGCACGGAAAAGACGGCATACATCAGGGTCATGCCAGCTACGCTCTTACCAAAGAAGAGAAGGAAATCTTCTTTGAATGCCTGCTCAGTACTAAGGTATCGTCTGGCTTGTCGTCGAATATAAAGGGAATAATAAACATGGGAGAGAAAAAGTTCCAGAACCTAAAGTCTCATGACTGCCACGTGATTATGACGCAACTGCTTCCGGTTGCATTGAGGGGGCTTCTACAGGATAATGTTCGATTAGCCATTGTGAAGCTATGTGCATTCCTCAATGCAATCTCTCAGAAGGTAATCGATCCAGAAATCATACCAAGGTTAGAGAATGATTTGGTGCAATGTCTTATCAGTTTCGAGTTGGTGTTCCCACCATCCTTCTTCAACATCATGACGCACGTCCTAGTTCACCTATGAGAAGAGATTAACGTTTTGGGTCCTGTATTTCTACACAATATGTTCCCCTTTGAGAGGTTCATGGGAGTCTTAAAGAAATATGTTCATAACCGTGCTAGGCCAGAAGGAAGCATCTCCAAGGGCCATCACAATGAGGAGGTCATTGAGTTTTCTATTGACTTTATTCCTGACCTTAAGCCGACTGGTGTTCCTGAATCGCGGCATAAGGGCAGACTGGATGGAAAAGGCACGCTAGGAGGGAATCAACTAATATGTATGGACGGACATTCTCTCACTGAAGCACACTACACAGTTCTACAGAATTCCGCCTTGGTGGCTCCGTATATGGACGAGCATAAGAATTTTCTACGCTCCAAACACCCAGAGCGGTCTGATGACTGGATTACACGTGAACAAACCAGGAGTTTCGCCGGCTGGTTGCAGACACGTACCATGCATGACGCCTCTATTGAAGATGACCTGTACTCGCTGTCCCAGTTACCATCTTCGAATATAATGACTTTCAAAGGGTACGAGATAAATGGTAATATATTTTACACGATCGCCCAAGATAAGAAGAGCACCAACCAAAACAGTGGTGTCAGCTTTGATGCAACAACCAAGACGGGAAAGGAAACATATTATGGTTACATAGAGGACATATGGGAACTTGACTATGGACGTGGTTTGAAGGTCCCTTTGTTCCGGTGCAAATGGGTCAATATGACACGAGGCGGGGTAACGGAAGACCCCAAGTACGGAATGACAACAGTGGATCTCAACAATCTTGCGTATGCAGACGAACCATTCGTCCTAGCCAATGATGTGGCACAGGTTTTCTATGTGAAGGACATGTCTTCCAAGCCAAGAAAAATAAAAGATAAGGAAGCGAATGCATCATACAATGAGCCAAAGTGCCACATAGTTCTTTCTGGGAAGAGAAACATCGTGGGAGTGGATGACAAGACAGACATGTCAGAAGATTATGAAAAGTTTGATGAAATTGCTCCATTCACAGTGAATATTGACCCGAGCATCCAGTTAAATGATGAAGATTTTCCATGGCTATGACGCAAAGGGACACACGCGAAGAAAAAGTTTCACACCCAAAGATCTGGGATGTGATCGGCTTCACTATCATCACTTTCTTTTGTGTTTCACACCCAGGAGGGAATCTCTGTAATAGTTAGGGTAGTTATGTGTGTTGGCATTTGAAACGCGAAGAAATTTTATGTGCAAACAAATTCTTTCATGCATTTACTGATTTTTTCAGCTACATGACCCTGAAATTGAAAAGCATTTCAAATGAACTCAGAAAAGGTTAAGTTATTCACAAACTAGTGATTCACACAAATTTCAAATAATTCAAAATTTAAACTATTCAAATTTGAAAACTAAAAAAATAAAAAGCCCACCTACTGGGCCAGAGTGGCCTGCATACGACTAGAAACCCAACCTGTAGTTGGGCCAGGATGCAGGCCCGCAAGCCCAGTAGGCCCACAGGCAGAGTAGGAAAGGTAGGCCTGCTTTTGAGAGGAGCTCAATGCAGTGCCCGCGCCGGGGCTTATAAAATGGTCTTGGCGCTCCTCAACTAGCGAGGTGGGACTAAACTTCTGCGCCCCTCGCCTGGCAGCGCACACCCTTTAGTACCGGGTCGTGGCTCCAACCGGTACTAAAGGGGGGGGGTCTTTAGTACCGGTTGGAGCCACCACCCGGTACTAAAGGGGGGCGCTTCCTGCCGCTTGGCCTGGCCAAAACAGACCTTTAGTACCGGTTGGTGGCTCCAACCGGTACTAAAGGGGTGTAATATATAAGAAAGCACTTCAAAAAAATTCAGTTTCTCATCTCTCCCTCTGCTTCTTTCTCCTCTGCCCCGTCGTCGCCGCCCCTCGTCGCCGTCCCCATCGCCGTCCATCACCGTCCCCGTCGCCGTCGCCGCCCCGGCCGTTGCCGCGCCCCGCCCCGTCGCCGCCCCGCGCCCCGTCGTCCCGTCGTCCCCGCCCGGCCCGTCCCCGTCGTCGCCGCCCCGTCCCCATCCCCGTCGTCACCGCCCGTCTCCGTCCCCGTCGCCGCCCCCCGTCGCCGCGCCTCGCCGGTGAGCTCCTGCCCCGGCCGCCATGTCCACACACACACACACACACACACACATTGTTCTTTAGTTTTTTAGTTGTAAATTTTAGTTATAGAAATTTTTTCTGTTTTTTAGTTATAGAAATATTAGAAATGTTATAGAAATGTTAGTTATATAGAAATGTTATAAATTTTTCCTGTTTTTTAGTTATAGAAATATTTGTAGAAATGTTAGCAATTTTTCTGTTTTTTAGTTATAGAAATATTAGAAATGTTAGTTATATATATAGAAATGTTAGAAATTTTAGAATTAGTTTTAGCTAGATGAATTAGATTAATGTCAAATTGTTAGAATTTGCATACAGAATTTTAGTTATCACAATCCAATCATTTAAAAACTGTTTACTTTTTGCCGACATATAGTATTTGTTCTCGACGATACCCGGCCCGCATCCTCGCCGTCGACCCGTTCGCGACGACGTCCGGCTGACCCATGTCCGGGACTGGGCTCCGCTGGGCTGGCACTGGGAGGTGCTACCTGGAGGGGCGCGCCGCTTGGTGAGGAACCCGGCCTCGGGTCCCATCGTCGACCCTGATCTCCATTAGTGGCGTTCGCGTGGGCCACATTCGGTGCAGAGGGAGCCGGCCCCGCCAGAGGTGGTGCGTCGCCGTGTCAGGGAGGAGGACGAGCACGTCCATTGCTACATGGCTGCGATGGACATCAGGTTCTCCAATACCTGGCAGGTTCTTTGGGCAGATGACCGGAGATATGATCCTGTGATGGTTCCTTCTCTTTGGGTGTCCACCGCCCGCGCCCCAGGAACCGCGAGTGGCCTAGATTCTTCTGTAGTATTCAATCTTTATTAGCTACCTAGCCAGTGATGTATTCGATATATAATATTCGAGACGATGTATTCGATATTATATATATTATTAGAGATGATGTATTCGAGATTATATATTATTCGAGATTATATATTATTCGAGACGATGCATATTATGTACTATATGATTCAGTTTTTCCTTATTGATTGCATCCATGCATTGTAACTTGAATACTAAATTGTTTTATATTTCTTCTGAATTAGTTAAATAAAAGCTATGGCGGACAATACCGGCAGAGGGGGAGAAGAGGCCCTGTTCGAGATCATACACAGCCCTAACAGGCCAGATGATGGCTCCCAATATCTGAACAATACCGGGGAGGGTGATGATAAGATATTCGATCTCGACGACCGAGTTGATGAAGTCATGAACTATGATTATGATTATGATAATGCAGACAATGATTATGATGACGAATACAATGTTGATCTTGAAATAACAAAGACTACCGGCGAGGTATATTTATATAAGCAGGCATCTAGTGATCATCACATGTTTTTTTTATTTGAAGATATATTAATGAATCGATCTTTCTTCTTTCAGCCCTCCGGATCGAGCAAATCTACTTCTACAGACAGCAGGACAAAGCGAGGTTCGGGCAAAAAGTTGAAGGAGGGTGTAAAGTACAACATCGATTCCATCAAAGCTAGTGGCGAACCCCTCATGCCTAAGAACATTGCGAACAAGTTCGTTCGTCAGTGCGGAGTTCTTGTGAAGGACCAACTCCCGATCTCCATTCAAGAATGGAAAGAGCCAAAAACTAAACGTCCAGATGTTACTTGGGTCGACGACAGAGCAAAACAAAAGCTTTGGGAATCTCTGATGGAACATTTCACCCTACCAGATTATTTCACTGATGCAGATGTGCAGAAAGTCAAGGACGCTGCTCTTAAGAAGATGGCAATTGCATTCAACACCCACAAGAAAACTGTATGGGCCAACTACCTCGCTGCAGAAAGGAAGACTCCAGAATTCAAGGGAACACTGGAGAAGCAAAGAGAACACTGGTCCGCTTTCGTGAAATTCAAGGAATCAGAATTATCTAAGGAACGGTCGAGAAAAAACAAGGCCAATGCCGCAAAAAAGACGCAGTTCCATAGGATGGGTCCAGGTGGCTACGCGGTGGCAATGCCTAAGTGGGATAAGTCTGAGCAAGAGATGGAGGATGCAGGGGTCACTCCGGTTACTAGGAGCTGGCCCCCCAGGTGCAGAACTTGGTTCTATGCGCATGTGGGGGCGTTGGACCCGAAGACAGGCCTGGTTTCGAAGAAGGCAAGTCTAAAAGAAGCCGAACAAAAGTTACTTGACACAATAGAAGATGCTCGAAAGGGGGTTTCACGCCCAACAGAGAGAATGACGAGCTTACGCGCGCCCTGGGAAATCCTGAACACCCGAGAAGAACACGAGGCAAGGGCGTTATTCCCTGGTATGAGGGCTTTTCGGAATGGAACGACGACTACAGGACCCGTGCAAGAAAGAAGATGGAGGAGGAGAAGAAGAGGAAGCTGGAGGAGGAGCAGAGGAAGCAGGACGCAGAACGCCTTCAAGGCCTAGAAGTAAGGCACGCGGACTTGGCACTCAAATTCCAGCAGCAGCAGCAGCAGCAGCAGATCGACTCACTTAGCCAGGAAAGGGGGTCTCAGCAGCGGCAGCAGCAAGCGGATGATCGTCCAGCATTGGATAGCACCGTCCCATCCATGCCGAGAAGCAGTGTTGGTTCCGCCCCGGGCGACGCACTGCTGGATACATACCCTGTGGATGACATCATAGAGAACACTAACTATGAGCTACACTTCAAAATGAAGAACATATCCATGAAGGTGGCGGACGCCGTTGCTTTTACAATTACCCCTGAAGCAACCTTCCATTGCACCCCGATTCCAGCAGGCTATGCTCATGTCTTGGTTGATGAGGTGGTGGACCCATATTCGGGGCTATAGCTTGACATTCCTGGAGGTGACGACGAGCACACACTGGGAGAGGCCATACATCGTATCATCCTATGGAGAAAGGATTGCATCATCTTTCGAAGTCCACCGACACCGCGTCTGCCGACTCCTCCTCGAAGTCCGCCACCGAGTCAGCAGACTCCCGCTCCTCCAAGTCCACGAACGTGTGAGCCGACTCCTCCTCGAAGTCCGCCACCGTGTCAGCAGACACCCGCTCCTCCAAGTCCACGAACGCGTGAGCAGACTCCTGCTTCAAGTCCGGCACGGCGTCAGGCGACTACTCCTATTTCAAGTCCGACACCGTGTCAGGCCACACCTCCTGCTTCAAGTCCGGCACAGCGTCAGGCCACTCCTCCTGCTCCAACTCTGCCACGTCAGCCGTCTCCGCCGCCTCAGCAATCGCAGAAGAGACACGCTGCAGCTATGGTGCGTAGCGGTACGAGTCGAGGTAGTACAGGAAGTACAGGCGGAGTCAAGCGATATAAATATGGTCCAAGCCTCGCTCCTCTTCCTCAGAGGCCTTATGACATGACCGAGGAGCAAAACGAAGCCATAGTGAAGGCCCAAGTGGACGCCCATTTTGGACCGAAACCGGCACCGCCGCCGAGGGAGAAAGTGCCTAAGGAAAAGATTGACCACTTCATTCATATGGCTAGACCACCAGCTCCCAAGCCTGTTGACTCAGACTATGAGCGACAAATCAGGAAGGCACATCGAGCACGACTACAGAAAGAAGCGAGCTCGAGCTCGAGCCAACAAGCAGCTATCAAAAAATGCGGGAAAACCGTTCCCCAGCTGGGAGAACAGGCGGCGCAATCGACCCCCCCGCTTGTTGTGCCAACAACACATGAGAGTACGCGCGCCCAATATTATTGTGGGCAAACCGTTTACGTTCCCCAGCTGGGCAATGTAGTAATAACCGAGGAGCATATAATGCAGGCTGAAATGCTCAAGATCACTGTTGGACAACTCCTCGATATCGAGCCCATGTCTCCGCTTAGAGAGGAGGAAATAAAACGGAAATATGTCCGGGGCCAACCTTTGGTCGAGCCAGACGAGGTCAAGAACCTCCCAACGAGAATGTATGAATTGCATCAATGGTACATGAACATTACCAAGATTTCCAATCGAGAGTCCCTCATGGTGAATGTCAAGGAGGAGCATTACTTCCATGAGAAAACTGTGTCCGTTGAGTATTCAGAACTATTTCAGTTATACAATCAAGACGCACTCGACAAATCTATCATCAGTTGCTATTGTCTGTAAGTGATTTCTTTCTGTAATTTAAGTCTCAAGCTAGTTGTATTGTGATCATTTTGATCAATCATTACCTGTAATTATCCTCACTATATTCTTTTCTGTGGTATTATGCAGGATGAAGATGTATGAAATGAAAAAGTCTGGACGCTATGGCATTGGGTTCATTGACCCAAATACCATTAATGAGTACACATGGAATATTCCAAGTTGTCGAGCAAATTTAGAGGAAAGCATGCTAGAGTTCTTCAAGCGCCTCAATACCAATGAAGATATACTACTTCCTTACAACTTCCTGTGAGTCACGCTGTCTTGCACTACAAAATTTGTTTTTGCTTACTAGCTAGTTAGATGTTAATAATTAAGTGTATAGGGTTTAGGGTAGTTGATTAGTGTTATGCACATGCCCGCTTAATTAAGACATGCAAACGTGTGCGCATGCAGTTTTCACTGAATCTTGTTAGACATTAAAGTTGAAGAAGGAAAAGTTGAAGTATTGGAGTTACTACTTAAAAAAGAAAGTCACTACACCATCTTGTTTGGGATAGTCAACAGGTAATTTCAATCATTATTAACTACATCTCGGCCTATTTAGTTCGTCATTTCCTGATATGAACTATTTAATAACCCCTTTATTAATTTTCTTTGCCGGCGGGCAGGGCTTGGGCAAAGTTCATCAAGGTGACTCCAGGCAAATGGGCAAAAAAGCTGTTTTGGTATCGACCCAAGGTAAGTAATTAAGTAGTACTAGCTAGCTAGCTAGCTACCATCTCTTTAATTCTTGTTTCAATACCATTAATTAATTATCATGCTTGATTAATCATTATCTGATTCAATTCCATTCTCGTAAAGGCCCTGAAGCAGGCGTCGGGGACAGATCTGTGTGCATACTACGTTTGCAAGAACATTTGCATGATGGCGTCCGAAAGGAGCAGATCTCAAAGACAGGACTGGGTACGTTTGTCAGAACACTATTCACAAATTTTTACACCATTATCGATATCTAGTCACACAACTAATACACATGCATATTGATCTCCTTCTTAACAGTTCAGAGAGGTGCGGGAGCAGCTCCTACCAACGGAGCGCATACTAGCACTTCAAGAGGAAATAGCGGGATTTTTGCTCGACCAGGTCATAGATCCTAAAGGAGAATACTATTACCCGCTACCGCCCCCATGAACCACTTGTCATCGTGCTCCGAAGGCACCAAGGCAACATGTAGGAGAAATTGTATATATATACACGTGTATGTGTGAATAATTAATGATGGTGGTTGTGAGACATTCGATGATATATATATATATATATATATATATATATATATATATATATATATATATATATATATATATATATATATATATATATATGCGGTTCTATGAGAAAATCTATTTATATATATGCATAACGTGTACAATATGTAGTATCGTAAAATACCAGCAAACAAAAAAGAATTAAATGGAAAACACAAAATTAATGGAAAAAAAAACGAAAACCCCCCAAACATTTAGTACCGGTTGGTGTTACCAACCGGTACTAATGGTCTACCAGCACCCGGGTCTGGCTCATGCCACGTGGTGGCACTTTAGCGCCGGTTCGTGCAGAACCGGCAGGGGGGGGGGGGGGGGGGAGGGGGGGATGGGTTTAGTCTCCACTCTTTAGTGCCGGTTGCCCTTACGAATCGGCGCTAAAATCCGGTTCTACACTAGTGTGTACTCCTATTTACGCTTCTGATTCCAGTTGATCTCTTTACCTTGGGCGCTGTGTGGCGAGCGGTGACAAGTCTATCTATAGAGCAAACATGTACTACGTACCCCCCTGCTCCTTGTACGTAATAGACCACTTGACCTCGGGCACTGTGCCGTGGTGCAAAGTCTATACATGAAATCTCGGAAAAAAAATCTATACATCATGCAAAAATATCAGTGTGGCAAGACTGTTTCAAGTTTCAACTCTCCATCCGGTAGGCAAGGTGCCGTTGATTCACGCGATCGCGCAACGTGCATATAGTGTAAGAATATACACAAGTGTCGATGTCAGATGGATCGAAGAGGTTCCAGTTCAAAACGAGAAAAATCTGCTTTAGCTGGATCAGAGTGGGTTAGAATATTTTGTACTAACTGGGCACTTTTGCAGTACTTCGCGGGACGCCCCTCTGCACCAATACCATGCAGGAACGACCAGGTCCAGGTCGTGGATTGATCACATGCATGGATGCTCGCGTGGCAGGTCCATGTTGGAGCGGTGGAATAGTACGAACGCATGGTGACGAATTGGTAGCTCATTCTTCATGCAGTAACCAATGTGTCCATGCATTGCAATGGATCCAAAGTAGAATAATACTTGTTCACAAACTTGAAAGAAAACATTCTTATTTTAATATACATATATATCACTAAAAATATATTACTTTTCACTCGAGATATATTTCTCAGACTGTTTTGACGAGGTGAGGGAGTGATGTGGTTGCTTATAAGATAATAAAGGGTTTTCTGCAAATTGGAGCAGAGAAGTGGGCTATTATTGCAAAAATGCCACAACTTACCTCACAGCCGTTAGATGCAGATCTAATGGTCAGAGATAACGGATGGCAGACACACCATCATCACTAACTGAGTCTTTTATAGGAGTAGAGATAACTTCGCTCAGTCTCCGGTAGGTTCATTCAAGTAAATCATAAGTCAATTCATTGCACTAAGTTTTGTGATCTCATGGACACGGTATATGTGTTGGGCACTTAGAGCATACCTATATAATTGATTCTTCACTTTTTTAATGATATTCTTTTAACAGAATCTATATTTTTGATGTTTTATACGCTTCATATTTTTGAAGAGTTTTCAAAGAGTAAATCGAGAATATGCTTGCGTTTTATTTCATTAGTTTTAGCGCCTGCTGTGGTGAGAGCCCTCCTAGTCGGAACACCATCAACGGCCGCGACGTCCGGCGGTGCAGCGCCTGCTGTGGCCGGCCCCATGGCCCCCATTAGTTGTTTGCCAAGTGTTCTGCTGAAATGCTCGAGATAGACTTGACCCCTGGAATTCCGTATGGAAAAAAGATAAAGGCCAAAAGTTTGTCGAGTTTACGGTAGTACAAACCCGACAAACTTTGACCGTTGTCATGTTTCCATCGCCTGGTTGTTGGTGGGATCCGCCTGTCAGTCACCGGCGAGTTTATTTCGGGCGGAACTCCGCTAATGTGCTACCTGCCGAGTTTCTTTCTTTCGTCGAGTCCCTTTTCCCTGGCACTAGGCAAACGTCGAAGTTTGGCGAGTTGTGCGTCACTGACAAGTCCAATTATCAAGAAACTCGGCTGACACATTACTCCGTCGAGCTCCCGATGAATTGAACTCAGAGAAGCCATAGACTAGGCGCTATCCGAGATTCCAGTAGTGTGACCTCATGTCCTAGGATGACCTCAGCGCTTACATCAAGTCCTGGGATGACATCATATCTGACCTGACTGTTTTAGACAAGGTTTAATCCTCCGGACTCCAACACACTCTAGATGTAATAGAAAAAAACTCTAATATTTACTCGTTCCGTCCGCGAGTAAGTGTACATCTAGCTTTTGTCCTAAATCAAAATTTTAAAACTTTGATCAACTTTGTAGGGAAAAATACCAGCATGTATGACACTAAATTAGTATCACTAGATCCTTTTTGAAATATACTTTCGTAATATACCAACTTGATGTCATATATGCTACTACTATTTTTTCTAAAGTTGATCAAAATTTTAAGAATTTGACTTAGAACAAATGTAGAAGTGCACTTATTCACGGACGGAGGTAGTACAGGAAAGAAGCAAATTCGAGCAATCACCCCATCACAATGTGCTCGGCGCCTCGTACTGAGCTTGTCAACTTGGTGCATATGATTAACACTAGCTAGCTAGCTAGTTAGCTAGGTTCATGTGGTGTAGTAATGGCTAGGAACGTGATAGATGGTAAAAGTCAGCTCGGGGCGTGTAGGAGAAGCATAATCGCACGGTGACCTCCGTGGCCAAGAGCTATATAAATGCAGCTACCTAGCTGCTCAACATGCATCGAAAGCGGGAGAGCAAGCGCAAGTAGCTAGCAACTCATCTATCCATCCATCCATCTATAGACCACACCGTATTCATATTCACATCGGAGGTAAGCTAGCTAGCCACCACGACCATGGCCGCAGCGAAACTCGCCCTTCTCATCCTAGTCGCCGCCGCGGTCGCCTGCACGGGCAACAGCCAGAGCCCGGTGCAACTGTGTGACTACGAGTTTGTTGTCTCGACGTTCAATGAAAATTGGGCGGGCACGGACTCAGATCTCACCTTCACCGTATTCAGCACGGAGGTCGTGGGCGGCGTCGCCCTGAAAACTATACAAAGTGCCGCTGGTTCCAGGTTCGACGTGGGCAGTAAGACCAAGTTCACCGTCCAGGGCGGGCCGTGCGTGAAACCATGCGGCCTCCGCCTAGAGGTTCACAAAACCTGGTGGCTGGAGATCGGGAGCGACTGGAAGTGCCGTTCCGTCGACTTTTTGGTAAAGCGGAACGGGGTGGTGCAGTGGCATGTGTATCTCATTTTCAATCAGTGGGTGACCGACGGCAACCCCGTCGAATACAAGTCCGGGCAGTGCCCGATCCTCTAGCATGGCGACGCCATGCATGATCAGGATGCGACGGCCGGGGTCGCGAGTGCGTGCGTGTGTCTTGAGGGACGGTACTCGTTTGTGGCCGCGTGTGACTGTTTTGTTTAGTTTGCTTTTCTTCCGGCAGCTCCCTTGCATAAGCTGTATCTTGTCATCAGCAGCTCCCATGCATAAGCTATGCCTTGTCATATGTGTGTCCGGTCTATGCGTGGCTCTCTAGCTATAGGCAGCCGGGCTCGTCGTTTGTGTTTCCATCACTGTTGTGTTTGTTTCCTTTCCTGATATTATTAATAAAATAAGACCCTACCTTCCTGTTTAATTTGTTTATTCTTTTGGCTCATTGTTTGCGGTCCATCCATCATGCACGATGACTCATGTATTTTCCGCCGTGCATCCTTCGCCATGAATGCAGATATCCAATTTTGTGTTTGGTGTTTGGTCCTTGAGGATCTTGACGGCCTGGAAACAGCCCGTGGCGATTTTGTGTTTGGTGTTTGGTCCTTAAAGATCCCTGCACACAACGCTTTGGATTTCCAAATTAGTGCTTGATATAGCTCTGTAGGCCAAGTACCCGGATCTTTTTGTCATTGCCTCTCATCCTCACATCCTCGTCAAAGACTTGTTAGGAATAAGCCATGCGTTCATGTGTGTGCGTGTGTGGCCGGGGCGATGTTGAGCTGGCCATGCCCACGGCACATGTGTGTGCGTGTCTGTGGCCGGGGCGATGTTGAGCTGGCCATGCCCCGTGGGCATGGCCAGCTCAACATCGCCCCGGCCACAGACACGCACACACATGAACGCATGGCTTATTCCTAACATTCTCCGCCTAAGCCATGACCTCGGTCACTGTTGCCGGAGTTGTTGCAGCTCCCGTCGTCGTCGTGTACTCATTGCCGGGCGGCGTGGCACAGGTCATCGCGTGCGAGGGGCCGCCGGCAATGAGTACACGACGACAACGGGAGCTGCAACAACTCCGGCAACAACGACCGAGGTCATGGCTTAGGAGGAGAATGTTAGGAATAAGCCATGAGTTCATGTGTGTGCGTGTCTTTGGCCATGGCGATGTTGAGCAGGCCGTCTCCTACATGTTGGGCGCGCCGTGGGCATGGCCAGACGGATCACCAGCGCTCGTTTCTGTTGGAGAGTCTCCAGGGAGTACGTGCATGTAGGGAGTTGCCACTGCATGCGGTTAGTGGCCAATGTGGTGGTTAGTCTGTTGTTGGCCAAGTAGTGCGTACGTGCTGTTAGTGGGCGTTGGGTGTGTGTGCACCCGGGTATAAAACCCCCACTGTGTACTGATGAAAACTGCGCCGGTTTGTTGCCGCGCCACGGTGACGGTATGTGCCGAGCCGAGGAGGAGGGGCCTAAGGAAGATGTAGTCTTCGTCGGGATCGTGGTATGCGCCCGGTCGATGTGAGAGTTCTTCCGGGGTTGTGTTGCGTGTGTGCGTGTGTACCTCCATGTATGTGTGTTTGAGTAGTTGAGATGAATAGATGCCAACATATAGGCCGTTCGTCGGCCGAGGCATTCGTCACCGGAAAATTCTGTTCATCGTCTTCTACCTCCGTCCAGTGTTCGTCGTCGGAGGGCTTCTCGGCGTTCGTCGCCGGAGGGTTTGTTCCAACATTTGGTATCAGAGCCACAAGTTTCAGGGGCGGCTGTGGCGTTGGCGTCCGCGGTGAGCACGCCGGACATGGAGGCCTCGGCGGCGCGACTGCGACGCGTGGCGAGAGCATTGCGACGGCGACACGCGGCGAGTCCGGCGGTGGCGGCGTTCGCCGAGGGCTGCATGGTGGTGCGGAGTTCGCGAAGGAGCGGCACGGCGCGGTGGAGTAGCAGCGGTGCACGCCGGCGTGGATGCTGTTGTGGCCGTGGCGCAGCCTCCGGGGACCGTCGACAGCAAGTGCAGCACGGTGGCCACGGTGCGGAGGCCGGGCGGCATGGCACAGGTCGTCGCGTGCGAGGGGCCGCCGGCAACGAGTACACGACGACGACGGGAGTTGCAACCACTCCGGCAACGGCGACCGAGGTGATGGCTTAGGAGGAGAATGTTAGGAATAAGCCATGCGTTCATGTGTGTGCGTGTCTGTGGCCGTGGCGATGTTGTGCAGGCCGTCTCCTGCGCGTTGGGCGCGCCGTGGGCATGGCCAGACGGATCGCCAGCGCTCGTTTCTGTTGGAGAGTCTCCAGGGAGGACGTGCATGTAGGGAGTTGCCACTGCATGCGGTTAGTGGCCAATGTGGTGGTTAGTTTGTTGTTGGCCAAGTAGTGCGTGCGTGCCGTTAGTGGGCGTTGGGTGTGTGTGCACCGGGGTATAAAACCCCCACTGTGTACTGATGAAAACTGCGCCGGTTTGTTGCCGTGCCACGGTGATGGTATATGCCGAGCCGAGGGGGGGGGGGGTGCTAAGGATGATGTAGTCTTCGTCGGGACCGTGGTATGCGCCTGGTCGATGTGAGAGTTCTTTCGGGATTGTGCTGCGTGTGTGCATGTGTACCCCCATGTATGTGTGTTTGAGTAGTTGAGATGAATAGATGCCAACATACATGCCGTTCGTCGGCCGGAGCGTTCGTCGCCGGAAAATTCTGTTAATCGTCTTCTACCTCCGTCCGGTGTTCGTCGTCGGAGGGCTTCTCGGCGTTCGTCGCTGGAGGGTTTGTCCCAACAAGACTTTTTTTCAATGACTGCCCCAACATTACCTTCCTGCGCAATCTTGAAGCTTCGGCAGCTTCTTGGTGAAATCAACTTAGGCTAAATTATTCACTTGTCCGTGAATCAATTTCATCAACTATGAAAGATAGTACAAATATTGACTTTACAGGAGTACGTTTCTGCTAATTTTTTTAAATAATACTTTTTTTTATTAAATTGCACAAATATTACGCTGAAAAATTATTTTCCAAAAATAATATACCGTCGGCCCGCAGCCAGCCGAGTGGGCGCAGTCGGCCAGTAGCCGGCCGACAGCTGGCCCGCCTGGCACGTGTCGGCCTCGGATTGGGCTGGCCACGTCGCGAGGGGGAGGGAGGGAGCTGTCGGCGCGGGCGCGCCCCTGTCAGCCTACCACGGGCCGATCGGCCGGCTGCTGGCCGACAGGGTGCGGCCCCACCTCGCGGGCGGTTGGCCCGGCTCCCTGCGGCCTTATCCTCCCTTTCCTCCACGCTCCACGCCCAAGCTTCTGTTCTTCTTCTGTTCTTACTTTCTCCTCTCTCTATACAAAAATGCCACCAATTTCTACACCTAAATGAGCCAGTTTTTTGCGATTTTGGCACCGTGAATGGATTCAACTTAGTTAGGGCAGCCAAAAGAGGTCTCGATCTACTGATGGGGTAGCTCGTGGTGGTCGTGGTGAGCATTTTGGTGGAGGTGGTGGTGGTGAAGTTGGGGCAGTGTGGTGGAGGTGGTGGAGGTGAAGCTCGTCGTTCGTCGTTCTTCGCTTGGGGCGGAGCACCGGCAGTTTGGTGGCCGCCGTTCGTCGTTCTTCGTTCGCACGCACGCTTCAAGGGTATATTTCAGCAAACATTTCATTTTTCGTAGGTGCTCCGGTAGTATTTGTTAATATGTTTCGATGTGAAATAAATTAGGTGTGCGATTATTGTTATTTGCCCCGGTAGTATACGTAAATATATTTAGATGTCAACTAATTAATTGTGTAAAAATGTGTAGTTGCTCCGGTAATATTCCGTACTATATGTGGATGTCAAGTATTTAGGAGTGTCAGTATTTGTAGTAGCTCCGAAAAAAGGTCCGTAATATAGGCAGTCTAGTCAAATATATTAATCTGTCAATATTTGTAGTTGCTACGGCAAATATTCGTAATATACTTGTAGGTGTGTGAATTGTATTAGTTGCTCCGTTAATATTCTGTAATATATAGCTAGCTAATATATAGACATGTCTAATATTTGTTAGTGGGGGTATATTAAGTTGTTGCTTAATACTTGTATTTGGTTGTTGAAAAAAAAATAGGTGAGCCGAGATGTCTGATGTAGTGAAGTTCAGATTTTACTACGGTCCTGGTACTGTCCAAACAACTGAGATGGGAGCAGATCTGAGTGAATTTACTCACATAGAGGTGCCAATGAGCGCACCTCAAACATGGCCTGTCAGTCAGTTGAAAGAATGGATTGCGGCAAGTTTAGGTCTTGATACTGAAACACACACCGTCGGTGTTCATGCATTGTGGACACGGTCAAGTTCAATAATTTACTTTTATTTGAGGCCAATAGACGGAGACTCCGATTGGGTGCGGTGGTTACAAGGTTGTGAACGAAGGGGATGCAATCCTGTTGCTTTAGTGCTTCCCGTCGTGAAGGAGGTCACTGCACATGAAGGCGAGGGTGGCTACGAAGGACAGCGCAGTCAGGTAGAAGGAGGAAATGCTTATGGTTACGAACAAGGACAGAGCAGTCAGGTAGAAGGAGGAAATGCTTATGGTTATGAACCAGGGAAGAGTAGTCAGGTAGAAGGAGGAAATGCCGATGGTGATTACAATGATGAGGTGGACGCTGACGAGGTAGATGGGCACATGCAGGACCAGATGGAAGAAGAAGACACCGATGTTGAAAGGGGTCATGCCGATGATTCTGACGAGACAGATGAAGAAGAAAATGCAGAGGGGGTCCCGAATCCTGCATCGTGGAATCATGGCTTCTCATCTGCAATGACCGTGAATGATGGACATGATTCAGCCTGGCAATATCACCAGAACAATATTGCGACGGGTGCTATGTATTCGAACAAGCAAGCCCTGAAGGATGCAATAATTAATTGGGCAATGTCCACGCAAAGGGTTTTCACAACTCAGGTGTCCAGTCAGAAATTCCTGACAATGGTATGCAAGAACGCAGATTCTCCCGCCAGGGTGCACGGCTTTCTCCCTAACTTTGGCACAAGTTGGGTGATAAGTGACTTAGTTAATCACACTTGTCTTATTCCCTGCATCCCTCAAGATCATGCCAACCTTTCATGCACGCTTATTGCTCGGTTGTTTTTCGATGAGATAGTGCAGGGCGAAGATATGGAAGTGAAGGCAGTCCAGACAAAAGTCTTCGCCAGGTTCAAGTACAGAATTTCTTATGGCAAGGCTTGGAGGGCTAAGCATGCGGCGCTTGAGAGGAGATTTGGTTCTTATTTTGATGCATATGACTCTGTTGTCCAGCTCCTCCACACCCTGCAGCAGCAGAATCCAGGCACCTATATCGATATCGAAGACATGTTCATGCCAGAGTTCCCAACTGTGAGGGTGCTGCATCGTCTCTTCTTCTCTTTTGGTGTATGCATCGAAGCTTTCAGGCATTGCCGACCGGTGATATGTGTTGATGGTACTTTTCTCACAGGCAAGTACAAGGGTCAGATCCTGACAGCCATAGGTCAAGACGGCCAAAATCAAGTCATCCCACTCGCATTTGCTTTTGTGGAGAGTGAGAACATTGAAAGTTGGACATGGTTCTTCAGGCAGTTGAAAATATCAGTTGTGAAGGAGAAGCCCAATGTGTGCATCCTTCATGATAGGCATGCAGGTATACTCAGTGCGATAAGGACACTGACAAACCCAGGCCCTGAGGAACAAGTTCCATGGCAGGACTTGCAGAGCTGTTGGTGCATGCGCCATCTGGGGGCTAATTTCTTCTCGCAGTTTAGAAATAAGAACCTGATGAATCTGTTCCAAAAACTCTGCAAGCAGAACCAGTTATGGAAGTACAATTTGATACGGGACAGACTTAATGTGTGCACGCAGAGACACGTGAGGGACAGGAAAACTGCAAGAGATGCAGCGGTGAGGGCACATGTTGAAGCAGTAGCTGCACAGTTGGCAACAGGAACAGCGGCCGTGGAGGAGGAGCCTGTTGGGCTATGTGACCTGCCAGGCTTTGACCCACCTGGTACTAGGAGAAGGCTCGGGAGGTCGATTAAAACCTTCGAGCAGTGGATAGAGCATGAGCCTCTGGAGAGGTGGTCTTTGCTACATGACACACATGGAGCAAGGTACGGTGTCATGACAACGAACCTCGCGGAAACATACAACTTTGTCCTCAGAGGAAACCGGGCATTGCCACTTACAACCATCTTTGAGGGTATTTTCTATGGCACCGTCAAGTATTTCAGAGATAGACGTCAAAAAGCAGAGCAACATATCTTCAACAACTCAAATACACGGTACTGTGAAAGAGTCACGAAGTACATGGACAACAAGATGCAAAAAGCTAGGTCACACACTGTAGTCGCCATCGGTAATCAAGAAAGAAGGTTTGAGGTCCGCTTAGCCAACAACAAATTCGGATGTGCAAATGAGTTGAGGACGCATGAGGTGAAAATTGGCAATGAAGCCTGGCCAACGTGTGAGTGCACATGCAACAAACCGAAATTGCTTCACCTACCTTGCTCACATGTACTTGCTGCTTGCGGGCAGCTTGGAATGGATGCAATATCGTTTGTGTCTCCATTTTTTCTGAAAGAGTCTGTCCTCAATACCTGGACAGGTGAGCTGATGGGTTTTCGATCAATGGGTAATTTCAACAGCGTCAACCCCGCCGAAAGGCGTTACATTCCAAACCCAGAGCATATGCGTACAAGTAGAGACAGACGGCAGTGTCAGCGCATCCGGAATGATATGGATGAATCTGAAGCAGGAGGTCCGACTAGGCAATGCATTCTATGCAATGAATTTGGCCATAGGGACACTAATTGTCCCACTTTCATCACTGGGCGTGGACGAGGCAACCGGGGAAGAAGAGGAGGTAGAGGCAGTAGAGGAGTAAGGGCGAGAGGAAGAAGCTAAGCTAGCAGTAGTATGTTCTGAATTTGTATTACGTGTGGTGTGACACTATGTTCTGAATTTGTATTAAGTGTGGCACTATGTTCTGAATTTTTATTAACTGTGGCACTATGTTCTGAATTTGTATTAAGTGTGGCACTATGTTCCGAATTTGTATTAAGCGTGGCACTATGTTCTGAATTTTTATTAAGTGTGGCACTATGTTCTGAATTTTTTTAAGTGTGGCACTATGTTCTGAATTTTTTATGTGCAGGAATGTCGGGAATGTGGTTGCTGAATGGGGACATTGATAGGGGTCATCGTGCTGCGATATGGTATGAGCACAAGCTTGAGCCTCTGGTCACTCGCACTCCTAAGAAAACTGGATGATACACCCAGGATGGCTTCAGCGGTACGTGCTTTATTAATTTGCACACTGACATGCATATTAATAGGAGACACTAACCGAAATGTTCTCTGATGAAGGTTGAAATGGGCCGCCTTTTACCTTTCGCGCGTCTGGTTGAGTCTATCCCGGGTGAGAAACGCCTCGCCATCGACGGGTCCTTGCTGAGCTACTTAGTGGACTGTTGGAGGCCAGAGACCCACACGTTTCACTTCCGATGGGGAGAGATGGCTCCTATTCTGGAGGATGTGTCACTTTTGCTCGGACTACCGTTGGCAGGTCATGCCATAGGACTGTTGGACGCACCGGCTGGTTGGGAGCGAGCTCTTACACAACGTTTTCATGGTGTTTTTCCTGATGCTCTGGATCCGGTATGGGAGCATCACGGACCTAAGTATGAGTGGTTGCTCAATTTCCGGGTAATTTCCCCTACCTCTTATCTTCAAGTTATCGTGCATACAGTTTTACAGAAAATATTTGCAGCTTACTAAAACTTTCTCTTTGCTTAATGCAGATCCAGAACGTTCGGGCGCCGTTGACTGCGGAACAGATCACTCGGAGCCTGGAGGCCTACTTAATGTGGCTTTTCGGCAAGGTGATGTTCACGGAGAACCATGTCACCACTATTAGCGCGCTCTACATCCCTATGGCACTCGAGATAGCGAGCGCTCAGACGGCGGATCAGATCAGACAGAGGAGTTGGGGTTCGGCGGTCTTAGCGGCTACATACCGAGGTATGTGCAACGGTTGCCAGCTTACATCGAGAAAGCCAGCCCTTCTTGGATGCCCTCTATTCCTACAGCTGTGGTCGTGGGAGAGGTTCTCTATAGGGCGACCAGATGTCCGTGTTCGTGAGCCTATAGACGCCATGTTTGATGTTGACGGCATCGACATGCCTACTTTTGGTCTGTGTTGGACACGTCGCGAGGTATGCACCGTGTTATAGTTTAATGCAACTTTTTTCTGCACAAGAGATAGTTCGATGCCAGCAGCTACTAACTTTTGTTTTCTGCAGAGACGCTTTGCTAGTGATCAGATCAGGAAGGCATACACAGCATTGAACGAGCAGTTTGATGCGTACACCGAGGTCATCTGGCAGCCCTACACGGAAGCAGCCATACAAGCGAGATACCCTGGTGGTATGTCTGTGCTATGCACAAGGGACCGAGATTACTGGATGACAAAATCAAAGATCATCTTCGATGTCTTCGTCGAGGAGATGGCACAACAGAGGGTTATGAGGCAATTTGGTCTTCTGCAGTTGGAGCTGCCTCCCCCTATAGAGAACCCGGTGCCAGCACATATCCACAGGTATTAACCAGTTTTTCAATGTTGCATTATCTTTCATAGTACTCCATTCGAAGCTTTAGGTAATTTTTGAACACACACCACAATTTTAGGACGACAAGGAAGGGCATGACCAGGACAACTGCTGACTGGCTAGTTAAACTAGAGCCGTATGTTATAGAATGGGAGACAGCAAACACACATCTATGGCACGACAATCACAATTTTGATCTCAATGAATTCAATCTCTTTTGCGGCGCTACATGACCGGAACACGGTTACGCATCGTTGAGCACTCCCACCCAGAGGAGATACCGGATCCTACTCCGTGGGATATGTACCCGAGCTATGACACTTCGGGCTCTAGGCAGTACGTGGTAAGATATATTTTCTTTAAGTAATGTTGTCACATACTTTGACGTGCAAGAGACAGACATTATTAATCGTCATGGAAATTTGCAGGCTATCTTGACAAACGAACTCTACGACGACGTGACCACCTTTGGACGATCACTGTCGTCTGGACCTCTTCTTCAGCACCGTCCAGTGCTACAACCCTTCTTGGAACGAATTCAGAACAAGATACGGACTGTGTACGAGGCTATCACGTGCACCCGGAGAACCGACGTTGTTCAGCACCAGCACCAGCAGCCGCGTCACTCCATGCACCGACATCAACCACGTCCACGTTTAGCACATCAGCCGACAACCAGGCCACCCCGTCCTGACCAACCTGGCAGTTCAACGTGGCAGCACCCGCAGCACTATGATCCCACGTCGAGCTTCGTGTTTTCTCCACAGCCACAGCAACACGGTCC
This sequence comes from Aegilops tauschii subsp. strangulata, assembly GCF_002575655.3. Lineage (NCBI taxonomy): Eukaryota > Viridiplantae > Streptophyta > Magnoliopsida > Poales > Poaceae > Aegilops > Aegilops tauschii. The sequence goes on from NC_053035.3 coordinate 465,874,489, forward strand.
CTCGTCGAGCTTCGTGTTATCTCCACAGCCAGAGCAGCACGGTCCCTCGTCCAGTTTCGTGTTTGAGCCAGAGCAGCCATCACAGCCAGCAGGTATGTGTCTTCATATTTATTGTTTTCAATATTAATTGACGCGACCTCATTCTTCATGATGAAACGTTCCATCGTGCAGGAGCCTACGGATATCAGGCGTCTATGTCGGCATCACATGATACGTGGGGGAGTGATCAACATCCCGAGGAGAACATACAGGCTCAGATGTCGCAGCACACCCAGTGGATGAACATGTTTTCGACTCCTCCACCAGGCCCCACACAGGATACACAGCATGACCAGGGAGAGTCTGAGATTCCTCCTCGTCACATTAGGGCACCCGACAGGTGGGGATGGTCGCCGCTTCCAGATCCGCCTCCCCGTCAGGCCAGACCTCGTCACTGACGCTTCTATCTATCAGTAGAGACATTACCATCTATTTTTGTGTGAGACTTATGTCTATTCTATATATGAGACAAATGACTATGTACTTATGTATGAGACATATGCCTACTCTATTTTAGTACTCTGTTATCCGAACTACAAGATCATATTTAGATAGAACATAATGCTCATACAACAAGACATTACAAACAACTAGGTAGAACTACATCTAAATTAAATGGTACGTACGACTGAACTCACAACATACAGCATAAAAACTACATGAAGTCATCATCGTCATCCTCGATCGATGCAGAACTCTTGCCCTTCGACGATGAAGAACTCTTGCCCTTCGACGATGCAGAAACCTTGCCCTTCGATGATGAAGAACTCTTGCCCTTCGACGATGCAAAAACCTTGCCCTTCGACGATGAAGAACTCTTGCCCTTCGACGATGCAGAACCAGGAAGCGGCGGCATGAAGATATCATCTTCGTCCTCGCTCTCCTCAGTCCATAAACATGGATTATTTGCTGCAGTCCTTCTGAAAGTTTTACTCTTCGGCACCACTACCTTCTTCCACCTTTCATGCAACCTAAGAAGTTCTTTACGTACCTCCTCATAGGTCCTTTCAGGCCACCCAGACCTACGTAATTCGTGAGCCAACTCATTCATTATGGTGTCACTACCGGTGAGTTCGTCCCATGGAACTATCCTATTGTCCATCCTGAAATCGGTAGCTAGCCTCAGAAGAGTCGTGCTCATCCCAGGGTGAAAACTACGATCGAAAGGATAATGGGACATCTCAACTACACTACACTGGAATGCTTATCCACCTCGGTCTGAAGGGGGTTTTATAGGTAGAGAGGAGAAAATGGCGGGAAAGAACGACTGCGGTATGGCGTGAAAGGGTTGGCGGGAAATGGGTGGCGGGAAACGGGTGGCGGGAAAGAGTTGGCGCGAACATATGGCGGGAAACGGGTGGCGGGAAAGAGTTGGCGGGAACATATGGCGGGAAAATATTGCGGGGAAAGGGTTGCGCGGAATACGTGATAGTTTTAAAAAAAAATCCAGGGATCGTTCGGGAAAAAAAATGGTGGCATGCACCTGTCGGCCCACTGCAGGCCAATTAGTCCCTGGCGGCCCACTGCTGGCCGACTGGACCTAAACTGGTGGCCAACAGGCTAATCGGCCAGCAGCAAGCCGATAGGATCTCAGTCGGCCTGCTATGGGCCGACTAGGTCCAGTCGGCCGGCGGCCTGTGTATTATTTTTGGAAATTATTGTTTGGGCGTAATATTTGTGTAATTTAATAAAAAAATATTTAAAGAAAATTAGCTACGTTTCTTCCCGTTATTAATCTCTCCCCGATGAATATCAGGGTGCGCCCCCTCCCTTGTATTATCAGATTATTTTTGGGCATTGTGCTAATAAAATGGATCCTTTCTACTACATGTGTCTCCTACGCCTGGAGGGACTCGTCTAAGGTTTCCATATTCAATCCAAACATAACTGATAACACCAACCAACCTTCGACTTTATATGACTTTATTGCTCAATCAATAAATCATTGACGTTCTAAAAAAACTTGTTCATAAGGATGGATCTCAAGATTGGTGGACCACCGGGGTTTATGTGCCTCGGGATGATGTGGACAAAATTACGTTCTTCTAGGCCGAATCTCAAAGATGTATGTGGCCTTCATTCGGGTTCTTGGGAACTTGTTGGAGACTTCAATATGATCGTCAACCCGAGGACAAAACCAATGCCTTAATTAACCGTAGGGATGATGGCTCGATTCAGGCGTGTGCTCAACTACTTTGATCTTAGACCACAACTTCCTTAGTTGTTTTTTTTTGTTTGAAATTTTCAGGTAGCTTTATTGAGGAGTAATGTTCACGGGATAAAAGCAACACAAGAACAAACATGTGTACCAAAATATTAAGAAGTAGCTACCTTAACAAAGCTATGGACTTCAAATTCTGAAATTTGACGTTCACGGACAAAAGAAGCACTGGGTGAAAACCCGTGTCTGTGCTTGCGGACTTGGCTACAACGGCGCTTCTACGTCCTAACCCTCTTGAAGACGTCGTTGGTAAGTGCGAGTCTCCTCCATTCGTGGCGCATGCTTCGACTGGCTTGCAGCATCACTTGGAGCGGCCTCGGTTCTAGCGGCTGACGCTCTCGTGAGCCTCCTCTTGTACATGTGACTGTGTTGATAGGTTACCTGGCCCGTAATGATTTGTTGGCTCGGGCGACGCTCCTCAATCCGGAGCGAGAGAGCAGGAGGGGGGGGGGGCTCCTATCATGCATCAGTTCAGTTGCGCGTCTGCGGCAAAGTCCGGTCGTTTCATCCAGGGGGCACGAATGTCGTTGATATTCGGTTGCCTATATCTCATCAGCTTGAACCACGACGTGTCGCTTTGGAAATTCTGGTTTTTCAAATGGGCGCTTGATACACCTTTGTACGCCAAGTACCCTGATCTTTTTGTCATTGCGTCTGATCCTCACATCATTGTCAAAGACTTGTTTTTCAATGACTGCCCCAACATTACCTTCCAGCGCAATCTCGAAGCTTCGGTAGCTTCTTGGTGAAATCGACTTATGCTAAATAATTCACTGGTATGTGAATCAGTTTCACCAAAAGACCACCTCAGTCCCCTAAAATTCTCATCTTCTGTGGCAAGCGTCCAAGGATCGCCTCCCCTCAACCCCATGCAAAAATGCCATGGCCTAGGACATGGTTCTTCTACGATGTGTGGGGCACCCAAAGACGTCGCACGCATCCTTTTCTAGTGTGCCCTCACTTTGTTCTTGTGGAGCTGTGTTAGAGAGATCTTCGGGTGTAAATGGGATCCTCGCTCAACGACATACTTACACCGCTAGTGAGTACTCTAGGGCAATCATTGCGGCTCCCTTGGTGCTCGATTGCGGCTCTCGCTTAGGCACTTTGGACTCGCGGCAACAAACCTTCCATTGAAGGGAAAGTGCCTAACCACACCCTCCTAACTATATTAATGTTTGACATTGGTTTTGTTGGCTTTATTAATTTAAAGCCGAGCGTATCTTCTATCTTTTATGTACAAATTAGATTTTACTAGGCATGCTTCTGGTGGTAGACAACCCTTGGGATTGCTTGACTGCAATGCTATGCTGCTCGTGCCTAACTTTGACATAACTAACTCCAACTCCGATATGTACCAACTAATAAAGGTGAACACAGATATTGGACACTGGAATTCCTAATCACGAATTGGCTGATGGCGAAACGCCCATAGGTAACAAATACTTGAGTGAAATCAACATGTCATAATGATTCCTTTATGGCAAAAATCTAGAGCTTTGGATCATCCAATCCGTTCATAACTATATGCTCAGTTAGATTCTCGTCCATGAGTTCCCAAGCATAGCCCGCCATGGAGCACTCGACGACAGTTTGACAGATATAGCAGACCAACATTGGAGCCATGCTTCTCTTAGCCACGGTAGTTCTGGCTCTTCACAAGTTTAATTTGACAGTTTGAAGATTGTTGCACAGGTGTTATTCAACCGGTTAGGTTGGTATGTCACTAATAAATTATGTGATTAAGTCATGTAATCTTTCTATTGTACCCATCGATTATGGTGTTTCCTTTTTCGCTTTTGTCGTGTTAGTTGGTACGATGTTCTTTTGGACCTATTTGTTTCTGTTTATTAAAGATCGAAGATGGATGTGTACATCATGATGATGCAGAGGCCGGGGTCTTCCCTCTTTTTCAAAAAAGTTTAGTTCAACCACTTGTACTCCTATTTTCCGCTCCTGATTCCAGTTGATCTCTTGACCTTGGACACTATGTGGAGGGCGGTGACAAGTCGATAGATCAAATAGTATCTAGCACGACGTTTCAACTCTCCGTCCGGCAAGGCGCCGGTGATTCACGCGATCGCGCAACGTGCATGCAGTATAAGAATATATACAAGCGGTGGTGTAAGGCATCTCCAACAACAACCTGTAAATTTCCTTCTGCATCCGTCTATGGACACGGATGCGGGAGGACGACATCAAACCTAGCCGCATATATTTCAAACTCTTTTTCAACAAACCGGATGAAAATCATGCAAACACGGTCGGATTTCATACAAACACACAGCGTATTTCATTACATTTCGAACATCTAGAACAAAACAAAAAATACCCGCCCGCCCCTAAACCTATCCTATGGCGGCAGCGCCCTGCGTCCAAGCCCGTGTCATCCTCCATCCGTCGTCTCTATGAGCACCGGCGATAAGATCGATGAAGTGAAGGTGTGGTCTCCAGCAAAGAAGAGTAGAACACGGGAGATGGACCGGCCCACACGGGACACTAGCTTTCAAGACCGACAGCCGAAAACGAAGAACAATTCGAAAGAACCGAGAAGCGTCCCCAACTTAAAGACCTTTTCAGGGGACTACTAACGGTGTCCTCGACTAGGAGGTACTCACCATGGAGTCTCCCGACCAGGTTGTTAGGGCCGAGGACCCCCATGGAGTTTCACTAATGTGCCACTTTGGGCAGCTCATGACATATACGAGGAAGTTTCCACAAGACTTGGTGATCAAGACAATGACTCTTCTCCGTTGACATATCCAACTAGGACTCCTATTATCCTAGGCATCTGGTACATTATATAAGCCGAGGCTAGGCTAGTCGATAAATCATCGAATACCATATTCGTACATTCAACATCATCATACCCTAGGGTTCAGATCACAACTCACGATCTCGACGTAGATCAACTCAGTACCTTGATATTTCCATAATATAAGTAAGAGCAGGACATAGGGTTTTACCTCCATAGAAAGGGCTCGAACCCGGGTAAACTTTGTGCGTGTTCTCTCTGGTTACCCATCCATCCGATCTAACAGCTAGGACCCCTCTACGTAAGATCTGCTGGTTTTGACACTGACACCGTATTACTATCCGTGGGAGTAATTAACCGGGGGCTTTCTGAGGCCCTTGGGAACCAGGAGACCAGGATCGCTTGGTCATTCAGCCGCGGCAGCAGGTCCCAGACTTTCTTTTTCTTTCTTCCTCTTGTATTTGTGTACTTTGTACACAGGCATGCCCGCAACATTTTGTTCCCCGGTGCATGGAAGACACTTATATGAACCATCTTTCTTTTAATATGAGTGCTTCTTTACTTTTCGTGTCAAACAACTAGATCCTCTGACAATTTGTTGGGCGCGCTCGCCTTATCTACATCTGCAACCCTTTTCCGATTGATCTGAGTTGCAACACAACACGAATATAGCTAGAGTGACAGAGAGAAGAATATTTTGGGGGAGTTGGGCAGCACAGTCCCTCCAGCCACGTCACCCGATATAAATTGAAGTGCTCGAACAGCCGCATCTAGTGGCGGAGCTTCATGGGGGCCAAGGGGGCCATTGCCCCCTACTTTAGGAAAATTCTTACGTGTACCCTTAATTATTACGCTCGAATATCAAAAATTACTCAGAGTTTATGCATAACTTATCTTCTTCGCCCCCTCAATAATATTCATCAAGCTCCGCCACTCGCCGCATCATCTGCTCCTCCAGCAGCGCCACCCCTATCAGATGTGCCACCGTCTGCGCACAACACAAGATGGTTTGAAAATCCTACAAATAAAAAGGCAATGCTCTAGAGGTTCCAGAATGCAGGTATTGACTTCACATGGTAGATCCGGGAGGGGGGGGGGGGAGGGGTGAAGCAGGTTAGACCATGTGACGGCGCAGTAACTTGGATAGTGAGGACCTAGGAAACATGTCCGTGCGTTACAACGGATAAAAATAAAAGTATCACGCCCCGATTCTAAAAAGGATGGCTTAAGGACAAGCCCCACCCCCTCGGGTCTTCAACACAACACTCTACTCATGTCGTTCTTTTCACCCTTATTGTGGCCATAATGGCCACCTGATCACAACACGTAAACATGATCAATACCACTCGAGGATATCAAAAATCATAAACCAGACATGAAAAAAAAGATACTCACCATCAAGTAATCACTACGTGCAATATTCGCTGTTTGTACCTGACAACTGAACATTTGAGGCCACTTAACAATCTTACGCATCAAAAAATCATAAGCCATTTTTTAGGCAAAATATCATAAGCCTAGTGGAACGCTACGTGACGTCCTCGTTAAAAACAGATTCAAGCAGGAAGATTAATTACTGTAACATATAAAAAACTGTCCTCCAGCTCCCTCACCTTGCTGTTCCCCTTGTGTATAGAGCGGATCATGTTAATATGAGAATTTAGCTTATCCTTACAACAAAATGGAGAATTTAACTTGGCCATTTGGCTTACTTTGCTACTTCAGTAAGGCATGAAAATGCAACACACCTTTATGCCTCTCGCGATCGGACCATGTCGATATATCTTCTTGCATCCGTTGCAATTTTGACAGGCCAAAAAGTGAAGAAAAAATATAGTAGTCCTTAGATCAATGCATGCATACATCTCTTATCTTAATTAGCAGTTTAGCACGCATAGAAGTTCTGCCCATGCATGGTTATTTTGCATGCACGTTTTGCAGGAGTCATAGTGTTATGCCCCGTCACCTTATGCAACGCCATGGACGCGATGTTGTAGGCCATCCTGGTCCCCGCCAACGCAGAGGCGACATCTTGAGGCACTCTTCGACGTAGGCATCTTTTGATAGGAAGATGAAGTCGGGCAGAACGCTGGAGGAGGTGCCGGCGGTCTCGTCGCGCCTGGAATGCACGCTGGCGCGACACATCCGGCTGTTTCTATCTATTTCGCTCTCATCCCTGCCGCTCCCTTACATGCCGTCCTCATGTGTTAGAGGAGCGGAAGGCGCTGTGGACCTAGCCATCATCGACGACGCATACAATGTCGATGCCTCCGTCGTCAATCGTTGTCTGCAACTGCAACCTCACCGGGGGCCTGTTGCTGGGAGCCACGTCGGTGCCAAGCTCAAGCGCTGCCGCCGTCCTCAGGCCGTGTATGTCGCCCTCTGCAAGGTAGTGCACTGTTGTTACCGCTTACTTTCTCTCACTCACACAAACAAAGATGAAAGATGGAGCACACAATTTTTTCGGCGCACGAACGCCCCGCCGCACGAACGGCGCCTCGACCGCACGAACGGCCTTACTTTACTGGGCACATACCCCCGGCTCGGCTCATATCGTCATCATGGCGCGGCAACAGACCGGCGCATCTCGATCAATACATCAGGGGGCCTTTTATACCCGGCTGCGCGCGCACACACGACTACCACCCACGCACGCACTAATCTACTACATGCATGCCCGTGTGGCACTTATCCACTCCTACATGCATGCAAGGCTAGCAAACAGCTCCGTGCATGCATCAACGAACTATGCTGGCTAATCTCCGTGCACCACGCACCCGCTGCAGCCCGCATGATCCACACGCACGGCCAGTGCACACGAACGGACGCGCCACACGCGCCAGCCTACTCCTAACATATTCCCCCTAAACCACGACTTGGTCGCCGTCGCCGGAGTAGGTTTAGCTCCTGTCGTCGATGTCGCCGCCACGACCGTGACCCAGCCCGTGGACCCGATGTGGCGCACCGACGCCTGTCGCACCGTGCTCCGTCATGACCCGGCGACATACGCCGAGCTCCTTCTCTGCCGGTGACACACGCCTGGCGTCCCTCTGCGCCCCGCACGTCCCGCGCGCACTCGACGCGCCCGACGAGCCCGACCGCACCAGTGCATCCCGCATGTCCCGCGCGCACCCGTCACGCCCGACGAGCCCGACCGCACCAGACGCTCACCGTGCGCCGCCTCCGTGTCCGCCATGGCAGCCGCCAGTGACAAACGTCGGAAGTATGTAACCGAACTCGAGCACGGACTCGAGCACAACGGCGACATACGCCTCCTCACAACGTCAACCTCACGCTCGTACGCGCGCCAGCGGTCCCGACGCGCCCGATGCGTCCAGTGCGCACCCATAACACGCACCGGTCGCGCCCGGCTCGCCGCCACGGCTTATTGCCCTGCACTGCTGCGGCCTCAACCGCAGCGCAACACCTCCATGCCGTTATGCCGCTGTGTGTCGTTGAAGCCGCCACCACGCAAGTCATCCGCGGCCTCCTCACCGTGCCGCCGCAGCCACCGAGGCCTCCTCGCCGTGCCGTGCACCTCTATAGACCGACACATGGCCCGGAGCATCGCGCAGCCGCCGGCGAACTCCGCCACCGCCGGCATGCCTCCGGCAAGGAGAACGACGCCCAAGATGAACCAGCTCATGATACCAATTGTTGTTGCCGCTCACTTTTTTTCACTCGCACAAACGAAGGTGAAAGATGGAGCACACAATTTTTCCGGCGCACGAACGGTGCCTCGACCGCACGAACGGCCTTACTTTACTTGGCACATACCCCCGGCTCGGCTCATATCGTCACCGTGGCGCGGCAATAGACCGGCGCACCTTAATCAATACATCAGGGGGCCTTTTATACCCGGCTGCACACACACGACTACCACCCACGCACGCACTAATCTAACCACTAACCCAACTACTACATGCATGCCCGTGTGGCACTTATCCACTCCTACATGCGTGCAAGGCTAGCAAACAGCTCCGTGCATGCATCAACAAACTATGCTGGCTAATCTCCGTGCACCACGCACCCGCTGCAGCCCGCGCGATCCACACGCACGGCCAGTGCACACGAACGGACGCGCCACACGCGCCAGCCATCACATCGAGACGTGGTTTACTCCTAACATGCACCACCGTTCTCGTCTGTCCGAGTGGCGCGTGAGCAGCCACAATCTCGTCATGGCCGCATTGGAGCTGGCCGAGTGCCCATGTCCTTGAGTGTGTTTGACGTGGCGAAGTAGATGGAGAGTTGGAGAGAACGGCGAGTCGAGCTCTGCCCTGTCCGGCCGGCCTGGCGCGCAGCCGGAGTTCATTTTCTCCGTCGGCGGCGACAGGGAGATGTGACGCCATCGAGGCCGTGCCAGCGGCTGCTCGCATCGCGATCGGCGGCAGGGAGTGTGATGCCATCGAGGCAGGTTAGCGGCTGTTGCGTTGCGATCGGCGGCAGGCGAGACTACAATCTGTGGTTTCTTTTGTTTTCCTTGCCGTGCTTGCTTTTTCGTTTCGGGATTGCTAAATCTCAGTCGACTTAGACAGAGGAAGTCTGAGACAATACTATATCCGTTAGATCTTATGTGGAGACTCGATTATTGATGGCGCGCGTCGCTGCGCCCGTCTATTTGACTTACAGAGTTGTTAGGGATATAAAGTAACTTGTATACATTTTTTTGCAATGCTTTTAAATATTGTGTTTGTCACTTTTAAATATTGTGTGTGTCTCTCCATTTTGCAGAATATAATGGTACATAGAGAAATCAAGAACATAATGGTATGCAACTGAGAAATCCAATCCGATTGATCTGCAAAAAATTAGTATTTTGAGTTTTCTCCTTAGATCTAATGTTTGAGTTGTGGTTTTAAGCGCACAAGAGATAAATTATGATTGACATGGATCATGACCACTTTTTGCCTCCTAAAAAGACTCCCGCAAAGGCTCACATCATGATAACTAAATACAAATATTTCAGAACTTTTGTGCAATATTTATTATCTAAAAAATCTCAATGCGTTCTGGTCAGTAATACAAGTATACATTGTGGTCTAAGGGAGAAATATTCTTGCATTGCGTCAGGATAGATGACTGAATGTGTACTTGCTCAGATTGGAGGTTGAATTCCATCTGATCAACAATAACAATAATAAAAAAAATCTGGAACTCAATATCAAATGCCAGTGGGTTGTTGTGAAACAATGGCTGAAGTTGTGTTACATCTTAACCAACTTAAGAGAGAAACCTGAAGTTGGAAGAGAGCCCGACCCCCGCGACGCCCGAGCCGGGCGACTCGGGGGAAACCTAGCCGCCGGCGCCCCGTCGCCCACCCGCCGCTCGCCCCCGCCTCGCCGTCGTCGGAGGGCCGGCCGGCAAAGCCGCGCCGGGCCCTGGGATGGCGGCGGCGGGGCTGTCCTTCCTCCTCCCGCCCCATCTCCTCCCCCCACCCCCTGGCACCAGATCTAGGTCGGCTGTGGCGGCGGCCTCCCTCGGCCTCACCTGCTCGCTGGCGGCGCAGGTGGACTGCCCCAGCCGAAGTTCCCCGCGGTGAAGCTCTGGTCCGCCCCGACGTGATCTGGACGCTGTCTCCGGCTAGCTGCGGCGCTCCGGCCGGCCGGCCGTCCTCGACAGGGCCCTGCTAGCCGCGGCTCCTCCCCCTCCGACCCCCCCCCCCCCCCGGCGAGTTCCTGGCAGGCGCGGGCTGGGTCACGGTCGTGGCGGCAACATCGACGACAGGAGCTAAACCTACTCCGGCGACGGCGAGCAAGTCGTGGTTTAGGGGGAATGGACCTACGTCTATTGCTGGCCGGCACGGCTTCGGACCCGACGGAAATGGACCTGCGTCTATTGCTGGCCGGCGCAGCTTCGGACCCGACGAGCCTCGAAAGCTGCGCTCTTTCCGGCTTTCTTGGCTCTTTGGCTCCTCGGCATATCCGCACCATCACCACCCTGCGGTGTCTTGGTTGGCCATCCATCCCGGTGCATCTTCGTCACCGGCATGCTCCGGGAGCTGCGTCCCCTTCCAGTTCCCTGGGCCCGCCGTCGTCCCTGCTGCTCCAGTCCCGGTGGCCCAGATCCGCGTTCCTTGCGGATCCTGGCTTATCTGGGGCTATGGTCACCGTCCCATCCCCACTTCATTCCGCGCAGCCACGCATCCTCGTCCTCCTCCGGAGTTCGCGCGCCCAGCGATGCACGATGCCTCCTTTGGCACCGTGTGTGGCTCCCCTTCCTGCAGTCGCATCACCAGCCTACACCCGATGACCTCCTCTTCGACTCGTGTTCCGACGGCTTGGGATTGCTTGGAATTGGCCAAGGCGAAGGCCCTGCATCTTTTGCTGGCAGCGGCGACACCCGCGGGTGCCGTCACCTTCCTGGAGGCTTTGTCATGGCCGTTCTGTGCCCCTCTTCGAGCATTAGGGGAAACCCTAGGTCCGGGTTTCCGGATCAGACAACGACGGCGTCTCGGTGTCGTTCTCCTTCTTGAAGGCGTAGTCTTGGTTGCTCGCGGCGTCCTCGGTGCGGGCTTCGGAGTTTTGGTTGTCTAGTTGTAGATTGGTTTGCTTCTCTGGTCGGAGAGTTTAGCCGTGTTCTTCTTTGTTTGGGTCGTGCATCTTTCATCTCTTTGCTTCGGGCACCATGTTCACGCCCCTTGCGTCCGTGTCATGTGTTGTACCAACTTCTGTAATCATTCTTACTCTTTCTATCAATGCAATGATACGCAAGATTTGTGTATTGAAGGAAAAAAATCATAACCAACTTACAATTGCTTACACTGAAGTACAAACAAAATACTTGTTAGTAAGGCAAATCAATTGAGGAAATAACTACATAAGTAGTGTCCCAAGGAGAAGTGCACAACAGTTATATATAATTGCTCCGTAAATAACATGGTGTATGTTGACGAAAGAAACATTACTCTAATAACAACATTACCTTTTTTTGCGGGGTAAAAGGATTGTATTACTCAAGAGCACACGAATTCATCCCTACACAGACTAGGGACATTAGCAGGTCCAGAGCGGAACCAGACCACAATATGGTTCTCCGTTCGACCGAAGTTAGCTAACACATGACTAACATTATTTTGCTCTCTATATATGTGAGTAACACAGCACTCCCTTGTACCCATAAGACTCTTTACTTCTGAGACCACCATCGCATGCTGGGAACGAGCCGGTCCTTTTGCCTTGATCATCTGCACAGCCTGCATACTGTCACACTCCAGGATAATCGGCAACTCCGTCCACTACAAAGCTAGGCCGAGACCCTCCGTGCACCCGGCCAACTCAGCGTGCAACGGGTCCGGGCATGACCGAAGCGAACGGCATGTAGAGAAAATGATGGCACCGTCGTGCCCGCGCAAGATCATGCCGGCACCGGCGCTTCCATCCTCGTGTGAGAATGACCCATCCACGTTGAGCTTCGCCCAACCTTCCGGAGGCGGGCTCCACTTGCGCTGAGACTTCCAGCTTACGTCCACATGCGATATTGGCTGCTCCGCTCCCTCTAGTTGAGTGACCATCTTTCCTTTGTCCCAGTCCCCGGCCGGGTATTGTTGGATCCCCAACAGTGAGGTGACGTAGCTTTGAAGGAACCGTCGGGACACCTCCATGGGTGGCGGTGCCTTGTCATGTTGGATCTCGTTACGCACGTGCCAGCATCTCCACATAAGCATGAGGACTCTGAGGCGGTCACCCTCGTCACACTCCGCGATGAGATTCAGGAACCACTCCGGTCCTGTATTGCGGATTGATTTAACATCAGGTATCCGCCAAACTTGCGCCATGGCTTGCCACAGATCAACAGCTCTTGGGCACCTGCAAAACACATGAAACGTGTCCTCGCGCTCGAGACCACAGAGAGGGCACCATCAGTAAGCTCCATCTGGCGTGCAAATTTATTTGTTCAAGTTGTGAGAGCATTCGTAGCCACACGCCAACCAAAGACACGCACCTTTGGAGGAGCAGGGCACCTCCATAAAAATGCCCAGACGACACGTCGCCCGTCCGGTGCCCTGCTCGCCGCGACTGAAGAGGGACGCAACTTGTCCTCGAGTGCCAGCCGGTACGCACTACGTACGGTGAAGATACCAATACGTTCAGCCCCCCATGCAATAAAGTCATCGCCCAGCCGTGGAGAGGCCTTTATCTTCATGATATGATGGACGTCAACAGGCAAAAAGTACTGCTGCAATAAGCCTGACCGCGATGCACCCGTTTCATCAAGTAATTCGTTGACCCTTCGCAGTCTACATCTACCTTGTTGCGATATTGGAGGGCGACCAGTGGGGTGAGGGATCCAAGGGTCCCTCCAAATACGAACCGATCTGCCATTACCAATACGCCAAATCAGGCCTTGTTTCAAAAGCTCCAACCCATGGACGATGGACTGCCAAGTTTGTGATGCATTTGTGGAGAAAACCGTGTCCTCTAGCCGTCCATTGGGATAGTAACGTGCTTTCAAGACTCTTGCACAGAGACTCTCAGGGTTGACCAGCAATCTCCAAGCTTGCCTTGCCAACAAGGCTTGATTGAACATCCTAAAATCCTTGAAACCCATCCCACCAGCAGCTTTTGGCCGCGGCAAGTGATCCCAAGCCTTCCAGTGCGTCTTCCTCTTCCCTCTGTATGCGCCCCACCAGTAGCTACAGATCATGCGTGCAAGGTCATCACATGTGCTTCTTGGGAACTTGAAAATGCTCATAAGGAACGTTGGAAGGGCTTGTGCTACGGCCTTTATAAGGAACTCTCTTCCCGCCTGAGACATGAGCTCCCCCCATTGGATTATTCTCTTGGTAAGTTGCTGTTGAACGCTCTTCAATTTCCCTTTAGATAACCGGCCATTTGGAGTAGGAAAACCAAGGTACTTCTCTTCAAAGCTCGCATTGACAACCTCCAAAGTGTGCATCACCTCCTGTTTGTTCACCTCCGAACTGCTTGGCCCAAACATAATGGAACACTTGTTCGGGTTTACAATCTGGCCGGTCGCTGCTGCATACCTCTCAAGAACGGCCCTCACATGAGCCGTTTTTCTAGTATCCGTAACAACATTACCTACAGAACCCTTTTTTCTAGTATCCGTAAGGGAACACCGTGTGTTCCACGGATCTGACCTTGTTTTGTGTGCAGGTCTTGAGAGCATTGTTAAGTAATAAACTAATTAAGATGGAGTAGCTATTAGAAGGCTTGGGAATCAATCTGAGGTCCTAATGAAGAAACTCATTGATCTCATTAGTTAGCCGATCGATGCAGCCTTGATTCACACGTTGGCAGAAGGTAGAGCTGGCCGCTAGCATGTCATCATCTCATGGGATTTCAACCTTCTCGGTTAGTACATTCCGTTGAGACATATTCTAGGCCTAGACTACAAAATAAATGGAGTTAGTAATGAAGTAAACACTAGTTATAGGCCTAGACTACAAATGTGTGGGCTGGGTTGTTCAAGAAGATAGAACCAAAGAGCACAAAAAGAAAACAGTTTTGAGCACCTTGGATGGATCTGCTTCAGTTTGCGCCTGGTCAACATGTTTGTAAGCAATATCAATGGTACTGAAAATGACTTCTCACAAGAGATGACATGCATGTCAATAAAGCGATGAGCCCAATCTCTGTATGATGAGCGGTCCAACAGAGCACCGGCCGAGTCGTCTCCTCAGCCGCCAGCTTCGGTTACGTTTCCCGAGGGCTGGAGAGAGCGAGAGGAAAGGGGGCATAGGGAAAATGGGTCAGACAGCCCAATACGAGCCCAATTAACCACACGGGCCCAAAAATAGCTACGGGGAGTAGCTGCCCCCAGGACAGGTAGCCCAGCTCGCGGAAATCGTCACATTTAACGAAAATCGAACGGCCGTGAATGTCCAGTGGATGAAATCAAACGGCCAGGAACGCAAATCGCTGTGAGGGCTCGGTTTAGGCTCAGTTTTACTGTCCTTAATTCATGTAATATTTTTTTAATTATTTCTTCTTTTTAGACTTCATTAAATCTCAATCGACTGAGATCTAGTCACATCTTTTTTTTATGTATCAACCCGCGGTTAAAATCCACGCCAAAGATGAAATTCATTTTCCTTTCTTATGGGACGTTTTCATCTAAGATACAACGGAGTCTTCAAAAATAATCTAGGATATGAGTACACACAAAGTGAGGACAGTGGCGAAATCACTAATTGAGGAGTACTTCTTTTAAAGATCATTTCCATCTCCTCAGGTTGCAACTAGTGGTAAGTTGCATGTGAGCCACTTGTTGCAACCTGTGAGTTTTTCCTTTTTGTGTAAATCCGTTTATTCAAAACGATTTACCTCTTAAACCATGAGTCCAAATCTCGAACCGTTTTAACCGTTGAATTCTTCGCGCCCAGATCTTCAAAACTAGATCCCATATTGATAGGTTAAAAAAAACATTTCACGAAAACAACCGGACCGGGAGCACTTTTTTCCCTTTCCGAAAGTCATTTCCAAGAGGCACGACCGTGCTTAGCGCATAAACAAAACTGTGCCTCTCGCGGAATCAAAAATCATGCCTCTCGTCAAAAAAGAACATATCTTTTTCCGTTTCTCTTGCGGAAACAAAACCGTGCCTCTCGCGGAAGCAAAACCGTGCCTCTCGCGGAAGAAAAAGAAAAGAGAAAAATGCGTCTTTTCGTTTTTGAGAAACACGGCCGTGCATCTCGTAGAAGCAAAACCATGCCACTCCCGGAAGGAAAACCGTGCCTCTCGCAAAAGGAAAGAACGTGTTTTTTCGCGTAAAAAGTTTTTTTTTCAAAAAGAAATTTGGTTCGAAAGCTAAGGATGACCGATGAAAACTGGGAAAAAGCCACAGGAACTTTCCGGACCAAAAAGGCCCCGTGCGACAGACGGACAGAACCCAAGCGGAAGCCCGTTCTTATGACTTCGTGTCCAACCTTTTTTGGGCCAAGCTTGAAGCCCGTTCTTATTTGACACTCTTTGCGTTAGAATGTCGGGCAAACGGAGACGTGAAACCATCGAGCCAGAGCAATGGGCCGACCCAGAAAATGATTGCACTAAAATATCATTTTTTTTTCAAAAAATGTTTGTGTTTTTCAGGAATTGTCTGGATTTTTAAAATTTTGTTCATCATTTCAAAAAAGTGTTCGCAATTTGAAAAAAATGGCTTTAGAAAAATGTCCGTATATTTCAGGAATTGTTCGAATTTTTAAATTTTGTTCATAGATTCAATAAATGTTTGTGTTTTCATAAATTGTTTGTGGTTTACATATTTTGTTTATGAATTCAAAAAAATGTTCACAGTTCATAAAATTGTTCCTTTTTTCAAAAATGTTCATTTTTTTTCAATGTACAGAATGTAAACAAATGTTCCCGTTTTAAAATTTTCTCACAAACTCAAAACCGAACAATATTTGTAAATATGCACATTGTTTGGAAAATGAGATTTTTTAAAAAAATTGGAAGCAACTTTTGGAAAAGCGAACATTTTTTGTAAAAATGTCGTGGGCAACGGATAGACAAAACCCAAGCGGGACCTTGCGGCCAGGCTGTTTTGGGCAAGCTTGGAGCGCGGGCGAGCAACTGGATGTAACCCTTCTCTCTAGAAAATGGAAGTGGGTTTAACACATGTGGCCGCGACGGAAATCCATATTTGACGGTTTTCACGTCAAACTGACAGCCGAATGCACATCTGAAACCATCGAGCGTGAGCAATGGGCTGACCCAACAAATATTCGCATTCTCAATAACAATTCAGATTTTTCAAAAAGTGTTCATGTTTTTCAAGAATTGTTCAGATTTTTCAAATTTTCCTCATAAATTCAAAAATATTACTATTTTGAAAAGTAATATCCGGTTTTAAAAAAATGTCCATGTTTTTCAAGAATTGTTCGGTTTTTAAAATTATTTTGAGAAATTAAAAAATGTTCGCATTTTAAATAATTTAAAATAACTGGTCTAGTTTTTCAAAAGTTCATTTTTCATGAACTGTTTGGGGTTTTCAACTTCTGTTCATAAATTCAGAAAATTTGGTCATTTAAAAAAATTTCATGTTTAAAATTCACTTATATTTCAGAAAATAGGTTCTAAAAATTGGAGGAAACTTTTGAAAATGTGACTTAAAAATTAAAAATATTTTTTTTAAATCCAAAAAAATTTGAATTCACATAGATTTTTTGAAAATATGAACAATTATTGATATTGCAAAAAGTCTGTTGAAAAAAGCGAATAATTTTTAAAAATCTGATTTTTTTTTCTAAAAAACGAACATTTTTTGATGTGCTAGCAATTTTTAAATTTTCTTTTTAGAAAAACCAATAAAGAAATGGTAGATGTGAAGTTTGATTAATCTAATGGCTCCCAAGTCGACCTAGTGCCAAATATTTTAGTTAACCATGAACCTTGGGAAGCAATCGAGGTCTTAGCTATGGGGAATGTGAAGCCATGGAAATCAAAGAATGTACTTCTTCAATTCAAGCGGAAACCCTGAATTTCACATCAAGGTGAGCCACAAGGCAATGAAGAGGCTTCAATACATGGCACTCAAGAAGAATAAGAAGACGTTCAACAAGATCATCAACCTCTAATTCAAACAGACAGCCAGCAAACCGACATGAGCTCCGTAATTTCCGCTCTAGTGAGGGAGGCGGTTGAGAGGCGATCTGAGAGGAGAGGGATTGATTTCGAGGGCCAAACCAAGATCGTGAGAGATGAAAGAGAGGAAAGGATCTGCAGGATCGGGGATAATCAAGGAGAGGACCAAGATACCCTAGGTCTCAGGGATTCCTGGCTCAAAACCAGGAAAGCAATCAGCGAATTGGTGGTAAAGAGATCAAAGATTTTGAAGGAGGATGGTAAGAGGCAGGGTGCAGGGGGAAAGGATCTGATACGGATCAAATCTCACCTGGAGGAAATGAGACAGGAACTCCTACCAAGGCTCACTGCCAGGCCTCAGGACTGGATCATTGGGGATCCGCCAGATCGTGGAGGGACCGAGATCCAGGAGAAATTGATCCCTAGGGCGGAAAAAGGGTTGATAGATCAGGAGGAGAAATCCTTGCCTGCGCAAGAGATGGAAGGTGACATTCTGGAGCAGCCCTTAAAGGGAGAAGCTAGCCACAGCGGATTCCCTCACCCTAGACACCAGTGCAGACAATTCACAGAAACACCCATGGCGAACCAGGACGGAGGAAGAGGAAAGGCGGCCCTGAGCAAGATGGAGGAGATCGGCTCCTACGATCGTGGCGATGGAAAGAGCCGGAAGCTGCTGCAAGGTAGTTCCTCCAGGCATCATGGCCAAGAGGCCATGGAGGCCGAGGGAGGTGACGTGGTTGTCCTGGACCTCTCCAGGGCAAGAGAGGCGATGCGCACTCACTGGCTTGCGATCGGTCTCTTCTTCTCCATGCAGGCATTCAGCGTTGGTGGCCTGTTCAAGGAGCTGAAGGACAAGTGGGGCTTGCGCGGACGCTTCCACTACACCCAGCTGAAGAACAACCGATACCTCATGGAGTTCGAGAGGGAAGGTGATCTCCGCTTCATCCTCGACAATGGGCCTTGGACCCATCGGGGCGACCCATTCCTGATGGTCAGAACAGATGGCTCGGTGGCGCCGGGCGACGTCGACATTGCACACATGCCGATCTGGGCCAGGATCTTTGATGTTCCTCCTATCATGCTATCTAGGGATATAGGGGAGCAATTAGGTGCTATTCTGGGTGAGGTGATTGAGGTAGATGCAGATAGAAATGGCAGGATCTGGAACGAGTTTATCCGGGTTAGGGTTAAGTATGATGTGGATGTACCCCTAGTCCGCAGGATCAAAACAAGAGAGCTAGTGGTCAGAGGGAAGAGTGAGAGAGAGCTTCATATCTTAGAAGTTAAGTATGAGAGAGCCCCTAGATTATGTGCCTGCTGTGGGTGTGTCGGACATGGCCAACACGATTGTAAGCTCCCAGAGGACCTCCAAAAGATGAGGTTCATGGCAGCGCGCGAGCCTCTCCCTTTAAAAAGAGTAGCAACTTGAGTGGGTTCGTAGTGCCAGATGGAGGCGGTGCTCGACGCTTCCTCAACTTCGGGTCTGAAAGTGAAGAGGTGACCAAGTGGGAGCCAAGGAAACCCACCAAGCTGAGCTATGAGGGAATCCCTGAAGAGATCCTTGCTGATCCTACTGTGCAAGCGGCCATAGAGGCGGTCAGCGCAATCAAGATCGGTGAGGTGAAGACCCCAGTGCATAACCCGAGGTTGAAGGACAAAGAATACAGCGCATACACGGAGGAGGCCATGCTTCCAGGGCAGACAGAGGCTGCTGCAGTGCTACCGGTCAAGGAGGTTGAGGACCCGACCTTCCCCCCGGGTTTCGAACCGAAGCAGAAGACGGAGACTGAAAGAGAAGAGGAAAGTGTGAAGACCCTTGCAGACAAGGAGGCGGAGGAGAAAGAGAAGGCCGTGCAGGTCAAGCAAGGAGCTGAACCGGAGCAGGCAAAACAGATACATCAAGAGGTAATCCACAAGATTACAGGTGAAGGGAAAAAGATGCTGAAGAAACCACGTGAACTCCATCGGTCCTAGGAAAGAGGGGTGAGCGCGGGGGGACTGTGAGGGAGGAAGCATCGGCTGAGAAGGATGCAGATGGGTCTGATCAGAATAAGAAGCTGAGGGGGACTGACATGGACAGTGGGACAGAGGTGAAGGAAATATGCCCTAGAGGCAATAATAAAGTTATTATTTATTTCCTTATATCATGATAAATGTTTATTATTCATGCTAGAATTGTATTAACCGGAAACATAATACTTGTGTGAATGCATAGACAAACAGAGTGTCACTAGTATGCCTCTACTTGACTAGTTCGTTGATCAAAGATGGTTATGTTTCCTAGCCATTGATATGAGTTGTCATTTGATTAACGGGATCACAACATTAGGAGAATGATGTGATTGACTTGACCCATTCCGTTAGCTTAGCACATGATCGTTTAGTATTCTGCTATTGCTTTCTTCATGACTTATACATGTTCCTATGACTATGAGATTATGCAACTCCCGTTTACCGGAGGAACACTTTGTATGCTACCAAACGTCACAACGTAACTGGGTGATTATAAAGGTGCTCTACAGGTGTCTCCGAAGGTACTTGTTGGGTTGGCGTATTTCGAGATTAGGATTTGTCACTCCGATTGTCGGAGAGGTATCTCTGGGCCCAGTCGGTAATGCACATCACTTAAGCCTTGCAAGCATTGCAACTAATGAGTTAGTTGCGAGCTGATGTATTACGGAACGAGTAAAGAGACTTGCCGGTAACGAGATTGAACTAGGTATTGAGATACCGACGATCGAATCTCGGGCAAGTAACATACCGATGACAAAGGGAACAACGTATGTTGTTATGCAGTCTGACCGATAAAGATCTTCGTAGAATATGTGGGGGCCAATATGAGCATCCAGGTTCCGCTATTGGTTATTGACCGGAGACGTGTCTCAGTCATGTCTACATAGTTCTCGAACCCGTAGGGTCCGCACGCTTAAAGTTTCGATGACAGTTATATTATGAGTTTATATGTTTTGATGTACCGAAGGTAGTTCGGAGTCCCAGATGTGATCACGGACATGACGAGGAGTCTCAAAATGGTCGAGACATGAAGATTGATATATTGGACGACTATATTCAGACACCGGAATGGTTCTGGGGTTATCGGATATATACCGGAGTACCGGGGGTTACCGGAACCCCCCAGGGGGTTTAATGGGCCTACATGGGCCTTAGTGGAGAAGAGGAGGGGCGGCCAGGGCAGGCCGCGCGCCCCCTCCCCCTCTAGTCCGAATTGGACAAGGAGGGGGGCGCCCCCCCTTTCCTTCTTCTCCTCCTCCTCTTTCCCCCTTCTCCTAATCCAACAAGGAAGGGAGGGAGTCCTACTCCCGGTGGGAGTAGGACTCCTCCTGGCGCGCCTCCTCCTGGCCGGCCGCCTCTCCCCCCTTGCTCCTTTATATACGGGGGCACCCCAGAGACACAACAATTGATCATTGATCTTTTAGCCGTGTGCGGTGCCCCCCTCCACCATAGTCCACCTCGATAATATCATAGCGGTGCTTAGGCGAAGCCCTGCGTCGGTAGAACATCATCATCGTCACCACGCCGTCGTGCTGACGAAACTCTCCCTCAACACTCGGCTGGATCGGAGTTCGAGGGACGTCATCGGGCTGAACGTGTGCTGAACTCGGAGGTGCCGTGTGTTCGGTACTTGATCGGTCGGATCGTGAAGACGTACGACTACATCAACCGCGTTGTGATAACGCTTCCGCTTTCGGTCTACGAGGGTACGTGGACACACTCTCCCCTCTCGTTGCTATGCATCACCATGATCTTGCATGTGCGTAGGATTTTTTTTGAAATTACTACCTTCCCCAACAAGAGGATCATGGACAGATAGCTGGAAGGGAAGCAACCGAGACAGGGGCTCTCGGTCAACTGGTGGACGCCGAGGATGGTGTCCACCAGGAGCCATGACACTAATAAGCTGGAACTATCGGGGTTTGGGACAATCCCGCACAGTTCAAGAACTGGTGTGCCTCGTGCGCACTCACAAGCCCAAGTTAGTTTTCATATCAGAGACACGGCAAAGCAGTGAAAGAGTGAATAAACTTAGATGGAGGCTTGGCCTCAAGCATTGTATCGTGCAACCCGGCATTGGCAAAGGTGCCGGCATTGCACTCTTCTATGATGAGAATGTTGATGTTGGGGAACGTAGCAGAAATTCAAAATTTTCTACGCATCACCAAGATCAATCTATGGAGTAATCTAGCAACGAGGGGAAGGGGAGTGCATCTACATACCCTTGTAGATCGCGATGCGGAAGCGTTGCAAGAACGCGGATGAGGGAGTCGTACTCGTAGCGATTCAGATCGCGGTTGATTCCGATCTAAGCACCGAAAGAACGGTGCCTCCGCGTTCAACACACGTGCAGCCCGGTGACGTCTCCCACGCCTTGATCCAGCAAGGAGAGAGGGAGAGGTTGGGGAAGACTCCATCCAGCAGCAGCACGACGGTGTGGTGGTGATGGAGGAGCGTGGCAATCCCGCAGGGCTTCGCCAAGCACCGCGGGAGAGGAGGAGGAAGAAGAGGGGTACGGCTGCACCGAAAGAGAGACGTTCTCGTGTGTCTTGGGCAGCCCAAACCTCAACTATATATAGGGGGGGAGGGGGCTGCGCCCCCTTTAGGGTTTCCACCCCCAAGAGGAGGCGGCCAGCCCTAGATCCCATCAAGGGGGGCGGCCAAGGGGAGGAGAGGGGGGGCGCCCCACTAGATGGGCCCTAAGGCCCATCTGGACCTAGGGTTTGCCCCCTCCCACTCTTCCATGCGCCTTGGGCCTTGGTGGGGGGGCGCACCAGCCCACCTGGGGCTGGTCCCCTCCCACACTTGGTCCACGCAGCCTTCTGGGGCTGGTGGCCCCATTTGGTGGACCCCCGGGACCCTCCCGGTGGTCCCGGTACATTACCGATTTCACCCGAAACTTTTCCGGTGACCAAAACAGGACTTCCCACATATAAATCTTTACCTCCGGACCATTCCGGAACTCCTCGTGACGTCCGGGATCTCATCCGGGACTCCGAACAACATTCGGTAACCACGTACATACTTTCCCTATAACCCTAGCGTCATCGAACCTTAAGCGTGTAGACCCTACGGGTTCGGGAACCATGCAGACATGACCGAGACGTTCTCCGGTCAATAACCAACAGCGGGATCTGGATACCCATGTTGGCTCCCACATGTTCCACGATGATCTCATCGGATGAACCACGATGTCGGGGATTCAATCAATCCCGTATGCAATTCCCTTTGTCTAATGGTATGTTACTTGCCCGAGATTCGATCGTCGGTATCCCTATACCTTGTTCAATCTCGTTACCGGCAAGTCTCTTTACTCGTTCCGTAACTCACATCATCCCGTGATCAACTCCTTGGTCACATTGTGCACATTATGATGATGTCCTACCGAGTGGGCCCAGAGATACCTCTCCGTTTACACGGAGTGACAAATCCCAGTCTCGATTCGTGCCAACCCAACAGACACTTTCGGAGATACCCGTAGTGCACCTTTATAGCCACCCAGTTACGTTGTGACATTTGGCACACCCAAAGCATTCCTACGGTATCCGGGAGTTGCACAATCTCATGGTCTAAGGAAATGATACTTGACATTAGAAAAGCTCTGAGCAAACGAACTACACGATCTTGTGCTAGGCTTAGGATTGGGTCTTGTCCATCACATCATTCTCCTAATGATGTGATCCCATTATCAACGACATCCAATGTCCATGGTCAGGAAACCGTAACCATCAATTGATCAACGAGCTAGTCAACTAGAGGCTTACTAGGGACATGGTGTTGTCTATGTATCCACACATGTATCTGAGTTTCCTATCAATACAATTCTAGCATGGATAATAAACGATTATCATGAACAAGGAAATATAATAATAACCTATTTATTATTGCCTCTAGGGCATATTTCCAACAGTCTCCCACTTGCACTAGAGTCAATAATCTAGTTCACATCACCATGTGATTAACACTGATAGGTCACATCACCATGTGACCAACACCCAAGAGTTTACTAGAGTCAACAATCTAGTTCACATCTCTATGTGATTAACACTCAATGAGTTCTAGTTTGATCATGTTATGCTTGTGAGAGAGGTTATTAGTCAACGGGTCTGAACCTTTCAGATTCGTGTGTGCTTTACGAATATCTATGTCATCTTGTGGATGCTACCACGCGGTATTTGGAGCCATTTCAAATAATTGCTCTACTATACGAATCCGGTTTACTACTCGGAGTCATCCGGATTAGTGTCAAAGTTCGCATCGACGTAACCCTTTACGACGAACTCCTTTTCACCTCCATAATCGAGAAAATTCCTTAGTCCACTAGATACTAAGGACAAGTCCGACCGCTGTCATGTGATCCTTTCCCGGATCACTATTGTACCCCTTGACCAACTCATGGCAAGGCACACTTCATGTGCGGTACACAGCGTAGCATACTGTGGAGCCTACGTCTAAAGCATAGGGGACGACCTTCGTCCTTTCTCTCTCTTCTGCTGTGGTCAGGTCTCGAGTCTTACTCAATACTCACCCCTTGTAACACAGCCAAGAACTCCTTCTTTGCTGATCTATTTTGAACTCTTTCAAAATCATGTCAAGGTGTGCGTTCTTTGAAAGTATCATCGGGCGTCTTGATCTTTCTCTATAGATCCTGATGCCCAATATGTAAGTAGCTTTTTCCAGGTCTTCCTTTGAAAAACTCCTTTCAAACAACCCTTTATGCTTTCCAGAAATTTTTACATCATTTCGGATCAACAATATGTCATTCACATATACTTATCAGAAATGTTGTAGCGCTCCCACTCACTTTATTGTAAATACAAGTTTCTAACAAACTTTGTATAAACCCAAAAACTTTGATCACTCCATCAAAGCGTATATTCTGACTCCGAGATGCTTGCTCTAGTCCATGGAAGGATCGCTGGAGCTAGCATACCTTTTAGCATCCTTAGGATCGACAAAACCTTTCTGATTGTATCACATACAACCTTTCCTTACGAAAACTGGTAAGGAAACTTGTTTTGACATCCATCTGCCAGATTTCATAAATGCAGCTAATGCTAACATGATTCTGATGGACTTAAGCATCGCTACGGATGAGAAAATCTCATCGTAGTCAACTCCTTGAACTTGTGAAAATACTCTTTTCCACAAGTCGAGCTTCATAGATGGTAACATTACCGTCCATGTCCGTCTTCTTCTTAAAGATCCATTCATACATGAATCCTATCTCGGATTTCATGGCTTCTAACCATTTGTCGGAATATGGGCCCACCATCGCTTCTCCATAGCTCGTATGTTCATTGTTGTCTAGCAACATGATATCTCAGACAGGATCACGTACCACTCTGAAGTAGCACGCATCCTCGTCGTCCTACGAGGTTTGGTAGTGACTTGATCCGAAGTTTCATGATCACTATCATAAGCTTCCACTTCAATTGGTGTAGGTGCCACATTTAAAGTGAATGCGGTTGTCTCTAATGCCTAACCCATAAACGATAGTGGTAATTCGATAAGAAACATCATGGTATGCACCATATCCAATAGGGTGCAGTTATGATGTTCGGACACACGATCACACTATGGTGTTCCAGGCGGTATTAATTGTGAGACACTTTCCACAATGTCTTAATGGTATGCCAAACTCGTAACTCAGATACTCATCTCTATGATCATATCACAGACATTTTATCCTCTTGTCACGACAATCTTCAACTTCACTCCGAAATTACTTGAACCTTTCAATAATTCAGACTTGTGTTTCATCAAGTAAATACACTCAGCATCTACTCAAATCATCTGTGAAGTAAGAACATAACGATATCCACTTCATGCCTCAGCACTCATTGGACTGCATACATCAAATATGTATTACTTCCAATAAGTTGCTCTCTTGTTCCATCTTACTGAAAAACGAGGACTTTCAGTCACTTTCCCATGTGGTGTGATTTGCATGTCTCAAGTGATTCGAAATCATGTGAGTCCAAACGATCCATCTGCATGGAGTTTCTTCATGCATATATACCAATAGACATGGTTCGCATGTCTCAATCTTTTCAAAAACGACTGAGTCCAAAGATCCATCTACATGGAGCTTCTTCATGCGTTCTATACCAATATGACTCAAATTGCAGTGCCACAAGTATGTGGTACTATCATTACTATTTTATATCTTTTGGCACGAACATGTGTATCACTACGATCGAGATTCATTTTAGGTGCAAGACCATTGAAGGTATTATTCAAATAAACAGAGTAACTATTATTCTCCTTAAATGAATAACCGTATTGCGATAAACATAATCCAATCATGCTCAACGCAAACACCAAATCTTGATGGTAGAGGGAGCATGCGATGCTTGATCACATCAACCTTGGAAACATTTCCAACACATATCGTCATCTCACCTTTAGCTAGTCTCCGTTTATTCCGCAACTTTTATTTCGAGTTACTAACACTTAGCAACCGAACCGGTATCTAATACCCTGGTGCTGCTAGGAATACTAGTAAAGTACACATTCATATAACGTATATCCAATATACTTCTGTCGACCTTGCCTGCCTTCTCATCTACCAAGTATCTAGGGTAGTACTGCTTCAGTGACCGTTCCCCTCATTACATAAGCACTTAGTCTCGGGTTTGGGTTCCACCTTGGGATTCTTCACTAGAGCAGCAAACGATTTGCTGTTTCATGAAGTATCCCTTTTGCCCTTGCCCTTCTAGAAACTAGTGGTTTTACTAACCATCAACAATTGATGCTTCTTCTTGATTTCTACTTTCGCGGTGTCAAACATCGCGAATAGCTCAAGGATCATCATAACTATCCCTGATATGTTATAGTTCATCACGAAGCTCTAATAGCTTGGTGGCAGTGACTATGGAGAACCATCACTATCTCATCTGGAAGATTAACTCCCACTCGATTCAAGCAATTGTGGCACTCAGACAATCTGAGCACATGCTCAACGATTGAGCTTTTCTCCCTTAGTCTGCAGGCTTAAGAAACTTGTCAGAGGTCTCATACCTCTTGACGTGGGCACTAGTCTGAAATCCCAATTTCAGTCTTCGGAACATCTCACATGTTCTGCGATGTTTCAAAAACCGTCTTTGGTGCCACAATTCTAAACCGTTAGCATTACGCACTGAACTATCACGTAGTTATCAAAACGTGTGTGTCAGATGTTTCGCAACATCTACAGACGACGCTGAGGTTCAGCACACCGAGCGGTGCATTAAGGACATAAGCCTTCTGTGCAGCAATGAGGACAATCCTCAGTTTACGGACCCAGTCCCCATAATTGCTACTACCAACTTTCAACTAAATTTTTCTCTAGGAACATATCTTAAACAGTAGAACTAAAGCGTATGACATAATTTGCAAAGATCTTTTGACTATGTTCATGATAATTGAGTTCATCTGATTAATGAACTCCCACTCAGATAAACATCCCTCTAGTCATCTAAGTGATTCATGATCCGAGTCAAACTAGGCCGTGTCCGATCATCACGTGAGACGGTCTAGTCATCATCGGTGAACATCTCCATGTTGATCGTATCTCCTATACGACTCATGTTCGACCTTTCGGTCTCTTGTGTTCCGAGGCCATGTCTGTACATGCTAGGCTCGTCAAGTCAACCTAAGTGTTTTTGCTTGTGTTCCGAGGCCATGTCTGTACATGCTAGGCTCGTCAACACCCGTTGTATTCGAACGTTAGAATCTATCACACCCGATCATCACGTGGTGCTTCGAAACAACGAACCTTCGCAACGGTGCACGGTTAGGGGGAACACATCTCTTGAAATTTTAGTGAGGGATCATCTTACTTACTACCGTCGTTCTAAGCAAATAAGATGCATAACATGATAAACATCACATGCAATCAAATAGTGACATGATATGGCCAATATCATTTTGCTCCTTTGATCTCCATCTTCGGGGCACCATGATCATCTTTGTCACCGGCATGACACCATGATCTCCATCATCATGATCTCCATCATTGTGTCTTCATGAAGTTGTCACGCCAACGATTACTTCTACTTCTATGGCTAACATGCTTAGCAATAAAGTAAAGTAATTTACATGGCGTTATTCAATGACACGCAGGTCATACAAAAAATAAAGACAACTCCTATGGCTCCTGCCGGTTGTCATACTCATCGACATGCAAGTCGTGATTCCTATTACAAGAATATGATCAATCTCATACATCACATATATCATTCATCACATCTTCTGGCCATATCACATCACATAGCACATGCTGCAAAAACAAGTTAGACGTCCTCTAATTGTTGTTGCAAGTTTTTTACGTGGCTTGTATAGGTTTCTAGCAAGAACGTTTCTTACCTACGTAAAACCACAACGTGATATGCCAATTTCTATTTACCCTTCATAAGGACCCTTTTCATCGAATCCGTTCCGACTAAAGTGGGAGAGACAGACACCCGCTAGCCACCTTATGCAACTAGTGCATGTCAGTCGGTGGAACCTGTCTCACGTAAGCGTACGTGTAAGGTCGGTCCGGGCCGCTTCATCCCACAATGCCGCCGAAACAAGATAAGACTAGTAGCGGCAAGAAGAATTGACAACATCGACGCCCACAACTACTTTGTGTTCTACTCGTGCATAGAAACTACGCATAGACCTAGCTCATGATGCCACTGTTGGGGAACGTAGCAGAAATTCAAAATTTTCTACGCATCACCAAGATCAATCTATGGAGTAATCTAGCAACGAGGGGAAGGGGAGTGCATCTACATACCCTTGTAGATCGCGATGCGGAAGCGTTGCAAGAACGCGGATGAGGGAGTCGTACTCGTAGCGATTCAGATCGCGGTTGATTCCGATCTAAGCACCGAAAGAACGGTGCCTCCGCGTTCAACACACGTGCAGCCCGGTGACGTCTCCCACGCCTTGATCCAGCAAGGAGAGAGGGAGAGGTTGGGGAAGACTCCATCCAGCAGCAGCACGACGGTGTGGTGGTGATGGAGGAGCGTGGCAATCCCGCAGGGCTTCGCCAAGCACCGCGGGAGAGGAGGAGGAAGAAGAGGGGTACGGCTGCACCGAAAGAGAGACGTTCTCGTGTGTCTTGGGCAGCCCAAACCTCAACTATATATAGGGGGGGAGGGGGCTGCGCCCCCTTTAGGGTTTCCACCCCCAAGAGGAGGCGGCCAGCCCTAGATCCCATCAAGGGGGGCGGCCAAGGGGAGGAGAGGGGGGGCGCCCCACTAGATGGGCCCTAAGGCCCATCTGGACCTAGGGTTTGCCCCCTCCCACTCTTCCATGCGCCTTGGGCCTTGGTGGGGGGGCGCACCAGCCCACCTGGGGCTGGTCCCCTCCCACACTTGGTCCACGCAGCCTTCTGGGGCTGGTGGCCCCATTTGGTGGACCCCCGGGACCCTCCCGGTGGTCCCGGTACATTACCGATTTCACCCGAAACTTTTCCGGTGACCAAAACAGGACTTCCCACATATAAATCTTTACCTCCGGACCATTCCGGAACTCCTCGTGACGTCCGGGATCTCATCCGGGACTCCGAACAACATTCGGTAACCACGTACATACTTTCCCTATAACCCTAGCGTCATCGAACCTTAAGCGTGTAGACCCTACGGGTTCGGGAACCATGCAGACATGACCGAGACGTTCTCCGGTCAATAACCAACAGCGGGATCTGGATACCCATGTTGGCTCCCACATGTTCCACGATGATCTCATCGGATGAACCACGATGTCGGGGATTCAATCAATCCCGTATGCAATTCCCTTTGTCTAATGGTATGTTACTTGCCCGAGATTCGATCGTCGGTATCCCTATACCTTGTTCAATCTCGTTACCGGCAAGTCTCTTTACTCGTTCCGTAACTCACATCATCCCGTGATCAACTCCTTGGTCACATTGTGCACATTATGATGATGTCCTACCGAGTGGGCCCAGAGATACCTCTCCGTTTACACGGAGTGACAAATCCCAGTCTCGATTCGTGCCAACCCAACAGACACTTTCGGAGATACCCGTAGTGCACCTTTATAGCCACCCAGTTACGTTGTGACATTTGGCACACCCAAAGCATTCCTACAGTATCCGGGAGTTGCACAATCTCATGGTCTAAGGAAATGATACTTGACATTAGAAAAGCTCTGAGCAAACGAACTACACGATCTTGTGCTAGGCTTAGGATTGGGTCTTGTCCATCACATCATTCTCCTAATGATGTGATCCCATTATCAACGACATCCAATGTCCATGGTCAGGAAACCGTAACCATCAATTGATCAACGAGCTAGTCAACTAGAGGCTTACTAGGGACATGGTGTTGTCTATGTATCCACACATGTATCTGAGTTTCCTATCAATACAATTCTAGCATGGATAATAAACGATTATCATGAACAAGGAAATATAATAATAACCTATTTATTATTGCCTCTAGGGCATATTTCCAACAGTCTCCCACTTGCACTAGAGTCAATAATCTAGTTCACATCACCATGTGATTAACACTGATAGGTCACATCACCATGTGACCAACACCCAAGAGTTTACTAGAGTCAACAATCTAGTTCACATCTCTATGTGATTAACACTCAATGAGTTCTAGTTTGATCATGTTATGCTTGTGAGAGAGGTTATTAGTCAACGGGTCTGAACCTTTCAGATTCGTGTGTGCTTTACGAATATCTATGTCATCTTGTGGATGCTACCACGCGGTATTTGGAGCCATTTCAAATAATTGCTCTACTATACGAATCCGGTTTACTACTCGGAGTCATCCGGATTAGTGTCAAAGTTCGCATCGACGTAACCCTTTACGACGAACTCCTTTTCACCTCCATAATCGAGAAAATTCCTTAGTCCACTAGATACTAAGGACAAGTCCGACCGCTGTCATGTGATCCTTTCCCGGATCACTATTGTACCCCTTGACCAACTCATGGCAAGGCACACTTCATGTGCGGTACACAGCGTAGCATACTGTGGAGCCTACGTCTAAAGCATAGGGGACGACCTTCGTCCTTTCTCTCTCTTCTGCTGTGGTCAGGTCTCGAGTCTTACTCAATACTCACCCCTTGTAACACAGCCAAGAACTCCTTCTTTGCTGATCTATTTTGAACTCTTTCAAAATCATGTCAAGGTGTGCGTTCTTTGAAAGTATCATCGGGCGTCTTGATCTTTCTCTATAGATCCTGATGCCCAATATGTAAGTAGCTTTTTCCAGGTCTTCCTTTGAAAAACTCCTTTCAAACAACCCTTTATGCTTTCCAGAAATTTTTACATCATTTCGGATCAACAATATGTCATTCACATATACTTATCAGAAATGTTGTAGCGCTCCCACTCACTTTATTGTAAATACAAGTTTCTAACAAACTTTGTATAAACCCAAAAACTTTGATCACTCCATCAAAGCGTATATTCTGACTCCGAGATGCTTGCTCTAGTCCATGGAAGGATCGCTGGAGCTAGCATACCTTTTAGCATCCTTAGGATCGACAAAACCTTTCTGATTGTATCACATACAACCTTTCCTTACGAAAACTGGTAAGGAAACTTGTTTTGACATCCATCTGCCAGATTTCATAAATGCAGCTAATGCTAACATGATTCTGATGGACTTAAGCATCGCTACGGATGAGAAAATCTCATCGTAGTCAACTCCTTGAACTTGTGAAAATACTCTTTTCCACAAGTCGAGCTTCATAGATGGTAACATTACCGTCCATGTCCGTCTTCTTCTTAAAGATCCATTCATACATGAATCCTATCTCGGATTTCATGGCTTCTAACCATTTGTCGGAATATGGGCCCACCATCGCTTCTCCATAGCTCGTATGTTCATTGTTGTCTAGCAACATGATATCTCAGACAGGATCACGTACCACTCTGAAGTAGCACGCATCCTCGTCGTCCTACGAGGTTTGGTAGTGACTTGATCCGAAGTTTCATGATCACTATCATAAGCTTCCACTTCAATTGGTGTAGGTGCCACATTTAAAGTGAATGCGGTTGTCTCTAATGCCTAACCCATAAACGATAGTGGTAATTTGATAAGAAACATCATGGTATGCACCATATCCAATAGGGTGCAGTTATGATGTTCGGACACACGATCACACTATGGTGTTCCAGGCGGTATTAATTGTGAGACACTTTCCACAATGTCTTAATGGTATGCCAAACTCGTAACTCAGATACTCATCTCTATGATCATATCACAGACATTTTATCCTCTTGTCACGACAATCTTCAACTTCACTCCGAAATTACTTGAACCTTTCAATAATTCAGACTTGTGTTTCATCAAGTAAATACACTCAGCATCTACTCAAATCATCTGTGAAGTAAGAACATAACGATATCCACTTCATGCCTCAGCACTCATTGGACTGCATACATCAAATATGTATTACTTCCAATAAGTTGCTCTCTTGTTCCATCTTACTGAAAAACGAGGACTTTCAGTCACTTTCCCATGTGGTGTGATTTGCATGTCTCAAGTGATTCGAAATCATGTGAGTCCAAACGATCCATCTGCATGGAGTTTCTTCATGCATATATACCAATAGACATGGTTCGCATGTCTCAATCTTTTCAAAAACGACTGAGTCCAAAGATCCATCTACATGGAGCTTCTTCATGCGTTCTATACCAATATGACTCAAATTGCAGTGCCACAAGTATGTGGTACTATCATTACTATTTTATATCTTTTGGCACGAACATGTGTATCACTACGATCGAGATTCATTTTAGGTGCAAGACCATTGAAGGTATTATTCAAATAAACAGAGTAACTATTATTCTCCTTAAATGAATAACCGTATTGCGATAAACATAATCCAATCATGCTCAACGCAAACACCAAATCTTGATGGTAGAGGGAGCATGCGATGCTTGATCACATCAACCTTGGAAACATTTCCAACACATATCGTCATCTCACCTTTAGCTAGTCTCCGTTTATTCCGCAACTTTTATTTCGAGTTACTAACACTTAGCAACCGAACTGGTATCTAATACCCTGGTGCTGCTAGGAATACTAGTAAAGTACACATTCATATAACGTATATCCAATATACTTCTGTCGACCTTGCCTGCCTTCTCATCTACCAAGTATCTAGGGTAGTACTGCTTCAGTGACCGTTCCCCTCATTACATAAGCACTTAGTCTCGGGTTTGGGTTCCACCTTGGGATTCTTCACTAGAGCAGCAAACGATTTGCTGTTTCATGAAGTATCCCTTTTGCCCTTGCCCTTCTAGAAACTAGTGGTTTTACTAACCATCAACAATTGATGCTTCTTCTTGATTTCTACTTTCGCGGTGTCAAACATCGCGAATAGCTCAAGGATCATCATAACTATCCCTGATATGTTATAGTTCATCACGAAGCTCTAATAGCTTGGTGGCAGTGACTATGGAGAACCATCACTATCTCATCTGGAAGATTAACTCCCACTCGATTCAAGCAATTGTGGCACTCAGACAATCTGAGCACATGCTCAACGATTGAGCTTTTCTCCCTTAGTCTGCAGGCTTAAGAAACTTGTCAGAGGTCTCATACCTCTTGACGTGGGCACTAGTCTGAAATCCCAATTTCAGTCTTCGGAACATCTCACATGTTCTGCGATGTTTCAAAAACCGTCTTTGGTGCCACAATTCTAAACCGTTAGCATTACGCACTGAACTATCACGTAGTTATCAAAACGTGTGTGTCAGATGTTTCGCAACATCTACAGACGACGCTGAGGTTCAGCACACCGAGCGGTGCATTAAGGACATAAGCCTTCTGTGCAGCAATGAGGACAATCCTCAGTTTACGGACCCAGTCCCCATAATTGCTACTACCAACTTTCAACTAAATTTTTCTCTAGGAACATATCTTAAACAGTAGAACTAAAGCGTATGACATAATTTGCAAAGATCTTTTGACTATGTTCATGATAATTGAGTTCATCTGATTAATGAACTCCCACTCAGATAAACATCCCTCTAGTCATCTAAGTGATTCATGATCCGAGTCAAACTAGGCCGTGTCCGATCATCACGTGAGACGGTCTAGTCATCATCGGTGAACATCTCCATGTTGATCGTATCTCCTATACGACTCATGTTCGACCTTTCGGTCTCTTGTGTTCCGAGGCCATGTCTGTACATGCTAGGCTCGTCAAGTCAACCTAAGTGTTTTTGCTTGTGTTCCGAGGCCATGTCTGTACATGCTAGGCTCGTCAACACCCGTTGTATTCGAACGTTAGAATCTATCACACCCGATCATCACGTGGTGCTTCGAAACAACGAACCTTCGCAACGGTGCACGGTTAGGGGGAACACATCTCTTGAAATTTTAGTGAGGGATCATCTTACTTACTACCGTCGTTCTAAGCAAATAAGATGCATAACATGATAAACATCACATGCAATCAAATAGTGACATGATATGGCCAATATCATTTTGCTCCTTTGATCTCCATCTTCGGGGCACCATGATCATCTTTGTCACCGGCATGACACCATGATCTCCATCATCATGATCTCCATCATTGTGTCTTCATGAAGTTGTCACGCCAACGATTACTTCTACTTCTATGGCTAACATGCTTAGCAATAAAGTAAAGTAATTTACATGGCGTTATTCAATGACACGCAGGTCATACAAAAAATAAAGACAACTCCTATGGCTCCTGCCGGTTGTCATACTCATCGACATGCAAGTCGTGATTCCTATTACAAGAATATGATCAATCTCATACATCACATATATCATTCATCACATCTTCTGGCCATATCACATCACATAGCACATGCTGCAAAAACAAGTTAGACGTCCTCTAATTGTTGTTGCAAGTTTTTTACGTGGCTTGTATAGGTTTCTAGCAAGAACGTTTCTTACCTACGTAAAACCACAACGTGATATGCCAATTTCTATTTACCCTTCATAAGGACCCTTTTCATCGAATCCGTTCCGACTAAAGTGGGAGAGACAGACACCCGCTAGCCACCTTATGCAACTAGTGCATGTCAGTCGGTGGAACCTGTCTCACGTAAGCGTACGTGTAAGGTCGGTCCGGGCCGCTTCATCCCACAATGCCGCCGAAACAAGATAAGACTAGTAGCGGCAAGAAGAATTGACAACATCGACGCCCACAACTACTTTGTGTTCTACTCGTGCATAGAAACTACGCATAGACCTAGCTCATGATGCCACTGTTGGGGAACGTAGCAGAAATTCAAAATTTTCTACGCATCACCAAGATCAATCTATGGAGTAATCTAGCAACGAGGGGAAGGGGAGTGCATCTACATACCCTTGTAGATCGCGATGCGGAAGCGTTGCAAGAACGCGGATGAGGGAGTCGTACTCGTAGCGATTCAGATCGCGGTTGATTCCGATCTAAGCACCGAAAGAACGGTGCCTCCGCGTTCAACACACGTGCAGCCCGGTGACGTCTCCCACGCCTTGATCCAGCAAGGAGAGAGGGAGAGGTTGGGGAAGACTCCATCCAGCAGCAGCACGACGGTGTGGTGGTGATGGAGGAGTGTGGCAATCCCGCAGGGCTTCGCCAAGCACCGCGGGAGAGGAGGAGGAAGAAGAGGGGTACGGCTGCACCGAAAGAGAGACGTTCTCGTGTGTCTTGGGCAGCCCAAACCTCAACTATATATAGGGGGGGAGGGGGCTGCGCCCCCTTTAGGGTTTCCACCCCCAAGAGGAGGCGGCCAGCCCTAGATCCCATCAAGGGGGGCGGCCAAGGGGAGGAGAGGGGGGGCGCCCCACTAGATGGGCCCTAAGGCCCATCTGGACCTAGGGTTTGCCCCCTCCCACTCTTCCATGCGCCTTGGGCCTTGGTGGGGGGGCGCACCAGCCCACCTGGGGCTGGTCCCCTCCCACACTTGGTCCACGCAGCCTTCTGGGGCTGGTGGCCCCATTTGGTGGACCCCCGGGACCCTCCCGGTGGTCCCGGTACATTACCGATTTCACCCGAAACTTTTCCGGTGACCAAAACAGGACTTCCCACATATAAATCTTTACCTCCGGACCATTCCGGAACTCCTCGTGACGTCCGGGATCTCATCCGGGACTCCGAACAACATTCGGTAACCACGTACATACTTTCCCTATAACCCTAGCGTCATCGAACCTTAAGCGTGTAGACCCTACGGGTTCGGGAACCATGCAGACATGACCGAGACGTTCTCCGGTCAATAACCAACAGCGGGATCTGGATACCCATGTTGGCTCCCACATGTTCCACGATGATCTCATCGGATGAACCACGATGTCGGGGATTCAATCAATCCCGTATGCAATTCCCTTTGTCTAATGGTATGTTACTTGCCCGAGATTCGATCGTCGGTATCCCTATACCTTGTTCAATCTCGTTACCGGCAAGTCTCTTTACTTGTTCCGTAACTCACATCATCCCGTGATCAACTCCTTGGTCACATTGTGCACATTATGATGATGTCCTACCGAGTGGGCCCAGAGATACCTCTCCGTTTACACGGAGTGACAAATCCCAGTCTCGATTCGTGCCAACCCAACAGACACTTTCGGAGATACCCGTAGTGCACCTTTATAGCCACCCAGTTACGTTGTGACGTTTGGCACACCCAAAGCATTCCTACGGTATCCGGGAGTTGCACAATCTCATGGTCTAAGGAAATGATACTTGACATTAGAAAAGCTCTGAGCAAACGAACTACACGATCTTGTGCTAGGCTTAGGATTGGGTCTTGTCCATCACATCATTCTCCTAATGATGTGATCCCGTTATCAACGACATCCAATGTCCATGGTCAGGAAACCGTAACCATCAATTGATCAACGAGCTAGTCAACTAGAGGCTTACTAGGGACATGGTGTTGTCTATGTATCCACACATGTATCTGAGTTTCCTATCAATACAATTCTAGCATGGATAATAAACGATTATCATGAACAAGGAAATATAATAATAACCTATTTATTATTGCCTCTAGGGCATATTTCCAACAGTTGAAATAAAGGAGCTTGCCGTTGGGCCGAGGTATATTGATGTGTTAATTTGTTTAAACCCTAATAGCACCCAATGGAGAGGTACTTTCGTATATGGAGAGCCGAAAGCACACGAGAGGCATCATATGTGGAACCTCTTGAGAAGGATACGGAACAATGTGATGGAACCATGGATGATGATAGGGGATTTTAATGAAACCATGTGGCAAAGTGAACATTTCTCGAGAGCAAAAAGATCAGAGAAAGGTATGGCTGACTTCAGAGAAGTGCTTGCGGACAGAAACCTCCATGATCTAGGTTTTAAGGGTACGGGGTGGACTTATGACAACAAGCAACGAGGGCATAACAATGTAAAAGCCCGAATCGATAGGGGTGTGGCAAGCCCAGAATGGAACCGTTTATTCCAGGGAGCAACTGTTGAACACCTAGTCTCTTCACGTTCAGATCATGTACCTCTTCTCCTTCGATTTGGGAAACGGAAGGAATGGAGGCCTATAAAAGATAATTTCAGATACGAGTATATGTGGGAAAGAGAACCGGGGCTGGAAGAGGTAATACACAATGCATGGAGCACCGGAAATGAGGCAATCTCTCTGGGGGACATCTCAAAGAAACTAAAAAACATGCGTGATGTTTTGGGTAAATGGGCGCACAAGGAGTTCAACTCGGTTCAGAACAAACTGAAAAGTCTGCGGGATATGCTAAAAGGGGATGAGAATGTTGGCGCAAACAGCAGAGATTGAAGATAAGATAAAGAGAACAGAGAGCGAAATGGACGAGTGGTTACATAGGGAGGAAATGATGTGGAGACAAAGATCACGTATAACCTAGTTAAAGGAAGGAGATAAAAACACGGAGTTTTTTCATAGAAGAGCAACTTGGAGGAGGAAAAAGAATAAGATCTAAAAAATTCAGAGAGAGGATGGCAGCTAGGCAGAGAAGACTGAGGAAATGCATGAGGAAATAAATAGTTTTTTCAAGGAGCTTTACAAAAGGAACGAATCGGTTGACCCAGACAGAATTCTGAACATATTCAGCAAGCATGTTGATGACAGGATGAATGCTAAACTGACCGAACAAGTGACAGATGAGGAGATTGGGGATGCACTTTTCCAAATTGGCCCACTCAAGGCCCCGGGGCCAGATGGGTTCCCAGCACGTTTTTATCAAAGGAACTGGCTACTGATGAAAGAGGAAGTATCAAAAGGGGTTAAGAATTTTTTTGAAGAAGGAATCATGCCGGAAGGAGTAAATAGGACAGCCATTGTGCTGATCCCAAAAGGAAGGAACCCTACTAAGATAAAGGACTACCGCCCCATTAGCCTTTGCAATGTCCTATACAAGATAATCTCCAAGATCCTGGTAAACAAGCTGCGGCCGTTGCTTGATGAGCTCATCTCCGAGACACAAAGCGCCTTCATCCCCGGCAGACTGATCACGGATAACGCGCTCATTGCCTTTGAATGCTTTCACAAAATTCAGCATACCAGGAATAAGAAAGACAGCTATTGGGCATACAAACTTGACCTAGCGAAGGCCTACGACAGGGTTGATTGGTGCTTCCTTGAAGGGGTTCTAGAGAGACTTGG
The DNA here is from genome assembly GCF_002575655.3 of Aegilops tauschii subsp. strangulata. Lineage (NCBI taxonomy): Eukaryota > Viridiplantae > Streptophyta > Magnoliopsida > Poales > Poaceae > Aegilops > Aegilops tauschii. The sequence continues at coordinate 465,912,645 of NC_053035.3, forward strand.
TTTTGACCAGATTTGGATCAAATGGGTAATGACATGTGTGAAATCGGTCTCTTTCTCGGACAAATGCAATGGAACACTCCTTGATGCTTTCACACCTACCAGGGGCCTCCGTCAAGGAGATCCACTTAGTCCATACCTATTCCTGCTGGTGGCAGATGGTCTTGCGGCTCTCCTAAAGAAAGAGGTGGAGAGTGGGGGAATTGTGCCCATTAAGGTTGCACGCAATAGCCCAGGGATCTCAAATCTCCTTTTTGCAGACGACAACCTCCTGTTCTTCAAGGCCACAGTTGAGCAAGCTCAGAGGGTAAAGGGAGTCCTCGATTCTTTTCAGAAAGGTACATGCCAGTTCCTGAGTGAGAGCAAATGCTCACTCTTGGTCAGTGAAGTTTGTGAAGGAGAAGTAAGAGCTGAAATTATGGAGGTTTTGGGGGGGCCTCTACTGTTTTTGAAAGCAAGTATCTTGGCCTCCCCACCCCAGAGGGAAGGATGAAAATTGATGTCTTCCAACCTATCATGGACAGGTTCAGAAAGAGGTGCACTGATTGGAACGGAAGGTTTATGTCCCAGGCAGCAAAAGAAGTTAACGTCAAATCGGTGGCCCAGGCGCTGCCAACCTATGTCATGGGGATTTTCAAGCTAAACCAAAGTTTCTGTGAAAAGTATGAGAAAACTATCAGAGATTTCTGGTGGGGAGACAAGGAGGATCATCGGAAGGTTCATTGGATGGCTTGGGAAGAAATGACAAAACCGAAGAGAAATGGTGGCATAGGATTTCGGGACATGCATCTTTTCAATTAGGCACTACTAGCACGGCAAGGGTGGAGATTGCTGCAGTATCCTAATAGCTTATGCGCAAGAGTGCTAAAATCCAAGTACTATCCAAAAGGCGACCTGCTCGACACAGTCTTTGCATCTGATGCCTCCCCCTCATGGAGAGGAATAGAGTGCGGCCTGGAATTACTTAGAAAAGGGATCATATGGCCAGTAGGGAATGGCAGGAGTATCCAAATAACTAGAGATCAGTGGATACCACGGAAAACTGGTCTAAAAACTGCTAGTTTCAAGAGAAGGTCGCGCCTGAGATGGGTAAACCAACTATTGCGGGCGGATGCAAAGGAATGGAACAAGGAGCTCATTGACCAGATCTTTCAGCCCTTGGATGCCGAGGAGATCTGCAAAATTAGGATTCCAGCGAGGGAGGCAGAAGATTGTATAGCGTGGCATTATGAAAAAACGGGAGTTTTTACAGTCAAGAGTGCATATAAACTGGCGGACTCGCTGAAAAGAAATGGTACGGAAATGGCCTCAAGCTCAGGCAGCGAACCAGGGGATAGGGGAATCTGGGATGTAATATGGAAAGCCAAGATACCAGAGCGGATAAAAATCTTCAGCTGGAGAGTTGCTACCCAATCCCTAGCGATGAAACATAACACATTCAGAAGAACTATAGTGCAAGAGGACATCTGTAACATCTGTGGTATGGAGAAGGAAGATGAGTACCATGCTGTGATCGCATGTACCCGCAGCAAAGCCCTAAGATCTACCATGAGGGCACACTGGGCCCCACCAAAGGAACGCACTTTTTTACCTTCAGGAGAGGATTGGTTGCAGTGTCTGCTGGCGCCAAATCTCGAGCCTGTCAGAGCCAAGATCCTAATGATTCTCTGTAAAGCGTGGGAACTCAGGAACAATGCTATTCATGGCGATGGGAAGGAAACTGTGTCAGGGGCCGTACACCAGCTTCTCCAGCTTCACAAGGATTTAGAACTGGCAACACAGACATGTGGAGATACCGGGGGTAAGCAACTCCTATCGGTGAATGCAATGAGCACAAACAGGCCTTTGAATCCCGCCCCTAGTCCGTGGTGTGCACCACCAAAGGGAAGCGCCAAACTGAATTCTGATGTTGCATTCATACAGGAGACAGGAATGACCTGGGTAGGAGCAGTGGCTCAGGACTACCGTGGTTATGCTTTCCTCTCTAGTGGACGTCAAATTGAACAATGTTCATCAGTGGAAGAAGCGGAAGCCGCAGCGATCCTGTGGGGTGTGACTGAGCTCAAGGAATATTTTAATGGACACCTAATTATCGAAACAGATTCCGCTACTGTGGGCAAGGATCTCAGGTCAGGAGGTGTGGACAGAGCACCGTGGTTTGCTCTGCTAACTGATATAAAGGAGCAGACCAAATCTTTCAACAGCGTCCAGATAAATATCATCAAGAGGAATCAAAACAAGCTAGCCCATGAGATAGCGGCAACGGCGAGAAGACAAGGGAACCACTTCCGGCTAGCTGATGTGCACGATAGTATTAGACAAATCTTATTGTTAGAGTACACTACCACCAACGCATAATTTGTATGCTTTGGTTCTCAAAAAAAAAGATCATCAACCTCCTTCATCTCAAGCACAAAATGAACAAGAAGAAGAGGGATAGGAAGCTCAACCCACTAAGTGGCTATCGCGAATTCGAGCTAGAGTGCATAAGAATCATCCCATTGATCATATCTTCACCGACATAAATCAAGGGAGAATCACTCGATCTGAGACTTGCGTAGCAAATTTTGGTGAGCATTACTCCTTTGTCTCTTTCATTGAACCCTTTAAGGTTGAAGAAAGCCTCGGATGATTCTGATTGGGTGAATGCTATGCATGAAGAGCTCCATAACTTGGAGAGGAACAATGTGTGAACACTAGTTGAGAACCCCGACGATTCTCAGAATATCATTGGCACAAGACTTGTTCATGGAATAAGTAAGATGAAGTATGGACAATGGTGAGGCTGAGGTATATGCCCCCTTTGCTTATCGAAAGGACTACGATAGATACCCTATACTTGTGGGTCATCTGTGCGACACGATGGCTCGGGCGGAGGTGTCATGTTTAGCCTGTTGCTGTTGGATCAATGGTGGTGCTACAATGGTGGGAGACGTCTTTGTCTTCCGATGTCTTCTATAGAGCTATCCGGTTATCGAGGAGTCGGGAGCCGGATAACAGATGTTGGTACAGACGGCTTTAGCGACGAGTTTATGTACTCCGGTGGAAACACAAGATCTCTGATCTGGCTATGTCGACGCGCGCCTGTGTCGTCTCCTTGCTGAAGGTGGTGGATTGAAGGTGATGATTTCTTGTTGAAGGCGTAGTCTAGGAGTTGTGTATTTTTCATTTCGATTTTTTCCAGTGGCGGAGACAGCCCTAGGGTAGTCGGGGCTATAGCCCTAGGCCTAGAAATAGTAGCCTTTCGTGTTCTTTCTTATAGAATATACAAAATCACAAGAGTGCATCACTCAAGCTAACTGAGTTCTAGGCTTAATTTGATGCTGCCACTGATTTTGTCTTGTATCATAGTTTAGTGGCTATCTGGTGGAGTTACCATCGCGAGGCATGCGGCCTGGGTTTTTCTTTTTGCTTCATTTCTGGGTTGAAATTGTTCGATTGCTGGATTTTGCATTCTTAATAATATATGGTTGTGTGCATTGTTTAATGTAGAGACCCGGGTTTATCCTCCTTTTTAGAATAAATGTAAGTTATTTTTTGTCATAATTCAAGGTATAGCGGCCGCTCTACCTTACCCTACCTGGTCCTCCATCATTGATTGGCAGTATTGTAGACAGCACAACCCAGATGTTGGCCAATAAGCCACGACGGGCGTGTCCAGTGTGTGGGTGTGCGCGCGCTGGGCGTGTCGAGCGCTGGTCGTGGCTGTGCCGGGTCTATGGCATGCGTGCGTGCGTGCGTATCTCGCCAATGTCTGACCATGATCCGACTAGTGTATAGGGTGGGCATAGTCTGGGGTGTATCCCACTAGTGTACGGGCGTGCGTGTGTGCGTGCGTAGAGTAGGGTAGGGGTGCGCGCGTGTGTGTGATACGTCTCCAACGTATCTATAATTTTTTATTGTTCCATGCTATATTATATTCTGTTTTGGACATTATTGGGCTTTATTATACACTTTTATATTATTTTTGGGACTAACCTATTAACCGGAGGCCCAGCCCAGAATTGCTGTTTTTTGCCTATTTCAGAGTTTCGCAGAAAAAGAATATCAAACGGAGTCCAAACGGAATGAAACCTTGGGGAACGTGATTTTCGGAACGAACATGATCCAGAGGACTTGGACCCTACGTTAAGAAAGCTACCAGGAAGCCACGAGGTAGGGGGAGCGCCTACCCCCCTGGGCGCGCCCTCCACCCTCGTGGGCCCCACGTTGCTCCACCGACGTACTCCTTCCTCCTATATGTACCTACGTACCCCCAAACTACAAGCTACGAAGCCAAAAACCTAATTCCACCGCCGCAACCTTCTGTATCCGTGAGATCCCATCTTGGGGCCTGTTCCGGAGCTCCGCCGGAGGGGGCATCGATCACGGAGGGCTTCTACATCAACACCATAGCCTCTCCGATGATGTGTGAGTAGTTTACCTCAGACCTTCGGGTCCATAGTTATTAGCTAGATGGCTTCTTCTCTCTTTTTGGATCTCAATACAATGTTCTCCCCCTCTCTTGTGGAGATCTATTCGATGTAATCTTCTTTTGCGGTGTGTTTGTTGAGACCGATGAATTGTGGGTTTATGATCAAGTTTATCTATGAACAATATTTGAATCTTCTGAATTCTTTCATGTATGATTGGTTATCTTTGCAAGTCTCTTCGAATTATCAGTTTGGTTTGGCCTACTAGATTGATCTTTCTTGCAATGGGAGAAGTGCTTAGCTTTGGGTTCAATCTTGTGGTGTCCTTTCCCAGTGACAGTAGGGGCAGCAAGGCACGTATTGTATTGTTGCCATCGAGGATAACAAGATGGGGTTTTATCATATTGCATGAATTTATCCCTCTACATCATGTCATCTTGCTTAAAGCGTTACTCTATTCTTATGAACTTAATACTCTAGATGCATGCTGGATAGCGGTCGATGTGTGGAGTAATAGTAGTAGATGCACGCAGGAGTCGGTCTACTTGTCTCGGACGTGATGCCTATATACATGATCATACCTAGATATTCTCATAACTATGCTCAATTCTGTCAATTGCTCAAAGTAATTTGTTCACCCACCGTAAAATACTTATGCTCTTGAGAGAAGCACTAGTGAAACCTATGGCCCCCGGGTCTATTTTCCATCATATTAATCTTCCAACACTTAGTTATTTCTAGCATCGTTTTTATTTTGCTTTCTTTAATTTGCATCTTTATCATAAAAATACCAAAAATATTATCCTATCATATCTATCAGATCTCACTCTCGTAAGTGACCGTGTAGGGATTGACAACCCCTTATCGCGTTGGTTGCGAGGATTTATTTGTTTGTGTAGGTGCGAGGGACTCGCGCGTAGCCTCCTACTGGATTGATACCTTGGTTCTCAAAAACTGAGGGAAATACTTACGCTACTTTGCTGCATCACCCTTTCCTCTTCAAGGGAAAACCAACGCAGTGCTCAAGAGGTAGCAAGAAGGATTTCTGGCGCCGTTGCCGGGGAGTCTACGCAAAAGTCAACATACCAAGTACCCATCACAAACCCTTATCTCCCGCATTACATTATTTGCCATTTGCCTCTCGTTTTCCTCTCCCCCACTTCACCCTTGCCGTTTTATTCGCCCTCTCTTTTCCTTTCGGCTCTTTCTTTGCTCGCTTCTTGTTTGCTCATGTTGCCATGTGCCTTCTTTATGCTTGCATCTTCGCTTGCTGAAAATCTATTGATATGGATCCACTTAAAGTGTACTACTTGGATCATCTTCATCCTTATGCGCTCGTGCTGAAACCCCAACTAGCCTAGTTGATGGGAAATCTTTAGATGAGCATGCTCATTTTGTGCGTCATCGTTTGTGTGAAAAAGGGAAGCTCTTATGGTGTCATATAAATAGTTTGCTATGCTATGCTTGGAATCTTTGTGAAATTTGTAATTTTACTTGTTGCTCTAAGAACCCTAAAAAACACCTTCCCTACCTATGTGAGTTCAATGATAATGAAATCTTATCTTCTTATGCAAAGGGTGTTTATAGTTACTATGATATCGAACAAATTGAAGAATTTGTCGTTTTTAAGGGTGCTCATGAAGTTGCTTCTTTGATTGAAAAGTATGATTTTACTCTCAACAAATCTGAAAATTCCGTCATACTTAAATATTGCAATGAAAACTTTGCTCATAATGTCTATGTCCAAGAATTTATTGAAAGAATAACCGTTGCTTTGGAAGAAAATAATGATATGCATGAATCTATAGATAATGATGATTCCAATGATTTGATTGAAATATCCCTTGATGAACATGATGCTTTCTATTCTTGTGGCCATGATGCCAATATTTATGAAGATGAATTTGCTATAGTCCCTTATGTTAAAAATGAGATCGTTGCTATTGCACCCATGCTTGATAGTTCCTTCGATGAAAAGCATGATTGCAATGATGTTACTATAAATTCTCTTGATGTCAATTGTGCTAATAATATGCAAAACCCTAAGCTTGGGGATGCTAGTTTTGCTATGTCTACTACTTGTTGCAATGATCATGATTGGGGTGATTCTTCTTTTGATCTTGAAAATTTATTTAAGCCCCATGATGAATATGAGATTGATAATAGTGTTTGTAATAATATTGAAAGTGGGTTTGGAAGAGTGTCAACTTTAGATCTCACATATTTGGATTTTGATCAATCTTATGCAATTTTTGATAAAAGTGGGCTTCGAGAGGTCATGACTTTAGTTAATGTTAATCCCACTATTTCGGAAGAGTGTCAACTTTGCATGCATGTGGATCGTGTTGAAAATATTTTATATGATAGCTATATTGTTGAATTTGCTTATGATCCTACATGTAATTATTATGAGAGAGGAAAATATGGTTGTAGAAATTTTCATGTTACTAAATTACCTCTCGTCATGTTGAGATTGCTATCGTCTCTTTCTTCTTCCTTGCATATGCTAGTTTTTGCTTGCTATGATCATTTGTTTGCCTATAAGATGCCTATGCATAGGAAGTATGTTAGACTTAGATGTGTTTGTCGCGTGTTTCATGATGCTCTCTTTGCGCTTCAATTCTTGTCTTTGATGTGAGCATTGTTAGAATTACCAATGCCTAGCTAGGGGCGTTAAACGATAGCGCTTGTTGGGAGGCAACCCAATTTTATTTTTAGTTTTTTTTGCTTTTTGCTTCTGTCTAGGAATAAATATTTGTTCTAGCCTCTGGTTAGATGTGTTTTTATGTTTTAATTAGTGTTTGTGCCAAGTTAAACCTATAGGATCTGCTTGGATGATAGTTATTTGATCTTGCAGAAAATTCCAGAAACTTTCTGTTCACGAAAATAATTGTTAAAAATCACCAGAACGTGATAAAATATTGATTCCAATTTCTGATGATCAATAAAGAAATTGTCTAGGTCTTCCTATTTTGGCTGAAGTTTTGGAGTTCCAGAAGTTTGCGTTAGTTACAGATTACTACAGACTGTTCTGTTTTTGACAGATTCTGTTTTTCGTGTGTTGTTTGCTTATTTTGATGAATCTATGGCTAGTAAAATAGTTTATAAACCATAGAGAAGTTGGAATACAGTAGGTTTAACACCAATATAAATAAATAATGAGTTCATTACAGTACCTTAAAGTGGTGTTTTGTTTTCTTTCGCTAACGGAGCTCACGAGATTTTCTGTTAAGTTTTGTGTTGTGAAGTTTTCAAGTTTTGGGTGAAAGATTTGATGGATTATGGAACAAGTAGTGGCAAGAGCCTAAGCTTGGGGATGCCCATGGAACCCCAAGATAATCTAAGGACACCAAAAATCCAAAGCTTGGGGATGCCCCGGAAGGCATCCCCTCTTTTGTCTACTTCCATCGGTAACTTTACTTGGAGCTATATTTTTATTCACCACATGATATGTGTTTTGCTTGGAGCGTCTTGTATGATTTGAGTCTTTGCTTTTTAGTTTACCACAATCATCCTTGCTGTACACACCTTTTGAGAGAGACACACATGATTCGGAAATTATTAGAATACTCTATGTGCTTCACTTATATCTTTCGAGTTATATAGTTTTTGCTCTAGTACTTCACTTATATCTTTTAGAGCACGGTGGTGGATTTGTTTTATAGAAACTATTGGTCTCTCATGCTTCACTTAGATTATTTTGAGAGTCTTAAATAGCATGGTAATTTTCTTAAATAATCATAATATGCTAGGTATTCAAGATTAGTAAAAACTTTCTTATGAGTGTTTTGAATACTAAGAGAAGTTTGATGCTTGATGATTGTTTTGAGACATGGAGGTAGTGATATCAAAGTTGTGCTAGTTGAGTAGTTGTGAATTTGAGAAATACTTGTGTTGAAGTTTGCAAGTCCCGTAGCATGCACGTATGGTAAACGTTATGTAATAAATTTGAAACATGAGGTGTTCTTTGATTGTCCTCCTTATGAGTGGCGGTCGGGGACGAGCGATGGTCTTTTCCTACCAATCTATCCCCCTAGGAGCATGCGCGTAGTGCTTGGTTTTTGATGACTTGTAGATTTTTACAATAAGTATGTGAGTTCTTTATGACTAATGTTGAGTCCATGGATTATACATACTCTCACCTTTCCATCATTGCTAGCCTCTTCGGTACCATGCATTGCCCTTTCTCACATTGAGAGTTGGTGCAAACCTCGCCGTTACATCCAAACCCCGTGATATGATACGCTCTTTCACACATAAACCTCCTTATATCTTCCTCAAAACAGCCACCATACCTACCTATTATGGCATTTCCATAGCCATTCCGAGATATATTGCCATGCAACTTTCCACCGTTCCGTTTATCATGACACGTTCATCATTGTCATATTGCTTTGCATGATCATGTAGTTGACATAGTATTTGTGGCAAAGCCACTGTTCATAATTCTTTCATACATGTCACTCTTGGTTCATTGCATATCCCGGTACACCGCCGGAGGCATTCATATAGAGTCATACTTTCTTCTAGTATCGAGTTGTAATCATTGAGTTGTAAATAAATAGAAGTGTGATGATCATCATTTTCTAGAGCATTGTCCCAAGTGAGGAATAAAAAAAGAGAAATGCCATAAAAAAAGAGAAGGCCCAAAAAAAGAGAGAGAAAAAGAGAGAAGGGACAATGTTACTATCCTTTTACCACACTTGTGCTTCAAATTAGCACCATAATTTTCATCATAGATAGTCTCTTGTTTTGTCACTTTCATATACTAGTGGGAATTTTTCATTATAGAACTTGGCTTGTATATTCCAACAATGGGCCTCCTCAAGTGCCCTAGGTCTTCGTGAGCAAGCAAGTTGGATGCACACCCACTTAGTTTCTTTTGTTGAGCTTTCATATATTTATAGCTCTAGTGCATCCGTTGCATGGCAATCCCTACTCCTTGCATTAACATCAATCGATGGGCATCTCCATAGCTCATTGATTAGCCTCGTTGATGTGAGACTTTGTCCTTTTTTGTCTTCTCCACATAACCCCCATCATTATATTCTATTCCACCCATAGTGCTATATCCATGGCTCACGCTCATGTATTGCGTGAAGGTTGAAAAAGTTTGAGATTACTAAAGTATGAAACAATTGCTTGGCTTGTCATCGGGGTTGTGCATGATGAGAGCATTCTTGTGTGACGAAAATGGAGCATGACTAAACTATATGATTTTGTAGGGATGAACTTTCTCTGGCCATGTTATTTTTAGAAGACATAATTTCTTAGTTAGTATGCTTGAAGTATTATTATTTTTATGTCAATATTGAACTTTTATCTTGAATCTTTCGAATCTGAATATTCATACCACAATTAAGAAGAATTACATTGAAATTATGCCTAGTAGCATTCCACATCAAAAATTCTGTTTTTATCATTTACCTACTCGAGGACGAGCAAAAATTAAGCTTGGGGATGCTTGATACGTCTCCAACATATCTATAATTTTTTATTGTTCCATGCTATATTATATTCTGTTTTGGACATTATTGGGCTTTATTATACACTTTTATATTATTTTTGGGACTAACCTATTAACCGGAGGCCCAGCCCAGAATTGCTGTTTTTTGCCTATTTCAGAGTTTCGCAGAAAAAGAATATCAAACGGAGTCCAAACGGAATGAAACCTTCGGGAACGTGATTTTTCGGAACGAACATGATCCAGAGGACTTGGACCCTACGTCAAGAAAGCTACCAGGAAGCCATGAGGTAAGGGGGCGCGCCTACCCCCCGGGCGCGCCCTCCACCCTCATAGGGCCCACGTTACTCCACCGACGTACTCCTTCCTCCTATATATACCTACGTACCCCAAACTACCAGATACGGAGCCAAAAACCTAATTCCACCGCCGCAACCTTCTGTACCCATGAGATCCCATCTTGGGGCCTGTTCCGGAGCTCCGCCGGAGGGGGCATCGATCACGGAGGGCTTCTACATCAACACCATAGCCTCTCCGATGATGTGTGAGTAGTTTACCTCAGACCTTCGGGTCCATAGTTATTAGCTAGATGGCTTCTTCTCTCTTTTTGGATCTCAATACAATGTTCTCCCCCTCTCTTGTGGAGATCTATTCGATGTAATCTTCTTTTGCGGTGTGTTTGTTGAGACCGATGAATTGTGGGTTTATGATCAAGTTTATCTATGAACAATATTTGAATCTTCTGAATTCTTTCATGTATGATTGGTTATCTTTGCAAGTCTCTTCGAATTATCAGTTTGGTTTGGCCTACTAGATTGATCTTTCTTGCAATGGGAGAAGTGCTTAGCTTTGGGTTCAATCTTGTGGTGTCCTTTCCCAGTGACAGTAGGGGCAGCAAGGCACGTATTGTATTGTTGCCATCGAGGATAACAAGATGGGATTTTTATCATATTGCATGAATTTATCCCTCTACATTATGTCATCTTGCTTAAAGCGTTACTCTATTTTTATGAACTTAATACTCTAGATGCATGCTGGATAGCGGTCGATGTGTGGAGTAATAGTAGTAGATGCACGCAGGAGTCGGTCATACCTAGATATTCTCATAACTATGCTCAATTCTGTCAATTGCTCAAAGTAATTTGTTCACCCACCGTAAAATACTTATGCTCTTGAGAGAAGCCACTAGTGAAACCTATGGCCCCCGGGTCTATTTTCCATCATATTAATTTTTCAACACTTAGTTATTTCTAGCACCATTTTTATTTTACTTTCTTTACTTTGCATCTTTATCATAAAAATACCAAAAATATTATCCTATCATATCTATCAGATCTCACTCTCGTACGTGACCGTGTAGGGATTGACAACCCCTTATCGCGTTGGTTGCGAGGATTTATTTGTTTGTGTAGGTGCGAGGGACTCGCGCGTAGCCTCCTACTGGATTGATACCTTGGTTCTCAAAAACTGAGGGAAATACTTACGCTACTTTGCTGCATCACCCTTTCCTCTTCAAGGGAAAACCAACGCAGTGCTCAAGAGGTAGCAGTGTGCATGCATGGCACCGGACCTGGTGTAGCCGTAGGCGAGCTAGTCAGGGTGACCGAGACGTGCCGTTGTGGGCTCACCACGACCCGGGCGCGATCGTGCGCGGGGTGGGCGCGACCAGAGCGGGCCGGACCGAGCGCTCGGGCGGGTACATACGTGGGGATCGTGTCCAGCGTCTGCCCCGGGTATAAAGCCCTCGAGGGGTTCGTTGTAATGGTTGTGGTGTCGAGTATGAGCTCGTGGAATTGGCGTTGTTGCGCCGGAAAAACCACTGTGCCCCATGTGTCCTTCTTCCTCCTTCTTCTTCCTCTGTTCGTGCGCGACAAGAGAGTACAGATAGAGAGAGAGAGACCAAGGGAGGAGCAAGGGCTAGCTAGGGTTTAGGGTTTGCAACAACATCTGGTATCATGAGGTGGTTCTTCTTGGGCGTCGTTCCCCTTGCTGGAGGTGTGCCGGTGGTGGCGGCGTTCGCCGGCGAATGCGTGGTGAAGCTCCGGGCCGTGTGTCGGCCTGAGGAGATGCGCGGCGCTGCGGCCATCATGGTGGACGCGGAGGCGGCGGACGTGGAAGGCTCTGCTACGCGGCTGCGGTTCACGGCGAGCGCACAACCACGGCGACGCGCGGCGAGTCCAGGCGTGCTGGTGACACGCAACTTCGGCGTCGAGTGATGCGGCAACCATGGCCCGGGCGCGGTGAGTAGACAGCGCGCGGTGGCGTCCGATGAAGGCGATCAAGACGATGGCGACGACGATGAGCCGGGTCTCCTAGGCTGGCCATGCGGTGACGCCGTGGCTTAGGGGGTGAGTGTTGGCCAATAAGCCACGGCGGGCATGTCCAGTGCATGTGTGTGCGCGCGCTGGGTGTGTCGGGCGCTGGTCGTGGCCGCGCCAAGTCCGTGGCATGCGTGCGTGCGTGTGTATCTGGCCATTGTCTGACCATGGTCCGACTAGTGTACAGGCTGGGCATAGTCTGGGGTGTATCCGACTAGTGTACGGGCGTGCGCGCGTGTGTGCGTGCATAGAGTAGGGTAGGGGCGCGCGCGTGTGTGCATGCGCGGTGCCGGATCTGGTGTAGCCGTTGGCGAGCTGGTCAGGGTGACCGAGTCGTGCCGTTGCGGGCTCGCCGCGACCCGGGCGCGATCGTGCGGGGTGGGCGCGGCCAGAGCGGGCCGGACCGAGCGCTCGGGCGGGTACAAATGTGGGGATCGTGTCCAGCGTCTTCCCCGGGTATAAAGCCCTCGAGGGGCTCGTTGTAATGGCTGTGGTGTCGAGTATGAGCTCGTGGAATTCACGTTGTTGTGCCGGAAAAATCACCGTGCCCCCTGTGTCCTTCTTCCTCCTTCCTCCTTCTTGCTCTGTTCATGCACGGCAAGAGAGTGCAGAGAGAGAGAGAGAGAGAGACCAAGGGAGGAGCAAGGGCTAGCTAGGGTTTAGGGTTTGCAACAACACCGGAGTGGGCGCAATCTATGCGCGCGCTCGCTCGGCGCCGGTCAGCAGGGACGATTGCGCCAAATGCCATGCATTTAACAGTTTATAGCCAGACCGAACCGTGAAAACACCATTTTTCTCGTAGTGCCATGCCCAGCAATCCGATTGATTCACATGTCCAACGGAATTTGACACACTGTTTCAGTGTCCATGGGGAGGAAGTTTGCGGCCAGTGCACTCCCATTCCATGCTCTAGTCACTAACAATAAAGTTTGCAACCATTTGAGGAGGGTCATTAGAATCGCACATACCGGTCGAAGCATGTGATCTCTTTGCAGCCAATTATCATTCCAAGCATTTTCGGGATTCTGCCATCCCCTATCCTCCGCACCAAGCCGAGTTTCATGACACTTTGACCCCAGAAAATTGATCTCCAATCCTGCGACAGGCAGATGCCCATGATGGCGGAGAGAAGATCAAACTAAGGATAATATATAGCCTTGACCATGCACGCACTTACGAGTCTTGCTACTGGAGCAGCCTCCATGCTCAGCGTGCAAGAAGGGCCAAGTTGAAAATTTCCAAAGCCCAAAAGCCTAGACCCACTTTATATTTTGGCATGGTCATTTTTTTTTTCAGGAAAACTTTCGATCTATTCATCATCAATCATGGCAGTACAACAAACACTAGAAATAATAAAAAATACATCCAGATCCATAGACCACGTAGCGACGACTACAAGCACTGAAGTGAGCCGAAGGTGCGCCGCCGTCATCACCCCCCCCCCCCCCCCCCCCTCGTCGTAGCCGGGCAAAACTTGTTGTAGTAGACAGTCGGAAAATCGTCGTGCTAAGGCCCCGTAGGACCAGCGCACCAGAACAGCAACCGCCACCAATGAAGGTAAGCATAGATCGGAACGATCCAACTTGACACACCGACGTAGACGAACGAAGACTGAATCCAAGGAGATCCACCAAAGACAACTACCGGCCGAATCCTGCGAGATCCGTCGGAGACACACCCCCACACGCCCTCCGATGATGTTAGACGCACTACCAGGACGGGGGCTGGGCGGGGAGAACCTTATTCCATCTTCAGAGAACCACCGCCATCTCGTCTTTCTGAACAGGACACAAACCCTAGCAAGACTCAAAGAAACATATAAAAACGAGGCCCTCCCACCGGCAATGGCCAAGATCCACCACGCTCCATGGTCCTAAGACCACAGGAGACGAGGCAGATCAGCGGCGGTGCCGGCGGGAGGCAAAACTCTACCCCGCCAGTTCCCTCCTGTTCACTAGGAGGAGGACGAAGGGGTACGCGCTACTTTTTGGCATGGTCATATTGTCCCATGATATCAAGGAAAATAATAGCACTCTATACAAAATAACGCAGCCCCTTAAATTTTGATAGTGCGCTATTAATGAGACATTGTATACTGATTTATTTAGCGAGACAATTCTCTACACACTATAGCGTGCTATTGGTGGTGCTATTGGTGACGTTGTAGAGCGCTAGTCTTTTAGTGCATGGCACGTCTTCCTTTCCATTCTTGCTGCCTCAATAAAACTTGCGGACCATGAAAGTTATGTGCTGACACAAGCCCCTAGTAAGCTTGATAACCGACATCAAATACGTGAGCATTGCTTCAATAATAGATTTTATCAAAATTTCCTTCCCACTGTTTGCAAGCAATTTTTTCATCCACCCTTGCACCCTCTCCCAACATCTATCTTTTAAATGAGAAAAAACTTTCTCTTGTCACACCCCACGTCCGATGGCAGCGCAAGATACTTCTCATTGAGTGCTTCATTTTGAACCTCCAGAATATCTTTCACAGATTGCCTCGTTACCTCCTGGCAAAATTATGTTCTTCCAGACTGCAGCTAAAAGATGTGCGTGATCTTCAGTCGGGTTCTTGGGAACTTGTTGAGGACTTCAATATTATCGTCAACCCGAGGAGAAAACCAATGCCTTAATTAATCATAGGGATGATAGCTTGGTTCAGGCCTGTGCTCAACTGCTTTGATCCCAGACCACCATTTCCATAGTTTTTTTTTTCTGTTTGAGATTTCCAGGTAGCTTTATTCAGGAGCGATGTCCATGGGCATAGAAGCAATCTCAGGTGGAGACAAGAACAAAACATGTATACCACAATCTAAAGAAGTGGCAACCTAAAGTAAGCGATGGACTTCCAATTTTGAAATTTGACGTTCATGGACAAAAGAAGCACCGGGTAAAATTGACATTTTCAATTTACCATATCAAGCATGTTAATCTTGGTACGTTTTCTGTTGAAGTTTGAACAAAAAGGGGAGACTCAAAAGGGGCATTGCAATAAATTCCCTGCACTACAACAGACACCCGCAGTAGATTGTTGAACATCAGATCAAACATTGCGGCACTGCACATCATCACTAAAATTCCTTCACAACAATTGACCATTTCGAATTAGTTCAGCCCTGTACATCATGATTTGGTGACCTCAATATTGCCCTGACCCCATCACAAATGTTGTATAATTAATTGTTTAATGAAAGGCAACACAGGGAGTATAATATGTATATCTAGTCCAGCCTAATTCTCTTCTATATTTCTTCTACATAGTCAGAAACTCATATCCCAAGCAATGAGCCATAACTGGAGCTTCACTGCGACAAAATAATGACCGGTGGTCCATTTCCATGAATAAGATCATAAATCCAGATAGCATAGTACAGATCCATGCCTCGATTCTCATCCATCAGGCTACAAATTTAAAAAATAGGATTATCAAGGCTAATCACCAAGTGTTTCAAGTATTGAACAACCAGAGAAAGATTTAGCTACAGTCATACAACATGATTCATGTGCACAGTTTTTTTCCAAAGCATGTGAATCAAATTGACTTACTAATTTGGTCAGCTGCTGTCAAGATTTAGCATCTTCTGAAATTAATCAAGGGCAATGGATGCATAGAGAGAAAAATCAGTAAATGGTCACATCCTGAAGAAAATCAAATCAAGAGCATGCTTCTGACATAAATAAGAAATAAAGAGAGAAAGCTATTTCAACTAGGGCTTGAATCGTCGATCTGTCCGTAGCGATGTTGTACATGGAGAAGCACACTGAGAAAGAAAGGGGAATGGGATGGGGGCATTGCTCTGCCAAGATGCTCGATTTCCCCAAGGTCTCCTCTGCCTCCTCTCGACCCCGGGAGGCAACTTCCCGCGCAGCAAGATTACCGCCTGCAGATAAAAACTGGAGCACTCGAGCAAACGGCTTAGTCAAATCACAAAGAGAAAAAAAGGAATAGAGGAATCAGGGGGAAAAGTAGAGCAACGGGGAGGAGAAGGGGCAGAGAAGGCACACCCACCGGTCCAGATTTTGTCCCCCGACGCCTTGGCTAACTCGAGCGGAGCCATCTCCCCATCGACCATCTCCGCGTCGCTCACCTTGGATCTGTGCTATGGAGGAACGAGGTGTCGGTGCAGCGCACCGGGACTGCGCAGGTCGCCGCCGCCCAGATCGTGCACCACCGTCCACAGGTTCTCCAGATCGCACCCGGCCATGGTGTCGCCATATCGGCACGTCACAGGAGCAGATATGGTAGCCGCCATGGGCAGAGCAGAGCGGAGACGGTGGCGTGTAGCGGAACCAGCAGACTTATAAACAAATTTGGAATATCTCCAGCAACACTTATTTTTTAAAACTCATGACAATATGTAGTACACGTGTGTTAGGTCAGATAGATATGTGTAAATGTAAAGATTTAGTAATGAAGCATCTACTGAACAAAAGAAACAATTATACATGAAAGGGAACTATGTGGGCTATGCATGTTTCAGTGTTATGTAACTTATGTTACAGAACAAAACCATGCTATTAAACAACCCATTGTGAAATCTTCGTGTGGTAAAGAACATTTGTAGAATAGCATGAAATAAATGTTATTGTCTGAGCACAGGCAATCATGCTGATACATTTAGTAAATTTTTTAGCAACAACCAGCCTATATTGATTTTTGATTAGTGGTTGAGAGGTAACTATTAAGTGGAATCAATTTTTGCAATAAGTATGTGAGTTCTTTATGACTAATGTTGAGTCCATGGATTATACGCACTCTCACATTTCCGCCATTGCTAGCCTCTCTAGTACCGCGCAACTTTCGCCGGTACCATAAACCCACCACTTATCCTTCCTCAAAACAATTTTCATAACTATCTGCCCGTAGATGTACCACAAGTGTGGTCGCCATTCTAGCTAGTCTATGAGATTCCCCATTGCTTTCGTGTGCTAATGGCTAATTCGACAAGCCATAAATGAAGGTTTGCATGTTTTCATTTCTCGCACAATCATGCAATGGTTTCCCAAGTTCTACGAGGCCTCCAGCTCTTTGATGACTCTCAGACAATCGGATGCCATGTCAATCTTGTTGAGATGCAAATCCTATCCCACAACGAGAGCTTCTTGGCATGCATACGCTTCAAGAACCTCTGGGTCTAGAATTCTTTCATACACCACAACAGATGCCCCTTGGAACACACCTTGGTAATTATGACATACTACACCCACTGCACCCTTATTTCAGATTTAGCTACCGCACCATCAACATTCAGCTATGCTTGTCCCTGCTCTGTTGGTAACCACTTTGGTGCTTGTCTTGCCGTAATTCCCTTGCTAGTCTTCGGCATAAATCATAGCCATGCAACTCTTGTAGGTTCCGATTGATGAAGATAAGGGTGGAGAGCTGTGACAGCCTAATTTTTGGCCGTTTCTTTTTCTTTTGTTTTTCTGAGGTTTTTGCTTGAGTTTTCTTTTTCCGTGGCTTTGTGGTCTGGAAACTGAAGAAGATGCCGTCTTCTTTGTTTCCAGAGTGGCTTGTCATTCCCAAACCCTTCCCTAGACCCTGTCATTTTCATCCTAGCCCAAATCCCAACTATTCTTTTTATTGGGAATATTCCTTTTCTATTAAAGGAATAACTCAAATTGCCCTAGGTTGTGAAGCAACCTTTACTTCCATCACTCCTAAAATTCCCAAATAATTCTCATAAATTGTTTGGGTCATATCTTTCTCAAATATGGAAAAATATTTCATTTGTCATGTTTATCATCATGCTCAAATAATTCATTTCCTATTCTGCCCTAAATGGCACATTGCGAAGCAAGTGCTATTTTCCTTTTCCCAATTGACCTCAAACTCCTTGGACACCTTTTCCTGTCCATATAATTACTACATGCCAAAATGCAACCTCATTTTTCTAGTAATTATTTAATTATGATTTTTCAAAGTTTCTATCCAGAAAGAAGCTTTGTGAAGGAGGTGCAAGCTAGGCATATCCAAATGAGTTGCCATTTTGCATGATCCCTCATATCATCATATCATAGCCCTCCAACAAAGTAGAGCTCATGTCATGCCTCCATGTGAGCTCATCTTCAATTCTTTGATTATGTCCAAACTTTCAGTTTGTGAAGCAAGTATATTTTATATTGCTCCATTATGGCTGCCAATTTTTCTAGGCCTTCTATTGTCCATATGACCTACCTCCACCCATTTTGGGCATGGTTCATCAAGTCATTATTCCCCTAGAATTTTTGCAAGTTTCTGTCCAGAGGAGATGTTTGTGAAGCAAGTACCAGTTTGGCTTGGCCAATTGGTATGAGACTTTTTGAGCATCTTCATAGGACCAAATGACTCTGCCTTGCCCAATTTGAGATCAATTTGACACTCCATGTGAGTGCACCTTCCTGATCAAGTTTCTGAACCAGATTATGCAGTTGCAAAGCAAGTGCATTAAATCTTGGTCCATTTCCTGCCAAACTCCCTAGTATGGTAGTTCTTCCTAACCCAAACACCCCAGACAAACCTTTTGGACCCAACCAAGTCCCTGTAAATCAACAGTATACGATCAAGTTTACTGCAGTAAACTTCAGAGGGTTCTTACCATTTAACCAGAGCGTGTTTCATCTATCTACCACGGCAGTTGAAAACTATCTTGGAAGGAATTTCATCTAGACAACGTTTTGGGTGTTGTAGAGCATTGAATGCCCTGGTTCACGTGGTGACTACGACGATGGCGTGCCTGTGCACGCGCTCTGTGCGCAGTGGCCACGTCCAGGGCGCCGTTTCTGCTTCGTCCGCTTCCCCCTCGTTGTCTTTGCGTGCGTGAGCATGTCCATTGTCTTCCTGTCGTCGTCGCCGATCACCTGGACCCCGCTCCCCCTCCGGCATCTTCCTCACCGACGCAAGCCGCCGCGTGCCCACGGGCGCACAGTGGCGGTTTGGCTCGGTTCGTCCCCGTCGTCATCCTCCCTGCGCTCCCTTGGCCACCTCTTCCTCGTGAGCTTTCTCCCTGTGCCTTCATCGTCGTCTACCTCCGAGCTCATGCGCGTGGGCACGCGTCCGCGGCGCCGGACACGCGTCCGCGGCGACGACAGCTCGGCACCTCGCCTCGCGCATATATATAGGCCTTCCCCGAGCCTTTCAAGCACACCAGCAGCCTCCCCGCACTCCACTACCCATCCCCAGCCTCTCATTTGAGCTCGAGGAGCTCTCTGTG
Organism: Aegilops tauschii subsp. strangulata; assembly: GCF_002575655.3. Lineage (NCBI taxonomy): Eukaryota > Viridiplantae > Streptophyta > Magnoliopsida > Poales > Poaceae > Aegilops > Aegilops tauschii. Next base: position 465,932,032 of record NC_053035.3, read on the forward strand.
TCCACCATCGCCACCATGGCCGCCGCGGTGCTCCGCCTAAATTCCGGCGAGCCGCGCCTCCTCTCCCCATTCCAACACCACAAGAGCACTCCTCTCCTCCCCGTAGTTCGCCCCACCCCCTCTCCCTTCGCCGGAGACAGCCGCAATGCCAAGAACCACCGCCGCCCGAAGCTCTCTGTCCTCCTCATGGCACCACCCCTCCCCTCCATCTTGCTCCTCCCCGGCGATGTCCAACCCTCTGGATGGATGCGCCGCTCCTCCCTGAGCACGCCGGTGGGCAGAACGCCGCGAGAGGTGGCCGGAGCCGCCGGTGGTCGTCGTCGGGGCGGCCGGCCTCGCCTCTGTTCTGCGCCCGCGTCGGGGGGAAGAAGAGGAGGAGCGGGAGGAGGGAGTTGACCGAGCACGTGGACCCCGCGGCCCCACCAGTCAGTGACCCGGGGGGTTGACCCCGCTGACGCTGATGTGGCAAGTGGAGACGTATTCGGGCGTGTGCGTTTTCATCTACAGAAAGTGTATTGCTTGAAGTGCGCTTCCTCTTTGGGTAAGCGTATCTCGTTTGTTCTTCGGCCACAAATGCGCTTTCCTCTCTGGAAAGCGTATTTTCCGAAATCTGCTTCTGCCTTATACACTCAGGGGCTTGTTTGTGATGATATTTTTGCAGATTAGTCCCTGAACTTCCTCACCTCACAACTTTTTACTCGTAACTCCAAATGAGGTGATTCCAAAGCCCACGTCTTCGTTTCGTCGAGCCCGTTCTGTTGGTATCACTTTCACTATGTTTTAACATTCTGAAAATTCCCTTTTTGCCCTTGCCCGCAAACAGCCCCTCCGAGGGAGAACTGTTTCCGGCGATTCCTTCCGCGATCGTTCCACACTTCTTCCCGGTGACTTCTTCACCCCAGGCAAGCCACAATACCCACTTGCATGATAGTCATGCAGTAGCCATGGTTTTCAACTTGAATATTTAATAAATGTTTGCTTGTTTAAAATATGGTTATCGTTGTTCCGGTGCCGCTTAGAGTTTCATGTTCACTCTCGTGTTATGCTGTCTTGCACCTGGTTATCTTGTACTAGTTGCTAGTATTCCTTTCATATGCTTATGCTTCCTAGTAGTACATGTTGATGTTGGTGATGGCCTTCGGTGCATGATTAACGTCTGTTCCGAGTGCTGTCGTTATGCATGTCCCTTTGCATCCAGTTGGTTAAATGATTGCATGGTAGCATTGTTGATATGTCTTGCATGATATTCATTGTTGATGCTAGTGGTCATGCTAGGTTTCTACGAGTAGTGTTGTACTTGTGATATTCATGCTCGTCATTATACTATGCTCAGTTGGATATGATTCATTGTGGATATGATGGATAGTTATGTTGCACCCCGTGCTTATGTTGATCTCATGTTCATGCATTGTAATTGCATCATGTTATTTTATCATGGCTCAGCATATTGCATTCAAGTTTAACCGGATTAAATTGAACTTGAACAACTATTGGCTGAGTCATGGTGCCACCATATCGAGCTGACCAGTGCAACCACGCTTACCTTTATGGGAAGGTCCTAACTAGGTCTATTGTCGTGCCTCTCGCCGGTGCCTCCAACTAGGGAAGGTTATGGGCGTGCGGTACCCTGGCCCGGTAAGCAGACATAACCTTGTGTGCTCGTAGATGGATGATAAGCGCTTTTGTCCCTGTTTGGGACGGGCCACGACGGTGGCCATTGTGCCTTTGGTAGGCACGGGGCCACCCAGGACTTAGCCCAAAGGGGAGTTGGTCGGAGTGGCCGGGAGAGTGTCATGGTAGTAGATCGGTTTTGTCGGAACGCCGTTGGTCCACCCAAATTGGAATGCGAGGCCATGGGTTCCATAGTGTGGGTACAGTGTACTAACCTCTGCAGAGTGTATACTAAATCTATCGATAGCCGCGCCCGTGGATAAGGGCCCAGTTCGTGTCGGTCACACTGTGAGTCAACAGTAATAATAATAATGTGTTTAATAACAACCCCGGTTCGTTGAGGAGCTAAGTTGGTTGTGGTCGCCGGAAAGATCACCGTTTGAGACCAAGTGTTGGTCATGGTTGTGATCGCCGGAATGATCACCGCGGTATCGAGGATACCGAGTTGTTGGATATTCGTGATGTTGTGCGAGAATCATCGGTAAAGATCAAGCTCCTTGTGGTCATTTAATGATTACTACGGTATTGTTTATACCAAGCTTGATTTGATCCCGAGATGATCGTGATGATGTCCGAGGTTGGTAAGTAATGCATGTAATGGTTACGTAGTAACCTGAGCAGAATAAATGATGTATGTAGTGTCATCATGTTGCGTGCTAGTATCATCAGATTTATATGTTCTTGCCATGATCATATTATTCTAGCAGTATTATGTTCATGTTGTTCATGTTATGTTATCCTGGTGATTTCATGATAATTCCTGCTTAACCTGTAATTGCCATGTTGTTGTTTGTCTTGAATACTTCTGGTTATTGTGAGATTGCAAGTACATTCAATGTACTGACCTGGCATGTCATGCCTATTTGCAGGTCGTGCTCGGATTGCTTGCTTGTTTGGTGTTGTTCCTGTGTTCGCGAGCTAGGATAAACGTTCCAGCCAGAGTCCCTGTGGATTGGAGTCCATCATTGCCGTTCGTTGTTCCGCTGCTTCGAGTTGTTATGCTGCTTGCATAGAGCAACCGTGGTTGGCGTAGTGTCGCCGTGCCGATGTTATTCATTGTAATATCGGAGACCTTGTATTCATATTCGTGTAATAATAGAAAGCTGGTTTGTTCTATGCTAAGCAGTGTCGTATTTCAGAAGACTTCACCTCGATATCTGGGCTGGAACACGGGGCGTTCCGGTTTTCTCTGAGCCGGGGTGCCACAAGAGCGGGATCTGATACTCATTCTCATGAATCGACCTTCTCCTCGCGTACCGAATAGACCACAAGGTACCTTGACCTCACTAAATTGTGCTTTGCTCAATGTATAGCTCAAACCAAAGAGCCACAACTTACAATAAGATGTTTCATATCCATACAACGGTAAGACAACATCATCCTCCCGCAGCGCCCATGCCAATTTTGCCATATTATAGTCAAGAAGAGCATGGCGCCATGTATCATCATTGGCAGCAGTGGCGGAGGATGAAAAAACTTACGGTAGGTTGAACCCTAAAGCATAAGAATATATAACACAAAATGAAATAGAACATACACACTATTAATGTAATCCACGTAAAATCACAAAAATAAAATGAAAGTACCACTCGTCCCTTCCAAGGCTGCAATTTCGTCGGTGTTGCACCTTAGCCAGCTAGCCAGATCTACCGATTGATTATGGCAGGAACAACGCACACACGTGAGCAATCATCTTTTTTTCTATTTTCCTTTTTGAGGAACCCGTGAGCAATTCGTTGGAAGCCACAATCTTAAGGGTATCCTCCATCCCACCACTTAATTAGGCGCCTCAGCCCACAATGAAAAGAAAATAGTCTAAGGGGAAGTATCACGTGATACCAACTCGCAAATGCTCCCATGCTACCAATTTAAAATTTTCAAATTTAAACATTTCAAAAAAAATCTGAAAAAGAATCATGGATATGTTCACAACACATGTTAAGATAACCCTAAAAAATTCAAATCAAAATTCGATCCAGAAACAAAAAAGAAAATCCGTCATGAATAGTGTCAAAAGAAGACAAAAGCAAAAATGACACTATTCACATCTGAATTTGTCTTTTTTTGTTTCTCCAGGTGCATGTCGAGTTTTGATCTGAATTTTTTAGGGCTGTCTACATATGTGTTGTTAACATCCATGATCTTTTTCAGAATTTTTTGGGATGTTGCTCGTCGGCGTGGCGAGAGGTCGAGCGCAGCTGACCATGGGTCGGCGCACGAGGGATTCTGGCCGTAGTACACGGATCTGACAGCCGCACCGGAGGTTGTCGTTGTATGGGCGATGATAGTGGCTGCTCTTTGTAGTGCCCTGAATCAGGGCGGCCACCCATCTTCTTCGACGTTAGCGAACTCCATGGTCGTGTGGGCAACTTGCAGACTGGATGGCGAGGTGGTGACAGCCTTTCTGAGGCTGGCGGCGGTATGGGACGTCCCCTCCGTCAACAGACCGGGTTCGATGTGGCTCAGCAGGTGACACATGCGTTTCTTCTTGAGACGTCGAGCAATGCTCGTTGCTGGTAGGTGAAGCCGCATGCGGAGGCGCCGCAACAGATGCTATGAACGACATCTCATGCGGAGGCGTCCAATCATGCCTGCTATCGGTAGGTGTGACACGATCCTCGGGCAGAGGTGTCATGTTTAGCATGTTGCTACTAGATCGAAGGTGGTGCGACAGTGGTGGGAGACAGGCGGTATGAGCCGTCTTTGTCTTCCGATGTCTTGTCCAAAGGTTATCGAGGAGTTGGTAGCCGGATAACGGATGTTGGTACAGACGGCTTCAGTGACGAGTTTATGCACTCCGGTGAAAACACAAGATCTCTGATCAGGCTATGTCGATGCGCGCCTGCGTCGTCTCCTGGCCGAAGGTGGTGGATTGAAGGTGATGATTTTTTGTTGAAGGCTTAGCCTAGGAGTTGTGTATTTTTTGTTTTGATTTTGTCCAATGGCGGAGACAGGCCTAGGGTAGTTGGGGCGGCTGTAGCCCTAGGCCTAGAAATGGTAGCCTTTGATGTTCCTTCTTATAAAATATACAAAATCACTAGAGTGCATCATTCAAGCTAGCTTAGTCCTAGGGTAATTTGATGCTAGCTCCGCCACAGATTTTGTCTTGTATCGTAGTTTAGTGTCTATCTGATGGAGTTACTGTCGCGAGGTATACGGCCTGGGGTTTTCTTTTCGCTTTATTTCTGGGTTGAAATTGTCCGGCGGCTGGATTTTGCATTCTTAATAATATATAGCTATGTGCATCATTTGATGTAGAGACCCAGGCTTATCCTCCTTTTTTTTTAAATGTAAATTAATTTTTGTCATAATTTAAGGTAGAGCGGCCGCTCTACCTTACCCTACAAGTCCTCTGCCATTGATTGGCAGCATTGCAGATAGCGCACACCAGAGTGGGCGCAATCTACGCGCGTGCTCGCTCGGCGCTGGTCGGCAGGGACGATCGCGCCAAATACCATGCAATTAACAGTTTATAGGCAGACCGAACCGTGAAAACACCATTTTTCTTGTAGTGTCATACCCAACAATCCGATTGATTCACGTGTCCAACGGAATTTGACACACTGTTTCAGTGTCCATGGGGAGGAAGTATGCGGCTAGTGCACTAGTATCCCATGCTCCCGTCGCTCTAACAATAAAGTTTGCAACCATCTGAGGAGGGTCATTAGAATCGCACATACAGATCTGAGCATGTGATCTCCTGGCAGCCAATTATCATTCCAAGCACTCGGGATTCTGCCATCCCCTATCCTCCGCACCAAGCCAAGTTTCATGACATCTTGACCCCCACAAATTGATCTCCAAACCTGCGACGGATAGATGCCCATGATGGCGGAGAGAAGATCAAACTCAGGGTAATACATAGCCTTAACCACATACGCACTTACGAGTCTGGCTACTGGAGCAGCCTCCATGCTTGGCGTGCAAGAAATGCCAAGTTGAAAATTTCCAAATCCCAAAAGCCTAGACCCCCTTTATATTTTGACATGGTCATATTGTCCCATGATACCAAGGAAAATAATAGCATGTAATACAAAATAGTGCGGCCCCTTAAATTACGATAGCGCCCTATTAATGAGACATTGTAAACTGATTTATTTAGCGAGACAATTCTCTACACGCTATAGCATGCTATTAGCGACCCTATAGATCGGTATTTTTTTAGTGCATGATACCCACACCATCTTCCTTTCCCTTCTTGCTGCCCCAGTAAAACTTGTGGACCATGAAATTTATGTGCTGACACAAGCCCCTAGTAAGCTTGATAACCGACATCGAATATGTGGGTATTGCTTGAGTAACAGATTTTATCAAAATTTCCTTCCCATTGCTTGCAAGCAATTTTTCCATCCACCCTTGCACCCTCTCCCAACATCTATCTTTTAAATGAGCAAAAACTTTGCTCTTCTCACACCCCACGTCCGATATGATGGCAGCGCAAGATACTTCTCATTGAGTATATTTCACAGCCTGCCTCATTACCTCCTTGCAAAATTATGTTCTTCCAAGCTGCAGCTCAAAGATGCGCCTGACCTTCAGTCGGGTTCTTGGGAACTTGTTGGAGACTACAATACGATCGTCAACCTGAGGAGAAAACCAATGCCTTAATTAACCGTAGGGATGATAGCTTGGTTCAGGCCTGTGCTCAACTTCTTTGATTTCAGGCCACATTTTTCCGTATGTTTTTTTTGTTTGAGATTTCCAAGTAGCTTTACTCGGAAAGATGTCCATGGGGATACAAGCAATCTCAGGTGGAGAAAATAACAAACATCCATGTTCGTAACCACAATCTAAAGAAGTGTCAACCTAAACTAAGCTATGGACTTTCAATTTTGAAATTTGACGTTCATGGACAAAAGAAGCACCGGGTAAAAATCCATGTCCTGTGCTTGCGGACTTGGCTATGGTGACACTTCTGTGACATAACCCTCTTGAGGGCGTCGTTGGTGTGTGCAGGTCTCCTCTATTAATGTCGCGTGCTCGAGATGGCTTGGATCATATGTTGGAACGACCTCAGTTCTGGCGGTTGACGCTCTGGTGTGTCTCCCCTTTTACACGTGACTGCACAGATAGGTTACCTGGCCCCTTCTGATTTTCTGGCTGGGTCGACACTCCTCTGTCTGGAGCGAGAGGGTAGGGGGTCGTCTGCTGTCTGTATCAGTTCTGCTATAACTCTGCGGCAAAGTCCGGTGGTTTTATTAATTTAAAGTCAGACGCAAATTATGCCTTTTATCTAAACATTAGTTTTAACTGAGCACGCTTCTGGTGGCAACCAACCCTTGGGATTGCTTGACCACAGTGCTCTGTTGCTCGTGCCTGACTTTGACATAACTAACTCTAGTTTCGTCATGTACCTACTATTAAAGGCGAAAGTAGATATTGGATTCTGGAATTCCCAATCTTGAATTGCCTGAAGGTGAGGGCAACAAATACTTGCGTCACATGTGATAAATAATTCCTTCATTGCGAAAAGCCGAGCCTTGGATCATCCGATTCGTTCATAACCATATACTCGGTTAGATTCTCGTCCACTTGTCCCCAAGCACAGCGAGCGATGGGGCGTTCTAGTAAACAATCCCTCCAGCTATCTACTGCAGTTTGAATGATAGAACAGACTGAACTCGGAGCCATGCTTCTCTTAGCCACGGCAGTTTTGAATCTTCACAAGTTTAAATTTGGCCACTTGTACTTCTATTTACGCTTCTGATTCCAGTTGATCTCTTGACCTTGGGCGCTGTGTGGCGAGCGGTGACAAGTCTATCTATAGAGCAAATATGTACTACGTACTCCCCCTGCTCCTTGTACGTAGTTGACCACTTGACCTCGGGCACTGTGCCATGGTGCAAAGTCTATACATGAAATCTCGCAAAAAAAAATTTATACATCATGCAAAAATATCAGTGTGGCAAGACCGTTTCAAGTTTCAACTCTCCATCCGGCAGGCAAGGTGCCGTTGATTCACGCGATCGCGCAACGTGCATACAGTGTAAGAATATACACAAGTGGCGATGTCAGTGGTTCCAGTTCAAAACGAGAAAATTCTCTTTTAGCTGGATCAGAGTGCGTTAGAGTATTTTGTACTAGCTGGGCACTTTTGCGGTACTTCGCGGGACCCCGCTCTGCACCCATACCATGCAGGCACGACCAGGTCCAGGTCGTGGATTGATCACATGCATGGATGCTCGCGTGGCAGGTCCATGTTGGAGCGATGGAACAGTACGAACGCATGGCGAGGAATCGGTAGCTCATTCTTCATGCAATAACTTCGCTCAGTCTCCGGTTGGTTCATGCAAGTAAATCACAAGTCAATTTATTGCACTAAGTTTTGTGATCTTATGGACGCGGTATATGAGTGTTGGGCACTTAGAGCATACCTATATAATTGATTCTTCACTTTTTTTAAATGATATTCTTTTAACTGGATCTATATTTTTGATGTTTTATACGCCTCATATTTTTCAAGAGTTTTCAAAGAGTAAACTTGCATTTTATTTCATTAGTTTAGCGCCTGCTGTGGTGAGAGGCTCCCTAGTCGGAACACCATCAACGGCCGCGACGTCCGGCGGTGCAGGGCTTGCTGTGGCTGGCCCCGTGGACCCCAGTAGCTATTTGCCAAGTGTTTTTCTGAAGATGCTCGAGATAGACTTGACCCCTGGAATTCCGTATGAAAAAAAGATAAAGGCAAAATGATTGTCGAGTTTACGGTAGTAGAAACCCGACAAACTTTGACCGTTGTCATGTTTCCATCGCCTGGTCGTTGGTGGGGTTTGCCTGTCAGGCACTGGCGAGTTTATTTCGGGCGGAACTCGTCTAATGTGCTACACTACCGAGTTTCTTTCTTTCGCCGAGTCCCTTTTTCCTGGCACTAGGCAAACGTCGAAGTTTGGCGAGTTGCGCGTCACTGTCAAGTCCAATTATCAAGAAACTCGGCAGACACATTACTCCGTCGAGCTCCCGATGAAGTGAACTTAGCGAAGTCATAGAACTAGGCGAAATCCCAGATTCCAGTAGTGTGACCTCATGTCCTAGGATGACCTCAGCGCTTACATCAAGTCCTAGGATGACATCATATCTGACCTCACTGTTTTAGACGAGCTTTAATCCTACGGATTCCAACACACTCTACATGTAATAGAAAAAAAACTCTAATATCTACTCGCTTCGTCCGTGAACAAGTGTACATCTAGTTTTTGTCCTAAATCAAAGTTTTAAAACTTTGATCAACTTAATAGGGAAAAGTAGCAACATGTATGACACTAAATTAGTATCACTAGATCCTTTTTGAAATGTACTTTCGTAATATAGCAACTTGATGTCATATATGCTACTACTATTTTTTATAAAGTTGGTCAAAATTTTAAGACTTTGACTTAAAATAGAACGTAGAAGTGCACTTATTCATGGACGGAGGCAGTATGGGAAAGATTGAAAGAAGCAAATTCCAGCAATCACCCCATCGCAATGTGCTCGGCGCCTCGTACTGAGCTTGTCAACTTGGTGCATAGGATTAACACTAGCAAACTTGGTTCATGTGGTGTAGTAATGGCTAGGAACGTGATAGATGGTAAAAGTCAGCTCGGGGCGTGTAGGAGAAGCATAATCGCACGGTGACCTCCCTGGCCAAGAGCTATATAAATGCAGCTACCTAGCTGCTCAACATGCATCGAAAGCGGGAGAGCAAGCGCAAGTAGCTAGCAACTCATCTATCCATCCATCCATCTATAGACTACTCATCCTTCTCATCGGAGCTAGCCACCACGACCATGGCCGCACCGAAACTCACCCTTCTCATCCTGGTCGCGGCCGCGGTCGTCTGCACCGGCAACAGCCAGAGCCAGGTGCAACTGTGTGACTACGAGTTTGTTGTCTCGACGTTCAATGAAAATTGGGCGGGCACGGACTCAGATCTCACCTTCACTGTGTTCAGCTCGGAGGTCGTGGGCGGCGTCGCCCTGAAAACTATACAAAGTGCCGCTGGCTCCAGGTTCGACGTGGGCAGTAAGACCAAGTTCACCATCCAGGGTGGGCCGTGCGTGAAACCATGCGGCCTCCGCCTAGAGGTTCACAAAACCTGGTGGCTGGAGATCGGGAGCGACTGGAAGTGCCGTTCCGTCGACCTTTTGGTAAAGCGGAACGGGGCGGTGCAGTGGCATGTCTATCTCATTTTCAATCAGTGGGTGACCGACGGCTCCCCCGTCGAATACAAGCCGGCGCAGTGCCCGATCCTCTAGCACGGCGACCCCATATGCATGATCAGGACGCGACGGCCGGCCGGGGTCGCGAGTACGTGCGTGTTGTGGTACGGTACTCGTTTGTGGCCGCGTGTGACTGTTTAGTTTAGTTTGCTTTTCTTCCGGCAGCTCCCATGCATAAGCTGTACTCTCCCATGCATAAGCTGTGTCTTGTCATGTGTGTCCGGTGTATGCGCGGCTCTCTAGCTATAGGCAGCCGGGCTCGTCGTTTGTGTTTCCATCTCTGTTGTGTTTGTTTCCTTTCCTCACATTATTAATAAAATAAGACCCTGCCTTCCTGTTTAATTAATTTTTTTCGGCTCATTGTTTGCGGTCCATCCATGCATGATGACTCGTGTATTTCCCGCCGTGCATGCACATAGCCAGTTTTGTGTTTGGTGTTTGGTCCTTGAGAATCTTGGCGGCCTGGAAACAATCATGGAAATACAAACGTCATGGAGATTGAGAGCCAAAGAAAGGACCTCCCTGCAGGCCAACACTTCATGAACCTGTGGTGGGCAAATTTGGTGTTTTGACCCGTTTGCGAAAGTTCGGCCAGATTTAACGCTGGTTCGATTTTTTTCGAGATTTAACCATTTTCCTATCGTCGGGGTCGGTGACGGTAGGGTATATCTGCCTACCGCCAAGGCCCTTGACGGTAGGGTCGCACACCCTACCATAAAACAATTATAAGTATCAAATACAACGGTTGTACCCGCCTACTATCAGGCACCTTGGCGGTAGGGTTGCATAGACTACCGCCAGTTTTTTGGCGGTAGAGCTGCATTGCGCTGACGTGGATAAGTTGCCTATCGCCAGGGGCTTTGGCGGTAGACTGGTATGCCCTACCGCCATGGATCCGATGCCGAAAAAATTTCGCACCAAGGTCAGATCTGCTTTAACTTTCGCGAAAGGGTAAAACACCAAATTAGGCCACCTCTTGCATCACCAAACTATCGATCACGACTGCATAAGGCCTAAAAAGTTCGAATTAAGATCCCTACACACAACGCTTACTGCCAAAGAAAGTACCCGGATTTTTTGTCATTGACTCTGACACTCACGTCTTTGTCAAAGACTCGTTTATCAATGACGGCCCCAACGTTTACCTTCCTGCCCAATCTCAAAGCTTTACGCAGATTCTTGGTGAAATCGACTTATGCTAAATTATTCGCTTGTCCGTGAATCAGTTCACCAAAAGCTCTTTAAGCCAGGTTAGTTCCCCTTATAACATCTACAGCCAGGCGCCTCAAATCGGCATCAAACGCTCGGATGGACGGACCGGTCACTGACTAACAAAAAAATCAACCCACCCGTACGCCTCAAATTGGCCTCAAATGCTTGGGCTCTCCGTCGGCACTCATATCCAACACAAACGTAGGGCGGATATGGGGCAGCCCACCGCCAACTGCACTCTGTCTCCCACAAAAACACACAATCTAGAAACCCTAGCTCACTTCACTCCACTCTGGCTCCGTCTCTTCTTCTCCCCTCCTCCAATTTCTCCCATTCCGATCCAACTCGATGACCCCGGTGAGCATGAGCTCTGGCAGCCGCTCCGACACCGAGCTCGATGTTGACGAGGAGCTCGCCCTTCGCATTACGCTGGAGCGCTCAAAGTTGGACAGAGGGCGCAGCTCCGGATCTGCACCATCGTCGCTCCCCTGCTGGCGCAACACAACGCCGGAGATGGCCCCTTCAGGCCCGCGCGCAGCTTCATGAGGGCTGCTCAGTCCGCGCCGCCGGCCCGTCGTCCACCTCCACCGTCGGCCGCTGCTCCGCAAGGGCGGGGGTTGGTGCTAGTGCCCACTCCGCCAGCCCTTGATTTGGTCTATAGTCGTTCGCTTCTGACGGCGGAGACGGATGCTCGCCGGCTCCGAACGAAGAACGCCAAGGTGCTCCGGCTAGCCGTTGAGCAGTCAGAGCGTGAGGCGACAGAGGCAGCGAGGGTGGCAAAGCAAAGTGACAGTATGACCAATCAATACAGTGGATGAAGGGGCCGATCGGCATCTCCGATTCTGCCTTGGACGACAATGACGACCACGGCTCCGACTCTGACGATCCACCACCTGCCTCGGACTCCTACAGTTGCGCCACCGACCGGGAGGGCAATGGGCCGGCGAGGAAGTGGTGAAGATGCTCCTCCTCTGTTAAATATTATCATTTTTAGTTGTTTTAGTTTAGAACCTGTCCGGCGATGAACCATGGTGATCTTTTGGATGATGTAAAGTGGATTTATGTGCATTTCGTTGTCCGTTTGATGCCGAATTCTTTTGTCCATCGTTTTATCTACATAGACTAGTTCATCACGTTACATGCGTAGTATTATAAATATAGAATGTCGGATATGAGATAAGTGGCTGTGCGGGCGAGAATTTGAGGACTGAATGATCACTATCTACGGACGAGCCCGAATGCGTCTGCTGACATATAAGGCGCCGGATATGGTAATGATGGCTGTAGATGCTCTTAAAATTCTCATCTTCCTGTGGCAAGCATCCAAGGATCGCCTCCCCTCGGCCCCATGCAAAAACACCGTGGACTGGGAAATGCTTCATGTACGATGTGTGGGCACCTGAAGACGTTGAACACGTCTTTTTTCAATGTGCCTCAACCTTTTTTCTTGTGGAGCTGCGTTAGAGATCTTCGGGTGTAACTGGGATCCTCGCTCATTCAACGACATACTTACGCTACTAGCGAGTACTCGAGGGAAATCTCGAACCTTCGGGTAGCTTCCTGCGCAATCTCGAGCTTCGGGTAGCTTCTTGGTGAAATCGACTTATGCTAAATTATTCACTGGTCCGTCAATCAGTTTCACCTACAGCTACGGAAGATACTACAAAGATTGACTTTACGGGAGTACGTGTCTTCCCCTTATTAATCTCTCCCTGATGAATATCAAGGTTCGCCCCTTCCCTTGTATTATCAGATTCCCGGGCAATGTCACGGTAATCAAATGGATCATTTCTTCTATATGTGTCTCCTACGCCTAGAGGGACTCATCTAGGGTTTCCATATTGAATCCACACATATTAATTGATACTCTGCTTCGGTACCCCCCCCCCCCCCCCCCCCCCCCCGCGCCCGCTTAACGTATAAGGGCATTTTGGGCATACGGTGCTTAACGAATCCGACGCCGTATGCGGCGTACACATACAGGTAGAGCCAAGCGCACGGCTCGAGCCGATACGGCCGGCTCGCATCTACCCCGCCCCTCGCGTGAAAAAAAAGACCCACGACCTAGCATTGATCACGCGGCCCATTCCAACGTCGCCCCGTCTGGCCGACCGCCGCCCTTCCCCGCCGATCGCCGCCTTTCCCCGCCGATCTAGCCGCGATCACGGTGCCAATTCCAACGTCTCGCCGTCCGGCCGATCGCCGACCATTCTCCACGTCTTCACCCGGGATCTGGCCGCCGTGGACGTTGTTGGAGTCGCCGCCGTACGCGATCTGGCCTCCGTGCAGGTCGTCGCGGTAATGTGACCTACGCGGACGCCGTTGCCGTCCGCAATGGCGTGATCAACTTCTCCGGGAACGTCCTCGCCGTCCGCAGCCAGGCCAGGCAGGCCGAAGTGCATGTACCTGAACGCCAACGTCTAGGTTTGCCATCTAAGCCGTCTAGTTTGTGAAAAAAAATATTGTAGCTGCAAATAATTATCTACAATCATTTGTTTGTTATGAACTATTCATCGGTATGACTGTAGTACATTTAATTTGATTTTGAATTGATAGATTAATTTTTATTGTAAATGTTGCAGTGTTGGCAGTGAGGTCATTCAATGGAGAAAGAAACTGGATTTACGGATGCGTTCTTGGAGATGAGTGAGTGGTATGGTAGCGATAGTGTTGATCGTACGAATGGTAATGAAAGTAAAAAATGATGATGATAGCAGCGACAATGAATCCTGGTCGTCGTACGATAATTTACCTGAGGAGGATTTTGAAAAGAAGGAGGGTTCTTGTAGTGAAAACGTAAGTGACATGTACATTCATTTCGTCGGACGAAGAACCATATGGGTACTTACATGTGCATATGATTTTTATATGTGCAGGAGGATATTGACGTCCAGAACGAGGAAAATCATGGTGTTGAATCTTTCACGGATAACATAAGTCAGGTTCGGCCCAAACTTTTAGATGTCATACAATAATAAAACTTGTTAATGGCAACTTACACTTGCTTATGTGTAATATTGTAGGCTAACTTCGATGGCTGGAGTGGTGATGATGGCTATGAGCATGAGGATGCAGCTAATATGGACATTGAGGAGGATGAAATCCAGCAACGGGCGCTGGAGACACAGTTGAAGGTTATGGGTATGACCTTTGCATCACAATGGGAGGCTTACACGTTCTACAATAACTACGCCAAAGATCGTGGATTTAGTATCAGAAAAGATAAGGTGAAACGAGGAAAAGGTCTTTCAACCACTATTCGGTATAAGCGGTAGATTTGCTCGAGGGCAGGAAAACGACTGAGTAAATTTTTAAACCCAGAGGGCCGTACCCGCAGGCTAAGACCTGAGACTCGTTGCGAGTGCGGCGCACATTTAGTCGTGAAGTTGGACAAAGGACGTGGAGTCTGGTTCGTGGCAGCTTTTATGGATGATCACAACCATTTGTTGGCTAGAGCAGATGAGGTGGTATTTCTGCGGTCACATAGAGTGATGGGAGATCACCAGATAGCTGAGATCTTGGCGATGGAAGGAGTTGGGATCAGAAAGCATATCATCGTCGACAACTTCATTAGCAGGTATGGTTCGTACGATAAGTTGATTGCGAAGGGTGATGCTAACACGGCAATCGGGATTATGAGGAGCAGAAAGGAGAATGATCCAGACTTCTTCTTTGAGTACGTGCTCAATAAGGAGGGCCGTTTAAAGAGCATGTTCTGGTGCGATGCACAGTCGCGGCGGGACTATCAGTTGTATGCAGATGTGACTATGTTTGACAGCACGTATAAGATGAACAGATATGGTATGCCATTCATCCCCTTTGTTGGTGTAACTAATCACCGTTGCACCACGGTGTTTGGTTGTGCCATTGTGTCCGACGAGACCGAAGCAACGTACGTGTGGCTGCTCCAGACATTCCTAAAGGCCAATTGTCAGAAGAAGCCAAGGTTAATCATCACAGATGGAGACGCTGCAATGATACGAGCTATTCGGTTGGTTTTGGTTGATGTGTTGCACCGTCTCTGCTCATGGCACGTGGAAAAAATATGCAGAAGCACCTTAATTACAAATCACTAAATGAGTTCAGGGCACTCTTGTACTACTCCACCTCTCCGGCCAACTTTGAGGCGAGATGGCACACTTTTGTCCATAAATGGAAGACTGATAAAACAGAAGAGTGGCTGCGTAGGATGTACAGGAAGAGGAGTCTGTGGGCAGCATCATATAAGTCAGATGGTTTTTACTGGGTATGCGCGGTAATCAGAGGAGTGAAAGCCTTAACTCTTGTCTTCACCTTCACCTGGACGGTGGTATGACTATTGTTGATCTAGTTGTGCATTATGAGAATTGCATAGTTCGACTACATGAGAACGAGGCGCATGATGACTGTGTTTCTAGTCAGTCATTGCCACCATCAGTCACAGAATATAAGGACATTGAGAAGCATGCTGCCAAAGTATTCACTCATGCCAATTTTTATATTCTTCAACAAGATCTGAAGAAGATGGGAGAGCTTGAGACTTTTGAGACGCTAGTGAGAGTTGACTGTCACACCTTCATCGTGACATGGAGAAATAACCGCAAATTTTAGTTCAGCGTGAATTATCAAGCTGAAAACTCTGAGAATACTATAGACTGCAGTTGTGGACGAATGCTTCGGAAATGGTTGCCTTGCAAACACATTCTGTATGTGTTGTTTCATCTGAAAATATCTAAAATACCTAAGTGTTGCATCGTTAAGAGGATGTCAAAAGTTACAAGAGGTGGGCTGCCTGCACAGCGGAAGAGTGACATATTTGGCTGGGGTTGGACAGGGGCAGAGTAGCGTGCTCGCTATAGTCAACTCAGTATAACAGGAGCAGAAGCTTTCCATGTTGCGTCAAATGATCCATTTGTCTTCGATGAGTTGATGCAGTGTCTGCAGAATATAATAGCTAAGAAAAAGGTCCCTGATGATGATACTGTTGGTAGTAGAAGGAATGTGCATGAGGAGCCACGTGAGCCGGAACAACATGTTGATGTCATAAGTTATCCCGTGAAAGTTTTCACGAAGGGCGCCCCTAAACAGAGCAAGACAGAGCGGGGAAAGAAAGATCCAAATGTTACAAAAAATGGAAGACCAAAATCATTTTCTGAGAGAAAACCCGGTCCTCTTTGTGGCATATGTCGCAAAGAGGGCCATAGACGGCAAACGTGTGCCCAGAATGAAAAGTAAGTTTTACATTTTTTTTAATTATCTTTTGTTTCTCTCTTTACAATTGTCTGATGAGTTGTTTATGATTTGTTATGTAGGAACCAGACATAAAGATGAAGTATTAATAATCAATGGAAGGCACTGGGACAGAGTTCAATTCGCATGTCGTTGTGTTGCTACACGTACTATATTTGTAGACAATTTTTTTACGTTTTATTGTCGCTTTCGTGCGAGACTAAACATTTAAATGCGTGTCCAACTATTATTGGTACTATTTTGTGAGACGGAATGTTATAAGTGTGCGCAACTAGTGTTATTTGTACTGTGAAAGTAATATTTTTGCTGTGCTGAAATGTATCAGTTTGCGGCTGTGATGTTATACGTACTGTTGTTGTTTGTATTCGCGGCGGTTATTTTTTATACAAAAATACCCCGTTGTCCTGAGTTGGCGCCAACAAGGCACAGTGGCGCGATGTGGACAAAACGTGCACATAATCCCATAACGATTTTGGTGGCAGCAGCGGCGCTGGATCCAATGAAGATTGGCCTGGCAGCATGATTGGTGCGCCATCCCATGAATATTCCAGCCTAGCCCGTGCGGTGGCTGACAGCCGAGGCAGTGGCAGGCCCGCGCAGTCCAGCTAGTGCGGTCCGGCGCGATCCACCGTGCGCCACGCGCGCGTCTAGTGGCCCAGCCGCCGACCGAGCGACAGCCGCGAGCCCGGTCGCAGACGTCTCGTCCCGCCCGACCGAGCGGGCACCTGCCGAGGATGCCACTTGGTGCAACGATCATGCATATTCTTCAGAAAGAGAGCCATTATCTCCGATGTTTTTTAAACGACAGAAAATATTAATGCGTTTTTTTCTAACTCAGCCGGTGGACCTTAAACCTTTTGCACACGCCCGCATCACCAGGGTCATCATGCGTGCAAATTTTCATAATTTTTTGACACCGTACGAATTTTGTAGGGTTTTCTCCGTGAAACGCACCGAAAACACTGACCGGGCGTGACGCAACGTGCGTTTGGTGCCCGAATTGGTTGTAATCTGGCTTGGGGTCATACGATGGGCATGCCCACTGCCTGCCAAAATTGGGTGACATTTCATGCATGCCACCTCGTACCACCTATACAATCAGCACTAATCGGATATGGAGGTTAGCTCCATAGTGCGTTTTCTTTTCTGACTCAGCCGGTGGACCCCAACTTTTTGCACACGCCCGCATCACCAGGGCCATCATGCATGCAAGTTTTCATATTTTTTCGACACCGTACGGATTTCGTAGGGTTTTCTCCGTGAAACGCACGAAAAACACTGACCGGGCGTGACGCAACGTGCGTTTGGTGCCCGAATTCGTTCTAATCTCGCGTGGGGTCCTACGATGGGCATGCCCACTGCCTGCCAAAATTGGGTGACATTTCATGCATGCCACCTCGTACCACCTATGCAACAAGCACTGATCGGATATGAAGGAGGTCAGCTCTGTAGTGCGTTTTCTTTTTACTCAGCCGGTGGACCCCAAACTTTTTGCACACGCCCGCATCACTAGGGCCATCATGCGTGCAAGTTTTCATAATTTTTCGACAGCGTACGAATTTCGTAGAGTTTTCGAAATAATTATTAAACATTTCATAAATTAGTAGTTATAGCAAAAAAGTCATTATTTTTTTAATAAACTGAAATATGTTAGTTCTTACTTATAAATTATAACAAAAAAACTCATTATTATTTTTGACACAAATAACAATAGTAAAGTTTTCATATGTATAATTTAAATACTAAATAAATTCTTGATTAAATAATGTTTTTTTAAATTATGGAACATTTTTTAAATGATAAATTAAATAATCAACATTACATAAATATGAAAAATAAAATTACTAATATAATATAACTACTTAATAAATTCTATATTAGGTAATGTTTTCTAATAATTGTGGAACAGTTATTAAACAATAACGAAAGGCATAAAAAACTAAAAAACTTAATACTATTCTGGACAAAAACTCATTATTCTTACTTATAAGTAATAACAAAAAACTCATTATTCGTTCTAATCTTGCATGGGGTCCTACAATAAGCATGCCCACTGCCAAAATTTGGTGACATTTTATAATAAAATGCACATAACAATAGTAAACTTTGCATATATGTACAATTATTAAGGGTGTTTTCAGAATAATTATTAAACATTTCATAAATTATTTGTTATAGCAAAAAACTCATTATTTTTTTAATACACTGAAATATGTTAGTTCTTACTTATAAATTATAACAAAAAATTCATTATTATTTTTTACACAAATAACAATAGTAAACTTTTCATATGTATAATTTAAATATTTAATAAATTATTGATTAAATACTGTTTTTTTAAATTATGCAACATTTTTTAACCGATAAAATAAATAATCAACATTACATAAATATGAAAAATAGAATTACTCATATAATATAAATACTTAATAAATACTATATTAAGTAGTGTTTTTAATAACTGTGCAACATTTATTAAACGATAACGAAAGGCATAAATAACTAAAAAACTTAATACTATTTTTGACACAAATAACTAAAAAAAATTGTCCTGGACGGCGCGCGTTCGCCGGCCCAGTGATGGTGCGCAACGGCGCGCGTGGGCTGGCCCATTGACTCTGCCGGTGGTGCGCGGGCAGGGTCGGCGGGGGTCAGGACTAAAGTTTAGTCCCACCTCGGCGGCCGAACAATGCCGCGATCATCTTATATACCTACCTCCCACAACCCGATCGAACTCATTTGAAACCCGCCGCGTCCCGCCACTGCCCCGTTGTGACCGTCATGTAGGCCGTAGCTGGGCCGAAAGGCTGGCCCTTTCGCCGCGCGGCTTGATCGGGCCAGACCAATTACGTATAGTTGCGGCCTGCAAGGATGGTTGGGCCTTTTTTTGCCTCGTAAACTCAAATCACATCATTACTACCTGTCTTATTTTTTATCTTTTGCCACTCTACGCAAATTTAGTCTCACCTCAGTCAAATCACATTATTAGTACCTATATTATTTTAAATAATATAATTAATGCAAATTACATAAATAATATAAATAGAATTTAAATTGTAATTTAAATACATTATGAATTTTTGGTGTCGAAATACGTTCAATTTTAGCATTGACTATGGGAGTGGGCATACCAACTCACTTGCAAAATTTCAGGCCATTCTGAAGATGGCAAAAAATTGACCTCGTCCTCCGTAGGCCGTTCGGGTAGGAGCGAAGGCCCGTCCGAAAGAAGTTTTTTTCGACATCCTTCAAATGAACCCAATTTTTTTTCATACTATTGTACCATCATGACTAGTGTGCATGCCAAGTTTCGTGGCTTTTTGCCACTTTATGAATTTTCTATAATTTTTCCGGTGAAAACACCACATAGCACCCCTCGGACGTGACGCAACATGTTTTTGTGTCCAAATACGTTCAATTCTTGGATTTAGTGTGGGGTAGGCATACCAACTCACTTGCAAAATTTGAGGTCATTCCGAATATGTCAAAAAATTGACCTCGGTCTCCGGAGACTGTTCGGGTAGGAGCGAAGACCCCGTCCGAAAGAAATTTTTTTTCGACATCCTTCAAATGAACCCAAAAAAATTTCATACTGTTGTACCATCATGACTAGTATGCATGACATGTTTCGTGGCTTTTTGCCACTATGTATTTTCTACAATTTTTACGGTGAAAACACATTAAATCTTTCCCGGACGTGACGTAACTTGTTTTTGGTCTCCAAATACATTCAATTCTTGGATACAGTGTGGGGCTGGGCATACCAACTCAGTTGCAAAAATTGAGGCCATTACGAAGATGTCAAAGAATTCATCCGGAGACCGTTCGGGTAGCGAAGGGCCCGTCCGAAAGGACTTTTTAATCGATGACTAGCATCTATGACAAGTTTCGTTGCTTTTTGCTACTCTATGAATATCCATGATTTTTCCGCTGAAAATTGAGGTCATTCGAAAAATTTCACATCGTTTACCGGAGACCGTTCTGTTATGAGCGAACCGGCCGTTTTGTCTCAGTTTTATTTTACCACTTGTCGTCTCGTAATGTTCAAATGCGCGTATTTCCATTTATTTTCGGAAGCTTTATTGCACGACTAATATCAAATTAAACATAAGGATATATTTTTTCCAGATAAACCATTCCGACTTCATTCATATTTAATGATATTTTACGTAACTTAGAACGAAATTTAAATCTAAACCTAAAACTAAACTACTCCTCGTCGCTGGCGCCGGTGAGGTCGATGACCGGCGCCATACCTCCGGCGCCTCCTTCGCCGTCGTTGCCCCCGTCTTCGCTGTCGTCGCTGAAGTCGTCGTCCCGCAAGTCGCCGCCCTCCTGCGCCTCAGGCGCCTGCACCGCCGCTAAGGCCGCCAGCCGGTCCCCCTCGTCGCGTGCCGCCGCCGCCTCGTCTGCCGACTGGGCCAGCGCCGCAAGTAGCCCCGGGATGTTGTCGGGGTAGCCGTCTTGCGCAAGGGTGGCCTGCGCCGGCGGGATCAGGACCAGCACCGGGGCAGGGGGCGCCTGCTGCGCCGGGGCACTTGGGCCGGGAGCGGGTGGGTCGTGGCGGCGGCAGCGACGAGAAGAGCCGACCTCGCCGGTAATGTCTCCGACGGGGCGGCCGGCCGCCACGTCCCTGAACGCGCCGAGGAAGACATCAAAGTCTTTGCCGCGCCAGAAGTTGCGGCGGGCCTTCTTGTTGTACCGACCGCCAGGGAAGGTGCGGAGCTGCTCCCTCGTCGGCGCCGGGCCGCGTGTGGGGATGCCGTCTGCGCCGATCTGCCATGGCCCCGGCAACTTCTAAGCCGGCGGTACCATCAGGCGGAACCGGGCGAGGCCCTCTGTGTCGCCGATGGTGAGGCTCAACGGCCAGACGCCGCCCGGCCACGCGCCTTCGTCGGAGTCGCTCGAAGACATCGCCGGGGTGCGGATTGTCGGTGGCATGGAGAAGAGATAGACTGCCGTGGAGACGAGAAGAGATGGGCGGGGCGGCCTTTTTATAGCCGGCGGGTGGAGGGAGTGGCCCGGGCGAGCCGCCGGTGGCGCGCCACGAGGGAGAGGACTTGTTTCATGCTATTATATTATCTGTTTTGGATGTTTAATAGGCTTTATTACACACTTTTATATTATTTCTGGGACTAACCTACTAACCAAAGGCCCAGTGCAAATTGCTGTTTTGTTTGCTTATTTCAGTGTTTCGCAGAAAAGGAATATCAAACGGAGTCCAAACAGAATGAAACCTTCAGGAGAGTTATTTTTGGAACAAACGTGATCCAGAGGACTTGGAGTGGACGTCAAGAAATCAACGAGAAGGCCACGAGGCAGGGAGGCGCGCCTGCCCCCTGGGAGCGCCCCACCCTCGTGGGCCCCTCGTAGCTTGACCGACCTACTTCCTCCTCCTATATATACCCATATACCCCGAAACCAATGAGGAGCACCACGAAACCCTATTTCCACCGCCGCAACCTTCTGTACCCGTGAGATCCCATCTTGGGGCCTTTTCCGGCGCTCCGCCGGAGGGGGCATCGATCACGGAGGGCTTCTACATCAACACCATAACCTCTCCGATGATGTGTGAGTAGTTTACCTCAGACCTTCGGGTCCATAGTTATTAGCTAGATGGCTTCTTCTCTCTCTTTGGATCTCAATACAAAGTTCTCCTCGATCTTCTTGGAGATCTATTCGATGTATTTCTTTTTGCCGTGTGTTTGTCGAGATCCGATGAATTGTGGGTTTATGATCAAGATTATCTATGAACAATATTTGAATCTCCTCTGAATTCTTTTATGTATGATTGGTTATCTTTACAAGTCTCTTCGAATTATCAGTTTGGTTTGGCCTACTAGATTGATCTTTCTTGCAATGGGAGAAGTGCTTAGCTTTGGGTTCAATCATGCGGTGCTCGATCCCAGTGACAGAAGGGGAAACGACACATATTGTATTATTGCCATCGAGGATAAAAAGATGGGGTTTATATCATATTGCTTTAGTTTATCCCTCGACATCATGTCATCTTGCCTAATGTGTTACTCTGTTCTTATGAACTTAATACCCTAGATGCATGCTGGATAGCGGTCGATGTTTGGAGTAATAGTAGTAGATGCAGGCAGGAGTCGGTCTACTTGTCGCGGACGTGATGCCTATATACATGATCATGCCTAGATATTCTCATAACTATGCACTATTCTATCAATTGCTCGACAGTAATTTGTTCACCCACCGTAATACTTATGCTATCTTGAGAGAAGCCACTAGTGAAACCTATGGCCCCCGGGTCTATTTTCCATCATATAAGTTTCCAATCTATTTTTATTTTGCAATCTTTACTTTTAGTCTTTATCATAAAAATACCAAAAATATTATCTTATCATCTCTATCATATCTCACTTTTGCAAGTGGCCGTGAAGGGATTGAAAACCCCTTTATCGCGTTGGTTGCAAGGTTCTTATTTGTTTGTGTCGGTATGAGGGACTTGCGTGTGGCCTCCTACTGGATTGATACCTTGGTTCTCAAAAACTGAAGGAAATACTTACGCTACTTTGCTGCATCACCCTTTCCTCTTCAAGGGAAAACCAACGCATGCTCAAGAGGTAGCAAGAAGGATTTCTGGCGCCGTTGCCGGGGAGTCTACGCACAAGTCAATACATACCAAGTACCCATCACAAACTCTTATCCCTCGCATTACATTATTTGCCATTTGCCTCTCGTTTTCCTCTCCCCCACTTCACCCTTGTCGTTTTATTCGCCCTTCTTCTGTTCGTCTTTTTCATTTACTTTGATGTCTTATTTGGCTCGTTTGCTCGTTTGGTTGGAATAGTTGTGTATTTATTGCTAAACAGAGAACCTAAGATCTATGGATCCTCATCCGCTTGCCAATCTTTTTAAGTGATCCAATTATGATGAACCAATTCCTAGTGAATTTGGTGCACTAGATTATCTTTATAAGGTTTTGCTTGAAATCCGTGAATCTGAAAATTGTGATGAAGTGCTTTATGAAGTGATTCACGATAGATCTTTGAATAAAAAGCATGATTGCAATGATGTTATTATAAATTCTATTAATGTCAATTGTGTTAATGATATGCAAAACCCTAAGCTTGGGGATGCTAGTTTTGCTAGGTCCACTACTTGTTGCAATGATCATGATTGGGGTGATTCTTCTTATGATCTTGAAAATTTATTTAAGCCCCATGATGAATATGAGATTGATAATAATGTTTGCAATATTATTGAAAGTGGGTTTGGAAGAGTGTCAACTTTAGATCCCACATATTTGGAGAATGTTCAATCTTATGAAATTTTTGATAAAAGTGGGTTTGGAGAGGTCATGACTTTAGTTAATGTTAATCCCACTATTTCGGAAGAGTGTCAACTTTGCATGCATGTGGATCACAAAGAGAATATGTTATGTGATGGATATATTGTTGAATTTGCTTATGATCCTACATGTAATTATTATGAGAGAGGAAAATGTGGTTGTAGAAACTTTTATCTTACTAAATTACCTCTCGTCATGTTGAGATTGCTATCGTCACTTTCTTCTTCCTTGCATATGCTAACTTTTGCTTGCCTTGCAAATTTGTTTACTTATAATATGCCTATGCATAGGAAGTATATTAGACTTAAATGTGTTTGTCACGTGTTTTATGATGCTCTCTTCGCGCTTCAATTCTTGTCTTTCATGTGAGCATCATTAAAATTATCTATGCCTAGCTAAAAGGCTTTAAAGAAAAGCGCTTGTTGGGAGACAACCCAATATTTTTCCTTGCTGTTATTCAATAAATAATTGATCTAGCCTATGGTTAGATGTGGTTTTATGTTTTAATTAGTGTTTGTGCCAAGTAAAACCTATAGGATCTTCTTGGATGATAGTTATTTGATCTTGCTGAAAAAGTCAGAAACTTTCTGCTCACGAAAACAATTGTTAAAAATCACCAGAACGTGATAAAATACTGATTCTAATTGCAGTACATCAATAAACAATTTATCTAGGTCGTCCTATTTTGGTATATTTTTCTGAGTTCCAGAAGTTTGCGTTAGATACAGATTACTACAGACTGTTCTGTTTTTGACAGATTCTGTTTTTCGTGTGTTGTTTGCTTATTTTGATGAATCTATGGCTATTATCGGAGGTTATGAACCATAGAGAAGTTGGAATACAGTAGGTTTAAAACCAACATAAATAAATAATGAGTTCATTACAGTACCTTGAAGTGGTGTTTTGTTTTCTTTCGCAAACGGAGCTCATAAGATTTTCTGTTGAGTTTTGTGTTGTGAAGTTTTCAAGTTTTGGGTAAAGTTTTGATGGATTATGGAACAAGGAGTGGAAAGAGCCTAATCTTGGGGATGCCCAAGGCACCCCAAGGTAAAATCCAAGGACAACCAAAAGCCTAAGCTTGGGGATGCCCCGGAAGGCATCCCCTCTTTTGTCTGCGTCCATCGGTAACTTTACTTGGAGCTATATTTTTATTCACCACATGATATGTGTTTTGCTTGGAGCGTCTTGTATGATTTGAGTATTTACTTTTTAGTTTACCACAATCATCTGTGCTGTACACACCTTTTGGGAGAGACACACATTAATCGGAATTTATTAGAATACTCTATGTGCTTCACTTATATCTTTTGAGCTAGAAAATTTTGCTCTAGTGCTTCACTTATATCTTTTAGAGCACGGCGGTGGTTTTATTTTATAGAAATTATTGATCTCTCATGCTTCACTTATATTATTTTGAGAGTCTTTTAGAACAGCATGGTAGTTTGCTTTGGTTAAAATTTTAGACCTAAAGTGATGAGCATCCAAGATAGGTATAATAAAAACTATCATAAAGAGTGCATTGAATATTATGGGAAGTTTGATACTTCTTAATTGTTTTGAGATATGAAGATGGTGATATTAGAGTCATGCTAGTTGAGTAGTTTTGAATTTGAGAAATACTTGTGTTAAAGTTTGTGATTCCCGTAGCATGCACGTATGGTGAACCGTTATGTGATGAAGTCGGAGCATGATTTATTTATTGATTGTCTTCCTTATGAGTGGCGGTCGGGGACGAGCGATGGTCTTTTCCTACCAATCTATCCCCCTAGGAGCATACGCGTAGTACTTCATTTCGATAACTAATAGATTTTTGCAATAAGTATGTGAGTTCTTTATGACTAATGTTGAGTCCATGGATTATACGCACTCTCACCCTTCCACCATTGCTAGCCTCTCTAGTATCGCGCAACTTTCGCCGGTACCATACACCCACCATTACCTTCCTCAAAACAGCCACCATACCTACCTATTATGGCATTTCCATAGCCATTCCGAGATATATTGCCATGCAACTTACCATCGTTCCGTTTATTATGACACGCTTCATCATTGTCATATTGCTTCGCATGATCATGTAGTTGACATCGTATTTGTGGCAAAGCCACCTTCATAATTCTTCCATACATGTCACTCTTGATTCATTGCATATCCCGGTACCCCGCCGGAGGCATTCACATAGAGTCATATTTTGTTCTAAGTATTGAGTTGTAATTCATGAGTTGTAAGTAAATAAATGTGTGATGATCATCATTATTAGAGCATTGTCCCAGTGAGGAAAGGATGATGGAGACTATGATTCCCCCACAAGTCGGGATGAGACTCCGGACGAGAAAAAAAAGAAAAAAAGGGAGAGAAAAAAGAGGCCATAAAAACAAGAGAAAAGGCCCAAATAAAAAAATGAGAGAAAAAGGGAGAAGGGACAATGTTACTATCCTTTTACCACACTTGTGCTTCAAAGTAGCACCATGATCTTCATGATAGAGAGTCTCCTATGTTGTTACTTTCATATGCTAGTGGGAATTTTACATTATAGAACTTGGCTTGTATATTCCAATGATGGGCTTCCTCAAAAATGCCCTAGGTCTTCGTGAGGAAGCGAGTTGGATGCACACCCACCTAGTTTCTTTTGTTGAGCTTTCATACACTTATAGCTCTAGTGCATCCGTTGCATGGCAATCCCTACTCACTCACATTGATATCTATTGATGGGCATCTCCATAGCCCATTGATACGCCTAGTTGATGTGAGACTATCTTCTCCTTTTTGTCTTCTCCACAACCACCATTCTATTCCACATATAGTGGTATGTCCATGGCTCACGCTCATGTATTGCGTGAAGATTGAAAAAGTTTGAGAACATCAAAAGTATGAAACAATTGCTTGGCTTGTCATCGGGGTTGTGCATGATTAAATACTTTATGTGATGAAGATAGAGCATAGCCAGACTATATGATTTTGTAGGGATAACTTTCTTTGGCCATGTTATTTTGAGAAGACATGATTGCTTTGTCAGTATGCTTGAAGTATTATTATTTTCATGTCAATATTAAACTTTTGTCACGAATCTTTCGGATCTGAACATTCATGCCACAATAAAGAAAATTACATTGAGAAATATGCTAGGTAGCATTCCACATCAAAAATTCTGTTTTTATCATTTACCTACTCGAGGACGAGCAGGAATTAAGCATGGGGATGCTTGATACGTCTCCAACGTATCTATAATTTTTTATTGTTCCATGCTATTATATTATCTGTTTTGGATGTTTAATGAGCTTTATTAGACACTTTTATATTATTTTTGGGACTAACCTACTAACCCAAGGCCGAGTGCAAATTGTTGTTGTTTTGCCTATTTTAGTGTTTCACAGAAAAGGAATATCAAATGGAGTCCAAACAGAATGAAACCTTCGGGAGAGTTATTTTTGGAACAAACGTGATCCAGAGGACTTGGAGTGGACGTCAAGAAATCAACAAGGAGGCCACGAGGCAGGGAGGCGCGCCTACCCCCTGGGCTCGCCCCCCACCCTCGTGGGCCCCTCGTAGCTCCACTGACCTAATCTTCCTCCTATATATACCCATATACCCCGAAACCAACGAGGAGCACCACGAAACCCTATTTCCACCGCTGCAACCTTCTTTACCCGTGAGATCCCATCTTGGGGCCTTTTCCGACGCTCCGCCAGAGGGGGCATCGATCATGGAGGGCTTCTACATCAACACCATAACCTCTCCGATGATGTGTGAGTAGTTTACCTCAGACCTTCGGGTCCATAGTTATTAGCTAGATGGCTTCTTCTATCTCTTTGGATCTCAATACAAAGTTCTCCTCGATCTTCTTGGAGATCTATTCGATGTAATTCTTTTTGCGGTGTGTTTGTCGAGATCCGATGAATTGTGGGTTTATGATCAAGATTATCTATGAACAATATTTGAATCTCCTCTAAATTCTTTTATGTATGATTGGTTATCTTTGCAAGTCTCTTCGAATTATCAGTTTGGTTTGGCCTACTAGATTGATCTTTCTTACAATGGGAGAAGTGCTTAGCTTTGGGTTCAATCATGCGGTGCTCGATCCCAGTGACAGAAGGGGAAACGACACGTATTGTATTGTTGCCATCAAGGATAAAAAGATGGGGTTTATACCATATTGCTTGAGTTTATCCCTATACATCATGTCATCTTGCCTAATGCGTTACTCTGTTCTTATGAACTTAATACTCTAGATGCATGCTGGATAGTGGTCGATGTGTGGAGTAATAGTAGTAGATGGAGGCAGGAGTCGGTCTACTTGTCGCGGACGTGATGCCTATATACATGATCATGCCTAGATATTCTCATAACTATGCAATATTCTATCAATTGCTCGACAGTAATTTGTTCACCCATCGTAATACTTATGCTATCTTGAGGGAAGCCACTAGTGAAACCTATGGCCCCTGGGTCTATTTTCCATCATATAAGTTTCCAATCTATTTTTATTTTGCAATCTTTACTTTTAGTCTTTATCATAAAAATACCAAAAATATTATCTTATCATCTCTATCAGATCTCACTTTTGCAAGTGGCCGTGAAGGGATTGGCAACCCCTTTATCGCGTTGGTTGCAAGGTTCTTATTTGTTTGTGTAGGTACGAGGGACTTGCGTGTGGCCTCGTACTGGATTGATAACTTGGTTCTCAAAAACTGAGGGAAATACTTACGCTACTTTGCTGCATCACCCTTTCCTCTTCAAGGGAAAACCAGCGCATGCTTAAGAGGTAGCAAAGAACGGTCCTTCGTTTAGTACGGAAGGAATCGCGATGATTCCGGAGAGTCATCGAGTGGTTGACCAGCTCTCGCCGCATCATGACAGTCAGTTTTCGGCTTTCTCTACTGAGGTGCTCATCTGGATAAATCAGGACACAATCGCAGTAGTTCTCCCTTTACTACCCTAGCCAATATAGCGGAACGTAAGGTAGTAAGCAAAGGAGCCGGGCAACCCAACTATTGACCAAAGACATGATTCGGAGCTGGTGCATATAAGGCCAAACTCGTGACGCCGAACTGCATATGAAGCTATTCAGACTTGTCGGTAACTCATTTGTTCCCATATCGAGCCCCTGGCAATTTGTGCCGAGGTGCGTGTGTGAAACAACCGGAGAAGCAAAATTTCAGTTCTTTTTAGAAAAAGCGAGTACTGAATACAGATTGTATTCACTGTAACCTGATTGATATGTCAATTGCCATTTTATAGATAATAACGCTACAACCCAGGCTATTTGACATCCGATGGTCGAAGGTTGAGGGAGAAGGCACTTTACAGGCTCGAAATAGAGAGTGCGGTCTACAAAATTATTTGGACCTCCTGTCGCATGTCTGCGCCGCCTTGCCTCGGTGAAAGGACTCCTTAACGGGAATAGCCTTTGGGTAAGTGTACGAAGCCGAACTCCGAAAGAGTCCATGAGATGACCAGTCTTTGAGCCACCTGTGACAAAAGATAAAAAATAGGAGGCTATGGGAGTGCTTGCAGGCCTGTCCGTATTGTGCCTCCGTCGATGACCAGGGTATTTTAAGTACATAATTATGTATACGCGGTACAAGCTTCACGGGTATTTAAGGCAAACGACGGAGGCTGAGCTACTAATCCAGCTCTGAAATTGATCGGTTCCATTTAATAGAGACCGGCGGCTTAATGGCCGATGAGATATGTGGCTTGATGAGGCCGCTTTGTACTTCGGCTGTTATAGCAGTAGTATGAGCCTCTGTACGGAGGGAGTGTTCCGTATTTCCATTTATTGTTATGACGCCGCGTGGACCGGGCATCTTAAGTTTTCCGCGGGCGTAGAGTGGGGCCGCATTAAAACGAGCAAAAGCGCTATGCCCCAGAAGTGCATGGTAGCTACTGCGGAACGGGACAATATCGAAGGTCAAGCCTTCGCTTCGGAAGTTGTTCGGCGAACCGAAAACGACTTCCAATGTGATGGAGCCCGTGCAGTGAGCTTCTACGCCGGGTACTGCTCCCTTGAGGGTAGTTGTGGTGGGCTTGATTCTTGAAGGATCGATGCCCATTTTGCTAACAGTGTCTTGGTAGAGTAGATTAAGGCTACTGCCGCCATCCATAAGGACTTTCGTGAGATGGAACCCATCGATAATTGAATCGATGATTAGAGCAGCCGAACCCTCGGGACGGATATGGCTAAATTTTGGGGGAACCGGCTCTATGGCGCGTGCGTCCCGCAGTGCATGCCTGCGCTCCCCTGTAGGGGTGTTCGTCACATATACAATGTTTACGGTTTTCACTTCGGGGGGAAATTGCTTCTGAACCCCGGTATTCGGCTGGCGAGTCTCTTCGTCATCGCTGTCACTGGGCGGCTCCTTCCCCTTGTGTTCGGCATTAAGCTTGCCGGCTTGTTTGAAACCCAGCAGCTTCTGTTGGTGTGAGTAGCTGGTTTATCGGGGGTGCCGTGAATCTGGCAGGGCCGATCCAGTATCCTGTCCAGGTTGGATGGTCCGTCTCTATTTGCCTTGAATGGCTTTTTCCGTTGACCGGGTTTGGAGCCGCTAAATCCGGCGTTGACCGTCGTGTCTTGCGTTCTTTCGTTATTATTGTGACGCTTGTGTTTATCGCGTCGTGGCTTGCCGTTGCCGTCTCGGACTTCGGAAGTGCCCGGATCGCTGGCGCTGTTGCTTCTACAAGCGAGTAGCTATCTTCTCCCGTGCAAAAGCGGGTCATTAGGGCGGTAAGGGCTGCCATGGATTTTGGTTTTTCTTGACCAAGGTGGCGGGCGAGCCACTCATCCCGGAGGCTGTGTTTGAAGGCCGCGAGGGCTTCGACGTCCAGACAATCGACAATTTGGTTCTTTTTAATTAAGAACCTAGTCCAGAGCTTCCTGGCTGACTCTCCGGGTTGCTGGATGATGTGACTTAAGTCATCGGCATCTGGTGGCCGGACATATGTACCTTGGAAGTTATCGCGAAAGGCGTCTTCTAGGTCCTCCCAGCTGCCAACGGAGTTCTCTAGAAGGCTGTTTATCCAGTGCCGCGCTGGTCCCTTTAGTTTTAGTGGGAGGTATTGGTTGGCGTGGAGATCATCACCGCGGGCCATGTGGATATGGAGGAGAAAATCTTCAATCCATACCGCGGGATCTGTTGTTCCGTCATATGATTCGATATTCATGGGTTTAAACCCTTCTGGGACTTCATCAGTGAAGCAGAGGGGGTGTGCGGCGCCTCTATATCGGGCCACGTCACGACGTAGTTCGGATGGAGTTCGTCTGTGGTTTTTGGCCCGGGCGTGATTACCATTGTTGCGTCCGGCTAGATAGCCGTCGTCACGTGTCGGGGCACGCCCCCGCGATCCGTAGATTGATCTGGCCTGTCCTGCTCTACGGTCCAGGTCCCGCCGCAGGTCATATGTATATCCCCGAGATGTTTTCTCTATGCCTTTACGGCGAGGTAGGACGGGCTGGTGTTCGGCTTGAGGTGCCGCTTTATCCCGGCCACGTGGTGGTCGGTCAGTCGCATTACGCACTAATGGTATGGGCTCCAACGCCTCGTCATCGAACAGAGGTAGCAATTTCCGCTTCGGGTAACTTTTGGTTGGGCGCTCGAGGCCATATTCCTCGGCTGCCAGGACATTAGTTCACCTATCATTGAGCAGATCCTGCTCAGCTTGAAGCTGCTGCTGCCTCTTTTTCAGGCTCCTTGCAGTGGCGATTAGCCGTCGCTTAAAGCGCTCCTGCTCGAGAGGTTCCTCAGGTACGATGACGTCGTCGTTACCGAGGCTCACCTCATCCTCGGAGAGCGGTATATAACTGCTGTCCTCCGAGTCTTCGTTTATGGCCTATTCATCAGGGCTGTCTTGCCTATCTTCCCGATCGTCCTGTTCGGCAGTTTGCTCGTCGGGGTCTTTTCTGTCTTCGGCACCGTCCGGAGTGTTATCTTCTCCTGTGCCGGTATTGCTGTTTTTTCAGTGGCGTGATTTAGAGCAGCGCCGCTGATGTCGGCGATTTGGTTGTATCTTGGGAGGTTCATCCTCGATTGGATCTTCCTCGTTATCGCCATTGTTCTCTTTAGGTGTGTCCACCATGTACACGTCGTATGAGAAGGTGGCCATCCAACGTCCGGTAAACGGCGGGTTTTCGGCCTACTCCTCTCCAGCATCGTCGTCCATGCCGTCGATGTCTTCGGAGCCGTAGTCAAGCATGTCGTTTAAGTCGTCGACAGTGGCTATTAAGTGGGAGGTGAGTGGGAAGCAAAATTCCCCGTCATCTGCCCCCAGCTCAAACCGGATATAATTCGGCTGTGAGTCCCCTGCTAAGGAGAGGGTTTTTAATGAGTTAAGCACATCACCTAAAGGTGAGTGCCGCAAGATGTCCGCGGCGCCGAATTCGACGATTGGCGCCCGATCAGGCTCGATGGCCGCGGATGCACGTGGTTCGGAACCTATAGCCGGAGACGGATCCGAGGTTCCAGTGACGTAGATCCCGCTCGAGGTTGGGTCTGTGTGCGGCCCCAACGCCGCTGAGTCTGCGGCTTCCGTGGCGGGGTTGAACTGAGGGAGTCCTGGACTAAGGGGTCCTTGGGCGTTCGGCCTGTTGGACATGGGCCGGACTGATGGGCCGTCAAGATACAATACCGAAGACTCTCCCCCGTGTCCGGATGGGACTCTCCTTGGCGTGGAAGGCAAGCTTGGTGCCCTGATATGAAGATTCCTTTCTCTGTACCTGACTTTGTACAACCCTAGTCCCCTCCGGTGTCTATATAAACCGGAGGCCTTAGTCCGTAGAGGTGATCATAATCACAATCATAGTCATACAGGCTAGACTTTTAGGGTTTTAGCCATTACGATCTCGAGGTAGATCAACTCTTGTAATACTCATATTCATCAAGATCAATCAAGCAGGAAGTAGGGTATTACCTCCATAGAGAGGGCCTGAACCTGGGTAAACATTGTGTCCCCCGTCTCCTGTTACCATCAACCTTAGGCGCAGAGTTTGGGACCCCCTACCCGAGATCCGCTGGTTTTGACACCGACACCGGTCGCCGCAGCGGCGGCAGCCGAGCGGTTGCGTCAACGGCTGGCCCGAGGCGGAAGGCGGGCGGTTGACGCATGCGCGGCAGCGGAGGGTGCGGCCTACGAGGGCAGAAGGCGGGCGGCAGGAGATCGGCCGCGAGCAGTCGGTGCCTACATGCACGCCGCAATTAGTGCGGGCAGTTAACTGCACGACGATACGGCCGTCCGCGCCACGTCCACACGTACGCCCCCACCGGTCAACGCCGACTTTTGTAAAAAAAAACAGGCCCTACATCCGACATAGTGGGCCCATGGATGCTAACGGCTCGGCTCGGCTCGTGTCCTCACGGCTGCCAAGCGGCTCGGCTCGCCCCGCAGCCCCGTATACACGGGCGCGCGGGGGTATCGGCGTGGACGCGTGGGGGGTAGATTTTTTTACATAAGACGATCATGCCCCTGGCTGCGAAGGGGTATGGGCAAATCTCAGTGGTTGATGTGTTTAAGGGGGGTGTACCGAATCAGAAGCGTCTATATATAGGGCCTAATGCGTTTTTCAAAATTTTCTTTGACTATTGATAAGATTAATAGTATATGAGACGTATAATGTAAAAATTATATCATTGGAAGCTCCTTTTACACACGAATTTGACAATGTGATTAGTATAATTTGCATGTTATATATTACTGCTGTAACATGTGGTCAAAGGTAGCCTAAAAACGCATTATGCCCTATATAGATGGATAGAGGGAGTAACACCAACCCAACCTTTGACTTTGTATTACTTTAGTGCTTAATCAATAGTCTAAAAAACGCATTAGGCCCTATATAGTGTAAAATCCCTATTCGTTGCTCGCTGCGGCGAACTGTTGGGCAATCGCACAGAGCAGCGATGCGAGCGACAAACATGGGCCGGCCCACTTCGAGATTTTACACAGGTGTGACTGATAACCCACAAGTATAGGGGATCAATTGTAGCCTCCTTCGATAAGTAAGAGTGTCGAACCCAATGAGGAGCTAAAGGTAGAACAAATACTCCCTCAAGTTCTATTTACCACCGATACAACTCTACGCACGCTTGACGTTTGCTTTACCGGAAACAAGTATGAAATTATTTTGCAAGGATAAAACTACGTGTACTTTGCGAGAATAAAACTACGAATAAATTGCAAGTTAATAAAAGTGGATAGCTTTTGTCAATAAGAAAGGTATTTGTCCCTAGGCAATCGATAACAAGTACCGGTAATCATTCTTGTAATTTTATATGAGGGAGAAGCATGAGCTAACATACTTTCTCTACTTGGATCATATGCACGTATGATTGGAACTCTAGCAAGCATACGCAACTACTATAAATCATTAAGGTTGTGAAACCCAACAATAGCATTAAGTATCAAGTCCTCTTTACTCCCATACGTCATACCCCAGTTACTCGGGTTTAAGTTTCTGTCACTCTCGCAACCCACCGTAAGCGAACCATGAACATATTGCAACACCCTACAGCGGGGGCCCCTCACGTTTGGGCGAGACAGAGGGCACCGTAGGACAGCACCATAAATAAAATATACAATCATACCAACCAAGATCACGATTAACCCATAGGACAAAATGGATCTACTCAAACATCATAGGATAACCATAGATCATTGGGAAATAATATATGGAGTTGAGCACCATGTTTAAGTAGAGATTACAACAGGGAGAAGAGGTGTTACACCGCTGCATACACTACAAAAAAAAGACACATCCATGACATTTTGGGCCAAACAATTTTTTTCTGTCATACTTATGACACTTCTATGACGATAATTGTGACAAAACCCGGTATCATCATAGATGTGGTGGGCTCCTACTTCTATGACAAAAAATCATGACAGAAAATGGGCTTTTCATCCTGGGCGGGCCGGAGACGCAGCTGCATGACATTCTTTGGGCTGTCCATGGCGGAAAAAACCGTGGTAGAAGCGAGTGCTAGGAAAATATCGGGGTGTTCCCGGTTACGGTGGGTGGTCGGGGCCGAGCGATGCGTGTTTCTCTCGTACACGCACGCGCATGGGTGCGAGGTGTTGGGCTCTAACTGAACCCGAGCGAGGCGTTGGGCTCTAACTGAACCCGAGCGACTGCACTGCAGGCTACGCCTTACTGAACTCGAGCGATCGATCGATGGCTGTTAACTGAACCCTGATACGTCTCCAACGTATCTATAATTTATGAAGTATTCATGCTATTATATTATCCATCTTGGATGTTTAATGGGCTTTACTATGCACTTTTATATTATTTTTGGGACTAACTTATTAACCCAGAGCCCAGTGCCAGTTTATGTTTTTCTCCTTGTTTCAGTGTTTCGCAGAAAAGGAATATCAAACGGAGTCCAAACGGAATGAAACCTTCGGGAGAGTTATTTTTGGAATGGAAGCAATCCAAAAGACTTGAGTGTATGTAAGGGAAGCAACGAGGAAGGCACGAGGCAGGGGGGGCGCCCACCCCCTGGGCGCGCCCTCCACCATCGTGGGGCCCTTGTGGCTCCCCTGACCGACTTCTTTCGCCTATATATATCCATATACCCTAAAAACTTCGGGGAACATAATAGATCGGGAGTTCCTCCGCCGCAAGCCTCTGTAGCCACCAAAAACCAATCGGGACCCTGTTCCGGCACCCTGACGGAGGGGGGGATCCTTCACCGGTGGCCATCTTCATCATCCCGGCGATCTCCATGACGAGGAGGGAGTAGTTCACCCTCGAGGCTGAGGGTATGTACCAGTAGCTATGTGTTTGATCTCTCTCTGTCTCTCTCTCTCTCGTGTTCTTGAGGTGATACGATCTTGATGTATCGCGAGCTTTGCTATTATAGTTGGATCTTATGATGTTTCTCCCCCTCTACTCTCTTGTAATGGATTGAGTTTTCCCTTTGAAGTTATCTTATCGGATTGAGTCTTTAAGGATTTGAGAACACTTGATGTATGTCTTGCCGTGCTTATCTGTGGTGACAATGGGATATTCACGTGATTCACTTGATGTATGTTTTGGTGATCAACTTGCGGGTTCCGCCCATGAACCTATGCATAGGGGTTGGCACACGTTTTTTTCTTGACTCTCCGGTAGAAACTTTGGGGCACTCTTTGAAGTTCTTTGTGTTGGTTGAATAGATGAATCTGAGATTGGGTGATGCATATCATATAATCATGCCCACGGATACTTGAGGTGACATTGGAGTATCTAGGTGACATTAGGGTTTTGGTTGATATGTGTCTTAAGGTGTTATTCTAGTACGAACTCTTGAATAGATCGATCCGAAAGAATAACTTTGAGGTGGTTTCTTACCCTACAATAATCTCTTCGTTTGTTCTCCGCTATTAGTGACTTTGGAGTGACTCTTTGTTGCATGTTGAGGGATAGTTATATGATCTAGTTATGTTATTATTGTTGAGAGAACTTGCACTAGTGAAAGTATGAACCCTAGGCCTTGTTTCCTAGCATTGCAATACCGTTTACGCTCACTTTTATTACTTGTTACCTTGCTGTTTTTATATTTTCATATTACAAAAACCTATATCTATCATCCATATTGCACTTGTATCACCATCTCTTTGCCGAACTAGTGCACCTATACAATTTACCATTGTATTGGGTGTGTTGGGGACACAAGAGACTCTTTGTTATTTGGTTGCAGGGTTGTTTGAGAGAGACCATCTTCATCCTACACCTCCCACGGATTTATAAACTTTAGGTCATCCACTTGAGGGAAATTTGCTACTGTCCTACAAACCTCTGCACTTGGAGGCCCAACAACGTCTACAAGAAGAAGGTTGTGTAGTAGACATCAAGCTCTTTTCTGGCGCCGTTGCCGGGGAGGTGAGTGCTTGAAGGTATATCTTTAGATCTTGCAATCGAATCTTTTAGTTTCTTGTTTTATCACTAGTTTAGTTTATAAAAGAAAAGTACAAAAAATGGAATTGAGTTTGTCTCATACGCTTCATTTTTTTAATATCTTTCGTAAGTATGATGAAAAGGAAAATTGTGCTCAAGTGCTAGAAGAAGAAGTCTATAAAATGTTTGGCACTAAATCTTTGAATGATGAAAATGATTGCAATGTTGTTTGTATGAACTCTTTGAATATCCATAGTACTAATGATGATTGCACTAGTTATGATGAAAATGTCTCCTATAAACATGTCAATTTTTGTGGAGTGCATTGGGTTTGCAAGTACACACCAAATAGGGAAGATAGATATTGCAAGAGTCATAAGCATTTAGAAACTAAATTGTTGCAAGAAAGGCTAGATGTTTGTGCTGAAAATTTAATTTTTCTTAGCCGTACTTGTGAACTTTGCAATGAACATGATCATTTCAGTACCCAATGCAAATTGTTTCATGATCGTATCGTGTCCAAAAATTGTGATGACTTGATTTCCCTTGCACATCATAATGAACTTAGTTTGCTCTTGGGTTATGAAGAAATGAAACGTATAACTAAGGTCATTCCAGAATTTGCCCTTGATAGAGTTCTTCATTTTGATCTAGAAGAAATTTATATGTATTGCGTGGTGAATTGCATTGAAAATCCTTATATTGCCAATTACATAAAGAAAAGAAAGCAAATAGAAGATGAAGAGAACACTAATGAAAGGGAAGAGACTTCCCAATATCCTCCTATTATTTCTTATGATGAATCAGGTAACGAGGAGGAGCTTTCTATTCAACCAATCTCATCAATAAGGAGCTCAAAAAAGAGGGATAAACCCGCACATGATGTGAAGAAGAAAAAGAAAAAACGGAGAAGCAAAGGTAAAAAGGTATCCCTCCCAAATGATGTTGCTCCTACTACTCATTGTGATGATGATAATTGCTATACTATTGGTGCTATCCATACTATTAATAATGAGAGTGATTATGCTGATGATATGAAAAGGCCCAAGCTTGGGGATGCTATGTTTGATGAGGATGACACATTTGAGAATAAATTTGCTGAAATTAATGTTTGTCCCAAGCTTGGGTATGCTACGTTTAATGAAGATGATATTTTTAGCCTCCCGAGTTTTGATATGCAAAATTGTTATGATGATAGCATGCCTTCTACCTATGATGATTATATTGATGAAAGTGGGTTTGGAAGAGTGTCAACTTTAGGAAGTAATGATCCCACTATTTTGGAGGATGTTGAATCTTATAATATTTATGAAAGTGGATTTGGAGAGGTCATGACTTTATTTAGTGATGAGTCCACTATCTTGGAAGAGGTTTCAATCGATTATGATGAGAACAAAGTTGCTACTTATGATGATTATTGTGATGAAACTTATGCTATAAAAGTAGTGATGATTATATTTATAAAACTTGTCATGATTATGGTTACCCTTTTTCTGAACATTACTCTTTTAATGTGGAAACAATTTATAGTATTCAAGTCTCTTATGATACTCCCACTATTCCGAATGAGAAGAATTTTGCTTATGTGGAGAGTAGTAAATTTTCTATGCAAGTAGATCATGAAAAGAATGCTTTAGGTGCTGGTTATATTGTTGAATTCATTCATGATGCTACTGAAAATTATTATGAGGGAGGAACATATGCTTGTAGGAATTGCAATAATATCAAGTTTCCTCTCTATGTGCTTAAAGTTTTGAAGTTATGCTTGTTTTGCCTTCCTATGCTAGTTGATTATTGTTCCCATAATTTGTTTGCTCACAAAATCCCTATGCATAGGAAGTGGGTTAGACTTAAATGTGCTAGTCATATTCTTCATGATGCTCTCTTTATGTTTCAATTCTTATCTTTTTGTGAGCATCATTGAAATCATCATGCCTAGCTAGGGGCGTTAAACGATAGCGCTTGTTGGGAGGCAACCCAATTTTATTTTAGTTTCTTGCTTTTTGGTTCTGTTTAGGAATAATAATCCATATAGCTTATGTTTAGATGTGTTTTTGTGTTTTAATTAGTGTTTGTGCCAAGTAGAACCTTTGGGAAGACTTGGGTGAAGTCTCTATGATCATGCTGTAAAAAACAGAAACTTTAGCGCTCACGAGATTAGCTAAACCTTTTTACTGGAGAGTGCTATTTAGTTGATTATTTTTAAGATGATTACTAGACAAATTCCTCAGGTCCACCAATTTATTTTAGAATTTTTGGAGTTCCAGAAGTATACGTTTGATACAGATTACTACAGACTGTTCTGTTTTTGACAGATTCTGTTTTCTATGTGTTGTTTGCTTATTTTCATGAATCTATGAGTAATATCGGAGGGTATGAACCATAGAAAAGTTGGAATACAGTAGATATTACACCAACATGAATTTAGAATGAGTTCAGAACAGTACCTAAGTGGGGATTTATTTTCTTATACTAACGGAGCTTACGAGTTTTCTGTTAAGTTTTGTGTTGTGAAGTTTTCAAGTTTTGGGTAAAGATTCGATGGACTATGGAATAAGGAGTGGCAAGAGCCTAAGATTGGGGATGCCCAAGGCACCCCAAGGTAATATTCAAGGATAACCAATCGTCTAAGCTTGGGGATGCCCCAGAAGGCATCCCCTCTTTCGTCTTCGTTCATCGGTAACTTTACTTGGAGCTATATTTTTATTCACCACATGATATGTGTTTTGCTTGGAGCGTCAATTTATTTTATTTTGTTTTGCTTGCTGTTTGAATAAAATATCAAGATCTGAAATTATTGAATGAGAGAGAGTCCTCACATAGCTAAATAATTATTTAACTACTCGTTGATCTTCACTTATATCTTTTTGGAGTAGTTTGTCATTTACTCGTGTGCTTCACTTATATCTTATGAGTAAATGGTTGAATGATTTGAATGTCATAAATCTGAAATTATATATGTTTCATATGCCTTTCCCATGGGGAGTAATGCCTTCACATATAAGAAGTATAGGTGGTAAATTTATTGAAGGTTAGCAAACGTTGTATTGGTCACTTGAACAATTCATGAAAGAATATTGAAGGAAGAGAGATTTCACATATAAATATACTATTTTGGACATCTTCTATGATTGTGAGCCCCATTAATTATTTTCAAACCTGAGCAAATTAGTTGAAGTTGGACAAGGAAGACAACATAATGAGTTATGCTTGGGTATATTTGTATAGAAGTTATATTGTTATGGATCCTCTAACATGTGGTGCTTGCTATTTAGAATCCTTTGCTAGCCAAAATATCTGTACTAAGCGGGAATACTGCTTGTGCATCCAAATTCCTTGAACCAAGTTTCTTCCATGAGTGTCCACCATATCTACGTATATGCGGTATTTACCTGCCGTTCCAAGTAAATTTGCATGTGCCAAACTCTAAACCTTCAAATAATAATCTGTTTTGTATGCCCGAATCGCTCATGTAGCGACTAGGGGCTGTCAGTATCTTCCATGCTAGGTGGGTTATTCTCACGATGAGTGGACTTCGCTCATCATTCACGAGAAAATGGCTGGTAACTGGGATGCCCAGTCCTATGATCAAAAGATCAAAAACAAATTCGCAAATAATTTAAACAAACTCCCCCAGGATTGTTGAAAGTTGGATGGCACCTGTTGTTTCGGACAAGCCGTGGAGTGTGACTGTTGGTGGAGGGGGAGTAAAAACTTTACCTTTCTGTGTGGAAACCGCCTATAATGTATGTAGTATGGAAGATATTGGGAACTCTTGGTCGTTATGTTGACAATGAAAGCATACCTCTCAAAATTATTTTCATCTCTGTTTTTTCTTCAAGCTCTGGCACCTCTGCAAATCCCTGCTTCCCTCTGCGAAGGGCCTATCTTTTACTTTTATGCAAGAGTCAGTAGTATTCCTTCTCATTCCAACCTACTCTTTAGTTGGCAAGCATCATGTGATGGAAAGATCTAAGCATATATGGCCATTCAAATATATTTGATCATGAATTATTACTGCTGACATTACCCTTGAGGTAAAAGGTTGGGAGGCGAAACATTAAGCCCCTATCTTTCTCTGTGTTCGATGAATACTATTTGTTCTAAAAATATGATTTGAGTGGTAGCAATCATGGAAGACTAAATGATAGTTGAGTATGTGAAGCTTGCTGAATCAAAGCTCTGACATAGACTCTTCCTGAAAATAAGATGAATTGCAATTGTTTGATGACTGAGAACATAGTTTGTTAGTTTTCAAGAAAGTTTATGATCTATACTTTAACATGTGAATAGCTTGTTACTTTATCATGAAAAGTTCTATGAGTTGAGCTACTGTTATGACATATAATGATGCTAGAAAAGGTGACTGAAATTATCATTGATCAAACTTGTGCATCTGCTAGCATTCACACTTCATAAATTATTTCTTTTATCATTTACCTACTCGAGGACGAGCAGGAATTAAGCTTGGGGATGCTGATACGTCTCCAACGTATCTATAATTTATGAAGTATTCATGCTATTATATTATCCATCTTGGATGTTTAATGGGCTTTACTATGCACTTTTATATTATTTTTGGGACTAACTTATTAACCCAGAGCCCAGAGCCAGTTTATGTTTTTCTCCTTGTTTCAGTGTTTCGCAGAAAAGGAATATCAAACGGAGTCCAAACGGAATGAAACCTTCGGGAGAGTTATTTTTGGAACGGAAGCAATCCAGAAGACTTGGAGTGTACGTAAGGGAAGCAAAGAGGAAGGCACGAGGCAGGGGGGCGCGCCCACCCCCCTTGGGCGCGCCCTCCACCCTCGTGGGGCCCTCGTGGCTCCCCTGACCGACTTCTTTCGCCTATATATATCCATATACCCTAAAAACTTCGGGGAACATAATAGATCGGGAGTTTCGCTGCCGCAAGCCTCTGTAGCCACCAAAAACCAATCGGGATCCTGTTCCGTCACCCTGCCGGATGGGGGGATCCTTCACCGGTGGCCATCTTCATCATCCCGGCGATCTCCATGACGAGGAGGGAGTAGTTCACCCTCGAGGCTGAGGGTATGTACCAGTAGCTATGTGTTTGATCTCTCTCTCTCTCTCTCTCTCTCTCGTGTTCTTGAGGTGATATGATCTTGATGTATCGCGAGCTTTGCTATTATAGTTGGATCTTATGATGTTTCTCCCCCTCTACTCTCTTGTAATGGATTGAGTTTTCCCTTTGAAGTTATCTTATCGGATTGAGTCTTTAAGGATTTGAGAACACTTGATGTATGTCTTGCCGTGCTTATCTGTGGTGACAATGGGATATTCACGTGATTCACTTGATGTATGTTTTGGTGATCAACTTGCGGGTTCCGCCCATGAACCTATGCATAGGGGTTGGCACACGTTTTTGTCTTGACTCTCCGGTAGAAACTTTGGGGCACTCTTTGAAGTTCTTTGTGTTGGTTGAATAGATGAATCTGAGATTGTGTGATGCATATCGTATAATCATGCCCACGGATACTTGAGGTGACATTGGAGTATCTAGGTGACATTAGGGTTTTGGTTGATATGTGTCTTAAGGTGTTATTCTAGTACGAACTCTTGAATAGATCGATCCGAAAGAATAACTTTGAGGTGGTTTCGTACCCTACAATAATCTCTTCGTTTGTTCTCCGCTATTAGTGACTTTGGAGTGACTCTTTGTTGCATGTTGAGGGATAGTTATATGATCCAGTTATGTTATTATTCTTGAGAGAACTTGCACTAGTGAAAGTATGAATCCTAGGCCTTGTTTCCTAGCATTGCAATACCGTTTACGCTCACTTTTATTACTTGTTACCTTGCTGTTTTTATATTTTCATATTACAAAAACCTATATCTATCATCCATATTGCACTTGTATCACCATCTCTTTTCCGAACTAGTGCACCTATACAATTTACCATTGTATTGGGTGTGTTGGGGACACAAGAGACTCTTTGTTATTTGGTTGCAGGGTTGTTTGAGAGAGACCATCTTCATCCTACACCTCCCACAGATTGATAAACCTTAGGTCATCCACTTGAGGGAAATTTGCTACTGTCCTACAAACCTCTGCACTTGGAGGCCCAACAACGTCTATAAGAAGAAGGTTGTGTAGTAGACATCAAACCCGATCGAGCGATTCCTTCGCTACTGCTGCTAACTGAAGCCAATCGATGCTGCCTCTGGATGAACAGTGAGCGTTGCTGGGGGGGTTTGGATGAACAGTTCCCGGTGGGGGTGGATGAACAGGACCCCGTGGTGTTGCCTCTGGATGAACAGGACCCCGATCGATCGAGCCGGTTGGGGCTAGATGAACAGGGCCCCGTGGAGGGCTAGATGAACAAGACCACACCGTGGAGGGCTGGATGAACAGTAGACGGTGGAGGGCTGGATGAACAGTAGCCCGTGGAGGGGTGGTTGAACAGGAGCCTGTGTGGAGAAGGCTGGTTGAACAGTAGCCGGTGGAGTAGCGCGCGGTGGAGGCTGGATGAACAGGAGCCCGTGGATGAACAGTCGCAGGTGGAGGCTGGAGGAGGTCGACGGTGGAT
Source organism: Aegilops tauschii subsp. strangulata (assembly GCF_002575655.3). Classification (NCBI taxonomy): domain Eukaryota; kingdom Viridiplantae; phylum Streptophyta; class Magnoliopsida; order Poales; family Poaceae; genus Aegilops; species Aegilops tauschii. The sequence goes on from NC_053035.3 coordinate 465,975,070, forward strand.
GAACAGTAGCCCGTGGAGGCTGAAGGGGGTCGACGGTGGAGATGAACAGTATCTCGTGGAGTCCCGTTTTGCGGTACGCCATACCCCTCCCGATGAACAGGACCCCCGTTTCGACCGTAGCACTTCAACACAAGTCCGTTTCCTCCGTTTTGCGGTACGCCACACCCCTCCGGATCAACAGGACCCCCGTTTCGACTGTAGGAGGTCCGTTTCCTCCGTTTTGCGGTATGCCAGACCCCTCCCGTTGAACAGGATCCCGTTTCGACCGTGGCCGGTCGAACACAAGGCCGTTTCCTTCGTTCTGCGGTACGCCAGGCCTCATTTCCATCGGCTGTTCCGTCCAAGCCCTCCTGATGAACACGACGACGCATTCCGTTCCGACCCAGCCGGTTGGCTCCCCATGAACACGACGACGAAGCTCTTTCTCTGTTCCGACCGAGCCATGTACACGAGCCCTGGCCGTACGTATGCGCGAGTAGGCGTTTGAGACCCTGCCCGTATGTACGTACGTGGCCGTATTTTCTTTCTTGCACACTGCCCGCTGTACGTACGTGTACATGCTACGTGCGCGCCTCTACTACGACACGTGCCCGCCTCTACATGGACCAGTATGTACGTACATGTTCGCGACCAGAATGACAACGCTACGTACGCTTCGACCAGGTGGGTCCCAACTGTCAGGCACTTCCTTGCGTGCGAAGATGTAGCTGGTGGGTCACAGCAGTCAGGGGGCGAATCGTTTTTTTTTGCACGGACGCATTTCCTTGCGTGCAAAGATGTAGCTGGTGGATCCCAGCAGTCAGGGGGGAAACATTTTTTCGCGAAATACGGTGACCCGTCCAGTGGGTCCCCGCTGTCAGGTGGAGGATTAATTATTTTGCGCGTAATAAGGAGGCACTTCCTTGCGGCTGCCGTGGACCCAGCTGTCAGCCTCTCCACGTACAGTACTCTTCCGATGGAAGTCGGTCGTTGACCACATTGACCACGCCACGCCGAGAGCACCACGGCGGTGGACGACGGCGAGGCCTAGGAAGGGGACGACGCGGAGCCGGGGAAGACGCGGAAGTGGATACCCACGCAGAGAGGAATACGAGGGTTCACTGGTTCGGCTGCGGTGTGAGGCTGTCGTCGCCGCAGAATAACAGGGGGTGTGGGTGAGTGGAGGGACGGCCTGGCCAGCGGTGGGAGTAGTAGGGGGCGGTGAGGCCTCCGCGGCAGCACAGCCGGCCACGGGAGGCAGGAGCAGGTGGCACGATCGGCGCTGCTTTGGGCGGCTGGAGCAAGAAGACCAGAGGTTGAAGAAGCACGACGGCCGTTGGATGGACATCGTACGGTCACTGCAGCTAGAATCGTTTATATTGACTAAGTTGACAAAGCCCTTGGTATGCGTCAACTTAGTAGGCCCACAGGTCAGCTTCCGAAACGGTGCACCCCAGATGTCAGGGGGAGGAATCATTTTTTGGGCGGGTGAAGCTAGAATATCCGAGATTGAAGAAGAAGAACCGCATCCGTTGGATGGACATCCAATGGCTACTGCTGCTAGAACCGTGTGTTGACTATAAGTTGACATAGCCTTGCATATGCGTCAACTCTTTTTTTTTGAGAGGACGCGTCAACTTAGTAAGGCCACAAGTGTGTGGCAGAGAACTTATAGCCCATTTGAGATTTGTAAGAATGTGCAGCCAATTTTTGAATTCTAATGGAATTTACTACATCCCATTTACAGTTTGTTAAAAGTACAGCCCATTGCAACCAACCGTTCAAAACAGAATTCAATAAAATTTCCCACATTTTGATGGGATCCGAAATATTTTTATCCCGAAATTTCTAGTCAGATTAAATACAATTTCAATATAAATTTATATTACGTAAAAATCCAACGAAACATTGCACTCGCAACAATTAATGAAATTAAAATTTTCAATATCCAAAAATAATATTTTATAAAGTAATTATGTGTTTGGTGCATTTTTTATAGTTACCGCCCAGTTTTATAATTACATCCCATTTATTATTTATTAAAGCCCATTTTCTTGTTAAGCCTAATGCATCCCACCTAGGAAAGATTTGCAGCCCAGCGGGGCGGAGAATAACAACTTGACCTTGCCTAGGTATTCCTAAAAAAAGTATAGCTGGGCTAGCCATTTTCAGCTTGAAAAAATTAATATCTAGGCTGGATATCTGGCCTGGGCTAGACGGGCCACAGCCCGCCCAGTTAATAGCTGCAGCGATGTTTTCGTTGTTGTTCAGAGGAGAAAAATTAATATCTGGGCTAAACATCGCTCAAGAAAAACTCTGCAGTGCTCACACCTCAAAAACACAAATACTGCTCGAGCTGCTTGGTCCCAGTTGTCGGTGCTTCTTGTGCAATTCTCTCATTTATTGACTACATAGGTTGACAATGGTGTGGGACCGTGATGTCAGGAAACCGGGAGGAAGCAAAAAAATATAGTTTTATATACTAATAAGGAGGCACTTGCGTACGTGCGGCTATGGCACTGGTGGGTCCCCACTGTCATCCTCTCCAAGTAAAGTCATCTCATCATCCTCATGTCCGTTGACCATGTTGACAACGCGAGACGGCGGTGCCACGGCGAGCGCAACAACTCGAAGGACGACGGAGAGGGCCTCGCGGGCCCTACGGATGGTCTGATACAGCGCCCGCTGCTCATTCGGGAAGCCAGGATCGTAGGGCCACATGTCCGCGACGACATTGTCGTTCGCTTGTTCACCGGTGGTCGTTGAGGAGACGGAGGTTGCAGCACAGGTCCTCCTGTGCTGGTAGCTCTTCCGCCATTAGGGCGTCGAAGTGCGGCCGCGCCTGCTCTATGGTGAACACGGCATGAACCGGCTTGGATAGTGGCGCCGGCTCCTGGTCGGAAGCTACGTCCATCGTCTGATTGTCGTCGCTCAGCTTGGCGAGCTAGCTGGCGAGCCAGCATGTCCGGCTACTGGACCGACCCGCTGCCAAGCACGAGTCTGACTGCCCTGGCCCACCCAGACCGCCTCCCTCGCCCGCGCGCGCTTTCCTCCTGAAATGGTCAGCGCCGCCCGCCCCGCTTCCCGGTGCAGGCGATTGCTCCGCCTTCAAACGACACAAGTGCCATCCGTCCGTCCTTCTGCCGCCCACATTAATGATACGCGGTTGCCGAGGCGGCTACTCCGGCGCCACACGTCCGTCCCACCGCCGCCCACCATTGCTATATAAACTGTTGCGTCGGCCATAGCCGCAGTCATCCACATCCGTTCCCTTTCTCTTGTCCACACCACTACTGCCCACCATGGCTTCCTCGCGCTCCAGCGCTCTTCGGGACGGGCGGACGACGGACCACAAGGAGATGGGAGCCATTGCTGCCGACTGGCTGGCCGGCAGGTAGCCGGAGGACGACGACGTCCCAATGGAGAACATGGTAGTCGACGATCCAGCGCCAACCCCCTCCTCCGCGCCATCCTCGCCGGTGCATTGCATCATGACCATCGGCGAGGCCCGTGCCCAATATATGGACACGGTGAGGCAAAAGCGTGAGGAGCAGTTCCGGGAGGCGCAGGCCGACGCCGCCTACAACCACCATCTCCTCCAGGAGCACCAGCAGGCCGAGGAGCAGATCACCGCAGAGCGGGTGGAGCAGGAGGCGCTGCTCGACTCGTAACGCTCCGCCCGCGAGGGCCGACTCGAGCACTGGCGGTACCACATGCGGGTGGCGGAGGCTGCGGCCGCCTACAAAGAGGGCGATGAAGCGGGCGAGGCGCTGTTTGGCGAGACCGAGGACGAGGCAGAGGACAATGTCGGCTCCGACGAGTCCCCGCTCCGCTGGTGTCGACGAGGCCCTGCTCCGCCGAGGCCCCGTGGCGCCAACAACGAGGCAGAGGACACCACCGACTCCGCCGAGGCCCCACCCTGCCGGCAACGAGGGGGAGGATTTCCCCTGCTCCGCCGAGGCGCCGCCCACCGGCAACGAGACAGAGGACATTGCCGGCTCCGCCGAGGCCCCGCCCCGCTGCCAACGAGGCCACGGCACACAGAAAACGAGGAAGAGTAGAACACAGTAGGTCACCGCCGCTCGGGTCCAAGTAAGGCCACCGCTACTACCCTCTGGTTGCTGGCATTGAGCTGTACATCATGGAGCAATTCTATGATTACAGGATGATTGAAGAGCGCTCCGTGGTTGAGCAAGCTCATGAGATACAGTCATTTGCTAGAGAACTTGAGCACTTCAGTTGTATGCTACCGGACAAGTTTGTTGCCGGAGTTATCATCACTAAGCTTCCTCCTTCGTGGATCTCATTGGCACTCTTGATGTGGAATAAAAGGCGAGAGCAAAGGACACACATGCTCGAGGAATTGAGGGAGGATCTAGTGCCAATCTGGTACAGAAGAAGAACTTCCAGCCCCACAAGTTCAAGAACAAGGGCAAGGTTGATGGTAAAGCAAAGTTTGATGGGAAGAACAAGGCTGTGCAACACACGAACTTCAAGAAGAAGAATGACAAGAAGAAAGGTGTTTGTCATGTGGGGATCCTGATCATTGGGCTCCTAGTTGCCCTAATCGCTATGACAAGCTAGGCGGGTTGACCACTAACGGCCGGTTAGCTTCTTGGCGGCGACGTGGAGTCGGAGAGCTATGTTGGAGAAGGACGTTTCTTCTACTTAACTGCTGGTGCAGTTGGCTGACTGACACGTGGGCCCAACAGGCATCTGGGCCACATGTTAGTTACGCAAATGCACCTGCAGTTAAGTCACTGAAGTTTCTGTTCGGCTCAATTATACCTCCAACGCACCCCTTTTTAGTTGAAGAATGTATGAAATGTAATGAAATGTAATGAAATCCAGCGTGTTTATATGAAATCCGATCGTGTATGAATGAATTTATTTCGATTAGTTCGAATTCTTGTATCACTGGCATTGGATGAACATGCAAAACAATACGTACTAGCATTATTCCCAGGGTGATCACCTCGTTTGCAGCAGTTTCACATGTACTCCCTCCGGTCCTTTCTAGTCTGCATACAAGTTTTGTCTGCAGTCAAAGTATCTCTACTTTGACCAATCTTATATAAAAAAGTATGCACTTTCACAACGTGCGAAGTAAAAAGGAACAGAAGGAGTACAAAGAGTTTGAGCAGCTTTTTAGCGTTCCTGTACATTGCAATCAAACACACAAGCCTGGCAATTCATAGAGAACATTCAAAACAATCGATGATTATGCATCTCAGCGATTCACATGTCAGAGCCAATATTTACTTCACAACTAAAGAGAAAATGGATCAACGCTGCTGACAGCAAAGGGCGTCCCATTCGAAAATATCAAACACATGTCTTCTTGCTAAAATCAATGAGCAAAATTTGACAAGGTTGTCCCATTCCAAAATATCAAATGCCTACGATTGTGGAATGGGCAGGGTTTGCCATCAGTTCGGACATTGACATGGCACCTCGTGCTAAATAAACCAGCTGTTCTTCTTGTGCAGTTCCACCAAAATCAACTAAATTCGCGCGGCACCTCCTTTCTTGTGGTGGAAATGAATGATTCGATGTATTCATGAACATTTTGTGCAGTTCCCATTGAAATCAAGCTGAGCACCCCTGTTTGCACAAATACAAAAAAATTGATTAGTATAAAGCAAACTGTACTATGAATTGACAGTTTAAACAGGCACCTACATGGTCCATGTAGAGCACAGTTTTAGAAAAATGGAACTCACCGGAAAGAATCCTAGAACAACATTGTACTCGCGCATCACAGCAAGAAAATGGAGATTTGTTAGTCCTTCTGAGCTGAAGTTATTTTGGTCTTGTGGGGGGTAATGTAATGCTACCTCTTGAGCACTGCGTTGGTTTTCCCTTGAAGAGGAAAGGGTGATGCAGCAAAGTAGCGTAAGTATTTCCCTCAGTTTTTGAGAACCAAGGTATCAATCTAGTAGGAGGCCACGCACAAGTCCCTCGCACCTACACAAACAAATAAATCCTCGCAACCAACGCAATAAAGGGGTTGTCAATCCCTTCACGGTCACTTACGAGAGTGAGATCTGATAGATACGATAGGATAATATTTTTGGTATTTTTATGATGAAGATGCAATGTAAAATAGAAATCAATAAAAATAACTAAGTGTTGGAAGATTAATATGATGGAAAAATAGACCCGGGGGCCATAGGTTTCACTAGTGGCTTCTCTCATGAGCATAAGTATTACGGTGGGTGAACAAATTACTGTTGAGCAATTGACAGAATCTAGCATAGTTATGAGAATATCTAGGTATGATCATGTATATAGGCATCACGCCCGAGACAAGTAGACCGACTCCTGCCTGCATCTACTACTATTACTCCACACATCGACCGCTATCCAGCATGCATCTAGAGTATTAAGTTCATAAGAACAGAGTAACGCTTTAAGCAAGATGACATGATGTAGAGGGATAAACTCATGCAATATGATATAAACCCCATCTTGTTATCCTCGATGGCAACAATACAATACGTGCCTTGCTGCAACAACTGTCTCTGGGAAAGGACACCGTAAGATTGAACCCAAAGCTAAGCACTTCTCCCATTGCAAGAAAGATCAATCTAGTAGGCCAAACCAAACTGATAATTCGAAGAGACTTGCAAAGATAACCAATCATACATAAAAGAATTCAGAGAAGTTTCAAATATTGTTCATAGATAAACTTCATCATAAACCCACAATTCATCGATCTCAACAAACACACCGCAAAAGAAGATTACATCGAATAGATCTCCACGAGAGAGGGGGAGAACATTGTATTGAGATCCAAAAAGAGAGAAGAAGCCATCTAGCTAATAACTATGGACCCGAAGGTCTGAGGTAAACTACTCACACATCATCGGAGAGGCTATGGTGTTGATGTAGAAGCCCTCCATGATCGATTCCCCCTCCGGCGGAGCTCTGAAACAGGCCCCAAGATGGGATCTCACGGGTACAGAAGGTTGCGGCGGTGGAATTAGGTTTTTGGCTCCGTTTGATATTCTTTTTCTGCGAAACTCTGAAATAGGCAAAAAACAACAATTCTGGGCTGGGCCTCCGGTTAATAGGTTAGTCCCAAAAATAATATAAAAGTGTATAATAAAGCCCAATAATGTCCAAAACAGAATATAATATAGCATGGAACAATAAAAATTATAGGTATGTTGGAGACGTATCAAGCATCCCCAAGCTTAATTCCTGCTCGTCCTCGAGTAGGTAAATGATAAAAACAGAATTTTTGATGTGGAATGCTACTAGGCATAATTTCAATGTAATTCTTCTTAATTGTGGTATGAATATTCAGATCCGAAAGATTCAAGATAAAAGTTCAATATTGACATAAAAATAATAATACTTCAAGCGTACTAACTAAGCAATTATGTCCTCTCAAAATAACATGGCCAAAGAAAGTTCATCCCTACAAAATCATATAGTTTAGTCATGCTCGATTTTCGTCACACAAGAATGCTCTTATTATGCACAACCCCGATGACAAGCCAAGCAATTGTTTCATACTTTAGTAATCTCAAACTTTTTCAACCTTCACGCAATACATGAGCGTGAGCCATGGATATAGCACTATGGGTGGAATAGAATATAATGATGGGGGTTATGTGGAGAAGACAAAAAGGGAGAAAGTCTCACATCAACGAGGCTAATCAATGAGCTATGGAGATTCCCATAGATTGATGTTAATGCGAGGAGTAGGGATTGCCATGCAACGGATGCACTAGAGCTATAAATATATGAAAGCTCAACAAAAGAAACTAAGTGGGTGTGCATCCAACTTGCTTGCTCACGAAGACCTAGGGCATTTGAGGAAGCCCATTGTTGGAATATACAAGCCAAGTTCTATAATGCAAAATTCCCACTAGTATATGAAAGTGACAAAACAAGAGACTCTCTATCATGAATATTATGGTGCTACTTTGAAGCACAAGTGTGGTAAAAAGGATAGTAACATTGTCCCTTCTCTCTTTTTCTATCATTTTTTTAGCCTTCCTCTTCTTTTTTATGGCCTTTCTCTTTTTTTCCTCATTGGGACAATGCTCTAGAAAATGATGATCATCACACTTCTATTTATTTACAACTCAATGATTACAACTCGATACTATAACAAAGTATGACTCTATATGAATGCCTCCGGCGGTGTACCGGGATATGCAATGAACCAAGAGTGACATGTATGAAAGAATTATGAATGGTGGCTTTGCCACAAATACTATGTCAACTACATGATCATGCAAAGCAATATGACAATTATGAACGTGTCATGATAAACGGAACGGTGGAAAGTTGCATGGCAATATATCTCGGAATGGCTATGGAAATGCCATAATAGGTAGGTATGGTGGCTGTTTTCAGGAAGATATAAGGAGGTTTATGTGTGAAAGAGTGTATCATATCTCACGGGGTTTGGATGCACCCGCGAAGTTTGCACCAACTCTCAATGTGAGAAAGGGCAATGCACGGTACCGAAGAGGCTAGCAATGATGGAAAGGTGAGAGTGCGTATAATCCATGGACTCAACATTAGTCATAAAGAACTCACATACTTATTGCAAAAATCTACAAGTCATCAAAAACCAAGCACTACGCGCATGCTCCTAGGGGGATAGATTGGTAGGAAAAGACCATCGCTCGTCCCCGACCGCCACTCATAAGGAGGACAATCAAAGAACACCTCATGTTTCAAATTTGTTACATAACGTTTACCATACGTGCATGCTACGAAACTTGCAAACTTCAACACAAGTATTTCTCAAATTCACAACTACTCAACTAGCACAACTTTGATATTACTACCTCCATGTCTCAAAACAATCATCAAGCATCAAACTTCTCTTAGTATTCAACACACTCATAAGAAAGTTTTTACTAGTTTGAATACCTAGCATATTAGGATTATTTAAGCAATTACCATGCTGTTTAAGACTCTCAAAATAATATAAGTGAATCATGAGAGAATAATAGTTTCTATAAAACAAAACCACCACCGTGCTCTAAAAGATATAATTGAAGTACTAGAGCCAAAACTGTATAACTCAAAAGATATAAGTGAAGTACATAGAGTATTCTAATAATTTCCGAATCATGTGTGTGTCTCTCAAAAGGTGTGTAAAGCAAGGATGATTGTGGTAAACTAAAAAGCAAAGACTCAAATCATACAAGACGCTCCAAGCAAAACACATATCAGGTGGTGAATAAAAATATAGCTCCAGGTAAAGTTACCGATGGAAGTAGACGAAAGAGGGGATGCCTTCCGGGGCATCCCCAAGATTTGGCTTTTAGGTGTCCTTATATTATCTTGGGGTGCCATGGGCATCCCCAAGCTTAGGCTCTTGCCACTCCTTGTTCCATAATCCATCAAATCTTTCACCCAAAACTTGAAAACTTCACAACACAAAACTCAGCAGAAAATCTCGTGAGCTCCGTTAGCGAAAGAAAACAAAATACCACTTCAAGGTACTGTAATGAACTCATTATTTATTTATATTGGTGTTAAACCTAATGTATTCCAGCTTCTCTATGGTTTATAAACTCTTTTAATAGCCATAGATTCATCAAAATAAGCAAACAACACACGAGAAACAGAATCTGTCAAAAACAGAACAGTCTGTAGTAATCTGTAACTAACGCAAACTTCTGGAACTCCAAAAATTCATCCAAAATAGTAAGACCTAGAAAATTTGTTTATTGATCAGCAGCAATTGGAATCAATATTTTATCACGTTCTGGTGATTTTTAACAATTATTTTTGTGAACAGAAAGTTTCTGGAATTTTCAGCAAGATCAAATAACTATCATCCAAGAATATCCTATAGGTTAAACTTGGCACAAACACTAATTAAAACATAAAAAGACATCTAACCAGAGGCTAGATCAAAGATTTATTCCTAAACAGAAGCAAAAAGCAAAAAACTAAAAATAAAATTGGATTGCCTCCCAACAAGCGCTATCGTTTAACGCCCCTAACTAGGCAAAAAAGCAAGGGTAGATCTAGGTATTGCCATCTTTGGTTTTAGGGAAGAAAAGAGCAAACTTGTTGTCTATAGAATTAATCTTTCTATTTTGATAAAGCACATGGCTATTAATGGTAGAAGAAAGATTAAGGATGTTGCGGAAATTTGCATCTAGGCTAGCTTTTATCTCTTTAATAGATTCGTTTTGGTGGGAAAGCAAAAGAGACGTAGATTCAACTTTCTCATTCATGGGGTGCCCAAATATGGCTTTCATCTTTTTATAAGTGTCTACGGCATCCCCTTCAAGAAAGCCTTCTTCAAATATAGAATCTAAGACATGATTAAACGAAGAAGGTAGGGCAACATAAAAGCTCTTCAAGTAAACTCAATTTGGTATTGGGGTATATAGTTAGCCCGGATCCTTAACAGTCTATCCCAAGCATCTTTCAAAGATTCATCGAGTAAATAACAAAAAATTCCAGAATCATCTTCGTCAAAATTATTAGGACTCTCATTGACAATTCCGGCAGGTTTTTCCATAGTATTATTTATGAGTTTAGATAGAATAGAAGGGTTGTCCAAAGTACTAAAACTCGGGAGAGAACCCCCAACTCTTTTTGGTTCTGACATGGCGAAGGAAGGGCGAGCGGAAAAGAGAGGGCGAATAGAACGGCAAGGGTGAAGTGGGGGAGAGGAAAACGAGAGGCAAATGGCAAATAATGTAATGCGGGAGATAAGGGTTTGTGATGGGTACTTGGTATGTTGACTTTTGCGTAGACTCCCCGGCAACGGCGCCAGAAATCCTTCTTGCTACCTCTTGAGCACTGCGTTGGTTTTCCCTTGAAGAGGAAAGGGTGATGCAGCAAAGTAGCGTAAGTATTTCCCTCAGTTTTTGAGAACCAAGGTATCAATCCAGTAGGAGGCCACACACAAGTCCCTCGCACCTACACAAACAAATAAATCCTCGCAACCAACGCAATAAAGGGGTTGTCAATCCCTTCACGGTCACTTACGAGAGTGAGATCTGATAGATAAGATAGGATAATATTTTTGGTATTTTTATGATGAAGATGCAAAGTAAAATAGAAAGCAATAAAAATAACTAAGTGTTGGAAGATTAATATGATGGAAAAATAGACCCGGGGGCCATAGGTTTCACTAGTGGCTTCTCTCATGAGCATAAGTATTACGGTGGGTGAACAAATTACTATTGAGAAATTGACAGAACTGAGCATAGTTATGAGAATATCTAGGTATGATCATGTATATAGGCATCACGTCCGAGACAAGTAGACCGACTCCTGCCTGCATCTACTACTATTACACCACACATCGACCGCTATCCAGCATGCATCTAGAGTATTAAGTTCATAAGAATAGAGTAACACTTTAAGCAAGATGACATGATGTAGAGGGATAAACTCATGCAATATGATATAAACCCCATCTTGTTATCCTCGATGGCAACAATACAATACGTGCCTTGCTGCCCCTACTGTCACTGGGAAAGGACACCGCAAGATTGAACCCAAAGATAACCAATCATACATAAAAGAATTCAGAGAAGATTCAAATATTGTTCATAGATAAACTTGATCATAAACCCACAATTCATCGATCTCAACAAACACACCGCAAAAGAAGATTACATCGAATAGATCTCCACGAGAGAGGGGGAGAACATTGTATTGAGATCCGAAAAGAGAGAAGAAGCCATCTAGCTAATAACTATGGACCCGAAGGTCTGAGGTAAACTACTCACACATCATCGGAGAAGCTTTGGTGTTGATGTAGAAGCCCTCCGTGATCGATGCCCCCTCCGGCGGAGCTCCGGAACAGGCCCCAAGATAGGATCTCACGGGTACAGAAGGTTGCGGCGGTGGAATTAGGTTTTTGGCTCCATTTGATATTCTTTTTCTGCGAAACTCTGAAATAGGCAAAAAACAGCAATTCTGGGTTGGGCCTCCGGTTAATAGGTTAGTCCCAAAAATAATATAAAAGTGTATAATAAAGCCCAATAATGTGCAAAACAGAATATAATATAGCATGGAACAATCAAAAATTATAGATACGTTGGAGACGTATCATGTAACCATCCTTCAACTACTCCTTTCTGATGAGAAGATAGACATGGCTTCTTCATCCTGGCACAATCGGAACTAGTCACTTCACGTACTCCGTATTCTTCTTCAGAGGAGGATGATCCTGTTGTGCAAAGACAAGAGGACAACTAAATGCTAGCATCCCTGTTTGCTCCAAAAAAAGGAAAGGAAATATTTAAACAGCACAGATGAAGCACTTCTCAAGGACAATACCACTTTTTGATGACAGTATCTAAACAGTAGCACAACACCAATAGAGATGACAAAGCTCAATCATATGGATGAAATCAGTGGGCAAGTACCAACCTTTGTCAGGAGGCTTATTGTGTAGAGCATATAGATGAAGCACTTCTCTGGAACCATCTGTTGCTATCTACTGTGGTGGCCATGCTTACTATATACTCCACGATTAGTTTAATGTTTCCAACATCTTCTTGTGCAGTTCCACTAAAATATATGGTATCTTCAAAGAAGATCCCTGTTTGCACAAGTAGAGATAATTACGTATTACATTAAGAGTGGCATCAAATCAGTGGCAAAACAATTGCTCGTTCCAGCCATAGCAATAAATTAAAATGCAAAACTATATCATTACTTGTGTCATCACAGTTCCAGTGCTTCATTACAGCACCGGGAGTTGATTTTTGTTTTTCTTCCGCTTGTTCTTCCCCTTCATCACTTGGTTCAATAACAGACAAGCTTCGCCTTCAATGTAAGATTTGGCATGTCAATTAGGTTGCACAAGTATAGCACTAAACAATGACATTAATTTTCTGATGAAAGTGGCAAAATACAGGCCAACAGTTGTGAAATATCCTTATCTTACCTCAGTGGGATCGGATATTATGGTGCACATACAGATTGGAAGTCTTGTCTCCATTTGTGCAGTTCAATAAAATCAAGCAACATTACCGTACAAGTAGCACAACATATGAAAGCACACTACAGAATCATGTGAAAGAAGGCTAGTACTGACCTCTCATGACGTGGAATTCAAACAACTCACAAGAAGAAGATCTGAACCAAATTTTCCAACACGGATAGGAAGTAAGATCTCCTCTTGTACAGTTCCACTAAGATCAAGCAATCAAGCAACATTGTCGGTGTGACATTTTGGTTGAACTGCACAAAACACTCTTAAAACAAAAGTGTTTTGTGCAGTGCAACAAAAGGTCATAATGGCAACGAGGTGAAGTAGATAACCCTGTTTACACGGAGGTGCAAAGGAAACAACTAGTGGTCAATAACGGTGGATGACACAGAAGCCAACAAAAAGAAGCATCTACCTTATCTAAATGGGAAAGAAAGCAAGACAGTAGCATTTCACAAACGGTGGCATTGATTAATATTAACAGAGAGATTATATTAACAATAAAATTCGTTAAACATGTAATTTGCTTTTAACCGTGGCATTGCATCAATTTTCCAGCGGCATTATTAGAGGGTGTTTGTTTACAGGGAAATTTTGGTGGAGGGAGTAAAAAACTCCGTGTCAGTCCTATCTAAACCAAACAGGAGGGACTTTTAGGGACTAAAAGTGGGCATTTGGGACTAAAGAAAGAAGACCCTGAGAGAGAGTCTTTTTGGGACTTTTTCCAACAGTTGCCCCTGCCACGCATCGCACCTTGTCTCTATTAGTTCATTACTAGGGGTAACATGGTCTTTTAGCATGTCATTTAATAACCTCTAGTCCATGTTTAGTCCCTGGAACCAAGCAGGTAGGGACTAGGGAGTTTTTAACCAAACAGGGCCTTAGATTAACAACAGCTAAAGAGTTGCATGGGACAGTGGACGCACCAGCACCATGTGCATCTACCGATGTACTGGGGTGATGCATAGTCTGTTGCAACAAAGAACAAACAACCAAGGAGCATATTTGTGTTGGTCCTAGTTTTGTTATCTTTAGACACCTTTCCCTTTCGAAGACCAAGAAACCAAATTGTTACCAAGAAAAACACAAAATTCGGATGTGGACCGACGAGTATCTGGACAACCAGCCCAGTCTGCATCAGAGTAAGCTGTCAAGGAGGTGGGAGAGGAGTTGTTGATATGAAGACCTAAGTCTAGTGTGCCTTTTAGATACCGAAGAATACGTTTGACATGATTGTAGTGTGGAATACGAGGATCGTGCATGTATAAACATGTTGGGAATCGTAGCAGAATTTTAAAATTTTCCTACGCTCACCAAGATCCATCTATGGAGTATACTAGCAACGAGGAGAAAGGAGTGCATCTACATACCCTTGTAGATAGCGAGCGGAAGCGTTCCAATGAACGAGGTTGATGGAGTCATACTCGCCGTGATCCAAATCACCGATGACCGAGTGCCGAACGGACGGCACCTCCGCGTTCAACACACGTACGGTGCAGTGACGTTCTCCTCCTTCTTGATCCAGCAAGGGGGAAGGAGAGGTTGATGGAGATCCAGCAGCACGACGGCGTGGTGCTGGAAGTAGCGGGGATCCCGGCAGGGCTTCGCCAAGCACAAGCGGGAGGGAGAGGTGTTGCAGGGGGAGAGGGAGGCGCCAGGGGCTGTGGTGCTGCTCCCCTCCCTCCCCCCCACTATTTATAGGGGTCCTGGGGGGTGCCGGCCACCCTGGAGATCCCATCTCAGGGGGGGCGGCGGCCAAGGGGGTGGCTTGCCCCCCAAGGCAAGTGGGGCGCCCCCCCACCCCTAGGGTTTCCAACCCTAGGCGCAGGGGGAGGCCCAAGGGGGGCGCCCCAGCCCACTAAGGGCTGGTTCCCTTCCCACTTCAGCCCATGGGGCCCTCCGGGACAGGTGGCCCCACCCGGTGGACCCCCGGGACCCTTCCGGTGGTCCCGATACAATACCGATAACCCCCGAAACTTTCCCGGTGGCCGAAACTGGACTTCCTATATATAATTCTTCACCTCCGGACCATTCCGGAACTCCTCGTGACGTCCGGGATCTCATCCGGGACTCCAAACAACTTTCGGGTTTCCGCATACTAATATCTTTACAACCCTAACGTCACCGAACCTTAAGTGTGTAGACCCTACGGGTTCGGCAGACATGCAGACATGACCGAGACGCCTCTCCGGTCAATAACCAACAGCGGGATCTAGATACCCATGTTGGCTCCTACATGTTCCACGATGATCTTATCGGATGAACCACGATGTCGAGGATTCAATCAATCCCGTATACAATTCCCTTTGTCAATCGGTACGTTACTTGCCCGAGATTCGATCGTCGGTATCCCAATACCTTGTTCAATCTCGTTACCGGCAAGTCACTTTACTCGTACCGTAATGCATGATCCCGTGGCTAACTCCTTAGTCACATTGAGCTCATTATGATGATGCATTACCGAGTGGGCCCAGAGATACCTCTCCGTCATACGGAGTGACAAATCCCAGTCTCGATCCGTGCCAACTCAACAGACACTTTCGGAGATACCCGTAGTGTACCTTTATAGTCACCCAGTTACGTTGTGACGTTTGGTACACCCAAAGCACTCCTACAGTATCCGGGAGTTGCACGATCTCATGGTCTAAGGAAATGATACTTGACATTGGAAAAGCTCTAGCAAACGAACTACACGATCTTTAGTGCTATGCTTAGGATTGGGTCTTGTCCATCACATCATTCTCCTAATGATGTGATCCCGTTATCAATGACATCCAATGTCCATAGTCAGGAAACCATGACTATATGTTGATCAACGAGCTAGTCAACTAGAGGCTTACTAGGGACACGTTGTGGTCTATGTATTCGCACATGTATTACGATTTCCGGATAACACAATTATAGCATGAATACACAATTATCATGAACAAGGAAATATAATAATAACCATTTATTATTGCCTCTAGGGCATATTTCCAACAGTCTCCCACTTGCATTAGAGTCAATAATCTAGTTACATTGTGATGAATCGAACACCCATAGAATTCTGGTGTTGATCATGTTTTGCTCTAGGGAGAGGTTTAGTCAACGGATCTGCTACATTCAGGTCCGTATGTACTTTACAAATATCTATGTCTCCATTTTGAACACTTTCAGGAATGGAGTTGAAGCGACGCATGATATGTCTGGTCTTCCTGTGAAACCTGGGCTCCTTGGCAAGGGCAATAGCTCCAGTGTTGTCACAGAAGAGAGTCATCGGGCCCGACGCATTGGGAATCACCCCTAGGTCGGTAATGAACTCCTTTATCCAGACTGCTTCCTGTGCTGCCTCTGAGGCCGCCATGTACTCCGCTTCACATGTAGATCCCGCCACGACGCTTTGCTTGCAACTGCACCAGCTTACTGCCCCTCCATTCAAAATATACACGTATCCGGTTTGTGACTTCGAGTCATCCAGATCTGTGTCGAAGCTAGCATCGACGAAACCCTTTACGACGAGCTCTTCGTCACCTCCATAAACGAGAAACATATCCTTAGTCCTCTTCAGGTACTTCAGGATATTCTTGACCGCTGTTCAGTGTTCCATGCCGGGATTACTTTGGTACCTTCCTACCAAACTTACGGCAAGGTTTACATCAGGTCTGGTACACAGCATGGCATACATAATAGACCCTATGGCCGAGGCATAGGGGATGACACTCATCTTTTCTCTATCTTCTGCCGTGGTCGGGCATTGAGCCGTGCTCAATTGCACACCTTGCAACACAGGCAAGAACCCCTTCTTGGACTGATCCATATTGAACTTCTTCAATATCTTGTCAAGGTACGTACTCTGTGAAAGACCAATGAGGCGTCTTGATCTATCTCTATAGATCTTGATGCCTAATATATAAGCAGCTTCTCCAAGGTCCTTCATTGAAAAACACTTATTCAAATAGGCCTTTATACTTTCCAAGAATTCTATATCATTTCCCATCAATAGTATGTCATCCACATATAATATGAGAAATGCTACAGAGCTCCCACTCACTTTCTTGTAAACACAGGCTTCTCCATAAGTCTGTGTAAACCCAAACGCTTTGATCATCCCATCAAAGCGAATGTTCCAACTCCGAGATGCTTGCACCAGCCCATAGATTGAGCGTTGGAGCTTGCATACTTTGTTAGCATTCTTAGGATCGACAAAACCTTTCGGCTGCATCATATACAATTCTTCCTTAAGGAAGCCGTTAAGGAATGCCGTTTTGACGTCCATCTGCCATATCTCATAATCATAGTCTGCGGCAATTGCTAACATGATTCGGACGGACTTCAGCTTCGCTACGGGTGAGAAAGTCTCATCGTAGTCAACCCCTTGAACTTGTCGATAACCCTTAGCGACAAGTCGAGCCTTATAGATGGTCACATTACCATCCGCGTCTGTCTTCTTCTTAAAGATCCATTTATTTTCTATGGCTCGCCGATCATCGGGCAAGTCAGTCAAAGTCCATACTTCGTTTTCATACATGGATCCTATCTCGGATTTCATGGCTTCTAGCCATTTGTCGGAATCCGGGCCCGCCATCGCTTCTTCATAGTTCGAAGGTTCACCGTTGTCTAACAACATGATTTCCAGGACAGGGTTGCCCTACCACTCTGGTGCGGAACGTGTCCTTGTGGACCTACGAAGTTCAGCAGTAACTTGATCCGAAGCTTCATGATCATCATCATTAACTTCCTCCCCAGTCAGTGTAGGCACCACAGGAACATCTTCCCGCGCTGCGCTACTTTCCGGTTCGGAAGGGGTGACTATCACCTCATCAAGTTCCACTTTCCTCCCACTTACTTCCTTCGAGAGAAACTCTTTCTCCAGAAAGGACCCGTTCCTGGCAACGAAGATCTTGCCTTCGGATCTGAGGTAGAAGGTATACCCAATAGTTTCCTTAGGGTACCCTATGAAGACGCATTTCTCCGACTTGGGTTCGAGCTTTTCAGGTTGAAGTTTCTTGACATAAGCATCGCATCCCCAAACTTTTAGAAACGACAGCTTAGGTTTCTTCCCAGACCATAATTCATACGGTGTCGTCTCAACGGATTTCGACGGAGCCCTTTTTAAAGATGCGGCAGTCTCTAAAGCATAGCCCCAAAATGAGAGCGGTAAATCGGTAAGAGACATCATAGATCGCACCATATCCAATAGAGTGCGATTACGACGTTCGGACACACCGTTTCGCTGAGGTGTTCCAGGCGGCGTGAGTTGTGAAACGATTCCACATTTCCTTAAGTGCGCACCAAATTCGTGACTTAAATATTCTCCACCACGATCTGATCGTAAGAATTTTATTTTTCTGTCACGTTGATTCTCAACCTCACTCTGAAATTCCTTGAACTTTTCAAAGGTTTCAGACTTGTGTTTCATTAGGTAGACATACCCATATCTACTTAAGTCATCAGTGAGAGTGAGAACATAACGATATCCTCCGCGAGCCTCAACACTCATTGGACCGCACACATCGGTATGTATGATTTCCAATAAGTTGGTTGCTCGCTCCATTGTTCTGGAGAACGGAGTCTTGGTCATCTTACCCATGAGGCATGGTTCGCACGTGTCAAATGATTCGTAATCAAGAGACTCCAAAAGTCCATCTGCATGGAGCTTCTTCATGCGCTTGACACCAATGTGACCAAGGCGGCAGTGCCACAAGTATGTGGGACTATCGTTATCAACTTTACATCTTTTGGTATTCACACTATGAATATGTGTAACATCACGTTCGAGATTCATCAAGAATAAACCATTGACCAGCGGGGCATGACCATAAAACATATCTCTCAAGTAAATAGAACAACCATTATTCTCGGATTTAAATGAGTAGCCATCTCGAATTAAACGAGATCCAGATACAATGTTCATGCTCAAAGCTGGCACTAAATAACAATTATTGAGGTTTAAAACTAATCCCGTAGGTAGATGCAGAGGTAGCGTGCCGACGGCGATCACATCGACCTTGGAACCATTCCCGACGCGCATCGTCACCTCGTCCTTCGCTAGTCTCCGTTTATTCCGCAGTTCCTGTTTTGAGTTACAAATATGAGCAACCGCACCGGTATCAAATACCCAGGAGCTACTACGAGTACTGGTAAGGTACACATCAATTACATGTATATCACATATACCTTTGGTGTTGCCGGCCTTCTTGTCCGCTAAGTATTTGGGGCAGTTCCGCTTCCAGTGACCACTTCCCTTGCAATAAAAGCACTCAGTCTCAGGCTTGGGTCCATTCTTTGACTTCTTCCCGGCAACTGGCTTACCGGGCGCGGCAACTCCCTTGCCGTCCTTCTTGAAGTTCTTCTTACCCTTGCCCTTCTTGAACTTAGTGGTTTTATTCACCATCAACACTTGATGTTCTTTTCTGATCTCCACCTCCGCTGATTTCAGCATCGAATATACCTCAGGAATGGTCTTTTCCATCCCCTGCATATTGAAGTTCATCACAAAGCTCTTGTAGCTTGGTGGAAGCGACTGAAGGATTCTGTCAATGACCGCGTCATCCGGGAGATTAACTCCCAGCTGAGACAAGCGGTTGTGTAACCCAGACATTCTGAGTATGTGCTCACTAACAGAACTATTCTCCTCCATTTTACAGCTGAAGAACTTGTCAGAGACTTCATATCTCTCGACCCGGGCATGATCTTGGAAAACCATTTTCAGCTCTTCGAACATCTCGTATGCTCCATGTTTCTCAAAACGCTTTTGGAGACCCGGTTCATAGCTGTAAAGCATGCCGCACTGAACGAGGGAGTAATCATCAGCACATGATTGCCAAGCGTTCATAACGTCTTGGTTCTCTGGGATTGGTGCTTCACCTAGCGGTGCTTCTAGGACATAATCTTTCTTGGCTGCTATGAGGATGATCCTTAGGTTCCGGACCCAGTCCGTATAGTTGCTGCCATCATCTTTCAGCGTGGTTTTCTCTAGGAACGCGTTGAAGTTGAGGACAACGTGGGCCATTTGATCTACAAGACATATTGTAAAGATTTTAGACTAAGTTCATGATAATTAAGTTCATCTAATCAAATTATTCAATGAACTCCCACTCAGATAGACATCCCTCTAGTCATCTAAGTGAAACATGATCCGAGTTAACTAGGCCGTGTCCGATCATCACGTGAGACGGACTAGGCAAGATCGGTGAACATCTCCATGTTGATCGTATCTTCTATACGACTCATGCTCGACCTTTCGGTCCTCCGTGTTCCGAGGCCATGTCTGTACATGCTAGGCTCGTCAAGTCAACCTAAGTGTATTGCGTGTGTTCCGAGGCCATGTCTGTACATGCTAGGCTCGTCAACACCCGTTGTATGCGAACGTTAGAATCTATCACACCCGATCATCACGTGGTGCTTCGAAACAACGAACCTTCGCAACGGTGCACAGTTAGGGGGAACACTTTCTTGAAATTATTATAAGGGATCATCTTACTTACTACCGTCATTCTAAGCAAATAAGATGCAAAATATGATAAACATCACATGCAATCAAATAGTGACATGATATGGCCAATATCATTTTGCTCCTTTGATCTCCATCTTCGGGGCGCCATGATCATCTTCGTCACCGGCATGACACCATGATCTCCATCATCATGATCTCCATCATTGTGTCTTCATGAAGTTGTCACGCCAACGATTACTTCTACTTCTATGGCTAACGCGTTTAGCAATAAAGTAAAGTAATTTACATGGCGTTATTCAATGACACGCAGGTCATACAAAAAATAAAGACAACTCCTATGGCTCCTGCCGGTTGTCATACTCATCGACATGCAAGTCGTGATTCCTATTACAAGAATATGACCAATCTCATACATCACATATATCTTTCATCACATCTTCTGGCCATATCACATCACAAGGCACATGCTGCAAAAACAAGTTAGACGTCCTCTAATTGTTGTTGCAAGTTTTTACGTGGCTTCTATAGGTTTCTAGCAAGAACGTTTCTTACCTACGTAACACCACAACGTGATATGCCAATTTCTATTTACCCTTCATAAGGACCCTTTTCATCGAATCCGTTCCGACTAAAGTGGGAGAGACAGACACCTGCTAGCCACCTTATGCAACTAGTGCATGTCAGTCGGTGGAACCTGTCACACGTAAGCGTACGTGTAAGGTCGGTCCGGGCCGCTTCATCCCACAATACCGCCGAAACAAGATAAGACTAGTAGTGGCAAGAAAAATTGACAACATCTACGCCCACAACTGCTTTGTGTTCTACTCGTGCATAGTAACTACGCATAGGCCTGGCTCATGATGCCACTGTTGGGAATCGTAGCAGAATTTTAAAATTTTCCTACGCTCACCAAGATCCATCTATGGAGTATACTAGCAACGAGGAGAAAGGAGTGCATCTACATACCCTTGTAGATCGCGAGCGGAAGCGTTCCAATGAACGAGGTTGATGGAGTCGTACTCGCCGTGATCCAAATCACCGATGACCGAGTGCCGAACGGACGGCACCTCCGCGTTCAACACACGTACGGTGCAGCGACGTTCTCCTCCTTCTTGATCCAGCAAGGGGGAAGTTGAGGTTGATGGATATCCAGCAGCACGACGGCATGGTGGTGGAAGTAGCGGGGATCCCGGCAGGGCTTCGCCAAGCACAAGCGGGAGGGAGAGGTGTTGCAGGGGGACAGGGAGGCGCCAGGGGCTGTGGTGCTGCTGCCCTCCCTCCCCCCCACTATTTATAGGGGTCCTGGGGGGGCGCCGGCCACCCTGGAGATCCCATCTGAGGGGGGGCGGCGGCCAAGGGGGTGGCTTGCCCCCCAAGGCAAGTGGGGCGCCCCCCACCCCTAGGGTTTCCAACCCTAGGCGCAGGGGGAGGCCCAAGGGGGGCGCCCCAGCCCACTAAGGGCTGGTTCCCTTCCCACTTCAGCCCATGGGGCCCTCCGGGACAGGTGGCCCCACCCGGTGGACCCCCGGGACCCTTCCGGTGGTCCCGGTACAATACCGATAACCCCCGAAACTTTCCCGGTGGCCGAAACTGGACTTCCTATATATAATTCTTCACCTCCGGACCATTCCGGAACTCCTCGTGACGTCCGGGATCTCATCCGGGACTCCAAACAACTTTTGGGTTTCCGCATACTAATATCTCTACAACCCTAGCGTCACCGAACCTTAAGTGTGTAGACCCTACGGGTTCGGGAGACATGCAGACATGACCGAGACGCCTCTCCGGTCAATAACCAACAGCGGGATCTAGATACCCATGTTGGCTCCTACATGTTCCACGATGATCTCATCGGATGAACCACGATGTCGAGGATTCAATCAATCCCGTATACAATTCCCTTTGTCAATCGGTACATTACTTGCCCGAGATTCGATCGTCGGTATCCCAATACCTTGTTCAATCTCGTTACCGGCAAGTCACTTTACTCGTACCGTAATGCATGATCCCGTGGCTAACTCCTTAGTCACATTGAGCTCATTATGATGATACATTACCGAGTGGGCCCAGAGATACCTCTCCGTCACACGGAGTGACAAATCCCAGTCTCGATCCGTGCCAACTCAATAGACACTTTCGGAGATACCCGTAGTGTACCTTTATAGTCACCCAGTTACGTTGTGACGTTTGGTACACCCAAAGCACTCCTACGGTATCCAGGAGTTGCACGATCTCATGGTCTAAGGAAATGATACTTGACATTGGAAAAGCTCTAGCAAACGAACTACACGATCTTTAGTGCTATGCTTAGGATTGGGTCTTGTCCATCACATCATTCTCCTAATGATGTGATCCCGTTATCAATGACATCCAATGTCCATAGTCAGGAAACCATGACTATCTGTTGATCAACGAGCTAGTCAACTAGAGGCTTACTAGGGACACGTTGTGGTCTATGTATTCACACATGTATTACGATTTCCGGATAACACAATTATAGCATGAACAATACACAATTATCATGAACAAGGAAATATAATAATAACCATTTATTATTGCCTCTAGGGCATATTTCCAACAAAACAAGCTTGTTGGAGAGCAAAAGAAATTTCAGGACGAGTGAGAGTGAGATACTGAAGTGCACCGGTAAGAAGGATTAGAGATAGGATCACCGTCGGCAGAGAGTTTGGAACTTGTATCAACAGGGGTACGGGAAGTTTGACAATCAAGCATACCAGCACGAGAAAGAAGATCCAGAGTGTACTGGCGTTGAGACAAGAAAAGACCAGAGGAGTCACGGATAACAGCAATACCTAAGAAGTGGTGAAGAAGACCTAAATCTGTCGTAGAGAATTCGTGGCGAAGAAGAGAGATAATATGATCTAAAAGTTGTTGTGAGGAAGCTGTGAGGATAATATCATCAACATATAAAAGAAGGTAAGCAGTGTTGGTGTTGTGATGAAAGGTGAAGAGTGAAGTGTCAGAACGGGGAGGGGTAAAACCGATGGTTTGAGAATAAGTAGAAAAGCATTGGAACCAGGCACGTGGTGCTTGTTTAAGACCATAAAGAGATTTGTTAAGAAGACAAACATGATTAGGATAGGAGGAATAGTTTGGACTTGGACGCCAGACGGATGGTTGAGGAGGTGCTGTTGGTGGAGGTAGAGCTAGAGTAGAGGTAGAGGCGGAGGAGGCCGCGGCCGCGGCGACCTGGGCGGCGACGATGGCGGCGCGCCGCTCGGAGTAGCCGGGCGGCGGCGGCGGCGGCGGGGCCGGCGGGTTAGCCATACCCTAGGATCGTAAGTCTGATACCATGTAGAATTGTATTGAATAATAGTAGATACAATATTGTGCCGGTACAAGAAGTATATATAAGAGCCAAGCCGCACCTAACCTTGCCTTATTACAATCCGAGTAGGAGTCTTAATCCTATTACAAGTTGTATTCTAACAGTTTCATCAAAACAAGCAAAACAATGCATCAATAACAGAATCTGTCTAAAACAGGACAGTCTGTAGTAATCTGAACATTAACCATACTTCTGGTACTCCAAAAATTCTGAAAAAAGTAGGAAAAATAAAAAAATTGTATAGAAATACAGTGCAAAAAGTTTCAGAACCGTTTGACGTTCCAGTAAAAAATGTAAAATCGCACACTACAGCCAAAGTTTCTGTTTTGCACCGCACAAACCAACAAGCAATCTAAACATCCTAAAGGCAAACCTTGGCACATTATTTTTATAATACAATGGAATTGTACATGGGGATAATTATTTCTGTGAGAATCTTCATGAATTTTTTTACATTGTTTCCATGAGCATGAACACAAATGTTCAAGGTCGACCCTCACTTCTGCAATGCATAACTTCCAATCGCTTCTCTTTAGTGAAAAGGTTTTTAAGTTCCCCTCTATGTTTTTTGTTTTTTAACTTTATAAAAGCACTCAACAGAAATAAGTGACTCTCTAAAACTTCCGGGTTGTCTCCCTGACAGCGCTTTCTTTAAAGCCATTAAGCTAGGCATAAAGTGCTCAAGTAATGGATCCACCCGGATCCCAAAGTATATCAAAACCAATTTGAATCAACAATGATTTAGCATTTAGTAGTGAGCACAAAACAACATATATCAAGTAATGACGAAGTCTAACTCTCTTCCTATGCATCGGCATGTCATACAAGAACAATTCATGCACATCAAGTAAAGGCCAATACATAGCATAAGAAGTTTCTTGCAATTCTTTCGTGTTGGAAACATAGAGAGGCAGAGATGTAGTTCCTCTCTCATAATAATTACAAGTAGGAGCAGCAAGCACATGCATATTATATTCATCAAAATTATCATGTGTAGTAGTAGAATGCAACTCATCAATGTAATCCTTAATAAGTGCAAACTTCTCCGATGTAGTGTAGTTGGGAGAATTCAAAAAGATAATAGGATTATCATGTGTGGGTGCAATAGCAACAATTTCATTCTTAACATAAGGAACAATAGCAAGTTCAGCTCCATAAGCATAATTCATATTGGCATCATGGCCACAAGCATACCAAGCATCAAGTTCATCAAAAAGGGATATTTCAAATGAATCAACGGGATCATAGCAATTATCATAGCAATCATCCTTCGGTAAGCATGAAGGGAAATTAAATAATGTATGAGTTGAAGAGTTACTCTCATTAGAAGGTAGGCACGGGTAGCTAATCCGATCTTCCTTCTTTTGTTCTTCGCTCTCCTCATCATCTTTTTCATCCAATGAGCTCACAGTTTCATCAATTCCTTCTTCCATAGACTCCTGCAAAATATTAGTCTCTTCTTGGACAGCGGAGACTTTCTCAATAAATTCATCAATATCGGAATTGTATTTATAATTATCATAGCAATATTTAAGGATGTCAAAATTTTCAGGTCTATAAACATCATCATCAAAAGCTTCATATTTTTCAAACAAAGATCCAATTTCATAAGAACCCTTAAAAGCAACAAATTCTTCTATTCGTTCCACATCATAATAATCATATATACCATTAGCATAAGAAGCCAAGGTTTTATTATCATTAAATTCACATGAAAAGGGAAGATGTGGAGTGTTCATTCTAGAGCAACAAGTATAATCATATCTCTGGCATAAATCCCAAGCATACCATTGCAACATTTCAATTTGATCCCATAAAAGTTTTCCCTTTTGAGTCAAGCGATAATCCCTAAAATATTCACGTTGATCCAACGTTACTCCCATTATATAGTTGAATGGGGTTTTCTCAGGATTATCAAAGTAGTGCATAATATTTTTAACATAGCAAGCATCGAGGGTTTTAGGAGGTTCCCCATCTCCATGAGTAACGAGTACCACTAAATTTTTTGGTGTTTCGTGTTCCATATCCATAACTAAAGATAGAGAACAACTTAGAACAGGAAATAAAAACTACTTAGTGACAAAGCAAACAAGCACACACGAGAATATTCACCCCACGCTATTGCTCCCCGGCAACGGCGCTAGAAAAACGTCTTGATAACCCACAAGTATAGGGGATCAATTGTAGCCTCTTTCTATAAGTAAGAGTGTCAAACCCAACGAGGAGCTAAAGGTAGAACAAATATTCCCTCAAGTTCTATCGACCACCGATACAACTCTACGCATGCTTGACGTTTGCTTTACCGGAAACAAGTATGAAACTATTTTGCAAGGATAAAACTATGAGTATTTTGCGAGAATAAAACTATGAATAAATTGCAAGGTAATAAAAGTGGATAGCTTTTGTCAATAAGAAAGTCATTTGTCCCTAGGCAATCGATAACAAGTACCGGTAATCATTCTTGTAATTTTATATGAGGGAGAGGCATGAGCTAACATACTTTCTCTACTTGGATCATATGCACTTATGATTGGAACTCTAGCAAGCATCCGCAACTACTAAAGATCATTAAGGTTGTGTAACCCAACCATAACATTAAGTATCAAGTCCTCTTTACTCCCATACGTCATACCCCAGTTACTCGGGTTTAAGTTTCTGTCACTCTCACAACCCACCATAAGCGAACCATGAACATATTGCAACACCCTACAGCGGGGGCCCCTCACGTTTGCGCGAGACGGAGGGCACCGTAGGACAGCGCCATAAATAAAATATACAAACATACCAACCAAGATCACGATTAACCCATAGGACAAAACGGATCTACTCAAACATCATAGGATAACCATAGATCATTGGGAAATAATATATGGAGTTGAGCACCATGTTTAAGTAGAGATTACAGCGGGGAGAAGAGGTGTTACACCGCTGCATAGAGGGGGTGAAAGTTGGTGTTGACGGTAGCAAGATTGTTGGTGTAGATCACCGTCCCGATCCTAGCCCCGGTGGCACTCCGGCGCCACCGAGAGAGAGGGGGAGAGAGCCCCCCTCCTTCTTCTTCTTCCTTGGCCTCCCCCCTAGATGGGAGGAGAGTTCCCCCTCTGGTCCATGGCCTCCATGGCGGCGGAGGGGCGGGAGCCCCTCCGAGATTGGATCTCCCTCTCTGTTCTCTTCTGTTTTGCGTTCCCCAGATTTGGCCGAAAGCCGTTTCTTATATTTCCGGAGACCCGTAACTCCGATTGCGCTGAGATTTTTACACGATTTTTTTCCGAATATAAGCTTCCTTGCGTCCGAAGTAGAGGTCCAACCAACGTACAAGGTGGGCACAACCCACCACCGCGCGCCAGGGGCCTCTGGCGTGCCCTGGTGTATTGTGCCCTCTGTGGGGCTCCGTTTGCGGTGATTCCAACTCCCAAAAATCACAAATATTCCAAAATAAATCTCCGTATTTTTTTATTGCATTTGGACTTCGTTTGATATGGATACTCTACAATACAAAAAACATGCAGAAAACAGGAACTCGCACTAGGCACTGGATCAATAGGTTAGTCCAATAAATCATATAAAAAGTTGCCAAAAGTATGTGAAAGTGGTATAATATTGGCATGAAACAATCAAAAATTATAAATACGACGGAGACGTATCAGCAACCAACCAGTTTTGGGAACATTGAACCGGGTATTTTCTGTGTTGTTTGCTTTTTTTTCACTTTCTATTGTATTTTATGTTTTCGCTTTTCCTTTTCATTTTTCCTTTTTTCTGTTTCTTCTATTTTCTTTTTCTTTCCTTTTCTTTTCTTCAAGTTTATTTCCGTCTCAAAACTGTTCAGAAATTTGAAAAATGATTGCATTTTAAATAATTTGTTCAAAATTTTAAAAACTATTCCTGTTTTCATATTTTGTTTGTAAATTTATGAAAAAAAAATTGAATTCAAAATATGTTAGTATGATTGAAAATTTGACACAAATATTAAAAAATTTATGGTTTTCAAATTTTGTGCACAAATTCAAAATTGTTCATGTTTTTAAAATTTATTTGCAAATTCAAAAACGTTCGGGGAATTCCAAACATGTTGCATCCTCCAAAAATTGTTTAATATTTCGAAAATATTTGGGAACTTCTAATTTTGTTCAAAAAATAAAAAAATGTTCACAGATTCAAAAAGTATTCCTGTTTTTAAGTTTTGTTCATAAATTTCAAAATTTGTTCACAAAATTACAAAATGTTCTAGTTTTCAATTCTTTTGCACATCATAAAAAAATCCATCTTTTTAAAATAATTTCGCAAATTCAGAAAATACTCCTTGAATTTTAAAAAACATTCACATTTCTAAATAATTGTTCATAATGACGGATTTTTTGGGGGAATTATAAAATTTGTCCACAAATTCAATAAAATTTCATATTTTAAAATTTTGTTCGCAATTCAGAAATTGTTTTGTGGAATTTTAAGAAATTGTTCTTCTATGTTCGCGTTTTCAAATTGTCTTTCCATTTCTCAAAAAATGTTCAAAATTTCTATAGAATATCGGGTTTTACAATAAATGAATAAATATTCTAATTTTGTTTGTTTTCTTCAAAAATATGTTCATGGTTTCTATTTTTTCAAATAATTCATAAATCTATGCGCTACAGTAATATTCCGTTTCAGTCAATTCTTAAAGATATTGCACTGCGTTTTCGTGACGAGCAGACCTCATATTCAAGTTGAAGGCAGGAGTTTGATTCCTAGCCACAGTGTTTTTATTTACGTATTTTGGTCGCTCTACACAGCCAACTTCGTTGTTTTCGAGTGGGCCGGCCCAGTCGAGGTCTGCCTTTTGCGTCTGCTTGCTATTGGACGCAATAAGCGTCCAGTAGGAGCTCACTTGATGGCAATGGGTCCCCATCACCCGCGTACTCTGCGGGTAAAAACCCTATTAGAATAAGTGTATGGAACAAAAATTTACCCATGGATACTTAAATAGAAAAATATCATACCCATCGGTTAGAGAGGGTAAGGGTATGGGATCGTATAACCCATGCCCGCGTACCCATGTACCCATCTAAAATATTGAAAAAGTTATACTCTTGACGGACATGGGTGGTAGGTAAGCTCAGGATGGATGGCTAAGGGTATGAGGGTGGCTCCACCATACCCATACCCTGCGGGTGCCATCCTTACCCTTGTTAGGCCCTCAAAGTTTGAAGCAGAAGCCCTAAAGAAGAAGGTTTAGAACATCAGGTAAGAAGCCCGTGAGTTGGTGCGACAGCTATTTATCGCATTAAGCGAGCCCGATAGTTTCTCTCGCTGAAGCGTCTGAAGCCCGTGAGTTGGCGCGACAGCTATTTATCGCATTAAGCGAGCCCGATAGTTTCTCTCGCTGAAGCATCTGACTAATCGAACCAGTTCACTAGCGTGTAGAGAAATAGAAAAAAGTAGAAGAAAATGAGGGCAGGAGGCGATTCAAATGTGGGGCGTCTCTAAAATGCATAGAGCTACTTCCACTGCGCCACTCTTGGATTCGTGTTCATAAAAGAGTCGCACACTCCTTGAGGTAAAATACCGGAGGGTTTTTTTTTTCTCTTTTTTTGTTTCTTTCTTTTTTTTGGTTTTCTTATTTTACTCCGGCTTTCCTTTTTTCTTTATTACAATTCGTTTTTCTTTTTATTTCTCTTTGTTTTTTCATGTTTTTTTCATTTTACATTCTTTGCTTTTTTTTCTTCTGCATTTTTTGTTTGTTTTTCATTTTTCTTTTGCATTCTTTTTTTTGTTTTTTCTTATGTTTATTTTCGTTTTCACTCTACATTTTCGTATGCGTCAAAAAAAGTGTTCAATATTTTTTCTTTACACATTCAACATTGTCCGAACACTTATTCAAATATTTTTCAAATATTGTTTCAACATTTTTTAAATACTCATTCAACCTCTTTCAAATACTTATTCAACATTTTTGAAATACTTGTTCAACATTTTTAGTACTCATTCAATATTTTTCAAGTACCAAGTTAGTGATAGATAGATTCATTTGAGAAACAACGTTTTCGGACAGAGGGAGTACTCGTTACACATTTTTTAATACTTATTCAACGTATTTAAAATACTTTTTCACTATTTTTAAAAATTATTCAACATTTTCAAATACTCGCTCAACGTTTTTAAGACTTATTCAACATTTTTAAAGTATTTGTTCACTATTTAATACTTATTCAACATTTTCAAATACTCGTTCAAATTTTTTTAAATACTCATTAAATATATTTTTCATACTTATTTAACATTTTTCGGATACTTGTTCAACATTTTTAATAATTATTCAATATTTTCAAATACTTGTTCAATATTTTTAATACTTATTCAATATAATTTTAAATATTTGGTCAACATTTTTTGAGAATTTGTTTTGAGGAGTGTGTTTTTAGAATATTTTAAAGTATAGGGAAAAGTACGAAAATAAAACAAAAAACGAGAACAGAAAACTGAAAAAAAGGTCGTGGCCTCCTGCGCGGCTGGGCCGGGCCATCTGGGGCTCCCCCCGACGTGAGGGTTTGTCCTCGTCTCGCTGAACGCAAGGAATAGACGCGCCCGTGAGTTGGTACATACACGTATGTTTCCCTCACATGCACAAGGCGTTGGTACATAGTTTCAGACTTCCAATGGATCCTGGAGTTGTTGCTTGACATCTTTTGAGGGTCTACATCATGATGGTTATGAAGATTCAGTAATGATCTCACTGCTATAGGTCTGAATGAAGTACCATGACTGTAGTCCGTCGTTGATTTAACTTTGAAGAAGTGCACACACCCGATCGATTCAGCAGCAACTGCAGTATGATTCCAAAAGTACGTGATGTACAACTGGACTATCATGTTGATGATGCCTCTTATTGGAAAGAGTGACGTCTTTTATCTGAACTTATGGGGTTACGTGTGCAAGTTAGTGGAAATGTGCATTTCAGTCTGTCTCTAACTATGAGGAACTTTTTTTTTTATGACAGTACAATCAAGGATGTTTTCGTTGATAAATTTACCAGTATTTGGTAGTGTAACATACACTTGAAAATAGTAGCTTGGTCTTTGTATGCATGGTTATTTCAGATCAGCAACATTGCATTATGGTTTTCGTTGGTTGTGCACATAGTGATGCTTAACTACTGCTTTGAATTATTTGGATAGCCTCAGTTGTCGGACATGCATTGCGCAATTTTTGTAAATACTGAACTAGAGTTTTGTCTCATCGGATTAGTTATTTGATTGGTCTCTTCTTTGTCTCTGAAATTTATCATTTTCCGTCTCTGCATTTTGCTAGATACTACACTATTGAAGACGATGTAATATGTGTGGAGGAATGGGCTAATTATATGTGCATGAATGTGGTGCATCAACTCTTCTTCGCCTTGGGATTGATAATATTCAGACGTATTATGATCAGATGGACACCGTTTGTAGCGACATGGATGGAGCAGCATATTGAAACAGAAGACGTGAACATGTCAGGGGTTGTCAGACATGCTTATCGGGCTAAAGGTGTAATTTTTCCCATCGATTTTTTTAGCGCCTCTCCACCACATCGCACGATCCCCTCACCTTCACCGGTCTCAACAGAACCCAACCATCTCGATTCTCCCGGTCCAACGACCAATCCACAACCACACACGTCCTCGCCTCCTTGCCCCGCCCCCCAAATCCCAAACCCCTGGCTAGGGTTCCATCCGCCGCCGTCATCACGTTGGAATCTCCCCCTTATAAGCCGCGTTTATGCACACACAGGCCAACATTCAGTGGAGAGCCCACTTCATCCCAAAAGTCCGGACTGAAGGAAGGAAGGAATCTCCCCCTTATAAGCTGATTGTGGCCTTCTCCCGTAAATAAGGTGGGACTAAACCCGAGCCAACCTCACCGGCCTACAACAGCCCTAACAAGACATGCATCTTGGAGCTGGCGCAGAGGGAGGAAGATAAAGGTTGGTCTGGCCCATCGGCCTCGCAAACGAATAGGTCTGTCCTGGTAAATGTTTTCACTCCTTTTTTCTCTCCTTCCGTGTATTCTTCTCATAAAGGTCACATGCCTAACTTCGTGCTAGACCTTGCTAACTCAGCCACTTGATGTTCAACTCTGTGTGCTGGGGCGGAACTACATAGAACTAACCGGAGTCACACGGCAACCGGTAGAATCCTCTTTTGGTTTAGCCGATGTATAGTTCAGATGTTGGGCTTCGACACCGGTAAATTTTGGAGCTGGACACCGGGCGGCCGGCAGCCACTAGCAGTCTGGCTTTGGATCAGTTTGATCGGTCCTCTCCTTTGCGTTGCTCTCTATGTAGTACGTGCTCTGTTCGGCTGTTTGCCGCCTCACCGGGACAGGTATGAAAGCGTCCGTTGTTGGCATCTCAGTTAGAGACAGTCATCAAGCGCTGTCCCTGCCCTTGGTCGCTACTGCAGTTGGCAGATCGATGCATAATCTCGGTTAGATCGTGTACGTATCTTAATTGTGTAGTTCTCTTTTTTTTGCGAATATTAATTGTGTAATTCTCGTTCTCTAAATTGTACAGCCAGGGTGTCCAAATCTAAGGGTATCATAGTTGTATGGTTAGGGTTTTTCAATTCAAGGATATTACAATTGGGAAATGGATTGTTGTGATTAACCTAGCCGCCGCCTCCAAGAAGCCTAGCTTTCTGCCTCCCACCGGCGCCGGCGCCGGTCCATCCCGTCTCCGGTGGCCCTATGGCCATGGAGGCGGAGTGGATCTCGGCCCTTGCCGGTGGGAGGGCTCGTTTTTAGATCTTTTTTCGAGCTTTGTTAGGGTTTTCCCGCCTAGCCCCCGTTCCAGTGATGCGTCTTGCATCGTCGGTGGGCGTGTGGAGTTGTGTCTCCGGTGGATCTGACTTTGGTGGATTTGCTCGGATCTGTTCGTCGTTCATTTTCGTTCGTGTGTTTTCAGATTGGATCCTTTTGATCTACACTCTTCATCTGCGGCGGTTTCTGGTCTGGTGCGTTGGTTCTACGGGGCCTTAGCACGACGACTTCCCGATTGTCTACTACAACAAGGTTTGCCCGGCTCCGGCGAGGGAGGGCGATGACAGCGGTGCGCCTTCGGCTCGCTTCAGTGCTTGTAGTCGTCGCTAGGTGGTCTACAGATCTAGATGTAATTTTTATTATTTCTAGTGTTCGTTGTACTACCATGATTGAAGATGAATAGATTGGAAGTTTTTCCCTAAAAAAAAACAATAAGAACCAATGTTGAATAAGTTTAACTTCGGAACCATGCAATTCAATCAGTATGTTTTATTTATTATTTTTATTTTCTTCAAATGATATAATTCATTGTGCACTTCGCCAACATAATAACCAATAAATTCTAGGGGAATTTATGAAAATGTTTCTTAAGAAGATTAAGACATCAGCCCAAGATGACAATGCTGGCCCATCACATGACCAAATAATGTTCCATCAACTAGTCCTTTACTCTTCTTCATTTTGATAAGCATTTTTAGTTTTGGACATTTTAAATTATCCTTGTGTGTTACTTTATGTATAGTATTGCTTGATATGCTCCCGTGTATGGTGTACATGTGAACACCCGGTCATTTTTGTTCTGGCTCCTCCCCTGGTCGTGTACACCCTCATCTTCATCATCAGACAAGACAGCACATCACCATTACTGCCAGTGCCATCTTCAGGAGTAGTAGTAGTAGTACAAAACAAGTGATGGAATCGAGATGAAGAGGTCCATCTTACGGCGGGGAAGGACCAGCTTCCATAGGAGAGCGCGAAGGTGACCAGTGGCTCGGCCTCTCCAGCCTGAAGGCGTCGTCACCATACATTCCACGGGCTTCATTGTTCACCTGCTCGATCAAGGGTCATCATACGTTTACAGTTGATTCTGCTTGGGAGTGGGAGTGCTAGATACCGACGCAAAGCGGTTCGCTATCGATGGTGACACGTACATGGTTGACGCGCAGGATGAAATTGAAGTGCTCGTACAGCCGCATCCACTGGCGGAGCTTCATGGGGCCGAAGGGGGCCATTGCCCCCCTACTCTAAGAATTTTTTTAAGTGTACCCCTGATTATTACTCTTGAATATCAAAGATTTCTCAGATTTCATGCATAACTTATCATCTTCGCTCCCTCAACTCTGATTGGCCCCCTCGGTAATCTTCATCAAGCTTTGCTACATGGTTTCAGAATCCTACAAACAGAAAATCAGTGCTCGAGAGGTTTCAGAATGCAGGTACTGACTTCAAACGGTAGATCCGGGGGGAGGTGAGGCGGGGTGCTGAGCGGCCTCGTCAATGCCCTCTCGGGAGCTCGGTGGACGTCCTCATGGTGCCGGAGCTGATTCTTTAGATCATCCACCTAGCAAAATTTAAACACCGTCACGTCACATCAGCGCTGAGAAGCATCCTCAACGAACATGAAGATATAACTAGGAAAATTATCCATCCGTTGCAATGGGGAATATAATATAAATATTTTTTCATGGCAGCGGAAGCAAGCAAACAAAAAAACATGAAACAGTTATGTGTGTTTTTATGCATCACGTATATACTCCCTCTGTAAACTAATATAAGAGCGTTTAGATCACTAAAGTAGTGTTCTAAACGCTCTTATATTAGTTTACGGAGGGAATACATCAATGCTTGTGATCCTACCAGGGTGGCGCGGAGGAGGAGGAGGGTGGTGCTGGCTCGTCGACAGCGTCATCCATTGGGACATCATTGTGCATGCAAATTTTATACATAACTCAATTAATATAAATATAATTATTGCGAGGGAATTAATATGAATAGATGAAGTGTGGGCCCATGTTTTTGTTACCATCCAACTTCTAGATCAGACCTTGTACACTTCTGATTAGTTGATTGAAGATGGTTCATAGAGCATCTCAAAACTGGCACAATATATGGAAGGTTCTACAAACCATTGCATGGTGGAATTAAAAGTAGCTATTTGTGGATTGAAATTTTGAAAATTTGCATATTCAACTTTTGAACTCGAATGAGATGTGCATTGCACGTGCCAGCTTACTAGTTACTCAAAAAGGCTTGGGGGCCCAAGTTATATCAGAGAGTACAACGTGAGGAGAGGAAAATGTGCCAAGATAGGGCGGCATCTCTACTTACCGGGTCTTTGAACCTATAGACCCAGATCGTGAAATCAGAGATTACATTCCAAAGAGTATCCAAAGCTGAGTGAGTCTCGTAGCAGAATACCTGGGCCTTGCGAGTCCCAGAGTTTCCAGAGGATGGCGAGAGCGACTGTGGGGAAGATGTTGATGTCGAGGCCATCCGGAGTGACGGTATCCCAAAAGTGGTCGATGTCGAGGGGAGGGCGAAGTCCGAGGAGCCGCCACACCGGGAGTACCCTAGGGTAGGAGAGGGCAAGGTGTGACACGTCCTCAAGATGATGGTCACACCTCAGGCAGTGAGAGTTGGGGGGCGATGGTCTTGTGATGCAGATTCGCCTTGGTGTTTAGCCTATCCCTGAATAGCAGCCAGCCAAAAATCTTGACCTTCGTACCCTTAGAGCTCCAAATGCGGTCGGTGGGGAAGTCCGGCTCATCGGCGGAGGAGAGCAGCGAGTAGGCACACCTCACGGAGAACGGGACGCCGTGGGTGAGGAACCTGTCGTTGGGGTCACCTGATGGAGCGACATTCTGCAACAAAGATAGAACAACAACAAGCTCGACGGACGCATCATGGGTTCCGCGGTTCCGCAGGTTAGCGAGTAAGCCATCATGCAAAACCTCAGAGAGTAGGACAGAGGGTTTTGTGGAGCGAGAAGAGAATGGCATATTTTTGGGCTAGAGCGGTATCTGTGAGCCGAGTGACAAGCCAAAAAATAGGTAGGGTGCCACTATTTGTTAAAACGAATGAGATAGAGAGAAGGTGGTGAAGTTGGCTTTTAACTATCTTACCCAGTAAGGAGGGGTAAGAGGCTGACACTGAGAAATCCAGCGAGTAATGATGCAAAAATCACTTAGCCCATGGAAGGTCAGGTTTTTCTAGAAGTTTGAAGAAAAATTATTGTAGAAGGCAATTGTTTTGAAGTTGAAGATCTTTGATGTCTAGACAACCATGCGTCTTCTCCTTGCAAATAGTTTTCCACACGATGAGGCACTTGGCTCCTGAACACGTTTCCTCGGCAGCCCAAAAGAAGGAGCGGCGAATCGCGTCTAAATGTTTAATAATTTTCTTGGGGAGCTTGAAGAATGACATGAAATGCGCGGCGAGAGCATAGAGAGTAGCAGAGATAAGCGTCAAGCGACCACCCCAAGAGAGGAGGCGAGCGGCCCAAGCGGCAAGGTACTTCAGAAAATATTGCACTAAGGGCTCAAATGCGGCGGAGGGGAGACAACGGTAGGCCTAGGTAAACCTATGGGAAGTTGGATAGGCCACAAATGGTGTGTGTGATGTTTTGGGCCAACAAAGGGTATGTATGAATGGGGAGGAAGGTCGTTTTGATGAAGTTTTTATTTCTTGGAGAAAAGACATACGCCGGACTTTATAAATAAAGCCATTAGGCAGAGTAGCAACGAGCACCTAACATAACCAACAACAAACTGGAGAGTATCCCAAGTATGAAGGAAATAACAAAGGGGCACATAGGCCAAACGATCACGACACGCAGTTCGACAACCTACATAAACCTAGGAGCAGATATGAAGGAGGCATCAAGTCGCGCCATCCTGCTGGCGAGAGTATTGGCAGACGATCGAACCCTTCAGATAAGCTCCTCCAGTGCATCTCGATCCGCATCCTTAGTCAACAATTTCCACTACTCCAAGAAGATATACATCTTGAGCAAGTAGTTAGCCGGCCTATTAAGGAAGATATGTTCAATCGTGAATTTATTTCTAGTAGTCCAAACCGCCCAAAATAACACAGAGAACCCCACCTAGAATAAACACCTATTTTGCCCCAACATACTGGCCGCCAACGGGCGGAGCTCAGCAAAAGATTTAGGGGCCCAAGAAACCCCCATCCAAGAATGAATACAACACCAAGCCACCTTGGATAAGACACACCCAAAGAATATATGGTCCGAGTCCTCAAGATCATTACAAAAGGGCACACTGATCAGACCAAGGGTCGTTCCGTTTATGAATCTGGTCTGCCGCGGGAAGCCGGCCTTTGATAGCTTGCCACATGAAAGTCTTAACCTTAGGCGGCACCCTAGCAAGCCACACAGATTTGGACTTATTCATGGGAGCACCAGAAACTAAACGCAAGTAAAGCGATTTGACGGAGAACCTGCCAGAAGTAGTGTGGGGCCAAGCAACAGAATCATCCTTCTCCGAGAAAATAGGGAAACAAGCAGCAAGAAGGTGTTGTTCTCCCAACTCCTTAGGAGAAAGAGTTCTCCTAAAACCCAAGTCCCAGCCTAAGTGGGAGAGCTCAGAGATTGAGATCTCCGGTGAAGAGTTGTATGAAAACAGAGTCGAAAAAGCAAC
Organism: Aegilops tauschii subsp. strangulata; assembly: GCF_002575655.3. Lineage (NCBI taxonomy): Eukaryota > Viridiplantae > Streptophyta > Magnoliopsida > Poales > Poaceae > Aegilops > Aegilops tauschii. Next base: position 466,012,208 of record NC_053035.3, read on the forward strand.
AGCTAAAGTAGAATCCCAACACCACTAATCAAGCCAGAAATGCATGTAAGTGCCATTACCAACCACAAAATTAACATTAGCCCTAAAATCATCACGAACTTTGACCAAATCATGCCAGAACTGGGACCCACCCGTGGGCGAAGCAAATAAAGGAATGCAGTTAGGAAAGTATTGCCCTTTGACAAGAGAGTACCACAGAGAGTCGGGCCCCGAATAGAGAATCTTCCACCACTTCTTAATGATAAGGCGCTTGTTCATGATGGAGGTGTTTACGATGCCCAACCCACCATGGGTTTTAGGTGTGTAGATAAACTTCCATTTAACCAGCTGGTATTTGCGCCGATTGTCCGCAGAATACCAGTAAAAAGCACCCCTATGCTTGTCAAAACCCGCATGTGTCCCCTCAATGAGACGATAGAAACCCATAGTAAGCATAGGCAGAGGGGAGAGACATGCGTTAGTCAGGCACACCTTGCCAGCATTCGTATTGTATCTGTCGCGCCAAGGCATGACATGGTTGCCAACTTTGGCCACAAGAGGCACAAAATCCTTGTCACATAGTTTGAAAGGAGGAATAGGAAGGCCAAGATATTTGAAAGGGAAGGATCCAAGCTAGCAGTTAAGCAGCCACGAGACTCTCAAAGCCTCATCCACGGGCACCCCAGTGACCAAGACCTCACTTTTAGAGAAGTTAATTTTGAGACCCGAGAGAGCTTCGAAACAAAGCATAATAAACTTTAAGTTAGCAATACAGAGATCATTGAGCTCAACCATAATAATTGTGTCATCCGAATATTGGAGGTGGGTAACCCTTCCAGGAATGATATGAGAAACCATAGGAGAGATATTACCCGCCAGGGCAGCCCGAGACAGAATACACAAGAGCGCGTCAGCCACAAAATTAAAGAGAAGCGGGGAAATTGGGTCACCCTACCATAGGCCCCTACCGTTGGCAAAATAGTTACTGATAGAACCATTGACGACCACCGCCGTATGCCCGCCAAACACAAATTGCATAAGGCGATGGACATAAGCCCCGTCGAAACCTTTGATCAACAATACCTTGCGCAAGAAATCCTAGCTAATGGAGTCATAGGCTTTCTCAAAGTCCAGTTTAAGGATCAGGGCTTTCGTCTTCACGATTTCATGAAGGTTAAGAATCTCATCTAAGATGAACCGACCCTTCACAAAAGTAGATTGCAAAGGACTAAGAACTTTATGCGCAACCGGAGAGAGGTGACAAGCAAATCCTTTGGCCGGAAATTTGGCTAAATTATTGATGAGGGCAATCAGGCGGAATTGCGTAATGGAATCAGCCCTTTTCACTTTGGGAATAAGGGAGAGAATAGCATAGTTAAGACAAGACAGATCCACAATCCTCAAACAAAAACATTGGATTTTATGGATAGGCCTGTGGCTAGAGCGAAGTCATCGAAGATGGATTTTAGAAAGAGAACCTGATGCCAAGAAATTTGAAAGATTTGTATCTTTTGTCCGATTTGTAGTCGTGCACGGGACTGTACAGATAAGTCTTTGCTCTGGGAACTATTATCTTCTCTAGCAGAAATTAGTAAGTTAGATTGCCTAAGAAATATCATGCTATAATGTATGTAGTAACCACAGTCCAATATTTTGGAAATTAACCTGATGCCAAGAATTATGAAAGGTTCATATCTTTTGTCCAATTGGTAGTAGTCGCACAACAGGACTCTGCACGTAAGTCCTAAAGAAATAGCATGCTATAAGTTTTATACGAAAATATCATGCTATAAGCACTGACCACAACAATAAGAAGCTTCGAGGTACCTGCATACCTGCAGCATTGTTGCTGCAAATGACCTGCCTCTGGCTCTTGATCTTGGACTTGACTTTTTTAGAAGCACGGCTCACTGCAAGGACAGAACCGGAATATCTCATCAGGTGATATGCGCCACTATCTTCAGACATCTGACCCAAATATCTTCTCAGCAAATATTCGATTAAATGTTGCTCCTGAGAACGGATACATGCTATCCATCCAATGATCTTTGATGGACTTCCATGGCACGACAATTATATGTAGCAGCCAACAGTTCACAAATCCGTCTTGCACGAGATGCTTTGCTTAACTCAGGGGTCGTATTATTTAAGTACAAATTGGCTGGGTCGTGCTGTAAGCGTGCTGTTCTATAATTTGTTTGGTCCAGAGGTCGGTGCACCTCGTGCCTAACCCGCCAGTGTAGGCCGTGTTAGAAATGCTTATCCTGCAACCACTTGCTGTACTTTCTTCCCCCTCTCTTCTTTTGCAGAGCTAAGAGCATTTCCAACAGCCGCGCTAAACAAGCGTCGCGCCGCAAAATTGCCCATTTTAGCGCGCGCGCAATTGGTAGAGTGGCTTCAGCGGGGGCGCAAAAACCGCGCGCGCGGCATATCTAGTTCAGCGCGCGAGCCGAAACTCCATCGCGCGCCGCTTATTTGATGCGCCCGCTCCCGCACGCTGGACTCTCGAGCGCTCGCTCGCAACTCCACCCCTCATCCAGCCGCAGCGCCGCCGCCGCCACCCGGCGACCGCTCCGGCGCTTCCCCGGCCTATCTCCGCGCCGCAGCGGCTTCCTCCGCCCCCCTCTAGTCACCGCCGCCCCTCGCGCGCGGCCGTCCTCCGACGAACAGCGCCCGGGCGCTCGCTGCCGCTCGGCGCCCACAAGGTGTTCGACAAAACGCCTGCAAGGTATGTAGTGCTCAAACTTCATGAATTTGGTGCATGTTGATTGTAGTTTTTATAGCATAGTATTGAACATTGTAGATGAGTTCGTCGTATGATTCTTCCGAAGAAGAATTTGATATGGAAGAGGAGGAGGATCTTGCAATGATCCTAACTATGGACATCAATAAAAAACCGAAGCACGATGGTTCGGTTATGGGTCGGCAGAAAATTTGGAGGGATAGGATCGATGCCCACAACAGATTGATCAGTCATTATTTTGCGGAGAATCCCACATACCCCGAGTCGTACTTTCGTCGCCGGTTTAGGATGAGCACCGAGTTGTTTAGGCGCATTGTAGAGAAACTAGCGAGCCATGACTGGTTTTTTCAGCAAAGGAGGAATGCCGCCGGAGACCTCGGGCATAGCACCTTTCAGAAGGTGACAACCGCTTTGCGTATGTTGGCATACGGTATCCCGGCTGATCTAGTTGATGATCACTTGGCTATGGGTGAGAGCCAAGCCATCATGTGTGTCAAGCGCTTCGCAGTCGGAATTGTGCAAGTGTTTGGCCAGGAGTATTTGAGATCTCCCAATGCTGAAGACGCCGCAAGGCTATTCGAGATGAACAAAGCTCGCGGCTTCCCTGGTATGCTTGGCTCAATAGATTGCATGCATTGGAGTTGGAAGAATTGTCCAAAGGCATGGCATGGGCAATTCCACGGTCAAAAAAAGGGTTCCACTATAATCCTTGAAGCGGTGGCCGATCAAGAGACTTGGATTTGGCATGCTTTCTTTGGAATGCCTGGATCTTTGAATGACATCAACGTTGTCAACCGGTCACCACTGATGAATAAGATTGCAAATTGTGATTTGTCATCGGTGCAGTTTGTAGCAAATGGCCGTACGTACAACTATGGCTACTATCTTGCGGATGGCATCTACCCAAAGTGGCAAACATTTGTGAAGCCGTTGAAAAAACCGGAAGGTAAGAAAAATCTTGATTTCCACAATGCTCAGGCGGCGTCTTAGAAAAGATGTGGAGAGAGCTTTTGGGATTTTGCAAGCCCAATTTGCTATTGTGAGAGGACCGGCTAGATTTTGGGATCAAAAGATGCTTTGGTACATCATGCACGTTTGTGTGATCATGCACAACATGATCATCGAGAATGAGCGTGGCCAAGATATAGACTACTCTCAGTATGAGCTCTTGGGACATCCCGTGCGAGTGCGACGGAGGGCTGAAAGGGTGGCCCGTTTTGTTGCCTCCTATCATGCCATCCGACGTCCCGCGACGCATGATGATTTTCAGAAGGATCTCATTGAGGAGTGGTGGGCTTGGAGTGGACGACAAAAAGCATCATGATTTGTGCGTTTGATGTTGTATTGTTGAACTATTTGTTGTATTGAACGATAAACTATTTGTTTGAGTTGTAATAACGAAATTGAACTATTTATTTTGTTGATTTATTTTTTTACGTTTGATCTTTTTGCTTGTGTTTGGAATGCATATGTTGTTTGTGCGAGAGTCGCGCGCGCTGCATTTTAGCGCGGCTGCTGGAGCCAGCGCTGCCCGCTGCGCCAAACCAGGCGATGGACGCGCGGCAAAGTAGTTTTTAAGACGCAACGCGTTGGACGGCTGTTGGAGATGCTCTAAAAAGGAGCAGTTATCTAAAATTCACAATATATACCCTATTGTTTTTTCCCCGGCGTTTCTCACCGGCACAATGTATATCCTGCAACCGGCTTACAGCAGGCGGGTCCCACCTGTCTGAAACGGCATCAAAACGAGCTAACTGAGCGGTTAGTGGTTTTGTGTTGCCAAAACTTAATGTCTCCTAGATATGATTCCTTGTCCCAAGAATCAGTCAGATGGCTAGGATTAGGTAGCATCATTCACCGCTCATCACACATATCCTAGGACTCTTGAATGATATCACAATATAGTTAGCTAGACAGGAGTATCTTCTGCGATGAAAAATCCGCAACAAGAATGGAGCTGTCCTTCGCCCATCATTAGCTACTCCATAGTACGGCAAATGCATGTGACACTTGTGATTTCATTCCCCCAGATCGCCGTACCGTCACACTGCGATAATACACGGGATGTACTGCACCTCTCACTGGAAGAAAACTGATAGTGAATTAGTGATAGCAAAGTTGCTCAAGATAACAAGGAAATAAAGAGCTCGTAAATCTGATGCAGGCTCATGTCATGTGTGTACTACTAACGGGCAGCTAGATGAAAGAATTATTCCGTGAAGAGAGAAACCAGAAGCTAGCACCAGCCTGGATTTCTCATGGAACACATTATACAATGATCGGCCACGGCCAGCATGACGACACAAACAGGAGCACATGCATATATAACCGCGAGATCCGACCGACCAGACAGTTCCGCAGCGAAAGGCTACTAATTCTATGCACGCACGCACACGGATGAATCCCAGCTGGGAAGAAGAAGCCAGAAGTGGAATTAACTGGACGTGCATCTGGAACACGCGGCCGACTGGCCGACGATTCGGTGCCCGGAGAGCTACGTACTGGCTCCCCGGAGGCAGTGTCCCCTGGAGCGCCATCGGAGTTCGCGCACGCAACCTGGAGGAAGATGCCGGTGGCTGCTGCAGCATGTGGCCGTGGCCTCCGGGAGCAGCGAGGGGTGGGTATCTGCCACTGCCATGCCAGCCTCTCTCTCGATCACCGGGTTACCAGATTATGATATGGGCAAGTAGGCAAAGCATGCCTCTCTCTCCCAGCTGGCCATTTCCATGCTATATAAGCATGGCAAGCGCTGCGCATTTGGCCACAAGCCCACAACCACACAGCAGATGAGCAGAGGCAGATCCACATCTTGTAGCAGTGCAAGTGCAGAGCCTAGCAAGCTCAACCACCCTCCTGTTCAGGCGCCCGTTCTAGCTCGAGATGGAGTACAAGCTGAAGAACCATGGCAGCAAGCACCGGGGAGGATCAGGATCAGGATCAGGAGGGCTGGGCAGGATGCTGAGGGAGCACAAGGCCAGGCTCTACATCATCCGCCGATGCGTCGTCGCGCTCCTCTGCTACCACGACTAGCAGATCCATCTCTGCTCCTCATCTGATTCTTGATTCTAGCTAGGCTTGACAGACTACTTCTCTGGAGTGTGCGTGTGTGTACATAGAGTCATAGACATAGGGTAGTTTAGAAGTTCTGTCGCTGACAGCTGATTTGGATGTCCAAGTTTTGGTGTGATGTGGTTTGTTGTTCGATCCTAAGTCCTGCAATGGCAAGGATGTGCATGTATTGGTCCGTTGGGTGTTGGCATCCTCGTTGTGTATTCGACATTTGCTCGATTGGAAATGAAAGATCTCGGAAAATGAAAGAAATCAGCGTGGAAGTTATCAAAAAAGGTTTATCTCTCAAAAAAGGCTTCTGCCCCGCTTTATATATAAAGCAACGATCACCAACAGCCACATACGAATACGCGCCACCACAACAAACGCACACACCCAAGGCAGAATACACAGGCGCTGAGCGCAGCAACACCAACCCTAACTACGAAGAGATGAAGCCGCATACGACGATCCGTGGACTGCAAGGCGGCGCCTTCAGAAAGAATACGACACCGGTGCGCCGTCACCACTCGATCCGAGGATCGGAGATTCCCCTGGAGCAACACGACGGACAGTGAGAGCCGCGACGACGCCTTTAAGAAGGAAGCGAGCTTCGCCGCCGCCTGTCTGTCCGAAGATAGAACCGGTTTTCACCCCGGCCAACACTCACCGCCACCGAATGCCACACCCCGGCTGCCACGCCGCCCACATGGCCATGGCCACCAGGCAGCACCGAGCCACGGGCTCTGCCCAAGAGCACCACGCTATACCACCAACAGGGCCGCTGCCCCGGCTTTATCCAAGACCTTGACACCACCTGACCCGAGACCCGCCGCTACCCCAACCAAAGAGACAATCTCTTGGCATCCCATTTCATGATATGTACTGTCTAAGCATGATCGTTGGTCTCTGACTAGCTACCTAATTGTGATTGAAAATATGCACCCTTGGGGAGTGTTCTTACTTCATTCGATTGGATCGGGTCCACGCAAGCAATTTCATACACATGCATGGCGGTCTCAAAGGCATGCACTTGTGAATTCGCGTTACCGCAAAGAGTAGGTTGCAAATTTGCTAAAAATTCAAAATAGCTGTAACACGAGCAGATTAAGCTTCTTTTATAAGAACGACCAGATTAAGCTATACATGGAAAAAATATTAATCCTGGCCCTTTTACTTTAAAAAAGATTATTATTCCTGAAGATGGCAGTAACTTCTCCACGATGCTGAATGGTTTACTCAGAAAATTGGCAGCATTATCGCATATATATTACTTCCTTTGTAACTTAATACAAGACATTTTTTACACTGTCATGGACTCTAAAAACGTGTTATAACAAGTTACAGAGGAGTAGCTCAATATACAGGGGCAAATTTACTGGCATTGGAATACGCTGTCGCCTCGAGAGAGGGTGCTGCATGTGCCTGTGGAGCAGCTCCACACTTGTACAAGGGGTATATGCCCCCATCCCCAGCTCTCTGCCCAATGTCTCTCTCTCTCTCTCTCACCAGGTTTCTATACGTGCAAGTAGGCAAAGACGAGAGGATCATGTGAGAGAGTCTGTCATTATGTCATTTAGCCTTGACCGTCCTATATAAGCACGGCAAATCCACACTTGGCCACAACCACAGCAGTGGGAGAGCAGAGCAGGGAGCCCTCCAGCTGACCTAGCTCAGCCACCCTCATGCTCTGTTCAGCCAGGATGGACAGCCATGGCAGCAAGCACAAGGGGTCAGGAAGAGGAGGAAGGATCAGAAGGATGCTGAGGCAACACAAGACCAGGCTCTACATCATCCAGCGATGCGTCGTCATGCTCCTCTGCTATCATGACTGACTATAGTCCATAGTGTTCTGTTCTTCGTTCGGTTCTCATTTGTACCTACTCTAGACTTGACAGATTATTTGGTGTGTGTGTGTGTGTAGTTCATAAGTTTCAGGTTGATTTTGCTGACGGATAGTTTTGATGTTGAAGTTCTGTGTGGTGTAATGTGGTGCTCCTAAGGCCTGGAACGACAAGGATGATGTGTTAGGTCTTGGCATCTTTGTTGTGAATTTGCTCGACAAGAAATGAAAGATCTCAGAAAAAGAAAGAAAGAAATAGTGTGAAAGTTCTCAGAAAGGTTATCTCTTGGCATCCCATTGTTTTGAGTCTCTGTCTACTTACATAATTCCTAACGCGTATATGCATCCTCTGGGAATGTTCTTATTCAATTGGATTGGATCAGTTTTTCGAACGATTTTGCACACGGCGCCATCTCAAAGGTGTGCATTCTCGGAATTTTTAGCGATATCGAGGTGAAACTGGCAAGATCAGTCTGTATATATCTTCGTTCAAAATTCAAATAGTTATACGCACAACCAAGAGAAAATACAAATAAGCAATAATTATGGTTTCTGAAGATACATTGCTCATGGGATCCCCTAAAAGAACTCCTTGCTCATGGGAGGACTAGTGGCTTTCCAGCAGTACTATACAGTATCAGTTTATCTAGCACACTCCATGCTCATGGTTCATTCTGTATCAGCTTTTGAATTTTTAATGCAACAAAAATGTTTGGTAAAACCGAACAGCACTGGATGACAGAAATGAGAAGCTTCAAGGAACTTGCATGCATGCTGCTCCAAATCTCTTGGTCTTGATTTTTTGAGACGCACAGCTCACTGCGAGCAGATCTCATCAGGAGCTATTATGCGTCGTTATTTTCATGGTGACTAGATTATCGGACGATCAGGCAAGCTGACAATTAAATATTTATCCATGAAATCATCCAGGTCTGTGCACTGCAACTACAGTGAGCTGTTATTTGATGAAATGTTGCTCCCAAGGAGGTATACATGACATCATCCATGCTGAGCCTTGATGGATGCCTCAACCTGAACACAAGCAAATTTAGTTTAGTTTAGTGCAAATTGGCTGGGTTCCGAACATGATGTTTTTTAAATAGTGCAGAGGTCGGTGAATACTCCGTTTATCCCGCCATTGGAGGCCGCGTAAGAAAAGGTTTATCCTGCAACCACTGGCTGTACTTTCTTCAGGATTCACGTCCAAGTTCAGGCCATCCATGTAAACTATGGTGGGATAGCTAAACTAGTGCTAATCATGGTGCTACTTGATGTACTCCGACCAGTAGCTCTGAAGTTTTCTCCAAACAAGAGATGTGAAACTGCGGCAATCCACCTTCGCAGCTCCCGCATCGGCGGGCATCGCGCGCTGGCGCTGCCTTCGGAAACCGAATGAAAATTCAGTTTACAAATTTGACCAGACAGAAATGTGCAGTGAGGTGTCTGCATAGACTGTGCAGACCTTGTCATTGTGGCTACAACTGGCTACTACTATGACTTTCTGGTCTCCAGACCATTAACCAGTAGCACAAGATGAACATGGTGTTATCTCAGAAAGAAAATGTGAACGTGGTTAGTTAGCTGTAACGACGTCTGAGAGACTTGCACAAAGTGCTGTAGAATCCGGATGAAATGACTTGTCTGCGAAGATATTATAAGGATTTTTTTGCGGGTGATATTATAAGGATTTGATGCTGTAATGATGTGCAGAGATAACATTTCACAGTATCAAAATCTTTGACTAAAGCTCACATTTAGCACCTCTCCTGCAGTAGTGCAGTTCATTTTTTCGAAAAGGGGCGCTTTATTACTTAAAAGATTTAAGCATTACACCCGGCCTCTGCATAGCTAAGATGCACACAGCCAAACAATATCCTCTCATTCAAAAAAATAGGCGAAATACAAGGAAAACATGCAGTATCCGTATAACGCCTAAAGCGGAGGGAGGCCAATCCTAAGATCATGCTGCCACCCATGTTGGGTAAAAGTATCCCTCGCCGTAGCCTCCAATCGTGTACACACCTCCATAAACAGGTCTCGATTCTCCACACATTGTAGAGAGGACCATAAACGAAGAGTCCCGGTACATCTGTAGATAACCTGCATAAGAGAAGTACTTTTATCATTAAAAACCTTATCATTTCTACAGAGCCAAAGCGACCAAATAACGGCAAGCGCTCCCACTCTGAGAAGGGTTCTAAACCTGTGATCAATCCCATGTAGCCAGTTGCCAAACACATTAGCAACACTACAAGGAGGATACAAGCCAGAAGCTATTTGGATGACTGACCATATAGAACGAGCCAATTTGCATTGAAAGAATAAATGTTTTATTGTCTCATCATGGTGACAAAAGACACATTGCGGACTTCCATGCTAATTCCTCTTAATAAGGTTATCTTTAGTAAGAATGACTCCACGACGAAGATACCATGCGAAGATTTTATTCTTAAGCGGTATCTTCATCTTTCATATCTTCTTATTATTATCAACTGGCACATCAGACTGGATTAACGCTCTATACATAGATGTTGGGGATCGTAGCAGAATTTTAAAATTTTCTACGCATCACCAAGATCCATCTATGGAGTCTACTAGCAACGAGAGGGAAGGAGTGCATCTACATACCCTTGTAGATCGCGAGCGGAAGCGTTCAAGTGAACGGGGTTGATGGAGTCGTACTCGTCGTGATCCAAATCACCGATGACCGAGCGCCGAACGGACGGCACCTCCGCGTTCAACACACGTACGGAGCAGCGACGTCTCCTCCTTCTTGATCCAGCAAGGGGGAAGGAGAGGTTGATGGAGATCCAGCAGCACGACGGCGTGGTGGTGGAAGTAGCGGGGATCCCGGCAGGGCTTCGCCAAGCGCAAGCGGGAGAGAAAGGTGTCACGGGAGGGAGAGGGAGGCGCCAGGGGCTAGGGTACAGCAGCCCTCCCTCCCCCCCCTTTATATAGGCCCCCTGGGGGGCGCCGGCCCTGGGATCCCATCTATGGGGGGCGCCCCCACCCCCAGGGTTTCCAACCCTAGGCGCAGGGGGAGGCCCATGGGGGGCGCACCAGCCCACTAGGGGCTGGTTCCCCTCCCACTTCAGCCCATGGGGCCCTCCGGGATAGGTGGCCCCACCCGGTGGTCCCGGTACAATACCGATAACCCCCGAAACTTTCCCGGTGGCCGAAACTGGACTTCCTATATATAATTCTTCACCTCCGGACCATTCCGGAACTCCTCGTGACGTCCGGGATCTCATCCGGGACTCCGAACAACTTTCGGGTTTCCGCATACTAATATCTCTACAACCCTAGCGTCACCGAACCTTAAGTGTGTAGACCCTACGGGTTCGGGAGACATGCAGACATGACCGAGACGCCTCTCCGGTCAATAACCAACAGCGGGATCTGGATACCCATGTTGGCTCCCACATGTTCCACGATGATCTCATCGGATGAACCACGATGTCGAGGATTCAATCAATCCCGTATACAATTCTCTTTGTCAATCGGTACGTTACTTGCCCGCCCGAGATTCGATCGTCGGTATCCCAATACCTTGTTCAATCTCGTTACCGGCAAGTCACTTTACTCGTACCGTAATGCATGATCCCGTGGCTAACTCCTTAGTCACATTGAGCTCATTATGATGATGTATTACCGAGTGGGCCCAGAGATACCTCTCCGTCATACGGAGTGACAAATCCCAGTCTCGATCCGTGCCAACTCAACAAACACTTTCGGAGATACCCGTAGTGCACCTTTATAGTCACCCAGTTACGTTGTGACGTTTGGTACACACAAAGCACTCCTACGGTATCCGGGAGTTGCACGATCTCATGGTCTAAGGAAATGATACTTGACATTGGAAAAGCTCTAGCAAATGAACTACACGATCGTTTGTGCTATGCTTAGGATTGGGTCTTGTCCATCACATCATTCTCCTAATGATGTGATCCCGTTATCAATGACATCCAATGTCCATAGTCAGGAAACCATGACTATCTGTTGATCAACGAGCTAGTCAACTAGAGGCTTACTAGGGACACGTTGTGGTCTATGTATTCACACATGTATTACGATTTCCGGATAACACAATTATAGCATGAACAATAGACAATTATCATGAACAAGGAAATATAATAATAACCATTTATTATTGCCTCTAAGGCATATTTCCAACAATAGACTCTACTGAGAACTGTCCATTCCCATGTAGGTTCCATCGGAATACATCAGACCCATGTGACAATTGCACTGTGGACAACTGCTGGAGCAGGATGTTCCACGATTGTAGTCTGGGTCCAAATAAATCCCTTCTGAATGTCACATTTGGCGGAAATGATTCCATTACCGTGGCGATAGTATCGCCCTTGTGACGTACAATGCTGTATAGAGCCGGATATTGTTCCCGGAGAGTGGCATTTCCTAGCCACTTATCCTCCCAGAATCTAATTTCCGAGTCATCCTTAATCGAGAAAGATCCATAGCAAAAGAAATATTTCTTCGTAGCCATTAGACCCGCCCAAAAGTGAGAATCCCCAGGCTTCCAATATACTTGGGATACTGCCTTGGAGCCCACATATTTCCGTTTGAGGAGGGTTTGCCATACACCATCTTCCGTTAGTAATTTAAACAACCATTTACCGAGTAGGGACCTATTCTTAACCTCAAGGTCATGAATGCCCAACCCGCCTTGGTCTTTGGGACGGCAAACCACACTCCATTTAGCCAATCGATATTTCTTTTTCTCGCTATCTCCTTGCCAAAAGAATCTTGATCGGAAATAATCCAATCTAAGTAAAACTCCTTTTGGCAACTGGAAGAAGGAGATCATATATAGTACCCTATTACTTAGTATTGAATTTATTAGGACCAATCTTCCTCCTAGAGACAGCAGCTTACCTTTCCAACTGCTAAGTCTTTTTTGCAGCCTCTCCTCGACGTGTTTCCATTCAGCATTTGTGAGTCTCCGATAATGTATCGGTATCCCCAAATATGTGATCGGAAACTGGCCCAACCCACATCCGAACAGTTCGGCGTACAGGTGAGCCTCGTCTTGGGCCTCGCCAAAGCAAAACAATTCACTTTTATGAAAATTGATCTTAAGACCTGAGAGTTGCTCGAATGCTGATAAAATTAATTTCAGATTTCTCGCTTTCTCGAGGTCATGATCCATGAAGAGAATTGTATCGTCGGCATACTGAAGTATGGAGAGGCCACCATCAACTAGATGATTTACTACCCCATCAATTTGTCCATCAGCCTTGGCACGCTCAATCATGACTGCTAGCATATCCGCCACTATATTGAATAGCATGGGCGATATCGAGTCACCTTGTCGCAATCCCTTCTTCGTTTGAAAATAGTGGCCAAGGTCATCATTGACCTTAATGGCAACACTGCCTCCTGAAACAAAGCTATGGATCATTGCGCGCCACTCTGTAGAAAATCCTTTCATTCTGAGAGTCTGTTGAAGAAAGGTCCATTTGACTTTGTTATAAGCTTTTTCAAAGTCTATTTTAAGTACGACCCCATTCAACTTTTTTCTATGTAATTCATGGACAGTTTCATGAAGGATAACAACTCCGTCTAGGATGTGTCTACCTTGCATAAAAGCTGTCTGTGAAGGACGAACCACATGTTCAGCAACCGAATTCAGCCTAAGAGTTGCAACCTTCGTGAATATTTTAAAACTAACATTAAGGAGGCAAATAGGTCTATATTGTTGTATCCTTTCAGCCTCATTAACCTTAGGTAATAAAATAATCTCACCGAAGTTTAAGCGAAACAAATCTAGTTGGCCAGCATGTAGATAGCTAAACAAGAGGAGGAGATCCTATTTGATGACTTCCCAGAAGTTCTGATAGAACTCTGCAGGAAAACCATCCGGACCCGGGGCTTTGTTGTGCTCCATTAGGAAAACCGCCTTTCTAACTTCCTCCTCGGAGTATGGTGCTGTTAGAAGGTTGGTTTCCTCATCAGAGACCTGAGGGATGTCATCTGTTCGAGACTCATCCATCGAGAAGTTTCCTTCCTCTGGGGCTCCGAACAAATTTTTATAATAATTAGTGATATAAGATTTAAGTTGCTCATGTCCCTCAATTGTGCCCTCATCCTGTTGAAGTGAATGAATAAGTTTCTTCCTGTGTCTGCCATTGGCGACGCCGTGGAAATATCTAGTATTCGAATCACCTTTTAGGATAAATTGAGAGTTAGAGTGTTGGTACCATTTGAGTTCCTCTTCACGCAGCATGCTAGCTATCTATCCATTCGATTGACTCTTGATCTCGATTTCATGCTCAGATAATGGTCTAACCTCTGCCAAAGCTTCTGATTCATCAATGATAGATGAAAGACGAAGCTTCTCCTTTTTTAGGACACCCACTGTATGCCTAGCCCAACCACCAAGGAATTTACGTAATGCACGCATTTTGTTATTCCATTTGTGTATTGGGGTATCCCTGGCCACCGGTTTCTCCCATACCTTCTTGACCATGTCATGGAAGCCATCCCGGAGCAACCAACCAAGTTCGAACTTGAACTTGCATCTATGTTGTGGTCGTGGCAAACCAGTAGTTAGGAGAATTGGTGTGTGGTCTGATATGGCCTCGAAACGAGGTAGAGCACGAACAGACACCATAGGAAATTTAGATTCCCAGTCGGTATCCATTAAAACGCGATCTAGTTTCTCGTATGTCGGTTCCGGAAGACTGTTCGCCCAAGTGAATTGTCTTCCAATCATGGAAACCTCTCGCAGATCGAGAGTGTCGATGACATCGTTGAAAAGGAAAGGCCAATGATTATCAAACCTACCACGGCTTTTCTCATTTGGAAAACGAAGCAAATTGAAATCCCCTCCTATAAGAATGGGGTAGGGATTATCTTTCGCCAGATTAACCAATTCACGGAGAAAATCAACCTTGAGTTCATCCTGGGCTGCCCCATACACGGCGACGAGGGTCCATGTGAAGTTGTCGGCCTTGTTGCGAATATGGAGTTTAACGTGAAACTCACCATCCGAACTAGCCAAAAAATCCATAGTCCCCATGTTTACGCCAAGTAAGATGCCCCCAGAACGACCTCTAGGCGGTCGTGAAACCCAAGTGTATTCTATCCCGCCAGAAAGACGGTTAAGCAGACTTACTGAGAAGTCACGTCTCCCTGTTTCAGAGATAGCCAAAAAATCTAAATTGTATTCCCTATTACACTCCGCAATGAATAAATGCTTAGCCAAGTCACGAAGACCTCTGCTGTTAAAAAACATTCCATTCATGGGGAAACAATAGGAGATTTAGAAAATTTCGCCCTCTTATGGGACTTACTAACTTTTTTCGAACGTGCGATCTTTGATTTACGTCCGGAGGCTGTAAGCTCAATCAAAGAAGTAAGCCCGGATTCATCTAGACCCACGTCTGAAACCGCTCCAACTAAATGAGAGAGTAGCTGGCCATCTGATGTGGCATGCAGCTCCTCCTCGTCAGTAGGAGAGGCAAAAGGCTTGCTAGAAACATGTGGAACAACTTTTAATCGATCATATTCCAAATGTTTCAGAGCCTTTGTCGAAATAGAAATATCCTTCTCATTCTTTCCCAGACTAACACCCACATTATTCAACTTAGAAACGATGCTAGTATTGGAAAAAGCTAAAAATGGTTTGGGTGGCGACATAGTACCTTGGTGATCGAGGTTCTGCGTTGCTTTACGCCACATAGCCTTGGCCAAGGAGTCCTCATCTGTGACTGAAGTACCATCGTCGGCAACCGTATGCCGACTACTCCGGCGTGAAGGTGTCACCCCCCTCGATAGTGGAGGCGCCAGCTCTACTGTCGGTGGAGGGGATGATGATGGAGAAGCAACCCCCTCCCCGATAGTCTCAACAGCAGGATGGAGCGACGAGGTCACCATCTCACGGTGTGTGAGGCACCGGACCAGACGTACCAGCGGACGCGGGAGGGGTGGACGTGGCTAGCTCTACCTGCGGCTGGGGCCGAAGCGCAGCCACGGATGCATGCATGCATGCCTGCACACCCACGGCCAGCTCTTCAGGATCACGTCCATGCATGCATGTGTGTACACCAGTGGTCGGCCCTTCACGACCACTCCCAGCTGGGGCCAGCGTCCACAGCTCGACCCGAGCAGGTAGCTGGGCGGCCACCTCCAGCACATCCGGTGGCAGTTCATACAATGTCAAGTCAAATAGTTTTGAAGTATCATCACTATAAGATAAGTTCAGAGATTAAAAAAAGGGTCAAAGTCACTGTTTAAGAGCCAAGTCAGAAGCCACTGTTTGGATGAAGGAATATCAAAGTGTTTGATCGGTCGGGGTATGCGGCTCCTAAGATACATTGCGCATGGGATCCCCTAAAAGAACTCCTTGCTCATGGGAGCGAGGACTAGTGGCTTTCCAGCAGTACTATACAGAATCAGTTTATCTAGCACACTCCATGCTCATGGTTCATTCTATATATATCAGCTTTTGAATTTTTAATGCAACAAAAAAATTTGGTAAAACCGAACAGCACTGGACGACAGAAATGAGAAGCTTCAAGGAACTTGCGTGCATGCTGCATTGCTGCTCCAAATCTCTTGGTCTTGATTTTTTGAGACGCGCAGCTGATTGCGAGCAGATCTCGTCCGGAGCTATTATGGGTCGTTATTTTCATCATGACTAGATTATCAGACGATCAGGCAAGCTGACAATTAAATATTTATCCATGAAAACATCCAGGCTTGTGCATTGCAACAACATGACATCATCCATGCACTGAACAACCTTGATGGATGCCTCAACCTGAGCACAAGTGCACATGATGCTTTGTTTAATCAAGGTGTCACTTTAGTTTAGTTTAGTGCAAGTTGGCAGGGTTCCGAACACGATGTTCTTTTATTAGCACAGAGGTCGGTGAAGCTCCCGTTTAACCCGCAATTGGAGGCCGCGTAAGAAACAGTTATCCTGCAACAACTTGCGGTACTTTCTTCAGGATTCACGTCCAAGTTCAGGCCATCCGTGTAAACTATGGCTTGGACAGCTTGACTAGTGCTAATCATGGTGCTACTTGCTGTACTTCGACCAGTAGCTCTGAAGTTTGCTCCAAACCAGAGATTCGAAACCACGGCACTCCACCTTTGCGGCTCCCGCATCGGCGGGCATCTCGCGCTGGCGCTGCCTTTGGAAACCGAATGAAAATTCAGTTTACAAGTTTGACCAGACAGAAATGTGCAATTAGGTGTCTGCGTGGACTTTGCAGACCTGTCAGTCTACTACTGTGGCTTTCTGGTCTCCAGACCATTAACCAGTAGCACAAGATGAACATGGTTTTATGCCAAAAGGAAAAAAAGATGAACATGATTAGTTTGATGTAGCTACGTCTGACAGACTTGCAATAAATGCTGTAGAATCCGAATGAAATGACTTGTCTGCAAAGTATTATAAGGATTTGATGCTGTAGATGATGAACATAATGTGCAGAGATAACATTTCACAGTATCAAAATCTTTGACTAAAGCTCACATTTAGCACTTCTCCTGTAGTTCATGCAATGTAAAGTCAAATAGTTTTAAAGTATCATCACTATCAGATGGGTTCAGAGATAAGAAAAAAAAAAGGTTAAAGTGCCTGGTAGTGTTGTTTAAAAGCCAAGTAGAAGCCACTGTTTGGACGAAGGAATATTAAAGCGTTTGGTCGGTCGGGCATGCGGCTCCTGAGCTAGAGTTGGTTGACTTAAGCTCATGAGTCAAACTAGTTCAATCAATAAGCGCGACTCCGTAACCGGCTCCTCTGCACTCTTTGTTGCAAGTAACCACAGTGCAGAAATCCCTCTTATTGTCTTACAGGATACATTAATTGGTTAATTCACTGGTCGCCTTAGTTTAGTGCAAATTAGCTCGGTCCCAAGCCACCATTGGAGGCCACATAAGAATCTCTTATCCTGCAACTACTCCCTCCGTAAAGAAATATAAGTGTCTACATCACTACTTTAATGATCTAAATGCTCGTATATTTTTTACAGAGAGAGTACTTGCTGTATTATACATCCAGATTCATGTCCAAGTTCAGGCCATTGTTGTAATGTACACCAATGAATCTCTTACTATATCACAATGTACACCAATGTCGTGGTCGGACCAGTTCTTTTGGCGGCTTATTGCCTCCTCCCCAGCTTTTTCCATAAGCCGTCTCCATCATTCATTGGGGCTTTTGAACTAGCTATGGGATAACTAATTTAGAAGCCTTAAATTTTTTTGGTACCGGCTTATTTTTTAAGCTGGGGAGAGGCAGCTTATTTTTTAAGCGGCCCAAAAGAACTGGGTTAGTCCCATGATCAGGTTTATTTTTTTGTGATATAAGAGATTCATTGGTGGACATTGCCTCAATTGGGTAGCATCACCAACCACCACACATGTCATAGAACCGTTTCGAAGATATCACAGTAGTTAGCTAGACAAGAATATCTTCTCCGAGATGAAAAATCTGCAACGAGAATGGAGCCCATCATTAGCTGGGTGGTTAGCACGGGGAGCGGGAGCAGTCTGATCGAGCTAGCAACGACACGCCTGTGATTTCTCCAGGATCGTCGTATCGTCACACTGCAATAATACACGGTACGTTTAATGTCCTTTCCCGTACTGGCCAGTACGGAACGCAGCTTCAGCAGCGAATCTGCTCATGTGGTGTGGTGGCCTTTGCTAGCTGCTCCTCCACCTTCCCGGCGTTGCGGTCTCATGGTTTCCAGAGTACATTTTGTGCCCTAAAAAAAAGAGATTTTTCACGGTTACAGCTATGCTCGATAATGGAACTCAGTAATGTTTTTTTTAAAACAAAGGTAGATCATTTGCTGACGGTTGAGAGGATTTTTCTTGTGAAACCAGTCTGAAGAGAGGATTTTTCTAGCAGAGCCGGTTTCGACCGGTGTCCTGCTAGCCAATTGAAATGTGTCATGTGTTTACGTGCACATTATCACATACAAAGTATTTGATTCATTTCCTTTATTGTATGTGATTTCTCCTATTTTTTGCTGGGAACCACTCACTATTTAGGACCGTGACTTCATTTTGTTCAATATAGTTTATTCTTTTACCCCCACAATCCATCCACCCATATTTTTACTTTGATCCTAAAATTTGTAACACTTTTGACTTTGAAACAGTGATCCGATTTACAATCTGTTTTACAGATTTGTGATCATGACATTTCAATCTTTAAAACAAGATTAATCTTGGACATGTTCTGAACAAGTTCATATTCAAATTTGATACCATAATGAAACTTATATGAAATACAAGATGATATACATTAATGAAATTGGAATAAACCAATAATGAAAACATGTGAAAGGTGTAATAAACCATAATGAAACTTATATCAAATTCGAGACGAAACATTGATAAATTATGGAATGAAACAATAAAGAACACATGCAAAAGGGAATGTATGAAAAAAGTAATGAAAACATCTAAAATTGTGATGACATGGAAACGAAATCATATAAAAGATATGTGAAAAGAACACTTTTAGAGCTTAGTCCAAACATTAAACATAATTTAACAAAATGATATGAAAATTTAAAAAAGAAACTCTAAAAATAGAAATGAAACCTGAATAAAATGGTACTTAACTCCAGAATGAAAAGCAATGAAAGCATCTAATGGAAAAAGTTAACGAAACAAGTAAAAATACGATGAAACACACATGAAATAATTTCATATAAGTTTCAACATAGTTTCATAATTTTAGTTTGAAGTTTTTCAAATGTGTTAAAATTATCTTGTTTTGAAGATTTAAGTATTGTGAAAACTAATATCCAAACGTTCGCCAATCAGATATTTGGTTCAAAAGATATAATTGATACTCCCTCCGTAAACCAATATAAGAGTGTTTAGATCACTAAAATAATGATTTAAACACTCTTATATTAGTTTGCAGAGGGAGTACAAACTATATAATCAAACTGAAAAACGTTGGTGGGTGGGTGGGATTTAATACTACCTACCCACTAGTCACTGCCTATGGGGCCTCCTCGCTAGTTGTCCCACATGTCACAGAGCTAGGTAAGAAAGTTAGATGGATTGAAGGCGAAAGAACATAGTATGTTGTATATGTGTCGGGCAATGCATGGTATAGCAATTGATAGCGAGCACACATCCCAAGCAATGATGGACAACAACAACCTATCCTGTAGAAACTGGTTCCGCTAGAAAATCTTTTCACAATTCGTCTGATTGTGTATCATATTCTTATTGGCTTTTGGAGAACAACTGCCTTGGATAATATTTATGCTGGCGGTTTTTCAAGACGTTTTAGATGAGGTGTCTCAGATAGCCATTTTTACACTGATGAGAAGTACTCGAAGGCTTGATATACATGATTAAATTTTTGTGCAGTTTGATTTTGGTTTGTGTGTATACCTTATATGCTAGTACTATGCTCATGAGCTCTTTAT
This sequence comes from Aegilops tauschii subsp. strangulata, assembly GCF_002575655.3. Classification (NCBI taxonomy): domain Eukaryota; kingdom Viridiplantae; phylum Streptophyta; class Magnoliopsida; order Poales; family Poaceae; genus Aegilops; species Aegilops tauschii. The sequence continues at coordinate 466,032,255 of NC_053035.3, forward strand.
TTTGGAAATTTTAAGAAGTGCCCATACAAGTTTCAAAAAAGAATCGTGAAAAAAAAACATGTCAACAGAGTTTCATGAAAAATGGCTTTAATCATGATCTACACAGGAAAAAAATGATGATCTATGATTGTGAATAGTCCTACCATCCCTGCGTATATGAATACAACTTACAGCCATAAGTTTATTGGAAAACATGATAACAAAAACACCTATCATCCAAAGAAATGTCTTCCATATATTGATACGCACTCACACCCATGTTTTCGCATCCAGCGGATTAATGCCTAGACAAGGATTTTTCATCCTAGAGAGGCCATGCCCCACTAATCAAGTTAGGACATCAGCCTAACGACAAGCCTTCACAAGGAGAAGGAGGTGAGCAAGTACTTCATTTCTAGATCCAAAAGTGATGGCCAGGCCATATGTTTTGATATCAATCTTCCATTAGTTGCACCGCCCATGACTTTGTGTTTTTAGAGCTAGTCACCCATGGAAGGCCACCACCAAAACTCCTCTTCTTTTTCAAGAAAATTCCAATCTATTCATCTTCAATCATGGCAGTAGAAAGAACAACATAGGTAATAAAAATTACAACTATGTTCGTGGACCACCTGGGGATGTCTACAAGCACTGGAGCGAGCCGAAGGCGCGCCGCCATCATCGCCTCTCCCTCACCTGAGCCAGGACGCACCAGAGTAGCAACCCTTGCCGATGAAGAAAGTTGTAGATCAAAAGGATCAAACCTGTAAACACCCACAGAAAGATGAACGAAGACTGGATCCACCGAAGACCAGCACCGGCCGAAGCCCGGGAGATCCGATGGAAACAAACCTCCACACGCCCTCCGACGATGCTAGTGCCACCGTCACACAACCCCAACCAAGACGATGAATCTAACAAGAACGAGAACGGGTCCCTCCTGCCCGCGGGGGGGGGGGGGGGGGGGGGTGTAGGGTCCGAGATCCTCCGCACCTCCATGGCGTAGAAGCCATCGGAGATGGGGCAAACCGGCGGCAGCGCCAACGGGAGGAAAAGAGCTTTTCTTGTGGAGGAGAAAAGAGATGCATAATAGGCTATCATCAAATATGAATTGACCTGACTAAGATGAATCAGACTAGACCAAGTCAGTGGTTACTCTATATATCTATCATGGCCACGACTAGTAAGGAGTCGAGGATCTAACCATCTCCATTGGATTTATGCCTAGAAGTGCAAAGGGAGTGGGTGCTTCTAGCGTGAGTTGGACAAGACCTAGCCCCGCTATCGGATGCACAGTGAAACATCTGATACCGTCAGGGGCGGAGATAGGACCCGGGCCCCCAGGGCTTGAGCCTGGGGCGTGAGGCCCAACTTCTTTGATGACTGTAGCAACTACCAACATGTGAGGCCCAAATCCAACATAGTGCACGAAGGCGGCCCGAGGCCTGTTGCCGGCCTGGCTCCGCCCTGGATACCGTTAGATAATATCAAGCCAATAGATTCGTTTTTTTCTTGCCCAGTAACCATCATGGTTTTTGTTGCACCCCTAGATCCATGGACAAACAATCAAAGATGTTGCCGATCGACACACGAGCCACCATATCCGTTTGTCGCCGGTTACTAGGAGTTGTGCTCAATCACCCACATTCTGCACGTTACGGCCCAGAGCCACCCTCACATGAGACAACAAGCCACCACTGCAACTGCCATTGCCCCCCCCCCCCCCCCCAAATGATGCACAAGAGGGGGTCGGCTTACAGATAAACAAGGACGGACACCAGGAGCTACCGAACACGAGCAACGACTGCTCGATGCTAGCGATACCTCCTAATTGTATGGAGTACGATCCACGGCTTCCATATGTCGTGATCGTTATCATCATTTTGCTAACTTTTTTTCTCAAAAAAGGATAATACGGTCTTCTACATGCACACAACCTTGATTTACTAAAAAATAATCAGTTGTACAAAATTGTATAATAGAGGGCCCACATGTCAATGACATAGCAACCGAGATTACATGGCACATCACACACCGTCACAGAGACTGGCTGAACGAAGTCCACATGCTACACCCACAGTCGAGAGTATTCTGTCTCCAATTTGCTAACTCTTATTCGCTTGATAATATATTGTATTACTGATCGGGCGATGTCGAGAACCGTTTATCCGAGGTTAATATCGATGTGAAGAAATTATTACACCAGATAAACAAATTATTAAAATATGGTGATTTTTTTAAATCAGCATTTTGTAAAATAGATCAAGAATTACCCTAATTATTTTATCAATTTGTGCGATGTTTGTTTGTACGGTCTTATATACTTTTGTTGTTGTTGGTAGCCTACTTAATTAATAGCTAAACCAGATGTTCATTCCATTAACAGATAAATAAAGAGCACCAGCTTGGGTTTCTCATGGAACCTCAAGAGTAACAAGAGCACACAACAAAACCGCAAGATCCGACCGGACATTTTTTTTTGCTTTTGAGAAATGACGGCATTTTATTGATTAAGCAACAAAGTTTCATAGAGTCTTCCAGATACAATCCGAAGCAGAATGAAAAACATAGAAACTGCTGATAATCTGAACGGTGTCCATCCATGTTCCCGGAATGAATTTTGCATATATATTACCTTCCACGACACACACACACACACACACACGCACGAATGAATCCTACAGAGGAAGAAGCCAGTAGTGGAAACGGCCGTGTCGTTTGGCGTTGGCTTTGGCCACGTATGTCCCGAGGAAGTGTCCCCTGCAGCGGCATCGGAGTTCGCGCATGCAACTTGGGAGGAAGATGCCGGTGGCTGCTGCAGCATGTGGCCGTGGCCTCCGGGAGCAGCGAGGGGTGGGTGGGTATAGCTGATGCCATGCCATTGCCAGCCTCCCTCTCTCTCTCTCTCGATTGATGGACCAGCAGGTTATGATATGCGCAAGTAGTCTGCCACTCTGTCTCTCTTTCCCAGTTGGCCATTTACACGCTATATAAGCATCGCACGCGCTGCGCACTTGGCCACAACCACACAGCAGATGAGCAGAGTCACCTCCATTTCTGGTAGCAGTGCAAGTGCAGAGCCTAGCAAGCTCAACCACCCTCCTGTTCATGCGCCCTATCTACCTCAGAGTCAGGATGAACAAGATGAAGAGCCACGGCAGCAAGCACCGGGGAGGATCCGGAGGAGGAGGGCTGAGCAGGATGCTGAGGGAGCACAAGGCCAGGCTCTACATCATCCGCCGATGCGTCGTCGCGCTCCTCTGCTACCACGACTAGCAGATCCACCTCTACTCTTCTGCTCCTGATCTGATCCTTGATTCTAGCTAGGCTTGACATAGTAGTTCTCTAGGGCGTGCGTGTGTATACATAGGGTAGTTCAGAAGTTCTGTTGCTGACAGCTGATTGGGATGTCCAAGTTTTGGTGTGATGTGGTTTGGTGCTCGATCCTAAGTCCTGCAATGGCAAGGATGTGCGTGTATGGGTCTGTTGGGTGTTGGCATCCTCGTTCTGTATTAGAACTTCTTTCGAAAAGAAATGAAAGATCTCGGAAAAGAAACAAATAATTATGGAAAGGTTTATCTCTTTCCCCTCCACTCCTTTTGGCATTATTAATTAAATACCCTTCACTATTTGACTAAAAATGGAACGAAATGAGATTGGATTGTTCCTCAGTTGAAAAGAGATGTCTTGAGCAATCAGAGAAGCACTTTGATAAACATATTTGATCTTTACCGACTCAATTAAGGTATTAGTGTTTGTTCTGTTACACAAAAAAGGTCGCATTTTTGCACTTCGTTCAAATAAGAGTTGTACCGGACGGAATTATCCTCTTTCTCAGTATGATCTCTCTTCCATTTTTATGATCTGTACCGTCGGAGGCTCGAAGCATGATTGCTGGTCTCTACCTAATTGTGAATGAGAATATGCATCCTTGGGGAGTGTTCTTACTTCATTCAATTATCAGTGGTGTGAACTATTACGAACACATTGCCATCTCGAAGGTGTGCATTTCGTGAATCTGTATTACTGGCAAGAGTAGGTTGCAAATTTGCTCAAAATTCAAAATAGCTGTAACACGAGCAGATTAAGCTTTGTTTAGAAGAACGACCAGATTAAGTTGTAGTGCATGGGTCATGGAAAAATTATGAGTGAAGTGCACTGTAGGTCCTTGAACTATTGCAGGGGTGTCACGTATAGGTCCTCGAACTATGAAAATCGTCATCCAGGTCCTCGAAGTGCAGTAAGTGTGTCATTCAGGTTCAAAATCTCCCTGACCCCCTCTAACTGGCCAGCTGGCGCCGTTAACCGTGAACACCGAATAGTAAACCATGAACAGTAAAATAGCGTACCAGTTCGGACATCATTTTCTGTACGCGATAGACAGTGCATGATGAACGATAAAAAAACAATCTGAAATTCTTTGGCATTGAAGATACCCTGGTGTGTGAACAGTAAAAAATGTTCATTAATTCAAAAAAATGTTCACGAATATGGAAAAGTTATTCACGACTTTAGAAAAATGTTCACGAACAATAAATTTGAAAATATGTTCGCCAACCACAAATATTATTCGCGGTATGGAAAAAATGTTCACGGCTTTAAAAAATGTTCACTAATCGCTAGTGAACATTTTTTAAGGTCGCGAATATCTTTTCCAAATTCATCGTTTGCGAATATTTTTTTAAGTCACAGACATTTATTAAAGTTGCGAATATTTTTCCAAATTCATAGTTCACGAACATATTTTTAAAGTCGCGAACATTTTATTAAAGTCACGAATATTTTTCCAAATTCATCATTCGCAAACATTTTTTTAAAGTCGTGAATATTTTTTCCAAATTCATCGTTAGCGAACATTTTTCTAAAGTCGCGAATATTTTTTTCCAAATTCATCGTTCGCAAATATTTTTCTGAATTAATGAACATTTTTACTGTTCATCATGCACTGTTTATCGCTTGCAGAAATGATGTTCGGAACTGAACGCTATTTTACTGTTCACGGTTCAATGTTCACGTTTAACGCCGCCAGCTGGCCGGTTAGAGGGGGTCAGGGAGATTTTGGACCTGAATGACACACTTACTGCACTTCAAGATTCTGGATGACGATTTTCATAGTTCGAGAACCTACGTGACACCCATAAAATAGTTTGAGGACCTACAGTGCACTTCACTGAAAAATTATTATTTGCTCTAAAAAAGATTATTATTCATGAAGTTGGCAGTAAAATTTCCTGATGCTAAATGGTTTAATCGGAAAATTGGCAGCAGCAGCATCACATATATGTTAGTTCAGTATTCAGGGGCAAATTTACTCTCATTCGAATCAGCTGTCACCTTGAGAGAGAGGGTGCCCTTGTAGCAGCTCCACACTTCTACAAGGGGTATATGCCCCCATTCCCATCTCTCTGCCCAATGTCTCGCTGTCTCTCTATCACCAGATTTTTATACGTGCAAGTAGGCAAAGAGGTGAGGATCATGTGAGCGAGCCTGTCATTGTGCCATTTGGCCTTGACCCTCCTATATAAGCATGCCAAATGCTGCACACTTGGCCACAACCACAGCAGAGACAGATCCACCCAGCAGTAGCAGTGGGAGAGCAGAGCAGGGAGCCCTCCAGCTCACCTAGCTCAGCCGCCCTCCTGTTCTCTTCAGCCAGGATGGACAAGGTGAAGAGCCATGGCAGCAAGCAGAGGCGGTCAGGAAGAGGAAGGATCAGCAGGATGTTGAGGCAACAAAAGGCCAGGCTCTACATCATCCAGCGATGCGTCGTCATGCTCCTATGCTACCATGACTGACCATAGTCCATAGGCGTTCGGTTCTCGTTTGTGGCTAGGCTAGGCTTGACAGATTCTTTGGTGTGTGTGTTCATAGGGTGTAAGTTGTTCAGAAGTTTCAGGTTGATTTTGCTGACAGTTAATTTGGATGTTGACGTTTTGTGTGGTGTGATGTGGTGCTCCTAAGTCCTGCAACGGCAAGGATGTGCGCGTATCGATGTGTTAGGTCTTGGCGTCTTTGTTGTGAATTTGCTTGATCGGAAAAAGAAGATCTCTGAAAAAGCAAGAAAGAAATAGTATGAAAGTTCTCAGAAAGGTTATCTCTTGGCATCCCATCATTGTATGATCAGTACTGTTAAAGCATGGTTGCGAGTCTCTGCCTAGTTACCTCATTGCTAATGCATATGTGCATCCTTTGGAAATGTTTTTATTTGATTGGATTGGGTATGTCGTTCGACTGATTTAGCACACAAGGCTATCTCAAAGGCGTGCATTTTGGGAATTTGTGGCGATATCGAGGTGAAAGTGGCAAGAGCAGTCTGCATCTTTGTTCAAAATTCAAATAGTTTTACACACGACCAAAAGAAAATTCAAATATGTAATAATTATGATTTCTGAAGATACATTTCCCTGATGCTAACAGCTTTCTGTGAGTTCAGTATTTCTGATAGTAACCTCAACCTAGAACTTAGAACTTTAGTGCTCATGGGATTCCCTAAAAAGAACTCCTTGCTCATGGGACTACAGGCTTTCTAGCAATACTATACAGAATCAGTTTATCTAGCAAAGTCCTTGCTCATGGTTCATTCTAAATCAGCTTCTGAATTTTTAATGCCTCAAAAATGTTTGGTAAAACCGAACAGCACTGGACGACAGAAATGAGAAGCTTCAAGGAACTTGCATACATGCTGCATTGTTTGCTGCAAATCTCTTGGTCTTAATTTTTTCAGACGCACAGCTCACTGCGAGCAGATCTCGTCTGGTGCTATTATGCGTTGTTATTTTCATGGCGACTAGATTATCAGACGATCAGGCAAGCTGACAGTTAAACATTTATCCATGAAAACATCCAGGTTCGTGCATTGAAACGAAGGTGGGTTTTAGACATCTCAGCACAATATCTTCCCAACAAGTATTTGGTGAAATGTTGCTCCCAAGGAAGCATACATGACATCATTCATGCACTGAACAGCCTTGATGGGTGCCTCAACCTGAACACAAGCTCACATGCTTGCATTGTCTAATCATGGATTAACTTTAGTTTAGTGCAAATGGGCTGGGTTCCGAACACGATGTTCTTTTATTAGTCCAGAGGTCGGTGAAGGCCCCGTTTAACCCGCCATTGGATGCCGCGTAAGAAAAGCTTATCCTGCAACAACTTGCTGTACTTTCTTCAGGATTCACGTCCAAGTTCAGGGCATCCATGTGAACTATGGCTTGGGACAGCTTAACTAGTGCTAATCATGGTGCTACTTGCTGTACTTCGACCAGTAGCTCTGAAGTTTGCTCCAAACCAGAGATGTGAAACCACGGCACTCCACCTTTGCAGCTCCCGCATCGGCGGGCATCTCGCGCTGGCGCTGCCTTTGGAAACCGAATGAAAATTCAGTTTACAAATTTGACCAGACAGAAATGTGCAGTGAGGTGTCTGCATGGACTGTGCAGACCTGTCACTGTGGCTACAACTATGGCTCTCTGGTCTCCAGAGCATTAACCAGTAGCACAAGATGAACATGGTTTAATGCCAGAAACAAAATGTGAACGTGGTTAGTTAGCTGTAACGACGTCTAAGAGACTTGCAATAAGTGAAGTAGAATCTGGATGAAATGACTTGCCTGCAAAGATACTATAAGGATTTGATGCTGTAGATGATGAACATAATGTGCAGAGATAACATTTCACAGTATCAAAATCTTTGACTAAAGCTCACATTTAGCACCTCTCCTGCAGTACTGCAGTTCATGCAATGTAGAGTCAAATAGTTTTAAAGTATCATCACTATGAGACAAGTTCAGAGATAAGACCAAAAAAAGGTCAAAGAGCCTGGTAGCATTGTTTAAAGAGGCAAGTCAGAAGCCATTATTTGGATGAAAGGAATATCAATGCGTTTGGTCGGTCGGGGCACGCAGCTCCTGAGCTGGAGCTGGTTGACTATACCTCATGAATCAAATTGGTTTAGCCAATAATCACAGCTCTTTAACAGGCTCCTCCGCAGTATTTCTTGCAAATTTTTCTATGACTTCCCTTGCATTAGCTACTCTGTCAAATATAATCCTCGCAGCTCCTCTATGATTTTCTATGCATGATTATAAGCAGGTGAAGTAATATACAGTGATACATTAGTCGTGTATCAAAGCTTCAGGTATAAATTTTGCAGAACTGAAGTACACTATCCATACTGAAAGTATGTTTGCAATTCCAGAAAAGACAAGCACTACAGACTACATGACCATTTCTCAGGGAATTGTTAAGTAATTGGTCTTGGTGGATGGCTCGACCTGGAACAAGCTTGCAGGTTGCTTTGGTTAATTCACTGGTCGCCTTACTTTAGTGCAAATTAGCTTTGTTCCAACATACTACTGTTCTTCTTTCATTAGCCTGACGGTCGGTGAAACCCGCGTCTAACCCACCATTGGAGGCCGCGTAAGAAATCTCTTATCCTGCAACTACTTTTTATTTTTAATCCTTGATTCATGTCCAAGTTCATGCCATTGTTGTAATGTACAGCTTGGCGGACAAATCCAGTGGTAATCTTTGTGCTGGTTGCTGTTCTCGACCAGTAACTCTGAAGTTTGGGCAGTTGCCATAAACCACAGATCTGAAACCTGGAACTCTTCCCTCACAGCATTGGCTTCAGACGCCAATAAGTATCTCCTTTGATTTGTGTCCGCATGAACCGTGCAGACCTGTCAATTTAGGAGCAGAAGATGGAAAAGAAGTGATGTATGTTCGATCCGGGTGAAATGACTTGTTTTGTGAGATATGGTGAGGATTTGATGCTGTAAGACGATGAACATGGTTGTTCATTGATAACATTTCACAGCAGAAAAATCTTTGACTAAAGATCATATGTATCAACTCACCTGCATTTCAGTCCATGCAATCAAAGTAGAATAGTTTAAAACTGTGATCACTAACAGAAAAGTTCAGTTCAGTCTTCTCTACAATAAATAAATGTTCAACGATGATGAAAAAAAGTCAAATAGCCCAGTAGTTTTGTTTGGTCAGGTAAGTCAGAAGGCATTGTTTATTTATTTGGACGAATGAGAATCAAATCGTCTGGTTGGTCGGGAGCTAGAGCTGGTTGACATTTTGCTCACGGGTCAAAATGATTCAGCCAGTAATCTTAGTTCAAAACATGGCTTGGAACAGCTTGACTACTGCTAAGCATGATGCTACTTGCTGTACTTCGACCACTAGCTCTAAAGTATGGGCAGTTTGAAACCGGCACACCGCGGCACACAGCTCCCGCATCGGGGGGCATCACGCGCTGGCGCTGCTGCCTTCGGAAACCGAATGAAAATTTAGTTTGCAAAATTGGCCAAACAAAGATATGAAATTAGGTCTCTGCATGAACTGTGCAGACCTGTCAGTGTACTACTGCGTCTTTCTGGTCTCCAGACCATTAACCAGGAGCACAAGATGAACATGGAAATTTCTCGAAAATAGAATGTGAACATGGTTAGTTAGCTGTAACGATGTCCGACAGACTTGCAATAAATGTTGTAGAATCCGAGATGGTTGACTTTTTCTCACGGGTCAAACTGGCCCACCCTGTAAGCACAACTCTGTAACCGGCTCCTCTGTACTCTTTGTTGCAAAATTTTCTAGTACGTTCTCATCCGGAAATCCCTTTCGGAGCTCGGCCTCCAGTGAGGCCTCCGAATTCAAATTTGAAATTTCATCAAAATTCATATTTTTACATTTCAAAAAATTCTGAAAATAAATATAGATATACATGAAGGCATAACACACATGTGCGTAAATTTTCAGTTCAAAATACATTGAAATGAGGGTTGCGCAAAAAAGACAAATCTGGGGCTATTTAACTCATGATACTATTCATCCTCTCAGGTCATGAATTTATCTTTTTTGTATAGGCCGTAACTCAAGGTATTTCATCATGAATTTTTACACACATATGGGTTACATTCTTACATACACACATATTTTTTTTACAGAATTTTTTGAACCATAAAAGTTTGAATTTGAATTTTTCAAAAATAAAGGCCTCCATGGAGCTCGGCCTCCAAAATGCCTCTCTCGTTTTCATCCGGATTATAAGTTGCAGCAATGACTTGTGTGACAAGAATTCAGCTGCAACCTATGAAGAATTGAAGGGCATTTTCAGAAACGATAAGCACTACAGTCACCCTGTTATGCTGCAAGTAACAACAGTTCAGAAACCCCTTTGCATAGAATGGCCTTGATGGATGCAGAAACTAGCTTGCAGGATGCTTTGGTTAATCCACTGATCATCTTAGTTTAGTGCAAATTAGCCTGGTCCCAACTCCCAAGCATGATGTTCTTTTTTTACTCAAAGGTCGGCGAAACCTACGTTTAAACTGCCATTGGAGGCTGTTGGCGCCGCCTCGCGCGACGCCGCTCTTCTTCTACCTCTTGCCTCACACAAGAAGAAACTCCACCCACACCCACGCACACATGCACATGACTAGCTAACAAACTCCATGCGTGACTACATCAACTAACTCATCCATGCACTAACTAACTAACCGAGTCACCTGACTAGTTAGTACTGTACTGGACGTCACCTAACGTGGTTTACTCCAACAGAGGCCGCATAAGAAACTTTATCCTGCAATCAGTTGCTGAGTTTCGCCTATGATTCATGTCCAGGTTAAGCCCATTGTTGCTGTACTTGTGCTAGTTAATCGGCGGACAGCCTGGTTTATTTTACTTAGACCAGTAGCACTAGTTGGCGCAAACCACAGATCTGAAACCGCGTAGCTGAACCTCGCAGCATTGGCTTCAGACACCAGCTACAACCTGCAAGTATGCAGTCTGGTTATCTGAACCACATTTTTTTGGCTCTTTTTTGTCAATTGCTCAATGATGATTTGTGTCCACATAACCATTAACCAGCAGCAGAAGATGGGCACACTAAAAGATTTGCAAGAAGTGTCGTGTGATCCGGGAGAAATGACCTGTTTGCAAAGTATGGTGAGGATTTGATGTTGTAGATGATGAACATGGCTGTGCGTAGGTAACATTTCACAACATCAAAATCTTTGACCAAAGATCATATGTAGCAACTCACCTGCACTTCAGTCCATGCAATGGAAAGTCAACTAGTTTAAAAGTGTGATCGCCAACAGAAGTTCTGTACAGTCTTCTCAACTATAAACAAATGTTCAATGATGATGAAAAAAGTCCGGTCCCTTGCGCGACAGATGTGCACCAAAGGCAGTAGCCGATCCGCTGGTCCGGGAGTCTGAAGACCTGGACCCCAGGCCGTCAAAACCTTATGCCGAACCGATCGTGGGAACGGGCATGCCACTATCAAATGCTCCATATATAGTTTCTTGTCCAATGCGCACGTAGTGCCAAACTGATCGCGAGAATATATATGTATATATGTGATAAAAGACAGTAATGCATGCATATACTAAGTCAGTAAAAACAATAGTTCCTGCAAATATAGCACAACACAATAGTGATTGCAAAGACAAATTTGTACTTGATTTTAGGTTATCTGAACATAACATATAATATATTTATATAGAAGTGAATACAGTACCTTCAGCCTTTTAACTTCATCTCAACAGGTCTCCTCAAGCAAATAATGATTGCACTTGCAGGATGCACCCGGACCTCATCAATCTCTGTTCTATCGAAATCTTTTATTATTGATCCTTCCCAAATTCTACCCTGCTAGCAGCTACTGGATACGACTTTCCTTCAGTCATCTAATCTTTTGTATCGGGATCTAGTCGTTTAACTGGGAGTAAGACAGAAATAGATTTAGATTATGGCCATTCAAATAAAAAGCCTCCCCAGCATGCATTTTTACTCCCTCCGTTCCTAAATATAAGTCTTTGTAGACATTTCAAATGGAATACAATATACGGATGCATGTAAACATATTTTAATGTGTAGATTCACTAATTTTGCTCCGTATGTAGTCACCTGTTGAAATCTCTAGAAAGACTTACATTGGGGAACGGAGGGAGTACTATCTAAATAGCCATTGCTTACATATATAATTATATCTGTTGCAATGAAAGCTCTTCAGAAAATTAAAAATGTTCAGATATTTCTTAACTAGCATATCAATAAGAATTTAGGTAATCAGAAAATATTCAGATCAAGAGTAGCATAATAAGGGATCATCCTTACAGGTTTTGAACCGGGATCTTGGACATGTTCATCCTAGAAATATCTGACTATGGAGGTCAATGATCCTGTTTTTTCGATAAAGGGTGGATTTTATTGACTTGGAATGAAGCATCAAGAAGATACATACACAACGAGCACGCACCCGGCCTCTGCATAGCTAGGATGCACACAGTCAACACACACACACACACAAATAAACTTGCCGGCAAATAGCAAAGTCATCTAAGACCAAAGCTACGCCTGAGCGAGGAAAGCGAAATTGACCCTGAAGAGATCAACAACGATCAAACAACTACAACAATGACCATATCCACACCAGCCATCTCTTGACATCACAACGACAACGAGGTTCTTCAACAGCAACACCTTCAGGAAGGAAACGCTCAAGCGCCGCCGTCACTGGTTCCAACCACCAAAGGTTAGAATCTTGGTTTTCACCCTCGATTTGGTGCCCAGATGGCCGATGGTTCGATCTGCGGAGATTACTACAACACACGTGTTGGAAGCATCCACATCGGGCGGGCAGGCTACAAGTATTTCCTGTAGAAGCCATTGTCGTGCTCCGGCCATGCTTGTGAGGAGCAACAGTCTTCTCGTGCTGGCTACATCAACGGCGCCCTCCCTACGATTTGTGGTGGTCATTGGAAGGTCTTTGCGAGCGTTACTCGCTCTAGATCCGATGGCTACTGCTCATACAGGCGGTGTTGCGAGATGCGGCCGGATGGCTCCTCTGTGGGTTCTGGCAGCTCTTACTCTCACCAGTTTGCTTTTAACAGTAAGATGCAATCTATGAATGACACTTGAAGCAAAGGGTATGGTTGTGCAGCGACAACGATGGGATTTCTAGCCTAGCATGTAGCTGCTGGAATCGTGAAAAATGGTCGCGACAACACATGATTGACTTCGTTTGGGTGGTACTTCTCGAGTACCCTGTCTTGAGCTCCGGGGTGAAAATCCTATGCCTAGCCCAAGTTGGTTATAGCTGGCAATGATGATGTTTTTGTATCATTACCTTGTTGAAGGCATTGTTCGGATATGCTCGGACTTGTTCTTCAGGCCAATAATCCTGTTGGAGTAGGTCAATAAGAAATAAACTCTTTAGGACAACCTCTCTGAAGAACCATGTTGCTAACTGTAACTGATAAGAAAACAAATAAGTGGACACTAAAAAATACTACCTATGTTCCTAAATATAATTATATTTGAACTGCAAAACGCCTTATATTTAGAAATAGAGGTAGTATGTTAGTATACATCACCCAAACCCCATCCCTTGGAAATGAAAAGGAAGAAGCCAGAATGTGGTTTTGTTGTCCTTGTAAAGAGAAATACAAATGAAATTCTTCCTCTTCGGATCCTCTCCTCGGCCGCCGAATATCATCATTGAAAACCATGCTAAGAGCGATTTCAAAGTATTCGTCGTCTTCTTCCTCTTTGGATGTCGACAAGTCCTCGAAGACCATCTCTCTCAACCTCTCATCTTCAATTCAAATGGCCCAGTTCAATTCGATTGTACAAAACAAAACAAAATGAAAGAAAATTCACCTGGGCAAACCATCAAACACTTGCAAGGTGGTGGTGGTGCACCGGCCGGCCGGCGTCATTTAGGCCAAACCAGCGGACAACGATGTGTGGGAATGACCTGCAGCGGTGTGCAAGCAAGGTCAGACGCGGCGGCCACCAAAGAGGAAGAAGATTTGAGAGGAATATGATGAATCGGTTATGGAGACGGCGGCGGCGTTTCACCTTGATTCCGACAACAGCGACGGGCGGCGAACGGGCTCGTAGTCAGGAAGAAGGGCGGTGAGGGCCAAGGGAGGCAACAAGGTGGTGATGGGGCCGGCGGACGGTCGCGGGAGGTGCGCTAGCGAAGAGGCAGTGGGGGTGTGAGATGCAAGAGAGGTAGATTTTATCCTCCAAGCCATAGCGCCCAAGTATATTTAGGTGCCGAATAGGAGGCGGAGTAAAAAAATTTACTACTCTATTCGGTTTAGGGGGTCAGCTAGGTACTGGTTAGAGGAGTAACACCAAAATTTTACTCCTCTAATGCCGGATAGGGGGTCGGCTAGAGTTAGCCTTTGGGCATCCACAATGCTGACCCACAAAACAGACACCGCATCCATCCGCGGACAGGTGGGCAGTCCACGGACACAGATGCGGGAGCCGGCCATCCAATGCTATCTGCATACATTTCAAACCAGTTTTAAACAAACCGAACAAATTACATATAAAGCGAATAATTTTCATTCAAACCAGACGAAAACATTTACATTTCGGGCATATTTTAACTAAACTATACCGCACTGCGGTAAAAACAAGTCTACGGCCAGCGGCGGCGGATCACCACTCACACAACATGTCTTCCCTATGTCCGGCATCCCGTTCATCAGACTGACGGATGCCCTGGAGGGATATGCTTCAGCGAGAGGGGAAGAATACCCTCCATCCGCTTTCGTGAAACACGGAGCGGAGTTGGTTTTTGGGTGGGGAAAGACGGTGCCGTGGTCTACGCCCCCGCTCATCAGGCAAAGATACCGGTTGTGTAACCCGGAGACGCGGTGGCGGTGGCCTTCATGGGACCCAAGCGGCGGCGGCCTCCCGTGATCTACTTTTCCTCGCTGTCCGCGGTAGCCGCGGACGTGCCGGACTCCGCGGACATGGCTTCTTTCCCCACCTGACTGACGCATTCGCCGGGAGAAGGCGTTGTCCAGCTTGGACGGGCAAGGAGGGATTGGCGATGGTGATGGTGCTGGCGCCAGATCCGGAGGGTTTGCTGGCAAGCCAACCTGTATCAGGTTGGCTCGTCCTGGCAACCCAGTCAGCTACAATGCTGGAAAACTCCTTCTGTTCGCCGGAGGCCATGGCGGGTGTTGTACAAGGAGGAGGTGGAGAGAGCGGAGGTTGTGTGGTACTTTCCCAGCGCCTGGACACGTTTATATAGTGGGTGGACGCGAGGAGCCAGCTAGAGAGGTGTTTAATGCTCGCTAGCATAGGAACGGACATGTGGCGCTTGGGGCGCCAGAGTAGGTTCCTCGGCGCACACACCGGTTTAATGGAGGTAGGCAGGCGGACGGATGCCGTTTTAATGCGAAGAGAAAACATGCGCAGCGGGCGGCGCTCTCAGTTGGCGAGCCGCTTCAATGTCGGCTCCAATGAGCGGTCGCGTCCGCTCTGGGCGGACATGAATGTAGGCAGCTGACTTCGGGCGGTAAAGCACGTGAGCACGGAAAAGGGGTTTTTGGTGGGCCAGATTAGTCAGACGCGGGCCTTTCAGTGGTCTGCACGCCCGCAACTCCCCCCCTCCTAGGTTTGTCTCCGGATTCCGGAAAAAAATACGTCCGGACCGGTCGGCAGACCGATCTACACTAGTAGAAAAAAGGTCTAATGTGAAACCCATTAGTCCCGGTTTGGTATTGAACCGGCACTAATGTGACCATTAATGACGGTTCCAACGGCCAGGCGGGCGGCGCTCATTAGTACCGGTTCGTGGCGAACCTTTAGTACCGGTTCGTGCAGGTGGCGGCCTTTAGTACGGGTTGGTGGCTCCAACCGGTACTAAAGACCCCCCCCTTTAGTATCGGTTGGAGCCACCAACCGGTACTAAAGGTGGTGCGCTGCCACCCGCAGTGCACAATGTTTAGTCCCACCTCGCTAGTTGAGAGGAGCTCGCACCGGTTTATAAGCCCCGCCGCGGCTACCGTGTCGAGCTCCTCTCTAAGAAGGCCTTTGTGGGCCTATTGCAAGTCTTCTGCCCTGTGGGGCCTACTGGGCCGTACGGGCCTGCATCCTGGCCCAACTAGAGATTGGGTTTCTAGTCGTATGCAGGCCGTGCCGGCCCAGTAGGCTGGCTGTTTTTGCTTTATTTTAAAAATAAAAAAAATCCTTACCAACCGGCACTAAAGGTTCCCCAGACCACGGCGCGCCTCGTGCCACGTGGTGGGCCTTTGGTCCCGGTTCGTGTTAAACCGGGACTAAAGGGGGGACCTTTAGTCCCCACTCTTTAGTACCAGTTCCAGAACTGGTACTAAAGGTCCTTATGAACAGGTACTAAAAGTCGTTTTTCTACTAGTGCTAGACCCGTGTTGGATGGCAAAACATGTTCGGTCCGCGTGGTCCGAACATTTGCGAGTAGTTTGTGGGTCGCGACTAGTATAATTTCGAGCATCGCCGCCATCGGAATCAGTACGCCCCCCAAATCATCGTCTTCAAAATCATCTTCCCCTCACTGTACACTTGTTGCTTTCCTCGCCCTTGTCCTTGCCGTCGCCACATCCCTGACCGGCGGCATCAATCTCGTCGCTACCGACCTGTTGATGCAATCATGAAGTAGAAGCTGAGAAATTGTATGGGTCCCATATGGCCATATATATGTAAAACAATGGAGGTTGAGATATGTCTACTTTGAATTTGCATGCCGTCTGACTTGTCTACAAAAGCATATAGAACACACTTCATTTGCAATATAGTGATTGCAATATGGCGACTCTGTTTTAGAGTTGCTCTAAGGAGGCATCTACGGAGCTATGCCTGCGGTCGATGGCGTGTACATGGGGTTAGGGCCGCTACCTTCCGTATGTTTCTCCTTCCAATTCCTGGTTGGTTATTCTTTTCTTCATTTTTATCTCCTTGTGTTTGCGGTTTTTTTTTGTTGTTGCGGTTTTGGGTTGTGTGGATGAGGGATACGAGATTTTTTTTTCCGCGGGGCAGGGGTCAAAACTTTGGGATTATTTTTCTTTTTTAAAACAAAGACGTCAGATGCGTCCGACTTTAACTTAATAAAGCCCCCAACAGGCAGCATAACACGACACCAAGTCTTAGTACAGCACCAGAAGCCATTCCGGCCCTCGCAAGGATGAAAACCACTGAAGTTTAGGCGAAAGTTAAGCAAGCCACTAGCTGATTACAAGGAAAAAGCCCATACAGAGCACGCAGGCTCGTCAACCAGCAAAAGGGACCACGTCCTAGACCGTGGTCAAAGGCTCCCTAGCCAGCACATACACTTGCATCAGACGTTCTTGGGCAGTCTTGAGCATCTCAGCATCCTTGCGTCTCTCCAACGGACTCCACTGCTGCAAGAAGAGGTTGCATTTGTAGATAATATTAGCCGGATGTGTTGGAAAACATCCCTCGATAGTAAGTTTGTTTCTAGTTAGCCACAAAGCCCAGAGAGTGCCCCTACACAACTCCACATAACCCGTTTCGCAGGTCCCTGAATCGCGTCTAATAGCTGGAGAAGCTTTGCAGCCGATCTAGGATCCCATTGGACACCTGCCGCGGTCCGGACCGCGCTCCACGCAAACCTCGCTAGAGGGCACCGAAAGAACACGTGATTGGTATCCTCTGGTGCCCCGCACAGCGCACAAGGGCCGATGGCTGGTCCGTTGTGTTTGGCCACGTTCAAGGAGGTAGGAAGTTTATCACGGAACATTTGCCAAAGAAAGAGTTTGATCTTTAGAGGCAGCCGCACTTTCCACAGCCCTTTGATCACAAGTTGCGCCGGCCCTCGATACTTCTTGTGATATAACGATTTAACCGTGAACTTGCCCGGGCTGGTGAGCGCCCAACTCACCGTGTCAGGCTAGCCCGATATGCCTATTGGGCCAATCAACTGAAGCAAGGCCGCAAGGCTAGTTTTCTCTTGCTCGCTAAGTTCCCGTTTAAAGTGTATCTCCGGTGGTGTTGACTCGAGCGCATCCGCCACCGTCATTGCTGGGTCGACAGCAATAGCATACAGATCCCGAAATTCGGCCCACAAGGGTTGGGCACCAATCCAGTGGTCTGTCCAAAAGCGAGCCGAATGGCCATTCCCAATCGAGAATTTTGCCCCCATGGCGAATGCCGGTTCGATCGCCTGCAAGTCATTCCAGAAGGGGGAACCCCCTGTCCTGCCTTCGAAGAAATTTCCGTTAGGAAAGTATTTGGCCCTAAGGAGATCGACCCACAGCCCGGTTGCCCCCTGGGCAATTTTCCAGATCCATTTACACATCAACGCGATATTTAGGATCCTCGAGTTAGTGATTCCAAGGCCCCCCAAGGCTTTGGGTCGACAGACCCAGGCCCACTTAACCATATGATATTTACGGTTCGGGCCCGTTCCTTCCCAAAAGAACTTGGCGCGGGGTGTGTCCATCTTTGCATGAACCCCTTCTGCGAGCAAAAACAGGCCCATAGCAAACATGGGCAAGGAGGAGAGGCTCGAGTTCATGAGGACGAGCCTTGCCGCTTTCGAAAGAAATTTACCCCTCCAAGGGCAAACCCTTCCCCGCACCTTGGCACACAGAGGTTCCCAATCCTCTATCGTGGGTCGTTTGGTGTCCACCGGTAGGCCGAGGTACGTAAACGAAAATTTGCCCACTTTGCAGTTGAGAAAATCAGCTATGCGTCTTCCCTCCTCCGGCTCTACCCCCATAGAGAGCACCACACATTTATGGAAGTTTATTTTGAGGCCCGACATGAGCTCAAAACTAAGAAGAATCGCCTTGACCATAGCTATGCTATGTTGGTCCGGACGAAATAGCAGTAACGTGTCATTCGCGTACTGCAAATGAGTCACTCCCCCTGGAATGAGATGGCCTACCAACCCTTTGATATGACCAGCCGCGGCCGCCTTCCGAAGCATAGCGGACAGCGCGTCGACAACAAATTTGAACAAAAGCGGGGACATCGGGTCACCCTGCCTGAGTCCACGTTTGTTCTGGAAGAAGTGCCCTACTTCTCCGTTCACCGAGACTGCAGTTTGGCCTCCCGAGACCTGCATTACGCGGTGCACCCAAACAGCTGAGAAACCACGGCTAATAAGCACCTGACGCAGGAAATCCCAATTTACCCGGTCGTAAGCCTTCTCGAAATCTAGCTTCAGCAGAATGGCCGGTTCCTTGGTGCGTTTGAGTTCGTGAAAAATCTCCTGGAGGGCAAGCGGTCCCTCCAGAATGTTGCGGCCGCGAATGAACGCGGATTGGTTGTGATGAATCGAGCGATGAGCAATCGGTCCTAGGCATGTGGCACAAGCTTTAGCGCAAATCTTAAAAGGAACGTTGATGAGCGCAATTGGGCGGAATTGTCTAATGTTGTCGGCCCCGTGGACCTTCGGAATAAGCGATAAGACTCCAAAATTAAGTCGAGCTATATCTACCGTCCCTCGCATAAACCCGTTGCAGATCGCAAAGATTGGGCCTCTAAGAAGTGGCCAAAAATGCTTGAACATAGCCACCGGCCACCCGTCCGGGCCCGGAGCCATGTCCGATTTCATACCCATCAGGGTGGCGTCAATTTCTTCTGGGAGGAAAGCAAGCCCCAGCTCGGCATTCTCACACTCGAGGACGCGTTGTGAGGTTTCCCACATGTTCGCGCGAAGGCCAGCCCCCTGGGCCTCGCAAGTCCCCATCAAGTTGATGTAAAACTCATAAATGTGGCGTGAGATGTCCTCTTGTCGCAACAACAACCCTTGTTCCTATTGCAACCCGAGGATTGCGCATTTTCTACTCCGGTCATTTGCGTAGGCGTGGAAGTACTTGGTATTGGCGTCGCCTTTAAGTGTCCACTTCAGACCACCACGACGACGCCAATATTCTTCCTCCACGCGCAGTAACGCCTCGACCTGCCCCTCTAGAGCATATCGGTGAGCCCATTCCTGCTCCGAGAAGGCTCGCGCCTCAGCCTCCGCGTCAATCCTCGCAATCTCCTTGAGGATCGAAGCCCTGAGCACTTTGTCATTCCTCCCTAGGTTGGCGCCCCACCCCTTGAGGCTAGCCCCGAGCTATCCCCCGACCGCGTTCCAGAACTCCATCAGGCCCCTCTGGGGCCCAACCTGGTTAAAGCACGCCCACCATTTCTCCTTAAAGATCTCCTCGAAACCTGGCGTTTCAAGCCAGGCCGTCTCGAAGAAAAAATGTGGGCTACGTCGCAGTCTATCCTCCCCCGAGGAGTAGATTAGTGGAACATGATCGGAACCGATGCGGGTTTCCGCAATTAGTGAGCAGAGAGGGTATCCAATTTCCCACTCCGGAGACATGAACACCCGATCCAACACCGAGCGGACCGGGTCGAGTTGCTTGTTTGTCCATGTAAATCTCGCGCCCGACCTGGCCACTTTCCTTAGGGCCATGGAGGCAATGACAGTATTAAACATGGACACCCGAGGCCATTTTATGTTACTGTTATTTTTGTCCGCTCCTGACCGGATCAGGTTGAAATCCTCTCCCACAAGGACAGGGAGCGCAGCTGCAGTCACCATAATGACTTTGGCTTGGAGTTCTCCCAAGAAATCCGCCGATCGAGAGTGATCGGCCGGACCATAGACCTGTATGACAACTAGCTCGCGAAGAGATGCACGAATGCGAAAGTGCGCAGCAATGAAAAACTGCCCAATATCCCAAGCGATAATATCATACAAGGCGCGGCTTAAACCCATAAGCATGCCACCTGAGTGCCCAACCGCGGGGACATGCTGCCACTCAAAATGCTCAAGCGGATCTATAGAAAGCAGCTCATGAAAGCGGAAGTCCGCCTTGATCGTTTCCTGTAAACCTACGATATCGACGTCCTCTTTGCGCATGTAATCCTTGAGCTGGGTATGCCGCTAGCGTGTTGGAAATATGCCCTAGAGGCAATAATAAAATGGTTATTATTATATTTCCTTGTTCATGATAATTGTCTATTGTTCATGCTATAATTGTGTTATCCGGAAATCGTAATACATGTGTGAATACATAGACCACAACATGTCCCTAGTGAGCCTCTAGTTGACTAGCTCGTTGATCAACAGATAGTCATGGTTTCCTAACTAAGGACATTGGATGGCATTGATAACGGGATCACATCATTAGGAGAATGATGTGATGGACAAGACCCAATCCTAAGCATAGCACAAAGATCGTGTAGTTCGTTTGCTAGAGCTTTTCCAATGTCAAGTATCATTTCCTTAGACCATGAGATCGTGTAACTCCCGGATGTCGTAGGAGTGCTTTGTGTGTACCAAACGTCACAACGTAACTGGGTGACTATAAAGGTACACTACAGGTATCTCTGAAAGTGTCTGTTGGGTTGACACGGATTGAGACTGGGATTTGTCACTCCGTATGACGGAGAGGTATCTCTGGGCCCACTCGGTAATGCATCATCATAATGAGCTCAAAGTGACCAAGTGGTTGGTCACGGGATCATGCATTACGGTACGAGTAAAGTGACTTGCCGGTAACGAGATTGAACGAGGTATTGGGATACCGACGATCGAATCTCGGGCAAGTAACGTACCGATTGATAAAGGGAATTGTATACGGGATTGATTGAATCCTCGACATCGTGGTTCATCCGATGAGATCATCGTGGAACATGTGGTAGCCAACATGGGTATCCAGATCCCGCTGTTGGTTATTGACCGGAGAGTCGTCTCGATCATGTCTGCATGTCTCCCGAACCCGTAGGGTCTACACACTTAAGGTTCGGTGATGCTAGGGTTGTAGAGATATTAGTATGCGGAAATTCGAAAGTTGTTCGGAGTCCCGGATGAGATCCCGGACGTCACGAGGAGTTCCGGAATGGTCCGGAGGTGAAGAATTATATATAGGAAGTCTAGTTTCGGCCACCGGGAAAGTTTCGGGGGTCACCGGTATTGTACCGGGACCACCGAAAGGGTCCCGGGGGTCCACCGGGTGGGGCCACCTATCCCGGAGGGCCCCATGGGCTGAAGTGGGAGGGGAACCAGCCCCTGGTGGGCTGGTGCGCCCCCCCTTGGGCCTCCCCTGCGCCTAGGGTTGGAAACCCTAGGGGTGGGGGCGCCCCCACTTGGCTTGGGGGGGAAGCCACCCCCTTGGCCGCCGCCCCCCTGGAGATTGGATCTCCCAGGGGCCGGCGCCCCCCAGGGCCCCTATATATAGTGGAGGGGAGGGAGGGCAGCCGCACCACAGCCCCTGGCGCCTCCCTCTCCCTCCCGTGACACCTCTCCCTCTCGCTGAGCTTGGCGAAGCCCTGCCGAGATCCCGCTACTTCCACCACCACGCCGTCGTGCTGCTGGATCTTCATCAACCTCTCCTTCCCCCTTGCTGGATCAAGAAGGAGGAGACGTCGCTGCTCCGTACGTGTGTTGAACGCGGAGGTGCCGTCCGTTCGGCGCTCGGTCATCGGTGATTTGGATCACGACGAGTACGACTCCATCAACCCCGTTCACTTGACCGCTTCGGCTCGCGATCTACAAGGGTATGTAGATGCACTCCTTCCCTCTCGTTGCTAGTAAACTCCATAGATGGATCTTGGTGATGCGTAGAAAATTTTAAAATTCTGCTACGATCCACAACAGTGGCATCATGAGTCAGGTTTATGCGTAGTTACTATGCACGAGTAGAACACAAAGCAGTTGCGGGCGTAGATCATGTCAATTTACTTGCCACTACAAGTCTTATCTTGATTCGGCGGCATCGTGGGATGAAGCGGCCCGGACCGACCTTACACGTACGCTTACGTGAGACAGGTTCCACCGACTGACATGCACTAGTTGCATAAGGTGGCTAGCGGGTGTCTGTCTCTCCCACTTTAGTCGGATCGGATTCGATGAAAAGGGTCCTTATGAAGGGTAAATAGTAATTGGCATATCACGTTGTGCTTTTACGTAGGTAAGAAACGTTCTTGCTAGAAACCTATAGAAGCCACATAAAAACATGCAACAACAATTAGAGGACGTCTAACTTGTTTTTGCAGCATATGCCTTGTGATGTGATATGGCCAGAAGATGTGATGAATGATATATGTGATGTATGAGATTGATCATGTTCTTGTAATAGGAATCACGACTTGCATGTCGATGAGTATGACAACCGGCAGGAGCCATAGGAGTTGTCTTTGTTTTTTGTATGACCTGCGTGTCATTGAATAACGCCATGTAAATTACTTTACTTTATTGCGAAACATGTTAGCCGTAGAAGTAGAAGTAATCGTTGGCGTGACAACTTCATGAAGACACGATGATGGAGATCATGGTGTCATGCCGGTGACGAAGATGATCATGGCGCCCCGAAGATGGAGATCAAAAGGAGCAAAATGATATTGGCCATATCATGTCACTATTTGATTGCATGTGATGTTTATCATGTTTTACTTCTTATTTGCTTAGTACGACGGTAGTAAATAAGATGATCCCTTATAATAATTTCAAGAATGTGTTCCCCTAACTGTGCACCGTTGCGAAGGTTCGTTGTTTCGAAGCACCACGTGATGATCGGGTGTGATAGATTCTAACATTCGAATACAACGGGTGTAAGCCAGATTTACACACGCAATACACTTAGGTTGACTTGACGAGCCTAGCATGTACAGACATGGCCTCGGAACACGGAAGACCGAAAGGTCGAGCATGAGTCGTATAGAAGATACAATCAACATGAAGATGTTCACCGATGTTGACTAGTCTGTCTCACGTGATGATCGGACACGGCCTAGTTGACTCGGATCATGTTTCACTTAGATGACTAGAGGGATGTCTATCTGAGTGGGAGTTCATTGAATAATTTGATTAGATGAACTTAATTATCATGAACTTAGTCTAAAATCTTTACAATATGTCTTTTAGATCAAATGGCCCACGTTGCCCTCAACTTCAACGCGTTCCTAGAGAAAACTAAGCTGAAAGATGATGGCAGCAACTATACGGACTGGGTCCGGAACCTGAGGATCATCCTCATAGCTGCCAAGAAAGATTATGTCCTAGAAGCACCGCTAGGTGATGCACCAATCCCAGAGAACCAAGACGTTATGAACGCTTGGCAGTCACGTGCTGATGATTACTCCCTCGTTCAGTGCGGCATGCTTTACAGCTTAGAACCGGGGCTCCAAAACCGTTTTGAGCAACACGGAGCATATGAGATGTTCGAAGAGCTGAAAATGGTTTTCCAAGCTCATGCCCGGGTCGAGAGATATGAAGTCTCCAACAAGTTCTTCAGTTGTAAGATGGAGGAAAATAGTTCTGTCAGTGAGCACATACTCAAAATGTCTGGGTTGCACAACCGCTTGACTCAGTTGGGAGTTAATCTCCCGGATGACGCGGTCATTGACAGAATCCTTCAGTCGCTTCCACCAAGCTACAAGAGCTTTGTGATGAACTTCAATATGCAGGGGATGGAAAAGAACATTCCTGAGGTATATTCAATGCTGAAATCAGCGGAGGTGGAGATCAGAAAGAAACATCAAGTGTTGATGGTGAATAAAACCACTAAGTTCAAGAAAGGCAAGGGTAAGAAGAACTTCAAGAAGGACGGCAAGGGAGTTGCCGCGCCCGGTAAGCCAGTTGCCGGGAAGAAGCCAAAGAATGGACCCAAGCCTGAGACTGAGTGCTTTTATTGCAAGGGAAGTGGTCACTGGAAGCGGAACTGCCCCAAATACTTAGCGGACAAGAAGGCCGGCAACACTAAAGGTATATGTGATATACATGTAATTGATGTGTACCTTACCAGTACTCGTAGTAGCTCCTGGGTATTTGATACCGGTGCGGTTACTCATATTTGTAACTCAAAACAGGAGTTGCGGAATAAGCGGAGACTGGCGAAGGACGAGGTGACGATGCGTGTCGGGAATGGTTCCAAGGTCGATGTGATCGCCGTCGGCACGCTACCTCTACATTTACCTACGGGATTAGTTTTAAACCTCAATAATTGTTATTTAGTGCCAGCTTTGAGCATGAACATTGTATCTGGATCTCATTTAATGCGAGGTGGCTACTCATTTAAATCCGAGAATAATGGTTGTTCTATTTATATGAGAGATATGTTTTATGGTCATGCCCCGCTGGTCAATGGTTTATTCTTAATGAATCTCGAACGTGATGTTACACATATTCATAGTGTGAATACCAAAAGATGTAAAGTTGATAACGATAGTCCACATACTTGTGGCACTGCCGCCTTGGTCACATTGGTGTCAAGCGCATGAAGAAGCTCCATGCTGATGGACTTTTAGAGTCTCTCGATTATGAATCATTTGACACATGCGAACCATGCCTCATGGGCAAAATGACCAAGACTCCGTTCTCCGGAACAATGGAGCAAGCAACCAACTTATTGGAAATCATACATACTGATGTGTGCGGTCCAATGAGTGTTGAGGCTCGCGGTGGCTATCGTTATGTTCTCACTCTCACTGATGACTTGAGTAGATATGGGTATGTCTACTTGATGAAACACAAGTCTGAGACCTTTGAAAAGTTCAAGGAATTTCAGAATGAGGTGGAGAATCAACGTGACCGAAAGATAAAATTCTTACGATCAGATCATGGTGGAGAATATTGAAGTCACGAATTTACGCACTTAAGGAAATGTGGAATCGTTTCACAACTCACGCCACCTAGAACACCTCAGCGTAACGGTGTGTCCGAACGTCGTAATCGCACTCTATTGGATATGGTGCGATCTATGATGTCTCTTACCGATCTACCGCTCTCATTTTGGGGCTATGCTTTAGAGACTGCCGCATTCACTTTAAATAGGGCACCGTCTAAATCCGTTGAGACGACACCGTATGAATTATGGTTTGGAAAGAAACCTAAGCTGTCGTTTCTAAAAGTTTGGGGATGCGATGCTTATGTCAAGAAACTTCAACCTGAAAAGCTCGAACCCAAGTCGGAAAAATGCGTCTTCATAGGATACCCTAAGGAAACCATTGGGTATACCTTCTACCTCAGATCCGAAGGCAAGATCTTTGTTGCCAAGAACGGGTCCTTTCTGGAGAAAGAGTTTCTCTCGAAAGAAATAAGTGGGAGGAAAGTGGAACTTGATGAAGTACTACCTCTTGAAGCGGGAAGTAGCGCAGCTCAGGAAAATGTTCCTGTGGTGCATGCACCGACTAGAGAGGAAGTTAATGATGATGACGATCAAGGTACATCGGATCAAGCTCCTACTAAACTTCGTAGGTCCACAAGGACACGTTCCGTGCCAGAGTGGTACGGCAACCCTGTCTTGGAAATCATGTTGTTAGACAACGGTGAACCTTCGAACTATGAAGAAGCAATGGCGGGCCCAGATTCCGACAAATGGCTAGAAGCCATGAAATCCGAGATAGGATCCATGTATGAAAACGAAGTATGGACTTCGACTGACTTGCCCGATGATCGGCGAGCCATAGAAAATAAATGGATCTTTAAGAAGAAGACAGACGCGGATGGTAATGTGACCATCTATAAGGCTCGACTTGTCGCTAAGGGTTATCGACAAGTTCAAGGGGTTGACTACGATGAGACTTTCTCACCCGTAGCGAAGCTGAAGTCCGTCCGAATCATGTTAGCAATTGCCGCATACTATGATTATGAGATATGGCAAATGGACGTCAAAACGGCATTCCTTAACGGCTTTCTTAAGGAAGAATTGTATATGATGCAGCCGGAAGGTTTTGTAGATCCTAGGAATGCTAACAAAGTATGCAAGCTCCAGCGCTCAATCTATGGGCTGGTGCAGGCATCTCGAAGTTGGAACATTCGCTTTGATGAGATGATCAAAGCGTTTGGGTTTACACAGACTTATAGAGAAGCCTGTGTTTACAAGAAAGTGAGTGGGAGCTCTGTTGCATTTCTCATATTATATGTGGATGACATACTGTTGATGGGAAATGATACATAATTCTTGGAAAGTATAAAGGCCTACTTGAATAAGTGTTTTTCAATGAAGGACCTTGGAGAAGCTGCTTATATATTAGGCATCAAGATCTATAGAGATAGATCGAGACGCCTTATTGGTCTTTCACAGAGTACGTACCTTGACAAGATATTGAAGAAGTTCAATATGGATCAGTCCAAGAAGGGGTTCTTGCCTGTATTGCAAGGTGTGCAATTGAGCACGGCTCAATGCCCGACCACGGCAGAAGATAGAGAAAAGATGAGTGTCGTCCCCTATGCCTTGGCCATAGGGTCTATTATGTATGCCATGTTGTGTACCAGACCTGATGTAAACCTTGCCGTAAGTTTGGTAGGAAGGTACCAAAGTAATCCCGGCATGGAACACTGGACAGCGGTCAAGAATATCCTGAAGTACTTGAAAAGGACTAAGGATATGTTTCTCGTTTATGGAGGTGACGAAGAGCTCGTCGTAAAGGGTTACGTCGACGCTAGCTTTGACACAGATCTGGATGACTCTAAGTCACAAACCGGATACGTGTATATTTTGAATGGTGGGGCGATAAGCTGGTGCAGTTGCAAGCAAAGCGTCGTGGCGGGATCTACATGTGAAGCGGAGTACATGGCGGCCTCAGAGGCAGCACAAGAAGCAATCTGGATAAAGGAGTTCATTACCGACCTAGGGGTGATTCCCAACGCGTCGGGCCCAATGACTCTCTTCTGTGACAACACTGGAGCTATTGCCCTTGCCAAGGAGCCCCAGGTTTCACAGGAAGACCAGGCATATCAAGCGTCGCTTCAACTCCATTCGTGAAAATGTTCAAAATGGAGACATAGATATTTGTAAAGTGCATACGGATTTGAATGTCGCAGATCCGTTGACTAAACCTCTTCCACGAGCGAAACATGATCAACACCAGAACGCTATGGGTGTACGATTCATCACAATGTAACTAGATTATTGACTCTAGTGCAAGTGGGAGACTGTTGGAAATATGCCCTAGAGGCAATAATAAAATGGTTATTATTATATTTCCTTGTTCATGATAATTGTCTATTATTCATGCTATAATTGTGTTATCCGGAAATCGTAATACATGTGTGAATACATAGACCACAACATGTCCCTAGTGAGCCTCTAGTTGACTAGCTCGTTGATCAATAGATAGTCATGGTTTCCTGACTATGGACATTGGATGTTATTGATAACGGGATCACATCATTAGGAGAATGATGTGATGGACAAGACCCAATCCTAAGCATAGCACAAAGATCGTGTAGTTCATTTGCTAGAGCTTTTCCAATGTCAAGTATCATTTCCTTAGACCATGAGATCGTGTAACTCCCGGATGCCGTAGGAGTGCTTTGGGTGTACCAAACGTCACAACGTAACTGGGTGACTATAAAGGTACACTACAGGTATCTCTGAAAGTGTCTGTTGGGTTGAGACGGATCGAGACTGGGATTTGTCACGCCGTATGACGGAGAGGTATCTCTGGGCCCACTCGGTAATGCATCATCATAATGAGCTCAAAGTGACCAAGTGGTTGGTCACGGGATCATGCATTACGGTACGAGTAAAGTGACTTGCCGGTAACGAGATTGAACGAGGTATTGGGATACCGACGATCGAATCTCGGGCAAGTAACGTACCGATTGACAAAGGGAATTGTATACGGGATTGATTGAATCCTCAACATCGTGGTTCATCCGATGAGATCATCGTAGAACATGTGGGAGCCAACATGGGTATCCAGATCCCGCTGTTGGTTATTGACCGGAGAGTCGTCTCGGTCATGTCTGCATGTCTCCCGAACCCGTAGGGTCTACACACTTGAGGTTCGGTGACGCTAGGGTTGTAGAGATATTAGTATGCGGAAATCCGAAAGTTGTTCGGAGTCTCGGATGAGATCCCGGACGTCACGAGGAGTTCCGGAATGGTCCGGAGGTGAAGAATTATATATAGGAAGTCCAGTTTCGGCCACCGGGAAAGTTTCGGGGGTCACCGGTACTGTACCAGGACCACCAGAAGGGTCCCGGGGGTCCACCGGGTGGGGCCACCTATCCCGGAGGGACCCATGGGCTGAAGTGGGAGGGGAACCAGCCCCTGGTGGGCTGGTGCGCCCCCCCTTGGGCCTCCCCTGCGCCTAGGGTTGGAAACCCTAGGGGTGGGGGCGCCCCCCACTTGGCTTGGGGGGGAAGCCACCCCCTTGGCCGCCGCCCCCCCTGGAGATTGGATCTCCCAGGGGCTGGCGCTCCCCCAGGGCCCCTATATATAGTGGAGGGGAGGGAGGGCAGCCGCACCACAGCCCCTGGCGCCTCCCTCTCCCTCCCGTGACACCTCTCCCTCTCGCTGAGCTTGGCGAAGCCCTGCCGAGATCCCGCTACTTCCACCGCCACGCCGTCGTGCTGCTGGATCTTCATCAACCTCTCCTTCCCCCTTGCTAGATCAAGAAGGAGGAGACGTCGCTGCTCCGTACGTGTGTTGAACGCGGAGGTGCCGTCCGTTCGGCGCTCGGTCATCGGTGATTTGGATCACGACGAGTACGACTCCATCAACCCCGTTCACTTGAACGCTTCCGCTCGCGATCTACAAGGGTATGTAGATGCACTCCTTCCCTCTCGTTGCTAGTAAAATCCATAGATGGATCTTGGTGATGCGTAGAAAATTTTAAAATTCTGCTACGATCCACAACACCGCGTGGCCGAAACCACGAGTATTCCGAAACAGGACTCGCATCTAGATCACGCGGTTACGCAGCCGGACACCTCTCGAGGTGACTGCTTTTGCCACGCGCCTCGCCTTGCCCCTACTAGGCGAGGGAGAGGGGGCAACCCATGTTGCCTGACCCCCCCTCTTCGGGCACAGAGAGAGTAGGGACGACCCCTCCCTCGGGGTCCCCCGTCCTCTGTTCAGCACGCGCTCCAGCCGCAGCCGCAAGCGCTGTCTGCGCTACCTCCTTGGCGCGAACGAGCAATATCAGCTCGCGAGCCCCACCCACACATGAGGGGTCAACGCCGCTCGCATCCAACACCGCATGCAAATGTTCATCCGAGAAAGAATCTAAAACCGTGAAGCGAGGGGGTGGATTACCTAAAATCTCCATGTTCTTCAACACTTGTAAAAGTTGCGCCCGCTGCAGGGACGGCATGTTGCCCTTGGCCCCCTTGGAGCGCGAGCTGGTGCGCACCGGCGCCGCTGGCACCGTCTTGGTACGCTTGGCCTTGGAGATCATCGCCGTCTTGGAGGCCTCCTGCAGCAGTGGGTTGACGGAGGAAGGCGCGGTCGGGGCTGCCAACGCCATGATGGACTGCCGTGGGGTGGGAGGCGTGCCCAGCGGCTCCATCGCGCGCACCGCCTCCGCGCTGACCTTGCGCACCGCCGTCTTCTTCATCTGCTTCATCGAGCCGCTCAGGGAGGTGCCACGCCCGCCTGAGGCAGGGGATCGGGCAGGGAGGAGACGCGAGGGGCTTGGGGAGAGAGCGAGCGGGGAACGACCACCGCCCGCACCCACAACCACAGCAGGGGCCGAGCACATGGGTGGTGAAGACACCGAGCCCAAGTTGGACCTGTACTGGTTGGGGATCGAGAGCGCCACCCCTGTAGAAGACATCTCCTCAGTTGCCCGCGGCGCCGCCGCCCCCTCCGCCGGCGCAGCAGGGCCCGACACAGAGATCCGGAGCTTGTCCCACGCCGTCGTGTCAATTGAGTCATCTTCCTCCATGGTCCTTGTCCTTGAACATGTCCTTGTCTTGGTCGTCCAGGCCCCTACCGTTGGAAGGAGGAGGTGGAGGTGGGAGGGCTGGAGCCGCCTGGCGTGGGTGGTCCAACTCCGGCTCGAGCTTGACGTTGTAACCCTCGCCATTGAACCAAATCTGCACCGATCCACGCAGCTTGGCCGGCGCGCGGCATGCAAAGCGCATGCGCACCGGACCCGAGCGAATCAAAGAGAGCTCATCCACCACCAGAGGCCGCCCAATCATGGTCGTGGCCGCCATCAACCGCTCCACGTGTCTCTGCTTCGGAGGGACGCCCCACATCTTCACCCACACTTCAGGCATGGACAACGCCTTGGGCTCAGCGAGGACCGCGTCACGTATATCTGTCGTGATGTTGTTGATGGAAAGAAAGAGCTTCCCGCTGCGCGTCGCCATCCTCAACATGACCGGGTCAGGGAAGTCCACTGAGAAGCAATCAGTGTCAAAAGGGGCCACCTGCCAGTCCCACTTGCCCTCGAAGAGATGAGGTAGCTTCGCCTCCAGGATCTCCTTGGACAGCACACCGGGCGTCGCCGAAACCAGAGCCGCGTTGGCACCCAGCAAGCCCGCCGGCGCCGCATCCGCCTCCTCGGGGTACTGCAAGCAGAAGAACCCACCACCAGCAAACGCGTGGCCCATGGACTGCAGCATCAGCGGCTTTCCCCGCGTGGGGCAGTAGGCCGAGGCGTGCCCCTCTTGGCTGCAGAGCATGCATAGCTGCTTGAAGGTGCAGTGGATCTGGTAGTGGCCCGTGCGCCCAGACTTGAAGCACTCAGGCCCATCCGCCTCCTCAACGGGGATGGGCTCCGCCGCCGTACCCTTGGAAGAGGAGGGCTTGGAGGCCGCCGGCATCGCCGCCTTGTGCTTCTTCTGCTTCTGCTTGGAGAAGGGTCGCCGACGCGGTCGCCGCAGTGGGGGTGGAGCGCATCCTTGCGCTTGAGCTCCAAACCCCGCTTCTTGTGCTCCTTCTTCTTCTTCTTCTTCTTCTTCTTCTTCTTCTTCTTCTTCTTCTTCTTCTTCTTCTTCTTCTTCTTCTTCTTCTTGCGCTCTTGTTCCTTGAGCCACCAGGGAGGGGGAGGCCCCCAGCCACCCTCCTCGCCGGCGCGCTCCACCGCTTGCACCTTCACCTGGGCTCACAGATCTCGCTCGCGACGCCGCTCCGCCTCCGGATCCGGCTCCGCCCACTTGTCTACACGCCGAACCGCCTTGGATCCCATTGCCACGACCTCGGCGAAGGAGCGCACCAGGGGTGGGGGAGGGGAGAAGGAGCGTGCGGATCCGCCGAAACGCCGCACCTCAAAGAGAGTGGCTGGAAACCCTAGAGAACAATCTAGGGCACCCCGACGGATCCAGAGCCACTTAAGTACCGGGCACGCCGAATGTGGGCCAGAGGAACTAGGCCTGGGCTGAGCCGTACAGCCCACAGCCTCTCGCACCACTCCCACCGAGGGGGGCCCGCATCCTGGGCCGAGCTCGGCTCGCACGGGTCGGTGCGGCCCGCGACCAGAGTCTGGCCCAGCGGCCCATCCAGGTCAACCGAGCCAACCCTAGGCCAGG
Source organism: Aegilops tauschii subsp. strangulata (assembly GCF_002575655.3). NCBI lineage: Eukaryota > Viridiplantae > Streptophyta > Magnoliopsida > Poales > Poaceae > Aegilops > Aegilops tauschii. The sequence continues at coordinate 466,064,268 of NC_053035.3, forward strand.
GTTCGGGTGCCCGCAGCTTCGACGACGCCGCCGCCCCGGGCGCCGCCACTGACGCCGATGCAGGCATCAGGGCACGCAGAGGAGAAGCAAACGACGACGAGGTCGCCGCTCCACCCGCTGCATCCCGCCGCGGCCGCGGCCGCGACGCCTCCGCCGCGCCCTGCTACGATACTCGGCACGACGCCCCTAGTGGGCGAGCACCACGACCGCCGGGCGCGAACGCGCTGCGCTGGCCGGCCTTGAGAGAGCCCCCAAGCTCCTCAGCCCGGGCCACGAACTCGCTGACCGACGGCAACACTCCGCCACCACGCCTAGCAACACCCTCGCCGTCCTCCGCTTTCGAATCCTCGCCGTCACTTACCTCGGCCAACGCCCAGAATCTGCTCCCCACCTAGCTCGGAGACGCAGCCGCGCCTGAGGCGCCGAAGGGGGCACGCGCGCCGGCTGCCCCGACGCTCGCACCTCCGACCAGGCCTCCGACTCGCCGGGGCAAGCGGCCAACGCCGCGTCGCCAACCCCATCGCCTCCCGAGTCGCCAGGCCGTACCAGAGCCGTTGGAGCCATCGCCTCCCCTGTTCGCTCTGGAATTCTTTGGGCCATGAAATTTATGACTGCGTCAACTTTGTTTGGGTGGCATATTTGAATGGTGTTTCCGTTTTCATTAGACGGGTTTCACCCATGGAAAAAGTCCAAAACAAAACTTAAACTTGTAGATCAAAACTAAATCAAACCCTGAACTTGTAATTCTGGAAATCAGCACACGTAACTCTTTGATCCAGGACTATTTTGAACCTTGAGGGTGTTTAGCTGGTATTCGCTGACGTGGCAAGGATCGCTGACGGGCTGGTTGGACATTAGGACGAATTGGGCCGGCCCATTAGTGCAGCCGCTCGCGTGCTCGCTCTGCTTTGTTTATTTTATTTTATTTTTCTATTCCTTTCCTTTTCATTTTTGTAATGATACTAACTTCTTTTACATTTCATAATGACAATAAACATTCTTTCGAACTACAAGGAATTACTTGTCTTCTATTAGAAGCGACAAAAAATACCAACAACCATAAACAGTGATCTTGCGAGGACTCGAACTTAGGACCTGGCCGCACCTAGCAAAACGACCAGAAGGCTGCTAATGATCATATATGGCGCTTCAAATATAGAAACAGATAGGAGCGTTCATATACGAAAACATTTTTGAAAAAATTCAAAAACATTTCTTCAAAAATAAATGTGAACTTTGAAATAGCAGATATTTTTTTAAACACGAATAATTTAGAGAATTCTAAAAACATTTTTGGAAAATGTGACATGGTAACATTTTGCCAACTAAACGTTTTATATTTTCTTAATCACAATAAAAATCTTATAAAACTATATGAACATTTTAAAATTTTGTTCAGGTTTAAAAAATTTTATCCATTTTTTTTAAATATGCCTCAAATATTTTTAATTTTCCAAATTTATTGTGTTTTCAAAAAAATTATTGTTTGTTAAAAAATCAGAATTTTCAAAAAGTGTTTGCACTTGAATAAAATCAGAGATTTCAAAAATTGTTCAGGCCTGCATGTTTTAATATTTGTTTACCCTTAAAACATGTTTCAAATCTCACCACTGTTATGTATTGTTAAATTGTTCGGGCCTCTCATTATAGCAAATAGTTCAATTCCTCTAGAGTTTCTCTTTTTTTCGTATTTTTACTTCTCATGTTACAAAAAGCATGTCTGTTGGGCCAGCCCAGTTGCGACCGCAGTCAACAATACCTTTCGTTACTTTTACTTCAGCAAAGCATGTCTTTTCTATTTCTCCTTTTCTTTGTTTTTTCTCTCCCCCTATTTTCTTTTTTTAAATCATGTAATTTATTGCAAAATAAATACGCGAGCGTTTTTATTGAAAGTAGATGAACTTTTTCAAATCAATGATTTTCTTTTTCAAATTCATGAACTTTTTTCAAAATCGATGATTTTTTTCTTTCAAAGTTTCCAATTTTTTCCAAAATGATGAACTATTTTTAAAAACCGATGAATTGTTTTCCAAATAGATGATTTTTTTTCTAGATTGATGAATTTTTTCCAAAATCGCCAATTTTCTTTTCGAAATCGATGAACTATTTTTTGAAATCCGATGAACATTTTTCTAAATCTATGATTTCTTTTTTCAAGAAATATAAACTTTTTTCAAAATTGGCAATTTTCCTTTTAAAATCAATGAACTCTTCTCAAATCTGATGAACTTTTTTTCAAATCAATGAACTTTGTTTTCAAATTCAATGAACTTTTTTCATATTTGTGATTTTCTTCAAAATTGATAAAAAGATTAAGGAATTTTCACAAAAAAAACTGTTTTGAGGCAGTGCAATTGACAGCGAACGTACTTGTTCGATCGAGAGTGATCTTTCCTTTAGAGGGAGTGCGGGTCGAGGGGAATCGAAGCTGTGTTTTTAATGGTGGGCCGGCCTAATTTCGTGAATGTGGGCGCCATCAATGTGATCCATTGCCGAGAGCGCAGACGTGGAGGTCTCCGGGAATTTCCTATTGGACGCATGCTGCGGCAAAGTGTCGACCTTTCGCACAGACCTGATGATCGAGCGAAGACCTGGGCCGGCCCATTTACTGTGTTACAGCGTCTTCTGTTTTGGGAACCTTCTAGAGTTTCCCAGCCATTTTTTTCTGGTAAAGTTCCGTGAACCAGGTTTCCAGTCTCTTTTTCGTTCTTTGTTTTTTTCGATTATATATTTATTTTTATTCTTCCTTTTATCTTATCTTTTCCTTCTCTATTTATTTTTCCTTTCCTGTTTATTTATATTTTCCATGTTTATTTTTCATTTTCTAAATATTTCATGTTTTGAAAATTGTTCGGAAACTTAAAAAAATGTTCATACTTTTAAAAAACGTTCAACTTTTTAAAAATGGAAGTGTTTTAGAAATTTTCATAGTTTTTTAAAAAATGTTTGCATTTTTAGAAAATTATTCCGGACGTCGCAAAAAATGCTCTCACATTTCAAAAACTGTTTGGAATGTTTTTATTCAAATTTATCAGCACTTTTTAAATAATGACCGGGATTTAAAAAAATGTTCCTGTTTTCAAAACTTGTTTACAAATTGAAAAAATGGTCTTATTTCCAAAAAAAATCGTGTTTCACATTTGTTTGGGATTTTCAGAATTGTTCACTATTTTGAATTTTGTTCTAAAAATTTGAATATGTTCCTGACTTTAAAAATAGTTTGTGTTATTTGTTCTTATTTTTAAAAATTGTTCCTGTTTTGAATTTTTGTTCACCAATTCAATAATAAAATCACGTTGTCAAATTTTTTTCTGGGATTAAAAAATCCGTATTCAATTTTTTCACCAATTAATAGGTTCACACTTTTAAAATATTCTAGAGATTTGAATATTTCTGAAAATTTTAAAAATGTTCGCATTTTAAGAATTGGTTGAAATTTCAAAATATGTACCTTTTCAAGTCTTCTTTACAACTTCAACAAGTGTTCAGGAATTTGAAAGTGGCATTGCAGTTTGAAATATGTTTAGAAATTTAAAGCCTTGTTCACGTTTGTCAAAAATTATCCACACTTTTCAAAAAAGTATTTGAAACTTTGTTAAGTAATGTTCAATTTACGCCGCTGGTGTCACTTTTTTAAAGGTCGCGCTACACATTTGCCAACGACACTCAGTAATTCGACTCGCTAGCAAGGTGATTGCACAAACACGAGATCTGCAGTTCGAAACCCCACTCACATGTCCACTTTTTTTTGGGCATTTTCCTCCCGACTGGTAGGTCCGATTCAGCCCCAATGGGGACTGGCCTAGTCGGGCACGCCCAGTGAGAAGGGACATCTATTTGACGCAGGACGCGGCAAATAGGAGCTCTCGGTCTCCCGTTCCTTCCTTTTTTTGCAAACAGGCGCACAACCTCTTCTCCTGGGATGGCCCATCTTCCTTTTTGTTCTGTTTTCACAGCAGAAAACTACGAGCCTAGTATGTTTCGAACCGATGACCTCCTGATCCTACGCAAGCTGAGCTAACCACCCTACATCTTTCTCCTTCTTTTCTTTTTTCTTCTTTCTTTTTTATTGGGATTTTTTTATCTTTTATCTTTTAATTTTTTCTATTTTTCTTCTTTTGGTAAACTGAATGATTTTTTTTCAAAATCAATGAGTTTCTCAAGACCAAACTTTTATCAAAATTGATGAAATTTTTTCATTTTTTGTGAATTTTTTTGAAAAACAATGAACATTTTTTAAATTGATGAACTTTTTCTTCAAAAATGATGATTTTTTTCCAAATCGATGAACATTTTCAAATTCATATTTTTTCAAATAATTCCAAAATCTAAGTGATACAATATAAATACCCCGTCTATAGTTGTTCTTATATTTTTGGCACTGTTTTTAATTCACTGCTATTGAGCAGGTCTAGTGGTTAGAAAAACTCATATGAGAGTCCAACCACGCGAGTTCAAATCCTAGATAAAGCCACTTTTTCGCGTTGTGAGCTCACTGCCCTCGCGTTTCGTCTGCCGGCCCGACTGAGCGCAGAGGGCGCCCTATAGGAGCTCCCTTTTGCTTTGCATGTTACGGAAAGGAAAAGAAAACTTGCTTCTCGTATGTTGGGCTGGCCCAGTTACAATGCAGTCAACAATCCCGGGATTCGACCTGGCACGTCGATAATCCCTGTTTGGGAACTCTCTCAAGGTTTAAAATAGACCAGGATCAGAGAGTTTGATTTAGCTTTTGTCTTTGTTGTTTATGTAGAGGCATTGGTGGATGGATGGTCGGTCACTAGCCGGGGTTTGTGGCCAGGTGTGTGATGACGTATAAGCAATTTTCTTTGGTTCGATATATACTCCATAGAGCAACTCTAGCAGAGTCGGTCATTTTTGTAGTCACTTCTAGTATTAGACTAACGGAGGATACGATATGTGGCCATAGACAATGCGGTTGGAAGCACGACGATGTGGTAGCTACCTCTTCTTCCTTTTCACTGGTGGAGCCTCTTGGAGGCAAACAGTGTCCTGAACACCCCCCCCACCCACCCACCCCAAATTGCAATTTTCTTACGTAGCCCATCACATACGTGCATAGCTACCTCCTAGCTTGCTTGATTTTTGTATATGTGTAGCTTCGAGTCCATGAAGCTTTCTCTGCAAAAACTCTTTACGGCTTGCCTCCATGCTTCCATCTATGATGATCCTTGGAGTAAATTGCACAGAAGTACCACAATTGGGGCATTGGAAGCAGATTAGTACCAAGTTTGGTAATATTTACATGTCAGTACCAAGTCTGGGGCTAGACGTTACAAAAAGGTCTAAATCGCGTATAAACGCGTATTGACAGTGTATCTGACCGGCAGGGCCCGGCTGTCAGCTGCTGACGTGGCATTTTTTTGCAGACCCCCCCCCACGGTGTCGCTCCGCGCCCGCCTCGCCGCCCTCGCCCTCGCCCTCTCCCTCCGCGCCCGCCTCCATCTCCACCCCCGCGCGCTCCACCCCCGGAGTCGTCGTCCTCGTCGTCCCCGCCGCCGATGATCCAGCGGAGGAAGGTGCTGTCCTGCGAGGAGGGCGGCGGGTGCGGCTCCTGCATCGCGGCGGCGTGCGGGTCGCCCCAGCCGGCCATGTCGATAAGCGGCAGGTGGTGGACCCAGTCGTCCTTGGCGTCGTCGTCGTTCGCCCCGGGGCCCGGCGGGGGCGGCCATGCCTGCGCCGGCGGGGCCGCGGAGACGTTCTTGGCCCAATCAAGCCACGCCGGCGGGCAGGGGCGAGGGGGAAGACAGCGTGGGATGCGCGGCGGGGCTGGCCCGGCGGTCGAGCACCGACGCGGGGTCCCATTCCCCAAATCCCTTTCCATCCTCCGCACCGTACGACCGCAACAACCTCCCCTTTTTCCGCCGGCGAGCGACCGATCCGGCGGACGGACCATAGCCGCGCTCGTCGGCGACGTCGCCTACTGGCTGGCGGAGCACCCGGACATCGTCGGCTTCCGCTGGAGCCCCTCCGGCCTCTGGTTCTCCACCTGGGCCTTCCTCCTCGGCTTCCTCGCCACCTACGTGTCCCTCTGCCTCGCCGCCGACGCGCTCCTCCGCCGCCGGAAGCCGCTCCCTCTCGGGCCCCTCCCCCCCGCGCACGCGCTCCTCATGGCCGCCGTCTCGGCCACCATCTTTGCCGGCACGCTGCTGTCGGCGGTGGCGGAGATTCGGGACACGCGCTGGTCGTGGCGGGGCCGGAGCCGGACCACGCCGCTCCGGTGGCTCCTCTGCTTCCCGCCGTGGGCGAGGGCGAGGGCGGCGAGGCGGGCGCGGAGCGACACCGTGGGGGGTTTCTGCAAAAAAATGCCACGTCAGCAGCTGACAGGCGGGCCCTGCCGGTCAGATACACTGTCAATACACGTTTATACGCGATTTAGACCTTTTTGTAACGTCTAGCCCCAGACTTGGTACTGACATGTAAAAATTACCAAACTTGGTACCAATCTGCTTCCAATGCCCCAATTGTGGTACTTCTGTGCAATTTACTCTGATCCATGGACTTTTACGGTTGGTGGGTGTTAGAAGGGAGAGAGGGATTGGTGGAATAGTTGTTGTATTACTTGAGCCTGGTGGGCATATATATAGGAGTACAATGATCAACTTGGAGTACAAGACAAGCCAGAACAAATCCTAGTCTATCTCGTCTTTCCTAATAATCAATATACTCAACATCCCCCACAGTCACAACGGTAGCGACGCAGACGGTGAGACTGGAGAAGAATCCGAAGGTAAGCCGACGGACACCCCCCCCCACAGTCGAATGGTCGATGCGTCGCGGAAGGCGTGGCTAGAGTGGAAACCGACGAAGTTGCTCAAGCAAGGCGGTAGCCCTTTGTGCCGATGTCGATGTAGCCGAGAGCGTAGGGTGGTGTAGCCGTGGTCGAGGTAGCCGTGCGAAGAATGCCGTGGTCGATGTCGAGTCGGGGTAGCCGGTGTCGAGGAAGTCGCCATGGAGCCGCGGGCGCAAGGATGCGCCGAGTTAGCATGGGCGCAGTGGTGTCGAAGTAGGGGTACGCCGGGGAGAAGACGGTGTTGACGAGGCGTCGCGCCGGGGTTGCCAAACCCGGGGACACGTCGTAGACGAAGGCACGCGTCAGTGTTGCCAGCACCTGGCATGCGTAGACGGTCGAAGACGAAGTTGACGAAGCGCCACACCAGGCTTGCCAGGCCCGGGAACACTTCGTGGACGAAGGCGCGCATCGGTGTTGCCAGCACCGGGCATGCATAGATGAGGGACCTGCACGAGCTATATGCCATGTCGAAGAAGTTGGAGGGGCTAGCAGAGAAGAACTCGACGACGATTGCGGCATCCATCGGCGCGGGGTCGATGTCACCAACGGTGGTCGTAGTAGACGAAGTGGTCGGTGTAGATGACGGCGACGCTGGCGACGGGCTGGTGCTGGACGAAGACGATCGGGGTGGACGGGCGGCGGCGGCAGCTACGGAAGTAGCGGCGGCGGCGGCGGTGCTTGAAGTAGGCGAAGAAACCTGACAGCATGGCGAAGACCGGCGCGGACGGCGGCGTTCCCGCGCCAAGGAAGACGGCGCGACGCATACCACGGGAGGTCGACGCGCGGTGAAGGCGGAGCGGACCGCGGGCCGCGACACTACGGCCCGAAGGGCGACGCAGCGGCAGCGGGCAGGTCAGGGCAACGGCGGGAAGACCTTGGGGAGGCGGCGGGGACCGCGGGCCGCGACGCTGCGGCCCGAAGGGGCGACGCAATGGCGGTTTGCAAGTTGGTGCAGCCGCGGGGATGGCCCTAGGACGGCGGCGTGGACCGCGTGCCACGCTCGCTACGACGCGACTGGGCGACGCAGCGGCGGCGCGAAGGTCGGTGCAGCCATGGGACGGCCTGGAGCGGACAACCTCGGGGCAGCGGTGGACCGCGGGGCGCGACACTATGGCTCGAAGGGGCGACACAGCGATGACGCGGGTCGGTGCAGCCGGGAAAAGAAACACGGGGCGGCGGCGCTGCGGCCCGATGGGGCGACGCAGCGGCAGCCCGTTGCTCGATCGGTAGAGGGGCGCGCTGAACTCGGGACGGTCTTCACAGGGCTTGCGGAGGCGCGCATAACCGACGGGCCAGGTCGATTCGCACGGCGTAGATGAGGCGGATCGCGGCGGCGGGCGGGTGATCAATCCGATCGCGCGCGAGGTCGGGGACGCCGCTCGATGGAGGCGGGATGGCGGCGGAGTCCGAGATGAGGCCGGCAACGACGGACGGCATGGGACGTCGTGCGGACGAGCGTGTCAGCACCGGCACCGGGCTGCCAAAGCAGCGTCGGCGCCCGAGCAGCGAGGCCCGAGCGACCAACGGAGCAGCGGCGCCCAAGTCGAGGCATCCAACGAGCTTGGCGCAGCCGTCCCGACGCAGCCGAGGACGATGCCGGTGAGGTAGACCGCCGGGCCGCCGTGCAGACGCGGCGGAGGCGGGTGACGTGGATTGATGGGCGGGCCAGCGCGCGAACGGCGGCTATGATTGGTCGTCGCATGGCGCGAGGCCGCCGGGTCGGGGCGATGCAGGCGTCTCGGTCGGAGCAAGGCGGTGACGGCCGGTGTAGATCGACGGGCGGGGCCACTGCGCGGACGACGGCAGTGATGGGCCGCCGCACCGCGAGGCTGCCCGGTCGGGCGACTGGCGGGCTGACGCTCGGACGACGGCAGTGAGGTGCCGCCTGTCGCGCGAGGCCGCTGGGTCGGTGAAGAGGCCGGCCGGTCGCACCGGTGTCGGAGTAGAGGCACATGGCGGTCGACGGCGGCGGTGGGCGACGCAAACCGATCAAGTGGATCGGAAAACCAAAAAGTAGGCGCCGATCAAAGCGACCGGCGAGAGAGAAAATCCGGATCAAAGGATCGGGAAAAAGACTCTCTAGGGCAGCCGGTCGACACGACCGGCAGACGAACCCTAGGTACGGGCGGCGTGGCCCCCGGCGGCGGGCGTGAAGGCCGACCACCCCGGGGGTGGCGCGCGGAGCGGAAGCGACGGTCGGCTAGGGTTTAGAACCCGGAAACTGATACCATGTTAGAAGGGAGAGAGGGATTGGTGGAATAGTTGTTGTATTGCTTGAGCCTCATGGGCATATATATAGGAGTACAATGATCAACTTGGAGCACAAGACAAGCCACCATACTTATTCTTATTTGTGGCCGAAGCTCTTTCTTTATTGTTACAGAATGCGTGTACTGGAGGATCTCTTCTGGAGTTCAAGGTTAATAGAGAGGCCCCGGGTATTTCACATCTCTTGTTTGCTGATGATTGTCTTTTATTTTTCAAGGGGTCCATTGAGCAAGCCTTGGAAATCAAAAATATTATTGCGACTTATGAGAAGGGGACGGGTCAATTGCTGAGCCCTGATAAATGCTCTATCTTGTTCGGAAAGAATTGTAGTATGGAGGTCCAAGTGACTGTTATTGTAATTCTAAGCATTACCTCAGAGGGGTTTGAGGATAAATATCTTGGGCTCCTGGTGCCACAAGGGAGAATGAAGGCTGGTAAATTTCAATCCACTAAGGAAAAAGCCCTCAAAATTTTATCGGACTGGGTAGAAAAATATGCCTCGTGTGGGGCGAAAGAAACTTGATTAAATCTGTCCTGCAGCCTCTTCCGGTGTACGCAATGGGTATTTTTAAATTTCTGGCATCACTTTGCGAGGAGTTGTCTCAGATCATAAGGAATTTCTGGAGGGGTGACGAGGAGAATAGGAGGAAGACTCATTGGCTGCCTTGAGATAAGATGACTAAGCCTAAAGGTGAGGGTGGGATGGGATTCTGGGACCTCAGATTATTTAACCAGGCTCTGCTAGCGAAGCAGGCTTGGAGGTTGGTGGTTAATCCTGAATCTCTGTGCGCTAAAGTGGTTAAGGCAAAATATTAACCCCAGGGACATATCCTTGATACGGTTTTCCCGCAGTCAGCTTCTCTTACTTGGCAAGGTATTCTGCATGGATTGGATCTGCTTAAATCCGGAGTCATTTGGAGAGTGTGTGATGGGACTAATATTAATATCTGGAGAGATAACTGGCTCCCAAGATCTTCTGGACTTAAATTACTGCCAGAAAGAACAGGACAAGAGTCAAATGGGTATCAGACTTGATGTTGAGTGGTCCTAAGAGGTGGGATGAAAATATGGTTAGGCATTTGTTTTATCCATATGATGCGGAGGAGATTTTGAGGTTGCGTATGCAATCAAATGGGGAGGGTGATTTTCTTGCTTCGCATTTTGAAAAAACTGGGATGTTTTCGGTTGAAAGTGTTGGGGATCGTAGCAGAAATTTAAAATTTTCTACGCATCACCAAGATCAATCTATGGAATCATCTAGCAACGAGAGAGAGGAGTGCATCTACATAACCTTGTAGATCGCGAGTGGAAGCGTTCAAGAGAACGGGGTTGATGGAGTCGTACTCGTCGTGATCCAAATCACCGATGATCCTAGCGCCGAACGGACGGCACCTCCGCGTTCAACACACGTACGGTTGGGAGAGACATCTCCTCCTTCTTGATCCAGCAAGGGGAAGGAGAGGTTGATGGAGATCCAGCAGCACGATGGCGTGGTGGTGGAAGTAGCGGGGGTCTCGGCAGGGCTTTGCCGAGCTCCGCGAGAGGGAGAGGTGTTACGGGAGGAAGAGGGAGGCGCCAGGGCTTAGTGTGCGCAGCCCTCCCTCCCCCTCTTTATATAGGGGCCCTGGGGGGGGCGCCGGCCCCTGGAGATCCCATCTCAGGGGGGGGGGGGGCGGCGGCCAGGGGGGACTTGCCCCCCAAGTCAGGTGGGGTGCCCCCACCCCCAGGGTTTCCAACCCTAGGCGCAGGGGGAGACCCATGGGGGGCGCACCAGCCCACCAGGGGCTAGTTCCCTTCCCACTTCAGCCCATGGGGCCCTCCGGGATAGGTGGACTGTCACGACCGGTTTTTCAATAAAATAATTATTGAGAGACCAATCCCTTTTACGGACCAGTAAGGAAGAATTCCTTCTCACTGGTAGACAATATCTTGGTCACAGAAGAAAAATACCAGGAGTACTAAATATAATACAAGGTTGAGCGGAGACTGCCCAACAAATTATTGCATGCACGCCGATAAAACAAGACGGCGGATAGGGTGGCATACTACTAACTCACGATAATAACGGTGGTGGAAATATCACCGCGAAGCGAGTGATATGATTCCAGAAGACTACAGCTCTTCGAGCGTCGGAGTGAGGCTCGAGGAGACTTATTGTGGGTGGCGGAAGCGTATACAATACAAGTGACCAAAATCCGGGATCGCGCAGGACTGACTGGGACTCCTCTAGGCGTCGGACGCGCTATCAAACTCTTCATCGAAGAGATCGCCTTCGTCAACATCTGGCCAAATCAACAAGCCAGGTGAGTACTATGAAAGTACTCGCAAGACAGTTCAGACATAAGATATAACAAACGTAAACATGAAGCATATGAACAATTTATCCAGTGCGTTCAGACATAGAGATAATAAATACTGGGTGCCAAGCGAGGGTATGAATGACGCCTCGAGCGGAAAGTGCAGAATAGTAATACTGGTGCCAAACGAGGGTCTGAATGACTCCTCGAGAGGAAACTGCGAGAATAATAATGCTGGTGCCAAACGAGGGTCTGAATGACTCCTCGAGAGGAAAATGCAGAATAGTAATACTGGTGCCAAACGAGTGTCTGAAAGACTCCTCGAGCGGAAAATGCAGAATAGTAATACTGGTGCCAAACGAGGGTCTGAATGACTCCTCGAGAGGAAAATGCAGAATAATAATGCCACAGTCGGGCGTCGGGGTGACACCACATAAAGGGCTCATAACAGAAAATAAAGGCAGTGCGTGCCACAGTCGGACGTCTGAGCGACATCACAGAAAGGGCTTATATTTAAAGTAAGAAACAAAAACACGCCACAGTCGGACGTCTGAGCGACATCACATAAAGGGCTTATATTACAGTTCAATAATACAATAGTCCGGGAACATAAATTATCACAAGTACGAGACGAATAAAAATTTAGCCCATCCACAGGAATAATAATTAAACTGGATTTCCCACTTGAGCTTGATCACCGGGGCAAGTTTTCCACGCGGATAGATATGGATGTACTGATTACACAACTTGATCATGGATACGATGACTTGGAAGGAATTGACTCTGCAGAGTTTGTACTTAACCACAGCCAACGGATTTCAGTAGTCACGGGGACTAGTTCCGTCTACGGTGTTTTGGAAGAAACACGTCTAACCAGTACACACCCAATTCAACCTTCCGAAGCCAGGGATCACCCTCGGCAACGTTCAAGAAAAACCTTGAGACGGGGAGGCTACAACCTCGCATAGCATGGGATCAAATTTCTATACGCGCGCTCTAAGGGGGTGCCCCCCTCTCGGTCCCAACCGGAAACACCCATGCCCCCTGACCGGATGACTGGCTTTAATCCTGGGCCAAGGTACCATCATCCCGGCCTATCTGTTTGGTGTGTACACGGAAAGAGGTTACCAACTTACTAAACCGCATCCTGGCAAATGAAACATGTGGTAGCACGGGAAGGGGAGAGGACGATAACGTGACTCCGTCCACGTTAACGTCAGAAATAGTTGGATGACGCAAGGCTGGTATGCTACAACAGTACCACCTTACTGCCCTTCATGTCACCACATGATTAGGCCATCTCTCATCAGAGATCGTCGCAACTTTGGAACATGCGGGAAAAAGAACGATAACGTGACTCCGTCCACGTTAACGTCGGAGAAAGTCAGATGACGCAAGGCTGGTATGCTACAATAGTACCACCTTACTGCCCTTCATGTCACCACATGATTAGGCCATCTCTCCTCAGAGATCATCGCAACTTTGGAACATGCGGGAAAAAGAATGATAACGTGACTCCGTCCACGTTAACGTCGGAGAAAGTCGGATGACGCAAGGCTGGTATGCTACAACAGTACCACCTTACCGCCCTTCATGTCACCACATGATTAGACCATCTCTCCTCAGAGATCATCGCAACTTTGGAACATGCGGGTAGTTGCCTTACAAGCAAAGAGGTATTTACCGGCACTCATATGCCACGCACAAACTTTCAAGCAAACATGCAAAACACTTATCATATCAAATGTTCAAACATGCTTGCCTAGTTCGGAGAAGTCGGAGTCTAGCTCGGCGAAGTTCGCGGCTCCTTCACCTCTTCTGGAACCTACGGCAATTACGAAAACGGGTACTAACGTGAAACCAACATGTGCACAGAAACTTCTCCAAATATTTTTCAAATAAATCCCATAAAAAACTAGACAAAATTTGAAGATTGTCAGAAAAAGAATCACTCAAAAATCCCTTTTTATTAAAAAGTTATAAAGGTTTCTATCCAGGGACTTATCTGTAATGAAACAGAAAAGTTCCAGGGTTTTAACTGAGAAAACAGAAAACGGTTCGATTTGAAATGCGCAAGCGCAAGAGGGAAAGCGTATTTGCCCGAAGGCGCCAACAGAAAACGGTTCGCGAAAGAATAGAACAGAGGCTGACAAGCGGGGTCCACATGTCAGGTTTGAAAAGCTCGCCGGCGCCCGAAGACTGCGGTGGACGCCGGCGTCGAACCACGGCGAGTTAGGAGGATCGGAGGGTACCAAGAGCTTCAGCGTCTTCTTCCGCGTCGGTGGGTGGTGGACTCGACCAACGGGGAGCACCACGTCGACGGCGACACTATCTCCGGCGGACGGCGGCTCGGGTGAGGATGGGGAACTCCGGTGGAGGGCTGCAAACTTCGAATTGAAGCGTGGGTCAGAAAGAGAGGTGCATGGTGAAGCTACTGGCAAGAGAAGGGAGGCGGAGGTGCACACACGGAGGCGAATCGAGCTGGATCCCGTGGCGGGTCGCGGCGGCCGGAGTCGAGGAAGGAGACCTCCTCGGGGCTCTTCCAGTGGCTAGGCGTGCTCTAGGTGGAGTGCAGGGATGGTGGGTGCTCGAGTTGAAGCTCGGGGCCTCTATTTATAGGCGGATCGATGGGGTGGCCGTGAACGGAGAATCTCCGGCGAGCGATTACGGCGGAGCAGTGGATTGGCAGGAGGTTTGAGTGGCCAGGCAGCATCAGTGGAGGTTACTGGAGTCATTCCACAGCTGAACGGAGTTGGTCTTGGCGTAATGGCGTTGGTCCACGGTGAGATGACCGCACGGGCTCGACGGCGGCAGAGAGCGCGCTCCGCGCCCTGCGGTTCACGACGAGGGTGGCAGCGCGTTCGGGGGAGTGGAAGGCCACGCGGCGAGCTCCGGTGGTTTGGGCGGCGCTGGGTGGCGTCGTCGGCGCCGTGCCTCCCGCTGGCGGCCGCAAAGCCGCCGCTGGCGTCGGTCACGGGGCGGCGCACCTTCTGCTGCTCGTTGCCGACGCCCGCAAGGTGCCAGGCGTTCGTGCGGTGCAGGAACAAGAGGGAGGGGACGAGGAGCAAGGCGACGCAGTGGCACTGGTGAGATCGACGTCGGGTTCTGAAGAAAACGATAGTGCACTGCAGTGTTCTCTGAACTTAACTGAAACTTGACATTGACAATGCACTGCAGGTGTTCGATAGAAAGATTTGGCTATGAGATAAATTTTCCTGGGGCTGTAACTTGGTGAGGTGACCACTCAATGCACCCAGAGGCTGCCTGATTTTACTTGGAATTTTTGGAGAAGGTTTTGAATGAATTTCACCAAATTTGACAAATCTGGTCCAAACTTGCAGCAGGTGTAGTTTGAAAAAAATTAAACTGAAGACCAGTGGATCTTCTTGGTTGAGGGTTCAAAGGACTAGGGAGGAGAGTTGGTTTGGGGGCAAAAATCAAAACAGAAAATGGAGTTCCTTTGTAAAGCACCAAAGGCTAGAATAGAAGGCAGAAATTTATTTGAATAAGATTTAAATGGAAAAGATCACATGGGGAGGTTCAACTTGCTGGATTAGATGCCAAACATGATCCAAAGATGAGGGGATGGTTAGGAGAGAGGATTTGCACTGAGGCCATGGCAAGAAGGAATTGTTGAAAGTGGCAAAGGATTTTTCCAAAAGCCATAGTGCATTTCCAAAAAGATTTTAAAAAGGCATTTTCCCAAGTGAAAAGTATTTTGTCTTGAGTCCAAAAGAAAAGCAGGAACCTCCAAGAGCAAAGACAGATCTTGGGTGAATCCAAACAAAACTTTTGCCATAAAAAATATTTGAAGGGAGAGTTCTTTTGGAAAAGAAATTTTAAATCACCTCCCTCAAGTCAAATAAAATCTTTTGAAAAATCCAATTAAAAACTTGGGTGTCACAACACCTACCCCCTTAGGAAAAATCTCGTCCTCGAGATTTCTGCTGATCCTCAAATAGATATGGATACTCTGCCCGGAGGAAATCTTCCCTTTCCCATGTAGCTTCATCCTCAGTGTGGTTGCTCCACTGAACCCTGAAAAATCTTGTCGTTTTCTGACGGGTCCTCCGTTCAGACTCTTCTAAAATCTTTACTGGTCTTTCTCTGCAGGTGAGATCTGGCTGCATATCAATGTTCTCATGAGGTACGTGCTTCTCCGGGTTACTCACACATTTCCTCAGCTGTGAGACGTGGAATACGTCATGGACGTCTGACAGCTCCTTGGGAAAGTCTAGTTGGTAGGCTACCGTGCCTCTCCGTGCCTTTATACAAAATGGTCCAATAAATCTTGGGGCTAGCTTCCCCTTAATTTTGAACCGTTGCAGACCCCTCATAGGAGATACTCGGAGGTATACGGAATCACCGGGTTCAAAGCTGACCTCACGATGCTTCTGATCATAGTAGCTCTTTTGTCGGCTCTGTGCTGTCCTGAGTCTGTCCCTGATTTGTTTAACTTTCTCCTCGGCCTCTTTAAGCATGTCCGGGCCGAAGATACGGCTGTCACCTGTTTCTGACCAATTCAGTGGGGTACGACACCTTCGTCCGTACAATGCTTCAAAGGGTGCCATTTGTAAGCTGGCTTGGTAACTGTTGTTGTAAGAAAATTCGGCATACGGCAAACTCTCTTCCCAACTGGATCCATAGGTGAGCACACAGGCTCTTAGCATATCCTCTAGGATTTGGTTTACACGTTCCGTTTGTCCATCAGTCTGAGGGTGGTATGCTGTACTGAAAGCTAGTTGCGTGCCCAGAGCTTGTTGTAGGTGATCCCAAAATTTGGAGACGAATTGGGTGCCTCGGTCTGATATTATAGTCTTTGGGACTCCGTGCAAGCAAACTATACGGGAGAGATAAAGTTTGGCCAGTCTTTGTGTGGAGTAGGTAGTCTTCACGGGAATGAAATGAGCAACCTTGGTTAGTCGGTCCGTGATGACCCATATGGCGTCATTCCCACGTTGTGATCGGGGTAGTCCGACGATGAAATCCATTCCTATTTCATCCCGTTTCCACTCCGGTATCCTGTTAGGCTGGAGTAGCCCTGCTGGCTTTTGGTGCTCGGCCTTGATGCGCTGACATGAATCGCAACAAGCAATAAATGTGGCTATATCTCTTTTCATGTCGTGCCACCAAAATCTTTCCTGAATATCCTTGTACATTTTGGTTCCTCCAGGATGGATCGAGTATGGAGCGGTGTGGCTTTCCGTTAAGATCTGTTGCTTGAGTTCCTCAATGTTAGGTACGCAAAGTCTGTCTCAGTACCATAATGTTCCTTCACTGTCTGTGACGAACTCTGAAACCTTACCAAGGTTCATTTTCTTCTTTATGCCTTCGATGCTGGGATGTCCCTGTTGAGCTTTCTTAATATGTTCCACCAGGGTGGGTTGTATCTCCAGGTTTGACACGGTGCCCTCAGCGACTAACATCATGTTGAGCCTAGTGAACTCTTGCTGAAACTCAGGCCTCAAGTTTTGCGGACCGCCATTGTCCGGGCTGGGGTTTCGACTAAGGGCATCGGCCACTACATTTGCTTTCCCTGGGTGGTAGTGAATGCCGACATCATAGTCCTTGACCAGTTCCAACCAGCGTCGTTGGCGTAAATTCAACTCTGGCTGTGTGAAAATATATTTGAGGCTCTTATGGTCCGTATATATTTCACAGCGATTTCCCAACAGAAAGTGCCTCCACTCCTTGAGTGCATGTATGACTGCTGCTAGCTCCAAGTCATGTGTTGGGTAATTTTCCTCATGTTTTCTCAGCTGCCTGGAGGCATATGCGACAACTTTGCCATCTGCATTAGTACACATCCGAGACCTTTTCGGGACGCGTCACAATACACTTCAAAGCTCTTGTGTATGTCTGGCACAGTTAAGACCGGTGCGGTTGTCAGCTTCTTCTTGAGTTCTTGGAAGCTTTCCTCGCATGCTTCCGTCCATACAAATTTCTTGTCCTTCTTGAGCAACTGTGTTATTGGTTTTGCCACAGTGGAGAATCCTTCAATAAATCTTCTGTAATATCCGGCCATTCCTAGGAAACTCCGCACATCTGTGACGTTGGCGGGTGGTTTCCAGTCCAGTATGGCCTTGATTTTTTCTGGGTCTACGGCCACGCCTTCTTGGTTCAATATATGGCCCAAGAAACCAACTTGTCTTAGCCAAAATTCGCACTTGCTAAATTTGGCGTACAACTGATGTTTCCTCAATTCTCCCAAAACAATTCTGAGGTGCTCAGCATGCTCTTCTGGTGTCCTTGAGTAAACCAGAATATCGTCAATGAATACCACCACAAATTTGTCCATGAATTTCATGAACACTTTGTTCATGAGGTGGACGAAATATGCGGGGGCGTTCGTTAGTCCAAAAGGCATCACTGTAAACTCGTATAACCCATATCTGGAAGTGAAAGCTGTCTTGGGGATATCTTCTGTCCGTACTTTCAATTGGTGATATCCCGATCTCAAATCAATTTTTGAGAATACCTTGGCTTGAGCGAGCTGGTCAAACAAATCGTTTATCAGTGGCATCGGATATTTGTTTCTGATGGTGACCATGTTGAGGGCTCGATAGTCTATACACAGTCTCAATGTCCCATCCTTTTTCTTTGCGAACAACACAGGCGAACCCCAAGGTGAGGAGCTGGCTCGAATAAATCCTTTGTCCAATAATTCCTTTATCTGTTTCTTCATCTCCACCAATTCTGAGGGTGCCATTCTATATGGCTTCTTATAGATGGGAGCGGTGCCAGGTGCTAGTTCGATGTTGAATTCTATCTCTCGGTCTGGTGGCATGCCTGGTAGTTCTTCAGGGAACACATCAGGAAACTCGCATACCACTGGAACTTTTCTCAGTTCTGCAATGTCCATCTTGTTCAGTTTTGGTTGCTGTGATCGTGGCCTTTCTTGAGCGGAAACTCTTATTGTCTTGCCGTGATGGTGAGTGAGAATCATGGTCCGATTGAAACAGTCGATGAATCCTTTGTTGGTGGTCAACCAGTCCATCCCTAAAATGACATCCAGTCCTTTACTCTCCAACACGATGAGATTCGCGTGGAATTGTAGTCCTTCGAACTCAATGACCACTCCTCGGCAGTAACCCTGAGCGATTTGCTTATTTCCGGGGGACTTGATGATCATAGATTTTTCCAAGGGGACTATCGGAAAACCATGTTGCAAAACAAAACTCTTCGAAACGAACGAATGGGAAGCTCCAGAATCAAACAAAACCGTGGCAGGTACTGTGTTGACAGGGAACGTACCGAGCACGATGTCTGGGGCATTCTGCGCCTCTTCGCTGGTCACATGGTTCAGGTGACCCTTCCTGTGGTTGTTGTTGGGGTTGAAATTGTTGCGCTTGGGGGCTGGATTGTTCCCACCATTGTTTGGTTTGGGTGCCGGGTTCCTTGGCTTTGGGCACTGTTTAGCATAATGCCCTTCTTGACCACAAGCATAGCAGGTGACCCCTGGCCGGTATGTGTACTCATTGTCCCTGGCATGAAACTGTCCGACGGGTTTTGGATCAGTAGTCGTGGATCTCCTTGTGTCAGTCCTTGGGACCTCAGTCTTGCCTCGGTGGCTGCGGGCAAGAGTTGTCTTGTCCCTCTTCCGCTTACGGATATCTTCCAAACTACGACGCTCGTTCTCCAAGGTAATGGCCTTGTCCACCAGAGTCTTAAAATCTGGAAAGGTGTGTACAATCAGTTGGCATCGTAGTGCTGGTGCCAGGCCGTCCAGGAATTTTTCCATCTTCTTGCTTTCTGGCATGTGCTCGTCGTAGGCATAGCGAGACAGCTGGGTAAACTGACCATTGTATTCTGTCACCGACATGCCTCTCTGCTTCAGGTCATCGAACTCTCTCTTCTTGATCTTTAGGATGCTCCTGGGGATGTGTGCCCCACGGAAGCCTTCCTTGAACTCTTCCCAGGTGATGTTGTGTTCACTGGGATGCATGTGTAGGAAGTTTTCCCACCATTCTGCAGCTGCTCCAGAAAGGTAGTATGGTGCATAGAGCACCTTCTCATGATCTGAACACTGAGCAATGATCAGCTTCCTTTCAATGTCACGAAGCCAATCATCGGCTTCCAGTGGCCTATCGGTGTGAGCAAAAGTTGAGGGGCGAGTCTTCTGTAACTCAGATAACTTGGAATGCTGTTGATAGGGCTCACGGTGGTTTCCCATATTGATGACATGATTCATCATCTCTCGGTGTTGTTGCTGGCTTTGCTCAAAGAGACGGCATACTTGAGACAGGGCCGCTTCGCTGTCTTGTTGGCTGGACTGACCCTAAGTGAAATTGTTGCTAGTCTGTGTCCCGTAAACCTCTTCTGGCTGATTGGGCATGGAGCGAGTCCACGGGCGAGACATTTTTCTAGTCTGGGGTATTATATTGCAAAACCCATGAGAAAAGCGGTGTAGCATAAGGAAAAATCTTGCAAAGGCAACAATTTAAAAGACCTCAAGGTTTTCAAAGAAACATAAAAGATTTTGCATGGAGAAGAAGTGCTTAGCAAATAACTTACACGCGAAAAGCAAACACACGATACAGCACTCAGGATGTGCGTACACATCCTGACATGTTATTTAAACTAGCGTACTACTCCGGAAGGCAGCAAACACACCAATACAAACTAGCGTACAGATAAAACAGCACATCATACAAGCAGACATAACACGCGGCTACTCGGCGCTCTCAGTCGGAGATGGTGAAGATCTCCTTTCCCTTGCCGATGGCAAGACTCAGCGGTCCAGGAGAATCCACCTCCACCTCCTCTCTAGCTGGCTCCTGGCGCGTGACGCTGCGCTGCGGTGATGGTGCGGGGGCGACTGGTGGTAGAGCGGGTGCGGCAGGCGGTGCGGCTCTGATTGGAGTAGGAGCGATGACTCGATCGAACTCCGCAGTGGTAGGTAGACGGCGAGCAGTGGCCAAAACGGCCGGTGCATACGAGGCTGAAGACGAGACGAGTGTCAGAGGCGGCGCCGTGTGGAGAAGCTCCTTCCTGCTGGCAGGACCGCCCCGGACTAAGTCCATGCGGGCAGCCACAAGACCATCTACGAGGTTGTCGAAAGACTCCTCCAGAGCCTTGAGATACTCCACAACCATCTCGATGGCTTCATCTCGTTCTCCCCGATGGCAGGCGAACGCATAGTGGCTGGTGTATGGCACATGGCATGGGAGGTAGCGGTAGCGACGAGTCTTCATCGTAGGAAGGATGTCCCGAAGGCGAGCTATCGCCTCACGGGCAGCCATCTGCATGGCATGCCTCTCCGTAGGCATGGCCCTTCCCACAAAATGGAAGTGGCGAGCAGCAGAACGTCCTCCCTTGAATTGCACCACAGCTTGGTGCATAGACATGTCGTCACTGAGCTTGTGCTGGTAGAGCGTGAACTCCGGGCGAGCTGCTGGCCCGATCGCGAGTTGGTGATGGAGACGAGGAGCTTGACAAACCCCTCGGGCACGTTGGTGAACACTCAATTCTCACAGCTGCTGCCAGCCATCTACAAAAGTAGGCATAAATTCTGAGTAGTCATGTCATAAATTTATGATGACCAACAGAAAATAGCTACAATTGCAAAATGCTGAAAAAGCACAAAAGACGCTAATAACCGATTAGCGATCGCACCTAGTGGCTTCCTACAGTCAGCCTGGCTCTGGTACCAAGCTTGTCACGACCGGTTTTTCAATAAAATAATTATTGAGAGACCAATCCCTTTTACGGACCAGTAAGGAAGAATTCCTTCTCACTGGTAGACAATATCTTGGTCACAGAAGAAAAATACCAGGAGTACTAAATATAATACAAGGTTGAGCGGAGACTGCCCAACAAATTATTGCATGCATGCCGATAAAACAAGACGGCGGATAGGGTGGCATACTACTAACTCACGATAATAACGGTGGTGGAAATATCACCGCGAAGCGAGTGATATGATTCCAGAAGACTACAGCTCTTCGAGCGTCGGAGTGAGGCTCGAGGAGACTTATTGCGGGTGGCGGAAGCGTATACAATACAAGTGACCAAAATCCGGGATCGCGCAGGACTGCTGGGACTCCTCTAGGCGTCGGACGCGCTATCAAACTCTTCATCGAAGAGATCGCCTTCGTCAACATCTGGCCAAATCAACAAGCCAGGTGAGTACTATGAAAGTACTCGCAAGACAGTTCGGACATAAGATATAACAAATGTAAACATGAAGCATATGAACAATTTATCCAGTGCGTTCAGACATAGAGATAATAAATACTGGGTGCCAAGCGAGGGTCTGAATGACGCCTCGAGCGAAAAGTGCAGAATAGTAATACTGGTGCCAAACGAGGGTCTGAATGACTCCTCGAGAGGAAACTGCGAGAATAATAATGCTGGTGCCAAACGAGGGTCTGAATGACTCCTCGAGAGGAAAATGCAGAATAGTAATACTGGTGCCAAACGAGTGTCTGAAAGACTCCTCGAGCGGAAAATGCAGAATAGTAATACTGGTGCTAAACGAGGGTCTGAATGACTCCTCGAGAGGAAAATGCAGAATAATAATGCCACAGTCAGGCGTCGGGGCGACACCACATAAAGGGCTCATAACAGAAAATAAAGGCAGTGCGTGCCACAGTCGGACGTCTGAGCGACATCACAGAAAGGGCTTATATTTAAAGTAAGAAACAAAAACACGCCGCAGTCGGACGTCTGAGCGACATCACATAAAGGGCTTATATTACAGTTCAATAATACAATAGTACGGGAACATAAATTATCACAAGTACGAGACGAATAAAAATTTAGCCCATCCACAGGAATAATAATTAAACTGGATTTACCACTTGAGCTTGATCACCGGGGCAAGTTTTCCACGCGGATAGATATGGATGTACTGATTACACTACTTGATCATGGATACGATGACTTGGAAGGAATTGACTCTACAGAGTTTGTACTTAACCACAGCCAACGGATTTCAGTAGTCACGGGGACTAGTTCCGTCTACGGTGTTTTGGAAGAAACACGTCTAACCAGTACACACCCAATTCAACCTTCCGAAGCCAGGGATCACCCTCGGCAACGTTCAAGAAAAACCTTGAGACGGGGAGGCTACAACCTCGCATAGCATGGGATCAAATTTCTATACGCGCGCTTTAAGGGGGTGCCCCCCCTCTCGGTCCCAACCGGAAACACCCATGCCCCCTGACCGGATGACTGGCTTTAATCCTGGGCCAAGGTACCATCATCCCGGCCTCTCTGTTTGGTGTGTACACGGAAAGAGGTTACCAACTTACTAAACCGCATCCTGGCAAATGAAACATGTGGTAGCACGGGAAGGGGAGAGGACGATAACGTGACTCCGTCCACGTTAACGTCAGAAATAGTTGGATGACGGAAGGCTGGTATGCTACAACAGTACCACCTTACTGCCCTTCATGTTACCACATGATTAGGCCATCTCTCATCAGAGATCATCGCAACTTTGGAACATGCGGGAAAAAGAACGATAACGTGACTCCGTCCACGTTAACGTCGGAGAAAGTCGGATGACGCAAGGCTGGTATGCTACAATAGTACCACCTTACTGCCCTTCATGTCACCACATGATTAGGCCATCTCTCCTCAGAGATCATCGCAACTTTGGAACATGCGGGAAAAAGAACGATAACGTGACTCCGTCCACGTTAACGTCGGAGAAAGTCGGATGACGCAAGGCTGGTATGCTACAACAGTACCACCTTACCGCCCTTCATGTCACCACATGATTAGGCCATCTCTCCTCAGAGATCATCGCAACTTTGGAACATGCGGGTAGTTGCCTTACAAGCAACGAGGTATTTACCGGCACTCATATGCAACGCACGAACTTTCAAGCAAACATGCAAAACACTTATCATATCAAATGTTCAAACATGCTTGCCTGGTTCGGAGAAGTCGGAGTCTAGCTCGGCGAAGTTCGCGGCTCCTTCACCTCTTCCGGAACCTACGGCAATCACGAAAACAGGTACTAACGTGAAAACCAACACGTGCACAGAAACTTCTCCAAATATTTTTCAAATAAATCCCATAAAAAACTAGACAAAATTTGAAGATTGTCAGAAAAAGAATCACTCAAAAATCCCTTTTTATTAAAAAGTTATAAAGGTTTCTATCCAGGGACTTATCTGTAATGAAACAGAAAAGTTCCAGGGTTTTAACTGAGAAAACACAAACGGTTCGATTTGAAATGCGCAAGCGCAAGAGGGAAAGCGTATTTGCCCGAAGGCGCCAACAGAAAACGGTTCGCGAAAGAATAGAACAAAGGCTGACACGCGGGGTCCACATGTCAGGTTTGAAAAGCTCGCCGGCGCCCGAAGACTGCGGTGGACGCCGGCGTCGAACCACGGCGAGTTAGGAGGATCGGAGGGTACCAAGAGCTTCAGCGTCTTCTTCCGCGTCGGTGGGTGGTGGACTCGACCAACGGGGAGCACCACGTCGACGGCGACACTATCTCCGGCGGACGGCAGCTCGGGTGAGGATGGGGAACTCCGGTGGAGGGCTGCAAACTTCGAATTGAAGCGTGGGTCAGAAAGAGAGGTGCATGGTGAAGCTACTGGCAAGAGAAGGGAGGCGGAGGTGCACACACGGGGGCGAATCGAGCTGGATCCCGTGGCGGGTCGCGGCGGCCGGAGTCGAGGAAGGAGACCTCCTCGGGGCTCTTCCAGTGGCTAGGCGTGCTCTAGGTGGAGTGCACGGATGGTGGGTGCTCGAGTTGAAGCTCGGGGCCTCTATTTATAGGCGGATCGACGGGGTGGCCGTGAACGGAGAATCTCCGGCGAGCGATTACGACGGAGCAGTGGATTGGCAGGAGGTTTGAGTGGCCAGGCAGCATCAGTGGAGGTTACTGGAGTCATTCCACAGCTGAACGGAGTTGGTCTTGGCGTAATGGCGTCGGTCCACGGTGAGATGACCGCAGGGCTCGACGGCGGCAGAGAGCGCGCTCCGCGCCCTGCGGTTCACGACGAGGGTGGCAGCGCGTTCGGGGGAGTGGAAGGCCACGCGGCGAGCTCCGGTGGTTTGGGCGGCGCTGGGTGGCGTCGTCGGCGCCGTGCCTCCCGCTGGCGGCCGCAAAGCCGCCGCTGGCGTCGGTCACGGGGCGGCGCACCTTCTGCTGCTCGTCGCCGATGCCCGCAAGGTGCCAGGCGTTCGTGCGGTGCAGGAACAAGAGGGAGGGGACGAGGAGCAAGGCGACGCAGTGGCACTGGTGAGATCGACGTTGGGTTCTGAAGAAAACGACAGTGCACTGCAGTGTTCTCTGAACTTAACTGAAACTTGACATTGACAATGCACTACAGGTGTTCGACAGAAGGATTTGGCTATGAGATAAATTTTCCTGGGGCTGTAACTTGGTGAGGTGACCACTCAATGCACCCAGAGGCTGCCTGATTTTACTTGGAATTTTTGGAGAAGGTTTTGAATGAATTTCACCAAATTTGACAAATCTGGTCCAAACTTGCAGCAGGTGTAGTTTGAAAAAATTTAAACTGAAGACCAGTGCATCTTCATGGATCTTGGTTGAGGGTTCAAAGGACTAGGGAGGAGAGTTGGTTTGGGGGCAAAAATCAAAACAGAAAATGGAGTTCCTTTGTAAATCACCAAAGGCTAGAATAGAAGGCAGAAATTTATTTGAATAAGATTTAAATGGAAAAGATCACATGGGGAGGTTCAACTTGCTGGATTAGATGCCAAACATGATCCAAAGATGAGGGGATGGTTAGGAGAGAGGATTTGCACTGAGGCCATGGCAAGAAGGAATTGTTGAAAGTGGCAAAGGATTTTTCCAAAAGCCATAGTGCATTTCCAAAAAGATTTTAAAAAGGCATTTTCCCAAGTGAAAAGTATTTTGTCTTGAGTCCAAAAGAAAAGCAGGAACCTCCAAGACCAAAGACAGATCTTGGGTGAATCCAAATAAAACTTTTGCCATAAAAAAAATATTTGAAGGGAGAGTTCTTTTGGAAAAGAAATTTTAAATCACCTCCCTCAAGTCAAATAAAATCTTTTGAAAAATCCAATTAAAAACTTGGGTGTCACATGGCCCACCCGGTGGACCCCCGGGACCCTTCCGGTGGTCCCGGTACAATACCGGTGACCCTCGAAACTTTCCCGGTGGCCGAAACTGGACTTCCTATATACAAATCTTTACCTCCGGACCATTCCGGAACTCCTCGTGATGTCCGGGATCTCATCCGGGACTCCGAACAACTTTCGGGTTACCGCATACTAATATCTCTACAACCCTAGCGTCACCGAACCTTAAGTGTGTAGACCCTACGAGTTCGGGAGACACGCAGACATGACCGAGACGACTCTCCGGTCAATAACCAACAGCGGGATCTGGATACCATGTTGGCTCCCACATGCTAGTCGATGATCTCATCGGATGAACAACGATGTCGAGGATTCAAGTAATCCCGTATACAATTCCCTTTGTCAGACGGTACGTTACTTGCCCGAGATTCGATCGTTGGTATCCCAATACCTCGTTCAATCTCGATACCGACAAGTCACTTTACTCGTACCGTAATGCATGATCCCGCGACCAACCACTTGGTCACATTGAGATCATTATGGTGATGCATTACCGAGTGGGCCCAGAGATACCTCTCTGTCATACGGAGTGACAAATCCCAGTCTCGATCTGTGCCAACTCAACAGACACTTTCGGAGATACCTGTAGCGCACCTTTATAGCCACCCAGTTACGTTGTGACGTTTGGTACACCCAAAGCATTCCTATGGTATCCGGGAGTTGCACGATCTCATGGTCTAAGGAAATGATACTTGACATTAGAAAAGCTTTAGCAAACGAACTACACGATCTAGTGCTATGCTTAGGATTGGGTCTTGTCCATCACATCATTCTCCCAATGATGTGATCCTGTTATCAATGACATACAATGTCCATGGTCAGGAAACCGTAACCATCTATTGATCAACGAGCTAGTCAACTAGAGGCTCACTAGGGACATGTTATGGTCTATGTGTTCACACATGTATTACGATTTCTGGATAACACAATTATAGCATGAACAATAGACAATTATCATGAACAAGGAAATATAATAATAACCATTTTATTATTGCCTCTAGGGCATATTTCCAACAGTCTCCCACTTGCACTAGAGTCAATAATCTAGTTACATTGTGATGAATCGTACACCCATAGCGTTCTGGTGTTGATCATGTTTCGCTCGTGGAAGAGGTTTAGTCAACGGATCTGCGACATTCAAATCCGTATGCACTTTACAAATATCTATGTCTCCATTTTGAACATTTTCATGAATGGAGTTGAAGCGACGCTTGATGTGCCTGGTCTTCTTGTGAAACCTGGGCTCCTTGGCAAGGGCAATAGATCCAGTGTTGTCACAGAAGAGAGTCATCGGCCCCGATGCATTGAGAATAACTCCTAGGTCGGCAATGAACTCCTTCATCCAGATTGCTTCATGTGCTGCCTCCGAGGCTGCCATGTACTCCGCTTCACATGTAGATCCCGCCACGACGCTTTGCTTGCAACTACACCAGCTGACTGCCCCACCATTCAAAATATACACGTATCCGGTTTGTGACTTAGAGTCATCCAGATCTGTGTCGAAGCTAGCATCGACGTAACCCATTACGACGAGCTCTTCGTCACCTCCATAAACGAGAAACATATCCTTTGTCCTTTTCAGGTACTTCAGGATATTCTTGACCGCTGTCCAGTGTCCCATGCCGGGATTACTTTGGTACCTTCCTACCAAACTTACGGCAAGGTTTACATCAGGTCTGGTACACAGCATGGCATACATAATAGACCCTATGGCCGAGGCATAGGGGACGACACTCATCTTTTCTCTATCTTCTGTCGTGGTCGGGCATTGAGCCATGCTCAATCTCACACCTTGCAATATAGGCAAGAACCCCTTCTTGCACTGATCCATATTGAACTTCTTTAATATCTTGTCAAGGTATGTGCTTTGTGAAAGACCTATGAGGCGTCCCGATCTATCTCTATAGATCTTGATGCCTAATATGTAAGCAGCTTCTCCAAGGTCCTTCATTGAAAAACACTTATTCAAGTAGGCCTTTATACTTTCCAAGAATTCTATATCATTTCCAATCAATAGTATGTCATCCACATATAATAAGAGAAATGCTACAGAGCTCCCACTCACTTTCTTGTAAACACAGGCTTCTCCATAAGTCTGTGTAAACCCAAACGCTTTGATCATCTCATCAAAGCGAATGTTCCAACTCCGAGATGCTTGCACCAGCCCATAGATTGAGCGCTGGAGCTTGCATACTTTGTCAGCATTCTTAGGATCGACAAAACCTTCCGGCTGCATCATATACAATTCTTCCTTAAGGAAGCCGTTAAGGAATGCCGTTTTGACGTCCATTTGCCATATTTCATAATCGTAGAATGCGGCAATTGCTAACATGATTCGGACGGACTTCAGCTTCGCTACGGGTGAGAAGGTCTCATCGTAGTCAACTCCTTGAACTTGTCGATAACCCTTAGCGACAAGTCGAGCTTTATAGATGGTAACATTTCCATCCGCGTCCGTCTTCTTCTTAAAGATGCATTTATTTTCTATCGCTCGCCGATCATCGGGCAAGTCTGTCAAAGTCCATACTTTGTTTTCATACATGGATCCTATCTCGGATTGCATGGCTTCAAGCCATTTGTTGGAATCTGGACCCGCCATTGCTTCTTCATAGCTCGAAGGTTCACCGTTGTCCAACAACATGATTTCCAGGACAGGGTTGCCGTACCACTCTGGTGCGGAACGTGTCCTTGTGGACCTACGAAGTTCAGTGGCAATTTGATCATGATCGTCATCATTAACTTCCTCTCTAGTCGGTGTAGGCACCACAGAAACATTTTCTTGTGCCGCGCTACTTTCTGGTTCGAGAGGGGTCATCTCATCAAGTTCCACTTTCCTCCCACTTACTTCTTTCGAGAGAAACTCTTTCTCCAGAAAGGACCCGTTCTTGGCAACGAAGATCTTGCCTTCGGATCTGAGGTAGAAGGTATACCCAATGGTTTCCTTAGGGTATCCTATGAAGACGCATTTTTCCGACTTGGGTTCGAGCTTTTCAGGTTGAAGTTTCTTGACATAAGCATCCCATCCCCAAACTTTAAGAAACGACAGCTTAGGTTTCTTTCCAAACCATAATTCATACGGTGTCGTCTCAACGGATTTCGACGGAGCCCTATTTAAAGTGAATGCGGCAGTCTCTAAAGCATAACCCCAGAATGATAGCGGTAGATCGGTAAGAGACATCATAGATCGCACCATATCCAATAGAGTACGATTACGACGTTCGGACACACCATTACACTGAGGTGTTCCAGGCGGCGTGAGTTGTGAAACAATTCCACATTTCCTTAAGTGTGTGCCAAATTCGTGACTCAAATATTCCCCTCCACGATCTGATCGTAAGAACTTTATTTTCCTGTCACGTTGATTCTCAACCTCACTCTGAAATTCCTTGAACTTTTCAAAGGTCTCAGACTTGTGTTTCATGAAGTAGACATACCCATATCTACTCAAGTCATCAGTGAGGGTGAGAACATAACGATAGCCACCGCGAGCCTCAACGCTCATTGGACCGCACACATCAGTATGTATGATTTCCAATAAGTTGGTTGCTCGCTCCATTGTTCCGGAGAACAGAGTCTTGGTCATTTTGCCCATGAGGCATGGTTCGCACATGTCAAATGATTCATA
This sequence comes from Aegilops tauschii subsp. strangulata, assembly GCF_002575655.3. NCBI lineage: Eukaryota > Viridiplantae > Streptophyta > Magnoliopsida > Poales > Poaceae > Aegilops > Aegilops tauschii. The sequence goes on from NC_053035.3 coordinate 466,093,357, forward strand.
ATCAAGAGACTCCAAAAGTCCATCTGCATGGAGTTTCTTCATGCGTTTGACATCAATGTGACCAAGGCGGCAGTGCCACAAGTATGTGGGACTATCATTATCAACCTTACATTTCTTGGCATTCACACTATGAATATGTGTAACATCACGTTCGAGATTCATTAAGAATAAACCATTGACCAGCGGGGCATGACCATAAAACATATCTCTCATATAAATAGAACAACCATTATCCTCGGATTTAAATGAGTAGCCATCTCGCATTAAACGAGATCCAGATACAATGTTCATGCTCAAAGCTGGCACTAAATAACAATTATTGAGGTTTAAAACTAATCCCGTAGGTAAATGTAGAGGTAGCGTGCCGACGGCGATCACATCGACCTTGGAACCATTGCCGACGCGCATCATCACCTCGTCCTTCGCCAGTCTCCGCTTATTCCGCAGCTCCTGCTTTGAGTTACAAATATGAGCAACCGCACCGGTATCAAATACCCAGGAGCTACTACGAGCGCTGGTTAGGTACACATCAATAACATGTATATCACATATACCTTTGGTATTGCCGGCCTTCTGATCCGCTAAGTACTTGGGGCAGTTCCGCTTCCAGTGACCGTTTCCCTTGCAATAAAAGCACTCAGTCTCAGGCTTAGGTCCATTCTTTGTCTTCTTCCCGGCAGCTTGCTTACCGGGCGCGGCAACTCCCTTGGCGTCTTTCTTGAAGTTCTTCTTACCCTTGCCTTTCTTGAACTTAGTGGTTTTATTCAACATCAACACTTGATGTTCCTTTTTGATCTCCACCTCCGCTGATTTCAGCATTGAATATACCTCAGGAATGGTCTTTTCCATCCCCTGCATATTGAAGTTCATCACAAAGCTGTTGTAGCCAGGTGGGAGCGACTGAAGGATTCTGTCAACGACCGCGTCATCCGGGAGATTAACTCCCAGCTGAGACAAGCGGTTGTGCAACCCAGACATTTTGAGTATGTGTTCGCTGACGGAACTATTCTCCTCCATCTTACAACTGTAGAACTTGTCGGAGACTTCATATCTCTCAACCCGGGCATGAGCTTGGAAAACCATTTTTAGCTCTTGGAACATCTCATATGCTCCGTGCTGCTCAAAACGCTTTTGGAGCCCCGGTTCTAAGCTATAAAGCATGCCGCACTGAACCAGGGAGTAATCATCACTACGCGACTGCCAGGCATTCAGAACGTCTTGAGTTGCTGGGAAAACAGGTGCATCACCTAGCGGTGCTTCAAGGACATATGCTTTCTTGGCAGCTATGAGGATAATCCTCAGGTTACGGACCCAGTCCGTGTAGTTGCTACCATCGTCTTTCAGCTTGGTTTTCTCTAGGAACGCGTTGAAGTTGAGGGCAACATTAGCGTGGGCCATTTGATCTACAAGACATATTGTAACGGTTTTTAGACTAAGTTCATGATAATTAAGTTCATCAAATCAAATTATTAACAAACTCCCACTCAGACTGACATCCCTCTAGTCATCTAAGTGATACATGATCGAGTCAACTAGGCCGTGTCCGATCATCACGTGAGACGGACTAGTCATCATCGGCGAACATCTTCATGTTGATCGTATCTGCTATACGACTCATGTTCGACCTTTCGGTCTCTTGTGTTCCGAGGCCATGTCTGTACATGCTAGGCTCGTTAAGTCAACCTAAGTGTATCGCGTGTGTAAATCTGGCTTACACCCGTTGTATGCGAACGTTAGAACCTATCACACCCGATCATCACGTGGTGCTTCGGAACAACGAACTTTCGCAATGGTGCACAGTTAGGGGGAACACTTTCTTGAAATTTTAGTGAGGGATCATCTTATTTATGCTACCGTCGTTCTAATAAAATAAGATATAAAACATGATAAACATCACATGCAATCTAATAGTGACATGATATGGACAATATCATTTTGCTCCTTTTGATCTCCATCTTCGGGGCGCCATGTTCATCATCGTCACCGGCATGACACCATGATCTCCATCATCATGATCTCCATCATCGTGTCTTCATGAAGTTGTCTCGCCAACTATTACTTCTACTACTATGGCTAACGGTTAGCAATAAAGTAAAGTAATTACATGACGTTCAAGTTGACACGCAGGTCATAAATAAATTAAGACAACTCCTATGGCTCCTGCCGGTTGTCATACTCATCGACATGCAAGTCGTGATTCCTATTACAAGAACATGATCAATCTCATACATCACATATATCATTCATCACATCTTCTGGCCATATCACATCACATGACACTTGCTGCAAAAACAAGTTAGACGTCCTCTAATTGTTGTTGCAAACTTTTACGTGGCTGCTATAGGTTTCTAGCAAGAACGATTCTTACCTACGCCAAAACCACAACGTGAGATGCCAATTTCTATTTACCCTTCATAAGGACCCTTTTCATCGAATCCGATCCGACTAAAGTGGGAGAGACAGACACCCGCTAGCCACCTTATGCAACTAGTGCATGTCAGTCGGTGGAACCTGTCTCACGTAAGCGTACGTGTAAGGTCGGTTTGGGCCGCTTCATCCCATGATCCCCATCATCATCATCTCAATCATCGTGTCTTCATGAAGTTGTCTCGCCAACTATTACTTCTACTACTATGGCTAACGGTTTAGCAATAAACTAAAGTAATTACATGACGTTATTCAATGACACGCAGGTCATACAATAAATTAAGACAACTCTATGGCTCCTGCCGGTTGTCATACTCATCGACATGCAAGTCGTGATTCCTATTACAAGAACATGATCAATCTCATACATCACATATATATATCATTCATCACATCCTTTTGGCCATATCACATCACACGGCATATGCTGCAAGAACAAGTTAGACGTCCTCTAATTGTTGTTGCAAGTTTTTACGTGGCTGCTATAGGTTTCTAGCAAGAACGTTTCTTACCTACGTCCAAAACCACAACGTGATATGCCAATTGCTATTTACCCTTCATAAGGACCCTTGTCATCGAATCCGATCCGACTAAAGTGGGAGAGACAGACACCCGCTAGCCACCTTATGCAACTAGTGCATGTCAGTCGGTGGAACCTGTCTCACGTAAGAGTACGTGTAAGGTCGGTCCGGGCCGCTTCATCCCACGATGCCGCCGAATCAATATAAGACTAGTAACGGTAAGCAAATTGAACAAATCATCGCCCACACCTACTTTGTGTTCTACTCGTGCATAGAAACTACGCATAGACCTAGCTCATGATGCCACTGTTGGGGATCGTAGCAGAAATTTAAAATTTTCTACGCATCACCAAGATCAATCTATGGAATCATCTAGCAACGAGAGAGAGGAGTGCATCTACATACCCTTGTAGATCGTGAGCGAAAGCGTTCAAGAGAACGGGGTTGATGGAGTCGTACTCATCGTGATCCAAATCACCGATGATCCTAGCGCCGAATGGACGGCACCTCCGCGTTCAACACACCTACGGTTGGGAGAGACGTCTCCTCCTTGATCCAGCAAGGGGAAGGAGAGGTTGATGGAGATCCAGCAGCACGACGGCGTGGTGGTGGAAGTAGCGGGGATCTCGGCAAGGCTTCGCCGAGCTCCGCGAGAGGGAGTGGTGTTACGGGAGGAAGAGGGAGGCGCCAGGGCTTAGTGTGCGCAGCCCTCCCTCCCCCCTCTTTATATAGGGGCCCTGGGGGGGCGCCAGCCCCTGGAGATCCCATCTCAACGGGGGGGGGGGCAGCCAAGGGGGGGACTTGCCCCCCAAGTCAGGTGGGGCGCCCCCACCCCCAGGGTTTCCAACCCTAGGCGCAGGGGGAGGCCCATGGGGGGCGCACCAGCCCACCAGGGGCTGGTTCCCTTCCCACTTCAGCCCATGGGGCCCTCCGGGATAGGTGGCCCCACCCGGTGGACCCCCGGGACCCTTCCGGTGGTCCCGGTACAATACCGGTGACCCCCGAAACTTTCCCGGTGGCCGAAACTGGACTTCCTATATACAAATCTTTACCTCCGGACCATTCCGGAACTCCTCGTGATGTCCGGGATCTCATCCGGGACTCCGAACAACTTTCGGGTTACCGCATACTAATATCTCTACAACCCTAGCGTCACCGAACCTTAAGTGTGTAGACCCTACGGGTTCCGGAGACACGCAGACATGACCGAGACGACTCTCCGGTCAATAACCAACAGTGGGATCTGGATACCCATGTTGGCTCCCACATGCTCCTGGATGATCTCATCGGATGAACCACGATGTCGAGGATTCAAGTAATCCCGTATACAATTCCCTTTGTCAGACGGTACGTTACTTGCCCGAGATTCGATCGTCGGTATCCCAATACCTCGTTCAATCTCGTACCGACAAGTCACTTTACTCGTACCGTAATGCATGATCCCGCGACCAACCACTTGGTCACATTGAGCTCATTATGATGATGCATTACCGAGTGGGCCCAGAGATACCTCTCCGTCATACGGAGTGACAAATCCCAGTCTCGATCTGTGCCAACTCAACAGACACTTTCGGAGATACCTGTAGTGCACCTTTATAGCCACCCAGTTACGTTGTGACGTTTGGTACACCCAAAGCATTCTTATGGTATCCGGGAGTTGCATGATCTCATGGTATAAGGAAATGATACTTGACATTAGAAAAGCTTTAGCAAACGAACTACACGATCTAGTGCTATGCTTAGGATTGGGTCTTGTCCATCACATCATTCTCCCAATGATGTGATCCCGTTATCAATGACATCCAATGTCCATGGTCAGGAAACCGTAACCATCTATTGATCAACGAGCTAGTCAACTAGAGGCTCACTAGGGACATGTTATGGTCTATGTGTTCACACATGTATTACGATTTCCGGATAACACAATTATAGCATAATCAATAGACAATTATCATGAACAAGGAAATATAATAATAACCATTTTATTATTGCCTCTAGGGCATATGTCCAACAGAAAGTGCGTACAAGCTTGCGCTTACTTTGAAGGATAAACAAGAGGATGAGGGTCAATGTAGTGAGGCTGTGTTGAGGGAGAGGAAAATCTGGGATGTCATCTGGAAGGCTAATGTCCCTCAGAAGATTCGCATTTTTGCGTGGAGGGTTGCAACTAATAGCTTGGCTGTCCAGGTTAATAGAGTGGTGCATCACCAAACTTCTGCTACGATGTGCACTATTTGTGGAATGAAGGATGAAAGTACTGTTCATGCGCTTCTTAGGTGTCCAAAGGCGGTTGCATTGCGGATGGCCATGAGGGACATTTGGAAGTTACCTACGGAGAATGTCTTCAAACATACAGGGTATGATTGGTTTATTGTTCTTCTAAGTCATTTGAGGCCTGTCATGTGCGACCAAATTATTTTCATTTTCTGGAGAGCCTGGCACTTGAGAAATGACTTGATATTTTGTAAAGGAAAGGAATAAGTAGCAGCTTCTCCTAGCTTTGTGGAGAATTATTGGGCGTCTTATGCTACATGTCACTCAGTGCCTCCAGTAGATTTGAAAAATAAAGGAAAATGTCCAATGAATGGAGTAAGATGGGACCTGATAATGTGGGAGCTAAGGCGGATTGGACTCCCCCACCAACTGGTTTTTTAAAGATTAATGTTGACGCAAGCTTTGTAGAGAGCATCAAAGAAGCAAGTGTCGGTGTGGTGGTTAGGAATACAACTGGGGAAGTCATTGTCTCTTCTTGGGACTTCATTGGATCGTTTCAGAGTGTGGAGGAAGCAGAGCTAAGGGCATGCATTGCTGGTCTATACATAGGTATACCTCTCCACAATCCTATTATTTTAGAGACTGATTGTGCGTTTGTTGTGGCGACTCTTGCAACAGAGAATCTTGATAGGTCATCGTTGGTCGATTTGAAGAAGGAAGCACTGAGCTTATCTAAGCTGATAAACAACTTTCAAATGGCTAAGATTAGTCGATCCGCCAATGTGGTGGCTCATATAATAGCAAAATTTAGTTTTGACAATAGATCCGATGGTATTCTTGTTAATGATGTACCGCCCTGTGTGATGAATTTTGTATCGAACAATTGTAAGTTTCGCAATGGTTAATTAATGTAAGGTGGTGTTCAAAAAAAAGAACAAATCCTAATCTATCTTGTCTTTCCTAATAATCAATATACTCAACAGGGAGCAATGGCCCTGGACGACTCCTCGGGAAGCCAGCACAAGGGTCTTGCCTCCCTCATCGCGCTTACTGCATGGATCAAATGGAGACACCGCAACATCTGCATCTTTGATGGTGCAACCCTGTCCACCTCCCTCCTGGTTCACAATATTCATGAGGAAGCTCGCATCTAGGCCGAGGCTGGTGCTCGAGGGCTTAGTTTGATCGTAACCTGAGTTTTGACATGTACTAGTAAGGGCTGAGCAACCCATCCTCTGCTCATGCAACCTCATAAATGCCATATATTGTACGCTTCACGAGGTCTGCCGTTGTACTTTTTTTTCTTTTATCAATGGAATGATACATTCCGCACATATTCGTAATTTTTTGAAGGTAGTCCTTCCAATTTTCCAATCATGTTTCCTCCTTGGTTTGGACTACTAACCGCTGCACGGCCGCCGGGCCAATTGCTTGCTGCTGCACGGAACGTATTGTGCGCCACTGCTACCGCCCACGCGGCGAGCCGACAACAACGGTCTATGCGCTGAGCTGCCATGTTTTCATGTATATTTTGCTTTCATTTTGAAATTTGGCCCCCTCTTGACTCTTTGTCACGCTGCGCCACTGTTCCTTTTATGCATGGTGACTTCATTCCACTGGTAGAAAAAAGCCCTTTAGTCCCGGTTCGCAACAGCCTTTAGTCCCGGCTGTGCAACCGGGACTAAATATGCGCGACTAAAGACCCCCCCTTTTAGTCGCGCCTCTTACGGACCGCGACTAAAGGCTTTAGTCCCGGTTCTTGTGGCTGACCGGGACTAAAGGCCCGTCCACGTGGGCGCCCGTGGTCCGTCGGGGCGGAGGACCTTTAGTCCCGGTTCTCGTGGCCAACCGGGACTAAACGGCTCCTCCGCAGGTTTAAACCTGGTTTTTTTGCGAATTTTTTTAATTTTTTTAATTTTCAAATTTCTGAATTATTTTAACCTCTAATCTCTAATCACCACCCCTCATCACTGCTCAATTTATCCTCTAATCTCTAATCACCCCTCATCATTCCAAATCATCTAACTTCCCGGACGGTCACCCATCCTCTCACTACTCCAGCCTGAGCACGCTTAACTTCCGGGTTCTATTCTCCCTTGTTTCCAACTCTGCACTTGTTGTTTTCCTGACAATAGTAGGATGTCAATTCTATTAACCCTCAGGAATTTAGCTTGAGCATGAAGTGACACATTTCACTGTTTGAGTAACTATTGTTGTAAAAAACAATAATTATTTAGTAACCCTAATATTTCTGGAATAATTAGTTTGACCATTGTTTGACCACTGTTTGACCAGATTTGACCAAAATTTAAAAAAACTGAAATAATTATTTAGTAACACTAATATTCTAGAATAATTAGTTTCACCATTGTTTGACCACAGTTTGACCACAATTTGAATTTTTTTGCCTCTCCAGATCTTAAAAGTCCCGTATCTTTTTTTCTATTAGGTTTTTGAGGATTTTGAAAATGTTTAACGGGGTAATTCAGATGTAACTTTTCGAGTAGATGATTTTTCATATAAAAACTTTTTCATCTGAGTTCGTATGCAAAAGTTATGCCCATTTAAAGAAATTCCAGAGAGATTTTGCAAATAAAGTCGAAATTCATATTTGTTAATTTTCCCAACAACTAGACCACATATCACATGGGAAACTTATTTTATTTTATTTTTTGGACATTTCCATTATTTTCTTTTGTTTTTTCTAAAACTGAAAAGGCGATCGGGGGGTAGAGTTTAAAAATGAGGCCTCAAAACCTTTAGTCGCGGTTGGTCTGGCCAACCGCGACTAAAGGAGGCCTTTAGTCGTGGTTGGCCAGACCAACCGCGACTAAAGGTCTAACCTTTAATCCCGGTTGGTCTGGCCAGACCTTTAATCCCGGTTGGTCTGGCCAACCGCGACTAAAGGCCTTCGGGCCAGCCTGAGGACCTTTAGTCCCGGTTGGCCAGGCCAACCGGGACTAAAGCCCCTCCCGTCCGCCAGCTCGCGCTGGGCCCACATAGTTGGTCGCGGGTCTCCTCCCGAACCGCGACTAAAGACCCCTTTGGTCGCGGTTCGATTATTTTGGGGACTAATGGGGGCGTATGGAAGCCTCTTTTTCTACTAGTGTTCATTGTTGTGCATGTTCATATGGCCGGCCTATCTGTCGAGGTTGTGCGGGCGAAGAGGTCAAGCGTATGCTTGTACTCATGCGTATGAAGGCTGGTTGATGTACTACATTTACCTTGCGTACACTTGATCTTGACGCAGTGATTGTTCCCCCGCTTCCGTTGCGTACGTACGATATTTTCACAGAAGCGAGAGGCCTGGTTTTAATGTTGTGGCCCATACGGAATGTCAGATAATTTTTTTAATTGTTTGAATTGCTTACCGCATGTGTTATGTGGCAATGTCAGATCAGTTGGATGGTAACAAATGTCGTACAATTTTTTTTCATGCATATTTGTTTTTTTTTGAACATCAGTACAGACACAAGCGCTCATATACACGCGCATACACTCAACCTTTTGAACGCACACACGCACACCCTACCCCTATGAGCACCTCCGAAAGACTGAGCCGACATATCATTTTGAGATGTACGAAGTCGCCGTAGGCACCTTGTCGTCGACGGGAACATCTCCTTCCACTGAATGCGCATCGCCGGAAATCATGAAATAAATTTAAGAATAAATGCGAGCACCAGGATTTGAACCCTGATGGACCACAGTCCCTTGATACGTACTTGTCACTCGTGTACAACTTTCAAACATACAGTTGCATGGAAGTGTAGCGATAGCAGCATAACGATGCATGTGCCGCATGCATGCACAGGCTGACGGGTGACGGGCACACATGTTTTGTCATGAGTGCAACGCGTGAGAACACAAGACGGTTCGTGGAAAACCGAACGATTCCGCCTCCCGCCCGAAACTCCATTAATTCTTTGACGTAAATGTTTCCGCGGGAAGGAGGGCGCGAACCGGCCGGCGAACGGTGAGCTTCTCGATGGTGGAGTCTCCACGCATTTATTTTTCGAAGCCCAAGGGTGTCTACAGCTCGCTTTGATCTACAATAGACCTGGCCATCCAGCAATATGTTAGTTGGGAGAACATAGGCCTTCTCAGAGCTTAGTGACTCTCGGCCGTCGGATCGGTTACTTGATACGTTTTGGACCGTTGGATCGAGCTCCCGAATCACCTGCGCCTTCGGATCGACTCGGAGCTACTGCTACAATGAACAGTTACTCCCGTTTCGTGCCACTGCGCATAATTCCAGCGCCCTGCCAAGGGCATTTTCGTCATTTCGCCTGCAGGTGTATAAAATGCGACGGCTCGCGTGGAGATGACCTAGCCGCTCCCCACCCCGCACTCGCGCCCCTCCCTCGTCCTCCCGCGTCCCAGCCCCCGCTCGCCTCGCCCTCTCCCCCTCCCTCTCCCTCCCTCAGACCTCGCCGCCCCGCCCACATCGCCGCCGCCCCGCTCACACCCCCGCCGCCCACTTCCCCGGCGTCTTCGTCGTCATCCACCACCACCGCCACCGCGCCCCCACCCTCTCCCCATCCCCGGCCCTCACCTTCTCTCCCGTGGCCAGTGGGGAGCCCCTTGGGGGGTCGATTCCTCCGATCCGGCCGGCGTTGTCGCCGTCGTCCACCACCAGGTCCAGCCCCACGCCGTCGTCATCTCCTTCGCCCGGCCGGCCGTCGCTGCACCGCACGCCCGTGCGTAGGGACGAGAAGGAGAACCACTGCCCGCCCCCGGAGCGCGAGGAGAACGGCGCTGACGTCGAGATAGCGCACATCGAGCCCGAGATCCTGCGCCTCTCCTCCAGTTTCCTCCACCTCAACGTCTTTCGGGGCCACGACGCGCAGCCGGCCGGGATGGGGCCGCGGGCGAGGAGGGGAGGCCTCGCCCCCTCGATCTGGACGGGGCCGCGGCCTACCTACACCACCGCCAGCCCGCCGCCGCGACGCGCCTTGCAGGACGACGCCTCCGCTGCCCCGCCGCCGGTACAGGAGCCCAGCAGCGCCTCCCTCCCTGGAGGAGCTGCTCCCGCCCAGCAGCGCCTCCCTCCCTGGAGCAGCCGCTCCCGCCTAGCAACGCCGCCGCCCGAAGCTGCGCCGGCGACCCGTCTAGAGGCAGGTAGCGACCACTCCTCCCTCCTTCCTCCCTCCCTCTCTTTCCTCACCCTCTCGCTCCTCCCTCTTGCATCCTCTGTTTGTTCAAGTTTTTTTCCTGATTACTTGTTGTAGACTTGATATTGTGAGAATATAATGATGATTATTTCTTGATGAGTCTTGCTGCATGATTTCCATTGAAGTCGCAGATGATTGATCAACAGACCTACCTATGAAGGTAGAGTGGAAGAACTGGAAATAAAGATGCAGGGAAAGGACAATGATGCTGCAACATCACTTGTTTCATGGCATAAAGAGATAGAGGTAATACTTTTAAATGCCCAACATCGTTAAAGGCCATTAGGCATCCATGGAAAACCTTTCTCTGTATCTTTTAACAAGTGGTTCCTTTGTATGATGCAGGTTCAAGGGCAGAGCCATAGATTTAGCCTCTAAAAATAGGCTCTGAACGAATTTAACCACGATATGCACGCAAGGGCAGTGATGCCTTTTACTACTTGAGAGGCCCAACAAGGTATTTTTACTTTTCTGCTACCAAAGGAAACATTGAAAAAAAATATGCTGCTCCAGTGCCCTGTAGTTTGTTCCTGTAAAATTTTACAAATATGATGAAGAATAAGATGCATCATTTGCAGTACCTGGCTACCAAGAAGGAGCGACACTGTTATCAAACTTTTCTCTATGAGCTATATAGTATATACTGTCTTTTGACTATGCGCTTCTCTTAGTACTGCCTGAACAATCTGTATCTTTGCCCTGTGTTATATGAGCTTATGATAGACACACTATTTGAAAGCACGATCAGCAGCCAAGGACATCTCACGCCACGCTCTATCTCATCTTAGTCCTCACTAATTTACAAACGGGATGAAGAGGACACACTAGCTGTCAGGCGGGTTTAGCGCTACTTCCACCATCACGCCATCGTCCATTATTGGGGACCGCGATGTGGGATGTTCGTGGGCGGGGAGTGAATCGCCAGTTATTTCTGCGTAGCCGTCGATGGCATCCATTTGCCTTTTGTCTCCGAGGGCGAACTCCGGGGTCTATTGTTCACACCCAACATGAGGACGTGGTACTAGGAGCAGAGAATAACAAGTTAAACAATAACAGACCATGCTTCTGAAACTTTCAATGAAATATAATGTACCAGTTTAAACTCATATTGTTTTGTGAATCATTTCCAGCCACTAGATGCTACCAGCACTTCACAAAGGCACAAAATACCAACAGTAGAAGACACCTAAGGTAAAAATTCAAAGGAAAGGTGAGTACAGCTGTACATAATGTTGACGTAGGTTTCTGCTCCGGTGCTCCCCCCTGGGCTGAACGCGAGGGGGAGAAACACAAGGACGGCTGAGATCTGTCAAAAACGATTCGTGAAGAGGGGCAGATCGTCTTTTTATGCCCGCGGAGAGCGCGCGTACAGCCCTGTACAAGCCCGCACCGGCCCGATTACTTTTGTACACTGGGGGTATACATGTATTGTACGTGGGCGATTCGTTTTCCCTTGTCACGTGCGGCGGTCGTGGGCGTGGGCGGCGGCGGTCGTGGGCTAGCCACGTGGCCACGCGGCGCACGAAAACTTCCAAAAACGTCACATCCTATAAAGAGGGAGGGGAACCACCACCGGCCGCATCTCCCCCACCATTTCCCCCCAAATCGGCTCACTCCCTCTCTCCTTGCCGCATCGTCTCCCCCTCGTATCCATCGCCCCGCCACTGCACCTACTCGCTCAACCCCACCGCCTCCCTCTCTTCGGTGGGTTCTCTTAGGCTTCGATGGAGCAAGGTGGTGGTGCTGCCGCCACTGCGCACGGAGTTGCGGTCGAGGCCGCGAACACCGCGGCAGATGCCGTCCAAGAAGTGGCCGCCGTCGGCGGTGCGGGAGATGCTGCACCCGCAGTCCCTGGATCGGTCGCTGCGGCGGCGGATCTGGTGGAGCAGGGGGTGGTGGGCTCGGACTCCGTCGTGCCGGACCTGGTGGTGACGGCGTCTGGCGGCGCACTGGATGCAGGTGCGGAGGCGAGCGACAAGCAGGTGGTGGATGTGGTAATCCTTCTCGTTCCCCTCCTCTCTTAGTTGTAGTTGTTAAGCAGAAGATTTAGTAGATAGGGTTTTTTATTGTAGATTTGTGATTGAACGCGGCACCCCCTTCTGCTTGTTAGGGTTTTTTGATTGAATGGGGAACCCCATTTGAGAGTTAGGGTTTTTTGTAGTTGATTTGTGGTTGAATGCTAGAGAGATCATAATGAGAGTTAGGTTTTTTATATTAGAATCTGGATTGCCTCATGTGCTCAGATTTTGTTCTATGCTGTATATGTTGTTAGATTTGTTTTGCATATTCCCTCAGTGGGCCACGGTAGGGGCTGAGCCGCCACCCAGTGTATCTATTAAAGTTGATATTGTACAAATGAGGTTAAAATCCTACTTTGTTCATTTGATGTCTATCAATTAATTGTTGAAATGAACACAGTACGTTTAACTAGTGCACAATTTCAAAATAGTTAGAAGCTTCACTTCATTATCCATAAACTAAAATTGTAGGTAGGTTTTATTTTTGATCTGTAGGATTGCTGTACTTATAAAGTAAACCATAAGTAGATTTGCTAGACATGCAACTATGCCAGATGACCAGGTCATATTAAATTTATGTTGCATAACTCCATGAATGAATGTCATATGAAATAGTTTCACACCTAGCACCAAAAATTGCACTAAGATTTCCTTTCCTGAAGCTCATGGCATTACAATATACTATCCAATATAAGGTTCAGATTATAGGGCAGCTGATGCACCACTATGTACATTACATGAGCCAGATGAAGTAAATGCAATTGCTTGTTGTCAACCAATGTACTACCTCCATTAATTGGCAGACCTGAGCACTCACAAAATTATTGTTGGTGCCCAGTCTGGCATTATAGTTTGAAGGACCACAGTCAGCATGATCTAAAATTTTAGTTTGACCAAGCTATCATTGTAGAATGCTTGACCTTTGGATAATTTTAGGTCAAAGTAACATTTTAGGTTATTAGAAGCACATTGCAGATTGCTTGACCTTTGCATACTATGTTATATGTAGTTAGTAGTATAATTGAATTAATTACTTGTATTGCAGAATGAGGAAGCTGCTGGCAACAAGAGGAAGCTGGACATCGCTGGGTTCGACGACCCGTCTGAGTCTGACGACGACAAGGAGGTAACCCCAAGTTGTTTTTGGTCTGTTTATTAATCTGTGTGAGATGTTGTTTGTTGATGATGCCCTATATGAATGCCTCTAAATTGGAATGTTATATAGTTTATTCATTGATATCATAAAGTTGTGTTGTTTGGTCATTAATTAGCTCTAAATGGCATATTTGTGGTCTTTGATCATGAAACCATATCTGAATGCACATAAATGGAAATATTGTGTTGTTTGTCCATTGAATTATTCTAAAATGGAAAGTTTTGTTGTACTTTCAATTAATTCCTCTGAAAGTTGTGTTGTTTGTGTATTACTTAGCTGTAAATGGGATATGTGTGATGTTTTTTCATGAAACCATATATGAATGCATATAAATGGAACTATTCTGTTGTTTGTCCATTAAAATCTTCTAAATGGAACTATTCTGTTGTTTGTGCATTAATTAGCTGTAAATGGGCTATTATGTTTGTTTGTTCATTAACGGGAAAGTAAATGGCAATTATTTGATGTTTGTTAATTACATTACTCTAAATGGGAAGTATGTATTTATGAAAATCATTTGTATGTGCAGTACAACTCTGGAGATGAGGTGGAAGAGTGGAACCACAAGTCCTTCATTGAGCATGAAGCCAACAAGATCAGGGAGAAGGGGAAGGCGGCGTACTACAAGTGGGGCAAGTTCAGGTGCCCATACTGCACCACTAAGCCAATTCCCAAGGATGGGTTGTATGAGCACCTTATGTCGCATGCACGCGGTGTAGCGACGAGTGGGAACGACGTGAAGATCAGGGCAGAGCATGTAGCCCTCCTAAAGGCTATGGGTCCCATCTAGTCACCCTCTGTGAAGCTGGTAGTGGTACTCATCATCAGTATAGTTGATGATGTTTAACTTTTGCGCTAGTATGGTTGTGAACTGTGAATCTGGAAGGTGGAAGTGTTTGTGAACTGTTAAGTAGTATGGCAGACTCTTTAAGTATGGCAGAGACTTAATTAATCTAGTATGTCTCTGAAGTATATCAACTGTCTAGATGCAGGTCAGCTATGCTTTGTTGCAGTGTTTATATTCTGATGCTGCAATGATCACAGTAGGTGCTTCAATGTTGCTTGACTGATGAGACATGCTGCATACAGTGGGCATGTGCTTGGTAATGGTGTGTGCAAATAATAAGCCTTATCTAAATAGGATAGATAGTAAAAAACATTGACTTGAGGTTTTCATAAGTTAGCACGATCGAATCTTCCATTACAAATATATTATTAAATTTAGAAAATGTTGAAAATCATGTTTTGTCAATGTTCTTAAGTTAGCATGATTGAATATTCCATTTCAAATATATTATAAAAATTGGAAAATGTTGAAAATCCTTTTTTGTCAATGTTCATAAGTGAGCATGATTGAATATTCCATTTCAAATATATTTTTAAAATGAGAAAATGTTGAAAATCCTTTTTTGTCAATGTTCATAAGTGAGCATGATTTAATATTCCATTTGAAATGTGTTTTTAAAATTAGAAAATGTTGAAAATCTTTTTTGTCAATGTGCATAAGTTAGCGTGATTGAAACTTCCATTTGAAATATATTATAAGAATTAGAAAATTTTGAAAATCTTTTTTTGTCAATGTTCATAAGTTAGCAAGATTGAATCTTCCATTTCTAATATATTTTTAAAAGTGGAAATTTTGGAGGTGGTCGATAAAATCACCGCCTTCTGGAGGGACCATCTGGTCAAACTTACATGTTGATTTTTTGCAGTCAGTCTATAGGGCAGTATAAATTCAAAAAAAATTAAAACTAATATAAAACCTTGGAAACCTAGCTTTGTTTGTGCAAGAGATCATGTGTGCCCAAATTGAGGTGATTTGGAGGTGGTCGAAAAAATCACCGCATTCCGGAGGGGCCATTTGGTCTAACTTAAGCCAGTTTTTGAACATACGTGTTTTTTTCCACCACTTCCATATCACCGAAATTTTCTTGTACATGGTGACCCACATGTGCCAAACATGGCTATGAAAGAAATTTTGGAAAAATAATACTTTACAATGCCCCCTTGAGGTATAGACCGATGTTTTGACCAGTCAGTCTAGAGGGCATTATAAATTAATAAAAAATTCAAAAAGATGTAAAACCTTGGAAAACTAGCTTTGTTTGTGCAAGAGATCATGTGTGCCAAAACTGAGGTGATTTGGAGGTGGTCGAAAAAATCATCGCATTCCGGAGGGGCCATTTGGTCTAAATTATTTTACAATGCCCCTTGAGGCATAGACCGATGTTTTCAGCAGTCAGTCTAGAGGGCATTATAAATTCAAAAAAATTCAAAAAAATACAAAAACTTGGAAACCTAGTTTTGTTTGTGGAAGAGATCATGTGTGCAACATGTCTATGAAAGAAATTTTTGAAAACAATTATTTTACAATGTCCCCTTGAGGTATAGACCAACGTTTTGAGCATTAAATCAGGGTGTGTACAACTCTAGCTTGTTCTTGCCAAAATGCAGCATGATGGACAGGCTGCAATGGAAATAATGGTGACAAATGAAAAAAATGAAATAGACAAAAATAGCCCGCCTACTTGACCGCTTTCACAATTCAACGGCCTGCATACGACTAGTAACCCAATCATTTATTGGGCCAGGATGCAGAGGCCCGCCAGATTGTGAAAACAGGTAGGAGGTAGGCCCCACAGGGCAGGGACGGAGACGGTTAGGCAATGTGCTGCCTGCTTTAGAAAGGAACTTGAGAGGGAAAGCTTAGCCCGCTATATAAACCGGTGCTAGCTCCCCTCGCTCGGCGAGGTGGGACTAAACTCCCTGCACCCCTGGGATGTGCCCGGCGCGAAGCTCGCTTGGGCCTAATTCGGGTGGGCTGTCCCATGCCAGCCTCACCCGCTGGGTCGCTGGATGGACCGTTGGGTCATCTCGTTGTCTGCGCCTGAGGCCTGCATGCATGGGAAGGGCGGCGACGTGGGTTTGCATGCGCGGGTGGAGGACGTGCATGCATGCGAGCGAGGCGATTAAAACCTTGTTTTCACACTTTTCGATTCAACGTGGCAATTAAAACCTTGGTTTCACACTTTTTTGATCCACCCGCATGTATTCAACGTGGCAATTAAAGCCTTGGTTTCACACTTTTTTGATCCACCCGCATCTATTCAACGTGGCAATTAAAGTGGCATATGGATCGTTCGACGCGGCTAGTTTGAACGTAAGCGCGGTAGGTTCCCTTCCCTTCCCCTTTCCCTATTTAAACCACCAGCCCTCACCTTCTGCACACATCCATTTGCGCCGCCCTTCTCTTCTTCCCCAAACCCAGAGCACTCTCTGAGCGAGCCGCGAGGATGCAGTACAACGGCCCCACCTACCGGCTCCCACCGACCGTGCCGGAGAGACAGTATCCGGCCGGCGTCGTCGTGGAGAGCACGCTTCGCGTGTGGGCGTTCTCACGTTGGAGGGGTGCAAGGGGCTTTGCCCAGTGGTTCCTCCGTGCGGGCTTCGCCCACCTCCCGGCGGGCTCGCCGGTGATGTTCCGACTGGATGAAGTGCGTCCAAACTCCTGGTCTCCGCCGATAGGGCTCACCGTCACCTTCACCAATAGATTTGATGCGTACTACCTCCTCGGCAAGGTGTTTTGGTGTGGATGCGAATTCATCGCATTCACAACCCACAACATCTTCACAAACTTCAACTGCGTCTTCCCCACCCGCGACGGTATGCACACCCTCCCCTACTACATCGGCGAGGACGGGATGGAGAGGAGCACTGGAGAGGAGGCGCAGTGAAGATGGTGGTGAAGGCCCGGTCTCATCAGCTTGACTTGCCCTAGCGTGTTAGGGCAAGTTTTTTATCTTTTAAATATTTCTATTAAATCATGTTGTTGGTTCTACCGTGAACTTTATCTATCCGAACTATGTTATGATTTCTACCCGTCTATTTGATATGTTGTTGGTTATCTGTGTTTTGCTTGCTAGTTCTATCTTCTTCCCTTGATATTTCTATCTTATTTGACGTCAAAACCAGCAAGTTTTGGGGTTAGCTCAGATTTCACGCGGCCCACGGGGGTGTGCTTGCGCGCTTGATGGAAAAAATTGGTGTCATTCAACTTAGCCGTTCGGGTAGCAGGGGATGTTCCGTCTGGGAAGACGGATTTTTTCGGCATGCTTGAAATGGACCCAAATTTTTTTTGAAACCCTTGTACCAACATGACAAGCATCCATGCCAACTGGAAATTGATTTGCGACGTTGTATGGTTTTGTAGGCTATAATGATTACACGTGTAGATGAAAGGCACGAAAAAACAGTTTCAACAAAGACAACATAAATGATTTTTTACAAGTTTTATAGATGGAAACTTCTTTAGATGCAATGCCATCTCACAAACAACTCAGAAACAACTGTATGATTGATCATAAAACACATGCATTGTTGTTCAAAGAACTGTCTCATGAATAAATTGTACCATAATTGCGAACATAGTGTGAAACAGAAAAAAAATGTTTGTTTGCAACAAAATAATCCTGGTTTGAAGCTTAAACTGGTTGAAAAACAATTGAGCCTACTCCATATGGTCTTCTGCACTGCCAAAATCCAGTGACCTCTTGCGTTGCGACGTTGGAGATTGCGTCGGGCTTGGCGACGACCCATGTGCTTCAATCTTTTTCTCTTTAACATCAATGTAACCATACCACTGAAGTTGTTCTTGTTCTTTCTCCGCCAACTCTCTAGCAAGACCCTCCATTTCTTGGATTCTCACTTCCTGTAGAAAACCATAGGAATTGTATTAGGAAGAACTTAAAAATGACGTAGCCATAAACTAGATGCATGTAACATGTAAAATTTGAACCTCTGGATCAATGTCATCCTCGGAAAACAACCCGTAGTTCTATTGTACACAATGTACAGGTGACATGTCTTGCTGCCATTCAGATCAGAAAGCATTTTTTCTACATCATCTGGTCCTGCAATCAAGAACATTCCTTCTGGCAGCTTCCACGCAGACCCGGGTAAGAAGTAGTACAGTTCTGCTCCCAGTTTGCAACCAAAAGTATCTCTCATTTCACTCATAATGAGATTGTAGGTCACTTTGGCGGGTTCAAAAATTCTGACTTCTGTCGGGTGTTCATCAAAGTATGCTCTCGGGACATGTGACATCTCATCATCCCTACTAACAAAAAATTCCATGACCAGCACCTAGTATCTCACATCAGAGTTAATACATTCAATGAGTAAAGGGGCAAACATAATTTTTTATGTTCATAGCAACATTGCGGTGTTGTTACCTGCTTTTGTGGAATGTATCCTTCATGTGGAGTGACTGGGGATTGTGCCATCTCAAACCTTCTCACCTTGTTATGTGGAATGTATCCTTCATGTGGTGTGACTGGGGACTCTGCCATCACACGTTTCTTATCCTGCGTATGAAACGTCGACAGTGGGTTTACACACAAATTTTAAAAGGTCATACCATATCTTGGGTATGGCATCGTTGGGAGGTACTTACAAGGGGAGAATTGAAGATATGTTGTTGGGGTGGAGTGATGTGGCATTGAACGGGTGACTCTATCGCAATGTCTCGAGTGGATGGCGACTGTGCCGTCTCATGATGCTTAGCCTACATACAATCGCCGACATAAGGTTGCCACAAATTGAAGATGTTTGTATCATAGAATACGTAGGTCCTTAATATATACAATCGGTGCGAGATACTTACAGGGGGAGAAAAATTGAAGACATGTTGTCGGGGTGGCCGTGAGATCGCACAGGCTTCTAACATATGTCCTTCCAAACGGACCTTCTCCAGCATGGCCTTATAATCCATGTTCGACCGCTCCTGTAGCAGCTTGCTGTCCATATCCGAACGTGCCTGCAACACATAGGAATCCATCCTGACTCGCTCTGTCTGTATAATACTGTCCACAAGCTTCCGAGTTTCTTTTCTACCTCAGCGCGATCCTTTTGCACCTTCAAGTCGATCTCCCGGCGCGCTTCATGCAAACACTTGTCGTACTCCGCACGATTGTTATGCGCCTCTAAGACCATGGTCCCTACAACAACACATATACCCATAGTATGAAAACTGTATCCACAACCTCATCCAACTAATTCCTAACAATACCACCGAGAAAATATATTCATAACCAGTTCATACGAACAACTACTACAAACTATCAATCAAAAAGCTCTTGCATGACATCATGTACTCCAATTACACCAGAACTACTCAACTATGGCAAAGGCTATATTTTCTAATCTCTTCGGAAATGACTTCTTGGTCGAATCAATGGAAAAAATAATCAGCACTGCAATCGAAGATGGGAGGAGCCGTGGAGGAGACCTTTTTAATCCGGCGTCGGCGTGGTCGCTTGAGAAGCGATGGCGCGATCCCGACGATGGCTATGTGAGGAGAAACAAGGTAGATGGGGGTGGTTAGGATAGGGTTGATATACGGTAGGAATGGGAAGGTATATATATCCGTGATTGTAGGGTTAATTAGTTATTTTGAAGTAATGCGCTTCGATGCAAGTTTTTTTTAGACGAGCACGATCTTTTGGGGGCTTCCAAAACATGTGCACTGACCGCGGGTCCAACCACATATCACAGAAGCCCGAGCCAGAAACTTATTGTTCTTTAAAAAAGGAAGAGCAATAAATTCCTTCCAAGAATTTCCAGAAATAATTGTCAACCCATTTTCGTTGGTAATTACGTGATATGTTTGGCGCAATTAGTGGCTAACTGGTTTTTTTTGAGGAATAGTGGCTACTTGGTTTGATACATGCCAAACGTTACGTTCAGATTAGTTGCATTATTTCGTTCATTTTTTACCCAAAAATCTATACAAAGTGTTAATTGGACAATGTGAACAATGTGGCATGTAACCTGAACCCTAACCCCCCCCCCCCACACAAAACCGTAAAAACATTCAAAATTTTGCCCCACATGGAAACCATTATGCATGCATTCTCTATGGGGTCATGGGATGCCATGAAGAAAGTTTGGGATTATACACGCAAGTACGATCTCTGACACGCGCATTTCCGGCCTAGCATGTCAACACCCCGAAAGCCCCCTTGAGGTGTAGACCGATGTTTTGACTAGTCAGTCTAGAAAACTAGCTTTGTTTGTGCAAGAGATCATGTGTGCCAAAACTGAGGTGATTTGGAGGTGGTAGAAAAAATCATCGCATTCCGGAGGGGCCATTTGGTCTAACTTAAGCCAGTTTTTGAACATACGTGATTTTTTCCACCACCTCCAAATCACCCAAATTTTCTTGTACATGGTGACCCACATGTGCCAAACATGGCTATGAATTTTTTTTTGGAAAAATAATACTTTACAATGCCCCCTTTAGGTATAGACCGATGTTTTGACCAGTCAGTCTAGAGGACATATTTTGTTTCAAACTTGTGTGCAAAATTAGACATTTGACATATCCAAAAAATTGAATACAAATTTAAAAATTTACTTTGGGTATCCTCACATGGTGGAAATGTTTGGTCCAAATATTTTTAATAGTTTTAAATTTTAAATTTAATTTATAATTTGAAAATTTAATGATTCAAACTTGTTTGCAAAATTTGACATGTGACATATGCAAAAAATTAGACATGTGACATATGCAAAAAAATTAAATAAATAATAAAAATTGCCAACTTGTTTGCAAAATTTGACATGTGACATATGCAAAAAATTAGATGTGTGACATATGCAAAAAAAATTAAATAAATAATAAAAAATGCCAGCCTACACCAACAGCATTTATATGAAACCCCACGGCCTGCATACGATTAGAACCCATTGGGCCTAATTTGGGTGGGCCGTTCCAGGCCAGCCTCACACGCGGTTATCAGCTGGAGAGGGGAAAAATTCCCCATTTCATCTGGCAGATACGATCCCTAGGTCTTTGCTTCTGTTCCCCATTCACTCCGTGTGCTCAAATCTCACATCTGGCGTCGCCGGCGATGGGGGACAAGAAGGGAAGGAGGTCGCGGCCGGCAAGTGATTGCCGCCGCGCTCAAGAAAAGTGGGAGGAGGCAGTTGGGAAGTTCTGTCAGGGCGATCTGGAGAAGAGGGCGAATGTGGAGGAGATCTGCAGCTGGTTTCCCAGCTTGCAGATGTTCATCGACCACGGTAGGGGTCTCATCAAAGTGCTTACGGGCAATGAGAAGAAATCGTTGTTTGGTCCTGCTCGAGGAGTTGTTTCCAGTCCAGATTTTCCTCTGGGCTATGAACGAAGCGGATAACTCCCCGGATCCGCGTGAGCGTGCGAGGCGGTACATGTACCGCTCCCGCCGCCGCGCCCCTCCTATTACAGTGCCAGATCTTGTCGGAGTGTTGCTCGCGGTGCCTGCTCCGGTTGATCAGTCCAATGTTCACTCTGACAGTGATGTGGAGCAAAGAAAGGATGACAGTGATAGTGAAGATGTGGAGCATAGGGAGGATGAGAGTGATAGCGAAGATGTGGACCAGAGCAAGGATGAGAGCGGGGAAGAGGAGGTTGTTCTGCTGCTGGACGACAGTGCTGGAGAGGAGGAGCAGGATGATGTTGTCCAGGAGCAGCCGGCGGACGTGCAGATTGTGGGTCCAGGGATCCCGCAGCTCGGAGACAGGATCATGCCGATTGAAGCGGAGACCTACATCCGTATGGGCATTCGTCACTCAGAGCGCATCAGCAAGTTGAAGGACAAGAAAACAGAGTGATGGCATGTCAGTGTCTTCAGTTAGTCTATCTGTGTGAGTCAGTTTGGACCCGTTTGATAGCATACTATGTTCTAAGTTCTTTGAGAATACTTCAGTATTTGAGATTATGTTAGTTTTATTTACAGTGAGCTGTTTGGTTGCCCCTAATAAATGTGATTTTAGTACTGCAGTATTGGGAAAACTATAGTTATTTCTCTGCATGAAAAATGTAGCCCCTAATAGGATTGTTGATTGATCTATTTTGCAGACAAAGGAGCCACAAAAAAGGTGCTGGAGGTGGGAGCAAGACTGCTAGAGTGAGTAGCAAGTGAAGTGTACACAGCGAAGAAGGGGTGGAGAATCAACGTGGCAAGACTGGAAGGATAAAAAAGAAGACTCTACTTCCTGCTGAAGATGTGGCCTTTACTTTGTTGCGATGTTTTAGTAGTTGTTGCTGTTATTTTGCGGTGCTCATGAACTTTGTAAGCCTAGGATGATGGGTTAGGCAGACTGCGGGCCATGCTGGCTTTTGGTTATATAGGTTTATGCTGGCTTGAAGTGGAAATAGAGCATTATTAATGATATATGGATCAGCCAGTTCTTCAACTCTAAGGTTGCGTTAATTTGGTTCTAGATTCAAATACATAGCTTAACCCTGCAAGGTTAGCGATAAAACCCTAGAACAGTGCCCCGACATGACGCAATGTGTGTATTGTGTCCGAATTCGTGCACACCTTGCCTGGGGGACCACATTGGCCATGCCCACATGCTCCGAAAAAATTGGGGTCATCTCATGCATGCCTCCACATGAACCATGTACAAGCCGGCAAGTTTGAAAGAGGTTTTCCTTGCCGGTCCCACCAAATGATCCCAAACTTTATGCACACCCTACCATGACCATGGCATGCATGTGGGAGCAGAATTCATACACCACGGCCTCATTTTTGTTGAAATCCCATTAATAGCCATGTGTATTACATGTAAGTGAGCATGTGTAAAATTTATTAGGTGATTTGAAGGTCAAAACATTAACTTGTCATATATGCAAAAAAATGTGTATTGAATGCAAGTGAGCATGTGTATAATTTAGTGTGTGATTTGAAGATCAAAACACATGGCAATATGCCAAAAAAAAGTGCCCACCTACCAGAGCAGGAGGATTCATACACCACGGCCTGCATACGACTAGGAACCCAGCCGTTCATGGGCCAGGATGCAGGCCCGTGGTGCAGAATATCTCTGCTGCTAGTAGGCCCCACGGGGCAGAGGGGCCGAGAGTTAGGCAATGTACTGCCTGCATATGATAGGAGCTTGGGAGGGGAGTCGCAGCCGGGTATATAAACCAGTGCGGCGCTCTCTCGCTTGGCGAGGTGGGACTAAACTCCCACCACCCCACGGCTGTGCGCTGCGCTGTGCCTTGCGCGGCTCTGCCTTGGGCCCAATTCAGGCGGGCTGGCCCAGGGCAGCCTTACCCGCGCACTGATATGTTTTATATTCTCTTTGTTTTTCACTTCTTAACTCCAAAATTTATTTTCTTGTTTATATTTCTGATATTTAAAATCAAATCTCTTTTTTCTATATTATTTCTAACAGTGTTTACTAAAATTAAAAAAATATGCCAAATTTTGTTGTGTTTTATTTCATTTGTTCGTTCTCGTTTTTATATTGATAATATTTACGAAATATAAACTAAAATGGTGTGTTTTATTTCAATTCTTCATTCTAATATTTCTTATCTTTATTATATTTGAAATGTTTTTAGTTTGTAAAATAAAATGTTATGTTTTATTTCACTTCTTCATTCTAATATTTGCTCTCTTCTTTATATTTGAAATATTTTCAAAATGTAAGATAATATGTTATCTTTTATTTCACTTCTTCATTCTAATAGATCTTATCTTTTTTACATTTGAATTGTTTTTTAAAATCCTAGTAAATGCATCGAGTGTCGGAAATTGATGAGAATTGGCATGCATGATGTCCATGGTCATCCCGTTGTGTGAAAAAAAATTGGGGCCATTTGGTTGAGTCCAGAAAAACCACGTCCTTCGGGCTCCCCCTACGGCAGACCCGAATGATGGTGATTGCACATGTGCTATGTGCTGGCCTGCATGAAATGACACCAAACTTTGGCACCATGTGAGGATGCCCAATGTAGGCCCCCATGCAACATGTGAGCCACTCCTGACACCGAACGAACATTGCGTCACGTCCGGGCAGCGTTTCGGGTTCTTTTCGCCGGCAAAATCCTAGTAAAAGCATCGAGTGTCGGAAATCGATGAGAATTGGCATGCATGATGTCCATGGTCATCCCATTGCGTGAAAAAAATTTGGGGCCATTTGGTTGAGTCCAGAAAAACAACGTCCTTTGGGCTCCCCCTACGGCAGACCCGAATGATGGTGATTGCACATGTGCTATGTGCTGGCCTGCATGAAATGACACCAAACTTTGGCACCATGTGAGGATGCCCAATGTAGGCCCCCATGCCACATGTGAGCCATTCCTGACACCGAACGAACGTTGCGTCACGTCCGGGCAGCGTTTCGGGTTCTTTTCGCCGGCAAAATCCTAGTAAAAGCATCGAGTGTCGGAAATCGATGAGAATTGGCATGCATGATGTCCATGGTCATCCCATTGCGTGAAAAAAATTTGGGGCCATTTGGTTGAGTCCAGAAAAACAACGTCCTTCGGGCTCCCCCTACGGCAGACCCGAATGATGGTGATTGCACATGTGCTATGTGCTGGCCTGCATGAAATGACACCAAACTTTGGCACCATGTGAGGATGCCCAATGTAGGCCCCCATGCAACATGTGAGTCATTCCTGACACCGAACGAACGTTGCGTCACGTCCGGGCAGCGTTTCGGGTTCTTTTCGCCGGCAAAATCCTAGTAAATGCATCGAGTGTCGGAAATCGATGAGAATTGGCATGCATGATGTCCATGGTCATCCCATTGCGTGAAATTTTTTGGGGCCATTTGGTTGAGTCCAGAAAAACAACGTCCTTCGGGCTCCCCTACGGCAGACCCGAATGATGGTGATTGCACATGTGCTATGTGCTGGCCTGCATGAAATGACACCAAACTTTGGCACCATGTGTGGATGCCCAATGTAGCCCCCCATGCAACATGTGAGCCATTCCTGACACCGAACGAACGTTGCGTCACGTCCGGGCAACGTTTCGGGTTCTTTTCGCCGGCAAAATCCTAGTAAATGCACCGAGTGTCGGAAATCGATGAGAATTGGCATGCATGATGTCCATGGTCATCCCATTGTGTGAAATTTTTTTGGGGCCATTTGGTTAAGTTGAAATAAATATTTGATATCAAAATTTTCTAATATGAAAAATAAAAGATAAAAAGTACATGAAACGAGCCACTCATCGCTCAAAGAGAGGAGCAGCTGCGATTTGTTACACAATTCCCGGATCGGAATCTACAAAAAACACTCGAGCGTGGGAAGCCTATCCCTTTAATTTAGGAGCACGTACTGCCTCTCCTCAACTACGGAAGGCAAAGATCACGGGCGTTCTATCCCTGGTGGTTACGACGACCTAGGAGATCCTCCTCCTCCTATTTAGTCTCGGCATCGTCTTTCATGTCGTCTACGACGGCTCCTACCGCCGAGTCGACGACAGCTGCGTCCCTAGCATCGGCCCAACCCCAGCAAGATTGTCGAGAACATCCAGGTCGTCAGCGCGTGCTGGCCGTCGTGGACGAACTGCGTCCATGTTACAACGCCGACAACTTCCATCTTCATCGAGCGATCCAGTATGTTGGCAACCATACCGCATCCATGATGCTTTTCTTTGTGCGTGTGTTAGATTCGATAGGACTAAGATTAATTAGCGCATAATCTTCGCATTACATCTGTTGGAGTAGATGTTTTTTGTTTGTGCGTGTATTAGATTAGATAGGCCTATGACACTAGATTTGTTTGTGCGTGTATTTGATTAGATAGCCCTACGATTGCAAATTAGTTTCTGCATGTTGTTTGCTGTCTTTCACTTGTAGGTTGGATTGATGAATAAACAACAATTTTTTATCATTGTTAGTTATAGCATAGTCACTTTAAGTTATAGCAATGCCCTAAGACATGCATGTTGCAACTATGAGACGCCGACTAATATTGTATGTGATGCACGTTTGTTTGATGCATGTTTCCAGTATGCATAATTTCATTTTTTTCTTTTCAATTTACTGTTAATTAGGCACTGTCACCGATTCCTATATCTATTTGTACAGTACCATATGAAAATAAATGATTAGATAAATTATGTTGCTTTTTATTATGAAACTAATTGGTTAAATAAGTACTTGTTAAACTGTCATTTTATGTGCTGCACGTGTCTCTGCTGAATGTTTCAGTATGAATAAATTATGTTGTATAGTTTTCTATCTACTGTGGGATAGTGTATTCCATTATTATGTTTTATGCAACAATATGTTAGGAAAAAAGTTGATTACATAATTTATGGTACTAGTATATTTTTTAACAGGATGGATGAACTCAACGGAGAAATTGTTTGCGCCGTAGAAAAATGGTGCAAACTTATTGCCGGTCTATCTTCCGGTCAACGGGCCGCACTTGCCGAAACACCACTCCGTAGCATGCTTCAGATACCTTCGCTGAAGATGCGTACACTGTTGATCCGGTACATGGTTGAGATATTTGATCCTAGCAAGGGCAGATTCATTGTACAAGACTTGGTTGGCGAAGTGTCTCTCGGTGCCGTGGATGTTGAGTGCATCTTGGCCTTGGAGAACCACGGACTGTCGGCAGAAGGTATTCTCGGTGAGGAAGGTGAGGATGTTAAAGATCGAGTGCCGCCTCAATTCCTGAGCAAGACCACAGGTAACATAGTCATCGATGATCTGATTGTGGACATCACAAAAAATAAATCTGCCGACGACGATTTCCTTCGGAGAGTTGTCCTCGTGTTGCTTGGAACAGTTCTTGCTCCCATGTCGAGCAAGACTGTACCAAAGCAATATTACGCATTGGTGGACGATGTGAAGCGTATATCCAAGATTAATTGGAATGCATTCACCCTCCGGGTTCTGCTGGACTGCCTTCGCAACGTGAGGAAAGGCAAACACCTCCGCCAATGGACGAGAGGGAAATTAGCTCTCCTGCAGGTACACCTTTCAGACTTGTACCATTGCAAAAAAAATAATATGATTGCTAATTTACCTGCTGTATAGTACTAATTGTAATTTTTCATATTCATGCAGTACCTGTACTGGGAGAAGGTTCAGCCTCTGGAAGGTGAATGCGCATTCAATCCTAGCTTGTCCATGGAACCTCTAATGAGGAATTGGACTGAAGCTGCAGCCTCAAGGAGAGACAAGTTTGATTATGACCAAGGCCGTGGCCGTGGTAACATCAAGGTAATTCATTACGTTGGGTACTTCTTAACTTTTATATAACATAATTAGTTGTATTAATATTTTTATTGATCACATATACTTGTATTTCACATGCAGATTGAAGACAACATAACCAAGGAGTATAGGGCGCAGGAGCGCAAAGTACCCGAACCAAAAAAGCCAAAAATGAAGCCCGCCGTTGGTGCGGCAAAGAAGTCCAAGTTAGCCTCAAACGCGGACGAGATGATGAACCTCATCATGAAGCGGTGTATGGATTACATACGCAGCCAAATGAAGGAAATACCAGAACAAGTAGCCGAGGTGACACACCCTTAATTCTATGTTTACAACATTTTTGAAGTTGCAAAACCGTGCCGACATTAATTAATATTTTTTATGTAACGCAGAGATTGTTAGAGAAGTTGAACCAAAATGGTGTGATGTACAAGCCAGCGGCTGCAGCGGCTTCCGGCAACAACGATGCTGACCTAGAAGTGGATTCCTTTGAGAATGGTCCGCCAGAAAAAAAAAGAATTCGTGTACAAGGATGACTCTGACGGTCTAGAGCCGGTGATTGATTTGACACAGCCTGACGAGCCTGTTGTAAACCAGAACAACGATGATGAGGAAGTATGTTTTCATTTATTTGTCTTCATTTATCTCAATTATGCATCTTCATTTTCGTTAACTGAACCTATCACATTATTTTTTTGTTAACTAGAAAACACCTGCCAAGTTAAATGTTGACAAGACAACGAAGCCTACTGATGAGTGCGGCGCAACACCGGAGAACCCTTGGATTGTAGGTAGTTCTCCTCGAGCAGAATCGTCCGACATTGACATTTCTACAAGTTCTATCGACAGGATGGTGGGTAAGAGCAAGGGGAAAAAGTCTGCAGCAACCGCAAAAGAAGATGATGTTATATCCGGGAAGCGCCGACGGACTGTTCCCAAGAAATTTGAATCCCCCTTTAAACTTGACAAGCCCGGCAAGCGAAGCGCTCGCGGTACTAAGCCATCCGGCAACACTACCGCAACTAGAGGTACCGTTAGTAGCTATCTGAGTGCTTAATTTACTACCATTTCATGTACTCACCGTTCGTGACATTCGTAATTTATCATGCAACATTGTTTAGTGACAATGACATGGAAGGCTCTGTTAAGGACGATTTGACACCGGAACTCATCGATGCTGCTGTTGCGTTTGTGGAGGCAGCTGCTCGGTGTGAGAAGAATATGACAAAAAGAGTTTACTACAATGAACGTGGCACCTCTGTGACTGTGGAGAGTATACGACATGTACTTGAGCATACATGGCTGGCGCATGACGTAAGATCTATTACCATGTCCTGCTATTTAAGTGCATAATCTATGTGTCACCTATGAAAATAAAATGTTCTATTATTTTACGCAGATTATCGATGCTTATCAGACACATTTGGCTCTGCGCGTTGGTCATGATCGGCACCTCTGTCCAGCCTGGAGGTCCAAATACCTTGTTGATCGTGCTAAGGCACGAGACAACCCTAAACCATCGAAATACAACATGGATAGTGCGCTGAGCAGAGCTGGAGCAGTACGTAGGGTTCTGGACGAGTATACCGTCCGTGATAAGGTACGATATGTTCTTACTAGTTCATTAACACTCATTTCAACAAGCATAATTGCATCTGATTACAAATGTATTCCACATTTCAGTCGTTTATCCCGTTGAACGTCGGCAATACACACTGGATCACCGTGGTGATGCACAACCGCAAGAAAGAATTCCGAGTTTTTGATTCGCTCTATCCTCTCGAGTTCTCTCTCGACACTGTGAAAGCACTGGTACTCTCCCCGACATTGAGCATTCTTCATATGAAATGTCATATGGTTTCTCACTACTACTTTCTTTCAAATAGCGACTAGCAATAGCAATTGATATGGAAGAGGCAAACCGTATTACACCTGGCAAATATCCAGACGTCACTAAGTGGCCTATCATACCTCAGATCGACATGCCACTACAAGAGGACGGGTGAGTTATGGTTCATCATTTTCTACTTACGAAAGACATGTTCGTGTGCACGGTGACTAATGTTTGCATATATATTAGGAACTCTTGTGGCCTTTTTGTGATTGAAGTTATGGAGCATTGGGACGGGGATCGATGGACCGCCGATTTTACCCAGGTAATTTGTCCTCTCTGCTCGTACACTTGTACAATTGTCGTATAATACCAACTTCTATTCATTAAACCTTGTTCTAAAAATTGCAGGGCACGGTTAATGCAAGGAGAAGGCGTCTCATCGCCGAGTTGGTTCTCTCACCTACCAACACGCTCGAATGTGTGAAGAACAAAATCTGCGACATCGCAAAGAAAAGCAAGGCGTGAAGACATCATACATGATTCAAGATTCTAGTTTCAGTTGTTTGTTTTAAGTCCGGAAGCACGTTTCACGGCATGGACAACTTTGATTTTCTATCATTCATGTAATAAGCACGATACCATGGATTTTGTGTGGATTTTTGGTCGCTCACACATACTTGTGTATGTGTAATGCAGTCAGACTATACGTTTTGTACCGATAAATTTCTGCTTCCCTTCATTTGTTCTACCTTAATGTTTTTTGCTACTGTGTTCATTCTTTTCTTCCATGGAAGAGTAATTCATTTCCT
This sequence comes from Aegilops tauschii subsp. strangulata, assembly GCF_002575655.3. Lineage (NCBI taxonomy): Eukaryota > Viridiplantae > Streptophyta > Magnoliopsida > Poales > Poaceae > Aegilops > Aegilops tauschii. Next base: position 466,123,523 of record NC_053035.3, read on the forward strand.
TTTTACTTTTGCATATTTTTTTGATTTGATTTGGCATTATTCAACAATAAGAAAAAAAGTTGATAAATTCCTTTTTGTTTGCCTGAGAATCAACCTCGGCTGTCGTGCCATCCGGTGTGGGATCCCGCACCCGAGACAACAACAGATCCGGTCCCAGCACGGGCGACCCAGTCGACGAGCGCCAGTTGGCGCGGGGGGACGCGCCAGGTCCGGTCCCGCCCGACCGCTCGGTGGAGACAGCCCGCGTGTCGGACGCAGACGGGCCACCCGTGGATCCTGCGGTTGGTGGAGTAGGCAGATCCGCCTGGGATCCCGTGCGCATGATTGCCGCTGGATCTCTTGGGATCGGCGTCCACAGGTGGATCTTCCTCGTGTCTTGCGCTAGACTCCCTTGGCGTTATGTGTTGCTTCAAATCTCGTTGCACAGTTTTTTTGCTGCAGTTTTGCTAGCCTTTTCCTTTTCTGCATCATGAAGACTAGGATCAGTAGCACCATCAATCACATGATCAACTACTATTTCGCCCCCTTGATCAGTACGATTTAGAGCTCCGGTGGAAGCAAAATAATTTCAGTCTTAGCCAAGAACCTGCATTAGGATGCAGGTCAAACAAGGGCAAACTATTTCGAAAGTGATATAATTTATTGGTTAATATAATATACTTAGACCTTACACAAATGAACTGGCCACAATGCAGACAGGACTTGATCATTCTGTTCAACAATAAACCACAGAACATACTTAAAATTCATCACAAATCTCCTTCAGCTTCTTGATCTTATCAACGTACCCATGTTTCTGTTTGAGAAAATCTGCAATAATATACTCAAGTTTTTTCTTCTTTTGCTTCAGCTGGTCCCTCTCTCTCATCACTTGGTCTCTCTCTAGCACCACCCGGTCCCGGTCTTTCTCAGCCTTTACCCTCAGGATCTGATGTAGATTGGCACAACCATGATCTGCCATCTTATTCTTCTCCAGCTCCTCTTTGAGATCGCTAAGTGACAATCTTGCATTGCCCAACTGCGTGAGAGCATCCTCCTTATCAGCCACCAGTTTAGCAAAAGTCCATTTTGAAAAATCTCAGCTCTTCCTCCGTCCTCCTCTTTTCTCCAATTAACATGCATTTTTCTTCAGCATTCTTAATATTCTGTCTCAGCTTCTCGTCATACGTGCTCCACAGTTCTCTCAGGCAGAACTTCGTAGCCACTGACCACTCCAGGTCTACCCATTCCACATAGTTACATTTCACTTCTTCCTACAGTATGAAAAAATATGGTCTCAATCATATATGCACAAATGCAATACAATTACATGCAATGCACTAAAAATATGGTCTCAATCATATAAACACAAAATGTAGCATGCAATGATATACATATATATACATATATATATATATATATATATATATATATATATATGGATCAATTAACTACAAGTATATGCTATTATGTGCTAAAACAAATATTAGACCGTGAAAAAAACATAAATACGGACTTTGTAAATGCACAAATTAATTGAAATGTATGCAATTTTGGGCAGAACAATGGATTACCGCGAAGTAAATCAAGCACGAGGTAATTTAAACATATATTTATAGTACGGAACAACATACCTTCTGACCACAGGCAAGAAAACGTCTGCCAGTGTCCAAGGAATCAAAAGCAACTAGCCTGACGCAAGGTTCTCGATGCAGACAACGAGAAGACAGATCGTGAGCAATGCCACTCCATTCATAGCAAGGGATAGTCGTAGGAAGCTAAACGAAACAACAGAGATAATGCACAAATCAACGCCCTGCGTTAAATACCGGAAATGAAGAACCCTAACTCTAAGCCTAGCACTATTTGGAGATTATATAGTAGGAGCGTACCTGCAGGCTAGTCATGGATTCGCCATCCGAAGAAGAGCTCGACTCGTCGCTCCACGAAACCATGGCGTAACGTGACCGGCGGCAAGACGTGGATTGGTGGCGGCAGCGGCAGCGGCGGTTGCAGTGGATAGATAGAACGCGCGTGGAGATCGCGAGGGAAGAACCGCCCCGACCAGGTGGCCAGCGCGGCCCATTTAAACGGGCTGTAATCAAAATAAAAATTGTTCAATGGGCTCGGCAACGGGAGCGGCCGTGTGTCGTGCCGTCTTACGGCATCCGTCACCCCCCCTCCACGTCATCGCGACAAGCGGCCCGAGTTACACTACAAGCCATAAAATGGTGGGTTTTTCTTTTCTTTATAAGGGGAAAATGGTGGGTTTTTGGTACGAAGTCTATACTATAGACCAAAGTGAGCTGGTATCTTCTATATCTAAATGGTGGTGAACCAAAGGAGTCAAAAAAATTTAATTATTACCACACATAATTACATCTTCTATATCTAAACAACTAGCCACCACTAACCTATTTCTCTTAACATGCAAGTTTGCCACCTCGTCATTCAACATGTATGGAGAAAGGTCCACCACAACATGCAAACAAAATATTCCCGCAACAACATATACATGTTACATGTAACCATTTCTCTATGAATATATTGCAAAACATTCCCGCAACAACATGCCAGGTATCGTCTAGTTTTCTAATATAATATAACTACAGTGGACAACACAAAAGATGCCATCATTACAATGGCTAAAATGCTATCCATTTTCCATGATTAAAGTCCCTAGTGACCGCCTCCTGTTTAGTCCATATATGCTACAAGCACTATCTCAAGGTACTGGCCTGTTGCAATAGTATATATCATGTATCATGTATGCAGTAACACATTGTAAACACCTCACTATTAGATCACTGGATTCATCCTAACATAACTTTAGCAACTGTTCTACTCTTCTTCGCCCACCACACTTCTGCACACGATAACAGGAAAAACTAATGAATGACAAGTTAAAAACAATTATAACCTACAATGCATACAAAAACTTACTTCTTATTTAGTTTGCATTTCTTGCTGCGTTTAGTGTGCCCTAGCAATTTGCATGCGCCGCACCTGATTCTGATCTCGTCGTACGAAAGTGGCCTACCATTTTTCGACATAGGGCGGTTCTCATCTACCTTAGTTGCACCTTTCGTTGATACTTTAATAGGATCATGAACTTCAACTATGTTGCCTTCACCATCATCTACATATTCAATTGCACAAGTACTAAGATCAGCCGTTTTCTTACTCAAATTTTCCTTTAGCTGATCATACTCATGGCTCTTAGCTATCACGGCCTTCAAACTCTCCTGTAACTGATCCCACAAAGTTGGGTGTTTGCATGCTGCATGCATAGCTTCTGAAGCCAACACACTGACCTGGCTATATTTCATTCTTTCAGCTGCTCCAGTCCATCCAAATCCCAAAAGATCGCTTGTGCGCCTGGCGGGCAGTCCCAACCTTGCGTCTTTCGTGAACCGCACAAGAACTAAACACTTTGGTATTTCAGATATATTCAAGTACTTCAGTACATGGAATATGTGCTTGCAAGGTAGACCCTTTCGAATCATTCTTTTGCAGCTGCACCTTATAGTTTCTGCGGAATTTACTAGAGTGTACTCCACCCAAAAACGGCTCTTCCGGTTATTCTTCCAGGCCACGATGTACTGCTGTGATCCGTCTCCGAGCTTTATTTCTACAATCTTCATGCCACCAATTTTCCTAAGATCAGCTTGCAACATATAGAAGTTTGCTGGAGTGAAGACGTGAGAAGCAGCTATCTCAAGTTCCCTCGAGCTAGTAACTGGCACCGGTAAACTCTGTGAGGCCGTGCAATCATCTCGTGCCTCATTCTCACAGATACGCACAACGGCGTTCTCATAGTGCAAAATCATATCCACCAGGGTCATTTCACCGTCTAGGTGGAGGTGAAGGCATGAGTTTAGACTTTCACTCCTCTGGTTGCTTTTCATGCCAAGCCAAAAACCCTCTGTCAGATAAGCCGCGGCCCACAGTCTCCTCTTCTTATACATCCGTCTCAACCATGTTACTATTTTTTCCGACTGCCATCTTTTGGAAAACGCGTGCCATCTCTCCTCAAACGTGGCGGTGGACGTGCTGTAGTACAGCAGAGTTCGGAAATCCTTCAAGGACTTGTGACTGAGGTGAATCTTCATATTTTTTTCTATATGCCACGTACATATACGGTGCCACACGTCTGGCAAGACTTGGCGAATTGCCTTGATCATCGCAGCGTCGGCATCCGTGATAACACTCATAGGCATCTTTTGACACATGGACCTCAAAAAAGTCTCCAGCAGCCACACATATGTCTCTTCGGTCTCGTCCGAAACTATGGCATAAGCAAAAACAGTGGTCTTCCGGTGATTGTTAAGACCAACAAAGGGTATGAATGGCATACCATACCGGTTCATCTTGTACGTGCTGTCAAATACAAGCACGTCGCCGAAGTCCTCATAGTCATGACGAGACTGGGAGTCACACCAGAACATCCTATTCATATGTCCTTCCTTGTCTAGCTTGTACTCGAAAAAGAAGCTAGGATCCCTCTGTTTCCTACTGACCATGATGCCTATGACTGTGGCAGCATCACCTTTTGAAAGCAGCTTCCTCTTCTCCCTGGCGCAAAGGTTGTATATTTCACGCCTGGTAAAACCAACACCGCCGTACCATACACGTTTGCTGATGAAGCAATCCATCATGTCGTGAATTCTAATCCCTGCAGCTCCCATGGACATTATCTCATGCTTCTGGTACTCTTTGATTTTTCTGTGGGACCAAAGAAAAGGTACCTCGTCCGGTCCTGCCAAGATATGGCTATGCTTGTCCTCAAAACTATCAACATACCAAACCCCACGCTTTTGGTCAAGCTTCACGGTCAGGTGCGCTTCGCAGTGGCAGCGTGTCTCGGGTCTGAGCCTACGGCTGTGTCCTTCCTCGGTTAGCAACCTGCTGTCACATTTTCCTTGTCTGGAACAAACAAACCGCCTATAACGCATATGACGTGACTCGGTTTTGCTATACCTGACCCTATTCTTTCTAATGCTGAAACCATTATCTCTAGCATAGTTGTTGTAGAAATCATACGCAGCCTCGTGAGACGTAAAAGTCATTTGTATTATCTGCATGAACATATCCCTCTTATCATCTGCACTAGCAGTATCTTGGACATTCTTTTTACCCTCAACTTCTGTCACCTACACAATCATAACATAGCCATGAAAACAGTTTTCTATGGTATAACATTACTTCCATACAACATTGATTACATACATACCTCACTCATGATGACCGACGATTGCGACTCCCCAGAATCAGATGCAGCTAATGATTCGACATCAAGGCCTGTCTCCGCATCGGATTCACCGTAATAGTCGTACGCATTATGACATTCGGAAATGAGCTGAAAAATATAACACAAATACATAAGTACTTATCATATAATATTCCAGGATTAATTTAATTTGCATGCATGCCAACAAAAAATTCCACTTCCATACCTGACTAATGTAATCTTCATTCGAGATCTCCGAGTTGTTTTCCTCACCATCATCATGCTCATTGTTTTCCTGACCATCATCATGTTCATCCATCTATAAATTTTCAAAATATAATATTGTCGGATGCCACCAAAAAATTACAACATGATAATGCCACTCACATTAAGATCTTCCAATACGTTCCCATTCTCTGACCTATCTCCACGATCTGAATTTTCATCATCTGACCAATCTTCTATCCAGTCTTTCATCAGTTCTCCAAACTCCATGTCATACATCATATCAGTTAACTCATCGTCCGCCATTTCCTACAACAATTAATATGTATCATCACATGTGCAAACATTATCAATGCTGACATATACAACACCTAGCGCATGATCACGGATGTTAAATAAACTACACCAACCGGAGAGCGCCCCAACCGAAGGCGTTCAGATCGTGCACACAACCGACGCCAACGACCTCTGATCGCCCATGGATCCTCCCCCCTCTCCACACCGAGCGGCGTTAAGGTACGTCCCACGAATCCAGTACGTGATCACTTTGGATCGCGAGAAGCAGCGCTACCCGTGATAACATGCGCCGCCAGATTCCTAGCCCACGGCACCAGTCGTGATTACTTTGGATCGCCGGATACCTAGGTAAGCCGCCGCATCAAATAACGGAGTCGTCGTGCACACAACCGACGGCAACCATCGCTAGGTTAACCCTAGAAAGAAGAAACCCACTTTAGCCCGCGTGATCACTGTGTATATCACGACGAGCAGCACTACCAGAACAAGATCTGCGATGGCCTGGACCACCAGAAAGCTAGGTTGCCCGCCCCGCTAGGTTAACCACTACGACGAAAACAACGGCAGTTCGTTTGATGCTGCCGCGAGCGAGACAAACGTGGGGAAACGGGATGCGGTACCTGCGAGCGCCGGAGGTTGACGACGGTGCCGCGCGCGCTCTCGGACGAGATCGCCGGCGATAAGATCGCTGCCGCCGATATTCCTAGAGAACCTCACCAGAATGATGGAGGAGCTGCGTGAATGATGGATCTGCGTGATTGATTGAGCTGCGTGATTGATGGATCGGCCGTCGGCAGGTCTTACCTGGTCGTGGGGTCGTGTCATCCTTTTTTTCCGGGATGTCACCGTATACATACGTATGGGTCATACGGGTTATACAGGGCTTGGATATGGGCTATGGAGCTTGGATATGGGCAGCGGTGGGCCGGAGAAAAAATAGATGGCGGGGGTCAAGAATACCCCTAGGAAATTGAGTTAGGGGGGTGCACCGGAGCAAGCCTCGTTGACGTAATGATATTGTACCATGCAACATTGTGAAGGAGTTATTTCACAAAGAAGATAGAGCTGATCTTGGAGAAGAGTAGGATATACTGTGATAAATAAAGACCAAGTTGCAGTTGCTTCATGGATGTATCGACCCTTTAGTGCTCTTTCTTTCTAAACAGCATATGTTTGCTTATATAATCTTTTGAACCACTGCCTTCTGGGCTGTAATAATAGCGTACTGCTTAGATTGTGGTTTGGTATGTCATTACAAGCTTAAAATTATCTGCTATCTAATTTTTATGTAGTTCTTGCGTAATATTTGTTTCTGCTTTCATCTTAGTATGTAATTACAATCTAATTGTTCGTTCTCACCTGGCTTAATTAGCTGAAAACTGATGTTCTGACGGTGCCACTTTCTATTTGCAGTACTATTGCCGAGCCACCTTACCATCACAAGTATTTGCCTGAGCTCTGGTGATTACTCCCAAGGATTACTCCACCAAATACCATTACTAAGGTATCACTATGTGCCTGGCTAGCTATTCATGTGCAGTACTGCAATGTGTGGCCTTCTCTGTTCTGTGAAATGCCAGTACTTGTGCTGTGACCCTTCATGTAATGTCCGTTAACTTCCAAAGTGTCGCGTAACTAGGAGGACAGCAGCATCGGCGCGGTGATCAAGTCACTCCTTAGCGCAGATAAGTAGTGCCACCTGGCCAGCGGCAGGAAGTCCGCCGATCGTCGGGATCTGCTTCATGGACGGCGCCTGGAAGAAGCTCAATGACCAGACCATCGTCCTCTCCAAGAGGAGGGGCCGGCTCAAGCAGGTACAGCTATCTCACCACAGCTCGCTCCTCCTCCTCCCTGTTTCTTCTTTGATGACTGTCTATATAAACACAAAATTTACTTCATGTGGTGTGTCCATATAGTGTGGATGCCTAATTGATATCGTCAGAAGTTCATTATCATTGACATGCTATTAATTTATTTTCACAAGATACTCTCTTGGTTAACCGCGAATAGCATTAGCTGCCAACTGCTAGCACTAGGTTGTGGGTAGAGTAGATGATTCGGTTATCTGAGCAGCCGCTGAACTGTCGAACCGTGTGTTTTTATCACCTGAACTTCCGCGAGCCATAGTTTCTCGCAACCCATTTGTTCTGTGCATTCCTCCGATATGTGTGATGTGCAACTTCTGTAATAATTCTTTGAAGAGGAATGCTTGCTTTGGTTAAGACTGACGTATGAGGTCCCCTGAGTTGTACTTACACGCATTATTTTTGTGGTAGAATTACACATCACTTTTGTGGTAACGTTCATTTTTACTGATTTTGTAGTCAGACTTTGGCGAGCTGTGAAGATTTTGCTTTTAGTCACAGAGATAGGCTTCAAATGTTATCTACCTTGGTAAGGTGATTCGTTGTCTTCAGCTGGTATGTTTGAGCCTGTGCCGGGTTCACCGGTTCAGTTAGCGATAATAACACCAACGGCTAATTGTGATATTATTTATAGTTTTCATATTTATCATTAGGATGATGAAGCCTGCCAAGTATTATCCAGTACTAATTAGCTTTGCCTCAGAACTTGGAAAGAGAAAGTAGAGTTATCAATAATGATCAGCTATAAGGTACCGTTGATATCGATGTTTCCAGAACATCGTTTCCAATTGTCTGTTATCTCATTGTGTTTATAAGCAGATACAACATCTACTGTAACACTTATTCTTACACTTGCTGACATGAACTACTTGGCTATGTTTATAGAATTTATCTCTTTATGTTTTGTACTACTCGATGTAAATTAGTTGTCCTCAGCAAACATTGTGCTTTCCTTTTGGTACAAATTTTGACTTTATGATCTGCAGTGAAATTGCGCTTATCCTGGGCAACAACTACACTTTTCTTTTGGTATATATTTGATCTGCGTGCCCTATATTAAACTCGGCTATCCTGGGCAGCAACTATACCTTGCTCTTGATATATCTTTGTATTGTTTGTGATATATACTGAACACATTTATCCTCAGCGGTTACTCTAATTTCCTTTGGATGTTCTAAACGCTTTGTTATATTGCAGTTTTAGACGGCGAGTCACCGTGCCGAGCCAGGCGCCAAGGCGCGCTTCCGATCTAGTATATACGGCCATCAGCGGGCTGCAGCGCTCTCAGTTGTTGGGTCGGCTTCCTCCTCAGAAACCACATGTTGGGCACAATGTTGGAAATATGCCCTAGAGGCAATAATAAAATGGTTATTATTATATTTCCTTGTTCATGATAAATTATCTATTGTTCATGCTATAATTGTGTTATCCGGAAATCGTAATACATGTGTGAACACATAGACCACAACATGTCCCTAGTGAGCCTCTAGTTAACTAGCTCATTGATCAATAGATGGTTACGGCTACCTGACCATGGACATTGGATATCATTGATAACGGGATCACATCATTGGGAGAATGATGTGATGGACAAGACCCAATCCTAAGCATAGCACTAGATCGTGTAGTTCGTTTGCTAAATCTTTTCTAATGTCAAGTATCATTTCCTTAGACCATGAGATCGTGCAACTCCCGGATACCGTAGGAATGTTTTGGGTGTACCAAACGTCACAACGTAACTGGGTGGCTATAAAGGTGCACTACAGGTATCTCCGAAAGTGTCTGTTGGGTTGGCACAGATCGAGACTGGGATTTGTCACTCCGTATGATGGAGAGGTATCTCTGGGCCCACTCGGTATTGCATCATCATAATGAGCTCAATGTGACTAGGTAGGTAGTCACGGGATCATGCATTACGGAACAATTAAAGTGACTTGCCGGTAACGAGATTGAACGAGGTATTGGGATATAGACAATCGAATCTCGGGCAAGTAAAGTACCGATTGACAAAGGGAATTGTATACAGGATTACTTGAATCCTCGACATCGTGGTTCATCCGATGAGATCATCGAGGAACATGTGGGAGCCAACATGGGTATCCAGATCCCACTGTTGGTTATTGACCGGAGAGTCGTCTCGGTCATGTCTGCATGTCTCCCGAACCTGTATGGTCTACACACTTAAGGTTCGGTGACGCTAGGGTTGTAGAGATATTAGTATGTGTAACCCGAAAGTTGTTCGGAGTCCCGGATGAGATCTCGGACGTCACGACGAGTTCCGGAATGGTCTGGAGGTAAAGATTTGTATATAGCAAGTCCAGTTTCGGCTACCGGGAAAGTTTCGGGGGTCACCGGTATTGTACTGGGAACACCGGAAGGGTCCCGGGGGTCCACCGGGTGGGGCCACCTATTCCGGAGGGCCCCATGGGCTGAAGTGGGAAGGGAACCAGCCCCTGGTGGGCTGGTGCGCCCCCCATGGGCCTCCCCTGCACCTAGGGTTGGAAACCCTGGGGGTGGGGGGCGCCCCACTTGACTTGGGGGGCAAGTCCCCCCCTGTGCCGCCGCCCCCCCTCAGATGGGATCTCCAGGGGGCCGGCGCCCCCCAGGACCCCTATAAATAGTGGGGGGGAGGGAGGGCAGCCGCACCCTAAGCCCTGGCGCCTCCCTCTCCCTCCCGTGACACACCTCCCTCCTCCCGCAGCGCTTGGCGAAGCCCTGTCGGAATCCCGCTACTTCCACCACCACGCCGTCGTGCTGCTGGATCTCCATCAACCTCTCCTTCCCCCTTGCTGGATCAAGAAGGAGGAGACGTCGCTGCTCCGTACGTGTGTTGAACGCGGAGGGGCCGTCTGTTCGGCGCTAGGATCGTCGGTGATTTGGATCACGACGAGTATGACTCCATCATCCCCGTTCTCTTGAACGCTTCCGCTCGCGATCTACAAGGGTATGTAGATGCACTCCTCTTTCTCGTTGCTAGATGACTCCATAGATTGATCTTGGTGATGCGTAGAAAATTTTAAATTTCTGCTATGATCCCCAACAGTGGCATCAGAGCTTGGTCTATGCGCAGTTACTATGCACGAGTAGAACACAAGATTGTTGTGGGCGTAGATCATGTCAATTTACTTTCCGCTACTAGTCTTATCTTGATTCGGCGGCATCGTGGGATGAAGCGGCCCGGACCGACCTTACACGTGCACTTACGTGAGACAGGTTCCACCGACTGACATGCACTAGTTGCATAAGGTGGCTAGCGGGTGTCTGTCTCTCCCACTTTAGTCGGATCGGATTCGATGAAAAGGGTCCTTATGAAGGGTAAATAGTAATTGGCATATCACGTTGTGGTTTTACGTAGGTAAGAAACGTTCTTGCTAGAAACCTATAGAAGCCACGTAAAAACATGCAACAACAATTAGAGGACGTCTAACTTGTTTTTGCAGCATATGCCTTGTGATGTGATATGGCCAAAAGGATGTGATGAATGAAATATATGTTATGTATGAGATTGATCATGTTCTTGTAATAGGAATCACGACTTGCATGTCGATGAGTATGACAAGCGGCAGGAGCCATAGGAGTTGTCTTTTTTTTGTATGACCTGCGTGTCATTGAATAACGCCATGTAAATTACTTTACTTTATTGCTAACCGTTAGCCATAGTAGTAGAAGTAATAGTTGGCGAGACAACTTCGTGAAGGCACGATGATCGAGATCATGATGATGGAGATCATGGTGTCATGCCGGTGACGATGATGAACATGGCGCCCCGAAGATGGAGATCAAAAGGAGCAAATGATATTGGCCATATCATGTCACTATTTGATTGCATGTGATGTTTATCATGTTTTGCTCACTACTAGGAAAAGGCCTACTAATGGCGCACCTAATTTGGCTATTAATGGCGCATTAGTGGTGCGCCATTAGTATATTTTACTAATGGCGCACCACTGGTGCGCCATTAGTATATACCAGATACTAATGGCGCACCTCAGATGCGCCATTAGTATACCAGATACTAATGGCGCACCCCAGATGCGCCATTAGTATATACAACAGTGCGCCATTAGTATGCCTCCCAGGGGGCCATGTATACCCAGGTGCTTTGGCATACTAATGGCGCACCAACCCACGGTGCGCCATTAGTAATTTTTTAAAAAAAATTTCAAATTTTGACAAATTTTTTTTTCAATTTTTTTTTCTTATTTTTTAAAATTTTGTCAATTTTTTTCCTAATCTCGGGTCAATATGCTTAATCTCAAGTCAAATCGCAACTAAGTGGTCAAACTTCCCGGAAGGTCACCCATCCTCACAGTACTCCAGCCCGAGCACGCTTAACTTCGCAGTTCTATCCAACCCCAGCACCACCTCACTTAACAGCCACTTGTTGATATATCTATCATATCAATCGTATTAAACCTTGTTGATGTCTAGGACTTTGTTCATATTCATGAGTATGATGAAATTTTGAAAAATATTTGAAACTTCCCTGTCATATTACGAATCATTTTTTGAAAAAAAATCCAAAAAAAATTCAAAACAAATATTTTTTTCTGTTACTAGTGGCGCACCTAGCAACCGGTGCGCCACTAGTAAGTTTGAATTTTTTTCCTCTAGATCTTGAAAGCCCCGTATCTTTTTTTCTGTTAGGTTTTTGAGGATTTTGAAAATGTTTAACGGGGTTCCCCCAGTTAAATTCGGATGTATCTTTTCGAGTAGATGATTTTTCATATAAAAAACTTTTTCATCCGAGTTCGTATGCAAAAGTTATGCCCATTTTAAGAAATTCCAGAGAGATTTTGCAAATAAAGTCAAAATTCATATTTGTTAATTTTCCCAACAACTAGACCACATATCACATGGGAAACTTATTTTATTTTATTTTTTGACATTTCCATCATTTTCTTTTATTTTTTTTAAAACTGAAAAGGCGGTCCACGGGGGGGGGGGGGGGGGGGGGGGTGCGTTCGGTGGAATGGGCCAAGTTACTAATGGCGCACCGTGGGAGTGGTGCGACTCACAGGTGCGCCATTAGTAGTTTAAAAAATAAAAATAAAAAAAATAAAAAAAAAATTGAAACATAATTACTAATGGCGCACCGTGGTCTGGATGCGCCATTAGTATGTTTGGACAGGCGCACTAGTTAAAAAAAATTTTTGATACTAATGGCGCACCCTGGGCCAGGTGCGCCATTAGTAGTTTCAACTACTAATGGCGCACTGTGTCTGGATGCGCCATTAGTATGTTTGGACAGGCGCACTAGTTATAAAAAAAATTTTGATACTAATGGCGCACTGTGTCTGGATGCGCCATTAGTATGTTTGGACAGGCGCACTAGTTAAAAAAAAATTTATACTAATGGCGCATCCTGGGCAGGTGCGCCATTAGTAGTTTCAACTACTAATGACGCACTGTGTCTGGATGCGCCATTAGTATGTTTGGACAGGCACACTAGTTAAAAAAAAATTTGATACTAATGGCGCACCCTGGGCCAGGTGCGCCATTAGTAGTTTCAACTCTAATGGCGTATCAGAAGGTGGTGCGCCATTAGTATATACTAATGGCGCACCGCTTGTCTGGTGCGCCGTTAGTGTCAATCCTATCTATAGCCCTTTTTCTAGTAGTGGCTTCTTATTTACTTAGTACGACGGTAGTAAATAAGATGATCCCTTATAATAATTTCAATAAAGTGTTCCCCCTAACTGTGCGCCGTTGCCAAAGTTCGTTGTTTCGAAGCACCACGTGATGATCGGGTTGGATAGATTCCAATGTTCACATACAACGGGTGTAAGACAGATTTACACATGCAAAACACTTAGGTTGACTTGACGAGCCTAGCATGTACAGACATGGCCTCGGAACACAAGAGACCGAAAGGTCGAACATGAGTCGTATGGAAGATACGATCAACATGGAGATGTTCACCGATGATGACTAGTTCGTCTCACGTGATGATCAGACACGGCCTAGTTGACTCGGATCATGTATCACCTAGATGACTAGAGGGATGTCTGTCTGAGTGGGAGTTCATTAATAATTTGATTAGATGAACTTAATTATCATGAACTTAGTCTAAAATCTTTATAATATGTCTTGTAGATCAAATGGCCCACGCTAATGTCAACCTCAACTTCAACGCGTTCCTAGAGAAAACCAAGCTGAAAGACGATGGTAGCAACTATACGGACTGGGTCCGGAACTTGAGGATCATCCTCATAGCTGCCAAGAAAGCATATGTCCTTGAAGCACCGCTAGGTGAAGCACCCGTCCCAGCACACCCAGACATTATGAACGCCTGGCAAACACGTGTTGATGATTACTCCCTGGTTCAGTGCGGCATGCTTTACAGCTTAGAACCGGGTCTCCAAAAGCGTTTTGAGCAGCATGGAGCATATGAGATGTTCCAAGAGCTAAAAATGGTTTTCCAAGCTCATGCCCGGGTCGAGAGATATGAAGTCTCCGACAAGTTCTACAGCTGTAAGATGGAGGAAAATACTTCCGTCAGCGAACACATACTCAAAATGTCTGGGTTGCACAACCGCTTGTCTCAGCTGGGAGTTAATCTCCCGGATGACGCGGTCGTTGACAGAATCCTTCAGTCGCTCCCACCTAGCTACAAGAGCTTTGTGATGAACTTCAATATGCAGGGGATGGAAAAGACCACCCCTGAGGTATATTCAATGCTGAAATCAGCGGAGGTAGAGATCAAAAAGGAACATCAAGTGTTGATGGTGAATAAAACCACTAAGTTCAAGAAAGGCAAGGGTAAGAAGAACTTCAAGAAAGACGGCAAGGGAGTTGCCGCGCCCGGTAAGCAAGCTGCCGGGAAGAAGACAAAGAATGGACCTAAGCCTGAGACTGAGTGCTTTTATTGCAAGGGAAACGGTCACTGGAAGCGGAACTGCCCCAAGAACTTAGTGGATAAGAAGGCCGGCAATACCAAAGGTATATGTGATATACATGTTATTGATGTGTACCTAACCAGCGCTTGTAGTAGCTCCTGGGTATTTCATACCGGTGCGGTTGCTCATATTTGTAACTCAAAGCAGGAGCTGCGGAATAAGCGGAGACTGGCGAAGGACGAGGTGACGATGCGCGTCGGGAATGGTTCCAAGGTCGATGTGATCGCCGTCGGCACGCTACCTCTACATTTACCTACGGGATTAGTTTTAAACCTCAATAATTGTTATTTAGTGCCAGCTTTGAGCATGAACATTGTATCCGGATCTCGTTTAATGCGAGATGGCTACTCATTTAAATCCGAGAATAATGGTTGTTCTATTTATACGAGAGATATGTTTTATGGTCATGCCCCGCTGGTCAATGGTTTATTCTTAATGAATCTCGAACGTGATGTTACACATATTCATAGTGTGAATGCCAAGAAATGTAAGGTTGATAATGATAGTCCCACATACTTGTGGCACTGCCGCCTTGGTCACATTGGTGTCAAACGCATGAAGAAACTCCATGCAGATGGACTTTTGGAGTCTCTTGATTATGAATCATTTGACACGTGCGAACCATGCCTCATGGGAAAAATGACCAAGACTCCGTTCTCCGGAACAATGGAGCGAGCAACCAACTTATTGGAAATCATACATACTGATGTGTGCGGTCCAATGAGCGTTGAGGCTCGCGGTGGCTATCGTTATGTTCTCACCCCCACTGATGACTTGAGTAGATATGGGTATGCCTACTTAATGAAACACAAGTCTGAGACCTTTGAAAAGTTCAAGGAATTTCTGAGTGAGGTTGAGAATCAACGTGACAGGAAAATAAAGTTCTTACGATCAGATCGTGGAGGGGAATATTTGAGTCATGAATTTGGCACACACTTAAAGAAATGTGGAATTGTTTCACAACTCACGCTGCCTGGAACACCTCAGTGTAATGGTGTGTCCGAACGTCGTAATCGCACTCTATTGGATATGGTGCGATCTATGATGTCTCTTATCGATCTACCGCTATCATTCTGGGGTTATGCTTTAGAGACTGCCGCATTCACTTTAAATAGGGCTCCGTCTAAATCCGTTGAGACGACACCGTATGAATTATGGTTTGGAAAGAAACCTAAGCTGTCGTTTCTTAAAGTTTGGGGATGCGATGCTTATGTCAAGAAACTTCAACCTGAAAAGCTCGAACCCAAGTCGGAAAAATGCGTCTTCATAGGATACCCTAAGGAAACCATTGGGTATACCTTCTACCTCAGATCCGAAGGCAAGATCTTCGTTGCCAAGAATGGGTCCTTTCTGAAGAAAGAGTTTCTCTCGAAAGAAGTAAGTGGGAGGAAAGTGGAACTTGATGAGATGACCCCTCTCGAACCAGAAAGTAGCACAGCACAAGAAAAT
This sequence comes from Aegilops tauschii subsp. strangulata, assembly GCF_002575655.3. Classification (NCBI taxonomy): domain Eukaryota; kingdom Viridiplantae; phylum Streptophyta; class Magnoliopsida; order Poales; family Poaceae; genus Aegilops; species Aegilops tauschii. The sequence continues at coordinate 466,139,467 of NC_053035.3, forward strand.
GTTTCTGTGGTGCCTACACCGACTAGAGAGGAAGTTAATGATGACGATCATGATCAAGTTGCCACTGAACTTCGTAGGTCCACAAGGACACGTTCCGCACCAGAGTGGTACGGCAACCCTGTTCTGGAAATCATGTTGTTGGACAACGGTGAACCTTCGAACTATGAAGAAGCAATGGCGGGTCCAGATTCCAACAAATGGCTTGAAGCCATGCAATCCGAGATAGGATCCATGTATGAAAACAAAGTATGGACTTTGACAGACTTACCCGATGATCGGCGAGCGATAGAAAATAAATGGATCTTTAAGAAGAAGACGGACGCGGATGGAAATGTTACCATCTATAAAGCTCGACTTGTCGCTAAGGGTTATTGACAAGTTCAAGGTGTTGACTACGATGAGACCTTCTCACCCGTAGCGAAGCTGAAGTCCGTCCGAATCATGTTAGCAATTGCCGCATTCTACGATTATGAGATATGGCAAATGGACGTCAAAACGGCATTCCTTAACGGCTTTCTTAAGGAAGAATTGTATATGATGCAGCCGGAAGGTTTTGTCGATCCTAAGAATGCTAACAAAGTATGCAAGCTCCAGCGCTCCATCTATGGGCTGGTGCAGGCATCTCGGAGTTGGAACATTCGCTTTGATGAGATGATAAAAGCGTTTGGGTTTACACAGACTTATGGAGAAGCTTGTGTTTACAAGAAAGTGAGTGGGAGCTCTGTAGCATTTCTCATATTATATGTGGATGACATACTATTGATGGGAAATGATATAGAATTCTTGGAAAGTATAAAGGCCTACTTGAATAAGTGTTTTTCAATGAAGGACCTTGGAGAAGCTGCTTACATATTAGGCATCAAGATCTATAGAGATAGATCGAGACGCCTCATAGGTCTTTCACAAAGCACATACCTTGACAAGATATTGAAGAAGTTCAATATGGATCAGTCCAAGAAGGGGTTCTTGCCTGTATTGCAAGGTGTGAGATTGAGCACGGCTCAATGCCCGACCACGGCAGAAGATAGAGAAAAGATGAGTGTCGTCCCCTATGCCTCGGCCATAGGGTCTATTATGTATGCCATGCTGTGTACCAGACCTGATGTAAACCTTGCCATAAGTTTGGTAGGAAGGTACCAAAGTAATCCCGGCATGGAACACTGGACAGCGGTCAAGAATATCCTGAAGTACCTGAAAAGGACTAAGGATATGTTTCTCGTTTATGGAGGTGACGAAGAGCTCGTCGTAATGGGTTACGTCGATGCTAGCTTCGACACAGATCTGGATGACTCTAAATCACAAACCGGATACGTGTATATTTTGAATGGTGGGGCAGTCAGCTGGTGCAGTTGCAAGCAAAGCGTCGTGGCGGGATCTACATGTGAAGCGGAGTACATGGCAGCCTCGGAGGCAGCACATGAAGCAATCTGGATGAAGGAGTTCATTGCCGACCTAGGAGTTATTCCCAATGCATCGGGGCCGATGACTCTCTACTATGACAACACTGGAGCTATTGCCCTTGCCAAGGAGCCCAGGTTTCACAAGAAGACTAGGCACATCAAGCGTCGCTTCAACTCCATTCGCGAAAATGTTCAAAATGGAGACATAGATATTTGTAAAGTGCATACGGATTTGAATGTCGCAGATCCGTTGACTAAACCTCTTCCACGAGCGAAACATGATCAACACCAGAACGCTATGGGTGTACGATTCATCACAATGTAACTAGATTATTGACTCTAGTGCAAGTGGGAGACTGTTGGAAATATGCCCTAGAGGCAATAATAAAATGGTTATTATTATATTTCCTTGTTCATGATAAATTGTCTATTGTTCATGCTATAATTGTGTTATCCGGAAATCGTAATACATGTGTGAACACATAGACCACAACATGTCCCTAGTGAGCCTCTAGTTAACTAGCTCGTTGATCAATAGATGGTTACGGTTTCCTGACCATGGACATTGGATGTCATTGATAACGGGATCACATCATTGGGAGAATGATGTGATGGACAAGACCCAATCCTAAGCATAGCACTAGATCGTGTAGTTCGTTTGCTAAATCTTTTCTAATGTCAAGTATCATTTCCTTAGACCATGAGATCGTGCAACTCCCGGATACCGTAGGAATGCTTTGGGTGTACCAAACGTCACAACGTAACTGGGTGGCTATAAAGGTGCACTACAGGTATCTCCGAAAGTGTCTGTTGGATTGGCACAGATCGAGACTGGGATTTGTCACTCCGTATGACGGAGAGGTATCTCTGGGCCCACTCGGTATTGCATCATCATAATGAGCTCAATGTGACTAGGTAGTTAGTCACGGGATCATGCATTACGGAACGGGTAAAGTGACTTGCCGGTAACGAGATTGAACGAGGTATTGGGATACCGACGATCGAATCTCGGGCAAGTAAAGTACCGATTGACAAAGGGAATTGTATACGGGATTACTTGAATCCTCGACATCGTGGTTCATCCGATGAGATCATCGAGGAACATGTGGGAGCCAACATGGGTATCCAGATCCCGCTGTTGGTTATTGACCGGAGAGTCGTCTCGGTCATGTCTGCATGTCTCCCGAACCCGTATGGTCTACACACTTAAGGTTCGGTGACGCTAGGGTTGTAGAGATATTAGTATGCGGTAACCCGAAAGTTGTTCGGAGTCCCGGATGAGATCCCGGACGTCACGAGGAGTTCCGGAATGGTCCGGAGGTAAAGATTTGTATATAGGAAGTCCAGTTTCGGCTACCGGGAAAGTTTCGGGGGTCACCGGTATTGTACCGAGACCACCGGAAGGGTCCCGGGGGTCCACCGGGTGGGGCCACCTATCCCGGAGGGCCCCATGGGCTGAAGTGGGAAGGGAACCAGCCCCTGGTGGGCTGGTGCACCCCCCCCCCCCCATGGGCCTCCGCTGCGCCTAGGGTTGGAAACCCTGGGGTTGGGGGGGCGCCCCACTTGACTTGGGGGGCAAGTCCCCCCCTTGGCCGCCCCCCCCCCCTCAGATGGGATCTCCAGGGGGCCGGCGCCCCCCCAGGACCCCTATAAATAGTGGGGGGGGGGGGGGGAGGGCAGCCGCACCCTAAGCCCTGGCGCCTCCCTCTCCCTCCCGTGACACACCTCCCTCCTCCCGTAGTGCTTGGCGAAGCCCTGTCGGAATCCCGCTATTTCCACCACCATGCCGTCGTGCTGCTGGATTTCCATCAACCTCTCCTTCCCCTTGCTGGATCAAGAAGGAGGAGACGTCGCTGCTCCGTACGTGTGTTGAATGCGGAGGTGCCGTCTGTTCGGCGCTAGGATCATCGGTGATTTGGATCACGACGAGTACGACTCCATCATCACCGTTCTCTTGAACACTTCCGCTCGCGATCTACATGCACTCCTCTCTCTCGTTGCTAGATGACTCTATAGATTGATTTTGGTGATGCGTAGAAAATTTTAAATTTCTGCTACGATCCCCAACACATCGTGCTCCCGAGCTCAAGGACGTCGAACATCTCGTGGAGGCAATCCTCGTCCGCCTCCCGCCCCACGAGCCTGAAACCTTTGTTCGCGCCTCCCTCGTGTGCAAGCCGTGGTGCAGCCTCCTGTCCGACCATGGCTTCCGCAGCCGCTACCGCGCCTTCCACAAGAAGACACCCCCATGCTCGGTTTCTTCCACGGTGTGTACCGCGGCGCCCCCTTCATCTCCACCACCAAGTTTCTCCCGCGCGATCCCCGGCACAACTATTGCCATTTTATGGCCGACTGCCGCCACGGCCGCATCCTCTTTGAGAACAAGCACTCCCTGGTCGTCTTGGACCCCATGACGGGCAACACCACGAAGCTGTCGCTGCCACAGAGGGATGATGCAGCAACAGTTTTTTCGAGCGCAGGTGTGCTTTGTGCTGTGCGCGGCTGCGACCACGGGGCTTGCCACTTGGGCCCATTCTTCGCGGTCTTCCTCACCCTTGACAATGACGAGGCTGTGGCTACGGCCAACGTTTACTTGTCGGAGACAAGCACTTGGAGCTCTCCGTCCTCCCTTCACCTAGGTTTTTTCGAATATGAACTGTACTTGTCTACCATCACCACATTGCTCACCGGTGACGCGCTCCATTTTCTCTTTGTGCGCGACTATCACGCTGGTATTCTCAAGTACGACTTGGGCATGTCTTGCTTGTCGGAGGTTGAGCTGCCGCTGGAGATTCTGGTCACTGACTACATCCACTCTCCTGTCCTCATTGCATCGGAGGAGGACGATGGTCGGCTGGGGATTGCAGATCTGGACGAGGAAAACCTCGACCTCTCCTTGTGGTGGAGGGAGGTGGGTCCCGACCAAGTTGCAGCATGGACGCAACCAACAGTCATCAACCTCAAGAATCATCTCCATCTAGGTGATCCAGAGGCACGACGTCCAAATAGATAAACTGGCCGATTCAGGAGAATGTGAAACAGGAAGCAGCGACGAGGAATCAGGAGAAGTGAAGCTAGAAGCAGCGATGATGGACATGAAATAAACTGATAGATGCTGGGAGCAGCGATGATGAATCAGGAGAAAGTGAAGCTGGAACCAGCGACCAGGAAATGGAAGAAACTGATGCTGGGAGTAGCGATGATCAATGATTATGATGCAACAGGAAGTGCAGCTGGGCACATCCATGACGAAGAATAAACCTTGAAGGAATTAGGTCATCTTGTCTACTATTTTGGTATTGGTTTTCGTTCTAGGTTAGTTGTAATTATTGTTTCTGAAGGTGGCAGAAACATTTCGGTGACGCAGAGTCCGAGCATTGTCCTTGCAGATCTCATCCGGTTCTATTATGCTCTGTTTATTTTCAGTATTGCTAATAGCAACTAGTATATTATTGGCAAGCTCAGAATTAAAAACTTAACCATGAAACATCCAGGTCTGTGCGTTCAAACACTTCTGGGTTATTAACATGGCAGTAACATTTCTGCGATGCTGACTGCTCTACTCAGAAAATTGGCACATATGTCAGTTCAGTATGCACAGTTGCATACTGGGGCAAATGAACTCGCATTCTTATTAGTCAAATATTTCTGAAGTTGACCTCAATATTTAGCAGTCGAAGATTTTATTGTGTGTTACACTGAGTAAGCGACTGTACATGCATATAACTCCTAGAACATGGTTCTACTGGCTCTCTAGCAGTACTATTCAACACGAAATATAATTAAAAATCTATCATGAAACATCTAGTTAAGAATATGTGCATTGCAACAGGGTGTTTCAGGTATCTTGCCAAATTATCTTCCCGGCAATTATTTGATCAAATGATGCTCCCAAGGAGGTATACATGACTTGATGTGTGCCTCAAAAATGAACACGAGCTCCCTTTACTAGTTTGGTGCAAATTGGCTGGGTTCCCAACACGATGTTCTTTCATTAGTACAGAAGCCTGTGAAGCCCCATTTAACCCGCCACTGGAGGCCGCCTAAGAAAAGCTTGTCCTGCAACCACTTGCTGTACTTTCTTCAGGATTCACGTTCAAGTTCAGGCCATCCATGTAAACTACGGCCTGGAACAGCTTGACTACTAATAATCATGGTACTACTACTACTTGCTGTACTTCGACCTGTAGCTCTCAAGTCTGGGCAGTTTGCTGCAAACCGCGTCACTCCACCTTTGCAGCTCCCGCATCGGAGGGCATCACGCGCTAGCACTGCTGCCTTCGGAAAGTGAATGAAAATTCAGTTTACAAAATCGACCAGACAGAGATGTGCAGTGAGGTGTCTGCATGGACTGTTGCAGAGAATGAAATAGTTGATAAGGCAAAAGACTTAGGAATTTCTTTGGGGTCAAATGAGAACGAGGTTGTGAAATCCGTAAATGATTTTTTAGACTTAGAAGCGGAGAGGGCTTCAGAAATAATTCGCAATCTTGCATCTGTCAAACCCATGAATGACAATGACATGAAAAATTTAGGAATGGTTGCTCTTGAAAATATATGTAACAATCTCTTGCCTAGTGCGGAGGCCGAAGATGAGGAGGGGTCGGAGTATACAGACACTGTAGAGCCTCTAATGATGGAGGGCACAGTCTCTTGCGCTGCCGATCCGACACTCCCGAAGGTGATGGGGAGAAGCCCAAACGACCCTAGAAGCAGAAAATTTATCCTGCTTCGGCAGTTCGTAGAAGCGCTAGAGTTAAGCTTAAGAAAAAATTCCATGATGACCTATGAAGAATCTTTTGAAATAGCAGAGGTCTAGCTGCCTTGGCTAAACGAAGGTTCTTGCGGAGACAACGATAGAGCAACACTTAGACTTTATTGCGCTTTTGGAAACAAGACGAGATAACTTTACCTCCCAGTTCCTTGCAACTCTCTCCGGACGAATTGATTTTGACTGGCACATCTTACCTCCTAGAGGAAGATCCGATGGGATTTTACTAGGGGTTCGGTGTGAAACGCTTGAGGTGCTTAATGTGGTTCGTGGAGATTTTACGGTTAAGTTTCGGGTGAGATCAAAATTGATGGTTTCCGATGGTCTCTTGTAGCTGTATATGGGGCAGCACAACCTGAACTCAGACCACATTTTTTAGCCGATTTGGTGCGGATCTGTGGAGATGAAACCCTGCCAACCCTAGTCGGGGGGGGGGGGGGGATTTAATATAATTCGGAGGAGAGATGAGAAGAATAATGACAATTTTGATGGACGTTGGTCTATGATGTTTAACATGATTATTGAGAGTCTTAATTTGAGAGAAATTGAGCTCATCAGTAGACAATTTACATGGGCCAATTCGTTGCCCACTTCGACTTATGAAAAGTTGGATAGGGTACTCGCTAGTGTGGATTGAGAACAAAAGTACCCTTTTGTGTCGTTCATGCGATGCAAGAGCGATTTCAGACAACACACCACTTCTTGTAGACTCGGGAGAGGCTACCCATGTTGCGAATAAAAATGCTTTCTCCTTCGAACTAGGTTGGTTCGAGAAAGAAGGCTCTTTAGAGATCATTGCACGTGAATGGGCCAAGCCTGTTAGTGGAGAAACTAGTATTGAGAGATGGCAAAATAAAATTAGACATCTCAGAAGGTTAGGCCAGAAATGAGAGCGGGATTTACAAACAAGAAAAAGAGCGTCTCACTCAATTAATTGAAGAGCTAGACTTAAAAGCTGAAGGCACTCTTCTTTCGGTTAATGAGCAAAGAACCAAGTCCGATGCTGAGAGAGGAATAGTGAAAGGATCGATATAGTTGACTAGAGGGGGGGGTGAATAGGCAACTAACAATTTTTAGCTTTTCTTTACCAATTTAAACTTTGCATCAAAGTAGGTTGTCTAGATATGCAACTAGGTGAGCAACCTATATGATGCAACAACAACAAGCACACAAGCAAGCAAGGGATATAACACAAAAAGCTTGCACAAGTAAAGGGATGAGATAAACAAGAGTGGAGCCGGTGGAGACGAGGATGTGTTACCAAAGTTCCTTCCTTTTGAGGGGAAGCACGTCTTCGTTGGAGCGGTGTGGAGGCACAATGCTCCCCAAGAAGCCACTAGGGCCACCGTATTCTCCTCACGCCCTCACACAATGCGAGATGCCGTGATTCCACTATTGGTGCCCTTGGAGGCGGCGACCGAACCTTTACAAACAAGGTTGGGGCAATCTCCACAACTTAATTGGAGGCTCCCAACAACACCACGAAGCTTCACCACAATGGACTATGGCTCCGCGGTGACCACAACCGTCTAGGGTGCTCAAACACCCAAGAGTAACAAGATCCACAAGGGATTAGTGGGGGGATTCAAATTTCTCTTGGTGGAAGTGTAGATCGGGGCCTTCTCAACCAATCCCTAGAGAATCAACAAGTTCGATTGGCTAGGGAGAGAGATCGGGCGGAAATGGAGCTTGGAGCAACAATGGAGCTTGGAGGTGGAAGAGGTACTCAACTAGAGGAAGAAGACACCCCTTATATAGTGGAAGACCAAATCCAACCGTTATCCACCAACTTAGCCTGTGCAACGCTGTACTACCGTACCTGAGGCGCGGTACTACCGCAGGGCCCCGCGGTACTACCGCCCACGCAGCAGAGACCAGAACAACCCAAAATGCACTTAAGCAGAGGGTGGTAGTACTGCTGGCGCGGTACTACCGCGCCCCCTTGCGGTACTACCGCAAGGCAGTGGCTGTCCAGAGATGGGAAGGCACGGATATAAGAAATTACATCCGTGGCTACTTCCGCAGAGTTGGAGTCGATGCAAAAACCCGACGCGGTAGTACCGTAAGCTAGCAGCGGTACTACCGCGCGGGGCGCGGATGTAAAAAATTACATCCGTCCCTTACTGCCACATACTTGCGGAACTAAGCGAGATACCACGGTACTACCGTGCCCTGTGCGCGGTACTACCGTGATGGATGCCACCCACTAGGGAGAGGGTGACAACATCTGGACTACGGCCACAGTACTACCGCTTTCCTAGAAGCGGTACTACCATGGGCGCTTGTGGTACTACCGCACCAGCGGATGGTACTACCGCAAGGGCCTGCGGTACTACCGCTCTAAGGAGCAGTACTACCGCATGCCCTAGTTCAGCAAGCACGAGCAATATTTGCATAGACAAGGAAAACATAGGATGCTCCAAAGGCTAGAAGAAAGGAGGTGCAAAGGAAGATGTGTACGTGATGAATCCACCCAACCTTTCCAACGCGGACCCCCTCTTAATAGTACGGCTTCCCTATGACTCAATACCACCAAATAGAAACGTAGAGAAACGCCGTCTTCCATAGCCTTCGAGGGGAACCAAATCATCTTGTGCCTAGTAAATATATATCTGAAATATTCGATGCACATGATTAGTCCGCAAAAGTATTGTCATCAATCACCAAAACCAACTAAGGGATAAAAATGCCCTTACAATCTCCCCCTTTTTGGTGGATTGATGACAACACGGGATTTGCACAAGGGTATAACGCAAAGAGCAAGGGCAAACCCCAAGTCTCTAAAATATAGATGGGCTCCCCCTAGATGTGTGCTATCTCGATAAGTGCTTTGGACTGCACGGCACACATACTAGGATTAACACTCCCCCTATATTTTATAGACATGGCATATCTTGCAATAAGGCTAAAACTAAGCAAGATAGAAAAGAGCATAATGTAATAAGCACAAGATAGAATAAGCTCACTACGGTACGATAGAGTGCATATGTCTTACACCATATGATAGAAGGTCTCACAAGCACAAACCAAAGCAAACGAAATAAACGAAGTTCAATTGACCCAAACACGACACAACTCACAAATCCTACACTCTCTCCCCCTTTGGCATCGAGCCGCCAAAAAGGCAGAGAGGACACCTACAACAATAGTGGTGGCTCAAGCTGAGTAGTTGCTTGCACGCTCCCCGTCAGACTCTACAGCTGGGACGGACTCCTCCTCAGACTCGGTCCAGTGGTAACCCTGCTTGGCTATCCATTCTGCCTCTGGGGTGACGTCCTCCTCTGACCCGCTGGATATGTTCTCGCCAAAGGTCCTGAAAATCCGCTTGTCGCGGCGGCGAGTCTCCTTGGAAGCCACATGGGTCTTGTACTGCCCCTTTGCCTGCATACAGAACAAAACCTTCATCTTGTTCTTCAGTCGCTTAGCCCAAGATGGCTCAGAGCTGGGAGGGGTGTAACCCTCAGAGCTGTACTCGTCTGCTGCCTCCTCCTCATCCTCATCTGCATCCACGTCCATGGTAGCCGCGGCATCAGCACGAGAGGTAGTGTTGGCCCACTGAGTCTTGACACGGAGGTTGATGTGCTCATGCCGGATCCAACTAGGGGCCTCAAACTCATCCTGAGGGTAGAGCTTCTCCCAAGTTGCCGAGATCAACTAAAACAGATAAGGTTCATAGATGGGGACCTTGCGGTTGTAGACCGCAAACCGAAGCTCATTCCACATGATATGTGAGACATCAAGTGGTAGTGTCTGAGAGTTGCGAGCGTCTTCACACAGGAGCATCATATCCACAAGATAGGCATGCACCTTGTACTTGTCCCCAATGCGTGGGAAGAGAGTCTTGCGGAAGATCCGGTACATGATGTCAAGAAAAGAGTTGAGTACCCAAGTTGACTTGCCATTGGAGAGCTTCTTCTCCACATAGAAGGGCATAAGCCTGTTCTTGTTGGCAGACTCGGAATTGGCATGAGGGCGAACACCTTGGGGTGTGGCGAGCCCCTCATCCGGAACCCCAAGCAAAGTCATGAATTCCTTCCAAGTAGCAGTCAGCTGCCGACCATTGGTCATCCAAGTCATGGTCCTTTCCTCATTGGGATGAAAATGCACTGAGGCAAAGAACTGAGCAAGGATCTCAGGATCATAGTCTTTGTGGAATGAGATGATATGCTCAATGCCAAATTGCTCCACTAGGTCTAAAGCCTCACCAAAGTAGTCCCGGTGCTTCTCTTGCTTCATGTGATGCATGTTGATCCACTTCACCTCCACATAGGTGTTTTGCTTTGGCCTTGATGACATCCAGATAAATGAGATTCTGCTGCTTGGTCCAGAATAGCTCATTCCCTCGAAAGTTGGCACAAGGGTTTCCATATGGATTGATCTTCCTCCAAGAGATGAACTCAGCAAGCGGTATCTCATCCATACCCATGGTGGGTTCCTTCTCTTTGGTGGCGGTGGTCTTGGTTCTGCGTTGGGGGGCACTGGAGCCCTCTGCTGCCTCTAGGTTGCGCATACGCTTGGATCCCGTGTCACGGCTTGGATTGGAGCAGCGAGCCGGAGCACCTGAGCCACCACCTAAAACACACACCACAAAACAACCACGCACGAAACGCGAGAAGGATCAATACAAAGACCACAGCAAAGCGGGTGAAACAAGTAGACATAGCACGTGAGAAGTGCCACAAGAGGGATTTGAGACAACGGTAGTATCGTGTGTTGCGCCACGTGCGGTAGTACAGCTCCAAGGAGCGGTAGTACCAGAGACGCGGTAGTACCGCACCAGTAGGGCGGTAGTACCGGACGCGCGGTAGTACCGCACCTGAAGAGCGGTAGTACCGCACGGTTGCAGATCCGAAACGGCCACGGAGATCCGAGCACAACCGTGTCAGCACACGGTACTACGGTCGATCAAATCCATCACGGGACAACTATAGGAAGTACCATCACTACACAAAAGTACTCTCCTACATCCTACTCTTGCAAAGATTTGGCCTAAAATCTCAAGAACAACTTGCATCTCCCCAAAACCTAAAAACAACAAGACAAACAAAAAAAGGGAGGGATTGGGGAGAAACCTTGTTCCATGGCAAGAGGGAGTGGTGGGGAACGATCCCACCGGTCGGAAGCCGAGGAGAACGGCCGGAGACGGAGATCCGGCGAGGACCTCCGGCGCCATTCTTGAGCGAGAGAGAGAGAGACGGAGTGGTGAGAGAGACGAATGGGTACGGGGGAGTTAGAACTCCCCTTGCCCGTGTTTAACCCCCCACGCTCCCTCGACCGTACGGTAGTACCGCACGTCATCGCGGTAGTACCGTCCCGGGCGGAAGTACCGCACCGTGGCTGTAGTACCGCTCCCCCAGGCGGCAGTAAAAAATTACTGCCGCGCTGGGTGCGGAACTACCGTGCGCTCCTCACGCGGTAGTACCGCACGTCATTGCGGTAGTACCGCCCGGGCGGAAGTACCGCACCGAGGCCGTAGTACCGCTCCCCCAGGCGGCAGTAAAAAATTACTGCCGCGCTGGGTGCGGAAGTACCACGCGCTCCCCTCGCGGTAGTACCGTGGCAGGCCGCGGTAGTACCGTGAGCTCAAGAAAAAGCAGTTTCAACCAAACGAGAGAACACCGAAGCACGGAACCTTCAAGCGAAAGACCACACCAAAGAGCTAACACACTGGACACCACAACCACAAGCTCGACACGAAGGAAGAGAGGCAAGAGACAACAAAGACCAAAAACGAGACACAAACTCTCCAAGGAGAGGGCGGTGGCCGGAGCCACCTATGTTTGAGTCAATTGGTATGGCACCGCGAAGAATTATCCTTGGGCCCATGACCAAAACTCGTCTTTGAAGCACAAGTACCATAAAAAATGGCTAATGTGAAAGAGTTGATCACTTTATGCATAATGGGGGGAGGGAGAGTTCATTGATAGAACAACACTTCCCCTATGTCCATGCCTACACCTAGATTAGACAACAAGTTGAGTGAGGTGGGGTGTGCAAGGGTTCAAGCAACATTGCTCGAATCAATGATATTTAGCTCATGCCTTAACTCGCGAAATCTTGCTTCATCCAAAGGCTTCGTGAAAATATCTGCAAGGTTATCATGCGTGTTGACGTTGTTGAGCTCGATCTCCCCTCGCCTAATGTGATACCGGATGAAGTGATACCGAATCTCAATATGCTTCGTCTTGAAGTGTTGCACCGGGTTGAGAGAAATCTTGATGGCACTTTCATTGTCACACCAAAGAGGCACTTTGTCACAAATGACACTGTAATCCTTTAAGGTTTGCCTCATCCATAAGAGTTGTGCACAACAACTACCGGCCGCCACATACTCTGCTTCGGTGGATGAGAGAGACACACAACTTTGCTTCTTGGAGGACCAACTCACCAAAGAGCAACCAAGAAATTGGCACCCTCCGGAAGTGGACTTCCTATCCACTTTGTCTCCCGCCCAATCGGAGTCCGAATATCCTACAAGCTTGAAGTTTGCTCCCCTTGGGTACCATAAGCCACAGTTTGGGGTATGAGCCAAATATCGAAAGATTTGCTTGACCGCCACAAAGTGGCTTTCCTTAGGTGCGGCTTGAAACCGTGCACAAATTCCCACACTCAACATGATATCCGGTCTAGATGCACAAAGGTAAATCAAGGAGCCAATCATGGAGCGATATACCTTTTGATCCACCACTTTACCATTGGGATCAATGTCAAGTTGGCACTTGGTGGGCATTGGAGTGGAAGCCGGCTTAACATCACTTAGCTTGAATCTCTTGAGCATGTCTTGAGTGTATTTGGCTTGGTTGATGAAGGTTCCTTCTCTTCTTTGCTTCACTTCGAACCCGAGAAAGAACTTCAACTCTCCCATGGAAGACATCTTGAACTTTGAGGTCATGAGAGCGGCAAATTCCTCATTGAAAGCTTTGTTAGGGAACCAAAGATAATATCATCAACATATAGTTGGCACACAAACAACTCCCCTTTGACCTTCTTAGTAAAAAGAGTGGGGTCGATTAGGCCAACTTCAAATCCACGGTCTTGTAACAACTCGGTAAGGTGGTCATACCACGCACGTGGGGCTTGTTTAAGGCCATAGAGTGCCTTATCGAGTTGATACACATGATCGGGAAAGTAGGGATCCTCGAACCCGGGGGGTTGCTTGACATATACCAACTCATTAATGGGACCATTAAGAAAAGCACTCTTCACATCCATTTGTTGCAACTTAAAGTTGTGATGAGAAGCATAAGCAATCAACAAACGAATGGATTCAAGACGAGCAACGGGAGCAAAGGTTTCACCGTAGTCGATACCCTCGACTTGGGAGTAGCCTTGTGCCACCAATCTTGCCTTGTTGCGGACGATGGTCCCATGAGCATCTTGCTTGTTCTTGAATATCCACTACGACTTCCCTATGACATTGTGGTTCCCGGTTGGCCTTGGCACCAATCTCCACACCTTGTTGTACTCGAAGTTGTTGAGTTCTTCATGCATAGCATTAAGCCAATCCGGATCTTCGAGTGCTTCATATACCTTTTGGGGTTCAACACAAGAGACAAACGCATGATGTTCACAATAGTTTGCTAATTGTCCACGATTGTTTACCCCCTTTTGAATGCTTCCAAGCACATTTTTCATGAGATGACCCTTGGTGGAGAGCTTGGATGCAATCTTGGCGGCACGACGCTCCAATTCCTGCTCGGTGGTGAGTTGAGGAGCGGTCACTTGATCATCTTGAGCACCGTCTTGAGCTTGTTCTTGATCTTGAACTTGCTCGGAGGAGAGAACTTGACCTTGGGCATCACTTGGTGTGTCAACACCGTCTTGAGCACGATCTTGCCCTTGTTCTTGTTCATGAGGTTGAGGGCCTTCACTTTGTTCTTTGGAAGCGTGTGGGCCTTGGGTTGGTGATGGCTCCACTTGAGTGGAGCATTGTCCTTCTCCTTCGGCCACAAGGGGTTCCTCAATGGGTAGGATAAAACTAACACCCATTCTTCTTATGGCTTGAGGAGGAATTTCATCACCTACATCACAAGTGCCACTTTGCTCCACTTGGGAGCCGTTATTCTCATCAAACTCCACGTTACACGTCTCCTCAATAAGTCCCGTGGATTTATTGAGGACGCCGTAAGCATGAGAGTTTGTAGCATAACCAACAAATATGCCCTCATAAGCTCGAGCCTCAAATTTACACAAATGAACACCTTTCTTGAGAATGAAACACTTACACCCGAACACCCGAAAGTACTTGAGGTTGGGCTTGTCACCGGTAAGTATCTCATATGGAGTCTTGTTCATGACATGCGGTGTTGATGGCTTCGTCCCAAAAGTTGTATGGAGACTTGAACTCCGCCATCATGGTCCTTGCCGCATCCATCAACGTCCGGTTCTTCCTCTCCGCTACACCATTTTGTTGAGGGGTGTATGGTGCAGAATATTGATGCTTGATCCCCTCATCACTAAGAAACTCATCCAAAGTGTAGTTCTTGAACTCGGTGCCGTTGTCGCTTCTTATAGTCAAGATCTTTGCATTGTATTGATGTTGGGCTTCATTTGCAAAGTCAATGACGGTTTGTTGGGTCTCGCTCTTCCTCTTGAAGAAATATACCCATGTGTATCTTGAGTAGTCATCCAGAAACACCAAGAAATACTTTCTACCCCCAAGACTATCAAAGGATGGAGGCCCAAAGAGATCCAAGTGAAGGAGCTCCAAAGGCCTCTTCGAGTAAATGATAGTCGTGGGAGGGTGAGCCTTCTCATGTAGCTTTCCTTCGATACAAGCACTGCAAGCACGATCTTTAGCAAAACTAACATTTGTTAGTCCACGAACATGGTCCCCCTTGAGAATACTTTGCAAATATCTCATATTGACATGGGCTAAACGGCGATGCCAAAGCCATCCCACGTCAACTTTAGCCATTAGGCATGTCGCGGTCTTAGTGGGTCGCTCCAAAAAGTTAATCACATATAGACCGTTCTCGACATGCCCAACAAAGGCTACTTTAAGAGTCTTGCTCCACAAGAGGGCCATGGTATCAATATCAAAGAAAGTGGCAAAGCCCATGATTGCAAGTTGACGAACGGAAAGTAAATTGTATGCAAGGGACTCAACAAGCATGACCTTCTCGATCGTGAGATCATGAGAAATGACAACCTTGCCAAGTCCCAATACCTTAGAAGATGAGGCATCACCCAACTCGACATTGGTGGGCATAGATGGAATCTTGTGCACGTCCACCACCAAGTCCTTGCTTCCGGTCATATGATTTGTAGCTCCACTATCGAGCAACCATGATCCCCCACCGGAAGCAAACACCTACAAGAGATCAATGCTTGGTTTTAGGTACCCATTTTGTAATGGGTCCTTTGGTGTCAGTGACAAGGGTCTTAGGGACCCAAATAGACCAATCAATGTACTCATAAGGAGAACCAAAAAATTTGGCATAAACATGTCCATCACTAGCACGACACAACACATAAGAAGGGTTAAAGTCGCCGGCTTTGTTGGGAAGGGAAGTGTTGCCCATCTTGGCATCACCACCCTTCACGGTGTTCTTCTTCTTCTCCTTAGTAGCACCCTCTCCTTCCTTCACAAAGGTTTTCTTGAGAGGGGGAGGTCGTTTGGTCTTGTCATTCTTCTTCTTAATCTTCGACTTGGGTGCGTACCCAATCCCTTCCTTGGCCACAACTTCCTTTTGATTGCTCAAAAGGTCGTTGAGGTTCTTCTCGCCTTGTATGCAAGACACAAGACCCTTCTGAAGCTGCTCCTTTAACTTAGCATTCTCCTCAACAAGATGCACATGCTCACAACATGGGTTAGTAGCATTTGCATTATCAATTAACACCATATGAGGAAATGTGGCTTTATCCTTGGTTAGCTTTACTTGAATTTGATCATGAGACTCCTTGAGGCTAGCATGAGCACCCTTCAAGACTTTGTGAGCTTTG
Source organism: Aegilops tauschii subsp. strangulata (assembly GCF_002575655.3). NCBI lineage: Eukaryota > Viridiplantae > Streptophyta > Magnoliopsida > Poales > Poaceae > Aegilops > Aegilops tauschii. Next base: position 466,155,582 of record NC_053035.3, read on the forward strand.
TTGAGAATGTCAAACTCCTCTTTGAGTCTAGCAAGATCAACCCCAAGCTTGGCCTTCTCGGAGTTTAGCACACGAGAAACAACAAGAGCATGATCAAGATCTTTCTTTAACTCAGCATGATCATCGTTGTGTGACTCCTCAAGAGCCAAACGAAGACCACGCTCTTCCTCGAGAGCATTGGAAAGATCCGAAATCTCATCGGCATAGTCACGACTATGTCGCTCCATCTTAGAGATGGTATCTTCGTGAGCCTCGATCATGTCATTAGCTTCACCAAGTTGTTCCAAGGGAGCAACGAAGTGCTTCTTGGATTTACCCTTGAGTTTACCCATAAAGGTCTCAAACTCATTCTCCTCCACATTAGTTCCCTCATATTCATCAATACCATCCGTCAAAGAAGAATGATTAATGATGGTAGTTTTGATGTTGGGGGTTACCTTGTTGGTGGCTTTAGCCATGAGGCACTTGGCGGTGATGCTCTCATTGGGTGAGTCGAAGAGAGACACCCGTGGAGTCGTCGCAATGGCAACGGAGGCCATGGCAACCGACTCACCATCTTCATCATCGTCATCATCCTCATTGTACTCTTCTTGTACCACCAATGCCTTGGGAGGAGTCTTCTTGGTGAAGTTGCTCTTGTTGGGGAAAGACTTGGCCTTGTCCTTTCGGATGAGCTTGCCACCATTGTCTTCCCTCTTCTCATAAGGGCACTCCGCAACAAAGTGGCTCACATTGCCACAATTAAAGCAAGTCCTCACTCATTGCTTGCCCTTTGCGCCACTTGAATTGTTCTTGTTGAAGTTGGGCCTTGAGTTCTTCTTGCTCCAAAATTGCCTTGAAGCAAGAGCCATGTGTTCATGATAGGCATACTTCGTATCTTCGAGGTTGCTCTCCTCTTCTTCCTCTTCATCCTCTTCCTCCATACTAACCTTGGCCTTTAGTGCAAGGTTGGGCTTCTTTACTCTTTGAGAGCGAAGTACCGCATTGTCGGCGGTCTTGTCCAAGATGCTCATAGCAACAAACTCATCCAACACTTCACTTGAGGACAAGGTGTGGAAGTCCGGCCTTTGACGAATGACGGAGGACATAGCTTTGTGGTAGGGCATCATTGCCTTGAGGAATTTGCGCTTGATCCAATTGTCATCCGTGTCCTTACTTCCATGATCTCAGAGAGAGACCGCGAGTTTGGTTACCCTCCGATAAAGCTCACGAGGTTCTTCATCTTCTTTCATTGCAAACTCATCGGCTTCATCTTGCACCACTTCATAGTTGGAGCGTTGAATGCTTGCGCTTCCCCAATAGAGGGAAACCACTTGGTGCCAAGCATCTTTGGCCATGGAGTAGGGCCGGAGATGAGGAAGATCTTCGGGTGGGATTGCTTCTTGGATGATGAAGAGAGCATTCTTATTGAATTGATTATCCACGGCTTCTCTAGGAGTGAAGTTGCTTCGGTCATGCGGATAGAAACCTTCTTCAGTGATTCTCCAAAGGTTAGTGTTCACATGGTTTAAATGACGCTTAAAATGATAGACCCAAGAATAAAGTTCCACATTCTTCTCAATCTTAGGGGCCGGGCCGGCATGATTCAAATGAGTGGAAGGAAGCGGTCCACCACAGACAGGTGGAGGTTCCACATGGGCAAAGATGCCGGTGCCATTTTTAGCACTAGAAGAAGGAGCTTTCTCGCTAGAAGCTTCCCCCTTGTCGGAGGTAGCATCCGTCACCTTGTTATCGGGATCACCCACTTTCAACGGTGCGGTGGAAAGTTTAAGCCCTTCTATGAATTTATTAAACATGCTTTCGACCTCGGTCGTCATGGAGGTTTTCAATGTGTCCAACGCCACATTGAATTCCTCACGAGAGACCGCGGTTCCCCCATCTCCCGTAGACGAGACCAGATTCGCACCGGAGTGCTCCTCCACACCGTCTACGATGTCAACCATACTCTTCGGACGGTAAAGTTGAATCAAGAGACGAGGCTCTACCAATTGAAAGGATCGATATAGTTGACTAGAGGGGGGGTGAATAGGCAACTAACAATTTTTAGCTTTTCTTTACCAATTTAAACTTTGCATCAAATTAGGTTGTCTAGATATGCAACTAGGTGAGTAACCTATATGATGCAGCAACAACAACAAGCACACATGCAAGCAAGAGATATAACACAAATAAGCTTGCACAAGTAAAGGCACGAGATAACCAAGAGTGGAGCCGGTGAAGACGAGGATGTGTTACCGAAGTTCCTTCCCTTTGAGGGGAAGTACGTCTCCGTCGGAGCAGTGTGGAGGCACAATGCTCCCCAAGAAGCCACTAGGGCCACCGTATTCTCCTCACGCCCTCACACAATGCGAGATGCCGTGATTCCACTATTGGTGCCCTTGGAGGCGGCGACCGAACCTTTACAAACAAGGTTGGGGCAATCTCCACAACTTAATTGGAGGCTCCCAACAACACCACGAAGCTTCACCACAATGGACTAAGGCTCCGCGGTGACCTCAACCGTCTAGGGTGCTCAAACACCCAAGAGTAACAAGATCCACAAGGGATTAGTGGGGGGATTCAAATTTCTCTTGGTGAAAGTGTAGATCGGGTCCTTCTCAACCAATCCCTAGAGAATCAACAAGTTTGATTGGCTAGGGAGAGAGATCGGGCGAAAATGGAGCTTGGAGCAACAATGGAGCTTGGAGGTGGAAGAGGTAGTCAACTAGAGGAACAAGACGCCCCTTATATAGTGGAAGACCAAATCCAACCGTTATCCACCAACTCAGCCTGCGCAACGTGGTACTACCGTACCTGAGGCGTGGTACTACCGCAGGGGCACGCGGTACTACCGCAGGGCCCCGCGGTACTACCGCCCACGCAGCAGAGACCAGAACAACCCAAAATGCACTAAAGAAGAGGGCGGTAGTACTGCTGGCGCGGTACTACCGCGCCCCCTTGCGGTACTACCGCAAGGCAGGGGCTGTCCAGAGATGGGAAGGCACGGATATAAGAAATTACATCCGTGGCTACTTCCGCAGAGTTGGAGTCGATGCAAAAACCTGACGCGGTAGTACCGTAAGCCAGCAGCGGTACTACCGCGCGGGGCGCGGATGTAAGAACTTACATCCGCCCCTTACTGCCGCATACTTGCGAAACTAAGCCAGATACCACGGTACTACCGTGCCCCGTGCGCGGTACTACCGTGATGGGTGCCACCCACAAGGGAGAGGGTGACAACATCTGGACTACGACCACAGTACTACCGCTTTCCTAGAAGCGGTACTACCGTGGGCGCTTGCGGTACTACCGCACCAGTGAACGGTACTACCGCTCTAAGGAGCAGTGCTACCGCACGCCCTAGTTCAACAAGCACGAGCAATATTTGCATAGACAAGGAAAACATAGGATGCTCCAAAGGCTATAAGAAAGGAGGTGCAAAGGAAGATGTGTACGTGATGAATCCACCCAACCTTTCCAACGCGGACCCCCTCTTAATAGTACGACTTCCCTATGACTCAATACCACCGAAAAGAAACGTAGAGAAACGTCGTCTTCCATAGCCTTCGAGGGGAACCAAATCATCTTGTGCCTAGTCAATATATATCTGAAATATTCGATGCAAATGATTAGTCTGCAAAATTATTGTCATCAATCACCAAAACCAACTAAGGGATAAAAATGCCCTTACAAAGAGCTCAAGTGGGATTTGCGTGCTAAAGTGCTTATGGTTGTCCAAGGGGATGACAATACACAATTCTTCCATATGGTTGCAAATGGTAAACATAGGAAGAAGAAAATCATACAGCTTGAACAGGACGTGGGGACAATTGTGGGGCATGAGAATCTGAAAGCTTATATCTCTAATTACTAGAAACAACTTTTTGGGCCTCCGGATACAAGCACGGTGGAGCTAGATGAATATGGTATTGGAGATATACCTCAGATACAGGCAGAGGAGAATTATATTCTCTCTGCACCGTTTACTGAGAAAGAGGTTCTGGATGCAATATCACAAATGAAACCGAATAAAGCACCGGGACTAGATGGGTTTCCAGCTGAATTTTATAAGAAATGTTGGCATATTATTAAGGATGATCTTATGCCCATGTTTCATGATTTCTTTAACGGTCATCTAGAGCTGTTTCATCTTAACTTAGGTACAATTACGCTGTTGCCAAAGAAAGAAGAGGCAGTTCGGATCGAACAATTCAGGCCCATATGTCTTTTTAACGTGAGTTTCAAAATTTTCACAAAGGTTGGAAACAATAGATTAATGCATATTGCTCATTCGGTGGTACAACCGAGTCAGACAGCGTTCATGCCAGGGCGACACATACTTGAAGGGGTGGTCGTGTTGCATGAAACGCTTCATGAGATTCACTCGAAGAAACTAGATGGGGTTATCTTTAAAGTGGATTTTGAGAAGGCATATGATAAAGTTAAATGGCCTTTCCTTCAGCAGGCAATGCGCATGAAAGGATTTAGTGAGGCATGGTGGAACCAAGTGGGCACCCAAGTCCAGAAGGGTAGTGTCAGAATCAAGGTTAACGATGATATCAGTCATTATTTTCAGACTCACAAGGGGTTGAGACAAGGGGACTCCATGTCTCCTCTCTTGTTTAATATAGTGGCCGATATGTTGGCCATTCTTATTGGCAGGGCCAAGAAGCATGGTAATGTGGAGGGGTTAGTTCCTCATCTAGTTGATGGAGGAGTATCCATTTTATAGTATGTTGGCGACACTATCTTATTCATGGAACATGATATGGCTAAGGCACATAATATGAAACTTATTTTATGTCTCTTCGAACAATTGTCTGGCTTAAAGATAAACTTTCACAAGAGCGAGTTGTTTTGTTTTGAGAAGGCCAAAGGCGAGCAAAACACTTATAGACAATTGTTCGGATGTGAATTAGGTGCCTTACCATTTAGTTATTTGGGAATACTGATTCATCATCGTAAGTTATCCAATAAATAATGGAAGTGTATCGAAGATCGAATTGAAAAAAACTTAGCTGCTGGAAGGGCAAGCTTATGTCATATGGAGGTCGGCTAGTGCTGATTAACTTGGTACTGACTAGTATGCCGATGTTCCTACTTTCGTTCTTCAAAATTCCAAAAGGGGTTCGGAAGCGACTTGATTTCTTTAGATCTCGGTTCTTCTGGCAGTCTGATGAGGCCAAGAGGAAATACCGTCTCGCGCGATGGGATATCCTTTGCCGACCAAAAGACCAAGGGGGTCTCGGTATTGAGAACTTAGAAATCAAGAATAAATGCCTTATGAGCAAATGGCCCTGCAGGTTAGAGACAGAGCCGGAGGGTATGTGGGCACAAATTCTGCGCAATAAATATTTACAGTCGAAAACGCTCGCCCAGGTTACCATGAGACCAACTGACTCGCCATTCTGGAAGGGACTTATGAGAACGAAGGACTTGTTCTTTCGTAGGGTCAAATTCTTGGTTGGCAATGGGATATCAACAAGATTTTGGGAGGATACGTGGTTAGGAGAGACGCCCCTGGCCGTTCAATATCCCACCTTTATAACATTGTGCAACGTAAGGAGGATTATGTAGGCACAGTTTTCCAAACAACTCCCTTGAATATTCAGTTCATACGTGCGTTAGTTGGTGAGAGATGGAATGCCTGGATGCATTTGGTTCGGAGATTGATTGATGTTCAACTCTCCGACCATCCGGATTCGACAAAATGGAAATTGGCTAAAAATGGGATTTTTACGGTGAAATCATTCTATATGGATTTGATCAATTCTGGCCCAATCTCAAGATCGTTGCATATTTGAAGGGTTAAGGTTCCTTTGCGTATTAAAATCTTTATGTGGTTCGTCCACAAGCAAGTGATACTCACTAAGGACAACTCAATCAAGAGGCGATGGGTAGGTAGTTCGCGGTGTTGTTTTTGTGATCATGATGAAACAATACAATATTTATTCCTTGAATGTCCACTCGCCAAATTACTTTGGAGAATGATTCATATAGCCTTCAACATTAATCCTCCAGTTGACATTGCGTCGTTGTTTGGGACGTGGTTATAAAGCTGGGGTTGAACAGACTACTGTGGCTTGTATTCGGGTTGGAATATGTGCGCTTTTGTGGGCTATATGGAACTATAGGAATGATATGATTTTTAACAGACAACACACTTTAACTTTCTTGCAGGTCATCTTGAGAGCTACCACTTGGATCCATACGTGGTCATTACTCACTCCTATGGACTCCAGGGAGCCTTTGGTTACTGGATGCAACCAGTGGGAGATGGTAGCACATGCTATATTCAACCGATTCGGATGGTGGTCGCATAACATGATAGGAGTCTAGGGAGCTTATCCTTCATATTACCGTATCGGTTGTGATAGTCGGCATGTACTTTTCTTTTTGCTTTTGATTCGCTCTGCTTGCGAGCTGTAATACTCTTTTGACTTTTTTGACTTTTTGATACTTTGTGGATTTTTTAATAAGATGGCTACATGCATCATTATGATGCAGAGGCCGGGGGCACGCCTCCATTTCCAAAAAAAAGGACTGTTGCAGACCTATCAATCTGCTATTGTGGCTTTCTGGTCTCCAGACCATTAACCAGTCGCACAAGATGAACATGGTTTTATGCCAAAAGGAAAATGTGAACATGGTTAGTTAGCTGTAACGAGGGACTTGCAATAAGTGTTGTACAATATGTGTGAATCTGCAAAGATATCATGAGGATTTGATGCTGTAGATGATGAACATTTCACAATATCAAAATCTTTTACTAAAGCTCGTACTATATAGCACCTCTCATGCAGTACTGCCATTCATGCAATGTAGAATCCGACGCTAGTTTATAAGAGAACATATCTAGTGCACCGGTTCAATTGATGCACCGGATGCACCAGTAATATCTTAGCCCTTGGATATGAATCCGAAGGATTGGAGCAGTCTGAAAGATAGAATGATGAAATATTTGCAAAAAAGAGCTCATACTGTGCTGAAATCAACCCGCACTCTATCCTCGTGGGGCTCTCTCCGATCATTGAAACAGTGTCATTTGTTTCTTTTCTCAAACATAAACACGGTCATACATGTTGATCCTCATGCCCGAATTCAGCTTTTCTTTGACCAAAATTTTTATTTTAGCAAGATGTTGGCAACAAGGTCAACATTGAATATATTTTCTTGACTTTCAAACTTAACAACAAAATTTGTAAAAGTTTACTTTTACTGAAACTGAATTGTATTATATAATTTTGTAACCCTCGCTCTCCCCCACACGTTGGTCCCACATATGCTTTTGCCCCAAATAGAGTATTCAAGTTTCAAAATGTAAAAATAAAATCAAATCTCAAAAACATATTCAACATTGATCTTGTATCAACGATCTCATCAAGACAAAGATGATGGTCAAAATGGAACTGAAACCAGACATTCAGTTCAAATTATATGACCATTTTTGTGTTTGGGCCAAAAAATTAAATCCACAGATTTATTGATGGGAGAGTGTTGTGGAGTGTGGGTCAAATGCAATAAACTATAAGGGTGCTTCTGTAAAAATGATGTAGTACAACTTATGACGTAATCTGGCCCATTGTCCCTTCATCTAATGGTTCAAAATGCACAGTTGCATCCGGTGCATCAATTGGGCTGGTGCACCAGATACGTTCTCTAGTTTATAAGTATAATCACTATCAGACAAGTTCAGAGATAAGTCGAATACCGCTCATGCAGTATTGTTTAAAGAGGCAAGTCATAAGCTACTATTTGGATGAAGGATATCAGAGCGTTTGGTCGGTCGGGGCATGCGGCTCCTGAGCTGGACCTGGTTGACTTTAGCTCATGAGTCAAACTCGTTCAACCAATAACCACAGCTTTGTATGTAACCAACTTTTCTGTACTCTTTGTTGCAACCACAATTCCGAAAACCCTCTTGCATAGAATGGCTGTGATGCTTGATAGATGCCTCGACCTGAAATAAGCTTGCAGGATGCTTTGCTTAATTCATTGGTCGCCCTAGTTTAGTGTAAATTTGCTTGGTCCCAAATATGATGTTCTTTTTATTAGTCCAATGGGCGGCGAAATCCGTGTTTAACACGCCATTGGAGGCATTGTAAGAAAATTTATCGTGCAACCACTTGCTGAACTTCCTCCAGGATTCATGCCCAAGTTCAGGCCATTCGTATAATCTACAGCTTGGTGGACAGCTCCTGTCGTAATCCTTGTGCTAGTTGTTCTTCGACCAGTAACTCTGAAGTTGGCACTTGCACAGATAGCCATTGTACCGTGCAACGCCATTGGAGCATGTGCTGGCTGGAGGGGATAAGAGAAGGAGTGGTGTTACATCTACGTCAAGGCCGACGGCGGATCCCGGCGGCATGGCACCGCGGAGGTTCGACGATGGGCACGTATTGGAGATGGACTTGCGCAGGAGGAGGAAGTTGTCTGGCGTCATGGTGGCGTTGATGGCAGAGAGGCCTGGCAAAGTCGGTGCATCAGTTCTGCTCTGAGGATGGACCGAGGCGAGATGGAGGTGACGGCCCTTGCAGCGTGTGGTGCTCACTGGGAGTGTGTCAGACCGGTGTGGGACCCAATCCAGGTAGTGCTTGGATGGGACACCCAGCTTTAGATGTTAGGTTTTGATGCGATGTTTGTTTGGTATTAGGCCCGGACATTCGGCACGCCTTCATCGAGGGGATAGGAGTAGCAACAACGTTGCCAAGATGGTGGCTTCAGGATTATTGATGTATCTATTTGTATGGTCTTTATGAATAATTAATAATATGGCTGCATGCATCGTTCAGATGCAGAGACCGGGGTACATCGTCCTTTCTAAAAAAAAGTAACTCTGAAGTTGGCGGCAGTTGCCATAAACCACAGATCTGAAACCTGACACTCTTTCCTCGCAGCATTGGTTTCGGACACTTGGTGCAACTACGCATCAGGTTTCTCATTTGATCTGTGTCCACATAAACTGCTCGGACATGTCAATTTTGGATTCTGGTCTTCAGACCATACCCAGCAGCAGAGGATGAACATGGGTAGTTAGTCGTAGAGAGATTTGCAAGAAGTGTTGCATCATCCTAGTGAATGACCAGTTTGCAAGATACCGTGAGGATTTGATGTTGTAGATGTTGAACAAGGTTGTGCATTGGTAATATTTCACAGCATAAAATTCGTTGACCAAAGATCATATGTACCAACTCACCTGCATTTCTCTCCAGAAAAGATTAGTTCAGTCTTCTGTACAATAAAGAAATGTTCAATGATGATGAAAAAGTCAAATAGCCCAGCACTGTTGTTTGGTCAGGTAAATCAAATGGCATTGTTCATTTATTTGGACGATAAACGACAATCAAACAGTAACAGTTTGATTTTTGCTCACGGGTCAAAATGATTCAACCAGTAATCTTAGTTCAAACCATGGCTTGGAACAACTTGACTAGTGCTAATCATGGTGCTACTTGCCGTACTTCGACCAGTAGCTCTCAAGCCTGGGCAGTTTGAAATCGGCAAACCGCGGCACACAACTACCGCATCGGCGGGCTGGTGGTGCTGCCTTCGGAAACCGAATGGAAATTTAGTTTACAAAACTGCCCAAACCATTAACCAGTAGTAGCACAAAATTGGCCAGATATGAAATGAGGTATATGCATGAACTCTGCAGACCTGTTAGTGTACTACTGCGGCTATCTGCGACGCCAGGGGTCCCTCAACCCTGGCACCGCAGGCCTCCCCCTCCCCCTCCTTCTGCCACCGCTGCCGCCGGCGTGGGCCGCGGTGGCGGCGGGCCCGGTGCCGAAGGCACCTGGGCGGGTGGATGTGGCGCGATCCCATCTGAGGCGGCAGGGGCGCCCCCTCTTGTGAGATCCGAAGGCGGTGGCTGGGGCGGCGATCCCATGCCGTGCGGCGGTGGCCGGAGCGGCGGCCCTGTGGACGGCGGCGGTGGCAGCGCCGCATCTGGCGGGGTGGCTGACCTGTGCGGAGATGGTGACGGCGGCGACTGCGGATCCAATGCTCCGATCGGATCCGCCGCGGGGTGGCCTTCCGCCGACCGGCGGCGCGTGGAGGGACCGGTGAGGAGATGACGGATCTCCGCCGGATTACCGACGACGGCGTTCGTCTTTGTGGCGAGGCTCCGTTCGGTTCCAGCAACCCGCAAGATCGGGACGACGTGGCTTCCGGTGAAAATCGGGCCTGACTGTGGTCATGGCGGACGATGGCGGCGTCTCGGACGTCGTTCCCTTCTCGAGGCATCGTCGTTGCAGGTCACATCAACCTGATCGGGAGGTTCCGGGGGAAACCCTAGATCTGGGTCTACCGGATCGGACGATGGCGACGTTTTTGATGTCGTTTTCCTTCCTGGTGGCATCCTTTTGGAGCAAGTGCTGGCTGGAGGGGACAAGAGGAGGAGCGGCGTGGTATCAGCGGCATGGAGCAGCGGGGTCTCGCCGGTGGGCGTGTGATGATGGACGAGCGCAGAATGGTGGCGTTGTCTGGCGTCGTGGTGGCGTCGACAACAGCTAGACCGGGCAAGGTTGATGCAGCAGTACAACACTAAAGATGGATTGTTGGCAGGTGACTGCGGCGGCCTCATACCCGACAGCCGTCCTGATTGAGGAGTGCGCCGGACTGGTGGGCGCCTCATACCCGGCAGGCGTCCTGATTGGGACCTCAAGTCTTAGATGTTAGGTTTGGCTGCGAGGTCTGTTTGGCATTAGGCCCAGATTTTTAGCGCCCCTTCATTAACTGGATAGGAGTAGTGACAGATGTTGTCTAGACGATGGCTTTAGTCTTACTGTTGCATGACTTTATAAGGTCTTGTGTGAATAATTAATAAAGTGACCGCATGCATCGCTCAGATGCAGAGTCCGGGGGCCATCCTTCTTTTCTATAAAAAAATCTGGTCTCCAAACCATTAATCAGTAGCACAAAATGAACACGGAAATTTCTCAAAAAGAAAATGTGAACATGGTTAGTTAGCTGTAACGATGCCCGAGAGACCTGCAATAAATGCTATAGAATCCGAATGAAATGACTTGTCTACAAGATATGACGAGGATTTGATGCCGTAGACGATGAACATGATGTGCAGAGATAACATTTCACAGTATTAAAATCTTTGACTAAAGCTCACATTTAGCAGCTCTCATGAAGTACTGCAGATCATGCAATGTAGAGTCAAATGGTTTTTGAGTTTTTTTACGGTACCCTGGTACTCCAAAATAGAATAGGGAGTACCAATTAAATCCAACCATCGATTCTAAGGGGTATTATGGACCTTTTGTGTTGCTATAAAATTTTCCCAAAATAAATCTTTTTATTAATAAATCTTCCAGTCTATTTCGTTGACGATGAAAAAAAAATCCTTTGATACAATCACGCGGCTCTCCCCTTGGAACGCCGTCAAGTGATCTTCCCCGTATCCGTCTCAACTGCTGACCTGCCCTTCCTTCAGCGCACCAATCATCCTCTTCGCAGGTCTAACTATCTTCCTGATGCTCGGCCGCCACAGCGCCGATGGTTTCTCCACTTCGCTCGTAGCGCTGCTGATGTATGAGGCAATTCCACCTCTGTAACATCGATCTTGTGCATTTGATATCTCATCGTCCGTCTCGACCCCTTTCTCCATGTGTGCATATTTTCGACTGCTGAGATTGGTCCTTAATTTGAACAAAAATCCGATATAGATACTTGAGTGTTAGTAAGAACTTCGTAGATTGAAAACGACGAACTTGAAAAAAAGAACAGAACGCCGACAGATGCATGTAGTTCTTGTGCATTGAATCCATACGAGCAGCCGTTCAAGCACGTAGAAACAATATCCAGTCAAATCTTCTATTCCTATTCGCAAACAATAAAGGCGGATGCTAGGCGTAAGCCGGATGATAACTACAACTTATCAGCCGCCTTGCTAATCATCCGATCATGCACATCATAACCGTTCGCTTGGTGTCTCACAGATTGCACTTCCAGTCAGCATTTTCCCTCTCGCGCAACACAAGAGTCAGGCACCATCATGCATCGCCCATGGTAGTGCTCCAAGCACATCTCCCAGCTAGGCAGTAGCGGCCGGGACACCACCGGAGCTGCGATGCAACGGCTGTTGGAGTTGTGATACAGCGAGCGTCGACGCCGCCGGAGCTGCGATGCAGCGGCCATCGACGCCGCCAGAGCTGTGATGCAGCGGGCACCGGAGCTGCGATGCAGCAGCCGTCGACGCCGTCGGAACTGCAATGTAGCGGCCATGACGCCGCCGGAGCTGCGATGCAGCGGCCGTCGGAGCTGCACTGCCGAGCTGCGATGCAGCGGCCGTCAACACCGTTTGACCTGCAGTGCAGAGGCCACGACGCTGCCGGAGCTACGATGCGGCGGCCGTCGGAGCTGCGATGCAGCTGTCGTCGACGCCGCCGGACCTGCAGTGCAGCGGCCACGAGGCCGCCGGAGCTGCGATGCAGCGACCGCCGGAGTTGCGATGCAGAGGGCGTCAATGCTGGGTTTGCGGCAGCTTGATTCGGCACGCTCGTCGGCACCTCGGGGCTGTTGGAACTTGGAACACAAGGACGTCACTAGTGGTCGTTGTCTGCCCCATGGAGCAGCTCATGCGGGGTAGCAGCAGCCTAGCCACTACCTAGCAATAATCACTTAAGACTGCCATCATATCCTTATTCAGACTTTTCTCAGCAATTGTACGTGTATGCGTCTTGTTGAAAACTGTTTTGAGAATAATCCATCAGTAGAGTCTTCATCATCCATCGTTGAGGCTCTGCGAGGAGAAAACACAAACCACAACAAAAATAAAAACGTTGTAGTAACTATGCAACAAGAGTAGTAGACCAACTAGATAGAAAACACACTATCTCTACATTGCCACTACTTGCTGAAACACAAATTGCTAGATAAAAAACCATCACCTCTACATCTGCATGTTACCAACAAAACAAATAAAACACATCACCCCTGGATATAAACCCCCACCTCTACATTTGCATATTACCGATAAAACAAAAGAACACATCATCCCTGGATATAATACCCTACTGCATGTATGTCATCGATTAGCCACTGCCCACTGATAACAAAAAATAAGAAAAAACACACTGTCTAGCAGCAAACATGCAAAGAGGTAAACCTGCTGATGAAACAAAGTTACTAATGAATCGTTATCACATTATGTAGCACACCATGCATGTAGTCGCAAGCCTCATTTTTTAACAAAGGGGGTCCTAGAAAAATGAACAAAAAAACCACTAGAGTCTGTGTTGCACTGAAACACCACCACTCTCACTTGCGTAGAATCAAGTCCATGACTAGAAAACAGAAAACAAAAAGCACAATCCCAGTCTGGACAACAAAACATTCCTGCTGTTGTGTGCAAACTGCAAATCGCTGCTCTGAAATGAACACAAAACAACTAGAGTCTATGCTACATATGAAGCACCACTCCCAGTTGCGTACAATCAAGCCCACTACTAGAAAAAAGAGAACAAAAAGGTACATCCCAGTGTGGACAACAAACATTCCTGCTGCTGCTTACAATTAGTGCTCTGAAAATTAAATAAAGAACACTAGATTCTGTGCTATAAATGAAGCAGCACTCCCAGTCTGAACTCTGAAGAACATTCCTGTTGTTGTGAAACAGCAGATCAGATCACCTCTCACAATGGATTTGCTGCGTTGGCAGTGGATTCGCTAATGTAAAACAAAGCAAATTTGTCACACACACACACACGATCTATCCAGCAACCACCCCCTGACCTTATCGTCCCTGACCTAAAGGCTCCCAACGAGCCCCTCCGCCCCACAACATCTCGCTGTCAAGTCCCCTCCGCCCCTAGAGCGTCGGTCCTCGATCTCCCACATGCGTAACGCTGTGAATTTGGAGGGGCTCGTTGGGAGCCTTTATCCTGTACTGAGACCTATCATTTCGGTTCGATTTGGGGGCGGGTGTGGAATACCTGTGTGGCGGAGCGTCGTCGTCGATGCTCTCAGTTGTCGCCGTGCGCGCCTCCACTTCCCGTCGCCGTCGCTTCGCCGCTCCGGATGCCGTCGTGTCGCCTCTCGCGTCAGCTGCTGCCTGGGTAGCGCCCGGATCTGAGTCCTCTGCTTCGCTATCCGCGAGACACCACACGATTGGAACAAGCCCGTGTTGCCAGCGAGAGTATCCAGGCGGGCACGTGAGAGAATCCAGCGCCGCACGATCAAACCCGATCGGACGGCTCGCGGGGAGGTTTGCGGCAGCCAGAAATCAATCGGTCTAAATAAAGAGTTCTCAAAAAATAAACGGTGTATTCCTAAAAGAAATCAGATCCTTCAAGGTAACTGTTTTTTTTTGAGGATCTTCAAGGTAACTGTTCGATCTGAATATTAGGCGCACGTTATTTGTCATCTTCTGTTACGTTTTCTGTTTTTACGTATCTGCTGTCACGTTTTTACCCTTGAACTGGAGGTACTCCTTAACACTTGGTACTAGTACTCCCTAACACTCTGCGCTGGAGTACCAATAAGCAACATCCGTCGGATTAAAGAAAACGGACGGTCTGTGTTGATTTAAGGGTACTGTAAAAGAGCTCGCATAGCTTTGTAATTGGCTCCTCTGTACGTACTATTTGTTGGAAACTTTTCTATGTTTTCCCTTGCACTAGCTACTCTGTAACCGGCTCCTCTATGATTTTCTTAGCCTAACTGTAAGCAGGTGCGGTAATATACAGCTATAACTTATGTAGAGTTTAAATATTTCAAAGGATGTTTGCATTTTCAGAGAAGACGAGCACTACAGTCTACCAGATCATTCCACGGGGAAACTGTTCAAAAACTTGTAATCCCTGTTATGTTGCATCACAGAGTTAAGAAACTCCTCTTGCACATAACAGAATGCTTTGGTTAATTCATTGGTTGCCTTAGTTTATAAAAAAAAATAGGTTTATTAGTCCGAAGGTCGGCGAAACCCATGTTTAACCCGTCACTGGAGGCCGCACAATAATCTCTTACCCTGCAACCACTTGCTGAACTTCCTCCAGGATTCATGTCCAAGTTCAGGCCATTATTGTTGTACTTGTGCTAGTTGCTTGGCGGACAGCTCCAGTGGTAATCTTTGTGCTAGTACCTCTGAAGTTTGGGCACTTGGCAAACCACTGATCTGAAACTGTGAAACTCTACTTCCCAGCATTGGCTTTTCTTTATGGATACCCAGCATTGGCGTAAGACACCAGCTGCAAGTAAGAAATCATGTACTCTATCACCTTCTATTTTTGTCCACATTTTTCCCCCCACTTTGCATTGATTGCTCAACGGTGATTTGTGTCCGCATGAACTGCACACTTCTGTTAATTTAGCTTTCTGGTCTTGAGACCATAACCAGGAGCAGAAGATGGGCAGGGTTTGATAGTTGTAGAGAGATTCACAAGAAATATTGTATGATCATGGTGAAATGACCTGTTTGTGAGATATGGTAAGGATTTGATGCTGTACATGATGAACATGGCTCTGTGCACTTCAGTCCATGCAATGACAAGTCAACTACTCCCTCCGTCCGAAAGTACTTGTCGGAGGAATGGATGTATCTAGATGTATTTTAGTTCTAGATACATCCATTTGTATCCATTTCTACGACAAGTATTTCCGGACGGAGGGAGTAGTTTTTTTTGCGGGAAAAAATGTCAACTAGTTTAAAAGTGTGAACATCAACAGAAAAGTTCTGTACAGTCTTCTCTACTACTCAATCCAACAGAAAATACTTGTCGGAGAAATTGGATAAAAATGAATGTATTAACTAAGATATGTCTAGATACATCCATTTCGCCGACAAGTATTTCCGGACGGAGGGAGTATAAATAAATGTTCAATGATGATGAAGAAAAAGCCAAATAGCTCCATGACATTGTTTGGTCAGGTGAGCCAGAAAGGCATTGTTCATTTGTTTGGATGAAGGAGTATCAAACCATTTGATTGGTCGGGAGCTGGAGCTTGTTTGCTTTTTGCTCGCTGGTCAAACTGATTCAGCCAGTAATCTTAGTTATGTAACAAGCTCCTCTATATAACTTGATGCAAAATAACAAAACGCTTTCCATGTATTTGCCATATACAAAAGATCTCAGGAAAAGAAGAGTTATCAAAATTCTAAAAAAGGTTTAGCTCTTGGCATTCCATTTTATGATAGTATGTAGACCAATTTTTTTTTTGCCAGGGACGAATAGCTATTTAATTGCAAATGAAAATATACATCCTTGGGGAATGTTTATTTTTCTTACTTCATTCAATTGGTTAGTCGTGCCAACGATTTCGCACGCCTGGTCATCTCACATGTGTGCATTTGGCGAATTTGGGCAACGGTAGTAGGTTATACATTAAATCTTCACATCTTGTAAACTCCTAGAATTCGGGGCACCCCTATATCTCGTCTTCAACGAGCTTCCGACCCGCTGAAGGGGGGAGAGATATGGGCCGGGCCATGCGAGCGGGAGGCCACGGCCTCATTTTTGATTTTTTATACGTTTTTTGTATTCATTTTTTGCTTTATTTTTTTACTTCTGTTTATACTTTAAAATATTCTAAATATATTTATTGCAAAAAAACACCCTACTAAAAACATTTGAAAAATGTTGAACGAGTATTTAAAAAATGTTGAACAAGTATTTGAAAGCGTTGAATAACTATTTGAAAAAATGTTGTTGAACAAGTATTTGAAAAATGTTGAACAAGAATTCAGACAATGTTGAACGTGTGTAGAAACAATGTTGATTATGTATGAAAAAATGTTAATCAATCATTTGACAAAATGTTAAACAATTACTTGAAAAATGTTAATAAAGCATTTAAGAAATGTTAAATGTGTATAGAAAAATGTTGACCATGTATTAAATAAAGGATTAAAAAATTAATCATGTATATAAAAATGTTAATCAAGCATTTGAAAAAATATTGAACAAACATTTGAAATTTTTTTAATCAAGCATTTGGAAAATGATAAATGTGCATAGAAAAATGTTGACCATGTATTCAATAAATATTAATCTTTTTATTTAAAAACTATTAATCAAGCACTTAAAAAATGTTTCAAATTTATAAAAAATGCTGGCCATGTATTAGAAAAATGTTACAAATGTGTAGGAAAACTATTGACCATGTATTCAAAAAATGTTAATCAAGCATTTGAAAAAATGTTTAAAATGCGTATAGCAAAAATGCTGACCATATATATAACGATGTTAAATCTGTATTGGAAAAATGTTAAACGTGCATCAGAAAAAATTTGTTGACATATACACAAAATGAAAAATGAAAAAAAACTAAGAAAACCAAAAAATGAAAACAGAAAAAGAAACAAAATAAACAAAAAAAATAAAATAAAAATTAAAATCAAAGGAAAAAATGTAAAACGAATGAAAAATCGATAAAAACAATGAAGGATATAAAGAAAAAAGAGAGGATATATAACAGAACCAAACAAAAACAAAAGAAAGGGATAAAATAAAAAAACCAAATGAAAATGGAGAAAGAAGAAAGAGAAAACCAGTAAAAACAAGGAAAGAAATGAAGAAAAACCATTTTTTGAAAACCAGTAAAACTTATATTTGAAAAGAGAGAGAAAAGCGGTGAAAAGAAAAAAACAGTGGAAAACCGGACCGTGAAGCCTCAAGTAGGATGTGCCCTCCATTTCATCAATAATCCGACACTAGCACTGTGGTTAGCTACTCTGCAAATTACCAAGGAGACCCTCCCCCCCCCCCCCCGACCCACGCTCTTTTTCTATAATATTTCTTGTTTTAAGTTCGCTCCAATGGGCTGACCCGTCACTATAGATTCTCGACGGGAGAGCAGCTTATGTCTCGCTTAATGCTAGATATTGGTCTCGGGTAGCATTCGGAGCCGTGGTTAGTCCGTGACCAAGACGTAGGGTATTGTGGGATCCGTCTGTCAGCCGGTGGTGGGCTTGTTTACTGTCTCGGCCTGCCTCCCAGTTCCACTCGTGTCGTGTGTTTAGCCACTCCTAAGTCACCTATCGTGGCCCTTGTGTCGCACATTTGGGGAGATGGGGGCTGGGCCGATCGGCATAATAACTGTCAATACAATGATTTTGGGTGAAAAGGCTGCTCTAGCTAGCAAGCCGGCCCTGGAGAGGGCGCTTCAAATCAAGCCCACGAGCTTCTGTATTTGGAGGTTGCGGGACATTGGTTTGGAGGGCGCTCCATGCGGCACAGGCAGGAGGAAAGTTTCACCTCCCTTCCCAGCTTGCCGCGGAGCCCATCTCCTCACCCTGTCAATGGCGTAGATGACCGGATGTCCATGGCATCAGGAAGGGTGCCAATTAATGACGACCACTTGTGTGACATTTCCCTTTCTTTGGCCATAACCACCATTTCCCTTTCTGTGGCCAGACTAGGTGCTGCTCTTGAAGGAGGAAAGGCAACTGCCCTCATCACCAAGGAGGAGGAGTGGGACTTTCATCATTGTTCCAAAAATGATACTATGATTAGGTGGTACAACCATTGATGTCTAGCTTAATGCTTAGTATAATTTCACTGGATGTCTAGCTTAATGTTTAGTATAATTTTGAGCATCGTCGCCATCAGAATCGGTACCCACCGGCCACCGCCCAAACCGTCGTCGCTAGAATCGTCCTTGCCCTCATCGTCATGCTCGTGATCGTCTTGGCCCACGTCGTCGTGCTTGTGGTCGTCCTCGCCCCCGCCGCGTCCATGACCAGCGGCATCGATCTCGTCGCCGATGACCTGTTGATGATGCAACGAAGCACAAGATGAGAAATCGGAGAATAAATATGTAGCCAATGACATATGTGGGTCACATATTGAAAGTGCGTTATATCGACTAGAGGGGGGGTGAATAGGCGATTTTTATGAATTCTTCACTGAGGAATTTGCCGGTGAGGAAATTCCTTAGCGAAGAACTACTAGCAGCGGAATAAGTACTCAGAAGTAAACATAACAGAATACAAGCATGGTCATCATGATGAAATGAAGACAGGCACAGAATACAGAAAGCGTAAACACAGGATAGCACAGGATGAAGACAAACAGACTGAAGAAATTGAACTGAGGAACTGAGAAAGTCTTCAGTCAAAGTCTTCAAACACAGATATGAACAAGTGCACAACACAGTTATGAGGAAATGAAAGAGTTGAGGAAATAGAACAAGTAAGCTCGGTGAAGACAATGATTTGGTAGACCAGTTCCAACTGCTGTCTCAGTTGTACATCTGGTTGGAGCGGCTAGGTATTTAAACCTGAGGACACACAATCCCGGACACCCAGTCCTGAACACACAGTCCAGGACACCTAGTCCTCACCGTATTCTCCTTGAGCTAAGGTCACACAGACCTCGCCCAATTACTCGTGGTAAGTCTTCAGGTGACTTCCGAACCTTCAAAAACTCGGTCACTCGGCGATCCACAATTCCTCTTGGATGCTCTAGACCATGATGCCTAACCGTCTGGAAGAAGCACAGTCTACAAAGGTAACAAGCATCGGATCCACGCAGGATCAATCTCTTCAGTGATGCTCAATCACTTTGGGTTTGTAGGTGTTTGGGTTTGGGTTTTCCTCACTTGATGATTTTCGCTCAAAGTCCTCGGAGGATGGGATGCTCTCAATTGACAAGTGTCAGTTTCTCTCGGAGCAGCCAACCAGCTAGTGGTTGTAGGGGGCGGCTATTTATAGCCTAGGGAGCAGCCCGTCATGATAAGACATAAATGCCCTTTAATGATATGACCGTTAGGTGGGTACATATTTTGGGACAGCTGGCGCATAGCACAGCAACGGTCGGAAATTTGAGTATCAAATTCCTCAGGGCTATCATGTTCCTCACTGTGTAGGCAATCCGCACTGGCGAATTCCTAACTCCTCAGTCAGAACAAATTCCTCAGAGATCAGAAGAACTTTGTCTCTGTCACTGAAGAATATGACTGAACTGTATGAGATTTCCAATGGCTTCACTCGAAGGGGTTGGTAGGTGTAGGATTTTGAGTTGAGCATCACATGGAAAATTTTCCTTAGTATTTCCTCGACCCCCTTTAACAGTACGGTGTTTCCTATGACTCAAGAAAGAGAAAATGAAACTACGAAAACAAGTCTTCACGATTCATGTTCCTCAAATGAATACCAAGTCTTCAAGGTCACACCAATTTCTTCACTTTCAAAGTCTTCAGAAATCCAAAGTCTTCAGTCGAAGAACTTCATTTTTAGGGGTCGACTTTCTCTGTAAATATCAAACTCCTCATAGACTTATAGACCTGTGTACACTTACAAACGCATTAGTCCCTTAACCTATAAGTCTTCAATACACCAAAATCACTAAGGGGCACTAGATGCACTTACAATCTCCCCCTTTTTGGTGATTGATGACAATATAGGTTAAGTTTTCAACGGGGATAAACATATGAAGTGTAAACACTGAAATTGAGGAATTTGATTGCAAGATATAGAAGAACTCCCCCTGAAGATGTGCATAGTGAGGAATTTGCTTTTGAAGCAATGCACACTTGAAGAGTTGAATCATGAAGATCTCTCTATATCTTGTAATTCGTACACGCATTTGACATAATTTATGAAGAATTTGAAATGCATGATGAAATATGGTGACTGATGTAATTCAGCATGCACGCAATAACATTAATGAGGAATAAGCATGCAGAAGAAACAACAAAAGTATCAGGCCACCATAGAGTTTAAGTTTACAACTAGATCCAACAAAGTCATCAGAAGAACGAGAGTTGTAACTTTAGAAGAAAAAAACGCCCATATAAGATAGACCCGCTTGAAGACTAACTCAAATTTCTCCCCGTTTGTCATCAAATGACCAAAAGGGTCGAAAATGAGGACTAACGCCCCTGAAGAATATCAAGGTGATGAAGGAGCGCTAGCGTTGTTGGGGTCGTTTGTTGATGTAGGGCCTGCTGTAGTGTCGTCCAAATCTTCATGTTCATCAGTGTCACGTGATGAAGAATAGGAGCTGGCCACCAAGGAAGGAACCTTGACCTTCCTGTACTTCTTCGGAGGAGGTGCAGCCCAGTCAAGATCTTCCTTGAGACCCATTTTCTTCAGATCTTCTTCACCATATATGTGCGACAGAACAACCTAGGTGCGGTTGAGGGTTTCATGAAGGTAGTAATGGTTTTTCTTCACTGCATTGTGGGTAGCAGTCATGTTGTGAAGAATTGAACCAAACTGACGCTTGACCCATTTATGATTGCGATCAACCTTCTGGTGAAGACTGAGGAGAAGCTCACGGTCAGTCATCACCCTGGGTGCTGTGCCTTGAGGATTTTGCTTGGGTGCGTTTGCGGCAGAGTCATGGGTGGCAGAGTCATCATTGGTGGAGTAGGATACAGCCTTGCGAAATTGACCATCCAATGGACGAATGCCTTCATCAATTACAGCCGTAGCCTTGCCCTTTTCATCAGCTGAGGAAAATGTCCGTTTGAGGACTTCAATCGGGGGCAAGTAGCTGCAATGGTTCAATGTATCAGCTTTGTAGTTGAGTGAAGACCTTGTTCTGATGAATCTCATAATCCATGGTGCATAAGGCTTCAACTCAAATGGTGACATTGCAACGTTGGCCAGAGTCCTCATGAAGAAATCATGGAAGTTGACGGGAACGCCATGAATGATATTGGAAAGCAGATTCTTCATGATGCCAACGACTTCTTCTTCATTCGAGTCGTGGCCCTTGATAGGAGTCAATGTCTTCGTCAGAATGCGATAGACAGTCCGAGGCACATACAACAATTCCTTCACAAGGAATTTTGTTCTTGGGGCCTGACCTGGCTTCAAAGGCTTCATCAGCACTTGCATACAATGATCGGTAAGCTCGGGTTCATTGTAGACGCAACAAGCACCTTCAAGGGGCGGACTGAGAGGCAAAGCACGAAGCAATTCAGTAGCTGGTGCTTTGTAGTGAGTGTTTTCAGACATCCAGTCCAGCACCCATGAATTCACGTCTTCAGAGTTGCCGGTGATGTGCAGAGTTGCATAAAATTGAAGAATTAGCTCTTCATTCCAATCACATATGTTAGTGCAAAAATTTAACAGTCCAGGGTCGTAGAGAACACTGAGGACTGGCCTGAAGCATGGCAGAGATTCCATATCCACGTGAGGAATGTGCTCATGATCGAAGACTTTGTCTTTGTTGAACAACACTAAGGAATAGAAATTTGCCTGGCTGCAGTCCAGAAATGCCTCTTCCTTATGCGAGCAGAGTCATAAGGGTTGTAAGCAGTGCTCGCCAAAGAAATCATCAGCCTTGAATTTTTGCTTCCTTGAGAATGGATCCTTTGGCTTGGGCAGTGGAGTGTCAGTCAGTTGCATGATGACCTCAGGAATCGCAATCTCAGGTTCTTCAGGCTGAGGAATTTTTGGTTCCTCTTCAGTGGCAGCCTGGTTCTTCAAATCTTTATTTTCATTTTCTTCAGCACTAGCGGCTGGAATGACTTCATGAGCTTCATCAGATCCCATTTGAACTGTAGTGGCTGGGGACTGAGGAATTTGCTGTAGTGGAGTGAAGAGTGGAGAATTGGGGTGTTGACTTTCCCAAAAGTCATCATTCATCACTTCTGTGGTACAACCAATGTCCACATCTTCTTCTTCAATTTCTTCAACGCCAGCCTCTTCAGCAGTAAACTGAGGCATAGACGAGGAAACTGTGGGGGTTGAAGGGATTTTATCCACTTCAATTTCTTCATCCATCTGCTCTGACGAAGTAGCAAAAGGATTTTCTTCATCAGATCCGCCAGGGATCACATATTCTTCATCAAAAGGGATGATTTCCTTTGATGGCATGAAGGAAACTAGAAAAGCATCAATTGGATGAACAAATGAGCTTGTTAATTTCTTCATCTTCTTCGGTGCTGAAGAATCTGAAGGAGTTGATGCTTTCCTTTTCTTCACTGCTGCACGCTCTGCAGCCTTGGTCTTCTTCACATCTGATGCAGATGGAAGGATTGGAGTTGGAGTAGGTGCAGGAGGAGCAGAGGAATGTGGTTGATTTACTTTAGGCACAACTGATGTAGTTGCCCTGACCTCTTCATTTTCTTCAGGCGCACCTCTAGTGGGTGCCCTGGCAATTTCTTCAGCGGCTGGAATGCAGTCATCAGCCCTGGAACTCACATTTTCTTCAGCAGCCTGATTGTCATCAGCGGTGCTGGCATGTTCTTAAGTTGGCTGAGCAGAGGCTTCAGCCCAAGGAATTTCTTGTTGCGATGGGGCTGCAACATTTGAGGTGAACATCTTAGTCAGTTTGACAAACCTGACCTTGGCTCCTTTCCAATCAGCATAGTAAGCATTGAAATCATCGCTGAGGACTTTGATTTCAGACTGGATCTTCACAAGTTCATCAGTTGTCATAGAGACAACGTTGTTCTTCAGAAACTTCTCCTTCCTCTACTGTGCTTTCTTGAGCTGCCTGGCCTTCTCAAATTTCCATTTTTCTTCTTGGATGAAGGCAGTCAGCATATTACTTTGACCAGGAGTCAGCTTGAAGTCAGGCATAGGAGTGTTTGGGTCCTTGTGCCAGAGGTCAATGTAGTCGAGGATCAACTTTGGATCCAAAAGCAGTGGAACATTTGTGCCCTTGGCTCTAGCGGCCCTGAGTTGCCTATCTCTGATGATTTCAGCAAGTTCTTCATCATCAGCTTCGTCTTCTTCAGATGGTACTTGGAAGGTGACCTGCCTCTTGTGAGGACTTGGGCGAGAGCCTCGTCCAGCAGTGGTCTTTGTCTTCAGCAGAGATGGTCCTGTTGAAGAATTTGGTGCAGATGAGGAACTAGCTGAAGCTCCTGAGGCAATGGAGATGCCTGTAGTCCTTTGGAACGTGGCAAGATGCACAGGTGCTGAGGATTTGGGCGGAGCAACTGAGGACTTTGGAGGAGCAGGAGCGGCTTGAGGAATTGGCCGTGAGGGCTTAGCTGAGGAAATTGGCCGTGAGGGAATTGAAGAAGAGGCACTTGGCTTGTGCGCATGCTTCTTTGCCATGGATTTCTTCGGTCTTACAGAGGCCTCAGCAGCAGCACCAGCAGCAGTAGAGTCTTCGTTGAATTTCCTCACTGCATCTTTTGCCTGTTTGGCCAACTTGGTCTGGCGCTTGGCCCATTCTTCAGGAAAATCCTCACCGCGCTTGATGCTAGTGGGATCTGCCTCTTGTCCAGGTGCCAATGGTGGTCTTGAGCATGGAGGAGTAACAACGAATTTCTTCATGTATTTTGGAGTCACATACCTGTACTCCCTCCAGTCTTTTGCCCATGTCCTTTCTATCCTCTGAATGCTCACCTTGCGCTGATTTTTATCTTCCTCAGGGGGTGTGCAGTACCCAGCATAAATGTCCTCAGGGATTTCAAAGGCAGTATTGATTTCAGGCCTCTTTCCTCCTTTCTGTGGCTTCTTTCCATCAGCCATTTTCTTTAGTTGAGGAATTTGAACAATTGAACTTTCTGAAGAAGTATGAAACTTTTCTTCGAGGAACGCTGCAAATGAGTTGAGTTGATGAGAACCTAGTGATTTAGCAGCGGACATGAGTACCTGTGAACAGAGTATAGTTGCGAGGAATTTGGAGAGGTCATATGCGTTCTCAGAAGGTTTTTCAAAAAGAACAAGTTTAAGGAATTTGACCAGTTGAGTCTTGAAGAATTTCACTAAGCGTTCTTTGTCTTAGGTTCCAGAGTTGTATAGATCGAAGATCCACACAATTGAGGAATCTTGAAGAAAAATGATGCTTAGGGAAACGAATCAAGAACAGATGAGATGTGAGGTGTTTAGTGTGTGAAAAATTTGAAGAATAAACACGTTTGAAGATTTTGTAGGAATCATTTGAATCAAAAGGGGCAGCAAAAGTAACTTTTAATTACCCTGAACGAAGAACACGACGAACTGTGAGGTGGAGAAGTGAAGTTCGTCTGTGCAGATCTTCCACACCCTAACTCGGCGGAGGAAGACGGCTACGGCGGCGGCGGAGTGAAGATTTCCGCGGCCGGCGTGAGTACGACGGCGACGAGGTCGAGGCAGTGAAGCTCTTCCTCACCGGCGACGATGAATTAGCGGCAGCGCTAGGGTTTGAGAAGCTTGAGCTGGAGATAGGTCGAGCGGAGTAAAAGAAGTGAGGAAGGGGAGAGGGGGTATTTATAGCCACGGTGAAAAACTATTCGCCTGAAGAAATTGGACGAACGTGCCCCTGACCCTTCTCATTCGCTTGACATGTGTCACCCACGTACTGAGAAGTGGAGATCGTGTTAGATCGTGGGCGAATAGATAAGTATATCATGTGATGCGGAACAGTTTGAGCGGCAAAGCCGAAAACAGTGAAGACAATGCAAAGTTGAAGAACATGAACAACTGAGGAATTTCAAAACTGAGGAAAAAACTTAAATCGAAGATTTTCAACTTTTGTGGTGGCGTGACCCACCGTATAAGAATGATGATTTCAGACACCGCGTACAATTGTCGTAGGGTTCTGAGAATCAAATTCTTCATTAATTTCTTCACACTTAGAGTGTTATTCTTCATTGATTGAAGAAAAACGTTTCTTCATGTGTTGCACATCTAAGTCATCAATTTTGCATAAGTGTTAGGATGAGTGTCCTTTTCAAAGAACATTCGAAGATTCTAGGATATTTAGCTCACACCGCAACTTGCTAAATATCTTCTCATCCAAGGGCTTTGTGAAGATATCGGCTAGCTGTTCCTCAGTCTTCACATGCTCAATGGAAATGTCGCCCTTCAACACATGATCGCGAAGAAAATGATGACGGATCTGAATGTGCTTTGTCTTCGAGTGCTGAACTGGTTTGTGAGCAATCTTGATGGCACTCTCATTGTCATAGAAGAGAGGCACATTCTTCATGTTGACGCCGTAGTCCTTGAGAGTTTGCTTCATCCACAGCAATTGAGCACAGCAAGAGCCAGCAGCAATGTACTCAGCTTCAGCAGTAGACAGTGATACGCAGTTCTGTTTCTTCGAGGACCAACGGACCAAAGATCGTCCGAGGAAATGACATGTACCAGATGTTGACTTGCGGTCCACACGATTACCAGCATAGTCAGAGTCAGAATATCCAATGAGATCAAAAGCCGAGCCCTTGGGGTACCATAATCCTAGTGTTGGTGTGTGAGATAGATATCGAAGAATATGTTTCACAGCCTTATGGTGTGATTCCTTCGGTGTAGCTTGAAATCGGGCACACATGCAAACACTAAGCAAAATATCTGGCCTAAATGCACATAAATACAATAAAGAACCAATCATGGAGCGGTATACCTTTTGATCAAAGTCAATACCATTTTCATGAGTGCACAGATGGCCATTTATGGGCATAGGAATTTTGACGCCTTTGCAATCTTGCATGCCTAATTTCCTCAGTACATCCTTGAGGTATTTCTCCTGAGATATGAATGTGCCATTGCGTTGTTGATGAATTTGAAGACCTAAGAAGAATTTCAACTCTCCCATCATAGACATTTGATATTCTTCACTCATCATATAGGCAAATTCATCACTACAACGTTGGTCAGTACAGCCAAAGATGATATCATCAACATATATTTGGCACACAAACAATTCATCATCGTATGATTTAGTGAAAAGAGTAGGGTCGAGTGGACCGGGTTTGAAGCCTTTCTTCATGAGGAATTCCTTCAAAGTATCATACCACGCTCGAGGGGCCTGCTTGAGGCCATAGAGGGCCTTATTTAGTCTGAAGACTTTGTCAGAATGCTTAGGATCTTCAAAACCTGGGGGTTGAGCAACATATACTTCTTCCTCAAGCTTACCATTGAGGAATGCACTTTTCACATCCATTTGATATAAAGTGATATCATGATGGTTAGCATAAGCAAGTAATATGCAAATAGCTTCAAGTCTAGCAACAGGTGCAAAAGTTTCATCGAAATCAATTCCTTCAACCTGTGTGTAGCCTTGAGCTACTAGCCGTGCCTTATTCATCACCACAAGGCCATTTTCATCTTGCTTGTTGCGGTAGATCCACTTTGTGCCAATGATATTGTGTTTGCGAGGATCTGGACGATTGACCAGTTCCCAAACGTTGTTGAGCTCGAACTGATGTAATTCTTCTTGCATGGCCTGAATCCACTTAGGCTCCAGAAATGCTTCATCTACCTTAGTGGGTTCTGTGATAGAGACAAAAGCATAGTGCCCACAAAAGTTAGATAAATGTGAAGCTTTTGAGCGTGTGAGAGGACCTGGTGCCTCAATGTCATCGATGATCTTTTCAACTTGCACTTCTTTTGGAACACGAGGATGAGTTGGTTGTCGTCGAGGAATTTGATCAGCATTTTCTTCAGCACCATTTTCTTCAGCATTTTCTTCAGGTGCATTAGCTCGACGTTCTTCACGTTCTGGAATGAATTCTTCAGCAGATTCTTCGGTAGGAATGACATCCTCAGTAGCCTTGAACTTGATAGTTTCTTCAGGTGCTGGTTCATCTATCACAGAAGGTAGGTGCTCTCTTTGCGAGCCATTAGTTTCATCGAACCGCACATCTACAGTTTCAACAACCTTGTGAAGAATGTTGTTGAAGACTCTGTAGGTGTGCGAGTCCTTTCCGTAACCAAGCATAAAACCTTCATGTGCTTTCAGTGCAAATTTAGCATTGTGATGAGGATCTCTAATCCAACATTTAGCACCGAAGACTTTGAAATAACTCACATTGGGTTTCTTGTCAGTGAGGAGTTCATAGGCAGTCTTCTTGAAGAATTTGTGAAGATATACCTTGTTGATGATGTGGCACGCAGTATAAATTGCCTCAATCCAGAAGTGACGAGGCGTCTTGTACTCATCAAGCATAGTGCGAGCCATCTCAACAAGAGTCCTATTCTTGCGCTCCACGACGCCATTCTGCTGAGGAGTGTAAGGAGCAGATAACTCATGAGTAATACCAAGTTCATCAAGATAGTCATCAAGACCAGAATTCTTGAAATCGGTTCCATTGTCACTTCTGATGTGCTTGATCTTCACACCAAAGTTGGTTGAAGCCCTCGAGGAAAATCGTTTGAAGACTTCCTGCACTTCATGTTTGTAAGTGACAATGTGTACCCATGTGTAACGAGAGTAATCATCAATAATAACAAGGCCATAGAGAGATGCGTCATTTGTGACAGCTGAGTAATGGTTAGGACCAAAGAGGTCCATGTGAAGCAATTCGAATGGTCGAGTAGTGGTCATGATAGTCTTCGCTGGATGCTTAGCCTTGGTCATCTTTCCAGCTTCACAAGCTCCACACAGGTGATCCTTGAGGAATTTGACATTCTCAATGCCAATGACATGCTTCTTCTTCGCAAGCGTGTGCAAATTCCTCATGCCTGCATGACCAAGTCGTCGATGCCATAGCCAGCCTTCTGAAG
Organism: Aegilops tauschii subsp. strangulata; assembly: GCF_002575655.3. NCBI lineage: Eukaryota > Viridiplantae > Streptophyta > Magnoliopsida > Poales > Poaceae > Aegilops > Aegilops tauschii. Next base: position 466,183,909 of record NC_053035.3, read on the forward strand.
CTTTTGCAAGTAGGCACACGGCTGGTTGCGGTCCTGTAGAGAAATCAACAATATACAAGTCTCCTCTCCTAAAGCCTTCGAAGACTTTGGAATTGTCAGCTTCCATAACCACAACACAACGATACTTGCCAGAGACAACAACCATATCAAGATCACAAAGCATTGAGACAGACATGAGGTTGTATCCTAAGGACTCGACAAGCATGACTTTGTCCATGTGTCGATCCTTTGTGATCGCAACCTTACCTAGGCCCAATACCTGACTTTTGCCTTTGTCAGCGAAGATGATATGCTTCAGATGCGATGGTGATAAGGGTGCATCTATCAATAGATTCTTGTCACCAGTCATGTGATTTGTACATCCACTATCGAGGACCCACTCAGTGGCTTTGGGTTGATCATCCTGCAGATGAATTAGTGCAGCTTATGAACTTCATATATTTATCAATGAAGAATATGACATCACAATTCATCAGACCAATTTCATCAAGCAATGCAACAGTTAAGACAGTATGAGGACGTGAGAAATGAAAGTTCATTTCTTCATGATTAGCCTGCGTGCTTTCAGGCACTTTTCAGGTCTCCAGCAAATTCTTCAGACGTTCAAGCACGTCTGGAGACCTGACCCTGCATAAAAGATTAGTTCCTTTTCTTCACCACCCACATCTGAAGGGGTGGCAAAGAGTTCATCACTCTGCGAGCTCCATACGAAATAGGTGGCATAGAAGCCAATCCATTTCGTTTCACATAAGAGAAGTTAGGGTAAGCATATGAATAAGCAGAGAAATTCTTCGAGGACTTATGAACATAATGATTGGAAGAATAGTGCTCATATTCATAGCCCTTAGCTCTTCCCTGCGAAACAGAGTTGTTAGCACGATGATGTTCATATGAGGACTTTGATCCTTTTGAGAATTTGATCCATGTGAGGAATTTGGTCCGTATGAGGACTTGGATCCATATGAAGAATTTGGTCCATATGAAGAATTTGATGTGGGGTTCCTATTGTTCACAGGTGGTTTCATGAGGACATTCACCTGAAGACTTTCAAGGCACCTTTTGGGAACCCAGATTTTCTTCATAGGAGAACTGTTCCTGGAGTTAGTGTCAACATATCTAGCAAATACTTCACCATTCTGATTTTTAAACAGTTTATAGTTGGAGTCAAATGACTCATCAGAAGAATGAGAAGATTCACATGTAAAGCCAGATAAATTAGATGGATCAACTGGAGGTCCCTTTGCAGCAACCCATGAGGTTTTGGGGTACTGCTCAGGCTTCCAGTATGTACCATCAGCATTGAGTTTCCTCTCAAAGGCAATACCCTCTTTCCTAGGGTTCCTGCTGAGGATCTTGTTGGGGAACGTAGCAGAAATTCAAAATTTTCTACGCATCACCAAGATCAATCTATGGATTAACTAGCAACGAGAGAGAGGGGAGTGCATCTTCATACCCTTGAAGATCGCGATGCGGAAGTGTTGCAAGAACGTGGTCGGTGGAGTCGTACACGAAGCGATTCAGATCGCGGCCGAATCCGATCTAAGCACCGAACAACGGTACCTCCGCGTTCAACACACATGCAGCCCGGTGACGTCTCCCGTGCCTTGATCTAGCAAGGAGAGAGTGAGAGGTTGGGGAAGACTCTGTCCAGCAGCAGCACAACGGCATGGTGGTGATGGAGGAGCGTGGCACTCCCGCAGGGCTTCGCCAAGCACTGCGAGAGATGAGGAGGGAGAGGGGTAGGGCTGCGCCAAGAGAGAGGGAGACTCATGTCTATGGCAGCCCCAAAACCCCACTATATATAGGGGAAGGGGAGGGACTGCGCCCCCATCTAGGGTTCCCCCCCTAGGGGTGGCGGCCAGCCCTAGATTGGATGGAGGGGGCGGCCAAGAGGGGGAGAGAGGGGGGGCGCACCCTAGGTGGGCCTTAGGCCCATCTGAGCCTAGGGTTTTCCCCCTTCCCCTTCAAGCTGCGCCTTGGGCCCTGGTGGGAGGCGCACCAGCCCACTCAGGGGCTGGTCCCTTCTCACTCTTGGCCCATGCAAGCCTCCGGGGTTGGTGGCCCCTCCCGGTGGACCCCCGGAACCCTCCGGTGGTCCCGGTACATTACCGGTGACGCCCGAAACTCTTCCGGTGGCCAAAACGGGACTTCCCATATATAAATCTTTACCTCCGGACCATTCCGGAACTCCTCGTGACGTCCGGGATCTCATCTGGGACTCCGAACAACATTCGGTAACCACGTATATCTATTCCCTATAACCCTAGCGTCATCGAACCTTAAGTGTGTAGACCCTACGGGTTCGGGAACCATGTAGACATGACCGAGACATTCTCCGGCCAATAACCAACAACGGCATCTGGATACCCATGTTGGCTCCCACATGTTCCACGATGATCTCATCGGATGAACCACGATGTCGGGGATTCAATCAATCCCGTATACAATTCCCTTTGTCAATCGGTATGTTACTTGCCCGAGATTCGATCGTCGGTATCCCAATACCTCGTTCAATCTCGTTACCGGCAAGTCACTTTACTCGTTCCGTAATGCATGATCCCGTGACTAACTACTTAGTCACATTGAGCTCATTATGATGATGCATTACCGAGTGGGCCCAGAGATACCTCTCCGTCATACGGAGTGACAAATCCCAGTCTCGATTCGTACCAACCCAACAGACACTTTCGGAGATACCTGTAGTGTACCTTTATAGCCACCTAGTTACGTTGTGACGTTTGGTACACCCAAAGCATTCCTACGGTATTCGGGAGTTGCACAATCTCATGGTCTAAGGAAATGATACTTGACATTAGAAAAGCTCTTAGCAAACGAATTACACGATCTTGTGCTATGCTTAGGATTGGGTCTTGTCCATCACATCATTCTCCTAATGATGTGATCCCGTTATCAATGACATCCAATGTCCATGGTCAGGAAACCATAACCATCTATTGATCAACGAGCTAGTTACTAGGGACATGTTGTGGTCTATGTATTCACACATGTATTACGGTTTCCAGTTAATACAATTATAGCATGAACAATTGACAATTATCATGAACAAGGAAATACAATAATAACCATTTTATTATTACCTCTAGGGCATATTTCAAACAGTCTCCCACTTGCACTAGAGTCAATAATCTAGTTCACATCACTATGTGATTGCAATGAATCCAACACCCATGGTGTTTTATCATATCACGCTTGTGAGAGAGGTTATTAGTCAACGGGTCTGAACCTTTCAGATCCGTGTGTGCTTTACAAATCTCTATGTCATCTCCTAGATGCAGCTACTACGCGCTAGTTGGAACTATTCCAAATAACTGCTCTACTATACGAATCCGGTCTACTACTCAGAGTCATCCAGATTAGTGTCAAAGTTTGCATCGGCGTAACCCTTTACGACGAACTCTTTTACCACCTCCATAATCGAGAAAATTCCCTAGTCCACTAGTTACTAAGGATAAGTTCGACCGCTGTCATGTGATCCATTCCTGGATCACCATTGTACCCCTTGACTAACTCATGGCAAGGCACACTTCAGGTGCGGTACACAGCATAGCATACGTCCAAAGCATAGGGGACGACCTTCGTCCTTTCTCTCTCTTCTGCCGTGGTCAGGTCTTGAGTCTTACTCAATACTCACACCTTGTAACACAGCCAAGAACTCCTTTGCCGATCTATTTTGAACTCCTTCAAAATCTTGTCACGGTATGTATTCATTTGAAAGTATCATTAAGCGTTTTTGATCTATCCTTATAGATCTTGATGCTCAATGTTCAAGTAGTTTAATCCAGGTTTTCCATTGAAAAACACTTTCCAAATAACCCTGTATGCTTTCCAGAAATTCTACATCATTTTTGATCAACCATATGTTAACAACATATACTCATCAAAAATTCTATAGTGCTCCCACTCACTTCTTTGGAAACACAAGTTTCTCATAAACTTTGTATAAACCCAAAATCTTTGATCATCTCATCAAAGCGTACATTCCATCTCCGAGATGCTTACCCCAGTCCTTAGAAGGATTGCTGGAGCTTTGCATACTTGTTAGCATCTTTCAGGATTGACAAAACCTTCTGGTTGTATCACATACAACCTTTCCTCAAGAAAATCGTCGAGGAAACAATGTTTTGACATCCTATCCGCAAGATTTCATAAATAATGCAGTAACTGCTAATATAATTCCAACAGACTCTTAGCATCGCTACGAGTGAGAAAGTCTCATCGTAGTCAACTCCTTGAACTTGTCAGAAAACATCTTAACGACAAGTCTAGCTTTCTTAATGGTGATACTTACCATCATTGTCTGTTTTCCCTTTAAAATCCATCTGTACCCAACAGCCTTACGACCATCAAGTAGTTCTTCCAAAGTCTATACTTTGTTTTATACATGGATCCTCTCTCTTATTTTATGGCCTCGAGCCATTCGTCGGAATCTGGGCCCACCATCGCTTCTCCATAGCTCGTAGGTTCATTGTTGTCTAGCAACATGACTTCCAAGACAGGATTACGTACCACTCTGAAGTAGTACGCATCCTTGTCGTCCTACGAGGTTTGGTAGTGACTTGATCCGAAGTTTCATGATCACTATCATAAGCTTCCACTTCAATTGGTGTAGGTGCCACAGGAACAACTTCTTGTGCCCTGCTACACACTAGTTGAGGTGATGGTTCAATAACCTCATCAAGTCTCCACCATCCTCCCACTCAATTCTTTCGAGAGAAACTTTTCCTTGAGAAAGGACCCGTTTCTAGAAACAATCACCTTGCTTCCCGATCTGAAATAGGAGGTGTACCCAACTGTTTTGGGTATTCTATGAAGATGCATTTATCCGCTCTGGGTTCGAGCTTATCAGCCTGAAACTTTTTCATATAAGCGTCGCAGCCCCAAACTTTTAAGAAACGACAACTTAGGTTTCTCTAAACCATGGTTCATACGCGGTGTCATCTCAACGGAATTGCCTGGTGCCCTATTTAAAGTGAATGCGGTTGTCTCTAATGCCTAACCCATAAATGATAGTGTAATTCGATAAGAGACATCATGGTATGCACCATATCCAATAGGGTGCAGTCATGATGTTCGGACACACCATCACACTATGGTGTTCCAGGCGGTATTAGTCGTGAAACAATTTCCACAATTTCTTAATTGTGTGCCAAACTCGTAACTCAGATATTCATCTCTATGATCATATCACAGACATTTTATCCTCTTGTCACGACGATCTTCAACTTCACTCTGAAATTACTTGAACCTTTCAATAATTCAGACTTGTGTTTCATCAAGTAAATATACTCAGCATCTACTCAAATCATCTGTGAAGCAAGAACATAACGATATCCACTGCATGCCTCAGCACTCATTGGACTGCACACATCAAAATGTATTACTTCCAACAAGTTGCTTTCTTGTTCCATCTTACTGAAAATGAGGCCTTTCAGTCATCTTGCCCATGTGGTATGATTTGCATGTCTCAAGTGATTCAAAATCAAGTGAGTCCAAACGATCCATCTGTATGGACTTTCTTCATGCATATATACTAATAGACATGGTTCGCATGTCTCAATCTTTTCAAAAACGAGTGAGTCCAAAGATCCATCAACATGGAGCTTCTTCATGCGTTTTATACCAATATGACTCAAGTAGCAGTGCCACAAGTATGTGGTACTATCATTACTATCTTATATCTTTTGGCATGAACATGTGTATCACTACGATCGAGATTCAATAAACCATTCATTTTAGGTGCAAGACCATTGAAGGTATTATTCAAATAGACCGAGTAACCATTATTCTCTTTAAATGAATAACCATATTGCGATAAACATAATCCAATCATGTCTATGCTCAACGCAAACACGAAATAACAATTATTTAGGTTTAACACCAATCTCGATGGTAGAGGGAGCATGCGATGCTTGATCACATCAACCTTGGAAACACTTCCAACACATATCGTCATCTCACCTTTAGCTAGTCTCCGTTTATTCCGTAGCCTTTTATTTCGAGTTACCAACACTTAGCAACCGAACCGGTATCTAATACCCTGGTGCTACTAGGAGTACTAGTAAAGTACACATTAATATAATGTATATCCAATATACTTGTGTCGACCTTGCCTACCTTCTCATCTACCAAGTATCTAGGGTAGTTCTGCTTCAGTGACCGTTCCCCTCATTACAGAAGCACTTAGTCTCGGGTTTGGGTTCAACCTTGGGTTTCTTCACTAGAGCAGTGTAACGCCCCGGATGTAACTTTCCATATTTGTAACTCCGACTCTTGCCATTTTCGGCTATGTGTTATGATATTCCCTCCATGGTCGGGTTTTGTTTTCCATTTTTCCATTTTGTTTTTTCATGCATCTCATATCATGTCATCATGTGCATTGCATTTGCATACATGTTCATCTCATGCATCCGAGCATTTTCCCCATTATCCATTTTGCAATCCGGCACTCCCACCTCCTCCGGCGCACCCCTCTTGTTTATTTTCCTGAGCGGGTGTTGAACGTTCTCGGAATGGGCCGAGGCTTGTTAAGTGGCCTTGGTATACCACCGGGAGACCACCGGTCAAGTTTCGTTCCATTTGGAGGTCGTTTGGTACTCCAACGGTTAACCGGGTAACCGCAAAGTCCTTTTGTGTGTTGCAGCAAAACCCCCCTCCAAACAGCCCAAAACCTCTCTAAGTCATCTCCATGCTCTAGGTCGTTCGATTACGATCGTGTGGGCGAAAACCGCACTCCATTTGGAGCCTCCTAGCTCCCTCTACCTATATATATGTGTCTCCCGAAATTTTCGCGCAGTCCAAACCCTAGCGTCTTCCTCCTCGCGCCGCCGGACATGCCCGTCCGCGCCGGACATGTCCGCCGGACACGTCGCTCCGGCCAACCACAAGCCGCCACCTCACCCCGCCGCCGCTCCCCTCCACTCGCGTCGCGCCACCTCTCCGCCGCAAGCGCCCTCCTCCACCGCGCCACCCGGGGCCCAGATCCGGCCCGCCCCGGGACGAACCGGCTGCGCCGGGCCCGTCCTCCGCCGCCGCTCGCCGCACTGGAGCCCGTGCTGCGCCGCCTCCCGCCGCCCGCGCGCAGTGCTCCGGCCACCGCGCGCAACCACCGCCGCCTCGCCGCCTTGGCCGCCTCGCCGCAGCGCACCACCGCCGCCGCGTCGCCTCCTCCCGCCGGCGATGAACTCCGGCGACCTAGCCCGAGCGCCGCGCCGCCCTCCTCCGCACGCCGCGCCGCCCCTCCTCCGAGCTCCCCTCCGACCCCTCTCCGCGCCGCCCCGTCCTTCATCTCCGGCCGCCGCGCCGCCACTTCTCCGGCGAGCCTCGAGCTCGGGCCCGATCCAGATCCAGCCTACGGTTGACTTCTTCCCCTCCCGAAATATCTCTAAGTCCCGTAATTTTGACATTATATGCTCATGTTCATCGCATCATAACTCTCTGCATATAGCTACGTTTCGTGCGTGTAATATATCGATATGTTCGTCCCATGATGCTCTTCATTTTGTTACATTGCACAATGTTCATTTGAGTCCATCGTGATGCCCATATCTCTGGTGCAAGTGTGCTACTTGCTGTTATCTGCTATTACTTAGCAGAACTTGGAGATTTGTTATTTTTGTTGCATTTAATCTGTGCATCTTATGGGCATGAGCTCTACATGTGTTTTGATGTATGCCATGCCATCTTTCTGGCGGTGTATGCCATGTATTTTCGTGATCTCTGTGGTGACTAGCAAAAGCATGCAAACTAGGCTCCATAATGTTTCTGATTTCAGAGACAGTAATTTCTCTAAGTCTGTCTGCTGTTATTTTGTTGCTATGTATCCATGTGGCTACAGAGAGATCCATGCTTATTTCGAGGATGTTCAGTAAGGATGTTTTGTAGATATTGTTATAATTGATCCATTCATGCCTTTGTTTGAAATTATGGAGTGCCATAGCATGACTCATTCTTGCTCTACTTTTGCTATAAAATATTTCTGGCAGATTGTTAACATGATATTCAATTTTGCCAAGCTTGTCGTAGTTGATCCTTTCATGCTATGTATTTGCTCTTGCCATAGATAGCTTCATAAACTTGCCATCTTGCTCTAGGTATGCTTGTTTTGTCATGCATTGCTCTGTAGTGAGTGCATCAAGCTCACCAAGATGCCTTCATATTATTGTTTCTGCCATGCTCTGTTTTCTGTTAAGTCTGGAACCTGTTAACGGAACTTGCTATGTTTACATGGATGCCATCATATCTTCTGATCCTTTTTGGCTTATTGTCAGTAAGGGACTTTTGTCATATGCATTTAGTAGAATGCCTCGGTGCCTTGTTTTGACATGTTAAGTTCCTGTAACATGTTTATTTCGTGCTCTTAATATTGCTACCTGATGCTGTTTCAGTCATGTCCAGTAATTTTCACCAAGTCTGTGAACCTGTTATCTTTTGCACTTTTGCCATGCTTGTTTGAACCTGTTGTGGTGTGATCTAGCCATAGCTCAGCGTTCATCTTTTGTCAAGAATCTCCTGTAGATTACTTTCATATGCTTTGTTGCTATGTTGGAGTGTGTAGCATTGTTACTTGTTGCATTTTAAGTGCTATCATGCTGTTAATCGCAGATTCGTGTCATTCTTGTTTTGCTTGCCATTTGCAAACCGTGCATCCGTTTCCGGTGATCTTTATATCGATTTGAACCGAAATCACCACATCTTTCCAGTGGCATGCTTCGTTTGCCACGTTACTGCCTTGTTCATCATTTTCCATCCGGAGCACGCATATGCATCGCATACCATATCTTGCATATCATTCATGTATTGCATCATGTTGCTTGTGCATCTCTCATGATTGATTGTGGTTCCGTTGCTTGTGTTCTTGTCTTGGGTAGAGCCGGGAGACGAGTTCGTGTATGAGGAACGTGTTGAGTACGCTTACGAGGATCGAGCTTTCGACAACTCTGAGAACCTTGCAGGCAAGATGACCATACCCTCGAAATCATTTCTATCATTGCTTTGCTAGTTGTTCGCTCTATTGCTATGCTGCGCTACCTACCACTTGCTATATCATGCCTCCCATATTGCCATGTCAGCCTCTAACCATCTTTTCCTAGCAAACCGTTGTTTGGCTAAGTTACCGCTTTTGCTCAGCCCTTCTTATAGCGTTGCTTGTTGCAGGTGAAGATGAAGTTTGTTCCGTGTTGGAACATGGATATGTTGGGATATCACAATACCTCTTATTTAATTAATGCATCTATATATTTGGTAAAGGGTGGAAGGCTCGGCCTTATGCCTGGTGTTTTGTTCCACTCTTGCCGCCCTAGTTTCCGTCATACCGGTGTTATGTTCCTTGATATTGCGTTCCTTATGCGGTTGGGTGATTTATGGGACCCCCTTGACAGTTCGCTTTGAATAAAAATCCTCCAGCAAGGCCCAACCTTGGTTTTACCATTTGCTACCACCTATCCCCTTTTCCCTTTGGGTTCTGCAGACTCAAGGGTCATCTTTATTTTAGACCCCCCCCCCCCCCCCGGGCCAGTGCTCCTTCGAGTGTTGGTCCGAACCGAGCAGCCTGTGGGGCCACCTCGGGGAAACTCGAGGTCTGGTTTTACTCGTAGCTTGACTTATCCGGTGTGCCCTGAGAACGAGATATGTGCAGCTCCTATCGGGATTTGTTGGCACATCGGGCGGCTTTGCTGGTCTTGTTTTACCATTGTCGAAATGTCTTGTAAACCGGGATTCCGAGACTGATCGGGTCTTCCTGGGAGAAGGTTTATCCTTCGTTGACCGTGAGAGCTTATGATGGGCTAAGTTGGGACACCCCTGCAGGGTATTATCTTTCGAAAGCCGTGCCCGCGGTTATGAGGCAGATGGGAATTTGTTAATATCTGGTTGTAGAGAACTTGACACTTGACCTTAATTAAAACACATCAACCGCGTGTGTAGCCGTGATGGTCTCTTCTCGGCGGAGTCCGGGAAGTGAACATGGTTTCTGGGTTATGTTTGACGTAAGTAGAGGTTCAGGATCACTTCTTGATCATTGCTAGTTCACGACCGTTCCGTTGCCTCTATTCTCGCTCTCATTTGCGTATGTTAGCCACCATATATGCTTAGTGCTTGCTGCAGCTCCACCTCACTACCTTCTCCTACCTATAAGCTTAAATAGTCATGATCTCGCGGGTGTGAGATTGCTGAGTCCTCGTGACTCACAGATACTTCCAAAACAGTTGCAGGTGTCGATGATACCAGTGCAGGTGACGCAACTGAGCTCAAGTGGGAGCTCGATGAAGATCTTGTTCGTTATGATATTTCGTTTCCTGTTGATCAGTAGTGGAGCCCAGTTGGGAAGATCAGGGATCTAGCAGTTGGGTTGTCTTCTTTTATTTTGGTTCCGTAGTCGGACCTATGTGTGTATCTTGAATGATGTTGATTATATTTATGTATTGTGTGAAGTGGCGATTGTAAGCCAACACTATATCCCATTCTTGGTCATTACATGGGATTGTGTGAAGATGACCTTTCTTGCGACAAAACCACAATGCGGTTATGCCTCTAAGTCGTGCCTCGACACGTGGGAGATATAGCCGCATCGTGGGCGTTACAAGTTGGTAATCAGAGCCATCCCCGACTTAGGAGCCCCCTACTTGATCGAATCGCTGGCGTTGTTGAGTCTAGAACAAAAATGTTTTGAGTCTTAGGATTATATATATCGGAGAGCAGAATTCTTTTTACTCCTCAGTCCCTTCGTCGCTCTGGTGAGGCCTCCTGACGTACAAGTTTTGACTCTTCTCTCCTCAAATTTCACTAAAAAATTTTTAGGATCATGCGGGTATCTTGGAATCGTTCCGATGGTTTTGTGACGAGAACATTGTTCTTGGTGCCTCCTGACATTTAGGGGTTGTGGCAGTGTCCCGGGGAGTTGAGCTCCGAGGTGTTGTCGTCACAATTTTATCATTGCAGTTCTGGAATACCTGAGTTTCACCGGCATCGAAAATCTCTTTTATGCAGTTGTTGGTGAGATCACCTCGACGCCACCCAGTACTGGGGTGGGAGTTCGGCAGTATTGCCATAACTCGTATAACGGATGCTTTTCGAAGGTTGAGGTAAATGATTTCCGAAGGTTTCTTGGTTATGTGTTGACGGATGGATACAGCTGGATCTAGGTATTGTTAGTTTGGGTGAGATATATTGTGTCCCCTGTATCCCCAACACCAGATTGCATAACCAGAAAGTTTCGAGAGTTTATAAGTGGGAATTCAAGTAGCTCTTAGGATATCTTTTCGACAGATGCATGATATGAGATTGGGGTTCGACGTCTAGTAGTCCGCCTTTCCACGGTTGGTTTTACAGTGGTCTTGTAGTGTCTTAAAGAGTCCTTGGCTATGGCGACTCGGGGACGCTTCGTATGTCATGTGCACTGCCTTGTACATGATGGTGCTGTACGATCGAGCCCATGTGGGCCCCACCACAAAAACTTCGGACGAAATCTCTATCATATGTTTGTTCCGGCTTATTTTTCAAGCCAATCCTTTGTTTTGTTTTATTTGTGGTACTCGAGTTGCTTCGAAGTCAAATGTTGAATCCATACCTTTCCTAAACGGTGTTCTCATATTGCTATGTGAATACTAATCCTTCTTGATCATCGAGGTCGTCATGTTAATTCTTTTCCAACCGGCGTGTTTCTCTTCGAGTGCATCCAGTCATTCCAACATTCGCAAGATTAATTCTAAGATTTTCTCAACGGTGTTCGTTTCATCCGACCCAAGTTGTCTTTGTTTTCCCACCCTCCCACCCCTTTTTCTTCAAGGACTCAGATTTCTTAATCAAGTATCCTTTTTATTGATGCGAAGTCTCTTGATTCTTTTCTTTCAATGTTTTTATCCGGTGATTTCCCATGAAGATACTAACGGAGCTTCAAGTTTATTATTCTTCGTTCTTTTTCTTCTTCGGTGGACTAAATTCAAGCCTTCAATGTTGGTCACATTCCTTTCCTTGTTTCAAATGTTTTCTCATGCCGGTGCACCTCTCAATCATTCACCTCTCACTATTTTCATTGGTTCCGGAGTGTACAAGATATCTCAGAAGACTCGCATTTCCATTCCCAATCCATTCAAGCTATCTCGAGGTTGTTATCTCTTTTGAGCCATTTAATTCAACCGGTGTCATGGAATTGTCACGGCAGATGTCCTCGAGCTAGGACTTAGTCGTGGAGCCATCGCAGCTAGGAAGCTTGAAGGGGTTAATGCGGGACAAGGAACACGAGGGTTTATACTGGTTCGGCCCCTTACGGTGAAGGTAAAAGCCTACGTCCAGTTTGAGGTGATATTGATTAGGGTTACGATCACCAGGGAGCTAAACTGCTATGCCCGGCTCTCGATGAGATTGTTCTTGTCCCTAAACCGCTGCCGGGTCGTCCCTTTATATAGGGAGGCTGACGCCCAGCAGCTCTCAGAGTCCCAGCCGGCTCATAAGAGTGTCCGGCTCGGACTCTCAACTATTCTTGCCTTACACTACAAGTTCTACCATAATAATGATTGCAACTACGGGCCTTAAGCCATATCCGGGTCTTAAGCCCATCTTTGGCCCACCGTCTTTAAGCTTGGCGCCGGGCTTCTGGCAGTGACCATATGAGTAACCCGGCCCCTCCTGGCGGGTGACTCTAAGGTCTATATCCTCAACATTAGGCCCCAGATTGATTTGAGCCAGCTCATATCAATCTTCCATTCCTTCGACAGAAAACCTCCGGCTTACAATTGTGTGAAGGCCATAACCCGGCGTGACGTCATCTTCTGGACTCCGGATAATCCACCGTGACGTCATCTTCCATTAAGTCCGTTTTTTACTCCGCCAGATCCGCAACGGATCTTTTTCTTTACTGTCATCCCGGAAATCGAGGCGTTTCGTGGGGAGATAACCACGCCGTGGTCTCCTTGAATCTCGCGCCCACTTATGAACTTGCCTTATAAATAGGCCGGCCTGACGGGCTCTCAGCCACTTCTCTCTCCATCTTCTTCCTCGTGCCATTGCTCCTCTGCCCGAGCTCTGCTACTGCCACCGTCGTCGCGCCCCCGGTCTTCGTCAACCTTGGCCGCTGCATCACCCTGACTCGGACCAGACAAACGGCGGCAACCTCCGCTCCTCTCCAGCTCCGGTGAGTCTCCGCTACTCCATAGGGCAGATCTGTACTAGGGCTCAAGTAGTTCGTCCGTGTTCTTCGTAGTTCATCACCATTGCCACAAACTCTAGTAGTTTTCTTTCTTACTGCTCCTTTTGATCTTAGATCTGCATAGAACTATTGCGGTGACTGTTTAGCACCCATTTTACACGCAAGCAGCTCTCATTTTACTGCATAGGAACTTTGTTCGAGCCCAAGAACTTCCTCGCTTCTGTTTCTAGGTCTAGAAATTTTTCTTTTGCCCGACCATTTTGATCCAAAAAAGTTACTGCAATGTGTGAAACCTGTTTTACCACACTTAGTAAAAAACTGCAATCATTGAACCCCGGCGGTTTATAGTTCCGGTTTAAAGAAACCACACGCCGTAGAACCGTCCGGCTTAAAGAAAGCCATGCGCCATAAAAATTTCTGTCTTAGCTGTAATAAGGCCTGTAGACGATCAAATTACTCTCAATCCCTCGGCGGCTTAAATAGCCCGATGCACTTAAGTGTATACCATTAGTCCCCTTCATAAGCCGCCACCTTGACATTGAACTGTAGATTTCCTCCGGCTCATAATTAACCCGGACGTTTTTTCCTTTTATCATAGACCGCCGACATTCACCATGCCTCCCAAAGCTCCCATTACTTGCAACTGGATGAGGTCCAATGTCACCAATGAGACCCTAGCAGATTTTGTTAAGTCTGGATATCTGCCCAAGAAGGATGTCATGTCCTACCGTGCCCTTGACCCGTCAGAAGAGAGACCACAGCCAAAGGACGGGGAGGTAGTGATTTTTGCGGATCATATGAACCGGGGCTTCGCACCGCCCGGTTCAAAGTTTTTCAGAGACGTTCTGAACTTCTTCGACTTGCGGCCTCAAGATATAGGACCCAACTCAGTGTCCAACATCTGCAATTTCCAAGTCTTCTGCGAGGTTTATCTTGGAGAAGAACCTAGTCTGCTGCTCTTCAGAGAGCTTTTTTACTTAAACCATCAGAATGAGTGCGCCAATGGACCAAGTCTAGAGCTAGGTGGCATCTCCATTCAGCGGCGAAGAGACTGTCTTTTCCCTTATGCCGAGCCGCCGAGCCACCCAAAGGACTGGAACATGACTTGGTTCTATTGCCAAGATATGTCAACGGATGAAAGTCCGCTGCCCGGCTTTTGCCCATCACGTCTGGAGTCAACACACCCATTGTCACACAAACTGACTCCGGCGGAGCGCCAGCCTCTGCTTCCCACCATCAACAAGATCAAGGCTCTCCTGGGCAATGGTCTAAATGGAATCGATCTGGTCCGGGTCTGGATCTCATGGCGGGTGATCCATTGAGCCGTTGCCCCGGCTTAATGTGTGAGTACACGGGCCAAAAAGACGACCCTCAGAGACACAGCCGCAATGATCTTCCTGAAGACGTTGCAGAGGAGATGACCAAGGCTCTCTTGAACGAGAGCCTGGCAGACTGTGGAAGGACCGGGTTAGCCCCCTTCTGCAAGACCAACCCAGCCCCAGCGGTAAGCCGCCAATCTGATCATCCTATCTTCTTCTGTATATAACCTTCATCTGAATCGTTTGAAGAAATCATCATTGTATTTTTCAGGCTGACGACAAGTTCTGGCGGGTCAAATATGACCATGAGGCGGCCAAGAAGGCCAGAAAGGTGAAGAAAGCCGCCAAGAAAGCCGCTCCCCGTAAGAAGGGAAGTAGGCCCACTGCTTCGGAGATGCTGCAGCTAAGTGACAGCTCCGAGTCTGAGGTAATTCCTAAACCTGTAAGCTCGTGTTATACTTGTCGTTTATTTCTGTCCGCCTTATCAATGCTGTTTATCAATAGGAGGACACCGGAGCCAGTAACCCGGTGGTTGAAGAGGTAACAATACTTTCCTCCGACTCGGAGCCCTTGCCAAGGCTGAAAACCCGAAGAGTAACCCGGAAAGTAAGCTTTTCCCATCCTTTAGCTTACCAAGATCCTCAATTTATTTTGAAGCGACAGGTTCATGAGAGCCGGCGGCACACCCGGACCAGCAAGGACACTGACCTCCCCTCCGGGTTACCTGATGCATCAAGGAAACGCCGGACCGAGGTGATCGCAAAACTGTACCCTTTTCATCCTTTTGCGGGTGTTATACGCCAACCGCTTAATTCTTCTGACTCAAATTATCAGGAGACTTCCCCTTCTTTCGGCGACTCTATGCAGTCGAATCTGCCGGCTTTCAAGACCGCGCCCGGGTAACGATAATCATCTCATGTTGTTCTGATCTTTACTCATATTTTTTGTACTAACCTTTGTTGTTCTTTCAGTGCCAAGGCAAAGCTCACCAAGAGGGTGAAGAAAACCAAGTCGGCCGGAGTGCCGGATTTGCCTGAGCCGGAGGTGACAATCCAAGAACCGCCAGCTGCCTCCGCCCCGAAGCCACCACTCCAATGGACACGGCGCCTGTAGAAGCTTCTGCTGACCCGGAGGCCTCCGGCTCGGCCCAACCAACAAATGACCCGGACGTGGTAATCACCCGGACGGAGTTCGTTGAACCGGGGAGACCTACCGTGCTGGCCAAGTGCTCCGCTAAAGGGGAGTTGCTGCAGCCCCACCGGGTGAACCTGGACCTCTCCGACTACACCAACCTGAGCATTGGAGAGCTCGTCTCTAGCTACATCAGCCAAGTGCACAAGAGCCGGGACGCCGAGGTTGCCATGGTGACCCAGAACCAGCAGAAGTCTGAGGTAACATCCTTTTGTCCTCTTATTTACTGCTTAGTTACCTGTACCATGCTAGCCCCCAAGTCGACGACTTATGACTGAGTACGTTGTAGACTTAGGTTCCGGCTTACTCCATTTGAACCGGCAATATGTAGATAGAAAACGTTCAATATGCATTAGCCCCCAAGTGCCAAGTGTCTTTGCTTGGAAAACGCTTGGGACTTTCAATTTGTAGAGTAATTGTTCATGCCATAACCCGGAAACTTATACAGGCTGCTGGCAAGAAGCTGGAGACTGACCTTACTGATCTCAGGAGCCGGCTGAAGATGCAAGAGATGGAGACCCGGAAGGCAAACGCCAAGTTCGTGTCCAGCATCGCCGCGCAAGAGAAGCTGAAGACGGAGTTCGACGCTGAGCGGAAGGCATGGGCCGAAGAAAAGGCCGCATTGGTGACCCGGGCTGAACAGGCGGAGAAGACTCTCTCCGAGAAGACCGCTGAGCTCTCCGGCCTAAAGCGCCAAGTGTCCCAAATGGTGGCCGCAATCTTTGGTAAGTCGTCTCGCCGGCTTTCATCAAGTTTTAGAATGTGTATATCTCATAATTTCATCCTTGTCGGCGGCTTATCTGTCTTTGTTAAACAGGTCCCAGAAGTGCCAACCTGAATCAGAGTGTGGTGACCAAGCTGAAGGCCGTATACACCCTGGTGGAGCAACTCTACACCGGGTCACAACGTGCCTTGGCTGTGTTGGCCCTCTCCAACGAGGTGCCGACTCACCTGGCGAAAGTCCTTCGCCGGCTCGCCGTTCTTCCTCAACGGATCCAAGAGCTGCGACGGGCCTCTGCAAGAGCCGGAGCAATCGCCGCGCTGAGCCGGGCCAAGGCGTTCTTGCCAGAGCTAGACCCGACGGACATCGCCCTCGGCTACCCAAGCCTGAAGGAAGACGGCACCGCCTTTGATCAGAAGGACTTCGCAGCTTGCGTGAAGGCTATACGCCCGGTGGCTACTCTCATTGGCAACGATACAGATCTAACCATGTACCAGCCGGGTTACAATGCGGAGAATCAGAGGATCCCAACCCCTCGCTATGAAGCCCTCAACTTGATCCCGCCGGCTCGTCAGCACACTTTCGCCCCGGAGATTGACCCGGCCGGGTTAATTGACGAGGAAGCCCAATTCGAAGCTCTCAGCGGCATCGACTGGAAGTCATCAACTTTCCAGGTCTTGGGATCAGCCGGAGGAGAAGATAAGGACGAGTCGGAGACTTCAACTCAGCCAGCGTCGTAACTCAGCTGGCGGTTTACCAAACAATGCCTCACCCTTTTGGACTTAGCGAGTCGTGTAATAGAATAGGTGCAACAGTTTATCTCTGCCGTGCCATCGTGCACGTATTGAATGCTGAAGTCTTTTGAAGTTGTCTCTTTGATGTTTCTCCGGGTCATAATCAATCCTTTGTTTTTCTTAACCTCAAAAGAGGTGCCTTTAATTATCCTGCATAGAAGGGCAAATCACAAGTCTCGAGGCGGCTTACCACCCTGAGAATCATAAATTTTAGATAACCCGGAATATGAATCAAAAAGGACTTGTCTTCAATTATATCCTGAATACAGCCGTAAGAACATACTTAACGGCCGGCAAGCATACTTCCGGTTTAGATAACCCGGATGAGAAAGTTGGTACCGCAACTCTGGTTCAGCAATACTGCAAACCAAAGTTAAGCCGGCAAAGTGAGACCCGGCTATACACACCTTGACATAATCAGAGAAAACTTGTGATAAAGCAGAAGAACTTAGGGGCTTCCGGTTCGAATACGACTAGAGACTCGGCCCAAAGGGGTTAAGCTAAGATTCGGATGCGATCATATAGCCCCCAGTGGGTGTGGCGATGCCAATCAAGAGGGTACCGACAGCTATGTTCTCTTTGGTTCGAATACGACCCATGTTTGAACAGGAAGCCCCCAAGTGATTTTAAGAATTGTTTAACGACGCTGATTCGAATACGATCCACGTCGGTTCTCAGAGGGGTTAAACTATGATTCAAATATGACCAAAGGTAACCTCCCAATGAGCTCGGCACTTTGCCAATCAAATGGGTATCGACAGCTATGTTCTCTTTGGTTCGAATACGACCCATGTTTGAACAGGAAGCCCCCAAGTCATTATGTAATCTTGCAATGAAAACAACACGTGCATATTTGGAGGAGAAAAAAGGACAGAGGTCCTACTTTATTGCTTATCATAATATATACATGGCTAAGAGAAATATGTACACCACGAGAGCCGGTGGCTCAAGTGTAGTAAGGCCGAAGCTGAGCTATGTTCCACGGCCGACGGGTCTCTTCCTCCGACTTACATGAATCTTTGTGCTCCCGAATGTCAATGAGGTAATATGACCCGTTGTGCAAGTTCTTGCTGACCACAAAGGGCCCTTCCCAAGGCGGGGATAACTTGTGTGCATCTGTTTGATCCTGGATGAGCCGGAGCACGAGATCGCCTTCTTGGAAGACCCGGGATTTAACCCGGCGGCTATGATAACGGCGCAGGTCTTGTTGGTAAATCGCTGAACGGGCTGCTGCCACATCACGCTGTTCGTCCAACAAGTCCAGAGCATCTTGGCGCGCCTGTTCATTATCTGCCTCAACGTAAGCCGCCACGCGAGGTGAGTCATGACGGATGTCACTAGGAGGACTGCTTCTGCTCCATAAACCATGAAGAAAGGCGTAAAACCTGTAGACCTGTTAGGAGTAGTGTTGATGCTCCATAACACGGAGGGCAACTCCTCCACCCAACAACCCGGCGTCCGTTGCAAAGGGACCAAAAGCCGGGGCTTGATGCCCTTCAGAATCTCCTGATTAGCTCTCTCAGCTTGACCATTGGATTGAGGATGAGCCACTGAGGAAACATCAAGTCGGATATGCTCTCGTTGAAAAAACTCTTCCATGGCGCCTTTGGAAAGATTGGTGCCATTGTCAGTTATAATGCTGTGCGGAAAACCAAAGCGGAAAATCACCTTTTTCATAAATTGAACCGCCGTGGCTGCATCACACTTGCTAACTGGCTCAGCTTCCACCCACTTTGTGAATTTGTCAACTGCCACCAAGAGGTGGGTCTTCTTATCTTTGGAATTTTTAAAAGGCCCAACCATATCAAGCCCCCAGACCGCAAAGGGCCAAGTGATTGGGATCATCCTCAGCTCCTGAGCCGGCATGTGAGCCCATCGTGAGAACCTCTGGCAACCATCACACTTACTGACCAAGTCCTCCGCATCAGCATGAGACGTCAACCAATAAAAACCATGACGAAAAGCCTTGGCCACAAGAGACTTTGAGCCGTCATGATGGCCACAATCCCCTTCATGTATCTCACGCAAGATTTCTTGACCTTCCTCAGGGGAAACACAATGCTGAAACGCTCCCGTAACACTGCGGTGATGCAACTCTCCATTGATAACAATCATTGACTTAGCCCGCCGGGTTATTTGCCTGGCCAAAGTTTCGTCCTCAGGCAATTCGCCCCGGGTCATGTAAGCCAGATATGGCATTGTCCAGTCTGGTATGATATGAAGAGCCGCCACCAGTCGGGCCTCCGGGTCAGGGACAGCCAAGTCTTCCTCTGTAGGCAACTTAATAGAAGGGCTATACAGGACATCCAGGAAAGTGTTGGGCGGCACCGGTTTTCGCTGAGAGCCCAGCCGGCTTAAAGCATCCGCCGCCTCGTTCTTCCTGCGATCGATGTGTTCCACTTGATAACCCTGAAAGTGCCCAGCAATGGCATCAACCTCGCGGCGATAAGCCGCCATGAGAGGGTCCTTGGAATCCCACTTTCCTGATACTTGTTGAGCCACCAAGTCTGAGTCGCCGAAGCACCTTACCCGGCTTAAGCTCATCTCCTTAGCCATCCGAAGACCATGGAGCAAGGCCTCGTACTCAGCCGCGTTGTTAGTGCAAGGAAACAGCAACTGTAGCACATAATGGAACTTGTCACCTTTAGGGGAAGCCAACACGACTCCAGCCCCCGAGCCCTCCAACTGCCTGGACCCATCAAAGTGGATAGTCCAATATGTGTTATCCGGCTTCTGCTCAGGCACTTGTGACTCTGTCCAGTCATTGATGAAATCCACCAAGGCCTGAGATTTAACAGCAGTGCGTGGCACGTACTTGAGACCATGAGGTCCAAGCTCTATAGCCCACTTATCTACTCTCCCTATGGCCTCTCTGTTTTGAATGATATCACCAAGAGGGGCAGAACTGACCACAGTGATGGGATGACCCTCAAAATAATGCTTAAGTTTCCGGCTCGCCATGAACACACCATAAGCAAGCTTCTGCCAATGCGGATACCGCTGCTTGGACTCAATGAGCACTTCGCTGACATAATAAACCGGCCGCTGAACCGGATGCTCCTTACCCTCCTCCTTGCGCTCCACCACCATAGCCACACAGACGGCTCGTGTGTTCGCCGCCACGTATAATAATAAGGGCTCCTTATCAACCGAAGCAGCAAGGACTGGAGGCTCTGCCAGCTGCTTCTTCAAATCCTCAAAGGCAGTATTAGCTGCATCATTCCAGACAAAGTTATCAGTTTTCTTCATCAACTGATATAATGGCATGGCCTTCTCACCCAAACGGCTTATAAACTGGCTTAAAGCAGCGATGCGACCCGCCAAACGCTGAACGTCATTTATACACGCCGGCTTAGCCAGGGATGTGATGGCCTTGATCTTCTCCGGGTTAGCCTCAATGCCTCTGTCAGAAACCAAAAAACCCAAGAGCTTGCCTGCAGGGACACCAAAGACACACTTGGCCGGGTTAAGCATCATCTTGTAGACCCGGAGATTATCAAAGGTTTCCCATAAATCATCTATCAGGGTTTCCTCTTTTATGGACTTAACCACAATATCGTCCACATAAGCGTGAACATTGCGCCCAATCTGTTTATGAAGACAGTTCTATACACAACGCTGGTAAGTCGCCTGTGCACACTTAAGTCCAAAGGGCATAGACACGTAGCAGAAGGCTCCAAAGGGAGTGATGAACGTCGTCTTCTCCTGGTCCTTAACTGCCATTTTAATCTGATGATATCCGGAATAAGCATCCAAGAAACTTAAGCGCGCACAACCTGCCGTAGCATCAATGATTTGATCAATACGGGGGAGGGCAAAAGGATCAGCCGGACACGCCTTGTTTAAGTCCGTATAATCCACACACATCCGCCAAGTGCCGTTCTTCTTGAGTACGAGCACCGGGTTAGCTAACCACTCTGGGTGAAAGACTTCAACAATAAACCCAGCCGCCAAGAGCCGGGCCACTTCTTCACCAATAGCTTTCCGCCTCTCTTCATTAAACCGCCGAAGGAACTGCCTGACCGGCTTAAATTTCGGATCAACATTGAGAGTGTGCTCAGCGAGTTCTCTAGGCACACCTGGCATGTCAGAAGGTTTCCATGCGAAGATGTCCCTATTCTCACGGATGAACTCGATGAGCGCGCTTTCCTATTTTGGATCCAAATTGGCACTGATGCTAAACTGCTGAGATGAATCCCCTGGAACAAAGTCAACAAGCTTAGTTTCATCAGCCGACTTAAATTTCATCGCCGGCTCATTCTCCGTAGTTGGCTTTTTCAGAGAGGTCATATCTGTTGGGTCAACATTGTCTTTGTAAAACTTCAACTCCTCTGTAGCACAAACAGATTCTGCATAAGCTGCATCGCCTTCCTCACACTCCAGAGCCACTTTCCGGCTGCCGTGAACCGTAATGGTCCCATTATGACCCGGCATCTTGAGCTGTAAGTATACATAACACGGCCGTGCCATGAACTTGGCGTAAGCCGGCCGTCCAAATATAGCATGGTATGGACTTCTTATCTTGACCACCTCAAAGGTCAATTTCTCCACCCTGTAGTTGTTCTCATCTCCAAAGGCCACTTCCAACTCAATCTTGCCGACTGGATAAGCCGACTTACCAGGTACCACCCCGTGGAAAATAGTGTTGGACTGGCTGAGGTTCTTATCAATCAACCCCATACGACGGAATGTCTCATAATAGAGGATGTTGATGCTGCTGCCTCCATCCATGAGCACCTTAGGGAACTTATATCCTCCCACCTGAGGAGCCACCACCAGGGCCAAGTGACCCAGATTATCCACCCGTGGAGGGTGATCCTCCCTGCTCCACACTATAGGCTGCTCAGACCACCGCAAGTAGCGTGGAACCGCCGGCTCAACAGCATTCACAGCCCTCTTGTGAAGCTTCTGATCTCGCTTGCACAAACTAGTGGTAAACACATGATACTGTCCACCGCTAAGCTGCTTTGGATTGGTCTGATAACCCCCCTGCTGCTGTTGATGACCCTGGCCAGACTGTTGATTAAAGCCCCCTTGACCGTTCTGAGGACCGGAATTTGAGCCGCCGCCCGGGCCATTGTAATTCTTAAAGGCCTTCATGATTGCACAATCCTTCCATAGATGAGTCGCTGGCTTCTCTCTAGAGCCATGCCTTGGACAAGGCTCATTCAACAGCTGCTCCAGGGTCGGACCTGACCCGCCGCCTCGGGGAGGGGGCCTCCCCTTACGTCGCTGGTTATTCCCTTGTGAGCTGGCGTTAGCCACAAACTCTAGGCTGCCGTCGGCCTTGCGCTTGCCTCCTCCTTGGTTCCCTGGGTTATGCTGAAGACCCTTGCCATTGCCATTCTTCTTTCCCTTCCCTGCCCTTTCATCATCTGAAGGGGGATCCTTGGTACCATCAGAATCGGCGTACTTAACAAGAGCCGCCATTAGTGTACCCATATCACTGCAGTCGCGCTTAAGCCGCCCGAGTTTCATATTCAGGGGCACGAAACGACAATTCTGTTCTAGCATTAAGACTGCAGAGCCGGCATCCATCTTATCTGACGAATGTATGATCTCCTTGACCCGGCGAACCCAATGCGTCGTGGATTCACCCTCCTGCTGCTTGCAGTTAGTCAAATCCACAATTGACATCGACTGCCTGCAGGTATCCTTGAAGTTTTGGATGAACCGGGCTTTCAGCTCAGCCCAAGACCCGATGGAGTTCGGTGGTAGCCCTTTCAACCAAGTGCGGGCAGTCCCATCCAACATCATGGTGAAGTACTTGGCCATTGCCGCCTCACTGACCTCCAGTAGTTCCATGGCCATCTCGTAACTCTCGATCCAGGCTGCGGGTTGTAAGTCAGCTGTGTAATTAGGCACCTTCCTAGGGCCCTTGAAGTCCTTAGGTAGACGTTCATTACGGATAGCTGGCACTAAACAAGGGACACCCCCGGTCCTGATAGGGATGCCCACGTCGACGGAAGTCGTCGGATAAGCCGGGGGGGTCTGGTAAGCCGTCAATTGAGGCACTTGCTCCGCCTCTTGCCGCGCTCTGTCCTGGTCTGCTGCGTGAAAGGCTCCATTATGAGCCGGGCCGTGGCCAGGGGGCGGGTCATGGCGTCGGACATTACTTGAGCCGGTTGCTGAGACCATGTGCCGGCTATAACTCGGGCTCTGGCCTGGACGAGGGGTCGAGTGGATCCTGTCCCGGCTGTAGGAGTACGCCTCTTGCTGCGCCAGAGCTGTCTGAAGGAGTTCCCTGACCCGGCGGGTTTCAATAGCCGTCAGAGAGTCGCCGTCAACTGGGAGAGCCGCCAGCCGTGCTGCCGCAGCGACCATGTTCTCCGGCGGGTTATTATAATGACCCAGGGGTTTTGGCACGTACTAAGGCGGAGCAGGGGCACCTGGGGAGGCCCCATTACTCATGGCTGAATAGGGGCTCCAGACCCGGGCACTATGACCCCTGGCGGGTTACTAGACCCTGCACCTGGCGTGTTGAAGAGGTTGCGTGGATCGTAAACCGGAGGGAGTCGAGATTGGGTCTTTTGATGCCTCCTTCTCATGACCTCATTGGACGCGTTCTGATCCATCGTGAGTTGGAAGGACTGCGCTTGGATCAGCTGAGTTTGGGCATCGAGAGCCGCCCTCTCTGCAGCCATCCTGATCCCTTCCGCTGCAAGCTCCTCCTTAGCTTTCACTAGATCCAATTTTAACTGTGCCACCTCCGCATCATGTTGAGCTTGATCCGCCGGGTCAACCGTGGCGGTTAACAGGGCCGTCATCTTGTCCGTGAGATCCATCAGTACCTGAGCCGGAGAAGGCACCGGGTTTCCCGCTCCGGCAGCGGGGTTCTGAACAGGCTGCGCGCCAGCCATAAAGACTCCAACCTGACTTGGCGGCTCAAACGGGTCCGGAATACTGTCACCATCGGAACAACCCATGACCCTGCCATCTTGAAGTTGATACAACGAGTTTGACTCATCGGTGGCCGACTCGCCGTCAGAGCCGGCGGCCGCCTCATCACCAGCCCCAGATAGATGAGAGGGCCCTCCATGGATAGGTCCCACAAACGCGCGCCTCAAGGCAGGCCGGGCCCAGGCGGGTCGTGCACGCTGAGCCGTCCCGATGAGATCGGCGCAGAGATCCGGCTCAGGGCCCGGCTCACCAATCTTGCCAATGAAAACATGAATTCCGCCGAAGGGGACCCGGTACCCGTACTCAATTGAGCCGGCGTCGGGGCCCTAGTTTGCTTCGTCGATGTAGAGCTTGCCGCGACGACTCTTGGTCATCCGGCCCACAGCGTATCCCTTGAGCCCTTCGAAGCTGCCCTTCAAGAACTCAAATCCACCGTGCGCTGGCCCCACGGTGGGCGCCAACTGTCGTGGAATTGTCACGGCAGATGTCCTCGAGCTAGGACTTAGTCGTGGAGCCATCGCAGCTAGGAAGCTTGAAGGGGTTAATGCGGGACAAGGAACACGAGGGTTTATACTGGTTCGGCCCCTTACGGTGAAGGTAAAAGCCTACGTCCAGTTTGAGGTGATATTGATTAGGGTTACGATCACCAGGGAGCTAAACTGCTATGCCCGGCTCTCGATGAGATTGTTCTTGTCCCTAAACCGCTGCCGGGTCGTCCCTTTATATAGGGAGGCTGACGCCCAGCAGCTCTCAGAGTCCCGGCCGGCTCATAAGAGTGTCCGGCTCGGACTCTCAACTATTCTTGCCTTACACTACAAGTTCTACCATAATAATGATTGCAACTACGGGCCTTAAGCCATATCCGGGTCTTAAGCCCATCTTTGGCCCACCGTCTTTAAGCTTGGCGCCGGGCTTCTGGCAGTGACCATATGAGTAACCCGGCCCCTCCTGGCGGGTGACTCTAAGGTCTATATCCTCAACAACCGGTGCAATATCCTTTTCAAGTAATCATTTCAACGGTGTTCCTTTTGAGTGGGCCCTAACCCACAGGTCTTTTCCGAGGATCTTACCTAACTCTTCTAATTCTTCCCGAGCTTCCCAAATTCATTGCAAAGTTTGACGTAAGAATGAATTGTCATCAATCAAATGTCTTTCTCCAAGATTTTTCAAATTCTTTTCATTGTTGGTTCAATCTTTCAAATTTTCATTCCGGAGTGCCTCAACAATTCATGGTGGTGTTTCTCATCGTCATTCTCAACATTTCAAGATCAAGGTAGTGATTTCTCCTAAATCTTATCCGTTCTCTTGAAGATTCATAGTTCTACCTTATGCCATCCTCTCAAATTGTTTCCAATCACGTAATTCTTTTCACCCACCCGGAGCATTTCAGAAGCCTTTTCAGTTTGATTCTTCGGAGCCATCATCTCAGAATTATTCATTCTCAGCTTTCAGCTCTCGTTCTCCAAATCATACCGGTGCATCACTCAAATATCCTTTAGTCAGCTCGTGATCTATTCGTTCTCATGTATCCATTTTCCCTCGAGTATTTTCGCGTGTTCTTTAATTTTTACGGTGCTTCGTCCTCTATCCTTCATTTGTCAATTCTTACGGTGGTTCATTCAAGATTTCTCTTCCTCGTTATCATATCAATTTATTCATTGTTTCAATCCTACCGGTGGTTCGATGAAGACCTTCCCAAGTTTGCGCCATATCTATCTTAATCCTTTCTACGAGAATAAGTAGTATGCCAAATCCATTGCTTGTCATCAATGTAATTGGTGAAGGATGAGCATAAAGTAATTCTTATTCTTGTTTTCCTCCAAGTGATTAATTCCTTCTTCCGGAGTTCGTTCATGATATCAAATTCTCGGTTCCAAGCTGTTCATCTTTTCTTTCCGGAGCTCCAAGTTATTTCAATTATATCATTTCAAAGCTCCACCCAAATCATTGCAAGGCTTCACCTTGTGTTGTCAACTTCTCTTTCTTTTTTATCATCCTTTTATTACCGGAGTTCTCACGAAGGCTCAATATGGTGGTTCGTCAAGGTTTCCTTTCATTCTTCAGTTGTTCTTCAAGATTTCTCTCGGAGTCAAGATCCGTCAAGCTATACTCTAAAATAAACATGGTGCTCAACACATGTTTGTTTTGAGAAGTTCAAGCATTCTTCATCTTGCATTCTGAAGTGCAATTCTCACTATCTTATCTTTTGAGGTGGTGTTATGTCATTCTTGACAATTTGAGTTCGCGTTTCATGATTCACATGCTGTCAAGAATGAGATATTTTAAATCCACCAATCTCTTCGTTGGATTTATCTTTTCTCATGTTTCACCTAAAGCCTTCCCTAAGGAATGTTGCTATTATGGTGCTTATCAATGATCCAAGTTTTCTCCTATCCTCTCGGCGAGAGAAGTTTTCATCTCTTCGTTGATCTCGAGCAAGCAATTGTTTCTGTTAGTGGCCGGCTGTCACCTCATAATTTTGAGATGTGTCCATAAGCCCTGAACAAGCTTATTCTTTTCGTTGTTGGTTTTCCAACAACTCCGTTCTAACCTTCTTGGAAGGAGGCTTCCCAAATTCAACTGTGGTGGAAGTTATCATTTCCTTCTCCGTTCTCTTATTCCGAAGATCTATCTTCTATTCGTTCATCCCAGAGGCATTGTGATTTCACTCTATTCAACCCATCTTCTGTTTTATCAAGATCATCTTCTTTCCTTGATTATCCATGTAACCGGAGTGTTTTTCTTTTCGTTCATCTCCTTGGTATTCTTTCATTCAAATTGTTTAACCTCTCAAGGTTCTTTGGTTTCACTCATTTGTCTAAGAAGCATTTAGTTTTACCTCTTCTCTTTCTTTTCTGCTTCTCTCCGGTGTCGTCCTAGATCTCGGGACGAGATCCTCTCGTAGTGGTGGAGTGTTGTAACGCCCCGGATGTAACTTTCCATATTTGTAACTCCGACTCTTGCCATTTTCGGCTATGTGTTATGATATTCCCTCCATGGTCGGGTTTTGTTTTCCATTTTTCCATTTTGTTTTTTCATGCATCTCATATCATGTCATCATGTGCATTGCATTTGCATACATGTTCATCTCATGCATCCGAGCATTTTCCCCATTATCCATTTTGCAATCCGGCACTCCCACCTCCTCCGGCGCACCCCTCTTGTTTATTTTCCTGAGCGGGTGTTGAACGTTCTCGGAATGGGCCGAGGCTTTTCAAGTGGCCTTGGTATACCACCGGGAGACCACCGGTCAAGTTTCGTTCCATTTGGAGGTCGTTTGGTACTCCAACGGTTAACCGGGTAACCGCAAAGTCCTTTTGTGTGTTGCAGCAAAACCCCCCTCCAAACAGTCCAAAACCTCTCTAAGTCATCTCCATGCTCTAGGTCGTTCGATCACGATCGTGTGGGCGAAAACCGCACTCCATTTTGAGCCTCCTAGCTCCCTCTACCTATATATATGTGTCTCTCCCGAAATTTTCGCGCAGTCCAAACCCTAGCGTCTTCCTCCTCGCGCCGCCGGACACGCCGGTCCACGCCGGACATGTCCGCCGGACACGTCGCTCCGGCCAACCACAAGCCGCCACCTCACCCGGCCGCCGCTCCCCTCCACTCGCGTCGCGCCACCTCTCCGCCGCCAGCGCCCTCCTCCACCGCGCCACCCGGGGCCCAGATCCGGCCCGCCCCGGGCCGAACCGGCCGCGCCGGGCCCGTCCTCCGCCGCCTCCCGCCGCCCGCGCGCAGTGCTCCGGCCACCGCGCGCAACCACCGCCGCCTCGCCGCCTTCGCCGCCTCGCCGCAGCGCACCACCGCCGCCGTGTCGCCTCCTCCCGCCGGCGACGAACTCCGGCGACCTCGCCCGAGCGCCGCGCCGCCCTCCTCCGCACGCCGCGGCGCCCCTCCTCCGAGCTCCCCTCCGACCCCTCTCCGCGCCGCCCCGTCCTTCATCTCTGGCCGCCGCGCCGCCACTTCTCCGGCGAGCCTCGAGCTCGGGGCCGATCCAGATCCAGCCTATGGTTGACTTCTTCCCCTCCCGAAACATCTCTAAGTCCCGTAATTTTGACATTATATGCTCATGTTCATCGCATCATAACTCTCTGCATATAGCTCCGTTTCGTGCGTGTAATATATCGATATGTTCGTCCCATGATGCTCTTCATTTTATTCCATTGCACCATGTTCATTTGAGTCCATCTTGATGCCCAAATCTCTGGTGCAAGAGTGCTACTTGCTGTTATCTGCTGTTACTTAGCAGAACTTGGAGATTTGTTATTTTTGTTGCATTTAATCTGTGCATCTTATGGGCATGAGCTCTACATGTGTTTTGATGTATGCCACGCCATCTTTCCGATGGTGTATGACATGTATTTTCGTGATCTATGTGGTGACTAGCACAAGCATGCAAACTAGGCTCCGTAATGTTTCTGATTTCAGAGACTTAGTAATTTCTCTAAGTCTTTGTCTGCTGTTATTTTGTTGCTATGTGTCCATGTGGCTAGAGAGAGATCCATGCTTATTTTGAGGATGTTCAGTAAGGATGTTTTGTAGATATTGTTGTAATTGATCCATTAATGCATTTTTTTTGAAATTATGGGGTGCCATAGAATGACTCATTCTTGCTCTACTTTTGCTATAAAATATTTCTGGCAGATTGTTAACATGATATTCAATTTTGCCAAGCTTGTTGTAGTTGATCCTTTCATGCTATGTATTTGCTCTTGCCATGGATAGCTTCATAAACTGGTCATATTGCTGTAGGTCTGATTGTTTTGTCATGCATTGCTCTGTAGTGAGTGCATCAAGCTCACCAAGATGCATTCATATTATTGTTTCTGCCATGCTCTGTTTTCTGCTAAGTCTGAAACCTGTTAACGAAACTTGCTATGTTTACATGGTTGCCATCATATCTTCTGGTCTTTTTTGGATTATGGTCAGTAAGGGACTTTTGTCACATGCATTTAGTAGAATACTTCCATGCCTTGTTTTGCCATGTTCAGTTCCTGTAGCATGTTTATTTCGTGCTCTGAACATTGCTACCTGATGCTGTTTCAGTCATGTCAAGTAATTTTCACCAAGTCTGTGAACCTGTTATCTTTTGCAGTTTTGCCATGCTTGTTTGAACCTGTTGTGGTGTGATCTAGCCGTAGCTCAGTGTTCATCTTTTGTCAAGCATCTCCTGTAGATTACGTTCATATGCTTTGTTGCTATGTTAGAGTGCTGTAGCATTGTTACTTGTTGCATTTTAAGTGCTATCATGCTGTTAATCGCAGATTCGTGTCATTCTTGTTTTGCTTGCCATTTGCAAACCGTGCAACCGTTTCCGGTGATCTTTATATCGATTTCAATCGAAATCACCTCATCTTTCCAGTGTCATGCTTGGTTTGCCAACTTACTGCCTTGTTCATCATTTTCCTTCCGGGGCACGCATATGCATCGCATACCATATCTTGCATATCATTCATGTATTGCATCATGTTGCTTGTGCATCTCTCGTGATTGATTGTGGTTCCGTTGCTTGTGTTCTTGTCTTGGGTAGAGCCGGGAGACGAGTTCGTGTACGAGGAACCTGTTGACTATGCTTACGAGGATCGAGCTTTCGACAACTCTGAAAACCTTGCAGGCAAGATGACCAGACCCTCGAAATCACTTCTATCTTTGCTTTGCTAGTTGTTCGCTCTATTGCTATGCTGCGCTACCTACCACTTGCTATATCATGCCTCCCATATTGCCATGTCAGCCTCTAACCATCTTTTCCTAGCAAACCGTTGTTTGGCTAAGTTACCGCTTTTGCTTAACCCTTCTTATAGCGTTGCTAGTTGCAGGTGAAGATGAAGTTTGTTCCGTCTTGGAACATGGATATGTTGGGATATCACAATACCTCTTATTTAATTAATGCATCTATATATTTGGTAAAGGGTGGAAGGCTCGGCCTTATGCCTGGTGTTTTGTTCCACTCTTGCCGCCCTAGTTTCCGTCATACCGGTGTTATGTTCCTTGATATTGCGTTCCTTACGCGGTTGGGTGATTTATGGACCTCCTTGACAGTTCGCTTTGAATAAAACTCCTCCAGCAAGGCCCAACCTTGGTTTTACCATTTGCTACCACCTATCCCCTTTTCCCTTGGGTTCTGCAGACTCAAGGGTCATCTTTATTTTATACCCCCCCCCCCCGGGGCCAGTGCTCCTTCGAGTGTTGGTCTGAACCGAGCAGCCTGCGGGGCCACCTCGGGGAAACTCGAGGTCTGGTTTTACTCGTAGCTTGACTTATCCGGTGTGCCCTGAGAACGAGATATGTGGAGCTCCTATCGGGATTTGTCGGCACATCGGGCGGCTTTGCTGGTCTTGTTTTACCATTGTCGAAATGTCTTGTAAACCGGGATTCCGAGACTGATCGGGTCTTCCTGGGAGAAGGTTTATCCTTCGTTGACCGTGAGAGTTTATGATGGGCTAAGTTGGGACACCCCTGCAGGGTATTATCTTTCGAAAGTCGTGCCCGCGGTTTTGAGGCAGATGGGAATTTGTTAATATCCGGTTGTAGAGAACTTGACACTTGACCTTAATTAAAACGCATCAACCGCGTGTGTAGCCGTGATGGTCTCTTCTCGGCGGAGTCTGGGAAGTGAACACGGTTTCTGGGTTATGTTTGACGTAAGTAGAGGTTCAGGATCACTTCTTGATCATTGCTAGTTCACGACCGTTTCGTTGCCTCTCTTCTCGTTCTCATTTGCGTATGTTAGCCACCATATATGCTTAGTGCTTGCTACAGCTCCACCTCACTACCTTCTCCTACCTATACGCTTAAATAGTCCTGATCTCGCGGGTGTGAGATTGTTGAGTCCTCGTGACTCACAGATACTTCCAAAACAGTTGCAGGTGCCGATGATACCAGTGCAGGTGACGCAACTAAGCTCAAGTGGGAGCTCGATGAAGATCTTGTTTGTTATGATGTTTCGTTTCCTGTTGATCAGTAGTGGAGCCCAGTTGGGACGATCAGGGATCTAGCAGTTGGGTTGTCTTCTTTTATTTTGGTTCCGTAGTCGGACCTATGTGTGTATCTTGAATGATGTTGATTATATTTATGTATTGTGTGAAGTGGCGATTGTAAGCCAACTCTTTATCCCATTCTTGGTCATTACATGGGATTGTGTGAAGATGACCTTTCTTGCGACAGAACCACAATGCGGTTATGCCTCTAAGTCGTGCCTCGACACGTGGGAGATATAGCCACATCGTGGGCGTTACAAGCAGCAACAGATTTGAAACTAGTGGTTTTACTAACCATCAACAATTGATGCTCCTACTTGATTTCTACTTCCGTGGTGTCAAACATCGCGAATAGCTCAAGGATCATCATATCTATCCCTGATTTGTTATAGTTCATCACGAAGCTCTAGTAGCTTGGTGGCAGTGAC
This sequence comes from Aegilops tauschii subsp. strangulata, assembly GCF_002575655.3. Lineage (NCBI taxonomy): Eukaryota > Viridiplantae > Streptophyta > Magnoliopsida > Poales > Poaceae > Aegilops > Aegilops tauschii. The sequence goes on from NC_053035.3 coordinate 466,215,404, forward strand.
TTTGGAGAACCATCACTATCTCCTCTGGAAGATTAAACCCCACTCGATTCAAGCGATTGTAATACTCAGACAATCTGAGCACATGCTCAACGATTGAGCTTTTCTCCCTTAGTTGGCAGGCTTAAGAAACTTGTCGGAGGTCTCACACCTCTTGACATGGGCACGAGCCTAAAATCCCAATTTCAGCTCTTGGAACATCTCATATGTTCCGCGACGTTTCAAAATGTCTTCGGTGCCTCAATTCTAAACCGTTTAACATTACACACTGAACTATCACGTAGTCATCAAAAACGTGTATGTCAGATGTTCACAACATCCACAAACGACGCTTGAGGTTCAGCACACCGAGCGGTGCATTAAGGACATAAGCCTTCTGTGTGGCAATGAGGACAATCCTCAGTTTACGGACCCAGTCCGCATAATGGCTACTATCAACTTTCAACTAAATTATCTCTAGGAACATATCTTAAACAGTAGAACTAAAGCGTAAGCTACGACATAATTTGCAAAGACCTTTTGACTATGTTCATGATAATTAAGTTCATCTAATCAAATTATTTAATGAACTCCCACTCAGATAGACATCCCTCTAGTCATCTAAGTGATACATGATCCGAGTCAACTAGGCCGTGTCCGATCATCACGTGAGACGGACTAGTCATCATCGGTGAACATCTCCATGTTGATCGTATCTACTTTACGACTCATGTTCGACCTTTCGGTCTCTTGCGTTCCGAGGCCATGTTTGTACATGCTAGGCTCGTCAAGTCAACCTAAGTGTTTCGCATGTGTAAATCTGGCTTACACCCGTTGTATGCGAACGTTAGAATCTATCACACCCGATCATCACGTGGTGCTTCGAAACAACGAACCTTCGCAACGGTGCACAGTTAGGGGGAACACATCTCTTGAAATTTTAGTGAGGGATCATCTTATTTATGCTACCGTCGTTCTAAGCAAATAAGATGTAAACACGACAAACATCACATGCAAATCATAAAGTGACATGATATGGCCAGTATCATCTTGCGCCTTTTGATCTCCATCTTCGAGGCGCGGCATTATCACCTTCGTCACCGGCATGACACCATGATCTCCATCATCATGATCTCCATCATCGTGTCTTCATGAAGTTGTCTCGCCAACTATTACTTCTACTACTATGGCTAACGGTTAGCAATAAAGTAAAGTTATTACATGGCGTGTTTCATTGACACGCAGGTCATACAATAAATTAAGACAACTCCTATGGCTCCTGCCGGTTGTCATACTCATCGACATGCAAGTCGTGATTCCTATTACAAGAACATGATCAATCTCATACATCACATATATATAATTCATCACATCCTTTTGGCCATATCACATCACATAGCATACCCTGCAAAAACAAGTTAGACGTCCTCTAATTGTTGTTGCATGTTTTACGTGGCTGCTATGGGTTTCTAGCAAGAACGTTTCTTACCTACGCAAAAGCCACAATGGTGATATGCCAATTGCTATTTACCCTTCATAAGGACCCTCTTCATCGAATCCGATCCGACTAAAGTGGGAGAGACAGACACCCGCTAGCCACCTTATGCATCAAGTGCATGTCAGTGGGTGGAACCTGTCTCACGTAAGAGTACGTGTAAGGTCGGTCCAGGCCACTTCATCCCACAATGCCGCCGAATCAAGATAAGACTAGTAACGATAAGCAAATTGAGCAAATCATCGCCCACAACTACTTTGTGTTCTACTCGAGCATAGAATCTACGCATAGACCTAGCTCATGATGCCACTCTTAGGGAACGTAGCAGAAATTCAAAATTTTCTACGCATCACCAAGATCAATCTATGGATTAACTAGCAACGAGAGAGAGGGGAGTGCATCTTCATACCCTTGAAGATCGCGATGCGGAAGCATTGCAAGAACGCGGTCGGTGGAGTCGTACACGAAGCGATTCAGATCGCGGCCGAATCCGATATAAGCACCGAACAACGGTACCTATGCGTTCAACACACATGCAGCCCGGTGACGTCTCCCGTGCCTTGGTCCAGCAAGGACAGAGGGAGAGGTTGGGGAAGACTCCGTCCAGCAGCAGCACAACGGCATGGTGGTGATGGAGGAGCGTGGCACTCCCGCAGGGCTTCGCCAAGCACTGCGAGAGACGAGGAGGGAGAGGGGTAGGGCTGCGCCAAGAGAGAGGGAGACTCATGTCTATGGAAGAATAGTGCTCATATTCATAGCCCTTAGCTCTTCCCTGCGAAACAGAGTTGTTAGCACGATGATGTTCATATGAGGACTTTGATCCTTTTGAGAATTTGATCCATGTGAGGAATTTGGTCCGTATGAGGACTTGGATCCATATGAAGAATTTGGTCCATATGAAGAATTTGATGTGGGGTTCCTATTGTTCACAGGTGGTTTCATGAGGACATTCACCTGAAGACTTTCAAGGCACCTTTTGGGAACCCAGATTTTCTTCATAGGAGAACTGTTCCTGGAGTTAGTGTCAACATATCTAGCAAATACTTCACCATTCTGATTTTTAAACAGTTTATAGTTGGAGTCAAATGACTCATCAGAAGAATGAGAAGATTCACATGTAAAGCCAGATAAATTAGATGGATCAACTGGAGGTCCCTTTGCAGCAACCCATGAGGTTTTGGGGTACTGCTCAGGCTTCTAGTATGTACCATCAGCATTGAGTTTCCTCTCAAAGGCAATACCCTCTTTCCTAGGGTTCCTGCTGAGGATCTTGTTGGGGAACGTAGCAGAAATTCAAAATTTTCTACGCATCACCAAGATCAATCTATGGATTAACTAGCAACGAGAGAGAGGGGAGTGCATCTTCATACCCTTGAAGATCGCGATGCGGAAGTGTTGCAAGAACGTGGTCGGTGGAGTCGTACACGAAGCGATTCAGATCGCGGCCGAATCCGATCTAAGCACCGAACAACGGTACCTCCGCGTTCAACACACATGCAGCCCGGTGACGTCTCCCGTGCCTTGATCTAGCAAGGAGAGAGTGAGAGGTTGGGGAAGACTCTGTCCAGCAGCAGCACAACGGCATGGTGGTGATGGAGGAGCGTGGCACTCCCGCAGGGCTTCGCCAAGCACTGCGAGAGATGAGGAGGGAGAGGGGTAGGGCTGCGCCAAGAGAGAGGGAGACTCATGTCTATGGCAGCCCCAAAACCCCACTATATATAGGGGAAGGGGAGGGACTGCGCCCCCATCTAGGGTTCCCCCCCCTAGGGGTGGCGGCTAGCCCTAGATTGGATGGAGGGGGCGGCCAAGAGGGGGAGAGAGGGGGGGGCGCACCCTAGGTGGGCCTTAGGCCCATCTGAGCCTAGGGTTTTCCCCCTTCCCCTTCAAGCTGCGCCTTGGGCCCTGGTGGGAGGCACACCAGCCCACTCAGGGGCTGGTCCCTTCTCACTCTTGGCCCATGCAAGCCTCCGGGGTTGGTGGCCCCTCCCGGTGGACCCCCGGAACCCTCCGGTGGTCCCGGTACATTACCGGTGACGCCCGAAACTCTTCCGGTGGCCAAAACGGGACTTCCCATATATAAATCTTTACCTCCGGACCATTCCGGAACTCCTCTTGACATCCGGGATCTCATCCGGGACTTCGAACAACATTCGGTAACCACGTATATCTATTCCCTATAACCCTAGCGTCATGGAACCTTAAGTGTGTAGACCCTACGGGTTCGGGAACCATGCAGACATGACCGAGACACCTCTCTGTCCAATAACCAATAGCGGGATCTGGATACCCCATATTGGCTCCCACATGTTCCACGATGATCTCATGGGATGAACCACGATGTCGGGGATTCAATCAACCCCGTATACAATTCCCTTTGTCTATCGGTATGTTACTTGCCCGAGATTCGATCGTCGGTATCCCTATACCTTGTTCAGTCTCGTTACCGGCAAGTCTCTTTACTCGTTCCATAACGCATGATTCCGTGGCTAACTCCTTAGTCACATTGAGCTCATTATGATGATGCATTACCGAGTGGGCCCAGAGATACCTCTCCATCATACGGAGTGACAAATCCCAGTCTCGATTCGTGCCAACCCAACAGACACTTTCAGAGATACCTGTAGTGCACCTTTATAGCCACCCAGTTACGTTGTGACGTTTGGTACACCCAAAGCATTCCTACGGTATCCGGGAGTTGCACAATCTCATGGTCTAAGGAAATGATACTTGACATTAGAAAAGCTCTTAGCAAACGAACTACACGATCTTGTGCTATGCTTAGGATTGGGTCTTGTCCATCACATCATTCTCCTAATGATGTGATCCCATTATCAATGACATCCAATGTCCATGGTCAGGAAACCATAACCATCTATTGATCAACGAGCTAGTCAACTAGAGGCTTCCTAGAGACATGTTGTGGTCTATGTATTCACACATGTATTACAGTTTCTAGTTAATACAATTATAGCATGAACAATAGACAATTATCATGAACAAGGAAATACAATAATAACCATTTTATTATTGCCTCTAGGGCATATTTCCAACAGATCTGCTTTTTAAGCACATCACAAAGAGTCTGATGCCCTTTGAGGCTTTTGTACATGCCTGTCATGTACAATTCCTTCAGCCCTGCATCGTTAGTGATACTAGCAATGTCCTCAGATGAGGAATTAGTGATAGCAGAGACAATTGAAGAATTTGTAGCATTAGAAGCATTTGAACATTCAGGTAAAGAATTAGCAGATTCACGTTCAATGCATTTCAAACATGGAGGAACAAATTCTTCCTGAGCAGCGCTGATTTGTTGAGCAAGTAATGAATCGCGCTCCTTCTAAAGATCTTCATAACTCACTCTTAGCTTCTCAAGATCTTGCTTTCTTTGAAGAAATTCATAAGAAAGCTTCTCATGATCAGATAAGAGAGTGTTATGATGACCTTGAAGGTTGTCAAACCTAGTCTGAAGTCTCTGAAGATTTTCAGTCAAGGTTTTAGAACGATCCATTTCTTCACCCAACATATCATCACTTTTGTCTAGCATGTTTTGAACCTTTTCCAAGGCCTTTTGTTGTTTAGTGGCAATACAAACAAGCTTGGTATAGCTAGGTCCAAAATTATCATCAGATTCATCATCACTAGACTCGGATGAGGAACATTCGGTTACCTTGGCACCTTTTGCCATGAGGCATGGTGCAGAAGATGATGGTTCAGGTTCGAAAGTCATCGTTTTGAGTGATTCCTTGAAATCCTCAAACCAGGGATCATGACAAGTTCGATGACCTTCATACACGTCAGAGATTCGGTCCCAGATAAGCTTCGCATTGCAAAGATGCATAATGCGCCCGAATTCATCTCTGGATAGGCAGGAACAGATGATATCCTTCGCCATGATGTCAACTCGAGTGTACTTGCGAATATCATCAGTGTCTGCCATCTTGCATAGATTGGTAAGACCAATCTCAGTGACGGTCCACAGCTCGCTGTTCATTGCCATGAGGCATTTCCTCATCATGGCCTTCCACTTGGGATAATCATGACCGTCAAAGATGGGGCATGTCACTTTCTTCATACCTGCGGTCGACATAACTAAAACTCCAGGCGGTTAAACCAAAATCACACAGAACAAGGGAGTACCTTGCTCTGATACCAATTGAAAGTGCGTTATATCGACTAGAGGGGGGTGAATAGGCGATTTTTATGAATTCTTCACTGAGGAATTTGCCGGTGAGGAAATTCCTTAGGGAAGAACTACTAGCAGCGGAATAAGTACTCAGAAGTAAACATAACAGAATACAAGCATGGTCATCATGATGAAATAAAGACAGGCACAGAGTACAGAAAGCATAAACACAGGATAGCACAGGATGAAGACAAACAGACTGAAGAAATTGAACTGAGGAATTGAGAAAGTCTTCAGTCAAAGTCTTCAAACACAGATATGAACAAGTGCACAACACAGTTATGAGGAAATGAAAGAGTTGAGGAAATAGAACCAATAAGCTCGGTGAAGACAATAATTTGGTAGACCAGTTCCAACTGCTGTCTCAGTTGTACATCTGGTTGGAGAGGCTAGGTATTTAAACCTAAGGACACACAGTCCCGGACACCCAGTCCTGAACACACAGTCCAGGACACTTAGGCCTCACCGTATTCTCCTTGAGCTAAAGTCACACAGACCTCGCCGAATCACTCGTGGTAAGTCTTCCGGTGACTTCCGAACCTTCACAAACTCGGTCACTCAGCGATCCACAATTCCTCTTGGATGCTCTAGACCATGACGCCTAACCGTCTGGAAGAAGCACGGTCTTCAAAGGTAACAAGCGTCGGATCCACGCAGGATCAATCTCTTCAGTGATGCTCAATCACTTTGGGTTTGTAGGTGTTTGGGTTTGGGTTTTCCTCACTTGATGATTTTCGCTCAAAGCCCTCGGAGGATGAGATGCTCTCAATTGACAAGTGTCAGTTTCTCTCGGAGCAGCCAACCAGCTAGTGGTTGTAGGGGGCGGCTATTTATAGCCTAGGGAGCAGCCTGTCATGATAAGACATAAATACCCTTTAATGATATGACCGTTAGGTGGGTAGATATTTTGGGACAGCTAGCGCATAGCACAACAACGGTCGGAAATTTGAGTATCAAATTCCTCAGGGCTATCATGTTCCTCGCTGTGTAGGCAATCCGCACTGGCGAATTCCTAACTCCTCAGTCAGAACAAATTTCTCAGAGACCAGAAGAACTTCGTCTCTGTCACTGAAGAATATGACTGAACTGTATGAGATTTCCAATGGCTTCACTCGAAGGGATTGGTAGGTGTAGGATTTTGAGTTGAACATCACATGCAAAATTTTCCTTAGTATTTCCTCGACCCCCTTTAACAGTACGGTGTTTCCTATGACTCAAGAAAGAGAAAATGAAACTACGAAAACAAAAGTCTTCACGCTTCATGTTCCTCAAATGAATACCAAGTCTTCAAGGTCACACCAATTTCTTCACTTTCAAATTCTTTAGAAAGTCTTCAGTCGAAGAACTTCATTTTTAGGGGTCGACTTTCTCTGTAAATATCAAACTCCTCATAGAGTTATAGACCTGTGTACACTCACAAACGCATTAGTCCATTAACCTATAAGTCTTCAATACACCAAAATCACGAAGGGGCACTAGATGCACTTACACATATGTAAAAATAATGAAGGCTGAGATATGGCAACTCTTAATTTGCACATCGTCTGACCAGCCTTCAAAAACATGGAACACACTCTATATGTGATATAGTGATTGCGGTATGGTGACTCTGTTGGAGTTGCTCTAAGAAGGTATATGCCTTCTCTCACGGAGCTATGCCTGTGGCGAGGATGTGTGTATGGGGTTAGGGCCGCTAAGAGGAGACGTACCTTCCATCACGTCTCTCCTTCCCATTCCCGGTTTGTTGTTGTTCTCTTCGTTTTTATTTCATTGTGTTGTGGTTCTTGTTTTTTTGTTGCGGTTTGGGGTTGTCAGTTGTGTGGATGAAGGGATACGAGAAACATTTTTTTGGGGGGGTGGGGGCTGTCAATGCTTTAGGATTCTTTGGGCCACGAAACTTTGTCTGAGCGACATTTTTGGGTGGTGTTTTTTCGTTTTCACAAGACGGTTTCACCTTCTATTGATAGTGTTGTCTTGCTTGTTTCTGTAGAGGCATTGGTGGATGGATGGTCGGTCACTAGCCGGGGTCAGGTTTGTGGTCGGGTGTGTGATGACGTATAAGCAATTTTCTTTGGTTTGATACTCCATATAGCAACTCTAGCAGAGTTGTCATCTTCCAATCACTTCTAGTACTACTAGATTGATGGAGGATACGGTATGTGGCCATGGACGATGCGGTTGGAAGCATGATATGACAGCTACCTCTTCTTTCTTTTATGGTGGCTTCATTCATTGTTGTGCATGTCCATATGGCCGGCCTATCAATCGAGGTTGTGCTGGCGAAGAGGCCAAGTGTATGCTTGTACTCATGCAGATGAGGCTGGTCCCTGTACTACATTTACCTTGCGTACAACAAAACTTGCTCTTGACATAGTGGTTGTTCCCCGCTTCCCTTATGTACGATATTTTCACTGAAGCGAGAGGCCTAATTTCACTGTTGTGGCCCATCGATACTCCTACGTCTACGTAAAAGCTATCTAAGCCGACGTAACCTTCCTAGAGCATGGTTAATAATATACAGCTGCTGGCTATAACATATTGCCAATGTAATAGCTAACACATATAATAGTTGGCTATACGAAAGTACTATTTTGTCAATATATGACCCACCTTTCACTCTCATAAAGCTTCTTGAAACTCGTGCTACAGCCGGCTGTAAGTCTACAACCCGTTTTCCTTCTCTCTCCTCTTCTCTTTCTTCCAACTTAGCAATAACACAATATATAAATCCTTACAACCTGCTTACATCACCTTATTATACTTGCTCTAACTACTTTTCTTTCTACCCCTGATTTTTAAGGGGGTGGGCCCTTCCATCCCCATCGAACAATCCCTTGTTTCCACGTTCTTTTTTTTAACGTAAAAACCATAAGTAAGTTCACGTCGATGTAGCATTACTCGTGGCCCATACCGAATCTCAGATCTGCAGTCGGATGGTAACAAACATCGTACATTCGATTTTTGCACGTACAGTTTTTTTGATACGTAGTACTTCCTCCGTTTTTATTTACTCCGCATATTAGTTTTGGTCAAAATCAATACCATTAGATTCGTTGTTGAATGCACTTCCACATCATATAGATCTGTTATGCTAAATATTTATATTCATTTCTATAAATTTGGTTAAATTTTACAAAGTTTGACTTCAGTCAACTCTAATATGGAGAGTAAAAAAATGGAGGGAGTAATTCTCGACTTGTGTCCAACAAACCCACAGTTGCATGGAAGTGTATGTGCCGCATGCATGCACGGGTTGACGGGCACGTACGCATGTTTTGTCATGTGAGAACGTATAGAAGACGTACGGTTCGTGGAAAACCGAACAATTCCGCCACGGAAAGTCCATTGATTCTTTGACGTAAATGTTTCCTCGGGAAGGAGCACGTGAGCCGGCGACCGCCCATAGCAGAGTACTCCCTCAGTCTCAGTTTACAAATCCTACGCGTATACCTAGGTTGTCAATTTTATCACCCTGATATAAATTATATAACACAAAAATTATACCTTTTGAAAATAGAACATTTGAAGTTTATATTGGTATATTTTTTGTAATATATGATTTGTATTAGGTTGGTCAAATTGACGACTTAGGGGTACGCGCACGCCCTGTAAACTGAAAGAGGGAGTACTATGCATGCATGCTTGGTTCAGTGATAAATGAAAATACGAAACGGGAGCCGGAGAACGGTGAGCTTCTCGATGATTGAGGAACGCATTAATTTTTCGAAGCCCAAAGAGTCTACAGCTCGCTCATCCACAATAGACCTGGCTATATATACGGCCGCGGGCTCGGCATGCAGCCCTCAGTTCTCGATCGTCACCAACCACATGCTACACACCATGCCACCGGAGCTCAAGGACATGGAAGAGCTCGTGGAGGCGATCCTCATCCGCCTCCCGCCCGACGAGCCTGAACACTTGGTTCGTGCCTCCCTCGTCTGCAAGCCGTGGTGCCGCCTCATCTCCGACCATGGCTTCCGCAGCCGCTACCGTACCTTCCACAAGACACCCCCCATGCTTGGCTTTCTCCACAACTGGCCGCACCACCAAGTTTCTCCCGTGCGATCCCCGGCACCACCAAGCTTCATCTCCACCACCAAGTTTCTCCCGTGCGATCCCTGGCACCGGCACTCGCACCGGTATGACCTTTTTGTGCAAGACTGCCGCCACGGCCGTGGCCTCCTTGCGTACGAGGACAAGGATGAGAAGCAGTGCTACCTGGTCGTCTGGGACCCCATGACGGGCCACGCAACGAAGCTATGGAAGCCACTCCCATATGACAGGTACTCTAGTACAAGAGCAGCGGTGCTTTGTGCTGTGGACGGCTGCGACCACGGGGCTTGCCACTTGGGCCCATTCTTGGTGGTCTTCGTCAACCTTCACGAGGAGGGGTTGGCTACGGCCACCGTTTACTCGTCAGAGACAAACACTTGGAGCTCTCCGGCCTCCCTTCACCTAGGTTTTAGAAAATATGAACTCTACTTATCTGACATGGCCACATTGCTCACCGGTGACGCGATCCACTTTCTCTTTGCGCGGGATGACCTCGCTGGTCTTCTCAAGTACGACTTGGGCACGTCTTGCTTGTCAGAGGTTGAGTTGCCGGCGATTGCGATGTACGACGACTACTCTCCGGTCCTCATTGCACTGGAGGGCGATGGTCGGCTGGGGATTGCAGTGCTGGACTATATGAACAGCATCTACTTGTGGTGGAGAGAGGAGGGTCCCGACCAAGTTGCAACATGGACCCAACCGACAGTCATCGACCTCAAGAATCATCTCCATCTTCGCCATCCAGATGCACTAAGTCAGCTGGTCGGATCTATTGAAGGCACGGTCATAATTTTTGTAATCACAAATACTGGCACCTACAAGATTGATCTCAAATTACTGAGTTCCGAGAAGCTGAAGCTCACGAGCAAGTTTTCTGTATCTGAAGACGATTTACATACCCACTTTCCCTATTTAAGCTTTTACAATCCACCAGGTATATATTATCTTTACTTCCATCTATTATCCATATATATGTGGTCTTTTATTGTTATTTGGAGTAGCTGTTAGTAAGTGATAATACTATAATTTTGGCAGTGGCACAAACGGAGAAACTGGCCGATTCAGGAGAAGGTGAAACAGGAAGCAGCGACGAGGAATCAGTAGAAAGTGAAGCTGGAAGCAGCGGCGAGGAATCAGGAGAAAGTGAAGCTGGAAGCAGCGAGGAGTATTCAGAAGAAAGTGAAGCTGGAACCAGCGACGAGGAAATGGAAGAAAGTGATGTTGGGAGCAGCGATGAGGAACGATGCAAGAGGAAGTGCAGCTGGATACAGCGATGAAGAAGCATAGACCTTGAAGCTGGAATCGTCATTCTGTCTACTGTTATGGTATTGGTTTTCGTTCTAGTAGTACTTTTTGTTTATGATCCGTGACGCTGAGTGCGAGCATTGTCCTCGCAGATCTTGTCTAGGTGTCCCAATCATTTTACATATATATTGATGTTATTCATCACCTAGGGTGCAGAATAAGTTATTCTTCACCTGAGATAATCTTACGATCACTTCATAATTAAATTACATTTGGAATTCAAATAGTTACATTCCTATTGATTCAGTACGTAAAATTTGGTATAAGAAAATAAAAATATAGGTCATAAGACATGAAAATTTGCAGTTTATGTTCATTTTACACTATGTTTTTACGTTTGTAATTTTACGTAACATAAGATTTTTTTACGGTGATTATATATTTTCTTGCGGTCTCTTTTTACATCAGAAATAAGAAAAAACTTATGAAACATAAAATTACGGTGCATTGGTGCTAAATTAGGGGGTGAAGAATAACTATTTCTCACCTAGTACTATATATACTATTTTATATCAGAAATATATATATATATAAAATCCATTCTACCACCCGGTGGTAGTTACCCCACATATCTCATATACTACCAAGTGGTACTATATATATTATTTTATTATTTTAAATATGTTTATATACTATATCTAAGATATTTCAAAGCAAGTTACGTGAAAAAAGTGCATATGAGCCCATAATTTTTGTTATATTTATGAAATACGTACATATTTGTACGTAAAAAAGAGCATACTCAAAAAATGGTACATACTACCTAAAAATTAGTATATATACTACATAATCATTGTTATATACTACATACTACACGTACATACTCTCGGTTTCGACAGCTTGTAATATATATATATATATATATATATATATATATATATATTTGTGTGTGTGTGTGCGCGCGCGCCGTTTATTCCCAGTATTGCTCACATCGGCTATATATTATTGGCAACCTCAGAATTAAGATGTCAGTAACATTTCTGCGATGCTGACTGCTTTACTAGAAAATTGGCACAATATTCACTACCAAGGCCGTCGGCATAGCCATGACTAGCCGTCGGGTCAGGCCTATGCCGACGGCCCCCATCGGCATAGGGCCGTCGGCAACATATCCGTCGGCGTAGCCAGGATGACCGTCGGCATAGAAAAGCCGTCGGCATAGACCCTATGCCGACGATGGCCGTACATCTATGCCGACGGCCTTGGCCGTCGGCGACGTCATCGGCCGTCGGCGACGTCATCGCCTAACGGCGGCCGCCGTCAAGTGTTGCCCAATGGCTTCTCGCCACGTGGCGAGACGCCGTTCAGCATGGGCGGGTCAATGCCGACGGCCCAGCCGTCGGCTTAGTTTGAAATTATGCCGACGGCTAGACCGTCGGCATAGACACGCCACGTGTCAGATACTGGGCGCTCCTGGGGCAGTCGGCCACTGGGAGCTCACGCCAGGCCTATGCCCACGGCCTAGCCGTCAGCATAGTTTCCACGTGTCGTCCACTGGGAGCTCACGCCAGGCCTATGCCGACGGCCTAGCCGTCGGTATAGTTTCCACGTGTCGTCCACTGGGAGCTCACGCCAGGCCTATGCCGACGGCCGTCGGCATAGATTCTGTCCATTTTTTTTCTTTTTTCTGTTTTTTTCAGCTCAATTCATTTGAATATATAACAAACAGCATATATAACAAACAGCATATACACAGCATCACACAACAAATTGGCATCGCAAAGCATCACACATATAAGTATCATCACCACAAAGCATATAAGAATCTCACAAACAACAATAAGATAAGTATCATCACAATCATACAAGGATCATAGCATCGAGAACAAGCAAGTATCATAGCATCGAGAAAGGCTTAAGCGCCAGGACGTCGAGCACCGCGGAGGTCGTCACCGCCAAGACCGCCGAAGCCCAGGTCGTCACTGCTAGCGGCAGCGCTACCGCCAAGACCGCCTCCGCCTCCGTCTCCGTGGATCGGAGTGGTCGGGCTCCGTGTCTCGGGAGTGTTGCGAAGACCACCGCCAACGGTAGATGCACCTGTTCCTTGGGTGTTGAAAAGATATATTAACGGGATATAAGACTGTGTTGAAAGGCATGACATGCTTTGGGTGAATTGATTGGGGATGAACTAACCGGCGAGGGGCCAGCGTTCTGTGCCACAAACTCCTCAAAGGTCAGCAGCAGTGGTTGTGCTGGAGGACCCTCTGCTGATGGCCATTGAGGACACCTGCCGGCCGCCATTTCCTGAAAAGTGTGCTGCATCTCGCGATCCCTCTGCTGATGGTATGCATGAAGGCGGTCGTGCCACGCCATGGTCTCCTGGCGTGTGTACTCCATGTAGGCCTACAGTATGACATGATGAGACTCATAAAACTACTAATGCGGAAAATAAAGGGAACAATGAAGATAAAAGGGAAAATCCTTACAGTTTGCTGCTCCTGAAAGAGGGACAGTGACGGTGCACTGCTCATGCGCGTGCTCGTGCGCTGGCTCAGGGTCGGTCGATCCGACGGAGCTGTGTGTAGGAGATAGACGGAGTGATCACAGCATCGAGAACCGCCTCCCGACCGTGCTCCTTCGGCCCCATGCCCACCACCACCCTTTCGTCCAGATCCGCCGCAGTGGGGTCAGGTGTGTCAGGATGTAACCCCAGATACCCTTCGGAGTAGGCCTTCTTCCTCCCCGCGGTCTTCTTGCCGTAGTACTTGGGCTCGCCAGGCTTGGGGTCCTTCTGCGTATGGGCGATCTCCCACGCCTGCATGTGTGAGAGCGGCCGCTTCAGTTTCTCCTCCTGCACCACCAAACAGAGGTTAGTCATACATAAGAAAGTGATGGTAAATAGAAGAAGAAGAATGTTTAATGGGGTTAGCTAGTCATACATTAACTGCCTTGTGGAGATAGTGGTTTCGGTTTCCCTGAGCATGTACTCCCTCCTTCCCTCGGTTAGCCTTGTTTTTGACTCTCATAGCCGCCCAGGCTCCAGCCTCATCACACCAAAGATCCACCAATGCCGCCCAGGACTCGTCTTTTCCATAACACCAATTTGGACACACCTACATAATAAAAGCATAATGGCATGTCAACACGAAACGGTGAAATGTACCACAAGGTAATGAAAGCATAATGAAAGCATAATGAAAAATCTTTTATACTTACCGCCAAGAACTCGTCCCTCTCCAAGGTAATGCCCATCCTCCGCGCTTCTTCCTTGGTCATCTTCACACCAAGATAGTCGTGGTAGTATGTCGAGATGGCCACATAGCGCACCTCGTACTGCATCTGGCGGGCCTTCTTCTTGCATTGGCGTAGCACGATCTGGTCCGCTCTGCCCCTGTGCTCCGGGAGAACTCGATAGAATTTCTACAATCATGCACGAAACAAGAATGGAAGAAGCCATGAGTTAAATCATTCATGAAACTAGAATGGACTTGTGCTTCTGAAGAGAACTCACCCAGAAAGTGGTGATCACGGCCTTGGCATGGGTCCCATGCTCCGCGTGGAGGGCCGCTTCCCAGTGCTCCCAGCTCGTGGCCAAGACCCGATGGTCCGGGTGCCTGACTGGATCCGGACAGTACAACCCCGGCCAGTGTAACTTCAGCAGGACGGTGATGAGGCCGTTGGGAATACGGACCCCTTTAGAATATATCCAGTTGCTGCAAAAGAATGAACTATTAGCATGTGACAAGCAAAATAAATAACAACTGGAATGAGCATGTGACAAGCAAAATAATGAAATTATTATAAAGTGGCACTTACTCTTTCCCCGTGGGCTCAATGAGCCACTTCTGCTCCTCAGTAGCAGGAACCTGCTTTGGTAGCTTTGCGTTACTACGCAGCCACCCCTTGTTGTCAACCCCCTCCCCGCCAGCACCATCATCCCCGCCACCACCCTCCTCCTCGCCTGCCTTCCCCTCCCCAACCTCCTCCTCATCCTCCTCCTCCTCGTCCTCCTCCTCCACCTCCTCCTCGGCCCCATCCCGAACCTCCTCCTCCTCACCTGCCTCGTCCTCCTCCTCCTCCTCACCAGAGGAGGGTACCTGACTAGAGGATGGCCTCGAAGACAACACCCCTAAGTCGGTGAGGGTGCGCTCTTTCTGGCCGCGACCCCCTGTAGTGGCTCTCCCCCCACCTTTCCCTCTAGGGGCTCTCCCCCCGCCCCCTCCTCCTCTAGGGGCACCTCTCCCTCGACCTCCCTGTGAGGAGTCATCGTCAAGTAGCCGGGGGGGAGGATTACGTGCTCGACCACTCCGACTAGGCAAGCCAACGACCTTGCGTAGGAAACCCACGCCGTCGGCCTTCCCCTTGCCCATGTTCCACGAACCTGCATTGAAAAGAGAATAAGCAATTAGTAAATTAATGAAATGAAGGAAAAGGCGTGAAAATAAACACATTAATAAAAAGGCATAAAAGGCATATTCCTAAACTATTGAAAAAAAGACTTGACACGT
This sequence comes from Aegilops tauschii subsp. strangulata, assembly GCF_002575655.3. Taxonomy (NCBI): domain Eukaryota; kingdom Viridiplantae; phylum Streptophyta; class Magnoliopsida; order Poales; family Poaceae; genus Aegilops; species Aegilops tauschii. The sequence goes on from NC_053035.3 coordinate 466,230,864, forward strand.
ACATCTGCTAGAAACCATATGAATTATCACTGTTGTAACCTCTTTCTCGGTCCGTCTCATCATCACTATCAATCATATCATCTTCGTTGTCTGACGGAGGTGGAGGCTCTTCCTCGTCGTCAGCGTCTAAGTTTAACTTTTCTGGCATAAGTATGTCATTTTCATTGACAATGGTCTCACCATCATTCCGTGCTTCGTCGTCGTTTGGATCCACATCATCATCACCCAATGGTCTAGCGTCATCGTTTCTAACCACATCATCATCATCAGGTTTCTCTTGATAGAACACTCCCTCGTATGTCATGGGGTTAATGTTGTAGTAATCGTCTTCATTCGGGTTCGGTAGCTTACCATGTGGCGACACCTTGAACACAACTTCCCAACCCTTTAGGTACTCTTTCTGGCATGGGTAAGGCAGATAATATACTTGTGTAGCTTGGGTAGCCGCAATGAAGAGATCAGCTCCGGCATAGACGGTTGATGGTTTAACTTCGACCAAACCAATGGAAGGCGTATGTTTTACCCCCTCCCGCGGATCGAACCATCGACATTTGAACACAGGCAGACTTAGGGTCTCGCGCCCCTGGTGGAATTTAATCTCGTATATATTTTGTACCCTTCCGTAGTAGTCTACTGAATTTTGACCGGGGGTGTACACTTCGGTATTTATAGTTTTGGGATCAGGCCGGCTGTTCTGGTGATCCTCTGTATGGAAGCGATACCCATTCACATCATACTTTTTACATGTCATGACGGCAGGGTCAAAACCCATGGAAACCCATCTCAATTCATCATCCATAGATATGTTCGGATCTTTTCCCTACAAGTATAATTGAAATTGTTTTGTGCATTAGTTAACTAATAAATGTTGAACTAGGTATTTAATAGGGGAGTGTGGACAATTACTTTCTCCATGAACCAAGCAACAAATTTTTTACGTCCAGGGTTTCCATGACGGAGAAGAGTAAGTGCCTTCGCCTCAGTAGGAGGATTCATTCCCGTCCATTCCTCTTGAACGAAATCACTAAAAAAAAGAAAACCGGTGTTAAACCGGGACTAAGTGAACATAAAACATGATGATGTGGAAGACATAAAGGAATGGTGTAGTGGTATTATCTCATCCACACTTCCTCAACTTCCCTGATGTTGTGCAAGATATAGAACATGAGGTCCTCCCACTCTTGTCATGGCATGTTATAAGGTTTCGAGGCCCCAGCCCTCCCACTTTGCGCGTTGATTAGATAGAGCTTGGGTTGATAATTCGGCTCTTCTATATTGTATCGAGGCACCTTGTTATGCAGATGGGGAACGTGGTCTGGATAGTATGATGTCCTGAGGTCTGACACCTCCTCTAGGATAACTGCCTCAGCTATGGAAGCTTCAATCTTAGCTTTGTTTCCACATTTCTGTCGGAGATGCTTGTTCTGTCTCTCAGGGCCGTACTGCCAGCGATTCTGCACAGGCCCCCCCAACAATACCTCGTTCGTGAGGTGCAGAATGAGATGTGTCATCGGTGTAAAGAAGCCTGGCGGAAAGATCTTCTCTAGCTTGACTATCAACTCTGGTGCCTTCTTATGCAATTTTTCAATCACGTCTTTAATTACTTCTTTAGCACAGAGCGTGCGGAAGAAATGGCTTAGCTCGGCAAGCACTCGCCAGACATGCTCGGGGACATAGCCTCGAACCATCACCGGCATTATCCGCTCAATCCATACATGGTAGTCATGACTCTTCAGGCCGATCACTTTGCCCGTTGAAAGATTGACTCCCTTACTTATATTCGATGCATAACCATCGGTGAACTTCAAAATGTGTTTCAGCTAGATAAGTACTTCCTTTTTTCTGGCGGTTTAAGGACAAAGTCAGCATCTGGCTTGAACCAGTTTTTTCGACCGCCTGTGGGAGGCTTCATGTTCAGACGTGGTCTATCACAAATTCTCTGTTGATCGGCTCTAGCTTTAACGTTATCCTTCGTCTTATCAGGAATATTGAGGATCGTGTGGAAAAGGGACTCTGCCACATTCTTTTCGGTGTGCATCACATCGATATTGTAAGGAAGTTTGAGGTCCTTGAAATAGGGAAGCTGTGAGAAGGGGGTAATGTGAGTCCAGTTGTGCGTCTCACCATATCCCTCGAAGCCTTTGGCTTTGCCTTTGCCTTTGCCTTTGACTTTAGGCTGGAGAGCTTTTAGCTGAGCAAGAACATCTGCCCCCGAAAATGTTGGAATCTCGGTTACTTCATGAACAACCCGGCCTTTCGTGAAGTTCTTCTTGTCTTCCCTGTCTGGATGGTCTGGAGGGAGGAACTGTCGATGCAGGTCAAAGGCTACATACTTGCCACCCTTACTCAGCCAAATCATTCGCAGAGCCTGCATGCACACTGGGCATGGCATCTTCCCACTTGTACACCATCCGCAGAATAGAGCATAGCCGGGAAGGTCATGCATGCAATAGTGCAACCAAACTTTCATCAAGAAATTTCTCTGCAGATCCCGGTCGTATGTCAACGTCGGAAAGTACCAAGAATGGTGCAAAGCATCCACCAGCGGCTGCATAAACACACCCAATTGCTTCCCCGGATAATCAGGACCCGGAATGATGAGCGACAAGAACATGGTCTTGCGTTGCATTAGGGCACCGGGAGGAAGATTGAGCGGAATTACAAACACGGGCCAGCAGCTGTATGGATTGGACGACATACCATATGGATTCAACCCATCACCTGATATGGCTATTCTGACATTCCCAGCCTCGGCTGCTTCCTCGGGGTATTCTTCATCGAACGACTTCCATGCTTCCCCTTCCGATGGATGTACGATTTTTTTGGATTGTACCTTATACCTTCCTTGTGCCACTTCATCATTTTGGCAGACTCCTTCGTGATGAAAAGGCGCTGCAATCTTTTTATAAAATCAAGATACCGAAGAACCTTAACGGGGATGGTTAGCTGCTTTTTCTCACCATCCTCACCGACCACCTCAATGTACCGAGACGAACCGCACTGCCTACAGTACTTGTCATCCGCATACTCGTGCCTAAACAAAAGGCAATTCTTCGGGCAAAAAATCTATTTTCTCATAATCCATAGAGAGTGCCTTCATGATTTTCTTTGTATCGTACATGCTTTTCGGCAGTTCATGACGCTCAGGGAGGCTGTTAGCCCATACTCCCAAGAATGCTTCGAAGCATTTCTGGCTACAGCCGTACTCAGCCTTGACTGCAATCAGTTGCGAGATGGCATCCAGCTGAGATATTTTCGCCCCCGCATAAAGCGGTTTCTTCGACGAGGCCAAGACCTCCAAGAAGGCCTTTGCGGTTGCCTCCGGCTCCTCCGGTTCATTCTCTGAAGGTGTCGCATTTCCCGTTTCTTCAACAATGACATCATCTAGCATGTCCCTGACCCCGTCGTCCTCATATCCATCGATGCGTTGTCGCATCACCTCCTCTCTACCACGGTCCTGCTCGGCTATGTTTATCGGCGGCATGTCAAAGTTTGGCATATATCCGTGCGTGCGAAGGTGCTCACTCATGTCTGTCTGATTTCTACGGTGACGTCTGGCACATCTCGCACAGGGGCATGGTGGGATAATTCTCATTGGATGACGGAATATCTCCTTCAAATAGACATCGGTTTTCGCGATCCACTCTGATGTTACTTGATTCCGACGGATAAAACCACTGTACATCCACTGATTATCTGCCATCCTCTGCTTTTTTGCAAGCCACACAACATAATTAAGGATTCATTTAAATTAATCACATCAAATTTTCAGTTTCTACCGCGTTTAATCCACCTACATCTCTAATAGGTAAAGATGGGTCCTAATCCCACCCGAGGATGTGTAGATTGAGTACGTTCTCCATTCTACCCCGTTCCGAGACAAAATTTCGGCAGCACCTCCCCGCTGTTCTCTAGATACACGTCTCAGCAAATAGCCGAGAGAATGTGCTCCGGAGAACAATGGGGAGGCGCCGCCGAAATCCTGTCTCGGAACGGGGTAGAACATGGAGAACATACCCAATCTACACATCCTCGGGCTGTCCGTGGAAAACGCTGGACAATCCGAAAGAGCTGCGGTGATAAATATGCAATTGAATGCATATTTATCGATGCAACCCTTTCAGACGGGAGACGCCTAAGTTACGCCACTTGACTTGAAAATGAAATCTACTGACATGAAAAAATGGAGGAGATGGACTTGTAGCTCACCCTCGGCTGTAGAGGAAGTAGTCGAAGAGCAGAGGGATGCTCAGGGGGACCAACGCGTCGGACAACGGTCACTCCGATGAATGCAACACCACAAAGCCTTCAAATTCCATCGCGACAAATAATTACAACATCACAACTCATAGAGCATATTTAAAACATTTAAACATGCATTCATTTATTTTTGCATCATGTAGGCAAAAAAACTATAGGGGCTCATCATCTATTCATCACATATTCATCATCATCATCTATCCATCTATATATCATGATGTAGTATCCACTCATCTATCCATCTATATATCAACAACAATTTTTTTTCCCAACTAACCTATCAACAAAATATTTATATCTTATAATCCATCTATCTAACTATTTATATATCTAACTAATCTATCCATCTAAACCCTAAACTAACTAACCTAACGTAGCAGCAGCAAGTAGCAAGCAGCGGCAGCAGCAGGAAGCAGCAACCAGCGGCAGCAGCAAGCATCAGCGCGGCAGCGGCGACAGCAAGCAGCAAGCGGCAGCGGTAGCAGCAAAGCAGCAGCAGGGGGCTCACCGGCGAAGCAAGGGCAGGGCGGGGCGGCGACGAGGTCGGGGCGGAGAAGGGCGGCGACAGGCGGGGCAGTGGCGTCGGCCGCCGGTGCAGTCGGGGATGGGCCCGCCGGGGACGGGCCGGCCGAGGACGGGGACGGGCCGGCCCGGCGGCGTCGACGGCCGTCTTGGGGCGGCGCGGGCAGTGAGGGCGGTGCGGCGGCGGTGGGGGAGGGGATGGGGGCGGCGCGGGCAGTGGGGGTGGTGCAGGGCGGGGGCGGGGCGGCGCCGGAGTTGGGGAAGGGGAGGGGATGGGATGGGGGCGGGGGCGGGGCGGCGCCGGAGTTGGGAAAGGGGATGGGGGCGGCGCGGGCAGTGGGGGCGGTGTGGGCGGGGGCGGGGCGGCGCCGGAGTTGGGGAAGGGGAGGAGATGGGATGGGGGCGGGGGCGGGGCGGCGCCGGAGTTGGGGAAGGGGATGGGGCAGCGGCGAGGGTCGTGATAGGGCGGCGGCGGCGGCAGTTGGGTCAGTGAGGGAGATGGGGAATGGGTGGTGCGGGGGCGAACCGCAGCGGATAAGGCAATCCTATGCCGACGGCCAAACCGTCGGCATAGGCCTGGCCCTTTGCCATGTCATCGATCTGTGGCCGTGTGCACAGCTATGCCGACGGCCTTGTCGTCGGCATATCTCTATTTTTTATTTTATTTAAATTTTATTTTATTTTTATTTACTTTTTGATTTATTTTTTGTTTTTTCACAACATAAATGTGCCTTATCTAAACAAATATTTTTTTTATTTTTTTATTTATATCGTAGGATAAGGTGGCCCTATGCCGACGGCCAGGCCAGCGGCATAGGAGTGGTCCCACATGGCAGCGAGAGGGCCATCGAGTGGATAAGGTGGCCCTATGCCGACGGCCAGGCCGTCGGCATAGGAGTGGTCCCACATGGCAGCGAGAGGGCCATCGAGTGGATAAGGTGGCTCTATGCCGACGGCCAGGCCATCGGCATAGATAGGAGGCCTATGCCGACGGCATAGCCGTCGGCATAGATTGCAACTACTTTTTTTTGAAAAAATAGTCCCACCTCGCCGAGGGAAAAGCAATTTGACCTGTTTAAATAGTTCACTAATCCATACGTTATAAGCTCCGGTATTCGTTAGACTTATATGAAGAAAATGGACAGTTGCTGTGAACTTTTCAGTGCTCGGGCACCGGGCGTGCCTGGGCAGCTGGCCCGGTGCCCGAGCACTAAAAGGTTCACAGCAATTGTACATTTTCAATGATGAATACCGGAGTTTTTAATCAATTCAATTATTACATTTTTAGATTCTTAGTTTACCGTCTGTATGGGACCCGGTACCCGGCACCTGGAGGGGGGAAACGGGCGCGTCGGGTCTACACGGAGGGGATCTTGCCGTGGGTCTGGCCCGGATGTTGCTCCAAAGTGTTCCTATGGGCTGACCTACCACAACCGGGTGGATAGGTCCACTGCTCAAAGCCCGTCCGTGCAAAGTCAAAGGGCTAGATTCCGTGGTCAAACGCTACAGGGTTAGGCGGGACGGGGGCCCTGGGGGGTAGCAATGCCACCCGAGCGTCGCACCGGGCCCTCATACATGCGGGGTGGTGTGGTGGCATGTCCCAAGAGGCGGCACGCGTCTCCGGGGTGTGCCCCCCCTCACGGACGGCGCCGCCGCCAGCACCTGGAGGGGGAAACGGGCGCGTCGGGTCTACACGGAGGGGATCATGCCGTGGGTCTGGCCCGGATGTTGCTCCAAAGTGTTCCTATGGGCTGACCTACGACAACCGGGTGGATAGGTCCACTTCTCAAAGCCCGTCCGTGCAAAGTCAAAGGGCTAGATCCCGTGGTCAAACGTTACAGGGTTAGGCGGGACGGGGGCCCTGTGGGGTAGCAATGCCACCCGAGCGTCGCACCGGGCCCTCATACATTCGGGGTAGTGTGGTGGCATGTCCCAAGAGGCGGCCTGCGTCTCCGGGGTGTGCCCCTCCTCACGGACGGCGCCGCCGCCGGCACCTAGATGGGGGAAACGGGCGCGTCGGGTCTACACGGAGGGGATCTTGCCGTGGGTCTGGCCCGGATGTTGCTCCAAAGTGTTCCTATGGGCTGACCTACCACAACCGGGTGGATAGGTCCACTACTCAAAGCCCGTCCGTGCAAAGTCAAAGGGCTAGATCCCGTGGTCAAACGCTACACGGTTAGGCGGGACGGGGGCCCTGGGGGGTAGCAATGCCACCCGAGGGTCGCACCGGGCCCTCATACATGCGGGGTGGTGTCGTGGCATGTCCCAAGAGGCGGCACGCGTCTCCGGGGTGTGCCCCGCCTCATGGACGGCGCCGCCGCCGGCACCTGGAGGAGGGAAACGGGCGCGTCGGGTCTACACGCAGGGGATCTTGCCGTGGGTCTGGCCCGGATGTTGCTCCAAAGTGTTCCTATGGGCTGACCTACCACAACCGGGTGGATAGGTCCACTGATCAAAGCCCGTCCGTGCAAAGTCAAAGGGCTAGATCCCGTGGTCAAACGCTACAGGGTTAGGCGGGACGGGGGCCCTGGGGGGTAGCAATGCCACCCGAGCGTCGCACCAGGCCCTCATACATGCGGGGTGCTGTGGTGGCATGTCCCAAGAGGCGGCACGCGTCTCCGGGGTGTGCCCCCCTCACAGACGGCGCCGCCGCCGGCACCTGGAGGGGGGAAACGGGCGCGTCGGGTCTATACGAAGGGGATCTTGCCGTGGGTCTGGCCCGGATGTTGCTCCAAAGTGTTCCTATGGGCTGACCTACCACAACCGGGTGGATAGGTCCACTGCTCAAAGCCCGTCCGTGCAAAGTCAAAGGGCTAGATCCCGTGGTCAAACGCTACAAGGTTAGGCGGGACGGGGGCCCTAGGGGGTAGCAATGCCACCCGAGCGTCGCACCGGGCCCTCATACATGCGGGGTGGTGTGGTGGCATGTCCCAAGAGGCGGCACGCGTCTCCGGGGTGTGCCCCCCCTCACGGACGGCGCCGCCGCCGGCACCTGGAGGGGGGAAACAGGCGCATCGGGTCTACACGGAGGGGATCTTGCCGTGGGTCTGGCCCGGATGTTGCTCCAAAGTGTTCCTATGGGCTGACATACCACAACCGGGTGGATAGGTCCACTGCTCAAAGCCCGTCCTTGCAAAGTCAAAGGGCTAGATCCCGTGGTCAAACACTACAGGGTTAGGTGGGACGGGGGCCCTGGGGGTAGCAATGCCACCTGAGCGTCGCACCGGGCCCTCATACATGCGGGGTGGTGTGGTGGCATGTCCCAAGAGGCAGCACGCGTCTCCGGGTTGTGCCCCCCCTTACGGACGGCGCCGCCGTCGTCACCTTGAGGGGGGAAACGGGCGCGTCGGGTCTACACGGAGGGGATCTTGCCGTGGGTCTGGCCCGGATGTTGCTCCAAAGTGTTCCTATGGGCTGACCTACCACAACCGGGTGGATAGGTCCACTTCTCAAAGCCCGTCCGTGCAAAGTCAAAGGGCTAGATCCCGTGGTCAAACGCTACAGGGTTAGGCGGGACGGGGGCCCTGGGGGGGGGGGGGGTAGCAATGCCACCCGAGCGTCGCACCGGGCCCTCATACATGCGGGGTGGTGTGGTGGCATGTCCCAAGAGGCGGCACGCGTCTCCAGGGTGTGCCCCCCCTCACGGACGGCGCCGCCGCCGGCACCTGGAGGGGGGAAACGGGCGCGTCGGGTCTAAACGCAGGGGATCTTGCCGTGGGTCTGGCCCGGATGTTGCTCCAAAGTGTTCCTATGGGCTGACATACCACAACCGGGTGGATAGGTCCACTGCTCAAAGCCCGTCCTTGCAAAGTCAAAGGGCTAGATCCCGTGGTCAAACACTACAGGGTTAGGTGGGACGGGGGCCCTGGGGGTAGCAATGCCACCTGAGCGTCGCACCGGGCCCTCATACATGCGGGGTGGTGTGGTGGCATGTCCCAAGAGGCGGAACGCGTCTCCGGGGTGTGCCCCCCCCTTACGGACGGCGCCGCCGTCGTCACCTTGAGGGGGGAAACGGGCGCGTCGGGTCTACACGGAGGGGATCTTGCCGTGGGTCTGGCCCGGATGTTGCTCCAAAGTGTTCCTATGGGCTGACCTACCACAACCGGGTGGATAGGTCCACTTCTCAAAGCCCGTCCGTGCAAAGTCAAAGGGCTAGATCCCGTGGTCAAACGCTACAGGGTTAGGCGGGACGGGGGCCCTGGGGGGTAGCAATGCCACCCGAGCGTCGCACCGGGCCCTCATACATGCGGGGTGGTGTGGTGGCATGTCCCAAGAGGCGGCACGCGTCTCCGGGGTGTGCCCCCCCTCACGGACGGCGCCGCCGCCGGCACCTGGAGGGGGGAAACGGGCGCGTCGGGTCTACACGGAGGGGATCTTGCCGTGGGTCTGGCCCGGATGTTGCTCCAAAGTGTTCCTATGGGCTGACCTACCACAACCGGGTGGATAGGTCCACTGCTTAAAGCCCGTCCGTGCAAAGTCAAAGGGCTAGATCCCGTGGTCAAACGCTACAGAGTTAGGCGGGACGGGGGCCCTTGGGGGTAGCAATGCCACCCGAGCGTCGCACCGGGCCCTCATACATGCGGGGTGCTGTGGTGGCATGTCCCAAGAGGCAGCACGCGTCTCCGGGGTGTGCCCCCTCTCACGGGCGGCGTCGCCGCCGGCACCTGGAGGGGGGAAACGGGCGCGTCGGGTCTACACGGAGGGGATCTTGCCGTGGGTCTGGCCCGGATGTTGCTCCAAAGTGTTCCTATGGGCCGACCTACCACAACCGGGTGGATAGGTCCACTGCTCAAAGCCCGTCCGTGCAAAGTCAAAGGGCTAGATCCCGTGGTCAAACGCTACAGGGTTAGGCGGGACGCGGGCCCTGGGGGGTAGCAATGCCACCCGAGCGTCGCACCGGGCCCTCATACATGCGGGGTGCTGTGGTGGCATGTCCCAAGAGGCGGCACGCGTCTCCGGGGTGTGCCCCCCCTCACGGACGGCGCCGCCGCCGGCACCTGGAGGGGGGAAACGGGCGTGTCGGGTCTACACGAAGGGGATCTTGCCGTGGGTCTGGCCCGGATGTTGCTCCAAAGTGTTCCTATGGGCTGACCTACCCCAACCGGGTGGATAGGTCCACTGCTCAAATCCCGTCCGTGCAAAGTCAAAGGGCTAGATCCCGTGGTCAAACGCTACAGGGTTAGGCGGGACGGGGGCCCTGGGGGGGGGGTAGCAATGCCACCCGAGCGTCGCACCGGGCCCTCATACATGCGGGGTGGTGTGGTGGCATGTCCCAAGAGGCGGCACGCGTCTCCGGGGTGTGCCCCCCTCACGGACGGCGCCGCCGCCGGCACCTGGAGGGGGGAAACGGGCGCGTCGGGTCTACACGGAGGGGATCTTGCCGTGGGTCTGGCCCGGATGTTGCTCCAAAGTGTTCCTATGGGCTGACCTACCACAACCGGGTGGATAGGTCCACTGCTCAAAGCCCGTCCGTGCAAAGTCAAAGGGCTAGATCCCGTGGTCAAACGCTACAGAGTTAGGCGGGACGGGGGCCCTGGGGGTAGCAATGCCACCCGAGCGTCGCACCGGGCCCTCATACATGCGGGGTGCTGTGGTGGCATGTCCCAAGAGGCGGCACGCGTCTCCGGGGTGTGCCCCCTCTCACGGGCGGCGTCGCCGCCGGCACCTGGAGGGGGGAAACGGGCGCGTCGGGTCTACACGGAGGGGATCTTGCCGTGGGTCTGGCCCGGATGTTGCTCCAAAGTGTTCCTATGGGCCGACCTACCACAACCGGGTGGATAGGTCCACTGCTCAAAGCCCGTCCGTGCAAAGTCAAAGGGCTAGATCCCGTGGTCAAACGCTACAGGGTTAGGCGGGACGCGGGCCCTGGGGGGTAGCAATGCCACCCGAGCGTCGCACCGGGCCCTCATACATGCGGGGTGCTGTGGTGGCATGTCCCAAGAGGCGGCACGCGTCTCCGGGGTGTGCCCCCCCTCACGGACGGCGCCGCCGCCGGCACCTGGAGGGGGGAAACGGGCGCGTCGGGTCTACACGAAGGGGATCTTGCCGTGGGTCTGGCCCGGATGTTGCTCCAAAGTGTTCCTATGGGCCGACCTACCACAACCGGGTGGATAGGTCCACTGCTCAAAGCCCGTCCGTGCAAAGTCAAAGGGCTAGATCCCGTGGTCAAACGCTACAGGGTTAGGCGGGACGCGGGCCCTGGGGGGTAGCAATGCCACCCGAGCGTCGCACCGGGCCCTCATACATGCGGGGTGCTGTGGTGGCATGTCCCAAGAGGCGGCACGCGTCTCCGGGGTGTGCCCCCCCTCACGGACGGCGCCGCCGCCGGCACCTGGAGGGGGGAAACGGGCGCGTCGGGTCTACACGAAGGGGATCTTGCCGTGGGTCTGGCCCGGATGTTGCTCCAAAGTGTTCCTATGGGCTGACCTACCCCAACCGGGTGGATAGGTCCACTGCTCAAATCCCGTCCGTGCAAAGTCAAAGGGCTAGATCCCGTGGTCAAACGCTACAGGGTTAGGCGGGACGGGGGCCCTGGGGGGGTAGCAATGCCACCCGAGCGTCGCACCGGGCCCTCATACATGCGGGGTGCTGTGGTGGCATGTCCCAAGAGGCGGCACGCGTCTCCGGGGTGTGCCCCCCCTCACGGACGGCGCCGCCGCCGGCACCTGGAGGGGGGAAACGGGCGCGTCGGGTCTACACGAAGGGGATCTTGCCGTGGGTCTGGCCCGGATGTTGCTCCAAAGTGTTCCTATGGGCCGACCTACCACAACCGGGTGGATAGGTCCACTGCTCAAAGCCCGTCCGTGCAAAGTCAAAGGGCTAGATCCCGTGGTCAAACGCTACAGGGTTAGGCGGGACGCGGGCCCTGGGGGTAGCAATGCCACCCGAGCGTCGCACCGGGCCCTCATACATGCGGGGTGCTGTGGTGGCATGTCCCAAGAGGCGGCACGCGTCTCCGGGGTGTGCCCCCCCTCACGGACGGCGCCGCCGCCGGCACCTGGAGGGGGGAAACGGGCGCGTAGGGTCTACACGAAGGGGATCTTGCCGTGGGTCTGGCCCGGAAGTTGCTCCAAAGTGTTCCTATGGGCTGACCTACCCCAACCGGGTGGATAGGTCCACTGCTCAAATCCCGTCCGTGCAAAGTCAAAGGGCTAGATCCCGTGGTCAAACGCTACAGGGTTAGGCGGGACGGGGGCCCTGGGGGGGTAGCAATGCCACCCGAGCGTCGCACCGGGCCCTCATACATGCGGGGTGGTGTGGTGGCATGTCCCAAGAGGCGGCACGCGTCTCCGGGGTGTGCCCCCCCTCACGGACGGCGCCGCCGCCGGCACCTAGATGGGGGAAACGGGCGCGTCGGGTCTACACGGAGGGGATCTTGCCGTGGGTCTGGCCCGGATGTTGCTCCAAAGTGTTCCTATGGGCTGACCTACCACAACCGGGTGGATAGGTCCACTGCTCAAAGCCCGTCCGTGCAAAGTCAAAGGGCTAGATTCCGTGGTCAAACGCTACAGGGTTAGGCGGGACGGGGGCCCTGGGGGGTAGCAATGCCACCCGAGGGTCGCACCGGGCCCTCATACATGCGGGGTGGTGTGGTGGCATGTCCCAAGAGGCGGCACGCGTCTCCGGGGTGTGCCCTCTCTCACGGGCGGCGTCGCCGCCGGCACCTGGAGGAGGGAAACGGGCGCGTCGGGTCTACACGCAGGGGATCTTGCCGTGGGTCTGGCCCGGATGTTGCTCCAAAGTGTTCCTATGGGCTGACCTACCACAACCGGGTGGATAGGTCCACTGCTCAAAGCCCGTCCGTGCAAAGTCAAAGGGCTAGATCCCGTGGTCAAACGCTACAGGGTTAGGCGGGACGGGGGCCCTGGGGGGTGGCAATGCCACCCGAGCGTCGCACCGGGCCCTCATACATGCGGGGTGCTGTGGTGGCATGTCCCAAGAGGCGGCACGCGTCTCCGGGGTGTGCCCCCCCTCACAGACGGCGCCGCCGCCGGCTCCTGGAGGGGGGAAACGGGCGCGTCGGGTCTACACGAAGGGGATCTTGCCGTGGGTCTGGCCCGGATGTTGCTCCAAAGTGTTCCTATGGGCTGACCTACCACAACCGGGTGGATAGGTCCACTGCTCAAAGCCCGTCCGTGCAAAGTCAAAGGGCTAGATCCCGTGGTCAAACGCTACAGGGTTAGGCGGGACGGGGGCCCTAGGGGGTAGCAATGCCACCCGAGCGTCGCACCGGGCCCTCATACATGCGGGGTGGTGTGGTGGCATGTCCCAAGAGGCGGCACGCGTCTCCGGGGTGTGCCCCCCCTCACGGACGGCGCCGCCGCCGGCACCTGGAGGGGGGAAACGGGCGCATCGGGTCTACACGGAGGGAATCTTGCCGTGGGTCTGGCCCGGATGTTGCTCCAAAGTGTTCCTATGGGCTGACATACCACAACCGGGTGGATAGGTCCACTGCTCAAAGCCCGTCCTTGCAAAGTCAAAGGGCTAGATCCCGTGGTCAAACACTACAGGGTTAGGTGGGACGGGGGCCCTGGGGGTAGCAATGCCACCTGAGCGTCGCACCGGGCCCTCATACATGCGGGGTGGTGTGGTGGCATGTCCCAAGAGGCGGCACGCGTCTCCGGGGTGTGCCCCCCCTTACGGACGGCGCCGCCGTCGTCACCTTGAGGGGGAAACGGGCGCGTCGGGTCTACACGGAGGGGATCTTGCCGTGGGTCTGGCCCGGATGTTGCTCCAAAGTGTTCCTATGGGCTGACCTACCACAACCGGGTGGATAGGTCCACTTCTCAAAGCCCGTCCGTGCAAAGTCAAAGGGCTAGATCCCGTGGTCAAACGCTACAGGGTTAGGCGGGACGGGGGCCCTGGGGGGGTAGCAATGCCACCCGAGCGTCGCACCGGGCCCTCATACATGCGGGGTGGTGTGGTGGCATGTCCCAAGAGGCGGCACGCGTTTCCGGGGTGTGCCCCCCCTCACGGACGGCGCCGCCGCCGGCACCTGGAGGGGGGAAACGGGCGCGTCGGGTCTACACGGAGGGGATCTTGCCGTGGGTCTGGCCCGGATGTTGCTCCAAAGTGTTCCTATGGGCTGACATACCACAACCGGGTGGATAGGTCCACTGCTCAAAGCCCGTCCTTGCAAAGTCAAAGGGCTAGATCCCGTGGTCAAACACTACAGGGTTAGGTGGGACGGGGGCCCTGGGGGTAGCAATGCCACCTGAGCGTCGCACCGGGCCCTCATACATGCGGGGTGGTGTGGTGGCATGTCCCAAGAGGCGGAACGCGTCTCCGGGGTGTGCCCCCCCCTTACGGACGGCGCCGCCGTCGTCACCTTGAGGGGGGAAACGGGCGCGTCGGGTCTACACGGAGGGGATCTTGCCGTGGGTCTGGCCCGGATGTTGCTCCAAAGTGTTCCTATGGGCTGACCTACCACAACCGGGTGGATAGGTCCACTTCTCAAAGCCCGTCCGTGCAAAGTCAAAGGGCTAGATCCCGTGGTCAAACGCTACAGGGTTAGGCAGGACGGGGGCCCTGGGGGGGTAGCAATGCCACCCGAGCGTCGCACCGGGCCCTCATACATGCGGGGTGGTGTGGTGGCATGTCCCAAGAGGCGGCACGCGTCTCCGGGGTGTGCCCCCCCTCACGGACGGCGCCGCCGCCGGCACCTGGAGGGGGGAAATGGGCGCGTCGGGTCTACACGGAGGGGATCTTGCCGTGGGTCTGGCCCGGATGTTGCTCCAAAGTGTTCCTATGGGCCGACCTACCACAACCGGGTGGATAGGTCCACTGCTCAAAGCCCGTCCGTGCAAAGTCAAAGGGCTAAATCCCGTGGTCAAACGCTACAGAGTTAGGCGGGACGGGGGCCCTTGGGGGTAGCAATGCCACCCGAGCGTCGCACCGGGCCCTCATACATGCGGGGTGCTGTGGTGGCATGTCCCAAGAGGCGGCACGCGTCTCCGGGGTGTGCCCCCTCTCACGGGCGGCGTCGCCGCCGGCACCTGGAGGGGGGAAACGGGCGCGTCGGGTCTACACGGAGGGGATCTTGCCGTGGGTCTGGCCCGGATATTGCTCCAAAGTGTTCCTATGGGCCGACCTACCACAACCGGGTGGATAGGTCCACTGCTCAAAGCCCGTCCGTGCAAAGTCAAAGGGCTAGATCCCGTGGTCAAACGCTACAGGGTTAGGCGGGACGGGGGCCCTAGGGGGTAGCAATGCCACCCGAGCGTCGCACCGGGCCCTCATACATGCGGGGTGCTGTGGTGGCATGTCCCAAGAGGCGGTACGCGTCTCCGGCGTGTGCCCCCCCTCACGGACGGCGCCGCCGCCGGCACCTGGAGGGGGGAAACGGGCGCGTCGGGTCTACACGAAGGGGATCTTGCCTTGGGTCTGGCCCGGATGTTGCTCCAAAGTGTTCCTATGGGCTGACCTACCCCAACCGGGTGGATAGGTCCACTGCTCAAATCCCGTCCGTGCAAAGTCAAAGGGCTAGATCCCGTGGTCAAACGCTACAGGGTTAGGCGGGACGGGGGCCCTGGGGGGGTAGCAATGCCACCCGAGCGTCGCACCGGGCCCGCATACATGCGGGGTGGTGTGGTGGCATGTCCCAAGAGGCGGCACGCGTCTCCGGGGTGTGCCCCCCCTCACGGACGGCGCCGCCGCCGGCACCTGGAGGGGGGAAACGGGCGCGTCGGGTCTACACGGAGGGGATCTTGCCGTGGGTCTGGCCCGGATGTTGCTCCAAAGTGTTCCTATGGGCTGACCTACCACAACCGGTGGATAGGTCCACTGCTCAAAGCCCGTCCGTGCAAAGTCAAAGGGCTAGATCCCGTGGTCAAACGCTACAGAGTTAGGCGGGACGGGGGCCCTGGGGGTAGCAATGCCACCCGAGCGTCGCACCGGGCCCTCATACATGCGGGGTGCTGTGGTGGCATGTCCCAAGAGGCGGCACGCGTCTCCGGGGTGTGCCCCCTCTCACGGGCGGCGTCGCCGCCGGCACCTGGAGGGGGGAAACGGGCGCGTCGGGTCTACACGGAGGGGATCTTGCCGTGGGTCTGGCCCGGATGTTGCTCCAAAGTGTTCCTATGGGCCGACCTACCACAACCGGGTGGATAGGTCCACTGCTCAAAGCCCGTCCGTGCAAAGTCAAAGGGCTAGATCCCGTGGTCAAACGCTACAGGGTTAGGCGGGACGGGGGCCCTGGGGGGTAGCAATGCCACCCGAGCGTCGCACCAGGCCCTCATACATGCGGGGTGCTGTGGTGGCATGTCCCAAGAGGCGGCACGCGTCTCCGGGGTGTGCCCCCCCTCACAGACGGCGCCGCCGCCGGCACCTGGAGGGGGGAAACGGGCGCGTCGGGTCTATACGAAGGGGATCTTGCCGTGGGTCTGGCCCGGATGTTGCTCCAAAGTGTTCCTATGGGCTGACCTACCACAACCGGGTGGATAGGTCCACTGCTCAAAGCCTGTCCGTGCAAAGTCAAAGGGCTAGATCCCGTGGTCAAACGCTACAAGGTTAGGCGGGACGGGGGCCCTAGGGGGTAGCAATGCCACCCGAGCGTCGCACCGGGCCCTCATACATGCGGGGTGGTGTGGTGGCATGTCCCAAGAGGCGGCACGCGTCTCCGGGGTGTGCCCCCCCTCACGGACGGCGCCGCCGCCGGCACCTGGAGGGGGGAAACGGGCGCATCGGGTCTACACGGAGGGGATCTTGCCGTGGGTCTGGCCCGGATGTTGCTCCAAAGTGTTCCTATGGGCTGACATACCACAACCGGGTGGATAGGTCCACTGCTCAAAGCCCGTCCTTGCAAAGTCAAAGGGCTAGATCCCGTGGTCAAACACTACAGGGTTAGGTGGGACGGGGGCCCTGGGGGTAGCAATGCCACCTGAGCGTCGCACCGGGCCCTCATACATGCGGGGTGGTGTGGTGGCATGTCCCAAGAGGCAGCACGCGTCTCCGGGTTGTGCCCCCCCCTTACGGACGGCGCCGCCGTCGTCACCTTGAGGGGGGAAACGGGCGCGTCGGGTCTACACGGAGGGGATCTTGCCGTGGGTCTGGCCCGGATGTTGCTCCAAAGTGTTCCTATGGGCTGACCTACCACAACCGGGTGGATAGGTCCACTTCTCAAAGCCCGTCCGTGCAAAGTCAAAGGGCTAGATCCCGTGGTCAAACGCTACAGGGTTAGGCGGGACGGGGGCCCTGGGGGGGGGTAGCAATGCCACCCGAGCGTCGCACCGGGCCCTCATACATGCGGGGTGGTGTGGTGGCATGTCCCAAGAGGCGGCACGCGTCTCCAGGGTGTGCCCCCCCTCACGGACGGCGCCGCCGCCGGCACCTGGAGGGGGGAAACGGGCGCGTCGGGTCTAAACGGAGGGGATCTTGCCGTGGGTCTGGCCCGGATGTTGCTCCAAAGTGTTCCTATGGGCTGACATACCACAACCGGGTGGATAGGTCCACTGCTCAAAGCCCGTCCTTGCAAAGTCAAAGGGCTAGATCCCGTGGTCAAACACTACAGGGTTAGGTGGGACGGGGGCCCTGGGGGTAGCAATGCCACCTGAGCGTCGCACCGGGCCCTCATACATGCGGGGTGGTGTGGTGGCATGTCCCAAGAGGCGGAACGCGTCTCCGGGGTGTGCCCCCCCCTTACGGACGGCGCCGCCGTCGTCACCTTGAGGGGGGAAACGGGCGCGTCGGGTCTACACGGAGGGGATCTTGCCGTGGGTCTGGCCCGGATGTTGCTCCAAAGTGTTCCTATGGGCTGACCTACCACAACCGGGTGGATAGGTCCACTTCTCAAAGCCCGTCCGTGCAAAGTCAAAGGGCTAGATCCCGTGGTCAAACGCTACAGGGTTAGGCGGGACGGGGGCCCTGGGGGGGTAGCAATGCCACCCGAGCGTCGCACCGGGCCCTCATACATGCGGGGTGGTGTGGTGGCATGTCCCAAGAGGCGGCACGCGTCTCCGGGGTGTGCCCCCCCTCACGGACGGCGCCGCCGCCGGCACCTGGAGGGGGGAAACGGGCGCGTCGGGTCTACACGGAGGGGATCTTGCCGTGGGTCTGGCCCGGATGTTGCTCCAAAGTGTTCCTATGGGCTGACCTACCACAACCGGGTGGATAGGTCCACTGCTTAAAGCCCGTCCGTGCAAAGTCAAAGGGCTAGATCCCGTGGTCAAACGCTACAGAGTTAGGCGGGACGGGGGCCCATGGGGGTAGCAATGCCACCCGAGCGTCGCACCGGGCCCTCATACATGCGGGGTGCTGTGGTGGCATGTCCCAAGAGGCAGCACGCGTCTCCGGGGTGTGCCCCCTCTCACGGGCGGCGTCGCCGCCGGCACCTGGAGGGGGGAAACGGGCGCGTCGGGTCTACACGGAGGGGATCTTGCCGTGGGTCTGGCCCGGATGTTGCTCCAAAGTGTTCCTATGGGCCGACCTACCACAACCGGGTGGATAGGTCCACTGCTCAAAGCCCGTCCGTGCAAAGTCAAAGGGCTAGATCCCGTGGTCAAACGCTACAGGGTTAGGCGGGACGCGGGCCCTGGGGGGTAGCAATGCCACCCGAGCGTCGCACCGGGCCCTCATACATGCGGGGTGCTGTGGTGGCATGTCCCAAGAGGCGGCACGCGTCTCCGGGGTGTGCCCCCCCTCACGGACGGCGCCGCCGCCGGCACCTGGAGGGGGGAAACGGGCGTGTCGGGTCTACACGAAGGGGATCTTGCCGTGGGTCTGGCCCGGATGTTGCTCCAAAGTGTTCCTATGGGCTGACCTACCCCAACCGGGTGGATAGGTCCACTGCTCAAATCCCGTCCGTGCAAAGTCAAAGGGCTAGATCCCGTGGTCAAACGCTACAGGGTTAGGCGGGACGGGGGCCCTGGGGGGGTAGCAATGCCACCCGAGCGTCGCACCGGGCCCTCATACATGCGGGGTGGTGTGGTGGCATGTCCCAAGAGGCGGCACGCGTCTCCGGGGTGTGCCCCCCTCACGGACGGCGCCGCCGCCGGCACCTGGAGGGGGGAAACGGGCGCGTCGGGTCTACACGGAGGGGATCTTGCCGTGGGTCTGGCCCGGATGTTGCTCCAAAGTGTTCCTATGGGCTGACCTACCACAACCGGGTGGATAGGTCCACTGCTCAAAGCCCGTCCGTGCAAAGTCAAAGGGCTAGATCCCGTGGTCAAACGCTACAGAGTTAGGCGGGACGGGGGCCCTGGGGGTAGCAATGCCACCCGAGCGTCGCACCGGGCCCTCATACATGCGGGGTGCTGTGGTGGCATGTCCCAAGAGGCGGCACGCGTCTCCGGGGTGTGCCCCCTCTCACGGGCGGCGTCGCCGCCGGCACCTGGAGGGGGGAAACGGGCGCGTCGGGTCTACACGGAGGGGATCTTGCCGTGGGTCTGGCCCGGATGTTGCTCCAAAGTGTTCCTATGGGCTGACCTACCACAACCGGGTGGATAGGTCCACTGCTCAAAGCCCGTCCGTGCAAAGTCAAAGGGCTAGATCCCGTGGTCAAACGCTACAGAGTTAGGCGGGACGGGGGCCCTGGGGGTAGCAATGCCACCCGAGCGTCGCACCGGGCCCTCATACATGCGGGGTGCTGTGGTGGCATGTCCCAAGAGGCGGCACGCGTCTCCGGGGTGTGCCCCCTCTCACGGGCGGCGTCGCCGCCGGCACCTGGAGGGGGGAAACGGGCGCGTCGGGTCTACACGGAGGGGATCTTGCCGTGGGTCTGGCCCGGATGTTGCTCCAAAGTGTTCCTATGGGCCGACCTACCACAACCGGGTGGATAGGTCCACTGCTCAAAGCCCGTCCGTGCAAAGTCAAAGGGCTAGATCCCGTGGTCAAACGCTACAGGGTTAGGCGGGACGGGGGCCCTGGGGGGTAGCAATGCCACCCGAGCGTCGCACCAGGCCCTCATACATGCGGGGTGCTGTGGTGGCATGTCCCAAGAGGCGGCACGCGTCTCCGGGGTGTGCCCCCCCTCACAGACGGCGCCGCCGCCGGCACCTGGAGGGGGGAAACGGGCGCGTCGGGTCTATACGAAGGGGATCTTGCCGTGGGTCTGGCCCGGATGTTGCTCCAAAGTGTTCCTATGGGCTGACCTACCACAACCGGGTGGATAGGTCCACTGCTCAAAGCCCGTCCGTGCAAAGTCAAAGGGCTAGATCCCGTGGTCAAACGCTACAGGGTTAGGCGGGACGGGGGCCCTGGGGGGGTAGCAATGCCACCCGAGCGTCGCACCGGGCCCTCATACATGCGGGGTGCTGTGGTGGCATGTCCCAAGAGGCGGCACGCGTCTCCGGGGTGTGCCCCCCCTCACGGACGGCGTCGCCGCCGGCACCTGGAGGGGGGAAACGGGCGCGTCGGGTCTACACGAAGGGGATCTTGCCGTGGGTCTGGCCCGGATGTTGCTCCAAAGTGTTCCTATGGGCCGACCTACCACAACCGGGTGGATAGGTCCACTGCTCAAAGCCCGTCCGTGCAAAGTCAAAGGGCTAGATCCCGTGGTCAAACGCTACAGGGTTAGGCGGGACGCGGGCCCTGGGGGTAGCAATGCCACCCGAGCGTCGCACCGGGCCCTCATACATGCGGGGTGCTGTGGTGGCATGTCCCAAGAGGCGGCACGCGTCTCCGGGGTGTGCCCCCCCTCACGGACGGCGCCGCCGCCGGCACCTGGAGGGGGGAAACGGGCGCGTCGGGTCTACACGAAGGGGATCTTGCCGTGGGTCTGGCCCGGATGTTGCTCCAAAGTGTTCCTATGGGCTGACCTACCACAACTGGGTGGATAGGTCCACTGCTCAAATCCCGTCCGTGCAAAGTCAAAGGGCTAGATCCCGTGGTCAAACGCTACAGGGTTAGGCGGGACGGGGGCCCTGGGGGGGGGGGGGTAGCAATGCCACCCGAGCGTCGCACCGGGCCCTCATACATGCGGGGTGGTGTGGTGGCATGTCCCAAGAGGCGGCACGCGTCTCCAGGGTGTGCCCCCCCTCACGGACGGCGCCGCCGCCGGCACCTGGAGGGGGGAAACGGGCGCGTCGGGTCTAAACGGAGGGGATCTTGCCGTGGGTCTGGCCCGGATGTTGCTCCAAAGTGTTCCTATGGGCTGACATACCACAACCGGGTGGATAGGTCCACTGCTCAAAGCCCGTCCTTGCAAAGTCAAAGGGCTAGATCCCGTGGTCAAACACTACAGGGTTAGGTGGGACGGGGGCCCTGGGGGTAGCAATGCCACCTGAGCGTCGCACCGGGCCCTCATACATGCGGGGTGGTGTGGTGGCATGTCCCAAGAGGCGGAACGCGTCTCCGGGGTGTGCCCCCCCCTTACGGACGGCGCCGCCGTCGTCACCTTGAGGGGGGAAACGGGCGCGTCGGGTCTACACGGAGGGGATCTTGCCGTGGGTCTGGCCCGGATGTTGCTCCAAAGTGTTCCTATGGGCTGACCTACCACAACCGGGTGGATAGGTCCACTTCTCAAAGCCCGTCCGTGCAAAGTCAAAGGGCTAGATCCCGTGGTCAAACGCTAGGGTTAGGCGGGACGGGGGCCCTGGGGGGGTAGCAATGCCACCCGAGCGTCGCACCGGGCCCTCATACATGCGGGGTGGTGTGGTGGCATGTCCCAAGAGGCGGCACGCGTCTCCGGGGTGTGCCCCCCCTCACGGACGGCGCCGCCGCCGGCACCTGGAGGGGGGAAACGGGCGCGTCGGGTCTACACGGAGGGGATCTTGCCGTGGGTCTGGCCCGGATGTTGCTCCAAAGTGTTCCTATGGGCTGACCTACCACAACCGGGTGGATAGGTCCACTGCTTAAAGCCCGTCCGTGCAAAGTCAAAGGGCTAGATCCCGTGGTCAAACGCTACAGAGTTAGGCGGGACGGGGGCCCTTGGGGGTAGCAATGCCACCCGAGCGTCGCACCGGGCCCTCATACATGCGGGGTGCTGTGGTGGCATGTCCCAAGAGGCAGCACGCGTCTCCGGGGTGTGCCCCCTCTCACGGGCGGCGTCGCCGCCGGCACCTGGAGGGGGGAAACGGGCGCGTCGGGTCTACACGGAGGGGATCTTGCCGTGGGTCTGGCCCGGATGTTGCTCCAAAGTGTTCCTATGGGCCGACCTACCACAACCGGGTGGATAGGTCCACTGCTCAAAGCCCGTCCGTGCAAAGTCAAAGGGCTAGATCCCGTGGTCAAACGCTACAGGGTTAGGCGGGACGCGGGCCCTGGGGGTAGCAATGCCACCCGAGCGTCGCACCGGGCCCTCATACATGCGGGGTGCTGTGGTGGCATGTCCCAAGAGGCGGCACGCGTCTCCGGGGTGTGCCCCCCCTCACGGACGGCGCCGCCGCCGGCACCTGGAGGGGGGAAACGGGCGTGTCGGGTCTACACGAAGGGGATCTTGCCGTGGGTCTGGCCCGGATGTTGCTCCAAAGTGTTCCTATGGGCTGACCTACCCCAACCGGGTGGATAGGTCCACTGCTCAAATCCCGTCCGTGCAAAGTCAAAGGGCTAGATCCCGTGGTCAAACGCTACAGGGTTAGGCGGGACGGGGGCCCTGGGGGGGGTAGCAATGCCACCCGAGCGTCGCACCGGGCCCTCATACATGCGGGGTGGTGTGGTGGCATGTCCCAAGAGGCGGCACGCGTCTCCGGGGTGTGCCCCCCTCACGGACGGCGCCGCCGCCGGCACCTGGAGGGGGGAAACGGGCGCGTCGGGTCTACACGGAGGGGATCTTGCCGTGGGTCTGGCCCGGATGTTGCTCCAAAGTGTTCCTATGGGCTGACCTACCACAACCGGGTGGATAGGTCCACTGCTCAAAGCCCGTCCGTGCAAAGTCAAAGGGCTAGATCCCGTGGTCAAACGCTACAGAGTTAGGCGGGACGGGGGCCCTGGGGGTAGCAATGCCACCCGAGCGTCGCACCGGGCCCTCATACATGCGGGGTGCTGTGGTGGCATGTCCCAAGAGGCGGCACGCGTCTCCGGGGTGTGCCCCCTCTCACGGGCGGCGTCGCCGCCGGCACCTGGAGGGGGGAAACGGGCGCGTCGGGTCTACACGGAGGGGATCTTGCCGTGGGTCTGGCCCGGATGTTGCTCCAAAGTGTTCCTATGGGCCGACCTACCACAACCGGGTGGATAGGTCCACTGCTCAAAGCCCGTCCGTGCAAAGTCAAAGGGCTAGATCCCGTGGTCAAACGCTACAGGGTTAGGCGGGACGCGGGCCCTGGGGGGTAGCAATGCCACCCGAGCGTCGCACCGGGCCCTCATACATGCGGGGTGCTGTGGTGGCATGTCCCAAGAGGCGGCACGCGTCTCCGGGGTGTGCCCCCCCTCACGGACGGCGCCGCCGCCGGCACCTGGAGGGGGGAAACGGGCGCGTCGGGTCTACACGAAGGGGATCTTGCCGTGGGTCTGGCCCGGATGTTGCTCCAAAGTGTTCCTATGGGCCGACCTACCACAACCGGGTGGATAGGTCCACTGCTCAAAGCCCGTCCGTGCAAAGTCAAAGGGCTAGATCCCGTGGTCAAACGCTACAGGGTTAGGCGGGACGCGGGCCCTGGGGGGTAGCAATGCCACCCGAGCGTCGCACCGGGCCCTCATACATGCGGGGTGCTGTGGTGGCATGTCCCAAGAGGCGGCACGCGTCTCCGGGGTGTGCCCCCCCTCACAGACGGCGCCGCCGCCGGCACCTGGAGGGGGGAAACGGGCGCGTCGGGTCTACACGAAGGGGATCTTGCCGTGGGTCTGGCCCGGATGTTGCTCCAAAGTGTTCCTATGGGCTGACCTACCCCAACCGGGTGGATAGGTCCACTGCTCAAATCCCGTCCGTGCAAAGTCAAAGGGCTAGATCCCGTGGTCAAACGCTACAGGGTTAGGCGGGACGGGGGCCCTGGGGGGGTAGCAATGCCACCCGAGCGTCGCACCGGGCCCTCATACATGCGGGGTGCTGTGGTGGCATGTCCCAAGAGGCGGCACGCGTCTCCGGGGTGTGCCCCCCCTCACGGACGGCGCCGCCGCCGGCACCTGGAGGGGGGAAACGGGCGCGTCGGGTCTACACGAAGGGGATCTTGCCGTGGGTCTGGCCCGGATGTTGCTCCAAAGTGTTCCTATGGGCCGACCTACCACAACCGGGTGGATAGGTCCACTGCTCAAAGCCCGTCCGTGCAAAGTCAAAGGGCTAGATCCCGTGGTCAAACGCTACAGGGTTAGGCGGGACGCGGGCCCTGGGGGTAGCAATGCCACCCGAGCGTCGCACCGGGCCCTCATACATGCGGGGTGCTGTGGTGGCATGTCCCAAGAGGCGGCACGCGTCTCCGGGGTGTGCCCCCCCTCACGGACGGCGCCGCCGCCGGCACCTGGAGGGGGGAAACGGGCGCGTCGGGTCTACACGAAGGGGATCTTGCCGTGGGTCTGGCCCGGATGTTGCTCCAAAGTGTTCCTATGGGCTGACCTACCCCAACCGGGTGGATAGGTCCACTGCTCAAATCCCGTCCGTGCAAAGTCAAAGGGCTAGATCCCGTGGTCAAACGCTACAGGGTTAGGCGGGACGGGGGCCCTGGGGGGGTAGCAATGCCACCCGAGCGTCGCACCGGGCCCTCATACATGCGGGGTGGTGTGGTGGCATGTCCCAAGAGGCGGCACGCGTCTCCGGGGTGTGCCCCCCCTCACGGACGGCGCCGCCGCCGGCACCTAGATGGGGGAAACGGGCGCGTCGGGTCTACACGGAGGGGATCTTGCCGTGGGTCTGGCCCGGATGTTGCTCCAAAGTGTTCCTATGGGCTGACCTACCACAACCGGGTGGATAGGTCCACTGCTCAAAGCCCGTCCGTGCAAAGTCAAAGGGCTAGATTCCGTGGTCAAACGCTACAGGGTTAGGCGGGACGGGGGCCCTGGGGGGTAGCAATGCCACCCGAGGGTCGCACCGGGCCCTCATACATGCGGGGTGGTGTGGTGGCATGTCCCAAGAGGCGGCACGCGTCTCCGGGGTGTGCCCTCTCTCACGGGCGGCGTCGCCGCCGGCACCTGGAGGAGGGAAACGGGCGCGTCGGGTCTACACGCAGGGGATCTTGCCGTGGGTCTGGCCCGGATGTTGCTCCAAAGTGTTCCTATGGGCTGACCTACCACAACCGGGTGGATAGGTCCACTGCTCAAAGCCCGTCCGTGCAAAGTCAAAGGGCTAGATCCCGTGGTCAAACGCTACAGGGTTAGGCGGGACGGGGGCCCTGGGGGGTGGCAATGCCACCCGAGCGTCGCACCGGGCCCTCATACATGCGGGGTGCTGTGGTGGCATGTCCCAAGAGGCGGCACGCGTCTCCGGGGTGTGCCCCCCCTCACAGACGGCGCCGCCGCCGGCTCCTGGAGGGGGGAAACGGGCGCGTCGGGTCTACACGAAGGGGATCTTGCCGTGGGTCTGGCCCGGATGTTGCTCCAAAGTGTTCCTATGGGCTGACCTACCACAACCGGGTGGATAGGTCCACTGCTCAAAGCCCGTCCGTGCAAAGTCAAAGGGCTAGATCCCGTGGTCAAACGCTACAGGGTTAGGCGGGACGGGGGCCCTAGGGGGTAGCAATGCCACCCGAGCGTCGCACCGGGCCCTCATACATGCGGGGTGGTGTGGTGGCATGTCCCAAGAGGCGGCACGCGTCTCCGGGGTGTGCCCCCCCTCACGGACGGCGCCGCCGCCGGCACCTGGAGGGGGGAAACGGGCGCATCGGGTCTACACGGAGGGAATCTTGCCGTGGGTCTGGCCCGGATGTTGCTCCAAAGTGTTCCTATGGGCTGACATACCACAACCGGGTGGATAGGTCCACTGCTCAAAGCCCGTCCTTGCAAAGTCAAAGGGCTAGATCCCGTGGTCAAACACTACAGGGTTAGGTGGGACGGGGGCCCTGGGGGTAGCAATGCCACCTGAGCGTCGCACCGGGCCCTCATACATGCGGGGTGGTGTGGTGGCATGTCCCAAGAGGCGGCACGCGTCTCCGGGGTGTGCCCCCCCTTACGGACGGCGCCGCCGTCGTCACCTTGAGGGGGAAACGGGCGCGTCGGGTCTACACGGAGGGGATCTTGCCGTGGGTCTGGCCCGGATGTTGCTCCAAAGTGTTCCTATGGGCTGACCTACCACAACCGGGTGGATAGGTCCACTTCTCAAAGCCCGTCCGTGCAAAGTCAAAGGGCTAGATCCCGTGGTCAAACGCTACAGGGTTAGGCGGGACGGGGGCCCTGGGGGGGTAGCAATGCCACCCGAGCGTCGCACCGGGCCCTCATACATGCGGGGTGGTGTGGTGGCATGTCCCAAGAGGCGGCACGCGTTTCCGGGGTGTGCCCCCCCTCACGGACGGCGCCGCCGCCGGCACCTGGAGGGGGGAAACGGGCGCGTCGGGTCTACACGGAGGGGATCTTGCCGTGGGTCTGGCCCGGATGTTGCTCCAAAGTGTTCCTATGGGCTGACATACCACAACCGGGTGGATAGGTCCACTGCTCAAAGCCCGTCCTTGCAAAGTCAAAGGGCTAGATCCCGTGGTCAAACACTACAGGGTTAGGTGGGACGGTGGCCCTGGGGGTAGCAATGCCACCTGAGCGTCGCACCGGGCCCTCATACATGCGGGGTGGTGTGGTGGCATGTCCCAAGAGGCGGAACGCGTCTCCGGGGTGTGCCCCCCCTTACGGACGGCGCCGCCGTCGTCACCTTGAGGGGGGAAACGGGCGCGTCGGGTCTACACGGAGGGGATCTTGCCGTGGGTCTGGCCCGGATGTTGCTCCAAAGTGTTCCTATGGGCTGACATACCACAACCGGGTGGATAGGTCCACTTCTCAAAGCCCGTCCGTGCAAAGTCAAAGGGCTAGATCCCGTGGTCAAACGCTACAGGGTTAGGCAGGACGGGGGCCCTGGGGGGGTAGCAATGCCACCCGAGCGTCGCACCGGGCCCTCATACATGCGGGGTGGTGTGGTGGCATGTCCCAAGAGGCGGCACGCGTCTCCGGGGTGTGCCCCCCCTCACGGACGGCGCCGCCGCCGGCACCTGGAGGGGGGAAATGGGCGCGTCGGGTCTACACGGAGGGGATCTTGCCGTGGGTCTGGCCCGGATGTTGCTCCAAAGTGTTCCTATGGGCCGACCTACCACAACCGGGTGGATAGGTCCACTGCTCAAAGCCCGTCCGTGCAAAGTCAAAGGGCTAGATCCCGTGGTCAAACGCTACAGAGTTAGGCGGGACGGGGGCCCTTGGGGGTAGCAATGCCACCCGAGCGTCGCACCGGGCCCTCATACATGCGGGGTGCTGTGGTGGCATGTCCCAAGAGGCGGCACGCGTCTCCGGGGTGTGCCCCCTCTCACGGGCGGCGTCGCCGCCGGCACCTGGAGGGGGGAAACGGGCGCGTCGGGTCTACACGGAGGGGATCTTGCCGTGGGTCTGGCCCGGATATTGCTCCAAAGTGTTCCTATGGGCCGACCTACCACAACCGGGTGGATAGGTCCACTGCTCAAAGCCCGTCCGTGCAAAGTCAAAGGGCTAGATCCCGTGGTCAAACGCTACAGGGTTAGGCGGGACGGGGGCCCTAGGGGGTAGCAATGCCACCCGAGCGTCGCACCGGGCCCTCATACATGCGGGGTGCTGTGGTGGCATGTCCCAAGAGGCGGTACGCGTCTCCGGGGTGTGCCCCCCCTCACGGACGGCGCCGCCGCCGGCACCTGGAGGGGGGAAACGGGCGCGTCGGGTCTACACGAAGGGGATCTTGCCGTGGGTCTGGCCCGGATGTTGCTCCAAAGTGTTCCTATGGGCCGACCTACCACAACCGGGTGGATAGGTCCACTGCTCAAAGCCCGTCCGTGCAAAGTCAAAGGGCTAGATCCCGTGGTCAAACGCTACAGGGTTAGGCGGGACGCGGGCCCTGGGGGGTAGCAATGCCACCCGAGCGTCGCACCGGGCCCGCATACATGCGGGGTGCTGTGGTGGCATGTCCCAAGAGGCATCACGCGTCTCCGGGGTGTGCCCCCCCTCATGGACGGCGCCGCCGCCGCCACCTGGAGGGGGGAAACGGGCGCGTCGGGTCTACACGAAGGGGATCTTGCCGTGGGTCTGGCCCGGATGTTGCTCCAAAGTGTTCCTATGGGCTGACCTACCCCAACCGGGTGGATAGGTCCACTGCTCTAAGCCCGTCCGTGCAAAGTCAAAGGGCTAGATCCCGTGGTCAAACGCTACAGGGTTAGGCGGGACGGGGGCCCTGGGGGTAGCAATGCCACCCGAGCGTCGCACCGGGCCCTCATACATGCGGGGTGGTGTGGTGGCATGTCCCAAGAGGCGGCACGCGTCTCCGGGGTGTGCCCCCCCTCACGGACAGCGCCGCCGCCGGCACCTGGAGGGGGGAAACGGTCGCGTCGGGTCTACACGGAGGGGATCTTGCCGTGGGTCTGGCCCGGATGTTGCTCCAAAGTGTTCCTATGAGCTGACCTACCTCAACCGGGTGGATAGGTCCACTGCTCAAAGCCCGTCCGTGCAAAGTCAAAGGGCTAGATCCCGTGGTCAAACGCTACAGAGTTAGGCGGGACGGGGGCCCTGGGGTGTAGCAATGCCACCCGAGCGTCGCACCGGGCCCTCATACATGCGGGGTGCTGTGGTCGCATGTCCCAAGAGGCGGCACGCGTCTCCGGGGTGTGCCCCCTCTCACGGGCGGCGTCGCCGCCGGCACCTAGAGGGGGGAAACGGGCGCGTCGGGTCTACACGGAGGGGATCTTGCCGTGGGTCTGGCCCGGATGTTGCTCAAAGTGTTCCTATGGGCCGACCTACCACAACCGGGTGGATAGGTCCACTGCTCAAAGCCCGTCCGTGCAAAGTCAAAGGGCTAGATCCCGTGGTCAAACGCTACAGGGTTAGGCAGGACGCGGGCCCTGGGGGTAGCAATGCCACCCGAGCGTCGCACCGGGCCCTCATACATGCGGGGTGCTGTGGTGGCATGTCCCAAGAGGCGGCACGCGTCTCCGGGGTGTGCCCCCCCCTCACGGACGGCGCCGCCGCCGGCACCTGGAGTGGGGAAACGGGCGCGTCGGGTCTACACGAAGGGGATCTTGCCGTGGGTCTGGCCCGGATGTTGCTCCAAAGTGTTCCTATGGGCTGACCTACCCCAACCGGGTGGATAGGTCCACTGCTCTAAGCCCGTCCGTGCAAAGTCAAAGGGCTAGATCCCGTGGTCAAACGCTACAGGGTTAGGCGGGACGGGGGCCCTGGGGGGTAGCAATGCCACCCGAGCGTCGCACCGGGCCCTCATACATGCGGGGTGCTGTGGTGGCATGTCCCAAGAGGCGGCACGCGTCTCCGGGGTGTGCCCCCCCTCACGGACGGCGCCGCCGCCGGCACCTGGAGGGGGGAAACGGGCGCGTCGGGTCTACACGGAGCGGATCTTGCCGTGGGTCTGGCCCGGATGTTGCTCCAAAGTGTTCCTATGGGCTGACCTACCACAACCGGGTGGATAGGTCCACTGCTCAAAGCCCGTCCGTGCAAAGTCAAAGGGCTAGATCCCGTGGTCAAACGCTACAGAGTTAGGCGGGACGGGGGCCCTGGGGGGTAGCAATGCCACCCGAGCGTCGCACCGGGCCCTCATACATGCGGGGTGCTGTGGTGGCATGTCCCAAGAGGCGGCACGCGTCTCCGGGGTGTGCCCCCCCTCACGGACGGCGTCGCCGCCGCCACCTGGAGGGGGGAAACGGGCGCGTCGGGTCTACACGGAGGGGATCTTGCCGTGGGTCTGGCTCGGATGTTGCTCCAAATGTTCCTATGGGCTGACCTAGCACAACCGGGTGGATAGGTCCACTGCTCAAAGCCCGTCCGTGCAAAGTCAAAGGGCTAGATCCCGTGGTCAAACGCTACAGGGTTAGGCGGGACGGGGGCCCTGGGGGGTAGCAATGCCACCCGAGCGTCGCACCGGGCCCTCATACATGCGGGTTGCTGTGGTGGCATGTCCCAGGAGGCGGCACGCGTCTCCGGGGTGTGCCCCCCCTCACGGACGGCGCCGCCGCCGGCACCTGGAGGGGGGAAACGGGCGCGTCGGGTCTACACGGAGGGGAGCTTGCCGTGGGTCTGGCCCGGATGTTGCTCCAAAGTGTTCCTATGGGCTGACCTACCACAACCGGGTGGATAGGTCCACTCCTCAAAGCCCGTCCGTGCAAAGTCAAAGGGCTAGATCCCGTGGTGAAATGCTACAGGGTTAGGCGGGACGGGGGCCCTGGGGGTAGCAATGCCACCCGAGCGTCGCACCGGGCCCTCATACATGCGGGGTGGTGTGGTGGCATGTCCCAAGAGGCGGCACGCGTCTCCGGGGTGTGCCCCCCCTCACGGACGGCGTCGCCGCCGCCACCAGTAGGGGGGAAACGGGCGCGTCGGGTCTACACGAAGGGGATCTTGCCGTGGGTCTGGCCCGGATGTTGCTCCAAAGTGTTCCTATGGGCTGACCTACCCCAACCGGGTGGATAGGTCCACTGCTCTAAGCCCGTCCATGCAAAGTCAAAGGGCTAGATCCCGTGGTCAAACGCTACAGGGTTAGGCGGGACGGGGGCCCTGGGGGGTAGCAATGCCACCCGAGCGTCGCACCGGGCCCTCATACATGCGGGGTGCTGTGGTGGCATGTCCCAGGAGGCGGCACGCGTCTCCGGGGTGTGCCCCCCCTCACGGACGGCGCCGCCGCCGGCACCTGGAGTGGGGAAACGGGCGCGTCGGGTCTACACGGAGGGGAGCTTGCCGTGGGTCTGGCCCGGATGTTGCTCCAAAGTGTTCCTATGGGCCGACCTACCACAACCGGGTGGATAGGTCCACTTCTCATAGCCCGTCCGTGCAAAGTCAAAGGGCTAGATCCCGTGGTCAAACGCTACAGGGTTAGGCGGGACGGGGGCCCTGGGGGGGTAGCAATGCCACCCGAGCGTCGCACCGGGCCCTCATACATGCGGGGTGGTGTGGTGGCATGTCCCAAGAGCGGCACGCGTCTCCGGGGTGTGCCCCCCTCACGGACGGCGCCGCCGCCGGCACCTGGAGGGGGGAAACGGGCGCGTCGGGTCTACACGGAGGGGATCTTGCCGTGGGTCTGGCCCGGATGTTGCTCCAAAGTGTTCCTATGGGCTGACCTACCACAACCGGGTGGATAGGTCCACTGCTCAAAACCCGTCCGTGCAAAGTCAAAGGGCTAGATCCCGTGGTCAAACGCTACAGAGTTAGGCGGGACGGGGGCCCTGGGGGGTAGCAATGCCACCCGAGCGTCGCACCGGGCCCTCATACATGCGGGGTGCTGTGGTGGCATGTCCCAAGAGGCGGCACGCGTCTCCGGGGTGTGCCCCCTCTCACGGGCGGCGTCGCCGCCGGCACCTGGAGGGGGGAAACGGGCGCGTCGGGTCTACACGGAGGGGAGCTTGCCGTGGGTCTGGCCCGGATGTTGCTCCAAAGTGTTCCTATGGGCCGACCTACCACAACCGGGTGGATAGGTCCACTGCTCAAAGCCCGTCCGTGCAAAGTCAAAGGGCTAGATCCCGTGGTCAAACGCTACAGGGTTAGGCGGGACGCGGGCCCTGGGGGGTAGCAATGCCACCCGAGCGTCGCACCGGGCCCTCATACATGCGGGGTGCTGTGGTGGCATGTCCCAAGAGGCATCACGCGTCTCCGGGGTGTGCCCCCCCTCATGGACGGCGCCGCCGCCGGCACTTGGAGGGGGGAAACGGGCGCGTCGGGTCTACACGAAGGGGATCTTGCCGTGGGTCTGGCCCGGATGTTGCTCCAAAGTGTTCCTATGGGCTGACCTACCCCAACCGGGTGGATAGGTCCACTGCTCTAAGCCCGTCCGTGCAAAGTCAAAGGGCTAGATGCCGTGGTCAAACGCTACAGGGTTAGGCGGGACGGGGGCCCTGGGGGTAGCAATGCCACCCGAGCGTCGCACCGGGCCCTCATACATGCGGGGTGGTGTGGTGGCATGTCCCAAGAGGCGACACGCGTCTCCGGGGTGTGCCCCCCCTCACGGACAGCGCCGCCGCCGGCACCTGGAGGGGGGAAACGGTCGCGTCGGGTCTACACGGAGGGGATCTTGCCGTGGGTCTGGCCCGGATGTTGCTCCAAAGTGTTCCTATGAGCTGACCTACCACAACCGGGTGGATAGGTCCACTGCTCAAAGCCCGTCCGTGCAAAGTCAAAGGGCTAGATCCCGTGGTCAAACGCTACAGAGTTAGGCGGGACGGGGGCCCTGGGGGGTAGCAATGCCACCCGAGCGTCGCACCGGGCCCTCATACATGCGGGGTGCTGTGGTGGCATGTCCCAAGAGGCGGCACGCGTCTCCGGGGTGTGCCCCCTCTCACGGGCGGCGTCGCCGCCGGCACCTAGAGGGGGGAAACGGGCGCGTCGGGTCTACACGGAGGGGATCTTGCCGTGGATCTGGCCCGGATGTTGCTCCAAAGTATTCCTATGGGCCGACCTACCACAACCGGGTGGATAGGTCCACTGCTCAAAGCCCGTCCGTGCAAAGTCAAAGGGCTAGATCCCGTGGTCAAACGCTACAGGGTTAGGCAGGACGCGGGCCCTGGGGGTAGCAATGCCACCCGAGCGTCGCACCGGGCCCTCATACATGCGGGGTGCTGTGGTGGCATGTCCCAAGAGGCGGCACGCGTCTCCGGGGTGTGCCCCCCCTCACGGACGGCGCCGCCGCCGGCACCTGGAGTGGGGAAACGGGCGCGTCGGGTCTACACGAAGGGGATCTTGCCGTGGGTCTGGCCCGGATGTTGCTCCAAAGTGTTCCTATGGGCTGACCTACCCCAACCGGGTGGATAGGTCCACTGCTCTAAGCCCGTCCGTGCAAAGTCAAAGGGCTAGATCCCGTGGTCAAACGCTACAGGGTTAGGCGGGACGGGGGCCCTGGGGGGTAGCAATGCCACCCGAGCGTCGCACCGGGCCCTCATACATGCGGGGTGCTGTGGTGGCATGTCCCAAGAGGCGGCACGCGTCTCCGGGGTGTGCCCCCCCTCACGGACGGCGCCGCCGCCGGCACCTGGAGGGGGGAAACGGGCGCGTCGGGTCTACACGGAGCGGATCTTGCCGTGGGTCTGGCCCGGATGTTGCTCCAAAGTGTTCCTATGGGCTGACCTACCACAACCGGGTGGATAGGTCCACTGCTCAAAGCCCGTCCGTGCAAAGTCAAAGGGCTAGATCCCGTGGTCAAACGCTACAGAGTTAGGCGGGACGGGGGCCCTGGGGGGTAGCAATGCCACCCGAGCGTCGCACCGGGCCCTCATACATGCGGGGTGCTGTGGTGGCATGTCCCAAGAGGCGGCACGCGTCTCCGGGGTGTGCCCCCCCTCACGGACGGCGTCGCCGCCGCCACCTGGAGGGGGGAAACGGGCGCGTCGGGTCTACACGGAGGGGATCTTGCCGTGGGTCTGGCTCGGATGTTGCTCCAAATGTTCCTATGGGCTGACCTACCACAACCGGGTGGATAGGTCCACTGCTCAAAGCCCGTCCGTGCAAAGTCAAAGGGCTAGATCCCGTGGTCAAACGCTACAGGGTTAGGCGGGACGGGGGCCCTGGGGGGTAGCAATGCCACCCGAGCGTCGCACCGGGCCCTCATACATGCGGGTTGCTGTGGTGGCATGTCCCAGGAGGCGGCACGCGTCTCCGGGGTGTGCCCCCCCTCACGGACGGCGCCGCCGCCGGCACCTGGAGGGGGGAAACGGGCGCGTCGGGTCTACACGGAGGGGAGCTTGCCGTGGGTCTGGCCCGGATGTTGCTCCAAAGTGTTCCTATGGGCTGACCTACCACAACCGGGTGGATAGGTCCA
This sequence comes from Aegilops tauschii subsp. strangulata, assembly GCF_002575655.3. NCBI lineage: Eukaryota > Viridiplantae > Streptophyta > Magnoliopsida > Poales > Poaceae > Aegilops > Aegilops tauschii. The sequence goes on from NC_053035.3 coordinate 466,264,408, forward strand.
CTCCTCAAAGCCCGTCCGTGCAAAGTCAAAGGGCTAGATCCCGTGGTGAAATGCTACAGGGTTAGGCGGGACGGGGGCCCTGGGGGTAGCAATGCCACCCGAGCATCGCACCGGGCCCTCATACATGCGGGGTGGTGTGGTGGCATGTCCCAAGAGGCGGCACGCGTCTCCGGGGTGTGCCCCCCCCTCACGGACGGCGTCGCCGCCGCCACCAGTAGGGGGGAAACGGGCGCGTCGGGTCTACACGAAGGGGATCTTGCCGTGGGTCTGGCCCGGATGTTGCTCCAAAGTGTTCCTATGGGCTGACCTACCCCAACCGGGTGGATAGGTCCACTGCTCTAAGCCCGTCCATGCAAAGTCAAAGGGCTAGATCCCGTGGTCAAACGCTACAGGGTTAGGCGGGACGGGGGCCCTGGGGGGTAGCAATGCCACCCGAGCGTCGCACCGGGCCCTCATACATGCGGGGTGCTGTGGTGGCATGTCCCAGGAGGCGGCACGCGTCTCCGGGGTGTGCCCCCCCTCACGGACGGCGCCGCCGCCGGCACCTGGAGTGGGGAAACGGGCGCGTCGGGTCTACACGGAGGGGAGCTTGCCGTGGGTCTGGCCCGGATGTTGCTCCAAAGTGTTCCTATGGGCCGACCTACCACAACCGGGTGGATAGGTCCACTGCTCAAAGCCCGTCCGTGCAAAGTCAAAGGGCTAGATCCCGTGGTCAAACTCTACAGGGTTAGGCGGGACGCGGGCCCTGGGGGGTAGCAATGCCACCCGAGCGTCGCACCGGGCCCTCATACATGCGGGGTGCTGTGGTGGCATGTCCCAAGAGGCGGCACGCGTCTCCGGGGTGTGCCCCCCCCCTCACGGACGGCGCCGCCGCCGGCACCTGGAGTGGGGAAACGGGCGCGTCGGGTCTACACGAAGGGGATCTTGCCGTGGGTCTGGCCCGGATGTTGCTCCAAAGTGTTCCTATGGGCTGACCTACCCCAACCGGGTGGATAGGTCCACTGCTCTAAGCCCGTAAGTGCAAAGTCAAAGGGCTAGATCCCGTGGTCAAACGCTACAGGGTTAGGCGGGACGGGGGCCCTGGGGGTAGCAATGCCACCCGAGCGTCGCACCGGTCCCTCATACATGCGGGGTGGTGTGGTGGCATGTCCCAAGAGGCGGCACGCGTCTCCGGGGTGTGCCCCCCCTCACGGACGGCGCCGCCGCCCGCACCTGGAGGGTGGAAACGGGCGCGCCGGGTCTACACGGAGCGGATCTTGCTGTGGGTCTGGCCCGGATGTTGCTCTAAAGTGTTCCTATGGGCTGACATACCACAACCGGGTGGATAGGTCCACTGCTCAAAGCCCGTCCGTGCAAAGTCAAAGGGCTAGATCCCGTGGTGAAACGCTACAGGGTTAGGCGGGACGGGGGCCCTGGGGGTAGCAATGCCACCCGAGCGTCGCACCGGGCCCTCATCCATGCGGGGTGGTGTGGTGGCATGTCCCAAGAGGCGGCACGCGTCTCCAGGGTGTGCCCCCCCTCACGGACGGCGCCGCCGCCGGCACCTGGAGGGGGGAAACGGGCGCGTCGGGTCTACACGGAGGGGATCTTGCCGTGGGTCTGGCCCGGATGTTGCTCCAAAGTGTTCCTATGGGCTGACCTACCACAACCGGGTGGATAGGTCCACTGCTCAAAGCCCGTCCGTGCAAAGTCAAAGGGCTAGATCCCGTGGTCAAACGCTACAGAGTTAGGCGGGACGGGGGCCCTGGGGGGTAGCAATGCCACCCGAGCGTCGCACCGGGCCCTCATACATGCGGGGTGCTGTGGTGGCATGTCCCAAGAGGCGGCACGCGTCTCCGGGGTGTGCCCCCTCTCACGGGCGGCGTCGCCGCCGGCACCTGGAGGGGGGAAACGGGCGCGTCGGGTCTACACGGAGGGGAGCTTGCCGTGGGTCTGGCCCGGATGTTGCTCCAAAGTGTTCCTATGGGCCGACCTACCACAACCGGGTGGATAGGTCCACTGCTCAAAGCCCGTCCGTGCAAAGTCAAAGGGCTAGATCCCGTGGTCAAACGCTACAGGGTTAGGCGGGACGCGGGCCCTGGGGGGTAGCAATGCCACCCGAGCGTCGCACCGGGCCCTCATACATGCGGGGTGCTGTGGTGGCATGTCCCAAGAGGCATCACGCGTCTCCGGGGTGTGCCCCCCTCATGGACGGCGCCGCCGCCGGCACCTGGAGGGGGGAAACGGGCGCGTCGGGTCTACACGAAGGGGATCTTGCCGTGGGTCTGGCCCGGATGTTGCTCCAAAGTGTTCCTATGGGCTGACCTACCCCAACCGGGTGGATAGGTCCACTGCTCTAAGCCCGTCCGTGCAAAGTCAAAGGGCTAGATCCCGTGGTCAAACGCTACAGGGTTAGGCGGGACGGGGGCCCTGGGGGTAGCAATGCCACCCGAGCGTCGCACCGGGCCCTCATACATGCGGGGTGGTGTGGTGGCATGTCCCAAGAGGCGACACGCGTCTCCGGGGTGTGCCCCCCCTCACGGACAGCGCCGCCGCCGGCACCTGGAGGGGGGAAACGGTCGCGTCGGGTCTACACGGAGGGGATCTTGCCGTGGGTCTGGCCCGGATGTTGCTCCAAAGTGTTCCTATGAGCTGACCTACCACAACCGGGTGGATAGGTCCACTGCTCAAAGCCCGTCCGTGCAAAGTCAAAGGGCTAGATCCCGTGGTCAAACGCTACAGAGTTAGGCGGGACGGGGGCCCTGGGGGGTAGCAATGCCACCCGAGCGTCGCACCGGGCCCTCATACATGCGGGGTGCTGTGGTGGCATGTCCCAAGAGGCGGCACGCGTCTCCGGGGTGTGCCCCCTCTCACGGGCGGCGTCGCCGCCGGCACCTAGAGGGGGGAAACGGGCGCGTCGGGTCTACACGGAGGGGATCTTGCCGTGGATCTGGCCCGGATGTTGCTCCAAAGTATTCCTATGGGCCGACCTACCACAACCGGGTGGATAGGTCCACTGCTCAAAGCCCGTCCGTGCAAAGTCAAAGGGCTAGATCCCGTGGTCAAACGCTACAGGGTTAGGCAGGACGCGGGCCCTGGGGGTAGCAATGCCACCCGAGCGTCGCACCGGGCCCTCATACATGCGGGGTGCTGTGGTGGCATGTCCCAAGAGGCGGCACGCGTCTCCGGGGTGTGCCCCCCCCTCACGGACGGCGCCGCCGCCGGCACCTGGAGTGGGGAAACGGGCGCGTCGGGTCTACACGAAGGGGATCTTGCCGTGGGTCTGACCCGGATGTTGCTCCAAAGTGTTCCTATGGGCTGACCTACCCCAACCGGGTGGATAGGTCCACTGCTCTAAGCCCGTCCGTGCAAAGTCAAAGGGCTAGATCCCGTGGTCAAACGCTACAGGGTTAGGCGGGACGGGGGCCCTGGGGGTAGCAATGCCACCCGAGCGTCGCACCGGGCCCTCATACATGCGGGGTGCTGTGGTGGCATGTCCCAAGAGGCGGCACGCGTCTCCGGGGTGTGCCCCCCCTCACGGACGGCGCCGCCGCCGGCACCTGGAGGGGGGAAACGGGCGCGTCGGGTCTACACGGAGCGGATCTTGCCGTGGGTCTGGCCCGGATGTTGCTCCAAAGTGTTCCTATGGGCTGACCTACCACAACCGGGTGGATAGGTCCACTGCTCAAAGCCCGTCCGTGCAAAGTCAAAGGGCTAGATCCCGTGGTCAAACGCTACAGAGTTAGGCGGGACGGGGGCCCTGGGGGGTAGCAATGCCACCCGAGCGTCGCACCGGGCCCTCATACATGCGGGGTGCTGTGGTGGCATGTCCCAAGAGGCGGCACGCGTCTCCGGGGTGTGCCCCCCCTCACGGACGGCGTCGCCGCCGCCACCTGGAGGGGGGAAACGGGCGCGTCGGGTCTACACGGAGGGGATCTTGCCGTGGGTCTGGCTCGGATGTTGCTCCAAATGTTCCTATGGGCTGACCTACCACAACCGGGTGGATAGGTCCACTGCTCAAAGCCCGTCCGTGCAAAGTCAAAGGGCTAGATCCCGTGGTCAAACGCTACAGGGTTAGGCGGGACGGGGGCCCTGGGGGGTAGCAATGCCACCCGAGCGTCGCACCGGGCCCTCATACATGCGGGTTGCTGTGGTGGCATGTCCCAGGAGGCGGCACGCGTCTCCGGGGTGTGCCCCCCCTCACGGACGGCGCCGCCGCCGGCACCTGGAGGGGGGAAACGGGCGCGTCGGGTCTACACGGAGGGGAGCTTGCCGTGGGTCTGGCCCGGATGTTGCTCCAAAGTGTTCCTATGGGCTGACCTACCACAACCGGGTGGATAGGTCCACTCCTCAAAGCCCGTCCGTGCAAAGTCAAAGGGCTAGATCCCGTGGTGAAATGCTACAGGGTTAGGCGGGACGGGGGCCCTGGGGGTAGCAATGCCACCCGAGCGTCGCACCGGGCCCTCATACATGCGGGGTGCTGTGGTGGCATGTCCCAAGAGGCGGCACGCGTCTCCGGGGTGTGCCCCCTCTCACGGGCGGCGTCGCCGCCGGCACCTGGAGGGGGGAAACGGGCGCGTCGGGTCTACACGGAGGGGATCTTGCCGTGGGTCTGGCCCGGATATTGCTCCAAAGTGTTCCTATGGGCCGACCTACCACAACCGGGTGGATAGGTCCACTGCTCAAAGCCCGTCCGTGCAAAGTCAAAGGGCTAGATCCCGTGGTCAAACGCTACAGGGTTAGGCGGGACGGGGGCCCTAGGGGGTAGCAATGCCACCCGAGCGTCGCACCGGGCCCTCATACATGCGGGGTGCTGTGGTGGCATGTCCCAAGAGGCGGTACGCGTCTCCGGGGTGTGCCCCCCCTCACGGACGGCGCCGCCGCCGGCACCTGGAGGGGGGAAACGGGCGCGTCGGGTCTACACGAAGGGGATCTTGCCTTGGGTCTGGCCCGGATGTTGCTCCAAAGTGTTCCTATGGGCTGACCTACCCCAACCGGGTGGATAGGTCCACTGCTCAAATCCCGTCCGTGCAAAGTCAAAGGGCTAGATCCCGTGGTCAAACGCTACAGGGTTAGGCGGGACGGGGGCCCTGGGGGGGTAGCAATGCCACCCGAGCGTCGCACCGGGCCCGCATACATGCGGGGTGGTGTGGTGGCATGTCCCAAGAGGCGGCACGCGTCTCCGGGGTGTGCCCCCCCTCACGGACGGCGCCGCCGCCGGCACCTGGAGGGGGGAAACGGGCGCGTCGGGTCTACACGGAGGGGATCTTGCCGTGGGTCTGGCCCGGATGTTGCTCCAAAGTGTTCCTATGGGCTGACCTACCACAACCGGGTGGATAGGTCCACTGCTCAAAGCCCGTCCGTGCAAAGTCAAAGGGCTAGATCCCGTGGTCAAACGCTACAGAGTTAGGCGGGACGGGGGCCCTGGGGGTAGCAATGCCACCCGAGCGTCGCACCGGGCCCTCATACATGCGGGGTGCTGTGGTGGCATGTCCCAAGAGGCGGCACGCGTCTCCGGGGTGTGCCCCCTCTCACGGGCGGCGTCGCCGCCGGCACCTGGAGGGGGGAAACGGGCGCGTCGGGTCTACACGGAGGGGATCTTGCCGTGGGTCTGGCCCGGATGTTGCTCCAAAGTGTTCCTATGGGCCGACCTACCACAACCGGGTGGATAGGTCCACTGCTCAAAGCCCGTCCGTGCAAAGTCAAAGGGCTAGATCCCGTGGTCAAACGCTACAGGGTTAGGCGGGACGGGGGCCCTGGGGGGTAGCAATGCCACCCGAGCGTCGCACCAGGCCCTCATACATGCGGGGTGCTGTGGTGGCATGTCCCAAGAGGCGGCACGCGTCTCCGGGGTGTGCCCCCCCTCACAGACGGCGCCGCCGCCGGCACCTGGAGGGGGGAAACGGGCGCGTCGGGTCTATACGAAGGGGATCTTGCCGTGGGTCTGGCCCGGATGTTGCTCCAAAGTGTTCCTATGGGCTGACCTACCACAACCGGGTGGATAGGTCCACTGCTCAAAGCCCGTCCGTGCAAAGTCAAAGGGCTAGATCCCGTGGTCAAACGCTACAAGGTTAGGCGGGACGGGGGCCCTAGGGGGTAGCAATGCCACCCGAGCGTCGCACCGGGCCCTCATACATGCGGGGTGGTGTGGTGGCATGTCCCAAGAGGCGGCACGCGTCTCCGGGGTGTGCCCCCCCTCACGGACGGCGCCGCCGCCGGCACCTGGAGGGGGGAAACGGGCGCATCGGGTCTACACGGAGGGGATCTTGCCGTGGGTCTGGCCCGGATGTTGCTCCAAAGTGTTCCTATGGGCTGACATACCACAACCGGGTGGATAGGTCCACTGCTCAAAGCCCGTCCTTCCAAAGTCAAAGGGCTAGATCCCGTGGTCAAACACTACAGGGTTAGGTGGGACGGGGGCCCTGGGGGTAGCAATGCCACCTGAGCGTCGCACCGGGCCCTCATACATGCGGGGTGGTGTGGTGGCATGTCCCAAGAGGCAGCACGCGTCTCCGGGTTGTGCCCCCCCCTTACGGACGGCGCCGCCGTCGTCACCTTGAGGGGGGAAACGGGCGCGTCGGGTCTACACGGAGGGGATCTTGCCGTGGGTCTGGCCCGGATGTTGCTCCAAAGTGTTCCTATGGGCTGACCTACCACAACCGGGTGGATAGGTCCACTTCTCAAAGCCCGTCCGTGCAAAGTCAAAGGGCTAGATCCCGTGGTCAAACGCTACAGGGTTAGGCGGGACGGGGGCCCTGGGGGGGGGGGGTAGCAATGCCACCCGAGCGTCGCACCGGGCCCTCATACATGCGGGGTGGTGTGGTGGCATGTCCCAAGAGGCGGCACGCGTCTCCAGGGTGTGCCCCCCCTCACGGACGGCGCCGCCGCCGGCACCTGGAGGGGGGAAACGGGCGCGTCGGGTCTAAACGGAGGGGATCTTGCCGTGGGTCTGGCCCGGATGTTGCTCCAAAGTGTTCCTATGGGCTGACATACCACAACCGGGTGGATAGGTCCACTGCTCAAAGCCCGTCCTTGCAAAGTCAAAGGGCTAGATCCCGTGGTCAAACACTACAGGGTTAGGTGGGACGGGGGCCCTGGGGGTAGCAATGCCACCGGAGCGTCGCACCGGGCCCTCATACATGCGGGGTGGTGTGGTGGCATGTCCCAAGAGGCGGCACGCGTCTCCGGGGTGTGCCCCCCCCTTACGGACGGCGCCGCCGTCGTCACCTTGAGGGGGGAAACGGGCGCGTCGGGTCTACACGGAGGGGATCTTGCCGTGGGTCTGGCCCGGATGTTGCTCCAAAGTGTTCCTATGGGCTGACCTACCACAACCGGGTGGATAGGTCCACTTCTCAAAGCCCGTCCGTGCAAAGTCAAAGGGCTAGATCCCGTGGTCAAACGCTACAGGGTTAGGCGGGACGGGGGCCCTGGGGGGGTAGCAATGCCACCCGAGCGTCGCACCGGGCCCTCATACATGCGGGGTTGTGTGGTGGCATGTCCCAAGAGGCGGCACGCGTCTCCGGGGTGTGCCCCCCCTCACGGACGGCGCCGCCGCCGGCACCTGGAGGGGGGAAACGGGCGCGTCGGGTCTACACGGAGGGGATCTTGCCGTGGGTCTGGCCCGGATGTTGCTCCAAAGTGTTCCTATGGGCTGACCTACCACAACCGGGTGGATAGGTCCACTGCTTAAAGCCCGTCCGTGCAAAGTCAAAGGGCTAGATCCCGTGGTCAAACGCTACAGAGTTAGGCGGGACGGGGGCCCATGGGGGTAGCAATGCCACCCGAGCGTCGCACCGGGCCCTCATACATGCGGGGTGCTGTGGTGGCATGTCCCAAGAGGCAGCACGCGTCTCCGGGGTGTGCCCCCTCTCACGGGCGGCGTCGCCGCCGGCACCTAGAGGGGGGAAACGGGCGCGTCGGGTCTACACGGAGGGGATCTTGCCGTGGGTCTGGCCCGGATGTTGCTCCAAAGTGTTCCTATGGGCCGACCTACCACAACCGGGTGGATAGGTCCACTGCTCAAAGCCCGTCCGTGCAAAGTCAAAGGGCTAGATCCCGTGGTCAAACGCTACAGGGTTAGGCGGGACGCGGGCCCTGGGGGGTAGCAATGCCACCCGAGCGTCGCACCGGGCCCTCATACATGCGGGGTGCTGTGGTGGCATGTCCCAAGAGGCGGCACGCGTCTCCGGGGTGTGCCCCCCCTCACGGACGGCGCCGCCGCCGGCACCTGGAGGGGGGAAACGGGCGTGTCGGGTCTACACGAAGGGGATCTTGCCGTGGGTCTGGCCCGGATGTTGCTCCAAAGTGTTCCTATGGGCTGACCTACCCCAACCGGGTGGATAGGTCCACTGCTCAAATCCCGTCCGTGCAAAGTCAAAGGGCTAGATCCCGTGGTCAAACGCTACAGGGTTAGGCGGGACGGGGGCCCTGGGGGGGTAGCAATGCCACCCGAGCGTCGCACCGGGCCCTCATACATGCGGGGTGGTGTGGTGGCATGTCCCAAGAGGCGGCACGCGTCTCCGGGGTGTGCCCCCCTCACGGACGGCGCCGCCGCCGGCACCTGGAGGGGGGAAACGGGCGCGTCGGGTCTACACGGAGGGGATCTTGCCGTGGGTCTGGCCCGGATGTTGCTCCAAAGTGTTCCTATGGGCTGACCTACCACAACCGGGTGGATAGGTCCACTGCTCAAAGCCCGCCGTGCAAAGTCAAAGGGCTAGATCCCGTGGTCAAACGCTACAGAGTTAGGCGGGACGGGGGCCCTGGGGGTAGCAATGCCACCCGAGCGTCGCACCGGGCCCTCATACATGCGGGGTGCTGTGGTGGCATGTCCCAAGAGGCGGCACGCGTCTCCGGGGTGTGCCCCCTCTCACGGGCGGCGTCGCCGCCGGCACCTGGAGGGGGGAAACGGGCGCGTCGGGTCTACACGGAGGGGATCTTGCCGTGGGTCTGGCCCGGATGTTGCTCCAAAGTGTTCCTATGGGCTGACCTACCACAACCGGGTGGATAGGTCCACTGCTCAAAGCCCGTCCGTGCAAAGTCAAAGGGCTAGATCCCGTGGTCAAACGCTACAGAGTTAGGCGGGACGGGGGCCCTGGGGGTAGCAATGCCACCCGAGCGTCGCACCGGGCCCTCATACATGCGGGGTGCTGTGGTGGCATGTCCCAAGAGGCGGCACGCGTCTCCGGGGTGTGCCCCCTCTCACGGGCGGCGTCGCCGCCGGCACCTGGAGGGGGGAAACGGGCGCGTCGGGTCTACACGGAGGGGATCTTGCCGTGGGTCTGGCCCGGATGTTGCTCCAAAGTGTTCCTATGGGCCGACCTACCACAACCGGGTGGATAGGTCCACTGCTCAAAGCCCGTCCGTGCAAAGTCAAAGGGCTAGATCCCGTGGTCAAACGCTACAGGGTTAGGCGGGACGGGGGCCCTGGGGGGTAGCAATGCCACCCGAGCGTCGCACCAGGCCCTCATACATGCGGGGTGCTGTGGTGGCATGTCCCAAGAGGCGGCACGCGTCTCCGGGGTGTGCCCCCCCTCACAGACGGCGCCGCCGCCGGCACCTGGAGGGGGGAAACGGGCGCGTCGGGTCTATACGAAGGGGATCTTGCCGTGGGTCTGGCCCGGATGTTGCTCCAAAGTGTTCCTATGGGCTGACCTACCACAACCGGGTGGATAGGTCCACTGCTCAAAGCCCGTCCGTGGAAAGTCAAAGGGCTAGATCCCGTGGTCAAACGCTACAGGGTTAGGCGGGACGGGGGCCCTGGGGGGGTAGCAATGCCACCCGAGCGTCGCACCGGGCCCTCATACATGCGGGGTGCTGTGGTGGCATGTCCCAAGAGGCGGCACGCGTCTCCGGGGTGTGCCCCCCCTCACGGACGGCGCCGCCGCCGGCACCTGGAGGGGGGAAACGGGCGCGTCGGGTCTACACGAAGGGGATCTTGCCGTGGGTCTGGCCCGGATGTTGCTCCAAAGTGTTCCTATGGGCCGACCTACCACAACCGGGTGGATAGGTCCACTGCTCAAAGCCCGTCCGTGCAAAGTCAAAGGGCTAGATCCCGTGGTCAAACGCTACAGGGTTAGGCGGGACGCGGGCCCTGGGGGTAGCAATGCCACCCGAGCGTCGCACCGGGCCCTCATACATGCGGGGTGCTGTGGTGGCATGTCCCAAGAGGCGGCACGCGTCTCCGGGGTGTGCCCCCCCTCACGGACGGCGCCGCCGCCGGCACCTGGAGGGGGGAAACGGGCGCGTCGGGTCTACACGAAGGGGATCTTGCCGTGGGTCTGGCCCGGATGTTGCTCCAAAGTGTTCCTATGGGCTGACCTACCACAACTGGGTGGATAGGTCCACTGCTCAAATCCCGTCCGTGCAAAGTCAAAGGGCTAGATCCCGTGGTCAAACGCTACAGGGTTAGGCGGGACGGGGGCCCTGGGGGGGGGGGGGGTAGCAATGCCACCCGAGCGTCGCACCGGGCCCTCATACATGCGGGGTGGTGTGGTGGCATGTCCCAAGAGGCGGCACGCGTCTCCAGGGTGTGCCCCCCCTCACGGACGGCGCCGCCGCCGGCACCTGGAGGGGGGAAACGGGCGCGTCGGGTCTAAACGGAGGGGATCTTGCCGTGGGTCTGGCCCGGATGTTGCTCCAAAGTGTTCCTATGGGCCGACCTACCACAACCGGGTGGATAGGTCCACTGCTCAAAGCCCGTCCGTGCAAAGTCAAAGGGCTAGATCCCGTGGTCAAACGCTACAGGGTTAGGCGGGACGCGGGCCCTGGGGGGTAGCAATGCCACCCGAGCGTCGCACCGGGCCCTCATACATGCGGGGTGCTGTGGTGGCATGTCCCATGAGGCGGCACGCGTCTCCGGGGTGTGCCCCCCCTCACGGACGGCGCCGCCGCCGGCACCTGGAGGGGGGAAACGGGCGCGTCGGGTCTACACGAAGGGGATCTTGCCGTGGGTCTGGCCCGGATGTTGCTCCAAAGTGTTCCTATGGGCCGACCTACCACAACCGGGTGGATAGGTCCACTGCTCAAAGCCCGTCCGTGCAAAGTCAAAGGGCTAGATCCCGTGGTCAAACGCTACAGGGTTAGGCGGGACGCGGGCCCTGGGGGGTAGCAATGCCACCCGAGCGTCGCACCGGGCCCTCATACATGCGGGGTGCTGTGGTGGCATGTCCCAAGAGGCGGCACGCGTCTCCGGGGTGTGCCCCCCCTCACGGACGGCGCCGCCGCCGGCACCTGGAGGGGGGAAACGGGCGCGTCGGGTCTACACGGAGGGGATCTTGCCGTGGGTCTGGCCCGGATGTTGCTCCAAAGTGTTCCTATGGGCTGACCTACCACAACCGGGTGGATAGGTCCACTGCTTAAAGCCCGTCCGTGCAAAGTCAAAGGGCTAGATCCCGTGGTCAAACGCTACAGAGTTAGGCGGGACGGGGGCCCTTGGGGGTAGCAATGCCACCCGAGCGTCGCACCGGGCCCTCATACATGCGGGGTGCTGTGGTGGCATGTCCCAAGAGGCGGCACGCGTCTCCGGGGTGTGCCCCCTCTCACGGGCGGCGTCGCCGCCGGCACCTGGAGGGGGGAAACGGGCGCGTCGGGTCTACACGGAGGGGATCTTGCCGTGGGTCTGGCCCGGATGTTGCTCCAAAGTGTTCCTATGGGCCGACCTACCACAACCGGGTGGATAGGTCCACTGCTCAAAGCCCGTCCGTGCAAAGTCAAAGGGCTAGATCCCGTGGTCAAACGCTACAGGGTTAGGCGGGACGCGGGCCCTGGGGGTAGCAATGCCACCCGAGCGTCGCACCGGGCCCTCATACATGCGGGGTGCTGTGGTGGCATGTCCCAAGAGGCGGCACGCGTCTCCGGGGTGTGCCCCCCCTCACGGACGGCGCCGCCGCCGGCACCTGGAGGGGGGAAACGGGCGTGTCGGGTCTACACGAAGGGGATCTTGCCGTGGGTCTGGCCCGGATGTTGCTCCAAAGTGTTCCTATGGGCTGACCTACCCCAACCGGGTGGATAGGTCCACTGCTCAAATCCCGTCCGTGCAAAGTCAAAGGGCTAGATCCCGTGGTCAAACGCTACAGGGTTAGGCGGGACGGGGGCCCTGGGGGGGTAGCAATGCCACCCGAGCGTCGCACCGGGCCCTCATACATGCGGGGTGGTGTGGTGGCATGTCCCAAGAGGCGGCACGCGTCTCCGGGGTGTGCCCCCCTCACGGACGGCGCCGCCGCCGGCACCTGGAGGGGGGAAACGGGCGCGTCGGGTCTACACGGAGGGGATCTTGCCGTGGGTCTGGCCCGGATGTTGCTCCAAAGTGTTCCTATGGGCTGACCTACCACAACCGGGTGGATAGGTCCACTGCTCAAAGCCCGTCCGTGCAAAGTCAAAGGGCTAGATCCCGTGGTCAAACGCTACAGAGTTAGGCGGGACGGGGGCCCTGGGGGTAGCAATGCCACCCGAGCGTCGCACCGGGCCCTCATACATGCGGGGTGCTGTGGTGGCATGTCCCAAGAGGCGGCACGCGTCTCCGGGGTGTGCCCCCTCTCACGGGCGGCGTCGCCGCCGGCACCTGGAGGGGGGAAACGGGCGCGTCGGGTCTACACGGAGGGGATCTTGCCGTGGGTCTGGCCCGGATGTTGCTCCAAAGTGTTCCTATGGGCCGACCTACCACAACCGGGTGGATAGGTCCACTGCTCAAAGCCCGTCCGTGCAAAGTCAAAGGGCTAGATCCCGTGGTCAAACGCTACAGGGTTAGGCGGGACGCGGGCCCTGGGGGGTAGCAATGCCACCCGAGCGTCGCACCGGGCCCTCATACATGCGGGGTGCTGTGGTGGCATGTCCCATGAGGCGGCACGCGTCTCCGGGGTGTGCCCCCCCTCACGGACGGCGCCGCCGCCGGCACCTGGAGGGGGGAAACGGGCGCGTCGGGTCTACACGAAGGGGATCTTGCCGTGGGTCTGGCCCGGATGTTGCTCCAAAGTGTTCCTATGGGCCGACCTACCACAACCGGGTGGATAGGTCCACTGCTCAAAGCCCGTCCGTGCAAAGTCAAAGGGCTAGATCCCGTGGTCAAACGCTACAGGGTTAGGCGGGACGCGGGCCCTGGGGGGTAGCAATGCCACCCGAGCGTCGCACCGGGCCCTCATACATGCGGGGTGCTGTGGTGGCATGTCCCAAGAGGCGGCACGCGTCTCCGGGGTGTGCCCCCCCTCACGGACGGCGCCGCCGCCGGCACCTGGAGGGGGGAAACGGGCGCGTCGGGTCTACACGAAGGGGATCTTGCCGTGGGTCTGGCCCGGATGTTGCTCCAAAGTGTTCCTATGGGCTGACCTACCCCAACCGGGTGGATAGGTCCACTGCTCAAATCCCGTCCGTGCAAAGTCAAAGGGCTAGATCCCGTGGTCAAACGCTACAGGGTTAGGCGGGACGGGGGCCCTGGGGGGGTAGCAATGCCACCCGAGCGTCGCACCGGGCCCTCATACATGCGGGGTGCTGTGGTGGCATGTCCCAAGAGGCGGCACGCGTCTCCGGGGTGTGCCCCCCCTCACGGACGGCGCCGCCGCCGGCACCTGGAGGGGGGAAACGGGCGCGTCGGGTCTACACGAAGGGGATCTTGCCGTGGGTCTGGCCCGGATGTTGCTCCAAAGTGTTCCTATGGGCCGACCTACCACAACCGGGTGGATAGGTCCACTGCTCAAAGCCCGTCCGTGCAAAGTCAAAGGGCTAGATCCCGTGGTCAAACGCTACAGGGTTAGGCGGGACGCGGGCCCTGGGGGTAGCAATGCCACCCGAGCGTCGCACCGGGCCCTCATACATGCGGGGTGCTGTGGTGGCATGTCCCAAGAGGCGGCACGCGTCTCCGGGGTGTGCCCCCCCTCACGGACGGCGCCGCCGCCGGCACCTGGAGGGGGGAAACGGGCGCGTCGGGTCTACACGAAGGGGATCTTGCCGTGGGTCTGGCCCGGATGTTGCTCCAAAGTGTTCCTATGGGCTGACCTACCCCAACCGGGTGGATAGGTCCACTGCTCAAATCCCGTCCGTGCAAAGTCAAAGGGCTAGATCCCGTGGTCAAACGCTACAGAGTTAGGCGGGACGGGGGCCCTTGGGGGTAGCAATGCCACCCGAGCGTCGCACCGGGCCCTCATACATGCGGGGTGCTGTGGTGGCATGTCCCAAGAGGCGGCACGCGTCTCCGGGGTGTGCCCCCCCTCACGGACGGCGCCGCCGCCGGCACCTGGAGGGGGGAAACGGGCGCGTCGGGTCTACACGGAGGGGATCTTGCCGTGGGTCTGGCCCGGATGTTGCTCCAAAGTGTTCCTATGGGCTGACCTACCACAACCGGGTGGATAGGTCCACTGCTTAAAGCCCGTCCGTGCAAAGTCAAAGGGCTAGATCCCGTGGTCAAACGCTACAGAGTTAGGCGGGACGGGGGCCCTTGGGGGTAGCAATGCCACCCGAGCGTCGCACCGGGCCCTCATACATGCGGGGTGCTGTGGTGGCATGTCCCAAGAGGCGGCACGCGTCTCCGGGGTGTGCCCCCCCTCACGGACGGCGCCGCCGCCGGCACCTGGAGGGGGGAAACGGGCGCGTCGGGTCTACACGGAGGGGATCTTGCCGTGGGTCTGGCCCGGATGTTGCTCCAAAGTGTTCCTATGGGCCGACCTACCACAACCGGGTGGATAGGTCCACTGCTCAAAGCCCGTCCGTGCAAAGTCAAAGGGCTAGATCCCGTGGTCAAACGCTACAGGGTTAGGCGGGACGCGGGCCCTGGGGGTAGCAATGCCACCCGAGCGTCGCACCGGGCCCTCATACATGCGGGGTGCTGTGGTGGCATGTCCCAAGAGGCGGCACGCGTCTCCGGGGTGTGCCCCCCCTCACGGACGGCGCCGCCGCCGGCACCTGGAGGGGGGAAACGGGCGTGTCGGGTCTACACGAAGGGGATCTTGCCGTGGGTCTGGCCCGGATGTTGCTCCAAAGTGTTCCTATGGGCTGACCTACCCCAACCGGGTGGATAGGTCCACTGCTCAAATCCCGTCCGTGCAAAGTCAAAGGGCTAGATCCCGTGGTCAAACGCTACAGGGTTAGGCGGGACGGGGGCCCTGGGGGGGTAGCAATGCCACCCGAGCGTCGCACCGGGCCCTCATACATGCGGGGTGGTGTGGTGGCATGTCCCAAGAGGCGGCACGCGTCTCCGGGGTGTGCCCCCCCTCACGGACGGCGCCGCCGCCGGCACCTGGAGGGGGGAAACGGGCGCATCGGGTCTACACGGAGGGAATCTTGCCGTGGGTCTGGCCCGGATGTTGCTCCAAAGTGTTCCTATGGGCTGACATACCACAACCGGGTGGATAGGTCCACTGCTCAAAGCCCGTCCTTGCAAAGTCAAAGGGCTAGATCCCGTGGTCAAACACTACAGGGTTAGGTGGGACGGGGGCCCTGGGGGTAGCAATGCCACCTGAGCGTCGCACCGGGCCCTCATACATGCGGGGTGGTGTGGTGGCATGTCCCAAGAGGCGGCACGCGTCTCCGGGGTGTGCCCCCCCTTACGGACGGCGCCGCCGTCGTCACCTTGAGGGGGAAACGGGCGCGTCGGGTCTACACGGAGGGGATCTTGCCGTGGGTCTGGCCCGGATGTTGCTCCAAAGTGTTCCTATGGGCTGACCTACCACAACCGGGTGGATAGGTCCACTTCTCAAAGCCCGTCCGTGCAAAGTCAAAGGGCTAGATCCCGTGGTCAAACGCTACAGGGTTAGGCGGGACGGGGGCCCTGGGGGGGTAGCAATGCCACCCGAGCGTCGCACCGGGCCCTCATACATGCGGGGTGGTGTGGTGGCATGTCCCAAGAGGCGGCACGCGTTTCCGGGGTGTGCCCCCCCTCACGGACGGCGCCGCCGCCGGCACCTGGAGGGGGGAAACGGGCGCGTCGGGTCTACACGGAGGGGATCTTGCCGTGGGTCTGGCCCGGATGTTGCTCCAAAGTGTTCCTATGGGCTGACATACCACAACCGGGTGGATAGGTCCACTGCTCAAAGCCCGTCCTTGCAAAGTCAAAGGGCTAGATCCCGTGGTCAAACACTACAGGGTTAGGTGGGACGGTGGCCCTGGGGGTAGCAATGCCACCTGAGCGTCGCACCGGGCCCTCATACATGCGGGGTGGTGTGGTGGCATGTCCCAAGAGGCGGAACGCGTCTCCGGGGTGTGCCCCCCCCTTACGGACGGCGCCGCCGTCGTCACCTTGAGGGGGGAAACGGGCGCGTCGGGTCTACACGGAGGGGATCTTGCCGTGGGTCTGGCCCGGATGTTGCTCCAAAGTGTTCCTATGGGCTGACATACCACAACCGGGTGGATAGGTCCACTTCTCAAAGCCCGTCCGTGCAAAGTCAAAGGGCTAGATCCCGTGGTCAAACGCTACAGGGTTAGGCAGGACGGGGGCCCTGGGGGGGTAGCAATGCCACCCGAGCGTCGCACCGGGCCCTCATACATGCGGGGTGGTGTGGTGGCATGTCCAAAGAGGCGGCACGCGTCTCCGGGGTGTGCCCCCCCTCACGGACGGCGCCGCCGCCGGCACCTGGAGGGGGGAAATGGGCGCGTCGGGTCTACACGGAGGGGATCTTGCCGTGGGTCTGGCCCGGATGTTGCTCCAAAGTGTTCCTATGGGCCGACCTACCACAACCGGGTGGATAGGTCCACTGCTCAAAGCCCGTCCGTGCAAAGTCAAAGGGCTAGATCCCGTGGTCAAACGCTACAGAGTTAGGCGGGACGGGGGCCCTTGGGGGTAGCAATGCCACCCGAGCGTCGCACCGGGCCCTCATACATGCGGGGTGCTGTGGTGGCATGTCCCAAGAGGCGGCACGCGTCTCCGGGGTGTGCCCCCTCTCACGGGCGGCGTCGCCGCCGGCACCTGGAGGGGGGAAACGGGCGCGTCGGGTCTACACGGAGGGGATCTTGCCGTGGGTCTGGCCCGGATATTGCTCCAAAGTGTTCCTATGGGCCGACCTACCACAACCGGGTGGATAGGTCCACTGCTCAAAGCCCGTCCGTGCAAAGTCAAAGGGCTAGATCCCGTGGTCAAACGCTACAGGGTTAGGCGGGACGGGGGCCCTAGGGGGTAGCAATGCCACCCGAGCGTCGCACCGGGCCCTCATACATGCGGGGTGCTGTGGTGGCATGTCCCAAGAGGCGGTACGCGTCTCCGGGGTGTGCCCCCCCTCACGGACGGCGCCGCCGCCGGCACCTGGAGGGGGGAAACGGGCGCGTCGGGTCTACACGAAGGGGATCTTGCCGTGGGTCTGGCCCGGATGTTGCTCCAAAGTGTTCCTATGGGCCGACCTACCACAACCGGGTGGATAGGTCCACTGCTCAAAGCCCGTCCGTGCAAAGTCAAAGGGCTAGATCCCGTGGTCAAACGCTACAGGGTTAGGCGGGACGCGGGCCCTGGGGGGTAGCAATGCCACCCGAGCGTCGCACCGGGCCCGCATACATGCGGGGTGCTGTGGTGGCATGTCCCAAGAGGCATCACGCGTCTCCGGGGTGTGCCCCCCCTCATGGACGGCGCCGCCGCCGCCACCTGGAGGGGGGAAACGGGCGCGTCGGGTCTACACGAAGGGGATCTTGCCGTGGGTCTGGCCCGGATGTTGCTCCAAAGTGTTCCTATGGGCTGACCTACCCCAACCGGGTGGATAGGTCCACTGCTCTAAGCCCGTCCGTGCAAAGTCAAAGGGCTAGATCCCGTGGTCAAACGCTACAGGGTTAGGCGGGACGGGGGCCCTGGGGGTAGCAATGCCACCCGAGCGTCGCACCGGGCCCTCATACATGCGGGGTGGTGTGGTGGCATGTCCCAAGAGGCGGCACGCGTCTCCGGGGTGTGCCCCCCCTCACGGACAGCGCCGCCGCCGGCACCTGGAGGGGGGAAACGGTCGCGTCGGGTCTACACGGAGGGGATCTTGCCGTGGGTCTGGCCCGGATGTTGCTCCAAAGTGTTCCTATGAGCTGACCTACCTCAACCGGGTGGATAGGTCCACTGCTCAAAGCCCGTCCGTGCAAAGTCAAAGGGCTAGATCCCGTGGTCAAACGCTACAGAGTTAGGCGGGACGGGGGCCCTGGGGTGTAGCAATGCCACCCGAGCGTCGCACCGGGCCCTCATACATGCGGGGTGCTGTGGTCGCATGTCCCAAGAGGCGGCACGCGTCTCCGGGGTGTGCCCCCTCTCACGGGCGGCGTCGCCGCCGGCACCTAGAGGGGGGAAACGGGCGCGTCGGGTCTACACGGAGGGGATCTTGCCGTGGGTCTGGCCCGGATGTTGCTCAAAGTGTTCCTATGGGCCGACCTACCACAACCGGGTGGATAGGTCCACTGCTCAAAGCCCGTCCGTGCAAAGTCAAAGGGCTAGATCCCGTGGTCAAACGCTACAGGGTTAGGCAGGACGCGGGCCCTGGGGGTAGCAATGCCACCCGAGCGTCGCACCGGGCCCTCATACATGCGGGGTGCTGTGGTGGCATGTCCCAAGAGGCGGCACGCGTCTCCGGGGTGTGCCCCCCCCTCACGGACGGCGCCGCCGCCGGCACCTGGAGTGGGGAAACGGGCGCGTCGGGTCTACACGAAGGGGATCTTGCCGTGGGTCTGGCCCGGATGTTGCTCCAAAGTGTTCCTATGGGCTGACCTACCCCAACCGGGTGGATAGGTCCACTGCTCTAAGCCCGTCCGTGCAAAGTCAAAGGGCTAGATCCCGTGGTCAAACGCTACAGGGTTAGGCGGGACGGGGGCCCTGGGGGGTAGCAATGCCACCCGAGCGTCGCACCGGGCCCTCATACATGCGGGGTGCTGTGGTGGCATGTCCCAAGAGGCGGCACGCGTCTCCGGGGTGTGCCCCCCCTCACGGACGGCGCCGCCGCCGGCACCTGGATGGGGGAAACGGGCGCGTCGGGTCTACACGGAGCGGATCTTGCCGTGGGTCTGGCCCGGATGTTGCTCCAAAGTGTTCCTATGGGCTGACCTACCACAACCGGGTGGATAGGTCCACTGCTCAAAGCCCGTCCGTGCAAAGTCAAAGGGCTAGATCCCGTGGTCAAACGCTACAGAGTTAGGCGGGACGGGGGCCCTGGGGGGTAGCAATGCCACCCGAGCGTCGCACCGGGCCCTCATACATGCGGGGTGCTGTGGTGGCATGTCCCAAGAGGCGGCACGCGTCTCCGGGGTGTGCCCCCCCTCACGGACGGCGTCGCCGCCGCCACCTGGAGGGGGGAAACGGGCGCGTCGGGTCTACACGGAGGGGATCTTGCCGTGGGTCTGGCTCGGATGTTGCTCCAAATGTTCCTATGGGCTGACCTACCACAACCGGGTGGATAGGTCCACTGCTCAAAGCCCGTCCGTGCAAAGTCAAAGGGCTAGATCCCGTGGTCAAACGCTACAGGGTTAGGCGGGACGGGGGCCCTGGGGGGTAGCAATGCCACCCGAGCGTCGCACCGGGCCCTCATACATGCGGGTTGCTGTGGTGGCATGTCCCAGGAGGCGGCACGCGTCTCCGGGGTGTGCCCCCCCTCACGGACGGCGCCGCCGCCGGCACCTGGAGGGGGGAAACGGGCGCGTCGGGTCTACACGGAGGGGAGCTTGCCGTGGGTCTGGCCCGGATGTTGCTCCAAAGTGTTCCTATGGGCTGACCTACCACAACCGGGTGGATAGGTCCACTCCTCAAAGCCCGTCCGTGCAAAGTCAAAGGGCTAGATCCCGTGGTGAAATGCTACAGGGTTAGGCGGGACGGGGGCCCTGGGGGTAGCAATGCCACCCGAGCGTCGCACCGGGCCCTCATACATGCGGGGTGGTGTGGTGGCATGTCCCAAGAGGCGGCACGCGTCTCCGGGGTGTGCCCCCCCTCACGGACGGCGTCGCCGCCGCCACCAGTAGGGGGGAAACGGGCGCGTCGGGTCTACACGAAGGGGATCTTGCCGTGGGTCTGGCCCGGATGTTGCTCCAAAGTGTTCCTATGGGCTGACCTACCCCAACCGGGTGGATAGGTCCACTGCTCTAAGCCCGTCCATGCAAAGTCAAAGGGCTAGATCCCGTGGTCAAACGCTACAGGGTTAGGCGGGACGGGGGCCCTGGGGGGTAGCAATGCCACCCAAGCGTCGCACCGGGCCCTCATACATGCGGGGTGCTGTGGTGGCATGTCCCAGGAGGCGGCACGCGTCTCCGGGGTGTGCCCCCCCTCACGGACGGCGCCGCCGCCGGCACCTGGAGTGGGGAAACGGGCGCGTCGGGTCTACACGGAGGGGAGCTTGCCGTGGGTCTGGCCCGGATGTTGCTCCAAAGTGTTCCTATGGGCCGACCTACCACAACCGGGTGGATAGGTCCACTTCTCATAGCCCGTCCGTGCAAAGTCAAAGGGCTAGATCCCGTGGTCAAACGCTACAGGGTTAGGCGGGACGGGGGCCCTGGGGGGGTAGCAATGCCACCCGAGCGTCGCACCGGGCCCTCATACATGCGGGGTGGTGTGGTGGCATGTCCCAAGAGCGGCACGCGTCTCCGGGGTGTGCCCCCCTCACGGACGGCGCCGCCGCCGGCACCTGGAGGGGGGAAACGGGCGCGTCGGGTCTACACGGAGGGGATCTTGCCGTGGGTCTGGCCCGGATGTTGCTCCAAAGTGTTCCTATGGGCTGACCTACCACAACCGGGTGGATAGGTCCACTGCTCAAAACCCGTCCGTGCAAAGTCAAAGGGCTAGATCCCGTGGTCAAACGCTACAGAGTTAGGCGGGACGGGGGCCCTGGGGGGTAGCAATGCCACCCGAGCGTCGCACCGGGCCCTCATACATGCGGGGTGCTGTGGTGGCATGTCCCAAGAGGCGGCACGCGTCTCCGGGGTGTGCCCCCTCTCACGGGCGGCGTCGCCGCCGGCACCTGGAGGGGGGAAACGGGCGCGTCGGGTCTACACGGAGGGGAGCTTGCCGTGGGTCTGGCCCGGATGTTGCTCCAAAGTGTTCCTATGGGCCGACCTACCACAACCGGGTGGATAGGTCCACTGCTCAAAGCCCGTCCGTGCAAAGTCAAAGGGCTAGATCCCGTGGTCAAACGCTACAGGGTTAGGCGGGACGCGGGCCCTGGGGGGTAGCAATGCCACCCGAGCGTCGCACCGGGCCCTCATACATGCGGGGTGCTGTGGTGGCATGTCCCAAGAGGCATCACGCGTCTCCGGGGTGTGCCCCCCCTCATGGACGGCGCCGCCGCCGGCACCTGGAGGGGGGAAACGGGCGCGTCGGGTCTACACGAAGGGGATCTTGCCGTGGGTCTGGCCCGGATGTTGCTCCAAAGTGTTCCTATGGGCTGACCTACCCCAACCGGGTGGATAGGTCCACTGCTCTAAGCCCGTCCGTGCAAAGTCAAAGGGCTAGATCCCGTGGTCAAACGCTACAGGGTTAGGCGGGACGGGGGCCCTGGGGGTAGCAATGCCACCCGAGCGTCGCACCGGGCCCTCATACATGCGGGGTGGTGTGGTGGCATGTCCCAAGAGGCGACACGCGTCTCCGGGGTGTGCCCCCCCTCACGGACAGCGCCGCCGCCGGCACCTGGAGGGGGGAAACGGTCGCGTCGGGTCTACACGGAGGGGATCTTGCCGTGGGTCTGGCCCGGATGTTGCTCCAAAGTGTTCCTATGAGCTGACCTACCACAACCGGGTGGATAGGTCCACTGCTCAAAGCCCGTCCGTGCAAAGTCAAAGGGCTAGATCCCGTGGTCAAACGCTACAGAGTTAGGCGGGACGGGGGCCCTGGGGGGTAGCAATGCCACCCGAGCGTCGCACCGGGCCCTCATACATGCGGGGTGCTGTGGTGGCATGTCCCAAGAGGCGGCACGCGTCTCCGGGGTGTGCCCCCTCTCACGGGCGGCGTCGCCGCCGGCACCTAGAGGGGGGAAACGGGCGCGTCGGGTCTACACGGAGGGGATCTTGCCGTGGATCTGGCCCGGATGTTGCTCCAAAGTATTCCTATGGGCCGACCTACCACAACCGGGTGGATAGGTCCACTGCTCAAAGCCCGTCCGTGCAAAGTCAAAGGGCTAGATCCCGTGGTCAAACGCTACAGGGTTAGGCAGGACGCGGGCCCTGGGGGTAGCAATGCCACCCGAGCGTCGCACCGGGCCCTCATACATGCGGGGTGCTGTGGTGGCATGTCCCAAGAGGCGGCACGCGTCTCCGGGGTGTGCCCCCCCTCACGGACGGCGCCGCCGCCGGCACCTGGAGTGGGGAAACGGGCGCGTCGGGTCTACACGAAGGGGATCTTGCCGTGGGTCTGGCCCGGATGTTGCTCCAAAGTGTTCCTATGGGCTGACCTACCCCAACCGGGTGGATAGGTCCACTGCTCTAAGCCCGTCCGTGCAAAGTCAAAGGGCTAGATCCCGTGGTCAAACGCTACAGGGTTAGGCGGGACGGGGGCCCTGGGGGGTAGCAATGCCACCCGAGCGTCGCACCGGGCCCTCATACATGCGGGGTGCTGTGGTGGCATGTCCCAAGAGGCGGCACGCGTCTCCGGGGTGTGCCCCCCCTCACGGACGGCGCCGCCGCCGGCACCTGGAGGGGGGAAACGGGCGCGTCGGGTCTACACGGAGCGGATCTTGCCGTGGGTCTGGCCCGGATGTTGCTCCAAAGTGTTCCTATGGGCTGACCTACCACAACCGGGTGGATAGGTCCACTGCTCAAAGCCCGTCCGTGCAAAGTCAAAGGGCTAGATCCCGTGGTCAAACGCTACAGAGTTAGGCGGGACGGGGGCCCTGGGGGGTAGCAATGCCACCCGAGCGTCGCACCGGGCCCTCATACATGCGGGGTGCTGTGGTGGCATGTCCCAAGAGGCGGCACGCGTCTCCGGGGTGTGCCCCCCCTCACGGACGGCGTCGCCGCCGCCACCTGGAGGGGGGAAACGGGCGCGTCGGGTCTACACGGAGGGGATCTTGCCGTGGGTCTGGCTCGGATGTTGCTCCAAATGTTCCTATGGGCTGACCTACCACAACCGGGTGGATAGGTCCACTGCTCAAAGCCCGTCCGTGCAAAGTCAAAGGGCTAGATCCCGTGGTCAAACGCTACAGGGTTAGGCGGGACGGGGGCCCTGGGGGGTAGCAATGCCACCCGAGCGTCGCACCGGGCCCTCATACATGCGGGTTGCTGTGGTGGCATGTCCCAGGAGGCGGCACGCGTCTCCGGGGTGTGCCCCCCCTCACGGACGGCGCCGCCGCCGGCACCTGGAGGGGGGAAACGGGCGCGTCGGGTCTACACGGAGGGGAGCTTGCCGTGGGTCTGGCCCGGATGTTGCTCCAAAGTGTTCCTATGGGCTGACCTACCACAACCGGGTGGATAGGTCCACTCCTCAAAGCCCGTCCGTGCAAAGTCAAAGGGCTAGATCCCGTGGTGAAATGCTACAGGGTTAGGCGGGACGGGGGCCCTGGGGGTAGCAATGCCACCCGAGCGTCGCACCGGGCCCTCATACATGCGGGGTGGTGTGGTGGCATGTCCCAAGAGGCGGCACGCGTCTCCGGGGTGTGCCCCCCCTCACGGACGGCGTCGCCGCCGCCACCAGTAGGGGGGAAACGGGCGCGTCGGGTCTACACGAAGGGGATCTTGCCGTGGGTCTGGCCCGGATGTTGCTCCAAAGTGTTCCTATGGGCTGACCTACCCCAACCGGGTGGATAGGTCCACTGCTCTAAGCCCGTCCATGCAAAGTCAAAGGGCTAGATCCCGTGGTCAAACGCTACAGGGTTAGGCGGGACGGGGGCCCTGGGGGGTAGCAATGCCACCCGAGCGTCGCACCGGGCCCTCATACATGCGGGGTGCTGTGGTGGCATGTCCCAGGAGGCGGCACGCGTCTCCGGGGTGTGCCCCCCCTCACGGACGGCGCCGCCGCCGGCACCTGGAGTGGGGAAACGGGCGCGTCGGGTCTACACGGAGGGGAGCTTGCCGTGGGTCTGGCCCGGATGTTGCTCCAAAGTGTTCCTATGGGCCGACCTACCACAACCGGGTGGATAGGTCCACTGCTCAAAGCCCGTCCGTGCAAAGTCAAAGGGCTAGATCCCGTGGTCAAACTCTACAGGGTTAGGCGGGACGCGGGCCCTGGGGGGTAGCAATGCCACCCGAGCGTCGCACCGGGCCCTCATACATGCGGGGTGCTGTGGTGGCATGTCCCAAGAGGCGGCACGCGTCTCCGGGGTGTGCCCCCCCCTCACGGACGGCGCCGCCGCCGGCACCTGGAGTGGGGAAACGGGCGCGTCGGGTCTACACGAAGGGGATCTTGCCGTGGGTCTGGCCCGGATGTTGCTCCAAAGTGTTCCTATGGGCTGACCTACCCCAACCGGGTGGATAGGTCCACTGCTCTAAGCCCGTAAGTGCAAAGTCAAAGGGCTAGATCCCGTGGTCAAACGCTACAGGGTTAGGCGGGACGGGGGCCCTGGGGGTAGCAATGCCACCCGAGCGTCGCACCGGTCCCTCATACATGCGGGGTGGTGTGGTGGCATGTCCCAAGAGGCGGCACGCGTCTCCGGGGTGTGCCCCCCCTCACGGACGGCGCCGCCGCCCGCACCTGGAGGGTGGAAACGGGCGCGCCGGGTCTACACGGAGCGGATCTTGCTGTGGGTCTGGCCCGGATGTTGCTCTAAAGTGTTCCTATGGGCTGACATACCACAACCGGGTGGATAGGTCCACTGCTCAAAGCCCGTCCGTGCAAAGTCAAAGGGCTAGATCCCGTGGTCAAACGCTACAGGGTTAGGCGGGACGGGGGCCCTGGGGGTAGCAATGCCACCCGAGCGTCGCACCGGGCCCTCATCCATGCGGGGTGGTGTGGTGGCATGTCCCAAGAGGCGGCACGCGTCTCCAGGGTGTGCCCCCCCTCACGGACGGCGCCGCTGCCGGCACCTGGAGGGGGGAAACGGGCGCGTCGGGTCTACACGGAGGGGATCTTGCCGTGGGTCTGGCCCGGATGTTGCTCCAAAGTGTTCCTATGGGCTGACCTACCACAACCGGGTGGATAGGTCCACTGCTCAAAGCCCGTCCGTGCAAAGTCAAAGGGCTAGATCCCGTGGTCAAACGCTACAGAGTTAGGCGGGACGGGGGCCCTGGGGGGTAGCAATGCCACCCGAGCGTCGCACCGGGCCCTCATACATGCGGGGTGCTGTGGTGGCATGTCCCAAGAGGCGGCACGCGTCTCCGGGGTGTGCCCCCTCTCACGGGCGGCGTCGCCGCCGGCACCTGGAGGGGGGAAACGGGCGCGTCGGGTCTACACGGAGGGGAGCTTGCCGTGGGTCTGGCCCGGATGTTGCTCCAAAGTGTTCCTATGGGCCGACCTACCACAACCGGGTGGATAGGTCCACTGCTCAAAGCCCGTCCGTGCAAAGTCAAAGGGCTAGATCCCGTGGTCAAACGCTACAGGGTTAGGCGGGACGCGGGCCCTGGGGGGTAGCAATGCCACCCGAGCGTCGCACCGGGCCCTCATACATGCGGGGTGCTGTGGTGGCATGTCCCAAGAGGCATCACGCGTCTCCGGGGTGTGCCCCCCCTCATGGACGGCGCCGCCGCCGGCACCTGGAGGGGGGAAACGGGCGCGTCGGGTCTACACGAAGGGGATCTTGCCGTGGGTCTGGCCCGGATGTTGCTCCAAAGTGTTCCTATGGGCTGACCTACCCCAACCGGGTGGATAGGTCCACTGCTCTAAGCCCGTCCGTGCAAAGTCAAAGGGCTAGATCCCGTGGTCAAACGCTACAGGGTTAGGCGGGACGGGGGCCCTGGGGGTAGCAATGCCACCCGAGCGTCGCACCGGGCCCTCATACATGCGGGGTGGTGTGGTGGCATGTCCCAAGAGGCGACACGCGTCTCCGGGGTGTGCCCCCCCTCACGGACAGCGCCGCCGCCGGCACCTGGAGGGGGGAAACGGTCGCGTCGGGTCTACACGGAGGGGATCTTGCCGTGGGTCTGGCCCGGATGTTGCTCCAAAGTGTTCCTATGAGCTGACCTACCACAACCGGGTGGATAGGTCCACTGCTCAAAGCCCGTCCGTGCAAAGTCAAAGGGCTAGATCCCGTGGTCAAACGCTACAGAGTTAGGCGGGACGGGGGCCCTGGGGGGTAGCAATGCCACCCGAGCGTCGCACCGGGCCCTCATACATGCGGGGTGCTGTGGTGGCATGTCCCAAGAGGCGGCACGCGTCTCCGGGGTGTGCCCCCTCTCACGGGCGGCGTCGCCGCCGGCACCTAGAGGGGGGAAACGGGCGCGTCGGGTCTACACGGAGGGGATCTTGCCGTGGATCTGGCCCGGATGTTGCTCCAAAGTATTCCTATGGGCCGACCTACCACAACCGGGTGGATAGGTCCACTGCTCAAAGCCCGTCCGTGCAAAGTCAAAGGGCTAGATCCCGTGGTCAAACGCTACAGGGTTAGGCAGGACGCGGGCCCTGGGGGTAGCAATGCCACCCGAGCGTCGCACCGGGCCCTCATACATGCGGGGTGCTGTGGTGGCATGTCCCAAGAGGCGGCACGCGTCTCCGGGGTGTGCCCCCCCTCACGGACGGCGTCGCCGCCGCCACCAGTAGGGGGGAAACGGGCGCGTCGGGTCTACACGAAGGGGATCTTGCCGTGGGTCTGGCCCGGATGTTGCTCCAAAGTGTTCCTATGGGCTGACCTACCCCAACCGGGTGGATAGGTCCACTGCTCTAAGCCCGTCCATGCAAAGTCAAAGGGCTAGATCCCGTGGTCAAACGCTACAGGGTTAGGCGGGACGGGGGCCCTGGGGGGTAGCAATGCCACCCGAGCGTCGCACCGGGCCCTCATACATGCGGGGTGCTGTGGTGGCATGTCCCAGGAGGCGGCACGCGTCTCCGGGGTGTGCCCCCCCTCACGGACGGCGCCGCCGCCGGCACCTGGAGTGGGGAAACGGGCGCGTCGGGTCTACACGGAGGGGAGCTTGCCGTGGGTCTGGCCCGGATGTTGCTCCAAAGTGTTCCTATGGGCCGACCTACCACAACCGGGTGGATAGGTCCACTGCTCAAAGCCCGTCCGTGCAAAGTCAAAGGGCTAGATCCCGTGGTCAAACTCTACAGGGTTAGGCGGGACGCGGGCCCTGGGGGGTAGCAATGCCACCCGAGCGTCGCACCGGGCCCTCATACATGCGGGGTGCTGTGGTGGCATGTCCCAAGAGGCGGCACGCGTCTCCGGGGTGTGCCCCCCCCTCACGGACGGCGCCGCCGCCGGCACCTGGAGTGGGGAAACGGGCGCGTCGGGTCTACACGAAGGGGATCTTGCCGTGGGTCTGGCCCGGATGTTGCTCCAAAGTGTTCCTATGGGCTGACCTACCCCAACCGGGTGGATAGGTCCACTGCTCTAAGCCCGTAAGTGCAAAGTCAAAGGGCTAGATCCCGTGGTCAAACGCTACAGGGTTAGGCGGGACGGGGGCCCTGGGGGTAGCAATGCCACCCGAGCGTCGCACCGGTCCCTCATACATGCGGGGTGGTGTGGTGGCATGTCCCAAGAGGCGGCACGCGTCTCCGGGGTGTGCCCCCCCTCACGGACGGCGCCGCCGCCCGCACCTGGAGGGTGGAAACGGGCGCGCCGGGTCTACACGGAGCGGATCTTGCTGTGGGTCTGGCCCGGATGTTGCTCTAAAGTGTTCCTATGGGCTGACATACCACAACCGGGTGGATAGGTCCACTGCTCAAAGCCCGTCCGTGCAAAGTCAAAGGGCTAGATCCCGTGGTCAAACGCTACAGGGTTAGGCGGGACGGGGGCCCTGGGGGTAGCAATGCCACCCGAGCGTCGCACCGGGCCCTCATCCATGCGGGGTGGTGTGGTGGCATGTCCCAAGAGGCGGCACGCGTCTCCAGGGTGTGCCCCCCCTCACGGACGGCGCCGCTGCCGGCACCTGGAGGGGGGAAACGGGCGCGTCGGGTCTACACGGAGGGGATCTTGCCGTGGGTCTGGCCCGGATGTTGCTCCAAAGTGTTCCTATGGGCTGACCTACCACAACCGGGTGGATAGGTCCACTGCTCAAAGCCCGTCCGTGCAAAGTCAAAGGGCTAGATCCCGTGGTCAAACGCTACAGAGTTAGGCGGGACGGGGGCCCTGGGGGGTAGCAATGCCACCCGAGCGTCGCACCGGGCCCTCATACATGCGGGGTGCTGTGGTGGCATGTCCCAAGAGGCGGCACGCGTCTCCGGGGTGTGCCCCCTCTCACGGGCGGCGTCGCCGCCGGCACCTGGAGGGGGGAAACGGGCGCGTCGGGTCTACACGGAGGGGAGCTTGCCGTGGGTCTGGCCCGGATGTTGCTCCAAAGTGTTCCTATGGGCCGACCTACCACAACCGGGTGGATAGGTCCACTGCTCAAAGCCCGTCCGTGCAAAGTCAAAGGGCTAGATCCCGTGGTCAAACGCTACAGGGTTAGGCGGGACGCGGGCCCTGGGGGGTAGCAATGCCACCCGAGCGTCGCACCGGGCCCTCATACATGCGGGGTGCTGTGGTGGCATGTCCCAAGAGGCATCACGCGTCTCCGGGGTGTGCCCCCCCTCATGGACGGCGCCGCCGCCGGCACCTGGAGGGGGGAAACGGGCGCGTCGGGTCTACACGAAGGGGATCTTGCCGTGGGTCTGGCCCGGATGTTGCTCCAAAGTGTTCCTATGGGCTGACCTACCCCAACCGGGTGGATAGGTCCACTGCTCTAAGCCCGTCCGTGCAAAGTCAAAGGGCTAGATCCCGTGGTCAAACGCTACAGGGTTAGGCGGGACGGGGGCCCTGGGGGTAGCAATGCCACCCGAGCGTCGCACCGGGCCCTCATACATGCGGGGTGGTGTGGTGGCATGTCCCAAGAGGCGACACGCGTCTCCGGGGTGTGCCCCCCCTCACGGACAGCGCCGCCGCCGGCACCTGGAGGGGGGAAACGGTCGCGTCGGGTCTACACGGAGGGGATCTTGCCGTGGGTCTGGCCCGGATGTTGCTCCAAAGTGTTCCTATGAGCTGACCTACCACAACCGGGTGGATAGGTCCACTGCTCAAAGCCCGTCCGTGCAAAGTCAAAGGGCTAGATCCCGTGGTCAAACGCTACAGAGTTAGGCGGGACGGGGGCCCTGGGGGGTAGCAATGCCACCCGAGCGTCGCACCGGGCCCTCATACATGCGGGGTGCTGTGGTGGCATGTCCCAAGAGGCGGCACGCGTCTCCGGGGTGTGCCCCCTCTCACGGGCGGCGTCGCCGCCGGCACCTAGAGGGGGGAAACGGGCGCGTCGGGTCTACACGGAGGGGATCTTGCCGTGGATCTGGCCCGGATGTTGCTCCAAAGTATTCCTATGGGCCGACCTACCACAACCGGGTGGATAGGTCCACTGCTCAAAGCCCGTCCGTGCAAAGTCAAAGGGCTAGATCCCGTGGTCAAACGCTACAGGGTTAGGCAGGACGCGGGCCCTGGGGGTAGCAATGCCACCCGAGCGTCGCACCGGGCCCTCATACATGCGGGGTGCTGTGGTGGCATGTCCCAAGAGGCGGCACGCGTCTCCGGGGTGTGCCCCCCCCTCACGGACGGCGCCGCCGCCGGCACCTGGAGTGGGGAAACGGGCGCGTCGGGTCTACACGAAGGGGATCTTGCCGTGGGTCTGGCCCGGATGTTGCTCCAAAGTGTTCCTATGGGCTGACCTACCCCAACCGGGTGGATAGGTCCACTGCTCTAAGCCCGTCCGTGCAAAGTCAAAGGGCTAGATCCCGTGGTCAAACGCTACAGGGTTAGGCGGGACGGGGGCCCTGGGGGTAGCAATGCCACCCGAGCGTCGCACCGGGCCCTCATACATGCGGGGTGCTGTGGTGGCATGTCCCAAGAGGCGGCACGCGTCTCCGGGGTGTGCCCCCCCTCACGGACGGCGCCGCCGCCGGCACCTGGAGGGGGGAAACGGGCGCGTCGGGTCTACACGGAGCGGATCTTGCCGTGGGTCTGGCCCGGATGTTGCTCCAAAGTGTTCCTATGGGCTGACCTACCACAACCGGGTGGATAGGTCCACTGCTCAAAGCCCGTCCGTGCAAAGTCAAAGGGCTAGATCCCGTGGTCAAACGCTACAGAGTTAGGCGGGACGGGGGCCCTGGGGGGTAGCAATGCCACCCGAGCGTCGCACCGGGCCCTCATACATGCGGGGTGCTGTGGTGGCATGTCCCAAGAGGCGGCACGCGTCTCCGGGGTGTGCCCCCCCTCACGGACGGCGTCGCCGCCGCCACCTGGAGGGGGGAAACGGGCGCGTCGGGTCTACACGGAGGGGATCTTGCCGTGGGTCTGGCTCGGATGTTGCTCCAAATGTTCCTATGGGCTGACCTACCACAACCGGGTGGATAGGTCCACTGCTCAAAGCCCGTCCGTGCAAAGTCAAAGGGCTAGATCCCGTGGTCAAACGCTACAGGGTTAGGCGGGACGGGGGCCCTGGGGGGTAGCAATGCCACCCGAGCGTCGCACCGGGCCCTCATACATGCGGGTTGCTGTGGTGGCATGTCCCAGGAGGCGGCACGCGTCTCCGGGGTGTGCCCCCCCTCACGGACGGCGCCGCCGCCGGCACCTGGAGGGGGGAAACGGGCGCGTCGGGTCTACACGGAGGGGAGCTTGCCGTGGGTCTGGCCCGGATGTTGCTCCAAAGTGTTCCTATGGGCTGACCTACCACAACCGGGTGGATAGGTCCACTCCTCAAAGCCCGTCCGTGCAAAGTCAAAGGGCTAGATCCCGTGGTGAAATGCTACAGGGTTAGGCGGGACGGGGGCCCTGGGGGTAGCAATGCCACCCGAGCGTCGCACCGGGCCCTCATACATGCGGGGTGGTGTGGTGGCATGTCCCAAGAGGCGGCACGCGTCTCCGGGGTGTGCCCCCCCTCACGGACGGCGTCGCCGCCGCCACCAGTAGGGGGGAAACGGGCGCGTCGGGTCTACACGAAGGGGATCTTGCCGTGGGTCTGGCCCGGATGTTGCTCCAAAGTGTTCCTATGGGCTGACCTACCCCAACCGGGTGGATAGGTCCACTGCTCTAAGCCCGTCCATGCAAAGTCAAAGGGCTAGATCCCGTGGTCAAACGCTACAGGGTTAGGCGGGACGGGGGCCCTGGGGGGTAGCAATGCCACCCGAGCGTCGCACCGGGCCCTCATACATGCGGGGTGCTGTGGTGGCATGTCCCAGGAGGCGGCACGCGTCTCCGGGGTGTGCCCCCCCTCACGGACGGCGCCGCCGCCGGCACCTGGAGTGGGGAAACGGGCGCGTCGGGTCTACACGGAGGGGAGCTTGCCGTGGGTCTGGCCCGGATGTTGCTCCAAAGTGTTCCTATGGGCCGACCTACCACAACCGGGTGGATAGGTCCACTGCTCAAAGCCCGTCCGTGCAAAGTCAAAGGGCTAGATCCCGTGGTCAAACTCTACAGGGTTAGGCGGGACGCGGGCCCTGGGGGGTAGCAATGCCACCCGAGCGTCGCACCGGGCCCTCATACATGCGGGGTGCTGTGGTGGCATGTCCCAAGAGGCGGCACGCGTCTCCGGGGTGTGCCCCCCCCTCACGGACGGCGCCGCCGCCGGCACCTGGAGTGGGGAAACGGGCGCGTCGGGTCTACACGAAGGGGATCTTGCCGTGGGTCTGGCCCGGATGTTGCTCCAAAGTGTTCCTATGGGCTGACCTACCCCAACCGGGTGGATAGGTCCACTGCTCTAAGCCCGTAAGTGCCAAGTCAAAGGGCTAGATCCCGTGGTCAAACGCTACAGGGTTAGGCGGGACGGGGGCCCTGGGGGTAGCAATGCCACCCGAGCGTCGCACCGGTCCCTCATACATGCGGGGTGGTGTGGTGGCATGTCCCAAGAGGCGGCACGCGTCTCCGGGGTGTGCCCCCCCCTCACGGACGGCGCCGCCGCCCGCACCTGGAGGGTGGAAACGGGCGCGCCGGGTCTACACGGAGCGGATCTTGCCGTGGGTCTGGCCCGGATGTTGCTCTAAAGTGTTCCTATGGGCTGACATACCACAACCGGGTGGATAGGTCCACTGCTCAAAGCCCGTCCGTGCAAAGTCAAAGGGCTAGATCCCGTGGTCAAACGCTACAGGGTTAGGCGGGACGGGGGCCCTGGGGGTAGCAATGCCACCCGAGCGTCGCACCGGGCCCTCATCCATGCGGGGTGGTGTGGTGGCATGTCCCAAGAGGCGGCACGCGTCTCCAGGGTGTGCCCCCCCTCACGGACGGCGCCGCCGCCGGCACCTGGAGGGGGGAAACGGGCGCGTCGGGTCTACACGGAGGGGATCTTGCCGTGGGTCTGGCCCGGATGTTGCTCCAAAGTGTTCCTATGGGCTGACCTACCACAACCGGGTGGATAGGTCCACTGCTCAAAGCCCGTCCGTGCAAAGTCAAAGGGCTAGATCCCGTGGTCAAACGCTACAGAGTTAGGCGGGACGGGGGCCCTGGGGGGTAGCAATGCCACCCGAGCGTCGCACCGGGCCCTCATACATGCGGGGTGCTGTGGTGGCATGTCCCAAGAGGCGGCACGCGTCTCCGGGGTGTGCCCCCCCTCACGGACGGCGTCGCCGCCGCCACCTGGAGGGGGGAAACGGGCGCGTCGGGTCTACACGGAGGGGATCTTGTCGTGGGTCTGGCCCGGATGTTGCTCCAAATGTTCCTATGGGCTGACCTACCACAACCTGGTGGATAGGTCCACTGCTCAAAGCCCGTCCGTGCAAAGTCAAAGGGCTAGATCCCGTGGTCAAACGCTACAGGGTTAGGCGGGACGGGGGCCCTGGGGGGTAGCAATGCCACCCGAGCGTCGCACCGGGCCCTCATACATGCGGGTTGCTGTGGTGGCATGTCCCAGGAGGCGGCACGCGTCTCCGGGGTGTGCCCCCCCTCACGGACGGCGCCGCCGCCGGCACCTGGAGGGGGGAAACGGGCGCGTCGGGTCTACACGGAGGGGAGCTTGCCGTGGGTCTGGCCCGGATGTTGCTCCAAAGTGTTCCTATGGGCTGACCTACCACAACCGGGTGGATAGGTCCACTGCTCAAAGCCCGTCCGTGCAAAGTCAAAGGGCTAGATCCCGTGGTGAAATGCTACAGGGTTAGGCGGGACGGGGGCCCTGGGGGTAGCAATGCCACCCGAGCGTCGCACCGGGCCCTCATACATGCGGGGTGGTGTGGTGGCATGGCCCAAGAGGCGGCACGCGTCTCCGGGGTGTGCCCCCCTCACGGACGGCGTCGCCGCCGCCACCTGTCGGGGGGAAACGGGCGCGTCGGGTCTACACGGAGGGGATCTTGCCGTGGGTCTGGCCCGGATGTTGCTTCAAATGTTCCTATGTGCTGACCTACCACAACCGGGTGGATAGGTCCACTGCTCAAAGCCCGTCCGTGCAAAGTCAAAGGGCTAGATCCCGTGGTCACACGCTACAGGGTTAGGCGGGACGGGGGCCCTGGGGGGTAGCAATGCCACCCGAGCGTCGCACCGGGCCCTCATACATGCGGGTTGCTGTGGTGGCATGTCCCAGGAGGCGGCACGCGTCTCCGGGGTGTGCCCCCCCTCACGGACGGCGCCGCCGCCGGCACCTGGAGGGGGGAAACGGGCGCGTCGGGTCTACACGGAGGGGTGCTTGCCGTGGGTCTGGCCCGGATGTTGCTCCAAAGTGTTCCTATGGGCTGACCTACCACAACCGGGTGGATAGGTCCACTGCTCAAAGCCCGTCCGTGCAAAGTCAAAGGGCTAGATCCCGTGGTGAAATGCTACAGGGTTAGGCGGGACGGGGGCCCTGGGGGTAGCAATGCCACCCGAGCGTCGCACCGGGCCCTCATACATGCGGAGTGGTGTGGTGGCATGTCCCAAGAGGCGGCACGCGT
Organism: Aegilops tauschii subsp. strangulata; assembly: GCF_002575655.3. NCBI lineage: Eukaryota > Viridiplantae > Streptophyta > Magnoliopsida > Poales > Poaceae > Aegilops > Aegilops tauschii. Next base: position 466,298,192 of record NC_053035.3, read on the forward strand.
CTCCGGGGTGTGCCCCCCCTCACGGACGGCGTCGCCGCCGCCACCTGTAGGGGGGAAACGGGCGCGTCGGGTCTACACGGAGGGGATCTTGCCGTGGGTCTGGCCCGGATGTTGCTTCAAATGTTCCTATGTGCTGACCTACCACAACCGGGTGGATAGGTCCACTGCTCAAAGCCCGTCCGTGCAAAGTCAAAGGGCTAGATCCCGTGGTCAAACGCTACAGGGTTAGGCGGGACGGGGGCCCTGGGGGGTAGCAATGCCACCCGAGCGTCGCACCGGGCCCTCATACATGCGGGTTGCTGTGGTGGCATGTCCCAGGAGGCGGCACGCGTCTCCGGGGTGTGCCCCCCCTCACGGACGGCGCCGCCGCCGGCACCTGGAGTGGGGAAACGGGCGCGTCGGGTCTACACGGAGGGGAGCTTGCTGTGGGTCTGGCCCGGATGTTGCTCCAAAGTGTTCCTATGGGCCGACCTACCACAACCGGGTGGATAGGTCCACTGCTCAAAGCCCGTCCGTGCAAAGTCAAAGGGCTAGATCCCGTGGTCAAACTCTACAGGGTTAGGCAGGACGCGGGCCCTGGGGGGTAGCAATGCCACCCGAGCGTCGCACCGGGCCCTCATACATGCGGGGTGGTGTGGTGGCATGTCCCAAGAGGCGGCACGCGTCTCCGGGGTGTGCCCCCCCTCACGGACGGCGCCGCCGCCGGCACCTGGAGTGGGGAAACGGGCGCGTCGGGTCTACACGAAGGGGATCTTGCCGTGGGTCTGGCCCGGATGTTGCTCCAAAGTGTTCCTATGGGCTGACCTACCCCAACCGGGTGGATAGGTCCACTGCTCTAAGCCCGTAAGTGCAAAGTCAAAGGGCTAGATCCCGTGGTCAAACGCTACAGGGTTAGGCGGGACGGGGGCCCTGGGGGTAGCAATGCCACCCGAGCGTCGCACCGGTCCCTCATACATGCGGGGTGGTGTGGTGGCATGTCCCAAGAGGCGGCACGCGTCTCCGGGGTGTGCCCCCCCTCACGGACGGCGCCGCCGCCCGCACCTGGAGGGGGGAAACGGGCGCGTCGGGTCTACACAGAGGGGATCTTGCCGTGGGTCTGGCAAGGATCTTGCTCCAAAGTGTTCCTATGGGCTGACCTACCACAACCGGGTGGATAGGTCCACTGCTCAAAGCCCGTCCGTGCAAAGTCAAAGGGCTAGATCCCGTGGTCAAACGCTACAGGGTTAGGCGGGACGGGGGCCCTGGGGGGTAGCAATGCCACCCGAGCGTCGCACCGGGCCCTCATACATGCGAGGTGCTGTGGTGGCATGTCCCAAGAGGCGGCACGCGTCTCCGGGGTGTGCCCCCCCTCACGAACGGCGCCACCGCCGGCACCTGGAGGGGGGAAACGGGCGCGTCGGGTCTACACGGAGGGGATCTTGCCGTGGGTCTGGCCCGGATGTTGCTCCAAAGTGTTCCTATGGGCTGACCTACCACAACCGGGTGGATAGGTCCACTGCTCAAAGCCCGTCCGTGCAAAGTCAAAGGGCTAGATCCCGTGGTCAAACGCTACAGGGTTAGGCGGGACGGGGGCCCTGGGGTAGCAATGCCACCCGAGCGTCGCACCGGGCCCTCATACATGCGGGGTGGTGTGGTGGCATGTCCCAAGAGGCGGCACGCGTCTCCGGGGTGTGCCCCCCCTCACGGACGGCGCCGCCGCCGCCACCTGGAGGGGGGAAACGGGCGCGTCGGGTCTACACGGAGGGGAGCTTGCCATGGGTCTGGCCCGGATGTTGCTCCAAAGTGTTCCTATGGGCTGACCTACCACAACCGGGTGGATAGGTCCACTGCTCAAAGCCCGTCCGTGCAAAGTCAAAGGGCTAGATCCCGTGGTCAAACGCTACAGGGTTAGGCGGGACGGGGGCCCTCGGGGGTAGCAATGCCACCCGAGCGTCGCACCGGGCCCTCATACATGCGGGGTGGTGTGGTGGCATGTCCCAAGAGGCGGCACGCGTCTCCGGGGTGTGCCCCCCTCACGGACGGCGCCGCCGCCGGCACCTGGAGGGGGGAAACGGGCGCGTCGGGTCTACACGGAGGGGAGCTTGCCGTGGGTCTGGCCCGGATGTTGCTCCAAAGTGTTCCTATGGGCTGACCTACCACAACCGGGTGGATAGGTCCACTGCTCAAAGCCCGTCCTTGCAAAGTCAAAGGGCTAGATCCCGTGGTGAAATGCTACAGGGTTAGGCGGGACGGGGGCCCTGGGGGTAGCAATGCCACCCGAGCGTCGCACCGGGCCCTCATACATGCGAGGTGCTCTGGTGGCATGTCCCAAGAGGCGACACGCGTCTCCGGGGTGTGCCCCCCCTCACGAACAGGCACCACCGCCGGCACCTGGAGGGGGGAAACGGGCGCGTCGGGTCTACACAGAGGGGATCTTGCCGTGGGTCTGGCCCGGATGTTGCTCCAAAGTGTTCCTATGGGCTGACCTACCACAACCAGGTGGATAGGTACACTGCTCATAGCCCGTCCGTGCAAAGTCAAAGGGCTAGATCCCGTGGTCAAACGCAACAGGGTTAGGCGGGACGGGGGCCCTGGGGGTAGCAATGCCACCCGAGCGTCGCACCGGGCCCTCATACATGCGGGGTGGTGTGGTGGCATGTCCCAAGAGGCGGCACGCGTCTCCGGGGTGTGCCCCCCCTCACGGGCGGCGCCGCCACCGGCACCTGGAGGGGGGAAACGGGCGCGTCGGGTCTACACGGAGGGGAGCTTGCCGTGGGTCTGGCCCGGATGTTGCTCCAAAGTGTTCCTATGGGCTGACCTACCACAACCGGGTGGATAGGTCCACTGCTCAAAGCCCGTCCGTGCAAAGTCAAAGGGCTAGATCCCGTGGTGAAATGCTACAGGGTTAGGCGGGACGGGGGCCCTGGGGGGTAGCAATGCCACCCGAGTGTCGCACCGGGCCCTCATACATGCGGGGTGGTGTGGTGGCATGTCCCAAGAGGCGGCACGCGTCTCCGGGGTGTGCCCCCCTCACGGACGGCGCCGCCGCCGGCACCTGGAGGGGGGAAACGGGCGCGTCGGGTCTACACAGAGGGGATCTTGCCGTGGGTCTGGCAAGGATCTTGCTCCAAAGTGTTCCTATGGGCTGACCTACCACAACCGGGTGGATAGGTCCACTACTCAAAGCCCATCCGTGCAAAGTCAAAGGGCTAGATCCCGTGGTCAAACGCTACAGGGTTAGGCGGGACGGGGGCCCTGGGGGGTAGCAATGCCACCCGAGCGTCGCACCGGGCCCTCATACATGCGAGGTGCTGTGGTGGCATGTCCCAAGAGGCGGCACGCGTCTCCGGGGTGTGCCCCCCCTCACGAACGGCGCCACCGCCGGCACGTGGAGGGGGGAAACGGGCGCGTCGGGTCTACACGGAGGGGATCTTGCCGTGGGTCTGGCCTGTTGTTCCAAAGTGTTCCTATGGGCTGACCTACCACAACCAGGTGGATAGGTCCACTGCTCAAAGCCCGTCCGTGCAAAGTCAAAGGGCTAGATCCCGTGGTCAAACGCTATAGGGTTAGGCGGGACGGGGGCCCTGGGGGTAGCAAGGCCACCCGAGCGTCGCACCGGGCCCTCATACATGCGGGGTGGTGTGGTGGCATGTCCCAAGAGGCGGCACGCGTCTCCGGGGTGTGCCCCCCCTCACGGACGGCGCCGCCGCCGGCACCTGGAGGGGGGAAACGGGCGCGTCGGGTCTACACGGAGGGGAGCTTGCCATGGGTCTGGCCCGGATGTTGCTCCAAAGTGTTCCTATGGGCTGACCTACCACAACCGGGTGGATAGGTCAACTGCTCAAAGCCCGTCCGTGCAAAGTCAAAGGGCTAGATCCCGTGGTGAAATGCTACAGGGTTAGGCGGGACTGGGATCCTGGGGGGTAGCAATGCCACCCGAGCGTCGCACCGGGCCCTCATACATGCGGGGTGGTGTGGTGGCATGTCCCAAGAGGCGGCACGCGTCTCCGGGGTGTGCCCCCCTCACGGACGGCGCCGCCGCCGGCACCTGGAGGGGGGAAACGGGCGCGTCGGGTCTACACAGAGGGGATCTTGCCGTGGGTCTGGCCCGGATGTTGCTCCAAAGTGTTCCTATGGGCTGACCTACCACAACCGGGTGGATAGGTCCACTACTCAAAGCCCGTCCGTGCAAAGTCAAAGGGCTAGATCCCGTGGTCAAACGCTACAGGGTTAGGCGGGACGGGGGCCCTGGGGGGTAGCAATGCCACCCGAGCGTCGCACCGGGCCCTCATACATGCGAGGTGCTGTAGTGGCATGTCCCAAGAGGCGGCACGCGTCTCCGGGGTGTGCCCCCCCTCACGAACGGCGCCACCGCCGGCACCTGGAGGGGGGAAACGGGCGCGTCGGGTCTACACGGAGGGGATCTTGCCGTGGGTCTGGCCCGGATGTTGCTCCAAAGTGTTCCTATGGGCTGACCTACCACAACCAGGTGGATAGGTCCACTGCTCAAAGCCCGTCCATGCAATGTCAAAGGGCTAGATCCCGTGGTCAAACGCTACAGGGTTAGGCGGGACGGGGGCCCTGGGGGTAGCAATGCCACCCGAGCGTCGCACCGGGCCCTCATACATGCGGGGTGGTGTGGTGGCATGTCCCAAGAGGCGGCACGCGTCTCCGGGGTGTGCCCCCCTCACGGACGGCGCCGCCGCCGGCACCTGGAGGGGGGAAACGGGCGCGTCGGGTCTACACGGAGGGGAGCTTGCCGTGGGTCTGGCCCGGATGTTGCTCCAAAGTGTTCCTATGGGCTGACCTACCACAACCGGGTGGATAGGTCCACTGCTAAAAGCCAGTCCTTGCAAAGTCAAAGGGCTAGATCCCGTGGTGAAATGCTACAGGGTTAGGCGGGACGGGGGCCCTGGGGGGTAGCAATGCCACCCGAGCGTCGCACCGGGCCCTCATACATGCGGGGTGGTGTGGTGGCATGTCCCAAGAGGCGGCACGCGTCTCCGGGGTGTGCCCCCCTCACGGACGGCGCCGCCGCCGGCACCTGGAGGGGGGAAACGGGCGCGTCGGGTCTACACGGAGGGGATCTTGCCGTGGGTCTGGCCCGGATGTTGCTCCAAAGTGTTCCTATGGGCTGACCTACCACAACCGGGTGGATAGGTCCACTACTCAAAGCCCGTCCGTGCAAAGTCAAAGGGCTAGATCCCGTGGTCAAACGCTACAGGGTTAGGCGGGACGGGGGCCCTGCGGGGTAGCAATGCCACCCGAGCGTCGCACCGGGCCCTCATACATGCGAGGTGCTCTGGTGGCATGTCCCAAGAGGCGACACGCGTCTCCGGGGTGTGCCCCCCCTCACGAACGGCGCCACCGCCGGCACCTGGAGGGGGGAAACGGGCGCGTCGGGTCTACACAGAGGGGATCTTGCCGTGGGTCTGGCCCGGATGTTGCTCCAAAGTGTTCCTATGGGCTGACCTACCACAACCAGGTGGATAGGTCCACTGCTCATAGCCCGTCCGTGCAAAGTCAAAGGGCTAGATCCCGTGGTCAAACGCTACAGGGTTAGGCGGGACGGGGGCTCTGGGGGTAGCAATGCCACCCGAGCGTCGCACCGGGCCCTCATACATGCGGGGTGGTGTGGTGGCATGTCCCAAGAGGCGGCACGCGTCTCCGGGGTGTGCCCCCCCTCACGGACGGCGCCGCCACCGGCACCTGGAGGGGGGAAACGGGCGCGTCGGGTCTACACGGAGGGGAGCTTGCCGTGGGTCTGGCCCGGATGTTGCTCCAAAGTGTTCCTATGGGCTCACCTACCACAACCGGGTGGATAGGTCCACTGCTCAAAGCCCGTCCGTGCAAAGTCAAAGGGCTAGATCCCGTGGTGAAATGCTACAGGGTTAGGCGGGACGGGGGCCCTTGGGGTAGCAATGCCACCCGAGCGTCGCACCGGGCCCTCATACATGCGGGGTGGTGTGGTGGCATGTCCCAAGAGGCGGCACGCGTCTCCGGGGTGTGCCCCCCCTCACGGACGGCGCCGCCGCCGGCACCTGGAGGGGGGAAACGGGCGCGTCGGGTCTACACAGAGGGGATCTTGCCGTGGGTCTGGCCCGGATGTTGCTCCAAAGTGTTCCTATGGGCTGACCTACGACAACCGGGTGGATAGGTCCACTCCTCAAAGCCCGTCCGTGCAAAGTCAAAGGGCTAGATCCCGTGGTCAAACGCTACAGGGTTAGGCGGGACGGGGGCCCTGGGGGGTAGCAATGCCACCCGAGCGTCGCACCGGGCCCTCATACATGCGGGGTGCTGTGGTGGCATGTCCCAAGAGGCGGCACGCGTCTCCGGGGTGTGCCCCCCCTCACGGACGGCACCGCCGCCGGCACCGGGAGGGGGGAAACGGGCGCGTCGGGTCTACACGGAGGGGATCTTGCCGTGGGTCTGGCCCGGATGTTGCTCCAAAGTGTTCCTATGGGCTGACCTACCACAACCAGGTGGATAGGTCCACTGCTCAAAGCCCGTCCGTGCAAAGTCAAAGGGCTAGATCCCGTGGTCAAACGCTACAGGGTTAGGCGGGACGGGGGCCCTGGGGGTAGCAATGCCACCCGAGCGTCGCACCGGGCCCTCATACATGCGGGGTGGTGTGGTGGCATGTCCCAAGAGGCGGCATGCGTCTCCGGGGTGTGCCCCCCCTCACGGACGGCGCCGCCACCGGCACCTGGAGGGGGGAAACGGGCGCGTCGGGTCTACACGGAGGGGAGCTTGCCGTGGGTCTGGCCCGGATGTTGCTCCAAAGTGTTCCTATGGGCTCACCTACCACAACCGGGTGGATAGGTCCACTGCTCAAAGCCCGTCCGTGCAAAGTCAAAGGGCTAGATCCCGTGGTGAAATGCTACAGGGTTAGGCGGGACGGGGGCCCTGGGGGTAGCAATGCCACCCGAGCGTCGCACCGGGCCCTCATACATGCGGGGTGGTGTGGTGGCATGTCCCAAGAGGCGGCACGCGTCTCCGGGGTGTGCCCCCCCTCACGGACGGCGCCGCCGCCGGCACCTGGAGGGGGGAAACGGGCGCGTCGGGTCTACACAGAGGGGATCTTGCCGTGGGTCTGGCCCGGATGTTGCTCCAAAGTGTTCCTATGGGCTGACCTACGACAACCGGGTGGATAGGTCCACTCCTCAAAGCCCGTCCGTGCAAAGTCAAAGGGCTAGATCCCGTGGTCAAACGCTACAGGGTTAGGCGGGACGGGGGCCCTGGGGGGTAGCAATGCCACCCGAGCGTCGCACCGGGCCCTCATACATGCGGGGTGCTGTGGTGGCATGTCCCAAGAGGCGGCACGCGTCTCCGGGGTGTGCCCCCCTCACGGACGGCGCCGCCGCCGGCACCGGGAGGGGGGAAACGGGCGCGTCGGGTCTACACGGAGGGGATCTTGCCGTGGGTCTGGCCCGGATGTTGCTCCAAAGTGTTCCTATGGGCTGACCTACCACAACCAGGTGGATAGGTCCACTGCTCAAAGCCCGTCCGTGCAAAGTCAAAGGGCTAGATCTCGTGGTCAAACGCTACAGGGTTAGGCGGGACGGGGGCCCTGGGGGTAGCAATGCCACCCGAGCGTCGCACCGGGCCCTCATGCATGCGGGGTGGTGTGGTGGCATGTCCCAAGAGGCGGCACGCGTCTCCGGGGTGTGCCCCCCCTCACGGACGGCGCCGCCGCCGGCACCTGGAGGGGGGAAACGGGCGCGTCGGGTCTACACGGAGGGGATCTTGCCGTGGGTCTGGCCCGGATGTTGCTCCAAAGTGTTCCTATGGGCTGACCTACCACAACCGGGTGGATAGGTCCACTGCTCAAAGCCCGTCCGTGCAAAGTCAAAGGGCTAGATCCCGTGGTCAAACGCTACAGGGTTAGGCGGGACGGGGGCACTGGGGGTAGCAATGCCACCCGAGCGTCGCACCGGGCCCACATACATGCGGGGTGCTGTGGTGGCATGTCCCAAGAGGCGGCACGCGTCTCCGGGGTGTGCCCCCCTCACGGACGGCGCCGCCGCCGGCACCTAGAGGGGGGAAATGGGCGCGTCGGGTCTACATGGAGGGGATCTTGCCGTGGGTCTAGCCCGGATGTTGCTCCAAAGTGTTCCTATGGGCTGACCTACCACAACCGGGTGGATAGGTCCACTGCTCAAATCCCGTCCGTGCAAAGTCAAAGGGCTAGATCCCGTGGTCAAACGCTTCTGGTTAGGCGGGACGGGGCCCTGGGGGTAGCAATGCCACCCGAGCGTCGCACCGGGCCCTCATACATGCGGGGTGATGTGGTGGCTTGTCCCAAGAGGCGGCACACGTCTCCGGGGTGTGCACCCCCTCACGGACGGTGCCGCCGCCGGCACCTGGAGGGGGGAAACGGGCGCGTCGGGTCTACACGGAGTGGATCTTGCCGTGGGTCTGGCCCGGATGTTGCTCCAAAGTGTTCCTATGGGCAGACCTACCACAACCGGGTGGATAGGTCGACTGCTCAAAGCCCGTCCGTGCAAAGTCAAAGGGCTAGATCTCGTGGTCAAACGCTACAGGTTAGGCAGGACGGGGGCCCTGGGGGTAGCAATGCCACCCGAGCGTCGCACCGGGCCCTCATACATGCGGGGTGCTGTGGTGGCATGTCCCAAGAGGCAGCACGCGTCTCAGGGGTGTGCCCCCATCCAAGTGACGGCGGCACTGCTTTGCGTGCAGGGGGGCACACCGCGGAGCCCCAAGACGGGCGTCTACGCATGCCTGAACACTTTCACATATGCATCGGGACCCGTGCGATGTTTCGGTGACATAGCTACACCCTGAATCCCCCACCAACTAGAATTCCCTCCGTGTCGACCGTTTCCCCCCTCCGTGCACGGCGATAGCGACGTTCGTAACGGGGGGCAATCGATATACAATCAGGGTATTTTTTTTAGATAAGGCATAATTATCTTATGCAAAAACAAAAACTAAAATAAAGTAAAAATGAGAAAATAAAGTAAAAATAAAAAAATAGTATGCCGACGGCGAGGCCGTCGGCATACCTGTGCACACACGGAGGTGCAGTCCCACGGATCGATGACGTGGCACGGCACACGGATCGATGACGTGGCAGATGGGCCTATGCCGACGGCTATACCATAGGCATATATTTGCCATAGGTAGTATAAAGCGAAATTTAAAATAAAACTAAATAAATGTATGCCGACGGCCGTCGGCATATCTGTGCACACACGGAGGTGCAGTCCCACGGATCGATGACGTGGCATAGCACACGGATCGATGCCGTGGCAGAGGGGTATGGGCCAGGTCTATGCCGATGGCACAGCCGTCGGCATAGGGCTGGCACTGGTATGCTGACGGCCGCCGTTACCACCCGTCGGCGTAGGCTTGACGTCGTCAAACGGTCAGCGCTGACGGCAAGGGCTATGCCGACGGCCGCTCCTATGCCGACGGGCCCCGTAGGCATGCCTCGAGCGGTCCCGACGGCCTCATATATGCCGACGGCCCCGTCGGCATATATGGATTTATGCCGATGGCTTTTCTACGCCTACGGCCTGCCCTTGGCCGTCGGCATAGCTGCATTTATGCCGACGGGTGCCGTCGGCATAGATTTGGCCGTCGGCAAACGAAGTTTTTCTGGTAGTGATTACTTCAGTAGGCTGGGGCAAATTAACTCGCATTCTTGTTAGTTCAATATTTCTGAGGTTGACATCAATATTTAGCAATCGAAATGTTCATTTTATCCTTTGTCACACTGAATAAGCCACTGCACATGCATATAACTCCTTGCTCATGGTTCTACTGGCTATCTAGCAGTACTATACAATACAACATATAATTAAAAATCTATCATGAAACATCGAGGTAAGAAAAATGTGCAGTGCAGCAGGGGGTTTCAGTTATCTTGCCAGAATATCTTCCCAGCAATTATTTGGTGATATGATGCTCCCTGAACCTGAACTCGAGCTCACTCTAGTTTGGCACAAATTGGCCGGGTTCCGAACATGATGTTCTTTCATTAGTACAGAGGCCGGTGAAGCCCCGTTTAACCCGCCACTGGAGGCCGCATAAGAAAAACTTATCCTACAACCACTTGCTGTACTTTCTTCAGGATTCCCGTCCAAGTTCAGGCCATCCATGTAAGCTATGGTTTGGGACAGCTTTACTAGTGCTAATCATGGTGCTACTTGCTGTACTTCTACCAGTAGCTCTGAAGTTTGCTCCAAGCCTCCAAACCAGAGATGTGAAACAGCGGCACTCCACCTTTGCAGCTCCCGCATCGGCGGGCATCTCGCGCTGGCGCTGCCTTTGGAAACCGAATGGAAATTCGGTTTACAAAACTGACCAGACAGAAATGTGCACAGTGAGGTGTCTGCATGAACTGCGCAGGCATGTCAGTCTACTACTGTGGCTCTCTGGTCTCCATACCTCTAGCACAAGATGAACATGGTGTTATGCCAGAAAGAAAATGTGAACATCAATTGTTTTGAAGAAAATGTGAACATGGTTAGTTAGCTGTAATGACGTTCGGGAGACTGGTTCAACCAATAACCACAGCTCTGTAACTGGCTCAACTGTACTCTTTGTTGCAAGTAACCACAAGTCAGAAATCTTCTTGCATAGAATGGCAATGATGGAGCCTGCACCTCGAACAAGCTAGGAGGATGCTATGGTTAATTCATTGGTCACCTTAGTTTAGTGCAAATTAGCTTAGCCCCAACCATGTTGTCCTTTTTATTAGTCTGACGGAGGCGAAACCCGCGTTTAACTTGACAACGGAGGCGGCATAAGAAAATTTATCCTGCAACTAGTTGCTGAACTTCGTCCAGATTCATGTCCAAGTTAAGGCCATTGTTGCTGTACTTGTGCTAGTTACTTAGCGGACAGCCTGGTTTATTGTACTTCCACTAGTAGCTCCGAACTTTGGGCAGTTGGCACAAACCACAGATCTGAAACCGCGTAGCTGTACCTTGAACTCGCAGCATTGGCTTCAGATACCAACTGCAACCTGCAAGTATGCAGTCTGGTTAGATTTATTTGTAACAAATTTTTGGCTCCTTTCCATTAATTGCTTAACAGTGATTTGTGTCCACATAACCAGCAGAAGAAGATGGACATAGTACTGAGATTTCCAAGAAGTGTCGTGTGATCCGACAGAAATGACCTTATTTACCTAGATGTCTAGTTTCACCATTCCATAAGCATGCATTTTTAGGATCTGTTTGCTCTATAGTCTACCATGGCAGTTTTCAAAGAACCACATGCTCAACTTATTCCACGTGTCTCTAAAATGCTGAGCTCTATACCATGGCAACTTTTTAGGAAAATCAACTTTTCCTAAAATTGTTTTTTCATAACAATATATCATGGCAGTGTGTGCTTTTGGTGTTACACTGCATTTTGAAGCAGTGCACATGGTACATAAAAAAAGCAGTGCACATGGTTGGTAGACTATTAGAAACACTATGGTTACTAGTAGCGCACATGGCATTTATATAGATAGCTAAAAAGAAAGCACATGGCAACTTTGAATCATATTTTACCTAGATGTCTAGTTTCACCATTCCATAAGCATGGCATTTTTAAGAATTGTTTGCTCTAGACCATGGAAGTTTTCAGAGAACCAAATGCTCAACTTTATCCCATGTGTCCCTTACAAATTTGCCATGGCATTTTTATTATGAGAGCATGTCATTTTTAAAAATTGTTTGCTCTATACCATGGCAGTTTTCAAAGACCCCGTTGACTCTAACTCCCTCTCCATAGACCCCCGTTGGCGTGTGTGTAGCCGCGCGGCTTCCTCGGTGCCCGGCAGATGCATGAGGGCGGCGGAAGCCTCGAGGGCCATTCTCTCGGACCGGTTACTTGGATGGGATCCCTCACAACCTCATTCTCTTGCGCCCTACTCCAAGTCGCTGCTTCCGCATCCTTGTTGTCCGACCTAAGATTGGGATACACGAGTACAAAGGTACTCTCATCTCTCAAATGTTAGGAAATTCGTTTTCATCAGCATATTAGTGCATCGGCATCGATGTTTGTTTTGTTAAGGATGGTTGTTTATTTAGAGGATGGCATTTTTTAAAATTAGACCATGGCATTTTGTTGTTTATACTGCTAACATGCCATGGCATTTCCTACCCCAATGGCACTTGTTTTGTTTGTACCGCTAACATGCCATTGCATTTTGTAGAATTGTTTCCTATAGTATAAGTGATATGTATAATGGCATTTTTACAGATTTTTGGTTATGTTAAAGAGCATGGCATTTTTCAGTTTCTCACATGGCAGCTTTATTATTTATAGCATGACATTTCTATTATTAACAATATGTCACTTTTTATTTTAAAGTGGATGACAATTTTTGTCATCAAGAGGATGGCATTTTTATTTTTAAGAGCATGGCATTTTGTTATTAAGAGAATGGCATTTTTATTTTTAAAGAGCTTGGCATTTTTTACTTTCTCACATGGCAGCTTTATTGTTTATAGCATGGTATTTTTATTATTAATAACATGAACTTTTTTTAAGAGGATGGCATTTTTTTGTTATTAAGAGGATTATGTGTTTATCTCCATGCATCTATCTCCATGTATGCATTAAGAGGAAAACTGATCTTTCTGAAGATCATCGTGCTATTTATCTCCATGCATGTAACTCACTGTAATTACTCCCTCCGTCCAAAAATATTTGTCATCAAAATGGATAAAAAGGGATGTATCTAGAACTAAATACGTCTAGATACATCCACTTTTATTCATTTTGATGACAAGTATTTCCGGACGAAGGGAGTACCTTATCACTATTTTCATTTGTTTATTTCTGAACTGAGTAGTGCTTTCCATTTTTTTGCTCTTATGGATTGTACTTATGTCTGCATATAGGATTAATGCAAAAATGGGTGATCGTCAGTTTGTACAGTAACCTTTAAATCTGTTGATATGTTGGAATTCTCAAGGCGTTTCTTGCACACTGCTATTGTTGATGTGTTCATAATTGATTATGTGTTTGCAAATACATCGGGCACCTTTGGTCAGGTGTCGGAATTAATGTTGGGACAGGGAACGGAAAGAAATGGTGGCTATTAAGATCATCAGAGGCATTAAGTACATGAATGTTGCAAAATAATAGGAATTGCCATATGCTCGAGCAGCTTTGTAAATATGAACAAACTAGATCCAGGTGATTCTCAGTTTCACTTTCACATTTCCTCACGTGTACATTGTATTCCCGTGTTTGATTTACTTTCTTAAGATTGCCTGTATATAAGCTGGTCTATTTTGCAGTTGTGTTCAAATTCAGAACTGGTTTGACTATTGTAACCTTATCTGTATTGTAAGTACATCATTAGATTATGGCTGAGTTATCAACTAACCACAAGAGATAACCCTGAGCTTAAACATTGTGCTATTTATCAACTAACCACAGGAGGTTTATTATTTGTAGCATGGCATTTCTGTTATCAATAACATGGCATTTTTTATTTTAAAGTGGATGGCATTTTTGTGATTAAGAGCACGGCATTTTTATTTTAAAGAGCATGGTATTTTCATTTTTATTTTAAAAGAGCATGGCATTGGTTGAACAAGTAAAACAGGGGAAAGTCAATACGGACGTTTCCCCCTCCCCTCCCCTCCCCTCCCCTCCCGCGACGCGCCAGCGCGCGCCGGGGGGGAAACCCTAGCCGCCCCTCCTCTACGACCCCACCTCCCTCCCCTCCTCCCCGCCGCCGCCGGCGAGCCCTGTCAGGAAAGCCCGGTAGGCGCGGCGGCGGCGGGGCCCTTCTCCCCACTCTGCTCGTGGTGCGCTGGCGCGGGCGGCGTCTTCGAGCGGCAACACTGGGCGGCCGCAGGGCGCAGTGGCGCGGCGGCGGGCTCATGGGGCGGCGGGGTGGCTGGTTGCTGGCGGCGCGCCGGCGTCCTGGATCCATGCGCGGCGGGTGGCTGCGGCGCTCCCTTCTCGGGAGGTGGCGCCGGACGGCCCCCTGCTGGATCCAGCCGGATCTGACAGTGGGGGTCGGCCGGCGGCGCTTGGCTTCGGTGGTGCCTGCCCGGCGGCTCCGGCGCTTGGAGCTGGCTGGGCGGAGCGGGTAGGGCAGCGGTCTGGTGTGGCCGTTGCTCCGGCCGGGGGCGGCGACATGGGGAGGCTTGGCGCATGGTGGCGGCCTCTCGGTGTCGTGGCGGCTTCCCGGTGGCTCGGCGGGTCTGCCTGCGGCGGCGGCCGACTTCTCCGGTGTCGGCTCGTCTGCATTCGGTCCGTCTCGGCCTTCACCCCATCTCCTCGGCGCCTGGGCACTTCTTCCATCGAAGGGCTGGCCCTCTCCCAGCTGCGGTCCATCGCGCGTCTCGCCCCTGGTGTAGTAGGACTGAGCTCGTCTCGCGCACGGTGCAGCAGGACTGACCTCGTCCCCCTCTGGGTGCTGCAGGACCAAGCTCGTCTCACGCTCGGGGTTGCAGGACGGGTCGATGGATGCCTGTGCTGGCCGGCCTATTGGGTCTCGACCACTACTACGAAAACGGCTATAGCTAATATGGACATTAATGACGTGCCATGTATGTGGTGCGCCACTGCTAGGTGCAGCAGGACCGAGCTCGTCTCGCGCACGGTGCAGCAGGACTGACCTCGTCCCCCTCTCGGTGCTGCAGGACCAAGCTCGTCTCACGCTCAGGGTTGCAGGACGGGTCGATGGATGCCTGTGCTGGCCGGCCTATTGGGTCTCGACCACTACTACGAAAACGCCTATAGCTAATATGGACATTAATGACGCACCATGTATGTGGAGATACAGGTACGCCATTAATGTCCTCATTACTAATGGCGCACCTGGTGTGTGGTGCGCCATTACTAATTTTGAAAAAAAAAGATAAACAAAAATTGTTAGCAGTGGCGCACCAGGGGATAGTGCGCCATTACTAGTTTTAACTAGTAATGGCGCACTGTCCCCTGGTGCGCCACTACTAACATGTTTTTTTTCAAAACTAGTAATGGCGCATTCTTAGGTGGTGCCCCATTGGTAACCTGGAAGCAGCTAGATATTTTTGACAGCCACCTACCACACTCACTTTCCCCACTTCATTCTATCCACCTCTACCAAGCTTGGTCTCGGCTGCCTCCTCCTCCTCACCTCATTTGAACCATAGATTCACCCAAATTAAGTGGTTAAATTTCCTTTTTTTGATAGGTAAGTAAGGGGAAAGCTTTCTTTATGTTCTAGATCTACCTTTTTCTCCCTCCAACAACGTACACACTTTTTATGGCCTAGATCTACGTATGTTTGTGGTGTTGCATATGTTTGTGTTTGCAGGTACCGGTATTTGAAATGCGATAGTTGCCAATATTTTGCCGGAATGTTGATTCATTTCCGTTTCGGCGAGAATTTGGCACTATGCATTCTTTTTGGTCCTATTTTTAGGCAAAGTCATGCCAAATTTTTTTTGGTTCTAAAATATCGTTTTGCTCTACCCCGCAGGCGACCATGGTCTGCACGATGACTGAAGGCATCGTGAATAGGTTTTTGAGCTCCGCGAAGGCCGAGATGCTTCAAAAGAACGAGACGGAGATAAAATGTCCGTGTCGAAGATGCAAGCTGAAGCGCCTTATGGACCCGGATTCCGTACAGGTGCAGGACCACCTGCTATTGCGTGGTTTCATGGATGGCTATCGCTGGCAAGGTGATGAAGATGACTATGAAGTCGTCCATGGGAGTCGGGCAAGAAATGAGGAAGGGCAGCAAGACAACTGCGACGAGGGCGGGCGAGAAGACGAAGAATCTCCAGGACATGATCACGAAGTAGATGCAGTACACAGTCATCATGTAGAAGATGCCGGACATGATGATGAGGAAGATCAAGACGAAGGGCATGATCATGAAGATGAAGATGCCGGAGCAGACGACGATGGACCATCGATGGGCTGGGTGCAGGACCCTCATATTCAAGAGCTGCTTCTCAAGCAGACGGATAACGCAAGAGCTGCCGCCCGAGAGAAAGCCAAGCTGGATCAACTGGAGATAGACGCGGTTACTCCATTGTATGAAGGATGCAGGCCCGAGGATACCCGCCTGAAAGTAATGCTCATGGCTCTGGAGATGAAGGTAAAACACAAAATGACCGACGCATGCTTTGACGAGAACATGCCGTTCTGGCACGAACGTCTTCCCAAGGGGAACAAGTGCCCGACCAGTTTCGAGGAGGCGAAGAAAATCGTGTGTCCTCTGGATTTACTGCACGTGAAATACCATGTGTGCATTAACAATTGTATCATTTATCGGGACGAGCACGCGGAGTCTACCATATGTCCGGTGTGCGGGGTCACTCGATACAAGAAGAGGAAGAAAGCTCCTCGAAAAGTGGTGTGGTACTTTCCGATCACTCCTTGTCTGCAGCGGTATTTCACGAACCCTAAGCTAGCAAAGCTCCTGCGTTGGCACGCGGATAGGGAGGAGAAGAAGCGAGAAGATGATGGAAATGATACGGAGATAAAAAAAGACAAGATGCTGAGTCACCCTAAGGATGCGAGCCAGTGGCAAGCGTTGAACTTCGAACACCCAGAATTTGGGGACGATCCAAGGAACATCGTGCTGGGCGCGAGCACCGATGGAGTCAATCTGTTTGGCAGTCAGAGAAGCACACATAGCACCTGTCATGTGTTTGTGTGGATGTACAACCTTCCCCGCTGGTTGTGCATGAACAGGAAGTACATTCACATGAGTATGCTAATTGAAGGGCCGAAACAACCAGGGAACGACATCAATCTGTATCTGGGGCTGCTGAAAGAGGAGCTAGACACGCTGTGGGAAATGCCAGCCAATACGTGGGACGCCGCAGAGAAAGAATATTTCCCTATGAGAGCCGCACTGCTCACGACGGTGCACGACTATCTCGGTTACGGATATGTCACGGGGCAGGTGGTCCACGGATTTTCTGGATGCGTCAGGTGCATGGATGATACAACATATCGCCAGCTAGATAGAGATCCCGGGTCTTCGAAAACCATGTTCATGGGACATCGAAGGTGGCTTCGCGACGATGACTCATGGAGAAAATGCAAGGATCTGTTCGATGGTGAAACCGAACCCCGAAGACGCCCGCGTACGAGGAGCGGCGAGGAAATAGACGAGCTGTTGAAAAATTGGAAAGATTACCCACCGCCGGGAAAGAAGCGAAAGGCGCCAGAGCCGGGAAAGAAGCGAAAGGCGCCAGAGGCGCTGCTGAAGGTATGGAAAACGAGATCTGTTTTCTGATACTTGCCGTACTGGAAGATCCTCAGTGTGCCTCACAACCTTGATGTCATGCATATCACGAAGAACGTGTGCGAGAGTCTGCTTGGTACCCTGCTCAACATGCCAGAGAGGACCAAAGATGGGCCGAAAGCAAGGGCAGACTTGAAATCAATGGGCATCAGGGAGGAGCTTCACGCTAATGATGATGATGATGATGATGATGAAGCGAAGGACACGGAATGTCGTCGCAAAGGCAAAACAGCCAAGAAGATCGGAAATGACTACCCTCCCGCGTGCTTCACTCTAAGTCAGGAGGAGATCGAGCAGTTTTTCACCCGCCTCATAGGAGTAAAACTTCCTTACGGTTACGCGGGGAAGATAAGCAGATACCTAGACTCAGCGAAGCAGAAGTTCAGCGGGATGAAGTCTCACGGCTGTCACGTGCTGATGAAGCAGATACTTCCAGTTGCAATCCGTGGGATCATGGACGCGCACGTCGGTGAAACGCTTTTTGGCCTATGGAACATTTTCGACGTCATCTCTCAGAAGTTGGTTGGCGTGAGGCAACTCAGAAGGCTACAGGAAGAGATCGTGGTGATACTATGCGAGCTTGAGATGTACTTCCTGCCCGCATTCTTCGATGTTATGGTGCATCTGCTGGTCCATATCGTGGAGGATATCATCCAACTCGGGCCGACGTTCCTGCACAGCATGATGCTGTTCGAAAGGATGAATGGTGTCATCAAAGGATACGTTCGCAACATGTCACGTCCAGAGGGAAGCATAGCCAGGGGCTTTCTGACCGAAGAGTGCATCTCCTACTGCACGAATTATCTAGGCATCGGGAACCCCGTTGGTCTGCCCGTCAATAGGCACCTCGGCAGGCTCGCTGGATGGGGTCACCGCGAGGGTCACCGTGAAATGCATGTCGACTTCGAGGGTCGACTCGCCGACTTTGAAAGAGCAAACCTAGTCGCGCTACAACACATAGACGTGGTCGATCCTTGGGTGGTAGAGCACAAAACCTTTATTGAGAAGACGTACAATGACCGAGGCCAACAGAGGACGGACGGAGATATAATCAAAGAGCACAACTCATGTTTCACGCGTTGGTTCAAGGAGAAGCTTCTGTCGCACCCTTTACATGAGGATTCTTCCGCGGAAGAAAAACTCATATTCGCCTTGTCACAGGGCGCCGAGCACAACCTGATGACCTATGAGGCGTACGATATCAATGGCTACACATTCTACACTGAGGAAAAGGACATGAAGAGCGATGGTTATCAGAACTCTGGGGTAATGATGGAATCCTACAGCGGTAACGACAAGGACAGATACTACGGAAGGATCGAGGAGATCTGGGAGCTGAGCTACGCTGGAGAGAAGGTCCTGATGTTCCGTGTCAGATGGGCCAAGAGCGTCCTAAAAGAAGACCAGTATTTCACCAACATGGTTATACCTGTCGTGGTTCTAAGTCTGACAGTAGAATGGGGGGTAGGGATGTAGAGGCAAGATCCTAGCTATGGAGAATCTGTACGCACGAGTTTTACGAGTTCAGGCCCTTCTCGGAGGAAGTAACAGCCCTACGTCTCGGAGCCCGGAGACGGTCGACTGGATTATATGCGTGTTTGTTACAGGGGCTGTGAACCCTTGTGCATGTGGAGGGGGGTGGCTTATATAGAGTGCGCCAGGACCCCGGCCAGCCCACGTTACAAGGGATTTAAGGTACATCAAGAGGGGGGCGTTACTGGTAACGTTAGTAAGAAAATGTTATAAATGGCTATTAAGTCTAGGAAGTTAATGCTCGACCGTTGCTGTGTAGAGTAACTTTAGGTCTTCTGTCCGTCGAGTGTTTCTTGTTACGGTCGAGTGATCTTGATTCCTCCGAGTGGAAATGTTTCTGGTCGAGTGGGTGATGGTCCTTGGGGAGGGTATTTAGGTCAGGCCTGCGACCCTACCCTAGGTACATGTCCTCATCATTAGCCCCCGAATGGATCAGGGTTTGAGTGGAGAAAGAGTTGAAAATACTTCCGCCTCATTTTTCGCGCTTCGGGTGTGTCTTGTTTTGGATCAACGAACCGAGGTGGTGACACCAACTTCTTTTTCAGTCGCCTTGATTCATTCCTGGTTTTGTCGAGTGAACTTTTGCTGGAAGAGGTCCGAGTGCTAATGTGGTGGGGATCTTCCGTCTGACAAGTTGCTCTGCTGCCCGCTGATCTCGCGGGACTCGAATTTCGGGAAGCGCGCGGGGCGGAGGAGGCCGTAGTAATCGGGCTGGATAAGGCAAGGCCGCCTCGATTCCCGTGCCGCCTTTTTTGCCACGTATCACGCGCGCGACTGTTGCGGGATTGGATAAGATTGCCCGGGCCTACAGGTCAGTCACTCGGAAGCAACCCCATATAAGGCGCCGGACCAGGGTTTTTGAACAGTGCGTCCTCATTCTTCTTCTCTCTTCTCAGTTTTCCCCACTACGCCTGCTCCTCCTCCAGCGCCGCCGCGCCGCTCGAGCTCCGTTCACGGCGATGGGGAAAGAAAATATGGTGGCTCTGGAGCGCGTGAAGAAGGCGACGGCGAAGGCGAAGGGGAAAAAGTCCAGCCGGGGTGGATCCTCGTCGCGGTCCGGTTTGCCGCGCGGCTGGATCCAAGGCGACTGGATCCGGTCGACGATCAGTCAGGATGACCTCGACGATCTGGTGGAGGAGGGGCTGATTCCTCATGGATCGGCGCGACTCCCGGAGGATGAGACCGAACCTCGACCGTGGGAGGGTGAGTGCGTCCTCCTTGCCACTCACATCGACCGTGGATTTTCTCTGCCTCCGCATCCTTTTTTCCGGGCTTTCTTGAATTTCTTTGGAGCACAACTTCATCACTTTTCCCCCAACACCATCATATATCTTGCTACTTTCGTGTCTCTGTGCGAAAACTTCTTGGGTTGTCGACCACACTGGGGTCTCTTCAAGCACATTTTCACGTGTCGCTCCCAGTCGGTCAAAAAGGCTAACCCGAGTGACGAGAGGACTCAGGTGATCCAGATGTGTGGGGGTCTTGGGATTCAGATGAGGGGTAAGAGCTCTTTCCCAGCCATAACTCTTCCTGAGTCAGTACGAGGATGGCAGTCGACCTGGTTTTACTGCAAAGACCAGCCGACTCCAGGTCAGTCGACTGGACTTCCTCCTTTTTCTATGGCTCGCGTAGAGAAGCCCTCCGCCTTGAAAGTGACTCCAGGGGAGAAAGCGGAGGTGAAAGTGTTGGTTGAGCGAGTGGTCTATCTCATCCGTGAGGGTGTAACTGGAATGGATCTGCTGGAAGTCTTCCTCAGACGACGCATTCAGCCACTTCAAGCCCGCGACCATCCGATGTGGATGTATTCGGGCATTGAAGATTCCACTCGGGTGCACCCAGAAGAAGTCGACGAGGATACGGTGGACAAGTGGTTGAAGAGTATCACTGGCAACAAGGATAAACCCAGAGGAGCCAGGAGAATCCCTCCACTTGACCAATCCTACGAACCAGACAAGGTCCGATTCTGAATTACCGAGTGTCACTTGATTTAACATGCAACTGTTTATGCCTCACCAACTAACTTTGTCTTGCTTGTTTTCTTCTAGGCCTTTACTGAAATGTATTCGATGCCCAACGGAGAGCAGGAGCAGGACCCGGAGGGGGAGGCAAGCGGAGGTGAAAGCGGCGAGTGGCACTTTGACGGAGAGGGGGACGAGGAGAGCGACGACCCGAGTGACGAAGAAGAGGTCGACTCTCCTCCCCGCAGGGAAAGGCGATCCAAACTTACTCATGACCCGGCGAGCGCCCGTGACAAGGCGACCGTTCAGACCGGGCAGTCGCCAAAGCGTCCTCGGACATCCTCTCTGGCACCAACTGAAAAAGCTCCAAAGCAGTCCAAGGTTGTAGTGCAGAAGACTCGGAAGGCGCTGCCGAGAATCAAAATTGACGTTCCTGTTGCTTCTGCGTGAGT
Organism: Aegilops tauschii subsp. strangulata; assembly: GCF_002575655.3. Classification (NCBI taxonomy): domain Eukaryota; kingdom Viridiplantae; phylum Streptophyta; class Magnoliopsida; order Poales; family Poaceae; genus Aegilops; species Aegilops tauschii. Next base: position 466,319,347 of record NC_053035.3, read on the forward strand.
GTTCTTCTTTCACTTTTACTCGACATTCTGTGTTGTTTATTTTTCCCTTGGTTTGACCGAATGAATCTTGAAACTGGCAGTGCCGCTACCTCTGGGACCTCTGCTTATAAGAATGAGGATAGGGAAATGGAAGATGCGGTGACCTCCAATCCGAGTACAATCCTCGTGATTTTGTCTTCGATTTGTCGATTGAACTGCGATATATCCAATCGGGTGATCAAACTTTGGCGACTGATCTTTTACAGCCCTCAACGTCATTGACCTCCCCGACGACGACGAGGACGAGCCACAGAGGCCCCTGGGGAGAAGAAACAGGAAAACATCCGCTGGCAAGACGCTTCAATCGACACTGGTGGCGGAACCGGTAATTCAGGACGCCGGTGATGCCAATCGGACTTCCGTCTCCTTCGCCATACCGCTGTCGAGTGCTCGGCCTTCCTCATCAGCTGCACAGACTCCCGCCAATCCACCTTCACTTTTTGCTACACATCACGTCCCAAAGGACCAAGTGGGTGCTGCAAAAGAGGCTATACGCCAGGCGGGCATTATGATGGAGAAGATGAAGATGGTGCGGGAAGCCAGCCAAGCTGCTTATGATGCCAGCTCCGCATTCCAGAGCAACGTCCAGGTTAGTAGATCGTCGACTGACTCTTCTGGCTTGTTCTGTTAGGATATGGTACCTGAAAACTTTCTTTCCAAGAATCTTTGCATCTGTCTGCGCCTTGTATCTGTACACCCACTGGGTGTTTTGATTTGTCACTGAATGGATTCGCACTTTGAGCTGATAATGTTGTTGCCGATTGAACCTTTTGACCAGTGGGGGCACGCTGAGTGCACCCACTAGGTGTAGTCCCCGAGACCATAATTGACTGCGGGCAGTCGACTATGGTCTGAGCATCAGAATTCGAATTTCTTCACTCGGTCTGGTCGGGCCATGTCGAGTGGAACTTTGAACCAGTGGGGGCACGCTGAGTGCACCCACTGGGTGTAGATCTTTTGACCAGTGAGGGCACGCTGAGTGCACCCACTGGGTGAAGTCCCTGAGACCATAATTGACTGCGGGCAGTCGGCTATGGTCTGAGCATCAGAATTTGAATTTCTTCACTCGGTCTGGTCGGGCCATGTCGAGTGGAACTTTGAATCAGTGGTTTTTTTTGCACTCGTGCTGGAAAGGCATTGTTGAGTGTAAACTGAACCAGTGGGGGCACGCTAAGTGCACCCACTGGGTGTAGTCCCCGAGACTACTGTTGGATGTTTCATTCGGCAGTAGTCTTAGAATTTGTTGGCTTTATCTTTTTACCTCTCCGAAACAGCCAATCTTTTCACCAGTCGACTGACCTGTTCTTTGGTTGCAGAAATCTTGTGATCTTGGAGCTCGTTTTGCTGACCTGGAGAAGTAGCAGATTCAGCTCAACCTCGATCTGGAGCTGGCCAAGACAGAACTGCAGAAGGCCAAGGATGACGCCGCTGGTAAGGAAGACCTGTCGACTGAGTTTTCCCTGAACCGGATTTCATTCTGCTTTTTCTGAATCCAACATTATTTTTTTCAGAGAAACTGAACCAAGCTCTGGCGAAAAAGGATCAAGATCTGGCGGCCGCGCAGAAAAAAGCTGATGAGAAAACTGCGCTCGCTGAACAGAAGTTGGCTTCAGTCGGCAAATTGGAGGAAGAAAACTCCAGGCTGAAAACAGCCCTTGACGAAGCCAATAAGGAAGCGACTCGCTTGAAGAAGGACAAGGAAAATCTGAACGAGAAGATGGAAGGTGTTGCCCACAGGAGGAACGATCTGGAGAATTATCTGGGAAGCCTTGCTAAGAAGTTGTTCGTCATGCTTGAAGGTGTTTCCTTTGATCCGACTGGTTTGTTCTTGTCGACTCGACATATGATCATTGGCTTACCCTTGAATTGTGTATGCAGAGTTTTGCCGGGACTTCGAGGAAGAGACCGGGCGAATTGAACCAAGCTTGGACCCCATCAACTCTCCAGTGAAGGATGAAGCTGCCATGAACATGCTCCGACTGGAATCCCGCATCACTGGTGTTGTCGATTATCTCTCCCGACTAAAAGTCGCGATGTCGCGGATTGACACAGCTCTCTGGCCCATGGCAACACTTCAGAATGACCTCGAGTCTATGATGGCTCAGCTCAATGAAGCTCCCAATCGAATTCAAGAATGGACGAAGTATTCTGCCCGGTGCGGCGCTGATGTGGCTCTATCTCTGGTTCGCGTCCACTGTCGAGAAGCTCGGGAAGAGAAGCTGGCGGCGATTAAAGTTGCTAACACCAAGAGGCACGACTTCCAGTCCTTCATGGAGACTTTCATTGCTGCCACCACTCGGATTGCTGACGGGATCGACCTGGACGAATTCGTCGAGCCTGCCAGCCCTCCTCCTGCGGAGTGAACAAACTTTTATGCTCTGCCTTAAATTTGCCTCGGAATGCCGAGTGATTTTGTAACCGTTAAAATCCTTCGGGCTGAATGCCCGAGTACTTTCATCTGTGGTCTTGAACTTTAGGATTTATCTGAACTTGATTTATCTCTGAATATGGTTGCATTTGTCTTCGAGTGGAATTTGTTGTTCATGCGGAATAATCTTTGTGCTTGAGATGCAGCTTTGAGGTTGATGCTCCAGTCGACCTGCACCTCGTCGTCCTTGCGGATAAGGGTGGAGCGCACGTTGTCCTTGTGGCGCAGCTCCGAAGGAGAAGGTTGCACCTCGTCGTCCTTGCGGATAGGGATCGAGTGCACATTGTACTTGTGGCGCAGCTCTGAAGGAGATGGTTGCAGTCGACCTGCACCTCGTCGTCCTTGCGAATGGGGATGGACTTCAAACTTAGGCGAGTACTAGACTGCAGCTAAGCCCCCGAATGGGAGGGTTGCTCACCACTCGGTAGGATTTTTCAAACTTAGGCGAGTACTGGACTGCAACTAAGCCCCCGAGTGGGAGGGTTGCTCACCACTCGGTAGGATTTTTCAAACTTAGGCGAGTACTGGACTGCAGCTAAGCCCCCCGAGTGGGAGGGTTGCTCACCACTTGGTAGGATTTTTCAAACTTAGGCGAGTACTGGACTGCAGCTAAGCCCCCGAGTGGGAGGGTTGCTCACCACACGGTAGGATTTTTCAAACTTAGGCGAGTATTGGACTGCAGCTAAGCCCCCGAGTGGGAGGGTTGCTCACCACTCGGTAGGATTTTTCAAACTTAGGCGAGTACTGGACTGCAGCTAAGCCCCTGAGTGGGAGGGTTGCTCACCACTCGGTAGGATTTTTCAAACTTAGGCGAGTACTGGACTGCAGCTAAGCCCCCGAGTGAGAGGCTTGCTCATCACTCGGTAGGATTTTACGAAGTTAGGCGAGTACTGGACTGCAGCTAAGCCCCCGAGTGGGAGGATTGCTCACCACTCGGTAGGATTTTACAAACTTAGGCGAGTACTGGACTGCAGCTAAGCCCCCGAGTGAGAGGCTTGCTCATCAGTCGGTAGGATTTTACAAACTTAGGTGAGTACTGGACTGCAGCTAAGCCCCCGAGTGAGAGGCTTGGTCATCACTCGGTAGGATTTTACAAACCTAGGAGAGTACTGGACTGCAGCTAAGCCCCCGAGTGAGAGGCTTGCTCATCACTCGGTAGGATTTTACAAACTTTAGGAGAAACGGATTCGCGGCAAAGTCACCCACTGGGGGATTTCAGACGCAAACAAAAGCAACAACAACCATTTAGGAAGACTGTAAAGCTCTTGTCTTTGATAAACAAACTACAAAGGTATTTCTTATTACATCTCATCTGAATGAGTACTTAAGTATAAAAGGGGCGGAGCAGCTCCGCGTTCCAAGCCCGTGGCTCATCTTTCTGATGCTCGACATTGTAAAGATGGTATGCTCCATTGTGGAGAACTCTGGTGACAATGAAGGGACCTTCCCAAGCGGGGGCGAGCTTGTGTGGTTTCTGCTGATCCACTCGAAGAACCAAGTCTCCCTCTTGAAAGGCTCGGCCTCTCACGTTTCTGGCGTGGAATCGACGCAAGTCTTGCTGATAAATGGTCGACCGTATTAAGGCCATCTCTCTTTCCTCCTCTAGGAGATCGACTGCGTCCTGCCGAGCCTGTTCTGCTTCGTTTCAGAGAAGAGCTCGACTCGGGGTGCATTGTGAAGCAAGTCACTCGGTAGAACAGCTTCAGCTCCATAAACCAAGAAGAATGGAATTCGGCCAGTCGACCGATTGGGAGTTGTCCTCAATCCCCAAAGAACTGATGGAAGTTCATCGACCTAGGTGCCTGCTACGTGCTTGAGATCACGCATCAGTCGGGGTTTTAGTCCTTTGAGAATCAAGCCATTTGCTCTTTCTGCTTGTCCATTCGACTGGGGGTGGGCGACTGAAGCATAGTCGACTCGTGTGCCTTGGGAAGCACAGAAGGCTCTGAACTCATCAGAATCGAAGTTCGACCCGTTGTCAGTGATGATGCTGTGCGGAACTCCATATCTGAATGTCAATTCTCTGATGAAGCTGACGGTAGTACTGGCTTCAAGACTCTTGATAGGCTTGGCTTCAATCCATTTGGTAAACTTGTCGACAGCTACAAGCACATGAGTGAAGCAGCTCCTACCAGTCCTCAAGGGTCCAACCATATCCAATCCCCAAACAGCAAAGGGCCAGACGAGTGGAATAGTCTTCAGGGCTGACGCAGGCTTGTGGGGCATATTGGAGTAAAACTGGCAGCCTTCACATTTGTCGACTATATCTTTCTCCATTTCATTTGCTCGCGGCCAATAAAATCCAGCTCGATATGATTTGGCCACAATGGTCCGAGAGGACGCATGGTGACCACAGGTCCCCGAGTGGATGTCGTTGAGGATCACTCGACCTTCTTCTGGTGTTATGCATTTCTGGCTGACTCCGGTTACGCTTTCCCTGAACAGTTGTCCTCTTATCACAGTAAAGGCCTTGGATCGGCGGACGATCTGTCGAGCCTCTTCTTCATCCTCTGGGAGTTCCTTCCTAAGGATATACGCAATGTATGGCACTATCCAGTCAGGAGTGATGACCAAAACCTCCATGATCAGGTCGACCACGGCTGGGACATCGACTTCAGTAACCGGTCATAGCTGGGCTTCTGACGTCCCACTCCTTCATCACTTGATTGACTACCAAATCTGAGTCGCCGTAGACCATGAGGCGACGGACGCCGAGTGAGATGGCCATACGCAACCCATATAAGAGTGCTTCATATTCTGCTTCGTTATTGGAGGAATCAAAGTGAATCTGGAGAACATATCTGAGCTTGTCTCCTCGGGGGGATACCAGTTCCACCCCAGCACCGGAACCATTCAGCATCTTGGAACCATCAAAGAACATGGTCCAGTGTTTCGAGTGGACTTGAGTCGTCAGTTGCTGTTCGATCCACTCGGCGAGGAAATCTGCTATTGCTTGGGACTTGATAGCTTTCTTTGCCTCAAACTTAATATCCAAGGGAAGGAGTTCAATCGCCCACTTTGCCACTCGACCAGTTGCATCTCTGTTGTTCAGAATCTCTGATAATGGAGCGTCGCTGACGACTGTAATGGAGTGGTCAGAGAAATAATGTGCAACCTTCTTCGTGGTCATATAAATCCCATAAACAAGCTTCTGATAATGTGGATATCTTTGCTTTGATGGAGTCAAAACTTCAGAAACATAATATACTGGGCGCTGAACTTTATAGGCTTTTCCTTCTTCTTCCCGCTCGACCGTAAGTACTGTACTCACGACTTGTCCAGTGGCTGCAATGTAAAGCAGTAAAGGCTCTTTGCTGATTGGGGCAGCAAGCACCAGCTGGGTGGAAAGCAGGGCTTTGAGCTCTGCAAATGCTGCATCAGCTTCAGGAGTCCACTCGAACTTATCAGACTTCTTCATCAGTCGGTAAAGAGGCAATGCCTTTTCACCGAGGTGATAAATGAATCGACTTAAGGCGGCCAAACAACCTGTAAGCTTCTGGACATCGTGCACACGCACAGGGCGTTTCATTCGGAGAATGGCACCAACTTTCTCTGGGTTAGCGTCCATCCCCCGTTCGGAAACGAGGAAGCCGAGTAATTTTCCGCCCGGAACTCCGAATGTGCACTTTGATGGATTAGTCTTGATATCATACCTTCTGAGGTAAGGTCAGCCAACAGGTCGGAACCTTTACGTGACTTGACCACAATGTCATCCATGTATGCTTCCACATTCCGACTGATTTGAGTGAGTAAGCACTTCTGAATCATCCTCATGAATGTGGCTTCAGCATTCTTCAGGCCGAATGGCATGGTGACATAACAGAAGCACCCAAATGGAGTGATGAAAGTTGTTTTTATCTCATCGGGTCCATACAGTCGGATCTGATGATACCCAGAATAAGCGTCCAAAAAGGACAAGCGCTCACACCCTGCAGTCGAGTCGACTATTTGATCGATGCGGGGGAGAGGAAAGTGATCTTTCGGGCAGGCCCGATTGATATGCTTGAAGTCAATGCACATGCGAAGTGAGTCGTCCTTCTTGGGGACCATGACAACATTAGCTAGCCACTCGGAGTGGTAAATCTCTCGGATAAACTCAGCTGCTAGGGACTGAGCCACTACTTCACCGATTGCTTTTCTCTTCTGTACGGTGGACCGTCGAAAATGTTCTTTGACTGGTTTTACTTTTGGGTCGACTCGCAAACGGTGCTCAGCCAGCCCCCTGGGAACACCCAGCATGTCAGAAGGTTTCCATGCAAAGATGTCCCAGTTCTCACGGAGGAACTGGATGAGCGCTTCTTCCTATTTGGAGTCGAGTGTTGTCGAAATGTGAGTCGGAGCAGCATTGGGATCGGTCGGGTGAATATGAATCGGCTTCGTTTCACCAGACGACTGAAATGCTGAATCCGTGGCAGGCTTCTTAGCTCGCAACAAATCACTCAGATCTGCATTTTTTTGATACTCCTGCAATTCCACTACTGCCATTTGCGCATCGGCGATCTTTGAGCCCTTCTGGAAGCACTCTTCTGCCTTCTTCCGATTGCTAGTGATAGTGATCACTCCTTTAGGACCAGGCATCTTCAATTTGAGGTAAACATAACATGGTCGAGCCATGAAACGTGCATAAGCCGGCCTGCCCAGAATAGCATGATAAGCACTCTGGAAATTCACAACTTCAAACGTCAACTTTTCTTTGCGGTAATTCTTGGAATCACCGAAAACCACATCGAGGGCGATCTGGCCGAGTGACTCGGCCTTCTTGCCAGGAATAACCCCATGGAAACTCATATTGCTTTCACTGAGTCTGGACATCGGAATGCCCATTCCCTTCAAGGTCTCCGCATACAGTATATTAAGGCCACTGCCACCATCCATCAGAACCTTAGTCGACCGAGTGCCTTCGACGACTGGGTCGACCACCAACGCTTGCCTCCCAGGGGTGGCTATGTGTGTTGGGTGATCAGACTGGTCGAATGTAATGGCAGTCTGAGACCACTTCAAATAACTGGGCGTCGCCGGAGCGACCATGTTCACTTCTCTGTTGATGACTTTCAGTCGACTTTTGCTCTCAACATCAGCAAAACTCATCAGAGTTGAATTGACGTGGGGGTAACCATCATCGTCCTCTTCCTTATCCTCAACTTTGTCTGATTCTTTCTCCTTCTCTTTGGGTTGTTTCTCTCGGAATTGCTGGATTAGGAGCCGACATTGTCGAGTGGTATGTTTCGGGTAAATGAGATTACCCTCCTCATCTTTTTTGGTGTGAATGTGGCATGGTAAATCCAACACATCATTTTCATCTTGAGCTTTTACTTTCTTGGGGTTCCATGGCCCTTTGGGCTTCCCCTTGAACTTTCCTTGAGTCACGGCTAAGGCTTCTCCGGGAGCAGCTGGCTCGGCTTTGCGCTTCTGCTTCCGACTGGAGTTCCCTCCCCCGGTTTCGTGGGCGACTGTTTTGTGCTTGCCACTCCAGAGCCGATCCTCCTCTTCACCATTAGCATACTTGGTGGCAATTTCCATCATTCGACTCAGAGACATATCTCCGGTCCGACCGAACTTCAGATTCAATTCTCGATACTTGACGCCTTCCTTGAAGGCACAAACTGCTTGGTGATCAGACACATTCTCCACCGTGTGGTGCAACGTGATCCATCTCTGGATATAATCTCTCAAAGTTTCATTCGACTTCTGCACACAAGACTGTAGCTCTGTTAGCCCTGCTGGCCGTTTGCATGTACCTTCAAATGTTCTGACAAACACTCGGGCAAGCTTTTCCCAGCTATAAATACTGCCAGGTGCTAACTGATTCAACCACGCTCTGGCCGAGCCCTCTAACATAAAAGGAAGGTGCTTCATGGCCACTTCATCATTGCCATCACCAATCTGCACAGCCACTCGGTAGTCCTCAAGCCAAGTGTCAGGCTTGGACTCACCAGTGAACTTGCTGACTCCAGTCGCCAACCTGAAGTTGGGAGGAATCACTGCTGCTCTGATGGCTCTACTGAAACACTCGGGACCTGAAACATGCACCCTACTGCCGGTCGGGTAATCTCTATCGTGGCCATCTCTATGTGCTCTGTTCCTGTCAACCAGACCTTGAACAAGAATGGATCTCGCGTCAAAGCCTGGCTCCCGGGGGTCGACTGGAATCCTTCGCCCACCGCTGTGAGGGCGCCTGTCATCGTGTTGCCGAGGCGCGTATGACCCACTCCTTGGGGGAGGAGTGGGTACTCGACGATGATCATACTGCTCATGATTTTTGTACTGATCCTGTCGATCTCCACGTCCCTCACGCCTTGGAGGTGATCTTGGGCTGTGAGCCGACTGAACTGTGTCTGCCATTACAGATCTACTATGAATCCTATTCCGAGACTTTGACACTACTGTGTTCTGCTCCCCCGCCGCCCGGAGCAAAGCCCGGATCTGCATCAAACCCCTACCAGCCTCCGACTGGGAAGGCTGAATCGACTTTGCTATTTGGGCAGCAGCTGTGAGATTTTGGATTGGAGTTCGATATACCTGGGTTGGAGGCGGAAAAAGTTGTCGTCGACTGGATTCAGGAACTCGCTGCCGAGCACGCTCGTCGAGTGCGCGCTGGAGATTCTCCAGTCGAGTGCGCTCAGCCAAGTTGTCCAGGCGCACCTCCTCCAAGGCCCGGGACTCGGGGGTTTCTCCAACGATAGGAGTGTGAAGTGCATCCATGTTACGGCGGCGAAGCTCTTCCCTCTGCTGCGAAGAGAGGGGCTTGGGGCGGTACTCCTCGTGGACACGCGACGGATCGCCTCCGCCATCACCACCGTCGTCGCGGGGGAAGCCAGGAGGACTGCGCGGTCCGTTGACCATCAGGACATCCACCGCGGGGTCACTGCTGTCGCACTCGGATGCGGTCTCAACGGAGCCAGTCGAACAGGCCATAGAGAGTTTCGTCGGGCTCGATTGCCGCGACTTGGGGGGTGGCCGACTGGCGAGCCACCGCGTGCCTCACCCACCGCTGGAGCCTTGACCGACCGGAACGCTTGTGCCGGCGGGCGGCAGGGAGTGAAGACGCCACCGGAGCCGACCGATACTGGGTCGACGGCTGCCACAGGAGGACGCCGCGGACGCACGCGCGAAAGTGTGTTGCCCCGCGGACGGGGAGCGCCTCGACGTCGAGTGGAGCTTCTTGGAGCCAAGCGGAGTCGTCGGCGACGAACACGAGCGCGCCGAGATGGATCTCGCGGCCCTCGGCCAATGCTCCGCCTGAAACCATGCTGATGGGGACCTGAAAAATTGCAACTTCTCCAACAAGTCGCTAAGACACCGGCCCCATGGTGGGCGCCAACTGTCGTGGTTCTAAGTCTGACAGTAGAATGGGGTAGGGATGTAGAGGCAAGATCCTAGCTATGGAGAAGCTGTACGCACGAGTTTTACGAGTTCAGGCCCTTCTCGGAGGAAGTAATAGCCCTACGTCTCGGAGCCCGGAGGCGGTCGACTGGATTATATGCGTGTTTGTTAACGGGGTGCGAATCCTTGTGCATGTGGAGGGGGTGGCTTATATAGAGTGCGCCAGGACCCCGGCAAGCCCACGTTACAAGGGATTTAAGGTACATCAAGAGGGGGGCGTTACTGGTAACGTCCGTAATAAAGTGTTATAAATGGCTATTAAGTCTAGGAGTTAATGCTCGACCGTTGCTGTGTAGAGTGACTTTAGGTCTTCTGTCCGTCGAGTTTTTCTTGTTACGGTCGAGTGATCTTGATTCCTCCGAGTGGAAATGTTTCTGGTCGAGTGGGTGATGGTCCTTGGGGAGGGTATTTAGGTCAGGCCTGCGACCCTACCCTAGGTACATGTCCTCATCAATACCCGAAGCCAAATCCAAGACCGTGGGCGCCGTCACCGCAAAAAATGAGCCATGGGTACTGGCTTCCCAAGTGGACCAATGCATCTTCATTACCGACCTGTCAAAGCCCAGTCGTGTTGTCGTGAGGAGAGGCAAAAGGAAGAGCATCGGAATGGATGGAGTCGCCAATGAGCAAGACTTCGACAAGTACGGCGACCCGAAGATGGAACATGACGACGACGATGAAGTGCCATACACCACAAGAAGAAGCAGGACCACCCTACCTAGAGGACGTCCGTTCAAGAGCAGAACCCCATTTTCGAAAAAGAAGGGCAAAAAGATTGTGAAAAGATAGCTAGCTAAGATCGATTGTATTTAAACTGTAGTCTTCATTTCTCGATTGTATTTCGACATATGGAAATGATATTTCTTCAGTTCTAGTCCTCATGAATATTTATTTATAATTATTCTGGTATTTATGTTTATTCTGGTATACCAATTTTTATTTATGTTTATTCTGATATTGAATTTCTAACTCACAAAAAGTATTGAATTTGTTAACATTTTTTGAAATCATGAATATTTTAAAATTTATGGGCACTTTTTGAATTCATGAATATTTTTTCAAATTTAATGATATTTTTTTATATTCATAAATGTTTTACCAATTCACAAATGAATGCAACTAAAAATCCAAAAAAAGTTACTAATGGCGCACCAGGAGAAGGTGCGCCATTGCCATCAAGATACTTATGGCGCACCCCTAGGAGTGCGCCATTGGTATACCAATTTTTATTTAGGTTTATTCTGGTATTGAATTTCTAACTCACAAAAAGTATTGAATTTTTAATATTTTTTGAACTCATGAATATATTTAAATTTCATGGGCACTTTTTGAATTCATGATTTTTTTTTCATATTCATAAATGTTTTCTAAAAAATTATTAGATGCAACTAAAAATCCAAAAAAAATATTTTCAAATAAAAAATTTGATGATATTTTTTCATATTCCTAAATATTTTCAAATAACAAATTTGATGATATTTTTTCACATTCATAAATGTTTTCAAATTTGATCGTCATTTTCTAAAAAAATTATTAGATGCAACTAAAAATCCAAAAAAAATATTTTCAAATAACAAATCTGATGATATTTTTTCATATTCATAAATATTTTCAAATAACAAATTTGATGATATGTTTTCACATTCATAAACGTTTTCTAATTTGATCGTCATTTTCTAAAAAGTTATTAGATGCAACTAAAAATCCAAAAAAAAGTTAGTAATGTCGCACCAGGGGAAGGTGCGCCATTGCTGTCACTGTGTTTATGGCGCACCCCAGATGGTGCGCCATTGCTAACCTTTCCCCCTCTGTATGTATGTGTGTGCTGTCCATCTCGCCAGCCGTTCGTCCTTCTCCCAATCTCACATCTCTCTCAGCCGGAGCAGCGCCCGACCCACTGCGCCGCCGCCCCACCCACTGCGCCGCCGCCCTCGCCCGTGGGACGCGTCCGCTCCCAATCCGCGCCCCCGCCACCTCCCTCTCCCCATCCTCCCCCTCCGACCCCACCCCGCTCTCGCTGGAGACGGAGCAGGTCAGATCCATCCGCCCAATCGCTCGCTCGCGCGCCGGGACGATGACGACGACCTCGCCTCCGCGTGCCTATGCTCGCGAACGGCCGACCAGATCGAGCGTGCCAGCCTGATTGCTCCGTCGCGCCGTCGTCGAGGTATGCACTCTCTCGCCCAATCTTCTCCTCTCCCCTTCCCTTCCCTTCCCTCCCCTCATGCCCTTTGTTTGCTTCCTCAGGTAGGTGCACGCACGCGTCCAGCGGCGAACCCTAGCCGTACCTCGGAGCGGAGACGGCGCCTTCCCCAACACCTTTGTTTGGCACAAGCCCCTTTGGTAAAACTGCATCTTTGCCACTTAGTGATGCTCTGTGTGCTTGTTTTCTCGATACAAATGGGTTACCAAGTTGGAAGTTAACTGCAGACAGATGAGGAAGTTGAAGTATTCAGTGCTATCTTGTGATCATTTCCTTCACACCATCCTGTAGGATGTTTAAGATGTTTAAAAATGGACAGTAAAATGACCAAATAATTAAATGTACAGTTTTTCACGATGTACACTCAAAACTAATGACTCTGAATCTCTGCTACTGAACATCATTGCCAATTGTGCAAGGTCTTTGTAAAAATAGGAAATATACCAATGGTATTCAAGTTGATATTCTTGCTGTCCGTGGCAAAAGCTGGGCGATCGAGTAGGAGTAGCAAGCAGTGTTGATGGTGTGTGGTGTAGAGAACCATGCAGATGTCATGGGCAGGCACTCATAGTCTAAATTTCATTGATGTCAAATTTTATTTATGTGTCAAGTTTGAAATCAACTTGACTGAACATCAACTTGTTCTGGTTTAGTGTAGAATCACTTAAGGTGATGGAGTAGTTATTTTTTATACTCTCACTGAAGACTGTGTTGCTAAATCGACATCAAGTTTAGGAACAAGTGTGTTCCTAAATAATCTTCAGTTTCCACTATATTTACTGTCAAGTCTGAAATTTTGATCTTTACTGTCAAGTCTGATTTGTCTTTGAACATTGGTTACAGTAAATTAGTGGTTAACTAGACATAAGGATTAGATCTTAGCTAGTGCTCTTTTCAGACGGCTTGTTCTCAAAATTTGGTACTCCATTAGAGTAACTTAATTCTCAATATTAACCGTTTCAGTTTCTAACAAGTTTCTTCCATGTGTTCTGAATTAAGTACAGTCAATGATCAAGTGATCTCTTCTCCAAGTTGCCTGAAATTGAATCAGTCATTTAGTTAACTTGGTTTTTTTTCTAAAATCTGTACATTTAGTCAAGTTTCTTCCATGCGTTCTGAATTGAGTACAATATGGGATCATTTTATTTTACTGTACATTTGCTTGCAACTGGTTTTAGATGTATTGCTCGTTTTCCAATTTATGCTGTTTTTTGATCTTTTATGCCAATTAAGTGTATTACTTGTGATGATGATGCTGCTGCTGTACTACTTGTGATGCTGCTGCTACTTGTGATTTTGTCAAGTGATGCTGCTTCTACTTGCGATCTTCTGAAATGACCCCTTTCTCCTGAAATGTTGATTAATTTCCGTTTTGGTTGAGAATGGAGCACTCCTAGGTCAAGAAAATTAGCAAAGGTCATGCCCAATTTTCTTGACCTAGAAGGTCCCTGATTCTCAACCGAAACAAAAATTAATCAGCATGTATCTTGACATCAACCAACTTTATGGACACATCCCTCGACAACTAGGTTATCTTGAGAACTTAGAGGAGTTGTGGCTTTGGAAAGAGGCCTTGGATTAGTTTAGTATTAAAACAAGGTGGATGCATGGCATGGCAATGCTAGCTAGATCAATTGCTTACTTACTAATTAATCAAATGATACGGCCGGGGTATCTTTAGGGGCACCCAGTGAGCTAGTATACTCCACATGACTGGCCAGTATTAAACAAGTTAATTACACCACCATACGACCGACTAGTCGATTAATTAAGCTACTAATCCCAGTGTTACAAGCTAGAAAATTAGCCTGCAAAGATGAGGTCCTTGAGAACGTGGACTTGGACCTTAGCAACAACACACTAACAGGTTCCATCCCAAAACACCTAGGCAATATCACAAACATCTATCAATTGTTCCTTGACAATAACCAACTTTTTGGCGACATTCCTCGAGAATTAGGTTATTTGGTCAACTTAGAGATCTTGTTCCTTGACAATAACCATCTTTTTGACCAAACTTTTTTCCTATTTAGAGCGAACATTGCCCACAACGATGAGGCCGGCGGTTCGGGCAAGGCATTCTGGGAGCTGTCCCAGGAGATGGAGGAAGAACCTCACCGTTATGAGGACGCCGCGGAAGACACCGATCCCGACTACACAACAACCCCTAGTGGCGTCGGGGATCACACCACTGATGGTGCCGCCGAGGATGCCACCACTGATGATGGCAGCGCACGCACAGATGGCAGCCAACCGAAGAGGCAACGGAAGGACCGGCGCCCGAACATGCTCGACACCGTCAAGGAGGAATTTACTGAAGTGTCCTCCAGTGGGCATCCAATGGCGCCCAAAGAATTAGTCAAGGGGTACGCGGGACAGCTCGGGTGCATTCTCCGGAGCACCGTCTCGATCAACACCGAGAACCTAAGGCATCGTGACCGAGGGAATTTGCGCAACCTCCTCTTCACGAAGCTGCACGAACGATACAAGTTCCCCGGTGACTTCGCAAACACACGCCTCTTAGGGAATAAAGTGAACAGTGCCACCCTCACGAAGATGAGCATGGCCCTGGCTACTTGGAGAGCCACGGTGAAGAGAAGGATTGAAAAAGGTGATAGTTATGAGAAGATCAAGGAGACAAATCCTTCGATCAGCGAAGCTGACTACCTGGAGTTCAAGATCAAGTGCGAGAGCAACGCAACCGCGGAATCAAGTCAGTGGGGGAAAGATATGCGGGACTTGAACTTAGGGGTCCACAAACTCGGTCCCGGCGGTTACAGAGTGGCGGAACCTATATGGGACAAGGAGGACGCGGAGCGTGCCGAGCAAGGCCTACCGCCCCTCTTCGATAAATACCGTGACAAGCAGACCAGGAACTACGTAAGGGCTCGGTACAAGATTGACCCGGTAACAAAGGAGCTTACCACGGATCTGAAGACCAAGGCGCTTGAGCTTGTTCTGGTAAGGAATACCCCCCCCCCTCGCGTAATTACCTCCATATGGTTGCATTCTAATTAATGAAGCCAAATTTCTAAATGGTTCACGTTCCTTCCGCAGGACACTGAAAGCAGTAGCGCGGGGTCGTCTAAGAGCTCCCCTTGGGACACCACTTTAAATAGGGCGTTGAACGTAATGAAACACAAGGATAAGCTCAGTAAGCCGTCGTCAGCTGGTCGTGTGGCCGGCAAAGGCTTGTCCACGAAATGGTCGGAATACTATACCGCTGGGCGAAAGGAGAGAAAGACCAGCTCAGAAAGCCAGGAGCGCGAGGTTCAAGAACTCAAGGCAGAAGTGCCGCGGATTCCGGAGATAGTCGAAGAGCAAGTGCGAGACCAACTGGGAGCGACGATCACCGCCATTGTGCCTACCTTGATTAAGGGGCTGCAGGCATGGATTGCGGGCGGCCAATAGGGGCCGCCCCCGATTCCCAGCTTCACGGGCACCAACTCGCACAACGCGCCGGCGGCGCCATTGGTGTCTCCGGCGTCGGCGCCGGCATTGGAGCTTAATGCACCCGGGTGTGGGAAGAATACGCCGGTCGGCACCTCGGCAGCAAGCAGCCCCTCCGTCACTTGCACGCCCGCCGTTGGCGGTGCCTCGACATTAGCCGAGCTCGACGCCATCACGGTAACTAAGCCTCTCGGCCGATGACTTCATCTCCTTGCCTTTGACTGGGCATCCCTGACGCCCTACATGTTTTCGCAGGGCGCCGCCGACGTTCCATGCACTCTCCTGCACTTCATGGATGGCCAGTTGATCGATGTCGCCAAGGCCAGAATCGTTCAACCGGGCAACCGCGTGTTCCACGGTAATCCGATGCCACACACCGTGTATAGGGTTCAACTGGTTCGGGTGCTGCGGGGCTGCGACGACTTGTTACCTCCGTATCGACCCCCTGGGGCCGACGAAGATGATGTGATGACCCTCAGCACCTGCATAAGCTGGTCCATGCTTTGGCCGAAGAGCCAGATTCGTTTGGGGGAGGGGGACACCACCCCACAGACAACACCGCTAGTCGTGCCGGCGCCAAGCCATGGCAAGACCGCCGCAACGCTACCGCCGTTAGCTGATCCGGACATGCATATGGCACAGGATCCGGACGACGACGGTACATATGCCAACGTCGATAAGTACTTCAACGAACATGGGTACGATGGCGAATTCTTGGGGCCTCATTCTCAAGAACCCAACCCTGCAAAAGACGATCGCGATCTAGCTGGTACCGCGGAGAAACCCAATTGCAACAGGCATCGCCTGGCGTTCAGTTCTCAGGAGACGCCTCCAGCTGCCGCCTTCACCGAGCCTCAGATAGCCGAGGTGCGAAATATTATCAGCCCCAACACACTCAAGAAGGTGGTCTCTGAGCAGAACTCGATCCCATTACAGCAGAAGAAGCAGAAGGGACGAAAAAGAAAAAATAACAAGCAGGGTGCGAGCCAGCTGGCACCGAGTACGATCCGTGCTCAGGACGGGCCACCTTCACCTAAGGATATCTCGAGGAGGGTGCATGTGGCGGGTAGGCCGATGCTACCGACTAATCTGCTCAATGCTGCAACTGGTGCTATGCGGAGTCTGCATGACAGTGTTCTTTCTTTGGAGAAGCGGCGTCTCTCCGAGAATGATGTGGCATACCCGGTTTTCGTGGCCAAGGTGCCAGAGGGCAAGGGCTTTGTCGATAGCACCATCGGGGGTATGATCGTCCTGCGGTTTGATGACATCTTCGCTATGTTTAACCTTCATCCGCTGCACTACACCTTCATTCGGCTATTTTCGCTCAGTATGGAGATGCGGATCATTAGAGACAAGACCCCGGACATCGTGATAGTCGACCCCTTCTACATGCGTGCCAAGATCATGGGCAGCGCTGGGGACCGACAAGTCGCGAGTTCATACCTCGAAGGCGTCATTCTGGCGAACCCAGATAAGGATAACTTCCTCGTGCCTTACTTTCCCGAGTAAGTCATCCCCTCACCGCCCCGTAACATATGATTTCCTAGATTTCGATCGTTCTTTTTTTTCTAACATTCCGTGTTTTGTGCAGTGACACACATTCCACACTCATCCTCTTAAGCCCGAACTATTCCATGGCCACGTATTTCGACTCGGACCGTCAGTCGAAGAAAGACTACACAAATATCAAGAAAGTTCTTGGTGATGTTCTCCCCGGCTACGCCAAATCTGGAGGCACCTTCAGGAGGCCAATTTTTAGGTACGGCAAGCACGTGTTCACCCACGTAACGACGTTCCCCTGCGTCAAGCAGCCGCCTGGCGGTCAGAAGGAGGCCTACTACGCCCTCCATCACATGCGGGCGATTGTACGGGACCATAATCACCTTCTGCTACCAAATCGTCTCAAAGATTGGGCCGCACGCTTGTCGGCAATCCAGGACGCGGACCTCAGACAAGAATTCTTTCGCATCCAGTCGGAGTTTGCGGAAATCATCCACCAAGATGTCCTTCGTACCTCGAGGTAGTTCTACCTCAAATATCAACCGTCCAACAGTGAGACGGCGGCTTCATCCACGCTCCGGTCCCTGAGTAGAGTCGAAAGTAGTGATGCTATGTAGTTCTGAAATATCAATTAGCTCATGTTGTAATTAAACTTTAATGAACTTGTATGTCTCTTTGGTTTGGACAGTCGTTCAACTTATATGTAATCGATGCTATTTATTAGTAGGACCATGAATCGTGCTATTAATGTGTTGCTTTTCTCTTCCGATCCTTTTGTTGCATACTTATATATTGCTTATGTATTGTCTGTGAATTGCTACTAACGTTTTGTTTGTCTAGTGCATAGAGATGTCGTCGTATGTCGTGTACAAGGGTAAGGTTCCCGGAGTCTACGACGACCGGGAGGAATGTCGGAGACAGGTTCACCGTTTCAGCGGTAACAGTTACAAAGGGTACACCACTAGGGCGGAGGCGGAAGCTAGATACGCGCGCTATCTAACGGGAGAGAGGAGGGAGTGGAGGAGGAACCGAATGGAGACCATTTTTATCGCGATGATGCTCATCGTGACCGCAGCTCTCTTCTATGTGATGGTAGTTTAGATGATCGATATCGACTTTGTAATGTGACGACAAACCCGGCTAATATATATGATGAACTTTGCTAATGTCTCGAGACCTAAACTTGGCTAATGTTTGAACTTTGTTCGCTATTTCGAATTTGGAGACTAATGATGAATTCTATTGTGTGATGTTTATATTCTGTGCTGTGTAACGTGTATTTTGTAACCTGTGCAAATACTAGATATTCTGTAACCTGTGCAAATACCAGAAAAGCAAAAAATAATAATTCCTAATATTCATAGTAGTGGCACACCATATTGAGCATTAGTGGCGCACCAGGGCTAAATACCAGTGGCGCATTATGGAGCATAGTAATGGCGCACTTGGGGGCATACGTGAAGGTAAATATGGCCCCCTAGGAGGCATAGTAATGACGCACCGTTGGACATAGTAATGGCGCACTGCCAAGTGCGCCACTATTGTCTGGTATACTAATGGCGCACCAGGGGTGCGCCATTAGTACTTGTTACTAGTGGCGTGATGATAGTGGCGCACCTATAGTGCGCCATTAATGGCCAAAATAGGTGCGCCACTAACATGCCTTTTTCTAGTAGTGGACGTTGTGGGTCGCCCAGGGGTGCGAAAGGTGGGACCTTTTCGCCCGTCTCTCTGGTTGGGGTAGCGGCGGGTCCCGGGTGAGGTGGTGTCAAGGTCTTGGATGCCGGGGCGGCGGCCCTGGAGGCGGTAGCGCGGTGCTCTTGGGCAGGGACCGTGGCTTTGGTGCTGCATGGTGGCCATGGCCGTGTGGGCGGCGTGGTAGCCGGGGTGTGGTGTTCGGTGGCGGTGAGTGTTGGCCGGGGTGAAAACCTGTTCTGTCTTCGGACGGACCGGCGGCGGCGAAGCTCATTCCCTTCTTGAAGGCGTCGTCGCGGCTCTCACGGCCCATCGTGCAGCTCCGGGGGAAACTCTGATCCTTGGGTCGGGCGGGGGCGGCGTTCCGGTGTCGTATCCTTCCTGAAGGCGCCACCTTGGAGTTCACGGTTCGTCGTATGCGGCTTCATCTCTTCGTGGTAGTGCTAGGGGTGGTGTTGTTGCGCTCAGCGCCTTTGTTCCTTGCCTTGGGTTTGTGTGTGGTGGTGGCGTGAGTTTGTAGCAGGTGATGTGGATCTTCGGTTTATATATAAAGGGGGGCGGAAGCCTTTTTTTAAAGAGCATGGCATTTTTATATCATTGCGATGATGGCACTTTTATTATTTGAGAGGATGGCATTTTTTATTGCCAGTTTTCCCTTTTTTTGTACACAAGATTTTGGTGATGATTAAAAAGGTGGCAACTTTGTGGCATTTTTTTGGTTTCTGTTTCTTTAAAAAAATGTTTGCAGGAAAACAATTAGATTCATTTCAAATAAAAGGGGTGACATAATTCGTGTAGAGAGTTATATGGGCTGTTTTTCTGGCCCAGGATGGGGTTCACGCTGGCTGGTCTGGACTCTGGACACAACGTACGTTCGCTAGCTGGGTCTGGGTGTCCCTTCTTGTAGCGAACGTAATCGTTCGATAGGGAGCCGTCGCGCCTCTGCTCCTCCTCCCGAGTCCATCACGCCTCCCTCTCCTTCGCCTGCAAAACCTAATCCCCGATCTCAGCGTCCTGATCCATGGCGGCACTCCCCACCGACCCCATCAGCCTGATGGACCCATACGCCACCGCCTCCGCCTCCGCCTCCCCACGCCGCGACTGGGTCTTACTCCACCTGCCGGCGCGTATCTCCGACCTCCACAACGCAACCACCGTCGTGTCCAGGACGAGGGACGGCCAGCCCGTCGTGGCGTCCTTCTGGCTCGTCGACCCGCCGGGCGTCTCCTACTTCTCCGTCCACTGCCCCGGCCTCAAAGTTTCAGACCCGGACGACTTCGCCCACGACGATCCCGAGCCCGGCTTCATCGGCGCCGACGTCGTCTGTGCGGAGGCAGCGTTCCTTCTCTTCGACGTGACCTTCAACGCCCCTGACGGCCCCTTCTCGGAGTCCACCCACCACTTCGTCTATAGAGCCGGCCCCGGGGAGCCAGCACTGCACCTGCTCCCGGAACCGGATATTCCAGCATACGAAGCCCGGCCGCAATTCGGCCTCTTGCCCTGCGGCGAGCATTATGCCGTGGCCTTCCTACGTTGGAACAGGACCATGGGTGATCATATGTTTGATGTCCATGTCTTCTCGTCCCAGACACAGGCATGGAGTAAGAAGGTTGGGTTGCTGGCTATATCAGAGTCTAATGAGAGATATTTTAGTCGGCATGATGCCTGCAGGCAGATCAGGATTGGACGCTCACTTGGCTGGGTTGATCTCTTGCGTGGTATTCTTCTACTTCGCAGACTGTTCGATGAACATCCTGTGCTCGAATACATCCCGTTTCCTGTGTCAAGGGCAAGGCCGCCTTGCTCCCAACTATCAGACGACGACGGGCAAGGAGGATCTGATGTTCCTCAATATTTTCGTGATGTGGCCTGCTGCGATGATCTGATCAAGTTTGTCAACGTAGAATACCATGACCCTTCCAGTTGCAGGCCTTGCTGTGGCAGAGATAAAAGTTGGAAAGCCACCATATGGAACAGGAAGCTTTCTTCGGGAGATTGGCGACGGGGATTCACGGTTGATGTTGTCGATATCTCCCTTGACCAAAGCTATTCTTCTTTACTGCCGGAGCTGTGGGACGACGAGACAGACAAGTTACATCTGAAGAAACTGATTTTCTACACCCCCACCCTCAGCATCTGCAATGATGATCTTCTTTACGTCATGTCCAAGGTGAATGATGAAGACGACAAGGCCTGGGTCATCACAGTTGACATGAAAAATGCGGTTGTGCAAGCAATAGCCCCGTTTTCTGCTGGCGACATCGACCTCCTCCCAATGTACCGTCCATGCTCCTTCCCCAAGTACCTCAACATGACCCCAGGTGATAGATCCTCCCTCCCCCCCCCCCCCCCCCCCCCCCCCCCCCTAGGAGAGTATTTGGCAGTATTCACATCGAAAATGCTGACACCATTTAGTTGTTCATCAACTTTGAACATTAGGCAGGGTACATATGTGTTGATTCATAGACGTTGATGCATTAGAAGCATGCGTTAGGCTACCGCCCATGCTAAAAAAATGTGCAAGTAATCAAGTATGGACTCATCTATAAAGGCCGATCACTCTCGTAGTTAGACAAAATTTACCGTCATGAAGGCACAGCCAAAGCTGAATCGTGAGTACTTTGCTTCATTATAAGAATTTAGGTGATGGTGAACCACCTCATTTTATTTCTTCAACCAATCAGAAAAAACAGCATGAGTCTCTTAGAAAAAAGAAAGGAAAACAATAACAGGGAATCATTTGTGATAATTCAAATTCACTCATCAGAAGTTATTCACATTGAATTCACTCATTAGAAGTACTATGATAATTCGAATTCACTCATGAGAAGTTATATCTGGATAGGAAATAATAACACGGAATTCAGGCTGCACTACCGGAAAACGGTCCTACCCCGACGGCCAAAACTATGCCTACGGCAGCCGTCGGCCTACTTGGAGCTATGCCGACAGCCTAGTCCTGGCCGTCGGCTTATCCTGGCCGTCGGGCTACCCCGATCTACGCCGACGGCAGCCGTCGGCACAGAACGGCCGTCGACCTAGATGTAGACACGCCGACAGCAGCCGTCGGCATATCTGTGGGCCCGGCGACGCCGCCCGTGACCAGCGGCTAACGCCGTCAAACCTATGCCGACGGTCGGAACGGGCGGCCGTCGGCATATCTCCGCATGCCACGTCACCGATCCGCGGCGTAGATATGCCGACGGCAGCCGTCGGCATAGGCGCCATGTCACCGATCCGCGGCACGTCGCCCACCCAAAACCCTACCGTCTCTATGCCGATGGCAATGCCGTCGGCATAGTTATTTTTTTTATATGTGTTTTTTTACATTTGTTTTTCTGCTTTTTTTTACATATGTTTTTATGCTTTTTTTATGTATTATATGAATATATATGTAGTTTGTAAAAAAATTTCATAGATTTGTAATATATATATATAGTTTGTATTTTTTTCGAGCACATTAATAATGTGCCGTCATGTTCTTTTGAATATAGGTCCTTATATTTTATTAAAATAAAAAACAGCTATGCCGACAGAAGTTTTGTGGCGGTTGCAAACGCTCGGCACCCGTCTCCGGAGTGTGACCCCCTCACGTCCGCGGTGTGCCCCCCTCACGGACGGCGCCGCCGCCGGCATCTGGAGGGCGGAAACAGCCGCATCGGGTCTATACGGAGGGGATGTTGCTCCCAAGTGTTTCTATGGGATGACCTACCTCAACTGGGTGGTGTTGTGGCATGTCCGAAGAGGCGGCACGCATGTCCGAAGAGCCGTCGGCATACCTCTGCCACGTGGCATTCCATGAATCGTTAGCGCTTTTCACGGCGCCGTCCGTTGCCGTCAGGCGAAAAACACGGCCGACGGCTAAACTATGCCGACGGCTGACGCCCGGCCGTCGGCATAGGCCCCTATGCCGACGGTCTGACAAGACTACGCTGACGTGATCTACACCGACGGGGATATGCCGACGGCAGCCGTAGGCATAGATCTATGCCGACGGCAAAGGACCTATGTCGACGGCCCTGGGCTGTAGGCATAGTGCCCGAGTCCGGTAGTGCTGGGACCTCCCCCATTGAATCGGAAATTGAACCCTTCAGAAATTATACAGTTTCCTTCCTGATATTTTGTTCTTAACTGTTTCTTTATCCAAATTATTGCAGGCGTAGATATAACCAACAAAGTGTACAAGTGCTTTACAAGGTAATGCATATTTTGCTATCTTTACCTATTCCAGTCTTATTCTTATTTGCATGACAAGTTATTGATTTCTACTTCTGCTGCTATTTGATGCTTATTGTCAGGATGGATGTGGAGATATGTATTGAGGAATTTCTGTGGACTCGAGACTGGCTTAGGGAACTTGGTAATGAATTAGTCCACTTCTTGGGGCATAGCTTTCTATTAACTTCTGTTAATATAGCACATGTGCAAGTGCGCATATGCATCCAACATTTACCAAGTGCATCTTTAGCGTCTTTAAGTATAATTAATTTCCTGAACATCATACGCAAATATCTGCTCAGTTTACTCTGTTTTATGACCATAAACAATTGTTCAAGTCAAGTATAATATCTTTGAAAATTATGTGCGGTCTCCACCTTAAATTTTTGTGATCTGTAACTTTGGTGGTGGACATGTTAAGCATTTACAATCCACTGGGTTTTGTTAGTGTTATTATCTGTTGCTGCCGGTCTATGATCTTGCAAATTAACTGTGATAACCAGAGGCTTTTGTTGACACAGTGTGATACATATTTCTTATTAGATTCACATCTTTATGGTCCATTGCAGGTCAATGCTTGGAACATGAAAGGTCAATTTACATCAATTGTAGCTCACTAGTCTGTCCAGTGTCATCTCTACGTTTGATTACTCCAGTAGTAAGTTCTGTTCTAGTGTCCAGAGTTTCACGTTATGAGTGCATCATGTTGTTTTGTCCTCAACTTTGCCTTGTGTTGTTTCTTCCTTAATAGCATCAATCTTTGCTTCCTCAAGTTTTGAATCCATTCCCTTCAAACAATGCACACAACTGTTGATACAGCATCTATTTTCCCATAATTTGTTTTCTCTCGGTTCCGAATTATGAACAATCGGCTTACCTGAATCACTAAAAAAAAACTTGATGCAGGTGGTAGAATACGCTTCCAATGTTGGTGAAGGCAAAGCTAAAGCTGCCACCGAAGCTGTGGATGTTTGCTCACGGTATATACACGAGGATATATACTTGTGCAATTGTATGTTGAATTGACTTGGCTCTATTTGTGACTACGGTGTGTTGTTTTCCTAGAGCTTTGGAAGATTTCAACTGGCTACTGTGGAAGCCGCGAAGTGATGCATCAACATCTACTAAAGCCATGAGGAGAAAAATCAATACCACCCTTAAAGCTTTAAAGAAGTATATATTATACAAAATAAAAAAATCATGTACTTTGATTGTCAAAATGAATCAGTACCTATAATTTTTACCCTTCTCCATATTTTTCAGCGTCCTGCAAATTGTGCCACAATCAATGATGGCGGGAGGAACAACAGTGGATGGAGCAACGACCCTTGCAGATGCCTGCCACCAAAAGAGACGGAAACCAGTATTTGAACGTCGTGAGGGACCAGGCCATAAAATTGAGTACATAGAGCCTGGCTTTTCCGGTGCCAATCTATTCTGTGATCGCGGTGAGAAGGCAGGCCATGAGAAGGACCAATGTGACGATGAGCATCAAGTGGAACTCAACCGGCAACTGGAACTCGACGAGTTTCACGTGGAACTCCGGCAACTGCAACAGAACCTTCTTGGCTCTCTGGGTCCCTGGTTGAAGCCCCAAGAGGTTTGGCTCATTTTGGTGCTTGCTTTTAGTGCATTTCTGTATGCTTGCGATATGTAAAGTAGTATCTTCATTCGGACTTCAGTGTAGGTGAACGATCTGCTATGAAAAGCCGAAGATATTATAGGTGCTACTTGTTGCTCTGTTTCCTGTAAATCCTTGGTTTGGGGTTAACGACGTATGAGCCTGGTTTGTAGTACGTATACAACAGTGGGCGTTAGTTGAAGCGAAGTTCTTTTGAGACATTCTTTGTTTGTGTTAAGCTGGTGGTACATACATGGTGAATTTCTCATGACGACCTCAAAAGGTATAACAAACCCTGGCAATCAACTGAAGCCAATATTGAGATGGTTCTATAACCAATCATCAGTTGCAGAAAAGGAAGCATGGATATTTTATTTCCCTGCCTTGTCTTGGTGAACGATTACTAGCTGAATGCTGTGTTGGATGGCAAGCGAGAAATTCGTCGTGAGGACGGGCGGCCGTGGTGCATAGCCTCTGTGCTGTTAGAACGGGCTAGCTAGGATGACAACCTAGTCAGCTCCCAGCTGGTGGCCTCCTCATGCGTCGTTGTGGGATAAGAAGGGAAAATATAGAGAAATTGACCTACTTTGTGATTGGGCAGGAGCTCATATCATCTTAAATCTTAGAGATCACCTATGGAGTGACATCTAACTAAGTGTCTAACCATCAGACATCAGCATATGACGCCCATTTCCTAGTGATTCGCCATCAGACGCAGTAGGAAGAAGCTACGATTTTGAAACAGCCGAGGTTTTCCATTGGACCGCAAGCCTTTTCCTAGCGATTCGGCGCGTGGCATAGTAGGAGGCCAAATTGTGATACAATCGAGGCCATTCAATGGATCGCAACACATAGTGCACGGAGACAAGACACCGGACATTCTCTTGATATAATTCTCTTAAACCTCAACCTAGATCGGTTGCAATTTTGCTATTCCTCCTTCCCATGCATCTCATTCTCCATTACCAAACCATGAGAAGACAAGATTTAATCATTCTCCAGCCTTTATCTCAACACATGCCCTTGGCTCTACCGGTACCATGTTGTCCCTCTACCCTACCATCTCAAGCCCTTGGAGAATATCCTCACATTATTGTTAAGGTGCCATAATGTCAAAAATGAGGTCACGATAATGATTGGCTTCCCTCCCCCCTCTCAAGTCTCCACATTGGGCTCCACATTTGTTAAAGCTGGGATGATGCCTTCACTCCACTCTAAGATAGGCACCGACTCTAGAAAGGATCTTAGAGCATCTACATCTGGCATTCTCAACTTCTTCTCAAACGTCCGTGTATGCATGACCGGACAGGAGAGAGAAGGGAAAAAGTGACCCAACGAACCCCTCATATCATCCATATATGTTCAGGCTGTTCGTGAACCCACATACCGAGGACAAATGTAGGGAGGATATAAGGGCTTGCGGACGCGCACGGACGTGCCCAGTCAGTCCGCCACGTAGACGCGGCCCACCACGGGCGATGCTAGCCGGCACACCGCCAGCCATGCCCTCACCCTCGTGAGATTGTCGAACCCCTCCACGACCAATTCTTGGTGGTAGAGAAAAAGAGTAGTATAGTAGCGACAACGAATAAGGAAGGAGAGAAAACGACAATGATATGGATTGGTAGGCAATTTGTGGGGGAAAACGCATCTACTACATCCATGTTAGAGGCGGGTTTTTTCAACTAGAATCGCCTCCAACAGTGTGTGTGTCAGCTCATTTGAGGTGGCTAGAGATTTTCATGCTCTTAACCGCCTCCTTGGATCGCCTATAATGCTAGTCTTTGTACAGTGTTAGGGTTAGATTTTTATGAGAGAAGTTCACTTTACAAGCTGGAACTATTCGCTTTGTCTAATAGTCAATCCTAAACACTAAGAACGGTTATGAATCAACCCAAAACTCTCAAAACATGTTCGGCAAAAATGTCTGAAACTTTCCCATAAACCAACTTAATCTTTTTTATATAATTATATTGATTTTTTTCTAGTAGCATTAGACAATAATTCACAAAAAATGCAATAGGCTGACGTGGTTGCGCATTGGGCTATTGACTATGAAAGGATCGATATGGTTGACTAGAGGGGGGGTGAATAGGCAACTAACAATTTTTAGCTTTTCTTTTACAAAATAGGTTTAGCAACAAATAGGTTGTCTAGATGTGCAACTAGGTGAGCAACCTATATGATGCTAACAAAAACAACAACAACAACAACAACAACAACAACAACAAGTGCAAGCAAGGATACAACACAACAATAGCTCACACAAAATAAAGGAAAGAGATAACCACAAGTGGAGCCGGTGGAGACGAGGATGTGTTATCGAAGTTCCTTCCCTTTGGGGGAAGTACGTCTCCGTTGGAGCGGTGTGGAGGCACAATGCTCCCCAAAAGCCATCATATTCTCCTCACGCCCTCACATAATTCGAGATGCCGTGATTCCGCTAGTGGTGCCCTTGAAGGCGGCGACCGAATCTTTACAAACAAGGTTGGGGAAATCTCCATAACTTAATTGGAGGCTCCCAACGATACCACGGAGCTTCACCACAATGGAATGTGGCTCCGAGGTGACCTCAACCGTCTAGGGTGCTTAAACACCCAAGAGTAACAAGATCCGCAAGGGATTAGTTGGGGGAATCAAATATATCTTGGTGGAAATGTAGATTTGGGCCTTCTCAACCAATCCCTAGAAAATCAACAAGTTTGATTGGCTAGGGAGAGAGATCGGGCGAAAATGAGTTTTGGAGCAACAATGGAGTTTTGGGGGAGAAGAGGTAAGTCTTCTTGGGAAAGAAGACCCCCTTTTATAGTGGGGGAAAGATCCAACCGTTATCCCCTCATTCAGCCGGCAGCGAGAGATACTACCGCTCAACGGAGTGGTACTACCGCTGGCCGCAGCGTACTGCCGCTTGGCCCAGCGCACAACACCTACGAAGGAGACGGGACAGAGAGAGCCTGAGCGACACTAGAAGCGGCGGTTGGTGCGGTACTACCGCTCCTACTGCCGCTTCTACTACCACTGAACCTGACACGAGAGCAGGACGCCTCGAGTCGAGGCGGTACTAGCACGAAACCAGAGCAGTACTGCCGCCTGTTGCCCTAGGCGGTACTACCGTTGATACAACATGGTAGTACTGCCTGTGGCTCTTGGCGGTACTGCCACTCTGGGCCACAGTACTATCACTGGCACATCTTGTTGGGGAACGTAGTAATAATTCAAAATTTTCCTACGTGTCACCAAGATCAATCTAGGAGATGCTAGCAACGAGAGAGAGGGAGTGCATCTTCATACCCTTGAAGATCGCTAAGCGGACGCGTTACAAAGAACGCGGTTGATGGAGTCGTACTCGCGGCGATTCAAATCGCGGAAGATCCGATCTAGCGCCGAACAGACGGCGCCTCCGCGTTCAACACACGTACAGCCCGGGGACGTCTCCTCCTTCTTGATCCAGCAAGGGGAGAGGAGAAGTTGAGGGAGAACTCCAGCAGCACGAAGGCATGGTGGCGATGGAGCTCGTGGTTCTCCGGCAGAGCTTCGCTAAGCACTACGGAGGAGAGGAGGTGTTGGAGAGGGGAAGGGGCTGCGCCAGGGAAGGGTGTGCGGCTGCCCTCTCTCTCCCTCACTATATATAGGGGGAAGGGGGTGGAGGAGGCGCCCTAGGGTTCCCTAGGGGAGGGGCGGCGGCCATAGGGGAAACCCTAGATGGGTTTGGGCGCCCCACCCCTAGGAAACTTGCCCCCCAAGCCGGGAGGGGTGGCTGCCCTAGGGGTGGCGCCCCCACCTCTCCAAGTTACGTGAGATGGGGTGGGAGGGGCGCTCAGCCCCTTAGTAGGCTGATGTGCCCCCTCCCCTTGGCCCATAAGGCCCCCCAACGCTTGTCGGGGCCTCCGAAACCCCTTTCGGACACGCTGGTCGTCACCCGGTACCTCCAGAACAATTCCGACTCCAATACCCTTCGTCCAATATATCGATCTTCACCTCCGGACCATTCCAGAACTCCTCGTGACGTTCGAGATCTCATCCGGGACTCCGAACAACCTTCGGTAACCACATACTATTTCCCATAACAACTCTAGCGTCACCGAACCTTAAGTGTGTAGACCCTACGGGTTCGGGAACCATGCAGACATGACCGAGATGTTCTCCGGCCAATAACCAACAGCGGTATCTAGATACCCATGTTGGCTCCCACATGTTCCACGATGATCTCATCGGATGAACCACGATGTCGGGGATGCAATCAATCTCGTATACAATTCCCTTTGTCAATCGGTACGGTACTTGCCCAAGATTCGAACGTCGGTATCCCAATACCTCGTTCAATCTCGTTACCGGCAAGTCACTTTACTCGTTACGTAATGCATGATCCCGTGACTAACTACTTAGTCACATTGAGCTCATTATGATGATGCATTACTGAGTGGGCCCAGAGATACCTCTCCGTCGTACGGAGTGACAAATCCCAGTCTCGATTCGTGCCAACCCAACAGACACTTTCAGAGATACCTGTAGTGCACCTTTATAGCCACCCAGTTACGTTGTGACGTTTGGTACACCCAAATCATTCCTACGGTATCCGGGAGTTGCACAATCTCATGGTCTAAGGAAATGATACTTGACATTAGAAAAGCTCTTAGCAAACGAACTACACGATCTTGTGCTATGCTTAGGATTGGGTCTTGTCCATCACATCATTCTCCTAATGATGTAACTCCGTTATCAATGACATCCTATGTCCATGGTCAGGAAACCATAACAATCTATTGATCAACGAGCTAGTCAACTAGAGGCTCACTAGGGACATGTTGTGGTCCATGTATTCACACATGTATTACGGTTTCCAGTTAATACAGTAATAGCATGAACAATAGAAAATTATCATGAACAAGGAAATACAATAATAACCATTTTATTATTGCCTCTAGGGCATATTTCCAACAGTCTCCCACTTGCACTAGAGTCAATAATCTAGTTTACATCACTATGTGATTGTAATGAATCCAACACCCATGGTGTTTGATCATATCTCGCTTGTGAGAGAGGTTATTAGTCAACGGGTCTGAACCTTTCAGATACGTGTGTGCTTTACAAATCTCTACGTCATCTTGTAGATGCAGCTACCACGCACTATTTGAAGCTATTCCAAATAACTGCTCTACTATATGAATCCGGTTTACTACTCAGAGTCATCCAGATTAGTGTCAAAGTTTGCATCGGCGTAACCCTTTACGACGAACTCTTTTACCACCTCCATAATCGAGAAAATTCCTTAGTCCACTAGTTACTAAGGATAACCTTGACCGTTGTCCTGTGATTCATTCCTGGATCACACTTGTACCCCTTGACTGACTCATGGCACGGCACACTTTAGGTGCGGTACACAGCTTAGCATACTGTAGAGCCTATGTTTAAAGCATAGGGGACGACCTTCGTCCTTTCTCTCTCTTCTGTCGTGGTCAGGTCTTGAGTCTTACTCAATACTCACACCTTATAACACAGCCAAGAACTCCTTCTTTGCCGATCTATTTTGAACTCCTTCAAAATCTTGTCACGATATGTGTTCATTTGAATGTACTATTAAGCATTTTTGATCTATCCTTATAGATCTTGATGCTCAATGTTCAAGTAGCTTAATCCAGGTTTTCCATTGAAAAACACTTTTCAAATAACCCTATATGCTTTCCAGAAATTCTACATCATTTCTGATCAACAATATGTTAATAACATATACTCATCAGAAATTCTATAGTGCTCCCACTCACTTCTTTGGAAATACAAGTTTCTCATAAACTTTG
This sequence comes from Aegilops tauschii subsp. strangulata, assembly GCF_002575655.3. Lineage (NCBI taxonomy): Eukaryota > Viridiplantae > Streptophyta > Magnoliopsida > Poales > Poaceae > Aegilops > Aegilops tauschii. The sequence goes on from NC_053035.3 coordinate 466,349,679, forward strand.
TATAAACCCAAAATCTTTGATCATCTCATCAAAGCGTATATTCCAACTCCGAGATGCTTACTCCAGTCCTTAGAAGGATCGCTGGAGCTTTGCATACTTGTTAGCATCTTTCAGGATTGACAAAACCTTCTGGTTGTATCACATACAACCTTTCCTCAAGAAAATCGTCGAGGAAACAATGTTTTTACTTCCTATCTGCAAGATTTCATAAATAATGCAGTAACTGCTAATATAATTCCAACAGACTCTTAGCATCGCTACGAGTGAGAAAGTCTCATCGTAGTCAACTCCTTGAACTTGTCGGAAAACATCTTAACGACAAGTCGAGCTTTCTTAATGGCGACACTTACCATCATTGTCCGTCTTCCTTTTAAAATCCATCTGTACCCAACATCCTTACGACCATCAAGTAGTTCTTCCAAAGTCTATACTTTGTTTTCATACATGGATCCTCTCGGATTTTATGCCCTCGTGCCATTCGTCGGAATCCGGGCCCATCATCGCTTCTCCATAGCTCGTAGGTTCATTGTTGTCTAGCAACATGACTTCCAAGACAGGATTACCGTACCACTCTGAAGTAGTACGCATCCTTGTCGACCTGCGAGGTTTGGTAGTGACTTGATCCGAAGTTTCATGATCACTATCATTAGCTTCCACCTCAATTGGTGTAGGCGCCACAGGAACAACTTCCTGTGCCCTGCTACACACTAGTTGAAGTGACCGTTCAATAACCTCATCAAGTCTCCACCATCCTCCCACTCAATTCTTTCGAGAGAAACTTTTCCTCGAGGAAGGACCCGATTCTAGAAACAAACCCTTTTGCTTCCGGATCTGAGACAGGAGGTATACCCAACTGTTTTGGGTGTCCTATGAAGATGCATTTATCCATTTTGGGTTCGAGCTTATCAGCCTGAAACTTTTTCACGTAAGCGTCGCAACCCCAAACTTTTAAGAAACGATAGCTTAGGTTTCTCTAAACCATATTTCATACGGTGTCATCTCAACGGAATTACGTGGTGCCCTATTAAAGTGAATGCGGTTGTCTCTAATGCCTAACCCATAAACGATAGTGGTAATTCGATAAGAGACATCATGGTATGTATCATATCCAATAGGGTGCATTTATGATGTTCGGACACACCATCACACTATGGTGTTCCAGGCGGTATTAGTTGTGAAACAATTTCCACAATGTCTTAATTGTGTACCAAACTCGTAACTCAGATATTCATCTCTATGATCATATCATAGACATCTTATCCTCTTGTCACGACGATCTTCTACTTCACTCTGAAATTACTTGAACCTTTCAATAATTTAGACTTGTGTTTTATCAAGTAAATATACTCAGCATCTGCTCAAATCATCTGTGAAGTAAGAACATAATGACATCCACTGCGTGCCTCAGCACTCATTGGACTACACACATCAAAATGTATTACTTCCAACAAGTTGCTTTCTTGTTCCATCTCACTGAAACCGAGGCCTTCCAGTCATCTTGCCCATGTGGTATGATTTGCATGTCTCAAGTGATTCAAAATCAAGTGAGTCCAAACGATCCATCTGCATGGAGTTTCTTCATGCGTATATACCAATAGACATGGTTCACATGTCTCAAACTTTTCAAAAATGAGTGAGTCCAAAGATCCATCAACATGGAGCTTCTTCATGCGTTTTTATACCAATGACTCAAATGGCAGTGTCACAAGTATGTGGTACTATCATTACTAGCTTATATCTTTTGGCGTGAACATGTGTATCACTACGATCGAGATTCAATAAACCATTTATTTTAGGTGCAAGACCATTGAAGGTAATATTCAAATAAACAGAGTAACCATTATTCTCCTTAAATGAATAACTGTATTGTAATAAACATAATCCAATCATGTCTATGCTCAACGTAAACACCAAATAACAATTATTTAGGTTTAACACCAATCTCGATGGTAGACGGAGCATGCGATGCTTGATCACATCAACCTTGGAAACACTTCCAACACATATCGTCATCTCACCTTTAGCTAGTCTCCGTTTAGTCCGCAGCTTTTATTTCGAGTTACTTACACTTAGCAACCGAACTGGTATATAATACGCTGGTGCTAATAGGAGTACTAGTAAAGTACACATTAATATAATGTATATCCAATATACTTCTGTCAACCTTGCCAGCCTTCTCATCTACCAAGTATCTAGGGTAATTCTGCTTCAGTGACCGTTCCCCTCATTTCAGAAGCACTTAGTCTCGGGTTTGAGTTCAACCTTGGGTTTCTTCACTAGAGCAGCAACTGATTTGCCGTTTCATGAAGTATCCCTTCTTGCCCTTTCCCTTCTTGAAACTAGTGGTTTACTAACCATCAACAATTGGTGCTCCTACTTGATTTCTAGTTTCACGGTGTCAGACATCGCGAATAGCTCAAGGATCATCATATCTATCCCCGATATGTTATAGTTCATCACGAAGCTCTAGTAGCTTGGTGGCAGTGACTTTGGAGAACCATCACTATCTCATATGGAAGATTAACTCCCACTCGATTCAAGTGATTGTAGTACTCAGACAATCTCAGCACATGCTCAACGATTGAGCTTTGCTTCCTTAGTTTGCAGGCTTAAGAAACTTGTCAGAGGTCTCATACCTCTTGACGTGGGCACTAGCCTGAAATCCCAATTTCAGTTCTTGGAACATCTCATATGTTCCGCGACATTTCAAAAATGTCTTCGGTGCCTCAATTCTAAACCGTTTAACATTTCGCACTGAACTATCACGTAGTCATCAAAACATGTATGTCAGATGTTCGCAACATCCACAAACGACGCTTGAGGTTCAGCACACCGAGCGGTGCATTAAGGACATAAGCCTTCTGCGCAGCAATGAGGATAATCCTTAGTTTGCGAACCCAGTCCGCATAATTGCTACTATCAAGTTTCAACTAAATTTTCTCTAGGAACATATCTTAAACAGTAGAACTAAAGCGTAAGCTACGACATAATTTGCAAAGACCTTTTGACTATGTTCATGATAATTAAGTTCATCTAATTATTTAATGAACTCCCACTCAGATAGACATCCCTCTAGTCATCTAAGTGATACATGATCCGAGTCAACTAGGCCGTGTCCGATCATCACGTGAGACGGACTAGTCATCATCGGAGATGAACATCTTCATGTTGATCGTATCTACTATACGACTCATGTTCGACCATTCGGTCTCTTGTGTTCCGAGGCCATGTCTGTACATGCTAGGCTCGTCAAGTCAACCTAAGTGTTTTGCATGTGTAAATCTGGCTTACACCCATTGTATGTGAACGTTAGAATCTATCACACATGATCATCATGTGGTGCTTCAAAACAACGAACTTTCACAACGGTGCACAGTTAGGGGAAACACTTTCTTGAAATTTTAGCGAGGGATCATCTTATTTATGCTACCGTCGTTCTAAGAAAATAAGATGTAAAAACATGATAAACATCACATGCAATCAAATATTGACATGGTATGGCCAATATCATTTTGCTCCTTTTGATCTCCATCTTCGGGGCGCCATGATCATCATCGTCACCGGCATGACACCATGATCCCCATCATCATCATCTCAATCATCGTGTCTTCATGAAGTTGTCTCGCCAACTATTACTTCTACTACTATGGCTAACGGTTTAGCAATAAACTAAAGTAATTACATGACGTTATTCAATGACACGCAGGTCATACAATAAATTAAGACAACTCTATGGCTCCTGCCGGTTGTCATACTCATCGACATGCAAGTCGTGATTCCTATTACAAGAACATGATCAATCTCATACATCACATATATATATCATTCATCACATCCTTTTGGCCATATCACATCACACGGCATATGCTGCAAGAACAAGTTAGACGTCCTCTAATTGTTGTTGCAAGTTTTTACGTGGCTGCTATAGGTTTCTAGCAAGAACGTTTCTTACCTACGTCCAAAACCACAACGTGATATGCCAATTGCTATTTACCCTTCATAAGGACCCTTGTCATCGAATCCGATCCGACTAAAGTGGGAGAGACAGACACCCGCTAGCCACCTTATGCAACTAGTGCATGTCAGTCGGTGGAACCTGTCTCACGTAAGAGTACGTGTAAGGTCGGTCCGGGCCGCTTCATCCCACGATGCCGCCGAATCAATATAAGACTAGTAACGGTAAGCAAATTGAACAAATCATCGCCCACACCTACTTTGTGTTCTACTCGTGCATAGAATCTACGCATAGACCTAGCTCATGATGCCACTATTGGGGAACATAGTAATAATTCAAAATTTTCTTACGTGTCACCATGATCAATCTATGAGATGATAGCAACGAGAGAGAGGGAGTGCATCTTCATACCCTTGAAGATCGCTAAGGGGAAGCGTTACAAAAAACGCGGTTGATGGAGTCGTACTCGCGACGATTCAATCGCGGAAGATCCGACCTAGCGCCGAACGGACGGCGCCTCCCCATTCAACACATGTACAGCCCGGGGACATCTCCTCCTTCTTGATCCAGCAAGGGGAGAGGAGAAGTTGAGGGAGAACTCCAGCAGCACGACGGCATGGTGGCGATGGAGCTCGTGGTTCTCCGGCAGAGCTTCGCTAAGCACTACGGAGGAGAGGAGGTGTTGGAGAGGGGAAGGGGCTGCGCCAGGGAAGGGTGTGCGGCTGCCCTCTCTCTCCCTCACTATATATAGGGGGAAGGGGGTGGAGGAGGCGCCCTAGGGTTCCCTAGGGGAGGGGCAGCGGCCACAGGGGAAACCCTAGATGGGTTTGGGCGCCCCCACCCCTCTCCAAGTTACGTCAGATGGGGTGGGAGGGGCGCTCAGCCCCTTAGTGGGCTGATGTGCCCCCTCCCCTTGGCCCATAAGGCCCCCAACGCTTGCCGGGGCCTCCGAAACCCCTTTCGGACACGCTGGTCGTCACCCGGTACCCCCGGAACAATTCCGGACTCCAATACCCTTCGTCCAACATATCGATCTTCACCTCCGGACCATTCCAGAACTCCTCGTGACGTCTGAGATCTCATCTAGGATTCCGAACAACCTTCGGTAACCACATACTATTTCCCATAACAACTCTAGCGTCACCGAACCATAAGTGTGTAGACCCTACGGGTTCGGGAACCATGCAGACATGACCGAGACGTTCTCCGGCCAATAACCAACAGCGGGATCTGGATACCCATGTTGGCTCCCACATGTTCCACGATGATCTCATCGGATGAACCACGATGTCGGGGATTCAATCAATCTCGTATACAATTCCCTTTGTCAATCGGTACGTTACTTGCCCAAGATTCGATCATCGGTATCCCAATACCACGTTCAATCTCGTTACCGGCAAGTCACTTTACTCATTCCGTAATGCATGATCCCGTGACTAACTACTTAGTCACATTGAGCTCATTATGATGATGCATTACTGAGTGGGCCTAGAGATACCTCTCCGTCATACGGAGTGACAAATCCTATTCTCGATTCGTGCCAACCCAACAGACACTTTCAGAGATACCTGTAGTGCACCTTTATAGCCACCCAGTTACGTTGTGACGTTTGGTACACCCAAAGCATTACTACGGTATCCGGGAGTTGCACAATCTCATGGTCTAAGGAAATGATACTTGACATTAGAAAAGCTCTTAGCAAACGAACTACACGATCTTGTGCTATGCTTAAGATTGGGTCTTGTCCATCACATCATTCTCCTAATGATGTGACCCCGTTATCAATGACGTCCTATGTCCATGGTCAGGAAACCATAACCATGTATTGATCAACGAGCTAGTCAACTAGAGGCTCACGAGGGACATGTTGTGGTCTATGTATTCACACATGTATTACGGTTTCCAGTTAATACAGTAATAGCATGAACAATAGACAATTATCATGAACAAGGAAATACAATAATAACCATTTTATTATTGCCTCTAGGGCATATTTCCAACACATCTCCTAGGCCACTTCCACGATACCGGAGGATCCTCCAAGGAAGAGGGAAGGATCTGGGGTGCAAAGGAGATGTGTACGTGTTGATTCCATATGGCCCGCCTCTTGATAGAACGGTATCTCCTATGACTCAAGTCCACCAAAACCGAAACGAAGGAGAACTACACCGTCTTCACTTTGAGCTCCGAGGGGAATAAATCGTCTCGTTCCAATGAATGAATATCTGAAACGCTCAATGCATACGATTAGTCCGCAAACGCATTGTCATCAAACACTAAAACCACTTAGAGAGAGATATGCCTTAACAATCTCCCCCTTTTTGGTGAGTTGATGTCAACACAGAATTTGCATAGAGATATAACAAGAGAATAAGCAAACCCCAGAGTCTACAAAATATAGACGGGCTCCCCCTAGATGTGTGCACTTAATTAAGAATGCCTTTGGAAAGCAAAGTACACACATTAGGACCAACACTCCCCTTATATTTTATACACTGACAACACTTGCATCTATAATACGGGAAATATAAGGTAGGATGCTGAGCCGTCTGTTTTAACACACAAGAGCTGGTGTGGTAATTATACACACACGCACGCATGCCCACGAACTGCATGCACGCAACACTCACATGAACACACCACTACTAGGAAAAGGGCTACTAGTGGCGCACCTGTTTTGCCTACTAATGGCGCACTACAGGTGCGCCACTAGCACCACGCCATTAGATTTTATTACCAATGGCGCACCACAGGTGCGCCATTAGTATACCAGATACTAATGGCGCACCATGTGGTGCGCCATTAGTATACCATTCGGTGCTCCACTGGTATTCCCTCTAGGTGCGCCACTAATAACCTTATAGGTGCGCCACTAGTAATAAAGGAAGGTGCGCCACTAATAAGGGCTTAAATGCGCCACTAGTAATGTATTTGGAAAACAAAAAAAAATCTAAATTTACAGAAAACAACCTATAGAAAAATAATTTAAAAACAAAAAATGAAATAGAATCATAATTTTTATTATAGTAAGAATATTACAATGTCTTTACAAGTTTCCAATAAAAGGAAAATTGCAAGGAAATAAAAGAAAATCATAAAACTAATCTTCTAGTAATCTTTTCTTCTTTTTCTTCACTTTATCCCTGCAAAATGTAACAAAATAAACAGAAAGACAAACGAACTATTTATAACAAGTCAATACTGTCATTTTTTATGCAGAACTAGATATGAGCATATATTTCCAGAATTACATGGTGTGAATATTGGATGAGTAAGATTATAATGGAAATGAATTTTGATAGGAGCCCACTTTCGACAAGTATTTATCTGACAAAGCTAAATAATCAGGGCATTTACCTTTTGATAATATTATTATACTATACTACCAGTATACTACTCCACTTGGCTTCATTTGAATGTACAGTCAAATTAAAAAAATGTGTTCATGGGGCAGCAGCACTAAGATTCGACCGTTTTCTGTCGGCCAACATATATATGGATAAATCAGAGATTAGACATGCATATAAAAGAAGGAAAATCAAGAAATATTAATCAATTGGGGTAGTCATGGTGTACTCAGTTTTATTACGGTGGCCAACTTTCACTATGTGTATATGTTTGAACAAAAAAACTGTGGAAATAATGATAACGAATGGAAGAGTAGCACAAACATGTTCATCCAGTTCCACAACCAACCAAGTAAAGACAGTACCAACAAATGATCAAGAGAAAAGCAACCTTCAAGGCAGATAGGGCAAACATCCTCCTCCTCGATCTTATCTTCAGGGGCACCTTTTTCACATGATTCGTATTCATCCAGCTTCAGAGATTCCTGCTGATCATCTGTTTTGCTTTTGATATCTGACTTCTCCAGATCTGCACATGAAAAATTATAAGCTTGCATCACTACCATCACTAGGCTAATTCTAATACGCCTAAAATAAATAAATTCTAATCAGCCTCAAAGCCCATAAGAGCTTTACCTGGGTTTTCTGTAACTGGCAAACTAACATCATAAGGCAATGGTGCAGGGGGTGCCCGATAAGTGTCAGGAGTGGATGTGTCCAGATTTGTGTCAACGGCGACTATAGCAGAAGCTGGAGATGATCCATCAAAGGCAGAAGACAAAGGTTCATGCTCCTCCTAATGACAGCAAGTAGCATATCACATAGACAACATGACATGTGACATTAAGCAGTAGCATACTAACTAAAAAGTAGCATGCCTCATGACAGTAGTATTGAGCACAATTAGTATAGCCTTAGACTAGTAATTCATACCTTTGATCCTAACAGTTTTACAAAACTGATAACAATAGCACAATTAACAGTACAAGAAAACCAGCAACTATATCCATAGTGCCAACAACAGTAGAAACAACCTAGAGCCACTTGAACTAGATACAGTAGGATGTCAATAAGGCATTATCCAAGTTCTTACACAAACCAGAACACCAAATCAGATACATAAGCAAGGGCATGACCACAGGAGCAACTAAAGGGATAGCAACAATTACTGGCAACATTAGAATAACCTTTAGTTGGCCCTAAAACAATCAGCAGTAGCAATGCATCAACAGAGCGGCAACAATGGCCAAGACACTAGAAGTAGTAGTAGGCCAGAGAGGAGAAGTGGAACTCATTGGGCTAGGGTTGTAGCCGATGCCGAGCACGTCACCATACCAGCACGACGAGGCAGCAGCCACAGCACCGCACGGTGCCAACCAACGCCGGGGTTGCGCAGCACGCCTCCCGACCGGCGGAGGGGCACCGTGCACAGCAGGAGCATGACCCAGGCAACACCAGCACCACCAGCACCACCAGGAGGTGTGGGAGGTGGCGTACCCGACTGGAGCAACGAGAAGGAGACTGCCGGCGATGAGGGGCTCATCACCACCGAAACCCTAGCGGAGGGGATCGATGGGAACGACCTCAGGAGGCGAGGATAACCAAATTGAGCCGGTGGGGAAGGTAGATCAGCTCGAGGGGGAGCTGTCGGTGCCTAATCCGCCGCCCGCTAGCTTCGCCGTCGCCGGAGGTGAGGTGGCGGCTGAATCCCTAGCTAGCTACGGGGGACGATGGAGGGTGGGAGCGCCGATTCTGGCTGGAGGGGAAGGAGGCCTGGAGCTTGGGGAAGTTGGGGGAGTGCTTCCCGCAGCCGGAGCTCGCCGAAATAGGCCGGCGTGGGTGGTGGCGGCGATGAGGGAGAGGGGTTCGTGGCGGACAGAGGAGAGAGGTCGCGAGACAGAGAGGGAGGAGGCGTTCGGTGGAGTTGGGTGGGCTCTATCTCGTGAGCTCTTTTTTTTTGAAACATAATTACTAATGGCGCACCACCCCACGGTGCGCCATTAGTAGTTTTGAAAAAATTAAAAGAAATTTTTTTTACTAATGGCGCACCGTGGGAGTGGTGCGCCATTACTAGTTTCAACTAGTAATGGCGCACCATCCCACGGTGCGCCATTAGTAGTTTTGAAAAAATTAAAAGAAAACAAATTTACTAATGGCGCACCGTGGATGTGGTGCGCCATTAGTATTTTCACACTAATGGCGCACCAACACATGGTGCGCCATTAGTATTTAGTAATGGCGCACCACATGTACAGTGCGCCATTAGTGTTCATATTGGCTATAGCTGTTTTTGTAGTAGTGCACGCAGCCACGCACACACGCAACACTCACACGTACACACGCAGCCACACACGCATGCAACACTCACACGCACACACACACGCATGCATGCACACACCACACGACCAACACACACTCTCACGCTCAAGTGCTCAACCTACACGTGCATGCGCACACATCAGGCCCTGACAGACACATATACAACCAGGTGGTTCCCGCACATGGTTTGGAGTCTTGTCGCGCCTGCGTAAATTTGTGTTTATCTGACATTTTTCCTATGCAAACTGATAGGTGGGACCCAAAAGGAACGTGGTCAATTTAACTAGTCAATATAGTGCCACACAGACTATTTGGCCGGTCAACAGAGTGCAATCCGATGCTGAACGGTGAGCAAGTGACCGTATAATCACCACAAAACGTATATAGTGACTGTAATGAGCGTATTCTGAAGTCTGGTGACTGTATTATGCTTTTCTCTCTGTAGGCCCTCCAACTACATCTCTACACATTCTCGCATGTTACATCTAACAACTATGCAATACAGTACTACTACTACACTCTAACACAATAAATCATATGTGTTTTTAGTTTTATTAGATCTCATATTGTTATTATTCAGTTTGCATGCATTAAAATTGCCTTTGAAATGTATGGCCAGTATCATCTACCACGCGGGAAAAATCCCAACCTTTCATGTTTAATCGGGTTTGTATCGATGGATCGTGCGAAAAACAGCAAAACTATAGTAGTACTACAGTACAAGTAACAGTTCACTGGGCCGCCGTGTCGTGCACTCCTCCGTCATAAGAGTGGAGCGCTCGCTTTCATAAATGTTCTAGTCCCTTTCGCCGACATGTGGGACATCAAGCTACCGGGTCCACGTGCCATACCGAAATACAGTGCAGAGCAGCAGGGGTGAAGCACCCCAGTCATGGCGCCGGCGTAGTAATGAGCAATGAGGCGTCAAATCACAAAGCTACACCTTTCTCACAGTTAAGTTGGAGGGACGAAGTAATAATGCTAAAAAAAGAAGTTGGAGGGATGAAGCAACCAACATTTCACTCGTTGCTGAATCCGCTTCTCCATCTTCTTCAAGTTATCCACGTGTTGCTTCTGCCGTTGTTCTGCCTCATGTGGGACGTGGGTCGGCTTGGTAAAGCACTGACACATGGGACCGCATGTTAGCAAACCGCCAGGCCAACGTCCTCTAACAATAAGAAACCTCCCCCCATCCCCATGGCAAATCACCTCCTTTTTACTAATCTTGATACTATAATTTTTTAGATCAATATAATTGAGATTTGTATAGATAGCACACAGGAGCAAAACCAAGTGGTACGGTTAAGGGCATCCACAATGTGTAGAAAAATGTGAAAATAGCTTTTTGCATTGATGGGAACCATTGTGGACGGTGCTGCCAAATCCAAAAAGATGGAACCGAAGCTCCCTAATTGATTGATTGAAGGAATAGAAAAATGCAACGTCTCTCCTCTTTCTCCCGTGCATGGACGCTTGTACAGTATAGAGCATAGAGTCTACTCCCATGTCCCTTCTATCACAAATCACAAGCAGCGAGGCGTCAAATCCCAAAGCACGGACGAAGCAACCATCATTTCACTCTTTGCTGACTCCGCTTCTCCATCGTCTTCTTCGAGAAACCACCTCACCGCACTAAGCTGGACGGACGACGCTATTGTGTAGTACTAGTACATTTACGCGTCCTTTGGTTCAACAGACTTCCTGGATGCAAATAAGGCGGTTGTCTCAGCTTGCAAGCGGCACTTGTGAATGACTTACCGTGGTCTCCCTCAATGGTGTTCTCCATCGAATGCACTTCGCCAAACCACAACGTTCGAGATATCGTTGACATCGCCGCAATGGGGAAGGAAGTCAAATAGTTAATACCTCCATTTTTTTGTACACAAGGCCAGTATATCAAAATTACAATTTGCAGAAGGCCACTAACACTAATCGAGTCAAAATTGATGGGGTTTGTCTTGTACTAGCAACCAAGGACATTAATATACCCTTGCATGCATGCAGAAGTGAGAAGGTTGGTTTGCATGGCGCTGCATTAATCAAGTGATGAGGAGTGAGATGGTTAGCTCTTTGGGTGTTGGAGAAAAAATACGCATTAATTGACACGTCAAACGAGGATTTGTATCAATCAATCCCGCGAAGGAAAACCCGGCCTTTCTTTTTTAACACAAGTAGTACTCCTACGTACATACTTGTATCCTGTTTGGGTCTAGGCCTTGCATTGCCATACTTCGCCACACATTTTTGCCAAGCTTGCCTAAAGTTTTCAAAATGAAAAGGAGGTACACTTGCGCACGGATGTCGCGGTCACACCGCACCCTCACATAGTCGCTCCTGCATGACGTGGTCGCACCGCACCCTCACATAGTCGCTCCTGCACGCCGCAAACCCAACCAAGGGAACGCACCCTCACTCACATGTGCTACCGCATGTGATCAAACCAAACTCAACCACCCTACCGGTGACACATAATTTTCGTTCATACAGTATGTTTATCCAACCGCATGTTGGGGAAGATCCGTACGGCCCGTGCGGTGGTCTATTGGGGAAGAAGAACAGGTGAGGAACAAGGGTTAGGAGATGTAGGATATTCATCCAGCCGCCTGAAATGGTCGACTGACCCAAATGATGAAAGTCAGGCGACTTGCATAAATATATGTTTTTACACAGCAAAAGATCCCTAAAAACAACAACATAAAGAAAAACTATCACTGCTCGCGGAACGAGACGACCTCGTCGTCTTTAGCTGCCGGCGCGAACCAGCCATAGCTGCCGACGTGTGTCTCCGCACCATGGTTGTCCTCGGCCTCCAGCTATTCGTTCACGCGGAGCGTGCGGGCACTCTGCACGGACGAGAGCACCGCCCGGTTCAAGTCCAGGACGTCTGGTTCCGTCTGCAGGAGGGCCTCGGCAGTGGCATCTGCGCGCTCCGCGTCGAGTTGAGCCTCCGCTGCCCTGTTCAAGTCCAGGACGTCCGGTTCCACCTGCAGGAGGGCCTCGATGGTAGCGGCATCCGCGCGCTCCACATCAAGTTGAGCCCCCGCCGCCTAATTCAAGTCCAGTGCGTTTGGTTCCACCTGCAGAAGGGCCTCGATGGCAGCGGCATCCACGCGCTCCGCGTCAAGTTGAGCCTCCGCCGCCCGGTTCACATCCACGACATCCGGTTCCACCTGCAGGAGAGCCTCAATGGCAGCAGCATGCCTGTGCTCCGCGTCGAGTTGAGCCTCCGCCTCCCGGTCCTCCTTTAGTATCACCAGGTTGAACCGCTGGTCCGCCTACACCATGGGGGACCCGGACGCCGGCACGAAGTCGACGTCCATCGTCTCATACGCATCAGCGACATCCGCCATGAACATTTGATTGGCTTCCTCCTCCTCGGAGCTTGGCTCCAGAGAACTCGGGGATTGGCCCACCACAAAGCGAGCTTGGGAATGGAGGTCTGTGGTGCCGATCGCCGCCGCGATTTCTACGCGGCGCTCTGGCGTCAGCATCATGTAGTACATGATCTTTTGGCGCACCATGGCTTTTCGGTGAACTAGGGGACGCTTAATGCGGGCTAGGGGATCGAAAGGTAGGGGAATGGGCTGGAGAGGAGGTGTGGTTTTGGGGCAGTGGCTGGCGTAGGCCGAGCAGCAAAGGTTCTGGTGTGAATAGTGGTTCCAGTGACGACCGGTCAATCGGTTTTGACTGTACATCGCTCTTGTCGCGTTCGTGTTGCACGTCGGCATGCTGGACCCTCCACGTCGCTCACCGAATGAACGCGCTTCGTCTTGCGTTTTCGCTCACTTGTGGGACCGCGGTTGAGAGCAAGTCGACGTCCCTCTCCTCCTCTGCCCGTGTCATTTATACTACTACTCCCTCCATTTTATGCGGAGTAAATAAAAATACGGGGAGTATACTACGGATGAGGATCCGCTGACGTGGCCGAACCCATTGAGTAACTGACATGCGGGGCCTAGCAAGCATGGGGCCCGCCAGTCAGTGACCGAAAGGCAGGGTAAGGCAGGGATACCTACATCAGAGGATCCACTTCCACTACTACTCCCTCCTTCCATCTATATAGGTCCTAATGCGTTTTTCGAGGCTAACTTTGACCAAATGTTAGATTAATAATATATGACATGCAACTTACACAAAGCATACGGTCAAACTCATATGTGAAAGGAGCTTCCAATGATATAATTTTCACATTATATATCTCATGTACTATTAATCTTGTTAATAGTCAAAGGCGGTTTCAAAAAACGCATTAGAGCATGGTTAATAATGTAGCCGGTTGTTGGCTATAAAGAGATGCCACCTCACTTAGAGCCATCATAAAAAATACTCATATAATAGGTTGGCTCTTAGAATGGCTATTAGGTTGGCTCAAAGCATTTAATATTTGCATGAGCAAGGTATATGATTGGAAGAGAGTTGCATGCATACTATTTTTTCTTAATCTATGTGTTATAGTTGGGCTATAGAATAAGAGCCCGCTTCAATCTCTCTCCTCTCTTCTCACTCCTCCAAGTAGGATTTTAATGACATGGCAAGTCTTATAGCCTACTGACTAGGCCTTATTAGACTTGCTCTTAGGCCCTATATAAATACTATGAGGGAATACTATGAGCACTGCATACTCTACTACAGATGTTGTCAGTACTCCACTAGTACTATTGGACAGGGAGCTTAAAAAAGTTACTATTGGACTGGCCATACATGGCGAAATCCTAGTAGGAAGGGCATGCACGAGAACAAGCACATTCACGTGTTTTAAAACAAATTGGAAACCATCTCTGTTTGAATATAATTCTAGGAGTATGTACGAATCTAACAATATTGATAGGGCGTTGTTGAATGTTGATATTTTTTTCTGTAAGCTTGATCAAAGTAGAGATACTTTGACTACACATAAAACTTATATGTAAACTAGTAAGGATTGGAGGGAGTATATTGTACGTTCAAAAGCGAAACGAACATTGAATACACTTTATATATGATTTGCGGATGCTATGATCACCGGTTCAAAATTTTGAATTTTCCTTAGGTATCACATATGCACCCACTCGTTCTCTCGGTTTCATCTCGGGGTCCGGAGATCGACTGAGAGAGGACTAGGGTGGGTACAATACATTCGTTGCGCTTATGAACGTAGAACATACTCCCTCTGATCCCCACAGACCCCCCCCCACCCCCCCCCCCCCCCCGCGGGTCATTTCTATCATAGAAACAGACCAAACCTTTATCTCCTTGCATGACACGCAATTGATCTCTCAACATCAATCGATCTCGTCAAGATGTGTCGGGGCATGAGCCGAATGGGATGTCAAAACTAAGACGGGAAGCGACACGTAGTGGAGGCAAAGTGAAACTTTAAACAAACTATTTGTTTGTATGCATGTTGGACAAATTAAAACATTGGAAATACAAGCATGGTCTAGGCCAACATGCGAATGATACTCGGCGGAATGTTCAAATGAGGCATGCGGGAGGATGGACTCGACTGGAGGGCGGCATGATCGATGGAGAAGAGGGTTGGAGAGGAATGAGAAATAAGCAATGCCACATGATTATACTTGAACAACTCAAATAAACAACAAGTTGTCTCATTTTCCCTTCCGTCTTGGTCACAGAGTAAGATACTCCCTCCGTTTTTATTTACTCTGCATATTAGGTTTGACTGAAGTCAAACTTCATAAATTTTGACCAAATTTATAGGAAAAATATGAACATTTACAATAGCAAATCTATATGATGTGAAAGTATATTCAATAATGAATCTAATGGTATTGATTTGTTATTGTATATGTTATTATTTCTATCTATAAACTTTGTCAAAGTTTACAAAGTTTGACTTTGAGCAAAGTACGCAGGGACTAGTATAGTTACTACTGCCAGAACATGGTAAGTTGGACCCCTAAATGTGGGCACGGACTAGGCACACCTCAATTATTCCTTCAAACAGTCGGACACCTACATTAGCACACCATCCGTCTACTTAATCAAGTGTTATGCTTCACTAGTTGAAAAGGAAAAGGGTGGTACCGTACCCAAAACCACCACACTTGGGGTGAGGATAACAACTTGGTACTGTACCACATTTGAAGAAGGCACAAAAACCACCTATTCTGCGCCCAATGCGCAACGCGGAGCACTGACGCTCGAATTTGGCCGGGAAAACAGGGAAACCGACATGTGGGGCACACCTCTCGGGACGACGTGGCGCAGCCTAGTCCAATGGAGGAGCTGGCCCATGACCTCCTCGCCACCGGCAGCCGTTCATGTGGGTCGTGGGGGCCAGCAACGTGGCGCAGCTCCCGCACCGCCTCTGGACACGGTGACCACGGTGAGCGACACGCTCAACGTCGCTGGAAACGGCCGGCTTCAGTGTGCCGAGGATGGCGTTAGCGCTGTGGCACGACTAGCAGATCAACACCCGGCTCATCGAGGATGCACGGGGTGCCGAAGTGCGCGCGCGCCGCGACGCATCCGCGGAGTGGTGTAGCACGGCCAACTGCATCCCCAGGACCTGAGACCATGCCGGGTCGTCTTGCTTTTTCAATGACATGTGGGGGTCGCATGTGAGCAAAGGGCATCTCCAACGTTGCCACAACCGCAGCTGACTACCCTGGCACACCAAAAACCCTCGTCCCTCGCGTCGTCGCGTGGTGCGTTCCCAGCCGGCGCCAGCTGCCCGCATTCATGACAACCGTCCGTATGCCTTCATTAAGAGGCTCGGTGCCCCAGGAACCAACTCCGGTGACTTAATGATACACCTGGACGCTTGGCCTCACCGGAATGCACTACTTAAAGCGGCAACGCCCAGCTAAACTCCACACCATGGCGCATTGTCCTGCTACCTGGCACCACATCCGCCATGACCGCGAGCGTGAACGCTTTGCGGGAGAACTTGTCTTCGGGGATGAAGCTCGAGGTCACCGCCCTCGCTCAAGTCGTCGCTCGCAACGCAATAGCAGTGTAGCCGGACGCAGACGCAACCGCACAAGCGGTGGCCACGCTGGCGGCCGACGACGGGAGCACCGTCAGCCACGCATCCTACATGCCGTCGTCCAACGTATGACACTGCCGAGCTCGGGGACTCCTCCGAGGATGAGTAGGGCATGGGAGGCGGCAGGGCATGGTGTGCCAACTGGCCGGTCTGTCTCCCATGTTCCACTCTTCCTCGCCGGAGACCGCACCTTCACTTCACGGGTCTTGAACCCTGCCCCCGTACATGGAGATCGTAGATGGAGGACGTCGGTCGCCGCCATAGAATAGGTTTAGGGTCGGGTTTCTTTTATTTTTCTGTTCTATAAAAGTTCGAAATGTAATGAAATCTACCGTGTTTGCATTAATATCGTCCGGTGTAAACTTTCATAATAATAGTAAGATATATTGTAGGAGTATATGGAATGATGATTCATTTTTGTGTGTGTAAACTTAGAAGGTTTGACCCGAGACAAAGCTAACATGCGAAGTAAATAAACACATAGGGTCTACATACACAATTTATCTTAGGCACTCCAATAGTACGTCCACTAGTCATTCACGCATTTCCCATCTTCTACATCTACGGGAACCTACGAAAGGGTTAACGTAAGTTGCCTCTCTCTCTCCCCCTGTTTTCATGGTGGTGGGTCCCTCCCTCCCCCCAATCTACAATCAACAGCTCACACATTTCACATTACGTTAATTACGTAACTGGGATTAGGTAGGTGTAGCATTACTCGTCCTAAAAAACCAACTAAGCCAACCTCCCAGCATATCACGCGGGAAAAGACCCGACCCCGCCGTTTTAGTCGGGATTACCGGTTACTAGTAGTAGTATCGATGGGTCGCGCGAAGCACCAAGTTTTTTTTGAGGGGGCGAATCACCAAGTTTAAAAGGAAAAAAGGCGGTACACTCACAGCACCCCTGTCGCGGTCGCATTGCACCCCACACATGGTCGGTCCTGCACACGGCTCACGCAAACGGAACGCGCTTCGGCTTGCCTCTTCACTGGCACGTGGGACTGCACTTGCAGAAACCAACCATGCGCTAAACTCCCCCGCCCACCGTGCGAAAATCCCCCCAAAAACCCAAATCCTAAATTCAACCGCCCTTCGGCGAACTAGCCAATAATATTCCCCAAACCCCCTCCCCCCGGCCCCCTCAACTCCATTCGCTCCGCCAAAGCCGCCCTCCCCGCCGCGCCGATACATCGGCGCCGCGGTTCATCGAGGGGATGCACGATGATCCTCTCGCTCCCACAGTACGCTCTCGTAGACTGCCGTCCTCTAGCCGCGCCGCCACCACTGGCGAAGTTCTTGTGGAGACACACGGCGGTCAGTGCCGCCACCGTCAGCGACGTTCGTGTGGAGACGCACGGCGGTCAGCTTCTCCCACGGTACGCGCATTCTAGACTGAGGCCCCGTGCATGTCCGTGTAGCGCTGAATGTTAGCTGATAGACGTTGTTAATCTCATTGTTTGCCGAAGTAGTTTACAGTCAATATGCTCTGCTTAAGAAGCTTCCTTGCCCTATTCTGCACTCAATCTGCTTAGATGAGATGGCATGCCAAGCCCGATTAGTTGCTAAAATATCCTGCCATATATTTATTGTGACGTAGATTGCCATGGTCTAGTAGCCAGACTGTTAGGTGAAATAGCTCTACACCGTTTTATACTCGATATTTATTGCTGAGATGGCCTCCGATAGTTCGATGGCTCTGTGCTCGGCCTCATTGACTGCTGAAACAGCCTGCCATAACTTAGCACTCAAATCTGTTTGCTGAATTAGCTTTACATATATTTTGTTACTTAAATCTGCTTGTCCAAATATCTTGCCATAGCTTTAGACATCGACCTAGGTATTTTTCTGGACTTCATAAAAAAGCATATATGTTTTTTCTATAATATCTAGTAGAAGAACTAATTTGTATGTCTAACAGATGGACAGGACTTGGATAACTTCTGCTCGAAGATTCTCCGCTGCATATGTCGAGGGGGTTGAAAACTTCATGAACTTTATCAGAGCTGAGTACGATGGTCCGAAATCAGATGTGCTCTGCCCGTGTAGCAGTTGTATGAATTCAGTTACAAGACCCCAATCAATTGTGCAAAATCATCTACACTTGTATGGGATGTCGGTCACATATACTAGTGGGTTCATCATGGTGAAGCTGCGAACATCAATGTTACTCGCTATGTGGAAGCAACAGATCACCATCTTGATCTGCCTGATGCTTAGGTGGAAGAGGAGGAGGAGGTGGTGGTGGCGGAGCCAGTGAGTTTGACCAACATTGAAACAATGCTACGAAATGCTCGTGCATTTCATGAACTTTCAACTGCAGAAGAAAAATGGTGGGCCCGCATGTTGGAACAATGCAATGTGGTTGTCACCCAAGGAAATAAGCTGTCAATATTCTCATCTATGGTCACCTTTCTTCAGGTGAAGACATCTGAGCGGATGACCAACAAATCATTCGATGCGATGTTGGTTGCTTTCCGCAAATCTTTCCCAGATGCGTCTGAGCTGCCACACACCTATAGTAAAATGAAGAATTTCCTTCGTGCAGTTGGAATTGGATATGATATGATCCATGTTTGTAAGAATAATTGTGTTCTGTTCCGGAAGGATTATGCCAACTTAAGTGAATGCCCAAAATGTAAATCATCAAGATGGAAAGTTGGCGATGCTGTGAAGAGGATTCCTCATAATGTTCTGAGACATTTTCCAATTATATCAAGATTGCAGAGGTTGTTTCATGATGCTGAAACAAGAGAGTATGTACTGTGGCATTCTAGGAACCAGGAGTACAGAGATCAGAATGTAATGAGCCATCCATCTCATTGTAGTGACTGGAAAAGCTTCAATCAGAAACACAAAAAGTTTGCTGCTGACCCGCTAAACATTAGACTTGGCTTAGCTTCAGATGGATTTAACCCATTTGGCCACCAGAGCGCCACATATAGCATGTGGCCAGTGCTTGCTATCCCTTAAAACATGCCTCCAAATGTATGCACCAAAGAATCAAACTACATGATGGCCTTGCTCATCCTAGGTCCAAAAAGTGCTAGAAAGGATTTTGATTTATTCATGGAGCCTCTTGTGGAGGAACTTCAACAGCTATGGAGGGGTGTTCTCACTCGAGACCTATATAGCAGCCCACCAGCTGATTTCTTTCTACGTGCTGTTATAATTTGGTGCATCCATGATTATCCGGCTTTGGGTACTATGTCAGGGTGAACAACACATGGTTACAATGCATGTGTTCGCTATGACAGGAATCCGCTGTCATACACAATACTTAGCAAGATTTTTTACATTGGACACCGCGGTTTCCTTGCCAAGGACAAGCCGCGTCCTACAAAATACCGAAGATATGTGTTCAATGCAAAGCATGAAAACCGTGATGCGCCAAAGAGGATCACCACCGATGAGTTGCAAGTGGGCTTAGAGAAGGTCAGGCATATTACACCAGGAAACCATTGATACGTCTCCAACTTATCTATATTTTTTTATTGCTCCATGCTGTTATATTATCATTCTTGGATGTTTTATAATCATTTTATATCATTTTTTGGTACTAACCTATTGACATAGTGCCAAGTGCTAGTTGCCGTTTTCTGCATGTTTTTTACATCGCAGGAAATCAATATCAAATAGAGTCCAAACGCAGCGAAACTTTTTGTGGATTTTTTTGGCCCAGAAGACATCCAATGGGCCGGAGAAGCGCCTGGCACAACAAAAAAATGCACTTCCGTGATGATACATGTTTGTCACAGTAGGTCACGTTTTCTGTCATGCATGTACATCCATGACGGTTTTATGA
Organism: Aegilops tauschii subsp. strangulata; assembly: GCF_002575655.3. Classification (NCBI taxonomy): domain Eukaryota; kingdom Viridiplantae; phylum Streptophyta; class Magnoliopsida; order Poales; family Poaceae; genus Aegilops; species Aegilops tauschii. The sequence goes on from NC_053035.3 coordinate 466,370,095, forward strand.
CATAATCAAGATAGTCATACCTGTGCTGTCATAGAAGTGTTCCATGGCATTACCAAAATTATCATCACGGAAGTGTCCACTTCCATGATGATAAATCGCGCGTCATAGAAGTGCTTTCGTCAAGGGTGACCGACACGTGGGATCCGCCGTAATGGGTCGCCGTTAAGCTATCGGGTCCGGTTTTGGATCCGATAACCCGTTAACAGCCCGGACCAATGAGGATTTTCCACGTGTAAAATTGTCATTGGCTGGAGGAAACACGTGTTGGCTCACCGTTGGGACAGATGTCATCCATTCATTGGACAGGAGGCACCTACGATACGTCAACACATGGCACGGCCCAATAGAGGCCCATTCCGATGAAAAGGCCGGCCCGTTTGACTTGGTCAAAAGGTAACGGGCCGGCCCACAGAAAGCCTGTTAATGGCCTGTTCGTATATAGCCCATTTACGGCCCGCTAACTCACGGCCCATTACGGCCTATCGGAATTAAGCCCAGTAGCTTCATATGGGCCGTCCATTATAATTCCAGCCTATTGTAACTTCTGGCCCATGTATGGCCCATGATGTATTTGGCCCATACAAGGCCATTTGTAACTCTTGGCCCATTAACGGCCCATGGTGAATCTGGCCCGCAATGAACAATGTACCACTTTATACCCATCAACGACCCATTATTTCATTGGGCCGTTTCCAACCCGTGTTATCTTTCGTCCTTCTCAAGGCCCATTTATTCTTGGGCTTATTTCCAGCATTCGGTTACTTACGGTCTGTTACTGGCCTTTTCTGCTTGTGGGCCAAATTCAGCCCGTGGTTACAATCGATCCGTTTGCGGCCCGTTAATCCGTTGGGCCGTTTTCATAGCATCATCAAATACGGCCGATTAACGACGCCCCGTTATGGTCGGCCCATGAACGGACGATTCCAAATCTAGCCCGTTTACGACCCATAATGCAGTCTGTTATTGGCCCATGTTTGGCCGATCGATCATACGGCCCGTAGAAGGCTCATTGATGCTACGGCCTGTAGAAGGCCCATTGTTTCTACGGCCCTTAGAAGTCCCATTGTCTCTACGGCCTGTAGGAGGCCCATGGTAACTACAGTAAATATGTAGCCCATGGTTATTGTGGCCTAGTTTCAAAAAAAAAGATTATTGCGGCCACTAGCAAACCGTGGAAAAAGAACTGCACTAACTACAAGCAAACAAATAAACAAGACAACAAGGAAATAAATAAGCAAGCAACTTACGCTAGGCTATCACAGCTATTACACATATTACATCCACTGGGCATCAAAGTTCGCCACCAGTGCAAATATAGGGAACAAAGCCGCATATCATATACACTAGTTGTCAAAGTTGGCGACCAGTGCAAATAAACGCCGCAGCAAAATAAGTCCAGAACTGAAACCACTTTAGAAGAGCTCAAGAAACAATATCCTGGGTACCCATAATGCCGGCAAGATGCTTAGCAAGCTTATTAACTTTCTCTTGTTTGGCGTTTAAATCCTCCAGCGCTTGTTGTTGCACCAGAAAGTATGCATCTGAATTCTGCAGGGACTTCCTCGGTCCTTCAGCTTCCTGTCACAGCACATCTGATCGATGTCTTTCAACTTGAAGTTGAGACTCAAGAAGACAAACTGATTCAGGCAGCAAGTTCGAAGAGCTTGTGCCAGCAGTAGTGGCCAGTAACTCGAACACTACATCAAGACATGACTTTTGGGTTCTCTCACTGTCGTCAAGATAGTTTTTATCATCTTTCTTGGAGACCAACAGGAATGTCTCACTATCTACATTACTTCCTTTACCATTGCATAACGGGGTACTGTTCTCCAATATTTTGTCTGCATTCTAAAAGAGAAACAAGCAGACACATCACAGGTTTACCATGTTGTATATGAAACTCATTTTGGTAAATCAATTCGGTAGTAAAGTGGACAGGATAACAGCATGAAACAAACATATATATCTATGTACCATGGTCACTTTATGGTCTATATCATTCTAATTTTTGTTGCCAAATCAAGATAGAGACACCGTTCAAATAATATTTGTTCAAGACAAAGCAAAATAGGCAGAATATAAGTGTGGGAAACTATAGAGCAATAACAACACTTGTAATGTGCATGACATAAGAACATAACTGTTTATTCAATTGAAACTGATATCAACATAGAGCAAGTTACAACAGCAAACTAGTTAAAGAAACAGGTTTAAAACATACATGTTGCGCCATTGGAGTTTCAATTCCATCCTTCAAATTTGAAAATAGATGGTATGAGTAAATACAGTGATGCAAGAGCAAAGGAGTATGAACCATAGCTACAGAACCTGACCTAAGAACAATTCTTCTTCTCCTTTAAGCGTTGAGTTGGGATTCGGAGTGGTGGTCCTCGTGCTTTGGGCACTGCAGTTCCCTTACTAACTGCTCGCGTTTGGGTGCTCCGTGGTGGAGACGATGTTGTGTCAACTGGAACTGGTTTACTATCTGCTGGGGTTGGGGTTAGAAGGGGTGTAGCTGGTTCTCTGCCCAACTGGGTAGGGGTACAATCTGCGAGAATCTGGGTTATGTGTGTTGGCGCTGGTTCTTGGGCAAGTACAACCATGGTTCTATCTGCATCGACTGGTAGCACTATCTTTTCTGAAGACCGTGCTGTTACTCCCTTGGATACAACCATCGCCCTCTCCAATTCAAATGACTGATAAACAAGAAAAGTAATTGAATGTACATACATTGTATGATAGACAAGTGCAATGGATAGTGGGGAATAAAAGAGGGCATGAAATAATTCACATTTATGTTGTCTAACCAAACATGATAGCATGACACAATTTCACATATATGATGGCTAACTAAACAGGATAGCATGACACAATTTCACATTATGATGGCTAACTAAAAAAGATGGAAAGACATAATTCAAAATATGATGACTATGTAAACAGGATGACATGATATAACTATATAATGTGTTTATTAAATAGGTTGGCATGCCATAATTCACATACATGCCGCCTATGGAAACATGATAGCATGATATAATTCACGGATAGAATGACATAATTCAGAATATGACTATAAACACTAAACAGGATGAGATGATATAACTATATGATGTCTTTATTAAATGGGTTGCCATGCCATAATTCAAATAGATGCTGTGTATGTAAACATGATGGCATGATATAATTCAAATATATGATTTATATAGTAAGCAAGTAAGCATATGCCAATCCATATATGATGTAAAAACTAAGCAATGCAAGACAACATGCATGACATGGGTAATATAACCCTGCCAAGTTTGAGCATAGACCTCAGGGGGGGAAATAGGATTGGTCATCAGTCTCTGAATCCTCCTATGAAGAGCTCTCTGTAACCAACAAGATGTCTGCTTCAGCAGGTAGCATTGTCTGCTCTGAATACCTTGTTTTCACTCCAGATACTTCCATCACCGCTTCAAATGGTTGATGCACAGGAAGAGTAGTTGAATATACAAACGTTCTCGACAAATGGAACACGTAATACAAAAAAAAATGATAGCATGATATAATTCACATACATGATGATTGGCTAAATAGTATGGCATTGCATAATTCACATATATAATGCCTTTACAACAAGATAGCATTGCATAATTCACATATATAATGTCTTGCAACAAGATGGCAATGCATAATTAACATATATGGTAATTAGTCACTAAACAGGTGGCATTCACACAAAGCATGTCTAAACTAATCAAATGACATAGCAATGCAAGACACCTCGGGTGGGAAATAGGACTGGTCATCTGTCTCTGAATCCTCCTCTGAGGAGCTATCCGTAACCAGCGAGATATGCGCTTTGTCAGATAGCATAGTCTGCTCTCAAGACCTTGTTTTCACTCCAGAATTTTTCATCACCGTGTCAAATGGCTGATGCACACGAAGAGTAGTTGAATGTACTAACATTGTGTAACGCCCATGATGCGGCTATATCTCCCACGTGTCGAGGCATGACTTAGAGGCATAACCGCATTGTGGTTTTGTCGCAAGAAGGGTCATCTTCACACAGTCCCATGTAATGAACAAGAATGGGGTAAAGAGTTGGCTTACAATCGCCACTTCACACAATACATAAATATAATTCATACATCATCCAAAATACACACATAGACCGACTACGGTCAAGATCCAAATGAAAATAAGATAACCCCAAATGCTAGATCCCCGATCGTCCCAACTGGGCTCCACTACTGATCATCAGGAAAAGAAACATAGTAACGACAACGTTCCTCATCGAACTCCCACTTGAGGTCGATCCCATCATCTGCAATGGCATCGTCGGCACCTACAACTGTTTTGGTAGAATCTGTGAGTCACGAGGACTCAGCAATCTCACACCCGCGAGATCAAGACTATTTAAGCTTGTAGGAAAGGATGATGTAATGAGGTGGAGCTGCAGCAGGCACTAAGCATATATGGTGGCTAACATACGCAAATGAGAGCGAGAAGAGAAGCAACGGAACAGTCATCATCTAGTAATGACCAAGAAGTGATCCTGAACTCCTACTTACGTCATTCATAACTCAAACCGTGTTCACTTCCCGGACTCCGCCGAGAAGAGACCATCACGGCTACACACACAGTTGATGTATTTTAATTAAGTCAAGTGACAAGTTCTCTACAACTGAACATTAACAAATTCCCATCTGCCTCATAACCGCGGGCACGGCTTTCGATAGATAAAACCCTGCAAGGGTGTCCCAACTTAGCCCATCATAAGCTCTCACGGTCAACGAAGGATAAACCTTCTCCCGGAAAGACCCGATGAGTCTTGGAATCCCGGTTTACAAGACATTTCGACAATGGTAAAACAAGACCAGCAAAGCCGCCCGATGGGCCGACAAATCCCGATAGGAGATGCACATATCTCGTTCTCAGGGCACACCGGATGAGACATCCTACGAGTAAAACCAGACCTCGAGTTTCCACAAGGGGGCCCCGCAGTTTACTCAGTTCGGACCAACACTCGAAGGAGCACTGGCCCCCCAGGGGGGTTAAAATAAGATGACCCTCGGGCTCGCGAAAACCCGGGGGAAAGGCTTAGGTGGCAAATGGTAAAACCAAGGTTGGGCCTTGCTGGAGGAGTTTTATTCAAGGCGAACTGTCAAGGGGGTCCCATAAATCACCCAACCGTGTAAGGAACGCAAACTCAAGGAACATAATACCGGTAAGACAGAAACTAGGGCGGCAAGAGTGGAACAAAACACCAGGCATAAGGCCGAGCCTTCCACCCTTTACCAAATATATAGATGCATTAATATAACAAGAGATATTGTGATATCCCAACATATCCATGTTCCAACATGGAACCAACTTCATCTTCACCTGCAACTAGCAACGCTATAAGAAGGGCTGAGCAAAAGCGGTAACTTAGCCAAACAACGGTTTGCTAGGAAAGGATGGTTAGAGGCTGACATGGCAATATGGGAGGCATGATATAGCAAGTGGTAGGTAGCGCAGCATGGCAATAGAACGAACAACTAGCAAAGCAAAGATAGAAGTGATTTCGAGGGTATGGTCATCTTGCCTGCAAGGTTCTTAGAGTTGTCGAAAGCTTGATCCTCGGAAGCGTACTCAACAGGTTCCTCATTCACGAACTCGTCTCCCGGCTCTACCCAAGACAAGAACACAAGCAATGGAACCACAATCAAACACGGGAAATGCACAAGCAACATGATGCAATACATGAATGATATGCAAGATATGATATGCGAGGCATATGCGTGCTCCGGACGAAAAATGATGAACAAGGCAGTAACTTGACAAACCAAGCATGCCACTGGAAAAATGAGTTGATTTCGGTTGAAATCAATATAAAGATCACCGGAAACGGATGCACGGTTTGCAAATGGCAAGCAAAACAAAAATGACACGAATCTGCGATTAACAGCAAGATAGCACTTAAAATGCAACAAGTAACAATGCCACAGCACTCCAACATAGCAACAAAGCATGTGAAAGTAAACTACATGAGATGCTTGACAAAAGATGAACAGTGAGCTACGGCTCGATCACAACATAACAGGTTCAAACAAGCATGGCAAAAGTGCAAAAGATAACAGGATCACAGACTTGGTGAAATTACTGGACATGCCTGAAACAGCATCAGGTAGCAATGTTCAGAGCACGAAATCAATATGCTACAGGAACTTAACATGGCAAAACAATTCATGACAGTATTCTACTAGATCCATATGACAAAAGTCCCTTACTGACCATAAGCCAAAAAGGACAAGAAGATATGATGGCAACCATGTGAACATAGCAAGTTTCGTTAACAGGTTTCAGACTTAGCAGAAACAATAACATGAAGGCATCTTGGTGAGCTTGATGCACTCACCACAAAGCAATTCATGACAAAAAAAGCATACCTATAGCAAGATAGCATGTTTATGAAGCTATCCATTGCAAGGGCAAATACATAGCATGTATGGATCAACTACAACAAGATTGGCAAAATTGAATAACACGTAAACAATCTGCCAGAAATATTTTATAGCAAAAGTAGAGCAATATTTAGTCATGCTATGGCACTCCATAATTGCAAACAAGGGCAGGAATGGATCAATTACAATAATATCTACAAAACATCCTTACTGAACATCACCAAAATATGCATGGATCTTTCTGTAGCATCACGTTTACATGGCAACAAAATAACAGCAGACGAAGACTTGGAGAAATCACTCTGAAATCAGAAACATTACGGAGCCTAGTTTGCATGCTTGTGCTAGTCACCACAGAGATCACAAAAATACATGGACTACACCACTGGAAAGATGGCATGACATACAACAAAACACATGTAGAGCTCATGCCCATAAGATGCACAGATTAAATGTAACAAAAATAACAAATCCTCAAGTTCTGATAAGTAACAGCAGATAACAGCAACTAGCACTCTTGCACCAGAGATTTGGGCATCAATATGGCCTCAAATGAACATGGTGCAATGGAACAAAATGTAGAGCATCACGAGACGAACAATTTGACATATTACACGCACGAAACGGAGCTATATGCAGAGAGTTATGATGCGTTGAATATAGCAATATACTGCAAAATGCATAGGACTTGGAAATATTTCGGGGGAGATAGAAGTCAACCTCCCGTCGTTGACTGGATCTGGATCGGCCGAAGGAGCTCGCCGGAACGGCCGGAGGCTCGTCGCCGGAGACGGAGGAGAGGGAGATGCGGCGGCCGGCGTCGGGGGAGCGCGGAGGAGGTCGGGGACGCGGGTCCGGTGAGGGGAGACGGCGGCGCGGGCGTCGGCGTCGGTGCCCGCGGGGGGCGGCGGACGGCACCGGTGACGTGGGGCGGCGAGGCGGCGGTGGCGGGGCACGGCGGCGGACGCGGAGGCGGCGGGAGGAGGAGCGCGGGGCGCGGGCGGACACGGCCGGCGGGGCTCGGGCGCACAGGCCCGCGGGGGCCGGCGGCGGGCCTGGCGGGCCGCGGCGTACGGGCGGTGGCCGGGGCCATGTGGCAGCGCGGGATTGGCCGTGGGGGCGGCGGCGGCTTTGTCCGGCCGGAGCGGACGCGTCCGGCGGCGACGGGAGGAGTTTTAGGGTTTTGGACTGCGAATGCTTTCGGGAGGGGTGCAAATATATAGGTAGAGGGAGCTAGGAGGCTCCAAATGAGGTGCGGTTTTCGCCCATACGATCGTGATCGAACGACCTAGAACATGGAGATGACTTAGAGGGGTTTTGGGCTGTTTAGCGAGGGGGTTTTTGCTGCAACACACAGAAGGCATCTGCGGTTACCCAGTTAACCGTTGGAGTACCAAACGACCTCCGAATGGAACGAAACTTGACCGGTGGTCTACCGGTGGTATACCAAGGCCACTTGACAAGCCTCGGTCCATTCCGAGAACGTTCAACACCCGCTCACGAAAAGAAAACAAGAGGGGTGCGCCGGAGGAGGTGGGAGCGCCGGATTGCAAAACGGACAACGGGGAAAATGCTCGGATGCCTGAGACGAACACGTATGCAAATGCAATGCACATGATGACATGATATGATATGCATGACATGAACAAAATGCAAAACGAAAGACAAAACCCGACCACGGAGGCAATATCATAACACATAGCCGGAAATGGCAAGAGTTGGAGTTACAAATATGGAAAGTTACATCCGGGGTGTTACACATTGTTGACAAATGTAATACGTAACGAAAAAAAGGATGGCCTGATATAATTCACGTATAAGATGTCTGGCTAAGCAGGATGGCATTGCAAAATTCACATATACGATGCCTGGATAAACAAGATGGAGTTGCATAATTCACATAAACAATGAATAAACTAAACAGATGGCATTCACACAAAGCATGTCTAAACTAAGCAGATGACGTATTTGATGTATAAAGTAAGCAATGCAAGGAACCATATGCATGATATAACCAACATCAACATGCCAAGTTAGAGCGAAGACCTCAGGGGGTAAATAGGGGTGGTCTTCTCCTTTTGAATCCCCCTCGGAACAGATATCTTCCTCTGGATTACAATCCAAAATGGGTGGAGGGGGGCTGCCTTTGCACCTACCATGGAGCGACGTCTGCATGAAATTTTATTATGTACAATAACTGACATGCATAGGAATAAAACATAGTGAGATTATGTAAGGAGTGCATGCAGAAATCCAGAGTGATGGTAGCAACCTATAGATAGACGCAAAACCAATGATAGCAGGCAGATAATGGCTTCAGTTAAAAAATACAGATAATGGCTTCTTTACTGTTTGTTTCCCACCCAATATGAAACTCATAGTAGACACCAGAGATTAACCAGATAGTAGATAGATACTATTGATTGCGGCCCCGATATGTACCCCACAACCATTTAAAAACTCAAGTTTGACCATTAGTTTGGAGCTGACTCAGAGTCTAATCAGTGTACAGGACGATAAAGTAGCATGTAATATTAAGCGATGCATAACGTAAGCTGACACGAAAGAGTGCGACCTCTCTTGCGAACCCGTGTAGTCCTCGAGGTCATCTGCTCGGTTGATGATGGTAATGCAGTTGTCATGGCTGCCGGCGGTGGGGAAGAAGATCTGAGGCGACAAAAGACAGTCTGGAGGCCCGATCCCTGCTGTGCTGGACCCTTCTGTCATTGGAGCAGCTGAGCTGGGGTGGACGACAGCACAGTAGGAGTGGGACAAACCACACAAGGTTTTCTTTGACAACTATCTGTAAGAGAAGTAATTCTGTAAGGGCTCGTTTGAATTGGAGGATTCTAAAAACGCAGGGATAGGAAATACACAGTAATAGGATAGGAATGCACGTGCAAAACAGAGAATTTGAAAACACGGGATTTCTGCCAATCTGGGTGTTTGGTTCACAAGAATTGGAAGATCACAGGATGCAAAGAAGCATGGCGAGATTAAGTCAAACCACAAGAAAATGTACGGTTATAACGCTATTATGCTACTATCTCTTAGTCTTGTGCTTCATGAATAGGAATTGCCTGGTACCTCACTGCTTTTCATATAGTAGGAGAAACTGATCGTATTTCACGTTACTACGTGTGCTCAGTGGACAATATATATAACATGTAGAGTAAAAAAGAGATGAAACAAGTGTACAACCTCTTTGGCGAAGCCATGTTGATCTCAGCATGATTGGGTTGGTCGGTGAGGATGATCCGGCTGACTTGGCTGTCGGAGGAGGGGAAGAAGATCTTAGGCATCTTGAGATGGAGCCTGGGGTACTGCTCCACTGTGATGGAGGGTTTCGTCGTTGGAGCAGCTCCGATGAGTTGTACGACGCTGAGGCTGAAGCAGGACAAGAGAGACAATGTTAACCTGAGTGGAATTCTAATAGCATCTCCAATAGATGACGTAAAATACATAACCACAAAGTGCTAGATGTAAAATACATTAGCCGCTCATCTCTGAACTTAACTGTCGAAACTGAATTTAACTGTCGAAACTGAACTTAATTGTTGAAACTGAATTTTTCTGTCGAAACTGAATTTTACTGTCGAAACTGAACGCACTAGTAGAAGAAAAGCAGTAGCAGCAGGGAGTGCGAGAGCCGGGGCAGCTGGTCGTGTAGCAGTTCATCTTCAACCTCCACCCCCTAAGTCGCCAGCCACCACCGGCCAAACCGCCACCCCCCGCCGCCTCCGGCCAGCGGTGCGTCGCCCCACCTGCCCCGAAACCACTCCCCACCGCCGGTCCGCCGCCGCCCCGGCCATCCCTCTAGGCCCTCCCGTGCCGAGCTTTTTCTCCGGCAATCCCCACGCCACCGCCCCACCACCACCCCCACCCTGAACCCTAAGATAGATAGTGGGGTACCTCTCCGGTGAGCCCCCCTCCCCGCTGCGGCTGGTTCTTCCTTAACTCCGGCGAGCCCCCCACCCCCTGAAAATCGACTGACCCAAAAGTCGATTCATTCGACTGAAGTGTAGCTGCATCGGAGCAGCATCGCAAGCAAGAGCAAGAGCGAGAGCAGCAGCGCAAGAAAGAGCAAGAGCAGACTAGGCAGGGGACCGAGAGCAAGAGCAGAGCAGCAGCGCGAGCGAGATCTAAAGCAGCAACAGCTCCTACTGATGTGGATGTCGCCGCCACGGGAGCGACGCCATGGAGGAAGTGGGCCGGCGACGCCGCCGTGGATGGAGCCGCGCCATGTCGGCTCGGGACCGAGCGTCGGCAGCACCATGAGATCGAATCAAGAAGAAAATGCGGCGATTAGTGTACAACCTCTTTGGTGGCGCCGATTAGGCCTTAGCTTCATCCGAGGAAACGGTGATGATGCTTCTCTTCCGGTGGTGCAGGTGAAGACGGCGGTGTGGGAATGGAGGTGGCGCGACAGACGAGGGGAACGTCGGGGCAGCTGCTTGGAGGTGGAGGACGGGGTGGCTGAACCGGCGGGACGACGAGATCGACGACGGATCCTCATCCGGTACGGTGGATGAGGGATGTCGAGGTGTTGCTGTGGACGACGTCGGGGAAGAGGCTCCGGATGGGTGGCGGACGGAGGAGGGTGTGGGGCTTCGTGGGTTTTCGCGGCCTCGGTGTATGAATGGGTGGGCAGATGGGATGGGAGTGGGGAACCATGGCTTAGGGACGCGCTTGTCCGAAATGTGGGGTAAGTTATGAAAGTACCCCCCCCCCACCGGTTTGAGCTAGGCAATTCTTTCGGTTCAGGGGTATCACGGGCATTTCGCGTGTCGGGATTTGGCAAGAGGTGGGACTTTTCGCGCGCATTGTAATTTTGGGATAGCAAGGCGCGGGTTGAGATGGAGGGAGTTTCCGGAGCACAACGAGACAAAGATATATCTTAAATATTTTGGGGTAACAAGGCATGGGTAGAAATTTCCGGACAAGCCTAATGTGTACTGTACCAAATCAATTCGCACTTCCGTTGACGAAAAAACAAAAAGAAATCAATTCGCACCACACAAGAGAGTCTAGTCCCGTGTACTGTACCAAATCAATTCGCACTACGAATGCCATTCAAAACTTTGAATTCATGTTATGTTCAATTAAAATATTTTGCTACATGTATAATGCGTGCAACCTGCTACTCAAATTAGTGCATTCCGAACGTATATACTACCGCTTCAATATGAACTAAAATTGAATTCGTTTCTCTTTTGTAATAAGATCTACAATAATTATTGTTGTGAAGTCAAACCATTTGAATTCGTTTCTCTATTTTAATAAGATCTACAATCATCATTATTGTCAAGTTAAACCATCGTTTGTGTATTATCTTCACAGCACACCACATGAACTATCGAGTTAGATATGAACTATGTGTACTATATGAAGTCAAACTCGATTTTTTGAATCCACTTTATGTTGATTTCAAATCACAGTACATTTCAAACTCTAACTAGATCTTCATAATCTAAACCATGTCTCATATGTATAATGTGTTTATCACATAATGTATGGTGCCCCGCCCCCTACGCCTATAAGTATTTAGATGTGAGTTGCAAATGCCACACATTACCACGAATTCAAATAAAATGTGAGATTGTTCGATATATATTATTGTTTAGATTGTTCGATATTTAGTTGTAAGCTGCAAACGCCACACATTATCACAAATTCAAATAAAACGTGAGATTGTTCGATGTATAGTATGGTTTAGATTGTTTGACATTTAGCTATGAGTTGCAAATGCCATGCATTATCACATTATGGTATAACATGTGCAAAACCACAGCACGCGTATCACCGCTATATTCATGCATGCATATGTTTATAACACTATGATCTCCTATTCAAATATATGAATCCACTTTCATATCAAATTATGATCTTTGTTAGTCTCTTACACCCACACAATCCTCGAACCTTTGTAGCTAGCACTAACTTTCTCTCATGCATGCACACCCCTCGCCCTCCACCTCCCTCTGCATTCTATCCATCACGCACATTCATTTCTTTTCTTTAGGTCATTCTCCCACAGTCTCCACAACTCCTTTCCGACACACACTGATCGATAAACCTCTCCAGCGATGTCTGCCTACCACATACACACGCCCCTTCCATCTCCTCCTTTCTGTGTCCATGCCTCGTGTCTCTCATACGGTCCCACACACGTGTAAACTCTCGCCCCTCTTTTCATCGATCTCATAATCGTGTTGGGGAACGTAGTAATTTCAAAAAAATTCCTACGCACACGCAAGTCATGGTTGTGCATAGCAACGAGAGGGGAGAGTGTTGTCCACGTACCCTCGTAGACCGACAGCGGAAGCGTTATCACAACGCGGTTGATGTAGTCGTACGTCTTCACGATCCGACCGATCAAGTACCGAACGCACGGCACCTCCGAGTTCTACACACGTTCAGCTCGATGACATCTCTCGAACTCCGATCCAGTCGAGTGTTGAGGGAGAGTTTCGTCAGCACGACGGCGTGGTGACGATGATGATGTTCTACCGACGCAGGGCTTCGCCTAAGCTCTGCAACGATATTATCGAGGTGTAATTTGGTGGAGGGGGGCACCGCACACGGCTAAAAGATCTCAAGGATCAATTGTTGTGTCTCTGGGGTGCCCCCCCTGCCCCCGTATATAAAGGAGCAAGGGGAAGTTAGCCGGCCAAGGGGAGAGGCGCGCCATAGGGGGGAGTCCTACTCCCACCGGGAGTAGGACTCCTCCTTTCCTTGTGGGAGTAGGAGAAGGGAAGGGGAAAGGAGAAAGAAGGAAGGGTGCGCCCCCCTTCCCTAGTCCAATTCGGACCAGACCATGGGGAGGGGTGCGGCCACCTTTTGAGGCCTTTCTCTCCTTTCCCGTATGGCCCATTAAGGCCCAATACAAATTCCCGTAACTCTCCGGTACTCCGAAAAATACCCGAATCACTCGGAACCTTTCCGAAGTCCGAATATAGTCGTCCAATATATCGATCTTTACGTCTCGACCATTTCGATACTCCTCGTCATATCCCCGATCTCATCCGGGACTCCGAACTCCTTCGGTACATCAAAACTCAATAAAACTGTCATCGTAACGTTAAGCGTGCGGACCCTACGGGTTCGAGAACTATGTAGACATGACCGAGACACGTCTCCGGTCAATAACCAATAGCGGGACCTGGATGCCCATATTGGCTCCCACATATTCTACGAAGATCTTTATCGGTCAGACCGCATAACAACATACGTTGTTCCCTTTGTCACCGGTATGTTACTTGCCCAAGATTTGATCGTCGGTATCTCGATACCTAGTTCAATCTCGTTACCGGCAAGTCTCTTTACTCGTTCCGTAACACATCATCCCGCAACTAACTCATTAGTCACAATGCTTGCAAGGCTTATAGTGATGTGCATTACCGAGTGGGCCCAGAGATACCTCTCCGACAATTGGAGTGACAAATCCTAATCTCGACATACGCCAACCCAACAAGTACCTTTGGAGACACCTGTAGAGCACCTTTATAATGACCCATTTACGTTGTGACGTTTGGTAGCACACAAAGTGTTCCTCCGGTAAATGGGAGTTGCATAATCTCATAGTCATAGGAACATGTATAAGTCATGAAGAAAGCAATAGCAACATACTAAACGATCGAGTGCTAAGCTAATGGAATGGGTCAAGTCAATCACGTCATTCTCCTAATGAGGTGATCTCGTTAATCAAATGACAACTTATGTCTATGGCTAGGAAACATAACCATCTTTGATTAACGAGCTAGTCAAGTAGAGGCATACTAGTGACACTCTGTTTATCTATGTATTCACACATGTATTATGTTTCCGGTTAATACAATTCTAGCATGAATAATAAACATTTATCATGATATAAGGAAATAAATAATACTTTATTATTGCCTCTAGGGCATATTTCCTTCAGTCTCCCACTTGCACTAGAGTCAATAATCTAGTTCACATCGCCATGTGATTTAACATCAATAATTCACATCACCATGTGATTAACACCCATAGTTCACATCTCTATGTGACCAACACTCAAAGGGTTTACTAGTCAATAATCTAGTTCACATCGCTATGTGATTAACACCCAAAGAGTACTAAGGTGTGATCATGTTTTGATTGTGAGATAATTTTAGTCAACGGGTCTGTCACATTCAGATCCGTAAGTATTTTGCAAATTTCTATGTCTACAATGCTCTGCACGGAGCTACTCTAGCTAATTGCTCCCACTTTCAATATGTATCTAGACCGAGACTTAGAGTCATCTAGATTTAGTGTCAAAACTTGCATCGACGTAACCCTTTACGACGAACCTTTTGTCACCTCCATAATCGAGAAACATATACTTATTCCACTAAGGATAATTTTGACCGCTGTCCAGTGATCTACTATTGTACTCCCTTGCCAAAATCAGTGTAGGGTATACAATAGATCTGGTACACAGCATGGCATACTTTATAGAACCTATGGCCAAGGCATAGGGAATGACTTTCACTCTCTTTCTATCTTCTGCCGTGGTCGGGCTTTGAGTCTTACTCAATTTCACACCTTGTAACACAGGCAAGAACTCTTTCTTTGACTGTTCTATTTTGAACTACTTCAAAATCTTGTCAAGGTATGTACTCATGGAAAAACTCATCAAGCGTCTTCATCTATCTCTATAGATCTTGATGCTCAATATGTAAGCAGCTTCACCGAGGTCTTTCTTTGAAAAACTCCTTTCAAACATTCCTTTATGCTTTGCAGAATAATTCTACATTATTTCCGATCAACAATATGTCATTCACATATACTTATCAGAAATGATGTAGTGCTCCCACTCACTTTCTTGTAAATACAGGCTTCACCGCAAGTCTGTATAAAACTATATCCTTTGATCAACTTATCAAAGTGTATATTTCAACTCCGAGATGCTTGCACCAGTCCATAGATGGATCGCTGGAGCTTGCATATTTTGTTAGCACCTTTAGGATTGACAAAACCTTTTGGTTGCATCATATACAACTGTTCTTTAATAAATCCATTAAGGAATGCAGTTTTGTTTATCCCTTTGCCAGATTTCATAAAATGCGGCAATTGCTAACATGATTCGGACAGACTTAAGCATAGATACGAGTGAGAAACTCTCATCATAGTCAACATCTTGAACTTGTCGAAAACCATTTTGCGACAATTCTAGCTTTGTAGATAGTGACACTACTATCAGCGTCCGTCTTCCTCTCGAAGATCCATTTATTCTCAATTGCTTGCCGATCATCGGGCAAGTCAACCAAAGTCCACACTTTGTTCTCATACATGGATCTCATCTCAGATTTCATGGCCTCAAGCCATTTTGCGGAATCTGGGCTCACCATCGCTTCTTCATAGTTCGTAGGTTCGTCATGGTCTAGTAACATAACCTCCAGAACAGGATTACCGTACCACTCTGGTGCGGATCTTACTCTGGTTTACCTACGAGATTTGGTAGTAACTTGATCTGAAGTTACATGATCATCATCATTAACTTCCTCACTAATTGGTGTAGAAGTCATAGGAACAGATTTCTGTGATGAACTACATTCCAATAAGGGAGCAGGTACAGTTACCTCATCAAGTTCTACTTTCCTCCCACTCACTTCTTTCGAGAGAAACTCCTTCTCTAGAAAGGATCCATTCTTAGCAACGAATGTCTTGCCTTTGGATCTGTGATAGAAGGTGTACCCAACTGTCTCCTTTGGGTATCCTATGAAGACACATTTCTCCGATTTGGGTTTGAGCTTATCAGGATGAAACTTTTTCACATAAGCATCGCAACCCCAAACTTTAAGAAACGACAACTTTGGTTTCTTGCCAAACCACAGTTCATAAGGCGTCGTCTCAACGGATTTTGATGGTGCCCTATTTAACGTGAATGTAGTTGTCTCTAATGCATAACCCCAAAACGATAGTGGTAGATCGGTAAGAGACATCATATATTGCACCATATCTAATAAAGTACGGTTACGATGTTCGGACACACCATTACACTGTGGTGTTCCAGGTGGCGTGAGTAGTGAAACAATTTCACATTGTTTTAACTGAAGGCCAAACTCGTAACTCAAATACTCTTCTCTACGATCAGATCGTAGAAACTTTATTTTTCTTGTTACGATGATTTTCCACTTCACTCTGAAATTATATGAACTTTTCAAATGTTTCAGACTTCTGTTTCATTAAGTAGATATACCCATATTTGCTCAAATCATCTGTGAAGGTCAGAAAATAATGATACCTGCTACGAGCCTCAATATTCATCGGACCACATACATCTGTATGTATGATTTCCAACAAATCTGTTGCTCTCTCCATAGTTCCGGAGAACAGCATTTTAGTCATCTTGCCCATGAGGCACGGTTCGCAAGCATCAAGTGATTCATAATCAAGTGATTCCAAAATTCCATCAGTATGGAGTTTCTTCATGTGCTTTACACCAATATGACCTAAACGGCAGTGCCACAAATAAGTTCCACTATCATTATTAACTTTGCATCTTTTGGCTTCATTATTATGATTATGTGTATCACTACGATCGAGATCCAACAAACCATTTTCGTTGGTGTGTATGACCATAGAAGCTTCTTATTCATGTAAACAGAACAACAATTGTTCTCTAACTTAAATGAATAACCGTATTGCAATAAACATGATCAAATCATATTCATGCTCAACGCAAACACCAAATAACACTTATTTAGTTTCAACACTAATCCCGAAAGTATAGGGAGTGTGCGATGATGATCATATCAATCTTGGAACTACTTCCAACACACATCGTCACCTCGCCTTTTACTAGTCTCTGTTTATTCTGCAACTCTCGTTTCGAGTTACTACTCTTAGCAACTGAACCAGTATCAAATACCAAGGGGTTGCTATAAACACTAGTAAAGTACACATCAATAACATGTATATCCAATATACCTTTTGTTCACTTTGCCATCCTTCTTATCCACCAAATAGTTGGGGCAGTTCCGCCTCCAGTGACCAGTCCCTTTGCAGTAGAAGCACTTAGTCTCAGGCTTAGGTACAGACTTGGGCTTCTTCACTTCAGTAGCAACTTGCTTGCCGTTCTTTTTGAAGTTCCCCTTCTTCCCTTTGCCCTTTTCTTGAAACTAGTGGTCTCGTCAACCATCAACACTTGAAGTGGTCTCGTCAACCATCAACACTTGATGTTTTTCTTGATTTCTACCTTCGTTGATTTCAGCATCACGAAGAGCTCGGGAATTATTTTTGTCATCCCTTGCATACTATAGTTCATCACGAAGTTCTACTAACTTGGTGATGGTGACTAGAGAATTCTGTCAATCACTATTTTATCTGGAAGATAAACTCCCACTTGATTCAAGCGATTGTAGTACCCAGACAATCTGAGCACATGCTCACTAGTTGAGCGATTCTCCTCCATCTTTTAGCTATAGAACTTGTTGGAGACTTCATATCTCTCAACTCGGGTATTTGCTTGAAATATTAACTTCAACTCCTGGAACATCTCATATGGTCCTTGACGTTCAAAACGTCTTTGAAGTCCCGATTCTAAGCCGTTAAGCATGGTGCACTAAACTATCAAGTAGTCATCATATTGAGCTAGCCAAACGTTCATAACATCTGCATCTGCTCCTGCAATAGGTCTGTCACCTAGCGGTGCATTAAGGACATAATTCTTCTGTGCAGCAATGAGGATAATCCTCAGATCACGGATCCAATCCGCATCTTTGCTACTAACATCTTTCAACATAATTTTCTCTAGGAACATATCAAAATAAACATAGGGAAGCAACAACGCGAGCTATTGATCTACAACATAATTTGCAAAATACTATCAGGACTAAGTTCATGATAAATTTAAGTTCAATTAATCATATTACTTAAGAACTCCCACTTAGATAGACATCCCTCTAATCCTCTAAGTGATCACGTGATCCATATCAACTAAACCATGTCCGATCATCACGTGAGATGGAGTAGTTTCAATGGTGAACATCACTATGTTGATCATATCTACTATATGATTCACGCTCGACCTTTCGGTCTCCGTGTTCCGAGGCCATATCTGTTATATGCTAGGCTCTTCAAGTTTAACCTGAGTATTCCGCATGTGCAACTGTTTTGCACCCGTTGTATTTGAACGTAGAGCCTATCACACCCGATCATCACGTGGTGTCTCAGCACGAAGAACTTTCGCAACGGTGCATACTCAGGAAGAACACTTATACTTTGATAATTTAGTGAAGGATCATCTTATAATGCTACCGTCAAACAAAGCAAGATAAGATGCATAAAGGATTAACATCACATGCAATCAATATAAGTGATATGATATGGCCATCATCATCTTGTGCTTGTGATCTCCATCTCCGAAGCATCGTGCTTGTGATCTCCATCTCCGAAGCACCGTCATGATCACCATCGTCACCGGCGCGATACCTTGATCTCCATCGTAGCATCATTGTCGTCTCGCCAACTTATTGCTTTTACGACTATCGCTACCGCTTAGTGATAAAGTAAAACTATTACATGGCGATTGCATCTCATACAATAAAGCGACAACCATATGGCTCCTGCCAGTTGCCGATAACTCGGTTACAAAACATGATCATCTCATACAACACATTATATCACATCATGTCTTGACCATATCACATCATGTCTTGACCATATCACATCACAACATGCCCTGCAAAAACAAGTTAGACGTCCTCTACTTTGTTGTTGCATATTTTACGTGGCTGCTACAGGCTTAGCAAGAACCGTTCTTACCTACGCATCAAAACCACAACGATAGTTTGTCAAGTTGGTACTGTTTTAACCTTCGCAAGGACCGGGCGTAGCCACACTCAGTTCAACTAAAGTGAGAGAGACAGACACCCGCCGGTCACCTTTAAGCAACGAGTGCTCGCAACGGTGAAACCAGTCTCGCGTAAGCATACGCGTAATGTCTGTCCGGGCCGCTTCATCTCACAATACCGCTGAACCAAAGTATGACATGCTGGTAATCAGTATGACTTATATCGCCCACAACGCACTTGTGTTCTACTCGTGCATAGCATCAACGCATAAAACCAGGCTCGGATGCCACTGTTGGGGAACGTAGTAATTTCAAAAAAATTCCTACGCACACGCAAGATCATGGTGATGCATAGCAACGAGAGGGGAGAGTGTTGTCCACGTACCCTCGTAGACCGACAGCGGAAGCGTTATCACAACGCGGTTGATGTAGTCGTGCGTCTTCACGATCCGACCGATCAAGTACCGAACGCACGGCACCTCCGAGTTCTACACACGTTCAGCTCGATGACGTCTCTCGTACTCCGATCCAGCCGAGTGTTGAGGGAGAGTTTCGTCAGCACGACGGCGTGGTGACGATGATGATGTTCTACCGATGCAGGGCTTCGCCTAAGCTCCGCAACGATATTATCGAGGTGTAATTTGGTGGAGGGGGGCACCGCACATGGCTAAAAGATCTCAAGGATCAATTGTTGTGTCTCTGGGGTGCCCCCCTGCCCCCGTATATAAAGGAGCAAGGGGGAGGCAGCCGGCCAAGGGGAGAGACGCGCCATAGGGGGGAGTCCTACTCCCGGTGACTCCCACCGGGAGTAGGACTCCTCCTTTCCTTGTGGGAGTAGGAGAAGGGAAGGGGAAAGGAGAAAGAAGGAAGGGTGCGCCCCCCTTCCCTAGTCCAATTCGGACCAGACCATGGGGAGGGGTGCGGCCACCTTTTGAGGCCTTTCTCTCCTTTCCCGTATGGCCCATTAAGGCCCAATACGAATTCTCGTAACTCTCCGGTACTCCGAAAAATACCCGAATCACTCGGAACCTTTCCGAAGTCCGAATATAGTCGTCCAATATATCGATCTTTACGTCTCGGCCATTTCGAGACTCCTCGTCATATCCCCGATCTCATCCGGGACTCCGAACTCCTTCGGTACATCAAAACTCAATAAAACTGTCATCGTAATGTTAAGCGTGCGGACCCTACGGGTTCGAGAACTATGTAGACATGACCGAGACACGTCTCCGGTCAATAACCAATAGCGGGACCTGGATGCCCATATTGGCTCCCACATATTCTACGAAGATCTTTATCGGTCAGACCGCATAACAATATACGTTGTTCCCTTTGTCACCGGTATGTTACTTGCCCGAGATTTGATCGTCGGTATCTCGATACCTAGTTCAATCTCGTTACCGGCAAGTCTCTTTACTCGTTCCGTAACACATCATCCCGCAACTAACTCATTAGTCACAATGCTTGCAAGGCTTATAGTGATGTGCATTACCGAGTGGGCCCAGAGATACCTCTCCGACAATTGGAGTGACAAATCCTAATCTCGAAATACGTCAACCCAACAAGTACCTTTGGAGACACCTGTAGAGCACCTTTATAATCACCCATTTACGTTGTAACGTTTGGTAGCACACAAAGTGTTCCTCCGGTAAACGGGAGTTGCATAATCTCATAGTCATAGGAACATGTATAAGTCATGAAGAAAGTAATAGCAACATACTAAACGATCGAGTGCTAAGCTAACGGAATGGGTCAAGTCAATCACGTCATTCTCCTAATGAGGTGATCTCGTTAATCAAATGACAACTTATGTCTATGGCTAGGAAACATAACCATCTTTGATTAACGAGCTAGTCAAGTAGAGGCATACTAGTGACACTCTGTTTGTCTATGTATTCACACATGTATTATGTTTCCGGTTAATACAATTCTAGCATGAATAATAAACATTTATCATGATATAAGGAAATAAATAATACTTTATTATTGCCTCTAGGGCATATTTCCTTCAAATCGCAAACTCCTCCCCATATCTAGCTAGTAGCTCGGCCTCTCGCACCACTTCCTAGCTCCATTCTCTCTGTCTATCCATCTCACTTGGCCTTATTTGCCTCTAAAAAATGGATGTACACCGACCGATCTCCCGCTATACATATAGGTGGCGTTTGGTTCAAAGGATAACCATCCAGGGGATAGGGATTACCAGTTTTGGAGGGAATACCACTCGTTTGGTTTGTTGGCGAATATGGCTAAGGATAACCAGATACCTGGGAATATTCCCTCAAAAGCAGGTTGAAGGGAGCCGTGAAATTATGACGGATGGTGGCAACCACCCACGCGCAATGTGCTCCCGAGCCGGCGAAACATTTTATTTTTCTCACCCCTCCCGAACACAGACAATGTATTGACGGCGACTTCGATTTGGATCAGCGATGGGGCGTTTCAGCAAGTACTGCGATGCGGTGTACGGCATCGGCTGAGCAAGTCAGGCCGGCTGGCGCCTTTTTCTTGCCTGGCGAAGCCCAGCCTAGCGAGAGCTTCATGGTCGACGGGTGTACGGCATCAGCTGAGCAAGGTCCGGTGGTGCGCGTGGAGTAGGCGGGACCCTCGCGCTCGCCGGTCGCAGCTACTGCTGACCTGCTGTCCTACACTTCTTCCTCACGGCCAGTAGGTAGCCATGACATGTGCGGACGCCGAGGCCGAGGCAACTTCCTCCACATCTCGGACGATCCCGAGTTCATTGACGATGTCAAGGCTGACCTGGAGATATCGTTCTTCAGACTAGCATATTTGCATCTGGCTGTGACACGAGATGACAAGATCGACTTCGGTGTGGCACCCCGGCTCAGAGAAACCGGAACGTCCCGTATTCCGGCCCAGAGATCGACGAGAAGTCTCCGGAATACGGCACTGCTTGACATAGAACAAATCAGCTCTTATTACAAGAATAAATACAAAGTTCTGATGTTACAAAGGTTCACATCAGCACGGCGACACTACGCCTGCGATACTACACTTGCTCTATGCTGGCAGCGGAACAACTCTTAGCAGCGAAAATCTTCTAGCAGTGGAACAACGACGAAGGTGGTGAACTCCACTCCGCAGGGACTCTAGTTGGGACACGATCTAGCTCGCACGAACGGAAACCACGACAAGCAAATCAAGCAATCACGGCATCACCTGCAATCTGGCATGACACGCCAGGTCAGTATATTGAATGTACTTGCTAGTTCACAACAACCAAAACAGCAAGGCAAGACAACAGCATAGCATTAAGCAGGTTAATTAAATTAACAGCTACCATGATACAACAGCAACTCCTAAGCATGATATGAAACTACTACAA
Source organism: Aegilops tauschii subsp. strangulata (assembly GCF_002575655.3). Classification (NCBI taxonomy): domain Eukaryota; kingdom Viridiplantae; phylum Streptophyta; class Magnoliopsida; order Poales; family Poaceae; genus Aegilops; species Aegilops tauschii. The sequence goes on from NC_053035.3 coordinate 466,392,674, forward strand.
TGCTGATAAATCACCATCTCTGATCTCCATAACCATATCTCTCTTGGCTAACCGGCCAAGCAATATACCATCTCGATCACCTCGTGATCAAAACCAAACTGTAACCGTGATCCTTATGGTGATCACAACCCAACCAATGAATGGCCTGTGATCCTTACGGCGATCACAACCCGACCAATAATTGGCCAATCTGTACTACTCCAAATATCCACATATCCATCACCTATAAGTCATTCCGTCATGTGAGTGTTGATCGAACGGTGTACCCTAGTACGAACCCATACCCATGACCGAGGACGCGGCTATCGATAGATTAAACACACACTCTGCAGAGGTAGCGCATTTTACCCACACCACAGAACCCATGGCCTCGCACTCCCATTCGGGTGGACCAACGGCGTTCCGACAAAACCGATCTACTGCCATGACACTCTCCCGGCCACTCCGACTCACTCCCCACTGGTCTAAGTCATGGGTGGCCCCGTGTCTACCAAAGACACAACGACCACCGTCGTGGCCCGTCCCACACGGGGACACGGATCCAAAAACTCAAACAACGGGCACACAAGACTTATGTCCGCCTACCTGATCAGGGTAGCGCGCGCCCATAACCTTCCCTCGTTAGAGGCACCGGCGAGAGGCAGGACAATAGACCACATTAGGGCCGTCCCATACTGGCAAATGTGGTTGCATTGGAAAAGTTCGATTCGGCAGCACCTGACCAACTTAATGACGGAATTTATCCCCAAAAATATAACCATGATAACTGATACTCCGATGTCAACCATCAAACTATAATCCAAGTCACAGCAATATCCAACAAATAATCCAAGCATAATATCATCATCTCAAAATACTCCGAGGATAGCATATAACACTACTATCATGATGAATCCGAAACAATAATCCTACTACTCCAATAACAAGAATACAGCTATCCAGCTAAGATCCACATGTAACCAGCATCTTCGAAAATAATACTCCAAGCAACAGAACATCAACTAGCATCATGAAAATAATCATACTAACCACTAATAATCCAAAGGTAGCATGATATCCAAAGTAATACTCCAAAACATACTAACAGATATCATCAAGAAACAATCATAATAGCAGCCACTAATACTCCAATGGCAACATGATACTCATCAACTACACAAATAACTCCTAGTAATCCAACCAATAGCATGGCAACCACAACATCAAAATACTACTCCAAGAAAATGCCATGCACAGATCACAAGTAGCTAAAACAATATTTTAAACAAGTTCAAATAAGTGAAACCATGTCACGGCATTGCAATCATGCAAATGGAGGGTGTGGCTTGCCTGGGGTGGAAGAAATCACCGGAAGAAAGTGCGAGAAGCTCGCGGAAAGAATCGCCGAAAATCATTCTCTCTCGGAGGGGGCTGAATAAGGGCAGGGGCAAAATGGTCATTTTCAGAATGTCAAAACATGGTGAAAATGGTTCCATCAGTACGATCTCGACGAAACGAAGAAGTAGGCTTTGGATTCACCTCATTTGGAGTTACGGATAAAAAGTTATGAGGGGTTGAAGTTCACGGACTTTTCTGCAAAAATAATATTCACAGTCGGGTCCCTGAGTGGATAAGGCAGAAGCGCAAAGTTAGAAATACGCTTTCGGTCAGCGAAAACGTAAAATGGAAATACGCTTTCACTTATCTGACGTGGCGGGGGCTCGTCAACGCGGGGCCGGCTCCTGTGAGGCTGACGCGCGGGTCCCACCGCATCTTCTCTCTCCTCCCATGCCTCCTTCTTCTTCCCCCGCTGCTCCCCCGACAGGAACAGAGGAGAGGGAGCAGGGCGCTGCCAGCGCTGGCCTCGCCGCCTCCAGCCACCTCCGGTCGAGGCGAGGGCACCAGCGAGCGCGGCTTGCTCCGCCGCCTCCGTTCCCGCAGAGAGGAGCCCTGGGGAGCGGCAAAACGACGGTGAGGGGCGGTGGCAGAGAAGACCAGGGGCGGATGGGTGACGAAGGGCGCGGGCGGCGCCGGCCATCTCCGGCCAGGGAGAGGGCACCGGCTGACACATCCCTAGTTCTGGTTTGCACTAGGCTAGCCCTTCATGTGTGAATCATGTTTAAATTTTTCAGGATCTTGAAATGGGGATGATCAAACCCCTAGCACCAAAATAATGCAAATAGGTTCAACTCTAAAATGTTTTCAATGATCCCAAATTGGTCTGCAAAAATGTTCATGATTTATGGAAAAAGGTGAAAACCATATCCAGAGATGATGCATATTTTTGCAGGACATTTTGGTATTTGAATTAACACAATACATATTTGAGTTGGAGCTATTTAAATGCTATATATAATTTAGATGCTTCAAAAATGTTGCAAATTGTTCAGGGTCACTGGAATAATTCAGATAGGACCCATGACTAATTCCAGGATTTTATGAAATTATTTGGTATTTTAATCAAATCAAAAACAAAAACAGAATTAGAAAAGAGAGGAAGAGAGTTACCTGGCCACTTACCTGGCCAGCCCAGCCCACTGGCCTGGTGCAGTCATCCCTAACCTCTGCCAGTAGGCAGAGGCGGGACAGCGCATGCGCGCGCGAGGTGCCACGCCTCCTCCTGCTTGCCGCTGAGACTCTGGACGCGTGGGTGAACGCCCCGGCGTCGTCCCGATCCGCCCGACCCCTCTCTCTCCCCCTGCTCTCTCCCTCGCTGATCCCCACCTCACCGGGTGTAGCCGACGCTGCTGTTCACCGTAGCTGCAGCCACCGCCTCCCCCTCGCTTCTCTGACCGGCCCACGAGCTGCGCCTAGACCCCGAGCACCTCTCCGCCGACCCACGCAAGGCCGGAGGACCCCAAGACGACGCCGCGACCTTTCTTCCCCGTCCACGGCCGCCGGATGCCGCCGTCCGATTCGCCGGCTCCGCCGCCTCCCTGAGGCCACTGAGCTGCTCTACTACCTCACTGTGACCTCCTACGCCGCCCCTCTCCCTCGCCGTGCTCGATTTCACCGCGTAGCCGTCACTTCTGTCGATCCGAGAACCCGTCGCCGCCGGCCGTGTCGCCGCCGTGCCTAGAGCTCACGCACGTCGCGTCTGAGCATACCACCGTGCTCAGCGCAATGCCAGAAGCCCAAAAGCCCCACCCGCTGCTCCTGCCGTTCGCTGTAGCGTCGTCTTCGCCGACGCCCGATCTCTGGCCGCCGCCATAGCTCGTCTCCGGCGAGTTTCCGGCCACCCCGCGCCCTCCAGCTTCTTCGGTTGGATGCGGTCGAGCACGGGCTCCCTCCTGGTGCCCTCAGCGCAACCAGCCGTTGCCCCTAGCGCCACCCCGAGGAGTCGCCGCCGCACTGGATGGTCGCCGGCGGCCCAACCCCGGCCGTGCCGACGTGGCACTATCATTAGCGGCTAATGACGCCACTAACTAACCCCCCTAGCTCACTGACAGACGGGCCCCGCCCCTTAATTAACCACAGGGTTATTTCCTGTTTAAATTAAGCTAATGCTCGTGGCCCCACCGGTTAGTTTGACCTTGCCACCTCAGCGTTGACCTGGCCCCACTAGTCAGCCTCTGCTGCTGACGCTGTTACACTGACCGCGGGACCCACAGGTCAGGGTTGACCTGGGCTGGCGCCTTTGACCTGCTGACGTCACCCCGACGTCATGCTGACGCAGTTAACCTTTTTCTGGATTTATTCTTATTCAGGAAATTCCAGAAAATAGTGCTAACTTCTAAAAATCATAGAAATTAATTTGTAACTCCAAATGCAAAGTGTTATATATGAAAAATGGTCAGAAAAATCCAATCTATCCATCTGTACTGGTTTCATGCATGTTTAAACAAGTTAACTTGCTGTTTAGTGCAAAACATGATAAAGCACTATTTAAGATCACAAGTGAGTTTGAACTTTGAATCTTTCTTTCAAAATAGCTCAAACCCATCTTATTGTAGTTGGATTAGCCCAACACACTCATTTTACCATGTCTTGATCATGCATCATATTGTTGCATTGCAATGATTGTGTTCCCTCTTTGTTGCCGGTGTTGTCCCCTCTCGGTAGACGATGTCCCGACGTTGTGATCGTTGACACTGATGAAGACTCAATGCTATCTTCAGAAGTGCCAGGCAAGCAAAAACCCCTTGTTCATTCCGATACAATCCCACTCTCTCCCTCCTGCTCTCTTTTACTGTACTAGGACAACAACGATTCATCTACTACTTGCTGCGGTAGTTGAACCCCTTATCCTCTGCATGACCTGTCATTGCCACAGTAAATAGATGAAACCCACTAGCATGAGTAGGAGTTGTTTGAGCCCTGATGTGCCTACTCATTCATGCTTGTTTGTCGTGCCTGCTATTGCTTAGAGTTGTGTCAGGTCTGATTCATCGGGGATGTATCGGAGGTGTGTGAACATGTCCTACTGTTGAGAGCTAAGTGTGTGAACACGATTTGGTAAAGGTATCGGTGAGAGGCCATGTAGGAGTACATGGTGGGTTGTCTCATTGACGTCCTCCTCAGGAACTAAGTTCTGAGTTTGTGATTCATGAAACAGCTACTACCATGCATTGTGCCCTGAAATATGACCCCGCTCGACTTCTTAATCACCCTTGTCCTCTGTCCAGGAGTTGCAAGTAGTTTCTGGTTTTTGTAGTATGCTGGAGGCCGTGGGCAGCGCTGACCCGAGGGGTGGGCTGTGATGCGGTAGGCACGTGGCCGGGTATGCCGGGCGCCCGTTTGGTGTCGCGGAACCCTGTACACATTGTTCGGGGCCGTATGTGGAAACCTCGGCCGGACTCCCTGCAGATGGAACCTGAATAGGCGATAAACCTGGACTAGACACTTGAGTGTTTAGCTAGGTCGTGGTCTACACCCACGTCGGCTTTCGCTTGAAGTCTGCCGAGCACATGTCGTGTGCAGACGCTAAGTGGTGGAAACATGTATGAAGAAGTACACCCCTGCAGGGTTAACATCATCTATTCGAATAGCCGTGTCCACGGTAAAGGACTTCTGGGTTGCCTATAACAGTTCATAGACAAGTGAAAGTGGATAATCTAAAATGCGCGAGATAAGCGTGAGTGCTATGGATGGCGTTCTCGTAGGGAGACGGGAGCGGATCCATAGTGGTGTATTGATATGGTGAATATGTGGACTCCTGTGCACCACCTCAAATGAGTTACTTGCAGTCGTAGTTCAGGATAGCCACCGAGTCAAAGCTGGCTTGCTGCAGTTAAACTCCACCACCCCCTTTGTTGATACCGATGCATATGTAGATAGTTCTGATGTAAGTCTTGCTGGGTACATTTGTACTCACGTTTGCCTATTTTATGTTTTGCAAAGAGACTTCAGTCTCGCTAGTAATTCCGTGTGGACTTCGACGTTTAGCTTGTTACCTCAGCTACGATCTTGTGCCCTCGGCAGGATCTAGTAGATAGTCAGGCTTCTCAGCCTTTTTCATTTATAGTTGTCTGTACTCAGACATGTTAAGCTTCCTCATGTGTTTGACTTGTATGCCCTGAATGCTGGGTCGAGAGACCCATGTTTGTAATATCTCGCTCCTTGGAGCCTAATGAATAATTACTCTGAGTCGTAGAGTCTTGTTGTGATGCCATGTTGTATTTGCACATATCGAGCATATTGTGTGTATGATTGAAATGCTTGGTATGTGTGGGATCCGACAACCTAGTTGTTTATCCTTGGTAGCCTCTCTTATGGGGAAATGTAGTCCTGTGCTTCCATGAGCCATAGTAGTCCGCTATAGCCCGGTTCACCGGAGTCCTGCTAGCCCAGCACTACTGCTCCGGAACACTTGACTGGCCGGCATGTGATTCACTTCGTTCCTGTGTCTGTCCCTTCGGGGAAATGTCACGCGGTGACATCCGGAGTCCTGCCTAGCCTGCTACAGCCCGGGTTCCCGGAATCCTGTTAGCCCAATGCTACAGCCCGGATTCGCACGCTGCTGACCCATATGCTCGATGTTGATTCATGTATGCCTGTCCCCGTAAGTTAGTGCCACTTTGGGTTCACGACTAGTCATGTCAGCCCGGGTTCTCTGTCATATGGATGCTAGCGACACTATCATATACGTGAGCCAAAAGGCGCAAACGGTCCCGGGCCATGGTAAGGCGACACCCGTGGAAATACCGTGCGTGAGGCCGCAAAGTGATATGAGGTGTTACAGGCTGGATCTGTGTGACTTAGAATTGGGGTCCTGACAGCTTTGGTATTAGAGCCTGACTGCCTGTAGGATTACGAAGCCAAACTGGTCGAAGTTGAGTCTAGAAATTCTTTAGTTATATAAGGGAATTGATTGTGGAAGGGAACGTAAGGCTCTTTTTACTCCTTAACCTTATGCCCTTCTGATCTGAGTCATCCTCTTCTCTTCTACGGGGATTAAGAACTAGGCCTCTCATCTTTCTATCAGGATCACGTGTTACTAATCCGTAGACTTATAGGAATGATGGATTCAAGCCCCAGTTCAGTTCCTACTACTTCCGTATGTTAACTGTTGATCTCGAAACCTTGATATTGTGCTTCTGAGTGGCTATGCCACCATTTTTGTAGCATGTCTCCAATCGTTTTGAGCATTTACAGCCGTTATGCTGTCCGAGTTGTCCCAGGTTTCTAAACAATCTGATGCATTTGCAAAATCCTTTCCCTCTGGTTTCGATGTTCCTTTAGGCCAGGTTAATCACACAAATTGTTGAGTTGAGGTATTCCATTGCCTCGACATATATGTTGGAGCTATTATTATGACCATAGATGTCTAGAGTATCACCTAGTAAACTAGCCATGTTTTGTGTTCCCGGAGTGATGATTATGGCCACCATTCTTGAAAGCGTCCCATGATGCCATTTACTAGTAGGTATTCTACTCCTGGGTTCTTGACCCAAGATTCACTCTACTTACCTCGTGTTGATAGTGTTGCTCGTACCTTTAGGATACTAGTAACCTTTGTGATAGTCTTCGAGGTCCGTGGTATATCATTCTTCCAAATACCATGAACCATCCTTGGCAGAAGTTCCTCGTTGAACCAAAAGATCACAACAAGAGTGCTCTAGATGAGTTCCCCATTCTATATTGTGACTCTGCCAATCCTACCTCTCTGCATGGGGTATCCAGAAGAAATATGTTGAATTTGTTCGGCATACTAATCCATGCATCCACAACTCAGAAAAACATATGTTCCTTTGAGTTGTTCCTCTTTAGTTGTCTTCTGACCTTCGTCTATCAAATGATAGTCAAGAGTATGCGTGCATTCGTTCATCGGTGCTTATTATTCTTGTGGTCCGTCAAGCCATTCTATTTCGGAATGACTAGGAGAAACAAACTCCAGCACCTCATCCATTTCTTGGAGTGGGAAAAGTATTTGTATTCCGCAAATCAAAATGCCAGTACAGCTTTTGTTCTGTTCTACCTCGGAGTATTACTCCCATTATGTCAGGATTGTCATGAGAATTGCACCATTTCTCATGAATTCTTGACATAGTGATACTTCTTGCCATCATTTTTCATTCCTCGGTTCCGCGTTATTGTAACCGGAATGCCGACAAGTGAGTCGTGGTGTGTGGAATCAATACTCCTAGCAACTCCATTGATTGGTAGTTAATGGACAATATTCTCATTCTTAGCGTGTTGGTTATTAAATCACCATCCTAAGATTGATCGTGCTACCTTGTCCTTATTTCTGGTGCACTCTTCGATTGATGAGTTAGGATTTTGTCAAATCCTCGCTCATTTGATCATATCGTCTCGCCCTGAAAAGCAAGATTGTTCTCGATCTCAATAACATGTTGGTGGATCAAGATTTTCCAAATATCTTCTTGGAAGTACCACCAGGTTGTCCCCTGACCAATATGTTGAGTTCGTGATCAAGTTGGTTTTCCAATAAGCCACTCTTTCTCCAAGAATTTGTGTCGGATACCCCGAGCTAGTTGGTTAAGCTAAACAACAACCTAAAGAGTTGGAAGATAAAGCTTTCCCGACTTAGTTCATTTTAAGGGATATCTTGTATGTGTGTTGAAGAAGATGATATCATCATTGATTGATCCTTGTTTCAATTGTTGGATCTATTGCCTTACCCAAATCTTTGATTTGCGCATGGGCTAACGTCAAATCAAATCAGAATCAACGGTATTCGTAATGTTGTCTTACTCGTGGTTGTTTCCTCGAGCATACACCATTGTATCCTTTGGGTCTGACCAATGCTATCACCTTGTTCACATAATTCTGGAATTTCACTTATGTGGAAACCTGGATGAATTGTTGTTGAGCCCATCAGCAACATTGTTATCTTCTCCATGATTTGTGTTGAACATCCAGCTAGTATTGGAAACTTTATAAGCATTATCTTCATGTCCCGTTCATGAAGCATATGCTTGGATGCAAGAAGTGACTTCCTCTAATTCATGTGCATTTGATGCAAGTTGCCGCCGTGAATTCGAGAAAGCATGTTTTTACCTCCTCTGGAATCATCCCAAGTCAGTTATGCACGTGCGAAGTATTCCGTGGTCTGTTAGACTGATCATCTTCATCCATATGAATTCTCTAGCACACCAAGCCACTGACTGCTTTGTTCAAGGAGAAGGAGTTCCTTCATAAGAGCTAATCCGGACTTATGAAAGAACTTCGATCTCCTCGTTGATGGTTCCCAACCAGAACTCGGTAGTGTTTTATTGTAAGACTACCATGTGGGCATGTTTGTCTAGGACAATGTGTTCACATGTTTGTAGCAGAACCAGCTCATGTTTTGGAGCTTACTACCGTAGTCCATTTCCCGGGAATCTTGCAACGTCATCTCGTCGATTTGTGTTGCAAACTTTAATTTTTCTTCCTAGACTTGATGAGTCTGGAATATTCTGACACCAACCAGATCTGAATCTCAGGCAGATATGATGGTTGGAATGTTTCCTGAGAACTATAATATTGGTCTCCCTGTAACCCGGTAAGTGGATGTCGTGGCCAACACACCTAGCCGGAAGGCCTATTATCGTAGTATCTTGGTTGAAGAACTTGGTCACCTCCCCATAGGGATTTCGTAGGATTTACTCCCTAGTTGTCCCTTATGGAATTTTGTGTTCCCGAAGTCCGACCTTTTACTTGATGTTCTAGATATCAAACCATATCTATGAATGGGATACGCTAGTACATCAAGGAGAACATTAGAAGCGGAGTGCTAAATGTCTCTCTGTCGATCGTTCAGATTTTGTCCCCTTGGCCTTGCTACCTAAGGTGAAATCTGAGAAAGTGTTATCTTCTTTGCATCTGCATCGTCCATCACTATTCATCATGGTAGTATGTTGTGTTGCCAGGATCCTTGACACGGATATTGGTAAAACCTTGATGAATATGGAAATGCTCAAGTTCTTGAGAGCACGCACAAGCACTAGGTGTTATTATTGGCACTAACTGGGATTGCTCCTAGTTTTCTTCGGTTATGTTATAACCACTCCAACAGTGGAATTATTCCCTACTGTTGAGTTCCTCCCCAGTTACTAGAATCATTCCTAGCATTTGCATTTTTTGTTCCCAGCTTGCACCGTCATTGTGCCATCCTACCTTGGCTTACCCTTCCCAGTAATTACTGATAAGGACCATCTTCAAAAGTGGTCCCACCAGGGGTTTCATCCATTTCCGGTGATAAGCAAATCACCCCTTGTGTTGTCTTCAACAGGGTAATCCACATCATCCATACTAGTCCGAGTATGCTACTCCTTCGAACTCCATCAAACGATCATATGGGATTTACCTCAGGCTGGTATAGAGAGTTTCAATAATCTATGCATCAAAAGTAATTCCTTTTGCCACTTGAGGGAATAATTCTATGAGTCACCCTCCTCTAAGGTGTTTTGTTGCGATGTCATGGCAACTCAAATCCTCGCTACGATGACAACCGTTCACCACCCTCTTAGGTGTGGAATTGTTGTCTACCTAGTGAACCCTCGTCATCTATTCCACTCCATCCCTCTAGATGTGTGCTTCGTGTTTTAGCTCGAGCGATGTTGCTATGTCTCATTCCGTGAGTTGATCCTGAGTTGTTCGATTTTCGAGAAGATCGATCCTTCTAGAGTTTCCTTCTCCTCTCGTTGTCATGTTGGCTGACGTTCTCAGAGCAAGACGACAAGACAAAGATGGTGATTGAATGAACGTTCTTTTGAAGTGCAACCTGGATCGTGAAGATTGTGTTAGTTTGCGTTCCCTCTTCATCTTACCCTACGCTTGAATCTCGGGACGAGATTCTTGTTTAGTGGGGGTGAGTTGTCACATCCCTAGTTCTTGTTTGCACTAGGCTAGCCCTTCATGTGTGCATCATGTTTAAATTTTCCAGAAACTTGAAATGGGGATGATCAAACCCTTAGCACCAAAATAATGCAAATAGGTTCAACTCTAAAATGTTTTCAATGATCCCAAATTGGTCTGCAAAAATGTTCATGATTTATGGAAAAAGGTGAAAACCATATCCAGAGATGATGCATATTTTTGCAGGACATTTTGGTATTTGAATTAACACAATACATATTTGAGTTGGAGCTATTTAAATGCTATATATAATTTAGATGCTTCAAAAATGTTGGAAATTGTTCACGGTCACTGGAATAATTCAGATAGGACCCATGACTAATTCCAGGATTTTATGAAATGATTTGGTATTTTAATCAAATCAAAAACAGAAGAAACAGAATTAGAAAAGAGAGGAAGAGAGTTACCTGGGCCACTTACCTGGCCAGCCCAGCCCACTGGCCTGGTGCCAGTCATCCCTAACCTCTGCGAGTAGGCAGAGGCGGGACAGCGCACGCGCGCGCGAGGTGCCACGCCTCCTCCTGCTTGCCGCTGAGACTCTGGACGCGTGGGTGAACGCCCCGGCGTCGTCCCGATACGGCCGACCCCTCTCACTCTCCCCTGTTCTCTCCCTCGCTGATCCCCACCTCACCGAGCGTAGCCGACGCTGCCGTTCACTGTAGCTGCAGCCACCGCCTCCCCCTCGCTTCTCTGACCGGCCCACGAGCTGCGCCTAGACCCCGAGCACCTCTCCGCCGACCCACGCAAGGCCGGAGGACCCCAAGACGACGCCGCGACCTTTCTTCCCTGTCCACGGACGCCGGATGCCGCCGTCCGATTCGCCGGCTCCGCAGCCTCCCTGAGGCCACTGAGCTGCTCTACTAACTCACTGTGAGCTCCTATGCCGCCCCTCTCCCTCGCCGTGCTCGATTCTGCCGCGTAGCCATCACTTCTATCGAACTGAGAACCTGTCGCCGCCGGCCGTGTCGCCGCCGTGGCTAGAGCTCACGCACGTCGCGTCTGAGCATACCACCGTGCTCAGCGCAATGCCAGAAGCCCAAAACCCCCACCCACTGCTCCTGCTGTTCACTATAGCGTCGTCTTCGCCGACGCCCGATCTCTGGCCACCGCCATAGCTCGTCTCCGGCGAGTTTCCGGCCACCCCGCGCCCTCCAGCTTCTTCGGATGGTCGCCGGCGGCCCAACCCCGGCCGTGCCGACGTGGCACTATCATTAGCGGCTAATGACGCCACTAACTAACCCCCTAGCTCACTGACAGACAGGCCCCGCCCCTTAATTAACCACAGGGTTATTTCCTGTTTAAATTAAGCTAATGCCCATGGCCCCACCGGTCAGTTTGACCTTGCCACCTCAGAGTTGACCTAGCCCCACTAGTCAGCCTCTGCTGCTGACGCTGTTACAGTGACCGCAGGACCCACAGGTCAGGGTTGACCTGGGCTGGCGCCTTTGACCTGCTGACGTCACCCCGACGTCATGCTGACGCAGTTAACCTTTTTCTGGATTTATTCTTATTCAGGAAATTCCAGAAAATAGTGCTAACTTCTAAAAATCATAGAAATTAATCTATAACTCCAAATGCAAAGTGTTATATATGAAAAATGATCAGAAAAATCCAATATATCCATCCGTACTGGTTTCATGCATGTTTAAACAAGTTAACTTGATGTTTAGTGCAAAACATGATAAAGCACTATTTAAGCTCACAAGTGAGTTTGAACTTTGAATCTTTGGTTCAAAATAGCTCAAACCCATCTGATTGTAGTTGCATTAGCCCAACACACTCATTTTACCATGTCTTGATCATGCATCATATTGTTGCATTGCATTGATTGTGTTCCCTCTTTGTTGCCGGTGTTGTCCCCTCTCGGTACACGATGTCCCGACGTTGTGATCGTTGACACTGATGAAGACTCAATGCTATCTTCAGAAGTGTCAGGCAAGCAAAACCCCCTTGTTCATTCCGATACAATCCCACTCTCTCGCTCTTGCTCTCTTTTACTGCATTAGGACAACAACGATTCATCTGCTACTTGTTGCGGTAGTTGAACCCCTTATCCTCTGCATGACCTGTCATTGCCACAGTAAATAGATGAAACCCACTAGCACGAGTAGGAGTTGTTTGCGCCCTGATGTGCCTACTCATTCATGCTTGTTTGTCGTGCCTGCTATTGCTTAGAGTTGTGTCAGGTCTGATTCATCGGGGATGAATCGGAGGTGTGTGAACATGTCCTACTGTTGAGAGCTAAGTGTGTGAACACGATTTGGGAAAGGTATCGGTGAGAGGCCATGTAGGATTACATGGTGGGTTGTCTCATTGACGCCGTCCTCAGGAACTGAGTTCTGTGTTTGTGATCCATGAAACAGCTATTACCATGCATTGGGCCCTGAAATATGACCCCGCTCGACTTCTTAATCACCCTTGTCCTCTATCCAAGAGTTGCAAGTAGTTTATGGTGTTTGTAGTATGCTGGAGGCCGTGGGCAGCGCTGACCCGAGGGGTGGGCTGTGATGCGGTAACCACGTGGCCGGGTATGCCGGGCGCCCGTTTGGTGTCGCGGAACCCTGTACACATCGTTCGAGGCCGTATGTGGAAACCTCGGCCGGACTCCCTGCGGATGGAACCTGAATAGGCAATAAACCTGGACTAGAGACTTGAGTGTTTAGGTAGGTCGTGGTCTACACCCACGTCGGCTTTCGCTTGAAGTCTGCCAAGCACATGTCGTGTGCAGACGCTAAGTGGTGGAAACATGTATGAAGAAGTACACCCCTGCAGGGTTAACATCATCTATTCGAATAGCCGTGTCCGCGGTAAATGACTTCTAGGTTGCCTATAACAGTTCATAGACAAGTGAAAGTGGATACTCTAAAATGCGCGAGATAAGCGTGAGTGCTATGGATGGCGTTCTCGTAGGGAGACGGGAGCGGATCCATAGTGGTGTATTGATATGGTGAATATGTGGACTCGTGTGCGCCACCTCAAATGAGTTACTTGCAGTCGTAGTTCAGGATAGCCACCGAGTCAAAGCTGGCTTGCTGCAGTTAAACTCCACCACCCCCTTTGTTGATACCGATGCATATGTAGATAGTTCTGATGTAAGTCTTGCTGGGTACATTTGTACTCACGTTTGCCTATTTTATGTTTTGCAAAGAGACTTCAGTCTCGCTAGTAATTTCGTGTGGACTTCGACGTTTAGCTTGTTACCTCAGCTACGATCTTGTGCCATCGGCAGGATCTAGTAGATAGTCAGGCTTCTCAGCCTTTTTCATTTATAGTTGTCTGTACTCAGACATGTTAAGCTTTCGCATATGTTTGACTTGTATGCTCTGAATGCTGGGTCGAGAGACCCATGTTTGTAATATCTCGCTCCTCGGAGCCTAATGAATAAATACTCTGAGTCGTAGAGTCTTGTTGTGATGCCATGTTGTATTTGCACATATCGAGCATATTTTGTGTATGATTGAAATGCTTGGTATGTGTGGGATCCGACAACCTAGTTGTTTATCCTTGGTAGCCTCTCTTATGGGGAAATGTAGTCTTGTGCTTCCATGAGCCATAGTAGTCCGCTACAGCCCAGTTCTCCGGAGTCCTGCTAGCCCAGCACTACTGCTTCGGAACACTTGACTGGCCGGCATGTGATTCACTTCGTTCCTGTGTCTGTCCCTTCGGGGAAATGTCACGCGGTGGCATCCGGAGTCCTGCCTAGCCTGCTACAGCCCGGGTTCCCGGAGTCCTGTTAGCCAAGTGCTACAGCCCGGATTCGCACGCTGCTGACCGACATGCTCGATGTTGATTCATGTATGCCTGTCCCCGTAAGTTAGTGCCACTTTGGGTTCACGACTAGTCATGTCGGCCCGGGTTCTCTGTCATATGGATGCTAGCGACACTATCATATACGTGAGCCAAAAGGCGCAAACGATCCTGGGCCATGGTAAGGCGACACCCGTGGGAATACCGTGCGTGAGGCCGCAAAGTGATATGAGGTGTTACAGGCTGGATCTGTGTGACTTAGAATCGGGGTCCTAACACCGGCGGACTCGGGCGGCTGCACCGCGCCCATCCAGAGGGAGAGCTGGCACCGGGGATGACTAGGGTGGCCGCGACTTGGGGGCAACAGAGGACGAGGCGGCGGTGGCTGTTCGAGGGGCGGCGGCCAAACGTGGCTCCGGCGAGAGGGTGGGGTGGTGGAGAGGTTCGCCGGGGCACGTGCAGGACTCAGGTGAGGTCAGTGGGTGGAGAAGGGGACCGGAGAGCGCGAATTTAAGCCGAGCTTCGCGGCGGCCATGTCGGCAATGGTGGTCATGGAGGGCGTCTCGGGCTCGGGGAAGTGCATGGGCGGGGCTGGTGGAGGTTCAGGAGGCCAGTGGTGAGGTCGAGAGGCCTCGGGGTGGGCTTATATAGCCGCGGGGAGGGGTGGCCGAGCTGGCACCGCCGCAGACGCATGTCCAGCGCCGCGGACGCGTGCTCGCGCGCATGAACTCGGGGGCAAACGACGGGGAGGGCACAAGGGAGAGCTCACGGGGAAGAGACGACCAAGGGAGGGGCAGAGGAAGAGGCCGAGCGCTAGTGAAGCTCGGTCGGCCACAGTGCGCCCGTGGGCGCGCGGCGGTTTGCGTCAGTGAGCAAGAGGACGGAGGTGGCAAGGGCTCAGGGCAACGCAGTCGATCACGAGGAGGCCATTGGACATGCTGGTGAGTTGATACGAGGAGGGAATGGACGAGCACAGCGTCGGGGACGATCCAGAGCGCGTTTACTGCACACTAGGGCGATGGTGACCGCGCGCACTGGTGCACACAGTGCCACAAACGATGCCAAATGATTTCTGGGGGTTAGTCCTTCCTGGGTAGGCTGTAACTACGGTGGTAACTTGGTTTAAAGCACTCTGGTAAAAAAGAAATAACCCTCTGAAGTTTACTGCAGTAAACTTGGGTGCGCACTGGTGATCAACAGGAAGGGTTTTGGGAGCAATGGAGTTGTCTACTAGGTTGAGGTAAAGAAGGACTTACATCCTGGTAAGTTGGAGGAGATTTGGATAAAGATTTAATGTAGTTTCTTAACAACCACATAATCTGGTCAGAAATGCAGATCATGATGGTGCTCTCACATAGAGTATCAACTTGGGCTAAGATTGGGCAAAGCTTGATTATTTGTACATATGGAGATGCTGTGAAAAGCTCATGCCAAATGGACAAGCCAAAATGGCACTTGCTTTACAAACATCATTTCTGTCTAGAAACTTCAAATAATTTTGGTGGTCAAATGGCTCATTGAAATGATGCCAAATTGGGTGGAGAGAGGTTTTATAGGTATAAGAATGATCTGGTAATTTATTAGGATTTTTGAAGCAATACAAAATATACTTGCTTCACAACCTGAAAATATTGCCAAAATCAAAGATTTGCTCCTGTGCTCACATAGATGATTGGATGGGGCTGCAAATGGGTGAAAGGGTTTAATATGAGCACATTAAGGAGTGTGCAAAATTTCAACTCATTTGGATACTCCTAGCTAGTACTTCCTTCACAAAGCCTTCTGTGTGACAGAAACTTTGAAAATTCACTGAGGAAGATTGGCTAGGCAAATAAATTTGAACTTGTTCATGAGGCAATTATTTTGACATATAAACATGCCCAAAAAGGTTGGGAGGCACTAGGAGAAATATAAATGACAATTCCTTCACAAAGTGCCATTTAGGGCAGAAAGGAAGAATAATTATTAGGGAATTATTTTTGAACTGGCCAAGGAAATGTTTGGGCCTATTTGAGCTATATATGACCCAAAGGAATTATGAGAATTATTTGGGGATTTTTGGATGGACAGAAATATAGGTTGCTTCACAACCTAGGGCAGATAGGGTTACTCCTTTAATGAAAAAGGAATTTTCCCTAGAAAAAGATTTTAGGCTTTGGTCAAGGAGTGAAGTGACATGATCTTTGGCAAGGTTTTGAGAATGACGAGCCACTTGGGAGGAGGAATGAAGATGATTTCCCAGGTGGCAAGGCCACAGAACCACTCCAAAAAGAAAACAGAGCAAAAACCAAATAAATCAGAAGAAAAAGAAAAGGGCCAAAATCCAGGCTGTTACAAACCTTCCCCCCTTAAAGAAATCTCGTCCTCGAGATTTGGTTGCTCTGGGAACAAGTATGACTTGAGGACACCGTCTCCAACTTGGGTATCCTTTTTCCATTATTTATTGTTCCCATAAGAATTTCATATGATCAACTTACCTTGCTCTGGGGTGGTTTGCTTCACCTTTCCACAAATTCTGACGGGTCTTTGCTCATATACCAAATCTTTTTGCTGACGCAAATTTTCTCATATCTGCGGCCGTATCCAATGGATCTGAGCATAAATTTTTCCTTTGGTCAGGAAAACCCTTTTACTTCTGTCATGTGGTTGCTTCAAATAAATGCAGGCCTTCTAGTTTCAATAAATGCTGAGAATTATCATGGCCATCTTCTGACAGGATCTGACGGCTCATAGCTAGGGGGCACTGATTTATCTTGATTTATTTCTTTGGCTCGAGCATGAGATATGTACCCTCGATTTGACTGCCTTCTGTCGTGAGCAATATATTGGTGTATGGAGTTATAGCTGTGTCAAACCTCAACTATTTACATCTTGAGACTGGCCCGACAGGGGCTGACGGACAACTACTTTTCCTGACAGACTGACCATGTACTTGATTCCGTCGGTGAGTATACCGGGTCTGAGCTGATTGTTCGGCTTTTGATTTTTCTCATGTGGTCGATATACCCATCTGTGGTAATAGGCTGTGATATGCTTTAATACTGCCGCTGAAGTCAGACTGCTGAGATTGCAAAGGAATCTTAAATCTGACAGAACAGACTTGGATATTCCACACTAACCGTGTCAAGCAGGTCGGCGGGATATGAAAAATCCTTGTAAATAGAGTAGGCCGCTGAGAGTATACCTTTGGGAATCCATATGGAATAATGGCCTCCAACTGACTTGGGTATCCTGACCCTGATGGTCGTGCAAAAATCATCATACCTTTGCTGTCAGTCCCATCCTTTTTACAGTCATGATTTTCTTTGTCAGGATACCTTACTGAGATAACTTGGCCACACCTGTCCTTGATTCTTCATATGACTATGGATGCGATTAGTATTTTTGACATTATTCCTCCTTGTTTTCTGACCTGAGTCCGCACACATATGACATATACCCGGGGTTTGTAGCTGTACAGAGCTCATTGCTGAGGCCAATCATACAAGAAGGTGACAAGGTTTTATAATATCTCCTTGTCAATTGCGGGAATAATGATCTTGATGACCATTGTCAAGACTGTGGATTCTGTGATGTCATCTCCAAATATTATCGCTTCTTGCATCACATGGGAGGTATCTCTGCTTATTTTCCTTTGCCTTTCTAGGGAGGTTGTGGGATCCTTACTTTTCTTAGGTATATCTGCTGGATCTTGCCGCATCTCGTATGAGTTACTGATATGACCGGGGATACATGCTCACCATATATAAGAAGGATATGCCACCGATCACTCGATCCTTGCGGTAGGCATCTGTTTTGTCTGAATTTTACCTCTGACAAAATTATTGCAAATCTGGTCCTTGCGCGGTACTGCCATACATCGGCAACTCATCATATATTCACGGAGGATGGTGCAATATTGTGATACTGACGTGGACTGGGTAGCTTACGAGAGAAGCCATCCGAGTAGCTTGCTGAGGAAGACTTGTTAACTTCTGCTCAAAGCTTTTGTTTGGGTATCTTTTAGGTGAAGGATCTATAGCTTGCACACGAAGCTTGTCATGTGTATTGTGCTGGAGAAGCCTGAGTTCAGTACTTGAGAAGCTTCTCCTCAGGTTTGCTTGTTGAGAAAAATTCATTTCCATCTGTCAGAAGCCTTTACTGAGGTGTCTTGCTGTGAAAGACTGGGTATCATGGATCGGAAATTGTTCACATATCATAATGAGGAAAAATGAGGAGCCTTGCATCATAAATTTCTTCCGATAGCATGTGGAATAATACTGAGTTCCTTATATCCAAAACTTCAGACTGCCATGCAGACTGAAATCCATACACACGCCCATAATATTCTGAGGCTGATTATTTGCATGAGAAAAATTGTTTGACTGTCTTCCTTGAGCATATCACATTCTGACTTAATTTCGGGTGATAACATATTTCAAACATCATGCCTTGCTGAGCCAAAACTTTGTATATGACCCATACCTCTGTCTGAAAACATACTGTTGATCTTGTAACTGACTTGTCTTTCTGCTGGCTGGATCATAACTGTTGTGAGGATTTTGCACTGAGGTAGACTCGATGCTGATAATCAATTTAATACACCATTGGTATTTTGAGCAGATTTTAATCCATAATGCAGTTGACTGGGTAGACCATAACGTCTAGCTGAGCTTCTTTCAAATATTTCAAATCCTTATTGCTTCTTCGAGTCCGGTGTCGGTGGATGAGCAATTCTTTATAGGGGAAAAATAATGTAACACCGGGCCCCAAAAAGAAAGAGGCAAAGAAAACTCAACTAAACAAAAACACACAACAACAATCAATTCGCACACAATCAGCGTCACATATTACTGCTAGTCACACAATATGCATGCCTACTTAAGCACACAAATCTCACGGGGTCTCCGGTTCTACGATCTAGCATGCTGTGACGATGTGCACGAGGACGAATAAATGTGTGGAAGAATTGGTGTAAACTACGCTACACCAAGTGCTAGCTTAGCCAGATAGCAACCTGGACTAGCTCGGAGGCGAGGACGTACTCGGTAATCATGTAGTGGGACACGAAGGTCGCAACCACATTATTATCAAGCGGACGGAAAAAGATCTGTACTTGTCCAAGAAATAGGATAGCGGGGAAAACTGAGGCTGCTGACATTGCCCTTTCTTGATAACTAAGATCATTAAGGGTTGCCAACATGACAAAATAAAAGAACGATCCGGGATAGAAGCATGTCCATCGCCGAAACGATAGACGGGACTGGAAGAAAGACATCGGCGCGATACCTGACCACCATTTTTGCAAACAGTGTCGGGATCACTTGGCATCACTCTGCTGGGTCAGAGATGACACCAATCACCGAAAGAAAAAGGAACTGGAGAAATGCAAAGGTTGAGCTGTAGTGGATCCGAACCGATGCCAGCTACACTCACCAGATAAACCGTTATCACAAATACTAAGGCTATATGCATGCTATGCAACAAACAAATGCGGCAACCAAATGCAATAAACAAACCAGACTCTATACTACCGATTTCTACCGGTTTCTACCGCTCGCGCTAACTAGGGCGTCCTACAGCCAGACCTGCTCTGGTACCAAGCCTATGGCACCCCGGCTCAGAGAAACCAGAACGCCCCGTATTCCAGCCCAGAGATCGAGGAGAAGTCTCTGGAATACGGCACTGCTTGACATAGAACAAATCAGCTCTTATTACAAGAATAAATACAAAGGTCTGATGTTACAAAGGTTCACATCAGCACGGCGACACTACGCCTGCGATACTACACTTGCTCTATGCTAGCAGCGGAACAACTCTTAGCAGCGGAAATCTTCTAGCAGCGGAACAACGACGAAGGTGGTGAACTCCACTCCGCAGGGACTCTGGCTGGGACACGATCTAGCTCGCACGAATGGAAACCACGACAAGCAAATCAAGCAATCACGGCATTACCTGCAATCTGGCATCACACGCCAGGTCAGTACATTGAATGTACTTGCAAGCTCACAACAACCAAAAACATCAAGGCAAGACAACAACATAGCATTAAGCAGGTTAATTAAATTAACAGCTACCATGATACAACAACAACTCCTAAGCATGATATGAAACTACTACAATGCTGATAAATCACCATCTCTGATCTCCATAACCATATCTCTCTTGGCTAACCGGCCAAGCAATATACCATCTCGATCACCTCGTGATCAAAACCAAACTGTAACCGTGATCCTTACGGCGATCACAACCCGACCAATGAATGGCCCGTGATCCTTACGGCGATCACAACCCGACCAATAATTGGCCAATCTGTACTGCTCCAAATATCCACATATCCATCACCTAAAAGTCATTCTGTCATGTGAGTGTTGATCGAACGGTGTACCCTAGTACGAACCCATGCCCATGACCGAGGACGCGGCTATCGATAGATTAAACACACACTCTACAGAGGTAGCGCACTTTACCCACACAAGAGAACCCGTGGCCTCGCACTCCCATTCGGGTGGACCAACGGTGTTCCGACAAAACCGATCTACTGCCATGACACTCTCCCGGCCACTCCGACTCACTCCCCACTGGCCTAAGTCATGGGTGGCCCCGTGTCTATCAAAGACACAACGACCACCGTCGTGGCCCGTCCCACACGGGGACACATATCCAAAAACTCAAACAACGGGCACACAAGGCTTATGTCCACCTACCTGATATGGATAGCGCGCGCCCATAACCTTCCCTCGTTAGAGGCACCGGCGAGAGGCACGACAATAGACCGCATTAGGGCCGTCCCATACCAGCAAATGTGGTTGCATTGGAAAAGTTCGATTCGGCGGCACCTGACCAACTTAATGACGGAATTTATCCCCAAAAATATAACCATGATAACTGATACTCCGATGTCAACCATCAAACTATAATCCAAGTCACAGCAATATCCAACAAATAATCCAAGCATAATATCATCATCTCAAAATACTCCGAGGATAGCATATAATACTACTATCATGATGAATCCGAAACAATAATCCTACTACTCCAATAACAAGAATACAGCTATCCAGCTAAGATCCACATGTAACCAGCATCCCCGAAAATAATACTCCAAGCAACAGAACATCAACTAGCATCATGAAAATAATCATACTAACCACTAATAATCCAAAGGTAGCATGATATCCAAAGTAATACTCCAAAACATACTAACAAATATCATCAAGAAACAATCATAATAGCAGCCACTAATACTCCAATGGCAAAATGATACTCATCAACTACACACATAACTCCTAGTAATCCAACCAATAGCATGGCAACCACAACATCAAAATACTACTCCAAGAAAATGCCATGCACAGATCACAAGTAGCTAAAACAATATTTTAAACAAGTTCAAATAAGTGAAACCATGTCACGGCATTGCAATCATGCAAATGGAGGGTGTGGCTTGCCTGGGGTGGAAGAAATCACCGGAAGAAAGTGTGAGAAGCTCGCGGAAAGAATCGCCGGATATCGTTCTCTCTCAGAGGGGGCTGAATAAGGGCAGGGGCAAAATGGTCATTTTCAAAATGTCAAAACATGGTCAAAATGGTTCCATCAGAACGGTCTCGATGAAACGAAGAAGTAGGCTTTGGATTCACCTCATTTGGAGTTACGGATAAACAGTTATGAGGGGTTGAAGTTCAGGGACTTTTCTGCAAAAATAATATTCACAGTCGGGTCCCCGAGTGGATAAGGCAGAAGCGTAAAGTTAGGAATACGCTTTCGGTCAGCGAAAACGTAAAGTGGAAATACGCTTTCACTTATCTGACGTGGCGGGGGCTGGTCAACACGGGGCCGGCTCCTGTGAGGCTGACGCGCGGGTCCCTCCGCATCTTCTCTCTCCTCCCACGCCTCCTTCTTCCCCCGCTGCTCCCCCGACAGGAACAGAGGAGAGGGAGCAGGGCGCTGCCGGCGCTGGCCTCGCCGCCTCCAGCCACCTCCGGTCGAGGCGAGGGCACCAGCGAGCGCGGCTTACTCCGCCGCCTCCGTTCCCGCAGAGAGGAGCCCTGGGGAGCGGCAAAACGACGGCGAGGGGCGGTGGCAGAGAAGACCAGGGGCGGATGGGCGACGAAGGGCGCGGGCGGCTCCGGCCATCTCCGGCCCGGGAGAGGGCACCGGCGGACTCGGGCGGCTGCACCGCGCGCATCCAGAGGGAGAGCTGGCACCGGGGATGACTAGGGTGGCCGCGACTTGGGGGCAACAGAGGACGAGGCGGCGGCGGCTGTTCGAGGGGCGGCGGCCAAACGTGGCTCCGGCGAGAGGGTGGGGTGGTGGAGAGGTTCGCAGGGGCACGTGGAGGACTCGGGTGAGATCAGTGGGTGGAGAAGGGGATCGGAGAGCTCGAATTTAAGCCGAGCTTCGCGGCGGCCATGGCGGCAATGGTGGTCGTGGAGGGCGTCTCGGGCTTGGGGAAGTGCATGGGCGGGGCTAGTGGAGGTTCAGGAGGCCAGTGGTGAGGTCGAGAGGCCTCGGGGTGGGCTTATATAGCCGCGGGGAGGGGTGGCCGAGCTGGCACCGCCGCGGACGCGTGTCCGGCGCCACGGACGCGTGCTCGCGCGCATGAACTCGGGGGAAAACGACGGGGAGGGCACAGGGGAGAGCTCACGGGGAAGAGACGACCAAGGGAGGGGCAGAGGAAGAGGCCGAGCGCCATTAAAGCTCGGTCGGCCACAGTGCGCCTGTGGGCGCGCGGCGGTCTGCGTTGGTGAGCAAGCGGACGGAGGGGGCAAGGGCTCAGGGCAACGCAGTCGATCACGAGGAGGCCATTGGACATGCTGGTGAGTCGAGACAGGAGGGAATGGACGAGCACAGCGCCGGGGACGATCCAGAGCGTGTTTACTGCACGCCAGGGCGAATGTCACCGCGCGCACTGCTGCACACAGTGCCACAAACGATGCCCAATGATGTCTGGGGGTTAGTCCTTCCTGGGTAGGTTGTAACTACGGTGGTAACGTTGTTAAAAGCACTCTGGTAAAAAAGAAATAACCCTCTGAAGTTTACTGCAGTAAACTTGGGTGAGCACTGGTGATCAACAGGAAGGGTTTTGGGAGCAATGGAGTTGTCTACTAGGTTGAGGTAAAGAAGGACTTACATCCTGGTAAGTTGGAGGAGATTTGGATAAAGATTTAATGTAGTTTCTTAACAACCACATAATCTGGTCAGAAATGCAGATCATGATGGTGCTCTCACATAGAGTATCAACTTGTGCTAAGATTGGGAAAAGCTTGATTATTTGTACATATGGAGATGCTGTGAAAAGCTCATGCCAAATGGACAAGCCAAAATGGCACTTGCTTTACAAACATCATTTCTGTCTAGAAACTTCAAATAATTTTGGTGGTCAAATGGCTCATTGAAATGATGCCAAATTGGGTGGAGAGAGGTTTTATAGGTATAAGAATGATCTGGTAATTTATTAGGATTTTTGAAGCAATATAAAATACACTTGCTTCACAATCTGAAAATATTGCCAAAATCAAAGATTTGCTCCTGTGCTCACATAGATGATTGGATGGGGCTGAAAATGGGTGAAAGGGTTTAATATGAGCACATTAAGGAGTTTGCAAAATTTCAACTCATTTGGATACTCCTAGCTAGTACTTCCTTCACAAAGCCTTCTGTCTGACTGAAACTTTGAAAATTCACTGAGGAAGATTGGCTAGGCAAATAAATTTGAACTTGCGCATGAGGCAATTATTTTGACATATAAACATGCCCAAAAAGGTTGGGAGGCACTAGGAGAAATATAAATGACACTTCCTTCACAAAGTGCCATTTAGGGCAGAAAGGAAGAATAATTATTGGGGAATTATTTTTGAACTGGCCAAGGAAATGTTTGGGCATATTTGAGCTATATATGACCCAAAGTAATTATTAGAATTATTTGGGGATTTTTGGATGGACATAAATATAGATTGCTTCATAACCTAGGGCAGATAGGTTTACTCCTTTAATGAAAAAGGAATTTTCCCTAGAAAAAGATTTTAGGGTTTGGTCAAGGAGTGAAGTGACATGATCTTTGGCAAGATTTTGAGAATGACGAGCCACTTGGGAGGAGGAATGAAGATGATTTCCCAGGTGGCAAGGCCACAGAACCACTCAAAAAAGAAAACAGAGCAAAACCAATTAAATCAGAAGAAAAAGAAAAGGGCCAAAATCCAGGCTGTTACATTCGGATTGCCCATCAGATACATCTTCTAATCCGGTGATGTATAGCATCTATTTTTTGTCAGATTGGAGTGTACGCATGGATATGTGTGGACCATGAAGTTACAAATCCAATGCATTTTTATACGGTGTTGTAGACCATTCCGTGATACTCCCTCCTTCCCATTATTAAGGCGTATTAGCTTTCCCAGGAAACCTCAATATTTAAGGCGCATTAGAAAAAAGAAATCAAATGGTAAGATATCCATCTCTCATCCTTCTTACCAAACATAATATTGGCTATCCTTACCGTCTATCAGTTTACAACCAAACACAAGAACAAGAATATCCCCAACCACCTGGTTAGGTATATCCTTAGCCAAGCCAACCTTGCTCACAAACCAAACGCCCCCATAGTTAGCTAGGTCCTTATAACACGTTTTTTTCCCATGCGTCGATCGATCTACCTCATTAGTTATGTCTCTCCCTTCCTCCGACAAACAACTATTGATCTATCGATTTAGTTAGGTTTGCTTACCAAACACATGGTTCCCCTTCATCATCCATGCATGCGTCCCGACACATCTATCATGCATAGGCACACACAGAAACACATCCCCACTCTTATTGATAATATTGCAGTTCTACCCTTAGTTTTTCTAGTAGGCCTCTCCCACCATCTTCGAGAAGCAACTCCATCACCCATCCAGCACTCTACCCCTCTCCCTCCCTCTCTCTCTCCTCTCTCTCTCTCTCTCTGTCCCAACCTATTTCCCGTCCTTCAGTTATGTATGGATGTCGACCAATCTCCCTCAAGACATAGCTGGGTCTCTCCTTCTCAACACATATATGAGTCGTTCTACCTCTCTAGTTAGGCCTCTGCCTCCCCCCCCCCCACACACACACATTGATGCATCGAGCGCTCTAGTCATGTCTCCCTGCCACACACAAACTTGCCCTGTGCCCTCTGACATTCCGGTAGGCCAGTCTCCCTATATCTTTGACTTGCGCACACACAATTTCGATGGCTCTCTTCATCGATCTCGCACCCACCCACTTGATCCCCTCTTCGACTCTATCGATATCTATGACCCCTCCCTCTCTTCTCGTGGACCGCCCCCTCTATATATGATATAGATAGGCCTCTATTTCACACACATTGCATGTGTCAAATTTTTGTTTGAGATGTCATCGACACATATTCCCACAAATACATTCACGAAATCACCCCCCCCCACACACACACACACAAAACACTCATGAACGCACACGCCATCTGTCTAGGTTTGTGTCTCTCTCGCACACACCCACGTAGGTGGGGGACGTGCACGAAGAGAAGAGGTGCACGCATGACACACGTACTCCCGTCTCTTTCCCAACCACACCCGCGCGGGTACACGGTGGAGCTCATTTCTGTACGAAAAGGCAGCCCACTTGGTAATTTGACACGTGTACCGGTTGTCCACTTGATGGAGGATCGTCTACCACGGGTGAACAAACAAATTGCGACTTGATGCGTTATGTTAAAAAAGAGGCAAACCATGTGGGGCCTACCTTAGAGGCAAGGCTCTATACACTCGAGATGCTCTGTATGTATTACTTTTGATGTGTCATGTCAACTCGCAGAACGAGGAGAAGCTTGCTTAGTACGCCGTCTCCCCCGCCCACGGGCGCGGTGGCTCGCAGGACGAGGTGAATCTTGCTCACTACGCCTTACGCCCGCTCCCTTGCCCACGCGCGCGGTGGCTCGCAGGACGAGGAGAAAATTTTACTACTCCCTCCGTTTACGCCTCGTCCCTACCTTGGTTAGAGTGATTATCATATTTTTGGAATATATGTCCTTTAGTAGATTTTAATATGAACTATACTAGTACATACTCCAAACACTGATGTATATAGACGTATTTTAGAGTGTAGATTCACTCATTTTGTTCCGTATGTAGTCCATATTGAAACAGGCGTAATAGTACGCACTCTCCCTCGCCCCTCGACCCTCGCCCATGTGGTGGACGTGCAGCAATTCATTCGGTCTCATATAGCCAGAACGATATATACTGCAGTACCATTATTGCTCGCCTTCGTGAAGAGGCAAAGAGCCAATCGCAAGGTTAATATTTTGGAGATGCCAAGCGCAAGGTTTACAGGAGAACGAGTAGTACTAGTACTAGTAGTACGTACCAATGGTACATACTGTACGAGGAAGAAAGCAACAAGATGTATGTTTTGCGTGACAGTCTCTTCTTAATTACAGGACGTGCTAGACCCTAGTGGACCTCATTGTTGCAATGGGACTACTCCCTATCATAGATGACACGATTCAGAGTGGTGGGCAGTGGGCATAATTTGGAGCTGCTTAGTCTTAAACCCCATGAAGAAGTCCCATCGAAAGGAATAGCCATCCTCTACACCTGCTCCTATGTAAAATGAGTAAATGAGACAAAAAGAGAAAGAGACAAAGTAAAAAAATCACCAGCCTTAGATCCAGCCCTATTGTATCAGTGAATGATATTTCTACGTTGTGATTGACATGGCTATATTATTAACCATGCTACAGAGGTAGAAGCGGATTTTTATTTATTCGCGGAGGTAGCAGCGGATGGATATTCAATGAGGAGTGAAATGATGGCTGCTTCCTCGGTCAAACATAGAGAAAGGTGGGCCTCGTGATTTCACGGCTTATTAGTCATTATTACTGCCTATACTCTTTGCCCATATATAATAACCGCGTGGTAGTATAGTAGTGGGCTATACTTTTAATAACCATGCTCGAAGAGAAGAGGTGCACGCACCCACGCACATAGTGTACTAGTAGCACTCTTTGCGTCTTCCCCAACCACACACGTGACACGGTGGAGCTCATTTCTGTAAGATGATGCAGCCCATGTGATAATTTGACGCGTCTAGTAGTAGTTACTCACTTATAAATAATGGAGGGTCGAGAACCACGCATGAATGGTGCGACGTCATTTATAAATAAAGTTTTTTTTTCCTTCAGTGGCACGTACGCAATATAAATAAGTTCATATGGAGAGAAAAGGAAACCGCTCCACTATATACATAGCCAGGACGAGCCTACACAGTTGCTTGCTGGGGATGCTCTCTTCACATTCTCTCGCACAAAACGACTGTGGCCACATCTCTAACATCCGGGTGGATCACGTCCGCTGAGGGAAGGGGTGGATGCTTAGTGTAGATGCGGTCACCGTCGCGGACGGCGAAAACCCACTATCGGCACGTCCCAATCAGGGGTCCCCGCCGTTCTCTCTCACAAAGCCGGTGAGGTTGCCTTCGTCCCTTGCTCACTGCCGCGACGTGGGCAGTTGTTGCCTCCCGCCGCCTTCCTCTAGGTTGAGCTATGTCCCGACATCCCTTAGGTACAACTTCCTTTACAGCCGGCTTGCACCACTGCCCCAGCTGCCCACATCACTCCATGTGGATATTTCTGTACTCATTTGCCCCGCACATACCTCTACTGGCTTCTACGTACTATATTTGTGATGAGTTTATGTCTCATCAACTATACATGACACTTCACCATTATTTGGGCCTAGGGGAAGGCATTGGGAAGTAATAAGTAGATGATGGGTTGCTAGAGTGACAGAAGCTTAAACCCTAGTTTATACGTTGCTTCGTAAGGGGCTGATTTGGATCCATATGTTTCATGCTATGGTTAGGTTTACCTTAATACTTCTTTTGTAGTTGCGGATGCTTGAAATAGGGGTTAATCATAAGTGGATGCTTGTCCAAGGAAGGGCAGTACCCAAGCAAAGGTCCACCCACATATCAAATTATCAAAGTAACGGACGCGAACCATATGAGCGTGATGAAAACTAGCTTGCCGATAATTCCCATGTGTCCTCGGGAGAGATTTCCTTTATATAAGAGTTTGTCCAGGCTTGTCCTTTGCTACAAAAAGGATTGGGCCACCTTGCTGCACCTTGTTTACTTTTATTACTTGTTACCTGTTACAAATTACCTTATCACAAAACTATCTGTTACCGATAATTTCAGTGCTTGTAGAGAATACCTTACAGAAAACCGCTTTTCATTTCCTTCTGCTCCTCGTTGGGTTCGACACTCTTACTTACCGAAAGGACTACGATAGATCCCCTATACTTGTGGGTCATCAGTGATGTTTAAAATTGTACCTAATTTAAACTTGAAAGTAGGCTATAGCTTTATTCATATCCATCAGGTTCAAACAACCAATGCATTATTTGATTCACAGGTACATATGTTTAAGAATTACAGAAGCACCAAATAAAGAATGATGTACCAGGGTTCTATACTTGTAATATTACACATGGTAAACAAAGAGGCGACAGACATTCCAGTTGCTGAACAAGGTGAGGCGGAATGGCCCTATTGTGCTCTCCTGGATGCAGAAGGCATGCAGGACTCTAGTCCAACCCCTTGTGATGGCCGGCCGCCAATCATGTAGTTTGAGAGGTAATCTTGAGTAAACTGCTTCAGGATCCACTTCAAAAAAAAGAGAGATTCAGATATTGTCATCTAACACAACTCATTACGGACAGTAAAAAGAAGGCTACAAGGTTCTTACTTACCATCATGCAGTTCACTATTGTCTTGCATAAAGTGTAAACAAATAGTTCAATTGACATCTTTTGACCCATTTTAGTAACAATCTTTATCAGTTTCCTCACTTGATGCTCGTTCATGAATATCTCATTGCCCCATACGCAGAAAGGGTCGAAGTGTGGATCTTTGGCAATGATATATGTACCTAAAAGCACCAAGTTAACATTAGAAGCTAAACAACAATTGAAAAATGATGTAGTACAACACTCCATCCATCCCATTATATAAGATTTTATTACATGTATATCTAGACATCATCAGAACATTAAGGTAACACTCTTCCTTGTTGCTATGTAGCCTGGGATTGCATATTTAGTCATTCAGTATAATGCATGTTGCTAAACAACAATTGAAAAAGGAAAAGGCATGTTAACTGCAATATCCTTAACAGCAACCAAATATCATAATTCATATTGGTATTGTTGAAACTATTATTGATGAAATTGAACTGTACAGCAAATAGTTGCACATATAGAGCATCACATTATGAAGAACTGAAATAAACAAGTCATAAGGACAGCTCTAGGCGATCCTTAAAAAGTTAAAGGACTAAAACCCTTAGTGGATATATATATATATACTCTAGCAATTTTTGGCCTTTTCTAGTCAATCCCCTAAACTTAAGGTTGTAAACTTCAATTTGATCAAGTTCAAAGCAGGTTCAACCGAAATTAGCATGCATTCAAACATAAACATAGATAGTTTTGCATAACCGAACATAAAACATAAATTTAAACTAAGCTAAACTACTTTTGGTCGAAGTAGAGGTCGAGCAGATCCTTCCTTGTCATGTACGGTGTGCCGCGAGCCGGGTCTGGGCCAGTACCGTCGTCGGGGTCGTTGGGGAAGGCACTCCTCCACTCGTCGACATCGATCTCCTCATCCTCGGGGCCCACCTCGACGCCCTCCGCGCCGCCGTCGCCGTCGCCTTCAACCTCGTCATCAGAGGAGAGCGCGATAACCTCGCCGCCCTCCGCGCCGCCATCCTCGCTGCCTTCGACCTCATCATCGGAGGAGATCGCGATAACCTCGCCGCCCTCCGCGCCAGCAAAGATTGCCCGCTCCGCCTCCACGAGCTCCAGGTGTTGCCGGCGGAGCTCTTGCATGTAGGCCTCGGCGGCGGCCTCGGCCTCAAGACTCTCCCACGCCTCGCAGTCCTCCCGCGCCATAGCCGAGCTCACCACCCCTGGCTCCGGTGGAACGAGGTGGACCGAACGTGTGCCAAAGGGGAAACTGAGCCTAGCCGCCGCGCAGTGGTAGCGGACCTGCCAACGATCGTACTCCACGGCCGCGAGCTCGGCCGTGCGGAAGCTACCGAGCCACCGGCGGGTGTGGGTCTCTTGATTTGTAATCTTGGCGACCCACGTCCCCCACCGCCGCTGCCGGACCCCTAGGTAGGATTTCGTCGGCTGCCAGGTCCAGGTGAGGACGGGGAAGTCCTCGAACCGGCGTAGGGGCGCGGCGGTGATAACCCACAAGTGTAGGGGATCTATCGTAGTCCTTTCGATAAGTAAGAGTGTTGAACCCAACGAGGAGCAGAAGGAAATGACAAGCGGTTTTCAGTAAGGTATTCTCTGCAAGCACTGAAATTGTAGGTAACAGATAGTTTTGTGATAAGATAATTTGTAACAGGTAACAAGCAATGAAAGTAAATAAAGTGCAGCAAGGTGGCCCAATCCTTTTTGTAGAAAAGGATAAGCCTGGACAAATTCTTATAATGAGAAAAGCGCTCCCGAGGTCACATGGGAATTATCGTCAAGCTAGTTTTCATCACGCTCATATGATTCACGTTCCGGTGCTTGGGTACTGCCCTTTCTTGGACAAGCATCCCACTTATGATTAACCCCTATTGCAAGCATCCGCAACTACAAAAGAAGTATTAAGGTAAACCTAACCATAGCATGAAACTAGTGGATCCAAATCAGCCCCTTACGAAGCAACACATAAACTAGGGTTTAAGCTTATGTCACTCTAGCAACCCATCATCTACTTATTACTTCCAAATGCCTTCCTCTAGGCCCAAATAATGGTGAAGTGTCATGTAGTCGACGTTCACATAACACCACTAGAGGAGAGACAACATACATCTCATCAAAATATCGAACGACTACCAAATTCACATGACTACTAATAGCAAGACTTCACCCATGTCCTCAGGAACAAACGTAACTACTCACAAAGCATATTCATGTTCATGATCAGAGGAGTATTAATATGCATTAAGGCTCTGAACATATGATCTTCCACCAAATAAACCAACTAGCATCAACTACAAGGAGTAATCAACACTACTAGCAACCCACAGGTACCAATTTGTGGTTTTGATACAAGATTGGATACAAGAGATGAACTAGGGTTTTGAGAGGAGATGGTGCTGGTGAAGGTGTTGATGGAGATTGACCCCCTCCCGATGAGAGGATCGCTGGTGATGACGATGGTGATGATTTCCCCCTCCCAGAGGGAAGTTTCCCCGGAAGAACAGCTCCGCTGGAGCCCTAGATTGGTTCCGCCAAGGTTCCGCCTCGTGGCGGCGGAGTTTTGTCGCGTAAGCTTGCTTATGATTTTTTTTCCAGTGTAAAAGCCTTCATATAGCAGAAGATGGGCACCGGAGGGCCACCAGGGGGCCCACGAGACAGGGGGCGCGCCCAGCAGGGGGGCGCGCCTCCCACCCTCGTGGCCAGGGTATGGGCCCCCTCTGGTACTTTCTTTGCTCAATAATTCTTAATAATTCCAAAAATGACTTTCGTGGAGTTTCAGGACTTTTGGAGCTGTGCAGAATAAGTTTCCAATATTTGCTCCTTTTCCAGCCCAGAATCCCAGCTGCCGGCATCCTCCCTCTTCATGATAAAACTTGTAAAATAAGAGAGAATAGCCATAAGTATTGTGACATAATGTGTAATAACAACCCATAATGCAATAAATATCGATATAAAAGCATGATGCAAAATGGACGTATCAACTCCCCCAAGCTTAGACCTCGCTTGTCCTCAAGCGGAAGCCGATATCGAAAAATATGTCCACATGTTTAGAGATAGAGGTGTTGATAAAAATAAAATACGAACATGAGGGCATCATGATCATTCTTATAACAACAACATATATAGATTTTGTCATATGATTTCTTATGATCAAGTAACAATCTATTCACAATGTCAAGTATGGTTCAGAAACTTCATTGAGAACTAGCAAACTATAATCTCAGTCATTGAAGCAATTGCAATTTATCATAACATCGGAAAGAGTCCAGAATAGAGCTTTTCAGCAAGTCCACATACTCAACTATCATATAGTCTTCTACAATTGCTAACACTCACGCAATACTTATGGTTTTGCAGTTTTAATCGGACACAGAGAAAGATAGGGGCTTATAATTTCGCCTCCCAACGTATTCAGCTTTAGGTGATGTCAACAATAATAGTTCATGCTAACTTACATCCAGTTTGATATATATATATATATATATATATCAGGATCTTTCCAACACGAGGTGCTTGCCAAAGGATAAAATGAAAAAGGGAAAGGTGAGGATCACCTTGACTCTTGCATAATGTAAAAGACATAAAGTAAAAGATAGGCCCTTCGCAGAGGGAAGCAAAGGTTGTCATGTGCTTTTAGGGTTGGATGCACAAAATCTTAATGCAAAAGAACGTCACTTTATATTGCCACTTCTGATATGAACCTTTATTATGCAGTCCATCGCTTTTATTACTTCCATATCACACGATCGTATAAAGCTTAGTTTCTCCGCACTAATAAGTCATACATATTTAGAGAGCAATTTTTATTGCATGCAACATGACAACTTACTTGAAGGATCTTACTCAATCCATAGGTAGGTATGGTGGACTCTCATGGCAAAACTAGGTTTAAGGCTATTTGGAAGCACAAGTAGTATCTCTATTTGGTGCAAGGAATTTGGCTAGCATGAGGGGGAAAGTCAAGCTCAACATGTTGGACGATCCATGAAAATATATTTTAACTAAGATGTGAGAGAATGTAACCCATTACGTTGTCTTCCTTGTCCAACATCAACTCTTTAGCATGTCATACTTTAACGAGTGCTCACAATCATAAAAGATGTCCAAGATAGTATATTTATATGTGAAAACCTCTCTTTCTTTATTACTTCCTATTAATTGCAACGATGACCAAAACTATGTTTGTAAACTCTCAACAACTTTTATGCCTCATACTCTTTATGTGTGAAGTCATTACTATCCATAAGATCAATATGAACTCTTCTATTCTTTTTATTTTCTCAAGATCATAGCAAGATAGCAAAGCCCTTGACTCAACACTAATCTTTATTATAGATAGCTCACGGACTCGATTACATAAAGAGATCATAAAGCAAAACTCAAAACTACTTCATACCAAAACTTTTATTCTACTAGATCAAGATATTACTAAAAGGATCGAACTAAGTAAAATGGTAAAGATAGGAGTGTGATGGTGATACGATACTGGGGCACCTCCTACAAGCTTGGCAGTTGCCAAGGGGAGTGCCCATACCCATGTGATTATGTCCTCGGAGGTGACGAAGGAGGAGTTGTTGATGATGTAGGCTTGTCTTCCATCTTCCAAGGCATAGGCTCACCATCATAGAAGGATGATCGAGTCTCCGGGATCCTCAAATCTGCAGCCAAACTCATCCTCTTGAATCTATATTCATACTCACAGTTTTGGTTTTGCAGGTCATAGATCTGGGCTTGGAGGTGCTCGATTTTCTCATGAAGCTTGAAGATGGTATCCCCAATGTTCTTGGCGTCTAGCTTGTGGTTGTTGGTGAATTCCGCGATCATCATCTGGTTGGCGTTGAGTCCACACTCCACCATCCCTTGGCACTTGAAAACTTGTTGCTCCATAGCTTCGAGCTTTGTCTCCACACTTCCGGTACGCCTTGGTACCTACACATCGCGGATGTGCAGCACCCCCTCACGCATCTCAATGGTTTGAGGGTGTTGCAGCACCTCCGCGAGATAGGGGTTGATAACCCTCTCGAAAAACTTGTCCTTGGGAGCGCTTGGAGACGTCATGGTGCTCTAGATCTGTCAGAAAAATAGCTCGAAACGAAAACAGAAGATTTTTGCGTGATACGGTGGTCAAAACCTTCGGGAGATTATATAATGAATTTTTACCGACCAAAAGAAGTAACGTGCAAGAAAACGGAGTCCGGAGGGCACACGAGGTGCCCACGAGACAGGGGCGTGCCCTCCACCCTCGTGGAGGCCTCGTGCACTTCCCGGACTACTTCTTTCTATCCTAAATTCTTAAATATTCCATAACGGAGAAAAATTGCCATTAGAACTGTTTTGGAGTCGGTTTACTTACCGTACCACATACCTATTCCTTTTCGGAGTCTGAAACGTTTTGGAATGTGTCCCTTATGTATTCCTCCGGGGTTACGATTTCGATGATATTAGTTTCAACATTTATAGGATTACCTGAGATATAGTGTTTGATTCTTTGACCGTTCACCACCCTCGGACTTGTGCCTTCGAAGTTGTTGATTTTTATGGCACCAGAACGATAGACCTCCTCGATAACGTAAGGACCTTCCCATTTAGAGAGAAGTTTTCCTGCAAAAAAATCTTAAACGAGAATTGAATAGCAACACATAATCACCTACGTTAAACTCACGCTTTTGTATTCTTTTGTCATGCCATCTTTTAACTTTTTCTTTAAACAGCTTAGCATTCTCGTAGGCTTGGGTTCTCCATTCATCGAGTGAGCTAATATCAAATAACCTCTTCTCACCGGCAAGTTTGAAGTCATAGTTGAGATCTTTAATAGCCCAATATGCTTTATGTTGAAGTTCGAGAGGTAAGTGACATGCTTTTCCATAAGCCATCTTATAAGGAGACATACCCATAGGATTTTTATATGCAGTTCTATAGGCCCACAATGCATCATCAAGTTTTCTGGACCAATTCTTTCTAGATCTATTAACAGTCTTTTGCAAAATTAATTTGAGCTCTCTATTGCTCAATTCTACTTGACCACTAGACTGCGGGTGATAAGGAGATGCAATTCTATGATTAACATCATACTTAGGAAGCATTTTACGAAAAGCACCATGAATAAAATGTGAACCACCATCAGCCATGAAATATCTAGGGACTCCAAACCTCGGAAAAATAACTTCTTTAAGCATGTTAATAGAGGTGTTATGATCAGCACTACTAGTTGGAATAGCTTCTACCCACTTAGTAACGTAATCAACAGCAACTAAAATATGTGTGTATCCATTAGAGGCAGGAAAAGGTCCCATATAATCAAAGCCCCAAACATCAAATGGTTCAATAACAAGAGAATAATTCATAGGAATTTCTTGACATCTACTAATATTACCAATTCTTTGACATTCATCACAAGACAAGACAAACTTACGGGCATCTTTAAAGAGAGTAGGCCAATAAAAACCGGATTGCAATACCTTATGTGCAGTTCTATCTCCAGCGTGGTGTCCTCCATATGGTTCGGAGTGACACTTGCGTAGGATCTGTTCCTGTTCATGATCAGGTACACAACGTCTAATAACACCATCTAGTCCTTCTTTATAAAGGTGTGGGTCATCCCAGAAGTAATGTCTTAAATCATAAAAGAACTTTTTCTTTTGCTGGTATGTGAAACTAGGTGGTATAAATTTAGCAACAATGTAATTAGCATAATCAGCATACCATGGAGCAGTACGAGAAGCATTAATGACCGCTAATTGTTCATCAGGAAAGCTATCATCAATAGGTAGTGGGTCATCAAGAACATTCTCTAACCTAGACAAGTTGTCTGCAACGGGGTTCTCAGCTCCCTTTCTATCAATAATATGCAAATCAAATTCTTGGAGCAAGAGGACCCATCTAATAAGTCTAGGCTTAGCATCTTTCTTTTCCATAAGATATTTAATAGCAGCATGATTAGTGTAAATAGTTACTTTAGAATCAACAATATAAGGTCTGAACTTATCACAAGCAAATACAACTGCTAAGAATTCTTTTTCAGTAGTAGCATAATTTCTCTGGGCAGTATCAAGAGTTTTACTAGCATACTGGATAACATTTAATTTCTTATCAACTCTTTGCCCTAAAACAGCACCTACAGCATAATCGCTAGCATCACACATAATTTCAAAGGGTAAATTTCAATCAGGTGGTTGAACAATAGGTGCAGTGATCAAAGCTTTCTTAAGTATTTCAAATGCTTCTACACAATCATCATCGAAGACAAAAGGAATATCTTTTTGCAATAGATTAGTCAGAGGCCTAGAGATTTTAGAAAAGTCCTTAATGAACCTCCTATAAAAACCGGCATGACCAAGGAAACTTCTTATACCTTTGATGTCCTTGGGATATGGCATCTTTTCAATAGCATCAACTTTAGCTTTATCAACTTCAATACCTCTTTCAGAAATTTTATGCCCCAAGACAATGCCTTCATTAACCATAAAGTGGCACTTTTCCCAATTCAAGACGAGACTAGTGTCTTCACATCTCTGCAAAACTCGATCAAGGTTGCTCAAGCAATCATCAAAAGAGGATCCATAAACGGAGAAATCATCCATGAATACCTCACAAATCTTTTCACAAAAGTCAGAGAATATAGCCATCATGCATCTTTGAAAGGTAGCAGGTGCATTACGTAAACCAAAAGGCATACGTCTATAAGCAAAAGTACCGAAAGGGCAAGTAAAAGTGGTTTTTGATTGATCCTCCGCTGACACAGGTATTTGAGAGAAACCAGAATAACCATCTAGAAAGCAGAAATGTGTATGTTTGGATAGTCTTTCTAGCATTTGATGAATAAAAGGTAAAGGGTAATGATCTTTCTTAGTAGCTTTATTTAATTTACGGAAATCAATTACCATCCTATAACCTGTAATAATTCTTTGCGGGATCAATTCATCTTTATCATTAGGAACAACAGTAATACCTCCCTTCTTGGGGACGCAATGGACAGGACTTACCCAATCACTATCAGCAACGGGATAAATTATACCTGCCTCAAGGAGTTTTAGTATCTCCTTTCTTACCACTTCTTTCATCTTCGGGTTTAGCCATCGTTGATGATCTGTAACTGGTTTGGAACCTTCGTCCAATTTAATTTTGTGTTGGCATAAAGTGGGACTAATGCCCTTAAGATCATCGAGAGTATATCCAATAGCGGAACGGTGTTTCTTCGGAGTTTTCAATAATCTTTCCTCTTCCTGCTCTGAAAGGTTAGCACTAATAATAACAGGATATATCTTCTTTTCATCAAGATAAGCATATTTAAGATTATCAGGTAATGGTTTGAGCTCAGACACGGGATCACCCTTGGGTGGAGGGGGATCCCCTAGGATTTCAACAGGCAAATTGTGTTTCAGAATAGGACCCTGTTTAAGGAATAATTCATCTATTTCCCTTCTTTCATTCATAAACATATCATTTTCATGGTCTAGCAAATATTTTTCTAAAGGATCAGTAGGAGGCACGGCAATAGAAGCAAGACCAATAATTTCATCCTTACTAGGCAATTCTTTATCATGGGGTTGTCTGCGAAATTTAGCAAAATTAAACTCATGTTTCATATACCCCAAGCCAATTGCAAAAATATCCTTTTCACAATCAATCTTAGCGTTAACAGTATTCAAGAAGGGTCTACCAAATATAATGGGACAAAAGCTATCTTGTGGGGAACCAAGAACAAGAAAATCAGCGGGATATTTAACCTTCCCACACAAGACTTCAACATCTCTAACAATCCCTTCTAACTCAGCAGGCGCAATATCATGCATAATTTCTTCATATAAGGAATGAGGTATTGCACTAGCACTAGCACCCATATCACATAAGCCATGATAACAATGATCTCCTATTTTAATAGAAATAATAGGAATGCCTACAACAGGTCTATGTATCTTAGCATCGGGTTTAGCAATATTAGCAGCTTCACCACAGAAGTAAATAACATGCCCATCTATATTATCATCCAAGAGATCTTTAACCATA
The DNA here is from genome assembly GCF_002575655.3 of Aegilops tauschii subsp. strangulata. Classification (NCBI taxonomy): domain Eukaryota; kingdom Viridiplantae; phylum Streptophyta; class Magnoliopsida; order Poales; family Poaceae; genus Aegilops; species Aegilops tauschii. The sequence continues at coordinate 466,430,449 of NC_053035.3, forward strand.
GCAATACTAGGTTCAACTTTAATTTGCTCAGGAGGTGTATATGTTCTAGTATTACTCTTACGAACAATAGTTGAAGCTTTAGCATGATCCTTTATCCTAACAGGGAAAGGTGGTTTCTCAACATAAGTAGTAGGAACAATAGGATCATTATACGTAATAGTCTTTTCTTCAACTGTACTAGGTGCAACTACTTTTACTTCAGTGGGAGGATTATATTTAAACCACTTCTCCTTAGGGAGATCAACGTGAGTAGCAAAAGATTCACAGAAAGAAGCTACTATCTCAGAGTCAAGTCCATATTTAGCGCTAAATCCACGAAAAGCATCGGTATCCATAAAAGATTTAACACAATCAAACTTAGGTGTCATACCTGACTCCTTACCATCGTCGGAACCCCAATCTTCAGAGTTGCATTTAATTATTTCCAATAAATCCCACTTGAATTCAATAGTCTTCAGCATATAAGAACCAGCACAGGAAGTATCAAGCATGGTGCGATCATTGAGAGAAAGCCGAGCATAAATTTTTTGAATAATCATATCTCTTGAGAGCTCATGATTGGGGCATGAATATAACATTGAATTAAGCCTCCCCCAAGCTTGAGCGATGCTTTCTCCTTCGCGAAGCCAAAAATTATATATGTAATTACGATCACGTGAACAAGATGCATAGGATAGAACTTCTGGTGAAATTCCAACTTCAATCGTTTATAGTTCCAAGATCCCGTATCATCACATAGCCTATACCATGTCAATGCATCTCCCTTCAAAGATAAAGGGAAGACCTTCCTATTAACAACATCACCGGCTATACCTGCAAGCTTAAATAATCCACAAACTTCATCCACATAGATAAGGTGTAAATCGGGATGCAATGTTCCATCTCCTGCAAAGGGATTAGCTAGCAGCTTCTCTATCATACCCGAAGGAATTTCGAAGTAAATATTTTTAGTAGGTTGAGGAGCAACTCTTTGCTCTACTGGTCCGGGCAAAGATGCCCCGAACAAGCCCCTCAAAGGATTAGTTTCCATAGTAACAAGTGACAGAAAATTTCAGCACACTATATAAATATTTCCTTACCAAGTTCCACTCACCAAAGGCGCTTCACTCCCTGACAACGGCGCCAGAAAAGAATCTTGATGACCCACAAGTGTAGGGGATCTATCCTAGTCCTTTCGATAAGTAAGAGTGTCGAACCCAACAAGGAGCAGAAGGAAATGACAAGCGGTTTTCAGTAAGGTATTCTCTGCAAGCACTGAATTGTAGGTAATAGATAGTTTTGTGATAAGATAATTTGTAACGGGTAACAAGAAATGAAAGTAAATAAAGTGCAGCACGGTGGCCCAATCCTTTTTGTAGCAAAGGATAAGCCTGGACAAATTCTTATAATGAGAAAAGCGCTCCCGAGGACACATGGGAATTATCGTCAAGCTAGTTTTCATCGCGCTCATATGATTCACGTTCGTTACTTTGATAATTTGATATGTGGGTGGACCGGTGCTTGTGTACTGCCATTTCTTGGACAAGCATCCCAGTTATGATTAACCCCTATTGCAAACGTCCACAACTACAAAAGAAGTATTAAGGTAAACCTAACCATAGCATGAAACTAGTGGATCCAAATCAGCCCCTTACAAAGCAACGCATAAACTAGGGTTTAAGCTTCTGTCACTCTAGCAACCCATCATCTACTTATTACTTCCCAATGCCTTCCTCTAGGCCCAAATAATGGTGCAGTGTCATGTAGTCAACGTTCAGATAACACCACTAGAGGAGAGACAACATACATCTCATCAAAATATCGAACGAATACCAAATTCACATGACTACTAATAGCAAGACTTCACCCATGTCCTCAGGAACAAACGTAACTACTCACAAAGCATATTCATGTTCATGATCAGAGGAGTATTAATATGCATTAAGGATCTGAACATATGATCTTCCACCAAATAAACCAACTAGCATCAACTACAAGGAGTAATCAACACTACTAGCAACCCATAGGTACCAATTTGTGGTTTTGATACAAGAGATGAACTAAGGTTTTGAGAGGAGATGGTGCTGGTGAAGATGTTGCTGGAGATTGACCCCCTCCCGATGAGAGGATCGCTGGTGATGACAATGGTGATGATTCCCCCTTCCCGGAGGGAAGTTTCCCCGGCAGAACAGCTCCGCCGGAGCCCTAGATTGGTTCCGCCAAGGTTCCGCCTCATGGCGGCGGAGTTTCGTCCCGTAAGCTTGCTTATGATTTTTTCCAGGGTAAAAGCCTTCATATAGCAGAAGATGGGCACCGGAGGGCCACCGGGGGGCCCACGAGACAGGGGGCACGCCCAGCAGGGGGGCGCGCCCCCCACCCTCATGGCCAGGGTGTGGGCCCCCTCTGGTAGTTTCTTTGCTCAATAATTCTTAATAATTCCAAAAATGACTTTCGTGGAGTTTCAGGACTTTTGGAGCTGTGCAGAATAGGTTTCCAATATTTGCTCCTTTTCCAGCCCAGAATCCTAGCTGCCGGCATCCTCCCTCTTCATGATGAACCTTGTAAAATAAGAGAGAATAGCCATAAGTATTGTGACATAATGTGTAATAACAGCCCATAATGCAATAAATATCGATATAAAAGCATGATGCAAAATGGACGTATCAGGCGGCGGGCGGATCGCGGGACCGGCGACGGTGGATCGGGCCCGCGGAGGACGACAGGGACACCTCGGCGGCCACCTCGCCGGGGTCGGGCAAAAAGGCCGCGATAAACCTCTTTTTGGCCGTTCGCTATTCGAGCTCCTCGGCACACAGGCAGAGGTTGAGGATGGAGGCGCCGGTGATGGCGGCGACCTACCAATGGTTTCGATGGTTGTGTGTGTCTGCGTGAGCGGAGGTTGTGTTTGAGGAAATACTGCGGCAACTGAAAATTTTACTAGGCGGGAGTAACGAGGCGGGGCTACTAAAAATTTGGATCAAGGGCGAGCAGATATTTTTGATATTGCAACGGATGCAGAGGCGGAAGTAAAATGCCGAGGCTACTGAAAATTTGAATCAAGGGACTGAAGCAGAGCGGGAGTAACAGACATCGCACACGGTCCGCACGTACTAATCATGTGCTGTCAAACATTAAAAACTTCAAGGCGGTAGATATTTTCAAGATTGCGAGGGATGCAGAGGCGGGAGTTTTGGGGGAGCGAGCTAGTGTGCTTGACACGCCGGCTGTGGACTGTAGCCGACGCACCTTCTCGCGTAAGACATAGGCATACTATACACCGATGGTGCTCCAGGATATTTTGTAGTACATCTCACACACTTGGTGAGAATAAATTGTGTGGGATCTAGTTGATTTGAATTACAAAATGGGGTCACAACGGCAATGGACGGTGTTTGAATTGCTAGACCTTTTATCTGCAGTGAACATGCAACTGTATGTGTGTCGTAAAAGAATTGGAATTATTCAGGGTTCGTTTGGACATTTCATACATTAAACTGGTTTTCTAGCCATTTCAGGTGCAGAATTCAAAATTAAACTACATGCACATGCTTCGGTGCATACAAATTGGTTGAAAAATCAAATATGTGTCCTTCAGTGCATGCTTAGGTCCCATGGAAGAAATGGGAATGAATTTTTCGGGGTTCGTTTGGCCTTTTTTATAAATTAACTGGGTTTTCTAGGCATTTTATGTGCATAATTCAAATTTGAACAACAAGCACAAGCTTCAATGCACTAAAGTTGGTTGAAAAATCACATGTGTCCTTGGGTGAATTTATAGGTCCCATGCAAGAGATGGGAATGAATTTCAAACACCAGGGCACTATTGATTGCTGGCAAAACATTGAGATACCTGGTTTTTAAATTCTAGTAAATCCAAAACTAGTCTGAAATTCATGAAACTTGGCATGCTATCATGGAGCGGCATCAACATGTCGTGGTGAAAATTTTGTCCCATTTGGGGCAGGTTTGGGTATAAGCTTCTGACAAACCTGAGCTTCTCACAACAAGCATGATGGTTTCGATAGGGAACGCACCACCTTTGGGGACAAGACGATATTCGTTGCCTCTTATTGCTTTCAAAAATTTTCTAGTGTCAACATGGAACAACAGGAGTGTTGTGTTCAATCTTGGAATTTTTTGGGGTTCGTTTGGCCTTTTTTATACATTAATTGGGTTTTCTAGGCATTTTATGTGCATAATTCAAATTTGAACTACAAGCACATGCTCCAATGCACTAAAGTTGGTTGAAAAATCACATGTTTGTCCTTGGGTGAATTTCTAGATCCCATGCAAGAGATGGGAATGAAATTCAAACACCAGGGCACTGTTGATTGCCGGCAAAACGTTGAGATGCCTGGTTTTTAAATTCTAGAAAATCCAAAACTCGTATGAAATTCATGAAACTAGGCATGGTATCATGGAGCGGCATAAACATGCCATGGTAAAAAAAATTGTCCCATTTGGGGCAGGTTCGGGTATAAGCTTCTCACAACAAACATGATGGTTTCGATAGGGAACGTCCCACCTTTGGGGACGAAACGATATCCATTGCGTCTTATTGCTTTCAAAAAATTTCTAGTGTCAACATAGAACAACAGGAGTGTTGTGTCAATTTTTTGGGACTTCTCCAGGTTCGTTTGGACATTTTTATGCATTAACTGAGTTTTCAATGCATTTATGTGCATAATTCAAATTTGAACTACATGCACATGCTCCAGTGCACTAAAGGTTGGTTGAAAAATCTAGTATGTGTCCTTGGGTGAATTTCTAGGTCCCATGCAAGAGATGGGAATGAAATTCAAACACTAGGGCACTGTTGATTGTCGGCAAAACATTGAGATGCCTGGTTTTTAAATTCTAGTAAATCCAAAACTCGTCTGAAATTCATGAAACTTGGCATGCTATCATGGAGCGGCATCAACATGTCGTGTTAAAAAATGTGTCCCATTTGGGGCCGGTTCGGGTATATGCTTCTCACAAACCAGAGCTTCTCACGACAAGCATGATGGTTTCGGTAGGGAACGTCCCACCTTTGGGGACGAAACGATATCCATTGCCTCTTATTGCTTTCAAAAAAATTCCCGTGTCAACATAGAACAACAGGAGTGTTGTGTCAATTTTTGGGATTTTTCGGGGTTCGTTTGGACATTTTTATGCATTAACTAAGTTTTCTAGGCATTTTATGTGCATAATTCAAATTTTAACTACAAGCACATGCTCCAATGCACTAAAGGTTGGTTGAAAAATCTAATGTGTGTCCTTGGGTGAATTTCTAGGTCACATGCAAGAAATGGGAATGAATTTCAAACACCAGGGCACCGTTGATTGCCGGCAAAACATTGAGATGCCTCGTTTTTAAATTCTAGTAAATCCAAAACTCGTCTGAAATTCATGAATCTTGGCATGCTATCATGGAGCAGCATCAACATACCGTGTTAAAAAATTGTCCCATTTGGGGCAGGTTCGGGTATATGCTTCTCACAAACCAGAGCTTCTCACAACAAGCTTGATGGTTTCGGTAGGGAACGTCCCACCTTTGGGGACGTCCATTGCCTCTTATTGCTTTCAAAAATTTTCTCGTGTCAACATAGAACAACAGGAGTGTTGTGTCAATTTTTGGGACTTTTCGGGGTTCGTTTGGACATTTTTATGCATTAACTGAGTTTTCAATGCATTTATGTGCATAATTCAAATTTGAACTACATGCACATGCTCCAGTGCATATAAATTGGTTGAAAAATCAAATTTGTGTCCTTGGGTGCATGCTTAGGTCCCATGCAAGAAATGGAATGAATTTCAAACACCAGGGCACCGTTGATTGCCGGCAAAACATTTAGATGCCTCGTTTTTAAATTCTAGTAAATCCAAAACTCGTCTAAAATTCATGATACTTGGCATGCTATCATGGAATGGCACCCGACATGATGTTGTATTTTTCGTGTCCATTTTGAGAGAAGGCGCACTCGAATAATGACAGCCAACAAAGGCATTTTGAAAAAATAGCTGACACTTTAATATCTCAAACGTTCATGTAATTCAAAACATGTGTGTTCTGTTAACCATTCACGTGACGCCACGTGTCTTGGTTTTAATGGTTGTAGGAGGTGTCGTGGGAACAGCTGCTTGACCTTGACTGAACGGGAGGCGTGCGAGCGCAGTTCGGTGCGCAGGCTGATGGAGAGGCGTGCAAGCTGTCCTCCAATGCGCAGGCTCACTGGGAAGCGTGTGAGTTGTACGCTGCCGCGGGCTCACTGGGAGCGAGCCCTTTGACTTCCATGGCTGCCCGCCTTCCTCTCCATTAATGGCGCCCGAGCCGCTCTTTAATATGGGCGTCCTTACTGTTCACCTCCCATTCCCCTCCCCCCCACAGACCTGCACCGCCATGGCGCAGAATGATCATCTGCCACTAGTCTTCAAGTTTGGTGAAGTCGACTCCGAGCCGAAGGAGATAGAAAATAAGGAGGAATGGGGCCTCATGGACATGGCCCAGAACGAGCTGGCCGCGGCGGTTGCTGCCCCCGCTCCCGTCCCAGCTCCCATCCCCGCGCCCGTGCCAGCGACCATCCCTGTAGCATTGACGGGCTGGTCGCCGAGCACTATCACAGAGCTGGAAGCCGCGAGTATCAGTGAGGTCTCCGCGGACCCGCGCGAGCTCGTGTACATGCCAGCGCCAGCGCCTTTGCCCGTGCGCGCCCCTCCACCCACTGCGGCGCCGGTCCCCATGCGTTTGGTTGCACCCGCCGCGCGGCGCCAGTTGCCGTCCTCCCACGCCCCGCCCGTCGATCGCGCGACGACATGATGTTTGATTTACAAGTGAGGAACATTTTGTGCTGCCTTGAAGACTTCAACAACGGCGTCCCGGAGGACGGCAACGACGGCGCGGCACGCCGCCTCCGCCGCCGCCGGAAATAGTTTTTTTGGGGTTTAATACTGTATCTCGAATTCTCGATCATATGAATATAAATTCATAGTGTGACTGAATGAAAGATATGGTTTGAACAAACTTGCGTTTTTCTCTCTTAATGTACAGACTTATCAAATGATTTTATTTAAAAAAACGTCAACGGTTTTTAAATATAAAACACTCATCGCAAACGTTTTAGTTAGAACACCCGTATGCAAACCGACAGCTTCCCCAGGAAGCCAAGGGAAAATGTGCCGAGCAGGATTTCTGCATCCCTTCAACGCAAACGGTTGTTTTGCATGACCCGTGTGCAACCACGTACAAACAATTGGGTAAGATTTGCATATCCGTCATTTTGGGTATGTTGCCATTTCTCAAACTGGAAAGATTGACATTTGTTTATCTAGTAACATTGCCATTTGTCAACCTTGTAACACTGCGATTTGTCAAAATACGCAGCTACAAATCACTAGCACTATCTAATTTTTACAACTAAAATCACTAGCATTGTTCATATGGACACCACTAGCAAGCGTGAGTTGATGGACGCATATGCAAATGTACCATTGATTACATACAACAAGTCATGAGCCCACAACGACAACGAGGATCCACGTTGGATTATAGATCATTTCCAACAAAACATTCTAGTAAAGTTTTTCTCACGCAACAAATAACAAAGCGATGAAATGAACTTCAGCTCAACCACTCGTCGGCGTTTGAAACGCTTGCTTTGAACCAGAAGTGATTCTCTGGGAAGGGCCAGCTACTGTCAATCTCGAGACCAACGCAGGACTGATCATCCAGGCTGAAGCGGCCTATGTCAGGACCCATATTGGGACGGTAGGGAAGCATAGAAATGTCTAAGGTATAGATGCAGTTGCTTCTCATAAATGGTAGTAACGTTGTGCCAACAGCAGCTGGATCGCCTTCCACCATCATTAGATAGTTTTGTCCAAGGAAGAGCGTGTCACATCCCTAGTTCTGGTAATGCTTAGTGCTTGCATTAGAGTGATGCATCATGTTTAAATTTTTTAGAAACCTGAAATGGGGATGTTCAAACCCTAGCACCAAATGAAATCCAACTAGGATCAAGATGAAATATTCTCAATGAACCTGAAATGCCCTTCAAAAATGTTCATCATTTTTGACTTGGTCTAGAACCTCTGCCAAAAATGGTGCACATATATCTAGGACCATTCTAGATTTTTGAATTAAATCATAATGTATTTGAATTTGGGCATTTAAATGCTATAAATATTCTATTTTCCCAAATAATTCTGATAATGGTTGAGGGCTGCTGAAAAACATTTCAACAGAGCCCACAATTCATTTCAGGATTTTTAGAAAAGGTTTAGTATTTTTACTAAATCCAGAAACAAAGACAGAAAATAGAAAACAGAAAATAAGCGAGAGAGAGAGAGGGAAGGACTACCTGGCCACCTACTTGTAGACGGCCCAGCTCGCCGGCCCAGCCCACCTGGCGCCTCTTGTCGTCTTCCTCCTACCAGTAGGAGCAGCTGCGTGCTCGCACGCGCGCGGCCGAGGAGGCCAGCTCCTCCATGCCTGCCTGCCCCCTCCCCGACGCCTCTGGACGATGCCACGCGCCACCCCGGTCCCTCTCTCCACTCCCTCGTCCTTTCCTCGCCTCTGCTCCCTCTCTGCAGCGCGCCCGAACACCCCGCTGCACACCGATGAGCACCGCCGTAGCCACAGCCATCCCAGCGCCTCCCCGTGCTGTCCCCGACGTCCGCCTCGACGCCTTGATGCTCCCCCTCAACGCGAGCGTCGCCGGACGTCCTGTCGCCTCGCCATCGACCCGTCTTCTCCGCTCGGCCGCCGAGATCGCCGGCGACCTCACGACGTCTCCAGCCCGTCCCCGAGCTCGCCGTTAGCTCTCCTGCACTCGCCGTGAGCCACTGACCCTTCTCCCCCTCTCCGTTCTCGCTCTCGTGCGCCATAGCCACCGCACCTTGCTCACCCGCACGCGCCACAGCCTGTGCTCGCCGCCGACGTGTCTCCGGCCATCTAAAGGTCTGGCCGTCGTGCTCAGCTTCCTCACCGCGCCGCGTAGAGCATGTAGGTGCCCCGCACGAGCTGCCCCGGCCGCCGTAGCATCGACCCCGAGCTCACCCGAGCTCCGGTGACCGCCAAGGTCGACGCCGGCGACGACTGCGGCCACCCCAGGCCCAACCACCGCCACTACTTGACGCGGACGAGTGCCTGCGTCACGTAGATGCCCTCCACCGGCCATTTGGTCGCCGGAGGAGGAATCCCGAGCCCCTCCGCCGTCTCTGGCCTTGCCGGCAATGAGCCCTGGGTCAACTCCGGCAAGTTTGACCCGGTTTGACTCCCCCTTCGAGTCACTGACATGTGGGGCCAGCCCCTAACTAATTTCTAGATTAGTACTAATTAAAATAGGTAAGTTAGTTTGACACTGACACGCGGGCCCCACTGGTCAGGTTTGACCTGGACTGGCCCTGTTGACTGCTGACATCACAGTGACGTCATGCTGATGTAGTAATTCTTTTCTGGTATTTAAATAAATCTTAAATGGTTTATTTATTTCAGAAAATGTTATAAACTTCTAAAAATCATATAAAATCAACCATAACTCCAAATGAAATAAGTTATATATGAAAAATTATCAGAAAAATCCAATCTATCCATCTGTACCATTTTCATGCATGTTAGAATAACTTTTGGATACTGTTTAGGGAAAATCAAATAAATGGCATTTGAATATCCACATATGGAGTTTGAATTTGAACCTTGGGTTCAAACCAACTTCATTTAATGTGTTGCTTGCTGCATTAGCCCAAATCACAGCATATTGACATGTCATGATCATGCATCATATTGTCATATTGCAGTGATTGTATTCTTTCTCTGTTGCCGGTGGTTGTTCCCCCTCGGTAGACGTATTTTCCAACGATGGATTCGATGACACCGATGAAGAGTTTTACTATCTTCAGAAGTGCCAAGCAAGCAAAAACCCCTTGTTCATTCTGATACAATCCCACTCTCTCGCTCCTACTCTCTTTACTACATTAGGACAACAACGATTCAACTGTTACATGTTGCGGTAGTTGAACCCCTTTCCTCTGCATGACCTGCCATTGCCACAGTAAATAGTTGAAACCCACTAGCAAGAGTAGGAGTTGTTTGAGCCCTGATGTGCCTACTCATTCATGCTTGTTGTCATGCCTGCTACTGCTTAGAGTTGAGTCAGGTCTAATTCATCGGGGATGAATTGGAATGTGGTGAACATGTCCTACTGTGTGTGAACATGATTTGGTAAAGGTAGCGGGTGAGAGGCCATGTAGGAGTACATGGTGGGTTGTCTCATTGAAACTGTCCTCAGGAACTGAGTTCTGTGTTTGTGATCCATGAACAACTACTACCACATGTTGGGCCCTGAGATATGACCCCGCTCGACTTATTAACCGCCCCTGTCCTCTGTCCAGGAGTTGCAAGTAGTTTTAGGTGTTTGTAGTATGCTGGAGGCCGTGCGCAGCACTGACCCGAGGGGTGGGCTGTGATGCGGTAGGCACGTGGCACTGTGTACCGGGACGCCCGTTTGGTGCCTCGAGAACCCTGCACACATCGTTCGGGGCTGTATGTGGAAACTTCGGCCGAACTCCCTGCGGATGGAACCTGAATAGGCGATAAACCTGGACAAGGGACTTGTGTGGTTAGTCAGGTCGTGGTCTACACCCACGTCGGCTTTCCCTTGAAGTCTGCCGAGCACATGTCATGTGTAGACGCTAAGTGGTGGAAACATGTGTGAAGAAGTACACCCCTGCAGGGTTATAAATGATCTATTCGAATAGCCGCGTCCGCAGTAAAGGACCTCTGGGTTGCCTATATAGTTCATAGACAAGTGAAAGTGGATACTCTAAAATGCGCAAGATAAGCGTGAGTGCTATGGATAGCATTCTCCTAGGGAGACGGGAGCGGATCCATAGTGGTGTATTGATTGGTGAATATGTGGACTCATGTGCGCCACCTCAAAAGAGTTACTTGCAGTCATAGTTCAGGATAGCCACCGAGTCAAAGTTGGCTTGCTGCAGTCAAACTCCACCACCCCTTTATTGATACTGATGCATATGTAGCTAGTTCTGATGTAAGTCTTGCTGGGTACATTTGTACTCATGTTTGCTTAATTTATGTTTTCGAGAGAGACTTCAGTCTCACTAGTAGTTCGGCGTGGACTTCGACGTTTAGCTTGTTACCTCAACTACGATCTTGTACCCTTGGGAGGGTCTTGTAGATAGTTAGGCTTCTCAGCCTTTTCATTTGTAGTTATCTATACTCAGACATGTTTATGCTTCCGCTTGTTGCTTGTATGCTCAGTATGTTGGGTCATGAGACCCATGTTTGTAATACTTGGCTCGTCGGAGCCTAATGAATAAATACTTTTGAGTTGTAGAGTTGTTGTGATGCCATGTTGTATTTGCACATATCGAGCATATTGTGTGTATGATTTGAAATGCTTGGTATGTGTGGGATCCGACAACCTAGTTGTTTATCCTTGGTAGCCTCTCTTATCGGGAAATGTCTCCTAGTGTTTCCACTGAGTCATGGTAGCTTGCTACTGCTCCGGAACACTTAGGCTGGCCGGCATGTTCCTTCTTCGTTCCTGGGTCTGTCCTTCAGGGAAATGTCACGTGGTGTCTACCGGAGTCCTGTTAGCCGAGCTGCTACAGCCTGGATTTACTCGCTGATGACTGACACGTTCGTTGCTGGGTCATGTATGCATGTCCCTGTAAGTTAGTGCCACTTTGGGTTTACGACTAGTCATGTCGGCCCGGGTTCTTTGTCATATGGATGCTGTGACACTATCATATACGTGAGCCAAAAGGCGCAAACGGTCCTAGGCCAGGTAAGGTGGCACCCGTGGGAATACCGTGCGTGAGGCCGCAAAGTGATATGATGTGTTACATGCTAGATTGGTGTGACTTAGGATCGGGGTCCTGACAGTTTTGGTATCAGAGCCTCACTGCCTGTAGGATTACGAAGCCAAACTGGTCGAAGTTGAGTCTAGAAATGCTTTAGTTATATCAAGGAATTGATTGTGGAAGGGAACGTAAGGCTCTTTTTACTCCTTTACCTCATGCCATTCTGATCTGAGTCTTTTCTATGGGTATCAAGAACTAGGATTTACATCTTTCTATCAGTATGACGTGTTACTAATCCGTAGACTTATAGGATTGATGGTTTCAAGCCCCAGTTCAGTTCCTACTACTTCCGTGTGTTGTTAGCTGATCTCAGAACCTTGATATTGTGATGTGAAGTGGTTATGCCACCAATTTGCAGGATGTCTCAAATCTTTTTAAGCATTTACATCCGTTATGTTGTCCGAGTCATCCCAGGTTTCTAAATAGTCTGATGCATTTGGAAATCCCTTCTTTCTGTTCCCGATGTTTCTTTGGGCCAGTTTAACCACACTAATCGGTGAGTTGAGGTACTCTGTTGCCTCGACATATATGTTGGAGATGGTATTATGACCATAGGTGTCTTAGAGAACCACCTAGTAATCTAGCCATGATTAGTGTTCCCAATGTGATGATTCTGGCCGTCATTCTCGAAAGCATCCCATGATGCCATTTAGTTAGTAGGCATTCTATTTCTGGGTTCTTGAACCCAAGATTCACTCTACTTAATTTGTGTAGCTAGTGTTTGCTCGTTCCTTTAGGATATTAGTAACCTTTGTGATAGTCCTCGAGGTCTGTGGTATTCTCCTTCTTCCAAATACCATGAACTGCTTATGGCAGAAGTTCTTTTGAAACAAAATATCACAACCAGAGTGCTCTTGATGAGTTCTCCATTCTACATTGTGACTCTGCCAGCCCTACCTTTCTGCATGGGTTATCCAGAAGAAATGTTGAGCTTTGTTCGACATACTAATCTATGCATCCATAACCCAGAAAATCATACGTTCCTTTGAGTTGTCCCCCCTTTAGTTGTTTCCTGACCTCCGTCTATCAATTGATAGTCAGGATTAGTTGTGCATTCGTGTTATCGATGCTTATTAATCATGTGATCCGTCAAGCCAATCTATTTCAGAATGAATAGGAGAAATAAACTCCAGTACCTCATCCATATCCAGGATTGGGTCAAAGTAGTTGTATTTCGCAGATCAAATGCCAATCCAGCTTCTGTTCTATTCTACCCTGGAGTATTACCCCCTTTATGTCAGGATTGTCATGAGAACTGCACCATCTCTTATGAATTCTTGTTGCAGTGATACTTCTCGCCATCGTTGTTCATTCCTCGGTTCCGTGTTGTTGCAACCGGAATACCGACAAGTGAACCATGATGTGTGAAATCAATACTCCTAGCAACCGTGTTTGCTTGGTAGTTAATGGACATTAATGTCATTCTTAGCGTGTTGGTTATCGAATCATTATTCTAGGATTGATCGTGCTACCTTGTCCTTATTTCTAGTGCACTCTTCGATATTTGAGTTAGGATTGAATCCCTTGCTCTTTTGATCACATCATCTTGTCTCGAAAGCAAGATTTCTCCTGAACTTAATAACATATCGGCGGTTCGTGATTTCCGATTATCTTCTCGGAAGTATCACCAGGTTGTCCCCTGACTATTATGTTTTGCTCGTGATCAGGTTGGTTCTCTTATAAACCACCCCTTCTCCAAGAAACTATGTTGGATATCCCTGAGATAGTTGGTTAAGCTAAACAACAACTTGGGGAGTTGAAAGATAAAGCTTTTCCTTACTTAGTTCATCACTAAGGGATATCTTTTGTGTGTGTGTGTGTGTTGAAGTAAGATGCTATCTTCATCGATTGGTCCTCATGATCAGTTGTTGGACCTATTATATTATCCAATCTTTGGTTTGACTGTGGGCTATCGTCAAATCAAATCAGAAACAATGATGTTCGTAATGTTGTCTTACTCGTGGTTGTTTCCTCGAGCATACGCCGTTATATCTTTTGTTCTGACCAATGCTATCGCCTTGTTCACATAGTTGTGGAATTCCATTCTCATGGAAATATGAATGAATTGTTGTTGAGCCCATCGGCAATATTTTTATCTCCTCCATGATTCATGATGAACATTAAAGCTAGCATTGGAAACTTTGTAAGCATTGCCTTCATGTTCCGCTCATGAGGTATACGTTTGGATGAAAGAAGTGACTTCCTCTAATTCACGTGCACTTGATGTAAGTTGCCGCCGTGAATTCGAGAAAGCTTGTTTTTGCTTCCTCTGGAATCATCCCAAGTTAGTCATGCATATGTGCGAAGTACTCTATGGTTTGATAGGTTGGCCGCCTCCACTCCATATGTGTTTCCGTAGCACACCAAGCCACTGATTGATTTGTTCAAGGAAAAGTTGTTCCTTCTTAAGAGCAAGACTTATACAAGGACTTCGATATCCTCGATGATGGTTCCCCACCTGAACCCGGTAGTGTTTTGTTGTAAGACTACTATGTGGTCATGCTTGCCTTAGACATCGTGTTCACAGGTATGTAGCAGAACCAGCTCATGTTTTGGAGCTTGCTATCGTAGTTCATTCCCCGAGAATCTCGCAACGTCATCTCATCGATTTGTGTTGCAAACTTTCATTTTCCTTTCTAGACTTGATGAGTCTGGAATATCCTAACACCAACCAGATCTGAATCTCAGGCAGATATGATGGTTGGAACATTGCCGACATGTGCATTTTGTTCCCAGCTTGCACCGCCTTGTGCCAATTTCCCATGGGCTGCCCTTCTCAGCAATTGTTGTTCAGGATTATCTTCAGAAGTGGTCCTACCATGGGTCTCATCCATTTCCGATGATAGGCAAAAAAATCATTCATTGCGTTGTCTTCAACAAGGTAGTCCACATCATCCATCCTAGTCCGACTATGTCATTCTTTGGAACTCCTTCAAATGATCGATTATGATTGCCTCAGGCTGGTATAGAGAATTTCAATGATATTTGTATCAAAAGTAATTCTTTTTGCCACTTAAGGGAAAAAAATCCCACGAGTCACCTCCCTTAAGGTGCCCCGTTTTGGAATCGTGGCAGTTATCTCCTCGCTACTTTGAAACCATGCACCATCTTCTAAGCATGGAATCGTTGCCTACTAATCTGAACCTTCGTCACCTGCTTCTTTCCATCGCTCCTCATATGTGTTTTCTCCCTCAGCTCAAGAGATGTTTCTACGTCTCATTCCGTGAGTTGATCCTGTGATCATTAAGATGATCCATCCCTGTAGAGTTATCTCGCTCTTCTGTCCTCGTGTTGGGTGAAGATCTCGAAAGCAAGGATGTCAAGTTCAAGATGATGCAATGAATCAATATCTTCGATGAGGACAGTTGGATCATGAAGATTGTGATAGTTCGAGTCCCCTCTTCCTTTTAACCCTGCGCTTGAATCTCGGGACAAGATTCTTGTTTAGTGGGGGCGAGTTGTCACATCCCTTGTTTTGGTAATGCTTAGTGCTTGCATTAGAGTGATGCATCATGTTCAAATTTTTCAGAAACCTGAAAGGGGGATGTTCAAACCCTAGCACAAAATGAAATCCAACTAGGACCAAAATGAAATATTCTCAATGAACCTGAAATGCCCTTCAAAAATGTTCATCATTTTTGACTTGGTCTAGAACCTCTGCCAAAAATGGTGCACATATTTCTAGGACCATTCTGGATTTTTGAATTAAATCATAATGTATTTGAATTTGGGCATTTAAATGCTATAAATATTCTATTTGCCAAAATAATTCTGATAATGGTTGAGGGCTGCTGAAAAACATTTCAACAGAGCCCACAATTTATTTCAGGATTTTTAGAAAAGGTTTAGTATTTTTACTCAATCCAGAAACAAAGACAGAAAATAGAAAACAGAAAATAAGAGAGAGAGAGAGAGAGAGAGAAGGACTACCTGGCCACCTACCTATAGACGGCCCAGCTCGCTAGCCCAGCCCACCTGGTGCCTCCTGTCGTCTTCCTCCTGCCAGTAGGAGCAGCTGCATGCTCGCACGCGCGCGGCCGAGGAGGCCAGCTCCTCCCTGCCTGCCTGCCCCCTCCCCGACGCGTATGGACGATGCCATGCGCCACCCCGGTCCCTCTCTCCCACTCCCTCATCCTTTCCCTCCTCTGCTCCCTCTCTACAGCGCGCTCGAACACCCCGCTGCACGCCGACGAGGACCGCCATAGCCACAGCCGTCCCAGCGCCTCCCGGTGATGTCCCCGACGTCCGCCTCGATGCCTTGACGCTCCCCCTCAATGCGAGCGTTGCCGGATGCCCTATCGCCTCACCATCGACCCGTCTCCTCCGCTCAGCCGCCGAGATCGCCGGCGACCTCACGACGTCTCCAGCCCGTCCCCGAGCTCGCCGTCCACTCTCTGCACTCGCCGTGAGCCACTGACCCTTCTCCCCCTCTCCTTTCTCGCTCTCGTGCGCCATAGCCACCGCACCTTGCTCGCCCGCACGCGCCGCCGCCTGTGCTCGCCGCCGACGTATCTCCGGCCATCTGACGGTCTGGTTGTCGTGCTCAGCTTCCTCACCGCGGCGCGTAGAGCACGTAGGTGCCCAGCACGAGCTGCCCCGGCCGCCGTAGCGTCGACCCTGAGCTCACCCAAGCTCCGGCGATCGCCAAGGTCGACGGCGACGATGACTCCGGCCACCCCAGGCCCAACCACCGCCACTACTCGACGCAGACGAGTGCCCGCGTCACGTAGATGCCCTCCGCCGGCCATTTGGTCGCCGGAAGAGGAATCCAGAGCCCCTCCGCCATCTCTGGCCTTGCCGGCGACGAGCCCCGAGTCAACTTCGGCGAGTTTGACCCGGGTTGACCCAGTTTGACTCCCCCTCTGAGTCACTGACATGTGGGGCCAGCCCCTAACTAATTTCTAGATTAGTACTAATTAAAATAGGTTAGTTAGTTTGACACTAACACGCGGGCCCCACTGGCCAGGTTTGACCTGGACCGGCCTTGTTGACCGCTGACATCACAGTGACGTCATGCTGGCACACTAATTATTTTCTGGTATTTAAATAAATCTTAAATGGTTTATTCGTTTCAGAAAATGTTATAAACTTCTAAATAACATATAAAATCAACCGTAACTCCAAATGAAATAAGTTATATATGAAAAATTATCACAAAAAACCAATCTATCCATCTGTACCATTTTCATGCATGTTAGAATAACTTTTGGCTACTGTTTAGGGCAAATCAAATAAATGGCATTTGAATATTCACATATGGAGTTTGAATTTGAACCTTGGGTTCAAACCAACTTCATTTAATTTGTTGCTAGCTGCATTAGCCCAAATCACAACATATTGACATGTCATGATCATGCATCATATTGTCGCATTGTAGTGATTGTATTCTTTCTCTGTTGCCGGTGGTTGTTCCCCCTCGGTAGACGTATTTTCCGACGATGGAGTCGATGACACCGATGAAGAGTTTTACTATCTTCAGAAGTTCTAGGCAAGCAAAACCCCCTTGTTCATTTCGATACAATCCCACTCTCTCGATCCTGATCTCTTTTACTGCATTAGGACAACAACGATTCAACTGTTACATGCTGCGGTAGTTGAACCCCTTTCCTCTGCATGACCTGTCATTGCCACAGTAAATAGATGAAACCCACTAGCATGAGTAGGAGTTGTTTGAGTCCTGATGTGCCTACTCATTCATGCTTGTTGTCATGCCTGCTACTGCTTAGAGTTGAGTCAAGTCTGATTCATCGGGGATGAATTGGAATGTGGTGAACATATCCTACTGTTGAGAGCTAAGTGTGTGAACACGATTTGGTAAAGGTAGCGGTGAGAGGCCATGTAGGAGTACATGGTGGGTTGTCTCATTGAAACCGTCCTCAGGAACTGAGTTCTGTGTTTGTGATCCATGAACAGCTACTACCACACGTTGGGCCCTGAAATATGACCCCGCTCGACTTATTAACCGCCCCTGTCCTCTGTCCAGGAGTTGCAAGTAGTTTCTGGTGTTTGTAGTATGCTGGAGGCCGTGCCCAGCGCTGACCCGAGGGGTGGGCTGTGATGCGGTAGGCACGTGGCACGGTGTACCGGGACGCCCGTTTGGTGCCTCGGGAACCCTGCACACATCGTTCGGGGCCGTATGTGGAAACTTCGACCGGACTCCCTGCGGATGGAACCTTAATAGGCGATAAACCTAGACTAGGGACTTGTGTGGTTAGTCAGGTCGTGGTCTACACCCACGTCGGCTTTCGCTTGAAGTCTGCCGAGCACATGTCGTGTGTAGACGCTAATTGGTGGAAACATGTGTGAAGAAGTACACCCCTGCAGGGTTATAAATGATCTATTCGAATAGCCGCGTCCACGGTAAAGGACCTCTAGGTTGCCTATACAGTTCATAGACAAGTGAAAGTGGATACTCTAAAATGCGCAAGATAAGCGTGAGTGCTATGGATAGCGTTCTCGTAGGGAGACGGGAGCGGATCCATTGTCACGACCGGTTTTTCAATAAAAATATTTATTGAGAGACCGATCCCTTTTTCGGACCAGTAGAGAAGAATTCCTTCTTACTGGTAGACAAAATCTTGATCACAGAATAAAATACCAGGAGTACTGAATATAATACAAGGTTGAGCGGAGACTGCTCAACAATTTATTACAAGCGCGCCAATAAAACATAAAGGCGGATAGGGTGGCATAACTACTAACTCACGGTAAAAGCGGTGGTGGAAATATCACAGCGGAATGGGTGATATGACTCCTGAAAACTACAGCTCTTCGAGCGTCGGAGTGAGGCTCGATGAGACTTATTGCGGGTGGCGGAAGCGTATATAATACAAGTGACCAATATCCAGGATCACACGGGACTGACTGGGACTCCTCTAGGCGTCGGACTCACTATCAAACTCTTCATCCATGAGATCGCCTTCGTCAACATCTGGCCAAATCAACAAGCCAGGTGAGTACTATGAAAGTACTCGCAAGACAGTTCGGACATAAGATATAACCAATGCAAACATGATACATATGAACAGGTTTGCAAGTGCACTAGGACATATAGATAAAATTTCATGGGAAATAAAAGAGAAGTCGGGCGGTAGTCCTCCCGAAATCCCAAAGTAAAAACTGAGGGCCAAACGAGTGTCTGAATGACTCCTCGAGAGGAAAAATACAAGGATAACAATGCCGCAGTCGGGCGTCAAGGCGACACCACTTAAAGGGCTTAAAGATCGAAAATAACTGACAGTGCATGCCACAGTCGGACGTCAGAGCGACATCACATAAAGGGCTTATATTGAAATTAAAAGACAAACATGCCACAGTCGGACGTCTGAGCGACATCACATAAAGGGCTTATATTTCATACTTGATATCTCAGCAAGTCAAGAATTTAAAACATTGCAAGGGCATAATCAGGTATGAAATAAACAACAACGTTAGTCCATCCACGGAATAACGTTCAACCAATATACCAATCAAGCTTGTTTACCGGGGAAAGTACCACGAGGACTTGACATAGATATGGGTTCACTGATCACGGTCCTTGACCACGGATACGATGACTCGGAAGGATTTGACTCTGCAGAGTTTGTACTTTAACCACAGCCAACGGATTTCAGTAGTCACGGGGACTAGTTCCGTTTACGGTGTTTTGGAAGAAACACATCTAACCAGTACACACCCATTCAACATTCCGAAGCCAGGAATCACCCTCGGCAACGTTCAAGAAAAACCTTGAGACGGGGAGGCTACAACCTCGCGTAGCATGGGATCAAATTTATATACGCGCGCTCTAAGGGGTGCCCCCCTCTCGGTCCCAACCGGAAACACCCATGCCCCCTGACCAGATGACTGGCTTTAATCCAGGGCCATGGAACCCTCATCCCGGCCCCTCTATTTGGTGTGTACACGGAAAGAGGTTACCAACTTACTAAACCTCATTCTGGCAGAAAACATGTGGTAGCACGGAAGGGGGAAGAACGATAACATGACTCCGTCCACGTTAACGTCGGAATTTATCGGATGACGTAAGGCTGGCATGCTACAACACTACCACCTTACTGCCCTTCATGTCACCACATGACTAGGTCGTCTCTCATTAGAGTTCATAGTAACTTCGGAACACACGGGTAGTTGCCTTACATGCAACGAGATACTCACCGATGCTCATATGCCATGCACAACCATTCAAGCAAACATGCAAAACACCTATCATATCAAAGGTTCAAACATGCTTGCCTGGTTCAGAGAAGTCGGAGTCTAGCTCGGCGAAGTTCGCGGCTCCGTCACCTCTTCCGGAACCTACGGTATAGCGAAAACGTATACTAACGTGAAAATCATCGCGTGCATAAAAGTTGTCTCAAATTTTTTCCAATAAATACTATAAAAAACTAGACAAAAATATAAGACTGTCAGAAAAAGAATCACTCAAAAATCACTTTTTATTAAAGAGTTATAAGAGTTTTAGTCCAGGGACTAATCTGTGATGAAACAGAAAAGATCTAGGGACTTAACTGAGAAAACAGAAAACGGTTCGAAGAGAAATGCGCCAGCCCAAAAGGAAAACGTACTTGCCCGAAGGCGCCAACAGAAAACGGTTCGAGGGGGAGAAAAGAAGAGAGGCTGACTGGGGGTCCCACATGTCAGGTTTAAACCTCGCCGGCGCCCGAAGGTTGCGGTGGTTGCCGGCGTCGAACCACGGCGAGTCAGTTAGATCGGAGTGTACCAAGAGGTTCAGCATTTCCTTCCGCGTCGGTGGGTAGTGGACTTGGTCGTCGGAGAGCACCACGTCGACGGCGACACTTTCTCCGGCGGACGGCGGCTCGGGCGATGGTGGAGAACTCCGGTGGGTGGTGCAAACTCCGAATTGAAGCGTGGGTGTTGGATGAAATGATTTGGCATGCAGAAAAAAATCCAACAGTGCCCAGTAGGTGTTCGATGAAATGATTTGGCATGCAGAAAAAAATTTCTGGAGCTGGGACTTGGTGAGGTGACTTCTCAATGCACCCAGAGGCTGCCTGATTTTTCTCAGATTTTTAGGAGAATAATTTAAATGAATTTCATCAAATTTGGCAAATCTGGTCCAAACTTGCAGCAAGTATAGTTTAAAAAATTTTGAACTGAAGACCAGTGGATCTTCATGGATCTTCGTTGAGGGCTCAAGGGACTAGCTAGGGAAATTGGTTTTGAGGCAAAACTCAAAGCAGAAAGAGTAGTTCCTTTGTAAATCTCCAAGAGCTAGAATAGAAGGCAGAAATAATTTTTGATAAGAAAAGAATGGAAATAATTATATGGAGAGGTTCAACTTGCTGGATTTGAAGTATATCATGATCCAAAGATGAGGAAAGGCTTTTGAGAGGTGGTTTCCACTCATGTCATGGCAAGAGGGATTTTTGAAAGTGGAAAGGATCATTCCAAAAGCCATAGGGCTTTTTAAAGGAATTTTCAAAAGACATTTTTCCAAGTGAAAAGCATTTTGGTTTTGAGTCCAAATAAAAGGGAAAAACTTCCAAGACCAAGAACCAAGTCTTGGGTGAATCCAAAACAAAACACTTGCCATAAAAGAAAATATTTTGAGAGGGAGAGTTCTTTAGAAGAAAAATTTTAATTACCTCCCTCAAATCAAATAAAAGTTTGAAAAAGACCAAATAAAATTTTGGGTGTCACATCCATAGTGGTGTATTGATTGGTGAATATGTGGACTCGTGTGTGCCACCTCAAAAGAGTTACTTGCAGTCGTAGTTCAGGATAGCCACCGAGTCAAAGATGGCTTGCTGTAGTCAAACTCCACCACCCCTTTATTGATATTGATGCATATGTAGCTAGTTCTGATGTAAGTCTTGTTGGGTACATTTGTACTCACGTTTGCTTAATTTATGTTTTGCAGAGAGACTTCATCTCACTAGTAGTTCGGCGTGGACTTCGACGTTTAGC
Source organism: Aegilops tauschii subsp. strangulata (assembly GCF_002575655.3). Taxonomy (NCBI): domain Eukaryota; kingdom Viridiplantae; phylum Streptophyta; class Magnoliopsida; order Poales; family Poaceae; genus Aegilops; species Aegilops tauschii. The sequence goes on from NC_053035.3 coordinate 466,452,220, forward strand.
TTGTTACCTCAGCTACGATCTTGTACCCTTGGGAGGGTATTGTAGATAGTTAGGCTTCTCAGCCTTTTTCATTTGTAGTTGTCTGTACTCAGACATGTTTATGCTTCCGCTTGTTGCTTGTATGCTCTGTATGTTGGGTCATGAGACCCATGTTTGAAATACTTGGCTCGTCGGAGCCTAATGAATAAATACTTTGAGTTGTAGAGTTTTGTTGTGATGCCATGTTATCTTTGCACATATCGAGCATATTGTGTGTATGATATGAAATGCTTGGTATGTGTGGGATCCGACACCCTAGTTGTTTATCCTTGGTTGCCTCTCTTACTGGGAAATGTCTCATAGTGCTTCCACTGAGCCATGGTAGCTTGCTATTGCTCCGGAACACTTAGGCTGGCCGGCATGTGTCCTTCTTCGTTCATGTGTCTGTCCCTTCGGGGAAATGTCACGCGGTGTCTACCGGAGTCCTGTTAGCCTGCTACAGCCCGGATTCTCCGGAGTCCTCTTAGCCCAGCTACTACAGCCTGGATTCACTCGCTGTTGCCCGACACGTTCGTTGCTGGGTCATGTATGCATGTCCCTGTAAGTTAGTGCCACTTTGGGTTTACGACTAGTCATGTCGGCCCGGGTTCTTTGTCATATGGATGCTAGCAACACTATCATATACGTGAGCCAAAAGGCGCAAACGGTCCCAGGCCAGGTAAGGTGGCACCCGTGGGAATACCGTGCGTGAGGCCACAAAGTGATATGATGTGTTACATGCTAGATTGGTGTGACTTAGGATCGGGGTCCTGACAGAGCGAGTTTCCTCCAAGACTTTCAATACTGAACCAGGGAGAAGGTGTTGGTGCTAGTACACTAGTATCCATCCCGAATACCCTGCGGCGGATGTTGGAATAGGTCCGGAGAGTGCGACCATGCGAGACAACACCTGCTTCCTTAGTAACATCAGCAGTGCCCTGTATACAGACAAGAAGAGGTGATCCATCGGAATAAGTTGCCAGGCGCCACTGAGTATATGGGTCCTGCTCATCCTCATGCTCGTGATCATCAGCATCGTCATCTCCCCCTTGGTTATAAAAATTTTCAAGTATAGGTGGTGGAATGTTCACAGGACCTTGGAAACACAAGAAGGTTAATTAGTGAAGGGAAACTAGCTAACCCGCATGCATGTGGATGAAACAATTATAATTACGGTGGAAGACAAACGTGCCGAAAGCATTAGGATTCCATGCAAAAATAGTGCCACGAGTGGTGGTAGCAAACACAAGACCCTCGTATTGAATTGCATCATAGTACTCATCCGTGTACAGAAATTGATTTTTGAGCAACATCCATCGAGGCGTGGAAGTAAGGACGGCAACAATCTTGTCGAAGATAGCAACAACTTCATAGTTCGTGTAATCCCAAGAGCGGTTGGGAACTCGACAAATTGCTATCTTCCGTAGACGACAGTCACCATGATCGTATTTGAACTCACGTAGAATACCGGTGTACTCAACCTCTAGGCAGTCGTCTGAGATTTTTGGAAGTGGAACCCGGTGACGAGTGTACACATTCACAAGTTCCCACTCGCAGTTGTACCCAATATAAACAACCTAATCTCCATTTGCTCCTGCCCAAGCCTTGCCCTCAAGCGATGGCATCTTAACATCATACGTATCATTATCAAGCGGCATCAACTTGTACAAGGCGAGGCTTCCCTCGTCCCCGCGCCAGTCAGCAGGGTCACGGCAAAGAAGATAGGGGAGATCAAACCGCTCCTGGACCATTGGGTTCCTTGTAATGATGTTATTAGTTGAGTCAAGAATGGTCTTGAACGAACCTGCCATGCTAGCCGAGGTGATGACGTCGCACCGATCAATGAGTTCCTCCACCACGTCATCTTTTAGATCGGGGCAAGAATAACGGGGTCATTTCCGGCCTATTCTCTCCTTGGAGAAGATGATCGAACAATGGCAGAAGGAAGGGTGAAGGCAAATGGAGGGAGGAAGAGCGTGCGACAGCAGTTCCAAATCAAGAGGGAAAGGCGAAGAGGCGGTGGACGGTTGCCACAGTACACGAAGAGGCGCCTGGGGGAGCAAACGGTTGCCACAGAGGTCACACACTGACGACAAGGGCCGAGTGAACCACATGTGTATATCGCACACACCTTGATCTGGCTGACCATTTCTTTTGTGTTGCCTAATCACAAACAGTTCATCCGAGTGAACCGTATGCTGTATATCGCACACACCTTCATTTGGCTGCCCGTTTCTTTTGTGTTGCCTCATCACAAACAGTTCATCCGAGTGAACCGTATGCTGTGTATCGCACACGCCTTCATCTGGCTGCCCGTTTCTTTTGTTCCTCCTCATCGCAAACAGTTAATTGAATTGAACCGTATGCCCTTCATCGCACGCGCAACTAAAACCTGAACCGTGTTTGATGCATACGTCATCGCAAATGTTTTATGCATTTCTGACAGTTTTCATACAGCACCGTTTCCGATTATTGCATTACACACAGTTTCTCAAAGGGTCTCTGATCGTAGTGTCGCGTTATCAGCATCCTGCAATAGTGGATGCTTGTCCAAGGAAGGGCAGTACCCAAGCACCGATCCACCCACATACCAAATTATCAAAGTAACGAACGCGAATCATATGAGCATGATGAAAATTAGCTTGACGATAATTCCCATGTGTCCTCGGGAGCGTTTTACTTTATATAAGAGCTTGTCCAGGCTTGTCCTTTGCTACAAAAAGGATTGGGCCACCTTGCTGCACCTTGTTTGCTTTTGTTACTCGTTGCGCGTTACAAATTACCTCATCACAAAACTATCTGTTACTGATAATTTTAGTGCTTGCAGAGAATACCTTACTGAAAACCGCTTGTCATTTCCTTCTGCTCCTCGTTGGGTTCGACACTCTTACTTATCGAAAGGACTACGATAGATCCCCTATACTTGTGGGTCATCAGCCACCACCTCGGAATCGTGGTTACGCGGGGAAGAGGCCCATATGGGCCAAGGAGGACGCGGAACTCGAAAGTTTGGGGATCCCAAACCCCTTGGCGGAGTTCACCGTCCCGCAGGAGCGTGACATCATCAGGGTCCGGTACCGTTGGGACCCAGTCAACAAGGTTTTCATGAGACTACTGGTAATTTTTAATTTACCCCCTAATTTTAGCTTCTGATAAATTTGACTGCATGTTTAGTCACATTTAATAAATGATCCACGTTCCTTTTGCAGAAAGAGCAGCACAGGATTGCGGCCGAAAGCGACTCGCCGTCTGAGGCATTGGCGAGGCCCAAGTGGGACACCCCATTCAACCGGGCCTTGAACATATTGAAAAGACTCCTGATGGACACTCGGCCGTTGTATGGACAGGTGCACGGCGTCGAAGACGGCGCCATGTGGAAGCACTACTACCATGAGGACACCGAGGAGAGAAAGCAAAGACGGAGGCTAAATGAAATAAACATCGACAAGAAGGTTGAGATTGCAGTCGATAAGAAATCAGCTGAGACCAAAGAAGCGATACGACCTGAGTTGTGGAACGAGGCAGTCAAAGCAGCGGTAGCTGCCGCAAGAGAGAAAATGGTATCTTCGATTGCTACCTGGATTCCGGCTATCATCAATTGGACCAAGCAAAATCTAGATAAAGAGGCAGCAGACTTTCCCCTTCCCAACTTCGTCAGGAGCAGCTCGTTTAGCATTGCACCAGCACCTGCTCCCTCACCTGCTCATAGCAGCCCGTCCTCCATCTCTGGCATGCTTGGCGGGGCTTCGTCTTTGGCTGAGCTTGACGCCCTCATGGTAACTACCTATCACACCGGCCCTCTTCAATATATGTATAATCTCCCATTTCCGTTGCCTTTCGGATGTCTCACGTCGCAGACATGTCTTTGCAGGCCGACGTAACCCCGTACACCATACTGTACACCATCAGCGGCCAGAAGGTGGACGTGGAAAAGGCGACGATAGTGAAGCCGAAGTAACAATTGTTCCACAGCCGGCCAATCCCCCATGGCGTCTTCAAGGTTTTCGTGGCCAGTGTCAAACCAGGCCACGAGAATTTGGCTCCTCCGGTAGCACTAGGGGGAGATGACGGCGAGACCATGCGGCAGCTTGGCGATTGCAATAGTTGGGTCCTGTTGTGGCCGAAGAGTCTGCTTCATCTGGAGGCGGCCGGGAGCACACCCACAACCAAGTAGCCTCAGCAAGGTATGAAAACCAACACCCCACCTACCCAATTAGCATCGCATGTCATGTCGGGTGATAGCGGAAGGCGTGAGTGAGGGAGTCTTGGATTAAGGGGTCCTCGGGCGTCCGGGCTATGTGACTTGGGCTGGACTAATGGGCCGTGAAGATACAAGACATAAGACTTTCTCCCATGTCCGGATGGGACTCTCCTTTGCGTGGATGGCAAGCTTGGCATTCGGATATGAAGATTCCTTTCTCTGTAAACCGACTCTGTAAAACCCTAGGCCCCTCTGGTGTCTATATAAACCGAAGGGTTTAGTCCGTAGAGGCAATCATAATCATACAGGCTAGACTTCTAGGGTTTAGCCATTACGATCTCGAGGTAGATCAACTCTTGTAACCCCTATATTCATCAAAGTCAATCAAGCAGGAAGTAGGGTATTACCTCCATTAAGAGGGCCCAAACCTGGGTAAATATCGCGTCCCTGTCTCCTGTTACCTTCGATCCTTAGATGCACAGTTTGGGACCCCCTACCTGAGATCTGCCGGTTTTGACACCGACATTGGTGCTTTCATTGAGGGTTCTGCTATGTCATCATCAAAAGGTTCGATGACTCCATCGATCATCTACAACAATGCTTCCGTGAGGGAGATTTTTCTCCCTGGCCAGATCTTTGTATTCGGCGGCTTCGCACAGCGGGCTAACTCGCTTGGCCATCTAGAGCAGGTCGACAACTACGCCGCTGGTCACCAGATCAGTTTTGGAAATCTGGATTATGTCACTGATATCCGAGGAGACTTGATCTTCCAAGGTTTCGCGACCCCAACCACCGCTCTGGCCTTAGATCCGGAGCACATCACCAGGTCCAAAGACAAGAGTCTAGAGCCCACCGGACTCTTTGTGGCTATAGAGCTCAATATGGGAGAACCGGAGGAAGTAGTGCCACCGGCGGTCATCATAAAGCCAGACTCTTCTCCAGACACTAACTCCGAACCTTCGGAGATGGCATCATGTCAGCTCGGTATGGGAACTTCTGTCCCGCCCTGCTCCCCGGGCTCTCCCTTCCCCATCCAAACCTCACCCTTAAACGAGGCTTTGGACTTAATGCGATCCCTCGCCATCGCAGAGGAACCGCTTCCGAATTGCGCCCAGCCCGGACTAGGGGCTAAAAATAGGAAATTTTACTTCCCACCCACCACCCACTTCATAGCCACTGTCGAGGATTTAACCGACATGCTCGATTACGGCTCCGAAGACATCGACGGTATGGACGACGATGCCGGAGAGGAGCAGGCCCAAAACCCGCCGTTCACCGGACGCTGGACGGCCACTTCTTCATATGATGTGTACATGGTGGACACACCTAAAGAGGGCAGCGGTGATGATGAGAAAGATCCAGTTGAGGACGAACCTCCTAAGATACAACCAAAGCGTCGACGTCAGCGGTGCCGCTCTAAATCACGTCGCGGCAAAGACAGCAATATCGGCACCAGAGACAATAATACTCCGGAGAATGCCGAAGACCAAGAAGACCCCATCGAACCAACATCCGAACAGGATGATCGGGAGGACGGGCAAATTGACCCTGACGAACAAGCAGGGAACGAAGACTCGGAGGATAGTAACTATCTACCACTCTCCGAGGATGATGTGAGCCTCGGCGACGAAGACTTTATCATACCTGAGGAACCCCTTGAACAGGAGCGCTTTAAGCGTCGGTTAATAGCCACTACAAGGAGCCTGAAAAAGAAGCAGCAGCTTCATGCTAAGCAAGACCTGCTCAACGACAGATGGACTAATGTCCTGGCAGCCAAAGAATACGGCCTCGAACGCCCAACCAAGAGTTACCCGAAGCGTAAGCTGCTACCACAATTCGACGACGAGGCGCTGGAGCCCATACCATTAGCGCGTAACGCAGCTGACAAACCAGACCGGCCACCACGTGGCCGAGACAGAACGGCAACTCAAGCCAAACACCAGCCCACACTACCTCGCCGTAAAAGCAGAGATACAACAGCCCGGGGATACACATATGACCTACGACAGGACCTAGAAAATAGAGCAGGTCAGACCAGATCGATCTACGGATCGCGGGAGCGTGCCCCGACGCGCGAGGACGGCTATTTAGCCTGGCGCGGCAAGCATAACCGCGCCCGGGCCGAAGACCGCGGACGGACTCCATCCGAACTACGTCATGACTTGGCCCGATATAGAGGCGCCGCAAAACCCCTATGCTTCACCGATGAGGTAATAGAGCATGAATTCCCAGAAGGGTTTAAACCCGTGAATATTGAATCATATGATGGAACAACAGATCCCGCGGTATGGATTGAGAACTTTCTTCTCCATATTCATATGGCCCGCGGTGACGATCTGCATGCCATTAAATACCTCTCACTAACGTTAAAAGGACCAGCTCGGCACTAGCTAAATACCCTGCTAGAAAACTCCATTGGCAGCTAGGAGGACTTGGAAGACGCCTTTCATGACAACTTCCAAGGTACATACGTCCGGCCTCCGGACGCCGATGACTTAAGTCATATAGTCCAACAACCCAGAGAATCAGCCAGGAAATTCTGGACTAGGTTCCTAATTAAAAAGAACCAGATTGTCGACTGTCCGGATGTCGAAGCCCTAGCGGCCTTTAAACATAGCATTCGCGACGAATGGCTCGCCCGACACCTCGGCCAGGAGAAGCCGAAGTCCATGGCAGCCCTCACAGCACTCATGACCCGCTTTTGCGCGGGCGAAGATAGTTGGCTAGCCCGTAGCAGCAATAGTGCAAGCAAACCTGGCACCTCTGAAGCTAGGAATAGCAACGGCAGGCCCCAACGCAATAAGCACAAGCGTCGAAGCAACAATGACAATACCGAAGACACCGCGGTCAACGCCGGATTCAGTGGCTCCAAGTCCGGTCAGCGAATGAAGCCAGTCAAAAGAACCAGATCGGGCTCATCCAGCTTGGACCGAATACTCGATCGACCCTGTCAGATTCACGGCACTCCCGACAAGCCTGCCAATCAGAAGTTGTTGGGTCTTTAAACAGGTCGGTAAGTTAAATACCCAAAATAAGGAGAAGGGGTCGCCTAGCAAGGACGACGACGAGGAACCTCATCCACCGAACACAGGGGGGGCAGAAGAAATATCCCCCCGAAGTAAAAATGGTGAACATGATATATGTTACTCATATCACCAAGCGGGAGCACAAACGCGCGCTCAGGGACGTCTACGCGATAGAGCCAGTCGCCCAAAAATTCAACCCATGGTCAGCCTGCCCGATCACTTTCGATCGTAGGGACCATCCGACCAGTATCCGTCACGGCGGTTCGGCCGCACTGGTCCTCGACCCAATCATTGATGGATTCCACCTCACGCGAGTCCTCATGGACGGCGGCAGCAGCCTTAACATGCTCTATCAGGACACAGTCCGCAACATGGGTATTGATCCGTCAAGAATCAAGCCCACCAAAACTACCTTTAAAGGAGTAATACCTGGTGCAGAGGCTCGCTGCATGGGTTCAACCACATTGGAGGTCGTCTTCGGTTCGACGGACAACTTCCGAAGCGAAGACTTGATCTTCGACATCGTCCCCTTCCGCAGTGGCTACCACGCACTACTCGGACGAACTGCGTTCGCTCGCTTCAATGCGGTCCCGCACTATGCCTATCTCAAACTCAAGATGCCCGGACCACACAGTGTTATAACAGTCAATGGAAACATGGAACGCTCCCTCCGTACCGAGGGGCACACCACGGCCCTGGCAGCGGAAGTACAGGGCGGCCTTATCAAGCAAAATATTACTTCGGCGGCCAAGCCCCCGGACACTATTAAACGTGTCTGGACTACCCCGCAGCTCGACAGTCTAGCTCGTCAGGAGTTCGACTAGCAATTTGGCCTTCGTCTCAGCCCCAACCGAATTGCGGCATATGTACCGCGCGTACATAACTACGCACTAAAGATACCATGCGAAGACGGAGGCATAGCACGGTTACGGTCCACAATACGGCTCAACCCTATCTAGACACTTATATTTTCCCTTTTTTTCTATTTCTTTCCAGGTTTCTTTTCAACGGTACCAAGGGCCCTTTTCTTAGGCCCATAACGAAAATCTGATCGTCGATCCTTTCGAAGGATAATACGCCACGGAGGAAAGCACTGTAGACGTGTGGCAGAGTATCTAGAGGGTCTTTCTAAAGATCACCTCGCCTGTTTTCAGGACCCGTACGCAGCTTTCCCTTGGTCTTGGGATGTAAAATGGCCCTGTTGCTTATCGCGTTATTTGTACAAATACGCTTTGACGTATCAATCAGACTATAATGGAAACAGTTTCCAGCCCAACCTATGTGGTACTGGCTTACCCTTTAAATCTATATTTCACTGTTCTTATTGATTGCCCTGTACACATTGGTACGACTTAAATCGCCAGGGGCTCCATTGAGCCCCATACATATACAACAAGTCCGAACACTTTTTACAGTACAATTCGGCGCCCCGAATATAGCATTATATGCATCGGCTTCGAATCATGTCTTTGGACAATAGTTGGGTTGCCCGGCTCCTGTGTTTGCTACCTTACGTTTCGTCTTATCGGCTAGGGTAGCAAAGGGAGAACTACTGCGATTGTGTTTCTGGTTCATCCGGATAAACACCTCAGTAGGGAAAGCCAAAAACTGACTGTCATGATGCGGCGAGAGCCGATCAGCTATTCAGTGGCTAAATATAAATCTCTTGCGATTTTTTCCGCATTACGCGAGGGACCAGCTTTCACCCGGTCAGGTGTCTATAGCACCCTAGTCCGGATACATATAGTCCTGATACTAGGGGCTGCACCTACACTCCCATTTTCAAACTCCTATGGCTAAGTGAGAGCGATAAAGCCATATAGTCCGATTGCTTAGTTCGCTGCACTAACACCTCCTTCAAGGACCAAACCAATGGGTCAAGTGTGTTTAGGTGCTATCCCGAACACCCCCGTACTACCTACGTGGGGGCTAAAGCCGACGACTGGCCAACTCTCAGATTGCACAAACGGCCGCACAGGAGGAAACATTCTAAATAAAACAAGCAATATATTACATATAAGCCTTGTTCCATAATCCAGGATTGGATAACATGGATGCATTCATTCAAATATGATGTCCTTCGGACACTGGCCCTCTATGATACGGGATCCTTCCAGGACATCATCAAAATACCGCTTCGGTGTGCGGTGCTCTTTGCCTGCGGGCGGTCCCTTGGTCGCGAGCTTGACAGTGTTCATCTTCGCCCACTGCACCTTGACACGGGCGAAGGCCATTCGCGCGCCTTCGATGCAGACCGACCGCTTTACGACATCAAGCCGGGGGCAGGCGTCGACTAGCCGCTTCACGAGCCCGAAGTAGCTGCTGGGCATGGCTTCGGCAGGCCATAGACGGATTATAAAATCCTTCATGGCCAATCCGGCCACCCTATGCAGTTCGGTCAGCTGTTTTAGCTGATTGTTGAGGGGCACTGGATGCTCTGGCGCAAGGTATTGCGACCAGAACAGCTTCTCCGTTGAGCTCCCCTCTTCGGCTCGGAAGAACTCCGCAGCATCAGCAACACTCCAGGGCAGATCCGCAAACGCTCCTAGAGAACTCCAAATCCGGGTCAGTAAGAGGTACCTTCTCCTCACAAATTTGCTCTGCATAGTAAAGGCCTTACCCGCCACGATTTGTCTCGCCTCTTGGATCTCCTGGAGGGCGCCCAGGGCTTCAACCCGGGCCTCTTGTGCACTTTGGAGGGCCTTAGCAAGTTCGGAATCTCGATCTGCAACCTTGTGCTCCAAGGAATCACATTTCTTTATGGCGTCCTTGAGCTCTTGCTGGACCTCCTCCACCCTTGAATCGTGTTTTTGGCGGGCGGCTCGCTCCTCTTCCACTTTTTTCTGGGCTTCGGCCAGAGCGTTCTTGAGGGATTCAACCTCGGCCGCATCACCTACGAGCATCATAATAACATCATCATCATGATAACACATACACCTTATATCATTTCAGATAGGCAATTGCATACCCTGCTTGTCCTCGAGCTGTTTGTGGGCACGGATGAGTTCTTCCTCGGCCTGCTCCAACCTCCGCTTCAGTTCGGAGACTTCGGCAGAATGGGAGGTTGCCGCTAGCATCGAAGCCTGTTTATTCACATAGGCATATATGTTAATCTCCTGCGAAATTATTTGATCCTCTGTCCGGCTTTTTTTCTCGAACGCCGGACAGAGTCTCAGGGGCTACTATCTATACTCAGGTATTCTTTTTATACAGTTACATCACATACCTCAAATCCTGTTAGAAGGCTGGCGCAGGCTTCGTTCAGTCCGCTTTTAGCGGACCGAACCCTCTCAACCACCGTACCCATAAGGATGCGGTGTTCCTCCACAATGGAAGCACCTCGAAGCGCTTCCACCAGAGTATCCGGTGCCTCTGGATTGACAGAGGTCGTCGGTGGAATAGGTGCACCTCCTTCTTTCGAAGGAGGCTGCTTACCTGATTCCGGAGCCGTATGGGTCTCCAGAATAATGTTTGGCTGGGGGCTGAATTGGGTATGGCCCCCATCGCCAGTCTCCAATGGGGGTCTGCTCCCCCATGTTTTCGGCAGCAGAGGTATCACCCTTTGGCGCCACCTCGTTGGCCTCCAGTACCTCTCCCTGGCCTGGGAGGGTCCTTTGGGACAACGCTTCGGCATTGCCCGTAGCCTGGGGGAGGAGGCCGGCGGAGGAGACCCGCTGTCCATCACGTTCGGATCCAACGAATTCCCCGAAGATGAGGATCGCTGGGGGAAGATGCGAGCCGGACTGCAGTACGCAATTCAACGTATTAAGACCACAAAGTAGGAGGCCGGATATGTACGTGTATAAGTGCCTTCGAGTACTTACGATCCGGCCAGGGGCTTTGGCATGGGGCGCCACTCGGAATCATCCAAAAGCGCCATCCTTCCTTTCTTGGACGCCTCCACCTCCAGATCAGGGGATTCTGCCCTCTTCTTCCCTCCCCCCTTAGGGGGGGAATTGCTCTCCTCCTCCTCCTCTTCGTTCTCGTCAGGGGAGGAGTGGGTTTCGGTGTCTTCGGACACCACGTCCGAAGTGCCTTTACGGCGAAGGCCGCATTTGGCCTCCTTGGCCTTCTTCTCCGGCGCCTGGTACGATGCCGGAACCAGCACCTTCGTCAGAAGTGGGATAGCTGGGTCTTCAGGCAGTGGAGCCGGACACCGTTCCGCCTTCTTTATCCAGCCCTGAAAGATAAGTGAAGGCTTAACATCTTCCTTGGATTCACAAGTAGAGGATATGTTTCGAAATCTGCAAAGGCTTACCGGAGTATCCGGGTGGTCGCAGTCGAGGCCGATGTCTTCGGTCATCTTCGGCCACGACTTCTGGGCCTTGAAAAGCAGCTTCCAGATACCTTCGTGCGTTATGCCGAAGAATCGCTGCAGAGTCTGGTGCTTGGCCGGATCAAACTCCCATAGATGGCAAGTCCGGCGTTGGCAGGGAAGGATCCGACAAATAAGCATCACCTGGATCACGTTGACAAGTTTGGCATTCTTGTCCACCATGCTCTTGATGCGCTTCTGCAGCATCATCACCTCGTCCGCTGACGCCCAATCCAGGCCTTTGTTAAGCCAGGAGGTGAGCCGCATTGGAGGCCCAGACTTAAATTCGGGAGCAGCGGCCCATGTGGTGTCACGGGGTTCCGTGACATAGAACCATTCTTGTTGCCACCCCTTCACAGTCTCCACAAAAGTGCATGTGGGCCAAGTGACGTTGGGGACCTTGCTCACCATGGCGCCTCCGCACTCCGCGTGTTGGCCATCCACCACCTTTGGCTTCACGTTGAAGACCTTAAGCCATAGGCCGAAGTGGGGAGGGATGCGGAGGAATGCCTCACACACGACGATAAACGCCGAAATGTTGAGGAAGGAATTTGGGGCTAGATCATGGAAATCTAGCCCGTAGTAGAACATGAGGCCGCGAACAAAGGGATGGAGGGGAAACCCTAATCCGCGGAGGAAACAGGGGGTGAATACTACCCTCTCGTTGGGCTCCGGAGTGGGGACGGTCTGCCCCTTGGTCAGAAGCCGGTGGGCGATTTCCTTGGCCAAGTACCCCGCTTCCCGGAGCCCCGTGATGTTCTCCTCCGTGATGGAGGAGGCCATCCACTTGCCTTGCGCTCCAGATCCGGACATGGTTGGAGTGTTTTCTGGGGACGGAAAAGGTTGAAGCTTGGGCACTGGAGCTCGAGGACGGATGGGCAGAGAGGAAGAAGGCGTGGGGTGAAAAAGGGATCCTTATCCTCTTATAAAGGCAGTGAATATCAAGCGCCCCCCCCCCCCACTAGCCTTAAAACTCGCCTATTCCCGAAGGGTCGTGTGGACGGCACGATTGGATTACCCACACCTGTATTGATGAGAATCCCGCAATAAGGGGACACGATCTCTGCTTTGACAAGACGTGCCAATGAAAACCGCGTCTCGAAGCGTGGAGCGGGAGGCTAAAAAATGGTTCGAAATAATAACAAGGCAGGGATGTGACGTCTCGCCACAAAAGTTGTCAGCAGATGGGACTTGTTAAGTATTATGCCCTTTGCGGTTGTGTGTGGTACCTATTCGACAGAGTCGGATACATTTCCTATGTTCGGAGGATTACTTTGAAGTGTTCGGAGGAGGAACCCGCCTTGCAATGCCGAAGACAATCTGCGTGCCGGACACATCGTCATTGAAGCCTGGTTCAGGGGCTACTGAGGGAGTCGTGGATTAAGGGGTCCTCGGGCGTCCGGGCTATGTGACTTGGGTCGGACTAATGGGCCATGAAGATACAAAACAGAAGACTTTCTCCCGTGTCCGGATGGGACTCTCCTTTGCGTGGATGGCAAGCTTGGCGTTCGGATATGAAGATTCCTTTCTCTATAAACCGACTCTGTACAACCCTAGGCCCCTCCGATGTCTATATAAACCGGAGGGTTTAGTCCGTAGAGGCAATCATAATCATACAGGCTAGACTTCTAGGGTTTAGCCATTACGATCTCGAGGTAGATCAACTCTTGTAACCCCTATATTCATCAAAGTCAATCAAGCAAGAAGTAGGGTATTACCTCCATTAAGAGGGCCCGAACCTGGGTAAACATCGTGTCCCTGTCTCCTGTTACCTTCGATCCTTAGACACACAGTTCGGGATCCCCTACCCGAGATCTGCCGGTTTTGACACCGACAGTGAGGAAGAGGCTCCATTAGTGGCTGATGACGTCGCCGCCGTCGAAGAAGAAATGCATGATGCCATGGACGAGGATCATGACCCTCTACGGTATCTCAATACCGGCGCCTATGACAATGGAGGATTGATGGCTCCGCAGTATGACTCAGGGTTTGAGTGTGATGAGTTGATGCCTGAATTGCTGGAGGATAAACGTATGATAGACTCACTTCCGGTAGCAAAGAAGCATAGGAAGAGACGGAAGAAAGGCCCAAATGGCAGCAAAGCTGCTTCTATGAGGCAGCCGCCTCCGCAGCCTCGGGTTCAAGACCGTATACCTATCAAAGATGCGGCGAAATACCATATCCCCGGTGATCCGATCCTACCTAAGGCAGCGGTAGAGGCCATAGACGGTGATCTAAGGAGACTTCATGACGATGTGCTGCGGAGAGAGAAAAGCCTTATCGCCTCGAATAATCCAGGATACCCACTCTACGTGGTTAACATGCCGCAAGAAAGGTTGTACGTCCAGACATTCCCCGTAGAAAAGTTCTTCCTTCGATTCAGTTACATCTTCGACATGTTTCACTTGACAAAGCTGGATTTTACGTTCATCCACCTTTTTGCCTTGTACATGAACTATATCATCAGGATTGAGCAAACACCTTATATCTGTGTCGCTGACCCATACTTTATGCACGAGGGATTCTTGGCAGTCTACCTAGAGCACCGTGAATACGCGAGTAACTACATCGCCGATTTCATGGTCGGCAATAAGGACAAGGAGACGATTCTCCTACCTTGTCATCCCATGTAAGTCATCCGCGGATATCCTTCCTTCGATTTCAATCATTCATTTGCACGTGTGGAGGCTAATTTGAGGTGTACTTATTTTGCGCAGCGACGAGCGCGCCGTCCTCATCATTCTTTACCCCCGATTCTCCCACGCTCTTTACTTGGACTCGTCGAAGAACATAAAGAAAAAGGATTACACCCACATTAAGTATGTTCTCAACAGTGCTATCTTAAGCTACGGCCTACGGGGTGGAGAGATCATGCTCAAGAAGACAAGGAACTGCGCGCCCTGCTTTGGCCATAAGACCGACTTCTGCTGCATCCATCAACCAAGTGGTACTCTCAGTGATGGATTCTATGTCCTCCACCACATGCTGGAGTACAGACGAGATTGCCAGAACCTTCGCATGTCACCTAGATCCGGCGATGCCGATATTCTGCAATGGGCAAAGAAACTAGGAAATGTCCCGGATCATCGACTCCGAGCTGAGTTCTATCACATCCAGCGTGAACTTACCCAAATCATCATGAAGGAGGTCCTCAAAAAAATGAGGATATTCTACGAAGAAGGGCAAATGTCGTGGGAAGATGTCCGAACACGAGTAGACGCTCAGCGTCTCGACCTGAAGCCTTTCACTTTGCTCAGGGACTTTCTCCCTGATTTGGATGGATGGCATGGCATGTTGGAGTGATTGATGATATATGACAATGTGTCCGTTTATTCACTACTTTCTCTATGACGAAACTTGAGTTATGCACGACGAAACTTTGTGATGTAATTAAACCGTCCTCCTGAACCAGCGAAGACCACTCTAGTTAGGGCATTTTGGGTACGATGAACTTTGTTATTTATGCTTATGATATGTTACTTCTATTTTTGCTAACTCTGCCTCTTTTTGTTGCTCAACTATATATGTTACATATTATCGACTCATGTGACGATGCAGGTAGATAGATCATCGATGGCGAAGAAGTGCTATGCCATGTACATAGGACAGGTTCCAGGAGTGTACGATGAGTGGCCTGAGTGTCAGGCCCAGGTGCACCGGTTTTCGGGCGGCATCCACAGAGGCTTCGATAGCAGAGCCGAAGCGGAAGATAGTTACTTGAGGTTGACGCTAGCGCGAGAGAGGAATCGGAATCGACGCCTCAAAAACTACTCCATTATCGCGCTCTTGCTCATAGCGATCGCTCATCTATTCTATATCTTTGTTTAGATATAGATGATGAAACATGTGTATGTGATATATGACCATGCAGTTGCTGGTATTCGAGACATGCCACTTAACTTATATTGCTATATCGTGATGAGGTAAATACACCGGGAGTCATAGAACTTGTACGCGACGGTCAGTTTGATGCACAAACTTATAGAATATGTGATTCTAGTCATCAAACTTGTGCGAGCGTGGAAATACTGTCATATTTCCCGTATGCATGTGCATCTGCTGGCTGGCCCGTCGTGAGCCACCGTGACCCGCATGCATGATAGATTTGCATAAAAGCCCTCAACTTTTTTCTATTTATGTAAGGAGCCCCTCAAGTAAATGAAAAACAAATCGGACGAGTGTGTTTCTAACCCACGACCAGCTTGCT
This sequence comes from Aegilops tauschii subsp. strangulata, assembly GCF_002575655.3. NCBI lineage: Eukaryota > Viridiplantae > Streptophyta > Magnoliopsida > Poales > Poaceae > Aegilops > Aegilops tauschii. Next base: position 466,467,987 of record NC_053035.3, read on the forward strand.
AGTAGCCTCGCACGCACTGCCATCAGACCAATGATGATTCATGTTCGATTCGCACAACTATATTTTATATCCTTCAACAAGGACAAAATAATTAAAGATGAAATATATAACCCAAAAAATGTAGCTCCGCACTTCTATCCTGTGACCTCGTGTTCACTCGTGCCGGAGCTAACAAGCCGTCTAAGAGCAACTCTAGCAGACCCCGCATCCCGCCCCGACCCGCAAAATAACCGCCAAATTGCGGGTCGGGGCCGGAAAATCTGCACAACCAGACCCCGCATCCCGCCCGGCCCATAAATATTTTTGCGGGGCGCGGCAAATCTTCTCCCTCAACCTCTATCTTCACGGGCTGGGAGGCCGACCCGAGCTCAACCCCTATCCGGCGCGAGATTTGGCGGGAGGGACATTTCCGCGCGCCTTTTCCCACTCCCCGCACCCTCCGCCACCATTACCCCCCTCCGCAAGCTCTGGTTCCTCCTCCCCGGCCGTTCCTCGCCGCCATGGACGACCCCATGCTGTCCCCCGTCACCGTCGAGGTCGTGCATGCTCCTTCCCCTCGGGCGGATCTCGTCGCCGCCCATGTTGCCCCCGCCGCCGTCGCCCAAGCACACGCCGCGCCTTCCCGCAAGCGGCAGGGCAACGTGGTAGTGCAGGGCGGGAATCCGGCTGCCCCCGCAGCGATGGCCCGTGCTCTGGGTGCCAACATCGCAGTGCGATCCCGGCCGGCGGCGGAGAAGGCCGGCAAGGCCGCGGGCGTAAAGCGGAGGAAGGTTCCGGCTTCAAGCAAGACACCTTCTTCAACCTCTCACTCCATCCCCCGGCAAGGAGGTGCTCCAGCGATGCTGTTCAACGGTGCTGCTCCCCCCGCGAGCGAGGTGTTCGACGAAATGGCCGGAAGGTATGCCTCTTTGGTCTTGGCGATTCCCTTCCTTTTTTGCCATTATTTTCAATAGCTCGTGACTTGTTATCGTTCGCTATAGCGGTGGTTCAAACAATGCAACAACCGAGTTCGTGAACTTTTTGGACAAGAACGCGGTTGACATTGCTCAAGCCCCTTTCGAACCATTCGACTACAATGAAACGGAGGGCGGCGTGGATGATCATGGTTGTGCGGGCGAATTAGAGGATATCGAAGCGGAAGCGTTTGAGGAATCGCAAGCAAAAACTAGGAAAAGCCAAAGATCGAAGAACTACACGATCTTGGAAGATCAAGCTTTGATCCAAGCATGGAGTGCGGTGTCTCTTGATGCATGCACGAGTACTTCTCAAACCGCCAAGAGATAGGCAAAGGATCGAAGATCAATACTTCAGCATTATGAAAAAGTATCCCAATAGGACTCCACGCACATTTCGGTCGCTTCAAGGTCGTTGGGAGAATATCAAGCCTATGTGCAGCCGTTGGGCGGCTTGCTTGGAGCAAGTACGCAATGCACCTCCAAGTGGCACCGTGGAGTCCGACTATGTGAGTTTGTTTTGCCTTTGTTCAAGTTGTGCATCATCATAATGTATCATGAGAAATGATTGCATCACTTTGTTCACATTGTGTTGGACAAGATTGCTCAACATAGATACAAGGACATGGAAGCTTCGGAAGGCAGATTCTTCAAATTGGAGCATTGTTGGGAGTTGCTCCAAAAGTGCGAGAAGTGGAAGTTGATCGACAAAGAATCCCCACCAAACAGAGGATCACTTACAAACATGGATGAAGATGAGGATGATGTGTGACGCCCGATAATCAAGCTACAGTAAACCTCTGCTAAAGATGCCACATCACCTCTGTTACTGTTGCTAATCACGTGTTAGTTCAAAATGTTTCGAATTCAAATTTGAATTAATGACAAACAACCAAAGTTTTCAAACATTAAAACAAAAATGTTCGGTTAGTGCCAAATATTACATAGGTAATTATTGTGAAGCAAACACTTGTTTTAGAAAATGCTAAAATGCTCTAAAATAAATTAAACCAGAAAAGGGAAAATAAATAAAAGGAAAAGAAATAAAACAAAAGACAAAAAAATAAATAAACAAAAAGGGAACCCTTCCCTCCCTCGGCCCAATTGGGCCTTGGCCCAGCCAGGCCAGGCCGCTAGCCCAGCCGGCCACCCCACACTCCCCATAACACCCACTACCGAAACCCTACCCCCTGACCGCACCACTCGCCCCCACCCCCACGATCCCTCCTACCCCCGATCCAATTCGGGATCGTGGCACTCGCCTCCGCCGCCGCCGCCCGGCGTCGCCCCGGCCCCGTCGCCGACCACCGCCACTTGCCGGACGCCTCCCCGCTCCTCCCTCAGCCCCCAGATAGCATCGGGGGATCGACCCCATCGCGCCTGGCTCCACCTCGCCGGAGCCCTGCCGCCCGCCATGCCATCTCCATCGCCTGCACCTCGACGTCGCCCCGGACTGCCCCAACATCGTCGGTGCCGCCTTGCTGGACGACCCCGACCTCATCATCGCCGTCCTTCTACCTCAGGCCCTCCCCGAGCACGCGATTGCACAACGACAGGCTCGATGTGAGCCTCTTCCCCTCCCCTCTCGCGCCTTGGTCGCGCTCGCCGCGACCCACGTCCACCTACCCGCGTATGGCCTCACCCCTGCTGTCGCTCCGTCGAGTCCCCCTCGCCGTTCGCAAGCGCCCACGGTCGCCCCCGCGTGCGCCCGCCGTACTTGTTGCCGTCCCGGGGCCACGGCCTCCTCCCCGCACCACGCTTGGGCCGTGCGCTCCGCTCACACCCCCTGGTCGTGCTCCGGCACCATCGCGCTGCTCGCCCTCCGCCCTGCGACGTCCGCGGCCGGCCACACGAGCGCCCGTTGCACTCCGCCGTCCGCCGCCCACGTCCTCCACGGTCCGGACCACGGCCACGGTCGCGCCCGCGCCGACCGGCTACGTCGGCCGCGCCTGCCCGGCCCCCGCTCCGGCCTCGCCCCACTACCGGGCGGACGGCGGCTTCGCCCGCACCACCCGTTCGGGCTGCGCCCGTTAGGCCTAGGGGCCTATGACAAAGGGCCCCACCCTGGAACGTTTTATTTAAAAAGAAAAGAAGAATAAAAATAAAAATAATAAAAATAAATTTAATTGATTAATTAACTAAATTAATTAATCCTTTTTAGTTAACCTAATTAACTATTGTTAATTAATTAATTAAACAATAATTAGATTAGTTAAACCCTAATTAGAATAAACAGAGTACGACATGCGGGCCCCACATGTCAGTTTAACCCAGTCAACACCTCTGTTGACTGCTGATGTCATGCTGACATCATGCTGATGCAATAATGCTATTTCCGAATTAATTTCATAATAATAATTTATAAATTGATTAAAACTTGAAAAATTAGTATAAAATAATCCGTAGCTCGGATGAAAATAATTTGTACATGAAAGTTGCTCAGAACGATGAGACGAATCCGAATACGCAGCCCGTTCGTCCGCCACGCGTCCCTAGTGTAGTGAACCTGCAACATTTCACCTCCGGTTCATCTGTCCGAAAACGCGAAACACCGGGGATACTTTCCCGGATGTTTCCCCATTTCGCCGGTACCACCTACTAACGCGTTAGGGCACACCTAACGCCGCTTGTTGTCATGTCATGCATCGTCATGCTTATGTTTGCATTGTATTTACTGTTTCTTCCCCCTCTTCTATCCAGTAGACTACGAGACCGACGCTGCTGCTGCCTCGTTTGACTACGGAGTTGATGACCCCTCCTTCTTGCCAGAGCAACCAGGCAAGCCCCCCCCTTGATCACCAGATATCGCCTATTCCTCCTCTATACTACTTGCATTAGAGTAGTGTAGCATGTTACTGCTTTCGGTTAATCCTATTCTGCTGCATAGCCTGTCATTGTTGCTACAATTGTTACCCTTACCTGCAATCCTAAATGCTTAGTATAGGATGCTAGTATTCCATCAGTGGCCCTACACTCTTGTCCGTCTGCCATGCAATACAACTGGGTCGTGATCACTTCGGGAGGTGATCACGGGCATATGCTATATACTTTATACTGTTACATTACTTATGATATTGTTCGGAGATGGGGGCTGAAGGGGCAGGTGGCTCCATCCCAGTAGAGGTGGGCCTGGGTTCCCGACGGCCCCCGACTGTTACTTTGTGGCGGAGCGACATGGCAGGTTGAGACCACCTAGGAGAGAGGTGGGCCTGGCCCTGGTCGGCGTTCGCGGATACTTTAATTAACACGCTTAACGAGATCTTGGTATTTGATCTGAGTCTGGCCACTAGCCTATACGCACTAACCAACTACGCGGGAACAGTTATGGGCACTCGACGTCGTGGTATCAGCCGAAGCCTTCGTGACGTCAGCGACTGAGCGGCGCGCGCCGGATTGGACCGTAAGCCTGCTCTTGTATTAAGGGGGCTAGGTCTGCTTCCGGCCGCGTATGCAACATGCAGGTGTGCAATGGGCGATGGGCACAGACCCCTGCGCGCATAGGATTTAGACCGGCGTGCTGACCTCTCTGTTGTGCCTAGGTGGGGCTGCGATGTGTTGATCTTCCGAGGCCGGGCATGACCCAGTAAAGTGTGTCTGGTCAAATGGGATCGAGCGTCTTGGGTAATGTGGTGCACCCCTGCAGGGAAGTTTATCTATTCGAATAGCCGTGTCCCTTGGTAAAAGGACGACCCGGAGTTGTACCTTGACCTTATGACAACTAGAACCGGATACTTAATAAAACACACCCTTCCAAGTGCCAGATATAACCCGGTGATCTCTCTCTAACAGGGCAACGAGGGGAGGATCGCCGGGTAGGGTTATGCTATGCGATGCTACTTGGAGGACTTCAATCTACTCTCTTCTACATGTTGCAAGACGGAGGCTGCCAGAAGCGTAGTCTTCGATAGGACTAGTTATCCCCCTCTTATTCTGGCATTCTGCAGTTCAGTCCACCGATATTGCCTCTTTACACATATACCCATGCATATGTAGTGTAGATCCTTGCTTGCGAGTACTTTGGATGAGTGCTCACGGTTGCTTTTCACCCTCTTTTCCCCCTTTCCATTCTACCTGGTTGCCGCAACCAGTCGTTGGAGTCCAGGAGCCAGAGGATCCCGAGGATGGTTCTACAAGGAGTTCGGCTTCGAGGAGTAGTTAGGAGGTCCCAGGCAGGAGGCCTCGCCTTTTCGATCGTCGCAACTTTTGTGCTAGCTTTCTTAAGGCAAACTTGTTAACTTATATCTGTACTCAGATATTGTTGCTTCCGCTGACTCGTCTATGATCGAGCACTTGTATTCGAGCCCTCGAGGCCCCTGGCTTGTATTATGATGCTTGTATGACTTATATTATTTTTAGAGTTGTGTTGTGATATCTTCCCGTGAGTCCCTGATTTTGATCATACACGTTTGCGTGTATGATTGGTGTACGATTGAATCGGGGGCGTCACATGATGATGGCCCAAGAAATTTGCACAAGCCCGATGGCGACAAGAAGACTAAAGAGAAGATGAAGAGAGAGCAAGAAGCATTGAGCTTTAGGGAGAAGATTGATGCCATGGTGCAATCAAACGAGTTGATGTTGTTGAAGTCGTTGGAGATCAAGAAAGAGTTGGCCGAGAAGAAGGCAAAAGAGAAGCAAGAAAAATGGCAAATGCTCAAGGAAGAGGGGCTCCGCAAAGCTGCCATTGAGGAGATAAAAGCACGCGCCTTTGAAAACAAATCGATGTCATTGTTGCTCGCCGAAGAGAACAAGATCATGTCAATGAACCGCAATGACATGGACGACGTCACCAAAACATGGCATGATATGGCAAGGAGAGAGATCTTGAAGAGAAGAATGGTCGCCTCGGCCTGTCCGTGTTCCAGTTCCGGTGATGTTTTCTCTGCTCCATATGGTGGCAATGTGGATGATTTCGGTGCGGGAGCTGGAACAAGCGACGGAGGTGGATTCGGTGGCGCCGATGAACTTCAAGATGGACTCCATGGCGCGGAGTGAAGATCGACCCCCAAGATGATGCCGGACATGGGCGCAAACCTTTGCATGCCCTCTTTTGCGTAATGAACTTCGCTTTTATTTGCGCGCAAACTGTTTATGTCGTTTGAATTTGAACTTGTTTGTGAAACCCTATGTCAAATGCGAGATTTGTAGTTTTTCTTTTCGCGGGTCGTCGCGCTGGTGCCCGAGCAGAACCCGCATAGCCGACCCGTAAAAAGTCATATTCCGCGAATATAATTTTTTACGGGTCCGTTTGGGGGGGTCTGCATCTGTGCCAGCCCGTGTCGGTTCGCAAAAGCGGTTTTGCGCGAACTGCAAATGCGTTTTGTGGGCCGGCGGAATGCGGGGTCTGCTAGAGTTGCTCTAAGGTGACCCGATATCATATACGGATAAACATTCTTTATGTTGCCATTTCTTTTGTTCTATGTAAGAAAAGAATTTACATTCTGATGTTTGTGGCATTTAAAAAATCAATGTATGTAAAATTTTAAAAATTGCATAAACATTATAAAAACATTTCGCGTAATTAGAAACACGTATGTTGCATTCTATATTTTCAGGCATTTCAGAAAAAGTTTGTGACTTTAAAAAAAGTATACGATCGACAAAAATGTTCATGTAGTTAGAAAGAAATCCGTACCATTCAAAAAAACTCACTCACCATTGAAATGGCAAAGTTTGATAAATTCTTTCAGACAAATCAGCCAAATTTTGTTTGAATTCGAATAATTATAAATTATAAAATCTACATAAAAGGAAATATAGGCAGACGAATGTAGTAAATTCTTTTGGAAAAATCAATGATTTTTTGTCTAAATTTGAATAATTTTAAATTTATGAATACAGATAAAAGGAAATATAGTGCATAATGAATGTACATAAATTTTCAGAAAAGTAACTTATTTTTGTTTGAATTTGAGTAATTTTGAATTTAAAAATCTAGATAAAAGAAAATATAGTGCAGTGTGAACATGCGTAAATTCTTTCGGACAAATCAATGAAGTTTTGTATGAATTCCAAAATTTAAAATTTGTAAATTTAGATAAATGAAATATAGGTCAGAATGAAGGTATGTAAATTTTCCGGACAAATCAACGATTGTTTTTGAATGGATTGAAAAAATTCGTCCACCCTTGTTTAAAAAGTAAATTTATCTCATGTAAGGCATCAACTGTCGTCTTGTCTGGTGGTTACCCTGGCTCTTCTTATATTCGTTTATACAAAGCATCTTTTTTTTAGAATTATAAAATGCATCTTTGGTTGCTAAAAAGAGTGCATCTTTAATATGCATTTTTATCCTGGTATATATCTTAGTAGTTCACTATTAGGCATGAAGCATTGTCAGGTGTAGTGGTCAGGACACCCGCGCTAGTGCATCAGGCCACCGGGTCTAACTCTAACCCGTCCTATTTTTTATTCACACAGTACAGTGATGAGTGGAACCCAGCGAAACGACAGTTAAAGAAAAATCCGAGGGTCTTCCTAAAAAAAATCACATGCACCGCTATCTGACAGCGCCCCCTTGGCACGCTGGTGTGCCATGCAGGCAGCCGATACGTCCGTGTACGTGAAATGTGATCGTATTTGCACATTCACACAAGTTTAATGATTAAAATCATATATTTTATAAGTTTGTGCATCAAATTGACCATCGTGCGCAAGTTATAAGACTTCCGGTGTATTTATCTCTGTCGTGATTATGATGAGACGATATGATTTGTGTTGGATGATACGATGAGACTATTATATGTATGATATGATGAGCATATTGCATGTTTATGATATGATTGGAATATTATATAAAAACTAGAAAAAACACCGCAAATACGTAGCAGAAAAAATATATGAAAAATATAGCAGTAACGCTCTTTAGCAGGAAGCAGTAGTGCTCTTATATGGATGAACGAACGCTACTGCCAAGCTACTTAGCAGTAGCGCTTTTTTTGGACAACGCTACTGCTAAGTAGGTATAGCAGTAGCGTGTATAAAACGCGCTACTGCTACAAGTTTGCTGTAGCGCCGCTCACCGCGCTACTACTAGGCTTTTTCCTAGTAGCGAGTTGCTAACACAACCATATTATTTTGTAGCCATGTTAACAATTCATTAAATTTGTTTGTTTTTTATGTGTATTTCTTTATGATTCAAGGGGGTTTTAAGTTCTGATCAACACACACTTCTGTTTTCCTGTCCGCTCTGATTCGGTCCGTGTCCGTTTATAGAAGTATCTGTTTTCGCATTCATTTCTGATGTTTTTGTATTCATTTCTTCTTCTGCAAAAAATATATAAAAACAAATGTGGTAGCACCTACTTCTATCCGTTTCCGCTCTGTTTTCATCCCTAACTGATATACACCGGCAATACACGAAATACATATAGAAATTTGCCGATGCTGATCAATGGCCACAATTTGTGCTTGCCCTAAATCCTCTCCCACGGTGAATGAGTTTTTTTTTTTGAAGGAGTTTTGTGACCCACGTGTTTTTTGTGACCGACGTGTAAAAACGAAAGTTGTCGCGCGTTTATGGGCCAGCCCATGTGCTAGCGCTGCAGGCGACGCGGACACCCCCTAAAATGGCGCTCCTAGAACCTCCAACCCTAAATCCTGATCCCCCTTTGCTACTCTCGACGGACACCGGAGTGCTACAACATCTCAACCCGCCGCCGCCACCCACCCCCTACCCCCAATCGGAGTGCATCTACCAAAAATCCGGCGGCCTCCACCGGTGAACCAGCCGTCGCGCCTCCCGAGTTCCCCAAGTCGCGCCGCCACCGACCTGCAATTCGGCGTTTAGATAGAAGAGCGACCTAATTCCCAAATCCCGACCCCAATATATCCAGATCCATGGCGCTCTCTACTGTATTGTTCCACCCCATCAACCTGATGGAGCCATACGCTGCCGGCTCCACCTCCCGACGCTCCGGCTCTCCCGACTGGGTCTTACTCCACAGGTCGGCGCGTTTCTCCGACCTCCAGAACTCAACCACCGTCAAGTCCAAGACGAGGGATGGCCAGGCCGTCGAGGTGTCCTTCTGGCTCGTCCATCCGCCGGGTGTCTCCTACTTCTCCGTCCACTGCCCCGGCCTGAATGAGGATGACTTCGTCAGCGAGCCCTGCGTCATCTGCGCGGAGGCGGCCCTCGTTCTCTTCTGCGTAACCCTCAACATCCCTGGTAATTTGACGTCCACCCACCACTTTGTCTACAGAGCCGGCCCCGGGGAGCCAGCACTGCACCTGCTTCCGGACCCCAATCCCAATGTTGCAGTGTCTGCAGCTGCAGCCCTGAAATTTGGTCTCTTGCCGTTCCACGACGAGCACTATGCCGTGGTATTCCTAAATCGGCACTTGACCAAATATGGGACTTGGCATTTTGTTGTCGACCTCTTCTCGTCCAAGGATCAGGCGTGGAGCACTAAGCTGGCCTCTCTGGGGTTATTATCGGATTCTCAGTTAGAGTTTTTGGCCTCCCACGTGTCCTGCAAGCAGATCGTGGTTGGGAGCAGCTCACTGGGTTGGGTTATCTTCTGCGTGGTATTATTCTTCTTCGCAACCCGTCCGATAAATACCCTATGATCGAATACATCTCATTTCCTGTGTCAAGGCCTTGCATCACAGTCAATGAAGGATACACTGCCCAACGTTTTCGCGATGTTGCCTGCTGCCATAATTTGATCAAGTTTGTCGACATAGAATTTCATGACCGTGGGTGCAGCAGAGATAAAGGTTGGAAAGCCTCCACATGGAACATGAACATTTTCTGGAACGAATGGCGCCCACGCCTCACAGTTGAAGTTGCTGATATCTTGGTTCACCCAAGTTATGATGCTTTATTGCCTGAGCTGCGGGACCACGAGACACAAAAACTGGATCTGAGGAAACTGATTACACATACCCCCACCCTGAGCATGTATGATGATGATTTTCTCTACATTACGTGCAAAGTGAATGATGAAGACCACAAGGCCTGGGTCATCGCAGTGGACATGAAGCTTGAGGCTGTGGTAGCAGTGGCCCCGTTTCCTGCTAAACAAGACAGCCTCATGCCAGTGTACTATCCATGCGCGTTTTCCAAGCACCTCAACATAACCCCTGGTGATTCTTCCTTCTTTTGCCTCGCATTATTTATCTTTTGCGCTCTTGGTTGAAATTTTTCGTTTTCATTACTTTTTAGCTGTTCGTTAGACTTTGAAAATTAATAACTTGGGTAAAAGAAACTGAGCTCGCTCTTTTGGTGAGCTCTGCTCGTGGGCAACTCACCCACCCGGCTTCAACCCCGGCGGCCACAGTGTAGAGTTGTTTCGTGCAGCTGGGCGCCCAGCCCCTTTTTGTCCTTTGATTTAAAGTCGGGCTCAAAGACACTATTTTCAAGAAAACTTAATACATGTTGATGCGTTATAAGCAGGCACGAGGCAGCAGTCCATGCTCAAAAAGCGTGCTGCCAGTAATCAACTATGAATAAACTCATCTTTAAAGGCCTCACACCTGTAGGTAGACGGCATGTGCCATCATAAACACACAACCACCAGTTCTGTACCCTCCATGAGTCTTAACTCTCCTTGTGGTTTGGTGGAGATACACTAAGCTGAATCATGAGGTGGATTCCTAATATTTTGTGGAACGATCACACCCGAGAATTGAGGTGGTGATGAACCACCCATTTCATTCCTTTAACCAAACAAAAAATACAACGCTAATTCAAATTCACTCATCAAAGCTAACTGAAGTATCCAGTATTCAAACACAAGTTTGTCCTCGTCAAATGGCTTTTGCACAATGAAACACCAAAATCTTAGTGGCTTATAGTGTGTTGATGAAATTCGGAACAAGAAGGGACCAAATTTTATCCCCCCAATGCTCTACCCCATAGAAGTCAGTTCATGTTTGTTTGTGATTGGACTACGATCCTATCTTAAGAAGTTATCCGAGTATTTTTTTCCTGAACTTTTCTTTATAACTTTTCCTTTATCCAAATTATTATTGCAGGGCTTGATGTGGCCGATCCAGTGCGCAAGTATTTCAAGGGGTAATTCATATATTGCTAGATTTACCTGTTCCAGGATTTGTTACTTCTTATTTACATGACATCTTGTTGATTTTTACTGCTGCTGCTGTTGGATGCCTATTGTCAGGATGGATGCAGCGAAATGTGCTCTGGAAATTCTGTGGACTCAAGACTGGCTCAGGGAACTTGGTAATGGATGTCCACTTCTTGAGATACTAGCTTCCTATTAGCTTTGGTGTAATATATCATATTAGCTTTGGTGTAATATATCATATGTGCAAATGCGGATGTGCAGCCAACATTGACCAATTGCATGTTTGGTCTCTGGAACCTATAATTAATTTCCTGACCACCATATGAAAAATGTCTCCTTACTTTACTCTGCTGTAAGACCCTAAACACCTGATCAAGGCAAGGATAATACTATATTGGATAATTATGTGGTTTCTCCCTTAAATTTTGTGATCTGTCCTTTCTCGGTGTGAATGTTAAGCATGTACAGTCCTTGAGGTATTATTAAAGCACTATTGTTTTTTAGCTGCCGCTGATGTGTATGAACTTACAAATTGATTGTCATGATCAGAGGTTTTTGTTGACACTGATACAGCATTCTTCTGAGATTCACGTCTTTATGGTCCATTGCAGATGAATGGTTGGAATTTGAGGGGTCATGTTACACCGATTGCATATTACTAGACTGTTGCCCAGTATCATCTCTACGTTTCAATATTCAATCAGTAAGTTACTGTTCTAGTTTCCAGACTTTCACGATATGAGTGCATCATGTTCTATTTGCTAAACTTTTGTCGTCAAATTTGCCTTGTTTTGTTTCTTTTAGAAGTTGTTGGGCTTTGCTTCCTCAAGCTTTGAATTGTTTCTCTTCAAACCATGAACAAAGCCATCCATGGATACCATATTTAATTTCCATAATTCATTAGCTGGATCCCAAATTATGAACTTACCTGAATCAAACAATTCTTAATGCAGGTAGTAGAATATGCTTCTTGTAATGGTCGAGGCAAAGCTGCCTCCGAAGCTGTGAATGTTTGCTTACGGTATATACATGAAAGACTTATGCAATTGTCTCTGGAATTAACCTAGCTCTATTCTTGACTACAATTCTGTTGTTTCCTAGAGCTTTGGAAGATTTCAATTTCCAACTGCGCAAGTCACCGAGTGATCCAGTATTATCCGCTGAAGCCTTGAGGAGCAAAATCAGTACCACCCTTGGAGCTTTAAACACGTACTTGCAGATAAAACCCTTTACTTACATTTAAAAATTAAGTCATGTAGCTATTCTTATTACTTTTTCCGTCTTTTCCAGTGTCTTGCAAATTGCGCCACATACAATGATGGCGAGAAGAAGGAAGCTTCCAGATGCCTGCCACCAAAGAAAAGGAAAACAAACAATTGAACATTGTGAGAGGCCAGGCGATAACAGTGACTACAGACATGGCTTTCCTGATGATGACCTGCTTGTGTCGACCTCAACATCCAGATCCATGCCGCTCTCTACTGTATCGTTCAGTCCCATCAACCTGATGGAGCCGTATGCTGCCGGCTCCACCGCCCAACGCTCCGGCTCTCCAAACTGGGTCTTACTCCACTGGTCGGCATGTATTTCTGACCTCCAGAACAAAACCACCGTCAAGTCCAAGACGAGGGATGGCCAGGCTATTGAGGTGTCCTTCTGGCTCGTCGAGCCGCCGGGTGTCTCCTACTTCTCTGTCCACTGCCCAGGCCTGAAAGAGGATGACTTTGTGGAAGAACCCTACGTCATCTGTGCGGAGGCCGCCCTTGTTCTCTTCTGCGTGACCTTCAACATCCCAGGCGATTTGACGTCCACCCACCATTTCGTCTACAGAGCAGGCCCCGGGGAGCCAGCACTGCACCTGCTCCCGGACCACAATGCTCCAGCATACGAAGCCTAGCAATTTGGCCTCTTACCCTGCGGCGGCACTAACAACGAGCACTATGCTGTGGTCTTCCTACGTTGGAACAAGACTATTGGGGATCATATGTTTGATGTCCATGTCTTCTCGTCCCAGACACAGGCATGGAATAGCAAGGTGGCATTGCTGTCTTTATCAGAGTCTGAGAACAAATTTTTTTGTAGGCATGATACCTGCAAGCAGATCACGATTGGTAGCTCACTGGGCTGGGTTGATCTCTTGCGTGGTATTCTTGTAGTTCACAAAGTGTTTGATGAATATCCTGTGATCAAATACATCCCATTTCCTGAGTCAAGGCCTTTCTCCCCAGACAAGGAAGAATCTGACGCTCCTCAATATTTTCGAGATGTGGCCTGCTGCAATAATATGATCAAGTTTGTCCACATAGAATCTCATGACCCTTGCTGCACTGGAAATAAAGATTGGAAAGCCACCACATGGAATAGGAAGCTTTCTTGGGGAGATTGGCGTCAGCGATTCACAGTTAAAGTTGATGATATCTCCGTCGACCAAAGTTATTCTGCTTTATTGCCTGAGCTGTGGGACAGCGAAACAGGAAAGTTAGATCTGAAGAAACTAAATTTCTACACCCCCACCCTCAGCATGTGCGATGATGATTTTCTTTACGTCATGTCCAAGGTGAATGATGAAGACGACAAGGCCTGGGTCATCACAGTTGATATGAAACATGAGGTTGTGCAAGCAGTGGCCCCATTTTCTGCTGGAGACATGGACTTCCTCCCAATGTACTGTCCATGCTCTTTCCCCAAGTACCTCAACATGACCCCAGGTGATCCTCCCTTCTTTCCCGTCGTGTAATCTACTAAGCAATGCTATCTTTTGACTCTTATTTGTCTGTTGGTCATGTGTTTAGGAGAGTGCTTCGCTATTGGTAGTATTGACATTAAACGTTTAGTTATTCGTCAACTTTGAACGTTAGATAGGGTGCATGTGTTGATTCATAGATGTTGATGCATTAGAAGCAGGCTTGAGGCTGCCGCCATGCTAAAAAAATGTGCTCCCAGTAATCAAGCATGGACAAATCTATCAAGGCCTCACTCCTGTAGGCAGACAGCATTTACCCTGGACACACAGCCACCTGTTCTGTACCTCCATGACTATGTTTCTTGTTGTGCTTAGGTGCAAATATGCAGAGTTGAGTCGAGATCGATTCATGATACTTCTGGGATTTTCTCAAATGTTGTGCTTTATAATAATTTATTTAGGTGGTGATGAGCCATCTACTTCATTTCATTTCTTTTACCAAACAGAAAAAATGCCATGGTTCCCTTGGAAAAAAGAACGAAAAAACATGGAATCATTGATGCTAATTCGAGAATTCACACATCGAAGCTAATTAAGATTTCAAAATTCGGAAACGCAAGTTTGTCTTCAAGTGGCTTTTCCACAACAAAGAAGGAACTTGTTGGCTCTGTTTTAAGCCTCAAGTGTCCTCAAAATGTCGTATAACGAGATCCACACATTGTTTATCAGCCCTGAGGCTTCCCGTGCGGTGATGAGGCAAGAAAGGGAACAACTTTTATTGCTGTTCGGCCTGTGTTTTGTGCCATGATCCTCTGGTCCTGAGTGGCTTCAGGCTGCACCCTTGAGAATTATATGGTTTCCTTCCTGATATTTGGCTGGTAACTTCCTTTTTCCAAATTATTGCAGGGGCAGAGATAACCAATCTAGTGCACAAGTACTTTAAGAGGTAATGCATATGTTGCTACCCTTACCTGTTCTAGTATTTTTCTTATTTAAAATGACACCTTATTGACTTCTGCTGCTATTTGATGCCTGTTGTCAGGATGGAGGCGGAGAAATGTACTGTGGAACTGCTGTGGACTCAAGATTGGCTCATGGAACTTGGTAATGAATTAGTCCTCTTCTTGAGACATAGCTTTCTATTAGTCTTCTTCGTTGTAATATAGCACATCTGCAAGTGCATCCAACATTCAACAAGTGCATGTTTAGTGTCTTTAACTACAATTAATTTCAGGAACTGAGATGCAAATGTCTGCTCAGTTTACTCTGTTGTATGACCATAAACAATTATTTTCGAGTATAATATCTTCAAAAATTGTGTGTGGTTCCACCCTAAATTTTGTGATCTCTAACTTTGATGGTGAAAATGTTAAGCATGTACGATCCTTGAGGTTTTGTTAGTATTATCATCATTTCCTTGAGGTTTTGTGAGTATTATCATCATCATTTGCTGTTGCCGATATATGATCATGTGAATTAAGGGTCAGTTCTTTTGGTAGCTTAAAAAATAAGCCACCTCCTCCCCAGCTTTTCTCATAAGCCGCCTCTCTTATTTATCGGGGCTTCTAAACTAGTTATAGGATAGCTAATTTAGAAGTCTCAACAAATTTCAAGGGGCGGCTTATTTTTTTAAGCTAGGAGAGGCAGCTTATTTTTTAAGCCGCCCAAAAGAACTGGCCCTAACTGTCATAACCAGAGGCTTTTGTTGACACAATGTGACATCCTTATGAGATTCACATCTTTTGGCCCATTGCAGATCAATGCTTGGAACTTGAAAGGTCAATTTACATGGATCACAGATCACTACAATGGTGTCCAGTGTCGTCTCTACGTTTCAATATTCGAGCAGTAAGTTATATTCTGGTGTCGAGAGTTTCACGTCATGAGTGCATCCTGTTGCTTTGTCCTCAACTTTGCCTTGTGTTGTTTCTTCGTCATCAATCTTTTCTTGCTCAAGTTTCGAATTCATTCCCTTCAAACCATGCACACAGCTATTGATAGCGCATCTAATATTTCCTGTAATTTGTTTGCTCGGTCCAAATTATGAACACTCAAGCTACCTGAATTGTAAAAAAGAAAAACTTGATGCAGGTGGTAGAATATGCTTCCTCTATTGGTCAAGGCAAAGCTGCCTCCAGAGCTGTGGATGTTTGCTTACGGTATATACATGAGGATACTTGTGCAATTGTATGTTTAATCGACTTGGCTCTATTTGTGACTATGTTGTGTTGTTTTCTAGAGCTTTGGAAGATCTCAACTGCCTACTGCGTAAGCTGCCGAGTGATGCTTTACTATCTCCTGAAGCCATGAGGAACAACATCACTAACGCCCTTGAAGCTTTAGAGAAGTACTACCAATTTTGACAATATTAGAAAAGAAAAAATATCATGTACTTGTACTGTCAAAATGAATCATTAGCTATCATTTTTAACTCTATTCCGATATTTTTCAGTGTTTTGCAAATTGCGCCACCACCAATGATGGCGGGAGGAACAATGATGGATGAAGCAATGACGCCTGCAAATGCCCCAAAGAGACCAAAACCAATATTTGAACGTGGCAAGAAGCCAGGCCATAAAACTGAGCACATGCAGCCTGGCGGCAAGTTATCCTATGTTCGTGGCAAGAAGGCAGACCACAAAATTGAGCCCATGCATCAGGCGGACCTTGACCGGCAACTGGAACTCAACCTCCATGGCTCTTGGGGTCCCTGGTTGAGTTCTTTGCCCCAAGATGTTTGGTTCATTTTGGCGATTGCTTTCAGTGCACTAGTACGTGCATGCTTGCGATATCTAAATTAGTAATCTTCATGCAAAGCCAAAGATATTCTAGGTGCTACTTCTTGCTTTATTGCATGTAAATATTTGGTTGTTGGTTACCGTATGACGAGCCTGGTTTGTATTAAGCAGCGGGTGTTAATTGAAGCCAAGTTCTGTAGCTCACTTTCTGTATTCCTGTTCGCGGGTGCTTGCTGTGTGAAGCGGCTCACTTGAATGAGAAAATGAAGTGGCTGAACTAAATCTGACGCATTCTGTAGTCAGTAACATCAGCACATTCCATATGACTAGAAGTACAAAACATATTAATTTTTTAAATTATTTGGAACTTCATATGTCGGCCATGACCACCTTTCACTATTGGGCAGATCATCATAAATCTGGAAATAATATGTCACTGATATCAGTCGCAAACAAATGATACTTGTAAGATACTCCCTCCGTTTGAAATTACTCGTCCAAAAAATGAATGTATCTAATGTATTTTAGTTGTAGATACATCCATTTTTGCGTCAAGTAATTCCGAACTGAGAGAGTACTAAATAAACGATAGTATGTATTCCCTCTGTTTCAAAATAGATGACTCAAACTTTATACTAAAGTTAGTATAAAGTTTGAGTCATCTATTTTGAAACGGAGGGAGTACCACAAGAATTTGCGGCGGAGGTACATGGTAATAGGAAGGAAGTGGTCCAATCTTCACATGATCGAGGAATGTATTTCGTTAGTACTCCTCTGTAAAGAAAGACAAGAAGATATCT
Organism: Aegilops tauschii subsp. strangulata; assembly: GCF_002575655.3. Classification (NCBI taxonomy): domain Eukaryota; kingdom Viridiplantae; phylum Streptophyta; class Magnoliopsida; order Poales; family Poaceae; genus Aegilops; species Aegilops tauschii. The sequence continues at coordinate 466,485,192 of NC_053035.3, forward strand.
GTAAAGCATTGCATCAGAATAGAGACAACAAGTCCTGGCACCAATTTTTATAGTACTTCATTCCAATAAGACATGGTCCGTGATATGCTAATAGAATTAAGAATTGATATATCTAGGTATAGTTATGAAACAATCACAAGATTACCAACATAACTGATACTCCTCTGCAGTCAAGTTTAGGCAACTTTTGCTTGTAGATTATTGGAAACTTATATTGTTTCACATATGCTTAATTGCTTATAGATAGACAACACTCGATGGTCCTGCAGTCACATATGATACTTTACTTGATATATCGATGAGGCCAAATTTTCTACCCCGGGAGGGTAGTTACTAGGTGCCATCTACAATCCCTCGATCTCGTGTGAGTTTGAGCTTTGAGAGTCGCATGTTTTGTGTATCTAAACTATACAACATTGTATCACTGCTGAACTAATACATATGCAGCTTGCACTAACCCATTTCCATGCATGCCAGCATTGAAAATGAATTCACAAAAAAGCGATTGCTGAATCTAGGCTGCATCGTCCATGTCCTAGACACAACACTTTTTGTATGGCTTTATTAAGGTGTGAAATAAGTGTGGATGTAGACGGAGGAGAGGCGGACGAGAGGCGGAGGGGAGATCTCGGCGCTGGTAGGAGAGGCGGGCGAGAGGCAGAGGCGGCATTTATGATTGATGAATCACCTGTTGTATTCAGGTTCGAGACATTCCAGACGCTGAGGTCAAACCACCGGATCATGTCTTGTTTGTAAACTCAACCCAGTGACACATGTCAGTATTAGTCTGTAAGCGTTCGCATATCGGTCAAGTTTTGCTCAGGTGGACCCAAGGCTGAAAAGTATCAAAATATGTCGTGTGGTAGGTGTTACTTAGAAGGCGGTAGATCTTTTCAGAGGAGTTATAGTTCTCAATCGATATGTGGAAGATGCTTAGCATTCTTTTATACTAATAGATATGTGACCATTCTTGACACTCACCCAGATGATCTATGCATACTTAAAATAGTGAAGAAGTCAGAAGTCAAGGTAATTTTCTTGCTAATGTCATTGTTACGAACATCGAGGGATCGATGCTAACCCCGAAAAGATCAAGGCAATTGAAAAGATGCGCCAACGTATCTATAATTTTTTATTGTTCCATGCTATTATATTATCTGTTTAGGATGTTTTACATGCATTAATATGCTATGTTATATTATTTTTGGGACTAACCTATTAACCTAGAGTCCAGTGCCAGTTTCTATTTTGCCCTTGTTTTTGAGTTTTACAGAAAAGGAATATCAAACGGAGTCCAAACGGAATAAAACTTTCGCGATGATTTTTCTTGGACCAGAGGACATCCAGAGGACTTGGAGAGGGGGCCAGAGGAGTCCCGAGGAGCACACAAGCCCTCAGGCCATGCCCTAGGGTGGGGCGCCCCTGTCTTGTGGACCTCTCGGGAGTCCCCCAACCCTAATCTTTGCACTATAAATTCCCAAATATTCCCAAACCATCAGAGGCATCCACCAAAATACTTTTCAGCCGCCGCAAGCCTCTGTTCCCGTGAGATCTCATCTTGGGGCCTTTTCCCGCACCTTGCCAGAGGGGGGTTCGATCACGGAGGGCCTCTACATCAACCTTGTTGCCCTTCCGATGATGCGTGAGTAGTTTACCACGGACCTACGGGTCCATAGCTAGTAGCTAGATGTCTTCTTCTCTCCCTTTGATCTTCAATACAATGTTCTCCTCGATGTTCTTGGAGATCTATTCGATGTAATACATTTTTGCGGTGCGTTTGTTGAGATTCGATGAATTGTGGCTTTATGATAAAATTATCTATGAATATTATTTGAGTCTTCTCTGAACTCTTTTATGCATGATTAATATATCTTTGTACTTCTCTTCGAACTATCGGTTTGGTTTGGCCAACTAGATTGGTTTTTCTTGCAATGGGAGAGGTGCTTAGTTTTGGGTTCAATCTTACGGTGTCCTCGCCTAGTGACAGAAGGGGTAGCGAGGCACGTATTGTATTATTGCCATCAAGGATAAAAAGATGGGGTTTATATCATATTTCTTGAGTTTACCCCTCTACATCATGTCATCTTACTTAAGGCGTTACTCCGTTCTTATGAACTTAATACTCTAGATGCATGCTGGATAGCGGTCGGTGTGTGGAGTAATAGTAGTAGATGCAGACAGGAGTCGGTCTACTTGTCACAGACGTGGTGCCTATATTCATGATCATTGCATTAGATATCGTCATAACTTTGCGCTTTTCTATCAATTGCATAACAGTAATTTGTTTACCCACCGTATGCTATCTTCAAGAGAGAAGCCTCTAGTGAAACCTATGGCCCCCGGGTCTAATTTTCATCATATATTTTCAGATCTATAAACCAAAAAACTCAAAAATACCTTGCTGCAATTTATTTATATTTACTTTAGTTTGCCTTTTTATTTATCTTTTATACCTATCTCTATTAGATCCCAGTCTTGTTCGAGACCGTGAAGGGATTGACAACCCCTTTTTCGCGTTAAGTGCAAGTGTTTGTTAGTTTGTGCAGGTGCATAGATTGGAGACTTGCTTGTGCCTCCTACTGGATTGATACCTTGGTTCTTAACTGAGGGAAATACTTATCTCTACTTTGCTGCATCACCTTTTCATCTTCAAGGGAAAAATCAACGCAAGCTCAAGAAGTAGCAGGAAGAATTCTTGGCGCCTTTGCCGGGGAGGTTCTACATCAAGCCTACCAAATACCTATCATAAACTCTCATCTCTTGCATTACATTATTTTCCATTTGCCTCTCGTTTTCCTCTCCCTTACTTCTAAAATGTTCTCAGAAAAGTAAAAAAAATTGTTGCCTTCTTTCCATTTGCCTTTATGTCTTACTTGGTTTGTTTGCTTGTTCGCTCGGAATAATTGTGCATTTATTGAAAATCAGAAAGAAAAAAGTTTATGGATCCTCATCCAGTTTCTAATCTTTTTAAAATATCCAACTATGATGAACCAATTTCTAGTGAGTTGAGTGCACTAGATTATCTTTATAAAGTTTTGCTTGAAATTCGTGAATCTGAAAATTATGATGAAGTGTTAAAAGAAGAAATTTATGAAGTGATTCACGATAGCTCTTTGAACGAAAAGCATGATTGCAATGATGTTATTATAAATTCTATTAATGACAATTGTGCTAATAGTATGCAAAACTCCAAGCTTGGGGATGCTAATTTTGCTATGTCCACTACTTATTGTAATGATCATGATTGGGGTGATTCTTCTTTTGATCTTGAAAATTTATTTAAGCCTCATGATGAATATGATATTGATAATAATGTTTGCAATAATACTGAAAGTGGGTTTGAAAGAGTGTCAACTTTACGAAATAATGATCACACTACTTTGGAGAATGATCAATCTTATGAAATTTTTGATAAAAGTGGGCTTGGAGAGGTCATGACTTTATTTGATGATCCTACTATTTCGGAAGAGTGTCAACTTTGCATGCATTTGGATCATGTAGAGAATATGTTATGTGATAACTATATTGTTGAATTTGATTATGATCCTACATGTAATTATTATGAGAGAGGAAAAATATGGTTGTAGAAATTTTCATGTTACTAAATTACCTCTCATTACATTGAGATTGCTATTGTTTCTTTCTTCCTTGCATGTGCTAGTTTTTGCTTGTCTGATAAATCTTTACCTTATAAAATTCCTATGCATAGGAAGTATGTTAGACTTAAACTTGTTTTTCACATGCTACATGATGCTCTCTTCGTGTTTCAATTGCTATCTTTCATGTGAGCATCATTAAAATTATCAACGCCTAGCTAAAAGGCTTTAAAGAAAAGCGCTTGTTGGGAGACAACCCAGTATTTTTATTTTTTGTTTTTATGAGTATACACATTATTACCTCTATAGTAATTGTGTTTTGGTGTTTTAATTAGTGTTTGAGCTAAGTAAGACCTTTGGGATGGTCTACGGTGATAGTTGATTTGATCTTGCTGAAAAACAGAAACTTTTGCGCTCATTGCCAGAATTTTTAAAAATCATAGATCTGAATTTATTACACAAGATTGATATATGACTTTCCCAGGCTGTCCTAAGTTTTTAGAATTTTTGGAGTTACAGAAGTATAGAAATTTCCAAATTACTACAAACTGTTCTGTTTTTGACAGATTTTGTTTTCTATGTGTTGTTTGCTTATTTTGATGAATCTATGGGTAGTATCCGGGGGGGGGGGGGGGGGTTATGAACCATGGAGAAGTTGGAATACAGTAGATATAACACCAATATAAATTAAGAATGAGTTCACAGCAGTACCAAAAGTGGTGATTTATTTTATTATACTAACGGATCTTATGAGTTTTCTGTTGTGAAATTTTCAAGTTTTGGGTAAAGATTTGATGGACAACGGAATAAGGAGTGGAAAGAGCCTAAGCTTGGGATGCCCAAGGCACCCCAAGGTAATATTCAAGGACAACCAATCATCTAAGCTTGGGGATGCCCCGGATGGCATCGCCTCTTTTGGCTTCAATCCATCGGTAAATTTACTTGAGGCTATATTTTTATTCACCACATGATATGTGTTTTGCTTGGAGCGTCTTTAATGATATGAGCCTTTGATTTTTAGTTTTCCACAATCATCCTTGCCATACACACCTTTTGAGAGGGACACGAATTAATCGTAATTTATTAGAGTACTCTATGTGCTTCACTTATATCTTTTGAGCTATGCAGTTTGCTCTAGTGCTTCACTTATATCCTTTTAGAGCACGACGGGGACTTTATTTTATAGAAATTGTTGAACTCTCATGCTTCACTTATATTGTTTTGAGAGTCTTAAACAACATGGTAATTTTCTTAGGTTATGAAATTAGTCCTAATATGATCGGCATCCAAGAGGGATATAATAAAAACTTTCATATAAAGAGCATTGAATAGATGAGAAGTTTGATTCCTTGCATTTGTTTTGAGATATAAAGATGGTGATTCCCGTAGCATGCACGTATGGTGAACCATTATGTGATGAAGTCGGAGCATGATTTATTTTTTGACTGTCTTCCTTATGAGTGGCGGTTGGGGACGAGCGATGGTCTTTCCCTACCAATCTATCCCCCTAGGAGCATGCGTGTAGTACTTTGTTTTGATGGCTAATAATTTTTTGCAATAAGTATGTGAGTTCTTTATGACTAATGTTGGGTCCATGGATTATATGCACTCTCACCCTTCCACCTTTGCTAGCCTCTCTAGTACCGCGCAACTTTCGCCGGTGCATTAAACCCACCATATACCCTTCTCAAAGAAGCCACCATACCTACCTATTATGGCATTTCCATAGCCATTCTGAGATATATTGCCATGCAACTTCCACCGTTCCGTTTATTCTGACATGCACCATCATTGTCATATTACTTTGCATGATCATGTAGTTGGCATAGTATTTGTGGCAAGGCCACCGTTCATACTTTTTATACATGTCACTCTTGATCATAGCACATCCCGTTACACCGCCGGAGGCATTCATATAGAGTCATATCTTGTTCTAGTATCGAGTTGTAATTTTTGAGTTGTAAGTAAATAAAAGTGTGATGATCATAATTATTAGAGCATTGTCCCCATGTGAGGAAAGGATGATGGAAGCTATGATTCGCTCAAAAGTTGGGATGAGTCTCTTGACTTCACAGAAAATAAAAGAGGCCAAAGAAGCCCAAATAAAAAATGAGAGAAAAGAGAGAAGGGACAATGTTACTATCCTTTTTCCACACTTCTGCTTCAAAGTAGCACCATGATCTTCATGATAGAGATTCTCCTATTTTTTCACTATCATATACTAGTGGAAAATTTTCATTATAGAACCTGGCTTGTATATTCTAATGATGGGCTTCGTCCAATTGCCCTAGGTCTTCGTGAGCAAGCAAGTTGGATGCACACCCACTTAGTTTCTTTTTGAGCTTTCATACACTTATAGCTCTAGTGCATCTGTTGCATGGTAATCCCTACTCACTTGCATCGATATCAATTGATGGGCATCTCCATAGCCCATTAATTTGCCTAGTTGATGTGAGACTTTCTCCTTCTTTTTGTCTTCTCCACAACCACCATATTCTATTCCACCTATATTGCTATATCCATGGCTCACGCTCATGTATTGCATGAAAGTTGAAAAGGTTTGAGAACATCAAAAGTATGAAACAATTGCTTGGCTTGTCATCGGGGTTGTGGATAATTTAATACTTTGTGTGATGAAGATGGAGCATAGCCTGACTATATGATTTTGTAGGGATAACTTTCTTTGGCCATGTTATTTTGAGAAGACATGATTGCTTTATTAGTATGCTTGAAGTATTATTGTTTTTTATGTCAACATTAAACTTTTGTTTTGAATCTTATGGATCTGAATATTCATGCCACAATAAAGAATATTAAATTGATAAATATGTTAGGTAGCATTCCACTTTAAAAATTCCATTTTTTATTTACCTACTCGAGGACGAGCAGAAATTAAGCTTGGGGATGCTTGATACGTCTCCAACGTATCCATAATTTTTTATTGTTCCATGCTATCATATTAACTGTTTTGGATGTTTTTTATGCATTAATATGCTACTTTATATTATTTTTGGGACTAACCTATTAACCTAGAGCCCAGTGCCGGTGCCAGTTTTTGTTTTTCCTTTGTTTTGAGTTTTACAGAAAAGGAATACCAAACGAAGTCCAAATGGAATAAAACTTTCGTGTTGATTTTTCTTGGACCAGAAGACATCCAGAGGGACTTGGAGAGGGGGCCAAAGGAGTCCCGAGGAGCCCACAAGCCCTTAGGGCGCGCCCTAGGGGGGAGCCCCCTGGCTTGTGGACCCCTTGGGAGTCCCCCAACCCTAATCTTTGCACTATAAATTCCCAAATATTCCAAAACCATCAGAGGAATCCACCAAAATAATTTTCCACTGCTGCAAGCCTATGTTCCCATGAGATCCCATCTTGGGGCCTTTTCCGGCACCCTGCCGGAGGGGGATTCGATCACGGAGGGCCTCTACATCAACCTTGCTGCCCTTCCGATGATACGTGAGTAGTTTACCACAGACCTATGCACTACTAGAAAAAGGCTTACTAGTGGCGCACCAGTTTTGCCTACTAATGGCGCACCACTGGTGCGCCACTAGCATCACGCCACTAGTAATTTTTACTAATGGCGCACCGCTGGTGCGCCATTAGTATCTGGTACTCTAATGGCGCACCAGGCAGTGCGCCATTAGTATAGGCCCCGGTGCGCCATTAGTATGCCTCCCAGTGGGCTTGTGCTTTGCCATACTAATGGCGCACTGGTGGGCAATGCGCCATTAGTATCCTTTGGCATACTAATGGCGCACGTCTGGGTGATGCGCCATTAGTATGTATATTAGGGATTTTTTTCTTTTCTGATATTTGCACAGATTACAAAATATATTATTGGACAGAATATAAACAGCACCACACAGCAACAGCAGATTCATCGAATACAATAGAAGATTAGTCTCCGAATACAATTCATCATATTAGTCTCCGAAATGAAAAGACCGAACAAAGATAGAACATTACAAGTCTCGAGACCGCGAGTAGCGAGTTTGTCGAAATTAATACTAATCCTAACAAGTCCTACTAATCATCATCATACAACTTCTACTCGTTATTAATAACAAGTCATACGATCATCATCCTCACAGTCATCGAACCAACCCTACTTAATTGTTCTTAGCACATGATCATCAGTATTAGGTAGGACCGAAATACCCTCTTTAAGGTAAAATAGCATAAAACAATATAGACCCTGACTCTCCATTATGGAGAATGGAGATCATCCTGTCTCCAATTCTTGCGCCTCGCTTCCTTTTGCTTCCAAGAAGCTCCTTGCGACTGTCCATACATTTTTTCCATTCTTTGATTTGCATGTCTCCACTTCTTTTAGAAATCCGGTATGGACAGTTGAGATTCGTAGGATGACCTGGTTGTATATTCAAAACATCAAGCCTACCATTCTGATACATCAAATGAGGAACACAATCCTCTGGGATTATCTGTTGAAAAACATAGTAATAACTTCATAGTTAGCAATGATAATGTACTAGTTTTAGAACTATGCAAAATATGCACGGATGTCGTAATAGTAAGAAATCTTACCAGGGTATCTCCATAGTAGTTACCGTAGTTCAACACGTGCACTAGTGGCACGTATTGAGGACCATAATGATGAGGAGTTTGATTGTAGATATTGTAATTCTCAATATCAGTACAAAATCCGACCAGATGAGTTTTCTCCTTATAAGTTAACTCAGAGCCATCGGTGTAGTAGGTTCTGTCTACCATGTTCCGCACATTGTTTGAACAATCAAAATAAGCTGTCAATGAAAATAAGCTGTCAACTATTTTGAAATGAACAATATAAATTAGTTAATAATTAACTATGTTTGAGAAACTCACATAGCGGTAGAACTGGAGGCGTATCAACAAGGACCCAAATGTCCATATTGTCTTGGTCGATGCCAGGATCACCAAGATCCATGGTGACAAGCATACCCTCATCAAAACCATACATCTTGCAAAATGCTTCCCAATTTTTGCAACCAAAATGGGTTACGCTCTCAGCATTATACAGATTTACTTCAAAATCCACATCATGATGTGTCCTTAGGTGAATTTTCTTCGGTTCAAAATTTTCATGATCTTCAAAATCCATCCTCTCCAAGACATAGCGTCTTGCATGGCATGGGATAAACTATACTCGAATTGTAGAAGATGAAATTACACGTTGGAATAGTTGAAGTCATGCTTAATTATGAAAAAAACACTTGTCGTCGTTGCGTACCGTTTCAACTTCGAAGGTCTCCTCGAGCTTAATGCTGAAGCGCCGATCATCGTCCAGGTGAGGCCTGTCGCACAGACCTCGACCGTCGTGGCACCAGTCGCACTCCCCCGAGAGACTTTCGTCGTCCGATGACGACATTTCCTATGTTCATAATTCAAAACTACATCATCTCTGTTGGGTCCAATAAGATAATCCACAGTGTGGTGAAAACACGCCCTTCGAACTGGTTTGAGCAATTGGTGAATGGAGATGGTCTATGATTTTCAGTAGTAAGAAGTGAAGTGGTAATTTTGAGAGCTAATGGTTAGGATGATTGGTTCCTCTTTCCTGTTTAGCTTTACAATAGAATATTGTTAGTCATGCACACTTGTGCATTTTCAGCCAGGCCCAGTGGAGTTGGCCTAAAAACATTTCTTTCTTTAAGCCTGCTACATCCATCTCAAGTATTTATGGTCAAGGGTTAGCAGGGCCATCCAAATAGAATATGTTGGGGTTTGTTGACGCCGAGGCACCCTAAAAGCCTAAGCTTTCATCATTTAGGTTTTTATCGACACCGAGGCACCCTAAAAGCCAAGGTTTTATCCTTTAGGGTTTGTCGACGCTGAGGCACCCTAAATGCTAAGTTAAGTTTTCATCATTTAGGGTTTATCGATGCCGAGGGACCCTAGGTTGACTGATATATATGGGTATCTTCTAATAATACACCCTATCAAGAAAAGGGAAGGAGAATTCTAAGTTGGGCCTAATCACTTGGCTCTATTGCCACCTATGGTTTAATGCAGCAAGAATAAAGGGGCAGTTGATCCTACTTAATTAAGTACTAAGATACCCCGGCCCATGCATTAGTCGCAAGTGCCCCATATGTCCTATTTTTAGCAAAGTCATGCTAAAATTCATGGAAAATTTCAGCATGACCTTTGCTGAAAATAGGACATATGGAGTACCCGAATTTGCCGGAACGGAAGTCAATCGACATTTCGGCAAACTCAAGGGCCTCTCATGGTACAGCAGCAGCATCACAAGTTGACAAAATTCCCAAGTAGTACATTTCTGCAAGTAGAAGCACAAGCACCACTCAAGGGCTAGTAGTAAAGCATTGATGTATATAGCAGCAGTAGTAAATTAGATTGTACCACTCATGGTACATTTCTGCAAGTAGAAACACAAGCACCACTCAGAGCAATGGAGAGAAAAATCTGACAATAACTTAACTTAAACCAAAGAAAGACCAAGCAAACTATTGCAAGTACAGTACACTAACTACTTCACTAAACACAAATTCTAATGTTCTCCATGAAGTTAATTGTGCAGCACAACTCCATGAAGTGTCCCAAACCGATGCCACAAATGCAGCAAATCTGAGAGGCTGCATTTGAAACTTTTTTGGGTGAGGGTCTTATTTGAATGGAGCTACATGAATTTTGTCTGGTGTTTTCTGCTTGATATATTTTTGAGTGAGGGTCTTGTTTGAATGAATCTGTTTTCTGCTTGATATATTTTTAGTAAGTGGTGTTTGCCACCTTGTGCAACAGTGCAAGCCATGTTTGTCACTCCTCGAAGGTTTTGTCTGGTGTTAAATGCTATGTTGCTGAGTGTCTTGGCAGGTCTTGGCAGGGACCTCGAAGGTTTGTCACTCCTCGAAGGTTTCGTCTCTAAATCACACTTCTACTTTTTATTATTACTCAAACAATAATTAATTATCTGGAGGTTATTCATGCCAAACATGGCCAGGACCTAAAGAGTAACAGATTTCATGGGCAGCAAAGCTTGCTCCCTTTAAACTAACAACATCACTGCTTTCAACAAACAAACTGTCAAGCTGGAACATAAACTAACAAATTGATGTGGGCATTATAGGTTCTGATTTGGACCAAGTGAAGCTCTGTAAATATTGCCTATACTCCTTATGATAATGAGAAATGAGACTTGCTTGAGATACAATATGAATCTACTTTTCAGAACTGGAGATACCATATGAAAGTGTTGAACTTGAACTTGAAAGGCGGGATGGGCGCGTCGGGGCCGCGCTCGCCGGCTGCTGCAGGGGCTGGAGGAGGCCCTCGCTCGTCGGAGGGAGGAGGAGAGGAAAGGAGTGGGCGGCGCGCGCTCGGCTGATCCCGTTCGGGGGGCGCGGGGGTGGCGGGGGTGGAGTCCCGCGGTGGTCGGGGCGGCGGCGTCGAGGCAGCGCAAGACCACAGCGGCGGCGGCGTCGCCGACAGCGTGCAGGCGCGGCGGACGGAGGGGGCGGAGCAAGGGGGCGGCGGCGTACGGTTGGGGTCGAGGAGTGGGGGATCTGGCGAGCGAGGGAGGGAGGGAGGCGACAGTGCGAGGGGAACAAGTATAAAAATTCTAATGGCGCACCTCCCCCTGGTGCGCCATAAGTACGTCGATTCTAATGGCGCACCTCCCCCTGGTGCGCCATTAGAATTTTGTTTTACTTACAGCCCGACTGGTCAGGTTATATCCCACCTAACCCTATCTCCATCAGAACACGCCCACTAGCCCGACTGGTCAGCACGCAGCACACACACTAGGAGGTCCTGGGTTCGATTCCCAGGCTCCCATTTTTTTTATGCATTTAAAATGCTGTTTGATATTTATTTGTGTTTAAATATGTTCAAACTTGTTTAAATCATAACAGTAATATTTTTTTTATAAAAACAGTAATAATTTTTTATAAAAAATGCATTTAAAATGCTGTTTGATATTTATTTGTGTTTAAATATGTTGAAACTTGTTTAAATCATAACAGTAATATTTTTTATAAAAACAGTAATAATTTTTATAAAAACAGGGTGCGGGGGAGAGGGTGCGGGGGGTGCTCGGCGGCGGTGGAGCGGGGGAGGGTGCGGTGGGTCGTCGAGGGTTGCGGGGGGTGCTCTGTCCTTGTCGTTACCGGTGTAGGATTCCATCGTTACCCCGGAGTTCTGATAACCATCGCTCTTCATGTCCTTGTCCTCGGTGTAGAATGTGTAGCTGTTGAATGCGAGGCGGAGGTTGCGGCGCGCGCGGGCGAGGGCGAGGTTGGTGTCGGCCCTGCGGCGCTGCTCCGGCGAGAGTGGGGTGGGGTCGGAAGGGAGGATGGGGAGAGGGAGGCGGCGGGGGCGCGGATTGGGAGCTGACGGAGAGGAACTGGCGCGGGGGAGAGGGACGAAGGGGAACTGGCGAGGGAGAGGGAGGAATTAGCTATAGCAATTATTTGTGACGGTGGAGCAGGCCGGAGAGGGTGCAGGGGGTCGTCGGCGGCGGTGGAGCGGGCCGGGGAGGGTGCGGTGGGTCATCGGCGGCGGTGGAGCAGGGGAGCTAGGGTGCGGTGGGTCGTCGGCGGCGGTGGAGCGGGGGAGGGTGCGGTGGGTCGTCGGCGGCGGCGGTGGAGCAGGGAAGGGAGCGGTGGGTCGTCGGCGGCGGTGGAGCGGGGGAGGGTGCGGGGGGTCGGCGGCGGCGCCCGGTGGAGCGGGGTAGAGGGTGCAGGGGGTGCTCGGCGGCGAAGGGGACCGGATCTGGCGAGGTGGGATAGCGATCGAGATGGATGGGGATCGAGATCAAGTGTCCATGAAATATACAGTAATGGCGCACGGGGAGCAGTGCGCCATTACTAGCTTAAACTAGTAATGGCGCACTGCACCAGGTGCGCCATTAGTAGTTTTGCAAAAAAGAAAAAAAAATATTTTAGTGGCGCACTATGTTGCTGGTGCGCCATTACTAGTTACAACTAGTAATGGCGCACTATGTCCTAGTGCGCCATTAGTATGTCTGGCAAAATAAAAAAAAATAAAATTTGTTACTAATGGCGCACCGTTTGTCTGGTGCGCCATTAGTGTCTTTCACACTAATGGCGCACCAGCACATGGTGCACCATTGCTATATAGCAATGGCGCACCACATTTCTGGTGCGCCATTAGTGGCCATTCCATCTATAGCCCTTTTCCTAGTAGTGATGGGTCCATAGCTAGTAGCTAGATGGCTTCTTCTCTCCCTTTGATCTTCAATACAATGTTCTCCTCGATGTTCTTGGATATCTATTCGATGTAATACTTTTTTGCGGTTCGTTTGTTGAGGTTCGATGAATTATGGATTTATGATCAGATTACCTATGAATATTATTTGAGTCTTCTCTGAACTCTTTTATGCATGATTAAGATATCTTTATATTTCTCTTCGAACTATCGGTTTGGTTTGGCCAACTAGATTGATTTTTCTTGCAATGGGAGAGGTGCTTAGTTTTGGGTTCAATCTTGCGGTGTCCTCGCCCAGTGACAAAAGGGTAGCGAGGCACGTACTGTATTGTTTCCATCAAGGATAAAAAGAAGGGTTTATATCATATTGATTGAGTTTATCCCTCTACATCATGTCATCTTAGTTAAGACGTTACTCCATTCTTATGAACTTAATACTCTAGATGCATGCTGGATAGCGGTCGATGTGTGGAGTAATAGTAGTAGATGCAGGCAGGAGACGGTCTACTTGTCACGGACGTGATGCCTATATTCATGATCATTGCCTTAGATATCGTCATAACTTTGCGCTTTTCTATCAGTTGCTCAACAGTAATATGTTTGCCCACAGTATGCTATCTTCAAGAGAGAAGCCTCTAGTGAAACCTATGGCCCCGAGTCTATTTTCCATCATATATTTTCAGATCTATAAACCAAAAAACTCAAAAATACCTTGCTACAATTTATTTATATTTACTTTAGTTTTCCTTTCTATTTATCTTTTATACCCATCTCTATTAGATCTCACTCTGGTTCGAGACCGTGAAGGGATTGACAACCCCTTTTTCGCGTTGTTTCAAGTGTTTGTTAGTTTGTGCAGGAGCATAGACTGGAGACTTGCTTGTGCCTCCTACTGGATTGATACCTTGGTTCTTAACTGAGGGAAATACTTAATTATCTCTACTTTGCTGCACCACCCTTTCCTCTTCAAGGGAAAAAATCAAGACAAGCTCAAGAAGTAGCACCCACCTCAGATCCTCAAGGAGATGCAGAAGCTCACAGGTTGTGCGACCTCCTTGGGGCGCTTCATCTCCAAGCTCGGCGAGCGCGCCCTCCCTTTCTTCAAGCTGATGAAGAGGAAGGGCCCTTTCGAGTGGACCCTGGAGGGTGAGGCGGCCTTCGAGGACCTCAAAAGACACCTCACGAGCCCCCCTATTATGGTGGCACCTCGCCCTCGCGAGCCCCTGGTGATCTACTTGGCGGCCACACCCCACTCGGCCAGCGCGGTGCTCATGATGGTCCGGGAGGAGCGCGCCAGCACAGGTGCGAGGCCAGGCGACCCGCGAGAGGTCGCGCGGCTCTTGCCACCTCAGGACGGTGTCCCTGAGGCTACCGCCACTTCACCAACCAACGGGGCGCCCGGGCCCCTCGCGCCCCACATAGGAAGGACGCCGTCGACACCCTGCCCCTTGTCGAGCACCCGGTGTACTCCGCCAGCACTGTGCCACGGGATGCGCGTGCTACCCTATGCAGCAGAAGATCATGCTCGTGCTCCTCGTCGCCTCGAGGAAGCTGCACCATTATTTCCAGGGCGACCCCATCAAGGTTGTCTCTGCATACCCCTGGAGAAGGTGCTGCACAACCCCAACTCTGTTGGGAGAGTGGTAGAGTGGAGAATTGAGCTGCAAGCTTTCCAGCTGGAGTTCTATCGGCGTTCTGGGAACGGGGGTACCCAGACTTGCCTGCCTGCGGCCCACGGCGTGGCTCCATTGACGGCCTGGAATGGCCCACCTTCGGCATCAACAACTCAAGACCCTCGCGAGGGGCCAAGCCTAGCGAGGCGGACGACACCAAGGCCTCCAGAAGGAGTGCCCTCCTCAGGCTGGCTCTTCAGGAGCGGAGATCTCTATGCAAGCCACACCTCATGAGGTTCGGATGACGTGAGCCATGACAACCAAGGCCAGGCGGGCGCCAGCGGGCGCAGGACATCAGTTTCCTCTTCCGTTCTAAGGAGGCAAGTGTAGGCGCAGAGTCCCGAGGAATCAGCCAAAGGTTTCCATTCTCGTGCAACAAGACCAAGACCGCCAGGACGGCAGGACGGAGGTCATCACCGAGCCCACCACGGCGTCACGACCAGAAGCTTTGCAGGCGAAGACTACTTTTGTCAGGATAAGATATACTAGCTGCCTCCCTTCGAATTTGGCCGTTGTGGGATCCCTTCCCACCTTCATTTGGGAAGAGGAGCAAGGCTACTATAAATAGGGTAGCACCGCCACCGTAGAGACTATTTGACATTAGCTCACTTGATGAGTGGAGAACCCAGGCCTATGAGAATGCCAAATTGTTTAAAGAAAAAGTTAAAAGATGGCATGAGAAAAGGATACAAAAGCATGAGTTTAATGTAGGTGATTATGTTTTGTTATACAACTCTCGTTTAAGATTTTTTGCAGGAAAACTCCTCTCTAAATGGGAAGGTCCTTACGTTATCGAGGAGGTCTATCGTTCCGGTGCCATGAAAATCAACAACTTCGAAGGCACAAATCCGAAGGTGGTGAACGGTCAAAAAAATCAAACATTATATCTCATGTAATCTCATAAATGTTGAAACCAATGTTATTGATACCGTAACCCCAGGGGAGTACATAAGGGACACTTTCCAGAACGTTTCAGACTCCGAAAATGAATAAGTATGTGGTACATTAACTAAACTGACTCCAAAACAATTCTAATAGCAATTTTTTCTCCGTTTTGGAATATTTAAGAAAATAGAAAAATAAGAAGTAGTCCGAAAGGGACACGAGGCATCCACGAGGGTGGAGGGCGCACCCTACCCCCTGGGCGCGCCCCCTGCCTCGTGGGCACCTCGTGTGCCCTCTAGACTCCGTTTTCTTGCACGATACTTCTTTTGGTCGGTAAAAATTCATTATATAATATCCTGAAGGTTTTGACCACCGTTGACGGTGTCCTGGACTAGGGGGTACTCACCACGTCGTCTCCCGATCAGTTAGATTGGGCCGAGGACCCCCATGACCGTATACTCATGGACCAGTTCGGACATCTCCTGTCGCATACAAGGAAGACTCCACAAGACTTGGCGCCCAAGACAAGGACTCTCCTAAACCCTAGGCCTCCGGTGCCTTATATAAACCGAGGCCAGGCTAGTCAATAGACGATCCCATATTCATTACTACCATCTCGTGGTAGATACATGTACTCTATACTACATCCATATGAATACAATCAAAAGCAGCATGTAGGGTATTATCTCATCAAGAGAGCCCGAAGCTGGGTAAAACCCCGTGTCCATGTTATCATCGCTCCAAGACGCCTAGCTTAGGACCCCTACTACGAGATACACCGGATATTGAACCGACATTGGTGCTTTCATTGAGAGCCTGCTAGGTGGTCGTCGTGGTTCGGTGGGAATCAAAATTCACGATTAGGTGATATTTTTTCAGTTAGATCGGTACCATATAAATTATGTTCGTTGCAAAGCTGTCGCTGTCCACGAGCATACTTTTTTGTCGCAGAATTTTCCAAGATCGATCTTTGAAAGTGCTTGGATGGCGGCCGTCACATGCGGCGTCTGATGATGCCCTAACCCGAGTTGGCCGCTAGCGCCGAGGCGCATGGCCGCAGCAACAACCGCATGGAGTTTCCTGCCTGAGGTGGGTCCCAAGGATCATGGGCAGCACGTGGTGAATGAAGCACCTCGGCTGTTGGCCGGTGTAACTACACGCGAGGTGAATTGGACACCAGATTGTCCAGCAACACGCGGCCCCAGAAGATACTCTGTATCAGCGAACGTCTGGAAACAGCAAACCACCGATTCGCAAGTTCCTCTCAACGTGAACCATCAGGAAAGCTAATCAATTTCCTCAATTAATACTAATAGTCCAAGCATAGCACGGTTTTCGAGCAATGAATAGTGCATCTTGGCTTTGCATTACTAGTTACGTGAAGGACCAAAACTAATGTTTGATTTTTTTATTGTTCTTCATCAATTGCTGTTGTAAACTCTTCGTGGAGGTGAACCCTACGCAATTGATTTGGCTAGCACACAGAAGCTATCGAACCTACATCAATCTTCAATTGCTACATGATGCATAGAAGTCTGCTGTTCGGATGAATTATAATTCCAGGTTTTATTTTTCCTGGCTATTCATTTACAATGCAAAATATTTTTCTGGCGGTTTGTACTGCGTTATTTTTGCAGAGATATTCTACCGATGCTTGTACGTGCTGTCGGTTTGGCCAGCCTCTCGCCGTGATCTAGGCCGGCTGACATGTGTCGACGTCGTCATGCCACAACACCGTCACGCCATCGAGCAGACCTCGGCGCTCATGCCATCCTTACCGGATTATTCACTTTTCATAAATTAACAATGCACCTTTTTAAAAAAAAACTCTGGCTTGCACTCTTTCTTTTTTGAAACATGGCTTGCATTCTTTCATGTGCACAGGTAATCGACTTCATCAGCTCGGAAAGCCACCCTATGCCGGCATCGCCACGTCGTCACTTCTTCAAGCTGGCATATACCGTGCCAACCTACTCCATCATGTCGGCCACGCCGAGTACACTCCGGCGCGGGCAGCGGTCATCCAGGAAAATTTTCCACGGCCGGTTATAATTCGGTTCGCCGCATCCGCGACTTTGTCTGCCATGCAAATTCAAAACTACCTCATATGGTCGCGGCATCATGGTGTCATCATCATCATCGTCTAGTGGATTTCCGGCCTATGCCCATGTCTCCACGCCACTACTCCATCGAGCCAACTTAGGCGCCCAGGCCATATTTCTTTAACTATATACCTCCTTAAATCAATTAAGTAGAGGAAAATTATTATTATTTGTTATTGTCTTTCGCTTGAACTATCTAAATGTGTGTAGGTGGGGCCCACGCCGCGTCCTCGGTAGGGCGACGTCATCGTCCCATCTGTGCCGACCGAGATGTGTCATCACCTCGGCTGGACCGGGGCCCTCATCATTACCTCATTAACCCACGCCGGGGACTTCGGCGTCATACTGCCGGCCTACTCCGTTGCCTCAGTCGGACTTGGGGGTTACACCTCGCCACGTTGGCCGTGCTTCGTCGCCACTTCGGAGTGCCGAGCTCTTCACTCTGCCACATCGGGACTGGCTTGGGGGCTGGGACCTTGTCCCGCATCAAGCTCGGACTGCGCCATCAATGCCGAACACATTAACTAGCTAAGTCGCTTTCATGCTCAAATTACTTTAAATTTTGTTCGGTCCGACCAAGCATTATACTTTTTTGGCAAAAAGTTGTTTGTGAAAAACTTCCTTGTCCAAACTTTGTTTGTGACACACAAATTCAAATACCCCGTTTACTTGGGGGCTTCCTTTAGGAAGCCTTTCCTCTTGCAAATGATTATACTTGTACGGCTTCGTTCCTTGTTCGTGTATTACGCCACAATATGCACCATGTTGACTTAAGCGATTTGCAAGCTGGGTTGCCTTGCTCCTGTGTTTACCCCTACGTTCCTGATTGTTCGGCTAGGGAGTAAAGGGAGCACCTCTGCGATTGTCACGATCGGGTCATCCGAGCCAGACCTCAGACTGGGTGAAGCCGAAAGCTAGCGCTCTTACTGTTTTCAATAATGGTCGGCACACAACGGAACTCATGAGTACAAAAAATCTATTGCACAAGTCTCACAGTAATAATGAGCAACCGAAGAAAGGTATCGGTGGGGGTACTATTTTCTTCAAAGATGCTTCTTACACTTCGTCGGTAATATAGCATAAGTTCCCTGAGCGCGCTTTGTCTGTTACAGCCTTATGGCCTGATTGCCTGGTTATCGGATACACCGTCGATATTCTCGACAGGTGGAGTACATAACACTTTTCGGTCCTTGACCGAAGAGGGAGAAGCCGACGGTCGGTTAAGACGCGTATAAAGTTTGGGTGAACACATATATAATACAAGTACTTCGGTACATACAATCATTATACATAAAATTCTTTTACCCAAGTCACTTGGGGGCTCTTAAATTTATATGAGCTGTTTTATAATAAGTGTCATTATTCACTATACAAGGGCTGCCTTCCGTAATCATCGTTATAAAGCCATAAATATGCATCAATTTGACTTAAGATTTTGGCCAAGCTGGGTTGCCTGGCTCCTGTGCTTACTCTTACGTTCCCGATTGTTCGGCTAGGCGGTAAAGGGAGCACCTCTGTGATTGTTACTGCCGGGTCATCCGAGTTAGTACCTCAGACTGGGTTAGGCCGAAAGCTAGCAATCTTAAAGTATCACATTGGTCGGCAATGACGGAAGTGAAAATTGTGGTTCCTTAATACCATAGAGTTTGGAAACTTTCCCCGAACTAAATCCTCAATATTTTCTCCTGCATTAATCGGAGGCGTGGTTTCATGATCATGGTTGGCATGACAACCCAAAGAAAGAAACCGATAGCGGGATTATTTTCTTTGGAAGATGTTTCTTACATTATAAAGTAATATAACATATCTCTCCGCGTGCCTTTGTTTATAAAATCGTATGGCCGGATTGCCTTGTTTGTCGTAAATCTTTGCCCTTGTCAAGGCTTTATAAAGTGGGACAAACACTCCCCGGCTACTGGCCGAGGAGGTTGAAGCCGATGGTCGGTCGACAAAGTTTTGTACAATGCGGATTCGAGTATTAATGATGTAGAGTACTTGGGTACGTAGAATCATTACACATAATTTGTGATTTTACTTCGGACATCGATCCTTAATTCGTCCACCCGTGCCCAGATTAAGGCTCGGGGGCTACTTGGCTTCGTGCTTATCATTTACAAATATTAAAGGGGTACATCGATCCCCTGATCTGGTGTTGCCACCCGACCAGTGTCTCGGGGGCTACTGCATTGACAATCCAATGCAGAAAATTTAAAGTGCAATATAGTTTTCGAGGAGATTATTATCCTCAGGTTGGTCGGCCGCACCCAACCTGAGTCTCGAGGACTTTGCACACCGCGTTTCTATTCCTAAGTATGCTGCCAAGCTGGGAATTGATCCTCAGGCTGATTTTATGAATCGACCTGAGTCTCAGGGGCTACTAGGGTCAGCGGTTTTGATTTTTTCCTTCAGGTGCATCCCGGATATTAGGCCAACATGCAGCTTGAGGGCTACTGGCTATACATCTCGGCAGAGATTACATTGCATAATTCGGAATTAAATTCATAAAATCAGCCCATGGCTGAGGTGGTGCACCACCTCGGATATAGTCCGGCGTTGGTGCTCGACTACAATAGACACCCCGGAAGCAGTCCGGCATAAAGCTCGGACGCTAGTGGCTGGCTCCGTAGAGGGCATTTCCAGCATTAAGCTCGGCTAAACTCCTTCAACTTTTTTGAACCAAGGTGATCTATGACACCTTGGATATAGTCCGGCGTTGGAGCTCGGATGCAGTTCAGCGTTGGAGCTTGGCTGTAACAATACTCCTCAGATACAGTCCGGCGGTGGAGCTCGGATACATTCCGGCAGTGGAGCTCGGATACATTCCGACGTTGGAGCTCGGAAGCGGTCCGACGTTGGTGCTCGGCTGCAAAGATACCTCGAATGCAGTCTGGCGTTGGAGCTCGGACGCAAGAGGACACTGTCGCCCGGGAACAACTCCAAACCCGAGGTGTGGCATAAAAATAACAAGGCATTGATAAAGGCCGAAAACTTAAAGGGGCTCCTCGGATACCCGACGTGTAAACTCTTCAGATGCACTTCGGCGATCCTCAAGATTGAAGATGAGAAGATTTGTTGAACCAGTTTTCAAGACCGACGACCGAAGATGAAGAACAGTTCGGAAGAATCGAGGAGTGTCCCCAACTTGAAGACCGGTTCAGGGGGCTACTAACGGTGTCCTGGACTAGGGGGTACTCACCACGTCGTCTCCCGATCAGTTAGATTGGGCCGAGGACCCTCATGGCCGTATACTCATGGGCCAGTTCGGACAGCTCCTGCCGCATACAAGGAAGACTCCAGAAGACTTGGCGCCCAAGACAAGGACTCTCCTAACCCCTAGGCCTCTGGTTCCTTATATAAATCGAGGCCAGGCTAGTCAATAGATGATCCCATATTCATTACTACCATCTCATGGTAGATACATGATGTACTCTGTACTACACCCATATGAATACAATTAAAAGCAGCATGTAGGGTATTATCTCATCAAGAGAGCCCGAAGCTGGGTAAAACGGTGACACCCAAGTTTTTATTGGATTTTTCAAAAGGTTTTATTTGACTTGAGGGGAGTGATTTAAAATTTTTCTTCAAGAGAACTCTCACTCTCAAATATTTTTCTTTATGGCAAAAAATTTATTTGGATTCACCCAAGATCTGCCTTTGACCTTGGAGGTTCTTGCTTTTCATTTGGACTCAAGACAAAATGTTTTTTATTTGGGAAAAGAACTTTTGAAAAAAAAAACCTTTTTGAATTTTGCACTATGGCTTTTGGAAAGTACTTTGCCACTTTCAACTATTCCTTCTTGCCATGGCATTAGTGCAAATCCTCTCCCCAAACCCTTCCCTCACCTTTGGATCATGTTTTACACCTAATCCAGCAAGTTGAACCTCCCCATGTATTTATTTTCCATTCAAATCCTATTCAAATATTTTCTGTCTTCTATACTACCACTTGGAGTTTTACAAAGGAACTCCTCTTTCTGTTTTGATTTTTGGCCCCAAACTTCTTTCCCCTCCTAGTCCTTTGAACCCTCAACCTGGAACCATGAAGATCCACTGGTCTCCAGTTCAAAAATTTCAAACTACATCAGCTGCAAGTTTGGACCAGATTTGCCAAATTTGGTGAAATTCATTCAAAACTTTCTCCAAAAATTCCAAGTAAATTCATGCAGCCCCTGGGTGCTTTGAGTGATCATCTCACCAAGTTATAGCTCCAGAAAAATTTATCTCTTTACCAAAACCTACTGTCGAACACCTGCAATGCATGGTCACTGTCAAGTTTCAGTAAATTCAGAGTTTCAGTTCAGTGCTTGCTGTCGTTTTCTTCAGCGACGGGCATCGATCTCGCCAGTGCCATCGCGTCGCCTTGCTCCTCGTCCTCGCCCTCTTGTTCCTGCACCGCACGAGTGCCTGGCATCTTGCGGGCGTCGGCGACAAGCAGCAGAAGGTGCGCCGCCCCGTGACCGACGCCGGCGGCGGCTTTGCGGACGCCAGCGGGAGACACGGCGCCGCCGACTCCACCCGGCGCCGCCCAAACCACCGGAGCCCGCCGCGTTGCCGTCCACTCCCCCGAATGCGCTGCCGCTCTCGTCGTGAACCCCAGGGCGCGGAGCGCGCTCTCTGCCGCCGTTGAACCCGTGCGGTCACCTCACCGTGGGCAGACGCCATTACGCCAGGGCCAGCTCCGTTTAGCTGCTAAACGAGTCCAGTAACATCCACTGATGCTGCTCGACCGCTCAAACCCCCTGCCAACCCACTGCTCCGCCGTAATCGCTCGCCGGAGATTCTCCGTTCACGGCCACCCCGTCGACCTGCCTATAAATAGGGGCCCCGAGCTTCAACTCGAGCACCCACCAGCCCTACACTTCCCCTAGTGCACGCCCAGCCACTGGAAGAGCCGCAAGGGGGTCTCCTTCCTCGACTCCGGCCGCCGCGATCCGCCACGGGGTCCAGCCCGATTCGCCCCCGTGTGTGCTCCGCAGCCCCCATTCTCTTGCCAGTAGCTTCTCCTTGCATCACCCGTTCTGACCCGCGCCTCAATTCGTACTTTGCAGCCCTCCACCGGAGTTCCCCAACCTCACCCGAACCGCCGTCCGCCGGAGATAGTGTCGCCGTCGACGTGGTGCTCCCCGTTGGACGAGTCCACCACCCACCGACGCGGAAGAAGACACTGAAGCTCTTGGTACCCTCCGTTTCTCCTAACTCGCGGTGGTTCAACGCCGGCGTCCACCGCCGTCTTCGGGCGCCGGCGAGCTTTCAAACCTGACATGCGGGCCCCGCGTGTCAGCCTCTGTTCTTTTATTTCCCTGAACCGTTTTCTGTTGGCGCCTTCGGGCAAAATACGTTTTCTCCTTGCGCTTGCGCATTCCCAGCCGAAGCGTTTTCTGTTTTCTCAGTTAAAACCCTGGAACTTTTCTGTTTCATTACAGAAAGGTCCCTGGACAGAAACCTTTATAACGTTTTAATGAAAAGGTATTTTTGAGTGATTCTTTTTCTGTCAATCTCCAAATTTTGTCTAGTTTTTTATGGGATTTATTTGAAAAATATTTGGCAAAGTTTCTGTGCATGTGTTGGTTTTCATGTTAGTACCCCGTTTCGTGATTGCCGTAGGTTCCGGGAGAGGGGACGGAGCCGCGAACTTCGCCGAGCTAGACTCCGACTTCTCCGAACCAGGCAAGCATGTTTGAACATTTGATATGGCAGATGTTTTGCATGATCATGTGAAAGTTTGTGCGTGGCATGTGAGTGTTGATAAGTACCTCATTGCTTGTAAGGCAACGACCCGGTTGTTCCGAAGTTGCGATGACCTCTGATGAGAGGTGGCCTAATCATGTAGTAACATGAAGGGCAGCAAGGTGGTACTGTTGTAGCATGCCAGCCTTGCGTCATCCGACGTTCTTCGGCGTTAACGTGGTTGGAGCCACGTTATCGATCTTTTCCCGCATGTTCCAAGGTTGCGATGACCTCTGCTGAGAGGTGGCCTAATCATGTGGTGACATGAAGGGCAGCAAGGTGGTACTGTTGTAGCATGCCAGCCTTGTGTCATCCGACTTTTCCGACGTTAACATGGTTGGAGCCGTGTTATCGTCCCTTCCCCTTTCCGTGCTACCACATGTCTCATTGCCAGGAAACGGTTTAGTAAGTTGGTAACCTCTTTCCGTGTACACACCAAACAGAGAGGCCGGGATGATGGTACCTTGGCCCAGGATTAAAGCCAGTCATTCGGTCAGGGGGCATGGGTGTTTCCGGTTGGGACCGAGAGGGGGGGCACCCCCTTATAGCGCGCGTATAGAAATTTGATCCCATGCTACGCGAGGTTGTAGCCTCCCCGACTCAGGGTTTTTCCTGAATGTTGCCGAGGGTGATCCCTGGCTTCGGATGGTTAAATTGGGTGTGTACTGGTTAGACGTGTTCCTTCCAGAACACCGTAGACGAAACTAGTCCCCGTGACTACTGAAATCCGTTGGCTGTGGTTAAGTACAAACTCTGCAGAGTCAATTCTTTCCAAATCATCGTATCCATGATCAGTAATGTAGACTTTACATCCAAATCTATCCGTGTGAAAATCTTGCCCCCGGTAAACAAGCTCAAGCGGTAAAATCTCAGATTTATTGTTATTCCAGTGGATGGACTAACTTTATTTTGTGTCTCATGCTTGTGATAATTTATGTCTCCGAGCTATTGTGTTATTGAGTTGTGATATAAGCCCTTTATGTGACGTCGCGTAGATGTCCGACTGTGGCGTGTACTCGTTTCTCACTTTCGATATAAGCCCTTTATGTGATGTCGCTCAGACGTCCGACTGCGGCATGCACTGTCTTTACTTTCTGTTATAAGCCCTTTATGTGGTGTCGCCCCGACGCCCGACTGTGGCATTATTATTCCGCATTTTCCTCTCGAGGAGTCTTTCAGACACTCGTTTGGCACCTGTATTATTATTCCGCATTTTCCTCTCGAGGAGTCTTTCAGACACTCGTTTGGCACCTGTATTATTATTCCGCATTTTCCTCTCGAGGAGTCTTTCAGACACTCGTTTGGCACCTGTATTATTATTCCGCATTTTCCTCTCGAGGAGTCTTTCAGACACTCGTTTGGCACCTGTATTTTTATTCCGCATTTTCCTCTCGAGGAGTCTTTCAGACACTCGTTTGGCACCAGTATTATTATTCCGCATTTTCCTCTCGAGGAGTCTTTCAGACACTCGTTTGGCACCAGTATTACTATTCTGCAGTTTCCGCTCGAGGCGTCATTCAGACCCTCGCTTGGCACCCAGTATTTATTATCTCTGTGTCTGATCGCACTGGTTAACTTATTCATGTGCTTCATGTTTGCATTTGTTATACCTTATGTCCGAACTGTCTTGCGAGTACTTTCATAGTACTCACCTGGCTTGTTGATTTGGCCAGATGTTGACGAAGGCGATCTCTTGGATGAAGAGTTTGATAGCGCGTCCGACGCCTAGAGGAGTCCCAGTCAGTCCTGCACGATCCCGGATATTGGTCACTTGTATCGTTTACGCTTCCGCCACCCGCAATAAGTCTTCTCGAGCCTCACTCCGACGCTCGAAGAGCCGTAGTCTTCTGGAGTCATATCACTCGCCTCGCGGTGATATCCCCACCATCGTCATTATCGTGAGTTAGTAGTTTGCCACCCTATCCGCCGTATTGTTTTATCGGCGTGCATGTAATAAATTGTTGGGCAGTCTCTGCTCAACCTTGTATTATATTTAGTACTCCTGGTATTTTTCTTCTGTGACCAATATATTGTCTATCAGTGAGAAGGAATTCTTCCTCACTGGTCCGTAAAAGGGATTGGTTTCTCAATAATTATTTTATTGAAAAACTGGTCGTGACAAAAACCCCGTGTCCATGTTACCATCGCTCCAAGACGCCTAGCTTAGGACCTCTACTACGAGATACGCCTGATATTGAACCGACAACCGTACCAGGACAAAATCCTCTGTTTTTGTTTTGAGTTGTTTCTGCCACAGATTAGAGCAATATGTCGTCCCAGGATTCGGAGGGAGGAAGCTATGTGACTGATTACCTTGTAGACCCTAAGGTCTACGGGAACTTGGAGCATTGTGGTTGGACCACGGAGGAAGAAGAAGACTATGATCCTAGGGGAAAGGAGGAGATGAGCTCAGATGAAGATGAAGTCCCATTACCTCAACCTGGGGACATGCATGTGGAGTTCAAAAAGTCAAGCCTCCCTGATAGAGCAAAGAAACCTAAGATCGAGTTTATCCCTTTTCGCCTCTTGCAGGAGAACAAAGAGGAACTATGCAAAAAGATATGAAGCCTTGAGCAGGAGATCGATGACCTAAGGGAGCAAAATTCTATCCTCAAGCGCAAATTAAGGAAGAAGCCTACGTCATCAACAACTCCATCATCACCACCTCCTAAGAAAGAGACATAAACACATGGGTATGGGCACTCCCCTTGGCAACTGCCAAGCTTAGGGGAGGTGCCCCGGTATCGTATCACCATCACACTTCTATCTTTACCATTTTTCTTAGTTCGATCCTTTTGGTTATATCTTGATCTAGTAGAATAAAGTTTAGTACGATCTAGCTTTGAGTTTTTTTGTTGATCCTTATCTATGTAATCGAGTCCGTGAGCTATATATAATAAAGATTAGTCTTGAGTCGAGGGCTTGGTTATCTTGCTATGATCTTGAGGGAATAAAAGAAAAAAGAAAGAATAAAAAGAAATAAAGAGATCATATTGATCTTATGGAGAGTAATGACTTCACATATAAGGAGTATGATGAATAAAGGTTGTTGAGAGTTGACAAACATAGTTTTGGTCATCGTTGCAATTAATAGGAAGTAATAAATAAAGAGAGATTTTCACATATAAATATACTATCTTGGACATATTTTATGATTGTGAGCACTCATTAAAATATGACATGCTAAAAAGTTGATGTTGGACAAGGAAGACAACGTAATGGGTTATGTTTTCTCATATCTGAAATAAATTATATTGTCATGGATCATCCAACATGTTGAGCTTGCCTTTCCCCCTCATGCTAGCCAAATTCTTTGTACCAAGTAGCACTACAAAAAAAATACACTTCCGTGATGATATGTGTTTGTCACAGTAGGTCACGTTTTCTGTCATGCATGTACATCCATGACGATTTTATGACAGAATCAAGATAGTCATACCTGTGCTGTGGTAGAAGTGTTCCATGACATTACCAAAATTATCATCACGGAAGTGTCCACTTTCATGAAGATAAATCGCGCGTCATAGAAGTGCTTTCATCAAGGGTGACTAACACGTGGCATCCACCGTAATGGAACGCCGTTAAGCTATCGGGTCCGGTTTTGGATCCGATAACCCGTTAACAACCCGGAGCAATGGTGATTTTCCACGTGTAAAATTCTCATTGGCCGGAGGAAACACGTGTCTGCTCCTCGGTGGGTCAGATGTCGCCCGTCCATTGGAGGAGACATGCCTATGATACGTCGACACGTGGCAGGGCCCAACAGAGGCCCATATAGGTTAAAAGGCCGGCCCAGTCAAAGGCCTGTAGTACTTACTCAGGTACTAGTGGGCCAGCCCAATAACGGCCTGTTTAATAAAGGCCCATTTATGGCCCGAAGCCAGATCTGGCCCGTTAATTGTTCGCCGAATATTTGGGCCCAATTTCAGCCCAGTGAATTTTGGCCTGTTAGAGGCCCGATGTAGACATGTGCCCATTTTAGCCGGGTGTGCCTTTTGGCCTGGGAATGGCCCGTGCTGCCCATGGGCCATATATGGTCTGACGCGACATCTGGCCCACTAACGGCCCGTGATAAAGGTGGCAACAGTTCAGCCCAACGTGACTTTGGGCCTATTAAAGGCCTGTCGTATAATTCGGCCCGTTGATGCATGTACTAAGCTTTCGGCCTCTTAAAGGACCATGATATCAGTGGGCCAACTAAGGCCCAAGATATGTTTTGGCCTGATAACGGCCCGTCATATAACTGGGCCAAAAAAGGCCCGGTCTACATTTCAACCTGCTGAAGGCCCGTCGACGACTAGTGAAAATTGAGGCCCAACATGCATTTTGGCCATCTAAAGGCCCATGGTTTCTTCTGGGCCGTAACAGGCTAGTAGAATATTGAGCCTGTTAATGGCCCACCGCTACCTGGGCCAATCTAAGCGATGGGTCCATAAAAGGCCCAACTAAAATTTGGGCCGAATATAGGCCAGAGCAAGTTGTGGGCCTGGCGCAAAGTGTGAAGGCCCCAATGGCTATTCGCACCCAAGAAAGATGCAGGCCGGCCCAATTGTGGCCCGCTAAAAACCAGGCCCGTTAGAGGCGAATGTTTTGGCCTGGTCGACTACATCAGATTTTTTCTCAGATAGTGAATGATGGCAGTAACTAGTACGAATTAAGAACAAACCTACTCTATACAATAAAGAAATTATGGCATAGTAACTTAGAATAAACCTACACTATACAATAAAGGATTTATGGTATATTACATCCACTGGGCATCGAAGTTCACCACCAGTGATCATAAAGCGCAATGAAGAAGCAGATTAAAAAACTGGGCACCATTGCAGCGTAACAAAATAATACTAAACCGAGACCACTTCCAAGATAGTTCAAGAAAGGTTAGCCTTGCGCGGGAACTACTGCGCAAGCTGCTGAGCAAGGCTGTGAGACCAGCCTAGCATGTCGGTCATAGCTTCCAGGTGTAGCTGTTTAGCAATGAGGTTCTTATTAGTGTTCTCCGCAATCTTTCTTAGAGATAGGACTTCAAGTTGAAGTTGAGTTGCAGAATGCCTTTCTGCTAGAACTTGGGACTGAAGAAGTCGAACTGATTCAGACAGCGAATTTTGTGAGCTTGTCTGACTGCTAGTCTCAAGTAACTTGAACACTGCATCAAGACAAGACTTTGGGGTTGTCTCGCTATCTTCAAGATGTTTTGCCTTCTTTGCTGCAATATATGTTGGGCTTGTCTCACAGCCTTCAACAGACTTGTGCATGCCATTAGGCATATCACCCTGAAACAAGCAGAGAGATGACAGGTTTTCCACGTGTATAAACAAAGATGATAACTGTGCTGTCAATTCCATCCAATTTCAAATTAGAAAATAAAGAGTAAGTTCAAAATATCAATAACAAAATCTGGCATTGTTCATAATGCGGGGAGCTTCACCACACTACTGGATTACCATGTCAACATAACAAGCATAGATGAAGGGCAAAGACAATCATTGTATCTATTTTGGTTAATGTGCATGGCATGTTGTTCATATCATCAGCCACATCAGTAAGATAAAACAGGAGACGACAAGGTGCAAATGTGGGCTGCTTCACCACACACTGGATTATAGATCCACAAAAACAAGCATACATATAGGGAGTATTGAGTAATGTGCATGGTATGAATAAGGAATTTGGTTTTACAAGTAAAACTTGGAACTTACGGTTCTTGCGAACATGCATTTTGATAGAAACAGCAAACTAAACAGCAGTAAACGATAGGGAGTATGAGCAAATTAAAAAGCAGTTGAGGATAAAGGCTTTAGAAGGACTGACTTACATTAACAGTTAACACCGGCTTTATAATGCCCTTCTCCATGTCAAGGAAAGGATAACTCAAGAATTTCAGCACAGGATCTTCTTCATAAGCATTGCATGTACTTTACATTTTGTAGAGAGTAATTATAGATATGATAATACTGGAAGGGATAGAGGATAATGAAGATAAGATGCAGATTCATGCTACATAATCAACTACCAATCCCTGGAAGTACAAGCGTTACAGGACAAAATGTACTGACAAGACCAATGGGCTACACTTCTGCACTAGCATTGTCTGTGTATTCAACTTTTTGGTAAGATTAAATATAGATCTGATATCTTTTAGTAAATGGTGGGTGAGGGAGATAAGATGCAGAATGCTACACCATGAACCAATCCCTCTTCCCATAATACAAGAGTGTTTTGAACACTGGTGTACTGTACAAAA
Organism: Aegilops tauschii subsp. strangulata; assembly: GCF_002575655.3. Classification (NCBI taxonomy): domain Eukaryota; kingdom Viridiplantae; phylum Streptophyta; class Magnoliopsida; order Poales; family Poaceae; genus Aegilops; species Aegilops tauschii. Next base: position 466,514,608 of record NC_053035.3, read on the forward strand.
CGTTCTTATATTATGGGATGGAGGGAGTAGCTGTTAATGTAAGTACAGTGATAGACGATGTTCAGTCCTTACAAGAGGACTGCAGAGCTAAACCTCTTCAAAAGCATTGGGTTGATTCTAAATTTATGTAAGAGTCCATACGGATCTTATAATGTCCGCCAAATGGACGATAACGAGGCTAACATGTGCAGTGATGCTACATAATCAAACAACTATGAAAGTAAGTATGGTCATACAGGGCAAGAGGTACTCACAAGAGCAATGCAGTGTGCAGTATAGTTGCGAGATTCTGTGGTCCCTTGAGAATGAATGTTCTTCTGCTAACAGTTTTCGTACAAGTGAGACGTTAAGGCAAATGCAGAAATGTAGTTCAAATTGTGATGTGATATCATAGAAAATACCTTACGCTGCAGACGATACCAATGTGTAACAAGATTATTCCAGTCACTGTCAGATAAATGTAGCACCGGAGACTTCACAGAAATTTCGTTTAGAGGCTTGCCATCGAAGTGCGCTTGCCTCAGGTAGGAACGATACTTCATCAACGAGTGCTTGAAAAGCGCAACCAACCCTTGCTCGTCTTGACAATCCAGTTTGGTCCTCGCCTATTTAAAATAATGAAATCTTGTGTCTTCTGTCAGCAGAAACATATGCAGTAATTACCATGAATAACATTAGTACATTACTTACGCGTAAGTTGCGGAGGAAGACTGGAAATTGTTCTGTGTCTACAGTATAATCTTTCCATGAAGGAAAGATGCGCACAAAGTTCCTGACAACAATATAAGCTTCATCTTCTAAACCGGGAAGAAATGGAATATGGGTTCTATTTGCTGCAATTGGGGCTCTCTCTGGTTCGAAAAGGGATTTGGCAACTGGATTTGGTGTACTCTTTGCTGGAATGGGGGTTTTGCACCGTAGAGCTGGTGCTATGTCAACTGGCATCATCATACTGTTTGCTGTAGTTGGGGTCTGCTGAGTTGGGGCATCAGAAATGACCAGTGTAGTAGGGCTAGAGTCTGCTAGAGTTGGGGTGTTTTGCGGGTCAGGTGATATTGCAACTACACCTAATGGGCTATTTGATTTATTAGGTGTCACTACCTTTTCCAAATACTTTGCTTGTGCTCCTCCGCGATCAGCAATTTCCCTCTTCCTTTTGAACGTCTGATACACAAGAACATCATTTGAATGGATAAATATGGTATGATGACAGATGGAATATGTACTGAAAATGGATAGGCAGGGCGTATTCACATACACGATGTGTAAACTAAGCTAATGGCAGTGCAACAAAGTAGAAGCAATGCAAATCATCATTTGCAAGATATGTGCGACCAATATAACCTTGGAAAGTTAGAGCAAGCACCTTGATGGGTGAATAAGATAGGGCATCTGCCTCTGACTCCTCCACTAGGGAGCTACATTGACTTAGGTCTCCCTCTAGCTCAGAATCATTGTTAGGATCATATTCTAAGCATGAATCTGTAGGTGGAGAGCGTTTGCATTGCATTGCATCCAGACTTGATTTCAGTCCCTTAATGCCAAGTTTGACAACCATGGCATTGTTCTGCTTTATTATTTTCATGCGCGCAAGCTCATAATCATTATGATGCTGTTCAGAATCTGAGATTCATGAAAACATAAAAAGTAGTCAGATTATCTATGGAATGCATTGCGGAGTCAACTCGAAGAGTGTCTCCCTATAAACCCATGCATATGCAAAGTTCACCCCCCAACCATGCTGATCAGACCACACATAGAAATACAAACCCCTTATGTCTCTATAACAGGCAGACACACATTTCAAAACTGAAGTAGGAACATTAGAATCATATCAAATTCATATTTGAACAAATAAACCAAGGAATTATGAGTGGCATAATGTTTAGCTTCAAGGGTGGAGTGTTGGTAGTGCGACACAAAGCAAGTAGGCAGATTGTATTCCATGTAAAAGATCGTAGCCTTTGTAAAAGCTGGAAATGACACTTTCTTTCTATACAATGCAGTATTCGTTGCCCATACATGATGGAAGAGATCACACAGAGAAATACTATTCACTCATGTCTACGGTTCCAGTATTTTGAAACAGGGTGGTCCACCCTAAAAGAATATTGACAACAAATATGAGAAGGCAAGCATAGGTGTAGTGAAGCAATCATTTACTTGTGAGCTCACTAGGACAAGTATGCAGAATTGTAACTGCAGTAAGAGACCGTCCAAAATCTGAATCAAGAAGTTTGTCTAGCACTTACTGTTTGCAACTAATCGACGTGAATAATTGGATATCATATCGAATGAGTAAGAAAGCCAAGTAAAATTGTCAACAAACCTGGCCTGCAGTAGTAATCTGGGTCAATGTCACTACGACCAACAATCCAAAATGACTAGTGTCTGTTCCTAGGGCCAGAATTTTGAAACCCTGTGAACTTTACAGGTACTAAAGATTACTGAAATACATATGAACCATTAAGTGTAGGTAGCACTCAACACACAACAAACCCTAATGACAGTCCTGCCTAATGAGTAATGAATCAATTAGAAAATGGGTGATGAGGAGTGGCTGCTGAAGTGATGAGTGTTGAGGACGTATACCAGGATAAATCGGGTTGGCTTAGTGGGTGCTGCACGCCTGAGCCCTGAACGGACTGGGAAGGTAGGCACGGCGGCGTGCCCGGGCAGCGGTGACGCTGTAGGGCGAGTGCCTCCTGACCTCCTGCTAGTCCGGCGTCTCCTCCTAGAGTCATGCCGTCCGGGGACGGCAAGTCGCCGACGAGGCAGGCAGCTGGGGGCAAGTAGAGATTGGAAGCACGCAGCAGAATAGAGGGGAATCGAGGCCTGGGACGACCCAAAATCACAGGGTGGGCCGGCCCACCGTGGGCACCCTGTAGAGATACACACCCGAGCGGTGAACATGCATTTTTGAAACTAAATTAGGAACATTTAGCTGACCAATTAAACGACTCTGTTTTAATAATATCAGATTTGTATTTGAACAACTAAGCTTGTTTAGCTTGATGGGTGGAGCAGTGCTATTATGACACGAAGCACGTATTCTGATCATATAGTGATCATAAAAGGGGGAAACCCTAAGCATTTTTTTAGCAAAAGAGGGTTTCCCCTCCGATTTCTATCAAAGAAACCACCACAGAACCAACATGGTCAATTAAACCCTAAGCATTATCAATTAAACTGTATTATCACTGTGCCATGGCAGATTTAAAGCTGCAAACCGGAGAAATGATATTTAGCATCCATTGTTTGCTTCGAACTAAGAACTAAATTCTAAGAGCTAAAAAGAAAGTAGAGTAACCAAGTTACGATCTATTTTCTGGTTGAGATCAAAAGTTGAGGAGATATGAAGTACCACCTCTCTTGCGGTGTCGTGTAGGCATCGGGGGTGCGGTGGCTGTCGGTGGCGTTGAAGCAGATCTGTGACGGTAGACGGGTGCATTGGGGTATAAGTCCCGTTGCGGTGGAAGAGAAGGTCGTGTGAGCGGCCCCGGCAAAGAGGACGACATCGCCGATGAAGCGAGAGGACGCGATGCAAGGCTCTTGGTCCGTCGCCATGGATGAGAAACGTCCATCTCTAGCAGTGGACGACGCCGTCTTGGTAGGCGCTCCGACATGGTGGAAGACGGTGGCGATAGATGGGGTGGAGGACGGCGACGATGGAAGGGGTGGCAGACGAAGGAGGCTGGTGTGCGGATGGTGTTCTAGCGTGGACGGTGTATGAATAGGAAAATGGAGGGAGAGGTACGGGGAACCATGTTTTTGGGACACGCCTGTCTGAAATATGGGGAAGTTACGAACTTAGCCCCCGTTTAAAATTTGGATGTCTCGTCGGTTGGGGATAGGACGGTAATCTCGCATCTCGCCAATATTTGCCCAGAGCGATTTCGGGCGAGGAGAGGGTGTTTTAGCGCCCATGGTTTGCGCCCACGGTGTATGAACGGGACTGACAGGTAGGGCGGTTGTGTCACGTCTGAGTGAAGTTACAAACTGCCCCTATTGAAAATATTTGCCTACATCGATTTCGGCCGAGTCGAGTTTGTTTTGCCGCCCACCGTGTATGAATGGGGAATTGGAGGGAGAAACAAAGGTCTTTCGGATGAGCTTGAATCAAATGTGTTTTGCCGCCCATGTTTGGCGCCCACCGTGTCGGAATGGGCTCAGAGGCGGTCGTGTCACGTCTAATTGAAGTTACTAACCTACCCCTATTGAAAGCAGTGGAAATCTGGCCGATGGATTGTCCGTGTAATGGGTAGACAGTAATTTCCATCTCCCAAACACTTGGCTGCGGGTAGCCGACGTGGGAGTGGACATTTTGCCGCTTCTTTCGAATTTTGGGACAATAAGCATCCACGTTTACCCCGGCAACTAAATTCGAATCCATTTTGTATTTCTATACGAATCTTTATAAATCATTATATGTGTTTTTATATATCTTCAAAAGCACGACAAAGATGTATTCCACTGTCATATATGAATATGATTTACAAATGCCGATACTCAAATTCAGAAGCTAGAATCCAGTTTAAGGTGAATTCGAATATTTGGAACACTTTATGTCCAACTCAAATGTCACACGCAGCATAATGTGTACTCCCATTTAGATATGTACACAAGCGATGTATCAAGATTCAAATACCGAGTCAATCAACCAAGAATGTACATAACTAACAGACATATAAACACTTATAGAGTATATGGATCAATAATATCAACTAACATACATAAGCCAGGCCGTTGTACTTTTTTACTAGAACATCATCCTTTTTTTAGCGAAGCTACTACAGCATCTTGGCCCTTTACGTTGCGTGCCACTTATGGTCCATCTATACTACTATTATTGCTGAATGCACATTCAGCCCGATTGGCATATTTGTAGGTCTGTCAAAGCAATCAAAATGAAATGTCTCCGAGTCTTATCAATTAATACAGACTTGTGCTAAAATAAAATTACAAACCAAAAAAACAATTATTACATGATCTCTAAAACAAATGGTTTGATTGATTACATGAACAAACAACACAAAGGTTATTCAACGATGGAAAGAACATTTCACCTATCATTTACCAAGTGGGCATTTAATTTCCTTTTTTCCTTCAGGACATTAACAACGCGGTCAGTCTCAGCTTGCTTCATTTTGAAATCCACCAAATATTTAATGGTTGTCTTGAGTACTGCTTGTGATTGTGCTGTTTGCTTCCTCAACATGTCAACTTCATCTCTAAGTGCAGAAGCAGAATCTCTTTCTACCACTAGTTTAGCCTCTAGAGCATCAGCAACTGGAAATTCATGATGCACGACTGGGCCGGTGCCACTGCTGCAGGATGATACAACGTCCATGGGGACCTCGCTCTTTGATCTTGGGCTAACCTGTTTTGCCATTAAAGTTCCGATTGGATTCCAAAAAGTTGAAGTTAGCAAAACATCTCAACTGGGAGTTATAACAGCAAACCTGTTAAACAAACAAGGAATTAAAGAGTTTCAATTGGATGCTGAAAAGTAGTTATTAACATCATTGTAACCGGTTGTTGCAGCAGCAAAGCAGTTAAACAAACAAGTTTTGCAAAAGGTACCTGTTGTGGCATTGTAGTTTCTCTTGGATCCTGAAAAGTTGAGTAGCCAGTAACGTGATTAGAGCAACCGGTTGCAGCAGCAAAGCAGTTAAACAAACAAGTTTTGCAAAAGGAACCTGTTGTGGCATTGGAGTTTCTCTTGGATCCTGAAAAGTTGAGTAGTCAGTAACTTGATTAGAGCAACAAGTTACAGCAGCAAACCTGTTACACAAATATATTTTTGAAAATATACCTGCTGTGCAATTGGACTTCCAATTCGATCATGAAAACTTGAAGTTGGTAAGATGATTACAGCAACAAGTTACAGCAGCAAACCAGGTAAACAAGGAAGTTTCTGAAAACATACATGTTGTGCCAACGGAGTTTCAGTTGGATCCTGAAACTTGAATGTTAGCAATCAATAAATAAAGTTTTGCAAGGGCCATAAGAAACTAACATCAAACTAGTAAAACTAACCGGTTTTGGCAACATATTTAATTACACATGAACTAGTAAAACTAACAAGTTCTTGGCAACGTATTAAAGTAACAAGTCGGTACCATTTACCAACAACACAGACATCTGTAAATTTCTTTGATGTAAGCAAAATGATTCCAACACATATATAAGTTAAAAAGATGGTGTCCCTCATATAAACCTGATAGTTGTCTATCTATGAACATGCAAACATTACTAGTGCTACAAGTGATAACGGCAAACCATTTAAACAAATAGGGTATCAGAACGCAAATTACACGTGAATTCTGCTGCACCCTAGAAGTACATATGACCAGCTATCTACGTGCTTAAGTAGCTATTTAAGTTCAGGCAAACAGGTAATTCTTAACAGTAAGTATCAAACACATACATAGGCACAGTCTATAATAGGATTAACAGGCTATGGCATTATGTAATTAGTAGCAAACTAAATTAAGCCAAGCAATGTAATTGAACAATTTTGCAATAAGTGGCTAACTAAAATTCTGAGAAGTAGATAACTGAACTTACGCTAGCTCTTTGTACAGGCACACTGCAACTTCTTTTTTGCTTACAAGGTTCTACGAAGGATTCCATGGCATCAATTGCTTGGATACGCAGTCCCAAAGCTTTTTTCTTCGCACACTGTATTGGTAAGTCGCATGGTTAATCTGGTAAGATGGTGCGTCCTTGATATGTTATATGAGGACACGTAGTCAGACTAGTTGTAGCCACACACATCACACTGGCTTTTACTGTATATTTCATGCGATTACATTTGGCATATCGAGATCTAAGCAATCTACAATAGGATGAAAAGACTGGCATCCTTCACATTATTGGCGAACTCAGTTCATAGAAACAAGCAATTCAACCATTATGTGGGTAAATCAAAAGAGCCACTGGAATATTTTTCACTACCCCAATCATACACACAAAAAGGGGCGACGCCACCATAGGGGCTGGTATGGGCGGCCGCCTCGGGTGGCTGGAAAGTGTGCACCTAGTTTGAGTCGTCCAGGTTGGCCCAACGCACAAGCAGGCAATGTAAAAAATGAAGAAAAATGTTTCAATTTGGATGGGCCAATAACGTAAGTGCAAGGCAAGCCCTATAGCAGGCTCGCGGCCCAAACGAGCGCCTCCCATATCGATCGACAGTAGGAAAAATCCCAATTTGTTCGCTCCAGCCTCCAGTCTGGTTCGCTCCTAACCTAGCCGCCGCTGGACAGACCGACACAACACTTCCTCGCGCCCTTGTTGGAGGGCGGTCGCCGGGCTTCAATCGAACGGAAGGATAAGAAGATGAAGATCCAACCCTGGGTGTAGCCTGCGTGGGAGGCAGCGGCGGAAGCATGGGAATGGCATCGAGCTTGCGCAAACGGACAGTCGCAGCTTGCAAGAGTAGCATGTGCAACGAGCAGGTACATCACATCCCTGATTATATCTAATTCAACTGTTCAATTTCTGGCCAATAGTTAAAGCCGACGGTGTTGTAAAACTGCTTGTATGTAGGGAATCCATGAGAAAATGAAACCAATTTCTGCTTATTTTATAACTCCCCCAATCAATACTGAACTAACTGAATCTGATGTATCTAATCAAGTTTCCGGTGCAAACATACAAGCTCATGTTGTTCTTGAGCCTGAAGTGTCTAATGAACAGACTGCTAATGAAGGATTTGATGCAAACATTTTACACGCTCCTGGTGATGAACATATAGTGTCTAATGAGGGATCTAATGCAAGCATTTTGTAAGCTCCCATTGAAGGATTTAGTGTCTAATGATGATCTGCTATGTTGAGAGAGACATAGAGATTTGCAGGCATTGATGACAAGCAAATTATAGTACATTTTCATGGCTTGAGGAAACGTCGAGGCCATCTACTAGAAAGTCCCCGTATCATGAAACGTAGCATAAATACTTTTCTAATCTGTTGTTTGAAACTATTGGCATACTTGTGCAGGATAGATATGTTGATATGCAGTTTGCGCACTGGGTATAGGTGCAATTACACTTCGATATTTTCAGCCAGAGAACGAATAATTCAAGCAGGTACAGACCATGTTAGTAGTCCTTGTACACCATGTTGCATTTTGTGTTTTTTGGTGCTTGCATCATTTAGTGTTTTATAATCTGAACTACTTTGGATCATTAGCTAGTTTTCAAGGTGCATGTAGCTTCTTCACATTTCTCAAGTTATGTTGATTTGGAGTGCAAGTGCCTTCATATTTTTTAAGTTAAATGTTCGCCCCTGGTAACTTGAATTCGTGGATCCGCCACTGCACACAAATCATACACGCATGCCAGTACGAATTAAATGAAATGCAGGGACATACGCTAGCTCGTTGTATAGGCTCACTGCAGCTCTGCTTGCGCTTGGGATGTTCCATGTACAAGTCCATGTTACCACTTGCTTGGATGTGCAGGCCTTGTGCTCCTTGCATCCCCCTCTGCATTTTGACACGGCGAATGGTTGATCAAATAAGAGGAATCGACCTTGTTGTTGTACCGGAGGACAGATACTTACAAGGTTATACGGGTGTGCAGGATGTGTACCAGATCCCGTAGCGCCGTCACGCTTCGCTAAAAAATGGTTTTGCTTGTTTCAGATGATATCTCCAGAAGAAATAAGAGTTAAAGTCAGAGTTGCATAGGCGTGTAAGCTAAGAGAGCAGTGAAAGGATATCCAAACATCGTCAGAACAGTGCACAAGGGAGTGATGTGTGGATACCTAGTTTGGGCCGGTGTTTGGGCTTGCTCGCCTAGCTAGAGTGCGGGTCTTCAGAGCCGTTGAGGGTGATGCGCTGGTGTTGGCTGGCCGCGCACGGATGCAGATCTTGTGTGGCAGCGGAGCGCTACGATGCGGTGGACAAGACCGTTGGTGAAGCCCCAACGGCCTCGGGGGGCGGAGGTGCGATGATGTGCTCGGTGAAGTAGCCCCGGTGAGGTGGGAGACGGCGTCGGTGAAGCACACCTGATGCGGTGGAAGTCGGTGTCTGTGATGCACGTCGGATGCGGCGGCCGACGTTGTCGGTGGATCACCCGGTGCGGTGGATGAGGGCGTAGATGAGGTAGCTCCGGTGCGGTGGTGAAGCACGACCGTCGTCTTCGTCATCCGGCAAAGAGGTGGGGAAAGAGACGAGACGAGGGGCGATTCGAACTTTGCTTGGGTTGGCGGAGAATTGGGGATTTGAGCAATCTGGGCGCGGAAGGGGACGATGGAGAAGGGAGATTTTGCAGGGTTGGAATTGGGGCCGCCAGATTGTCGGTGTACAAAAGTAGGGGCTCTCCTTTTGACCCCTTTACTTGTGCACGGACAGTCAGAGCCACGCGCCACGGCCACACTTAGCAGGACAGAGGAGGGAAGCCGGAGAGAAGCCGAAGGCACAAGGCGACCAGAGGCAACGCCAAGACCAGAAACACAAAGACCAAAGGGGCAAGGTGGACTCCCCCGGCAAGACCCTTGCCGGGGCGGCCTCTGCGGCCCCGGCAAGAGCCTTGCCGGGGCAACTTGCCCAACACCAGCAGAGCGAGCCACCCTTGAGCCCAAAGGTTCCGAACGCCGTCAACAACTACATTGGAACCAGGACTCGGGAGGCACCTCCGTGGTGGCATGCAGATCTTTGTCAAGATCATGAATGCACAAGATCAGATGAGGATCAAAAGACGGCGACCCTCGGCGGGATCCTAGCCGAGGGAATCCACAAGACCCCCGGCAAGCGCCTTGCCGGAGCCGAATGCAACGCCACGTCAAGACCCTTGCCGGGCCCCCGGCAAGACCCTTGCCGAAGGCATCAGCGGGGCCGCAGTCCGGCCCGCATCGACCAAGACTCCTCCGCCGTTCACATGCAGCTGCCAGCCCAACCAGCTGGGCAGGCACCTGCGTGGCAACATGCGGCTTCCAGGCCAACTCAGCAAGCACCTACGTGGTGGCATGCAGATCTTCATGAAGGCCCTGCCATCGCGCCACCTCAGCAGCCTGCCTGCCTACATCGCGCTGCACACATCGCTGGCCTGGGCGCATGTCGAAACGAGGCGGAGGGGCGACAGACGGGACGGGCCTCGTTCCCGTCCCCGATAAAGCTAATGGACACCTAAGTAGCGCATTTAATGCGCTTTGTCCCGTAATGCCGGGCTATAAGCTCGCGCACTATACACCTTTCCACCTCCTGTGTGCCACTGTGGCAACCCCTTTTTGCCTATAAAAGGAGGCCCGAGGCGACCAGGAGATGGATTCGGCTCTTTGGAACTAAGCAGCCACCGTAGCTAGTTCGAGAGCTCAAGAACACTCTGAAATACATCCACCAAAGCAGGACTAGGGTATTACGCATCTTCGCGGCCCGAACCTGGGTAAACGACCCGTGTGCTTCATGTCAGACCTGCTCTTTGCACAACCTCGCGCCCGCCGACCGTAGAAGGGAACCCAGTGACCCCATAGGTGTCGTTCCCACCGACATCTTTGGCGCGCCAGGTAGGGGGTTGGCGCAGTTGTGAGAATCCGTCCTAGCAGTTAGCCTAGCAACTCTTCATCACCATGGCTCCCAAGAAGAAGGCGGCCACGACGGTCGGTTTGTCGGGAGCCGGACGGCCCGTACCGGTGTGGGCGAGCAGCGGGCCGGTCGCGGATAGGACCCGAGGCGCGGCCCGCGATCACCAACATCGCTCTGGCAATCAGAGCCTGGCGAGCAGCGTCGTTCATGCGCGAGACGACGGGCCGCACGCTGCAAAATCCAGAGACGGAGCTGGGCCCCCCGCAGGCGGCACGGGGCCCTCCGGGGGCATCGCCGTGCCACCCATGGGCGGCATGGCGACCTCCAAGACGCCCACCCGGCGCCCACAGCACGCTCTTCCCATGGTGTGCGCGATGAGCAGCGTCACCACACAGGTGACCCTGGACACCGCCGTGGGAAGAGCCCTGTGCATCATCTGCGGGACGAAGGAGGCCAGCATGCCCGCCGAAGTGCTGGCGAAAATGGCACGCAGCCGCTGGGCCGTGATAGAGCTCCTTCTAACGTGGTTAGAAGTCGAAGCGCGCCACGGTCCACGCAGCTTTCGCCACCACCCACGCCAGCAGAAGCTTTGGCACGCGTGCAGCTGCTCCTCGACTTCCCTCCTGCTGCGAAGAAGCTCGAGGAGTGGAGAGCCACCATCCGGAGCCTCGTCACCATCGCCAACAAAGACGATCCACGATCGGCGGGGCCCTCGGGCCGGCGCTCCATCGAGCCACCACATGCCAGCGGTGGTAGGACCGGGGGAGCTGTAGCCATGGTACACTCTCCTCCCCCGCGCCAGTTGCCGCCGGTGCCGGTCCGTCATGACGACGCTTGTGATAACATTTCTATAGCGTCGTCCGACCCACGGACCCACCGCGATCAGCGCCAAGTTCTTCGGGAGCGAGCCCATGAAGACGCTCGAACGACCATCGAGCGCCGGCGCGATACACGCCACCAGTCGGATAAGCGGGCAGGGCCCGGTATGGACCACCCAGCACCGGGGGGCTCCGGCGGCCTACCTTACGAGGTAGGTTGCCCAAACTTTACCCGTGAGCTGCGGCAGTTCCAGTGGCCGTCCCACCGCACGTTCAAGCCCGACGTCGGCGAGAAGTACAACGACAAGATCCATCCGTCGGAGTTCCTCAACATCTACACCATCGCGATGCAAGCAGCTGGAGCTCGCGACGACAAGGTGCTTGCCAATTACTTCCCGTTGGCACTGAAGCCCAACGTCATGTCTTGGTTGATGCACTTGTCGACAGATTCCATTTCTTCTTGGTCGGATTTGTGCCATGAATTCGTCGGTGCCTTCACTGGAGGCCACCAAGCTCATGGCCAGGCCAGTGATTTGCATATCATTCCCCAGAAGGAAGGGGAAACCCTGCGCAAGTACATACAGAGGTTCAGCCGGGTGTAGTAAAACATCCCCGATGTTCATCCCGCCGCCGTGATTAGCGCATTCCATCAGAACGTGCACAATCGCAAGATGCGTGAAGAGCTGGCGATGAAAAAGTTTAAGGATGTGGCTGAAGTTTATGTTCTGGCCGATAGGTGTGCCCGGGCTGAAGAGGGAAGGAAGTACCCCGGCGAGGACGCCGGCGTGGAAACTGACTCTACTGATGAAGACACCGCCGCCCCGATGAAGAAGGGCCGGCATCACAACAGGAAACACAAGGGCAAGGCCGTGCTTGCCGTCGAGGGATCCGACGACACCGGTGCCGCCAAGAAGGCCAAGGCAGACGACCCCGACAAGGAGATTGCTAGGTGGGCCACCTGCCGGGCCTTGACAGCCGCCGACAAGCCAGGAAGCTCCGACAAGCAGTGTTGCAAGATCCACCGCACCAAGGGCCATGGCCTCCAGAACTGCCGATAGGTCGAGCTGCTTGCTAAGAAGCAAAAGGCCGAGTATGAGAGGCGGGACAAGGAGAAGGGTCAGGATGGTGCCGAAGGATCCGACAAGAAGCGTGGAGGCAAGGAGGCCGACGCGGCAAGGATAACCAGCAAGAGAGGCCCACTCGGGGCCGTGATAAGAAGCAGGAAGACGATGATCATGACGAGGACGACGAGTCCGGCGAGCAAGAGTTTCAGAAGGCTACAGAGGCCATGTGTGTCAATGGTGGCGCCTCACTGCACACTTCTCACCGCCAGCTCAAGCAATGGGCGCGTGAGATTACAGGAGCAGAGCCATCATTCGACGCTCAGAAGCCACTGAAGTGGTCCAGCATGCCCCTCATCTTTGACGCCGAGGACCACCCTGACCGCACAACTGCGGTCGGGTGTTTGCCGTTGTTGGTCTCGCCAATGATACGCAACCTCAAGGTGAACAAGATGCTGGTTAACGGCGGGGCCGGCCTGAACTTGATCTCACCCATCGTGATCAAAAGGCTGCAAATTCCTGATGGAGACCTCGAGGAAACGGGTACGTTTCAAGGGGTCAACCCGGAAAGGGCCAGCCGAAGGGGAAGGTCACATTGCCTGTGACATTCGGGGGCGAGTTGAACTACAGGACGGAGAGGATTGTCTTCGATGTAGCTGAGATCCCCTTGCCCTACAATGGGATCCTCGGCCGCCCGGCACTAGCCAAGTTCATGGCAGCGTCGCACTACGCCTACAACATGCTGAAGATGCCTGGGCCGATGTCCATCATCACCGTCCCCTCCGACAAGAAGGACGCGCTGATTTGTGCTGACCAACTCTACTGAGAAGCAGTTGCAGCAGCTGCCGCCAAGGCACTTGCTCCTGCCGTTGAAGCCCCAGGAGTTAAGAAGAAGACCGGCAAGACCTCTCGCACCCACTCCGGCAAGCGCACCTCTTCGGAGTGTTGTGCTACCACCGAGGACGTGCCAGAGGGCTCCACCGGCAAGAGCAAGAAATCCAGAGCTGCACCACCAGAGACCAAGAGTGTGTCCGTCAAGGAGGATGGCATGGGAGGGGTTTCACCATAAGCTCCACCCTCGACAGCAAATAGGAAAGCGCGCTCGTCACTTTCCTACAGGCGAATGTCGATGTGTTTGCATGTCAAGCATCCGACATGCCCGGTGTTCCCAGGGAAGTGATTGAGCACGATCTTGCTGTCTGTCCCCATGCGCGGCCCGTCAAGCAGAAGGTCAGGAAGCAAGCTTTGGAATGGCAGGAGTTCATCATAGAGGAGATCAGGAAGTTGGAAGCGGCGGGCTTGGTGAGAGGAGTGCTCCATCCGACGTGGTTGGCCAATCCGGTGGTGGTGCGCAAGGCGAACGGGAAGTGGAGGCTGTGTATTGATTACACAGATATCAATAAGGCTTGTCCTAAGGACCCCTTACCGTTGCCGCGCATTAACCAGATTGTTGACTCCACGGTCGGATGCGATCTGTTATCATTCCTCGACGCCTACTCGGGCTACCACCAGATCTTCATGACAAAGGAAGATGAAGAGAAGACAACATTCATCACCCCATGTGGTACGTATTGCTTTTTACGGATGCCTTTCGGGTTGAAGAGTGCTGGCTCGACATTCGCAAGGGCGGTCCAAATTGGTTTTGAGCCCCAGCTACATAGAAATATGGAAGCTTATATGGATGACATAGTGGTCAAAACCAAGGACAAGGCAACCCTTGTACAAGACTTAGAAGAGATGTTTGCCAACCTACGCAAGATCAACATCAAGTCGAACCCTGAGAAGTGTGTCTTCGGCGTCCCGTCCGGCAAACTTCTCGGGTTCTTTGTGTCGCGGCGTGGGATCGAGGCAAACTTGGACAAGATCAAGGCTATCGAGCAGATTGAGGCACCCAAGCGGATCAAGGATGTGCGTCGGCTCACTGGCTGCGTTGCCGCCATGAGCAGATTCATCTCCATGTCCGCTGAGCGTGCCCTTCCCTTTTTCAAGATCTTGAAGAAGGCGGGCCCAATGGAGTGGACCCCAGAGGCCGGGGCAGCGTTGCAGGATCTGAAGAAATACCTTTCCTCTACACAAATACTGGTTGCGCCTAAACCACAAGAGCCGTTGCTGCTGTATCTGGCAGCGACAAATCAAGTGGTCAGTGCCGCACTAGTGGCGCAGAGGGAGGTCGATGAAGAGGCAGTGGCGACAGCGGGACTGGCGGATGGCAAGCGAGAGATTCCCCCAGCAGGGCCCAATGCCGGCAAGGAAAGGCCCCCAGCAGAGTCTGACACCATCAGGATAGGGCCCATGCAATCAAATGAGGTGGTGCAGAAGAAGAAGATGATGCAGCACCCGGTTTACTTTGTCAGCTCCCTCCTGCAGGGGGCTAGGTCAAGGTACTCTGGTGTGCAGAAATTGCTCTTCGGCCTCCTTATGGCCTCGAGGAAGCTGGATCACTACTTCCAAGCACACGAAATCACCGTCGTCACCCGCCTCCCGTTACAACGGATACTGCACAACCCAGACGCAACCGGAAGGATTGTGGAGTGGGCCTTGGAGCTGTCGAGCTTTGGTTTGAAGTTTGAAAGTACTTCGACAATCCAGAGCGGAGTCTTGGCGGAGTTCATTGCAGAATGGACCTCAACACCTGACGAGGAAATCCAGGAGACCACTCTCCCCGACAAGGAGGCAAGTCGCGACTGGATCATGTACTTTGATGGGGTTTTCTCGCTGCAAGACGCCGGTGCCGGTGTGCTGCTTGTCGCACCCACCGGAGAGCACCTCCAGTATGTAATCCAGATGCACTTTCCCAGCGACATGTCCACAAACAACACTGCCGAATACGAGGGACTGCTTGCCGGTTTAAGGATCGCAGCAGACCTCGGGGATAAGAAGCTCATCATCAGGGGTGATTCACAGCTTGTCATCAGACAAGTTAACAAGGATTATCAGAGCCCGTTGATGGAGGCCTATGTAGATGAGGTGAGGAAGCTGGAAGAGCGCTTTGACGGTATACAAGCAGAGCACGTTCCCCAAGTGGAGAACGACATCGCCGATTACCTGTCAAAGCGCGCTGCCTTCAAACTGCCTGTGGAACCAGGTACTTTTGTGCTTCGGCTAACTCAACCATCCGCCGAACCATGAACGGGGCAGAACAAGCGGAGGAAATCAGACCCCGGCAAGTACTTTCCCGCCGAGCCCCCTAGGGCCACCGGCAGGTGTAATGTCATGGGTACTGAGCCTGCCGAGGGGCAGCTAGCTCCGGCAGGGCACCAAGCCTTGGCCGTAGAGATGGCCGCCCCCATGGCAGAAGAGATGCCTTTGGTCCTCGCCGTCGAGCCCCAGCCTCCGGCATGGGCACATCATACCGTCCGTTTCCTCCAGACAGGGGAATTTCCTGAGGAGCAGGAAGAAGTGGAAAAAGTAGCCTGTCGGTCTGGCTTGTACCAGTTCGCCGACGACGTCCTGTACAGAAAAAGACCGAACGGTGTGAAATTGAAGTGCATCCCCCGGGAGGAAGGACTGGAGCTGTTGGCAGAGATACATGGAGGCATATGTGGCTCCCACATAGGGTCGAGGGCACTTGCCGGCAAGGCATTCCGGCAAGGCTTCTTCTGGCCCACCGCCCTCCAGGATGCAACGACACTAGTAACCATTCGAAGAAGCTTCATCAACCAGCTCAAGCCCTTCAAACAATCCCTCTCTCCTGGCCGTTTTCGGTCTGGGGGCTCGACATACTAGGCCCTTTCCCTCGTGCTATCGGGGGCTTTGAGTACTTGTATGTTGCAATCGACAAGTTCACAAAGTGGCCGAAGGTGGAGGCAGTGAGGAAGGTAACTGCACAATCAGCCGTCAAGTTCTTCAAAGGGCTAGTCTGCCGTTTTGGTGTGCCAAACAGAGTCATCACCGACAATGGCACGTAGTTCACAAGCCACACCTTCATGCAATATATCCAAGACCTCGGCAGCAAGGTCTGTTTCGCTTCCGTGGCATATCCACGGAACAACAGCCACGCGGAGAGGGAAAATGCTGAAGTGTTGCGAGGCTTGAGGACAAAGACTTTTGACAGGCTGCACAAGAGTGGAAGGCGCTGGATTGATGAGTTGCCGGAAGTTCTTTGGTCGATCAGAACGACGCCAAATCGAGCCACCGGCCAGACACCCTTTGCCCTGGTATATGGGGCAGAAGCAGTTCTCCCCATGGAACTCACATACGGGTCACCTCGAGTGCTCGCTTATGACGAGCTTCAGCAAGAGAAATTGCGGCAAGATGACGCAACACTCCTTGTGGAAGATCGTCTTCGGGCGGCTGTGAGAGCAGCACGCTACCAGCAAGCCTTGCGCCGCTACCTTAGCCGCAAGGTTCATGCCCGAAGCTTTGAGGAAGGCGACCTTGTTCTTCGGCGCGTTCAGTCGGCCAAGAATTCCAACAAGTTGACGCTGAAGTGGGAAGGCCCTTATCGGGTAATATGAGTCACCAGGCCCAGTGTAGTCCGCCTGGAGACCGAAGATGCTGTCCCAGTGAGCAACTCCTGGAACATCGAACATCTTCGCAAGTTTTACCCATAAGGTGCGGTTGCCGGGCCTCCCGACAAGCCACCTTTTGTACAAGCTTTGCCGACAAGGCATGTAACCCTCTGTACAAAGCCAGGCGCATACCCTGAGCATAAATAAACGAAGCGCTCGCGCCCTAAGTTTTAGCATGCATGCTAGGTTAAGTCTCTCCCTCGGTTAGGCTTGATAGTGCTTAGCGGCGGCTAACCCCTAGCCTAGAGGTTGAGTATGTGTCTTTCTGTCCTCTTTGGTTCACAGGGCACGTGGACACTTCCGCTGAGCCGCTTGGGAAAAAGAGGACGAACCGGCGCCCCGGCCCTGGCGAGCCATGACTGCCAGGGGCTGAAGACACAAGGATCCAACCACGGCAAGCCAAGGTTGCCGGGGGCTGCGGATTTAGATAAGTCCTTCATCCCCTGTTGTGCATTTCCGTATGGAACTGGGACAAATGAAACCTCGTTTTACTCCGAAACCACCGTGCTCCCCCTTCTTCTTGTACCCAAGCCCCTGGGATAGAACCGGGTCGTAGACGCGGTGGCAAGGAAATAAATGAGGGGCCTAACTCTACTTCGCCCCTGCTTCCGCCAAGAGCGCGAGAATGGTCGACTGAAGTGGGGGGACGGCAAGGCCTTTTGCCGGGCGACAATGTTTATCTTAAAAATAACAAGGATTCGTTCCTTGGCATGGGCCTCGCTCACGCACAAAGAACCCGACAAGCACCCTTTTTCATTAAAAACATCCCATACAGGTACAGTTCATACGGAATTAAAAACATGAGCAAGGGGATTACAAGTCTTAAAATTAACAAGTAACCGCAGGCTTACAAACTAAAAGGAGATAAGGTGCCCGTAATCCCGTTCTTGTCCCTCTCCTCAGTAGGTGGAAGCCGTAGGTGTGCATGATGTCGCTGAAGAAATCGGAGAAGAGGGGGCAGAGGCCGCAGGAGAAGTAGTCAACGAAGAATGGGTACCGATTCGGGCCGGCCTTGGTGAAGGCAGTAGGGATGACGCGTGTGGCCGGGTGCCCCGTCGTCTCCCCTCCCGTCTTGCACCCCCACAGATGCTTGAAGTAGTCCCGGAGGTGGACCGTGTCGACTGCCGTGGGGAAGTAGGCGGACTGCGTCTGCCGTACCGCCAACTCGCTCTCCGGTGGCTCCTCCGCCCTGGCGTCCTTGGCCACTCCCTTGCCTTTGCTGGTTTTGGGCACCATGGCGTCTACGAGAGGTGAAGGAGGATGGGCGTCGGAGATGCGGCGGTGGTGAGCAAAGGCGAAAGCTTGCGAAGGAAGGAGAAGGGGACGGCGGTTCCGAGATTGGGGAATGCACGGAGGGTAAATGAGCAGCGCGCCCGCGGTTATTCCTTTTTACGAGGAAGGCGCGGGCCGCCTCTTTTCCCATTAACTGCGATGTGACGCATGCGTGCGGGAACCGCCCCACACATGACCCCCACGTCACACAGGACCCTCCACGTCGCACGTCCAACGTGGGTCGTGGGGAAGCGCATCAGACGAAAAATTACTGCGGTAATATCCGCCCCACCTGCCCGCGCACCGTTCTGGGCCTGGCCCAACAACGCGTCACCCATATGGGTGGCCCAGACCCGGGGGCTCCTGTCGGTGTACAAAAGTAGGGGCTCTCCTTTTGACCCCTTTACTTGTGCACGGGCAGTCAGAGCCACGCGCCACGGCCACACTTAGCAGGAAAGAGGAGGGAGGCCGGAGAGAAGCCGAAGGCACAAGGCGACCAGAGGCAACGCCAAGACCAGAAACACAAAGAGCAAAGGGGCGAGGTGGACTCCCCCGGCAAGACCCTTGCCGGGGCGGCCTCCGCGGCCCCGGCAAGACCCTTGCCGGGCAACTTGCCCAACACTAGCAGAGCGAGCCACCCTTGAGCCCAAAGGTTCCAAACGCCGTCAACAACTACATTGGAACCAGGACTCAGGAGGCACCTCCGTGGTGGCATGCAAATCTTTGTCAAGATCATGAACACACAAGATTAGATGAGGATCAGAAGATGGCGACCCTCTGCGGGATCCTAGCCGAGGGAATCCACAAGACCCCCAGCAAGCGCCTTGCCGGAGATGACTGCAACGCCACAACAAGACCCTTGTCGGGCCCCCGGGCAAGACCCTTGCCGATGGCATTAGTGGGGCCGTAGCCGGGCCCGCATCGACCAAGACTCCGCCGCCGTTCGCATGCAGCTGCCAGCCCAACCAGCTGGGCAGGCACCTGCATGGCAACATGCGGCTTCCAGGCCAACTCAGCAAGCACCTGCGTGGTGGCATGCGGATCTTCGTGAAGGCCCTGCCACCGCGCCACCTCAGCAGCTTGCCTGCCTACATGGCGATGCACACATCGCTGGCCCGGGCGCGTGTCGAAACGAGGCGGAGCGGCGACGGACGGGACGGGCCTCGTTCCCGTCCCCGATAAAGCTAATGGACACCTAAGTAGCGCATTTAATGCGCTTTGTCCCGTAATGCCGGGCGATAAGCTCGCGCACTGTACACCTTTCCACCTCCTGTGTGCCACTGTGGCAACCCCTTTTTGCCTATAAAAGGAGGCCCGAGGTGACCAGGAGATGGATTCGGCTCTTTGGAACTATGCAGCCACCGTAGCTAGTTCGAGAGCTCAAAAACACTCTGAAATACATCCACCAAAGCATGACTAGGGTATTACGCATCTTCGCGGCCCGAACCTGGGTAAACGACCCGTGTGCTTCCTGTCAGACCTGCTCTTTGCACAACCTCACGCCCGCCGACCGTGGAAGGGATCCCAGTGACCCCATAGGTGTCGTTCCCACCAACACAGATATTTCAATCCGGAATGTGGAAGCGCGAACTTATTTTGTCGTCGTCCTTTTTTTGGGGGGGAGGGGGAGGGAGGGAGGGGGCTGGGTGGCTGGGTGCTAAGCGTCCGTACGACACACGCGACCACCACGACACGACCCTGGTCTGCCTGGTGCGCCTACATTTGAGAGGAAATTTGAGGATGCAAACGAATCTTCTTTCATTTGCAAATGAACCTGTATGTATTACCATGCCTGTGTTTTCCTTGCAAATAATTAGTCATTCAAAACGAGATAGTATAAATTAATTAATGAGGAGTTATTTGAAGAAAAAAACCAAACGGTATCCACGGTATCCACGCTAACGTGGATTAGAGTGTGTGTCACATAATTAGTTATTTGAACTAGAGTGTGTGTCACATAGCGATCTCCAATTCTAACGTTGATTTCGCATTTCACTGTATCCACGCTACTTTTTTAATACAAATTCGTATGTATATGATGAACACCATGGTAGCGAGAAATTTTTTGGATGGATTCAAGCATATGACCTACAAAAATAGCACAACAATCGAGTCAATGTCAACTTTTCCAAACCTAGTATGGCACAAATTCGAAATAATTACCCATATGCATGGTCCTCAGTTCAAATCTTACAATGTACACCGAATTGAAACATCGATATTAAGTCTGGTACTATCTACATTCAAATGTTGTTTTTAGCCCCCCCCCCCCGGCACACACGCTACATACTTCCTGTATCGGTCAATCTTCCTCTCCTAACCACCTTAAGAAGCTATCGGTTTCCGACACACATTCATTCTTTCTCTCCATGTTTCGTTGTCTAACTCTCTCAACTATACAACCCCCCTTTTCCACTCTGTTACCAAATGTATTTACCTCACACACCCGCCATTGCACCCCATGCCGAGCTCTCTCTGTCTCTCTCCCTCCCACCCTCTCTCGCTAGATACATGCATTGCCTATCTAGCCCCCAACCTCTCGTGCGCACGCACGCACGTTGTCTATCTAGGTCACTTCCTCGAGACTGTCTCACTCTTTCTTCCGCACGGCGGGCCACACTTGCTCAATCTCGCTCTCTTTATCCGAGTCTCGATTAACCTCGTTTTCTTTCACACACAAATGATATATCTCCCTGTTCGGGCCTCGATCGACACACTTTATACTCTCTCACGCAGATTGTCTATCTAGGTCAGTCCATCCAAGCCGCCCCCACTCTTTCGACCTCATGGCGGGCCATGCTCACTCAATCTCTCTCTCCCTCCCTCTCTCTCTCTGTCTCTCTTTGTATGTCTCGATTGACCTCGCTCTTTCTCGGACACAAACGATATATCTCCATGTTTGAGCCCAATTTGACATATCCATATTGTATACTCTCTCACGCACATTGTCTATCTAGGTCACTCTCTCTAACCCGTATCACTCTTTCGATCGCACGACGACCCACACTCGCTCAATCTCTCTCCTTTTAAATATGTAATCGATTGACCTTGCTTCCTCCCACGCACAAAATATATCTACATGTCTGTGACTGGATCATCTCTCAAGCTCTATCTTACAGCCCTCACCCTTCCCAAAAGCTCAATCGGACAATATCTCTCCAGAGCATATATATCTTTTCAATGAATGTCGGACCACACTCACTTTGTCTCTCTATCTATATGTCTCCCGATTGACCTCGCTTTCTCACGCCGTATCTTCCACACATTGAAGCTACCTCTCCATCCCTCGCAAAGCCGAAGCTATTTACATTGCGAGGGGGACTCCAAACTTGGATTAATTTGTGTAGGCATTTATTCCGGTGGTAGATTATATTTTCATAGCATTCGGCCCACAACTACTCCAAACACCGTTGCAACCCCTGCACCTCCCCCAATTGATTTCCCTCTGGCTCGGTCATCGCTCTCTCGCACGTCCGTTCTCGCCTTCAACGTCGCACCATGGTATTATTGCAAAAAACTTTGATTATTACGAATAAGCTACAAAACTACACACCGATAGTACACTTGGAATGGAACAAATTTCGACCCACAAATTAAAGTGCCACAAACTACACACCGAGGGGCCCACCTGTCATGAAACAAATTTGGACCCATATAAAATTAAAAAATAAAGGACGAGGATCGAACATGCGACCAGGGCCTTCAAGCTGCACGTCAATTGGCAACATACGTAGAACAACAATGTTTGTTGTACCCCCCTTTGTTCATATAATGTTTTTATATTACCACATCCTATTTAATGGATAACATGTAATATTATTTTTAGTACATTAGTGGGACCGGCTCATTAGCACGTACTATTCGCCTTCACTTACTGGTGGGTTCCATGTGTGCTCTCTCCCTCTCCCTCTCTCTCTCCTCCCCTTCTGCGTTTAGACGCACGGGCAAACACGAAGAACTCACGGGCGATGTTGCCGTTGACCATATCTGGACGCGTTCACAAGTTACGGCACCAGTTTCACGTACTAGTAGTACTAGTCAATGTGCATGTGCAATGCACGATAATTTGGAAGTATATTAAGTGCATGCGGATATTAAGTAGGATATTATTTGCGTGTTATTATGTGATTAGCACTATTTTTGGCATGAAATTAACTGCACGCTAAATGTGTTGAGCGCTCGACATTGAAGCAGTCTAGGTTGTTGGATGAGAAGGAATACATGTGGCTTGATGACATTTTATATTTAATTTGATATGGCTCTAGCAGAACATTCAATCGATCAAACCATAGATTTCATTCAGTCTGACTCCGACTTTACATTCATACGGCGATCGATGTAAAATAAATGGAAATGATAAACGTTCGGATTTTAAGCATGGCAATCCGAACGTTTTTCATGGCAAATTTAGATTACGCGGCGGCGGCGGGGGCGTCTTGCGGTGGGAAGCGGCTCCTCTGCCGTGCTGTGTGTCTCGTCGGGCCACTGACCGACGGTGACAGCGACGGCGATGGTGGCATCTTGCGCTGTTGTTGTCTTGCGCTGTTGTTGGAGTACTCCTGGACGTTGGCCCTAGCTTCAAGGAAGGCCACAATTTTCTGGACTTCGGTCTTCAGGAGCGAGTCAACTGGCGGGAGGAGGCGACTAGCGTTGGTGCAAGGAAGCGGTCGACGGCGGCCATCCATGCCGCTGAGGGGGGCACTGGCACCCGCACGGGGACAGGCGCTGGCAACAGCGTGGCGGAGACATGCGTGTGCACGGGCACCGGCACGGGCGCGCTCGTTAGTGCACGTGCATGCGCATGCGCTGGCAGGTGCACGGGCACCGGCATGGGCGTGCGCGTTACTGCACGCGCAGGCGCATGCGCTGGCAGGTGCACGGGCGCGTGAAAGTCGGGGGGACCTTATGGAATCCCGTGGCATCAAGCTCAGCGACATTGTGTGGCTCCTAGCCCATCAATGCCACGGGGATGGGCGCTGGCGCAGTGGGGGGACGGGAGCCGGAACGGGAGCGGCGACAGGCGCGGCGTCTTCCCGCAAGGCCGGTTCAAACTCGTCCCAAAGCGCCTTATGTTCTTGAGACTCCGGCTGGATGTCTTCCTTAGGAAACTGGAAGACTAAGGGCAGACCATCGTGATGCGGCATGGCGTATGTTTAGGTCAGGCTAGTTGGAGGTAGACGACAGGAGAATCAGAGAGGAAGAGAGAAGATTGTAGCGATACCAGGTAGTGCGGGGTTGATTTTAAACTGCGGCACCGGCAACATTAAAAGTGGGAGCAGTTGGGACGAAGGTGGGCGGCGGAGCCTGGTTAAAGGGCTCACCTCCCGGTGAGCCTGCGCAGCGGTCTGCTCGCACGCCTCCCTGTCAGCCGGCACAGCGGTCTGCTCGCACGCCTCCTGTCGACTAACACGCTTGCTCGGACGGCACCTGCCAATGAGAAGTGGGACTCGTGGCGGCACGTAAACGCTCACGGTTTCAATAGTGAAAGTGTTCGCCTTAACGTGACAGGTCTTTGTTCCAAAATAGCTTGGCTCTTCATTTGTGCAACTTGTCATAAGCAGCTTGTCTCAAATTGAAGAAAAAAATTATGAAGGAATATTTGTGCCATATCACGTGACCATGCTCAGTTTCATTAATTTCTGGTCACTTTTGGATTTTCTAAAATTTAAAATCCAGGATTCGAAACAATATCATAACCTGCATCATGCAATAAATTTTCAAGCGATACATCTGTCCTGTTGTATTTCTTAAGAAGGATTTGGTCAAACATTTTTCCTTAGTTAGACTTCGGACAAGTTATATATGCGGAGTAAAAGGATAATCTGTCCGTACCAGTGCATTGCCTGATATATTAACTCTCTTTTCTGAGGTGTCCCTGATATATTAACTCAAGTACTAGGCATGAACAAACGGGCTCAATTCTGTGCTCATCCTGGTGTAGTAGTAGTAGTACTAGGCAATGCAGTTGACGGGTGACCTTGGGGAGCGGCGACCGAGGGAATTGAACCATGCTCGGCATGGTAGGTAACGTTGTCTAGTTACTAAATCATCCCTCCATTGTTCATCGGTAGTCATTATGGACCGGGGACATGAGGGGAATTTCCCAGGGCTGGAATTCTGGCCGCCAGATATTTCGACTCAAAACGCGGAGGCTCGACTGGTTGGGGTTGGCTAATGTGTGTACCACGCACGCCACCAGAAGGACACGAGCCCGGTTTTTTTTGAGGATCAACACGAGCCAAGGTATGGCTCGTACGCCATTGGGTACCATTCGAGAATACGAAAGGAATCTTTTAAATTGCCGAATGAATCTATGTGTATTACAATGCCCGTATTTTCCTTGCAAATAGTAATCTCGACGTGGTAATTGATTTATGACGAGTTCTTGAATTAGAGTGAGTTTGTGATATAGTGATCTCAACATGGATTTCATATTTCATGGTATCCCTAGTAAGTTTTTCATTGCAAATTCAAATTTAAAAGATGAACAATATGGTGGTGAAAAAACTTTGTATGTATCAAGCATATGACCACACACACACACACACGCACACACACACACGAACACAACAACAATCCAATAAGTATAGTGCATCTATTTTTCCAAACCATGCATGTATGACACGAATTCAAAAATACTCCTTCTATTCCTAAATATTAGTCTTTTAGAGACTTCAGCAAGTGACAACATACAGAGCAAAATGAGTGAATCTACACTCTAAAATATGTCTATATACATCCTTATGTGCCAGTCCATTTGAAATCTCTAAAAAGACTAATATTTAGGAACGAAGGGAGTAAAATGTAAGACATGCATGGTCCTCAATTCAATATTAAAATGAACAAGAAACTGAAACATGAATATTAAGTCTAGTACTACAATACATGCAAATGTTGTGTTTAGGCAGAGCTATGTAGATTGTCGGGGGTTAACCCCTCGACCTTAGATAAATTTGTGAAGCTTTGTTTAGGATTGTTTAGATTATATTTGTCCCCACCCTAGGTCCCAAACACCGATTGGTTGTGCACCCCCTCCTCCCCGAGATAACATCATGTGCCCCCACACCTTAGATGCTATATGCTGATACGAGTTGCTTGGAGCTTGTAGATCTGAGATATAGCAGCTCACGCGATGTCTTAATATTTTTACAGGAAACCTTAATGAATTTGAGAATTGCACACAATTTGTACAAAAACTACTCAGATGCCCTTGGATCCCATATCCAATGACCTCGAAGCTCGTATCACCGTAGCATCTAAGATGAAGGAGGACATCACATTCTCCTGTATGTAAGAATATCATGTGCTACCACACCTTAGATGCTTTGGTGATACAAGCTCTTCGGAGCCATTGGATTTTTGACCCAACAAATCCTCGGTGGTTCGAATGGTTTTTTGCAGAAAAGCCCCCAAAGAGTTCGGCCACTGCTTACAAGCACAAAGACTGCTCAGATGCCATTGGATCTCAGATCAAATGACCTCGAAGCTCGTATCACCATAGCATCCAAGCTGCGAGAGCACCTGATGTTTTCTCACACGGGAGAATATGAGGTGCTCCCGCACCGTAGATTCTATGGTGATACAAGTTCACGGAGATCTAACGGCCCACAGTAGGAGGTTTGAATGTTTTTGCAATATACGACTGAGAGAGTTTGGGAATTGCGCAGAAAGTACAAGTACTACGCATGTGCCATCTGATCACAGATCATACGACCTAGATGCTCGTATCACCGTAGCGGCCAATTAAGCTACGGGGAGCACCTAATATGAGCAACGGGGAGCCGTTGGATTCAAGATGCAGCGGCACACAAGAGGCCCGAATGTTTTATTTGCAAAAAAACCTTTGGAGAGTTTGGAAATTGCGCATAATTACAAAGACTACTCCCAAGCCATTGGATCTCACTTCCAACGATGTAAAAACTCGTATCACCATAGCATCTAAGCTGCGGGGTGGATGTGATATTCTATGCCGTTGTCATTTTTGTTCGTAAACTTGCAAAATACGTGTAACTTGTGCTGTTACTTGTCTAATCGCGCA
The DNA here is from genome assembly GCF_002575655.3 of Aegilops tauschii subsp. strangulata. Classification (NCBI taxonomy): domain Eukaryota; kingdom Viridiplantae; phylum Streptophyta; class Magnoliopsida; order Poales; family Poaceae; genus Aegilops; species Aegilops tauschii. The sequence continues at coordinate 466,540,838 of NC_053035.3, forward strand.
AAGTTTTTGTTTAAAAAAACCATCCTACACTGAAATATCGGAACAACACACGGGGGTCCCACTTGTCATTGATCAAATTTGGACCTAAAACTAACAAATCTGAAAGACGAGATTCGAACTGGCAACTTGGACTACAAAGCGTAAGTCGATAGCCTGAAACAACAACGGTTGTTGGCTTTGTCCCGTAACTTGATTTTATATAGTATTACGTTGAGTAGAGTAGAGGGAGTGCGTCGTCAACACGTGCATGACCGTTGACTCACTTACTGGTGGGTCCCAGGTCTGCGATCTGTCTCTCCTCTCCATCGTCTAACCTTTAGACGCACGGGCACACACGAAGAGCGGCGGCGTTAGCTTGCCGTGGTGTTATTATAACTAAAAAAATCTTGGAAAATAGAAGAATTGCCAAGAACAAGAGACGTTGTGGCTGGTTGAGATGGAGCTAACCACACCTGTCCTCCATGCCACGTTAGCATGATGAAGCTATGTGGCTAGTGGGGTGTTTTCGACCGACTGGCTGGGTCCCGAGGTTGAACCATAGGTACTACGTCTGATACAGTATATTTTTACACGCACATTTTTCCTCCGTGCCGAGACGTGGCACACCCTACCACGCGGTTTCGGTGTCCTCCCGAGTGGTGCACTCATATATTCTTCCTTTCCGAGACGTGGGACGCCCTACCGCGCGTTTTCTGGGTCCTCCTTAGTCATAGCGCCCAAGCAAGTAAATGAGTCATCAAATCACGAAAGACCACCTTTTCCGCCAAGTACATCAGTAAGCACGGTGGCTAGCTAGTTGGGCTAGTGCAACCGATTAGCTAGGCCGCCGCCACATTTGTTTTTTCACCCCTTTTTTATCTCCTCGCCGGCAGGTAAATTTAAATATCCACCGCGGTGTTTCTCTGGTGTTTGGGTGCGGCCGGAGTTTTAATTTTTTGATTGACGGGAGTAGGTGTGGCAGGATCTTTAATTTTTTGATTGACGGGAGCAGGCGCTGCAGCAATTAGTCACAATGACTTCGCCTGTAAAACCCACTACTCCCTGATGTGAGAAGTCGTCGACTGGTGTTTTCCCATGGTGAAAACCAAAAGATTCCCCGCTCCTCGGCTGGCTCCCTCCGCCTTCCCGTAGATTGCATTGCCTTTCAGCCGTTTCGCCCCCTTTGCTTCCTCTCCCCATTGCTTCTACCTGGTGCCATGGCGGCGCAGCAGATCATGAAGTCTGAGGTGAGGCGCCTAACACAGGAGCTCTAGGCCAAGGATGCGGAGCTCAGGGTCAAGGACGTGGAGCTCCGTGAGCTCAAGGAGGAGAGGAGTGCCATGCTCCTCCGTTATGTGCGGGAGCTCACGGAGCTTCAAAAGCGGCAGGCGTCCACCACAAAGATGCTCGAGGTGTCGGCGGCGTTGCTGCAGAAAGCGGGAGATACGATAGGCCATCAGGGCAGCCGGCTGGAGAGCGAGCGGGCCGATCGTGACGAGGTCCAGGATCGCCTCAGGCACTTGGTTTACCAAGTTGCCACGCACGTGTTGCGGCTGCGCGATGCGTACTGTTGTGCCAGCGTGACCACGCCGGCCGTCGGGCTAAACCCGTTCGACCACCCCGTTGATTTCAACGAGCTGTGGCTTCCTGACCTGGTCTCCTTCTTCACCTATATCTTCGAGGAGCTGAGCCGTCTCCGCGCGATGGTGTGGGCAGAGCTGGACAAGGAGGGGTTGCGGGCTGCCGTAGCCGTTGCCGGGCGAATCCTCTCAGGGCTCCGTCACCGGGATCCATTCGTGCCACTGGACGCCGTCTTTGACGAGCTGGCTCCCGTCGACCGGGAGCGGGCTCTGCAGGCGGTTGCACCCTGCATCACCAACGTCGTGCGCCTCGAGAAGCAGAGGGACTTCGGTGTTGTTTAGGCGCCCTCTGCATGGGCATGTCCATGTCTCGGCGCAACATGACCATTGGATCAAACTCAGACGGTGCAGATCAGTCACTGTAGCACAAAGCATGTGGGTGTGTTTGGTTGCATTCTCATCTCAATATAGTTGTTCCCTCTTCGTGTATTTGTGTTAACCTACTAGTGTGGACTCATGCACCCTCATGCACTCTGCCAAACACCAAAAGTGGGTCGAGAAGGGAACTTTTGCTCCCATCCCGTGCACCCTTCATAGACCCTGCCTAACACTGATTCGTGCTTCATATGGTTCATGTTTCGTGTAGTACTATAGCACCGTACTCTCCATGTGTTGTAGACCTAGTTCTGTTAACATTGATCTCACCGTTCATTCTCGACCGGATAGTCGAAAAAGCAATACTATGTTACTACATTACTGTTCATATAGTTGACATGCGCACAACATCATTTTTTATCGTCATATCTTACTACACTAGCAACAAGATTATGTAGTACTGAAGTATGAACCAGTGCACATGCCTAGTAGTAGGAGCACTGTGTATGTTCAAGTGGCTGCCGTGTTTCGCACTCCTCCATCTTTAGAGTGGAAACGCTTGTTGTAATCATTTTTTTTCTTCAAAAAACAGTGGACACGCTCACGCTCTACCGTGCGGATCCTCCTCCACGGTCGTCGGGAACCTTGCTACTCACTTTTGCCGAGGCGTGGGACAGCCAGCATCGGGGTCCACCAGCCATGCACTAAATTATTCCGTAGTAGAGTGCCCAACTGCACGGTAGACTACCCCGATCGAAGTGCCGCAGTAATGCCCAATGAGCCGTCAAATCACAAAACCCCCTCCTTTCCAGTAGTAAGTTGGACGGACGAAGCAACCATCATTTCACTCTTCTCTCTCAGCTTCCTCTCTTGAAGAAAACCCTCACTCGCTTCTCCCTCATCTTGTTCCTCATTTCTTCAAGAAAACCCCGACCTGCTTCTGCCATTGTTCTTCTCTCCCAAAGAAGGAAAGGTGAGCGCATCAATGGTGTTGATTCTGGCAAAGGCCCGGTCTTGCAACCCCGAGACTGATCCTATAACTCCCTCTCTGTTCTTCTTTTTGGTTTGTGATTATGGTTTCTTTTCTTTTATTTCTATTTGACAGTTTCTTGATGGACGTTGGAGCACCGTCCGAAGTGATATCTATGGCTCTGGCCAAAACCGTCGAGGCTCATGGTACGAAGAAGCGCAAGCACCCCGCCGAGGCTACCGTAGACAAGCTCAAAGCCATCGCCCTGTCCAAGCCCCCCTCTCCGAGATCCCTCATTAAGCAAGTCCAGGTAATATCTCTTCTTGACGATCATTTTCTCGATCTTGATCGTGTTTTTTTCACCTAACACGTAGTACTAGTACTAGTAGTACAACTTTCTGGGTGATCTTGCATGTGATTTTTGTGTGCGAAGTGACTGTTCTAAATTCCTCTTTTGACCAAAACATGAGAGAGGTTGACACTGATTTCTTATAGATTACTTTCAACTACTTTATGAACATCAATGCTACTTTTGAAGAGGGTATATTTGCCTCAGTAACTTGTGTTATGGATATTGCAAGTAATCCCTCTGCTCTCATGCCTTTGAAGACATGTTCTAGTGTATTTGTTCACTCATTTCTGTGCGTATATGTAGTCATATATGGAGTATAATATCGAAAATCATCTTATATTTCTGAACGGAGGTAGTAATAAAATATTTGGTTTCTGTTTGAATTAGAACCAGGTCCGCGGTGGAGATGAAGTTCTCAAAGTCATGCCGTGTGAACTGGAAGACCTGAGGATGAGTTCTACTTCTAAACTATCCAGCTGTTGTGTCCTTGTCGCCACGTGTCCTGAACTAGTGTTTTCCTGTAGCATTGTTGTCAGGCATATTCTCGAGGCTGTACTTGGCCACAACAATTTCCTGGCTGTGCCTTCGATTATGAAGGGTGTGGTTCTTGTAAAGCTTCCCGACAAATCTGGTGCGGCATGTCTTCATCGTCATGTTGACGAGATGGTGATGGTGCCGGTAGACATCTCTCACGAAGTCCATGGCCTAGTCAGTTATGCGGGGTTCATCCCGTAGGTCGGTGGCAAGAAATAGTCTGCAGAGTTTAATTAGTGCAACTTTGCTTGTCTGTAGTAAGTACTATTGTTCAGTACTTGATTTGTGTTTGTAAACCCTGTATTGTTTAGTACTGCCGCTTTTGGTGTGTGGTGAGTCCTGAGAACAGTCTATTTTAATGTCTGTCCACTCTATTTAGTCTGTATATTTTGAAGTATCCAGATCATATTTTTTGTGATGATGGTTTATCAATTATGGTTACACTCCAATATCTATATGCATTGCAGGGTTTATCGCACCCACCAGGATTTCCAATCCCTTGGATGTTCGGTCCATACGATTTGTCAGGACCTTTGGACTGTCCTGCTTGTGGGAGTAGGCGGGGGCCCTGCATGCCATGCATAGTTTGACAATCAATCTTCTCTTTAGTACTTCAACATAGTGATTTCCTGGTAAGGATTCACTCGTGTCACATCAAGTAAATCTTATTGATTTACTGTCACAATCTTATTGATTTAATGTCATGTTTTCTTTCTTTTGCTGCAATTTTACGATGCACGTTTTGCCATGTGACATTCAGCACAGAATAACCCGTTTGGTTTGCTCTACGATGGCTAATTTTTTGCAGGTTTCAGTTCTTATGTCGTGTCTGTAACGAAGGCACTGTCCATCACTTATATTACTGGAAAAATTGGATCAGTCTGTTGTCTGAGTACAAGCTGAATCCCTATGATGAACTAAAGTTTGGTTTAACAAACACGTCACAATTAGTCCTTCTCGGGTTTAAAAGAAATGAAGAAAAAAACTGGATCACGATCACGGAGCCTAGTCAAGTTAGAAAGCTGATCATAGCAGACCAGACACGATCGCCGCTGTCTCGCACATCGGTACCACCTTCAGCAATGGATCGAGCACCGGCAGTTGCTGTAGCACTGACAGCGGCAACATCTCAGTCTGATCCAGCCGAGGATTGGGCACCGACTGCGTCAGCGGATCAGGCTGATCTACCGGAAGATCGGGTATCGACACCGGCACCAGCTCTACAAGGAGCACCATCTCCGGCAGCAGCAGCGGCACTACCAGTCGCACCGGCATGGGCACCAGCAACGGCTTCGGCACCTGCACCAACACTTGCATCTGCTCCGGCCCGTGCAGCGGCAACCGAACAAGCAGTTGCACCGGCAACAGACTGGGCTGCAGTTCGCACTTCGTATACCAAAGTCCTTACAAAAAGTGACATGTCCACCTTCTTGGTAAGCATTGGCCGCCCAAGTGCTTCGTTCTTTTTTCTTTTTTTGGCGGGTGGTTCTTTTTTCTTTCCATGTTGTTTCACATGATTCACTATGTTGATCTAACTATTTTTGTATGTCTTCTTGTTTGCAAACAAAGAATTCCTAGAGCAACAAGGGAGTCGTTCAACAATCCGGGCGACCGTGGCCAAGTTTCTCTTACCATGCGCAGCCTTGGTGTGAATGAACCTGCTCAATATACCATAAGTACAAAGGATGGTCGCATGATGATTGATGCTAAAGAATGGTCAAGGTTCAAATCTAAATCATATCTTGCGGTAGGGGATGATGTCAAAATCAAACTTTCTCGGCAAGGAGAGCTGGTCCAAATCAACTTTGAAATTCTTCAGTAGCACCATGCAACTGTCGAACTGATCTATCCTCTGAGAGATTTTGATGTAATAATCTGTCATGGTGAAACAAGTGTCCTGTGTGTATAAGTAGTACGATAGTATTATTTATCACATGGTATATCGTTGATAGAATTGCAACTCTGATTGCTGGTTAGGAACTGTCGTTCGATTTCATTCCAATAGCTGCCGTGCTTTATTCAATTTTGTGTATTCGCCTTGCGATAGCATCTAAAACCAGCGTCGTACCGATCGCTTGCAATATGGAAAGCGCTAAGGTAGAACACATGGGCCCCCAAACATGTAGGCCCACCGGACTATGGCCCAAAGTCCAGAACCGTGAGCCTGTCTGAGTATTATATTCTCAGCTGAACCCCCATAGTGTCCGTGCGTTGCATGTAACATCAAGATGCATTTGTATGAGTATTTTATCTTGTGAGAGAAAAGGATGAATGAGGGAAGGCCTTATTTGCAAATGTGGAGAGGTGTGTGGTTACCTTTTTGCAAAATTGCCATAGTTTCCTTCCTATCCGTCAGATATAAATCGGACGGCCTATGTTGCAAGATGGCAGGCACACCATCATCACCAACTCGTCTATGCTGTGTTAAAAAAACTCTGTTTTTTATAATTATATATGTTATATGTATTCCCCTTGATTTTTCTTATGTATAAAGTTGTGATATAAAAGATTTTTATATTTCTTTACAGAGGGAGTATCTCTCTGTCAAAAATATATTTATGTGTAACTAGTTACTCCTGTCTTTCTACTTCCTTTCGCTGATATGTCAGGCATCCGGCGACGGGGTCCATGTGCCATATGCACCAAATTAGAGTGCACAACTGCACGGTAGACACACCCCGGTCGTAGCGCCGCAATAATGCCCAATGAGCCGTCAAATCACAAAACTCCCCACCTTTCCAGCTTTAGCAGTAAGCTGGACGGACGAAGCAGCAATATTTCACTGGGCCTCAATCCCCTTCTCCCTCGTATGCTTGTTCAGAGAAAACCCCCTCTCGGCGATTGCATAGGGTTTTCTCATGGAGAACCAGGTACGAATTCTTCATCCATCCCCGATAAATCCAAGTCCCTTGGTCGCGGGTAATCCTGGGATGGCAGCCAGCGCCGTTGATGCATTTTCTTCCTACTGAATCTAGTGTGTTTCATTTGCAGTGCCCAAAGTGCGAGGACCCTACAGGTTTTTGTGCCCTCCGCGAGACGCCGCACTTGTTCCTTCTCATCCTAACACAGGATTTTAAAACGCGCACAGTATGTTCCTAGAATCCTCTTTTCTATCTCGGAGGGTGGGGTTTTTTGAACATGCTGTCGACTAATTTGGAAATTTGGATAAAAGGTACTAGTACGATGGTCAACACTGACGTGAAGGAGGAAATTATTTATAGATTTGGATAGGGAATACATTGTGTTCTCATATTATTTTTCCTGCAGTGCATTACTTGCTCTGCCAGAACACATGTACTCAAGATGCTCGGCCTTGCCATAACTGAATACACCAGTTTAATGGTCACAGTGAAGACAAGCCATGGATATAAGTTCCGAGTTGGGTTCATGAACCAAGAAGATCGCTGCTTTTTTATGGCCGAACTTGGATAAAATTTCTCAAGTGTTACAGACTGAAAGTTGGCACACGAATGTTGATGGAAATAGCAGAACCTGCTCTCATCTTCACTGCGATCTTCCACCCCGACGTCGTTCCAATTGTTCACCATGTTAGTTTTGTATCTGGTTCTTGATTGTTGCCTCGATTACTTCTTAATCCACCTATTCTGTCTAACTAATCACAATTTAACTTTAGAAGTATCAACGAATTTCTCACGAAGGTGCTACTTCTAACTAATATTTTCTTATAATTGGTGGCACGTGTAGGTTTTTTCAGAGTTAAGCAGGCTGCTCGTTTGTTATTCTATAAGAACTCGGCTATTACTGATGGCACTGAAGTTAACTGGACGACATCCACAAGTTCCTACACTTTATTGGTCGTCTTGAGGTCCTCGTGGGGCGTTTCAATGGTGGAAGGACACGTGGGATATGTGTGCCACTGCTGCACTCGTTGAACAGGTCCAACTGTGTCGAGAAACTTATGGTACGAGTTGTTTTCTGTTATATATGTTGTTCATAAACTATTGCTTATACACAATTTTACAGCTGTGATCTTCTTGAAACAGAAACTGCCCAGTTCTATTGTTCCTATACAGATGCCTGACCATGGTCGGGGCAGACTTGCGCTTGGTCACAAGATGATGTTTATGTCGACCTACTCCATTCCCCTTGGAGGTGAAAAGATACTTATTCATGGGTGGTCTCAAATAATGAAGGCCCGTCCATCTTGGAGAATAGGACAGAAGATTATGTTCCTGCTTTTCCATGGCTCGAAAGTGAATATCCTGTTTATTGACCACATTGCGAGATGAAGCCGCTTTCAGAAGGTTGTGGATGCGCGGGGTGGCGCCTGGGCCTTGTCCTGGGGCTTGGCGGCCTCACCCTTGGTTAACTGTAGGCAAAGTAGCACTGTTTGAGGCGTGCTTTGTACGGTTGAACCTATATAAGTACTCATACTACTTTCAGCTATGGTTGTTAAGTGCCCCTGCTGGTTTCAGTTAAGGTTGTTAAGTACTCCTGCTACTTTTACAGTCTGTCGTGTTTCTTCAGTCCTGTCTTCCTCCAGCCGCCAAAACCAAACCAGCACCGGCGGGGCCGCCTGCTCCGGCCTCCCATGGCTGGCTGCGGCTCAGCGCACGCATCGCCGCCTCACCGTCTCCTAAATCGTTAACGCCGACGTCCGAGGCCTCGCCGTCGTCCTCCGCGCGCTCGCCGCGGCGCCACCCTCTCGCGTTGTCAACATGGTCAACGAACAACAGGAATCAACAAAAGTACATGGAGAGGATGACAGTAGGGGCCCACCATGTCAGCGTATGGAAAAAGAAAATGCTTCCTCCTAGTGGTTTCCTGACATCTGGGACCCACGACATTGTGAGCGTATATAGTCAATAGACAAGAGAACAGCACAAGATCGGCTGACACCTGGGACGTAGCTGCTCGAGCAGTATTGTTTCTTTTTGTTATTGTTGAGACGGAGCAGGGTTTCAACTGGGCTGTGGCCCGTCTAGCCCAGGCATATATTTTATGTTCACCATATGACCAGCCCAGCTATTTTTTCCTTTGTGAAAATGAGCACAGTTTATTTTTTCTGAACAATACCCAATCCAGGCCTACTTATTTTTCTATGCCGTGATGGGCTGCAACTCTTTCAAGACGCCTGCAAATCTTGAAAGTAATATGAAATTGGTTATAAATATAAAAACAGATGACAAATTGGCAATTACTTTATAATTTCTGAATTTTTTCACATTTTCAGATTTCTATTTCACTGGGCTTTAACCTAATTTTAATATATCTTCAAAGTACTTTAAATCTGGCTCGACATTTCGGTATTAAAAATAGTTTGGAACCCATAGAAATATGCGAAATTTCTTTTAAATTTTTAACCCTGGCCCTGGCCAACAAAAAAACGGACTGCAATAAATTGCATAAGAAGTTGCAATGAGCTATATATAAATTATTAAAAATATAGGGAATGGTCTGACTTGTGGGCCTATTAAGTTGACGTGTATGCAAGATTTTTTTACTTATTATATATGTTAACAAACGATTCTTGTTCCAGTGACCGTACGATGTCCATCCAACGGCCGTAGTGCTTCTTCAACCTCTGGTCTTCTTGCTCCAGCCGCCCAAAGCAGTGCCGGTCGTGTCGCGTGCTCCTACCTCCCGTGGTCGTTCGTGATGCCATAGAGGCCTCACTGCCCCCTACTACTCCCACCGCTAGCCAGGCCGTCCGCCTCTACTCACCCACACCCCCTGTTATTCTGCGGCGACGACAGCCTCACACCGCAGCCGAACCAGTGAACCCTCGTACTCCTCTCCGCGTGGGCTTCCACTGCCGCGTCTTCCCCGGCTCCGTGTCGTCCCCTTCGTAGGCCTCACCGTCGTCCACCGCCGTGGCGCTCTCGGTGCGGTGTGGTCAACGTGGTCAAGGAACGACATCCATCGGAAGAGTATTGTACGTGGAGAGGCTGACAGCTGGTCCACTGCCGCAGCAAGGAAGTGCCTCCTTATTACGCGAAAAATAATGATACCTCCACCTGACAGCAGGGACCCACCGGACGGGCCACCATATTTCGTGAAAAAAAACATTTCCCCCCTGACTGCTGGGACCCACCAGCTACATCCTCGCATGCAAGGAAGTGCGTCCATATTACGGGCAAAAAAACGAATTCGCCCCCTGACTGCTGGGACCCACCAGCTACATCTTCGCACGCAAGAAAGTGCCTGACAGTCGAGACCCACCTGGTCGAAGCGTACGTAGCGTTGTCATTCTGGTCGTGAACGTGTACATACATACTGGTCGATCGGTCTGTCTGCAGGCTGCAGCGATGAACCGTGGCCGTGCAAGGAAGGGCACGTGTCGTACTAGAGGCGTGCACGTGTCGTAGTAGAGGCGCGCACGTAGCATGTACACATACGTACAGCGGCCATGGTGCAAAAAAGTAAATACGGCCACGTACGTACATACAGGCGGGATCTCGAACGCCTACTCGCGCATACATACGGCCAGGGATCGTGTACATGGCTGAGTCAGAACAGAGAAACTGCATCGTCGTCGTGTTCATGGGGAGGCAACGGAATGCGTCGTGTTCATCGGGAGGCAACGGAACGCGTGCTGTTCATCGGGAGCCAACCGGATTGGACGGAACAGCCGATGGAAACGAGGCCTGGCATACCGCAGAACAGAGGAAACGGCCTTGTGTTCGACCGGCCACGGTCGAAACGGGATCCTGTTCATCGGGAGGGGTCTGGCGTACCGTAAAACGGAGGAAATAGACTTCTGTTGGACCTCCTACGGTCGAACGGGGTCTTGTTGACCGGGAGGGGTGTGGCGTACCGCAAAATGGAGTAAACGGACTTGTGTTGGAGCGCTACAGTCGAAACGGGGGTCCTGTTCATCAGGAGGGGTGTGACGTACCGCAAAACGGGACTCCACGGGATACTGTTCATCTCCACTGTCGACCTCCTCCAGCCTCCACGGGCTACTGTTCATCCACCGTCGACCTCCTCCAGCCTCCACCTACGACTGTTCATCCACGGGCTCCTGTTCATCCAGCCTCCACCGCTCCTCCATCGGCTACTGTTCAGCCATCCCTCTCCACGGGGTCCTGTTCAACCACCCCTCCACGGGCTACTGTTCATCCAGCCCTCCACCGGCTACTATTCAACCAGCGCTCCACGGGGTTGTCCTGTTCATCCAGCCCTTCACTGGGTCCTGTTCATCCACCCCTCCACCGGCTCGATCGATTGGGGTACTGTTCACCCAGCGGCAACGGCCTCTACTACCATGGGGTCCTGTTCATCCAAACCCCCACCGAGAAATATTCATCCAAACCCCCCAACAATGCTCACTCTTCATCCAGAGGCAGCATCGATCGGGTTCAGTTAACAGCAAGGGATCGACCGATCGCTCGGGTTCAGTAACGCGTAGCCTGAAGTGCAATCGCTCGGGTTTAGCAGGCGAACGCCTCGCTCGGGTTCAGTTAGAGCCCAACGCCTCGCACCCGCGCGCGTACGTGTACGAGAGAAACGCGCATCGCTTAGCCCGCGACCACCCACCGTACTGGGAACTCCCTGATATTTTCCGCGCCCTCGCTTCTACCACGGTTTTTTCCGTCATGGACGGCCCAAAGAATGTCATGCAGCTGCGTCTCCGGCCCGCTCAGGACGAAAAGCCCATTTTCTGTCAAGAGTTTTTGTCGTAGAACTAGGAGCCCACCACATCTATGATGATACCGGGTTTTGTCACAATTATCGTCATAGAAGTGTCATAAGTATGACAGAAATTTTTTTCGTTCAGCCCAAAATGTCACAGATGTGTCTTTTTTTTGTAGTGTAGAGATACTACTTGTGCTTCCAAATATCCTTAAACCCAGTTTTGCCATGAGAGTCCACCATATCTACCTATGGATTGAGTAAGATCCTTCAAGTAAGTTGTCATTGTTGCAAGCAATATAAGTTGCTCTCTAAATATGTATGATCTATTAGTGTGGAGAAATTAAGCTTTATAGGAGCTTGTGATATGGAAGAAATAAAAGCGACGGACTGCATAATAAAGGTCCCTATCACAAGTGGCAATATAAAGTGACGTTCTTTTGCATTAAGATTTTGTGCATCCAACCATAAAAGCACATGACAACCTCTGCTTCCCTCTGCGAAGGGCCTATCTTTTATTTTTGTCTTATACCTTATACAAGAGTCGTGGTGATCTTCACCTTTCCTTTTTACACCTTATCTTTTGGAAAGCACTATGTGTTGGAAAGATCCTGATATATATATATATATATATATATATATATATATATATATATATATATCCAATTGGATGTGGGTTTTCATAAAGCATTATTGTTGACGTCACCCTTGAGGTAAAAGGTTGGGAGGCAAAACTATAAGCCCCTATCTTTCTCTGTGTCCGATTAAAACTTTATACCCATAAGTGTTGCGTTAGTGTTAGCAATTGTGAAAGACTAAATGATAGTTGAGTATGTGGACTTGCTGAAAAGCTCTTATATTGACTCTTTCCGATGTTATGATAAATTGCAATTGCTTCGATGACTGAGATTATAGTTTGTTAGTTTTCAATGAAGTTTCTGATTCATACTTTACATTGTGAATAGATTGTTACTTTAGCATAAGAAATCATATGACAATATATATGTTGCTATTCTAAGAATGATCATGATGCCCTCATGTCTGTATTTTATTTTATCGACACCTCTATCTCTAAACATGTGGACATATTTTTCGATATCGGCTTTCGCTTGAGGACAAGCGAGGTCTAAGCTTGGGGGAGTTGATACGTCCATTTTGCATCATGCTTTTATATCGATATTTATTGCATTATTGGCTGTTATTACGCATTATGTCACAATGCTTATGCCTTTTCTCTCTTATTTTACAAGGTTTACATGAATAGGGAGAATGCCGGCAGCTGGAATTCTGGGCTGGAAAAGGAGCAAATATTAGAGACCTATTCTGCACAACTCCAAAAGTCCTGAAACTTCACGAAAGTCAGTTTTGGAATATATTAAAAATATTGAGCGAAGAAAGCACCAAAGGGGGGCCATCCACTGTCCACGAGGGTGGAGGGCGCGCCCTACCCCCTGGGTGCGCCCCCTGCCTCGTGGGCCACCTGGAAGCCCCCCGATGCCCATCTTCTGGTATAAGGTGTCTTTTACCCTGGAAAAAAGAAGAATGAAGCTTCTGGGACGAAGCGCCGCCATCTCGAGGCAGAACCTGGAGAAACCAATCTAGGCACCGGCGGAGCTGTTCTGCCGGGGAAACATCCCCCCGAGAGGGGGAAATCATCACCATCATCATCACCATCATCATCACCATCGATCCTCTCATCGGGAGGGGGTCAATCCCATCAACATCTTCACCAGCACCATCTCCTCTCAAACCCTAGTTCATCTCTTGTATTCGATCTTTGTCTCAAAACCTGAGATTGGTACCTGTGGGTTGCTAGTAGTGTTGATTACTCCTTGTAGCTGATGCTAGTTGGTTTATTCGGTGGAAGATTATATGTTCAGACCATTTATGCATATTAATACCCCTCTGATTATGAACATTAATATGATTTATGAGTAGTTACGTTTGTTCCTGAGGACATGGGAGAAGTCTTGTTATAAATAGTCATGTGAATTTGGTATTCGTTCGATATTTTGATGAGATGTATGTTGTATTTCCTCTAGTGGTGTTATGTGAACGTCGACTACATGACACTTCACCATTGTTTGGGCCTAGGGGAAGGCATTGGGAAGTAATAAGTAGATGATGGGTTGCTAGAGTGACAGACGCTTAAACCCTAGTTTATGCGTTGCTTCGTAAGGGGCTGATTTGGATCCACATGTTTCATGCTATGGTTAGGTTTACCTTAGTTCTTCTTTCGTAGTTGCGGATGCTTGCGAGAGGGGTTAATCATAAGTGGGATGCTTGTCCAAGGAAGGGCAGTACCCAAGCACCGGTCCACCCACATATCAAATTATCAAAGTAACGAACGTGAATCATATGAGCATGATGAAAACTAGCTTGACGATAATTCCCATGTGTCCTCGGGAGCGTTTTACTTTATATAAGAGTTTGTCCAGGCTTGTCCTTTGCTATTAAAAGGATTGGGCCACCTTGCTGTACATTGTTTACTTTTGTTACTTGTTACCCGTTACGAATTACCTTATCATAAAACTATCTGTTACCAATAATTTCAGTGCTTGCAGAGAATAGCTTACTAAAAACCGCTTGTCATTTCCTTCTGCTTCTCGTTGGGTTCGACACTCTTACTTATCGAAAGGACTATGATAGATCCCCTATACTTGTGGGTCATCACACGACAAGGCGAAGGCCACGCACCCGCCCTCCTGGTACGAGCCTGCCTTGAGCGCGCCCACGGTCTCGGAGAAGAACCTTGCCGCCGCGCTCTTGGTGACGGCGGGTGACAGCAACGAGGGGGAAGAGACTGCGCTTCGGGTCGGCTCTGTCAAGCCGGAGGCCTCGGGTTGTACCTTTTATCCCTTCTTCTAGCACAGCGTCTATGTGGGGCTGGTCCCCCCTTTCTCTGATTTCTTCTATGTTGTCCTTGGCCATTATAACCTCCATGCCCTCCATCTTCATCCCAACTCCGGCCTCCTCCTGTCGATCTTTGCCTTCTACTGTGAGGCATTTGTGGGGGTGATGCCGTCTGTGGCGCTGCTTCACCATTTCTTCTACCTCCGGAACAAGGAGGGCCACTGCTCCGGGTGCGCTAACTTCATAGCGGCCAATGGGACCAATGCAATCTCAAGAGCCAGGAAGAAAGTCAAGGGCTTTAGGAACAAATGGGTCCTCATGGATGCCAAGAGCTCCTATCCTCGGCTGGCGCTGCCGACAGGGATGCCTTCGCCTCACGAGGGTTGGCTCAGAGCGAAGCTTGCAGACCCCGGGCAAAGCAGGTGTTGGAGAAGATGGCTGCCAACCTCAAGCCTGACGACCCGAAGGCGGAGAAGCTGACGAGGGCCATGATCATCAAGGAGTTTCTGTCACTGAGCCCGGACGCCCTGTGCGACGAAGAGCTGGACAAGGCCCTCCATCTCCTGGTCGGGGAGAACCAGGGGTACCCGCCAGATACCCATCTTCCGCTGTACCGCCGCCCAGATGGGGCGGAGGTCGCCGCTGCCATGCATGTCTTCAACGAGTGCGGGCTTGTCCCGCCGACGCCCAGCGAGGCTCCGGTGGTGGTGTCTTCCGGCGAGTCCGGCGAGGAGGAGAGGTCGGACTCGAAGGTGACCTGGGAGGGGGAGGGGGAGACTTCTCCTCCGCGCGTAGCCGATCTCCTCCGCACCTTCCCTGATGACGACGAGGCCGGCAAGCATTCGGTGAGGGAGTTGTTGAACCCCGCCGGGGTCACGACGAGGTCCAGGGGCACCCCCCCACCGAAGAAGCCGCAGGCCAGGGTCTTGAAGAAGAGTAGATCAGGGCTGATTACCCGAGGCGGTGCCTCTGCCTCGCCGCCTGCCGATGCATGGTTTAATTATTTCTGATGCTGTTATAGGGGAATCGCGCACTGTTTCTCAGGCCCTTGCTGATCCGAAGTGGAAACCTTCCATGCATGAAGAGTTTGGAGCTCTTCAAAAAATCGCACTTGGCATCTTGTCCCTTCCCGTATAGGTACAAACCTAATTGATTGCAAGTGGGTTTTTCGTATCCAGCGACAATCAGATGGTTCCATAGACTGCTACAAAGCTCATCTCGTTGCCAAAGGGTTCAAGCAAAGTAACAACCTCGAATATGAGGACACATTTAGTCATGTTGTTAAAGCCGCCACTATCTATCTTTTTCTATCCATAACTGTGTCTCGAGGTTGGTGCCTTCGTCAGCTAGATGTGCAGAATGCGTTCCTTCATGGTGTTCTAGAAGAGGAAGTTTACATGAAGCAACCTCTTGGGTTTGTAGATCCTGATAAACCATTCCATGTTTCTAAACTTGATAAATCGCTCTATGGACTGAAGCAAGCTCCAAGGGCATGGTACTCTTGTCTCAGCTCCAAACTTCACACTCTTGGATTTGTTCCTTCCAAGTCTGATACTTCATTGTTTATTTACAACAAATCCAACACTGTTATCTTCATGCTTATTTATGTTGATGACATCATTTCACTAGTTCATCCAATGAGGCAGTAATAGATCTCTTGAAAGACTTGCAGTCAGATTTTCCTCTCAAAGATCTCGGTGACTTGCACTTTTTCCTTGGCATTGAGGTCAAGAAGAACCAGGAAAGTGGTCTTCATCTTTCTCAAGAAAAATATGCAACTGATCTTCTGAGCAAGGCAGGGTCGCAGGGCTGTAAACCATCATCAACACCACTCTCCAATTCAGAACAATTGTCTCTTTGCAGAGGGTGTTCCTTTGAGTCAAGAGGATGGCACCAAATACAGGAGTTTGGTAGGAGCACTTCAGTACTTGACACTTACCATGCCTAATATTTCTTTTGCAGTAAATAAGGTATGTCGGTTTCTTCATGCACCTACTTCTGCTCATTGGACTGCTGCCAAACGCATACTCAGATATGTTAAGAACACATTAAGTGTTGGGTTAACCTTCACAAAGTCAACCTCCACTCTTATTAGTGGTTTTTCTGACTCTGATTGGGCAGGCTGCTTGGAAGATAGGAGGTCTACAGGTGGCTTTGCGGTTTTCTATGGGCCCAATTTAATTTCTTGGTGTGCAAAGAAACAGGCAACAGTATCAAGATCAAGTACTAAGGTGGAATACAAAGCACTGGAGAATGCCACAGCGGAAATAATATGGGTTAAAGCTCTGCTTAAGGAACTTGGAATATGTTGCACACAAACTCCATGTCTCTGGTGTGATAACATTGGTGCAACATATCCTTCTGCTAACCCTGTCTTTCATGCAAGAACAAAACATACTGAGGTTGATTATCATTTTGTGAGAGAAAGGGTTGCTAGAAAGGACCAAGTTGTAGATGGATTCACAAAGGCTCTGCCCACAAGATCATTTGAAGAATTTAAGCGTAATCTAAACTTGAGAAGTTCATATTAAGGGAGGATGTTAAATATATTGTGTACAGGTTTTAGCGTGTCCTTTTGTAACACGTCTTGAGGCCTTGAGGCTCACGGCGATGGTAGTTAGGAGGTTTCCTTCTTTTGTGTTTTATCTCTCTTATCTCCTAAACCTCCTGTAATATCTTCCGATGGTTAGCCTTGACGCTACTATCTTCTGTACCGCATCCACAATCAATATATATACCCGGCGGGTCTCCATGTATGTAGATTGATACGCTTACCCATAGATTTCTACATCATGCACTAAAAGCATAGAAAATTGACTTGAGAAATCTACATGCTTTCCAAGCAAGATTTGGGTACACAAATTTAATGTTCCTGAAAAACTGTTGGTGTGCAGCATTACATGTCTACATTAGAAGCATATGCTATAAAATCAATGAAGCGTGACTAACAAGAAGTACTAATTTTCTGATATTCAACCGGCTGCTATTCACCAATTGAAGCAAACTATATTGCTCCAAGAAGCACATGAATTACAATTTTCCCTCTCGGGACAGTTTTCCCTCTCTGTGGTGGTCACGGACAAGTCAAATGGTTCCTCTTGGGCGATGACTGTGGTGTCACTACTAGGGAAAACCTTATACATGGAATCTTAGCAGCAGCGCGGTTTAAAAACAAACGCTACTGCTAATTAGCAGTAGCGATCTTGACGAAAGCTCGCTACTAATAACACGGTAGCAGTAGCACCCTAGATGAAACAAGCGCTACTACTATAATTGCCACGACGTTGCCTCCAGGCTAGATATAGTAGTAGCGCCCTTCCCTGGACGCGCTGCTGCTAAAGTACTTAGTAGCAGCGTTTTTCTTCAAAACTCGCTGCTGCTAAGTATTGCACCTAATTAAGTTTAGACTTATCAGTAGCGTTTTTACGTAAAATGCGCAATTGCTACGTTAGCTATAGCGCGTTTACTAAAGTGCGCTACTTCTAGTTTGACTTAACCACCTGCGGGCTCAAAATTTTGCTAAGTCCTCCATTCCCCCATGTTCCCCTACTCCTCTGTCGCCGCCGCCCGAGCCTGCCCTCACCACCGCCGCCCGCCACCGCTCTCGACCTCACCGTCGCCGCCCTCGACCTCACCGCCGCCGCCCACGACCTCACCGTCGCCGCCCGAGCCCGCCCAGCACCGCCGCCTCCTGATCCCGAGCCCGCCCCCGCCGCCCCTACCTCTCCGTCGTCGAGCTCCTCCCCGCCACCGGCTCTCCCCTCTCTGTAAGCCCCCCACCCCTCCCCCACCCCCTTTCTCTCTGCTTAGTTAGTACTAGATGTTTTTTAGTAGTAGTAGATGTTAATTTAGGGTTCATAGATAATGATTTTTAGTAGTAGTAGATGTTAATTAGTAGTAGTGATGGTACTAGTTAACTAGGGTAGTATGGTTAATAGTAGATGTTTTTTACTATAGTATAATGTAGTTTATTTTTACTGTTTTTAGTAAGTGTTTAAAATAATTAGTAAGTAAATTAATAAACTAGTTGAACTAGTTTAGTTTTAGTTGAACTAGTTTAGTAAGTAAATTAATAAACTAGTTGAACTAGTTGAATTAATAGAACTAACGTATTTTTAGTAAGATAATTAATATAACTAGTTGAACTACTTTATTTTTAGAAAGAACTAGTTTTTTTTCTATTTATAGTAAGTTTATATTTAGTAAGAACTAGTTGAATTAATAGAACTAGTTGAACATGTCATATTTGTTGTTATTTTTTAGTTTATGCAATTATTCGGGATGTATTAGTGATAACTTATAGGGTTTTTGCTTTTGCAGAAATCAAGGAGCCCCTCCATCATCCCCGCCGTCGTCCCCGTCACCGACCCCCTCCGACCTCGAGGTGAGAGCAGCCAAATATCCATGTATATCTTGTGTTGCTCAAATAGGATATGTGGTTGCCCAAGTGGCCGGTCATGTTCAGGTTACACCTCCGAGTGGCCTATGTTTTGCCGGACTGTTGATTAATTTCTGTTCCAGCAAATTTCAGGCGCTCGATATGTCCTTTTTTAGCAAAGGTCATGCCAGATTTTTCCGTGAATTCTGGCATGACTTGTTTAGAATATGTAGGAAATATCGAGTGGCCTGGATTTTCTCGAAAAATAATGATCTAATTTAGGTTTTTTAGTATATATATTTAATTGTACAAGTTTAATCTTTGAATTATGAACGTAGGAAATGTCGTACTCGGATGATGACAGTCTCCCGGGGGAGTGCAGTTGGTGCCACGATGATCGAGGTCTGTGCGACAGGTTCCTTCAGCTGGACGAAGATCGGCGCTTCAGCATTAAGCTCGAGGAGACCTTCAATGTTGAAACGGTACGCAACAACGACAACTGTTTTTTTCGTATTTAAGCATGACTTTAACTATTTCAACGTCTAATTTTCATCTTTTAAAATTCGACTAGCTTATCCCATGCCATGCAAGACTCTATGTCTTGGAGAGGATGGGTTTTGAAGACCATGAAAATTTTGAAACAAAGAAAATACACCTAAGGACCCATCATGATATGGATTTTGAAGTAAATCTGTACAATTCTCAGAGTGTAACCCATTTTGGTTGCCAAAATTGGGAAGCACTTTGCAAAATGTAAGGTTTTTATGAGGGTATGATTGTCACCATGGATCTTGGTGATCCTGACATCGAGCAAGACAATATGGACATTTGGGTCCTTGTTGATACGCTTCCGATTCTACCGCAATGTGAGTTTCTCAAACATAGTTATTAACTAATTTATATTATTTATTTCAAAATAGTTGACAGCTTATTTCCATTGACAGCTTATTTTGATTCTTCAAAGAATGTGCGGAAGATGGTAGACAAAACCCACTACACTGATGGCTCCGGATTAACCTATAAGGAGAAAAGTCATCTAATCGCATTTTGTACTTATCTTGAGAATTACAATACCTATTATCGAACTCCTCCAAATTATGGTGAATACGTGCCACTAGTGCACATGTTGAACCACGGTAACTTCTATGGAGATACCCTGGTAAGATTTTTTACTATTACGACATCCGTGCATCTTTTGCATACTTCTAAAACTAGTAAATCATTGCTAACTACGAAGTTATTACTATGTTTTTCTACAGAAAATCCCGATGGATTGTGTGCCCCATCTGATGTATCAGAATGGTCGCCTTGTAGTTCTGAACATACAACCAGGTCAATCTAGGGAGCTCACCTGTGCATATCGGATTTCTAAAACCGGTGAACACATGCTAATCAAAGAATGGAAAAAATGTTTGGACATTCGCAAGGAGGTTCTTGGAAGTAACATTAAGCGAAAGGCAAGAATTGGAGACAGGATAATCTCCATTCTCCATAATGGAGAGTCGGGGGCTATCTTGTTTTTTGCTATTTTACCTTAGAGAATATAGTAGGTCCTAAGAGAATGTAGTAGGTCCTATGAGGTACAATATGTTTATTATGTGGTAGAATGTGTTAGAGTTGATGATGAGGAGTACGGGTGATTACGACTAGTGACCAATTTGCTATGTGATGTCTCATTGATGAAAACGATGATCTTGAGGAGGTGTTATATGACAATGATGTATTATGATGATAAGTTGTTAATGATATGATGATGATGATGATATTTATTATATCACTGGGTGAAAGAACCGCGGATTAGTTTCAAGTGGATGAACATCCACTTAAAACTAGTCCACGGTTCTTTCACCCCGTGATGTAATAACTCATTATAATGTAAAAACAATCTCTAAATTCCTGTTGTATGAAAACTTGTGTAAAGGTGTATGAATACAACATGAAATAAAAAAGAAATAAAATACGAAATAATAGTAGTAGCGCGGGAGGGAGAAGCGCTACTACTAATTACCAGTAGCGCTCCTCTGGGAAAGCGCTACTACTAAGTCGATTTAGCAGTAGCGTGGGTTGAGGCATGCTACTGCTAACCTTTAGCTGTAGCGCCGTACCAGTAGCGCTTGAGCCCGCGCTACTGATAGGCCTAAAACTCGCGCTGCTGCTAGGCTTTTCCCTAGTAGTGTGTATGGGCCTCAGGAAGATCATGACAAGATAGCTTTCCTACAAGAGCACGGAAGTATCAAGTTGGGTGTGCAAAATGAGTGGCTGATAACCGGTGATTTCAACCTAATTGCCCGAGCGAACGAAAAGAGCAATGATAACATCAACATTCATATGATGGGAAGATTCTGTAGTGTCATCAAAGACCTGGAGGTCCGCGAGTTCCACCTTATGGGTCGGCGATTCACATGGGCCAGTGAGAGCATAAATAACGCTTCCTCCAAGCTGGACCGTGTGCTTATGACAAAGGAATGGGAGATCCAGTTCCCCCAATACCAGCTTGTTCCGGCATCCACCAATATCTATGATCACTGCCCTTTGATGCTTAAGTAGATGGTGGTTCAGCCTTTTCAGGGATTCAGATCTAAGACCTTCTGGATTGACCTTCCCGGGTTCCAGGAGGTTGTTGTTGAGGCTTGGTCCAGACCTGTTTGCTCCCCGGACGCCATTCAAGTACTGAACACCAAGATGAGTCATACGGCCAAGGCTCTCAAGGAGTGGCATAAATCTCATGTGTCAAAACTGCATCTGCAGGAGGCCATCGCGAACGATCTTATTTTCAACTTGGATTTAGCCCAAGAGAAGAGAGAGTTATCTGACCCCAAAAGAGAGCTGCGGCGGTTACTGAAAGTCAAACTCCTAGGTATGTTGCCTTGGAGCGAATCAAATAGCGCCAGCGATCCAGGTTAACAAAGATTAAGGCTGGGGATGCAAACACTAGGCTTTTTCACCTGCAGGCCAACGGAAGATGCCGCAAAAATCACATTCCAGTACTTAAGAAGCATTGTGGCATGAAGACCAATGATCACGACGAGAAAGTTGAGATCCTGCTGAGGCACTTCATGAAGATCATGGGGTCACCATTTACCAAATATTGGCGTCTTAACTGGAACGCCTTAACCCACGTGTCCGGGACTTGAGCCACCTTGATGCCGACTTCTCCGCAAATGAACTCAAAGATGTAATTCATGAGATGCACGCCGAGAGTGGACTGGGCCCTGATGGCTTCACAAGCCATTTTTACAAGAAATGTTGGAGCATTGTCCGAGAACATATGTTGAAGGCCGTCAACCAGCTGCTTTATCCCAAGGCTGGTCGGTGGGGTCTGCTTAACTCTGCGAACATCGTCCTAATCCCAAAGAAAGATGGACCCTGCGATGCCTTAGATTTCCAGCCAATCAGCCTCATGCTTAGCATTGCAAAAATCTTGTGCAAACTGTTGGCGAATCGGTTGGCTCCCGAGCTAGATGTCTTGGTGTCCCACGGTCAGAGTGCCTTTTATCAAAAGGAGATGCATCCAAGACAACTTATACTTCCAGAATGTCATTAGAGAAGCTCACAGCAAGAAGAAGCCCACTATCTTCCTGAGGCTTGACTTTGCGAAAGCCTTTGATTCTATCGGCTGGGGATATTTGTTGGATATTCTGAAGGCTTTCGGGTTTGGGCAGCACTGGAGGGGATCCGGCTTGCCTGCTCCGATCCCATGCTCCCATTCGTACTCCCACTTCATCCCACGATCGTCTTTTTTCCTTTTTCCTTCCTAATCTAATCATCCCCCCTGATTTTAATGGGGTGGGCCTGGACCTTATTTTGTTCCAATCAAATCAAGCCACGTAGCGGGAGCACGGATGGGCGCATGCATAGGGAGCAGGCAAGTCTCGTCCACTGGAGGGACCTTCTCTCCATTATTCTGCGTTCCTCGTCATCCAGAATCTTTCTAAATATGGCTTCGACACGGGGATCCGTTATCCCCTATGTTGTTCATTATTGCCATGGAACCACTTCAAAGGTTGTTGGACATCGCTACGGAACAGGGGGACCTAACCCCGCTTGCACCAAAGGCTGCCAGGCTCCGCATAAGCATATACGCCGACGATGCTGCTTTGTTCGTGAACCCCAAGAGAAATGAGATTGCGGTTGTACGTGCTATTCTGGAGAGGTTTGGGCAGATTACTGGACTCAAGATTAATGCTAGCAAGTGTGTCGCATATCCCATCAGATGTGAGGCCCTTGACTGTGACAACATCGTCCAAGATTTTGGGGGTTCGGTGGGCTCCCTACCCTGTCGCTATCTCAGGCTGCTACTGGGGTTCCGGAAGCCCCGTTGTGTGGACATTCTCCCGATTGTTGACAAGATGGCTGGCAGACTAAGGGGTTGGAAGGGAAAGCTGCCGGCGAGGCCGGGGCACCTGTCTCTGATCAAATCCGTGCTGACTTATTTTGCTACTTACTTCTTGACTTGTTTTGCGCCAAACAAATGGGCAACCAAGAGGATGGATAAGATTTGTAGGAACTTCCTATGGAATGGTGATGAGGAGGCCAGCGGGCGCAAATGCCTTGTTAACTAGAAAAGGATTTGTGCGCCGATTAAGGTGGTGGCCTTGGAATCAAGAACTATGAATGCTACAGCAGGGCACTTGGGCTTTGTTGGGCATGGTATGAGTGGAGCAACTACCGGAGGCCATGGAAAAGCACTACCATTCCCTGTGATGCCTCGGATAGGCAGCCCTTCTCTGCCTGCATGCAGATTTCTATCAGAAATGGCGACCGTGGGAGGTTCTGGTCTGACAGATAGCTCCAAGGGACTGCCCCTGCTTTGATCGCCCCGGGATTATGTCGGCGTTCTGGGAACGGGGGTCCCCAGACTTTCCTGCTTGCAGCCCACGGCATGGCTGTGCTAGCAAGCCTGTACGGCCCATCTTCATCAACAAGGCGTTCAAGACCCTCACGAGGGGCCAGGCCTCGCGAGGCGGACGACACAAGACCTCCTCAGGAGCGGCCTCACCAGGTTGGCTCGCGAGGAGCGGAGAGATCGAGGCAGGGCAAACCTCGTGAGGTTCTCGTGACGTGAGCCATGACGATCGAGACCAGGCGGGCGCCAGTGCGCGCAGTGTCCTTATTTCCCCTTTGGTGCTAAGGAAGCAAGCGCAGTCGCGGAGTACTGAGGCATCAGGCAAAGATTTCCATATCAGTGCAACGAAACCAAGACCAGCAGGACGGCAAGACGGAGGTCACCATGGAGCCCAAGGCGGCGTCACCACCAGAGCCTTTTGCAGGAGAAGACTACTTTTGTCAGGATAAAGTGTACTAGCTATCCCCCTTCAAATTGGCCGTTGTTGGCTCCCTTCCCGCTCAATATTTGGGAAGAGGATCAGGGCCTATATAAGTAGAACTAGCCACCGTATTAGGGGGATCGATTCCATCTTCCATCCTCACACCCACAAGTTCACCGAGGACAAGAATCCCTCAACCTCAGGAGGCTGTTCTTCCCCTTGTACTGTTCATAATCAGCCCAAGAGGCAATCCACCACCACCACACTGGAGTAGGGTATTACACCACAACGGTGGCCCGAACCAGTATAAACCTTGTGTCTTTTGTGTTGTGAGTTCGTCGAGTTCGTCCGCGAGATCTTAGCAAACCTAGGGCGTGGATCGGTGGGAGGGAAAGAACTTCGCGTGCACCCGAGAGTTCGAACCTTAAGGGTTTTGCCGGAACCCGTGATCCGACATTTGGCGCGCCAGGTAGGGGTGTGCTGTAGCTTTCCTTCCGTCGATCTGCGCTCCGTCGCCGCCGCACCCCACCCGCATGGCAGGCGCCTCACTCCCAGCTCCGACGGCAGACGCTGATGACGGGGCCAGGGGCTCCGAGCCCTGGCCCCCGCCTTGCGGCAGGTGCGATGGCCGCCCAAGTTCAAGCCGGAGATGTCGCCGCGCTACGACGGTGCGACAGACCCGTCGGCTTTCCTGCTAGCATATGAGGAGGCCGTCCTCGAAGCCGGGGGCGACGACAAGGTCATGGCCAACTGGCTTCCCATGGCCCTCGCCGGCGAGCCGCGCGCCTGGCTGCTCAACCTCCCCGGATACACGGTGGCGTCTTGGGAGGAGCTGCGCAGTCTCTTCACTGCGCGCTACACGGTGCCAGCGCACTTCGCGGTCGCAGCCCTGCTAGGCGGCTCTCAAGCACCACCTTCAGATCGCCATATCAAGCCATTCCTTCGCCAGATCGGCGCCGCTTCCAAGCGCTCGGGGGCTCTGCCGGGCTGGGCTGTGCCCGTGGCCGACCTCACCTTCAGCTCAGAAGACCACCCCGTCACTACCGCCGGCTCGGGCAGGCTTCCGATGCTCTGCACGCCCACCATCTGCAACGTAGCCGTCACCAAGACTCTCATCGACGGCGGCGCCGGCCTCAACTTGCTCTCCGTGGAGGCCTTCAGCCTTCTTCACGTGCCGCTCGAGCGGCTCAGCCTCAGCAAGGCTTTCTCAGGAGTTGGTGGCGGCGCCACCCGTTCCCTAGGGTAGATCCGCCTCCCCGTCACGTTCGGCACGCGTGACAACTACCGCACCGAGCTGGTCGGTTTCCACATCGCCCGCATCAGCCTCCCATACAACGCCATCCTCGGGTACCCGGCGTTGGCCCAGTTCATGGTAGTGACCCATCCGGCCTACAACCTCATGAAGATGCCTGGAAGCAAGGGCGTCCTCACTGTCAAAGGGGACGCCAAGGAGGCCCTGGCGGCGCTCAAGCTCACCCTCAAGACCGCCGCGGTAGCGCAGCCTGCCGACGCAGGCACCTCCGAGCCCATGGGAGCCGCACCAACCAAGAAGAAGCAGTTGTTCACACAAGACAAGGCGGAAACCAAGCAGGTGCCGGTCAATGAGGACGGGTCCTCAGGAGCCACCTTTACCATAGGTGCCGGCCTCGACCCAAGCCAAGAGTAAGCATTGGTGAAGTTCTTGCGTGCAAACAAGGATATATTCGCATGGGAGCCCAATCAGCTGGTGGGGGTCCCGAGAGAGGTGATTCAGCATCACTTAAGGGTATGCCCCAATGTGCGCCCTGTGAAACAGCGAGCGAGACGGCAGTCCACAGAGAAGCAGGCCTTCATCGTCCAAGAGACCCGCAAGTTGGAGGCAGCAGGTGCCATTCGGGAGGTTCGGTACCCCGAATGGTTGGCGAACCCCGTCGTAGTGCCGAAGAAAGGCGGGAAGGAGCAAATGTGCGTCGACTTCACCAACCTCAACAAGGCCTGCCCCCAAGATCCATTCCCGCTTCCACGCATCGACCAGATCGTCGACTCCACCACCGAGTGCGACCTGTTGTGCTTCCTGGATGCGTTTTCAGGGTATCACCAAATCAAGATGGCGGTAGAAGATGTAGAGAAGATAGCCTTCCTGACCCCGTGTGGGGTCTACTGCTAGACCTGCATGCCCTTTGGACTGCGCAATGGACGGATGCCTCGACATCTGAAGTAGGTGAAGACCGGTCTACCTCACCAGGAAGCGAGGCGCCAGACGGCTGGGTCATGTATTTCGATGGCGCCTTCGCGCACCAGGGCGTGGGGGCTAGAGCAGTACTCATCTCGCCCACTCAGGACAAGCTCTACTACACTGTGCAGCTCTGCTTTTAGCAGGGCGAGAAGGTCTCCAACAGCATCGCAGAATATGAAAGCCTCATAGCTACCCTGAAGGCTGCGACAGCTCTGGGGGTGAAGCTCCTTACCGTTAAGGGCGACTCGCAACTCCTCGTCAACTTCTCCAACAAGGTATACGAGCCGAAGGACGAGCATATGGAGGCATACCTCGCGGAGGTGCGCAAGATGGAGAAGCAGTTCTTGGGCCTGGAGTTGCAACACGTGCCCCGGGGCACCAACAAGGAAGCTGACGACATCGCCAAGAGAGCATCCAAGCGGCAGCCCCAAGAGCCCGGCGTCTTTGAGGAACGGCTCTTCAAGCCATCAGCGACACCACCACTTTCAAGCACAGCTCAGCCTCGGGAGGAGCTCCCACAGCCGCCTGCCACGGGAGCCCCAGCCTGTGGCCCGACCTCAGGAGCTCGCCTTCTCTTGGCGCTCGAGCCCCAGGAGGGATGCTGGACCAAGAAATTCAAGGAATACCTGATGCAAAGGATGCTGCCGGAGAAAGAGGAGGACGCGGAGCACATGGCCCGACAGGCCACAGCATACTGCATCCGGGACGGTGAGTTATATAGGAAGCGGCCCAATGATGTTTCACTGTGTTGCATTTCCAGAGACCAGGGGAAGGAGTTGCTATCTAACATACACGGTGGGGACTTTGGCACCACTCGTCATCACGGACCCTCGTCGGCAAGGTATTCCACAGCGGATTCTACTGGTCCGCGGCGATCAATGACGCGGCCGAGCTGGTGAAGTCCTGTGAAGCCTGCCAGTTCCACGCCAAGCAGATCCATCAGCCGGCTCAGGGCCTCCAGACCATCCCGCTCACATGGCCGTTCGCGGTCTGGGGGCTGGACATCTTGGGCCCGTTCCCTCGAGCGCCTGGGGGCTACCGCTACCTCTACGTCGCCATCGACAAGTTCACCAAGTGGGCGGAAGTGGAAGCTGTCTGCACTATCCCAGCTGGCTCTGCAGTCAAGTTCATCAAGGGTCTCGTGAGCCGCTTCGGGGTTCCCAACCGCATCATCACCGACAACGACTCGCAGTTCACTAGTAACCTCTTCAAAACATACTGTGCTAACCTTGGAACGCAGGTCTGCTACGCTTCGGTGGCGCACCCCAGGAGCAATGATCAGGCCGAACGCGCCAACGCAGAGGTCCTGAGGGGCCTCAAGACCAGGACCTTCAAGAAGAAGCTCGAGGCCTGTGGCAGGGGCTGGCACGACGAACTCCAGTTCGTGTTGTGGTCCATCCGCACCACCGCCACCAAGCCGACGGGTGAGACCCCGTTCTTCCTCGTCTATGGAGCCAAAGAGGTCCTCCCTCACGAGGTCAAGCATCGCTCCACATGGGTCCTGGTGTTTGATGAAACACATCAGGACGCCACGCGGGGAATGGACCTCGTGCTAGGGGAGGAACGTCGCCACGAGGCTGCACTGAGGGCGGCAAGGTACCAGTAGGCGCTGCGGCGATACCACTGCCGCAACATCCGCTCCAGGACACTCGAGGTGGGCGACCTCGTCCTGAGGCGGGTCCTCTCCAGGGAAGGGTTGCACAAGCTCTCACCTATGTGGGAAGGCCCGTTCAAGGTCGTCCATGTCTCCAGGCCTGGTGCCGCGCGCCTGGAGACAGAAGACGGGGTGCCCATCCAGAACGCCTGGAACATCCAGCACCTCCGGAAGTTCTACCCATGAAGCAAGGCCCAGTGCCTATGAAGAAAGGCCCAGTGCCTATGAAGAAGGCCCGGTGCTTGTGAAGAATCGCCGCCCGTGACACTCTCACATAATAATGAGTGGGGCTGTACACGCCCCGGAGTCTCAGGAGTGCCGCCCTTGATCCTCGGGGGCTCCCTCCCACGCCTAGTGGCAGCACTTAGCTCCGCACTGGTGAGAAGACTTGAAGACTAGACTAGGTACCAGACGCGGCTTTTCATTTGCTTTCTGTAGTGGGCTCGCCTTCTTTAACTCGAAGTTTGCTTCTGGTGTTCCTTGCTGATTTGGTCCCGTCGCCTTTTGCCACTATTTCCGACTCTAGTTCACTTGTGTTGTCTCTCTCGCATACCTCGCGAGGGAGCTAGGCAGGTGCCCTCGTGAGAGTTTTTCCTTATCTCCGCCTTCTGTCTGCTTTCTCGTGAGGCACCCTCATTCGAGCCCACAAGATGGCGCATCTCTCTTAATTCGTGCCCCTCGGGTACCGCGATATGAAGTGCTGGGTCAGGGCTTGGGAGAACGACAAGTCTCCTAGCGAGCTTCCTAACGATTTTTTTGCAGTTCCAGAGCGACCACTAAGTCAAGACGGGCACGAGGAAACAAGTGCCTCGTGAAGAGGAGGCCGCCTCGAGCGCGCCAAGCTAAGTTATCTCTGCACAAAATAACAACACAGCACGAAAACAACAAGCATAGCATAATGATTGAGGAATCATAGTTCGATACACGCCCCTCCGGGGCCATACTAGTTTCATTTAGATGCAGGAAAGAAAAGATCTCTAGAGGTAATCCACATTGATGTAATGAAAGCGAAGGACCCACAACAATGACAGAACGCCCCGAGTAATCGACCCGTTTCCCAAGCAGAGTCTCGCGAAACCTTCCCTCTTTACCTTCAATTACATCTGAAAGTGGAGAACAAAACAAAAGCAGCGCTCGCTCCTGCAGCAGTCCACGGGGGTAGGCCATTGGCGACGTCCCGAGCATTAGCCGGATCCCTCCTCGCGGTTCACGGAGGCGCAGCGGCGAGACGACCCGCTACCACCTTCGAAGCAAGCGCGGCGGCATGGCGGCTGGTCGTGGCCGCCACTGCTGGAGCTGTCACCGAGAGAAGAGCCACCATAGCTGAACAAGGCACGGCCGGTACCTAGGGCGGGTTCGCCCTCCTCCTCGTCCCGATCATCGCCAAGGCCGAGCACCTCCTCGCCGTCGTTCACCTCAAGGCCGCACCCGGCGCGGCGACCATCTTCCCCAAACACCCTCACATAGAGGGTCACATCGCCGTTGTACTTGAAATGGAGGGTGCACCGCCTGCCCAGGCCTCGCGCGCAGGCGAACGTCTGCCAACCATGGGCCAGAGCTATGTTGCCCGCGACGGAGACCTCGACCACAACCCAAGAAGCCTTGCTGCAGCAGCCGTCCGCCTGCAGCCAGAGCCCACCTGGACCGGAGGCCGGTAGCTCGTCGGCAAAGAAGTGCGGAAGCTGAAGCCAGTTGCTGGCCGGATCCTCCGACCAGACAACGAACTCCGGCAACACCTCTGCAGAATGGAAGCGCGGCCGAGGAGGCCGCGCGACCATGCCGCGTCTCCTTTCGTCAACAGGGCTCCCACGACTGGA
The DNA here is from genome assembly GCF_002575655.3 of Aegilops tauschii subsp. strangulata. Lineage (NCBI taxonomy): Eukaryota > Viridiplantae > Streptophyta > Magnoliopsida > Poales > Poaceae > Aegilops > Aegilops tauschii. Next base: position 466,570,408 of record NC_053035.3, read on the forward strand.
ATGACCCCTGCCGCGCGCAGCGGCACTACCGAGAGATCGGGGGGCCGCGGCGGAGGTCGCGATGTGCTTACGGGGACGGCCGCGTCCCCGCTTCGGCGCCGGAGAGTCGGGCCCCTCGTGGGGAGCCTTTCCCTTCTCTGCGGTGGAAAACCTCTTCGATGGTGCCATTGAGTCGGTGGTGGAGCAAGGAGGAAGAAGCAAACGGACTGGGAAGAGATGGGCGGCGGGGGCTCTGCCCCCCTCCCCATTTATAGTGGAAGAAGGCCAACCGGCGCCTCCCACGATCACAGGTAATGATGATTTTCCTATGCATGTCGCAGGGACTTGTCAAGTCGGGCAGTTGCCGAGGCAGCGTGGGGAAGCAGAGACGCCCACATCCAATCAACCGCCATGCATCGACCAAGGCCACAGGCTTTTGGGGCCCGCAGCACTTCGTGCTTGACCTTTGGCTTCGCCTCGAAGCCAAGCCCGAGCGCGCCTTGGGTCCGGGGGCTACTGTCAGCGTTCTAGGAACGGGGTTCCCCAGACTTGCCTGCCTGCGGCCCACGGCGTGGCTGTGCTAGCAAGCCTGTACGGCCCATCTTCATCAACAAGGCGTTCAAGACCCTCGCCAGGGGCCAGGCCTCGCGAGGCGGACGACACAAGCCTCCTCAGGAGCGGCCTCACCAGGTTGGCTCGCGAGGAGCGGAGAGATCGAGGCAAGGCAAACCTCGTGAGGTTCTCGTGACGTGAGCCGTGACGATCGAGACCAGGCGGGCGCCAGGCGGGCGCCAGCGCGTGCAGTGTCCTTGATTCCCCTTTGGTGCTAAGGAAGCAAGCGTAGTCACAGAGTACCGAGGCATCAGGCAAAGGTTTCCATATCAGTGCAATGAGACCAAGACCAGCAGGACGGCAAGACGGAGGTCACCATGGAGCCCAAGGCGGCGTCACCACCAGAGCCTTTTGCAGGCGAAGACTACTTTTGTCAAGATAATCTGTACTAGCTGTCCCCCTTCAAATTGGCCGTTGTTGGCTCCCTTCCCGCTCAATATTTGGGAAGAGGACCTGGGCCTATATAAGTAGAACTAGCCACCGTAGTAGGGGGATCGATTCCATCTTCCATTCTCACACCCACAAGTTCACCGAGTATAAGAACACCTCAACCTCAGGAGGTTGTTCTTCCCCTTGTACTGTTCATCATCAGCCCAAGAGGCAATCCACCACCACCACACTGGAGTAGGCTGGGTATTACACCACAACGGTGGCCCGAACCAGTATAAACCTTGTGTCTTTTGTGTTGCGAGTTCGTCGAGTTCGTCCGCGAGATCTTAGCAAACCTAGGGCGTGGATCGGTGGGAGGGAAAGAACTTCGCGCGCACCCCAGAGTTCGAACCTTAAGGGTTTTGTTGGAACCCGTGATCCGACAGATTATCCATGCTTTCTCGCCGTGTGAAAAGGGCTAGGTTAAGCGTATGCCAAGCAGGGACACATTGCGTGTTAATATAGGGCCGAAGCCTAGTTGTTATAGAGAAGATTTACATGATGTGGATTGTTCTCCAAGGACTCAATCACAACAGCCTAACTAATAGCCTATACAGAATCTATCCTACAGTTCATACAATACCACAGGTTACAATGTTTAACACTCCGCCTCAATCACAACTATCTAGGTTGAGATTGTGTCTAAAGCATTCAAATTATCTCAAAGAAAGAGGTTTGGTAAACCCATCTGCAACTTGATCACCAGTAGGTATAAACCTGATATTTAGCAGTTTGTTGGCTACCCTTTCTCGAACAAAGTGATAGTCAATCTCGATATGCTTGGTCCTAGCATGAAAGAAAGGATTAGCTGACAAGTACGTAGCACCAAGATTATCACACCAAAGTGATGCTGCCTGAGGATGCCAAATTCCCAGTTCAGTTAGCATATTTTGTACCCAGATAACTTCTGTAGTAGCATTTGCTAAGGCTTTATATTCAGCTTCTGTGCTGGACCTAGACACAGTGGCTTGCTTGTGAGCACTCCATGAATTAAATTACTGCCCAGAAAAACTACAAATCCTCCTGTTGATCTCCTATCATCAGGACATCCTACCCAATCTGCATCTGAAAAGGCACTTACAAGCATGGAGTCTAGCTTCCCAAGTTTAAGTCCATGACTGCATGTTGCTTCGAGATATCAAAGTATTCTTTTCACCGCTGTAAGGTGCACACTAGTAGGAGCATGCAAGAACTGACAAACTTTGTTAACAGAGTTGAAATATCTGGCCTAGTCAATGTCAAATACTGCAAAGCCCCTACAATGCTTCTATACTTGGTGGTGTCCTCTATGCCAAGCACCTCTCCATCATGAAGAGACAATTTTTCAGAGGTAGATATAGGTGTAGATGATGGCATACATCCTTTCATGCCTACTCTCTAAAGTATATCCTGAATATATTTTTCCTGTAACAACACAATTCCATCTTGTACACTTTTTACCTAAATCCCAAGGAAATAGTGAAGGTTGCCTAAATCCTTGAGTGCAAAGTCCATGCACAGATCCTTGAGGAGAGCTCCAACTGCTTTGGATGACAAGCTTGTGACACCAATATCATCGACATAGAAAAGCATAAAAATAGTGACACCATGGCGATGATTAAAGAACAATGAGGTGTCCCCCTTTGAAGGAACAAAACCAAGAGATTGTAACTTTGGGGGTAGCCGAGAGTACCAAGCTCTGGGTGCTTGCTTTAGCCCATACAAGGCCTTGTCAAGCTTGCAAACATGCTGCCTTAACCTTGGATGTTCATACCCAGGAGGTTGCTTCATAAAGACTTCCTCTTCCAGAACACCATGCAAAATCGCATTCTTCACATCTAGTTGTCGCATACACCAATTTCGAGATACTACAACTAAGAGAAGTAATCTAATGGTGGCAGCTTTCACTACAGGACTAAAAGTGTCCGCGTAGTCAATTCCATACCTCTGTTTAAACCCCTTGGCAACCAGACGCGCCTTATACCTGTCAATACTGCCATCGGACTTTCTTTTTACCTTGAATACCCATTTGCAATCAATCACATTCCAACCCTTGGCAGGAGGAACCAAGTGCCAGGTTTTGTTCTTCATGAGAGCAGCATTGTCGGGGGTGTTGTGCGACATATGCCAAAGGATGACTTATCATGGAGGGGGCTAATAATACGTCGTCGGTGCCAGGAAACGGGATGAGGCACAGACATGCACGCCCACGAATATTACCCAGGTTCAGGGCTCTCCTAGGAGATAACACCCCTACTCCTGCTCTGCGGGGTCTCCGCATGATCACTCAAGCAACAATGGTGGCTACAAGCTTGCTCCTTGAGCTGTTTCTCTAGAGGAGGAAGAAGAACAAGTCTAGCCCTAACTCCCTCTCTCTATGTGGGTGTGTAGATGAACTAAGGTATGAAACCTTTATATGGGTGCCCTGGGGGGTTTATATAGGCCTACCCCTAGGGGAACAAAGGTAATCCGGCCGGGTGTAGGACCTAGCTATCAGTGTCTCTCGTCGCCGGCTTCTCCGCTGGCAGATGGGGCCCGCCGCCTGGTGGGCCCCGCCGGCTGTCTCGTTCTTGGCCGACAGGCCGCGCCCTCCGCTCGCGGGTCTTGCTGGCTGCTTAGCACTGTGGCTGTGCTGGTAATGATGCATGCTTTGTCGGTGGAGGTGTGGCTACAGTACTGCCGCCTGGCGGGCGTTCACTGTAGCCACTTCCCGTTTCTTCTAGTTAATGGCGCACAAACTCCAAGGAGAGGAAGGCCGCCTGGTCAGGGGCCGGCCTCCCTATGAGCCGACTGGTCTGGGCTCGCCGCCTTCTGGCTCCTTGTGGACAGGTAGGGCCCGCCGCCTACGGGCCGTACCGACAGCCCGTCGTGGGAGCATGGCTCCCTCTGACAGGGGTGATGTCATGGGTTGCATGGCAACAATGCCACGCCGGACCGGAGATCTCCGTCTGGTACGACGCACTGTGGCCACGCTTGGCCCTAGATTCGGGGGTGGAAAGGCGTGTTGTATCCACTCCCTGTCTCATCACATTTATGTGGGTGCAGACTTTGAGGACGCCTAGGGCCGCCTGCTAGGAGCCGGCCTCTCTGGAGGCCGCCTGCTAGGAGCCGGCCCGCCTCGTGGCCGCCTCCTGGGCTCTGCCGTCTCCTGGCAGCCAGCTGCTTGGACCAGCCGGCCATGAGGAGGCGGCGCTTGGCTCTTTGATTCTTGAGGGAGCAGCCGGCCCCGGTGTCTTGAAGCACCATGGGAGGCCGATGAGGCTACCCGTGGCCAATTACTCCGACAGTATTCCCCGAAGCAGATGAGGCTCCGTGGCTGAAGAAAGGAAGGAGCCTCGGTAGCTTCCTACTCTGAATGCTTCATTTGATCTTGCTCCGTCCGCCCTCCGCCATGCCGACTGTTAGGAGTCGGATACGACCAGGCAGGCTGTCTAGTGGTTTTTGAAATGTCTTGGCGGGAGCTGGGTGGCGTGCCAGCCTGGTGCCAGTCTTGCCGCCTACCAGCTGCGCGCCACGTGTTTCTAGCCGGTCAGGCCGCCTGCCAGCACACGCGCGTCATGGGACATTGCCGCAGGCCGGGGCCCACCACTACCGGGCCTCGGCACGCGTGCGGATCTGCTGCGGCCGAGGCAAGCGGTTAGGATTCTGCGGCATGATTACTCCATGCCATTACTGCACAGTTAATGCGGGGTCATGGGGCTGTGGGCACAGTTAATCCCACGATCCCCACGCCCCGTCCCCTTGGCTTCGCAGCCCAGGGCTATAAATAGGGGGTGGAGGGGGCGGCATTAGCACGCGCGCCCTCCTATCCCTCTGCCTTGCTCTTCCTCTTCTCTCTTTCCACCGCCGCCGCACTCCCGCAACTCGCCAAAGTGCTGCCGCGGCCCGTCGTCACCAAGCCCGGCCTTTCCGCCGCGCCGTTGCTCCGTCAACCTCGAGCCTCCATGGCGCGAACGCGGGCCGGCGACTGGGATGGCCCAAATGTTATTGAAGACCACATCACCTACCTCCGCAACACGCGGCGGTTGCCCGGCGAGGGCTACGTCGAGGCGCGCGTCCCGCCAGCGAAGGAGATCCCACCGGCGCCGGAGGAAGGAGAGCGCGTCATCTTCTGCTCGCATTTCCTCCAGGGCTTCGGCCTGCCGGTGAGCGGCTTCCTCCGCTCCTTTCTACAATTTTACCATCTCCAGCTGCACCAGCTCACACCGAATACGGTGGTGCTGCTGTCGGCCTTCGTCACGCTGTGTGAGGGCTACCTCGGCGTTCTCTCCACACTCGAGCTGTGGGGGAGTTCTTCTACACCAAACTCGGTGTCTCTGCCAAGGACGAGGCGGCTCAGTGCGGCGCCTTCGTCGTGGTGCGGCGCCCAGGAGCCAGCAACCGCTTCCCATCCATCACCTTGACCCAGTTCGTCAAGTTGTGGCAGAAGTCGTACTTCTATGTGAAGAACGTCAACCCGGTGTTGGACTTCGTCAATCTGCCGGCCTACAAAGCCGGCCCACCGGCCGAGCCGTGCACCCACTGGACCTTCAAAGCCGAAGCATCTGTCGCCCGCCTCCACCGCCGTCGTCGTCAGGCTTAAGGAGATGACGGACTTGGAGGGCCTCCAGGCGTCCGACTTGTTGACCGCCTTCGTGGGTGCTAGGTTCTCCCTCTCCAAGGCTGGCCTCACATGATCAGTCAGATGAGTGGGCACCAAGACCCGTGCCGGCTGTCCACCCGGGAGATGCCGGCCACGGAGGTGGCCCGCATGGTGAACGAGATCGCGAACCTCAAGCTCTCGGACTCGGACTGGCAGTTCAGCAAGCGGCCGTACTCCCGTGCGCGTCCGCCTCCTGCCGTACGCTCCCGACTCTCCTTTCTTTCTTGGTCTTTTCTTCTTCTGCCGAGTTCTGCTTTTCCGACTGATCAGTCGGACATGTCGCAGCTCCTCACGACCCAGCAGGTAGCCGACGCCCCGGCGCAAGGCCAGGAGTACCTGCCGGACCGAGCGGTGAGCGACACGGACGACCCCGACTTGGGGGTGGCTGCCTTGGAAGACGACGCCATAGGCGGTGGCGACGGGGCAGGCGGCTCCGGTGGGGGAGGCGGCCTCGAGACGTGGTTAGATGACGAAGAGGAGGAGGCCGAGCCGCGTCGCCAGCCGGTTGCCAAAAGGGCGGGGGCAAGCTCCTCAGTGGCGCCACCCGCACCAGGCAGCGCACCGAAGCGCCGAGCCGGAACGCCTGCAAGGCGGTCGGCCAAAGAAGCCCAAGGGCTCGGCTGTGGCGACCAGGCAGGAGGAGGACGCCGCGAAGGCAGCCCGGTTCAAAAGGGCCCCGAAGCAGCCGCCGACGGTGTCCGCGTAAGAGCATATCTTTCTTTGTGTTTCCTTTGTCCTTTCTGTGTCTTTTTCGTAACCTCTTCTGAATTCTTTTTGTCTTGTGTGAATAGAGCCCCGCTCTCTCTTGAGTGGTCGGCCTCCGCCTCTATCGTCTGGGGGATGGAGGGCTCTACCAACACCCGCCGCATAGACCTGCTCTCCGACCTCTGCGAGACGATGGAGAAGAACGCGCGGGAGGCGCGCGAGGAGAAGGAGAGGGCGGAGCAGGTGAAGGCGGATGCGGCCAAGGCGGCGCAGGAGGAGGCGGACGTGGCGGCCAAGGCCCAGGCCGATGCCGCGGCCAAGGCCCAGGAGGAGGAGGCGACCAAGGCCCAGGCGGACGCGGCCGCCAAGGCACACGCGGGAGCAGCCGCGGGTGGCTAGGCTCTGCAGCTGGTCATTCCGCTGCGCTCCATGCCGCCGGCGACAGGGATCCCGGCGCCAACTGGAGGGGCTGGCAACGATCAAATGGTCATGGAGAGGGAGGGAGGCGACGCCGTCATCCCGAGGACGGAGGCATCCCAGCAGACGCCGGCTGCCGAGGCTCAGGGCAGTCGGCCTGACGTGCCGTCAGCGCCTCGAGTCAGCGGCGAGCTGGTGGTGGGGGTGACTCCTGTCGTCCGCACTCTGATGCGCCGGCGTGTGACGAAAGCGACTTCAGCGCCGCGGCCTCAGGAAGTCGGAGCTTCCAGCTCGCCGGTCCCGGACGCGGACGCCACTAGTGTCGTCCTGCGGGAGTGGACGTCTGGGGGCGGGACATGCATCCTGAACAGGGCTGCGCACGAGGTCCACTCCCTGCTTCAGGCCCAAGGTGACACCCTCAAGGACTACACGCAGAAGTTCCTGGCGTCACGAGCCGCCGTCCCGGTATGCTCCTTATGCTTCACTTTCAATTTTTTGCAATCTTCTGTGGGGGCGCGCCAGCGCACCCACTGGGTGTAGCCCCCGAGTTCCGGGCCTGCTGCTGAGCAGGCGGCTCGGAACTTAAAGGTAATTTCCAAGTACTGACCCTTTCTTTTCTTTTGTTGATTCTGTTGTAGGATTACCACAACATTCGTGCGGCCGACTACAACTCCCACGTCCAGGAGCTGGCCAAGCGGACCACCGAGCTGACTGACAGCTAGAGTAAGCACTCCGTTCTTTGTTCTCGCGGGGGCGCGCCAGCGCACCCACGGTGGGTAGCCCCCGAGATTCGGGCCGACTGCTGAGCAGTCAGGTTGGATCTTCCGGTAGCCACCCTTTCTTATTTCTTTTGTTGAATTGTTCAATCCTTCGCGAGGGCGCGTCAGCGCACCCGCGGGGTGTAGCCCCCGAAATTTGGGCCGACTGCTGAGCAGTCGGGTCGGATCTTCTGGCAACTACTTCTTTTCTTGTTGATTTGCTGACCTCTTCTCACCCTTGCCTTCTGCAGGAGCCAATGCCACCTTGCGGCAGCAAATGGGTGAAGCTGAAACCGCGCTGCACACCAAGGAGGAGGAGTGCCTCAAGATGGAGCAAGAGCGAGACCGCCTGGCCAAGCAGCTAGTTGACCAGGCGGACAAGCACCAGGCGGAGCTGTAGAAGCTCAAAGATGCGGAGGAGGCTCTCCAGGCCGAGTTCGAGACTCATCGCTCGAACTGGGTTGACAAGGAGAAGGCCCTGTCGGCCGGCTACGGCGAGATCGAGGACATGCTCGATGGTAAGTTGCTCTTTTCCTTCTTCTTCCTGCCGGTTTGTCCTGCAAGCCGGCCTTCGACTTCTCACTTTTTTCTTCTTTCCTTGAGCAGAGTATTTCCCTGGCTACTCTGTTGCCGCTAGCCAAGCCGTCGATGCTCATCACGATGAGCGGAGGCTGGATGGTGCGACAATCGCGCCCAACGCCCCTCAGACCATTGCCGAGCAGATGCTCGCCATCCAGGCTCGTCTCCAGCCGGCGCATCGGGCTCTTCACCATCTTCAACACGCTGGAGCCCAGGTGGTCTCCGCCCTCTGGCCGGGCACTCCCATTCTGCGCACCGCCAGCCGGACCTCCGACTGGTTGGAGGTGGCCATTGGCCGCTTCGAGGCGTGGAAAGGCTCCTCCGCCCGGTCAGGTGCACGACGAACCCTGGAGTTCGTCAAGGGGTGGTACCCTGGGCTGAACTTGGACCAGCTGGCCACTCTCCGTGCCGAAGCCGGCGAGGAGTTGGAAGCGGTGGCGCCCCAGCTCTACCACCGTGCCGCGGTGATCGCTGAGTATACGGACACCGGCATCTTCCTCCCCGAGCTAGACAAAGCGGGCACCGAGGTGCCGCCCAACTGGTTCGGGCTGAATCCGGAAGGCAGTGAGGACTCGGTGGAGGAGATCGCCTCCAGCGATGAGGGCGAGGAGGAGGAGGATGAGGATGAGGACGGCGAAGACGATGCGCCAGATGGTGAAGACGACGGCTGACCGGCCTCAGCCTGACCAAGTCTCGACGAACGGACGAAGTGCCCGCGAGCTGACTGCTACTGACACTGACCAGGCCGAGACCCACCAGGCGGCCGCTCCACTACCCGGAGCCTCTACCTCCGCCGACCCCTCCGATCCGGCTCCTGCTCCTGTGGCCTAGGCGGCCAAGTTATCTTTCCTTTTCCTGTTTGTAACCGCTTGAACAAAATTGTTAAGTCCGCGAAGTTCCACCTGCTGGGGGTGTATTCAAACTCCATTGAATGCTGGCCAAGGGCCTTTTGCTGTAAAAAATTGTCTTTTTCCGATTTCTGACTTGTCTTGATTTTCTACTCCTTTGGCTTTTTCCTTTGCCGCCTTCCCTTGGCTGCCGCCTTGCCAGCCGGTCTGTGTTCTATGGCTGGGTCAAGTACTTGGCCGTTTTGGGAAGGCAAGTACTTTAGCCGTTTGGTAGAGTGTAGCAAATTAAGTTAGAAACCGGCCGGCCGGCTGCTCAGTGGCCGGTCGGCGGAGTGAAGAGCCGACTTGGCCTATGCAAATGCTGTAGTCCTTAGCCATTTTTTGTGTGGGCACCATTTCCTGCCTTTATCTCTTGTCGGCTGGACAATCACTCTGCGAGGTGCGTCTTGTGGCAAGAGAGGGCTTAGGTGCCGGCACACTACTTGTCCGACTACAGGTAGCATTAACATAGTACAAGGCGGCAAGCCCCCGGGCCGACTGGTCGAACCCGGTGCCAGGCAAAATAATGAAATAACACATTCATAGGCATAGAACTTATCATATAGATAAAAGGGGTAGCCCCCGAGCGCTCCTCGAGGGCCCCGATGTCTTGTACTTAATACAAAAGGTAGCGTGGTACATATTGAATCAATTGTAAAATCTTCGGAGAAGATTTGCGTTCCATGGGCGCTCTGATTCCTTGCCCGAATCGTCTCTCTTGCATGCTCTGGGCTTCTGCGCGTCGATGAGGTAGTAGGAGTCGTTACCCAATGCCTTGCTGATGATGAAGGGGCCTTCCCAAGGGGTTGAGAGCTTGTGTTGGCCGGCTGTTCGCTGGATCAGCCGGAGCACAAGGTCTCCCTCTTGGAAGGATCATGGCTTGACTTTCCGACTGTGGTAGCGGCGTAAACTCTGCTGGTAGATGGCGGACCGGCTGAGTGCCAACAGCCGGCCCTCTTCCAGCAGATCAACACCGTCTTCTCGTGCCTCTTTCGCCTCCGCCTCCGTGTACATGGTGACGCGAGGTGAGTCAAACTCAATGTCACAGTTGGGATGACAGCCTCGGCACCGTACACGAGAAAGAATGGAGTGAAGCCGGTTGATTTGTTTGGAGTGGTGCGCAGGCTCCAAAGGACGGCCGGCAGCTTGTCGATCCAGCAGCCGGCCGACTGCTCCAGACGCTCGACCAGTCGGGGCTTGATGCCGGAGAGGATGAGGCCGTTTGCTCGCTCGACTTGGCCGTTTGACTGTGGGTGGGGAACGGACGCTAAGTCCAGCCGGATGCCCTGCGTTGCGCAGAAACGGGCCAAGGCTCCTTTGGCAAAATTTGTGTCATTGTCGGTGATGATGCTGTGTGGTACTCCGTACCAGGTGGTGATGTCTGCAATGAAGGTCACAGCAGTCGGACCATTCAACTTCTTGATTGGCTTTGCTTCAATCCACTTGGTGTACTTGACCACGGCAACGAGCAGATGGGTCATGCCGCCGCGTGCTGTCTTGAATGGTCCCACCATATCCAACCCCCAGACGGCAAAGGGCCAAGTCAGGGGGATGGTTTTGAGTGCAGAAGCCGGTACATGTTCCTGGGAGCTGAACTTCTGACACCCTTTGCAATGCTTGACCAATTCCTTGGCGTCTTCCAACACAGTCGGCCAAAAGAAACCATAGCGGAAAGCCTTGACAACAAGGGATCTGGAGGCCGCGTAGTGGCCGCACTCGCCTTGGTGGATATCTTTGAGGATTGCTTGGCCTTTCACTGAGTCTACGCAGCGCTGGAAAACTCCAGTCACGCTGCGCCTGACGAGCTCTCTGTTTACTATCGTGTAGGCTCCTGCTCGGCGCTGCACTTGCCGGGCCGAGATCTCATCGGCCGGCAGCTCTCTATCCACCAGAAACTTGAGGATGGGCTCTGCCCATGACGGTGCTTGAATTTCTTCTACTGACACTACAGCCACCTATACGAGGGCGGTTCGGTTGGGAGGCGGCGGGTTGGAATCGATTGCCGCTTGCTGCGTTGCTGAAGTCCCCGGGCCAACTGCTACAGTCCCCGGGCCGGGTGCGAATGCTGCAGTCCTCGAGCCGCTTGGTGAAGTCCCGGGGCCGACTGCTACAGCCCCCGGGCCAGGTTGTGAAGTCCCCGGGCCGGGTGTGGCTGCCGCAGTCCCCGCGCCGCCTGCTGAAGTCCCTGGGCCGGCTGCTGCAGCTCCCGAGTCGGATCTGACTGCTTCGGGAGGAGCCGGCATGAAGATGGACTCAGATTCTAGAGAAGGCTTGATCGACGGCTTGTGGAGACACTGAAGGGAAATGCCGGCTGGTATTGCTTGATGGGTGGAGCCGATCCGTGCCAAGGCGTCTGCCTGCTCGTTGTCGTTTCGTGGCACGTGAAGGAACTCACACCCTTCAAAGTATCCGTTGAGTTGCTGGACGAGGAAACGGTAGCTCGCTATGTTTGCGTCCTTGGCGTCCCAGTCACCAGACGACTGTTGGACCACCAAGTCGGAGTCACCGTAGCATAGGATCCGGCGGATGCCGATCTCTTTGGCCAGCCGGAGGCCGTGTATTAGTGCTTCATATTTGGCTACATTGTTGGAGGTGGTGAAATGGATTTGCAATGTGTATATGAGCTTGTCGCCTTTGGGAGAAGTGAGAACAATGTCGGCTCCCAAGCCGGTGCACATCTTTGAGCCATCGAAATGCATCCGCCAGTGAGTGTAGTCTGGAGCTGGCGGCAGGTACTGGGTCTCGGCCCAGTCAACAAGGAAGTCGGCCAGTCTTTGGGACTTGATGGCGGTGCGTGGCTGGTAACAGATGGTGTATGGGGCCAACTCGATGGCCCATTTGGCCACCCGGCCAGATGCATCTCTGTTGCCAATGATCTCGGCAAGTGGGGCAGTGCAAACAACCGTGATTGGGTGCTCTTGAAAGTATGGCTTCAACTTCTTGGCGGCAAAGTGCACGCCGTAGCACATCTTCTGGTACTGAGGGTAGTTCTGCTTCGAGGTTGACAGCACCTCGCTCAAATAGTACACGGGCCTCTGGACCGGCTGTGCTCTGCCGTCTTCTGGGCGCTCTACCACCATAACAGTGCTGACCACCCGGCTGGTGGCGGCGATGTAAAGGTACATAGGCTCTTTAGCACCCGGAGCCGCCAGGACAGGCGGCGTGGTCAACATCTTCTTCAGCTGGAGAAAAGCTTCATCCGCCTTGTCATTCCACTCGAAATGAGTGGTCTTCTTCATGAGCTGGTACAGGGGAAGAGCCTTCTCGCCCAGCCGACTGATGAAGCGGCTGATGGATGCCAAACAGCCGATGAACTGCTGGATGTCTCTCAATCGGGTGGGTTTCTCCATCCTCTCGATGGCCTTGATCTTCACAGGGTTGCACTCGATGCCGCGCTCTAAGACCAGGAAGCCGAGGAGATGGTCGGCTGGTACTCCAAAGATGCATTTCTCTAGGTTGAGCTTGATCTGAAACCGGCGCAGATTTTCAAAAGTTTCCTTGAGATCCTCCAAGAGGGTACCGCGCTTCTCTGTCTTCACCATGATATCGTGTACATAGATGTGGGCATTTCTGCCTAGTTGCTTGAGGAGGCACTTCTACATGCAACGCTGAAACGTGGCACCAGCATTTCTCAAGCCGAATGTCATGGTCAGGTAGCAGAAGGCTCCTAATGGTGTGATGAAGGCGGTCTTTAGGCAGTCTGCCGGGTTCAACTTGATCTGGTGGTAACCTGAGTAGGCATCCAAGAAACTCAACAGATCGCATCCGGCTGTGGAGTCTATCACTTGGTTAATCCGGGGTAATGCAAACGGATCCTTGGGGCAGGCTTTGTTGAGACTAGTGTAATCAATGCACATGCGCCACTTGTTGTTCTTCTTCAGTACAAGGACTGGGTTGGCAAGCCATTCTGGGAAGAAAACTTCCATGATAAAGCCGGCTACCAATAGGCGGGCGATCTCTTCACCAATAATTCTTCTCTTCTCCTCCGACAGTCGGCGGAGGGGCTGTCTGACTGGTTTGGCGTCTGCTCTAACATGTAGCTTGTGCTTGGCGAAATCCGTCGGAACACCCGACATGTCTTTGGGAGACCATGCAAAGATGTCCCGATTCTCACGGAGGAAATCGACGAGTTCGCTTTCCTATTTGCTGTCAAGGTTGGCACCTATGACAGTGTGCCTCTTCGGGTGCTCAGGGTCCAAGGGAATCTTCTTCGTTTCTTTGGCCGGCTTCAAGGAGCCCTCAGTGTCTGACTCTTTGGGCTCTGGTGACAGATCCGGCTGCTTGCTGGCCATGGCCGCCACCCGGTCTAGGAGCTTCTACTCAGCCAGAATCACGAGGGACTCGGCCAGCCAGCTGCTGGCTGTAGCACAGGTGGACGACTTCTCATAGTCTCCATTTATCATGATGATGCCCTTGGTTCCTGGCATCTTAATCTTGAGGTAGGCATAATGAGGCACCGCCATGAACTTGGCTAGGGCAGGCCGGCCTAGGAGCACATGGTAAGGACTCTCCAGGTCAACCACCTCAAACCAAATCGCTTCTCGGCGGAAATGATCCTTGTCTCCGAAGAGGACATCTATCTTGACTTTGCTGATTGGTGAGCAGGACAAGCCGGGCACAATGCCATGAAACACAGACCGACTGGGTTGCAGCTGCTTCTCTTTGATCTTCCACTTCTCCATGGTGTCGCGGTAAAGGATGTTGATGCTGCTAGCGCCATCTATCAAAATCCGGGAGAAACGAGTAGCTCGCCTCTCCGTTGCAAGGGTAGCATCCAATACTAGGGCATAAGAACCTGGGGAAGGCATCACTTCCGGGTGGTCAGCTCGGCTCCAACTGATAGGCTTCTCAGACCAGTGCATGAACTCTAGAGCAGTTGAGGCGACTGCGTACACTTCTCGGTGCTGCTGACGCCGGCTGTGTGTGTCACTGGCAACGCTGGTGAAGACAACGTAAACGCCATGCTCTTCAGGGTAATCATCTTGGATTGCGCCGACTGCTGGACGGGCGGGCTGCTGGGGAGGCGGAGCCGGCGGGCCAGCAGGCGGTGGGGGGAGTCCTTCTCCCTTGGCGACGCGGATGAGCCAATGGCATTTCCAAGTTGTATGGTTGGACGGCTTCGCCCCGCTGTGGAACTTGCAAGGGGCATCGAGGGTCTGCTCAAAGGAGAAAGCAGACAACCAAACTGGCTTGCTGCCCTTCTGGCGCTTGGGGAGGGGTTATCCTTCAGGTTGCTGGTCCTCGACTGTTGCCACCTGTCGGCTGGTGGAAGCCGACTGCTGGGCCTTGCGCTTGCTGTCGTTTGGCTGCTGGCGTCGACTGTTGTCTCCAGCCGGCGTCCGAGGAGCCGGTGGGAGCACCTTCCCAGAAGTATACACGCGGAGCTCCAACTTCATGGAAGAGTCGGCAGTGGCGTACTTTTCTGCTATGATCAGCAGCTCGTCGAGTGTGGCCGGCTCATCACAGATGAGTCGGTGCTTGACTAAGGTGCCCTCTCGGCACCCGGCAGTGAAGTACTCGATTGCTTGGACCTCGTGCACCCCTTCGCAGGAGTTGCGCAATTCAGCCCACCGCGTCAGGTAGTCGCGGGTGGACTCGTTGGGGCCTTGGACGCACAAGGAGAGCTGGCGAGGCTTGGGCAGCCGCTTGTAGGTGCTGGTGAAGTTGCGGACGAAGACTTCAGTGAAATCTACCCAACTTTTGATGATGCGGGGCTTCAGACTGTTCAGCCATGTCCGGGCCATGCCCTGGACCATGAGCAGAATGTACTTTACGGCAACGTGTTTTTTGCCGTTCGCTATGCTGACGGCCGTGGAGTAGTCGACCAGCCAGTCCTCCGGCTTCACAGAGCCGTTGTACTTGGGCGTATCTCATGGAAGCGTGAACCCTTTGGGAAAGGGCTCGTCGCGGATGCGGGGGCCAAAACAAGGTGGGCCTAGCGTGTCCTCCTCTTCTAGCACCAGGGATCGATTGAGACGGTCGATCTGGTGGTGGGCGTCGTTCTCTCCGATTCCCTCTTAGCGGCCCAGCCCGTCGCCGAGACTTGGGTGGTCAACAGGCGGCGGGGAAGCACGCCTCTCCCTCCGAGGAGGAGGAGGCGGACAATCGCCCCACCGTTCCACTGCTCGAGGGCAACCGTCTTGGTCGCGCTCGATGGTGATGCGCGTGCAGCTGTGGCTTGCAACCTGCTCCTTGTCACGCTTGTCGCGGACACCGCCTGTCGGCGTCCGGGAGGTCGCGCCTTGCTCTCGGCGAGGGGGCGGGTTGTCATCCCGCTGGTCGGGTTCTCCGGCGCGGCAGTCGGCTTCTTGTTGCGTGGCAACCGCGTCAATGAGCCGCTGGACGCGCTCAGTCATTTAGCGACGCTCGTCGCCTCGAGGTTGTCCACCTCGTCTGCTGCCGCCTGGGCAGCTCGTATGTTTTCCATGAGCGTGGCATAGACAGGGCGGTCTGCCCCGAACATGCTGGCGACGGCTGCGCCATGCTGCCGGACCGTGCCAATGCGGTTGGGCCCGCCAGGGGCCGGCGTGCCGCCAAAAGTGCGGTCCATCTCGTGCTGGTAGGCCTCCAAGAGGCGTCTCATGCTGGCCAACTTCTTGGCGCTTTTGACGAGCAAGATGCGGCGGGCTTCCAGAGTCTTGGTGTCGGCATCTTCTGCGATGAGTGCAGACAGGTCTCATAGCGCCGCTTCGAGCGGGTCTTGGGCGCCGCCACCAGATGCTCCATCGTGGCTGATGACGAGCACCTCCGTGATGGTGCTCCCGCCGCTGTCGGCACGAGGGAGAGGGTCATTGATGACCACCATGTTGGTGGGGAAGGCGTCAAGGGACGCGGTGTTTGAGTCGACAAGCATCGGGTCGGTGGAGCTGCTCGACTCTAGGTCGGAGGCGGGCTCGTTGGCGATGTCGAGCTTGCCAAGGAGATCGATGAGGCAGCTCTCGGAGCTGGCTGCGCTTGCGCCTGGTGCGGGCTCGTCGGAGAGGCGGATCTCACCAACAAGGTCAGCGAGGCCAGCCGCTGCGCAGGCAAGCTCTGCGCCACGCAGCGCACCGGCGCTAACGCCATCGGGCGTGCCGGGCTGGCTGCCCTCGCTGGGAAGGAAGAGGGTTCCCGTCCAGAACAGATCTCCGGATGAGAGTGCACCTAGCCCCACGGTGGGCGCCAAATGTCGGGGGTGTCGTGCGACATATGCCAAAGGATGACTTATCATGGAGGGGGCTAATAATACGTCGCCGGTGCCAGGAAACGGGATGAGGCATAGACATGCACGCCGGTGAATCTTACCTAGGTTCGGGGATCTCCTAGGAGATAACACCCGTACTCCTGCTCTGCGGGGTCTCCGCATGATCACTCAAGCAACAATGGTGGCTACAAGCTTGCTCCTTGAGCTGTTTCTCTAGAGGAGGAAGAAGAACAAGTCTAGCCCTAGCTCCCTCTCTCTATGTGGGTGTGTAGATGAACTAAGGTCTGAACCCTTTGCATGGGTGCCCTGGGGGTTTATATAGGCCTACCCCCCCAGGGGTAGAAAGGTAATTTGGCCGGGTGTAGGACCTGGCTGTCGGTGTCTCTGGTCGCCGGCTTCTCCGCCGGCAGATGGGGCCCGCCGCCTGGTGGGTCCCGCTGGATGTCTTGTACTTGGCCGACAGGCCGCGCCCGCCGCTCGCGGGTCTTGCTGGCTGCTCAGCACTGCGGCTGTGCTGGTGATGATGCATGCTTTGTCGCGGGAAGTGTGGCTACAGTACCACCGCCTGGCGGGCGTTCATTGACTTCCCGTTTCTTCTGGTTAATGGCACACAAACTCCAAGGAGAGGAAGGCCGCCTGGTCAGGGGCTGGCCTCCCTACGAGCCGACTGGTCTGGGCTCGCCGCCTTCTGGCTCCTTGTGGACAGGTAGGGCCCGCCGCCTACGGGCCGTACCGACAGCCCGTCGTGGGAGCATGGCTCCCTCTGACAGGGGTGATGTCATGGGCTGCGTGGCAACAGTGTCGCGCCAGGCCGGAGATCTCCGTCCACACTGTGTCCATGCTTGGCCCTAGATTCGGGGGTGGCAAGGCATGCTGTAGCCACGCCCTATCTCATCGCATTTATGTGGGTGCAGACTTTGAGGACGCCTAGGGCCGCCTGCTAGGAGCCGGCCTCTCTGGAGGCCGCCTGCTAGGAGCCGGCCCGCCTCGTGGCCGCCTGCTGGTCTCTGCCGTCTCCTGGCAGCCGGCCACTTGGACCAGCCGGCCGCGAGGAGGCAGCGCTTGGCTCTTTGATTCTTGAGGGAGCAGCCGGCCCCGATGTCTTGAAGCACCGTTGGGAGGCCGATGAGGCTACCCGTGGCCAATTACTGCGACAAGCATACTCTTCGTCCATAGCATCCTTCCACTTGGAGTCACCGATTGCTTCTACTAGATTTGTCGGTTCACCTGTAGCACAGAAAGATCCCTAGCGAATGCAACCATCCTTATATTTTTTTAGTTGAGAAATGCCACTCTATGACCTAGTGTGTGCTCGCATAGGAGGAAGCGGAGGAGCCTGAGCCATGTGTTGTTGAAGCCGATTGGACGCAGAAGACACAGCCGAAGAATCAGCCGCAGAAGTTCCCATGTTCGACTCCTATAGCAGATCGGGTTCTGCATAAAGCGAGCCGCCAGACGCAGAGGGTGCCTCCTCTCCAGGAGCGCCAGGTGGCGAGTCCTGGTTGGGCTGCGGCGCACCACCGACCAACCTTGTCGCGACGCCAGGCCCATGTGCGGGGGTCGCGCCCAGTTGCACCCGCTGATGGGCCGAGGGAGACCGACCAGGCCCACGCGCATGGGACCCACCTGGTCCGCATGGCGCCGGCACAGATCCCATCGGGGATCTGCTACCTCTTGAGCATGCGTTGGTTTTCCCTTGAAGATGAAAGGGTGATGCAGCAAAGTAGCATAAGTATTTCCCTCAGTTTTTGAGAACCAAGGTATCAATCCAGTAGGAGACTACACACAAGTTGCCTAGTACCTGCACAAACAATCAAAAACCTTGCAACCAACGCGATAAAGGGGTTGTCAATCCCTTCACGGCCACTTGAAAAAGTGAGATCTGATATAGATAATAAGATAAGTGTTTTTGGTATTTTTTGTTGTATAGATTGGAAAATAAAGATTGCAAGATAAATAGTAAACTTGAATTGTAGATCGGAAACTTATATGATGTAAAGTAGACCCGGGGGCCATAGGTTTCACTAGTGGCTTCTCTCAAGATAGCAAATATTACGGTGGGTGAACAAATTACTGTCGAGCAATTGATAGAAAAGCGCATAGTTATGAGAATATCTAGGCATGATCATGAACATAGGCATCACGTCCGTGTCAAGTAGACCGAAACGATTCTGCATCTACTACTATTACTCCACACATCAACCGCTATCCAGCATGCATCTAGAGTATTAAGTTCATAAGAACGGAGTAACGCATTAAGCAAGATGACATGATGTAGACGGATAAACTCAAGCAATATGATATAAACCCCGTCTTTTTATCCTCGATGGCAACAATACAATACGTGTCGATTCCCTTTCTGTCACTGGGATCGAGCACTGCAAGATTGAACGCAAAGCTAAGCACTTCTCCCATTGCAAGAAAGATCAATCTAGTAGGCCAAACCAAACTGGTAATTCGAAGCGACTTGCAAAGATATTAAATCATGCATATAAGAATTTAGAGAAGAATCAAATATTGTTCATAGATAATCTTGATCATAAACCCACAATTCATCGGATCTCGGCAAACACACCGCAAAAAGAATTACATCGAATAGATCTCCAAGAACATTGAGGAGAACTTTGTATTGAGAACCAAATAGAGAGAAGAAGCCATCTAGCTAATAACTATGGACCTGAAGGTCTATGGTAAACTACTCACACATCATCGGAGAGGCTATGGTGTTGATGTAGAAGCCCTCCGTGACCGAATCCCCCTCCGGCGGAGCGCCGGAAAAGGCCCCAAGATGGGATCTCACGGGTACAGAAGGTTGCAGCGGTGGAGAAGTGGTTTCATGGCTCCCCTGGATGTTTTCAGGGTATAAGAGTATATATAGGCGAAAGAAGTAGGTCGGTGGAGCTACGACGGGCCCAAGAGGGTGGGGGCACGCCTACCCCCCTGGGCGCGCCCTCCTGCCTCGTAGCCGCCTCGTTGCTTCCTTGACTTCCACTCCAAGTCTCCTGGATTGCATTTGTTCCAAGAAAGATCCTCGCGAAGGTTTCGTTCCGTTTGGACTCCGTTTGATATTCCTTTTCTGCGAAACACTGAAATAGGCAAAAAAAACAGCAACTGGCACTGGGCCTCCGGTTAATAGGTTAGTCCCAAAAATAATATGTAGCGACCAGACCTCAGACAGTCTGTGCTCCTGTGTTCCAGTGTCATCCCTGGATCAGTAATGCTGACACACACAGTTCAATGGAGGATTTATAATAGAGTAGCAATCACACACTTATTACAACGAGTATCTCAAAAGAGAAATAAGTATGATAAATATGGCTTAAGGCCATCTAAATACGATAACAGCGGAAGACTTGGAAGATAAGTGAGTCCATCAACTCCAACGGCATCACTGAGTATAAGACCACGACCTAAGGCACCTTACTCGTTGTCTGAAAAGTCTGCAACATGAAACGTTGCAGCCCGAAACGGGTCAGCACATGGAATATGTTGGCAATAACACATAGAGAGTAATGAACAGAATGATGCTATCACTACATGCATATTTGGCTGGTGGAAAGCTCAATGGTTACTGTTTTGCAAAAAGCCAATTTTTCCCTACATCAAAGGAATAAACTTTATTTAACTATCATGGTGGTTGTGAAACATTGAGATGGTTGACAGCATCTCAATCCCAATTAAGTATCATCCTTAACCCAACAAAATTAATTAAAGTAACATGGTGATGAGATTCACATGATAATCCAGATACTAGATACTCAAGATTTGTCTATAACCGGGGACACGGCTAACCATGATTAGTTTATACACTCTGCAGAGGTTTGTGCACTTTTCCCCACAAGACTCGATCGCCTCCGCTTGATTCTCGCACTACATGATGTTTGAGAAACGGATGACCGAGACACAGTCTTTCCGAAGAGGTCCCCTTAACCGATAGATAGGCCGGTACACCTACAATCCCCTACATCTACTAGCCCATCATGGAAAGGTTTCCCACAACTTACTCAACTATGCTAGAGCCCATAATATCTTGCGGCTGCACACGGAAGTTTCTAGCATGAATAATCTCATGATCCCTTTGAGCCTGGGTGGCGGTCCATAAAAAGAAACAGGCAATCACTGGAATACCCAGGTGCCTCAATCCACCCAGATGTGAGTTTTAGTTGCCACCTTAAGTAAACCATTAATTAACAATCTCACATCTGTCATGGATATCTCTCAAACCCAATCCACGTCTACGAGCATAGCATTGCAATATAAGCAAACGTAGAAGTAACTCCCAAGGGTTTGATAGTAAACAGGTAATAGGTACTACCTCAACTACTTCCCGATTCCCACAGTTTAAATCAGATCCTAACCATGCAATGTTTGAGGGTTGATCTAATGCAATACAACTGGGTAGTAAAGAGGTATGATCAAAGTGTTACTTGCCTTGCTGATGATCCGTGAAACCTAGAGATTCGAAGGAGCAAGCGGCGCACTCCGGGTACTCTATCGCAAACAAACAAGCATACAATAAGCACTCAACTAATGCACAAGAAAAACTCAAATAAAAGAACTAACCAGAAGGTTCAACTTAAGAACTCCGGTTTGCAAAAAGAATCAAATCGAACGAAGCAACGAAAGTCAAACGGCGAAAGAAACAAGCTTCGTTTACTAATCTGGATCTAGGTCAAATTTTACAGTAGCAAAAACTTGTTTGAGTTGGTTAAACGGAAAGAGAATTTCGAGACGAACTCTAGGCGCTTGAATCGCCTAATTCCGATAAACGAGCGAAAAGTTAAACTAAAACGAAAAACAGATCGGAAATCGCGATCTAGAAAATCGCGGATAATCCGACGAAAAAGAAAACTGATGAACAGTTAATCGAACGGACGTTCGTTAACTGTGACTAACCGGTGAACACGTTCATTAAAACGAACGGTCCGGCGAACGTTCACTAACTAACTAAACCGAAAAAAAATAAACCGATCTAATATAAAAAAATAAACCTAGGGTTTCAGAAATAAAACGAAGCGGTTTTTTTTAGAAAACCGGCGTGGCGGCGGCGGTTCGGTATACCTCGGCAAGGTAACTCCGGCGGGGCGGGACGGGCTCCGGCGGGGTTCGGGGGTGCGGCGAGGGGCGGGGAGGCGACGGGTGGCGGCGGGGTCGAGGAGGGGGCGGCGAAACGGCGTCGGCGGCGGCTCCTCGCGGCGTCGGCTCGGGCGGCTCCGGCGGGCTCCTTCGGCGGCTTCGGGCGGGTCGGGGTGAGGGGTGGGGCGGCGGCGGGGGAGTATTTATGAGAGGGGGGTGCTGCCGTGGGGGAGGGGCAAGGCGGCGGGCGGCGTTGTCCTCGATCGGGACTCGGTCGGGCGGCGGCGCAGACTCCAGGTCGGAGACGACGGCGCGGTGGGCTGGGCCGCTCGGCTTGGCCTCGGCCCAGTCGGCGCTCGCGGTTTTTTTTAAATAATTCCGCCGAACCTAAAAAAATCCTGGAAAAATAAATAAAAATCTAAAAATGCCAAAATAAATTTTCATCGTCTAATTAAAATAATTAGAACGAGATGAACATTTCCTTGGCCCTAAAATGCAGTTTTGAAAACATGCAATTTTTCTAATGCAAATAAAATTGCAAATAAAATCCGAATAAAATCAAATATTTGATTTTAATATTTTTCCTCCAATATTTCAATTATTTTGGAGAAGTCATATTTTCTCTCTCATTTATTTTAATATGAAATATTTTTCGGAGAGAAAAATAATTAAAACCAAAAATCCTCGTTTCATTATTTGATAAAAATCAAATATGAAAATCGGGAAAATCCCCAACTCTCTCCTAGGGTCCTTGAGTTGCTTAGGATTCGAGGATGAGAAAGCAATAAAATATGATATGCATGATGATCTAATGTATAACATTCCAAATTGAAAATTTGGGATGTTACATAATATAAAAGTGCATATTAAAGCTCATTAAACATCCAAAACAGATAATACAATAGCATGGAACAATCAAAAATTATAGATACGTTGGAGACGTATCCGCATCCCCAAGCTTAATTCCTGCTCGTCCTCGAGTAGGTAAATGATAAAACATAATTTTTGATGTGGAATGCTACGTAACATAATTTCCAATGTAATTTTCTTTATTGTGGCATGAATGTTCAGATCCAAAAGATTCAAGATAAAGGTTTAATATTGACATAAAAATAATAATATTTCAAGCATACTAACTAAGCAATTATGTCTTCTCAAAATAACATAGCCAAAGAAAGCTTATCCCTACAAAATCATATAGTTTGGTCATGTTTCATTTTCGTCACACAAAATTCTCTCACCATGCACAACCCTCGATGACAAGCCAAGCAATCGTTTCATACTTTAGTATTCTCAAACTTTTTCAACTTTCACGCAATACATGAGCGTGAGCCATGGACATAGCACTACGGGTGGAATAGAATATGATGATGGAGGTTGTGTGGAGAAGACAAAAAGGAGAAAGTCTCACATCGACGCGGCTAATCAACGGGCTATGGAGATGCCCATCAATTGATGTCAATGCGAGGAGTAGGGATTGCCATGCAACGGATGCACTAGAGATATAAATGTATGAAAGCTCAACAAAAGAAACTAAGTGGGTGTGCATCCAACTTGCTTGCTCACGAAGACCTAGGGCATTTGAGGAAGCCCATTGTTGGAATATACAAGCCAAGTTCTATAATGAAAAATTCCCACTAGTGTACGAAAGTGACAATTTAAGAAACTTTCTATCATGAAGATCATGGTGCTACTTTGAAGCACAAGTGTGGAAAAAGGATAGTAGCATTGTCCCTTCTCTATTTTTCTCTCATTTTTTTTGGCCTTCTCTTTTTTTTATTTGGCCTTTCTCTCTTTTTTTTATTTGGCCTTTCCTTTTTTTGGCCTTTTTTTTCCTTTTTTTTTATTTTCTCACACGGGACAATGCGCTAATAATGATGATCATCACACTTCTATTCATTTATAACTCAAGGATTACAACTCGATACTAGAACAAAATATGACTCTATATGAGTGCCTCCGGCGGTGTACCGGGATGACAATAAATCAAGAGTGACATGTATGAAAAATTATGCATGGTGGCCTTGCCACAAATACGATGTCAACTACATGATCATGCAAGGCAATATGACAATGATGAAGCGTGTCATAATAAACGGAACGGTGGAAAGTTGCATGGCAATATATCTCGGAATGGCTATGGAAATGCCATAATAGGTAGGTATGGTGGCTGTTTTGAGGAAGATATAAGGAGGTTTATGTGTGATAGAGCGATCATATCACGGGGTTTGGATGTACTGGAGAAGTTTGCACCAACTCTCAAGGCGAGAAAGGGAATGCACGGTACCGAAGAGGCTAGCAATGATGGAAGGGTGAGAGTGCGTATAGTCCATGGACTCAACATTAGTCATAAAGAACTCACATACTTATTGCAAAAATCTACAAGTCATCAAAACCAAGCACTACGCGCATGCTCCTAGGGGGATAGATTGGTAGGAAAAGACCATCGCTCGTCCCCGACCGCCACTCATAAGGAGGACAATCAAAGAAACACCTCATGCTTCAAATTTGTTACACAACGGTTACCATACGTGCATGCTACGGGACTTGCAAACTCCAACATAAGTATTTCTCAAATTCACAATTACTTAACTAGCACGACTCTAATATCACCATCTTCATATCTCAAAACAACCATCAAGTATCAAACTTCTCATGGTATTCAATGCACTATATATGGAAGTTTTTATTATACCCATTTTGGATGCCTATCATATTAGGACTAATTTTATAGCCAAAGCAAATTACCATGCTGTTCTAAAGGAGTCTCAAAATAATATAATTGAAGCATGAGAGAACAATAATTTGTATAAAATAAAACCACCACCATGCTCTAAAAGATATAAGTGAAGCACTAGAGCAAAATTATCTAGCTCAAAAGATATAAGTGAAGCACATAGAGTATTCTAATAAATTCCAATTCATGTGTGTATCTCCCAAAAAGGTGTGTACAACAAGTATGATTGTGGTAACCTAAAAAGAAAATACTCAAATCATACAAGACGCTCCAAGAAAAACACATATCATGTGGTGAATAAAAAAATAGCCTCAAGTAAAGTTACCGATAGATGAAGACGAAAGAGGGGATGCCTTCCGGGGCATCCCCAAGCTTAGACTTTTGGTTGTCCTTGAATTTTACCTTGGGGCACCTTGGGCGTACCCAAGCTTAGGCTCTTGCCACTCCTTATTACAAAATCCATCAAATCTTTACCCAAAAACTTGAAAACTTCACAACACAAAACTCAACAGAAAATCTTATGAGCTCCGTTAGTATAAGAAAACAAATCACCACTTTAAGGTACTTTAATGAACTCATTCTTTATTTATATTGGTGTTAAACCTACTGTATTCCAACTTATCTATGGTTCATACCCCCCGATACTAGCCATAGATTCATCAAAATAAGCAAAACAACACACGAAAAACAGAATCTGTCAAAAACAGAACAGTCTGTAGTAATCTGTAACTTGCGAATACTTCTGGAACTCCAACAATTCTACCAAATTAGTATGACCAGGGTAATTTGTATATTAATCTACTGCAAAAGTAATGAGGGTAAAAGCTCATTTCTTTGATTTATGAAAATTATTTTCGTGAGCGCAAAGTTTCTATCTTTTATAGCAGGATCAAACAACTATCATCCAAGAAGATCCTAAAGGCTTTACTTGGCACAAACACTAACTAAACCACAAAGAACACAATCATAGGAGTAGCATGATGAATTATTTATTACTAAACATGAACAAAAATCAAGGAACAAAAATAAAATTGGGTTGCCTCCCAACAAGCGCTATCGTTTAACGCCCCTAGCTAGGCATAAAAACAAGAATAGATCTAGGTATTGACATCTTTGGTGGGCAATACATAAGTGGATCTCATAATAGATTCATAAGGTAATTTAATTTTCTTCCTAGGAAAGTGTTCCATGCCTTTCCTTAATGGAAATTGGAATATAATATTTCCTTCTTTCATATCAATAATTGCACCAATCGTTCTAAGGAAAGGTCTACCAAGAATAATAGGACATGTAGGATTGCATTCTATATCAAGAACAATGAAATCTATGGGCACATAATTCCTATTTGCAACAATAAGAACATCATTAATCCTTCCCATAGGTTTCTTAATCGTGGAATCCGCAAGGTGCAAATTTAAAGAACAATCATCAAATTCACGGAAACCTAACACATCACACAATGTTTTTGGAATCGTGGAAACACTAGCACCCAAATCACATAAAGCATAGCATTCATGATCTTTAATCTTAATTTTAATAGTAGGTTCCCACTCATCATAAAGTTTTCTAGGGATATAAACTTCTAATTCAAGTTTTTCTTCATAAGATTGCATTAAAGCATCAACGATATGTTTAGTAAAAGCTTTGTTTTGATCATAAGCATCAGGAGAATTTAACATGGATTGCAACAAGGAAATACAATCTATCAAAGAGAAATTATCATAACTAAATTCCTTGAAATTATCAAAGTTTTCACCTCTTCAATCCCACTTTTACCAATTTTTGCATCAAGATCTAAAAACTCCGAATCATTGGGACGCCTTTTAACTAAAGTTGACTCATCTCCAGTCCCATATTTATCAACATTCACATTGTCAAACAAAGATTTAATAGGAGACACATCAATCACTTTTATATCTTCATCATTATTATCATGAAAACTAGAAGAACACACTTTCACAAAGCAATCTTTTTTAGCACGCATCCTAGCGGTTCTTTCTTTGCACTCATCAATGGAACTTCTCATGGCTTTGAGAGACTCATTGATATCATGCTTAGGTGGAATAGATCTAAGTTTCAAAGAATCAATATCAAGAGAAATTCTATCCACGTTCCTAGCCAACTCATCAATCTTAGGCAATTTTTCTTGAAGCAAAGCATTGAAATTCTTTTGTGACTTCATAAATTCTTTAACACTAGTCTCAAAATCAGAGGGTATCTTATTAAAATTTCCATAAGAATTGTTGTAGGAATTACCATAATTATTAGAGGAATTACTATGAAACGGCCTAGGATTAAAATTTCCTCTATACACGTTGTTACCAAAATTGTTCGTACCAACAAAATTCACATCCATAGATTCGTTATTATTCTCAATCAAAGTGGACAAAGGCATATCATTAGGATCAGAAGAAACACTTTTGCTAGCAAACAATTTCATAAGTTCATCCATCTTTCCACTTAACACATTAATCTCTTCAATAGCATGAACTTTTTTACTAGTGGATCTTTCGGTATGCCATTGAGAATAATTAACCATAATATTATCTAGGAGTTTAGTAGCCTCTCCTAAAGTGATCTCCATAAAAGTGCCTCCCGCGGCCGAATCTAAAAGATTTCTAGAAGCAAAATTCAATCTGGCATAAAAATTTTGTATAATCATCCATAAATTCAAGCCATGTGTAGGGCAATTACGTATCATTAATTTCATCCTCTCCCAAGCTTGTGCAACATGCTCATGATCAAGTTGCTTAAAATTCATAATATCGTTTCTAAGAGAGATGATCTTAGCGGGAGGAAAATACTTAGACATAAAAGCATCTTTGCACTTATTCCATGAATCAATACTATTTTTAGGCAAAGAGGAGAACCAAGTTTTAGCACGATCTCTAAGCGAAAGTTGTTTAGATGTGTAGCGGCATCTTCACTAGGAAGGCCAGAAAATTGATCTTTCATTACAAGATTCAACAAAGCAGCATTGATTTCACAAGATTCAGCATTGGTAGTAAGAGCAATCGGAGTGCTAATAAAATCATTATTGTTGGTATTGGAAAATTCACACAATTTAGTATTGTCTTGAGCCATCGTGACAAACAATCAATCCAACACACAAGCACACAAGAAGCAAGCGAACGGAAAAGAGGCGAACAAAAAAAGGGCGAATAAAACGGCAAAGGTGAAGTGGGGGAGAGGAAAACGAGAGGCAAATGGCAAATAATGTAATGCGAGGGAGAAGAGTTTGTGATGGGTACTTGGTATGTCTTGACTTGAGCATAGATCTCCCCGGCAACGGCGCCAGAAATCCTTCTTGCTACCTCTTGAGCATGTGTTGGTTTTCCCTTTGAAGAGGAAAGGGTGATGCAGCAAAGTAGCGTAAGTATTTCCCTCAGTTTTTGAGAACCAAGGTATCAATCCAGTAGGAGACTACACGCAAGTCGCCTAGTACCTGCACAAACAATCAAGTACCTTGCAACCAACGCGATAAAGGGGTTGTCAATCCCTTCACGGCCACTTGCAAAAGTGAGATCCGATAAAGATAATAAGATAAGTGTTTTTGGTATTTTTGTTGTATAGATTGGAAAATAAAGATTGCAAGATAAATAGTAAACTAGAATTGTAGATCGGAAACTTATATGATGTAAAGTAGACCTGGGGGCCATAGGTTTCAGTAATGGCTTCTCTCAAGATAGCAAATATTACGGTGGGTGAACAAATTACTGCTGAGCAATTGATAGAAAAGCGCATAGTTATGAGAATATCTATGCATGATCATGAACATAGGCGTCACGTCCGTGTCAACTAGACCGAAACGATTCTGCATCTACTACTCTTACTCCACACATCGACCGCTATCCAGCATGCATCTAGAGTATTAAGTTCATAAGAACGGAGTATCGCATTAAGCAAGAT
Source organism: Aegilops tauschii subsp. strangulata (assembly GCF_002575655.3). Taxonomy (NCBI): domain Eukaryota; kingdom Viridiplantae; phylum Streptophyta; class Magnoliopsida; order Poales; family Poaceae; genus Aegilops; species Aegilops tauschii. The sequence goes on from NC_053035.3 coordinate 466,598,300, forward strand.
GACATGATGTAGAGGGATAAACTCAAGCAATATGATATAAACCCCATCTTTTTATCGTCGATGGCAACATACAATACGTGTCGGTACCCTTTCTGTCACTGGGATCGAGCACCGCAAGATTGAACCCAAAGCTAAGCACTTCTCCCATTGCAAGAAAGATCAATCTAGTAGGCCAAACCAAACTAATAATTCGAAGAGACATGCAAAGATATTAAATCATGCATATAAGAATTCAGAGAAGAATCAAATATTGTTCATAGATAATCTTGATCATAAACCCACAAGTCATCGGATCTCGGCAAACACACCGCAAAAAGAATTACATTGAATAGATCTCCAAGAACATCAAGGAGAACTTTGTATTGAGAACCAAAGAGAGAGAAGAAGCCATCTAGCTAATAACTATGGACCCGAAGGTCTGTGGTAAACTACTCACACATCATCGGAGAGGCTACGGTGTTGATGTAGAAGCCTTCCATGATCGAATCCCTCTCCGGCGGAGCACCGAAAAAGGCCCCAAGATGGGATCTCACAGGTACAGAAGGTTGCAGCGGTGGAAAAGTGGTTTCATGGCTCCCCTGGATGTTTTCAGGGTATAAGAGTATATATAGGCGAAAGAAGTAGGTCGGTGGAGCTACGAGGGGCCCACGAGGGTGGGGGCGCGCCTACGCCCCTAGGCGCGCCCTCCTGCCTCGTGGCCGCCTCGTTGCTTCCTTGACTTCCACTCCAAGTCTCCTGGATTGCGTTTGTTCCAAGAAAGATCCTCGCGAAGGTTTCGTTCCGTTTGGACTCCGTTTGATATTCCTTTTCTGCCAAACACTGAAATAGGCAAAAAAAATAGCAACTGGCACTGGGCCTCCGGTTAATAGGTTAGTCCCAAAAATAATATAAAAGTGCATATTAAATCCCATTAAACATCCAAAACAGATAATATAATAGCATGGAACAATCAAAAATTATAGATACGTTGGAGACGTATCAGGATCCTCCAGTTAGACCTGCGGCGCGGGATCCCGAAGAGATACTCCCGCCAAGATCAGCTTCGGGATTGCGGCCCGGATCGTCTGCGCGAGTTTCATCTGTATTATCTGTTTGCTGCATGAAATCAAAGGAATTTTCGCCTATTTCCTCGCCAGTTTCCTGCATACTTTCAGCAGAGCTTTGTGCATGAGCATTTGATATTGACATATGGTCATCAGGACCTACTACACCCCCGGGAACATAGGCTGATGGAGGAAGGAGGTGAGATGGAAGAAGGACAAGTTCCCTGTGAAGTTGTGCCCCGGCGTTTGGATGGAGGTGTGAAAACGGAAAAATGTGCTCGTCAAACACCACATCACGAGACACATAAACCCGTCCATTAGAGACTAAGCACTTGTATCCTTTGTGAAGGCTACTGTACCCCAAAAACACACATTGTTTGGACCGAAATTCAAGTTTGTGTTTGTTGAAGGGACATAGGTTTGGCCACACCGCACAACCAAAAATGCGAAGCAACGAATAATTTGGTTTAGTGCCAAAGAGACGCTCCAGTGGTGTTTGGTTGGCGATAACTCTACTAGGAATACGATTTATGAGGTAAACTGCTGTGAGAAAGGCCTCATCCCAAAACTTCAAAGGCATGAAGGAATGAGCAAGAAGGGAGAGGCCAACCTCTACAATGTGTCTATGCTTTCGTTCAGCAGAGCCATTCTGCTGATGGGCATGAGGGCAAGAGACATGGTGGGTGATGCCAATGTGTTCAAAAAATGTGTGAAGTTTTTGGTATTCACCCCCCCCCCCCAATCAGTCTGCATAGCAAGAATTTTGCGATCAAAAGGTCGTTCAACATGCTTTTGGAAGAGATGGAATTTCTCAAACACATTAGACTTATTCTTGAGTAAATAAACCCAGCTAAATTTACTAAAATCATCAATGAAGCTCACATAATATTTTTTCTGCCTACAGAAGTTGGTCCAGGACAACACACATCTAAAAAAAGCTCTAATGGAGCTTCCGACTCACTAGTAGACCTAGAATAAGGAAGTTTATGGCTCTTGGCCATTTGACATGCATCACAAACCAGATGATGATCTTGTTTATTTGACACTGGAAGACTAAAATCACGAAGAATACCACCGGTAGCGAAGGATGCCCGAAGCGTTTGTGCCACCGTGAAGTGGATGGTTTTGCAATCCCTGGCACTTGACCATGAGGAACACCCTGATGAGTGGATACAGGGAACAGGCCATCTCTACTCTTGTTTTGAAGAATGGTGCTCCGAGTGGCCCGATCCTTGACAAAGAAAATTTTAGGGTAAATCTCAAGAAAAGCATGATTGTCTTTCATAAGACGATGAGAGGAAAGTAAACTCTGGTCGGCTTGTGGAGCATGGAGGATGTTGTTTAGTGCTAAAGAGGAACCATTAGGGGTAGTAAGAACTGAATGACCAATATGTGCAACATCCATACCTTGACCACTCGCCATGTGGATTTGTTCTGTGCCGGTGTAATGATCACGAACAGCGAGCTTTTCCAACTCTCTCGTCACGTGGTCAGTAGCGCCGGTGTCAAGATACCAATTGGTATCAACTCCATAGGAGTGAGCTGCGTTGGCCGAGTGATTGATGACCCACAAGTATAGGGGATCAATTGTAGCTCTTTTCGATAAGTAAGAGTGTCGAATCCAACGAGGAGCGGAAGGAAATGACAAGTAGTTTTCAGTAAGGTAATGTCTGCAAGTTCTGAAATTGTAAGTAAAGGAGTAGTTTGATAGCAAGATAATTTGTAATGAGCAAGTAACGATAGTAGTAACAAAAGTGCAGCAAGGTAGCCCAATCCTTTTGAGGCAAAGGACAGGCCAAAACCGTCTCTTATAATAAGCAAAGCGTTCTTGAGGGTACACGGGAATTTCATCTAGTCACTTTCATCATGTTGGTTCGATTTGTGTTCGCTACTTTGATAATTTGATATGTGGGTGGACCGGTGCTTAGGTGTTGTTCTTACTTGAACAAACCTCCTACTTATGATTAACCCTCCCGCAAGCATCCGCAACTACGAGAAAAGTATTAACAATAAATTCTAATCATAGCATTAAACTTTCTGATCCAATTGGTCCCTTACGGAATAGCGCATAAACTGGGGTTTAAGTTTCTGTCACTCTCGCAACCCACCATCTAATTGCTACTTCACAACGCATTCCCTTAGGCCCAAATATGGTGAAGTGTCATGTAGTCGACGTTCAATTGACACAACTAAGGGAATCACAACATACATACTATCCAAATATCGAACACATATCAAGTTCACATGATTACTTGCAACATGATTTCTCCTGTGACCTCAAGAACACAAGTAACTACTCTTAAATGATGAACATTCTCATGATCAGAGGAGTATTAAATAGCATATTGGATCTGAACGTATAATCTTCCACCAAATAAACCATATAGTAATCAACTACAAGATGTAATCAACACTACTAGTCACCCACAAGCACCAATCTATAGTTCCGGTAACAAGATTGAACACAAGAGATGAACTAGGGTTCGAGATGAGATGGTGATGTTGAAGATGTTGATGGAGATTGCCCTCCCCAAGATGGGAGAGTTGTTGGCGATGATGAGGACGATGATTTCCCCCTCCGGGAGTGAAGTTCGCAAAAGTGCTCCTACCCAAGTTCCGCCTCGAGGCGGTGGCGCTTCATCCCGAAAGTACTCCTCTTCTTTTTTCTAGGTCAAAATGGCTTATATACCAGAAGATGGGCATCGGAGGTGGGCCGAGGAGGCCACAACCCCCCAGGGCGCGCCAGGGGGGCCTGGCGCACCCAGGTGGGTTGTGCCCACCTGGTGCCCCCCCCCCCTCTCGTAGTTATTTGATCCAGTAATTCTTATATATTCCATGAAAAATCTCCGTGAAGTTTCAGCCCATTTGGAGTTGTGTAGAATAGGTAGCCTGACGTAGATTTTTCAGGTCCAGATTTCCAGCTGCTGGAATTCTCCCTCTTGGTGTGTACCTTGCAAATTATGAGAGAAAAGGCATTACAATTACTCCAAAAAGCATTATTATGGATAAAAACATTATAAATAACAGTAAGAAAACATGATGCATAATGGACGTATCAACTCCCCCAAGCTTAGACCTCGCTTGTCCTCAAGCGAAAACCGAAATCGAAAAATATGTCCACATGCTTTGAGAAAGAGGTGTCGATAAAAACAAAATACGGACATAGAAGTATCATGTTGATTATTATAAAAGCAACAAAATTGAACGTAGGATTTTTATCATAGAACTTTCATCATTTACTTCTCATGAATAAGTAATAGTTCATCACATAATCGAAGTATAAAGCAAAAACTCTATTAGAAACCAACAAACTATGTTCTTAGTCAATTTTGCAACTATAATTCATCATCTTTTCAGGAAGGGTCACGTGTTACAGCCTTTAGGCAAGTCCACATACTCAACCATCATATAGTTTTCTATGATTGCTAACACTCACCGCATACCCATGAGAAAAACGTTTCAACCGGACACATAGGAAGATAGGGGCTTATAGTTTCGCCTCCCAACATACTCACCTCAAGGGTGATGTCAACAATAGTAACTCATGCTATCTATATTCAACTGGACATATGTGCCTAGATCTTTCCTCACCACATGTTGCTTGCCAAAGGAGAAAATAAAAGGAATAGAGGGAAAACTTTGACTCTTTGCATAAAAGTAAATACATAAAAGTAAAAGATAGGCCCTTCGCAAAGGGAAGCAGAGGTTGCCATGCGCTTATTTGTTTGTATGCTCAATCCCTTGGTGCAAAAGAACGTCACGTTGTATTGCCCCTTAAGATGACAACCTTTATTATGCAGTCTGTCGCTTTTATTCTTTGTCATCCAAGTTCGTACAACGCTCAATTTTCTCTTACACTAAATGATCTCACACTTTTAGAAGCAATTTTTATTGCCTTTTTGCACCGATGACAACTTACTTGAAGGATCTTGCTCAATCCCTAGGTAGGTATGGTGGACACTTGAAAATAAGATTTGGGTTTAAGGGTTTTTGGATGCACAAGTAGTATCTCTACTTAGTGCGGAATTTTTGGCTAGCAAAGATAGGGGGCAAGCACCACATGTTAAAGGATCTATGACAATATGACTTCTATGTGATATAAACAAACATAAACCATTAAGTTTTCTTCCTTGTCCAACGTCAACAATTTTGGCATATAATATTTTGAAGAGGGCTCACAATCACAAAAGACTTCTAGGATAGTATATTTATATGTGAATCTTCTCTTCCCTTATTAATTCTTTCGTGAGTTGCATCATTGACTAATGATATGTTTGTCAACCTCTAATAAAATTTTCTACTTATACTTTTCCTTATGTGGTGCCATCACCTACCATAGGATTAGTATATGATCTTATTGATTTATTTCTTTCCTTTCATTTATTTCCTTTCTCTTTTTCTTTCTTTATTTATTTTCTTTTATTCGCAACATGAAAGTAAAGAGAGCAAACACTCATACTAAACTTTATTATATAACTTGCACACGATTACAAGGATAGATCACTAAGCAAACTCTTAAAGAAGAAATGATCGAACTAAAATTTTATTCATCTAAAGCAAGAGATCAAACTAAAATAAGTAAAACACTACTGGAATCAGTTAATTTGCCATCTGCCAGCTCTTTGCCGTCTGCTAGCGGACGGCAAAGAAGGTCTTTGCCATCAGCTACCCAAAAGCAGACGGCAAAGAAAATGGCAGACAGCAAAACAGGCCTTTGCCATCAGTCAGTTCTTTGCCGTCAGCTGGCGGACGGCAAAGAATCTTTGCCGTCAGCTGGCGGACGGCAAAGAGAGAGGTGGCCCCCCACTAACGAGCCGTTTACGGAAAAAAACGCCCCCACTTTGCCGTCTGCTAGCAGACGGCAAAGAGACAAAACAGCGGACGGCAAACCAGATCCACACCCCCACCGCACGTTATCTCTTCTCTCCCTCTCTCCCCCCCGCCGTTATCTCTTCTCTCCCTCTCTCCCCTCCCCGAGGCTCACCAGATCCGCACCAACCGCCGCCCCCGCCGCTCCTCGCTCCGCCACCTCCTCTCCTCGCCGGCCGTCTCCGCGGCCTGCCTCCTCTTCGGCCTCGCCGGGTTCCTCGCCGCCGCGGTCTCCCTCTCCCGGGCGCCCGCCGAGGCCCCGCGGGGCCGCTGCCCGGACTCCTCGCACCCGCTCTCCGTCTCCGTCGCCTGGGACCGGCGCCCCGGGGATGCCGCGGGCGGCGCCACCGACCTCCCGGCGGGCCTCGCCACCGGATCGCGCGGCAGGCACAAGGTGGGGGAGCCGCGACCTCGAACAGGAGGCCGCCGCCTGGGGTGCATTGATTCGAGCTAGGGTTTCAGTCAATCGGTCGGGACCATGGAGTCACCGCCGCCCAAGCGCAACGCCGTCCACGTCGGCGAGGACGGAATCAGCGCCCTCCCCGACCACCTCCTCCTCGACATCCTCGAGCGCCTCCACCTACGCGAGGCGGTCCGCGCCGGCGCGCTCTCCACGCGGTGGCGGCACCTCCCCAGCGTCCTCTCGCTCGTGCACCTCGACGCCGGTCACTTCCGCGGCGCCACATCGCTCCAGGTCATGGACGCGTTCACGGGCGCGGCGCGGGCCTTGCTCACTCGGGTGCCTCCCGCCGAGGGAGTGTGCGAGAGTGGTGCCCTCAAGGTGCTCGTCCTCAGCTTCTACACGTCTTCCCCTCACCTGACCTCATTAGCACTTGCAGTAGGCTCAGGCACCTCAGCTTGAGATTCTGCAGACTGCTTGATCTGCACTCCACGCTCAAGATCGATGTGCCGTGCTCTGAGCTCCAGGAGCTTGAGTTCATCGGCCTTTTGTGCACACGGATCGAGCTCGTCTCTGTCCCCAAGCTTAGACAAGTGGAGTGCAAATGTTGGCTCTTCAATAACCCTCCAGTGCGCTTTGGCTACGTTCCTGAGCTTCGCGGTTTAGTACTCGCTTCTAAAGCCAAGGCATGGCAAGAGCCATTCGCGCTTAGCGAATGCCTGTCAACGAGTGTTGGTGCCAGGAACCTGTCAACACTGACTCTGTGTTTTGGGTACCAAATGGTATACTTAATTTCTGCGCACCACTTAAATATAAATCTTCTGCATCGTCATACCATGTCTTCTCTACCAGTTTCAGTTGTGCATGTATGTTCTTGCTGCAGATTTTGATTCAGCCAGAACCTCCGAAGCAGCTCATTGCTATATTCAGAAACCTGACCTCTGTGCGTCTGGGGCCAACTAGTACCAAGATTTTTTTTAACTTGGTACCACAGAAAGATGTATACCTAAAAAGTGCCCTGGGGCCACATGTTAGTGACACATGAATGGCACTTCACAACTTGAATGTGTCGTGGTTGTGGTTGTGGGATGTGCCGTGGCACGGTGGTGCTGGATGTGCCCACGTCGTCGGCGGTGCTGGATGTGCCGTGGCGCGGTGGTGCTGGATGTGCCCACGTCGCCGGCGGTGCTGGATGTGCCGTGGCGCGGTGGTGCCCCTGGGTGGCGCCTCCGTGCTGCGGTGCCCCTGGTTGGCGCCTTCGTGCCCGTGCTCTCACTGGTGCCGCCGTTGTGGTGCTCTCTGGCAAGCTCCGGCTTGTTGTGGTGGTGTTGGTTGTGATGCTGGTCACACCATAGTGATGGTGTGGCTGCATCCTACTTCGGCTACAACTCCTTTTGGTGAGCTTCTCCTTGCTCCCCTCCTGATCTCTCTAATGCATAGCTCTAGATCTTGATCTTGTGGGATGTGAGGCTCTATTAGCTGTGGTTAGCTACTGTAGATGAGTATCAACTTGTTTTGGAGCTCTCTGTGATGATTCTTGCTATGTCAGGGTTTTGGTCAGTGACCATCTATGTGTATTTGTGAAGTATATATACTCCTGTACTACTCTGTTCTGTTTAGTTGATCCTGGAGTTGTTACTTTGGTCAGTTACTTTACTCATGAGCGGATACTCACTTGTTCTTAGTTATTTTACTTCTAATACTGATATGAACAGATACCACTTGGTTTGGCTATTCCTATTTGTCTCTTTCTAATAGCCTATGAACAGATGTTATACTTGGTTTTGGCTGTTACTTTCCTAGTTTTCTACTGATAAGACAGATACTACATCTAATTTGGGCAGTGATGCTGGTCTGAGCCCCCCTCTCTTAGGCTTAATTTACATGTGACTATCCCTGTGCTGTGATGAACTAGCCCTGGCACTTCCAGGCTGTCTGAGCACATAATCCCTCAAGTATACCTTGAGGTCTTCTGTAGCTCTCCTTAATAGTTATCTCTTCTAAGCTGCTGGTGGTTGGATGTGTTGGGACTTGGTCTGGTTGGCTGATTATCTTGATCTCAAGTACTGGCTCCTAGGGCATTGCATTTCACCAAGTGAAATGCTACATTTCTACTCCTAACCCATTCTCTCTTTCTTAGTGTTTTTGTTATGCGGGTTGGAAGAAAAGAAGAAGATCCGGAGAAGATCTTAGTAATAAGATAGTCTTTTAGGAAAATAGATATTTAGTTTTAGATCATTCCTTGTAATATTTGTTGGATATGTGTTCATGGATATGTGTTGGATATATATGTGTTCATGACTATATATTGGTAACATGTGTTGGATATATATGTGTTCATGAGTATTGGTAATATGTGTTGGATATGCTATATTGGTCACATATATATATGTGTTTCATTTTCTGTGAAAATGAATTGATATAAGAAGAAACAGAATTAATGCCTATTTGGTCTCTTTGCCATCTGCCAACAGATGGCAAAGAGCCTGCAGCCTTTGCCGTCAGCTGGCGGACGGCAAAGGCTGCCGTTAGCCACCTAACGGACACTAACACTACTCATTTTGCCGTCCGCTTCTTTGCCGTCCGCCGCAGATGGCAAAGAGCCTTTGCCGTCCGCCGCCTGGAAGCAGACGGCAAAGTAGGTCTTTGCCGTAGCCTTCTTTGCCGGAGCCTTTTGCCGTCCGCGGCTGACGGCAAAGGTCTTTGTCGTCCGCCTTTCGAGCCTTTGCCGTCCGCCGTGGCAGACGGCAAAGTAGCTGTTTCCTGTAGTGAAAGAAATAAGATAGTGGGATGATACGATACCAAGGCACCTCCCCCAAGCTTGGCGGAAGCCAAGGGGAGTGCGCATACACGATACTCAGTTCTCCTTTGGTGGTGAAGAAGATGATGGTGGTGATGAAGGAGAGATCTTGTCCTCGGATTTCCATGGCAGTGGTCCACCATCATAAGAGGAGGAGTGAGTCTCACGGGTCCTGCAACAAGCAGCCAAACTCATACCTTTGAACCTTGCCTCATATTCAAAGAGTTGGTTTCGGAGGTCATAGATCTGGCTTTGATGGAAGTTGATTTGCTCGTTGAGGGTGAAGACGATGTCCTTCATGGGCTTGCCATCCACCATGAGATCACGGGAAAGGTCCGCGATCATGAGGTGATTAGAATTGAGCCTGCGCTCCACCATCCCCTTGCACCGGAAATGTTGGGGAACGTAGTAATTTCAAAAAAAATCCTACACACTCGCAAGATCATGGTGATGCATAGCAACGAGGGGGAGAGTGTTGTCTACGTACCCTCATAGACCGTGAGCGGAAGCATTATGACAACGCTGTTGATGTAGTCGTACGTCTTCACGATCGACCGATCCTAGCACCGAAGGTACGGCACCTCCGCAATATGCACACATTCGGCTCGGTGACGTCCCACGAACTCACGATCCAGTAGAGTGTCGGGGAAGAGCTTCGTCAACACGACGGCGTGATGACAGTGATGATGAAGCTACCGGTGCGGGGCTTCGCCTAAGCACTACAACGATATGATCGAGGTGGATTATGGTGGAGGGGGGCACCGCACACGACTAAGAGATCAAGGATCAACTTGTGTGTCTATGGGGTGCCCCCTGGCCACGTATATAAAGGATGGAGGGAGGAGGAGGCCGGCCCTCATAGGGCGCGCCCAAAGTGTGGAGTCCTACTAGGACTCCCTAGTCCTAGTAGGATTCCACCTCCCACATGGAATAGGAAAAAGGGAAGGGAGAAGGAGAAGGAAGGAAGGGGGCGCCCCCTTTCCCTAGTCTAATTCGGACCAGTCCATGGGGAAGGGGCGTGGCCACCTTTGAGGCCTTTCTCTCCTTTCCCGTATGGCGCATTAAGGCCCAATACGAATTCACGTAACTCTCTGGTACTCTGAAAAATACCCGAATCACTCGGAACCTTTCTGATCTCCGAATATAGCCTTCCAATATATCGATCTTTACTTGACCATTTCGAGACTCCTCGTCATGTCCCCGATCTCATCTGGGACTCCGAACAAACTTCGGTCATCAAATCACATAACTCATAATACAAATCGTCATAGAGCGTTAAGCGTGCGGACCCTACGGGTTCGAGAACTATGTAGACATGGCCGAGACTCATCTCCGGTCAATAAACAATAGCGGAACCTGGATGCTCATATTGGTTCCTACATATTCTACGAAGCTCTTTATCGGTCAAACCGCATAACAACATACCTTGTTCCATTTGTCATCGGTATGTTACTTGCCCGAGATTCGATCGTCGGTATCTCAATACCTAGTTCAATCTCGTTACCGGCAAGTCTCTTTACTCATTCCGTAATGCATCATCCCGCAACTAACTCATTAGTCACATTGCTTGCAAGGCTTATAGTGATGTGCATTACCGAGAGGGCCCAGAGATACCTCTCCGATACATGGAGTGACAAATCCTAATCTCGATCTATGCCAACTCAACAAACACCATCGGAGACACCTGTAGAGCATATTTATAATCACCCAGTTACGTTGTGACGTTTGATAGCACACAAAGTGTTCCTCCGGTATTCGGGAGTTGCATAATCTCATAGTCATAGGAACATGTATGAGTCATGAAGAAAGCAATAGCAACATACTAAACGATCAAGTGCTAAGCTAACGGAATGGGTCAAGTCAATCACATCATTATCTAATGATGTGATCCCGTTAATCAAATGACAACTCATGTCTATGGCTAGGAAACTTAACCATCTTTGATTCAACGAGCAAGTCAAGTAGAGGCATACTAGTGACACTCTGTTTGTCTATGTATTCACACATGTACTAAGTTTCTGGTTAATACAATTCTAGCATGAATAATAAACATTTATCATGAAATAAGGAAATAAATAATAGCTTTATTATTGCCTCTAGGGCATATTTCCTTCAGCCTCCCACTTGCACTAGAGTCAATAATCTAGTTCACATCACCATGTTATTTAACACCAATAGTTCATATCACCATGTGATTAACACCAATAGTTCACATCGCCATGTGACCAACACTCAAAGGGTTTACTAGAGTCAGTAATCTTAGTTCACATCGCCATGTGATTAACACCCAAAGAGTACTAAGGTGTGATCATGTTTTGCTTGTGAGAGAAGTTTAGTCAACGGGTCTGCCATATTCAGATCCGTGTGTATTTTGCAAATTTCTATGTCAACAATGCTCTACACGGAGCTACTCTAGCTAATTTCTCCTACTTTCAATATGTATCCGGATTGAGACTTAGAGTCATCTGGATCAGTGTCAAAACTTGCATCAACGTAACCCTTTACGATGAACCTTTTGTCACCTCCATAATCGAGAAACATATCCTTATTCCACTAAGGATAATTTTGACCACTGTCCAGTGATCTACTCCAAGATCACTATTGTACTCCCTTGCCAAACTTAGTGTAGGGTATACAATAGATCTGGTACACAGCATGGCATACTTTATAGAACCTATGGCTGAGGCATAGGGAATGATTTTCATTCTCTTTCTATCTTCATTTGTGGTCGGGCTTTGAGTCTTACTCAATTTCACACCTTGTAACACAGGCAAGAACTCTTTCTTTGACTGTTCCATTTTAAACTATTTCAAAATCTTGTCAAGGTATGTACTCATTGAAAAAACTTATCAAGCGTCTTGATCTATCTCTATAGATCTTGATGCTCAATATGTAAGCAGCTTCACCGAGGTCTTTCTTTGAAAAACTCCTTTCAAATACTCCTTTATGCTTTCCAGAAAATTCAACATTATTTCCGATCAACAATATGTCATTCACATATACTTATCAGAAATGTTGTAGTGCTCCCACTCACTTTCTTGTAAATACAGGCTTCACCTTAAGTCTGTATAAAACCATATGCTTTGATCACTTTATCAAAGCGTATATTCCAACTCCGAGATCCTTGCACCAGTCCATAGATGGATCGCTGGAGCTTTGCACACTTTGTTAGCACCTTTAGGATTGACAAAACCTTCTGGTTGCATCATATACAACTCTTCTTTAAGAAATCCATTAAGGAATGTACTTTTGACATTCATTTGCCAGATTTCATAAAATGTAGCAATTTTGCTAACATGATTCGGACAGACTTAAGCATCGCTACGAGTGAGAAAATCTTATCGTAGTCAACACCTTGAACTTTGTCAAAAACCTTTTTCGACAAGTCTAGCTTTGTAGATAGTAACACTACTATCAGTGTCCGTCTTCCTCTTGAAGATCCATTTATTTTCTATGGCTTTCCGATCATCGGGCAGGTCAACCAAAGTCCACACTTTGTTCTCATACATGGATCCCATCTCAGATTTCATGGCCTCAAGCCATTTCCCGGAATCTAGGCTCATCATCGCTTCCTCATAGTTCGTAGGTTCGTCATGGTCTAGTAACATGACTTCCAGAACCGGATTACCGTACCACTCTGGTGCGGAACGTACTCTGGTTGACCTACAAGGTTCAGTAGTAACTTGATCTGAAGTTTCATGATCATCATCATTAATTTTCTCACTAATTGGTGTAGGCATCAGTGGAACTGATTTCTGTGATGAACTACTTTCCAATTGGGGAGAAGGTAAAATTACCTCGTCAAGTTCTACTTTCCTCCCACTCACTTCTTTCAAGAGAAACTCCTTCTCTATAAAGGATCCATTCTTAGCAAAGAATATCTTGCCTTCGGATCTGTGATAGAAGGTGTACCCAACAGTTTCCTTTGGGTATCCTATGAAGACGCATTTCTCCAATTTGGGTTCGAGCTTATCAGGTTGAAACTTTTTCACATAAGCATCGCAACCCCAAACTTTAAGAAACGGCGGCTTAGGTTTCTTGCCAAACCATAGTTCATGCGGTTTCATCTCAACGGATTTAGATGGTGCCCTATTTAACATGAATGTAGTTGTCTCGACTGCATAACCCCAAAAATGATAGTGGTAAATCTGTAAGAGACATCATAAATTGCACTATATCCAATAAAGTACGGTTATGACGTTCGGACACACCATTACGCTGTGGTGTTCCGGGTGGCATGAGTTGTGAAACTATTCCACATTGTTTCAAATGAAGGCCAAACTCGTAACTCAAATATTTGCCTCTGCGATCATATCGTAGAAACATTATTTTCTTGTTACGATGATTCTCCACTTCACTCTGAAAATCTTTGAACTTTTCAACTGTTTCAGACTTGTGTTTCATTAAGTAGATATACCCTATGAAGGTCAGAAAATAACGGTACCCGTCGCGAGTTTTAACACTCATCGGACAACATACATCGGTATGTATTATTTCCAATAAGTCAGTAGCTCGCTCCATTGTTCCGGAGAATGGAGTTTTAGTCATCTTGCCCATGAGGCATGGTTCGCAAGCATCAAATGATGCATAATCAAGTGATTCCAAAAGCCCATCAGCACGGAGTTTCTTCATGCGCTTTAAACCAATATGACCTAAACGGCAGTGCCACAAATAAGTTGCACTATCATTATTAACTTTGCATCTTTTGGCTTCAATATTATGAATATGTGTATCACTACGATCGAGATCCAACAAACTATTTTCATTGGGTGTATGACCATCGAAGGTTTTATTCATGTAAACAGAACAACAATTATTCTTTGACTTTAAATGAATAATCGTATTGCAATAAACATGATCAAATCATATTTATGCTCAACACAAACACCAAATAATATTTATTTAGGTTCAACACTAATCACGAAAGTATAGGGAGTGTGCGATGATGATCATATCAATCTTGGAACCACTTCCAACACGCATCGTCACTTCACCCTTAACTAGTCTTGTTCATTCTGCAATTCCCGTTTTGAGTTACTAATCTTAGCAACTGAACTAGTATCAAATACTGAGGGGTTGCTATAAACACTAGTAAAGTACACATCAATATCATGTATATCAAATATCCCTTTGTTCACTTTGCCATCCTTCTTATCCGCCAAATACTTGGGGTAGTTATGCTTCCAGTGACCAGTCCCTTTGCAGTAGAAGCACTTAGTCTCAGTTTTAGGTCTAGACTTGGGCTTCTTATCTTGAGCAGCAACTTGCTTGCCGTTCTTCTTGAAGTTCCCCTTCTTCCCCTTGCCCTTTTCTTGAAACTAGTGGTCTTGTCAACCATCAACACTTGATGCTTTTCTTGATTTCTACCTTCATCGATTTCAGCATCACGAAGAGCTTGGGAATCGTTTCTGTTATCCCTTGCATATTATAGTTCATCACGAAGTTCTAGTAACTTGGTGATAGTGACTAGAGAACTCTGTCGATCACTATCTTATCTGGAAGATTAACTCCCACTTGATTCAAGTGATTGTAGTACTCAGACATTCCGAGCATATGCTCACTAGCTGAGCTATTCTCCTCCATCTTGTAGGCAAAGTACTTGTCAAAGGTCTCATACCTTTCGACATGGGCATGAGTCTGAAATACAAATTTCAACTCTTGGAACATCTCATATGCTCCGTGGTGTTCAAAACATCTTTGAAGCCCCGATTCTAAGCCGTAAAGCATGGTGCACTAAACTATCAAGTAGTCATCATATCGAGCTTGCCAAACGTTCATAATGTCTGTACCTGCTCCTACAATCGATCTGTCACCTAGCGGTGCATCAAGGACATAATTCTTCTGTGCAGCAATGAGGATAATCCTCAGATCACGGATCCAATCCGCATCATTGCTACTAACATCTTTCAACTTAGTTTTCTCTAGGAACATATCAAAAATAAAATAGGGGAGCTAAACGCGAGCTATTGATCTACAACATAGATATGCAAATACTATCAGGACTAAGTTCATGATAAATTAAAGTTCAATTAATCATATTACTTAAGAACTCCCACTTAGATAGACATCCCTCTAGTCATCTAAATGATCACGTGATCCAAATCAACTAAACCATGTCCGATCATCACGTGAGATGGAGTAGTTTTCAATGGTGAACATCACTATGTTGATCATATCTACTATATGATTCACGGTTGACCTTTCGGTCTCTAGTGTTCCGAGGCCATATCTGCATATGCTAGGCTCGTCAAGTTTAACCCGAGTATTCTACGTGTGGAAAACTGGCTTGCACCCGTTATATGTGAGCGTAGAGCTTATCACACCCGATCATCACATGATGTCTCGGCACGACAAACTTTCGCAATGGTGCATACTCAGGGAGAACACTTGTACCTTGAAATTTAGTGAGAGATCATCTTATAATGCTACCGTCGATCTAAGCAAAATAAGATGCATAAAGGATAAACATCACATGCAATCAATATAAGTGATATGATATGGCCATCATCATCTTGTGCCTTTGATCTCCATCTCCAAAGCACCGTCATGATCACCATCGTCACCGGTGCGACACCTTGATCTCCATCGTAGCATCATTGTCGTCTCGCCAACTATTGCTTCTACGACTATCGCTACCGCTTAGTGATAAAGTAAAGCAATTACATGGCAATTGCATTTCATACAATACAGCGACAACCATATGGCTCCTGCCAGTTGCCGATAACTCTGTTACAAAACATGATCATCTCATACAACAACTTATATTTCATCACGTCTTGACCATATCACATCACAACAAGCCCTGCAAAAACAAGTTAGACGTCCTCTACTTTGTTGTTGCAAGTTTTACGTGGCTGCTACGGGCTTAGCAAGAACCGTTCTTACCTACGCATCAAAACCACAACGATTTTTCGTCAAGTATGTGTTGTTTTAACCTTCAACAAGGACCGGGCATAGCCATACTCGATTCAACTAAAGTTGGAGAAACTGACACCCGCCAGCCACCTATGTGCGAAGCACGTCGGTAGAACCAGTCTTGCGTAAGCATACGCGTAATGTCGGTCCGGGCCGCTTCATCCAACAATACCGCCGAATCAAAGTATGACATGCTGGTAAGCAGTATGACTATTATCGCCCACAACTCTTTGTGTTCTACTCGTGCATATCACATCTACGCATAAACCTGGCTCGGATGCCACTGTTGGGGAACGTAATAATTTCAAAAAAATCCTACGCACACGCAAGATCATGGTGATGCATAGCAACGAGGGGGAGAGTGTTGTCTACGTACCCTCGTAGACCGTAAGCGGAAGCATTATGACAGCGCGGTTGATGTAGTCGTACGTCTTCACGATCGAACGATCCTAGCAACGAAGGTACGGCACCTCCGCGATCTGCACACATTTGGCTCGGTGACGTCCCACGAACTCACGATCCAGTAGAGTGTTGGGGAAGAGCTTCGTCAGCACGACGGCGTGATGACGGTGATGATGAAGCTACCGGCGCAGGGCTTCGCCTAAGCACTACAACAATACGACTGAGGTGGATTATGGTGGATGGGGGCACCGCACACGGCTAAGAGATCAAGGATCAACTTGTGTGTCTATGGGGTGCCCCCTGGCCACGTATATAAAGGATGGAGGGAGGAGGAGGCCGGCCCTCATAGGGCGCGCCCAAAGTGTGGAGTCCTACTAGGACTCCCTAGTCCTAGTAGGATTCCACCTCCCACATGGAATAGGAAAAAGGGAAGGGAGAAGGAGAAGGCAGGAAGGGGGCGCCCCCTTTCCCTAGTCCAATTCGGACCAGTCCATGGGGAAGGGGTGCGGCCACCCTTGATGCCTTTCTCTCCTTTCCCGTATGGCCCATTAAGGCCCAATACGAATTCCCGTAACTCTCCCGTACCCCGAAAAATACCCGAATCACTCGGAACCTTTCCGATGTCCGAATATAGCCTTCCAATATATCGATCTATATGTCTCGACCATTTCGAGACTCCTCGTCATGTCCCGGTTCTCATCCGTGACTCCGAACAAACTTCGGTCATCAAATCACAAAACTCATAATACAAATCGTCACAGAACATTAAACGTGCGGACCCTACGGGTTCGAGAACTATGTAGACATGACCGAGACTCATCTCCGGTCAATAATCAATAACGGAACCTGGATGCTCATATTGGTTCCTACATATTCTACGAAGATCTTTATCGGTCAAACCGCATAACAACATACGTTGTTCCCTTTGTCATCGGTATGTTACTTGCCCGAGATTCGATCGTCGGTATCTCAATACCTAGTTCAATCTCGTTACCGGAAAGTCTCTTTACTCGTTCCGTAATGCATCATCCCGCAACTAATTCATTAGTCACATTGCTTGCAAGGCTTATAGTGATGTGCATTACCGAGAGGGCCTAGAGATACCTCTCCGATACACAGAGTGACAAATCCTAATCTCGATCTATGCCAACTCAACAAACACCATCGGAGACACCTGTAGAGCATCTTTATAATCACCCAGTTACGTTGTGATGTTTGATAGCACACAAAGTGTTCCTCCGGTATTCGGGAGTTGCATAATCTCATAGTCATAGGAACATGTATAAGTCATGAAGATAGCAATAGCAACATACTAAACGATCAAGTGCTAAGCTAACAGAATGGGTCAAGTCAATCACATCATTCTCTAATGATGTGATCCCGTTAATCAAATGACAACTCATGTCTATGGCTAGGAAACTTAACCATCTTTGATTCAACGAGCTAGTCAAGTGGAGGCATACTAGTGACACTCTGTTTGTCTATGTATTCACACATGTACTAAGTTTCTGGTTAATACAATTCTAGCATGAATAATAAATATTTATCATGAAATAAGGAAATAAATAATAACTTTAATATTGCCTCTAGGGCATATTTCCTTCAGGAGGACTTCCTGCTCCATGGCTTCAAGCCTGGCCTCCACGGTTCCCGTGCCCTTGGGACCTTGCTCATCACGGATGTACAGCACCCCTCATGCATCTGGATGGTTTGAGGGTGCTGCACCACCTCCCGCAGATAAGGGTTGATGACGTTCTTGAAGAACTTGTCCTTGGAGCAGCTTGAAGAGGCCATGGTAGATGGGATCTGATAGAAAACAGCAAGGAAAAAGAGAACAGAGGATTTCTCCGCGATACGGTGGTTAACAGGTTCGGGAAGTATATATAGATTTTTTATCTTGGAGGACAAGCATACAGAAGAAAAACTGAGTACGGAAGGTGTCCCAGGTGGGCACAACCCACCTGGGCGCGTGCCTGGCGCGCCCTGGTGTATTGTGCCCACCAGGGTACGCTTCCTGGAAGTTTCTTTATTCCCAAAATTCTTAAATATTCCAAAACTGATAAAAAATATTTTTGCGGATTTTTCGGAGTCCGTTCACTTACCGTATCACGTACCTCCTTATTTCACAATTCTGGAGTGTTCCGGAAGGACTCATTATATGCTCTTCCGGTGTCAAAGTTTGGATAATATTACTTTCAACATTAATAGGCGTACCTGAGATATAGTGCTTTATTCGTTGCCCATTGACAACCTTCGGGTTAGTACCTTAGGAATTATTTATTTTGATGGCTCTAGACCGGTAAACCTCCTCGATGACATATGGGCCTTCCCATTTTGAGAGGAGTTTTCCAGCAAAGAATCTAAAACAGAGTTGTACAAAAGAACATATTCTCCAACTTTAAACTCACGCTTTTGAATTCTTTTGTCATGCCATCTTTTAACTTTTTCTTTAAATAATTTTGCATTTTCATAAGCTTGGGTTCTCCACTCATCTAGAGAGCTAATATAAAATAACCTCTTTTCACCAGCAAGTTTGAAATGATAGTTGAGCTCTTTAACTGCCCAAAATGCTTTATGTTCTAACTCAAGAGGCAAATGACAAGCTTTTCCATAAACCATTTTATATGGAGACATACCCATAGGATTTTTATATGTTGTTCTATAAGCCCAAAGTGCATCATCTAATTTCTTAGACCAATTGTTCCTGGACCTATTGACAGTCTTTTGCAAAATTAATTTTATTTCTCTATTGCTAAGTTCAACTTGACCACTAGATTGAGGATGATGGGGTGATGCAATTCTATGGTTAACATCATACTTGGCAAGCATTTTACGGAAAGCACCATGAATAAACTGTGAACCACCATCAGTCATTAAATATCTATGGACTCCAAACCTTGGGAAAATAACTTCCTTAAGCATTTTAATAGAGGTGTTGTGATCAGCACTACTAGTTGGAATAGCTTCTACCCATTTAGTAACATAATCAACAGCAACCAAAATATGTGTATACCCATTAGAGGAAGGAAAAGGTCCCATGTAATCAAATCCCCAAACATCAAAGGGTTCAACAGCAAGTGAATACTTCATAGGCATTTCTTGACGCTTACCAATATTACCTACTCGTTGACATTCAGCACAAGATGAGATGAACTAACGGGCATCCTTGAAGAGAGTAGGCCAATAAAATCCAGACTACAATACCTTGTGAGCAGTTCTATCTCCAGCATGATGCCCTCCATAAGCTTCGGAGTGACATTTTCGTAGGATTTGTCCCTGTTCATGCTCGGGTACACAACGTCTAATAATACCATCTACTCCTTTATAAAGATTTGGGTCATCCCAAAGGTAATGTCTTAAATCATAGAAGATTTTTTTTTCTTTTGTTGGTATGTAAAGCTAGGTGGTGAATATTTAGAAACAATGTAATTAGCATAGTCAGCATACCAAGGAGTACTATGAGAAACATTTATTGCAGCTAACTGCTCATCAGGAAAACTATCATCAATAGGTAGTGGGTCATCAAGCACATTTTCAAGCCTAGACAAATTATCAGCTACTGGGTTCTCAGCTCCTTTTCTATCAATAATATGTAAATCAAATTCTTGTAACAAGAGAACCCATCGAATAAGTCTAGGTTTAGCATCTTTCTCTTCCATAAGATATTTAATAGCATCATGGTCTGTGTGAATAGTTACTTTTGAATCAACAATATAAGGTCTAAATTTATCACAAGCAAACACCACTGCTAAAAATTCTTTTTCAGTAGTAGCATAGTTTCTTTGAGCACTGTCTAGAGTTTTACTAGCATAATGAATAACATTCAATTTCTTATCAACTCTTTGTCCTAGAACAGCACCAACAGCATAATCACTAGCATCACACATAATTTCAAAAGGCAAGTTCCAATGAACAATAGGTGCAGAAATTAAGGCTTTCTTGAGTGTTTCAAAGGCTTCTAAACAATCATCATCAAAAACAAAAGGAATATCCTTTTGCAAGAGACTAGTGAGAGGCCTAGAAATTTTAGAAAAATCTTTGATAAATCTCCTATAGAAACCAGCATGACCTAGGAAACTATGAATAACCTTTATATCTTTAGGACATGGCATTTTCTCAATTGCATCAACCTTAGCTTGGTCCACTTCAATACCTCTTTCGGAAATTTTATGACCCAAGACAATGCCTTCATTAACCATAAAGTGGCACTTCTCCCAATTCAAGACAAGATTTGTTTGTTCACATCTCTGCAAAACTCGCTCAAGATTGCTTAAACAATCATCAAAAGACTTCCAATAAACAGAAAACTCATCCATGAAAACCTCAACAATCTTTTCACAAAAGTCAGAGAATATAGCAGTCATACATCTTTGAAAGGTAGCAGGTGCATTACATAAACCAAAAGGCATACGTCTATAAGCATAGGTTCCAAAGGGACAAGTAAAAGTGGTCTTTTCTTGATCAGGTTGAGAAACAGGTATTTGTGAAAAGCCAGAATATCCATCAAGGAAGCAAAAATGTGTGTGCTTATATAATCTTTCAAGCATTTGATCAACAAAAGGCAAAGGGTAATGATCTTTTCTAGTTGCTTTATTTAATTTTCTAAAATCAATTACCATTCTATAGCCTGTACCAATTCTTTGTGGAATAAGTTCATTCTTGTCATTAGGAACAACAGTTATACCTCCTTTCTTAGGAACACAATGAACATGACTTACCCATCTACTATCAGCTATAGGATAGATTATACCTGCTTCCAGAAGTTTTAAGATTTCCGTTCTTACCGCTTCCTTCATTTTTGGATTTCACCGACGTTGGTGATCAACAATGGGTTTAGCATCAGGTTCCATATTAATTTTGTGCTGACATAGAGTGGGACTAATGCCCTTCAAATCATCAAGAGTATATCCAATAGCAGCCCGGTGCTTCCTTAGAACTTTCAATAATCTTTCTTTTTCATGTTCTGAAAGGTTAGCACTAATAATAGCAGGATATATCTTCTTTTCATCAAGATAAGCATATTTCAAAGTGTCTGGCAATTGTTTTAATTCAAACACAGGATCACCTTTGGGTGGAGGAGGACCTCCTAGAGTTTCAATAGGCAAATTGTGTTTAAGCAGAGGACGTTGTCCAAAGAAAATTTTATCTATTTCATTTCTTTCATGCATATGTAAATCATTTTCATGGTCTAGCAAATATTGTTCTAAAGGATCAGTAGGTGGAACAGCAATAGAAGCAAGACCAATTAATTCATCCTTACTAGGAAATTCTTTTTCATGAAGATTTCGAATAAACTTGGAAAAATTAAAATCATGAGACTCATCACCAAAGCTAACACCAACAGTTTGTTTCTTACAGTCTATCTTAGCATTAACTATATTCAAGAAAGGTCTACCAAAGATAATGGGACAAAATTCATCTTGTGGGGAACCAAGAACAAGAAAATCAGTAGGGTATTTTATTTTCCCACACAAGACTTCAACATCTCTAACAATCCCAATTGGTGATATGGTGTCTCTACTAGCAAGTTTAATAGTAACATCTATGTCTTCTATTTCTGCAGGTGCTATGTCTTTCATAATTTCTTGATATAAAGTGTAAGGAATAACACTTACACTAGCACCCATGTAACAAAAACCATGATAACAGTGATTTAACTGAGACAACTGGCATGCCAACAATAGGTCTATGTTTATCCTTTTTATCAGGTTTGGCAATTCTAGCGGCTTATTCACAGAAGTAAATAACATGCCCATCTATATCTTCTTCTAAGAGATCTTTGACCATAGCAATGCTAGGTTCTACATTAATTTGTTCATCAGGTTTAGGTGTTCTAATATAGCTTTTGTTAACCACAGTTGAAACTTTGGCATGTTCCTTTATCCTAACAGTGAAATGTGGTTTCTCAATATAAGCAGAAGGAACAACTGGATCAACATTATAAAGTATAGTTTCTTCTTTAACTGGTACCGGTTCTTTAACTTCTTCTTTAATAGGTGGGTGATATTTAAACCACTTCTCTTTAGGGAGTTCAACATGAGTAGAAAATGATTTACAAAAGGAGGCTACTATCTCAGAGTCAAGTCCATATTTAGTGCTAAACTTTTGAAAAGCATCAGTATCCATAAAAGATTTAACACAATCATATTTAATTTTAATACCCCACTCTTTACCTTCGTCCAGTTCCCAATCTTCAGAGTTGCGTTTAATTCTTTCCAAAAGATCCACCGGAATTCAATAGTCTTCTTCATAAAAGAACCAGCACAAGAAGTATCAAGCATGGTTTGTGAAGGAAATATGCCCTAGAGGCAATAATAAAGTTATTATTTATTTCCTTATTCCATGATAAATGTTTATTATTCATGCTAGAATTGTATTAACCGGAAACATAATACATGTGTGAATACATAGACAAACATAGTGTCACTAGTATGCCTCTACTTGACTAGCTCGTGAATCAAAGAAGGTTAAGTTTCCTAGCCATAGACATGAGTTGTCATTTGATTAACGGGATCACATCATTAGGAGAATGGTGTGATTGTCTTGACCCATTCCGTTAGCTTAGCACTTGATCGTTTAGTATGTTGCTATTGCTTTCTTCATGACTTATACATGTTCCTATGACTATGAGATTATGCAACTCCCGTTTACCGGAGGAACACTTTGTGTGCTACCAAACGTCACAACGTAACTGGGTGATTATAAAGGAGCTCTACAGGTGTCTCCGAAGGTACATGTTGAGTTGGCGTATTTCGAGATTAGGATTTGTCACTCCGATTGCCGGAGAGGTATCTCTGGGCCCCCTCGGTAATGCACATCACTATAAGCATTGAAAGCAATGTGACTAATGAGTTAGTTGCAGGATGATGCATTACATAACGAGTAAAGAGACTTGCCGGTAACGAGATTGAACTAGGTATTGAGATACCGACAATCGAATCTCGGGCAAGTAACATACCGATGACAAAGGGAACAACGTATGTTGTTATGCGGTTTGACCGATAAAGATCTTCGTAGAATATGTGGGAGCCAATATGAGCATCCAGGTTCCGCTATTGGTTATTGACCGGAGACGTGTCTCGGTCATGTCTACATTGTTCTCGAACCCGTAGGATCCGCACACTTAAAGTTCGGTGACGATGGGTATTATGAGTTTTTGTGTTTTGATGTACCGAAGGTAGTTCGGAGTCCCGGATGAGATCGGGGACATGACGAGGAGTCTCAAAATGGTCGAGACGTAAAGATCAATATATTGGACGACTATATTCGTGTCACGACCGGTTTTTCAATAAAATAATTATTGAGAGACCAATCCCTTTTACGGACCACCGAGGAAGAATTCCTTCTCACTGGTAGACAATATCTTGGTCACAGAAGAAAAATACCAGGAGTACTAAATATAATACAAGGTTGAGCAGAGACTGCCCAACAATTTATTACATGCACGCCGCTAAAACAAGACGGCGGATAGGGTGGCAAACTACTAACTCACGATAATAACGGTGGTGGAAATATCATCGCGAAGCGAGTGATATGATTCCAGAAGACTACAACTCTTCGAGCGTCGGAGTGAGGCTCGAGAAGACTTATTGCGGGTGGCGGAAGCGTATACAAAACAAGTGACCAATATCCGGGATCGCGCAGGACTGACTGGGACTCCTCTAGGCGTCGGACGCGCTATCAAACTCTTCATCCAAGAGATCGCCTTCGTCAACATCTGGCCAAATCAACAAGCCAGGTGAGTACTATGAAAGTACTCGCAAGACAGTTCGGACATAAGGTATAACAAATGTAAACATGAAGCATATGAACAAGTTAACCCGTGCATTCAGACATAGAGATAATAAATACTGGATGCCAAGCGAGGGTCTGAATGACGCCTCGAGCGGAAACTGCATAATAGTAATACTGGTGCCAAATGAGTGTCTGAAAGACTCCTCGAGCGGAAAATGCGGAATAATAATACAGGTGCCAAACGAGTGTCTGAAAGACTCATCGAGGGGAAAATGCAGAATAATAATACAGGTGCCAAAAGAGTGTCTGAAAGACTCCTCGAGCGGAAAATGCGGAATAATAATGCCACAGTCGGGCGTCGAGGCGACACCACATAAAGGGCTTATAACAGGAAATAAAGACAGTGCATGCCACAATCGGACGTCTGGGCGACATCACATAAAGGGCTTATATTTAAAGTAAGAAACAAGAACACGTCACAGTCGGACGTCTGCGCGACGTCACATAAAGGGCTTGTGATACAGCTCAATAATACAATAGTTCGGGAACATAAATTATCACAAGCATGAGATAATTATAAGGTTAGTCCATCCACAGGAATGACAATAAATCTGGATTTACCACTTGAGCTTGCTCACCGGGAACAAGTTTTCCACGCGGATAGATAAGGATATAATGTTTTCAGTACTTGATCATGGATACGATGATTTGGAAAGAATTGACTCTGCAGAGTTTGTACTTAACCACAGCCAACGGATTTCAGTAGTCACGGGGACTAGTTCCGTCTACGGTGTTTTGGAAGAAACACGTCTAACCAGTACACACCCAATTCAACCATCCGAAGCCAGGGATCACCCTCGGCAACATTCAAGAAAAACCTTGAGACGGGGAGGCAACAACCTCGCGTAGCATGGGATCAAATTTCTATACGCGCGCTCTAAGGGGGTGCCCCCCCCCTCTCGGTCCCAACCGGAAACACCCATGCCCCCTGACCAGATGACTGGCTTTAATCCTGGGCCAAGGTACCATCATCCCGGCCTCTCTGTTTGGTGTGTACACGGAAAGAGGTTACCAACTTACAAACCGCATCCTGGCAATGAGACATGTGGTAGCACGGAAAGGGGAAAGAACGGTAACGGGGCTCCAACCACGTTAACGTCGGAGAAAGTCGGATGACGCAAGGCTGGTATGCTACAACAGTACCACCTTGCTGCCCTTCATGTCACCACATGATTTGGCCATCTCTCATCAGAGATCATCGCAACTTTGGAACAACCGGGTCGTTGCCTTACAAGCAACGAGGTATTTACCGACAATCATATGCCACGCACAAACTCTCACGTGAACATGTAAAACACCTGTCATATCAAATGTTCAAAACATGCTTGCCTGGTTCGCAGAAGTCGGACTCTAGCTCGGCGAAGTTCGCGGCTCCTTCACCTCTTCCGGAACCTACGGCAATCACGAAACGGGTACTAACGTGAAAACCAACACTTGCATAGAAACTTTTCCAAATAATTTTCAAATAAATCCCATAAAAAACTAGACAAAATTTGAAGATTGTCAGAAAAAGAATCACTCAAAAATTACATCGACGGGGGAGTGCAGGGATGGTGGGAGCTCGAGTTGAAGCTCGGGGCTTGCTCTAGGGGGAGTGCAGGGATGGTCGGTGCTCGAGTTGAAGCTCGGGGCCTCTATTTATAGGCAGATCGACGGGGTGGCCGTGAACGGAGAATCTCCGGCGAGCGATTACGCCGGAGCAGTGGATTGGCAGGAGGTTTGAGTGGTCAGGCAGCATCAGTGGAGGTTACTGGAGTCGTTTCACAGCTAAACGGGGTCGGTCTTGGCGTAATGG
Source organism: Aegilops tauschii subsp. strangulata (assembly GCF_002575655.3). Taxonomy (NCBI): domain Eukaryota; kingdom Viridiplantae; phylum Streptophyta; class Magnoliopsida; order Poales; family Poaceae; genus Aegilops; species Aegilops tauschii. The sequence goes on from NC_053035.3 coordinate 466,624,318, forward strand.
CGTCGGTCCACGGTGAGGTGACCGCACGGGCTCAACGGCGGCAGAGAGCGTGCTCCGCGCCTTGCGGTTCATGACGAGAGCGGCAGCGCGTTCGGGGGAGTGGAAGGCCACGCGGCGAGCTCCGGTGGTTTGGGCGGCGCTGGCTGGCGTCGTCGGCGCCGTGTCTCCCGCTGGCGTCCGCAATGCCGCCGCCGGCGTCGGTCACGGGGCGGCGCACCTTCTGCTGCTCGTCGCCGACGCCCGCAAGGCGCCAGGCGTTCGTGCGGTGCAGGAACAAGAGGGCGGGGACGAGGAGCAAGGCGACGCGGTGGTACTGGCGAGATCGATGTCCTCCTCTCAAGAAAACAACAGCAAGCCACTGACTGAATCTCTGAATTTTCTGAACTTGACATAGACAGTGCACTGCAGGTGTTCGACAGAAGGATTTTGCAATGAGATAAATTTTTCTGGAGCTGTAACTTGGTGAGATGACCACTCAATGCACCCAGAGGCTGCCTGATTTTACTTGGAATTTTTGGAGAAGGTTTTGAATGAATTTCACCAAATTTGACAAATCTGGTCCAAACTTGCAGCAGGTGTAGTTTGAAAATTTTGAACTGAAGACCAGTGGATCTTCATGGTTCTTGGTTGAGGGTTCAAAGGACTAGGAGGGGAAAAAGGTTTGGGGGCAAAAATCAAGACAGAAAGTGGAGTTCCTTTGTAAATCTCCAAGTGCTAGAAAAGAAGGCAGAAATTTATTTGAATAGAATATAAATTGAAATAATCACATGGGGAGGTTCAACTTGCTGGATTTGATGCAAATCATGATCCAAAGGTGAGGAAAGGGTTAGGAGAGAGGATTTTCACTAAGGCCATGGCAAGAAGGAAATTGTTGAAAGTGGCAAAGGATTATTCCAAAAGCCATAGTGCATTTAAAAAAGAGATTTTCAAAAGTTAATTTCCCAAGTGAAAAGTGTTTTGTCTTGAGTCCAAATGAAAAGCAAGAACCTCCAAGACCAAAGACAGATCTTGGTTGAATCCAAATAAAACTTTTGCCATAAAGAAAAATATTTGAGAGTGAGAGTTCTCTTGAAGAAAAATTTAAATCACTCCCCTCAAGTCAAATAAAAATCTTTTTTAAAAAAAATCCAAATAAAAAAAAACTTGGGTGTCACAACACCTACCCCCTTAGGAAATATCTCGTCCTCGAGATTTTTGCTGATCCTCAAATAGATATGGATGTTCTGCCCGAAGGAAATCTTCCCTTTCCCATGTAGCTTCATCCTCAGTGTGGTTGCTCCACTAAACCCTGAAAAACTTTGTCGTTTTCTGACGGGTCCTCTGTTCAGACTCTTCTAAAATCTTTACCGGCCTTTCTTTGTAGGTGAGATCTGGTTGCATATCAATGTCCTCATGAGGTACATGTTTTTCTGGGTTGCTCACACATTTTCTTAACTATGAGACGTGGAACACGTCATGGACGTCTGACAGCTCCTTGGGGAGGTCTAGTTGGTAGGCTATCGTGCCTCTTCGTGCCTTTACACAAAATGGTCCAATGAATCTTGGGGCTAGCTTCCCCTTAATTTTGAACCGTTGTAGACCCCTCATAGGAGATACTCGGAGGTATACGGAATCACCGGGTTCAAAGCTGACCTCACGGTGCTTCTGATCATAGTAGCTCTTTTGGCGGCTCTGTGCTGTCTTGAGTCTGTCCCGGATTTGTTTAACTTTCTCCTCGGCCTCTTTAAGCATGTATGGGCCGAAGATACGGCTGTCACCTGTTTCTGACCAATTCAGTGGGGTACGACACCTCCGTCCGTACAATGCTTCAAAGGGTGCCATTTGCAAGCTGGCTTGGTAACTGTTGTTGTAAGCAAATTCGGCATACGGCAAACTCTCTTCCCAACTGGATCCATAGGTGAGCACACAGGCTCTTAGCATATCCTCTAGGATTTGGTTCACACATTCCGTTTGTCCATCAGTCTGAGGGTGGTATGCTGTACTGAAGGCTAGTTGCGTGCCCAGAGCTTGTTGTAGGTGATCCCAAAATTTGGAGACGAATTGTGTGCCTCGGTCTGATATTATAGTCTTTGGGACTCCATGCAAGCAAACTATACGGGAGAGATAAAGTTTTGCCAGTCTTTGGGTGGAGTAGGTAGTCTTCACGGGAATGAAATGAGCAGCCTTGGTTAGTCGGTCTGTGATGACCCATATTGCGTCATTCCCACACTGTGATCGGGGTAGTCCGACGATGAAATCCATTCCTATTTCATCCCATTTCCACTCCGGTATTTTGTTTGGTTGGAGTAGCCCTGCTGGCTATGATGCTCGGCCTTGATGCGCTGACATGAATCGCAACAAGCAATGAATGTGGCTATATCTCTTTTCATACCGTGCCACCAAAATCTTTCCTGAATGTCCTTGTACATTTTGATTCCTCCAGGATGAATCGAGTATGGAGCGGTGTGGCTTTCCGTCAAGATCTGTTACTTGAGTTCCTCAATGTTAGGCACGCAAAGTCTGTCTCGGTACCATAATGTTCCTTCACTGTCGGTGACGAACTCGGAAGTCTTACGAAGATTCATTTTCTTCTTTATGCCTTCGATGTTGGGATGTCCCTGTTGAGCCTTCTTAATTTGTTCCACCAGGGTGGGTTGTATCTCCAGGTTCGATACGGTGCCCTCGGAGACTAACATCATGTTGAGCCTAGCGAACTCTCGCTGAAACTCAGGCCTCAAATTTTGCTGACCGTCACTGTCCGGGCTGGGGTTTTGACTAAGGGCATCGGCCACTACATTTGCTTTCCCTGGGTGGTAGTGAATGCCGACGTCATAGTCTTTGACCAGTTCCAACCAGCGTCGTTGGCGTAAATTCAGCTCTGGCTGTGTGAAAATATATTTGAGGCTCTTATGGTCTGTATATATTTCACAGCGATTTCCCAACAGAAAGTGCCTCCACTCCTTGAGTGCATGTATGACTGCTGCTAGCTCCAAGTCATGTGTTGGGTAATTTTCCTCATGTTTTCGCAGCTGCCTGGAGGCATATGCGACAACCTTGCCATCCTGCATTAGTACGCATCCGAGTCCTTTTCGGGATGCGTCACAATACACCTCAAAGCTCTTGTGTATGTCTGGCACAGTTAAGACTGGTGCGGTTGTCAGCTTCTTCTTGAGTTCTTGGAAGCTCTGCTCGCATGCTTCCGTCCATACAAATTTCTTGTCCTTCTTGAGTAACTGTGTTATAGGTTTTGCCACAGTGGAGAAACCTTCAATAAATCTTCTGTAATATCCGGCCATTCCCAGGAAACTCCGCACATCAGTAACATTGGCGGGTGGCTTCCAGTCCAGTATGGCCTTGACTTTTTCTGGGTCTACGGCCACGCCTTCTTGGTTCAGTATATGGCCCAAGAAGCCAACTTGTCTTAGCCAAAATTCGCACTTGCTAAATTTGGCGTACAACTGATGTTTCCTCAATTCTCCCAAAACAATTCTGAGGTGCTCAGCATGTTCTTCTGGTGTCCTCGAGTAAACCAGAATGTCGTCAATGAATACCACCACAAATTTGTCCATGAATTTCATGAACACTTTGTTCATGAGGTGGACGAAATATGCGGGGGCGTTCGTTAGTCCAAAAGGCATCACTGTGAACTCGTATAACCCATATCTGGAAGTGAATGCTGTCTTGGGGATATCTTCTGTCCGTACCTTCAGTTGGTGATATCCCGATCTCAAATGAATTTTTGAGAATACCTTGGCTTGTGCGAGCTGGTCAAACAAATCATTTATTCGTGGCATCGGATATTTGTTTTTGATGGTGACTATGTTAAGGGCTCGATAGTCTATGCACAGCCTCAGTGTCCCATCTTTCTTTTTGGCGAACAACACAGGCGAACCCCAAGGTGAGGAGCTGGCTCGAATAAATCCTTTGTCCAACAATTCCTTTATCTGCTTCTTCAACTCCACCAATTCTGAGGGTGCCATTCTATACGGCTTCTTATAGATGGGAGCGGTGCCAGGTGCTAGTTCAATGCTGAATTCCATCTCTCGGTCTGGTGGCATGCCTGGCAGTTCTTCCGGGAACACATCAGGAAACTCGCATACCACTGGAACTTTTCTCAGTTCTGCAATGTCCATTTTGTTCAGTTTTGGTTTCTGTGATCGTGGCCTTTCTTGAGCGGAAACTCTTATAGTCTTGCCGTGATGGTGAGTGAGAATCACTGTCCGATTGAAACAGTCGATGAATCCTTTGTTGGTGGTCAACCAGTCCATCCCTAAAATGACATCCAGTCCTTTACTTTCCAACACGATGAGATTCGCGTGGAATTGTAGTCCTTCGAACTCAATGACCACTCCTTGGCAGTAACCTTGAGCGATTTGCTTATTTTCGGGGGACTTGATGATCATAGATTTTTCCAAGGGAAGTATCGGAAAACCGTGTTGCGAAACAAAACTCTTTGAAACGAACGAATGGGAAGCTCCAGAATCAAACAAAACCGTGGCAGGTACTGTGTTGACAGGGAACGTACCGAGCACGATGTCTGGGGCATTGTGCGCTTCTTCCCTGGTCACATGGTTCAGGTGACCCTTCCTGTGGTTGTTGCTGGGGTTGAAGTTGTTGCGCTTGGGGGCTAGATTGTTTCCACCATTGTTCGGCTTGGGTGCCGACTCTCTTGGCTTCGGGCACTGTTTAGCATAATGCCCTTGTTAACCACAAGCATAGCAGGTGACCCCTGGACGGTATGTGAACTCCTTGTCCCTGGCATGAAACTGTCCGACGGGCCTTGGCTCAGTAGTCGTGGATCTCCTTGCGTCCGTCCTTGGGACCTCAGTCTTGCCTCGGTTGCTGCGGGCAAGAGTCGTCTTGTCCCTCTTCCGCTTACGGATATCTTCCAGACTACGGCGCTCATTCTCCAAGGTGATGGCCTTGTCCACCAGCGTCTTAAAATCCGGAAAGGTGTGCACAATCAGTTGGCATCTCAGTGCTGGTGCCAGGCCGTCCAGGAATTTTTCCATCTTCTTGCTTTCTGTCATGTGCTCGTCGTAACCATAACGAGACAGCTGGGTGAACTGACCGTTGTATTCTGTGACTGACATGCCTCTCTGCTTCAGGTCATCGAACTCTCTCTTCTTGATCTTTAGGATGCTCCTGGGGATGTGTGCCCCACGGAAGCCTTCCTTGAACTCTTCCCAGGTGATATTGTGTTCCCTGGGATGCATGTGTAGGAAGTTTTCCCACCATGCTGCGGCTGCTCCAGTAAGGTAGTGTGGTGCATAAAGCACCTTCTCATGATCTGAGCACTGAGCAATAATCAGTTTCCTTTCAATCTCACGAAGCCAATCATCGGCTTCCAGCGGCCTATCGGTGTGAGCAAAAGTTGAGGGGCGAGTCTTCTGTAACTCGGATAACTTGGAATGTGGTTGATAGGGTTCACGGTGGTTTCCCATATTGATGACATGGTTCATCATCTCTTGGTGCTGTTGCTGGCTTCGCTCGAAGAGACGGCATACTTGAGACAGTGCTGCTTCGCTGTCTTGTTGGCTGGACTGACCCTGAGTGAAATTGTTGCTGATCTGTGTCCCGTAAACCTCTTCTGGCTGATTGGGCATGGAGCGAGTCCACGGGCGAGACATTTTTCTAGTCAGGGGTATTATTTGCAAAACCCATGAGAAAAACTGTGTAGCACAAGAAACGAAATCTTGCAAAGGCAAAAATTTAAAAGACCTCAAGGTTTTCAAAGAAACATAAACGATTTTGCACGGAGAAGGGCTGCTTAACATAAAACTTACATGCGAAAAGCAAACACAAGATACAGCACTCAAGATGCGCGTACACAATCCTGACATGTTATTAAAAACTAGCGTACTACTCCGGATGGCAGCAAACACACCAATACAAACTAGCGTACAGATAAAACAACACACCATACAGGCAGGCATAACACGCGGCTACTCGGTGCTCTCAGTCGGAGATGGTGAAGATCTCCTTCCCCTTGCCGATGGCAAGGCTCAGCGGTCCAGGAGAGTCAACCTCCACCTCCTCTCTAGCTGGCTCCTGGCGCGTGACGTTGCGCTACGGTGATGGTGCGGGGGCGACTGGTGGTAGAGCGTGTGCGGCAGGTGGTGCGGCTCTGACTGGAGTAGGAGCGATGACTCGGTCGAACTCCTCAGTGGTAGGCAGACGGCGATCAGTGGCCAAAATGGCCGGTGCATAAGAGGCTGAAGACGAGACGAATGTCAGGGGCGGCGCCGTGTTGAGAAGCTCCTTCCTGCTGGCAGGACCGCCCCGGACTAAGTCCATGCGGGCAGCCACAAGATCATCTACGAGGTTGTCGAAAGACTCCTCCAGAGCCTTGAGATACTCCACAACCATCTCGATGGCTTCATCTCGTTCTCCCCGATGGCAGGCAAACGCATAGTGGCTGGTGTAAGGCACATGGCATGGGAGGTAGCGGTAGCGACGAGTCGTCATCGTAGGAAGGATGTCCCGAAGGCGAGCTATCGCCTCACGGGCAGCCATCTGCATGGCATGCCTCTCCGTAGGCATGGCCCTTCCCACAAAACGGAAGTGGCGAGCAGCAGAACATCCTCCCTTGAACTGCACCACAGCTTGGTGCATAGACACGTCGTCACTGAGCTTGTGCTGGTAGAGTGTGAACTCCGGGCGAGCTGCTGGCCCGATCGCGAGCTTGGTGATGGACACGAGAAGCTTGACAAACCCCTCGGGCACGTTGGTGAACACTCGATTCTCACAGCTGCTGCCAGCCATCTACAAAAGTAGGCAAAAATTCTGAGTAGTCATGTCATAAATTTATGATGACCAACAGAAAATAGCTACAATTGCAAAATGCTGAAAAAGCACAAAAACGCTAATAACCGATTAGCGATCGCACCTAGTGGCTTCCTACAGTCAGCCTGGCTCTGATACCAAGCTTGTCATGACCGGTTTTTCAATAAAATAATTATTGAGAGACCAATCCCTTTTACGGACCACCGAGGAAGAATTCCTTCTCACTGGTAGACAATATCTTGGTCACTGAAGAAAAATACCAGGAGTACTAAATATAATACAAGGTTGAGCAGAGACTGCCCAACAATTTATTACATGCACGCCGCTAAAACAAGACGGCGGATAGGGTGGCAAACTACTAACTCACGATAATAACGGTGGTGGAAATATCATCGCGAAGCGAGTGATATGATTCCAGAAGACTACAACTCTTCGAGCGTCGGAGTGAGGCTCGAGAAGACTTATTGCGGGTGGCGGAAGCGTATACAAAACAAGTGACCAATATTCGGGATCGCGCAGGACTGACTGGGACTCCTCTAGGCGTCGGACGCGCTATCAAACTCTTCATCCAAGAGATCGCCTTCGTCAACATCTGGCCAAATCAACAAGCCAGGTGAGTACTATGAAAGTACTCGCAAGACAGTTCGGACATAAGGTATAACAAATGTAAACATGAAACATATGAACAAGTTAACCCGTGCGTTCAGACATAGAGATAATAAATACTGGGTGCCAAGCGAGGGTCTGAATGACGCCTCGAGCGGAAACTGCAGAATAGTAATACTGGTGCCAAACGGGTGTCTGAAAGACTCCTCGAGCGGAAAATGCGGAATAATAATACAGGTGCCAAACGAGTGTCTGAAAGACTCCTCGAGCGGAAAATGCGGAATAATAATACAGGTGCCAAAAGAGTGTCTGAAAGACTCCTCGAGCGGAAAATGCGGAATAATAATGCCACAGTCGGGCGTCGAGCCGACACCACATAAAGGGCTTATAACAGGAAATAAAGACAGTGCATGCCACAATCGGACGTCTGGGCGACATCACATAAAGGGCTTATATTTAAAGTAAGAAACAAGAACACGCCACAGTCGGACGTCTGCGCGACGTCACATAAAGGGCTTGTGATACAGCTCAATAATACAATAGTTCGGGAACATAAATTATCACAAGCATGAGATAATTATAAGGTTAGTCCATCCACAGGAATGACAATAAATCTGGATTTACCACTTGAGCTTGCTCACCGGGAACAAGTTTTCCACACGGATAGATAAGGATATAATGTTTTCAGTACTTGATCATGGATACGATGATTTGGAAAGAATTGACTCTGCAGAGTTTGTACTTAACCACAGCCAACGGATTTCAGTAGTCACGGGGACTAGTTCCGTCTACGGTGTTTTGGAAGAAACACGTCTAACCAGTACACACCCAATTCAACCATCCGGAGCCAGGGATCACCCTCGGCAACATTCAAGAAAAACCTTGAGACGGGGAGGCTACAACCTCGCGTAGCATGGGATCAAATTTCTATACACGCGCTCTAAGGGGGTGCCCCCCCTCTCGGTCCCAACCGGAAACACCCATGCCCCCTGACCGGATGACTGGCTTTAATCCTGGGCCAAGGTACCATCATCCCGGCCTCTCTGTTTGGTGTGTACACGGAAAGAGGTTACCAACTTACTAAACCGCATCCTGCCAATGAGACATGTGGTAGCACGGAAAGGGGAAAGAACGGTAACGGGGCTCCAACCACGTTAACGTCGGAGAAAGTCGGATGACGCAAGGCTGGTATGCTACAACAGTACCACCTTGCTGCCCTTCATGTCACCACATGATTTGGCCATCTCTCATCAGAGATCATCGCAACTTTGGAACAACCGGGTCGTTGCCTTACAAGCAACGAGGTATTTACCGACACTCATATGCCACGCACAAACTCTCACGTGAACATGTAAAACACCTGTCATATCAAATGTTCAAAACATGCTTGCCTAGTTCGGAGAAGTCGGAGTCTAGCTCGGTGAAGTTCGCGGCTCCTTCACCTCTTCCGGAACCTACGGCAATCACGAAACGGGTACTAACGTGAAAACCAACACTTGCACAGAAACTTTTCCAAATAATTTTCAAATAAATCCCATAAAAAACTAGACAAAATTTGAAGATTGTCAGAAAAAGAATCACTCAAAAATACCTTTTTATTAAAGAGTTATAAAGATTTCTGTCCAGGGACTTATCTGTAATGAAACAGAAAAGTTCCAGGGTTTTAACTGAGAAAATAGAAAACGCTTCGGTTGGGAATGCGCAGGCGCAAAGGAGAAAACGTATTTGCCCGAAGGCGCCAACAGAAAACGGTTCGAAGGAGAATAGAATAGGGGCTGACAGGCGGGGTCCACCTGTCAGGTTTAAAAAGCTCGCCGGCGCCCGAAGACTGCGGTGGACGCCGGCGTCGAACCACGGCGAGTTAGGAGAAACGGAGGGTACCAAGAGCTTCAGCGTCTTCTTCCGCGTCGGTGGGTGGTGGACTCGTCCAACGGGGAGCACCACGTCGACGGCGACACTATCTCCGGCGGACGGCGGCTCGGGTGAGGATGGGGAACTCCGGTGGAGGGCTGCAAACTACGAATTGAGGCGCGGGTCAGAACGAGGGATGCAAGGTGAAGCTACTGGCAAGAGAATGGGGGCGGGGAAGCACACACGGGGGCGAATCGGGCTGGATCCCGTGGCGGGTCGCGGCGGCCGGAGTCGAGGAAGGGGACCTCCTCGGGGCTCTACCATTGGCTAGGCTTGTTCTAGGGGGAGTGCAGGGATGGTGGGTGCTCGAGTTGAAGCTCGGGGCCTCTATTTATAGGCAGATCGACGGGGTGGCCGTGAACGGAGAATCTCCGGCGAGCGATTACGGCGGAGCAGTGGATTGGCAGGAGGTTTGAGTGATCAGGAAGCATCAGTGGAGGTTACTGGAGTCGTTTCACAGCTAAACGGGGTCGGTCTTGGCGTAATGGCGTCGGTCCACGGTGAGGTGACCGCACGGGCTCAACGGCGGCAGAGAGCGCGCTCCGCGCCCTGCGGTTCACGACGAGAGCGGCAGCGCATTCGGGGGAGTGGAAGGCCACGCGGCGAGCTCCGGTGGTTTGGGCGGCGCTGGGTGGCGTCGTCGGCGCCGTGTCTCCCGCTGGCGTCCGCAAAGCCGCCGCCGGCGTCGGTCACGGGGCGGCGCACCTTCTGCTGCTCGTCGCCGACGCCCGCAAGGCGCCAGGCGTTCGTGCGGTGCAGGAACAAGAGGGCGGGGACGAGGAGCAAGGCGACGCGGTGGTACTGGCGAGATCGATGTCCTCCTCTGAAGAAAACGACAGCAAGCCACTGACTGAATCTCTGAATTTTCTGAACTTGACATAGACAGTGCACTGCAGGTGTTCGACAGAAGGATTTTGCAATGAGATAAATTTTTCTGGAGCTGTAACTTGGTGAGATGACCACTCAATGCACCCAGAGGCTGCCTGATTTTACTTGGAATTTTTGGAGAAGGTTTTGAATGAATTTCACCAAATTTGACAAATCTGGTCCTAACTTGCAGCAGGTGTAGTTTGAAAATTTTGAACTGAAGAACAATGGATCTTCATGGTTCTTGGTTGAGGGTTCAAAGGACTAGGAGGGGAAAAAGGTTTGGGGGCAAAAATCAAGACAGAAAGTGGAGTTCCTTTGTAAATCTCCAAGTGCTAGAAAAGAAGGCAGAAATTTATTTGAATAGAATATAAATGGAAATAATCACATGGGGAGGTTCAACTTGCTGGATTTGATGCAAATCATGATCCAAAGGTGAGGAAAGGGTTAGGAGAGAGGATTTTCACTAAGGCCATGGCAAGAAGGAAATTGTTGAAAGTGGCAAAGGATTATTCCAAAAGCCATAGTGCATTTAAAAAAGAGATTTTCAAAAGTTAATTTCCCAAGTGAAAAGTGTTTTGTCTTGAGTCCAAATGAAAAGCAAGAACCTCCAAGACCAAAGACAGATCTTGGTTGAATCCAAATAAAACTTTTGCCATAAAGAAAAATATTTGAGAGTGAGAGTTCTCTTGAAGAAAAATTTAAATCACTCCCCTCAAGTCAAATAAAAATCTTTTTAAAACAATCCAACTAAAAAAAAACTTGGGTGTCACAACACCTACCCCCTTAGGAAAAATCTCGTCCTCGAGATTTCTGCTGATCCTCAAATAGATATGGATGTTCTGCCCGAAGGAAATCTTCCCTTTCCCATGTAGCTTCATCCTCAGTGTGGTTGCTCCACTGAACCCTGAAAAACTTTGTCGTTTTCTGACGGGTCCTCCATTCAGACTCTTCTAAAATCTTTACTGGCCTTTCTCTGTAGGTGAGATCTGGTTGCATATCAATGTCCTCATGAGGTACTTGTTTTTCTGGGTTGCTCACACATTTTCTTAACTGTGAGACGTGGAACACGTCATGGACGTCTGACAGCTCCTTGGGGAGGTCTAGTTGGCAGGCTATCGTGCCTCTTCGTGCCTTTACAAAAAATGGTCCAATGAATCTTGCCGCTAGCTTCCCCTTAATTTTCAACCGTTGTAGACCCCTCATAGGAGATACTCGGAGGTATACGGAATCACCGGGTTCAAAGCTGACCTCATGGTGCTTCTGATCATAGTAGCTCTTTTGGCGGCTCTGTGCTGTCTTGAGTCTGTCCCGGATTTGTTTAACTTTCTCCTCGGCCTCTTTAAGCATGTCTGGGCCGAAGATACGGCTGTCACCTGTTTCTGACCAATTCAGTGGGGTACGACACCTCCGTCCGTACAATGCTTCAAAGGGTGCCATTTGCAAGCTGGCTTGGTAACTGTTGTTGTAAGCAAATTCGGCATATGGCAAACTCTCTTCCCAACTGGATCCATAGGTGAGCACACAGGCTCTTAGCATATCCTCTAGGATTTGGTTCACACGTTCCGTTTGTCCACCAGTCTGAGGGTGGTATGCTGTACTGAAGGCTAGTTGCGTGCCCAGAGCTTGTTGTAGGTGATCCCAAAATTTGGAGACGAATTGTGTGCCTCGGTCTGATATTATAGTCTTTGGGACTCCATGCAAGCAAACTATACGGGAGAGATAAAGTTTTGCCAGTCTTTGGGTGGAGTAGGTAGTCTTCACGGGAATGAAATGAGCAACCTTGGTTAGTCGGTCTGTGATGACCCATATGGCGTCATTCCCACGCTGTGATCGGGGTAGTCCGACGATGAAATCCATTCCTATTTCATCCCATTTCCACTCTGGTATTCTGTTTGGTTGGAGTAGCCCTGCTGGCTTTTGATGCTCGGCCTTGATGCGCTGACATGAATCGCAACAAGCAATGAATGTGGCTATATCTCTTTTCATACCGTGCCACCAAAATCTTTCCTGAATGTCCTTGTACATTTTGGTTCCTCCAGGATGAATCGAGTATGGAGCGGTGTGGCTTTCCGTCAAGACCTGTTGCTTGAGTTCCTCAATGTTAGGCACGCAAAGTCTGTCTCGGTACCATAATGTTCCTTCACTGTCGGTGACGAACTCGGAAGTCTTACGAAGATTCATTTTCTTCTTTATGCCTTCGATGCTGGGATGTCACTGTTGAGCCTTCTTAATTTGTTCCACCAGGGTGGGTTGTATCTCCAGGTTCGATACGGTGCCTTCGGAGACTAACATCATGTTGAGCCTAGCGAACTCTCGCTGAAACTCAGGCCTCAAATTTTGCTGACCGTCACTGTCCGGGCTGGGGTTTCGACTAAGGGCATCGGCCACTACATTTGCTTTCCCTGGGTGGTAGTGAATGCCGACGTCATAGTCTTTGACCAGTTCCAACCAGCGTCGTTGGCGTAAATTCAGCTCTGGCTGTGTGAAAATATATTTGAGGCTCTTATGGTCTGTATATATTTCACAGCGATTTCCCAACAGAAACTGCCTCCACTCCTTGAGTGCATGTATGACTGCTGCTAGCTCCAAGTCATGTGTTGGGTAATTTTCCTCATGTTTTCGCAACTTCCTGGAGGCATATGCGACAACCTTGCCATCCTGCATTAGTACGCATCCGAGTCCTTTTTGGGATGCGTCACAATACACCTCAAAGCTCTTGTGTATGTCTGGCACAGTTAAGACTGGTGCGGTTGTCAGCTTCTTCTTGAGTTCTTGGAAGCTCTGCTCGCATGCTTCCGTCCATACAAATTTCTTGTCCTTCTTGAGTAACTGTGTTATAGGTTTTGCCACAGTGGAGAAACCTTCAATAAATCTTCTGTAATATCCGGCCATTCCCAGGAAACTCCGCACATCAGTAACATTGGCGGGTGGCTTCCAGTCCAGTATGGCCTTGACTTTTTCTGGCTCTACGGCCACGCCTTCTTGGTTCAGTATATGGCCCAAGAAGCCAACTTGTCTTAGCCAAAATTCGCACTTGCTAAATTTGGCGTACAACTGATGTTTCCTCAATTCTCCCAAAACAATTCTGAGGTGCTCAGCATGTTCTTCTGGTGCCTCGAGTAAACCAGAATGTCGTCAATGAATACCATCACAAATTTGTCCATGAATTTCATGAACACTTTGTTCATGTGGTGGACGAAATATGCGGGGGCGTTCGTTAGTCCAAAAGGCATCACTGTGAACTCGTATAACCCATATCTGGAAGTGAATGCTGTCTTGGGGATATCTTCTGTCCGTACCTTCAGTTGGTGATATCCCAATCTCAAATCAATTTTTGAGAATACCTTGGCTTGTGCGAGCTGGTCAAACAAATCATTTATTCGTGGCATCGGATATTTGTTTTTGATGGTGACTATATTAAGGGCTCGATAGTCTATGCACAGCCTTAGTGTCCCATCTTTCTTTTTGGCGAACAACACAGGCGAACCCCAAGGTGAGGAGCTAGCTCGAATAAATCCTTTGTCCAACAATTCCTTTATCTGCTTCTTCAACTCCACCAATTCTGAGGGTGCCATTCTATACGGCTTCTTATAGATGGGAGCGGTGCCAGGTGCTAGTTCAATGCTGAATTCTATCTCTCGGTCTGGTGGCATGCCTGGCAGTTCTTCCGGGAACACATCAGGAAACTCGCATACCACTGGAACTTTTCTCAGTTCTGCAATGTCCATTTTGTTCAGTTTTGGTTTCTGTGATCGTGGCCTTTCTTGAGCGGAAACTCTTATAGTCTTGCCGTGATGGTGAGTGAGAATCACTGTCCGATTGAAACAGTCGATGAATCCTTTGTTGGTGGTCAACCAGTCCATCCCTAAAATGACATCCAGTCCTTTACTTTCCAACACGATGAGATTCGCGTGGAATTGTAGTCCTTCGAACTCAATGACCACTCCTTGGCAGTAACCTTGAGCGATTTGCTTATTTCCGAGGGACTTGATGATCATAGATTTTTCCAAGGGAAGTATCGAAAAACCGTGTTGCGAAACAAAACTCTTCGAAACGAACGAATGGGAAGCTCCAGAATCAAACAAAACCGTGGCAGGTACTGTGTTCACAGGGAACGTACCGAGCACGATGTCTGGGGCATTGTGCCCTTCTTCCCTGGTCACATGGTTCAGGTGACCCTTCCTGTGGTTGTTGCTGGGGTTGAAGTTGTTGCGCTTGGGGGCTGGATTGTTTCCACCATTGTTCGGCTTGGGTGCCGAGTCTCTTGGCTTCGGGCACTGTTTAGCATAATGCCCTTGTTGACCACAAGCATAGCAGGTGACCCCTGGACGGTATGTGAACTCCTTGTCCCTGGCATGAAACTGTCCGACGGGCCTTGGCTCAGTAGTCGTGGATCTCCTTGCGTCCGTCCTTGGGACCTCAGTCTTGCCTCGGTTGCTGCGGGCAAGAGTCGTCTTGTCCCTCTTCCGCTTACGGATATCTTCAGACTACGGCGCTCATTCTCCAAGGTGATGGCCTTGTCCACCAGCGTCTTAAAATCCGGAAAGGTGTGCACAATCAGTTGGCATCTCAGTGCTGGTGCCAGGCCGTCCAGGAATTTTTCCATCTTCTTGCTTTCTGTCATGTGCTCGTCGTAGGCATAACGAGACAGCTGGGTGAACTGACCGTTGTATTCTGTGACTGACATGCCTCTCTGCTTCAGGTTATCGAACTCTCTCTTCTTGATCTTTAGGATGCTCCTGGGGATGTGTGCCCCACGGAAGCCTTCCTTGAACTCTTCCCAGGTGATGTTGTGTTCCCTGGGATGCATGTGTAGGAAGTTTTCCCACTAAGCTGCGGCTGCTCCAGTAAGGTAGTGTGGTGCATAAAGCACCTTCTCATGATCTGAGCACTGAGCAATAATCAGTTTCCTTTCAATCTCACGAAGCCAATCATCGGCTTCCAGCGGCCTATCGGTGTGAGCAAAAGTTGAGGGGCGAGTCTTCTGTAACTCGGATAACTTGGAATGTGGTTGATAGGGTTCACGGTGGTTTCCCATATTGATGACATGGTTCATCATCTCTTGGTGCTGTTGCTGGCTTTGCTCGAAGAGACGGCATACTTGAGACAGTGCTGCTTCGCTGTCTTGTTGGCTGGACTGACCCTGAGTGAAATTGTTGCTGGTCTGTGTCCCGTAAACCTCTTCTGGCTGATTGGGCATGGAGCGAGTCCACGGGCGAGACATTTTTCCAGTCTGGGGTATTATTTGCAAAACCCATGAGAAAAACTGTGTAGCACAAGAAAAGAAATCTTGCAAAGGCAACAAATTTAAAAGACCTCAAGGTTTTCAAAGAAACATAAACGATTTTGCACGGAGAAGGGCTGCTTAACATAAAACTTACATGCGAAAAGAAAACACAAGATACAGCACTCAGGATGCGCGTACACAATCCTGACATGTTATTAAAAACTAGCGTACTACTCCGGAAGGCAGCAAACACACCAATACAAACTAGCGTACAGATAAAACAACACACCATACAGGCAGGCATAACACGCGGCTACTCGGTGCTCTCAGTCGGAGATGGTGAAGATCTCCTTCCCCTTGCCGATGGCAAGGCTCAGCGGTCCAGGAGAGTCAAACTCCACCTCCTCCCTAGCTGGCTCCTGGCGCGTGACGCTGCGCTGCGGTGATGGTGCGGGGGCGACTAGTGGTAGAGCGTGTGCGGCAGGTGGTGCGGCTCTGACTGGAGTAGGAGCGATGACTCGGTCGAACTCCTCAGTGGTAGGCAGACGGCGAGCAGTGGCCAAAATGGCCGATGCATAAGAGGCTGAAGACGAGACGAATGTCAGGGGCGGCGCCGTGTTGAGAAGCTCCTTCCTGCTGGCAGGACCGCCCCGGACTAAGTCCATGCGGGCAGCCACAAGATCATCTACGAGGTTGTCGAAAGACTCCTCCAGAGCCTTGAGATACTCCACAACCATCTCGATGGCTTCATCTCGTTCTACCCGATGGCAGGCAAACGCATAGTGGTTGGTGTAAGGCACATGGCATGGGAGGTAGCGGTAGCGACGAGTCTTCATCGTAGGAAGGATGTCCCGAAGGCGAGCTATCGCCTCACGGGCAGCCATCTGCATGGCATGCCTCTCCGTAGGCATGGCCCTTCCCACAAAACGGAAGTGGCGAGCAGCAGAACGTCCTCCCTTGAACTGCACCACAGCTTGGTGCATAGACACGTCGTCACTGAGCTTGTGCTGGTAGAGTGTGAACTCCGGGCGAGCTGCTGGCCCGATCGCGAGCTTGGTGATGGACACGCGGAGCTTGACAAACCCCTCGGGCACGTTGGTGAACACTCAATTCTCACAGCTGCTGCCAGCCATCTACAAAAGTAGGCAAAAATTCTGAGTAGTCATGTCATAAATTTATGATGACCAACAGAAAATAGCTACAATTGCAAAATGCTGAAAAAGCACAAAAACGCTAATAACCGATTAGCGATCGCACCTAGTGGCTTCCTACAGTCAGCCTGGCTCTGATACCAAGCTTGTCACGACCGGTTTTTCAATAAAATAATTATTGAGAGACCAATCCCTTTTACGGACCACCGAGGAAGAATTCCTTCTCACTGGTAGACAATATCTTGGTCACAGAAGAAAAATACCAGGAGTACTAAATATAATCCAAGGTTGAGCAGAGACTGCCCAACAATTTATTACATGCACGCCGCTAAAACAAGACGGCGGATAGGGTGGCAAACTACTAACTCACGATAATAACGGTGGTGGAAATATCATCGCGAAGCGAGTGATATGATTCCAGAAGACTACAACTCTTCGAGCGTCGGAGTGAGGCTCGAGAAGACTTATTGCGGGTGGCGGAAGCGTATACAAAACAAGTGACCAATATCCGGGATCGCGCAGGACTAACTGGGACTCCTCTAGGCGTCGGACGCGCTATCAAACTCTTCATCCAAGAGATCGCCTTCGTCAACATCTGGCCAAATCAACAAGCCAGGTGAGTACTATGAAAGTACTCGCAAGACAGTTCGGACATAAGGTATAACAAATGTAAACATGAAGCATATGAACAAGTTAACCCGTGCGTTCAGACATAGAGATAATAAATACTGGGTGCCAAGCGAGGGTCTGAATGACGCCTCGAGCGGAAACTGCAGAATAGTAATACTGGTGCCAAACGGGTGTCTGAAAGACTCCTCGAGCGGAAAATGCGGAATAATAATACAGGTTCCAAACGAGTGTCTGAAAGACTCCTCGAGCGGAAAATGCGGAATAAAAATACAGGCGCCAAACGAGTGTCTGAAAGACTCCTCGAGCGGAAAATGCGGAATAATAATGCCACAGTCGGGCGTCGAGGCGACACCACATAAAGGGCTTATAACAGGAAATAAAGACAGTGCATGCCACAATCGGACGTCTGGGCGACATCACATAAAGGGCTTATATTTAAAGTAAGAAACAAGAACACGCCACAGTCGGACGTCTGCGCGACGTCACATAAAGGGCTTGTGATACAGCTCAATAATACAATAGTTCGGGAACATAATTATCACAAGCATGAGATAATTATAAGGTTAGTCCATCCACAGGAATGACAATAAATCTGGATTTACCACTTGAGCTTGCTCACCGGGAACAAGTTTTCCACGCGGATAGATAAGGATATAATGTTTTCAGTACTTGATCATTGATACGATGATTTGGAAAGAATTGACTCTACAGAGTTTGTACTTAACCACAGCCAACGGATTTCAGTAGTCACGGGGACTAGTTCCGTCTACGGTGTTTTGGAAGAAACACGTCTAACCAGTACACACGCAATTCAACCATCCGAAGCCAGGGATCACCCTCGGCAACATTCAAGAAAAACCTTGAGACGGGGAGGCTACAACCTCGCGTAGCATGGGATCAAATTTCTATACGCGCACTCTAAGGGGGTGCCCCCCCTCTCGGTCCCAACCGGAAACACCCATGCCCCCTGACCGGATGACTGGCTTTAATCCTGGGCCAAGGTACCATCATCCCGGCCTCTCTGTTTGGTGTGTACACGGAAAGAGGTTACCAACTTACTAAACCGCATCCTGGCAATGAGACATGTGGTAGCACGGAAAGGGGAAAGAACGGTAACGGGGCTCCAACCACGTTAACGTCGGAGAAAGTCGGATGACACAAGGCTGGTATGCTACAACAGTACCACCTTGCTGCCCTTCATGTCACCACATGATTTGGCCATCTCTCATCAGAGATCATCGCAACTTTGGAACAACCGGGTCGTTGCCTTACAAGCAACGAGGTATTTACCGACACTCATATGCCACGCACAAACTCTCACGTGAACATGTAAAACACCTGTCATATCAAATGTTCAAAACATGCTTGCCTGGTTCGGAGAAGTCGGAGTCTAGCTCGGCGAAGTTCGCGGCTCCTTCACCTCTTCCGGAACCTACGGCAATCACGAAACGGGTACTAACGTGAAAACCAACACTTGCACAGAAACTTTTCCAAATAATTTTCAAATAAATCCCATAAAAAACTAGACAAAATTTGAAGATTGTCAGAAAAAGAATCACTCAAATATACCGTCGACGGGGGAGTGCAGGGATGGTGGGTGCTCGAGTTGAAGCTCGGGGCTTGCTCTAGGGGGAGTGCAGGGATGGTGGGTGCTCGAGTTGAAGCTCGGGGCCTCTATTTATAGGCAGATCGACGGGGTGGCCGTGAACGGAGAATCTCCGGCGAGCGATTACGGCGGAGCAGTGGATTGGCAGGAGGTTTGAGTGGTCAGGCAGCATCAGTGGAGGTTACTGGAGTCGTTTCACAGCTAAACGGGGTCGGTCTTGGCGTAATGGCGTCGGTCCACGGTGAGGTGACCACACGGGCTCAACGGCGGCAGAGAGCGCGCTCCGCGCCCTGCGGTTCACGACGAGAGCGGCAGCGCGTTCGGGGGAGTGGAAGGCCACGCGGCGAGCTCCGGTGGTTTGGGCGGCGCTGGGTGGCGTCGTCGGCGCCGTGTCTCCCGCTGGCGTCCGCAAAGCCGCTGCCGGCGTCGGTCACGGGGCGGCGCACCTTCTGCTGCTCGTCGCCGACGCCCGCAAGGCGCTAGGCGTTCGTGCGGTGCAGGAACAAGAGGGCGGGGACGAGGAGCAAGGCGACGCGGTGGTACTGGCGCGATCGATGTCCTCCTCTGAAGAAAACGACAGCAAGCCACTGACTGAATCTCTGAATTTTCTGAACTTGACATAGACAGTGCACTGCAGGTGTTCGACAGAAGGATTTTGCAATGAGATAAATTTTTCTGGAGCTGTAACTTGGTGAGATGACCACTCAATGCACCCAGAGGCTGCCTGATTTTACTTGGAATTTTTGGAGAAGGTTTTGAATGAATTTCACCAAATTTGACAAATCTGGTCCAAACTTGCAGCAGGTGTAGTTTGAAAATTTTGAACTGAAGACCAGTGGATCTTCATGTTTCTTGGTTGAGGGTTCAAAGGACTAGGAGGGGAAAAAGGTTTGGGGCAAAAATCAAGACAGAAAGTGGAGTTCCTTTGTAAATCTCCAAGTGCTAGAAAAGAAGGCAGAAATTTATTTGAATAGAATATAAATGGAAATAATCACATGGGGAGGTTCAACTTGCTGGATTTGATGCAAATCATGATCCAAAGGTGAGGAAAGGGTTAGGAGAGAGGATTTTCACTAAGGCCATGGCAAGAAGGAAATTGTTGAAAGTGGCAAAAGATTATTCCAAAAGCCATAGTGCATTTGAAAAAAGAGATTTTCAAAAGTTAATTTCCCAAGTGAAAAGTGTTTTGTCTTGAGTCCAAATGAAAAGCAAGAACCTCCAAGACCAAAGACAGATCTTGGTTGAATCCAAATAAAACATTTGCCATAAAGAAAAAATATTTGAGAGTGAGAGTTCTCTTGAAGAAAAATTTAAATCACTCCCCTCAAGTCAAATAAAAATCTTTTTTTAAAAAAAAATCCAAATAAAAAAAACTTGGGTGTCACAATTCGGACTTCGGAAAGGTTCCGAGTGATTCGGGTATTTTTCGGAGTACCGGAGAGTTACGGGAATTCGCTGGGGAGTATATGGGCCTTATTGGGCCATACGGGAATAGAGGAGAGAGGCCAAAAGGAAGGAGGCCCCCCTGGTCCGAATTGGACAAGGGGTGCAGCCCCCTTTTCCTTCTCCCTCTCTCCCTCTTTCCTTCTCTCCTACTCCTACAAGGAAAGGAGGAGTCCTACTCCCGGTGGGAGTAGGACTCCCCCCTTGGCGCGCCCACCTCTTGGCCGGCCGCCTCCCCCCTTGCTCCTTTATATAGGGGGGCAGGGGGGCACCTCTAGGCACAACAATTGATCATTGATCTCTTAGCCGTGTGCGGTGCCCCCCTCCACCATATTCCACCTTGGTAATATCGTATCGGTGCTTAGACGAAGCCCTGCGTCGGTAGCATCATCAACACCGTCATCACGCCGTCATGCTGACGGAACTCTCCTGCAAAGCTCTGCTCGATCGGAGTTCGTGGGACGTCATCGAGCTGAACGTGTGCTGAACTCGGAGGTGTCGTACGTTCGGTACTTGATCGGTCGGATCGTGAAGACGTACGACTACATCAACCGCGTTGTGCTAACGCTTCCAGTTTCGGTCTACGAGGGTACGTGGACAACACTCTCCCCTCCCGTTGCTATGCATCACCATGATCTTGCGTGTGCGAAGGTTTTTTTTTAAATTACTACGTTCCCCAATAGTTTGATCATTACGAGAAAGCCGAGCATAAAAATTTTGTATAATAATTTCTCTTGAGAGCTCATGATTGGGGCGTGACTATAACATTGACTTAAGCCTCCCCCAAGCTAGAGCGATACTTTCTCCTTCACGAGGCCAAAAATTATATATATAATTCCGATCACGATGAACTAGATGCATAGGATAAATTTTTTGGTGGAACACCAATTTCAAACGATTCCAATTCCATGTTCCAATATCATCGCATAGCCTATACCATGCTAATGCTTTTCCCCTCAAAGATAAAGGGCAAACCTTTTTCATAACTTGATCCCTGGGTAGACCTGCAAGCTTAAACAATTCACAAATTTGTTCTACATATATCAAGTGCATATCAGGATGTTCGGTTCCATTTCCTGCATAAGGATTAGCTAGCAGTTGTTCTATCATACCCGAAAGAATTTCATATTCAATATTTTCAGTAGGTGCATTAGGTCGATGGGTAATTAATTGTGGTTCCGGACGAGGTGAAGATACCCCGAACAAACCACTCAAAGGATTGTTTTCCATAGTATCAAGTGACAATAAATTTCAGCACACTATATAAATGTTTCCTTACCAAAGGCGCTTCACTCCCGGCAACGGCGCCAGAAAATAGCCTTGATGACCCACAAGTATAGGGGATCAATTGTAGCTCTTTTCGATAAGTAAGAGTGTCAAACCCAACGAGGAGCGGAAGGAAATGACAAGTAGTTTTCAGTAAGGTAATGTCTGCAAGTGCTGAAATTGTAAGTAACGGAGTAGTTTGATAGCAAGATAATTGGTAACGAGCAAGTAACGATAGTAGTAACAAAAGTGCAGCAAGGTAGCCCAATCCTTTTGAGGCAAAGGACAGGCCAAAACGGTCTCCTATGATAAGCATTCTTGAGGGTACACGAGAATTTCACCCAGTCACTTTCATCATGTTGGTTCAATTTGTGTTCGCTACTTTGATAATTTGATATGTGGGTGGACCGGTGCTTAGGTGTTGTTCTTACTTGAACAAACCTCCTACTTATGATTAACCCTCCCGCAAGCATCCGCAACTACGAGAAAAGTATTAAGAATAAATTCTAACCATAGCATTAAACTTTGGGATCCAATCGGTCCCTTACGGAATAGCGCATAAACTGGGTTTAAGTTTCTATCACTCTCGCAACCCACCATCTAATTGCTACTCCACAATGCATTACCTTTGGCCCAAATATGGTGAAGTGTCATGTAGTCGACGTTCACATGACACCACTAAGGGAATCACAACATACATACTATCAAAATATCGAACACATATCAAGTTCACATGATTACTTGCAACATGATTTCTCCCGTGACCTCAAGAACAAAAGTAACTACTCGCAAACGATGAACATGCTCATGATCAGAGGAGTATTAAATATAATATTGGATCTGAACATATAATCTTCCATCAAATAAACCGTATAGTAATCAACTACAAGATGTAATCAACACTACTAGTCACCCACAAACACCAAGCTATAGTTCCGGTAACAAGAGATGAACTAGGGTTTTAGATGAGATGGTGTTGTTGAGATGTTGATGGAGATTGCCCTCCCCAAGATGGGAGAGTTGTTGGTGATGATGAGGACGATGATTTCCCCCCTGGGAGGGAAGTTCCTCCGGCGGAATCGCTCCGCGGGAGGGCAAAAGTGCTCCTGCCCAAGTTCCGCCTCGAGGCGGCGGCGCTTCGTCCCGAAAGTCCCCTTCTTCTTTTTTCTAGGTCAAAATGACTTATATACCATAAGATGGGCACCAGAGGTGGGCCGAGGAGGCCACAACCCCCCAGGGCACACCGGGGGGGCCTGGCGCGCCCAGGTGGGTTGTGCCCACCTGGTGGCCCCCATCTGGTAGTTATTTATTCCAGTAATTCTTATATATTCCATAAAAAATCTCCATGAAGTTTCAGCCCATTTGGAGTTGTGCAGAATAGGTAGCCTGACGTAGCTTTTTAAGGTCCAGATTTCCAGCTGCCGGAATTCTCCCTCTTGGTGTGTACCTTGCAAATTATGAGAGAAAAGGCATTAGAATTACTCCAAAAAGCATTATTATGGATAAAACATTATAAATAATAGTAAGAAGACATGATGCAAAATGGACGTATCAGCGATGTCCTCCACCTCCTCTGCCACCGCCGCCTCCTGCGGGGTTGCGGGCGTTGTTGTTGAAGTTGCGATCAAAGCGTTTCTTGCAACGCCATGCGTCGTGCCCTTCGAGCTTACAGATCTGGCACTTCTTGCACTCGCGGTCACCGCGGTCACCACCTCCTTGTCGCAGCCCACCTCCAAAGCCGCCGCCGCCGGGATTGTCGGGGTAGCGGGTGAGGGAGTCCTGGATTAGGGGGTATCCGGACAGCCGGACTATATACTTTGGCTGGACTGTTGGACCATGAAGATGCAAGACTCAAGACTTCGTCCCGTGTCCGGATGGGACTTTCCTTTGCGTGGAAGACAAGCTTGGCGATCCGGATATTAGATTTCCTTCTTTGTAACCGACTCTGTGTAAACCCTAGCCCCCTCCGGTGTCTATATAAACCGGAGGGTTTGGTCCATATAGGGACAATCATAATCATCATAGGCTAGCTCCTAGGGTTTAGCCTCTACGATCTCATGGTAGATCAACTCTTGTAATACTCATATCATCAAGATCAATCAAGCAGGAAGTAGGGTTTTACCTCCATCGAGAGGGCCCGAACCAGGGTAAAACATCATGCCCCTTGCCTCCTGTTACCATTAACCTTAGACGCACAGATCGGGACCCCCTACCCGAGATCCGCCGGTTTTGACACCGACATTGGTGCTTTCATTGAGAGTTCCTCTGTGTCTTCGCTGCAAGGCTCGATGGCCCGCCTCGTTGTCAAGGACAACATCACCTCTGGGGGAGCACTGGCGGTAGGCCAAACTCTCCGACTGGGCAGCTTCTTCATGGCCGCCCGATCGGCTTCTGCGCCGACAATGACCTCTCAAGTCATCAAAAACGGCCTCCACGTCAACTCGGAACTCGCCGAACAGATGGATCCAATGGATCTCTCCTCCCTCAATGAGCTTTTGGATCGCATCGCTGCTCTGGGAGTCGCTACAGACTAAGATTGGATTGGGCTTAAACCTGACCAAAGGGATATTAAATCCCCACCGGTCACCCACGAGATAGTGGTATTGGAAGAGCCGCATATGGATTATCCCTCTATTTTGAGGACGATGTCCGGATCGCCGATCTCTCTGAACCGAATACCCGTTCACGGGAAAACATGACCCAGGCCCCGAACTTAGAATCGGGCAACGGGCCGGAAAGATCAGGCAGCACCCCGGAGCCCGAGCTGTCAGGCCCGGAAGCTCCTCTGCCCCTGGGCGTTAGATCGGATCAGAATCCAGATTTAACTAATCCCGCCCACCCAGACTTAAGCCGTCTCTCCCATATAAGACAAGAGCCCCAAGAGACAGTACATCGCTACTGGGGCAGATTCCTCCTTGTGATGAACAAGGTCAAGGACTGTCGCGAGGAAGACGCAATCTCACTTTTTTGCAAAAATTGCACGAGCGAAGGGATCCTAAATGCTATAAGTCGCTGTGACATAGCACACTTTGCCGACTTAGCAGCCATAGTACAGAAGTACTGTGCGATGGAAAGCGCCTGGAAAACCCAAACGGACTTTTGGGACAATCCGGCTCTCACTAAACCCTTCCTCCGAACTAAAAGGGCAAACTCTCGTAAGTTACCCGATCCAATTCCCAAGAAACCAAAGCCCACCCCAGGGCGTGGAACCGTATTGGAAGAATGGCTCAATGGGACCTGCAAAATTCACAGCACGCCGGACACTACGCCAACGCACAGCCTTAGAGCATGTTGGATACTCCGGCAGGTAGCAAAAAGCGGCGAGGGTCTTCTTGTAAATCATAAATCCGAGCAACATCCCGCCGAAGACAACAATGCGGTACTGACAGTCTTCGAGACTTTCGCCTCAAATAATAGGCGCAAGCGAGCTCATCGAAACTTCGCTGAAATCTGCCACGGGGCAAAAATAAATCCGTGGAACGACACTGCTATAACTTTCAGTTCCAGTGACGAACCTCAATTCCATACAGTTCGGGCACCAGCCGCTTTAGTCCTTAGCCCAATTGTGGACGGTTTCCGACTCACTAAAGTACTCATGGACGGCGGAAGCGGATTAAACTTGATCTATGAGGAAACGCTCAACAAGATGGAAATTGATAAAAGCCGCATCGAACAGAGCGGCACAACCTTCAGGGGAATCATCCCTAGTCGGGAGGCACGGTGTGCGGGAAAAATCACACTCGATGTGGTATTCGGCACCCCGGAAAATTACAGGTCCGAAGAAATCACATTCCAAGTGGCTCCTTTCAACAGCGGATACCACGCCCTTTAGGGCGGGACGCATTCACTAGCTTTCAAGCTATACCACATTACGGGTACATTAAGCTTAAAATGCCCGGACCCAATGGAATCGTCACTCTAGCCAGTGATCCGGACGTCACACTCCGCGCCGAAAATAAAACTGTAGCACTAGCCCTGGAAGCATTATCCGAAGCCCTAGCAGCCGAGGAACTAACGACGCTGTGCGCCACAGTGGACAGGGACGACGTGATACTCGACAAACGACCCAAGTCCACCTCATTTAAACCCGCAGACGAGATAGTCAAATTCCAGGTCCATCCAACGGACCCCACGAAGACGGCTTCCATCGGGACACAGTTGAGCCCCACAATGGACGCCGCACTACGAGACTTCCTACGCAAGAATTGGGACATTTTCGCCTGGCATCCTTCGGACATGCCGGGCATCCCACACAGGCTGGCCGAACACAGCCTCAATATATTGAAAGGATACAAGCCAGTCAAGCAGACTCTTAGGCGCTTCTTAGAACCTAAACGGCAAGCCATGGGAGAAGAGCTAGCCAAACTACTTGAGGCCGGATTCATCAGAGATATCAAGCATCCGGATTGGCTGGCAAATCTGGTAATGGTACCAAAGAAGGACAAATCCTGGCGCCTATGCGTCGATTTCAAAGACCTCAACAAGGCTTGCCCTAAGGATCCCTTCCCCCTCCCTCTGATTGACCAAATCATCGACGCCACCGCAGGACACGATTCACTATGCTTCCTCGACGCATACTCTGGATACCATCAAATAAAGATGGCAGAGTCCGACCAAGCCGCAACGGCCTTCATAACCCCATATGGTCCTTTCTGCTTCAACACTATGCCTTTCGGGCTCAAAAATGCCGGCGCAACCTATCAACGCATGATTCAAACATGCCTGGAGAAGCAAATCGGCAAAATAGTGGAGGCATATGTGGACGATGTGGTTATAAAAACAAGACACGTCGAAACCCTGATAGAGGACCTAAGGCTTACATTCGATAACCTCTGAACATATGACATCAAGCTAAACTGGAAAAATGTGTTTTCGGCGTCCCCTCCGGGAAGTTGCTCGGCTCCATTGTTTCCAATAGAGGAATTGAAGCAAATCCGGCAAAAATCCAAGCTCTGTCGCAGTTGGCTATCCCAACAGACCTCAAGCATATCCAGAAACTAGCTGGATGCGTGGCTGCATTAAGCCGCTTTATCTCCCGATTAGGAGAAAAGGCACTGCCTCTTTATCGCCTTCTTCGACGAACCGAACACTTCGTGTGGACGGATGCAGCTGCGGCCGGACTGGACGAAATAAAGACCCTATTGGCCAGTAATCCAGTCCTGACAGCGCCAAATATTGGCGATCCTATGCTACTATACATAGCTGCGACACATCAGGTTGTAAGTGCAGTGCTCGTCGTCGAACGAGAAGCAGACGGATACAAGTTCCCGCTCCAAAAGCCGGTATATTACGTGTCCACTGTCCTCACTCCATGCGAATCCCGATACCCACACTATCAAAAGATAGCGTACGCGGTCTTCATGGCATCCCGGAAGCTACGACACTACTTTCAAGAGTGTTCGATTACGGTGGCCTCTGAAGTACCACTCAACGACATAATCAACAACCGCGACGCCACGGGACGGATTGTTAAATGGGCCATCAAGCTCCTTCCGTTCGACATAACATACAAACCATGGCGGGCCATTAAGTCGCAAGTACTGGCCGACTTCGTCGCCGAATGGACAGAAGCCGAACTCCCTAAAGAGTATGGCGCGTACTCTAATTGGATCATGCACTTCGACGGCTCTAAAATGCTGGCCGGATTGGGGGCAGGTGTAGTCCTGACTCCCCCACCGGGGACATGGTCCAGTACGTACTCCAAATATTATACATAGACTCCAACAACGCAGCCGAATATGAGGCTCTGTTGCATGGTCTTCGGATGGCAGTCTCTATGGGCATTCAACGCCTAGAGGTGCGCGGGGATTCAAACCTCGCAATATCACAAATAAACGGAGACTTTGATGCCAAGGATCTGAAAATGGCGGCCTACCGTAATGCCGTCCTCAAAATGTCAGCCCGGTTCGAGGGGCTCGAATTCCACCATGTGGCTCGAGAAAATAATCAAGCGGCGGATATCCTCGCCCGCATCGGCGCTAAACGCGACCCTGTCCCGCCTAATATATTCCTGGAAAGGCTGTTCAAGCCATCCGTAGTATGGGAAGGGGAGTCCGGCAACACTAGCCCGGCTCCGAACACAACCCCAGATTCCGAACCATCTGATGTAATCGGGGGCTCTACCACCGAAATAACGCCGTCGGCCCATGAAATCATGGTTGTAATCGCCTCGTGGACCGAGCCTTTCTTGGCCTACCTAAATAGGCAGGAGCTCCCTGAGGACCAAAATGAAGCACGTTGTATTGTGCGGCGTTCAAAGGCCTACAAAGTCCATGAGGGAGAACTCTATAAGAAAAGTGCAACCGGAGTGCTTCAAAGATGCATCTCCGAAGATGAAGGGCGGCAGCTATTGGCCGAAATCCATGCCGGACTCGGCGGGCACCATGCTGCGGCTCGGGCTCTTGTCAGCAAGGCCTTCTGTACAGGTTTCTATTGGCCGACAGCCCGAGCAGATGCACAGGACCTTGTCCAACACTGCGTCGGTTGCCAGCTCTTTGCCAATCAGAGCCATATGCCCCCTACTGCTCTCCAAACAATCCCCATTACTTGGCCCTTCGCGGTCTGGGGGCTGGATATGGTCGGACCTCTTAAAGGGGGAAGCCATAAGAAAAAATACTTATTGGTCATGGTGGACAAGTTCACCAAATGGATAGAAGCCAAACCAGTTAAAATGGCCGAATCCGGACCCGTGATAGATTTCATATCAGGGGTTGTACACCGTTACGGCATCCCCCACAGCATCATCACTGACAATGGCTCAAACTTCACAGCCGATGAAGTGAAAACTTGGTGCGGCAAAACGGGCATTAAGCTCGATTACACCTCCGTCTACCATCCTCAGACAAACGGCCAGGTCGAACATGCAAATGGTCTCATCATGAGTGGCATCAAACCCAGACTGGTGCGGTCCTTGACAGAATCAGACACGCACTGGGTCGAGGAGCTCGACTCCGTACTCTGGGGTTGCGGACCACGCCGAATCGCACCACCGGATACACACCATTTTTATGGTGTACGGCGCAGAAGCAGTACTACCATGCGACATAATACACGACTCACCTCGCGTGCGCCTATACGAAGAGAAGGAAGCCGAGTTAGATCGGCAGGACAACTTAGATGCCCTGGAGGAGGAGCGCAACGTCGCCAAAGCCCGTTCCGCATTCAATCAGCAGCAGGCTCGACGATATCAAAGCAGAGAAGTGCGGGCCAAAACTTATAATATTGGCGAACTCGTGTTACGCCTACCGGAGAAGAAGAAGGACAAGCTCAAACCTAAGTGGGAGGGTCCCTTCATTATTGATAAAGTTCTCACCGGAGGAGCGTACCGCCTACGTAATGCTTCTGATAACAGACTCGAGCCGAACCAATGGAACGCGGTCAGACTCCGAAGATTCTACGCCTAAATGTCGAACTCAGTGTTCGTCTCCTTACCCCCGCCCCTTTCAATTATGTTCCTCCCTCGCTTTTTCCTTTCTCGCCTTTTTTCACACAAGGTATTCAATACAGTGCGGATGTTCGGATCACTCCGGCCGCACCATGTGTGCAAACCATACCTGGGGGCTTCCTATACGAAAGCTAAATATAATTACTTTCATGGCATATTGCCTATCACATATGTGTTCTTTCTCCATATGTGCCTTTTCTTCACCATTATATGCATCGATATGACTTAAGATGTGGCCATGCTGGGTTGCCTGGCTCTTGTGTTTATGCCCTACGTTCCCGTTACTTCGGCTAGGGCATAAGGGGAGCACCTCTGCGATTGTTACTGCCGGTTCAGCCGGATGTGTACCTCAGACTGGGTGAAGCCGAAAGCTAGCGTTCTTAAGGGAATATTCGGTCGGTGAACAAAAGATGTTTCTTTCGTTTATTACAACGTGAATCCCCAGATGTTTTGTACCCTGCGTTTCTGTTCGCAATCCGGACATGTACATCGATGCATGCGTACCCAGGGAAAGGAACCCCTAACGGAACTATTCTCCCTGGAAGATGTTTCTTACTACCCATGTAATATAACATAACTAGTTGGGTACTTGTCTGTTCAAGCACTTATGACCCCTACGCCTGGTTTCCATGCATACCCCGGTTCTGCATAACTGAGCGGGTATTCGGATACACCCCGGACTGTCGGATCCGGGGGTTGAAGCGAAAAGGTCCGCCATGACAAATGATTTTTAATCCGGCTAGGGACTACATATGTCCATTGAATTACATAGTCACTTGGACTGATTATATTCTTCCTCTATACCATCCAACAGGCTATCTAGCTTGCAGTCCTGTTGGGAATACTTTGCGGCTAACGCCACCTGGTCATACACCAGACTCACGGGAATTTCTTGCCCATCTGGCCCCGCCGGTCCGACTTCGGCCATATGGTTCGGGTCAAGCTTGGTGTAGCGCGTCTTCACCATGGCCCAGGCTTCCCTTGCACCTTGTCGGCAGGCTGATATCTTCCACAATCGGAAGCGCCGCCGTGCTCCTTGGAGCATATCCACGACCCCCCCCCCCATGCCTCTTGGCAGGGAAGTGGATGGCCACAAGGCCTGGGCAATACCCTGCATCACCTGCCGAGCTCGCTCGTGCAGTTGTGAGAGGTCTTGCAGTAAATCACCTACGGACGCGGGCATCTCCTCTTCAGGACGGCCCGTCAACATACCTACAGACACAATTCTGTTAACCCGCTTCTTCGCCGAACTGTATAGAGGTTCGCTTGAGCACTTACTAAAAATGCCGCGTCGAAGCCTTTTATTCTCCTTCCCGGAGTCAGCAAGCTGGGCCCGAACATCTTGTAGTTCAACGCCCAGCCGGGTGTGGGCATCTTGGAGATTATTTTTCTCTTGAATAACCCGTGCAAGCACGCGTTCACCAGCCTCTAGCTGTCATTGAACATTTTGCCCATCCCCTGGGGCTATCTCCGGATTCACTCCGGGATTTCCTGCATAATCTATTGTTAGGTTTGCGAACACGCCGAAGACTAATTGGAACACATTATTACATTCGTCTCCTCAAAAGTATTACCAGAAGAGGTCTTCTTGGATTCCTCGATTTCGGCAAGAGCGGCCTTTAGCTGGGCTTTGCACCCCTCCAGCTCTTGAGACAAATGAGTATTCTTCTTTGTAACAACCTGGGCATACAATGATCCTTAAATCAGTTGTGCCAACTGTTTCAAGTCTCAGGGGCTACTGATATACATATTCATCAGATTTTTCTTACCCGTATATCCTTTAACTACTGATCTGTGGCTCTAGCAAGTCCACCTTGAGCAGCTCGGATGTACGCTTCTCCCGAGCTGAAGGCATTAAACGCCTCTTCGGAGAAATTTGGGTCGCGGAGTACGGCCCGACGACGCCTGTGATTCATGGCGCTCTCCACCTCGGAATTTGTGGCGGATATTCTATCCGCATCCTCTGTAGGAGGACTGTCCGGCGTTGTCCCCACGTTGGCTTCCGCCCTTGAGTCCGGCTCTTGAGTCCGGCTGGTGGAGGCGTGGTTGGTAGGGTCGCCGGTTACAGTCCGGCGGTCACTTTTTCTGCTAGAGGACAAAGGACATTGTTATATTTTAAAAGACGACAATTATGGAGTAGGTTTTAAATCATACCTTTGCGACGGCGTCTCGGTCCTGACCGCCTTCCTCTTAAGCCTACCCGGCTTCGGTGCCCCTTGTTGGCAAGTCACCGCGGGTTCGGCGCGGCGCCCCGATTGCCTTCCCTGTAAAACGCAATACACGTGCGGTGGGTAAAGTGCAAAGAAGGGATCCTCCTTGGAAGTCAGGACTCCGGTTTTACTTACATGCGATGCAGGGAGTAGGCCGGGATAATCGGCTATGATAGGCACCAGAGTACCTTCACGGCTTGCCTGGTAAAACGTCTTGTCGACGAGCTCTACAAATATTTCTGGATCTTCTTCGGGTCCGGGGTCGAGGGCCCTGTCGGGGTCCTCTGGCTGTGGAGCCGGGCTGTGAACCTCCTTCACGGCCCTTCGCAGTTCCTGTTAGGAACTAGCAAGGTAAATATTTGTGATAAGGAATGCGGGAATAAATGGAGTTGGGTAAAAGATGGTGGCTCACCCAGCTTGGGGGGTTGTACATGGAAAAACCATCCCTTGGTTTGATACGGGCAAACTCCTCTTCCTCTCCTTTGTACAGATCGGACAGTATTTTCGCTAGAGCGGTGGCGGAGTCCGGACCTTTACGACCGCAGCGGGTGGCATCGTCTTCTCCATTGAAGTGCCACATGGGTTTTCCCCGATACTGAAGTGGCTGCACCCCCCGCATTATACATATTAACATAACTTCGATTATTGTCAGTCCTGATTGGGCCAGCGTTTTTATCCTGCCCATCAGATAAAGGACTTCTCTGCTATCTTCCGCCTGGGGGCTCCAAGGGCGCCAGCTGTGGCGTTTCTTCAACGGGGCATTAGCAAACTCAGGGAGGCCCATCCTAACAGGGTCCAGAAGGGGGACGTCCTCTATATAAAACCACTCCGAAGGCCAGTCTTCGGACATCTTCTTCGGGGTACCGGACAGGTATCCGGTTTCGGCGATGCGCCATATTTCGGCTCCGCCCACTTGATATATTGATCACTCCTGATTGCGAGGGACGAGGCAGAATAGCCTCTTCCATAGCTCGAAATGAGCTTCGCAGCGTAGAAATAGCTCACATAGGGCGACGTAACCTGCGATATGCAATATGGAGGCGGGGGTAAAATTATGCAGCTGGAGGCCGTAGTACTCTAGGAGCCCGCGGAGGAATGGATGGATCAGAAATCCGAGCCCCCTCAGCAAGTAAGGGACAAGGCATACCCGCTCCCCCATGGATGGATTGGGAAAACTCTCCGCCTGCTTCCCGCCATTGTAGGTGGCTAGTCCGGCTCAGACGGGGACCATGTATGCGGGCGGGAGGAACCCCTGGGTCTGCAACTCCACTAATCGACCGTGGGATACGGTACACTTCACCCACTCGCCTGGCTTAGTGCTGCGAGAGCGAGAGGAGGAGCTGCGGTGGCCGGCCATGATGGGATGGTTTTTTCGGGTGTGCTCTAGTGATTCCTCGCTTAGGGAAGAAGGTGTGATTTGGATCTGAGGATTCCCGTCTCTTTAATAGACGATTTACTAACATGGTTAGGGTGGCAAATGCAAAAATGCCCCGACTTCTCGCATTCGCTCGACACGGGGAGATTGCCATTATTGAAGCACAGAAGCCGAGGAGTACAACATTGATGGGAAGCCGGACACTGTTCGTTACAACAGGTACTTTGGAGTATTCGGAGATAGAACCCGCCTTGCAATGCCGAAGACAAACTGCGCGCCGGACTCATCGTCATTGAAGCCTGGTTCGGGGGCTACTGAGGGAGTCCTGGATTAGGGGGTATCCGGACAGCCGGACTATATACTTTGGCCGGACTGTTGGACCATGAAGATGCAAGACTAAGACTTCGTCCCGTGTCCGGATGGGACTTTCCTTTGCGTGGAAGACAAGCTTGGCGATCCGGATATTAGATTTCCTTCTTTGTAACCGACTCTGTGTAAACCCTAGCCCCCTCCGGTGTCTATATAAACCGGAGGGTTTGGTCCGTATAGGGACAATCATAATCATCATAGGCTAGCTCCTAGGGTTTAGCCTCTACGATCTCGTGGTAGATCAACTCTTGTAATACTCATATCATCAAGATCAATCAAGCAGGAAGTAGGGCTTTACCTCCATCGAGAGGGCCCGAACCTGGGTAAAACATCGTGTCCCTTGCCTCCTGTTACCATTAGCCTTAGACGCACAGATCGGGACCCCCTACCCGAGATCCGCCGGTTTTGACACCGACAGCGGGCGCCCGCGTTGTTGTTGCTGTAGCCGCGGGAACCGCCTCCGCCGCCGCTGTTGCCGCCACCACTTGGGTTGCCGCGACCTCCACCCCTTGCCGCCAAATTGGCGGAGTGGAAGGCGGTGTTCTGGGCGGCGATGCGAGCTTCAGCCGACAGCAGCAGGGAGAAGAGGTCGTCGAGACCGATCGGCTATTCGGTGGCGGTGCGGGTGGAGATAGGCCGAGATGAAGCCGTTGTAGTCGGGTTCGTGGAGGAGACCTTGCAGGATGTGGTCGACGACGTTGTCTTCATCCAGGGGCTTGCCGGCGGCTGCCAGCTCATCGGAGATGCTCACCATCTTGGTGAAGTAGGCAGCGGCGGACATGTCCCCTTTGCGAGTGTGTTCGATGGCGGAGCGAAGCTGGATTACCCTCGCCCTCGACTGCGAGGAGAAACTCTGCAGCAGGGCGTTCCAGATCGTAGCGGCGGTGGTGTGGGAGCTAACCTGCAGTAAAACCTCACGGGAGAGCGATGAGATCAAAAAACGTGAGGATTTGCTGGTCTTGGGTAACCCACACAGCGTGCTCAGGATTTGGCGAAGACGTGATCTCCTTCTTGCCGGCGGTATCCTTCTCCGAGAGGATCACAGCGGGAGGCTCCTTGATCGAGCCGTCCAGATAGCCCATCAGCCCTGCCTCCTTGATGTGTGGCAGGACCTGTGCCTTCCAGACCAGGAAGTTCTCTCGGGTCAGTTTTTCGGTGATGGTGTGACCGAGAGAGGCGATGGAGGGCGCATCCATGGCGACAGATGAGGAGGAGCTCGACATCTAGATGCGATGGAAAAGGTAGGCTCTGTATACCATGTGAAAAGGGCTAGGTTAAGCGTATGACTAGTAAGGACGCATTGCGTGTTAATATAGGGCCGAAGCCTGGTTGTTACAGAGAAGATTTACATGGCGTGGATTGTTCTCCAAGGACTCAATCACAACAGCCTAACTAAGAGCCTATACAGAATCTATCCTACGGTTCATACAATACCGCAGGTTACAATGTTTAACACGCCGGAAGAACTTGACGGCACTGGAAGGAAATCGCTGGATGAAGGGCCTGCAACGAGTTGATAGGGAGGAGCTCCTGGACCAATTCCTTTGTCTCTGGGAGCTTCTTCAGCCAGTTGCTCTGACGACCACTCTGGACACGATTCGATGGTCGTTGACACCGGATGGTTGCTACTCGGCCGCCTCCGCTTATGACGTCCAGTTCGCGCCAAGAATTAGCCAACCTCTCCTCCACGCCACATGGAAGATTAAGGCTCAACCAAAAGTCAAATTCCACCTCTGGTTGCTACGTACTCTACTTCAGAAGAGGAACTGGACTGCTGATCGTTTGATGGTGAGGGGATGGCCGCATGCCGATGCTTGCTCTCTCTGTGATCAAGTGGTGGAGACGGCAACTCATATATCGTTGGACTGCGTCTTCGCCCGGGAGGTTTGGCATGGGTTTCAGATCTCGAACGACAAGGCGGCCATCATTGCTTCATCTTCTGCTACCATCAAGGATTGGTGACGGAATACGCTTGGGCTGGGAAAGCTTCAGGACTTGCGCAAGCAGGTGAGCACGGGCACGGCAGCCTATATATGTGGTGTGGAATCTCTGCAAGGAATGCAACCGCCGAACGTTTGAGGGGAAAAGGTGTTCGCCTGAGACAATTACAGCCATGACGGGAGATGAGATAGCTTTGTTCTGGGAGGCGGTATCTTAACTAGCTGCTTCACTGCGTTTTTCTTTCTTTCTGTCTCCTGAGGTGGTAGTGCTTCGCTTTGCCACTATGTGGTCTTGGCACTGTCTGTACCAAACTGTGGGATTTTGGTCCTTCTCCCTTCTTCTATAATGAATTGGCAGAGCTCCTGCCCGTTGCCCGTAAAAAAAAAACTAAAAAAAATTGCAACGTAGCAGCACAATGGAACATGTGGCAAACACTGGACTAAAATGGAAGCATAGAACAAATGAAAATTGTACTCCCTCCGTAAACTAATATAAGAGCGTTTAGATTACTATTTTAATGATCTAAACGCTCTTATATTAATTTACATAGTAGCAATTTAAGATTGTTGCCAACAAGAGGATGGATGTCACCAACATATCAATTGGTCATATATTTTAATAAAGTATGGAAGCAAATTTTATATAGTTCAGAAGCATGTTTATTCCAATATAATATAAATACAGAAGCATGTTTATTCCAATATAATATAAATACAAAAGCATGACGTGGTACTTTGGGAACAGGTTCAATCGTGGATGGAAGCATGAAAATCAGAAACTATAACGAAACTGATCATATTACCGCAAAGTTTGGGATGATGCATACTAGCGTGATTTGGTGGTGTGCGTTCCAAATTAACTGAAATTCGTATATGGTATATATATTGATCAATTACAGATCAGATAGAACCATAAAAAGTTAACCAAAAGTCGTAGACAATATAGTGATCATATGAACAGAAGAATCAATATTGGAGGACTCGATACAAAGGTCAGGGACGTATGCTACCTGCATGGGAGGGGGCACATCCTGCAACCTTCCTCGTGTGCTCGCTTCTCACCGCAACCGAGGCAACGATCCGGGGAGTTTGGGGCCCCAACTTGGTAGAGATGCCCGGGCATGGGGTTGGGAGCTCGCTCGTGCTTGCGGTGGATACGTCGGGTGCAGCCATCGAACGGAACGGCGCACCAGTGTTGTGAAACTCATGGGCGCAGCGGGGAGGGCAGGTTCATGGCAGAGAGACCGGGAGCGGCAGGGCAGTCGCGAGCTCGGGGTGGAGACGATTCGGGGAAGAGCGTATGGTGGGTTTGATAACCGACGAGCGGGGTTATAGGTGGGACGTAAAAATCAGCCAGGTTTGGAAACAACGCTAGGATTTTGGATGCAGCCTCAGCCGTGAGATGAAAAATGCATCTACGTTCCTGACCGGTCTGAAGAATGCCTTCTGTAGGACGACTGATAAAAAGTGTTTCCCATAAAAAAAATGGTTACAAAGAGAGTTTGATGCTGCAACTGCAATGTGAGATCGGACATGGGGTAGCAGATCAGACTACTAAGAAAATAGTTCATGATGGAATGCCTCAGTGAGATGATAAACATACCAGTTGTTTTTGCACTAGATGTCAGCAATACATGGACTACTAGCTTCAGGTTTAGGCGCAGGTACAAAATGGTCAGGTGATGCCGGAGCGGGCGGCTGTGGCGGCGGCGGGCAATGACAGAGGCAAGAAAATGGTGGGGGAAGAGGCTGGCACTGGCAGGTACAGGGAGGCAGAGGCTAATACTCATGAGCATATATAATGGCAGGTCAAATTCCAGCAAAAGCTGGGCTCTTTTTTGCCTGCTTCAACTCCAGGTGGGTTGTTATGTTAACCAGGAAGAGTCATATGTGAACCGTGAATGATGATCTGGTTCGTCCATTTATGGTACACATTGCATATTGTCTGTTGCCATGAAGATTACGGGTGCTCTTCTACTCCTGCGTGTCATGGCCTTAGTGTTCTATGTTTTGCTACACCAAACCGAAGTCATATTCACAGATCAATGTCAATGAGGGTAGATGCAATATGATTATGATCTGAATCTTTTTATCATCAGTACCCTATCTGATCTAAATTGCATAGAATTGGATTACCTTCAACCTGTCATGTATAGAGAAACTATGTGCATTGGTGAATGTCAGTTGTGGCTTATATATAAGGTTTTGAAAGCTGCAGCCAAACTGATGAAAGATTCTACAGTTTCCAGCAGTTTGTCTCTTGTCGTATGGATGTTGCTATATGACAGCATTTTGATGGAAGCAATACTTATTATGTACAGAATTATGTACAAGTTCTACCACTAATTGACTACCACATACTGTGGCACAACATACTAATTGACTAATTGACTACCCCTCAGAGTTACAAACAAACCGGCCAGGGCCGCTACTGGATCTACAACATCATTGAAGGGTTAATCCCCTCGTGCTCCTGAGTAAACTCGTTTGTTTCTGAGCCAATAATAATAAGATCCCCTATTCAAAATGCATGCATGTGGCAAATAAAAAAACTTGTAGTAATTGTCATGGTGCTATCATCAGAACCAACAGGTCATTACCAAATTCTTGTAGCACACACAGACACATGTCATTAACAAAGATTGGTCTGGTGGAAAGGGGAACAAATTAGTACTACTCATTAACCAAAATATGACATATATTTAACCAACCAAAACATACGCAAGTACCACAGAGAAGTACTACTCCAGCAGGTATCCATTTGTTCATGTTCCCTTCAGTTAACAAGACAACATTTAACCCAAATTTGATCGTGGTACTGGAATTATAGCCAAGTACCACACATGACATGGTTTATCATTGACAAAAAACATAACACCAGATCTAAAAATTATCTCATTTTGACAAGTTTCACTTCCATCCCAAAATTCTGTTCATTTCGTCTGCAAGTGATACGCACCTAATTTACAATTGCCACCTTTTTCGCCATCTTGGCTATGCCGGCCACCTCCTTCGGGTCGATGAAGGCAGAGATGGCGGTGACAGCGTGGTCGATGTGCTCGACGGCGAGGCTCGCGAGCGTGCACGCGCAGTCGAGGTGGGTGCGTGCTTCGTCCATGCTGCCGATGGCCTCCTCCTCCATCTGGGGCTCGCCGGTGGCGTCGGAGTGGGCGGCCTTGCGGCCACGGCGGTGGCGGCGCGGAGCGTGGTGCGGGGCCGCGCGGGCGATCCTGGCGAGGTGGTCGATGGCATGGATGCAGAGCGGGAGGTGGTGCTCCTGGGACAGCTTGACGGCGTGGTAGGCGGCCTCGATGCG
Organism: Aegilops tauschii subsp. strangulata; assembly: GCF_002575655.3. Lineage (NCBI taxonomy): Eukaryota > Viridiplantae > Streptophyta > Magnoliopsida > Poales > Poaceae > Aegilops > Aegilops tauschii. The sequence goes on from NC_053035.3 coordinate 466,662,447, forward strand.
GGAGAAGGCCTCCGTCTGGGTGGCCGGGGGCGCGGGGAAGGACTGCGCGAGGAGCGCGTGGTAGACCTGCTCGTCCGGCATGACGGGGAGGGCGTCGTTGAGGTCGAGGCGGGCGCCGCTCTGGGCCGCCATCTCGAGGCAGGTGGCGAGGTAGCGGGACCCGGCCTCGAGGCCCAGGGAGTCGCTGTCGCTTGCGTGGACGAGGTCGGAGACGAGCTTCTCGAGCCTGGGCGCGCGCGCGTAGTCCGCCACCGCGTCGCCCGAGGCATCCTTCAGCAGGGGTTGGCACCGCAGGAGGCGGTCGCGCTGGGCGCGGATGGTCCTGGCGGCGCACATGGCCTGGAGGAGTATGAGCCTTAGGTCATCGTCACTCTCCTCCTCCTCCGCCGCCGCCTGTCGCTGGGTGAGGAACCCGAGGACTCGAAGGAGAAAGGGTTGTGGGAAGGAAAAAAGTTTCAGGGGACGAGTGGAGTGGGTTTATTGGTTTTCTTTTTTTTTTTTTGAGGGGTTTATTGGTTGAGAGCAACGAGCGCCAATGGGCTCTGCAGCGTGGGCTCAACAAAACAGCCACACCCTTTGCTGCCTTCCATTGACCATTATTCGACCACCTCCAAAACGGGAGAGCGCCAGCGGATGCTCATCTCCTGCGCGGGGCCGATTCCGACGGATGTCCTCTTTTTTAAACAAGGCAAAAACTCGCCATTTTGGTTAATTATATAAGAGAAAAGTCTAAGAGATAGCGGCACAATGCTAACTAATTACTCTCGCGGCATTATATTATTCAAATGCTTGGCACCCGCAATTGCCTCATCCTTAACCAGTGGCGGCCCAGGACGAAAATGTCCCCATGTCCACGCCTAAATTACATATATATGGGCGCCAAAGCTAAATTATGCATAAAACTAACATACTCAACAATTCCAGGTATCCAGTAGTAAAAATGCTTATCAAATAGTGATCTACTTGAAATTGTAGTTGATTGTATGAAGTTTTTCGCCCAAGTTGAACAATAAAGCATAAAAACTATGAAGACAAATTTAATCAGTTAAGGCTACACTATTTATGTTTGAACAGGCTACCATCGAAACATAAGACAAAACATATTGATTGAATTTATAATTATGAAGATGTACTTACTTACATTGTGTTGTACTGAGTTGTGTATTCAAAGAACAAGGAATAATCGATATAAATGAGAACCACTTGGACTCGATTCTTGCTTACCAACACTAGCAAATCGTAGTAATTCAATTCTTAACTGTAACATCCTTGAAACTAAAAGCCCTAGACCTATAAAAAAAGGAAGGAAGTTACATAGGTACGCACTTGGACTCGATTGTAGCGACTTGCGGTACTTCTTTCATCAATTCTCCAACTATTAGATGAGCCATGGCAGCACGGATGCTTCGATGGCGATTGGGCGGATGGGTGAGACGACGCCATGGGCAGGCGCCGGGTTGCAGCCGTAAATAAAAACGATCGAAGTAATTGGAGAGAATTTTGTCCTTCCTTATCTCTTCAATACAGTATATGGCAACATTACTACTGCTAACAACACTTCGTGAATCATAGGCACGCGAGCCATGGAGATTGCGCCAGATCAACTAGGGGGCTGTTTGGTTGCAACCTTGAGCTTTTCTCATGCCTGAGTGTGGCTTGACGTTGGACCATAATTTGACTGATCAGGCATATATAAAAGAATTAAAGTGGCTAAGCTAGCCTCAATCCTAGGTATTAGAGGTGAAAAAAAGCCAACCAACCTGTGGTTGGATGGTTAGAGGGACTGTAGTATCCCCAGCCCATCAGGGTTCAAATCCTGGTGCTCGCATTTATTTCTGGATTTATTTCAGGATTTCCGGTGATGCACATTCAGTGGGAGGAGACGTTCCCGTCGACGACGAGGTGCCTACAGTGACTTCGTAAATTTCAATATGATATGCCGGCTCAGTTTTTCGGAGGTGTTCATAGGGATAGAGTGTGCGTGTGTGCGTTCATAGGGATGAGTGTATGCGCGTGTATATGAGCGCTTGCGTCTGTAATGTGTTAAAAAAAGAGGTGAAAAAAAGAGGTGTTGGGCGTTGTTGCTTCACTAGCTACCACGTGTTCACACTAAACAATTGGCTAGGCTTTCTTTTTCTACGTATTGTACCGACTCTTAAGGAATTTATTACATGGGATGATGGGAGGGTAGCTTCTTTTTTAAAAACAGTATAGATGCAGATGCTTATACATACATACATATTTTTAAACACGGTACAGATGCAGACGCTCATACATACACACATATACTCAGTGTGGTGGCCTTTTTAACATTTTTACTCTCTCTTAAGGAATTTGCATAGGATGATGGAAGGGCTCCTTCTCTTTTAAACACAGTGCAGATGTAGACGCTTATACATACGCACGTACACTCACTGTGATTTACCCGGCAGGCAGCTTCTTCGTGTGTTTTGTCCAGCGGTCTTTCTAGAGCCAGCCAACCGAACCAAACAAAAGATGCATGTCCACTGACCACTTTGGTTTATCTCTCGAGAGTCCTCCTACCATCTCGAAACATTTTCTTTCACTTCCCAGCCTCCTCCACACCGCCGCGGTCCACACACACACACACACCAATTCGCCGCGGACCACACCGTAAGTGTCGCGCATTACCCCGGAGCACTGCTAGCATATACCTATCCTTCACCACCTCCTTAGCCACCCGATCCGTGCCCAGTGACTTGGGTCCAAATCGAGCAGTGGATGGTGTCGCCAATCAACGGCCGCCGATGCCGATCTCACCCAGCGTGACCCCGGTATACTCGGCGGCGGCGGCCTCGCCGCTCGGTCTTCCTGTGGCCTGGGTCAGATAAGACAACCAGGGCAAAATGCAAGGTCAATTGGGACATTGTCAGTCGGCCGCTTGCTTATGGTGGGCTTGGGGTCCTCAACACCAATAAGTTCGCGCGGGCTTTGAGACTGCGGTGGCCTTGGTATGAATGGAAGGAGCCAACAAAATTGTGGGTTGGGAGAGGTAACCCGTGTGATGAGGAAGATCTCAACTTCTTCTATGCTAGAACCACAATCAAGGTCGGGAATGGGGCGAAGACACCCTTCTGGGAATCCCCTTGGCTTCTTGGGCGCAAGCCCAAGGACATTGCTCCTCTCATCTATGAGTCTTCATCACGGAAACATTGGAAGGTACGGGAGGCCCTCAAGGAAAACACGTGGATCCTCAAAATCAGGCCACCTACGGTTGTTTCCACCCAACATGTAACACAATTCTTCACCCTTTGGATGCTTATGCATGAGGTGCATCTTGATGAGCTTGCTGAGGACGACATAGTATGGAAACACTCGGGCTCCGGGCATTACTCTGCGGCCTCTGCTTACAGGGCACAATTTTTGGGTTTGGTCCTCTCCCCCATGGACCAAATGGTTTGGAAGCCTTGGGCCCCACCGAAGGTCTAGTTCTTTGCTTGGCTCGCGCTGCAAGATAGAATTTGGACCGCCGACAGACTGGCTAAGCGGGGTTGGCCAAATTGTGGCCCTTGCCCCTTGTGCAGGGGAGTGCAAGAATGTGGAACACATCTATTCTTCAGATGCCACTTCAGTTGAGGCTTTGGAATTTGGTTATTCAGAAATTTCTCATACACGACATGGACACGTCGGCGTGGAGCTCCTTCGACTCAGTCAAGACATGGTGGGTGAGCACGAGCACCGGGGGCACCACCAACCGAAAAGCGAAGGCCTCGATCACCATGCTTGTGCCGTGGGTCATTTGGAACGAGAGAAACGCAAGAGTGTTCCGGCATAAGAGCACGCATCCGCCAATTCTACTCAACACCATCGTCGACGAGGCAAACCTTTGGATCACCACCGGGGCAAAGAAGTTAGGGTCTTTTTTATTGCGAGAATAATTGCCATGTCGTATTCTGGGTGTGTGTTGTAACAAACCCTTCTCTTCTTATTTAATATATGAGGCAAATCTTTTGCCTCCGTTTCAAAAAAAATAGTACCTACACACTTGGGACAAGTTCATTTGTGTCATCTCATAGTAACACCCAATGGTTGCAAATCTGTTAGTAGCTTCGGAAGGATCCTACAAAGATAATGTACAGTATGTTGAGTTATTTCTTTTGGAATGCAGTCTGAAAGATGTGAGTTCATTATGACCAAACTGGCTCCAAATTTTCTTACAGAAGATAGCAGTCACCGTGCCATTGTATGCATTCAGTTTAACAATAAATGATGTATATGGAAACTGAATAGTTATGGAAGAGGTAAACAAATAGATCAAGTTTGGTGCACCATATTGTTAAATGTTTAGTATGGTATGTGGTAAAGGTTTACCCTTTGCCCTTAAAATCAGAAAAATTATTCACACCTTATTTCACTTGGTGTTTGCACCAAAATTGAATGCCTGCCACCATCGTCACGACAAAGGAGGAGTTAGTCCCCACGACATCCCCATCCAGGCTCTTTCTAAGCTTCAACTTAGTCTAATCATAACTTAACTTCGGTTTTCTTTATGTACATCAAATTACCATGTTTGGAAAAAATTAAGATAAGATGTAACCAAGAACTAATTTAAATAAAGATTGCATCATGTTCATATTAAGTAAAGAAGTAAAGGACTTATCTCAACCAAGTTTCTGAATCTGATGGTATGGTGTGGTCCTTTTTAAGATAGGGAGGGATAGGTAGAAAGGAAGATCTGGGTTTGGAAGGGTTGTGAACTTCAGTTTTGGTTGGTTCATCCTTTCAGGTACCCATGTACAGTTGCCCTTGTATATTTATGAAAAGAAAATCTCGCTGATACCCTTAGTTTTTGTTTCTTTGGATTTGCACATAAATCCTATGTACTATGGTTTATTTTTTAAGCACCATATTTGTGTACATTCAACTTATTATATTAGGGATCTTCTAATCCCTCTATGTGACATTCTCTGCTCTAGAAATCTTTTTGGACTAATGTACTATATTTGGACGAGTCAAGAGAAGGAGAAAACCGAAAAGTCATGATATCTTTGGGTAACAATATGTTGAGTACCCACAGTATTACATAGTTCCATTATGTGTTTTATCCTGACAGTAGTTTCAGGTAGCTCTGGCCATGGGTAGACCGGCCCGAAAAAGCCCGACTTGGCCTGGCCCGACGCTGCTCCCAGGCCGGTGATACGTCCATTTTGCATCATGCTTTTATATCAATATTTATTGCATTATGGGCTGTTATTACACATTATATCTCAATACTTATGGCTATTCTCTCTTATTTTACAAGGTTTACAATGAAGAGGGGAAATGCCAGCAGCTGGAATTCTAGCTGGAAAAGGAGCAAATATTGGAAACCTATTCTGCACATCTCCAAAAGTCCTGAAACTCCACGAAACATGTTTTTGGAATTTATAAGAATTATTGAGCGGAAGAAATACCTCAGGGGGCCCACACCCTGGCCAGGAGGGTGGGGGGCGCCCCCCCCCCCTTACTGGGCGCGCCCCCTGTCTCCTGGGCCCCCTGGTGGCCCCCCGGTGTCCATCTTCTGCTATATGAGGGCTTTTACCCTGGAAAAAATCGTGGGAAAGCTTACGGGACGAAACTCCGCCGCCACGAGGCGGAACCTTGGCGGAATCAATCTAGAGCTCCGGCAGAGCTGTTCTGCCGGGGAAACTTCCCTCCGGGAGGGGGAAATCATCACCAACGATCCTCTCATTGGGAGGGGGTCAATCTCCATCAACATCTTCACCAGCACCATCTCCTCTCAAAACCTAGTTCATCTCTTGTATCCAATCTTGTATAAAAACCACAAATTGGTACCTGTGGGTTGCTACTAGTGTTGATTACTCCTTGTAGTTGATACTAGTTGGTTTACTTGGTGGAAGATCATATGTTCAGATCCTTAATGCATATTAATACCTCTCTGATCATGAACATGAATATGCTTTGTGAGTAGTTACGTTTGTTCCTGAGGACATGGGTGAAGTCTTGCTATTAGTAGTCATGTGAATTTGGTATTCGTTCGATATTTTGATGAGATGTATGTTGCCTTTTCCTCTAGTGGTGTTATGTGAACGTCGACTACATGACACTTCACCATTATTTGGGCCTAGAGGAAGGCATTGGGAAGTAATAAGTAGATGATGGGTTCCTAGAGTGACAGAAGCTTAAACCCTAGTTTATGCGTTGCTTCGTAAGGGCCTGATTTGGATCCACTAGTTTAATGCTATGGTTAGGTTTACCTTAATACTTCTTTTGTAGTTGCGGATGCTTGTAATAGGGGTTAATCATAAGTGGGATGCTTGTCCAAGTAAGGGCAGTACCCAAGCACCGGTCCACCCACATATCAAATTATCAAAGTACCGAACGCGAATCATATGAACGTGATGAAAACTAGCTTGACGATAATTCCCATGTGTCCTCGGGAGCTCCTTTCTCATTATTAGAAATTGTCCAGGCTTATCCTTTGCTACATAAAGGATTGGGCCACCTTGCTGCACTTTATTTACTTTCATTGCTTGTTACTCGTTACAATCTATCTTATCACAAAACTACCTATTACCTATAATTTCAGTGCTTGCAGAGAAAACCTTACTGAAAACCGCTTATCATTTCCTTCTGCTCCTCGTTGGGTTCGACACTCTTACTTATCGAAAGGACTACGATAGATCCCCTACACTTGTGGGTCATCAAGACTCTTTTCTGGTGCCGTTGCCGGGGAGTGTAGCGCTTTTGGTGAGTGGAACTTGGTAAGGAAAAATTTATATAGTGTGCTGAAATTTTCTGTTACTTGTCACTATGGAAACTAATCCTTTGAGGGGCTTGTTTGGGGTATCTTCACCCCGACCAGAAGAGCAAAGAGTTGCTCCTCAACCTACTGAACCTTATGAGAATATTTACTTTGAGATTCCTTCGGGTATGATAGAGAAACTGCTAGCTAATCCATTCGCAGGAGATGGAACATTGCATCCCGATTTACACCTTATCTTTGTGGATGAAGTTTGTGGGTTATTTAAGCTTGCAGGTATTCCCGATGATGTTGTCAAAAGGAAGGTCTTCCCTTTATCTTTGAAGGGAGATGCATTGACATGGTATAGGCTATGTGATGATACGGGATCTTGGAATTATAAACGATTGAAATTGGAATTTCACCAGAAGTTCTATCCTATGCATCTTGTTCATCGTGATCGTAATTACATATATAATTTCTGGCCTTGCGAAGGAGAAAGCATCGCTCAAGCTTGGGGGAGGCTTAAATCAATGTTATATTCATGCCCCAATCATGAGCTCTCCCGGGAAATGATATTCAAAATTTTTATGCTCGGCTTTCTCTCAATAATCGCAACATGCTCGATACTTCCTGTGCTGGTTCTTATATGCTGAAGACTATTGATTTCAAATGGGACTTATTGGAAAGAATTAAACGCAACTCTGAAGATTGGGGTTCCGACGATGGTAAGGAGTCAGGATGACACCTAAGTTTGATTGTGTTAAATCTTTTATGGATACCGATGCTTTTCGTGGATTTAGCGCTAAATATGGACTTGACTCTGAGATAGTAGCTTCTTTCTGTGAATCTTTTGCTACTCACGTTGATCTCCCTAAGGAGAAGTGGTTTAAATATAATCCTCTCACTAAAGTAAAAGTAGTTGCACCTATTACAGTTGAAGAAAAGACTATTACTTATAATGATCCTATTGTTCCTACTACTTATGTTGAGAAACCACCTTTTCCTGTTAGGATAAAGGATCATGCTAGAACTTCAACTGTGGTTCGTAAGAGTAATACTAGAACATATACACCCCCTGAGCAAATTAAAGTTGAACCTAGTATTGCTATGGTTAAAGATCTCTTGAATGATAATATAGATGGGCATGTTATTTATTTCCGGGATGAAGCTGCTAATATCGCTAAACCCGATGCTAAGATACATAGACCTGTTGTAGGCATGCCTGTTATTTCTGTTAAAATAGGAGATCATTGTTATCATGGCTTATGTGATATGGGTGCTAGTGCTAGTGCAATACCCTATGACTTATATAAAGAAATTATGCATGATATTGCACCCGCTGAATTAGAAGATATTGATGTTACTATTAAGCTTGCCAATAGAGATACTATTTCACCAATTGGGATTGTTAGAGATGTTGAAGTCTTGTGTGGGAAGGTTAAATATCCCGCTGATTTTCTTGTTATTAGTTCCCCCAAGATAGCTTTTGTCCCATTATATTTGGTAGACCCTTCTTGAATACTGTTAAGGCTAGGATTGATTGTGAAAAAGATATCGTCACTGTTGGCTTGGGGGATGTGGAACATGAGTTTAATTTTGCTAAATTTCGTAGACAACCCCTTGATAAAGATTTGCCTAGTAAGGATGAAATTATTGGTCTTGCTTCCATTGTCGTGCCTCCAACTGATCCGTTGGAACAATATTTACTAGACCATGAAAATGATATGTTTATGAAGGAAAGAAGGGAAACAGATGAAGTGTTCCTTAAACAGGAACCTGTGCTGAAACATAACCTTCCCGTTGAAATTCTTGGGGATCCCCCTCCACCCAAGGGTGATCCCGTGTTTGAACTCAAACCATTACCTGGTAATCTTAAGTATGCTTATCTTGATGAAAAGAAAATATATCTTGTTATTATTAGTGCTAACCTTTCAGAGCAGGAAGAAGAAAGCTTATTGAAAACTTTGAAGAAGCACCGTGCTGCTATTGGATATACTCTGGATGATCTTAAGGGCATTAGTCCCACGTTATGCCAACACAAAATTTCAGTGGAAAAAGATGCCAAACCAGTTAGAGATCCTCAACGACGATTGAATCCCAAAATGAAAGAAGTGGTAAGAAAGGAGATACTAAAGCTCCTTGAGGCAGGTATAATTTATCCCGTTGCTGATAGTGATTGGGTAAGCCCTGTCCATTGTGTTCCTAAAAAGGGAGGCATTACTGTTGTTCCTAATGATAAAGATGAATTGATCCCGCAAAGAATTATTACAGGTTATAGGATGGTAATTGATTTCTGTAAATTAAATAAGGCTACTAAGAAAGATCATTACCCTTTACCTTTTATTGATCAAATGCTAGAAAGACTATCCAAACACACACATTTTTGCTTTCTAGATGGTTATTCTGGTTTCTCTCAAATACCTGTGTCAGCAGGGGATCAATCAAAAACTACTTTTACTTGCCCTTTCGGTACTTTTGCTTATAGACGTATGCCTTTTGGTTTATGTAATGCACCTGCTACCTTTCAAAGATGTATGATGGCTATATTCGCTGACTTTTATGAAAAGATTTGTGAGGTATTCATGGATGATTTCTCCGTTTATGGATCCTATTTTGATGATTGCTTGAGCAACCTTGATCGAGTTTTGCAGAGATGTGAAGACACTAGTCTCATCTTGAATTGGGAAAAGTGCCACTTTATGGTTAATGAAGGCATTGTCTTGGGGCACAAGATCTCCGAGAGAGGTATTGAAGTTGATAAAGCTAAAATTGATGCTATTGAAAAGATGCCATGTCCCAAGGACATAAAAGGTATAAGAAGTTCCCTTGGTCATGCCGGTTTTTATAGGAGGTTCATTAAGGACTTTTCTAAAATCTCTAGGCCTCTGACTAATTTATTGCAAAAAGATGTTCCTTTTGTCTTTGATGATGATTGTGTAGAAGCATTTGAAATACTTAAGAAAGCTTTGATCACTGCACCTATTGTTCAGCCACCTGATTGGAATTTACCTTTTGAAATTATGTGTGATGCTAGTGATTATGCTGTAGGTGCTGTTCTAGGGCAAAGAGTTGATAAGAAATTGAATGTTATCCAGTATGCTAGTAAGACTCTTGATACTGCCCAGAGAAATTATGCTACTACTGAAAAAGAATTCTTAGCAGTTGTGTTTGCATGTGATAAGTTTAGACCCTATATTGTCGACTCCAAAGTTACTATTCACACTGATCATGCTGCTATTAAATATCTTATGGAAAATAAAGATGCTAAGTCTAGACTCATTAGATGGGTTCTCTTGCTCCAAGAATCTGATTTACATATTATTGATAGAAAGGGAGCTGAGAACCCCGTTGCAGACAACTTGTCTAGGTTAGAGAATGTTCTTGATGACCCACTGCCTATTAATGATAGCTTTCCTGATGAACAATTAGTGGTCATTAATGCTTCTTGTATTGCTCCTTGGTATGCTGATTATGCTAATTACATTGTTGCTAAATTTATACCACCTAGTTTCACATACCAGCAAAAGAAAAGGTTCTTTTATGATTTAAGACATTACTTTTGGGATGACCCACACCTTTATAAAGGAGTAGATGGTGTTATTAGACGTTGTGTGCCTGAGCATGAACAGGAACAGATCCTACGCAAGTGTCACTCTGAATCCTATGGAGGACACCACGCTGGAGATAGAACTGCACATAAGGTATTGCAATCCGGCTTTTATTGGCCTACTCTCTTCAAAGATGCTCGTAAGTTTGTCTTATCTTGTGATGAATGTCAAAGAATTGGTAATATTAGTAAACGTCAAGAAATGCCTATGAATTATTCTCTTGTTATTGAACCGTTTGATGTTTGGGGTTTTGATTATATGGGACCTTTTCCTGCCTCTAATGGTTATACTCATATTTTAGTTGCTGTTGATTACGTTACTAAGTGGGTAGAAGCTATTCCAACTAGTAGTGCTGATCATAACACTTCTATTAAAATGCTTAAAGAAGTTATTTTTCCGAGGTTTGGAGTTCCTAGATATCTTATGACTGATGGTGGCTCACATTTTATTCATGGTGCTTTTCGTAAAATGCTTGCTAAGTATGATGTTAATCATAGAATTGCATCCCCTTATCACCCTCAGTCTAGTGGTCAAGTAGAATTGAGCAATAGAGAACTCAAATTAATTTTGCAAAAGACTGTCAATAGATCTAGAAAGAATTGGTCCAAAAAACTTGATGATGCATTATGGGCCTATAGAACTGCATACAAAAATCCTATGGGTATGTCTCCTTATAAGATGGTTTATGGAAAAGCTTGTCATTTACCTCTTGAACTTGAACATAAAGCATATTGGGCTATTAAAGAGCTCAATTATGACTTCAAACTTGCCGGTGAGAAGAGGTTGTTTGATATTAGCTCACTTGATGAATGGAGAACCCAAGCCTATGAGAATGCCAAGCTATTCAAAGAAAAAGTCAAACGCTGGCATGACAAAAGGATACAAAAGCGTGAGTTTAACGTAGGAGATTATGTGTTATTATTCAACTCTCGTTTAAGATTTTTTGCAGGAAAACTTCTCTCTAAATGGGAAGGTCCTTACGTTGTCGAGGAGGTCTGCCGTTCTGGTGCCATAAAAATCAACAACTTCAAAGGCACAAGTCCGAGGGTGGTGAACGGTCAAAGAATTAAACATTATATTTCAGGTAATCCTATCAATGTTGAAACTAATATTATTGAAACCGTAACCCCGGAGGAATACATAAGGGACACTTTCCAGAACGTTCCAGACTCCGAAAAGGAATAGGTATGTGGTACGGTAAGTAAACCGACTCCAAAACAACTCCAATGGCAATTTTTATCCGTTTTGGAATATTTAAGAATTTTCGGAAGAAAGAAGTAGTCCGAAAGGGACACGAGGCCCCCACGAGAGTGGAGGGCACGCCCCCCTTACTGGGCGCGCCCCCCTGTCTCGTGGGCACCTCGTGTGCCTCCCGGACTCCGTTTTTCTTGCACGTTACGTATTTCGGTCGGTAAAAATTCATTATATATACTCCCGAAGGTTTTGACCACCGTATCACGCAAATATCCTCTGTTTTCATTTCGAGCTATTTCTGTTGCAGATCTAGAGCACCATGACATCACCCTCCTCCGACAATGAAGATAAGGATGCTTGGCTATTGAAGATAGAGCTGAAAAGAGAAGAACCGGAAGAGATCAACAAGGATGAGGGGGTCAAGAAGGCCATGGAGGTTCAAGCTCCGGCAGTGAAAGAAGAATACCTCCCTCAACCCACCTAACCTCTTTACTCCCACGGAGATCGAAGCTTTCAAGATGATTGAGTTAGCTCGCATACAGAATAAGCATCTCACAGAGGAGAATATTTTGCTGAAGGATTATATCACCGGACTCAAGGGCATTATCCACAAGTTGGAGGAGCTTTTACGCTCAATGTGCGATTATCCACCATCATCATCACCACCTCCTTCACCCCCGAGGACATAATTACATGGGTATGGACACTCCCCTTGGCAAATTGCCAAGCTTGGGGGAGGTGCCCCGGTATCGTATCATCATCACACTCTTATCTTTACCGTTTTATTCAGTTCGATCCTTTTTAGTAGTATCTTGATCTAGTAGATTGAAGTTTTGATATCAAGTAGTTTTAAGTTTTGCTTTGTGATCTCTTTTTTGTAATCGAGTCCGTGAGCTATCTATAATAAAGATTAGTGTTGAGTCGAGGGCTTTGCTATGTTGCTATGATCTTGAGAAAGTAGAAAGAATAAAAGAGTTCATGTTGATCTTATGAAAAGTAATGACTTCACACATAGAAAGTATGAGGCATAAAAGTTGTTGAGAGTTGATAAACATAGTTTTGGTCATCGTTGCAACTAATAGGAAGTGATAAGGAAAGAGAGGTTCACATATAAATATATTATCTTGGACACCTTTTATGATTGGGAGCACTCATTAAGTATGACATGCTAAAAGAGTTGACGTTGGACAAGGAAGACAACCTAATGGTTTATGTTTTCTCACATCTCAGTTAAAGTATATTGTCATTGACCTTCCAAACATGTTGAGCTTGCCTTTCTCCCTCATGCAAGCCAAATTCCTTGCACCAAGTAGAGATACTACTTGTGCTTCCAAATATCCTTAAACCCAGTTTTGCCATGAGAGTCCACCATACCTACCTATGAATTGAGTAAGATCCTTCAAGTAAGTTGTCATTGGTGCAAGCAATAAAAATTGCTATCTAAATATGCATGACTTATTAGTGCAGAGAAAATAAGCTTTGTACGATCTTGTTGTGGAAGTAATAAAAGCGATGGACTGCATAATAAAGGTCCACATTCAAGGGGCAATATAAAGTGACGTTCTTTTGCATTAAGATTTTGTGCATCCAACCATAAAAGCGCATGACAACCTCTGCTTCCCTCTGCGAAGGGCCTATCTTTTACTTTATGCTTTTGCTTTATGCTTGAGTCAAGGTGATCTTCACCTTTCCCTTTTCATTTTATCCTTTGGCAAGCTCCTCGTGTTTGAAAGATTATGATATATATATCCAATTGGATGTAAGTTAGCATGGGTTATTATTGTTGACATCACCTAAAGGTCAATACGTTGGGAGGCAACATAATAAACCCCTATCTTTCTCAGTGTCTGGCTGAAACTCCATAACCACAAGTATTGCGTGAGTGTTAGCAATTGTAGAAGACTACAAGATAGTTGAGTATGTGAACTTGCTGAAAAGCTCTATTGATGACTTTTTCTGATGTTATGATAAATTGCAATTGCTTCAATGACTGAGATTATAGTTTGTTAGTTCTTAATGAAGTTTTTGAACCATACTTGACATTGTGAATTGATCGTTACTTGAACATAAGAAATCATATGATAAAATCTATATATGTTGTTGTTATAAGAATGATCATGATGCCCTCATGTCCGTATTTTATTTTTATCGACACCTCTATCTCTAAACATGTGGACATATTTTTCGATATCGGCTTCCGCTTGAGGACAAGCGAGGTCTAAGCTTGGGAGAGTTGATACGTCCATTTTGCATCATGCTTTTATATCAATATTTATTGCATTATGGGCTATTATTACACATTATATCTCAATACTTATGGCTATTCTCTCTTATTTTACAAGGTTTACCATGAAGAGGGGGAATGCCGGCAGCTGGAATTCTGGCTGGAAAAGGAGCAAATATTGGAAACCTATTCTGCACATCTCCAAAAGTCCTGAAACTCCACGAAACATGTTTTTGGAATTTATAAGAATTATTGAGCGGAAGAAATACCTCAGGGAGCCCACACCCTGGCCAGGAGGGTGGGGGGTGCGCCCCCCCTTACTGGGCGCGCCCCTGTCTCCTGGGCCCCCTGGTGGCCCCCCGGTGTCCATCTTCTGCTATATGAGGGCTTTACCCTGGAAAAAATCGTGGGAAAGCTTACGGGACGAAACTCCGCCGCCACGAGGCGGAACCTTGGCGGAGCTGTTCTGCCGGGGAAACTTCCCTCCGGGAGGGGGAAATCATCACCAACGTCATCACCAACGATCCTCTCATCGGGAGGGGGTCAATCTCCATCAACATCTTCACCAGCACCATCTTCTCTCAAAACCTAGTTCATCTCTTGTATCCAATCTTGTATCAAAACCACAAATTGGTACCTGTGGGTTGCTAGTAGTGTTGATTACTCCTTGTAGTTGATACTAGTTGGTTTACTTGGTGGAAGATCATATGTTCAGATCCTTAATGCATATTAATACCTCTCTGATCATGAACATGAATATGCTTTGTGAGTAGTTACGTTTGTTCCTGAGGACATGGGTGAAGTCTTGCTATTAGTAGTCATGTGAATTTGGTATTCGTTCGATATTTTGATGAGATGTATGTTGCCTTTTCCTCTAGTGGTGTTATGTGAACGTCGACTACATGACACTTCACCATTATTTGGGCCTAGAGGAAGGCATTGGGAAGTAATAAGTAGATGATGGGTTCCTAGAGTGACAGAAGCTTAAACCCTAGTTTATGCGTTGCTTCGTAAGGGCCTGATTTGGATCCACTAGTTTAATGCTATGGTTAGGTTTACCTTAATACTTCTTTTGTAGTTGCGGATGCTTGCAATAGGGGTTAATCATAAGTGGGATGCTTGTCCAACTAAGGGCAGTACCCAAGCACCGGTCCACCCACATATCAAATTATCAAAGTACCGAACGCGAATCATATGAACGTGATGAAAACTAGCTTGACGATAATTCCCATGTGTCCTCGGGAGCTCCTTTCTCATTATTAGAAATTGTCCAGGCTTATCCTTTGCTACATAAAGGATTGGGCCACCTTGCTGCACTTTATTTACTTTCATTGCTTGTTACTCGTTACAATTTATCTTATCACAAAACTACCTATTACCTATAATTTCAGTGCTTGCAGAGAAAACCTTACTGAAAACCGATTATCATTTCCTTCTGCTCCTCGTTGGGTTCGACACTCTTACTTATCGAAAGGACTACGATAGATCCCCTACACTTGTGGGTCATCAGCCGGGCCCGTCGTCTTCGCGATTTCCTGAAGGGGCCCGGCCCGAGCCCGGTGGGCTTTTACGTGTGTGGGCTGAGCTTGGGCCAAAAAATCAAGCCCGATGGCCGGGCCCGGGCCTGAGTTTTTTACGTCGGGCTTGGCTAGGCCCGGCCTGAGGTATGGCCAAGTATAGTTTCAGGCATAGGTCACACGGAATACTATTTGTAATAAAGGGCAAGGTTACCTTATAGCGCTCAATGTTCCCTATTCTTATTCCATGCACTGTTGTTACTTTAGGGTCAAGTTTGCTCTGATTTGTGTCTGTCCATTAAGAGAAAGCAACTGTTTGATAGAAATTCAGAGGAAAATGAAATTTAGGTGTTTTATATGGTTCATGCTGATTGTCCGATTCTTTCTATTTTCATTTTCAAATGACAAAGTGCATTTTGTTTTGCAGCTTGCTGATAATTCTTACCAGACAAGTTGGATTCTCAGAAGATTACCATTAATATTTTGTCTCTATAAATCGAACCCTGGAGTATATTCAAAGTCCAAAAGGTATTGAGCAATTACAGTTGCAATTGCAAGATCGTGCCTGCTGCAAGTCCTATTTCAATTTTTGATTATCCAGGAGCTTGCTCACGTGTTCGTTAAGAAGCTCTGACTGTTGTAGCTAGCGTTTCTATAATACACATAATTAGATAAGAATATGAACGATTGTCCTTGCGATTCCCATGAGGGGCTATTCTATACGTACAAATAATCCATTTGCTTCCACTGATATTCCACATTAACATATATGCAGAGAAATAGATAGAGAAAGAACGTGTAAAAAGTTGGTGTTAAATGCTAGTTAAATGCTCGGTCCCATATATTATGCTTATTTTAGAAGAGAAAAAACAATAATGGTGATTGGTTTGAATAGCTTTAATTAATACCCTTAATTTTAGTTGGATGTACCATGCAGAATTATAAATTACTTCAATTGAATGTACTTTGTTTTCTTGATGTAAGATAAGAATAGCGTCTCCAACCAGCTCGACCTCTGTACCACCACCATGCCTTCTCTTCAAAATAAGAACAACACACACGTACGCACGGGTTCAACCACACGCCGCGCCTTCTGCATGCTAGTATCTCCTATACAGACAGTGTTTGCTTGATAACCTGAAACCACGCCTGAACATGTACGGCGTACAGGCTGTGTTTGGCTTGTCATTGGCCTGAGTTGCATTCAATAGTGGTGACTCTGCGGTGCTAGGTTTGTCTCCACCCATTCAAGTTGTTTTGTTCACCTTTTGTTAGCACATGCACATGGCAATGATGAGCTCTTTGGTCGATGTTTTATGTGAAAGAAGCAAAGCGAAATCCATGACAGGCAATGGAAATGAATCTGGTCTTTGCACCCCTGGCCCACCCCCAGCATCGAGACCCAACAGGTCGGCCAACACTGGATCCTTTTTTGCTTGTCTCTTTGGTTGGGGTAGCGGCGGGTCTCGGGTGCGGTGGTGTGAAGGTCTTGGATGCCTGGGCGGCGGCCCTGGTGGCGGTGCACGGTGCTCTTGGGCAAAGCCCGTGTCTTGGCGCTGCCCGGTGACCATGGCCGTGTGGGCGGCGTGGTTGCCAGGGTATAGCGTTCGGCGGCGGTGAGTGTTGGCCGGGGTGAAAACCTGCTCTCTTCGGACGGACCGGCGACAGCGAAACTCGTTCCCTTCTTGAAGGCGTCGTCGCGGCTCTCACCGCTCGTCGTGCGGCTCCGGGGGAAACTCTGATCCTCGGATCGGACGGTGGCGGCGCTCCAGTGTCGTATCCTTCCTGAAGGCACCGCCTTGGAGTCCACGGTTCGTTATATGCGGCTTCATCTCTTCGTGGTAGTGTGCTAGGGGTGATGTTGCTGCGCTCAGCGCTTTTGTATCCTGCCTTGGGTGTGTGTGGTGTTGGCGTGCGTTTGTATCGGATGATGTGGATCTTTGCTTTATATATAAAGCGGGGCGAAAGCCTTTTTCGGTAATGAATCTGGTCTCTTTCCATATAAGTGGAACTGTAGCACAGTACTCCTAACAACCTGCAACTTAGCTATTTTACGATGTGCAGAAGTACATCTTTAGATCGTGGACGGACTGACAGTTCCACCGATTCCTCTCCGGTCCTCAGCGTCCAGCACCCTCGCTTGAAGGAGTCGCAGGGGGAGATCAAGATGGGCAACGACGCCGGCGGCTCGCTAGAGCAGAACCAGCCGGTGTGCGTGACAGGAGCAACTGTCTACGTCGGCTTGTGGCTCGTCCGCACACTGCTCCGACGAGGTCACCGTATCCACGGCGCGGCGAGGGACCCTAGTATAGAGATGTGCCACCTATTAGTTCTTCGCAGATTGATGATGAAAATCAATCAATGGTGGAAATGTGCAACACCTGATTACGGCAAAATAAGAGAAAGCAATTTTGAGTTCTAATGACCATGTATCAGAAACCATAAGCAGCACAGCATACAAACTACAAACATTTTTTTTGTTTGAGAAAAGATAGAAGAGTCCAACAAGCAACAACTATAAAAAACTCTTGCCTTTTGATAAATTAAAAAGAAAAATGGGACAAGTAATATAGGTATGATGTCAAGATTATTAAGGTTGTTAAACAGTGGCTGTGCGCCATCTAGACGGTCACCTACCGCCAGTCCAGCGCATCTCTAAACCTTAATCAACATCAATAATATCATTGTGAATTTCATATTACGACTGGAGAAAGAAAATCGGGTGGAAAATACGGAGGTCTATGAACCAAGAAGAGTTCAAGACAAACCCCTAATCCAATCTACCACATTGTTTGCTCACTGTTATAGCTTGCAGCACTACACAAACAACAGGGGCGCAAGAAACATTTGGCAAATTAGTCTATACTGTTAACTATAAATGTTCTGAACTTTCTTACGAACATTTACATTTTACTGGACTATACAAGCCACAAAATAAGTATCGAGCATGCAACTTTCTTCCAAATTTAGAAAATTCTGTTGTGTGATATTAATTTCAGTTTACCAAACAAACCTCAATTGCATGCACACAGAATAAGTATGCACACCTGAATTGCATGCAACTTTCTTCCAAATTTTGAAAATTCTGTTGTGTGATATTAATTTCAGTTTACCAAACAATCCTGAATTGTATGCATACTTGAGTGAATTCAAAACTGAAAAAAAGTATCACTCAAAAAGCTTCATAAGCAAAGTCAGATAAAACAACAACCGAACGGAGTCATCAACCGATGGCATTCAAATAAAACAGTAAGTAGCTATAATCTAGCTCGATATAGCCTTCATAAAGCAATAATCACCTGATCAGCTGACCTAGTGGGGGATACAGTTGTACCAGCAACCAAACCAGAACCTGAAAGGATATCTTTAAGTGTGCCGCTAATTCCATGGAGGAGGGGTGTTTTAGCTGCCAATGCAGACCCACTTGCACATATTGACAGAACAGCAAATATGCGTAAATAATACAGTAGCAACAAAAAGTGAAATGGAAGCATATTAAGCTTGCAGCTTGTGCAACCTATCCATATTGCACAATTGATCCAGTTTCTTCGGAGAAGCAAACGCTTCTGCTATACGAGTCAGGCAAATGGAAGCATGTTCTAGCACCTGAAATCGATCGATGCAGAACATCAGCATCTAAGAATAGATGGTATCATGGCATAATCAGGGTATCCAAATACAAACAACAAGCATATACTTTTGCATCATGGTAGTTCAGAAGATTTGCATCATAATCAGGGTATCCAAATACAAACAACAAGCCTATGGAAGTACAACATGGATGATGTTGGCATGGTAAGAATTACTGACCACACATAGTGTCGTGACTGAACATGAGGGTGCCTTGCAGGAGAAAGGATTTGAATTTGCCCTTGTATGCCCCATTCAACAAACGGTGCAGCCTCCTTGGTACTATATCCACTTGTCCATGTCACTGTGAGCTAGCATCAAGTCATTTAATATCAAATCAAGATCCTGAGAATATGGTACGGTATAATTCACAGAAGCGCTAGGCACATATTTCTTCAAGAAATTTTGACGACAGAAAACAGTTCTGAACATAAAACCTGCAACTACTACCCTTACTGAGAACTATCTGAAAGACATTAGATTCATGTTTCCGTCGCTCTGAAATTCCAGCTCCTTTGTGTTGGCCAGCCAATAGCTTTTGTTATAGAAATGGCCAAAGGAATAAGCTAGATTTCTCATTTATTTGCATTTGTGTTTCTTTTCCTCCATAGGTGACAATTTACAATGTTAAGTTTATACCCATTCATTAATGAAATATTTAAGGAAACGATACTTGCTTCATCCCAGGATTTTCCTTGTGCCGGGTGTGGATACACAGGAGCCTTCGGGTTTGTGAAAGTTATGCTATTTGAATGTGTGATAAACTTTGGTTGTTATATTGTATATAAAAGATGCAAATAGCCATGTTAGAGCACTGATAAAAGATGAGAAGGCTAAAATAAATATTACTCCCGTACTCTCAGTTGAAACGGCATTAACTGTCATGGTGTCAGAAAAACAACATTGACTATCAATCTACCATGCACAAATTCAGAGTGATTAATCTTCAACTCTTTCCCCCAAAAAATATGAAAGATGTTCAATTTCAACTTTCAACACCCTGTAGTTCAGTGTAGTGAGTTGATCTCTTATATGAATAAATAATGAGCATTTGTACATACATTTGAGAGGCCTCCAGAAAATAGTGTGAATGATATCACTCGTCTGATTAATTATCTGAAGCCTCAAGGACCCTTTTTCCGGTCTTTGCATAGTCAGCGGTCGTGTAGTTTGCATATTGGAACTGCCAAAAATGATACCTCATTATTCAGCATATGTTAAAATGTTCTGAGGTCATATGGAGGAAGGCTCGCGGAAAATAACACCGGCCTTAATAGGAGTCGTGCATAAAAGAGGGCCTCAACCCACTGGTTCTCTGATGGGCAAATGGAGTCACTGACAAATAAAAAAAAAGTAAATCAGAATAAGCTTCTGAATCATCTTCTTTCTCTTACCAAGAGAAATATTTAAGATGTGCATCTTTACTGAAATCAGCAGGGGACAAGACCTAAATCCAGTCTATCCTTGGATGGCTTGGGGTTGTAAATCCGATGGTCACCCACTCTTGATCCTGCCCCTATAACTTACTGTGTCGAGGTGAAAATCGTGTTGTCGAAGGGAGAGAGAAACGGATGCCCACCCCAGCCACCATTCCACAACCCTATCTTCCCGATCCCTCTCCCTCTCCCTCTCCCTCGTCTTCCGCCGCCACCATTCAATGCCGGCCTCCCCCACAGCCGCCGCCGCCACCCACGCCCTCCCCCACAACTGGCGCACCCACCCCTTCTCTTCTCTCCTCACCTTCTCCCCACCACCGGCGACCTCCTCCCCTGTCCCTCGGGCATCCAACACGAACCTAGCATTACCCAGACAGGGGGATGGGGAATGGGGACGCACCTTGCCGATTTCCATGGCATCCCGAGAAGAAGTTTCTCCTCGAGCACCTCGCTCCGTCGTGGATCCGTGGAGAAGCGGGAATCCTCAACGAGCTCCTCTCCCGACGGCATGACGAGGATCTGCGACGGCATCCTGGTCAACGCCGTCACCTCGCCGCCAACTCGTGCACGTCGCGCCCGCCCAGACCGCGCACCACCGCCCACCGGTTCTCCAGATTGCGCCCGGTCGCCGCGCCGACTTGGCTCTGCTCTGCCCGTGACCGTGTCCGCTCTCGTGATGCGCCGATCTGGTCCGCTGCCATCGGCCACTGCAGCTCCTCCATTGCGGGTCGCTTCTACCACGAGCACGTAGGCTACCGCTGCTCCTCCGGCGGCCGCATCGAGTCGCTGCTGCTCTCCTCGAGGCTCGAGCGGTTGCCTGTGTGTGCCCGTGCAAGCGAGGGAGAGAGGGAGGAGATGTGAGTGGGGAGGAAAAGTCGTTTCGTGCGGGGTGGGCAGCTACGTCTCCCATCGTCCACCAATCAGCCATTCAGCCTGTCCCTGCGCTCGCTCTCCAATCAACGAGCAAAGTAAAATCGACGTGGCTAGCGCGAGCGGACGCTCCTTTACCGAAAAAGGGTTTTTCCCGTTTTGTATACAAATCAATCAATCGAGACATTCAATGATAGGTGCTGGGCCGGAAGCAGCACAGTCACGCTAAAAAGAAAGAAAGAGAAAATACAAGAGAAACAAACGCCGACAACGACGGATCGACAAAGAAACGAAGAAGCCTCGTGGCCGCTGCACCCACCGGAGATTGCCCATCAAGCTCCGAGCCTTCAAAGCACCGATACCAATCAACACCTCCAAGAAGGGACGCGACGAAGACGACGCTGCTGCCAAGGGTTTCCCCCGGTACACGGTGAGGAGAGAGGAAGGGTAGCCCCGACGCCCTCCAGGAAGGTCTGGCGGCACCCACAAGCGCCACCGCGTCATTGTCGGCCAAGCCAATAGAGATTTCTCCCGATCCCAACCTCCAACTCAGGCACTCCAGAGCTCGCCACCAAACAGACCCTCACCCTGCGCTAACCCGGACACGATGCTTCCAACGCTGTCTCGCCACGGCACCGTGAAGCATGGTCTGCACAATGAAGAAGAGGAGCCGGGACTAGGGCAGCAGCACCGTCGGCACGCGGGAGGGCCCCACCTCCACCGCCGAAGACGGTAGCTAACCGGACGCAATGGCAGGAACACACCAGGCCCGTGGCCGCACAAGCCCGGCCGGGATCTCCGAGGCCCGTAAAGTTCCCGCCTTCGCGCTGCAGCCGGCACGCCGTCGGCTCCGCCGCCCCTGTCCAAGCCGCTCCCCTTCCTCCCCGCACAGAAAGTCGCCAAGTGGAAGCACCACCACCACGCGCACCGCCGGCCACCACCACCAGGTCGTCGGACTACCACCGGCCGAGCCGAACCACCGCCGCACGCCCGCGACGGAGAGGAACCACCGCAGCCGCCAGCAGCCCGAAGCCGGACCCCAGCCGCCGCCCACGTCGCCCGCGGCCCGCGCTGCCTGCCGGGCGGATCCGGCCGCCTCGGCGAGGCGCGCACCACCGCGCAGCCGGCCACGCCGCACCACGCGCCGCCATGCCGTGGTGCCCCACGCCCGCCCTCGATGGAGGAACCCGCGTCGCCCCCATCGCGCGGAGGAGGAAGAGCAGGCCCCGCCGGCGCCGGCGCCGGTCGGGCTTAGCCCGGCCGCGCCCCCTGGCGGCGGCGAGGGAGGAGGGAGGAGGAGGGGAGACCGGCGGCGGAGGGATCCGGGCGCCCGCCCCGGCCGCCTCACGGGTGGCGGCGCGGGGGGAACGCTGTGACAAGATTTGGATCGATCAGCGGACGCTCCTTTCCCGCACGTTAGGCCTTGTTCAACGCAAGGTGCTTAGGGAGGTGCTTAGAGAAATAAACCGGGTTTTTCTTAAGCACCGGTGCCTAGGCGTCTACCCTATAGAAATAGGCAAGGAAAGCCCGGTTTATTTTTCTAAGCACCTCCCTAAGCATCTAGCATTGTACAAGGCCTTAATGTGTTTGATTTTATTGTAGATGCTCAGGCAGCAAAGGAAGGAGATGCAGCCATACTCAGGCGTCCAATTTCATAGGCCTGAGTCAGGCAACTTTGCACAGGGAATAATCTTTAGGTTGAACTCTCAGGCCATTGCTTGACACTGAACCATACTACAGGTAGGGTCCTTCTTGCCCAAGTTGATCACCAGCTACGGGCAACCTGGACTGCCTACCTCAATATGCGTCAGGAGATCCGAGACCCACAGGTGCATCAATAACTGCAGCACGATCTGGTGGAGTACCTATGGAGGATCAAGGGCGACGCCTAGCTCGACGTGTGATGGAATATGAGTTTTTATTTGTTGAACTATATAATTTGTATTGAACTATTTGTTGAACTATTTGATTTTTATTGATTTTCTGTGATGAACTATGTGATAAAAAAATTACTTGTGTTGAGAATTCACGCCAAATCACGCCGAATATGGCCAATTCGCGCCGATATCGGGCTTTTTTTGCCGAAGGTGGGCCGAAAAGCGGCCAGAAATGGACCGATATCGATGCCTGGGGTCGACGGCTGGGTGCCCGACCGCCACATAGCCGATTATACCACCGGCTCAACCCCAAGCGGCGACTTTTATGCCTCCTGGGGGGGCGCAACGGCTAGAGACGCTCTAAAAAGGCGGCTTACGAGCGCGTATTATCAGCCGGTGGAAGCAAAGTGATTTCCTTGTTAATAAGATGAGGCAAAACTTTTGCCTCTGTTTCGAAGAAATGTGCTTGCACCACGCTTCCATCAGCGCCACGGGCAGACACACCCCATCCGGTGTCTAGCCTAGATTATCGGAGTACCAACCTTTGGATTTTGACAATCTTGTCAAGCTTTGCGTGTTGAATAAGCTTTCACATCACAGATTATACACGTAGCGCTGAAGAGCTACTGTAGCTGCCGCTTGCTTGCTGAATTTCCTTCACAAAATTTCGGTGCTCATTCACAAATAGTTGAATGGAGTAGGTGATAAAAGTGTTCATATGTAGGAGTTCTATAAAAAAAACTTCCACGGAACTGGCTGTGGAACTGTGCTCATTCACTTTCAAACAGTGCCATCCAATGTTTCCAACAGTGCGCTGTACATAAAAGTAATGGAGCAGAACTGAACTAAGCATTTTTACTACTGACAGTTCTGAGTTACAATCGCTGGAAGATACTTCACCAAAGAAGGAAGAAGAAAGATCGGCAGCAACGGGGATAGCACCATCCATCAACAGCATAACACTTACCCAACATCTAAAGAGAAACAGCCAGCTAGACTGATGACGGTTTGCACCCATCGATAGCATATAGTAATGTCGAGGACTGCGGTTAACCTAATAACCAACAAATACAAATGACATCCCTTCTCATCTTCATCGCGTAACTACAATTGGAGCTGCCTGTTGTGGCATTCAGCGGCAATCCTAACCTCTTCCTCAGCACAGCCAAAGCTCAAAGATCTGGAAATAAAAAATAAAAGAGATATATCACTGCTCCTGCAAACCAGGGCACAGCACAGGCAAACAGGCTGTTGCTACAAACAACGACCAAACTGAATGTTCCCAATCTAATCTACACAGATTGAACAGTATGGAACTGAAAGAAGAGGCAACAAACCTTCTTGCTCAACTAAGGACTGCTACTGCTCAATCAGCATACGGTTCCCATGCACCTTCAAGCCTGCAGAACACAACAAAACAACTAAGCATTTTTTTTTATTAGAAGAGTCACACGGAGATTAAGTTTCAAAACCCCTTACTGGCCATGCATGCCAGTATCCATGACAAGCCCGTAGATCGCTTCTGCCATAAAATCCGAGAAAAGGTGTGACATGGCCAATTCTCCTTCAAGCATGCTAATCATCAAGTGCCGGCCAGGAAGCTGCCAATATGACAACGGAACAACAGCTTAGTAAGCAGAATACTTGCAACACACGAACTGCAGGAATGTGAAATGCAGAAAACTTACATATGTAGTACGGCCTCCAGTGTGCGCGTAAAAATTTCTGATGAATCTTAACAGCTGAGCTGCGGTAGTATCATAGCCTTGCTTAGTGTGGGTTTTACCTCCTTGCCCGAAGTACAAGACCTTTCTCATTAACGGAACTTTCCTAGGTTCTCTCCTCCAAGATCTCCTGGTCATCCGAATCTTACCGACAGACTGCATCACCCTTCTCGATTCTGCTTCATCCATTCCAGCAATTGCTTCTTGGATATCTCTCATTAGAGCCTTCCGGCGCCCAGCAGACTTCAGAGTAGGATGATTGAGCAGAAACTTCAAGAATCTTCCTTTCTGCTGCTCAGATGAAGCTGAATCCACGCGCGGTCTGGTCATAACGGCCATCAAATGCTTCAAATATAGCGGGAGCTGATCTTGGTTCTCAATGTTAGGCCTATAAAAGCCTGACAGCAGTGTCGCCAGCCTCGACAAGTCCAGTAGCAGGTTCTTAAAAGTGCCCTTGTAAACAGGAATGAGTTGGATCTTGAATTCAGATCCGCGCACTCTCATGTGCTTTAGATGGAATGTTCCGCCCCAACTTCTCTGATTGTAATAAGATGAGACAATGCACTTCATAAATCCAAGCCAAAGGTCCACTCCCTCTTGGCTGAGAATCAGGAGATCAAAGTTGTTGTGCTGCAGCCGGACTTTTTTGGTCAATGGTCTTCGGGAATATCTTTGAACTGACATCTCTCCTATGACCTTTATCCAACAAAACAGATAATAAAGGTTTAGTCTCAAACAAAACAACTAGAGGAATTTCAAGATGAGACCCAAATTTTAAGACCTGCATAGAGAGGAAAAATTTTACCAAGTAACTCATGACATTAAGTAGATCCGTGGGCAGCAGAAGCACCATCAGCCATTCGACTATGGGAGCAAGAGCGGACACAAGGTAAAGAAACTGAACAAGGGGGAAAAACAGAACCAACCACCTTGTGCCACCATCAACCAGAAGATTTACATACATGAGACAGAATGCTAATCTTTAAGCGTGCAAGATAACTGGGCCTCCAATACGTGATGCGGCCAAGCCTCCAGCAATTTGGATGCCCCATCCTGCAACTTGGATGCCCCGTCCCACGACTTTGATGAACATGGGGGCTGATATATAAATCAAGTACACAAGTACTGGCAAAGGCAACACTGAGCATAACACTGTGTCTACACGACCAAAGGGGCATAACACTGTGAATACACGACCAAATGGAATCGCAAGGCAGGCCAAGCAGAATACAACCACTTTCATGGCCATTGCCACCATAGAGCTGCAAACCAACAATACATCACCAAACCTGTTTGAATGAAAAAGGAAATATATCACAATTAGTATGAATTTAAGTTAGTACTCCCTCCATTCCAAAATATAGTGCGCCCGCGCTTCCCGAGGTCAAACTTTGACCATAAATTTAACGAACGAGACCGACTGCGGCGGGTGAAAAAATTACATAATTAAGAACTTCTTTCGAATACGAATTCACTGATATAATTTTTGCTCCCGCCGCAATCGGTCTTGGTAGTTAAATTTACGGTCAAAGTTGAAGCACGGAGATAGAGGAAGCACTACATTGTGGAATGGAGGGAGTATATGGCAACACTAAATATCAAGCTGAAACTGTGCATTCCAAATTCAAAGTACTGCATACACACGCATTCCACTTTTACAAGTTCTATTGTTAAAAATAGCTTCTTAAATTTACAAATAAGGCAGGATACTAACAAAGCAACAAAGATGGAAAAAGATATCATTTCCAATGAGCATCCAGAAGTACCTTTCATTGTTGTCCATCAGAACTCCCATTTCCATTATTAAATATGTCAGCCACTTAAATGCATCTGATTGCCCAGCACTTCTTACAGTCAAGACAGCTGCTGATTTGTAGATTTGATGTAAAAAGGGATACACCAACACTAAACAAGGGACAGACAATCCGTCCACTAATCCCAACAAAGCAGCAGCCCATAAAGCACCAAGTGCCCTGTTTAATGAAACGGATTACAATTAGCAGCAATCCAGGTCTGAAGCACATAATACTTATACATTCCCCTCTAAACGTTTTATTCTTGAAGATAGAATCTTAAATTCAGAGATGAGGCAGGATGCAGAAAAGTAAAAGTACAGAAAAAATATTATTGCCAAGAGGAACGAGAGGTACCAGCCAGTGGAGTTCATCAGGACGCTCAACCAAGTTGTCAAAGCATCGGCAGAAGCATTGTGGCCTGCACCTGCTTGTCTTAAGTTCAAGATACTTCTGTTCAGAGCCTCGCGTCGTCCAGTCAATTTAACAGCGGGATTGTTGCAGAGATACTTAAGATACACTTTCTTTTCTTCCTCTGGGGAATTCACACTAACTGGAGGCTCGGTCATAAGAGCAATCAGCTGTTTCACATTCAGCGGAAGCTGACCTGGATTCTGAATATTACTCATATGGAGACCTGATAGTAACTTTGCCATTTTTGACAAGTCAAGAAGCAGATTAGCAAAATGAGCCTCATAAAGAGGAGTTGTTTCGATTCTGGAAACTGTATCATACACTCTTAAATCATTTAGCTCAAACTCTCCCGCCCAGCTCTTTTGGTTGTCATAGGTTTTCAATAAGCATTTGATGAACCCACTCCAAAGAATGACACCTTCTTTTGTGCAAATACATGTGTTATGTTTGTGACGCTTTGGAACTATCTTTGTCAACGGACTTGTAGCATAATATCCAACTGACATTCCTCCAGTTATCTATATGCAACAAAATAATTAACAAATGTTAGGCTCAAACAAAAACTGTGATTAACTTGAAGATGTATTCGAATTTCATGACCTACATGAGAAGAAATTTACCCAATAAGTAATAGCATTAAGCACACAGGAAGGCAGAAGCGACAGCGCAATAGGAGGAACAATACGTAGGAAATGAACAGCCATAGCAATCGTTGGAATCACAAAATGATACCAGCACTTTTTGCCACCACCCATCATAACACATAACCACATGAGCCACAATAATCCTCTGGTGCAGTCCATGAAGAAGGGGAGAACAAAGACAAACAAGGCAACCAAATAGCTCCAGACAGAGACAGACAAGGCAACCAAATAGCTCCCGACAAGTCTGATAGGCCTGGAAGCTGATTTGTAAATCACATACAAAAGAGCCAGGCAAGCTAAAACTGAACACGGCCTTGTGTCCATTTGACCCAGAAGAATGGCAATCCATGTCAACCAGAAGTCCGAAAGCTCCATTTCTGTCGCCTCTGCGTAGAGAAGAAAAATGCCAAAAAGAAACCTGTTGAAAATAAATAGGATCAAAATTAGTAATTGTTGTACGTTATAGCAAGACTAAACTATCATACTAGGTGGTCCTTTTGTTAGAAGTCCTATTGATTATGCACATATTAATGGAATAAAGTTCATATACAATTATAAAGCTATTGTTATTTAAATAGTCTTGAGCTCATTAGTTGGAGTTAGAACTGATTATCCACCTAGCCCCCGCAGCCCGGCTGTACCGCAGCACTTATACAACAGCAACACTTATAAAAATGTGTCTTCATTTACGCAAAATAAAATAAAATTTAACAACAGCATCAACAGCATTAATACAACAGCAACAGCAGCACATATAACATAAAAAGACAGCACATGTGCAAAACTTGAAAACAGCTCATGTGCAGAAACAAGATATAATTTAGTATGGTTAGAACATAAACTGCGGTCATTAAGACGAGTAAAATGGGCTTAATAAAACAGAGGTCACCATCTTCTCTTTTAAATCTGGAAAGAGATGAATAAAGTGATTTGGAGTTTAATGTTTAAACTAATTAACTGTGTTTTCAGATTCCAACAGTTTCAGTAATCTGTTTCAGAGGCTATAAGAGTTTTAGTTAACAGCTTCAACCAAAATAGCCTGTTCGGTTGTAAGGGAATGGAGGATTTTGCAGGAATTGATGGGGATTAAATCCCCTCCAATCCACCCTAATCTCCCTTGGAGGGGGTGTAGGTAGGTAGAGTTGCAGGGCAATGAAAATAATAAACCCCCGTAGTCGAAATGTACTAAGAGAACTCGTCCCCCACAGATTCGACGCTCGATCGGGGCTCCACTCACCGGAATCGGATTTTCCCCCAAAACCCTAACATACTTGGATTCAGAGGGGACGGGGGGAAGAGAAAAAGGGTTACCTAACAGGATGTCATAGAAAAGATTTCGCTAAGTAACGAGAGCAGCCTCACGCGCTCCCAGCTTCTCCTCCTCCGGCGTGTGGACGCGGCCGCGGCAGCGGACGCGGGCGAATGAATCCGCGCCGCCGCTCTATCCTCTCCACTCCTGTTGACTGGTGTTTTTTCCTTGTCCAGTGGTTCCCCTTCTATAATATTAATAGGGAAGGGGAACTAGCTAGGGCTTTGATGCTCGGCCGGTTGCTTGTCCAGTGGGCTTGATAATCCTTTAGGCCCAGGCTCTTTAGTTGGGCTTCCCTTTCACGCCTGTGCAGTGGCAAACCTAACAAGACATGATTCTCAACAACAAAAAAAGTTAGCATGATATTAGAGGATAAGCTCAAAACATGAACTTCCTGGCTTGTAGTAATTAGCACATTTATTGAATTGCTGCATCTAAAGCATGTTTAACATTAGTAAATTATATCCCTCCGTCCCAAAATAAGTGTCTCAACTTGTCTCCACTTAAAGTTGAGACACTTATTTTGCGACGGAGGGAGTATATTTTTTATTGAAATTAAAATTACAAAACACATTGGAGAGAATTGACCATACCAATAATGTGCTAGTTAGGCCTAGGCAAATGCCCGATGGCGATGAGCCACCATCCGCCAAACTAGCCGCCCAAGCCCTCGCACTTGCGCCTCCCATCGGATCATGACCGTCACCCATCGAAGATGAGGCCCTGCCATGCACCATCTTTCTTGTCTGCCACTGCCACACTCCGTCGGCGACCAATCCGCCCCCAAGGCCGGCCAGAGCGACTAGTCGTCCCTCGACTCCACAAGGAAGGCAACGATAGATCGATAAGTCACCTTATGAATCCTCGGCGGCGTTGAGCCCGGGCACAGACCCAGTAAATCCGCCCCTGCAATGAGCTGGTATTTTGTGAGTATAGTTTGACATCTAATGCTAATGAGGCTTCAACTTTAAAAACAATAAGGAAATATATAAATCTAAAGCTCGTGAGGCAGGAATTATAGAAAACTGAACAAACCAATGCTAGCCTTCTTTTCGCTTAATATTATTATAAGATGCAGTTGAGTGCAATGTTAAAAATTTGAACGCCCACTTACTGGAAGGGAAGTTTAAAGTGGATATATGGTAACATAAATTCAAAACAGCCACATAGCAGTTGATGGTTCACTCAGCAAGTCTTCAATAATCTCCCTCTATGACTTCTTGTCCAGTTATTCAACATCCATGCACAGCTTCATGTCCAAAATTCTTCAACTTGTTTCAAACTTTCCTCGTAGGAGTTAATTAGTACTCCCTCCGTCCCAAAATAAGTGCCGCGGACTTAGTACAACTTTAGTTGAGCAATATCAGTTAGTTGAGCAAGATGCACATGAAAGTCCAATCGTGTATTAAAGAAGCATTCCTAGATGCCAGGAAATGGCCGGTGCACATATGCATTCTCAAAGAGCTATTATGGTTCAAGGGGAAAAAAGAAATGGCTAAGCGTAAGGGGGCAAAACATCTATACCCTCCGTTTCAAAGATGTTCAAGCTTTGTCCCAAGCCAAACATAGTTTAAGTTTGATCAAGTATATTGAAATAAGTAACAACATCTAAAAACCAAATTAGTTCCATTAAATGACCAGTGTATTTCCTTTGTGTTGTAGATGTGGACATATTATGTACTCCCTCTGCCTCAAAATAAGTGTCCCGGACTTGGTACAAAGTAGAAATTAAGGGCCTCTCTAAATTAGGTTTTTGAAATGAAATTCGGAGGATTCCAATCCCTTGGATATTTCCTACATAGCATGTATGATTTTTAATAATCATTACATAAGAAACAGTATCGTTCTATGAAACTAGAGAAGTTACACGGGATTGTATACATGAACTTGTACCTTATTTTTACAATCCTACAAATCACAAAAAAAAAATTATATGCTTTCTGATTTTGATCATATTCCTACATTTCTCCTATTCCTAGGTTTCGGTTTCTAAGTTGATAAGCTTGTAAACTCACAAACATGGCACAGTTGAAAAAGGTAGTAATGCTAACGTAGCTAAGCATCAGCGTACTTGCCCTGCCATTGCCACTAGTAGGAAAAGGGGCTTAGGTCACAGGACAGTTTTCACATTAGCCCCGGTTCAGTCACGAACCAGGACTAATGTGAGCATTGGTCCCGGTTCGTGCGGCCAGGGACCTGTCGGGCCTCGTGGGGGCATTGGTCCCGGTTCGTCCGGACCCTTTGGTCCCGGTTGGTGGGACAAACCGGGACCAATGGGCCACGCTCCTGGCCCACCACCCTTTAGTCCCGGTTCCTACCACAAACCGGGACTAAAGGCCTGGTCCTAGTTGCGGCCAGTGTTTAGTCCCACCTCGCCAACCGAAGGGCGCTCACATCAGTTTATAAGGCCGTCCCTATCTGCCTTGTTGAGCTTCTCTTAAAGTGAAAATAGATGCCCTTATGCAGGAAATTTGACCTAAATTCATAGTAAATTTCATAGAAATTTATTATGAATTTAGGTTGAATTTTCTCTATAAGCGCATCTATGTTCATTTTTTTATATTTATAAAATAAATAAACCTTAATAAAATAAATAAAACTAAATAAACATTAATAAAATAAAATAAAATAAACTATAGTAACTACAATAAATAAACCTTAATAAATTAAGTAAAAATAGCAGCAGTAAAATAAATAAAAATAAAATAATTAAAGTAAAATACATAAGTAATTAGAAATAAAATAAATAAGTTTTTTGTTGTAAGTAGAAATAAAACAAAACAAATAAAGCAAAAGAGAAAAAAAAACACGAGCCATCAACTCCATAACCGCCATATTTGGGATAGAGAAGGGCGATCCCTTGGAGTGGGATTCACATACAGTTGCCCGTAACATCTACCATTCGAGCCTAGCAGGTGGAACTCGGATCTGTCAACAGTGTCAAAGCGGCAAATAGCAGGCGGAGGAGAAGCCACCGATGTCATGTGTAGATCCCTTCTAGGTCTTGCGGATCGTGCTATTACAGCAATTTGGTTGGTTGATCCCAAAAAAAAGGAATTTGGTTGGTTTTCTTGAAGCCCTAGCTTGTTGTGCCGTCC
The DNA here is from genome assembly GCF_002575655.3 of Aegilops tauschii subsp. strangulata. Taxonomy (NCBI): domain Eukaryota; kingdom Viridiplantae; phylum Streptophyta; class Magnoliopsida; order Poales; family Poaceae; genus Aegilops; species Aegilops tauschii. The sequence goes on from NC_053035.3 coordinate 466,694,491, forward strand.
TATTCTCTCAATGCAATTTAGCAAATGCTACTACAGTACAGTAAAGGGCACAAAGAAAAAGCACGCAGTGAAGGAAAATACCTCCATATCAAAGCTGCTACTTATCTTGTTGGTTATCAGGATGTGGATATGTAGAATTTTCTCTAGCCACGGCAACAGACATGCATTCATCGAGGGGGTTCACTACAGAACAAAATAAATGCTGACGTTAGTTGTTGAGGGTACGTTTGACATCTCTGAGAGACTAGATAATGAAAAGATGAATCGTCAAACCTGGATGAACAAAGATGCTACCAAATGGATGAATCTGATGGCCTGTCCTCCCTTGAAGATCATGTGTCCTCCCTTGAAGGCGCCACCAGGGCCATGGACGCCTCATACACCGCCACCGACGTGTTGTAGTGATGAGTATCGTGCAGGATCTGACACAGGATCACCTTCAGGCAAGATGAATAGGTCTTCAGGGGCACGACGGCCGGCCACAGCAGGCCCCTGCCATGGACGGCGCCGCCCAAGCCACAGCCGCTCGCCAGCTCGCCTCTGGAGCAGTCCAAGCTTATCCGCGAGCTCGTCCACTAGTGCCCGTCGCCGCCACGACGTCCTGCAGGCTAGAGAACGGCGGTTCGCCGTTCTTATCCACGGTCGCCATTGGAACCGACTCCGGCCGCCTATATAAGGAGCCCCCGAGTCCGTCCAGTCCCTCAGGCGACCTCAAGCCACCCCACCTAGCACCCCCATAGCAGGCAATCGACCAGGGAGGGTCTTCTTCCCCATCTTTGGCCAGTACAGCCGCCGCCGCCCTCCGGTCCATTCAGTCGCAACCAGAGCCCCCCCCCCTCGTATAGCACCACCATCCTCCTCCCCTCGACCGTGCAGAGCCGCCCAAACCCTCAGCTGCGTCGGGGAACCACCGTAGGCCAAAGCCCCAAACCTCCCGAAGCTGCCGTCCGCCGCGGAGCTCGCCGCCGGCGACTCCCTCCATCCCCGCCACCTCCTCGACCACCGGGAGGACCGCCCCGGCCTGGCGGATCCATCCCCGCCCTCAGGACCTCGCGAGGAGCCGCCGTTCGCCGGCGTTGATCGTCGGAGCCCCGCCTCTGTTCGGCCAGAGGAGGAAGGAGGCGGGGGCGACTGGTCAAACCTGACCAGTGGGCCCAAGGGACCCACTGTCAGTGACCCACGAGCCGGTCCACGCGGGTTAAGTGGAGGATCTGACACAGGATCACCTTCAGGCAAGATGAATAGGTCTTCAGGGGCACGACGGCAGCGGCAGCGCCATGGCCGGGACTGGTGACGACGGCGGCGGCGAGCGAGCGGGAGGGTGGCGGCGGCTGCGTGCGAGTGGGAGGCCGGAGGATAACCACTCATTGTGCTCGACATATCACTACAAGAAACCTGTTAATCCATGACGAATTTCTAATGACATTTTTGGAAACTCTCATCGATGACCTGGTAAAACCCCACAAGCCCGGTGAAAGCCCGCTAAAGCCCGTCTAACCGTTCCCGTATCAAAACTTAACCCTAAATTCCCTCCTCGGCCCCTGCATCGTGTCCCACAGCACGTCGCCACCCCTCGTCCCTCCCACAACTCGTAAACCTTAATAAAATAAAATAAAATAAACTATAGTAAGTACAATAAATAAACCTTAATAAATTAAGTAAAAATAGCAGCAGTAAAATAAATAAAAATAGCAGCAGTAAAATAAATAAAAATAAAATAATTAAAGTAAAATACATAAGTAATTAGAAATAAAATAAATAAGTTTTTTGTTGTAAGTAGAAAAAAAACAAAACAAATAAAGCAAAAGAGAAAAAAAACAGAGGAAAAAATTATGCCACCTACTGGGCCACCACGGCCTGAATACGACTAGAAACCCATCCATGGGCCAGGATTCAGGCCCGCAGAAGGCCCAGAAGGCCCACAGGCAAATAGTGACAGAATAGGCCCGTAAGCCTGCATTTGAGAGGAGCTCGAAGTGGTCAGCGCAGCTGCGCTTATAAACCACTGTCGAAGCCTCTCGGCTAGCGAGGTGGGACTAAACATCCCACCGCACCGCGCCAGTTCCAGCACAAGGCCTTTGGTCCCGGTTGGTGCCACCAACCGGGACTAAAGGGGGCATTGGTCCTGGTTCGTGGCACCAACCGGGACCAAAGGCCTTTAGTCCCGGGTGGTGCCACCAACCGGGACCAATGAGTTCCCTATATATACCCCATCGCCACAGCAGAGCACTCCAGAGTGCTCTGTTTTTTTTGGCCGGTGAGGGGAGGGCATTTGGGTGCTCCAGCTCACCTCCTATGCACATGAGGTGTTCGATGAAATGTCTGAGCCACACTAGTTAATCTTTGTCCTCTCGAAACTCGACCTCCGAGCTCCATTTTTCCCGAGATTTGTCTAGGTTTAGCGGTCCGTCACGTCCCGTCCCCGTCTTCACCGCCGTCGATCGCCCGCGCCGATCTCGTCGCCAGCACCACCGTGGTGAGCCTCTTGTTCTTATCTTCTTTCTGAAAGGAAAAAATTCTTACTTTAGATAGTTACTTGTCTAATTTTGTTACTTTTATTATTCCTTCTTATTACATAGTGCGATGGTTTTGGTATCCGCCCTCGTCGGCCCTCGTCCTGTCTATGATTCGGATGTGGTATATATTATCTTTTTATAACTATTTGATTCATTTATTGTTTAGACAAATATACTGACCAACGTGACATAGATTTTATTTATCTAGGAGGTGGTTGAACCGAAAATTCTAACCGACCCTATTGTCGAGAGGTTAAATTTAGTTGAAGAAGAAAACAATTACTTGAAGGAAAAATAAAAAAAATGAGGAGGAGAAGATGATATTGGAGTTGCATGTTGCGGATGTCGTCGATGATCACAAGATCAAGATGGATGCAATGCGCTTGAAGATTAGAAAGATTAGAAAATATGCCATTCATACCGAGGCTTGGTATCATTATGCCGTTGGATCAGTTGTTACCTTGGTTGCGATTATGATCGCATTTGTTTTTGCATTGAAATGTTTTACATAGTTTCAATGTATGGTTTAATTAATTAGATGCTCTGGAGAGCTATATATATATGTTGTTAGATGAGAACTATGTATGTACTTTGGTTCTAATGTGATGATGAACTTCTATTAATTTGGTCACTTAATTATCTATTTATGATGTTCTGTAATGGTTTTTGACACACCTAATTATATATAATGCACGCAGATGAACCGGCAATGGATGTACGGTGACAGACACACCTCCGAGTACATTAAGGGCGTGCATGATTTTCTCGAAGTGGCTGAGGCAAACAAGCAGAATGGTTTTATGTGTTGTCCATGCCCTATATGTGGGAATACGAAGTCTTACTCTGACCGGAAAATCCTTCACACCCACCTGCTTTACAAGGGTTTCATGCCACACTATAATGTTTGGACGAGGCACGGAGAAATAGGGGTTATGATGGAAGACGGCGAAGAAGAAGAGGACGATGACAACTATGTGCCCCCTGAATACGGTGATGCTGCAACGAGGGAAGCTGCTGAAGATCAAGAGGAACCAGACGATGTGCCCAATGATGCTGCAAGGGGGGAAGCTGCTGAAGATCAAGAGGAACCAGTGCCCGATGATGATGATCTCCGCCGGGTCATAGTCGATGCAAGGACGCAATGCGAAAGTCAAAAGGAGAAGCTGAAGTTCGATCGCATGTTAGAGGATCACAAAAAAGGGTTGTACCCCAATTGCGAAGATGGCAACACAAAGCTCGGTACCGTACTGGAATTGCTGCAGTGGAAGGCAGAGAATGCTGTGCCTGACAAAGGATTTGAGAAGCTATTGAAAATATTGAAGAAGAAGCTTCCAAAGGATAACGAATTGCCCGACAGTACATACGCAGCAAAGAAGGTCGTATGCCCTCTAGGATTGGAGGTGCAGAAGATACATGCATGCCCTAATAACTGCATCCTCTACCGCGGTGCGTACAAGGATCTGAACGCATGCCCGATATGCAGTGCATTGCGGTATAAGATCAGACGAGATGACCCTGGTGATGTTGACGGCGAGCCCCCCAGGAAGAGGGTTCCTGCGAAGGTGATGTGGTATGCTCCTATAATACCACGGTTGAAACGTCTGTTCAGAAACGAAGAGCATGCCAAGTTGATGCGATGGCACAGTGAGGACCGTAAGAAAGACGAGAAGTTGAGAGCACCCGCTGACGGGTCGCAGTGGAGAAAAATCGAGAGAAAGTACTGGGCTGAGTTTGCAGCTGACCCAAGGAACGTATGGTTTGGTTTAAGCGCGGATGGCATTAATCCTTTCGGGGAGCAGAGCAGCAATCACAGCACCTGGCCCGTGACTCTATGTATGTATAACCTTCCTCCTTGGATGTGCATGAAGCGGAAGTTCATTATGATGCCAGTTCTCATCCAAGTCCCTAAGCAACCCGGCAACGACATTGATGTGTACCTAAGGCCATTAGTTGAAGAACTTTTACAGCTGTGGAATGGAAACGGTGTACGTACGTGGGATGAGCACAAACAGGAGGAATTTAACCTGCACGCGTTGCTGTTTGTAACCATCAACGATTGGCCCGCTCTCAGTAACCTTTCAGGACAGACAAACAAGGGATACCACGCATGCACGCACTGTTTAGATGACACTGAAAGTATATACCTGGACAAAAGCAGGAAGAATGTGTACCTGGGCCATCGTCGATTTCTTCCGACCAACCATCAATGTCGAAAGAAAGGCAAGCATTTCAAAGGCGAGGCAGATCACCGGAAGAAGCCCGCCATGCGTACCGGTGATCACGTACTTGCTATGGTCAATGATTTACACGTAATCTTTGGAAAGGGTCCCGGCGGACTAGCTGTTCCGAATGACGCTGAGGGACACGCACCCATGTGGAAGAAGAAATCTATATTTTGGGACCTACCCTACTGGAAAGAGCTAGAGGTCCGCTCTTCAATCGACGTGATGCACGTGACGAAGAACCTTTGCGTGAACCTGCTAGGCTTCTTGGGCGTGTATGGCAAGACAAAAGATACACCTGAGGCACGGGGGGACCTGCAACGTTTGCACGAAAAAGACGGCATGCCTCCGAAGCAGTATGAAGGTCCTGCCAGCTACGCTCTTACGAAAGAAGAGAAAGAAATCTTCTTTGAATGCCTGCTCAGTATGAAGGTCCCGACTGGCTTCTCGTCGAATATAAAGGGAATAATAAATATGCCAGAGAAAAATTTCCAGAACCTAAAGTCTCATGACTGCCACGTGATTATGACGCAACTGCTTCCGGTTGCATTGAGGGGGCTTCTACCGGAAAACGTCCGATTAGCCATTGTGAAGCTATGTGCATTCCTCAATGCAATCTCTTAGAAGGTGATCGATCCAGAAATCATACCAAGGCTAAGGAGTGATGTGGCGCAATGTCTTGTCAGTTTCGAGCTGGTGTTCCCACCATCCTTCTTCAATATCATGACGCGCGTCCTAGTTCATCTAGTCGACGAGATTGTCATTCTGGGGCCCGTATTTCTACACAATATGTTCCCCTTTGAGAGGTTCATGGGAGTCCTAAAGAAATATGTCCGTAACCGCGCTAGGCCAGAAGGAAGCATCTCCATGGGCCATCAAACAGAGGATGTCATTGGGTTTTGTGTTGACTTCATTCCTGGCCTTAAGAAGATAGGTCTCCCTAAATCGCGGTATGAGGGGAGACGGACTGGAAAAGGCACGCTTGGAGGGGGGACTCAATAATATGCAGGGACGGATATTCTTGGTCTCAAGCACACTACACAGTTCTACAGAACTCTACCTTGGTGACCCCGCATGTCGATGAACACAAGAACAGTCTGCGCTCCAAACACCCGGAGCAGTGTGACGACTGGATTACATGTGAACACATCAGGACTTTCAGCAGTTGGTTGGAAACACGTCTCAGAGGTGACACCACTGTTTGTGATGAGTTGTACTCGTTGTCCAGGGGACCATCTTCGACTGTATTGACTTACAAAGGATACGAGATAAATGGGAATACATTTTACACGATCGCCCAAGATCAAAAGAGCACCAACCAAAACAGCGGTGTCCGCTTTGATGCAGCAACCGAGAGGGGAAAGGACACATATTATGGTTACATAATGGACATATGGGAACTTGACTACGGACATGATTTTAAGGTCCCTTTGTTTAAGTGCAAATGGGTCAATCTGTCAGGAGGCGGGGTACAGGTAGACCCACAGTACGGAATGACAACAGTGGATCTGAACAATCTTGGGTACACTGACGAACCGTTCGCCCTAGCCAATGATGTGGCACATGTTATCTATGTGAAGGACATGTCTACCAGACCGAGGAAAAGAAAAGATAAGGAAGCGAATACATCATACGATGAGCCAAAGCGGCACATAGTTCTTTCAGAAAAAAGGGACATTGTGGGAGTGGAGGGCAAGACAGACATGTCTGAAGATTATGAAAAGTTTCATGAAATTCCTCCCTTCAAAGTCAAGGCTGACCCAAGCATCCTGATAAACGATGAAGATTATCCATGGTTACGGCGCAATAAGCAAATGACACAAGCGAAGAAAAAGTGAAGACTTTCTCCCGCAACTATTATGATGATACCATGCCAACTTTGTAATAGACGAGTATGATACCATTGTCCGTTTTGTACAAGAAGTGCATCTAGTTTTTGCCGTAACCCTCTCAACTTTCTTGCACATGCTATGTGGATGAAATAATGATACCATGCCAACTTTCAACCTTTTCAGAGTTCATTTGAAATGCTTTTCAATTTTAGGGTCTTATAGCTCAAAATAACTAGTAAATGCATGAAAAATAACAGGCCAAAAATTAAAAATTATGCCACCTACTGGGCCACCACGGCCTGAATACGATTAGAAACCCATCCATGGGCCAGGATTCAGGCCCGCAGAAGGCCCAGTAGGCCCACAGGCATGTACAGAGAGGTTAGGCCCGTAAGCCTGCTTTAGAGAGGAGCTCGACAGCTCAGGCGCACCGCACCTTATAAACAGGTGCGGCTCTCTCTTAGCTAGCGAGGTGGGACTAAACTCACCACCACGCCGCTGTGCAAGGCCATTGGTCCCGATTGGTGGCACGAACCGGGACCAATTCCACCCTTTGGTCCCTGTTGGTGCCACGAACCGGTACTAATGAGGCTGTGGCCCCACGAGCACCTTTAGTACCTGTTCGTGGCATGAACCGGTACTAGAGTTTCTTACTAGCTAAGCAGTTTTTTAGTCCCACCTCGCTAGCTGAGAGGCACTAGGAGCGGTTTATAAGCCCTGAGTGCAGAGATGATGAAGAAGAGGCACAATGCTCACGTTGCTTAGCTTCAAGCCTTGAGGAATAAGGTAGACTGCATCGAGCTATGTGCAGTACAGTCTACACTATTCCGAAAGGCTTGAAGCAAATCAACGCGCATTGCGCCTCTTTTTTATTTTTAATCATTAAAAGCAAAAAGAATTTTCATAAAGAACTTTTTTTGATAGAAACTTTAATAGCAAAAAGAATTATCATAAAGTAAAATAAATAAATAATTAGAAACAAAATAAAATAAAATAAATAAGTTTTTTGTTGTAAGTAGAAACAAAATAAAATAAATATAGCAAAAAAGAAAACAAAAAAACTAAATACAGCAAAAAGAATTTTCATAAAGAATTAATGGCACTAATAGAAAGTTTATATTTTTTCTAAAACTAATGGCACTAACAGACAGTTTATAATTTTGCTGACCTAAAAGCAAAAAGAATTAAAAAATAAAGCAAAAAACAAAAGAAAATAAATAATGCAAAAAACAGAACCAAAAAACTGGATTTTTTTTTAAAAAACTGCCACCTATTGGGCCACCACGGCCTGAATACGACTAGAAACCCAACCTGGGCGAGGATTCAGGCCCGCAGAAGGCCCAATAGGCCCACAGACAGCACAGTGTGACATTAGGCCCGTAAGCCTGCATTTGAGAGGAGCTCGAGAGGGCAGCCGCAGTGGGGCTTATAAACCACTCCGAGCCCCTCTCAACTAGCGAGGTGGGACTAAACTTTTGGCCGCGGGCAGCGCAAGGCCTTTGGTCCCGGTTGGTGGCACCAACCGGGACCAATGCCCCCCCTTTAGTCCCGGTTGGTGCCACCAACCGAGACCAAAGGCTGCTGAAAAGGGACCTTTGGTCCCGGTTGGTGGCACCAACCGGGACTAAAGGGTGGCATTGGTCCCGGTTGGTGCCACCAACCGGGACCAAAGGTGTGCCTATATAAGCCAACACTTGGGAAATTTTCAGATACCTCGCCAGTTGCCCCCGACGCCGCCAGGCTGCCCGTGCTCGCCGTCGCCGCCCGCTCCTCGTCGCCGTCGCCCCGCGCCCTTGCCTCGACGGGTCGCCGCCCGGTGCTCGTCGCCGTCGCCCTGCCCCCACGCGCCGCCCCGCCTCGTGCTCCCCTGCTCACGCGCGCCGCCTCGGCGCCCCGAGCCCCCCTGCCCGGCCCGCGCGTGCTCGCCGGCGCCCTTGCCGCCCCCGCCCCGTCCCGCCCCCGCGCGCCGGCGCCCTCGCCGTCGCCATCGTCCTAGCCGCCCCCGCTGTGAGAGCCGCCGCCCCGGCTCTGTTTTTTTATTAGTTAATTGTTTTTTGATCATATATATATAATGTATATGTGTATGTATGTGGCTATATGTTTTTGTTCATATGTGGCTATATGTTTTTTTATTTTTATTAGTTTAATTTTTTTGTTCATATGTGATGTATATGTGTATGTGGCTATAATGTATATGTGAACAAAAAAAATTGTATGTATGTAGATGTTCAAAATGTATGAATATATATGTCAAAAATGTTTTTTGTTCATAGAAAGTTTTTTGTTCATATATAGAAAGTTTTTATATATGACAATGGATATATATTCGATATATATGAGAAATGATGATCCACATGGAAAAGTTTTATATATGCAAAAGTTACAATTTTAGAAAAGTTTTATATATCTAGCTAGGAAGGGAAGAAGAAGAAAAAGAAGGATAGGAAAGAAGAAAATAAGAAGAGGAAAGAAAGAAGAAGAGGTGAGGAAGAAGAGGAGAAATAAATAAGAAGAGGAAAAAAGAAGAAAAAGAAGAGGAGAAGAAGAAAGGAATAGAGGAGAAGAAGAAAAAATAGAATTTCTATTTTTTCTTCTTCTCCTCTATTCCTTTCTTCTTCTTCTCTTTTTTTTCTTCTTTTTTTTTCTTCAATCCTCTCCTCTATTCCTTTCTTCTTCTCTCCTCTTTTTATTTCTTCTTCGTTTTCTTATGTTTTATCGGGTCTGTCGTCGTCGATATATACCCCTCCCGATAACTTCAACACGAGGTGGGATAACTTCAACACGAGGGGGGTCGATATACCCCCTCCCCGATAACATTATTTTCCCGTGTATATATGTCGTCGTTGTCGATATAACCCCCTCCTGATAACTTCAACACGTGGGGGGGGGGTCGATATACCCCCTCCCCGATAACATTATTTTCCCGTGTATGTATGTTGTCGTTGTCGATATTACCCCCTCCCGATAACTTCAACACGAGGGGGGATAACTTCAACACGAGGGGGGGGGTCGATATACCCCCTCCTCGATAACATTATTTTCCCGTGTATGTATGTCGTCGTTGTCGATATAAAACCCCCTCCCGATAACTTCAACACGTGGGGGGGGGTCGATATACCCCCTCCCCGATAACATTATTTTCCCGTGTATGTATGTCGTCGTTGTCGATATATATAACTCCCTCCCAGATAACTTCGACATGATGGACGGTCGATATGTATACCCCCTCTCGACCGTGATAACTTATACCACGGGAGCACCCCCCGGCCCTCTCGCTCGACCAAAACTCTCGAGGACACCCAAACCCTAGAAAAAAACGATGTCGGTCTCCTACCCCCTCCCGCCGCGCCCCTACCCTTGAAGCGTTGCCTAGGCCACCCCAAACCCGGAATAAGCTAGGTCTACGTTTGCACTAATATATCCACCTGCTGTCATGTTTGTGTAATAATTGCCATGTTGTAATATTTGCAGAAACAATGGAGCACGGACGAGATGAGCAAGCAGAAGAGGTGTTGGGGGACATAATCTTAGCCGGAGGTGATATCTTGTCGTATCTTAACGACAATGATGGTCTGGAAGAACAGGGTGAAGAAGCAGGCTACGGTGATCGAAGAGTGGAGGAGGAAAGACATGACGGTGACCCAATGCTGGTGCAAGAAGGAGCCCGTGGTGATGGCTCCGGTGACCGAACAGAGTCCGGCCAGGTAAATATATTAGTTAAGCCTGTGCTGACTAGCTAATTGATGCATTCATTGTTTTGGTATGTACACATATAAATTAACACTCGTCTTTCTTCTTTTTTCTAGCCCTCCGGATCGAGCACAACTGCGGTAAAGAGACGAGGCCCGAAGAGAAAGTTGCGCTCGGATGAAAGGTTTGAGATCACAGCAATCGCGCGCGATGGCCAACCGATTGAACCCCTCCGGACAAAGGATGCTTTTGCTGCTCAGTGCGGGGTTCTAGTTAGGGACAAGATCCCGATCAGCATCCACCAATGGTATAAGCCTAAGAAGGAAGACCCTGAGGTGTCTTATGTCAATGATATGCAGAAAGATGATCTTTGGACTGAGCTGAAGGCAAATTTCACCCTACCGCCAGAGGAGGATCCGGAGAAGCCAGTTATAGAGCAATTAATCAAGTCTCATGCTCTTAAGAAGATGGCAGACCTATTCAGGAGGTGGAAGAATGAGCTGAAAACGTTTGTCGACAAAGAAGAGACACCAAAATTCATCGGCCGGTATGAGAAGATCAGAGATCACTGGCCCGCATTTGTGGCCCACAAGACATCGGAAAAGAGTAAGAAGATGTCAGCGACAAACAAGAAGAATGCTGCGAAGAAGAAGCTTCACCATCGCACGGGGTCAGGTGGCTACCTCAAAGCCCGGCCTAAGTGGGCCAAGTCTGAGAGGGATCTGCTTGAGAAAGGGATCGAACCAGAGACAATGAACTGGCCAGACCGTTGCCGGACTTGGTTCTTCGGGGCTGGCGGAACCTTGGACCCTGTATCAGGGAGGTGTCGTTGGATGGACGAGCAACTTGCAATACCCGTCAAGAAGCTTAAGCACTATATCAATGCAGCGCAGCAAGGGACGTTCGTTCCAGACAGAGAGAACGACGAGCTCACAATGGCCCTCGGGAATCCTGAGCACCCTAGACGGACACGAGGCACGCCAGGCTCCGTTCCGTGGAAGGCTGGTTTTCCGGACGCGGGCGGTTACAAAACCCAGGAGAGGAGGAAAAAAGTGGAGCAGATCCAAATTCAGAAGCTGCACGAAAGGGTTCAAGCGCTAGAGGAACGAGACGGCAATCGAGATGCCGAAACTGCCCCCGAAGCTACACCGCCATCTCAACGGTGAAGCAGCGTGGCTTCCACCGAGCTGCCTCAGCTGGAGCATGCGGCTCCTGCTAGCTACCCCGTGGATGCTATCACGGAGTCTCAACATTGCCACCTTATGGCGGAATGGCAGAACTTGAAAGTCAAGGCGGCTGTTGGCTCTGTTTTACCTACTGAACCCGGCGCAACCTACCACTGCCGGCCGATTCCAGAAGGATATGCTAGGGTGATGGTGGATGAAATAACGAAGGGATTTGAGGACCTCCAGCTTGACCACCCTACCGGTGAAGGGGAGACTCGGCTGGGTTTAGCTCTGAAGACTCCATGCCTATGGCGGAAGGAGCTCATCAAGCTTCCGAACTGGACGGCTCCAACGAGTAAGGGCACTCCGCCTCCTCCTCCGCCTCCTCCTCCGGCGAGTGATCAGGGCACTCAGCCTCCTTCTCCGGCGTGTGGCGGCACTCCGCCTCCTTCTCCGCCAGCGCCGGCGCGCCAAAGCAGCCAGCCTCCTCCTTCTCCGCCTCGTCAGCAAGGGCGGAAGAGACCCGCCGCCGCTGCGGCTGCTCCGGCGCGTCGTAGTCCTTCTCCTCCACCTCGTAAGCAAGGAAAGAAGACAGCCGCAGCCGCTCCGTCTGCTCTGCCGGCGTCTAGCAGTACAGCTGCCAGAGGCGGGAGGCAATACAGATTCGGTCCTTCTCTGAAGACTCCAGAGAAGTTACCATATGAGAGGACCGAGGAGGAGAACGCGAAGATCGTGCGAGCCGAAGTGAAGAACTTCTTTGAAGGGGTGAAAGCAAAGAAACATCCACCTCCGGAGGAGAAGGTAGATCCGGTGAAAGAAAAGCGCACTCTGGCTGCCCTGACAAAACCACCAAAGTCTCCGCCGAGAGGCAACTATGAGCGCGTTCTTGCAAAGACATATGCCGAAGCGGAGCGGTCGGGAAGTACTGTCAGTGATAAAAGGATGAAAGAACGACGAGCTGGGAAAAAAATTGCCCAGCTCGGCGAACAAGCGAACCAATTGTGCCCCCCGCTCAAGGTGTCAAAAGACATCGTTGCTAATGATCCGAGTATAGTGCCCGGTTATAGCAATCTTGGAGATTACCTGCCCGACGATGTACATTATGAAATCATGGAGGTGGACGAACACAAATACCATTACGGGAAGCCTCTCGTCAAAGATGTCAGATCTCTAAGCACGATGATGCGAAGACTACATGATTGGTACATGAAAACCTGCAGAGAGTCTGATGGGATGAGTACTTTGACGCTGAGAGTTAAACCGGAGCATGACCTCGTTGGAATTGAACTGCTGAATGTTCCATTTGAGGATTTCTTCCAGTTTTACAATCAAAAGGCCCTCGATAAAACAACGATCACTTGCTACTGTCTGTAAGTAGTACTACTTTTGTCATTAAGTTTCTCTATATAGGTCAGCTCTTTCATTGCATGTATTCATACTTATCCTCACTATATTATGCAGATTGAAGACCGCCGAATTGAAGAAAAGACAAATCGGTGATATTGGGTTCATTAACACAAATCTCATAGATGCATATACGGTTGAAAAACATCCCAAAGAAGCCGAGGCCAACTTGCTACAATCGTTGGTATTAAATCAAAACAAAGATATAATACTCTTTCCTTACAACTTCAAGTGAGTGTTACTGTCTTGTGCATATTCGGTTTCCCTTATTAGTCCAGATTATGGTAATGTAATTGATGACTTATGCATGCATGCGCAGCTTCCACTATATTCTCCTAGAGATTAAGCTTGAGCCGGGAGTAGTAACCGTCTTAGACTCGAGACGAAAAGATCCCCAGGACTATGCGAACATGACTCAAATGCTCGAGAAGTAAGTTAAATCGATCATTATCCACCATATCAGCAACTTTGTTCATTTCCTGATATCAAGTAATTGTTTTCTTTGTCTGGCAGGGTTTGGAGAAAATTCACCTCAAAAGCTCCGGGACTGCCGAAGAAGCTGCAATTTAATCACCCGAAAGTAAGTACTATAGTAGCATGTTCCGCGCATCTCCTAGTGATTCAAGCGCTAGTTTCATCAATATCATTTAGCATGCTTGCTTATTAGTTTGATTAACCTCTATTTCTTGTAAAGTGGTTCTGGCAGGAACCCGGGAATAATTACTGTGGATACTACGTTTGCGAGTCCATCCGCTACCATACCTGTGAGCGGGGCTACACTGAAGAACAATATGAAGTGCGTAAGCAATAATATTCACAATTTTATTTTATTACCATCATTTGTGTTGAGTTTCATTTATTCATATATATGTATTGACCCCATTCTTCAAATTAGATGTTTCGGAAGCGGGATGAACTCCTAGCAGAAGATCGTATGCGAGGAATTCAAGAGGAATTGGCGGCATTCTTCCTTGACCACGTGATCGCTGAAAACGGAGAATACTATGTGGACCCTGTGTTCCTACAATATAATTAGGAGATTGTATTGTAAGAGATAATTATTGTATATATGTAGCCGGTAGTGTCGGATAGATATACGAGAACTTGTTGTTCGACCAATATCTCGGAGAAGGAGAGGTGGTCGATATCACTTCTCTCTGTATGCATATGTTCATGACGATCTTCTGTTTCCTTCATTTGATTACTAGCTAGCGTGTCTACTCCTCTCCATACGTATATAGTACGTAGCGTCGACCAAGCACGGAGATAAGAGAGGACACTTCTCTCTATTAATTAGCTAGCTAACACAATATATGAAACACCTAAATTAACCCCCCAAAACCCCTAAACCACCCCCTTTCAAAAAAAAAACAAAAACCTCAGCTCCTGCCAGGTGCTGACGCGTGGATGCCTATTGGTCCCGGTTGGTGGCACCAACCGGGACCAAAGGCCCTCCTGCCTGGGCTCCCCGCACCGGCCACGTGGACGGCCTTTAGTCCTGGTTCATGTAAGAACCGGGACTAAAGGGCTAGGGCATTAGTAACAACCCTTTAGTCCCGGTTCCAGAACCGGGACTAAAGGCCCTTATGAACCGGGGTAAAAGCCCCTTTTCCTACTAGTGTGCTGCTAAATATTCCGCCTTTGTTTTCCTTTATGCAGATTATTTCTAAAGATAATGCAAATATAATTTTTTGCGACAATCAGATATTAAGTATTGATCGGAAGAAAGCAAACAGAATCTATCAAAACAACGCAGGTTGTTTCTTTTGAGAACATATAGATTACACAAGTAGACCACCGTGTGTACATGTTGTCCGTTTCACAAGGAAACCGGCAGATGGCTACGACCGCAGCACGGCTGATGAAGTGTCCCGAAGATGAAACATTCAGGTACAAGACAGCTGCTTTTGTTGCAGTTTTTCTCCGGTAATTGTAATACCAATTGATTGCTCTGCGTAGTACAGTAGTAGGCGCTCCTGCACCGAAAATCATACACAGAGATATAATAATTGAAAATATCATACTCCTATGGCGGCGACCAGCCGTCGTCCACTTCCTTTGTATCCCATATCGACGACCACCTCCTTCATCATGCCGTCTCCATGAACGGCGGCGGTAAGACCCGTGAAGTGAAGGTGCAGTCTTCAACAAGGAAGAGTAGAATATGGAAGACGAACTAGCCCACTTGGGACACAATGCCCTGCTCATCCTCGAAGGAGTCTGAGACCTATCCATCGCTAGCACCGGTGGACGTGACGTCGCTGATGGACATGGATGGTCCGTCACTGTCCACTTGCCATGTGCGCCCCGAATGTTGGACAGCAGCGCGTAGGACGGGCACCTGGCAGCCGCGTCCGCGTCTGATTGCAGCAGAACTTCGTTGCGAGCGGCACGTGCGGCCTCGTAGATCGTGCTTTGCTCCGCAACGAAGTTCGGGTTCGCCGTAGATTTGGCCCTCCGCCAGCCGGTGCTGCTCGAGGAGGAACAGGCTGTACCTCTGCGCCTCCTAAGCATGCTGGAACGCCGACATAGGAGCCGACTCAGGCTGCTCCTCCTCCGCCATGACAACGTCATAGTGCGCCTGGGTCTGCTCCATGGTCAGGCCGGCATGCACCGTCGCGGGGTCCGGCGCCGTGTCATCATCGCAGCCAGAGGGATCATCGTTGGAGACCTCAGGTGAGCTGCCCGGTGTGCCCTGCTCGATCCGCCTAGCACGGCGGGACTACCATGCGGCTACAAGAGCGACCACCTCATGTTTCATCTCTGGCGATAGACAATCCCGCAGAGTGTTCCCGCTCGCGGTCATGGCAAATGTGGAGCAAAGGGAGGAGGGCGTGTTCTGGTGTGGAGTTAGTTGGGTGTGGTCGCCTTTAAATAGCGGATATAGGTGAGGCCAAGCGTCTGGGTGCATCAATGCGCGACGCTGGAGTTGTTTCCTTGGGCGGCGAGCCTGCAATGGCGGCATACAGACGGACTGGCATTGGTCGGGTGTGTTAGATATTTGTCCCGTCTCATACAGGAAACGCCACTCCAGCATTGAATAGGCGCGGGCACCCGGGACGCGGCCGGGGCGGCTCCCTCGGTCGGCACGGCGCTTCAATGTCGGTGGCAGTGAGAGGTCGCGTCCGCTTAGGGCCGGCGTCATTGCGGAGCGGCCGCTCTACAGCGGCATGAATACGAGTAGCTGACGCCGAGTGGGACGCATGGGGGCGAGGGAAGAGGGTTTTGGGTGGGTTAGGATGGTCAGGAGCGGGCATGACAGCGGTCCGAAGGCATGCAAAGGTCCCCTAGTTTGTCTCCGGTTTGAGAAAAAAAGCACGTCCATACCGCCCAGCATACCGATACAGTCACATGTTGGATGGCACAACATGTCCGGACAGTGCAGTTCCGACGTATACGGGCGGTTAGAGGGTCTACGTTGGACATGCCTAAAAATGAAAAATATACGTAGAGAAATTGATCTACTTTGTGATTGGGCAGGAGCTCATATGATCTTAAATCTTGAGCCACCTATGGACTGACATCTAACTATGTAAGTGTCTAATCTTTAGACATCATAACATGACGCCCATTTCCTAGTGATTCGCCGTCAGACGCAAATAGGGAGAAGCTACAATTTTGAAACAGCCGAGGTTTTCCATTGAACCGCAAGTCAGTTCCTAGCGTTTCGGCGCGTGGCATAGTAGGAAGCCAAATTGTGAAACAATTGAGGCCATTCGATGGATCACAACACACTTTTTTCGAAAATGAGCGTTTTTTCTTTACTTAAAATATTTAAACATTATATCCGGTCTCTGCATAACTAATATGCACACGATCAAATAAAGGCCTCTCACACAAGCGAAAAATAAAAAGGCGAAATACAAAGAGACATGTAAAATCCGTATAATGTCTAAAGCAGCGGATAAATACTTCCGATGGTGGTGGTAACTGGCACCCACAGACATACTTGGAATTTCACTGATGCGCCGCATTGCTCAACAACCATTCTCTTCACATACTAGCAAGACCCGACTCTACGAACACATACCATGCACACTATATCATACACGCACAGTACATGGCATGCTTAAACAAATTGAATACCACAACACAAACTTTAAAGCCGGGGATTAAGAATACATAACACATCTCTTATACATGAGTAGGTAGATAATTACAAACAAAACATCTCAAAGCATAAAACACATGGGATGGCAGCCCCACCATCCCACCCAAGAGTGCGCCTCGAACGAGCTAGCCAACCGAGCGACCTAACAACTAGGCATCGCCCAAATGACCGGAGTCAAAGTAATCGCCTATGCTTGACTCACCTGCAAAATATTAGGATTGAAATTTCCAATGAGTACTTTCGTACTTGCAAGACTTATACAATTATCTAAAATGAACTAACAACAAGTCCATGGATGTAAAACATAACATAACACCTAGACCAAACACATGGCACAAGAGGTGCCCATTCAACATATCATGTGGTTTTGTACTCCTGGAAATTAAATTATAAGATTGTTATACAGCAAGTCACTGTGATACACCTCGCTACAACTGAAAACAAAGGATACACCTCCATTTCACCATTTTTTGTCAAACAAAAAATGTAGAAGTGATCTGTTCAGTTCACGTCTCAATGGCATCTAAGTGCCTCCTCCAAACCACGAGTAGTGAGCCCGTTGGAAGACGACCAACATAGACACCATTGATATGCTTTACGTGATCCTTTTACCCGGCTCATCGAGGGTACTCCGATTGGTTCACGATAGCAGCCTCCAAACACATGGTTACCCACCATCAACAATTGCGACCACCGCCAACCTGTAATAAACTACCGTTGCTCGCAACTCACTTTACTAGTTCCATAGTTGAGTTAGTCAAAATTAATTTCATGACCCACTGATCATGAACAGCAAGCAACTCCTAGACAAGACACGCAACTCTAGCAGGGATATCACAAAAGGAAATTACCACATGATCACTAGGAGGGTCATCATGACAAGAGATAATCGTTATTTGCAACATGAATAAAGGTATGAGACAAGTTCAACAAGTGGATGTTTGCCTTGTTGATCAAAGTTATGGTATTGTTGCTGGTCAATCTCGTAGTACCCCTCGTTTTCAAACTCTATCAAAACGATGAAGAAAAATCCCCAGAAAAGGGTCAGACGAAGCAAAATCAATATCCATGAAGCCCAACATGTTAGCAATGAAAGGAATGCAAGTAATGACATGAAGAAAGATGAAATGAAGCTACTGAAAATTCGAATCTATATTTTTGGGAGCTCCAGAAAGTAAGTTATGCATTTTTTTAGGGAAACGTATATTTCTTGTCCCTAAACTTTCTCAAAAGTATAGAAATTGTTCTTGAACTCCAAAACCGGCAAAAGTTAGTCCCTCAACTTCTCAAAACGGATTAGCTTAGTCCCTTAAGTTTGATAAAAGCGGATTCGTGCTGACTTGGCATGGTTTTGACCGGTTATCGCCCACGTGTCAGTCTTCTTCCTTTCTATCCTGACCTCGGCTGGGCATTTTGTCAACCAGTGGCGCGCACCGAGCAACAAAAGGAGTAGACCGAGTTCGTGTGGCTTGTGACGGCACACACAGAGGGTGCGGGCGACCAGGGAGCTGCGGCACGGCGAGTCTCGCAAGACCAGCAGGGCCGAGGCGGGGCTGTTCTAGCGGCACGGAGGCAAGCGGCGGCTTGGTCTCCGAGAGGCAAACTCGTAACACAACTGCTGTTCCTTGCTGTCTCATTCTCATGGTCCGCCTCGGCCATTGTAAATGACGGCGCCGTCGATGTCTCCCCGTGATCCAGTTCTCATCCACATCCATCACTTAGCGCTCTTAGTTAGATATATTCGCACTTATTCCTGTCATCTGGCCAGATGTGTATATCCAAAAATCGGATTAGTATCGCGCTGTTTTCCGCAAGAAAATCAACGCAAGTCTTACTATGAATTGGACTCAATGTCCCGTGATATGTGACCGATTGCGGCGAAGCGGGAGGCTGATGAGGATACAGAGAAGGGCCATGGCGAAGCTGTGTGGGAGATAGGTCGGGGTAAAGAGCATGTGCTCCAAGTCCGGGGATGCGGACGTGGCCGCCGTCATGGAACACGACGTGGACAGGAGCACGTCGGAGGGACGCACACTTGTCTGTGGGCACCGTTGGATGTTGAGTTTGCTCTTTCGACGTCGCCAAGATTCGTCATTCCCACGTCACGCATGTCATGAGCGCCGTGAGCTGGTCGCGTGGATGCGAGCTCCGGAGCGCGGCGCACAGAGAGGATGGGTCGACGCAGAGCGCTGACGCGTGGAGCTCCGGCATCCTGGACGCGCCCAGATGTATGCCGCCCCACGACCTCGTCGAGCTCGACGCCATAGAGCACGCGGCTGCGTTGCTGCCGGCGTTGAGCCATCTATGCCACACGCGCAGATGCCGACGGCCTACACCGTTGCGCCATGGACGGCTACCCGCGAGCACAATCCCGCCTCGGCCCTTCTTGTCTTGTGAGCCTAGCTGTGTCGTAGTCCCCTGTCCGCCTGCACCCCTGCGCGCGCCAACCGTTCGACAAAATGCCCAGCTTTGGTCAAAATGAGAAGGAAGAAGAAGAGCTCCAATTTTTTTGAATTAGTCTTTTTTGCAGCGCGCTACTTCGAATGTCATTTTTGCTGCGCGCTACTTGATTGGAATTTTTGAATTTGTCATTTTTGCCGCGCACTACTAGAATGTCATTTTTCCGGCGCCCTACTTGAATATTTGGAATTTTTGAATTTGTCTTTTTTGCCGCGCGCTACTCAAATGTTCAAACATCACCAAATTTTACACGAACATCACGCACTTGCATAAAAACAGAATTTTTTTTATTTTTTTTCTATTTTAAATCACATTACTGTTCAGTGGGCTTAGATGAGCCCTGGCACCGAGTTAGACTTTTGAAATAAACCCATCTCTCTCGACTATTCTCAGCCTACGTCCAGCAGCAGCAAGCAGCAACAACTAGCAGCATGAAGGAGGCAAAGGCGGCTCTCACCCTATTCATGGTGTGGTCGGACGGAGCAGGGCAGCAAGAGGACAGACGACAGTGAGCTTCAGACAGTGGCAATGGCGGTCAGCGTCAAGGAAGGAGATGGAGCAACGCAGCTCTAGGTCTTTTTTGAGAAGATGAAGCGGCCGATGAGGAGCTCATTGTGGGTATCCGCTTGCTTGGGGAAGGAGGCGACAAGGGCGGCACACTGCCGGAGGTGAGCACGACGACCTAGCCCCGCCTATTTTCCTGCACGCATGCAACCGACGCGACCACCGGTCAGCAGGGAACGAGGGGGCGCATCCTGGGAACGAAAAAACCTAGGGGAAAACTCACCGGAGGAAGAAAAAGGAGGTCACCCAGGAGGGGGCCACTGGTCAGTGGAATAGGGATAAAAGGAGAAAAATTAATTACATATATAAATATAAATATATATTTCTTTTAATAAATTTTCAGGACCCTAAATGTTTGGTGATTCAAACCACTAGGGAAAAGGCTAGAAAAACTTACAGATGTTATTTACTACCTCCGTTCCTAAATATCACTCTTTCTAGAGATTCCACTGCAGACTACATACGAAGTAAAATGAGTGAATCTATACTCTAAAACATGTCTATATACATCCGTATGTAGTCCGTAGTGGAATCTCTAGACAAACTTATATTTAGGAACGAAGGGAGTATGTTATTTAAACACTCTTGTGAAAAATTTAAAGATTTTCAAAATTATTTGGCCGCCATTAACATTCAAATTTGAATGTGCCCCAAGTTTGGGTTTGAACTGCAAGCAGGTGATATAGAATTCCATAATTCATGAGACTTTTACTGGAGTTTTGAACATACAACTCATAGATATAATATTTCATGAACTTCGAGTAATGGAATCATCACCAAACCAATGTATCACAGATCTGCCATGACTTGAACGTGGACCAAAAACACTTGAATCAAAAACCAAAACTTGTTCAGATTTTTTTTAGGGAATTGAACTTATGGGTGAGATATGACATGTAGGAGCTAACATAACATCCAGGTTAACGATGTTGATGACTAAACACACGCACAATCATTTAGGACCAGATTTGAGTAGAAGAACAAAATTTTAACTTGGAGAGGTTTTGACCATGCAACTAAGTAATTTAAGTGATACCAAGAAATGCATTTGTATTTGTTTAACATGATGACATGATGATGAGCAAGGTCATTACAGTCCTTAAACAACGGGCTAACAAAATGGGTCATTACACCTCACATGGTTAATGTGTTCATGTCACCTGTATTCAGCGCGACAGTGTCAAAAATGAGATGACGGTAATGATTAGCTTCCCCCCTCCTTGGTCTCCACATTGAGGCCCCATTTGATAGCAAAGTATTTTTAAAGTATTCTGACAATACTACAGTTTTTTCAATACTATAGTTCAATTTATTGTGAGGTGTTTGGCTACCCATAAAAACTACAATATTGATACTATGGTATTCCCAAAACCAGAATATTTTCTCTGTCTAATAAAAAGAACCCCACACCTCTTTTTTTAAAAGAGAGCACGCAAAAGAACTGAGTGTCTTCAACTTCTTCCTCACTCCAAGCCTGAGCACTACATCTACTCTATATTGGGCGCCACACCCGTCAAGGTTAATGGAGCCTTTGTCAACATCTTCCGAAGAGCGCCTACATACCCACGAGACCCGATATAATGGGCCGCTCCACCTCGCCTTCTCAGTGCAGTTGCGACAGTTGTGGCAGGGGCCTCCTCGGGCTTGATGGTGGATGTGCTGATGGAGGCCACATTGAGGAATCCTCCTGCTCTGGAGGCAGTCGGGGCGCCCACGAGGAGGAGCCATCCACCTCGGGCGATGCTAGCCAACGCACCGCCAGTCATGCCTCACCCTCATCGGATCGTCGAACTCGAACTCCTGCGCGACCGATTCTTTGCGGTGGAGAAAATTAGTACAGTGATGCCGATGCAAGAGGAAGGAGAGGAGAACGACGATGAGATGGGTTGGCACATAACCGATAACTCATATTTGAGGCGATTCGTGGGGGAATCTACCTACAATACAACCATGTTAGAGGTGTTTTTTCAACTAGAATCACCTCCAATAGTGTGTCAGTTCATTAAATGCGGTTTCACTTTTCTAAATAGCCTAAGCATGCTCATTTGAGGCGGTTAGAGATTTTTATGCTCTTAACCGCCTCTGTGGATCACCTCTAATGCTCGTTTTTTGTACATTGTTAGGGTTAGATTTTTTATGAGAGAAGTTCACTTTACAACCTTGAACAATTCTCTTTGTCCAATAATCAATTTTAAACACTAACAACGATTAAGAATCAACACAAACTCTTCAGACATGTTTGGAAAAAATGTCTGGAATTTTGCAAGAACGAACTTAGAGCAACTCTAGGAGACCCCGCATCCCGCCGGCCCGCAAAACTCGTTTGCAGTTCGCGCAAAACAGCTTTTGCGGTCCGGCGCGGGCTAGCACAGATGCAGACCCTTCAAACGGATCCGTAAAAAAGTATATTCGCGGAATATGCTTTTTTACGGGTCGGCTATACGGGTTCTGCTCTTTGCGCCGCTGCATCCCGCATATCATCAGCCCGCAAATATCAAATCCAACATAATTCAACAATCAAAAACAAACTGAATTATTCAAATCAAACATAAAACAATAATCATCCGCATTACAAATAATTATTCAAATCACCGTAGCAAACTTAAATAGTGCAATACAAAACTTGTCATGAATACAAATACAAATGAATACAAAAATTAGTCACTGTCCAGCCCTTTGCCAATGGTGCTCAACGAGATCTTCCTGAAGTTGAAAGTGTGTGTTTGCATTTTCAATCTCCTTGTATGTCTGAAGAAAAACTCTAATGCGGTTTGGGTCTCTAGCTGGTTTGACACGGCTACCCACATTGTCGTAAAAGAATTCTAAGTTCATTCCTCTTTCATCTTCAATAATCATATTGTGCAGGATAACACAACATGTCATGATGTTCTTCAAGGTTTTCTTATCCCAAAAACGAGCAGGACCACGGACAATGGTAAACCTAGATTGCAAAACACCGAATGCTCTTTCAATGTCTTTTCGGGCTGCCTCTTGCACCCTTGCAAATTCACATTGTTTTTTGTTTTGGGTTCTTTGATGCTCTTGACAAATGTGCATCAAGGAGGGTATATACCATCTGCAAGATAGTACCCCTTTGTGTATTCATGCCCATTGATAGTGTAGTTGCAAGCAGGAGCATCACCACTAGCAAGCCTAGCAAACAAATGAGAGCATTGCAACACATTGATATCATTGAGAGTGCCCGGCATACCAAAAAAGCAATGCCAAATCCATAAATCCTCGGATGCTACGGCCTCTAGCACAATTGTTGCATCACGAGACTTGCCACAATACATTCCTTGCCAAGCCTTGGAGCAAATTTTCCAATTCCAATGCATACAATCAATGCTACCTAGCATGCCAGGCCAACCTCTCCTCTCATTAGCTGCCATTAATTTCTTTGTGTCATCTTCATTGGGTGCCCGAAGATACTTAGGACCAAAAACACGGATAATCACTTTCGCAAATCTATGCACAGACTCAATTGTGCTATCTTCACCAATGCGAAGATACTCATCGGAATAGTCAGCTGGAACGCCATATGCAATCACCCGCATAGCTGCGGAGATTTTTTGATATGCACTAAATCCCTTTAAGCCCGCGACATTCCTTCTTTGAGTAAAATACCGGCAATTTGCCTCGCAAGCTTCAACAAGTTTCACAAAAAGGGATTGGCGCATTCGGTACCTTCTGCGGAAGAGGTGTGCAGGATATGTAGGATTCTCCGCAAAATAATCTTGCATCAACATCTCGTTCCCAAGATGGCGATTTCGAGGAATGCACAGACGCCCGACAGTAGATCCTCGCCTCCTCTTCCGGTACTCGTCTTCATGCTCCTTCACGGCAAGCGCCATGACTAATGTTTGCTACCGAAAGGTCGCAAGCTGTGACGCCCGGATAATCAAGCTGCAGTAAACCTCTGCTAATGGTGCCACGTCACCTCGGTTACTCTTGATAACTCGAGTTAGTTCAAAAACGATTCAAATTAAAATCTAAAATATAGGCAAACAGTAAAATTTTCAAATATCAAAACTAAAATGTTCGGGTTGTGTCAAATAAATCGTAAGTAATTATGGTGGAGAAACCAAGCTTTGATAAAATATTTAAAGGCTCTAAAACAATTAAAACAATAGTGAAAACAATTAAACAAATGCCTATTGAATTTATAAAATGCTAAAACTATTTTATTATGGGTTAAGGATTAATCTCACAGTAGTATGTTGATAAATACAAATTTAGGCACTAGTGGTAATTTTTGTAAAACTAAAAATAAAAGAAACTACAAATAAAAAAAAAAGAAAATAAGAAAAAGTAAAACAAAACAAATAAAAGCAAAAGGGGGACAACACCCCCCCTCGCTGGGCTTCGGCCCAACTGTTCACCGGGCCAACCAGGCTGGCCCAGCTGCCCACTACTAACCCCCCCACCCCCGGCCGAACCCTAAACCGCTACCACCCACACCCACTCGCTCCCACACAACCCCCACGCCGTTCTCTCCCCCTCCCCGATCCAGATCTGGATCGGGGGAACGAACCCACGACGCCCATCCCCGCCGCCCCGCACGACCCCCCCCACTCCCTCTCGTTCTCCATCGTCGCCGAGCACCCCACGCCCGATCCCTTGCCGCGTCGGAGCCCCACCTCGCCCGCGCGACCGCGCCCGAGGAACCGTCGCCTGCCGCCGACCCCCAGCGCCCGAGGACGACCCCGCCGTCGCTTCTCGCCGCCACCCGGAGCTCCTCCGCCTCGACTCCGTCGACGCACGCGTCCCCGTCCTCCTCCCCGACGGCCTCCCTCGAGCCTCGTCGCCCCCTGGTCTCTACTCGACCGTGAGGACCCCAACCCCTCTCTTCTCCCCTCTGCTCCCTACCCCCCTGGCCACCGCGCTGCCCACGCCCGCGGCCGCCGTCCGGCTTCCGCGCCCGCTGTCACCCTGACACCGCGCGCCCGTTGGCCATCCAGCACGCACATGCATTGCCCCGTCGCCGGCCCCTTCCGCTGGCCACTCCCGATGCCAACGCCCGCTCCTGCCTCGCGCACGCCGCCCTACGCGTCCCGGACGCGCCCGGCTCACGCCACGCACCTGCCCTGCTGGCGTGCTCCACGGCCCCCGTGCCTCTCTCGTTGCTGCCTCACGCCCTCTCCTCCTCTGCACCCGCGCCCTGCTCGCTCCTCGAGCTACTGCTGTGCCGCACGCGTGCTGCCTGCTGCTGCGGCCGCCGCCGCCCCGCGCCGTGGCCTCGCGCTCACCACCCCGCTCCCGGCGACCGCCCTGCTCCATCGCCGGCCCTGGCCGAGGCCCCCCCTGCTACGTGGGCGTGCCCAGCCGAGGCCACGGCCTCGCCCTCGATGGGCGCCTGCAACCGCGCCCGAGACCCGCGCCCGTTCGCCTGCTAGGGCTCCCATGAGCCACTGGCCTTGGGGCCCCACGCCCCCTGGAACGTTTTAATAAAAAAATGATTTAAAATAATAATAATAAATTAAATTAATAAAAATAAATAAATAAATAAATAAATAAATAATAAAGATAATTAATTAACTTAATTAACCCTGTTGATATTAACTAATTAAGATTAATTAACCTAATAACTAATTAACCTAATTAACTACTGTTAATTAGCTAACAGCCCCTGACAGGTGGGACCCACCTGTCAGGTTGACCAGGTCAACGGTCAACATTGACTGCTGACGTCATGCTGATGCATTAATTAAATTTCGAATTAAATTAATTTATTAAATTCTAAAAATGGTTTAAATCTTTAAAATTTAATATAAAATAAACCGTAGCTCGGATGGAAAAACTTTGTACATGAAAGTTGCTCAGAACGACGCGACGAATCCGGATACGCAGCCCGTTCATCCGCCACACATCCCTAACATATCGAACTCGCAACTTTCCCCCTCCGTTTCATCTGTCCGAAAATGCGAAACATCGGGAATACTTTCCCGGATGTTCCCCCCTTCGTAGGTATCACCTCCTACCGCGTTAGGGCATACCTAGCACCGCGTTTTGCCTCCTTATGTTTTGTGATGCTTTGTTTGCTTTGTATTTACTGTTTCTTCCCCCTCTCCTTCTCCGGTAGACTACGAGACCGACGCTGCTGCTGCCCAGCTCGACTACGGAGTTGACGACCCCTCCTTCTTGCCAGAGCAACCAGGCAAGCCCCCCCTTGATCACCAGATATCGCCTATTCTTCTCTATACTTCTTGCATTAGAGTAGTGTAGCATGTTACTGCTTTCGGTTAGTCCTATTCTGTTGCATAGCCTGTCATTGTTGCTACAGTTGTTACCCTTACCTGCTATCCTACTACTTAGTATAGGATGCTAGTGTTCCATCAGTGGCCCTACACTCTTGTCCGTCTGCCATGCTATACTACTGGGCCGTGATCACTTCGGGAGGCGATCACGGGTATATACTATATACTTTATATACATGACACATGTGGTGACTAAAGTCGGGTCGGCTCGTTGAGTACCCGCAAGTGATTCTGATGAGGGGGCTGAAAGGACAGGTGGCTCCATCCCGGTAGAGGTGGGCCTGGGTTCCTGACGGCCCCCGACTGTTACTTTGTGGCGGAGCGACAGGGCAGGTTGAGACCACCTAGGAGAGAGGTGGGCCTGGCCCTGGTCGGCGTTCGCGGATACTTAACACGCTTAACGAGATCTTGGTATTTGATCTGAGTCTAGCCATTTGGTCTATACGCACTAACCAACTACGCGGGAACAGTTATGGGCACTCGACGTCATGGTATCAGCCGAAGCCTTCGTGACGTCAGCGACTGAGTGGCGCGCGCCGGATTGGACTGGAACGCCTACTAGGCTAGGTCTGCTTTTGGCCGCGTTCGCAACGTGCAGGTGTGCAATGGGCGATGGGCCCAGACCCCTGCGCCATAGGATTTAGACCGGCGTGTTGACCTCTCTGTTGTGCCTAGGTGGGGTTGCGACGTGTTGATCTTCCGAGGCCGGGCATGACCCAGAAAAGTGTGTCCGGCCAAATGGTATCGAGCGTGTTGGGTTATGTGCTGCACCCCTGCAGGGAAGTTTATCTATTCGAATAGCCGTGTCCCTCGGTAAAAGGACGACCCGGAGTTGTACCTTGACCTTATGACAACTAGAACTGGATACTTAATAAAACACACCCTTCCAAGTGCCAGATACAACCCGGTGATTGCTCTCTAACAGGGCGACGAGGAGGGGATCGCCAGGTAGGATTATGCTATGCGATGCTACTTGCTGAACTTACCATCTACTCTCTTCTACATGCTGCAAGATGGAGGTGGCCAGAAGCGTAGTCTTCGACAGGATTAGCTATCCCCCTCTCATTCTGGCATTCTGCAGTTCAATCCACCGATATGGCCCTTTACACATATACCCATGCATATGTAGTGTAGCTCCTTGCTTGCGAGTACTTTGGATGAGTACTCACGGTTGCTTTTCTCCCTCTTTTCCCCTTTCTATACCTGATTGTCGCAACCAGATGCTGGAGTCCAGGAGCTAGAGATCCCGAGGATGATTCTACGTGGAGTTCGGCTTCGAGGAGTAGTTAGGAGGTCCCAGGCAGGAGGCCTTGCCTTTTCGATCGTTGCTACTTTTGTGCTAGCCTTCTTAAGGCAAATTTGTTTAACTTATGTCTGTACTCAGATATTGTTGCTTCCGCTGACTCGTCTATGATCGAGCACTTGTATTCGAGCCCTCGAGGCCCCTGGCTTGTATTATGATGCTTGTAGGACTTATTTTATTTTTAGAGTTGTGTTGTGATATCTTCCCGTGAGTCCCTGATCTTGATCGTACACGTTTGCGTGTATGATTAGTGTACGGTCAAATCGGGGGCGTCACAAGTTGGTTTCAGAGCCGACTGCCTGTAGGAATCCCCCTTCCATACTCCTTGGCCGAAGTCGAGTCTAGACATTGCAAAAACTTTTACTAACATGGCTGTGTGGCTTACGGGCCCACGTCGCCATTGGGTGGTATTAGGATCTTTTACTCCTCGATCTTTACTCAGGGACTCTGAACTCTCTCCTATTCGGGTTAAATGATTTTGCTAAAAAGACTAACTGTAGGGTCTCGTAAATACTTTCTCCCAGAGAGCCCCTTATCACAGATGGTCGCCGACTGCACCAGAAGATGTTGAAGATACTCTTCGATCATTCCCGAGACCCTTGTGCCCTCTGCCTTTTCAATTCCCTACTACCGATATATCCATATGGATAACGACATACACTTGTTGTTCATACAATTACTCTGAGTTTCTCTTGTTATTACCAGATACATCGAATTGCTCTCCGGCTTTTAAGAATCCCTTATACCACTGCCTTGTAGTTCCTTGCCGCAGAAATACCCATACGGATAATTACTCGCACCTACCGAGTATCGACTCATCCCCAGTTGATTCATGTACTTCACAATAGTCTTCAAAATACTATTCGATCTTCCGAAAATCCTCAGGAGTCTATTGCTCTTGAAATTCTTGCTTGCTTGCATTATGGTTAATCCCATAAGTATAGTAATCTTATTGGCAGCCTTTGTCACTATCATTTTGAGTCCATGGATTCAATATGTTGCGAATGCTCGCATTCCTAAGTCGAATCCTAGAATTCATCCTTCCGGCTCAGTGTCAGTTTGAACATGAGTAGGTTCCCGACCAATCAAATTGTTGTCAATTTTACCCCTAAGCTTACTAAACCTATCCATCCTTAATCAGAGCGTTTGCTTCTGATCCCTTGAATTTTAAATTAAAATTCCTTTGCATTGAGCTTTGAGTTAGTCAGTTGTTTCTATAATCTGATCTCCTTGCATTCTTTCTTCCTCTGGTTGAGTACTGATGCTCACATCAGATCCCTTGTGGACCACCAGACCCTTTGTCGGATTTTATCCGACAATGTCCTTCATATTAACTAAGCTTGTGAGCTTTTCCTCGGATACATAATGCCTTTGGTAAATTGTATCCTCTGCTTTGTGAACCATGCTCTACTTTCGAGCTTGTATTATTTTCTCCGAAGTTTGTGGTATATGTTCCTAAGATGCCCTGATAGGTTGAACCTATGCCTTCCTTAATATGTGTGAACTTGAAAGTTTTCACGGGTCATACTCTACTGGTGTGATGTCAGATAAAATTTCAACACACAACTTCGTTGAAGGCGAGAAGTGAATGAAAGGTTATGCATTAAAGAAGTGGGAGTCGACCTTGAACTTTGTGTTCATGCCCATGGACACGATGTAAATCTTATCATGGAAGCTTCTCGTAAAATAGTTACCCCCTTGTTATAAGTTCTTGTATCCGTGGTTTGATCATTTACAAATGTGGTTCTGACCATACTGTTCCCCTTGATTCAATTTCTCAGACAAGTTAAACCACTTGTCCTCTGCAGATCATTGCACCTGTCCAACCTTTACTTTAATCTATTGTCGAGTATTACCCCCTGGTATCTCGAGATAAACACAAAACATCATAACTTCTTATGAGTTCTTCATCAAGTACTACATTCTCACTGATTCCAATTTTTTACGGGCTCTCAGTTATTAAACACTCAAAGACACCGATAACTGAACCGAGTCCGCACTACGGTTCAACAACTTTAGTAATCTTCTTTACTTATGAGTTGGTACCCAAACACGTCATTCCTAGCCTGATTGGCTATATCATTATCGTGCTAAATTTTAAACTGTGCCACCCGGTCCTTCTTCCCGGAGCACAACTTTCGACGGTGAGCAAAGCTTACGTCGATCTTCCTCTCATACCATTTCACCTTGAACAACAAGCTTGATTTCAAGTTTGTGTCATACCCTTGGTTCCAATAACTTTTCGCTTCACCATTCCTTTGACTTGATGTCATTGCCGATCGATTACATCTTCTAGAAACCTCTCGACAAGTGTGTCGTGATCATCGTCAACATTTTAACTTCTTCCGAGATATCAATTGAATTCATGCTGAGAAATTCCATGCTTGTCCCTCGATGATCTATGTTATCATCGACCACATCCATGCCTTCCTTTCAAACACAGACTTGGTCTTGTTTTGAATGAACTTTAAGTTCCTTGCTATCCAGCAATTGTTCTTCTTTACCTTGGAACATTAACATCTATTTTGTCCTCAATGTTGTGAGGATTGCTCCACCTCTTAAGAATTCTTGCTATAATGATACTTCTCACCATCACCATTCTTTCTTGGTCCTCGTGTTGATTCCAACCGGGGTACCCACAAGTGGATGGTGTTGTTTGGATTCTGCACTTCTAGCAACCCTATTGCTTTGAAGTTAATGATCGATAATTCATTCTTAGCCTATCGGTTGCTGAACCACCATTCTAACATTGATCATGCTACCTAACCCCATATTTCGGGTGCACCTTTCAACCAATGTTTAATTGTGTATGTTTTCCTCGAACATACATCATTATACCATTTGATCTGACAAATGTTATCTCCTTGTTCACATAGTTGTGGAAATCCATCTTTTGTTGATCTCGATGAATTGTCGTTGATTCCATCAGCCACCCCCTCATCCTCTCCTTGATTTAATGATGAACTCTTGTTCCGGAACTCGCTTCCATGGTTTAATTCCCGAGATTCATACAATGTCACCTCAACAATTTGTGTTGCACCTTTCTTCTCAGGCATCCCGAGTCTGAGGTATCCTGACACCAATCTGACCTGAATCTTGGTCAGAAATGATCGTTGGAACGTAATTCCAAGAGTTATAACATTGGTCTTTATATAACCCGGTAAGATGATGTCATGCCTAGCACACATGGCCGGATGACCTATTGATATAGTATCCTCTTTACCAAGGTTAGCCATTCTTCCATGAGGAAATTGTAAGACTTATTCCATAAGTTGTTCCTGATGGATCCTTTGTGTATCCATAGCCTGATCTTTACCTAATGACCATGTCAATGCTATCTCGAAGCATGTCTGTGGTACTCCGATTTTCAATAAGAACATTTGAAGCCCAATGCTAAATGTTTCTTGCTCAATTATCCAAACACCGTTGTTTGGGTAATGACATGAAATTCCTCTCCCCTTACCTAAATGGTTTTCTACATTATATCCTGTCACGGATATCATACCCTGCTTGTCCTTGGGAAGGATATACCCTTGAAATATGTGTTTTAACACATTTTCCTTTCCATTGTTCTGTTTAATCTGATAATCATATTTTCCTTTCCATTGGTTGGTTTAAACTTTCTGGTGATCTATATGATCTAAGCAGTAGTATTCTCCTGCTTATGTAAACACCTCGGTGTACAATTCTGTCAGTAAGACCCTGTTACTATTGTCGATGATATTCCGGTAACCACCGATGGACGAGAACTTTGCCTATTGGTCCGCCTCGTTCAAAGAGCAGGAAAATGGTTCTCTTCGTCCCTCGCCCTTGGTACCGACGATGTTGCCGACATAACTGACATGCTACGCTCTGACATGCCTTGCTATCATGACCGTGCAAGATGTCACCGCTCCTATTTTTAACCCACATGGTGGGCCCCTAACCCACAGAGGTGGGCCCATAACCCACAGTTCCACAGGATCAAAACCTGACTCTCCTATACCCCCTGTTCCCAAATTTATTCATCGCCCGTGGCCTCGTATGTGATTCACGGACCACCGTCCTACTGATCTATACTGGCATCAGACATAATACTTACTCCGATTGCTTTGAACCCCTTTCACACTTTGTTTCAGGCTTCGAACGATTGCTTACCCGTTTGAAACTTCTCATGGTACTTTCTAACTTGCTCTCGGCTTTTTCTTAAGATTTAGTTCGAGAGTTACTTTCCGCCACCTTCCCCGATGATATTGACCAGATAGTCAACCTTGCAGAGGTCCTTTCTCCCAGAATACCCCCTTATTCTTTCGTAAGTACGATGGAGTTCCCGAAGAAAGGACGACAACTTCATCATGATGACCTGAAACAGCAGAATGAAGACATCAACGTAATGGATCAACCTCTTCGAGAAGAACAACCAAGACCAAGAACACTCCCTAGAATTTCGTAACCCGAACCTTCCCCCTTTACTTCCCTCTTAAATCTCGGGACGAGATTTCTTGTAGTGGAGGAGAATTGTGACGCCCGGATAATCAAGCTACAGTAAACCTCTGCTAATGGTGCCACGTCACCTCGGTTACTGTTGATAACTCGAGTTAGTTCAAAAACGATTCAAATTAAAATCTAAAATATAGGCAAACAGTAAAATTTTCAAATATCAAAACTAAAATGTTCGGGTTGTGTCAAATAAATCGTAAGTAATTATGGTGGAGAAACCAAGCTTTGATAAAATATTTAAAGGCTCTAAAACAATTAAAACAATAGTGAAAAAAATTAAACAAATGCCTATTGAATTTATAAAATGCTAAAACTATTTTATTATGGGTTAAGGATTAATCTCACAGTAGTTTGTTGATAAATACAAATTTAGGCACTAGTGGTAATTTTTGTAAAACTAAAAATAAAAGAAACTACAAATAAAAAAAGAAAATAAGAAAAAGTAAAGACAAAACAAATAAAAGCAAAAGGGGGACAACACCCCCCTCGCTGGGCTTCGGCCCAACTGTTCACCGGGCCAACCAGGCTGGCCCAGCTGCCCACTACTAACCCCCCCCCCACCCCCGGCCGAACCCTAAACCGCTACCACCCACACCCACTCGCTCCCACACAACCCCCACGCCGTTCTCTCCCCCTCCCCGATCCAGATCTGGATCGGGGGAACGAACCCATGACGCCCATCCCCGTCGCCCCGCACGACCCCCCCACTCCCTCTCGTTCTCCATCGTCGCCGAGCACCCCACGCCCGATCCCTTGCCGCGCCGGAGCCCCACCTCGCCCGCGCGACCGCGCCCGAGGAACTGTCGCCTACCGCCGACCCCCAGCGCCCGAGGACGACCCCGCCGTCACTTCTCGCCGCCACCTGGAGCTCCTCCGCCTCGACTCCGTCGACGCACGCGTCCCCGTCCTCCTCCCCGACGACCTCCCTCGAGCCTCGTCGTCCCCTGGTCTCTACTCGACCGTGAGGAGCCCAACCCCTCTCTTCTCCCCTCTGCTCCCTACCCCCCTGGCCACCGCGCTGCCCACGCCCGCGGCCGCCGTCGGGCTTCCGCGCCCGCGGTCACCCTGACGCCGCGCGCCCGTTGGCCGTCCAGCACGCACATGCATCGCCCCGTCGCCGGCCCCTTCCGCTGGCCACTCCCGATGCCAACGCCCGCTCCTGCCTCGCGCACGCCGCCCTACGCGTCCCGGACGCGCCTGGCTCACGCCACGCACCTGCCCCGCTGGCGTGCTCCACGGCCCCCGTGCCTCTCTCGTTGCTGCCTCGCGCCCTCGCCTCCTCTGCACCCGCGCCCTGCTCGCTCCTCGAGCTACTTCTGTGCCGCACGCGTGCTGCGTGTTGCTGCGGCCGCCGCCGCCCCGCGCCGTGGCCTCGCGCTTACCACCCCGCTCCCGGCGACCGCCCTGCTCCATCGCCGGCCCTGGCCGAGGCCCCCCTGCTACGCGGGCGTGCCCAGCCGAGGCCACGGCCTCGCCCTCGATGGGCGCTTGCAACCGCGCCCGAGACCCGCGCCCGTTCGCCCGCTAGGGCTCCCGTGAGCCACTGGCCTTGGGGCCCCACGCCCCCTTGGAACGTTTTAATAAAAAAATGATTTTAAAAAATAATAATAAATTAAATTAATAAAAATAAATAAATAATAAAGATAATTAATTAACTTAATTAACCCTGTTAATATTAACTAATTAAGATTAATTAACCTAATAACTAATTAACCTAATTAACTACTGTTAATGAGGTAACAGCCCCTGACAGGTGGGACCCCCTGTCAGGTTGACCAGGTCAACGGTCAACGTTGACTGCTGACGTCATACTGATGCATTAATTAAATTTCGAATTAAATTAATTTATAAAACACCTGTCAGGTTGACCAGGTCAACGGTCAACGTTGACTGCTGACGTCATGCTGACGTCATACTGATGCATTATTTATTTTTATTAATTTAATTTATTATTATTATTTAAAATCATTTTTTTATTAAAACGTTCCAGGGGGCGTGGGGCCCCAAGGCCAGTGGCTCACGGGAGCCCTAGCGGGCGAACGACCGCGGGTCTCGGGCGCGGTTGCAGGTGCCCATCGAGGGCGAGGCCGTGGCCTCGGCTGGGCACGCCCTCGTAGCAGGGGGGGCCTCGGCCAGGGCCGGCGATGGAGCAGGGCGGTCGCCGGGAGCGGGGTGGTGAGCGCGAGGCCACGGCGCGGGGCGGCGGCGGCCGCAGCAGCAGGCAGCACGCGTGCGGCACAGCAGTAGCTCGAGGAGCGAGCAGGGCGGGGGTGCAGAGGAGGCGAGGGCGCGAGGCAGCAACGAGAGAGGCACGGGGGCCGTGGAGCACGCCAGCGGGGCAGGTGCGTGGCGTGAGCCGGGCGCGTCCGGGACGCGTAGGGCGGCGTGCGCGAGGCAGGAGCGGGCGTTGGCATCGGGAGTGGCCAGCGGAAGGGGCCGGCGACGGGGCGATGCATGTGCGTGCTGGACGGCCAACGGGCGCGCGGCATCAGGGTGACCGCGGGCGCGGAAGCCGGACGGCGGCCGCGGGCGTGGGCAGCGCGGTGGCCAGGGGGGTAGGGAGCAGAGGGGAGAAGAGAGGGGTTGGGGTCCTCACGGTCGAGTAGAGACCAGGGGGCGACGAGGCTCGAGGTAGGCCGTCGGGGAGGAGGACGGGGACGCGTGCGTCGACGGAGTCGAGGCGGAGGAGCTCCGGGTGGCGGCGAGAAGCGACGGCGGGGTCGTCCTCGGGCGCTGGGGGTCGGCGGCAGGCGACGGTTCCTCGGGCGCGGTCGCGCGGGCGAGGTGGGGCTCCGGCGCGGCAAGGGATCGGGCGTGGGGTGCTCGGCGACGATGGAGAACGAGAGGGAGTGGGGGGGTCGTGCGGGGCGACGGGGATGGGCGTCGTGGGTTCGTTCCCCCGATCCAGATCTGGATCGGGGAGGGGGAGAGAACGGCGTGGGGGTTGTGTGGGAGCGAGTGGGTGTGGGTGGTAGCGGTTTAGGGTTCGGCCGGGGGTGCGGGGGTTAGTAGTGGGCAGCTGGGCCAGCCTGGTTGGCCCGGTGAACAGTTGGGCCGAAGCCCAGCGAGGGGGGGTTTTGTCCCCCTTTTGCTTTTATTTGTTTTGTCTTTACTTTTTCTTATTTTCTTTTTTTTATTTGTAGTTTCTTTTTTTAGTTTTACAAAAAATTACCACTAGTGCCTAAATTTGTATTTATCAACAAACTACTGTGAGATTAATCCTTAACCCATAATAAAATAGTTTTAGCATTTTATAAATTCAATAGGCATTTGTTTAATTGTTTTTACTATTGTTTTAATTGTTTTAGAGCCTTTAAATATTTTATCAAAGCTTGGTTTCTCCATCATAATTACTTACGATTTATTTGACACAACCCGAACATTTTAGTTTTGATATTTGAAAATTTTACTGTTTGCCTATATTTTAGATTTTAATTTGAATCGTTTTTGAACTAACTCGAGTTATCAACAGTAACCGAGGTGACGTGGCACCATTAGCAGAGGTTTACTGTAGCTTGATTATCCGGGCGTCACACAAGCATGGTCTCCACATCCGAGTCGCCCGAATCGGATAGCAAGAACTTCTCGCACGGGGTCAACTCCATCTACACGCACACCGGCGCGTCAATCTACTACATAGCTCGCAAAAATCACAAAAAGGGACTAACCGGTGGCGGGTGATCCCGGGCGGCGAGAAGGAGGGTGCGCTCGACGGTGGTCGATCCCCAACGGCGGCGGCGATGGGGGGCGGCTCTTCTCGCTGGATCCGGAGGGGCGGTGCAGCGGCTCGGCGCGGGAGGGTGTGGGGTGGCCCCGCGGAGCGATTCCGCCCGCAGATATGGCCGGAATCGCCGGCGGCGGGCGGGCGGCGGCGGAAGGAGGGGGAAAAGAGCACGGGGCTGAAATGTCCCTCCCGCCAACTGCTTCTCTGTGATGCAGGGCACCACAGCCGCGAGGGGGAAACCCGCGTTTTCCCGGGTTGGGGTCGGGAATTTGCCGCGCCCCCCAAAAATTTTTGCGGGCCGGGGCAGGATGCAGGGTCTGGTCGGGGAGGCTTTCCGGCCCGTACCCGCATTTTGGCGGTTATTTTGCGGGTCGGGGGCGGATGCGGGGTCTGCTAGAGTTGCTCTTAGTCTTGTTTTTATATAATTATATACAAAATTTCTAGTATCATTTTTTTGACAATATTTGGCCAAAAAAGGCATTAGGTTGACGTGGCTGCTGACTAGGCTAATTGACTAGACGGTCGACGGGTCAAACCCAGCCTACTTAGTGAAAACCAGTTTCAAGGGAAGGAATGGTTGAGTCCTAGCTGATTCTGTAGTTCGAGTTGAATCTTATATGATTTTAGAGCTCAGGGTTGAATGTTGCACAAACCAAATAGTTCAGGGTTGTAACGTGGACTTTTCTCTTTTTTTTTTAGGATTTTTTTTATTTAGGGTTAGGGTTAGATTTCTGGTTTAGGGCTGGAGTTTGCCAATTAGGGTTCATTGTTTTGGATTAGATTTAAGATAAGTAATGTTAATAAAATTGACATCCAACATTAAGTGGTAAATGGCATACAACCAAAGTGGTAAATGGATTTGTTTGGGGGGTGGGGGGGGGGGTGGTAGACCTCTTTTTGTTGCGCGTAGCCACACACAAAAAATATTATGGTCAAGTTTAAATATTGTGCCAAAGATGCTCCACCAAATGTGAGATTTGTTGCTCGACCCGAACACTGAATTTTTAGTAAGAGCCCACGCAAAGCCTGAAAACCCAGCCCATAGCCCGATCCAAAATTCTGGAAATAGAAGCCCGATCCCAACCCCAACTATATTATAGGCCGAGCTAGGGTTTATTTCAAGGCAAATTTTAAGATGCTCTCTCTTACCCCTTATTTTCACATTAGAGGTAAGAAGGTAAGAGTTACTCAGACGCATTACTTTATGAAATTAACGGCTCAGATCTATTATATCTCTTACCTCTCATATGAAAAATATGAGGTAAGAGGGAGCATGTCAAATGGTGCCGTCTAGCCTTCCACAGTTCCACCTAGTGCCTTTGTAATAACTGACATGGCGATGGTTGAAGCACTTGCATATAGGGAAGGCCTTAACTCTGGCAGAGGCCAACTGATTAAGTCTAGAACACTTTCTTTTAATTGTAAGTTTACTTTCGAAGGTAGAGCAGCAAACAATGATGCTGATAGATTAGCCAAGTTCTCGTATTCTTTGGATCAGGGAAGACATATATGGATATCGGTACCTCACTATCCTTGTGTATCCCACAACTCGTGAAATTTGAGCAATAAAACTTGGTTTAAACCCCTAAATAAACCTAGTGCCTTTGTTACCGCTCAAAATAAATAAATAAACCTAGTGCCTTTGTTACCGCTCAAAATAAATAAAAAACTTAGTGCCTTTGTCTGTCTAAAGGAAAATACAAAAAACCTACTTACTGTGCCTAAAATAAATGAAAGCACGGCCCCGTCTGTCCTGCGAGCCGCCATTACAGTCTTTGTCTTGGTTCAAGCAATGGAAAGCTAATCTCCGCCTCACACTTGAGTTCAACATCAACTCCTCTCTCTCTCCCTCTCTACCTCTCTCTCTCGGTGAGCTGAGCCATGGCGGAGCTGCCGCTCGCGGGGGGCTTGCTGGACCTGCGCCCCGGCAAGCTCTCCCCGAAGCCCCCGCCCCCGCCGCTGCCCATGCCCTGCCGCCGGACCCCGCCGCGCTCCCAGGTCGCCGCGGCCGTGGCATCGCCGTGCCGCGCCGTCCCCGAGCTCCACTCCACCACCGGTAAGCAGTAACGGCGCCCCCTCACTCCTCGTCCCCTTCCCCGCCTGATTCGATTCGCTCCGGCGTAAGTCCTTTGCCGTGGCCGCAGAGCTGGCGGACGGGAGCGTCGTGTTCCACTTCGCGCACCCGCCTGTCAAAGACCGCCCGGAGCCCACGGCGTCCGGTCCCGGCGCGGATGCCCCGGCCTCGCCGCGGCCGGAGCTGCGCGTCGAGGAGCCGAATCCACACACGGTGGCTGACGCCGGTGAGATTTCGCTGGCCTCGTCGGAGGAGCCTGAACAGGCCGTCGGCTCCGGCGTCGGTGTTGAAGCGGAGGCCGGGTTCGCTAGTGGAAGGACGGTCCCTCCGGCCGATTGCCAGCTCGATACTGACGGCAATGGAGTTGAGCTTGGTGCCTTGGAGGAGGGTGAGACTGTAGAGGCGGGCATGACGGGGCCTGCTGGTTTGGAGGATGCAGATGCGGATGGGGGGGCTTCGTCGGAAGGCTCTGACACTGGCGTGGATGCAGAGTCTAGAGGCGACGACCAAGGGGCCACGGAATCCGGAGTTACCATCCCACCAGCAACGGTATGCGTTCCTCCGTGTGCTGAATTACTCTCTGATTTTTTGACTTGATGTGCCATAGATAGTGTTCTCATCATTCTCAGTCTTGCTCTGTTCGATGTGGATGCACCATTCTTGTAGCTTGAGTACTTTGTGATGTGTCTGCGAATTTCATCAGCCGTAAAAAGACTGATTTCTTCAGAGATGCTGCAAAAACAGTAAATTTGTAACATTGTTAATTAGCTCATCTAGGTTTGTAGTTCACATTCATGGTCGTTTTTTCAGACCCTGCTACGGTAGTTGAGCTTCTGAACACACCCCAAACAGAACAAAGGCGTTCAGCATCTGTTGAATATACTCCTGGTTTTCTGTTTCGAGTGATCACGGACCAT
This sequence comes from Aegilops tauschii subsp. strangulata, assembly GCF_002575655.3. Classification (NCBI taxonomy): domain Eukaryota; kingdom Viridiplantae; phylum Streptophyta; class Magnoliopsida; order Poales; family Poaceae; genus Aegilops; species Aegilops tauschii. The sequence continues at coordinate 466,733,210 of NC_053035.3, forward strand.
AACTTTTACCTTTTTTCTCGAACAAACCGTAACCTTTTATGTTTGTTTTTGTGGGAATCAGTTGTTGTGCCATCGCTTTCCCCATCTGTTCATGTTCTGGATCATGCTTGATTTCGTGTGTTGCTGTCATGATATTTTTGTTTCCCTCGCTCCTCGTCTAGTTGACCATATATTTTTAGGGACCACATCCTACACTACTGCCTCAGGGCTCAGGGTCCGGTGTTTAAGGCCCATCGCATTATTGGTCAAACTCTGACCATTAATCTAACAAACAAAATATGGGTTATATATAGAAAAAATTATACCATTGGAAACTTATTTCAAATACGAATCCGATATTATACTCTTTTGTAGCCACTTATGTTTTGCTAGTTTGATCCAAAATATGAGGGGGGCTTACATACCCAAAAAGAGGGGGTAATAAACACCGTCTTTCTATGAAATCAACATACGAGATAGGTATACCAAATGAAGTGAAGCATGCATACACCATGAAACTTTGGTCTGGAAATTTAACTGCAAAATGGACATGTCCTTGACCATGTCTTCTTAGGGACCACATCTTATACTGAAGAACACTGCCTGTGTGAGAAATTAACACATGAAATGCATGCATGCCGGTACCAGTTGAAGTGATGCAAACATACACCTTGAAACTATGATCTGGAAACTCAAGTGTAAGGTGGAAATACCTTTTGAGCAAGACATGTACTTCTGGCTTGTGGGTATAGAACTTATGCTATGAATTAGATGTCTCTTGGTGGTATTCAGTTGGATACATGCAGTTTAGTGGCTAACCATTGCTCCTTTTTCCACAATAGGGAGAAGTTCGCAACAAGGTGAATCGGGAAAAGAACACTTCAGAAGTGAAGAGTTCTGATAGGCATGACTTTCTTCACCTCACTTCTATTTCAAATATTTCAATTTTCAAACTATAGGTGGTCAGTATCATCTTTTCCATATAATCCGTCTGTGCTGCTATTTCTTGTAAAGATGAATACGCCATACATATATATTGTCTTCATATAGTTGTGCATCTCTGTAACCAAATGTTATGGCTTTTACTGTATTTGAACTTTTAACACAATCTTACCGGAATGATCTGATCATTCTTTCTTGTTCAATATTCATATATAGGACGGTTCCAGTAGCCTCGTCAACGCTTTTGTTGACTTCGGGTGCTGCAATCTTGCCTCATCCTTCAAAGGTAATAACTGTCCTGCGTCTGCATTCTCTAAATGGCAGAAGCAATTTCACTTATTCTTTTGAGAAACACAATTTCACCTATTTATAATGTCAGTTGCTCACCCGTCTTTTCAGTACTTCATCTGATCCCAAAAGATGGTTGTTTTTCTACTCTTCAGGATACCCAAGTCTTCGCAGTAACTTTTAAAGTAGCACATAAAAAACTGTAAAGTAATATTTTGGAAACATATTGATCTGCCTACACAATTATTTTCGCCAGTCTAGATATATATAATGAAAATTCCAGGTTGAAAATGGAGATGTGTTGTGTTGTGTTATGTATCCTACTTCGATAAAATTGTGTCTGGAGGAAATAACTGGGTTAATACTTTGAACTTTGCAGTTCTCATAGAACATACAAAAATTTCATCATAGTACAATTTATTTATCCATGGCAATACATGCAGTACACTGGCAGTCCAGTGGCAGAGCCAGGAATTATGTACAGGGTGTGCACACCAAAATTTTCCTGGGTTGCCTTCTGATGGGCTGTAGTCTGCACTCTGTAGACCTGGTCCTAAACTGTTCTCAAAATTTCTGGGTGTGCCTGGGCTCACCTGGCCCACCCTCTAGAACTGCCTATGTGGCAGTCAATGCTACCAGTAACATATATTTTATTATCTCTCTCATGGGCCATCATAAGGCTAATCCAAGCTCCCGCTGACGCTTTGGCTGTGATATCTGTATAATTTTCCCAGGCAGCGACAGGCGGAGAAGATGCTTATTTTATTGAACACAATGGTTGGTTTGGTGTGGCAGATGGAGTTGGTCAGTGGTCATTTGAAGGTTAGTAGGTTCATTTTCTTTGGTTTTGTTTCTGTAGTTTAACCTTATGTATCATGCCTGGCCTTCTAGACACCAAATTCCCCCATTCAATTGGTGATGCTAGTCTTAAATCTTAATGTTAGATTGCTTTTCAAAGGCAGTTTGTTACCCCCTTTGTCCTGAAATATCAGGCACTCTTGACCTTGTACAGTCTCCATTGTATAATTTTGACTATAATTTCGATTATAACTTGCCTAAAATTAGTAACAAGGTATATATATAAAATAAAACTTTTGCAACAAAAATACAATAACAGTATTCTTGCATGCTCAATCCATATAATTCTGCACCTTATATTTCTGGACAAAGGGAGTTAAGATAACTGGTCATAAGTCTTAACTCACTGTTGGTGGTCGGCCATTAACTTTAGCAACATTCCTTCTCAAAGCCCTGAAAAGCGGGGCCATACAAACGTACACGTACAACAGCAAGCGATCCCCGCCAGAATCTTCATGCCTCCTGCCGGATGCCATCTCCCCTCACCCCTCACCAATCCCTTCACTCATTTTCATGTCAACAAGCTTCTTTCTTTAGCTTTTCACTTTAAATGTTTCATGTCAGCAGGCAAGTTTGTGGTCTATTTTTTTTGGACATATTACTATAGATGTAAAATCTCATGAATATAACATCGACTGGGACATAACGAAGTTTCAGTCGACTGAGATTTAGCGAGACTGATTACTTTAGTAAACCATGCTCCATCTCTTTTTTTCTGGTACCGTAGCATGGGCACCTTGCTTGGCCAGTAGAATGCGTATTCTTTAGGAAAGGCAACTATCGATATGTGGGGAAAAAGTTATTGACTGATCGCTACTTCTACCTTCTGTGGATGTTCAGCAGAAGTAACTAACATATACCAATATAAGATAGGGATGCTGTTTTGTAGTAAGAAACACCTTTTGCATAATTTAGGTTTAAAACATAAATCTTCTTTTTCTGGACCCTGGAAGCTTAATAAGAGTTGAAGTTCTCTTGAAATATTGCTGTAAGCAGGTACTTATGACAATTTAGTGAGAAATCAAGAACCGATTTAGTCTGGTTTGCATCCAGTGCTATAATAAGGTACATAGATCAAGTACTACCAGTGCCAGGACGATGACAAGAACTAAGTTGTAAGGGTTAGGCAATGACCATTGAGCTGCAAAATGACAATTCAATTCCTTGGAAAAGCAAAGCGTGACATGTGCACCAACTATAGACTTAAGAGATGTGTCAAGCCTCGAGTGCTCTTACCTCTTATTATTTTGTTTGTGTAATAATTAATTCATAAGATATGATTGATTACAATTCCATATGTTTATTTGTAAGAGAAACATATTTTGTATGTTTATACCTCAGAAATATGCGGATAAATATGTTGATTGACAAGTTGAAACAGAAAAAGTAGAAAACGGCAGGATCTGAGAGATGCGTATTGATTTAAGATGTGCACTACCGAACACATTATATTTGTACGTACTCCCAGCCAAAGGTTTACATCAGTTTAATTTGGCTCTGGGTACAAGAAGTAGGATCATCACTCTTTAGAGGATTAATGTCCTAATTCCTAAATGCCAGCCTTTGTTCACAGCCTCTATAGACATGCGCAGACAATTTTCTTCCTGAGATGTGGTCTTCAAGACTTCAAGTTAGGGCGCATTACTGTCAATATAGGTTTGCACAGGATAACTATAAATATCATGACTTTAGCTCATGTTTTTTTTACCTGACGTCTAGCAAATGTGTATTTGAAATGTAGTGCACATGGTTACTCATAGGCATGCCACAGTGCTAATTTTGTTGTTGTAATATTTGTACTTAGGAATCAACGCAGGGCTTTATGCAAGAGAGCTAATGGATGGCTGTAAAAAAGTAATTGCGGAAAGTGAAGGAGGCTCTGAGCTTTCACCCGAGCAAGTTCTCTCCAAGGCTGCAGCAGAAGCAAGGTCTCCTGGTTCTTCGACTGTCTTAGTTGCTCACTTTGATGGCCAGGTCTGTTATTTTATCAAGAACGTCACATTTCTTATTTCTCCTCGTATCATACTAACTTATTGGACCCATCATTGTTACAGCTCCTTCATGTATCAAATATCGGAGACTCGGGGTTTCTGGTGATAAGGAATGGAGAAGTACACGCAAAATCAAAACCAATGGTTTATGGCTTCAATTTTCCACATCAAATTGAGAAAGGGGTTGATCCCTTAACCCTTGTAGAGGTGATTTTTTTTTGGTACCAAGTCTAGTCCCGCACCATATGAATAATTGAAAACCAACACTTGTTTCCACTGCGTTTTTCAGAATTATACCATTGACATAGAGGAAGGCGATGTCATTATAGCAGCGACCGATGGCCTTTTCGACAACGTCTACGAGCAAGAAGCGGCAGCCATGATCTCGAAATCTTTGCAGGCAGATCTAAAACCAGCGGTAGAATCATCAACTTGCTTTCTAAATAAAAATTACCCTGAATCTCGGTCTCAAGATTAAATGATGGCACGACTGGCTATTCTACTCGCAGGAGATGGCCGAGCACCTTGCTGCCAGGGCACATGAGGTAGGGAGGTCTGGAGCAGGGAGAAGCCCATTTTCAGACTCTGCCGTCGCAGCGGGTTACCTAGGTTTCAGCGGGGGGAAACTGGACGACACAGCCGTCGTTGTGTCGATCGTCAGGAGATCTGAAGCTTAAGCTGTAGAAGGCCCCCGAGGTGACAAGCTACTATTTTGGTCGCAGGCAGCTGCACGCACTGTCTGGGAAAGTGTTGCATCAGTAGTTCAGAAATTGCGCGACAAGAAGTGCAGTGGTGTGCATGGCAAAGTTCGCCTATGTAAGTAGTCTAATTCAAGAAGCACATGGTACAGCACACACCTGGTCTGGTTTGGTCTGGTCTGATCTGATGAGCAAGGCGCAATTCGCGCATGTAAGTAAGTGATCTAAATTTATGTTTGGTGTTGGTGTTGTGTGTAAATTTTGGGCTGTAGAAATATGATGCATGATGCATTTGAACTGTAATATTCACGATCAAAACATGATCAGAAATTCGTGGCGTCAAGTTGTTACTGGTACATCCCCACACTGTCAATTGTAGCCCTAGGGAATTGGTCAGACACTCGCCGACTCCTCTAGGCACTTGCGGATGGAGAAGCAGCCCTAGGGAATTGGTCGGGCTATGGAGGTGTTCGACATCGGTCGAGACCTTGTCAGGTAAAGCGAGCCCTTGTCGGCGTGGTCATAGTGGGTGTGGTGGCCAATCTCCTAAATCAGTGTAAACCGAAGGTTGTTGTATCCTTCTATTAGTGAGGATACACCTTTTCCATGATGAATCTAGTTCTAGAAAGAAAGAAAAAACTCTCCATCCAAATATACAAGGTCTCTTTGAATTTTGAGGCTAATTTTTAGCCTTAGTTTGACTAACAAAGTATAAACTATATGCAACAGCATTTATACCATCAAATTCATATCTGAAAGAGGTTTTCAGTGCTATAAATTTTATGGCATATACTTCACATTTTATCAGTAAAATTTATGTTCAAAATTAGAATCAAATATTGTACTCAAAGAAAAAGGCAGATGAAAGTTCTTCGACAAGTATTACATTCCTTCCCCCAAATTAAACTCGCCAGCCTCCTACAAAAACATATATAAACCAGAGTGCCCATAGCATGGTATGGTAATGGAAGCACAAAAAGGACAGATGATACAAGGAATTCTGACTCAACACAGAGCCATATATATGTATTTCAGAGGTAAGAACCGAAGTTAGGTACATTGCGGTTATCACCAGAGACAATAATACATCAGTAAAAAAGGGAATTATCAGATCTTACAAATTCTGGTTGTGCGTGAAAATCAAATATAGTTATGATGATCCAGTGTAACCTGGAGCCACAAGACTGTTGACCTACGCCAATCTACCAACCAATAAACATGTTTTGGCCAGCCAGAAAAATGGATATGCGTACAATTATTTTCCTAGGTTTGAGACTTGCAACTTTGAAAAATGTAATTCAAATAAAACTTTAGCCTCAGGATTAGGTTACTTTATGAGTTGTTTTTACTCTATAGTTGACAGAGCGGATATACACCAACCTGGAGCAAAGCTCCCACAATTTTCGGCAAATGGATCAACGTAGCCATGACTTCTAAGTGCTAACTGATCTCCCTCAAAAAGAAATGATGCTAACTGTTCTCCATCAAAAAGAAAAGGTGATACCTGATCTAGCCCTTTGCCTTATCCACGGACTATAAATTGAACTGATGGCTACAACACATTTCAAAGGATCACTACAAGCACCCCAAAACAGCGTGTCAACTATTTGACTCACCATTTGCCTTGCCTCTGTCCCGTTTAGTGTCCTGCTGTGTCGCATCTGGCGGAGCATTAGTAGCATCCTTGGTGTCCTTAATCTTGACTGATGCTAGCTGACTATCACTTCCATCGCTTTTTGAAGCAGAGGCCTTATCAGGAGATGATGTCTCACCTTTCTTCAGAGATTCCTCTTTCGTAAGGGCAGGACTTCTCAATTTTTCCTCTGCAATTTCCTTAACGACACCCTCTAATGTATCTAACCTGACTAAAACCGTTGCCAGCTTCGAATCGGCATCCTCCTTAACAGAGTCGGCTTCAAGTTGTTTCTGTTTCTCTACTTCCTCGATTTTTTTCCTTTTTACTTCTGCTTCCTGAGACAAGCAACATAAAACTCTATCAGTAAATGTTTACTGAATAAGCCTTTCATATCGTGACAAGAATCTATCAAGTGCCAGAATAACATGTGGAATGTCTGGAGTTATGCTAATTTTAGTTTTACTTGAACACCGGATGGTTTCCACATAAAAGTATAGTTTCCTATTGAAATATACGGAATTCGGAGCAAACGTCCAACCTTCAGACTAGCAACTGTTTGTACAACTTGATATTTAAAGTATACTTTCAGAACAGAAACTATGACATTCTTTAGAAACCTGTAACTGCTTAAGGTGTATATATCCGCTGTATCACACATAATATTTCCTGTGAACAAACCAATTGATGGCGATGGTCTGTTTGCATTGAGATATTTCCAACAGCCAGATTTGCTACCAACAGTTGAGATTGAAAAGGGACTGCTCACCAATCACTTAATACTTTTTTGTGGAAATACCAAAATCTATCATGAAATTGCAGATATGTAAACATGTAGCATAACATTTTTAGCCCGTAGGGAACAAACATGTTTCTAGTAAGTAACTGATAGCATTAATAGTAGAGTGCAATTTTTTTTAGTGAAAAGTAACAAGGTTGGTGTGTTCATACTTCACAATGTAGAAAGAGAACTCCAAAATAGAGTATCTACCCGCAGGATCTCCTAATAAAATGGCTCAGTAACCAATGTAACTGAAAAAAAAGTGCTACATGTGCCTCGGCACATAAATAACATATCTGGCAGAGAGTGATCACTATAACATCGATGGTTTGAAAAGTCCACAGCACATGAACTAACAATTTCAACTGCCCTAACAGGTTCCATTGTACGTGCATTTAGGTTAAAACTTTATCACAGAGCTTTAACCAAGGGCGCATTTAGAATGCTGAATGATCATGACTAAGAGTACTTGGCTTAAGAGCCAATGTCATACAAGTCAAACTCTTTCACTTAGTAGCTCCAAAGGATCAGTTATGTAGCATTGATATATGAAAACAAGTTGCATCATAATGTTCACTAAATAATAAGATATCAATAGGTCATATTTATGCCCACTGTTGTACAAGATTCAAAATTTTCAGAGATCCTTTATTCCAAAGGAAACTGCGCAGTATGAGGGAATCACAGCATATTACCGCTTCCATCCTTTTGATCTCACTTCGCGCATACTGGGCTACCAAATAGACAGCTGCACACCAAAACAAAAGCCGCAATGTAAACATAGAAAACTGAAAAGAACTCCCAATTTCACATTTGACATCCCAAAGATTACATATCAGAAATGAATGAAGTTTATCATGAAACAAACCTAGTGAGGGCATGCAAACAAAGAAGAGCTGTACAAGGTGGAAGTCAAGCCTGAAATACAAAAGAATTATAGAAATCAAAAAAGGCCGCCATACAGAATATGCTTGTAACGGAGATCATCTCCAAAACCAGCATTCCAGGAAAATGTTACAGATTGAATGCTCCTCAATTTTGTAAAGGCATTCTAGATTTCACACACGTTATTAGCACCATGGGAAGAACTGGAGATAGAAACTATGACCTCCCGTACTACTATTGATCTTAGTGTCACCTTCTCGTTCTGAGGAAATATGCAACTTGTATTTCCATGACCTTATTACTAGAACACATGGGGAACTTTCCTAGCTTCAGTTCAGGCATGATTTGTTGAACGTTAACAGAATAGGAGTCACATAGCCTCAGTACGAGAAAAGAAAATCCTCTTAGGGCTTGGATTCAGCGAAGTAGGATTCTCACAAAAGAAAATCTTGTTTGTGGGTAATTCCTGGCAGAAGGGTATGATTTATAGGCAAACAAAATAGAACGAAATGCATCATGATTTTTCCATGATATGTGCTCCACGAACAAGGTTCCATGCCGAACTCAAATGACAGATTCTACAAATCAGACATCAGCGAAAGAAAAGGAATTGCCAATAAATTTTAACATTTTATTGCCATCCCATCATCACATATCAATCCTACTGGTGTGGTGTATGGTGACAACCTTGCAACGAGACTAGTTACTATGGTTACTGCCTAATAATGCTCACCCGAACTCCTTGCGCTTGGGGGGCACCGTGAAGAGGATGTTGGCGGCCGTCTTCCAATCAGCGCCGCTGGACCAGTCGAACTCCTGCACTTTCTTGTACGCCTCCATCCGCGCCGCATGCGCCTCCCGCGCCTTCGCCGCGGCGTCCGCGGGGGCGACGGGGGCAGCTCCCTCGCCGGAAGAGGACGAGGACGAGGAGAGGCGGCGGCAGAGGTGGGCGAGGGGGAGGCGGAGACGATGCCTCAGCGCCGGAAGCATCGCGTGGTGGGTGCAGGGCGCGTCGGAGACGGCGGCGGCCTTCAGGGGCTTTGGGGCATGGCCGCCGGCCGTGGTGCTCGCGTGCCACAGCCAGCCGCCGCCAGCTTCGGGGGGTATCGGGACGTGTGGGCTTGTGGCCTGTGGGGTGGTGGACTTGATATTGGACGAGTATCGGTGGTGGGCTGGGCCGGTGAAGTGCAGAACATGGGAAGGTGAAAGTGCTGTTCTCATCCCAACGTGAGCTTGGGCGAACAGTAAAATTAAAAAGAATCATCTAAAAAAAGTAAAATTAAAAATAATTGAAAAGAAATTTCAAAGTTATGAAATTTATTCTGTGCTAAAAATTGAAAAAAAAATACTTGTGTGAAAAGTTTCATCAGCATATGACATTCGTGAAAGATGCGACAAAAAATCCCGATGCTTTCGAAAATAACATTTCGGAGGCCACGTTTTCCATGAATGTCATCCGGTGATGAATTTTGTAACCAATAATATATCTTTTCAATGTTAGGCACAATTTGTTTCTAGATTTTTAAAATTTCTGATTTTTTTTATTTTCTGTTCATCCAAACTCACCTCGGGATCAGAATAACCGCGTCCGTAGGAAGGCCTCCTCTTTGCCTAAAAAAGAAGGCCTCATCTAATCGGTAATTTTGGTTTCATATTGAAAAGGCGACCTCTATATATATGGCTCTGAATTATTATTTTTATTAAAAAAATAAGAATCCAAAGCCATATACATGGCTCTGGATTCTACAACCTCTCTCACTTAATGTAAGACTTCTTTTTATCGAAGGAGTATAATCTATACTAATAAAAACCTTGAAAGACATAAGATTATATTTTATTAATTGTATGGTTTTTGGTTTTAAAGATTTATAGAGACCATAGCGACATGTCTTTTATCCAACTCAACCCGCCGGTGCACCACATTTAAGTTTCTATCTAATTTGTACCGTCGTCATTTTTTGCAAATGGTCTATTGTACTTTCTCAAACTTAACATGTAGTCCACTATATCCATGTTAATGAAAGTAAAACTTAACCGGGGTGGACTGTGAGTTGACTTTAGGCTTTGTTTGTTTGGGCTTTTGCTTCTGCTTTTTGCAGCTTTTCTGCATTGGCAAAAAAGCGGCAAAAGCTCCTAAATAGGCTTTTTGCTTCGGCTTTTGGCTTATGAATCAATATTGTTATACGATGGTATAAGCCAAAAGCTGAAGCAGAAAACACTTATTTAGGTACTTTTTTTGGCATTTTTGCCAAAGTGAAAAACCCGCAAAAGCAGAAGCAAAAGCCCCGACAAACGGGGGCTAAATATGTGGTCAATATTGCAAATATGAAAATATTATGGAAATAGGCCACATATTTAGATCTCGGTGTAGTAGGCTTCGTCGATTTAGGTATGTCAGGTCTCGAATTCATATTTGCATTTATGCTTCTGCATTTTTGTGACTGAAATTTGCGTTTATGCTTAGTCTGCATGTATCAAGCAATAACCTTCCGTGGGTTGAAGTCTCCATCAATGTGGATGTACGATAGCGCCACCTATCGGAACAACGCCAAAAATCTCTGTGTCTTCATTGTGTTTGATATCTCTGATCCCCTCCTTTACGTTCATATGCAAAGTCTTTAATTTTTGCCGCATACTCTTTAAACTTGCATGTGTAGGGGGGCTACTTCACTTGTGATAATTGCTAAAACTTGCCTACAACTATAATTCGGAAAATATTAAATTTTTATTTGGTCAAGTAGTTTAATCACCCCCTCTCTAGCCTACTTATGATCCTACAGTGACTCTCTCCCAATTTCCTAGACAAGAAAATTGGATGGTTTAGAGATTTTCCTCCAATGGCTGAACTTTGCCTCTGAGCAAGGTCCCACGGTGATCTCATGTTCCAGTAGAACCAAAGTTGACTATAGGGTTTGCTGGAGTGTACCCTTGCAAGAGCGATCTGATGACCCACAAGTATAGGGGATCTATCGTAGTCCTTTCGATAAGTAAGAGTGTCGAACCCAACGAGGAGCAGAAGGAAATGACAAGTGGTTTTCAGCAAGGTATTCTCTGCAAGCACTGAAATTATCGGTAACAGATAGTTTTGTGATAAGATAAATCATAACAGGTAACAAGTAAATAAAGTAACTAAGGTGCAGCAAGGTGGCCCAATCCTTTTTGTAGCAAAGGACAAGTCTGGACGAACTCTTATATAAAACAAAGTGCTCCCGAGGACACATGGGAATTGTTGTCAAGTTAGTTTTCATCATGCTCATATGATTCGCGTTCGTTACTTTGATAATTTGATATGTGGGTGGACCGGTGCTTGGGTGCTGCCCTTCCTTGGACAAGCCTCCCACTTATGATTAACCTCTCTCGCAAGCATTCGCAACTATGAAAGAAGTATTAAGATAAACCTAACCATATCATGAAACATATGGATCCAAATCAGCCCCTTACGAAGCAACGCATAAACTAGGGTTTAAGCTTCTTGCACTCTAGCAACCCATCATCTACTTATTACTTCCCAATGCCTCCCCCTAGGCCCAAATAATGGTGAAGTGTCATGTAGTCGACGTTCACATAACACCACTAGAGGAAAGACAACATACATCTCATCAAAATATCGAACGAATACCAAATTCACACGATTACTTATAACAAGACTTCTCCCATATCCTCAGGAACAAACGTAACTACTCACAAAGCATATTCATAATCATAATTAGAGGAGTATTAATTATCATTAAGGATCTGAACATATGATCTTCCACCGAATAAACCAACTAGCATCAACTACAAGGAGTAATCAACACTACTAGCAACCCACAGGTACCAACCTGAGGTTTTGGGACCGAGATCGAATACAAGAGATGAACTAGGGTTAGAGAGGAGATGGTGCTGGTGAAGATGTTGATGGAGATTGACCCCTTATCGATGAGAGGATCAATGGTGATGACGATGGCGATGATTTCCCCCTCCCGGAGGGATGTTTCCCCGACAGAACAGCTCCGCTGGAGCCCTAGATTGGTTCTGCCCAGGTTCCGCATCGAGACGGCGGCGCTTCGTCCCGAAAGCTTCACTACAAAAAAAAGACACATCCGTGACATTTTGGGCCGAACAATTTTTTTTTCTGTCATACTTATGACACTTCTATGACGATAATTGTGACAAAGCCCGGTATCATCATAGATGTGGTGGGCTCCTAGTTCTATGACAAAAAATCATGACAGAAACTGGGCTTTTCGTCCTGGACGGGCCGGAGACGCAGCTGCATGACATTCTTTGGGTCGTCCATGACGGAAAAAACCGTGGTAGAAGCGAGGGCGAGGAAAATATCGGGGTGTTCCCGGTTACGGTGGGTGGTCGGGGCCGAGCGATGCACGGAGGTTTGCGCGTTTCTCTCATACATGCACGCGCGTGGGTGTGAGGCGTTGGGCTCTAACCGAACCCGAGCGATTGCACTGCAGGCTACGCGTTACTCAACCCGAGCGATCGATCGGAGGCTGTTAACTGAACCCGATCGAGCGATTCCTTCGCTACTGCTGCTAACTGAAGCTGATCGATGCTGCCTCAGGATGAACAGTGAGTGTTGCTGGGGCGGTTTGGATTTCCCGGTGGGGGTGGATGAACAGGACCCCGTGGTGTTGCCTCTGGATGAACAGGACCCCGATCGATCGAGCCGGTTGGGGCTGGATGAACAAGACCCCGTGGAGGGCTGGATGAATAGGACCACCCCGTGGAGGGCTGGATGAACAGTAGACGGTGGAGGGCTGGATGAACAGTAGCCTGTGGAGGGGTGGTTGAACAGGAGCCCGTGGAGAGGGCTGGTTGAACAGTAGACGGTGGAGTAGCGTGCGGTGGAGGCTGGATGAACAGGAGCCCGTGGATGAACAGTGCAGGTGGAGGCTGGAGGAGGTCGACGGTGGATGAACAGTAGCCCGTGGAGGTTGGAGGGGGTCGACGGTGGAGATAAATAGTATCCCATGGAGTCCCGTTTTGCGGTACGCCACACCCCTCCCGATGAACAGGACCCCCGTTTCGACTATAGCGCTCCAACACAAGTTCGTTTCCTCCGTTTTGTGGTACACCACACCCCTCTCGATCAATAGGACCCCGTTTCGACCGTAGGAGGTCCAACACAAGTCTGTTTCCTATGTTTTGCGGTACGCCAGACCCCTCCCGATGAACAGGATCCCGTTTCGACCGTGGCCGGTCGAACACAAGGCCGTTTCCTCTGTTGTGCGGTATGCCAGGCCTCGTTTCCATCGGCTGTTCCGTCCAAGCCGGTTGGCTCCCACGCGTTCCGTTGCCTTCCATGAACACGACGCATTTCGTTGCCTCCCCATGAACACGACGACGACGCTGTTTCTCCGTTCCAACCCAGCCATGTACACGAGCCCTGGCCGTATGTATGTGCGAGTGGGCGTTCGAGACTCCGCCCGTATGTACGTACGTGGCCGTATTTACTTTCTTGCACCCTGGCCGCTGTACGTACGTGTACATGCTACGTGCGCGCCTCTACTACGACACGTGCGCGCCTCTACATCGACCAATATGTACGTACACGTTCGCGACCAGAATGACAACACTACGTACGCTTCGACCAGGTGGGTCCCGACTGTCAGGCACTTCCTTGCATGCGAAGATGTAGCTGGTGGGTCCCAGCATTCAGGGGGCGAATCATTTTTTTTGCCCGGACGCACTCCTTGCGTGCGAAGATGTAGCTGGTAGGTCCCATCAGTCAGGGGGGAAACATTTTTTTCGCAAAATACGGTTGCCCGTCCGGTGGGTCCCTGCTGCCAGGTGGAGGAATCATTATTTTCCGCGTATAAGGAGGCACTTCCTTGCTGCGGCCGTGGACCCAGCTGTCAACCTCTCCACGTATAGTCCACGTCTGATGGAAGCCGTTCCTTGACCACGTTGACCACGCCGCGCCGAGAGCACCAGGGCGGTGGACGACGGCGAGGCCTAGAAAGGGGACAATGCGGAGCCGGGGGAGACACGGCAGTGGATGCCCATGCGTAGAGGAGTATGAGGGTTCACTGGTTCGCTGCGGTGTGAGGCTGCCTTCGCCACAGAATAACAGGGGGTGTGAGTGAGTAGAGGGATGGCCTGGCCAGCGGTGGGAGTAGTAGGGGGCGGTGAGGCCTCCGCGGCATCGCAGCCGGCCACGGGAGGTAGGAGCACGAGGCACGACCGACGCTGGTTTGGGCGGCTGGAGCAAGAAGACCAGAGGTTGAAGAAGCACTACGGCCGTTGGATGGACATCGTACTGTCACTGGAGCTAGAATCGTTCATATTGACTAAGTTGACAAAGCCCTCCGTCCCCGTCGACTTAGTTGGCCCACAAGTCAGCCTCCCACTATTGTGGGTCCCAGCTAGCAGGGGGTATTCATTTTTTTGTGCGTAATAAGGAGGCACTTCCTTGCGTGCGAAGATATAGCTGGTGGGTCCGACCTGCCAGCGGTGTGAACGTTTTTTCATGAAATACAGAGGCCCTTCCGGTGGGTACCAGCTGTCAGGTGAAGGAATCATTATTTTGCACGTAATAAGGAGGCATTTCCTTGCGTGCGGCCGTGGACCCAGCTGTCAGCCTCTCCACGCACAGTCTACTTTGATGGTGTCGTTCGTTGACCACATTGACCACTCCGCGCCGAGCGCATCCAAGGTGGTGGACGACGGCGAGGCCCCGGACAGCAATGAGACGGAGATGGGAAGACGCGGGAGTAGAGTCGCAGACGGAGAGGTGTACGAGGGTTAATTGGTTCTGGTGCGGTGTGGTTCGGCAGTCGATGGAGAAGAACAGGAGGTGTGGAGGGGTGGAGGGATGGCCTGGCCAACGGTGGAGTAGCGCTTCACAGCGAAGCGTGCTAAGCAGAGCTGCTAGCAGCAGGAGGCGGGAGCAGGTGGTCCCGGCAGTGCTGGAGGAAGAAGACGAGAGATTGAAGATGGATGCCGGTCGTTGGATGTAAATCCAACGGCTAACGATGCCAGAATCATTTGTTGACTAAGTTGACAACAACTTGCGTTGGCTTCGACCTATTGGCCCATATTTCGGCCTCCAAAAATGTGGCACGTATTCAACCCATTTTTTCAGAATTTACTGTCTTTTTCTGCGGGGTAGAATTTAAAGTCAATTTGATCTTTTTTGAATTACAGTCCATTAGCTGGGCTGGGTGAACAAATTATGTAGCGTGCATGCGGCCCATTTATGTTTTTCCTAAAAAATTATAGGCCATTTGCACTTTCTCGAAATACACGATTTTGCTGGGCTGATTCTAATTATAATGTTGGGCTGGACGCAGCAATGTTATCAAAAAATAAACAAGGGCTGAGCATTCTGTTATATATATATATATATGTGTGTAAATAATAAGTGATTTATTATTACATTGGTCCTTAAATCTTACCAAGCTTTTGTACACAATCACCAGGATTTTCGTTGCCAACAAAATCCAGGATTTTATTGTTAAGAAATTATTTTTATAAGTTAATAAGATGTGGGATATTGTTTTCTTACATATGTAAGTATCTGTTAAATATATGATGACAATAACAATAATATATAATAACATATAAAATAATTTAAATATATATAATATAGTTAGAAGGGAAACATAAGTTGGACCAGGCGTTCCTATTCTTATATAGAAAAATAGAACACACCTCTGCGTTTTTTCAAAAAAAATAATATAAATTGGGCTGCCGATGTTTCAGGAAAAATAAACCTCGGATGGGAGGTCCATAGGCCGGTCGATACATGACGGCTCTCAAGAAAATACAAACATGCCTATGGACCTCCCATCCGAGGTCGTGGGCTGCGCATGTTCAAAAAGAAAGCCTAGACGGGGCAGCCCAAAACCCAGCTGATACTTGCTGCCCCAGTGATAATAAATGATACTACCTGCCAGCTCCCCGGCTTCGTTGTGAATTTATCTCCTATAGTAACTATGTTGAAGCACCTAAAAAATGTAACTATGTTGACAAACCCGTGGGCCCCAACGTCAGTATAGCATTAGGAGGAAGTATTTTTTCGATGAGGCACTTGCTTGCGTACAGCCATAGAACTGGTGGGTCCTGACTGTCCGCCTCTCCACGTACAGTCCTTTCCAGATTCCTCTCGTTTGTTCAGCATGTTCACAACGGCAGACAGCGGCATCGCGGCGAGCGCACAAAGGCGCAGGAGGAGATCCGACCACCTGAGGAAGTGCCTTATTAGTAACGAAACAACTGAACTAGCCTAGTGGCCGATTGACACTACCCGACAGCTGTTCCGCCCGGGTTCGTTTCCACCTGTGCAGAGAAAATATCTCCAAATTTTTTGCCTCTGCCTTTATTGACATGTGGGTCCCAATTGTCATCTACGCACACCACGTCCAACACTTGCCAAAACTTCATCCCTCGTTTTCTCTATTTTTCGCACACTTGACATTGTGTGGGCATTTTGAAAATAGCATATCTTTTTGACTGTGCATCATATGAAGATGTGCTATGCATGAATGTTGATCAGCATGATGTTAATTGGCTGGTAGTTCCAGTTTCGACCATGAATAAAACTTCCAACATGATGTTAACACTGTTTGAAAAGGCCGTGTTAATATAAATGCTCTGCCTCTCAAAGTTGCAGTTTCTTATCTGAAATTGAACTTGGAGTTTCTTATCTGAAACTGAAACTTGCAGTTTCTTCTCTGAGAATCACATTGTCTGCACTTTTATACTCCTATGAAACTACATTTTTTAAGTGCTAAAAATAGATCTCTAGAATTCATAAAATACTTCATATGCTCAATACTGCAAATCTGAAATTCAAAAGACATTCATATCTGAAAGTACTCTCACAACACAAAACACAATTCACAATCTGCAAATACTGACAACCCTAAGCTCCTCCTGACAATTCACAACCTGCCCGACTATTGGGCTGGGGGGGGGGGGTAGTCCCTCCTATTCCTCGGCGGCAGACAGCCGCCCCGTGAGACGATGTGAACGGCGAGGGAGAGGATGGTGGGGAAGCGTCGTCGGGCCAACTGTTTTTCTCCTCTTGCAGTTGGGTTCGGTCGACGAAGACTCCACCGGCTCGCTCTAGCACGACACCCTCACAAACGGCACCCTGTAGATGCTCGATCCTTCAATCTCCGGTGGATGCTCCATCTGGGATCGATACTCCCACCACCGCTCCCTCACGATCGGATTTGGTGAATCTGTTTGCTCCATGGCCCAGAGGAGCAGCTCTATGTACTCCCGCGCGACTCCCTCCGGGAGTATCGCCGCCTTTTCGCTCTATTGCAGATATTTGGCCACGGATGTCGCCGTTGCCGCTAGTTGGTCCTTGTTGTCAAACCAAGACTGTATCTCCAACATCCTAGCTAGCTTCACAGGGTCGCCGCCTGCGATCCTCACGTATTGGTTGTACTCCTCCATCGATCTACTTCTCCACAGCACCTTCACTCGCCGGCGGTGGTTTTTGAATGGAAGAGGAGAGGAGCAGCGCTGGTTTTGGATTAGAATGGGAGAGGAGCGACGCTGGTTTTGGATTGGAACAGGAGAGGAGGGGCGGTGGTTTTGAAATGGAAGAGGAGAGGAGCGGCGCTGGATTTAGATTGGAACATGAGAGGAGCGGCGGTGGTTAGAGGAGAAGATCGGAAGAGCGGCGCTGGTCTTGGAAGTATTTTTGTTTTCTTTTGCGTATTTTGGGTCAAAGTTTGACCACATACTGTATTTGACAAGCAAAATGTGAATGCATGTCACCAAAAATTGTATCATTTGGTTCGTATCTGAATGTACTTTCAAATTATATTATTTTTGCAACGTATAACATATATTTTATTTGCGAAAATCATGGTCAATTATGACCCAGAATAAAAGGGAGACTAGTTAATGTGGGGTCACTTTCATAATTGAAGGGTAAATTGATTTTGATTTTGATCCAGTCACAGCGCGCCGGCCCTCTCGTCCAATCCTAAATCGCTGCCGCATGCTCCTCTCCCTCTTCTCCATTGCAAAACCACCTCCTCTCCTGTCCATCATCTCCATTCAAAAACCACCGTCTCGCCTCTCCCTCTTCTCCATTGCAAAACCACCTCCTCTCCTCTCTATCATCTCCATTCCAAAACCACCGTGTCGCCTCTCCCTCTTCTCCATTGCAAAACCACCTCCTCTCCTCTCCATCATCTCCATTCCAAAACCACTGTCTCGCCTCTCCCTCTTCTCTATTGCAAGACCACCGTCTCTCCTCCCATCTTCCAAAGCTAGCACCGGACCACTCAGAAGGACATTTATGGAGAGGATGCAACAGCGAATCAGGCAGATCACCGGTGGCGACCAGGCAAAGTTAGCCAGGTTGAAGGAGATCCTTACTTGGTTTGACAATGAGTGGGAGATTTCGAGGACGGTGAGGGCCATGTGGTAATGTATGCGAAAGAGCGAGACGGGGGCGATGAGGGCGGCGATGTACATGTACTCCTCGGCGGCAGTCACGCCGCAGTCCTTCGAGTTCATCGAATATCTCCTCTAGGCGATGGAGCAGACAGATTCGCCCGAGGCGAAAGTCAGGCGGAGGTGGTGGGCGTACAGGTCGAAGGTCGAGCACCCAGAGGATAACGAATCGATCGAGTACGATGTGGCATTCGTGAGGGTGTAGAGCCAGCTGGAGCCACAGGAGTATTCGTTCTCCCACCGCAAGAGGAGGCTGGATGGCGCGACGTCGCTTCCCCGCCGTTCTCCACGGTTCCCTCGACGCTCGCCTCGTTTCAACGGCGGCGGTAGGGTTTAAGGTAAGCTTCGCACTAACCTAATATTCCACCTGCTCATGCTTACAATCAGTGTGACAGCTAATGAAAATCATGCTTACAATCAGTCTCCGAGTACTACGCCAATCACCCTTAAATAGCTCTGGACCTCTGGGTCAAAGTTGTGACACTGTGTACAAATGAAGAAAATAGATTGGTGCTTCTTTTAGAAAAGAGTACTCCCTAGAAAACTGCCAATATAAGCTACTAGTATTTGGTTAGAGGATTTGCTGCCGAGAAAGATCCGTCCACAGAGAGCGCCACACATCCCACTGGTGGTGGTGGATGCCAATGTGTGCATGGAGCATGGTTGGTGTCGGTAATTTTTACTTGGCACACCTCGCACTCTGCATATGTGCCGGTTCCATCCGTACATTCGTGCAGTTCCACCAAAATGCAGCTGAATAACCCTGTTTGCACAGATAATGAAAAAGCGTGATTGCATTATAGTGGCACTAGTTGATGAAACACGCAAAAAATAGAAGAAAATATTGCGATAGTATCATAGTATGCCATGCTGCGAGGGCGAAATGGGCCCTGCGACGCCTCATACGGTATGCCACGCCTCATACTGGAAATCGTCCCAAGTCTCACCGATACACCTTCTGCCAGTGATGAACATCAGTGTACAGCGGTAGTACAAGGAGGGGCCTTGAGACATTCAAATCTCTATTTTTTTGTAGATCAACTAAAATTAAGCACCCCAGTTTGCAGAAACGCTTAAACATTAACAATGGGACTAGTTGATGAAACATACATTAACAAAGAGAAGCACTTTCTTTATCTACATTGGAAATGCAATGATAGAGAGGACACTCGCTCTATTTTAACTGTATTATTACTTCATTTTATCAGTGACACTAGGGTCGAGCAGGTGGCAAACGAGGTGTACCGTGCGTCGCAAGGATGAAGGTCGGGGGTGCTTAGACTGGGATGCTGAAGCTGGCTCTTTCAGTCCCTATCTTCCCCCTGATGTTTCTGTGGTAGCATTTGGGTTGTAATCCAAACTTGGTCGAGCTGGTGCTGCGTCCCCCTACCTGCCTAGCTTATGTGGCGAACTTGTCTCCTGCTAGTACTCAGTCCGTTCTAGTAGTAGTTGCATAACTGCCCGTTTACACTGAGATGTTGTCGGATAATGGTTCTCTATGGTTGGGTTTCTTTAATGAAATCGGAGGGAACCCCCTCTTTCAATATATAAAAAAAACAATGGCACTAGCGGTGCCAAAACATTGCCTCAAATTAATAGTGCCACTAGATTAAGGTGCAAAATAATAACATTACTGCTTTATCATGGCAGTGCCAAAACAGTAGCACAAGAGCAGGATCAACATGCAGGATCTTTGGCAAACAGTCAGACCAAAAAGGAACATACCTTGTGATGGGAACCATATCTGCAGTCAACGCCATCGTAGAAGGGATGACACCAGTCACCAACATGGATGATTCAATTCATGGGACCTTTTGGTGCAGTTCACCTAAAATGAAGCAATGTCCCATGAGCTAGCAGCTCCTTTTTTTAAGAAAAGGGCTCCAGCCCCGGTTCCATTTCCATCAGAAAACGAAACCCACAGAGCTTCTTCTTCATTAGTTGCAATAAAATCGAGCAACATCAAGGTTGGTCGTGAAGCTCCTGGAATGTTCAACTATAATTTGGATATCATTTATGCAGTTGAACTAAGATCAAGCGTGAAATGTATATCTCTGTTTGCACAAAAAAGGTGGAAAGGAGGGTGACTAACAAGTGATGAAACATGCATCAAATGAAAAAAAGCATGTTCCTTATCTGAATGGCAATCGTACAAGGACAGTAGCAATTTCTAGCAGCATTGCTAGATATTAGTGTGGGCATTAGGATTAACTATGACAACCGTTAAATATGACATTGCTTTAATGGTGCCATTGCTTCATTTTACCAGCAACATTACATTAACAGCTGCTACAGAGTCGGTATTTGGGCACGAGAGAGTAGGCGGAACAGGACAGTTGCATCTCTAACGAAAAGAAGCAACTTATCTTAATGGGAAATTTAGCAGGACATGAGAAAAAGTGCCATTGATTCATATTACTGGAGGCATTACATTGAAAACAACATTGGTTTAACGTGTCCTTAATTTTAACAGTGCGAATGCTACATTTTAGTAGTGGCATTACATAAGAGCGGCTCGGGGCAAAAAACATCATAAGAGGATATCTGGGTTGGTCCCATTTTTGTTCGGTATATAGCCACCTTATACTGTGTGAGGCTAGCAAATCTAGTGCTGGACTTACTCTGTTGACTTGTCCCCCAGTCCCCACTTTCTTTCCTTTTGCAACCAATAGATCGGGTTTATATTGAGTTTGTACTGCGTTCCATTTATTTCCCTATTAGACCTAGAGACCAGTTGGATAGCCAGTCTCTGCTACTTTTCGCCCCCATTATTTCCTCTTTCGACCAAGTCCTATATTCAGGTAACAAATCTTCCCCCACCCCACCCCCTTTCTTCCTTGTTTGAACCAAGCAGTACTAGATTCGAGTGCATGAACTAGTTTTACCTCTTAACAGTAAAAAATTAGGTGGTTTTCGAACAGCGATCGATCCTATCTACGAGGGGGCCTGAGAAATAGTAAAAGATACAAATGCAGCGACGTCAGCAGCTCGGGAAGTAGAGCAAGGACGGTTTCGAAGGAAGTTATACCTGAGGGTCGCCGGGATGTCGCTAGGTGGGCGGCGGGAGGCCGGATCTGCCCACACTACGGCAGCGAGGAAGAAGGGGTGGGAGGCGCTCCCTCGGCAGCGATGCTTGGGAGAGAAAGGCAAGGCACGCTGATCGGGACGCGCCGGCAGTGGGTAAGAGCCGTCGCCGAGGACGACCGCGTGAATGTTGCACCTTCTCACCTTCCCCGGCGGAGAGGATCCAGCTGGATCTGTGACCAGCGGTGAGCAGAGAGAGAGAGAGAGTGTGGCCACCGCTGTCGTGTTTAGATCTGGAGAGGACGAGACAGTGTGAAGAGAGCAACACTAGCAAGCAAGCGCGGAGGCTCGTACCTATATAGTGGAGTACTAGTTTTCTTTTGTCTACCGGAGCCGGCTTGACCTCGGCAATGACTGTCGATAAGTCTTCATGCACGTGCCCCGGAGGCGCAGTTGTCGTCATTTTGATCTGAAGCACCGGATTATAACATATAACACGAAAAAATGCCACATGACAAGAAATCATAACCTCACTGCCCAAAGGAGACAAGATGAATCCCGATGGACAAACTAGACGAGGATCAAAGCTCAAATTAAAGATAAACTCGTAGAAAAGGGGTCCGTCGATAGATGTCCTAATTAACATAGCCGGCTTGACCTAGATGGCAGCCGAGTAGTCTTCGTGCATGTGCCCCCAATGACTAGCCCAACTCAGTTGTCGCCGTTTAACCCTCGCAGTGATCCGAAGCACATGACACCTAATTTTGCGAGATGACAAGAAACCTTTTTTAGATTTCTCACCAGAACTACAGCCCTGTACAACACAGCCTGCACGATATGTAGACGATAGCCAATCCATGCATGTCTGCTGGAGTCTGGTCACATGCATGGACGAACTGATCTTCCGTGTCTTGCAAGGATCGTCCAGGTACCAACGTATGTACTCCTACAACACTTCTCTAGTAGTACTATCACTCGTCTCTCTCTTCTATTAACTCACCCGACTTGCAGGGCCGGGGAGTGTGCCTATGGTCGGTTCTCAATTGCGGTCCCACATGTGTGTGCAAACGCAATATGACGCGCGTTCCATTCGGAGAGCGGCGTGCCAGACCGACCGCCCGTCTGGGGTGCGACGCGAACGCGACAGGCGTGTTGTATACTCTGTACATGTGTACCGCCGTTTTCTTGAGGCTTTGCTCCATGGCGCAATCCATGGATACAAAATTAGTATATTGTACTATTTAAAAGTCGAGGGTGGAGCTTTTCCTGCGCGGTAGGTGGGGCAGTTCCGGCTAGTCGGTTCGACAGAGACGCGAGAAGATGAGGGAGTAGGCTGCTGCAAACGTAGGGCTGTGTGATTTGACAGCGAGTTACTGCTGGACAGGTGGGGCCCCGTGATTTGACTTGCCATTATCATTTTAACTGCGGCGCTATGACCGGCGTGAGTCTCCCGATTCCTGACCACCTCCATACAGGTACCTCTCCCAATGCTCCACCATGTAGAGGCTGTCTCTTGCATGAGAGCCCATTCCTCCACTTTTTCCTTGCCTCTTTTCTCCACATATGCAAAAATGCCATGTAAAGCGGGCTTATAGCCCACTATTGTACTCCCTCCGTTCCAAAATAGATGACCCAACTTTGTACTCCCTCCGTTCCAAAATAGATGACCCAACTTTGTACTCCCTCCGTTCCAAAATAGATGACCCAACTTACTTGCTCCTACAGGTGCTAAGCTTGCCACATAGGCATAAAGTCTGATGTGGCAAGTTAATTAAGAAGAGAGAGACTAGTTTGGTGACCCAAGGAAGAAACGGTGCTAAGCGCGTGTACCTAGGTGAAAAGACAATTTTGAGTCTATAGTTAATTAAATGAAGCAAACTTAGCAACAAAAAAACTAAGAACCTATGCATTGGGGACTTGATTGCTAAGCCATTTAATGCCCTTAGCACCTCATCTACGCACCATTTCATTGAAAGAGGTCACTCCTTGGCAAATGCAATAAATACTATGAAGAAAGAGATAGAGAGAAGTAAAAAAAATACTCTTATAGCCAACCTTATAGCTAACCTTATTTTTTTGATCAAAAGGGGTTTCCCCCCGCCCCATTTTTATAAAAAACAGAGCAACACAAGTCTCCAGGACTGTTACAAGTGATCGGGGCTACCCAAAAATGGCAGACCGGAAGACCAACTAAGCTAAAGCAACGGCTAACCAAGCGCAAACCGACTGTATCAGTTTTTAACAGGAAAAAAGACGTCTGCTGCCATGCAAGGCCAGCTATCAAACCATCAACTCGAGCTACACCAGAGGGTAGCACACATATCAGATCGCGCTCCAGTCATTTTTGTTGATGTTGCCGCCTTCGTGCGACTCATCCTAAGTGAGCCTTCATTGCTCCACCTCGTTGACTATGTAAGACATGCCAACATCAGATAGCCTAACGCACCGTGTTAAATCTCCAAGGGTGCGACCGCGCGAGCGAGGCGACGGTCGTGGTAGGCGGCGCGACCATGATACGGGCTGCTGGTAGCCCTTGGATCTGAGATCGAACGGTCGCATGCTAAGTTGCTGAAAATTTGCAGAATAACCCTCTAGGATAGGATATTCACCCATAGGTCTAGAATCACGCCATGCAACCGTTCGATCTCAGATCCGAGGGCTCTCGGAAGCCTGTATCATGGGAGAATGGAAAGCTTCGTATCACCTGTAATTTTCCCGACGCTTGACATGACATCGAAAGCCATTTAATTGGGCGTCGAGTAGACATGACATCTAATTGGCCCCCCATAGCACTGTGCATGAATCCATTTATCCAGCAGGCAAGCCACTACCCTGCCGTTCGCACGCCCCACTCAGCATTTTTACAATTGAAAAACCACTGGCAGTTCTCTCCTACTCGTCCCCGGACGTCCTTTAACATTACGGCAGTTCGCTCCTAGTCGTCCCGTCCTTTCACACTACGGCAGTTCCACTAATCCTAACCCTCCTCCCAAATTCATGGAGTCCCAAATCTCCATGATCGGCGGTGAGTACAAGGTTAGAACCATCACCGGTGATGAGTTCGATGTCATCTACACCCGTTCTTCCGCGACGGTGAAAGGATGCCTTGCTCGCTTCAGTCGCATGTTCAAAAACTCAAATGATGAGTGGGTCGCTGGGCTAGCTAGATGTTGAGTACACCACAGTCCTGGGACAAGAGAAGGATCTAAAGGAGGAAGAGAAGAAGAAGCCCACCGTGATCCAGGTTTGCGTGCATGACTTATGCTTGGTTTACCACATATGCCATGCCGACGTTGAGTGCAAGGAATTGAAGAACTTCCTCAAGGGCGGCCTAGTCAAATTCATTATTGTAGACTTTACGAACGACAAAGAGTCCTGGGTCGGATAGGCCTCGTTGTAGGCAACCCCTTCGACCTCCAGAAGAATCGGCTACTGCCCTCTCGTTGTCAGCCTTCAATGCCGACCCTGACAGGAGCCATGGTTCATCCTTCGTACGGTAAACTAGAGAAACCTCCATACACGTTTCATCATCATGCATGGCAGTGGAATGTACTAGATATAGACCACATCCACTATGCTGCAATGGATGGCTACCTTTGTTTCAATATCTACAAGGGTTGGATGAAGAGCAAGAGCCAAGTGTGCGGTTCAAGCAAAGAAGTATCGGCCAAGAGGAAGAGGGACAAGGACAAAGTCAAGGACGTGGATGAGGACTCCGAGTAAGGTGGCAGTGTCGTTGCTCATGGTGGTTCTAATGTAGTGTCTACCGGATTAGTTGCATAGTTTAATTTCAGGTGTGCTTAGTTTAATTTGAGGGGTGTGTTGTGCTGAGCCCCCAGCAGAACTATGTTATGTTTCTTCTCATTATATTTCGTACTGCTGAGTTGCTGGTCATTTAATGTGCATAATTCAAATTTGAACTACAAGCACATGCTCCCGTGCACCAAAGTTGATTGAAAAATTACATGTGTGTCCTCGGGTGAATTTCTAGGTCCCATGCAAGAAATGGGAATGAAATTCAAACATCAGGGCATCGTGGCTCGGCCGAGAACATTGAGAAGCTTGGTTTTAAAATTCTTCTAAATCCAAAACACGCCTGAAAATCATGAAACTTGGCATGGTGTCATGTCATGGTACTACCATGCTGTGGTACAAAAATTTGCAGAATAGGAACAAGTTTTGGTATAAGTTTCTTGCAAACCAGAGCTTCTCTCAAGAAGGCTCGTGGTTCTGAGAGGGAACGTGTCACCTTTGTGTGCATAATTCAAATTTTAAATACAAGCACATGCTCCAGTGCACCAAAGCTGGTTGAAAAATCACATGTGTGTCCCCGGGTAAATTTCTAGGTCCCATGCCAGAAATGGGAATGAAATTCAAACATCTGGGCGTCATGGCTCGGCTGGAAACATTGAGAAACTTGGTTTTTTATTTCCTGTAAATCCGAAACACGCATGAAATCATGAAACTTGGCTTGGTGTCATGACATGGCACCAACATGCTGTGGTAATTTTGCTGTCCGATTTGCGAAGGCGCACACATTAACAATCAACAAAGTCATTTTGGAACAAGTGTTGTCACGTTACAATCGGAAACAAAGTATTATTGAAACCGTGGTCGTTCTATTTACCATTTACGTGCCGCCACGCGTTCCCTTTTTTATTAGCTAGGAGGCGCCGTGCAGGGTAGCTATTTGAGTACGGGAGGCTGGCGATCAGACTCCTGCGCGTGCTTATCGGGAGGAGAGCCCTTTGACCTCCATCTGCCATCCACCTCTCTCCCAAGGTCTCCATTAATGGCGCCCGAGCCTCTGTTTAATGGCGTGGCAATGTCTCACTCGACTGAGATTTAAGAGAGAAAAAAGAAAATCTAATTTTTTTTTGCACGGATCTTGATGTAAGATCCGACGGACCTATATAGCATCTACTGCGACTTATAGCAAGACTGATGAATATATATAAGGACGACCAGAGTGGATAATAATTGTCTTACATAATTAGGAAGATAATTAAAAAAGCCACATGCGGCTACGACCGAAGTACACAAGGGCGAAAGAAGAAGGAATACACATACAACGATCTGGCTCGCTGATCTCTACTTTCTTTATGCGCTGCAGGTCGCGAAGACTAGTTCTCGCGGCGGGTGATGATCTCTTTCATCAGTTTCATGTCCTTAATACGCTGCTTGGCAGCATCCATGGATTCCTCCACCAGCCTGTTGCGCTCGATGCGGAGCATGGCATTCTCGTCCATAAGTTTCTTGATGAATACGCCCGCCCTCTGCAACAAGGCAGCGGTCTCCTCCTGCTTCGCCCTCAGCAGGTCGCGCTCGCCCCGGAGCTTCGCATTGCCCTCCCCTAGTTGCCGGATGACGCCGGTAGCCTCGTCCTGCAACCTCGCCCAGCCGGAGATCTGATCCATCTGGCTATGGACCATCGCATGCATGCGCCTGTAAGAGTCCTCGCCTGCCCGCGAGAAATTTTCCCAGGCCGCCGCGGCACGGCGGGACCTCCGTGCTGCTTCAGCGGCACGACGGGACATCTCTGCTGCTTCCGCAGCGTGGCCGGACCAGTCTTCTACATTGACGGTGCGGCGGGACCTCCGTGCTGCTTCGGCGGTGCGGCGGGACCTCTGTGCTACTACTGCTGCGCGGCTGGACATGTCGGCTGCTTTCATGGCGAGGCGGGACATCTCTCGTGCTTCCTCTTCCATGCTCACCTCTCCCTGGTGGAAATCTCTCGACCCAGAACTCACGCTAGCCATGGCTTGATTGTCTTGATTGTTTTTTGTGGATGAGGAGTTGAGGAGGAATGTGCAGTCATCTTAGCATAGTAGTATTTATAACCGAGTACTACTAATACGCTCCTAAGTGGGAAACCGTTTAGGTTGTGATCGGTGTGAACAGGTTTGCAATTAAATATAGCGTGGTAGTAGTAGTAATTTGGAATGTGACGAGACGCGCTCAAAATTTATTGACGGTTCTAGTTTCAAAGTGCGGCACTATTCCCGGATGGCGTAACGTCGGCACGTTTTCTTGGCCGTGGTGTAGCATATGCTATGGTACTAGTTCTTTTTCTACTACTGTGTACGTGCAAAAACTGGCACCGTCGGATACATATCTTACGCTTGGCGTTTGACAGGAATAGCCTCGTGGCGAGCTATAGACTAGTCTTTTATTCAGACACATTACACCTATCTCTCTGGACTTCTCGCACGCACCATCACTGCTCCCTAGGTTGATGCCACCCACATACACTTGTACTCTGAGAAGAGGTGCACACACGCACTCGTCCTCTCTCACACACGCATCTATAGCTACGAATTGTAGTGTTCTCAACCATCCGATTGGCTCTATCATAGGTTTCACGTTGCTCCTTGGCCTTGAGATTGAGAAGTTTAAAACGCGAAGGCTAAGATGGAGGCGCGAGGTTTTGGTTAATGTGCGGGCCGCACACGGCACCAACACGGCACGAGCTTCATCTGCCTGGTGCGCATGCAGTCGGGTGAGTTGTCCAAGTATAGACACAACCAGGCCCTCGTTGGTATCCACGCCTCGACTTTGGCTGGTCATAGTGGAGAGTAACATAGACTAGTTACTAGTCTATGTTACTAGTACCTTCATAGTGGGTAGTGTCATATAGTATATGCATAATTTGGCGACGAGCGCTCTCTATATGTACCACCTTTTTTCTTTAATTTCATCTTGTTAGTTTTGCTCCATGTTGCAATCCATCGATACTACTACTGTACAAATGTATAGATTTTTTAAAAGGCTAGAGGGCGGGGCAGTCTAGCTTGGTCCTTTTCACGAGAGGCGAGGGCCTTTGTGATTTGACAGCTCATTACTGCTGGAAGGCGGTGCCTTGTGATTTGACTGCTCGTATAAATGTGCCGATG
Source organism: Aegilops tauschii subsp. strangulata (assembly GCF_002575655.3). NCBI lineage: Eukaryota > Viridiplantae > Streptophyta > Magnoliopsida > Poales > Poaceae > Aegilops > Aegilops tauschii. The sequence goes on from NC_053035.3 coordinate 466,761,601, forward strand.
ACCTGAGGAGGAGCAAAGAACCATGTGGTATACTCAAGTTTTCCATTGGAGTAGTACTACGACGGAGGAGCACGAAACACGGCAGCCCAGTGCCATATGGCGATAAAAAATGATCTAATTTGCTAGTCATCTCATTGTTAGCATTGTTCTATTCATGCCTCGCAGAGAATGTGACATGTGCGGCGAAACACCTGAAGCAAAAGAAGAAACACAGGAGCAAAAGAAGAAGGAATATTATCACCCCAAATGATCTAATTCTCCACAGAGTCGTAACTGCTTCTTCATCGCCTCCACGACCTCCATCTCCTTGTGTGTCTCCTCCGCCATCTTCTTCATCCTGTCCATGACGCGGGATTTCTCGACGCGAGCCTTCATCATATGTTCCACGGCCGCATTACGTACCTTGACAGCAGCCGGGTGCTCGATGCGGAGCTTCGCCAACTCCTCCTTCTGTTCCATGATGAGGGCATGCAACATCTTCATCGATAAACTACTACTCTCATGCAGCTTCTTCCAGCCGACGTTCTTCTCCTTCAGCAGGTCAAGCTTGTGGCAGAGCTTTGCCTTGTCCTCCTGAAGTTGCAGGATTTCTCCGGTCGCCTTCTTCTACGAGGCAATGCTCTTCTTCAGTAGCATCACCAAGTCCGCGGTCAACTCCCCCTGCTTATTGAGCTCAGCGGGCATGTCGCCGAGGCTCTCCTTCAGCAGCTCCACCAAGACGTGGATGAACTCCTTCTGCTTATTGCGGTGCTTATTGAGCTGATCGGGCATGCCGTCGAGGGATAACGACTCCAACGCCGCCAGCTCGGCATGTTCGCCTCCGCGGCTAGGGCGCTCCTGGGAGCCATCGCTAGCCCGTGAGAGATCTTTCGAGGTCTCTGTGTGGCGGCGAGTGAGGGAGTCCTGGACTAAGGGGTCCTCGGGCGTCCGGCCTGTTATCTATGGGCCGGACTGATGGGCTATGAAGATATGAAGGCCGAATACTATACCCGTGTCCGGATTGGACTCTCCTTGGCGTGGAAGGCAAGCTTGGCGATCAACTATGAAGATTTCTTCCTATGTAACCGACTCTATGTAAACCCTAGATCCCTCCGGTGTCTATATAAACCGGAGGGATTAGTCTGGATAAACGGATACTCATTACCATATTCACATAGGCTAGACTTCTAGGGTTTAGCCATTACGATCTCGTGGTAGATCAACTCTTGTAACACTCATATTCATCAAGATCAATCAAGTAGGAAGTAGGGTATTACCTCCATAGAGAGGGCCCGAACCTGGGTAAACATCGTGTCCCCCGTCTCCTGTTATCATCGATCCTAGACGCACAGTGCGGGACCCCCTACCCGAGATCTGCCGGTTTTGACACCGACATTGGTGGTTTCATTGAGAGTTCCACTGTGCCGTCGGCAAAGGACTCGATGGCCCCTTCGATCCTCAGTGATGACATTGTCCAGGGAGAAACCTTTCTCCCCGGACAGATCTTCGTATTCGGCGGCTTCGTACTGCGGGCCAACTCGCTTGGCCATCTGGAGTAGATCGACGGCTACGCCCCTAGCCATCAGGTCAGATTCGGAAGCTTGAACTACGTTGCGGACGCCCGTGGAGACTTGATCTTCAATGGGTTTGAGACCGCAGCGATCGCTCCCCCTCTCCCCGATGAACATGACTTAAATCTGTCATCGGATCACATCCAGGAGATGATTCCTGTTGCTGCAACGGCCTTAGAACCAAAGCAGATCGTGCCCTCCGAGGCCACCAGGTCCACGGCGTTTGAGCCGCACACGGACTTGACATCCTGCCATGTCTACGTCAATGGAACTCCGGACTCGTCTTAGGCCATACGTTCTGTACCAGGCACGCCTGTGGACACCGAGCTGGATCGGTTATCAATTTTCGAATTTAGCGCCGCAGACATCTTCCAGCATTCACCTTTGGGTGACGTGCTAAAATCTTTGCAGAACTTGTCCTTCGAGAAGGACTCACAGCCGAACTATATTCGGTTCGAGCTAGAGACGGACGACCTCGATTACGACTCCGAAGACATCGATGGTATGGACAACGATGCCGGAGAAGAGGAGGCCCAAAACTCGCCATTCACTGGACGTTGGACGGCCACCTCTTCGTACGACGTGTACATGGTTGATACACCTAAAGGATCTGACGATGACAAAGGAGAGCCAGATGTGAATAAACCCTCCGAGACGCAGTCCAAGCGCCGGCGCCCCAAACGCCGCTCTAAGCCTCGTCGCTCAAAAGATAACAACACTGGCACCGGAGAAAACAGTACGCCGGGCGACGCCAAAAACAACGAAGAACCTGTCGGAGCTACATCCGAACAGGAGGAACACGACGACAGGCAAGACAACCCTGACGAACAGGCCGTAGAAGATGACTCGGAGGACGATAGTTTCCGTCCACCCTCCAAAGAGGAGACAAGCCTCGGCAACGAAGACTTCATCGTGCCTGAGCATCCTCTAGAGCAGGAGCGCTTTAAACTCCAGCTCATAGCCACCGCAAGGAGCCTGAAAAAGAAACAGCAGCAGCTTCAAGCCGAACAAGATCTGCTCGTCGACAGATGGACCGATGTCCTGACAGCCGAAGAATACGGCCTCAAGCGCTCAGTCAAGAGCTACCCAAAACGCAGACTGCTACCTCAGTTCGATGAGGAGGCACCAGATTCAATACCTCCCTCGCGCAACACGGACCGACCACCGCGTGGTCGGGATAGAGTGGCGGACCGAACACCCCGTGGTCGGGATAAAACGACAACTCAGACCGAACAGCAGCCCGCCCCACCGCCTCGCAAAAATAGGGACAGACCAGGTCGGGACCATACATACGATCTCCGGCAGGAACTGGACAGTAGAGCAGGCCATACAAGATCGATCTACGGATCGCGAGGACGTGCCTCGAGGCACGACGACGGCTACCTATTCGGACGTGACAAAACTAACCACGCCCGGGACGAATGCCGCAGACGGACTCCATCAGAGCTCCGCCGCGATGCGGCCCGATACAGACGTGCCGCACACCCTCTCTGCTTCACAGATGAAGTACTAGATCACGAATTCCCCGAGGGATTCAAGCCTGTCAACATTGAATCATACGACGGCACAACTGATCATGCAGTATGGATCGAGGATTTTATTCTCCATATCCACATGGCTCGAGGAGATGACCTCCACGCCATTAAATACCTCCCACTAAAGCTTAAAGGGCCAGTTCGGCACTAGCTTAACAGCCTGCCTGAAAATTCTATCGGCAACTGGGAGGACTTGGAAGAAGCTTTCCTGGACAAATTCCAGGGAACATATGTACGGCCACCAGATGCCGATGACTTAAGCCACATAGTTCAGCAACCTGGAGAATCAGCCAGAAAATTCTGGACTAGGTTCCTAACCAAAAAGAACCAGATTGTTGACTGTCCGGATGCCGAGGCCTTAGCAGCCTTCAAACACAGCATCTGTGACAAATGGTTAGCACGCCACCTCGGCCAAGAAAAGCCGAAGTCCATGGCAGCCCCCAAGGCACTCATGACCCGCTTTTGCATGGGAGAAGATAGCTGGCTGGCTCGTAGTAACAACACAGCCAGCGAGACAGGCCCCTCTTTGGCCAAGAATAGCAATGGCAAGCTCTGGCGCAATAGACATAAACGCCGAAGCAATGGCAACAACACCGATGACACCACAGTCAACGCCGGATTCACTGGCTCCAAGTCCGGCCAGCGGAAGAAGCCCTACAAAAGAAACAATGAAGGACCTTCCAGCTTGGACCGCATACTCGACCGTCCGTGCCAGATACACGGCACCCCGGACAAGCAAGCCAATCATACCAACAGGGATTGTTGGGTTTTTAAGCAGGCTGGCAAGTTAAATGCCGAAAACAAAGAAAAGGGATCACAAAGTGAGGACGAGGACGAAGAGCCCCGACAACCGAACACTGGTGGATAGAAGAAATTTCCCCCTCAAGTCAAAACGGTGAACATGATATACGCTACACACATCCCCAAAAGGGAGCGTAAGCGAGCGCTCAAGGACGTCTACGCGGCAGAGCCAGTCGCCCCAAAATTCAATCGGTGGTCGTTGTTCCCGATCACCTTCGATCGTCGAGACCACCCAACTAGTATCCGCCACGGCGGTTCAGCCGCACTAGTCCTTGACCCAATCATTGATGGGTTTCACCTAACACGAGTCCTGATGGACGGTGGTAGCAGCCTCAACCTGCTCTATCAAGACACAGTGCGGAAGATGGGCATTGACCCATCATGAATCAAACCAACAAAGACTACCTTCAAAGGAGTCATACCAGGCGTAGAGGCCCGCTGTATGGGCTCAATCATGCTGGAAGTGGTCTTCGGTTCTCCGGACAACTTCCGAAGCAAGGAGTTAATCTTCGACATCATCCCCTTCCGCAGCGGCTACCACGCACTGCTCGGACAAACAACGTTTGCTAGATTCAACATAGTGCCACACTACGCTTATCTCAAGCTCAAGATGCCCGGTCCACGCGGCGTCATAACAGTCAATGGCAATACGGAACGCTCCCTCCGAACAGAGGAGCACACCGCCGCCCTAGCAGGAGAGGTACAGAGCGGCCTTCTCAAGCAGCACCATAGTGCGGCTGCCGAGCCCCTGGACACCATCAAGAGGTTCCGGACTACTCTACAGCAGGACAACGCGGCTCGTCAAGAGCTCGATTAGCAATTCGGTCTCTGTCCCAATGAAGTAGTGGCATTCGCACCACGCGTACATAATTACGCACTCAAAATCCCATGGACATCGACGGAGGCAGAAGCTAACCCGGGATCTACAGTTCGGCTTGACCGGCCCCGGACTCACACATACTTTCATCCTTTTTCTTTTTATTTGTTATAGGTTCCCTTTTTTCGCGGGCCTGATCACCAGTCCTTTCGAAGGATCGACACACAAAGACGGCAAGCAGCATAGGTATGTAGGGTAACCTCTATACGTTCTTCTTGACAGTATTTTCACTTATTTCTTAGGACCCGCACGCTGCGCCCTCTTGATTCCGGCATGGTAAATAGCCCGGATGCTTATCGCACCATTTGTACAAGATATGCATTGACGTATCCATACAGTTATAATGAAAATGGTTCGCGGCCCAGTTTCTGTGGCTTTCGCTTCTTACTTCATTTTATTTCGATTTGCTTATCAACCGCATCCGTACACTTTGGTAAGTCTCATATTCGCCAGGGGCTCCCCATGGCCCCATAATATGGCAGCAAAGTCCGAACACTTCTTATAGATAAGTTCGGCACCCCGAATTTAGCATTATATGCATTGGCTCCGAATCATGTCTTTGGTCAATAGTTGGGTTGCCCGGCTCCTGTGCTTGCTACCCTACATTCCGCTCTATCGGCTAGGTTAGTAAAGGGAGAACTACTGCGATTGTGCCCTGGCTTTGACCAGATGAGCACCTCAGTAGAGAAAGCCGAAAACTGACTGTCATGATACGGCGGGAGCCAGTCAGCTGTTCGAGGGTCACAAAATCGTTGGAGATTTTTTCCGCGTCATGCGAAGGATCGACACTTCCCGATCAGATGCTGATAGCACCCTGGCTTGGACTAGGGGCTGCGCACTTGCTTAATTATAAAACTCCTATGGCTAAGTGAGGGCGTTTAAGCCGTATAGTCTGATTGCCTTGTTCGTTGTGCTAAACAACTCCTCCAAAGGACCATATAATTGGATCAAGATTGTTTAGATCCCATCCCGAACACCTCCGTACTACCTACGTGAGGGCAGAAGCCGACGACTGGCCAACCCTCAGATGACATACAACACGGCCGCACAGGAGGAAACAATTAAAGCATAATAAAATTATACTACAGGCTTTGTTTCCATAACACAATGCAAGGGCAACATGAATACATTTACTCAAATACAATGTCCTGCGAACATTGAGCTGCCACAAGTCGAGACCCTCCTATGACATCCGCAAAATATCTCTCGGGTGTGCGGTGCTCCTTGCTCTCCGGCGGCCCGCTGGCAACTTCGACGGCATTCATCTTCGCCCACCACATCTTGCAACGGGCGAAGGCCATACGAGCACCTTCAATACAGGCAGAGCGCTTGACGACGTCCAGCCGCGGACAAGCTTCCACTAGCCGCCTCACGAGTCCGAAGTAGCTGCCGGGCATAGCTTCGGCTGGCCATAGCCGGATCGTCAAATCCTTCATGGCTAGTTCGGCCACCCTGTGCAGCTCTGCCAACTGCTTCAGCTGATCGGTGAAGGAGACGGGATGCTCTGGCGTCGCATATTGCGACCAGAATAGCTTCTCCGTAGAACCTCCTCCTTCGGCTCAGTAGAACTCCGCGGCGTCTGATACGCTGCGTGGTAGATCCGCAAAAGCCCCTGGGGAACTCCGAACCCGGGTTAGTAAAAGGTATTGCCTCTCCGCATACTTGCTTTGCATCTTAAATGCCTTACCCGCCATGATCTTCTTGGCCTCCTGGATCTCCTGGAGGGCAGTTCGGGCTTCATTCCGTGCGGTCTCCGCGCTCTGACGAGCCTTGGTGAGTTCGGCCTCTCGAACTGACGCATTATTCTCCAAGGTATCACATTTTTTCACCGCATCTTGGAGTTCCTGCTGGACTTCTTTGACCCAGGCCTCGAGCTTCTTACGAGCGGCCTGCTGCTGGACAGCTTGCTCCTCGGCCTCGCCCAAGGCCTTCCTCAGGGCCTCGACCTCGGTCGCGGCTCCTGCACATATTATGACAACCCGGTCATTACATACCACTTATTCTTTCCGCATATACAGCAAGACGTTACTTACGTTGCTTCTCCTGAAGCCGAATTGTAACCTCGCCGAGCTCGTTCTCGGTCCGCCCCAGCCTCTGCTTCAATTCAGAGACTTCGGTAGCATGCGAGGTTGCGGCTAACAGCGACGCCTGCTTATGCATACATATTACGTTGGTCTCCTACAATAAGGGATTGATCCCTTGCCCGGTCTCTCTTCTCGAACACCGGACAGTGTTTCAGGGGCTACTGTCTATATCGGGATTTTCTCCTTTTGCGACGCTTACCTCAAAGCCTGTTAGCAGGTTGCGGCAGGCTTCGGTCAGTCCGCTCTTGGCGAACTGAACCTTTTCAATCACCATGCCCACAAGAACATGGTGCTCCTCCATAATGGAAGCGCCTCGCAGCGCTTCCAGCAGATTATCTGGTGCCCCTGGTTGGACAGTGGTCACCGGGGGAATAGGCGCACCCCCTCCTTTTAAAGGAGGCTGCGTGCCAGATCCTGGAGTCGTACCGGTCTCCGGAATCGGGTCCGGTTGAGGGCCGAATTGAATACGGCCCCCGCCCCCAGTTTCCATGGGATTTGACTCCCCCTGATGTTCGGTGACAGGGGCTTCGCCCTTTGCCGCCTCTCCCCGGCCGGGGAAAGTCCGTTGGGAGAACACCTCCTCGTCTCCTTTGTCCCCGGGAGAGTAAGCGGCCGGCGGTGTCTCGCTGGCCATCTCCTTCGAGTCCAACGAATCCTCCGATGAGGGTCGCTGGGAGCTGCCATGTGCCGGACTGTAGCAATATAATTAACCATATCAATACAATAAGGAGGAGAGGCCGGGTTTAGGAATATGCAGGAGTCATAGCACTCACGATGCGGCCTGGGGCTTAGTGCGGGCGCGTCGCTCCGGACTACTGTCGACGTCCCACGCGGTGTTGACCGCAAGGGAGCCTTTCCCCCTCTTGGGCGTCCCCGCCTCCAGATTTGTGGAGGCCGCCCTCTTTTTCTTCCCCTCCTCAGGGGGAGGGTTGTCCTCCTCCTCCTCCTCGTCGTCATCGTCCTCAGCAGCGGAGGATGGGGTTTCTTCACCTTCGGACGTCACGTCTGAAGGGCCTTTACGGCGGGGGCCACCCTTGGCCCCCTTGGCCTTCTTCTTGGCCTTTTTCTCCGGCGGCTGATATGGCGCCGGAACCAGCATCTTTGCCAAGCGCGGGATGACTGGCTCTTCAAATAGTGGAGCCGGACTCCAGATCCGCTCCGCTCTCTCCGACCACCCCTAAAAAATATATATGCACATCAAAGATTAGGCGTCCTCCTTGGACAATCAAGTAGAAGGCAAGCCTTGAGGAGTAAAAACTTACCGCGCTAGCGGGATGGGTGTGGTCGTGCCCGCGGTCCGAATCCAGGGCCGGCGACTTCTCGTTGCCCTTAACAAGGGACTTCCAGGCGTCTTCATGAGTCGATCCGAAGAGCCTCTCCAGGGTTTGGTGCTTTTCTGGATTGAATTCCCATAAGGGGAAAGTTCGGTCTTGGCATGGGAGAATTAGACGGACCAGCATTACCTGGATCACGTCGACAATCTTGACCTTTTTGTCCACCATGCTCTAAATGCGCGTTTGCAGCGCTATCAGTTCGTCTGTCGATGACCAGTTGGGACCCTTCTCCGTCCAGGAAGTGAGCCGCATGGGAGCTCCGGATTTGAACTCCGGGGCCGCCGCCCAAGTGCCACCGCGTGGCTCCGTGATATAGAACCATTGCTTCTGCCACCCCTTGACAGTGTCCACAAGCGTGCCCTTGGGCCATGTAGCATTGGGCATCTTGCTCATGATGGCGCCGCCGCACTCCGCGTGCTGGCCATCCACCACCTTTGGCTTCACATTGAAGGTCTTGAGGCATAGGCCGAAGTGGGGATGGATGCGGAGGAAGGCCTCGCACACAACGACGAACACCGAGATGTTGAGGAAGGAGTTCGGGGATATATCATGGAAATCTAGCCCGTAATAATACATCAATCCACGGACGAAAGGGTGAATTGGAACCCCAGTCCGCGAACGAAGTGAGGGAGGAAAACCACCCTCTCATTGGGCTTTGGAGTAGGGATGATTTGCTCCTTGGTTGGCAGACGGTGGGCGATTTCTTTCGCCAGATACCCGGCCGCCCGAAGCTGGGTGATATCTTTCTCCTTGACGGAGGAAGTCATCCATTTGCCCTGACCTCCGGACATGATTGAGTGCTAGCTCGAATGGAAGGGAGATGAGAACTTGGGTGCTGGAGCTCGAGATTGGAAAGGTGGAGACAGAGAGAGAGCGTGAGAAGAGGAAGAGGGAATCCTTATCCCCTTATAAAGGCAGCATATATTAAACGCCTCCTCACTCGCCTTAAGATCCGCCTATTCCCGAGGGCTGTATAAACAACACGGTTGGGTTACCCATACCCGCATTGATGAGAATCCCGCAATAAGGGGACATGATCTCTGCTTCGACAAGACGTGCCAATAGCAACCGCGTCTTGAAACATGGGATGGCAGAAGAAAAATGGTTCAAAATTATGACCGGACGGGCGTGATGTTACGTTGCAGAAAGCTGTCAGCGGATGGAACTCGTGTAAAATATATATATTCTCTCTGCGGTTGTGTATGGTGTGTGTAACAGGTCCGGATACAATCATCGCATCCGGAGACTATCTTCGAGTTCGGAAGAAGGGGAATCCGCCTTGCAATGCCGAAGACAATCTGTGCGCCGGACTCCTCGTCATTGAAGCCAGGTTCAGGGGCTACTGAGGGAGTCCTGGACTAAGGGGTCCTCGGGCGTCCGACCTGTTATCTATGGGCCGGACTGATGGGCTGTGAAGATATGAAGGCCGAAGACTATACCCGTGTCCGGATTGGACTCTCCTTGGCGTGGAAGGCAAGCTTAGCGATCAACTATGAAGATTCCTTCCTATGTAACCGACTCTATGTAAACCCTAGATCCCTCCGGTGTCTATATAAACCGGAGGGAGTAGTCCGGATAGACGGATACTCATTACCATATTCACATAGGCTAGACTTCTAGGGTTTAGCCATTACGATCTCGTGGTAGATCAACTCTTGTAACACTCATATTCATCAAGATCAATCAAGCAGGAAGTAGGGTATTACCTCCATAGAGAGGGCCCGAACCTGGGTAAACATCGTGTCCCCCGTCTCCTGTTACCATCGATCCTAGACGCACAGTTCGGGACCCCCTACCCGAGATCCGCCGGTTTTGACACCGACAGTGAGCCCTCTTTTTTTCTGCAGCCTTGGTTGCCACTCCCTTGTTACGAGTAGTTCTCGACCTAGAGCTCTGCGCACCGGACATGGCAAGGACGAACGAAGAAGAAGCACTTATGAGGAGGAAAGGTAGAGTAATTTTTGGTTAGGTTGTTCCCCTTTTTATAACCTAAGTACTAGCACTAGTACTAATACCTGCATAGTGGCAAGACGTTCAGGTTCGGTACGTACTAGTAGGTGTGAGCAGGCTTGCACTTAATTGTAGCACTAGTACTTTCGAATGTGATGGGAACAAGGTAAAGATAAATTGATGGGTTTTGGTTTCGAGGCCCGAAACGGCTCCCGATGAGTTTAGTGGAACATAAATTTTCAGTAGACTACACTGCTCAGATGCGTAAATATTATGTTACTGTCAAAAATTGGCACAAAATACGAAGGAGACCAATGGAAGTACTACTAGCAACCCATGATTTAACTACTCGCATGCACGCAGTGGAGTAGTAATGTCTTTCTTCCGCCCTCACGTCCACTCAATTTGCATGCGCTGTATTAATTGAACATCAATGAAGTGAAGGACTTTACACGCATCAAATTATCACATGGGGTGGATCTTGGTACAAAATTGTGTTCGCCCGCGTACCCGCGTGTGCGTGCGAGCGAATGAGTGCGTGCGTGGCGTGCGTGCACATCTTCGCTTCATGCATGTACCGCCAGTGTGGCTCAGGGAGGACGAGTACATTCTTCTGGAACCAGCAGCACGTCACTGTGATCAATCCACACAAGGATGTCGCAACAACGCATCCACATGTGCAACGTGGCTTCATGAACTGTAAGAGAGACACTGTGTAGCGTGCCATTGTGTTTTGCACATACTCGAAGTACTAGTAAGGTACACGTGCATTGCACGCGTCAGATTTTGCAACCAAATTATGAATAAATACCACACTATAGCATGTAAGCTCTGAGTCATATATGCCTGATGTAGACCTTCGTTTAATTCTTATAGTTCATCTCATTCAAAATCAATTAGTTGTTATAAAAAACCTAGGACCTCTTTGATTCGTAGGATTTCCAAACCGCGGGAATAGGAAAAACATGGGATTAGAGTGGAATGTCGTCTTGAATCCTACAGGATTGTATGAGTGTTTGATTGTGCATAGAAAAAACGCAGAATTCTTTCAAACAGGTTAGAGTGGATGGGATGTTTCCTATGGAATCTAGTGCAAATGAATCATATGGAAAAATTCCTATGGTTTACAATCCTACGAATCAAACAACCAAGATAGGAAAAATTCCTAAGGATTAGAATCCTCCAAAATTCCTTTGAGAATCCTTTGAATCAAAGAAGCCCTTAATCTATTTTATGATTCATGGAATTGTGCGTTGTAAAGCATAAATTAAAAACAAATAATGGCAATTCAACTAGAAAAAAAGTTTGGGCAGTTATGATACGGAAGATTCTAGAACAAAGGAGAACCACTGTTGTTTTAAGATTTGTGCATTATTCTTAAGTTCAACCATGGAGTCTGCTAGATTGTACATGTGGCAAAATCTGGTGGGGGGTAGAAGATGGTGCGAGGGGCCGAGTGGAGGGAGACTATGAAGGAGTGCAGAACTGCGAGATCGATATTTAGAGAGAGGGGGCGAGAACGTGCGCTGTTGCGCGCAGTGGCGGAGCCATGAAAAATGTCCCATGAGCTAGGGGGCCAAGCATTGCTAATCCTTTACGAGGAGGGCCAATTCATCAACTTAAACCATTTTTACCAGCAATTGTGTAATGATCACATTCATATTAGCCTCGATATATAGTGATGTTAGGGGGGGGGATCACAGCTTCAACACAAGTATTTCTCAAATTCATAACTACTCAACTAGCATGACTCTAATATTACCATCCTCATATCTCAAAACAATCATCAAGCATCAAAGTTCTCATAGTATTCAATGCACTTTATATGATAGTTTTTATTATACCTATCTTGGATGCTCATCACTTTAGGACTAAAATTTTAACCAAAGCAAATTACCATGCTGTTCTAAAGGACTCTCGAAATAATATAAGTGAAGCATGAGAGATCAATAATTTCTATAAAATAAAACCACCACCGTGCTCTAAAAAGATATAAGTGAAGCACTAGAGCAAAATTATCTAGCTCAAAAGATATAAGTGAAGCACATAGAGTATTCTAATAAATTCCGATTCATGTGTGTCTCTGTCAAAAGGTGTGTACAGCAAGGATGATTGTGGTAAACTAAAAAGCAAAGACTCAAATAATACAAGACACTCCAAGCAAAACACATATCATGTGGTGAATAAAAATATAGCATCAAGTAAAGTTACCGATGGACGAAGACGAAAGAGGGGATGCCTTCCGGGGCATCCCCAAGCTTAGGCTTTTGGTTGTCCTTGAATTTTACCTTGGGGTGCCTTGGGCATCCCCAAGCTTAGGTTCTTTCCACTCCTTATTCCATAATCCATCAAATCTTTACCCAAAAACTTGAAAACTTCACAACACAAAACTCAATAGAAAATCTCATGAGCTCCGTTAGCGAAATAAAACAAACCACCACTTTAAGGTACTGTAATGAACTCATTCTTTATTTATATTGGTGTTAAACCTACTGTACTACAACTTCTCTATGGTTCAAAACCTCCGATACTAGCCATAGATTCATCAAAATAAGCAAACAACACACGAGAAACAGAATCTGTCAAAAACAGAACAGTTTGTAGCAATATGTATCAAACGCAAACTTCTGGAACTTAAAAAATTCTGATAAATTAGGAAGTCCTAGATAATTTGTTTATTAAAATTATGAAAAAATAATCAATTGAAAATCACGTTTCTGTGAATTATTAAAACTAATCTCGTGAGCGCCAAAGTTTCTGTTTTTCAGCAAGATCAAATTAACTATCACCGTAGGTTATCCTAAAGGTTTTACTTGGCACAAACACTAATTAAAACACAAAACCACATCTAACCAGAGGCTAGATCAAATATTTATTACTAAACAGGAACAAAAAGCAAGGAATAAAAATAAAATTGGGTTGCCTCCCAACAAGCGCTACCGTTTAACGCCCCTAGCTAGGCATAAAAGCAAGGATAGATCTAAGTATCATCATCTTTGGTATGCAATCCATAAGTGGCTCTCATAATAGATTCATAAGGTAATTTAATTTTCTTCCTAGGAAAGTGTTCCATGCCTTTCCTTAACGGAAATTGGAATCTAATATTTCCTTCCTTCATATCAATAATTGCACCAATCGTTCTAAGGAAAGGTCTACCAAGAATAATAGGACATGTAGGATTGCAATCTATATCAAGAACAATAAAATCTACGGGCACATAATTCCTATTTGCAACAATAAGAACATCATTAATCCTTCCCATAGGTTTCTTAATGGTGGAATCCGCAAGGTGCAAATTTAAAGAGCAATCATCAAATTCACGGAAACCTAACACATCACACAAAGTTTTTGGAATCGTGGAAACAATAGCACCCAAATCACATAAAGCATAGCATTCATGATCTTTAATCTTAATTTTAATAGTAGGTTCCCATTCATCATAAAGTTTTCTAGGGATAGAAACTTCTAATTCAAGCTTTTCTTCATAGGATTGCATTAAAGCATCAACGATATGTTTGGTAAAAGCTTTATTTTGACTATAAGCATGAGGCGAATTTAGCATGGATTGCAACAAGGAAATACTATCTATTAAAGAACAATTATCATAATTAAATTCCTTGAAATCCAAAATAGTGGGTTCATTGCTGTGTAAAGTTTTGACCTCTTCAATCCCACTTTTACCAATTTTTGCATCAAGATCTAAAAACTCCGAATTATTGGGACGCCTTTTAACTAAAGTTAACTCATCTCCAGTCCCATCAAGATTTATATTGGAAAACAAAGATTTAATAGGAGACACATCAATCACTTTTAGATCTTCATCCCTATTATCATGAAAGCTAGAAGAACACGCTTTTACAAAGCAATCTTTCTTAGCACGCATCCTAGCGGTTCTTTCTTTGCATTCATTAATGGAAATTCTCATAGCTTTGAGAGACTCATTGATATCATGCTTAGGTGGAATAGATCTAAGTTTCAAAGAATAAACATCAAGAGAAATTCTATCCACGTTCCTAGCCAATTCATCAATCTTAGGCAATTTTTCTTCAAGCAAAGCATTGAAATTCTTTTGAGAGATCATAAACTCTTTAACACTAATCTCAAAATCAGAGGGCATCTTATTAAAATTTCCATAAGAGTTGTTGTAGGAATTACCATAATTATTAGAGGAATTACTAGGAAAAGGCCTAGGATTAAAGTTTCCTCTATACGCGTTGTTACCAAAATTGTTCCTACCAACAAAATTCACATCCATAGATTCATTATTATTCTCAATCAAAGTAGACAAAGGCATATCATTAGGATTAGAAGAAACACTCTTATTAGCAAACAATTTCATAAGTTCATCCATCTTTCCACTCAAAACATTGATCTCTTCTATTGCATGAACCTTTTTACTAGTAGATCTTTCGGTGTGCCACTGAGAATAATTAACCATAATATTATCTAGGAGTTTAGTAGCTTCTCCTAAAGTGATTTCCATAAAAGTGCCTCTCGCGGCCGAATCTAAAAGATTTCTAGAAGCAAAATTCAATCCGGCATAATTGTTTTGTATAAGCATCCATAAATTCAAACCATGTGTAGGGCAATTACGTATCATTAATTTCACCCTCTCCCAAGCTTGTGCAACATGCTCATGATCAAGTTGCTTAAAATTCATAATATTGTTTCTAAGAGAGATGATCTTAGCGGGAGGAAAATACTTAGAGATAAAAGCATCTTTGCACTTATTCCATGAATCAATACTATTTTTGGGCAAAGACGAAAACCAAGTTTTAGCACGATCTCTAAGCGAAAACGGAAATAGTTTCAATTTAACAATATCATTATCCACATCTCTCTTCTTTTGCATATCGCACAAATCAACAAAGTTGTTTAGATGTGTAGCGGCATCTTCACTAGGAAGGCCAGAGAATTGATCTTTCATGGCAAGATTCAACAAAGCAGCATTAATTTCGCAAGATTCAACATCGGTAATAGGAGCAATTGGAGTGCTAAGAAAATCATTGTTGTTGGTATTGGAAAAATCACATAATTTAGTATTGTCTTGAGCCATCGTGACGAACAAGCAATCCAACACACAAGAAGCAAGCGAAAAAGAGGCGAACGGAAAAGAGGGTGAATAAAACGGCAAGGGTGAAGTGGGGGAGAGGAAAATGAGAGGCAAATGGCAAATAATGTAATGCGAGGGATACGAGTTTGTGATGGGTACTTGGTATGTCTTGACTTTTGCATAGACTCCACGACAACGGCGCCAGAAATCCTTCTTGCTACCTCTTGAGCACTGCGTTTGTTTTCCCTTGAAGAGGAAAGGGTGATGCAGCAAAGTAGCGTAAGTATTTCCCTCAGTTTTTGAGAACCAAGGTATCAATCCAGTAGGAGGCTACACGCAAATCCCTCGTACCTGCACAAACAAATAAGAACCTTGCAACCAACGCGATAAAGGGGTTGTCAATCCCTTCACGGCCACTTGCAAAAGTGAGAACTGATAGAGATAATAAGATAAATATTTTTGGTATTTTTATGATATAGATTGGAAAGTAAAGATTGCAAAATAAAATAGATCGGAAACTTATATGATGGAAGATAGACCCGGGGGCCATAGGTTTCACTAGTGGCTTCTCTCAAGATAGCATAAGTATTACGGTGGGTGAACAAATTACTGTCGAGCAATTGATAGAAAAGTGCATAGTTATGAGAATATCTAGGCATGATCATGTATATAGGCATCACGTCCGCAACAAGTAGACCGAAACAATTCTGCATCTACTACTATTACTCCACACATCGACTGCTATCCAGCATGCATCTAGAGTATTAAGTTCATAATAACAGAGTAACACATTAGGCAAGATGACATGATGTAGAGGGATAAACTCAAGCAATATGATATAAACCCCATCTTTTTATCCTCGATGGCAACAATACAATACGTATCGGTTCCCCTTCTGTCACTGGGATCGAACACCACAAGATTGAACCCAAAGCTAAGCACTTCTCCCATTGCAAGAAAGATCAATCTAGTAGGCCAAACCAAACTGATAATTCGAAGAGACTTGCAAAGATAACAAATCATACATAAAAGAATTCAGAGGAGATTCAAATATTTTTCATAGATAATCTTGATCATAAACCCACAATTCATCGGATCTCGACAAACACACCGCAAAAAGAATTACATCGAATAGATCTCCAAGAAGATTGAGGAGAACTTTGTATTGAGATCCAAAGAGAGAGAAGAAGCCATCTAGCTAATAACTATGGACCCGAAGGTCTGAGGTAAACTACTCACACATCATCGGAGAGGCTATGGTGTTGATGTAGAAGCCCTCCGTGATCGATCCCCCCTCCGGCGGAGCGCCGGAAAAGGCCCCAAGATGGGATCTCATGGGTACAGAAGGTTGCGGCGGTGGAAATAGGGTTTCGTGGTGCTCTCGGATGTTTTTAGGGTATATGAGTATATATAGGCGAAGGAAGTCGGTCAGGGGAGCTACGAGGGGCCCACGAGGGTGGGGGCGCGCCCAGGGGGCAGGCGTGCCTCCCTGCCTCGTGGCCTCCTTGCTTCTTTCTTGACGTCCACTCCAAGTCTCCTGGATTGCGTTTGTTCCAAAAATAACTCCCCCGAAGGTTTCATTCCGTTTGGATTCCGTTTGATATTCCTTTTCTACGAAACATTGACATAGGCAAAAAACAGCAATTTGGGCTGCGACTTCGGTTAGTAGGTTAGTCCCAAAATAATATAAAAGTGTATAATAAAGCCCATTAAACATCCAAAACAGATAATATAATAGCATGGAACAATAAAAAATTATAGATACGTTGGAGACGTATTAGTCCACCATACCTACCTATGGATTGAGTAAGATCCTTCAAGTAAGTTGTCATCGGTACAAGCAATAAAAATTTCTCTCTCTAAATATGTATGATCTATTAGTGTGAAGAAAATAAGCTTTATACGAACTTGTCATATGGAAGAAATAAAAGCGACGGACTGCATGATAAAGGTCCTTATCACAAGCGGCAATATAAAGTGACGTTCTTTTGCATCAAGATTTTGTGCATCCAACCATAAAAGCGCATGAATACCTCTGCTTCCCTCTGCGAAGGGCATATCTTTTACTTTTATCTCCTACCCTTATACAAGAGTCATGGTGAGTATCACCTTTCCTTTTTATACTTTTTCCTTTGGCAAGCTCTATGTGTTGAAGAGATCTTGATATATATATATATATATATATCCACTCGGATGTAAGTTATCATAAAGTATTATTGTTGACATTACCCTTGAGGTAAAAGGTTGGGAGGCGAAACTATAAGCCCCTATCTTTCTCTGTGACCGATTGAAACTTTGTACCCATAAGTATCGCGTGAGTGTTAGCAATTGTGAAAGATTATATGATAGTTGAGTATGTGGACTTGCTGAAAAGCTCTTCAATTGACTCTTTCCGATGTTATGATAAATTGCAATTGCTTCAATGAATGAGATCATAGTTTGTAAGTTTTCAATGAAGATTCATACTTTACCATGTGAACGAATTGTTACTTGAGCATAAGAAACTATATGGCATTATATGTTGCTGTTCTAAAGATAATCATGACGCCCTCATGTCCGTATTTTATTTTATCGACACCTCTATCTCTAAACATGTGGACATATTTATCGATATCGGCTTTCGCTTGAGGACAAGCGAGGTCTAAGCTTGGGGGAGTTGATACGTCCATTTTGCATCATGCTTTTATATTGATATTTATTGCATTATGGGCTATTATTACACATTATATCACAATACTTATGCCTATTCTCTCTTATTTTAGAAGGTTTGCATGAAGAGGGAGAATGCCGGCAGCTGGAATTCTGGACTGGAAAAGGAGCAAATATTAGAGACCTATTCCGCACAACTCCAAAAGTCCTGAAACTTTACAGAGCATGTTTTTGGAATATATAAAAAATATTGGGCGAAAAAAGAACCAGAGGGGGCCACCAGCCAGCCACAAGGGTGGAGGGCGCTCCCTACCCCCTGGGCACGATCCCCGACCTTGTGGGCCCCCTGGCAGGCCTCCGGTGCCCATCTTTGGATATATGGTGTATTTTACCCTGGAAAAAATCAGGGAGAAGCACTACAAAAAAAATACACTTCCGTAATGATACGTGTTTGTCACAGTAGGTCACGTTTTCTGTCATGCATGTACATCCATGACGATTTTATGACAGAATCAAGATAGTCATACATGTGCTGTCATAGAAGTGTTCCATGACATTACCAAAATTATCATCACGGAAGTGTCCACTTCCATGACGATAAATCGCGCGTCACAGAAGTGCTTTCGTCAAGGGTGACCGACACGTGGCATCCACCGTAAGGGAACACCGTTAAGCTATCGGGTCCGATTTTGGATCCGATAACCCGTTAACAGCCCCGACCAATGGGGATTTTCCACGTGTAAAATCATCATTGGCTGGAGGAAACACGTGTCGGCTCACCGTTGGGACAGATGTCATCCACTCATTAGACCCAAAGCGCCTATGAAACGTCGACACGTGGCACGGCCCAACAGAGGCCCATTCCTGTGAAAAGGCCGGCCCGTTTGACTTGGTCAAAAGGTGGCGGGCCGGCCCACGGCAAGCCTGTTAACGGCCTGTTCGCATATAGCCCATTTACAGCCCGCTAACCCAGGGCCCATTTATGGCCTATCCGAATTAGACCCAGTAGCGTCATCTGGGCCGTCCAATATAATTCCAGCCCGTTTTAACTTCCGGCCCATGTATGGCCCATGACGTCTTTCGGCCCATATGAGGCCCTTAGTAACTCTCGGCCCATTAACGGCCCGTGGTAAAACTGGCCCGTAATGAACAGTGTATCACTTTATACCCATTAACGGCACGTGGTGAAACTGGCCCGTAATGAACAGTGTATCACTTTATACCCATTAATGGCCCATTATTCCGTTGGGCCGTTTCCAGCCCATGTTATCTTTCGGCCTTCTCAGGGCCCATTTATTCTTGGGCTCATTTCCAGCATTCGTTTACTTACGGCCCGTTACTGTCATTTTCTGCTTGTGGGCCAAATTCAGCCCGTGGTTACAGTCGGCCCGTTTGTGGCCCGTTAATACGTTGGGCCGTTTTCATAGCGTCATCAAATACGGCCGATTAACGACGGCCCGTTATGGTCGGCCCATGAATGGACAATTTCAACTCTAGCCCATTTACGGCCATAATGTGGTCTCTTATTGGCCATGTTTGGCCAACCGATCATACAGCCCGTAGAAGGCCCATTGATGATACATCCCGTAGAAGGCCCATTGTGTCTACGGCCCATATAAGGCCCATTGTTTCTACGCCCCGTAGAAGGCCCATTGTTTCTACGGCCCTTAGAAGGCCCATTGTTTCTACGGCCCGTAGGAGGCCCATGTTAACTACAGTTAATATGTAGCCCATGGTTATTGTGGCCTAGTTTTAAAAAATAGGTTATTGCGGCCACTAGCAAACTGCGGAAAAAGAACTGCACTGACTACAAGAAAACAAATAAACAAGACAATAAGGAAATAAATAAGCCAGCAACTTACGCTAGGCTATCACGGCTATTACACATATTACATCCACTGGGCATCAAAGTTGGCCACCAGTGCAAATATAGGGAACAAAGCAGCATATAAACGCCGCAGCAAAACAAGTCCAGAACTGAAACCTATTCAGAAGAGCTCAAGAAACAATATCATGGGTACCCATAATGCTGGCAAGATGCTTAGCAAGCTTATTAACTTTCTCTTGTTTGGCGCTTAAATCCTCCAGCACCTGCCATCGCATCAGAAAGTATGCATCTGAATTCTGCAGGGACTTCCTTAGTCCTTCGGCTTCCTGTCACATAACATCTGATCGATGTCTTTCAACTTGAAGTTGAGACTCAAGAAGCCGACCTGATTCAGGCAGCGAGTTCGAAGAGCTGGTGCCAGCAGTAGTAGCCAGTAACTCGAACACTACATCAAGACAGGACTTTGGGGTTGTCTCAGTGTCTTCAATATAGTTTTTATCAGCTTTCTTGGAGACCAACAGGGATGTCTCACTATCTTGAACCTTATCTGCATTACTTCCTTTACCATTGCATAACGGGGTACTCTTCTCCAATATTTTATCCGTGTTCTAAAAGAGAAACAAACAAACACATCACAGGTTTACAATGTAGTATATGAAACTCGTTTTGTTAAACCAGTTCAGTAGTAAGGTGGACAGGATAACAGCATGAAACAAACATATATCTATGTATTATGGTCACTGTATGGTCTATATCATTCTAGTTTATGTTGCCAAATCAAGATAGATACAGTTCGAATCATATCTATTTAAGACAAAGCAGCATAGACAGAATATAAGTGTGGGAAACTACACAGCAATAACAACACTTGTAATGTGGCATGGCATGAGAACATAATTGTTTATTCAATTGAAACTGAAATCAACATAGAGCAAGTTACAACAGCAAACACGTTAAAGAAATAGGTTTAAAACATACCTGTTGTGCCACTGGAGTTTCAATTGCATCCTTCAAATTTGAAATTAGTTGGTATGAGTAAATACAGTGATGCAAGAGCAAAGTAGTATGAACCATAGCTACGGAACCTGACCTGAGAACAATTCTTCTTCTGCTTTAAGCGTTGACTTGGGGTTCGGAGTGGTGGTCCTCGTGCTTTGGGCACTGCAGTTGCCTTACTAACTGCTCGTGTTTGGGTGCTTTGTGGTGGAGACGGTGTTGTGTCAACGGGAACTGGGTTACTATCTGCTGGGGTTGGGGTTAGAAGGGGTGTAGCTGGTTCTCTGTCCAACTGGGTAGGGGTACAATCTGCGTGAGTCTGGGTTATGTGTGGTGGGGCTGGTTCTTGGGCAAGTACAAACGTGGTTCTATCTCCATCGACACGTAGCACGATCTTTTCTGAAGACAGTGTTTTTACTCCCACAGATACTGCCGTCACCCCCTCCAATTGAAATGGCTGATAAACAAGAAAACTAATTGAATGTACAGACATTGTAAGATAGACAGGTGCAATGGATAGTAGGGAAGAAAACAGGGCATGAAATAATTCACATTTATGTTGTCTAACCAAACAGAATAGCAGGACATAATTTCACATATATGATGGCTAATTAAACAGGATAGCATGACACAATTTCACATGTATGATGGCTAACTAAACAGGATAGAATGACATACTTTAAAATATGATGACTATGTAAACATGATGACATGATATAACTATATGATGTGTCTATTAAAGTGGTTGGCATGCCATAAATCACAAACATGCCGTCGATGGAAACATGATGGCATGATATAATTCACGGATAGAATGACATAATTCAAAATATGATGACTATGTAAACAGGATGAGATGATATAACTATATTATGTCTTTAGAAAATGGGTTGGCATGCCATAATTCAGATACATGCTGTCTATGTAAACATCATGGCATGATATAATTCAAATATATGATTTATATACTAAGGAAGTGAGCAGAGGGCAATCACATATATGATGTGTCAACTAAGGAGATGGCATTCAATATCGTGTATATGATGTAAAAACTAAGCATTGCAATACAACATATGCATGATATAAGTAATATAACCCTGCCAAGTTTGAGCATACACCTTAGGGGGATAATAGGACTGGCCATCTGCCTCTGAATCCTCCTTTGAAGAGCTATCTGTAACCAGCAAGATATCTGCTTCAGCAGGTAGCATTGTCTGCTCTAAAGACCTTGTTTTCACTCCAGATTTCTCCATCACCAATTCAAATGGCTGATGCACAGGAAGAGCAGTTGAATATACAAACATTGTCGACAAAAGCAATGATAAATACAAAAAAGGACGGCATGATATAATTCACATATATGACGCTTGGCTAAACAACATGGCATTGCATAATTCACATATATAATGCCTTGCAACAAGATAGCATTGCATAATTCACATATATAATGTCTTGCAACAAGATGGTATTGCATAATTCACATATATGGTAATTAGACACTAAACAGGTGGCAATCACACAAAGCATGTCTAAACTAAGCAAATGGCATAGCAATGCAAGATACGATACGCATGATATGAGCAACATAACCCTGCCAAGTTAGAGCATGCACCTCAGGGGGGAAATACGACTGGTCATCTGTCTCAGAATCCTCCTTTGAGGAGCTATCTGTAACCAGCAAGACATGCGCTTCGTCAGATAGCATTGTCTGCTCTGAAGACCTTGTTTCCACTCCAGATTTTTCCATGACCGTGCCGAATGGCTGGTGCACAGGAAGAGTAATTGAATGTACTAAAATTGTTGACAAATTTAACACGTAATAAAAAAATGATGTCATGATATAATTCACATATAAGATGACTGGCTAACCAGAGTGGCATTGCAAAATTCACATATATGATGCCTGGCTAAACAAGATGGCATTGCATGATTCACATATACAATAAAGAAACTAAACGGATGGCATTGACACAAAGCATGTCTAAACTAAGAAGATGACATCTTTGATGTATACACTAAGCAATGCAAGGCACCATATGCATGATATTACCAACATCAGCATGCCAAGTTAGAGCGAAGACCTCATGGGGTAAGTAGGAGTGGTCTTCTGCTTCTGAATCCCTCTCAGAACAGTTATCTTCCTCTTGATTACGATCCGAAATGGGTGGAGGGGGCTGCCTTTGCGCCCACCATGGAGCGACGTCTGCATGAAATTTTATTGCCACACAAGTCTCGTCTCTTTTGCTCTACATGTTCAGTTCCATTGTGTACAATAACTGACATGCATAGGAATAAAACATAGTGAGATTATGTAAGGAGTGCATGCACAAATCCAGAGTGATGGTAGCAAACTGTGGATAGACCCAAAACCAATGATAGCAGGCAGATAATAGCTTTAGTTAAAAAATACAGATAATGGCTCCTTTAATGTTTGTTTGCACCCAACATGAAACTCATAGTAGACACCCGAGATTATCCAGATATCAGACAGATAGTACTGATTGCTGCCCCAATATGTACCCCACAACCATTTAAAAACTCAAGTTTCAGCATAAGTTTGGACCTGACTCAGAGTCTAATAGGTGAACATGATGATAAAGTAGGATGTCATCATATTAAGCGATGCATAACGTAAGCAGACACGGAAGAGTGCGACCTATCTTGCGGACCCGTGTAGTCCTCAAGGTCATCTACTCAGTTGATGATGGTAATGCAGTTGTCATGGCTGCCGGCGGCGGGGAAGAAGATCTGAGGCGGCAAAAGACAGTTTTGAGAGCGGATCCCTGCTGTGGTGAACCCTTCCATCGTTGGAGCAGCTGAGCTGCGGTGGAACACAGCATCGCAGGAGCAGGACAAACCACACAAGGTTTTCTTTGACACATATCTGTAACAGAAGTAATTGTGTAAGGGCTTGTTTGAATTTGAGGATTCTAACAATGCAGGGATAGGAAAAATAGACAGGAATAGGATAGGAATGCACGTGCAAAACAGAGAATTAAAAAACACAGGATTTCTGCCAATCTGGGTGTTTGGTTCACAAGAATTGGAAGATCACATGATGCAAAGAAGCATGGTGAGATTAAGTCAAACCACAAGAAAATGTACGGTTATAATGCTATTATGCTACTATCTCTTAGTCTTGTGCTTCATGAATAGGAATTTGAAAACGAGGACAAGTGGAAATTAAAATTCCTACGGTTTTTCTTTCAAGGAGACACTAAAGGAACAAATCCTACAGTTTTCCTTTGCTCCATTCCTTTGCACCAAATTCATGAAAAGTAGTACCATACGAAACTTTCCAATTCCTATGTTTTTCATTCACTTTTCCTTTCAAGCACTAGCGATTCTAGTAGGCAGGCTTGAGCAAGGAAAAGCCTACACTAAAAAAAATGTTTTTGTGCTACTTCTATTACTTTGGACCCAGGCCACTGCCCTACTAGCTCAACTCCCAGGGCCATCGACAAATGCACAGCTTAAACGCGCAGAGATAAATAATGATGGCGTTCAAGAGAGTCCATCACGGATAGCTAAGTTGCCTGGTACTGTTGGAAATATGCCCTAGAGGCAATAATAAAATGGTTATTATTATATTTCCTTGTTCGTGATAATTGTCTATTGTTCATGCTATAATTGTGTTATCCGGAAATCGTAATACATGTGTGAATACATAGACCACAACATGTCCCTAGTGAGCCTCTAGTTGACTAGCTCGTTGATCAACAGATAGTCATGGTTTCCTGACTATGGACATTGGATGTCATTGATAACGGGATCACATCATTAGGAGAATGATGTGATGGACAAGATCCAATCCTAAGCATAGCTCAAAGATCGTGTAGTTCGTTTGCTAGAGCTTTTTCCAATGTCAAGTATCTTTTTCTTAGACCATGAGATCGTGTAACTCCCGGATGCCATAGGAGTGCTTTGGGTGTACCAAACGTCACAACGTAACTGGGTGACTATAAAGGTACACTACAGGTATCTCTGAAAGTGTCTGTTGGGTTGACACGGATCGAGACTGGGATTTGTCACTCCGTGTGACGGAGAGGTATCTCTGGGCCCACTCGGTAATGCATCATCATAATGAGCTCAATGTGACTAAGGAGTTAGCCACGGGATCATGCATTACGGTACGAGTAAAGAGACTTGCCGGTAACGAGATTGAACAAGGTATTGGGATACCGACGATTGAATCTCGGGCAAGTAACATACCGATTGACAAAGGGAATTGTATACGGGATTGATTGAATCCTCGACATCGTGGTTCATCCGATGAGATCATCGTGGAACATGTGGGAGCCAACATGGGTATCCAGATCCCGCTGTTGGTTATTGACCGGAGAGTCGTCTCGGTCATGTCTGCATGTCTCCCGAACCCGTAGGGTCTACACACTTAAGGTTCGGTGACGCTAGGGTTGTAGAGATATTAGTATGCGGTAACCCGAAAGTTGTTTGGAGTCCCGGATGAGATCTCGGACGTCATGAGGAGTTCTGGAATGGTCCGGAGGTGAAGAATTATATATAGGAAGTCCAGTTTCGGCCACCGGGAAAGTTTCGGGGGTCACCGGTATTGTACCGGGACCACCGGAAGGGTCCCGGGGGTCCACCGGGTGGCGCCACCTATCCCGGAGGGCCCCATGGGCTGAAGTGGGGAGGGGAACCAGCCACTGGTGGGCTGGTGCGCCCCCCTTGGGCCTCCCCTGCGCCTAGGGTTGGAAACCCTGGGGGTGGGAGGGCGCCCCACTTGGCTTGGGGGGCAAGCCACCCCCTTGGCCGCCGCCCCCCTGGAGATGGGATCTCCCAGGGCCAGCGCCCCCCCAGGGACCCTATATAAAGGGGGGGGGGAGGGAGGGCAGCAGTACCCTAGCCCCTGGCGCCTCCCTGTCCCTCCCGCTTGCGCTTGGCGAAGCCCTGCCGGGATCCCGCTACTTCCACCACCACGCCGTCGTGCTGCTGGATCTTCATCAACCTCTCCTTCCCCCTTGCTGGATCAAGAAGGAGGAGACGTCTTCCCAACCGTACGTGTGTTGAACGCGGAGGTGCCGTCCGTTCGGCGCTCGGTCATCGGTGATTTGGATCACGACGAGTACGACTCCATCAACCCCGTTCTCTTGAACGCTTCCGCTCGCGATCTACAAGGTTATGTAGATGCACTCCTCTCTCTCGTTGCTAGATGACTCCATAGATTGATCTTGGTGATGCGTAGAAAATTTTAAATTTCTGCTACGATCCCCAACAGGTACCTCACTGCTTGTCATATAGTAGGA
The DNA here is from genome assembly GCF_002575655.3 of Aegilops tauschii subsp. strangulata. Taxonomy (NCBI): domain Eukaryota; kingdom Viridiplantae; phylum Streptophyta; class Magnoliopsida; order Poales; family Poaceae; genus Aegilops; species Aegilops tauschii. Next base: position 466,787,525 of record NC_053035.3, read on the forward strand.
TAAAATAATCGTATTTCCCGTTACTCCGTGTGCTCAGTGGACAATATATATAACATGTAGAGTAAAAAAGAGATGCAACAAGTGTACAACCTCTTTGGCGAAGCCATGTCGATCTCAGCATGATTGGGTTGGTCGGTGAGGATGCTCCGGCTGACTTGGCTGTTGGAGGAGGGGAAGAAGATCTTAGGCGTCTGGAGATGGAGCCCGAGGTACTGCTCCGCTGTGATGGAGGGTTTCATCGTTGGAGCAGCGCCGGTGAGTTGTACGACGCCGAGGCTGAAGCAGGACAAGAGAGACAACGTTAACCTGAGTGGAATTATAATAGCATCTCCAATAGATGACGTAAAATACATAACCACAAAGTGCTAGATGTAAAATATATCAGCCGCTCATCTCTGAACTTAACTGTCAAAACTGAATTTAAATCTCGAAACTGAACTTAATCGTCGAAACTGAATTTTGCTGTCGAAACTGAATTTTACTGTCGAAACTGAATGCACTAGAGGTGAGGCTACACGTCAGTCGACTGACTTTTTCATCTCTGGTCAGTCGATTTTGCAGCCGTTGGATACGAAATCAAGGGCCTGCAGTTCATCTTCAACCTCCACCCCCTGAGCCGCCAGCCACCACCGGCCAAACAGCCGCCCCCCGCCGCCCGCGGCCGGCGGTGCGCCGCCCCGCCCGCCCCGAAAACACTCCCCACCACCGGTCCGCCGCCGCCCCGGCCATCCCTCTAGGCCCCCCGTGCCGAGCTTTTTCTCCGGCGATCCCCACGCCACCGCCCCACCACCGCCGGCGACCACCGCCCCACCCTGAACCCTAAGATAGATAGTGGGGTACCTCTCCGGCGAGCCCCACTCCCCGCTGCGGCTGGTTCTTCCTTAACTCCGGCGAGCCCCCCCACCCCCTGAAAATTGACTGACCCAAAAGTCGATTCAGTCGACTGAAGTGTAGCTAAATCGGAGCAGCATCGCAAGCAAGAGCAAGAGCGAGAGCAGCGGCATGAGCAAGAGCAAGAGCAGACCAGGCAGGGGACCGAGAGCAAGAGCAGAGCAGCAGCGCGAGCGAGAGCTAAAACAGCAGCAGCTCCTACTGATGTGGACCTCGCCGCCGAGGGAGCGACGCCGTGGAGGAAGTGTCCGGCGACGCCGCCGTGGATGGAGCCGCGCCGTGTCGGCTCGGGACCGAGCGCCGGCAGCACCGTGAGATCGAATCAAGAAGAAAATGCGATGATTAGTGTACAACCTCTTTGGTGGCGCCGATTAGACCGCAGCTTCATCCGAGGAAACGGTGATGATGCTGCTCTTTCGGTGGTGCAGGTGAAGACGGCGGTGTGGGAATGGAGGTGGTGCGAAAGACGAGGGGAACATCGGGGCAGCTCCTTGGAGGTGGAGGATGGGGTGGCTGAACCGGTGGGATGACCAGATCGACGACGGATCCTCATCCGGTACGATGGATGAGGGACGTCGAGGTGTTGCTGTGGACGACGTCATCGGGGAAGAGGCTCCGGCTGGGTGGCGGACGGAGGAGGGTGTGGGGCTTCACGGGTTTTCGTGGCCTCAGTGTACGAATTGGTGGGCGGATGGGATGGGAGTGGGAACCATGGCTTAGGGACACGCTTGTCCGAAATGTGGGATTAGTTACGAAAGTACCCCCACCGATTTGAGGCAGTTCTTTCGGTTCAGGGGTATCACGGGCATTTCGCGTGTTGGGATTTCACAGGAGGTGGGAGTTTTCGCGCGCGTTGTAATTTTGGAATAGCAAGGCGCGGGTTGAGATGGAGGGAGTTGTCGGAGCACAACGAGACAAAGATTTATCTTAAATATTTCGGGGTAACAAGGCGCCGGTTGAAGAGGCGGGAGTTTCGCAGCACGATAGACAGAGACGCTAGCTTGAAATTTCAGCATAACAAGGCGCGGCTTGAAATTTTGGGAGAAAAGCTTAACGTGTACCCAAAAAAAGACAATTTAGACTAGTATGATATACTACGTACAATGTGTTTAAGACGCACAACACACACAGACACCATTTAGACTAGTAAGGTACATGTGCAACCAAATTATGAATAAATACCACACTATAGCATGTAAGCTTTGAGTCATATATGCATGATGTAGATGTTCGTTTAATTCTTATAGTTCATTTAATTCAAAATCATTTAGTTTTTATAAGAAAGCTAATCTATTTTAAGATTCATGGAATTGTGTGTTGTAAGGCATAAAGTAAAAACAAATCATGTAAAAAAACATTTGGGCAATTCTGATACGGAAGATTCTAGAACAAAGAAGAAGTGCTTGTGTTTTGAGGTTTGTGCATTATGCTTAAGTTCAACCATAGAGTCTTCTAGATTGTACATGTGGCAAAATCTCGTGGAATCTAGATGATATCCAACGGCCAGTAGTGCTCAAATTTGCCAGCTCTGCACCATCGGATTGGCCTCATCCAACGACCATCTTTCAAAGTTAAAGTTATCCGCACACTATATAAAAAATATAAAATATAATATATATAGGGGTATAGATATAGATATGTGATGCGAAAGCCACCCATCATCTCCAATTAGAATAGTGCGTGCATGCACGGATGCAATGTGGCCAAACGATGTCTGCCATCGGTATCTCAAATTCAAACCGGACTGACCTTGTTCAATGTGTATACATTAGAACATGCTCGTTTCCAAACCACACCGCGCAGATCTCCGTTATATTCATGCATGCATGGGTTTCAAACATCATGATCTCTTATTCAAATATTTGAATTCAACTTTACATTGATTATGACCTTACCTAGTCTTTTACACCCACACATTGGTCTTCTCTTTATAATTGTACCACTAACTTTCTCTCGTGCATGCATGCACACACACTACCAGTCGACATTATCCATCGCACACATGCAATCTTTTTCTTTAGGTCGGTCTCCCATGAAGGCACACACACACACATCCCCCTCTCCATCATATCGGGCATTCTTTATCTCTCACGTGCATGCGCAACGATCGAGGTTCCTCTATGTGTGTGTGTATATAGCTAGGTCTTTCATAGTTTTCCACATAAACCGATCAATCTATATATCTAGTGAGGTCTCACCCTCTTTCCCACGTCCACATCGATCAATCTATACCTCTCTATATAGGATTACATATATAGCTAATACAGCCACATTAATTATATATATCCAACGCCCCCTCTCATCATCCATGCCTTCCGCTTCATCTCTCAGATGCGCGCACAATGGCGAAGACAGGGGGCAGCAAGGGCCCTGCCAGCATGCACGTATAGTGAACCGTTATGTGATGAAGTTGGAGCATGATTTATTTATTGATTGTCTTCCTTATGTGTGGAGGTCGGGATCGCGCGATGGTTAACTCGTACCAACCCTTCCCCTAGGAGCATGCGTGTAGTACTTTGTTTTTGATGACTTGTAGATTTTTGCAATAAGTATGTGAGTTCTTTATGACTAAGGTTGAGTCCATGGATTATACGCACTCTCACCCTTCCGCCATTGCTAGCCTTTCTAATACCGCGCAATTTTCGCCGGTATCATACACCCACCATATACCTTCCTCAAAACAGCCACCATACCTACCTATTATGGCATTTCCATAGCCATTCCGAGATATATTGCCATGCAACTTTCCACCGTTCCATTTATTATGACACGCTCCATCATTGTCATATTGCTTTGCATGATCATGTAGTTGACATCGTATTTGTGGCAAATCCGCCATTCATAATTCTTTCATACATGTCACTCTTGATTCATTGATATCCCGGTACACCGCCGGAGGCATACACATAGAGTCATATTTTGTTCTAAGTATCGAGTTGTAATTCTTGAGTTGTAAGTAAATAGAAGTGTGATGATCATCATTACTAGAGCATTGTCCCAAGTGAGGAAAGGATGATGGAGACTATGATTCCCCCAGAAGTCGGGATGAGACTCCGGACGAAAAAAAGGGAGGCTATAAAAAAAGAGAAAGGCCCATACAAAAAAAATAAAAAAATGAGAGAAAAAGAGAGAAGGGACAATGTTACTATGATTTTACCACACTTGTGCTTCAAAGTAGCACCATGATCTTCATGATAGAGAGTCTCTTATTTTGTCACTTTCATATACTAGTGGGAATTTTTCATTATAGAACTTGGCTTGTATATTCCAATGATGGGCTTCCTCAAATTGCCCTAGGTCTTCGTGAGCAAGCAAGTTGGATGCACACCCACTTAGTTTCTTTTGTTGAGCTTTCATACACTTATAGCTCTAGTGCATCCGTTGCATCAATCCCTACTCACTCACATTGATATCTATTGATGGGCATCTCCATAGCCCGTTGATACGCCTAGTTGATGTGAGACTATCTTCTTCTTTTTTGTCTTCTCCACAACCACCGTTCTATTCCACATATAGTGCTATGTCCATGGCTCACGCTCATGTATTGCGTGAAAGTTGAAATTTTTTGAGAATACTAAAGTATGAAACAATTGCTTGGCTGAAACCGGGGTTGTGCATGACTTAAATATTTTGTGTGATGAAGATAGAGCATAGCCAGACTATATGATTTTGTAGGGATAACTTTCTTTGGCCATGTTACTTTGAGAAGACATGATTGCTTAGTTAGTATGCTTGAAGTATTACTATTTTTATGTCAATATTAAACTTTTATCTTGAATCTTTCGGATCTGAATATTCATGCCACAATAAAGAAAATTACATTGAGAAATATGCTAGGTAGCATTCCACATCAAAAATTCTGTTTTTTTCACTTACCTACTCGAGGACGAGCAGGAATTAAGCTTGGGGATGCTTGATACGTCTCCAACGTATCTATAATTTTTGATTGTTCCATGGTATTATATTATCTGTTTTGGATATTTAATGGGCTTTATTATACACTTTTATATTATTTTTGGGCTAACCTACTAACCGAAGGCCCAGCCCAAATTGCTGTTTTTTTGCCTATTTCAGTGTTTCGCAGAAAAGGAATATCAAACGGAATCCAAATGGAATGAAACCTTCGGGAGAGTTATTTTTGGAACAGACGCAATCCAGGAGACTTGGAGTGGACGTCAAGAAAGAAGCGAGGAGGCCACGAGGCAGGGAGGCGCGCCTGTCCCCTGGGCGCGCCCCCACCCTCGTGGGCCCCTCGTAGCTCCCCTGACCGACTTCCTTCGCCTATATATACTCATATACCCTGAAAACATCCGAGAGCACCACGAAACCCTATTTCCACCGCCGCAACCTTTTGTACCCGTGAGATCCCATCTTGGGGCCTTTTCCGGCACTCCGCCGGAGGGGGAATTGATCACGGAGGGCTTCTACATCAACACCATAGCCTCTCCGATGATGTGTGAGTAGTTTACCTCAGACCTTCGGGTACATAGTTATTGGCTAGATGGCTTCTTCTCTCTCTTTGGATCTCAATACAAAGTTCTCCTCGATCTTCTTGGAGATCTATTTGATGTAATTCTTTTTGCGGTGTGTTTGTCGAGATCCGATGAATTGTGGGTTTATGATCAAGATTATCTATGAAAAATATTTGAATCTCCTCTGTATTCTTTTATGTATGATTTGTTATCTGTGCAAGTCTCTTCGAATTATCAGTTTGGTTTGGCCTACTAGATTGATCTTTCTTGCAATGGGAGAAGTGCTTAGCTTTGGGTTCAATCTTGCGGTGTTCGATCCCAGTGACAGAAGGGGAACCGATACGTATTGTATTGTTGCCATCGAGGATAGAAAGATGGGGTTTATATCATATTGCTTGAGTTTATCCCTCTACATCATGTCATCTTGCCTAATGCGTTACTCTGTTCTTATGAACTTAATACTCTAGATGCATGCTGGATAGCGGTCGATGTCTGGAGTAATAGTAGTAGATGCAGAATCGTTTCGGTCTACTTGTTGCGGACGTGATGCCTATATACATGACCATGCCTAGATATTCTCATAACTATGCACTTTTCTATCAATTGCTCAACAGTAATTTGTTCACCCACCGTAATACTTATGCTATCTTGAGAGAAGCCACTAGTGAAACCTATGGCCCCCGGGTCTATCTTCCATCATATAAGTTTCCGATCTACTTTATTTTGCAATCTTTACTTTCCAATCTATATCATAAAAATACCAAGAATATTTATCTTATTATCTCTATCAGATCTCACTTTTGTAAGTGGCCGTGAAGGGATTGACAACCCCTTTATCGCGTTGGTTGCAAGGTTCTTATTTGTTTGTGCAGGTACGAGGGATTTGCGTGTAGCCTCCTACTGGATTGATACCTTGGTTATCAAAAACTGAGGGAAATACTTACGCTACTTTGCTCAAGAGGTAGCATGGACTCTCATGGCAAAACTGGGTTTAGGGATGTTTGGAAGCACAAGTAGTATCTCTACTTGGTGCAAAGAATTTTGCTAGCATAAGGGTGAAAAGAAAGCTCAACATGTTGGATGATCCATGACAATATAACTTCTATTCGGATATAAGAAAACATAACCTATTATGTCGTATTCCTTGTCCAACATCAACTTTTTAGCATGTCATATTTTAATGAGTGCTCACAATTACAAAAGATGTCCAAGATAGTATATTTATATGTGAAGCCTCTCTTTCTTCATTACTTCCTATTAATTGCAACAATGACCAAAACTATGTTTGTCAACTCTCAACAACTTTTATTCATCATACTCTTTATATGTGAAGTCATTACTCTCCATAAGATCAATATATGAACTCTTTTTATTTCTTTCTTTTTATTTAATTCCCTCAAGATCATAGCAAGAAAGCAAGGCCCTCAACTCAAAACTACTCTTTATTATATATCTCAAGGACTCGATTACGTAGATAGAGCATAAAGCAAAACTCAAAGCTAGATCATACTAAAACTTTGTTATACTAGATCAAGATATAACCAAAAGGATCGAACTAAGAAAAACAATAAAGATAAAGGTGTGATGGTGATACGATACCGGGGCACTCCCCCAAGCTTGGCAGTTGCCAAGGGGAGTGCCCATACCCATGTATTTAGATCTCTTTCTTCGGAAGTGGTGATGAAGGAATTGTTGACGAAGCAGGCTTGTTGTCCAACATCAAACGTAGGAGGTGCTCCATTTACGAATAATGCCCTTGAGTGCAGTGATATGCTTTTGCAACAAAATATTTTCACGAGTTAGATACTTGTTCTGCACCCGAACTATTTCAATCATCTTGAAAGCTTCAATTTCAGTAGGTATAAGAAGACTATAGGGACGTTGAAGGATGTCTTCTTCTTCTGCTGTCGGTGCTTGATCCTCCGCAGCCTACTTGATCCTATCACCCTTGTTGATCTCCCCAAGTTCTCCTCTCTTCATCTCTATCTTCATTAGCCAAGCATCGTCCCCCGCGTTGTTGGAGGACGGAGATGACATGATGCCTGGCCTTGAAAACTCTGGCAGAAAATAGGTCGAAATAAAAACAGGAGGTATTTGCATGGTATGGTGGTCAAAACCTTCAGGAGATTATATAATGAATTTTTACCGACCATAAGAAGTATTCTGCAAGAAAAAGGAGTCCAGAGGGTACACGAGGTGGCCACAAGGTCAGGGGGCGTGCCTAGGGGGGTAGGGCGCGCCCTCGATGCACCCTTGTGGTGGCCTCGTGTGTCTTTCGGACTACTTTTAATTTTCCTAATTTTTTAAATATTCCAAAATGGACAAAATTTATCATCGGAAACGTTTTGGAGTTGGTTTACTTACCGTACCACATACCTATTCCTTTTCAGAGTCTAAAATGTTCTGGAAAGTGTCCCTTATGTACTCCTCCGGGGTTACGGTATCAATTATATTGGTCTCAACATTTATGGGCGTATCTGAGATATAATGTTTGAGTCTTTGACCGTTTACCACCTTCGGACTTTTACCTTCGGCATTGTTGATTTTTATGGCACCGGAACGAGAGACCTCCTCGATAATGTAAGGGCCTTCCCATTTAGATAGAAGCTTTCCTGCAAAAAATCTTAAACTAGAGTTGTATAGCAAAACATGATCACCTACATTAAACTCACGCTTTTGTATCCTCTTGTCATGCCATCTTTTAAATTTTTCTTTAAACAACTTGGCATTCTCATAGGCCTGGGTTCTCCATTCATCAAGTGAGCTAATGTCAAATAACCTCTTCTCACCAGCAAGTTTGAAATCATAGTTGAGCTCTTTAATAGTCCAATATGCCTTATGTTCTAGTTCAAGAGGTAAAAACATGCTTTTCCATAAACCATTTTATACGGAGACATACCCATAGGGTTCTTATAAGCAGTTCTATAAGCCCACAAAGCATCATCAAGTTTCTTTGACCAATTCTTTCAAGATCTATTAACAGTCTTTTGGAAAATTAATTTAATTTCCCTATTGCTCAATTTTACCTGACCGCTAGAATGAGGATGATAAGGAGATGCAATTCTTTGGTTGACATCATATTTAGAAAGCATTTTACGGAAAGCACCATGAATAAAATGTGAACCATGCACCATCAGTCATTAAATATCTAGGGACTCCAAACCTTGGAAAAATAACTTCTTTAAGCATCTTAATAGAAGAGTTATGATCAGCACTACTAGTAGGAATAGCTTCTACCCACGTAGTAACGTAATCAACAACAACTAAAATATGTGTATACCCATTAGAAGAGGGAAAAGGTCCCATATAATCAAAGCCCCAAACATCAAATCGTTCAGTAACAAGTGAATAGTTCATAGGCATTTCCTGATGTCTACTAGTATTACCAATCCTTTGGCATTCATCACAAGACAAGACAAACTTACGGGCATCTTTAAAGAGAGTGGGCCAATAGAACCCAGATTGCAATACCTTGTGTGTAGTTCTATCTCCAGTGTGGTGTCCTCTGTAAGACTCGGAGTGGCACTTGCGTAGGATCTGTTCCTGTTCATGCTCAGGTACGCAACGTCTAATAACACCATCTACTCCTTCTTTATAAAGGTGTGGGTCATCCCAGAAGTAATGTCTTAAAACATAGAAAAACTTTTTCTTTTGTTGGTATGTGAAACTAGGTGGTATAAATTTAGCAATAATCAGCATACCATGGAGCATTATGAGAAGCATTTATGACATTTAATTGCTCATCAGGAAAGCTATCATCAATAGGTAGTAGGTTATCAAGAACATTTTCTAACATAACAAGTTATCTGCAACGGGGTTCTCAGCTCCCTTTCTATCAATAATATGCAGATCAAATTCTTGTAGCAAGATAACCCATCTAATAAGTCTAGGTTTAGCATCTTTCTTTTCCATAAGATATTTAATAGCAGTATGATCGGTGTGAACAGTTACTTTAGAATCAACAATATAAGGTTTGAACTTATCACAAGCAAACACAACTGCTAAAAATTCTTTTTTGGTGGTAGCATAATTTCTCTGGGCACTGTCTAGAGTTTACTAGCATACTGAATAACATTTAATTTCTTATCAACTCTTTGTCCTAAAACAGCACCAACAACATAATCACTAGCATCACACATAATTTCAAAGGGTAAATTCCAATCAGGCGGCTGAACAATAGGTGCAGAAATCAAGGCCTTCTTAAGAATTTCAAATGCTTCTACACAATCATCACCAAAGACAAAAGGAACATCTTTTTGCAAGAGATTAGCGAGAGGCCTAGAAATTTTAGAGAAGTCTTTAATAAACCTCCTATAGAAACCAGCATGACCAAGGAAACTTCTTATACCTTTGATATCTTTAGGACACAGCATCTTTTCAATAGCATCTACTTTAGCTTTATCAACTTCAATACCTCTTTAAGAAATTTTATGCCCCAAGACAAAACCTTCATTAAGCATAAAGTGGCACTTCTCCTAATTCAATACAAGATTAGTTTCTTCACATCTCTGCAAAACTCGATCAAGGTTGCTTAAGCAATCATCAAAAGAAGTTCCGTAAACGGAGAAATCATCCATGAAAACCTCAACAATCTTTTCACAAAATTCAGAGAATATAGCAGTCATACATCTTTGAAAGGTAGCAGGTGCATTGCATAAACCAAAAGGCATATGTCTATAAGCAAAGGTATCAAAAGGGCAAGTAAAAGTGGTTTTCTCTTGATCCTCTTTTGACACAGGTATTTGAGAGAAACCAGAATAACCATCTAGAAAGCAAAAATGTGTATGTTTGGATAATCTTTCTAGCATTTGATCAATAAAAGGTACAGGGTAATGATCTTTTCTAGTAGCTTTATTTAATTTGCAGAAATCAATTACCATTCTATAACCCGTGACAATTCTTTGAGGAATCAATTCATTCTTATCATTAGGAACAACAGTAATACCTCCCTTCTTAGGGACACAATGAACAGGGCTCACCCATCGACTATCAACAATAGGATAAATTATACCTGCCTCCAGAAGCTTTAGTATTTCATTTCTTACCACTTCTTTCATCTTAGGATTTAACCGTCGTTGATGATCAACAACTGGTTTAGCATCTTTCTCCAATTTAATTTTGTGCTGACATAGAGTGGGACTAATGCCCTTAAGATCATCAAGAGTATATCCAATAGCGGCACGGTACTTCTTGTTGGGGAATGTAGCATGCAATTTCAAAAAATTTCCTACGAGCACGCAAGATCTATCAAGGAGATGCATAGCAACGAGAGGGGGAGAGTGTGTCCATGTACGCTCGTACCGAAAGCGGAAGCGTTAGGTTAACGCGGTTGATGTAGTCGAACGTCTTCACGATCCAACCGATCTAGTACCGAACGTACGGCACCTCCGAGTTCAGCACATGTTCAGCTCGATGACATCCCTCGAACTCTTGATCCAGCAGAGGGTTGAGGGATAGTTTCGTCAGCATGGCGGCGTGGTGACGGTGATGGCTTCGCTTAAGCACTACGACGCTAGGAACGGAGGAGTAAACTGTGGAGGGGGCACCGCACACGGCTAAGAGAATAACTGTTATGCTTTGGGGTGCCCCCTTGCCCCCGTATATAAAGGAGGAGGGGAGGAGGCGTCCGGCCTAGAGGGGCGCGCCATGGGGGGAGTCCTACTAGGACTCCCGGTCCTAGTAGGATTCCCCTTTCCTTTTCCGGAGTGGGAAAGGGGGAAAGGGAGAGGGAGTAGGAGAGGGAAAGGAGGGCGCCGCCCCCTCCCCTAGTCCAATTCGGACTCCCATGGGGGGGCGCGGCCACCCCTTGTGGGCTGTCCCCTCTCTCTCCCGTGGCCCACGAGCCCCATGACTTCCCCCGGGGGGTTCCGGTAACGCCTCGGTACTCCGAAAAAATACCCAAACCACTCGAAACCATTCCGGTGTCCGAATACCATCTTCCAATATATCAATCTTTACCTCTCGACCATTTCGAGACTCCTCGTCATGTCCATGATCTCATCCAAGATTCCGAACAATCTTCAGTCACCAAAACACATAACTCATAATACAAATCGTCATCGAACGTTAAGCGTGCGGACCCTACGGGTTCGAGAACTATGTAGACATGACCGAGACTCATCTCCGATCAATAACCAATAGCGGAACCTGGATGCTCATATTGGTTCCTACATATTCTACGAAGATCATTATCGGTCAAACCGTAATGACAACATACGTTATTCCCTTTGTCATCGGTATGTTAATTGCCCGAGATTCGATCGTCGGTATCCTCATACCTAGTTCAATCTCGTTACCGGCAAGTCTCTTTACTCGTTCCGTAATGCATTATCCCGTAACTAACTCATTAGTTACATTGCTTGCAAGGCTTATAGTGATGTGCATTACCGAGAGGGCTCAGAGATACCTCTCCGATACACGGAGTGACAAATCCTAATCTCGATCTATGCCAACCCAACAAACACCTTCGGAGACACCTGTAGAGCATCTTTATAATCACCCAGTTATGTTGTGACGTTTGATAGCACACAAGGTGTTCTTCCGGTATTCGAGAGTTGCATAATCTCATAGTTAGAGGAATATGTATAAGTCATGAAGAAAACAATAGCAGTAAAACTTAATGATCATTATGCTAAGCTAACGGATGGGTCTTGTCCATCACATCATTCTCCTAATGATGTGATCTCGTTCGTCAAATGACAACACATGTCTATGGTCAGGAAACTTAACCATCTTTGATTAACGAGCTAGTCTAGTAGAGGCATACTAGGGACACTCTGTTTGTCTATGTATTCACACATGTATCAAGTTTCCGGTTAATACAATTCTAGCATGAATAATAGACATTTATCATGATATAAGGAAATATAAATAACAACTTTATTATTGCCTCTAGGGCTTATTTCCTTCACTTCTTCAGAGTTTTCAATAATTTCCTTTCTTCATGCTCTGAAAGGTTAGCACTAATAATAACAGGATATATCTTCTTTTCATCAAGGTAAGCATATTTCAGAGTATCAGGTAATTCTTTAAGCTCAAACACGGGATCACCCTTAGGTGGGGGAGGATCCCCAAGGATTTCAACAGGCAAATTGTGTTTCAAAATAGGTCCTTGATTAAAGAATACTTCATCTATTTCCCTTCTTTCATTCATAAACATATCATTTTCATGGTCTAGCAAATATTGTTCTAAAGGATCAGCAGGAGGAACGGCAATAGAAGCAAGACCAATAATTTCATCTTTACTAGGAAATTCTTTATCATGGGGTTGTCTATGAAATTTAGAGAAATTAAAATCATGAGACATATCCCCCAAACCAACAGTAACAATATCTTTCTCGCAGTCTATCTGAGCATTAACGGTATTCAAGAAAGGTCTACCAAATATAATGGGACAAAAATTATCTTGTGGGGAAGCAAGAACAATAAAATCAGCAGGATATTTTATCTTTCCACACAAGACTTAAACATCTCTAACAATCCCAATTGGTGATATAGTATCTCTATTAGCAAGCTTAATAGTAACATCAATAGCTTCTATCTCAGCAGGAGCAATATCATTCATAATTTCTTTATATAAGGTAAAAGGAATTGCACTCACACTAGCACCCACATCACATAACCCATGATAACAATGATCTCCTATTTTAACAGAAACAACAGGCATGCCAACAACAGGTCTATGTTTATCTTTAGTATCGGGTTTAGCAATTCTAGCAGCTTCATCACAGAAATAAATAACATGCCCATCAATATTATCAACCAAGAGATCTTTAACCATAGCAATACTAGGTTCAACTTTAATTTGCTCAGAGGGAGTAGGTGTTTTAGTATAACTCTTACGAACCACAGTTGAAGCTTTAGCATGATCCTTTATTCTAACAGGGAATGGTGGTTTCTCAATATAAGCAGTAGGAACAACAGGATCAACATTATAAGTAATGGTTTCTTCTTCAACTTTAATAGGTTCTACTACTTTAACTTCAATGGGATGATGATATTTAAACCACTTCCCCTTAGGAAGATCAACATGAGTAGCAAAAGATTCATAGAAAGAAGCTACTATCTCAGAGTCAAGTCCATATTTAGTGCTAAAATCATGAAAAGCATCGGTATCCATAAAAGATTTAACACAATCAAACTTAAGGTTTATACCTGACTCCTTAGCTTCGTCGAGATCCCAATCTTTAGAGTTGTGTTTAATTATTTCCAATAAATCCCATTTGAATCCAATATCCTTCTTCATATAGGAACCAGTACAAGAAGTATCGAGCACGGATCGATCATTATGAGAAAGCCGAGCATAAAAATTTTGAATAATAATTTCTCTTGAGAGCTCATGATTGGGGCATGAATATAACATTAACTTAAGCCTCCCCCAAGCTTGAGCGATACTTTCTCCTTCATGAGGCCAAAAATTATATATATAACTCCGATCACGATGAACCAGATGCATAGGATAAAATTTCTGATGAAATTCCAATTTCAATCGGTTGTTGTTCCATGATCCAATATCATCCAATAGCCTATACCATGTCAATGCCTTTCCCTTCAAAGATAAAGGGAAGACCTTCTTCTTGACAACATCCTCGGGTATACCTACAAGCTTAAATAAACCACAAACTTCATCTACATAGATTAGGTGCATATCGGGATGTAATGTTCCGTCTCGTACATACGGATTAGCTAGCAGTTTCTCTATCACACCCGAAGGAATTTCATAATAAATAGTTTAAGTAGGTGCAGTAGGTTGAGGAGCAACTAATTGTGGTTCCGGGCGAGGTGAAGATACCCCGAACAAACCCCTCAAAGGATTATTTTCCATAGTAACAAGTGACAGTAAATTTCAGCACGCTATATAAATGTGTCCTTACCAAATTTCACTTACCAAAGGCACTTCACTCCCCGGCAACAGCGCCAGAAAAGAGTCTTGATGACCCACAAGTATAGGGGATCTATCACAGTCCTTTCGATAAGTAAGAGTGTCGAACCCAACGAGGAGCAGAAGGAAATGCCAAGTGGTTTTCAGCAAGGTATTCTCTGCAAGCACTGAAATTATCGGTAACAGATAATTTTGTGAAAAGATAAATCATAACAGGTAACAAGTAAATAAAGTAACTAAGGTGCAGCAAGGTGGCCCAATCCTTTTTGTAGCAAAGGACAAGCCTGGACAAACTCTTATATAAAGCAAAGCGCTCCCGAGGACACATGGGAATTGTTGTCAAGTTAGTTTTCATCATGCTCATATGATTCACGTTCGTTACTTTGATATTTTGATATGTGGGTGGACTGGTGCTTGGGTGCTGACCTTCCTTGGACAAGCCTCCCACTTATGATTAACCTCTCTCGCAAGCATCCGCAACTACGAAAGAAGTATTAAGGTAAACCTAACCATAGCATGAAACATATGGATCCAAATCAGCCCCTTACGAAGCAACGCATAAACTAGGGTTTAAGCTTCTGTCACTCTAGCAACCCATCATCTACTTATTACTTCCCAATGCCTTCCCCTAGGCCCAAATAATGGTGAAGTGTCATGTAGTCGACGTTCACATAACACTACTAGAGGAAAGACAACATACATCTCATCAAAATATCGAACGAATAACAAATTCACATGATTACTTATAACAAGACTTCTCCCATGTCATCAGGAACAAACGTAACTACTCACAATGCATATTCATAATCATAATCAGGGGAGTATTAATTATCATTAAGGATCTGAACATATGATCTTCCACCGAATAAACCAACTAGCATCAACTACAAGGAGTAATCAACACTACTAGCAACCCACAGATACCACTCTGAGGTTTTGGGACCGAGATCGAATACAAGAGATGAACGAGGGTTTGAGAGGAGATGGTGCTGGTGAAGATGTTGATGGATATTGACCCCCTCTCGATGAGAGGATCGATGGTGATGACGATGGCGATGATTTCCCCCTCCCGGAGGGATGTTTCCCCGGCAGAATAGCTCCGCCGGAGCCCTAGATTGGTTCTGCCCAGGTTCGCCTCGAGATGGCGGCGCTTCGTCCCGAAAGCTTCTCCCTGATTTTTTCCAGCGTAAAAGACACCATATATATCCAAAGATGGGCACCGGAGGCCTGCCAGGGGGCCCACAAGGTCGGGGGCGCGCCCTCCACCCTTGTGGCTGGCTGGTGGCCCCCCTCTGGTTCTTTCTTCGCCCAATATTTTTTATATGTTCCAAAAACATGCTCCGTGAAGTTTTAGGACTTTTGGAGTTGTGCAGAATAGGTCTCTAATATTTGCTCCTTTTCCAGTCCAGAATTCCAGCTGCCGGCATTCTCCCTCTTCATGTAAACCTTGTAAAATAAGAGAGAATAGGCATAAGTATTGTGATATAATGTGTAATAACAACCCATAATGCAATAAATATCAATATAAAAGCATGATGCAAAATGGACGTATCACGATCCATCGGGCTGCCGGCCGCGGCGCTTCCTTCTCGTCAAACACCACATCGTCCATGTCTTCTTCTCGCAGCCCTGGTTCCTTCATAAGCTGCTCAACATCATCGGTCTCTGTTGGTCCTAAGGCTGCAGAACCGGAAGCCGCGCTCGAAGGCATCTCAAACCCTAACCCGATTGAAACAATGATCGGGCCTTCTTGAGGAACTCTAAACCCTCCGCTCTCCACAGCCTAGCCGAGACCAGGAGGCATCACAGAGAACGCCCCCGGATCAAGCGCGAGGACGACGGGATGAAGCGAAGGAAGGGAAGAGCAGATCTCGATGGCGGCGAAAGATCGCCCCGAGAGGACCAAAACCCTAGTGAGAGGGGAAAAAATATCAGCACAGGTACGCATAATCTGATCTGGCCAACCCGTTGAAAACGAGTCCACCCCCGCTGAGACCAACTGACCAAACCAGCTGAAAAGGTTTTGTATTAATGACTGGGTTTTTAACAGAATTCTGGGTTCTTAGAGACCAAGTGCTAGAATTCTGAATGGTGTGTACTATCCGGATGGAGAGTTATTGACAGCCGATCTAGGTGGGCACCCTTCTCAGATATGGAGGGGATATTAGAGGGTCGTGACATTTTGAAGCTCGGACTGATCCAGAGGATAGGTAATAGAAACACAACGAGTATTTGGGACATGAACTGGCTACCCTGGAAGGAAAACATGAGGCCCATTGTTGCATTAACTGTTGATCCACCTCACCTTGTGTCGGAGTTAATTGACCATGATAATGCATGTTGGAACACTACACTGATTGAGCAGGTATTCTTGCCATATGATGCAGCAGCCATCTTGAGGATCCCTGTTTGTACCAGGAATATGGAGGACTTTTGGTCATGGGGTTTCGAAAGAATGGAATTTATTATGTCCGGTCTGCTTACAGAATGATCGTCGCAACAAAAAGTAGGTGTGAGGACTTGCTGGAGGAAAGAGCAGGGTCCTCAAATAATGCAGATAATGAGCGTTGCTGGGAAACTTTATGGAAAGTGCAGGTGCCGGCGAAGCTAAAAAAACTTCTTTGGCGGTTGGCCAGAAACTCCTTACCAACTGAAGATGTGAGAAAGAAGAGAAAGATGTCACATCATGAAGAATGTTTTGTGTGTGGAGCTCAGGATTCTTGGAGACATAGCCTTCTCGAGTGCAACATGGCTCTTTGTGTTTGGTCTCCTGTAGACCATGACCTATTTGATCACATGATTGCTACATCAGAACCATCAGCACGAGCTTGGCTGTTTTCCATGATGGAAAGTCTGAACCATGAGGAGGTGACAAGGTTGACAGTTACTTTGTGGGCAATATGGTACGCTAGGAGGCAATTGGTTCATGAAGGAATACACCAAAGTCCCTATGACACACACAGGTTTGTTCTCAATTTCATAGCTGAGCTAGACCAATTGAATCCGGCGTCACAACCACAGTTGAGGACAGCCCCACATCAACCTCGTCAAGATTTCATGTGGATGCCACTAGCGGAAGGATTAGTGAAAATCGATGTAGATGCCGGAGTATCTTTGGACCGGAACGTGGGTACGGCAGCTACTGTGTGTCGAGCTCGTGATGGAACTTTGCTGGGCTCATCTTTGCTAGCCATTCATGGCATGATAGACCCTACGACGGTTGAGGCGATTGCATGCAGGGAGGGGATGTCCCTAGCGCAAGATCTTGGAATGGATCGCCTTTAAATCTCTTCAGATTGTAAGCAGGTGGTGCATCATATTCATCAAAGAGCCGGAGGAGACTACGGTACTATTATTAGAGAGATCTTACATACATCTATGTTATTTTCGTTGTGTAATTTTTCTTTTAAACCTCGAGAGTCGAACTATGAGGCTCATAGGCTTGCTAGGTTTGGTGTTTCTCTCCCTGTAGGGAGGCATCTGTGGTTGGGTTCTTCGCATGACCCAATTGTAATTCCTATGAACATTTTAGCTAATAAATAAAGGCCTAGCAAGATTTTCTAAAAAAAACATGGGTTAATTTAGGGAATTATATAAAAAAATTAAACTGAAAAAGAAGAGACTTTTTTTTCGCGAATACGCAAGCTGCGTATCTTTGCATTGATAGAAGGAGAAAGTAGCATGGGATTACAACGCTTACATGGCCATGTACGCAGGAGGCATGGTGCACGAGCGTCGGAGCAAACTTGGAACCAGGGGTTTGCTCAGCCCTAATGTCTAACCTAGTAGCTACTCGCCAGGGATGATGTTAAGTAGCCCTTTGGCGCCTGCCTTTGCCCATAGGCGCGCCTCATCCTTGATGGTGTCGGAGACGAGGGTGAGCGAGGGAGTGGCTCAGTCGAAGATGCACGCGTTGCAGTGTTTCCAGAGCCACCACGACGTGAGTATGATGAGGGAGGAGAGGCCTTTTCGCACGGGGGCCGGCGAGCGGTCGATGCAGGCAGACCACCATGTTTGGAAAGGGGTGTCCTCAGATGGAAGATCGACGGCCATGCGAGCCCAGCCGAGGACCTCGTGCCAAACCTGACGCGAGAACGAACAGGCCGCGAGGAGGTGATGCATGGACTCGAGCTCTTGATCACATAGAGCGCACGTGTCCTCGTGTGGCAAGCCGTGGCGGGCAAGCCGCTCCGCGGTCCAGCAGCGGTCTTGCATGGCAAGCCAAAGGAAGAACCTGACGCGAAGAGGCGCCCATGGACGCCAGGTGAGCCGCCAGTGGGGATCTTCGCAAGCACCAAAGAAAAGCGCCTTGTAGCAGGAGCTCGCCGAGTATGTGGCGGAAGCAGTCCAACGCCAGGAGAGCACGTCCGGCGTGGAGGAAAGCGGTGTGTGGCGCACCAGGCGCCAGAGGTCGACGTATTGCACCATGGCCGCCGGGCCAAGTGTGCCTCGAATGTCGTGGACCCAAGAACGCAGGTGAAGGCCGTCGCGCACACCGCGGTCTTTGCGGAGGCGGCGCGGGACGGGAGTGTAGACGAGAGGGGCGATCTCAGCAACGGACTTGCCGTTGAGTGGTCGGTCCAAAAGCGACAAGTGTCGCCAGAGCCAAGTTGCCAGCTTGTGGAGGCGCGGAAGATGGCGTTTGCGTCGGCGTCGTGAGGGATGGGGAGGTGGCTCCACGGTCGCGAGGGGTCTGTGCGCTGGAGCCACAGCCAGCGAACGCGCAGGGACAGGCCCGTGCGGTAGATGTCACGGATGCCAAGGCCGCCGTGGGAGATGGGGCGGGACACCCGTTGCCAGTTGACGCGGAATTGGCCTCCGTTGGCCTCCTTGTGGCCCGCCCAAAGGAATCCACGGATGATCCGATTCACCTTCTTGATGGCCGTTTTGTTGAAGGCGATGGCCGTGAGGAAATGCGTGGGGATGGCGAAGAGGACGTGCCGCACTAGGGCAAGGCGATCACCTTGAGAAAGCATGGAGGCGCGCCAGGTGGATAGCTTGCGGCCGAGCTTGTCGATGATTGGCTCCAGACTCGTCGAGCAGGTCTTGCGGACGGCAAGAGGCAGCCCAAGGTAGGTGATGGGGAAGTGCGCCACAGGGCACTGCATCTCGGAGGTGATCGTGGCGATGTGCTCGTCAGTGCACTGGATCGGGGTTGCTGAGCATTTGTTGAAGTTCGTGTGCAACCTAGAAGCCCTTCCGAAGACTTGGAGGAGGGTGCGCACGGCAGCGATGTCATGGCTGTCCGGATGACAAAAAACGACGACATCGTCCGCGTAGAGAGATATGCTGGTTGCCGCATGCCGGGTGGTGAGGCGGTGTAGGAGGCCGGTGTCCACAGCCCGCAACAGCATAGTATTGAGGACGTCGATCACGATCGTGAAAAGCATGGGAGATACCGGATCACCCTGTCTCAGGCCATGGGCATGGTCAATCGGGGGGCCTGGGTGACCGTTGATGAGCACCCTCGTCGAGGCCGTGGAAAGAAGGATAGAAATCCACTCGCGCCAGCGTGGCCCGAAGCCAAGGTGCGTCAAGACCTGGAGGAGAAATGGCCAGGACACGCTGTCAAAAGCCCGCGCGATATCAAGCTTGAGGAGCATTCGCGGCGCCTTGAGGTTGTGGAGGAGACGGGCCGTTTGCTGCATGAGCATGAAGTTGTCGTGGATGCACCGTCCTCCGATGAAAGCACTTTGGTTGGTAGAGACCATGGATCGTAGGTGAGGTGCCAGCCGAAGGGAGAGCAGCTTCGCGACAAGCTTGGCAAAAATGTGGATAAGACTAATCGGCCGGTAGTCATAGAGTGATCTCGCGTCCGCACGCTTCGGGAGCAAAGTGAGCAGAGCCTCGTTGAGCTTTTGAAAGCTTCGGCCGTTCATGGAGTATAGCTTGTCGAAAGCCTCACGGAAGTCGTGCTTGATCGTGTCCCAACAAGCAACTAGGAACTCGGAAGTGAAGCCATCGGAGCCGGGCGCCTTGCCGGCCGGCAGGCTTTTGACGGCGTCCCAGATCTCGTCATCGGTGAAGGGCGCGTCTAGTACAAGCAGGTCGAACTGCGGGACTTGGAGAGCGTGGAGATCAAGCGTGATATCTCGCTCTGAAGCGGTACCGAGCACCTCGGAGAAGTGGTCGAAGGCGGCGTCAATCATGGCGTCATGATTGGTGACAGTGTTGGGGCCCACCTGGAGGCTCGTCATGAGATTGCGTTGCTTGCGGTGGGCCGCATGGATCAAAAGAAGAGACTTGCTAGTAGTATATATACACCCAACAAACGGAGTAAAAATTGGCCTCAATGGAGGAAGCAAAAATGGAGGGAGTACGGTTGATCTCAGCTAGGGCCGGCCATGCGCATGCATCGGGTGAATTGTTCGGCCCGTTGCTTGTGCCATGCCATAGTTCTTCCATCGCGGAAAGAGTTTTGCATCACTCCACGCATGGAAATAAGCGGCATTCTTTGCTTTGACCATTTAAATCAGTGCAACGTCGGTCACTCAGCTACTGTAATAACTACTCCTTGGAGACCGTGCTGGATCAAAAACAGATTAAAACATGGGCGTGAGCGTTGATTTTGGCAGTCGAGCTACAGTAGTGTTGGGCCTTGGTTCTTGGGTGGTGCGAAAATTCGTTGCACGTTCCTTTCATCCAAGTGTTTCAGTACTAGTACTGCATGCTACGTACAGGCACACGTGTTCGAGGCGCACACAGTGCGCGTGCGTAGCCTGCAGCGCATGCAAGGTCCCGACCGGTCTATGGACACCGTGCGTAGCGCGAACCGTTGCTGATGCGCGGGCGGGCGCGTCGGACTTTGGGCTCGGCATGCATGCATGGAGATGGAGACATGATACTAGTAGTAGCCACGGCAAAGAGCAATGCAGTGAATATTCAGGGCGCTAATAATTCTGGCGCCTCTGTACAATATTTTGTCACCAAAAGTGTGTTGCACTTGCGGAGGTATGGATTGGACAGATTTTTCTTTTTCTTCCCAAAGATGATGGACTCATGGTACTGCCTTGAGCAAGTAGTTCATGGTGTAGTCCTTGGTGCAGAGAGAGATGCACTAATTGGCAACATGATACCAAAGAGAAATGCAGTACTGGGTATCTACGAATTTCAGGGTTGTCTGCCCAATGCACATCCATTCTGTATCAAAATTAGGGATCGCTTACACGTCAGGCACCTAACTTTTTTTAGCTTGCATCAGTCACTTTCATTTAGGACCGCCAGATCTTCATCCTACAATCCTCATGTACCTCCCCACTCCCCAGTCCTAACCGCCTGCCTCTGCCCCTCCCTCGGCGGCGGTGACTATCGCCGCCTTGCCTTCCCACCCTCGCCCCATTGTTGTGCTGGCCGCCGCCCTCGGCCTTCCCTATAAGCCTCGACTCGATGTACAACTCTGGCATCCCCCCTCCCCCCTCCCCTGCAACCCGGCCCCAATTAAGTTCCAAACTCGCTCCAGCCGGCTCCCGCTCATACAAGGCTCGGCCTCGTTGTCGCCGGCGTTCGCCATTAGAGCTTCTCAAGTCGTCAACTCCTTCGGCCTCGCGCTGCACGAAAAAAATGACCGGCCCTAGAATTTTCAACTTGTGCATGTAATTTAGTAAGAGCATCTCCAACAGACGCACAACCGAGAGGAGCGCTAATTTTTTTTACAGCACCGAAATAGCTTTTTTTGCACGCAGCAGGGCGCTTGCTCCAGCAGCCACGGCAAAATATGGCGCGGCGATAGCTCCAACAGGCGCGCTAAATTTCCTGCGTGCGCGAGCAGTCGGCGCTTGGCAAATATGATCAACACATATCCATTTGACAATATGATGATGTTTCAAACATAAATAAGTGTGCAAAATTAGAGTTGGAGCAACATGGCATAGTTCAATTGCATGGCATAGTTCAAAATCACCCAACCAAGTTCATGACAAATAAAAGTTCACACAAACAAATGTCACATCAATAATCATGCCACATCATTCTTCCTCTTCTTCCGACTCTTCCGAAGACGATTCTTCCTCATCTTCTTCATTTTCAAGATCGTCAGCGTCATCGGGAGCTCGGATGGTGTTCGCAAGATCTACAACGGCATCATGCGAAGGTATGTGATGCACACCGGAAGCCATGCGTCCACCAATGTCACCCGAAGGTGCTCCCATGCTTCCCATGAGAGACCCAAAACTCATGCCTTCCAAGCCTCCCATGGTAGCTCCGAAGCCACTCACGCCTCCCATAGATGCTCCCATGCCTCCCAAGCCGCCCATGGTAGCTCCGAAGCCACCCATGCCTCCCATGCCTCCCATGGCGCCCATGCCACCCATGTTTGTTCCCAAGCCTCTCATGGTAGCTCCCATGCCTCTTAAGCCTTCCATGGCTCCCATGCTTTCTCCTATGCCTCACATGGCTCCCATGCTTGCTCCTATGCCTCCCATGGCCATGGATCTTTTTTGGACCAAGACTTCATCACGGGAAAGATTGACGTACTCATTTTGCCTATCATCAAAGGTAGATGTGTCCGTGAAGAACAATAACTTCTCCCATGCCAATATTCTATCTCGCTCCTCCATGGCCAATTTCTTCTCCTCCAATGCAACCTTCCTCTCCTTGGCCCCCACCCTCCTCTCCTCGGCCGCCAACCTCCTCTCCTCGACCACCGCATCTTGGCTCCTTGCCATCCTCCTTGCCTCGTTTGCTTCCTTTCTTGCTTTCACAATAGCTTCCATAACATTTTTTAACTCATCATCTCCTTTCCTCTTCTTCTTTTCTTTTGCTTCTTTCCTATCTCCATTTGGTCTTTTTGGCTTGGAGTAGGCAACCGAGTTTGGTGTAGGGCTTCTCTTGCCGCCATCACTTGATGCCTCCTCCCCCTCATCATCATCCAAATCAATAGTTGCCTTTCTTTTCTTGCTCTCCTCTTGGTCATCATGGGGCTTCCATTTCTCTTCATCCTTCAACACAATGTAGCAATGGGGCAACACAAATGCTCTCCCTTTCTTGACCTTCCCTTTCTTGGTCTTCTTCTCTTCTCCTTGAAATAAGTTTTGTGCAATAGTGAGCTACAAACAAAAGAACAAGTTAGCACTTGAAACACCAAAGAGGAAGCATGAACATGGAACATAAAGAAATGACACTTACCCTATCTCTATCATTAGTGCCACTTGGGTTTACCGTGTCAACCGCCTTAAGTGTCGCCGCCCACCTTTGACAATCTTTGTTGATTGTCGACCAGCGGGGGCGAAGAGATCTATCGGTGCGCTCAATTCCACTCTTGTTGTGTATATCAAAGTGCTCCTTCATCCGGACCCAATATGTATCTCTACTTTGGTCCCCTCCAATGTTGGCATCCATAGACACATGCAACCATGTACTGCATAGCAATGTCTTCGTCCATGGTGTAGTTGCCCGCTCTTCCTTTCGGTGCATCGACCATACCCTCACCATCCTCGTCCACCTCAAACTTATGATCAGCTTCATGCATTTCATTGGTTTGAGACCAATGAGAATTGTTCGAGCCAACACCCATAGTTGACATATAGGTGTCATCATTGAAACTACAAAGTATGTAGAAGAAAACTAAGCTATCCATATGTATCCATTCATGTAAAAAACAACAACAAAAAAGGGGGGCGAAATGATACCTTGTGGGCATTTCATCAAACACCTTGTGCGCATTGGCCGTCAGCGCAACAAATTGCGAGTTCTCCGGCGCTTCGGTCGGCGGAGGCACGGCTGAACGCCCTGCAAGTTTCTTCTTCGGCCGCCTAGAAGAGCCGTCCGCCGCTTTGTTCTTCTTCCGGGCCGCCGCCACCGCCGCATTTAGATGCTTGGAGACGGGGAGCCGTGGCTTCACGGCGGGCGGTGGCGCAACGCCACCCTGCTTAGGTTGTTCGCGGCGTCGTGAAAAGGCCACGCACGAGACCGGTGCTTGGAGGAGGGGCGCCGGCGGCGAAGCCGAAACTCAACCCCGCGCTAGGGTTTGCGGCGTCGGCGGCGGCAGCGGCGGAGGGGTCGCGGGTGTAGGGAGGGGTTGGGGGGATGTCGGCGCAACCTTCCACCGGTCGATTTTCGCCGGCGGCGGCGCGGGGCGGCGAAGGCGGGGCGGCCGGAGAGGTTGGCGGCAGTTGGTCGCTGCGCGCAAATGTCCAACGCGCGGCAGCACGAAATAACCAGCGCGTGATGCCATTTTCCTCCGCGCGTTGAACCCATTATACCACGCGCACGATTATTGCGCGGCTGCTGGAGCGCCCGTACGCGCCACGCGCAGGAAAAAACTGTTTTTTTCCTGCTCTAAACGTGCAAAAAAAAAATGGTTAGAATTTAGAACGAGGCGCACACAGATCAAGCATTTGATTGCATGCAACGCGTGTGCATGCAACAGCCTTATCCATTGGTTGTTAGTACAAGATATACTCGTACTCGTACATGGTGGTGAGCCCTTTCTTCTCCGTACGTAATTCCCGATAAAAATTGGCACAATCTTCTGGTTTCACCACTTTGCCCGTAATGTGAACACGAACAGGTTAAATGAATGTGAAAGCACGCGCGTCCACACCAGCACAAATGGTTGAAACCCGAAAAAATCTCCTCACCGCCGTAATAAACTCAACTCCTTTTCCCAGGCGTCCATCTACTCTGCTATATCTATATGAACGCCCTGCGCGCGCCGACGGATTCCATCTGTGCAACCAATCTGGCGCCATGGGCCGCACCGCCGGTTCCTCGTCGAGGCAGAAGAGGAAGAGCGCGGGAGGTGGTGACGAAGAGGGCGAGCTCGTTCGTCCGAGGGCGTCTTATTCAGGCGTTGTGGTTGCATCGGCCGCCATTCCCCTGGCGGCGAAACAAGCGGCGGCTCCTCCTCTCGTGCTGCCGATAAAACAGGACGCGGTTGCGGTTGCACCGCGGGCTTCACCTCCCGCGCAGCACCAATCACCCCGGCGGCGCGTCACCAACAGCGCACTACCCCAGCCGGCCGCCGTCGACGGTGCCACCGCGGCCAACAATGCCGTCATCGTCGGGGCTTCGAGCGCCACTGCTTCACCGCCTTCCATCAACGGTGCCACACCCGCTTCCCCACCGTTTCCGTGGGCGACCAACCGTGCCGCCATACATCACCCGGTCTCCTATCTCTTCGAGCGGGGCATCACCACCGTGGAGGGTGAGGTCAAGTGCAAACGCTGCGACGTCCTGAAGACGGTCTCCTACAACATCGCCGTCAAGTTCAGGGAGGTCCGCGACTTCGTGTCCCGCAACATCCACGACATGGACGACCGTGCACCTAAAGCGTGGATGACCCCCGCTGTGCCGGACTGTGACGGGTGTGGACAGAGGAACAGCCTGCGTCCGGTGATACCGAAGGAAAAGGAGAGGATAAATTGGGTGTTTCTGCTGCTGGGGCAGACGCTTGGGCTATGCTCGCTGGAACAGCTCAAGTATTTCTGTGCGTGCACAGGTCAACACCGCACCGGCGCCAAGGACAGGGTGCTCTACTCCACCTACATGGAGCTTTGCAGCCAGCTCTGCCCTGACAGGCTCTTCAACCTGACCGCGGAGAGGCAGAAGAGGGGTCAGCAGTATTCCTGAGTACCCAATCCATGCATGTCACTGTCCATATGGCGTTTGTAAGCCAATTAATTATGTCATTCTTATGTCTTTTAATCTATCTATTGATCATATCGAATATTGGACTGTTGCAATCTATAGATTACTACTTCCTGGCTTCGAACAGTTTGGTTTAACCTTGCAATATATATGGAGGATCTCTTGTGGGTCCTAGATGTTATGTCGTTTGGAAGAAGAAAAAAGGAAATTTATACACTTTGTAATCACATATTTTTGCTACCGCTTTGTTCTTTCATGTGCCCTAACTTTGTTTTACTATGAAACTTTACTAGTACCACGGTTTTAAAAACAATTTTACTAAAGCAAATCTAGATGTGCCATAAGTATTGCACATCTAAGACCTATATCATTGAATCTTACGCGAAGATTCATGTGGATATTTCAATTTTTTTTCCTTTCTATGCTTGTTTGTGTCACTTAGATGTGCAATAACTAAGACACATCTAGAGTAGACAAACCCTTTTTAAAAACGAAACGGAAGGAAACACGCACCTACAAAAAGAATACATACGACTTTTCTTTCCCCTCTCGCAAGGCGACTAGGGAAAGCCTTCCTTCACTCGATCTCCGCCGACAAGCCTGTGGATTCCCCTCCCCTCTGCCTACCGATCCGACAGCCGGTGAAGGGGAGGGGAATCCTGGTGCCTTGCTCCCACTAGGTAGATAGGTAGGGTCTTGCTCCCTGCAGGAGCGTCACTTCTTCGAGTCAGTCTTTCAGGCTATGAACCTCCTCAAGTTTGTCCGTCAGATGGATTAGACGGACCTCCGACATAGATTCTTGCCAGCTCCTCGAAGAGGGAAGTTAGGGTTTCTCACCGTTCATGCACGTCGGTGGGATTTGGTGTCAAATTCTTCAGATCGATTCAACGGTGACGACTGTGGCTCCAGGGCGCTTGTCCTTAGGGGCACGTACACGAAGACGTTCAGGCTGTCAACGACAAGGTCAGGTCGGCTCCGATATGAGAGCAGCAACAACGGCGCAACGACTACTTGTTCTTACGACGACAATGGCCATTGAGTGTTTCATGGACTTCGATGTAATTTTTATTATATTTGAGGTGGTCTGTACTTCCGGTGAATGTTTTTAATTGATTTGATCTTATTCGAAAAAATGAAACAAAAAATATCTAGGAGATCAAGGCATGGGTACACCAAGCTTAAAAAACAACTTTGGTACCATCATTTTGCCCCCTTTGTTTTCTTGTCTAACACCATAAGATGATGGACTACTCATGGCTTATAAAAGATACTTTTAACAATTGACAAAACCATGTCTTGACTTAATGGTTTGTAGCAACACAACTCTTTGCTTCCCCCCTTCCTCCCCCATCAGTCAAAGGGTAAACGTATTGTAAGAACATACTCAAGCGATACAAGCAGTGTCATACACTTATATTTTTGTTGTGATATCTTGATTTAATAAATAGACAAAATGCAAGAATTTTATCGATTGACATGGATTTGGGAAGACTAGACTGGTTTGGGTCGAATTGGGAAAGGGTGTCTTCTAGTTATTTCAAAATGGAATAGAGTTTAGACATGTTACACGGATCTATTTATATAAACTATTAATATATAAATCACGTGAGGTTTCAATTCATGCAAGTTTGACTTCTAAATATCCAAGCGTTTCACGAAGAAGCAAGTGATGTTATAAGAGAGGATTTGAGTACAAACTACTAGTTGGCATTTCATACAATCTAAAAATAACTATTTAGTTATAGCTAAACCTGATAGTTGTGTACTCTCCAAATCTCATCAAGTTATTTGTCAGATACATACAATGTTAATTCTAAAACGATCTACCGCGTTAAATAGATATTCAAATATACTATGGAAATATTATGCATACAAACACAGTATGCATAGGAAAAAAAAAAGGTGGAGCATAAGCATTTATAGTTAAATCCATTATGACATGAAAAAAGATAAGCATTATAAATGTATTTTAGTCTTAGTATTACAATGACAAAAATTTATACAAACATGCAAGGGGATATTAGTTTTTATCATTTAATAAAGTTGAAGTGTTAATTTATAAAAAATATATTTAAAGTTCGGTATGATTAAGTAAAAAAGTTAAGTACAATATATTGAAAGTGAACTGGCGATCCGACCAGTAAAAAACTAAACCGGTGGCATGGCATCATCGATTCGATCGCCGGTTTGGTTTTTTAAACCATCTACACGAGAAAAATGACCAACCCTAGAATTTTTTTCTTGTGCCTGTAATTTAATATATAAACGCCCAAAAAATATATAAATGGTTGGAAGTTGGAACCAGATGATGCACGCAGATCAAATGCATCGGATTGCAAGCAACGAGACTTATCCATTGTTGTAACAAGATATTGGACATAAAAATCGGTGGAGACCTTTCCCCATACGTACACATTGGAGTAAATGACTGTGAAAACACGCGCACCCACACCAATCTGAAAGTAATTTTGTCTGAAAACCGAAAAAATCCACTCGCCGTAATTAACTCAACTGCAATCAAACCTCCAAGGCGCCGCGCGCCGGCCGATTCCATATCTGTGATCTGTCACCATGGGCCGCAGCACCGGTTCCTCGTCGGGGTAGAAGAGGAAGAGCACGAGAGGAGATGACCAAGAGGGCAAGCTCTTCGCAGATGGCCCACTCTGGCGCTTGTCCCCCGGCTCCATCTACAGCAGCAATGCCGGCTTGGCGGCTCCGCCAATGAATCCACAGGCATTACCGGTGGTGCGATGTACCTCCCCTGCATCGCCGTCAGTCTCATGGCGCATGTTCAGATGCACAGAGTCGTTTGTAAGAAGAAAAAGTGAACCGGTGGCATGCAATGGTATATTAGTTTTTATCATTCAATAAAGTTGAAGTATTAATTTATTAAAAAATATTGAATGGTAGATATGATGAAGTAAATTTATGAAAAAATCAAAAATCAAAAAATTTGGTTTCAAAAAAATCTGAAAAAATGTGTACAAGTAAACAAGGATGTGAGGTGTATGTGTGTAAAGTTTCGGATGAATACGTCAAAATGCGACATGTACAAAAAGACAAATTCATGGTGTGGGAGGATGAATGGTATCAATAAGCCCCAGATGTTTTTTGCACAACCCTCATTTCAACGTATTTCGTTATGGAAATTTACACACTTGTGCATTATGCCTTCCTCTATCCCTGTATTTTTTCAGATTTTTTTAAAATATAGAAATATGAATTTTCATGAATTTTGCATCTGGAGGCCTCCATGGAGATCGACCTCCAAAAGCAATTTCCGAATATAATTTTCCTTTTTTTTCGATAAAGGGTGAATTTATTGGCTCAAAAGAAGAATCAAGAGGATACAATATAATGAGCATACACCCGGCCTCTGCATAACTAGGATGCACACAGCCAACCCAACACTCACGCTAAAACCCACCAACGACTAGCAAAGTCATAAGACCAAAAGCTATGCATAGGTATGAAAAGGAAAAAAGAAATAAAAAAAGCCCCAAAGCGATCAGATCAGCGAACAACAAACTAGAACTGCGACCATATCCGCACCAACCATTGACACCACATTGACGATGAGGATCTTCAACAACAACGCCTTCCAGAAGGAAGCAACACTCAAGCGCCGCCGTCGCTGGATCCAACCACAAAGGCTAGAATCAAAGTTTTCACCCTGAAGAAACACTCCGGACGTATCCGAGCAATGCCTCCAACAAGGTCACGATGTAAAAAAAAACATCGCCATTGCCAGGGATGACCACTCGGGTCTGACCTAGGCTTTCGCCCCGGAGCTCGAGACCGGGTGCTCGCAACACCACCATCAAAGTCACACATGTGTTGTCTCCGCCGCTTTTCCACAATCCAAGCAGCTACAATTTAACCGCCGCCACTCCAACAACATTCCTCTGCGTCAAGTCATCGCCATAATTTGTAACTCACCACCGAAAGTCATTCACTGGATCAAGAGATAAAAACTCCCGAATTCACTTCGATGACCCCCGATGTCGTGGATACATAGAAAATCGTTGCAGAACGATCTACAGTCACCACCATATGCCCAATCAAATCTAGACGACCACCACCAATAGAGGATCACAACGGCGGCCTGCATCGCACATGCCAGAAGGCCAGCTCATCGCCGCAGCCTCGCATGTCCAGAGACCGCAGTGGCCGGAGCAGTGACAGCAAACACTGCGGTGAAGGAAATATGCCCTAGAGGCAATAATAAAGTTATTATTCATTTCCTTATTTCATGATAAATGTTTATTATTCATGCTAGAATTGTATTAACCGGAAACTTAGTACATGTGTGAATACATAGACAAAACAAAGTGTCCCTAGTATGCCTCTACTTGACTAGCTCATTTATGAAAGATGGTTATGTTTCCTAACCATAGACATGTGTTGCCATTTGATGAATGGGATCACATCATTAGGAGAATGATGTGATGGACAAGACCCATTCGTTAGCTTAGCATTATGATCGTTACAGTTTCATTGCTACTGCTTTCTTCATGACTTATACATGTTCCTCAGACTATGAGATTATGCAACTCCTGAATACCGGAGGAACACTTTGTGTGCTATAAAACGTCACAACGTAACTGGGTCATTATAAAGATGCTCTACAGGTGTCTCCGATGGTGTTTGTTGAGTTGGCATCGATCGAGATTAGGATTTGTCACTCCGTGTATCGGAGAGGTATCTCTGGACCCTCTCGGTAATGCGCATCACTATAAGCCTTGCAAGCATTGTGACTAATGAGTTAGTTGCGGGATGATGCATTACAGAACGAGTAAAGAGACTTGCCGGTAACAAGATTGAACTAGGTATGAGGATACCGACGATCGAATCTCGGGCAAGTAACATACCGATGACAAAGGGAACAACGTATGTTGTTATGCGGTTTTACCGATAAAGATCTTTGTAGAATATGTAGGAGCCAATATGAGCATCTAGGTTCCGCTATTGGTTATTGACCGGAGATGTGTCCCGGTCATGTCTACATAGTTCTCGAACCCGTAGGGTCCGCATGCTTAACGTTCGATGACGATTTGTATTATGAGTTATGTGATTTGATGACCGAAGTTTGTTCGGAGTACCGGATGAGATCGGGGAGGACATGACGAGGAGTCTCGAAATGGTCAAGAGGTAAAGATCGATGTATTGGAAGGCTATATTCGGACATCGGAAAGGTTCCGAGTGATTCGGGTATTTTTCGGAGTACCGAAGAGTTACGGGAATTCGCCGGGAGAAGTATTGGGCCTTATTGGGCCATACGGGAATAGAGGAGGCAGGCCAAAGGGAAGGAGGCGCCCCCCATGGGTCCGAATTGGACTAGGGGAAAGGGGGGGCGCCCCTCCCCTTGCCCTTTCCTACTCCCTCTCTCTTTCCCTCTTTCTTCTCTCCTACTCCGGAAAGGAAAAGGGGAATCCTACTAGGACTTGGGAGTCCTAGTAGGACTCCCCACACTTGGCGCCCCCCCTCTAGGGCCGGCCTCCTCCTCCTCCCTCCTTTATATACGTGGACAGGGGACACCCCAAAGGCACAACAGACAATCTCTTAGCCATGTGCGGTGCCCCCCTCCACAGTTACACACCTCGGTCATATCGTCGTAGTGCTTAGGCGAAGCCACTACAAAAAAAGACACATCCGTGACATTTTGGGCCGAACGAAATCTCTTTCTGTCATACTTATGACACTTCTATGACGATAATTGTGACAAAAGCCGGTATCATCATAGATGTGGTGGGGTCCTACTTCTGTGACAAAAAATCATGACAGAAACTGGGCTTTTCGTCCTGGGCGGGCCGGAGACACAACTGCATGACATTCTTTGGGCCGTCCATGACGGAAAAAACCATGGTAGAAGCGAGGGCGAGGAAAATATCGGGGTGTTCCCGGTTACGGTGGGTGGTCGGGGCTGAGCGATGCGCATTTCTCTCGTACACGCACACGCGTGGGTGCGAGGCGTTGGGCTCTAACTGAACCAGAGCGAGGCGTTTGGCTCTAACTGAACCCAAGCGATTGCACTGCAGGCTACGCGTTACTGAACCCGAGCGATCGATCGATGGCTGTTAACTGAACCCGATCGAGCGATTCCTTCGCTACTGCTGCTAACTCAAGCCGATCGATGTTGCTTCTGGATGAACAGTGAGCGTTGCTGGGGGGTTTGGATGAATAGTTCACGGTGGGGGTGGATGAACATGACCCCGTGGTGTTGCCTCTGGATGAACAGGACCCTGATCGATCGAGCCGGTTGGGGCTGGATGAACAGGACCCCGTGGAGGGCAGGCTGAACAGGACCACCCCATGGAGGGCAGGATGAACAGTAGCCTTTGGAGGGGTGGTTGAATAGGAGCCCATGGAGAGGGCTGGTTGAATAGTAGCCGGTGGAGTAGCGCGCGGTGGAGGCTGGATGAACGGGAGCCCGTGGATGACAGTCGCAGGTGGAGGCTGGAGGAGGTCGACGGTGGATGAACAGTAGCCCGTGGAGGCTGGAGGAGGTCGATGGTGGAGATGAACAGTATCCCGTGGAGTCCCGTTTTAAGGTACGCCACACTCCTCCCGATGAACAGGACCCCCGTTTCGACCATAGCGCTCCAACACAAGTCCGTTTCCTCCGTTTTGCGGTATGCCACACCCCACCCGATCAACAGGACCCCCGTTTCGACCGTAGGAGGTCCGTTTCCTCCGTTTTGCGGTACGCCAGACCCCTCCCGATGAACAGGATCCCGTTTCAAACATGGCCGGTCGAACACAAGGCCGTTTCCTCCGTTCTGCGGTACGCCAGGCCTCGTTTCCATCGGCTGTTTCGTCCAAGCCCTCCCGATGAACACGACGATGCATTCCGTTCCGACCCAGCCGGTTGGCTCCCCATGAACACGACGACGACGCTGTTTCTCCGTCTCGACCCAGCCATGTACACGAGCCCTAGCCGTACGTATGCGCGAGTAGGCGTTCGAGACCCTGCCTGTATGTACGTACGTGGCCGTATTTTCTTTCTTGCACACTGGCCGCTGTACGTACGTGTACATGCTACGTGCGCGCCTCTACTACGACACGTGCGTGCCTCTACATCGACCAGTATGTACGTACACATTCGCGACCAGAATGACAACGCTACATACGCTTCGACCAGGTGGGTCCCGACTGTCAGGCACTTCCTTGCCTGCGAAGATGTAGTTCGTGGGTCCCAGCAGTCAGGGGGGCGAATCGTTTTTTTTTCCGGACGCACTTCCTTGCGTGCAAAGATGTAGCTGGTGGGTCCGAGCAGTCAGGGGGAAACGTTTTTTTCGCGAAATACGGTGGCCCATCCGGTGGGTCCCCGCTGTCAGGTGGAGGAATAATTATTTTGCACGTAATAAGGAGGCACTTCCTTGCTGCGGCCGTGGACCCAGCTGTCAGCCTCTCCACGTACAGTCCACGTCCGATGGAAGCTGTTCCTTGACCACGTTGACCATGCCGCGCCGAGAGCACCAGGGCGGTGGACGACGGCAAGGCCTAGGATGGGGACGACGCGGAGCCGGGGAACACACGACAGTGGAAGCTCGCGCGGAGAGGAGTACGAGGGTTCACTAGTTCGGCTGCGGTGTGAGGCTGCCGTCACCGCAGGGCCTGGCCAGCGGTGGGAATAGTAGGGGGCTATGAGGCCTCTGCGGAAGCACAGCCGGCCACGGGAGGCAGGAGCATGCGGCACGACCGGCGCTGCTTTGGGCGGCTGGAGCAACAAGACCAGAGGTTGAAGAAGCACTACGACCGTTGGATGGACATCGTACGGTCCCTGGAGCTAGAATCGTTCATATTGACTAAGTTGACAAAGCACTCCGTCCCCGTCAACTTAGTAGGCCCACAAGTCAGCCTCCCACCAAGGTGGGTCCCAACCAGCAGGGGGAGTATTCATTTTTTGTGCATAATAGGGAGGCACTTCCGGTGGGTCCGAGCTGACAGCGGGGGAAACGTTTTTTCATGCAATACGGTGGCCCGTCCGGTGGGTCCCAGCAGTCAGGGGGGAAACGATTTTTTCGTGAAATACGGTGGCTCGTCAGGTGGGTCCCTGCTGTCAGGTAGAGGAATCATTATTTTCCACGCAATAAGGAGGCACTTCCTTGCTGCCGTCATGGACCCAGTTGTCATCCTCTCCACGTACAGTCCACGTCCAATGGAAGCCGTTCCTTGACCACGTTGACCACGCCGCGCCGAGAGCACCAGGGCGGTGGACGACGGCGAGGCCTAGGAAGGGGACGACGCGGAGCCGGGGAAGACGTGGCAGTGGAAGCCCGCGCGGAGAGGAGTACGAGGGTTCACTGGTTCGGCTGCGGTGTGAGGCTGCCGTCGCCGCAGGGCTTGGCCAGCGGTGGGAATAGTAGGGGGCGGTCAGGCCTCTACGGCAGCACAGCCGGCCACGGGAGGTAGGAGCATGCGGCACAACCGGCGCTGCTTTGGGCGGCTAGAGCAAGAAGACCAGAGGTTGAAGAAGCACTACGACCGTTGGATGGACATCGTACGGTCACTGCAGCTAGAATCATTTATATTGACTAAGTTGACAAAGCCCTTGGTACGCGTCAACTTAGTAGGCCCACAGGTCAGCTTCCGAAACGGTGCACCCCAGATGTCAGGGGGAGGAATCATTTTTTGGGCGGGTGAAGCTAGAATATCCGAGATTGAAGAAGAAGCACGACATCCGTTGGATGGACATCCAACGGCCACTGCTGCTAGAACCGTGTGTTGACTATAAGTTGACAAAGCCTTGCATACGCGTCAACTCTCTTTTTTTAGGGGACGCATCAACTTAGTAAGGCCACAAGTGTGTGGCAGAGAACTTATAGCTGAAGGAAATATGCCCTAGAGGCAATAATAAAGTTACTATTTATTTCCTTATATCATGATAAATGTTTATTATCCATGCTAGAATTGTATTAACCGGAAACATAATACATGTGTGAATACATAGACAAACAGAGTGTCACTAGTATGCCTCTACCTGACTAGCTCGTTAATTAAAGATGGTTATGTTTCCTAACCATAGACATGAGTTGTCATTTTATTAACGGGATCACATCATTAGGAGAATGATGTGATTGCTTGACCCATTCCGTTAGCTTAGCACTTGATCGTTTAGTATGTTGCTATTGCTTTCTTCATGACTTATACATGTTCCTATGACTATGAGATTATGCAACTCCCGTTTACCGGAGGAACACTTTGTGTGCTACCAAACGTCACAACGTAACTGGGTGATTATAAAGGTGCTCTACAGGTGTCTCCGAAGGTACTTGTTGGGTTGGTGTATTTCGAGATTAGGATTTGTCACTCCGATTGTCGGAGAGGTATCTCTAGGCCCACTCGGTAATGCACATCAATTAAGCCTTGTAAGCATTGCAACTAATGAGTCAGTTATATTATGAGTTTATATGTTTTGATGTACTGAAGGTTGTTCGGAGTCCCGGATGTGATCACGGACATGCTGAGGAGTCTCAAAATGGCCGAGACATGAAGATTGATATATTGGAAGCCTATATTTGGATATCGGAAGTGTTTCGGGTGAAATCGGAATTTTACTGGAGTACCGGAGGGGTTACCGGAACCCCCCGGGGGTTAATGGGCCATAGTGGGCCTTAGTGGAGAAGACGAGAGGTGGCCAGGGCAAGGGCCGCGTGCCCCTCCCCCTAGTCTGAATAGGACAAGGAGAGGGGGGCGACGCCCCCCCTTTCCTTCTTCTCCTCCACCTCTTTCCCCCTCTTCTCCTAATCCAACAAGGAATAGGGAGGGAGTCCTACTCCCGGTGGGAGTAGGACTCCTCCTGGCGCGCCCCTCCTGGCCGGCCGCACCTCCCCCCTTGCTCCTTTATATACGGGGACAGGGGGCACCCTAGAGACACAACAATTGATCGTTTGATCTTTTAGCCGTGTGCGGTGCCCCCCTCCACCATAGTCCACCTCGATAATACTGTAGCGGTGCTTAGGCGAAGCCCTGCGTCGGTAGAACATCATCATCGTCACCACGCCGTCATGCTTATGAAACTCTCCCTCAACACTCGGCTGGATCGGAGTTCGAGGGACGTTATCGGGCTGAACGTGTGCTGAACTCGGAGGTGCCGTGCGTTCGGTACTTGATCGGTCGGATCGTGAAGACGTACGACTACATCAACTGCGTTGTGCTAACGCTTCCGCTTTCAGTCTACGAGGGTACGTGGACAACACTCTCCCCTCTCGTTGCTATGCATCACCATGATCTTGCGTGTGCGTAAGAAAATTTTGAAATTACTACGTTCCCCAACAGTGGCATCCGAGCCAGGTTTTATGCGTAGATGTCATATGCACGAGTAGAACACAAGTGAGTTGTGGGCGATATAAGTCATACTGCTTACCAGCATGTCATACTTTGGTTCGGCGGTATTGTTGGATGAAGCAGCCCGGACCGACATTACGCGTACGCTTACGCGAGACTGGTTCTACCGACGTGCTTTGCACACAGGTGGCTGGCGGGTGTCAGTTTCTCCAACTTTAGTTGAACCGAGTGTGGC
This sequence comes from Aegilops tauschii subsp. strangulata, assembly GCF_002575655.3. NCBI lineage: Eukaryota > Viridiplantae > Streptophyta > Magnoliopsida > Poales > Poaceae > Aegilops > Aegilops tauschii. The sequence goes on from NC_053035.3 coordinate 466,823,880, forward strand.
TATGCCCGGTCCTTGCGAAGGTTAAAACAGCACCAACTTGACAAACTATCGCTGTGGTTTTGATGCGTAGGTAAGAACGGTTCTTGCTAAGCCCGTAGCAGCCACGTAAAACTTGCAACAACAAAGTAGAGGACGTCTAACTTGTTTTTGCAGGGCATGTTGTGATGTGATATGGTCAAAGCATGATGCTAAATTTTATTGTATGAGATGATCATGTTTTGTAACCGAGTTATCGGCAACTGGCAGGAGCCATATGGTTGTCGCTTTATTGTATGCAATGCAATCGCCCTGTAATGCTTTACTTTATCACTAAGCGGTAGCGATAGTCGTAGAAGCATAAGATTGATGAGACGACAACGATGCTACGATGGAGATCAAGGTGTCGCGCCAGTGACGATGGTGATCATGACGGTGCTTCGGAGATGGAGATCACAAGCACAAGATGATGATGGCCATATCATATCACTTATATTGATTGCATGTGATGTTTATCTTTTATGCATCTTATCTTGCTTTGATTGACGGTAGCATTATAAGATGATCTTGTTGGGGAACGTAGTAATTTCAAAAAATTTCCTACACACACGTAAGATCATGGTGATGCATAGCAACGAGAGGGGAGAGTATGTCCACGTACCCTCGTAGACCGAAAGCAGAAGCGTTAGCACAACGCGGTTGATGTAGTCGTACGTCTTCACGATCCGACCGATCAAGTACCGAACGCACGGCACCTCCGAGTTCAGCACACGTTCAACTCGATGACGTCCCTCGAACTCCGATCCAGCCGAGCTTTGAGGGAGAGTTCCGTCAGCACGACGGCGTGGTGACGATGATGATGTTCTACCGACGCAGGGCTTCGCCTAAGCACCGCTACGATATTATCGAGGTGGACTATGGTGGAGGGGGGCACCGCACATGGCTAAGAGATCCAAAGGATCAATTGTTGTGTCTATGGGGTGCCCCCCTGCCCCCGTATATAAAGGAGCAAGGGGGGAGGCGGCCAGCCAAGGAAGAGGGCGCGCCAAGGGGGGAGTCCTACTCCCACCGGGAGTAGGACTCCTCCCTTCCTTGTTGGAGTAGGAGAGAAGGAAAGAGGGGGAGAGGGAGAAGGAAAAGGGGGCTGCACCCCTTGTCCAATTCGGACCAGAGGGGGGGGGGGGTGCGCGCCTCCTTCCTTTTGGCCTCTCTCCTCTATTCCCGAATGGCCCAATAAGGCCCAATACTTCTCTTTGGCGAATTCCCGTAACTCTCCGGTACTCCGATAAATACCCGAATCACTCGAAACCTTTCCGAAGTCCGAATATAGTCGTCCAATATATCGATCTTTACGTCTCGGCCATTTTGAGACTCCTCGTAATGTCCCCGATCTCATCTGGGACTCTGAACTACCTTCGGTACATCAAAACACATAAACTCATAATATAACCGTCATCGAACTTTAAGCGTGCGGACCCTACGGGTTCGAGAACAATGTAGACATGACCGAGACACGTCTCCGGTCAATAACCAATAGCGGAACCTGGATGCTCATATTGGCTCCCACATATTCTACGAAGATCTTTATCGGTCAAACCGCATAACAACATACATTGTTCCCTTTGTCATCGGTATGTTACTTGCCCGAGATTCGATCGTCGGTATCTCAATACATAGTTCAATCTCGTTACCGACAAGTCTCTTTACTCGTTCCGTAATACATCATCCCACAACTAACTCATTAGTTACAATGCTTGCAAGGCTTATAGTGATGTGCATTACTGAGTGGGCCCAGAGGTACCTCTCCGACAATCGGAGTGACAAATCCTAATCTCAAAATACGGCAACGCAACAAGTACCTTTGGAAGCACCTGTAGAGCACCTTTATAATCACTCAGTTACGTTGTGACATTTGGTAGCACACAAAGTGTTCCTCCGGTAAACGGGAGTTGCATAATCTCATAGTCATAGGAACATATGTATAAGTCATGAAGAAAGCAGTAGCAACATACTAAACAATCGAGTGCTAAGCTAACGGAATGTGTCGTGGAATTGTCACGGCAGATGTCCTTGAACTAGGACTTAGTCGTGGAGCCATCGCAACTAGGAAGCTAGAAGGGGTTAAACGGGACAAGGAACACGAGGGTTATACTGGTTCGGCCCCTTACGGTGAAGGTAAAAGCCTACGTACAGTTGAGGTGGTATTGCTTATGGTTTCAATGACCAGGGAGCTTGATTGCTATGCCTGGCTCTCGATGAGATCTTACTTGTCCTGAACCGCCGCCGGGTCGCCCCTTTATATAGAGAGGTTGACGCCCAGCGGCTCTCAGAGTCCCGGCCGGCTCATAACAGTGTCCGGCTCGGACTCTTATCTATTCTTGCCTTACACTACAAGTTTGCCCTAACGGCGGCTAATGCTATGGGCCTTAAGCCATCTCCAGGTCTTGGGCCCGTTATTGACCCGCCGTCTTCATCTTTGGTACTGGGCTTCGCGTAGTAACCATCATGGGTAACCCGGCCCCTCCAGGGCGGGTGACTCCAACGGTTATATCCTCAACATTAGGCCCCAGATTGATTTGAGCCGGCTCATGTCAATCTTCAATTCTTTCGATAGAAAATCTCCGGCTTACAATCGTGTAAAGGTATAACCCGTCGTGACGTCATCTACTGGATTCTGGGTAACCTGCCGTGACGTCATCTTCCATTAAGTTAATTTTTTATTCTGTCGCATCTCCAACGGATCTTTCTTTAATGGTCATCCCGAAAATCGAGGCGCCTTTGTGGTGAGATAATCACGCCGTGGCCTCCGCGTTTCTCGCGCCCACTTAAGAGCCTCGTCTTATAAATAGCCCGGCCCGATAAGCCTCCAGTCACTCGTCTTCCTCCTCTCGCCACTGTTCTCCCGCTCGAGCTCCATCGCCGCCGCCGCCGCGGGTCTTCCTGTCTTCTCCAACTCAGGCTGCTGCATCAACCTGACGTGACCAGATAAACGGCGGCGACCTCCGCAACTCTCCAGCACCCGTAAGCCCTTGTTACTCCATAGAATAGATCCGCATTAGGGTTTTTGCTGTTCTTCCCGTGTTCGTCGCCGTTCATCGCGAGCTCCTGGTAGATTTCATTATTACCACCCCTTCTTGATCTGTAGACTGTATAGAACTGTTGCGGTAGTTGTTTCACACCCGTTTCCAATGTATATAAATCCCTTTTCCCTGCATAAAGGCTCCGTTCAAACCTATGAACTTCTTCTGCGTCTGTTTTAGGTCTAGAAACTTTCCTCTTTAGCCGACCGTTTTGATCCAAAATAATTACTGCGATTTGTGAAACCTGTTTTCACCATACTTAGTAAAAAACTGCATCTACTGAGCTATGGCGGCTTACATTTCCGGCTTAAAAGAAGCCACGCGCCGTAAAATTTTCCGGCTCAATAGAAACCACGCGCCGTAAAATTTTCCGGCTCATCTATGATAAATCTGTAGACAATTTGAATTGCTCTCAATACCTGCAGCGGCTTAGATAACCCGATGCATTTAGCCATATGTCATTAGGCCCCTTCATAAGCCGCCACGTTAAACATTAAACTATAAACTTCCTCCGGCTTATAATTGAACCGGACATTTCCTTTTATCATAGGCTTCCGTCTTTCACCATGCCTCCCAAAGCTCCCAAAGCAGCCATCACGTGCAACTGGATGAGGTCCAACGTCACCGACGAAACCTTAGCGGACTTTGTGAAGACGGGTTACCTGCCCAAGAAGGATGTCATGTCTTACCGCGCCCCTGACCCGTCAGAGGAGAGACCACAACCAAGGGACGGGGAGGTGGTAATATTTGCGGATCACATGAGCCGGGGCTTCGCACCGCCCGACTCAAAGTTCTTTAGAGATGTGCTGAATTTCTTTGATCTGCGGCCACAAGACATAGGACCCAATTCCGTGTCAAATATATGCAACTTCCAGGTATTCTGCGAAGTCTACCTTGGAGAAGAGCCCAGCCTTCTGCTCTTTAGAGAGCTATTCTATTTGAACCGCCAGAATGAGTGCGCCAACGGACCGAGCCTGGAACTTGGTGGAATCTCCATTCAACGCCGGAGAGACTGCCTCTTTCCCTACGCTGAGCCGCCCAGCCATCCGAAGGATTGGAACCAGACATTGTTTTATTGTCAGGACACTTCTCCGGCTGACGAGAGCCCGCTGCCCGGCTTTCGTGCCCTGCGTCTGGAGCCAAATCACTCTCTGCCGGATAAGCTGACTCAAGCCGAGCGCCAACCTCTGATCCCCACCATCAACAAAATTAAGGCTCTCCTAGGAAATGGAACGGCATTGATCTGGTCCGAGTCTGGATCTCGTGGCGGGTGATCCCCTTGAGCCGCCGCCCCGGCTTAATGTGTGATTACACGGGCCGGAAAGATGAGCCCCTGCGACACAGCCGCAACGATCTTCCTGAAGACGTTGTTGACGATATGACCAAGGCCCTCTTGAATGAGAGCTTGGCAGACTGTGGGAGGACCGGCTTAAACCCCTTCTGCAAGACCAACCCGGCCCCAGCGGTAAGCCGCTGATCTGAACATCTTATTTTCTCCTTAGATAGTTTTCATCTGAACCTTAAGAAGGCTTCATTGTATTTTTCAGGCTGATGATAAGTTCTGGAAGGTCAAGTATGACCATGAGGCGGCTAAAAAAGCCAGAAAGGCTAAGAAAGCCGCCAGGAGAGCCGCTCCCCGCAACAAAGGAAGCAGGCCTACTGCCTCAGAGCTGCTTCAACTAAGTGACAGCTCCGAGTCAGAGGTAACCCCTGAATCTGTAAGCTCTTGTCTTGTTTCTTGTTTATTCCTATCCACCTTATTGATACTGATCATCGGCAGGATGACACCGGAGCAAGTAACCCGGTAACTGAAGAGGTAATGACACTTTCCTCCGACTCAGAGCCCTTGCCAAGGCTGAAAGTCCGAAGAGTAACCCGGAAAGTAAGATTTTCACATCCTTTAGCTTATCAAGATCCTCAATTTCTTTTGAAGCAATAGATTCATGAGAGCCGACGGCACACCCGGACCAACAAAGATGCAGACCTCTCTTCCGGCTTACCTGAAGCGTCGAGGAAGCGCCGGACCGAGGTTATCTCCCACTTATATCCTTTTCATCCTTTGGCGGGTGTTATACGTCAACCGCTCAATTCTTCTGATTCGAACTATCAGGAAACTTCACCTTCCTCTGGTGACTCAATGCAATCGAACCTGCCGGCCTTCAAGACCGTACCCGGGTAATGATGATCATCTCTTGTTGTGCTTATCTTTACTCATACTTTTGTACTAACCTTTTTGTCCTTTCAGTGCCCAGGCAAAGCTCAGCAAGAGGGCGAAGAAGAATAAGCCGGTCGAAGAGCCGGTCTTGCCTGAGCCGGAGGTTTCAGCTCAAGAGCCGCCAGCTGCCTCTGCTCCTGAAGCCACCACCCCAACCGACGAACCAGCCATGGAGACTTCCACTAACCTGGACATCTCCAGCCCGGCTCAGCCGGCCGATGACCCGGACGTGGTAATCACCCGGACGGAGTTTGTCGAGCCGGGGAGACCCACTGCGCTGGCTAAGTGCTCTGCGAAGGAAGAGTTGCTAGAGCGCCGTCGGGCCAAGCTGGACATCACCAACTACGCCAACCTGAGCATTGGAGAGATCATCTCCGGCTATGTCAATCAGGTGCACAGCAGCCGGGACTTGGAGATTGACATGGTGAAGCAGATACTGCAGAAGTCTGAGGGACCACTCTATCACTTACTGCATAGTCATCTTTACCATATTAGCCCCCAAGTCTACTACTTATGATAGGATATGTTGTAGACTTAATTTCCGGCTTACTTCCATGAAGCGGTAATTTGTAGATAGAAACTTTCGACATGCATTAGCCCCCAAGTGCCAAGTGTCTTTGCTTGGAAAGTTCTTGGGACTTTAAAATCGCATAATAATTGTTCATACTATAACCCGGAAATTGTGCAGGCTACATGCAAAAAATTTGAGGCTGATATCTCTGAGCTGAAGAACCGCCTGAAGACTCAGGAAACCGAGACCCGGAAGGCCAACGCCAAATTTGAGTCCAGTATTGCTGCTCAAGAGAAGCTGAAGAAGAAGTTCGAAGCTGAAAGGAAAACTTGGGTCGAAGAGAAAGCTGCTCTGGTAAGCCGGGCCGAACAGGCGGAGAAGACTCTGACGGAGAGAACCGCCGAACTCTCCGGCTTAAAGCGCCACGTGTCACAGATGGTCGCCGCAATCTTCGGTAAGTCATTCCATCGGCTCTCGTCAAGTTTACAATCTTTATGTCTCATAACTCCCATCATTGCCAGCGGCTTATCTTACTCTGTTAAACAGGTCCCAACCTCAATCAGAACGTGCTGACCAAGCTGAAGGCCGTGTACACCCTGGTGGAGCAACTCTACACCGGGTCACAGCGCGCTTTGGCCGTGGTGGCCCTATCCAATGAGGTTCCAACTCACCTGGCGGAAGTTCTGCGCCGGCTTGCCGTTCTTCCTCAGCGTGTCCAAGAGCTGCGACGGGCCTCTGCAAGAGCCGGAGCCATAGCTGCTCTAAGCCGGGCCAAGGCGTTCCTTCCAGAGCTAGACCCGGCTGACATTGCACTTGGTTACCCCAGCTTGAAGGAAGACGGCACCCCCTTCGACCAAAAGGACTTTGCTGCCTGTGTGAAGATCGTGCGCCCGGTGGCCACCCTGATTGGGAATGACACCGATCTGACCAAGTACCAGCCGGGCTACGACGCAGAGAATTAGAGGATCCCCACTCCGCGTTATGAAGCCATCAGCTTAGTCCCGCCGACTCGTAAGCACACCTTTGCCCCGGAAATTGACCCGGCTGGGTTAATTGACGAGGAAGCTCAATTTGAAGCTTTGAGCGGCGTTGACTGGAAATCGTTAACCTTCCAGGTCTTGGGAACAGCCGGAGGAGCGGAGAGGGATGAGCCGGAAGCTTCAACCCAGCAAGCATCTTGACTCTTTAGGCGGCTTATTAAATAATGCTTCACCCTTTTGGACTCGGGGAGTCTTGTAATAGAATAGGACCAACATTTTAACTTTGTCGTGCCATCGCGCACGTGTTGAATGCTTAATTCCATTGAAGTTGCTTCCTTATATTCTTCCGGGTCATAATTGATCACTCATTTTTCTTAAGCTCAAATAGATGTCTTTAACTATCCTGCATAGAAAAACAAATCACAAGTCTCAAGGCGGCTTACCGCACTGAGAATCATAGTCTCATATATATATAACCCGGAATATGAATCTAAGTCACAAAAGACTGGTCCTCAATTATGTCCTTGATATGACCGTAATAACACACTTACAGACCTTCAAGTACACTTCCGGTTTATACAACCCGGATAATAAGGTTGGTACCTCAACTCCGGTTTACCAGTCTTGATAATGCTGATTGTGTGCGACTAGCACTTGTGAATCAAAGTTAAGCCAGCAGAATAAGAACCGCCGTGTACACTGTTATACAACCAGAAGAACTTCTTGTAAATCAGAAAATCAAAACTTAGGGGCTTCCGGTTCGAATACGACCAGAGACCCGTCCCAAAGGGGTTAAGCCAAGATTCGAATGCGATCATGTAGCTCCCAATGGGTTTGGCGATGCCGATCAAGAGGGTACCGACAGCTATGTTCTCTTTGGTTCGAATACGACCCATGTTTGAACAGGAAGCCCCCAAATGACCTTAAGAGTTGTTTAACGACGCTGATTCGAATATGATCCACGTCGGTTCCCAAAGGGGGTTGAGCTATGATTCAAATATGATCAAGAAAACTTCCCAATGAGCTCGGCACTTTGCCAATCAAATGGGTATCGACAGCTATGTTCTCTTTGGTTCGAATACGACCTATGTTTGAACAGGAAGCCCCCAAGTGATTATATTGCGTACGGCTAGATTCGAATACGATCATAAGCCGGATCCACCTCCAAGTTACCATGTGATCTTGTAATGGAAACAACACATTTACCTTTGGAGGAGAAAAAAGGACACATGTCCTGCTTTATTGCTTATCATAATATATACATGGCTTATAGAAATATGTACATTATGAGAGCCTCAAGTGTAATAAGGCTGAAGCTGAGCTATGTTCCATGGCCGACGGGTCTCCTCCTCCGACTTGCGTGAATCTTTGTGCTCCCGAATGTCAATGAGGTAATATGACCCGTTGTGCAAGTTCTTGCTGACCACAAAGGGTCCATCCCAAGGCGGGGATAGCTTGTGCGCATCTGCTTGATCTTGGATGAGCCGGAGCACCAGATCACCTTCCTGGAAGACCCGGGACTTAACCCGACGACTGTGATAATGGCGCAGGTCTTGTTGGTAAATTGCTGAGCGAGCTGCTGCCACGTCACGCTGCTCGTCCAACAAATCAAGAGCATCTTGGCGCGCCTGTTCATTATCCGTCTCAACATAAGCCGCCACTCGAGGTGAGTCATGACGGATGTCACTAGGGAGGACTGCTTCCGCTCCATAAACCATAAAGAAAGGCGTGTAACCCGTAGACCTGTTAGGAGTAGTATTGATGCTCCATAACACGGAGGGTAACTCCTCCACCCAACAACCCGGCGTCCGTTGCAAAGGGACCAAAAGCCGGGGCTTGATGCCTTTCAGAATCTCCTGATTAGCCCTCTCAGCTTGACCATTGGATTGAGGATGAGCCACTGATGAAACATCAAGTCGAATATGCTCTGATTGACAAAACTCCTCCATAGCACCCTTAGATAGATTGGTGCCGTTGTCAGCTATAATGCTGTGTGGAAAGCCAAAGCGAAATATCACCTTTTTCATGAACTGAACCGCCATGGCTGCGTCACACTTACTAACTGGCTCTGCTTCAACCCACTTTGTGAACTTGTCAACTACTACCAAGAGGTGGGTCTTCTTATCCTTGGACCTTTTAAAAGGCCCAACCATATCAAGCCCCCAGACCGCAAATGGCCAAGTGATCGATATCATCCTCAGCTCCTGAGCCGGCACATGAGCCCGTCGCGAGAACCGCTGGCAACCATCACATTTACTGACTAAGTCCTCCGCATCAGCATGAGCCGTCAGCCAATAAAAACCATGACGAAAAGCTTTGGCCACAAGGGATTTTGAGCCGGCATGATGGCCAGAATCCCCTTCATGAATCTCACGCAAGATTTCTTGACCTTCCTCAGGGGAGACACAACGCTGAAACGCTCTCGTAACACTGCGGCAATGCAATTCACCATTGATAACAACCATTGACTTAGACCGCCGGGTTATTTGTCGGGCCAAAGTTTCATCCTCAGGCAAATCTCCCCAGGTCATGTAAGCCAAGTATGGCACCGTCCAGTCCGGGGTGATGTGGAGAGCCGCCACCAACTGTGCCTCCGGGTCAGGGACAACCAAGTCTCCTTCTATAGGCACCTTAACAGAAGGGTTATGCAAAATGTCCAGGAAAGTATTAGGCGGCACCGGTTTTCGCTGAGAGCCCAGCCGGCTTAATGCATCAGCCACCTCATTCTTCCTGCGATCGATGTGCTCTACTTGGTAACCCTGAAAGTGTCCAGCAATGGCATCAACTTCACGGCGATAAGCCGCCATGAGAGGGTCCTTGGAGTCCCACCTGCCTGATACTTGTTGAGCCACTAAGTCCGAGTCGCCGAAACACCTTACCCGGCTCAAGCTCATCTCCTTAGCCATCCGAAGACCATGGAGCAAGGCCTCGTACTCAGCCGCATTGTTAGTGCAAGGAAACATCAACCGTAGCACATAATGAAACTTGTCACCTTTAGGGGAAGCCAATACAACTCCAGCCCCCGAGCCCTCCAATTTCCTGGACCCATCGAAGTGAATAGTCCAATATGTATTATCCGGCTTTTCCTCGGGCACTTGTAGCTCTGTCCAATCATTGATGAAATCCACCAAAGCTTGAGATTTAACAGCAGTGCGTGGTACGTATTTTAGACCATGAGGCCCGAGCTCTATAGCCCACTTAGCCACTCTCCCTGTGGCTTCTCTGTTTTGGATGATATCTCCAAGGGGAGCAGAACTAACCATAGTGATAGGGTGACCCTGGAAATAATGCTTAATCTTCCGGCTTGCCATGAACACACCATAAACAAGCTTCTGCCAATGTGGATACCGCTGTTTGGACTCGATGAGCACTTCGCTGACATAATAAACCGGCCGCTGAACCGGATGCTCCTTACCCTCTTCCTTGCGCTCCACCACCACAGCCACACTGACGGCCCGTGTGTTAGCAGCTACATACAACAATAAAGGCTCCTTGTCAACCGGAGCAGCAAGGACTGGGGGCTCTGCCAGTTGTCTCTTCAAATCCTCAAAAGCAGTATTAGCAGCATCATTCCAGACAAAGTCATCAGTTTTCTTCATCAACTGGTACAATGGCATGGCCTTCTCACCCAAACGGCTTATAAACCGGCTTAAAGCAGCAATACGACCCGCCAGGCGCTGGACATCGTTTATACATGCCGGCTTAGCCAGAGAGGTGATTGCCGTGATCTTCTCCGGGTTAGCTTCAATGCCTCTGTTGGAAACCAAAAAACCCAAGAGCTTGCCTGCAGGAACACCAAAAACACACTTGGCCGGGTTAAGCATCATCTTGTAGACCCGGAGATTATCAAAGGTTTCCCTCAGGTCATCTATCAAGGTTTCCTTCTCCCTGGACTTAACCACAATATCATCCACATAAGCATGAACATTGCGCCCAATCTGGTTGTGAAGACAGTTCTGCACGCAACGCTGATAAGTCGCCTGTGCACTCTTGAGTCCAAAAGGCATAGACATATAACAGAAGGCTCCAAAAGGAGTGATGAACGCCGTCTTCTCCTGGTCCTTAACTGCCATTTTAATCTGATGGTATCCAGAATAAGCATCCAAGAAACTTAAGCGCTCGCAACCCGCCGTAGCATCAATGATTTGATCAATACGGGGAAGGGCAAAAGGATCAGCCGGACATGCCTTGTTTAAATCCGTGTACTCCACACACATCCGCCAGGTGCCATTCTTCTTGAGCACAAGCACCGGGTTAGCTAACCACTCTGGGTGAAAGACTTCAACGATAAACCCGTCCGCCAAGAGCCGGGCCACCTCTTCTCCAATGGCTTTCCGCCTCTCCTCATTAAACCGCCGAAGGAATTGCCTGACCGGCTTGAATTTCGGATCAACATTGAGTGTGTGCTCAGCGAGTTCTCTAGGTACACCTGGCATGTCAGAGGGTTTCCATGCAAAAATGTCCCTATTCTCACGGATGAACTCGATGAGCGCGCTTTCCTATTTTGGATCCAGATTGGCACTGATGCTAAACTGCTGAGATGAATCGCCTGGGACGAAATCAACAAGTTTAGTCTCATCAGCCGACTTAAATTTGATTGCCGGCTCATGCTCCGTAGTCGGCTTTTTCAGAGAGGTCATATCTGTTGGGTCAACATTATCCTTGTAAAAAATTTAACTCCTCTGTTGCACAAATAGATTCTGCATAAGCCGCATCGCCTTCCTCACACTCCAAGGCCACCTTGCGGATGCCATGAACCGTAATGGTCCCATTGTGACCCGGCATTTTGAGCTGTAAATACACGTAACACGGCCGTGCCATGAACTTGGCGTAAGCTGGCCGCCCAAATATGGCATGATACGGACTCCTTATCTTGACCACCTCAAAGGTCAATTTTTCCACTCTGTAGTTGTACTCGTCTCCAAAGGCCACTTCCAACTCGATCTTACCAACTGGATAAGCCGACTTACCAGGCACCACGCCATGGAAAATAGTATTGGACTGGCTGAGGTTCTTATCAATCAACCCCATACGACGGAAAGTCTCATAATAGAGGATGTTGATGCTGCTGCCTCCATCCATGAGTACCTTAGTGAACTTATATCCTCCCACCTGAGGAGCCACCACCAGGGCCAAGTGACCCAGATTATCAACCCGGGGAGGGTGATCCTCCCTACTCCACACAATAGGCTGCTCAGACCATCTTAAATAGCGTGGAACCGCCGGCTCAACAGCATTCACAGCCCTCTTATGAAGCTTCCGATCTCGCTTACACAGACTGGTGGTAAATACATGATACTGTCCACCGTTAAGCTGCTTGGGATTGGTCTGGTAACCCCCCTGCTGCTGTTGATGACCCTGACCGTTCTGAGGATTAGAATGTGAGCCGCCGCCCGGGCCATGAAAACCGCCAGCGCTTGAGCCGCCGCCCGGGCCATTGTTGCCATTAAAGGCATTGGAATTCTTAAAGGCCTTCATGATTGCGCAATCCTTCCATAGATGAGTAGCTGGCTTCTCCCTAGAGCCATGCCTCGGACAAGGCTCATTCAATAGCTGCTCCAGCGTCGGGCCTGACCCGCCGGCTCGGGGAGGTGGCCTCCCCTTGCGTCGCTGGTTATTACCCTGGGAGCTGGCGTTGGCCACGAACTCTAGGCTGCCGTCGGCCTTACGCTTGCCACCTCCTTGGTTCCCCGGGTTATGCTGAGGACCCTTGCCATTGCCATTCTTCTTTCCCTTCCCTGTCCTTTCATCATCTGAAGCGGGGTCCTTGGTACTATCAGCATCGGCGTACTTGACGAGGGCCACCATCAGCGTGCCCATATCATTGCAGTCGCGCTTAAGCCGCCCGAGTTTCATCTTCAGGGGTAGGAAACGACAATTCTGCTCCAACATTAAGACTGCAGAGCCGGCATCCATCTTATCAGATGAATGTATGATCTCTTTGACCCGGCGAACCTAATGTGTCGTAGACTCACCCTCCTGCTGTTTACAGTTAGTCAAATCCACAATGACATAGACTGCCTACAGGTATCTTTGAAGTTTTGGATGAACCGGGCTTTCAGCTCAGCCCAAGACCCGATGGAATTCGGTGGTAGCCCTTTCAACCAAGTGCGGGCCGTCCCATCTAACATCGTGGTGAAGTACTTGGCCATCGCCGCTTCACTGACCTCCAGCAATTCCATGGCCATCTCGTAACTCTCGATCCAGGCTCCGGGTTGTAGATCAGCCGTGTAATTAGGCACTTTCCTAGGCCCTTTGAAGTCCTTGGGTAGACGTTCATTGCGGAGAGCCGGCACTAAACAAGGGACACCTCCAGTCCTCGTAGGGATACCCACGTCGACGGAAGTCGTCGGATAAGCCGGGGGAGTCTGGTAAGCCGTCAACTGAGGTACCTGCTCTGCCTCTTGCCGCGCTCTGTCTTGGTCTGTTGCGTGAAAGGCTCCGTTATGAGCCGGGCCATGGCCAGGGGGCAAGTCATGGCGTCGGACATTACTTGAGCCGGTCGCTGAAACCATGTGTCTGCTATAACTCGGGCTCCGGCCTGGACGAGGGGTTGAATGGATCCTGTCCCGGCTGTAAGAGTACGCCTCTTGCTGCGCCAGCGCTGTCTGAAGGAGTTCTCTGACCCGGCGGGTTTCAACAGCCGTCGGAGAATCGCCGTCAATTGGGAGAGCCGCCAGTCGTGCTGCCGCAGCGACCATGTTTTCCAGCGGGTTAGCATAATGACCCGTCGGTATTGGCACATACTGAGGCGGGGCAGGGTTCACTCGGGGAGGCCCCATCACTTGTGGCTGAATTGGTGTTCCAGCCCCGGGCACTATGATCTCCGGCGGGTTACTAGACCCTGCACCTGGCGTATTGAAGAGGTTTCGAGGATCGTAGACCGGAGGGAGTCGAGATTGGGCCTTTTGATGCCTCCTTCTCATGACCTCATTGGACGCGTTCTGATCCATCGTGAGCCGGAAGGACTGCGCCTGAATCAACTGAGTCTGGGCGTCGAGAGCCGCCCTCTCCGCAGCCATCCGGATCCCTTCCGCCGCCAGATCCTCCTTGGCCTTCACTAGATCTAACTTTAACTGCGCCACCTCCGCGTCATGCTGAGCTTGATCCACCGGGTCAACTGTGGCGGTCAACAGTGCCGTCATCTTGTCCGTGAGATCCAACAGCACCTGAGCCAGCGAGGGTATCGGGTTTCCTGACCCAGCGGCAGGGTTTTGAACAGGCTGTGCACCGGCCATGAAGATTCCAACCCGGCTCGGTGGCTCAAAAGAGTCCGGAATACTATCACCGTCGGAACAACCCCTGAGCCTGCCATCTTGAAGTTGATACAACGAGTTTGACTCATCTGTGGACGACTCGCCATCAGAGCCGGCGGCCGTCTCATCACCAGGTCCAGACCCTGCAAAGAGTCCTTCATGAACACATCCCACAAAAGCATGCTTCAAGGCAGGTAGAGCCCGGGCGGGTCATGCACGCTGAGCCGTCTCGATGAGACCGACGCAGAGATCCGGCTCAGGGCCCGGCTCACCAATCTTGCCAATGAAGACGTGAATTCCGCTGAAGGGGACCCGGTACCCGTACTCAATTGAGCCGGCGTCGGGGCCCCAGTTTGCATCGTCGATGTAGAGCTTGCCGCGACGACTCTTGGTCATCCGGCCCACAGCGTATCCCTTGAGCCCTTCGAAGCTGCCCTTCAAGAACTCAAATCCACCGTGCGCTGGCCCCACGGTGGGCGCCAACTGTCGTGGAATTGTCACGACAGATGTCCTTGAGCTAGGACTTAGTCGTGGAGCCATCGCAACTAGGAAGCTAGAAGGGGTTAAACGGGACAAGGAACACGAGGGTTATACTGGTTCAGCCCCTTACGGTGAAGGTAAAAGCCTACGTCCAGTTGAGGTGGTATTGCTTATGGTTTCGATGACCAGGGAGCTTCATTGCTATGCCTGGCTCTCGATGAGATCTTACTTGTCCTGAACCGCCGCCGGGTCGCCCCTTTATATAGAGAGGTTGACGCCCAACGGCTCTCAGAGTCCCGGCCGGCTCATAACAGTGTCCGGCTCGGACTCTTATCTATTCTTTCCTTACACTACAAGTTTACCCTAATGGCGGCTAATGCTACGGGCCTTAAGCTATCTCCGGGTCTTGGGCCCGTTATTGACCCACCGTCTTCATCTTTGGTACTGGGCTTCGTGTAGTAACCATCATGGGTAACCCGGCCCCTCCTGGGCGGGTGACTCCAACGGTTATATCCTCAACAGAATGGGTCAAGTCAATCACATCATTCTCCTAATGATGTGATCCCGTTAATCAAATAACAACTCTTTGTCCATGGTTAGGAAACATAACCATCTTTGATTAACGAGCTAGTCAAGTAGAGGCATACTAGTGACACTCTGTTTGTCTATGTATTCACACATGTATCATGTTTCCGGTTAATCCAATTCTAGCATGAATAATAAACGTTTATCATGATATAAGGAAATAAATAATAACTTTATTATTGCCTCTAGGGCATATTTCCTTCAGTCTCCCACTTGCACTAGAGTCAATAATCTAGTTCACATCACCATGTGATTTAATACCAATAGTTCACATCACCATGTGATTAACACCCATAGTTCACATCGTCATGTGACCAACACCCAAAGGGTTTACTAGAGTCAATAATCTAGTTCACATCTCTATGTGATTAACACCCAAAGAGCACTAAGGTGTGATCATGTTTTGCTTGTGAGAGAAGTTTAGTCAACGGGTCTGCCACATTCAGATCCGTTTGTATTTTGCAAATTTCTATGTCAACAATGCTCTGCACGGAGCTACTCTAGGTAATTGCTCCCACTTTCAATATATATCCAGATTGAGACTTAGAGTCATCTGGATCAGTGTCAAAATTTGCATCGACGTAACCCTTTATGACGAACCTTTTTGTCACCTCCATAATCGTGAAACATATCCTTATTCCACTAAGGACAATTTTGACCGCTGTCCAGTGATCTACTCCTAGATCACTATTGTACTCCCTTGCCAAAATCAGTGTAGGGTATACAATAGATCTGGTACACAGCATGGCATACTTTATAGAATCTATGGCCAAGGCATAGGGAATGACTTTCATTCTCTTTCTATCTTCTGCCGTGGTCGGGCTTTGAGTCTGACTCAATTTCACACCTTGTAACACAGGCAAGAACTTTTTCTTTGACCGTTCTATTTTGAACTACTTCAAAATCTTGTCAAGGTATGTACTCATTGAAAAAACTTGTCAAGCGTTTTGATCTATCTCTATAGATCTTGATGCTCAATATGTAAGCAGCTTCACCGAGGTCTTTCTTTGAAAAACTCCTTTCAAACACTCCTTTATGCTTTGCAGAATAATTCTACGTTATTTCTGATCAACAATATGTTATTCACATATACTTATCAGAAATGTTGTAGTGCTCCCACTCACTTTCTTGTAAATAAAGGCTTCACCGCAAGTCTGTATAAAACTATATCCTTTGATCAACTTATCAAAGCGTATATTCCAACTCCGAGATGCTTGCACCAGTCCATAGATGGATCGCTGGAGCTTGCATATTTTGTTAGCACCTTTAGGATTGACAAAACCTTCTGGTTGCATCATATACAACTCTTCTTTAATAAATCCATTAAGGAATGCAGTTTTGTTTATCCATTTGCCAGATTTCATAAAATGCGGCAATTGCTAACATGATTCGGACAGACTTAAGCATCGCTGCGAGTGAGAAAATCTCATCATAGTCAACACCTTGAACTTTGTCAAAAACCTTTTTCGACAAGTCTAGCTTTGTAGATAGTAACACTACTATCAACGTCCGTCTTCCTCTTGAAGATCCATTTATTCTCAATTGCTTGCCGATCATCGGGCAAGTCAACCAAAGTCCACACTTTTTTCTCATACATGGATCCCATCTCAGATTTCATGGCCTCAAGCCATTTCGCGGAATCAGGGCTCACCATCGCTTCTTCATAGTTCGTAGGTTCGTCATGGTCCAGTAACATAACTTCCAGAACAGTATTACCGTACCACTCTGGTGTGGATCTTACTCTGGTTGACCTACGAGGTTCAGTAATAACTTGATCTGAAGTTTCATGATCATCATCATTAACTTCCTCACTAATTGGTGTAGGTGTCGCAGAAACCGGTTTCTGTGATGTACTACTTTCCAATAAGGGAGCAGGTACAGTTACCTCATCAAGTTCTACTTTCCTCCCACTCACTTCTTTCGAGAGAAACTCCTTCTCCAGAAAAGTTCTGAATTTAGCAACAAAAGTTTTGCCTTCAGATCTGTGATAGAAGGTGTACCCAACAGTCTCCTTTGGGTATCCTATGAAGACATATTTCTCCGATTTGGGGTTGAGCTTATCAGGATGAAACTTTTTCATATAAGCATCACAACCCCAAACTTTAAGAAACGACAACTTTGGTTTCTTGCCAAACCACAGTTCATATTGTGTCGTCTCAACGGACTTAGACGGTGCCCTTTTTGACGTGGATGCAGCTGTCTTTAATGCATAACCCCAAAACGATAGTGGTAAATCGGTAAGAAACATCATAGATTGCACTATATCCAATAAAGTACGGTTATGACGTTCGGACACACCATTATGCTGTGGTGTTCTAGGTGGCACGAATTTGTGAAACTATTCCACATTGTTTTAATTGCAGACCAAACTCGTAACTCAAGTATTTGTCTCCGCGATCAGATTGTAGAAACCTTATTTTCTTGTCACGATGATTTTCCACTTCACTCTGAAATTCTTTGAACTTTTCAAATGTTTCAGACTTATGTTTCATCAAGTAGATATACCCATATCTGCTCAAATCATCTGTGAAGGTCAGAAAATAATGATACCCACCGCGAGCCTCAACATTCATCGGACCACATACATCTGTATGTATGATTTCCAACAAATCTGTTGCTCTCTCCATAGTTCCGAAGAACGGCGTTTTAGTCATCTTGCCCATGAGGCACGGTTCGCAAGTACCAAGTGATTCATAATCAAGTGGTTCCAAAAGTCCATCAGCATGGAGTTTCTTCATGCGCTTTACACCAATATGACATAAACGGCAGTGCCACAAATAAGTTGCACTATCATTATTAACTTTGCATCTTTTGGCTTCAATATTATGAATATGTGTATCACTACGATCGAGATCCGACGAACCATTTTCATTGGGTGTGTAACCATATAAGGTTTTATTCATGTAAACAGAACAACAATTATTCTCTAACTTAAATGAATAACCGTATTGCAATAAACATGATCAAATCATATTCATGCTCAACGCAAACACCAAATAACACTTATTTAGGTTCAACACTAATCCCGAAAGTTATATGGATTTAGCGATGATGATCACATGAATCTTGGAACTACTTCCAACACACATCGTCACTTCATCCTTAACTAGTCTCTGTTCATTTTGCAACTCCTGTTTTAAGTTACTACTCTTAGCAACTAAACCAGTATCAAATACTGAGGGGTTGCTATAAACACTAGTAAAGTACACATCAATAACATGTATATCAAATATAATTTTGTTCACTTTGCCATCCTTCTTATCCGCTAATTATTTGGGGTAGTTCTGCTGCAGTGACCAGTCCTTTTGCAGTAGAAGCGCTTAGTCTCAGGCTTAGGACCAGACTTGGGCTTCTTCACTTGAGCAGCAACTTGCTTGCCGTTCTTCTTAAAGTTCCTCTTCTTCCCTTTGCCCTTTTCTTGAAACTAGTGGTCTCGTCAACCATCAACACTTGATGTTTTTCTTGATTTCTACCTTTGTCGATTTCAGCATCACGAAGAGCTCGGGAATTACTTTCGTCATCCCTTGCATACTATAGTTCATCACGAAGTTCTACAAACTTGGTGATGGTGACTAGAGAATTCTGTCAATCACTATTTTATCTGGAAGATTAACTCCCACTTGATTCAAGCGATTGTAGTACCCAGACAACCTGAGCACATGCTCACTGCTTGAGCTATTCTCCTCCATCTTTTAGCTATAGAACTTGTTGGAGACTTCATATCTCTCAACTCGGGTATTTGCTTGAAATATTAACTTCAACTCCTGGAACATCTCATATGGTCCATGATGTTCAAAACGTCTTTGAAGTCCCGATTCTAAGCCGTTAAGCATGGTGCACTAAACTATCAAGTAGTCATCATATTGAGCTAGCCAAACGTTCATAACGTCTGCATCTGCTCCTGCAATAGGTCTGTCACCTAGCGGTGCATCAAGGAAATAATTCTTCTGTGCAGCAATGAGGATAATCCTCAGATCACGGATCCAATCCGCATCTTTGCTACTAACATCTTTAGACATAATTTTTCTCTAGGAACATATCTAAAATAAACACAGGGAAGCAACAACGCGAGCTATTGATCTACAACATAGATATGCTAATACTACCAGGACTAAGTTCATGATAAATTTAAGTTCAATTAATCATATTACTTAAGAACTCCCACTTAGATAGACATCCCTCTAATCCTCTAAGTGATCACATGATCCATATCAACTAAACCATGTCCGATCATCACGTGAGATGCAGTAGTTTCAACGGTGAACATCACTATGTTGATCATATCTAATATATGATTCACGCTCGACCTTTCGGTCTCCGTGTTCCGAGGCCATATCTGTTATATGCTAGGCTCGTCAAGCTTAACCTGAGTATTCCGCGTGTGCAACTGTTTTGCACCCGTTGTATTTGAACGTAGAGCCTATCACACCCGATCATCACGTGGTGTCTCAGCACGAAGAACTTTCGCAACGGTGCATACTCAGGGAGAACACTTATACTTTGATAATTTAGTGAGGGATCATCTAATAATGCTACCGTCAATCAAAGCAAGATAAGATGCATAAAAGATAAACATCACATGCAATCAATATAAGTGATATGATATGGCCATCATCATCTTGTGCTTGTGATCTCCATCTCCGAAGCACCGTCATGATCACCATCGCCACCGGCGCAACACCTTGATCTCCATCGTAGCATCGTTGTCGTCTCGCCAATCTTATGCTTCTACGACTATCGCTACCGCATAGTGATAAAGTAAAGCATTACAGGGCGATTGCATTGCATACAAAAAAGCGACAACCATATGGCTCCTGCCAGTTGCCGATAACCCGGTTACAAAACATGATCATCTCATACAATAAAATATAACATCATGTCTTGACCATATCACATCACAACATGCCCTGCAAAAACAAGTTAGATGTCCTCTACTTTGTTGTTGCAAGTTTTACGTGGCTGCTACTGGGCTTAGCAAGAACCGTTCTTACCTACGCATCAAAACCACAATGATAGTTTGTCAAGTTGGTGCTGTTTTAACCTTCGCAAGGACCGGGCGTAGCCACACTCGGTTCAACTAAAGTTGGACAAACTGACACCCGCCAGCCACCTCTGTGCAAAGCACGTCGGAAGAACCAGTCTCGCGTAAGCATACGCGTAATGTCGGTCCGGGCCGCTTCATCCAACAATACCGCTGAACCAAAGTATTACATGCTGGTAAGCAGTATGAGTTATATCGCCCACAACTCACTTGTGTTTTACTCGTGCATATAACATCAACGCATAAAACCAGGCTCGGATGCCACTGTTGGGGAACGTAGTAATTTAAAAAAAATTCCTACGCACACGTAAGATCATGGTGATGCATAGCAACGAGAGGGGAGAGTATGTCCACGTACCCTCGTAGACCGACAGCAGAAGCGTTAGCACAACGCGGTTGATGTAGTCGTACGTCTTCACGATCCGACCGATCAAGTACCGAACGCACGGCACCTCCGAGTTCAGCACACGTTCAACTCGATGACGTCCCTCGAACTCCGATCCAGCCGAGCTTTGAGGGAGAGTTCCATCAGCACGACGGCGTGGTGACGATGATGATGTTCTACCGACGCAGGGCTTCGCCTAAGCACCGCTACGATATTATCGAGGTGGACTATGGTGGAGGGGGGCACCGCACATGGCTAAGAGATCCAAAGGATCAATTGTTGTGTCTATGGGGTGCCCCTGCCCCCGTATATAAAGGAGCAAGGGGGGAGGCGGCCGGCCAAGGAGGAGGGCGCGCCAAGGGGGGAGTCCTACTCCCACCGGGAGTAGGACTCCTCCCTTCCTTGTTGGAGTAGGAGAGAAGGAAAGAGGGGGAGAGGGAGAAGGAAAAGGGGGCTGCACCCCTTGTCCAATTCGGACCAGAGGGGGGGGGGTGCGCGCCTCCTTCCTTTTGGCCTCTCTCCTCTATTCCCGTATGGCCCAATAAGGCCCAATACTTCTCTCTGGCGAATTCCCGTAACTCTCCGGTACTCCGATAAATACCCGAATCACTCGGAACCTTTCCGAAGTCCGAATATAGTCGTCCAATATATCGATCTTTACGTCTCGGCCATTTCGAGACTCCTCGTCATGTCCCCGATCTCATCTGGGACTCCGAACTACCTTCGGTACATCAAAACACATAAACTCATAATATAACCGTCATCGAACTTTAAGCGTGAGGACCCTACGGGTTCGAGAACAATGTAGACATGACCGAGACACGTCTCCGGTCAATAACCAATAGCGGAACCTGGATGCTCATATTGGCTCCCACATATTCTACGAAGATCTCTATCGGTCAAACCGCATAACAACATACGTTGTTCCCTTTGTCATCGGTATGTTACTTGCCCGAGATTCGATCGTCGGTATCTCAATACCTAGTTCAATCTCGTTACCGGGAAGTCTCTTTACTCGTTCCGTAATACATCATCCCACAACTAACTCATTAGTTACAATGCTTGCAAGGCTTATAGTGATGTGCATTACTGAGTGGGCCCAGAGATACCTCTCCGACAATCGGAGTGACAAATCCTAATCTCGAAATACGGCAACCCAACAAGTACCTTTGGAAGCACCTGTAGAGCACCTTTATAATCACCCAGTTACGTTGTGACGTTTGGTAGCACACAAAGTGTTCCTCCGGTAAACGGGAGTTGCATAATCTCATACTCATAGGAACATATGTATAAGTCATGAAGAAAGCAGTAGCAACATACTAAACAATCGAGTGCTAAGCTAACTGTAACGCCCACGATGCGGCTATATCTCCCACGTGTCGAGGCACGACTTAGAGGCATAACCGCATTGTGGTTTTGTCGCAAGAAGGGTCATCTTCACACAATCCCATGTAATGAACAAGAATGTGATAACGAGAGTTGGCTTACAATCGCCACTTCACACAATACATAAATATAATTCATACATCATCCAAAATACACACATAGACCGACTACGGTCAAAATCCAAATGAAAATAAGATAACCCCAAATGCTAGATCCCCGATCGTCCCAACTGGGCTCCGCTAGTGATCATCAGGAAACGACACATAGTAACGACCACGTTCCTCATCAAACTCCCACTTGAGGTCGATCCCATCATCTGCACTGGCATCGTCGGCACCTGCAACTGTTTTGGTAGAATCTGTGAGTCACGAGGACTCAGCAATCTCACACCCGTGAGATCAAGACTATTTAAGCTTATAGGAAAGGATGGTGTAATGAGGTGGAGCTGCAGCAGGCACTAAGCATATATGGTGGCTAGCATACGCAAAAGAGAGCGAGAAGAGAAGCAGCGGAACGGTCGTCTACTAGTAATGACCAAGAAGTGATCCTGAACTCCTACTTACATCATTCATAACTCAAACCGTGTTCACTTCCCGGACTCCGCCGAGAAGAGACCATCACGGTTACACACACGGTTGATGTATTTTAATTAAGTCAAGTGACAAGTTCTCTACAACCGGACATTAACAAATTCCCATCTGCCTCATAACCACGGGCACGGCTTTCGAAAGATAATACCCTGCAGGGGTGTCCCAACTTAGCCCATCATAGGCTCTCACGGTCAACGAAGGATAAACCTTCTCCCGGAAAGACCCGATCAGTCTCGGAATCCCGGTTTACAAGACATTTCGACAATGGTAAAACAAGACCAGCAAAGCCGCCCGATGTGCCGACAAATCCCGATAGGAGCTGCACATATCTCGTTCTCAGGGCACAATGGATGAGCCAGACGTCGGGTTGGCATAGACCCTGGTTGCCCAGGGGGCGCCGGACATCGCTCGGTTTGGGCCAGCACTCGAAGGAGCACTGGTCCGGGGGGGTTAAAATAAAGATGACCCTTGGGCTCGCGAAAACCCGAGGGAAAAGGCTTAGGTGGCAAATGGTAAAACCAAAGTTGGGCCTTGCTGGAGGAGTTTTATTCAAGGCGAACTGTCAAGGGGGTCCCATAAATCACCCAACCGCGTAAGGAACGCAAACTCAAGGAACATAATACCGGTATGACGGAAACTAGGGCGGCAAGAGTGGAACAAAACACCAGGCATAAGGCCGAGCCTTCCACCCTTTACCAAATATATAGATGCATAATTAAATAAGAGATATGATGATATCCCAAAATATTCATGTTCCAACATGGAACCAAACTTCAACTTCACCTGCAACTAGCAACGCTATAAGAAGGGGCTGAGCAACAACGGTAACTTAGCCAAACAACGGTTTGCTAGGAAAGGATGGTTAGAGGCTGACATGGCAATATGGGAGGCATGATATAGCAAGTGGTAGGTAGCACATCATGGCAAAAGAACGAACAACTAGCAAAGCAAAGATAGAAGTGATTTCGAGGGATGGTCATCTTGCCTGCAAGGTTCTCAGAGTTGTCGAGAGCTTGATCCTCGTAAGCGTACTCAACAGGTTCCTCGTTCACGAACTCGTCTCCCGGCTCTACCCAAGACAAGAACACAAGCAATGGAACCACAATCAATCACGGGAAAATGCACAAGCAACATGATGCAATACTTTAATGATATGCGAGATATAATATGCGATGCATATGCGTGCTCCGGAAGGAAAATGATGAACAAGGCAGTAACTTGGCAAACCGAGCATGCCACTGGAAAGATGAGATGATTTCGGTCGAAATCGATAGAAAGATCACCAGAAACGGATGCACGGTTTGCAAATGGCAAGCAAAACAAGAATGACACGAATCTGAGATTAACAGCATGATAGCACTTAGAATGCAACAAGTAACAAAGTTACAGCACTCCAACATAGCAACAAAGCATATGGCAGTAATCTACCGGAGATGCTTGACAAAAGATAAACACTGAGCTACGGCTAGATCACAACATAACAAGCTCAAACAAGCATGGCAAAAGTGCAAAAGATAACAGGTTCACAGACTTGGTGAAAATTACTGGACATGCCTGAAACAGCATCAGGTAGCAATGTTCAGAGCACGAAATGAACATGCTACAGGAACTTAACATGGCAAAACAAGGCATGGCAGTATTCTACTAAATACATATGACAAAAGTCCCTTACTCACCATAAGCCAAAAAAAGACCAGAAGATATGATGGCAACCATGTAAACATAGCAAGTTTCATTAACAGGTTTCAGACTTATTTGATAGATAACAGAAATATGCATGGATCTCTCTGTAGCATCAAGTTTACATGGCAACAAAATAACAGCAGACAAAGACTTGGAGAAATTACTAAGTCCCTGAAATCAAAAACATTACGGAGCCTAGTTTGCATGCTTGTGCTAGTCACCACAGAGATCACAAAAATACATGGAATACACCACTGTAAAAGTGGTATGGCATACAAATAAACACATGTAGAGCTCATGCCCATAAGATGAACAGATTAAATGCAACAAAATAACAAAACCTCAAGTTCTGATAAGTAACAGCAGATAACAGCAACTAGCACTATTGCACCAGAGATTCGGGCATCAAGATGGCCTCAAATAAACATGGTGCAATGGAACAAAATGAAGAGCATCAGGAGGCGAACAATTCGATATATTACACACGCGAAACGGAGCTATATGCAGAGAGTTATGATGCGATGAACATGGGCATGTACGGTAAAATGCAAAGGACTTAGAGATTTTGGGGGGGGGAGAGAAAAGTCAACCTCGTCTCTTCCAGATCCGATCGGATCGAGGCACGGGCCGGCTCGGGCTCGGGGATCGCCGGCGGGGCGGCGTGCGGTGGCGGAGGGAGGAGACGGCGGGGCCGGCGCGGGAGGACGGCTACGCGGGGCCCGGCGGGCGGAGGAGCAACGACGGCCGGCGGGGCCCTCGAGAGGCGCGGCGACGGATGACGGCGATGCGGCGGTGGCAGCCCACCGGCGCGGTGGCGGCGCGAGCGGCCGGAGGAGGCGAGGCGGCGGGGACGGCGCGCGGGCGGAGGACGAAGGGTGGCGGCGGCTTGGGCGCACGGGGAGGCACGGGCCCGACGGGCTCGCGATGGGCTTCGCGGGCCTGCGTGGTGGAGCCAGCGGCGCTGCCACGTGGCGCCGCCTGGTTGGTCGCGTCCGGCCGGCGGCGGACGTGTCCGGCGGCGCGGAGGGATAGGGTTAGGGTTTGGACTGCGAACGATTTCGGGAGGACTCACATATAAATAGGTAGAGGGAGCTAGGAGGCTTCAAATGAGGTGTGGTTTTCGCCCACACGATCGTGATCGAACGACCTAGAGCATGGAAGAGAGGTTGGTGGGTTTTGAGCTGTTTAGAGAGGGGGTTTTGCTGCAACACACAGATGGACATTGCGGTCACCCGGTTAACCGTTGGAGTACCAAACGACCTCCAAATGGAACGAAACTTGACCGATGGTCTCCCGGTGGTATACCAAGGCCACTTGATAAGCCTCAGTCCATTCCGAGAACGTTTGACACCCGCACATGAAAGAAAACAAGAGGGGTGCGCCTGAGGAGGTGGGAGTGCCGGACTGCAAAACGGACAACGGGGAAAATGCTCGGATGCCTGAGACGAACACGTATGCAAATGCAATGCACATGATGACATGGTATGAGATGCATGACATGAACAAAATGCAAAACGAACACAAAACCCGACCACGAAGGGAATATCATAACACATAGCCGAAAATGGCAAGAGTTGGAGTTACAATTATGGAAAGTTACATCCGGGGTGTTACACTAACGGAATGGGTCAAGTCAATCACATCATTCTCCTAATGATGTGATCCCGTTAATCAAATAACAACTCTTTGTCCATGGTTAGGAAACATAACCATCTTTGATTAACGAGCTAGTCAAGTAGAGGCATACTAGTGACACTTTGTTTGTCTATGTATTCACACATGTATCATGTTTCCGGTTAATCCAATTCTAGCATGAATAACAAACGTTTATCATGATATAAGGAAATAAATAATAACTTTATTATTGCCTCTAGGGCATATTTCCTTCAGATCTCTCACTAAATTTCAAGATAAAAGTGTTCTCCGTGAGTATGCACCGTTGCCAATGTTCTCGTGCCCAGACACCACGTGATGATCGGGTGTGATAAGCTCTACGTCCATCTACAACGGGTGCAAGCCAGTTTTGCACACGCAGAATACTCAGGTTAAACTTGACGAGCCTAGCATATGCAGATATGGCCTCGGAACACTGAGACCAAAAGGTCGAGCGTGAATCATATAGTAGATATGATCAACATAGTGATGTTCACCATTGAAACCTAATCCATTTCACGTGATGATCGGTTATGGTTTAGTTGATTTGGATCACGTGATCACTTAGAGGATTAGAGGGATGTCTATCTAAGTGGGAGTTCTTAAGTAATATGATTAATTGAACTTCAATTTATCATGAACTTAGTACCTGATAGTATCTTGCTTGTCTATGTTGATTGTAGATAGATGGCCCGTGCTGTTGTTCCGTTGAATTTTAATGCGTTCCTTGAGAAAGAAAAGTTGAAAGACGATGGTAGCAATTACACGGACTAGGTCCGTAACTTGAGGATTATCCTCATTACTGCATAGAAGAATTACGTCCTGGAAGCACCGCTGGGTGCCAGGCCTGCTGCAGATGCAACTGACGACGTTAAGAACGTCGGGCAAAGCAAAGCTGATGACTACTCGATAGTTCAGTGTGCCATGCTTTACGGCATAGAACCGGGACTTCAAAGACGTTTTGAACATCATGGACCATATGAGATGTTCCAGGAGTTGAAGTTAATATTTCAAGCAAATACCCGAGTTGAGAGATATGAAGTCTCCAACAAGTTCTATAGCTAAAAGATGGAGGAGAATAGCTCAAGCACTGAGCATGTGCTCAGATTATCTGGGTACTAAAATCGCTTGAATCAAGTGGGAGTTAGTCTTGCAGATAAAATAGTGATTGACAGAATTCTCTAGTCACCATCACCAAGTTAGTAGAACTTCGTGATGAACTATAGTATGCAAGGGATGATGTAAACGATTCCCGAGCTTTTCATGATGATGAAATAGATGAAGGTAGAAATCAAGAAAGAGCACCAAGTGTTGATGGTTGAAAAGACCACTAGTTTCAAGAAAAGGACAAAGGGAAGAAGGGGAACTTCAAGAAGAACGGCAAGCAAGTTGCTGCTAAAGTGAAGAAGCCCAAGTCTGGACCTAAGACCCGAGACTAAGTGCTTCTACTGCAAAGGGACTGGTCACTGGAAGCGGAACTATCCCAAGTATTTGGTGAATAAGAAGGATGGCAAAGTGAACAAGGGTATATTTGATATACAGGTTATTGATGTGTACCTTACTAGTGTTTATAGTAGCCCCTGGGTATTTGATACTTGTTCGGTTGCTAAAAATTAGTAACTCGAAACAGGAGTTACAGAATAAACAGAGACTAATTGAGGGTGAAGTGACGATGTGTGTTGGAAGTGGTTCCAAGATTGATATAATCATCATCGCACACTCCCTATACTTTCGGGATTAGTGTTAAACCTAAATAAATGTTATTTGGCGTTTGCGTTGAGCATGAATATGATTTGATCATGTTTATTGCAATACAATTATTCATTTAAAGCCAGAGAATAATTATTGTTCTGTTTACATGAATAAAACCTTCGATGGTCATACACCCAATGAAAATAGTTTGTTGGATATCGATCGTAGTGATACACATATTCATAATATTGATGCCAAAAGATGCAAACTTGATAATGATAGTGCAACTTATTTGTGGCACTGCCGTTTGGGTCATATCGGTGTAAAGCGCATGAAGAAACTCCATAAAGATGGACTTTTGGAATCACTTGGTTATGAATCATTTGATGCTTGCGAACCATGCCTTTTGGGCAAGATGACTAAAACTTCGTTCTCCGGAAAAATGGAACGAGATACTAACTTGTTGGAAATAATACATACCGATGTATGCGGTCCAATGAATGTTGATGCTCGTGGCGGGTATCATTATTTTCTGACCTTCACAGATGATTTGAGCAGATATGAGTATATCTACTTAATGAAGCACAAGTCTGAAACATTTGAAAAGTTCAAAGAATTTCAGAGTGAAGTGGAGAATCATCGTAACAAGAAAATAAATTTTCTATGATCTGATCGTGGAGGAGAATGTTTGAGTTACGAGTTTGGTCTTCAATTGAAACAATGCGGAATAGTTTTGCAACTCACGCCACCTGGAACACCACAACGTAATGGTGTGTCCGAACGTCGTAACCACACTTTATTGGATATAGTGCGATCTATGATGTATCTTACCGATTTACCACTATCGTTTTGGGGTTATGCATTAGAGACAGCTGCATTCACGTTAAATAGGGCACCATCTAAATCCGTTGAGACGACGCCTTATGAACTGTGGTTTGGCAAGAAACCAATGTTGTCGTTTCTTAAAGTTTGGGGTTGCAAGGCTTATGTGAAAAAGTTTCATCCTGATAAGCTCAAACCCAAATCGGAGAAATGTGTCTTCATAGGAGACAGTTGGGTACACCTTCTATCACAGATCCGAAGGCAAGACATTCGTTGCTAAGAATGGATCCTTTCTAGGGAAGGAGTTTCTCTCGAAAGAAGTGAGTGGGAGGAAAGTAGAACTTGATGAGGTAACTGTACCTGCTCCCTTATTGGAAAGTAGTTCATCACAGAAATCTGTTCCTGTGACTACTACCCCAATTAGTGAGGAAGCTAATGATGATGATCATGTAACTTCAGATCAAGTTACTACCGAACCTCGTAGGTAAACCAGAGTGAGATCCGCACCAGAGTGGTACGGTAATCCTGTTCTGGAGGTCATGTTACTTGACCATGACGAACCTACGAACTATGAGGAAACGATGATGAGCCCAGATTCCGCGAAATGGCTTGAGGCCATGAAATCTGAGATGGGATCCATGTATGAGAACTAAGTGTGGACTTTGGTTGACTTGCCTGATGATCGGCAAGCCATAGAAAATAAATGGATCTTCAAGAGGAAGACGGACACTGATAGTAGTGTTACTATCTACAAAGCTAGACTTGTCGAAAAAGGTTTTTGACAAAGTTCAAGCTGTTGACTACGATGAGTTCTTCTCATTCGTAGCAATGCTTAAGTCTGTCCGAATCATGTTAGCAAATTGCCATATTTTATGAAATCTGGCAAATGGATGTCAAAACTACATTCCTTAATGGATTTCTTAAAGAAGAGTTGTATATGATGCAACCAAGAAGGTTTTGTTGATCCTAAAGGTGCTAACAAAATGTGCAAGCTCCAGCGATCCATCTATGGACTGGTGCAAGCATCTCGGAGTTGGAATATACGCTTTGATGAGTTGATCAAAGCATATAGTTTTATATAGACTTGTGGTGAAGCCTGTATTTATAAGAAAGTGAGTGGGAGCACTACAGCCTTTCTGATAAGTATATGTGAATGACATATTTTCGATCGGAAATGATGTAGAATTTTTCTGTAAAGCATAAAGGAGTGTTTGAAAGGAGTTTTTCAAAGAAAGACCTCGGTGAAGCTGCTTACATATTGAGCATCAAGATCTATAGAGATAGATCAAGACGCTTGATAAGTTTTTCAATGAGTACATACCTTGACAAGATTTTGAAGTAGTTCAAAATGGAACAGTCAAAGAAAGAGTTCTTGCCCGTGTTACAAGTTGTGAAATTGAGTAAGACTCAAAGCCCGACCACGGTAGAAGATAGAAAGAGAATGAAAGTCATTCCCTTTGCCTTGGCTATAGGTTCTATAAAGTATGCCATGCTATGTACCAGATCTATTGTATACCCTACACTGATTTTGGCAAGGGAGTACAATAGTGATCTAGGAGTAGATCACTGGACAGCGGTCAAAATTATCCTTAGTGGAATAAGGATATGTTTCTCGATTATGGAGTTGACAAAAAAGGTTCGGCGTAAAGGGTTACGTTGATGCAAATTTTGACACTAATCCAGATGACTCTAAGTCTCAATCTGGATATATATTGAAAGTGGGAGCAATTAGCTAGAGTAGCTCCGTGTAGAGCATTGTTGACATAGAAATTTGCAAAATACATACGGATCTGAATGTGGCAGACCCGTTGACTAAACTTCTCTCACAAGCAAAACATGATCACACCTTAGTACTCTTTGGGTGTTAATCACATAGCGATGTGAACTAGATTATTGACTCTAGTAAACCCTTTGGGTGTTGGTCACATGACGATGTGAACTATGGGTGTTAATCACATGGTGATGTGAACTATTGGTATTAAATCACATGGTGATGTGAACTAGATTATTGACTCTAGTGCAAGTCGGAGACCGAAGGAAATATGCCCTAGAGGCAATAATAAAGTTATTATTTATTTCCTTATATCATGATAAATGTTTATTATTCATGCTAGAATTGGATTAACCGGAAACATGATACATGTGTGAATACATAGACAAACAGAGTGTCACTAGTATGCCTCTACTTGACTAGCTCGTTAATCAAAGATGGTCCTGTTTCCTAACCATGGACAAAGAGTTGTTATTTGATTAACGGGATCACATCATTAGGAGAATGATGTGATTGACTTGACCCATTCCGTTAGCTTAGCACTTGATCGTTTAGTATGTTGCTATTGCTTTCTTCATGACTAATACATGTTCCTATGACTATGACATTATGCAACTCCCGTTTACCCCAGGAACACTTTGTGTGCTACCAAACGTCACAACATAACTGGGTGATTATAAAGGTGCTCTACAGGTGTCTCCGAAGGTACTTGTTGGGTTGGCGTATTTCGAGATTAGGATTTGTCACTCCGATTGTCAGAGAGGTATCTGTGGGCCCACTCGGTAT
Source organism: Aegilops tauschii subsp. strangulata (assembly GCF_002575655.3). Classification (NCBI taxonomy): domain Eukaryota; kingdom Viridiplantae; phylum Streptophyta; class Magnoliopsida; order Poales; family Poaceae; genus Aegilops; species Aegilops tauschii. The sequence goes on from NC_053035.3 coordinate 466,854,772, forward strand.
GCACATCACTTAAGCCTTGCAAGCATTGCAACTAATGAGTTAGTTGCGGGATGATGTATTACGGAACGAGTAAAGAGACTTGCCGGTAACGATATTGAACTAGGTATTGAGATACCGACGATCGAATCTCGGGCAAGTAACATACCGATGACAAAGGGAACAACGTATGTTCTTATGCGGTCTGACCGATAAAGATCTTCGTAGAATATGTGGGAGCCAATATGAGCATCCAGGTTCCGCTATTGGTTATTGACCGGAGACGTGTCTCGGTCATGTCTACATAGTTCTCGAACCCGTAGGGTCCGCACGCTTAATGTTTCGATGACAGTTATATTATGAGTTTATATGTTTTGATGTACCTAAGGTTGTTCGGAGTCCCAGATGTGATCACGGACATGACGAGGAGTCTCAAAATGGTCGAGACATGAAGATTGATATATCGGAAGCCTATATTTCGATATCGGAAGTGTTCCGGGTGAAATCGGGATTTTACCGAAGTATCGGAGGGGTTACCGGAACCCCCCGGGGGTTAATGGGCCATAGTGGGCATTAGTGGAGAAGAGGAGAGGCGGCCAGGGCAAGGGCCGCGCGCCCCTCCCCCCGAGTCTGAATAGGACAAGGAGAGGGGTGCGGCGCCCCCCTTTCCTTCTTCTCCTCCACCTCTTTCCCCCTCTTCTCCTAATCCAACAAGGAATAGGGAGGGCGTCCTACTCCCGGTGGGAGTAGGACTCCTCCTGGCGCGCCCCCTCCTGGCCGGCCGCACCTCCCCCCTTGCTCCTTTATATACGGGGGCAGGGGGCACCCTAGAGAAACAACAATTGATCGTTTGATCTTTTAGCCGTGTGCAGTGCCCCCCTCCACCATAGTCCACCTCGATAATACTGTAGCGGTGCTTAGTCGAAGCCCTGCGTCGGTAGAACATCATCATCGTCACCACGTCGTCGTGCTGACGAAACTCTCCCTCAACACTCAGCTGGATCGGAGTTCGAGGACGTCATTGGGCTGAACGTGTGCTAAACTCGGAGGTGCCGTGCGTTCGGTACTTGATCGGTCGGATCGTGAAGACGTACGACTACATCAACCACGTTGTGCTAACGCTTCCGCTTTCGGTCTACGAGGGTACGTGGACAACACTCTCCCCTCTCGTTGCTATGCATCACCATGATCTTGCGTGTGCATAGGAAAATTTTGAAATTACTACGTTCCCCAACAGTGGCATCCGAGCCAGGTTTTATGCGTAGATGTCATATGCACGAGTAGAACACAAGTGAGTTGTGGGTGATATAAGTCATACTTCTTACCAGCATGTCATACTTTGGTTCGGCGGTATTGTTGGATGAAGCGGCCCAGACCGACATTACGCCTATGCTTACGCGAGACTGGTTCTACCGACGTGCTTTGCACACAGGTGGCTGGCAGGTGTCAGTTTCTCCAACTTTAGTTGAACCGAGTGTGGCTATGTCCGGTCCTTGCGAAGGTTAAAACAACACCAACTTGACAAACTATCGTTGTGGTTTTGATGCGTAGGTAAGAACGGTTCTTGCTAAGCCCGTAGCAGCCATGTAAAACTTGGAACAACAAAGTAGAGGACGTCTAACTTGTTTTTGCAGGGCATGTTGTGATGTGATATGGTCAAAGCATGATGCAAAAAAATTATAGTTTTATATACTAATAAGGAGGCACTTGCTGTCATCCTCTCCAAGTAAAGTCATCTCCTCCTCCTCATGTCCGTTGACCATGTTGACAACACGAGACGGCGGCGCCACGGCGAGCGCAACAACTCGAAGGAGGATGGAGAGGGCCTCGCGGGCCCTACGGATGGTCTGATACAGCGCCCGCTGCTCATTCGGGAAGCCAGGATCATAGGGACACATGTCCGCGACGTTATTGTCGTCCGCTTGTTCACCGGTGCTCGTTGACGAGACGGAGGTTGCAGCTCAGGTCCTCCTGCGCTGGTAGATCTTCCGCCATTAGGGCGTCGAAGTGCGGCCGCACCTGCTCTATGGTGAACAAGTCATGAACCGGCTTGGACAGTGGCACCGGCTCCTGGTCGGAAGCGACGTCCATCGTCTGATTATCGTCGCTCAACTCGGCGAGGTAGCTGGCGAGCCAGCATGTCCGGCTGCTGGACCGACCCGCTGCCAAGCACGAGTCTGACTGCCCTAGCCCACCCCAGACAGCCTCCCTCGCCCGCGCGCGCTTTCCGCCCGAAACGGTCAGTGCCGCCCACCCCGCTTCCTGGTGCATGCGATTGCTCCGCCTTCAAACGCCCAAGTGTCGTCCGTCCATCCTTCTGCCGCCCACATTAATGATACGCGGTTGCCGAGGCGGCTACTCCAGCGCCACACGTCCGTCCCTCCGCCGCCCACCATTGCTATATAAACTGCTGCGCCCACCATAGCCGCAGTCATCCGCATCCGTTCCTATTCTCCTGTCCACACCACTACTGCCCACCGTGGCTTCCTCGCGCTCCAGCGCTCTTCGGGACGGGCGGACGACGGACCACAAGGAGATGGCAGCCATTGCTGCCGACTGGCTGTCCGGTAGGCAGCCGGAGGACGACGACGCCCAATGGAGAACATGGTAGTCGATGATCCGGTGCCAACCCACTCCTCCGTGTCATCCTCGCCGGTGCATTGCACCATGACCATCGGCAAGGCCCGTGCCCAATATATGGACACGGTGAGGCAGAAGCGTGAGGAGCAGTTCCGGGAGGCGCAGGCCGACGCCGCCTACAACCACCATCTCCTCCTGGAGCACCTGCAGGCGGAGGAGCAGATCGATGCGGAGCGGGCGGAGCAGGTGGCGCTGCTCGACTCGTACCGTTCCGCCCGCGAGGGCCGCCTCGAGCGCTGGCGGTACCGCATGCGGGTGGCGGAGGCTGCGGCCGCCTACAAAGAGGGCGATGAAGCGGTCGAGGTGCTGTTTAGCGAGACCGAGGACGAGGCAGAGGACAATGCCGGCTCCGACGAGTCCCCGCTCCGCTGGCGTCGACGAGGCCCTGCTCCGCCGAGGCTCCGCGGCGCCAACAACGAGGCAGAGGACACCACCAGCTCCGCCGAGGCCCCACCCTGCCGGCAACGAGGGGGAGGATTTTCCCCCGCTCCGCCGAGGCGCCGCCCGCTGGCAACGAGACAGAGGACATCGCCGGCTCCGCCGAGGCCCCGCCCCGCTGCCAACGAGGCTGCGCCACACAGAAAACAAGGAAGAGTAGAACACGGTAGGTCGCCGCCGCTCGGGTCCAAGTAAGGCCACCGCTGCTACCCTCCGGTTGCTGGCACTGAGCTGTACATCATGGAGCAATTCTATGATTACAGGATGATTGAAGAGCGCTCCGTTGTTGAGCAAGCTCATGAGATACAGTCATTTTCTAGAGAACTTGAGCACTTTAGTTGTATGCTACCGGACAATGTGCGAAGTAAAACGGAACAGAAGGAGTACAAAGAGTTTGAGCAGCTTTTTAGCGTTCCTGTACATTGCAATCACAGCGATTCACATGTCATAGAGAACATTGAAAACAATCGATGATTATGCATCTCAGTGATTCACATGTCATAGCCAATATTTACTTCACAACTAAAGAATAAAGAAAAAATGGATCGACGCTGCTAACAGTAAAAGGGCGTCCCATTCGAAAATATCAAACGCATGTCTTCTTGCTAAAATCAATGAGAAAAATTTGACATGGTTTTCCCATTCCAAAATATCAAATGCCTACGATTGTGGAATGGGCAGGGTTTGCCATCAGTTCGGACATTGACATGGCACCTCATGCTAAATAAACCAGCTATTCTTTTTGTGCAGTTCCACCAAAATCAACCAAATTCGCGCGTAGCTTGTATGATTTCGCCCTTATATGTTGGAACGCCTTGAACTTATCGGCACCTCCTTTCTTGTGGTGGAAATGAATGATTCGATGGATTCATGAACATTTTGTGCAGTTCCCATTGAAATCAAGCTGAGCACCCCTGTTTGCACAAATACAAAAAAAGTGATTAGTATAAAGCAAACTGTACTATGAATTAACAGTTTAAACAAGCACCTACATGGTCCATGTAGAGCACACTTTTACAAAAATGGAACTCACCGGAAAGAATCCTAGAACAACATTGTACCCGCGCATCACAGCAAGAAAATGGAGATTTGTCAGTCCTTCTGAGCTGAAGTTAGTTTGGTCTTGTGGGGGGTAATGTAACCATCCTTCAACTGCTCCTTCTGATGAGAAGATAGACAGGGCTTCTTCATCCTGGCATAATCGGAACTAGTCACTTCACGTACTCCATATTCTTCTTCAGAGGAGGATGATCCTGTTGTGCAAAGACAAGAGGATAACTAAATGCTAGCATCCCTGTTTGCTCGAAAAAAGGAAAGGAAATATTTAAAACAGCACAGATGAAGCACTTCTCAAGGACAATACCACTTTTCGATGACAGCATCTAAACAGTAGCACAACACCAATAGAGATGACAAAGCTCAATCATATGGATGAAATCAGTGGGCGAGTACCAACCTTTGTCAGGAGGCTTATTGTGTAGAGCATACACATGAAGCACTTCTCCGGAACCATCTGTTGCTATCTACTATGGTGGCCATGCTTACTATATACTCCTCGATTAGATTAATGTTTCCAACTTCTTCTTGTGCAGTTCCACTAAAATATATGGTATCTTCAAAGAAGATCCCTGTTTGCACAAGTAGAGATAATTACGTATTACATTAAGAGTGGCATCAAATCAGTGGCAAAACAATTGCTCGTTCCAGACATAGCAATAAATTAAGATGCAAAACTATATCATTACTTGTGTCATCATAGTTCCAGTGCTTCATTACAGCACCAGGAGTTGATTTTTGTTTTTCTTCCGCTTGTTCTTCCCCTTCATCACTTGGTTAAATAACAGACAAGCTTCGCCTTCAATGTAAGATTTGGCATGTCAATTAGGTTGCACAAGTATAGCACTAAACAATGACATTAATTTTCTGATGAAAGTGGCAAAATACAGGCCAACAGTTGTGAAATACCCTTATCTTACCTCAATGGGATATTACGGTGCACATACAGATTGGAAGTCTTGTAACCATTTGTGCAGTTCACTAAAATCTAGCAACATTACCGTACAAGTAGCACAACATATGAAAGCACACTGCAGAATCATGTGAAAGAAGGCTAGTACTGACCTCTCATGACGCGAAATTCACACAACTCACAAGAAGAAGATCTGAACCAAATTTGCCAACACGAATAGGAAGTAAGATCTCCTCTTGTACAGTTCCACTAAGATCAAGCAATCTAGCAACGTTGTTGGTGTGACATTTTGGTTGAACTGCACAAAACACTCTTAAAATAAAAGTGTTTTGTGCAGTGCAACAAAAGGTCACAATGGCAACGAAGTGAAGTAGATAACCCTGTTTACACAGAGGTGCAAAGGAAACAAATAGTGGTCAATAACGGTGGATGACACAGAAGCCAACAAAAAGAAGCATCTACCTTATCTAAATGGGAAAGAAAGCAAGACAATAGCATTTCTCAAACGGTGGCATTGATTAATATTAACAGAGAGATTATATTAACAATAAAATTTGTTAAACATGTAATTTGCTTTTAACTGTGGCATTGCATCAATTTTCCAGTGGCATTATTAGAGGGTGTTTGTTTACAGGGACATTTTGGTGGAGGGACTAAAAAACTCCATGTCAGTCCCATCTAAACCAAACAAGAGGGACTTTTAGGGACTAAAAGTGGGCATTTGGGACTAAAGAAAGAAGACCCCGAGGGAGAGTCTTTTTGGGACTTTTTCCAACAGTTGCCCCTGCCACGCATCGCACCTTGTCTCTATTAGTTCACTACTAGGGGTAACATGGTCTTTTAGCATGTCATTTAATAACCTCTAGTCCATGTTTAGTCCCTGGAACCAAGCAGGTAGGGATTAGGGAGTTTTTAACCAAACAGGGCCTTAGATTAACAACAGCTAAAGAGTTGCACGGGACAGTGGACGCACCAGCACCATGTGCATCTACCGATGTACTGGGGTGATGCAGTCTGTTTCAACAAAGAACAAACAACCAAGGAGCATATTTGTGTTGGTCCCAGTTTTGTTATCTTTAGACACCTTTCCCTATGTGAGCGCAGCAAATCTAGTCCTGCTCAAACTCTACAGCCTTGTCCCCCAAAACAAAAGATCAGTTCGTTACAGATGTGCGTACTGCGTTTGTCATTGTTTTCCCTTTTCGACCAACGTAGGTGCTGGTTAGCCAGTCTGTACTAGTACTTTCCCCACTTCCTTTCCTCTGTGAACCACGTCCTAGATTTATGCTATACAACTTTCCCCACTACTTTCCCCCATTACTATCCTCTTTGAACCACGTCTTAGATTCATGCGATACAACTTTCCCCACTACTTTCCCCCTTCCTTTCCTTTTTGAACCACGTCCTAGATTCATGCTATACAACTTTTCCCACTACTTTCCCCCATTCCTTTCATCTTTGAACCACATCCTAGATTCATGGTATACAACTTTCCCCACTGCTTTCCTGTTTGATCCAACACCTAGATTCGAGTGCAGAAGCGGAAAAAGTCCACATGCAGCTAGAGCAATGCATGTGGAATAAGTAAATTATACCTTAAGGTTCTTGGGGTGTGGTTCGGTGGACGACCGGAGGCCGTTCGACCCACACTATGTACGGCGGCGAAGAAGAAGGGGTCGGAGGCCCGCCCGCGCCGCCGCTGGGTGAAAGTGAACAGTTACGCCGGTAGTGGATTCCCTCCCTCGCCGACGGCGACAGCGTTAAGCCTCCTTCCCTTCCCGGCGGACGGATCCTGCCAGCTCTTTGACTAGCAGTGAGGGGAGAGAGAGAGGCCAGTGAAGTCTTGTTTAGATCTGGAGAGGGTGAGAGAGTGTGAAGAGAGCAACTAGAAGCAGACCAGCAGTGAGGGGAGAGAGAGAGAGGCCAACGAAGTCTTGTTTAGATCTAGAGAGTGTGAAGAGAGCAACTACAAGCGCCGAGGCTCCAGCGTGTATATATATACTGGAGAGAGTGTGAAGAGTGCAAACCCTAGAAAACAAGCACCGAGGCTGCAGCTTATACGTGATGAGGTGATTATACGGTCACTATGAGATCGTATAGCTCCGTATCCATCCATTTTGACCAGTCAAACAATCGTCCTGGCACGAATTATGCTCAAGTGTAGTTATCGAACCCGAGACCTCAAGTTTGATGAGTGAACAGGCTAACCAACTACACAACCCTCCCGTTATGTTCAACGAGAGGAAAATAACCTTTTATACATTCCTGCATTCGTGTGACAAGCATGCCGTGTTTTTGTGTGTGTGTGAGTCATTGGGTTTTAAATCATAATCGTGTCATGTGGCTTTGGTGGTAAGACTATCCACAGTGGTGCAGAAATAATGCAGCCTTAGTCACCTTACCTCTCTCCACGTAGTATGTTGGGTCCCACCAGTCACAGGGTGAAACAAACAAATTAATAAGAAAAATTAAAAGCGCCAGCGGTGTATCTTACCTCACACATCTCGCTACTGCTCGGGAACACTGTCCAATTGATCCCTCTGTTCGCTCACGTACTATTTTAAGTGAATCCTTGTTATAACATGCACACAATTTTGGGCAGTTGTATTCGACCTAAGTCAGTGTGCCACCGTATCTTGTACGACTCCCTCCATCTAGGTGTAATAAGTCACCTTAGAAGGTGCAGCGGGACCAAGGTGCAAGCAGATTGGAGGAGAAGCAGAAACTTGACCGGTCATTCCTCCAATCAAAGCCCTGATTTCTGTCTCTAAACGCAACAATTAATCCAAACAACTAAGAGATGCCTCTTCTCTTCTTGTACGTACTCCATTTGTGTCTCACTTCCTCTGGCTTCGCACTCGCACGATTTTCCTATTCTATGAACCTGTGTGTGCGTGTGCGTGTGCGTGTGTGTGTGTTTAACATCATGTGTGTGTTAGAGAGAGCGATAGACCGACCTACTCCTATAGAGAGATGGTGTGTAGTGTACGATTTTAGCCGTGAGAGTCGGTGCATCCTCTCGTTTTCGGGCGTCCGGTAGGGACAGGCGGACAGCTGCCACGCCCGCTCCTGACCAGCCTGGCCCACCCAAAGCCCCTCCATCGCCCGCACGTGCTTCCCGCCCGAAACGGTCAGCGCCGCTCCAAAGAATCGGTGCCGCATTCATGCCCGGGCAGAGCGGACGCGACCTCTCACTGGCGCCGCGTTGAAGGGAGAAGCGGATTCAAGAGTGATGGTTGCTTCGTCCGTCCAACTTACTGCTGGGTCTATGTGATTTGACGGCTCATTGGTCATTATTACTGAGGTGGTAGGACTGCTGGATGTCCCACGCTTTCGGCGAAAGGAGGTACTACTAGATTACAATTTTCTCCATTCTTACGGCGGAGGAGTGCAAGAGCAGTGAAAACACGCAGGCTCAGTGATTACATGGCCCACCTCACACTATCACCATATTTTCTAGACACCGTGCGACACCTGACTCTTTACATAGTACTCCCTCCGTTCCTAAATATAAGTCTTTGTAGAGATTCCACTAGGTGGACTACATACGGAACAAAATGAATGAATCTACACTTAAAATGCATCTATATACATCCGTATGTGGTTCATGGTGAAATCTCTACAAAGACTTATATTTAGGAACGGAGGAAGTACTTGTATAGTACGTACTATAATTTATCAGCGACATAGTACAATGCTATGAAGCTTCCAGCTTCTGTTACATGTATCTTGCGTCCAAGGTTGCCCGTTGCAACATTTCATCAAATACAAAGGAGACTAACATGCATGCTATTGCATCTCAATGATTGATAGATCATAGCAAATATGTACTCCCTCCGTTCCAAAATAAGTGTCTCAACTTTATGCTACATACGGAGCAAAATGAGTGAATCTACACTCTAAAATACGTCTATATACATCAGTGTTTGGAGTATGTACTAGTAGTTCATATTGAAATCTGCTAAAGGACATATATATTCCAATGATAATCTCTCTAACCAAGGTAGTAGGGACGAGGAGTAAACGGAGGGAGTATAAAATTTTCTCCTCGTCCTACGAGCCACCGCGCGCGTGGGCGAGGGAGCGGGCGTAAGGCTTACAGTACTACTACTACTCATGCAGTCCCTAGCCATTGAAACAGAGATAGCTAAAAAAATGATCCATGCAGTTCCTAGCCCTTGAACCGTAAACCCTAACCAGGCTTTAATTTGCTGGCAACGTCGGCGCTTCCTAAGAAATGAAGTTTGTAACCCTTCGACCATCGGATCATTTTGTGCAGTTTCACCAAAATCGAGATGAGCATCCCTGTGGCAAAAAAATTGAAGAAGCGTGATTAGAATAAGATTACTGGGACTAGTTGATGAGACATAAACTCATCACAAATACAGTACGTAGAATCCAGTAGAGGTATGTGCGGGGCAAAGAAGTAGAGAAATATCCACATGGACTGATGTGGGCAGCTGGAGCAGTGGTGCAAGCCAGCTGTAAAGGGAGTTGTACCTGAGGGTTGTCGGGACGTAGCTCAACCTAGAGGATGGCGGCGGGAGGAGGCAACTACCCACGTCGTGGCAGTGAGCAATGGACGAAGGCAACCTCACCGGCTTTGTGAGAGAGAATGGCGGGGGCCCCTAATCGGGACGTGCAGACAGTGGGTTTTCGCCGTCGCCGACGGCGACCGCATCTACACTAAGGATCCACCCCTTCCCTCGGCGGCTGTGATCTGCTGGGATGTTAGAGATGTGGCCACAATGGTTTTGTGCGAGAGAGTGTGAAAACTGAAGAGAGCAACCCCAGCAAGCAACAGTGTAGGCTCGTCCTGCCTATGTATATAGTGGAGCGGTTTCCTTTTCTCTCGATATGGACCTATTTATATTGCGTACGTGCCACCGAAGAAAAAAAAATATTTATAAATGACGTGGTACCTACTACTCGTTCTCCTATAAACCTTGCGCTTGGCATCTCCAAACTATTAACCTTGCGATTGGCTCTTCGCCTCTTCGGGAAGTCGAGCAATAATGGTACTGCAGTATATATCGTTCTGGCTATATGAGACCAAATGAATTGCTGCACGTCCACCACGTGGCGAGGGTCGAGGGGCGAGGGAGAGTGCGTACTATTGCGTCCGTTTCAATATGGACTACATACGGAGCAAAATGAGTGTATCTACACTCTAAAATACATCTATATACATCAATGTTTGGAGTATGTACTAGTAGTTCATATTGAAATCTACTAAAGGACATATATTCCAAACAATATGATAATATCTCTAACCAAGGTAGGGACGAGGAGTAAACGGAGGGAGTACTAGTAAAAATTTCTCCTCGTCCTGCGAGCCACCGCGCCCGTGGGCGGGGGAGACGGCGTACTAAGCAAGCTTCTCCTCGTTCTGCGAGTTGACGGGTCACATCAAAAGCACTCCAGTGTATAGAGCCTTGCCTCTAAGGTAGGCCCCACATGGTTTGCCTCTTTTTTAACATAACGCGTCAAGTCGCAATTTGTTTGTTCACCCGTGGTAGACGATCCTCCCTCCATCTAGTGGACAACCAGTACACGTGTCAAGTTATCACGTGGGCTGCCTTTTCGTACAGAAATGAGCTCCATCGTGCACCCGCGCGGGTGTGGTTATGAAAGAGACGGGAGTACGTGCGCCGTGCGTGCACCTCTTCTCTTCGTGCACGTCCCCCACCTACGTGGGTGTGTGTGAGAGATACAAACCTAGACAAATGTCTTGTGCGTTCGTGAGTGTTTTTTGTTTTGGGGGGAGGTTGATTTCGTGAATGTATTTGTGGGAATATGTGTCGATGACATCTCAAACAAAATTTTGCATGCAATATATAGAGGGTCGGGCGATCCACGAGAAGAGAAGGAGGGGTCATAGATATCGATAGAGTCAAAGAGAGGATCACGTGGGTGGGTGCGAGATCGATGAAGAGAGCCATCGAAATTGTGTGTGTGTGCAAGTCAAAGATATAGGGTGAGTGACCTAGCTACCGGAACGTCAGAGGGCACGGGTCAAGTTTGTGTGTGACAGGGAGACATGACTAGAGCGCTCGATTTATCGGTGTGTGTGTGCGAGGGGGTGGGGGAGGGGTAGGCAGAGGCCTAACTATAGAGGTAGAACGACTCGTATATGTGTTGAGAAGGAGAGACCCAGCTATGTCTTGAGGGAGATCGGTCGACATCCATACATAAATGAAGGACGGGAAATAGGATGGGACAGAGAGAGAGAGGAGAGAGAGAGGGAGGGAGAGGGGTAGAGTGTTGGATGGGTGATGAAGTTGCTTCTCGAAGATGGTGGGAGAGGCCTACTAGACAAACTGAGGGTGGAACTGCAATATTATCAATAAGAGTGGGGTGCCTGTGCGTGATAGATCTATCGGGACACATCCATGGATGATGAAGGGGAACCATGTGTTTGGTAAGAAAACCTAACTAGATCGGTAGATCAATTGTTGTTTGTCGGAGGAAGGGAGAGACATAACTAATGAGGTAGATCGATCGACGCGTGGGGAAAAACGAGTTATAAGGACCTAGCTAGCTATATGTATAGCGGGACATCGGTCGGTGTACGTCCATTTGTTAGAGGCAAATAAGGCCCGGCGAGATGGATAGACAGAGAGAATGGAGCTAGGAGGTGGTGCGAGAGGCCCAGCTACTAGCTAGATAGGGGGAGGAGTGTGCGGTTGTGAGATCGATGAAAAGAGGGGCGAGAGTTTACACGTGAGTGGGACCGTATGAGAGACAGGCAAGGACACATAAAGGAGGAGATTGAAGGTGCGTGTGTATGTTGTAGGCACACATCGCTGGAGAGGTTTATCGATCGGTGTGTGTCGGAAAGGAGTTTTGGAGACTGTGGGAGAACGACCTAAAGAAGAAAAAAATGAATGTGCGCGATGGATAGAATGCTGAGGGAGGGGAGGGCGAGGAGGGCTTGTGCATGCACGAGAGAAAGTTAGTGGTAGCTACAAAGGTTAGAGGATTGTGTGGGTGTAAGAGACTAACAAAGATCGTAATTTGATATGAAAGTGGATTCATATATTTGAATAGGAGATCATAGTGTTTTAAACATATGCATGCATGAATATAGCGGTAATACGCGTGTTGTGGTTTTGCACATGTTATACCATAATGTGATAATGCATGGCGTTTGCAACTCATAGCTAAATGTCGAACAATCTAAACCATACTATACATCGAACAATCTCACATTTTATTTGAATTTGTGATAATGTGTGGCGTTTGTAGCTTACAACTAAATATCGAACAATCTAAACAATACTATATATCGAACATTCTCACATTTTATTTGAATTTGTGGTAATGTGTGGTGTTTGCAACTCACATCTAAATACTTGTAGGCGTATGGGGCGGGGCACCATACATAATGTGATAAACACATTATACATATGAGACATGGTTTAGTTTGTGAAGATCTAGCTAGAGCTTGAAATGTACTATGATTTGAAATAAACATAAAGTGGATTCAAACAATCGAGTTCGGGTTCATATAGTACACATAGTTCATATGTAACTCGAGACTAATCATGTGGTGTGCTCTGAAGATAATACACAAACGATGGTTTAACTTGACAATAATGACGATTGTAGATCTTATTAAAACAGAGAAACGAATTCAAATGCTTTGACTTCACAATAATCATTATTGTAGATCTTATTCAAATAGAGAAACAAATTCAAATTTAGTTCATATTGAAGCGGTAGTATATACGTTTGGAATGCACTAAAATGTTCATTTGAGTACTAGGTTGCATGCATTATACACGTAGCGAAATATTTTAATTGAGCATAACATGAATTCAAAGTTTTGAATGACATTTGTAGTGCGAATTGATTTGGTACAGTACACGTCAGGCTTGTCCGGAAATTTCAACCTGCGCCTTGTTAGCACGAAATATTTAAAATATATCTTTGTCTCGTTGTGCTCCGACAACTCCCTCCATCTCAACCCGCGCCTTGCTATTCCAAAATTACAACGCGCGCAAAAACTCCCACCTCTTGTGAAACCCCGACACGCGAAATGCACGTGATACCCCTGAACCTTCAAATCGGTGGGGGTACTTTCATAACTTACCCCACATTTCGGACAAGCGCTTCCCTAAGCCATGGTTCCCCACTCCCATCCCATCCGCCCACCCATTCGTACACCAAGGCCGGGAAAACCCGCGAAGCCCCACACCCTCCTCCATCCGCCACCCAGCCGGAGCCTCTTCCCCGACGATGTCCTCCACAGCAACACCTCGACGTCCCTCATCCACCGTACCGGATGAGGATCCGTCGTCGACCTGGTCATCCCGCTGGTTCAGCCACCCCGTCCTCCACCTCCAAGGAGCTGCCCCAACGTTCGCCTCGTCTTTCGCGCCACCTCCATTCCCACACCGCCGTCTTCACCTACACCACCGGAAGAGCATCAGCATCACCATTTCCTCGGATGAAACTGCGGCCTAATCGGCGGCACCAAAGAGGTTGTACACTAATCGCCGCATTTTCTTCTTGATTCGATCTCACGGTGCTGCCGGTGCTCGGTCCCGAGCCGACACGGCGCGGCTCCATCCGCCGCGGCGTCGCCGGCCACTTCCTCCACGGCGTCGCTCCCTCGGCGGCGACGTCCACATCAGTAGGAGCTGCTGCTGCTTTAGCTCTCGCTCGCGCTGCTGCTCTACTCTTGCTCTCGGTCCCCTGCCTGGTCTGCTCTTGCTCTTGCTCTTGCTCGCGCTGCTGCTCTCGCTCTTGCTCTTGCTTGCGATGCTGCTCCGATTTAGCTACACTTCAGTCGACTGAATCGACTTTTGGGTCAGTCGATTTTTGGGGGGGGGGGGCTCGCCGGAGTTAACGAAGAACCAGCCGCAGCGGGGAGGGGGGCTCGCCGGAGAAGTACCCCACTATCTATCTAGGGTTCAGGGTGGGGGCGGTGGTCGCCGGCGGTGGTGGGGCGGTGGCGTGGGGATCACCGGAGAAAAAGCTCGGCACCGGGGGGCCTAGAGGGATGGCCGCGGCGGCGGCGGACCGACGGTGGGGAGTGTTTTTGGGGCGGGCGGGGCGGCTCACCGCCGGCCGCGGGCGGCGGGGGGCGGCTGTTTGGCCAGTGGTGGCTGGCGGCTCAGGGGGGTGGAGGTTGAAGATGAACTGTAGGCCCTTGATTTTGTATCCAACGGCTGCAAAATCGACTGGCTAGAGATGAAAAAGTCAGTCGACTGACGTGTAGCCTCACCTCTAGTGCGTTCAGTTTTGACAGTAAAATTCAGTTTCAACAGCAAAATTCAGTTTCGACAGTTAAGTTCAGTTTCGACAGTTAAATTCAGTTTTGACAGTTAAGTTCAGAGATGAGTGGCTGATGTATACATCTAGCACTTTGTGGTTATGTATTTTACGTCATCTATTGGAGATGCTATTAGAATTCCACTCAGGTTAACATTGTCTCTCTTGTCCTGCTTTAGCCTCGGCGTCGTACAACTCACCAGAGCTGCTCCAATGACGAAACCCTCCATCACATCGGAGCAGTACCTCGGGCTCCATCTCCAGACGCCTAAGATCTTCTTCCCCTCCTCCGACAGCCAAGTCAGCCGGAGCATCCTCACCGGCCAACCCAATCACGCTGAGATCGACATGGCTTCGCCAAAGAGGGTCTACACTTCTTGAGGTTTGACTTAATCTCACCATGCTTCTTTGCATCCTGTGATCTTCCAATTCTTGTGAACCAAACACCCAGATTGGCAGAAATCCTGTGTTTTTAAATTGTTTGTTTTGCAGGTGCATTCCTATCCTATTCCTGTCTATTTCCTATCCCTGCATTGTTAGAATCCTCAAATTCAAACAAGCCCTTACACAATTACTTCTGTTACAGATATGTGTCAAAGAAAACCTTGTGTGGTTTGTCCTGCTCCTGCGGTGTTGTGTTCCACCCCAGCTCAGCTGCTCCAACGACGGAAGGGTTCACCACAGCAGGGATCCGCTCTCCAGACTGTCTTTCGCCTCCTCAGATCTTCTTCCCTGCCGCCGGCAGCCACGACAACTGCATTACCATCATCAGCTAAGCAGATGACCTTGAGGACTACACGGGTCCACAAGAGAGGTCGCACTCTTCCGTGTCTGCTTACGTTATGCATCGCTTAATATGATGACATGCTACTTTATCGTCGTGTTCACCTATTAGACTCCGACTCAGGTCCAAACTTATGCTGAAACTTGAGTTTTTAAATGGTTGTGGGGTACATATTGGGGCAGCCATCAGTACTATCTGTCTACTATCTGGTTCATCTCGGGTGTCTACTATGAGTTTCATGTTGGGTGCAAACAAACATTAAAGGAGCCATTATCTGTATTTTTTAACTAAAGCTATTATCTGCCTGCTATCATTGGTTTTGGGTCTATCCACAGTTTGCTATCAGCACTCTGGATTTGTGCATGCACTCCTTACATAATCTTACTATGTTTTATTCCTATGCATGTCAGTTATTGTACACAATGGAACTAAACATGTAGACCAAAAGAGACGAGCCTTGCAAGGCAATAAAATTTCCTTGCAAGCCCCCCTCCACCCATTTTGGATCGTAATCAAGAGGAAGATAACTGTTTTGAGGGGGATTCAGAAGCAGAAGACCACTCCTATTTACCCCATGAGGTCTTCGCTGTAACTTGACATGCTGATGTTGGTTATATCATGCATATGGTGCCTTGCATTGCTTACTTTATACATCAAATATGTCAACTGCTTAGATTAGACATGCTTTGTGTGAATGCCATATATTTAGTTTATTCATCGTTTATGTGAATTATGCAATCCCATATTGTTTAGCCAGGCATCATATATGTGAATTTTGCAATGCCATCCAGCTTAGCCAGTCATCTTATATGTGAATTATATCAGGCCATCCTTTTTTTCGTTACGTATTACATTTGTCAACAATGTTAGTACATTCAACTACTCTTCGTGTGCATCAGCCATTTGACACGGTGATGGAAAATTCTGGAGTGAAAACAAGGTCTTCAGAGCAAACTATGCTATCTGACGAAGCGCATATCTTGCTGGTTACGGATAGCTCCTCAGAGGAGGATTCATAGACAGATGACCAGTCCTATTCCCCCCCCCCCCGAGGTGCATGCTCTAACTTGGCAGGGTTATGTTGCTCATATCGTGCGTATGGTATCTTGCATTGCTAGGTCATTAGCTTAGTTTAGACATGATTTGTGTGAATGCCACCTGTTTAGTGTCTAATTACCATATATGTGAATTATGCAATGCCATCTTTTAGCAAGATATTATATATGTGAATTATGCAATGCTATCTTGTTGCAAGGCATTATATATGTGAATTATGCAATGCCATGCTGTTTAGCCAAGCGTCATATATGTGAATTATATCATGCCATCCTTTTTTGTATTTCTCATTGCTTTTGTCGACAATGTTTGTATATTCATCTGCTCTTCCTATGCATCAACCATTTGAATTGGTGATGGAGAAATCTGGAGTGAAAACAAGGTCTTCAGAGCAGACAATGCTACCTGGTGAAGCAGATATGTTGCTGGTTACAGATAGCTCTTCAGAGGAGGATTCAGAGGCAGATGACCAGTCCTATTATCCCCCTGAGGTGTATGCTCAAACTTGGCAGGGCTATATTACTCATATCATGCATATGTTGTATTGTAATGCTTAGTTTTTACATCATATACACGATATTGAATGCCATCTCCTTAGTTGACACATCATATATGCGATTGCCCTCTGCTCACTTCCTTAGTATATAAATCATATATTTGAATTATATCATGCCATGATGTTTACATAGACAGCATGTATCTGAATTATGGCATGCCAACCCATTCTCTAAAGACATAATATAGTTATATCATCTCATCCTGTTCACATAGTCATCATATTTTGAATTATGTCATTCTATCCGTGAACTATATCATGCCATCATGTTTCCATCGATAACATGTTTGTGATTTATGGCATGCCAACCACTTTAATAGACACATCGTAAGTTATATCATGTCATCCTGTTTACATAGTCATCATATTTTGAAGTATGTCATTCTGTCATGTTTAGTTAGCCATCATACATGTGAAATTGTGTCATGCTATCCTGTTTAATTAGCCATCATATACTTGAAATTATGTCCTGCTATTCTGTTTGGTTAGACAACATAAATGTGAATTATTTCATGCCCTGTTTTCTTCCCTACTATCCATTGCACCTGTCTATCTTACAATGTCTGTACATTCAATTAATTTTCTTGTTTATCAGCCATTTCAATTGGAGGGGGTGATGGTAGTATCTGTGGGAGTAAAAACACGGTCTTCAGAAAAGATCGTGCTACCTGTCGATGGAGATAGAACCACGGTTGTACTTGCCCAAGAACCAGCCCCACCACGCATAACACAGACACATGCAGATTGTACCCCTACCAAGTTGGACAGAGAACCAGCTACACCCCTTCTAACCCCAACCCCAGCAGATAGTAACCCAGTTCCCGTTGACACAGCACCGTCTCCACCACACAGCACCCAAACACGAGCAGTTAGTAAGGCAACTGCAGTGCCCAAAGCACGAGGACCACCACTCCAAAGCCCAAGTCAACGCTTAAAGCAGAAGAAGAATTGTTCTCAGGTCAGGTTCCGTAGCTATGGTTCATACTACTTTGCTCTTGCATCACTGTATTTACTCATACAAACTAATTTCAAATTTGAAAGATGTAATTGAAACTCCAATGGTGCAACATGTATGTTTTAAACCTGTTTCTTTCACGTGTTTGCTGTTATAACTTGCTCTATGTTGATTTCAGTTTCAATTGAATAAACAGTTATGTCTCATGCCATGCACATTACAAGTGTTGTTATTGCTGTGTAGTTTCCCACACTTACATTTTGTCTATGTTGCTTTGTCTTAAATAGATATGATTCGAACTGTATCTATCTTGATTTGGCAACATAAACTAGAATGATATAGACCATACAATGACCATACTACATAGATATATGTTTGTTTCATGCTGTTATCATGTCCACCTTACTACTGAACTGGTTTACCAAAATGAGTTTCCTATACTACATTGTAAGCCTGTGATGTGTTTGTTTGTTTCTCCTTTAGAACGTGGATAAAATATTGGAGAAGAGTGCCCCGTTATGAAATGGTAAAGGAAGTAATGCAGATCAGGTTCAAGATAGTGAGACATCCCTGTTGTTCTCCAAGAAAGCTGATAAAAACTATATTGAAGACACTGAGACAACCCCAAAGTCCTGTCTTGATGTAGTGTTCGAGTTACTGGCTACTACTGCTGGCACCAGCTCTTCATACTCGCTGCCTGAATTAGTTTGGCTTCTTGAGTCTCAACTTCAAGTTGGAAGACATCGATCAGATGTTATGCGACAGGAAGCTGAAGGACTGAGGAAGTCCCTGCAGAATTCAGATGCATACTTTCTGGTGCAACAGCAAGTGCTGGAGGATTTAAGCGCCAAACAAGAGAAAGTTAATAAGCTTACTAAGCATCTTGCCAGCATTATGGGTACCCAGGATATTGTTTCTTGAGCTCTTCTGAAGTGGTTTCAGTTCTGGACTTGTTTTGCTACGGCGTTTATATGCTGCTTTGTTCCCCATATTTGCATTTGTGGAGAACTTTGATGCCCAGTGGATGTAATATGTGTAATAGCCGTGATAGCCTAGCATAAGTTACTTGCTTATTTATATTTGTTGTCTGTTTATTTGTTTTCTTGTAGTCAGTGCAGTTCTTTTTCCGCGGTTTGCTAGTGGCCGGAATAACCTATTTTTTAAAACTAGGCCACATTAACAATGGGCTACATATTTACTGTAGTTAACATGGGCCTCCTACGGGCCGTAGAAACAATGGGCCTTCTAAGGGCCATAGAAACAATGGGCCGTCTACGGGGCGTAGACACGATGGGCCTTCTACGGGGCGTAGACACAATGGGCCTTCTACGGGTCGTATGATCGGTTGGCCAAACACGGGCCAATAACAGACCGCATTATGGCCGTAAATGGGCTAGAGTTGAAACCGTCCATTCATGGGCCGACCATAACGGGCCGTCGTTAATAGGCCGTATTTGATGACGCTATGAAAACGGCCCAACGTATTAACGGGCCACAAATGGGTCGACTGTAACCACGGGCTGTATTTGGCCCACAAGCAGAAAATGACAGTAACGGGCCAAAAGTAAACGAATGCTAGAAATGAGCCCAAGAATAAATGGGCCCTAAGAAGGCCGAAAGATAAAATGGGCTGGAAAGGGCCGAACGGAATAATGGGCTGTTAATGGGTATAAAGTGATACACTGTTCATTACGGGCTAGTTTTACCACGGGCCATTAGTGGGCCGAGGGTTACTAAGGGCCTCATATGGGCCAAAAGACGTCATGGGCCATACATGGGCCGGAAGTTAAAACGGGCTGGAATTATATTGGACGGCCCAGATGACGCTACTGGGCCTAATTCGGATAGGCCGTAAATGGGCCCTGGGTTAGTGGGCTGTAAATGGGCTATATGCGAACAGGCCGTTAACAGGCATGCCGTGGGTCGGCCCGCCACCTTTTGACCAAGTCAAACGGCCGGCCTTTTCACAGGAATGGGCCTCTGTTGGGCCATGCCACGTGTCGACGTATCATAGGCACTTTGGGTCCAATGAGTGGATGACGTCTGTCCAACGGTGAGCTGACACGTGTTTCCTCCAGCCAATGATGATTTTACACGTGGAAAATCCCCATTGGTCGGGGCTGTTAACGGGTTATCGGATCCAAAACCGGACCCGATAGCTTAACGGCGTTCCGTTACGGTGGATGCCACGTGTCGGTCACCCTTGACGAAAGCACTTCTATGACGCGCGATTTATCGGCATGGAAGTGGACACTTCCGTGATGATAATTTTGGTAATGTCAGGGAACACTTCTACGACAGCACAGGTATGACTATCTTGATTCTGTCATAAATTTGTCATGGATGTACATGCATGAAAGAAAACGTGACCTACTGTGACAAACACGTATCATCACGGAAGTGTATTTTTTTTGTAGTGAGCCCTATGCCGGTAACTTCATCATCACCGTCGCCACGCCATCGTGCTGACGAAACTCTCCCTCGGCCTCAACTGGATCAAGAGTACGAGGGACGTCATCGAGCTGAACGTGTGCTGAACACAGAGGTGTCGTATGTTCGGTGCTAGGATCGGTCGGATCGTGAAGACGCACGACTACATCAACTGCGTTGATAAAATGCTTCCGCTTTCGGTCTACGAGGGTACGTGGACACACTCTCCCGCTCGTTGCTATGCATCACCTAGATGGATCTTGCGTGTGCGTAGGATTTTTTTTGAAATTACTGTGTTCCCCAACAATGGCATCCGAGCTAGGTCTATGCGTAGATGTTATATGCACGAGTAGAACACAAAGAGTTGTGGGCGATGTAAGGGCATTTTTATCCCTTAGTTGGTTTTGGTGATTGATGACAATGCTTTTGCAGACTAATCATGTGCATCAAATATTTCAGATATATTGACTAGGCACAAGACGATTGGGTTCCCCTCAAAGGCTATAGAAGACGGCGTTTCTCTTCGGTTCTTTTCGGTGGTATTGAGTCGTAGGGAAGCCGTACTATTAAGAAGGGGTCCGCTTTGGAAAGGTTGGGTGGATTCATCACGTACACATCGTCCCTTACACCTCCTTTCCTCTTGCCTTTGGAGCATCCTAAGTTTTCCTTCTCTACGCATTTATAGCTCTTGTCTGCCGAACTAGGTAGTGCGGTAGTACCGCTCGTCAGAGCGGTAGTACCGCAGGACCTTGCGGTAGTACCACCCGCTGGTGCGGTAGTACCGCAAGGCCCCACGGAAGTACCGCTTCTAGTAAGCGGTAGTACCGTGGTCCCTGCTTAGATCCGCAACTACGCAGCTGTAAGGGGCGGATGTAATTTTTTACATCCGCACCTCGCGCGGTAGTACCGCGGCTGGCTTACGGTACTACTGCGTCGGGTTTTTGCATCGACTCCTACTCTACGGAAGTAGCCACGGATGTAATTTTTTATATCCGTGCCTTCCCATCCCTGGACAGCCCCTGCCTTGCGGTAGAACCGCAAGGGGGAGCGGTAGTACCGCGCCAGCAGTACTACCGCCCTCTGCCTTAGTGCATGTGTGGCTGTTCTGGTCTCTGCTGCGTGGGCGGTAGTACCGCGGGGCTCTGCGGTAGTACCGCGTACCCCTGCGGTTGTACCGCGCCTCAGGTGCGGTAGTACCGCGTGCCCCTGCGGTAGTACCGCGCTGTGCAGGCTGAGTTGGTGGATAACGGTTGGATTTGTTCTTCCACTATATAAGGGGTGTCTTCCTCCTCTAGTTGACTACCTCTTCCACCTCCAAGCTCCATTGTTGCTCTAAGCTCCATTTTCGTCCGATCTCCTTCCCTAGCCAATCAAAATTGTTGATTCTCTAGGGATTGGTTGAGGAGGCCCCGATCTACACTTCCACCAAGAGATATTTGAATCCCCCCACTAATCCCTTGTGGATCTTGTTACTCTTGGGTGTTGAGCACCCTAGATGGTTGAGGTCACCGTGGAGCCATAGTCCATTGTGGTGAAGCTTCGTGGTGTCGTTGGGAGCCTCCAATTAAGTTGTGGAGATTGCCCCAACCTTGTTTGTAAAGGTTCGGTCGAAGCCTTCAAGGGCACCAATAGTGGAATCACGGCATCTCGCATTGTGTGAGGGCGTGAGGAGAATACGGTGGCCCTAGTGGCTTCTTGGGGAGCATTGTGCCTCCACACCGCTCCAACGGAGACGTACTTCCTCTCAAAGGGAAGGAACTTCGGTAACACATCCTCGTCTTCACCGGCTCCACTCTTGGTTATCTCCTGCCTTTACTTGTGCAAGTTTATTTGTGCCTTATCTCTTGCTTGCGTGTATGCTTATTGTTGTTGCATCATATAGGTTGCTCACCTAGTTGCATATCTAGACAACCTACTTTGATGCAAAGTTTAAATTGGTAAAAAAAGCTAAAAATTGTTAGTTGCCTATTCACCCCCCCTCTAGTCAACTATATCTATCCTTTCAATTGGTATCAGAGCCAGGTTTCTTTATTAAGGACTTTGCCGTCCGAAGAGTATGGTTGACGTCGTAGACGGTGTGGAGGAGCACTCCGGTGTGAATCCGGTCTTGTCTACGGGAGATGGGGGAACCGCGGTCTCTCGTGAGGAATTAAATGTGGCGTTGGACACATTGAAAACCTCCATGACTACCGAGGTCGAAAGCATGTTTAATAAATACTTAGAAGGGCTTAAACTTTCCACCGCACCGTTGAAAGTGGGTGATCCCGCCAACAAGATGACGGATGCTACCTCCGGCAAAGGGGAGGCTACTAGCGAGAAAGCTCCTTCTTCTAGTGGTAACAATGGCACCAGCATCTTTGCCCATGTGGAACCTCCACCTGTCTATGGTGGACCGCTCCCTTCCACTCATTTGAATCATGCCGGCCCGGCTCCGAAGATTGAGAAGAATGTAGATTTTGATTCTTGGGTCTATCGTTTTAAGCGTCATTTAAATCATGTGAACACTAACCTTTGGAGAATCATTGAAGAAGGTTTTTATCCGCATGACCAAAGTAACTTCACTCCTAGAGAAGTTGTGGATCATCAATTCAATGAGAATGCTCTCTTCATCATCCAAGAAGCAATCCCACCCGAAGATCTTCCTCATCTCTGGCCCTACACCGTGGCCAAAGATGCTTGGCTCCAAGTTGTTTCCCTCTATCGGGGAAGCGCAAGCATTCAACGCTCCAACTATGAAGTAGTGCAAGATGAAGCCGATGAGTTTGCAATGAAAGAAGATGAAGAACCTCGTGAGCTTTTTCGGAGAGTAACCAAACTCGCGGTCTCTCTCCGAGATCATGGAAGTAAAGACACGGATGACAATTGGATCAAGCGCAAATTCCTCAAGGCAATGATGCCCTACCACAAAGCCATGTCCTCCGTCATTCGTCAAAGGCCGGACTTCGACACCTTGTCCTCAAGTGAAGTGTTGGATGAGTTCGTTGCTATGAGCATCTTGGACAAGACCGCCGACAATGCGGTTCTTCGCTCTCAAAGAGTAAAGAAGCCCAACCTTGCTCTAAAGGCCAAGGTTAGTATGGAGGAAGAGGATGAAGAGGAAGAAGAGGAGGGCAACCTCGAAGATACGAAGTATGCCTATCATGAACACATGGCTCTTGCTTCAAGGCAATTTTGGAGCAAGAAGAACTTAAGGCCAAACTTCAACAAGAACAATTCAAGTGGCGCAAAGGGCAAGCGACGGGTGAGGACTTGCTTCAATTGTGGCAATGTGAGCCACTTTGTTGTGGAGTGCCCTTACGAGAAGAGGGAAGACAATGGTGGCAAGCTCATCCGAAAGGACAAGGCCAAGTCGTTCCCCAACAAGAGCAACTTCACCAAGAAGACTCCTCCCAAGGCCTTAGTCATACAAGAAGAGTACAACGAGGATGATGACGATGATGAAGATGGTGAGGCGGTTGCCATGGCCTCTGTGGCCATTGCGATGACTCCACGGATGTCTCTCTTCGACTCACCCAATGAGAACATCGCCGCCAAGTGCCCTCATGGCTAAAGCCACCAACAAGGTAACCCCCAACATCAAAACTACCATCATTAATCATCCTTCTTCGACGGATAGCATTGATGAACATGAGGGGACAAATGTGGAGGAAAATGAGTTTGAGACCTTTATGGGTAAACTCAAGGGTAAATCCAAGAAGCACTTCGTTGCTCTCTTGGAACAACTTGGTGAAGCCAATGACATGATCGAGGCTCACGAAGACACCATCTCTAAGACGGAGGGGCATAGTCATGACTATGCCGATGAGATTTCGGATCTTTCCAATGCTCTTGACGAAGAGCGTGGTCTTCGTTTGGCTCTTGAGGAGTCATACAACGATGATCATGCTAAGTTAAAGAAAGATCTTGATCATGCTCTTGTTGTGTCTCGTGTGCTAAACTCCGAGAAGGCAAAGCTTGGGGTTGATCTTGCTAGACTCAAATAGGAGTTTGACATTCTTGACAAGGCTCACAAAGTCTTGAAGGGTGTTCGTGCTAGCCTCAAGGAGTCACATGATCAACTCCAAGTGAAGCTAACTAAGGAGAAAGCCACCTTTCCTCATATGGTGTTAATTGATAATGCAAATGCTACTAATCCTTGTTGTGAGCATGTGCATCTTGTTGAGGAGAATGCTAAGTTGAAGGAGCAACTTGAGAAAGGCCTTGTGTCATGCATACAAGGTGAGAAGAACCTCAACGACCTTTTGAGCAATCAAAAGGAAGTTGTGGCCAAGGAGGGGATTGGGTTCGCACCCAAGCCCAAGAACAAGAAGAAGAATGACAAGACCAAACGACCTCCTCCTCTCAAGCAAACTTTTGTGAAGGAGGGAGAGGGTGCTTCCAAGGATAAGAAGAACAATGCGAAGGGTGGCGGTGTCAAGAAGGGCAATGCCACCCCTTCCAACAAAGCCGGCGACTTTAATCCTTCTTATGTGCTATGCCGTGCTAGTGATGGGCATGTTTATGCCAAATTTGTTGGTTCTCCTCATGAGTATATTAAATGGTCTATTTGGGTTCCTAAGACCCTTGTTACTAACATCAAAGGACCCATTACAAAATGGGTACCTAAAACCAAGCATTGATCTTTTGTAGGTGTTTGCTTCCAGTGGGGGATCATGGTTGCTCGATAGTGGAGCTACAAATCATATGACCGGAAGCAAGGACTTGGTGGTGGACGTGCACAAGATTCCATTTATGCCCACCAATGTCGAGTGGGGTGATGCCTCGTCTTATAAGGTATTGGGACTCGGCAAAGTTGTCATTTCTCATTATCTCACGATCGAGAAGGTCATGCTAGTTGAGTCCCTTGCATACAATTTACTTTCCGTTCGTCAACTTGTAATCATGGGCTTTGCCACTTTCTTTGATATTGATACCGTGGCCCTCTTGTGGAGCAAGACTCCTAAAGTAGCCTTTGTTGGGCATGTCAAAAATGGTCTCTATGTGATTAACTTTTCGGAGCGACCCACTAAGACCGCGACATGCCTAATGGCTAAAGTTGACGTGGGATGGCTTTGGCATCGCCGGTTAGCCCATGTCAATATGAGATCTTTGCAAAGTCTTCTCAAGGGGGACCATGTCCGTGGACTAACGAATGTTAGTTTTGCTAAAGATCGTGCTTGCAGTGCTTGTATCGAAGGAAAGCTACATGAGACGGCTCACCCTCCCACAACTATCATTTACTCGAAGAGGCCTTTGGAGCTCCTTCATTTGGATCTCTTTGGGCCTCCATCCTTTGATAGTCTTGGGGGTAGGAAGTATTGCTTGGTGATTGTGGATGACTATTCAAGATACACTTGGGTGTATTTCTTCAAGAGGAAGAGCGAGACCCAACAAACTGTCATTGACTTTGCGAATGAAGCCCAGCGTCAACACAATACAAAGATCTTGACAATAAGAAGTGACAATGGCACCGAGTTCAAGAACTACACCTTGGATGAGTTTCTTAGTGATGAGGGGATCAAGCATCAACATTCCGCACCTTACACCCCTCAACAAAACGGTGTTGCAGAGAGGAAGAACCGGACGTTGATGGATGCGGCAAGGACTATGATGGCGGAGTTCAAGTCTCCATACAACTTTTGGGCCGAAGCCATCAACACCGCGTGTCATGCATCCAATCGGCTCTACCTCCGCAAGGGCTTGAACAAGACTCCATATGAGATACTCACCGGTAACAAGCCCAACCTCAAGTACTTTCGGGTGTTCAGGTGTAAGTGTTTCATTCTCAAGAAAGGTGTTCGGTTGTCTAAATTTGAGGCTAGAGGTTATGAGGGCATATTTGTTGGTTATGCTACAAACTCTCATGCTTACCGTGTCCTCAATAAATCTACGGGACTTATTGAGGAGACGTGTAACGTGGAGTTTGATGAGAATAACGGCTCCCAAGTGGAGCAAAGTGACACTTGTGATGTAGGTGATGAAATTCCTCCTCAAGCCATAAGAATAATGGGTGTTGGTTTTATACTACCCATTGAGGAACCCCTTGTGGCCGAAGGAGAAGGACAATGCTCCACCCAAGTGGAGCCATCACCAACCCAATGCCCACACGCTTCCGAAGAACAAAATGAAGACCCTCAACCTCATGAACAAGACCAAGGTCAAGATCATGCTCAAGACGGTGGTGACACACCATGTGATGCCCAAGGTCAAGTTCTCTCCTCCGAGCAAGTTCAAGATCAAGAACAAGCTCAAGACGGCGCTCAAGATGATCAAGTGACCACTCCTCGACTCGCCACCGAGGAGGAATTGGAGCGTCGTGCCGCCAAGATTGCATCCAAGCTCTCCACCAAGGGTCATCTCATGAAGAATGTGCTTGGAAGCATTCAAAAGTGGGTAAGCACTCGTAGACAATTGGCAAACTATTGTGAACATCACACGTTTGTCTCTTGTGTTGAACCCCATAAGGTATATGAAGCACTCGAAGATCCGGATTGGCTTAATGCCATGCATGAAGAACTCAACAACTTCGAGTACAACAAGGTGTCGAGATTAGTGCCGAGGCCAACGGGGAACCACAATGTCATTGGAACCAAGTGGACATTCAAGAACAAGCAAGATGCTCATGGGACCATCATTCGCAACAAGGCACGATTGGTGGCACAAGGCTACTCCCAAGTCGAGGGTATCGACTACGGTGAAACCTTTGCTCCCGTTGCTCGCCTTGAATCTATTCGTTTGTTGATTGCTTATGCTTCTCATCACAACTTTTAAGTTGCAACAAATGGATGTGAAGATTGCTTTTCTTAATGGTCCCATTAATGAGTTGGTTTATGTCAAGCAACCCCCCGGGTTCGAGGATCCCTACTTTCCCGATCATGTGTATCAACTCGATAAGGCACTCTATGGCCTTAAACAAGCCCCACGTGCGTGGTATGACCACCTTTCCAAGTTGTTACAAGATCGTGGGTTTGAAGTTGGGCTAATCGACCCCACTCTTTTTACTAAGAAGGTCAAAGGGGAGTTGTTTGTATGCCAACTATATGTTGATGACATTATTTTGGTTCCCCTAACAAAGCTTTCAATGAGGAATTTGCCGCACTCATGACCTCAAAGTTCAAGATGTCTTCCATGGGAGAGTTGAAGTTCTTTCTCGGTTTCGAAGTAAAGCAAAGAAGAGAAGGAACCTTCACCAACCAAGCCAAATACACTCAAGACATGCTCAAGAGGTTCAAACTAAGTGATGTCAAGCCGGCGTCCACTCCAATGCCCACCAAGTGCCAACTTGACATCGATCCCAATGGTAAAGCGGTGGATCAAAAGGTATATCGCTCCATGATTGGTTCCTTGCTTTATCTTTGTGCATCTAGACCGGATATCATGTTGAGTGTGGGAATTTGTGCGCGGTTTCAAGCCGCACCTAAGGAAAGCCACTTTGTGGCGGTCAAGCGAATCTTTCGATATTTGGCTCATACACCAAACTTTGGCATATGGTACCCAAGAGGAGCAAACTTCAAGCTTGTAGGATATTCGGACTCCGATTGGGCGGGAGACAAAGTGGATAGGAAGTCCACTTCCAGAGGGTGCCAATTTCTTGGTTGCTCTTTGGTAAGTTGGTCTTCTAAAAAGCAAAGTTGTGTGTCTCTCTCGTCCACCGAAGTGGAGTATGTGGCGGCCGGGAGTTGTTGTGCACAACTCTTATGGATGAGGTAAACTTTAAAGGATTACGGTGTCATTTGTGACAAAGTGCCTCTTTGGTGTGATAATGAAAGTGCCATCAAGATTTCTCTCAACCCCGTGCAACACTTCAAGACGAAGCATATTGAGATTCGGTATCACTTCATCCGAGATCACATTAGGCGAGGGGAGATCGAGCTCAACTACGTCAACACCCATGATAACCTTGCAGATATTTTCACGAAGCCTTTGGATGAAGCAAGATTTCGCGAGTTAAGGCATGAGCTAAATATCATTGATTCGAGCAATGTTGCTTGACCCCTTGCACACCCCACCACACTCAACTTGTTGTCTAATCTAGGTGTCGGCATGGACATAGGGGGAGTGTTGTTCTCTCAATGAACTCTCCCTCCCCCCATTATGCATAAAGTGATCAACTCTTTCACATTAGCCATTTTTGATGGTACTTGTGCTTCAAAGACGAGTTTTGGTCATGGGCCCAAGGATAATTCTTCGCGGTGCCATACCAATTGACTCAAACATAGGTGGCTCCGGCCACCGCCCTCTCCTTGGAGAGGTTGTGTCTCGTTTTTGGTCTGTGTTGGTTCTTGCCTCTCCTTCGTGGCGCGCTCGTGCTTGTGGTGTCTAGTGTGTTAGTTCCTTATTGTGGTCTCTCGCTTGAAGGTTCCGTGCTTAGGAGTTATCTTTGGTTGAAACTTTTTTTTGAGCCCACGGTACTACCGCGGCCTGCCACGGTACTACCGCAAGGGGGGCGCGTGGTACTTCCGCACCCAGCGCGGCAGTAATTTTTTACTGCCGCCTGGGGGAGCGGTACTACGGCCTCAGTGCGGTACTTCCGCCCGGGTGGTACTACCGTGATGATGTGCGGTACTACCGCGAGAGGAGTGAGCAGTACTTCCGCACCCAGCGTGGCAGTAATTTTTTACTGCCGCCTGGGGGAGCGGTACTACGGCCTCGGTGCGGTACTTCCGCCCGGGCGGTAGCATCGCGATGACGTGCGGTACTACCGTGCGGTCATGGGCGCATGGGGGTTAAACACGGGCAGGGGGAGTTCTAACTCCCCTATACCCATTCGTTTCTCTCCCCACTTCGTCTCTCTCTCTCTCGCTCAAGAACGGCGCTGGAGGCCCTCGCCGGATCTCCGTCTCCGGCCGCTCTCCTCGGATTCCGACCGGTGGGATCGTTCCCCCCCACTCCCTCTTGCCATGGAACAAGGTTTCTCCCCAATCCCTCTCATTTTCTTGTTCGTCTTGTTGCTTTTAGGTTTTGGGGAGATGCAAGTTGTTCTTGAGATTTTAGGACAAATCTATGCAAGAGTAGGATGTAGGAGAGTAGTTTTGTGTAGTGTTGGTACTTGCTATAGTTGTCCCATGATGGATTTGATAGACCGTAGTACCGCGTGTTGACACGGTTGTGCTCAGATCTCCATGGCTATTTCGGATCTGCAACCGTGCGGTACTACCGCTCCTCAGGTGCGGTACTACCGCACGTCCGGTACTACCGCCCTGCGGGCACGGTACTACCGCACGTCCGGTACTAACGCTCCTTGGAGCGGTACTACCGCACGTGGCAGAACACGCGTTACTACCGTTGTCTCAAATCCCTCTTGTGGCACTTCTTACGTGCCAAGTCTATTTGTTTCTCCTGCTTTGCTGTGGTCTTTGCATTGATCCTTCTCGCGTTTCGTGCGTGTTTGTTTTGTGGTGTGTGTTTAGGTGGTGGCTCAGGTGCTCCGGCTCGCCGCTCCAATCCAAGCCGTGATACGGGATCCAAGCATATGCGCAACACAGAGGTAGCAGAGGGCTCCAATGCCCCCAACGCAGAACCAAGACCACTGCCACTAAAGAGAAGGAACCCGCCAAGGGCATGGATGAGATACCGCTTGCTGAGTTCATCGCTCGGAGGAAGGTCAATCCGTATGGAAACCCTCATGCTAAGTTTCGAGGGAATGATCTATTCTGGACCAAGCAGCAGAATCTCATTTATTTGGATGTCATCAAGGCCAAGAAAAATACCCATGTAGAGGTGAAGTGGATCAACATGCATCACATGCGCAAAGAGGCGCACCGGGAATACTTTGGTGAGGCTTTGGACCTCGTGGAGCAATTTGGCATTGAGCATATCATCTCATTCCACAAAGACTATGATCCTGAGATCCTTGCCCAGTTCTTTGCCTCCGTGCATTTTCATCCCAATGAGGAAAGGACCATGACTTGGATGACCAATGGCCGACAGCTGACTGCTACCTGGAAGGAATTCATGACCCTGCTTGGGGTTCCGGATGAGGGGCTCACCACACCCCAAGGTGTTCGCCCTCATGCCAATCCCGAGTCTGCCAACAAGAACACGCTCATGCCCTACATTGTGGAGAAGAAGCTCTCCAATGGCAAGTCAACTTGGGTACTCAACTCCTTTCTTGACATCATGCACCGGATCTTCCGCAACACTCTCTTCCCACGCATTGGGGACAAGGACAAGGTGCATGCCTATCTGGTGGATATGATGCTCTTGTGTGAAGATGCTCGCAACTCTCAGACACAGCCACTTGATGTCTCACATATCATGTGGACTGAACTTCGGTTTGCGGTCTACAACCGCAAGGTCCCCATCTATGGACCTTATTTGTTTCAGTTGATCTCGGCTACTTGGGAGCGGGTCTACCCTCAGGATGAGTTTGAGGCCCCTGGTTGGATCCGGCATGAGCCCATCAATCTCTGTATCAAGTCTCAGGGGGCCAACACTACCTCTCGTGCTGATACTGCGGCTGCCATGGACATGGATGCAGATGAGGATGAGGAGGAGGCAGCAGACGAGGACAGTTCTGAGGGTTACATCCCTCCCACCTCTGAGCCTTCTTGGGCTAAGCGACCGAAGAACAAGATGAAGATGATGTTCTGTATGCAAGCCAAGGGGCAGTACCAGACCCATGTGGGTTCCAAGGAGACTCGCCGCCGTGACAAGCGGATTTTCAGGACTTTTGGCGAGAACATATCTAGCGGGTCAGAGGTGAACATCACCCCAGAGGCAGAATGGCTGCACAAGCAGGGCTATCGGTGGACCGAGTCTGAGGAGGAGTCCGTCCCAGCTGCAGAGTCCGACGAGGAGCGTGCCAGTGACTACTCCGCTTGAGCCACCACTATTGCTGTAGGTGTCCTCTCTGCCTTTTTGGCGTCTCGATGCCAAAGGGGGAGAGAGTGTAGGATTTGCTGCGAGTTATGTCGTGTTTGGATCAGTTGAACTTCGTTTATTTCGTTTGCTTTGGTTTGCTTTGGTTTGTGCTCGTGAGACCTTCTATCATATGGTGTAAGACATATGCACTCTATCGTACCGTAGTGAGCTTATTCCATCTTGTGCTTATTACATTTTGCTCCTGTCTATCTTGCTTAGCTTTAGCCTAATTGCAAGATTTGCCTTGTATATAAAATATAGGGGGAGTGTTGAGCCTAGTATGTGTGTCGTGCAGTCCAAAGCACTCATCGAGATAGCACACATGTAGGGGGAGCCCGTCTATATTTTAGAGACTTGGGGTTTGCCCTTGCTCTTTGCGTTATACCCTCGTGCAAATCCCGTGTTGTCATCAATCCACCAAAAAGGGGGAGATTGTAAGGGCATTTTTATCCCTTAGTTGGTTTTGGTGATTGATGACAATGCTTTTGCGGACTAATCATGTGCATCAAATATTTCAGATATATTGACTAGGCACAAGACGATTGGGTTCCCCTCAATGGCTATAGAAGACGGCGTTTCTCTTCGGTTCTTTTCGGTGGTATTGAGTCGTAGGGAAGCCGTACTATTAAGTGGGGGTCCGCTTTGGAAAGGTTGGGTGGATTCATCACGTACACATCGTCCCTTGCACCTCCTTTCCTCTTGCCTTTGGAGCATCCTAAGTTTTCCTTGTCTATGCAATTATAGCTCTTGTCTGCCGAACTAGGTAGTGCGGTAGTACCGCTCGTCAGAGCGGTATTACCGCAGGACCTTGCGGTAGTACCGCCCGCTGGTGTGGTAGTACCGCTAGGCCCCACGGTAGTACCGCTTCTGGTAAGCGGTAGTACCGTGGTCCCTGCTTAGTTCCGCAACTACGCGGCTGTAAGGGGCGGATGTAATTTTTTACATCCGCACCTCGCGCGGTAGTACCGCGGCTGGCTTCCGGTACTACCGCGTCAGGTAGTTGCATCGACTCCTACTCTGCGGAAGTAGCCACGGATGTAATTTTTTATATCCGTGCCTTCCCATCCCTGGACAGCCCCTGCCTTGCGGTAGTACCGCAAGGGGAGCGGTAGTACCGCGCCAGCAGTACTACCGCCCTCTGCCTTAGCGCATGTGTGGTTGTTCTGGTCTCTGCTGCGTGGGCGGTAGTACCGCGGGGCTCTGCGGTAGTACCGCGTACCCCTGCGGTAGTACCGCGCCTCAGGTGCGGTAGTACCGCGTCTCAGGTGCGGTAGTACCGCGCTGCGCAGGCTGAGTTGGTGGATAACGGTTGGATTTGTTCTTCCACTATATAAGGGGTGTCTTCCTCCTCTAGTTGACTACCTCTTCCACCTCCAAGCTCCATTGTTGCTCTAAGCTCCATTTTCGCCCGATCTCCTTCCCTAGCCAATCAAACTTGTTGATTCTCTAGGGATTGGTTGAGGAGGCCCCGATCTACACTTCCACCAAGAGATATTTGAATCCCCCCACTAAGCCCTTGTGGATCTTGTTACTCTTGGGTGTTGAGCACCCTAGACGGTTGATGTCACCGTGGAGCCATAGTCCATTGTGGTGAAGCTTCGTGGTGTCGTTGGGAGCCTCCAATTAAGTTGTGGAGATTGCCCCAACCTTGTTTGTAAAGGTTCGGTCGACGCCTTCAAGGGCACCAATAGTGGAATCACGGCATCTAGCATTGTGTGAGGGCGTGAGGAGAATACGGTGGCCCTAGTGGCTTCTTGGGGAGCATTGTGCCTCCACACCGCTCCAACGGAGACGTACTTCCTCTCAAAGGGAAGGAACTTCGGTAACACATCCTCGTCTTCACCGGCTCCACTCTTGGTTATCTCGTGCCTTTACTTGTGCAAGTTTATTTGTTCCTTATCTCTTGCTTGCATGTATGCTTATTGTTGTTGCATCATATAGGTTGCTCACCTAGTTGCATATCTAGACAACCTACTTTGATGCCAAGTTTAAATTGGTAAACAAAAGCTAAAAATTGTTAGTTGCCTAATCACCCCCCCTCTAGTCAACTATATCGATCCTTTCAGGCGATAATAGTCATACTGCTTACCAGCATTTCATACTTTGATTCGTCGGTATTGTTGGATGAAGCGGCTCAGACCGACATTACATGACTGCATTCATGAGACTGGTTCTACCGCCGTGGTTCGCACACACGTGTCTAGTGGGTGTCTGTTTCTCCAACTTTAGTTGAATCGAGTGTGACTACGCCCGGTCCTTGTTGAAGGTTAAAATAGCACACTTGACGAAAAATTGTTGTGGTTTTGATGCGTTGGTAAGAACGGTTCTTGCTAAGCCCGTAGTAGCCACATAAAACTTGCAACAACAAAGTAGAGGATGTCTAACTTGTTTTTGCAGGGCATATTGTGATAAGATATGGTCAAGACGTGATGAGATATAAATTATTGTATGAGATGATCATGTTTTTAAAATTATCGGCAACTGGCAGGAGCCTTATGGTTGTCTCTTTATTGCATAAGATGCAAGTGCCATGTAAGTGCTTTAATTTATCGCTATGCGATAGCAATAGTTGCAAAAGTTATAGTTGGCGATACGACCATATGACGACACGTTGATAGAGATCAAGATGATACAGATCATGGTGTTGTCGGGGTAAACGACCACGGGTAGCCTAACCGACTACCCCTGGCTCTTCAGAAAATTTATCAGGCCTTTGGGCCTTCAAGCACTCCAAGCACTTGGGCCGCCTTCCCCGGCCGACTACCACTAAAGCCGACTCCCGGAAGGCGACCCAACCTTACCGACTCCAAGAAGCCGGCCAAGAAGGACGCCGACTCCTAGAAGCCGGCCGAGACCACAACCACTCCTACATAACGACGACCTGACGGGGCATGGCCACAGCGCGGCCCACGACCCCCGAAGCCCGAGGCAGGCATGGCTACAAGAGGCCGTACGGGGGGGATGTCTCCCGTGCGGCCCGGCACTGTAGCCACGCCGGCCGCGACGTCATCCACGACCCCCTCCTGTACGGCCCAAGAACCGCGGGCCCCTTCAGCCAGAGAGAGGCCTGAGGGCGGCCCGGCTTTTCCTAGACGGCCAGGAGCATAGCCGGCCTCCAGAAGCCGGCGACTCCCTTCCTCGAAGCAGGAGTCCCATTAAGGAGACAAGACGAGGTGAGGCTACAGTGATAGCCCCCGACGCGGATCACTGTAGCCACGCTTACCTCGACAAAGCCCTCATCATCAGAGGCGCGGCTATAGTAAGCAGCCGCCAACAAGACCCTAGGCGGTGGGGCCGGCCTGTCGACCGAGAAGCCGGCAGTCGGCGGGACCCACCAGCCGGCGGGACCCAGCAGCCGGCGGAGAAGCCGGCAGGCGTAGACACTGACGGCTGGGGCCAGTTCCCAGTCGGATTACCATTGTACCCCCGGGGGGTAGGCCTATATAAACCCCCCGGAGCACCCATGCAAAGGGTGGGCACCTCTGCATGTTTGGCTTCCAAGCATAGCACACGCACACACACCATAGATAGAGAGAAGCAAGAGCTAGCCTTGTTCTTCTTCTCCCTTGATCCCAACAGCTCTAGGAGCGATTGTAGCTACTCTTTATCGATCTAGTGATCATGCGGAGACCCCGCAGAGCAGGATTAGGGGTGTTATCTCCTCGGAGAGCCCCGAACCTGGGTAAGATTCGCCGGCGTGCATGTCTTCGCCTCATCCCGTTTCCAGGCACCAGCGACGTTTTATTGGCTCCCACAATGATAAGCCATCCCTTGGCATATGTCGCACCAACCACCCGACATTTGGCGCCCACCGTGGGGCCAGGTGCACTGTCGTCCGGAGACCTGTTCTGGACGGGAACCCTCTTCTTTCCCCGCGAGCGCAGCCAGCCTGCTGCGCCCGATGGCGTTTGCCCCGACGCGCTGCGAGGCGTCGACGACGCCTGCGCAGCGAGCCGCCTCGCCAATCTGCTCGGCGAGACTCGCATCTCCGACGAGCCTGCGTCCGACACAGGCACCGATTACCCCGAGAGCCGCCTCGTCAGCCTCCTCGACCAACTCCACGTCTCCAGCGAGCCTGCTGCGGACATGGAGTCTGTCGGCTCCACCGACCCGATGCTCATCGACTCCGACACCGTGTCGCTCGACGCCTACCCCTCCGACGTGGTGGTCTTCGACGACCCACTCCCTCAAGCTGACAGCGGCAGCAGCGCTGTCACCGAAGTGCTGGTCATCAGCCACGTCTCCAACTCGGGCGGGAGCGCCCGCGACGCTCAGCAAGCAGCGATGCACGACCTCTCCATCCCCCTCCCGGCCGACGCCGACGCCGAGACCCTGGAGGCACGCCGTCTTGCCCTCATCACGGAGGGCAAGAAGATAGCCTCGATGAGATGCCTCACCGAGGCCCACCGGGGCGAAGTCGACCGCGCCGCCTTCGGGACGCCGCCGCCTAGCGGCCCGAGCCGAGCCGGTTTCGTCCAGAAGCGCGGCGCAGCCATTGCCAGCATGCTGGGCGCGGATCGCCCCGTCTACGCCACCCCGCTCGAGAATCTGCGAGCCGCTCAGGCGGCAGCAGAGGAGCTCAATGGGCTGGGAGCCGATGAGCTCCCCTACATGACAAGACGGATCCAGCAGCTGATCGACACGGCTGCAGAACGGCACGAAGCAGGCGCCCGAGCTGATAGTCATCCCCCGCGCCGGGAGCACGCCGCGAGGTCCCGCTCGCCGACTGCGAGCGGCACGCGCCAGAAGAAAGACAAGGAGCTGGCTGCCAGCCGCAGCCGGACTCGCATCACTATCGAGCGCGACGCGGATGGCCGCCCTCGGGCGGTCGAACACCAAGGAAACCTGCCGCCTCCCCCGCCTCGAAGAGAAAGACGCCTCACTCCGCCACCCATCACGCATCCGACTCTTGGCGACCGACTCGGCCGCCGAGAAGGAGTCGGCGAGAGTGACGCCTGCCACAGGATCGACCGCCTTGCTTGGTCCTTGGCGTTAGAAGAAGAAGACGATGTCGGCCCGCCATGCTTTGGCCCCCGCATCCGCGACGAGCCCTTTCCCAAAGGGTTCTCGCTCCCCAGAGACACACCCAAGTACAACGGCTCGGTGAAGCCGGAAGATTGGCTCATCGACTACTCCACAGCCGTCAGCATCGCCAACGGCAATCGGTGCGTCGCCGTGAAGTACGTCCCCTTGATGCTGCAAGGGACGGCGCGCACGTGGCTCAACAGCCTCAAGCCGTACAGCATCAACAGCTGGCTGGACTTCACCGAGGTTTTCGTCCGCAACTTCACCAACACCTACAAGCGGCCTCCCAAGCCTCGCCAGCTCTCCCTCTGCGTCCAAGGGCCCAACGAGTCGACCCGCGACTACCTCACGCGATGGGCCGAGCTCCGCAACTCCTGCGAGGGAGTGCACGAGGTCCAGGCCATCGAGTACTTCACTGCCGGGTGCCGAGAGGGCACCCTCCTCAAGCACCGACTCCTCTGCGACGAGCCGGCTACCCTCGATGAGTTGCTGGTCACCGCCGACAAGTATGCCACTGCCGACTCCTCCATGAAGACCGAACTCAGAGTGGACGCCTCGGGGAAGGTAGTCGCTCCGGCTCCCAAGACGCCGGCTGGCGACCCAAACCGGCACCCCTACCAGAACGACCACAAGCGCAAGGGCCCCATGCCGACTTCCTCCAGTCGGCAGGTGGCCACAGTTGAAGACGAGCAGCCCGAGGAGCGGCCCGCTCCCAAGAAGAAGGGAGGCCGGCCGCCCTGGCAGCTGTCCTTCTCCTACGAGCAAGCACTCGATGCTCCCTGCAAGTTCCACAGCGGCGCGAAGCCGTCCAACCATACAACACGTAAATGCCACTGGCTCACCCGCATCACCAAGGGCGAAGGGATGGTGCCGCCTCCGCCGCCCGGCCCGCCGCCTCTAGCTCCCCAGCAGCCGGCGGCCCGGCCGGCAGTCGGCGCCATCCAAGACGAGTTCCCCGAAGCGCACGACACCTACGTCGTCTTCATGAGTCAAGTCGACAACAAGCGCAGCCGACGCCGACAACACCAAGAAGTAAACGCAGTCGCCTCTAGCACCGTCGAGTTCATGCATTGGTCGGAAAAGCCCATCAGCTGGAGCCAGGCCGACCACCCAGAGGTGATGCCTTCGCCTGGCTCCTATGCTATGGTCTTGGACGTCACCCTTGCGACGGAGAGGCGAGCTGCCAGATTTTCCCGCGTCCTGATAGATGGCGGAAGCAGTATCAACATACTGTACCGCGACACCATGGACAAGCTGAACATCAAAGCAAAGCAGCTCATGCCGAGCCGCACCGTCTTCCATGGTATCGTACCCAGCCTATCTTGCTCTCCAATCGGCAAGATCAAAATGGATGTTCTCTTCGGAGACAAAGATCACTTCCGCCGGGAAGCAATATGGTTCGAGGTGGTGGATTTGGAGAGACCCTATCATGCACTACTTGGCCGACCTGCTTTGGCCAAGTTCATGGCTGTGCCCCACTATGCCTACCTGAAGATGAAGATGCCGAGCTCGAAGGGGATCATCACGGTAGCCGGCGACTACAAGAGGTCCATCGAGTGTGCCATGGCCAGTAGCCGGCTGGCTGAGTCCCTCGTGGTGGCAGAAGAAAAGAGGATGTTGGAACAGGTTGTGGCCATGGCCGGCAAGCAGCCGGCCTTGTCCCCCAACCCCAAGGACTGTGATGCGCAGGGCTCCTTCCAGCCTGCGAAAGAGACCAAGAAGATACCTCTAGACCCGGAACACCCGGAGAGGTTCGCCGTGATTGGGGCGAACTTGGACAGTAAATAGGAAGGCGAGCTCGCCGACTTCCTCCGTGAGAATCGAGACATCTTTGCATGGTCCCCAAAGGACATGCCGGGTGTCCCGAAGGATTTCGCCGAGCACAAGTTACATGTCCGAGCTGATGCGAAGCCGGTCAGGCAACCCCTCCGCCGACTATCAGAAGAGAAGCGAAGAATCGTGGGAGAAGAGATAGCCCGGCTCCTTGCAACCGGCTTCATCATGGAAGTGTTCTTTCCAGAATGGCTTGCCAATCCAGTTCTGGTTTTGAAGAAGAATAACAAGTGGCGCATGTGTATAGACTACACAAGCTTGAACAAGGCCTGCCCAAAGGATCCGTTTGCTTTGCCACGGATTGACCAAGTGATAGACTCCACAGCCGGATGCAAGCTGTTGTGTTTTTTGGATGCATACTCAGGGTATCATCAGATCAAGTTGGACCCGGCTGACCACCTGAAGACTGCCTTCATCACACCCTTTGGAGCTTTCTGCTACCTGACAATGACATTCGGCTTGAGAAACGCCGGTGCCACTTTTCAGCGTTGCATGCAGAAATGTCTCTTGAAACAACTCGGCAGAAATGCCCACGTCTACGTAGACGACATTGTGGTGAAGACAGAGAAGCGCGGTACCTTGCTGGAAGACCTGAAGGAAACATTTGCCAACTTGCGCCGATTCCAGATCAAGCTCAACCCTGAGAAGTGCGTGTTCGGAGTGTGCCAGCCGGCCAGCTGCTAGGCTTCCTAGTCTCCGAACGCGGCATTGAGTGCAACCCTGTCAAGATCAAAGCCATCGAGAGGATGGAGATACCCACCAAGCTGCGAGATGTGCAGAAGTTCACTGGCTGCTTAGCCTCCCTGAACCGTTTTATCAGCCGACTAGGAGAGAAGGCCCTCCCCCTGTACCGACTCATGAAGAAGTCCACTCACTTTGAGTGGAATGATCAAGCCGACCAAGCCTTCCATGAGTTGAAGAAAATGTTGACCACTCCGCCTGTCCTGGCTGCGCTGACTAAGAAGGAGCCCATGCTCCTCTACATCGCCGCGACAAGCCGAGTCGTCAGCACTGTTGTTGTGGTCCAGCGCCCGGAGGAAGGCCGAGCCCAGCTGGTCCAGAGGCCGGTCTACTATCTCAGCGAAGTACTGTCCAGCTCAAAGCAAAATTACCCGCACTACCAGAAGATGTGCTATGGGGTGTACTTCGCTGCCAAGAAATTGAAGCCCTACTTTCAAGAACACCCCATCACGGTCTGGGGACTGGACATGGTGGGCCCTTTCAAGACGGCCCGCGGTGGCTTGACACATCTACTCGTTGCTGTGGACAAGTTCACAAAGTGGATCGAAGCAAAGCCGATTAAGAAGCTGAACGGGCCGACTGCCGTGACATTCATCACCGACATCACTACTCGGTACGGCGTGCCGCACAGCATCATCACCGACAATGGCACGAACTTCGCCAAAGGCACACTGGCACGTTTCTGCGCGACACAGGGCATCCGACTGGACTTAGCGTCCGTTGCCCACCCGCAGTCAAACGGCCAAGTCGAGCGAGC
Organism: Aegilops tauschii subsp. strangulata; assembly: GCF_002575655.3. Taxonomy (NCBI): domain Eukaryota; kingdom Viridiplantae; phylum Streptophyta; class Magnoliopsida; order Poales; family Poaceae; genus Aegilops; species Aegilops tauschii. The sequence goes on from NC_053035.3 coordinate 466,894,053, forward strand.
AAATGGACTTATCCTCTCCGGCATCAAGCCCCGACTGGTTGTACCACTGGAGCGATCGGCCGGCTGCTGGGTCGAAGAACTGCCGGCTATCCTCTGGAGTCTGCGAACTACACCCAACAAGTCAACCGGCTTCACTCCATTCTTCCTTGTGTACGGTGCCGAGGCTGTCATCCCAACAGACATCGAGTTCGACTCGCCTCGGATCACCATGTACACGGAAGAGGAAGCCAAAGAAGCAAGAGAAGACGGCGTCGACCTACTGGAAGAAGGCCGGCTGTTAGCCCTCAGCCGGTCCGCCTTCTACCAGCAAGGCCTGTGCCGCTACTACAACCGCAAGGTCAAGCCAAGATCCTTCCAAGAGGGCGACCTTGTGCTCCGGCTGATCCAGTGAACAGCCGGCCAGCACAAGCTCTCGGCCCCTTGGGAAGGCCCCTTCGTCGTCAGCAAGGCACTCGGCAACGACTCCTACTACTTGATCGACGCGCAAAAGCCAAGAGCACGCAAGAGATACGACTCCGGCAAGGAGTCGGAGCGAACATGGAACGCAAACCTCCTAAGACGATTTTACAGCTGAAAAGCAGTATGTATCACGCTACCCCTTTTGTATTAAGTTACAAACCAACAGGCCCCCCCGAACAGTACTCGGGGACTGCCTTTTATTTATCTATGAATAACGAGTGTCATATCCATGAATGTATTATTACATTTTGAACTCTTGTCCGGCACCGGGTCCGACTAGTCGGCCCGGGGACTGGCCGCCTTGAGCTATATTCTAAGTTCTTCCCGAAGTCAGCAAAGTAGTGTGCCGGCTCCCAAGTCCTCCCTTGTTGAAAGTCTCAGCTCAAAGAACTGACTGTCCGACTAGCAAGAGGAAAGACAGGAAAGACGCCCACACGAAAAATGGCTAAGGAACAACTAACCTATATAGCAAAGAGACGGCCTCCATATACGACTGCCGGCTGCCACAGCAGCCGGCTGGCCGGCTTCCTAAAACACTTAGCTTAAGTCCAACAGAGCTAAAAGTACTCCCCCCCCAATCGGCCAGGCACTCCCCGGCTACAGTTTGTAGAACAACTGTTTGACTAGGGAGGCGGCAACCAAGGGAGGGCGGCAAAGGAAAAAAGCAGAAGGACAAAAAGCGAAAGTACAAGGGAAAGCCGATTGCATAACTTATATACATAAAGCCGCCTAAAGGCTGGCAACAGACTTGAGTTTCAATACACCCTGTGGGTGGAATCGTGCAGACTTAACCAAACATTGTTCAAAAGCAACAAGACAGGAAAACAAAAGAAACAAGACTAAGGTGCGACTTGGAGGCCGAGCTGGTCGGTGAAGGCAGCTCGCCGGCTGAAGGAGCGGCCGCCTAGTTGGTCCCGGCTTGACCACCTCCCGCGGCAGGAGACGCACTCGCACGCGACGTAGTGCTGGAGGCGCGGTCAGATTGGCCGGCTCCTCCACCAGCCGGCCCGGCGTCTTCAACCTCCTCCTCCTCCTCCTCGCCCTCGTCGCTGGAGTCGATCTCCTCCGCCGAGTCCTCGCCGTGCGCCGGGTCCAGCCCGAACCAATCCTCCGGCTGGGTGACTCCATTGTCGTCCACCTCAGGGGCGAAGACGTTGGTGTCGGTGTAGTCAGCGATCGCTGAAGCCCGCCGAATGATGGCCGGTTGCGCCGGCTCCAGCTCCGTGTCGGCCTGCTGCCGCCAGGTCGCTAGCTGGTCCAGGTTTAGGCCGGGATACCAGGCCTGGACGAACTCCAGCGCCCGCCTGGCGCCGGAGCGAGCCGCTGACACCTTCCAAGCCTCGAAGCGGCCGACGGCCACCTCCAGCCAGTCGGCGGTCCGATTGGGAGTGCGCGGGACCACTTGGCCGGGCCAGAGGGCGGCCAAGACCGCCGACCCGGCACGCTGAAGCCGGCGGAGCAGCCTGTGAGCCGGCTGGATACGAGCCTGGATCGCCAGGAGCTGCTCCTCCAGCGAGCGGCCGGCGGTCGGCGAGATCTCGAAGCCGGCTTGCCTCTTCGCCTGGCGACGAGCTTCGATGGCCTGGTTGGCAGCAGTTGAGTAGCCTGGGAAGTACTCTCCGCGAAGGAGAAAAGGAAAGAAGAACACCGAAACCAGAAAAACAAGCCGAAGTGGCAGATGGCAAGAAAGGATGAGGGGATAGACGACTTACCGTCAACAAGGTCCTCAATCTGGCCATAGCCAGAGACCAGAGTCTGCCTGGCCTCTGCCCAGCCGGCCTCCTCCGTCTCGAACTCGGCCTGGAGGGTGGCTTCGTGATCCTGCGCAGCCTTCAGCCCAGCCTTGTGGCTTTCCTCCTGGTCGGCCAGCTTCTTGACCAGGCGGTCGCGCTCCTGCACCAAGGCGGCGAGCTCCGCGTCCTTGGCACGAAGAGCAGTCTGGGACTCCCCCAGCTGCGCCCTCAGACCGGCGTTGGCCGCTGCGGAGATAGAAGAACAAGAAGAACGATGAGAAATCATCAAGGAAGATCCGAGCCGACTGCTCAGCAGTCGGCCCGAATCTCGGGGACTACACCCAGTGGGTGCGCTGACGCGCCCCCACATGAGATAAAGATCAAGTCACATACCTCGGCTTTCAGTGAGATCGGCGGTCTTCTGCGCCAGCTCCCGAGCCTGGGAGTTGAAGGCGGCCGCTCGGAGGTTGTGTTAGTCATGCAAGATGGACAGAAGACCGACGTGAGAACAAAAGCAGCAAAAACAAAATCTCCAAGAAGTTCCAAGCCGCCTGCTCAGCAGCCGACTCGGAACTCGGGGACTACACCCAGTGGGTGCGCTGACGCGCCCCCACGAGAGAAATCAAGAAGAAGATGAGAATACTAACCCGGATGGCTGCCCGCGTGGCGAGGAATTCGTCGGTGAACTGCCTCAGCGCCGCGGCTTGGCCCTGGAGCCGGGTCCGGACGTCTTGTGCAGCGATGTTCACCACGGCTGTCCCTCCGCCTGGCGTCCACCCTGAGGTAGCACTGGCCGCCTCCGCGTCTCGGACCGACGAGCTGGAGCCCACAGCCGGCCGTGGCTCCGACGCCGCTTTCTGCGGCTCCGACGCGGCCTTCCCTGCGCGCCGGCTTGGCGGAACCCGGACCGCCACCTCAGCTCCCGCGGCCGGCTCGCCTTCCGCCGATTGTGCGGGCGCAGGCTCAGTCTGGCCGCCTTGGGCCGCCCCAGTCGGAGGAGTCGGCCCCGGCGCCTCCCTCAAGAAGATGACGTCGTCACCGCTCCCTCCCAGATCCGGCTGGGAACCGCTGGCTCCCCCTGGCGAGGGATCCGCGCCCCCGGGCGCCATGGTGCGCAGGGGGGTGACCATCAAGGCCTCCCCTGCTGCCGCTTCGGCCTCGGCCTCTGCCTGGGCCTTGGCTGCGGCCTCGGCAAGCGCCTTCGCCGCCTCCTCCTCCCGAGCTGCCTGGGCGACGGCTGCCCTCCGTGCCTCCGCCTCCCGCGCTTCCTGCTCCTCCCGCACCTCCCGCGCGTTCCTTTCCGTCGCCTCCAGGAGGGCGGCACGGGGATCTACGCGGCGGGTGGTGCTCCCAGAGCCCCCTGGCGACTCGACAACGGAGCCGGCAGCCGCCCGCTCGAGTGACAGTGGAGCTCTGATCATTGAAAAAGAAGACAAAGGTTCAGAAAACCACCCAAGAAAAGAAAGAAGGAGAATACACAAAAAGAGAGAAAGCTTACGCCGACACCGTCTGCGGCTGCTTCACCACTTTGCGGAAGCGAGCCGCCTTCGCGGCCGCCTCTTCCCGCCTGGTGGCCGCCGCCCCACCACTAGGCTTCTTCGTCCGGCTGCCGAACATGCCTTGGGTGGCGCGATGTTTCTGGCCTCTACCCCGAGCAGGCTGCGCGCCGGAAGAGCCCGCGCCGCATCCGGGGGCCGGCTGGCGGGGCGGGACGGCTTCGGCTTCGTCCTTGTCTGGCCAGTCCTCGAAGGTAGCGGTAAACCCGGAGCCGCCTGCTTCACCGCCAGCCGGCTCGGTGGCGTCCTCCATATGGACTGCCCCCAGGTCGGGGTCCTCCTGGTCGTGCTCGGTCCGGTCGGGGACGAAGCGGCGCTCCGCGTCCGCCCCGCCGGCCGGTCGAAGCAGAGGACTCTGTCAAAAAGAGCAAGCCGACGGAGTTAGAGTCGGCCCAAAGGAACTCGGCGACAAAGCTGAGAGAGAGAAAGAGAAAAAGAGAAAGGGAGCGTACCGTAGGTGGCGGATTGGCGCGGCTGTATGGCTCCTTGCCAAATTGCCAGTCATCAGAAAGCTGGCAATTGGCGAGGTAGTTCACCATGTCGGCGGCGTCAGGCCGCGGCATCTCCTTGGTACACATCCGGCTCGGATCGAGCTGGCCGCTCATCTGACAGATCAGATGAGGCCGGCTCTAGAGCGGAAGGACCCGGCGCGTGACGAACGCGGCCAGGATGTCGGGCCCCGTCAGCCCCTCCGACTGGACCATCACCCGCAGGCGGGCGATGGCGGCGTTTCCTCCCTGCGACAGCGTTACCGCCCGGAAGGACCACTGGGGCAGCCTCCCCGCCGGCGGGCCGGCTACGTAAGCCGGCAGGTTGAGGTAGTCGCCTCGGGGAGCGATGTTCCGCACGTAGAAGTATGACTTCTGCCACTTCTTCACCGATTGGATCAGCGTGATGACGGGGAAGGGGTTGTCGACGCCTGATCTCCGCGACGCGATGAAGGCGCCGGTCTGAGCCGGCACGCCCCTCACGCGCGTGCCCAGCTTCGACTGGAAGAACTCCACCCAGAGCTCGAGGGTGGGGAGGACGCCAAGATAGCCCTCGCACAGGGTGACGAAGGCCGACAGCAGCACCACCGCGTTGGGGGTGAGGTGGTGTGGCTGGAGTTGATAGAAGTCCAACCAGGAGCGGAAGAAGGCGCTCACTGGCAGGCCGAAGCCGCGCAGGAAGTGCGAGCGGAAGACCACCCGCTCGCCCTCCTCCGGCGCCGGCCTGACCTCCTTCTCTGGCGCGAGGCGGACCTCCACTTTGTCCGCGCTGGGCAGACGCCGGGTGTCGCGGAGGAAGTCGATGTGGTCTTTGTGGACGATGGAGCCATCCCAATCCCCGCAGAGCTGCTCTACGTGGGGAGGCATAGCGGAAGCTGGCACGGCGGCGGAGGAGCGTGCGAAGGAAGAGCGCGGCGGCGAGGCGCTGTCGCAGGAACGAGCAAGGCGAGAAGACGAAGGGAGTAGGAGGAGCGTGCGAGGGTCTGCCGCCCTCCACCTCCCCCTACTTATAGCCTCACGCGGCCGAAGAGGCCGGACGTGGGGGGGAGACGTGGGATTGACTGCGCCCACTCCCCCCACGTCTCGCGCTTATTACGCATAAGTGCGAGCCGAAACTGCCGCACGGAACGTGCGGGCGGTTTCGGGATACAAAGGATCCGCGCCTAGGCCGGGGCGCGGACGTGGCGGGCCCCCTCCCTGCGGCGACGTCCCGTCACGCGCGTGGGCTGGTAGGCTTTCCGGCCACGTGGCACGCCACGGCCCGAGGCCGGCCCGCGGCCCGGTGCACGAGCCCGCGGGTTCCCGCCTCCCGACTCCAGAAGAATTCGACTAAGGGCGGCGCGCCTGCACCAAGGCCGGCTCCCAGCTGCCGGCTTGTCACGATAGGAAGCTGACCGAGCTTCTCGAACCCCACTCCACCTCGAAGCCCAATCAGCTTCGGGGACTATTGTCGGGGTAAACGACCACGGGTAGCCTAACCGACTACCCTTGGCTCTTCAGAAAATTTATCAGGCCTTTGGGACTTCAAGCACTCCAAGCACTTGGGCCGCCTTCCCCGGCCGGCTACCACTAAAGCCGACTCCCGGAAGGCGACCCAGCCTTACCGACTCCAAGAAGCCGGCCAAGAAGGACGCCGACTCCTAGAAGCCGGCCGAGACCACAACCACTCCTACATAACGACGACCTGACGAGGCATGGCCACAGCGCGGCCCACGACCCCCGAAGCCCGAGGCAGGCATGGCTACAAGAGGCCGTACGGGGGGGATGTCTCCCGTGCGGCCCGGCACTGTAGCCACGCCGGCCGCGACGTCATCCACGACCCCCTCCTGTACGGCCCAAGAACCGCGGGCCCCTTCAGCCAGAGAGAGGCCTGAGGGCGGCCCGGCTTTTCCTAGACGGCCAGGAGCCTAGCCGGCCTCCAGAAGCCGGCGACTCCCTTCCTCAAAGCAGAGAGGCCTGAGGTGAGGCTATAGTGATAGCCCCCGACGCGGATCACTGTAGCCACGCTTACCTCGACAAAGCCCTCATCATCAGAGGCGCGGCTACAGTAAGCAGCCGCCGACAAGACCCTAGGCAGTGGGGCCGGCCTGTCAACCGAGAAGCCGGCAATCGGCGGGACCCACCAGCCGGCGGAGAAGCCGGCAGGCGTAGACACTGACGGCTGGGGCCAGTTCCCAGTCGGATTACCATTGTACCCCCGGGGGGTAGGCCTATATAAACCCCCCGGAGCACCCATGCAAAGGGTGGGCACCTCTGCATGTTTGGCTTCCAAGCATAGCACACGCACACACACCATAGATAGAGAGAAGCAAGAGCTAGCCTTGTTCTTCTTCTCCCTTGATCCCAACAGCTCTAGGAGCGATTGTAGCTACTCTTTATCGATCTAGTGATCATGCGGAGACCCCGCAGAGCAGGATTAGGGGTGTTATCTCCTCGGAGAGCCCCGAACCTGGGTAAGATTCGCCGGCGTGCATGTCTTCGCCTCATCCCGTTTCCAGGCACCGGCGACGTTTTATTGGCTCCCACAATGATAAGCCATCCCTTGGCATATGTCGCACCAACCACCCGACAGGTGTCATGCCGGTGACGATAGAAATCATGACGGTACTTTGGAGATGGAGATCAAAGGCACAAGATGATGATGGCCATATCATGTCACATATTTTGATTGCATGTGATGTTTATCTTTTATACATCTTGTTTTGCTTGGTTCGGCGGTAGCTTTAAAAGATGATCCCTTACTAAAATTTCAAGGTATAAGTGTTCACCCTGAGTATGCACCGTTGCGACAGTTCTTCGTGCTGAGACACCACGTGATGATCGGGTGTGATAAGCTCTACATTCACATACAACGGGTGCAAGCCAGTTTTGCACATGCAGAATACTCGGGTTAAACTTGACGAGCCTAGCATATGCAGATATGGCCTCAGAGCACTGGAGACCGAAAGGTCGAACGTGAATCATATAGTAGATATGATCAACATAGTGATGTTCACCATTGAAAACTACTCCATCTTACGTGATGATCGGACATGGTTTAGTTGATATGGATCACGTGATCATTTAGATGACTCGAGGGATGTCTATCTAAGTGGGTGTTCTTAAGTAATATGATTAATTGAACTTAAATTTATCATGAACTTAGTCCTAATGGTATTTGCATATCTATGTTGTAGATCAATAGCTCGCAAATAGCTTCCCCATTTTATTTATGATATGTTCCTAGAGAAAACTAAGTTGAAAGATGATAGTAGCAATGATGTGGACTTGGTCCGTGATCTGAGGATTATCCTCATTGCTGCACAGAAGAATTATGTCCTTGATGCACCGCTAGATGACAAACCTATTGCAGGAGCAGATACAGACGTTATAAACGTTTGACAAAGCTCGGTATGATGACTACTTGATAGTTTAGTGCACCATGCTTTACGGCTTAGAACCGGGACTTCAAAAATGTTTTGAACGCCATGGAGCATATAAGATGTTCCAAGAGTTGGAATTGGTATTTCATACTCATGCCCGTGTCGAGAGGTATGAGACCTCTGACAGTACTTTGCCTACAAAATGGAGGAGAATGGCTCAACCAGTGAGCATGTGCTCAGATTGTATGGGTACTACAATTGCTTGAATCAAGTGGGAGTTAATCTTCCAGATAAGATAGTAATTGACAAAGTTCTCTAGTCACTATCACCAAGTTACTAGAACTTTGTGATGAACTATAATATGCAAGGGATGACGAAAGTAATTCCCGAGCTCTTCGCGATGTTGAAATTGGCGAAGGTAGAAATCAAGAAAGATCATCAAGTGTTCATGGTTTACAAGACCACTAGTTTCAAGAAAAAGGGCAAAAGAATAGAAAGGGAACTTCAAGAAGAATGACAAACAAGTTGTCACTCCCGTGAAGAAACCCAAAGCTAGACTCAAGCCTGAAACTGAGTGCTTCTACTGCAAAGGAAATGGTCACTAGAAGTGGAACTGCCCCTAGATACTTGGCGGATAAGAAGGATGGCAAAATGAACAAAGGTATATCTGATATACATGTTATTGATGTGTACTTTACTAGTGTTTGTAGCAATCCCTCGGTATTTGATACTAGTTCAGTTGCTAAGAGTAGTAACTCGAAACGGGAGTTGCGAAATAAACAGAGACTAGTTAAGGACGAGGTGACGATGTTTGTTGGAAATGATTCCAAGGTTGATAAGATCACCATCGCACACTCCTTTTACCTTCGGGATTAGTGTTGAACCTAAAATAAATGTTATTTGGTGTTTGCGTTAAGCATGAATATGATTGGATCATGTTTATTGCAATACGGTTACTCATTTAAGTCAAAGAATAATTGTTGTTCTATTTACATGAATAAAAACCTTTTATGGTCATACACTCAATGTAAATGGTTTATTGAATCTTGATCGTAGTGATACACATATTCATAAATATTGAAGCCAAAGATGCAAAGTTAATAATGATAGTGCAACTTATTTGTGGCACTGCGGTTTAGGTCATATTGATGTAAAGCGCATGAAGAAACTCCATGCCGATGGACTTTTGGAATCACTTGATTATGAATCATTTGATGCTTGCGAACCATGCCTCATGGGCAAGATGACTAAGACTCCGTTCTCCGGAACAATTGAGCGAGCCACTGACTTATTGGAAATAATACATACCGATGTATGCGGTCCAATGAGTCTTGAGACTCACAGCGGGTATCATTGTTTTCTGACCTTCACAGATGATTTGAGCAGATATGTGTATATCTACTTGATGAAACACAAGTCTGAAACACTTGAAAAGTTCAAAGATTTTCAGAGTGAAGTAGAGAATCATCGTAACAAGAAAATAAAGTTTCTACGATCTGATCGTAGAGGCAAATATTTGAGTTACAAGTTTGGCCTTCAATTAAAACAATGTGGAATAGTTTGACAAACTCATGCCACCTGGAACACCACAGCATAATGGTGTGTCCGAACGTCATAACCGTACTTTATTGGATATAGTGCAATCTATGATGTCTCTTACCGATTTACCACTATCATTTTGGGGTTATGCATTAGAGATAGTTGCATTCACGTTAAATAGGGCACCATCTATATCCGTTGAGACGACACCTTATGAGCTGTGGTTTGGCAAGAAACCCAAGTTGTTGTTTCTTCAAGTTTGAGGCTGCGATGCTTATGTGAAAAAGCTTCAACCTGATAAGCTCGAACCCAAATCGGAGAAATGTGTCTTCATAGGATACCCAAAAGAGACCGTTGTGTACACCTTCTATCACAGATCCGAAGGCAAGATCTTTGTTGCTAAGAATGGATCCTTTCTGGAGAAGGAGTTTCTCTCGAAAGAAGTGAGTGGCGGGAAGGTAGAACTTGATGAGGTAATTGTACCTTCTCCCCAATTGGAAAGTATTTCTTCACTGAAATCAGTTCAAGTGATGCTTACACCAATTAGTGAGGAAGTTAATGTTGATGATCATGAAGCTTCGGATCAAGTTACTACCGAACCTCGTAGGTCAACCAGAGTACATTCCGCACCAGAGTGGTACGGCAATCTTATTCTGGAGTTCATGTTACTTGACCATGACGAACCTACGAACTATCAGGAAGCGATGATAAGCCCAGATTCCGCGAAATGGCTTGATGCCATGAAATCTGAGATGGGATCCATGTATGAGAACAAAGTGTGGACTTTGGTTGACTTGCCCGATGATCGGCAAGCCATAGAAAATAAATGGATCTTCAAGAGGAAGACGGACGCTGATAGTAGTGTTACTATCTACAAAGCTAGACTTGTCGAAAAAGGTTTTTAACAAAGTTCAAGGTGTTGACTACGATGAGATTTTCTCACTCGTATCAATGCTTAAGTCTGCCTGAATCATGTTAGCAAATTGCCACATTTTATGAAATCTGGCAAATGGATGTCAAAACTACATTCCTTAATGGATCTCTTAAAGAAGAGTTGTATATGATGCAACTAGAAGGTTTTGTCGATCCTAAAGGTGCTAACAAAATGTGCAAGCTCCAGATATCCATCCACAGATTGGTGCAAAGCATCTCAGAGTTGGAATATACGCTTTGATGAGTTGATCAAAGCATATAGTTTTATACAGACTTGCGATGAAGCCTGTAGTTACAAGAAAGTGAGTGGGAGCACTACAACCTTTCTGATAAGTATATGGGAATGACATATTGTTGATCGGAAATGATATAGAATTTTCTGGAAAGCATAAAAGGATTGTTTGAAAGGAGTTTTTCAAAGAAAGACCTCGATGAAGCTGCTTACATATTGAGCATCAAGATCTATAGAGATAGATCAAGACGCTTGATAAGTTTTTTCAATGAGTACATACCTTGACAAATTTTTGAAGTAGTTCAAAATGGAACAGTCAAAGAAGGAGTTCTTGCCTGTATTGCAAGGTGTGAAATTGAGTAAGACTCAAAGCCCGACCACGGCAGAAGATAGAAAGAGAATGAAAGTCATTCCCTATGCCTCAGCCATAGGTTCTATAAAGTATGCCATGCTGTGTACCAGATCTATTGTATACCCTACACTGAGTTTGGCAAGGGAGTACAATAGTCATCTAGGAGTAGATCACTGGACAGCGGTCAAAATTATCCTTAGTGGAATAAGGATATGTTTCTTGATTATGGAGGTGACAAAAGGTTCATCGTAAAGGGTTACGTCGATGCAAGTTTTGACACTGATCCAGATAACTCTAAGTCTCAATCTGGATACATATTGAAAGTGGGAGCAATTAGCTAGAGTAGCTCCGTGCAGAGCATTTTTGACATAGAAATTTGCAAAATACATACGGATCTGAATTTGGCAGACCGTTGACTAAACTTCTCTCACAAGCAAAACATGATCACACCTTAGTACTCTTTGGGTGTTAATCACATGGCTATGTGAACTAAGATTACTAACTCTAGTAAACCCTTTGAGTGTTGGTCACATGGCCATGTGAACTATGAGCGTTAATCACATGGTGATGTAAACTATTGGTGTTAAATCACATGGCGATGTGAACTAGATTATTGACTCTAGTGCAAGTGGGAGACTGAAGGAAATATGTCCTAGAGGCAATAATAACGTTATTATTTATTTCCTTATTTCATGACAAATGTTTATTATTCATGCTAGAATTGTATTAACCGGAAACTTGGTACATGTGTGAATACATAGACAAAACAAAGTGTCCCTGGTATGCCTCTACTTGACTAGCTCGTTTATGAAAGATGGTTATGTTTCCTAACCATAGACATTTGTTGCCATTTGATGAACGGGATCACATCATTAGGAGAATGATGTGATGGACAAGACCCATTCGTTAGCTTAGCATTATGATCGTTACGGTTTCATTGCTACTGCTTTCTTCATGACTTATACATGTTCCTCGGACTATGGGATTATGCAACTCCCGAATATCGGAGGAACACCTTGTGTGCTATCAAACGTCACAATGTAACATGGTGATTATAAAGATGCTCTACAGGTGTCTCCGATGGTGTTTGTTGAGTTGGCATAGATCGAGATTAGGATTTGTCACTCCGTGTATTAGAGAGGTATCTCTGGGCCCTCTCGGTAATGCACATCACTATAAGCCTTGCAAGCATTGTGACTAATGAGTTAATTGTGCGATGATGCATTACAGAACGAGTAAAGAGACTTGCCGGTAACGAGATTGAACTAGGTATGAGATACCGACGATCGAATCTTGGGCAGGTAACATACTGATGACAAAGGGAACAACGTATGTTGTTATGCGGTTTGACCGATAAAGATCTTGAATATGTAGGAGCCAATATGACATCCAAGTTCCGCTATTGGTTATTGACCGGAGATGTGTCCCGGTCATGTCTACATAGTTCTCGAACCCGTAGGGTCCGCACGCTTAACGTTCGATGACGATTTGTATTATGAGTTATGTGATTTGATGACCGAAGTTTGTTTGGAGTCCCGGATGAGATCGGGGACATGACGAGGAGTCTCGAAATGGTCAAGAGGTAAAGATCAATATATTGGAAGGCTATATTCGGATATCGGAAAGGTTCCAAGTGATTCGGGTATTTTTTGGAGTACCCGAGAGTTACGGGAATTCGCCGGGAGAAGTATTGGGCCTTATTGGGCCATACGGGAATTGAGGAGGCAGGCCAAAGGGAAGGAGGCCCCCCCCCCATGGGTCCGATTTGGACTAGGGGAAAGGGGGCGGCGCCCCCCCTCCTTTCCCTTTCTTACTCCCTCTCTCTTTCCCTCTTTCTTCTCTCCTAGTCCGGAAAGGAAAAGGGGAATCCTACTAGGACTTGGGAGTCCTAGTAGGACTCCCCACACTTGGCGCGCCCCCTCTAGGGCAGGCCTCCTCCTCCTCCCTCCTTTATAGACGTGGGCAGGGGACACCCCAAAGGTACGACAGACAATCTCTTAGCCGTGTGCAGTGCCCCCCTCCACAGTTACACACCTCGGTCATATCGTCGTAGTGCTTAGGCGAAGCCCTGTGCCGGTAACTTCATCATCACCGTCGCCACGCCGTCGTGCTGATGGAACTCCCCCTCGGCCTCAACTGGATCAAGAGTACGAGGGACGACGTCATCGAGCTGAACCTGTGCTGAACACGGAGGTGCCGTACGTTCGGTGCTATGATCGGTCGGATCGTGAAGACGTACGACTACATCAACTACGTTGATAAAACGCTTCCACTTTCAGTCTACGAGGGTACGTGGACACACTCTCCCGCTCGTTGCTATGCATCACCTAGATGGATCTTGCGTGTGCATAGGAATTTTTTTGAAATTACTGCGTTCCCCAACATGCGGGGCGCCCAAGGGAACCTCCCCGTGCCACACCCGGGCAGGATCTTCGGGGGATGGAGGAGCGCGCCACAACCGAAGGGTCACACAAAGGGGGAGGGCCAGGACGGTCGCAGCCAGCCCCGCGACGGCCACCGCCGGTAGCAAGGACGCCCGAGCAGCAGACCGAATCTTCACGGGGTGGGCGGAAGTGTGCAACCGGAGGTGGCTCAGACCCAAGCCAACAGCCGCCAGGAGCTGGGGCGCCCGGATCTGGCGCGCCGCCCGCAAGATCCGCAGGAAGCGGCTGGAGATGGCGGACGGCGACGGAGCCCAGGACGAGGGGAGGAGCGGGAGAGGAGGAGGCTGAGGAGGCACCCCCCCGCCGTCCTTGGGGGTCGAGATGGCTTCGCTGCCGGTCCCCTCTAGCGACGGCGAGGAGAATGGATCGGAAGGGGGGCTGCCGGTTGCGAGATTAGGGCGCCACCTGGGTCGCCCCTACGGAGCGACGCGGGGGCCGGGAGGAGGGGGAACGAGGAGTGGGAATTGAGGCCCACAACATATACGGACATGCATGGAGACAAGAGGAGCAATAATATTACCGTTGGATGAGAGGAGCAATGAATGTCGTAACTCCTTGTTAGTTGTATATCCACGCATCTAAATCTAGATAAGAGGTGTGAAACCGAACAGAATAATGTGGAGCATCTCAACTCGTCCCATGAAAGGAGGGCGGCCAAACCATTCTCATAGGGCGTGTCTGGTTGCCCGCATGCAGCCCAACCAGGCCCGCGCGAGATGTGTGCGGCCTGTTTGGTTGCCTGGGCTGCATGCGTTTTGAGGCCCGCACGGACCTTAAAGCAGTATGCAGCCTGGCCCGGCGGAAACTGCCGAATCAGCATTTTCTCGCGAGCCTGGCTGGCGCGGCCACGCCTGCGAGGTAGTTGCACGCCTCGTGCAGCGCGGGAGACGGAGGGGACGTCTCATAACTCGCCCCCACTCTCCTGTCACCGCCCAGGCACACTGTTCCCACCGCTCCCTCTCTCCCTCACCGCCGCTCCCTCTCCTCTCCTCCGATGGCTCCGCCTTGCCCACCGCCGCACCGCCCTCTGACCCCCGTCAACTAGCGCATCGCCAGCATCCAGGAGCGCTGGCTGGCCGAGCTCCAGAACTCGGGCCACGACCTGGCGTCGGCGTTGCGAGCGCCGTCCCCCATCTGCTGCCGGCCACCACGAGTGCCGGCCAATGCGGTGCCGGCCGCTCCTGCTCCGCCGCCAATTCCGAACCTCGCTGTCCTGGGCTCGGCGCCGGCGCCGTCCATGGAGCCGCCCCTTCTTGGGATACCACTGGCCACGGGGGTTTTCTTGACCCCCGTCCAAGGGTTTTCTCCTATCGGCGGGTCGTCCTCCTCGACCTCCGGCATGGCTTTGAGCACGGGGCCGATGCCGCAGGCCGTCGCCAGGGACGGCTCCTCCTCTGCTCCGCCACCTCTCTCCTTCACGCAGGGGTTTTCACCCCGTCGTCGGTTTGCCGCGGCTGCGCGTGCTCCGGTGAGTCAAACCCCCTCAAAGCTTGCTCGTAGATGTAGATTAGGTGTTTATTTCTTAGGCATGTGCTAGTAGTTAGTGGATTCGATAGGATTATATAGGATTCTAGTAGATCCGATTGGATGCGATCCCAATCGAATCCAATCTGACTAATCTATTCTTGTTTTGTACAGTGTGTGTGGTATGATAATTTTCTTGTACTACTAGTGTGTCCTATGATCTGTGTTCATGCTAGTAGCTGTGTTAATGCTAGAATCATGTTCATGTTGACTGATGAATGTTATACCGACGGCATGTTCATGTTGACTGATGAATGCTAGAATCATGTTGACTGATGGCATGTTGATGTTCAAGCTAGGATCATGTTCATGTTTCATGTTGCTAACATACATGTTCAAGCTAGGGTTTCTATTGAATGTTATACGTGCATGTAGTAGGACCATTTTAGGATGGTGCCAAATCTGCATGGCTGCACATGGGTGCTATTGACACTTGTTGTTGCTATTTTTAGATGTTTCCATGGTTAGGATAGAGCAGTGATGAGTGCTAGTTGCAGCAAAGCAGATGCCACTGATCAGTGGACTTGCCCAACAGCAAGTCAGCTGATCAGTGCCACTGATCAGTGGCATTTGCTCAACAACACAAGTGTCATTGATAGGAAAATGCCACTTATCAACGGCACTTGCTGTTGGGCAAAATGCCACTTATCAATGGCACTTACTATTGGACAAGTCCACTGATCAGTGCCATTTGCCTAACAGCAAGTGCCATTGGTAAGTGGCATTTTCTCAAAGAGTTTGTGCACTGATCAGTGGCATTTGCTCTTGGGCAAATGTCTCTGATCAGTGCCATTTTGCAAAGAGTTTGTGCACTAATACTTGTCATCTTACCTGACAAGATATTGAAGACTGACTGGGATGTGGTGGGCGGAGGAGCTCAGGTGGTGGTCGGAGCTGAGCGCTCCGAGGATTTCATCCCCACGAACAGGTGGCTCGGGACGGTGGACCTGCCTGGCAGGATCGCCTTCATGAGCCTGCCTCGTTCAAGGGGACGATCTCCGAGGCAGGGCCATGAGGAGGGGGCCAGGGAGCCGATGCGCTTCTACTAGCAGATCAAGGACAACGAGGACCTCGCCATGCTCGTCGTCCCTCACAAGTTCGTGGAGGTGATGAACACCTGGCTGGTCATCAAGCGGCTCCCGCGCGTGGTCAGACTGTCGGCGAACAAGCGGTGCGTGTTCTGGGTGCAGGTCCAGAACTTCAAGGGGCACATGGTGCTTGGCCGGGGCTGGAACTACTTATGCCGCCGCCACCGGATCGTCCCCGGTGACCTCATCGTTGTGTGCATCTCAGGACTCGGACTGAAGGTTCAGATCTACAACCACGACTCCTCGGTCATGTGCAGGTTTCGTTGCAGCAGGCACAATTGCGTTGGTAACATCGAGCAGGCTATGTAGTTAACTTAAGTAAGGTGTTAGTAGGGAACTTTTATGGTGTGTGGCGAGACTTGTGCTGGGAACATGTTCATATTTTGGCCAGGAGCAGCACCCTGGCATGGAGCAGGGAAGGAGGATGCCCCTGCTGTTAGTCTAGACTTATTCTATGTAGTTAAGTAGTTTGCTGTCATTTCCTTCTTTGCTGTGTTTGATTTCATTTGGTTGCCTGCTGTTGTGCTGTTGCTGTTGTGCTGATCATGTGGTGGTAAGGCCACCACATTTGAATGAGGTGAGCAGAACACAAACGCTGTTTGCAACCAAACAGCTGAAGTTTGCATCTGCTCACACCCTAAGCACAAAAACGGCAACCAAACAACAGGGGGGTAAGTGCCTCTCCATGCGATGCAAGCAACCAAACAGGTTGCATCTGCTGCATATGAGGCTGCATTTCATCAACCAGACTGGCTGGAGATGGACATGCAATGCGACTACTGTTGCAAACTGCAACCAAACACGCCCATATTGTCTTTGGCTCTTTGCATTGCACCCCGGTATCAAACAGAGACACACACGCGCGCCATGGGCAAGTTCATTGATGCAACTGCCTCCTTGTTGGGATAGAAGCGGAAGAGCGATGGTAGTGATGGCCACGACGTTAATATCATGGCGGACGATCCGATATGGCGGCTATCACTTGGCCCATATACAGTAGCGCGGGAAGTGGCCATCCACGCGGTACACGGCGGCTACAACTTCGACCGCCGTGAACCTCTTGGTGCACCTACATGTGCCTGCGACCGGTGTGGCCATCGTTACCAGAGCACAAATCGGTGCCTTGCCAACTGCAGTCTCAACATTTTCCTCGCCCCCACACTTTCCTCCACCCCTTTATGGCGAAAGAAGTGTCGACTACTTCTCTCATGCCGCCTATAAAATAGGACGTGATGGCACTCACCAGCGGCATGTTCCATTCAACCCCCTTCAACTCGGCGGCGCATCACGAATGGCGTACTACCTTAGCCCCCGTAGGTTAACAATGACTCTATTTCTCAGGCTTCCACAAATGGCGCTCCAGCCATGAGCTTGCCATTTCAAAGATTTCCAAAATTACATTCTTTTGCCATCAATGACAAACAATTCTTAAAACCACGGCACGATTCTGAGTTTGGCTCAAAGTGAGCGCGGGACAAGTTTAGTATGATAAGCGTTGATAGTGTACTAAAGTGAGCAAGTGGAATGCCCACGCATTAGAGTCTGGTTTATTTTCTCTTACATCTCATTTGGCACCTAGGTTCTCATTTCATTTGGTGCAAATGAAATGAAATCCCATTCCTAGGAGGATTTCCTTTGGTGGGATTTTAATTCCAAGTTTAGTTTTCTTGTTTGGCTGTCAGGGAATTTGTGAAACTAGATGATGCCCCGCCCGTTGCGGCAGGATATTAGCATGCCAATCAGCTTGCGTGGGGGTTGCACAATGAATAAGAAAAGGAAGAGGAAATATTGGTGATGTTGTGTTACAATATTTTCTCTTCTGCATGAAAGGATTAACTGAAAGTTGATTCAGTAAAATATCTGCTCGGATGAAATTTCTTGGTCTGATCGAGTGATAAGATTAACTTTGAGAACATCACATGTCTATAAGTAAATAGACTTCAAGAATTAATAATGTTATTATAAAGAAATATGGTGTTGGAGGGGTACGAAATTGTTAATATTGGAAATCAGTGATGGCACAGATAAAATGATACATTATATTTCTACTGCAATCATATAACCACATACCAGAAGAATCAAATTGAGAACCCTATATATTTGCAACATAGTTGAAAGTAGAAGCGCTGAAATAAAAAAGGTGCCGCTCCAAACCTAGAACGATTGATGTCTATTAGAATGGCTACCCATATTAAGAAATCAAAGCTGAAGCTAAATTAATGTCTAATAGGAACAATAGTGTGAAAGAATCATCGAAAGAGACAACCACATGCAAACCACATCAAACTGGACCAATTGTTAATTTCGAAATATAACAACTAGTTATGCCATGTTTGGCAACTGATGATTTGACAAGTACCACTAATCCCCCAGAGTCATCACCATCGCCGTCAGCGCTATCAGAGAACGGTTCCAACGAGAGCGAAAGCGACCAGGCTCGCGAGCGTCCAGTGTTTTAGGGTTCTCCACTTTTACGTTGGACAGGATCCTGGTATAGGCCCAGTAGGCCCATTGAATCTCAGATGGCCCAAAAAACCGCTGGAGCAGCGGCCCAAGGAGGCCCGAGGAGGTTAGCGCATGTTAGGAAGCCTGCGCAGGCGATCTAGGTGCAATTAGGAGCAAATCGGATGGCCAAGGAAGCATAAAACTGACGATCCAACGGCTAAAATTGCTAATGGCGTGAGAGGGCAGGAAAAGTGCTCAGTTATAATGTATCTAAATAGCATTGCATGTTTGGCAACTGACACTGATCAGTGTGGCAGTTGTCCAGGTGCATGTGCCACTCATCAGTGCCACTTGCACTTGGCCATTGCCACTGATCAGTGCCAGTTGTGAATGATCATCTCACTGGTCGTTTGTAACTGCAATCATTAGAGGCAGTTGCCAATGCTCTGTTACTAACACAAGTCATCTTATCTGACAAGATCATGAAGATGTAGTGGGACATAGCCGATGGAGGAGCGCAGGTCGTGGTTGGTGCCATGGGCGCCAAGGACCTGATCCTGACGAACCGGTGGCTCAAAAGGGTGAACCTACCTGGCAAGGTCGCTGCCATGAGCCAGCCACGTTCACGGGGACGATCTTTGAGGAACGGCCACGAAGAGGGGGCACGAGAGCCGATGTGTTTTTATGTTCATATCAAGGAGATAGAGGATCTCTCCATGCTCATCATCCTACCCAAGTTCACGAAGGTGATGAAGCAGTGGTTGGTGATCAAGCCCCCACGCATCGTTAGGCTGTCGGCCACAAGTGGTGCGAGTTATGGGTTCCGGTCTAGAACTTTCCAGGGCTCGATGGTCCTTGGCGGGCCTGGCAATACTTTTGCCGCCACCACATGATCGTCCCCGGTGATCTCCTTGTCCTACGGATCTCTGGGCTTGGCTTAGGGTGCATATCTACAACCATGACAGCGCAATCATGTGCAGCATGCGCTGCAAGGGCAAAGCTGCATCGACGACATTTCTATCGCACTCTAGAAGTCTGAAGTATCAAGATGTTAGTAGTTTGTGTTAATGGTAGTGCTGAGAACTTGTTTATATTTTGGCCAGGATCAGCACCCTAGTGTGAAGCAGGGGGGAATGGGATGACCCTGCTGTCTTAAACCTTAACCACTACTAGGGAAAACCTTATACACAGAACTTTAGCAGTAGCGCGTGTTAAAAAAGCACGCTGGTGCTAAGTAGCAGTAGCGCGCTGATGTAAACGGCACTACAGGTACAGTTGTAGAAGTAGCGCGCGTGAAGATAAAAGCGCTACTACTAAAATTCCCACGGCTTAGCCGATAGGCTACACATAGTACTAGCGATCTACGTCGAACCGCGCTGCCGCTACTTGCTTTGTAGCAGCGGGTTTACGCTGAAAGGCGCTACTGCTAAAGGAAATAAAATTAAATGGAAAGCAAATAGAAAAGTAAATGAAAATGAAAGAAATAGAAAAAGGTGAAAGGAAAAAAAATAAAATGTAAAGAAAAATAAATGAAAAAGGGGGAAAAAAGAGAAACGAATAGCAGTAGCGCGTATCTAGGAATGTGCTGTAGCTAGCTTAGCAGTAGCGCACTTCCTGGAACGCGCTACTGCTACTTCTGATTTAACTGCGCGGTTCGTTCTTCCCCACGGCCACTTCCCCCAAATCCAACTCCTCCGCTGTCACCGCCGCCGTCGCCCGTCGGACGCCGCGCGCTCTCCCGTCGCTCTCCGCACACCCTCGACGCTGCCCCGACCCCGGATTCAACGCCGCCCCCGACCCCGACCTCGACGCCACCCTCCGCCGTGCGCCCGAGCCCCGACCCCGACCTCGACGCCGCCTACCCCTCCCTCGCGCGTAGGCACCCGAGGTGAGCACGCATGCTCCTCCCCCTCCCCTACCTCTGCCTAGGTGATAACCCACAAGTATAGGGGATCGCAACAGTTTTCGAGGGTAGAGTATTCAACCCAAATTTATTGATTCGACACAAGGGGAGCCAAAGAATATTCTCAAGTATTAGCAATTGTGTTGTCAATTCAACCACACCTGGATAACATAGTATCTGCAGCAAAGTATTTAGTAGCAAAGTAGTATGATAGTAACAGTAACAGTAGCAAAAGTAATACTTTTGGGTTTTGTAGTGATTGTAATAGTAGCAACGGAAAAGTAAATAAGCAAAGAACAATATGTGAAAAGCTCGTAGGCATTGGATCGGTGATGGACAATTATGCCGGATGTGGTTCATCATGTAACAGTCATAACATAGGGTGACACAGAACTAGCTCCAATTCATCAATGTAATGTAGGCATGTATCCCGAATATAGTCATACGTGCTTATGGAAAAGAACTTGCATGACATCTTTTGTCCTACCCTCCCGTGGCAGCGGGGTCCTATTGGAAACTAAGGGATCTTAAGGCCTCCTTTTAATAGAGTACCGGACCAAAGCATTAACACATAGTGAATACATGAACTCCTCAAACTAAGGTCATCACCGGGAGTGGTCCCGATTATTGTCACTTCGGGGTTGCCGGATCATAACACATAGTAGGTGACTATAGACTTGCAAGATAGGATCAAGAACTCACATATATTCATGAAAACATAATAGGTTCAGATCTGAAATCATGGCACTTGGGCCCTAGTGACAAGCATTAAGCATAGCAAAGTCATAGCAACATCAATCTCAGAACATAGTGGATACTAGGGATCAAACCCTAACAAATCTAACTCGATTACATGATAAATCTCATCCAACCCATCACCGTCCAGCAAGCCTACGATGGACTTACTCACGCACGGCGGTGAGCATCATGAAATTGGTGATGGAGGATGGTTGATGATGACAATGGCGACGGATTCCCCTCTCTGGAGCCCCGAACGGACTCCATATCAGCCCTCCCGAGAGAGATTAGGGCTTGGCGGCGGCTCCGTATCGTAAAACGCAATGAATATTTCTCTCTGATTTTTTTCTCCCCGAACACGAATATATGGAGTTGGAGTTGAGGTCGGTGGAGCTCCAGGGGCCCACGAGGCAGGGGGCGCGCCCTGGGGGGCAGGCGCGCCTCCCACCCTCGTGGACAGGGTGTGGCCCCCCTGGCCTTGATTCTTTTGCCAATATTTTTTATTATTTCCAAAAATAATCTCCGTGAAGTTTCAAGTCATTCCGAGAACTTTTGTTTCTGCACAAAAATAACACAATCGCAATTCTGCTGAAAACAGCGTCAGTCCGGGTTAGTTCCATTCAAATCATGCAAGTTAGAGTCCAAAACAAGGGCAAAAGTTTTTGGAAAAGTAGATACGACGGAGACGTATCAACTCCCCCAAGCTTAAACCTTTGCTTGTCCTCAAGCAATTCAGATGATAAACTAAAAGTGATAAAGAAAAACTTTTACAAACTCTGTTTGCTCTTGTTGTTGTAAATATGTAAAGCCAACATTCAAGTTTTCAGCAAAGATTATGAACTAACCATATTCTCAATAACATTTGGGTCTCATGTTTACTCATGTCAATGACATAATCAACTAGCAAGCAATAATAATAAATCTCGGATGAAAACACTTTCTCAAAACAATCATAATATGATATAACAAGATGGTATCTCGCTAGCCCTTTCTGAGACCGCAAAACATAAATGCAGAGCACCTTTAAAGATCGAGGACTGGCCAAAAATTGTAATTCATGGTAAAAGAGATCCAGTCATAGTCATACCCAATATAAATTAATAGTAATGGATGCAAATGACAGCGGTGCTCTCCAGCTAGTGCTTTTTAATAAGAGGGTGATGACTCAACATAAAAGTAAATAGATAGGCCCTTCGCAGAGGGAAACAGGGATTTGTAGAGGTGCCAGAGCTCGGTTTTAAAGCAGAGATAAATAATATTTTGAGCGGCATACTTTCATTGTCAACATAACAACCAAGAGATGGCGATATCTTCCATGCTACACACATTATAGGCGGTTCCCAAACAGAATGGTAAAGTTTATACTCCCCCTCCACCAACAAGCATCAATCCATGGCCTGCTCGAAACAATGAGTGCCTCCAACTAACAAGAGTCTCGGGGGAGTTTTGTTTGCAATTATTTTGATTTGATTTGCATAAAGCATGGGACTGGGCATCCCGGTGACCAGCCATTTTCTCGTGAGTGAGGAGCGGAGTCCACTCCTCTTGAGAATAACCCGCCTAGCATGGAAGATACAGACAGCCCTAGTTGATACATGAGCTATTCGAGCATGCAAAACAGAATTTCATTTGAAGGTTTAGAGTTTGGCACATACAAATTTACTTGGAACGACAGGTAGATACCGCATATAGGAAGGTATGGTGGACTCATATGGAATAACTTTGGGGTTTAAGGGATTGGATGCACAAGCAGTATTCCCGCTTAGTACAAGTGAAGGCTAGCAAAAGACTGGGAAGCGACCAACTAGAGAGCGACAACAGTCATGAACATGCATTAAAATCAATAAACGTTGTGTGCAAGCATGAGTAGGATATAATCCACCATGAACATAAATATTATGAAGGCTATGTTGATTTTGTTTCAACTACATGTGTGAACATGTGCCAAGTCAAGTCACTTGAATCATTCAAAGGAGGATACCATCCTATCATACCACATCACAACCATTTTAATAGCATGTTGGCACGCAAGGTAAACCATTATAAACTCCTAGCTAATTAAGCATGGCATAAGCAACTATAATCTCTAATTGTCATTGCAAACATGTTTATTCATAATAGGCTGAATTAGGAACGATGAACTAATCATATTTACAAAAACAAGAGAGGTCGAGTTCATACCAGCTTCTCTCATCTCAATCAATTCATCATATCTCGTCATTATTGCCTTTCACTTGCACGACCGAACGATGTGAATAATAAGAATAGTGCACGTGCATTGGACTAAGCTGGAATCTGCGAGCATTCAATAAACAGGAGAAGACAAGGCAATATGGGCTCTTGGTTAAATCAACAATAATGCATATAAGAGCCACTTCAACAATTTAATCATGGTCTTCTCCTATCGACCCCCGAAGAAAAGAAAAGAAATAAAACTATTTACACGGGAAAGCTCCCAACAAGCAAAAGAAGAATGGGAAATCTTTTTGGGTTTTTCTTTTTAATTATTACTACTACAGCAAGAAAATAAGCTAGCTAAAAGCTACTACTAATTTTTTTATTTTTCTTAAGGTTTATCAAACACACAAGAAGAAAGCTAGAAAAAAGAAAATAAACTAGCATGGATATTATAGTGAAAGAGTATGATCACCGACAACTAGCAATGAGTGTGTGAACATAAATGTAATGTCGGTGAGAAATACGTACTCCCCCAAGCTTAGGCTTCTGGCTTAAGTTGGTCTATTGCCACGGCTGCCCTGGCGGGTATCCGAAGTTATAATTGGGGTTGTACTGAGATGCAGCGGCTATTGCATCGTGGGTTGCAGCTTGGAGGCGAGCTGCCCTCGTCCTCCTCTCGTACTCATTTGCCTCCTCCCTGTTATGACATATCTCCCCTTTGTCTGAAAATCAAAGAGAGTAGGAGCAGGGAAAACAATATTGACGGCGTGACGCCTATCAAAGATTAGTCGGTACTGGAGAGGCGGTTCATTCCTCTCAACAAACCGATGGTGAACCATTGCATTAAAATCTAGATAAGAAGGAGGTAATTCCATATCATATTCACGAATAGGTATATCAAGAAAATTAGCTAGACGGGTTGCATAAATTCCACCAAAGAAATCTCCATTAAATCTATTATTATGCAACCTACGTGCAACAATGGCTCCCAAATTATAATGTTTATCTCCTAATACAGCGCTCCTGAGAACACTGAGATCAGGGACACACATGTGACATGCTTCGTCCATAGCATTTATGCACCTACCTATGAAGAGAGCAAAATAATGTATAGCAGGAAAATGAATGCTCCCTATGGTAGCTTGTGTTATATCTCTAGACTCCCCCACAATTATACTAGCAAGAAAATCTCTAAATCCAAATTTGCGAGGCTCACTAGTGCTACCCCATTGTGGAAGTTTGCAAGCAGTATTAAAATCCTCTAAGTCCATAGTATAAGAATTTTCATAAAGATCAAACAGGAAAGTTTGAGAATTGCATGATGATGAAAATTCAAACCTCCTCACAAAGGAATCAGTGAGATAGTGGTACTGACGGCACTTATCTGCCTCGAAGCTCACAAGATCAGCGTTACGCACATATGCGTTAAATTCTTCCTTGATTCCTGCTCGATCCATAAAGTCCTCTGAAGGCCATTCACAAGCCCGCACTTGAGCTTCCCTTGGTGGTTCATCGTCGGCATCGCGCATTACGAGCCTGGGTCCTTGTTTCCTTGAAGGGCCACCTTGGTACATTTTCCTAAACATATCTCTCACTAGTAGAAAAAGGGCCATTTGTCCCGGTTCATAAGGCCCATCTGTCCTGGTTGGGAAACCGAGACTAAAGGGTCGTTACTAATGCCTAGGCCTTTAGTCCCGGTTCTTATACTAACCGGGACAGATGGGCCTCCACGTGGCCGGTGCTGCGAGCCCAGGCAGGAGGCCCTTTAGTCCCGCGGGAGGGGGTAGGAGACCGACATCGTTTTTTTCTAGGGTTTGGGTGTCCTCGAGAGTTTTGGTCGAGCGAGAGGGCCGGGGGGTGCTCCCGTGGTATAAGTTATCACGGTCGAAGTTATCCGGGAGGGGGTTATATCGACAACGACGACATACATAGATGGGAAAATAATGTTATCGGGGAGCGGGTAGGTCGAACCCTCCCCCCCCCCCTCGTGTTGAAGTTATCGGGACACGGGGTATATCGACAACGACATATCCGATAAAAAATAAGAAGACGAAGAAGAAATAAAAAGAGGAGAAGAAGATATTAATAGAGGAGAAGGTTGAAGAAAAAAAAAGAAGAAATAAAAAAGGAGAAGAAGATATTAATAGAGGAGCGGGTAGGTCGAACCCTCCCCCCCCCCCTCTTCTTATTTTCGTTTTTCCTCTCCTTCTTTTTCTTCTTCTTCCTTTCCTAGCTAGATATATAAAACTTTTCTAAAAATGTAACTTTTGCATATATAAAACTTTTCCATGGATCATCATTTCTCATATATATCCATCTATAGCCACATACATATATAAATGGAAAAAAATGCTATGAACAAAAATACATATATACTTGGTAAATATTCTATGAACATCGTTTCTCATATATATCAATGCATACATCCATGGATCATCATTGCTCATATATCCATAGTCATATATAAAAACTTTCTGTATATGAACAAAAAACTTTCTATGAACAAAAAACTTTCTATGAACAAAAAAACATTTTTGACATATTTAGCACATTCTAAATTTTCCTAACTCTTTTACAACCACAAAAATTACTCCAACTTCATGACAGTACCCACACTCAGAGAACATATATAGATAAAACTTTTCTAAAAATCTAACTTTTGCATATATGTATTTTTAAAACATCATTACAATTGAAAAAAATACATACATACATACAAAAAAATGTAAAACATACATACATACATATATGAACATATATCTAAAAAATACATTGGGGTAGGAGCGGTGCGCGGCGACGACGTCGGGCGAGGGCGCGGGCGACAGCGACGACGGGCGCGGGCGACGGCGACGGGCGAGGGCGCGGCAAGGGCGCGGGGCAGGGGCGGCGCGCGTCAGGGCAGGGACGGCGAGGGCGCGGGCGACGGCGACGGCGGGGGCGGCGGGCGGCGTCGGGGCAGCCTGGCGACGTCGATGTCGTCGAGGGGTCGTCAGGGGCAACTGCGAGATGAAGATGAAAATTTTCACAAGTGTTGGTTATATACCCAGAGCTTTGGTCCCGGTTCGTGGCACCAACCGGGACCAATGCCCCCCTTTAGTCCCGGTTGGTGCCGCCAACCGGGACCAAAGGTCTCTTTTCAGCAGCCCAAAGGGCGGGAAGCGGCGGCCTTTGGTCCCGGTTGCCAATTCTGTTTTGGTGTTCTTTCCATCTTCCTAATTGTTTAGTGAAAAGGTAGAATGTACTACACATAGGAGAAAAACGTAGTAGCCTTACTGTATTGTTGCCATGCGAATGATTGTGGTTGCTACAGAGGAAACTGATTATAAATTTTGGGCATGTGTATGATGATGATTGTTAGCATATAAATGATGCTAGAAGAACTTGCTAGGGGAAGCAAAAGTTTCAGTTGAAACCAGGTGTGCAATGATGGACATTGCCATGCTTGTGATGCTAATATTGCCATGTACAAATGTTGATGTTGCCATGTGTGGACAACTGACATTGCCATGTGTGTGCTGCTAATATTGCCATGATCTAGTCAAATGTTGCCATGTGTGGACAACTGACATTGCCATGTGTGTGCTGCTAATATTGCCAAGTGTGTGCTGCTAATATTGCCATGATATAGTGAATGTTGCCATGTGTGGACAACTGACATTGCCATGTGTGTGCTGCTAATATTGCCATGTGTGTGCTGCTAGCATTGCCATGATCTAGTCAAATGTTGCCATGTGTGGACAACTGACATTGCCATGTGTGTGCTGCTAACATTGCCATGATCTAGTCAAATGTTGCCATGTGTGTGCTGCTAATACTGCCATGATATAGTGAATGTTGCCATGTGTGGACAACTGATGTTGCCATGTGTGTGCTGCTAATACTGTCATGATCTAGTGAATGTTGCCATGTGTGGACAACTGACACTGCCATGCGTAAAACCAGTCACATTGCCATGTGTGTGCTGCTAATATTGCCATGTTGTACTGAAAATATAGAAAAATGTTTTAACGATATGTTTTCGCATATATTTGAAGGGGGAGAAACAAAAAGGCATTCATTAGGAGGATGGACCAAACAAATGGAGGGAACCCCTGGTTCTATGGCTCACTGCAAATGACACCATGGGGTGTGCAGGATTATGAGGATCTAAACTCAAATGGACCTTTGCTACCACTGCTGCAACAGTACATGGACAAAGGTACTTGATATGCATAAAAATGCATTAAGAAAAGAATTTAGAAAAAGACCTTCCGTACGGACGAAAATCTGATTCGCTATAAATAAAATGCAGGTGGTTTGTACGCATCCACATCTGCCATGGTGTACGGGACAAACGTACAAGGAATGCCTAGTGGCAGCACACAAGCAATACAACAGCAGCAGTTCCCAATGGCACTGTGTGGTGAGCTTGGAATTTTAAAGAACAATGCATGTTGTAAGTAAGAAAAAAGTAGGTTCGTAGGCAAGAAAACTTACGGTTTTAAGAAAAATGCAGGAACAGAGGATGATGCCGTGGGGAGGACAATGGTGACAGCAATGCCTGCATCATCATACGCAGGTGAACGGTCTATAACATACCTAACTTGCCATAGGAATGTGGATGCAGTTGACATCTTTGTGGGGAAAAAAGAAGCTATATTACAATATATTTCCCAAAAAAAGAGAGAATACAATGAAGTACATTAATGGAAGTTGCCATGTGTTGGACGTACGACTTGTCATGGGCATAAATATAAGAATAATGAGAAATGTGAATTCTGTACTTGTAAATTGCAGGGCCTTGTACTTCGCACCAAGGGGCGGCGATTGTCAGGACTACTTCACATTCACACGAGCAACAGACCTATCAGTCAAGCAAACAGGGACCGCTTGTTATCAGCATGGCAGGCACGTCAAGTACAACTGGATATGACACTGTTGAGACTGAAGTAAGCAACGCAGGATCTGATGATGGAAACTCTTATGCAGAGAGAGGGGATGAACCTGATGGTGAAGATCAACAAGAGCCGCTTGAGGACGAGATGCAGTCTACAATGGCGCCGCCGGCAGAACCGTATGAGCGGATGAAATTTGCTACATTTGAAGATGCAAGGGAGTACTATCAGCGTTATGCAAAATACCATGGTTTTGCTATATACACAGATCATCAGAGAATGCTTAAGAAAACTGGAGAGTACAACCGAGCAGGGATGAGGTGTCACAAGTCTAGGAGAGACAAACCAAAAAAAGGCGGTGATGGTCCAGCAGTCCCGGAACGCAGACGAGATGTTATGGTGAGAACAAACTGCCCTGCCCGAATGAAGCTAAACGTGGAAGGGGCTTGGTGGGTGGTAACAAAATATGTTGGGCACCACTACCATGACATGATAAAGAAATTTGACCTTGTGAAGTTTCTGAGCGCTCACCGTGGGTTCACCCCGCAAGAGGAACAGTTCGTGAAATTGCTGCATGACTGCAACCTCCAGCCTGAGAGAATGGTGCACATCCTCTCAGTGATTCACAGCAAAAGCGGCAAGCTGATCAGCCTGCCATACCTGCCTTCAGATGTGGTAAACCTAGTAGCAAAGTATCGCAGGGAAAGTCAATTATCAGACATGGACGACACAATTGCATACTTCATGCAGAAGGAGAAAGAGGATCCAGATTTCTTCTACAGGATAAAACTGGATGATGAGGACCGCGTTGTGAACATGTACTGGATAGATGGTGCAGCGCGCAGGTCTTACAAGCACTTTCATGACTGTGTGTCATTTGATGCGACGTATCTAACTAACATGTACAAGATGTCGTGCTGTCCATTCATTGGGATAAACAACCACAACCAGTCGCTGCAGTTTGGATGCGGTTTTGTTCGCAACGAGGATACGAGCAGCTATGTTTGGTTGTTCAAAACATTTCTGGAATGCATGGGCGGCCTCGCGCCAATGAACATGATAACAGACCAGGATTTCGAGATGTGTGGAGGCATTGAGGACGTGTTCCCAACAACCATACACAGGCACTGCAGGTGGCATGTCATAAAAAGGCGGAAGAGACATTAGGCCCCTTCTTTGCTGAAAGGCCGGAACTCCACAAAGCATTTGAGTTATGTGTCGACCACAGCTTAACCCCAGAAGAGTTCGAAACAAGGTGGAAGGAAATGATAGAAAAGTACCAAGTCCACGACAATGAGACCCTACAGAACCTTTGGAATAAGAGAAAATTCTGGGTGCCAGCTTATTTTATGCAGTGTTTCTACCCCTTCCTGCAGACTACCCAACGCAATGAGGGGTTTAACGCTGTTATAAAAAGGTATGTGAACCCTAGCAATTCAATTCTCAGATTTGTCAAGCAGTACAACGCGATACAACAAAAAATTCTAGGCGTGGAGCTACAACAGTTGGCAAACACAGCACTCAAAACCCCCCAGCTATACTGATGTAATTCGTTGGAGAGACAGATGATGAGAATTTACACACGGCAAATTTTCTACAGGTTAGTGTCTTTCTTCGAAAGCATATGTGAATTTCACTGATATTGGAAAGCCTATATATTGATCTTGGCATGCATAGAAACAACTCAAAAAAAATTAACTTGGCATGCATGTAGTAGTTATATTGCCGTACACGTAGTGCTTGGCCTTGTAAATGAATGCATTGTTCTGAGAATGCAAAACAGTTGACGCACTAAACTTGCCATGCATATGATAGTGTTGCTGCCATGCATGTGTCAATGAAGTTGCCAAAGTAGTGACGACCGATGTTGCAAACTGCTAATCTACGGAGAAAATGTCATGCAAATGCAGAATGAACTTGCCATGTGTTTGAAGCTAATGTTGCCATTCATGAAAATAATGAACTTGCCATTGTGTGTTAAAAGTATGATAAAAAATCTTGCCATTCATGTGGCAGCTATATTTCAGAGTTGGTGTGGTGAAAAGGTGGTGACATGCAGGCGAAGTTGGATGTAGGACGTGCGTGAGCCGGAATGAACTTGCCATGCATAGTACAATAATCTTGCCATGCATAGTACAGTAATCTTGCCATGCATAGAACAATAATCTTGCCAGTCAGGTGGAACTTAAAAAGATGACATGCATTTGTGAAAAATAAAAATGCTGACATGTTTACACAACTGAAAAAATTGCCATGTAGTAGCAGCCAACTAAAGGTATTTCCTTGCAGGTTCCAGCATGAGCTAAAACTGTGCAGCGGGTACACTATGCTTAGAATTGACAATTACAATTACAAAGTGTGCACGCTGCGAGACCTGTTCGACTCGGAAAATGAGGACTCGGACAAGGGCAGAAACTACATGGTGACAGCAGACATAGCGAATGGTGTGTACTACTGTCACTGTTGCAAGTTTGAAAGAGACGGGATGCTCTGCTGCCACGTACTAAGGGTCATGGACTTCAATGCTGTAAAAAAAGTGCCAGATAGGTACATACTTGAGCGATGGACTTGGAATGCTGATGAAGCACTTTGCCCCCATGGCGCCCAGGAAGTGCTCGCGGTGCATGAAGATGGTCCGAACACAAGTATGGACACAATGAGGCATATGGTAATGACAAGAAGATTTGCACACATAGCAGACGGCGCATGCAAGCATGACGAAATGAGCAGGGCAGTAGAGAGGCACACGAAAGCATTGGAAAGGGAACTAGAGTCAATCAAGAAGAGGATGGCCGAGGAAGCTCTACATCGATTCCCCAAAAAGACCAAAACTACTACAACTACATCAACAGGGGCGTCAACAGATAACTCTGAGGTAGGCTCTGGCGCGTCAAACACGCACACACACGTCCAGAACCCTCCCAGGACAGTCACAAAAGGGCGACCGAAGCAGATTAGGTACAAATCAGCACTTGAGATCCCGGCCAAACACAAAAAGAGTGCAAAGAAACCAGTTACAGAAGAGTAGTGTCCATGGATGTGCATGTGGAACAATGTGAATTGTGGGGATTTTGAATGGTGGTACGCACTAAAATGAAAGTTTTGTGATGAAGAAATGGTAAACTTGCCATGCATGTAAAACTGAATGTTGCCAGTATGTGACACAAAACTAGTTTGACAGCAAGCAAGCGGCAAAGAGTTTTTTGTAGAGGAAAAAAACATTGATATGTAACAATATTGGCCGTGGAATGACCAGTTCAAGGTGTTGCTATTGATTTAGTAAAATAGGCATCAGTTAGAATTATTGAAAACATGGTTTTAAGAACTTACCACTACAGTGCATGAAAAAATAGTGTGGCAATGATAAATTTGAGCGTGCCAGACGGTGCTTTTTTATGCTAAAAAAACGAACTGGGACAAAGTTGCCACCTCGCATCAACTAAAGTTGCCACCTCGCGTTGACTGAAGTTGCCACCTCGCGTCAACTAAAGTTGCCACCTCATGTCAAATAAAGTTGCCATGTAAAAATGTTTCGGATGAAATACTTAAAAATCTGAATGTTCGGATTTAATCCGGGTACAAAAATTATGTAGTTTGGACACTATGAACTTCAGAAGACTACAAATACAGTAAACTTCATAAGACAAACACAGTCATAGTCACTTGTATGATGGTGCACACAAAGATGAGTTTTTTGTTATGAAGAAAATGGTAGTTAAATTTGTCATACGTACGGAAAATGAAAAAATTGCCAAATTTATGCATAAAAACTGATTTGTCAGCAAGGAAAGCGACGAAAAATGCTTTTGGGTAGGGGTGGTGGGGGGGTGTCATTTTGATGTGTGATAGTAGTTGCCATGGAATGACCAATTCATCAAATTTGCTTCGATTTAGATGTAGCTATCTTTTAGAAATTGCTGCACCTGTGGTTTTAAAAAGTTGCCACTATTTTGCATGAACATGTATCTTGTTTGGAACAAAACAAAATTGGTAACAGTTAAATTGGAA
Organism: Aegilops tauschii subsp. strangulata; assembly: GCF_002575655.3. NCBI lineage: Eukaryota > Viridiplantae > Streptophyta > Magnoliopsida > Poales > Poaceae > Aegilops > Aegilops tauschii. Next base: position 466,925,909 of record NC_053035.3, read on the forward strand.
GAAGCTTGTTGAACATAGTATATATTGAAAGGTAACAAAACAAAAGGAGAGGTATACCAGGGGTTGGGGTAGTAGAAAATGCGTTACGGTTTAACCAGCAAAGAGTGACGAACATTTGACCTCAAAAAAAATATGTTGGAAAATACAAAATATATTAGGTTTTTGACACACACACACGCCATACAGTCGCTACAGCATACACACACAAAATAGGACGACAAAAAACGTAAAATACGAGGTTAATTAGGTAGCAGAACCTTACATTCATCCGAACAAACACAAATGTAAGTGCTGAAAATAAAAGAGGAAAGCTTGGTTCATGACGTATTCGGCAGTATCTCTTCACAGCATTTTCACAGCACCCTCAACCCATTCCTTTGCGCCACCCCGCTTGTTGAAATCAGAATTTGTCACCCAATTCCACAGGTAGATTTTCCTCAACTATGACACAATTTCCTTGTTGAGTGTTGGTACCTTCCTTCCTTCCCACTTAGCAAGGTACTCCAGGAGGTAGATGCCGCAGTTACGACTGATTTGAACAGTAAGGAACAAAATGTAAAAGAAAAGGTGTTATTTAATTCAACATTTGAACTTTTTAAAAAGAAAACACTGGCAAAAATAGTATAGTTTACATTAAATTATGATTGGAGAAATGCCATGGGGGTGACTTGAATGAAGGTGGTGTGGGGAGAAATCTGGTAGACAACATGAAGTTGCCATATCAAAACCAGATGAATTGCCATTTGGCAAACAATAAAGTTGCCATTGTAGAAACTGAATAAGTTGCCATGGCAAAAGTGAAATGACAAACATAAGGACAAAATGGCAGCTTACAAGTAATATGAAAAATTGAAACTAGAAGATACCCAATTATGAAAAGCTAAAAGATAAAAAAGAAGTTGTTAATGTGTACAACAACATGATAGACATATCAATTGCAGTCTAGAAGATTGAGGAGCCTGAACGAAAAATGACATGGAGATAAAATTTGGGGTATAAATGAAAGAAAGAAACGCTTACGTTGTCCCCTGGTTCACCGTCTTGATGTACTCAATAGGAAAATCCCTGATCTGCACCTTAGAACCCTCATAATGACGCAACCAGGTCTGCTTCAAGTTTTCAACGAAAAACTCTACATACGAGCGGAGACTCTCGTCATCTCCCGAACGGACAGAATCAAGGACATCGAAGCGTTGTTTCTGCAGGTTGATGCACACCGTGAAGTAATGCCCACATTTGGCAACCGGGTCATCGGGTGTGAGTTCCTGGAACATGGTAAACATCACCTGCACAAAATTTTAGGAAAAAAAGTGAAAATAACAGTATGAGTAAATTGAAACAAACTGTTGGAAAAAGGTGAATGAATGATAAATGCAAGTGACTAGTCACTAACAGGAAAAAAAGTATTGAACAATGCATATGATATATCGGAGTATTAGTAGACAACAAAGAAAAAAAAGTTGGGCAGGGGCTTACAAATTTCTTCAACGTGAGCTTGGAGTCACCATGCTGGGCAAATACTTTGCGGACTTCAGGTGAGAGCAATCTCCCTCCCAAATTCTTCTTGTAATGGTGGGGGACATAATAATCTTGTCGCAGTGGATGTCAACTTGTTCTTTGATGTAGTCAATACCAGCAATAACAACATTCCGGGATAGTCTACCATTGGGCATGAGTGACTCAGCCAGATCACCTAGGTCAACGTACGTCGAAGAGCTTTGGATAATTTTAGTTCTGTCCAAACAGGAGCTGGAATGAATAAGAAAATTTAAAAGTAATGTATGGGACATGAACATTAAAGTAGGCAACAATTTTTCTTTGTAGTTGAGTTGTCGTATGGTTGGAAATAAGAAATGTCGCATGTAGTCGGCATGGAAATAGATGACATGTTAGTCTTGGAGAAATTGCCATGGGGTAGTTTGGAAAAGGAATAGATTGCACGTGTGTAGGGTAACAAAGTTGCCATGTGGTAAACATGGGAAGAAAGTGGCATAAAAAAGAGTGTTTGAACTTGCCGTGTGTGGTTATGTAAACTTGCCGTGTGAGAGTTTGTAACATTGACATGTTATGATTATGACAAACGGGACACATATGTGGTATCACAAAAAAAATGCCGTCGGTTCACAAGTAAAAATGCCATGTGTGATAAGATGTTAAAACAATAATTTTGGGGTTGTGCAGTATAATATCGTGAATTTATCAGTGAACACACATGTAAAAAGAAATGACTTGTGCATCGATGGGAATTTTGTAGAAAGACAAGGTTGTGAAAAGCAATTACTCTTTGATGGCATCCATGTGTTTGCCACCGCTCCGTGCATTGCCAAAACGCCTCATAATGTCATAAAATGTTTGCTACTTCTTCGTAGCCTTTATTGGAGGATCTACATCATGAGCACTAGGGGGCTGCACGACCCTAGCCTGCCGCACAGAACCTGGAGTGGCACTGGTGTGCACGTCCTCAAAGGGAGGGCTGTGAGCTGCACCAGAGTTGGAGGTAGCTTGTGACTGCTTTCTGTCGCACATAGTAACATCCTCATCCATGTTGCAGTCTGATCAGAAGGTATGTGGAGGTAAAATGAGAAACTGAACAAATAACTTGCCAAGTCTGTACAATAAAAATTGCCATCTTAGAGTGTTGATATGAAAAATTGTTGTAGATATAAAATGAGGAAGTTGCCATGCTTGCAGAATTTAAAATGGAACATACAAGGGATAAAAACAAAGATTTAAACATCACTTTCAACATTCACTTTGTGCAGGATAAGAACAAATGAGAAACCTAAAAATCTTACCTTGAACAATGGGCTCAGCAAATTTCACAGCTTTCTTGCCACCGACATTGGGTTGTGCCATCATTGGGACGGGCGCTGTTGGGAAAGCATAAGAAACTGGGATAGCGTCAACTGCCTCAGTGGGTGGGCTTAGGTCAAGTCCAAGACTGCATGATGGTGGCGTGAAAGCTAGAGGATGCCTTGCAGTGGGAACATTCTACTCATCAATGACATCAACTCTTGCTGCCAACGGTGACAAATCAATCAACTGTTGCTGCCAACGGTGACAAATCAACAAACATTTCGTTGTCATCTGCTCCAGCTGCCTTAGGTCTCCCGGGACGGCGGGGCGTGGTGTCAGTAATGTCGATAACAACGTTGCTGCCTGATCCTTTCCTAGGATGCTCAAGTGTTGGTGTGTAAGGGACACCCGTGCCCAATGTGACACGCGTGTGCTTCAAACTTGCTGTAGCACCATCATTGGCCACTCGAGAAGAAGTCGGATGCTGAACAGTTGCATCAGCATTACCCTTCATTTTAACGGTCTCAACAGTCTTGTTGTGTGTAACAGGCGGGAACAACGTTGAAGCAGGTACATACATAGGACCATCGTCTTTTGCATGCTGATCATGCACAGTTCCTCCATCCATTGAAATTTTCCGGGGGCTCTTCCTTGTACCAACAACGGTTTGCGCAGATTTTCATGGGGCAACATTTGGGGCTGTTTTCAGCACAACAGTTGGGACGGTGGTTGAATCATGAGGCCTGCCTGACCTGGTTGATGCGTGACAACAGGCACAGTGTTTGCCACAACAGCTGCTTTGATGACAGTTGTGCCAGCTTGAGTAGAAGGGTGAGCTTGGTCAGACATTTTGGCAGATGGGTTTGCCCCTACAGGGTTGGAATGAGAAGCCTGCTGGACTCCTGGTGCATCAACGTGTGAAGATTTGTTTGCCTCGTCTTCACACAGTGTAGCCAACCTAGTAGGAGCAGCGCCCTTGGTAGATGCATTGGCACACACTGCATTGTCAGACACGGGGAGCTGCGTGCGCACTCGGTACGGAGGGGCAAATGCCTTGGATTTAGCCACAACACCAGCCCTTTTTACTTCACACTTTTTCATGCATGTGTACAGAAGTTGTGAGTGTAAGCAGTAACAAGTACAGGGCTTGACGTACTGTAATTGTCAGTTGAGAAATAGCCAAGAAGGGTGATATGTAATGAAAATTGTTGTAACATGCGTGTGTATGTGAAAATGCCATGTACTACTAGTTATGGCAATAAAAAGTGTCCATGTGGACTTGTACTCAAACGGCCATTGATGGCTCAAGTGGGTGGTTGATGATCGTGCTTAGGATGGAAAAAGTAGTAGAAAAGAAACAGTTTGCCATGGTGCATGTGTAGATGTTGCCAAGTAGGTGGAAATGTTCTTGCCATGGGTTTGTGAAGGTGTTTGCCATGACAAACTTGCATGGGTGGGATATTTCTAGCCACACATGATTCACAAAACTTGCCATGGATGTATGATGATGTGGACGGCCCCACAGAAATTAAAGTTGCCACATGTGAGCCACATATGTTGCCACCCCATGTTTGACAACCATGACATGCATGTATGATGAAAATGTCGCCATGTAGGTGGCAGTGTTCTTGCCATGGGTGTATGATGATGTTGCCATCACATGACATGCAAGAGTGGCAATTTCCTTAACACACATGGATGAAAAACATGGCGTGCATGTATGATGATCTGGACTGACAAGGGGAAATCAATTTTCCATGCATGTGTTATGATCTTGCCATGTATGTGTGAACTGAAATTGCCAAGCATGTGTATGGTGCAGATGTCGACATGCAGCTATGATGATGTCGAGATGTTGGAAATTGAAGTGGGCGGACAAGGAGAATTCAAGTTGCCATGCATGGGCAATGATCTTGCCATGTGTTAGTGAACATGAACTTGTCATGCATGTGTATGTTGAAGATGTTGAAATGCATCTACGATGAAAATGTTGCCATGTTGGTGGCAGTGTTTTTGCCATGGGGTGTATGATGATGTTGCCATGCGAATATTGTGGGAATGGTGAAAGCAATGCATATGGCGGATGTTATTTCCATAAATTGAAGATGTGTTTGCCAAGTGTAACTAAGAAAGCAAGGACACGCTGATGGAATCAACAAAATGTAATTAAAAAATGAAAAGTTACCGTGAAATTAACAAAATGAACTCAAGTTGTCATGCACAAGCAACAGTAATTAGCAAAAAACAGTAAGTACCTCCTATCCACAAGAACAACTGGGTCTCCCGTGTTGGAAGAAGCAAACCGGGGTGACGACCGAGTAGCTGTTTGAGCTCTTTCACAGCCTGAAACACCTCCCGTAGAGATTCCCTTGCCCGCTCTACCACCAGCAGTCGCCTCACTAAAAAACTAAAGGGAAAAACAAAAAAAGGAACATGATTAGAAGTAAAAGTAAAAACGATTAGTAAAAATGAAATGACAAAGGTTATGCGGAATAACAAAAAGATAAAAAAACAACCTCCTTCGAGCAGCAACTGGGTTGAACTTGGGGCGTTTCCCAGAAACATGACAAGCCTCATCCTCGGAAGCCCTGGCCCTTTTCGGCGCTCCAACGAAAGCATCGTTTGGATCTGGTGCACTGCTCGAAGAAGGTGTTGATACCTTGCCAGCGCGTGCGACATCATCAACTCCCCGTCTCTGCTGAACAGGGTCAGACTGGACATTATCCGTGCGCACAACACGGATGCGAGGATCATTCACGCGCATAGATTCGTCATGGTCGGAGTCGGATGCATCGTTCATAGATTTCACCTGGCTGTCTAGCAGCTCCTGGGAGTCATTGTAGTGGTACCTGCCTCGCGACCCAATTGGTCGGGATGCGACACCTGGCACGAAATTGCGGAACTGGTTGGCAACTTCATCATCACCGCTGGTCGTCATAGCCGTCCAACCCTGCACCAGGTTGCCAAGCAGGTTGGACATGTCGGACGCAAAATTTGCGACCAACGCTTCAACATTAGTTCTTGCCTGCATGCATAGAACAGCAAAGAAAGATTTTAAAAAGCCCTGTACTTCATAGAAATGGAGCGTGACAGGTGGGTTCATAGTGTCAAGTATAACGTGAGGGGACGAAACAAAACAGATTAGGGTACCTATGACGAGCATGCGTCACTAGTATGAAGGTCCATCCATTTTGAGAAATTATGTGGACCTCCAAAGAAACTAAAGTCGACGGAATGTTTGGCCATTAGCTTCTAGTAGTGAACAAGAGAAAAAAAGGAAAAATGAAGGGTCAGTGTTGAATACAAGAAATAATATGGGAAGTTAAAAAAAGGGGAAAGGTGTTTGCATGGAAGTTGGCAAGAAGCATGCAATGTAAATGGCCAGCGGCGCGTGGAAAAGCTAAGGGTTGACAAGTTTGAATATTAAGTTGCCAAGTAAGATAGCATGTAGTTTCCATTAGTATAGACGAAGTTGACATGAAAAAGTGTGTGTGAAGTTGCCGTACATGTGCGGAGCATAAAAAATGTACAATTTCTATTGTAAAGTAAGGTAGAAGTTGCCATGTTTGTGGACACACAGTTACAGTCAGCATGTAAAATCATTCACCCAGTGTGGACTAAAAAATAGTACTGTAGAAAAGAAAAACAATGAAAATGCATCAAGGAAAATACTGAAAACTAGCCTGCAGTTTGCCGAATGATCCATCAAGCTTTACGTCTGCAGCGAGAACAGCCTTTATAGCAGCGTCGGTCCAAGCAGAAGCAGCAAACTTATGTGGGACAGGTAGGCCGCCAACGGCGGTCAGGTCCACGGTTCTTAGGTCGAGGTTGTCAAGATATGTAAGCTGGAAATGAAAAGTGTAGAAGGTTGTGAGCACGGATACTTGGAAAAATCGAATGCAGAAAACAAAAAAAAGAAGGATTGAATTTCAAAATGTGGAAAACTTGCCATGAGGTGAAGACGGCACCCTTTGTTGTATATCCCTTTAGAAAACGCGGTGTGGAGGAAACCAACAATGAACTTGCACCAGTTCATGTTGGCAACATTGCTTATGTTGGCCTGCGTTTCGAAAAGCAACAAGATATTGGAGCCATGAAAAGTTGAAAATAAGATGTACACATGAAACAAAACAAAAATAAAGTCATGCTATAAGGAAGAAAAAAGCTGAGAGCACATATACTTACAACTACTGGAAAACATCTGCTGCTGATGTGTGTGGATGTCGTCGGTGCAAAAACAGTTGAAATGAGGTACATTAGCAGTAACCTCTTGAAGTCTTCACCACTGCTGTCCATCCGAGCAAGCATAGTGGCAGCGACAGAACTGAGTGGCATTGATGTCATACCAGGAAACATTTCAGGAAAAAGCCGGTCCTGGATTTCACGATCCACCTTGTATGGGACATCCATTCCACCATTTGGGACGCCAAGAGTGCAGTAAACAACGTCCTCGTCCAGAGGAATCCTTCCACGTTGAGGGATGACAAATTGTTTGGACGCAGGATTGTATGTCCTCCCAAGCCAGTCACAAACGCTATTATTCAGGATGGTGCAAATTAGGTTCATGAGCGTGCGCATACCCATTGTATCAGCAACTGCCTTCTGATCATCATTGAATTCATTGTACAGCTCCGTTAGACGCTCATGCGATCCCCTGTTACGTGGGATTTTCTGCCAGCAAAAAAGGGGCATTGCTTTAGAAAGAAAGAAAAAATTGCCATTACACAAGTTGGGGAAAAACAATTGATAGCACTTCATTCCATGATACATTATGAAAAACTTGCCATCTACGAACATGTAAAATCATCAACCCCAACAGCTCGTGCGAGAAAACATCGACTGTTCTAACATAGCTGCGAGGAGACCATTTAGGAAAAATTAGCAGTAAAAAAATTGCCATCTAAAAATACCTAAGAATGACTATGTGGTAGAGTTCTAAGTTGAGCATGCAGGCGCTAAAAAGAGAAACGCATTACGATTAAAAGTTGCCACCTGAGAACAACAGAACTAACCATAGAAACCATGATGAGAAATTTAGTGTAAAAAAAGCTTCCATATCATGAAGGTAAAAGTTGCCACATCCACGTAAGGTAGTAATCATCACACATTGTGAAAGAAAGTAGAAAATTATGACAACGGGCTTACAAACAGCGACACATTTGGAAACAAGAACTTGCCAGCATCCACAAAAAACTGAAAATTGTCGTGGCACGAACGCTTAATAAGAAATACACGTCGGGTAACTAATACCTTCTTCGGAACATGTTTGCCAGCATCCACAGCGTCCCTTCTATCAGGCATAAAGTCGTCGGCATCATCATCATGCGCATTTCGAACCATTTTATCTGTAAGAACAATAACAAACCAAACAAAACAACAAAAATGTTATCACCACAGTAAGAAAATGACAGTATGTGAGACAATTCCAAGTAAATGACAGTGACTTCCACTAAGATCTTGATGTCATAGAAACTAAATGAGCACACGATGGAGGTGAACTGTAGTAAAAATGATATGATGGGCATTAAACTGAATTTTCCATGGCAAAATCACTTTAAAAATTGCCATCCTAAAAGAAAATGCCGTCGGCTTGAAGAAAAGAAACTTGCCATGGGCATTAAACTGACTTTACCGGCAAACATCTACTAAATTTTCCGTGGCAAAATCACTTTAAACATTGCCATGCTAAAAACTTGCCCTGTTCTACGAACTAAATTTGCCATGGCCACTTTAGGACACAAAGTAATTTATCTTGTCCTAAAAAACTTGCCATGTTATCTAGACAAAAGTGTGAAATTCCTAGAAAGAATGCTTGTAAATATGCATGTATAGTGGGCATGGAATAAAAGACTCAAAATAAGTTTCCCATGTCAATACATCTGAAGTTTGCAAATAATGGCAGAAAAACAACACATATTAAAGTTTTGCATGGCAAACTCGTTCTTGAGCTACCCATAAGACGACATCTTAAAGAATTGCCATGGCAAATATCACATTACAGAGAAATTAAAAGCAATGGACAGCCATTCAAGGGAACAAAACAACTACTTCCCATATAAATGTTTAGATCAGATGAAAAACCCCATCAAAAACACCATGAAAACAAAACAATAGATTCCCATATACACTGTGAATCTGTGATGCATCTGATCCACCAACAAAGTGTGGCCAAACTAAAAAACCCATCTCATCTCTGCCTCATTTTTCGGCCATGGTATTAAATTGCCATCCTTAATTGAAAACTACATTTGCCTTGGCAAAAAGTGAAGACAAGTCATTTCTGTCATGAGACATACGGGGAAACTCCAAGCACTTGCCATGTGACAGCTATAGACAATAGTCTGCAAAATTGCCATGATGAAAGAACACAGTTGTTGAGAAAATTGCCATGGGCTTGAAAAGAACTGGCCTCTGCCCACATCTAAATTGGACAGAATTTTTTGCCATAGCAAGTACATATAAACAGTTATAGCCGAAACTTTGATTCATGAAGTCACCAAGATGGCAATAGTTATCAGATCTCAACACGCTGCAGTAGAAACTGACACAAAATCAACATGTATATGAACTGCTGGACGCATAGAACCTACTCGAGCACAATAATCGCGCAGTGAAACAACAGATTGGCAACTACAGAACCATGGAAATGTCTGAAATGCGACGCGCGGTGAGCCTATAAACTGGATGGAGCGTCAAATTACAGCCAAACTAGGCGTGGTAAAAAGAACACTCCGCAGCAAAGCGGAGCGGGCTACGCCGTGGTTAGAAGGGGGGAGGTGGGGATAGATGACCAAATCTGCAAAAACGCACCTCCAGTCATAGAAGAACTGCCGATGCCGCCGGTGATGATGATGTGTCGACGCCGCCGGTGACGATGCAGATGCAGAAATCCGCCGACCAACAGCACCTCCCGTAGCCGACCTCGGCAGACCAGTGACCGTGGCTGGTTCAGGAGCAGCTTGAGTCCCTCGTTGTCGTGAGGCCGCTCGATGCAGGATCGATTGTGGGAGGACAACAAAAGCCGGCGGAGGGATAGAATCGAGCACCTCCGAGGGGGTCGCTGATGTCTACTACACAACCTTCTTCTTATCGACGTTGTTGGGCCTCCAAGTGCAGAGGTTTGTAGGACAGTAGCAAATTTCCCTCAAGTGGATGACCTAAGGTTTATCAATCCGTGAAAGGCATAGGATGAAGATGGTCTCTCTCAAACAACCCTGCAACCAAATAACAAAGAGTCTCTTGTAATCTGAAAATATAAAAACAGCAAGGTAACTAATGATAAAAGTGAACACAAACGGTATTGCAATGCTAGGAAACTAGGCCTAGGGTTCATACTTTCACTAGTGCAAGTTCTCTCAACAATAATAACATAATTGGATCATATAATTATCCCTCAACATGCAACAAAGAGTCACTCCAAAGTCACTAATAGCGGAGAACAAACGAAGAGATTATGGTAGGGTACGAAACCACCTCAAAGTTATTCTTTCCGATCAATCCATTGGGCTATTCCTATAAGTTTCACAAACAGCCCTAGAGTTCGTAGTAAAATAACACCTTAAGACACAAATCAACCAAAACCCTAATGTCACCTAGATACTCCAATGTCACCTCAAGCATCCGTGGGTATGATTATACGATATGCATCACACAATCTCAGATTCATCTATTCAACCAACACATAGAACCTCAAAGAGTGCCCCCAAAGTTTCTACCGGAGAGTCAAGACGAAAACGTGTGCCAACAACTATGCATAGGTTCATGGGCGGAACCCGCAAGTTGATCACCAAAACATACATCAAGTGAATCAATAGAATAACCCATTGTCACCACGGTTATCCCACGCAAGACATACATCAAGTGTTCTCAAATCATTAAAGACTCAATCCGATAAGATAACTTCAAAGGGAAAACTCAATCCATTACAAGAGAGTAGAGGGGGAGAAACATCATAAGATCCAACTATAATAGCAAAGCTCGCGATACATCGAGATCGTATCACCTCAAGAACACGAGAGAGAGAGAGATCAAATACATAGCTACTGTTACATACCCTCAGCCCCGAGGGTGAACTACTCCCTCCTCGTCATGGAGAGCACCGGGATGATGTAGATGGCCACCGGTGAAGGTTTCCCCCTCCGGCAGGGTGCCGGAACAGGGTCCCGATTGGTTTTTGGTGGCTACATAGGTTTGTGGCGGCGGAACTCCCGATCTATTCTATTCCCCGAAGGTTTTAGGGTATATTGGTATATATAGGAGGAAGAAATACGTCAGGGGAGCCACGAGGGGCCCACGAGGGTGGAGGGCACGCCCAGGGGGTGGGCGCGCCCCCTGCCTTCCTCGTTGATTCCCCGACGTGCACTCCAAGTCCCCTGGATTGCTTCCGTTCCAAAAATAACTTTCCCGAAGGTTTCATTCCGTTTGGACTCCGTTTGATATTCCTTTTCTGCGAAACACTGAAACAAGGGAAAAAAACAGAAACTGGCACTGTGCTCTGGGTCAATAGGTTAGTCCCAAAAGTAATATAAAAGTGCATAGTAAAGCCCATAAAACATCCAAGATGGATAATATAATAGCATGGAACAATCAAAAATTATAGATACGTTGGAGACATATCAGCATCCCCAAGCTTAATTCCTGCTCGTCCTCGAGTAGGTAAATGATAAAAACAGAATTTTTGATGTGGAATGCTACTTGGCATAATTTCAATGTAATTCTTCTTAATTGTGGTATGAATATTCAGATCCGAAAGATTCAAGATAAAACTTCATATTGACATAAAAATAATAATACTTCAAGCATACGAACAAAGCAATTATGTCCTCTCAAAATAACATGGCCAAAGAAAGTTCATCCCTACTAAATCATATAGTTTAGTCATGCTCCATTTTCGTCACACAAGAATGATCTCATCATGCACAACCCCGTTGAGAAGCCAAGCAATTATTTCATACTTTAGTAATCTCAAACTTTTTCAACCTTCACGCAATACATGAGCGTGAGCCATGGATATAGCACTATGGGTGGAATAGAATATAATGATGGGGGTTATGTGGAGAAGACAAAAAGGGAGAAAGTCTCACATCAACGAGGCTAATCAATGAGCTATGGAGATGCTCATCGATTGATGTTAATGCAAGGAGTAGGGATTGCCATGCAACGGATGCACTAGAGCTATAAACATATGAAAGCTCAACAAAAGAAACTAAGTGGGTGTGCATCCAACTTGCTTGCTCACGAAGACCTAGGGCACTTGAGGAGGCCCATTGTTGGAATATACAAGCCAAGTTCTATAATGAAAATTTCCCACTTGTATATGAAAGTGACAAAACAAGAGACTCTCTATCATGAAGATCATGGTGCTACTTTGAAGCACAAGTGTGGTAAAAGGATAGTAACATTGTCCCTTCTCTCTTTTTCTCTCATTTTTTTGGGCCTTCTATTTTTTTATGGCCTTTCTCTTTTTTTTATTCCTCACTTGGGACAATGCTCTAGAAAATGATGATCATCACACTTCTATTTATTTACAACTCGATACTAGAACAGAGTATGGCTCTATATGAATGCCTCCGGCGGTGTACCGGGATATGCAATGAACCAAGAGTGACATGTATGAAAGAATTATGAATGGTGGCTTTGCCACAAATACTATGTCAACTACATGATCATGCAAAGCAATATGACAATGATGAACGTGTCATGATAAACGGAACGGTGGAAAGTTGCATGGCAATATATCTCGGAATGGCTATGGAAATGCCATAATAGGTAGGTATGGTGGCTGTTTTGAGGAAGATATAAGGAGGTTTATGTGTGAAAGAGCGTATCATATCACGGGGTTTGGATGCACCGGCGAAGTTTGCACCAACTCTCAATGTGAGAAAGGGCAATGCACGGTACCGAAGAGGCTAGCAATGATGGAAAGGTGAGAGTGCGTATAATCCATGGACTCAACATTAGTCATAAAGAACTCACATAATTATTGCAAAAATCTACAAGTCATCAAAAACCAAGCACTACGCGCATGCTCCTAGGGGGATAGATTGGTAGGAAAAGACCATCGCTCGTCCCCAGCCGCCACTCATAAGGAGGACAATCAAAGAACACCTCATGTTTCAAATTTGTTACATAACGTTTACCATACGTGCATGCTACGGGACTTGCAAACTTCAACACAAGTATTTCTCAAATTCACAACTACTCAACTAGCACAACTTTAATATCACTGCCTCCATATCTCAAAACAATCATCAAGCATCAAATTTCTCTTAGTATTCAACACACTCATAAGAAAGTTTTCTCAAAATAATATAAGTGAAGCATGAGAGTTCATCTATTTCTTCAAAATAAAACCACCATTGTGCTCTAAAAGATATAAGTGAAGCACTAGAGCAAACGACAGACTACCCCGAAAGATATAAGTGAAGTGTGACACCCAAAATTTCATTTGGATTTTTCAAAAATATTTACTTGACTTGAGGGAGGTGATTTAAAAAATTTCTTCAAAAGAACCCTCCCTTTCAAATATTTTTATTTATGGCAAGAGTTTTATTTGGATTCACCCAAGGACTTGTTTTTGGTCTTGGAGGTTCTTCCTTTTTATCTTGGACTCAAGCCAAAATACTTTTCACTTGTGAAAAATGCCTTTTGGAAATTCCTTTGAAATTGCCCTATGGCTTTTAAAATGATCCTCTTCCCCTTTCAACTTTCTCTCTTACCATGGCCTTAGTGCAAATCCACTCCCTTATACCTCTCCTCACCTTTGGATCATGTTTTGTTTCAAATCCAGCAAGTTGAACCTCTCCATATAATTTTTTCCATTTATTTCTTATCAAAAACAATTTCTGCCTATTATCTTGATCCTTGGAGGTTTGCAAAGGAACTACCCTTTCTGTTTTGACTTTTGCCCTCAAACCTTCTTCCCTTCCTAGTCCTTTGAACTCTCAACCTAGCTCAATGAAGATCCACTGGTCTCCAGTTCAAATTTTTCAAACTATACTTGCTGCAAGTTTGGACCAGATTTGCCAAATTTGATGAAATTCATTCAAATCCTTCTCCAAAAATTCTGAGTAAAATCAGGCAGCCTCTGGGTGCATTGAGTGGTCACCTCACCAAGTCCCAGCTCCAGGAAAAATTTTCTTCATGCCAAATCATTTCGTCGAACACCTACTGGGCACTGTTGCTGTCATTGTTCAATTAAGTTCAGAGAACAGTTTCAGTGCACTGTCGTTTTCTTCAGTGTTCGTTGTCCATCTCGCCAGTGTCGCTGTGTTGCCTTGATCCCCGTCCCCTCCCCCTTGTCTCTGCACCGCACGAGCACCTGGATGCTTGCGGGCGTCGGCGACGAGCTGGAGGAGGTGCGCCGCCCCGTGACCGACGCCAGCGGCGGCTTTGCGGCCGCCACCGAGAGGCACGGCGCAGACGGCGCCACCCAGCGCCGCCCAAGCCACCGGAGATCGCCGCGTGGCCTTCCACTCCCCAGAACGCGCTGCCACTCTCGTCGTGAACCACTGGGCGCGGAGCGCGCTCTCTGCCGCCGTCATGCCCGTGAGGCCACCCCACCGTGGACCGGCGCCATTACGCCAAGACCGACCAAGCTTAGCAGGGGAACAGCACCAGTAACTCCCACTGATGCTGCCTGGCCACCTAAACCCCCTGCCAATCCACCGCATCGCCGTAATTGCTTGCCGGAGATTCTCCGTTCACGGCCACCCCCTCGAGCTGCCTATAAATAGAGTCCCAGAGCTCCAGCTAGTACCCGCACCACCTCTACACTCCACCAAGACCCTGCCTAGCCACTGGAAGAGCCCCGAGGAAGTCTCATTCCTCAACTCCGGCCGCCGCGACCCGCCACGGGATCCAGCTCGATTCGCTCCCGTGCGTGCACCTCTGCCTCCCATCTCTTGCCAGTAACTCTCTAGTGCATCCCTCCTTCTGACCCGCGCTTCAATTCGGAGTTTGCAGCACCCACCGGAGTTCTCCATCATCGCCCGAGCCACCGTCCGCCGGAGAAAGTGTCGCCGTCGTCGTGGTGCTCCCCGACGCCCAAGTCCACCACCCACCGACGCGGAAAGACATGCTGAAGCTCTTGGTACACTCCGATCTCTCTGTCTCGCCGTGGTTCGACGCCGGCGACCACCGCAGTCTTCGGGCGCCGGCGAACCTTTTTAAACCTGACATGTGGGACCCCCCTGTCAGCCTCTATTCCCTTCTCCCTCGAACCGTTTTCTATTGGCGCCTTCGGGCAGAGTACGTTTTCTCTGTGGGCTTGCGCATTTCTATTCGAAGCGTTTTCTGTTTTCTTAGTTAAGTCCCTGGAACTTCTCTGTTTCATTACAGATGGGTCCCTGGACAGAAACCCTTATAACTTTTTAATAAAAAGTGATTTTTGAGTGATTCTTTTTCTGACAGTCTTATAATTTTGTCTAGTTTTTTATGGGATTTATTTGGAAAAAATTTGGAACAATTTTTATGCACGCGTTGGTTTTCACGTTAGCGCTCGTTTTCGTTATGCCGTAGGTTCCGGAAGAGGTGACGGAGCCGCGAACTTCGCCGGGCTAGACTCCGACTTCTCCGAACCAGGCAAGCATGTTTGAACCTTTGATATGACGGGTGTTTCACATGTTTGCTTGAATGGTTTGTGCATGGCATATGAGTATCGGTGAGCATCTCGTTGCGTGTGAGGCAACTATCCGTGTGTTCCAAAGTTGCGATGATCTCTGGTGAGAGATGGCCTAATCATGTGGTGACATGAAGGGCAGCATGGTGGTACTGTTGTAGCATACCAGCCTTGCGTCATCCGACAAATTCCGACGTTAACGTGGACGGAGTCACGTTATCGTTCTTCCCCCTTCCGTGCTACCACATGTCTTTTTGCCAGGATGCGGTTTAGTAAGTTGGTAACCTCTTTCCGTGTACACACCAAACAGAGGGGCCGGGATGATGGTTCCATGGCCCTGGATTAAAGCCAGTCATCCGGTCAGGGGGCATGGGTGTTTCCGGTTGGGACCGAGAGGGGGGCACCCCTTAGAGCGCGCGTATAGAAATTTGATCCCATGCTACGCGAGGTTGTAGCCTCCCCGTCTCAAGGTTTTTCTTGAACGTTGCCGAGGGTGATTCCTGGCTTCGGGAATGTTGAATGGGTGTGTACTGGTTAGACGTGTTTCCTCCAAAACACCGTAAACGGAACTAGTCCCCGTGACTACTGAAATCCGTTGGCTGTGGTTAAAGTACAAACTCTGCAGAGTCAAATCCTTCCAAGTCATCGTATCCATGATCAAGTAGAATGATCAGTATATCCATATCTATCTTCGTGGAAATTTATCCCCAGTGAACAAGCTCAAGTGGTAAACCCAGTTTAATTGTTATTCCTGTGGATGGACTAACCCTGTTATTTATCTCATGACGGATTATTCTCTTGACATGATTTAAATTTATGAGCTACTAAGTTATGTATATAAGCCCTTTATGTGATGTCGCCCAGACGTCCGACTGTGGCATGTTGGTTATTTACTTTCATATAAGCCCTTTATGTGATGTCGCTCAGACGTCCGACTGTGGCATGTTGGTTATTTACTTTTGATATAAGCCCTTTCTGCGATGTCGCTCAGACGTCCGACTGTGGCACGCACTATCTTTATTTTCTATTATAAGCCCTTTATGTGGTGTCGCCCAGACGCCCGACCGCGGCATTGTTATTCTTGCATTTTCCTCTCGAGGAGTCATTCAGACCCTCGTTTGGCACCGGCATTATTATTCTTGCAGTTTCCTCTCGAGGAGTCATTCAGACCCTCGTTTGGCACCATTATTATTCTTGCAGTTTCCGCTCGAGGAGTCATTCAGACCCTCGTTTGGCACCCAGTATTTATTTTGGGATTTCGGGAGGACTACCGCCCGACTTCCCTGTTATTTTCCCATGCATTATTTTCTCTATGTCTGAACGCACTTGTTAATCTGTTCATATGCTTCATGTTTACATTTGTTATATCTTATGTCCGAACTGTCTTGCGAGTACTTTCGTAGTACTCACCTGGCTTGTTGATTTGGCCAGATGTTGACGAAGGCGATCTCTTGGATGAAGAGTTTGATAGTGCGTCCGACGCCTAGAGGAATCCCAGTCAGTCCTGTGCGATCCCGGATATTGGTCACTTGTATTATATACGCTTCCGCCACCCGCAATAAGTCTCCTCGAACCTCACTCCGACGCTCGAAGAGCTGTAGTTTTCAGGAGTCATATCACCCACTTCGCGGTGATATTTCCACCATCGTTGTTATCGTGAGTTAGTAGTTATGCCACCCTATCCGCCGTTATGTTTCATCAGCGTTCATGTAATAAATTGTTGAGAAGTCTCCGCTCAACCTTGTATTATATTCAGTACTCCTGGTATTTTTCTTCTATGACCAAGATATTGTCTACCAGTGAGAAGGAATTCTTCTTTACTGGTCCGTAAAAGGGATTGGTCTCTCAATAAATAATTTTATTGAAAAACCGGTCGTGACATGAAGATCAATGAGTAGTCGAATAATTATACAACTATGTGAAGACTCTCCCATTTAATAATTTCAGATCTTAGTATTTTATTCAAACAGCAAGCAAAGCTAAAGAAAATAAAATGACGCTCCAAGCACAACACATATCATGTGGTGAATAAAAATATAGCTCCAAGTAAAGTTACCGATAAATGAAGACGAAAGAGGGGATGCCTTCCGGGGCATCCCCAAGCTTAGGCTCTTGGTTATCCTTGAATATTACCTTGCGGTGCCTTGGGCATCCCAAAGCTTAGGCTCTTGCCACTCCTTTTCCATAGTCCATCGAATCTTTACCCAAAACTTGAAAACTTCACAACACAAAACTTAACAGAAAACTCGTGAGCTCCGTTAGCGAAAGAAAACAAAACACCACTTCAAGATACTGTAATGAACTCATTCTTTATTTATATTGGTGTTAAACCTACTGTATTCCAACTTCTCTATGGTTTATAAACTATGTTACTAGCCATAGACTCATCAAAATAAGCAAACAACACACGAAAAACAGAATCTGTCAAAAACAGAACAGTCTGTAGTAATCTGTAACTAACGCAAACTTCTGGAACTTCAAAAATTCTAAACTAAATTGGTGGACCTGAGGAATTTGTCTAGTAATCATCTGCAAAAAGAATCAACTAAATAGCACTCTCCAGTAAAAAGTTGAAGCTAATCTCGTGAGCGCTAAAGTTTCTGTTTTTTACAGCATGATCATAAGGACTTCACCTAAGTCTTCCCAAAGGTTCTACTTGGCACAAACACTAATTAAAAAATAAAACCACATCTAAACAGAAGCTAGATGGATTATTTATTACTAAACAGAACCGAAAAGCAAGAAACTAAAATAAAATTGGGTTGCCTCCCAACAAGCACTAACGTTTAACGCCCCTAGCTAGGCATGACGATTTCAATGATGCTCACATAAAATATAAGAATTGAAACATAAAGAGAGCAACATGAAGAACATGACTAGCACATTTAAGTCTAACCCACTTCCTATACATAGGGATTTTGTGAGCAAACAACTTATGGGAACAAGAATCAACTTGCATAGGAAGGTAAAACAAGCATAACTTCAAGATTTTAAGCACATAGAGAGGAAACTTGATATTATTGTAATTCCTACAAGCATACATTCCACCCTCATAATAATTTTCAGAAGCATCATGAATGAATTCAACAATATAACCAGCACCTAAAGCATTCTTTTCATGATCTACTTGCATAAAAATTTTACTACTCTCCACATAAGCAAAATTCGTCTCATTCGGAATAGTGGGAGTATCATAAGAGACTTGAATAGTATAAATTGTTTCCACATTAAAAGTGTAATCTTCAGAAAAAGGGTAATCATAATCATGACAAATTTTATAAATATAATCATCACTACTTTTTATAGCATAAGTTTCATCACAATAATCATCATAAGTAGCAACTTTGTTCTCATCATAATCAGTTGAAACCTCCTCCAAGATAGTGGACTCATCACTAAATAAAGTCATGACCTCTCCAAATCCACTTTCATAAATATTATAAGATTCAACATCCTCCAAAATAGTGTGATCATTACTTCCTAAAGTTGACACTCTTCCAAACCCACTTTCATCAATATAATCATCATAGGTAGAAGGCATGCTATCATCATAACAACTTTGCATATCAAAACTTGGGAGGCTAAAAATATCATCTTCATTAAACGTAGCATCCCCAAGCTTGGGACAAACATTAATTGCAGCAAATATATTCTCAAAAACATCATCTTCTTCAAACATAACATCCCCAAGCTTGGGCCTTTTCATATCATAAGCATAATCACTCTCATCATTAATAGTATGGATAGCACCAATAGTATAGCAATTATCATCATCACAATGAGTAGTAGGAGCAACATCAATTGGGAGGGATACCTTTTTACCTTTGCTTCTCCGTTTTTTCTTTTTCTTCTTCACATCATGTGCGGGTTTATCCCTCTTTTTGGAGCTTGTTATTGATGAGATTGGTTGAATAGAAAGCTCCTCCTCGTTACCTGATTCATCATAAGAAATAATAGGAGGATATTGGGAAGCCTCTTCCCTTTCATTAGTATTCTCTTCATCTTGTATTTGTTTTCTTGTCTTTATGTAATTGGCAATATAAAGATTTTCAATGCAATTCACCGCACAATACATATAAATTTCTTCCAGATCAATATCGAGGAATTTCTCGAGGTTATATTCTGGAATAATCTTAGTTTGACGTTTCATTTCTTTATAACCGAAAAGCAAACTAAGTTCATTATAATGTGCAAGGGAAATCAAGTCATCACAAATTTTGGACCCGATTCGATCATGAAACAATTTGCATTGGATATTTAAATGACCATGTTCATTGCAAAGTTCACAAGTATGGCTAAGAAATTCTAAATTTTCAGCACTAACATTTAGCCTTTCTTGCAACCATTTAGTTTCTAAATGCTTATGCCTCTTGCAATATCTATCTTCCCTATTTGGTGTGTACTTGCAAACCCAATACACTCCACAAAAATCGACATGCTTATAAGAGAAATTTTCATCATGACTAGTGCAATCATCATTAGTACTATGGATATTCAAGGAGTTCATACTAACAACATTGCAATCATGCTCATCATTCAAAGATTTAGTGCCAAACATTTTAATGCATTCTTCTTCTAATACTTTGGCACAATTTTCCTTCCCATCATACTGACGAAAGATATTAAAAAGATGAAGCGTATAAGCTAAACTCAATTCCATTTTTTTGTAGTTTTCTTTTATAAACTAAACTAGTGATAAAACAAGAAACTAAAAGATTCGATTGCAAGATCTAAAGATATACCTTAAAGCACTCACCTCCCCGGCAACGGCGCCAGAAACTGCTTGATGTCTACTACACAACCTTCTTCTTGTAGACGTTGTTGGGCCTCCAACTGTAGAGGTTTGTAGGACAGTAGCAAATTTCCCGCAAGTGGATGACCTAAGGTTTATCAATCCGTGGGAGGTGTAGGATGAAGATGGTCTCTCTCAAGCAACCCTGCAACCAAATAACAAAGAGTCTCTTGTGTCCCCAACACACCCAATACAATGGTAAATTGTATAGGTGCACTAGTTCGGCGAAGAGATGGTGATAAAAGTGCAATCTGGATGGTAGATATAGGTTTTTGTAATCTGAAAAATATAAAAACAGCAAGGTAACTAATGATAAAAGTGAGCACAAATGGTATTGCAATGCTAGGAAACAAGGCCTAGGGTTCATACTTTCACTAGTGCAAGTTCTCTCAACAATAATAACATAATTGGATCATATAACTATCCCTCAACATGCAACAAAGAGTCACTCCAAAGTCACTAATAGCGGAGAACAAACGAAGAGATTATGGTAGGGTACGAAACCACCTCAAAGTTATTCTTTCCAATCAATCCATTGGGCTATTCCTATATGTGTCACAAACAGCCCTAGAGTTCGTAGTAAAATAACACCTTAAGACACACATCAACCAAAACCCTAATGTCACCTAGATACTCCAATGTCACCTCAAGTATCCGTGGGTATGATTATACGATATGCATCACACAATCTTAGATTCATCTATTCAACCAACACATAGAACCTCAAAGAGTGCCCCCAAAGTTTCTACCGGAGAGTCAAGACGAAAACGTGTGCCAACCCCTATGCATAGGTTCATGGGTGGAACCCGCAAGTTGATCACCAAAACATACATCAAGTGAATCAATAGAATAACCCATTGTCACCACGGTTATCCCACGCAAGACATACATCAAGTGTTCTCAAATCATTAAAGACTCAATCCGATAAGATAACTTCAAAGGGAAAACTCAATACATTACAAGAGAGTAGAGGGGAGAAAAATCATAAAATCCAACTATAATAGCAAAGCTCGCGATACATCAAGATCGTATCACCTCAAGAACACGAGAGAGAGAGAGAGAGAGAGAGAGAGATCAAACACATAGCTACTGGTACATACCCTCAGCCCCGAGGGTGAACTACTCCCTCCTCGTCATGGAGAGCGCCGGGATGATGTAGATGGCCACCGGTGAAGGTTCCCCCCTCCGGCAGGGTGCCGGAACAGGGTCCCGATTGGTTTTTGGTGGCTACAGAGGCTTGAGGCGGCGGAACTCCCGATCTATTCTGTTCCCCGAAGGTTTTAGGGTATATTGGTATACATAGGAGGAAGAAATACGTCAGGGGAGCCACGAGGGGCCCACGAGGGTGGAGGGCGCGCCCCCCTGCCTCGTGCCTTCCTCGTTGATTCCCTGTCGTGCACTCCAAGTCCCCTGGATTGCTTCCGTTTCAAAAATAACTTTCCCGAAGGTTTCATTCCGTTTGGACTCCGTTTGATATTCCTTTTCTACGAAACACTGAAACAAGGGAAAAAACAGAAACTGGCACTGGGCTCTGGGTCAATAGGTTAGTCCCAAAAGTAATATAAAAGTGCATAGTAAAGCCCATAAAACATCCAAGATGGATAATATAATAGCATGGAACAATCAAAAATTATAGATACGTTGGAGACATATCAGTCGCCGCGGCGGACGGCGCTAGATTGGGGAGTGGAGGGGATTTGCGATGCAGAGACGACGGGATGGAGTGAGTAAGTGCGGGTGGTTGAGCAACGGCAGGCGAGTGAATGAAGGGGATACTGGCAACGGAGGAGCAGTTGACGATGGTGGAGGCGTTCGGGGCGAGCGTCGGTTAGCCCGAACGCGCGGCGCTGTCCTACGTGGCAGAAACACGGTGCCAAGATTCGTGCTGGCGATCTGACGGCGATGGACGCTCTCGGACCGAATGACGAAAACGCGGTGCGTTCGGGGATTATCGATTCCGATAATATTCGACACAACTCTAACAAACTCCACCTTGGCGAATATTCTTCACCACCTTGAATTCGTCTGTGCGTCAAACCTCTATGTACATTGGACTTGAGATACGTCATGAGCACCGCTGCTACTCCAGACTCCACGTGACTCCACCTGCAACTGTAGTCCCTTCTCGTCTTCCTCACAGTCAACAATCGAGCAAAATTAAGTTCCTCATTACTCTATTCATGCTTCCAACTTTCGAAGAATCCGTTCAACGCCATCACACACCGACTACTGTCTGCGTGAAAGTGAACAACTCACATATTGGACGCCACATATAAGATTACCTGAACTCAACGTCGCCGCTCTTTCTTGACCGTCTGTCTGAAACTTGAAGGAATTTCACCGTTGCCCTGTGTCACCCTGAGTCAAATTCACAATTGTCTCACCCTTTTCTCGGATAGTCTCTGACATGTCCCACAGCTATAGCACTCCGCCTCCTTCTGTATTTGTCATCCGCACTTTGCCATGTGCACCAAACATCACAGAATATACGGCCATGTACTCTCTCTGTTCTGACAAGTCTATACTTTCCGCCACTTTCTCTGATTCTCCATGGTCAACTCCTGTCCATCAACCGGCACCGATAGACCCAGTCACCAACTTGAATCTGGTACTTGTCAACACTACATCAGCACCCCTTGCACACTTTGTCTAACAACATATCTGACCACCGGTGCCTTGGTCTGTCGCTGTGTCCCGTGCTTACCGCACGCCTCGCCGCTATCACTGCGTCGAGCCTCTGCTGTCCTGGTCGAGTCTCCCGGGTAGCTTGCCCACAATGCCTCAACCCCCACTGCAGAGAACCATCGATCATCACCGACCGATGCCGAGTATCACGTCTCCATCGAACCATTGGGCCCCAGTCCGATCCACGTGTCTCTCGCTGTCCCGCTGAAATAGGCTTCGACTCTCCATGCATTTACGCCGTAGCCCCTCCATCAGCACAGAGTGAAGTCGTCCATCAGACTCCAGCTCCACCTTCAACATGACTCCATGGTGGTTGTACGTGCCACCCTCCCGCGCCCTGTCGACTCCAAGCTCTCATGTGCACCGTCTTGAATCAACCCCGCGCCATAGTCTGTCGAAGCCGCACAAGCCCTCAGGCCTGCACCACGTGTTTCCACGCCCCAGAAGCTGGCCACCATCAGCATCACGCTCATATGTCATCGTCGCTGAAATCACCGCCATCTTCTGCTTTGACCAACATCCACGTCAGTCCATCAGACAATCCAGTCCGATCCAACCGAAATTATCCGACTGAAGCCATGTTCCACCCTGCGTCGTGTCCGCCCCGCACATCTACGTGCATTGCTTGACGCCCTATGTATGCATGATCCTTGCCACGACGTGCTCCAGACTCCTACAAGCCTTATACGCACGTCGCCAGCATGCCTCTGCACGCTCCAAGCCCCCTTCAAACTTGTGCCCACCGCTTTGACAGCTCCCCAATTACTTCTAACCTCGCCCAGAGTTCTGAAAAACTTTTGCGTCCAATAAACCAATTTACCATCGATTCTCCATGGAGCACCTTATTCTCAGATGTCGAGTAAACCCTAATCAAGCTTAGGCAGTGCACAATATTCCTGCAACCTTCTGTGTACCCTTAGCACATATGGATCAATTCCTCCTTTTAATCCACCTCAATGCTCCTGGAAACTGGTGCGCCTTGGGGCTTGCACCTTTTTTTCTGTAACAAATCACGTGACTTCAAGCTCATGCAATGCCTTGGCAACCTCCTGTAGTCCTAGCGCACCAACAACAACAGTAGTCGCTGATTGCCACCACGCCTTGGGCCTTGGCTTCCTGCAGCCTACTTTCCTGCGGCCCCTTGGGCCACACGCCCTTCAAGCTGCTAGCCTCCCCGCGCCGGCCTGCACGCCGCGCTCCAGCATCGATGGATGATCCGGTCCCTCGCCTCCTGTACGTGCGTGTGCCACGCAACCCTAGCAGCTTTGCACAACCGCCGTACGCTAGGACCGATTTCGATCTGCTGTTGCTTGCAGAAGACTCCACGGCTCCATGCATCTGCTAGCTTCCGATTGCTTCCATGAAAAAAATCCTTGTCACCGATCCATCTTGCTAACCGCCACTGATGCTGCTCTCCTCGGCTCCTAAAACCGACGCAACTTCTTCGTGGTTGATTCCCGCACAATGAACCTGACAAAATCTTCCGTTTTCTTCCTTTAGATCAACTATCCGCATCCTCCTCGTAACCTTACTCATAATACCACTTGTTAGAATAAATCCGAGGTCACCGTCGATCTATCAAGGACCAAGCAATCACACGAGCAAGGCACCGAGATTTGTTAACGGGGTTCACCGATATGACTACATCCCCGGGGCTTGACTATGGGCGCTCCTTCTCATGACATCGCTACAATACCGCATCCAGTCGCCCTGGACACCGGCACATGCCGCCAGCTTCCCCTGCGTTCCGGTGCTATTATGTTGGCATAGGTTACATCATGTGTCTACCCCCGCTATATATGAGAGGCTTAGGATACAAGTGTCCTATTAGGACACAACTCCTACCCTGTCTACACAAAGTACGACTCCAAGTCCAACTATAACCTAACTTGTACAATAATATTCGACACAACTGTAACACCGGACGCGCACGCCGGAGTAGGAGGCGCGGCCGCCTGCCATGAGAGGCTGCGGGCAAGGGAAAGGGAGGCTGTGGAGAGCTCTGTCCGCCGCCGACGTGAGTTACCGGCGGATTCCGGCGAGGACCAGCGGCTCCTCGCGTGGGTCTGCCGCCGGTCGCTTACGATGGTGGAGACGGACGCTCGGCGGCTCCGCCGGAGGAACGCCTAGGCTCTTCGTCTTGCCATCGAGCAGTCCAAGCGGGAGGCGGTGGTGAAGGCGAACGAGGCGGCTCAGCTGGCCAAGCTCAGGCGCCAGCAAGACTAGGACGTCAAGCGCCTCAAGGGCCTCGTCATCGTCGACTCCTCCTACTCTGGCGACGACGGCTCCTCCTCCGATGAATCGTACGATCCTCCACCAGCGGACGGCGGATAAGCTACGTCAGCGACCAGAAGGGGAAAGGGTCGTCCCGAAAGTGGTGAAGTTGATTTTAATTTCAAAGTTTAGATGTAGTATATAGTTGTCCGTCGTTTGTGTGAACTTTGGTGGATCTTTTGGAGAACTATTGTGCAATTTCTATGTTCGGAGCTAATCTACGTAGTTTGATCGACGTTGCATACTATAGTATGGATAGAGGGGTTTGGATGTGAGAGACACGGATGTAGACGACACGATTTAAGATGTGCCTGGTCACTATCCGCGGACCCGTCTGGGCGCGCCCGCGGGCGTTTGGGGGTCCGGATTTGCCAAGTCCAACTATAGACGCTCTAAGATTAGAGCACATACATACGCATGCGCCACATGCAATGCACGACCGGGTCGTGGATCCATCACGTGCATGGGAGCTCGGGCGTATGCACGGTGAGGAATCGCTAGCTCATCGAGAAGCATTAACGTGCGCATCAAGGGCGCCTCCTCGCTCATGCCACGTCGATTTTACTGTGTAGAAGGGAAAAAGTTAAAAACACGATGACCCATCGATTCTTCTCTTTTTCATCTCTCACACGCAAGCCTTTTCTCGTCTCCTCTCTCGCCTCCTGCGACCCCTCGCCGCCGCCACCACCCACACCGGCCCGATTCCGGCAAGTCCCGGCGACGGGTGGCACCCACCCAAATCCATCGCGATAGGCCTTCCGCTCTCACTCCTGACCCTCAGCGGGGCTAGGGTTTCAGGCATGGCGTCCCCTTCGTCGGCGGTGAGGCTCCAGCGGCCTCCGGTGGCTCGTCCAAGTCGCCTTCCCCGCCACCCCCCTACACGCGAAGATCTGCCTCATGGATGGTCCTTCCATGCCGATGGCCATGAGGTGCACGCCGTGAGTTGGGCCATGCCTTCTCTGCACCGGTGAGTTCATCCCCCTCCTCCTCCTCTCTACTCCGGTCGAGCTCTGGCCCTCGCCTCTATTTCTGTCTCTCTCAGATTTGATGCAGCAGCCTCCTGTCTCCATCGACGAGGAGGGCGACTGGGACCCAAGCGCAAGCCGATGAGCTTGATGAGGACACCGTCCTGATCTTCACCTCGACTATTCCCCACACAAGGTCGTGCCTCTGCCCCTCTTCCTGCTGCTGCTACTGCTCTAGACTGGTTTTGAGTTATCTTGTTGGTTGTGAAACTATCAACTTTGTTTTGGGTGATACACGCTGCTGTTTTGGGAGATTTCAGACTTTTGTTATGTTGTGCGCACACATACATGCAACTTTGCTTCATAAACATAGAGCAGTCCTTTGATTCATTTTTGTTCCAGCAAGAAGTATCTATAGCCTGTTTCTAGGGATTCATGTTGGGGATAAAAATTAGTGATTGCTCAATGGAGCCATATAGATAACTGTCCAGCGAAACTTACACACCCTAAACTATGATTAATACATAGTTATGAGCATTTTTCTTCCTATTTTAACAAAGGTTGCCATGGTGCATGTGTTGAAACCCTAAATTTGTGAATATACAAGTGAGATTTCTTTTCTTGTTGCCTATATTCAGAGGTTGTTTTTTGACGATTCTTTGATCATTTTTTGTAGAGATCTGCTTGTAGTTCATACTTCATTGGTACCATAGTTTAATGTACTATCTATCATGTATGTATATGATGCCTCCTTTTAAAGGCATTGGATTTCTTAAAGGGAAATTTTAACGATGGTGTATGAAATGGTATGTTGAAAGGTGTGCTTGTTTGGGCATTATTATCTCTAACTGAAGTTTTGTTGTATTGTCATATTCAAGTGTATAATTCTTTGTTTCCAGTTTCTCGAAGGTAGCCATATTCTGATACTTATTCCCTGATGATTTTAAAGGTTATGTGTGCTATCAAACTGAATTTGACAACACTTGCTTATTCATAGTTCTCTTTTCTTTGCCTAGAACTTATGATTTAAGTCTCATGTCAATTCCACCTTTTTAGGTGCTTGTCAAATATAGGCGGAAAGCTTGACATGGAGGAGACATAGACGTTTGCTGAATATGTGTCTGTGTTCGCCCTTGAGAGGGAGACTGAAGCAAACTCAAACATGTTTCAGGTGCACGTCCTTTGTCCCTTGTGCCGGTCTCCCTAGCAAACCTGGAGCATTGTACACTTTGGTATATGTAGTTAGTTACTATTTTACTGGCACTTATGATATTCAGAGCACATACGTGCTTGGTATTACTTCAGTTAAATTGGTGGCATGCCGTAATTACTAGGAACCAATTTGTCAAAATTGGACCCGAAGAAAGTGTTCCTCCCTGTTTTGTGCAGATAATGACTTCTGGTTACATATTGTGACTAGATTAATTAGGCTTACACAGTAACTTTTTCATTGTTCCACTTACAGAAACTGAACTGTTGCAGTGTTAATATATTTAGGCATCCTTGAAGACCTTGTTGTCGCCGTTCCTCGCCGGTGATCTTGAGGGACATAGCTTGATTAATATAATGGTTCTATATCTGCTATAGATCGTTAGTCATTTGCAATAATTTGATAAGATAATGAAATCAAAGGTGTGGCCTCTATTGGTGAGCAGGGTCTGCTATAAAATCGAGAAGAATACAGGGAGGAGTGATGGGTCTGCACGTACCTATAAGAAGATGGCCTGAGGTGATTTGCTTCTATTTTCATGATATACAGGTGTAGGCTTTGTTGCTACAAAATTTTGCTGATGTTGTGTTATAAATTTCCGTTATTGTGATTTGTCGCATCTAATGATCTCGAATCTAGGTGAGAGTTTGGTACTGCGATTTGGTTCATAATTCTTATACGGAATCAACGTGTCGTAGTTTGTCAATATCATCTGAACTAGACCATCTGACATTTCATAAGCTTTACCTCAACGGAAAACGAAGACATTACCTCAACGGAAGGCGAGCGGTGTTCTGAAGAAACTGGAGAAGGACGAGTCGCTAGACTGGGACAAGTACATGAAGTATTCTCAGAGGTATAGATTTCTGTTCATTTGGATTTCAGCACATAGTATTTTAGTTTTTTGCATATCTCTTTCATGTCGTGGCGTTGTTTCATTAGTGTTGGTTATAACTTCGCTGTTTTTGCGTCCTGCCAAATTTGGAGGATCATGAAAGAATACTAGCATCATGGTTTCAGTTGGAATATATGAAAAAATATTAGAAAACCTGAAGATAATCATAACATAACCTGCATTTTCTATGTCAGAAAATAAGGGATGCACTGATTCTCTATAAGCTCATCAAACGACTTCTGCAAGACGATACAAATGGGTGGAAAAAGTAACTCAGAAAGTCAAACCAAATAATTAAAACCAGTGATGTACTATGTTCATGTTTTTGTATGGAAACCTTTAAAAGATATCGTTACCAGCATACAAATGGGTGGAAATAGTAAGTGAGATAGTCGAACCAAATAATTAAAACCAGTGAGGTACTATGTCATTGTTTTTTATGGAAACCTTTAAAAGATATCATTGCCAGCCTATGGATTTGCATTTCTTTTTAACTGTCCAGCTCCTAACCATTGCTGTTTTGTAGTGGCCGTAGATGAAAACAACTTTTAGTCAGATTCCCTATTGCACACTGAATTAGTTCAATGTATGCATTTACACCTCTTTTCAACTATGTTATACTACAGAAGTCGAGCACCATGACAATTCACTATTCAGACACTTCATATCTCACTTGAAAATATGTTCCCTTCTTTATACCCTATATATTAGATTTTTTGTAATTTTAGGGTCATCCTAATTATTTCAAAATTTAGGCCATTCTAAATTATTTGGAACCAGCATTGCTGGAAACAAATGCAGTGACCAGTATGCATCAGTTACTGTAATATTTCTGGAACCGTGTTATCACCACATATTTTAACTGAAATGAATATGATTTAATTCGTATCCTTGTTAAGATAAGGATAGATACAAGTGGTATGCTTTTGGCAGTACTTAATAAATCAACAAAAATAATGTATTAGACAATTCCTTTGAACTTTCCTTCAAAAGGATGAATTCGAGTACCACATTCAAAAGATAGCTAAATGATTCAGTTTAGTAACTCTAGATCAAACATGTTCCACAATAATGGGGAGATGTTTGGTTGTGATCATTGCTGCAGCTAATTGTCGCGGGATTGTTTGTCTGCTTGGATTCCTTTCAGTCTTTGCCCATCATTATGCTTGCAAGAATTGTGATGACTGTTTGGGCAGTGCTGAAAACTAGGTGGGTTCACGATGATGCTGTAAACTTGATGATTTACACATAGATTATGTGCATTGCTATGGAGTATTATGTTGTTAGGTGCAGATTATTCAGGGTGTATATTGATGTGGGAGAGGAGCTCCAACTCATGCCCTAGAGTGTGAGGAAGAAGCAGGGGGTGGTGGCCTTGGAGAGAAGGGTGGGCGCTTGCGGCGGTGGAGGAGCCACGCTTGCTGGCTGCAGTGTCTACTCGGGGTGGAGGTGGAGCGAAGCAGCGGTTTCGCGCAAGGCCTGGCTGAGGCCAGCGAGTTTAGGGGTTGCCGTGCCCTGCATACTTGGCCAGGGTAAATTGTGCTAGCTTTCAGATTATTCATCTTCGTTTTACCCTGTGAAATATCTGCTCAAATTAGTTATGAAAGGACACAGCTCAGCTGTTGTAATCTTGTTTTATCTGAATCCATGGATAAACCACAGATTGCTTGCTCTCTTGGAGCAGTTATAATTTGCATAGCTATTTTTTAAGATTCATTTTGCTCGGTGTCAGTTTTTGTGTTGCAAAAAACCATTGCATGAACATGTGCCAGGCATGGCCCAAACAAGAAAGTGAAAGGGGCGCTATCCCACCTGGGACCGCCAAGGGGTGACTGCTCGCCTATGCCACGTCGCAATTTACTGTCGCTCAATTAACACCTCCCCAGGGTAAACTTTCGATGACTTTTTCCTTGCTTCGTCCAGAAGAGAGCCGCAGCCGCCTCGAGCAATGGAGTCCGACTCCTCTTTTTCTCTCCGCACGCAACCTCTCCTTTCCTCTTCTCCTAGGGTTGCGTCGCCACCGCAGCCTACTCCGACGCCGTCCACTGGAGAAAGCGTTCTCCCCAGATCCGCTTCTCCCCCAAACCATCTCATCTTCTTATTCCACCCGGCTTCCATGATTGTTGCAGAGGAGGAGGAGGAAGGGGATGGCAAAATCTCGGGAGAGAAAAAAACCGGCAAGCAAGTGAGAAGGATGTCATGGCAGACGTACGTTGACGAGCCGCTGCTCTGCGACATCGACGACCGGCGCCTCACCGCCGCCCCATCCTCGGCCACGACGGCGCTGCCTGGGCACAGTCCGAGTCCTTCCCCGAGGTCCTCCTTCTTCGTTAAATTATCTACATCTACTGCTCCCATTGATACTCCTTGTTCTGTTTTACTTAGTTTACCTGGTCAATCTATGTTTGACTTGACTGAGATCTCGCTTGTCCGGGTGGCTGCGAGCTTGATGAGTTGGTGAATTCAGTTTTTACTTGCTTGATGTAACCGTAATCTAGGATGAACAACGTACCCGTGTAGTTCGTTGGTTCTACAGGAACGCTGCTGGTTGGAGGGGTGGGGGAGCGCCTAGATTTCAAGTACATATGTGGTTACTTGTGTTGAGAATTTTGTTATAAGCATCTGTAACTTACTAATGGAAGCACATTGCAGGGTGATATCTATGTGGCCGTACAGATGAAAGTTGATTTTCCAGCTAGCCCAATTTTTTTTTCCAAAATTTAGAAGTATTGTTTTAATGCTACAAGTAATTCCTATAGAGACATGGCTTGGATCATCAGATTGCAGGGAGCATAAAGTTTGTTTGTGTTGTTACTATTTCAAACTATATTAAACTGTGGCTACATAATTTTTAGTGAATGAATGGGGAAGGAAGATCCACTGCTCGATATTCTTTTTTGCGACTCCATTAGTTTGTATGTTCAGTTGGAAAACTTTTGCTCTTTTATGTTACACATCATTCTTGTTTTTTTTCGAAAGATTATATTGCATCAGTCTTATGACTTATGATCAGTGTGTTTCTACATTCAACAGGTCAAACCTGAAGAACTTACTGCAGTAATAAATGACTTCGATGAACCACCTACTTTGGCACCAACTGGATTATTCCTTGGTGGTACAAAGTCGCCATGAAGGCAGCCAACGCACGCGACCTCCCTCTCTCTCGCTTCCTCTCCCATGTAACCCGCCGCCACTAGCGACATCACGCTCAAGGCCGTCTTCGAGGACATCGACAAGTTCTACCTCATCATGGAGCTCTGCAACGGCGGCCGCTTGCTGGACGAGATGGCCAGGTATGTTACCTTCTCATAGTTGCAAGCTACATTTGTGATCAAGGATTTCATGTCAGTGGTGAAGTACTGCCACTAAATGGGCGTCATCCACAGGGACATTAAGCCGGAATATATTTTGCTCACCGGAAACAGGGAAGATGAAACTAGCAGATTTTGGATAGGCAGCATGAGTCACCAATGGTATTTTTTTGCTAATATCTTAAGCTTTCTTCACACATCATGTAGAATTTTATATGGAGCCATCTTGGTACAGTTATCTTCTTCGTAATAGTAAAGGCCAAAGAGAAATTTCCATGTCTTCGTGCATTTTAATTTCAAGTACCACTACAATGTTGCAAATGATAGATTATATTCTTATAAGCTTAGTTTCCTCAAAAGTTTGATCTTTAATAATGGATGCTTCCTTCACTTTGACTTTCAAAGTATAATAAACAAGAACACCAAAAGGCCACAGATGTGTAACGATCTT
Source organism: Aegilops tauschii subsp. strangulata (assembly GCF_002575655.3). Lineage (NCBI taxonomy): Eukaryota > Viridiplantae > Streptophyta > Magnoliopsida > Poales > Poaceae > Aegilops > Aegilops tauschii. The sequence goes on from NC_053035.3 coordinate 466,957,907, forward strand.
TGATTGTTCCCGTTTCTCTTGTTGCTTTGCATCCGATTTATTTTTTAGGAGACTAATTCAAAGAACCCTTGCCAATGAAGCAGCATGGGCTGGAGAAATAGCGCTAAAACTTCGTTAAGTCGAAGTAGGCAGTATCCTTTCTGAATGGCCTTCTTTCTTCCTCATATGTCAATTACAAACAAACATGCTTCTGCTGATGCTTAGAAGAAGCCAAGGAGTATGTGTCCAGAACCTCTTTTATATTACCAAGCAATACATATTTTCTGAATGCACATGATAGAACTGAACGGATTTTTGTTATCTTGCATGATGCCTTGTTGGTGTGATACTGAAAAATTCTGATGTATAGGTTTTTCTCAATGACGGTTCTGACTTTGATAATTTATTAGAAGAAAGAGCGGGAAAAATTGAGAGGATGCTGAAATGACTCAAATAGAACTACTAGATCTCCGTGCTAGCAAGCTAAGTATGTTCGAGGAAATAATACGATGCAGTAAATTTCTTGTGATCATGGGGATTCTTTACAGAATTAGCAATTTTGATTCGCTTCATTGCAAAAATGATACCATTGGATTTTAGAAGTAGAAATAAATCGACCGTAAGTCCAACATTTGACCATAGAAGGTTTTATAATCTTCAGTAATTAGTATGGTATTATAACATCTAGAATTGATGGTTTTACATAGTTGGTATGCAATATGAGTAATTTACCATGTTAACGGGATTACTGTTGCCATGGTTCTCATGTTTCAATCAGAATACACTTCATTTAGCAAGCACGAAGCGGCTGCGAGCACGCCACCGGTGTTGGGTCGATGGTGTCATGCCTTAGCGGCCCCCTCTTCCCCGAGCTCCAGATCCTTGGCACCAGCAGTGAGGTAAGCAACGACACCTCCTCTTCCATCATTTTTTCACCATCTCCAATTCAGGAGCTTTATTAGATTTGCTTGGGTTTGTATGAAAGGTTGACTAAAATTTTGAAGGACGTCCCATATACTTTAGTTCTTATATGTTTGTCTTAAATTCTTATGGCTTGATCTCTGCCCATAGGAATTTGACTACTGGTTTTGTTGTCTATTAAAATGGATAATGGATAATACAAATTTGGTGACTAAGCTTGGCGACTAAACTTGGCGACAAGCTCCCCGTCTCTATTCTCGTGCACTTCTTGCTGCATGTATCCTCCGTCTCTATTCTTAGGAGACATGCTGAAGAGTGTCTTCCTCTTGTTGCTTCGCAGGGCATGTCAAGAACTGGCAGCCAAGGATCTCCATGGACTGAGTGGCATTTCTTGGTGATATTACAATTTGAGCATTCGGTTTGAAGCCCCTTTAAATTTTTAGTCGTTGTGTTCTTATTGTTTTGGTGTAGCACTTCATGTCACAGTTGAATGCTGAATTCATTACTTCATGAGTATGTGTGGCCTCTCTCCCTCTGTCTGATTCTATACATGCCTTCCAATGTTTTGTGTTTCAGATGCCCTAATCTTCTTGTATTTTAATGTCATTTATTTAGCTCTTTTGAAATTTATAGTGCAACTTCTTACTTAAATGCCATGTCCATGCATGTGTTACCAAAGATAGAAAGAAGAAATTGGAATGGGCGGCTGCCAATCTGGCACCGTCTAGCTTCCTCTCAGGAGGCGCCACAAGGTGGCGCTCCAACCCCTAGTTCTTCTCACAATATGCATGTACTGGCATGGCGGTCAGATACTCAAGGGTAGGTCATGGTGTACAGCAGAGCAGAGGCGGAGGCGCGGGGCCAACCACCGACAGATTGTCCCGTGAACTGGCGTCATAACTTTGCTCAGGCCAACTTCAGCGCATGATCTCAAACGGACGTTCATTTTGCCCGGATTCTGTCCGTTTAAGGCAGGCAATGAGGTCGTGTCCGGGCCTTTTGTGGGATGCGGTGGCCGTGTGCCCAACGCCCGGCCGTATCCTTTGGCCGCATCCTGTCCGCCTCATTTTTCTAACGCAAATATTTGAAAGTTCATGCCAGCGGCCCTATTTCACGCCGTCAACACAACCCGTCTACACGCCCTCGCCAGTAACACAGCTAGCATCGCGGTCGCGCGGCCTCCAACGCAGCGCGCTTGGCGGCGAACTTGGCTGCGACATTCTTGCCCTTGACGACCGCCCTCTGGTTCCTCCTCTTCACCGATTCCGCGTCCATCTTTGCGAACTCCGCCGGCGTGAGTTCCGACTGCGGCTTCTTGGGACCCTTGGCCGCCTTCTTCTTCACCTTTGCGGGCGGGTCGACGCCCTGGTTGCCGGAATTCGGCGGGGCATCGGCCATGGGCGGGAGAGGGTGGTGGGCGGGACGTGGGATGGTTTGGGGAGAAATGGCGCGAAATGTGGCGCCGGGCTGGTGCTTTGTGCCACCTACGGGCGGGCCAGGGGAGGACAAGCGCGCGTGTCCCGCCGGTCCGCGCGCCGTTCGTTTCACCTCAAAAGCGGCCCAAACTTGGACCGGGGATGGGTCGAAAGCGGACATAAACAGACAAAAGTCCGTTTGCGTCTGCGCGCTGGGCCGTTTGGTTTGTCCGTTTTACCCCAAATGGACGCACCAGACAGGATGGGGCCGCGCGCTGGAGTTGGCCTCAGGCTGGTCGTAGTGAGAATATCATAGCTAGTATCATGCATGCCAACTGGACAATTTTGATGAGGTGTCATAGAATTAAATGAAGAAAGAGAGAGTTGAGTATTATATCATGATACCGTATCATAATAAATATTATGCTACTATGTGTCATGCATTACAATAAATAAAGTACACATGATACTAATATATGATACTATATGCATTAGGGAGGTAGTATCATACACTATTATCATGATCATATGCATGATACTAGTTTATTATGATACTCTCCATTACAACCAGCCTCAGAAGCTCAGTCTCCGGCTTGGTTTTCCGAGATCGCCGTGGTCATACTCCAGGGGTACGTGGTAATTAAAAGATGCCAAGTTGCAATCGCCATGGCGATTTCCCTCCGGTTTGTCTATGGACCACCCATGCAGTACGCTCTCCCGTTTTATCTCTGGTGGTCAAACTCAGCTAGTCGGTCCACTTCCTTGACTTTTACACGCGGCAAGTATATGTCCTTGAACCACACGGGCACAACTTTTTCATAATCACCCGCAAACAAAAGGTTTTTCATAATCAAATCTGGCATATGCTATTTATTACTTTCTCTATAAAGAAATATAAGAGCGTTTAGATCACTAAAATAGTGATCTAAATGCTCTTATATTAGTTTGTGGAAGGAGTACATAAAAAGAACATTGGATACAGAAATACAATGGGAATAACTCACACAGAATCATGGACAACTTGGAGAAAGTACCATCAAAGATCTGTCGAGAAGCAAACCTTGTTGAATTCACCGCAATAGTAGACCAAGGTGTAGAGCAGAGATTGGCAATACTGCAAAGCGTGGGGGGGGGGGGGGGGGGGGGGGGGGGACCGACCCTATCTAGATGAACTGTCGTGCCAGTATCGCTAGACAAAACACGATTACCATACTTGCAAAGGGTAGAACAAAAGGTATGCTGAATAAGATGACATTGTCGCCGACTATGCCACAAAGCCATACCAGTATGACAACAAGCACCAACCCGTCTTCCAATAAGATTGGCGAAGATAAAAAAACCACGAGCTCTTTGGCAACACCAGACCAAGTGCTATCAAGACAATATTGGCGCCAGATGACTTTTATTCGAGACAACATTTAAGCAACGATTATCACAACATTAAAGCCAAAATGGAAGAAATCTTACTACATACCGGACAAGAGAAAAAAAACGTAACGACGTACGTCTTAAAACACATGTTGTTTCCTTTTTGTCAACAGAGTGCCTCGCGTCATTTTATTCAACAACAATTTTCAAAGGCATCGTTGAAATATCATGAAGGACGCCAAGCCAGAGATGGCCGCCTACATCTAACGATAAAGCAAACTTAGCTAAATTATGAATATTGTTTTTGGAGGCCAAGCTCCATTGAGCTCGGTTTTGAAAAAAAAACAAATTTCGTCAAATTTCATATTTTCTACATTTCAAAAAAATCTAAAAAAACACAGATATACATGAAGGCATAACACACATGTGTGCAAATTTTCATGGCAAAATACATTGAAATGAAGGTTGTGTAAAAAAGACAAATCTGGGGTTTTTTAACACACTAGTAAATGAGCACGTGCAATGCACGTTGATATTAGGGAAAAAATTAACTGCACCTTGATATTAGGTAGGATATCAATTAAGTGTTAATTATAAGATTAATATAGACGTTGATATTTCGTATGCTATCAACTGCACGCTCAACATGTTGAGAGCTCGCCATTGGAGCAATCTAGGTCGTTGGATTGACATGGTTTGATGGCTGAGATTAATTGGATCTGCCCTTTTGAATCTTTTTATATTGGTATAGATGATACTATTCATCCTCCCTGATCATGAATTTGCCTTTTTTGTACATATCGCATTTCAACGTTTTTCCTACTGAAAATTTACACAAATACGCATAACATCCTTGTTTAGTTCCACAATTTTTTTCAGATTTTTTTGGAACCGAGAAGTTTGATTTTTGATTTTTTTTTTCAAATAAAGGCCTCCATGGAGGCCGAGAGCCAAACGTCCGTTCTCCTCATAATTACTCTTCCTATCTTCATGACTAAAATTGCATACTGCAAACTCAAGCTTTATAGCAATAATCTCCCTCGCGATTGCTTCATAATTCCCATCTGTTCCAATCACATCATCTTTCAGTGCAGTTTCACACTCACATGCTACATTGTGTCCAATGAATGTGATGGGCCTAGAACTAGTTGCCTGCACGACTGCGTCCTTGGGAAAAGCTAGAAAATCCTATTCCATGCTTAGGATGACACAAGTTGTGCAACAAGACATAACTCTGCCTCGCCTCTGGCACAATCTATTTCATCGTCTGATTGGGCTGGCCCGGTGAAGTGGTTCGTGGGGATATTCCAAACACCGGTTCGTGGAACTTTCCACCAATTTTGGCTAGTGTGCTGTTAGGATGGTTCCACCTATTTTTTATTTTTTATCTTTCCGTGTTTTTCTTTACGTTTTCGCCGATTTTTCTTAAGTTTTTATTTTTTATTTTTTTAGGTTTCCTCTTTCTTCTTCTTCTTTTTTCTGTTTCTTTTTTACAATTATATGTCCACTCTTTTTAATATACCTTTTACATTTTTCATATACCGTTGTACATTTTTATGACACACATTGATTTTTTTCAAATATATATTCGAAAATTTTGTTGAATACATGTTAAACATTTTTTAAATAAACGTTGAACATTTTTTTAATACAGGTTGCGAATTTTTAATACATGTGAAACATTTTTCGGATACACCTTCAACATTGAAAATTGTGATAAATATTTTTTCAAATACATGTTGATCATTTTCATATGCACGTGGAATTTTATTTTTTTGATACATGTTGGCCATTTTTTGTATGCACGTGGAACATTTTTTTGATCCATGTTGAACCCTTTTTGAAATATATGTTTGAACATTCTTTCGAATACATGTTTAATTGCTTTTGAATCGATGTTTAGCTCAAATACATGTTGAAGATTTGGTTGGACGGTAAGAAACATTTTTTTAAGTCACACAATTTTTAACATGGTATAAACATCTTTTTCAAATTTCATGAATATATTTTGTAACGCATGAACATTTTGTTTAGATCTCATAACGATCTTTATTATGGTACCTTTTTTCTAAATTACATGGATATTTTTACATTGCATTAGTACTTTTTAAAATTTCACAACCATTTTATTGAAACACATGAACACTTATAAAATGTCACGATATTGTTTTGAAGAGTAAGAGCATTTTTTAAAATTACTTGCACACTGTTTCCAATGAGTTAATATGTTTTTCTAATGTGTGGCGATATTTCATACTATATTTTGGAATATATTTATTTATGATGGTTAAAATAAATAAATAAAGCAAAACAAACTAAAGAACTAATGAACAAAGAAGCAAAGAAGAAAGAAATGGATGCACACTTCCGGGGCTACTACTTGGGTGGCCTAACAGTAGCGACGCATGATGCTCGCTGAGGCAAGACCTGCTTCCATCCTCGGCGGATCTCGTTGGATTTTATCATTGTTTGTCTGCAGTGGATCAACTTGGATTCGACTTTCATTCATATGTGTTCACGTGTCTACACGTTGGATCATTTCGATTTACGTTTCTCTTCGTCAGTGACCGTTGTTGAACCGGTGTGTTGGTCCTTTGGGGCCTTAGGACGATGACCTCACGACTGTCTCCTACCAGAAGGTTTGCCCAGCTCCGATGAGTAGAGAGATGACGGCGGTGCACCTTAGACTTGCTGCAATATTTGTACTCATCGCTAGGTGATCTATGAGACTAGATGCAATTTCTATTACTTCTGATGTTCTTCATACATAAAGTTTGATGAACACATCGGAAGTATTTCAAAAAAAAAATCCCGCTAGATATACTACACTACTAGTACGTGAACGTGACTATGTGAGTCGGTCAAGAGTATTTGCACTGCTGATTCCAGCTGATCTTTTGACCCCGGGCACTGCGTGGCGAGTGGTGACAAGTCTATAGAGCAAATGCACACCCTGCTGCTTGTACTCCTTTTAGTTGATCTCTTGGCCTCGGGCACTGTGAGGTGGTGGCATGTCTGTAGGTCAGCGCGAAGTCTACGCACCGCTTCTTCCAGACCGCGTGCGCCGGAGTGGGCGCCGCTACGCTGGCGTCCATGGATCTCTTGTTTGTCTTGGCCATGCCGTACTCCTCCTGCTCGGGCGCCGGTGCCGTGAGAAGGTCGACACCGAAGAGTCGCACGGTCCTCGTCACCGGTGCCGGCGACGGGGCGGCCGCCGCGTTAAGGGAGGTCGTCGTCGTCGTCGTGGTGGTGGTCTTGGACCGGAGCTTACAGTCGATGAAGAGCTGGTTGTTGCCGGAGGCGGAGCGGTAGAACCCGACCACGTCACCGGCGTGCAGGCCCTTCTCCTTGACGAAGCGGCTCCACCCCTTTGTGAGCACGTAGGTCTGGCTGCTGTTCCAGTACGAGTACCGGAACCTCCACATCTTTCCGACCGCGTCATCGAAGTTGAGCAGCACGCCCTTGCACTCGCCTGGCACGGCGGCGCTCGCAGAAGGGAGCTGCAGCGGGAAGTGCTTCTCGGCGTGCTGCTTCGGGATCACCAGCCGGTTCAGCTTCCCCACGTCGCTGGGCGTGACCGTCTTGTCGAACAGGTGCTCGCGACCCGCCGCGGCTGAAGGAGCCGACGAGGCGGGAGTTGACGACGACGACGTTGGGGACGACGCCGCGGAGGCGAGGAAGGCGCGCTTGTGCTGCGCGAGCTCGGCGGGGTAGATGTGCTTGCGCAGCATGTCCACGACCTCGGCCTTGGAGCGGGCGGCGAGGAAGCGGAGCTCGGCCGCGTCGCCGGGGTCGGACTCGGCGAGCGGGCGGAAGTTGGTAACGGCATCGCGGCCGCGGAAGCGCTGCGCCGCCGCGTCGTAGGCGCGCGCAGCCTCGGCCTCCCCCGTGAACGTGCCGAGCCAGACGCGCTGGTGGCGTTCGTAGATCTGCGCGCCCCACCGCCCGTTGGGCTGCGGCACCACGCCCTTGTATTTGGAGGACGGCAGCCTGCCGACGCGGCCGGAGTCCGCCTCCGCGCCGGGCTCCGGCGCGTCCATGACCGCGCTGGCCCCGCTGCCGACGCGCTGCAGCGGCTTGGTCGCCGGCACGGCCGGCGCCGGAGAGGCCTTCTTGCCCGTGGACGCGCCGCTGCTCACGTCGTCCACGAGGCAGCTCCTCGCGCTGTCCATCCGATCACCACCGAGAGATTAAGAAGATGCTTAGCTAGGAGGGACAGAAGTAGCTTAATTAGCTAAAGGTTGTGTGGAAATGGAGGCAGTTGGTAGAGGAGGAGCAGAGGCAAGTGTGTGTGTGTTATATAGAGGATGAGAGGAGGTGGAGGTGAGTGTGAGTGTGGCTAAGCTTGCTAGTGCATACATCAACCACACTATATTCTATTGTTTCATATACTATTTCCGCACATGGGCTTAAGGTTTTGTTTTTGTCTTTCATATGTGTGTAGTAGATGATAGATATACTATTGTTTCTTTTTATTTATACATGCTAGTGTTGTTTGGTACTCCCTTTGTTCCTAAATATAAGTCATTTTAGAGATTTCAATATGAACTATATACGGGTGTATATAGACATACTTTAGAGTATAGATTCACTCATTTTGCTCCGTATGTAATCCATATTGAAATCTCTAAAAAGACTTATATTTAGAAACGGCGGGAGTATTTGCATAGTACTTTAGTTATCTAAACGATTTTATATTCTCACAGAGGGAGTACTTGATATTAGTATTTGTGTTTTAGTTTTATGTTTTGGACTTAGGGTTCCAATTTAAATATTAGATATTTATATAGGCCTCATGGGCGCTTGTGTTGGTGTGGGTCAACTAGTAGATATTTTATGGCGGTGTTAATGGAAATGAAAAATAAAAAGATTAAAGACGATGATGATGATGAACACACTGGTTGGCCAAGCTACGCACGCAGTATGGTATGGTGTGGTTGCGTGAGAAATTCAAAGTGCCATTCTTGCATTCCCTTTTGTTGCCTTCTAGTTTTAACTTTGTTTGGGAGGAAGAAAAGTAGTGGCCTGCCAAGTAACGCATCTCCTGCTTCCACTCGCGTCGCCTCCCCCCAGGCGGCGCCAGGGGCCCCGAAGCCCTAGCGCCGCCAGCACCTTCTTGCCGCCGCTGCCGCCGGCGTGGGCCGCGGTGGCGGCGGGCCCGGTGCCGAAGGTTTCTGGGCGGGTGGATGCGGCGGATCCCATCTGAGGCGGCGGGGGTGGCTCCTCTCATGCGATCCAACGGCGGCGGCTAGGACGGCGAATCCGGGCTGTGCGGCGGGGGCCGGAGCACCATCGCCAGCGGAGCGGCGGCCCTGCATGGACGGCGACGGTGGCAGCGCCCCATCCGGCGGGGTGGGCTGTCCTGGTCGTGATCGTGATGGCGGTCACTGCGGATCCAACGCCCCGTTTGGATCCGTCGCGGGGAGGCCTTCCGCGGACCGGCGGCGCGTGGAGGGACCGGTGAGGAGATGCCGGATCTCCGCCGGAGTACCGACGGCGATATACGTCTTCGTGGCGAGGTTCCGCTCGGTTCCAGCCAGCCACGAGGTCGGGAAGACGTGGCTTCCGGTGAAAATCGCGCCTGACTGCGGTCTTGGCGGACGATGGCGGCGTCTCAGACGTCGTTCCCTTCTGGAGGCATCGTCGTTGTAGGTCACATCAACCTGATCGGGAAGTTCCGAGGAAAACCCTAGATCTGGTATACCGGATCAGACGATGACGGTGCCTTCGGTATCGTTCTCCCTCATGGGGGCATCGTTTTGGAGCAAGTGCTGGTTGGAGGGGACAAGAGGAGGAGCGGTGTTTCCTCTGCTCCATTGATGACGGCGGATCTCGGCGGCGTGGCGCAGTGGAGACTCGGCACCTGATGAGCGGAGAAGGACTCGCGCAGGAGGGTGACGCTGCCTGGCGTCGTGGTGGCGTCGGCGGCAGTTAGACCGGGCGAGGTTGATGCAGCAGTACAGCTCTGAAGATGGATTGGTGGCAGGTGGCTGCGGCGGCCTCATACCCGGCAGGCGTCCTGGTTGAGAAGCACGCCAGACTGATGGGTCCCCATACCCGGCAGGCGTTCTGGTTGGGACCTCAAGTCTTAGATGTTAGGTTTGGCTGCGAGGTCTGTTTGGTTTTAGACCAAGACTTTCAGCGCCCCTACATCGACTGGATAGGGATAGCGACAGATGTTGCTTAGTTTGGTGGCTTTAGGCTTATTGTTGTATGACTCTGTAAGGTCTTGTGTCAATAATTAATAAAATGGCCGTATGCATCATCCAGATGCCGAGACCGGGGGTCGTCCTCCTTTTTTTAAAAAAAAGTAACGCATCTCCTCCTCCTTCTGGTAACGCCTGCAAGTGGAAGAACAAATGTGTGGGAGCTGAGCTAGCTGCTGACCCATTTCTGTTGTGGCGCTTATGCAACAGGCAATACATTGTTGTGTGCCGGTCTCTCATAGTAAACCATGACGCCGATGGTGGTGTAGAATTTTCTCGGAGTTCTAGATCGATGGGTATGCATGTCCGCATCGGTCGATCGATTTGTCGATTGCTATTCGGTATTTTTGATCTTTTATTGACTATTCACCATACGTGCGTGGAACTTCTTCATCACAAAAAATATGAAACAACACTTACAAGGTAACCATATGTTTGGTTTTACTTGACCATTCACGGTGTACACATGGAATTTCTTCATCAATAAAAACACAAAACAATACAAGTAGCTAGGAGACCATAATGATCAGTGACCAAACAATAAAGAAGCAGGTCAACGGCCAATTCTATTGCACGTATGATGTATAGTAAATCAACTACATTGCAACAATATGATATGAGAGTTTTTACGGTACATCATACTACCAAAAATAATGGGTAGTATATGACTGATCCAATGGTCAGTATTAATCCCAGTTTTTTTTGCAGTAGGACATTTTGGTAATTGACTACTAGGATAGATTTATCTTTTTATAGTCACAGATTTATCCATTCTTAATGCTAACTGTAATGCTTAATAATGTAATTAATCACACCTTACAAGAAAATAATGTAATTAATCACAGTTCGATCCCATCTCATCCCAGTTCGTCTATAATTCCTCGCTGTACGCAGCCGCCCCAGCCGCCTGACTGGCAGGCCGTCTCCTCAGTCGCACACAGGGCCGGCCGCTCCGTCGCACAGCCTTGGGTCAACGCCCCTAGATCTTTAACGCTCCAGCAGCAGTAGCATTCACGACCTGGAGATTTCAGTCCATTGCAAGTCTGTCCCCATGAAACCAATTTTATAGTCGTGTTACTTTGAAGGTGGACGACGTCGGGCGTCCACGGACTCGGTCTCAGACTTGGTGAAGTACATGTACGTCTAGAGGAGGTAGATGCCATCTTAGTAGGTGAAGGGCAGACCGGTCCTGCCGCTCCTCTGCCATGCGGCCGGAGCGATGGCTTGCCTTTCATCTCCCTCGGCGACCCGCTCAACGTCCCGCAGGTACGAACGGAGCACTAAACGGCATGGCCATCCGCCAAGGACAACAGCCGGCTAGGACAGGAGAGGGCGACGGCGCAGTATGGGCTGATCCGGCCGACGGCGGGAGTCAAAACCCTCGCATACAGATAGGCAGCGCGTATGGCGGCGACACCGGACAGTGATGGCTCGACTTCGTCATCTCCTTCTAGTGCCGTCCGCGATAGCCGTTGTCGAAGGCGAGGGTCGCGAAATGACCAGCGTTGGAGAAGGTGCGGCGCGGTGCGGGGAAGGGAATGTTGAATGAATCGGTGAAATTTCTGCTCTGTCCAACCCTGCGGTTTCGATGAACAGTGATAATACCAAAAATGCCCCTGGCCACGAAATATACTACCAAAATTCTGTTGTAGTATTGCCTCATCTGGGCCGTCCAAGCAAAAAAATGGATGGCCCATATTCACCTGATGTACTGTAAAAGGTCTCGATGATATTTGGGATCAAGTCGGCAACTAGCGTTGGATTTTAGCAGGCAATCGTCGGACCATTTCAACAGACCATTTTATATACGTGTTCGTATGTGTGTCTATTTATATAGTTTGGAACTAGTTGACTCTTAAATTACTAGTACAACAAAGTCGATAGGTACGTACAACCTATGTAGCTGGATAGTATAGATGAGCCCACAGAGTTTAATCAGCTCATAGTCTCAAGATCTATGGCCGATATACTATACTACAAAAAAATACGAGAAAGAAAATAAATCATCTAGCTGCATGCATGGTCAGGCTGGTTGCTACGTATCCGTGCCTGCTTGCGCTGCCATTAAGTGACCATGTTTGCAAGCTGGTGTGGGGAGCAGACAGTAGAGTAATTGCCACAGACAACGACTTGGTGCAAGACTTGTCATTGCAAAGTCCACCTCAAGGCTCGTGGAATTGATCAAGTGGATGTAGAGTATGTGATATACTATATCCAGTTTGCAAGAAATATCGTTGAATTATATTATGTGCAGAAATTACAAAAGCATAAGAAAAATAGCACGCGTCGATCCAGGGTCTAGCTAATTAACCCAGACCGGAGACTTTCTTGCATGGATGGACAGCGAGTGGGACTGCAGTGCATACTCATTTAATTCTGGTCCAAGGAGAATTGGAAGTTGGCAATGGGTATCAGCTAATCTCTTTGTAGTTTACTACTCCCTCCGTCCTAAAATATAAGAACATTTTTGACACTAGCTAGTGTCAAAAATGTTCTTATATTTTGGGACGGAGGGAGTACCGTATAATACAATACATGGTCAACACAAACATATTGCTTCAGGAACACGGCGAAGGATATGTGGGGTGGACCCAGATTTATTTTATTTTATGAGTTGAGGCAAATTTATCCTTCGTAATGATTTGTGCACAAATTTTAAATATGAAGTATTTATTAAACATATATATCAAGAAACTACTGCAGTCAGAGAATTTAGGACAGTAGAATCGAACAACTTTCTAGCCCTCTCACGCATTCAACATTTTTGGTCGTCCAATTAGGTTTGTTGGGCATTTGGCCATTCATTCTAGCTTCTTTTGTTTATCCTTACTTTTGGTCAATAAGACATACTTAATCTATACAGTTACTAAGCTCCCAGGATTTGCACGCTCCTGGTGCCTCGTGATTTTTTGGGTCGGTTGTGGGCCAATTTATTGGGCTGTGTTTCGGCCGTTACATGTATACGGGCCTACTCAGTGCTGAGTCGTAGCGATTCATGCCACATTTTTTCCTTGTACACGTAAGTGCGTGTCTGCTTTGTTCGCTCTCCTTCTCAGTGGACGGCTGATGGCCCAGGTTGTCATCCTGCGATCGGGTGTGGCAGTGCGTCGCTAATAACAGCTACACATCGATTCCGTGTTTTTTTTCATCATTGTGTTTTTCTTTATTGGTTCTTTGATACTTTTTTTTGGTTTCTGTGTGATTTCTCTACTGTTTTTTTCTTTTCGGAGATTTTCTATTCTTATTTTTTACAACTACATGTCCACTTTATTTAAAAATACATTAAACTTTTTGTTTATACAAGTTCCACATTTTCAGATAAACGTTAAACATTTTTTTCAAATACATGTTTAATTTTGATAAATGTACATTGAATATTTTTAAAATATACTGTGAACATTTTGTAAACACACACTGAACGTTTTTATTCAAATACTAAGCTCAACGATTTATAGCCTCCTGGTGCGTCCTGGGCATGGGGTTTCTATAGGGCCCACTTGTATGGGGGTGTGTCGCTTGTTGGGAGTAACACATACGTAAATACGGGTAAAGTGCCAGACGGTTTTTCCGGTTTTGAGAAGGTTCTACAGGTATTTTTTGTTTTTTTCTATGTTTTCTTTACCTATTTTAATATATATTTTCCTTTTTTTCTCTTCCTTGTTCTCGTTGTTTTTATTTTTCCACATTTTAATTCATGAACATTAAAGAAAAACTTGAATGCTCTTTGGAATTCTTGATAAATATATTTAAAGTTCATGACCATTATTAAAGTCTATAGAATCTCTTTAGTTTCTGAACCTTTTCCAAATTCGAGAACATTGTTTGAGATCCAAAATACTTTTAAAATTCATGAACATTTTATTTAAAATTTTGTTATTTTTTAATTTGAAAAACTGTGGAAAAATAATTTTTTTAACATTTTTCATTTAATGATTTTTCTCAAATAAATAAGTGATACCAGGATTTACTGACCTAGCATTGGAGCGAAGGAAAAATGGAAACTGAGCAAGCGAGCGAGTGCTTGATGACCTGGCCCATAAGTGAGCGTTATATCAGCGATTTCATCGTTTTACTGTGGAATAGTAGCTCCCAAAAGACTCAAAGAACCAACACTGTCTGAACCGAGTTCAAAACGTGTAAGAACACCCAACCGCGCACCGAACAAAAATGCTCTCCTCTCAAAACAAAATCCATCTTCAACAGCAGGCCAACAAAATAAGCAAGAAAAAACCAGCAGCCCAACACGATATCCAGATGAGAAAACAACGCTAAAACATAACTAAAACCCAAACCAATGCAAATAAACCAGAACAAAACAACCGACCGTAATAACGTGCTAAAGAAGAAGAAAAATGTTAATCCTACGGGTGAAAAATGGCGCAGCAAAGCGTGCGGTAGCCTCTAGTTAGAGCTAGGGTGTACTATTCTTGTCCTCACATACCAATGTTTTGTCTAATTGAGTACGGGCCAAACTGAAAGGCTGTTAGATCGATGAACTGCTACTCGAGTAGAAATTTTGGAGCTCTATGGTTTAGTGGCCCGGAAGAGCCCATGTAGCTCCAAGTTGCACAGAAACCCAGTCTATGGTGCATAGCCAACTTCGACATGTTCCTTGCATTATGCCTAATTGCTCCCACTCTCGCAACGACTACGCCCCTCTGATGTCTACTACACAACCTTTTTCTTGTAGACGTTGTTGGGCCTCCAAGTGCAGAGGTCTGTAGGACAGTAGCAAATTTCCCTCAAGTGGATGACCTAAGGTTTATCAATCCGTAGGAGGCGTAGGATGAAGATGGTCTCTCTCAAGCAACCCTGCAACCAAATAACAAAAAGTCTCTTGTGTCCCCAACACACCCAATACAATGATAAATTGTATAGGTTTACTAGTTCGGCGAAGAGATGGTGATACAAGTGCAATATGGATGGTAGATATAGGTGTTTGTAATCTGAAAATATAAAAACAGCAAGGTAACTAATGATAAAAGTGAGCACAAACGGTATTGCAATGATTCGAAACAAGGCCTAGGGTTCATACTTTCACTAGTGCAAGTTCTCTCAACAAGGATAACATAATTAGATCATATAACTATCACTCAACATGCAACAAAGAGTCACTCCAAAGTCACTAATAGCGGAAAACAAATGAAGAGATTATTGTAGGGTACGAAACCACCTCAAAGTTATTCTTTCCGATCAATCAATTGGGCTATTCCTATAAGTGTCACAAACAGCCCTAGAGTTCGTAGTAAAATAACACCTTAAGACACACATCAACCAAAACCCTAATGTCACCTAGATACTCCAATGTCACCACAAGTATCCACGGGTATGATTATACGATATGCATCACACAATCTCAGATTCATCTATTCAAACCAACACAAAGTACTTCAAAGAGTGCCCCAAAGTTTATACCGGAGAGTCAAGACGAAAACGTATGCCAACCCCTACGCATAAGTTCACAAGGTCACTGAACCCGCAAGTTGATCACCAAAACATACATCAAGTAGATCACGTGAATATCCCATTGTCACCACAGATAAGTACATGCAAGACATACATCAAGTGTTCTCAAATCCTTAAAGACTCAATCCGATAAGATAACTTCAAAGGGAAAACTCAATCCATTACAAGAAGGTTGAGGGAGAGACATCATAAGATCGAACTATAATAGCAAAGCTCACGGTACATCAAGATCGTGCCATATCAAGAACACGAGAGAGAGAGAGAGAGAGAGAGAGAGAGAGAGAGAGATCAAACACATAGCTACTGGTACATACCCTCAGCCCCGAGGGTGAACTACTCCCTCCTCGTCATCGAGAGCGCCGGGATGATGAAGATGGCCATCAGTGAGGGATTCCCCCTCCGGCAGGGTGCTGGAATAGGGTCCCGATTGGTTTTTCGTGGCTACAGAGGCTTGCGGCGGCGGAACTCCCGATCTAGGGTTTTTTTCAGGGGTTTCTGTATTTATAGGAATTTTTGGCATCGGTCTCACGTCAGGGGGGGGGGTCTCTGAGTCATCCACGAGATAGGGGGTGCGCCCAGGGGGGTAAGGCACGCCCTCCACCCTCGTGGATGGCTCGGGACTCTTCTAGCCCAACTCTTTTACTCTGAGGGCTTCTTTTGGTCCATAAAAAATCATCAAAAATTGGCACGTCAATTGGACTCCGTTTGGTATTCCTTTTCTGTAAAACTCAAAAACAAGGAAAAAAAACAGAAACTGGCACTGGGCTCTAGGTTAATAGGTTAGTCCCAAAATCATATAAAACAGCATATAAATGCATACAAAACATCCAAGATGGATAATATAATAGCATGGAACAATCAAAAATTATAGATACGTTGGAGACGTATCACCCTTCCCGACCTCTCATTCCCCAAAACCAGCCCTCCCGAAACCCCCAGCAGCCGAATGCGACCTCAAGCGGTGACACCCCTTCCTGATCTCGACTTCGATGGGAGGCGCCCTTCTCGCACTCTTGATCTTGAGCAGCGGTACCCACCGAGAAGCACCTACTTGCCGGGTGATGATGACACCAGGACCGGCGCCATAGGCGTGCTGCTGGCCCACGCCACCCCACTTCCTCCATGACCCTTTTACAACTGAAGGTAGCTTCAACTGGACATGGAGTCACATAACCTCTTCTCCCTTAACTGCCCACCCCTTGATCAGGTCCAGATCAGGATCATGGGCAAAGCCATTTGGAATCAACGCACTATGCCGTCTTTTGCTGCACCTTATCCGTTTTCTGCCGCCGCATAAGCATCCTCTCCTCCCTCTTCCTTGTTTGATACCTCTTTTCCTTTGGTGCTCTGAGTTAAATTGTCTGGCAGCAACAGGAACATAATGTATCTGATTATGATGGTTTTTTAGGGTATGCAACACCACTATTGCAGCTGCGGGGCACGCTCTGCCACGATCACTGTTTGTACCACACGTTCGATGCCGCCATGAAAGCTCTGTTGGGGAACGTAGTAATTTAAAAAAAATTCCTACGAACACGCAAGATCATGGTGATGCATAGCAACGAGAGGGGAGAGTGTTGTCCACGTACCCTCGTAGACCGATAGCGGAAGCGTTAACACAACGCGGTTGATGTAGTCGTATGTCTTCACGATCCGACCGATCAAGTACCGAACGTACGGCACCTCCGAGTTCATCACACGTTCAGCTCGATGACGTCCCTCGAACTCCGATCCAGCCGAGTGTTGAGGGAGAGTTTCGTCAGTACGACGGCGTGGTGACGATGATGATGTTCTACCGACGCAGGGCTTCGCCTAAGCACCGCTACGATATTATCGAGGTGTAATATGGTGGAGGGGGCACCGCACACGGCTAAGAGATCAATAGATCAATTGTTGTGTCTATGGGGTGCCCCCTGCCCCCGTATATAAAGGAGCAAGGGGGAGGCCGGCCGGCCCTTGTTGGCGCGCCAGGAGGAGGAGTCCTCCTCCTAGTAGGAGTAGGACTCCCCTCTTTCGTACTCCTACTAGGAGGGGGAAAGGAAGGGGGAGAGGGAGAAGGAAAGGGGGGCGCCGCCCCCCCTCTCCTAGTCCAATTCGGACCAGAGGGGAAGGGGGCGCGCGGCCCCTCCTAGCTGCCCTCTCTCTATCCACTAAGGCCCATAAGGCCCATTACTTCTCCCGGGGGGTTCCGGTAACCCTCCGGCACTCCGGTTTTCTCCGAAATCACCCGGAACACTTCCGGTGTCCGAATATAGTCGTCCAATATATCAATCTTTATGTCTCGACCATTTCGAGACTCCTCGTCATGTCCGTGATCACATCCGGGACTCCGAACAACCTTCGGTACATCAAAACATATAAACTCATAATATAACTGTCATCGTAACGTTAAGCGTGCGGACCCTACGGGTTCGAGAACTATGTAGACATGACCGAGACACGTCTCCGGTCAATAACCAATAGCGGAACCTGGATGCTCATATTGGCTCCCACATATTCTACGAAGATCTTTATCGGTCAGACCGCATAACAACATACGTTGTTCCCTTTGTCATCGGTATGTTACTTGCCCGAGATTCGATCGTCGGTATCTCAATACCTAGTTCAATCTCGTTACCGGCAAGTCTCTTTACTCGTTCCTTAATACATCATCTTGCAACAAACTCTTTAGTTGCAATGCTTGCAAGGCTTAAGTGATGTGCATTACCGAGAGGGCCCAGAGATACCTCTCCGACAATCGGAGTGACAAATCCTAATCTCGAAATACGCCAACCCAACAAGTACCTTCGGAGACACCTGTAGAGCACCTTTATAATCACCCAGTTACGTTGTGACGTTTGGTAGCACACAAAGTGTTCCTCCGGTAAACGGGAGTTGCATAATCTCATAGTCATAGGAACATGTATAAGTCATGAAGAAAGCAATAGCAACATACTAAACGATCAAGTGCTAAGCTAACGAAATGGGTCAAGTCAATCACATCATTCTCCTAATAATGTGATCCCGTTAATCAAATGACAACTCATGTCTATGGCTAGGAAACATAACCATCTTTGATCAACGAGCTAGTCAAGTAGAGGCATACTAGTGACACTCTGTTTGTCTATGTATTCACACATGTATCATGTTTCCGGTTAATACAATTCTAGCATGAATAATAAACATTTATCATGATATAAGGAAATAAATAATAACTTTATTATTGCCTCTAGGGCATATTTCCTTCAGTCTCCCACTTGCACTAGAGTCAATAATCTAGATTACACAGTAATGATCATTACACCCATGGAGCCTTGGTGCTGATCATGTTTTGCTCGTGGAAGAGGCTTAGTCAACGGGTCTGCAACATTCAGATCCGTATGTATCTTGCAAATTTCTATGTCTCCCACCTGGACTAAATCCCGGATGGAATTGAAGCGTCTTTTGATGTGCTTGGTTCTCTTGTGAAATCTGGATTCCTTTGCTAAGGCAATAGCACCAGTATTGTCACAAAAGATTTTCATTGGACCCGATGCACTAGGTATGACACCTAGATCGGATATGAACTCCTTCATCCAGACTCCTTCATTTGCTGCTTCCGAAGCAGCTATGTACTCCGCTTCACACGTAGATCCCGCCACGACGCTTTGTTTAGAACTGCACCAACTGACAGCTCCACCGTTCAATGTAAACACGTATCCGGTTTGCGATTTAGAATCGTCCGGATCAGTGTCAAAGCTTGCATCGACGTAACCATTTACGATGAGCTCTTTGTCACCTCCATAAACGAGAAACATATCCTTAGTCCTTTTCAGGTATTTCAGGATGTTCTTGACCGCTGTCCAGTGATCCACTCCTGGATTACTTTGGTACCTTCCTTCTAGACTTATAGCAAGGCATACATCAGGTCTGGTACACAGCATTGCATACATGATAGAGCCTATGGCTGAAGCATAGGGAACATCTTTCATCTTCTCTCTATCTTCTGCAGTGGTCGGGCATTGAGTTTTACTCAATTTCACACCTTGTAACACAGGCAAGAACCCTTTCTTTGCTTGATCCATTTTGAACTTCTTCAAAACTTTGTCAAGGTATGTGCTTTGTGAAAGTCCAATTAAGCGTCTTGATCTATCTCTATAGATCTTGATGCCCAATATATACGCAGCTTCACCGAGGTCTTTCATTGAAAAACTCTTATTCAAGTATCCCTTTATGCTATCCAGAAATTCTATATCATTTCCAATCAGCAATATGTCATCCACATATAATATCAGAAATGCTACAGAGCTCCCACTCACTTTCTTGTAAAAATAGGCTTCTCCAAAAGTCTGTATAAAACCAAATGCTTTGATCACACTATCAAAGCGTTTATTCCAACTCCGAGAGGCTTGCACCAGTCCATAAATGGATCGCTGGAGCTTCCACACTTTGTTAGCTTCCTTTGGATCGACAAAACCTTCCGGTTGCATCATATACAACTCTTCTTCCAGAAATCCATTCAGGAATGCAGTTTTGACATTCATTTGCCAAATTTCATAATCATAAAATGCGGCAATTGCTAACATGATTCGGACATACTTAAGCATCTCTACGTGTGAGAAGGCCTCATTGTAGTCAATCCCTTAAACTTGTCGAAAACCTTTCGCAACAAGTCGAGCTTTATAGACAGTAACATTACCGTCAGCGTCAGTCTTCTTCTTGAAGATCCATTTATTTTCAATGGCTTGCCGATCATCGGGCAAGTCAACCAAAGTCCATACTTTGTTCTCATACATGGATCCCATCTCGGATTTCATGGCCTCAAGCCTTTTTGCGGAATCTGGGCTCACCATCGCTTCTTCATAGTTCGTAGGTTCGTCATGGTCTAGTAACATAACCTCCAGAACAGGATTACCGTACCACTCCGGTGCGGATCTTACTCTGATTGATCTACGAGGTTCAGTAATAGCTTGATCTGAAGTTTCATGATCATCATCATTAACTTCCTCACTAATTGACGTAGGTGTCGCAGAAACTGGTTTCTGTGATGAACTACTTTCCAATAAGGGAGAAGGTACAGTTACCTCATCAAGTTCTACTTTTCTCCCACTCACTTCTTTCGAGAGAAACTCCTTCTCCAGAAAATTTCCGAATTTAGCAACAAAAGTTTTGCCTTCGGATCTGTGATAGAAGGTGTACCCAACAGTCTCCTTTGGGTATCCTATGAAGACACATTTCTCCGATTTGGGTTCGAGCTTATCAGGTTGAAGTTTTTTCACATAAGCATCGCAGCCCCAAACTTTAAGAAACGACAACCTTGGTTTCTTGCCAAACCATAGTTCATAAGGCATCGTCTCAACGGATTTTGATGGTGCCCTATTTAATGTGAATGCAGCCGTCTCTAAAGCATAACCCCAAAACGATAGCGGTAAATCAGTAAGAGACATCATAGATCGCATCATATCTAGTAAAGTACGATTATGACATTCGGACACACCATTACATTGTGGTGTTCCGGGTGGCGTGAGTTGCGAAACTATTCCGCATTGTTTCAAATGTAGACCAAACTCATAACTCAAATATTCTCCTCCACGATCTGATCGTAGAAACTTTATTTTCTTGTTACGATGATTTTCAACTTCACTCTGAAATTCTTTGAACCTTTCAAATGTTTCAGACTTATGTTTCATTAAGTAGATATACCCATATCTGCTCAAATCATCTGTAAAGGTGAGAAAATAACGATATCCGCCACGAGCCTCAATATTCATCGGACCACATACATCTGTATGTATGATTTCCAACAAATCTGTTGCTCTCTCCATAGTTCCGGAGAACGGTGTTTTAGTCATCTTGCCCATGAGGCACGGTTCGCAAGTACCAAGTGATTCATAATCAAGTGGTTCCAAAAGTCCATCAGTATGGAGTTTCTTCATGCGCTTTACACCGATATGACCTAACCGGCAGTGCCACAAATAAGTTGCACTATCATTATCAACTCTGCATCTTTTGGCTTCAATATTATGAATATGTGTATCACTACTATCGAGATTCAACAAAAATAGACCACTCTTCAAGGGTGCATGATCATAAAAGATATTACTCATATAAATAGAACAACCATTATTTTCTGATTTAAATGAATAATCGTCTCGCATCAAACAAGATCCAGATATAATGTTCATGCTTAACGCTGGCACCAAATAACAATTATTTAGGTCTAAAACTAATCCCGAAGGTAGATGTAGAGGTAGCGTGCCGACCGCGATCACATCGACTTTGGAACCATTTCCCACGCGCATCGTCACCTCGTCCTTAGCCAATCTTCGCTTAATCCGTAGCCCCTGTTTCGAGTTGCAAATATTAGCAACAGAACCAGTATCAAATACCCAGGTGCTACTGCGAGCATTAGTAAGGTACACATCAATAACATGTATATCACATATACCTTTGTTCACCTTGCCATCCTTCTTATCCGCCAAATACTTGGGGCAGTTCCGCTTCCAGTGACCAGTCTGCTTGCAGTAGAAGCACTCAGTCTCAGGCTTAGGTCCAGACTTGGGTTTCTTCTCCTGAGCAGCAACTTGTTTGTTGTTCTTCTTGAAGTTCCCCTTCTTCTTCCCTTTACCCTTTTTCTTGAAACTAGTGGTCTTATTGACCATCAACACTTGATGCTCCTTTTTGATTTCTACCTCCGCAGCCTTTAGCATTGCGAAGAGCTCGGGAATCGTCTTATCCATCCCTTGCATATTATAGTTCATCACGAAGCTCTTGTAGCTTGGTGGCAGTGATTGAAGAATTCTGTCAATGACGCTATCATCCGGAAGATTAACTCCCAGTTGAATCAAGTGATTGTTATACCCAGACATTTTGAGTATATGCTCACTGACAGAACTATTCTCTTCCATCTTGCAGCTGTAGAACTTATTGGAGACTTCATATCTCTCAATCCGGGCATTTGCTTGAAATATTAACTTCAACTCCTGGAACATCTCATATGCTCCATGACGTTCAAAACGTCGTTGAAGACCTGGTTCTAAGCCGTAAAGCATGGCACACTGAACTATCGAGTAGTCATCAGCTTTGCTCTGCCAGACGTTCATAACATCTGGTGTTGCTCCTGCAGCAGGCCTGGCACCCAGCGGTGCTTCCAGGACGTAATTCTTCTGTACAGCAATGAGGATAATCCTCAAGTTATGGACCCAGTCCGTGTAATTGCTACCATCATCTTTCAACTTTGCTTTCTCAAGGAACGCATTAAAATTCAACGGAACAACAGCACGGGCCATCTATCTACAATTAACATAGACAAGCAAAATACTATCAGGTACTAAGTTCATGATAAATTCAAGTTCAATTAATTATATTACTTAAGAACTCCCACTTAGATAGACATCCCTCTAATCCTCTAAGTGATCACGTGATCCATATCAACTGAACCATGTCCGATCATCACGTGAGATGGAGTAGTTTCAACGGTGAACATCACTATGTTGATCATATCTACTATATGATTCACGCTCGACCTTTTGGTCTCCGTGTTCCGAGGCCATATCTGTTATATGCTAGGCTCGTCAAGTTTAACCTGAGTATTCCGCGTGTGCAACTGTTTTGCACCCGTTGTATTTGAACGTAGAGCCTATCACACCCGATCATCACGTGGTGTCTCAGCACGAAGAACTTTCGCAACGGTGCATACTCGGGGAGAACACTTATACTTTGATAATTTAGTGAAGGATCATCTTATAATGCTACCGTCAATCAAAGCAAGATAAGATGCATAAAAGATAAACATCACATGCAATCAATATAAGTGATATGATATGGCCATCATCATCTTGTGCTTGTGATCTCCATCTCCGAAGCACCATCATGATCACCATCGTCATCGGCGTGACACCTTGATCTCCATCGTAGCATCGTTGTCGTCTCGCCAACTATTGCTTCTACGTCTATCGCTACCGCTTAGTGATAAAGTAAAACAATTACATGGTGATTGCATTGCATACAATAAAGCGACAACCATATGGCTCCTGCCAGTTGCCGATAACTCGGTTACAAAACATGATCATCTCATACAATAAAATTCAGTATCATGTCTTGACCATATCACATCACAACATGCCCTGCAAAAACAAGTTAGACGTCCTCTACTTTGTTGTTGCAAGTTTTACGTGGCTGCTACGGGCTTAGCAAGAACCGTTCTTACCTACGCATCAAAACCACAACGATAGTTTGTCAAGTTGGTGTTGTTTTAACCTTCGCAAGGACCGGGCGTAGCCACACTCGGTTCAACTAAAGTGAGAGAGACAGACACCCGCCGGTCACCTTTAAGCAACGAGTGCTCGCAACGGTGAAACCAGTCTCGCGTAAGCGTACGCGTAATGTCGGTCCGGGCCGCTTCATCTCACAATACCGCTGAACCAAAGTATGACATGCTGGTAAGCAGTATGACTTATATCGCCCACAACTCACTTGTGTTCTACTTGTGCATAACATCAACGCATAAAACCTGGCTCGGATGCCACTGTTGGGGAACGTAGTAATTTAAAAAAAATTCCTACGAACACGCAAGATCATGGTGATGCATAGCAACGAGAGGGGAGAGTGTTGTCCACGTACCCTCGTAGACCGATAGCGGAAGCGTTAACACAACGCGGTTGATGTAGTCGTACGTCTTTACGATCCGACCGATCAAGTACCGAACGTACGACACCTCCGAGTTCAGAACACGTTCAGCTCGATGACGTCCCTCGAACTCCGATCCAGCCGAGTGTTGAGGGAGAGTTTCGTTAGCACGACGGCGTGGTGACGATGATGATGTTCTACCGACGCAGGGCTTCGCCTAAGCACCGCTACGATATTATCGAGGTGTAATATGGTGGAGGGGGGCACCGCACACGGCTAAGAGATCAACAGATCTATTGTTGTGTCTATGGGGTGCCCCCCTGCCCCCGTATATAAAGGAGCAATGGGGAGGCCGGCCGGCCCTTGTTGGCGCGCCAGGAGGAGGAGTCCTCCTCCTAGTAGGAGTAGGACTCCCCTCTTTCCTACTCCTACTAGGAGGGGGAAAGGAAGGGGGAGAGGGAGAAGGAAAGGGGGGCGTCGCCCCCCCTCTCCTAGTCCAATTCGGACCAGAGGGCAAGGGGGCGCGCGGCCCCTCCTGGCTGCCCCTCTCTATCCACTAAGGCCCATAAGGCCCATTACTTCTCCCGGGGGGGTTCCGGTAACCCTCCGGCACTCCGGTTTTCTCCGAAATCACCCCGAACACTTCCGGTGTCCGAATATAGTCGTCCAATATATCAATCTTTATGTCTCGACCATTTCGAGACTCCTCGTCATGTCCGTGATCACATCCGGGACTCCGAACAACCTTTGGTACATCAAAACATATAAACTCATAATATAACTGTCATCGTAACGTTAAGCGTGCGGACCCTACGGGTTCGAGAACTATGTAGACATGACCGAGACACGTCTCCGGTCAATAACCAATAGCGGAACCTGGATGCTCATATTGGCTCCCACATATTCTACGAAGATCTTTATCGGTCAGACCGCATAACAACATACGTTGTTCCCTTTGTCATCGGTATGTTACTTGCCCGAGATTCGATCGTCGGTATCTCAATACCTAGTTCAATCTCGTTACCGGCAAGTCTCTTTACTCGTTCCGTAATACATCATCTTGCAACAAACTCTTTAGTTGCAATGCTTGCAAGGCTTAAGTGATGTGCATTACCGAGAGGGCCCAGAGATACCTCTCCGACAATCGGAGTGACAAATCCTAATCTCGAAATACGCCAACCCAACAAGTACCTTCGGAGACACCTGTAGAGCACCTTTATAATCACCCAGTTACGTTGTGACGTTTGGTAGCACACAAAGTGTTCCTCCGGTAAACGGGAGTTGCATAAACTCATAGTCATAGGAACATGTATAAGTCATGAAGAAAGCAATAGCAACATACTAAACGATCAAGTGCTAAGCTAACGGAATGGGTCAAGTCAATCACATCATTCTCCTAATAATGTGATCCCGTTAATCAAATGACAACTCATGTCTATGGCTAGGAAACATAACCATCTTTGATCAACGAGCTAGTCAAGTAGAGGCATACTAGTGACACTCTGTTTGTCTATGTATTCACACATGTATCATGTTTCCGGTTAATACAATTCTAGCATGAATAATAAACATTTATCATGATATAAGGAAATAAATAATAACTTTATTATTGCCTCTAGGGCATATTTCCTTCAAGCTCTTGGGTAGTTGGGCTACCCAGGAATTTTTTAAGAAATTGATAAGCTTTAAGAATTTTTTTCGATGGCAAGGGATCTAATTTCTTTGGCTATGCCAACAAAAAAAATTAAAGAGGAGGTGTTTGTTATAGAAAACCTAGAAGAGCTTGGTGAAATCAGTCTTGGTCTTTAAACTAGAAGAGCTTTCTTACGTTTTGAAATTAATGAGATTCTTACGGATGAAGAAATTTTTGGTTGCAACAATCTAATGAATGGTGGCTACTCATAGGTGACCAAAACACTACTTACTTTCACCAGATTGCTAATGGTAGGAAAAGGAAAAATACAGTTCATCTTTTACTGTTGGTGATACTGCTTGCTCCTGCAGGAGTTGTTGGGATTCCCCCAAGGGTAAGGGTGAAGTATCCCAATGGAAAGTATTTCCCTCGGTTAGAGAACTTGGTTATCAATACAGTAGGAGCTCTCCTAGCAAATAAAGTAAGCAGTACCTGCACACAACACAAAGAACAACTTGTCCCCAACATGGCAAGAGGGTTGTCAACCACTTGTCTTGCTAGTCACAAAATTAAAGGCAATAGATAGTGATAATTGGTAGCAAAAATAAAATAGAGAAGCAAGGAAGATATTTATTTTTAGTAAAAGGAGAATAGACCCATGGGGCCATAGGTTCACTAATGACATCGCTCTCTCAAACAAGCAAGTGGCATGGTAAACACATTACACTTGGACAACGATTAATATTTCAATATTTATGACTATGATCATTCATGGTATACTCTCATATAGGCATTACGTCTGTGACAAGTAGACCGTTAATACAACTGGATCTACTACTAATCCCCCCCCCCCCAAACAGCAATCTAGCATGCATATCGAGGTATTAAGTTGATTGGAAACAGAGCATTGCAGTAAGCATGGTGACATAATGTAGACAACAAAACATCAATTAATATGACGAGACACCGCCGTTTTATCCTTAGTGGTAATAATACAAATATGTGTCTTGTACCTTTTTGTCACTGGGATATAGAGCACCGCAAGATTGAACCCACTACAAAGCACCACTCCCTCTAAAGAAAAACCCATTGAACTTGGCCAAAGATGATATATAGATCGAAGAGTATGCAAAGCTATTTGATTATACAACAAGAAAACCTCAAAAGATAAAGTTGGTTTCAATGAACAATTGATCCCAACAAACACACCACCAATTACATCGAATTGATCCTGATCATGTGAGGCAGCTCATGGGAACATGGTATAGAAGATCCAAAGAGAGAGAGAGTCATCTAGCTACTACTATGGACCCTAAGGTCCTGATGGAACTACTCACATATATTCATGGAAGCGGAAACACTACTGGAATTTGCTTATTTGCCGTCTTCCTATTCTTTGCCGTCTGCTGGCGGACGGCAAAGAAGGTCTTTGCCGTCAGCTTGCAAAAAAGGACGGCAAAGAACTGGCGGATGGCAAAGAATGTCTTTGCCATCAGCCAATTCTTTGCCGTCTGCTAGCGGGCTGCAAAGAATCTTTGCCGTCAGCTGGCGGACAGCAAAGAGAGAGGTGGGCCCCACTAACGAGCTGTTTAGAAAAAAAACCTAATGCCCCCCCCCCTCTTTGTCGTCTGCTAGCAGACGGCAAAGAGCAAAAAAGCGAACGGTAAAGGGGGGCGGACGGCAAAGAGATAACCTAACTAACGGTCGTCCCCCCACCCCGCTCCCACCCTCTCTCTCTTTCTGTCCTCCCCACCTCGACGACCACCGCCACCCGCCGCCGCCCCCGCCACCAGCCACCCGCCGCCACCCCCACCACCGCCGCCGCCACCCGCCCACCCACCGCCTCTCGCCCCGTCACCCCGACCACCCGCCTAACGGACTAACAACACATTTATTGGCGTCGGCTTTCTTTGCCGTCAGCCGCTGATGGCAAAGGCCCCTTTGCCGTCCGCTTCAGAAAGCAGACGGCAAAGAAGCTCTTTACTATAGCCTACTTTGCCGGAGCCTTTTGCCGTCCGCCATCCTTGCCTTTGCCGTCTGCCGTGGCAGACGGCAAAGTAGCTGATTCCTGTAGTGAAAGGTTCATGAAGAAGTCTCTGGCAATGGATCCCCCCTCAAGCAGAGCTCCAGAACAGGCCTCCAGATTGGATCTTTGCAAAACAGAAACTTGTGGTGCCAGAAAAATTCTTCTAAAAATATCAAGCGACTTAATTGTGGTATTATTACCCTTATCCTCAAGTTTACTAGCTCTAAAAACTGGAGCGATTTTGTCTCGTTGGTCTACTTAGATGTCCATACAAGTTGATCACTAAAGTTTCAGATAATTGGGTCGCGTTTTATGCTGATAAACTCATTACTGTTCATCAGAATGTGTTCATTGAAAACAAAATATTATGGATGGAATCTTATCCCTCCACGAGATTTTACACCATACCCAGACTAAGAAAAAAGTGGGCATCATGCTTAAATTAGAATTCGAAAAGGCCTACCATTAGGTCGATTAGGGATTCCTTTTGGATTGTCATAAGATGCGTGGTACTAGACCTGCTTGGTGTGGATGGATTAAAAATAGTCATAGTTTGTGTTAAATTAAGCTAAACAACACGACTACTGCTTATTTTATTTTGCAAAAAAAAGACTAGTGCTTATTTTTCGAGTCACAAGGGTGTGCATCAAGGCGATCCTTTATCCCCCCTTTTGTGCAATCTGGTTGTGGAATGTCTAACTAAAATGGTAACCAATGCCCAAAAGAAAAACCTTCTAGTGGTCTGGCAACTAACCTAACCGATCATGGTGTTGATGATATTGTGCTTTGCATAGAACAAAATTCTGAGAAATATGTTAATTAACCTTAAGTTATTGATGTACATGTTTCAGTTCATGTCAGGGTTGAAATTAAATTTCCTGAAAAGTGAAATACTATTTGTAGGAGGAAGTGGTGATATCCTTAATTTCTATGTTGATTTATTCTATTGTTCAGATTTGTCACTTTCCCATGAAATAGCTTGGGATTCTTGTTAGCTCTACTACCCTTTGAAATGTGGATTGAGAATATGTTGATAGTAAGTATCTTAACAGATGTGAATCCTAGATTAGGAATGTGGCTTCTAGGGGTGGTAGATTAACTCTCCTTAATTCCTCCTTGTCCAGTATTGCTTATTGCTACATGTGTATGTATTTGTTGTCCAAGGCCTTTTATTGAAAGGCTTGACAAATACATGCGATGTTTTTTTCTGGCTTGGGGGGAATGGTATGAAAGGTTACTATCTAATCAAATGGTCTTGAGTCTGTAGATCGAAATGTAAAGGTGACCTCGGTGTTAAGGATTACAAAAACAAAACATTAGTTTACTGGTCAAGTGTTGTTGGAAACTTGATAATAAAAAAGGACATTGGTGGGATGTCATTTTTGCTAAATAACTAAAAAGAAGAACTTTATATGGAGAATCCCTAGAATTATGGCGGCATATAAAAGAGAGTTGCTCTGGTGTGGTTTTGAATGAGGAGAGAGATAAAATTTTCTTGACACTATGTAAAAATGGTGTATAGATAGTTAAATCCTAGTATAGATACCGGATTGAAAATGGGATGAAATACCCTCATAAAGTTCTTTGGAAGACTAATATGCCATCTAGAGTTAAAGTTTTTTTAATGGTTAGTATTGCGCAATAGTATTCTAACAAGAGATAACTTGCGGAGAAGAGGTTGGGAAGGGGACAAAAAATGTCCTTTTTGTATGCAGGATGAGAGTGTTGACCGTTTACTCCTGAAGTGTTCTATAGCAAAAATGTTATGGAACGTTATACAATGTGCCTTTGGTTACAGCAGGTGCCTGATACTGTTCAGACCCTGTTCAATGGGTGGTTGAGACAATTCAACAAAGATGAAAAATCTCTAGTTAGTGTTGGGATTGCTGCCATATTCTAGACTATCGGGAAACTTAGAAATGGAGTGGTTTTTGATAATAACAAGGTTTCTGATCCTTGTATGCATGTTAATCTGATCATTAAAATGTTGTATGATTTGCTTGTTTTGCAGATAAACCCAAAAAGATGATGAACAATGATGGAGGGCGTAAAAAAGTTGAGATGATAGCGGGGGAGATCTTCAGAGCGACTTTTGGGTGGAAATGACCCACATGATCACTGTTGGGTGAAGCCCTGCCCCCCTGAAGATTTTGCTCTTCTCACACCTCGCCTGCTGTTCTAGTTGCTCCACCCTTTGTTGTGTTGTGCTAGAGCTAAATAACATCCTCTTGCCTGGAGAGCCTGACTTGTGGGACTTCGCAGGAGGGGTGCGTAGTTTTAGACTATGTGTTAGAACTTTCGTTGCTAGGGCATCGGCTGCATGTGCCCCCCCTGGTTTGCGATCCTGGTGGGGGTGGAGATGCCCCGCTTTGCATCATCACGAGAGCACATCATTTCGATCTGTTCTTGCCTATGTGTTGGCAGTGTAGCTTGTAGTGGTAGTTAGTAGTATGTAAGACATTGTGATTTCTGTTAATAGAAATCCGATAGGGAGCTCCCGTTTTCAAAAAAAATCTAAAAAGAAATTCTTTTAGCAATGGTGAAAGAAAAATTTGGTGGTGCCCCTATTTGGAAATCAAAAGGAGTAACCAGGCTGGAAATCCTAAATCGTTTTCCATTAGGCTTACTCTTTGGTAAAAAAAACATGACATGACATTTTTGGAAACCGCCACGTGCTAAAAGCACCATCGCCAGAATATGGTAGTAGCATGATGATAATTTGCTGTAGCTCCAAGATTTACTCTGCGATGATTAGCATTGTTGATCAGGAAAACTCCCGTTGTATTCTGCTTCTGCACGGCCACGACGCTGGACCGTACTTACTAACAAAAGCGCACGAGCCGTGATCTAAGAACCAACCCTACGTTTTGCAGATCCGTTACGAGGCAGACCCTATGAGTCGGCAACAAGTGCCACATACCAATGATTTGATTGTGCACTTCAGGGCCGGCCATCAGAGCATTTTCAACAGACACCCAATATTAGTATTGTGCCTAAAAATTCACAAGTTTAGCGACACTGCATAATAGAGCACGCTGTAAAAAGTGTTTAGCGTACTGGACGAAACTGGATCGCAAGCCGTATATTTAGCGCGTGAGCTCCAGCGCGCTGAACTTCTCACGCACGTGAAAAGTGCCCCGTGCGCCCGCAGCCGCAGTCGTCCTTCTTGCGTGCGCCCGCCGCCGGCCTCCTCGCATGCGCGCGCCAGCCCACCAGCCGGCCACGGGCGGGGCGGGGCGGACCGCCGCCACGGCCACGGGGGGCGGGGCGCGGGCGCAGCCACGGCCACGGCGGCGGCGGGGCGGGGATGAGCCTAGGCGCGGCCACGACGGCGGCGGGGCAGGGCGCGGGCGGGGCCACGGCCACGGCGGGGCGGACCGCGGCCACGGCCATGGGCGGCAGGGCGTGGGCGCGGCCACAGCCACGGCCACGGCGGTGGTGGGGCGGGCCGCGGCCATGACCACAGCGGGGCGAAGCACGGCTACTGCCACGGCGGCGGTGAGCCACGGCCATGGCGGCGAGCAGGCCACGGGTGACGGGGCATGGCCATGACCATGGCGGCGAGCTAGATACGGACGCGCGTGGTTAATTTTGGGCGCTTGTTGGAAATGCTACTGTTGCTAGCTAGGCAGTATATTTTTGGGCGTCTACTGAAAATACTTGGTAATTCGGCGTGCTAAAACTGGCGCTGTAAAAAAAGAATAGCGTGCGGCTCCGTTGGGCGTCTGTTGGAGATGCTGTCAGCACGCAGCAAAATCATCTGAGTTGCACCGGTACGGCGTGCCTGAGCGCGACGTGTGTGTGCGCCAATGCAGCCCAATGGTGGGTGGAGGAAAGCAGAGCTGGGTGGGATGGAGGGAGCAGGCGCGCGAGGAAGTCGCGTGGTGCTCACATGAAGCGCGGGGGCCACGTACCGGCACCGCCGCGCCAATGACACCTACCGGCTACCCCTCTGGTCGATCAGGTGCATTCCCCCTGAAACGAATGATGGTGACCCTCACCTAGCAGCGCCTGCAGCCGCCATACGTACATAGTGCCACACTGCTTTCTCCGTAGCAACAGCTCGCGGCGTCCATCGTCGTCCAGCTGACACGCACTGTTGCGCTGCATGCCCCATGCTACTCTTGGTCTCTTTTTTCCAAACATTTTTAAAAGATGATAAAGGTTATTTGAACGCCGCACGCGTACTGCTTGGACCAGAGTGGTAGAGATTTTCAGTTGCATGTGCACCGGATTTCCACGTCGGTCGAGATTAGCCTCTAGCTGGATTAACATTCTAGTTCTTCTTCTTCTTCACATTTTAGTTTTTTTGAAGGTTGATAAGATATGTCCGGCTTTTGCATCTATTTTGCTAAAAATGCAGCTTCCACATGTCGGCGACACATGAGCGTCGCATTTGACGAAGACAAACTAAAATATGGTATCTTCCAAAACTCTCCTTCGTTTCTACTGTAAAATTTTCTTTTTACAGCCTAATGTGTGACATCGACAACTTTAACCATCTATTTATAAAATATCTTCCGCGAGGTGAGACGGGATTTACCTCATTTTATTTTATCCCGACCAAAAAAAGGATCTTGTCGGAGGACATGTCACCCAACCGTGTAGACAACTTGGACATATATTCACTTGGGGCAATACCAAGTTATGCTAAAATTTACCTCCTTTAAAAAAAAGTCAAATTTCCCTGGAATTCATCAAATTCTGTGGAATTATTTCAATTTTATCAAACAATGCCGCTAGCCACATCACACTGCTCATGTGTCATATTAATTAGATTTTTTTATGGATTCATATTAATTAGATACATCCTAGCGAATATGGGTCTGAGTTGTCCGCCTAATAATTAGCTTGCACATCATCCATACATCTGGACACATGATTCTGCCGTAAAGACATGTCATCGCAAGATGCTAACTAAGGGGTAAAAAGATCAGCTTTCAAAACTAATATGTAAAAAGTAAAAAATTCTTAGTTTTCTTCTCATGATCCTAAATATTTCTCTTATTTTTTCTCGTCAAATGCCTAGCACTTCCCCTAAAAAATTAGCCTAGCCAACCGTTATCATTTTTATTCTGGCGATTTCGGTTGGTTTGTCTCGGGAGATGCCTGGATAAATTTTGAAATCTGAAAAGCGCATTTTCTTTATAGGATGTGGATCGACCAGCATGTACATATACACTTAGGGCATCTTCAACGCCGACCCTCAAACCGCCCAAATCCATCCAGATCGTGTTGTCCAGACCGCGGAAGCCATCCAAGACGGATATGTATCGGTCCGCCAGGTGGTCTGGACACACTTTCTCCCGTAAAATGGAGACAAAGTGGGGGGGGGGGAGCATTGCGGGCGTCCGGACAGCAGACACGTAGGACTCCGATACCCCCGGCCACCCAGTCCGCTGCTCTCGATCTCATTTCCTTAAACTCCGCCCTTCTTCCCTTGCTTTGCATCTGCATCCTCCAGCTTTGCCGCAGCTGATGTATGCCTCAGGCCGCAACAGAGGTATTGCCGGACGTCCACCACCAAGTTTATTGACGTGGTTCGTCAGCTGAAGGCAATGTGGGCATTGCACGCGGCAGAGGAAAAGATCGTAAGTTTTGCTTCCTCCTGCTCAAATTGTTGATTGATTCTTTCACTCAATGTTGGTCTACACATTATGTAGCCCGCACGCGGTACCGTGGTGTACCATACGATAGAGGGATCAACATTTACGTACACACTCTGTTGGATGAAGCTGAACGAGGAGTGTGTGTGGGAAGGCCTGCTCCATTGATGAAAAACTTGTTGGACATCCGGTTAATCTAGTCGAATTTAAGACATTATTGTACTAGACTTGATTTGCATGCCATATATGGATGATTTGTGCTATTTTTTCCGAAATATGATGAATATCGGCCGGTTTGCATGAATTTCGTCCGGTTAGTTCAAACGCGGGTTGAAATGTATGCGGCTATGATTGGATGGCCGCCTCCGGCATCCGTATCGGCAGACTGCTCACTCTCTGTCTATGGACGGATCCAGGAGAAAATTTACGGGTCGCCGTTGGAGATGCCCTTACATAGTTTTGCTTCTTTTTTTTGGCGATGAACATGGTTTTGCTTTTGCTTTCTACAAAGCGAAGTGGCATGCGTGGGTTGGTCGTCGACGAACAGATATATACGATGATGCGCTAGATAGATTATATACTTGGCGCGCGTGGGTGACGGCCGCAGCTTTCTAATTTGCGTGGGCGTCTAAAGGTGTGAAGCCATGGATCGATATGGTTGCGGCAGCTACCTCCTTTATATCCATTTGTGTTGCGCTTCAATGTGTCATCACCTCATAAGCCCCGGCCGTTCAGGCGATTGCCTTTCATCATATAGTACAAAAGACGCACGGAGAGAGAGAGAGAGAGAGAGAGAGGCCGTCGACTGTTGGTCATGCTCATGCATGTGGCCGGTAGCATAAAATACTTGTAGGAGAGCCATCCTTATCTCGCGTGCGTGATGCATGCGTGTCCAGGTCACGCCTTTACACGTGATTCTCCCGCGGCTTCTCAATAGTTTATGCTATGCAACATGCACCGATCATCGA
Source organism: Aegilops tauschii subsp. strangulata (assembly GCF_002575655.3). Classification (NCBI taxonomy): domain Eukaryota; kingdom Viridiplantae; phylum Streptophyta; class Magnoliopsida; order Poales; family Poaceae; genus Aegilops; species Aegilops tauschii. The sequence continues at coordinate 466,992,081 of NC_053035.3, forward strand.
TCTTCTATCAATATCTGTGTGCACGATATATTCCTCCAACTGAATCGAACATGCTTACCTCACACACCTCTATGACGAACTATTATATCAACGTTCCTATTTATGCTCATTGATCTATCTTTACATAGTTTATTATGGACGGATGCATGCATGATCGAATATATCACCTGCTGATTGTATCATCATCTGAAAGGCCACACTTTTATGTGGAGATTACGCACTTGAGTGCCTGCTTATACATCCACGGATTGTTACAAGTCATCCGATAAACAGATATGGTATATATATGCATGAATATATTCATTGGGTACGTTTATCTCACATGTGCACATGGGTGGGTACGCAAGCATCCACTAACCCTGTACTTGATTGGAGATTCGGCGATCCGACGTGTGAGGGGGTTTACCCAACTAATGTGGCACTTTGCATCATACGCACTACCTAGCTTGATTGTGGAAAGGCCGCTCTTGTTCCATAGAAAGAAAGAAAGAAAGATAGATAGATAGATATGATTAATCCGGGTAACATGTTCATCTAAAGATCAAAGGACATGGGTCGGGCTTTTCTTTCCGACGTTGGTAGGTCGATGACGATTGCTCATTAAGCACACAATTAACTTGATTGTACGTGATCTATGTTTTTCTATGCCAGTTTTCACCAAGTTGGATGCTCATGCAGCTCTGCTGTCCACTTATTATTCGCCTGTCCCTCTCTCAGTGCATGCTATCAGCAGGTGAATTTGTTCTTTACCGTATGTTGCTTTTTACCATACGTATATGTTGTGCCTCCACGGGGGCAGTAACAACCCATATATAGGGAATTCTTGTGTTGAAAATGTTATCAACAAGTTTACTTTTTATCCCATAGTTGCGATAAGCTCCACACATGCATGAACGGGCAGTTGGCATTTTATTAGCTCCATTTTTGTGTTATCTTTACGAAAATGGCAAAATAAATGGGCGCAACAAGCCACTCCCAATATATGCGCATATGCAAGGAGGTTCCAGATAAGCTTGATAGTTTTAGCTTTTTGAGATGGATAAGCTTGGTTTATTAGTACTGTATATATATAATTCCAAACCGATGGTCAAACTAGCTTGATGATGCCGCACTGATCATAAATGTACATGTTCTGTATAGACGGCAACTAATTTTCTTCATCAGAACTAGTAGTTGTGTTATCTTAACAAATCTTTATCTCTATCTCTCTCTACTACTTTCAAAATAAGTATTGTTCCTTTTTCTGTCAGTGGAGACCTTTGTCCAATCTTCCATATTTGTTCTGAACATCCTTCCTTCGATAACCACCTTGATTATTTATATTTTATCGACTTGCCAAATAAACTTATCTAGTCAGCAAAAGTAAATGGGCGCATATGCAAGGAGGTCTGAGATAATTAAGCTCTGTTAATTTACTATAGATAATTTCAGCTCTCTTTTTTGTGAGGATTAATTGATGGTCTAAGTAGCTTTATATTTTTGCGGGAAGATGGTCTAACTAGCTTGATGATACCGCTCTCATCGTGCATGCATGGAAAGTTTAAAATCAAAAATTTCAGATATATTCGTTGGGAATAGGTGTATCAAAATTAATTTAATTTTCATTTTTGCTATTTTGAAATTGGTTTGGAAACAGTTTAAATATAGTCCAACTTTTTCTATTGTTGGTTTTAACATAGCATACCGTACACACCGAATGGTCGAGATCGCAGATATTTTGTACCCACCGGACTAGTCGAAATTTTGTTAAAATCTGGAACCTGATGCACAGGTAACTAATAATCCCAACTGGCCAGTAACCTGTGAGCGATATGCACACAGTAGCATGACTGCGAACACAATTAATTTGTTGCCGTCAAATGCATGTGGACGTGCTAAACTCTAGGTCTTGGTCGACGTTAGCTAGTTTGACTTTGGCATGTGATAACAACGCACCCACTCAACTTGTTTGGGCATTTGAATGGAGGCTAATCCACCACGGCATGCGCTCTGGGTCTATCTCGCTTGGCTGCTGGCAAACTAGGAGAAAACGTTGGTGAAAGTTTAATTAGTTTGCAGTATCGTAACTTTGATACCGACACCGAACTGTATTCGCAAGTTAAGTTAGTATGCATACATGCAGCCGGGCTGCTGGTCACATCATTGACCTGAATTATAGTTGGAGTAAACACCACACAACTCCCAGCTAGATATACATGAAGTACCAGTGCCGTTGAGTTGGATTAGTTTCGACTTGAGTGTGAGTAGGTCCAGAGTTGGTTGGCTCTTGGCTCTTCGCAAGTTCAACTTGGCCACTCGCGCTCCTATTTTGCCCTGCTGATTCCATTTGATCTCTTGAGTCTTGACCTCGGGCACTGTGTCAGTGTGGCGAGTGGTGACAAAGTCTGTAGAGCAAATGTACGTACTCCCTGCTAGCTGCTCGTAGTTGATCTCTTGACCTCGGGCACTGTGCGGGGTGACAAGTCTATAGATAGATTAGATCAGAAATATCAGTGTGGCACGACCAGTTCAACTTTCAACTCTCCATCCGGCAAGGCGCCGGTGATTCACGAGATCGCCGCAACGTGCAAGCAGTGTAAGACTATACACAAGTGGCAGTGTCAGAGGTTTGGTGTATGTTGCGGCGACGAGGGCGTAATTTCCGTCTGAACCATGAGAAAACATACTACTCCCTCCGTTCCCAAATGTAGTTTATATTTAGGAACGGAGGAAGTACATACATACGCATGCGCCACATGCAATGCACGACCGGGTCGTGGATCCATCACGTGCATGGGTGCTCGCGCGGTACGTCGTGGGGGACTAGTACGTATGCATGGTGAGGAATCGCTAGCTCATTCTTCTCACAGTATGTATGTACTGGCATGGCGGTCAGATACTCAGAGGCAGGTCGTGGTGTACAGCAAGGCGGAGGCGCGGGGCCAAACACCGACAGATTGTCCGGCGAACTGGCGTGGCAATTTCGCCCAGTTTCCGGCTCCGTTGTCCGAGATCGTCGTGGTCATACTCCACGGATACGTGGTATATATTTAGAAGCTGCCAAGTTACAGTCGCCGTGGCGCGTTCCCTCCGGTTTATCTATGGACCACCCATGCAGTACGCTCTCCCCTTTTTATCTCTGGTGGTCAAACAGAGCTACACGATCCATTTCCTTGACTTTTACACGCGGTAACTACTCCCTCTCTAAACAAATATGAAATGTACACTACTACGTTTAGGTAACTTCTCTGGTTGCCAAGTTTGTCCTCCCTCCCTCAAAAAACGACTTAAATTATGGGACGGAAGGAGTATCTTTGAAACACACCCAGACAAGTTTTTCATAATTGCCCAAAAAAAAGTTTTTCGTAATCGAATTTGGCTTATGCTACTACATAAAAAGATTATTGGATACCACCCGCAAAAAAAAAGATTATTGGATACAATGGGAATAACTCGCACAGAACAATAGACAACTTGGAGAAAGTACCACCAACGACCTATTGAGAAGCAATCCTTGTTGAATCGCCACCGCAAAAGTAGGACAAGGTGCAGAACGGAGATAGCAATCCGCAAAGCATATAGGTGGGGTAGGGGGCAATCTTGGTGAACAGCCGTGCCAGTATCACTACACAAACACGACTACCATACTCGCAAAGGCTAGAACAAAAGGGATGTTGAATAAGATAAGATGACATTGTCACCGACTATGCCACAGAGCCATGCCAAAGTACAACAACAAGCACCAACCCGTCTTCCAATAAGATTGTTGAAGACAAAAACTCATGAGCTCTTTGGCAGCCCCAGACCAAGTGCTATCGAGACGAGATTGAAGCCAGATGACTTTTATTCGACACAACATTTGAGCAACGTCACCATAACATTAAAGGCAAAGTGGAAGAAATCTTACTACATGCCGAACAAGAGAAAACACACACGCAACATTGGTCTTGAAATCTTAAACACATGTTGTTTCCTTTTTGTTGAGAGAGATCCTCGCTTTACTTTATTCAACAACAATTTTCAAAGGCATCATTACAAAATCGTGAGATACTCCAAACTAGATATGGCGGCCTACATCTAGAGATAAAGCAAACTTAGCTGAATTATGAGCTCATAGTTACTCTTCCTATCTTGATGACTAAAATTGCATATTGCAAACTCAGACTTTATAGCAATAGTCCCCTCGCGATTGCTTCATAATTCCCATATGTTCCCATCACATCATCTTTCACTGCAGTTTCACAATCACATGCAACACTGTGTCCAATGAATGTGATGGGCCTAGAACTAGTGACCGTAAAGTTACTAGTTAATGTGGCCACTTCGTTGCAAGCACTAAGGACCCCTTTTGAACCTCCTTTGTTATGTTGTTGTCTTCGAGGTGTTGTGGGGCGTAGGATCATCTGCATGTGACCATGGTCACTTACACGGCTGTGTCCTTGGGAAATGCTGGAAAATCATGTTCCACGCTTAGGACGTCGCAAGCCGTGCAGCGAGAGACAGCTCCACCTCACCTCTTGCACAATCTATTTCGTCGTCTGATTGGGCTAGCCCAATGAAGTGTTTCGCGTGGATGTCCTGAATACTGATACATGGAACTTTCCACCGGTTTTGGCTAATGTGTTGTTAGGGTGGTTCCACATGCTTTTTTCTTTTTAATTTTTCCGTGTTTCTCTTTACCTTTTTGCCAGTTTTTCTGAAGGTTTCTTTATCTTAGGTTTCCTTTTTCTATACTTTTTTAATATAGATTTTACATTTTTCATATACCTTTGTATATTCTTATGACAAACATTCAATTTTTTCAAATACATATTTGAACATTGAAAATTTTGTTTAATACATTTTAAAAAGGTTTAAATAAATGTTGAACATCTTTTGAATACATGTTGACCATTTTTCAGATACACCTTGAAAATTTAAAAAATGTGTGATAAATAGTTTTTCAAATATATGTTGATCATTTTTCATATGCACGTGGAACATTTTTTGATACAGGTTGAACCTTTTTTGAAATATATGTTTGAACATTTTTTCAAACACATGTTTGATTTTTTTGAATATATGTTGATTTCTTTAAAATACGCATTGAAGATTTGGTTGGACGATAAGAAACATTTTTTTAAAAATCCTGCATTTTTTGCCATTGTGTAAACATCTTTTTCAAATCAAACATCTTTTGTAACGCATGAACATTTTTATAAATGTCCCAAAGATCCTTATTATGAACCCTTTTTTCTGAACTACATGGACATTTTTTACATTGTATAAACATTTAAAAAAAATCATAACCATTTTATTGGAGCGCATGAACATTTATATGTCACGGACATTGTTTTGAAGAATATGAACATTTGAAATTAAGCGCACACTTTTTTCTATGCGTTAAGATGTTTTTCTAATGCACGGCGAACATTCTTATTTCGGAATATATGTACATATATTTATAACGTTTTTAAAAATATATAAATAAAAGAAAACAAACAGAACTGATGAATAAAGATGCAAACAAGAAAGAAATGAATGCACACGCCCGGAGCTACTACTGCGCCAGCCCAATAGTAGTGACGCGTGATGCTCGCTGAGGCGAGACCTGCTTCTGTTTCGCTACTGCTGGCGAGACAAAGTGCTGCCCGATACGAGTCGACCAAACGCGTATGCCCTCAACGGTACATGGGCTGGTTTGACACGAGAAAATATCATATGGAAACCAACATTCGGTAAAGCCAGTGAAAACCACACGAGAATGATATTTTGAATTTTCATAAAACTCTGGAAAAAAATATGGGATGTTAAGAGAGTGTAGTCGTCGCTAGGTGGTCTACGAATCTGGATGTAATTTTTATTTCTAGTATTCGTTGTACTGCCATTATTGAAAATGAATAGATTGGAAGTTTTTTAGAAAAAAGTAAGAGAGTGATGTTCTATTACCTAGCAAAATTTCAAGTTCAAACACATTACGAGATATGAGCTATGGAAAAAACTAAATCAGTCTTGAATAGTGCGAAATAGTAATGTCACTATTCATTGCTGAATTTGTCTTTTTCATAGCTCACGTCCCGTAATATGTTTAACATGAAATTTCACATGAGAATATAACATCATCCTTTGAACATCCCATTTTTTTCTCTGGTTTTATTGGAATTTTCAAACATGGTTTCCATGAAGTTTTCTTAGGATGTTCGTTTCTGTAATGTTGATTTTCATATGATATTCTCTCGGCTTGACACTTTCTTGACAATCTACTATGAAATGCTGGTTAATATTTGGTTTGCAATATATTAACTTCAATACTAACATGAATGATATACACAAGTTGGTATGCATGCAGGGCCGCTGGTTAGATCACCGTTATGTAACTAGTAGTTGGAGTAAACACCATGCAACACCCAGCAAGGCCGGCCGAAGGGCTCCTGCTTTGTTTTTAGATGTTTTGTTGAGTGTGATTCGGGTTTTGACCTGCCCGGAAAGACTAGCCGACGCCCGACTCCCTCAAGATGGAATAAGTTTCTCGCCGCTTAGCCCCTAGCCCGACGATGCTAGTCTTGTCGAAGAGTTGTACTGGTCTGTCTTTGGCGGATCTCGCACGATTTGGCCAATGTTTGTCTGCGGTGGTTCAACTTGGATTCTACCTTCATTCGTATAAGTTTGTGTGTCTACATGTTTGTGAGTAAGGCGTTTTGGCTCCCAGGAGCATCTGCTCCCGCACTTAATAAAAAAATCAAAACAAATATTAGAAAAATTCGAAAAAATCCAATTCTTTTTGGCATGGTAGATAATTTGGTGCGTGATGTCCGGTCCAAATTTCATATCAGTTGGACATCTGAGTAGCTCTCGGCAAAAAAGACAAATTTGGGGTCTGTTAAATAGTGTATTGTTCATATACTGTTTTGACTCAATGTGTCTTTTTTGCTGAAAGCTACTCAAATGTCCAAATACTCTGAAATTTGGAGTGCACCTCACGCATCAAATTATCTACCATGCACAAAAAATTTGGATTTGTTTGGATTTATTTGATTTTTTATGAATTATTTTTTGACCGGGTTGATGAGCCCGGGCTCAGAATTGGATATTCGCATGTTTGATCCTTTTAATTTATGCTTCTCTTTGCCAGCGACCGTTGTTGTACCGTTGCTTCTCTTTTATTTTATGGTTTGTTCGGGCCTTAGGACCAGGACCTCTCGACTGTCTACTACCATAAGGTTTGCCCAGCTCCGATAAGAAAGGAGAGATAACGGCGGTGCACTTTCGGCTTACTCTAATGCTTGTAGTCGTTGCTAGGTGATCTATGAGACTGCATGCAATTTGTGTTACCTCTGATGTTCTTTATACATAAAGTTTGATGAACACATCGGAAGTTTTAAAAAAAAATCCTGCTAGATATACTACACTACTAGTACGTGAATGTGAGTCGGTCAAGAGTATTTGCACTGCTGATTCCAGCTGATATTTTGACCTTGGGCACTGTGTGGCGAGTGGTCTATAGAGCAAATGTACTCCCAGCTGCTTGTACTAGTTCATCTCTTCTTCCAGACCGCGGGCACTGTGGGGTGGTGGTAAGTCTATAGGTCAGCGAGAAGTCTACGCACCGCTTCTTCCAGACCGCGTGCGCCGGAATGGCCGCCGCTACGCTGGCGTCCACGGACACGGATCTCTTGTTTGTCTTGGCCAAGCCGTAGTCCTCGTGCTCTGGCGCGTGCCTCGGCGCCGGCGCCGTGAGAAGGTCGACGCCGAAGAGACGCACGGTCCTCATCACGGGTGCCGGCGACGTGGTGGCCGCCGTCGTCGTCATGGACCGGAGCTTGCAGTCGATAAAGAGCTGGTTGTTGCCGGAGACGGAGCGGTAGAACCCGACCGCGTCGCCCGCGTGCAGGCCCTTTTCCTTGACGAAGCGGCTCCACCCCTTTGTGAGCACGTAGCTCTGGCTGCTGTTCCAGTACGAGTACCGGAACCTCCACACCTTGCCGGCCGCGTCGTCGAAGTTGAGCAGCACGCCCTTGCACTCGCCGGACACGGCTGTGCCGGCCGAAGGGAGCTGGAGAGGGAAGTGCTTCTCAGCGTGCTGCTTCGGGATCACCAGCCGGTTCAGCTTCCCCACGTCGCTGGGCGTGACCGTCTTGTCGAACAGGTGCTCGCGCCGCCCCGCCGCGGTTGAAGGTGCCCACGAGTAGGGAGGTGACGACGATGACGTAGGGGACGACGCCGCGGCGGCCGCGGAGGCGAAGAAGGCGCGCTTGTGCTGCGCGAGCTCGTCGGGGTAGATGTGCTTGCGCAGCATGTCGACGACCTCGGCCTTGGAGCGGGCGGCGAGGAAGCGGAGCTCGGCGGCGTCGTCCGCGTCGGACTCGACGAGCGGGCGGAAGTTGGTGACGGCGTCGCGGCCCCGGAACCTCTGCGCCGCCGCGTCGTAGGCGCGGGCCGCCTCGGCCTCCCCCGTGAACGTGCCGAGCCAGACGCGCTGGTGGCGCTCGTAGATCTGCGCGCCCCAGCGCCCGTTGGGCTGCGGCACCACGCCCTTGTACTTGGACGACGGCAGCCGCCCGCCGCGGCCGGAGTCCGCCTCGGCGCCGGGCTCCGGCGCGTCCATGACCGCGCTGGCCCCGCTGCCCACGCGCCGCAGCGGCTTGGTCGCCGGCGCGGCCGGCACCCCAGACGCCTTATTGCCAGTGGACGCGCCGCTGCTCACGTCGTCCATGAGGCAGCTCCTCGCACTTTCCATCCGATCACCACCGAAAAAAATGAAGAAGATGCTTAGCTAGGTAGAGTAGTAGCTTAGCCAAAGACTGGAAATGGAGGCAGTAGGTAGGCAGAGGAGCAGCAGAGGCAAGTGCGTGTGTTATATAGGATCGAGGAGAGGAGCTGGAGGTGAGTGTGAGGCCTGTATTGCCAGAATTTGGGGATTCTCGGGAATCCGACCTTACCCAGCTTCTTCCAGAATCTTTGGCCCTCATTTGTTTTACAATCATATCTAGTTAGATATGATTGTAAAACAAATGAGGGCCAAAGATTCTGGAAGAAGCTGGGTAGGGGTCGGATTATGGGAGAATCCCCAGATTCTGGCAAAAGAACTAGGCCTGAGTATGAGTATGGCTAAGCTAACTGGCTGGCAAAATGATCTTATATTATGAGACGAAGGGGGTACATTCTATTGTTCGATCAGTTTGGTTAAGTCTTAGTCGACTGAGACTTCGTTGTGTCTCAGTCGATGCTTTATTCCTTTGATCTTGCATAAAGATTCATACAAAAAAATTCTTCTTAGTTTTTTCTTTTTTCTTATATACTATGTCACTTGACTGAGACTTGGTTAAGTCTCACTCAACTGAGACCTGGTCACACCCTATACTGTTGTTTCCTTTTATTTATACATGCTAGTGTTATTCACTTATTTATATACATGCTATTGTTGTTTCTTTTTATTTATACATGCTAGTGTTATTCACTTATTTATAGTATTCGCATCGTAGATATTTTAGACACAGGATTCCATTTTGAATGTTAGATATTTATATAGGTCTCATGGGCTTGTGTTGGTGTAGGTCGACTATTAGATATTTTATGGCATCCATGGAAGAAAAAGACGATGAAGATGATGATGAACGCACCCGTTGGCCATGCTACGCACGCAGTATGGTATGGTGTGGTTGCGTGAGAAATTCAGAGTGCCATTCTTGCATTTCCTTTTAATGCTTTCTAATTTTAACTTTGTTTTGGAGGAAGAAAAGTAGTGGCACGTCAAGTAACGCGTCTCCTCCTACTACTAACGCCTGCAAGTGGAAGAACAAAATGTGTGAGCTGAACTAGCTGCTGACCCATTTCGGTTTTTGACGCTTATGTGCACTCTACGTTGTGTGTAGTCTCTCATAGTAAACGGTGACGCCGAGGGTGCCACAGATTTTTCTTTTACATAGTACAGACGCAATCACTTATATATATACGCGTATACACTTATCCCTAATCGACGAGAACGTCTCCTCCTACTAAAAGTGTATCGTTGGAAATTCTAAAATAAATTCAGGATAAATGCGAGCACTAGGATTTGAACCGGGTTGGGGATATCACTATCCTCCTAACCATCCCACCACAGATTGGTTCGGAGTGCTGCAGAATTTTCTACAATTTTCTGAAAGTTTTAGATTGATGGTTATGCATGTCCGCGTCGGTCGATCGTTTTGTTGATTTCTATTTGATATTTTTCAATATTTTACTTGATTATTCACCACGCGCACATGGAATTCCTAGATCACCAATAGCTAATTAGGAATATAATGATCAGCGACAAAAGATAAAGAAGGTCAACGGCCGATCCAGTTGCAACATTTATCATCGGTGTTATGGATATGTATATTACCTTCAATACTTATAACATGAAACCCATTTTTTGTACGGTAATACGTGTCTCATTCATATCATAAAGATCAAAGTACAGGTCACGTAATGACCAACACGACAAAATTGAAAAGATAGCAGAACATTTCTGAACTTGACCCCAATGCCCGTCACCTGCCTCCGGCACCACCGCAGCAGCCACCGAAGGAAAGAATGAAGAATCACCTCCTCACCTGCCATCGCTGATATGCTGCTTTGCGGACCTCCGTGACTCATCAAAGTGAAGCCCTTGCCGTTGAACGAATCAGACCGGGGCAACACCCCGGACACGCCATCTAACTCCAGATCTGTCACCCCACCACGACTAAGACGCCGAAGGAGGAAACCATACCTGCCATCCACGAACCACGAGCCCAGCACACGTTCTGTCTTCCAGATGTCGTCGATGCCGACCACAATCTGCATCTGCTCCTGGACTACCTCACAAGCTCCGCGCCGGCGTTAGAGGAAACGTCGTCGCAACGGCGGAGCCCGAGGACACAAGTCCACCGCGAGTATGCCGCCGCCGGCACGCCATTCTTGCTTGAACAGACTGATTTTTAAATCCATTCCAAACCATAGAACCGATGACCTCGTCAAGAAAGGATTCGAAGAATCTTTATGTAGCACTGTCATAGTCGCCACAGAAGCAAAGACGATGAACAGTCTAAAAATCTAGACTACAAGGGAATAGAAACGATCCACGCGCATGGATCCGGCGACCCTACTCACCACCAGCTACCAAGGTCGCCGGCGGAGGGGAGCTGCCGGAGGACGGTGCTAGTAGACTAGCCTCTCGTGGCCGCGGCTAGGGTTGCAGCCACCAGGGAACCAGAGAAAAACAATCAGATTGGTTTTGGCTGGCTAAAGTGCGGTGAATTACATGAAACCCATTCATAATGAAGATATAGGACAACCGGACAAGTATACACGTACACGTACAACCGGATTAGATCCACGCTCATGCACCCACTACGTACTAGGGGGCTATGCTACGCCAGACCTGACTAATTAAATCGACATCCAAAAATGTAACTGCAGCTTATAATGCGACGAAGAAAAGCTTAAGACCTTGTGCTCTGCCTCATTTGCTTTTTAACACAGTTGTACCGATAGTTCATAGTTTGGTTCTGATTAACATATCATATAGTACTTCAAAATCGATGCTTGTGATTTTTACTGTTAGACGGTAAACAATACAAGTCAGCTATGGGGGCATGTCATTAGGAATTTAGAAGTGAACCAATATGTACAAATTTAAATGGGCTCTTTGCTATTGCTCTACAAATTACTATTGAACAAGCTAAAGACAGCTAATCTCTTGGTAGCTGCTCATAGTGCTTGTGAACAAAAGCAAATACACAGGATTCTGATACAGGGCCTAGCTAAAGACAGCATGCGTCGATCCAGGGCCTAGCTAATTAACTCAGACCAACGAATTGAAGTGTTTGGACACATGTTACATCTACAATGGTAACAAAGATTAACTCCAAATTGTGCCCATACATCTTAGAAATGTCGAGTAGTGAATAGTAACCAAAAAAGAAAACTTCATTGATAGCAGAATTTGAGTTTAGTAGTATTAACGGTTGTGTGTGTGTGTGTGTTGTTGTTGTTGGAACTGTGTCAAATATATTATGCAAGGTAGATTACAATTGGACCATGAGTTATATTGTGTCTAGGTAAGGTAGAAGTTGTGTTCCTAATAGAACACTTCTATCCCACGCCTCCTATATAATGTGAGGGTAGACACATGATTAACTTATGCCAACATAATAGCATAGGCACACAATAGGGTGACGGCGTGTGCCGGCACCCGGGCGGTCGGGATGCAGTATCATGGGGAGGAGCGCTCATAGTCAGCCCCCGGGAATGTAGCCATGTCAATGAACCTCGTTAAAAAATTTCGGTGCCGTGCGTCGTGTGACTGATTAGTCCTTGGATGATCGACGGTGCATCTCGGATTATTCTAACATGTGTTTGCTGCAGTGGCGGATCTACAGGGTGGCCAGGGTGGGCCGCGGCCCACCCTGGGATTTTTGATCTGCTTATGTACATATGACTGTAACTGGGCCAGAGAGAAAAAAGGGCCCAATAACGCAATCCAGGGAGGAACGACTGCAGGCATGGCATGTCCACATCGAGTAGAACGCTCGTCTCCCTCACACAGCCGCCTCACCATAAGTTCACCTGCCCGACCCCGACACCCAGCCGCGCCGTTCCTCGCGTCCTCACCGGCCGGAGCCAGGAGCTCAGCCACCCATCAGGCTCCCGCATCCCTTTCCCGGCCTCCCGCGCGCCCCCTGCCCTGTGCGCTAGTCCTGCTGCGCCCCTGCCCCCGCCCGGCCGGCCGCCTGCGCTTGGCGCCCCTGCCCCCGCCAAACCGCACCGCTGCAAAGCCAGCGGCAGCCTCTGCTGGTCAGTCATCTTTCGATTAGCGTGACAACCAGTCAACCAATGAGCAACCAATTTGGTACCTTAAATGCCCCAATTTCAGATTTAGGGTTTGCTTTTTTGCCCCAATTTTCTGCACATGAACACAGACATAATTTGTACATAATTTTTCTCACTGAGATTTAATTAAGAATTTTAGCGCGTTTGTAAGATCATATTAATCTATTTCTTTGTGATATTGGTAATTAGTTAGAACTTTTACATATCATATTGCTTATTAAAAAAATTTAGGCGGACCACCCTGTAATCAAATGCTAGCTCCGCCACTGGTTTGCTGATGAATGTCTGAACATGATTTGGTGTTAAAGTCTTGCGTGGTCATTGGTCATTGATAAACTTTTACTCTTTGATAAAAACAGAAAATAACATGACAGACACCGCACGTGCTAAAAGTAGGCACCAACACAAACACCATCGCTAGAATACGGTGGTACCGTCATGATAATTTGTTGTAGCTCCAATATATATTTTGCTCTGCGCTGATTAGCACGGGCACGACACACGGCCGTACGTACTGATTCGCGAAAGCGCACGAGCCGTAATGCAAGAAGGGAAACCAACCAACCCCATGTTCCGCTTGCAGATCCGTTCCGAGGCAGCAGGCCCTATGAGGCCGCACGCCAATGATTGATTGTGCACGTAACAGCACGCAGCAAAACCATCTGAGTTGCACCGGTACGGCTAGGCTGAGCGCGACGTGTCTGTGTGTAGGCCGACTGGTGGGTGAAGGAAAGCGAGCTGGGTGGAAGGGAGGCAGGCGCGCGAGGGAGTCGCGTGGTGTTCACATGAAGCGCGGGGGCCACGTACGGGCGGGGCACCGCCGCGGCAGTGACGCCAACCAGCTACCCCGTGCCGGATCAGGCCGATCTGGTGCATTCCCCCTGAAACAAATGATGGCAGCCGCAACCGCCGTATCTCTACTTCTAATGTATCCGTTCTGGGTTTTTTTTCGTCCCATCATTTTCGTCTGGTTTATTTTTACTGGTTTATTTTCACCTCCACAAGTCCGACTAAGGCCTTGTACAATAAGAGATGCTTAGAGAGGTGCTTACGAAAATAAACATAGTTTTTCTGAAGCACCGTTGCTTAAGAAAAGCTTGATTTATTTCCATTGTACCAGGCCTAAAAACGTGCCGCCGCTCCTCTCGCTCGATCAAACTCCTCCGTCCATCGACGCCGCGTGTTCTCTCTCTTCCTCCAACCTGGTTAGGGTTCCCAGCCACTTCTCGTCCTCCGCCGCCGCGTATTCCTCTCTGACCTCGCTGGGAGCAGCCAGGAGGACCCCGCCGCCGTGCCTCCCTTCTCTCCCCCTCTCCCTTCTGTCCCTTCTCCTACTTTTTCCGACCTCTCCATCTCCTCTGAACTGCGCGCCGTTCCTCTTCGCAGGTGTCGTCATGGAGCTCGCCCCCCGGGCTGCGTGCCCCTCCGACGACACCCTGCCTAGCCCGCTCCCAGGTCCTCTGGATCCCGATTTGCGTGTCTATTATTTTGCGCTCGATCCAGATTTGGACGGGACCTTTTTTCAGGCACCGCGAGCGTGCTGGACGGCGGGAAGGGCCGCGTCAAGAAGGCCGCCAGTGACGGCGGCTCTGGGGCGCTGCACGTCGCTGTCGTCTCACCCCCAAATGCACCGCCCGCCCAAAGCCTTCTGCCGTTGTCCCTCCTAATTACGACAGCGAGCGCCCAATCCCCTCACATGCACGTGATATCGTTCCACTGAACACACGTGCTGGCCGGCCCTGACTCTGTACTTCGATAATACACTACACGACTGTCGCTACTCCCAACTCGGTGTAGTCTATCTCGTTGGTTGCAGATGGGATGGGATATTCTGCGGCGTGGACATGGCCTAGCGATCAGATTTGGCAGGAAGATCTCATCCTGGAACCCAGGTGTGCTTGATTTGATATTTAGAATTCTATTTGCTAGGTATGTACATGCATAGCGTACGGTGTATCCAAAGCTTTGTTTAACCAGTGGTATGTACATGCATAGCGCCCAATTCTATTTGTTAGAACTAATCTCTGGTTTAGTAGAAGCCCACAGTGGTTGCAATACTAGAGTCATATCTATTGTGGGCAAGATTGAAAAATTGCATATATCCAGTCGTCTTATGTGTTTATCACCAATGAAACTGTGCAACATTACAACAAGATAAATAAACGAACAGTGCCATATGAGTTAAAAGAATTTTAAGCCTTTTTTGAGCAATTAATCTGCAACTTTCAAGGACGGGAGGTGCTTTTGATCTTCTAATTAGTTCGTCCAGATTAGGTTTTTTTTTCTGCTGGTCCAAGGTTTGTATATCACCGACTTAGATTTGTTTTTCTTCATGCGCATATGTTAGAGTAATATCCATGCGCTAAAAAATTTCATTCTGAATTTCCTTCGTGCATCAGTGTATATATATGTTTCTTATGATGCCCGGGTGCGTTTACCTTGTCAAGAAGCTTCGCGTGAACGTCAATGCCGATGACAACAAAGGTGGTCTGTTTCGCTTCCTCCTTCCGATTTTGCAAAATATAAACACCAGGGTGTCTAGAAATTCAGATTGTTGGTTCACCAGCAGCACGGTCAGTATGATGAAACAGACTGCACTGATACTTTATTTGTGTGTTCGATATAGTCTAATTTAATATACCAGCGATGATGGTATTGAATCTGCAAAAAAATATATGCTAATTTCCTAATTGCATCTTTTAATCAGGAGCCCAGGACCAACCTTTAGGCAGGAAAGAGGGACAATCTTCAGTAAGCTACAATCTTCATGTCTTCTTGTAGCATTTGACTGACGTGTTATGGTATCATTCTTCTACTTTCACAGTTATTACTGTGAATATGTTGACCTCATGTCTTCTCATCATTTGAGCTCACTTTGATATTACTGGTTCTAAATCCAACAAGATCTTGAATATTTTTCACTTTGCCCATTCAAAAATTTGTTCACCTAACAACATTCATGATGTAAGCTTTGGTTTGAAAAACACCTTTTCAATGTTATAGGACATACAAACAAGAAGGGTAGGGAGAACATGCCCGAGAAGCTCAGAGATAAGGCAGAAGCCTTGCTGGGGAAGAGAAGCAAGCTCAAGCACTCTTGAGCATGGGCTGATAGAGCGGCCGAGCAGGGCGATCGAGCGCAGTCGTGCGCGAGGGGAAGTGAATCTGGGAGAGGCATCAGGGGGCCATCAGCAGGAAGGCAGCAGGTGGCGTGCAGCACTGGACTTAGCCATGTCTTCGCCAAGGTGGCTGGTTGTTTCCACAACATGTTTGGATGGTGATGTTGTTATGGTCGCGTAGGGTCGGAGTTCCTTGACTGCATTTATCTCAGCAAAATCTCATGGTAATTTCTGCGCTAGTGTAAAGAGTGATTATTTTCTTAATCTTAATTTTTTGATTTATCAACCAATAGTGCCGCACGATTTAAAGTTTTGTCAGATGATGCGTTCACGGACGCCGCCGTTGCTGCATCTTCATCCTCCGGGCCTCCGTCGTCGACTTCATCTTCAACCTCCATCCGCCGCCGCCGTCCATGGGATGGTTAATCGAAGGAGAAGCTTGTGGTGTGGCTCAGCCCAGTGGCTCTGAAACTCCACTGGATAACGTAGGATGATCATGCCTCCTTGATGGAGAATATTCTGGCTTATGAAGTTTATGTCTGACTCGCCATTAAATTTTTCAGTGTGCTCGCTTGTGGTTTTGTTCTTGTTTTTCATTATGGAAGTCCATCCAATCAGGAATGTGCGTCATGCTATAGTTGGTAAAACAACGTGGGAGGAAGATTAATGTTGTTTAGGATTTGACGTCTTCTTTTCTGAAAGGATTTTAATGTGTTGCATTGATACACCTTTTCTATTTGATAAATTGATATGCAAAATGCCCTTTTGGAAATTTTGGTTTTCTTTTGTATTTTTGTCCTAATATGGAATGTTCTGTTGCTGGATTGAATTACTCTCTCAGAATTTTTATTTTGACATATTATAATGCTCAGTTTGTTTACAGGCTGCTGAATACTGTCAAAGGAAGGAATCAGTGCTAAGGTAACTTCTTTTGTAAAATATATTTTCAGTGTAACTATCGATATGATTTTACTCTACATGGTACATGCCATGAATATTAACTTATTTTCTACTGATATGTTTTAATAGGTGATCAACCTTCGATCAGTTAGGCCACTGGATAGAGCTGCGATAAAAGCATATGTTACGAAAACAAATAGGTTGGTGATTCTTGAAGAAGGCTTCCCCCAACATCGTGTTGGTGCTGAGATATGGTTCTCTCTCTCTCTCTCTCTCTCTCTCCACACACACATCATGTCAGGTTTGAGCAGGCCAACCCTTCTCCAATTATTCATTCGAATTATTGTACAGAATCTACAATTATAAGAAAAAAGTATTTGATAAATTAGAGAGAGATATGCTTACATAAATTGCTCACCCCTGAAGGATGAAGCAAATCCCAAGTAACATGTTAATATATCTTGATGCATATTTGTATTTACTTTGCTTCAGGTTCGCATGCAGTGACGGGGATTTCATCGATGTCGCCTCCATTTTCTTGGTGAACCCACATTTCCCTCTTAAGGTTTGTGTTTTCCCCTTTTGATAGTATTTTTTATTTTCTTGCTTGAGCCACAAATTCTACTTCTGCAGATTGTTTACTTTATCCTTGCTGCATCGGCCTTGCATATGGCCATTGGGTACTGATCGCCTCCATGTCTTTGGTGAGCCCCCATAGCTCTTGGTCTTTTGATTTTGTTTAGTTTGTTAGATTTATGAAGAGCTCTTCTATTCCAAATTGAGAAACCTATGCTACTTTCCTATGTTGGTCCAAAAGGCCATTTGTTTGATAGCAATTTGATATCAGCAAAGTCTTTGGCCAAAACTGCATTTGATTCGGTTCAGTTTGTGTTGTAGATATTTGATAGGTAATTTTGTATCTTTACGTGCCCAGGTACATTCTGAAGGAGAAGATTGCTGGTCGAGAAGGTCATTTATCTGATATTAGTTTATTGAAGAAATTGGCAAGGATGTATTTTCAGTACATTAGGATTTTTTGTAGTCACATGGTTCTGATAGGAAGATACCGTTGCTACCAGGTCAACAATCTCCCCTTCAATAATATTTGATTTACATTTTGTATGCCCCATATGGATGTATTTTGTAGTCGCATTTTAGTTCTACCCCATATGGATATTAGTTAACTTTATGTTCTTATGACGTAAGTACATGCGAATTGTTCCGTTCCTTCTGGAATCAAATCTTTTCGGATGTCCGAAAGCACTTCTGGTGGATCATAAAATTGTGTTTTTTCTCAGCATCTTAGTTTTTCTCTATGGAAGTATTTAAACAAGTAATCATTCTTTCAAGAATGTTACCAATACAGCACTGTTTTTGTGTTCTGAATTATGCGTAAATGACCAAGGGCAGTGGACCAAAGTAAACAACATAAGTTGTTTGGCAAATGTGTCTTAGCTCCCTTTCAGTCTCTTCTGTAACATCATCTCTTTTAAAAAAGATCTTTTCTATATCAGTGCACTGTAATTATATATTAGAAATGTTGGTTTAATCGAGTGTGTGATTATCGGTTACCATGAAGGAAAGCACTATAAGATTTGAGAGATGCAATGCTAACGTAAAAGAAGTAAGAGTCTTTGAGATGCCAAAACTTCACTAATATATGTATTTTGTGTACATGTAAATCTTGACCTTCCAGCAACATTGACAGCAGGATAGTTCTATTTCTTTTAATTGACCAACAACCTGTGATGAGGGCCCTTTTGGAATGCAACTACTATCAAGTGCACCATCATCTTAAGCATTATTTACTCATGCTGTCACTGATTGCATATACAATACCATCAGAAGCATCCATTAAAAAATGTTTCCTTAGAAACATCCATTCAAAAAAGTGTTGAAGAAGAACTATAGAAGGCTGGGTGTTGGCTGATGTTGTTTCGATTACTATTCCTTGTGATTCTAAGTTATTGCGACAACTGAAATTATAAATTGTAACCATGCATGCGACTATATGGGGTACCAAAGAGTTGATATTTAGGTTGCAATGCACCGACAAATTCCTACTTTAGAGGGTTGACAGTGAGCGGGACGAGGGTTGGGGTTGGTCTGTTCAGTTATAGCGAAATAATTTCCCTACTTTAGAAAATGAGGCACATTGGATTTCATTAGAGATGGATTTGCAAAAAAATGCATGATCTGTTTTTTTATCAAGTTATCTAATTTTTGGTTAGCATAAAAGGGTAGATGCCTTGGTTGGTTGCTTCAAGAGTTAATAACAAACACAGTGGCATATCAGTTGCATGCCCAATAATGGACATCATATTTTTGTTTTGTGTTAACGCACGGCATTTAATTGTATGTTACTCCCTCTGTAAATTAATATAAGAGCATTTAGATCACTAAAATAGTGATATAAACACTCTTATATTAGTTTACGGAGCGAGTACAACATAACAATGGCTCATGAGACATTGCATCTACCTACTTGGCTTGGGGGCGTCATGGGTGGCGCATGGCTTCTTCTCCTTGGATCAACATGAACGGGGGAGGGGTTTTATCAGGGCGAGGAGCAGGGCGGTTGGTGGGGGACTCCTCGGTGGTACGTGGGGAAGCACGGTGTGGTGAGGGTGAGGTCGGCATCTGTCCAGTTTCAAAGGAGGGGGCTCCAATGAGAAATGTCCCGCTACGACGAGAAACCGAGCAGGAAGGGGAGGGCTCGATAGAAAAAGAGAAGGGTGCGTGTGGGGTGGGTTTTTTGTGTTGGGACCACGTGTTGGACATAACATGACGGATAGTTCGAATAACCACATTTCTCGTCAATGGGCTGTATTTTGGGGAGACCGGACCGGTGAGACTATTGAATTTTAGGGAGCTCACTCGCACCCGTTTGATGTGCGAACACGCCCGATGTATGAGATAAAAATAAGCTTAACCCTTGGAGACGAGTTTAATCATTTGTCTGATTCTTATTGAAAACAGTATAACGCAGCTACCTTGGAGCCTCCACAGCGTTTTGGGCCTCTCAGCCGTCGGATCAGTCTTATGTACGCTTTGGATCAGCTTGGTCGTTGTCAGATCGATCAACGCTTGAGATGCCGTTTCGCGGGCTGCTGCTCCGCGGAGCGAGCGCCTATTTCTGTCCGTAATCGGGCCGCAAAGGCCCATTCGCTTGGATTGTCCAGGCCCCAACCCTGAACTGCACATTTTCTATTCCTCTAACACTGATGCGTCGCCGTTCCTTCCTCCACGACCGGCCGCCGCCGTTGTCCGTCCCGCTGGCAAGAAGATTGGTCACCCTTCTTTGCTTCCCTTTTCTAGGTCCCGTTCTCTCCTCCGGCGAGTGCTCGCGAAACTTAATCCCGCCCTTGCGTTGGCTGGTGGCGATGGATGACCTCAGATGCCATCATGCCAATGCCATGGAATACTCTTCCCACCTTCCGTGGCGGTACGTACGCGTCTGTTCTCTTCTCTCGATGCCGCTTGCGTGATGTGGTTGCAATTTACCCAGCAAACAGGTGAATAGGAATAGCAGCGGCAATCAACAGGACGTGTGTGCACATTCACAACTTCCCCTTTCTAGAGTGGTTACTACTTACTACACCATGAGTATGATGCAGATTAGTGTCTCTCTTTGGTTTTGTGAAGGTATCTTGCTTACTAATCAGCACATATCCCGTTCGAGTTTGTTCTATCGTTTCCAGGTTCATGCGTATTTGCCACCGGGCCTCAGTCTCGCTTTCTAGCGCAGAGGGTGAAGATTAAATATATTTTTCTTAATTTTGATTTCATGTCGCTATTTTGATTCCTTTGCCGGTAATATATTTGTGCTAGAATATCTTCCATTACATCTGAAGTATATCCCCAGGGACGGGTAAAGCACCTGCTAATACTAATATTGGTAATATTGTGTTCGACATCATCTTGGCCTCAGAAGAATATTTACATACAGATGAACATGTAGCCAAACTTCTGCACAGGTATGTGATAATATATGTCACAAATAATGTAGCTTTTATGGTTGGTACAAACGAAACAACACCCTTTTTTCCTGAAAATGTAGGTTATAGAAGAAGCTCATCTTCCGATATTCTAAAGCTCATCTTGTGGTTCATTATAGGTATGACATGGTTATTGTTTGTTCAATCAAATGGTCAGCCTAAGAACCTTGAGCTTTAAGAGCATCTCCAACCGTTCGCCTCCCAGGGCACCGAAAAATAGCGGCTTGGAGGCGAGCCGGCGCTAGTTCGGCCCCTGGGGTTCGGTTCGCTCCCAGTCACACGCCCACGGTCGCCACAGGTTCGGCAAAGTTCGTCTTATTTTTTTCCAAACTCGGCGACTTTTGCATGAACACGGCCATTTTCGTCCAAATTTGTACAAAAGCGTAAAACATGCGTGAACTAACTTAAAAACGAACTTAAAACGCCTAGCTAGTGCCGCCACCGTCGCCGCCGCCGCCTTTTATATGCCGAGAAGCCTGTAGAAGCGGGTGTAGTCGCCGCCGTCGTCGTCGTCGTCGCGCGCCTCGCCCGCGGCGTCCCTGCTGCACCCCTCGCTCGGATCGCCGACAGCGCATGACGGCCCGGCCTCGACCTCGTCGTCGCTGTCGATGACGAGAACGCCGACCTCCTCGGCGCGGCGACGAGCCTCGGCGCGGCTGCGGGCCTGGATCTCCAGGTAAGCCCGACGCTGGCGGTGCACCTGCTCGCGGACGTAGTCCTCCCTCGCCCATTTGAGGGCGGACTCGTCATCGGGTGCCACCATGCCGATGTGCTCCGGCTTCACGGGGGGCGTGTCCGGCTCGGGCTTCGGCCGGACAAGGCGAAGGGAGCGCCTCGTCGGTGCCGTCACAGGCAACGGCTCGTTGATGGCGAGGGCGCCGCTCCGCGCGCGACGCCCGAGCGGTGTCTCCTCCGGCTCGGGCTTGACGGGGCGGATGGCCGGCGAGCCGGAGCCCGACGAGGAGGACGACCCCGGCTCCATTCGCCGCGGTATCCAAGAACTACCGCGGCGGCTAGAGAAGGAGGGGCGCGCCGGGTACTCCAGCCGTGGCACATTGCCGGTCTCGATGTGGTCGAGGACAGCGTCGAGTGTGTGGCCGGGGACGCCCCACCACTCGCGCCATCCTTCGGAGTTGTGGCGGCCGCGGGGGACGCCGCCGTTGACGGAGGCGATCTCCTCCTCGCGGCGGCGCTCGAAGTACATCATCCACAGCGTTTCGCTGTCGGGCGCGTACCTCGGCTCGTTCCGCTGCTCCTCCGTCAGCGACGAGTGGATGCGGGCGATCTCCGCCCGCCGTGCGACTCCTTCGGGGACGGGCGGCACCGGGACGCCGCCCGCGCTCAGCCTCCACGCCCCCGGCACGCGCATGTCGGGCGGCGCCGGGTACTCGGCCTCGTACAGAAGGCGCGCCTCCGGCTCCTGGAGGTGTCAGCGGCTGAAGCCGTTCGCCGCTGCGCCGTCGCCTGGGTATCTCTCGACCATTTCGCTCGTCGGCGGTGGAAGGCAGTGGGGGGAGAGCTCCTCAGCGGGAAGAAGGCTTTCGCGGGAGGGAGAGGGGGAGGGTGTGGTGCTCACCGGTGGGGAGGGGCGCCTTTTATAGCCGAAGCGGGGGTGGTGGTGGGCGGCATGCGGGCGGACGCGTGGCGCATGCAAGCGGACGTGCGTCGGCGGCGTCTTCACTGCGCCGCCCGTGAGGCATCAATGGAGGCTAACCGGCACGGTAGCCCGGCAGCTTTCGCATTGATTCCCGCGGGACTCGAGGCGATGAGGTCGACGAAGCAACCGTCTCGCTGACTCGGCGGGCCCGCAGCTGCTTCGCGCCAAAACGCTCGCCCCGGCGCCCCCGGGCGCCACCCGGCGCGTCGGGTTCGGTATGGGTCCGCCGGCGCTGATTTCGGCCCAAGCCGGCGAAAAACGGGCTCCTGGGGACGCGGCTGGGCCGTTTTTCGGCGCCGGCAAAAAAAAAGTCTGGGGAGGCCGTTCTGGGGGCGCGGCTGGAGATGCTCTAAGTCCATGTCCTATCACAATAAAGGCATATGTTTTTGCATATTTCTCTCTTGTTTGTTCAAGTGCAAATATAGACCATGGTGTTAATTTTTTTTGCTTTGAAATTGGATGTTATCTTTTGCTGGTAATATATTTGTGCTAGAACAAAAACTGATGTCATGTTTTTTTTTCTTCTAATTGTTAAACAGATGCCAAGTATTTAAGTTGACATGTGGCCTCCGGGTCAAACCAACTTTTTCTATGGATATGGCCTTGAAACATTCTACTTTGAACAGTTCAATTTGTATCCATTATTATTCAGTATTTTACAATTATTTATTAAACATATTTTATTCTCATTTACAATGGTCGGGCGCGGCAACGCTCGTCTTCATGATCTAGTATGTATTATAGCCCGTAGCAACACACGGGTGTTTTATTAGTACGTAGATAGTGCCACAGTGCTCTCTTCGTAGGAACAGCTCGTGGCGCCCATCGGCCTGACACGTACTCTTACCACTTGCCAGCACCGCGCCATGCTATTCTCATGCCTTTCTAAAATAAACTTTTGTTTTCTAAAAGAAGACAAAGATTATTTGAACATCGAACGCAGCACCATTATATTTTACTCTCTCTGTTTCTAAATATATTTTTTTAAGATTTCAAATGGACTACCACATACGGATGTATATAGACATATTTTAGAGCGTAGATTCACTTATTTTGCTCCGCATGTAGTCGCTTGTTGAAATCTCTAGAAAAACAAATATGTAGGAACAGAGGGAGTATGTTTGTATGAGGAAAGGAACAGTGATATCAGAACCAACATTTTCAGTTGCATATGAAATACACGATGCTGTTGCTCAACATCTTTTAAAGTCCTCGTCGATCCATCGATATTGGCCTCTACCCAGATTCTTATTCTAGTCTTTTTCTTTCACACATTAGTTCATAAATTGTTCACAAGATGCCGTGCTTTCCCATCTATACTACTCACATGAACAATTTCCTAATGGAGCATAACAAAGTACTTTGTTAAAAAATGCCGCCGACCCACATGTCAGCGACACATGAATGTTGCATGTTGACGAAGACAAACTAAGACGTGGTGTGTTATCAAACTCTGCGTAGTTTTTATTGTAAGTTTCACCTTTTATCCCCTAGTGTGTAGCAGTTGCAATTTTAACAACCTTTTAAAATGTCTTCCAATTTGTACCACTTAGGTGTGATATAGTGTAATTGGTGTCATCACATTTTATTTCTTCCTCCATGAACTGGGAAAATTAGATCTTCTTGTTTGGAGGGCAGGGCAACCGGCCGCGTAGACAACTTGGACGTGTACTAATTTGGGGGAGTACCAAATTATGTCAAAATTACCTTGAGTTTCATCAAATTCTATGAAATGGTGTCAATTTTACCGAACAAGTGTTGCTAGGCACATTGCTCATGTATCACATTAGATACCCTAGAGAATATGGGTCTGAGTTGTCCGCCTAATTAATTAGTTTGCACATAATCCATACATCGTGACACATGAATTTGGGGTAAAGATGTCATCGTAAGATACGAAGTTAGGGTGAAATGTTGTCACAAGATCACAAAACTAATACGCTAAAAATAGAAAATCAACTATTTTTTTCTAATCACTATCCTAAATATTTCTCTTTTGTTTTTTTCCTCGTGTGATGTAGAACCAATAGCTCGCCATGGAAGAGATTTTTCTCGACTGAAGCCTAGCCGAACATTAAAACACTCCCTCATTTTTTAGTTTATTGGGCTCATCTTGTAAATCACATCAACCAACCACGGAGGACCAAGTAACTAAGTGTCAGACAACATATTAGTGCCGGAATTTCTGTGCACACGGTGAACAGTATGCATGATCCTCAGATGATGGTTCATCAAGGGGTGTGCTGCCTTTTGTTGCTATACATGGACGGGTTGATTGGCTTGTCGTCCAAAAGTCGTTTGCATGTTATCATCTGCATAGCAGTGCTCTATTAATGCTAGATGCATGACCCTCTCACTCCTTAATGCATCGGTTGATTCTACACGAAAACGTAATTTTGACAGATTTTAATATGGACACAGCTATATTTACAGGTTTTCAGGGCACGATCCCCCCCCCCCTCCCCTCCCTCGCGTCGCCCGCTCGGGCGACTCGAGGGGCGAAACCTAATCCCGCCGCCGTACCTCCCCCCTCCTCGATCTCCCCTCGCCGCCACCGGAGGCAGCCGACGGGCAAGCTTGGTGTGCTGCTGATGATGGTGGCGGCGGGGTCCTCGCTGCCTCGCCTCGCGCACGGGGGGCTGCGGGATCTGGGGCGGCGGCCCTGTCTGGTGTGGCGCCTCCAGCCTTTTGGCTCCTGGTGGCGCGGGTGTGGGCCGACAGTCTTGACCGTGAGGACGGTGAGACCTCCGGAGGATGCGGATCTGGGCTCGGCGTCGGCTCCGGCTTCAGCGGCGTCAGATCTGGCCGCCTCCACCCCAACTCTCCAGCGGCGTGCTCCTCCCCCCTCCAGATCCGGTCTGCTATGACATGGAGGGCTGGTTTCGGTGGGTGGGAGCGGATGGAGGGGTTCCAGGACCGGGGGAAACCCCTAGCCAGCCTTGCTGGCGCGTCGGCGGCGACGCCCGCGGGCGCCGCTCACCTCCTTGGAGGTGCCGGTCAGGTCCTGTCCTCCCCGTCCCATGCCCCCTTGCTTCCCGGGTGAAAACCCAAACTTTGTTGGACGGCGGCGACGCCCCAGGCGCCGTAATCTTCTTGAAGACGCTGTTTTTGGGAACAAGTGGGGCGGTGGGCTTCGGTGTGGTGCGGTTGGGTGTGCGGCGGCGGCAACAACAAGTCTCCAGCGGCAGCCATGCCGTCCCTGGTGCGGGGTTCTGTTATGGTGGTGCTCGTCGTGCGGCTTTTGAGGGCCTCCGGTGCCGTGGATCTCCAGGAAGGGAGGGGATAGGGTTCCCCTCCTCCGGTGGTTCCTCTCCAGCTCGCCGAGGGTGCCAGAGCTTCTGAGTTTTGGTCTTGGCCCTTGCTGTTGCCCTCCATCCTGCCAGCTCACCCTCTTTCTCACCCGATCTTCGGTTTTGGGGCTGCTTGGCTCTAGGTGAGTCGCCGTCGACATGTGAGGAACACCTGGTTCCGCTCCTATGGCTTCCTTGGGTGCCATTCAGGCAGGTTCTAGGGTGAACCAGTCCATCGCTCAACGGTGCGGCGCCTTTCGAGCCAGGCGAGGAGGCAGGGGCCTTCTTTGACGATGGAACTGTCTGATTGTGTTCTCTACAAGCCCCTGGTGTTTTGGCGATGGCATGCCTCTCATCGTCGTCGTTTCCTTGCCCTGAGCCGGCAGTTGCCTTCCCCTTGGTTGCGTGTGCAAGAGGTCCCTAGCATCTCCTAGCTATTAGCTTCATGTTGATCTGGTATCTAGCTGGTTGTGTGCTATGTGAGCTGTATCCCAGCGCCTTTGTATCTTTGCCTTGGTTTTTCCTTTTCTTTGTGTGGTTCGTGGTTGTATTCTCTGTAATCCTGGCCGGTTGATGGCTTTGTTAATTCAAAGCCGGGCTCTTCTTGAGCCTTCGTTCCAAAAAAAAATTTACAGGTTTTCAAGAGAGTGAGCCTTGCAAATACAAAACTTCTGGTTTTTGAGATAGTCAGTTTAACCCAAAGGAAGAAGTACCTATTTTTGGCGATTTTGATTGGTTGATCTCAGCATATGCCTGGATAATTTTTGGGATCTGGAAAGGGCATTTTACTTCTTAGAATCGACCGGCGTGTGCATATATGTACGCTAGATAGCTTTGCTTTTGCTCTCCGCAAAGCGAAGTGGCCTGTGTGGGTTGGTCGTCGACGGACAGATAGATAGATATGATGAGATAGATTATATTTGGCGCGCGTGGGCGTCCAAAGGTGCGAAGCCATGGATCGATATGGTTGCAGCAGCTCCTTTCTATCCATCTGTGTAGGCGTGGGCGTCCAAATGTGGCGTCACCTCAGCTCCGGCCGTTCAGGCTCATGCTTTCCATACAAAAGACACACGGAGAAACAGAGAGAGCGCCGACTGTTGGTGCATGCGGACGGTAACATAAAATACTTGCAGCAGCCGTCCAGAGAGGAGAGAGCCATCCTTATCTCGCGTGCCGCATGCATGTCCAGATCATGCCTTTACACGTGATTCTCCGGCGGGTTCTCAATAGTCTATGCCAACATGCACCGATCATCGATCTCCGATCAATATCTGTGTGCACAATATATTCCTAAAACTCAACCGAACATGCTTACATCACACACTCCTATAACGAACTAGTATTATACTATGAGCGTTCCTATTTATGCTCGTCGACCGATCTTTACTTAGTCTATTATGCATGATCGAATATATCACCACCTCTCGATCAGCATCGTCCAGGGACTGCTCTGCCGATTGTATCATCATCAGAAAGGGCACGCTTTTATGTGAAGATTACGTCCTTGAGTGCCTGCTTACACATCCACGGGTTGTTACATGTCATCAAATAAACAGATATGGTAAAATATATATGTATGAATATATCCATTGGTTGGGTTTTTCCTTGTGCACATGTGCGCGCTGGTGCGTACGCAAGCATGCACTAACCCCGTACTTGATTGGAGATTCGGTGATCCGACGTGCTCGGGGGTTTATCCAACTGATGTGGCACTTTGCATCATACGCACTACCTAGCTCGATTATGGAAAGGCCGGTCTTGCTCGATAGATAGATATGGTCCTAAAGATCAAAAGATGTAGTTTATATGGCTAACATGTTCTTCTAAAGATCAAAAGACATGGGTAGGGCTTTTCTTTCCGACGTCGGCAGATCGATGACGATCGATCATTAAGCGCATATTTAACCTGATAGTACGTAATCTTAGTTTTTCTATGCCATCTTTGACTAATTTGGATGCTCGTGCTGCTCTGCTGTCCACGTATTATTCGTCCGTCCGTCCCTCAGTGCATGCTATCGGCGGGTGAATTTGCTTATTTTACCGGATGCTATTTTTACCGTATGTCGTGCATCCACGCGGGCAGTAAGGACCCATATATAGTGCATTTTTGTTGTTGAAAATGTTATCAACAAGTTCACCTTTTATCCCATAGTTGTGGATAAGCTCCATACATGCATGCATGAACGGGCGGCTGGAATTTAGTTAGCTCCATTGGTTGTGTTATTATCTGGACGAAAATAGCAAAATAAATGGGCGCAAATGGGCGCAACAAGCCACTCACATGATATGCGCATATGCAAGTAGGTTTCACATGAGCTTAATTAGTTTTAGTTTTTGTAGATGGTTAGTTAGTACTGTACATACTTAATCCCAAACCAATGGTCTAACTAGCTTGATGATACCACACTGATCATGCATGTATATGTCATATATAAACGGCAACTAATTTTCTTCACCAGTCCTAGTAGTTGTATTATCTTAAGGAATAGGTGTATCAATATCCACTTTGTTTTGCTATTTTAAATTTGGTTTGGAAATAATTTAAATTGTGTCCGAAGTTTTGGCATTCTAATTATTTTTTCTCAACTCAAAAAGAAAACTCAAAGCACAAAAATAAAGCTAATAGTGCCAACCGGGCGATAACCTATGAGCGATATACACACGGGTATTCGAAAAAAGAAGCGGCGATGTTTACACACAGTAGCATGACTGCGAACACAATTGGTAATTTGTTGTCGTCAAATGCATGTGGACGTGATAAACACTAGGTCTTTGTCGACGTTAGCTAGTTTGACTTTGGCATGTGTAACTCCCGGCGCCGCAACACAACCACTCAACTTGTTTGGGCATTTGAATGGAAGCTAATCCACCACGGCATGCGCTCTGGCTCTATCCTGCCTGGCTGCTGGCGTGACATTCCCTTGACGAACTAGGAGAAAACGTTGGCGAAAGTTTAAATAGTTTGCACTATCGGAACCTTGATGCCGACATGAACTGTATACGCAAGGGTTAGGGTTAGTATGCAGCCGGGCTGCTGGTCACATCATTGACCTGCAATTAATAGTTTGAGTAAACACCACATAACACCCAGCTAATATACACGTAGGAGCACTCAGGGGCGGAGACAGGGGGGGGGGGGGGGGGGGGGCGAGCAGGGGCTAGACATGAAGGCCCAATCGGTGAATTGATTTCCCAAGTTTTGTGGCGCTGCGTGTACGTACCCAAAGCCCAAACATAGCCCATGTCTCATCTTTAGGCCACCGTGGACAATTTTGACCCAACTTTCCTGTCTTCCAAGTCGTTCTCCAGATCGATTACGATTTTAGCCGCCACCGGCCGCCCTAGCCGATCGACGGACGACACCGCCGCGGCCCATGGCGACGTGCTAGCCAGCAAGCCCCTGTCTCTACGTTTGCAGATCCTGCAGCGGCGATGATCTAGTCCGCAAACACTGAAGTCTAATCCGCGGCGATGATCCTGTCGCAAATGCTGAAGTATAAAGGTATGACATAGTTAAATAACTGGCTCTCTTGCGATTGCATCTCAGACTATTGATTAAGTACTACAAATTACTATATGTGTTTTTCACTGGAGATGATTTATGGTATTTGCTTGTACATCTTAGCTGTTGTTTCCTCCTCAGGCTGCCTTTAGGCATTTTCGTTTTTACTGAACGTTGCTTGCACCCTGTCATCCAGAACTATGTTAGTTGGGAGAACATGAGCGTTCTCAGAGCTCAGTGAATATCGGCTGTCAGATCGTTTACTTGATGCGTTGTAGACCGTTTGATCTCGCTCCTGATCGATATCCGCCGTCGAATCGACCCGTGGACACTGCTACAATGAATAGTAGTCAAAAACGCGTGCCACCGCGTGCAATTCCGGTGCCCCGCCGGGGGCATTTCCGTCATTTTGCATGACTGAAAAAATATCCCATAGCGGCAGGTCTGAGCGTCTGGTCGTCGCCTGGTCGTCGCTCTCCCCGCAGACCCGCAGTCGCGCCGCGCCCCTCTCCTCTCCCTGCCGCCTCGCCTCTCTCCCTCCCTCCAAACCCTAGCCCCGCCCGTGCCTCCCTGCCCCGCCGCCGTCCAGTTCCAGCCCCTGCCCCGACGAGCGGCTCATGGCGGTGCCGGATCCAGCATCGGGGTCGAGGCGCGCTGCCCGTGCGTGGGGAGAGGCACCCGGACGGCGTAGGGCATGGGGCGTGGGTCGTCTGCCTCTTCTCCTCCCCTCCTCGTTTCGTTTCGTTTCAGTGCTCAATCCTCTCTGTAGTCCTACTCCCTGGTCCATGAGTCGTCGCTGGGTTGGTCGCCGAGGGGCTCCGATGGCGGCGCGCCGGGGTGAAGTCGGCTAAGGTGGTTCTCCTCTGGGTTCTTTCCTCATTTTTGCGTTCGATTTGTCATGGCTGACCAGTTTTGGATCTTGGGTGTCTATTGCTTGCAGATTCGTTCTTCTCCTCCTCACTGGCCCTGGGTCTGTTGCGTCCCTCGTCGATCTGCAGGTAAATCTTCGTTTTATCCCGATTTCTGTCGTCCGCTTCAGCCAAGGTGTGATCTTGACATCTGTGTCCTCTTCTGTTCTTTGTAGCTTCTCCTGCTTGGTCTCTCCTCTCCTGTTCGTCGTCGGGCCCGTGCTGATATTCACGTCTTGCTCCAAGGATATGCAGGTTGACTCTCTTTTCCCTTTTCTTTGTTTTTTGGTTTCTTTCTGTATTTTGGTTGATTGTTGTTCGGCTCGGTGTGATAAGCCCTGTCGCTGGGGTGTGTTCATGTGCCGCTGTGATATGGTTGTCGTTGGGGTGGGTGCGTACAGTGGCAGATCGGGGGATTCCTTTGTTATCTTCCTGTGTTTGTGTGCTTTTGTTTTTTTTCGATCTAGCTAGGTTCCAAGGAAGGAGCTTTTTAGATGTGTCTTGTTCTATTGGTGTCTTCTTGCCCAGCCAAACATTGAATATTTGGATGTATCTGCATATTTGGTGTGATGTGGCTTTGTTGTCGAGGAGAGGGTTAGGTTAGGGCTGTCAGGTTTCTTAGGGTTGTATGATAATGAGGGTTACCACATGAGATGCTTCAGTGTTTTAGTGTGCCTTTCTTAATTGTTGGTTTTCTATGGATAAATGGGACTGCTGAGGGGTAGAGACTAAAATAGAGGAGTGGATTTCTTACATCTGTCTGGTTGGTTTTGTGTGTGCTACAATGTCCAGGGGGTCATTGGACCTAGCTATATTCTTAGGGTGGTATGGCTTTGTTGTTGACCAGTGGGGTAGGTTTGACATGTTTCTTGAGGTCATATAATGATTAGTCTTGCCCAAGAGGTGCTTTGCTGCATTAGTTTGCCTCTTTTGGGTTGGTGCTCTGGTTGAAATTGAATAGATGACTCTTCTGAGAGTTAAAGGCTAGACTAAATTCAGCTATCTTGGAGTTGTAGTATATGGATCTGGTGAGAGCTGGTAGTTAGGGCCTGCCTAGGAGGTGCTTTGTTGCTTAGGTATATGGATTTGCTAAGAGCTGGTTTCTTTTGATCTTGTGAGGAAGGCTAAAATAGATTTGGTGATCTTTGAGTTGGAATATATAGATCTGATGAGAGAAGAGGGTTAAAATAGATTCAGTTATCTTGGAGTTGGCTTGATTTTCATGTAGTAGCATGTTGCGGCGTGCTTCTCGGTTCTTAATACTTGGTGTGGGTCATTTGATTTATGGTCTGATGAGTGGATCAATCTGGTGTTAGTTTGGGTCACTGGTTGGGTGTGGTATATTGTGTTTTCTGTTCATTTGGATAGTGTCCCCTTGCAGCTTCAGGTTGTCGATGCTTTCTTCAAGGCTCCTTTAGTTTGCGTGGTTCAATGAGATTGGGATTTAGATATCATCTTTGCATAGTCGGTCGATTATATTTTATTCGGCTTCGTTGTTGAGCTCTCAAAATTGGATCTATGAGCCCTTGGGTTAGCTCTTTGAAATGCCTACACACATGTTTGGGGTTCTTGTTCTTCCTTTTCTGGGTCTGTATATAATGCCTTCTTGTGTATATTGGTTCTATGGCAGTTGATGATTTCATATTAATGTTGGTACTTCCTGATGTATATTACTGCAAATCTGATGTTCCTGTGTATGTGTTTTTTTCTCTGGCTTTACATTCTGTTTGCTTTGTAGTTTAAGGTTCATAACCAGTTCGGTGGTCGCCTTACTGCTCTGTGCGCTATTGGCTGCTGCCTTTGCTATTTGGTCCATAAGTTAATGATGTGGTCATCCAGTTTTGATGTAAAGAAGATTGGTGGCATTTTGTGTTGTCCACTACTAGCAGGGTTGCTTAGTCGATCGTCTTTGGGGTCAGCTAGAGCAGTTTTTGTGGTCATGGCATGCTATTAGTGTTAAGTCTATATACAATCTTTTTTCGATCAATTACGATAGGGAAAATCCCTACCGTTTGTCATTTTCTTATTTATAATTAGAGGTCAGATATGTACATGGTTTAAGAGATACAACCAAGTGAATTACAAAAGTTCAGTAAGTACATTGTCAATCCAAGATGACATACCGTCTTTCAGACTAGGCTTAGCCCTAATCATGGTCATATGGAAGGTTGTGATGAAACTATATACAGTCTTGTGGGTCGGATAATTCACAAGCTTGATTATGGGCTTCTGTTGCTGAATTTGGTCGTTCTGGATTATTCCGGTCCACTCTTCTGATGAGTCTATATACATAGTTGCTTCAGAATCTGTTAATTCACAGTTTTTTGTTTGACTCTCTTTTATAAAACCGGTATAGATTTTATTGAGCAAGTAAATGACCGCAAGTTAATTCTTTTCTGAAGTTCATATTCTTGTGGAAAAATGGCACACATCTTTTAATTTACTACAGTCTATCTGAAGTAACTAAATGCCTACAAGAGTATAATGGATGGCTCACAATCTGAAGGGAGTTGTTGCCAACCGACTGTAAAAACTTTAAACCAAGTGTGGGAACACACATTATATATCCATGACCGTTTTTTTGTTTGGGTACCTACTTATTGGATTTGTGATTTACATGGTGTTGCAATGTGTTACAGAAGTACAGGAGTTTTATTTTTTCAAGGTATGCTCTGCTATTAGACATTTTGAGGGATTTGGTCTTTGTTTCTTATGTAAGATAGGTTTATTTATTGTTATTTGTTTACCATTATTTTCCTTAATCCTTCAACACATACTATTGGTTTTACTTTCCATTATCCTTCGACACATATTTTATTTTCCCCTTTTATGTTGCATGCTTCAAAATGCTAATTCGAAAATCGTGCTTATGTTTGCTCCTACAGGCTGGTGGGACGTTGGGTTCAACCGACAAGGTGATCGCTCCCAAACGCAAAATTCCTCAGTCTGATATCATCATTGAGAAAGACAGGTTGTCACTGACTCATGCAACAACCAATGCAAAGAGGTTCTTACTGTTCCTTTGCCTCTCGGCTTCTCTTCTATTGAAACTGCATAACTGTTCCATTCCTAATGCTATTCCTGCTTGTCATGTCCTTTGTTTTCAGGTTCGAGCCATCCGTGCCTACTGTTGCCCCAACGACTGTGGGCAAGAAAGGTTGGAAGAAGTAGAACCATGTACTAGGTCTTTACCTTGTCCGTTTGCCTTCCTTTCCTATTTTCTAATTTATCTTTTCTTCTTGGGCCTTTGTTATCATTCCACATTGCACCATATCATTTTTCATCGATTCTTGCATCATTTCAGGAACAACGACGTATTTTGGTAACCTAAGCCTTTCAGAAACAAGTATTGTAAATGGACGGCCTTTTATAAGTATGGATGTACTAGCGATTCCTCTGCTTGAGCTCCGGCTCGCAGGCACTTATTGCCAAATCACTTGGTTGCTTCAGAGCGTCGGTGCCTGTTATCACAACCATGTCACTCTCCATCTGGACTGTCAGGCTACTTGGGACAGACTGTCTTTTAGTCAGGTTTCAACATACTTGGATTCCCTTCCCATCACTCCATTTCTTAATTCCAATACTCATATTTTTGTACACTGACCTCTACCCATTGCATGTGTGTTGTAGGTGCACACCTTCCAAGTGTATATCCTGGACTTGGTGCCTAGAGGTGAAATGAGTAAGTCGATCTGCTGACCTGCACTTTTGCCCCTTGTGTTTCAGTTTCGGTCAAAGTGATATCCGTGTGTAGAGGGTCATAAAGCTTGGTGCTTTCTATATATGTAAACGAGCTTTGCAATATGTTGACATCTACGCGTTGGTGCTCTGTAGTCTATCATCTCATGTACTCATGAACCTCATCCATGTCAATATCCCTGCTCCGGCCTATGATCAATGTGTGATGTCGTTGTGTGCTCCTTGTGCATTATCCTATTATGATTCATATGTAATGATCTCCAGGTCGCTTTGCCGCCTCCTGTTTGTCGTCGTCGTCGTCCCTTTGGTACGTCTCACGCTAATTGCCTTCCTCCAACTGCCCCTTCCATTTTCGACCCATTATCTTGCTAATTTTCTTACTAGTATCTAAAAACCCCTGTATCTTACGAATTCCCTGACGTTTTGCTATCTCTCTTAGAATATATCAATTACTCAACAAAACATTCAAATGCATTAATTGTAAATACCCACATCCATTATCTAAAAAAGTGCTCCATGAAATTGGCTTTCCTTCTTTTTTTGCGAATACGCTAGGCGCGTATCCTTGTATTGATAGAAGGAGAAAAACAACAGTTAGGCACTTCATCACTCTGTATACAGGCGGGCGGTGATATGGGTGCCAATGAGCAGAGGAGAGAGGGGGTGCTCAACCCCAAGTACATGAGCTCAAATTGCCTTTCCTTGTGATCCGTAGATCAATTCCTGAACCTTGTACTAGATGCCATAGAAGTAGTTACCACATATGTGTTGAGTTAACTCTCAAGCAAGATTTACTTTTCTAGGGAATACTGTTAAACATATCTCTCTATCCCTTTTGATTACATCAATACCACAGAACAGCTTCAAGCACAAGTTTTCTCTTTATGGACTACTAAAAAAGGTCATGGATGTGGCACTTTAACTGCAGTAATTTATGCATGATAAAGTAAACTACACAGCAGGGGGTCTTGGAAGGCAGTGGTTATGTTGTACTATCTAGCGCCATGTTGCTTTCCAAGTATTATTTTAGCATTTGATCTGTGCTCCGAATAGAAATTGCCCAGTATAAAGCAACATGCTGAGACTGATGTAGATTGTATAATCGTCTAATCTACCGATCAAATGTAGTTATAATATTTCTTGTTGTTCTTCTTAGATGGAATGCGTTCAACTATCCGCTCTATGACGTGGATTGGGTGTCCAGACTCTGTGCGTGCTTGTATCTTGCCTGTGGCATTATCGTGGTGGTCTTGAAACTGGCTCTATCAAGCTTATACACTCTGATCTACTTATATATGTAGATTTGTAGGTACCTATGTTAAGCTAAATCTCCTATGAACGTGCAATTTATTATCGACATAATATCGACATGCTTATATATGAACACACGCATGCATACTAACTTATCTATATATTCATTGATTGTTATTCATTTTGATTTGCCCATCGCTTCTACCGGCAACGCGTCGTAAGCCGCGCTTTCCTACTTGGAAAAGAACTTCCCTTTGTGCATATCTATAGTTTCTGGGTGTGGTTTGGCTGATATGTATTTTTAAGCATACTGCTGCTTGCATAAATACAACCCATTCAAAGTATTGTTAGGTCACCTTCAGCTTTTGAAATTTCATTATCATATACATCGCTTTCAAATCAGGAGATACACCGACCTTCATTTTACATAAATAATCGTGATTATTCTTGCACCATGTGGCATTTGCAGACACGAGCTAAAAGGCGTTTATTGCTCGGTTTTCTTACTTTAATCTTGATAGTTATGTTTAAATTAATTGTTGTCCTCTAGAACCTTACCCATGATGTTTTGGTTTCGCAGGAAGTACTTCAGGTTGGCAATATCAAGGAGCTCACATCAATTTAGGAGAAGATTATAATTATTTAGTCAATAGATTAGCATGCATGAAATCATATTTTTTTGTTGTGATTTTGCCTTCTAATTTAGTTGTCCCGATAATATATGTTCCTGTCAATATAATTTACTTTGCTTAATTTTCTGGTGGAGGTTACTGTGCTTGTTTCTTTTTGATCCTGTAAATTGCCCTTGCCAGGCACAATGAAAAACCAAATTTGCAAATAGATGAGATTTAAATAGTGTGGTGACCCGTCTTGCATATAACTGGACAAAATCGCAGCACACCGAAGTCATCTGTTTTTTCTAACCGTTTATCATTTCTTGTGGCTTACTGTTTGGCAGGCAATGTGTGGCGAGCCGTGCCCCTTATTCGCCTTACCGCTCTGCATCAAAGTTTCTTTATTTACCTTACTGCTCTGCATCGAAGTTTCTTGGATTTAGGATCCTTGACTTTTGTACCTCCACAAGACTTATAGTTGGCTCCATGTTTATCTTATGATCATGCCAACCTCCTTATGTATGCCAGATAAACAAACTACTATATTACATGCAAACTTTATTATCCTCTAAACAATCATTGTTTTGATATATGTTTACAAGATGCCGAGATCATGTCCATTACAATCTCAGTGTCCTGCTTATTTGGCCCGCCGTTCGGCGGGCAACGCGCGGCAAGCCGCGCCCCCTATCTAGTTCTATTTCAATGGAAGCAGGGCTGATCTGCATTCGTGAATTCATGATATTTGTTTCACTGAAAAATAAATAGCTCCAAAGTTCACTCGGATGAGATTATCTTACTGTTCGATGATCTTGCTAGTTGTAGACCCAAATTTAATCCTGTAGAAAGGAAGCCCTTTTGTGAATTGTGAAAAATGTATTACTATGTTTTGATAAGTCAGGGTGATACATTATGACACTTTATTCTCGAAAATTTCTTCTAATATAAAACAGCACACATTTAGGTGTGTATTCAAGAAAAAAATTGCATGTACTATCCTTATCTCCTTCGCCCCCCTCATGCCTAAATCCTGGCTCCGCCCCTGGGAGCAGTACCCCTATGTCTCCGTGAGTGTGAGTAGGTCAAGTCGTCAAGAATTGGTTGGCTCTTCACAGGTTCAACTTGTCCCCTTGCGCATTGCTGAGGCCAACTCCACCGTGCGACCCTATCCTGTCCGTCCCCGTCCGTTTGGGGTAAAACGGACAAACGAGGCGGCCCAGCGCGCGACGGCCCAGACTCATCTGGTCCGTTTTGTGTTCGGGTCGACCCATTTCGAGTGCAAACTTGCGCCGGGTTTGCGTCGCGGCGGACAGCGAACGGACGCTTCGAACGTCCGCGTTGGGGCCGCGTGGCAGGCGGCCACCTACCTCCCACCCGCCAACATAAATGCGCACGGGCGGGTGGCCCCACCTGTCATCCGCACAGCGAAGGGTCGCCGTCCTTCTTAAATGGGAAGCCGTGGACCGGTCATCGTCCACAGTTCCCACTCCGGCCCTTCTCTGCCCCCTCGAAACCCGACACCCTCGAAACCCTACTCGCTCCCCGTCGTCGACCTCGCCGGCCAGCCGCAGCCATGGGCCTTTGGAACTACGGCCACAAGGGGAAGCACGACCGCGAGGCCGGCTCCTCCTCGGGACGCCGCCGCGGCTCCGTCAAGAAGGAGGAGCCCGCATCACCGCCGCGCTCCTCCATTCGAGCCCCCACGCCTGCCCCCTTCACTATCGCTCCTAGGCCCGCCGGCGAACGCGACCGGCGGTACCTGGCCTTGGATGTGTGCTGGCGGTACTGGGAGACGAGGACGCTGGTCCCGTGGAGCGACGTGCACCTCCCCAATAACTGGCATCTCTCCGCGGACCGGGTCCCATCCCGCCGGTGCCGGCGAGCGGCCGTGCCCGGCGCGATGAGATCGCGCGCCGCCGCCGCCTCCTCCCCGACGACCTGTACTACGACGACAGGTACGCCCCCGACTCCGTGCTCTAGGACACATGGCTCCAGGACGAACACGACACGCGTCGCACGTCCTACTTCGCCGGCACGGTGTCGGGGCCACGGCGGCCACGTCGAGAGGTGCACGGGTGTACGCGGGTGCGCGGCCTCACGCCCACGCCGTCCCCTTCCCCGTCTCCGTCACCACCTCCACCTCCTCGCATGACAGCGGAGGAGGAGTCCCGCCTCATGGCGCGTGTCATGGAGGACTCCATGCTCACGCACGACGAGCGCCAATGGGAGGGCCTCGAGGAGATGATGGCCCGCTCAGCGGCCGGCGAGGTCGCCATCCCCGAGCTGGAGATGGTGGCCGTCAAGGAGGAGGAGAGGAGGGAGGAGGCGATTGAGGTGGAGCCGGTGGCCACGTTCCACCCCGGCCTGGTGGGCCAGCAATGGAGCTGGTCGTGCACCGCGCCGGAGATGGCCGACGCCGTGGGGGGCGTGAACTGGTGCCCCACGCCGCCGCGGTCACCGGAGCGGGAGGCCTCGCCACGGGAGGAGGTGGTGCAGGCACCTCCGGCCTTCCAGGCCGCCCCTGTGTACCACGCGCCGCCGGCCTACGTCGACCTCGTCAGCGACGACGACGACACGGGCGGCCACTGAAGACGGCGAGGGCCATGGCATCGATGGGCGCGGCTGGAGCGGGCGGTGGCGTTTTTTTAATGTTAATTATGGAACTGGGCCGTTTAAGTGCGGCGTGAAACTGGGCCGTTTTGTGGCCGTGACCTTTATATATGTTTTAAGTTTTTTAAGTGCGTTTATTTACTTTTTAAGGCATTTTATTTAAGTTTTTTGTTTTTTAATCACGTCCACCCCGGACATGATTTGGGGTGTGGCCGCGCGGTGGGCGCACGCACGACCCAACGAACAAGACCGGACACGGAAGAACCCATCGGCACCCCGAAGGGACAAAATCCGGCCAAACCGGACGTCCGTTTGGGGTCATGCGGTGAAGTTGGCCTGATTCCCGTTGATCTCTTGACCTCGGGCACTGTGTGGCGAGTGGTGACAAGCCCATAGAGCAAAATGTACCCCCTGTTGCTTGTAGTTGATGTCTTGACCTCGGGCACTGTGCGGGGTGACAAGTCTGTAGATATATTAGTGCGGCAGGACCGTTTCAACACGATCTCCGTCCGGCAAGACGCCGCTGATTCACGCGATCGAGCAACGTGCAGGCAGTGTAAGATATACACAAGTGGTAGTGTCAGAGGTTTGGTGAATCGCCCGCTCATCAGCCGATCCATCACGTGCATGGATGCTGGCGTGGCAGGTCGTGGGCAATAGTACGTGTGCATGGTGAGGAATCTGTTAAGAATAGAATAGTTGCTTATTAATTAAGCTAATTAGGATTAAGTTAATTGTTAGATAGGTTGCTTGGTTCCCATGTACTTTTTTGGTTCTCAAGGCAACTATGTAATTCCTTGGCTCGCAAGTAACTATGTATTTACTTGACCGCCAAGCACCATGTGTACTTCCGTCTGGGTATAAATACCTCACTTCTATCATCAATAAAGATCGATGGATCATCTTTTATTCAAACTCTTTCGTTCTTTACTTTTCACTCAAAACATGTTATCATGCACCTTGCTCTCCATTAGAGCGATAGGCTAAAACAGAGTACAACAGAGGCGAATTATCTCTGACAAGCGGAGGCAGAGGCGCCGGACTTGCACAACCGGCAGCGGCGCAACAGCAGCCCACGGCGTCGGTCTCCGTCGCACGGCAGCGTCCTCGGCACCAACTACGGCGGCGGTACAGCCTTCAGCGCGGCGCACTCGTCCTCGCGGCAACCGAGGCGAACAAGACAACCCCGGCGTGGCCCTCTGCGATGCCCCGGGTCACAGTCGGCACGCAGCCTGGTCCTGGCCATCGGCCGGCTCTAGCACACCATCCATGGAAAAGACGAACATACATCTATGATGCATGCATACAAGAAATCCATCGGGAGAAAGCCAACTTGATTTTCTATTTATGATTAGCATCAGTGATTCATTGACCAATTATATTTTTCCTGAATCAGCAAGTATTCGAAATAAAAAATTACGGCGATGTGAATCGACGAGAGCGGCATCAGCGGAAAGAAGCATGCAGCGGGCACCTGCTCCTAATCACGACTTGCCAACACACTGAAGGAAAATCCATTGGATTGATCATCTTCCGGTTTGCATGCACTCATTAAAATACTGATAGGATTGATTATGATCATGTACTTATTTCAACGGATGAACTCATATAATCAGCATCCACTTTATCTTTTCGTTGCCGATCGGAATGGAAAAACCGTTTTGACCAAGCATTGCCCACGGCAAGACGGCGCATGGCGATCGACATGGTCCATCACGCACAATGATCCTCATCCATCCCTCCATGGCTCGACCTTCTATCTAGGAAGTAGGAACGGCGGTGACTGATGCGGCGCCCGGCCTACATCCTGGCGGGACGGCAGCTCCGGCAATTGCGGTACTCCACCGTGCGACCGCAAAAGACGCGGCGAAGGCCGGCCAACGGCCCATGCACGAGGATGACGTCCTCTGGCTCGCCGGCACGCCTCTCCATCCTGATCTCTCAAGACAGTGGAGGCTCCTGTACAAAGCTGCATACAAATAAATCGATTGATACCTGTTCTTGGCTCAATTATTTATGCAGTTTGGCATCAATATTGTATTGTTTTGCATTTTTAGGCCATCAGGCTCATCATAACTATTAGTATAGTAGCCATCAGGCTCACTCTTATATGACTTAGACCCTTTTTGGTCTTTCCATATTCTGCATAAAATTATAAGCATACAATTTATAAGTTGTTCACAATGTAATTTATGTGACTGCATCGGTCGTGCTCAAGATGGAGTTCAAGATATATAGCCACGATGCATTTTATGCACACTACTACACACAGTGTGGTATTGCCTTTGGCATTGACTAACATAGACAACATAGAACTTATGGCATATGTTTGCCTCGGCATTGTCTATATTATGTCATTTTAATACAACGACTATACTTTGCAATAAAAAACCATTCTTCTTGCAAATGTCGACGTATTCAAACAAGAATTAGTGTCAAAACTAATGCTACCACCCAGAAATTTGTGCACAAGGTGATGGTGGTATCTACTGCACAATTTGCAGATTATCCATCAATACTGTGAGGTCTACGTCTTGCCACTTTGACAAGATGACTACCTTTAACGTGCTCTTCCAAATATTAATATTAGATGTGACTACCTCAAGATATCATAAGGTAATATTGGCATCTACTGCAAAATTTTGCGGACTATCCACTATTACTGCAAGCTCTATATCATGTCACTCTGACAGATGATTACCTTCAAAGTGATTTCATACATTTAGCATAACATAAGGTAATAGATATATGAACTTCTACTGACAAAAGTCAGACTATCACTAGTAGGAAAGGGGCTTTTACCCCGGTTCATAAGGGCCTTTAGTCCCGGTTCTGGAACCGGGACTAAAGGGTCGTTACTAATGCCCTAGCCCTTTAGTCCCGGTTCTTACACGAACCAGGACTAAAGACCGTCCACGTGGCCGGTGCGGGGAGCCCAGGCAGGAGGGCCTTTGGTCCCGGTTGGTGCCACCAACCGGGACCAATAGGCATCCACGCGTCAGCCCCTAGCAGGAGCTGAGGTTTTTGTTTTTTTTGAAAGGGGGTGGTTTAGGGGTTTTGGGGGTTAATTTAGGTGTTTCATATATTGTGTTAGCTAGCTAATTAATAGAGAGAAG
Source organism: Aegilops tauschii subsp. strangulata (assembly GCF_002575655.3). Lineage (NCBI taxonomy): Eukaryota > Viridiplantae > Streptophyta > Magnoliopsida > Poales > Poaceae > Aegilops > Aegilops tauschii. The sequence continues at coordinate 467,033,540 of NC_053035.3, forward strand.
TGTCCTCTCTTATCTCCGTGCTTGGTCAACGCTACGTACTATATACGTATGGAGAGGAGTAGACACGCTAGCTAGTAATCAAATGAAGGAAACAGAAGATTGTCATGAACATATGCAGACAGAGACAAGTGATATCGACCACCTCTCCTTCTCCGAGATATTGGTCGAACAACAAGTTCTCGTATATCTATCCGACACTATCAGCTACATATAATTATCTCTTACAATACAATCTCCTAATTATATTGTAGGAACACAGGGTCCACATAGTATTCTCCGTTTTCAGCGATCACGTGGTCAAGGAAGAATGCCGCCAATTCCTCTTGAATTCCTCGCATACGATCTTCTGCTAGGAGTTGATCCCGCTTCCGAAAAATCTAATTTGAAGAAGGGGGTCAATACATATATATATGAATAAATGAAACTCAACACAAATGATGGTAATAAAATAAAATTGTGAATATTATTGCTTACGCACTTCATATTGTTCTTCAGTGTAGCCCCGCTCACAGGTATGGTAGCGGATGGACTCGCAAACGTAGTATCCACAGTAATTATTCCCGGGTTGCTGCCACAACCACTTTACAAGAAATAGAGGTCAATCAAACTGATAAGCAAGCATGCTAAATGGTATTGATCAAACTAGCACTTGAATCACTAGGAGATGCGCGGAACATGCTACTATAGTACTTACTTTCGGGTGTCTAAATTGCAGCTGGTTCGGCAGTCCCGGGGCTTTTGAGGTGAATTTTCTCCAAACCCTGCCAGACAAAGAAAACAATTACTTGATATCAGGAAATGAACAAAGTTGCTGATATGGTGGATAATGATCGATTTAACTTACTTCTAGAGCATTTGAGTCATGTTCGCATAGTCCTGGGGATCTTTTCGTCTCGAGTCTAAGACGGTTACTACTCCCGGCTCAAGCTTAATCTCTAGGAGAATATAGTGGAAGCTGCGCATGCATGCATAAGTCATCAATTACATTACCATAACCTGGACTAATAAGGGAAACCGAATATGCAGAAGACAATAACACTCACTTGAAGTTGTAAGGAAAGAGTATTATATCTTTGTTTTGATTTAATACCAACGATTGTAGCAAGTTGGCCTCGGCTTCTTTGGGATGTTTTTCAACCGTATATGCATCTATGAGATTTGTGTTGATGAACCCAATATCACCGATTTGTCTTTTCTTCAATTCGGCGATCTTCAATCTGCATAATATAGTGAGGATAAGTATAAATACATGCAATGAAAGAGCTGACCTATATAGAGAGACTTAATGACAGAAGTAGTACTACTTACAGACAGTAGCAAGTGATCGTTGTTTTATCGAGGGACTTTAGATTGTAAAACTGGAAGAAATCCTCAAATGGAACATTCATCAGTTCAATTCCAACGAGGTCATGCTCCGGTTTAACTCTCAGCGTCAAAGTACTCATCCCATCAGACTCTCTGCAGGTTTTCATGTACCAATCATGCAGTCTTCGCATCATCGTGCTTAGAGATCTGACATCTTTGACGAGAGGCTTCCCGTAATGGTATTTGTGGTTGTCCACCTCCATGATTTCATAATGTACATCGTCGGGAAGGTAATCTCCAAGATTGCTATAACCGGGCACCATACCCGGATCATTAGCGACGATGTCTTTTGACACCTTGAGCGGGGGGCACGATTGGTTCGCTTGTTCGCCGAGCTGGGCAATTTTTTTCCCAGCTCGTCGTTCTTTCATCCTTTTATCACTGACAGTACTTCCCGACCGCTCCGCTTCGGCATATGCCTTTCCAAGAACGCGCTCATAGTTGCCTCTTGGCGGAGACTTTGGTGGTTTTGTCAGGGCAGCCAGAGTGCGCTTTGCTTTCACCGGATCTACCTTCTCCTCCGGAGGTGGATGTTTCTTTGCTTTGACCCCTTCAAAGAAGTTCTTCACTTCGGCTCGCACGATCTTCGCGTTCTCCTCCTCGGTCCTCTCATATGGTAACTTCTCTGGAGTCTTCAGAGAAGGACCGAATCTGTATTGCCTCCCGCCTTTGGCAGCTGTACTGCTAGACGCCGGCAGAGCAGACGGAGCGGCTACGGCTGTCTTCTTTCCTTGCTTACGAGGCGGAGGAAAAGGACTACGACGCGCCGGAGCAGCCGCAGCGGCGGCGGGTCTCTTCCGCCCTTGCTGACGAGGCGGAGAAGGAGGAGGCTAGCTGCCCTGGCGCGCCGGCGCTGGCGGAGAAGGAGGCGGAGTGCCGCCACGCGCCGGAGAAGGAGGCTGAGTGCCCTGATCACTCGCCGGAGGAGGAGGCGGAGTGCCCTTACTCGCCGGAGCCGTCCAGTTCGGAAGCTTGATGAGCTCCTTCCGCCATAGGCATGGAGTCTTCAGAGCTAAACCCAGCCGAGTCTCCCCTTCACCGGTAGGGTGGTCAAGCTGGAGGTCCTCAAATCCCTCCGTTATTTCATCCACCATCACCCTAGCATATCCTTCTGGAATCGGCCGGCAGTGGTAGGTTGCGCCGGGTTCAGTAGGTAAAACAGAGCCAACAGCCGCCTTGACTTTCAAGTTCTGCCATTCCGCCATAAGGTGGCAATGTTGAGACTCCGTGATAGCATCCACGGGGTAGCTAGGAGTAGCCGCATGCTCCAGCTGAGGCAGCTTGGTGGAAGCCACACTGCTTCTACGCTGAGATGGCGGTGTAGCTTCGGGGGCAGTTTCGGCATCTCTATTGCCGTCTCGTTCCTCTAGCACTTGAACCCTTTCGTGCAGACGCAGAATTTGGATCTGCTCCACTTTTTTCCTCCTCTCCTGGGTTTTGTAACCGCCCGCGTCCGGAAAACCAGCCTTCCACGGAACGGAGCCTGGCGTGCCTCGTGTCCGTCCAGGGTGCTCAGGATTCCCGAGGGCCATTGTGAGCTCGTCGTTCTCTCTGTCTGGAACGAACGTCCCTTGCTGCGCTGCATCGATATAGTGCTTAAGCTTCTTGACGGGTATTGCAAGTTGCTCGTCCGTCCAACGACACCTCCCTGATACAGGGTCCAATGTTCCGCCAGCCCCGAAGAACCAAGTCCGGCAACAGTCTGGCCAGTTCATTGTCTCTGGTTCGATCCCTTTATCAAGCAGATCCCTCTCAGACTTGGCCCACTTAGGCCGGGCTTTGAGGTAGCCACCTGACCCCGTGCGATGGTGAAGCTTCTTCTTCGCAGCATTCTGCTTGTTTGTCGCTGACATCTTCTTACTCTTTTCCGATGTCTTGTGGGCCACAAATGCGGGTCAGTGATCTCTGATCTTCTCATACCGGCCGACGAATTCTGGTGTCTCTTCTTTGTCGACAAAAGTTTTCAGCTCATTCTTCCACCTCCTGAATAGGTCTGCCATCTTCTTAAGAGCATGAGACTTGATTAATTGCTCTATAACTGGCTTCTCCGGATCCTCCTCTGGCGGTAGGGTGAAATTTGCCTTCAGCTCAGTCCAAAGATCATCTTTTTGAATATCATTGACATAAGACACCTCAGGGTCTTCCTTCTTAGGCTTATACCATTGGTGGATGCTGATCGGGATCTTGTCCCTAACTAGAACCCCGCACTGAGCAGCAAAAGCATCCTTTGTCCGGAGGGGTTCAATCGGTTGGCCGTCGCGCGCGATTGCTGTGATCTCAAACCTTTAATCCGAGCGCAACTTTCTCTTCGGGCCTCGTCTCTTTACCGCAGTTGTGCTCGATCCGGAGGGCTAGAAAAAAGAAGAAAGACGAGTATTAATTAATATGTGTACATACCAAAACAATGAATGCATCAATTAGCTAGTCAGCACAGGCTTAACTAATATATTTACCTGGCCGGACTCTGTTCGGTCACCGGAGCCGTCACCATGGGCTCCTTCTTGCACCAGCATTGGGTCACCGGAGCCATCATAATCATGTCTTTCCTCCTCCACTCTTCGATCACCGCAGCCTGCTTCTTCACCCTGTTCTTCCAGACCATCATTGTCGTTAAGATACGACAAGATATCACCTCCGGCTAAGATTATGTCCCCCAACACATCTTCTGCTTGCTCATCTCGTCCGTGCTCCATTGTTTCTGCAAATATTACAACATGGAAATTATTACACAAACATGACAGCAGGTGGATATATTAGTGCAAACGTAGACCTAGCTTATTCCAGGTTTGGGGTGGCCTAGGCAACGCTTCAAGGGTAGGGGCGCGGCGGGAGGGGGTAGGAGACCGACATCATTTTTTTCTAGGGTTTGGGTGTCCTCGAGAGTTTTGGTCGAGCGAGAGGGCCGGGGGGTGCTCCCGTGGTATAAGTTATCACGGTCGAGAGGGGGTATACATATCGACCGTCCATCATATCGAAGTTATCTGGGAGGGAGTTATATATATCGACAACGACGACATACATACACGGGAAAATAATGTTATCGGGGAGGGGGTATATATCGACCCCCCCCCCACGTGTTGAAGTTATCGGGAGGGGGTTTTATATCGACAACGACGACATACATACACGGGAAAATAATGTTATCGAGGAGGGGGTATATTGACCCCCCCTCGTGTTGAAGTTATCCCCCCTCATGTTGAAGTTATCGGGAGGGGGTAATATCGACAACGACAGCATACATACACGGGAAAATAATGTTATCGGGGAGGGGGTATATCGACCCCCCCCCCACGTGTTGAAGTTATCAGGAGGGGGTTATATCGACAACGACAACATATATACACGGGAAAATAATGTTATCGGGGAGGGCCTATATCGACCCCCCCTCGTGTTGAAGTTATCCCCCCTCGTGTTGAAGTTATCCGGAGGGGTATATATCGACGACGACAGACCCGATAAAACATAAGAAAACGAAGAAGAAATAAAAAGAGGAGAGAAGAAGAAAGGAATAGAGGAGAGGATTGAAGAAAAAAAAAGAAGAAAAAAAAAGAGGAGAAGAAGAAAGGAATAGAGGAGAAGTAGAAAAAATAGAAAATATTCTATTTTTTCTTCTTCTCCTCTATTCCTTTCTTCTTCTCCTCTTCTTTTTCTTCTTTTTTCCTCTTCTTATTTATATCTCCTCTTCTGCCTCTCCTCTTCTTCTTTCTTTCCTCTTCTTATTTTCTTCTTTCCTATCCTTCTTTTTCTTCTTCTTCCCTTCCTAGCTAGATATATAAAACTTTTCTAAAATTGTAACTTTTGCATATATAAAACTTTTCCATGTGGATCATCATTTCTCATATATATCGAATATATATCCATTGTCATATATAAAAACTTTCTATATATGAACAAAAAACTTTCTATGAACAAAAAAACATTTTTGACATATATATTCATACATTTTGAACATCTACATACATACAAATTTTTTGTTGTTCACATATACATTATAGCCACATACACATATACATCACATATGAACAAAAAAATTAAACTAATAAAAAAAATAGAGCCGGGGCGGCGGCTCTCACAGCGGGGGCGGCTAGGACGATGGCGACGGCGGGGGCAGGGGCGGCGAGGGCGCCGGCGCACGGGGCCGGGACGGGGCGGGGGCGGCGAGGGCGCCGGCGAGCACGCGCGGGCCGGGCAGGGGGCTCGGGGCGCCGAGGCGGCGCGCGCGAGCAGGGGAGCACGAGACGGGGCGGCGCGTGGGGGCAGGGCGACGGCGACGAGCACCGGGCGGCGACCCGTCGAGGCAAGGGCGCGGGGCGACGGCGATGAGGGGCGGGCGGCGACGGCGAGCACGGGCAGCCTGGCGGCGTCGGGGGCAACTGGCGAGGTATGTCGAAAATTTCCTAAGTGTGGACTTATATAGCAAAGCCTTTAGTCCCGGTTCGTGGCACCAACCGGGACTAAAGGTGGGCATTAGTCCCGGTTGGTGCCACCAACCGGGACCAAAGGGCGGGAAGCGGCGGCCTTTGGTCCCGGTTGGTGGCACCAACCAGGACTAAAGGGGGGGCATTGGTCCCGGTTGGTGCCACCAACCGGGACCAAAGGCCTTGCGCTGCCCGCGGCCAAAAGTTTAGTCCCACCTCGCTAGTTAAGAGGGGCTCGGAGTGGTTTATAAGCTCCACTGCGGCTGCCCTCTCGAGCTCCTCTCAAATGCAGGCTTACGGGCCTAATGTCACACTGTGCTGTCTGTTGGCCTATTGGGCCTTCTGCGGGCCTGAATCCTGGCCCAGGTTGGGTTTCTAGTCGTATTCAGGCCGTGGTGGCCCAATAGGTGGCAGTTTTTTAAATTTTTTGCATTATTTATTTTCTTTTGTTTTTTGCTTTATTTTTTAATTCTTTTTGCTTTTAGGTCAGCAAAATTATAAACTGTCTGTTAGTGCCATTAGTTTTAGAAAACATATAAACTTTCTATTAGTGCCATTAGTTCTTTATGAAAATTCTTTTTGCTGTATTTAGTTTTTTTATTTTCTTTTTTGCTATATTTATTTTGTTTTATTTCTACTTACAACAAAAAACTTATTTATTTTATTTTATTTTGTTTCTAATTACTTATTTATTTTACTTTATGATAATTCTTTCTGCTATTAAAGTTTCTATCAAAAAAAGTTCTTTATGAAAATTCTTTTTGCTTTTAATGATTAAAAATAAAAAAGAGGCGCAATGCGTGTTGATTTGCTTCAAGCCTTTCGGAATAGTGTAGACTGCACTGCACATAGCTTGATGCAGTCTACCTTATTCCTCAAGGCTTGAAGCTAAGCAACGTGAGCATTGGGCCTCTTCTTCATCGTCTCTGCACTCAGGGCTTATAAACCGCTCCTAGTGCCTCTCAGCTAGCGAGGTGGGACTAAAAAACTGCTTAGCTAGTAAGAAACTCTAGTACCGGTTCGTGCCACGAACAGGTACTAAAGGTGCTCGTGGGGCCACAGCCTCATTAGTACCGGTTCGTGGCACCAACAGGGACCAAAGGGTGGAATTGGTCCCGGTTCGTGCCACCAACCGGGACCAATGGCCTTGCACAGCGGCGTGGTGGTGAGTTTAGTCCCACCTCGCTAGCTAAGAGAGAGCCGCACCTGTTTATAAGGTGCGGTGCACCTGAGCTGTCGAGCTCCTCTCTAAAGCAGGCTTACGGGCCTAACCTCTCCGCACTCAGGGCTTATAAAGCATTTCAAATGAACTCTGAAAAGGTTGAAAGTTGGCATGGTATCATCATTTCATCCACATAGCATGTGCAAGAAAGTTGAGAGGGTTACGGCAAAAATTAGATGCACTTCTTGTACAAAACGGACAATGGTATCATACTCGTCTATTACAAAGTTGGCATGCTATCATCATAATAGTTGCGGGAGAAAGTCTTCACTTTTTCTTCGCTTGTGTCATTTGCTTATTGCGCCGTAACCATGGATAATCTTCATCGTTTATCAGGATGCTTGGGTCAGCCCTGACTTTGAAGGGAGGAATTTCATGAAACTTTTCATAATCTTCAGACATGTCTGTCTTGCCCTCCACTCCCACAATGTCCCTTTTTTCTGAAAGAACTATGTGCCGCTTTGGCTCATCGTATGATGTATTCGCTTCCTTATCTTTTCTTTTCCTCGGTCTGGTAGACATGTCCTTCACATAGATAACCTGTGCCACATCATTGGCTAGGACGAACGGTTCGTCAGTGTACCCAAGATTGTTCAGATCCACTGTTGTCATTCCGTACTGTGGGTCTACCTGTACCCCGCCTCCTGACAGATTGACCCATTTGCACTTAAACAAAGGGACCTTAAAATCATGTCCGTAGTCAAGTTCCCATATGTCCATTATGTAACCATAATATGTGTCCTTTCCCCTCTCGGTTGCTGCATCAAAGCGGACACCGCTGTTTTGGTTGGTGCTCTTTTGATCTTGGGCGATCGTGTAAAATGTATTCCCATTTATCTCGTATCCTTCGTAAGTCAATACAGTCGAAGATGGTCCCCTAGACAACGAGTACAACTCATCACAAATAGTGGTGTCACCTCTGAGACGTGTTTCCAACCAACTGCTGAAAGTCCTGATGTGTTCACATGTAATCCAGTCGTCACACTGCTCCGGGTGTTTGGAGCGCAGACTGTTCTTGTGTTCATCGAGATACGGGGTCACCAAGGTAGAGTTCTGTAGAACTGTGTAGTGTGCTTCAGACCAAGAATATCCGTCCCTGCATATTATTGAGTTCCCCCCTCCAAGCGTGCCTTTTCCAGTCAGTCTCCCCTCATACCGCGATTTAGGGAGACCTATCTTCTTAAGGCCAGGAATGAAGCCAACACAAAACCCAATGACATCCTCTGTTTGATGGCCCATGGAGATGCTTCCTTCTGGCCTAGCGCGGTTACGAACATATTTCTTTAGGACTCCCATGAACCTCTCAAAGGGGAACATATTGTGTAGAAATACGGGCCCCAGAATGACAATCTCGTCGACTAGATGAACTAGGACGTGCGTCATGATATTGAAGAAGGATGGTGGGAACACCAGCTCGAAACTGACAAGACATTGCGCCACATCACTCCTTAGCCTTGGTATGATTTCTGGATCGATCACCTTCTGAGAGATTGCATTGAGGAATGCACATAGCTTCACAATGGCTAATCGGACGTTTTCCGGTAGAAGCCCCCTCAATGCAACCGGAAGCAGTTGCGTCATAATCACGTGGCAGTCATGAGACTTTAGGTTCTGGAACTTTTTCTCTGGCATATTTATTATTCCCTTTATATTCGACGAGAAGCCAGTCGGGACCTTCATACTGAGCAGGCATTCAAAGAAGATTTCTTTCTCTTCTTTCGTAAGAGCGTAGCTGGCAGGACCTTCATACTGCTTCGGAGGCATGCCGTCTTTTTCGTGCAAACGTTGCAGGTCCTCCCGTGCCTCAGGTGTATCTTTTGTCTTCCCATACACGCCCAAGAAGCCTAGCAGGTTCACGCAAAGGTTCTTCGTCACGTGCATCACGTCGATTGAAGAGCGGACCTCTACCTCTTTCCAGTAGGGTAGGTCCCAAAATATAGATTTCTTCTTCCACATGGGTGCGTGTCCCTCAACGTCATTCGGAACAGCTAGTCCGCCGGGACCCTTTCCAAAGATTACGTGTAAATCATTGACCATAGCAAGTACGTGATCACCGGTACGCATGGCTGGCTTCTTCCGGTGATCTGCCTCGCCTTTGAAATGCTTGCCTTTCTTTCGACATTGATGGTTGGTCGGAAGAAATCGACGATGGCCCAGGTACACATTCTTCCTGCTTTTGTCCAGGTATATACTTTCAGTGTCATCTAAACAGTGCGTCCATGCGTGGTATCCCTTGTTTGTCTGTCCTGAAAGGTTACTGAGAGCGGGCCAATCATTGATGGTTACAAACAGCAACGCGTGCAGGTTAAATTCCTCCTGTTTGTGCTCATCCCACGTACGTACACCGTTTCCATTCCACAGCTATAAAAGTTCTTCAACTAATGGCCTTAGGTACACATCAATGTCGTTGCCGGGTTGCTTAGGGCCTTGGATGAGAACTGGCATCATAATGAACTCCCGCTTCATGCACATCCAAGGAGGAAGGTTATACATACATAGAGTCACGGGCCAGGTGCTGTGATTGCTGCTCTGCTCCCCGAAAGGATTAATGCCATCCGCGCTTAAACCAAACCATACGTTCCTTGGGTCAGCTGCAAACTCAGCCCAGTACATTCTCTCGATTTTTCTCCACTGCGACCCGTCAGCGGGTGCTCTCAACTTCCCGTCTTTCTTACGGTCCTCACTGTGCCATCGCATCAACTTGGCATGCTCTTCGTTTCTGAACAGACGTTTCAACCGTGGTATTATAGGAGCATACCACATCACCTTCGCAGGAATCCTCTTCCTGGGGGCTCGCCGTCAACATCACCAGGGTCATCTCGTCTGATCTTATACCGCAATGCACCGCATACCGGGCATGCGTTCAGATCCTTGTACGCACCGCGGTAGAGGATGCAGTCATTAGGGCATGCATGTATCTTCTGCACCTCCAATCCTAGAGGGCATACGACCTTCTTTGATGCGTATGTACTGTCGGGCAATTCGTTATCCTTTGGAAGCTTCTTCTTCAATATTTTCAATAGCTTCTCAAATCCTTTGTCAGGCACAACATTCTCTGCCTTCCACTGCAGCAATTCCAGTACGGTACCGAGCTTTGTGTTGCCATCTTCGCAATTGGGGTACAACCCTTTTTTGTGATCCTCTAACATGCGATCGAACTTCAGCTTCTCCTTTTGACTTTCGCATTGCGTCCTTGCATCGACAATGACCCGGCAGAGATCATCATCATCGGGCACTGGTTCCTCTTCATCTTCAGCAGCTTCCCCCCTTGCAGCATCATTGGGCACATCGTCTGGTTCCTCTTGATCTTCAGCAGCTTCCCCCGTTGCAGCATCACCGTATTCAGGGGGCACATAGTTGTCATCGTCCTCTTCTTCTTCGTCGTCTTCCATCATAACCCCCATTTCTCCGTGCCTCGTCCACACATTATAGTGTGGCATGAAACCCTTGTAAAGCAGGTGGGCATGAAGGATTTTCCGGTCAGAGTAAGACTTCGTATTCCCACATGTAGGGCATGGACAACACATAAAACCATTCTGCTTGTTTGCCTCAGCCACTTCGAGAAAAATCATGCACGCCCTTAATGTACTCGGAGGTGTGTCTGTCACCGTACATCCATTGTCGGTTCATCTGCGTGCATTATATATAATTAAGTGTGTCAAAAACCATTACAGAACATCATGAATAGATAATTAAGTGACCAAATTAATAGAAGTTCATCATCACATTAGAACCAAAGTACATACATAGTTCTCATCTAACAACATATATATAGCTCTCCAGAGCATCTAATTAATTAAACCATACATTGAAACTATGTAAAACATTTCAATGCGAAAACAAATGCGATCATAATCGCAACCAAGGTAACAATTGATCCAACGGCATAATGATACCAAGCCTCGGTATGAATGGCATATTTTCTAATCTTTCTAATCTTCAAGCGCATTGCATCCATCTTGATCTTGTGATCATCGACGACATCCGCAACATGCAACTCCAATATCATCTTCTCCTCCTCAATTTTTTTTATTTTTTCCTTCAAGTAATTGTTTTCTTCTTCAACTAAATTTAACCTCTCGACAATAGGGTCGGTTAGAATTTCCGGTTCAACCACCTCCTAGATAAATAAAATCTATGTCACGCTGGTCGGTATATTTTTCATAAACAATAAATGAATCAAATAGTTATAAAAAGATAATATATACCACATCCGAATCATAGACAGGACGAAGGCCGACGGGGGCGGATACCAAAACCATCGCACTATGTAATAAGAAGGAATAAAATAGTAAGAAAATTAGACAAGTATCTATCTAAAGTAAGAATTTTTTTCTTTCAAAAAGAAGATAAGAACAAGAGGCTCACCACGGTGTTGCCGGCGACGAGATCGGCGCGGGCGGTCGACGGCGGTGAAGACGGGAATGGGACGTGATGGGCCGCTAAACCTAGACAAATCTCGAGGAAAATGGAGCTTTGAGGTCGAGCTTCGAGAGGACAAAGCTTAACTAGTGTGGCTCGGGCATTTCATCGAACACCTCATGTGCATAGGAGGTGAGCTAGAGCACCACAAAGCCCTCCCCTCGCCGGCCAGAGAAATCCAGTGCTCTGCTCGCGGGCGAGGGGTATATATAGGCACCTCATTGGTCCCGGTTCGTGGCATGAACCGGTACTAAATCCGGGCCTTCTGTCCCGGTTCATGCCAAGAACCGGGACAAATGGTTGTGGGCCAGGAGCGAGGACCATTAGTCCCGGTTCGTGGCTCGAACCGGGACAAATGGTTCCATACGAACCGGGACCAATGCCCACGAGGCCCCGGCCGGCCCCCTGGGCTCACGAACCGGGACGAATGCCCCCATGGGTCCCGGTTCGTGACTGAACCGGGGCTAATGTGAAAACTGCCATGTGACCTATGCCCTGTTTTCTACTAGTGTATGTTTTCTATTACTGCGAGATCTACACCGCATTTGGTGATTATCTTCAAAGTGTTATCTATTTAATTTGTGGTATACACATAAGACCCCGATAGCATCAGCTACATTTATAAAATTTGCTCCTCAGAAGCATTTGTTGTTGTTCACTAAAATGATTTACTCTCATAGTAAATATTATTCATTTGCAATCACTATATGCCAAAATGGTAATCTTGTGCTAATTCAAGCCTCACTTTTGCTTGAATATTTCATAGAAAATTACACAAATATTTGCATACCATGGTGATTACTTTCTATTACATTGGTAAAATACATGGCAATGGAGCCTATGTCACTATTTATAATTATAGTGTCGTCCATCCATCAAGATGGATCCCCTAATTTATGGAAATGATTGAGTGTCTCAACACTTTTGCAATGTCCACATCACATGTGGTTATACTTTCATAGTGACTAACCAATGTTAAACATGCAACGTCTATGTTTTTTTGTGGTGACTCTAAAGTTGCAATGCTCATATGCATTTTATGTGTTATGAACTCCACTTAGTAAGACCTCAAGTCTATCGCAGGTCACAATTCTGTCACTTAATCAACTTCAAGTTGAGATCTCGTGATCAAATATTTTCATATGCCCTTAATACACTTTACATCCTCTTATGATGGTACTACAATTTTCCATGATGAAGAAACATAGAATTTCTTAAAATCATCAAATTCACCCAACAGGTGATATACCATTATTTGAAATATTTGCGGGTACTGAGAATACTATGCAATACAGTGGTCACGAAATAGAACCATGAGGAATACGAAGTAACGTGGAGGCTAATAGACAACCAAAGACAAAATTACCTCTTAAATAGGGAATATATCGTTTTCAAACGATCACAAAGACAACTCTCAAGTTTGTCAAATGTGTGGTTATACAAAGATTATACCTATGATTACCAAACCCTCAAATACATAGTCAAACCACACCACATATTTGGGATAAATTTTAAGATTTGCAAACTTACAACCAGAAAATATCCTGGTAAATCATTGTTCTCAAATCTTCATAGAAGGAGAGAACCAAAAATCTAGTGCAAGAAAAGGATGGTGAATTCCATTGCACCGATGATATGTTTACGTAATAATTTTTTTAATAACATTGGAGACCTCATGTAATCTCCTAGTTATTCCCAAAATATTATTAGCCTATACTTGTTCTACTACAAGTAGTGCGATGTTCAATATCTTATTTCCCGGACTTGATATTCGATAAATTTTGAATGTATGAATCAAGTCATACTCAATATTGTTGCGTACACAATAATTTTCTAGATCTTAATAAATTAAATATTTGGCTTGGTAGCCTTAACCATCCTGGTTTGGGGATGATTAGAAAATTATTGGCAATCCTGTTGGTCACAACTTATCAAGTTACAAATTTTCCCAAATCATCAGATTTTATGTGCACCGCATGTGCCCTAGGGGAAATAAGTTTTAAGGCACTCTCACCTTAAAATTCTAAGCATGACACTTATTCTTCCTTGAACACATTCAAAAGATATGTCTGGATTGCTTAACCATTATCTGGGGTAATTTAGATACTTCATGGTACTCATATACACATTCATAAAATGTTTTTAAGTGTGTCTCACACACAACCATGCATGCTCTTACTAAATAAATTGCTCAACTTATCAAAGTATGAGCAAATTCTCCTGAAAACAGGATCTATAAACCCATTCAAATGAAGAATGTTGTTGAACTCATTCAATGAGCATTTTTTTGCATTAAGTACTTTATGTACATACCCAGAATGGTTTAGCTAAATTTCTTATCAAAGAGAGTTAAATGAATTACATGACCACTTTTAAAGAATTGTAAATTTACCAGCCTCTTGCTGGACACATACGGCCTTACACACCGTAAGTATGATCTAAATCATACCAACTGCATATCATACTACTTTCCCCCTTGTAGTTACTGCATGGAAATCAACAAAGTATTTCTTATCTGCGATAATTCTGTTACATACCGATATCACCACTCCGGCGTACATCAATGGGCACTCACGAAAATTAGGGATCTATGTGAGGAATAACAATTTATCCGTCAATCAAAATTATTCATAGCCCGTATGCTGATTGCATCAGCAATAAGGATATTTTTCGGCATTAGGGGGAGATAAGTACCACAAAGAATGTCGAAAAATAAATTAGAAATGTTATTGACATTCAATCCTTATATCCATGTACTCAAAGAATCTAAACTAGAAGTTTAGAGAATCATATATTTGCAACACATTGCAAATCTGCCACATACATTTACTGATAACAAGGTGTTACTAAATTCTATATTCCTGCAGTAAAGTGTTAGAAAGAGTGGAGGTACCTGATAAACCACTCTTCTCCCCAAATGAGAGAAAGAGGGGGAGAAAATCTGACAAGACGAGATACAATTTCTCATATGCTTCCACGGGAACAGAGGAAATCAAATCCTCAACCAGTAAATGTAGTTCAACATCAAGTTGAAAGACACCTCACTGGATGCTCATCATCCAAAGCCCGACATAAATGTGCACAAATGTTTTGGTGCCGGGACATCGAAACACCTTGACTCCATTTGTTATAGGAAATCACAAGGAGTTAAAAAGGAATAAATATTTTATCCACAAACTTCAATGATTCCATCAGAATCATATAAACTAAAGACTACATTTGTCGACATATATTTCTTCTCAAATTGCTAAAATCTTTTGGGCCCTAAACCAAAATCCATGGTAGAGTGCCTCTTGCACTCATATTGGTTCACATAAAAGGAAGCAAGTAACGAAGAATAGCACTCGCTCTATAAACGAGTAGTATTTACTGCAATAATACCTACTCCTCATAAGTATCGTCCCTACGGAATACTAAAAACTTCTCATTCATAGACAAAGTCAATGAGGTGGTGAGAAAGCGAGGCTTGTAGCAAAAGCGTTCACGCAGAGACCTGACATCGATGACGATGTAACATACCCGCTTGGTATGAGTGGAATAATGTTTCGATACTAAATATCATTGGCAATAAAAATAATAATAATAATATCCATGCAGTTGATGGATGAAGTGGCTACATACTCATATGAGTCACTCACTTCGGAAATCTCTATTGAAGTCCCTAAAGGGCTTATACTTCCGAATCCAAAAGCAAATCGCAACAAGTTTTGTGTAAAACTTCATAAGTCACTCCATGACTTGAAATAGTCGGAAATCATATGGTACTACTGACTAAATGAGTTCCTTCTTCAAAAGGATTACTCGAATAATGATGATTATTTACATGTTTAATAAAGGAATCCCAAATTTTATTTCCTTTCATCACCTTAGTGTATATTGATAACCTCATCATCAATGTCTATACAAGACCTAAACATACACATAATCATCTCCAGACGAAAATTTTGGATTTAACCAAATTTAGCTTACAACTTGAGCATTCTCTCAAGAATACGTACCAGTCTACATATATCCAAGACATGTACGAGAAGTTCTATGTGGATATATCATACCAATAAAGGACATGTACTATGGCCCTGATAGGGTACAAATCCATTCATACCTAGGGGTGATAATGAAGTGATATCAGGACCTGAAGTTCTATATCTCACTAATGTCAATGCACTCATATCATTGCAAACTACGTTAGGCCTGACACTATATTTGCTATCTTTGTTCAGAGTGCAACCCCTAACAAAAGGTATATGGTTGATATAAGAAATATTAGCTTATATCTCAAGCTCACAATAAATCTTGGACAATACCATCAGGAAAATAAAAATATGACCATAATGTTGGGAATCGTAGCATAATTTTAAAATTTTCCTACGCTCACCAAGATGCATCTATGGAGTATACTAGCAACGAGGGGAAAGGAGTGCATCTACATACCCTTGTAGATCGTGAGCGGAAGCGTTCCAATGAACGTGGATGACGGAGTCGTACTCGCCGTGATTCAAATCACCGATGACCGAGTGCCGAACGGACGGCACCTCCGCGTTCAACACACGTACGGTGCAGCGACGTCTCCTCCTTCTTGATCCAGCAAGGGGGGAGGAGAGGTTGATGGAGATCCAGCAGCACGACGGCGTGGTGGTGGATGTAGCGGGATCTCGGCAGGGCTTCGCCGAGCGTCTGCGAGAGGGAGAGGTGTAGCAGGGGAGGAGGGAGGCACCCAAGGCTGTAATGTTACTGCCCTCCCTCCCCCCCTTTTATATAGGCCCCCTGGGAGGGGGGGCCGCCGGCCAAGATCCATCTGGAGGGGGGGCGGCGGCCAAGGGGGGTGGCTTGCCCCCCAAGGCAAGTGGGGCGCCCCCCCACCCTAGGGTTTCCAACCCTAGGCGCAGGGGGAAGGCCCATGGGGGGCGCCCAGCCCACTAGGGGCTGGTTCCCTTCCCACTTCAGCCCACGGGGCCCTCCGGGATAGGTGGCCCCACCCGGTGGACCCCCGGGACCCTTCCGGTGGTCCCGGTACAATACCGGTAACCCCCGAAACTTTCCCGGTGGCCGAAACTTGACTTCCTATATATAATTCTTCACCTCCGGACCATTTCGGAACTCCTCGTGACGTCCAGGATCTCATCCGGGACTCCGAACAACTTTCGGGTTTCCGCATACACATATCTCTACAACCCTAGCGTCACCGAACCTTAAGTGTGTAGACCCTACGGGTTCGGGAGACATGCAGACATGACCGAGACGCCTCTCCGGTTAATAACAAACAGCGGGATCTGGATACCCATGTTGGCTCCCACATGTTCCACGACGATCTCATCGGATGAACCACGATGTCGAGGATTCAATCAATCCCGTATGCAATTCCCTTTGTCAATCGGTATGTTACTTGCCTGAGATTCGATCGTCGGTATCCCAATACCTTGTTCAATCTCGTTACCGGCAAGTATCTTTACTCGTACCGCAATGCATGATCCCGTGACTAACGCCTTAGTCACATAGAGCTCATTATGATGATGCATTACCGAGTGGGCCCAGAGATACCTCTCCGTCACACGGAGTGACAAATCCCAGTCTCGATCCGTGCCAACCCAACAGACACTTTCGGAGATACCCGTAGTGCACCTTTATAGTCACCCAGTTACGTTGTGACGTTTGGCACACCCAAAGCACTCCTACGGTATCCGGGAGTTGCACGATTCTCATGGTCTAAGGAAAAGATACTTGACATTGGAAAAGCTCTAGCAAACGAAACTACACGATCTTTTATGCCATGCTTAGGATTGGGTCTTGTCCATCACATCATTCTCCTAATGATGTGATCCCGTTATCAATGACATCCAATGTCCATAGTCAGGAAACCATGACTATCTGTTGATCAACGAGCTAGTCAACTAGAGGCTTACTAGGGACACGTTGTGGTCTATGTATTCACACATGTATTACGATTTCCGGACAATACAATTATAGCATGAACAATAGACAATTACCATGAACAAAGAAATATAATAATAACCATTTATTATTGCCTCTAGGGCATATTTCCAACAGTCTCCCACTTGCACTAGAGTCAATAATCTAGTTACATTGTGATGAATCGAACACCCATTGCGTCCTGGTGTTGATCATGTTTTGCCCTAGGGAGAGGTTTAGTCAACGGATCTGCTACATTCAGGTCTGTATGTACTTTACAAATATCTATGTCTCCATTTTGAACACTTTCACGAATGGAGTTGAAGCGACGCTTGATATGCCTGGTCTTCCTATGAAACCTGGGCTCCTTCGCAAGAGCAATAGCTCCAGTGTTGTCACAGAAGAGAGTCATCGGGCCCGACGCATTGGGAATCACCCCTAGGTCGGTAATGAACTCCTTCATCCAAACTGCTTCCTGCGCTGCCTCCGAGGCTGCCATGTATTCCGCTTCACATGTAGATCCCGCCACGACGCTTTGCTTGCAACTGCACCAGCTTACTGCTCCTCCATTCAAAATATACACGTATCCGGTTTGTGACTTCGAGTCATCCAGATCTGTGTCGAAGCTAGCGTCGACGTAACCCTTTACGACGAACTCTTCGTCACCTCCATAAACGAGAAACATGTCCTTAGTCCTCTTCAGGTACTTCAGGATATTCTTGACCGCTGTCCAGTGTTCCATGTCGGGATTACTTTGGTACCTTCCTACCAAACTTACGACAAGGTTTACATCAGGTCTGGTACACAGCATGGCATACATAATAGACCCTATGGCCGAGGCATAGGGGATGACACTCATCTTTTCTATATCTTCTGCCGTGGTCGGGCATTGAGCCGTGCTCAATTGCACACCTTGCAATACAGGCAAGAACCCCTTCTTGGACTGATCCATATTGAACTTCTTTAATATCTTGTCAAGGTATGTACTCTGTGAAAGACCAATGAGGCGTCTCGATCTATCTCTATAGATCTTGATGCCTAATATATAAGCAGCTTCTCCAAGGTCCTTCATTGAAAAACACTTATTCAAATAGGCCTTTATCCTTTCCAAGAATTCTATATCATTTCCCATCAATAGTATGTCATCCACATATAATATGAGAAATGCTACAGAGCTCCCACTCACTTTCTTGTAAACACAGGCTTCTCCATAAGTCTGTGTAAACCCAAACGCTTTGATCATCTCATCAAAGCGAATGTTCCAACTCCGAGATGCTTGCACCAGCCCATAGATTGAGCGCTGGAGCTTGCATACTTTGTTAGCATTCTTAGGATCGACAAAACCTTCCGGCTGCATCATATACAACTCTTCCTTAAGGAAGCCATTAAGGAATGCCGTTTTGACATCCATCTGCCATATCTCATAATCATAGTATGCGGCAATTGCTAACATGATTCGGACGGACTTCAGCTTCGCTACGGGTGAGAAAGTCTCATCGTAGTCAACCCCTTGAACTTGTCGATAACCCTTAGCGACAAGTCGAGCCTTATAGATGGTCACATTACCATCCGCGTCTGTCTTCTTCTTAAAGATCCATTTGTTTTCTATGGCTCGCCGATCATCGGGCAAGTCAGTCAAAGTCCATACTTCGTTTTCATACATGGATCCTATCTCGGATTTCATGGCTTCTAGCCATTTGTCGGAATCCGGGCCCGCCATCGCTTCTTCATAGTTCGAAGGTTCACCGTTATCTAACAACATGATTTCCAGGACAGGGTTGTCGTACCACTCTGGTGCGGAACGTGTCCTTGTGGACCTACGAAGTTCAGTAGTAACTTGATCCGAAGCTTCATGATCATCATCATTAACTTCCTCCCCAGTCGGTGTAGGCACCACAGGAACATCTTCCCGCGCTGCGCTACTTTCTGGTTCGGAAGGGGTGACTATCACCTCATCAAGTTCCACTTTCCTCCCACTCAATTCTTTCGAGAGAAACTCCTTCTCCAGAAAGGACCCATTCTTGGCAACGAAGATCTTGCCTTCGGATCTGAGGTAGAAGGTATACCCAATGGTTTCCTTAGGGTATCCTATGAAGACGCATTTCTCCGATTTGG
Organism: Aegilops tauschii subsp. strangulata; assembly: GCF_002575655.3. NCBI lineage: Eukaryota > Viridiplantae > Streptophyta > Magnoliopsida > Poales > Poaceae > Aegilops > Aegilops tauschii. Next base: position 467,052,989 of record NC_053035.3, read on the forward strand.
GTTCGAGCTTTTCAGGTTGAAGTTTCTTGACATAAGCATCGCATCCCCAAACTTTTAGAAACGACAGCTTAGGTTTCTTCCCAAACCATAATTCATACGGTGTCGTCTCAACGGATTTCGACGGAGCCCTATTTAAAGTGAATGCAGCAGTCTCTAAAGCATAGCCCCAAAATGAGAGCGGTAAATCGGTAAGAGACATCATAGATCGCACCATATCCAATAGAGTGCGATTACGACGTTCGGACACACCGTTTCTCTGAGGTGTTCCAGCCGGCGTGAGTTGTGAAACTATTCCACATTTCCTTAAGTGTGCACCAAACTCGTGACTTAAATATTCTCCACCACGATCTGATCGTAAGAATTTTATTTTCCTGTCACGTTGATTCTCGACCTCACTCTGAAATTCCTTGAACTTTTCAAAGGTTTCAGACTTGTGTTTCATTAGGTAGACATACCCATATCTACTTAAGTCATCAGTGAGAGTGAGAACATAACGATATCCTCTGCGAGCCTCAACACTCATTGGACCGCACACATCGGTATGTATGATTTCCAATATGTTGGTTGCTCGCTCCATTGTTCCGGAGAACGGAGTCTTGGTCATCTTACCCATGAGGCATGGTTCGCATGTGTCAAATGATTCGTAATCAAGAGACTCCAAAAGTCCATCTACATGGAGCTTCTTCATGCGCTTGACACCAATGTGACCAAGGCGGCAGTGCCACAAGTATGTGGGACTATCGTTATCAACTTTACATCTTTTGGTATTCACACTATGAACATGTGTAACATCACGTTCGAGATTCATCAAGAATAAACCATTGACCAGCGGGGCATGACCATAAAACATATCTCTCAAATAAATAGAACAACCATTATTCTCGAATTTAAATGAGTAGCCATCTCGAATTAAACGAGATCCAGATACAATGTTCATGCTCAAAGCTGGCACTAAATAACAATTATTGAGGTTTAAAACTAATCCCGTAGGTAGATGCAGAGGTAGCGTGCCGACGGCGATCACATCGACCTTGGAACCATTCCCAACGCGCATCGTCACCTCGTCCTTCGCCAGTCTCCATTTATTCCATAGTTCCTGTTTTGAGTTACAAATATGAGCAACCGCACCGGTATCAAATACCCAGGAGCTACTACGAGTACTGGTAAGGTACACATCAATTACATGTATATCACATATACCTTTGGTGTTGCCGGCCTTCTTGTCCGCTAAGTATTTGGGGCAGTTCCGCTTCCAGTGACCACTTCCCTTGCAATAAAAGCACTCTGTCTTAGGCTTGGGTCCATTCCTTGGCTTCTTACCGGCAACTGGCTTACCGGGCGCGGCAACTCCCTTGCCGTCCTTCTTGAAGTTCTTCTTACCCTTGCCCTTCTTGAACTTAGTGGTTTTATTCACCATCAACACTTGATGTTCTTTTCTGATCTCCACCTCCGCTGATTTCAGCATTGAATATACCTCAGGAATGGTCTTTTCCATCCCCTGCATATTGAAGTTCATCACAAAGCTCTTGTAGCTTGGTGGAAGCGACTGGAGGATTCTGTCAATGACCGCGTCATCCGGGAGATTAACTCCCAGCTGAGTCAAGCGGTTGTGCAACCCAGACATTCTGAGTATGTGCTCACTAACAGAACTATTCTCCTCCATTTTACAGCTGAAGAACTTGTCGGAGACATCATATCTCTCGACCCGGGCATGAGCTTGGAAAACCATTTTCAGCTCCTCGAACATCTCATATGCTCCATGTTTCTCAAAACGCTTTTGGAGACCCGGTTCTAAGCTGTAAAGCATGCCGCGCTGAACGAGGGAGTAATCATCAGCACGTGATTGCCAAGCGTTCATAACGTCTTGGTTCTCTGGGATTGGTGCTTCACCTAGTGGTGCTTCTAAGACATAATCTTTCTTGGCTACTATGAGGATGATCCTCAGGTTCCGGACCCAGTCCGTATAGTTGCTGCCATCATCTTTCAGCTTGGTTTTCTCTAGGAACGCGTTGAAATTGAGGACAACGTTGGCCATTTGATCTACAAGACATAGTGTAAAGATTTTAGACTAAGTTCGTGGTAATTAAGTTCATATAATCAAATTATTTAATGAACTCCCACTCAGATAGACATCCCTCTAGTCATCTAAGTGAAACATGATCCGAGTTAACTAGGCCGTGTCCGATCATCACGTGAGACGGACTAGTCAAGATCGGTGAACATCTCCATGTTGATCGTATCTTCTATACGACTCATGCTCGACCTTTCGGTCCTCCGTGTTCCGAGGCCATGTCTGTACATGCTAGGCTCGTCAAGTCAACCTAAGTGTATTGCGTGTGTTCCGAGGCCATGTTTGTACATGCTAGGCTCGTCAACACCCGTTGTATGCGAACGTTAGAATCTATCACACCCGATCATCACGTGGTGCTTCGAAACAACGAACCTTCGCAACGGTGCACAGTTAGGGTGAACACTTTCTTGAAATTATTATAAGGGATCATCTTACTTACTACCGTCGTTCTAAGCAAATAAGATGCAAAAACATGATAAACATCACATGCAATCAAATAGTGACATGATATGGCCAATATCATTATGCTCCTTTGATCTCCATCTTCGGGGCACCATGATCATCTTCGTCACCGGCATGACACCATGATCTCCATCATCATGATCTCCATCATTGTGTCTTCATGAAGTCGTCACGCCAACGATTACTTCTACTTCTATGGCTAACGCGTTTAGCAACAAAGTAAAGTAATTTACATGGCGTTATTCAATGACACGCAGGTCATACAAAATAATAAAGACAACTCCTATGGCTCCTGCCAGTTGTCATACTCATCGACATGCAAGTCGTGATTCCTATTACAATAATATGATCAATCTCATACATCACATATATCATTCATCACATCTTCTGGCCATATCACATCACATAACACATGCTGCAAAAACAAGTTAGACGTCCTCTAATTGTTGTTGCAAGTTTTTACGTGGTTTGTAGGTTTCTAGCAAGAACGTTTCTTACCTACGTATGACCACAACGTGATTTGCCAATTTCTATTTACCCTTCATAAGGACCCTTTTCATCGAATCCGTTCCGACTAAAGTAGGAGAGACAGACACCCGCTAGCCACCTTATGCAACTAGTGCATGTCAGTCGGTGGAACCTGTCTCACGTAAGCGTACGTGTAAGGTCGGTCCGGGCCGCTTCATCCCACAATGCCGCCGAAACAAGATACGACTAGTAGTGGCAAGAAGAATTGGCAACATCAACGCCCACAACTACTTTGTGTTCTACTCGTGCATAGTAACTACGCATAGACCTGGCTCATGATGCCACTGTTGGGAATCGTAGCATAATTTTAAAATTTTCCTACGCTCACCAAGATGCATCTATGGAGTATACTAGCAACGAGGGGAAAGGAGTGCATCTACATACCCTTGTAGATCGCGAGCGGAAGCGTTCCAATGAATGGATGACGGAGTCGTACTCGCCGTGATTCAAATCGCCGATGACCGAGTGTCGAACGGACGGCACCTCCGCGTTCAACACACGTACGGTGCAACGACGTCTCCTCCTTCTTGATCCAGCAGGGGAGACGAGAGGTTGATGGAGATCCAGCAGCACGACGGTGTGCTGGTGGATGTAGCGGGATCTCGGCAGGGCTTCGCCGAGCGTCTGTGAGAGGGAGAGGTGTAGCAGGGGAGGAGGGAGGCGCCCAAGGCTGTAATGTTGCTGCCCTCCCTCCCCCCCCCACCCTTTTATATAGGCCCCCTGGGAGGGGGGGCCGCCGGCCAAGATCCATCTGGAGGGGGGGGGCGGCCAAGGGGGTGGCTTGCCCCCCAAGGCAAGTGGGGCGCCCCCCCCCCCACCCTAGGGTTTCCAACCCTAGGCGCAGGGGGAAGGCCCATGGGGGGCGCCCAGCCCACTAGGGGCTGGTTCCCTTCCCACTTCAGCCCACGGGGCCCTCCGGGATAGGTGGCCCCACCCGATGGACCCCCGGGACCCTTCCGGTGGTCCCGGTACAATACCGGTAACCCCCAAAACTTTCCCGGTGGCCGAAACTTGACTTCCTATATATAATTCTTCACCTCCGGACCATTCCGGAACTCCTCGTGACGTCCGGGATCTCATTCGGGACTCCGAACAACTTTCGGGTTTCCGCATACACATATCTCTACAACCCTAGCGTCACCGAACCTTAAGTGTGTAGACCCTACGGGTTCGGGAGACATGCAGACATGACCGAGACGCCTCTCCGGTTAATAACCAACAGCGGGATCTGGATACCCATGTTGGCTCCCACATGTTCCACGACGATCTCATCGGATGAACCACGATGTCGAGGATTCAATCAATCCCGTATGCAATTCCCTTTGTCAATCGGTATGTTACTTGCCCGAGATTCGATCGTCGGTATCCCAATACCTTGTTCAATCTCGTTACCGGCAAGTCTCTTTACTCGTACCGCAATGCATGATCCCGTGACTAACGCCTTAGTCACATAGAGCTCATTATGATGATGCATTACCGAGTGGGCCCAGAGATACCTCTCCGTCACACGGAGTGACAAATCCTAGTCTCGATCCGTGCCAACCCAACAGACACTTTCGGAGATACCCGTAGTGCACCTTTATAGTCACCCAGTTATGTTGTGACTTTTGGCACACCCAAAGCACTCCTACGGTATCTGGGAGTTGCACGATCTCATGGTCTAAGGAAAAGATACTTGACATTGGAAAAGCTCTAGCAAACGAAACTACACGATCTTTTATGCCATGCTTAGGATTGGGTCTTGTCCATCACAACATTCTCCTAATGATGTGACCCCGTTATCAATGACATCCAATGTCCATAGTCAGGAAACCATGACTATCTGTTGATCAACGAGCTAGTCAACTAGAGGCTTACTAGGGACACGTTGTGGTCTATGTATTCACACGTGTATTACGATTTCCGGACAATACAATTATAGCATGAACAATAGACAATTATCATGAACAAAGAAATATAATAATAACCATTTATTATTGCCTCTAGGGCATATTTCCAACACATAATATGATGTAATGATATTGGCTCCTTATTTGATCCCAACAATGCCATATCAATGACTGAATTCACTATAATAGTCTTCTCATGAAAGTCATCTAAATATACTTTAACAACTATTTCCACTTATCATTCTTTAAAAGCATTGCAAAATATGCATGGCTCGGTAGAATGATTAACCACACTCGAAATCATGTGGTTGAAATTCATCAGAATCACATAACTTGATTTTATCAAGATTCTACCACTTGTGTTACTCAATACCTACAGGTTATATGAAGAGCAATATCATAAAGCACATTGCTTGAAATCACTTATCCTTACGAATTACAGAAAGTGAGGAAACAATTTGCAAACAAAATATTGTGAAAATCCTACAGATTATTCACAATGCCATGGTCATGTCAATGGAATTGGTATGACACATCCTCCAGATTTGCAAACTTCAGGGGGAGTAATCTCCAAAACTATAACCTGTTAACAATTGTAAGATTGCATATGTTGTACTCTTTTTCCCTTCATGAGTTTTTCCCTAATGGTTTCTCATAAAAGGTTTTTAACGAGACAATATAAACACAAGTGCCCATATATGTCATACACTTTCTCCTTATATTTTCCCACTGGGTTTTAAAGGAGTTTTGAATGGCATATCATATCGCTCTTTTCCCTTATGAGTTTTCTATCAAAGTTTCTCATAATGGTTTTTAATGAGGCAATATGTTATCAAAGATAATACGTCATACTTTCTATTTTTCCTATCGGTATTTTTAAAGAAAGGACTCAAGACATATTAATTGTTCTCTAAACTCATCAATGATTTTTCTCCTTCTTCAAAGGTTTTTCTCATATGAGTTATCAAGAGACAATAATCATTATATGTTGCATCATTTCTCCTTATTATTTTTTTTCCACTGGGTTTAAAGGAGTTTTAGCAACATATCTGCACTATTCTCCTCATATTTTTCCCACAGGGTTTTTGGAGGAGACATTCAAGATTATTCAAAGATTTTGTCAAGATGATGGATGTACCAAAGAAGAGGCGTTGTACAAGGGGGAGTGTTAAGAATAGAATAGTTGCTTATTAATTAAGTTAATTGTTAGATAGGTTGCTTGGTTCTCAAGCAATCATGTACTTCCTTGGTTCTCAAGGCAACTATGTAATTCCTTGGCTCTCAAGTAACTATGTATTTACTTGACCGCCAAGCACCATGTGTACTTCCGTCTGGGTATAAATACCCCACTTCTATCATCAATAAAGATCGATGGATCATCTTTCATTCAAACTCTTTCGTTCTTTACTTTTCACTCAAAACGGAATCGCAAGCTCATTCTTCTGGCCAGTCGTGGTGTACAGCAGAGCAGAGGCGGAGGCGCGGGGCCAAACACCGACAGATTGTCCGGCGAACTGGCGTCGTAACTTCGCTCAGTCACCGGCTTCGTTGTCGATATCGCCGTGGTCATACTGATACTCCACGCGTACGCGGTAATTCAAAGTTGCCAAGTTGCAATCACCATGCCGTGTTCCCCCCAGTTTAATCTGTGATATGAACCACCCATAGATAGGTACGCTCTCCCCTTTTATCCCAGGTGGTCAAACCGATCAACTCGATCCACTTCCTTGACTTTTACACGCGGTAACAAGTTTCTATCTGCTGAAATTTTATTATGTGTGAAGTGTTTTGTAGTAGTTACGATGAATCTATATAATAGATCTGATCTTTTCGCAATAAAAGAAAAACATGATGACAAATTTTTTTAGGGGTGGTGACAAGTTTTTTTTTAAGTAAAAACCGTATGGGGCGACGGTATTTTGCCCGGCCCAATACTATAGCTGCGCACGAGTTTTTTCCTGTGGTTTTGTTAGATGGTTTAACTTTTTTGCAGCGGTTTTCTATTGTTTCATCGGTTTTTGCATTTTCCTTATCCATTTTTTACTTTTTCATCGATTTTCACTTTTCACCGGTTTTCTGAATTATTTATTTTTATTTTTTATTCTTAACACATGTCTTCATATTACGCACTGTATATTTTTTTTTCTACATCAGGAATATTTCTTTTATACAAGTTTCACATTTTTCAACAGATGTTTAAGAATTTTTTCAAACATATGTTTTGATGACTATTTTTATCCATACACATTGTACATTTTTGGTGTACAGCCAAAATAATTTTTATATGCGTCTAACATTTTACATGATTAATATCTTTTTCAAATACATGTTTTGAACTTTTTAAATATCTGTTCAAAAAGTTCAAATACACATTGAAACATTTTTTTGAATGGTAAAAACATTTTTTAAACTATGTGAATTCTTTTTGTTGTGTAAACATTTAAAAAAAGTCATGAATATATTTCTGAAACTCATAACACTTTTGCCTACTCCTCTGGCACAACAAGAAACAGCTTGCACCTCAAGTGTGCCCCTGTTAATTGAATAGTACTTTATCGAGTCAAAAATCAGAAAAAAAAAATATAGCGATACTTTTATTCTTCATCGCCATATGTAAATACGTAACTAGATGATTAACCGAGTTATTCAACAAATTCTGCTGATGAAATTTTTATTTCATTTGGCTCCTTTATGGAAAGCCTCACTCCTTCACATTTATGTCAGCTATTCTATTTGAATGAAACAAAAGCTCTCCACATTCTAGATGTTCCTTATAGAGTAGGATAAATGTAATGAACATTATTTTGAATGGTACTAAATGTTTATTTGGATTACAGAAACATTTTTTTTACAATGTATGAACATTGGTTGAAAATGGCATGTACATGCTTTTAGAAACGCATGAACAATTTTGAAATGTCACCATTTTTTTTTTGAATGCTGTAAGCATTTTTAACGATTATCCTACAAAATATTTACACTTCCAAGTTCACGGTTTTTTTTTTGAGTAAGTGTAGGAATGTATGAGCGTAAAATGTTTTCAGTAATATGAATAAATGTCAAAAAACCAAACATATGAAGAAAAAACGTACGTCAGTGACCTATGGAAGATGGGGGATGTATTCGGTGCACCGGGGCAATTGGTGCTACTGGTGCACCGGTCCCCCGTTGTAGATTAAAAAATATTCAAAAAAATCCAAAAAACAATTTAGTGCATTCACACAACATCAAAGTATGTTATCGTAAAAATTGAAATCAAAATTCAAAACATTGCCCGTGATACAAAAATGACAATTTGACACTGAATAGTACATAACACAAGTTGGGTTTCAGTTTGGCCCATTAGCACATTGATGTCAAATTTATCATTTTTGTATCTTAAATAATTTTTCAAAATTTTGATTTGAGTTTTTGTGACAACATACATTGATAGTGTGTCAACGCATTAAATTTTTCCAGATTTTTCGAACATTTTTCAATGTGCAACAGGATCCGGTGCACCAGTAGCACCAATTACCTTGGTGTACCAGATACTATCCCATGGAAGATGCGGGAGCAACTAGTTAACGAGCGCTCCTTCGGGAGCCTCGCAACGATCAGCGGCACTTGGCGCGCTCTCAGCCATTCGCCACGTGTCGCGCTCTGGACGCTTCCTCCGGATTTTGTTTTTTTATTTTTCCGCACGCGTTTTCGGCTTTTTAAACGGGTTTTTTCCGGTTTTTTCGGCGTTTTGGTTTTCGCCCGGTCTTCCTTAGCTTTTCGTTCAAAAATAATTTCGGGAAAAAAATTTGCGTGAAAAAAACATGTTTTTTTCGCGAAAGTCACGGTTTTTTTCCGCGAGAGGCACGGTTGTGCTTTAGCTAGAGTCACGGCCGTGCCTTTCGGAAACGAAAAAAACACGTTTTCTGTTTTTTTTCTTTCGCGAGAGTCACGGTTTTGCTTCCGCGAGAGGCACGGTTGTGCTTTCGCGAGAGTCACAGCCGTGCCTCTCGGAAAGGGAAAAACAAAACGCGTTTTTTATTTTTTTTCTTTCACGAGAGTTACGATTTTGCTTCCGCGAGAGGCACGGTTCTGCTTTCGCGAGAGTAACCACTGTGCCTCTCGGAAAGGGAAAAAAATACGTGTTTTCTGGTTTTTTTTCTTTCGGGAGAGTCACAGTTTTGCTTTCGCGGGAGGCGTGGTTGTGCTTTTCGCGAGAGTCACGGCCGTGCCTCTCGGAAACGGAAAAAAAACGTGTTTTCTGTTTTTTTTCCTTCCACGAGAGTCACGGTTTTGTTTCCACGAGAGGCACGGTTGTGCTTTCGCGAGAGTCACGGCCGTGCCTCTTCCGGAAAGGGAAAAAACCGTGCTCCCGGTTCGGTTTTTTCACTCGGTTTTTTCGTCCAGTTTTTTTCGTGAAAAAAAAGTTCGTCAAAACCTATCAAGATGGTATCTAGTTTTGAAGATCTCGACGCGAGGAATCCAATGATGAAAACGGTTCGAGATTTGGACGCACGGTTTAAGAGATAAAACGTTTTGAATAAACGGATCTACGAAAAAGAGAAAACTCCCAGGTTGCGACAAGTGGCGCGTTACATGTGCACCATTTGTCGCAATCTGGAAAAGTGGAGTGTTCTTTGCAACGAGTACTCCCTCCTTAATTAGTGATTTCGGGAAGATGCGTGATCGCTACACATGTTCGCTTTCGAAAGGGACGCTTCTAGCTGGCTGGGCCTGGCACATTTAGCTAGTGTGGCACACTACGAGCGAGAGATAGATGCTCCGTAAGGCGTGCGTACATCGCTTATAGCGAATTGTATAGTCACGTCGCTCACAGGGGCCGGCGCAGCAATCACATGGTTAAGCGTGGCTGCTTAATTCAGTATGCCGTGGAAAAAAAGAACCAATCAGCACACAAATGTGTACGTAAGTAGTGTAGATTCTCTCTATGTTGTATTAAACCTTTTTTTATTTAGACATATTATGTCATTTATATTTCAAATATATTTTATTTTACTAAAAAATGAACATGTACAAAAATTTCCATCACGTATTTAGAGTTTTCATGTTATATTACACATTTGTTCAGTACATACTTCGAAAATATAAAATGATCATTTATGAAAAATGTCATCATGTCAGTAAAAAAAATTAATCATCGCATATGTAATAAATCTACATCGATCAAATATTACAAAATTGAGTATTTGAAACAAATGATCAAGTTTTCTAAAGAATCTTTGTCGCATATTAAAAAAGGTTTAAGTATTTTTAAAATTATTGATAAATTTACAAAAATTGTTTTGTAGTAATCTTGTTCAACCATTTTAAACAATATTCATATATTTTCCAAAAATGTTCATGTACTTTAAAAAACAACGTGCGTTTAAAAAATATGTAATGATAAAAATCAGACATCTTTAAAATGTTCATATCATAAATTATCACATATTCCTACATATGTTTATTTAATTTTTTAATAAAATCACATGTTTAAATATTGGTTGTGTAATTTTTAAATAGCGTTCAAACATTTTACAAAAAACATGCATTTTTCAAAAAGTGTTTTGAAATAAAAAAAACAGAAATAAAAAGCAGGAAAAATAAACAAAAAATCTGTCGAAAAAAAGGCTGGAAAAGAAAAACAAGAAAGAAACATTTGTTTCATGTTTGTGTTAAAAAAATCATCGTGTCTTAAAAAATGTTTATCATGTATGTAAGTTATATGTTAGAAAGTGTTCATTATCTACTTATGAAATGTTCATTGTATATAAAATAACAATCTGTGTTTATTATCACGATGTGCCTGAACAAAGTTCATCTGGTATTTATACCACGTTCATGTATACATTACAGGATCCAGACAATAAGTTCCACAACAATCCTTAGAAACTTCACAAAACCGCTCACATCGCACTCAATGAGCAGGCCCGGTTCGTCCATCACTAGAGGTGACGGTAGCAATGGTCTGGCACTAGCCTAGACCTCCCTTCCCTAAAAAAAAAAAACCTAGACCTACCTCCCCCCACCCCAAAAGAAAAACTAAGCCAAACCTAGTAGTTGCGTCAAATTGTCGATCACCCGCACGGAATCGAGCGAGCGTGCCAAGCCATTACCTCTAGGAGCTGGATACTTTCTTCACTAGCATTGGGGGGGGGGGGGGGGGCAGTTTAAAAAAACACAAAGCATATTTGTTTTACAAAGAGAACAAATTTTGACGACATATCCCGTGGGTGGGGGCATATCTTTCCCTTGGTCGCTACGTACATCCCGTCCGACGGACAGACCGTCAGAGCAGCACGCTCTCCGTAGGCTGAGGGGACCCCGTTCCCATGCCGCTAACAATGCCAGAGGTAAGTGGGGCTTATATACCGAAGTAAGTGATATATAGCCTTCTCGAGATACAGAACTCTTTTTTTTAGAGAAAAATAGTTTTTTTTAGAATAGATACAACACTGGTGAAGGCCATCATATTATTTTTGTAATTTCTTTATACTTTAAAATATTATAAATATTACAAGAAAAACATTTGAAAAATGTTGAATACGTATTTTAAAAATATTGAACAAGTATTTAAAATATGTTCATCATGTATAAAAAAATATTGAGCAAGTATTTGAAAAATGTTACACAAGTATTTGAAAAAATGATGAACATGTATATGAAAATGTTAAACAAGGATTTAAAAAATATTGAACAATTATTTGAAAAATTGTTGATCATGTATATGAGAATGTACAATGAAAAACAAAAAAAATGAAAACCGAAGAACAAACAAAAGAAACGAAAGAAATACAGAAATTAGAAAAAACTGAAGAAAGAAATGAAAAAATTAAAAAAAAAATGTAAAAAGAATACAAAAATAAAAAAATAAAAAACGGACAAGGAAAAAAGAAAAGAAACAAAAGAAAACCAAAAAGCATTGAAAACTGAAGAAAACGAAATGAAAAAAGAATAAAAATGAAGCAGTAGAAAAGAAAAATAAATAAAAAGCCAAAAGAAGAAGAAAACCGAATAACATAGAAGAAATCGGAGAAAGAAAAAAAACGAAAACCAGCTCGTTATGCCTCAAGTACGATGCGTCCAGCTACTCTAACACGAACTCGACTTGAGCTTGGTGGCTAGAGCCCTGCGCAACACCCGATTCTTGGGTTCCCTTATTTCCTTTTGTCTTTTTTAAAGATTGCGCGGGTATAACGGGCCGGCCTGGCACTGTAGCGTTTACGCGAGAACTGCTTTCCATCTCGCTTAAAGCGAGAATTAGCCCTTGCATCGTCCCCGTGCCGATCGCTCAGGTTTTGCTGGAGTAGGGTGCACCGGCACACTAGCTCTGACCCCTACGTTGTTCTGTAGCGTACCGTAGTATTAGCAATACCATCCTTGCCCATAAGACTCTGATTCTTGGTTCCTCCTAATTTTTCTATAAAATCAACATGCTTTTCTTTATTCTGGATAGGTATGATCTGTGGGATTTTTTGCTTTCATAAAAAAAGGTCATGACTCAGAAAAAGTTGTATGGATTTAAAATAAAACTTTGTGAATTAGAAAAATGGTCACAGTGTGAAAAAATGTTCACGGATTTAAAAAAAATCATTAATTCGAAAAATAATCAAAAATCTAAAAATGCTCAGGAATTTGAAAATGTTAAAGAATTCATAAAATTGATCATGAATATGAATAATGTCCACGAATCTGAAAAATGTATTGTTAAAAAAATCACAAATGAAAAAATTGTTCAGCCTTTTGAAAAATTCTTCAATTTAGAAACTTCACAAATTTAACAAATAAATGAATTTTAAAATGTTCAATTTTTTTAAAATATTCACTAAATAAAAAAATGCCACTATTAATGAATTATTGTTTTCACAAACTCAAAAAATGTTTCTCAAATTCAAAACAATGCTCGCTAACTCAGAAACAGTTCATGCTGTCGAAAAATGTCAAATTCAAAAAGATGTCCACGAATAAAAAAAGGAAAATGAAAAATGAACAATAAAAATGAAAACTAAAGGAAAGAAAGAAAAACGAAAAAAAAGGAAGACAAAAATCAAAAAACCTCCTAGGAAAACCCCAGGAAAAAGGTTCCGAAAGCTTTCCAAAATCGGATGAGAAGGTTCCAGATGTTCAGAAAACTACTCGTTTTCTTCCCGCAACCGCTCGCTTGTGTGCCCCTAATGGTCGGCCCAAATTTGAACTCTTGTGGGCGATCGCGATGATATGTATCGCAATAAGTGATACATATCATTCGCCAAGGGAGAGAAGCATAATGCATTTTCCATCGGCTCCGATGGATTCCTGGGTGCCTTTCCCAAGGCCCGTTGGGATATTATCAAGTCGGACATTATGTTCCCATCAATCATTTCTTTGATCTTCGTGCTACTCACTTTCATTGATTGAACTCCGTCAACATTGCTCTCATTCTAAAGAATGGCGAGGACATTGCCGACTTCCGCCCCATCAATCTTATCCATGTCGTCGCTAAGCTAATTGCTAAAATGATGTCCAACCGACTTACCCCGCACATGAATGAGCTCTTCTCATACGCCCAACGTGCATTCATTAAAAAAAGATGCATCCACGACAACTTCATGTATGTGCGTAATCTCGCGAGACGCTTCTACAATTGGGAAATCCTAGCGTCTCTTCAAACTTGATATTAAAAAAAGCCTTCGACTCGGTTCGGTGGTCCTTCCTCCTCGAACTGCCTTGACACCTTGGTTTCCCACTTCACTTCATAGGTTGGGTTTCGACACTGCTGCCCTCGGCTTCGTCGCGCATTCTGCTCAATGGCGTGCCTGACGATTCCACCAAGCTTGGTTATGGGTTGAGGCATGGAAGCATCTACCCCCTGCTATTCATCCTCACATTCAGGTGAAGGCCACGGCTCAGAGAAACCTTCATCCCCTTGGTGGAAATGCTATGCGTATCCATAGTTCGCTTTACACGGACGACGTCGTTGTTTCTCTTGCACCCATTAAGGAGGACGTCCAGTTCTTCAAATTGTTCCAAAAGTTTTGTTGCCCCAATCCGTTCCGAAAATGTTGATCTTCCGGACATCTTCCAGTCCTGACCGGCCAAGTATTCCTCCTTTCCGACGAATATACCTTGGTTTGCCTTTGTCAAGAGGTTGAAGAGAGTTCACTACAAGCCCCTTGAGGACAATAGTCAGTTCACTCCTTGGGTGGGAAGGCATATTGCCTCAGCGGGTCATGCGATCTTGGTCAAGTCGATCCTCATGGCGATTGCTATCTACTACATGACAGTGTTAGATTTACCGATGGTGGTCAAGAACAAGATCGATGCGCTCAGACGTGCTTTCCTTTGGGCAGGTTGTGATAAGGTCATAGGTGGAATATGCAAGCTAAATTGGAAGCAAGTGTGCAAGTCCAACCTACATGGAGGCCTTGGAATCCTAAATCTTGACAAGTTTTCCATTCCCCTTCGCCTCCGGTGCTTGTGGGCTGAGTGGCTTCACCCGTACAAGCCATGGTTTGGCTTGGGAACCCCTTGTGATGCCAATGGCCGAGATATCTTTGTCGCGACTACCAAGGTCCAAGTTGGGTATGGCATGTGTGCCAAGTACTGGGAGTCACCTTTGCTCAAGGGGATTAGGCCCAATGATGTGGCTCCAAAAATCTATGATTTGTCGAAGAAGAAAATTGCTTGGTTCAAATGGCTTTACACGACAACTACTGGACTTCCCAGGTGGACATTCTTCAAGGCATCCCCGTCGAACACATCTTTGAGTTTGTCAACCTTTGGGAGAGGCTCTCCCATGTCCACCTTAATATTGACAAGCCCGACACTATCACTTGGAAGTTCACTACTGGCGGACACTACTCGGCGGCGTCGGCATACAAGGCACAATTCTTTGGCCGGGCTGACAGGGCCATGATCCCGACTGTTTGGAAGATTTGGGCACCTTCTAAATACAAGTTCTTTGCATGGATGGCAATCAACAAATAGGATTGGACGGTAGACAAGCTTCATCATCGTGGCCTCGTGGGTGGCCAAACTGTAACCTTTGTTCCCCGTGCAAGCAGGTCCACCCATTCAGACTTTGGCACATGATCAAAGATCCTTGGTCACCATGAAGTGCATCCTTCGACCAGGGTGACGCGGCTTCCGCTAAAGATAGGTGGAGCCACAATGCTACCAAGAAGACCCAATCGCGAGGGCCACTTGCTTCCTTGATGTTGCTTATCTCTTGGGGGGTTGTGGAAAGAGAGGAATGCACGGATCTTCCGTAATAATGCCGTTTCGGTGGGAGTCATTGTTGCTAGGATTAAAGAGGAGACCTATCTTTGGAGCATTGCGGGAGCAGGCACTGGAGTAACGTAATGCCGCCTGAGGCAAATCTTTTGCCTCATATCAAAATAAAAATAAAAAACTAGGCCACGGACCCCTAGACGCCAGCTTCTAAACTACAGAGGAGAAAGAGGCCAAGAGGGGAGGTGACTGCTACCATCTAAACTTACAGGAAAGCTTGGGATTTTATCAGGCTTACAAGCTGGCCTGAAGACACTTTTTTCTTTCCGGTCTGAACGTTGTTCCTCAGGGAAGGGTATCTCGTCCCACCTGAAGACTATGATGAAGGTGGTGCTTTGGAGGCTGGCCCATAATTGTCTGCCCGCAAGGTTCTCAACTCCAACTGAGATCAGTTCCCACAAGGTACGGCTGTTATTGTAATTGTAAGGAAGATGTGGATCGTTGCTTTTCTTTTTTACATTGCCAATATGTCCAAGAGCTATGGATGGAAATAAATAAATATGCATATGGTATTTGCCTGAAGCTAACAAGGTTTGTTGATATGAGGCCATGGATATTGGGCTGAAATTCTTAACCGGCGAAGCTTCAGATTTCCATGCTATAATATGGCCCTAGCAACAACCATACGACGCGGTATTTGGGGAAACAGGAACAGCTCCGGTAATGGCGAGCTGAAGCTTCACCCCTTCCGTACTGTGGGTAAAATCAAAGCCTGACATGACCTCAATACCTCATCATCAAAACGAAAATGGTCTCCGCCACAGGAAGATATGTCGCAGATAAATGTTGATGCGTCGACTTTGGCCCACTCTGAACAAGCTGGTCTAGGCGCCGTTGTTCATGGATCAGTGCAGGCGGCGAATGAGGCTGCCGTTCACCATGTTGAAATCCCAGAAGTGGCTGAAGCCCTTGCATCGCGTCAGGCTCTCGCCTTTTGGCAGGAGTTCAGGTTTTCATAAGACACATGTAGTAGTTCAGAGTTTTCAGAGGTAGTTCGAAGGAAGCACCTGATATTTTCCCAGTTCAGACCACCCGCCTATCTGGGATAAATAAGGTGCAAAGTGGGTTTGACAGATCATCTATAGGCGCCTCAGGTCCAAGATGTCAAGAATAATGCCTCGATGTTTTTATCTAGTAATTTTATTCATGTAAAATGTTGTAGCAATGAGGCATCTCATGTTCTTGCAAAATCTGCAGAATATGATGTTGGGTCGTGCTGGTACCGTGAGGAACCTTCAGGACAGGCCCATTGTTTGTAATGAAAACACTATAAACGAATGCAAGGGTGCCACCCGTTGTCGAAAAACCAAACTAAAATGAAGAAGCAAAAAGTCTCGACTAGACTCATGTAAACTGGAAGGCCGGAGTAGGCATCGTATAGCACCTGAATCCAACCTCATCTTGTCAGTCGTCACTCAAATACAACTTCAGAAGAAAGAAACTTTAAATACTAGTGACAATCCATAGAGCAGCGAACATTTCCAGCAAGCCAGTGCAACATGGAGCAAACAGACTGAATGATTGATTATTCAATGAACAGCAACACAACACAACCGTTTATTATCCATAGAACACAACACGGTACAAGAGATAATCAACCCCACCCCCTAACCATTCCCCGCCGACACGCCTACAAGAGTCTCACTCACCTACAAGATTTCAAATCAAGGGTTTGAATGCTCCACACAGCAAACCAATCACATTTGAATCAGATGCACAAGACAATCGAATCGCAGTAGCCAATCGGAGGGGTCAGCAGCAGCAGCAGGAGGGCATGCTCAAAGCTTACCCTTGAGCCTCTTCTTGAGGACGTCCATGACGGCGCCGAAGTCGGCCTTCACGCTGACCGGTGGGTTGGCGTACTTGCAGGCCATGTCCTCAATCTTCTGATCATGGTAGTCGATCTTGGACTGGGAGAACTTGAGGCCGTGCGCCGTGCTGACGACCACCGTGCGGTCGTTTGCCCCGATGGTGCCCTCTTCCCGAAGCTTGAAGAGCGCCGCGAGAGCGACCCCGGTGTGCGGGCAGGCAAACATGCCGGTGCGGTCAGCGAGGGACATTGCGTTCATGAGCTCCTCCTCTGTGGCTTCTGCGACGATGCCATTTGTTGCCTTGAGTGCAACCACCGCACGGTCGACCGATACAGGGTCACCGATCTGAATCGCCGACGCAAATGTAGGCTCGGCCACTTGTGGCTGGAATTGGGTCCATCCTGACTTGTAGTAGCGGTACAGCGGGTTGGCATTGGCGGCCTGCGCACAGACAAGCCGTGGCAGACGATCAACGAGGCCAAGTACACGGCACATCTCGAATCCCTTGTAGAAAGCATATATGTTTCCAAGATTGCCTCCCGGAACAATGACCCAATCTGGCACCTCCCAGTCGAACTGCTGCAGTATCTCAATGGCTGCCGTCTTCTGCCCCTCCAGCCTGAGCGAATTGAGCGAATTGGCAAGGTAAATTGGCAGCTCGGCGGTCACCTCCCTGATGAGCCGCATACAGCCGTCGAAGTCGGTGTCGAGGGAGAGCACGGTGGCGCCGTTGGCGATGGGCTGGATGAGCTGCTCGAGCGAGATGCGGTTGGCCGGGAGGAACACGATAGCGGGGATCCCGGCGGCGGCGCAGTATGCGGAGAGCGCGGCGGAGGTGTCCCCCGTGGAGGCGCATCCGACGCCGGCGATGGGGCGGGAGAGCGGGGCGCGGCGGAGGCGGTTGACCTGGCTGACGAGCACGGTCATGCCGAGGTCCTTGAAGGAACCCGTGTGGGAGATGCCGCAGTGCTTGACCCAGAGGTCCTTCATGCCGGCGAGGTGGTCGCGGCCGAGGCGCTCGGCCCAGAAGAGGTTGGAGTTGCCCTCGAAGAGGGAGACGATGTGGTCCGGGTCGATCCCGGGGAGCACGAACTCCTTCTTGGACCAGACGCCGGAGCCGTAGGGCCAGACGGTGCGGCCGACGCGGGAGTCGAAGAGGTCCCGCCAGTAGGACCCCGGGTGGCGCGCCAGGGCGGCCATGTCGTGGCGCACGTCGAGGAGGCCGCCGGAGCTGGAGCGGTACACGATCTCGTCCAGGGAGTAGCGCTCGTCCGTGGACCCGGCGCCGGCGGGGCCTGGGGGGAAGGGCTCGTACCAGGCGGAGAAGCCGTTGGCCGGGGCGCGGTGCCGCGCCGCCTCCTCGCGGATGTCCTCGTCCGCCGCGCGCCGGGGCTTGTTGGTGGCGGCGGGGGCGGGGACGGCGGCGTCGGTGGCGCAGCGGACGCGGCGGTGGGCGGCGGGGCGGAGGCGGAGCTGCGGCGCGGCGGAGCGGGGGCGGGAGAGGAGGGAGGAGAGGGACGGGGAGGGGGCGGTGGCGTGGGTGGTGGCCGCCATGGTGGAGCTGGCGGCGGCGGCGGCGGCGGCGGGGATGCGGGGATTGGGAGCAGTGGGTGGGATGTGGACTGTGGAGGTGGACGAGGGTTTTAGACTGTAGCGGGTGGGGGTTGGTGGAAACTGGAAAGCGGTAGAAACTGCATGGATGGACGGCCCTGATTTGGCCGACATCTGACGAGCACCGTCTGTTCGATCAGATTACATCCGATCCAACTGATGATCTCTACTCCTATAAAATCCTGAGTTGGTGATGATGGTGTGCCTGCCATCCTTCATTTACAACCGTTTGATCTACATCCAACGCATCTGTGACAAACTATGTCAATTTTGCAAAAAAAACCCACACTCCACTCCACGTTTGTAGATAACCCCCTGCCTCTCACGTTCAGCCACCTCTCCCTCTCACCTCATCTAGCCATCTCAGGAAAAAATAAGAAGGATCTAAGGAGGTCGCTGCTCTCGGCACCGTCTGCCCCCAATGCCTCTCATGCCTTCTCTCAGGCCGCATTGCTGACCACCACCACGACCCCCTCCTCTTCGCCATCTCCTCCGCCCCCTTCCAAGTCACCCCGAGTTATATTCATGGTGGTCTAGAAAAAATAAACAAAATTGATACCCAAAAAATAATTTTGAAAGATCATTTTTTGCAAAGCACAACAAGTGTTATTTCTTTATGAAGTTTTGGATGCAAGTTGAACACTTGAACGCTTTTATTTGCAAAAGATATTTTTTATCTACCTTGCCTACATTTACTATTCACCCGGATGCTTGTGAGCTCTAGAGAAGAATGAATATCCAAAGAAACCTATCGATATTTGTCACACATGAGATGACCCCCCGTATACTTTGTCAAATAAACAACTCCCTGATCAATGCATTTTGATGTTCCGTGCAACGCACGGGCATCTTACTAGTCATTCAGAGAAAGTTGTCGATTCTCATGACCAGCTTGACAGCAACTACTGAGAAATATGGCAGCAATCAATCAAGCATTTGCAGTCGGCAAGAACTAGGTAAAAATGTCATTGTTTTATTGAATTATACTACAGGATTGAAAAAACTAAAAACAATTCAAAGAATTGGAATCCAATTTCGTCCGAAACATGGCGTAATCCAATCCTTAGGTTCCTAAGGATTCCAATCTTACGAACCAAACGACGTCATAGTGGGGAAATTACAATGATCCAAATCCTCTAAAACTCCTATGGTTTTCCTCTGAACCAAAGGAGCCCTAGAAATATCAGATGCAGAAACCCAATGTTCATTTTTTATCGACAAAACATCCCAGGTTTTGAAATCAACTGGATAAACATACACATACTCCCTCCGTTCGAAATTACTTGTCACAAAAATGGATGTATCTAAACTAAAATACATCTAGATACATTCATACAAATAATTCCAAACGGAGGGAGTACGTTTCTAGAAAGTACAATAAACCTGTGCCTCAACAGATGCACCTTAAGTTTCATTACAGAGTCGTTAAAAATGCCAAAAAGGCGGCAATCAAGCCATGTAAATATAGAGAAACTCAATTTGTTATCTGCTTGGAACAAAATCTGCTGATATAGGCACTAGAACAAATAAATGCTTCACGTTGGAGACTGAAAATGTCGTACAACTGCAATGTTACAAGCTCTGGTGTGCGCTCCATTGGACGCCTCTACAAATGAATCTGGAATTCAGGATACATATGCTCAAAATGAATCTGGAACTCGGGATACATATGCTCAAAGGACAATGGTCCTTTGTGCTTTCTAGTTTCTGCAGCTACCTGAGTGACTCTTAACCTGAACAAACTAATTTACACTTCACAGTGTGCATCTCAGCGTTGTTTACGGTCAGGTTATTTTCATCTCTTCAACGTTTTCAGGTGGCTGTGGAGCTGGAGTGTTCACAAAGGTCGCACTCTTGTTGAATCCTTCCAGCAACATTATCCGCACCGCTTGCAAGCCCCTCAGGAACGTGGAATCAAGCTGCAAAAGATTGGGGTGGAGACAGAAGTTAGTTGATGCTGTGGTTGTTTGTACACATCGACATAGTGCTTCAGCTAGTCACTGAGTGCTTGCTTACAAGAAAAAAAAGCACAGGATCAGCGCAGAAGCAAATTTCCACGCATATTGTTCAGTTTGGTATATTTTTGTCAAAAATATGTACAATGCAATATGCAGGTAAAAGTACCACTTCTTGTTCTTCCTTGCTGAATGCACGTAGAACAAAACCGATGGCTCCCATCATTCCAGTTGGCCGTCCAATGCCTGCACAACATTTGGGCGATTTGCATTTTCAGATTCGTCACCTCAATGACAAAGGCGTTAAAGAAGCGATCGTTTGACATACCAACTCTTAGCCGTGGGAAATCACGGCTTTGTTTCAGATGGTGGATGACACTTCTCATCCTGAAATATTAATCATATGTTAAGGTAGAACAAAGGCAAACGATTAAGAAGAAATAACAAAGAACCACGGAACAAAGCAGGATGGGAACAGGTTAAATAAATACCCATTGTGCCCACCATGTCCCCCCTTTGGCAGTAGACGTAGTTTTGCAAAGGGTAAGTCTAGATCATCGTAGATCTAAAAGAATCAAACAACAGTTTGTGAACAACTAGGAACATCAAAACATGTATTGTGAGCTAGCAGACAATATTTACCAGAACGACTTGATTAAGTGGTATCTTGAAATATGAAACCAGCTGGCCGACCTGCATAAGGCAGTCCTATTCAGTAAACAGGGCCTGCTGAAAATAGTGATCTGAAGCTGCATTATTAGAGTTGCTGTACTTACAGACTCACCACTTGCATTCATAAAAGTCTGCGGCTTGGCAAGCATTACAGGGACATCACCAATAAGGCCTATAAATACAAGGCAATAAGATCAACAATGCCGTTTCAGGAATATAAATACTTATCCATGTCCACTGAGAACAAACATTCAAGCATGCGGAAAAAAACTAAGAACTTGCGTTCTAAGGACATAATTCTTGATTACACAAAGATTGCCATGTAGATACTTCTTACAGTACATTAACCAAAGATATAAGCATAGTGCATAAAGGTCATGAAGGAATCGTTTTTCTCAAAAACAGAGTGCAACTACAAATGATGGGTTAACAGTTCACACCCATCTATTAGACTACTACAACGTCCTGGAGTCGGATAATACTCAATAGAAACAGCAAGAACATTTGATTTTGCTTTTTTACAGGAAAGTGCGTCAGGGGGACAGAATGATGAATACCAAGTCTTAACCAACAAGCCTTATTTGGTTGCTTTTTATGTGAACAACTAGCGAAGTAAAAATAAGCAGCCGGAAAACATAATTCAAAAACGGAGCTAGACATAATGTGAGCAGGCCAACATTTAGCTTGTTGCAGTGGTCAGCTATAAATTATATCTCAGATGTATAACTACGCACAGCTGCACTTTTTGTAGATCAATAAGCTTTATGTGGAAATTACCTTTCCCAACCATCGATTTGAATTGCTTAGTGCTGACAGATATCCCCTCAGCTTCTGCAATAGCATCAATCATCTCAAACCCAACCTGTATGCAACAACAGAATGATTACCAACAGCATATAATAGTGATATACTGTAATCCAGACTATAGTTCAACTAATCACATTAATCACGCCGTTAACTGAAAGCCAAGAGTTTGTAGTATCAAGCAACCAAAAAGATAACACCTTTACCCCGGTGAAGAGCTTAGCATCAAGCCTAATTAGCCTTTCCAACCACGCAACATCAACGTTTGTAGACATAGTTAAAATGGCTTTAGAAAACTGTAGTAATTTCTAGCAGCAACTACTAGTAGGATTTATGAATTGCATCATGATTAACTTCGACAGTCGACAGGGGCTACCAGCTGAAAACGCACAGTTCCTTTCAAGATAAGCAAAGCGGGATCCAGATAGCTGGATCGCCGGAATCTTACGTTGTGGCGAGTCCCCTTGTACATCCTGCCGGGGTTACCGAGCCCGACGAACAGCCACGGCTTCTGGGCCGCGCCGCCGCCGGCGCCGGCAGTGGCCGAGGAAGAGGATGACGAGGCGGCGGTGCCGCTTGGGGGGCCGTTCGCCCCCATGCTTCTACGGCTCGAGCGGGCGAAGGAGATGCGCGGGGAGGTGAGGCGGGAGGCGGGGACGCCGGAGAGTAGCCGCATCGCCGCCGTTGTGGTTTCCCCTATAAAACGGACGGGTCCTGGTTGACCCGGGTCCCAATCGTACACGGGATTCCCCTTTGACAAGCTGACCGCTCCGCCTATTGGGTATTGGGCTGGACTTGTGGACCGCTCCACCACCTATTTGGGCCTTTGGGCTGAAGGTCATATAACTCTTACAGCCCGTTTGACTGAAAGAAAAGAAAAAAACTCAGGGCTTGTTTGGTTTGTGACTGATTTTGCCACAGTTTATCACACTATGTTTGTCACACTTGCTTTAACTTCGGTGCTCAAATAGCTAGACACACTTTGGCTTGCCCGGGGGAGTCTTGCTACACTTTTTGTGTGTATGACATGCGGGGTTTGTTTTTCACAAATTATTTTTTGCTTTAGGTGTGGCTAAAACCAGACAAACACCTAACTTGACAAAACTTGTCTAACTTAACAAGTAGCAAAGTGTGGCTAGAAACCAAACAACCCCTCAATGTTACGTTGATCTTCAAATCTATACACTTAGCCCAAGTGGTTTAGCAAACTGCACGTCTTACAACTGTATTTATTCATGTCACTAACATGTTCTTGCTATGTCAAGTGTTATGTTGCTCTTCTCTTTTCTTTCAAATACGCGAAGACATTGCTGGGAAGCATTGGGTTCAAGCTTGACAGAGTACTGTTACTACTCTTTGCACAATTTTGACACCGCTCAAACAACACACCAACATGGTTTGGATATACACATGTATTTCTCCTTATTTCTAGCAGTAACCGATGATTTCCAAAGTAATAGTCAAGAACAGAGCACCCAGAAGGTCTTATACTTTGCTTTGTAATGTAAGGTTAGAAGCTTAAAATTGGATAACTACTATAGTAAGTTTGCTTACATGCTTCCCATGATGTTTGCAGGGCAACAAAGAAGCCACAAGTTCAAACCAATATCTACATGCAAGTTCAAGCCTCTTCGTTCGATACAAAATTTTATTTTTATGGTCCTACATTTGTAATGGCAACTTAGTCTTTTATCTTCCGTACCATGATTAATACAAGCTATGAACCTTCAAAGATCTTGGTTTTCGGCGAGCCCAAATTTCAACCTTTAATTGTCCGCCAAAGATCTTGTCGCCACTACTATCTGCATTTTAGATGATTACATTTTACATATTTGAATGTGTGAATGTGTGAAGATGATGTGTCTAGATAGATCTTCTTGATCTTGATCATTTAAAAAATGCACAATTATTTTTGGGTTGATTACCATTTTTAGATTGTAAATGTGTTAATGTGCATACTGAGATGTGCATGTTCATTATGATTACAATTCAACATAGCAGCCAAACACCACATAGCATTAATCCTCTATTGCTAATAAATAGCTACCTTCCACTACCAATTTTTCCTAAGATATGATGATGCCATGTCATTTGCTGATGTCATCTTTTTTCCCACCGAAAGATTTTTTTTCCTACCGAGCCGCTTCGTTAATTTCCATTGCATCGCTAGCTGTCCTCTTTCTTCCCTCTCCACGCGAGCCTTTTTCCCATCTGTCGGTTCTATATCCGATATATCTCGTAGTAGCGGTCCTAAGTTAGGCGTCTTGGAGCGATGGTAACATGGACACATGATTTTACCTAGGTTCGGGCTCTCTCGAAGAGATAATACCCTACGTCCTGCTTTTGATTGTATTCATATGGGGGATGGTGCAGAGTACATGTATCTACCACGAGATTGTTCTAATGAATAGTAGATACTCTATTAACTAGCATGGCCTCGGTTTATATAACACAGGGGAGGCCTAGGGTTTTAGGAGAATCCTCGGCTTGTGCGCCAAGTCTTGTGGAAACCTCCTTGTATACGGCATGGGCTGCCCGAAGTGGCCCATGAGTGAACCACCATGGGGGTCCTCGGCCCGATCCACCTGGTCGGGAGACGATGTGGCGAGTACCCCCTAGTCCAGGACATTTTCACCATCCATACGATTATTGCAGCCCTAACGTCTCAATTAATCCCCATCTATTGATTTCCACCTCTCTATTCATCTTCTCCACCATCCTCTTCATCTTCCTTCCTATTTGTTCTGTAAAAGATACCAATGGGTTTCTGCTTCCCTCTTCAACCTTCTCCATCATTGAAAGAAGTTGCTTTCTAAGATATCAGGTTTTGCGTATGAAAACCAATTGCTCTCTGTTGCTTTGCTTTCAGCAAACGGAGAAGCGTGGAGGGAGATATGGGTGGTGGTGGTCTGCGACCCCAACCCGGCGACAAGTCCGGCCTTATTGCCATCCTCTCCTGGAAGCCCCTGCCACTCCCAAGGATCTCATCTTCTAACACATCCCCTCACCATCACCGAAACCACCTCCAGGTCCTAATTTCCTTGCCCACACCGGCTGTGGTATGATACGTCTCCAACGTATCTATAATTTTCTGTTGTTCCATGCTATTATATATTCTGTTTTGGATGTTCAATGGGCTTATTTATACACTTTTATATTATTGTTGGGACTAACCTATTAACCAGAGGCCCAACCCAAATTGCTGTTTTTTTTGCCTATTTCAATGTTTCGCAGAAAAGGAATATCAAACGGAGTCCAAACGGAATGAAACCTTTGGGAGCATGATTTTTGGAACAAATGTGATCCAGAGGACTTGGAGTGGACGCCAAGAAATCACCAAGGAGGCCACGAGGCAGGGGGTGCGCGCCTACCCCCTGGGCGCGCCCTCCACCCTCGTGGGCCCCTCGTGGCTCCACCGACCTACTTCTTCCTCCTATATATACCTACGTACCCCAAAACCATCGAGGGGCACCACGAAAACCTAATTCCACCGCCGCAACCTTCTGTACCCGTGAGATCCCATCTTGGGGCCTTTTCCGGCGTCCTGCCGGAGGGGGCATTGATCACGGAGGGCTTCTACATCAACACCATAGCCTCTATGATGATGTGTGAGTAGTTTACCTCAGACCTTCGGGTCCATAGTTATTAGCTAGATGGCTTCTTCTCTCTCTTTGGATCTCAATACAAAGTTCTCCTCGATTCTCTTGGAGATCTATTCGATGTAATCTTCTTTTGCGGTGTGTTTGTCGAGATCCGATGAATTGTGGGTTTATGATCAAGATTATCTATGAACAATATTTGAATCTTCTCTAAATTCTTTTATGTATGATTGGTTATCTTTGCAAGTCTCTTCGAATTATCAGTTTGGTTTGGCCTACTAGATTGATCTTTCTTGCAATGGGAGAAGTGCTTAACTTTGGGTTCAATCTTGCGGTGCTTGATCCCAGTGACAGTAGGGGAAACGACACATATTGTATTGTTGCCATCGAGGTTAAAAAGATGGGGTTTATATCATATTGCATGAGTTTATCCCTCTACATCATGTCATCTTGCTTAAAGCGTTACTCCGTTCTTATGAACTTAATACTCTAGATGCATGCTGGATAGCGGTCGATGTGTGGAGTAATAGTAGTAGATGCAGGCAGGAGTCGGTCTACTTGTCACGGATGTGATGCCTATATACATGATCATACCTAGATATTCTCATAACTATGCTCAATTCCATCAATTGCTCGATAGTAATTTGTTCACCCACCGTAATACTTATGCTATCTTGAGAGAAGCCACTAGTGAAACCTATGGCCCCCGGGTCTATTTTCCATCATATTAATCTTCCGTCAACAAGCTATTTCTATCATTGTTTATTTTGCAATCTTTACTTTTAATCTTTATCATAAAAATACCAAAAATATTATCTTATCATCTCTATCGGATCTCACTCTCGTAAGTGACCTAGAAGGGATTGACAACCCCTTTATCACGTTGGTTGCGAGGTTCTTATTTGTTTGTGTAGGTGCGTGGGACTGAGCGTGGCCTCCTATTGGATTGATACCTTGGTTCTAAAAAACTTAGGGAAATACTTACTCTACTTTGCTGCTTAACCCTTTCCTCTTCAAGGGAAAACCAACGCAGTGCTCAAGAGGTAGCAAGAAGTATTTCTGGCGCCGTTGCCGGGGAGGTGTGCGCCAAGTCAAGTCAAGATTTGATTTCCCGTCAACGAGCCATTTCTGGTGCCGTTGCCGGGGAGTCTATGAAGGAAATATGCCCTAGAGGCAATAATAAAGTATTATTTATTTCCTTGTATCATGATAAATGTTTATTATTCATGCTAGAATTGTATTAACCGGAAACATAATACATGTGTGAATATATAGACAAACAGAGTGTCACTAGTATGCCTCTACTTGACTAGCTCGTTAATCAAAGATGGTTATGTTTCCTAGCCATAGACATAAGTTGTCATTTGATTAACAAGATCACCTCATTTGGAGAATGACATGATTGACTTGACCCATTCCGTTAGCTTAGCACTCGATCGTTTAGTATGTTGCTATTGCTTTCTTCATGACTTATACATGTTCCTATGACTATGAGATTATGCAACTCCTGTTTACCGGAGGAACACTTTGTGTGCTACCCAATGTCACAACGTAAATGGGTGATTATAAAGGTGCTCTACAGGTGTCTCCAAAGGTACTTGTTGGGTTGGCGTATTTCGAGATTAGGATTTGTCACTCCAATTGTCGGAGAGGTATCTCTGGGCCCACTCGGTAATGCACATCACTATAAGCCTTGCAAGCATTGTGACTAATGAGTTAGTTGCAGGATGATGTGTTATGGAACGAGTAAAGAGACTTGCCGGTAACGAGATTAAACTAGGTATCGAGATACCGACGATCAAATCTCGGGCAAGTAACATACCGATGACAAAGGGAACAACGTATGTTGTTATGCGGTCTGACCGATAAAGATCTTCGTAGAATATGTGGGAGCCAATATGGGCATCCAGGTCCCGCTATTGGTTATTGACCGGAGACGTGTCTCAGTCATGTCTACATAGTTCTCGAACCCGTAGGGTCCGCACGCTTAACGTTATGATGACAGTTTTATTGAGTTTTGATGTACCGAAGGAGTTCAGAGTCCCAGATGAGATCGGGGATATGACGAGGAGTCTCGAAATGGTCGAGACGTAAAGATCGATATATTGGACGACTATATTCGGATTTCGGAAAGGTTCCGAGTGATTCGGGTATTTTTCGGAGTACCGGAGAGTTACGGGAATTCGTATTGGGCCTTAATGGGCCATACGGGAAAGGAGAGAAAGGCCTCAAAAGGTGGCCGCACCCCTCCCCATGGTCTGGTCCGAATTGGACTAGGGAAGGGGGGCACACCCTTCCTTCTTTCTCCTTCCCCCTTCCCTTCTCCTACTCCCACAAGGAAAGGAGGAGTCCTACTCCCGGTGGGAGTAGGACTCCCCCCTATGGCGCGCCTCTCCCCTTGGCCGGCTGCCTCCCCCTTTCTCCTTTATATACGGGGGCAGGGGGCACCCCAGAGACACAACAATTGATCCTTGAGATCTCTTAGCCGTGTGCGGTGCCCCCCTCCACCATATTACACCTCGATAATACCGTTGCAGAGCTTAGGCGAAGCCCTGCGTCGGTGGAACATCATCATCGTCACCACGCCATCGTGCTGACGAAACTCTCCCTCAACACTCGGCTGGATCGGAGTTCGAGGGACATCATCGAGCTGAACGTGTGCTGAAATCGGAGGTGCCGTGCGTTCGGTACTTGATCGGTCGGATCGTGAAGACGTACGACTACATCAACTGCGTTGTGTTAACGCTTCTGCTTTCGGTCTACGAGGGTACGTGGACAACACTCTCCCCTCTCGTTGCTATGCATCACCATGATCTTGCGTGTGCGTAGGAAATTTTTGAAATTACTACGTTCCCCAACAGTGGCATCCGAGCCTGGTTTTATGCGTTGATGCTATGCACGAGTTGAACACAAGTGAGTTGTGGGCGATATAAGTCATACTGCTTACCAGCATGTCATACTTTGGTTCAGCGGTATTGTGAGATGAAGCAGCCCGGACCGACATTACGCGTACGCTTACGCGAGACTGGTTTCACCGTTGCGAGCACTCGTTGCTTAAAGGTGACCGGCGGGTGTCTGTCTCTCTCACTTTAGTTGAACCGAGTGTGGCTACGCCCGGTCCTTGCGAAGGTTAAAACAACACCAACTTGACAAACTATCGTTGTGGTTTTGATGCGTAGGTAAGAACGGTTCTTGCTAAGCCCGTAGCAGCCACATAAAATATGCAACAACAAAGTAGAGGACGTCTAACTTGTTTTTGCAGGGCATGTTGTGATGTGATATGGTCAAGACATGATGTGATATAATGTGTTGTATGAGATGATCATGTTTTGTAACCGAGTTATCGGCAACTGGCAGGAGCCATATGGTTGTCGCTTTATTGTATGAGATGCTATCGCCATGTAATAGTTTTACTTTATCACTAAGCGGTAGCGATAGTCGTAAAAGCAATAAGTTGGCGAGACGACAACGATGCTACGATGGAGATCAAGGTGTCGCGCCGGTGACGATGGTGATCATGACGGTGCTTCGGAGATGGAGATCACAAGCACGGTGCTTCGGAGATGGAGATCACAAGCACAAGATGATGATGGCCATATCATATCACTTATATTGATTGCATGTGATGTTAATCCTTTATGCATCTTATCTTGCTTTGTTTGACGGTAGCATTATAAGATGATCCTTCACTAAATTATCAAAGTATAAGTGTTCTCCCTGAGTATGCACCGCTGCGAAAGTTCTTCGTGCTGAGACACCACGTGATGATCGGGTGTGATAGGCTCTACGTTCAAATACAACGGGTGCAAAACAGTTGCACACGCGGAATACTCAGGTTAAACTGGACGAGCCTAGCATATAACAGATATGGCCTCGGAACACGGAGACCGAAAGGTCGAGCGTGAATCATATAGTAGATATGATCAACATAGTGATGTTCACCATTGAAACTACTCCATCTCACGTGATGATCGGACATGGTTTAGTTGATATGGATCACGTGATCACTTAGAGGATTAGAGGGATGTCTATCTAAGTGGGAGTTCTTAAGTAATATGATTAATTGAACTTAAATTTATCATGAACTTAGTCCTGATAGTATTTTGCAAATTATGTTGTAGATCAATAGCTCGCGTTGTTGCTTCCCTGTGTTTATTTTTGATATGTTCCTAGAGAAAATTATGTTGAAAGATGTTAGTAGCAAAGATGCGGATTGGATCCATGATCTGAGGATTATCCTCATTGCTGCACAGAAAATTATGTCCTTGATGCACCGCTAGGTGACAGACCTATTGCAGGAGCAGATGCAGATGTTATGAACGTTTGGCTAGCTCAATATGATGACTACTTGATAGTTTAGTGCACCATGCTTAACGGCTTAGAATCGGGACTTCAAAGACGTTTTGAACGTCATGGACCATATGAGATGTTCCAGGAGTTGAAGTTAATATTTCAAGAAAATACCCGAGTTGAGAGATATGTAGTCTCCAACAAGTTCTATAGCTAAAAGATGGAGGAGAATCACTCAACTAGTGAGCATGTGCTCAGATTGTCTGGGTACTACAATCGCTTGAATCAAGTGGGAGTTAATCTTCCAGATAAAATAGTGATTGACAGAATTCTCTAGTCACCATCACCAAGTTAGTAGAACTTCGTGATGAACTATAGTATGTAAGGGATGACGAAAGTAATTCCCGAGCTCTTCGCGATGCTGAAATCGACGAAGGTAGAAATCAAGAAATAGCATCAAGTGTTGATGGTTAACAAGACCACTAGTTTCAAGAAAAGGGCAAAGGGAAGAAGGGGAACTTCAAAAAGAACGGCAAGCAAGTTGCTACTCAAGTGAAGAAGCCCAAGTCTGTACCTAAGCCTGAGACTAAGTGCTTCTACTGCAAAGGGACTGGTCACTGGAGGCGAAACTACCCCAACTATTTGATGGATAAGAAGAATGGCAAAGTGAACAAAGGTATATTGGATATACATGTTATTGATGTGTACTTTACTAGTGTTTATAGCAACCCCTCGGTATTTGATACTGGTTCAGTTGCTAAGAGTAGTAACTTGAAACGGGAGTTGCAAAATAAACAGAGACTAGTAAAAGGCGAGGTGACGATGTGTGTTGGAAGTAGTTCCAAGATTGATATGATCATCATCGCACACTCCCTGTACTTTCGAGATTAGTGTTTGAAACTAAATAAGTGTTATTTGGTGTTTGCGTTGAGCATGAATATGATTTGATCATGTTTTTTGCAATACGGTTATTCATTTAAGTTAGAAAACAATTGTTGTTCTGTTTACATGAATAAAAACCTTCTATGGTCATACACACCAACGAAAATGGTTTGTTGGATCTCGATCATAATGATACACATAATCATAATATTGAAGCCAAAAGATGCAAATTTAATAATGATAGTGCAACTTATTTGTGGCACTGCCGTTTTGGTCATATTGGTGTAAAGCGCATGAAGAAACTCCATACTGATGGGATTTTGGAATCACTTGATTATGAATCACTTGATACTTGCGAACCGTGCCTCATGGGCAAGATGACTAAAACGCCGTTCTCCGGAACTATGGATAGAGCAACAGATTTGTTGGAAATCATACATACAGATGTATGTGGTCCGATGAATATTGAGGCTCGTGGCGGATATCGTTATTTTCTCACCTTCACAGATGATTTGAGCAGATATGGGTATATCTACTTAATGAAACATAAGTCTGAAACATTTGAAAAGTTCAAAGAATTTCAGAGTGAAGTGGAAAATCATCGTAACAAGAAAAATAAAGTTTCTACGATCTGATCATAGAAAAGAGTATTTGAGTTACGAGTTTGGCCTTCTGTTAAAACAATGTGAAATAGTTTCACTACTCACGCCACCTGGAACACCACAGCATAATGGTGTGTCTGAACGTCATAACCGTACTTTATTGGATATAGTGCAATCTATGATGTCTCTTACCAATTTACCACTATCGTTTTGGGGTTATGCATTAGAGACAGCTACATTCACGTTAAATAGGGCACCATCAAAATCCATTGAGACGACGCCTTATGAACTGTGGTTTGGCAAGAAACCAAAGTTGTCGTTTCTTAAAGTTTGGGGTTGCGATGCTTATGTGAAAAAGTTTTATCTTGATAAGCTCAAACCCAAATCGGAGAAATGTGTCTTCATAGGATACCCAAAGGAGACTATTGGGTACACCTTCTATCACAGATCCGAAGGCAAGACATTCGTTGCTAAGAATGGATCCTTTCTAGAGAAGGAGTTTCTCTCGAAAGAAGTGAGTGGGAGGAAAGTAGAACTTGATGAGGTAACTATACCTGCTCCCTTATTGGAAAGTAGTTCATCACAGAAATCTGTTCGTGTGACTTCTACACCAATTAGTGAGGAAGTTAATGATGTTGATCATGTAACTTCAGATCAAGTTACTACCAAACCTCGTAGGTAAACCAGAGTAAGATCCGCACCAGAGTGGTACGGTAATCCTGTTCTGGAGGTTATGTTACTAGACCATGACGAACCTACGAACTATGAAGAAGCGATGGTGAGCCCAGATTCCGCAAAATGGCTTGAGGCCATGAAATCTGAGATGAGATCCATGTATGAGAACAAAGTGTGGACTTTGGTTGACTTGCCCGATGATTGGCAAGCAATTGAGAATAAATGGATCTTCAAGAGGAAGACGGACGCTGATAGTAGTGTTACTATCTACAAAGCTAGAATTGTCGCAAAAAGGTTTTCGACAAGTTCAAAGTGTTGACTACGATGAGAGTTTCTCACTCGTATCTATGCTTAAGTCTGTCCGAATCATGTTAGCAATTGCCGCATTTTATGAAATCTGGCAAATGGATAAACAAAACTACATTCCTTAATGGATTTATTAAAGAAGAGTTGTATATGATGCAACCAGAAGGTTTTGTCAATCCTAAAGGTGCTAACAAAATATGCAAGCTCCAGCGATCCATCTATGGACTGGTGCAAGCATCTCGGAGTTGGAATATACACTTTGATAAGTTGATAAAAGGATATAGTTTTATACAGACTTGCGGTGAAGCCTGTATTTACAAGAAAGTGAGTGGGAGCACTACAACATTTCTGATAAGTATATGTGAATGACATATTGTTGATCGGAAATAATGTAGAATTATTCTGCAAAGCATAAAGGAGTGTTTGAAAGAAGTTTTTCAAAGAAAGACCTCGGTGAAGCTGCTTACATATTGAGCATCAAGATCTATAGAGATAGATCAAGACGCTTGATAAGTTTTTTCAATGAGTACATACCTTAACGAGATTTTGAAGTAGTTCAAAAGACAGTCAAAGAAAGAGTTCTTGCCTGTGTTACAAGGTGTGAAATTGAGTAAGACTCAAAGCTCGACCACGGCAGAAGATAGAAAGAGAATGAAAGTCATTCCCTATGCCTCGGCCATAGGTTCTATAAAGTATGCCATGCTATGTACCAGATCTACTGTATACCCTACACTGATTTTGGCATGGGAGTACAATAGTGATCTAGGAGTAGATCACTGGACAGCGGTCAAAATTATCCTTAGTGGAATAAGGATATGTTTCTCGATTATGGAAGTGACAAAAGGTTCGTCGTAAAGGGTTACGTCGATGCAAGTTTTGACACTAATCTAGATGACTCTAAGTCTCGGTCTAGATACATATTGAAAGTGGGAGCAATTAGCTAGAGTAGCTCCGTGCAGAGCATTGTAGACATAGAAATTTGCAAAATACTTACGGATCTGAATGTGACAGACCCGTTGAACTAAAATTATCTCACAATCAAAACATGATCACACCTTAGTACTCTCTGGGTGTTAATCACATAGCGATGTGAACTAGATTATTGACTCTAGTAAACCCTTTGAGTGTTGGTCACATAGAGATGTGAACTATGGGTGTTAATCACATGGTGATGTGAATTATTGATGTTAAATCACATGGCGATGTGAACTAGATTATTGACTCTAGTGCAAGTGGGAGACTGAAGGAAATATGCCCTAGAGGCAATAATAAAGTATTATTTATTTCCTTGTATCATGATAAATGTTTATTATTCATGCTAGAATTGTATTAACCGGAAACATAATACATGTGTGAATATATAGACAAACAGAGTGTCACTAGTATGCCTCTACTTGACTAGCTCGTTAATCAAAGATGGTTATGTTTCCTAGCCATAGACATAAGTTGTCATTTGATTAACGAGATCACCTCATTTGGAGAATGACATGATTGACTTGACCCATTCCGTTAGCTTAGCACTCGATCATTTAGTATGTTGCTATTGCTTTCTTCATGACTTATACATGTTCCTAGACTATGAGATTATGCAACTCCCGTTTACCGGAGGAACACTTTGTGTGCTACCAAACGTCACAACGTAAATGGGTGATTATAAAGGTGCTCTACAGGTGTCTCCAAAGGTACTTGTTGGGTTGGCGTATTTCGAGATTAGGATTTGTCACTCCAATTGTCGGAGAGGTATCTCTGGGCCCACTCGGTAATGCACATCACTATAAGCCTTGCAAGCATTGTGACTAATGAGTTAGTTGCAGGATGATGTGTTACGGAACGAGTAAAGAGACTTGCCGGTAACGAGATTGAACTAGGTATCGAGATACCGACGATCAAATCTCGGGCAAGTAACATACCGATGACAAAGGGAACAACGTATGTTGTTATGCGGTCTGACCGATAAAGATCTTCGTAGAATATGTGGGAGCCAATATGGGCATCCAGGTCCCGCTATTGGTTATTGACCGGAGACGTGTCTCGGTCATGTCTACATAGTTCTCGAACCCGTAGGGTCCGCACGCTTAACGTTACGATGACAGTTTTATTGAGTTTTGATGTACCGAAGGAGTTCGGAGTCCCGGATGAGATCGGGGATATGACGAGGAGTCTCGAAATGGTCGAGACGTAAAGATCGATATATTGGACGACTGTATTCGAACTTCGGAAAGGTTCCGAGTGATTCGGGTATTTTTCGGAGTA
This sequence comes from Aegilops tauschii subsp. strangulata, assembly GCF_002575655.3. Lineage (NCBI taxonomy): Eukaryota > Viridiplantae > Streptophyta > Magnoliopsida > Poales > Poaceae > Aegilops > Aegilops tauschii. Next base: position 467,087,647 of record NC_053035.3, read on the forward strand.
CCGGAGAGTTATGGGAATTCGTATTGGGCCTTAATGGGCCATACGGGAAAGGAGAGAAAGGCCTCAAAAGGTGGCCGCACCCCTCCCCATGGTCTGGTCCGAATTGGACTAGGGAAGGGGGGCGCACCCTTCCTTCTTTCTCCTTCCCCCTTCCCTTCTCCTACTCCCACAAGGAAAGGAGGAGTCCTACTCCCGGTGGGAGTAGGACTCCCCCCTATGGCGCGCCTCTCCCCTTGGCCGGCTGCCTCCCCCTTGCTCCTTTATATACGGGGGCAGGGGGGCACCCCAGAGACACAACAATTGATCCTTGAGATCTCTTAGCCGTGTGCGGTGCCCCCCTCCACCATATTACACCTCGATAATACCGTTGCGGAGCTTAGGCGAAGCCCTGCATCGGTGGAACATCATCATCGTCACCACGCCGTCGTGCTGACGAAAGTCTCCCTCAACACTCGGCTGGATCGGAGTTCGAGGGACGTCATCGAGCTGAACGTGTGCTAAACTCGGAGGTGCCGTGCATTCGGTACTTGATCGGTCTGATCGTGAAGACGTACGACTACATGAACCGCGTTGTGTTAATGCTTCCGCTTTCGGTCTACGAGGGTACGTGGACAACACTCTCCCCTCTCATTGCTATGCATCACCATGATCTTGCGTGTGCGTAGGATTTTTTTTGAAATTACTACGTTCCCCAATAGTCTACTCACAAGTCAAGACATACCAAGTACCCATCACAAACTCTTATCCCTCGCATTACATTATTTGCCATTTGCCTCTCATTTTCCTCTCCCCCACTTCACCCTTGCCGTTTTATTCGCCCTCTCTTTCCGCTCACTTTTCTTTCGCCATGTCTAAATCTGGGGAGGTTATCGTTAATGAAGGCAATAATAATAACATGGGAAACTTTGATGCTTTCGTTGATCCACTTGAGGAAACTACTATCTTGCATACTAAAAAGCTTCGAGTCGGTAGTGGTAATATTATTGGGAAAGGAGTTATTCAAGATTTCTTTACTTGTGCCGGTGCTTTGCCCATTATGGGTGGTTCTATTCTTCATAGAACTAGTAGTCTTGCGGATGCAATATCCTTGCTCGTAGTTGAACTTGAAAGGCAATTTCTTCATATGCATCCTTGCATACAAAATTTTCCTGGAATTTTCTAATATTGAGTACTCTTCTGTTAAGCGTGCCGCTACTATCTTTTTGGCTCATGAATTCAAATTTATAATGAAAGAAGCTAAATAAATTTTTGCGCATTATAGGGTGGATGCTGGCCATCCTCCCATAGAAGCTATCATTTTTAATCAAGAAGACATAATGCGTTTACAATGTTTGGATCATGTTGCTTATAATGAAAACCTTAGAAAAAAGGTTCCTACCGATATTCTAGTTGATAGAATTTCTGAACTTAATGATGACTTTGCTATTCAGAATAATGGGTTAGGTTTTTCTCTTGAGCAAAGACTCGTGACTTTTTGTCAAAAGAACGCTTGTAATGATGAATTGGTCATGCAATATAAGGGGACAAGGGAGGAACCCATACCTCCCGAGCTTGATCTTGGGGAGTTTTGTCCTATTAAATTTAACCCCTTTGATTACTTTTGCTTGCCACAAAGGAAACTTGCTGCTGAAAGTAGAGAATACGAAAGGAGTTTTCATGATTTACCTTACCATTATTATGGCAATACCAAGATCTATCCTCACTTTTATGCCTAGCTAGGGGCGTTAAACGATAGCGCTTGTTGGGAGGCAACCCAATTTTATTTTTAGTTTTTTTGCTTTTTGGTTCTGTTTAGGAATAACTAATCCATCTAGCTTCTGTTTAGATGTGGTTTTGTGTTTTAATTAGTGTTTGTATCAAGTTAAACCTATAGGATCTTCTTGGATGATAGTTATTTGATCTTGCTGAAAATTGCAGAAACTTTCTGTCCACGAAAGCAATTGTTAAAAATACCAGAACGTGATATAATACTGATTCCAATTGCAGGAGATCAATAAACAAATTATTTAGGTCGTCCTATTTTGGTAGAATTTTTAGAGTTCCAGAAGTTTGCATTAGTTACAGATTACTACAGACTGTTCTGTTTTGACAGATTCTGTTTTTCGCGTGTTGTTTGCTTATTTTAATGAATCTATGGCTAGTAAAAGAGCTTATAAACCATAGAGAAGTTGGAATACAGTAGGTTTAACACCAATACAAATAAATAATGAGTTCATTACAGTACCTTGAAGTGGTGTTTTGTTTTCTTTTGCTAACGGAGCTCACGAGATTTTCTGTTAAGTTTTGTGTTGTGAAGTTTCAAGTTTTGGGTAAAGATTTGATTGATTATGGAACAAGGATTGGCAAGAGCCTAAGCTTGGGGATGCCCATGGCACCCCAAGGTAAAATTCAAGGATAACCAAAAGCTTAAGCTTGGGGATGCCTTCCGGGGCATCCCCTCTTTCGTCTTCGTCTATCGGTAACTTTACTTGGAGCTATATTTTTATTCACCACATGATATGTGTTTTGCTTGGAGCGTCTTTGTGACAGCCTGGTTTTTGCCCTTTCTTATTTGCTTCAAATTTCATTTGAAAGTTTTTGAAACTTGGAGTTTCTAAATCTTTTCATTTGGACTTAAACACTTGGGCATCCTTGGCTTTCACCCAAGTGTTCACTTCTCTCCCAAACCATCACCTCACTTCTGATCCACCACAAAATAACCTTTGGAATATTTTTCTTAAATGAAAAATATTCATTTTCTCTCAAAAACCCTAAGCCAGATCTGTTTGCTTCAAGGCAACCCTAATTTTTATGGCTCAGAAAATTCTAAGATAATTCACAAATATTCTAGGGACCCTAGGGCACCTCCCTGAGCAAAAATATTTCATCACTTTTTGGAATATTTTTGCTACAGAAAATCTTTTCTGTTCTGGACAGAAATGGTGGTTTCTACAGCAACTACCATTTTACTTGCTCCATTTGACCTGAACTTTCTTGTGCATCTTTACCTTATTAACTTATTACTAGCCTCCAAAGCACAGCCCCAAACTCCCAGCCATTTGACCACAGTAACATCACAAAGTTACTGACCAGAAACTTACCTGGCTTGTAAAATCTTCTCTACTGCACCTGGATCCAAACCAAACCGTGGTGAACTTCAAAACTACCACGAACAACACGCCAGGCATGATTTTTGGACGAAGGCTGGCCGGAGGAGAGAGTTCGCGCGGTGACCACGCGTGTCCACGATGCCAGGCATGCGTGTCGACGCGCTCTGGTGGCCGCCGAACGCTCTGTTTGCGCGTGCTTGCTTCCCCCGCCTGCCCAACCATGCCAAACCTCGCCACCATCATCGTCTCGACGTCCTTAACTCTACCCTGGCAGTCGCCGACGCCGGAGCTCGCCGCAGCGAGCACGGGCAAGGTCCGGCCAGCCCAACAGTGCGGGCGCACTGTGCTCGTCGTCACCCCCCTTGATCCTGTGCTCGTCCCCGCTCGCACACAGTGGCCGCGTGACCTCCTTCGCCTTCTCCCCCTCTCACTGACGTCGCTCGTCGCCGGGCGCCATGGACAGGTGTCCACCGGCGGAGCCCGAAGCACCCTCGCCGCTCGCCTTCTAAATAGAGCCACCCCCAGCCTTCTCGAGCACCATCCAGCACTCACACACACCCCACGATCGAGTAGGAAGCCGTAGCCCGGCCGGGCAGGCCTCGGGCCACCGTCCCCGTGCTCGAGCTCGCCGGCGATCCCCTCTGGTCGCCGCGGTAGCTCCAGCCTCTCCCAGGCCTGGGCGACCCCTCCAAGGCCTCCGCCTCTCTCCGGTGAGGCCGTCTCGCCCGCTTGGAGCCTCTGGAGCGGCCTCTGTTCGCCGTCTTCCTTAACTCTGACGACCTCCTCGTTCTACCTCCGCTCGCGAGCTAGATTCCGACGCCGTCCGACCACCCCTAGCCACGCTATGGGTACGGACAGGTGCGCCTCGACCTCCTCTTGCCATCCCTCCCTCTCGTTTGGGCCAAGGAGCCCTCGTCGCCGGCGAGAGCTCCGGCGAAGCCGCGGCCCTCTCTGTTTCTCTCTCCCTCTTCCCCCACCTGACTAGCGAGGCCCGCTAGTCAGCCACTCAGTACACGTGCGAAACGGTACGAGTGGTGGCGCCCCTGGCCTTTACGCCTTCGACGTCACCCCCCAGATGTTTCTTTTTATTCAAATTCATTTATATTCCAGAGAGCTTCAAACAATTTTAACTTTTTAACCATAAGTCCAAATGAGATGATTCTTTTTGCATTGTGTTCTTTGAAAGATAAATCTAACAGCTCACCAAAGATAAGATTTTTCTAAGCTGTTTAGAATTTCTGGTGAATTTCAGCAGTGTTCTTGATATTCTCTTTTTGTGTTTAAAATTATTTTCAGAAGGTGAGGCTTGTCTTGAGGATCACCAGGAGGCTTGTGAACCTCATCTGTACTAAGGAAAGCCACAACAACATTTTTATGATGCCATTTCAATATTTGTGATTTTCTCACTTAAATGAAATGATTAACCCATGCATGTAAATAATTATTGAATTATTTATATTCTGTTAAGTATTGGTCAGTTGTTATGCTTGATTTACAGGATAGTTGAAACTAGTAAAGCAAGTTAAAATTTATTTGAGGTGATGTTAGAAATTATTTTGTTATGCATGTTAGTAATTATGTAAAGCTTTGTGTTTGCATTCTTAAATTGATAAAAAAATTGTTAGAAAATATTCTGTTAAATACTTGTTAATCATACTACTTGTCTTACAGAATGTTTGAACCCAACTTAGTGATAAAAAAATTAAGAGTTGTTGATAATGATAGTTTTTGATCAAGCATATGAAAGATTTATCGGAGTTACTTTCTTGCGTAGGAAATTAATAAAACTTGTTGCAAAATATTTTGGTTAAGTTGTGAGTCATTTTGAGCAAGTAGAGTAATATGAGTTGTTGACGTTTATGCTTGGTGTGCATATGGATGACGTCGTTCATTTTTATCAATATGTGATGCATGTGTTGTTTTGCATTTCATGGCATGCTATGACACCGGCCATTTTTAGTTTAAAGATTAATCCTGAATATAATTCAACTTGAACATACCGTTGATTGGGTCATGGTGCCGCTGAATCGAGTTTCTTTCCAGTGCAACCACATTTTCCTTGTGGGAGGCCTTGATTCGGTCCATTGACACGGCCTCTGGTCGGTGCCTCCATCTAGGGAAGATTATGTCGTGCTTGCCCTGGCCCGGTAAGCACACATAATCTTGTGTGCTCGTTGATGAGATTATGGTACCGAGTCCCCGAGTGGGAGTGTTTTGACCACGACGGTGGTCGGGGTGTCTTTGGTAGACACGAGGCCACCCAGGACCAGCCCGTTGGGGATTTGGGTCGGAGTGGCCGGGAGAGTGCTGTGGCAATGGAGGGGTCTTGTCGGAATGCCATTGGTCCACCCGAATGGGAATGCGAGGCCATGGGTTCCGTGGTGTGGGCACAGTGTGCTACCTCTGCAGAGTGTATAATCTATCGATAGCCGAGTCCACGGTTACGGACACCTCGTACTAGGTCCCACCATGAGTCAACGTTTAATAAAAATTGCACACTAAGCTATGAACTTTGCATTGTCAATGGATGGCAGAAAGTCCATCGAGGTATTCGGGACCAAATGATGGTCGTGGTTGTGATCGCCGTAAGGATCACGAGTTGTTCTTGAGAAAGACCACTATGGTGGTGTGTTTGTGGTCCAGAGATGATCACAGTTGGTAAGCTGTCCTGAGGGACGTTCGGGCTTGATCACAGCATGTTGACATATAACGTTGCATTATTAATAATTGGTTAAATATCATGATATTGTTTGTCATTATGATTATGCTTGTTGTGAGCTTGCAAGTACATTCAATGTACTGACCTGGCGTGTCATGCCAGATTTCAGGAAAGTCTCGTTGGAAAGGAGCTGTTCGAGTCTAGATCGTGTCCACATAAGTGTCCCTGTGATATGGAGCTTCCGCTACGACGTTATTCCGCTGCCACGTAGTTGTTCGAGTCGAGGCCCCTTTATGTTCACTAAATAATGTACATATTGTTCCGCCGCACCGAGTGTGCCGCTTGGCCTCAACCACTGTTGTAATATGAACTCTGTTCCGCTAGCATCAATAAAGCGGTGGTTTTCTGTACCAATATGTTGTGTGTTGCCAGAAGACATGATCTCTGGGCTGGCAATGCAGGGTAAACCGGTCGCTCTGAGCCGGGGTGCCACAAGGGTTGGTACCAGAGCCGCGTTGACTGTAGGCCACGCTAGACTACGACGTGTTAACTGGATGCTAGACACGAGTAAATGTGAGTGTCGGTAGCAGTTATGGCTGGTTGTTGCATTGTAGTCATTTGATTATTATTTTTATGCTAACCTGTTAATGGTTGTGAGTGTAGATGGCTCCGGTGCCGTATCCGTGCCAGTTGCAGTTGATGCCGTACACGTCACCGCACCTTCTCCGCAACGTGTGGCATCGGTTGTACCCTCACGGAGACGAACTAGTCTACCGTGTGTACCGGGAGCGTCTACGAGACTCAGTGTATGAGTATCACGCAGTGGTTACTCTGCGCACCAGTTCCGATTTCGGCTCTTACACTCGCACTTCTCGGAGCGGTTATGCCTCCACCGCTTCTCAGGCTGTCCAGTTTGCCGCATTTGAGATCCTTGTCGAGCTTCATTATACCGAGGTTCAAATGCAGCATCACCCAGGATTCTACTACTACCCATCTCTGCACGACAACGGTCGTGTCCGTTTTCCTCTCGTTAACCCGGAGTCTGATAGTGTTGCTAGCCATCTTGCTCGCTATATCACTGCTAGCTATCTGATGATCCACGAGCTGGCTCGAGAGCTGACTCGTGCCCGTACTGCTTTAGCCGCTACCTTGATCACTACTAGATCCACCATTACTCCATCCTCACTAGGATTTACCCCTTATGTCCCAGTTAGCTCTGGCTCCCCTATTTTGCCGGTTACTCCCCCGAGTAGCACAGGCGTTCCGGCCGTGAACCCTCTCAGTACTCCTGCCGAGTGGGTCTCACCTCTTGCTATTCCTGCAGTCCCGATGCTTCATCCTACCCCTGCCCTTGAGGGAGAGCCCTCGAGGCAGCGTCGTCGTGTTACCTTTAACCCGGAGGTTTCCGTTAACCACGTCAGTTCAGGATCTGAGACCGCTTCAGGGGAGGACACCGCAGCACCAGCAGAGCAGTAGTGTCTTTGAGTATTCGCAGTCGTCTAGATGGTGTACGGATGTAGTTGTACGAGTCATGATGCTTCATGTATGAGAGTAGTGGAACCAGTCAGGATGTTAACTTTTCATGTATGAGTCTATGTATAATTATGATGGGACTTTAATCGCCGTATTCTCTTCGCTCTTTTCTTTTTTTCGAGAATTGTTGCTGGCTTTTCCCCAATTTTATTCTTGGATGTCCCTCATCTCGATTTCGTTGCCTTGGGAAAAATACTCAATAGGATGACGCGGGGAGGCGGCAGTAGCAACGTTCGTGAGGGAACTCTTGTTCGTCGTTCCGCACGACAGGCAGGATATTCTCCCGAGCCGTACGTTCAGCCACCACCTCCTCCGCCTGATCCTCCCTCCACCGAGCAAGTTCTGCGTATGTTTGAAGAAAAAAGGAACAATGATCTGATTGAAATACTGAGAAGTGTGCAAGCTATAGTTGGACAAACTGGAAATCAGAATGGTCATCACTCAAAGCTGTCAGATTTTCAGAGGACCAATCCACCCAATTTCAGTCAGGTTGTTGACCCATTGGATGCAGACGATTGGTTGCGCACCATGGAGAAAAAGCTTGAGATCGCCCGTACTGAAGGAAATGATAAAGTTCCATTTGCAACCCATTACCTTGAAGGCGCAACTGCCATATGGTGGGAAAATATATAAGCCATGTGGCCGATTAATGAGGAAGTCACCTGGGAAAAATTCAAGGATAAGTTCCGCAAATATCACATCCCTACTGGAGTTATGAAGGCCAAGCAGCGTGAATTTCTCGCGCTTGTCCAAGGAAATCAATCTGTGGCTGAGTATCTGCAAAAATTCAATCATCTGGCCCGTTACTCTCTGTATGACGTAGCCACCGAAGAAAGGAAGATGGACAGATTTCTTGGAGGTTTAAATCCGCAACTTCGGTGTGCTCTCAGTATGTTTGATTTCACGGATTTCCAAACTCTGGTAGACAAGGCATTCATTGCTGAACGGGAACACAAGCTTATATCAGATAATAGGCCTGTTAACGACAACAAGCGCAAGTTTGAGCCAAAGAAGGATGGGCAACCTATGCAAAAGGCTCATACCTGGCAGCAGACTCAGGTGGAATACCGGCCAAATTGGCAGCAGAATGTTAACAAGACCACCACTCAAGTCAAGAATGTTGTGGCCAATCCAATGCATGAGGAGCGGCAGCGCAATAATTCTTGTTTCACTTGTGGGCAGCCCGGACATTCTGCCAAACAGTGCCCCAAGAACCACAGAGTGAATGCGCTGAGCAGGCCACAAGTCAACTTTATGGAGTCAGGGCCAACCCAGCAAAACTTCACTGGGCACGTGAATCATATCTCCGTCGATGAATCCCAAGAGAAGCCAGAAATCGTCATTGGTATGTTTTCTGTTAATGACATACCTGCAGTAATTTTATTTGACTCTGGGGCTTCCCATTCTTTTATTTCTCGGTGTTTTGCCGCCCAAAACAATTTTCCTTGCACAATTTTGGGCAAAAATATGCTGGTACAAACCCCGGGATCTATAATCAAGAGCAATCTAGTCTGCCGCGATCTGGAGATCAATATCAACGGGGTCCACTTTCCAACATCTCTGATAATCATTGAGTCTGAACAGTTGGATATTATATTGGGAATGAATTGGCTGACCAAATATCAAGTTTGTATAAACTGCGCAACCCGAGAAGTCAATTTAACCAGTCTGAATGGGCAGCTCACCAAATTCTATGCTCGCAAGCATATACCCAAGCCAGAACTAGTGTGCACTGCTGTGGTCAAATTGGAATTTATTCCTATGGTTAGTGAGTACCCTGATGTGTTTCCAGAAGAACTGCGAGGCGTGCCACCAGATCGGGAACTGGAATTTGCCATAGATCTTGTGCCCGGAACCGCACCATTATACAAGAAGTATTACCAGATGCCCTCACCAGAATTAGTAGAACTAAAGAAATAGCTTGACGAATTACTCCGGAAAGGTTATATTCGTCCCAGCTCTTCACCGTGGGGGTCACCTGCAATCTTCGTGGGTAAAAAGGATGGCAGTCTCCGTATGTGCATAGATTATCGCCAGCTGAATGAGGTCACCATCAAAAATAAATACCCACCGCCAAGGATTGATGATCTGTTCGATCAGCTAAGTGGGGCTAAAGTATTCTCAAAAATCGATTTACGGACCGGGTATCATCAGCTCAAGATAAAGAGGAAAGATATTCCTAAGACCGCATTCACTACACGATACGGTCTTTACGAATATACTTTGATGTCCTTTGGTCTCACCAATGCCCCTGCCTTCTTCATGCATATGATGAACAAGGTGTTCATGGACTTCCTCAACAAATTTGTGGTAGTCTTTATCGACGACATCCTCATTTACTCCAAGAGTGAAGAAGAGCATAAGGATCACCTCCGGGCAGTGCTACAACGGCTCCGCAACCATCAGCTATACGCCAAGTTCAGTAAGTGCGAATTTTGGCTCAAGCAAGTTGGGTTTCTCGGGCATGTACTATCCGCCGAAGGCATAGCCGTGGACCCGAGCAAAGTAAAGGATGTGCTCGATTGGATACCGCCCACGACTGTAACACAGATCCGGAGTTTCCTTGGATTAGCTGGATACTATCATCATTTCATTGAAGGGTTTTCCAAAATTGCTAAACCTCTGACGGAACTGCTAAAAAAGGATACAAAGTTTGAGTGGACCAAGGACTGTGAGAAGAGTTTTTATGAGCTAAAGACGCGTCTGACAACCGCACCCGTATTGACTCTTCCAGACATTTATCGCAACTTCAACGTGTACTATGATGCCTCCAGACAAGGTATTGGTTGTGTATTGATGCAAGACGGCAAGGTGGTAGCCTATGCATCACGACAACTATGACCACATGAGGGAAATTATCCTACTCATGGTTTGGAATTGGCTGCAGTGGTTCATGCATTAAAAATTAGGAGACACTATCTCATTGGGAAAAGGTGCCAAATTTTTACCGACCACAAAAGCCTCAAGTACATCTTCACTCAGCCAGATTTAAATCTCCGTCAGTGAAGATGGTTAGAGTTGGTCAAGGATTATGACCTTGGAATAAATTACCATCCAGGCAAGGCCAACGTCGTTGCCGATGCGCTCAGTCGAAAGCCCGTCAGCTTAATGTCATGTTAAAATCATTGCCTACCGAACTTCAGGAGGAGATCGCTCAGTTCAACTTGGTCATCGTGGATGCTGGCCTCACTGATATTTTGGGAGTTACCCCCACACTTGAGATGGAAATCCGCAAGGCCCAGCTAGATCACGCCAAGCTACAAAAACATGCAAGGCAGCCCCCAGACTTCTTCAAGGACAACTTCGGTACCCTCCGATTCCGTGGACGAATTTGTGTACCAAATCAACCGGACTTGAAGAGGAAAATCTTGTCAGAAGCACACAAATCCTCGTATTCCATTCATCCGGGAAGTACGAAAATGTATGAAGACCTTAAACAAATATTCTGGTGGAATGGGATGAAGAAAGACATTGCCTATTTTGTAGCCTGTTGCGACATATGCAACAAGGTGAAAGCAGAGCATCAGAAGCCAGCCGGACTTCTCCAACCACTGCCAGTTTCACAATGGAAATGGGATGATGTTTGCATGGACTTCATCACCGGATTGCCTAGGACCCAGCGAGGCAAAGACGCAATCTGGGTTATAGTGGACACCCTAACCAAGGTTGCTCATTTCATCTCGGTCAGCACCAGATACAGAGCAAATGAACTGGTGCAACTGTATGTATCCAGAATCGTCAGTCTGCAGGGGTACCCCGGACTATCACTTTCGACCGAGGTTCTTTGTTTACCTCCGCTTTCTGGTCCCGCCTCCATCAAGCCTTGGGGACAACACTAAAATATAGTACTGCTTATCACCCCCAGACGGACGGTCAGACAGAGCGAGTAAATCAAATACTCGAAGATATGTTGCGAGCCTGTGTGCTAGCCAACGGGGCGAACTGGGAAGATTGCTTGCCATACGCCGAGTTCTCGTATAACAACAGTTTCCAGACCAGTCTAAAGATGTCACCCTACGAAGCTCTATATGGTCGTAAGTGCCGCACTCCTCTAAATTGGTCTCAAGCTGGAGATAGCCATATCTTCGGAACCGATCTCATGATGGAAGCCGAGAAACAAGTCAGGGAATCAGAGACCGAATGCAATTGGCCAAATCCCGTCAAAAGAGTTATTATGATGCAAAGCACCGGCAGGTCAGTTTTGAACCCGGAGAACATGTGTACCTCCGAGTCACTCCTATGAAAGGAGTTAAGCGATTTCAGACTCGTGGAAAGCTGGCACCCAGATTCATTGGTCCATTCCCAATTATGTCTCGAGTGGGTATGGTTGCATACCAACTGGAACTACCCCCGGAGTTGTCAGAAATACATAATGTGTTCCATGTTTCGCAATTGAGACGATGCATATCCCCGCCCGAGAAAAGGACTGCAACGGCTGATGTAGAATTGGCAAAGGATTTAACTTATGAAGAAAGACCGTCCAAAATTTTGGATCAAGTGGAAAGGGTCACTCGCAGCAAAGTCAGAAATTTTTTCAAAGTTCAGTGGGAGCATCACACCGAGTCAGAAGCAACTTGGGAGCAGGAAGAGTTCCTTAAGAGTCAGTATCCAGAGTGGTTTTCCCAAGCAACCGAATCTCGAGGACGAGATTCATTCTAAGTGGGGGAGGTTTGTGACAGCCTGGTTTTTGCCCTTTCTTATTTGCTTGAAATTTCATTTGAAAGTTTCTGAAACTTGGAGTTTCTGAATCTTTTCATTTGGACTTAAACACTTGGGCATCCTTGGCTTTCACCCAAGTGTGCACTTCTCTCCCAAACCATCACTTCACTTCTGATCCACCACAAAATAACCTTTGGAATATTTTTCTTAAATGAAAAATATTCATTTTCTCTCAAAAACCCTAAGCCAGATCTGTTTGCTTCAAGGCAACCCTAATTTTTATGGCTTAGAAAATTCTAAGATAATTCACAAATATTCTAGGGACCCTAGGGCACCTCCCTGAGCAAAAATATTTCATCACTTTTTGGAATATTTTTGCTACAGAAAATCTTTTCTGTTCTGGACAGAAATGGTGGTTTCTACAGGAACTACCATTTTACTTGCTCCATTTGACCTGAACTTTCTTGTGCATCTTTACCTTAGTAACTTATTACTAGCCTCCAAAGCACAACCCCAAACTCCCAGCCATTTGACCACAATAACATCACAAAGTTACTGACCAGAAACTTACCTGGCTTGTAAAATCTTCTCTACTGCACCTGGATCCAAACCAAACCGTGGTGAACTTCAAAACTACCACGAACAACACGCTAGACATGATTTTTGGTCGAAGGCTGGCCGGAGGAGAGAGTTCGCGCGGTGACCACGCGTGTCCATGATGCTAGGCATGCGTGTCGACGCGCTCTGGGTGCCGCCGAACGCTCTGTTCGCGCGTGCTTGCTTCCCCCGCCTGCCCAACCATGCCAAACCTCGCCACCATCATCGTCTCGACGTCCTTAACTCCACCTTGGCACTCGCCGACACCGGAGCTCGCCGCAGCGAGCACGGGCAAGGTCCGGCCAGCCCAACAGTGCGGGCGCACTGTGCTCGTCGTCACCCCCTTGATCCTGTGCTCGTCCCCGCTCGCACACAGTGGCCGCGTGACCTCCTTCGCCTTCTCCCCCTCTCACTGACGTCGCTCGTCGCCGGGCGCCGTGGACAGGTGTCCACCGGCGGAGCCCGAAGCACCCTCGCTGCTCGCCTATAAATAGAGCCACCCCAGCCTTCTCGAGCACCATCCAACACTCGCACACACCCCACGATCGAGTAGGAAGCCGTAGCCCGGTCGGGCAGGCCTCGGGCCGCCGTCCCTGAGCTCGAGCTCGCCGGCGATCCCCTCTGGTCGCCGCGGTAGCTCCAGCCCCTCCCAGGCCTAGGCGACCCCTCCAAGGCCTCTGCCTCTCTCCGGTGAGGCCGTCTCGCCTGCTTGGAGCCTCTGGAGCGGCCTTTGTTCGCCGTCTTCCTCAACTCTGACGACCTCCTCGTTCTGCCTCCGCTCGCGAGCTAGATTCCGACGCCGTCCGACCACCCCTAGCCACGCTACGGGTACGGGCAGATGCGCCTCGACCTCCTCTTGCCATCCCTCCCTCTCGTTTGGGCCAAGGAGCCCTCGTCGCCGGCGAGAGCTCCGGCGAAGCCGCGGCCCTCTCTGTTTCTCTCTCCCTCTTCCCCCACCTGACTAGCGGGGCCCGCTAGTCAGCCACTCAGTACACGTGCGAAACGGTACGAGTGGTGGCGCCCCTGGGCTTTACGCCTTCGACGTCACCCCCAGATGTTTCTTTTTATTCAAATTCATTTATATTCCAGAGAGCTTCAAACAATTTTAACTTTTTAACCATAAGTCCAAATGAGATGATTCTTTTTGCATTGTGTTCTTTGAAAGGAAATCTAACAGCTCACCAAAGATAAGATTTTTCTAAGCTGTTTAGAATTTCTGGTGAATTTCAGCAGTGTTCTTGATATTCTCTTTTTGTGTTTAAAATTATTTTCAGAAGGTGAGGCTTGTCTTGAGGATCACCAGGAGGCTTGTGAACCTCATCTGTACTAAGGCAAGCCGTAGCAACATTTTTATGATGCCATTTCAATATTTGTGATTTTCTCACTTAAATGAAATGATTAACCCATGCATGTAAATAATTATTGAATTATTTATATTCTGTTAAGAATTGGTCAGTTGTTATGCTTGATTTACAGAATAGTTGAAACTAGTAAAGCAAGTTAAAATTTATTTGAGGTGATGTTAGAAATTATTTTGGTATGCATGTTAGTAATTATGTAAAGCTTTGTGTTTGCATTCTTAAATTGATAAAAAAATTGTTAGAAAATATTCTGTTAAATACTTGTTAATCATATTACTTGTCTTACAGAATGTTTGAACCCAACTTAGTGATAAAAAAATTAAGAGTTGTTGATAATGATATTTTTTAATCAAGCATATGAAAGATTTATCTGAGTTACTTTCTTGCGTAGGAAATTAATAGAACTTGTTGCAAAATATTTTGGTTAAGTTGTGAGTCATTTTGAGCAAGTAGAGTAATATGAGTTGTTGACGTTTATGCTTCGTGTGCATATGGATGACGTCGGTCATTTTTATCAATATGTGATGCATGTGTTGTTTTGCATTTCATGGCATGCTTTGACACCGGTCATTTTTAGTTTAAAGATTAATCCTGAATATAATTCAACTTGAATATACCATTGACTGGGTCATGGTGCCGCTGAATCGAGTTTCTTTCCAGTGCAACCACATTTGCCTTGTGGGAGGCCTTGATTCGGTCCATTGACACGGCCACTGGTCGGTGCCTCCATCTAGGGAAGATTATGTCGTGCTTGCCCTGGCCCGGTAAGCACACATAATCTTGTGTGCTCGTTGATGAGATTATGGTACCGAGTCCCCGAGTGGGAGTGTTTTGACCACGACGGTGGTCGGGGTGTCTTTGGTAGACATGGGGCCACCCAGGACCAGCCCGTTGGGGATTTGGGTCGGAGTGGCCGGGAGAGTGCTGTGGCAATGGAGGGGTTTTGTCGGAATGCCGTTGGTCCACCCGAATGGGAATGCGAGGCCATGGGTTCCGTGGTGTGGGTACAGTGTGCTACCTCTGCAGAGTGTATAATCTATCGATAGCCGAGTCCACGGTTACGGACACCTCGTACTAGGTCCCACCATGAGTCAACGTTTAATACTGTGCTATGAACTTTGCATTGTCAATGGATGGCAGAAAGGCCATCGAGGTATTTGGGACCAAATGATGGTCGTGGTTGTGATCGCCGTAAGGATCACGAGTTGTTCTTGAGAAAGACCACTATGGTGGTGTGTTTGTGGTCCAGAGATGATCACAGTTGGTAAGCTGTACTGAGGGACGTTCGGGCTTGATCACAGCATGTTGACATATAATGTTGCATTATTAATAATTGGTTAAATATCATGATATTGTTTGTCATTATGATTATGCTTGTTGTGAGCTTGCAAGTACATTCATTGTACTGACCTGGCATGTCATGCCAGATTTCAGGAAAGTCTCGTTGGAAAGGAGCGCTGTTCGAGTCTAGATCGTGTCCACATCAGTGTCCCTGTGATATGGAGCTTCCGCTACGACGTTATTCCGCTGCCACGTAGTTGTTCGAGTCGAGGCCCCTTTATGTTCACTAAATAATGTACATATTGTTCTGCCGCACCGAGTGTGCCGCTTGGCCTCGACCACTGTTGTAATATGAACTCTGTTCCCCTAGCATCAATAAAGCGGTTGTTTTATGTACCAATATGTTGTGTGCTGCCAGAAGACATGATCTCTGGGCTGGCAATGCAGGGTAAACCGGTCGCTCTGAGCCGGGGTGCCACAGTCTTGTATGATTTGAGTCTTTGCCTTTTAGTTTGTCACAATCATCCTCGCTGTACACACCTTTTGAGAGAGACACACATGATTCGGAATTTGTTAGAATACTATATGTGCTTCACTTATATCTTTTGAGCTATATCGTTTTTGCTCTAGTGCTTCACTTATATCTTTTAGAGCACAGTGGTGGTTGTATTTTATAGAAATTATTGATCTCTCATGCTTCACTTATATTATTTTGAGAGTCTTAAACAGCATGGTAATTTGCTTTAATTGTGAAATTAATATTTGATATTGAGTTCATTGAATATCATGAGAAGTTTGATACTTGATAAGTGTTTTGAGATATAAAGGTGGTAATATTAGAGTGTGCTAGTTGAGTAATTGTGGAATTGAGAAATACTTGTGTTAAAGTTGTCAAGTCCCGTAGCATGCACGTATGATAAAAGTTGTGTGACAATTTTGACACATAAGGTGTTCTTTTATTGCTTTCCTTATGAGTGGCGGTCGGGGACGAGCGATGGTCTTTTCCTACCAATTTATCCCTCTAGGGGCATGCGTAGTAGTACTTTTCTTCGAGGGATAATAAACTTTTGCAATAAGTATATGAGTTCTTTATGACTAATGTGAGTCCATGGATTATACGCACTCTCAACCTTCCACAAATTTCTAGCCTCTACGGTACCATGCATTGCCCTTTCTCACCTTGAGAGTTGGTGCAAACTTCGCCGGTGCATCCAAACCCCGTGATATGATACGCTCTATCACACATAAACCCCCTTATATCTTCCTCAAAACAGCCACCATACCTACCTATCATGGCATTTCCATAGCCATTCCGAGATATATTGCCATGCAACTTTCCACCGTTCCGTTTATTATGACATGCTTCATCATTGTCATATTGCCTTGCATGATCATGTAGTTGACATCGTATTTGTGGCAAAGCCACCTTTCATAATTTTTCATACATGTCACTCTTGATTCATTGCATATCCTGGTACACCGTCGGCGGCATTTACATAGAGTCATATTTTGTTCTAAGTATTGAGTTGTAATTCTTGAGTTGTAAGTAATAAAAGTGTGATGATTATCATTATTAGAGCATTGTCCCATGTGAGGAAAGGATGATGGAGACTATGATTCCCCCACAAGTCGGGATGAGATTGCAGACTAAATGAAAAAAAAGAGGCCTAAGAAAAAAAAGGGAGAAGGCCCAAAAAAAGGAAAGAAAGAAAAAAAATGAGAGAAAAAGAGAGAAGGGACAATGTTACTATCCCTTTTCCACACTTGTGCTTCAAAGTAGCACCGTGATCTTCATGATAAAGTGTCTCCTATATTGTCACTTTCATATACTAGTGGGAATTTTTCATTATAGAACTTGGCCTGTATATTCTAATGATGGGCTTCCTCAAAATGCCTTAGGTCTTCATGAGCAAGCAAGTTGGATGCACACCCACTTAGTTTCTTTTGTTGAGCTTTCATATATTTATAGCTCTAGTGCATCCGTTGCTTGGCAATCCCTACTCCTCTCATTGACATCAATTGATGGGCATCTCCATAGCCTATTGATTAGCCGCGTCAATGTGATACTTTCTATCTTTTTGTCTTCTCTCATAACCCCCATCATTATACTTTACTCCACCCATAGTGCTATATCCATGGCTTGCGCTCAGGTATTGCGTAAGAGTTGAAAAGGCTGAAGCGCGTTAAAAAGTATGAACCAATTGCTCAGCTTGTCATCGGGGTTATGCATGATGAGAACGTTTGTGTGACGATATTGAAACATGGCCTAACTATATGATTTTGTAGGGATAAGCTTTCTTTGGCTATGTTATTTTGATAAGACATAATTGCTTGGTTAGCATGTTTGAAGTATTATTGTTTTTATGTCAACATTAAACTTTTATCTTAAATCTTTCGGATCTAAATATTCATGCCACAATAAAAAGGAATTACATTGAAAATTATGCTAAGAAGCATTCCACATCAAAAATTCTGTTTTTATCATTTACCTACTCGAAGACGAGCAGGAATTAAGCTTGGGGATGCTTGATACGTCTCCAACGTATCTATAATTTTTGATTGTTCCATGCTAATATATATTCTGTTTTGGATGTTCAATGGGCTTATTTATACACTTTTATATTATTTTTGGGCCTAACCTATTAACCGGAGGCCCAGCTCAAATTGCTTTTTTTGCCTATTTCAGTGTTTCACAGAAAAGGAATATCAAACGGAGTCCAAATGGAATGAAACCTTCGGGAGCGTGATTTTTGGAACAAACGTGATCCAGAGGACTTGGAGTGGACGTCAAGAAATCACCAAGGAGGCCACGAGGCAGGGGGGCGCGCCTACCCCCTAGGTGCGCCCTCCACCCTCGTGGGCCCCTCGTGGCTCCACCGACCTACTTCTTCCTCCTATATATACCTACATACCCCCAAACCATCGAGGGGCACCACGAAAACCTAATTCCACTGCCGCAACCTTCTGTACCCGTGAGATCCCATCTTGGGGCCTTTTCCGGCATCCTGCCGGAAGGGGGCATTGATCATGGAGGGCTTCTACATCAACACCATAGCCTCTCCGATGATGTGTGAGTAGTTTACCTCAGACCTTCGGGTCCATAGTTATTAGCTAGATGGCTTCTTCTCTCTCTTTGGATCTCAATACAAAGTTCTCCTTGATTCTCTTGGAGATCTATTCGATGTAATCTTCTTTTGCGGTGTGTTTGTCGAGATCCGATGAATTGTGGGTTTATGATCAAGATTATCTATGAACAATATTTGAATCTTCTCTGAATTCTTTTATGTATGATTGGTTATGTTTGCAAGTCTCTTCGAATTATCAGTTTGGTTTGGCCTACTAGATTGATCTTTCTTGCAATGGGAGAAGTGCTTAGCTTTGGGTTCAATCTTGCGGTGCTCGATCCCAGTGACAGTAGGGGAAACGACACGTATTGTATTGTTGCCATCGAGGATAAAAAGATGGGGTTTATATCATATTGCATGACTTTATCCCTCTACATCATGTCATCTTGTTTAAAGCATTACTCCTCTCTTATGAACTTAATACTCTAGATGCATGCTGGATAGCGGTCGATGTGTGGAGTAATAGTAGTAGATGCAGGAAGGAGTCGGTCTACTTGTCACGGACGTGATGCCTATATACATGATCATACCTAGATATTCTCATAACTATGCTCAATTCTATCAATTGCTTGACAGTAATTTGTTCACCCACCGTAATACTTATGCTATCTTGAGAGAAGCCACTAGTGAAACCTATGGCCCCCGGGTCTATTTTCCATCATATTAATCTTCCGTCAACAAGCTATTTCTATCTTTGTTTATTTTGCAATCTTTACTTTTAATCTTTGTCATAAAAATACCAAAAATATTATCTTATCATCTCTATCAGATCTCACTCTCGTAAGTGACAATGAAGGGATTGACAACCCCTTTATCACGTTGGTTGCGAGGTTCTTATTTGTTTGTGTAGGTGTGAGGGACTTGAGCGTGGCCTCCTACTGGATTGATACCTTGGTTCTCAAAAATTGAGGGAAATACTTACGCTACTTTGCTGCATCACCCTTTCCTCTTCAAGGGAAAACCAACGCAGTGCTCAAGAGGTAGCATGGTATGCTTCTTTTGTTTGATCGTGTTTCAATGTATAGATTTTGTCGTAGCTTCGTGTTAGATCTTACAGATACGGGCGTACGGAGAAGCTAATTACCCAATGCCATATGGGTCATGTTTGGTTGTCATCTCAAATATTGTCTGTATTTCATACTTGTCTCAGTTTAGCCTGGTTGAGCAAAACAAACCAAAAAACAAACATTTGCATGTTGTTTGGTCGCTCGCATTGTATCGGTTGCCATCTCAGGGCAGGCTGTTTGGTCGCACACATATGTGCTTCAGGGGGGTCAGCAGATGCACACCGCAGCTGTTTGGCTGTGTGCACATTGGTGTTTTGCTAACCCCTTTCAAATGTGATGGCCTTACCGCCACATTTGTAGCAGAACAACAGGCAGAACATAAGAACAAACTACCTAATTAACGGCACAACAACCGATAAACAAGCACTAATAAGCATGCATACTACTAGTACGGGTTCACTACTAGGGAAAACCCTAGTATTAGCGCGGGTTTAATGCCCACTAGTAGCGCTGGACACCGCGCTACTAGTATGGCGCTACAACTATTCCTTAGCTGTAGCGCGTGTCTACTGCTAAGACATATAGCTGCAGCGTTTGTTCACTCCCGCGCTACTGCTAATATAGCTAGTAGTAGCGTGTTTACTCTCCATCGCTACTAGTATTCTTTTTCTCATTTTTTAACTTTTAGTGTATTTATACGCCGTTATACAAATTTTGGTACAATACCAATTATGAGATTTTTATATGAATATGTCCATAACAGTGTGTCAAATGAAGATGGATTAGGTTCAAGTGGAGGCAGCATGTGGTGCATATCAAAAGTATACTACTAATCCAAACTTGATCTAGTTTGGACTAGTAGTACTTTCGATGTGCACCACATGTTGCCTCCACTTGAATCTAATCCGCCAACACAAGCTATTTAATCATCATCATAGTCATTACCACCAACAGTAGCTACTTAATCATCATAGTCATAGTGTAGCACACATCATCATCTTCAAACTCATTCTAGCTAGCTAATCACCACCAACACTAGTTGCGGTAGCTATCTAATCACCACCAACACTAGCTAATAATAATCATCATAGTCATTACCACCAACACTAGCTATTTAATCATCATAACTCATTTCTATCTAGCTAATCACTCCTACTGCCCTCTCTCAGGTAAAATAGCATAAAACATGTGTAGCACTCCTGCTTCATCATGTTGGAGCATGCAGATGAACCTGTCCCCTAATCGTGGGCTGCGCTTCTGATTGCTGGCCCCTAGTACTTCTCTGCGATTTTCACAATTTTGCTCCAGTCTTTCACTATTAAGCATTCCTCGCTTTTAGAAATCCTGAATGCACTAAAGTGCATTGTAGGATATCTTGGCCATAAGCTAACCATTCTCATGCGACCTTTAGTCTCGATCCAATGAGGCACAACATTCATCGGGAGTCCCGGTTGAAGAACGTCGTATATTAACATACTTAGCAATGAAGTTTAGCTTAAAAAATAATGTATGCAAAAGATGTACTGAGGACAAATAGTAAACATTTTACCATCTTTCCTAAATAGATGTGATCGTAGTTCAATACGAACACTATTGGTCGCATGTTTTGAGTACTAAGATTTTTAAGTCCAGGAAAATAATTTGTCTTGACAGTATGAAGATCCTCAAGCCATGAAACATAATGACCTATCTCCTCACAGTTTAGTTCAGCCCCGGGACAGTGGATGGTCATGTCTACCAAGCGCCGGACATGTTTGCTTGAATGGAAATAAGCCGTCAATAGAAATTAGTTGTCAACTATTTTTCAATAAACAATATCGAAGCCATAAATATGGTTGAGAAACTCACATAATGGTATAACTGGAGGCGTCTGCACATCGACCCAGATGTCGATATTACCTTCAATATCATCTTCCGGACGAATATCAAAGGTGATAACCATATCAGGCTCAAATGCATAAGTCTTGCATAGTGCTTGCCAAGTTTTGCATTCAAAATAGGTGTAGGTGTCTGCGTTGTATAATTTTGCGTGAAAGTATAACCATGCTCGGTCTTCAAGTAAACTCTCTTTACCTCCATAGTAGTTTTCATAGGACTGAAACCTATCTTATCCAAGACAAAAACTCTTGCATGGCAGGGGATACGCTAGTAGAATAGTAAAAAATTTAAATTATAAGTTGAAGCAAATGAAGCAGATGTCATGCTTAATTACGAAAAAGGACTTGTCATTGTGACTTACTGTATCCACTTCGAAGTTCTCGTCCAGCTTGATGCTGAAGCGCCTATCATCATCTAGGAAGATTATGTCGCACAGGCCGCGCTCGTCTTTGCAGTATTTGCAAATACCAAAATCCTTTTCGTCATCAGACATTTCCTATGTTCATAGTTGAAACATTAATTGAAAATCGATCGAAGGCAACTACTAGGATACTCAACACACAAATCCGGGCACTCGATATTTCCTACATATTCTGGCACAAGTCATGCCAAAATTCATGGAAAAATCCGGCATGACCTTTGCTAAAATAGGACATATCGAGCGCCTGAAATTTGCCGGAACGGAAATGATTCAACACTCCGGCAAAACATAGGCCACTCGAAGGTGTAACCTGCAAACATGACCGACCAGTTGGGCAAGCACATATCCTATTTGAGCAACACAAGATATACATTTCAAAATATCTTATAGGACT
Organism: Aegilops tauschii subsp. strangulata; assembly: GCF_002575655.3. Taxonomy (NCBI): domain Eukaryota; kingdom Viridiplantae; phylum Streptophyta; class Magnoliopsida; order Poales; family Poaceae; genus Aegilops; species Aegilops tauschii. The sequence continues at coordinate 467,109,651 of NC_053035.3, forward strand.
CATATTGACATGAGCATTCAATAAGTAAAACCAAATCATAAAATAAATAAGTATTCAAATTAGCATGCATTTAATAAGCAAAAGTAAATCATCTCATGCGTCCATACATCATCGAATATTATCACTAATACACCCCGAATAGTATCATACATATAACATCACTAATACAACTAAAACCCTAGCGCACGACGGGTATCGGCGCGGGCGGTGGACACCCAAAGAGAAGGAACCATCACAGGATCATAGCTCCAGTGAGATCCCTGGAGAACCTGCCAGGTATTGGAGAACCTGTGCTCCAACGCAAAGAAGTAGCAACAGATGTGCACGTCCTCCTCACTGACACGGTGACGTACCACCTCCGCGGGGTCCTCAAGCCTCTGCACCGTCACTGACCCACACGACCGCCACCAAAGAAGGTTCGGGTCAACGATGGGCTGGCTCCTCACCAAGCTGCGCCCCCGGTAGGTAGCGCCTCCCAGTACCAGCCCGACGGAGCCTAGTCCCGGACATGGCCCATCTGGTCAAGCAGGTGTCCTCCGCCGAGTCGACGACGAGGATGCGGGATAGGCATCGTCGATGTCGATGCGGGAAAAATTGCTTTAACTAAAAAAATAACAACAAATGTGACATGTTCAACTAGTTCTATTAATTCAACTAGTTCTTACTAAAAATAAACTTACTATAAATAAAAATAAACTAGTACCTAATTAGTACCTAGTTCTTACTAACTAATTAGTACCTAGGAACTACTGCCCTAATTATCATCTAATTTGATGAACCTATGGGTGGAAAGTGGTAGAGGATATTCCAAATATCCAACTTAAAAGTGAAATAAGTGGTCAAATTTTACTCGTTTTATTATGCATTACAATAGTGTTTATTCATCATCTAAGAAAACATCATCTAAGAAAACATCCGAGCCGCATCCGTATCCGATTCGTTTCCACCCATAGATGAACCCTAACTAATTTGATGCAACTAAAATTTGAAGAACCCTAGTGATACGTCTCCGTCTTATCTACTTTTCCAAACACTTTTGCCCTTGTTTTGGACTCTAACTTGCATGATTTGAATGGAACTAACCCGGACTAACGCTGTTTTCAGCAGAATTGCCATGGTGTTATTTTTGTGCATAAACAAAAGTTCTCGGAATGACCTGAAACTTCACGGAGATTATTTTTGGAAATAATAAAAAATATTGGCGAAAGAATCAAGGTCAGGGGCCCACACCTGTCCACAAGGGTTGGAGGCTCGCCTACCCCCCAGGGCGCGCCCCCCTGCCTCGTGGGCCCCCTGGAACTCCACCGACCTCAACTCCAACTCCATATATTCGTGTTCGGGGAGAAAAAATCAGAGAGAAAGATTCATCGCGTTTTATGATACGGAGCCACCGCCAAGCCCTAATTTCTCTCGGGAGGGCTGATCTGGAGTCCGTTCGGGGCTCCGGAGAGGGGAATCTATCACCATTGTCATCATCAACCATCCTCCATCACCAATTTCATGATGCTCACCGCCGTGCGTGAGTAATTCCATCGTAGGCTTGCTGGACGGTGATGGGTTGGATGAGATTTATCATGTAATCGAGTTAGATTTATTAGGGTTTGATCCCTAGTATCCACTATGTTCTGAGATTGATGTTGCTATGACTTTGCTATGCTTAATGCTTGTCACTAGGGCCCGAGTGCCCTGATTTCAGATCTGAACCTATTATGTTTTCATGAATATATGTGAGTTCTTGATCCTATCTTGCAAGTCTATAGTCACCTACTATGTGTTATGATCCGGCAACCCCGAAGTGACAATAATCGGGACCACTCCCGGTGATGACCTTAGTTTGAGGAGTTCATGTATTCACTATGTGTTAATGCTTTGGTCCGGTACTCTATTAAAAGGAGGCCTTAATATCCCTTAGTTTCCAATAGGACCCCGCTGCCACGGGAGGGTAGGGCAAAAGATGTCATGCAAGTTCTTTTCCATAAGCACGCATGGCTATATTCGGAATACATGCCTACATTACATTGATGAATTGGAGCTAGTTCTATGTCACCCTATGTTATGACTGTTACATGATGAACCACATCCGGCATAATTCTCCATCACCGATCCAATGCCTACGAGCTTTTCACATATTATTCTTCGCTTATTTACTTTTCTGTTGCTACTGTTACAATCACTACAAAACCCAAAAATATTACTTTTGCTACTGTTACCGTTACTATCATACTAATTTGCTACTAAATACTTTGCTGCAGATACTAAGTTATCCAGGTGTGGTTGAATTGACAACTCAACTGCTAATACTTGAGAATATTCTTTGGCTCCCCTTGTGTCGAATCAATAAATTTGGGTTGAATACTCTACCCTCAAAAACTGTTGCGATCCCCTATACTTGTGGGTTATCAAGACTATTTTCTGGCGCCGTTGCCGGGGAGCATAGCTATATTCTTTGAGTCACTTGGGATTTATATCTGTTGGTCACTATGAAGAACTTGAAAGACGAGAAAACAAAAATTTATCCCTCAACTACGAGGGGAGGTAAGGAACTGCCATCTAGCTCTGCACTTGATTCACCTTCTGTTTTGAGTAAACTTGCGACACCTAAACCTGCTTCTGCTATTAATTCTGATATGTCGCATGTTATTGATGATGCCACTTCTACTATGCATGATACTTATGATGAAACTACTTCTATGCTTGATACTACTGTGCCAGTTGGTGAATTTCTTGATGAACAACTAGCTAGGGCTAGAGAGAATGAAATTATTGAAACTGATAATATTGATGAAAGTGATGATGAAGATTCTCCCCCTAAATATGAATTGCCTATTGTTCCTGAGGGCTATGTTATGGATGAAGAAACTGCTAGAGACTTTCTTGCTTACAATGATAGAAGTGATCTTAAGAAATTATTAGCTAAGCTGAAACAAAAAACTCTGAATGCTAGAATGAAATATGATCTGCTTATGCTACTTCACCTATCTTTGTTACTGATAAGGATTATGAATTTTCTGTCGACCCTGATATAATTACTTTGGTTGAATCTGATCCTTTTTATGGCTATGAATCTGAAACTGTTGTGGCTCATCTTACTAAATTAAATGATATAGCCACCCTGTTCATTAATGATGAGAAAACTCGCTACTATTACATCCTTAAAATATTTCCGTTCTCATTAAAGGGTGATGCTAAGATATGGTTTAATTCTCTTGATCCTGGTTGTGTGCGTAGTCCCCAGGATATGATTTATTACTTCTCTGCTAAATATTTCCCTGCTTATAAGAAACAAGCTGCTTTAATGGAAATATATAATTTTGTGCAAATTGAAGAAGAGAGTCTCCCACAAGCTTGGGGGAGGCTTCTCCAATTACTTAATGCTTTGCCTGATCATCCTCTCAAGAAAAATTAAATACTTTATATCTTTTATAATGGACTAACCGATGCTTCCAGAGACCACTTGGATAGTTGTGCTGGTTGTGTTTTCAGGGAAAGAACTATTGATCAAGCTGAAATTCTATTGAATAATATGTTGACCAGTGAAAATAATTGGACACTTCCTGAGCCAACTCCTAAGCTAACTCCGAAGAAAAGGGGTGTTATATTTCTCAGTCCTGAAGATATGCAAGAAGCAAAGAAATCTATGAAAGAAAAGGGTATTAAAGCTGAAAATGTTAAGAATTTACCTCCTATTGAAGAAATACATGGTCTTAATTTACCGCCTGTTGAAGAAATATATGGTCTTAATTCATCACCCATTGAAGAAACACATGGTCTTGATAACCCGACACAGGTAGTAAAGGTAAATTCTCTCTATATATATGATAAAGCTGAAATTCCTCCTACTAAATTGGCAAGCCAATGCTTGGATGAGTTTGATAACTTTATGGTTAAGCAAGAAGACTTCAATGCTTATGTTGGTAGACAATTAAAACAAAATGCTTATATGATTGAACACTTGAGTGATTATATGTCTAGAGTTAAAGGTGAACTTAAACTCATTAGTAATCATGCTTCTATGGTTACCACTCAAGTAGAACAAGTACTTAAAGCTCAGAATGATTTGTTCAATGAATTGAATAGTAAGAATAATGACTTTGCTGTTAGAGTTGCAGCTAGAGGAGGTAAAGTGACTCAGGAACCTTTGTATCCTGAAGGTCACCCTAAGAGAATTGAGCAGGATTCTCAAAGAACTAATACAGATGCACCTAGTCCTTTTAAAAAGAAGAAAAAGAAAAATGATAGGACTTTGCATGCTTCTAGTGAACCTATTGCTGAAACACCTGAGAATCCAAATGATATTTCTATTTCTGATGCTGAAACACAATCTGGTGATGAACATGAACCTAGTGATAATGTTAATGATAATGTTCATGTTGATGCTCAACCTAGCAAAGACAATGATGTAGAAATTGAACCTTTTGTTGATCTTTATAACCCACAATCAAAGAATCAACGTTATGATAAGAGAGACTTTGTTGCTAGGAAGCACGGTAAAGAAAGAGAGCCATGGGTTCAGAAACCCATGCCTTTTCCTCCCAAACCATCCAAGAAAAAGGATGATGAGGATTTTGAGCGCTTTGCTGAAATGATTAGACCTATCTTTTTACGTATGCGTTTAACTGATATGCTCAAAATGAATCCTTATGCTAAGTATATGAAAGATATTGTTACAAATAAAAGAAAGATACCGGAAGCTGAAATTTCCACCATGCTTGCTAATTATACTTTTAAGGGTGGAATACCAAAGAAACTAGGAGATCCAGGAGTGCCCACTATACCATGCTCCATTAAAAGAAATTATGTTAGAACTGCTTTATTTGATCTTGGAGCCGGTGTTAGTGTTATGCCTCTCTCTTTATATCGTAGACTTGATTTGAATAAGTTGACACCTACTGAAATATCTTTGCAAATGGCTGATAAATCAACTGCTATACCTGTCGGTATTTGTGAGGATGTGCCTGTTGTGGTTGAGAACATTACTATTTTAACGGACTTTGTTATACTTGATATTCCCGAGGACGATAGTATGTCTATTATTCTTGGGAGACCCTTTTTGAATACTGCAGGGGCTGTTATTGATTGCAACAAAGGCAATGTCACTTTTCATGTTAATGGTAATGAGCATACGGTACACTTTCCGAGGAAACAACCTCAAGTCCACAGTATCAACTCTATTGGAAAAATTCCATCGATTATTTTTGGAGGTTTTGAATTTCCTCTTCCTACTGTCAAGAAGAAATATGATATTCTTATTATTGGGGATGTGCATATCCCCGTTGAGGTAACATAGTGTTATTCGAAATTTCTCCGGTTCCATGTTACTCGGAATGAGTTTGTTAACAAGACTTGATCAAACTTGTTAGTGGATTCCTTTTGATGAGCATGAGATGGATGAAGTTAGAAGGCACAACCTTCTGTACCCTCTTTTTACTTTCTGTTATTTAGTTGAAATAAAGCAAAAATAGTATTTTCTGTCTGTTTTCTGAATTATCCGTGAAATAAAAAATACCCCGAAAATAAAAGTTCTCCAAATGCCCCGAAAATGAAATATGATTTTTTTCTAGAATATTTGAGAATATCGGGCACTGAGAACACAGCAGGGGAGCAAGCACCTGGCCACGAGGGTCTAGGGCGCGCCCACCCCCTGGGCGCGCCCCTACCTCGCGGGCCCATGGTGGCTCCCCTCCACTTATTTCAGCCACCACACACTCCTTCCTCCCAAAAAATCACCAACCAGCTCAAGCACGAGTTCTAGCTCATTTTGCTGCGATTTTTGATCTCCTTACTCAAAGCTCCACTCACAAAACTGCTTTGGGGGATTGTTCTTCGGTATGTGACTCCTCCAATGGTCCAATTAGTTTTTCTTTTTGTGCTTTATTCATTGCAAATTTTTGCTGCCTAGGTGACCATGTTCTTGAGCTTGCATGTCAAATTTATATGGTTCCAAGTAGCTCTAATGCATGATATAGTCTCTAGGCACTTGTAGGAGTAGTTGCTATCAATTTTGTTGAGTTTGGTTCACTTGTATTTGAAGTTACTAAAAATTTCAGAACTTTTTCAGAGGAAGACACTAGTAGAAAAAGGGGCTTTCGTTCGGGCCTGGCCAGCCCATTAGTCCCGGTTCTTATACGAATCGGGACCAACGGGTGCATTCGTCCCGGTTCTTATACGAATCGGGACCAACGGGTGCATTCGTCCCGGTTCGTGTGCCCAGGTGGCCGGCCGGGGCCTCGCGGGCTTTGGTCCCGGTTCGGAATGAACCGGGACCAATGGGCCTCGCTCCTGGCCAATAACCATTGGTCCCGGTTCCAGCCACGAACCGGGACAAATGAGTTGCCTATATATAGCCCATCGCCAGCGAGCAGAGCACTCCACCGTGCTCTGTTTTTTGCTGGCCGGCGAGGGGAGGGCATTTGGGTGCTCTAGCTCACCTCCTATGCACATGAGGTGTTCGATGAAATGTCCGAGCCACACTAGTTAATATTTCTTCTCTCGAAACTCGACCTCCGAGCTCCATTTTCCCTGAGATTTTTCTATGTTTAGTGGTCCGTCACGTCCCGTCTCCGTCTTCACCGCCTTCGATCGCCCGCGCCGATCTCGTCGCCGGCACCACCATGGTGAGCCTCTTGTTCTTAACTTCTTTCTGAAAGAAAAAATTTCTTACTTGAGATAGATACTTGTCTAATTTTCTTACTTTTATTATTCCTTGTTATTATATAGTGCGATGGTTATGGTATCCGCCCCCATCGGCCCTCGTCGTGTCCATGATTCGGATGTGGTATATATTATCCTTTTATAACTATTTGGTTCATTTATTGTTTATGACAATTATGCCGACCAACGTGACATAGATTTTATTTATGTAGGAGGTGGTTGAATCGGAAATTCCAATCGACCCTATTGTCGAGAGGTTAAATTTAGTCGAAGAAGAAAACAATTACTTGAAGGAAAAAATAAAAAAAATTGAGGAGGAGAAGATGATATTGGAGTTTCATGTTGCGGATGTCGTCGATGATCACAAGATCAAGATGGATGCAATGCGGTTGGAGATTAGAAAGATTAGAAAATATGCCATTCATACCGAGGCTTGGTATCATTATGCCATTGGATCAATTGTTACCTTAGTTGTGATTATGATTGCATTTGTTGTTGCATTCAAAGGTTTTACATAGTTTCAATGTATGGTTTAACTAGATGCTCTGGAGAGCTATATGTTGTTCAATTTGAACTATGTATGTACTTTGGTTTTAATGTGATGATGAACTACTATTAATTTGGTCACTTATCTATCCATGTTCATTTGTAGTGCTTTTCAATTTCAGGGTCTTATAGCTGAAAAAAATCAGTAAATGCATGAAAAATAACAAATGAAGTCAGAAAGGGTTGAAAATTGATGATGTGGCTTTGAATGGTGCATTTTGAACATAGAAAAACTATGGAGTTCAAATAAGTTCAAAAAAATGAAATCCTTTTGTAACAGACGAGTTTCCGTATGAAACCCTGATACTTCGAAAGAGATTGTCCATTTTGTACACGAAGTGCATCCAGTTTTTGCCGTAAGCCTCTCTAATTTCTTGCACATGCTATGTGGGTGAAATGATGATACCATGCCAACTTTTAACCTTTTCAGAGTTCATTTGAAATGCTTTTCAATTTCAGGGTCTTATAGCTGAAAAAATTAGTAAATGCATGAAAAATAACAAATGAAGTTAGAAAGGGTTGAAAATTGATGATGTGGCTTTGAATGGTGCATTTTGAACATAGAAAAACTATGGAGTTCAAATAAGTTCAAAAAAATGAAATCCTTTTGTAACAGACGAGTTTCCCTATGAAACCCTGATACTTCGAAAGAGATTGTCCGTTTTGTACACGAAGTGCATCCAGTTTTTGCCGTAAGCCTCTCTACTTTCTTGCACATGCTATGTGGGTGAAATGATGATACCATGCCAACTTTTAACCTTTTCAGAGTTCATTTGAAATGATTTTCAATTTCAGGGTCTTATAGCTGAAAACAATCAGTAAATGCATGAAAACTAACAAATGAAGTCAGAAAGGGTTGAAAATTGATGATGTGGCTTTGAATGGTGCATTTTGAACATAGAAAAACTATGGAGTTCAAATAAGTTCAAAAAATGAAATCCTTTTGTAACAGACGAGTTTAAGTATGAAACCCTGATACTTCGAAAGAGAAACAAAATAAAATAATCAGTAAATGCATGAAAATTTAATAGCAAAAAGAATTACCACAAAATAAAATAAATAAGTAATTTGAAACAAAATAATATAAACTTTAATAAAATATATAAGTAGAAAGAAAATAAAATAAACTTTAATAACATAAATAAAATTTATGAAACTAAAATTATCAAAGTATTTTCTGTTCAAAACATTATAAGCAACCTCTAAAATTTATGAAACTAAAATTATATAAAATTGATGCAACTAAAATTATCAAAGTATTTTCTGTTCAAAATCATTAAAAGCAAAAAGAATTTTCATAAAGAACTTTGTTTGTTAGAAACTTTAATAGCAAATATATAAGTAGAAACAAAATAAAATAAAATAAATAAGTATTTTGTTGTAAGTAGAAAAAAACAAAAAAAGCAAAAAAGAAAACAAACAAACTAGGAAAAATAAAAAAAATTGCCACCTACTGGGCAACCACGGCCTGAATACGACTAGACCCATCGATTGGCCAGGATTCAGGCCAGCTGAAGGCCCAGTAGGCCCATCTGGCATAGCAGTGACAATTAGGCCCGTAAGCCTGCAATAAAGAGGAGCTTGAGAGGGGTGCGGCAGTGGGGCTTATAAACCACTGTGCGCCCCTCTCAACTAGCGAGGTGGGACTAAACTCCCACCACCACGCCGCTATGCGCGGCCTTTGGTCCCGGTTGGTGGCACCAACCGGGACTAAAGGTGGGCATTGGTACCGGTTCGTCCCACCAACCGGAACCAATTCCCCCCCTTTAGTACCGGTTGGTGCCACCAACCAGGACCAAAGGCCGCCGCTTCCCGCCCTTTGGGCTGCTGAAAAGAGACCTTTGGTCCCGATTGGTGGCACCAACCGGTACTAAAGGGGGGCATTGGTACCGGTTGGTGCCACGAACCGGGACCAACGCTCTGTGTATATAAGTTGGACTTGTGAAATTTCTCATTCAGTTCTTCGATCTGCCTCTCTGCCGCCGAACGCCTCGACACCGACGAACACCTCGACGCCGCCAGGCTGCCGGACCTGGACGCCAACGACGTCGCCGCGCCCTGCCCCGACGCCGCCGCGCCCCTGCCGTGCCCCGACGCCGTCGCCGCGCCCTGCCTGCCCTGACGCTGCCGCGCCCCTGCCGTGCCCCGACGCCGACGTCGTGCGCCCCTGCCCTGCCCCGACGCCGTGCTCCCCTGCCTCGCCCCGATGCCGTCGCGCCCCTACCCTGCCCTGATGACGCCGCCGTGTGCCCCTGCCTCGACCTCGATGCCAACGCCGCCGCGCACCTCCCCTGCCCCGACGCTGCGCCACGCCCCTGCCCTGCCGTCAACGCCGCCGCACCACTGCCCGCCGGACAGGCCGGTACTCCCTCCTCCCTCCCACCCCTCTCCTCTGTCCTTCCTTCATGTATGTGATGATGGTGAAGTTGGTTCAGTGCAAGGTTTCAGAGAATTGCATGTTTTCAGCCATGTCCACAAGGTGTTTGATGAAATGCTAGGGCTAGCTAGGGAACTTTGTTTTATGTGAAACTTGGCAGGATGATGTCTCCTTGGATGTTGGTGAAGATGGTCAAGTTGGTTTGTTAAAAGGAAAAACTTGTGAGTGCAAGTTTTATTAAAATTTAGTGCGGGACAGAAACTACATGATTTTTTTGGTGGACTTGCTAGATGAAATTGGGGCTGCCCTTCTGGACTTAAGGGTTTAGTAGGAAGGACTACAAGATGTAAAAAATTCAGAATTTTTTTAGCAAGGAAAAATAGGGTTGTAGTTCAATGCCAAGATTGGACCAAAATTGAAAAATGGAAGTTGTGCTCAAAATTTTCAAATGACCAAAGTGGGTTTTTGAATAAAAATGATCTACTGGCATCAGAGGACTTCTCAAAAAATTTGTGGCAGTTGAAAGGAATTATTTGAAATAGTTCTAGTGCAAAAAGTTACATTTAAGAAAAAATAAGAAAATTCTACTGATGTTTTTGTTCATAGCATTTTTTGTCCATGTATGTATGTATGAACGGATGGATGGATATGGATGTATATACAAAATATTCATATATGATGTTTTTTTGTTCATAGCAATTTTTTTCCATGTATGTATAATTTATGTGTGTATGTTCATATATGCAAAAGTTACATTGAAGAAAAAATAAGAAAATTCTATTTTTTCTTCTTCTCTTCTATCCCGATAACTTCAACACGAGGGGGGGGGGGTCGATATACCCCCTCCCCGATAACATTATTTTCCCATGTATGTATGTCGTCATTGTCGATATAACCCCCTCCCGGATAACTTCGACATGAGGGGCGGTCGATATATATACCCCCTCTCGACCGTGATAACTTATACCACGGGAGCACCCCCCGGCCCTCTCGCTCGACCAAAACTCTCGAGGACACCCAAACCCTAGAAAAAATTAATGCTCAGTGTGGGGTTCTAGTGAGGGACATGATCCCGATCAGCATCGAGCAATGGTTGAAGCCTAAGGACAAAGACTCTCAGGTGTCTTATGTCAGCGATAGGCAGAAAGCTGATCTTTGGACCCGCGCTGCAGGAAAATTTCACCTTCCCGCCAGAGGAGGATCCGGACAATCCAGTTAAAAAGCCAATGATCAAGGCTTATGCTCTTAAGAAGATGGCTGAGCTATTTAGGAGGTGGAAGAATGAGCGGAAATCATCGTTTGTCGACCAAGACAAGACTCCTGAATTCATCGGCCGATTTGAGAAGATCAAATATCAGTGGCCCGAATTTGTCACCAAAAAGAAATCTGAGAGAGCGGCGAAGATGTCAGCGACAAACAAGAAAAATGCTGCAAAGAAGAAGCATCACCATCGCACGGGGTCAGGTGGCTACCTGAAAGCCCGGCCGTTGTGGGACAAGGCTGAGAATGACCTCATTGATAAAGGGATCGAACCAGAGACGCGACGCTGGCCAGACCGTTGCAGGACTTGGTTCTTCGGGGTTGGGGGAAAATTGGACCTTGTAACAGGGAAGTGCGTTTGGACCGACGAGCAGCTGAATACACCCATCGTGAAGCTTCAGGAGTATATCGAAAAGGCGCAGCAAGGGACGTTCGTTCCGGACAGAGAGAACGATGAGCTCACAGAGGCCCTCGGGAATCCTGAGCACCCCGGATGGACACGAGGCACGCCAGGCTCCCTTTCATGGAAGGCTGGATTTCCCGACGCAGGCGGTTACAAACGCCGGGAGAGGAAGAAGAAAAAGGAGTTGACCCAACTACAGGCGCTGCATGCAAGGGTACAAGCGCTAGAGGAACAAGAGGCAGTTCGCAGCACGCGACCTGCCGAACCTGCACCCAAAGTACCCCGCCATCTCAGCGGAGAAGCAGTGTGGCTTCCACGGAGCTGCTTTAGGAGCCTGTCTTCACGGCTCGTGCTAGCTACCCCGTAGATGCTATCACGGAGTCTCAGCATTGACACCTTATGACGTAGTGGATGGAATTGAAAGTCAAGGCGGCTGTTGGCTCTGTTGCACCTCCTGAACCTGGCGCAACTTTTCACTGCCGGCCAATTCCAAAAGGATATGCTAGGGTGATGGTGGATGAAATCACAGAAGGATTTGAGGACCTCCAGCTTGACCACCCTACGGGTGAGGGGAGACTCGGCTGGGTTCTTGTCTGAAGACTCCATGCCTATGGCGGAAGGAGCTCATCAACCTTCTGAACTGGAGCCTCTGCCTCCTCCTCCTCCTCCAGCGAGTCAGGGCACTCCGCCTCCTCCACCGCCTCCTCCTCCGGTGAGTGACGATCAAGGGACTCAGCCTCGTTCTCCGGTGCGTGGCAGCACTCCGCCTCCTTCTCCGCCTGCGCCGGCGCGCCCGAGCAGCGACCAGCCTCCTCCTTCTCCGCCTCGCCAGTAAGGGCGGAAGAGACCCGCTGCCGCCCCGGCTGCTCCGGCGCATCGTAGTCCTTCTCCTCTGCCTCGTAAGCAAGCACGAAAGAAGATAGCCGCAGCCGCTCCGTCTGCTCCGGTGTCTAGCAGTATAGCCAGAGGCGGGAGGCAATACAGATACGGTCCACCTCTCAAGCCTCTAGAGAAGTTACCGTACGAGATGAACGCGGAAGAAAACAAGAAGATCGTGGAAAAAAGAAGTGAAGGACTTCTTTGAAGGGGTGAAAGCAAAGAGACATCCACCTCCGGAGGAGAAGGTAGATCCGGTGAAAGCAAAGCGCACTATCGATGCCCTGAGGAAACCACCAAAGTCTCCGCCGAAAACCAACTATGAGCGCATTACTTTAAAGGCATATATCGAAGCGGAGCGGTCGGGAAGTACTGTCAGTGATCAAAGGTTAAAAGAACGACGAGCAGCTGGGAAAAAAATTGCCCAACTCGGTGAACAAGCGAACCAATCGTCCCCCCCGCTCAATGTGTCTAGCGACATCGTCGCTAATGCTTCGGGGATGGTGCCCGGTTACAGCAATCTTGGAGATTACCTGCCCGATGATGTACATTATGATTTCTTGGAGGTGGACGAACACAGATACGAGTACGGGAAGCCTCTCATCAAAGATGAAAAAGCTCTAACAACGATGATGCGAAGATTCCATAATTGGTACATGAAAACCTTCAGAGAGTCTGGGGGGACGAATACTTTGTATCTGAGAATTAAAGAGGAGCACGACCTCGTTGGAACTGATCTGTTGCATGTTCCATTTGAGGAGTTCTTCCAGTTCTTCATTCAAAAGGCCCTCGATAAATTAACGGTCACTTGCTACTGTCTGTAAGTACTGCTTCTGTCATTAAGTCTCTATATATAGCTCAGCTCTTTCATTGCATGTATTTATAATTATCCTCACTATATTATGCAGATTGAAGATCGTCGAGTGCAGAAAAGAAGAAATGTATGATATTGGGTTCATTAACACAAATCTCATAGATGAATTTCAGGTTAAAAAGAACGCCGAAGAGGCCGAGGCCAACTTGCTCAAATCATTGTTAATAAATCAAAATAAAGATTTAATACTCTTTCCTTACAACTTCAAGTGAGTATTACTGTCGTGTGCATATTCGGTTTCCCTTATTACTCGAGCGAGGTTATAGTAATGTAAATGATGAGTTATGCATGCGTGCACAGCTTCCACTATATTCTCCTGGAGATTAAGCTTGAGCGGGGACTAGTAACCGTCTTAGACTCGAGAGGAAAAGATCCCGAAACCTATGCCGACATGACTAAAATTCTCAACAAGTAAGTTCAATCGATCATTATCGCACCATATTGGCAACTTTTTGTTTATTTCCTGATATCTCAAGTAATAATTATTTCCTTTGTCTTGCAGGGTTTGGAAACAGTTCACCGCAGAAGCTCCGGGACTGCCGAAGGAGCTGCGATATACATACCCGAAAGTAAGTACTACTAGCTAGCTAGTTGCGCGCATCTCCCATTGATTCTAGCTACTTTCATCAATGGCATTTATAATGCTTCATTATCAGTTTGATTGACCTCTATTTCTCGTAAAGTGCTTGTGGCAGGAACAAGGGAATGATTACTGTGGATACTACGTGTGCGAGTTCATCTACAACGCGACTTTGAAAAATAAGCGGGGCTACTCTAAAAGACAATATGAAGTGCGTAAGCAATAATATTCACAATTTCATTTTATTACACCATCATTTCTGTTGAGTTTCATTCATATATATGTATTAACCCCCTTCTTCAAATTAGACGTGGCAGATGCGGAATGAACTCCTACCACAAGATCGCATGAAAGCAATTCAAGAGGAATTGGCGGGATTCTTTCTTGACCACGTCATCAATAAAGCCGGAGAATACCATGTGGAAGTTGAGTTCAAATGCTAGGGGATTGTAAGAGATCTTACATATTGTATATGTATGTAGCCAGTAGCGTCGGATAGATAATACGAAAACTTGTTGTTCGACCAATCTCTCGGAGAAGGAGAGGTCGATCACTTCTCTCGGTATGCATGACGAACTTCTGTACTTAATGGTTTCCTTCATTTTCTTACTAGCTAGCGTGTCGAGGGCCTCTCTATGTATAGTACGTAGCGTCGACCAAGCACGGAGATAAGAGAGGACACTTATCTCTATTAATTAATTAGCTACCTAACACAATATATGAAACACCTTAATTAACCATACAAAACCCCCAAATCCACCCCCCTTTAAGAAAAAAAACCCTAGCCCCTGAACAACTGACGCGTGGATGCCTATTGGTCTCGGTTGGTGCCAGTGCCGAGGCCACCCCAAACCCGGAATAAGCTAGGTCTACGTTTGCACTAATATATCCACCTGCTATCATGTTTGTGTAATAATTGTCATGTTGTAATATTTGCAGAAACAATGGAGCACGGACGAGACGAGGAAGCAGAAGAGGTGTTGGGGGACATAATTTTAGCCGGAGGTGATATCTTGTCGTATCTTAACGACAATGATGGTCTGGAAGAATGGGTGAAGAAGCAGGCTACGGTGATCGAAGAGTGGAGGAGGAAAGACATGATTATGATGGCTCCGGTGACCCAATGCTGGTGCAAGAAGGAGCCCGTGGTGATGGCTCCGGTGACCGAACCGAGTCCGGCCAGGTAAATATATTAGTTAAGCCTGTGCTGACTAGCTAATTGATGCATTCATTGTTTTGGTATGTACACATATTAATTAACTCTCGTCTTTCTTCTTTTTTCTAGCCCTCCGGATCAAGCACAACTTCGGTAAAGAGACGAGGCCCGAAGAGAAAGTTGTGCTCGGATGAAAGGTTTGAGATCACAGCAATCGCGCGCGACGGCCAACCGATTGAACCCATCCGGACAAAGGAAGCATTTGCTGCTCAGTGCGGGGTTCTTGTTAGGGACAAGATCCCGATCAGCATCCACCAATGGTATAAGCCTAAGAAGGAAGACCCTGAGGTGTCTTATGTCAATGATATGCAGAAAGATGATCTTTGGACTGAGCTGAAGGCAAATTTCACCCTACCGCCAGAGGAGGATCCGGAGAAGCCAGTTAAAGAGCAATTAATCAAGTCTCATGCTCTTAAGAAGATGGCAGACCTATTCAGGAGGTGGAAGAAATGAGCTGAAAACGTTTGTCAACAAAGAAGAGACACCAGAATTCATCGGCCGGTATGAGAAGATCAGAGATCACTGGCCGCATTTGTGGCCCACAAGACATCGGAAAAGAGTAAGAAGATGTCAGCAACAAACAAGAAGAATGCTGCGAAGAAGAAGCTTCACCATCGCGCGGGGTCAGGTGGCTACCTCAAAGCCCGGCCTAAGTGGGCCAAGGCTGAGAATGATCTGCTTGATAAAGGGATCAAACCCGAGACAATGAACTGGACAGACCGTTGCCGGACTTGGTTCTTCGGGGCTGGCAGAAAATTGGACCCTGTATCTGGGAGGTGCGTTTGGACGGACGAGCTTTTGAGAATACCAGTCAAGAGGCTTCAACACTATATCGATGCAGCGCAGCAAGGGACGTTCATTCCAGACAGAGAGAACGATGAGCTCACAATGGGCCTCGGGAATCCTGAACACCCTGGACGGACACGAGGCACGCCAGGCTCCGTTCCGTGGAAGGCTGGTTTTCCGGACGCAGGCGGTTACAAAAGCCAGGAGAGGAGGAAAAAAGTGGAGCAGGCCCAAATTCAGAAGCTGCACGAAAGGGTTCAAGCGCTAGAGGAACGAGACGCCAATCGACATGCCGAAACTACCCCCGAAGCTACTCTGCCATCTCAGCGGAGAAGCAGTGTGGCTTCCACCGAGCTGCTTCAGCCGGAGCATGTCTTGACAGCTCCTGCTAGCTACCCCGTGGATGCTATCACGGAGTCTCAACATTGCCACCTTATGATGCAATGGCAGAACTTCAAAGTCAAGGCGGCTGTTGGCTCTGTTTTACCTCCTGAACCCGGCGCAACCTACCACTGCCGGCCGATTCCAGAAGGATATGCTAGGGTGATGGTGGATGAAATAACGGAGGGATTTGAGGACCTCCGGCTTGACCACCCTACCGGTGAAGGGGAGACTCGGCTGGGTTCTGCTCTGAAGACTCCATGCCTATGGCGGAAGGAGCTCATCAACCTTCCGAACTGGACGCCTCCGGCGAGTAAGGGCACTCCGCCTCCTCCTCCGGCGAGTGATCAGGGCACTCAACCTCCTTCTCCGGCGCGTGGCGGCACTCCGCCTCCTCCTCCGGCGAGTGATCGGGGCACTCAGCCTCCTTCTCCGGCGCGTGGCGCGCTAGAGCAGCCAGCCTCCTCATTCTCCGCCTCGTCAGCAAGGGTGGAAGAGACCCGTCGCCGCTCCGGCTCCTCCGGCGCGTCATAGTCCTTCTCCTCCGCCTCGTAAGCAAGGAAAGAAGACAGCCGTAGCCGCTCCGTCTGCTCTGCCGGCGTCTAGCAGTACAGCCAGAGGCGGGAGGCAATACAGATTCGGTCCTTCTCTGAAGACTCCAGAGAAGTTACCATATGAGAGGACCAAGGAGGAAACCAGGAAGATCGTGCGAGCCGAAGTGACGAACTTCTTTGAAGGGGTGAAAGCAAATAAACATCCACCTCCGGAGGAGAAGGTAGATCCGGTGAAAGCGAAGCGCACTCTGGCTGCCCTGACAAAACCACCAAAGTCTCCGCCGAAAGGCAACTATGAGCGCATTATTGCAAAGACATTTGCCGAAGCGGAGCGGTCAGGAAGTACTATCAGTGATCAAAGGTTAAAAGAACGACGAGCTAGGAAAAAAATTGCCCAGCTCGGTGAACAAGCGAACCAATCGTGCCCCCCCTCTCGCTAATGATCTGAGGATGGTGCCCGGTTATAGCAATCTTGGAGATTACCTGCCCGACGATATACATTATGATATCTTGGAGGTGGGCGAACACAAATACCATTACGGGAAGCCTCTCGTCAAAGATGAAAGATCTCTAACAACGATGATGCGAAGATTACATGATTGGTACATGAAAACCTGCAGAGAGTCTGGGGGGAGGAATACTTTGACGCTGAGAGTTAAACCGGAGCATGACCTCGTTGGAATTGAACTGTTGAATGTTCCATTTGAGGAGTTCTTCCAGTTTTTCAATCAAAAGGCCCTCGATAAAACAACGATCACTTGCTACTGTCTGTAAGTAGTACTACTTCTGTCATTAAGTCTCTCTATATAGGCCAGCTCTTTCATTGCATGTATTTATAATTATCCTCACTATATTATGCAGATTGAAGATCGCCGAATTGAAGAAAAGACAAATCGGTGATATTGGGTTCATTAACACAAATCTCATAGATGCAACTGAGGTTAAATATCATGCCAAAAATACCGAGGCCAACTTGCTACGATCGTTGGTAATAAATGAAAACAAAGATATAATACTCTTTCCTTACAACTTCAAGTGAGTGTTACTGTCTTGTGCATATTTGGTTTCCCTTATTAGTCCAGGTTATGGTAATGTAATTGATGACTTATGCATGCATGCGCAGCTTCCACTATATTCTCCTAGAGATTAAGCTTGAGCAGGGAGTAGTAACCGTCTTAGACTCGAGACGAAAAGATCCCCAGGACTATGCGAACATGACTCAAATGCTCGAGAAGTAAGTTAAATCGATCATTATCCACCATATCAGCAACTTTGTTCATTTCCTGATATCAAGTAATTGTTTTCTTTGTCTGGCAGGGTTTGGAGAAAATTCACCAAAAAAGCTCCGGGACTGCCGAAGAAGCTGCAATTTAAACACCCCAAAGTAAGTACTATAGTAGCATGTTCCGTGCATCTCCTAGTGATTCAAGCGCTAGTTTCATCAATACCATTTAGCATGCTTGCTTATCAGTTTGATTGACCTATATTTCTTGTAAAGTGGTTGTGGCAGGAACCCGGGAATAATTACTATGGATACTACGTTTGCGAGTCCATCCGCTACACGACCTGTGAGCAGGGCTACTCTGACGAACAATATGAAGTGCGTAAGCAATAATATTCACAATTTTATTTTATTACCATCATTTGTGTTGAGTTTCATTTATTCACATATATATGTATTGACCCCCTTCTTCAAATGAGATGTTTCGGAAGCGGGATGAACTCCTAGCACCAGATCGTATGCGAGCAATTCAAGAGGAATTGGCGGCATTCTTCCTTGACGACGTGATCGCTGAAAACGGAGAATACTATGTGGACCCTATGTTCTTACAATTTAATTAGGAGATTATATTGTAAGAGATAATTATTGTATATATGTAGCCGGTAGTGTCGGATAGATATATGAGAACTTGTTGTTCGACCAATCTCTCGGAGAAGGAGAGGTGGTCAATATCACTTCTCTCTGTATGCATATGTTCATGACGATCTTCTGTTTCCTTCATTTGATTACTAGCTAGCGTGCCTAGTCCTCTCCATACGTATATAGTACGTAGCGTTGACCAAGCATGGAGATAAGAGAGGACACTTCTCTCTATTAATTAGCTAGCTAACACAATATATGAAACACCTAAATTAACCCCCCAAAACCCCCAACCCCCCCCCCCCCCTTCAAAAAAAACAAAAACCCCAGCCCCTGAAATGCTGACGCGTGGATGCCTATTGGTCCCGGTTAGTGCCACCAACCGGGACCAAAGGCCCTCCTGCCTGGGCTCGCCGGACCGGCCACGTGGAGGTCCATCTGTCCCGGTTCGTGTAAGAACCGGGACTAAAGGGTTAGGGCATGAGTAACGACCCTTTAGTCCCGGTTCAAAAACCGGGACAAAAGGCCCTTACCAACCGGGACAATAGGCCCTTTTTCTACTAGTGTTATCTGGAACCACCTTGCATATGCGCATATATTGGGAGTGGCTTGTTGCGCCCATTTATTTCCCAAATTATTCCTCGTGCACGCGCACCATCTGGGCGAAACAGGCGGCCGGTCTTGCATGCATCTATGTGTTAATTTTTTTGTCTTATAGTGCATGTGGTTGTTAGTATTAAATGCGAACACACTGATTACCTCATTCCGAAAAGAACAGATCCACGCACATTTATTTTGGAGTTCTAAATTTTAAAAAGTCATATCTTTCAAACCGCTTGTCGAAATTTAGATCCGTTTTCACTGCTGGAACTCTTGCGACGAGATCTTTGAAACTAGATCCCGCATGGGTATATTTCGACGAATTTTTTTCGATGCCAACTTTGGTGCTATATGGTGCAACTTTAGTACTGTATTGTGCAACTTTAGTTCTACATCGTGAACTTTTTCCAAAACTAATTTTTGGATCTGTATGATTCAACTTCCTATGAGATTGCAATCTAGCAACCATGACAACTTTGTTGTGCAACTAGTCCCGACCAACTACCTAGTAGTCGATGTGCAACCCTCGTTTGTTGGCTTGTAATGTAGTCTAGTTGCACACACATATGCTTAGTTGGCTTGTAATGTAGTCTAGTTGCACACACATTCATATTTAGTTGGCTTGTAATGTTGTCTAGCACACACATTGATGTTTAGTTGGCAGGAAGACTAGTTGCACACATTTATGCTCAATTGGCTTAAAATGTAGTCTAGTTGCACACACATTGATGTTTAGTTGGCAGGACACTAGTTGCACACACATATGCGCAATTGACGCAGCAATGTAGTCTAGTTGCACACACATTGATATTAAGTTGGCAGGACTAGTTACACACATATATGCTCAGTTGGTTTGTAATATAATCTAGTTGCACACACATTGATGTTTAGTTGGCAGTGCTATTGGCACACACATATGCTCAGTTGGCTTGTAATGTAGTCTAGTTGCACACACATTGATGTTTAGTTGGCAGGACACTAGTTGCACACACATATGCTCAGTTGGCGCGGCAATGTAGTCTAGTTGCACACACATTGATGTTTAGTTGGCAGGACTATTGGCATACACATATGCTCAGTTGGCACGGCAATGTAGTCTAGTTGCACACACATTGGTGTTTAGTTGGCAGGAAGACTAGTTCTTCGAAACATCCCCATGCGGGATCTACTTTTGAAGAGCACGTCGCGAGGGTTTCAACGGTGAAAACGGATCCGAATTTCGACACGCGGTTTAGAAGATATGTCTTTAATAATTTTGAAAACCAAAAATTAATGCACGAGGGACAAACATGAGGAACAATAATGCAGCGACATGCATGTATCCATCATGTGAGAAGAGACCACATAGGGGTGATTAATTAGCAGTGTCCTTTTTAGCACTTTTGGATTACAGTAATTTTAGAGTCGGGTTTCCTAATCGCGACGAAGAGACAGAAAGTTTTCTAAAAGGCAGGCCGCCTAGAAGCGCTAGCGGGCGCCCAGCCGCCCGCTAGACGCACTAGTAGAAAACAGGGCTTTGGTTCGGGCCTGTCCATCCCATTAGTTCCGGTTCAGTCACGAACCAGGACCCATGGGGGGAATACGTCCCGGTTCGTGAGCCCAAGGAGCCGGCCGCGGCCTCGTGAGCATTGGTCCCGGTTCGTCTGGACCCATTTGTCCCAGTTCCTGGCACGAACCGGGACCAATGGGCCTCGCTTCTGGCCCACATACATTTGTCC
This sequence comes from Aegilops tauschii subsp. strangulata, assembly GCF_002575655.3. NCBI lineage: Eukaryota > Viridiplantae > Streptophyta > Magnoliopsida > Poales > Poaceae > Aegilops > Aegilops tauschii. The sequence goes on from NC_053035.3 coordinate 467,130,334, forward strand.
CGGTTCGTGGCTCGAACCGGGACAAAGGGGGGGCTTTAGTCCCGGTTTCAGCCACGAACCGGGACAAATGCGTTGCCTATATATACCCCATCGCCGCAGCAGAGCACTCCACAGAGCTCTGTTTTTTCTGGCCAGCGAGGGAAGGGCATTTGGGTGCTCTAGCTCACCTCCTATGCACATGAGGTGTTCGATGAAATGCCCGAGCCACACTAGTTAAGCTTTCTCCTCTCGAAGCTTGACCTCGAAGCTCCATTTTCCCAGAGATTTGCATAGGTTTAGCGGTCCGTCACATCCTGTCCCCATCTTCACTGCCGTCGATCGCCCGCGCCGATGTCGTCGCTGGCACCACCGTGGTGAGCCTCTTGTTCTTATCTTCTTTCTGAAAGAAAAGAATTCTTACTTTAGATTGATACTTGTCTAATTTTCTTACTTTTATTATTGCTTGTCAATGAGAACTATGTATGTACTCTGGTTCTAATGTGATGATGAACTTCTATTAATTTGGTCACTTATCTATCCATGATATTCTATAATGGTTTTTGACACACTTAATTATATATAATGCACGCAGATGAACCGACAATGGATGTATGGTGACAGACACACCTCCGAGTACGTTAAGGGCGTACATAATTTTCTCGAAGTGGCTGAGGCAAACAAGCAGAATGGTTTTATGTGTTGTCCATTCCCTATATGTGGGAATACGAAGTCTTACTTTGACCGGAAAATCCTTCACAACCATATGCTTTATAAGGGTTTCATGCCACACTATAATGTTTGGACTAGGCACGGAGAAATAGGGGTTATGATGGAAGACAGCAAAGAAGAAGAGGACGATGACAATTATGTGCCCCCGGAATATGGTGATGCTGCAACGGGGGAAGCTGCTGAAGATCAAGAGGAACCAGACGATATTGTGCCCGATGATGATCCCCGCCGGGTCATTGTTGATGCGAGGAGACAGTGCGAAAGTCAAAAGCAGAAGCTGAAGTTCGATCGCATGTTAGAGGATCACAAAAAAGGGTTGTACCCCAATTGCGAAGATGGCAACACAAAGCTCGGTACCGTACTGGAATTGCTGCAGTGGAAGGCAGAGAATGCTGTGCCTGACAAAGGATTTGAGAAGCTACTGAAAATATTGAAGAAGAAGCTTCCAAAGGATAACGAATTGCCCGACAGTACGTACGCATCAAAGAAGGTTGTATGCCCTCTAGGATTGGAGGTGCAGAAGATACATGCATGCCCTAATGACTACATCCTGTACCGTGGTGCGTACGAGGATTTGAACGCATGCCCGGTATGCGGTGCATTGCGGTATAAGATCAGACGAGATGACCCTGGTGATGTTGACGGCGAGCCCCCCAGGAAGAGGGTTCCTGCGAAGGTGATGTGGTATGATCCCATAATATGACGGTTGAAACCGTTGTTCAGATGGCACAGAGAGGACCGTAAGAAAGATGGGAAGTTGAGAGCACCCGCTGACCGATCGCAGTGGAGAAAAATCGAGAGCAAGTACTGGGCTGAGTTTGCAGGTGACCCAAGGAACGTATGGTTTTGTTTAAGCGTGGATGGCATTAATCTTTCGGGGAGCAGAGCTGCAATCACAGCACCTGGTTCGTGACTCTATGTATGTATAACCTTCCTCCTTGGATGTGCATGAAGCGGAAGTTCATTATGATGCTAGTTCTCATCCAAGGCCCTAAGCAACCCGGCAAAGACATTGATGTGTACCTAAGGCCATTATAACTTTTACAGCTGTGGAATGGAAACGATGTACGTGTGTGGGATGAGCACAAACAGGAGGAATTTAACCTGCACGCGTTGCTGTTTGTAACCGTCAATGATTGGCCCGCTCCCAGTAAACTTTCAGGACAGACAAACAAGGGATACCACGCATGCATGCACTGTTTAGCTGACACCGAAAGTATATACCTGGACAAATGTAGGAAGAATGTGTATCTGGGCCATCGTCGATTTCTTCTGACCAACCATCAATGTCGAAAGAAATGCAAGCATTTCAAAGGCGAGGCAGATCACCGGAAGAAGCCTGCCATGCGTACCGGTGATCACATACTTGCTATGATCAATGATTTACACGTAATCTTTGGAAAGGGTCCCGGCGGACTATCTGTTTCGAATAACGCTGAGGGAGGCGCACCCATGTGGAAGAAGAAATCTATATTTTGGGACCTACCCAACTGGAAAGACCTAGAGGTCCGCTCTTCAATCGACGTGATGCACGTGACGAAGAATCTTTGTGTGAACCTGCTAGGCTTCTTGGGCGTGTATGGGAAGACAAAAGATACACCAGAGGCACAGGAGGACCTGCAACATTTGCACGAAAAAGACGGCATGCCTCCAAAGCAGTATGAAGGTCCTGCCAGCTACGCTCTTACCAAAGAAGAGAAGGAAATCTTCTTTGAATGTCTGCTCAGTATGAAGGTCCCGACTGGCTTCTCGTCGAATATAAAGGGAATAATAAATATGCCAGAGAAAAAGTTCCAGAACCTAAAGTCTCATGACTACCACGTGATTATGACGCAACTGCTTCCGGTTGCATTGAGGGGGTTCTACCGCAAAACGTCCGATTAGCCATTGTGAAGCTATGTGCATTCCTCAATACAATCTCTCAGAAGGTGATGATCCAGAAATCATACCAAGGATAAGGAGTGATATGGCGCAATGTCTTGTCAGTTTCGAGCTGGTGTTCCCACCATCCTTCGTCAATATCATGACGCACGTCCTAGTTCATCTAGTCGACGAGATTGTCATTCTGGGCCCCGTATTTCTACACAATATGTTCCCCTTTGAGAGGTTCCGGGGAGTCCTAAAGAAATATGTCCGTAACCGCGCTAGGCCAGAAGGAAGCATCTCCATGGGCTATCAAACAGAGGATGTCATTGGATTTTGTGTTGACTTCATTCCTGGCCTTAATAAGATTGGTCTCCCTAAATCGTGGTATGAGGGGAGACTGACTGGAAAAGGCACGCTTGGAGGGGACTCAATAATATACAGGGACGGGCATTCTTGGTCTGAAGCACACTACACAGTTCTACAGAACTCTACTTTGGTGGCCCCGTATGTCGATGAACACAAGAACAGTCTGCGCTCCAAACACCTGGAGCAGTGTGACGACTGGATTACATGTGAACACATCAGGACTTTCGATAGTTGGTTGGAAACACATCTCAGAGGTGACACCACTGTTTGTGATGAGCTGTACTCGTTGTCCAGGGGACCATCTTCGACTGTATAGACTTACAAAGGATACGAGATAAATGGGAATACATTTTACACGATCGCCCAAGATGAAAATAGCACCAACCAAAACAGCGGTGTCCGCTTTGATGCAGTAACCAATAGGGGAAAGGACACATATTATGGTTACATAGTGGACATATGGGAACTTGACTATGGACATGATTTTAAGGTCTCTTTGTTTAAGTGCAAATGGGTCAATCTGTCAGGAGGCGAGGTACAGGTAGACCCACAGTACGGAATGACAACAGTGGATCTGAACAATCTTGGGTACACAGACGAACCGTTCGTCCTAGCCAATGATGTGCCGCAGGTTTTCTATGTGAAGGACATGTCTACGAAACCGAGAAAAAGAAAAGATAAGGAAGCGAACACATCATACAATGAGCCAAAGCACCACATAGTTCTTTCAGGAAAAAGAGACATCGTGGGAGTGGAGGGCAAGACAGACATGTCCGAAGATTATGAAAAGTTTCATGAAATTCCTCCCTTCAAAGTCAACGCTGACCCAAGCACCCTGTTAAATGATGAAGATTATCCATGGTTACCGCACAATAAACAAAGGACATAAGCGAAGAAAAAGTGAATACTTTCTCTCCATGACTATTTTGATGATGCCTTAGATCAAGAATATCCATGTAACAGACGAGTTTCTGTATGAAACCCTGATACTTCGAAAGAGATTGTCCGTTTTGTACACGAAGTGCATCCAGTTTTTGCCGTAACCCTCTCTACTTTTTTGCACATGCTATGTGGGTGAAATGATGATGCCATGCCAACTTTCAAGCTTTTCAGAGTTCATTTGAAATGCTTTTCAATTTCAGGGTCATTTAGCTCAACCAAATCAGTAAATGCATGAAAAATAACAAATGAAGTCAGAAAGGGTTGAAAATTGATGAGGTCCCGGTTGAATGGTCCATTTTGAAGACAGAAAAATTCTGGAGTTGAAATAAGTTCAAAAAAGGTTGAAAGTTTCTATTTCTGTTCAAAACATTAAAAGCAAAAAGAATTTTCTAAGAATTTATGCAACTAAAAGCAAAAGGAATCAACTAAAAATCTTTTATAAACCTCTAGTATTTTTGAAACTAAAATTATATAAAATTTATGCAACTAAAACTATCTAACAACTTTTTATTCAAAACATTAAAAGCAAAAAGAATTTTCATAAAGAAATTTTTTGTTAGAAACTTTAATAGAAAACTAAAATAACAAAATCTGTTTTTCATTAAAACAGATATTTAAAATAACCTAAAATTACCAAATTGAGTATAATGATAAAACACAGTAATATTAAATAGTAGGAAAAAATCACTCAAAAATCAAATTTGAAAACTAATGGCACTAACAGAAAGTTTATAATTTTTGTGACCTAAAAGAAAATAGAATTAAAAAATAAAGCAAAAAAAGGAAAATAAATAATGCAAAAAACAAAAAAAGGAAAAAATAAAAAAAATGCCGCCTACTGGGCCACCACGGCCTGAATACGACTAGAAACCCAACCAACCAGGTGGGCCAGGATTCAGGCCCGCAGAAGGCCGAGTAGGCCCACAGGCATGTACAAAGGGGTTAGGTCCGTAAGCCTGCTTTAGAGAGGAGCTCGACAGCTCAGGCGCACCGCACCTTATAAACAGGTGCGGCTCTCTCTCAGCTAGCGAGGTCGGACTAAACTCCCACCACCATGCCGTTGTGCAAGGCCGTTGGTCCCGGTTGGTTGCACCAACCGGGATTAAAGGGGTGCATTGGTACCGGTTCGTGGCACCAACCGGGACCAATGCCTCCCCTTTAGTCCCGATTGGTGCAACCAACCGGGACCAAAGGCCTCTGCTTCCCGCCCTTTGGGCTGCTGAAAAAAGACCTTTGGTCCCGGTTGGTGGCACCAACCGGGACTAAAGCGGGGCATTGGTCCCGGTTGGTGCCATGAACCGGGACCAATGCTCCGTCTATATAAGCCAACACTTGTGAAAATTTTCATTCAGTTCGTCTTCCCTGCCCTGACGACGCCGCCAGGCAGCCCCCCTGCCTCGCCGTCGTCGCCCTGCCTCCGACGCCGTCCCGCGCCGTCCCGACGCCATCGCCGCCCCGCGCCACCCCTGCCTCGACGCCGCCGGCCCTGCCTCCTCGTCGTCGTCGCCGTCGCCGCGCCCGCTGTGAGCGCCGCCCCGATCCCCTCCTCCTCCTCCTCCTCCCTGTACTGGCCGTCGCCGCTGCCGCTGCGCCGCCGCGCCCCCTATGATGTTTTTTTTCAGATTATATGTATATGTGTGATTATATGTCCTGTTTTTTCAGTTTTTTGTTTAGGTTGTTAGTAGATATCGATTTTAGGTTAGTGCATTTTAGGTTAGTGCGGAGGAAAAAGTAAAATAAGGAAAAGGAAGAAAAGAGGAAGAAGGAAGAAGGAAGAAGAAGAAAAAGAAGGAGAGGAAAAAGGAAAATAAGAAGAAGAAGAAGAAGGAGAAGAAGAAGGAGAAGAAGAGGAGAAATAAATAAGAAGGGGAAAAAAGAAGAAGAAAAAAGAGGAGAAGAAGAAAGGAATAGACGAGAAGAAGAAAAAATAGTAAATATCTATTTTTTCTTCTTCTCCTCTATTCCTTTCTTCTTCTCCTCTTTTTTTTCTTCTTTTTTTTCAATCTTCTCCTCTATCCCTTTCTTCTTCTCCTCTTTTTTTTCTTCTTCCTCTTCTTCTTCCTCTTCTTATTTTTTATCGGGTATGTCGTGGTCGATATACCCCCTCCCCGATAACTTCGACATGAGGGGGGGTCGATAAATAATAGAACTAGTTAAACTAGTTTATTTTAAGTAAGTACTACTTTATTTTATTTAGAGTAAGTGCTTAGTAGTTGAACTAGTTGATTTAATAAAACTACTTTATTTTACTATGGAAGTAGTTTATTTTTAGTAAGTACTGATGTCTACTACACAACCTTCTTCTTGTAGACGTTGTTGGGCCTCCAAGTGCAGAGGTTTGTAGGACAGTAGCAAATTTCCCTCAAGTGGATGACCTAAGGTTTATCAATCCGTGGGAGGCGTAGGATGAAGATGGTCTCTGTCAAGCAACCCTGCAACCAAATAACAAAGAGTCTCTTGTGTCCCCAACACACCCAATACAATGGTAAATTGTATAGGTGCACTAGTTCGGCGAAGAGATGGTGATACAAGTGCAATATGGATGGTAGGTATAGGTTTTTGTAATATGAAAATATAAAAACAGCAAGGTAACAAGTGGTAAAAGTGAGCGTAAACGGTATTGCAATGCTAGGAAACAAGGCCTAGGGTTCATACTTTCACTAGTGCAAGTTCTCTCAACAATAATAACATAACTGGATCATATAACTATCCCTCAACATGCAACAAAGAGTCACTCCAAAGTCACTTATAGCGGAGAACAAACGAAGAGATTATGGTAGGGTACGAAACCACCTCAAAGTTATTCTTTCCAATCAATCCGTTGGGCTATTCCTGTAAGTGCCACAAACAGCCCTAGAGTTCGTACTAGAATAACACCTTAAGACACAAATCAACCAAAACCCTAATGTCACCTAGATACTCCAATGTCACCTCAAGTATCCGTGGGTATGATTATATGATATGCATCACACAATCTCAGATTCATCTATTCAACCAACACATAGAACCTGAAAGAGTGCCCCAAAGTTTATACCGGAGAGTCAAGACGAAAACGTGTGCCAACCCCTATGCATAGGTTCATGGGTGGAACCCGCAAGTTGATCACCAAAACATACATCAAGTTAATCACGTGATATCCCATTGTCACCACAGATACGCACGGCAAGACATACATCAAGTGTTCTCAAATCATTAAAGACTCAATTCGATAAGATAACTTCAAAGGGAAAACTCAATCCATTACAAGAGAGTAGAGGGGGAGAAGAAACATAAGATCCAACTATAATAGCAAATCTCGCGATACATCAAGATCGTGCCAAATCAAGAACACGAGAGAGAGAGAGATCAAACACATAGCTACTGGTACATACCCTCAGCCCCGAGGGTGAACTACTCCCTCCTCGTCATGGAGAGCGCCGGGATGATGAAGATGGCCACCGGTGAGGGTCCCCCCCCCCTCCGGCAGGGTGCCGGAACAGGGTCCCGATTGGTTTTTGGTGGCTACAGAGGATTGCGGCGGCGGAACACCCGATCTCTTCTGTTCCCCGAAGTTTTTAGGGTATATTGGTATATATAGGTGAAAGAAATACGTCAGGGGAGCCACGAGGGGCCCACGAGGGTGGAGGGCGCGCCCAGGGGGGTGGGCACGCCCACCTGCCTCGTGCCTTCCTTGTTGCTTCCTTGACGTGGACTCCAAGTCTCCCGGGTTGCTTTCCTTCCAAAAATAACTTCTCCAGAAGGTTTCATTCCATTTCGACTCCGTTTGATATTCCTTTTCTGTGAAACACTGAAACAAAGGAAAAAATAGGAACTGGCACTGGGCTCTGGGTCAATAGGTTAGTCCCAAAACTAATATAAAAGTGTAAAATAAAGCCCATAAACATCCAAGATGGATAATATAATTGCATGGAACAATAAAAAATAATAGATACGTTGGAGACGTATCAGCATCCCCAAGCTTAATTCCTGCTCGTCCTCGAGTAGGTAAATGATAAAAACAGAATTTTTGATGTGGAATGCTACTTGGCATAATTTCAATGTAATTCTTCTTAATTGTGGTACGAATATTCAGATCCGAAAGATTCAAGATAAAAGTTCATATTGACATAAAAATAATAATACTTCAAGCATACTAACTAAGCAATTATGTCTTCTCTAAGTAACATGGCCAAAGAAAGTTATCCCTACAAAATCATATAGTCTGGCTATGCTCTATCTTCAGCACACAAAATATTTAAATCATGTACAACCCCGATGACAAGCCAAGCAATTGTTCCATACTTTTGACGTTCTCAAACTTTTTACGCAATACATGAGCGTGAGCCATGGACATAGCACTATATGTGGAATAGAATGGTGGTTGTGGAGAAGACAAAAAGGAGAAGATAGTCTCACATCAACTAGGCGTATCAACGGGCTATGGAGATGCCCATCAATAGATATCAATGTGAGTGAGTAGGGATTGCCATGCAACGGATGCACTAGAGCTATAAGTGTATGAAAGCTCAAAAAGAAACTAAGTGGGTGTGCATCCAACTTGCGTGCTCACGAAGACCTAGGGCATTTTGAGGAAGCCCATCATTGGAATATACAAGCCAAGTTCTATAATGTAAAACTCCCACTAGTATATGAAAGTGACAACATAGGATACTCTCTATCATGAAGATTATGGTGCTACTTTGAAGCACAAGTGTGGTAAAAGGATAGTAGCATTGTCCCTTCTCTCTTTTTCTCTCATTTTTTCATTTTTTATTTTTTTATTTGGGCCTTTCTCTTTTTTATGGCCTCTTTTTTCCTTTTTTTTTATTTTTCGTCCGGAGCCTCATCCCGACTTGTGGGGGAATCATAGTCTCCATCATCCTTTCCTCACTGGGACAATGCTCTAATAATGATGATCGTCACACTTTTATTTACTTACAACTCAAGAATTACAACTCGATACTTAGAACAAAATATGACTCTATATGAATGCCTCCGGCGATGTACCGGGATGTGCAATGACTCATGAGTGACATGTATGAAAGAATTATGAACGGTGGCTTTGCCACAAATACGATGTCAACTACATGATCATGCAAAGCAATATCACAATGATGGAGCGTGTCATAATAAACGGAACGGTGGAAAGTTGCATGGCAATATATCTCGGAACGGCTATGGAAATGCCATAATAGGTAGGTATGGTGGCTTTTTTGAGGAAGATATATGGTGGGTGTATGATACCGGCGAAAGGTGCGCGATATTTGGAGAGGCTAGCAATGGTGGAAGGGTGAGAGTGCGTATAATCCATGGACTCAACATTAGTCATAAAGAACTCACATACTTATTGCAAAAATCTATTAGTTATCAAAACAAAGTAATACGCGCATGCTCCTAGGGGGATAGATTGGTAGGAAAAGACCATCGCTCGTCCCCGACCGCCACTCATAAGGAAGACAATTAATAAATAAATCATGCTCCGACTTCATCACATAACGGTTCACCATACGTGCATGCTACGGGAATCACAAACTTTAACACAATTATTTCTCAAATTCACAACTACTCAACTAGCATGACTCTAATATCACCATCTTCATATCTCAAAAGAATTATCAAGCATCAAACTTCTCATAGTATTCAACACACTCATAAGAAAGTTTTTACTAATCTTGAATACCTAGCATATTAGGATTAAGCACATTACCATGCTGTTTAAGACTCTCAAAATAATATAAGTGAAGCATGAGAGTTCATCTATTTCTTCAAAATAAAACCACCGCCGTGCTCTAAAAGGATAAAAGTGAAGCACTAGAGCAAATGACAAACTACTCCGAAAGATATAAATGAAGATCAATGAGTAGTTAAATAATTATGCAACTATGTGAAGACTCTCCCATTTAATAATTTCAGATCTTAGTATTTTATTCAAACAGCAAGCAAAGCTAAAGAACATAAAATGACGCTCCAAGCAAAACACATATCATGTGGTGAATAAAAATATAGCTCCAAGTAAAGTTACCGATGAATGAAGACGAAAGAGGGGATGCCATCCAGGGCATCCCCAAGCTTAGGCTCTTGGTTGTCCTTGAATATTACCTTGGGGTGCCTTCGGCATCCCCAAGCTTAAGCTCTTGCCACTCCTTATTCCGTAGTCCATCGAATCTTTACCCAAAACTTGAAAACTTCACAACACAAAACTTAACAGAAAACTCGTAAGCTCCGTTAGCGAAAGAAAACAAAACACCACTTCAAGGTACTGTAATGAACTCATTATTGATTTATAATTGTGTTAAACCTACTGTATCACAACTTCTCTATGGTTTATAAACTATTTTACTAGCCATAGAGTCATCAAAATAAGCAAACAACACACGAAAAACAGAATCTGTCAAAAACAGAACAGTCTGTAGTAATCTGTAACTAACGCAAACTTCTGGAACTCCGAAAATTCTAAAATAAATTAGTGGACCTGAGGAATTTGTCTAGTAATCATATGCAAAAATAATCAACTAAATAGCACTCTCCAGTAAAAAGTTGAAGCTAATCTCGTGAGCGCTAAAGTTTCTGTTTTTTACAGCAGGATCATAAAGACTTCACCCAAGTCTTCCCAAAGGTTCTACTTGGCACAAACACTAATTAAAACATAAAAACACATCTAAAAATAGGCTAGATGGATTATTTATTACTAAACAGAACCAAAAAGCAAGAAACTAAAATAAAATTGGGTTGCCTCCCAACAAGCGCTATCGTTTAACTCCCCTAGCTAGGCATGATGATTTCAATGATGCTCACATAAAAGATGAATTGAAACATAAAGAGAGCATCATGAAGAATATAAGTAGCACATTTAAGTCTAACCCACTTCCTATGCATTGGGATTTTGTGAGCAAACAACTTATGGGAACAATAATCAACTAGCATAGGAAGGCAAAACAAGAATAACTTCAAAAATTTAAGCACATAGAGAGGAAACTTGATATTATTGCAATTTCTACAAGCATATTTCCTCCCTCATAATAATTTTCAGTAGCATCAAGAATGAATTAAACAATATAACCAGCACCTAAAGCATTCTTTTCATGATCTACAAGCATAGAAATTTTATTACTCTCCACATAAGCAAAATTCTTCTCATTCGGAATAGTGGGAGCAAACTCAACAAAATAACTATCATGTGATTGAAAATTAAGATCAAGATGACAAGTTTCATGGTTATCATTATTCTTTATAGCATACGTGTCATCACAATAATCATCATAGATAGGAGGCATGCTTTCATCATAATAAATTTGCTCATCAAAACTTGGGGGACTAAACATATCATCTTCATCAACCATAGCATCCCCAAGCTTGGGACAAACATTAATTGCAGCAAATATATTCTCAAAAATATCATCTTCATCAAACATAGCATCCCCAAGCTTGGGCCTTTTCATATCATAAGCATAATCACTCTCATCATTAATAGTATGGATAGCACCAATAGTATAACAATTATCATATTCTTCCAAGCAAGTGCCAAAAAGATTTTCAAGATCATAGGAAGTATCATTATCTTCCCAATCATAATCATCACAACAAGCAATAGGCATAATGAGATCGTCATCAAGTGCATCGTCTTCCACAATGATTTTTGATTCATTTTCATGGGGCACAACAATAATAGGAGCAACATTATTTGGGAGAGATATCTTTTTACCTCTCTTCCTTTTTCTTTTCTTCTTCTTCACCTCATGTGTGGGTTCAATCCTCTTTTTGGAGCTCCTTATTAATGAGATTGGTTGAATAGAAGGCTCCTCCTCGTTACCTGATTCATCATAAGAAATAATAGGAGAATATTGGGAAGTCTCTTCCCTTTCATTAGTGTTCTCTTCATCTTCTATTTGCTTTCTTTTCTTTATGTAATTTGCAATATGAGGATTTTCAATGCAATTCACCGCACAATACATATAAATTTCCTCTAGATCAAAACCAAGAACTTTATAACGAGCAAATTCTGGAAGATGCCTAGTTATATGTTTCATTTCTTCGCAACCCATAAGCAAGCTAAGTTCATTATAATGTGCAAGGGAAATCAACTCATCACAATTTTTGGACACGATTAGATCATGAAACAATTTGCATCGGATAGCTAAATGACCACTTTCATTGCAAAGTTCACAAGTACGGCCAAGAAAAATTAAATTTTCAGCACAAAAATCTAGCGTTTCTTGCAACAATTTAGTTTCTAAATGCTTATGCCTCTTGCAATATCTATCTTCCCTATTTGGTGTGTACTGGCAAACCCAATGCAATCCACAAATTTAGTTTATAGGAGACATTTTCGTCATAACTAGTGCAATCATCATTAGTACTATGGATATTCAAGGAGTTCATACTAACAACATTGCAATCATGCTCATCATTCAAAGATTCAGTGCCAAACATTTTAATGCATTCTTCTTCTAACACTTCGGCACAATTTTCCTTTCCATCATACTCACGAAAGATATTAAAAAGATGAAGCGTATGAGACAAACTCAATTCCATTTTTTTTGGTAGTTTTCTTTTATAATATAAACTAGTGATAAAACAAGAAACAAAAAGATTCGATTGCAAGATCTAAAGATATACCTTCAAGCACTCACCTCCCCGGCAACGGCGCCAGAAACTGCTTGATGTCTACTACACAACCTTCTTCTTGTAGATGTTGTTGGGCCTCCAAGTGCAGAGGTTTGTAGGACAGTAGAAAATTTCCCTCAAGTGGATGACCTAAGGTTTATCAATCTGTGGGAGGTGTAGGATGAAGATGGTCTCTCTCAAGCAACCCTGCAACCAAATAACAAAGAGTCTCTTGTGTCCCCAACACACCCAATACAATGGTAAATTGTATAGGTGCACTAGTTCGGCGAAGAGATGGTGATACAAGTGCAATATGGAGGGTAGATATAGGTTTTTGTAATCTTAAAATATAAAAACAGCAAGGTAACAAGTGGTAAAAGTGAGCGTAAACGGTATTGCAACGCTAGGAAACAAGGCCTAGGGTTCATACTTTCACTAGTGCAAGTTCTCTCAACAATAATAACATAACTGGATCATATAATTGTCCCTCAACATGCAACAAAGAGTCACTCCAAAGTCACTAATAGCGGAGAAAAAACGAAGAGATTATGGTTGGGTACGAAACCACCTCAAAGTTATTCTTTTCAATCAATCCATTGGGCTATTCCTATAAGTGTCACAAACAGCCCTAGAGTTCGTACTAGAATAACACCTTAAGACACAAATCAACAAAAACCCTAATGTCACCTAAATACTCCAATGTCACCTCAAGTATCCGTGGGTATGATTATACGGTATGCATCACACAATCTCAGATTCATCTATTCAACCAACACATAGAACCTCAAAGAGTGCCCCAAAGTTTATACCGGAGAGTCAAGACGAAAACGTGTGCCAACCCCTATGCATAGGTTCATGGGCGGAACCCACAAGTTGATCACCAAAACATACATCAAGTTAATCACGTGATATCCCATTGTCACCACAGATACACACGGCAAGACATACATCAAGTGTTCTCAAATCATTAAAGACTCAATCCAATAAGATAACTTCAAAGGGAAAACTCAATCCATTACAAGAGAGTAGAGGGGGAGAAGAAACATAAGATCCAACTATAATAGCAAAGCTCGCGATACATCAAGATCGTGCCAAATCAAGAACACGAGAGAGAGAGAGATCAAACACATAGCTATGGGTACATACCCTCAGCCCTGAGGGTGAACTACTCCCTCCTCGTCATGGAGAGCGCCGGGATGATGAAGATGGCCACCGGTGAGGGTCCCCCCTCCGGCAGGGTGCCGGAACAGGGTCCCGATTGTTTTTTGGTGGCTACAGAGGCTTGCGGTGGCGGAACTCCCGATCTCTTCTGTTCCCCGAAGTTTTTAAGGTATATTGGTATATATAGGTGAAAGAAATACGTCAGGGGAGCCACGAGGGGCCCACGAGGGTGGAGGGTGCGCCCCCTGCCTCGTGCCTTCCTCGTTGCTTCCTTGACGTGGACTCCAAGTCTCCCGGGTTGCTTTCCTTCCAAAAATAACTTCTCCAGAAGGTTTCATTCCGTTTCGACTCCGTTTGATATCCCTTTTCTGCGAAACACTGAAACAAAGGAAAAAACAGGAACTGGCACTGGGCTCTGGGTCAATAGGTTAATCCCAAAAGTAATATAAAGTGTAAAATAAAGCCCATAAACACTAGTAGAAAAACGACTTTTAGTACCGGTTCGTAAGGACCTTTAGTACCGGTTTTGAAACAGGTACTAAAGAGTGGGGACTAAAGGTCCCCCCCCCTTAGTCCCGGTTTAACACGAACTAGGACCAAAGGCCCACCACGTGGCACGAGGCGCGCCGTGGTCTGGGGGACCTTTAGTCCCGGCTGGTAAGGATTATTTTTATTTTTATTTTTGAAATAAAGAAAAAACAGCCAGCCTACTGGGCCGGCACGGCCTGCATACGACTAGAAACCCAATCTCTAGTTGGGCCAGGATGCAGGCCCGTACGACCCAGTAGGCCCCACAGGGCAGAAGACTTGCAATAGGCCCACAAAGGCCTGCTTAGAGAGGAGCTCGACACGGTAGCCGCGGCGGGGCTTATAAACCGGTGCGAGCTCCTCTCAACTAGCGAGGTGGGACTAAACATTGTGCACTGCGGGTGGCAGCGCACCACCTTTAGTACCGGTTGGTGGCTCCAACCGGTACTAAAGACCCCCCCCCCCTTAGTACTGGTTGGAGCCACCAACCCGTACTAAAGGCCACCACCTCTTTAGTATCGGTTCGTGGCACGAACCGGTACTAAAGATTCGCCACGAACCGGTACTAATGAGGGCCGCCCGCCTGGCCGTTGGAACCGGCATTAATGGTCAGTTTAGTGCCGGTTCAATACCAAACCGGGACTAACGAGTTTCACATTAGACCCTTTTTCTACTAGTGACACATCCAAGATGGATAATATAATAGCATGGAACAATAAAAAATTATAGATACGTTGGAGACATATCAAGTACTACTTTATTTTATTATAGTAAGTGCTTAGTAGTTGAACTAGTTGAGTTAATAAAACTACTTTATTTTACTATATATAGAATTAGTTTATTTTTAGTAAGTACTACTTTATTTTATTTATAGTAAGTGCTTAGTAGTTGAACTAGTTGATTTAATAAAACTTCTTTATTTTACTATATATAGAAGTATTTTATATTTAGTAAGTACTACTTTATTTTATTTATAGTAAGTGCTTAGTATTTGAACTAGTTGATTTAATAAAACTACTTTATTTTACTATAGAAGTAGTTTATTCTTAGTAAGTACTAGTTTATTTTATTTATAGTAAGTGCTTAGTAGTTGAACTAGTTGATTTAATAAAACTACTTTATTTTACTATAGAAGAAGTTTATTTTTAGCAAGAAAATTAATAGAACTAGTTTATTTTTTAGTTAAAGCAATAATTCCCGCATCGACGTCGACGATGCCTATCCCGCATCCTCGTCATCGACTCGGCGGAGGAGGCCTGCTTGATCAGAGGGGCCATGTCCGGGACTGGCCTCCGCCGGGCTGGTATTGGGAGGTGCTACCTTCCGGGGGGCATAGCTTGGTGAGGAGCCATCCCGTCGTTGACCCGAACCTTGTTTGGTGGC
Organism: Aegilops tauschii subsp. strangulata; assembly: GCF_002575655.3. NCBI lineage: Eukaryota > Viridiplantae > Streptophyta > Magnoliopsida > Poales > Poaceae > Aegilops > Aegilops tauschii. The sequence goes on from NC_053035.3 coordinate 467,145,871, forward strand.
AGTCGCGTGGGCCAGTGACGGTGCCGAGGCTTCCGGACACCGCGGAGATGGTATGTCACCATGTCAGCGAGGAGGACGAGCACGTCCGTCGCTACATGGTTGCGTTGGAGGGCTGGTTCTCCAATACCTGGGTGGTTCTTCAAGGATCTCACTTGAGCTATGATCATGTGATGGTTCCTTCTCTTTGGGTGTCCACCGCCCGCGCCGATACCCGTCGGGCGCTACGGTTCTAGCTGTATTAGCGATGCTATATGTATGATACTATTCGAGGTGTATTAGTGATAATATTCGACGATGTACGGACGCAAGAGATGATGTAGTTTTGCTTATTGAATGCATGCTAATTTGAATACTAATTTATTTTACGATTTGGTTTTGCTTATTGAATGCTCAAATTGGAAAACTACTCCTACTTTGAATGCTAAAATAGGAGAGCACTATGCAAGGCGTATGCATTTGATTAGTTGATAGCTTATAGGGTTTTTGTTTTTGCAGAAATCTAGGAGCCCCCTCCATCATCCCCGCCGTCGTCCCCCTCACCGACACCCCTCCGACCTCGAGGTGAGACCAGCCAAATCACCATGTCAATATGAGTCATATAAAATATTTTCAAAGGTTTTTGCTCATATTTTCAACCATTGAAATGTAATGGCCATCAAGTTTGAATGCTCATATGATGTAGATAAAAACATGTATATTTCCGTTCCGGCAAATTTCAGGCGCTCGATACGTCCTTTTTTAGAAAGATAATTAAACGATATTTTGGGTTGACTTTAAGTCTGTCGAGTCTCCACCAGATATGAGAGGACGAAGAATCCCGACTGTTGTCGTGGGGGTAGCTTCTCCTTCGTTCCCGTGTGCTAGACAATTTGGTGTAATGCACTCGGGAACGAAAGGAGGAGCTACCATCACCGACGGTCGCAAATGTCATAGAGGAATCAGTGAGGGAGAGTCTCCACCATATATATATGAGAGGACGAAGAATCCCGACTATTGTCGTGGGGGTAGCTTCTCCTTCGTTCCCGTGTGCTAGACAATTTGGTGTAATGATGCACTCGGGAACGAAAGGTGGAGCTACCATCTCCGACGGTCGAATATATACACCACGTGAGTTGAGACTTTTCAAGAAAAGACTCGACAGACCGATAGTCAACCCGTGATGAATAATAATAATCTAATTTAGGTTTTTTAGTACATATATTTAATTGTACAAGTTTAATATTTGAATTATGAACATAGGAAATGTCGTACTCGGACGACGAAAGTCTCCCGGGGGAGTGCGACTGGTGCCACGACGACTGAGGTCTGTGCGATAGGCCTCACCTGGACGAAGATCGGCGCTTCAGCATTAAACTCGAGGAGACCTTCGATGTTGAAACGGTATGCAATGACGACAAGTGTTTTTTTCGTAATTAAGCACGAATTCAAATATTTCAATGTGTAATTTTCATCTTTTACAATTCGACTAGCTTATCCCATGCCATGCAAGGCTATGTCTTGGAGAGGATGGGTTTTGAAGACCATGAAAGTTTTGAAACAACGAAAATTCACCTAAGGACTCATCATGGTATGGATTTTGAAGTAAATATGTATAATTCTGAGAGCGTAACCTATTTTGGTTGCCCAAATTGGGAAGCACTTTGCAAGATGTATGGTTTTTATGAGGATATGCTTGTCACCATGGATCTTGGTGATCCTGACATCGAGCAAAACAATATGGACATTTGGGTCCTTGTTGATACGCTTCCAATTCTACCGCTATGTGAGTTTCTTAAACATAGTTATTAGCTAATTTATATTGTTTATTTCAAAATAGTTGACAGCTTATTTCCATTGACAGCTTATTTTCATTGTTCAAACAGTGTGCGGAAGATGGTACACAAAACCCACTACACCGATGGCTTTGAGTTAACTTATCAGGAGAAAAATCATCTGGTCGCATTTTGTACTGGTCTTGAGAATTACAATATCTATTATAAAACTCCTCCACATTATGGTGAATACGTGCCACTAGTGCATGTGTTGAACTACGGTAACATCCATGGAGATGCCATGGTAAGATTTTTTACTATTACGACATCTGTGCATCTTTTGCATAAATTCTTTTGAAACTTAACTACATTGGTAACTACGAAGTTATTACTATGTTTTTAACAGATAATCTTGAATGATTGTGTGGCTCATCTGATGTATCAGAATGGTCGCCTTGATGTTTTGAACATACGGCCAGGTCATCCTACGAATCTCACATGTTCATATCGGATTTCTAAAAGAAGAGGAGACATGAAAATCAAAGAATGGAAAAAATGTATGGACAGTCGTAAGGAGGTTCTAGGAAGCAAAAGGAAGCCAGCTGCTGACGCGTGGATGCCTTTTGGTCCTCCTGCCTGAGCTCGCCGCAGCGGCCATGTGGAGGCCCATCTGTCCCGGTTGGTGTAAGAACCGGGACTAAAGGTTTAGGGCTTTAATACCGACCCTATAGTTCCGTTCCCCAACCGGGACAAATGGGCCTTACGAACCGGGACAAATTGCCATTTTTCTATAGTGACGCGTCCCATTTATTTTGCTATTTTCGTAAACATAACACAAACAATGGAGCGAACAAAATTCCAACCGCCGGTTCATGCATGTGTTGAGCTTATCCGCAACTATGTGGATAAAAGGTAAAGTTGTTGATAACATTCTCAACACAAGAATTTCCTATATATGGGTCGTTACTGCCCCCGTGGAGGTGGATGCACAACATACGTACGGTAAAAACAACATACAGTAAAGAACAAATTCACCTGCTGATAGTATGCACTGAGAGAGGGGCAGACGAATAATACGTGGGCAGCAGGGCTGCATGAGCATCCAACTTGGCCGAAGAAGGCATAGGTAAACAAAGATCACGTACAATCAAGTTAATTGTGTGCTTAATGAGCGATTGTCATCGGTCTGCCAATGTCGGAAAGAAAAGCCCAACCCATGTCTTTTGATCTTTAGAAGAACATGTTAGCCATACAAACTACATCTTTTGATCTTTAGGACCATATCTATCTATCGAACAAGACCGGCCTTTCCATAATCTAGCTAGGTAGTGCGCATGATGCAAAATGCCACATCAGTTGGATAAACCCCCTCGCACGTCGGATCTCCGAATCTCCAATCAAGTACAGGGTTAGTGGATGCTTACGTACGTACCCACGTGCACATGTGAGATAAACGTACCCAATGGATTTTTTTTTGCCATTTGTACCCAATGGAAATATTTATACCATATCTATTTATCGGATGACTTGTAACAACCCGTGGATGTGTAAGCAGGCACTCAAGTGCGTAATCTCCACATAAAAGCGTGCCCTTTCAGATCATGATACAATCAGCCGGTGATATATTGGATCATGCATGCATCTGTCCATGATAAACTATGTAAAGATCGATCAATGAGCATAAATAGGAAAGTTGATATAATAGTTCGTTGTAGAAGTGTGTGAGATAAGCGTGTTCGATTGAGGTGAAGGAATATATCGTGCACGCAGATATTGATCGGAGAACGATGATCGCTGCATGTTGGCATAAACTATTGAGAAGCCGCGGGAGAATCACGTGTAAAGGCGTGACCTGGACACGCATGCATGCGGCACGCGAGATAAGGATGGCTCTCTGGGCAAGTATTTTATGTTACCGGCCACATGATGATGAAAGGCATGAGGTGACGACACATTGAAGCGCAACGCAGATGGATAGAAAGGAGATAGCTGCCGCAACCATATCGATCCATGGCTTCGAACCTTTAGACGCGCATGCAAATTAGGAAGCTGCGGTCGTCACCCACGCGCGCCAAATATAATCTATCTAGCTCATCATCGTATCTATCTGGCCGTCGACGACCAACCCACGCAGGCCACTTCGCATTTCGGAAAGCAAAAGCAAAGCGTATATGTGCACGCTGGTCGATCGTGCAAAGAAAATGCCCTTTCCAGAATTCAAAAATTATCCGGACATCTCATGAGACCAACCAATCGAAATCGCCAGAAAAAAAAACGATATTGTCTAGCTAGGCTATTTTTTAGGCTGAAATATCTGGCTAGGCTTCTGACGAGAAAATCTCGTCCATGTCAAGCTGTTGGTTCTGCATCACACGAGGAAGAGAAATATTTAGGATCATGCGTAGAAAACTAATAATTTTTCACTTTTTATGTATTAGTTTCATGATCTTCACCCCCTCAGTTAGCATGTCCCGATGCCATGTTTTTATGCCAGATTCATGTGTCAAGATTTATAGACGATGTGCAAGCTAATTAGGCGGGCAACTCGGACCCGTAGGATGTATCTAACTAGTATGATACATGAGCAGTGTGATTTAGATAGCGACACTTTTGACAGAATGACAATAATTTGATGAATTCAACGGAAATTTTGACATATTATTTTTGAAATGAGGAAATTTTGACATAACTTGGTATTGGCCCAATTGAATATATTTCCGAGTTGTCTACGTGGTTGTGTGACATGTCTTCCTAACTAGAAGATCCATTTTTCGGTTTGTGGGGATAAAATAAAATGAGGTAAAACCTGTCACACCTCACGGAAGACATTTTAAAAGTAGATGGTTAAAGTTGTCGATCTCACACATTAGGCGGAAAAAAGTAAACTTTACAAAAGAAATAAAGGTTATTTTTTTGCAAGATGCCATATTTTAGTTTGTCTTCCTTAAAATGCAACACTAGTTGCCCGTTCAGTAAGAGGACACGGTCCCATCGACTAAGAGACACATGTGATGACTTCGTCAACTTCAAGACGTCGTGCCGCCTGCCCGCCTCAGTATCTCGAAGATGTATATAGGGGTATGGTGTGCGTGAATGCATGCGTAAGTGTGAGCGTCTGTGATTGTACTGTGTTAAAAAAAATGCAACACGCATTGCGTTGAAAAAATGCAACACTCATGAGTCGCCGATATGTGGGCCAGCTGCATTATTCGCAAAGTAGATGCAAAAGCGTGACATATCTTATCAACCTTCAAAAAACTAAAATGTGGGGAAGAAGAAAACTGGAATGTTAATCCAGCTAGAGGCTAATCTCGAACGACGGGGTAATCCGGTGCACATGCAACTGAAAATCTGTACCGCTCTGGTCTTTGATATCACTATTCCACACTGGTCCGAGCAGTACGCGTGCGACGTTCAAATAACCTTTATCATCTTTTAAAAATGTTTGGAAAAAGGGACCAAGAGTAGCATGGGGCATGCAGCGCTGGCTAGCGGCAACAGTGCGGGTCAGGAAGACGATGGACGCCGCGAGCTGTTGCTACGGAGAAAGCAGTGTGGCACTATGTACGTATGGCGGCTGTAGGCGCTGCTGGGTGAGGGTGACCATCATTCGTTTCAGGGGGAATGCACCTGATCGACCAGAGGGGGAGCCCGTACGTGGCCCCCGCGCTTCATGTGAACACCACGCGACCACCTCGCGCGCCTGCTCCCTCCATACCACCCAGCTTTGCTTTCCTCCACCCACCATTGGGCTGCATTGGCACACACACACGTCGCGCTCAGGTACGCCGTACCGGTGCAACTCAGATGGTTTTGCTGCGTGCTGCTGGCCGGCCCTGACGTGCACAATCAATCATTGGCATGTGGCACCTGTTGCCGCCTCATAGGGTCTGCCTCGTAACGGATCTGCAAAACGTAGGGTTGGTTCTTACATCACGGCTCGTGCGCTGTTGTTAGTACTAGTACGGTCCAGCGTCGTGCCCGGAAGCAGAATACAACGGGAATTTTCCTGATCAACCATGCTAATCATCGCAGAGTAAAATCTTGGAGCTACAGCAAATTATCATGATGGTACTACCATATTCTGGCGATGGTGCTTTTAGCACGTGGCGGTTTCCAATGTCAAGCATCGTATAATACGGTGTATTTATAAACTGTATATAGCTATAGATTGCGTGCGTGTGTTTGTTGTAACCGTGTTAGGATAGGTCAGGGCTGTTGAGATTGATTCGGTTTAGCTAGTTTCCTTGTAGATCAATCCACAACCCTAACCTCCTCTCTAATCTCGTGCCATTATATAACACGCACACGTCCCTGCTTAGTTGCATATGCTTTAGCCTCACGTTTCACATGGTATACCGAGCCTCTCCCTTCCAACGCATCTAGGTCACGTCGTCTTCCTCATCTCCCGTCGCCATGGCCTCCCCTTCCCTTGCATCACTCGGCCATACCATCATCGAGAAGCTAACCAGGAAAAACTTCCAGGTGTGGAAGGCGCAAGTCCTGCCGCATATCAAAGCGGCAGGTATGATGGGCCACCTCGATGGCTCGATCAAGGAGGCGAACGTCGTCCTCCTCTCTGAGAAGGAAATCGCTGACGGGAAGAAGGAGACCGTCACCACGCCCAACCCCGAGTGCGCCATCTGGGTAACGCAGGATCAACAGGTGCTCACGTTCCTGATTGCCTCTCTCTCTTGCGATGTTCTCATGCAAGTCTCGAACCACACCACCTTTGCTAGTATCTGGCAAGCTTTGGTCCAGAGTTTCTCATCGCAGTCCAGGGCACGCCCCATCCAGCTTCGGTCTGCCCTAGGGAACACACGCAAGGGGGATCTCTCGGCAACAACCTACTTCACCAAGATGAAGGGCATCGCCGATGAGCTCGCAGCCGCCGGGAAGCCCCTTGGAGAAGATGATATCGTCGACCAAATTCTCCAAGGCCCGGTGCACGAACCTGACTACAACGGCTTCGTTTCTGCTATCTCTACGTGCGCCGAATTGGACCAACAGATTGGGCTCACTAAGCTTTTTTCGTTGCTCTTGGCGGCTGAGGGCCGCATCGCCGCCCAGCAGGCGGCTTTCTCCCCGAACCACTCCGCCAACCTACCATCCCGCGGCGGAAGCCGCGGCGGCAACTTCAGCCGTGGAGGCGGCAGCATCGGCGGACGTGGCGGCTACAACAACAACTCCTACAACAACAACTCTGGGCCCCCTCGCTACAACGACAACTCCGGCGGTGGCTCCTCTGGTGGCGCGTCGCGCAAGCAAGGTGGTGATCGCGGTGACCGCGAACGCTGCCAGATCTGCAAAGAGGAAGGACATGTAGCATGGCGCTACAGAAAGCATTACGAGAAGGACTACAACAACAACGTCCGCAACCCCGCAGGTGGTGGTGGTGGCGGCAACAGTGGCGGCGGCGGTGGTGGCGGCTGTCGGTGTCAAAACCGGCGGATCTCGGGTAGGGGGTCCCAAACTATGCGTCTAAGGTTGATGGTAACAGGAGACGGGGGACACGATGTTTACCGAGGTTCGGGCCCTCTTGACGGAGGTAATACCCTACTTCCTGCTTGATTGATCTTGATGAATATGAGGATTACAAGAGTTGATCTACCACGAGATCGTAATGGCTAAACCCTAGATGTCTAGCATGTATGATTGTGATTGCCTCTACGGACCAAACTCTCCGGTTTATATAGACATCGGAGGGGCCTAGGGTTGTACAAAGTCGGTTTACAAAGGAAGAAATCTACATATCCGAATGCCAAGCTTGCCATCCACGCAAAAGAGAGTCCCATCCGGACACGGGAAGAAGTCTTCTGTCTTGTATCTTCATAGCCCATTAGTCCGGCCCATGTTACATAGTCCGGACGCCCGAGGACCCCTTAATCCAGGACTCCTTTAGTAGCCCCTGAACCAGGCTTCAATGACGATCACTACTAGGAAAATGCTTATACATAGTAGCACAGTAGTAGCGCTGGAAAATAGTAAATGCTGCTGCTATTTAGCAGTAGCGCTTTTCCTGGCAAGCGCTACTAGTAACTCTATAGTAGTAGCGCTGTGAAGCAGAAACGCGCTACTACTATGTGGGACCAGAAGAGGCCATCGACGGTCGCCGGAGTTGTAGCGGTGTCCAGAAAAAAGCGCTACTACTAACAGTTTAGTAGCATCGCTTGGTTTTACTGCGCCGCTACTGCTAGTGGGCCCCACTTAGTAGTAGCGCTTTTCCTGGAGAGCGCTACTACTAAATCCAATAGCAGCAGCGCTTTTTGCAAAGCAGGCTACTGCTAGTTGCGGTTGGTGCCACCTTTTCCACCCCCTCCCCCTCCTTCCCCCCACTTTGCCCTCTCTCCCCCTCCTTTCCCCTCTCCCCTCTCCACTCTCCACTCTCCACCACTGTTGCTCTTCTTCTCTCTTCCTCCTACCTCTCTTCTCTCCTCATTAATGGCACCCTCCTCCATAAATGGCCCCTCTCTTTCTCCTACACCTCTCTTCTCTCCCCCATCAATGCCCCCATCCACCATAACCCCTCTCCATTAGTTAGCTAGCTAGATTCGATCACCTATCCTCCCCAGCAACTAGATCTAGCTAGCTATTTAGCCAACCACACATGCTCTCTTGATCGTTCTCTCTCATCATCTAATTAACCGCGTGCTCTCGATCGGTCTCTCTCGGGAGATATATAGGTGAGTAAAAAGTTATTCATTTCAGGAATGGGAATATGTGTGTGAATGAGAATATGCGTGTTTGGGATATATGTGTGTGAATGAGAATATGGAGAGATTTGTGCTAGTGACATGCCCGAGTTGCTTATGTTTTGTCGAAATGTCGATTTATTTCTGTTTCGGTGAATTTCGAGCAAACTCATATGTCGTATTTTTAGGCAAGGTCATGCCAAAATTTTATATATTTGAGTTTGAAGCATGCATTATTTATTTCATAACCCTTTTGCTTGTTATGCCGTGCAGTCGGTCATGAAGGTGAGTGGATGGAAGGTGGAGCGGTACATGCAATCTGCGGTGATGGACATGTATGCAAATAATCGGACTAGGATTAGATGTCCGTGTGCAAGATGCAAGGAAGGAGTCCTTTTGGACCCTTTTGATCGTGGCACTTTGAAGGCGCACCTGCTGATGAATGGTTTCATGGTTGGCTATACTCAGTGGATAAGTGAAGAAGAAGATGATGATGAGGACGTCCACATGGCAGGGAATAACGACATGGGGCTAGACGAAGAGATGACCGATCGACAAGAAGACGATGGCGCCGGACATGTCGGCGGGGAAGAGTCTGGAAATGACGACGGCGGCGGAGAAGATTCCTAACACGACGAAGAAGAGTCCGAACATGGCAAAGAAGATCCGGCGGTCACGCCGCAGTCGTCCAGGACCCTCATGTTCGAGACCTCCTTTGCAAGAGTACGACTAGCGAGAGAGCTGCTTCTAGAGAGGAGGCCAAGCTGGCGCAACTTGAAGTAGAGTCGAGGACTCCATTGTATGACGGTTGCGATCCTGAGGTAACCCGCTTGAGTTTCACGCTTGAACTTCTAAAGACGAAGGCCAACAACAAATGGACAAACAAAAGCCTCGATGAGCATTTGAAGTTTCTACATAATAAAGTTCTTCCCGCGGGGAACATGTGTCCTACTAGTGTCGAGGAGGCCAAGAAAATCGTTTGCCCTTTTGATTTTCCGCACATTAGGTACCACGCATGCATCAACGATTGCATCATTTATCGGGGGGGGGAGCACGGGGGAAAAACCAGTTGTCCAGTGTGCAATGCTTCTCGATACAAGAAGGCAGGAAAGAAAGCTCCTCAGAAAGTTTTATGGTACTTTCCGATCACTCCCCGTCTGCAGCGGTATTTCATAGATCCTAAGGAAGCAAAGCTCATGCGCTGGCACGCGGAGAGGAAGAAGCCCGACGATGGAGATGATCTGAGGCTGAGACACCTCATAGATGGTAGCCAGTGGAGAGCATTCAACGCCGTATATGGATTTGCTACAGAAGATCCAAGGAACATCGTGCTTGGTGCGAGTACCGATGGCATGAATCCGTTTGGAAACCAGAACACCAACCACAACACATGGCCCGTGTTGTATGGATGTACAACCTCCCCCCATGGAAGTGCATGAAGACAAACTACATACACATGAGCGTGCTGATTCAAGGGCCGAAACAACTGGGAAATAGTATTAACCTATATATGGGGCTTCTGCAAGAGGAGCTAGACATGTTATGGAAAACACTGGCATGGACATGGGACGCCAGCAAAGGAGAATATTTCCATATGAGAGCCGCGCTGATGATCACGGTGCACGACTATCTCGGTTATGGGTACACCTCAGGCCAAGTGTGCCACGGATACTGCGGATGCATGAGGTGCATGGATGATAGAACGTCTCGTAGATGGCTCGAGAAGGATGACCCGTGGAGAAAGCGTGGAGATTTATTCAATGGGTTGGCTGAGCTTTCAGGACCTCCACGTAAGAGGAGCGGCGCCGAAATTGACGAGCTGTTGAGAAACTGGGAACAATGCCCCACGCCGGGAAAGATCAAAAAGGCGCCGGAGCCGCTGCTGAAGGTATGGAAAACGAGGTCTGTTTTCTGGGACTTGGAGTACTTGCCCAATCATGACACACCTCATTGCCTTGATCCAATGCATATCACGAAGAATGTCCTCAAGAGCTTGCTTGGCACACTGATGAACATGCCGGAGAAGACCAAGGATGGGCCGAAGGCAAGGAAAGACTTGGAAGATTTGAAGATCAGGAAAGATCTCCACCGTAAAAAGTTGATGGAGGAGACGGAGACAGAGACGGAGGAGGGGGAAAGGGGCAGAAAAGTCAACAAGAAGAGGAGAATTATTGCCCCCCTTCTCGCTTCACCTTAAGTGCGAAGGAGATCGATCAATTCATCAAGTGCCTTATGGGAATCAAAGTCAGTTCCGGTTACTGTGGGAAGATAAGCAGATTTCTAGACCCCAAGAAGAAAAGGTTCAGCGGGATGAAGTCTCATGACTGTCATGTGATGATGACTCCAGATACTCCCGGTTGCCATTAGAAGGATAATGTAGAAGCACGTCCGTGACACGCTTACTGGTCTCTGCAACTTCTTCGACGTTATATCTCGAAATTCCATAAGTGTGAAGCAGCTCCGAAGGCTACAGGAAGAGATCGTTGTCATACTATGTGAGCTTGAGATGTACTTCCTGCCCGCGTTCTTTGACGTCATGGTGCATCTGTGTGTCCACATCATGGATGACATCATCGACCTCGGGCCGACATTCCTTCACAGCATGATGTCGTTCGAGAGGATGAATGGGGTCATCAAAGGATTCGTTCGTAACATGTCCCGTCCGGAAGGGAGCATCGTCCAGGGGTATCTGACGCATGAGTGCGTCTCCTTTTGCGAGAATTATATAAGCGTCGGAGACCCTGTTGTTGGTTTGCCCGTCAAGAAGCACGATGGGAATCTCGAAGGAGATGGTCACAACAACGGCCAGAACTCGGATAGACGGAACGACTTTGACAGGGCTAACTTAGTAGTGCTACAACACCTAGATGTGGTACATGATTATGTGGCACAGCACAAAGAAACCATCGCAAAGAAGTACTGTGATAAGGGGATGCTCAAGACGGACGATGAAGTTACTGTAGAGCACAACGCCACTTTCTTGCGCTGGTTTAAACAACAAGTTCTTGAAAATCCCCCGGAAGAGGGCAGTTCGGACGGATTGCTCGTACACGCCTTAGCACATGGCCCCGCGCCCAAGCTCGCGACCTATCGGTCCTACGATATCAATGGGTACATGTTCTACATGGAGGCCAAAGACATGGACAGTGATTACCAGAACTCTGGGGTGACAATTCAATGCGTGACTGGCGCCAACGGCACAACCGAGAGATTCTACGGAAGGGTCGAAGAGATCTGGAAGCTTGACTATGCTGGAATGCATGATGCGACGATGTTCCGTGTTAGATGGGCCAAGGACGTCGTAAGAGAAAACAAGTATTTCACCACCATGTCTATACCCGACGTGAAGAACACTCCCGTGAACTATAACGTCATCGCCAAAAATGATCCATGGGTACACGCTAAGCACGTGACACAATGCTTCTTCATAGCCGACCCGACCAATCCCAGCTGTGTTGTCGTGAGGAGATCCAAAAGGAGCATCGTCGGAATGGATGGAGTAGCCAACAAGCAAGACTACGACCAATACGGCAACCCGATGAGGGAAGATGACGATGAAGCATACGTGAAAAGAAGAATCAATACTACATTACCTAAGAAAGATCGTAATCCATGGCTCTGGAAAAGTCAGAAGGAGGGGCTCAATTACTCGGGAACGACCAAGAAAGGGAATAAGTTCAATGTGAAACGTCGTCGACGCAGCTGATCAGAAACCTACATGTATATATATGTATCTATTTTGTGTACGCACTTAAGTAACCGTTATCAGTCAACTGATATGTTACCACCACATGCATGGTTCCGGTGATATGCGCGCAGTGGGGGAGAGGGAGACGCCGTCGTCGGGAGAAAAACAAAAAAACAAAAACAAAAGGGAGAAAGCAGTACAAAAGAAAAAGAAAAGTAAACAGAAAAGAAAAGGAAAATAATAAAAGAAAAGAAAATTAAAAACTAGAAATGGAAAATAATAATAAGAAAATAATAAAAATTGGAACAGTTAGCAGTAGCGCTGGATTGGGAACCATCGCTATAGCTACTATAGCTATAGCGCTTTGTTCTAGAAAAGCGCTACTACTATGTGCCATTAGCAGTAGCGCTGCTTTACAACCCAACGCTATAGCTAACTTAGCTATAGCGCTGGGTTGTAAAGCAGCGCTACTGCTATTTTGAGTTAACCTCAAATTTGGCCAACCGCCAAGTCGCAATTCTCCCCCGGCCACTCTCCCCACACCCTCTTCCCCCCACTCTGTCGCCCCCGCCGTCGCCCTGCCCCCCTCGCACCGTCCATCGCCCTGCTCGCCCTCGACCGCCGGCCGTCGTCGACCTCGTCGCCGGCCGTCTCCTGAGCCCGCGCCGTCGACCACAACGCCGCCCTGCCTCTCCCCTGCCCCTGCGCCCGCCCTCGACCTCGCAGCCCCTGCGCCCGCCCTCGACCTCGCCAGCCCTCGCCCCGCGCCCGCCCTCGACGCCGCCGCCCTCTCCACCGTCCCGTAAGCCTCTCCCTCTCCTCTCCCCTGCTCTCCTCTCTCTCTGCTCTCTCTAATTTGGATGTATGAACCCTAGCTAGGAGATGTAGCAGAGAGAGAGAGAGAGAGGAGATGTATGAACCCTATGAACCCTAGTTTAGTGCAATTTTGTTTAGGGCAATTTACTTTAGGAAATTTACCTTAGGGCAATTTTTTCTTGGGAAATTTAGTTTAGGGTATATAAAATACCTATAAATTTATAAAAAACAGTAGCTAAAATAGTAGCAAATTGGTTTTTGTAGGTATAAAAAACAGCAGCTAAAATTTATAAAAAACAGTAGCTAATTAGTTTTTGTAGGTATATAAATTAGCTATAAAAAACAGTAGCAAAAATTTATAAAAAACAGTAGCTAATTAGGGCAGTAGCAAATATAGCTAGGGCCATTTTTTTAGCAAATGAGCAAATTTAGCTAGGGAAAATTTGTTTAGGGTAAATAAAAACTAGTAGCAAACAAAATCCAGTTGCAAATAAAACCCTAGATCATGTTTTAGGAGCATATAGCCTATATAATGTTGCTGTTTTTAACACTTGGTTAATTTGGTAAGTCCTGGAAATTTGTCATATGATGTTATATGAACTTGTGCCAATTGTCGAAAAATATCTGAGTGGCCTATGTTTTGCCGGAATGTTGATTCATTTCCGTTCCGGCAAATTTCAGGCGCTCCATATGTCCACTTTTTAGCAAAGGTCTTGCCAAAAATTTCTGTGATTTTCTGCATGACTTGTGCTAGAAACTAGGACATATGGAGTACCCGGAATTTGTCGGAAGGGGAATGAATCAACATTCCGACCAAATATAGACACCTTTTTTCTTTTCATTACATCTTTTATTTACAATTGTTGAATAGGAAACATGTCTACCGATGCCGAAGTCGCGGGTGGTTCTGCTCGCCTCGAAGACCCCATCGAGGTAGCAAATCACTATTTCGATTACTTGGACCAACACCAGATGGGGTTGCATGATGGCGGCAGTGGCACCAACCCCGACACCGACACTGGCACTGGCACCGACACCACCCCCGAGACCGGCAACGATGCTGTCGTAGCTGGTAAAGCACCGAAGAAGAGGACACGAAGACGAAACGAGCTTGGCATCGGACAAATTGTGGTCACGGAGATGCACCCCAAGAAGTTTGATCCAACGACGCCGGAGGAAGCGCGCTCGTGCTGGGGCAATCAACTTGGATGCATCCTCAGGGAAACCGCCAACATCAACGACGAGAGATTGAGGCAGATACCACATATGGAGAACTTGCTCCTAAAGAAGTTGCACAATAGGTTCTTGTTCCCCGGCCGCAATGAAAAAGAATATGAAGATCCATGGAAAGACATCGCCATGACAAAGATAAACGACAAGGCGATGGTGACGTTCACCAACGACTTGTCCTCCTGGAAAGTTCGGGTGAAAAAGGCGATTGCGAAGAATGAACCGTGGTCCAAGATTCACGCTGACAATCCGTCAATAACGGAAGAGGACGTTGCAAAATCAAGGAGAATTGCGCTAAAGAAGAAGTCAAGGCAAAGTCGGAGAAAATGAAGGCGCTCCAGGCCAGGAACACGCCTCCCCACCGCCTCGGAAGCCGTGGTTACGAGGGGAAGAGGGCCGTATGGGCCAAGGAGGACGCCGAACGTGAAAGTCACGGAATCCCAGACCCCTTGGCGGAGTTCACCGACCCGCTGGAGCATGACTGGATCAGGGCCCGGTTCAAGTGGGACAAAGAAAAAAGCTCTTTTACACGGACCCGATCACGAGGGACTTCATGAGACTTCTGGTAATTGTTATATTACCACATTATCATATTATAGCTTCCAATCAATTCGACTGCAAGTTTTGTCACATTAGTAAACCATCCACGTTCCTTTTGCAGAAAGAGCAGCACCAAAAGGTAGCCGAAAGCGACGAGTCGTCACAGTCGTCGGCGAGGCCCAAGTGGGACACCCCATTCAACCGGGCCCTGAACATACTGAAGAAGGTCCAGGTGGACAAGCCGCCGTCCTATGGACGTGTGCACGGCGTCGGAGATGGCGCCTCATGGAAGACGTGCTACCCCGAGGAGCTAGAGGAATGAAGGAAGAGACGCTCGGTCGTCACTCAGCAGAGCATCGACGAGATGGTCAAGATTGCGGTCGATAAGACCAAAGCTGAGACCAAAGAAGAGTTGCTCGGGGCCGTCAATGTAGCGGTCACTGACGCGGTGGTCAGCTTGCTTCCGGCACTATGGGATTTCATGAAGAAAAATCCAAATGCACGGCAGGAGGACTTTCCCCTTCCCAGCTTTGTCGGGGGCAATTCGGTGAACACCGGAGCACGAGCACCTGCTCAAGCAACCGCAAAAGGTCCCGCTCCTGTTCATAGCAGCCCGATCTCCGTCTCTTGCATGGTCGGTGGGCCTTCATCGCTGGCTGAGCTCGACGCCCTCACGGTAATTACGCGTCATACCCTTTTCACCAGCATGTCTATAGTCTTCCATTTCAGTTGCCTTTCGGATGTTTGACGTCGGAGACATGTCTCCTTCGTAGGCCGACGACACCCCGTGCACCCTACTCTACGACATCAAGGGACAGAAGGTGGCCGAGGGAAAGGCAACGATCGTGAAGCCAAAGGACAGATACTACGGAAGGATCGAGGAGATCTGGGAGCTGAGCTACGCTGGAGAGAAGGTCCCGATGTTCCGTGTCAGATGGGCCAATAGCGTCATAAAAGAAGACCGGTATTTCACCACCATGGTTATACCCGAAGCCAAATCCAAGACCGCGGGCGCAAACGTTACCGTGAAAAATGAGCCATGGGTACTGGCTTCCCAAGTGGACCAATGCTTCTTCATTACCGACCCGTCAAAACCCAGTCGTGTTGTCATGAGGAGAGGCAAAAGGAAGATCATCGGAATGGATGGAGTCGCCAATGAGCAAGACTTCGCCAAGTACGGCGACCCGAAGATGGAACATGACGACGACAATGAAGTGCCATACACCACAAGAAGAAGCAAGACCACCCTACCTAAAGGACGTCCGTTCAACAGAAGAACTCCATTTGCGAAAAAGAAGGGCAAGAAGATTGTGAAAAGATAGCTAGCTAAGATCGATTATACTTAAACCGTAGTCTTCATTTCTCGATTGTATTTCGACATTTTGAAATGATATTTCTTCTCTTATAGTCCTCATGAATATTGAATTATGTTTATTATGGTATTGAATTTCTAACTCAAAAAAAGTATTGAATTTGTTAATATTTTGTGAACTCATGAATATTTTTAAATTTTTATGATATTTTTTCAAATATTTTCAAATAACAAATTTGATGATATTTTTTCATATTCATAAATATTTTCAAATAAGAAATTTGATGATATTTTTTCACATTCATAAATGTTTTCAAATTTGATTTGTCATTTTCTAAAAAAATATTAGATGAAACTAAATATTTTTTCACGACCCCCCGCACCCGTCAACGAATGTAAATGCTCCCTCCCTCCCTCCCTCCTCTACTCATCTCCTCTATATAGTGTAATAATTTTTATCAATAAAAAATAAAAAAGTTACTAATGGCGCACTAGGAGAGGGTGCGCCATTGTTATCAATAAAAAGAAGTTACTTATGGCGCACCCCTCGGTGGTGCGCCATTGCTATGGATGTACTTATGGCGCACCCCTGGGTGGTGCGCCATTGCTATCCCTTTCCCCCTCGCCCCCCACGCCAGATCAAATCCCTAGCCCCCTCGCCCCCCGCACCAGATCCCTTTCCCCCTCGCCGCCGACGACCCCTTTCCAGAGCGCCCCGCCCCCACCTCCAGCGCTCCTCCACCCATCACCACCGCAGCTCTTCCACCCCTCACCACCGCAAGCCGCCGCCACCCCTGAGCATCCCTCTAGTTCGATATGAACTCATCAGATCGCGCGGTGACCGCGGCCCCCTCATCGTTGTCGCGACCACCGTCGTCGTCGTCGCGCGGGAAGACGTCCAGGAGGATCGCCGCGTTTGGCTTCTTCCGTTCAGAGAACCAGCTCGAGCCGGGGTCTCGCGTAGCCTCCGCCGTCGCCGCCTTCTTCGTTCGGCCGCCCACATCTCGTCGCCCCAACCGCTGCTCTTGCCCGTCCCCGGCCTCGTCGAGCTCTCCTCCGGCCCTCCCCGTGGTGAGCCTCCTCCACCCCCCAGTTCCCCCCTCTGTCGCGTGCACCCGTCGCCCCCGTCGGCCGCCCCTTCCCCCTGTTGCTCCCATCACTGATGGTTCTGCTGCCGCTGCTCTGTTGTTTTGCCGCCACTGCTGACGCTCCTTGCTCTACTGCGCTGCTGCCTGTCCTCACACACCCGCCCGCGTCCCGCGCGTCCTGGCCTCGCGCCATGCCAGCGCCTGCCTCTGCAAGCCTGCGCACCGTCCGCCCTGCTGCCCCATCGCCTACTGCCTCCCCTTGTGCGTGCTGCGTGCTGTTGCTGGCATATTGACGAGGACAACAGGCCAGAAGTGAACAACCATGGCTAGCAAGGTTTTGGTCATGGTACATTGATACACAACATGCAGCTGCAGCCCCCATAGATACTTTTTGTTTTGTTTTGAAAAAGACGATATATGAAATGTGAGAATTCTTAAAAGATGAATTACCGTGAAGTAGCTTGGTCGTGCCAAGAAAATGCTGCATTTTTGGTACTTGAAAGGTTTATGCTGATTCAGCAAATCCATGTGGCCTATTAAAAATTTAGAACTTGTGATCAGGAGATGTTTGGGAAAAAGGAGTGTAGGTACTGTTCTTGTGTTGGGATAATTTTGTAGATTTTTAGGAGCTAGGGGAAAGAGGGTTGTAGTTGTAAACTGAAAATGGATCAGAATGGAAATGTGGGTGTTTCTCTCAAAAATTTCAAAAGAGTAGGATGGGTCTTTGTTCAAAAATGATTTATAGGAATTATAGGGTCTCTCAAAAATTTTGTGGCAATTTTATAAAAATTATTTGAATTAGTTTTAGTGCAACAGAGGCAACTCAGAGTTTGAAAATGGCATTAAAGGAATTTGTTTTTGGGGTAAATTCTATTATGAAATAATTCCTACTGTTATTTAAAATATAAATGAAATGATTTGGAACACCAAACAAGAGTTACGTTTCAAGTTGCTGAACCTTTTCATATAAGCTTGCAGAAGATTTAATTGATCATACAGAAAATGAAAAACGAAGGTCATACCGATCCTAGTTGGTATTATTTTTCTCAATTTTAAGTGTTGAATGAACACATAAAGAGAGTGCTAAATGATTTCAATATATCAAGTTTCAGAATAATATATAGGATTGTTGGTTTTTAACCTTGGTTGCCATTGTTTCTATTTGTAACGGTCTGAAGAATGACTCATGCTGTTTGTGCTATCGGCTACCTAAGAATCTCTAAGTGAAAGCAACTAGCTGGAGTAGATTTGTGCACACAATACTCCTTCCAAGACAATTTGCTTCCAAGGAGTAGTTTCAGTTTGCTTGCAAGGAGTAGTTTTAGTAAAGTTTCAGCATGGTTTCAGTATAGTTTCAGTAGCCGATTTGCTATTCACTTTGTGCTATTAGTTTGCTTCCATCTTTGTGCCTACTCTGAAGAGTATTCGTATATGCTTGGAACTAAACAGAATTATACAATGAACTTCTGCAGGCTGATCTGAGTTGGACCATCCTCTGCAGCCAACTTCTCTTCGGCAAGAGGAAGAAAGGAGAATCAGGGTACGGTGTCATGGCTAGAAGATATATTGCTGTACCCCGAGTGAAGGGATTTCATTGCACACTTGCGCATATATTTCTGTTGTGAGCATAACTCCAGAATTTATTTATCTGTGATTCGTATTGGGTTAATAATCTGCAGCTAGTTGTATTTTTAATTCACTAGCCTTTTACTTATACATGAGAGAAGTGGGAAGCTAAGTCAATAGGAGCTAAACTCAACCCTTGGCTTGTTACGTGAGCTCAAACTAGTACCTAGTGAGTGTTTCATGTACTGAACTTGGATTTATGGTGTTTTTGTAACATCCATGTAAGGTGCATAGCAGCCCTATTTTATGCTAGCTCCTTTGTTTAACCAAATTAGTTAGGGATGATAACCCATTCATGAGCAATATTGCGAGATGTTGGTTGCCTTTTAGAGAAAATCTGGATCGTGGGGTGACTCTGGCTGTAAACTGAACTTGGTTCGGTTAAAAACTGCACTGTCAAATCTGGACAGCAAGCTTATATCTGAAAAATGAGTTAGCTAGGCTCAGAATTTTGAGTTGGCCCCTTTACATAAGTTTTAGATAAAGTTTCAAGGTTTCTTTAGAGTATTTATTTGTGTCGTTTGGATGTACGGTTTGAGAGCAGCTATCAGTTTAGTTTGCTGTCCCGAAATATATGTTCCTGGGTACAGTATTTTGATATGGGAGATTAGGCCCTGTTAGAGGTGGTATTAAAATAAAGTTACAACATGAAAATTTTAGAGGCTGTTCTGTAGATACTTAAAACACATATCACTTGTCAGGTTTCGTTCGGTATATTAAATTCTATGAAATTATCAAAGTGTGATGTACTATGTTGGACAAAATTTTATGTTTGGACTTGGGTGAATGTAACCAGACTTATACTCTCAGATTTTGTCATAGTTGATGGTGTGAGGACTTATAATGTGATAAAATATATATGTTGTTGCAACACCTATATAATGTGATAAAGTATATACATTGTCATCTAAGTTGAGCTGATTTTGATTTCCGTATGTTATGGGGGGACAATAGATATTGCTATATGTTCATTCTTGAGGGTACAGACTTGCTAAACTATTGATGATTTTTTGTTGCGTGACCTATTAGATCTGGAATGGAAGCTCACATAAGTTGAGCTGATTTTTGTCGATATGAAAGCAGAGGACCATATGGTCTGTGGCCTTTTCATCCATATGAAAGTAGAGGCACATTGTGGTGCAAGTTTGCTGGGTTTTCTCTCTGACCATCGTGTCGTGATGATTTTGCAGGTACCCCGAGAGGCCCTTGAGTTTGCCGGAATGTCGATTAACTTCCGTTCCGGCAAATTCGGGTATTCCATATGTCCTATTTTCAGCAAAGGTCATGCTGAAATTTTCCGTGAATTTTAGCATGACTTTGCTAAAAATAGGACATATGGGGTACTTGCCACAAATGCATGGGCCGGGGTATCTTAGTACTTAATTAAGTAGGATCAACTGCCTCTTGTGTTATGCATGGGCCTCAGCTTCGACAAACCCTAAATGATAAAACCTTTGCTTTTAGGGTGCCTCGGTGTCTATAAAAACCTAAATGATGAAAGCTTAGGCTTTTAGGGTGCCTCGGCGTCGACAAACCCTAAATGATAAAAGCTTAGCTTTTAGGATGCCTCGGTGTCGCAAACCCTAAATGATGAGACCATGATCTTGTTCCTTGACAATAACCAACTTTTGACCAAATATTTTTCCTATTTAGAGCGAAACATGGCCCACAACGATGAGGCTGGCGGTTCAGGCAAGGCATTCTGGGAGCTGTCCCAGGAAATGGAGGAAGAACCTCACTACTATGAGGATGCCGCGGAAGACACCGATCCCGACTACACAACCCCTAGTGGCGTCGGGGATGACACCACTGATGGTGCCGCCGAGGATGCCACCACTGATGATGGCGGCGCACACACAGATGGCAGCCAACCGAAGAGGCAACGGAAGGACCGGCGCCCGAACGTGCTCGGCACCGCCAAGGAGGAATTTACCGAAGTGTCCTCCCAGGGGCATCCAACGGCGCCGAAAGAAATAGTCAAGGGGTACGCGGGACAGCTCGGGTGCATTCTCCGGAGCACCGTCTCGATCAACACCGAGAACCTAAGGCATCGTGACCGAGGGAATTTGCGCAACCTCCTCTTCACGAAGCTGCACGAACGATACAAGTTCCCCGGTGACTTTGCAAACACACACCTCTCAGGGAATAAAGTGACCAGTGCTGCCCTCACGAAGATGAGCAAGGCCCTGGCTACTTGGAGAGGCGCAGTAAAGAGCATGATTGAAAAAAGTGATAGTTATGAGAAGATCAAGGAGAAAAATCCTTCGATCAGCGAAGATGACTACCGGGAGTTCAAGATCAAGTGCGAGAGCAACGCATCCGAGGAATCAAGTCAGTGGGGGAAAGATATGCGGGACCTGAACTTAGGGGTCCACAAACTCGGTCCCGGCAGTTACAGAGTGGCGGAACCTATATGGGACAAGGAGGACACGGAGCATGCCGAGCAAGGCCTACCGCCCAGCTTCGAGAAATACCGTGACAAGCAGACCAGGAACTATGTCAGGGCCCGGTACAAGATTGACCCGGTAACCAAGGAGCTTACCACGGATCCGAAGACCAAGGCGCTTGAGAATGTTCTGGTAAGGAATACACCCCCGCGTAATTAGCTAGTACATATATGGTTGCATTCTAGTTAATGAAGCCAAATTTCTAAATGGTTCACGTTCCTTAAGCAGGACACTGAAAGCAGTAGCGCGGGGTCGTCTCAGAGCTCCCCGTTCGACACCCCTTTAAATAGGGCGTTGAACATAATGAAAAACAAGGATAAGCTCAGTAAGCCGTCGTCAGCTGGTCGTGTGGCCGGCAAAGGCTTGTCCACGAAATGGTTGGAATACTATATCGCTGGGCGAAAGGAGAGAAAGACCAGCTCGAAAAGCCAGCAGCGCGAGGTTGAACAACTCAAGGCACAAGTGGCGCGGATTCCGGAGATGGTCTAAGAGCAAGTGCAATACCAACTGGGAGCGACGATCACCGCCATTTTACCTACCTTGGTTTCTGGGCTGCAGGCGTGGGTGGCGGGTGGCCAACAAGGGCCGCCCCCGATTCCCAGCTTCACGGGCAGCAACTCGCGCAATGCGCCGGCGGTGCCATTGGTGTCTCCCGCGGCGGCGCCGGCATTGCAGCTTAATGCACCCGGGTGTGGGAAGAATACGCCGGCCGGCACCTCGGCAACAAGCGGCCCCTCCGTCAATTGCACGCCCGCCATTGGCAGTGCCTCGACATTAGCCGAGCTCGACGCCATCACGGTAACTAATTAAGCCTCTCGGCCGATGACTTCATCTCCTTGCCTTTGACTGGGCATCCCCGACGCCCTACATGTTTTCGCAGGGCGCCGCCGATGTTCCGTGCACTCTCCTGCACTTCGTGAACGACGAATTGGTCGATGTCGCCAAGGGCAGAATAGTTCAACCGGGCAACCGCGTGTTCCACGGTAATCCGATGCCACCCATCGTTTATAGGGTTCAACTGGTTCGGGTGCTGCCGGGCTTCGATGACATGTTAGCTCCGTATCGACCCCATGGGGCCGACGAAGATGATGTGATGACCCTCAGCGCCTGCATAAGCTGGCCCATGCTTTGGCCGAAGAGCCAGATTTGTTTGGTTGCGGGGGACACCACCCCACAGACAACACCGCCAGTCTTGCCAGCGCCAAGCCATGGCAAGACCCCCGCAACGCTACCGGACATGCCGGACGTGCATATGGCACAGGATCCGGACATGCATATGGCACAGGATCCAGACGACGACGACGGTACATTTACCAAAGTCGATAAGTACTTCAACGAACATGGGTACGATGACGTATTCTTGGGGCCTCCTTCTCAAGAACCCAACCCTGCAAAAGACGATCGCGATCTAGCTGGTACCGCGGAGAAACCCAATTGCAACAGGCGTCGTCTGGCGTTCAGTTCTTAGGAGACGCCTCTAGCTGCCGCCTTCACCGAGCCTCAGATAATCACCTTCTGCTACCAAATAATCTCAAAGATTGGGCCGCAAGCTTGTCGGCAATCTAGGACGCGGACATCAGACAAGAATTCTTTTGCATTCAGTCGGAGTTTGCGGAAATCATCCATCAAGATGTCCTTCGTACCTCGGGGCAGTTCTACCTCAGATATCAACAGTCCAACAGTGAGATAGAAAGAACGCTACAAATGCAGGCTGACAACGCCCGCGATTTCATGACCATCACGACAGACGGCGGCTTCATCCACGCTCCGGTCCCTGAGTCGAGTCGAAAGTAGTGATGCTATGTAGTTCTGAAATATCGATTAGCTCATGTTGTAATTAAACTTTAATGAACTTGTGTGTCTCTTTGGTTTGGACAGTCGCTCAACTTATATGTAACCGATGCTATTTATTAGTAGGACCATGAATTGTGCTATTAATGCCTTGCTTTTCTCTTCCGATCCTTTTGTTGCATACTTACATATTGCTTATGTATTGTCTGTGAATTGCTACTAACGTTTTGTTTGGCTAGTGCATAGAGATGCCGTCGTATGTCGTGTACAAGGGTAAGGTTCCCAAAGGCTACGACGACTGGGAGGAGTGTCAGAGACAGGTTCACCGTTTCAGCGGTAACAGTTACAAAGGGTAAACCACTAGGGCGGAGGCGGAAGCTAGATACGCGCGCTATCTAGCGGGAGAGAGGAGAGAGCGGAGGAGGAACCGGATGAAGACCAGTTTCATCGCGATGATGCTCATCATGATGACCGTAGCTCTCTTCTATGTGATGGTAGTTTAGATGATCGATATCGACTTGTAATGTGAAGACAAACTCGCTACTCGCGGTCTCGAGACTTGTAATGTTCTAACTTTGTTCGGTATTTTGAATTCAGAGACTAGCTAATATGATGAATTGTATTAGGATACTAATCTTCTATTGTATTCGATGAATCTGCTATTTATATGTTTTGCTGTCTATATTCTCTGCAGTAATATATTTTGTAACCTGTGCAAATATCAGAAAAGAAAAATAATAATTCCTAATATTCATACTAGTGGCGCACCATACAGCACATTAGTGGCACACTGCTATAAAAAATACTCGTGGCGCATTATCTGTTAGTGCGCAATTAGTAACCCAGAGCACAAGGTAAATATGGCCCCCCTCGGAGGCATACTAATGGCGCACCAAGTGACATACTAATGGCG
This sequence comes from Aegilops tauschii subsp. strangulata, assembly GCF_002575655.3. Taxonomy (NCBI): domain Eukaryota; kingdom Viridiplantae; phylum Streptophyta; class Magnoliopsida; order Poales; family Poaceae; genus Aegilops; species Aegilops tauschii. The sequence goes on from NC_053035.3 coordinate 467,169,765, forward strand.
CACTGCCTGGTGCGCCACTACTGTCTGGTATACTAATGGCGCACTAGGGGTGCGCCATTAGTATTAGTTACTAATGGCGTGATGATAGTGGCGCACCTGTAGTGCGCCATTAATGGCCAAAACAGGTGCGCCACTAACAGGCCTTTTGCTAGTAGTGACATCTCCAGATGCCGCCTGTACCCAGCAACCCCCCGACGCCCGTCCACTGATTAGCCCGACGACACTGGGGGTGGTGGTTAGGGAAGTTATGGTGGGCTCACTACCGCCACTCACCAAGAAGCAAAGGAGGAGACCGGACAAGAAAGGCCCTAAAGGAGCCAGAGCTGCTTCAAGCAGCCAGCCGCCTCTCGAGCCCCGGGTGGTAGACAGAATACCTGTCGAAGGTGCGCAGCGCTTCCATGTCGCCGGCCAACCGATCCTACCTGCGAAAGCGCTAGAGCACATACTGAACAATGATGTAAGGAGACTCCATGAAGATGTGCTGGCCAGAGAGAAAAGCCTTCTCGTCGCGGAAAAACCAGGATACCCGCTTTACGCGACTCAGGTGCCGGGTGGGAGGTTGTACGTCAATAGATGGCCCGCGAATAAGTTCATCCTGCGATTTGACTACATCTACGACATGTTCCACATGACCAAGCTGGATTTCCAGTTCATCTGCATGTATGCGCTGTTTCTGAACTACTTCATCAGGGTCGAGAAAATCAAATATATCTGCGTCGCGGACCCGTTCTATATGCATGAGAGCTTCTTCGCAGTTTGAAAGAGCAACGTGACTATGCGAGCAAGTACCTCGGTGAATTCATGATCGCTAATAAGGACAAGGAAGTGATTCTCTTGCCTTATCATCCCATGTAAGTCATCCACACATATCCTTTCGTAAGTGTTAATCATTCCTTTACAAGCATGGAGGCTAATTTGAGGTGTACTTATTTGCACAGCGGGAGGGGGGTGGCACTACAAAAAAATACACTTCCGTGATGATACGTGTTTGTCACAGTAGGGCGCATTTTTTGTCATGCATGTACATCCATGACAATTTTATGACAGAATCAAGATAGTCATACCTGTGCTGTCGTAGAAGTGTTCGATGACATTACCAACATTATCATCACAGAAGTGTCCACTTCCATGACGATAAATCGCTCGTCACAGAAGTGCTTTCGTCAAGGGTGACCGACACGTGGCATCCACCGTAACGGAACGCCGTTAAGCTATCGGGTCCGGTTTTGGATCCGATAACCCGCTAACAGCCCCAACCAATGGGGATTTTCCACATGTAAAATCATCATTGGCTGGAGGAAACACGTGTCGGCTCACCGTTGGGACACATTTCATCCACTCATTGGACAGAAGGCGCCTATGATACGTCGACACGTGGCACAACCCAACAGAGGCCCATTCCTATGAAAAGGCCAGCCCGTTTGACTTGGTCAAAAGGTGGCGGGCCGGCCCACGGAAAGCCTGTTAACGGCCTGTTCGCATATAGCCCATTTACAGCCCGCTAACCCAGGGCCCGTTACGACCTATCCGAATTAGGCCCAGTAGCGTCATCTGGGCCGTCCAATATGATTCCAGCCCATTTTAACTTCCGGCCCATGTATAGCCCATTAAGTCTTTCGACCCATATGAGGCCCTTTGTAACTCTTGGCCCATTAACGGCCCGTGGTGAAACTGGCCCGTAATGAATAGTGTATCACTTTATACCCATTAACGGCCCATTAATCCATTGGGCCGTTTGCATCCCATGTTATCTTTCGGCCTTCTCAGGGCCCATTTATTCTTGGGCTCATTTCCAGCATTCGGTTACTTACGGCCCGTTACTGCCATTTTCTGCTTGTGGGCCAAATTCAGCCCATGGTTACAGTCGGCCCGTTTGTGGCCCGTTAATACGTTGGGCCGTTTTCATAGCATCATCAAATACGGCCTATTAACGACGGCCCGTTATGGTCGGCCCATGAACGGACGACTCCAACTCTAGCCCGTTTACGGCCATAATGTGGTCTGTTTTTGGCCCATGTTTGGCCAATCGATCATACGACCCGTCTAAGGCCCATTGATGATACGGCCCGTAGAAGGCCCATTGTTTCTGCGGCCCGTAGAAGGCCCATTGTTTCTACGGCCCGTAGGAAGCCCAGTGTCACTACAGCAAATATGTAGCCCATGGCCTGTTAAAGGCGGGAAACTACTATAGGTTTAGACCTGCTAATGGCCCAAGATGATTATAGGCCCACGTTTTGGCCCATATGAGTAACGAGCCGGCCTGAAGACCGACAACACTGAGATCCACTGAACCTTCCAGCCTAAATTACAGCATACCGACCAAAGAATAAACCTAGACTATACAACAAAGAAATTACGGCATATTAGGAATCAAAGTTCGCTACCCAGTGATAATAAAGCGCAACATGACCGCGGATTACATACACTGGGCATCAAAGGTCGCCACCAGTGCATATAAACGCGCCGACAAAAGAATATACAAAACTGAGAGCACTTCAGAAGGCACTATACCTGGCAAGCTCGGGCCCCGCAAGCAGCCAAACAAGCTGATGAGACCTCAGTTGTGTCAACGATAGATGCTTCATCCCTAGCTGTATGGCACCATAGTGCGCAAGGCAGTCCCCTGACATCTTCATTACATCTTTGACTTCAAGTCGGAGCTGAGCTCAAGCAAGCCTTTCCGCTTTAAGTTGAGACTGAAGAAGTCGAACTGATTGAGGCAGCGACTGCACAGAGGTTGTCTCACACCTGCTGGTGAGTAGCTTCAACTCACTGTCTTCATCAAGACAGGACCTTGGCGTCATCTCGCTGTCCTCAAGATGGTTTGGCTCACTATCTTTCCTAAAGTTCTGCCTGGCATAAGAGATACGACTCTGAAAGAGAAACAAAGAGACACGTAACAGGTTTCACAATTATATAAGCAAATAAATGGATCTGTTCTGCATAAGGAACATGTTTTTACAACTAAATGATGCCTATCCAAATCTATACTAGAACAAAGTTTGAAGGCTTGAGAAGGATGAACTTACATTACATGTTAACACGGGCTGGACAAAGCCCTTCTCCATGTTGATGGAAAGATAATTCAATAAATTCCCCAAAGAAAATTCTCTATAAGTGTTGCCATTATTCCACATTTTGCAACAGAGTAAATATAGATCAAATAATATTGGAAGAAATAGAGGATAATGAAGCTCAGGTGCAGACTGATGATACATAATCAAATAGCAATTAATTAAGTACAACGTTACAAGGCAAAAGGTACTGACAAGAGGAATGCAGACATCAACGTGTGCAGTGGCATTGGCTTTATTCAACATTTTGGTAAGAGTAAATGTAGATATGATAATTTGGAGAAAGTGGAGGGTAGGGCAGATAAGATGTAGAGTAATGCTAGACAATCAACTATCTCGCGATGCATGTACAGTAATACCACCACCGTACATTATTAGTTGTCGCTCAAATGGATGTATCTGGCACTATTAAGTTCTAAATACATCTAATTGATCAACAATTAATTCGGTACAGAGGGAGTACATGACAACAGGTACTTACATGAGCAATCCAAAACTTCATAACCATTGTGTTAATTCTACATTTATCTAAGAGTATATATAGCTCTTATAATTTCAAGCAAAGGAAGGATAAAGAAGCGAACATTTACAGTGATGCTACATAATCAAACAACAATGAGTGTAAGTATGCTGACAAAGGGCAAGAGGTACTGACAAGAGCAATGCAGAGCCCAGTATTGTCGTAAGATCCTATGATCCTTTGAGCAAGGAGATTCATTTGAAATTAGTTTTCATACAAGAGAGAAGGTAAGGCACATGCAGAAATTTAGGAGTTCAAATTTTGAATTGATATCTTAGACAGTACCTGACGCTGGGCTGTCAGCAGTTCTAATTGGGGTTTGGCCACTGGAGTAGGGGTAAAGTCTGTTACAGTTGGGCTTGTGTTTTCTGTGGCTGCTGATCTATCTGATTTAACAGGTATCACTACCTTTGCCAAATACCTAGTTTGTACTCCTTGAGGATCTGCAATCACCCTCTTCCTTTTGGACATCTATTACGAAAGAACAACATTTGACTGGAAAAACATAGTAAGACGACACATGGAATAGGTACAGTAAATGGATAGGTATGGCATATACTCATATATGATGCTTAAACTAAGAAGATGGTGTAACAAAGTAGAAGTAATGCAAGAGGTCAGATGCAAAATATGTGCGACCAATACAACCATGCCAAGTTAGAGCATGCACCTTGATGGGTAAATAAGATAGGCCATCCTCCACCATGCCAAGTTTGTTAGCCAGTGGATCCTTCCGCAATATTCCTCTCGTGCGCCCATTCTCATATTCATTTTGATAATGTTCAATACCTGACATGCATGAAAACATAAAAACAAGTGAGATTATCTCTGTAATGCAGAAGTGATTCTAATGCAATACTTCCTCCCTGTAAACCCTTTTGTGCTATCTTTGAAATTCTTCTAAGAGGTGCCATGCATGCTGTAATTTGGTGTGTGCATTAATATAATGTGGCCTACTACTCAAAATATGAGAGCTCCAGAAGTGATGACAGCTTCAACATATAGTAAAGAAGAACAAGTCGACCTGACCTGACAGATTCAAAATATACTAAGGGAGAATAACTCGACCTGACCAGTCGACCACAAGAGAAGAGGATCATCTTAAAGAAGAGTAGAAGAGCAAGGAGATTGAAGATATTACAAGTCTTTCTATACAATGTCGGTTGGCCACCCATGATGAACCAGTGCGCACAGAGAAATACTATTCCTTCCGGTCTCTCCATATGTGGCTCACATGCATTTCGAAACTAAAGTAGGAACATTTAGCTGACCAATTAAACATCTCTTAGTTTTACTAATATCAGCATAATATCATATTTGAATTTGTACAACTAAGCTTGTTTAGCTCGATGGGTGGAGGAGTGCTTACGACACGAACCACGTAGACTGATCGTGGTCATCATAAAATGGGGAAACCGTAAGCATGATGAGTATAGTGTTGACCGTGGCAGTGGGATGGCAGATTGCTACCTCATGAGCACTGCGTTAGTTTTTCCTTGAAGAGGAAAGGGTGATGCAGCAAAGTAGCGTAAGTATTTCCCTCAGTTTTTGAGAACCAAGGTATCAATCCAGTAGGAGGCTACGCGCGAGTCCCTCGCACCTACACAAAACAAATAAATCCTCGCAACCAACGCGATAAGGGGTTGTCAATCCCTACACGGTCACTTACGAGAGTAGGATCTGATAGATATGATAGGATAATATTTTTGGTATTTTTATGATAAAGATGCAAAGTAAAATAAAAAGCAAAGTAGAAAGCAAAGAAAATAACTCAGTGTTGGAAGATTAATATGATGAAGATAGACCCGGGGGCCATAGGTTTCACTAGTGGCTTCTCTCAAGAGCATAAGTATTTTACGGTGGGTTATCATGCTTAGGAGGAATAGATCTAAGTTTCAAAGAATCAACATCAAGAGAAATTCTATCAACTTTCCTAGCCAATTCATCAACTTTAAGCAATCTTTCTTCAAGCAAGGCATTGAAATTCTTTTGCGAATTCATAAATTCCTTAACACTAGTCTCAAATTTAGAAGGCATCTTATTAAAATTTCCATAAGAATTGTTGTAGGAATTACCATAATTATTAGAGGAATTGCTAGGATAAGGCCTAGGATTAAAATTCCCTCTATACGCATTGTTACCTAAATTATTCCTACCAACAAAATTCACATCCATAGATTCATTATTATTCTCAATCAAAGTAGACAAAGGCATATCATTAGGATCGGAAGAAACACTCTTACTAGCAAATAATTTCATAAGTTCATCCATCTTTCCACTCAAAACATTAATTTATTCTATCGCATGCACCTTTTTATTAGTAGATCTTTCAGTGTGCCAGTGAGAATAATTAACCATAATATTATCTAGGAGTTTAGTAGCTTCTCCTAAAGTGATTTCCATAAAAGTGCCTCCCGCGGCCGAATCTAAAAGATTTCTAGAAGCAAAATTCAATCCGGCATAAATTTTGTGTATAATCATCCACAAATTCAAACCATGTGTAGGGAAATTACGTATCATTAATTTCATCCTCTCCCAAGCTTGTGCAACATGTTCATGATCAAGTTGCTTAAAATTCATAATATCGTTTCTAAGAGAGATAATCTTAGCGGGAGGAAAATACTTAGAGATAAAAGCATCTTTGCACTTATTCCAAGAATCAATACTATTTTTAGGCAAAGACGAAAACCAAGCTTTAGCACGATCTCTAAGCGAAAAAGGAAATTGCTTCAATTTAACAATATCATTGTCAACATCTTTCTTCTTTTGCATATCACACAAATCAACGAAGCTATTTAGATGGGTAGCGGCATCTTCACTAGGAAGGCCGGTGAATTGATCTTTCATAACAAGATTCAACAAAGCAGCATTGATTTCACAAGATTCAGTATCGGTAAGAGGAGCAATTGGGGTGCTAAGGAAATCATTATTGTTGGTATTGGTAAAGTCACATAATTTGGTACTATCTTGAGCCATCGTGACAAGCAAGCAATCCAACACACGAGCAAACAAAAAGCAAGCGAAAAAGAGGTGAACGAAAAGAGAGGGCAAATAAAACGGCAAGGGTGAAGTGGGGGAGAGGAAAACGAGAGGCAAATGGCAAATAATGTAATGCGGGAGATAAGGGTTTGTGATGGGTACTTGGTATGTTGACTTTTGCGTAGACCTCCCCGGCAACGGCGCCAGAAATCCTTCTTGCTACCTCTTAAGCGCCGCGTTGGTTTTCCCTTGGAGAGGAATGGGTGATGCAGCAAAGTAGCGTAAGTATTTCCCTCAGTTTTTGAGAACCAAGGTATCAATCCAGTAGGAGGCTACGCGCGAGTCCCTCGCACCTACACAAAACAAATAAATCCTCGCAACCAACGCGATAAGGGGTTGTTAATCCCTACACGGTCACTTACGAGAGTGAGATCTGATAGATATGATAGGATAATATTTTTGTTATTTTTGTGATAAAGATGCAAAGTAAAATAAAAGCAAAGTAGAAAGCAAAGGAAATAACTCAGTGTTGGAAGATTAATATGATGAAGATAGACCCGGGGACCATAGGTTTCACTAGTGGCTTCTCTCAAGAGCATAAGTATTTTACGGTGGGTGAACAAATTACTGTTGAGCAATTGACAGAATTGAGCATAGTTATGAGAATATCTAGGTATGATCATGTATATAGGCATCACGTCCGAGACAAGTAGACCGACTCCTGCCTGCATCTACTACTATTACTCCACACATCGACCGCTATCCAACATGCATCTAGAGTATTAAGTTCATAAGAACAGAGTAACGCCTTAAGCAAGATGACATGATGTAGAGGGATAAATTCATGCAGTATGATAAAAACCCCATCTTGTTATCCTCGATGGCAACAATACTATACGTGCCTTGCTGCCCCTGCTGTCACTGGGAAAGGACACCGGAAGATTGAACCCAAAGCTAAGTACTTCTCCCATTGCAAGAAAGATCAATCTAGTAGGCCAAACCAAACTGATAATTCGAAGAGACTTGCAAAGATAACCAATCATACATAAAAGAATTCAGAAGATTCAAATATTGTTCATAGATAAACTTGATCATAAACCCACAATTCATCGGTCGCAACAAACACACCGCAAAAAGAAGATTACATGGAATAGATCTCCACAAGAGAGGGGGAGAACATTGTATTGAGATCCAAAAAGAGAGAAGAAGCCATCTAGCTAATAACCATGGACCCGAAGGTCTGAGGTAAACTACTCACACTTCATCGGAGGGGCTATGGTGTTGATGTAGAACCCCTCCGTGATCGATGCCCCCTCCGGCGGAGCTCCGGAACAGGCCCCAAGATGGGATCTCATGGATACAGAAGGTTGCGGCAGTGGAATTAGGTTTTTGGCTCCGTATCTGATCGTTTGGGGGTATGTAGGTATATATAGGAGGAAGCAGTACGTCCGTGGAGCAACAGGGGGCCCATGAGGGTGGAGGGCGTGCCCTGGGGGGTAGGCGCGCCCCCCTACCTCGTGGCTTCCTCCTTTGTTTCTTGACGTAGGGTCCAAGTCTCCTGGATCATGTTCGTTCCGAAAATCACGTTCCCGAAGGTTTTATTCCGTTTGGACTCCGTTTGATATTCTTTTTCTGCGAAACTCTGAAATAGGCAAAAAACAACAATTCTGGGTTGGGCCTCCGGTTAATAGGTTAGTCCCAAAAAGAATATAAAAGTGGATAATAAAGCCCAATAATGTCCAAAACAGAAGATAATATAGCAAGGAGCAATAAAAAATTATAGATACGTTGGAGACGTATCACAGATTTGAAGCTGCAAACCACGCAAAGGGTAGTTAGCAACCAATATTTGCTTTGAAGTAACAACTAAGATTTGGTATGAACAAGAAAGTACAGTCAACAAGTGACAAAGAAATGCAATTCTGCTGTCTCTCTATATGTCGGGACATGCATTTGGAAACTCAAGTGGGACCTTTAGCTAACCAATTAAATGTGTCTGTTAACTAATATCAGTATCATATCACAATCATATTTGAACAACTAAGCTTTGGAATTTTGAGTGTTGTGTTGTTTAGCTTGAAGGGTGGAGTAATGCTAGTATGACAGAAAGCACCTACGCAGATCATAGTAGAGTAGATAAAAGGGGAAAACCCTAAGCATCAAGAGTAAAATCAGGAAAGTGGAACTAGCTGGACCAATGGGTTGCGCACATGCTTTTCGAAACGAATATAGGAACATTAGGTGACAAATTAAACATTCTCTGTCTTAGTAATATGAGCATCATATCAGATTCGTATTTCAACACATAAGCTTTGGAATTATGAGTGGCATGTTGTATCGCTTGATGGGTTGAGGTCTTGAGGAGCAGTGCTAGCACGACACGAAGCAAGGAAGCACCTACGATGATGGTAGTGAATATAAAGGGGGGAAACCATAAGCTTTACGAGTATAGTGACCGTGACATGGCGAATCTGACGGTGCAAACCAGACAAAGCTACTTCGCAACCAATGTTTGCATTCAACTAGCCACTACGATTTGGTACGGACAAGAAAAGTACAGTCAACAATTTAAGATCTATTTTTCGGGTGAGATCAATAACTTAAGCACATATGGAAGAGTACCACCTCTCTTGCGATGCGGTGTAGGCCCCTGCTGATACGTTGAGTCTGCTGCGGGTGCGATGGCTGTCGGCAGCGGGGAAGAAGACTTTAGATGGCAGACGGCCGGGTTGGGGGATAAATCCTGTTGCCGTGGAAGAGGCAGTCGTAGGAGCGGCAACAACAAAGTGGACGACGGCGCCGATGAAGCGAGACGACGCGATGAAAGGATCTTGGTCCCGCGCCGTGGATGAGAGACGTCCATCTCTTGCAGTGGACGACGGGGTAGGGGTAGCGGCTCCGGCAAGGTGGAGGATGGGTTGGCGGACGGAGGAGGCTACCCGCAGTGGGGAGGTTGTCGTCGCGCCGACGGTCTATGAATGGGGAAATGGAGGGGGAGGGGGATCTCAAACTTTGGGACGCGCTTGCCTGAAATGTGGGAAAGTTATGAACTTATCCCCCGTTTAAAATTTCGGACATCACGTCGGTTGGGGATAGGACGGTAATCTCGCATCTTCCAAATATTTGCCGGTAACGATTTTGGGCGAGGAGAGGGTGTTTTGCCGCCCACGGTTGGCGCCCACGGTGTATGAACGGGGCTGACAGGTAGGGCGGTTGTGTCACGTCTGAGGGAAGTTACACATCTGCCCCTATTTAAAATATTAGCCTACATCGATTTCGGACGAGGATAGTTTGTTTTGCCACCCACGGTGGATGAATGTGGAAATGGAGGGAGAGACACATGTCTTTCAGACGAGCTTGAATCAAATGTGTTTTGCCACCCACGTTTGGCGCCCACCGTGTCTGAATGGGCTCAGAGGCAGTCGTGTCACGTCAGATATAAGTTACTAGTCTACCCCTATCTACAGCAGTGTAAATCCGGTCGATAAGGATGTCAAGTGTCAGGGGTAGACAGTAATTTCCATCTCGCAAACACTTACTTCGGGCAGCCCACAAATGATAGTGGGTGTTTAGCCGCTTCGTTCAAAACTTAGGAGAATTAACATTCACGTTTGCCCTGGGCCCTGGCAACTAAATCCAAATCCAATTTTTATTCGATTACGAATATCCACAGATAATTCTACGTTTTGTTATTTATTTCTTCAAAACCACAACAAAGATTTATTCCACCTTTACATATGATTATGATTTAGAAATGCCGTGATCTTTGAATTTAGTAGGTTGGATACACTTTGAGTCAAACCGTTATTTCATCCAATACAATATGCTCATACGAAAAACAGTTCACCTTATGTCAATCATACAAGTACTGAGGATTACCTCGCCTAAAAAATTCGGATCATTACAACACATGGACAACATAGGGGGTCTTACAACATAATCCATTCTGAGACATGACACAACATGCAAGTACAATAATCTAATGACAATTTCAACTGCTATCTAAAGAAGAACTGGGATTCCCTGGGCTTCAGATAGCAGAAGCAGCAGGACCTCCTCCGTCTTCAAATGCAACATTCTTACTTCCTCCAATTCTTGGGTTGCTTGCATAATGCGTGCAGCTAATTGCATAATTTCCAGCTTCAAGATCGAGATTACCTCATTCATGGCAGCCACACCATCTCTTTCTGCCTCTAGTAGAGCCTCAAGAGCTATAATATTTGTGCTTAGACTGCTCTCCGGCGGTGTTGCCTCTGAACTGCTACCATCTGGTAACATGGATGGCGCACTGCTTCCACAAATAGATTCTGGGGTTGTACATTGTTTCCTAGTGTGAACGGCATCCTGAAAGGTTTCCGCTGGACATAAATAAGAGATAGTTATCACATGATCCAGGCAGTAAGCTAACATGGTAAACGACATACGAATTATTGCCGAGCATGTCAAGCTTGTGACGCCCGGGTAATCAAGCTACAGTAAACCTTTGCTGATGATGCCACGTCACCTCGATTACTGTTGCTAATCTCGTGTTAGTTCGAAACCGATTATAATTCAAAATTCAAATTCAAGAAAACAATAAAAGTTTTCAAATATTAAAACTAAAAAGTTCAATAAATAGTAGATAAATCAGAGGCTATGATAAAATTGTAAACAACATTATTGAAATTTGATAAGTGACTTAAACAACCTCAAACAGTAGCGAAAACTATTATTTAAATACTTTTAAATACCAAATAATTAAAAAACTAATTTAGATTGGTTAGCAAGTTAGTGTGGCAATGGCATATCTGGTAACATCAAATTAGGTGCCATTTTGGTATTTTGCTAAAACAAAAATAAAAGAGAACTAAAAGAAACAGAAAGTAAAATAAATAAATAAAAAGGATAAAACAAAAAGAAAAGGAATAAAAAGCCCCCCGACCCAACTAGGCCACGGCCCAGCCAGGTCGGCCCACCTACTGGCCTACTTAGGCCTCCCCACCACCAAACCCTAGCCCACACCCCACTACCCCACGATCCCCACCCGCTCTCCCGTCCTACCACACCGCCGCCACCACGCGCACACACACACACACACGCATCGTGCCTGGGGGGGAGCGCCCCTGCTCGATCCCCACTCCCCCCCGCACGAACCCCTCTCCCCTCGTCCCCCCACCACTCCCCTCCGACCGGATCTGGGCGAACGCCCGATCCCGCGCCCCCAACTACGCCCCCCCGCTCGATCTGGACGCCGCCGAGTGCTGCTCGACGCCGTCTGCCTCGCCATCCCCGACGCCACCTCCTCGACGCTGCCGTCGCTCCATCGCCTCCCCGACAACGAGTCGGCGCCCCATCCGCAACCGCGCCATCGCCGGACCTCCTCCTCTACGTCGCCGTCGTCCCCGTCTTCCTCCCCAACGGCTCCATCAAGCCTCGCCGCCCCCCTTCTCACGACGAACGTGAGCACCTCCCCATGCTCCCTCTCTACCCCCCCCGTGGTCACCGCACTCTCGCGCGCACTCTGCCACGTCGGGCCTCGCTCACGCGCGCGCGCGTGCCCTGGCTCGGTGCTGCTCGTGTACCTCGCCCACTAGCCGTCGTCGTCCGCCCGCGCCATAGCCCTGCTTGCGCCACGGCGCGCCCGCCTGCACCGCACCTCGTGCGCCTCTTCCCCCTGCTCGCTGCTGCTCTGGCGCGGCTCTGGCCGCGCCACTGCGCAGCCGCCCGGTCCAGCCCCGACCGCGCACCCGCATCCGACCACCAAACACGGCGACCCCCCCGCCTTGCGTCCCACCTCGTCATCTCGCCGCGCCACCACTTCCCGCGGCTGCTACTGCCCTGCGGCCGCGCGCCGTCACCGTCCTGTCGCCGCTCCGGCCTCCTGGGCGGCGCCGTGGCCACCGGCCACTTCTGCTCCGGCGCCCTGCCGGGTCCGCCCGCCCCTGGGCGTGCGCCCGCTCGGGCTGCGCCCCGCGCCCGAACCCACTAAGGCCCCTAGGGCCAATGACATGTGGGGCCTAGCCCCAGAACGATATTTAAAAAGTAATAAATAAATAAATGATTTAAAAGAAATAAATAAATAAATAATAAAATTAATTAATTAATTAATTAACTTAATTAATCCTGTTAATATTAACTAATTAAGATTAATTAGCCTAATAACTAATTAACCTAATTAACTGCTGTTAATTAGCTAACAGTCACTGACAGGTGGGACCCACCTGTCAGGTTGACCAGGGCAACGGTCAGCGTTGACTGGTGACATCATGCTGATGCATTAATTAATTTTCGAAGTAAATTAATTTATTAAATTCTAAAAATGATTTAAATCTTTAAAAATTATTATAAAATAAACCATAGGTCGGATGGAAAAACTTTGTACATGAAAGTTGCTTAGAACGACGAGACGAATCCGAATACGCAGCCCGTTCGTTCACCACACGTCCCTAGCATAGTGAACCTGCAACATTTCACCTCCGGTCCATCTATCCGAAAACACGAAATATCGGGAATACTTTCCCGGATGTCCCCCCCTTCGCCGGTATCACCTACTACCGTGTTAGGGCACACCGAGCATCACGCTTTGTCATGTCATGCATCGTTATGCATCTGTTTGCATTTTATTCATTGTTTCTTCCCCCTCTTCTCTCCGGTAGACTACGAGACCGACGCCGCTGCTGGTGCCCCGACCGACTACGCTGTTGACGACCCCTCCTTCTTGCCAGAGCAATCAGGCAAGCCCCCCCTTGATCACCAGATATCGCCTATTCTTGTCTATACTGCTTGCATTAGAGTAGTGTAGCATGTTACTGCTTTCCGTTAATCCTATCCTGATGCATAGCCTGTCCTTGCTACTACTATTGTTACCTATACCTGCAATCCTACATGCTTAGTATAGGATGCTAGTTTTCCATCAGTGGCCCTACATTCTTGTCCGTCTGCTGTGCTATACTATCGGGCCGTGATCACTTGGGCGGTGATCACGGGTATATACTTATATACTATATACATGACACCTGTGGTGACTAAAGTCGGGTCGGCTCGTAGGAGTACCCGCAAGTGGATCTTGTGGCAGAGCGACGTGGCAGGTTGAGACCGCCTAGGTGAGAGGTGGGCTTGGCCCTGGACGGCGTCCGCGGTTACTTCAAAATAACACGTTTAACGAGTTCTTGGTATTTGATCTGAGTCTGGCCATTTGGTCTATACGCACTAACCAGCTACGCGGGAACAGTTATGGGCACTCGACGTCGTGGTATCAGCCGAAGCCTTCGTGACATCAGCGACTGAGTGGCGCGCGCCGGATTGGACTGGAACGCCACTAGGCTAGGTATGCTTCCGGCCGCGTTCACAACGTGCAGGTGTGCAATGGGCGATGCGCCCAGACCCCTACGCCATAGGATTTAGACCGGCGTGCTGACCTCTTTGTTGTGCCTAGGTGGGGCTGCGACGTGTTGATCTTCCGAGGCCAGGCATGACCCAGAAAAGTGTGTCCGGCCAAATGGGATCGAGCATGTTGGGTTATGTGGTGCACCCCTCAGGGAAGTTTATCTATTCAAATAGCCGTGTCCCTCGGTAAAAGGACGACCCGAAGTTGTACCTTGACCTTATGACAACTAGAACCGGATACTTAATAAAATACACCCTTCCAAGTGCCAGATACAACTCGGTGATCGCTCTCTAACAGGGCGACGAGGAGGGGATCGCCGGGTAGGATTATGCTATGCGATGCTACTTGGAGGACTTCAATCTACTCTCTTCTACATGCTGCAAGATGGAGGCTGCCAGAAGTGTAGTCTTCGACAGGATTAGCTATCCCCGTCTTATTCTGGCATTCTGCAGTTCAGTCCACTGATATGGCCCTTTACACATATACCCATGCATATGTAGTGTAGCTCCTTGCTTGCGAGTACTTTGGATGAGTACTCACGGTTGCTTCTCTCCCTCTTTCCCCCATTTCCTTTCTACCTGGTTGTCGCAACCAGATACGGGAGTCCAGGAGCCAGACGCCACCGTCGACGATGACTCCTACGACACTCGTGGTGCCTACTACTACGTGCAGCCCACTGACAACGACCAGGAGTAGTTAGGAGGATCCCAGGCAGGAGGCCTGCGCCTCGTTCGATCTGTATCCCAGTTTGTGCTAGCCTTCTTAAGGCAAACTTGTTTAACTTATGTCTGTACTCATATATTGTTGCTTCCGCTGGCTCGTCTATGATCGAGCACTTGTATTCGAGCCCTCGAGGCCCCTGGCTTGTATTATGATGCTTGTATGACTTATTTATGTTTTAGAGTTGTGTTGTGATATCTTCCCGTGAGTCCCTGATCTTGATCGTACACATTTGCGTGCATGATTAGTGTACGGTCAAATTGGGGGCGTCACAAGTTGGTATCAGAGCCAACTGCCTGTAGGAATCCCCCTTTCCAACTCCTTGGCCGAAGTCGAGTCTAGTCATTGAAAAACTTTTACTAACATGGCCGTGTGGCTTACGGGCCCACATCGCCATTGGGTGGTACTAGGATCTTTTACTCCTCGACCTTTACTCTGGGACTCTGATCTCTCCCCTATTCGGGTTAAATGAATTTTGCTAAATCTAACATTAGGATCTCGTTATCACTTTCACCCGGAGAGCCCCTTATTACTGATGATCATCTGCTGCACGTGAAGACCCTGAAGACACTCTCCGCTGTTAACTCGAGAACTTGTGTTCATCGCTTTTGCAATTCCCTTCCATCGATAAACTCCTATGGATAACCACGTATACTCGCCATTCATACAATGTTTCCCCGTTGATCTTGTTATTACAAGATACCCCGAAATTCTCTCTGTTGTTCCGAGAATCCTTTGAGCTTACTGCCGTGTTGTTCCTTGTCACCTGAATACCCCTACGGATAATTCTCGCACTTACCGAGTATCCGCTCGTCCCCAGTTGATTCAAGTAATTCACAAAAGTCCTTTTAATACTATTTGAACTTCCGAAAATCCTGAGCAGCCTATTGCTCTTGAAATTCTTGCTTGCTTGCATTATGGTTAATCCCATAAGTCTCGTAATCTTATTGTCATTCCTTGTCATTATCATTGAGTCTGTTGATTGAAAATATTGTGAATGCTCACAATCCTCAATCAGATCCAAGAATTCTTCCTTCTGGCTCAAACATCATTTTAAACATGAGCTGGTATCGACCAATCGAATTGCCATCGACTGAACCCCTAAGCCTACTCAACTTATCCATCCTTGATCAGAGCGTTGCTCCTGATTCCCTGATTTGGAAATCATAATTGTTTTGCACTTGAACTTTGAATTAGTCAGTTGTTTCTATAATCAGATCTCCTTGCATTCTTCTTCCTCTGGTTGAGTACCGATGCTCACATCAGATCCCTTGTAGACCATCGGTTCCTTTGTTGGATTTTACCCGACAATGTCCTTCATATTGAATAACCTTGTGAGCCTTTCCATGGGTATATAATGCCTTTGGTAAATTGTATCATCTGCTTTTGAACAATGCTCTACTTTCGAGCTTGTAATATTTACTCCGAAGTTTGTGGTATATGATCCTAAGATGCCCTGATGGGTTGAACCTACGCCTTCCCTAATCCGTGTGAACCCGAAAGATTACACGGGTCATACTTATCTAGTATTGCACCAGGTAAAAGCTTTCAACAACTAATGCCATTTTCGAAATACGAGAGGTGAATGAAAGGTTATGCGTTGAACAAGTGGGAGTCGACCTTGAACCCTGTGTTCATGCCCATGGACACGATGTACATCTTATCATGAAAGCTTCTCTTAAAATAATTATCCCCTTGTTATAAGTTCATCTGGTATCCATGGACGTGGTTCCGACCATGTTTCTCCTTGATTCCGTTTCTCGTACAAGTTTGAGCACTTGTCTTCTGCAGAGCAATACCCTAGTCCAACCTCTACCTTGATCTGTCGTCGAGTATTACCCCCTGGTATCTCGAGAATGCCAAGGAACTACATAACTTCTTATGAGTTCTTCATCAACTAATATTCTTGCCAATTCCATTTTCCAACGGGTTCTGAGTTGTTAGAACCCCTCAAGGACGCCGATAAGTGAATCAATTCCGCACTCCGATTCAATAACTCTAAGTAATTTTTGTTGCTTACGAGTTTAATAATCATTCAAGTCATTCCTAGCCTGCTCGGCTATGTCATTATCGTGCCGATTTTAACTGTGCTACCTGGTCCTTCCCAGCGCACAAATTTCGACAGTGAGCTAATCTTGCGTCGATCTTCCTCGTCATATCACTTCTCCTTGAACAGCAAACTTGATTTCGAGTTTGTGTCCTACCCGTGGTTCCAATAACCTTTCGCTTTCATCATTCCTTTGACTTGATGTCATCGTCGATCAATTACTTCTTCTTGGAAACCTTCGACAAATTTGTCGTGATCATTGTCAACAATTTGACTTCTTCCAAGTTGTGTGTCGAAATTCAGGATGAGAAATACCATCCTTGCCCCTCGATGAATTGTGTTATCATCGACAACATTCTTGCCCCCCCAACACAAACTTGTTCATATTTTGTGTTGTATCTTGATTTCCTTGCTATCTAGCTTATGATATGTTCTACCTTGGAGTATTACCATCTTTTATGTCAAGAATGTCGTGAGAATTTCACCACCTCTTAAGAATTCTTGATACAGGTGATACCTTTTGCCATATCCGTTCATTCCTTGGTCACCGTGTTATTTCTAACCAGAAAACCGACAATCGAACTATGATGTGCGACTTCAAAACTTCTAGCAACCCCATTGCTTCGAAGTTAATGGTCGATATTTCATTCTTAGACCATTGGTTATCGAACCACCATTCTAACATTGATCATGCTACTTAAGCCCATATTTCGGGTGCACCTTTCAACCAATGTTTAACTGTGTATGTTTTCCTCGAGCATACATCATTATATCATTTGAACTAACTAATGTTATCTCCTTGTTCACATAATTGTGGAAACCCATCTTTTGGACGTCTCGATAAATTGTCGCTGAGTTCATCAGCTACCACCTTTTCCCTTCATTGGTTTAATGATGAGCTTTTGTTTCGGAACCCGCTTTCATAGTAATTTTCCCGAGAATCTTACAATGTCGTCTCGTCAATTTGTTTTGCACCTTTTCTTCTCAGGCATCCTGAGTCTGAGGTATCCTGACACCAATCAGATCTGAATCTCGGTCAGATATGATGGTTGTAGCATTTTTCCAAGAGTCATAGCATTGGTCTTTATATAACCCAGTAGGGTGATATCATGCCTAGAGGCCCTATTGTTATAGATTCCTTTTCAGCAAGGTTATACATTCTTCCATGAGGAAATTGTAAGACTTACTCTATAAGTTGTTCCTGATGGATCCTTTGTGTATCCATAGCCTGATCTTACCTAATGACCATGTCAATGCTATCTCGAAGCATGTCTGTGGTACCCCGATCTTCAATAAAAACATTTGAAGCACAATGCTAAATTTCGTTATCAATTATTCAAACACCGTTGATTGGGTAATGTCATGAACTTCCTCTTCCCTAACCTAAATGGTTCTCTTCTAACCATTGTCCTTGGGAAGGATATACCCCTGAAATATGTGTTTAAACACATTTTCCTTTCCATTGTTCTGTTTAATCTGATAATCATATTTTCCTTTCCATTGTTTTGTCTAACCTTTCTGGTGATCTATATGATCTAAGCAGTAATGTTCTTCTGCTTATGTAAACACCTTGGTGTACAACCGTGTTAGTAAGACCTTGTTGCTTTTGTTGATAGCATTCCGGTAACCACCGATGGACGAGAACTTTGCCTATTAGTCCGCCTTGTTCAACGAGCAGGAAAATGGTTCCCTTTGTCCCTCGCCCTTTGTACCGACGATGTTGCCGACATAACTGACATGCTACTCTCTGACATGCCTTGCTATCATGACCGTGCAAGATGTCACCGCTCCTATTTTTATCCCACATGGTGGGCCCATAACCCACAGTTCCACAGGATCAAAACCTGCCTCTCCTATACCCCATGTTCCCAAATTTATTCATCGCGCGTGTCCTCGTATGTGATTCACGGACCACCGTCCTACTGTTCTATACTGGCATCAGACATAATACTTATTCCGATTGCTTTGAACCCCTTTCACACTTTGTTTCAGGCTTCGAACGATTGCCTACCCGTTTGAAACTTCTCATGGTACTTTCTTACTTGCTCTCGGCTTTTTCTTAAGATTTAGTTCGAGAGTTACTTTCCGCCACCTTCCCCGATGATATTGACCAGATAGTCAACCTTGCAGAGGTCCGTTCTTCCAGAATACCCCCCTTACTCTGTCGTAAGTACGATGGAGATCCCAAAGAAAGGATGACGACTTGATCATGGTGACTTGAAGTAGAGAAATGAATACATCAACGAAAGGGATCAACCTCTTCGAAAGGGCAGCCAAGACCGAGAAGACTCGTTAGGTTTTTCGCTACCAGCACCTTTCCCCTTACTCCGCCGCTTAAATCTCGGGACGAGAGTTCTTGTAGTAGAGGAGAATTGTGACGCCCGGTTAACCAAGCTACAGTAAACCTTTGCTAATGATGCCACGTCACCTCGATTACTGTTGCTAATCTCGTGTTAGTTCGAAACCGATTATAATTCAAAATTCAAATTCAAGCAAACAATAAAAGTTTTCAAATATTAAAACTAAAAAGTTCAATAAATAGTAGATAAATCAGAGGCTATGATAAAATTGTAAACAACATTATTGAAATTTGATAAGTGACTTAAACAACCTCAAACAGTAGCGAAAACTATTATTTAAATACTTTTAAATATTAAATAATTACGAAACTAATTTAGATTGGTTATCAAGTTAGTGTGGCAATGGCATATTTGGTAATATCAAATTAGGTGCCATTTTGGTATTTTGCTAAAACAAAAATAAAAGAGAACTAAAAGAAACAGAAAGTAAAATAAATAAAAAAAGGATAAAACAAAAAGAAAAGGAATAAAAAGCCCCCCCCGACCCAACTGGGCCACGGCCCAGCCAGGTCGGCCCACCTACTGGCCTACTTAGGCCTCCCCACCACCAAACCCTAGCCCACACCCCACTACCCCACGATCCCCACCCACTCTCCCGTCCTACCACACCGCCGCCACCACGCGCGCACACACACACACACGCATCGTGCCTGGGGGGGAGCGCCCCTGCTCGATCCCCACTCCCCCCCGCACGAACCCCTCTCCCCTCGTCCCCCCACCACTCCCCTCCGACCGGATCTAGGCGAACGCCCGATCCCGCGCCCCCGACTACGCCCCCCCGCTCGATCTGGACGCCGCCGAGTGCTGCTCGACGCCGTCTGCCTCGCCATCCCCGGCGCCACCACGCGGGCGCCACCTTCCCGACGCTGCCGTCGCTCCATCGCCTCCCCGACACCGAGTCGGCGCCCCATCCGCAACCGCGCCGTCGCCGGAACTCCTCCTCTACGTCGTCGTCCTCACCGTCTTCCTCCCCAACGGCTCCATCAAGCCTCGCCGCCCCCCTTCTCACGACGAACGTGAGCACCTCCCTGTGCTCCCTCTCTACCCCCCTTGGTCACCGCACTCTCACGCGCACTCTGCCACGTCGGGCCTCGCTCACGCGCGCGTGCGTGCCCTGGCTCGCTGCTGCTCGTGGACCTCGCCCACTAGCCGTCGTCGTCCGCCCGCGCCATCGCTCTGCTTGCGCCACGGCGCGCCCGCCTGCTCCGCACCTCGTGCGCCTCTTCCCCCTGCTCGCTCCTGCTCCGGCGCGGCTCTGGCCGCGCCAACGCGTAGCCGCCCGGTCCAGCCCCGACCGCGCACCCGCGTCCGACCACCCAACCACGGCGACCCCCTGCCTTGCGTCCCACCTCGTCATCTCGCCGCACCACCACTTCCCGCGGCTGCTATTGCCCTGCGGCCGCACGCCGTCACCGTCATGTCGCCGCTCCGGCCGCCTGGGCGGCGCCGTGGCCACCGGCCTCTTCTGCTCCGGCGCCCTGCCGGGTCCGCCCGCCCCTGGGTGTGCGCCCGCTCGGGCTGCGCCCCGCGCCCGAACTCACTAAGGCCCCTAGGGCCAATGACATGTGGGGCCTAGCCCAGAACGATAATTAAAAATAAATAAAAAATGATTTAAAATAAGTAAATAATAAAATTAATTAATTAAGATAATTAATTAACTTAATTAATCCTGTTAATATTAACTAATTAAGATTAATTAGCCTAATTACTAATTAACCTAATTAACTTCCGCTGGCTCGTCTATGATCGAGCACTTGTATTCGAGCTCTCTAGGCCCCTGGCTTGTATTATGATGTTTGTATGACTTATTTATGTTTTAGAGTTGTGTTGTGATATCTTCCCGTGAGTCCCTGATCTTGATCGTACACATTTGCGTGCATGATTAGTGTACGGTCAAATTGGGGGCGTCACAAGTTGGTATCAGAGCCAACTGCCTGTAGGAATCCCCCTTTCCAACTCCTTGGCCGAAGTTGAGTCTAGTCATTGAAAAACTTTTACTAACATGGCTGTGTGGCTTACGAGCACACGTCGCCATTGGGTGGTACTAGGATCTTTTACTCCTCGACCGTTACTCTGGGACTCTGATCTCTCCCCTATTCGGGTTAAATGAAGTTTGCTAAATCTAACATTAGGATCTCGTTATCACTTTCACCCAGAGAGCCCCTTATTACTGATGATCATCTGCTGCACGTGAAGACCCTGAAGACACATTCCACTGTTAACCCGAGAACTTGTGTTCATCGCTTTTGCAATTCCCTTCCATCGATAAACTCCTATGGATAACCACGTATACTCGCCATTCATACAATGTTTCCCCGTTGATCTTGTTATTACAAGATACCCCAAAATTCTCTCTGTTGTTCCGAGAATCCTTTGAGCTTACTGCCGTGCTGTTCCTTGTCACCTGAATACCCCTATGGATAATTCTCGCACTTACCGAGTATCCGCTCGTCCCCAGTTGATTCAAGTAATTCACGAAAGTCCTTGAAATGCTATTTGAACTTCCGAAAATCCTGAGCAGCCTATTGCTGTTGAAATTCTTGCTTGCATTATGGTTAATCCCATAAGTCTCGTAATCTTATTGTCATTCCTTGTCATTATCATTTTGAGTCTGTTGATTCAAAATATTGCGAATGCTCACAATCCTCAATCAGATCCTAGAATTCTTCCTTCTGGCTCAAACGTCATTTTAAACATGAGTTGGTATCGACCAATCGAATTGCCATCGACTGTACCCCTAAGCCTACTCAACTTATCCATCCTTGATCAGAGCGTTGCTCCTGATCCCCTGATTTGGAAATCATTATTGTTTTGCATTCTTCTTCCTCTGGTTGAGTACCGATGCTCACATCAGATCCCTTGTGGACCAATGGTTCCTTTGTTGGATTTTACCCGACAGTGTCCTTCATATTGAATAACCTTGTGAGCCTTTCCATGGGTATATAATGCCTTTGGTAAATTGTATCATCTGCTTTTGAACAATGCTCTACTTTCGAGTTTGCAATATTTACTCTGAAGTTTGTGGTATATGATCCTAAGATGCCCTGGTGGGTTGAACCTACGCCTTCCCTAATCCATGTGAACCCGAAAGATTACACGGGTCATACTTATCTAGTATTGCACCAGGTAAAAGCTTTCAACAACTAATGCCATTTTCGAAATACGAGAGGTGAATGAAAGGTTATGCGTTGAACAAGTGGGAGTCGACCTTGAACCCTGTGTTCATGCCCATGGACACGATGTACACCTTATCATGGAAGCTTCTCTTAAAATAATTATCCCCTTGTTATAAGTTCATCTGGTATCCGTGGACGTGGTTCCGACCATGTTTCTCCTTGATTCCGTTTCTCGTACAAGTTTGAGCACTTGTCTTCTGCAGAGCGATACCCTAGTCCAACCTCTACCTTGATCTGTCGTCGAGTATTACCCCCTGGTATCTCGAGAATGCCAAGGAACTACATAACTTCTTATCAGTTCTTCATCAACTAATATTCTTGCCGATTCCATTTTTCCAACGGGTTCTGAGTTGTTAGAACCCCTCAAGGACACCGATAAGTGAATCAATTCCGCACTCCGATTCAATAACTCTAAGTAATTTTTGTTGCTTACGAGTTTAATAATCTTCAAGTCATTCCTAGCCTGCTCGGCTATGTCATTATCGTGCCGATTTTAACTGTGCTACCTGGTCCTTCCCAGCGCACAAATTTCGACAGTGAGCTAATCTTGCGTTGATCTTCCTCGTCATATCACTTCTCCTTGAATAGCAAACTTGATTTCGAGTTTGTGTCCTACCCGTGGTTCCAATAACCTTTCGCTTTCATCATTCCTTTGACTTGATGTCATCGTCGATCAATTACTTCTTCTTGGAAACGTTCGACAAATTTGTCGTGATCATTGTCAACAATTTGACTTCTTCCAAGTTGTGTGTCGAAATTTAGGATGAGAAATACCATCCTTGCCCCTCGATGAATTGTGTTATCATTGACAACATTCTTGCCCCCCCCAACACAAACTTGTTCATATTTTGTGTTGTATCTTGATTTCCTTGCTATCTAGCTTATGATATGTTCTACCTTGGAGTATTACCATCTTTTATGTCAAGAATGTCGTGAGAATTTCACCACCTCTTAAGAATTCTTGATACAGTGATACCTTTTGCCATATCCGTTCATTCCTTGGTCACCGTGTTATTTCTAACCGGAAAACCGACAATCGAACTATGATGTGCGACTTCAAAACTTCTAGCAACCCTATTGCTTCGAAGTTAATGGTCGATATTTCATTCTTAGACCATTGGTTATCGAACCACCATTCTAACATTGATCATGCTACTTAAGCCCATATTTCGGGTGCACCTTTCAACCAATGTTTAACTGTGTATGTTTTCCTCAAATGAACTAGGCATGCATTTCTTTACGATAGTACAGCAGGCACTGCTGACATATTGGCCAACTCAGGTATAGCGTAACAAGTAACAAACTAGCATTCGAATCAAGCAATACAGCAAAGCAGACAACTGAACTATTTGTTATTCTGTAGGATTACAGGTTGAGGGCACAAGCCAAGAAAGCAGCCCACACGCATTGCATTTCACATGTACTAAAACACACTGGCTTACCATATGTTGCTGTGTAGCCTCGCTGCTGTTGCAATGTTCTTTGAAGATATCGTCAGCATCCCATGGTTGCAAAACTACTTGTTGTAGTTTATTCTGCACCCTCTATTTAGGTAAAATTAATTTTAATCGCATGCACTGGTTCGAATTGAACATCAATGGTTCATCTAAACTAATGAAAGAAGGGTGTGTACATACACGACAATATATATGCTTCCCTCTATTTTTATGCTTGTTCGAGGTGCCAACCCCAAAAGAACAAATATTTTGCTTGATGGCGTTGGCAGCTCCATAATTAATAGAAGCATCAAATTAGTAATGCAACTTGGGAAGATCAAGAACACACAAAAAAGTCATGAACAGAGGCTTGTAGCAGTGATGTAATAGTTAGCATCAGAAAATGTAGGGTAAAACGAACAAAAACCAACGGAACCACATGCTAGTTTGCTGATGTGTAATTAAGCATAGAGAACATGAAGCAGTCTGATGGAACCAACAGGTGGCATCAGAACAACACTATTATCATAAATATAGCATGCAAGAAGTAAAATAGTAGGCAGTGATATCTAGGAAGTACAGTAATACTTAGGACAAAACTAAAGCATATTAACTATATGTGCACTGGTATGTAATTTAGCACATGTAACATGTTCACTGCCAGAAGTATGGCCCTACATGTGCAAGCAGAATAACACGTCTCATGAAAAACTGAATGATGCCCTGAAGAAATTCAAAGGTGCGGTGCTTATGCTAAGAAAGTGAACGTAGGCGCCGGCCGTTGGATAATAGTACCTGATTCTCGGCGGCGTATGTGTATCGTTGGCATACTTGATAGCTAAGGATCGTCGATGGTGCTCGTGTTGCGGTTGAGTTTGGGCCGGCTGTCACCGTCGCTGAAGCGGCTCCGGTGCTACGGTTGCGGCGCCTATCGACATACAAGAAAGCTCATCTGTGGTAAGTGAACAGTTGCACGATAAAGAGAAAAACCGAAGGACTATAGATCGAAATAACCTGATGAGGCTGCGACGTCGGTAAAGCAGGGCCGGTGGAGTTGAATATGGCATCCATGGAGCGGGTCCGGTGCAATGGACGAAGGCTTCGGCGGGCGCGTTGTACAGTGCTTTCGGTGAGCGGATCTGTTGCGGCGGACGAGGGCTTGTATGAAGGGCCAGCGGAGGGATGGACGAGGGAGTCAGTGAAGGGCCAACACTGTGGTGGACGAGGGCGCCGGTTAAGCAGATCCGGTGCGGTGGACCATGATGGCGGTCAAGGAGATAAGGAGCGGTGTACAAGCCAGTCGCTGAAGCAGCTCCGGTGAAATGGTGAGTTGGCAGTTGGGGGTTCCAAGGTGCGGAAGGTAGATCCGTCGGGGTGTGAGGTCCACCTCTGCGGCGGAGGACTAGATTCGGCGGCTTGCCGTGGTTGGGGGGGGGGGGTCGGGGAGGGGAAGGGGAGGGGCTCTCGAGAAGAATGTTGGGGGCAAAGAGGGGAAAACAATGGAGTTACCAAAGCAGCCCTTTTCTTTTCATGTGGCAGGGGTAAAACAGGAATCTCGCAGGGCTAAACTTTCGGGCGCGAGATATTTCGATGTGAGCGGGAAGTTTGAAAGCTTTTGGCGCCTGAAATTATATTCTGCTCTTGTACGGCTGACTATGATATCATGGCCGAGAATTTGTTTGTTTTGCACGCAAAAAAGTGCAAGTTTTGAAAATCAATGTCTCCAACTCGAAACTTAGATTGTCCATTCAATTCAAATATGGATCATTGAGCTACTACAAGCAAATACCATCATATGGTCCAATTCAAATGAAATTCCAAATGTGTTTATCCTAAATAAGATGAATATGTATGTGTATGTGTATGTGTATGAATAAAGTGGATGATTATAAAGTTTGAACATGCCCGTATGTGTATATCTCTAGGTTTGATATATGAATTTGAAATCACGAAATCCCGGCTTAAAAATGTACCTCCGTTTAAATGAATTACAAATGCTAATGCTGGAGTTGAATTCCAAAATTCCAATCTTAGGTTTGTAATTCTGGTACATCAAAGTATATCACGCATGTTCAAAAGTATCGTTATCTCACAGTCCAAACTGTGAAACAAATTGATCAACCTTGAGTGCACACACTATTGACCATGTATATCTCAATTACGCTAAAGTCCCTCAAATATAGACACCTCACTTTTATCTGAAGCAACCCCCCCCCCCCCCCTCGTCGCCCCCCCACACACACAGGGAAGTCGTTCTCTCCCCAAACACCAACACACGAGCACATTATCACCACTCTCTCTTCTAAATTATAGGTCTCTATCACTTTATCTCTTGGGCATGCACACATCTCTTCCCCCACTCTCTAGCTAGGTCTCCCGGCATCTCTCTTTCCCACGCACACGCACTATGTAGAGTGTATCTTTCCATACACACAAAATGTCGCCCCCAAACGTCTATCTCCCAAGTTATGTGGTTCTCGCACACTCACCTCACACACCACCCCCACTGCAAAACAAGCACACTTTGTCTCCTTGTGCACCACTCTCCTCTTTCTATCTCTCCCACATGCGGACCCGCCCCAGCTCCTCCCTGTATACGTATATGTCGTGACTCTTTCCATAGGTCCCTAATGTATCATCGTTCTCGATCTCGCACATTGTTCTCTACACCATCTATTCTAGATCTCTCATGAAGTCCCTATCACACACAATGACTAGCTTCCCTTGCGTCTCTGTACATAGGCCAATTTCAAACAACATCAACATTGTCTCCCTATCTATACGCCATTTGGACACAAACGCCCCCTCTCTCGCCCCCTCTCTTCCTCTCTCTCTCTCTCTCTCTCTCTCTCTCTCTCTCTCTCTCTCTCTCTCTCTCTCTCTCTCTCTCTCTCCGTCGCTAGCTCTCTGTCTCTGTCTCTCTCTCGCTCTCACACCCCTCTCCCACACACAATCGATGTCTCTTCCAAATAGTCTGCTCCCCCGCCCGCACCCATGCTATCCCGCTACTACACATGTCACACCATTCCCCCTTCCCTTGTACTAGGTTTACATCATTAGTGGTTTCTCTACTCCACATACACACACTCCCTCTCACACACAAACGCGCGCACAAACACACATAGACACGCACAAACTCCCATTAATCTGGATCCTCATCTCTCCCCATGACCGCATGTGTATCTCACACACTCACTCTCTAATTATGTATATGTGTCTCCACGTTACACAACACAAAGCCCCATGTACATGTCTCTCTCTATCCTCCACACACATAGACACAAAGAATCTGTTATCATTGCCTCAGTCTCTAGACATATCACACACGCACACTGTCTCTCTCTCTCTCTCGCAAACACGCTCAACTAGGGTTTCCCCGTGAATAACTTACCATCTATTCATCAACAATCGTGGCCGTACGGTGAACACGAGACGTGAAAAATAATAAATCTACACGTGCTTAGACCACCTAGTATGACTACTAGGACTAGAGCAAGCCAAAAAGCGCGCCGCCGTCACCCCCTCCTTATCGGCGACGGGAAAACCTTTGTTTTACACAGTCGAGAAGTCATTGTGCTAAGGCCTCACATGCTGAGGCGTTTAATAGAATGTAGATGCTAGTTTACGGAAACAAGTATCGATAATACGTTTGTATCTCCATACTTACATTTCTTCTCTTATAAAAAACCGAGTTGGTGATGATGGTACGCGTGCCATCTTGCAATATAGACCGTCCGATCTATATTTGACTAATGGGAATTAAACTAAAAGATACCCACACCCCTCGCCACATTTGCAGACAAGACATTCCCTCGTTCATCCTTATCTCCAACAACCTCATTGTTGAGCAATTAAGAAAGGAAGCCTCTGGAACAAACTGGCCTGGTGGCCGCTGCCGGCGTCATCAATCCCCATGCCTCCGCTTAGTCCGACCACCAATCACCACCACGCCCACTCCTCTTCACCTTATCTCCTATTTCTCGAGATATCATTAGTTTTTACACATGGGATTACTCCCGCATGGGTCAATCACAATGAGTGTTTTTATAAAAAAAATGCATCTTGATGTTTCGTGCAATGCACGGATCTTGCTAGTACTCCTACATAAGACTAAGTTGGTGATGATGGTGTGTCTGCCATCCGTCGTTTGTGACCATTAGATCTACATCTAACGATTGTGAGGTAAGTTGTTGCCTTTTCGCACAAACATCCCACTTGTCTACCAATTTGCAAAAAAACCCATAATTAGTATCTTAAAACCAACCACATCCCTCCCTGACCTCACCAAAACAGCCCTAGGAATATATTCTAATTGAAACATAATATATCTCTAGTGATATATGTATATCAAAATTAGAGTGTTTTGTATCAAGTTTGTGAATAAGTATTATTCTAATTATGATTCGTTGCAACGCACATGAACATTGCTAGTATTTCCAACCATGCAAATTTTTTCCCTAGTATTCCATAGTTTCGAGTTTTCCATAAAGATATTAGTCACTCATGGTTGATATTTACTTTCAATCATGTACACATATGCACTATGTAACTAGCCTTGCTTATTGGGTTCCAAAGCTTAACTTTCACTCCTACTTACAATATGTAGAGTATTTAAAAAATACTACCACTTTCAACCAGCCCTAGGAAGAATCTATTGTACAAAAAATAGCAAAAACATACCCAAAATTTCTTAATCCACGCCGAAAACAACTACCTACCGATTAGGTTAGTTTAAACCCATTTATGACAGGGTTGGCCCACACATCCCTACTGACGAGGCAGCTTAAACCAACACATTTTGTTTGACCGTTGACACGAGGGACCCACAGCTGACCTTCTATCCTGTTAGTCCCCCTCAAATCATTATTTTTCCTGAACATTACTTCAAACAGTACTGATGCGTGTTCGTCGGTGGCGCCGGTGATGAGCGAGTTGGCCATCGCTCCGTCGGACGGGCCGGACGCCGCACTGGCCTCCACACGGGTTGGCAGGCTGGCCCGAGCGTGACTCACGAGCGAGCAAGCCGCCGCGCTGGCCTTAGCGCGGCGCGCGCGAGCAAGCCGCCGCGCCGCCGTGCCAATCTAGCTAGCAAACCTTGCAGACAAGCAGCTGGACGGAGCTATCTTGGCAAGCTAGCGGCAGCGAGCGCCGGACGGAGCTGGCATCCGGGCTGCCGCAAGATGGGCTCCGCACCGCCGGTGGTTTTGACCTCGCCTTCTGCCGGCGGCGGTAGCTGCGCCCCATGGCCGAGGATGACTAGGTGGACGGGCCGGAGGTAGGAGGTCACTCGGGGATTTTTGTGCAGACTGACATGTAGGTCCCACAAGTCATAACGCCCGGTCGAATGGAAGGCGTTGGCTTAATGGGCGACATGGGCACTCATTGGATACTCTAAGTCAGAGGTTAGATTCTAACCCTAAACTAACTCTAACCAAAGTGGTGTTTGGAAGGCAGGGTTAGATTGACAACAAATGTGTCCAAACAGGGCCATGGGTTGAAATGTGCCAATAACGGCACTTTGTAGAGTAGTCGTTTCTTGGTAGGGCTGGTTGGTAAGAGCATGTACAATGGTTGATAAGGTAGTCTTATCTTAAGTCTGCCACGTATGCAAGTGGTAGTAGTTTCTTGGCATTATTAGTGGTTTCTTGCATTATTAGGGGTTTCTTGTAAGGCTACTCAGAGTGGGGAGTATCATATGCTAGTAACATGCGTATGATACTAGTGTATGATACTACCTCCATAGTGCATAGTATCATAAACTAGTATCATAGATGATCATATTTATTGCCATGCATGACACAAAGTAGCGTAGCATTTAACATGATACGGTATCTATCTATGTTACTCTAACACTCTCTCTCTTCTTTAATTATGTGCCACATAAGCATGTTTGCTAGTCCCAACTGCATGTTACCGCTTATGTTACCCCCACTATGGCCAGCCTAAGGAACAATGTACTACTAGCGACAAAAGGCGATTCTAGGTTGTGTTGTACTCCAACGAGTACTACTACTGGTCGCGGGAGTGTATACCTCATTTTGTGGGTTCGATCCCGGCCGAACGCACGGCGGACTTTTTTTAAATAGTAACTTTTCTACGAGCCAATCTTTTACACGGGTAGTTTGAGTTTTGAAGTCAAACGGACGTGCGGCACCACAATCTGGGTGCACTGGATAGCCTAGCCACGTGAACGGGTTTTCCTTCCTAGCATCTCGTGGCTCGCGTGCTCGGCCTAGCCGCACCTCGCTTGCAGCTTCCTCATCAGCTAGTAGCATATTTAAACTAGCGCCTCCCAATTAAGCCCGAGGATCCGGAAAAGCCTGGCGGGGCATTGGGAACTGTGCAATATGGCTCTGTACGTAAAGTGCTCTACTACTACTCTGTAGCTTGTGGCGTTGCACGCATGGACTTCATTCCATTATCGTCTCTACTGTAAAAGAAATTCCTATTGACGCGTTTTTTTGAAATGGAGGCAAAAGCTTTGCTTCATCTCATTCATAAGGAAGGAACTACTAACAAAGTTCGACGAGATCCATTACACCTCCACAAATGGAAGCGAAAAGCCTAGTCTCGCTGTATCAAATAACTCAAATGTTCTGCCCCCGCAGTAACCGTCGCTGATAAATAGGCTACTAGTGCGTGGGTGAGAGGAGCGGCTGAGTAGGCCAGCTACGTGAGAGGAGCGGCTGAATAGAGCACCGAGAGTACCCACTAGGCCACTACGCAGGTGTACTTTCCCTGCATTGATAGTACAACGATGGTTCTAGAGAACAGTAGTACCCTCCCCTTCCAACTGTTTCTCCTTGGCCCTGAGATTCAAGAAACTGGTGCACTATACTAGAAGTACAGTACATAGCACTAGTAGTACCCTCGCACTACTACTTGAGAAAGTCATACTAGTACTGCTACAGTACGAGTACGTACTCCTCCGTCAAATAATGTAAGACGTTTTTTGACACTAGTTGGCGTGTACAAAAAATAGCAAAAACATACCCAAAATTTCTTAATCCACGCCAAAAACTACTAGCTAGTGACAAAAATTTCTTACTAGTGCTATTATTTACAGTATAATGCAATCCCATAACGTCCCATAATGCTAGTACTAATAGTAAATAATAGCCTCACCCCTTCGCTTACTACGCTCTACAGTTGGAAGGGATGAGTCCCTGCGGTTACTACGCTCTTATCTCCTCCTCGC
The DNA here is from genome assembly GCF_002575655.3 of Aegilops tauschii subsp. strangulata. Taxonomy (NCBI): domain Eukaryota; kingdom Viridiplantae; phylum Streptophyta; class Magnoliopsida; order Poales; family Poaceae; genus Aegilops; species Aegilops tauschii. The sequence continues at coordinate 467,200,641 of NC_053035.3, forward strand.
CAGTTCCCCTCCCCCCGAAGAGAAGGCAGTTCGTCGCTGCTCCCATGGATTCGCCAGGCGGTTCTCCTCCTCGTCGGGGCTAGGAGACCTTGGACAATGATCCTCTGGGAGAAATCGCACGCCGCTCCGATGTACTCACCGCCGCAAGACTCGGTGCTTCCATGCTTAAAATGGCTTGGGAAAAGGCCATGCTTGTTGGTCTTCCATGCGTCCTTGAGGAGAAGGTTCTTCTATGGGGCAATCCTTCGAACAGTCCACCGCTCCCTGGCCATGGTTGCACGTTGACTCCGCTAGAGTTGCCGACGTTGAGAGGTAGTCAGATTTTGTCCGATGAGCAGGTCAGTAATGGAGTTTGATTATGTAGTACTTAGTTATTCCATTTCCATCCTGTAATTTCTCCGCTGTCCACCGTCTTATATATAGGTCTGGGTCGGTGCCAACGAAGATTGGCTTGCATACCTCCGGCCGGATACCACCATCATTTTGCACCACATCCGCAGCAGTACGACCGTTTCGGTAGACCCCTTCTCCACCATTGGGATCGGCCTTCTGGACTGGCTGGGCTTGAATACGTATGATGATGCCTACATGAGATTGAAGAAGATAGCAATTGTGGACCCGCCGACAAAGCGACGCGGCTACGACAATTACTATCTCATCGTGGTGTTCGACATAAGGATTGCCATCAATGCAAGAGGCAGTAACGGCAGAGGCTGGCGCATGTTGGCGGCGGCAGATTTGTACCCCTACACGTTCGAAGACGCTGTGCGCCATCTAGGCCGCATCTTCGCGGTGACAAGCCAGGGGACTTGTTTCATCTGGTTGCCATCCTACGGTACGGGAGATTACAAACGGAATGCACAAACCATCATTTGCATCCCTAACGGTACTCCATTATTTTGCAGGGACCAGTCATCCCGCGATCAAAATAAGATCGCCGATCCTGGATGTGCATTTGCATCCGCGATTTGGTCTAACCTGGAACCTTGTAGCTGAATTTGGCATATTGGGATCAACTATCTTAGCAGTCGTTACCCATGGTACCACTGATGTGCAACATGGTCACACAATCTACCACGATCGGACCGTCATCATCTACCCAGGTATTCCCATTTTTAACCCTCTCGCCTTCTCTTTCATTGTTGTACTAGTACTCTACTTACGTACTAGTACGAGTACTTTTTACCTTGGAGGACGCGTATAGCTAGTTAGGCCCTTGAAGACTTGAACCCACTAGCTGCCACCATTTTTGTTTTTCCATGTCTTACTATCTCATCCATGTAGCCAACAGTGGCTATATATAATAAGCCGGTTATTTTACTTCCTCTATACCGGAGTAGTATTATTTGCTGCACAGTATTACTAACCGCCATATTTGAGCACAACATTATTATGCATGGACCTTGACTATGTACGCCACCATGTGTCCAGATCTGAGATGCCGCGTGTACTAGATGAACGGCGCCGAGTTCGACCCCCGTGATGCTACGTGGGTGCCGAGGAACACTCTTGGAGAGTACTCGCTTTTCATTGGGGACAACTACCCCATTCCAAAGCGGATGCCACCTTCCATGCATGACACGGAAGACCTGCCATTCATGAAGCATGGTTGTGTCTTCAGTGCGCACCGCCGGATGAACGACATGCTGGGACACGCTATCCCTGATTTATGCCGCTTTAGCTTGGATGAGTCTCCATCGTGTGGAACCGGACTAGAAAGTTGCGACAATGATTCCCGTTGCCCACCGCTATGGATTGTGCCATCCATGAAGAACACCTGGGACTGGAACCTGGAGGAGGACATGTAGCCCATCTATAACGTGTAAGTGGAGTACGGTAAATTGTGAACGGTAGCGCTGTGAATATATGTAGACTAGTCGTGCACAAATTTATCACATGAATTGGAGATCAACTTGTGTGGCATACTGGCATTTGTCCTTTAGAATTTATTACTAGTAAATGTGTTATGTGTACGTGCAACTTGTGTGGCTGTTGCACGGGCTCCAACACGCTCTTTGAGAAAAAAGGTGGCACAACTTTGGATATACGTGATGTGGCGGCATCATACAGTAGCATCGTTCGCTATAGTTGTAGTACGCTCCTACTAGGACGACAACTCCTATAAAACCTTGCGCTTGGCTCTTTGCCTCTTCGGGAGGTTCAACAGTTCGTACTCGTGTGAACCTTGCACTTGGCTCTTCGCCTCTTCGGAAGGTCCAACAATGATGATACTACAGTACACATTATGTTTCTGGCAATCTGACACTGATTGAACTGTTGCACGTCCACCGCGAGGGCGAGGGCGAGGGAGAGGGCGCTGTAGTCAAAACCCTCTCCTCGTCCTAAGAACCACCGCGCGCGTGGGTGAGGGAGAGGCGTAGTAAGAAGGCTTCTCCTCGTTCGGCGAGTTGACGGGACACATCAAAGCAGTACTAGTACTAGTCTATACTGCATCCTTTCCGGTTAATATGGCTTAAGTTGAAACGAGAAAAATACACTGGCGGTCAACATATGTAACAATACGCTCTTTACGGTCACTATATATAGTTTGGCGGTGATTATACGATCACTAGCTCATCGTAGAGCACCGTATGCACCCTACTGACTGGCCACATAGTCGATGTGGCACTTTGTTGACTGGCTAAATTGTCACCTGGTTTCTGGGTCCCACCTATCAGTTGGCAGAGCAAAGAAATCAGCTAAAAAACAAAGAGTGTAGTACATCTACACTTCCAATGCATTTAGCCTTTAATCTAAATCAATATTGATTGACTAATGCACCAACTTGTGCTCTAGGTATAGGCTACATGTCTGTCCTTAGTTACAGCATGCAACGACCTTTATTTAATCTTCTTCTCTCAATGGTCGCATGCACACATAAGTCTGCTACTTTTGGGCGTTAATTATGCCCTAGTCAATGTGTAAATCTCTAAATGTACAGTCTTTCACGGACGTAGGGAGTAGGTTGAGCACTTGAGCGTGAGCGTGTGTGTTGCGTCGTGTGCTGTGTGCCACATGGGTCCGTGAGTGTTGCGTGCGTCCATGTGTACGTGTGAGTGTTGCATGTTGCATGCATGGGGCATACTCCCTCCCATTGACATGTTCATATTTCAAGCTTCCTCTGTCTGTTCCCTCCATATGGTGATACTCCCTCTGTTCCCAAATACGGAGTAAAATCCTCCCTCTGTTCCCAAATACGGAGTATTTGTCTTTCTAGAGATTTCGACAAGTGACTACATACGGAGCAAAATGAGTGAAGTGAGCCTAGAGGCATAGGGATAATGTAGAAAGTAAGTCTTCGCGATCCATTATTCCCCATCTCGGTCAAAGAGAACTATTCAACTAGTCTTCATAGTGAAGTGACAATACACGCTGCAGCAGATGGGACACTTAATTAATAAGCTGAACCAGCGTGTTGGTGTTACTAAATCAGCCTTACCCAGTACTGCCATCATGTTTGCCAGCAGAGCACACTTCTGTCCTCCATTAACTGACATATCGGCCCTCTTGTGGTAGACCCACATGTCATCGGTGTAACTATTTACACTCCGAAGGACGGTATATCCTGATAGTAGTAGTAGAATTGAGATTTAATGCACTTTCTTCCCCGTCTTCCACTCTTCTTCCTCCTCTCTTCTTCTTCCTCCTCTCTTCCCCATCGTCGGCCTTACACCATTTCCCCCTGCTCACTGCTCGCCCGCCCGCGCTATCTTCCTTGGTAGCTCGCGCGTACCATATCCCCCCGCTCACTGCTCGGCCACGCGAGGAGAAGCTTCTTCGCTCGCGCGCCCGAATCCACTTCCCCGCTGGCTCGCAGGCACCGAAAACCCCAATGGCAGAACCGACTGACACGCAGAGCCACGATTGGAATTCCCTCCCCGATGTTCTCTTGGAGCAGATCTGTAATCGTATGGACCTACTCAGCACCGTTCGTCTGGCCGCATGCTCGGTGTCTTTGTAACGTCTACTCGTCTGCAACCGGCCGGCTCTTTTCAAGACACCCTGCTTGCTGATGCCCAATCCTCCCAGGTCGCCCAGACACCGACTTGATGATCCTACGGAGGTTGCCGTAGTGCCCCTCGACATGCTACCACTACCCGTCCACCTGTCCTTCATGCGCGGCCACTACTGGGCAGGCATGAAGGCCAACTGGATCGTCCTCATCCACCAATCCGGTAGTCCGTGGTGTCTCGTGGATATCTACACCCAACGCGAGATCACCCTTCCATCTTTGGATACCGCCGCCATCGAGCCTCGCGGCCCGCCGGACACTCTTGCCTACTACGCACGAGACGCGTCGAGCTTTTGGCTCGACCTCTGTTTGCTGAAGGTTGTAATCTGCGAAGTGCCCACACCATCAGAAGACTACATGGATTACAAGCTCATTGCTGTGTTCAACATGGGATTAGTCTATCTGGAATCCGGTCGCCATACATGGTTATGGATCATGGTCGATCCTCTTTACCCAACACTTCTGTCTGATGCTATAGTGCACGATGGCATCGTTTATGCGGTCGACGCACAGATTGGCTGCCTATACTGGTGGAATCTATCGTCGTGTAATTGTTCTATCTCATCTCATCTTTACCTTAAGAATACGGCTGCCTGTTCATTGTTACAAATTTAGAATATATGGTATGTCTATAACCACATCATTGCTATATGTGCCTCTCATTTCCTACATTTTTATGACCACACATGTTATTGTTAGAGTTGATATGAGAACAAATGGTATCTAATGATTGTTAGAATAGATATTATGAGTATAACCTCATGATTGCTATATGTTACTCTCATTTCCAGGATTTTTATAACAACGCATGTTATTGCTTAGAGTTGGTATGATAACTGTAGTAAGTGCTATGGTAGAATATGAGTAGGCCCTGTCATATCTGTTTTCCTCTCATTGTTACATGATGTTTGAACCATGATATATTGCTAGAATATGAAAGCCATTGACTTATTTTTTTAACTTGGGGTATGATTATGACCACGACATTGCAATTCTCTGTCTATGATATGTGTCACTGTTATAATAATCTTAATTCCACACATACTCTGAACATGATTGCTTATTTTCGTCCTTTTGGTCTCCAATTTGAATTGTTGCAGCAGACGCAAATGCGCTGGCTTCATGATTCCAGGACCTGGAATCATACCAGTCGATGGGTGGTGGTTTATCACTCGTTCAGCTGACGGTGGTCATTTGATGCTCATTTGCACGTATCAAATTGACCAAACCATTTCATCAAACCACATGTAGTACAATGCCTGGGGCGTTCGTGACATTGATGGCTATGGCTGCTTCGTGTTCGAGAAAGATCACAGCTCTGTTGGGCCAGGCGTATTCAACTGGAGGCGGGTTTACAGCCTCGGCAACCACTCCATGTTCCTCGGGCTCAATTATCCGATCATCCAACCAATCATCGATCATATCACCGGCGATGATTACCTTGCTATGCAACTTCCATTCGCTAGGGGGGACTGTGTTTACACATCATACCATGGGTTTCATGAATCACCATATCCAGAGATTCGTCGACACAGCTTGTTGGTAGATAATCTTTAGTGTGTGAAAGGCATCAAGCTTCCATGCGATGGATGGCCTTTGCAAACCCGACATGCGGCGATGTGGTTCATGCCAACAACAAATATGCACAACTTGATTTGTATTGATATGTAGACTGAGCCATGTATTCTACTGCTGTAGCATGACCCTCTTTTGTTGGATATTATGTATTGTTGTTAGTTTGAAGCACTCCTCTGGTTTGAAGGATAGATACCTTTCTGGGATCAAGTGCATCCTAACTCACCTGCGCAGGATGCACTGATAATGATGATGGAGATGCTGTGCAGTATATATATATATATATATATATATATATATGTGTATGTATATATCACTTAGGCTTCAAGTGCGTACTTGTTAGTTAAACCTATGGTTAAAATGTGACACTAAATACGACTAGTAAGTAGTACAGTAGAAGTACTAGTATACGTCGGTCAAATTATTCATCATGTCCACACATTGAATTGACGTGACGACACGCTGCGCGTGAGGTGACACAAGAATCCCGGCGGCATGCTCGGGTATTTTGGACTTCAGATTTGGAGTACCACTTATCTGTCGAAATCTTTCATCATTCACTTAAAACAGTCGATTGATCATACATTGAGTACCATATAACTGGAATTAACCCATGCAAGTTGAAGAAGGATTGGCCAGTGCTGCCGGCTGGCGTCAAGTTTGATCCCACGGATCAGGAGCTGATCGAGCACCTTGAGGCCTAAGCAAGAATTTCTTCCAGCACGATTCCATGGCGTTCAAAAGGGGCACGTGGACGCGTCGCAAGATACAGTCGGAGTGCGGCATGCACGCGATGTGGCACAACACTGGCAATACCTTGCCGGCGATGGTCAATGGCTGGCTGACGGGCAACAAAAAGGTTTTGGTGCTGCACACCAACAAGAACTTTGACCAGCAGAGGACCAACTGGGTGATGCACCAGTACCACCTCGGGGACCTGGAGCAAGAGAAGGAGCGGGAGCTGGTCCTCTACAAGATTTTCTACCAGACGAACACTAGGGCCAGGACTAAAATGATTATAAGTTAGTTTGGTATTGGTACTTGTACTACCTTGTCGTCCACAATTTGGTATTGTTGTTAACGATCTTTTGGTATGAACTTGGCATTTGCTTCCAGCCATCATGCTGAGGGTCCACGTGGATATAAAGCTGAATCATTTGTTTCGAAACGAATTTTCAGGCACCTGATTTTTATTTGATGGGTAGCGTAAGCACCTGCCGTTCGAATTCCCAGTTCTCCAAATTTTTCGAAACAAGTGCATGCTCTTATTATCACGATGAAAAAACAATATCCCTGCTGCATCCCCGTTATCAGTCTGTACTTGCAGAATTCTCTCGTTTATTGAGCATGTATATTGTTTTTTCAGGTCGAGCAAGTTTCAACTGGGCTGTAGACTGCCCAGGCTTGGTTTTGTTTTTAATAGGCCCAGCCCATGAAGAGAACGGGGCACAAAGATCCAGCAGGTATCTACTGGCATCTGGCCCACCAGCGTTAGTTATATTTTGTCTTACAACATCCGCACGCACTTTTTTTACTGAATCAAACACACATCCCAGTTCTATTTTCCTCTTGAAACACATGTCCTACATCCGTTTGCTAATCTCTACCTATAGTTTTTCTAGTTCATATACACGTATCATTATATTGAAAATACATAAAATTCACTTTTGGTATTTACATCCTTATTTTTGTTGTTGTTTTCCCTCCGAGCGCTGATTTTTTTTACTATTGGTTTTCCCTTAAACCAACTCAATTGTCCCACGTCTTATTTGCTTACAAAAACAAAACGATTTTTTTGGCAAATCAATAAGTTCTTAAAAAATGTTTATCATTTTGGGATTACAAAAGTTCGGACTCCACCGAAATATGCAAAATAAGGTTGAACTTTTTGACCGTGGTCCTAGGCAGAAAATGGGCTGTAATAAATTACTTAAGAATTAGCAAATGGGCTGCAAATTATTAAAAAAATAGCAAATGGGATCTATGTTGTCTGCCACAGATTTGGAGGCTGACTTGTGGGCCTACTAAGTTCAAGCGTGCACAAGGTTTATCAAAAAGAAACTTAGTCAACAATCGACTCTACCAGCGTCAGACCATTAGATGTCAATCTAACGGCAATCGTGCTTCTTCAGTCTCTGATCTTCCTGCCCCAGCCGCACAAACTAGCGCCGTCGGAACCGCCTGCTCCCACCTCCCGTGGCCAGCTGTGCTGCCGGGCAGGCCTCACGGGCCCATCATATACTCGCATCCCTGGCTTGTCTATCCCTCTACTCACCCACACCTCCTGTTATTTTTCGGCGATGGCAGCCGAACCAGTCAACCCTCGTACTCTCCACCACGTGGGCAGCCACTGCCGTGTCTTCCCCGGCTCCGTGTCGTTCCCTCCGTAGGCCTCGCCGTCGTCCACCGCCCTGGTGCTCTCGGCGCGGCGTGGTCAACGAACGACATCCATCGGAAGTGGACTATACGTGGAGAGGCTGACAGCTGGGTCCACGGCCGCACACAAGGAAATGCCTCCTTATTACGCGCAAAATAATGATTCCTCCACCTGACATCTGGGACCCGCTGGAAGGGCCTCGGTATTTCGCGAAAAAAACGTTCCCTCCGCTGACAGGTCGGACCCACCAACTATATCTTCGCACGCAAGGAAGTGCCTCCTTATTACACACAAAAAAATGAATACCCCCTGCCAGCTGGGACCCACCACAGTGGGAGGCTGACTTGTGGGCCTACTAAGTTGACGGGGACGGAGGGCTTTGTCAACTTAGTCAATATGAACGATTCTAACTCCAGTGACCGTGCGATCTCCATCCAACGGCCTTAGTGCTTCTTCAACCTCTGGTCTTCTTACTCCAGCCGCCCAAAGCAGCGTCAGTCGAGCCGCCTGCTCCTGCCTCCCGTGGCCGGCTGTGCTGCCACGGAGGCCTCACCGCCCCCATACTACTCCCACCGCTGGCCAGGCCATCCCTCCACTCACCCACACCCCATGTTATTCCGCGGCGACGTCAGCCTCACACCGCAGCCGAAGCAGTGAACCCTTGTACTCCGCTCCGCGTGGGCATCCACTGCCGCGTCTTCCCTGGCTCCACGTCGTCCCCTTCCTAGGCCTCGCCGTCATCCACCGCCTTGGTGCTGGCGGCGCGGCATGGTCAATGTGGTCAACGACCGACTTCCATCGGAAGAGTATTGTACGTGGAGAGGCTGCCAGCTGGGTCCACGGCCACAACCCAGTTTTTTTGTGATTTGCCAAGTAAGTCGCTTTGTCAAGCCTGTTGGGCTGCAAATCTTTCAAGACGAGGAGAGCTTCATTCGGTTGGCCGAGAAAATGGCCTATCAGTAATGAGAAATGGGCTATACATTTTTAAAACACATCAAACTGGCAATTAGTTTCAAATTTCTTTTTTTCATTTCGAGATTTTAAATTGCATTGATTTTTATGCGTGGACAATTTGTTGGATTTTATATTGATATACATTATTTTTAAAATCAGTTTGAATGTGACTCAAAATTTCGAGATTAAAAACAGTTCGGACCGCACCGAAATATGCAAAATTTCGTATAATTTTTTAACCGTGGCCACAATATGGGCTGTAATGCTAACCAAAAGAATATGGGCTCCAAAAAAACCTTAAAAATTAGCAAATGGGCTGTAAATTATTAGAAATAATGGCAGATGGGCTGTGTGATGTTTTCCACAGATTTGAGGCTTTCGTAAAAAAAGGTTGACGCACAAGCAGTGACTGTTGGATGTCCATCCAATGGCCGTCGTGCTTCTTCAATCTCTGCTCTTCCTGCTCCAGCCGCTCAAACAAGCGCCGACGGGACTGCCTGCTCCCTCCTCCCCGCGGCCGGCTGTGCTGCCGCGCAGGCCTCACCGCCCCACCATACTCCCATCGCTGGCCTAGCCATCCCTCTACTCACGCACACCTGCTGTTATTCTCCGGCGACGACAGACGAACCAGTTAACCCTCGTACAGTCGTACTCCCCTCCGCGTGGGAAACAACTGCCGAGTCTTCCCTGCCTCCGTGCCGTTCCCTTCCTAGACCTCCCCGTCGTCCACCGCCCTGGTGCTCTCGGCATGGCCTGGTCAATGTGGTCAACGACCGACATGCATCTGAAGTGGACTGTACGTGGAGAGGCTGACAGAGAGGTCCACGGCCACACGCAACTAAATGCCTCCTTATTACGCGCAAAATAATGATTCCTCCACCTGACAACTGGGACCCACCGAAAGGGCCTCTGTATTTCATGAAAAAAATGTTACCGCCGCTCACAGCTTGGACCCACCAGCTATATCTTCACACGCAAGGAAGTGCCTCCTTATTGCGCACAAAAAAATGATACTCCCCCTGCTAGCTGGGACCTAGTATAGTGGCAGGCTGACTTGTGGGCCTACTAAGTTGACGGGGATGGAATGCTTTGTCAACTTAGTCAATATGCATGATTCTAGCTCCACTGACCGTACGATGTCCATCCAACGGCCATAGTGCTTCTTCAACCTCTGGTCTTCTTGCTCCAGCCGCCCAAACCAGCGCCGGTTGTGCCTCGTGCTCCTGCCTCCCATGGCCGGCTGCGATGCGGTGGAGGCCTCACCGCCCCCTACTACTCCCACCGCTGGCCAGGCCATCCCTCTACTCACCCACACCCCCTGTTATTCTCCGGCGACGGCAGCCTCACAAGGCAGCGAACCAGTGAAGCCTCATTCTCCTCTACGCGTGGGCATCCACTGCCTCGTCTTCCCTGGCTCCGCGTCGTCCCCTTCCTAAGCCTCGCCGTCGTCCACCGCCCTGGTGCTCTCGATGCGGCGTGGTCAATGTGGTCAGGGAACGGCTTCCATCGGACGTGGACTATACGTGGAGAGGTTGATAGCTGGGTCCACGGCCGCAGCAAGGAAGTGCCTCCTTATTACGTGCAAAATAAATATTCCTCTACCTGAGAGCGGGGACCCACCGGACGGGCCATCGTATTTCGTGAAAAAACGTTTCCCCCTGACTGCTGGGACCCAGCAACTACATCTTCGCATGCAAGGAAGTGCGTCCGGGCAAAAAAAACGATTCGCCCCCCAGACTACTGGGACCCACCAGCTACATCTTCGCACGCAAGGAAGTGCCTGACAGTCGGGACCCACCTGGTCGAAGCGTACATAGCGTTGTCATTCTGTTCGCGAACGTGTACGTACATACTGGTTGATGTAGAGGCGCGCACGTGTCGTAGCAGAGGCGCGCACGTAGCATGTACACGTGCGTACAGCGGCCAGGGTGCAAGAAAGTAAATACGGGCACGTACGTACATACGGGCGGGGTCTCGAACGCCTACTCGCGCGTACGTACGGCCAGGGCTCGTGTACATGGCTGGGTCGGAACGGAGAAACAGCGTCGTAGTCGTGTTCATGGGGAGCCAACTGGCTGGGTCGGAACGGAATGCGCCATCGTGTTCATCGGGAGGGCTTGCACGGAACAGCCGATGGAGGCGAGGCCTGGCGTACCGCAGAACGGAGGAAACGGCCTTGTGTTCGACCGGCCACATTCGAAATGGGATCCTGTTCATCGGGAGGGGTCTGGCGTACCGCAAAATGGAGGAAACGGACCTCCTACGGTCGAAACGGGGGTCCTGTTGATCGGGAGGTGTGTGGCGTACCACAAAACGAAGGAAACGGACTTGTGTTGGAGCGCTACGGTCGAAACGGGGTCCTGTTCATCGGGAGGGGTGTGGCGTACCGCAAAACGGGACTCCACGGGATACTGGTCATCTCCACCGTCGACCCCCTCCAGCCTCCACGGGCTACTGTTCATCCACCGTCGACCTGCTCCAGCCTCCACCTGCGACTGTTCATCCACGGGCTCCTGTTCATCCAGTCTCCACCGTGCGCTACTCCACCGGCTACTGTTCAACCAGCCCTCTCCACGGGCTCCTGTTCAAACACCCCTCCACGGGCTACTGTTCATCCAGCCCTCCACCGTCTATTGTTCATCCTGCCCTCCACGGGGTGGTCTTGTTCATCCTGCCCTCCACGGGGTCCTGTTCATCCAGCACCAACCGGCTCGATCGATCGGGTCCTGTTCATCCAGAGGCAACACCACGGGGTCCTGTTCATCCACCCCCACCGGGAACTGTTCATCCAAACCACCCCAGCAACGCTCACTGTTCATCCAGAGGCAGCATCGATCGGCTTAAGTTAGCAGCAGTAGCGAAGGAATCGCTCGATTTGCTTCAGTTAACAGCCATCGATCGATCGCTCGGGTTCAGTAATGCGTAGCCTGCAGTGCAATCGCTCGGGTTCAGTTAGAGCCCAACGCCTCGCTCGAGTTCAGTTCGAGCCCAACGCCTCGCACCCACGCGCGTGCGTGTGTGAGAGAAACGCGCATCGCTCGGCCCCGACCACCCACCGTAACCGGGAACATTCTGATATTTTCCTCGCCCTCGCTTCTACCACGGTTTTTTCCGTCATGGACGGCCTACTACTAGGAAAAGGGCTATAGATGGAATGGCCACTAATGGCGCACCAGACATGTGGTGTGCCATTGCTATGTAGCAGTGGCGCACCATGTGCTGGTGCGCCATTAGTGTGAAAGACACTAATGGCGCACCAGACACACGGTGCGCCATTAGTAACCATTTTTTTTCCAAATATAGTAATGGCGCACCAGGGCACAGTGCGCCATTACTAGTTCTAACTAGTAATGGCGCACCAGCCACATAGTGCGCCACTACTATATTGTTTTTATTTTTTATTTTTTTGCAAAACTACTAATGGCGCACCAGGGAACAGTGCGCTACTAGTTTAAGCTAGTAATGGCGCACTTTTCCACGGTGCGCCATTAGTGTTGATCTCGATCCCCCTCCATCTCGATCGCTATCCCACCTCGCCAGATCTGGTCCCCCTCGCTGCCGAGCACCCCCGCACCCTCTACCCCGCTCCACCGGCCGCCGACCCCCCGCACCCTTCCCTGCTCCACCGCCGCCGCCGACCCACCGCACCCTCCCCCGCTCCACCGCCGCCGACGACCCACCGCACCCTAGCTCCCCTGCTCCACCGCCGCCGACGACCCACCGCACCCTAGCTCCCCTGCTCCACCGCCGCCGACGACCCACCGCACCCTCCCCGGCCCGCTCCACCGCCGCCGACGACCCCCCGCACCCTCCCTAGCCCGCTCCACCGTCACAAATGAATGCAACTAAAATTGAAAAAAAAATTGATTATATTTTCAAACAACAAATTTGATGATATTTTCAAATAATAAATTTGATGATATTTTTCATATTCATAAATATTTTCAAATAACAAATTAGATGATATTTTTTTAAAAATTATTACTGTTTTTGTAAAAAATTATTACTGTTTCATATACATATTCATTTTCTAAAAAATTATTAGATGCAACAAAAAATAATAATAAAAAAATTACTTATGGCGCACCTCTGGCTGGTGCGCCATTGCTATATAAAAAAAAGTTTACTAATGGCGCACCCATCGTGGGTGCGCCATTGCAAAAAAAACATTCTAATGGCGCACCGCTCCGGGGTGCGCCATTAGTAAGTTTCCCCCCTTAGCTAATTCCTCCCTCTCCCTCGCCAGTCCACCCGCGCGCTCACCGGCCTGACCCACGACGCCGCCGCCCCGACCCCCGCCGCCCCCGCGCCCCCCACCACTGCAGCTCCCCCGCGCCCCCGCGTCCCCCACCACTGCAACTCCCCCGCGCCGCCGCCCCACCTCGTCTTCCACGCGCCAAATCAAGCGGCGGCCAGGTAAATCCCTCCTGACCCGCCGGCGTCCACCTCGACCTCCCTCCTCCCCTCCATTCCCTCCTGACTCCTCCACCTACATCTACCAAAGTCACTGCAATCAAGAGTACATAAAGTCTAGATACACCTATTAGTTGCTACTCCATCTAACAGTGCTGCCACCATGTTCCTGTCTTGTTAATCAAGAGTGCTACTCCATCTAACTGTCATGAGGGATTATGGTGAATTTGCAATGCAATGCCAGTACTACACCTGACGATTTGCAATGCCAGTGTGAATTTGCAGTGCAAAAAAATTGCCAGGTCTGCGCAATTGTTGTTCTAGTTACTTTCGAAACAAGGAGAGCTTTGATGTTGACTAGCATGCTGATAAATTATGAGAAATTAAAGTTTCTCAGATATGCCAGCAAGAGAATTCCTGTTGTTAAATTCACTGAAAATTCAGTTAATTTGGCTTTACTGAAAACCTTACTGAAACTAAATTCAGTTAGCTGGGTCATCTTCCACTTGAGAGGCTGGAATGATATCAGTGGCAATTATTTCCTATGATATGATGCAGCAGTAGTAGTAGTATATTTTGCTTAGGGCATGAATCATATGCAGCAGTAGTAGTAGTATTTTGTGATGAGGTTGGAGATTATGACCCCCAAACTAAATCTCCTAGGACCACAAATCATACCATCTCATCCATATAAGAAGCTTGAACAGCACCTTAACAACGAGGCACTACTAATTGGGCTGATGTTTCCTCCCCAAAAGAAGGCATCTGTGTGTTGCTTCTCAACCCTGGTGCCTTGCAGGTGAGATCACCTGCTTTACAGCTTTCTCTTGCTGCATAGGAAAGGTATTTTGCAGTGCTCAAGGAAAGTGAGGATAATTTTTGCACAATAGTTGAATGTAACTGAATTTTTGAACACATGAATTGCAGATAGTTTCAGTTAACTAAGATTGGCAGAATATCTTGTTTCAAATATAGCCTATGCATGTCTTGTTTTCTGGTTATGGATATTGTATAGTACTGCATATCTTGTTTTTTTGTAATATAATGCTTACCAAAGGTTTCAATATTTTGCTGTTACCATTGTTCTTTGAGCATAATTCTTTTTCATTTCCTACTATCCTTATTCTAATTCTCTTAAATTGCTATGTTGTGTGTAATAGAATTAGATATTGGATCTGCTAGTGGACTTTGGGAGTTTGTTAGCCAGCTTGGTGACTCCAGATTTTTTTCTGTGATCTGTGGCTGGCATCTAGACAGCACACACATACATACAGAGGCACATAAATTTTGAAGCTGGAAATAAACTGCCAAAACTGAAAGAAATTGGAGTGTTGAAGATATGCTAGTGCTGAATTTTAGTAGTAGACTAAAATAAATTTTAGAATGACTGAATGTATGCAGCCTACAGTAGTGTAGCTGTACCAAAATCACATGTGCCCTAATGTATGCAGTCATGTTTTTATGCCATTCTGACTTGTCCACTGGGACTTCTCTCCTGTGATGTCTGTTTTGTTTCTACAAAAACCCATTCAGTAGTGTGGGACTGTGGATCATTAGCAAGGAAACCGTGCTTTAGTTCAGACTTCAGAGATATTTGCCTTTGCTTCAATAGGTAGTTTGCTCACAGTCTAAGTTGAGCTGATTTTGTTGGGTGACCTATTAGATCTGGAATGGAAGCTCACATAAGTTGAGCTGCTTTTTGTCCATATGAAAGCAGAGGACCATATGGTCTGTGGCCTTTTCATCCATACGAAAGTACAGGCACATTGTGGTGCTAGTTTGCTGGGTTTCGTCTCCGACCATCGTGTCGTGACGATTTTGCAGGTACCCCGAGAGGCCCTTGAGTTTGCCGGAATGTCGATTAACTTCCGTTCCGGCAAATTCGGGTACTCCATATGTCCTATTTTCAGCAAAGGTCATGCTGAAATTTTCCGTGAATTTTAGCATGACTTTGCTAAAAATAGGACATATGGGGCACTTCCGACTAATGCATGGGCCGGGTATCTTACTCATAGTTATTAGTACTTAATTAAGTAGGATCAACTGCCTCTTGTGTTATACATATAGAAGTGTGATATCTACTCATAGTTATTACTAAAGTCTGTTGCTCGTCATTAGCTCTCAAAATTACCACTTCACTTCTTACCACTGAAAATCATAGACCACCTCCATTCACCAATTGCTCAAACCAGTTCGAAGGGCGTGTTTTCACCACACTGTGGATTATCTTATTGGACCCAACAGAGATGATGTAGTTTTGAATTATGAACATAGGAAATGTCGTCATCGGACGACGAAAGTCTCCCGGGGGAGTGCGACTGGTGCCACGACGGTCGAGGTATGTGCGACAGGCCTCACCTGGACGATGATCGGCGCTTCGGCATTAAGCTCGAGGAGACCTTCGAAGTTGAAACGGTATGCAACGACGACAAGTGTTTTTTTCATAATTAAGCATGACTTCAACTATTTCAATGTGTAATTCCATCTTTTACAATTCGAGTATAGTTTATCCCATGCCATGCAAGACGCTATGTCTTGGAGAGGATGGATTTTGAAGATCATGAAAATTTTGAAACGAAGAAAATTCACCTAAGGACACATGATGATGTCGATTTTGAAGTAAATCTGTATAATGCTGAGAGCGTAACCCATTTTGGTTGCAAAAATTGGGAAGCATTTTGCAAGATGTATGGTTTTGATGAGGGTATGCTTGTCACCATGGATCTTGGTGATCTTGGCATCGACCAAGACAATATGGACATTTAGGTCCTTGTTGATACGCCTCCAGTTCTACCGCTATGTGAGTTTCTCAAACATAGTTAATTATTAACTAATCTATATTGTTTATTTCAAAATAGTTGACAACTTATTTCCATTGACAGCTTATTTTGATTGTTCAAAAAATGTGCGGAAAATGGTAGACAAAACCCACTACACCGATGGCTCCGAGTTAACTTATCAGGAGAAAAATCATCTGGTCGGATTTTGTACTGATCTTGAGAATTACAATATCTACAATCAAACTCCTCAACATTATGGTCAATACGTGCCACTAGTGCACGTGTTGAACTACGGTAACTACCATGGAGATACCCTGGTAAGATTTTTACTATTACGACATCCGTGCATATTTTGCATACTTCTAAAACTAGTACATCATTGCTAACTATGAAGTTATTACTATGTTTTTCAACGGAGAACCCAGAGGATTGTGTGCCTCATTTGATGTATCAGAATGGCAGCCTTCATGTTTTGAACTTATATCCAGGTCATCCTACGAATCTCAACTGTCCATACCGGATTTCTAGAAGAAGTGGAGACATGCTAATCAGAGAATGGAAAAAATGTATGGACAGTCGTAAGGAGGTTCTTGGAAGCAAAGGGGTGCGCCGCGCAAGAATTGGAGACAGGATCATCTCCATTCTCCATAATGGAGAGTCAGGGTCTATATTGTTTTATGCTATTTTACCTTAAATAGGGTATTTAGGTCCTGCCTAATACTGATGATCATGTGGTAAGAACAATTAAGTAGGGTTGGTTCGATGACTATCAGGATGATGATCGTATGACTTGTTATTAATAACGAGTAGAAGTTGTATGATGATGATTAGTAGGACTTGTTAGGATTAGTATTACTTTCGACAAACTCGCTACTCGCGGTCTCGAGACTTGTAATGTTCTATCTTTGTTCGGTCTTTTGATTTCGGAGACTAATATGATGAATTGTATTCGGAGACTAATCTTCTATTGTATTCGATGAATCTGCTGTTGCTGTGTGGTGCTGTTTATACTGTCCAATAATATATTTTGTAATCTATGCAAATATCAAAAAAGAAAAAAAATCCCTAATATACATACTAATGGCGCATCACCACAACGTGCGCCATTAGTATGCCAAAGGATACTAATGGCGCATCACCCGGCAGTGCGCCATTAGTATGGCAAATCACATGGGTAAATATGGCCCCTGGGAGGCATACTAATGGCGCACCGTGGCCTATACTAATGGCGCACTGCCTGGTGCGCCATTAGTATACCAGATACTAATGGCGCACCAGTGGTGCGCCATTAGTAAAAAATACTAGTGGCGTGGTACTAGTGGCGCACCAGTAGTGCGCCATTAGTAGGCAAAACTGGTGTGCCACTAGTAGGCCTTTTCCTAGTAGTGGCCCAAAGAATGTCATGCAGCTAAGTCTCCGGCCCGCCCAGGACAAAAAGCCCATTTTCTGTCATGATTTTTTGTCATAGAAGTAGGACCACACCACATATATGATGATACCGGGTTTTGTCACAATTATCGTCATAGAAGTGTCATAAGTATGACAGAAAAAAATTCGTTCGGCCCAAAATGTCACGGATGTGTCTTTTTTTTGTAGTGGGAGCGCCGTCCTCATCGTTCTGCCCCCGAAATACTCCCATGCGATGTACTTGGACTCATCGAAGAACCTCAGGAAAAAGGATTACAAGCACATAAAGAGTGTTCTCTATAGTGCCCTGTTAACCATCAGCATGTCTGGTGGATATATCAAGGTGAAAAAGTACAGGAATCGCGGGCTGGCTTTCGGTCATAAGACTGACTTCTGCTGCATCCAGCAACCGCACACCAGTATGGCTGATGGATTCTACCTCATGCATCACCTGCTCAAGTACAGAAGGGATAATCAACGCCTTCGCATGTCACCTACTACCAACGATGCCGAGATTGTCAGCTGGGCCACAAGCATAGAAGGACACCAGATCATCGAATCAGAGCTGAGTTTTATGACGTACAGTGTGAACTTGCCCAAGTGATCATGAAGCAGGTCCTCGAACCAACAGGGATGTTCTACCATGGGCCAATCACGCGGGAAGATGTCTGAGCACTGCTACTCGCTCAGCGTCTGGACCTGAAGCCTTTCACGAAGCTCGGGTGCTTCCTCCCTAACTATGAAGATTGAACCGCCGACATGGAGGACTGATTGTTGATGACAATGTGTCACTACTGTCTTTCTATGGCAAACTTTGAATTTATGCACGACGAAACTATGTGATGTAACTAAACCGTGGTCCTGAACTAGCGTAGATCGCTCTAGTTAATTAGTTTGGGTATGAGGAACTTCGTCATTTATGTTTACTATTGTTTGATTGTATTTTGCTAATTATGCCTCCTTGTTTTCTTAAGTACATTATGTTGCATATTATCATTCAATTCATCAACTCACGATGCAGATACATAGATCAGAGATGGCGAAGGGCTACTATGTCGTGTACGTTGGGAGGGTTCCAGGAGTCTACGACCACTGGCGAGCCACTCAGGCCCAGGTGCACAGGTTCCCGGATGCTAGCCACAGAGGGTTCAACAGCAGAGCTGAAGCGGAAAGTAGTTACTTGAGGTGGACACTCCAGCATGAGCAGGGGCGGGACCGCCGGTACTACATAGTCACGCTCTTGCTCATGCTGATCGCTCTTCTCTTCTACATCATGGTTTATAGAGATGATGAAACTTGTGTGTGTGCCATGACCATGTAGTTGCACTTATTCAAGACATGACATGATCGCTATTGCGTATCGCTATTTTCGAGATTTGATGATATTTGTGTTGAATGATGATGATGATGATGATGGTATGATGAGACTATTGTATGTCTATGATATGATGGGAATAGTGTATGTTTAGTATGATCTGATGAAACTATTGTATAGAGCATGTATAAATACACCACAAATACGTAGGGGGTGAGTGTCGGCGAAAGCAGGAACATTAGCAGTAGCGCTGGAGAGCACCTAGCAGTAGCGCTGGCTTAGCAGCACCGCTTCACATGAAAAAGTGCTACTGATAAATATCAGTAGCGCTGGTCCAGGAAGCGCTACTGCTAACAATACTTAGTAGTAGCGCTGCCTATACCAGCGCTGCTGCTACAACATAGCTGTGGCGCGCTAGCAGTAGCGCTGGACCAAACGCTACTGCTATGCATATTTCAAGCGTTACTACTAGGGTTTTCCTAGTAGTGGATGTGTCCGGCGCGCAGATTGTCTTCGGGATTGCAAGGCGGGTTCCTCCTCCGAATACTCCAAAACAGCCTTCAAACACAGAAAACGTGTCCGGCTCTGCAAAATACGTACCACACACACACACGCAGAGAGTATAATATTTCACGAGTCCAATCTACTGACAACTTTTGTAGCGTGACATCACGGCCCTGCCCGGTCATTATTTTGAACCAGTTTTAACCTCCCGCTCCACGTTTTGAGATGCGGTTTTATTAGCATGTCTTGTCAAAGCAGAGATCGTGTCCCCTTATTGCGGGATTCTCATCAATACAGGCGTGGGTAATCCAACCGCCCCGTTGGCACGATTCCTTGGGAATAGGCAAGTTTTAAGGCCCATGAGGAGGCGTTCGATATTCATCGCCTTCATAAAGGGGCATAGACCCGTCTTTCTCCTCTATGCCTACCTCTTCCTCAACATTTCCAACCTCGAGCTCCAGCACCCAGGTTTCAACTTAATCGCTCCAAGCCTCCCAGTCATGACCGGACCCAGCCCTCAAGGCCGGTGGCTGGCCTCCTCTATCACAGAGGAGGATATCGCGAAGCTCCGGGTGGCAAGGTACCTGACCGCGGAAATCCTCCACAGGCTCCCTGCTAAGGGGCAGGTTATTCCTACACCCAGATCCGGTGAGAGGGTCGTATTCATCTCCCACTTCCTTCGGGGGTTAGGTTCGCTCTCCACCCCTTCGTTCCTGGCCTCATATTCTATTACGGGCTAGATTTTCGCGATCTAGCTCCGGACTCCTTTCTTCACATCTCGGCATTCATTGTCATGTGCGAGGCCTTTCTCCGCATTCCCCCACACTTTGGCTTATGGATTAAGACCTTTAATGTGAAGCCGAAGGTAGTCGACGGGGAGCAAGCGAAGTGTGGTGGTCCTATGGTGAGCCAGCTCGCCAATACTCTTTGGCCAAAGGGCTCCTTCACGGAAACTTCCAACCTATGGCAGCGGGAGTGGCTTTACATTACTGAACCCCGCGGTACCAAGTGGACAGCTACACCTGCGTTCCGATCTGGCCCTCCATTACGACTCGCATCATGGATTAATAAGGGGCTGGACTATGGATCAATTGATGAAGTCCAGACGCTATAAAGCCGTATCCGGAGCCTTCTTGAAAAGGACACTGGCCTTATCAACGTGATCCAGGTAATGCTAGTCCGCCGGGTCCTACCATGCCAGCGGCGGCCTCTCCGTATGTGGGAGTTCGATCCAGAAGGACCACGGACCCTTCAGCACTTCTTCGGCACAACGCACAAAGGGATGTGGAAGTTATTCTTTGGGACCCGAAAGCAGTGGCCGGACACAATCGAGGACATTGGCCTCGACTGCAACCATACGGATACCTCGGTAAGCACTCGATTCGTGAACACAACTTAGTTGATTATCCCGTATCAATATACTGAGAAACCTGTCTTCGATCAGGAATGGATAAAGAAAGCGGAACAAATTAGGTGTTCGGCTCCACTTCCCGAAGACTTAGCTGATCCTGCGTTGACAAGGATGTTGGCCCCGGCGCCGTATCAAGTGGCGGCGAAGGAGGACAAAGAGGAGATCAAAAGGGCCAAGGTGGCTTCCACTCTAAAGGTACACCGGATGCTATGTCCGGGGAGACCGGAACTCCCTCTTCTGAAGACGAAGGGGAAGAAGAAGCTGATATCCCTTCTCCCTATGAGAAGAAAAGGACCGACTCCGCAGATTTGGAGGTGGAGGCTCCCAAGAGAGGGAAGATGTCCCTGTCAGATGGTTCGGGTTCAGAAGGCGACGTTGCCGCACAGTTCCTCCGTAAGGACAAGCCTTTCGCCGAATCGTAAGTGAACAAGGGTATTCTAGACATATCCCGTTCTTTTTCAGGTTACAAGGGTAACACCTTTAATATATGTTTGCAGTCCGGCCCGCAGTCTTCCTCAATAGTCTTCGTCCTCGGGTGACCTGCTTCCGGAGATGATGGAAAGCGAGACACCTCCACATGCTTCCTCGCCCCTTAGGGCGGACGACTTCGAGGTGTCGTCCTGCAGGGTCTCCCCCGATCATCAAGTGGTGCGGGGGCAATGCAGGCATCGCCCGAACGTGATTCTTCAGTCGTCAAGGGTCCGGGGTGTGCAGCCCCTACAGGGACCAACAATAAAGGCCCCGGACTATCCGGTTTACAACCGAAGACGACTCTAGGGTCGAGTAAACATATCCCTTCGAACGGAGTTTGTACCGCAGCCGCTTCCAGGAATCCGGAGGCGCCGGATACGTTGATGGACATGTTGCAAAATGCGTCCGTCTCGGAGGAACATCGTACCTTAATGGGTACGGTAGCTGAGAGGATTCTAGCCGCAAGAAGCGGATAGAATGAAGCCTTCACGAGCCTACTAAGAGGCTTCGAGGTATGTAACGCAATATCTTAACCACACTTTACATGCAGAATGCGCCTGTGTATAGATAGTAGCCCCTGAGACTCTGGTCGGCTTCCACAGGGAGGCGATCAGAGGATTAAAAAGATATGCTCAGGAAATGACATGATTATTTTGAAAACAAGCTGTTATGTCAATGACGACTGCCCACGCTGCGGTAGTTGCAGATTTAAAGCAGAAACTTGAGTCAGCGGATGAGGATATTACTCTTGTTAACAGGTGGCTCGACGAGGCACAAGGTATGTTTTGGGGCAGACAGCTTATGCATGTATAATAATATGAGCACGAAGCTGAGAATTATATACTGGGGCATGCGTAATTGCAGATTGTGGTGCTGCGGTTGAGACCCTTCGGGTTGAACTTGCCCGGGCCAAGGAGCAAGCCAGAGTGAGCAATGCGGCTGTCAAGAAGGCAGCTGCTGAGTTAAAGGTCGAACAAGCCGCTCGGCGCCAGTGCGAGGAGAGAATATCTACCATCAATACTGGAATTTGCTTATTTGCCATGTGCCTATTCTTTGCCGTCTGCTGGCAGGCAGCAAAGAAGGTCTTTGCCGTCAGCTTGCAAAACACGGATGGCAAAGAACTGGCTGATGGCAAAGAATGTCTTTGCCATCAGCCAATTCTTTACCGTCTGCAAGCGGACGGCAAAGAATCTTTGTCGTCAGCTGGCGGACGGCAAAGAGAGAGGTGGGCCCCACTAACGAGTTGTTTAGAAAAAACCTAACGGCACCCCTCTTTGTCGTCTGCTAGCAGACGGCAAAGAGCAAAAAAGCGGACGACAAAGGGGGGCGGACGGCAAAGAGATAACCTAACTAACGGTCGTCCCCCCACCCGCCTCCTTCCCTCTCTCTCTCTCTCTCTCTCTCTCTCTCTCTCTCTCTCTCTCTCTCTCTCTCTCTCTCTCTCTCTCTCTCTCTCTCTCTTTCTGTCCTCCCCACCCCGACGACCACCGCCACCCGTCGCCGCCCCCACCACCAGCCACCCGCAGCCACCCCCACCACCCGCCCACCCACCGCCTCTCGCCCTGTCGCCCCGACCACCCGCCGTCCCCCTTGCCACGTCGCCCCGCCATCCGCCGCCGCCCCGTCGCCCCGCACCCCTCCCCTGCGGCGCCCCTTCCACGCCGGCCAGCCGCCCCCTCCCCTCCCCTGCGTGGCCGTCCCCGCCACGTCCCGCCACGGCCGCCTCCTCCACCGGGCCGCTGCCGCCCCCACCCGCCGCGGCCTCCCCCTCCACCAGGCCGCCGCTGCCCCCACCCACCGCGGACTCCCCTCCACCAGGCCGCCGCCGCCCCCACCCGCCGCGGCCTCCCCCTCCACTGGGCCGCCGCCTCCCCCTCCACCGGCGATCCCCTATGCAGGTGGGTGATCTTCCCCCTTTTTTAGTTTAGTTTGTTTTAATTTAGTTTCTTTTAGTTACTTTTAGTTTATTTAGTTTCTGTTTTAGTTATAGTTTTACTTTAGTTTTAGTTTCAGTTTAGTTTTAGTTTTATTTTTAGTTTAGTTTATTTTAGATTAGTTTTAGTTTTAGTTTAGAAGAATAAGAAGAGTAGAAGGAGGAGGAGGGAGGAAGAGGTGGAGGGAGAAGAAGAAAGAAAAGAAGAAGAAGAAAGAAGAAGAAGAAGATGAAGAATAAGAAGAAGAAGAAGAAGAAAGAAGAGGAAGAGAAAGAGGAGGAGGGAGGAGGAGGAGGAGAAGAAGAAGAAGAAGAAGAGGAAGAAGAAGAAGAAGAAGAAGAAGAAGATACCCTGACACGCCCACCCCGATCCCGACACCCCGACACCCTGACACCCCGACCCCGACACCCCGACACCCTGACACCACACCCCGACCCCGACCCCGACACGCCACCCCGACACCCCGGCACGACACCCCGACCCCCGACACCCTGACACAACACCCCGACCCCGACCCCGACCACCCCGACCCCGAAACAGAACCCCCACCCCGACATGGCACCCCGACCCTGACACGACACCCACGACACCAGAGGCCGACGGGGTCATATATTTGTGAATTATGAGTTAGGTCATATATTTATCGATTTTGTTATGGAAAACATCATATATAATTGTGTTGATCGGGTAGATTTAAATGTGCAGTTGTTTCATCGCTGCAAGGTTTGGTGTTCGACGACCTCCCCGTGCGTTTGACGAACTCTGCCCCTTCATTCGTGGGTGAGCACAAATGACATGTCCTCCTCCCCCCTTAATTATTTGCTCTGTTCCGGTGTTCATGCCGATGAAACTTGATAGCTAGCTATATATCTGTCTTGAATCATCAGTATGCGTAACCAATATGTGTCTCCCATTCGAAAGCATTATAGTTATAAATATGCATGCATTTGCATATTTATAACCGTGATTCTTTCGAATTGTCCAACGCTATCCATGGACAGCCCGAGTATGTGTAGATTGGGTTCATTTTCCCATATGGTTTGCTCCGGATCCGACGCATAAATTTCGTCAGTGCCTCCCCTATTGTTCTCCGGGTACACATCCTCTTTTTTTATTGCAGAGACGTGTATCAGGAGAACAGCGGGGAGGTGCTGCCGAAATTTTGCGTCGGATCCGGAGCATAGCATGGGAAAATGAACCCAATCTACACATACTCGGGTTGGATTAGGACCTATCATTACCTATTAGAGTGTAGGTTGCAAGGACGTAATAAAATTGACAAAGTAGATCAACTGATGAATATATACAGGGTGAATTATATATATTTTTTTGTTGTGTGTCTAGTAGCTCTGAAAGTCAAGATGAGTGATCGTGCGTGGATGTACACCGGTCACACTGGTCAGAACAAATGGAGCACTGAATGGTTCACAAAAACCAAGGGGTTTGTGCAAGCCGCATTTGCAAATGGCCAGAGGAAAACCTGGTGCCCCTGTTTACGGTGCGGCAATTGGGAAAAGAGGACAGAGGCTGAAATGGGCAAACACCTGCAGAAGAGTGGTTTTACGCCCGATTATACGGTGTGGACATATCATGGTGAGTCTGCCCAACGTGACCGAGCTGAGGTGGATCGTCGTCGCACCGACGAGCATGGTACCGGGATGGAAAACATGGTGCAAGACTTCTTCTTTTTGCAACCTCAGCCTATTGGGGGGCCCGTGCAAAATCGTTGGTGCTACCCAACTGAGAGGATACAGAAGACGCTTCAACAAAAATGTAAAAATAAACGTAGAATTGAAGCATCGATGGCTGAGGCATTCATCACTGAGGAGGCAGCAAACTTCGTGACAGCACACTACGAAGCCAAAAATCGTCATTTGCATAATCCGAAACCTTGGTACAATGCTGACGAACCTCAAAAGGGTGGATCCAACCTCAGCCTATTCAAAGGGAATCTCGCACCAGCCAGTGGTTCGAAACCAGTATCTTTGGATAATGAAGAATGGCGGACCATTACGTTGTATATCTTCAACCACCTGACAGAAGTGCGGCCGTACATCGAGTAAGTTCTGGGTACTGTATGAAATATCCAGGAAGAGCGTATGGAGCGGTGATCTAAAAGGATTCCGCCGAAGAGTATGAGCTTCTCGCAAAGCAAGGAGGCGGCTATCCCGGTTTCATCTCTTGGTTCAAACAAACGGTAATTTCTATTAGACCATTTCATTTCATTCGCTAATTTCTGCCTAATGCAACAATCCTTTCGTATTAAACTTGTAGGCTAATTCAGAATCTATGGGCGCCGAATTGAGACAAGTCGCTAATGGTTTTGACTATAAGGTCCGTTCATTTGAAAAATACGACATCAACGGGTATCGTTTTCGTACCTATGGCAAAGAGCTATCTATGGCCGATTGACAGTCTACAAATTGTTGTGTATCTGCTATCGGCGAAGGAGGTACCGAGTATTATGGGAGAGTTGAAGCAATTTATGAACTTCTATTCTATGGTGACAACCACCGAATGTCGTACTCTTCAAATGTTATTGGTTTCAGCCGAAGGAGACTAGAAGGACTCATGAACATATAGGGCTAGTTGAAATCAAACAAAGCAGCCATTTAGATGTTCCTGATGTCTATATTACGGCTCAACAGGCGACCCAAGTATTCTATCTACCGTGGGCCTGCCAAACTAATCCAAATCTGAAAGGTTGGGATGTCGTTTATGAAGTGCCGCCACGTGCTAGACTATCTCCCCCAAAGCAAGAGGATTATGAACCTCACATTAACCCAGACACATATGAAGGAGAATTCTTCCAAGAGACACGTCTTTCCAAAAAGCGTTTCAAGAACCGCTATACTTCACCCCAAAACATTGAAGTAGACAGCGATAGTGAATCCGACATCAACCTAGAGGAGGAATAAGAAGAGCCGGAACAAGAAGAGGTTACTGTTGCGGATGACCTGTCAATGCTTGACCGATTACGTCAAGGTGGCCTTCCACATGTTGATGCCACTGAACCCCATGACCCCGTCATTGATTATAGTGATGATGATGATTATGCATTTATTGATGATAGTGATCGAGATTATTAGTAGTGTCAGGTAATCAATTTTTTATGTTGTACTTGATGATGATACACTTAAGTGATATACATATTATTATTCATGTCGGTATTTTTTTTATGTTGTACTAATTTCGTTTACTCTTTGTCATGGCAGGTGTTGAAAGATGGTGGGCGCTGGTAAGTTTCTTCTAGTGTTTTGCTTAACAAATGCATAAAGACCTAGACTTAGCCTTATTTCCTCCAATATGCTTACCACAATGACGTAGAGTTAGCTTCTTTTCCTCCAAAATGACTTAATAAGCTTACTGACCTCCAAAACCATCCATTTTACCTAAGTTAGCTCTAAAACGATCTATACTTAGCTTTGTTTCCTCCAAAATGACCTAAGTTAGCTCTAGTATGCTTAGTTAACTAGGTTTGCTCAATAATGACATGTACTTAGCTTACTTATGTAAAAAATGGCATAATTAGCTTAGTTAGCTCATAAACAATCCATTTTACCTAAGTTATCTCTAAAATGACCCATTATACCTTAGTTAGCTCATAAATGATCCATTTTACCCAAGTTAGCTCTAAAATGACCCATTTTACCTAGACTAACTCCAAAATGATCCATTTTACCTATGTTAGCTCTAAAATGACCCATTTTACCTAGGTTAGCTCCAAAATGACCCATCTTACCTAGGTTAGCCCCAAAATGATGCATTTTACCCAAGTTAGCTCTAAAATGACCCATTTTACCAAGATTAGCTCATAAATGATCCATTCACTACTGGAATCAGCTAATTTGCCATCTGCCAGCTCTTTGCCGTCTGCTAGCTGACGGCAAAGAAGCTCTTTGCCATAAGCTACCCAAAAGCGGACGGCAAAGAAACGGCAGACGGCAAAGAAGCTCTTTGCCATCTGCGAGCTCTTTGCCGTCTGCTAGCAGATGGCAAAGAATCTTTGTCGTCCGCTGGCAGACGGCAAAGAGTGAGGTGGCCCCCACCCCCCGCTCGTTTGGGAAAAACATAACGGCCCACCTCTTTGCCGTCTGCTAGCAGACGGCAAAGAGGCAAAAAGGCGGACGGCAAAGAGAGGCGGACGGCAAAGAGGGCACTACCTAACGGCCCGTACCCCCCCCCCCCCCGCCCGTTACTCACTTTCTCCTCGCCGTTCTCTCCTCCCACCCCGCCGCCGCCGCCGCCCACACCAGTCGCCGCCGCCCCACCGCCCGTCGCCCCCGCCGCCCGTCGCCCGCCGTCGCCCCACCACCCGTCGCCCCGTCGCCCCCGCCGCCCCGTCGCCCAGCCGCCCCAGGGCCCCACCGCCCTGTCGCCCCCCCGCCCCGGTCCCCCGCCGCCCGGCACCCCTTGCGCCCCGGCCCCTCGCCGCCCCGCGCCCCACCGCCCCGCGCCCGGCCCCTCGCCGCCCCAGGCCGCCTCCTCCACCGCCCCGCCCCCCTCCTCCACCGGCCCTGCCCCAGGTGAGCCCCCCTTTTTCTGTTTTTTTTCCTTTTTAGTTTAGATTTAGTTTTTGGTTTAGTTTTAGGTTTAGTTTTAGGAGGAGGAGGAGAAGAAAAAAGAAGAGGAGGAGGAGGAGGAGAAGAAAAAAGAAGAAGAGGAAGAAGAAGAAGAAGAAGAAGAAGAAGAAGAAGAAGAAAGAGGAGAGGAGGAGAAGAAGAAGAGGAAAAAGGAAAGGAAGAAGAAGAAGAGGAGGAGGAGGAGAAAAAAGAAGAAGAGGAAGAATAGGAAGAAGAAGAAAAGGAAAAAAGAGGAAAAAAACCCGACCCGACACGGCACCCCGACCCCGACCCGGCACCCCGACCCCGACCCGGCACCCCGACACGACACCCCGACCCCTAGACCCCGACCCCAACCCCGACCCCAACCCCGACCCCGACACCCCGACCCCGAGCCTGACCCGACACCCCGACACCGACACGGCACCCCGACACCGACCCGGCACCCCGACCCCGACACGCCGACCCCGAGCCTGACCCGACACCCCGACCCCGACACCGACACGGCACCCCGACCCCGACCCGGCACCCCGACCCCGACACCGACACTGACACGACACCCCGACACCGACACCCTGACACCACACCCACCCTTACCCCGACACCGACACGGCACCCCAACCCCGACCCGACACCCCGACCCCGAGACGGCACCCCGACCCGACACCCCGACCCGACACCCCGACCCCGAGCCTGACCCGACACCCCGACACCGACACGGCACCCCGACCCCGACCCGGCACCCCGACCCGACACCCCGACACCGAGACCCCGACCCCGACCCCGACCCCGACACCGAGACCCCGACCCCGACCCCGACACCCCGACCCCGAGCCTGACCCGACACCCTGACCCCGACACCGACACGGCACCCCGACCCCGACCCGGCACCCCGACCCGACACCCCGAGCCCGAGACCCTGACCCCGACCCCTACCCCGACACGGCACCCCGAGACCGACACGACACCCCGACCCCCGACACCTCCCGAAAAGGTGTTCTTTGGCCTTCCAGAAGCCAATGGGGTCATATATTTGTGAATTATTAGTTAGGTCATATATCTTTCGATTTTGTTATGAAAAACATCATATATAATTGTGTTGATCGGGTAGTTTTAAATGTGCAGTTGTTTGGTGTTCGATGACCTCGCCCTGCGTTTGACGAGCTCTGCCCCTTCGTTCATGGGTGAGCACAAATGACATGTCCTCCTCCCCCAGTAATTATCTGATCTATTCCGATGAAACTTGATAGCTAGCTATATATGTGTCTTGAATCATCAGTATGCGTAACCAATATGTGTCTCCCGTTCGAAAGCGTCATAGTTATAAATATGCATGCATTTGCATATTTATAACCTTGATTCTTTCGAATTGTCCAACGCTATCCATGGACAGCCCGAGTATGTTTAGATTGGGTTCGTTTTCCCATATGCTTTGCTCCGGATCCGACGCATAAATTTCGTCAGTGCCTCCCCTGTTGTTCTCTGGGTACACATCCTCTCTGTTTATTGCAGAGACATGTATCAGGAGAACACCGGGGAGGTGCTGCCGAAATTTTGCGTAGGATCCGGAGCATAGCATGGGAAAATGAACCCAATCTAAACATACTCGGGTGGGATTAGGACCTATCATTACCTATTAGAGTGTAGGTTGCATGGACGTAATAAAATTGACAAAGTAGATCAACTGATGAATATATACATGGTGAATTATATATATATATATATATATATTTGTTGTGTGTCTAGTAGCTCTGAAAGTCAAGATGAGTGATCGTGCGTGGATGTACACCGGTCACACTGGTCAGAACAAATGGAGCACTGAATGGTTCACAAAAACCAAGGGGTTTGTGCGAGCCGCATTTGCAAATGGCCAGAGGAAAACCTGGTGCCCCTGTTTACGGTGCGGCAATTGGGAAAAGAGGACAGAGGCTAAAATGGGCAAACACCTGCAGAAGAGTGGTTTTACGCCCGATTATACGGTGTGGACATTTCATGGTGAGTCTGCCCAACGTGACCGAGCTAAGGTGGATCATCGTCGCACCGACGAGCATGGTACCGGGATGGAAAACATGGTGCAAGACTTTGATGATGCTCGGGATTCGGACGAGGAGATGGAGGAATCTGCAAAGGCCTTCAATGAAATGCTGGAGTCTTCAAAACGTCCGCTCCATGAGCACACTGAGCTTTGTCAGTTGGATGCCATCTCACAAGTAATGGCTCTGAAGGCTCAGTTCAACTTGGGCAGAGAATGCTACGATGCAATGATGACAGTATTTGGACGCTTTCTACCCAAAGGCCATGTAATGCCTGCAAACCTGTACCAGTCGGACAAAATCCTCCGTGCACTGAAGATGCCCTATGATAAGATGCATGCCTGTGAGAAAGGATGTGTCTTGTTTAGGCTTGACTATGCGGACTTGAACTATTGTCCCATTTGCAAGTCTTCCAGGTATGTTATGGTAGACAACAGTATGGGTGAGAAGACACAGACCAAAATCCCCGTTAGTGTTCTTCGGTATATGCCAATCGTACCAAGACTTCAACGTCTTTTCATGGTCGAAGAGACGGCCAGACAGATGACATGGCACAAAACGGGCAAAAGAACCGAACTAGATGCAGATGGGAATCTGATGATTGTACACACATCGGATGGTGTTGCATGGAAAAAGTTTGATGAATTACATGGTGACAAAGCGGCAGATCCGAGGCATCCTCGAGTCGGCATCAGCACGGATGGGTTCAGTGTGTTTGGTATGACGGCAGCCCAATACAGTTGTTGGCCCGTATTTGTCTTTCCACTCAATCTCCCCCCGGACAGATTATGCAAAGAAAGAACATTTTTCCTGACGTTGATAATTCCAGGGCCCAACTATCCGGGGAAAAATATGAATGTGTACATGCAACCGCTTAAGGACAAATTGCAAGAAGCCTGGGATAATGGGTTCAAGACATACGATGCCTATAGCAAACGGAACTTCATAATATGTGTCTGGTACATGTACTCGACGCATGACTTGCCGGCGTATGCGCTATTCGTTGGCTGGTGTGTGCATGGAAGGTTCCCGAGCCCCACATGCAAGGGAGCTCTTGAGTTTCGTTGGCTTCAGGCCGGTCGCAAGTTTTCTTGCTTCGACATGCATAGACAGTTCCTGAATCCTCGCCATAAGTTCAGGAAAGACAAGAAGAACTTCATCAGAGGTAGAGTTGTCAAAAACTCTGCACCACCTGCATTGACAGGCCAACAGATCCTGGATCAGTTAAACGCTCTCGAGCCAGATCCAGAGCGTCCAGGGTACTTCAAGGGGTATAATTCTAAGCACGCCTGGACTCACAAAACATGCTTATGGGATCTGCCTTACGTTAAAGACCTCCTTTGCCCACACAACATCGACGTAATGCACACTGAGAAGAATATCGCCGAGGCACTTTTTGGTACATTGTTCGGCATAGATGGGAAGTCAAAGGATAATACTAAGGCTAGAGTCGATCTGGAGGCGCTATGTGATAGGCCGTTACAAAACATGACAGAACCGAAAGGAAAGCAGAACTGGACGAAGCCAAAGGCATGGTTCAATCTTGGAAGGCCAGCTATGAGGGAAATTATCTTGTGGGTGAAAATGCAGTTGATGTTCCCCGATGGGTATGCAGCGAATCTACAAAGGGGAGCCAGTCTTGATAAATTGAAGATATTTGGTCTGAAGAGTCATGATTGGCACATATGGATTGAGCGGGTAATGCCGGTGATGTTGCGTGGCTTCATCCCTGAGGATGAATGGCTAGTACTGGCAGAACTCAGCTATTTCTTCCGTGTTCTTTGTGCGAAAGAACTATCGCCTGGCGTGCTAGAAGAAATGGAAGAGTTGGCGCTGGAGTTGATCTGCAAGTTAGAGAAATCTTTCCACCGGGCTTCTTTAATCCAATGCAACATTTGATTTTGCATCTCCCGACCGAGGCAAGATTGGGGGGGCCCGTGCAAAATCGTTGGTGCTACCCAACTGAGAGGATGCAGAAGACGCTTCGACAAAAATGTAAAAATAAACGTAGAATTGAAGCATCGATGGCTGAGGCATTCATCACTGAGGAGGCGGCAAACTTCGTGACAGCACACTACGAAGCCAAAAATCATCATTTGCATAATCTGAAGCCTCGGTACAATGCTGACGACCCTAAAAAGGGTGGATCCAAACTCAGCCTATTCAAAGGGAATCTCGCACCAGCCAGTGTTTCAAATCCAGTATCTTTGGATAACGAACAATGGCCGACCATTTCATTGTATATCTTCAACAACCTGATAGAAGTGCGGCCGTACATCGAGTAAGTTCTCGGTACATAGTTTCGCAACTTCTATTTCCTTTGAACTGCTCTTATTCCTGGATATTTCATACAGTCGATACGTCGCCTTATTCTCGTATGGAGCGGTGATCCAAAAGGATTCTGTCGAAGAGTATGAGCTTCTCGCAAAGCAAGGAGGCGGCTATCCCGGTTTCATCTCTTGGTTCAAACAAACGGTAATTTCTATTAGACTTGTAGGCTAATTTGTAGGCGGCTATCCCGATTTCATTCGCTAATTTGTGCGTAATGCAACAATCCTTTCATATTAAACTTGTAGGCTAATTCAGAGTCTATGGACGCCGAATTGAGACAAGTCGCTAATGGTTTTGACTATAAGGTCCGTTCATTTGAAAAATACGACATCAACGGGTATCGCTTTCGTACCTATGGCAAAGAGCTATCTATGGCCGACCGAAAGTCTACAAATTGTTGTGTATCTGCTATCGGCGAAGGAGGTACCGAGTATTATGGGAGAGTTGAAGCAATTCATGGACTTCTATTCTATGGTGAAAACCCACCGAATGTCGTAGTCTTCAAATGTTACTGGTTTCAGCCGAAGGAGACTAGAAGGACTCATGAACATATAGGTCTAGTTGAAATCAACCAAAGCACCCATTTAGATGTTCCTGATGTCTATATTATGGCTCAACAGGCGACCCAAGTATTCTATCTACCGTGGGCCTGCCAAACTAATCCAAATCTGAAAGGTTGGGATGTCGTTTATGAAGTGCCGCCACGTGCTAGACTATCTCCCCCAAAGCAAGAGGATTATGAACCTCACATTAACCCAGACACATATGAAGGAGAATTCTTCCAAGAGACACGTCTTTCCAAAAAGTGTTTCAAGAACCGCTATACTTCACCCCAAAACATTGAAGTAGACAGCGACAGTGAATCCGACATCACCCCAGAGGAGGAACAAGAAGAGCCGGAACAAGAAGAGGTTACTGCTGCGGATGACCTGTCATTGCTTGACCGATTACGTCAAGGTGGCCTTCCACATGTTGATGCCACTGAACCCTATGAGCCCGTCATTGATTATAGTGATGATGATGATTATGCATTTATTGATGATACTGATCGAGATTATTATTAGTGTCAGGTATTAAAATTTTTAATGTTGTACTTGATGATGATACACTTAAGTGATACACATATTATTATTCATGTCGGTCTTTTTTTTATGTTGTACTAATTTCGTTTACTGTTTGTCATGGCAGGTGTTGAAAGATGGTGGGCGCTGGTCGGGAGCGCGCCAAGGCCCCTTCTTCGTCGGCGCGTGGTCTGAGGTCTTCGATTCCAGATGCACCTCTCCGCCGAGCGTTGCTGGACAGTATGTCCACACCGCCGGGCCCTTCTTCGTCGACCGCGGTGCCCAGCAGGGGACGAGGTAGGAAGAGAGGAGGTGGGGCACGTGGTCACGGGAGAGGAGGTAGGGTGACTGCTACGGCGCCTTCCTCGCCGCCACCCCCAGCTGTTTCACCCGAGCACGTGACTGCTAGGGTGGACTCGTCTGAGGAGGAGGCTACACGGAATCCGGTCCACGAGCCTCCGGTCCACAGGTCTTGGGCCCACGAGCCTCGGGTCGACTGGCCTTCGGCCCACGAGACCCCGGAGGAGCACACGTCCGGATGGGGTACCTGGCCGGATCAGCCCGAGGAGCCGAGTGGCCATGCTGATGATGGCGGGGAGCCGACTGATCTTGAGGAGGAGGGTGGCACCGTCTACCAGCGTGGTGCTACACGGCTCCCGTAAGTGCCGGCGACCCGCGAGCAGAGGTGGTTGATTTTCCCTGATGGGGAGAGGTACGTAAGTGCATTTAATATTTTTGTACCTTCTGCATTCACGTTTCTTCAAATAACTAATGCGTTGGCCTTGTCATGCTGCAGGGGTTGGGACCACCATCATAGTGTCCGCCGGCCCAACTCCGTCCTTGGAGTTCTTTGCCGGCAAAACTTCCCGGGGTTTGTCACGTTGCCTGGTGAGGGTCGGCTTCCAGAGCTTGGATTGAGCTGGGAGCACTACGTGGCTGCCCCGGCCCCGCCGGATGTCATTATCGACGGTGTCGTGTGCGACACGAGGGCAGACATGGTGATCAGGACGTTCTGGGTAATTTCTCCTTTACACATTTAAAAATCTTCAACTAGCTAGTTATTAATTGTACTAATCAATATTGTCTCATTTGATTGCAGACATTCTACACGTGTGAGGAGGGATACGAGGAGGACGCGGCACATGTTATCCAGAACGTCTGCAAGCGCCTACTCCAGAACTTATGGCACGAGGCTCGGGTGCAGGCTGTTCGAGACTACTATGCCTTGCGTGGTATCAAGAAGACCAAGCCGGCGTGCCGCGATAAGTTCCTGAGTAAGGAGCAGTACATGAAGGTAATTCTTAAGGCCTTCTACTTAAGTTCCTTCATTTAGTAATTCTTAGCCGTAGCGCGCAAGTTTCTATTTGCTAACTTAGGTGCCTCCGAGATGGTGTGCGGATCGGATGGATTGTTGGGAGGTGTTGATCGATGAGTGGTGCTCAAAAGAATGGCTAGCCCTCCACAACGAGGCCAAGGACAAACGTGCCCAAATGGAAGGTGTGCCACACCATCAAGGCAGCTCCAACTTATATCAGTTCGGGCGCAACTGGGTATGTGGTTTGCTTCATGATTCATGCAATTCATTCATCATGCTAGCTTGAGCCCTTTAATTACTAATTTTCATTGTTTCTCTCTTTCAGGCACGCTACAATAAGGAGGATAAGGTGCCAGAGGTGTACGACCTGTATGCCATGGCCCACACTGCCTCTTTCAAGAAAGTCAAGGCTTTCTCTCAGTCTGACCTCGATGATGCAAACAACTTCACCAACATCTCCTCCCACAACAAGCTCGTGAGATATAGAGATGAGGGGAAGGCGAGGAAAGGGGAGGACTTTAACCCGAGCCAGGGTCCCATTGATCCAGAGCTGGTGATGATATCTGGTGGCGGGAGGTCCCATGGCTCCATAGCAATTGGAGATGGACTTATCCGTTGTCCTAGCACTCTTCCGGAGATCAAGGCGCGCCAGTCGAGCTCCGCTCCTGAGATAAGGCCTCGTGAACGGCCAGTGCAACTCGCCATCAAGGTTAGTGATACGTACTCAGTTATCTTTCTCCATTACATTGTGTGCGCTTCCATCAATGATTACAAATGGTCATGTGAGTGGTGTTGCAGGCTGCTATACAGACTGAGAGAGATAGAACAGAGAAAATTCTGGCGGAGGCGGCGGAGAGGCAGCGGGAGATGGAGGAGAGGACGAGAAAGATGATGGAGGAGGAGAGGGCACGGAATGACATGTAGGCAAGGGCCATGTACGAGCTCCTTGTGGTAAGTTTCTTCTACAGATTACTTGCTAGTCTTAACATTTGAGTCTCATTACTAACTAGTATGACTCTGTTGTGAAAACCAAATGTGCAGTCTGTGTGCGAGAAGTAAGGTCAGCCCGCTCCGCCGATGCCAGTGATTGCTCCTGGGAGCACGGTGAGTTTAATTTGAATGGACATTACTTGCTAGTCTTAACATTTGAGTGTCATAATGCTAACGAGACATTGGAAATGATCTTTGGTGCAGCTTAACTCCAGAAACGCATCGCACGATCCTTCTCCAGGTAGCGGCACTAGCCACCCCGCTCCTACACCTCCCTGATCACGGTAAGTTTCTCTAGTGTTTTGCTTAACAAATGCATAAATACCTAGACTTAGCTTTATTTCCTCCAATATGCTTACCATAATGACCTAGAGTTAGCTTCTTTTCCTCCAAAATTACCCATTTTACCTAGGTTAGCTTATAAATGATGCAGTTCATCCAAGTTAGCTCAAAAATGACCCATTTTACCTAGATTAGCTCCTAAATGATCCATTTTACCTACGTTAGCTTTAAAATGGCCCATTTCACCTAGGTTAACTCCAAAATGACCCATCTTACCTAGGTTATCTCATAAACGATCCATTTCAACTAATTTAGCTCATAAATGATCCATTTGACCTAAGTGAGCTAAAAACGATCCATTTCACCTAAATTAGCTCTTAAATGATCCATTTCACCTAAGTTAGCTCAAAAAGATCCATTTCAACTAAATTAGCTCATAAATGATCCATTTCAACAAAGTTAGCTCAAAAAGATCCATTTCAACTAAATTAGCTCATAAATGATCCATTTCAACAAAGTTAGCTCAAAAATGATCCATTTCAACTATGTTAGCTCATAAATGATCCATTTTGACCTAAGTGAGCTAAAAAAACGATCCATTTCACCTTAGTTACCTCAAAAACGATCCATTTGACCTTAGTTAGCTCATAAACGACCCATTTCAACTTAGTTAGCTCATATATGATCCATTTCACGTAAGTTAGCCCATAAATGACATACTCTTCTTGTTCTAGTCTTCTTCTTGTTCTAGTCACCTATTTCTAACTTTCTTATTTTTCATTTTGCAGATTTCATTCACTTGACGAAAGCTTGCATAGATGGAGTGCTCCTTATCCCTTTCTCTGTTTCTTTTGTATCGTTGAACTATGCATGTATCTTGGTAGTTGGATGAACTATGCTATGTATGATGGAACTTGGTAGTTGGATGGAACATATGTGATGGAACTATGTATGATGGAACTCTGCATGTTGGATGGATATCTTATATGTTTGCTGTGAAAATTGTTGTCATATATATCATATATATCTTATATGTTTGCTGTGAAATATATCTATATAAGTCATATATATTTGTGATGAAAATTGTTGGATTTAATAAAAAACAGAAAAAGAGCCAATATGCAAGCTCTTTGCCGTCTGCCACCGACGGCAACAGGCTCTTTGCCGTCTGCAGCGGACGGCAAAGAGGCCACGTGGCATTCAGCTGTGCTTCCTGGGAGCTGACCCATTTGGTCAATTTGCCTACAGTGGCAGACGGCAAAGAGTAAAAGAGTTTGCCGTCAGCGGCGGACGGCAAAGGCCTGCCATGTAGTGACGTGTAGATGACATCATATGGCAGACGGCAAAGGCACTAGAAAGTTTGCCGTCCGCGGCGGACGGCAAAGGCCTGCCGTTAGCCACTTAACGGACTGAGAGCACAATTATTGCCGTCCGCCCTCTTTGCCGTCCGCGGCAGACGGCAAAGGGCCTTTGCCGTCAGCCGCCAGGAAGCAGACGGCAAAGCAGCTGTTTACCGTAGCCTACTTTGCCGGAGCCTTTCGCCGTCCGCGGCTGACGGCAAAGGCCTTTGCCGTCCGCCGTTCGTGCCTTTGCCGTCCGCCGTGGCAGACAGCAAAATAGTTGTTTCCTGTAGTGATTTCACCTAGGTTAGCTCACAAACGATCCATTTTACCTAGTTTAGCTCCAAAATGACCCATCACACCTAGGTTAGCTCTAAAATGATGCATTTTACCAAAGTTAGCTCATAAACGATCTATTTCACCTAGGTTAGCTCATAAACGATCCATTTCACCTAACTTAGCTCAAAAACGATCCATTTCACCTAGGTTAGCTCCAAAATGACCCATCTTACCTAGGTTAGCTCTAAAATGATGCATTATACCTAAGTTGGCTCATAAACGATCTATTTCACCTAGGTTGGCTCATAAACGATCCATTTCAACTAAGTTAGCTCATAAATGATCCATTTCACCTAAGTTAGCTCATAAATGGCATATACTTCTTCTTCTAGTCACCTTTTTCTAACTTTCTTATTTTCCTTTTTGCAGATTTCATTCACTTCACGGAAGCTAGCTTGCTATGATGGAGTGCTTGTTTTTTCTTTCATTCTCCTCTAGTATTGTTCTAGCTTGCTATGATGGAACTTGCTATCTTGATGAAACTTTGCATTGTAATATGTTTGGACAGAACAATGTGTATGTGCAACTTGCTATGTATGAATGGATGGAACCATATATGTATGCATGATGAAACTTATGTGCTGGATATGTCATATGTTTGCTATTAAATAGCCCTGTGAAATATATATATATATATATATATGTCATATATTTGCTGTGAAAATTGTTGGATTTAAAAAAACAGAAAAAAAGAGGCACCTTTGCCGTCAGCCGCTGATGGCAAAGGCGCCTTTGCCGTCTGCCGCCGACGGCAAAGAAGCCACGCGGCGGCCACCTGTGCTCCCTGGGAGCTGACCCATTTGGTAAGTTTGCCTACAGCGGCGGACGGCAAAGGCTTTGCCTATAGTGGCAGACGGCAAAGGCTTGTCCCGCAGTGACGTCCAGCTGACGTCATTCGGCGGACGGCAAAGGTCGGATGC
This sequence comes from Aegilops tauschii subsp. strangulata, assembly GCF_002575655.3. Classification (NCBI taxonomy): domain Eukaryota; kingdom Viridiplantae; phylum Streptophyta; class Magnoliopsida; order Poales; family Poaceae; genus Aegilops; species Aegilops tauschii. Next base: position 467,238,967 of record NC_053035.3, read on the forward strand.
TCTTTGCCGTCAGCGGCGGACGGCAAAGGCTGCCATTAGCCGCCTAACGGACTAACATCACATTTATTGCCATCGGCTTTCTTTGCTGTCAGCCGCTGATGGCAAAGGCCCCTTCGCCGTCCGCTTCAGAAAGCAGACGGCAAAGAAGCTCTTTACCGTAGCCTACTTTGCCGGAGCCTTTTGCCATTCGCGGCAGACGGCAAAGGCCTTTGCTGTCCGCCATCCTTGCCTTTGCCGTCTGCCGTGGCAGACAGCAAAGTAGCTGATTCCTGTAGTGCATGGCGCGAGAGTTGAAGGATGCCACTGGCCAATGCGAATTACTCGAGAAGGATAACAAAGCCAAGGCAGCCCAACTAAACAAGGCTTTACAAAAGGCGCGAGAGGCACGGTCCGAGTCTTGAGCAGCTCGGGAGGAGATCCAGCAAGCTGGGGAGATAGCGGCTGGTAAGCCCTTTCTATTACAGACTAAATTCGGCGACCTGAAGTACGCCCTGCTTAATCAATTGTGGAGTTCTCCAGACTCATTTTTGGACCTGCCGAAGAGTGTCTCCCATACGGCACAGTTTTACCAAGCGCAAGACGGACGTGCAGTTAAGAAGCTTTTCTGGTCACAGTTCAACGTGCCACAGCGTCCGTCGTTGCTGGACAAACAAATGGCCCAGTGGGCCGAGCTCCACAAGGTGTCCGGAGCTGCCATGAAGGAAGTCGTGGTCCAGCTGTGGCCAACTGAGCCAACTTCGAACATTATTTCGGTTTGGTGTAGCGACTTGTTGATGCGGTGCCTGATACGTCTCCGTCGTATCTACTTTTCCAAACACTTTTGCCCTTGTTTTGGACTCTAACTTGCATGATTTGAATGGAACTAACCCGGACTGACGCTGTTTTCAGCAGACTTTTCATGGTGTTATTTATGTGCAGAAACAAAAGTTCTCACAATGACCTGAAACTCCACGGAACATATTTTTGGAAAATATTAAAAATACTGGAAGACGAATCCACGTCAAGGGGCCCACACCCTGTCCACGAGGGTGGGGGCGCGCCTGCCCCCCGGGCACGCCCCGTGCCTCGTGGGCCCCCTGACGCTCCACCGACCTCAACTCCAACTCCATATTCACTTTCGGGGAGAAAAAAATCAGAGAGAAGGATTCATCGCATTTTACGATATGGAGCCGTCGCAAAGCCCTAAAACCTCTCGGGAGGGCTGATCTAGAGTCCCTTCGGGGCTCCGGAGAGGGGAATCCGTCGCCGTCGTCATCATCAACCATCCTCCATCACCAATTTCATGATGCTCACTGCCGTGCGTGAGTAATTCCATCATAGGGTTGCTGGACGGTGATGGGTTGGATGAGATTTATCATGTAATCGAGTTAGTTTTGTTAGGGTTTGATCCCTAGTATCCACTATGTTCTGAGATTGATGTTGCTATGACTTTGCTATGCTTAATGCTTGTCACTAGGGCCCAAGTGCCATGATTTCAGATCTGAACCTATTATGTTTTCATGAATATATGTGAGTTCTTGATCCTATCTTGCAAGTCTATAGTCACCTACTATGTGTTATGATCCCGCAACACCGAAGTGACAATAATCGGGACCACTCCCGGTGATGACCGTAGTTTGAGGAGTTCATGTATTCACTATGTGTTAATGCTTTGTTCCGGTACTCTATTAAAAGGAGGCCTTAATATCCCTTAGTTTCCATTAGGACCCCGCTGCCACGGGAGGGTAGGACAAAAGATGTCATGCAAGTTCTTTTCCATAAGCACGTATGACTATATTCGGAATACATGCCTACATTACATTGATGAATTGGAGCTAGTTCTGTGTCACCCTATGTTATGACTGTTACATGATGAACCGCATCTGGCATAATTCTCCATCACCGATCCAATGCCTACGAGCTTTTCACATATTGTTCTTCGCTTATTTACTTTTCCGTTGCTACTGTTACAATCACTACAAAACCCAAAAATATTACTTTTGCTATCGTTACCGTTACTTCCATATTACTTTGCTACTAAATACTTTGCTGCAGATACTAAGTTATCCAGGTGTGGTTGAATTGACAACTCAGCTGCTAATACTTGAGAATATTCTTTGGCTCCCCTTGTGCCGAATCAATAAATTTGGGTTGAATACTCTACCCTCGAAAACTGTAGAATCCCCTATACTTGTGGGTTATCAGTGCCGCGTATCGACGCCGTTAAGCAGTCGGCGTGCATTGAAGGTGCACGGATGGCCTTTGCCTGCGTCAAGATGTACTGGGCAAAAATGAAGGCCGCCGATGTTGCAGCGAAGAGCCCACCCGGGGGCAAGAACCATCGCACGCCGGAGCAATATTTTGAGGATGTCCTAGAGGGCGCCCGCTTGATAGAGGGTCAGTGCTCGAAAGATTTTATGTTCGAGTGAATGTATCGGAATTGTGATAACAATATTATGATATATTAATGCTGTGTTATATTTATGCCTTTTGCCTGAAAGGTATTTCCTCCTGTGCGGCTGTTTTTCTGTAATCTGAAAGTTTGCCAGTCGTCGGCTTCAGCCCCCTCGCATATAATGCGGGGGTGTTCGGAATAGCGACTGACTACACTTGATCCAACGTCTTGGTCCGTGAAGGAGGTGTCAGTGCGGCGAACTAGGCAATCAGACTATAGGGCTTTAACACCTTCACTTAGCCATAGGAGTTTGACGGTGGGTCTACGATATAGCCCCTTGTATTTGTGTGTTTATCCGGATACGGCTGCGCTACATAGGTGACCGGAAAACGGTCCTTCGTTTTACACGAAGAAAATCGTAGAAGATTTTAATAAGTCGCCGAGTGGTTGACCAGCTCTCGCCGTATCATGACTGTCAGTTTTCGGCTTTCTCTACTGAGGTGTTTAACCAGGTGAACCAGAAACACAATCGCAGTAGTTCTCCCTTTACTACCCTAGCCGATAGAGCGAAACATAAGGTAGTAAGCACAGGAGCTGGGCAACCCAACTATTGACCAAAGACATGATTCAGAGCTGATGCATATAATGCCAAACTCGTGATGCCGAAGTATGCTGTAGAGCTGTTCGGACTAGTTGGCTGCTAATATGTTGCCGTATCGAGCCCCTGGCGATTAGTGCCGAGGTGTGTAAGTGAAACCACCGAAGAGGTAAAATACAGTTCTATGAGGAAAAGTAAGTACTGAAGGCGGATTATGTTCACTGGAATCTGATTGATACGTCGAACGCAATCTTACAGATTATAACACCCCTTCCCGGGTCATTTTACATACCAGGGGTCGAAGGCTGAGGAAAAAGGCTATATCCAGGTTTTAAATAGAGTGTTTGGTCTATAAAAAAAATTGGACCTCATGTCGCACGTCTGCGCTGCCTTTGCCTTAGCGAAGAGGATTCCTTAAAAGGAGCAATCTTTGGTTGCCTGGATGAAATTGTGCTCCGAAAGAGTCCTTGCAGGTCCATAGGACGAATAGGTTTTGATTCATCTATAAAGAAAGATAAGAAATAGTTAAAAGGAAGGGAGAAGAGTTGTAGGAGGACGAACCGTGCTGTAAGCCTGTCCGCACTGTGCCTCTGCCGATGACCAAGGTATTTTAAGTGCATAATTATGCACGCGCGATGTGAACTTCGCAGGTATATGCGGCAAACGACAGAGGCGGAGCTGCTAATCCAGCTCTAAAATTGACCGGTCTTGTGTAATAGAGTCTGGTGGCTTAATGGCCGATGAGGTATGCGGTTTAACGAGGCCGCTTTGTACTTCGGCTGTGATGGCCGTGGTATACTCTTCGGAATGGAGGGGGTGTTCCGTGTTTCCATTGATCGTTATGACGCCGCGTGGACCGGGCATCTTAAGCTTTAGATAGGCGTAGTGTGGGACCGCATTGAAACGAGCAAAAGTGGTCCGCCCAAGCAGTGCATGATATCCACGGGAGAACGGAACAATATCGAAGGTCAAGGCTTCACTTCGGAAGTTGTCTGGCGAACTGACGACAACTTCCAGTGTGATTGAGCCCGTATAGTGAGCTTCTTTGCCGGGTATTACCCCTTTGAAGGTAGTTGTGGTGGGCTTGATCCTTGAGGGATCAATGCCCATTTTGCGAACAGTGTCTTGATAGAGCAAATTAAGGCTACTGCCGCCATCCAGAAGGACTCATGTGAGATGGAATCCATCAATGATTGGGTCGAGGACCAGAGCTGCCGAACCTTTGTGACGGATTCTGTTGGGTGGTCATTGCGATCAAAAGTGATTGGACATGCTGCCCATGGGTTAAATTTTGGTATGACCGTCTTTATGGCATAGTCGTCTCGTGGTGCGCGCTTGCGCTCCCTCGTAGGGATATGCGTCACAGATATCATGTTTACTGTTTTTACTTCGGGGGGAAATTGTTTTTGAACCCCGGTGTTTGGCTGGCGAGTCTCCTCGTCCTCACTGTCACTAGGCGGCCCCTTCCCTTTGTATTCGGCGTTGAGCTTGCCTTCCTGTTTGAAAACCCAACAATTTCTGTTGGTATGGTTGGCGGGTTTGTCAGGGCTGCCATGAATTTGATAGGGCCGGTCTAGTATCTTGTCTAAACTGGATGGACCATCTTTGTTTGCCTTGAATGGCTTCTTCCGTTGACCAGGTTTGGAACCACTGAATCCAGCATTGACCATCGTGTCTTGGGTTCCTACATTGTTCTTTAGATGCTTGTTTTTATTGCGTCGAGGCTTGCCATTGCCGTCCCTGACCTCAGAGGTGCCAGGATCGCTGGTGCTATTGTTTCGTCGAGCCAGCCAACTATCTTCTCCTGCGCAGAAGCGGGTCATCAGTGCGGTAAGAGCTGCCATAGACTTTGGCTTTTCTTGGCCGAGGTGACGGGCCATCCACTCATCTCGGACGCTATGCTTAAAGGCCGCTAGGCCTTCGACGTCCGGACAGTCGACGATTTGGTTCTTTTTAATTAAGAACCTAGTCCAGAGCTTCCTGGCTGACTCTCCGGGCTGTTGGATGATGTGACTGAGGTCATCGGCGTCCGGAGGCCGGACATATGTACCTTGGAAGTTGTCGCGAAAGGCGTCTTCCACGTCTTCCCAGTTGCCAATAGAGTTTTCTGGGAGGTTGTTTAGCCAGTGCCGGGCTGGTCCCTTTAATTTTAGTGGGGGGTATTTGATGGCATGTAGATCGTCGCCACGGGCCATGTTGATATGAAGAAGGAAGTCTTCAATCCATACTGCGGGGTCGGTTGTTCCGTCATATGATTCGATATTCATAGGTTTGAACCCTTCTGGGAATTCATGCTCCATTACTTCATCAGTGAAGCAGAGGGGGTGTGCGGTGCCTCTATATCGGGCCAAGTCGCGACGTAGCTCGGATGGAGTTCATCTGCGGTTTTCGGCCCGGGCGTGATTATGCTTGTCACGTCCGACTAGATAGACATCGTCGTGCGTCGGGGCACGCCCCCTCGATCCGTAGATCGATCTGGTCTGACCTACTCTACTGTCCAGGTCTTGCCACAGGTCATATGTATATCCCCGAGCTGTTATATCTCTACCTTTACGATGAGGTAGTATGGGCTGGTGTTCGGCTTGAGTTGCCGTTTTGTCTCGGCCACGAGCTGGTCGGTCGGCCGCATTACGTGTTGATGGTGTGGGCTCGAGGGCCTCGTCATCAAATTGGGGTAGCAGTTTACGCTTCGGGTAACTTTTGGTTGGGCGCTCGAGGACGTATTCCTCGGCTGCCATGGCATTAGTCCACCTATCGTTGAGCAGATCTTGATCAGCTTGAAGTTGCTGCTGCTTCTTTTTCAGGATCCTTGCAGTGGCAATTAGTCGGCGCTTAAAGCGCTCCTGCTCGAGAGGTTCCTCAGGTACGATAAAGTCTTCGTCACCGAGGCTCACCTCGTCCTCGGAGAGTGGGAGATAATTATTGTCCTCCGAGTCTTCGTTTACGGCCGGTTCGTCAGGGCTGACTTGCCCATCTTCCCGATCGTCCTGTTCGAAAGTTGGCTCGATGGGGTCTTCTTTGTCTTCAGCATCGTCCGGAGTGTTGTTGTCTCCTGTGCCGGTATTGCTGTCTTTTTCACGGCGTGATTTAGAGCGGTGCCGCTGACGTCGGTGCTTTGGCTGTATCTCAAGACGTTTATCCTCGACTGGATCTTCTTTGTCATCGTCGTTACCTTCTTTGGGTGTATCCACCATGTACACGTCATATGAGGAGGTGGCCGTCCAGCGTCCGGTAAACGGTGGGTTTTGGGACTACTCTTCTCCGGCATCGTCGCCCATACCGTCGATGTCTTCGGAGCCGTAATCGAGCATGTCAGTTAAGTCCTCGATAGTGGCTATGAAGTGGGTGGTGGGTGGGACGTAAAATTCCCTGCTCTCAGCCCCTAGACCGGGCTGGGCATAGTTCGGACGTTGCTCCTCTGTAATGACAAGGGGTCACATTAAGTCCAGAGCCTCGCTTAAAGGCGAGGTTTGGCCGGGGAGAAGAGAGTCCGTGGAGTACGGCGGGAGGGAGAGTCCTTGGCCGAACTCACCCGATGCTGACTCCGAGGGTTCGGAGCCAGTGTCCGGAGGGGGGTCCGGCTTCGTGATGGTTGCCAGTGACACTGCTTCCTCCGGCTCTCCCGTACTAGGTTTAGTGGCCACAGATAGTCCGGCGGGATTGGTAATCCCGTCTTCGGACATGGCGACGCGCTCCGGAACTAAAGCCGGAGCGGAGGTTGGGGTCATGAACCCTTGGAAGAACAAGTCTCCTCGGGTATCTGCTCTAGATGGCCAAGCGAGTTGGCCCGCAGCGTAAAGCCGCCGAACACAAAGATCTGGCCGGGGTGGAAAACCTCCCCCATGGAAGTATTGTTGTAGATGACTGATGGAGCCATCGAATCTTTCGATGGCGACGCAGTGGAACTCTCAATGAAAGCACCAATGTCGGTGCAAAACCGGCGGATCTCGGGTAGGGGGTCCCGAACTGTGCGTCTAAGGTCGATGGTAACAGGAGACGGGGGACACGATGTTTACTCAGGTTTGGGCCCTCTTGATGGAGGTAATACCCTACTTCCTGCTTGATTGATCTTGATGAATATGAGGATTACAAGAGTTGATCTACCACGAGATCGTAATGGCTAAACCCTAGATGTCTAGCATGTATGATTGTGATTGCCTCTACGGACTAAACCCTCCGGTTTATATAGACACCGGAGGGGCCTAGGGTTGTACAGAGTCGGTTTACAAAGGAAGGAATCTACATATCCGAACGCCAAGCTTGCCATCCACGCAAAAGAGATCCCATCCGGACATGGGAAGAAGTCTTCTGTCTTGTATCTTCATAGCCCATTAGTCCGGCCCATGTTACATAGTCCGGACGCCCGAGGACCCCTTAATCCAGGACTCCCTCAGTAGCCCCTGAACCAGGCTTCAATGACGATGTGTCCGGCGCCTAGATTGTCTTTGACATTGCAAAGCGGGTTCCTCCTCCGAATACTCCAAAACAGCCTTCGAACACAGAAAACGTGTCTGGCTCTGCAAAATACGTACCACACACACACGCAGAGAGTATAATATTTCACGAGTCCAATCTACTGACAAATTTTGTAGCGTGACATCACGGCCATGCCCGGTCATTATTTCGAACCGTTTTTAGCCTCCCGCTCCATGTTTTGTTGAGATGTGGTTTTATTGGCACGTCTTGTCAAAGCAGAGATCGTGTCCCCTTATTCCGGGATTCTCATCAATACACGCGTGGGTAATCCAACCGCCCCGTTGGCACGATTCCTTGGGAATAGGCAAGTTTTATGGCCCATGAGGAGGCGTTCGATATTCATCGCCTTTATAAAGGGGCACAGACCCGTCTTTCTCCTCCACGCCTACCTCTTCCTCAAATTTTCCAACCTCGAGCTCCAGCACCCAGGTTTCAACTTAATCGCTCCAAGCCTCCCAGTCATGACTGGACCCAGCCCTCAAGGCCGGTGGGTGGCCTCCTCTGTCTTGTATCTTCATAGCCCATTAGTCTGGCCCATGTTACATAGTCCGGACGCCCAAGGACCCCTTAATCCAGGACTCCCTCAGCGGCGGCGGCCAACATCGTGCTGCCAATGCAGCACACTCATATGGCCTAGATACCAATTGGTATCTTGACACTGGAGCTACAGATCATGTCACCGACGAGTTGGAGAAGCTGGCCACCCGCGATCGTTACACCGACAACGAACAAATTCACACTGCTAGCGGTCAAGGTATGGATATTGCACATATTGGCCATTCAATTTTATCTACTCCATCCGGCTCCTTGAACTTGAACGACATCCTCCATGTCCCTAGTGCCGAACAAAGCCTCCTTTCTGCTTATCAACTTATGAAAGATAACGATGTGTTTATTGAACTTCACCCTGAAACTTTTCTTGTCAAGGATAAGGCTACCCGGAGAACCATCCTTCAAAACAAGAGTAGATGGCGTTTGTTCCCTGTGACCGGCGGTAGAGTGCTCCTCAACGTCAAGTGCTTGGAGAAACCACACCATCCACATCCCGGTGGCACAAGCGTTTAGGGCATCCCTCCCTTCCGGTAGTCTAGAAAATTCTTCGAGATTTCAATCTTCCTATGTCAAAAAAACAAGACCATCTTTTAGTTTGTGATGCATGTTAGATGGCCAAGAGCCATCAGCTTCCTTATTCTCGTTCAACTAGTGAGTCCAAAGCTCCTTTAGAGTTTATTTATTCAGATGTTTGGGGTCCTGGACCCGTTTCTGTAGGCAGACAAAAGTACTATGTTAGTTTTATTGATGATTTCAGCAAGTTTTGTTGGATCTATTTGCTCAAAAATTAATCTGATGTGTTTGACAAATTTCACCTCTTTCAAGCTCATGTTGAACGTCTTTTTAATCATAAAATTCTTGCTATGCAAACAGACTGGGGAGGTGAATACCAAAGGTTAAACTCCTTCTTTGAGCGCATTGCATTGTTCATCATGTGTCATGCCCCCATGCCCATCAATAGAATGGAGCCGCTGAAAGAAAACATAGACACATCGTGGAAGTTGGTCTCTCCCTTTTGGCTCATGCATTCATGCCACTAAAAATTTGGGACGAAGCGTTCCTCACCGCTGTCTATCTTATCAATCGTGTTCCTAGTAGAGTTATCAAAAATCAAACTCCCCTAGAACGTCTCTTTGGTACTAAACCAGACTACACTTTTCTTTTGCATTTTTCGGTGAGCCGTGTGGCCCAATTTGCGCCCTTTCAACAAGCACAAGCTTGAGTTTCGCTCCAAGCAATGTGCCTTCTTGGGTTATAGTAGTCTTCACAAAGGATATAAATGTCTCGATATTTCCTCCAGACGTGTCTATATTTCTCGCGACGTTGTTTTTGATGAACAAGTCTTTCCATTTGCTAAACTCCATTCCAATGCCGGCGCACAACTTCGCAAAGAACTTGTCCTTTTACCTCCTCATCTTCTACCATCTAGCTTGCTTCAAGGAGTGGATTCAGCTGCGGGCCCTATGTCAATATCTAATACTTTTGATGATAATCATGCTAAAAGTGTGCAGGGAACTGGGCAAGAAATCAGTGAAGAAATGGGTGAAAATAATCTTGATTTTATGCGTCAAGGTATGCATGCAGCAGAGGATCTGGGTGTAGCTCCCGAAACTGATTCTGGCGGGAGTATCCCCTCAGGATCGGTTCCTGACGTAGCGGCAGCGCAATCTACCGCGGGATCGGCGTCGCCAGATGCGTCAGGCGGGCGGGCAGCCAGGCGGGCCCTCTGCCACGCTGTCCCCCGGTCGATCGTCATCCGCCCCAAGGACAAGCAGGCCACCCTCACGTGCCCCTGGTCGGCCCGCTTCTATGCCTCTGGGAGACCCACGTGGCGGTCCTCGTTCGTTGCGTGCGGCTCAGGCGCACTCCCGCCATTGCAGTCTCCAGCGGCCAGTGAGGATCTGCCAAGTGGCAGTTCCCCACGGGCGGCTACGCCGGATCTCGCTATCTCGCCACAGGAGTTCACCTCAGGATCTGCTGCGGTCGGGTCTAGATCTTCTGTGGCTGCGTCCGACTCTGCCATCTCTGCTCCCCAAAATCGACTGCAACTTCAAGCCACACAACCGGCTCCGCCTCCTCCTGTGCGTCTGCAAACCTGGTCACAAAGTGGTATTGTTAAACCCAAAGTTTATAAAGATGGTTGTGTTTGTTGGGGGTCTTTTTGTGCCACAGGTGAACCAAAGAATGTACGTGAAGCTCTTGGTGATCCAAAGTGGAAGAAGGCCATGGATGAGGAATACTTGGCTCTCATGGATTACACAACCTGGCATTTGGTTCCACCAGTCAGGGGTAGCAATGTGAGTGACTGCAAATGGGTGTACAAAATAAAGAGGAAGTCTGATGGCACCATTGACAGGTACAAGGCTCATTTGGTTGCCAAAGGTTTCAAACAAAGGTATGGACTTGACTACGAAGATACTTTCAGTCCTGTAGTGAAGGCTGCCACCATTAGGTTAGTTCTCTCAGTTGCGGTCGCTAGAAATTGGTGCATTCGACAACTAGATGTAAAGAACGCGTTTTTGCACGGTGTTCTGGAAGAGGAAGTCTTTATGAGGAAACCCCCTGGGTATGAAAGTTCAAGCTCACCACATCAGGTTTGCAAGCTTGATAAGGCTCTATATGGTTTGAAACAGGCACCCCGAGCTTAATTGGTACTCTCGTTTGTATTCCAAGTTACAGTCTCTTGGGTTTACTGCGTGAAAAGGAGATACCTCATTGTTCTTCTATCGTCGGCATGGAATCATCATCTTTATGCTTATCTATGTTGATGATGTTGTTCTTACAAGTTCCTCTCCTGCAGCAGTTGAGTCCCTTCTCAAGGACTTACGTATGGATTTTGCGCTCAAGGATTTAGGGCCTCTACATTTCTTTCTTGGAATTGAGGTGAAGCCGGTTGCAAGTGGTATTCTGTTGTCACAAAAAAATATGTGCAAGAAATCCTTCAGCGCATTGGGATGAAAGGTTGCAAATCTTCTCCTACACTTTGTCTCTCTCTGAAAAATTGTCTCTTCATGATGGGGAACTACTTGCACTAGATGACTCCACTCGGTACAGGAGTGTTGTGGGAGCACTATAGTACCTTACTTTGAATCCGCCAGATATTTCTTATGCAGTTAATAAGGTCTGTCAGTTCTTCCATGCTCCCACTTTTGTTCATTGGACTGCATAAAAAGGATTCTTAGATATTTTCAAGGAATGCATGGTCTTGGACTTACACTTTGCAAGTCTGACTCCATGCTTGTCAGTGCTTTTTTTGTGATGCTGATTGGGCAGGTTGTCTTGATGACAGAAGGTCTACAGGAGGTTTTGCAGTATTTCTTGGAAGTAATCTAGTTTCCTGTAGTGCTCGTAAGCAAGCTATTGTATCCAGGTCAAGCACGGAGGCAGAGTATAAAGCCTTAGCTAATGCAACTGTCGAGATTATTTGGGTGCAGAATATGTCGGCAGAATTGGGTCTTCATCATCCTCGAGCTGCATCACTTTAGTGTGATAACCTTGGTGCTACATATTTGACTGCTAATCATGTTTGCCATGCTAGAACAAAGCATATATAGATAGACTATCACTTTGTTCGAGAACGGGTGGCCAATAAACTGCTGAATATTCGGTTTTGTCCCTACGGGTGATCAGGTTGCAGATAGGTTTACTAAACCCCTTTCTTTCAGGCAGCTAGAAGCTTTTCGACACAATCACAGGAGGGGTAGTGTCAAGCATTGTATAGTATGGTGTATCTATAAACTGTATATAGCTATAGATTGCGTGCGTGTGTTTGTTGTAACCATGTTAGGATAGGTCAGGGCTGTTGAGATTGATTCGGTTTAGCTAGTTTCCTTCTAGATCAATCCACAGCCCTAACCTCCTAACCTCCTCTGTAATCTTGTGCCATTATATAACACGCACGCGTCCCTGCTTAATTGCATACGCTTTAGCCTCACGTTTCACATCCAAAAATGTCATGCCACGTTTTTTTAACAAACAGTAAGCCTAATCGCAAATGATTTAGGATTTCCAAATAGGGGGACCACCAACTTTTTGCTTCACCATTGCTAAAAGAAATTCTTTTAAAACGAGAGCTCCCTATTGGATTTCCATTAACAGAAATCACAATGTCTTACATACTACTAACTACCACTACAAGCTACACTGCCAACACATAAGCAAGAACATATCGAAACGATGTGCTCTCGTGATGATGCAAAGCTGGGCATCTCCACCCCCACAAGGATCGCAAACCAGGGGGAGGCCACATGCAGCCAATGCCCTAGCAACGAAAGTTCTAACACATAGTCCGAAACTACGCACCACTCCTGCGAAGTCCCACACGTCAGGCTCTCCAGGCAAGAGGATGTTATTTACCATCAAGCACAACACAACCAAGGGTTCGCCAAGTGCAAATATATCTAGGAAAGCAGGAAAAAAAGGTGGAGCAACTAGAACAACAAGCGAGGTGCGAGAAGAGGAAAATCTTCAGGGGGAAGGGCTTCACCCAGCAGTTATCCTGTGGGTCATCTTCCACCCCAAAGTCGCTCAGAAGATCTCCCCTGCTATCATATCAACCTTTTTTATGCCCTCCATCATTGTTCATCGTCATTTTTGGGTTTCTTCGCAAAACAAGCCAACCATGCAACATTTCAATGATCAGATTAACAGGCATACAAGGACCATTATGGCAGCAATCCCAACTCTAACTAGAGATTTTTCATCTTTGTTGAGCTGTCTCAACCACACATTGAACAGGCCTGAACAGTATTAGCCACCTGTTGTAACCGAAGGCACATTGTATAACATTCCATAATATTTTTGCTTTAGAACACTTCGGGAGTAAATGGTCAACACTCTCATCCTGCATACAGAAAGGACATTTTTTGTCCCCTTCCCAACCTCTTCTCCACAAGTTATCTCTGGTTAGGATACTATTGCGCAATACTAACCATAAAAAACATTAACTCTAGGTGGTATATTAGTCTTCCAAAGAACTTTATGAGGGTATTTCACCCCATTTTCAATTAGGTATCTATAATAAGATTTAACTATATATACACCAATTTTACATAGTGTCAAGAAAATTTTATCTCTCTCCTCATTCAAAACAACACCAGAGCAACTCTCTATTATATGATGCCATAATTTTAGTGATTCTCCATATAAAGTTCTTCTTTTTAGATATTTAGCAAAAATGACATCCCACCAATGCCCTTTTTGATTATCAAGTTTCCAACAACACTTGGCCGGCAAACTAATGATTTGTTTTCGTAAATCCTTAACACCGAGCTCACCTTTACATTTCAATCTACAGACTCAAGACCATTTGATTAGATAGTAACGTTTCTTACCATTCCCCCCATGTCAGAAAAAAATATCGCATGTATTTATCAAGCCTTTCAATAAAAGGCCTTGGACAACAAAAACATAGACATGAAACAATAAGCAATACTGGACAAGGAAGAGTTAAGGAAAGTTAATCTACCACCCCTAGAAGCCACATTCCTAATCTAGGATTCACATATGTTAAAATACTTAGTATCAACATATTCTCAATCCACATTTCAAAGAGTAGTATAGCTAACAAGAATCCCAAGAGATATTTCCTGGGAAAGTGACCAATTTGAACAATTGAATAAATCAGCATGGAAATTAAGGATATCATCACTTCCTCCCGCAAATAGTATTTCACTTTTCAGGAAATTTAATTTCAACCCTGACATGAACTCAAACATGTAGATCAATAACTTAAGGTTAACAGATTTCTCAGGATTTTGTTCTATGCAGAGCACAATATCATCCGCATACCATAGGAAGGCAACACCATGACCAGATATGTTAGTTGCCAGACCAGTAGAAGGTTTTTCTTTTGGGCATTGGTTACCATTTTAGTCAGACATTCCACAACCAGATTGCACAAAAGTGGGGATAAGGCCTGTTCTGGAGCTATGCTTGAGGAATCCATTGCCAGAGGCTTCTTCATGAACCTTGGCGCCTCCATCAATATATGTGAGTAGTTCCATCAGGACCTTAGGGTCTATAGTAGTAGCTAGACGACTCTCTCTCTCTCTCTCTCTCTCTCTCTCTCTCTCTCTCTCTCTCTCTCTCTCTCTCTCTCTCTCTCTCTCTCTCTCTCTGGATCTTCAATACCATGTTCCCTTGAGCTGCCTCACATGATCGGGATCAATTCTATGTAATCGGTGGTGTGTTTGTTGGGATCAATTGTTCAAACCAATTGAATCTTTTAAGGTTTTCTTGTTGTATAATTGAATAGCTTTGCATACTCTTCGATCTATCTATCATCTTTGGCCAAGTTCGATGAGTTTTTCTTCAGAGGGAGTGGTGCTTTGTAGTGGGTTCAATCTTGCGGTGCTCTATATCCAAGTGACAAAAAGGTACAAGACACATATTTGTATTGTTACCACTAAGGATAAAACGGTGGTGTCTCGTCATATTAATTGATTTTTGTTGTCTATATTATGTCATCATGCTTATTGCAATGCTCTGTTTCTTGTGAACTTAATACCTCGAGATGCATGCTAGATTGAGATTGGGGGCGGGGGGGGTATTAGTAGTAGATGCAGCTAGATTAACGGCCTACTTGTCACAGACGTAATGTCTATATGAGAGTATACCATGAATGATCATAGTCATAAATATTGCAATATGCAAGGAACATGTGGAAGTTCGGGGAGGGGTGTAGGCGCTGCGAGAGTGGTAACGGTTAGGCATAATGCAAGGAACATGTGGAAGTTGTCTACGCACCATAGACTGGGCCTCTGTGCACCTTGGAGCTACATGGGCTCTTTTGGGCCACTAAACCATAGAGCTTCAGCCTTTCAGTTTGGCCCATACTTAATTAGACAGAATGTTTGTCTGTGAGGACAAGAATAGTACACCCCTAGTTCTGATTAAGTATGTCTTATTGACCAAAAGTAAGGATAAATTGAAGAAGCTAGAATGAATGGCTATAATTAAATGCCCAACAAATGTGATTGGACGGCCAAAAATGTTGAATGCGTGAGAGGGCAGGAAAGTAGTTCGATTCTACTGTCCTAAATTCTCTAACTGCAGTAGTTTCTTGATATATATGTTCAGAAAAATACTTCATATTTTAAATTTGTGCACATATAATTACGAAGGATAAATTTGCCTCAACTCATAAAAAAGAAAAGAATCTGGGTCCACCCCACATTTCCTTCATCGTGTTCCTAAAGCAATATGTTTGTGTTGACCATGTATTGTATTACAAGGTGGTAAACTACCAAGAAATTAGCTGATACCCATTGCAAACTTCCAATTCTCCGTGGACCAGAATTTAATGAGTGTGCACTGCAATCCCACTCGCTGTCCATCCAAGCAAGAGAGTCTCCGGTCTGGGTTAATTGCTAGGCCCTGGATCGACGCGTGCTGTTTTTCTTATGCTTTTACAATTTCTACACATAATATAATTCAACAATCTTTCTCTCAAACTGGATATATATCACATATTCTACATCCACTTGATCAATTCCATGAGCCTTGAGGTGGACTTTGCGATGCCAAGTCTTGCACCAAGTCGTCGTCTGTTGCAATTACTCTACTGCCTGCTCCCCACACCAGCTTGCAAACATGGTCACCTAATGACAGCGCAAGCAGGCACGAATACGTAGCAAGCAGCCTGACCATGCATACAGCTAGATGATTTATTTTCTTTCTCGTATTTTTTGTAGTATAATATATCGGCAAGATAGATGCAGCAGTACATCACTGAAGATGGATTAATAGCAGGTGGCTGTGGCGGCCTCATACCCGGCAGATGTCCTGGTTGAGGAATGCACCGGACTGGTGGGTGCCCCATACCCGGCGGGCGTCCTGGTTGGGACCTCAGGTATTAGATGTTAGGTTTGGCTGCAAGGTCTGTTTGGTATTAGGCCCAAACTATCAGCATTCCTATATCAACTAGATAAGAGTAGCGACAGATGTTGCCTAGACGGTGGTTTTAGTCTTACTATTTGTACGACTTTATAAGGTCTTGTGTGAATAATTAATAAAGTGGTTACATGCCGATTCAGATGCAGAGGCCGAGGGTCCTCCTCATTTTCAGAAAAAAAAATTCTTGAGACTATGAACTAATTAAACTATGTGGGCTCATCTATACTATCCAGCTACATAGGTTGTACGTACCTGTCGACTTTATTGTGCACAGAACATTTTTTGGTGATGAAGAAATTCCATGCACGTACGGTGAATAGTCAATAAAAGATCAAAAATATCAAATAGGAATCGACAACGGATCGACCGATGCGGACATTCATACCCATCGATCTAGAACTCCGAGAACATTCTACAGCACCATCGGCGTCATCGTTTACTATGAGTGACCGGCACACAACAACGTATTACCTGTTGCATAAGCGCCTAAACCGAAATGGGTCAGCAGCTAGCTCAGCTCGCACATTTTCTTCTTCCACTTTTAAGCCTTACTAGGAGGAGATGCGTTACTTGGCGTGCTACAAAGGGAATGCAAGGGTGGCACTCTGAGTTTCTCACGCAACCACACCATACCATACTGTGTGCGTAGCATGGCCAATGCGCGTGTTCATCTTCATCATCATCCTCATCCTCGTCTTTGGTCTTTTTATATTTCCTTTCCATGAATGCCATAAAATATCCCCACCCCAGCATAAGCGACCATGAGGCCTATATAAACATCTAATATTTGAATTGGAATCCAAAGTTCAAAACAAAAAATTAAAACAAAACTAATATCTACTATACAGATATAAAACAACTCTAGCATGTATAAATAAAAAAGAAGGATGTGGCTAGATCTCAGTCGACTGAGACTTAACCAAGTCTCAATCATACGACACAACATATAAAATAAAGAACGAAAAAATTAAAAAAAAGTTTTGAACGGATCTTCATGTAAGATCTCACAAATATAGAATCGTTAAGTCTCAGTCGATTGAGATTTAGCAACCCCGAAAAAAGAAACAATATTATGTATGCGTGTATACCTATTATCTACTCTACACATACGAAAGACAAAACAAAAGCCAAATGGCCATGTGTAGAAATAGTATATGGAACAATAGAATATGGTGCGGTTGATGTATGCACTGGCTAGCTTAGCCACACTCACACTCGATCCTCCAGCTCCTCTCCTCATCTTCCTATATAACACACGCACTTGCCTCTGCTGCTCCTCTACCTACCTATACTGCCTCCATTTCCACACAGCCTTTAGCTAATTAAGCTACCACTTTTCCTAGCTAAGCATCTTCTTGAGTTGTCCGTGGTGATCGGATGGACAGCGCGAGGAGCTGTCTCGTGGACGACGTGAGCAGCGGCGCGTCCACGGGCAAGAAGGCCTCTCCGGCGCCGGCCGCGCCGGCGACCAAGCCGCTGCAGCGCGTCGGCAGCGGGGCCAGCGCGGTCATGGACGCGCCGGAGCCCGGCGCCGAGGCGGACTCCGGCCGTGGCGGGCGGCTGCCGTCGTCCAAGTACAAGGGCGTGGTGCCGCAGCCCAACGGGCGGTGGGGTGCGCAGATCTACGAGCGCCACCAGCGCGTCTGGCTCGGCACTTTCACGGGCGAGGCCGAGGCTGCGCGCGCCTACGACACGGCGGCGCAGCGCTTCCGCGGCCGCGATGCAGTCACCAACTTCCGCCCGCTCGCCGAGTCCGAACCGGAGGACGCCGCCGAGCTCCGCTTCCTCGCCGCCCGCTCCAAGGCCGAGGTCGTGGACATGCTGCGCAAGCACATCTACCCCGACGAGCTGGCGCAGCACAAGCGCGCCTTCTTCGCCTCAGCGTCGTCGTCCCCTACGTCGTCGTCGTCAGCTCCCGCGTCGTCGGCTCCTTCAGCCGCGGCGCCTTCCGCGGCGACGCGGCGCGAGCACCTGTTCGACAAGACGGCCACGCCGAGCGACGTGGGGAAGCTGAACCGGCTGGTTATCCCCAAGCAGCACGCCGAGAAGCACTTCCCGCTGCAGCTTCCTTCTTCCAGCGCCGCCGTGCCAGGCGAGTGCAAGGGCGTGCTGCTCAACTTCGATGACGCGGTCGGAAAGACGTGGAGGTTCCGGTACTCTTACTGGAACAGCAGCCAGAGCTACGTGCTCACAATGGGGTGGAGCCGCTTCGTCAAGGAGAAGGGCCTGCACGCCGGCGACGCGGTTGGGTTCTACCGCTCCGCCTCCGGCAACAATCAGCTCTTCATCGACTGCAAGCTCCGGTCCAAGACCACGACGACGACGACGACCTTCCTTAACGCGGTGGCCGCCCCGTCGGCGGCACCGGTGACGAGGACCGTGCGACTCTTCGGCGTCGACCTTCCCACGGCACCGGCGCCCGAGCGCGAGGAGTACGGCATGACCAAGACAAACAAGAAATCCATGGACGCCAGCGTAGCGGCGCCCACTCCGGTGCACGCGGTCTGGAAGAAGCGGTGCGTAGACTTCGCGCTGACCTATAGACATGCCACCACCTCACAGTGCCCGAGGTCAAGAGATCAACTAGAAGGAGTACAAGGAGCAGGGAGCACATTTGCGCTATAGACTTGTCACCACTCGCCACACAGACACGCCCGGGGTCAAAATATCAGCTGGAATCAGGAGCGTAAATACTCTCATTCACGTAATAGTAATGGGAAAGTAGTATATGTAGCGGGTTTTTGTTTTTTCGAAAAAAGTTCCGATATGTCCATCAAACTTAGTATAATAGTTTAGCTAAGTAGCAGTCGTCTGAGACTTGTTTATGTCTCACTTGATGCAATATTCGTTCGACCTTGCGTGTGGAGGTCCGTGCAAAAAATATTGTTTAACTTTTTTCTTTTTTCTTTTTTCCTATTATATACTACGTCATTTGATTGGGACTTGTTTAAATCTCAGTCGACTGAGACCTAGTCACACCCTTACTATAAAGAACAAAAACATCAAAAGTAATGGGAGTTGCATCCGGACTAGTAGACTACCTAGCGGCGACTATAAGCACTGAAGCAAATTGAAGGCGTGCCGCCGTTATCTTCTCTCCCTCACCATAGCTGGGCAAACCTTATCGTAGTATAAATAATCGGGAGGTTTTTGTGCTAAGGACTCAAGGGGCCAGTGCATCCAATTAGTAACGATCGATGATGAACAGAAGCGTTAATCGGAAGGATCTAACATGTAGACATACGAACACCATACAAATGAAGGCCAAATCCAACACTACTTGTTGCCGGGCTGGCTCAGTAGTACCCTCGGGCGCATTCATTCGTTCTTCATTGGTTCTTTGTTCATTTTTTTGCTTTCTTTTGTTTATATTTTGTGAAATTTTATAAATACACGTATTCCGAAATTAAATAAAACTTTTTCCATTCATTAGAAAAATGTTTAGTCATTGGAACATTGCTTGCGTAACTTAGAAAAAAATTCCACTCTTCAGAACAATGTATGTGACATTTAAAAATGTTAATATGTTTCAAAATAATATTTGTGACATTTAAAAAAATTATCAAGTGCAAATAAATGTTTGTGTAATTTCAAAAAAAGTTTCATACCAAAAGAAAAATCTTTATGATGTATAAAAATGTTGATGTGTTAGAAAACTGTATTCGTGAAATTTGTAAAAAAATATGTTTATACAATGTGAAACATCATGTATTTTGAAAATTCGTTTCTTACCATCCAAACAAATATTGAACATGTATACAAAAAGAATTAACATCTATCCAAAAAAATTAAATATGTATTCGAAAAAAAGGTCAACCATGTATTTGAAAAAAATGTTCACCATGTACTTGAAAACGTTCGGCAGGTATCAGAAACATGTTCCATGTGTAAACGAAAATTGTTCAACATGTATTTTCAAAATATTTATCACATACTTTTTTAAATGTTCAAGGTGTATCTGAAAAATATTTCACATGTATTAAAAAATGTTCAATGTATATATAAAATGTTTCAGATGTATTTGAAAAAATATTGGTCATGTATTTGAAAAATGGTAAGTGTGATAAAATGTAAAATGGTATATGCAAAATGTAAAAGGAATATAAAAATAGTGAAAATCTAATTGAAAAAACTAAAAAGTACAATAAAAAAGGGTGAAAAGGAAACATAAAATTTAAAAACGATAGAAAAATCGATGAAAACCATAAAGAAAAACACACAAAAAAGAAGAACCCCGCGAACCACCCTAACAACACACCAGACAAAACCGGTGGAAAGTTCCATAAACCGGTGTTCAGAACATCGCTGCAAACCACTTCGCCAGACAAGCCCAATCGGATGACACAATAGGTTGTGCCATAGGCGACGCGGAGCTACGTTTCACTCCATGACTTGCGTCATCCTAAACATGGAACGTGATTTTCTAGCTTTTCCTAAGGATGCGGCCCTGTAGGTGACCATGGTCAGGCGTGGCAGATCCTATGACCCACTACACCTTGAAGACAACAACATAACAGAGGAGGTTCTGAAGGGTCCTTTGGTCCTTTCACGATGGCACCACATTAACTATTGACTACATGGTTAACTAATTCTAGGCCCATCAGAGCATCTCCAGCCGTTGGCCCCCCAGGACGCATAAAAATCGCCCCCTGGGGACGAGCCGGCGATACAATTGATGCTGGGGGCGGTTTTGCGCCCAGTCGTCGCCCCCAGCTCGCCCCCAAGCGCCGATATTTGCCCACTCTTCAGCCCATTTCGGCGAATAAAGGGCCCATATGGGCGATAATAGGCCCATATTCGGCGTGGTTCGCCGTGGCTCGGCGTTCGATTATGCGCCGAATTTTTTTTGATCACATATTTCATCACAGAAAAATCAAATACTTCAACAAAATAGTACAACAACAACTAGTTCAATACAAATTATATAGTTCAATAAATAAAAACTCATATTTCATCACACGTCGCGCCCGACATCGCCCTTGAGCCTCCATAGGTGCTCTATCAGATCATGCTGTAGTTGATGATGCACCTGTGGGTCTCGGATCTCCTGACGCATACTGCGATAGGCAGTCCAGGTTGCCGGTAGCTGGTGATCAACTTCGACTAGAGGACCCTGCCTGTAGTATGGTTCAGTGTCAAACACTGGGTCTTCTTGCTCGCTCTCGATGATCATGTTGTGCAAGATGACACAGCAAGTCATAATCTCCCACATTTGATCTTTCGACCAGGTCTGAGCGGGGTACCGGACAACAGCAAATCAAGATTGGAGCACACCAAATGCCCGCTCGACATCCTTCCTGCAAGCCTCCTGAATATTCACAAACCAGGCGTTCTTGCCTCCTGGCACAGGGTTTGAGATCGTCTTCACAAATGTCGACCATCTCGGATAGATGCCATCAGCTAGATAGTACCCCTTGTTGTAGTGCCGCCCATTGATCTCGAAGTTCACCGGTGGAGAATGACCTTCAACAAGCTTGGCAAAGATAGGAGAGCACTGCAGTACGTTGATGTCATTGTGAGTTCCTGGCATACCAAAGAAGGAGTGCCAAATCCAGAGGTCCTGTGTGGCCACCGCCTCAAGTACCACACTACAACCGCCTTTGGCGCCTTTGTACATCCCCTGCCAAGCAAATGGGCAATTCTTTCATTTCCAATGCATGCAGTCGATGCTTCCAAGCATCCCAGGAAATCCTCTTGCTGCATTCTGTGCTAGGATCCGAGTAGTGTCTTCCGCATTGGGTGTTCTCAAGTATTGAGGTCCAAACACTGCCACCACTGCCCGATAGAACTTGTAGAAACACTCTATGCTGGTGGACTCGGCCATGCGCCCATAGTCGTCGAGTGAATCACCGGGAGCTCCGTATGCAAGCATCCTCATCGCTGTCGTGCACTTCTGGATCGAGGTGAATCCAAGTTTTCCGGTGCAATCCATCTTGCACTTGAAGTAGTTGTCGAACTCCTGGATGGAATTCACAATTCTGAGGAAGAGCTTTCGGCTCATCCGATAACGGTGCCGAAAGGTTTTGTCGCCGTGAAGTGGAGCATCGGCGAAGTAGTCAGAGTAGAGCATGCAGTAGCCTTCGAGACGATGCCGGTTTTTTGCTTTCACCCGCCCCGGCGCCGAGCCACCTCGCCGAGCCTTTTCATTGCTCACCAGCAGCTGGGTGAGGGCGGCGAGCACCATCAGATGCTCTTCTTCCTGGACGTCGACCTCGGTTTCCTCCTCCAGCAGCGCGGTGAGCGCTTCCTCGTCATCCGAGTCCATCACCGAGGCAGTCAAATTGCCGAACACCTTGCGCCCGGTGGGCGTGCACCCGCTGCTAAACTGCCCATCCGCGGCCGGAAACGCCCAGCTGCTGTTGGAGGGGCTGCCGCGGCGAACCTCTGCTATTTTTCTCGCGGGGAATGGCTATCTCGCAGTGAAGGGCGGCGGGTGGCGCCGGAGTATAGCTAGTGGCGGCCGAGGGCGCGGGGGGTGGAAGGCGAGTTGGGGAAGAAAATCTTGACATTTTACCTCATGGTGTGGGCCAGCCGCACTTTTCCCTTGCGCCGGAGCCCCCGATCGCCCCCCAGTGCGCCGGGTTCGGCCTGCGGCCGCCGGGCGGAAAAAAAGGCCGAAACGGCGCTTTTCGTTGTCCTGGGGGCGCGATTGGGGCGTTTTTTTGGCGCCGGCGCCGAAAAAGTGGCCTAGGGGGGCCTGTTGGGGGCGCGGCCGGAGATGCTCTCACATTCATTGGACATATGTTGCAAGTGATTGTGAAACTGCAGTGAAAGATACTGCGATGTCAACAAACTCGAATTACGAAGCAATCGTGAGGGATATAACTGCTACTAAGGTGGTGTTTGGTTCTCTAGTCTAGGACTTTTTCTAGTTCCTAGGACTTTTTGAAAAAGACTCTCAAGGAGGTGCTTCTAAGGACTTTTAGCAAAAAGTCTCAAAAAAGTCTCCCTGTTTGGTTTGCTAGGGACTTTTTTTAGTCCCAACGTAAAATAGTCCCTGGAACCAAACACCCCCTAAGTCTAAGTTTGCCGTATGCAACTTTAGCCTTGGAGATACGAAGAGTAATTATGAGGCTCATAATGGTTCAAAGAAAAAAAAGAGGCATAATTTAGCAAAGTATGCTTTATCTCTAGATGTAGGCCACCATATATGGCTTTGTACTGATGAATTTGAACATTGTTGTTGAATAAAGTGGAGCGAAGATCTTCTCGACAAAAAGGAAACAACATGTGTTTTGAGAAGTATGCTCTAGTGTCATGGTGACGTTGTTCAGATGTTTTACTTGAATAAAAGTCATCTGGCTCCAATCTCGTCTCGATAGCACTTGGTCTTGTGTTGCCATAGAACTCTGAATTTTTATCTCCGCCTATCTTATTGGAAGACATGCTGGTGCTTGTTGTCATACTTCGGCATGGCTCTATGCCATAGTCGATGACAATGCCATCTTATTCAACACCCCTTTGGCTCTAGCTTTTACTAGTACGGTAGTCGTGTTTGCGTCGCCACACTAGCATGGCTTGTCATCTCGACGGGTCTTTGATGATAATTTCTGCAAGTTGTCCATAGTACCGTGTGAGTTATTGCCATTGTATCCAATGTTCTTTTCGTGTAATATCATAAGCATAGATATTAAGAAAAACTTGTCATTGTGTTTCAAAGACACAGTCTTACCGCGTGTAAAAGTCAAGGTAGTGGATTGGCTAGCTCTTTTTTTTACACAAAACTCAGAGATCTTTATTGCTTAATGGAAATTGGATTACCATCAGTCAGAAGGGTTCTAACAAGAAACCACGGACTTTCAGCAATCCAGCAATCGGTACTGCTAAGACTAGTAGCATATTTAGCACATAAATCAGTCGGAGTGTTAGCTTCCCTCATAACGATCGACTAGCTCAGTTTGAGCAGCAGAGATAAAAGAGGAGAGCGTACGACATGGGTGGTCCATAGATAAACAAGAGGGAACGCGCCATGGCGACTGTTGCAACTTGGCAACTTTTAATTACCACATACCGGTGGAGTACGACGACCACGGCGATCTCGGAGAAAGAAGCCGGAGACTGAGCGAAGTTACCTCGTCAGTTCGCCGGACAATCTGTCGGTGTTTGGCCCCGCGCCCCGCGCCTCCGCCTCTGCTGTACCTGTACACCACGACCTGCCTCTGACTACCAATGCCCGAAGAATGAGCTTGCGATTCCTCACCATGCGCACGTACTATTGCCCACGACCTGCCCCGCCAGCATCCATGCATGCACGTGATGGATCGGCGGAGTACATGTAGTAGGAGTATGTTTTCTCTTTGTTCAGACGGAAATTACTCCTTATCTTATCGCCCCAACATACACCAAACCTCTGACACTGCAACTTGTGTATATTCTTACGCTGCCTGCACGTTGCGGCGATCGCGTGAGGAATCAGCGGCGCCTTGCCGGGGGAGGGGTAGAGTTGAAACGGTCGTGCCGCACTGATATTTCTGATCTAATCTATATGTGGACTTGTCACCGCCCCACAGTGCCCGAGGTCAAGAGATCAACTACAAGCAGCAGGGAGTGCTCCAACATTTTCTCTAGACCTGTCACAGCTCATCACACAGTGCCCGAGGTCAAGAGATCAACAGCGCAAATAGGACCGCAAGTGGCCAAATTGAACTTGCGAAGAGCCAAGAGCCAACTAACTCTTGACCGACTCACACTCACATACTCCACGGTAGTTATGTGGTGCTTACTCAAACTATTTATTGCAGGTCAATGATGTGCCCAGCAGCCCGGCTGCAGACACGCATACTAGCTTAACTTGCGTGTACAGTTCCTATCGATATCGATGTTACGGTACTGCAAACCAATTAAACTTTATCCTCGTTTGTCAAGGGAGTGTCAGGCCAGCGGCCAGCAGCCAGGCAGGACAGAGCGCTTGCCGTGGTCGATCAATTTCCGCCCAAATGCCGAGCCAAGTTGAGTGGGTGCGTTGCGGCGCCGGGAGTTGCACGCCAAAGTGAAACTAGCTAACTTCTACGTTTATTACCTCCACATGCATGGGACAACAAATATAAGGCCTCGAACATCATAGAAATTTCCTATATATCTGGAATTTCGATTTGAAACCTCTCATTCATGCATGATGAGTGTGGTATCATAAAGCTAGTAGGACCATCATATACTAATTAACCGAGCCTATCTCAAACTTGCTTGCGCATGCACATGTCTGGGGAGTAGCTTCTTGCGCCCATTTATTCTGCTAATTTCATTCGGAAAAAATATTTTGGTAATTTTCGTTAGACAACAGAACTACCGAATTAAAGAAAATTCCTCCCACGGGACGCCGGTATCATGCATGATGCATGCATGTGAGGAACTTATCCGCAACGATATCGGATAAAAAGTAACGATATATAAATGATCAATAACAATAATACTACCACTTATCTGGTAAGTTTGTTGTTAAGATTTTCAACACCTAAAAAATCCATATATATTCATGGGTCCTCACCGCTCCCATTGATGCACCAAGACATGGTAAAAACAAATCACCTGCTGATCGATAGCATGCACTCAGAGAGAGATGAACGAACCATGCGTGGACAGCAGAGCTGCACGACACGAGCATCATCCCAAACTGGTCAAAGATGGCATAGAAAAGCATAGATCACGTACAATCAAGTTAATTATGCGCTTAATGATCAATCGTCATCGATCTGCGACGTCGGAAAGAAAAGCCCAACGCATGTCTTTTGATCTTGAGACGAACATGCTACCCATATTAATCATATCGATCATATCTATCTATCGAACAAGACCGGCCAATCTAGGTGGTGCGTATGATGTAAAGTGCCACATCAGTTGGATAAACCCCTGCGCACGTCGTATCGCCAAATCTCCAATTAAGTACGGGGTTAGTGCATGCTTGCGTATGCACCCACGTGCACATGTGTAATAAACGTACCCAATGGAGATATTCATGTAGGAGTAGTATATTGATACATATATATCTATTTATCTGATGACTTGTAACAACCCATGGATGAGTAAGCAGGCACTCAAGGACGTAATCTCCACAGAAAAGCGTGCCCTTTCCGGCGATGATACGATCAGCAGGCGGTTGGGCTGCGCCTGCAGATGCGTGGTGATATATTCGATCATGTATGCATCGATTCGTCCGTGATAAACTATGGAAATTGGAAAGATGGATCGATGAGCATAAATAGGAACGTTCATATAATAGTTATATAGAAGTGTGTGAGGTAAGCTGTAAGCATGTTCGATTGAGTTGGAGGGATCGTGCACACAGATATTGATCGGAGATCGATGACAGATGCATCTTGGCATAAACTATTGAGAAGCCGCCGCGGAAGAATCACGTGTAAAGGCGTGACCTGGACACGCATGCATGCGGCACGCGAGATAAGGATGTATGGCTCTCTGGACCGCTCCTGCTGCATGTATTTTATGTTACCGGCCACATTCATCAGCATGGCCAACAGTCGGCGGCCTCTCTCTCCGTGTGTCTTTTGTATACAGAAAGCGTGAGCCTGAATGGGCGGAGTTTATGATGTGACAACACACATTTAGGCGCAACGCAGATGGATAGAGAGGAGGTAGCTGCCGCAACCATATCGATCGATCCATCGCTTCTTACCTTTAGACGCCCACGCAACTCAGGAAGCTGCGGTCGTCACCCACTTGCGCTGGCCGATTTCACTGTTTTGATCATTTTTGGAAACTTCAGTCAGATCTGACCTAGCTTTGTAAGTTTTTGCAGATCTGACCTTTTTCCTACCGCCATGGTCTTGGCAGTAGGAAACTTACCCACGTCAGCAACACCCCGATGGGTCGTGATTCTAGCTTTATTTAGAATGGTTCAATATGATGGATGTATTGAAGATGAAACCTAGTTCATATTGTAGTTTGAAGTTTTATTGATTCTATGATTCATATGCACATGACAGATCTTGGTTGAATATGATTGATGTTGGATAAATATGATGGACGTTGGTAGATGATTCATATCATCTAGTTGAATGGTTCAATATGATGGATGTGGTAAGTGATTCATATCCATATTTCAATGTTGTTGATTATAGCTTTATTTAGAATTGTTGATTATAGCTTTATTTAAAATCATTTGGATGCAAAATAGCGGAATCTTAGGGCATCTCCAACGATGACCCGCATCCGTCCGGAACACACTGTCTGGATCGTGGAAGCCATCCAACGCGACCCTGTATCAGTCTGCGGCGTGGTCCGAACGTGTTTTCTCCCGCAAACCGGAGACAAACGTGTGTGTGTGGGGGGGGGGGGGGGGCTATGCGGGAGTCCTCGCACGAGAAACGTCACTCTCTACTCCCTGGCCCGCCCAAACGGAAGGCGGAACCCACGCTTTTGGAGCATCCCACATTGTTTTCGCGCCAAAGCCCCCCACTCTCTTCTTCCATCCCCCGCCGCTCTCTGCTCAATTTCCGCTCTTTTCTACCACCATGTCCTTCCTTCCTTCCGCAGCAGACCTACACCCAAACGGCCACGCGGCAGTCCTACACCCAGACCGGTAATGGCACATAGCAACAACAGCATTGGGCCGTCGGAGAGCAGCAGCCAGAGGGGGAGGAGGAGGAAGACGACGACGGCGAGGACAATGATTCGGATGGTACAGTCGGCGATCCGAAGAAGAAGGGTAGAAGAGAAAGCTTGAACATGCGGGAGAACGAGTTGTTTTTCAATGCATGGTTGGCCACTAGCATTGATTTGATCCATGACATGGAGGAAAAAGGCACAACCTTTTGGAGGAACATTCATATAGCCGGCGATCCGAAGAAGAAGGGGAGAGGAGAAAGCTTGAACATGCGGGAGAACGAGATGTTGTGCAATGCATGGTTGGACACTAGCATTGATTTGATCCATGGCACGGAGCAAAAAGGCACAACCTTTTGGAGGAACATTCATATATGGTTCCATGAACACAAACATTTCGCGCCCTACTCCGAAATGATCATCCACAACCCTGAATGGAAGTCCCTAAACCATCGATGGTAGACCATCCAAGAGGTCGTGTCCAAGTATTGTGGGCACTTGAAGCAACTCATCGCACGATGGCCTAGCGGTGCTCAAATCACCGAACAAGTAAGTTAATCACTAGCCAGATATGCATTCTTTTGTTTCTCACTTGCTAGATATGCTTAGTGTTCTTGCTCACTTGCCTGAATTGCATAATTTTGTGGATCACTAGCCGGAGATGCATCACTAGCCGGAGATGCATAGTTATGTCGATCACTAGCTAGAGATGCATACTTTTGTTGATCACTAGTCGGAGATGCATAGTTTTGTTGATCACTAGCCGGACATGCATTGTTTTGTTGTTCACTAGCTAGCCTGATATGCATTCTTTTGTAGCCTACTCGTGCTTGTGTGGTGTACAAGAAGTTGGAGAGGAAGTTCTTCACTGTCATGCATTGTTGGTTGAAATTGCCATTCAACCGAAGTGGAACCTTGTCATAGCCAAGACCACCGCTCAAGCCAACGAGGAAGAAACCGGTGACCCTACCAACCCAACCCAAGAACCGCCAAAGAAGGTTAGAAGAAATTTACGAGGCAATAAGTGGGAGGAGGAGACGGCAAAGCGAGAAGGTGTGGCGGCCAAGCAGACGGAGAGGTTCGAAGATATCTTGGCGAAGAAGGAGGAGACATGCGTGAAGCTCTCACACATCAAGGATGAGAAGAAGGCAGAGAGGTTCAAACTATTGATGGATGCGACGGATAAGAAGATCAAGCTCAAAAAGAGGAGGACCGTGATCGAAGAGAGGAAGGTCGCGCTCAAGGACAAGAAGTTGCAGATCGCCGCCCTAGCGGAGGAGGCCAAGATGTTGACCTTGAATGTGGACTCTTTGGATGCCGACGCAAGAATCATCGTGTAATCCGTCCGCTACCAGATGTTGCAGCGGCAGAAAGATCAGTTGGCGGCGGCGGACGACAAAGACGCGGCGGAGGCGTACGCAGGCGGAGGGTGTCTACGCGGCGGCGACGCACCACCTTGATCGGGGAGGAAACGGCTAGGATTGCCGGTTCGGCAGGGCAGAAATGCATGGACTATCGGACCAATGTTCTTTTGGATTTGTACATGGAAAAACTAAGCATACTTGCATCTTTTTTATTTTAATCGGGCATGCGATCCGGCGCTGTGTGGATCGAAGTACATTTGAATTTGAATTTACTGGTGGACATATACATGCTAGCGTTGTATGGAGGCCCACCGCATCCGTGTCCGCGGACGGATGCTGGAGGAAATTTACGGGTCATCATTAGAGATGCACTCATGAACCTTTAAGGCCAACTCCACCGTGCGACCCCAAACGGACGTCCGTTTTGTACGGATTCTGTCCGTTTGGGTAGGGCAATGGGGTCGTGTCCGGGCATGTCCTGGGATGCGGTGGCCGCGCGCCCAGCGCGCGGCCGCATCCGTTTGCTCCATCCTGTCCGTCAGGGCAAAAAATGGCCTTATTTTCATCAAAACTAGTTTGCACGTCCAAATATTCGTCTGAAAATTAAAATAGTTTTACAACCCAATTGAAATTGTCTCTAATAAAATAGTTTTACAACCAAATCGAAATTGTCTTGACTGAACATAAAATGAACCAATACATCTATTGGTTGCCAATGTGATCCCACGCGTGCTCAACCAAGCCATTTTGAAAATTCAAATGAGTGTGCCAATCACGCATCTCACGGTGGAATTGGACAAACTGTTCAAATGTGGCCGGGTCTTGGTGCAGGGGCTCAATATTTTCACCTTGATAATCAAATTCTTGGTCGAAGATACTCTCATCACGCTCATCCTCGACGATCATGTTGTGCATGATCACACAAGCAGTCATCACCTCCCAAAGCTTCGTTTCATCCCATGACAGTGCAGGGATTTGAACGATACCCCATCGGGATTGAAGCACACCAAAAGCACGTTCCACATCCTTTCTAGCACTCTCTTGCATTTGGGCAAATCTCTTTCTCTTCTCACCTTGGGGTTTCGAGATTGTCTTCACAAAAGTTGACCACTGAGGTGTTCGGGAACGCAGTAATTTCAAAAATTTCCTACGCACACGCAAGATCATGGTGATGCATAGCAACGAGCGGGAGAGTGTAGTCCACGTACCCTCGTAGAACGTAAGCGGAAGCGAGTTATCAACGCGGTTGATGTAGTCGTACGTCTTCACGATCCGACCAATCCAAGTACCGAATGCACGGCACCTCCGAGTTCAGCACACGTTCAGCTCGATGACGTCCACGAACTCACGATCCAGCAGAGTGTCGAGGGGGAGTTTCGTCAGCACGATGATGTGATGACGGTGATGATGAAGCTACCGGCGTAGGGCTTCGCCTAAGCACTACAACGATATGATCGAGGTGGATTATGGTGGAGGGGGGCACCGCACACGACTAAGAGATCAATGATCAACTTGTGTGTCTATGGGTGCCCCCGCCCCCGTATATAAAGGAGCAAGGGGGGAGGCCGGCCGGCCTTGGTGCGCCCCAAGGAGAGGAGGAATCCTCCTCCTAGTAGGAGTAGGATTCATCCTTTCCTAGTCCTACTAGGAAGGGGGAAGGGGGAAGGAAAGAGAGGGAGAGGGAGAGGGAAAGAGGGGCCGCGCCCCCCTCCCCTAGTCCAATTCGGACTCCCCATGGGAGGGGCGCGCCACCTCCTGGGCTGCTGCCCTCTCTCTCCCCTAAGGCCCACTAAGGCCCAATACTTCCCTGGGGGGTTCCGGTAACCCCTCCGGCACTTCGGTTTTCTCCGAAACCACCTGGAACACTTTCGGTGTCTGAATATAGCCGTCCAATATATCAATCTTTATGTCTCGACCATTTCGAGACTCCTCGTCATGTCCGTGATCACATTCGGGACTCTGGACTACCTTCGGTACATCAAAACACATAGACTCATAATAGCGATCATCACCGAACGTTAAGCGTGCGGACCCTACGGGTTCGAGAACTATGTAGACATGACCGAGACACGTCTCCGGTCAATAACCAATAGCGGAACCTGGATGCTCATATTGTCTCCTACATATTCTACGAAGATCTTTATCGGTCAAACCGCATAACAACATACGTTGTTCCCTTTGTCATCGGTATGTTACTTGCCTGAGATTCGATCGTCGGTATCTCAATACCTAGTTCAATCTCGTTACCGGTAAATCTCTTTACTCATTCCGTAATACATCATCCCGCAACTAACTCATTAGTTGCATTGCTTGCAAGGCTTATAGTGATGTCCATTACCGAGAGGGCCCAAAGATACCTCTCCGACAATCGGAGTGACAAAACCTAATCTTGATCTATGCCAACTCAACAAGTACCATCGGAGACACCTGTAGAGCACATTTATAATCACCCAGTTACGTTGTGACATTTGGTAGCACACAAAGTGTTCCTCCGGTATTCGGGAGTTGCATAATCTCATAGTCATAGGAACATGTATATGTCATGAAGAAAGCAATAGCAACATACTAAACGATCAAGTGCTAAGCTAACGGAATGGGTCAAGTCAATCACATTATTCTCTAATGATGTGATCCCATTAATCAAATGGCAACTCATGTCTATGGCTAGGAAACTTAACCATCTTTGATTCAACGAGCTAGTCAAGTGGAGGCATACTAGTGACACTCTGTTTGTCTATGTATTCATACATGTACTAAGTTTCCGGTTAATACAATTCTAGCATGAATAATAAACATTTATCATGAAATAAGGAAATAAACAATAACTTTATTATTGCCTCTAGGGCATATTTCCTTCAGTCTCCCACTTGCACTAGAGTCAATAATCTAGTTCATATCGCCATGTGATTTAACACCAATAGTTCATATCACCATGTGATTAACACCCATGGTTCACATCGTCATGTGACCAACACTCAGAAGGTTTACTAGAGTCAGTAATCTTAGTTCACATCGCCATGTGATTAACACCCAAAGAGTACTAAGGTGTGATCATGTTTTGCTTGTGAGAGAAGTTTACTCAACGGGTCTACCATATTCAGATCCGTATGTATTTTGCAAATTTCTATGTCAACAATGCTCTGCACGGAGCTACTCTAGCTAATTGCTCTCACTTTCAATATGTATCCAGATTGAGACTTAGAGTCATCTGGATCACTGTCAAAACTTGCATCAACGTAACCTTCTACGACGAACCTTTTGTCACCTCCATAATCGAGAAACATATCCTCATTCCACTAAGGATAATTTTGACCACTGTCCAGTGATCTACTCCTTGATCACTATTGTACTCCCTTGCCAAACTCATTGTAGGGTATGCAATAGATCTGGTACACAGCATGGCATACTTCATAGAACCTATGGCTGAGGCATAGGGAATGACTTTCATTCTCTTTCTATCTTCTGCCGTGGTCGGGCTTTGAGTCTTACTCAATTTCACACCTTGCAACACAGGCAAGAACTCTTTCTTTGACTGTTCCATTTTGAAGTACTTCAAAATATTGTCAAGGTATGTACTCATTGAAAAAAAACTTGTCAAGCGTCTTGATCTATCTCTATGGATCTTGACGCTCAATATGTAAGCAGCTTCACCGAGGTCTTTCTTTCAAAAAATCCTTTCAAATACTCCTTTATGCTTTCCAGAAAATTCTACATTATTTCTGATCAAAAATATGTCATTCACATATACTTATCAGAAATGTTGTAGTGCTCCCACTCACTTTCTTGTAAATACAGGCTTCACCGCAAGTCTGTATAAAACTATATGCTTTGGTCAACTCATCAAAGCGTATATTCCAACTCCGAGATGCTTGCACCGGTCCATAGAAGGATCGCTGGAGCATGCACATTTTGTTAGCACCTTTAGGATCGACAAAACCTTCTGGTTGCATCATATACAACTCTTCTTTAAGAAATCCATTAAGGAATGTAGTTTTGACATCCATTTGCCAGATTTCATAAAATGTGGCAATTTGCTAACATGATCCGGACAGACTTAAGCATCGCTACGAGTGAGAAAATCTCATCGTAGTCAACACCTTGAACTTTGTCAAAAACCTTTTTCGACAAGTCTATCTTTGTAGATAGTAACACTACTATTAGCGCCCGTATTTCTCCTGAAGATCCATTTATTTTCTATGGCTTGCCGATCATCGGGCAAGTCAACCAAAGTCCACACTTTGTTCTCATACATGGATCCCATCTCAGATTTCATGGCCTCAAGCCATTTCACGGAATCTGGGCTCATCATCGCTTCCTCATAGTTTGTAGGTTCGTCATGGTCAAGTAACATGACCTCCAGAACAGGATTACCGTACCACTCTGGTGCGGATCTCACTCTGGTTGACCTACGACGTTCGGTAGTAACTTGATCTGAAGTTACATGATCATCATCATTAGCTTCCTCGCTAATTGGTGTAGGAGTCACAGGAACAGATTTCTGTGATGAACTACTTTCCAATAAGGGAGCAGGTACGGTTACCTCATCAAGTTCTACTTTCCTCCCACTCACTTCTTTCGAGAGAAAACTCTTTCTCTAGAAAGGTTCCATTCTTAGCAACGAATATCTTGCCTTCGGATCTGTGATAGAAGGTGTACCCAACAGTCACTTT
Organism: Aegilops tauschii subsp. strangulata; assembly: GCF_002575655.3. Lineage (NCBI taxonomy): Eukaryota > Viridiplantae > Streptophyta > Magnoliopsida > Poales > Poaceae > Aegilops > Aegilops tauschii. The sequence goes on from NC_053035.3 coordinate 467,272,456, forward strand.
TGGGTATCCTATAAAGACGCACTTCTCCAACTTGGGTTTGAGCTTATCAAGATGAAACTTTTTCACATAAGCATCGCAACCCCAAAATTTAAGAAACGACAGCTTAGGTTTCTTGCTAAACCACATTTCATATGGTGTCGTCTCAATGGATTTAGATGGTGCCCTTTTTAACGTGAATGCAGCTATCTCTAATGCATAACCCCAAAATGATAGTGGTAAATCGGTAAGAGACATCATAGATTGCATCATATCTAATAAAGTACGGTTACGATGTTCGGACACACCATTACGCTGTGGTGTTCCAGGTGGCATGAGTTGCGAAACTATTCCGCATTGTTTCAAATGAAGACCAAACTCGTAACTCAAATATTCTCCTCCACGATCAGATCGTAGAAACTTTATTTTCTTGTTACGATGATTTTCCACTTCACTCTGAAATTATATGAACTTTTCAAATGTTTCAGACTTATGTTTCATCAAGTAGATATACCCATATCTGCTCAAATCATCTGTGAAGGTCAGAAAATAACGATACCCGTCGCGAGCCTCAACACTCATCGGATCGCATACATCAGTATGTATTATTTCCAATAAGTCAGTTGCTCGCTCCATTGTTCCGAAGAACGGAGTCTTAGTCATCCTGCCCATAAGGCATGGTTCGCAAGTATCAAGTGATTCATAATCAAGTGATTCCAAAATCCCATCAGCATGGAGTTTCTTTGTGCGCTTTACACCAATATGACCTAAACGGCAGTGCCACAAATAAGTTGCACTATCATTATTAACTTTGCATCTTTTGGCTTCAATATTATGAATATGTGTATCACTACGATCGAGATCCAACAAACCATTTTCATTGGGTGTATGACCATAGAAGGTTTTATTCATGTAAACAGAACAACAATTATTCTCTAACTTAAATGAATAACCGTATTGCAATAAACATGGTCAAATCATATTCATGCTCAACGGAAACACCAAATAACACTTATTTAGGTTCAACACTAATCCCGAAAGTATAGGGAGTGTGCGATGATGATCATATCAATCTTGGAACTACTTCCAACACACATCGTCACCTCGCCCTTCACTAGTTTCTGTTCATTCTGCAACTCTCGTTTCGAGTTACTACTCTTAGCAACTGAACCAGTATCAAATGCCGAGGGGTTGCTATAAACACTACTAAAGTACATATCAATAACATGTATATCCAAAATACCTTTGTTTACTTTGCCATCCTTCTTATCCGCCAAGTATCTAGGGCAGTTCCACTTTCAGTGATCATTTCCTTTGCAGTAGAAGCACTCAGTTTCAGGCTTGGGTCTAGCTTTGTGCTTCTTCACGGGAGCAGCAACTTGCTTGCGGTTCTTTTTGAAGTTCCCCTTCTTTCCTTTGCCCTTTTCTTGAAACTAGTGGTCTTGTCAACCATCAACACTTGATGCTTTTCTTGATTTCTACCTTCATCGATTTCAGCATCACGAAGCGCTTGGGAATCGTTTCCGTTATCCCTTGCATATTATAGTTCATCACGAAGTTCTAGTAACTTCGTGATAGTGACTAGAGAACTCTGTCAATCACTATCTTATCTGGAAGATTAACTCCCACTTGATTCAAGTGATTGTAGTACTCAGACATTCTGAGCACATGCTCACTAGTTGACCTATTCTCCTCCATCTTGTAGGCAAAGTACTTGTCAAAGGTCTCATACCTTTCGACATGGGCATGAGTCTGAAATACTAATTTCAACTCTTGGAACATCTCATATGGTCCGTGGCGTTTCAAAAACGTCTTTGAAGCCCCGATTCTAAGCCGTAAAGCATGGTGCACTAAACTATGAAGTAATCATCATATCGAGCTTGCCAAATGTTCATAACCTCTGCATTTGCTCCTGCAATCGGTCTATCACCTAGCGGTGCATCAAGGACATAATTCTTCTGTGCAGCAATGAGGATAATCCTCAGATCACGGATCCAATCCGTATCATTGCTACTAACATCTTTCAACTTAGTTTTCTCTAGGAACATATCAAAAATAAAACAGGGGAGCTAAACGCGAGCTATTGATCTACAACATAGATATGCTAATACTACCAGGACTAAGTTCATGATAAATTAAAGTTCAATTAATCATATTACTTAAGAACTCCCACTTAGATAGACAACCCTCTAGTCATCTAAATGATCACGTGATCCAAATCAACTAAACCATGTCCGATCATCACGTGAGATGGAGTAGTTTTCAATGGTGAACATCAATATGTTGATCATATCTACTATATGATTCACGCTCGACCTTTCGGTCTCCAGTGTTCCGAGGCCATATCTGCATATGCTAGGCTCGCCAAGTTTAACCCGAGTATTCTGCGTGTGCAAAACTGGCTTGCACCCGTTGTATGTGAACGTAGAGCTTATCACACCCAATCATCACGTGGTGTCTCAGCACGAAGAACTGCAACGGTGCATACTCAGGGAGAACACTTATACCTTGAAATTTAGTGATAGATCATCTTATAATGCTACCGTCAAACTAAGCAAAATAAGATGCATAAAGGATAAACATCACATGCAATCAATATAAGTGATATGATATGGCCATCATCATCTTGTGCCTTTGATCTCCATCTCCAAAGCACCGTCATGATCACCATCGTCACCGACGCGACACCTTGATCTCCATCGTAGCATCGTTGTCGTCTCGCCAACTGTTGCTTCTACGGCTATCGCTACCGCTTAGTGATAAAGTAAAGAAATTACATGGCGATTGCATTTCATACAATAAAGCGACAACCATATGGCTCCTGCCAGTTGCCGATAACTCTGTTACAAAACATGATCATCTCATACAATAAAATTTAGCATCATGTCTTGACCATATCACATCATAACATGCCCTGCAAAAACAAGTTAGACGTCCTCTACTTTATTGTTGCAAGTTTTATGTGGCTGCTACGGGCTGAGCAAGAACCGTTCTTACCTACGCATCAAAACCACAACGATATTTCGTCAAGTACGTGTTGTTTTAACCTTCAACAAGGACCGGGCCTAGCCACACTCGATTCAACTAAAGTTGGAGAAACTGACATCCGCGAGCCACCTGTGTGCGAAGCACGTCGGTAGAACCAGTCTTCCGTAAGCGTACGTGTAATGTCGGTCCGGGCCGCTTCATCCAACAATACCACCGAATCAAAGTATGACATGCTGGTAAGCAGTATGACTAGTATCGCCCACAACTCACTTGTGTTCTACTCGTGCATATAACATCTACGCATAATCTGGCTTGGATGCCACTGTTGGGGAATGCAGTAATTTTAAAAATTTCCTACGCACACGCAAGATCATGGTGATGCATAGCAACGAGCGGGAGAGTGTAGTCCACGTACCATCGTAGACCGTAAGCGGAAGCGTTTTATCAACGCGGTTGATGTAGTCGTACGTCTTCACGATCCGACCGATCCAAGTACCGAACCCACGGCACCTCCGAGTTCAGCACACGTTCAGTTCGATGACGTCCCACGAACTCACGATCCAGCAAAGTGTCGAGGAAGAGTTTCGTCAGCACGATGGCGTGATGATGGTGATGATGAAGCTACCGGCGCAGGGCTTCGCCTAAGCACTGCAACGATATGATCGAGGTGGATTATGGTGGAGGGGGGCACCGCACACGGCTAAGAGATCAATCATCAACTTGTGTGTCTATGGGTGCCCCCCCCCACCCCCGTATATAAAGGAGCAAGGGGGGAGGCCGGCCGGCCTTGGTGCGCCCCAAGGAGAGGAGGAATCCTCCTCTTAGTAGGAGTAGGATTCATCCTTTCCTAGTCCTACTAGGAAGGGGGAAGGGGGAAGGAAAGAGAGGGAGAGGGAGAGGGAAAGAGGGGTCGCGCCCCCCTCCCCTAGTCCAATTCAGACTCCCCATGGGAGGGGGCGCGCCACCTCCTGGGCTGCTGCCCTCTCTCTCCCCTAAGGCCCACTAAGGCCCAATACTTCCCCGGGGGGTTCCGGTAACCCCTCCGGCACTCCGGTTTTCTCCGAAACCACCTGGAACACTTCCGGTGTCCGAATATAGCCATCCAATATATCAATCTTTATGTCTCGACCATTTTGAGACTCCTCGTCATGTCGGTGATCACATCCGGGACTCCGAACTGCCTTCGGTACATCAAAACACATAAACTCATAATACCGGTCGTCACCGAACGTTAAGCATGCGGACCCTACGGGTTCGAGAACTATGTAGACAGGACCGAGACACGTCTCCGGTCAATAACCAATAGCGGAACCTGGATGCTCATATTGGCTCCTACATATTCTATGAAGATCTTTATCGGTCAAACCGCATAACAACATACGTTGTTCCCTTTGTCATCGGTATGTTACTTGCCCGAGATTCGATCGTCGGTATCTCAATACCTAGTTCAATCTCGTTACCGGCAAGTCTCTTTACTCGTTCCGTAATGCATCATTCCGCAACTAACTCATTAGTTGCATTGCTTGCAAGGCTTATAGTGATGTGCATTACCGAGAGGGCCCAGAGATACCTCTCCTACAATCGGAGTGACACATCCTAATCTTGATCTATGCCACTCAACAAGTACCATCGGAGACACCTGTAGAGCATCTTTATAATCACCCAGTTACGTTCTGACGTTTGGTAGCACACAAAGTGCTCCTCCGGTATTCGGGAGTTGCATAATCTCATAGTCATAGGACACTAGTAGAAAACAGGGCTTAGGTCACAGGACAGTTTTCACATTAGCCCCGGTTCAGTCACGAACCGGGACTAATGTGAGCATTGGTCCCGGTTCGTGCGGCCAGGGACCTGCCGGGCCTCGTGGGGGCATTGGTCCCGGTTCGTCCGGACCCTTTGGTCCCGGTTGGTGGGACAAACCGGGACCAATGGGCCACGCTCCTGGCCCACCACCCTTTAGTCCCGGTTCCTACCACAAATCGGGACTAAAGGCCTGGTCCTAGTTGCGGCCAGTGTTTAGTCCCACCTCGCCAACCGAAGGGCGCTCACATCAGTTTATAAGGCCGTCCCTCTCTGCCTTGTTGAGCTTCTCTTAAAGTGAAAATAGATGCCCTTATGCAGGGAATTTGACCTAAATTCATAGTAAATTTCATAGAAATTTATTATGAATTTAGGTTGAATTTTCTCTATAAGCGCATCTATGTTCATTTTTTTATATTTATAAAATAAATAAACCTTAATAAAATAAAATAAATAAGTTTTTTGTTGTAAGTAGAAACAAAACAAAAAAATAAAGCAAAAGAGAAAAAAAACACGAGCCATCAACTCCATAACCGCCATATCAGGGATAGAGAAGGGCGATCCCTTGGAGTGGGATTCACATACATTTGCCCGTAACATCTACCATTCGAGCCTAGCAGGTGGAACTCGGATCTGTCAACAGTGTCAAAGCGGAAAATAGCAGGCGGAGGAGAAGCCACCAATGTCATGTGTAGATCCCTTCTAGGTCTTGCGGATCGTGCTATTGCAGCAATTTGGTTGGTTGATCCCAAAAAAAAGGAATTTGGTTGGTTTTCTTGAAGCCCTAGCTTGTTGTGCCGTCCTATTCTCTCAATGCAATTTAGCAAATGCTACTACAGTACAGTAAAGGGCACAAAGAAAAAGCACGCAGTGAAGGAAAATACCTCCATATCAAAGCTGCTACTTATCTTGTTGGTTATCAGGATGTGGATATGTAGAATTTTCTCTAGCCACGGCAACAGACATGCATTCATCGAGGGGGTTCACTACAGAACAAAATAAATGCTGACGTTAGTTGTTGAGGGTACGTTTGACATCCCTGAGAGACTAGATAATGAAAAGATGAATCGTCAAACCTGGATGAACAAAGACGCTACCAAGTGGATGAATCTGATGGCCTGTCCTCCCTTGAAGATCATGCGTCCTCCCTTGAAGGCGCCACCAGGGCCATGGACGCCTCATACACCGCCGCCGACGTGTTGTTGTGATGAGGTATCGTGCAGGATCTGACACAGGATCACCTTCAGGCAAGATGAATAGGTCTTCAGGGGCATGACGGCCGGCCACAGCAGGCCCCTGCCATGGACGGCGCCGCCCGAGCCACAGCCGCTCGCCTGCTCGCCTCTGGAGCAGTCCAAGCTTATCCGCGAGCTCGTCCACTAGTGCCCGTCGCCGCCACGACGTCCTGCAGGCTAGAGAACGGCGGTTCGCCATTCTTATCCACGGCCGCCGTTGGAACCGACTCCGGCCGCCTATATAAGGAGCCCCCGAGTCCGTCTAGTCCCTCAGGCGACCTCAAGCCACCCCACCTAGCACCCCCATAGCAGGCAATCGACCAGGGAGGGTCTTCTTCCCCATCTCCGGCCAGTACAGCCGCCGCCGCCCTCCGGTCCATTCAGTCGCAACCAGAGCCCCCCCCCCCGTCAGTATAGCACCACCATCCTCCTCCCCTCAACCGTGCGGAGCCGCCCAAACCCTCAGCTGCATCGGGGAACCACCGTAGGCCAAAGCCCCAAACCTCCCGAAGCTGTCGTCCGCCGCAGAGCTCGCCGCCGGCGACTCCCTCCATCCCCGCCACCTCCTCGACCACCGGGAGGACCGCCCCGGCCTGGCGGATCCATCCCCGCCCTCAGGACCTCGCGAGGAGCCGCCGTTCGTCGGCGTTGATCGCCGGAGCCCCGCCTCTGTTCGGCCAGAGGAGGAAGGAGGCGGGGCGACTGGTCAAACCTAACCAGTGGGCCCAAGGGACCCACTGTCAGTGACCCACGAGCCGGTCCACACGGGTTAAGTGGAGGATCTGTCACAGGATCACCTTCAGGCAAGATGAATAGGTCTTCAAGGGCACGACGGCAGCGGCGGCGCCATGGCCGGGACCGATGACGACGGCGGCGAGCGAGCGGGAGGGTGGCGGCGGCTGCGTGCGAGTGGGAGGCCGGAGGATCACCACTCATTGTGCTCGACATATCACTACAAGAAACCTGTTAATCCATGACGGATTTCTAATGACATTTTTGGAAACTCTCATCGATGACCTGGTAAAACCCTACAAGCCCGGTGAAAGCCCGCTAAAGCCCGTCTAACCGTTCCCGTATAAAAACTTAACCCTAAATTCCCTCCTCGGCCCCTGCATCGTGTCCCACAGCACGTCGCCACCCCTCGTCCCTCCCACAGCTCGTAAACCTTAATAAAATAAAATAAAATAAACTATAGTAACTACAATAAATAAACCTTAATAAATTAAGTAAAAATAGCAGCAGTAAAATAAATAAAAATAGCAGCAGTAAAATAATTAAAGTAAAATACATAAGTAATTAGAAATAAAATAAATAAGTTTTTTGTTGTAAGTAGAAACAAGACAAAACAAATAAAGCAAAAGAGAAAAAAACAGAGGAAAAAAATTATGCCACCTACTGGGCCACCACGGCCTGAATACGACTAGAAACCCATCCATGGGCCTGGATTCAGGCCCGCAGAAGGCCCAGTAGGCCCACAGGCAAATAGTGACAGAATAGGCCCGTAAGCCTACATTTGAGAGGAGCTCGAAGTGGTCAGCGCAGCTGCGCTTATAAACCACTGTCGAAGCCTCTCGGCTAGCGAGGTGGGACTAAACATCCCACCGCACCGCGCCAGTTCCAGCACAAGGCCTTTGGTCCCGGTTGGTGCCACCAACCGGGACTAAAGGGGGCATTGGTCCCGGTTCGTGGCACCAACCGGGACCAAAGGCCTTTAGTCCCGGTTGGTGCCACCAACCGGGACCAAAGGCCTTTAGTCCCGGTTGGTGCCACCAACCGGGACCAATGAGTTCCCTATATATACCCCATCGCCACAGCAGAGCACTCCAGAGTGCTCTGTTTTTTCTGGCCGGCGAGGGGAGGGCATTTGGGTGCTCTAGCTCACCTCCTATGCACATGAGGTGTTCGATGAAATGTCTGAGCCACACTAGTTAATCTTAGTCCTCTCGAAACTCGACCTCCGAGCTCCATTTTCCCCGAGATTTGTCTAGGTTTAGCGGTCCGTCACGTCCCGTCCCCGTCTTCACCGCCGTTGATCGCCCGCGCCGATCTCGTCGCCAGCACCACCGTGGTGAGCCTCTTGTTCTTATCTTCTTTCTGAAAGGAAAAAAGTTCTTACTTTAGATAGTTACTTGTCTAATTTTGTTACTTTTATTATTCCTTCTTATTACATAATGCGATGGTTTTGGTATCCGCCCCCGTCGGCCCTCGTCCTGTCTGTGATTCGGATGTGGTATATATTATCTTTTTATAACTATTTGGTTCATTTATTGTTTATGACAAACATACCGACCAACGTGACATAGATTTTATTTATCTAGGAGGTGGTTGAACCGGAAATTCTAACCGACCCTATTGTCGAGAGGTTAAATTTAGTTGAAGAAGAAAACAATTACTTGAAGGAAAAAATAAAAAAATTGAGGAGGAGAAGATGATATTGGAGTTGCATGTTGCGGATGTCGTCGATGATCACAAGATCAAGATGGATGCAATGCACTTGAAGATTAGAAAGATTAGAAAATATGCCATTCATACCGAGGCTTGGTATCATTATGCCGTTGAATCAATTGTTACCTTGGTTGCGATTATGATCGCATTTGTTTTCGCATTGAAATGTTTTACATAGTTTCAATGTATGGTTTAATTAATTAGATGCTCTGGAGAGCTATATATATGTTGTTAGATGAGAGCTATGTATGTACTTTGGTTCTAATGTGATGATGAACTTCTATTAATTTGGTCACTTAATTATCTATTCATGATGTTCTGTAATGGTTTTGACACACTTAATTATATATAATGCACGCAGATGAACCGGCAATGGATGTACGGTGATAGACACACCTCCGAGTACATTAAGGGCGTGCATGATTTTCTCGAAGTGGCTGAGGCAAACAAGCAGAATGGTTTTATGTGTTGTCCATGCCCTATATGTGGGAATACAAAGTCTTACTCTGACCGGAAAATCCTTCACACCCACCTGCTTTACAAGGGTTTCATGCCACACTATAATGTTTGGACGAGGCACGGAGAAATAAGGGTTATGATGGAAGACGGCGAAGAAGAAGAGGACGATGACAACTATGTGCCCCCTGAATACAGTGATGCTGCAACAGGGGAAGCTGCTGAAGATCAAGAGGAACCAGACGATGTGCCCAATGATGCTGCAAGGGGGGAAGCTGCTGAAGATCAAGAGGAACCAGTGCCCGATGATGATGATCTCCGCCGGGTCATAGTCGATGCAAGGACGCAATGCGAAAGTCAAAGGGAGAAGCTGAAGTTCGATCGCATGTTAGAGGATCAAAAAAAGGGTTGTACCCCAATTGCGAAGATGGAAACACAAAGCTCGGTACCGTACTGGAATTGCTGCAGTGGAAGGCAGAGAATGCTGTGCCTCACAAAGGATTTGAGAAGCTATTGAAAATATTGAAGAAGAAGCTTCCAAAGGATAACGAATTGCCCGATAGTACATAAGCAGCAAAGAAGGTCGTATGCCCTCTAGGATTGGAGGTGCAGAAGATACATGCATGCCCTAATGACTGCATCCTCTACCGCGGTGCGTACAAGGATCTGAAGGCATGCCCGATATGCGGTGCATTGCGGTATAAGATCAGACGAGATGACCCTGGTGATGTTGACGGCGAGCCCCCCAGGTAGAGGGTTCCTGCGAAGGTGATGTGGTATGATCCTATAATACCACGGTTGAAATGTCTGTTTAGAAACGAAGAGCATGCCAAGTTGATGCGATGGCACAGTGAGGACCATAAGAAAGACGGGAAGTTGAGAGCACCCGCTGACGGGTCGCAGTGCAGAAAAATCGAGAGAAAGTACTGGGCTGAGTTTGCAGCTGACCCAAGGAACGTATGGTTTGGTTTAAGCGCGGATGGCATTAATCCTTTCGGGGAGCAGAGCAGCAATCACAGCACCTGGCCCGTGACTCTATGTATGTATAACCTTCCTCCTTGGATGTGCATGAAGCGGAAGTTCATTATGATGCCAGTTCTCATCCAAGGCCCTAAGCAACCCGGCAACAACATTGATGTGTACCTAAGGCCATTAGTTGAAGAACTTTTACAGCTGTGGAATGGAAACGGTGTACGTACGTGGGATGAGCACAAACAGGAGGAATTTAACCTGCACGCGTTGCTGTTTGTAACCATCAACGATTGGCCCGCTCTCAGTAACCTTTCAGGACAGACAAACAAGGGATACCACGCATGCACGCACTGTTTAGATGACACTGAAAGTATATACCTGGACAAAAGCAGGACGAATGTGTACCTGGGCCATCGTCGATTTCTTCCGACCAACCATCAATGTCGAAAGAAAGGCAAGCATTTCAAAGGTGAGGCAGATCACCGGAAGAAGCCCGCCATGCGTACCGGTGATCACGTACTTGCTATGGTCAATGATTTACACGTAATCTTTGGAAAGGGTCCCGGCGGACTACCTGTTCCGAATGACGCTGAGGAACACGCACCCATGTGGAAGAAGAAATCTATATTTTGGGACCTACCCTACTGGAAAGAGCTAGAGTTCCGCTCTTCAATCGACATGATGCACGTGACGAAGAACCTTTGCGTGAACCTGCTAGGCTTCTTGGGCGTGTATGGGAAGACAAAAGATACACCTGAGGCACGGGAGGACCTGCAACGTTTGCACGAAAAAGACGGCATGCCTCCGAAGCAGTATGAAGGTCCTGCCAGCTACGCTCTGACGAAAGAAGAGAAAGAAATCTTCTTTGAATGCCAGCTCAGTATGAAGGTCCCGACTGGCTTCTCGTCAAATATAAAGGGAATAATAAATATGCCAGAGAAAAAGTTCCAGAACCTAAAGTCTCATGACTGCCACGTGATTATGACGCAACTGCTTCCGGTTGCATTGAGGGGGCTTCTACCGGAAAACGTCCGATTAGCCATTGTGAAGCTATGTGCATTCCTCAATGCAATCTCTCAGAAGGTGATCGATCCAGAAATCATACCAAGGCTAAGGAGTGATGTGGCGCAATGTCTTGTCAGTTTCGAGCTGGTGTTCCCACCATCCTTCTTCAATATCATGACACACGTCCTAGTTCATCTAGTCGACGAGATTGTCATTCTGGGGCCCGTATTTCTACACAATATGTTCCCCTTTGAGAGGTTCATGGGAGTCCTAAAGAAATATGTCCGTAACCGCGCAAGGCCAGAAGGAAGCATCCCCATGGGCCATCAAACAGAGGATGTCATTGGGTTTTGTGTTGACTTCATTCCTGGCCTTAAGAAGATAGGTCTCCCTAAATCGCGGTATGAGGGGAGACTGACTGGAAAAGGCACGCTTGGAGGGGGGACTCAATAATATGCAGGGACGGATATTCTTGGTCTCAAGCACACTACACAGTTCTACAGAACTCTACCTTGGTGACCCCGTATGTCGATGAACACAAGAACAGTCTGCGCTCCAAACACCCGGAGCAGTGTGACGACTGGATTATATGTGAACACATCAGGACTTTCAGCAGTTGGTTGGAAACACGTCTCAGAGGTGACACCACTGTTTGTGATGAGTTGTACTCGTTGTCCAGGGGACCATCTTCGACTGTATTGACTTACAAAGGATACGAGATAAATGGGAATACATTTTACACGATCGCCCAAGATCAAAAGAGCACCAACCAAAACAGCGGTGTCCGCTTTGATGCAGCAACCGAGAGGGGAAAGGACACATATTATGGTTACATAATGGACATATGGGAACTTGACTACGAACATGATTTTAAAGTCCCTTTGTTTAAGAGCAAATGGGTTAATCTGTCAGGAGGCGGGGTACAGGTAGACCCACAGTACGGAATGACAACAGTGGATCTGAACAATGTTGGGTACACTGACGAACCGTTCGTCCTAGCCAATGATGTGGCACAGGTTATCTATGTGAAGGACATGTCTACCAGACCGAGGAAAAGAAAAGATAAGGAAGCGAATACATCATACGATGAGCCAAAGCGCCACATAGTTCTTTCAGGAAAAAGGGACATTGTGGGAGTGGAGGGCAAGACAGACATGTCTGAAGATTATGAAAAGTTTCATGAAATTTCTCCCTTCAAAGTCAAGGCTGACCCAAGCATCCTGATAAATGATGAAGATTATCCATGGTTACGGTGCAATAAGCAAATGACACAAGCAAAGAAAAAGTGAAGACTTTCTCCCGCAACTATTATGATGATACCATGCCAACTTTGTAATAGACGACTATGATACCATTGTCCGTTTTGTACAAGAAGTGCATCTAGTTTTTGCCGTAACCCTCTCAACTTTCTTGCACATGCTATGTGGATGAAATGATGATACCATGCCAACTTTCAACCTTTTCAGAGTTCATTTGAAATGCTTTTCAATTTTAGGGCCTTATAGCTCAAAATAATTAGTAAATGCATGAAAATAACATGCCAAAAATTAAAAATTATGCCACCTACTGGGCCACCACGGCCTGAATACGATTAGAAACCCATCCATGGGCCAGGATTCAGGCCCGCAGAAGGCCATTGGTCCCGGTTGGTGGCACGAACCGGGACCAATTCCACCCTTTGGTCCCTGTTGGTGCCACGAACCGGTACTAATGAGGCTGTGGCCCCATGAGCACCTTTAGTACCGGTTCGTGGCACGAACCGGTACTAGAGTTTCTTACTAAGCAGTTTTTTAGTCCCACCTCGCTAGCTGAGACGCACTACGAGCGGTTTATAAGCCCTGAGTGCAGAGACGATGAAGAAGAGGCGCAATGCTCACGTTGCTTAGCTTCAAGCCTTGAGGAATAAGGTAGACTGCATGGAGCTATGTGCAGTGCAGTCTACACTATTCCGAAAGGCTTGAAGCAAATCAACAAGCATTGCGCCTCTTTTTTATTTTTAATAACTTATTACAACTCCGGACTTCTTGTGTTCCGACAAAATAAAATAAACTTTAATAAAATTTATGAAACTAAAATTAACAAAGTATTTTCTGTTCAAAACATTATAAGAAACCTCTATTATTATTGAGACTAAAATCATATAAAATTGATGCAACTAAAATTATCGAAGTATTTTCTGTTCAAAATCATTAAAATCAAAAAGAATTTTCATAAAGAACTTTTTTTGCTAGAAACTTTAATAGCAAAAAGAATTATCATAAAGTAAAATAAATAAGTAATTAGAAACAAAATAAAATAAAATAAATAAGTTTTTTCTTGTAAGTAGAAACAAAACAAAATAAATAAAGCAAAAAAGAAAACAAAAAAACTAAATACTCCAAAAAAAATTCATAAAGAACTTTTTTTGATAGAATCTTTAATAGCAAAAAGAATTATCATAAAGTAAAATAAATAATTAATTAGAAACAAAATAAAATAAAATAAATAAGTTTTTTGTTATAAGTAGAAACAAAACAAAATAAATAAAGCAAAAAAGAAAACAAAAAAACTAAATACAGCAAAAAAAATTGTTGGGGCGCTGCCCGCTTAGCCTTCCAACCCTCAGGTTTGCAAATACAGGCCCAGAAGGGCTAGGAGGCTAAACGGGCAGTGCGCCAAAGTTAGGCCCAGAAGACTGCTATAGAGAGGAGTTCGAAACAGCAGCCGCGCCGCGGCATTTAAACTGGTGCGGGCGCCCCTCGGCTAGCGAGGTGGGACTAATCTTTTGGCCGCGATGCGGACAGCAAAAAAACTTGTTGGGGCGCTGCCCGCTGGGCCCTCCAACCCTCGGGTTTGCAAATACAGGCCCAGAAGGGCTAGAGGGCTCAACGGGCAGCGCGCCAAAGTTAGGCCCAGAAGCCTGCTATACAGAGGAGTTCGAGACAGCAGCCGCAGCGGGGCTTATAAACCACTTCGAGCCCCTCTCAACTAGCGAGGTGGGACTAAACTTTTGGCCGCGACGCGGGCAGCAAGAGGCCTTTGGTCCCGGTTGGTGGCACCAACCGGGACTAAAGGGGGGCATTGGTCTCGGTTGGTGCCACGAACCGGGACCAATGCTCTGAGTATATAAGAAAACACTTGGCGTTTTTCAGATTCATCTCTGCAGTTGCCCCCCGACGACGCCGCCAGGCTGCCCGAGCTCGCCCCGTCGACGCCGTCGCGGCCCTCTGCCTCGTCGACGCAGCCGCCCCTGCCCCGACCACGCCGCGCGCCCCTGCCCCGACCACGCCGTCGTCGCCCCAGCTGCCCGACCACGCCGCGGGCCCTCGCCGTGCCTCTGCCTCGCCCTGCCCTCATCGACCACGCCGCCGTCGCCGCCCTCTACCCCGACGCGCGCCTTGCCTTCTGCCCCTGCCCCGACCACGCCGCACCTCTCCTTTGGTCAGGCCGGCGCCGCCCCCTGCCTCCCTTTTTTCACATATATATGATGTTTTTTTTCCAGATTATATGTATATGTGTGAGTATATATATGTATGTGTGTATATCTGATTATATGTCCTCTTTTCAGATTTTTTTTGTTTTTTGCATTTTTATAAAAATGAATATATGTATGTATGTTCTCTGTGTATATATATGTTCATGTATGCAAAACATAGATTTTTAGAAAAGTTTTATCTATATATGTTCTCTGATTTAGTCCATTTTAGGTTAGTTTCATTTTTAGAAAAGTTTTATATATTTAGGAAAAGAAGGAAGAAGAAGAAAAAGTTTTATATATATGCAAAAGTTACATTTTTAGAAAAGTTTTATATATCTAGCTAGGAAGAAAAGGAAGAAGAATAAAAAGAAGGATAGGAAAAAAGAAAATAAGAAGAGGAAGAAAGGAGAAGAAGAGGAGAGGAAGAAGAGGAGAAATAAATAAGAAGAGGAAAAAAGAAGAAAAAGAAGAGGAGAAGAAGAAAGGAATAGAAAAGAAGAAGAAAAATTAGAAAAAATTCTATTTTTTCTTCTTCTCTCCTCTATTCCTTTCTTCTTCTCCTCTTTTTTTTTCTTCTTTTTTTTCTTCGATCTTCTCCTATATTCCTTTTCTTCTTCTCCTCTTTTTATTTCTTCTTCGTTTTCTTATGTTTTGTCGGGTCTGTCGTCGTCGATATACCCCTCTCCCGATAACTTCAACACGAGGGGGGGGGTCGATATACCCCCTCCCCGCCGATAATATTATTTTCCCATGTACGTATGTCGTCGTTGTCGATATAACCCCCTCCCGATAACTTCAACACGTGGGGGGGGTCGATATACCCCCTCCCCGATAACATTATTTTCCCATGTATGTATGTCGTCGTTGTCGATATATATAACTCCCTCCCAGATAACTTCGACATGATGGACGGTCGATATATATACCCCCTCTCGACCGTGATAACTTATACCACGGGAGCACCCCCCGGCCCTCTCGCTCGACCAAAACTCTCGAGGACACCCAAACCCTAGAAAAAAATGATGTCGGTCTCCTACCCCCTCCCGCCGCGCCCCTACCCTTGAAGCGCTGCCTAGGCCACCCCAAACCCGGAATAAGCTAGGTCTACGTTTGCACTAATATATCCACCTGCTGTCATGTTTGTGTAATAATTGCCATGTTGTAATATTTGCAGAAACAATGGAGCACGGACGAGATGAGCAAGCAGAAGAGGTGTTGGGGGACATAATCTTAGCCGGAGGTGATATCTTGTCGTATCTTAACGACAATGATGGTCTGGAAGAATAGGGTGAAGAAGCAGGCTACGGTGATCGAAGAGTGGAGGAGGAAAGACATGATTATGATGGCTCCGGTGACCCAATGCTGGTGCAAGAAGGAGCCCGTGGTGACGGCTCCGGTGACCGAACAGAGTCCGGCCAGGTAAATATATTAGTTAAGCCTGTGCTGACTAGCTAAATGATGCATTCATTGTTTTGGTATGTACACATATTAATTAACACTCGTCTTTCTTCTTTTTTCCAGCCCTCCGGATCGAGCACAACTTCGGTAAAGAGACGAGGCCCGAAGAGAAAGTTGCGCTCGGATGAAAGGTTTGAGATCACAGCAATCGCGCGCGACGGCCAACCAATTGAACCCCTCCGGACAAAGGATGCTTTTGCTGCTCAGTGCGGGGTTCTAATTAGGGACAAGATCCCGATCAGCATCCACCAATGGTATAAGCCTAAGAAGGAAGACCCTGAGGTGTCTTATGTCAATGATATGCAGAAAGATGATCTTTGGACTGAGCTGAAGGCAAATTTCACCCTACCGCCAGAGGAGGATCCGGAGAAGCCAGTTATAGAGCAATTAATCAAGTCTCATGCTCTTAAGAAGATGGCAGACCTATTCAGGAGGTGGAAGAATGAGCTGAAAACGTTTGTCGACAAAGAAGAGACACCAGAATTCATCGGCCGGTATGAGAAGATCAGGGATCACTGGCCCGCATTTGTGGCCCACAAGACATCGGAAAAGAGTAAGAAGATGTCAGCGACAAACAAGAAGAATGCTGCGAAGAAGAAGCTTCACCATCGCACGGGGTCAGGTGGCTACCTCAAAGCCCGACCTAAGTGGGCCCAGGCTGAGAATGATCTGCTTGAAAAAGGATCGAACCACAGACAATGAACTGGACAGACCGTTGCCGGACTTGGTTCTTCGGGGCTGGCGGAACCTTGGACCCTGTAACAGGGAGGTGCGTTTGGACGAACGAGCTTTTGAGAATACCAGTCAAGAAGATTCAGCAATATATCGATGCAGCGCAGGAAGGGACGTTCGTTCCAGACAGAGAGAACGACGAGCTCACAATGGCCCTCTGGAATCCTGAGCACCCTGGACGGACACGAGGCACGCCAGGCTCCGTTCCGTGGAAGGCTGGTTTTCCGGACGCGGGCGGTTACAAAACCCAGGAGAGGAGGAAAAAAGTGGAGCAGATCCAAATTCAGAAGCTGCACGAAAGGGTTCAAGCGCTAGAGGAACGAGATGGCAATCGAGATGCCGAAACTGCCCCCGAAGCTACACCGCCATCTCAGTGGAGAAGCAGCGTGGCTTCCACCGAGCTGCTTCAACTGGAGCATGCGGCTCCTGCTAGCTACCCCGTGGATGCTATCACGGAGTCTCAACATTGCCACCTTATGGCGGAATGGCAGAACTTGAAAGTCAAGGCGGCTGTTGGCTCTGTTTTACCTACTGAATCCGGCGCAACCTACCACTGCCGGCCGATTCCTGAAGGATATGCTAGGGTGATGGTGGATGAAATAACGGAGGGATTTGAGGACCTCCAGCTTGACCACCCTACCGGTGAAGGGGAGACTCGGCTGGGTTCTGCTCTGAAGACTCCATGCCTATGGCGCAAGGAGCTCATCAAGCTTCCGAACTGGACGGCTCCGGCGAGTAAGGGCACTCCGCCTCCTCCTCCGCCTCCTCCTCCGGCGAGTGATCAGGGCACTCAGCCTCCTTCTCCGGCGCGTGGCGGCACTCTGCCTCCTTCTCCGCCAGCGCCGGCGCGCCAGAGCAGCCAGCCTCCTCTTTCTCCGCCTCGTCAGCAAGGGCGGAAGAGACCCGCCGCCGCTGCGGCTGCTCCGGCGCGTCGTAGTCCTTCTCCTCCGCCTCGTAAGCAAGGAAAGAAGACAGCCGCAACCGCTCCGTCTGCTCTCCCGGCGTCTAGCAGTACAGCTGCCAGAGGCGGGAGGCAATACAGATTCGGTCCTTCTTTGAAGACTCCAGAGAAGTTACCATACGAGAGGACGGAGGAGGAGAACGCGAAGATCGTGCGAGCCAAAGTGAAGAACTTCTTTGAAGGGGTGAAAGCAAAGAAACATCCACCTCCGGAGGAGAAGGTAGATCCGGTGAAAGCAAAGCGCACTCTGGCTGCCCTGACAAAACCACCAAAGTCTCCGCCGAGAGGCAACTATGAGCGCGTTCTTGCAAAGACATATGCCGAAGCGGAGCGGTCGGGAAGTATTGTCAGTGATAAAAGGATGAAAGAACGACGAGCTGGGAAAAAAATTGCCCAGCTCGGCGAACAAGAGAACCAATCGTGCCCCCCGCTCAAGGTGTCAAAAGACATCGTCGCTAATGATCCGAGTATGGTGCCCGGTTATAGCAATCTTGGAGATTACCTGCCCGACGATGTACATTATGAAATCATGGAGGTGGATGAACACAAATACCATTACGGGAAGCCTGTCGTCAAAGATGAAAGATCTCTAAGCACGATGATGCGAAGACTACATGATTGGTACATGAAAACCTGCAGAGAGTCTGATGGGATGGATACTTTGACGCTGAGAGTTAAACCGGAGCATGACCTCATTGGAATTGATCTGCTGAGTGTTCCATTTGAGGATTTCTTCCAGTTTTACAATCAAAAGGCCCTCGATAAAACAACGATCACTTGCTACTGTCTGTAAGTAGTACTACTTCTGTCATTAAGTCTCTCTATATAGGTCAGCTCTTTCATTGCATTGCATGTATTTATGCTTATCCTCACTATATTATGCAGATTGAAGATCGCCGAATTGAAGAAAAGACAAATCGGTGATATTGGGTTCATTAACACAAATCTCATAGATGCATATACGGTTGAAAAACATCCCAAAGAAGCCGAGGCCAACTTGCTACAATCGTTGGTATTAAATCAAAACAAAGATATAATACTCTTTCCTTACAACTTCAAGTGAGTGTTACTGTCTTGTGCATATTCGGTTTCCCTTATTAGTCCAGGTTATGGTAATGTAATTGATGACTTATGCATGCATGCGCAGCTTCCCCTATATTCTCCTAGAGATTAAGCTTGAGCAGGGAGTAGTAACCGTCTTAGACTCGAGACGAAAAGATCCCCAGGACTATGCGAACATGACTCAAATGCTCGAGAAGTAAGTTAAATCGATCATTATCCACCATATCAACAACTTTGTTCATTTCCTGATATCAAGTAATTGTTTTCTTTGTCTGGCAGGGTTTGGAGAAAATTCACCTCAAAAGCTCCGGGACTGCCGAAGAAGCTGCAATTTAATCACCCGAAAGTAAGTACTATAGTAGCATGTTCCGCGCATCTCCTAGTGATTCAAGCGCTAGTTTCATCAATACCATTTAGCATGCTTGCTTATCAGTTTGATTGACCTCTATTTCTTGTAAAGTGGTTGTGGCAGGAACCCGAGAATAATTACTGTGGATACTACGTTTGCGAGTCCATCCGCTACACGACCTGTGAGCGGGGCTACACTGAAGAACAATATGAAGTGCGTAAGCAATAATATTCACAATTTTATTTTATTACCATCATTTGTGTTGAGTTTCATTTATTCATATATATATATATATATATATATATATATATATATATATATATATATATATATATATGTATTGACCCCCTTCTTCAAATTAGATGTTTCGGAAGCGGGATGAACTCCTAGCAGAAGATCGTATGCGAGGAATTCAAGAGGAATTGGCGGCATTCTTCCTTGACCACGTGATCGCTGAAAACGGAGAATACTATGTGGACCCTGTGTTCCTACAATTTAATTAGGAGATTGTATTGTAAGAGATAATTATTGTATATATGTAGCCGGTAGTGTCGGATAGATATACGAGAACTTGTTGTTCTCCCAATATCTCGGAGAAGGAGAGGTGGTCGATATCACTTCTCTCTGTATGCATATGTTCATGACGATCTTCTGTTTCCTTCATTTGATTACTAGCTAGCGTGTCTACTCCTCTCCATACGTATATAGTACGTAGCGTCGACCAAGCACGGAGATAATAGAGGACACTTCTCTCTATTAATTAGCTAGCTAACACAATATATGAAACACCTAAATTAACCCCCCCAAAACCCCTAAACCACCCCCCTTTCAAAAAAAACAAAAACCTCAGCTCCTGCCAGCTGCTGACGCGTGGATGCCTATTGGTCCCGGTTGGTGGCACCAACCGGGACCAAAGGCCCTCCTGCCTGGGCTCCCCGCACCGGCCACGTGGACGGCCTTTAGTCCCGGTTCGTGTAAGAACCGGGACTAAAGGTCTAGGGCATTAGTAACGACCCTTTAGTCCCGGTTCCAGAATCGGGACTAAAGGCCCTTATGAACCGGGGTAAATGCCCCTTTTCCTACTAGTGGGAACATCTATATGTCATAAAGAAAGCAATAGCAACATACTAAACGATCAACTGCTAAGCTAACGGAATGGGTCAAATCAATCACATCATTATCTAATGATGTGATCCTGTTAATCAAATGACAACTCATGTCTATGGCTAGGAAACTTAACCATCTTTGATTCAACGAGCTAGTCAAGTAGAGGCATACTAGTGACACTTTGTTTGTCTATCTATTCACACATGTACTAAGTTTCCGGTTAATACAATTCTAGCATGAATAATAAACATTTATCATGAAATAAGGAAATAAATAATAACTTTATTATTGCCTCTAGGGCATATTTCCTTCATGAGGATATATACCATCAGCTAGATAGTATCCCTTGTTGTACTGGTGCCGTTGATCTCAAAGTTGACAGGTGGGGAGTGGCCTTCTGCAAGCCTTGCGAAGACCGGAGAACGCTGCAGCATGTTGATATCATTGTGAGAACCTGCCATGCCGAAGAAAGAATGCCATATCCAAAGATCCCGCGAAGCCACCGTTTCTAATATGACAGTGCACGCCTTGACATGCCCCTTGTACTGGCCCTGCCAAGTAAATGGACAGTTCTTCCACTCCCAGTGCATACAATCTATGCTGCCAAGCATGCCTGGAAAGCCTCTAGCTGCATTGGTCGCCAACAATTTCTCTGTATCAGCGGCAGTTGGCTGCCTCAAGTACTCAGGGCCAAACACCTCGATCACAGCCTGGCAGAACTTGTACATTGACATCAGACATGTTGTCTCACTCATACGCACATACTCTTCCACCAGATCGCCTGGAATTCCATATGCAAGCATGCGGATGGCCGCGGTGCATTTCTAGTAAGAGGAGAATACAAGCTTGCCAAGGGCATCCGTCTTGCACTCGAAGTATGGGTCATGAGCAACCACTCCCTCTCGGATACGATTGAACACATGCCTTGCCATTCGAAACGGCGACGGAATTTATCCGGCTTGAAGAGCCGGGTGTTGGAAAAGTAATCGGCATAGAGCAGGGCGTGGCCTCTATCCCTGTTGTGGTTCAGGTTTGGAGCACGGCCAGGGACTGACCCCCTGTACCGAGGTAGCTGTCGTTGAATGTGGTCGTGAACGACCAGTGCAGCCACCACAAGATCTTCATCATCCGACGATGAATCGTCCGATGAACAAATGAAGTGGTGGAAGAAAAACTCATCTCCACTGTCCATACCTTTGTGGGCAAAGTGTCGAACACCTTGCGGTCGTGGTGGCAAAGTGGCCGCGATGATCACCTCGACGCAGCAGGGGAGCAGGGGTGGTTGCCGGTCGGCTACTGGCCGCTTTGGAGCTCTCGTCGGAAGCTACTACGTCGCCGGCGGTCGTATCCCCTCTGCCGTCCGGCAACGACGGCGACGGCCAAACCTCCTCCGATCGACGGCCAAAACTACGGCGAAAGCGCGGGCGTGGTGGCGGCCATGTCGGGACGTGGTTTGGTATGGACGGCCGGCGGCCGCGCGGTGAGGAGGCGGCCGGAGAATAGCGGCGGCGCCAGCGGCGGGGCGGGGCGGGAGAGGGGTGTAGGCGCTGGAAGCGAAGGGACTGCTAGTGTCCCCGACAGGCGGGCCACGGGAGGACAAGGGCGTGCGGCGAGCCCGTCCGCGCGATGTCCGTTTCACCCCAAATTCGGCACAAGTTTGGGCCGGGGTGGGTCGAAAACGGACGGAATCCGGACATTTGTCCGTTTGGGGCCGCGCTATTCGTCCGTTTTACCCCAAACGGACGCACCCAGACAAGATGGGTCGCGTGGTGGAGTTGGCCTAAGAAACTAAAATGTGAAAGAAAGAAAAACTGAGATGTTAATATAGCTAAGCTAGAGGGTAATCTCCATCGTCGGGGACGTCAATTCTCATGTACCAAAATCAAACAGAGCAGTACGTGCGCGTGCGAAGTTTCAAATAACCTTCATCTTGTTGTGACAATGTTTGAAAAGAGAAGATGCAAGTGTAGCATGGCCCATGCAGTGCTGGCAAACGGCAGCAGTGCGCGCGTGTCAGGAGGACGATGGGCGCTGCGAGCTGTTGATAGGGAGCACTGTGGCACTATGTACGTATGGCGGCTGCAGGCTGCCATCATTCGTTTCAGGGGGAATGCACCTGATCGACCAGAGGATCGGCATGGCTGGTGTCACTGGCACGGCGGTGCCCGTACGTGGCCCCCGCGCTTCATGTGAACACCACGCGAATCCCTCGCGCGCCTGCCCCCTCCCACCCAGCTTGCTTTCCTCCACCCACCGCTGGCACACAAACGTCACGCTCAGGCACGCCGTACCGGTGCAACTCAGATGGTTTTGCTGCGCGCTGCTGCCCGGCCCTGACGTGCACAATCAATCATTGGCATGCGGCACCTGTTGCCGCCTCATAGGGCCTGCCTCGTAACGGATCTGCGCAAAATATTACGGCTCCTGCGCTTTCGCGGCCTAGTACGGTCCGGCGTCATCGAAAGGAATTTTCCAGATCGATCATGTTAATCATCGCAGATTAATT
The DNA here is from genome assembly GCF_002575655.3 of Aegilops tauschii subsp. strangulata. Taxonomy (NCBI): domain Eukaryota; kingdom Viridiplantae; phylum Streptophyta; class Magnoliopsida; order Poales; family Poaceae; genus Aegilops; species Aegilops tauschii. The sequence goes on from NC_053035.3 coordinate 467,294,965, forward strand.
CTTGCAGCTACAGCAAATTATCACGACTGTACTAAATTCTAGCGATGGTGTGTATGCTTTTTTTTCAACCTGATGGTGTGTATGTTAGCGCCTACTACTTTTTAGCACGTGGGTAAAGCATACTAGCAAAAGATATATCAATGACCAATGATCATGTACGGTAAAGCACACTGGCATGCAGCTGTTAAGGTCATCTCTAACGTTGGATCACCAAACCGACCATATCGAATGTAAAAAAAAATGGGTCTACGCACACATCGGCGCCATACATGTCTGTGGTAGCCTTGCTATCCAACCGTGTCCCTCAAACACGAACCACGGGTTATGAGTTATGACTGGCAGTAGGTCAGACGGACCGAGATGAGAAAGAGAAGAGTGGGAGATGTAGGATGTGTTGAGACTAACTTCTTCAAATTTGGTTCTGGTCTAGGGGATTTTCGTCATCTGCATTGGAGGTGCCCCAATATTACTAAATTCAGTTACTGGCCGGCCGTTGTTACGGGCGTCGTACATCCTCCAAGAACACACCACTCATGATATATATCCCTACCCAATCAGCGAAATCTAGGTCTCCACATCTCACTTGCTCTTCATCCACAACCGTGGTGCATCGGTTTATGTACAAGCAGAGGGCCCTCCTCTAGTTCAGGGTAACCCGCAAGCTTATGGAAGGAGTCGCTGATGTTTGCCCCTCTGGCTACATATGGCTCCCCACAACCATAACCAATAAGGCCACCACGTTAGACAACACGTGGAGCTCACATCCATCGACGGCACGCACTAGACTAGCATCACGCAATACGCCTCTAAGGCAGCATGAACCCCAGACATATTATGTACAATGAGAATTTGCGCTCCTCTCTGGTTCTACACCAGCCGTTGATGTCGTCCAAAATGAAAGGGGAACGAGCCGAGCCGCAAAGGCGACTCCAAAACTGGAGGTAGTCGAGAGAGAAATGGAACGGGAGAGGGGTTAGCTTCTCTGAGTCTGCCAATCGTATCGTGCATATGTGTTTTCGGGTAGTGCTCCAGATTTGTAGATGTACATTTCCAATAGCGAGCCTATATTATGGCCCCACTTGAAATATTTAATTGTTGCAGCTTTCCTATAGAAGTACTCCCTCTGTTCCTAAATATTTGTCTTTCTAGACATTTCAAATGACTACCACATACAGATGTATGTAGACATATTTTAGAGTGTAGATTCACTCATTTTGATCTGTATGTAGTCACTTGTTGAAATGTCTAGAAAGACAAATATTTAGGAATGGAGGGAGTATATGTTTAGTGGAACCATTAGTTTTTCAAATTTGTGCATGGATCGTTCCCCAAGGATAAAGTTGCTCCAACTCGAAAATAAAAATTAAAACATGGGACCTCCCCGTATTTCCTTCATCGTGTTTGTGAAGCAATATTCTTGAGTAGTTGTGTAGACCATGTCTGGTAGTACATACATGAGCAATACTACATCTACGAAGAGGTTCTTATGTACCATACTTATAGGATGATTAGACAGTCTTTAATTGGGCAACCCTCAAAAATGAGTTAGAGGGGAAGGAAGTTTACCTAGGTTGCATAACAATGTGACGTAAATCTAGCATTTTAGGTACATACATATTGCTCTTTTTTTGCGGATACATATTGTTTTATTAGAGCATCTACAGCCGGGCGCCTCAAACGCCCGGGCAGACGGTCCGGTCACTGCCCGGTGAAAAAAACCCGACCAAGACGGGCACCTCAAACGGGACTCAAAAGGACGGTCAGACCGGCGCCCCTCATATCCGTCTCATATCTGGGGTGGATATGGGGAGGCCCAGGTGCGACATCGGTCTGATGTGCAGCCGTGTGCCCCCCCCCCCCCCCCCCCTAGGAAACCACTCTGAAAGCCAGCGTTCCGAAGCTCGCCTCCTCAGGCTTACCGATGGTGCCGCGTGTCGGTGCTCCGACACCCTGTGCAAGGCCCCTAGCACGGCTATTTAAGACGAACATCGGCACCGTGACCCTACCTGTCCACATTTCCAGGCCTCCAGTCCGCTGTCGCCACTTTCCAATCGCCGTGCATCTCCACATTTCCATCACCGGATGCCACCACAATCAAGTAGCCATGCCGCCACACATATGGGTCAGGAGCTACCTTCATCTAAGGCTGGAGCGCCGGCTACAGGTTGTTTAGCAAATCCGGGCAAGACGCGAAGCCCAGATCGCTGCGGGGCTTCCACCGAACACGGTGGATCCGAAAGATGAGTTCACGGAGGAGCAGGAGGAGGAGGTGAAGTAGGAGGAGCAGTAGAAGGAGGACGAGGAGGACACGGGGGACGCTGATCTGCAGGCGGAGCAACAGGCAATCCTTGATTCCCTCCCGTCGAAAGAGAAGGCGGAGGCGAACCACCGTATTCTCCAAGCGGAGCAGGAAGCGGACATCGACAAGATGATTGCAAGGGCCCTCCTACGTGCATGTCTACCTGACGCCCGACACGGAGATCATGGGCATCTCCGATGATGACGAAACGTAGTTAGGCTAGTGTTTGCATCATAAGAAAAAAAATGCATGCTTTTTATGACTCTAGGGGTGAAATATGAGATACTCGGAGGCATAGCAGAAATATGAGGTGTGAACGGTCATTGCCTGCAGATGTGTCAGGTCGCGACGGCAGGCGTTTAAGAGGCTGGATTTTAAGTTTTTGACGGTAGATGCTCGTACATGGTGGTAAACTACTCATTGACAACTTCCAATTTTCTAGAGACCGGAATTTGATGAGTATGCACTGCAGTCCCACTCGCTGTCCATCCATGCAAGAAAGTCTCTCGTCTGGAAAAATTAGCTACGCCCTGGATCGACGCATGCTGTCTGTAGTATGTTTCTTATATCCTTATATGATTCAAAGATCGCATATTATATAGTGTACTCGATTAATTCCAGGAGCCTTGAGGTGGACTTTGCGATGCCAAGTCTTGCACCAAGTCGTTATCTGTGGCAATTACTCGTCTGCTCCGGTGCTCCCCACACCAACTTGCAAGTATGGTCACCACGTGACAGCGCAAGCACGCACGGATATGTATGTATGTATATATCTATTTTTCGCAGGGGGTGTAGTATATATATCTTGAGACTGTGAACTGGTTAAATTCTGTGGGCTCATGTATACTATCCAGCTACATAGGTTATACGTAATACGTATCTGTCAACTTTATTGTACTTGTAATTTAAGAGTCAACTAGTTCCAAACTACTCCCTCTGTAAACTAATATAAAAATATTTGATCACTAAGTAGTGATCTAAACACTCTTATATTAATTTACAGAGAAAGTATATAAATACACACAGATATAAATACATATAAAACTGTCTGTTGCAACGTTCCGACGATAGCTCCTGACTTCATAAATACTATGTAATAACATCTTATATTACGAGACCAAGAGAGTATCATATTAATTCATTTAACGTGAAATTGGATCGGCCGTTGACCATCTTTATGCTTGGTCGCTGATCATTATCATCACTTATCTAGTATTGACATGTATTTTTTGTAATCTATGAGTTCCATGGCATGGGGTGAATAGTCAAGTAAAAGATCGATAAATATCAAATAGGGATCAACAAAGCAATCGACCGATGCGGACATGCATACCCATGGATCTAGAACTTCCAGAAAATTCTACGGCACCATCGGCGTCACCGTTTACTATGAGAGACCGGCACACAACAACGTATTGCCTGCTTGGTGCATAAGCGCCAAAACAGAAATGGGTCAGCAGCTAGCTCAGCTCCCACACATTTGCTCATCCACTTGTAGGCGTTACCAGGAGGAGGAGGAGGAGATGCGTTACCTGGCGTGCTACTACTTTTCTTGCTCCCAAACAAAGTTAAAACTAGAAGGCAACAAAAGGAAATGCAGGGATGGCACTCTAGTTTCCCACGCAACCGTACCATACCATACCGTGTGCGTAGCACTTTGAGTTCATCATCATCTTCATCGTTGTCTTCCATCTTCTTTTTTTTTTTTTCCTTTCACATAAAATATCTACTAGTTGACCCACACCAAGGCGTATATACGAGCATCTATACACGCATACACTCACCCCTACGATTGCACACACACACCCTACCCCTATGAGCACCTTCAATAGACTGAGCCGGTATATCATCTTCAGATTTTACGAAATCATCGTAGGCGGCTCGTAGTCAACGGGAACGTCTCTTCCCACTGAATGCGCATCACCGAAAATCCAGAATTAAATCCAGTAATAAAGGCAAGCACCAGGGCTAAGGATATACCAATGTCCTCACCTATATAAATATCTGACAGGTGTGGCTAGATTTCAGTCGACTGAGACATAATCAGATCTCAGTCAAGTGATAAATATATAAGAAGAAAAAAGAACCCCCCCCCCCTTCCCCAAAAAAATTACGAATCCTCATGCAAGATCAAAGGAATATAGTATCGACCGAGGCGTAACAAAGTTTCAGTCAACCGAGACTTAACAAAACTGATATCTAATACTAAAAGAATGGAATTGTGTCCAAAATATAAATTTAAAACAATACTAATATCTACTATGCAAGTATAAAACAACACAATCATGTATGCATATATATATATAAAAAGAAACAACAGCATGGACTATATGCATGTGTTATCTACTACACACATCTATGAAAGACAAAAACAAAAACATAAGCCCATGTGTAGAAATAGTATATAGAGATAGAACAATAGAATATGGTGTGGTTGATGTATGCACCACCTAGCTTAGCCACACTCACACTCACCTCCTCGATCCTCTATATAACACACGCACTTGCCTCTGCTGCTCCTCTACCTACCTACTGCCTCCATTCCCACCACAGCTAGCTTCAGCATTTAGCTAAGCTCTAGTTCTCTCCCGAGCTAAGCATCTTCTTGATTTCTCGGTGATCTTGATTTCTCCGTGATCGGATTCGGATGGACAGCGCGAGAAGCTGCCTCGTGGACGACGTGAGCAGCGGCGCGTCCACGGGGAAGAAGGCGTCTCCGGCGCCGGCAGCGCCGGCGGCCAAGCCGCTGCAGCACGTGGGCAGCGGGGCCAGCGCGGTCATGGACGCGCCGGAGCCCGGCGCGGAGGCGGACTCCGGCCGCATCGGCAGGCTGCCGTCCTCCAAGTACAAGGGCGTGGTGCCGCAGCCCAACGGGCGGTGGGGCGCGCAGATCTACGAGCGCCACCAGCGCGTCTGGCTCGGCACGTTCACGGGGGAGGCCGAGGCTGCGCGCGCCTACGACGCGGCGGCGCAGCGCTTTCGCGGCCGCGATGCAGTCACCAACTTCCGCCCGCTCGCCGAGTCCGACCCGGAGGACGCCGCCGAGCTCCGCTTCCTCGCCGGCCGCTCCAAGGCCGAGGTCGTCGACATGCTGCGCAAGCACACCTACCCGGACGAGCTCGCTCAGTACAAGCGCGCTTACTTCGTCGCGGCTGCGGCGTCCTCCCCTACATCGTCCTCGTTGCCTCCCGCCTCGTCGCCCTCTTCGGCGGCTGCACCCTCGCCGGCGGCGCGGCGCGAGCACCTGTTCGACAAGACGGTCACGCCCAGCGACGTGGGGAAGCTGAACCGGCTGGTGATACCGAAGCAGCACGCCGAGAAGCACTTCCCTCTCCAGCTTCCTTCAGCCGGCGCCGCCGTGTCCGGCGAGTGCAAGGGCATGCTGCTCAACTTCGACGACGCGGCCGGCAAGGTGTGGAGGTTCCGGTACTCGTACTGGAACAGCAGCCAGAGCTACGTGCTCACCAAGGGGTGGAGCCGCTTCGTCAAGGAGAAGGGCCTGCACGCGGGCGACGCCGTCGGGTTCTACCGCTCCTCCTCCGGCAACAACCAGCTCTTCATCGAGTGCAAGCTGCGGTCCAAGACCACGACGACGACGACGACCTTCGTCAACGCGGCGGCCGCCGCGTCGCCTGCACCGGTGATGAGGACCGTGCGACTCTTTGGCGTCGACCTTCTCGCGGCGCCGGCGCCGAGTCACGCGCCCGAGCACGAGGACTGCAGCATGGTGCCCAAGACATACAAGAGATCCATGGACACCAGCGCAGCGCCCACTCCGGCGCACGCGGTCTGGAAGAAGCAGTGCATAGACTTCGCGCTGACCTAGCTAGCTAGCGTTTTCCCTCCATGGTTGCTTTGCTTGCTTCCAAATTTCCATGGCAGTAGCTTAGAGCTCTTGATCGATCCAAGTGTTTGCCTTTTTTTTCCTCTTCTAATTCTCATATACAAGTTAGCTCTAAATCTAGTCTTCTTTAATTATTCTACTGTAAATTAAGCCCGTTCTAGAAATGGCAAGTGTACACCGAAGAAATGCTACCAATTATGCCCTAGATATCTCTGAAGAGAGAGAGAGAGAGAGATCTGGATGACTACTCCATGCAGAAGCTAGCAATATGTTATGCATATTTGGAGCTTTTCATCTAGCTATCCCCTTCGTCTCCCAAACTGCGATGCAAGGAGACGTCGGTTTCGCGGCTACATGTCGCGATTTGACTCTCTCGTTTTGGTGCCCTTTCTCATGTCATGTGGGTTGAGAGGACTGCGACGCGTGCTACAGGCGACGGTCCAGGCCAGGTGCATGCATCTGGCGCAGCCGCAAGCGCAGAAAGGCTCCGGGAGTTATCTGATCCCCGGCCCATAATTGTATGCATGCATATGCACCTCACCTGGCCATGAGATGATATGGCCAATGGCGATGGATGTGATACGCTCGATCTGTATATGCTATACTTAGCAACAGCAAGAAACTAAAGTGGGCACTGGTATTGTGTGTATGTGACAGGTGGGAGAGAGATGGAGCTAGCAGCTAGCTAGCAACAGGGGAATAATGTTAGGGAAACATTATTGTGGCAAGCTACGTGCTTGTCTATTCGTCCGTTCGTTCGAAATTTTCCTAGATCTATGATTATCAAAGGGTCAAAAATTTCAACGAAATTTCTGAAATTTTGCATATTTCAGTGGGGTCCAAAATATTTTTAGCCCAGAAAGTCAGAGCAGATTCAAATTAATTTCAGAATAAATTTAAATAGATTAAAATTAAGTGAAAATTGTAATTTTAAAATACAAAATAATTTCTGTAATATGCAAATTTCACATATTTCAGAAGCTCCAAAATTGGTTTGTTCTCGAAATTGAAAAGCTCAATAAATGATCCCATTTCATACAAACTTACAAACTAAAATCATACTACTGTAAAACTAATGTCGCACAACACTAATGGAAACTTCAGTTGTTAGTGATGTGCGAGCATAGATGAATGAGATCTTACAAAATTCCACGCAACTGCAAATTACCAAAAATCTTATTGTAATGTTGATTAAGCGGGGCATCGAGAAAATTCAGTTGAAACTATGTGATTAAATACCACCATGGAAGGTTGTGTGTTCGATCATGTCAAATTAAGTTGTGGTATATTGACCATTGGTTTCAAAAATTGAAGTTTCTATATTATTGAAACTGTTAGTTGAGAATCACCTCTTGGTAGGGTGATGGTGATAGCGTTTTGTAAGTGACTCCACCTAGTGCCCAAGGTGGTCCACGGACCATCCGTGGATTTTGCGACCGGTTCATATACTTCAGCCCAGAAAAAAGTACAACACATGACTCAAATTGGACTCGAAGAATAGTATGATCCATGCTCCCTGATCGTGTCGTAGTACGACAGTATGATCCGAATTGAACAACGGTGTAATATTGCCATTCTCAGTTCCTCCCTAATAGTAGCCGACAAAGAGCTGAGTGGCACGAAAGACTGTCAGTGGCGTGTGGTAGGCGAAGGTAGGCAATGCACGATTGGCCGATGCGGAAGCGCCAAAGGCACGAATGCTTTTCATCTCCTTCGAAGTATTCAGTTGCTTTTTCTTTATGCAAATTCTTGTCTTTGGATTGGCGATTTTTAAAAATTTGTACTAGTATGTTGGCATGTTTTTCTTGTCAAAAAATGTTGTGTTGACCGGACCACACTATTTCAAAATTCTGGCTATATACGCCAATGACTCCACCCAAGAAGGAGGTGATCCTCATTTTCTAAAAAATATATTTAAATCCGGCACTCAGATTTATACGCACCCCAGGTGGGCTCAACTTAGGGATTCAATGATATTCTAGGATCTATGATTGGTCAGTATCTTTGTAGCTATGGTTCATTGGCACACTTGTGTTTGTGTGCATTTCATTGTAATCGCAAAAAGAAAAATGGTCACCCGTGGTATTTAATCCCAACTTGACTACAAAATAGGAAACTTGTGTGTTCTTTTAGGGTGTGGTTAGGTCTCAATCGACTGAGATTTAACCGAGTCTTAGTCAAGTGACATAACATGAGACAAAGAAAAAAAATTTAAAAGAAATTTGTGCACGAATCTTAATGTGAGAGCTCACGGGTATAATATCGATTGAGACTTACAAATACTAAATGTGCCGCAATGTTAATCGATAAAGTTGATTCTTTCGTTGCGAATCTTGGCACCTGACCAGAACAACTAGCGGAATGTTCACCGGTTTTGAAGACTTTGACATGAACGGAAATGTGGAAAAAGAGAGAGACCACTAGTACCCCAGTTGGATGGAATCTACGGCGCACGCACGCACGCCGGTTTCTAGAGTGTACAAAAGTGCACGACGTCCTACCTAGTTGATGACGATGATAGCCTCAATATAATGTTGTGTATACTACTAGTAGTTTTGGCGTGCGATATATAAATCCCTAGGCAGAGGAAGAGACAGGAGCGAGGAGACTCTGGTTCCGAAAATGTTCGGGCAGGATAAGCCCAGCAGCATGCGCAGGCCGTGGTTTGCGACCAGGTTCACCGGCCTACTCCGTGTATGTTCTATCCATCCTATCCAGGCCGAAATTAACAGATAAACTACGGCTGCCATTTGTACAGGAGAAGGCGCGCCCACACGCCTCTTAATTTCATAGGGGACTAGTATATCCGTCTCGATCAACCAGATATTCCTGTGGGTGCGTTTCAACAAGAAGAAGAGTATATATATACGTCTCCATCCATTGGCCAAATACATAATCAGATATAGTAAATCCTACATTAGGGGTATCTCCAACACGAAACCTCAAAACGGACATACTATTTGTCCACAGACGGTGATACTAGAGCTGGCTATCCAACGCTTGCCCCAATCATTTGCCCGCGGTACAAAAAAACTTGGACATAATTCATGCAAACATGACAGAATTCATGTAAACGAACATAAAGTCTGATACATATTTTACATGAACGGGGCAATATTTCATCCATTCAACTAAAGGCTACAAAAACCTCAACTGATTTGTAGCGCACGGTAACCTAATATGCCTGGTCGGGCAGGCCAATGGCACCTTCATCGCCATTCGCGCCGTTGTCGTTGTCGGAGTAGTCTTTCCAGCAGCGGAAGGGCACGGAGACACGGCAGCACTGCCCGCGACCGTCTGGCGCTTGCGGAGGATCCGCCTCGGCTTCCTCCTGCGTCGTGCGGAGGGCCGCCTCGCCCAACACCGACCTTGGTCGGGGAGTCCTGCCCTTGCCCATGCCGGCAGCGGCGAAGGTGTCGCGGGCCGACCATTCCTCTCTGATCTTGGCGAGCTCCCTGTCGAGGCAGCGCTCGCTGCAAGGACTTCTCCAGGGTGGTCACCATCGATCGCAGACCTATGCCTTTGTGAGGACCCAGGCCGACGCGGCGTTGGACTTCACAAATGTTGTCCCTTCCGTCTCCCTGGCTGCCCTCTCCTCTACCAACATGATGCTCCGCGACGAGGATCCACCACCACTGCAACCACTAAGATACTAGAGGAGGCGTCCGTGCACCTTTGCGATCTCCAGAAGCACCTCCTCCTGCATGGCATTGCCAGGCAGGTGCCATGGTGGTGACACAGCTTATCGATGCAGGCGGGTACCGGCTGTGCGCAGCGGCGACCTCCGCTCCTCCTATACATGGTGTCTGATTTGAACGCCACAGTTGCACCTGGGGGGGAAAGGATCCGCCCTATGCACCGGAGAGGCGGAGACTCCGGCTTCACCCTTGACGCAGTGGAGTTGCGGTGATGGAGGTGCCGCACCATGGTCCATGAGCCACTGCTCAAGGAGGAGCTCTAGGTGCGCTTGGTACTTCTTGTCTATCGCCGTGGCCCCCACGGGTAGGTGCGGCTGCTCCTCATCGTCGCCGTAGGAGATCTCCTCCCCGTAGGAGCTGCGTGCCATGGAGGACAATGGCCTGGGAGAGCGGCGGCGGCGGGACCATGATCCGGAAGGAGATTCGGAGCCACCATCTGTTGACATGAAGAACCAATACTTCAGTATCGTGGATGACGATGAGCAAAGACGAAAAAGAGCAAATCGATGATGAGTGGAGAGGAGAGGATGATAGGATGTGAGGTGTGGTGTTGACAATGTTGGAGCCCTTCTTAAATAGCAGCGGCCAGGTGAACGGACGGGCAACCAGATTCAATGGTGCACATGAGTAGACTTCTCGGTCGCCGCATCGACATTGGAGCGGTGCCGCCCGCTCGTCCGGATGCGTCGCTCTGACCAGCAGCAATGACGTGGTGTCAGGTTCGCTCTGAAGCGGCTTTATCGGCATGATGCACGGTAACCGTTTGATGTCAAGAGGGTTTTTTTGTGCGGAGAGAGCTTTTGATGGGACATGGTGGTTAGGCGCGTACATGATGGATCTCCATAATCCCGGAAACCTCCCTAGGTTTATGCTCAGTTTGCGGATTTCGGACACAGGGACACGTCTACGAATTGATGGGGCACCATGTTGGGTCCTTTGTCCAAACTTTTGCACATTATCCCACTTTATTGTGTTCTTTTACCCAGCTGATAATGCATTGCTCGACATTTGATCCATCACACACACATACACCCTCGCAAAAAAGAGAAGATCACACACACATACATCGAGAAAAGATGTGTGTAGCGAACCAACCTGTGGTTGGATGGTTAGGAGGATAGTTGTATTCTCGGTCCATCATTGTTCAAGTCCTGGTGCTCGCATTTATTTCTGAATTTATTTCAAGATTTTCGGTAATGTGCATTCAGTGGCAGAAGATGTTCGTGTTGACTATGAGGCGACTTTAATGACTTCGACAATCTCAAGATGATATGTCGGCTCAGCCTCTCAAAGATGCTCATAAGTGTAAGGTGTGCGTGTATATGTTCATATGATTGAGTGTGTGCGTGTATATATGGGTGCCAGCGTCTGTATTGTGTTCAAAAACAAAAACTGAAGCGATGTGTGTATAGTCCACACGTACCTTCCACATCTCTCGACGCGTCCCAAGTCTTGTGTTATCTTCCGGGGTCTTTCCTTTAGTTAGCCACCGCCGGTGTCAGAGAAGGAATAATGTAGTGGTAGCACTTGGTACGACGGTGAAGGTGGACGAGGATCCATCCATGGATGCCATTGCTAGCCAACTTCATAGGTACCGGATCAATGGCAAAATTCATTGTTCATTCTTGGAAGTTTCTGCCGGCGACGACGACCGCGCGACGTATACACACGGCAGCGACGGCTCCATCCATGGACCAGATCGAGGGTCCCCGACCCCTACCCGACACACAGAGCACGTCGATCCAGAAGCGCGGGGACAGCTAAGGTAGTCCGACTTCGGCGACCGTTGACAAATCATAGCATTCGATCTCTGCACGTTGAAAAGTTGAAAAACATACTGTATGAGTAGATCAGGATTCAGAGATCGGAGTCAGGGGACCGGCAAAGACGGCTAGCTACCTGCAGTTAAATTTGCAACAGTGTCGTTTCAAAAAAAAAAATTGCAACGGTGCCCGCCGAGATCCATCGCCACCACGCATGACATGCATGACACGGCCGTCCAGACAAATATACACATGTCTGTCTCGTGACTCTGTTGGGTGAACGCGAGGACGACGACGACGACGAAGATCATAAATTCCGTTTCTGCTCCGGTGCTCCCCTGGCTGAACGCGAGGTGGAAAAACACATCGACGGTCAGGATGAACCAAAAACGGTTCATAACGAGGGGCACGATCGTCTTTGTTGCCCCCGCGTATAGCCGTCGAAGAGCCCTGGGAGGCCCGTACGGGCCCGGTTAGATCGTATGCCCGGCCGCATACGTATTTGTATATGACGGCGTTTCGTGCACGCGTGGAGCCGCCCGCGCGTGGGGCAGCACCTGTCACGGGTAGATTCCACAACCGTCCCATCATATAAATGTGGACGGCAACCACCTCCGGCCGCATCGTCCACCATTTCCCCCCGCCGCATCGTCTCCCTATCCCCACTCCCCACTCCCTCTCCTATCCAACCTCCTCGTCGCCCTCACCGCATCCTCTTCATCGCCATGGCGGACGCAGGAGGCGAGCGCCCCGATTGGGGCGCAGATCTGGTGGAGCAGGCGCGGCAGGTCGCTGCGGGTACCTTTGTAAGGGGACGTGCCAGCGTCCAGCGCGGTGCTCCCCCCGCTGCAGATCTGGAGAAGGTGGGGGCGGGCTGCAGCGGCGCATTCCAGCCAGATGCGCCCGCTCTGGCGGGCTCTGGCGAGGCGCAGAAGGTGGAGACGGGCTCTGGCGAGGCGCAGAAGGTGGAGGCGGGCTCTAGCGAGGCGCACGAGGTGGAGAAGGTGGAGGCCGGCTCTGGCGAGGAGCAGGCGGAGCAGAAGGTATCTGCTTATCACTTTAATGTGGTAGTTTTTAGATTGTAGGGTTTGTGGCCAGAAAGTTTTTTGGTTAGATTTGTTGGATGTAGGGTTTTCTCTGCATTAGGGTTTTTGTGTATTTGATTCGTGCAAGAATGGTGGACCTCATATGATTATTAGATTAGGTTAGAAGTAGCCGGATTGAGGGATGGGGTTTTTTCAGATGCTTATTAGATTAGTAGTGGAATTTTTGCAATTCTTTAGGTGTTTGGCTTGAGGATTAGACGATGGATTAGTCAAATATATACTTCTCTATTGGTTTGGGTTGGTGCCTGCTTTAGTTCTTTGGCTTGATGATTAATTAAATAGATGCTTAGTTCTAGGGATTATGCTTGTCATAGCTGCAATTCTTAGATGCTTCATTGATGCATGTTGTCATAGTTGCAGTTCTTTGATGCTTGATTGATGCCTATCAGGCAGAGGCTATGAGATGGGTTGTGCATGGCCTTGTGTTTTTGGAAATTGTCTACCTGAGGTGATTAGATGGTGCATTAGTTTGGTTGTAACTATAGTGAAGGATGTGCTCATGTAATGGGTGTTGTCATGTTAATCAGAAAGAGCTTCTCAAGGGCTGGATTTTTTTGTGTTGGATTGGGGCTTCTGAAGGAGAGGGGAAGGGGCAGTCTATGCTTATTTAGTTTGGGTTAGTAGTGGAATTTTGCCGTTGCTTCAGAGATATTTACAGCATTGAACATCCTCTCCAATGCCGTTGCTTCAGAGATAAAAGCATCTTGGGGTTTTTTCAGATGCTTATTAGATTAGTAGTGGAATTTTTGCTTGTTAGATTTTAATTAGTATGAGGTTGAATACCTTATTTAAGGGGGAATTTAAGGTCAGATAGACGTCATATGATTATTAGATCTGTAGTTCAATGCTGCAGACATATATGATTATTTGATTTGATCTATGGTTCAATGATACTGGATGGAAACATATTTGAATTGGAATGCATTAATTTTGATGTGCCAATGAATTGATTTAGATGATACAAGATTCATCTATAGTATAATTTGTTGTTGTTTAGGTAAGTAATGAAATTTTAGATGTTTGTTGGAGATGTATGCATTTATAGTTGAAGTTGTACCTAATTAACTACTGCATTATGTTACTATGTGTAGGAGCTTTGCTGCATTATCCCAAAAACAGTCATTTGTGCATATTAAAATTTGTAGTTGGCTTCTGTAATTAGTAGCAATGGATGTAATTTTATATTTCGGGGGCTAAGAGATAACTCACTTTACAATTGCAGAAGGGTGGCCTCAAAAACAGTAACATGGCCTTGAAATATTGTCCTTGCCCAAAATTTTATAAACCAAATGTTGTAGGCAGGCCTATTGTCCAGCCTCATAAAATTAACCTGGCCAGAGATTTTCCTCTTGTGCAAATACTTATGATGAATTACAAAAATATGCAGCTAGGATGTCACCATTGTATAACTATGAAGTAAACATTCCAAGGCAGGATCCTAGCAACAAAATATACTATATGTTTCCATTAAGTAGTGGGGGGGGGGGGAATTCCCTCAAAAGAAAAGTGTTGGGTTAATCCAGGGAATGTCAAGAATCCAGCTTGGATTTTCATTAGCATTTATGAAGGAAAGCATTTGTCTGTTGATTGATTGCTTAGATTCTGTATTTATAAGGAAAGAATTTGGTCACTTGCAACATACCAATGTGGTTCACATTCACAATTTTGTTTGTAATGACATTTTTTGAACTGCAATTCAATTCATTGTAATTGATGTGCTTGTTTGACAATATAGCAGGAGGAGGAGGATCTTGTGGGCAACAAGAGGAAGTGGGACAAGACTGTGTTCTATCCATATGACTCTGATGAAGATGAGCTGTATGAGGTAAGGCCTAGTTGAAATGTTATTTGTGCATTGAGTTAGTATTACGTGTTTATAGTATTTGAATGCACAATGTATTAATGTCAGTCATTAATGTGTGCAGTATGAATCTGGAGATGATGTGGTCGAGGGGAACGTCGAGTCCTTTGAAGAGAAGGTGGTGTTGAAGATCAGGGCCCAAGGACCTGGTATGTACCACAACTAGAGGACGGAAAAGTACCGCTGCCCCTTCTGCAGCAAGCCCAAGCCCAGGTCTGGGTTATTGGAGCATCTGATGGAACATTGCCGGGCTACATCGATCTCCAGTGATGAGTACAAGATTAGGGCTCAGCATTCTGCCCTCCTGAAGGTCCTTAGAAACCCTAACCTCTAGTCCTACATCATTCTGATCATCAGAAGCTGGAAGCCGTACTCATCATCAGTATATTTGATGATGTTTTACTTTTGGAAAGCTGCATCTGGGCCTGAACTGGTTGGAAACTACCTCTATTAATATAATGTAATGTAATGTATTGTGTGTCTGAACTGGATCTGTTGTGAACTGCCTGGTACCTGTGGTGGTAACCTAGAATGCTATCTATATATGTGTGGTCTTAACTTTGTTTAGTTGTTGTTTCGATGGTGCAATGATCACAAATGGCGCTTCAGTGTTGCTTCAGACATGCTGCAACACTTGTCTATGTTGTGGGCAAGTGCAACATGTTGTGCCCATGTGCCAATTATACCAATTATTGAATTCTAGTACATGGGGTTTAGTAAAGTGACTGATAATTGTTCATCCTCACACATTCCATCAATGCATAATTTGAATAAGCAAAAAGATCAAATGTTCCATCATTTGAACCAATGTTGCAATAGCAGAGCAAATATTCCATCATCAAAGTGTGAAGGAATTAAATGTAAATTTAGAAGAGTAATGTAATATTAGTTAAAAATAATGTGTGCAAAAAAAAGGAATTTGAAATAAGATCTACTTTATTTTTTAATAAAGTTATATTACCCTACTTATTAGAATTTTGAAAATGTCACTTATTTATAAGAACAGAAAATATAAATATTCAAAAAGATGTGTTTGATAAAAAATACCTTTTGAATTTTTGGTATATTATTATTTGAGGGGTCATGTAATTTTTATGTTATTTTTTGAGTGCTCAGGTAATTTTTATGTAAACTGAAGGAAAAGGAAAATAATAAACAAAAGGAAAAGCATGGGCCAGCCTAGCCATCTTGGAAACCTAACTTTATATGGTGACCCACATTCCGGAGTGGCCATTTGGTCTAACTTAAGCCATTTTTTGAACAATGTGATTTTTCCACATTTTGGAGGTGCTTAAGCCAGTTTTTGAAAAAATGTGATTTTTCCCACGACCTCCAAATCACCCAAATTTTCTTACACATGGTGACCCACATGTTCCAAACATGCCAATGAAATAATATTTGGAAAAATAATATTTTACAATGCCCCCTGAGGTATAGGCTGATGTTTTGACCAGCCAGTCTAGAGGGCATTATAAATTAATAAAAAATTCAAAAAAAAAATAAAACCTTGGAAACCTAGCTTTGTTTGTGCAAGAGATCATGTGTGCCAAAATTGAGGTGATTTGGAGGTGGTCGAGAAAATGACCGCATTCCGGAGGGGCCATTTGGTCTAACTTAAGCCATTTTTTGAACAATGTGAATTTTTTTCCACCACCTCAAAATCACCCAAATTTTCTTGCACATGGTGACCCACATGTGCCAAACATGCCTATGAAAGAAATTTGGAAAAAGAATATTTTACAATGCCCCCCTAAGGTATAGACCGAATTTTTGAACAGTCAGTCTAGAGGGCATTATAAATTAATAAAAAAATCAAACAAATATAAAACCTTGGAAACCTAGCTTTGTTTGTGCAAGAGATCATGTGTGCCAAAATTGAGGTGATTTGGAGATGGTCGAAAAAATGACCGCATTCCGGAGGGGCCATTTGGTCTAACTTAAGCCAGTTTTTGAACAAATGTGATTTTTCCCACCACCTCCAAATCACCCAAATTTTCTTGCACATGGTGACCCACATGTTCCAAACATGCCAATGAAATAAAAATTGGAAAAAGTATATTTCACAATGCCCCCCTGAGGTATAGACCGATGTTTTGACCAGTCAGTCTAGAGGGCATTATAAATTAATAAAATTTCAAAAAAATATAAAACCTTGGAAACCTAGCTTTGTTTGTGCAAGAGATCATGTGTGCCAAAATTGAGGTGATTTGGAGGTGGTTGAGAAAATGACCGCATTCCGGAGGGGCCATTTGGAAAAAGAATATTTTACAATGCCCCCTTGAGGTATATACCGGTGTTTTGTCCAGTCAGTCTAGAGGTCATTATAAATTAAAAAATTTCAAAAAAATATAAAACCTTAGAAACCTAGATTTGTTTGTCCAAGAGATCATGTGTGCAAAAGTTTAGGTGATTTGGAGGTGGTCGAAAAAAACCCTAGAACACTGCCCCGGCGTGACGCAATGTGCGTTTTGTGTCCGAATTTGTGCACACCTTGCCTGGGGGGGGCATATTGGCCATGCTCACATGCTCCCAAAAGTTGGGGTCATATCATGCATGCCCCCACATGCACCATGTACAAGCCGGACCATTCGGGTCTGCCAGAGGGCAAGTTTGAAAGAGGTTTTCCTTGCCGGCCCCACCAAATGATCCCAAACTTTTTGCACACCCTACCATGACCATGGCATGCATGTGGGAGGAGAATTCATACACCACAGCCTCATTTTTGTTGAAATCCCATTAATATCCATGTGTATTACATGTAAGTGAGCATGTGTAAAATTTATTAGATGACTTGAAATCCCATTAATATCCATGTGTATTACATGTAAGTGAGCATGTGTAAAATTTATTAGATGACTTCATGGTCAAAACATTAGGTTGTCATATATGCAAAAGAAAATGTGCATTGAATGCAAGTGAGCATGTGTATAATTTAGTGTGTGATTTGAAGATCAAAATGTTGGAAATATGCCCTAGAGGCAATAATAAAATGGTTATTATTATATTTCCTTGTTCATGATAATTGTCTATTGTTCATGCTATAATTGTGTTATCCGGAAATCGTAATACATGTGTGAATACATAGACCACAACATGTCCCTAGTGAGCCTCTAGTTGACTAGTTCGTTGATCAACAGATATTCATGGTTTCCTGACTATGGACATTGGATGTCATTGCTAACGGGATCACATCATTAGGAGAATAATGTGAGGGACAAGACCCAATCCTAAGCATAGCACAAGATCGTGTAGTTCGTTTGCTAGAGCTTCTCAAAATGTCAAGTATCATTTCCGTAGACCAAGAGATTGTGCAACTCCCGGATACCATACGAGTGCTTTGGGTGTGCCAAACGTCACAACGTAACTGGGTGTCTATAAAGGTGCACTATGGGTATCTCCGAAAGTGTCTGTTGGGTTGGCACGAATCGAGACTGGGATTTGTCACTCCGTATGACGGAGAGGTATCTCTGGGCCCACTCGGTAATGCATCATCATAATGAGCTCAATGTGACCAAGTGTTTGGTCACGGGATCATGCATTACGGTACGAGTAAAGTGACTTGCCGGTAACGAGATTGAACAAGGTATTGGGATACCGACGATCGAATCTCGGGCAAGTAACGTACCGATTGACAAAGGGAATTGTATACGGGATTGATTGAATCCTCGACATCGTGGTTCATCCGATGAGATCATCGTGGAACATGTCGGAGCCAACATGGGTATCCAGATCCCGCTGTTGGTTATTGACCGGAGAGTCGTCTCGGTCATGTCTGCATGTCTCCCGAACCCGTAGGGTCTACACACTTAAGGTTCAGTGACGCTAGGGTTATAGAGATATTAGTATGCGAAAATCCGAAATTTGTTCGGAGTTCCGGATGAGATCCCGGACGTCACGAGGAGTTCCGGAATGGTCCGGAGGTGAAGAATTGTATATAGGAAGTCCAGTTTCGGCCACCGGGAAAGTTTCGGGCGTCACCGGTATTGTACCGGGACCACCGGAAGAGTCCCGGGGGTCCACCGGGTGGGGCCACCTATCCCGGAGGGCCCCATGGGCTGAAGTGGGAGGGGAACCAGCCCGTGGTGGGCTGGTGCGCCCCCCTTGGGCCTCCCCCTGCGCCTAGGGTTGGAAACCCTAGGGGTGGGGGCGCCCCACTTTGCTTGGGGGGCAAGCCACCCCCTTGGCCGCCGCCCCCCCTTGGAGATTGGATCTCCTAGGGCCGGCGCCCCCCAGGGGCCCTATATAAAGAGGGGGGAGGGAGGGCAGCCGCACCCAAGCCCCTAGCGCCTCCCTCTCCCTCCCGTGACATCTCTCCCTCTCGCTGAGCTTGGCGAAGTCCTGCCGAGATCCCTGCTGCTTCCACCACCACGCCGTCGTGCTGCTGGATCTCCATCAACCTCTCCCTCCCCTTGCTGGATCAAGAAGGAGGAGACGTCTTCCCCAACCGTACGTGTGTTGAACGCGGAGGTGCCGTCCGTTCGGCGCTCGGTCATCGGTGATTTGGATCACGACGAGTACGACTCCATCAACCCTGTTCACTTGAACGCTTCCGCTCGCGATCTACAAGGGTATGTAGATGCACTCTTTTCCCTCTCGTTGCTAGAAGACTCCATAGATTGTTCTTGGTGATGCGTAGAAATTTTTTAATTTCTGCAACGATCTCCAACACAAAACACATGGCAATATGCCAAAAAAAGTGCGCACCTACCAGAGCAAGAGAATTCATACACCACGGCCTGCATACGACTAGGAACCCTGCCGTTCATGGGCCAGGATGCAGGCCCGTGGTGCAGAATATCTCTGGTGCTAGTAGGCCCCACGGGGCAGAGGGGACGAGAGTTAGGCAATGTACTGCCTGCATATGATAGGAGCTTGGGAGGGGAGTCGCAGCCGGGTATATAAACCGGTGCGGCGCTCTCTCGCTTGCCGAGGTGGGACTAAACTCCCACCACCCAACGGCTATGCGCTGCGATGTGCCCTGCGCGGCTCTGCCTTGGGCCCAATTCGAGCAGGCTGGCCCAGGGCAGCCTTACCCGCGCGCTAATCTGTTTTATATTCTCTTTGTTTTTCACTTCTTAACTCCAAAATTTCTTTTCTTGTTTATATTTCTAATATTTAAAATCAAATCCCTTTTTTCTATATTATTTTTAACAGTGTTTACCAAAATTAAAAAATTATGCCAAATTCTGTTGTGTTTTATTTCATTTGTTCGTTCTCTTTTTTATATTGATAATATTTACGAAATATAAACTAAAATGGTGTGTTTTATTTCAATTCTTCATTCAAATATTTCTTATCTTTATTATATTTGAAATATTTTTAGTTTGTAAAATAAAATGTTCTGTTTTATTTCACTTCTTCATTCTAATATTTGTTATCTTCTTTATATTTGAAATATTTCCAAAATGTAAGATAATATGTAATCTTCTATTTCACTTCTTCATTCTGATAGATCTTATCTTTTTTACATTTGAATTATTTTTTAAATGTAACATAATATGTTGTCATTTATTGCACTTATTCATTCAATTTTTTCTTCTCTTATCTATATTTTCCTCTTTTCTTTGTTCTGAGAGTTATAAATTTAAATAATGTATGATATAATGTTGTCTTTTATTTCACTTTTCATGGTTGTCTTTACTAATTATAAAAAAATTTCTTTTCTGTTTCATACTTGAAATATTATGAAATCAAATATAGTTGGGACAATCGCATGTATGCCTCCACTTGCACCATGTACTAGAAGCAGGTTTTTCTTCTCGGTCTCACCAATTGATACCAAACTTTTATGCACACCCTACGATGAGCATAGCAAGCATGCATGGCAACTACCGTTCATTTCCGACACCCGATGCATTTTGTAGGCGTTTTACGGTGATAAAACCCTAGAACAGTGTCCCGACGTGACGCAACGTGCGTATTGTGTCCGAATTCATCCACACCTTGCCTGGGGGGCACATTGGCCATGCCCACGTGCTCCCAAAAAGTTGGGGTCATCTCATGCATGCCTCCACATGAATCATGTACAAGCCGGACCATTCGGGTCTGCCGGAGGGCAACTTTGAAAGAGGTTTTCCTTGCCGGTCCCACCAAATGATCCCAAACTTTTTGCACACCCTACCATGACCATGGCATGCATGTGGGTGGAGAATTCATACACCACAGCCTCATTTTTGTTGAAATCCCATTAATATCCATGTGTATTACATGTAAGTGAGCATGTGTAAAGTTTATTAGATGATTTGAAGGTCAAAACATTAACTTGTCATACATGCAAAAAAAATATGTATTGAATGCAAGTGAGCATGTGTATAATTTAGTGTGTGATTTGAAGATCAAAACACATGGCAATATGCCAAAAAATGTGCCCACCTACCAGAGCAGGAGAATTCATACACCCCGGCCTGCATACGACTAGGAACCCAGCCGTTCATGGGCCAGGATGCAGGCCCGTGGTGCAGAATCTCTGCTGCTAGTAGGCCCCACGGGGCAGAGGGGACGAGAGTTATGCAATGTACTGCCTGCATATGATAGGAGCTTGGGAGGGGAGTCGCAGCCGGGTATATAAACCGGTGCGGCGCTCTCTCGCTTGCCGAGGTGGGACTAAACTCCCACCACCCAACGGTTGTGCGCTGCGATGTGCCCTGCGCGGCTCTGCCTTGGGCCCAATTCGGGCAGGCTGGCCCAGGGCAGCCTTACCCGTGCGCTGATCTGTTTTATATTCTCTTTGTTTTTCACTTCTTAACTCCAAAATTTCTTTTCTTGTTTATATTTCTAATATTTAAAATCAAATCCCTTTTTTCTATATTATTTTTAACAGTGTTTACCAAAATTAAAAAATTATGCCAAATTCTGTTGTGTTTTATTTCATTTGTTCGTTCTCTTTTTTTATTGATAATATTTACGAAATATAAACTAAAATGGTGTGTTTTATTTCAATTCTTCATTGAAATATTTCTTATCTTTATTATATTTGAAATATTTTTAGTTTGTAAAATAAAATGTCCTGTTTTATTTCACTTCTTCATTCTAATATTTGTTCTCTTCTTTATATTTGAAATATTTCCAAAATGTAAGATAATATGTAATCTTCTATTTCACTTCTTCATTCTGATAGATCTTATCTTTTTTACATTTGAATTATTTTTTAAACGTAACATAATATGTTGTCCTTCCTAATTATAAATTTTATTTTCTGTTTGATACTTGAAATATTATTAAATCAAATCTAGTTGGGACAATCGCATGCATGCCCCCACATGCACCATGTACTAGAAGCAGGTTTATCTTCTCGGTCTCACCAATTGAGACCAAACTGTATGCACACCCTACAATGACCATGGCAAGCATGCATGGCGAGTATCGTTCATTTCCGACACTCGATTCATTTTTTAGGGTTTTTCCGGCGACAAAACCCTACAACACTGCCCCCACGTGACGCAACGTGCGTTTTCTGTCCGAATTTGTGCACACCTTGCCTGGGGGACCACATTGGCCATGCCCACATGGTCCCAAAAGTTGGGGTCATCTCATGCATGCCTCCACATGCACCATGTACAAGTAGGACCATTCGGGTCTGCCGGAGGGCAGGTCTGAAAGAGGTTTTCCTTCCCGGTCCCACCAAATGATCCCAAACTTTATGCACACCCTAGGATGACCATGGCATGCATGCATGTCAAGTATCGTTCATTTCTGACACTCGATGCATTTTCTAGGGTTTTTCCAGCAACAAAACCCTACAACACGGCCCCCACGTGACGCAACGTGCGTTTTGTGTCCGAATTTGTGCACACCTTGCCTGGGGGACCACATTGGCCATGCCCACATGGTCCCAAAAGTTGGCGTCATCTCATGCATGCCTCCACATGCATCATGTACAAGCATGACCATTCGAGTCTGCTGGAGGGCAGGTCTGAAAGTGGTTTTCCTTACCGGTCCCACCAATTAGGAAGTCATAAATAGGACCACATTTAATCATACATATTTTAAATGAAATTGAAAACAATGAGAAGAAGTGATATGGAATTATGAAACATGAACAAAAAATAGGAATAAGAAGGAGAAAACATAAAATAACAGGAAAACCAAATTAAAAGGGAAAGAGGAACAATACATTTGAATGTATAATATTGTAGAAATGATAGAGATACTATAAATATTGTTGAACATATACAAGTATACAATAACTAATAGGTGTCACAAAGAGTTTTTTTGAGGGAAGAACCAATTTTATTTATTTTGAGGGAAGAAACAATGTAGGTAGGTGGGCCGGCCCAGATCGCAAGTAACTGTCGGATCCATATTGTGGGGCCCACAACGCTGCGCTTTCCATGCACGTCGATCACACGCACGTCGATCACAGGAGTAGTTGCCGTTCTGTTACACAATTCTGGGATCCTGCTAATCCATATGTTCCTAATCCCTACGATTGAGGAGCACGTTCAGCCTCGCTTCAACGGAGGAAAATATAGATCGCGAGATTGGCCACAGGGAAGTTACGACGACCTCGGAGTCGACCTCGTATATAATCTCCTCCTCCTCGCACATGTCGTCGACTAGATCGCCTCCTGCCGGCGAGTCATCGACAGCTCCGTCCGCCGCATCCCACACGCCACAAAAACCCCGAGAAGATCAAAGTCGTCCGCACGTGCAGGCCGACCTCGACGAACTACGTCGACAACGCATCGCCGACTTCTTTCATCTTCGTCGACCGATCAAGTAAATTGTCCTCCTTACCTCGCGCCTTCATAGCAAGCTAGTTCCTCCGTCTCGTTGCTTTGATGGACTTAGGTTTACCACATATTTTCAACTAGTATCAACTCGACTAGATGCATTCTGACTAGATGGCGTAGATGAAATAAATCTTTGGTTCTTTCATAGCATGGTAGAATAAGATGTTGTTTCTCGAGAAGCATGATGCAATAGATTTTTTGTCACATGATCCAATTATATTTTTGTCACACGATCCAATTATATTGTTGTGCACATAGAACATTAAAGAGATATAAGCATTAGATGTTGATGAACCTTAAATAGGTACCATTGCAATAGACTCTAGTTATTTACAGCTGATCAATTTGTCACCATGTTAATAAGACAACCAGACGAATTAGTAACAGTTTACCATATTAAATTTATTGATTATATAATTTATCTGATACTCAAAGAACTTGATCAGATGCAAGTAAATTCAATTACCAATTGTAGTTATTTTTTATTGCCTCATGTCAGCACACACTTGGCTGCATGTTGCAGTATACATGTTGCTAGTTTTATATTTGCATTAGTGTTATTTTTGCATTAGTGTTAGCTACTGCTAGAAAGTTTTATATTTTTGCATGTCTATTGTTATTTTTGGTTTAGTGTTCGCTAATGTCACGAAGTTATATATTTTCTTTCAACAGGATGGACGAGCTGACTGGAGAAATAGTATGCGCCGTTGAAAAATGGTGCAAGCTTGTTGCAGCTCTATCAAGCGGTCAACGCGCTAGAGTGGCTGATACAACATTGCGCAGCATGCTGCAGATACCATCTATTAAGATGCGTACCCTACTGATTAGGTATATGATTGAGAATTTTCAGGCCAGCACGGCCAGATTCATTATACAAGAGCAGGTTGGGGAGGTGACTCTCGGTGCGGTCGACGTCGAGTGCATCTTTAACCTCGAGAACCAAGGACTGTCCGCTTCGGACATTCTGACTGAAGAAGGCGAGGACATCAAGGAGCGGGTGCCGCCACAATTTCTCAGTAAGACATCAGAAAACATAGTGATAGATAATCTCATTGAGGACATAATTAAAAGTAAAGCCACCGACGACGATTTCCTTCGGAAAGTAGTCATTGTCCTGTTAGGAACAATTATTGCTCCCATGTCGAGCACGATTGTGCCAAAGCAGTACTACGCATTGGTCGATGATGTGAAACGTATTTCAAAGATTACCTGGAATGCCTTCACCATGCGTGTTCTCCTTGATTGCCTTCGCATAGTGAAGAAAGGCAAACACCTCCGCCAATGGCCAAAAGGCAATTTGGCTCTCTTGCAGGTACACATATGAGACCTGTTGCATAATGTCAATGATCATATCATTGCAATTTTATGTGATGTATTGTACTAACTCTAAATCCTTATATTTTTTTTGTAGTATTTGTAATGGGAGAAGGTGCAACCGGTCGAAGGCGAATGCGCCTATAATCCCAACTCGTCCATACAACCTCTGATGAGGAACTGGACCGAAGGTGCAGCCACTAGGAGAGATCGGTTCGACTATGACAATGGGCGCGGCCGTGGTAACGTCAGGGTCAGTCATTGTGTTCCGTCTTTTTTAAATGTTTTGTAACTTAATAATATTTATTTTTTATTCATCACATGTACTTCAATATCGCATGCAGATCGAAAATAATATCACCCAGGAGTATAGGGCTCAGGAGCCCAACATCCCAAATAATGCGCCTACCATGAAGCCAAAAACCAAGCCTGCAAATGAAAACGCAAAGAAGTCGACGACAGCCCCAATGTCGGAAGATTTGATGGAGCTTCTAATGAAGCGGTGCATGGACTTCATACACACCCAGATGAGGCAAATCCCTGACCAAGTTGCTGAGCTGTCACACCCAAACTTTATAGTTTACAGTATGTTTGCTGTTTTAAACCATGCTAGCATTACTAAATTTATATTTCTATTGCAGAGGTTGTTGGAGAAGTTGAACAAATCAGGTGTCATGTACAAGCCGGCTGCTGCCGTGCCATCCGTGGACAATGATGTGGACGAAGAACTGGATTCGTTTGAGAACGGTCCATATGAAAAGAAGGAATTCGTGTACAAGGATGACATAGACTCACGCGGAGAGCCTGTCATTGACATGACGCAGCATGATGAAGTGGTTCCCAACCATAAAACCGTACCTGAGGTACTATGTATATATATTTCCGTCTATAATTTTCTCCTTTAATTTATTTACGTGCTGAAATGTTCACACGATTTTGTTTGCCAAACAGAAAACCCCACCGAAGATGAATGGACACAAGGAAGCTTCACCTATTAGGCGTAATGATGAATGTGGCGCTACACCCGAAAAACCTTGGGTCGTTGGTACTTCTACTCAAGCACCTTCATCGGACATAGACATTTGTCCATCTTCTGTCAGCAAGTTCATGGCTAAGGCGAATGGAAAAAAGGGTGCAACAATCGATAAGGATGAGGAAGTTATGTCCGGTAAGTGCAAGAGGACCGTTCCTAAGAAATTTGAATCCCCTACGCACTTGACAAGCCCAGCAGGCGTACCAACCGTGGTCAGAAACCCTCCGGTACTTCTACTACTACTAGAGGTATCGTAACTAACTTTCTTATTTTGTTATATACTACGAATGCATATGCTCACCATTGTTGATGTTCATATTATTTCATGCAGCTCTGTTTTCTGAAAATCATGAGCCGGAGGTTGTGGCAGATGAGTTGACGCCGGAAATAATTGATGCAGCTGTTTCATTTGTCGAGTTAGCTGCTAGCACCGAGAAGAATAAGGGGAAGAAAGTTTACTACAGTGAAGGGTGTGGCATATCTCTGACGTCCGAAAGGATTCGACCGGTACTAACTCACAGATGGCTGTCAGACGATGTAAGTACTACTTGCATGTCCTGTTATTAAAATTCTCAATAATCTATGTCTCAACTTTCAACATGTAATGCCCTGATATTCTATGAAGGTTATTGATGCTTATATGGGACATTTGGAGCTGCGCGTTGGTCATGATCGTTACCTCTGTCCAGCGTGGACGTCCAAATTCCTTGTAGATCGTGCTATCGCACGAGACGATCCATTGCCGTCGAGCTGCAACATGGATGGTGCTCTGTCCAAAGCTGGAGCAGTTAATAGAGTCACGAAAGAGTATACTATGCGTGATAAGGTACATCATATTTGTAATTCTTCACTACAGGACATTTCATCAAGTATGTCGTTTGATCCACAATGGTTTTTTGCACTGTAGACGTATATCGCGTTGAATATCGACAATGCCCACTTGATGACCGTGGTCATGCACATGATCAAGCAAGAATTCCAAGTTCTCGATTCGCTCTATCCTCTGGACCTGACAGAAAAGACTGTGAAAGCACTTGTAATATAACGAACATTGTACCATTGGTCTTACATGTTGTTTATTATTCCTCTTTAACACTATCCTCTTTATAGCGAATGGCTATAGCACACGATATGCACCTAGAAAATCTTATTACACCAGGAAATATCCGGACGTAAGTAAGTGGCCTATCAACGAGTATGACATGCCCCAGCAAGAGGATGGGTGAGTTAATAGGACATCATGCATATTCAAACAACAACACACATGTTCGTATTGCCCACCTCTAATGTTTGCATATGTACCAGGAACTCTTGTGGCCTTTTTGTCACAGAATGTCTAGAACATTGGGACGGGGACCGAATGACCCGCCATTTTTCGCAGGTATGCTGTTATTTACGTTTGTAGAGTAGCTAGTATGGCCGTATAGCAACTTCGGTTGATGTAACCTTTATGTCAATTTTTGCAGGCCACCGTTGACGCAAGGAGAAGACGTTTCGTTGCCGAGTTGATTATGTCACCTTCGAACACGATGGAGTGTGTGAAGAACAAAATTCACGAAATCGCAAGGAAAAGGCGTGCCTGAAGAATTCATGCGGCATGCAAGATTCAAGTTATAGTGGTTTGGATTTAGTCCGGTCGAAGGTTTCGACGGCATGGCTATCTTAGGGTTTCTATCATTTTTATGTAATAAACACGGCATCTCGAATATTGTGACACATACATGTGTATGTGTCTGTCAGATAATTCGCTCCTACCAGACAATTCGGTCATACAATTCGCTCGGAGAAGACAATTTGGTCGTACCAATAAAGTTTTGGCTTCACTTATCAATTGTTCTTGCTTAATATTTTTCTCGTTCTCCAATTTTTTATAATTGTATTTTTCACATTAATAGTATTCGCATTCTATTTTTCTCTTCAACTGCTCTCGTAAGTTTCATATTAAAATTTTCACATTCTTTACTTTTTTTAAAACTCTACCAAGCTTAGCCTTCTGCCTTAGCTATCTGCATGTCATCATCTTGCATAATCTCCTGGTAATTCCCCCTCATCACATGATTATGAAAAGTAGTCATGTTAGCTAAGTAAATATATCGAGCCAAAACATAATATTACACAGATGAAAATTAGTCATGTCAGCTCGTTGGCTCTATCGCGTGTTATCAGGCATCATGTTTTTCTATTTTGTTTTACAAACCCGTCTTTTTTTATTGTATGTATAATTAACTTTTTTTGTACTCACCATGATGCCAGGCACGACCCATCTAACCACGTGAGGGGCCCCACAGGCGGCCTATCGTGCCGGCAGCGCTACAGCAGCCCATTTTGCCAGGTTCACATCGATCTTTTCCCTTTTCTCGTTTCCCTTTCCAAATCCCTAGCCCTCTCTCTCCATTTGCGCCTCCAAATCTCGACGGCGAAAGCATGACAGCGAGCTGGGCGTCGGGCGGCGGCGGCTGCGGCGAGAAGAGCGGTGGCGACCGCAAGTTAGGTCGAACCCTGGGTCCTGGAAGCAGGTGGGGCGGATTCAGTGGCACAGGAGGCAGCGGTGGCGGATCGAGTGGAATAGGGGACGTGGGTTTCGTGGGCGGCGGAGGGCCGGGAGAACCCACGGCTAGGGTTTTTTCAGTGCTACACTTTGGTGGCAAAAAGGTAAGTTCTTTACCGTTGTTCTTTACATCCCAACATTATCGCCCACAATTCATGACCTGTGGCCATGACGAGCTCTATCTATGTGGTCATCAGGAAACTCCTGGTGGCCGTGTCTGCATAGATGCATACAATTTTGGCAGCGCATTCGTGGGATGTGTGTTTGAGGTTAGTCTACTGAGCATGATCTTCAAACTAGTACTGCTATTGCGGTCAAGCTGCAAAAAAAGTTCAGTGTTTAACGCTTGCAGTGACAAGTATAGTTATAAAATGACTTGAATTGCTCATGATTTATTTAGGATGATATCACTTCTGATTATGTTGAATGGGTTGATGGGGAGTGGGATAGCAACTCAGTCATTAAGTATCTTGCCATGAAGAACAAGAAACTGGAGACTAAGATTACAGAATATGAAGCTGAAATTAAAAGGAATGAGAAAGAAAAGAGGGCAATGTTTAAGATGCACAAGGAAATATTGCTCTATAGGGATAGTATTTTAGGATTTGGAGGTCTTCTGTATCTTGGCCTGCTTGCCATTATGATTGCTGTCATAGTTAGCAAGTAGATTGTTCATAAAGTTATTGACATCATTGTAATTGACATGATGAAATGCTGCTGAATTATTTGCTATTCAGTTTATGGGCAAAGTGTAACAGAGATTGCAGCATAAGTAACATGGGGCGATCATGATTGGTAGACAATGCACTTTTGGCATGTTCTATATTTGGCAGACAATGCACTTTTGGCATGTTCTATATTTGGTAAGTGATGCACATGTGCACATCACCTTGCAACACTACTGATTTATGTAGCAGCCCAGTTCATTGTGTTGTTGCAACATAGGAGCAACATCTAGCAGCACCTACACCTTTGATGCAACACTGAAGCAAAGCAACAGTACATATTCAATATTCTGAAATTTAACTGAACTTGACACTTAGGGTGAGCAGTAGATATTCAGTTCTTCAACCACAATGAACCCGACCAAACCGTACAGATTGCATAACTTATATGCTTACATATAAAAGCATACCAAACCAACATCAAACCCAAAATAATGTTAACTTATATGCTGAAACATATAACAACATAACTAACTTAAGATAACCAACATTTTCCTCCTCCTTCAGCAACTGTGCCCATCTTCACTTCTTCAGAAATTTGAGGCGGCGTGAGCGGCGCACCACACACGGAGAAGCCTTCTTCTTGACCGCCGCCCTGTTCAACAGCTGCGCCACCTGATCCTGAGCCACCACCTCTTCTTCCACCTTCACTATGTCAGGGAGGAGGGGAAGGAGCACGACATCGATGGGCACTGTCTTGCCACCCTCGACGGCTACCGACGCTACCATCTGCACAACGTCCTCCTCGCCCTCCTCATGGTCATCAGGGATGACCAGTACCTCCTCCACGTCGTCCTCCACGACGTCGGAGCCCAACGGCAGGACTGGCTTCGGCACGTGGCGGACCTGGTAGTCCGGGCTGACGGGCGCAGGGAGAGCGAGCTCGACGTCGACACGCTCCGCCCTCGACGCGATGCGTGCTGGATCTGGCCGCAGCGTCATGGTGGTGGAGCGGTACATCCACCACCTTGCGCACTGAACAGGGGAGTAGCCCAGCGTGGCCTCTTGCATTGACCACACGAGGAGGAGAGCCGGCGGCACGCCGCGGCCGTAGGGGAAGGCGCGCTTCTTCTCGGCGTCGGTGAGGACTTTGACGAGGCCACGCGCGTGGTTGACCAACATCTCCGTGCTGGGGAACCAGCCGCACACCTCTGTCAACTGCGCACGCCACCCCTCGTCATCGCCGGCGAGCTCCATCATTGCTCTCTACCAGCCGAGGCTTCTCTCCATGGAGGCGGCTGCAGCGGTCGCCGGCGAGCTTTTCTCGATCTACTGTAGGTGGGGATAAGAGGGGAGTTTGAACCGGCGCCCGTGGGAGGTGGGTGAGTGTGTGGTGGGGAGGAGAGTGGTACAGTTACTTATTTAATGGCATTTAGGACGTGGGTAGGGGAAATGTACAATATTCTTTCTACCTCCCGCCCCTGTCATAACGCAGTAAAGAATTTTCTTAATTTTTGTTTAGAGGGAAACATCTTACTTTATTTAAACAAAGACTGGGATCTCGTCTGCTAATACACTAAGGATACAATCAAGGGCCGAAAGCCTCCAAACCAAATAAATACAATCGCCTAGAGCTACCTTAGCCAAAGTATGAGCCGGCCGATTAACACAGTAAATAATTGAAGCAAGTGTTCTACTCTTCTTTCTTCTCCACTTTTCTGCACATGATAAAAAACAAGCTAAGCTAATGAATGATACAAAATTTAATAATCCACAATGCATACAAACACTTACTTCTGATTTAGTTTCCATTTCTTGCTACGTCTAGTGTGTCCTACCAATTTGCAAGCACCGCACCGGGTTTTCAACTCATCAAAAGAGAGTGGTCTACCATTTTTTGAGACAGGGCGGCTCTCATCTACCTTTGTTGCACCTTTGCTTGACACTTTCATAGGATCTTTAACCGCACATGTTGCCTTCACCATCGCCCACATATTCAACTGCACACTTACTGATGTCATTTGTTTGCTTCAACAAATTTTCCTGTAGCAGATCATACTCATGTCTCTTAGCTATCACAGTCTTCAAACTCTCCTGTAACTGATCCCACAAAGCAGGGTGTTTGCATGCCGCATGCATAGCTTCAGACGCTAACACACTGACCTGGCTATATTTGATTCTTTCCCCGGCCCCAGTCCAACCAAATCCCAACAGATCTCTTGTGCGCCTCGCGGGCAGTCCCAACCTTGCTTCTTTCATGAACCGAACACGAACTAAACACTTTGGTATTTCAGATATGTTCAAGTGTTTCAGTACATGGTATATGTGCTTGCAAGGTATACCCTTTCGAATCATTCTTCTGCAGCTGCACCTTATAGTTTCTACGAAATTTACTGGTGTATACTCCACCGAAAAACGGCACTTCCGGTTATTCTTCCAGGCCACGATGTACTGCTGTGATCCGTCTCCCAGCTTAATTTCTACAATCTCCATGCCATCAATTTTTCTAAGATCATCTTGCAACATATAGAAGTTTGCTGGAGTGAAGACGTGAGAAGCAGCTATCTCAAGTTCCCTCGAGCTAGTAACTGGCACCGGTAAACTCTGTGAGGCCGTGCAGTCATCTCGCGCCTCGTTTTCACGGATACGCACAACGGCATTCTCATAGTGCAAAATCATATCCACCAGGGTCATTTCACCGTCTAGGTGGAGGTGAAGGCATGAGTTCAGGCTTTCACTCCGCTGGTTGCTTTTCATGCCAAGCCAAAACCCCTCTGTTAGATAAGCCGCGGCCCACAGTCTCCTCTTCTTATACATCCGTCTCAACCATGTTACAGTTTTTCCGACTGCCATCTTTTGGAAAATGCGTGCCATCTCTCCTCAAACGTGGCCGTGGACGTGCTGTAGTACAGAAGAGTTCGGAACTCCTTCAAGGACTTCCGACTGAGGTGAATCTTCATATTTTTCTCTATGTGCCACGTACATATACGGTGCCACATGTCTGGCAACTTCGCGAATTGCCTTGATCATAGCAGCGTCGGCGTCTGTGATAACACTCTTAGGCATCTTTTGACACATGGACCTCAAAAAAGTCTGCAGAAGCCACACGTATATCTCCTCGGTCTCGTCCGAAACTATGGCACAACCAAAAACAGTGGTCTTCCGGTGATTGTTAAGGCCAACAAAAGGTATGAATGGCATACCATAGCGGTTCATCTTGTACGTGCTGTCAAATACAAGCACGTCGCGGAAGTCCTCATAGTCATGATGAGACTGGGAGTCGCACCAGAACATCCTATTTAAATGTCCTTCCTTATCTAGCGTGTACTCGAAAAAGAAGCTAGGATCCCTCTGTTTCCTACTGGCCATGATGCCTATGGCTGTGGCAGCATCACCTTTTGAAAGCAGCTTCCTCTTCTCTTTGGCGCAAAGGTTGTATATTTCACGCCTGGTAAAACCAACACCGCTGTACCATACATGTTTGCTGATGAAGCAATCCATCATGTCGTGAATTCTAATCCCCGCAGCTCCCATGGACATTATCTCATGCTTCTGGTACTCTTTGATTTTTCTGTGGGACCAAAGAAAAGGTACCTCGTCCGGTCCTGCCAACATATGGCTATGCTTGTCCTCAAAACATTCAACATACCAAACCCCACGCTTTTGGTCAAGCTTGACGGTCAGGTGCGCTTCGCAAAAGCAGCGTGTCTCGGCTCTGAGCCCACGGCTGTGTCCTTCCTCGGTTAGCAACTTGTTGTCACGTTTTCCTTGTCTCGAACAAACAAACCACAAATAACGCATATGACGTGACTCCGTTTTGCTATACCTGACCTTATTCTTTCTAATGCTGAAACCATTATCTCTAGCATAGCTGTTGTAGAAATCATACGCAGCATCGTGAGATGTAAAGGTCATTTCCATTATCTGCATGAACATATCCCTCTTATCATCTGCACTGGCAGTATCTTGGACATTCTTTGCCCCATCATCTTGTGTCACCTACACAATCAAACCACAGCCATGAAAACTGTTTTCTATGGTTTAACATTACTTCCATAGAACATTGATTATACACATACCTCACTCATGATGACCGACGACTGGGACTCTCCAGAATCAGGTGCATCTAATGATTCGTCGTTAAGGCCTGTCTCCGCGTAGGATTCACCGTAATAGTCGTACGCATTATGACATTCGGAAATGAACTGAAAAATACAACACAAATACATAATTACTTATCATATAATATTCCAGAAGAAATTCAATTGCATGCCAACAAAAAATTTCACTTACGTACCTGACTAATGTAATCTTCATTCGAGAGCTCCGAGTTGTTTTCCTGATCATCATCAAGCTCATCGATCTATAAATTTTCAACACAAAGATTTAATGTTGTCGGATGCCACCAAAAAATTACAACATGACAATGCCACTCACATTAAGATCGTCCCATTCGTTCCCATTCTCTGACCGATCTTCACGATCTGAATTTTCATCATCTGACCAATCTTCTATCCAGTCTTTCATCAGTTCTCCAAACTCCATGTCTACCATGATATCAGTTAACTCCTCATCCGCCATTTCCTACAACCAATAATATGTATCATCACATGTGTAAACATTAAAATATACAACACATAGCACACGATCACGGATGTTATGTAAACTACCGCAACCAAGGCCGTTCAGATCTTCCAAACTTAGTAAGGAAGATGGCCACGACACCCATCGTGATCACTTTCAATCGCGAGGAACTGCACGATCTCCAAACCTAGCTAGATCTGTAAGTACCTCTGCCGCTGAATACCTAGGTTAGCCGCCACATTAAATAACGATACTGGTGGTGCGCATAGCCGACGACAACCGACGCTACGTGAACCCATATCACGAGGAGCAGCACTACCGGAACAAGATCCACGATCGCATGCGCCGCCGGGTAGCTAGGTTACCCGCCCCACTAGGTTAACCACTACCACTGGCGGCGGCAATTCGTTTGATGTTGCCGCGAGCGAGACTAGAGGGGGGACGCGGGATGCGGTACCTGTGCGCGCTCGTTGGAGATTCACGACGTTGTCGCGCCCGCTGTCCGACGAGATAGCCGCCGCTGGAGATCTACTACGTGACTTATGGAGCTGCGTCAATGCTCGCGAGATTGATGGAGCTGCGTGAATGATTGGATTCGGCAGGTCTTACGTGGACGTGGGGTCGTGTGATGTTTTTTTTGGACCAGGGTACTGTACGTATACGGTCTGGGTTATACATGGCAAGCCAGGGCTTGAATCTGGGCTACGGCGGGCCAGGAAAAAAACAAACTCGCGGGGACAAAAATACCCCTCGGAAATTAGGTTAGGGGGAGGCACCGGAGCAGGGCTCCGCGCCGGTCGTCCTTCTTCAGTCACAGGGTCTTCTCCACAATCAGTGGCGGAGACAAGAGGGGGGGGGAGCAGGGGCCAGCCCCCCTCCCCCCAACGATCGAGCGAGCATTGAATACGCATGGGTAATTAGCGACGTGAGTTGCACATACAACGTACTTGCCCCCCCCCCCCTATCTTTACGTGAACTGATTCCAATGAAAGAAAAAAAGGCCCACGTAGAGGCCCATGAGATAGTCGTAAGGCAAGATTGAACGATTGGCCTTCTCAAGTCTCCTCGAGATACTCCCGTGATTAGCGCGTGCGTTGATTAAGGATGCGTTGCTGCCGACCTGCCGTCCTATGGCCAGCCTCTACTCTTCCTTCTGTAGATCTGATTCATAAGGTGACACAGGCTGCTTCCCGTCACCCACCAATTCTTCAGACTGCAGCCACGACCTAGGCAAGGTTAACACACCACACCATCTACTAATCTCTTTCAATTATCTTCTTGTATCGTGTTGAACTTCTACATCAGATTTTAGTTATTTTGATTTTGTGATGTGTCGCTGCGCTAGGGTATAGGCACCTGTAATTGTTCGAAAGCTTGGACCCGTCAACGCTTCGTCAAACATCCGTGGTTGTCGCTTGCCTGCCAACGATGACGAACCGATCTACTTCGTCTTCGACCTAGCAGCAGAGGGGACGACGAGGGGCTGGGTTTGATTATCTAGGTATGTATCCCGGCCTCGGAGATCAATTTTCGCTAACAAAACAATAAAATTTCCTAATAGAACCATGATGATTTGCGACTCAAATATATATAAATGCAAGATACAAGCCAACCATTTGATTATACATGATTACCATCGTTCATATATCTTAATCATTCATATAAAATCTTTTGTAGCAAGGCATTTCATGTCGTATTTTAGAGTCATTTGATGCGTCTGTAGAATTATTGATTAGTATTAGCTATCGCTAGATGCTATCCAGTTGCAAAAAAAAGTGTGTGTAGGCAAAGTTAAATGCAAATGAGAATTAAATATGCAACTGTTGGATAGTATGCGAGGCATAAAATATTTTCTGGCTTCATTGCCGTTTGGCCCCTCCTATACCTCTGGCTCCGCCCCTGTCCACAATGCATTTTCTGTAGTAGTACTCTCTTCGAGCCCCATAATTTAACTGTCGCTAGGTGTAAGTGTTTTTTTACTACTAGTTGATTTGTAGAACCTAATTAATTACCTCCACACGGTTTCTACCAGCTAACCCGGATCAAGAAGCAACCCAACCAGCTGGTAGGTTTTACTTCGCCTTCTCCACCTACGTAGAGTGAGTATGCAGCAAGTTGGAGTATATTTCGTTGGTTCTTGGGGCGCACGAAATAAACAAATCGCATAGTAGAAAAATCGGAGCGATAACGTCAGAGGATAAGCACGATGTTGGGAGGGCGTGGGATGCTATTGGGTGGAGTGGACACTCGTCAAACTTGACAGATACCCCATGCCCATGTTAGCACATCACAGCAGATCAGTTCAGAGCTTGGTCAAATGCTTAATTAATTTACACCCCCACTTGGCCACCACCATTCACCCATCCAGCCGATCACTTGTCGTACTATTACTAGTTTACTACTACATGATTTGGTTGGACGAAAATGCACAAGTACCCTCTGCCTGACAGAGTGTTGAATGTTTGACGAGAAAGAAACAATTTCAGTGTATCCATACCGTCAGAAACAGACGACGGAATCGATTCATTTTCGTGAAGTCGATCGATATGACAGTGATCCTCTCATGTTCTTTCGGCAGATAATTATAGGTTGCGTTTCAGACTAACAACTAGCCATCGAGCACCAACGTATACGTAATACGTTGCCGACGGACATCCACGGAATGGAATCCTGCATACCTACTGCCCATCAGCAAGCGGCAGTATTCAGAAAACAAAAGGCTACTCTACTCCAGCCCAATATGTTGTTAAAAAGACACAAGTGGCATCGACCGCTCTTTTTCTCCGCAGAAGAATAAAACGGTGCTATACGTCTACAGTGGCTTCACGCATCTTGGGTACAACAAGAGAAGCTAGCTGTCGATCGAGGAAGCGATCGATGTGCAGGCCAGGTTCTCAAAAAATTTCCGTCGACTACCGTATCCACGTAGCTATCGGGAGATATTCCCACCTGACAACAGGTTCGTCCAAAGCAACCATGCATGCGCTGCCTACTATGTCTGTCCTGCGTTGTGTTTCCGCAAGCCAGCATCAGGTGCCACGCAGGGAGTTCAGACTTCAGAGAACTCTCAAGCAAGTTGTGTTGTGGCATTATTAATAGGTAGTGGACCCACATATGGTGGATGGTATGGATCCGGCTTGCCTGCTCCCTCTTTATGCTCCCACCCGTACTCTCACTTCATCCTACGGCTATTTTTTTTTCTTTTTTCCTTTCAAATCTAATCATCTCCCCCTGATTTTAAGGGGGTGGGGCCGGGCCTTATTTTGTTCCAATCAAATCAAGCCACGTACGCGGGGGCACGGATGGGCACACGCGCGGGGAGCAGGCAAGTCTCGTCCGGATGGTATATCTCTGCTTTTGATAGTTTTAGTTATGCTTACTGAAATGCATACATGCCTGGTCATCAACAATTCAAACAAGTAGAAGATTGCAGACAAAGTTAATCATAATCTACTAATAGTATTTCTGAAGAAAATTTGACACATTTCAACCACGATAGAGAAACATTTCCTGGCAGTGAGTGCTACTACTATTCAGTTTAGCCTTTGGGGCAAAGAAACTTATACAAGTCTAAAGTCCAAGTCATCGTGTCAGGATAAGCTCATGCTTTTTCTCCGCCTCCATGTGGGTGATGTCTCCAGCACTGGTGCACAAAAATTTGTTCTAGTCAAGCTCCGTAGGTCAAATATAAAAGCCTGGTAGATCCATTCAAATGTTTCTTGTCTATATTCAATCAACATTGATGTGAAGAGTTTAGAACCACACGATGACACGACCAAGAAAGCCGTGCAACAAAAAAAAAGAGGGCCGCTCTGACAAATACAAGATGTGTATCATTGCTTATGAATGTATATTTGAAAGCTATCCTCCAACTGTCATCTCCCTCCTCTGGCAAGGATCATGCAGATAATCACACTGTCTTTCTTGTGTCTTTATTTTCACTTGTACAAGATTTTCCATTAGTGGCCGAAATGATGGGCTCTGGTCCGTCTTACCTATGTCGACAACACTAGGCATCGGCCCTTGAGCAATGTGAAATACATCAATGCCGGCATGGTAGTCAGATGCTTGTTGCGCCAACTCATTTGCTCTATGTTTTTCATGTCAAGATATATTAGCAATACAAAACAATCGTAGGTGGAAGTTATATCTAGACAATTGTCAAAATAAATATGAAGTCCTTGGATGGTAATAATCAACGGAAATGTTGCATTACTTTTGGATGATTTCTCATGATAACTACTTTTGCAGATTAGTGCCATCCAAGGACTTCATATCTTTTGAATTGAATATGATCAAGCTTCAACTCTGTACTTCTAAAAATATGCTATTACCTCTTCAATGTGTTTGCTAGTAGCCCAATGCACACAATCTTTTCTTGCAATTTTTTGGTGCACTATATTTTCAGCAAACAAAAACATCATGGCACACAATCATACCAACTAAAGTTCAAAATTCTCAATTGCACTGAACAAAGATTGAGCATCACTTACGACTTTTGGTTCATCATAGAAGGCTCCTCCAATTCTTTCAGAGTTGATCTTACTTGCAAAGTTTGGTACCTAATAGTTCGTACACTCTTTGTTGGACTCACCAAACGAGTA
This sequence comes from Aegilops tauschii subsp. strangulata, assembly GCF_002575655.3. NCBI lineage: Eukaryota > Viridiplantae > Streptophyta > Magnoliopsida > Poales > Poaceae > Aegilops > Aegilops tauschii. The sequence goes on from NC_053035.3 coordinate 467,333,016, forward strand.
CTAGACAATGGTTTGAGGGTTAGTTTTGCTCCTTCTGGAAGATTGTCAAGCAAAACCTTAAACCTTTTTGTAGGACGTGAAAACAATACATATATCCGTTGTGTAGCAACGAAGAATGTAATAGCTTGTTTGCAAGATTTCATCATATCACAATGAGTGACATTCAAACTATGACATACGCATGCCATATATAAATCTTTGAGGTTAATTTGAAGCAAAGATTCAGAACACCTTGGGGTCGCCCCTTCATATTGGAAACATTGTCATAACCGTGACCTCTCACATTAGCAACATGCAAACCAAGAGAACCCAGTGTGCCCATGAATACCTTAAAAATCCCTAAGCCTAATGTGCCATCAACCTTTCAGAACTGTAGGAAAAACTCCTCCACTCATTTGTTCTTTGTGGCTCAAATTTGGAGTACAATCCAAGATAATAGAGAAATACTTGGCATCTTTGACGGTCTCTAAGATAACCTTTCTCACACCATCAGCAAGAACTAAAATTAACTCATTCTAATGTTTGTGTCCAAGAGAATGATGATGATTTTCATTGTTTTGAATGTATCTAATCCACTCTTGCATCACATGATCAAATTCAGAAATTATTTAAATTGTGCTCAGATAATTACCATTATTAGCTTGCTACCACGAAAAGTCAAAGTATGTTTTGCAAGAAACTTCATAGCAGAACTTGTCCTTACCAAAACATGTCTCCAACCCTCCTTTTCCATTCCAATTTCCCATTGCATGTCATCATCAATTGTTTAATTTTTTATTAGTATACCTAATTTCATACCATGTATTCATGTTTGTTAAAGGCTCAAAATTGTTCTCATGTTCTTGGAATCTCGCACTGAAATGCTTCCAATCATCCAATCCATCAGATGTTGCCTAAGAAGCTATGTGATTAAGTACCGCCATGGAAGGTTGTGTGTTCGATCATGTCAAATTATTTGGTAATAAATTGACCATTTGGTTTCAAAAATGGAAGTTTGTATGTAATGAAATTGTTAGTTGAGAATCACCACTTGGTAGGGTTATGGTCAAAAGTGTTTTGTGCGCCACTCCATAAAGTGTTCTAGCCACATAGTGGATAGGGTTGTCCAGACACCATCGTTGAATTTTGCGAGCGACTCATATACTTCAGCCGAGAGAAAACTATAACACAGCCACCCGAGCCCACATGATTCAAATTGGATTCAAAAGATAGTACGATCCATGTTCCCTGATTGTTTTAGTATGATCCGACTTGAATAGAGGTGTAACGTTGTCCTCCTGAACCGTAGTGGGCAAAGAGCTCAGCGATAGGGAAGGCGATAGGTGGTGTGTGGCAGATGAAGTTACGTGGAGCGCCCAGTGGTCAGCATCGGGTGGAGGTAGGTGGGCAGCGGCTGGCGATGCACGATAGACCGATGTGGAAGCACCAAAGGCATGATTGCTTTTCATCTCCTTCGAATTATGCATTTGCTTTTCCTTTATGCAAATTCTAGTCTTGCGATCTACTGTTTTGATAAATTCGGTACTAGTATGTTGGCATGCTTTTTCTGTGAATAAAGGTTGTTTCTCCTGGACCACACTGTTTCAAAAGTTCTAGCTATGCCACTGATCCCAACCACTAAGGTTTAAATCCGTTACTAACATTTGCACACACCCCAGGTGGCATGAGCACAGGAATTCACCGCGATTGACAGATTTATTGACGGTCAATATTTTTATTATTTTTGTTTTGGTAACTATGATTTGGTGCCGCACTCATGCGTATGTATGTGTTTGCCTATATCTTTATTGTAATAACAAAAACGGAAAAATTGCCGTGTATTCTTTTTTACTACGACATCATGCATGCATGCATTATTTGTGTTCTCTGAATGCAGGTGGTCTCATACAAGGGTTGTTTGTTCGTTCTCGGTCGTGCGCATCAAAAACAAGAAGTGCTGCAATGATAATAAAAAAGTATTCGTTCCTTGCGAAATTTTGGCACCTGACGAGAACAGCGGAATGTTCACCGGATTTGAGACTTTGACAAGTACGAAAATGTAGAAAAGGATATACCAATAATGCTCTGGTTGGATGGAATCTACGGCGCGCTCGCCGCCGGTTTCTATCTAGATTAAAAGTGTACGACGTCCTCCTAGTTGACAACGACGATGGTAGCCGCATATGTACTCCGATGCAGGAAGGAAGAGACAGGAGCGAGCAAACTATGGGTAAGCCCGGCAGCATGCGCAGGCCGTGGTTTGTGACCAGGTTCACCGGCCGGCCGACTAACTGCACCTATCTCTCTTCTATCCATCCAGGCGGCCGACTAACTGCACCTATCTCTCTTCTATCCATCCAGGCCGAAATTAACAGATAAACTACGCCGCCCTTTGTACAGGAGAAGGCGCCCACACGGCTCTCGCTTCAAAGAGGACGTATATCCATCTCGATTGATCAGATGCTCGTGTAGCTCCGTTTCGACCGGTAGAAGAGTATGCCTGTCTCCATCCATGGATCAAATATATACGTATTTCCTACACCATCCGATTCAAAATAAGTGTCACGATTTTAGATCAAATTAGAACTAAAACCACGACATTTATTTTGGATCCGAGGGAGTACATCACTAATTATATCGGTGGTTTATAAACATGAGCGAACTCTGCATAACTCAGATGGTTAGCTTCCTTTTTCATAGAGCTAGCCCATCAGAATTGAAGTTCTAAACTTGACACTGATCCTCTCTGAATTTATTTATTTCAGACTTTTCGGTGATGTTCGTTTAGTGGGGGAAGAATGAGTGTATGTGCGTGTTTGTGGGAATCTTCGATTATACCATGTTTAAAAGAAGTGCAGAAACATGCAGCGCAAAAAAAGGGCCTTTGCGAGCCCAATTAAAAACCTTCAGCATCCGCATCAGAATTGAAGTCCTAACTTTGTTTGTGCTTTCAATCTGCAGACGACCCAAGCAAACCATCCGCATCTGTTGTAATTTCGATTTGCGCACGATCCAAGCAAAACAGTCACGAGCGATGTGCATACACAAAGGTGACGGTTGTGTACACACATGCGCGAGAACAATCGTAGATCTAAAACAAAAGTCGCCGGCCGGTAGGGGCATTGTCGGTCGCCGGAGCACCTTGTCGTCGTGGATCCGTCGGATATGCAAGCTGTCGTAGACGTGGTGGTGTCCATAGAGTAGGAGGGGCGTGAACACCGACGTGGGGAGCAGCAGCAACACTGCCAGCCGGTCCAGGTGCGGCCATGGAACCGCCTGATGCAAACGTGCAACGCAAACAATAAAAGGGCCTCTCAAATATTTGCCACATCATACTTAGGTCATATCATGACACGTCGGAATGTTTTATGTTTCTTAGACTTCATTTACATTTTTAGAATTAACAAATCATTAAACTTCATGCTTATGGTTTGACTCTTGCCATAGTGATCTTTGATATTTCTTGCCATTTCTTGTATAATGCATTCAAATATAGTCAATATGCTAAATATGATTATTCAAATCATTTTAGTGTGCTGTTTAAACTACTCGTATTTCAAAATTGAATTGTACTCAATCAATGTCTAGAAATGCACTCAATGGCTTAAATATAGCAAATAAACCCCCAAAAATGCCAAATTTGAAAGTGACTGATAATATGGTATATGGTGAGTGTAGTAAAAAATATCAAGGTCAAATGATGAAGCAAATGTCAACTCCCCTTCAAAGCTGACACAGTCCATGTTGAACCACAGTTCATCCTCGGAGATGGTTCGGTCCCTAGAGAGTTTACATAAAAAAATCGAACCTTCTCATCATCCGGAGGTCATATCATGACATCATGCGAGGTTTCATGTTTTTCAGACTTCATTTACATTTTTAATAACTAAAAGACGAATAAACTTCATGTTTGTGGTTGACTCTTGCCACAAAGGTCTTTGAGAATTTTTTTCCTTTTCTTGTATAAGGTGTGCAAATATAGTCAAGACCCTGAATATGATTTTCCAAAACATTTTTGTGCAGTGTTTAATGTACTCATAGTTCAAATTTGAATTATATCCATTAAATGCCTAGAAATGCACTGAATGACTTAGATATAGCAACCGAACCAGAAAAGTGTCAAATTTGAACATAAATGATGATAGGTTGTATGTTGAGTGTAACAAAGAATTCAAGGTCAAACGATGAAGCATATGTCAACTCCCCTTCAAAACTGGCGCAATCACTCTAAGAATCCAATTCATCCTCGGAGATGGTTTGATTTCTAAAAATGGACTCCCTCCTTCCCCAAATGTAAGGCGTGATTGACTTTACACGGTCTTTGATGCACGACTTTGACTACAAATATATATCAAAGTACATGGATTAAACACATGCAATGGCATCGTCGTAATTGTCTTGCAAAACAATTTTAGTTCATATGTTCGTATATTAATTTTATAGACATGGAATACATGAAAATCACAGTCAAAGTTGTGCAGCGAAGACCAAAAAAGTCAATCGGCGCCTTATATTTTAGGAAGGAGGGAGTACATCTTTAGCCATTCACCCAGCTGATAAAACTGTGGCAAGAGAAGGACTAACGGACGCGCCCTTTTACTTCAAAACGCAAGGGAAACGGATGGAAGATGCTTTGGATATGCTGCAGTTGCACGCACGCACACCTGTTGTACATCTGAACAACCACGACCTGCATGCCAACAGCAATAGGCACACATACGTCCATACATCGAAAGGCGAAGAAGCACGTGATATGGTCCACACGTATGTACCTCTTGCACATGTCGACGCGTCCCAAGTCTTCCCTTTTGTTAGGTAGTCACCGCCAGTGTCAGATCGAGAACGAATATAATGTGTTAGGGGGAGTAGTAGTAAGTACGATGGTGAGAGTGGAGCAGGATCCATCGATGCCATTGCTAGCTAACTTCACATGCTAGGTGATGAGTACTAGATCGACGGCAAGTAGCTAGGCACCTCACGGTTCATTCTTGGAAGTTTCTCCCGGCGACGACGACCGCGTCATGTATACACACGGCGGCGACCCGACCCGACACACGCAGCACGTCGATCCAGAGGCGCGGGGACAGCTAGCTCGCCCGACTTCGGCGACCGTTGACAAACTAGAGCATAGGACACTACTAGTAACTTACTAGTAGCTTTCAATCTCAGCACGTTGAAAATCGGAACATATATACGAGCAGATCAGGATTCAGAGATCAGAGTCAGGGGACCCTGCAGTTAAGTTGGCAACTGTGGCCGCGGTTGGAACGCTGCACATGACATGGATGACACGCCCGGATGCTGTAATGGAAGTTGCATCCTAGATATACACATGCATGCTTGGCTCGTTCGACGATCGCAACGACGAAGATCATAATACCGCAATACCACGAGAGTGAACCCAGTATACTGCTGCATGCTGCCCAGCTCCTCCAAGGTCTGCAATTATGACGAGTCAACCTTCCATCGCGTTGCAGGTCCCGGCTAGCTCCGTGGGTGGCTCACATCCACGTACGCTCACGGTTTTGTGAGAGACAGCGAGCTAGGATTGAGGACTGATATTCGAGCGAGATGATTTCGCTGTGGCTCACGTGTAAATGTTTTTTATAATTGATTTGTATGATAACCTAGTTACCTCTACACGGTTTCTACTAGCCGGATCAACAAGCAACCCAGCTGGTTTTGCACCACCTCACTTTCCTCCATCAACAACATCAGATTGCTCCCAGCCTGAGAGGAGAGCTGTTGCCGCCCATCTTCCTGTTTCCATGCCGTCCTAAACAGATGACGGAACCGATCCGTTTTCTCAGAGCTGGTTTGACAGTGACCCTCTCATCTCATGTGCTGTCGGCAGATAATTATTGGATAGCGTTACAGCTTAACACCTAGCGGTCGAGCACAAAAGTGCGTACGCTGAGGGACATCCACGGAATGGAATCCTGTTATATACCTACCGCCCATCAGCACGCATCAGCATTCAGAAACAAAAGGCTACTCTGCTCCATGCTGATTTTTTTTTTCAAAACGGGGGCAAAAGATTTGCCTCATTCATTAAATAAGAGAGAAGAGTTTTAGAGTGTTACAAATGACCCACATGTCCGGCATGGCAACTACTCGCGCACAAGAATACACCCCAGTTTTTTAGCTCCCGCGAGAACCCAAAGCTTGACGTCGTTGATGATAGCACGGAGAAGGACCGGAGGCGGCGCGCTCTTGCGTCGGAAGACCCGAGCATTACGCTTGTTCCAGATTGTCCAAGAGACAAGCATTGTAAGCGAGGCCAAGGCTCGTTGGTTTGGGTTTTGCAAGCAGGTTCGCTTTTCCCACCATTCCAAAACGGATCCATCCAAGTGCCAAGAGGAGGTGTCCATGTGCGCTAGACCAAATTCAAGGATGACCGAGTTCCATAGCCTTATGGTGTAGCGGCATTTATAGAAGAGGTGCGCACCCGTCTCGCCAACACATTTGCAAAGCGGGCAAAGTCCACAGTTTTGCCAACCGCGCCGCTCCAATCTGCCGGCTGTCCAAATCCGGTCTTGGATAGCCAACCAAGCAAAAAACTTGATTTTAGGAGGGGCCCAAGCCTTCCAGATCATAAAATCCATGGGCGAAAGTGTCAGTCCAAGAAACTGAGCCTTGTAGGCGATGGCCGCGGAGTAGGACCCGTCGTTGGTGTGTTTCCAAATAATGTCATCGTCAGCTTGTTGATCCAAGTGTAGGTCATGCACAAGCATCCATAACGTGAAGAATTGGAGGATGTGGGCACCGGAGACGACGGTGTTGCGACCGATCTTAAGAATCCAAGCATTTTCATGGAGGGCCTCACGCACCTTCCAATTCTTGCGCGTCGAGGCCTCATAAATCAAAGGGGCAATGTCCTTCGGTTTCCGCCCAAGAAGCCATGGGGAATCCCAAAAAGGTGTTTTGGCATCGTTGCCCAAAACGATGGTCGTTGAGGCATAGAAGAGATCCATGTCCTCCTCCGTGCAAGGGTTCCCAAGCCCCACCCAAAGCTTGTTTGGCTCCTTCCATTCATACCATGGCCACCTAAGACGTAAGGCCCGAGCAAACTTGTCAGTGTCTAGAACCCCAAGGCCTCCATACTCCTTGGGGCGGCAAACCACCTTCCAATTCACCTTACATTTGGCACCGATCGTCTTATCCGATCCAGACCAAAGGAAAGCCCTCTCCAATTTGTTGATGTTGTGAAGAGAGCGTGGTGGCGCGATGCGAGGTGTGATGGCATACACTGCTTGGGAGGCAATAACCGATCTAACAAGTGTCGTGCGCCCAATGGTGGTGATGTTTTGGCGGTCCCAGGTGGCAAGCTTGCCGGCCGCCTTATCCTCAAGGTATTAGAAATCCACAGTCTTGAGCTGCCAGACCGAGAGTGGGAGTCCCAGGTATTTCATCGGGAAGGTGGCTCTAGACACGGGGATGCCACTGAGGACATGATCCAAGTCAACATTGGCACAAAACCGAGCTCTTGTGGAAGTTGGTGCATAGACCCGTGACATCACCAAAACCCTTCAAGATGGTGGCGAGGTTGTCGACGTCGCTTTTGATTGGGGCCATGAAAATAGCTGCGTCATCCGTATATAAGGAGGTTCTCATCATAGCACCTCGTCCCCGAATCTTATGCAGGAGTCCCTTCCTAGTTGCCAACTCAAGAATTTGGTGAAGCGGGTCAATTGCGAGGATGAATAGCAGCGGCGAGATCGGGTCCCCTTGACGAAATCCACGACCATGATAGATGGGAGGTCCGGGCAGCCCATTGAGCAGGAAACGCGAGGATGAGGAGCAAAGCAGTGCGGCAATCCAGCCACGGAATTTGCTAGGGAATCCCCTATGTTGCAGGAGGTCGAGGATGAATTCCCATTTGACAGAGTCGAATGCTTTTCTTATGTCAAGCTTGAACAGAAGGGCAGGGGTCTTGCGCTTGTGGAGGCGTCGAGCAAAGTTCCGCACATACATGTAGTTGTCATGGATGCTTCTCTTTTTTATGAAGGCGCTTTGGGCGTTGGAGATGAGGGCATCCATATGCGGGGCAAGCCGCAAGGAGAGCACCTTAGCAATGATTTTGGCAATGGCATGGATGAGGCTTATGGGCCTATAATCGGAGATGCCCTCCGCGCCATCCTTCTTGGGCAAGAGCACCACATTGGCGGAGTTCAACCATTGAAGATTGGACGTGTGAAGGGAGTCAAACCGGTGGATGACTCGCATGATATCATGTTTGACGACGGCCCAACATTTCTTGAAAAAGATACCCGTGAAGCCGTCTGGGCCGGGAGCCTTGCCGCTTGGCATTTCTTTAATGGCGTTCCAAACCTCCTCCTCAGTGATAGTGTCATCCAGGGTGTGAAGGTCGACCGGCTGCACATTGAGCTCCTCCCAATTGAAATCAAGGTTGCTTGTGTGCCCCTTCCCCATGACCTCAGAGAAGTGGCCGTGGATGATCTTTTCTTTTTCACCATGGTCAGTAACCCAACTGCTCGCGAGCTTGATGCGGTGGATGTGGTTCTTTCTTCTTCGGGCATTGACGCGGCGATGGAAGAACTTTGTGTTTGCATCACCCTTCTTGAGGTTAGAGATTCGGGCGCATTGGCTCTTTCTGGCCCTCTGCAGAACTGCCAAACTAATCACCCTGCGTTTTAGTCTAGCACGTAGGTCAAGCTCCTCCGGCGATAGGGGGCGTGATTCCTGCGCAATGTCCAGCCTTAGAATCACGAGTAGTGCCGCGTGGAAGTGAATGTTCGCTGTTGAGAAGAGCCTTCTACTCCACTCCTTGAGACGTAGCGCGGTCTTCTTGACCTTGTGATGCAATATGAGATAAGGATCCGTGTGTGACACGCCCTCAGCCCATGCCTTTTGGACGATGTCATGGTATCCTGGAAGGGAGGTCCAGAAATTTTCAAACTTGAAAGACCGAGGCCTTTTGGGTCCTTTGGCATCAGCAAGCAAGAGAGGGCAGTGGTCGGAGAGGGATGATGACAAGGCGTGCAACACATGGGTGTTGAAGGTGGTGTCCCACTCGGCGTTGCAGAAGAAGGAGTCCAGCTTGCAAAGGGTGAGATTTGTCCTCTCATTGCTCCAAGTGAAACGCCTACTCTGTAGGTGGATCTCCTTGAGCTCACAAGATTGCAAAGCGGAACGAAAGTGATTGATTCTGCTATGGTTAATATTCTGTTTGTTTTTATCCCTGGCACGGTATATTTGGTTGAAGTCTCCAGTGGCAAGCCATGCCACTCCCGGAGGTGGCTTCTGGCTAAGAAGCTCCGCAAAAAATGCATCTTTGGAGGCGTTGTCGGTGGGGGCCATAGACGGACGTGATTTTGAAGGAGGAGTCGAAAGCGCGAATCCGCACCATAGCAGAGAGACAAAATGTCGAGGTGGTGATGTTGGAGACATGAAGGAGGCTGTCATCCCATAGCAGAAGGATTCCACCCCTAGTTCCGGAGGCCGGGCGGTGCGTGAAACTCCGAAGCTTGTTTCCACCAAGAGAAGCAGCATGTAACTGTCAACGGTGCTCAATTTAGTCTCCTGGAGACAGACCAAATGACGAGTAGTGTCAGAGATGGTAGCCTTGACAGTTGCTCTACATTCCGGGCAATTAAACCCCCTCACATTCCAGCTGAGAGTATTGATAGGCTGTTCTATCATGGGTGCACAGCAGATGCCCTTTGACTAACATACGGAATAACAACAATACAACCAGGAGGGGATCCAAGTCCCAGCCTCCCAGGTACATGGCCCATGGACGAACCTGACTAAACACCAACACACACACACAATGGGAACACGATCCCATCTACAAGACCCAAAGGAGGTAATGCCTATGCACGAACTGGATACGTGCAAACTAGTAGCAAGTGAAATCCCCTGGAAAGCATAAGGATGGCGTACTAACATAACAAACATGGAGGCCCTAACCCAGGGACTACCTACTCAGGCGGTCGCCGGCCGCGATCCCTGACCATCTTGTTCCAGCCCACAGATGCCAGAGCCGCAGCACCATCGTGGTCTATCAGCGCGTCCTCGACAACAACAATAGCACTATCATCAAGCTTGAAAAGGTCCATCAAGGCCACAATCACTTCAGGGGGGAGCTACTCCTTGAATCTCTCCGTGAACGCGTCTAGGGTCGGAGCGGTGACATCTTCACCATCTTTGGTTATGCCCAGGCTGCAACAAACAAGGTGCTCAGCCACCTTTGCAACCGGGGCAGCCGGCGTGCGGTTGGAAGGGCGCCTGATCCGTTGCAGAGAGATGCCGCCTTCCTTGGAGATCCTCATGCCTGCCAAAGTCTTCCGACGGGTTGCTAGAGGGCTTGGCCTTGGTGATGCGATGGCCGATGGGTGCTTCAGAAGGAGGTTGCATGGATGTGAGCGGCAGGAGCGCCGGCTGCTTCGAGCAGAAGAGCATTGCTGGGAGCTCGAGGCAGGGCACAACAAGCGCCGCCAAGCCAGCGGGCAGGTCGTGTCCAGCATCAACAAGGCGAGCATGGGTTGGCGAAGGGGTTCACTGCAGGTTGCCGTTGCACCGGAGAGGCGGGGTGGGCGAGGCTTCAAAGCCCGGGGGACGCATCGGGGACATGTCCCACTAGTAGGAAAAGGGGCTTTTACCCCGGTTCATAAGGGCCTTTAGTCCCGGTTCTGGAACCGGGACTAAAGGGTCGTTACTAATGCCCTAGCCCTTTAGTCCCGGTTCTTACACGAACCGGGACTAAAGGCCGTCCACGTGGCCGGTGCGGGGAGCCCAGGCAGGAGGGCCTTTGGTCTCGGTTGGTGGCACCAACCGGGACCAATAGGCATCCACGCGTCAGCACCTGGCAGGAGCTGAGGTTTTTGTTTTTTTTGAAAGGGGGTGGTTTAGGGGTTTTGGGGGGGTTAATTTAGGTGTTTCATATATTGTGTTAGATAGCTAATTAATAGAGAGAAGTGTCCTCTCTTATCTCCGTGCTTTGTCGACGCTACGTACTATATACGTATGGAGAGGAGTAGACACGCTAGCTAGTAATCAAATGAAGGAAACAGAAGATCGTCATGAACATATATATATGCATACAGAGAGAAGTGATATCGACCACCTCTCCTTCTCCGAGATATTGGTCGAACAACAAGTTCTCGTATATCTATCCGACACTACCGGCTACATATATACAATAATCATCTCTTACAATACAATCTCCTAATTATATTGTAGGAACACAGGGTCCACATAGTATTCTCCGTTTTCAGCGATCACGTGGTCAAGGAAGAATGCCGCCAATTCCTCTTGAATTCCTCGCATACGATCTGGTGCTAGGAGTTGATCCCGCTTCCGAAAAATCTAATTTGAAGAAGGGGGTCAATACATATATATATGAATAAATAAAACTCAACACAAATGATGGTAATAAAATAAAATTGTGAATATTATTGCTTACGCACTTCATATTGTTCTTCAGTGTAGCCCCGCTCACAGGTATGGTAGCGGATGGACTCGCAAATGTAGTATCCACAGTAATTATTCCCGGGTTGCTGCCACAACCACTTTACAAGAAATAGAGGTCAATCAAACTGATAAGCAAGCATGCTAAATGGTATTGATCAAACTAGCGCTTGAATCACTAGGAGATGCGCGGAACATGCTACTATAGTACTTACTTTCGGGTGTCTAAATTGCAGCTGGTTCGGCAGTCCCGGGGCTTTTGAGGTGAATTTTCTCCAAACCCTGCCAGACAAAGAAAACAATTACTTGATATCAGGAAATGAACAAAGTTGCTGATATGGTGGATAATGATCGATTTAACTTACTTCTGGAGCATTTGAGTCATGTTCGCATAGTCCTGAGGATCTTTTCGTCTCGAGTCTAAGACGGTTACTACTCCCGGCTCAAGCTTAATCTCTAGGAGAATATAGTGGAAGCTGCGCATGCATGCATAAGTCATCAATTACATTACCATAACCTGGACTAATAAGGGAAACCGAATATGCAGAAGACAGTAACACTCACTTGAAGTTGTAAGGAAAGAGTATTATATCTTTGTTTTGATTTAATACCAACGATTGTAGCAAGTTGGCCTCGGCTTCTTTGGGATGTTTTTCAACCGTATATGCATCTATGAGATTTGTGTTGATGAACCCAATATCACCGATTTGTCTTTTCTTCAATTCGGCGATCTTCAATCTGCATAATATAGTGAGGATAAGTATAAATACATGCAATGAAAGAGCTGACCTATATAGAGAGACTTAATGACAGAAGTAGTATTACTTACAGACAGTAGCAAGTGATCGTTGTTTTATCGATGGACTTTAGATTGTAAAACTAGAAGAAATCCTCAAATGGAACATTCAGCAGTTCAATTCCAACGAGGTCATGCTCCGGTTTAACTCTCAGCGTTAAAGTACTCATCCCATCAGACTCTCTGCAGGTTTTCATGTACCAATTATGTAGTCTTCGCATCATCGTGCTTAGAGATTTGACATCTTTGACGAGAGGCTTCCCGTAATGGTATTTGTGTTCGTCCACCTCCATGATTTCATAATGTACATCGTCGGGCAGGTAATCTCCAAGATCGGTATAACCGGGCACCATACCCGGATCATTAGCGACGATGTCTTTTGACACCTTGAGCGGGGGGCACGATTGGTTCTCTTGTTCGCCGAGCTGGGCAATTTTTTTCCCAGCTCGTCGTTCTTTCATCCTTTTATCACTGACAGTACTTCCCGACCGCTCTGCTTCGGCATATGCCTTTGCAAGAACGCGCTCATAGTTGCCTTTTGGCGGAGACTTTGGTGGTTTTGTCAGGGCAGCCAGAGTGCGCTTTGCTTTCACCGGATCTATCTTCTCCTCCGGAGGTGGATGTTTCTTTGCTTTGTCCCCTTCAAAGAAGTTCTTCACTTCGGCTCGCACGATCTTCGCGTTCTCCTCCTCGGTCCTCTCATATGGTAACTTCTCTGGAGTCTTCAGAGAAGGACCGAATCTGTATTGCCTCCCGCCTCTGGCAGCTGTACTGCTAGACGCCGGCAGAGCAGACGGAGCGGCTGCGGCTGTCTTCTTTCCTTGCTTACGAGGCGGAGGAGAAGGACTACGACGCGCCGGAGCAGCCGCAGCGGCGGCGGGTCTCTTCCGCCCTTGCTGACGAGGCGGAGAAGGAGGAGGGTGGCTGCTCTGTCACGCCGGCGCTGGCGGAGAAGGAGGCGGAGTGCCGCCACGCGCCGGAGAAGGAGGCTGAGTGCCCTGATCACTCGCCGGAGGAGGAGGCGGAGTGCCCTTACTCGCCGGAGCCGTCCAGTTCGGAAGCTTGATGAGCTCCTTCCGCCATAGGCATGGAGTCTTCAGAGCTAAACCCAGCCGAGTCTCCCCTTCACCGGTAGGGTGGTCAAGCTGGAGGTCCTCAAATCCCTCCGTTATTTCATCCACCATCACCCTAGCATATCCTTCAGGAATCGGCCGGCAGTGGTAGGTTGCGCCGGGTTCAGTAGGTAAAACAGAGCCAACAGCCGCCTTGACTTTCAAGTTCTGCCATTCCGCCATAAGGTGGCAATGTTGAGACTCCGTGATAGCATCCACGGGGTAGCTAGGAGTAGCCGCATGCTCCAGCTGAGGCAGCTCGGTGGAAGCCACGCTGCTTCTACGCTGAGATGGCGGTGTAGCTTCGGGGGCAGTTTCGGCATCTCTATTGCTGTCTCGTTCCTCTAGCACTTGAACCCTTTCGTGCAGACGCTGAATTTGGATCTGCTCCACTTTTTTCCTCCTCTCCTGGGTTTTGTAAGCGCCCGTGTCCGGAAAACCAGCCTTCCACGGAACGGAGCCTGGCGTGCCTCGTGTCCGTCCAGGGTGCTCAGGATTCCCGAGGGCCATTGTGAGCTCGTCGTTCTCTCTGTCTGGAACGAACGTCCCTTGCTGCGCTGCATCGATATAGTGCTGAATCTTCTTGACGGGTATTGCAAGTTGCTCATCCGTCCAACGACACCTCCCTGATACAAGGTCCAAGGTTCCGCCGGCCCCGAAGAACCAAGTCCGGCAACGGTCTGGCCAGTTCATTGTCTGTGGTTCGATCCCTTTATCAAGCAGATCCCTCTCAGACTTGGCCCACTTAGGCCGGGCTTTGAGGTAGCCACCTGACCCCGTGCGATGGTGAAGCTTCTTCTTCACAGCATTCATCTTGTTTGTCGCTGACATCTTCTTACTCTTTTCCGATGTCTTGTGGGCCACAAATGCGGGCCAGTGATCTCTGATCTTCTCATACCGGCCGATGAATTCAGGTGTCTCTTCTTTGTCGACAAACGTTTTCAGCTCATTCTTCCACCTCCTGAATAGGTCTGCCATCTTCTTAAGAGCATGAGACTTGATTAATTGCTCTATAGCTGGCTTCTCCGGATCCTCCTCTGGCGGTAGGGTGAAATTTGCCTTCAGCTCAGTCCAAAGATCATCTTTCTGCATATCATTGACATAAGACACCTCAGGGTCTTCCTTCTTAGGCTTATACCATTGGTGGATGCTGATCGGGATCTTGTCCCTAACTAGAACCCCGCACTGAGCAGCAAAAGCATCCTTTGTCCGGAGGGGTTCAATCGGTTGCCCGTCGCGCGCTATTGCTGTGATCTCAAACCTTTCATCCGAGCGCAACTTTCTCTTCGGGCCTCGTCTCTTTACCGCAGTTGTGCTCGATCCGGAGGGCTAGAAAAAAGAAGAAAGACGAGTTTTAATTAATATGTGTACATACCAAAACAATGAATGCATCAATTAGCTAGTCAGCACAGGCTTAACTAATATATTTACCTGGCCGGACTCTGTTCGGTCACCGGAGCCGTCACCACGGGCTCCTTCTTGCACCAGCATTGGGTCACCGGAGCCATCATAATCATGTCTTTCCTCCTCCACTCTTCGATCACCGCAGCCTGCTTCTTCACCCTGTTCTTCCAGACCATCATTGTCGTTAAGATACGACAAGATATCACCTCCGGCTAAGATTATGTCCCCCAACACCTCTTCTGCTTGCTCATCTCGTCCGTGCTCCATTGTTTCTGCAAATATTACAACATGGCAATTATTACACAAACATGACAGCAGGTGGATATATTAGTGCAAACGTAGACCTAGCTTATTCCGGGTTTGGGGTGGCCTAGGCAACGCTTCAAGGGTAGGGGCGCGGCGGGAGGGGGTAGGAGACCGACATCGTTTTTTTCTAGGGTTTGGGTGTCCTCGAGAGTTTTGGTCGAGCGAGAGGGCCGGGGGGTGCTCCCGTGGTATAAGTTATCACGATCAAGAGGGGGTATACATATCGACCGTCCATCATGTCGAAGTTATGTGGGAGGGAGTTATATATATCGACAATGACGACATACATACACGGGAAAATAATGTAATCGGGGAGGGGGTATATATCGACCCCCCCCCCACGTGTTGAAGTTATCGGGAGGGGGTTTTATATCGACAACGACGACATACATACACGGGAAAATAATGTTATCGAGGAGGGGGTATATCGACCCCCCCTCGTGTTGAAGTTATCCCCCCTCGTGTTGAAGTTATCGGGAGGGGGTAATATCGACAACGACAACATACATACACGGGAAAATAATGTTATCGGGGAGGGGGTATATCAACCCCCCCACGTGTTGAAGTTATCAGGAGGGGGTTATATCGACAACGACGACATATATACACGGGAAAATAATGTTATCGGGGAGGGGGTATATCGACCCCCCCTCGTGTTGAAGTTATCCCCCCTCGTATTGAAGTTATCGGGAGGGGTATATATCGACGACGACAGACCCGATAAAACATAAGAAAACAAAGAAGAAATAAAAAGAGGAGAGAAGAAGAAAGGAATAGAGGAGAGGATTGAAGAAAAAAAAAAGAAAAAAAAAGAAGAAAAAAAGAGGAGAAGAAGAAAGGAATAGAGGAGAAGAAGAAAAAATAGAAAATATTCTATTTTTTCTTCTTCTCCTCTATTCCTTTCTTCTTCTCCTCTTCTTTTTCTTCTTTTTTCCTCTTCTTATTTATATCTCCTCTTCTTCCTCTCCTCTTCTTCTTTCTTTCCTCTTCTTATTTTCTTCTTTCCTATCCTTCTTTTTCTTCTTCTTCCCTTCCTAGCTAGATATATAAAACTTTTCTAAAATTGTAACTTTTGCATATATAAATTTTTTCCATGTGGATCATCATTTCTCATATATATCGAATATATATCCATTGTCATATATAAAAACTTTCTATATATGAACAAAAACTTTCTATGAACAAAAAAATATTTTTAACATATATATTCATACATTTTGAACATCTACATACATACAATTTTTTTTTGTTCACATATACATTATAGCCACATACACATATACATCACATATGAACAAAAAAATTAAACTAATAAAAAAAACAGAGCCGGCGCGGCGGCTCTCACAGCGGGGGCGGCTAGGACGATGGCGACGGCGGGGGCGGGGGCGGCGAGGGCGCCGGCGAGCACGCGCGGGCCGGGCAGGGGGGCTCGGGGCGCCGAGGCGGCGCGCACGAGCAGGGGAGCACGAGGCGGGGCGGCGCGTGGGGGCAGGGCGACGGCGACGAGCACCGGGCGGCGACCCGTCGAGGCAAGGGCGCGGGGCGACGGCGATGAGGAGTGGGCGACGGCGATGAGGAGCGGGCGGCGACGGCGAGCACGGGCAGCCTGGCGGCGTCGGGGGCAACTGGCGAGGTATGTCAAAAATTTCCTAAGTGTGGACTTATATAGCAAATCCTTTAGTCCCGGTTCGTGGCACCAACCGGGACTAAAGGTGGGCATTGGTCCCGGTTGGTGCCACCAACCGGGACCAAAGGCCTCTTTTCAGCAGCCCAAAGGGCGGGAAGCGGCGGCCTTTGGTCCCGGTTGGTGGCACCAACCGGGACTAAAGGGGGGGCATTGGTCCCGGTTGGTGCCACCAACCGGAACCAAAGGCCTTGCGCTGCCCGCGGCCAAAAGTTTAGTCCCACCTCGCTAGTTGAGAGGGGCTCGGAGTGGTTTATAAGCTCCACTGCGGCTGCCCTCTCGAGCTCCTCGCAAATGCAGGCTTACGGGCCTAATGTCACACTGTGCTGTCTGTTGGCCTATTGGGCCTTCTGCGGGCCTGAATCCTGGCCCAGGTTGGGTTTCTAGTCGTATTCAGGCCGTGGTGGCCCAATAGGTGGCAGTTTTTTAAATTTTTTGCATTATTTATTTTCTTTTGTTTTTTGCTTTATTTTTTAATTCTTTTTGCTTTTAGGTCAGCAAAATTATAAACTGTCTGTTAGTGCCATTAGTTTTAGAAAACATATAAACTTTCTATTAGTGCCATTAGTTCTTTATGAAAATTCTTTTTGCTGTATTTAGTTTTTTTATTTTCTTTTTTGCTATATTTATTTTGTTTTATTTCTACTTACAACAAAAAACTTATTTATTTTATTTTATTTTGTTTCTAATTACTTATTTATTTTACTTTATGATAATTCTTTCTGCTATTAAAGTTTCTATCAAAAAAAGTTCTTTATGAAAATTCTTTTTGCCTTTAGTGATTAAAAATAAAAAAGAGGCGCAATGCGCGTTGATTTGCTTCAAGCCTTTCGGAATAGTGTAGACTGCACTGCACATAGCTCGATGCAGTCTACCTTATTCCTCAAGGCTTGAAGCTAAGCAACGTGAGCATTGCGCCTCTTCTTCATCGTCTCTGCACTCAGGGCTTATAAACCGCTCCTAGTGCCTCTCAGCTAGCGAGGCGGGACTAAAAAACTGCTTAGCTAGTAAGAAACTCTAGTACCGGTTCGTGCCACGAACAGGTACTAAAGGTGCTCGTGGGGCCACAGCCTCATTAGTACCGGTTCGTGGCACCAACAGGGACCAAAGGGTGGAATTGGTCCCGGTTCGTGCCACCAACCGGGACCAATGGCCTTGCACAGCGGCGTGGTGGTGAGTTTAGTCCCACCTCGCTAGCTAAGAGAGAGCCGCACCTGTTTATAAGGTGCGGTGCGCCTGAGCTGTCGAGCTCCTCTCTAAAGCAGGCTTACGGGCCTAACCTCTCTGCACTCAGGGCTTATAAAGCATTTCAAATGAACTCTGAAAAGGTTGAAAGTTGGCATGGTATCATCATTTCATCCACATAGCATGTGCAAGAAAGTTGAGAGGGTTACGGCAAAAACTAGATGCACTTCTTGTACAAAACGGACAATGGTATCATACTCGTCTATTACAAAGTTGGCATGCTATCATCATAATAGTTGCGGGAGAAAGTCTTCACTTTTTCTTCGCTTGTGTCATTTGCTTGTTGCGCCGTAACCATGGATAATCTTCATCGTTTATCAGGATGCTTGGGTCAGCCTTGACTTTGAAGGGAGGAATTTCATGAAACTTTTCATAATCTTCAGACATGTCTGTCTTGCCCTCCACTCCCACAATGTCCCTTTTTCCTGAAAGAACTATGTGCCGCTTTGGCTCATCGTATGATGTATTCGCTTCCTTATCTTTTCTTTTCCTCGGTCTGGTAGACATGTCCTTCACATAGATAACCTGTGCCACATCATTGGCTAGGACGAACAGTTCGTCAGTGTACCCAAGATTGTTCAGATCCACTGTTGTCATTCCGTACTGTGGGTCTACCTGTACCCCGCCTCCTGACAGATTGACCCATTTGCACTTAAACAAAGGGACCTTAAAATCATGTCCGTAGTCAAGTTCCCATATGTCCATTATGTAACCATAATATGTGTCATTTCCCCTCTCGGTTGCTGCATCAAAGCGGACACCGCTCTTTTGGTTGGTGCTCTTTTGATCTTGGGCGATCGTGTAAAATGTATTCCCATTTATCTCGTATCCTTTGTAAGTCAATACAGTCGAAGATGGTCCCCTGGACAACGAGTACAACTCATCACAAACAGTGGTGTCACCTCTGAGACGTGTTTCCAACCAACTGCTGAAAGTCCTGATGTGTTCACATGTAATCCAGTCGTCACACTGCTCCGGGTGTTTGGAGCGCAGACTGTTCTTGTGTTCATCGACATACGGGGTCACCAAGGTAGAGTTCTGTAGAACTGTGTAGTGTGCTCCAGACCAAGAATATCCGTCCCTGCATATTATTGAGTTCCCCTCTCCAAGCGTGCCTTTTCCAGTCAGTCTCCCCTCATACCGCGATTTAGGGAGACCTATCTTATCAAGGCCAGGAATGAAGTCAACACAAAACCCAATGACATCCTCTGTTTGATGGCCCATGGAGATGCTTCCTTCTGGCCTAGCGCGGTTACGGACATATTTCTTTAGGACTCCCATGAACCTCTCAAAGGGGAACATATTGTGTAGAAATACGGGCCCCAGAATGACAATCTCGTCGACTAGATGAACTAGGACGTGCGTCATGATATTGAAGAAGGATGGTGGGAACACCAGCTCGAAACTGACCAGACATTGCGCCACATCACTCCTTAGCCTTGGTATGATTTCTGGATCGATCACCTTCTGAGAGATTGCATTGAGGAATGCACATAGCTTCACAATGGCTAATCGGACGTTTTCCGGTAGAAGCCCCCTCAATGCAACCGGAAGCAGTTGCGTCATAATCACGTGGCAGTCATGAGACTTTAGGTTCTGGAACTTTTTCTCTGGCATATTTATTATTCCCTTTATATTCGACGAGAAGCCAGTCGGGACCTTCATACTAAGCAGGCATTCAAAGAAGATTTCTTTCTCTTCTTTCGTAAGAGCGTAGCTGGCAGGACAAGAGAACCAATCGTGCTTCAACTAATGGCCTTAGGTACACATCAATGTCGTTGCCGGGTTGCTTAGGGCCTTGGATGAGAACTGGCATCATAATGAACTTCCGCTTCATGCACATCCAAGGAGGAAGGTTATACATACATAGAGTCACGGGCCAGGTGCTGTGATTGCTGCTCTGCTCCCCGAAAGGATTAATGCCATCCGCGCTTAAACCAAACCATACGTTCCTTGGGTCAGCTGCAAACTCAACCCAGTACTTTCTCTCGATTTTTCTCCACTGCGACCCGTCAGCGGGTGCTCTCAACTTCCCGTCTTTCTTACGGTCCTCACTGTGCCATCGCATCAACTTGGCATGCTCTTCGTTTCTGAACAGACGTTTCAACCGTGGTATTATAGGAGCATACCACATCACCTTCGCAGGAACCCTCTTCCTGGGGGGCTCGCCGTCAACATCACCAGGGTCATCTCGTCTGATCTTATACCGCAATGCACCGCATACCGGGCATGCGTTCAGATCCTTGTACGCACCGCGGTAGAGGATGCAGTCATTAGGGCATGCATGTATCTTCTGCACCTCCAATCCTAGAGGGCATACGACCTTCTTTGCTGCGTATGTACTGTCGGGCAATTCGTTATCCTTTGGAAGCTTCTTCTTCAATATTTTCAATAGGTTCTCAAATCCTTTTTCAGGCACAGCATTCTCTGTCTTCCACTGCAGCAATTCCAGTACGGTACCGAGCTTTGTGTTGCCATCTTCGCAATTGGGGTACAACCCTTTTTTGTGATCCTCTAACATGCGATCGAACTTCAGCTTCTCCTTTTGACTTTCGCATTGCGTCCTTGCATCGACAATGACCCGGCGGAGATCATCATCATCGGGCACTGGTTCCTCTTCATCTTCAGCAGCTTCCCCCCTTGCAGCATCATTGGGCACATCGTCTGGTTCCTCTTGATCTTCAGCAGCTTCCCCCGTTGCAGCATCACCGTATTCAAGGGGCACATAGTTGTCATCGTCCTCTTCTTCTTCGCCGTCTTCCATCATAACCCCCATTTCTTCGTGCCTCGTCCAAACATTATAGTGTGGCATGAAACCTTTGTAAAGCAGGTGGGCATGAAGGATTTTCCGGTCAGAGTAAGACTTCGTATTCCCACATGTAGGGCATGGACAACACATAAAACCATTCTGCTTGTTTGCCTCAGCCACTTCGAGAAAATCATGCACGCCCTTAATGTACTCGGAGGTGTGTCTGTCACCGTACATCCATTGCCGGTTCATCTGCGTGCATTATATATAATTAAGTGTGTCAAAAACCATTACAGAACATCATGAATAGATAATTAAGTGACCAAATTAATAGAAGTTCATCATCACATTAGAACCAAAGTACATACATAGTTCTCATCTAACAAAAAATATATAGCTCTCCAGAGCATCTAATTAATTAAACCATACATTGAAACTATGTAAAACATTTCAATGCGAAAACAAATGCGATCATAATCGCAACCAAGGTAACAATTGATCCAACGGCATAATGATACCAAGCCTCGGTATGAATGGCATATTTTCTAATCTTTCTAATCTTCAAGCGCATTGCATCCATCTTGATCTTGTGATCATCGACGACATCCGCAACATGCAACTCCAATATCATCTTCTCCTCCTCAATTTTTTTTATTTTTTCCTTCAAGTAATTGTTTTCTTCTTCAACTAAATTTAACCTCTCGACAATAGGGTCGGTTAGAATTTCCGGTTCAACCACCTCCTAGATAAATAAAATCTATGTCACGCTGGTCGGTATATTTGTCATAAACAATAAATGAATCAAATAGTTATAAAAAGATAATATATACCACATCCGAATCATAGACAGGACGAGGGCCGACGGGGGCGGATACCAAAACCATCGCACTATGTAATAAGAAGGAATAAAATAGTAAGAAAATTAGACAAGTATCTATCTAAAGTAAGAATTTTTTTCTTTCAAAAAGAAGATAAGAACAAGAGGCTCACCACGGTGTTGCCGGCGACGAGATCGGCGCGGGCGGTCGACGGCGGTGAAGACGGGAATGGGACGTGACGGACCGCTAAACCTAGACAAATCTCGAGGAAAATGGAGCTTTGAGGTCGAGCTTCGAGAGGACAAAGCTTAACTAGTGTGGCTCGGGCATTTCATCGAACACCTCATGTGCATAGGAGGTGAGCTAGAGCACCACAAAGCCCTCCCCTCGCCGGCCAGAGAAAAACAGAGCACTGGAGTGCTCTGCTCGCGGGCGAGGGGTATATATATAGGCACCTCATTGGTCCCGGTTCATGGCATGAACCGGTACTAAATCCGGGCCTTCTGTCCCGGTTCATGCCAAGAACCGGGACAAATAGTTGTGGGCCAGGAGCGAGGACCATTAGTCCCGGTTCGTGGCTCGAACCGGGACAAATGGTTCCATACGAACCGGGACCAATGTCCACGAGGCCCCGGCCGCCCCCCTGGGCTCACGAACCGGGACGAATGCCCCCATGAGTCCCGGTTCGTGACTGAACCGGGCCTAATGTGAAAACTGCCCTGTGACCTATGCCCCGTTTTCTACTTGTGTCCAGAAGAGGCCGCTGCATCATGGTCCGCGAACAGAGCTCGATGCTGATTTGATGTTAAAACCAAGTGCCATCGACCGCTTATTTTTCTGCAGATACGTCTACATCTAGGTGTCGGTCGAGGAAGCAAGCGATGAAACAGCAAAATTATGAAGAATTTTCCGTCCATTCCTGTAGCCATCCAGAGATATTCCTTCCGACCTAACAATTCCAACCCTTTCGCCTAAAGCAACCATGCCCTTTAGTCTGTCTCTTTGTTTTGTTCCTGCAAGCTAGCATCAGGTGCAAGCAGGGAGTTCAGTCTTCACAGAAAGCAACATGAATAGCGACGCCCTAGTTGGGACATTGTCACTATCAAGTGGGGCCACGCATGAATAGTAATTTTTGCCTGGTCATGAATGCCAAGGATAATCATAATGTACTACTACTACTGAAGAAAAGATAACACATTTCAACTACGACAGAAAAATATTTTCTCGCAATGAGTACCAGTACCCGTTTATAAGTCTTGCGTGTATTCCTAGATCTATAATTTGACCGATATGCGATGAGTTGTATAGTCTAAAAGCTATACCATTAGAAAGTATATGATTCAAAATTTCTAATGACATTCTTTTTGATATATATATAACTTGTATTAAGCCGGTCTATTTGTCAACCTAAATATGCGTGCAAGCATTATAAACTGGAAAGGAGGTAATACTATTCAGCTTAGCCTTGGAGCAAAGAAATTTGGAAGTCTAAAGTCCAAGTTGTCGTGTCACGCTAAGCTCACTTTTTTTCTCTGCTTCCATGTGGGCGATGTCTCCAACACTGGTGCACGCAAGTCCCTTCTAGTCAAGTTGTGCAGGTCGTAGATAGAAGCATGATGATGGTTCCGTTGAGCCTTCTTTGATTTGTAGGGTTTTTAAAATGACTAAACAAGAAAAAAAAACCTGAAGGAAATGCCATGCCATCTTTACTGCTATAGAACTCCATGAATGTTTGATTGTACACCGGGAAAACATAGAATTCAAAACAAGATGTTGGCATGGATCTAAATTTTCGTATCGAGTGTAGTGCAAATGAAGCCTTAAGAAAAACCTCTATGGATTGTTATCCTAGGAATCAAACAACACAAGCAGATAAAACCTCTGTGGACTAGATTCCTCCAAAATTTCTTTACAAAACCTTTGAATCAAAGAGGCTCTAAACCTTTCCAGTCTGTAGTCAAGCAGCGTTGATTTGAAGAGCTTAGAACCACATAACCAAGCAGTGGTCCACGGAGGGAAAACAATTATTAAGGCATCTATTGAATGTAGGATATGTAAAAAAACACGGAGATTGGGGGAAAAGGTACATATTGTATGTCGTGATATAGTTGAATTTTACAAGAATTGAGAACAAAGGGACATGTAATTAGATGTTGGTTGGTTGCGTTAGAGAAAGAGCATTGAGATTAGTCTGACAAATTAGATGTATGCCATATTTATTGTTGAAGCAAATAAAAAAATCCGTGAGACTGGTCTCAATGAAAATTTTGGCTTCTATATTTTTGCGGGGGATTGGAAATTTTCCATTAGGCCTTGTTCGGTTGCATTGGGATTGAGGGGGACTAAAGGGGATTGTGATGGATTAAATCCCCTGTAAGTCAAATTCCTCCCCAGTCCCCTTCAAACCTCTCCAATCACCTTGGGGAAGGGATTAAACAAACAAACCCTTAGAGTTGCATGTAAATACACCATAGAAAAGAGATACTATGGTCTCCAATCCTACAAAGCAAATAAGCAGGAAATATTTTTAAAGATTCGAATCCTCCAAAATTCCAATGTAATTTATTTGAGAAAAGGCCTTTAACAGTGTCGATATTAACCCTAATTATTATTATTATTTTGCTAGGGAACCCTAATTATTTGCGAGACAGAAAAAACTGCATGGTTGACTTGGACTAATCAAGACGAAGTCATGGTGCCATAGAACTTGATAGGCTAGTCGGGATAGATTGTACGGCAGCCACTACTTTTCATTGGGCTCAATTTACTACTAATTTTCCATCGTTCTTGTGTGTGTACCAGTCAAAGCATAGCAGTAAGAGCAGGAATTGTCATGCGCGATTCCAAGACTAAGGTTGTGTTTGGTTGAGCTTTTTTTACCAACTTCTGCGTTGAAGAAGCTAAAAGCTAACCAAAGGGGTAAAATCGCACATCAGATTTTGAGAATTTGTAGCTTCTTTTTAGTGCAAATTTCGCAGTTGGGGGTACCCCAACTTCTCATCTTCTAAAGCAACCAGTTTTGGCTGTCCCCTCCAAGTTGAATGTTTGTCTTCCCTTTGGCCAATTGGATCTAGATTTTCTATCTTGTCTTTGGCTCAGTTGGATCTAGTTAATTTTTTGTCTTGCCTTTGGTTCAATTAGATCCCGAGCTACATTGTATATCATGCGTATATAAAAATAAAAGATGTATAGTGCTCTCCTATTTGTACATACAGGTACGCACTCTTTACTATCTATCTAGTGCATATATAGTATAGTCATTTATGTGTATAATACAACATTTAAAAAAAATGAAAATTTCCTTCCCAAAATGGTCATTTGTAATTCAATTATATTACGTAAGTGTTCTATGGCCAATTAGCATATAAACAATCTCTCAGGCCCTCGGGGCATTACAGGCAATTTACAGTCAAATCTAAAGTTACACAGTTCTTTCAACCAAACAATTTCTAGTTTTTCCACAGCTGAAAGTTGACTGACGCTTTCTCACATTAGTTAACGGACACGCGCGCCCTTTTCATTCAAATGGCAAAGGAAGCGGATGCATGCACATGCACATCGCAACAACCACGTCCTTAATTACATGCAACCAGGCACGCATACATACATGGAGACACGAAGCACGTGATCGAGCGATGTCTATACGTACGGTCCACATGCACCTACCTTCCACGTCTCGATGCGTCCCAAGTCTTTCCTTTTAGCTTAGTCATGTGTCAGATAATGAATAATGGTGTAGTGGTACTGCCTCATACGACGGTGAAAATGGACCAGGATCGATACATTCATGTGGTAGGTAACTTCACAGGCCAGTTAGGATGTGTACCAGATCGATGTTGCTTCACTGTTCACTCTTGGAAGTTTCTGCCGGCGACGACGACCGCGGGACGTATACACACGGCAGCGACGGCTCGGTTCATCCAGGATCCAGCAGACCGAGCCACCGAGGGTCCCGGATTCGACCCGACACACCGATCCACGGGCGTGGGGACAACTAACCCAGCCCGACTTCGGCGACCGTTGACAAATCATGTCACTCGATCTCTGCACTGCACGCTCAACAGTTGAAACGTACGAGTAGGAGTAGGTAAGTATTCAGAGATCAGAGACGAGAGTCAGGGGACCGGCTAGCTTTTTTGAGCCGAGACCGTAGAACAATCAGTTTTGCTACGTCTCAGTCGACTTAGACTTTGTTATGTCTCAGTCGATGTTATATTCCATTGATCTTGCATTAAGATTCGTACAAAAATTTCTTTTCAGTTTTTTCTTTTTCTTCTCATATACTATATCACTTGAGTGAGACTTGGTTAAATCTCAGTCGACTGAGACCTAGACACACCCACAATTGTTCTACGGTATGGGGACCGGCAAGCTTGCTAGCTGTTCTGCTAGGTTCATCGCCACGGCACATGACACGGTCGTATGCAAGTTGCGTCGGTCGATCAGATATAGATAGATAATGCACGCATGTTGGTCTCTTGATCCTGTTGGGTGAGCGCGACGACAACCAAGAAGACCATACCGCGGTACCACGAGAGTGAACCCATGATACTGCTGCTGCTGCATGCTGCCGAGCTCCTCCAAATTCTGCAATAATGACGGGTCAATCTTCCATCGCGTTGCAGGTCCGTGGCTGGCTCAGATCCACGCGCCGGCGGTTTACTTCACAATGGTCGTCGTTGTTCAGTCACACGATCTACTTCACAATGCATTTCCTGCAATACCTCTTTTTTGCAGGGAACACCTCGTTCCCTCTCATAGTTTCACGGTTTTCTGCGACAGGCCGGAAACGCCGAGGACCGAGGAGTGATCTTCGAGCCAGATAATTTCACTGTGCCTCAAGTGTAAATATTGCTTACTCCACGCGGTTTCTACTGGCCGGATCAAGAAGCAACCCAGGCAGCTGGTAGGTTTTACTTTGCCTTCTCCGCATTCGTACGTATGCAGCAAGTTGGAGTATATTTCGTTGGTTCTTGGGGCGCACGAAATAGACAAATCTGATAGTAGAAAAATCGGAGCCATAACGTCAGAGGATAAGCACGATGTTGGGAGGGCATGGGATGCCATTGGGTGGAGTGGACACTCGTCAAACTTGACAGCCCATGTCCATGTTATCACATCACAGCAGATCAGAGCAAACTTGGTCAAATGCTTAATTAATTTAGTACAGTCCCACTAGGCCACCACCATTCACCCGTCGAATCGATTACGTGTTGGGAGTATTTACATGATTTGGTTGGAAGAAAATGCACAGAACACCTATGTCTGACAGAGGGTTGAATGTTTCACAGGGAAGAACATGGTACGTGTCATTCCATATTTTCTCCAAGGAGAAAATGCATACTAATTATTAATCCTACTAAGAAACAATATCAGGCGTAAATAGTCCAGTGTCGACGAGCTTAATTTGCAAACATTCAGTCGCGGTCAAATGATCTTCTGTATCGACACCGTCCTAAACAGATGACAGCGATCCTCTCATGTGCTTTTCAGCAGATGATTATGGATTGCATTTCAGACTAACAACTAGCGATCGAGGACAAACGAATGTACGTTGCCGATGGAGAACCACGGAACGGAATCCTGTATACCTACCGCCCATCAGCAAGCGGCAGCATGAGAAAACCAAAGGCTACTCTGCTCCAGCCTAATTTTCGGTGTTAAAAAGACACAAGTGGCAACGACCGCTCTTTTTCCTCAAAGAAGAATAAAACGGCGCTATACGTCTACAATAGCTTCACGCATCTTGGGTACAACAAGAGAAGCTAGTTGTCGATCGAGGAAGCGATCGATGTGTGAGCCAGGTTCTCATCCGAAGATATTCCCACTCAACAACACTTTCGTCCAAAGCAACCATGCATGCGCTCCCCATTATGTCTGTCGCTGTGTTCTGTTTCTGCAAGCTAGCATCACGTGCCAGACAGAGAGTTCAAACTTCAGAGAACTCTCAAGCAACACGAACATGCACAACCTAGTTGTGGCATTGTTACCCGCAAGTGGGGCCACGCATTCTGCTTTTGATAGTTTTATTTATGCTTACCGAAATGTATACGTGCTTGGTCATCAACAATTCAAACAAGCAGAAGATTGCAGACAAAATTAATCGTAATCTACTACTAGTATTTGTGAAGAAAATTTGACAGATTTCAATCACGACAGAGAAACATTTCCTGGCAGTGAGTGCTACTACTATTCAGCTTAGCCTTCGGGGCAAAGAAACTTAGAAGTCTAAAGTCCAAGTCATCGCGTCTGACTGTCAGGCTAAGCTCGTGGTTTTTCTCCGCCTCCATGTGGGCGATGTCTCCAGCACTGCTACACACAAGTTCGTTCTAGTCAAGCTCTGCAGGTCACGGATAGAAGCCTGATTGATCCATTCAAACGTTTTTAGTCGGTATTCAATCGACGTTGATGCGAAGAGTTTAGAACCATATGATGACACGACCAACAAAGCCGTGGAGCAAAAAGAAGAGGGCCACTCTGAATAGTACAAGATGTGTATCATTGCTTATCAATGTATATTTGAAAGCTATCCTCCAACGTCATGTCCCTCCTCTTGCTAGGATCATGCAGAGAATCACACTATCTTTCTCGTGTCTTTGTTCTCACCTGTACAAGAATTATCGTTTGTGTCCGAAATGGTGGGCTTTGTTCTGTCTTACGTATGTTGACAACACTAAGCATTCGCCCCTTGAGAAATGTGAACTACATTAATGCCAGCATGTTAGCCGGATGCTTAATGCGCCAACTCATTTGCTCTATATTATTCATGTCAAGATATATTAGCAATACAAAACTATCGTAGGTGGAAGTTATCAAAATAAATATCAAGTGATTCAAAAAAATTTAAAGTCCTTGACAGTAATAATCACCGGAAATGTGGCACCGCTTTTGCGGACAATGATTTGTGCTCTGACCAATAGAGGTCAAAGGTGCTACTAGATATCTCAGGCTTATCCTAAAGAAATTTTGGCTTCACTTCTCTTATTCCTGGTGATGGATATAGTCTCGATGACTTTGCCCAAGCATGGCATAAAACTCAAATAGGATATCCTTCAAAAGGGAATTTCATGTGTGAGCACCTTGCCTCTTTTAGGGAAGGCTATTTACCAAGTGAGTCTGCGCAACATGCTACGAAACATAAGAATCATTTTGAATCCCATTTGCAAACCGGATTCAGCTTCTTTCGAACTAGCAAATGCACTTTCAGAGCCAACAACGGATCGGCTTGGCCCATTGGCCTGACTCGTAATTCACTTTTGACTTTGTGTTCGATAGCCTGACCGTAGTGATGTTAATTATGGGCCATAGAGAATTAAGAATTCTCATGTCTTTCAATTCTCATACTCGTAATTGGAAAGTTATGGAAGGAGACCCATCATTTTGCAATGAGAACAACATATAAAACTCTGGACAATTTCGAAATCAGGCCAAGCGTCTTAATACATATGCAAAAGAGTTCATTATTGGCGAAAAATACAAAACTTCTCGGCTTTTACCCATATATTTTTTTTGGAATGAACACATCATTCAATTTGGCATACAAAGTACTAAAGATTTCATCGAGAACTTACAGCAGCTTGCCAAACGAAGGCTAATGGAAAAAAGAATAGAGGTATAACAGCACTCTCAATCAAGATCTAAAAGCACACCCTCGAACTGGCATTCGAGATACCCAAAGAAAAGGGTGTTTTTTAATACAAAAGCTCTTGCCTTTCGTGCAATCAAAACTGAGAATAGAAGAAAAAGAGTTCCCTCAGGGATTGACGTGATAGGGTAGGGTTGGCTATACTGCTGGTGGCGGCAAAACCAATGGTTCACTTGATTTCTAAAGAATAGCTTTCGTCCTACAGCAGGGCCAGGATATATATGCCCTTCTCTTCATTGCTTTCTTGAAATGCGTAAGTAATCACCTTCGAAATGGTACCAAAAGGCCGGCTCAAATCGTCTATTACAGGCTTTGAATCTAGGTATACTTTCTAAGGATTGCGCTGCGCCTAGCCTACCTTTACAAACATACCTCTGTCTTTCAAACAAAGCTCTGTGTGTGGAACTACTTAGATTTCTTTTTAGGCTTCTTGATCCTCCAATCAGTGGTAGTCACAAAGCCCGCACATTCCAATTCGATCAAAACATGACTAGTTTCCTAAGGCGTGACTTATCTTCCCAGAATAGCAAGCATATCGTAGCTATTTCACATAGTGTCCCGAGATATCAGTAGCTCTAGTCAATGCTGGCCTTACTCTTCCCTTTCCTCCATGGCACACTGAGATGAAAGGTTGTCTTGGACTTGCGGCCCCTTAGCCCTATCCCTTTGTTGATGAATCCCATGCAACGCGCCCTTGCTTGGATGAAAAATGTCATAAGGGGGACTCGTTTCACTTGATTCGTTCCGTCGCACCCGCACTATTCCTAAATTCTTTTTTGTTTCTATTTTGAAAAAAAACTGAACTCATTCCGTATAGAAAGAAAGATGTGTCAGGTTTGGATCGAGTGACACGGGAGGTGCTTCTGTGTGGCACTCTTTTTAATGGGCTTTACCGTCTTTCTTTACCTTCATAACACAAAACTTTGCTTGGCGAAATAACTCCTGCCTATATTCATGATAACAACTTTTGCAGATTACTTCATCCGAGGAATTCATATTTTTTTGATTGAATATGAGACAAACACCTTTTCAAATTTCTTCAACTTCTCAAAACGAGTAGTCAATGTACAAATTTAATGTCAATGATGACTAGAAAGTAAGTACTCTGAAAGATTCTATAGCTGACAACTGTATTTCTTCATCTTGATCATTGCTTTCATCAAAATGCTTCTTACATTTGACTTGAACTTTATAGGAAATTTTGGCTCAATATGTTTGGATTATCTGCAATGGCTTTTGCAATCTCAATACTAGCATCA
Source organism: Aegilops tauschii subsp. strangulata (assembly GCF_002575655.3). Lineage (NCBI taxonomy): Eukaryota > Viridiplantae > Streptophyta > Magnoliopsida > Poales > Poaceae > Aegilops > Aegilops tauschii. The sequence goes on from NC_053035.3 coordinate 467,363,446, forward strand.
GGCTTCAACTCTGTACTTCTGAAAATATGATATGACCTCTTCTATGTGTTTGTTAGTAGCACCGATGCACCCAATCTTTTCCTGCAACTTTTGGCGCACCATATTGCAGAAAGAAAACATCATGCCACACAACCATACCAACTAAAGTTTCAAAATTCTCAAGTGCATTGAACAAAGATTGAGCATCACTTACGACTATTGGTTCATCATAGAAGGCTCGATCCTCCAATTCCTTCAGAGTTAAACTTGATACCTGATAGTTCGTAGACTCTTTGTTGGAATCACCCAATGAGTACGGGCCAAAGGTTTGGGGGTTAGTTTTGGTCCTTTTGGAAGATTGTCAAGCAAAACCTTACACCTTTTAGTAGAACATGAAAACAACACATATATCTCTTGTATAACAATGAATAATGTAATACCTTGTTTGCAATGCATGCCATATATAGCGCTTTGAGGTTAATTCGAAGCAAATGACTCTGAACACCTTGGAGTCGTCCGTTCATATTGGAAACATTGTCATAAGTGCGACCTGTCACATCACTAGTAGAAAAAGGGGCTTTCGTTCGGGCCTGGCCAGCCCATTAGTCCCGGTTCTGCCACAAACTGGGACCAATGGAGGCATTTGTCCCCGTTTGTGAGCCCAGGGGGCCGGCCGGGGCCTCGTGGGCATTAGTCCCGGTTCGTCTGGGCCCATTTGTCCCGGTTCTTGGCACGAACCGCGACCAATGGGCCTCGCTCCTGGCCCACAACCATTGGTCCGGGTTCGTGGCAGGAACCGGGACAGAAGGATGGCCTTTAGTCCCGGTTCCAGCCACGAACCGGGACAAATGAGTTGCCTATATATACCCCATCGCCCGCGAGCAGAGCACTCCACAGTGCTCTGTTTTTTGCTGGCCGGCGAGGGGGAGGGCATTGGGTGCTCTAGCTCACCTCCTATGAACATGAGGTGTTCGATGAAATGCCCGAGCCACACTAGTTAAGCTTTCTCCTCTCGAAGCTCGACCTCCGAGCTCCATTTTTTCCGAGATTTGTCTAGGTTTAGCGGTCCGTCACGCCTCGTCCCCGTCTTCACCGCCGTCGATCGCCCACGCCGATCTCGTCGCCGGCACCACCGTGGTGAGCCTCTTGTTCTTATCTTCTTTCTGAAAGAAGAAAAAATCTTACTTTAGATAGATACTTGTCTAATTTTCTTACTTTTGACACACATCATTATATATAATGCACGCAGATGAACCGGCAATGGATGTACGGTGATAGACACACCTCTGAGTACATTAAGGGCGTGCATAATTTTCTCGAAGTGGCTGAGGCAAACAAGCAGAATGGTTTTATGTGTTGTCCATGCCCTAATTGTGGGAATACGAGGTCTTACTCTGACAAGAAAATCCTTCACACCCACCTGCTTTATAAGGGTTTCATGCCAGACTATAATGTTTGGACGAAGCACGGAGAAATAGGGGTTATGATGGAAGACAGTGAAGAAGAGGAGGACGATGACAACTATGTGCCCCCTGAATACGGTGATGCTGCAACGGGGGAAGCTGAAGATCAAGAGGAAGCTGAAGATCCAGAGGAACCAGACGATGTGCCCGAAGATGATCTCCGCCGGGTCATTGTTGATGCAAGGGAAAAGTGCGAAAGTGAAAAGGAGAAGCTGAAGTTCGATCGCATGTTAGAGGATCACAAAAAACGGTTGTACCCCAATTGCGAACATGGCAACACAAAGCTCGGTACCGTACTGGAATTGCTGCAGTGGAAGGCAGAGAATGCTGTGCCTGACAAAGGATTTGAGAAGCTACTGAAAATATTGAAGAAGAAGCTTCCAAAGGATAACGAATTGCCCGACAGTACGTACACAACAAAGAAGGTCGTATGCCCTCTAGGATTGGAGGTGGAGAAGATACATGCATGCCCTAATGACTGCATCCTCTACCGCGGTGCGTACAAGGATTTGAATGCATGCCCGGTATGCGGTGCATTGCGGTATAAGATCAGACGAGATGACCCTGGTGATGTTGAGGGCGAGCCCCGCAGGAAGAGGGTTCCTGCGAAGGTGATGTGGTATGCTCCTATAATACCATGGTTGAAACAACTGTTCAGAAACAAAGAGCATGCCAAGTTGATGCGATGGCACAGTGAGGACCGTAAGAAAGACGGGAAGTTGAGAGCACCCGCTGACGGGTCGCAGTGGAGAAAAATCGAGAGAAAGTTCTGGGCTGAGTTTGCAAGTGAAAGATCGTGGATGTCGCCTAGAGGGGGGGTGAATAGGCGCTTTAAAATAATTACGGTTTAGGCTTGAACAAATGCGGAATAAACCTAACGGTTAATCTGTCAAGCACAAAACCTAAAAAAACTAGGCTCACCTATGTGCACCAACAATTTATGCTAAGCAAGATAAACAACTATGTGATAGCAAGATATATAACAAGGAACACTACGGCTATCACAAAGTAAAGAGCATAAGTAAAGGGCTCGGGTAAGAGATAACCGAGGCACGCGCAGTCGACGATGTATCCCGAAGTTCACACCCTTGCGGATGCTAATCTCCGTTTGCAGCGGTGTGGAGGCACAATGCTCCCCAAGAAGCCACTAGGGCCACCGTAATCTCCTCACGCCCTCGCATAATGCAAGATGCCGTAATTCCACTAAGGGACCATTGAGGGCGGTCACCGAACCCGTACAAATGGCAACCCTTGGGGGCGGTCACCGAACCCGTACACTTTGGCAACCCTTGGGGGCGGTCACCGGTACCCATCAAATTGCTCGGGGCGATCTCCACAACCTAATTGGAGACCCCGACGCTTGCCCGGAGCTTTACACCACAATGATTGAGCTCCGAACACCACCAACCGTCTAGGGCGCCCAAGCACCCAAGAGGAACAAGCTCAAGGGCACAAAGCACCCAAGAGTAATAAGCTTCTCAACTTGTAAGTTCCACGTATCACCGTGGAGAACTCAAACCGATGCACCAAATGCAATGGCAAGGGCACACGGAGTGCCCAAGTCCTTCTCTCTCAAATCCCACCGAAGCAACTAATGCTTGGGAGGAAAAAGAGAGGAAGAACAAGAAGGAGAACACCAAGAACTCCAAGATCTAGATCCAACGGGTTCCCCTCACATAGAGGAGAAAGTGATTGGTGGAAATGTGGATCTAGATTTCCTCTCTCTCTCTTCCCTCAAAAACTAGCAAGAATCAATGGAGGGATTGAGAGTTAGCAAGCTCGAAGAAGGTCAACAATGGGGGAAGAACACGAGCTAAAAGGATAAGGTTCATTGGGGAAGAATACCCCCTTTTATAGGTGGGGAAAAATCCAACCGTTATGCTCACAGCCCGCACCGAGCGGTACTACCGCTAGGGCGGTAGTAGCCCTTTGAAACACAACAGCGAGGAGGCAAAAAAGCCAGAAGAACCGTCGGAGCGGTAGTACCGCTTGACCTCACGGTACTACCGCTAGGGGTAGCGGTACTACTGCTAAGGGTAGCGGTACTACTGCTTGCGAGCGGTACTAAAAAATTACATCCGTGCCTACCACCGCTGGACTTGTGACGAGTTTTTCGTCCCGAGCGGAAGTAGCCACGGAAGTAGCCGCGGTAGTACTGCTCCAAGCGGTAGTACCGCTTCCATGAGCGGTAGTAAAAAATTACATCCGCTCATGTCCGCGGTAGTACTGCTGCAGCCTTTTCAGAACACCAAAACTACCACAACTTCTGCAAATGGACTCCGAATTGGACGAAACCAAGTTTGTTGGAAAGCTAGCGACAAGGGCTAACACAATCTTGATAGAAATAACAATAAGAAGCAAATTAGAAAAGGCCCATAAGAAAATGGTGAGAACCCTTCCTCGGATAAGACCGGTAAAATCTCCAACGCCGAAAACATCATAGAAGACGCATGCGAACTCCGTTTTCGATGAACTCAAGCTTGTCATCAAGATGATCATAAGCTCTAAGACTCACAAAGAGAATGAAACAAGAACCAAGAAACGTGATGCAAGGATGCAATGGTTTGAGCTCTCTATTAACGATACGATCAAGCTACCAACTTGAGAGCCCCCCTTGATAGTACGGGAAACGATCCTATAACCCGGTCTCCCAACTACCACCATGAGATCGGTAAAATAGAAAACATATCAAGGGAAAACATTTGCCTTGAACATGGTCCACTTGAGCTAGATGATGACAATCTTGACTCCCTCAAGTTGGACCACCTTTCTTGATTGCGTTGGCTCGATGAAGACTAGATGATTGCTCCCCCATAGTCCACTATGAGTGAGCCACTCTTCGGCTCATCTTCACAAATCCATTGTCACCACAATGGACGGCAAGCTTCAAGCACTTGATCTCTTCGTGATGCATCACTTGAACTTGCACACCGCATCCTAACCCCACAAAGAACTCCCACGAAGACCATGGGTTAGTACACAAAGCGTAATTGACAATGCTTACCATACCATGGGATCACTTGATACATCCTTTACGCTTTGTGAGTTGATCAACTTGATTCACTCTTGACTTAGTCTTGATCAACCTTGAATCTTTCCCTCTCGATACATCCTTTATGCTTTGTGAGTTGATCAACTTGATTCACTCTTGACTTAGTCTTGATCAACCTTGAATCTCTCCAACTCTCTTCGTTTGGATGATGTCGTGAAGGTAAACATGAATGATCACACAATCTTCTTCTTCAAGACATGCTTGCAATAAGCTCAACACTCACATGACCAATCTTTGGATAATTCCTTAATAGCACCTTGGTCCACACATAAACTCCTTGAAACCAACACATGGACTTCAAGAAAAGCCTATGAATAAATCATGACCAATCTTTGGATAATTCCTTCATAGCACCTTGGTCAACTCATAAACTCCTTGAAACCAACACATGGACTTCAAGAAAAGCCTATGGACAAATCCTTCAAATATAACTCAAGACAACCATTAGTCCATAGAGATTGTCATCAACTACCAAAACCAAACATGGGGGCACCGCATGTTCTTTCAATCTCCCCCATTTTGGTAATTGATGACAATCACTTTCAAGAGAGTTTATATAAGGAATTATGCATCACCATGCAATGCAACAACCAATGATGCAGGAGAATGAGATGCAAATGCTTAGGAACAAAACCAAAGCAAGGAGAAGACTCTGAAAACCTTCTCCACAAACTCTCTGAAACTTCTCCCCCATTGGCATCGATTGCCAAAATGGGCGAAAAGCTTAGAAGGCCAATATAAAAAGTGTTCCTCCATAAATTCTGTATTTCTCAACAAGATAGTGGAATTCCATACACATATCCAAAGGTAAATACTTGGAGGAACACAAACTATATTGAGGCACAAAGATTGCTAAAGAATGATATGCCACAAGGACATAACATTCAAAAGATACACGCAATCAAGCAATCAAAAGATACCAATTGAAGCAAGCAATCAAAGGATATCAATTGAACCAACTAGACCAAAGATCCTACGAGCCACATGAATAAAAGATATTATGATATGAGCAAAGGAGTGTTCTAAAGAAACCAAGAAGCTCCCCATGATTTGTGCACACATAGGAATATTTGTATTTGGATACAAAGTGCACAAAATAGGATCATAGCTCCCCCAAAATCAATAGAAACTTACAACAAGTGCAAGTGAGCATATAGGAAACAAAGCCTAGTACTTGCAACAAACACATGGTTGAGCAACAAGTAAAAGAGGCAACTTAAGAATGGGCTCAACCAAAATGATGTGTGTGAGTCAAGGCAATGCACTTGAGAAGACTAATGTACGGATGAGCATTAAGCATCAATAAAGTCTTGAAAGAATGAGGCACATGGTGCAAGGCCTATCATTCCCACACACAACTAGCAAATGGGTTCACAAGCTTACTAATAAGCATATAAAGAACCTATGCTTGTGACAACCCGTGGTGAAGATAGAAGATGAAAGCCTCATCAAGACGAGGGATACCAATTAAGATGGAAAAAGCCTCGTAAAGATAAGCATGAGGAAAATAATCTTCACCACACAAGAGTGCATCAAGATGCAACGATAGAAGACACACACTCAAGGCAAAAGCTTTCACTGTGCCACCAAAGAAATAACATAAGACATACAAGGTGGACGTGAAAGAAAGGATATCAACTAGATATGCAACTTCTCTCAAGTGTATAAGGTTCTAGGTAGACGAAATCATGATGGTATATATCTACAAAGAAGGATGTACACCCGAAATAGTTACAACAAGAAGGAACAAGATATCCAAAAGGACGTCATACATATACCAATAAGATATTTGCTTGGAAGCATAGCACATGGCTAGATATGGTCTTATTGTATAAAAATGAATTCCTTCTACACAACCATCAAAGACAGACATCACAACTAGCAACAAGAGATCATTGTTGGGATGCTTTGAGAAAGGAAACAAGTATCACAAGAGAGAATGAATAACATGCCATGATACAACCTACACAAGGTTGATGCAAGAAATGTGTGCATGAAGTATATGAAGATACTTGTTACCGAGTTAACATTGGAAGGATGTAGTAGATACCAATTGAAGGTATAGAGTAGTTCATTGATCATTCTAGCTTGACTCCAAAAAGCACATGGTGACAACACCTTCCTTGTGAGTGAGCCGAGCATCCAATGCATCTCCAATTGATCCTAGAACAACAACACAAACAAAATGGTACCCAAACTCATTGGGACCAAAGAGTTAGAAACACCAACAATACATAGGACAAACTCCACATAATTATGTGCATATGGATATGGAAATGAAATTCATGCACATCTCATCCAATTTGAGACTTGGTGGAGTTTTCCCTATATATTGGGTCAAAGAGAGAAAGCATGCCAAGGAAACTACATGAAGTTAATATGCATGCTCAAGACTTTCAAGAACCGATACCAAAATACAAGGAAATACCAAGTGAAAAGTATACCAAATGGAGAAATAATCACTTGGAAGATATCATTAAAAGATACATCAAGGAATGAGATATCCATTGGAACCCACAAAATGATATCAAACTCCCAAAAGAGAGGATGGTTCCAAACAAACCAAGCTCTCGACAAAGTTTCATGATGGCACAAGTACCAAAAAGAAACGGCTTGCCGTCCACCAACACACACTTGATAAGGATCGCAAGATGAGTGTTTTATAGAAAATAGGATAGCTCCCCCAAGACTAGTGCATTATAGAGAATTTGCATTTGAATACAAAATGCACAAGGTGGGATCACCACTTTCACTATATCTAGAAAACACTAGACAAGATCAAGAAATTAACAAGATCCACAAGTGGTATGGAAGACAAAGGGAGTTGATACATTCCTAGGAAAGAGAAAAGGCATATAAAAGCAAAGGCCAATGTAAAGATGATCAATAATTTCTACCACACATAAGTGAGTACCAATTGTCAAAAGACAGGAAGTATTTGGAATAATTCCCGGTGGTAGATAGCAAGGATATCCGACATCATCTTCACACCAAACAAAAAGCAAATTGCAACTTGTAGAGCTAACATGCCACCTAGGAACAAGATAATTTACTATATTAATTCTAGGTGACAATATCTCAAATGTACACATTTTCTAGGCTAGTAATATACACATAGCATATTACTCCCCCATAATGTGATACCAATTAAAGATAAACAAGAGGCAAAATAACGATCCAACAAGAGATAATTAATGGACAATTTAGAATTTGAATTTCTCATGAGAAGACATACCACATAGCGACTAGATAATCTTGAAATATCAATACTAGATGGTATTACTCATGTACACACATATATAGGATTGTGAGGTGCACAAAGCACATCACTCCCCCATAATGGGATATTCCATTAATCTCTCACAAGAGCCAACTAAGAAATAAACAAGATGCAAAAAGGCTCAACGCATGACACACACGTACGTGATGTGCAAACCAACACACACATACTTGATTGCTCAAGATAATCAAGTTGGAAGCACAACATATACAAACACATGCAAGGAACGAAACCAAACATGCAAAGGGGTAAGTAGCTATCAATGTAAACACTTTAAGCATGAGTTACCGCAAGGAGGAACATTGGATATAAGATAGAAACTTGATAATCCGAATGACTTGGCTTGAGACAATTAGAATGATGAAGTCCCCTTAATTCTTCATAAAGTAGCCAAGTCTCCAATGCCCTCCAACAACACCTATTGATCAAGTTTGAGCTAGTTGGTCCCCAACCAAGTTGGGTCCTAAGAGGTTAGTCACAATAGGCTTGGCTACCCAAATGGTTCTTTGCTTCAAACCACTCTGAGTACCAACAAACTTGGCAACCACAATGCCAACCTTATCCTTCCCAAGAGAATAGACATCATCAATAATAATTGGGTTGGATAAGTTACCACTAGTGCATGAAGAAGCGAGGTGACCTTTCTCACGACATAGGTAGCAACGTCTACTCTTCACTTTCTTCTCACTTGATTTCTCAACTTGAGAAGCATTAGCTTGAGTCTTCTTGGAAAGAGGCCTTTCTTCAACTTGAGGTTGAGCATGAGAATGCACTTGTAGCTGCTTCCCTTGTTGCTTGTCACTAATGGCCGTCTTCTTCAATGGGCAAGATCTAACATGGTGCCCTTCAATTTTGCACTTGAAGCAAATAATCTTGGCCGAACTCTTGACTTGTTTTTGGCCCTTCTTGTTGTTGCTCTTGGAATTCTTCTTCTTATTGGAGTTGAATCCAAGTCCACCTTTGTCATTGGGGGATTTTTGTACACTCAAGATATTGTTGAGTGTGGCATTCCCTTCATGACACTTTTCCAAATCTTTCTTCAAAGAAGTGACTTGGGCCTTGAGCTCTTTGATTTCCTCTACATGGTTAGTCTCAACACAAGCACTAGAGGAAGTATAAGCTTCATCTTTAGAGCAACAAGGCAAGGAAAGCAATTCATCACAAGATGTACCAATGTTATGCATGGATGAATCGCGAGGACTAGCACAAGGCAATATAGCATTTTGAATAAAAGTAGTGCTAGTATCCACATGAGGCTCACTAGATGTTACCTTAGCAATCATGACCTCATGAGCTAACTTTAGCACATTATGGGATACTAGAAGATCATCATAAGAGCTTGTGAGCTTTACATGATTTTCTTCCAACATCCCATAATTGCTAGAGAGCAACTCAAGTTGAGCCCTTAGCTCAACATTCTCCTTCAATATGGATGCTTCACAAGAGATAGAGTTAGTAGCACAAGCATCATCATTAGCCACAAGAGGAGAAGACAACTTCGCAAGCTCTTTTGAATATGAAGCTTTAAGTTGAGCATGAGACTCGGTGAGTTTGATGAGCTCACTCTTAATGACCCTTGAGCCATTTTCGAGGTGCTCAAAGTCCTCAAGGAGTTTAGCATGCGCAACTTCAAGCCCCTCATTTTTAGTTTCAAAATCACTGGCCACCTCAAGAGCTCTATCACGAGATTCCCTCACTCTAGATAATTCTAGAGCAAAAGTCTCCTCAAGAGATTCCTTGGTGGTTTGTTCAAGTGCAAGAGCTTGAGAGAGGTCTGCAATCTCATTAGCGTAATCACGCTCATGACCTTCCATTTTCTCAATGGTGACCTCATGCTCCTCAAGATGAGATTCCAACTCCAGAATATACTTCTTGCCCTCAATGGCAATGGACATAATTTCCATGAAGTTGGAACGAGCAATTTTCTTTTTATGAAGAGCTTTAAAAACCATTTCCCCTTTCATTTTTAAGGAGGCAACATTATCATTATCTTCATCATAATCAACATCATCATCATTCTTGCCATCATCAATATCATCACAAGATATATTGGGATTCAAAGTGGGAGATACCTTTGAAGCCTTAGCCATAAGGCAAAAAGCAATCGATGATGATGTAGGATCCCTTGATGCACCGTTCAAGACCACATCTTGTTCCATGGAGTGTTGGGTTTCCTCTACATTGTTAGCACAACAACTCGAGGAAATAGATACATTTTTATCATGGCAACAAGACATAGCAAGCATATCATCATGAGATTTGAGCAAGCAATTTCTACATGATATGCAAGGACTACCAACACGAGTATGTGAAACATGTAAGGTGCTCGAAGTGTTAAAGTCCAAAGAAGGACCATTGCAATAAGATAGTGATGAAGAATCACCAAGAACAAGCACACTATCATCATTGCAATGACCACCACTACTCACCCTAGCATTACCTTGTGGCAATCCACATGTAGGTGAAGTAGAAGAAATTGAGAAGGCAACACGGCCGGAGGTGCAGGGAGAACAATCATCCCCACAAATCTTGGACACACTATATTTATCTTGAAGCTTTGTCCACAACTCATGAGCATCTCGGAACGTCATCAGTTGAAATATAACTACATTGCTCAAAGCATCGAAAAGCACATTAGAAGCTTGAGCATTGAGATAAGAGTTTTTCTCATCCTCTAAAGATAATCTTTGGGGATCCTTTGGAGGAGAAAAACCCATATCTACAATTCGCTCTAAATTTGGGTCCATGACCCTAAAGAGATTAAGCATGCGAATTACCCAAATATCAAAATTGGTGCCATCGAAACTAAGAGTGTCAGAGAATCCTAATCCCCTAGTCGACATCTTTACTCTCTAGGCGGTTAAGCCTAACAAAGAGAGACGAGGCTCTGATACCAATTGAAAGATCGTGGATGTCGCCTAGAGGGGGGGGTGAATAGGCGCTTTAAAATAATTATGGTTTAGGCTTGAACAAATGAGGAATAAACCTAACGGTTAATTAGTCAAGCACAAAACCTAAAACAACTAGGCTCACCTATGTGCACCAACAAATTATGCTAAGCAAGATAAACAACTATGTGATAGCAAGATATATAACAAGGAACACTACGGCTGTCACAAAGTAAAGTGCATAAGTAAAGGGGCTCGGGTAAGAGATAACCGAGGCACGTGGAGACGACGATGTATCCCGAAGTTCACACCCTTGCGGATGCTAATCTCCGTTTGGAGCGGTGTGGATGCACAATGCTCCCCAAGAAAACACTAGGGCCACTGTAATCTCCTCACGCCCTCGCACAATGCAAGATGCCGTAATTCCACTAAGGGACCCTTGAGGGCGGTCACCAAACCCGTACAAATGGCAACCCTTGGGAGCGGTCACCGAACCCGTACACATTGGTAACCCTTGGGGGCGGTCACCGGTACCCGTCAAATTGCTCGGGGCGATCTCCACAACCTAATTGGAGACCCCGACGCTTGCCCGGAGCTTTACACCACAATGATTGAGCTCCGAACACCACCAACCGTCTAGGGCGCCCAAGCACCCAAGAGGAACAAGCTCAAGGGCACCAAGCACCCAAGAGTAATAAGCTTCTCAACTTGTAACTTCCACATATCACCGTGGAGAACTCAAACCGATGCACCAAATGCAATGGCAAGGGCACACAGAGTGCCCAAGTCCTTCTCTCTCAAATCCCACTGAAGCAACTAATTCTAGGGAGGAAAAAGAGAGGAAGAACAAGAAGGAGAGCACCAAGAACTCCAAGATCTAGATCCAAGGGGTTCCCCTCACATAGAGGAGAAAGTGATTGGTGGAAATGTGGACCTAGATCTCCTCTCTCTTTTCCCTCAAAAACTAGCAAGAATCCATGGAGGGATTGAGAGTTAGCAAGCTCGAAGAAGGTCAACAATGGGGGAAGAACACGAGCTAAAAGGATAAGGTTCATTGGGGAAGAATACCCCCTTTTATAGGTGGGGAAAAATCCAACCATTATGCTCACAGCCCGCACCGAGCGGTACTACCGCTAGGGCGGTAGTAGCCCTTTGAAACACAACAGTGAGGAGGCAAAAAGCCAGAAGAACCGTCGGAGCGGTAGTACCGCTTGACCTCACGGTACTACCACTAGGGGTAGCGGTACTACTGCTAAGGGTAGTGGTACTACTGCTTGCGAGCGGTACTAAAAAATTACATCCGTGCCTACCACCGCTGGACTTGTGTCGAGTTTTTGGTCCCGAGCGGAAGTAGCCACGGAAGTAGCCGTGGTAGTACTGCTCCAAGCGGTAGTACCGCTCCTAAGAGCGGTAGTACCGCTCCCAAGAGCGGTAGTAAAAAATTACATCCGCTCCTGTCCGCGGTAGTACCGCTGCAGCCTTTTCAGAACACCAAAACTACCACAACTTCTGCAAACGGACTCCGAATTGGACGAAACCAAGTTTGTTGGAAAGCTAGCGACAAGGGCTAACACAATCTTGATAGAAATAACAATAAGAAGCAAATTAGAAAAGTCCCATAAGAAAATGGTGAGAACCCTTCCTCGGATATGACCGGTAAAACCTCCAACGCCAAAAACATCATAGAAGACGCATGCGAACTCCATTTTCGATGAACTCAAGCTTGTCATCAAGATGACCATAAGCTCTAAGACTCACAAAGAGAATGAAACAAGAACCAAGAAACATGATGCAAGTATGCAATGGTTTGAGCTCTCTATTAACGATATGATCAAGCTACCAACTTGAGAGCCCCCCTTGATAGTACGGCAAACGATCCTATAACCAGGTCTCCCAACTACCACCATGAGACCGGTAAAATAGAAAACATATCAAGGGAAAAACTTTGCCTTGCACATGGTCCACTTGAGCTAGATGATGACGATCTTGACTCCCTCAAGTTGGACCACCTTTCTTGATTGCGTTGGCTCGGTGAAAACTAGATGATTGCTCCCCCATAGTCCACTATGAGTGAGCCACTCTTCGGCTCATCTTCACAAATCCATTGTCACCACAATGGACGGCAAGCTTCAAGCACTTGATCTCTTCGTGATGCATCACTTGAACTTGCACACCGCATCCTAACCCCACAAAGAACTCTCACGAAGACCATGGGTTAGTACACAAAGCGTAATTGACAATGCTTACCATACCATGGGATCACTTGATACATCCTTTACGCTTTGTGAGTTGATCAACTTGATTCACTCTTGACTTAGTCTTGATCAACCTTGAATCTTTCCCTCTCGGTACATCATTTATGCTTTGTGAGTTGATCAACTTGATTCACTCTTGACTTAGTCTTGATCAACCTTGAATCTCTCCAACTCTTTTCGTTTGGATGATGTCTTGAAGGTAAACATGAATGATCACACAATCTTCTTCTTCAAGACATGCTTGCAATAAGCAACACTCACATGACCAATCTTTGGATAATTCCTTAATAGCACCTTGGTCAACACATAAACTCCTTGAAACCAACACATGGACTTCAAGAAAAGCCTATGAATAAATCATGACCAATCTTTGGATAATTCCTTCATAGCACCTTGGTCAACTCATAAACTCCTTGAAACCAACACATGGACTTCAAGAAAAGCCTATGGACAAATCATTCAAATATAACTCAAGACAACCATTAGTCCATAGAGATTGTCATCAATTACCAAAACCAAACATGGGGGCACCGCATGTTCTTTCAGCAAGTGACCCAAGGAACGTATGGTTTGCTTTAAGTGCGGATGGCATTAATCCTTTCGGGGAGCAGAGCAGCAATCACATCACCTGGCCCGTGACTCTATGTATGTATAACCTTCCTCCTTGGATGTGCATGAAGCGGAAGTTCATTATGATGCCAATTTTAATCCAAGGCCCTAAGCAACCCGGCAACGACATTGATGTGTACCTAAGGCCATTAGTTGAAGAACTCTTACAGCTGTGGAATGGAACAGGTGTACGTGCGTGGGATGAGCACATGGGGGAAGAATTTGACCTAAAGGCGTTGCTGTTCATGACCATCAAAGATTGGCCCGCTCTCAGTAACCTTTCAGGACAGACAAACAGGGGATACCACGCATGCACGCACTGTTTAGCTGACACCGAAAGTATATACCTGGACAGATGCAGGAAGAATGTGTACCTGGGCCCGCCATGCGTACCGGTGATCACGTAGTTGCTATGGTCTCTCATTTACACGTAATATTTGGAAAGGGTCCCGGCGGACTAGCTGTTCCGAATGACGTTGAGGGACGCGCACCCATGTGGAAGAAGAAATCTATATTTTGGGACCTACCCTACTTGAAAGAGCTAGAGGTACGCTCTTCAATCGACGTGATGCACGTGACGAAGAACCTTTGCGTGAACCTGTTAGGCTTCTTGGGCGTGTATGGGAAGACAAAAGATACACCTGAGGCACGGGAGGACCTGCAACGTTTGCACGAAAAAGATGGCATGCCTCCAAAGCAGTATGAACGTCCTGCCAGCTACGCTCTTACCAAAGAAGAGAAGGAAATCTTTTTTGAATGCCTGCTCAGTATGAAGGTCCCGACTGGCTTCTCGTCGAATATAAAGGGAATATTAAATATTCCAGAGAAAAAGTTCCAGAACCTAAAGTCTCATGACTGCCATGTGATTATGACGCAACTGCTTCCGGTTGCATTGAGGGGGCTTCTACCGGAAAACGTCCGATTAGCCATTGTGAAGCTATGTGCATTCCTCAATGCAATCTCTCAGAAGGTGATCGATCCAGAAATCATACCAAGGCTAAGGAGTGATGTGGCGCAATGTCTTGTCAGTTTCGAGCTGGTGTTCCCGCCATCCTTCTTCAATATCATGACGCACGTCCTATTTCATCTAGTCGACGAGATTGTCATTCTGGGCCCCGTATTTCTACACAATATGTTCCCCTTTGAGAGGTTCATGGGAGTCCTAAAGAAATATGTCTGTAACCGTGCTAGGCCAGAAGGAAGCATCTCCATGGGCCATCAAACAGAGGATGTCATTGGGTTTTGTGTTGACTTCATTCCTGGCCTTAAGAAGATAGGTCTCCCTAAATCGCGGTATGATGGGAGACTGACTGGAAAAGGCACGCTAGGAGCGGACTCAATAATATGCAGGGACGAGCATTCTTGGTCTCAAGCACACTACACAGTTCTACAGAACTCTACCTTGGTGACCCCGTATGTCGATGAACACAATAACAGTCTGCGCTCCAAACACCCGGAGCAGTGTGAAGGCTGGATTACATGTGAACACATCAGGACTTTCAACAGTTGGTTGGAAACACGTCTCAGAGGTGACACCATTGTTTGTGATGAGTTGTACTCGTTGTCCAGGGGACCATCTTCGACTGTATTGACTTACAAAGGATACGAGACAAATGGGAATACATTTTACACGATCGCCCAAGATCAAAAGAGCACCAACCAAAACAGCGGTGTCCACTTTGATGCAGCAACCGAGAGGGGAAAGGACACATATTATGGTTACATAATGGACATGTGGGAACTTGACTACGGACATGATTTTAAGGTCCCTTTGTTTAAGTGCAAATGGGTCAATCTGTCAGGAGGCGGGGTACAGGTAGACCCACAGTACGGAATGACAACAGTGGATCCGAACAATCTTGGGTACACTGACGAACCGTTCGTCCTAGCCAATGATGTGGCACAGGTTATCTATGTGAAGGACATGTCTACCAGACCGAGAAAAAGAAAAGATAAGGAAGTGAATACATCATACAATGAGCCAAAGCGCCACATAGTTCTTTCAGGAAAAAGGGACATTGTGGGAGTGGAGGGCAAGACAGACATGTCTGAAGATTATGAAAAGTTTCATGAAATTCCCCCCTTCAAAGTCAAGGCTGACCCAAGCATCTTGATAAACGATGAAGATTATCCATGGTTACGGCGCAATAAGCAAAGCACAGAAGAGAAAAAAAAGTGAAGGCTTTCTCTGCACAACTATTATGATGATACCATGCCAACTTTCAACCTTTTCGTAGTTCATTTGAAATGCCTGTTGTAACAGACGAGTTTCCGTACGAAATCCTGATTCTTCGAAACAGATTGTCCGTTTTGTACACGAAGTGCATCCAGTTTTTGCCGTAACCCTCTCTACTTTCTTGCACATGCTATGTGGGTGAAATGATGATACCATGACAACTTTCAACCTTTTCAGAGTTCATTTGTAGTGCTTTTCAATTTCAGGGTCTTATAGCTCAAAATAATCAGTAAATGCATGGAAAATAACAAATGAAGTCAGAAATGGTTGAAAATTGATGATGTGGCTTTGAATGGTGCATTTTGAACACAGAAAAACTATGGAGTTCAAATAAGTTCTAAAAAATGAAATCCCTTTGTAACAGACGAGTTTCCGTATGAAACCCTGATACTTCGAAAGAGATTGTCCGTTTTGTACACGAAGTGCATCCAGTTTTTGCCGTAACCCTCTCTACTTTCTTGCACATGCTATGTGGGTGAAATGATGATACCATGCCAACTTTCAACCTTTTCAGAGTTCATTTCTAGTGCTTTTCAATTTCAGGGTCTTATAGCTCAAAATAATCAGTAAATGCATGGAAAATAACAAATATCATAAAAAATAAATAAGTAATTAGAAACAGAATAAAATAAACTTTAATAAAATATATAAGTAGAAACAAAATAAAATAAACTTTAATAACATAAATAAAATTTATGAAACTAAAATTATCAACATATTTTCTATTCAAAACATTATAAGCAACCTCTAGTATTACTGAAACTTAAATTATATAAAATTGATGCAACTAAAATTATCAAAGTTTTTTCTGTTCAAAATCATTAAAAGCAAAAAGAATTTTCATAAAGAACTTTTTTTGTTAGAAACTTTAATAGCAAAAAGAATTATCATAAAATAAAATAAATAAGTAATTAGAAACAAAATAAATAAGTATTTTGTTGTAAATAGAAACAAAATAAAATAAATAAAGTAAAAAAGAAAAGAAATAAACTGGGAAAAAACGCCACCTACTCGGCCACCACGGCCTGAATACGACTAGAAACCCACCCATGGCCAGGATTCAGGCCCGTAGAAGGCCCAATAGGCCCACAGGCAGATACAGTGTGTTTAGGCCCGAAAGCCTGCATTTGAGAGGAGCTCAAGAGGGCAGCGGGAGTGGGGCTTATAAACCACTCTCGAGTTCCCTCAGCTAGCGAGGTGGGACTAAACTTTCGTGCCGCGATGCGGGCAGCACAAGGCCTTTAGTCCCGGTTGGTGCCACCAACCGGTACTAAAGGCATACATTGGTACCGGTTCATGCCACAACAACCGGTACCAATGCTCACCCTTTAGTCCCGGTTTGTGCCACCAACCGGGACCAAAGGCCTCTGCTTCCCGCCCTTTGGGCTGCAGAAAAGCGACCTTTGGTCCCGGTTGGTGGCACCAACCGGGACTAAAGGTGTGCTTTGGTCCCGGTTGGTGCCACGAACCGGGACCAAAGGTCTGTCTATATAAGCCACACTTGTGAAATTTTCGGTTCAGTTCTTCTTCCCACTGCCTCGGCGCCGTCGCCGCGTGCTCCCCTGCCCCGATGCCGTCGCCGCACGCGCCCCTGCCCCGACGCCGTCGCCGCGCTGCCGCCCCCTGCCCCAACACTGTTGCTGCGCGCCGCCCCTGCCCCGACGCCGTCGCCGCGCCGCCCCGCGTCGTCACCGCCCGGTCCGCGCCGCCCCGCGTCGTTACCGCCCCGGTCCGCGTCGCCCTGCCCCGACGCCGTCGCCCCCGCCCCAACGCCGTCGCCGCGCGCCGCCCCTGCCCCGACGCCGTCGCCGCGCCGCCCCGCGCCGTCACCGCCCCGGTTCGCGCCGCCCCGCTCCGCGCCGCCCCTGCCCCGACGCCGCCCCAAGTGAGCCCCAACCCCCGCCGCCGCCGTGGCCGCCGTAAAAAATATATGATTAGATGATTTTTTTTGTTCATAGATGTGATTTTTTTGTTCATATATCATACGATGTTTTTATGTTGTTCATAGATGATCGATCATATTTGTTCATATGTATGCAAGCGAAGTCGTTGTAGTTAGTTGTACTGTTTAGGGTTAGGGTCGTCGAGGAAAGAAATTAAGGAAAGAAGAAAAGAGGAAGAAGGAAGAAGAAAAAAAATAAGAAGAGGACGAAGAAGAAGAAAAAAAAGGAGGAGAAGGAGGAATAGAGGAGAAGAAGAAAAAATAGATTCTTCTCCTCTATTCCTTCTTCTTCTCCTTTTTTTTTCTTCTTCTTCCTCTTCTTATTTTTTATCGGGTGTGTCGTTGTCGATATACCCCCTCCCCGATAACTTCGACATGAGGGGGGGGGGGGTCGATAAATAATAGAACTAGTTAAACAAGTTTATTTTTAGTAAGTACTACTTTATTTTATTTATAGTAAGTGCTTAGTAGTTGAACTAGTTGATTTAATAAAACAACTTTATTTTACTATAGAAGTAGTTTATTTTTAGTAAGTACTACTTTATTTTATTTATAGTAAGTGCTTAGTAGTTGAACTAGTTGATTTAATAAAACTACTTTATTTTACTATATATAGAAGTAGTTTATTTTTAGTAAGTACTACTTTATTTTATTTATAGTCAGTGCTTAATTAGTAGTTGAACTAGTTGATTAACAAAATTAGTTTATTTTACTATAGAAGTAGTTTATTTTTAGCAAGGAAATTAATAGAACTATTTTTTTTGTTAAAGCAATTATTCCCGCATCGACGTCGACGATGCCTATCCCGCATCCTCGTCGTCGACTCGGCGGAGGAGGCCGGCTTGATCAGAGGGGCCATGTCCGGGACTGGGCTCCGCCGGGCTGGTTTTGGGAGGTGCTACCTTCCGGTGGGCGTAGGTTGGTGAGGAGCCAGCCCGTCGTTGACCCGATCCTTGTTTGGTGGCGGTCGCGTGGGCCAGTGACGGTGCCGAGGCTTCCGGACACCGCGGAGGTGGTACGTCACCGTGTCAGCGAGGAGGACCGGCACGTCCGTCGCTACATGGTTGCGTTGGAGGGCAGGTTCGACAATACCTGGCAGGTTCTTCAGGGATCTCCCTGGAGCTATGATCCTGTGATGGTTCCTTCCCTTTGGGTGTCCACCGCCCGCGCCAATACCCGTCGGGCGCTACGGTTCTAGCTGTACTGGCGATGCTATATGTATGATAGTATTCGAGGTGTATTAGTGATAATAATCGATGATGTACGGACGCATGGAGATGATGTAGTTTTGCTTATAATTGAATGCATCCTAATTTGAATACTACTTTATTTTGCGATTTGATTTTGCTTATTGAATGCTCAAATTGGAAAACTACTCCTACTTTGAATGCTAAAATTAGAGAGCACTATGCAAGGCATATGCATATGATTAGTTGATAGCTTATAGGGTTTTTGTTTTCGCAGAAATCTGGGAGCCCCCGGCCCCTCCATCATCCCCGCCGTCGTCCCCGTCACCGACCCCCTCCAACATCGAGGTGAGACCAGCCAAATCCTCTTTTAGAAAGATAATTAAACGATATTTCGGGTTGACTTTAAGTCTGTCAAGTCTCCACCATATATGAGAGGATGAAGAATCCCGACTGTTGTCGTGGGGGTAGCTTCTCCTTCGTTCCCGTGTGCTAGACAATTTGGTGTAATGCACTCGGGAACGAAAGGAGGAGCTACCATCACCGACGGTCGCAAATGTCAGAGAGGAATCAGTGAGGGAGAGTTCCACCATATATATATGAGAGGACGAAGAATCCCGACTGTTGTCGTGGGGGTCACTTCTCCTTCGTTCCCGTGTGCTAGACATTTTGGTGTAATGCACTTGGGGACAAATGAAGGAGCGACCATCACCAACGGTCGAATGTATACACCACGTGAGCTGAGAGTTTTCAAGGAAAGACTCGACAAACCGATAGTCAACCCGTGATGAATAATAATGATCTAATTTGGTTTTTGTAGTACATATATTTAATTGTACAAGTTTAATCTTTGAATTATGAACGTAGGAAATGTCATCATCGGACGATGAAAGTCTCCCGGGGGAGTGCGGGTGGTGCCACGACGATCGAGGTTTGTGCGACAGGCCTCACCTGGACGATGATCAGCGCTTCAGCATTAAGCTCGAGGAGACCTTCGATGTTGAAACGGTACGCAACGGCGACAAGTGTTTTTTTTCGTAATTAAGCATGACTTCAACTATTTCAATGTGTAATTTTCATCTTTTACAATTCGAGTATAGCTTATCCCATGCCATGCAAGACGCTATGTCTTGGAGAGGATGGATTTTGAAGACCATAAAAATTTTGAAATGAAGAAAATTCACCTAAGGACCCATCATGATGTGGATTTTGAAGTATATCTGTATAATGCTAAGAGCGTAACCCATTTTGGTTGCAAAAATTGGTAAGCATTTTGCAAGATGTATGGTTTTGATGAGGGTATGCTTGTCACCATGGATCTTGGTGATCCTGAAATCGAGCAAGACAATATGGACATTTGGGTCCTTGTTGATACGCCTCCAGTTCTACCGCTATGTGAGTTTCTCAAACATAGTTATTAGCTAATTTATATTGTTTATTTCAAAATAGTTGATAGCCTATTCCCATTGACAGCTTATTTTGATTGTTCAAACAATGTGCGGAACATGGTAGACAAAACCCACTACACCGATGGCTCCGAATTAACTTACCAGGAGAAAAATCATCTGGTCGGATTTTGTACTGATATTGAGAATTACAATATCTACAATCAAACTCCTCAACATTATGGTCAATACGTGCCACTAGTGCACGTGTTGAACTACGGTAACTACCATGGAGATACCCTGGTAAGATATTTTACTATTACGACATCCGTGCATCTTTTGCATACTTCTAAAACTACTACATCATTGCTAACTATGAAGTTATTACTATGTTTTTCAACAGAGAATCCCAGAGGATTGTGTGCGTCATTTGATGTATCAGAATGGCAGCCTTCGTGTTTTGAACATATATCCAGGTCATCCTACGAATCTCAACTGTCCATACCGGATTTCTCAAAGAAGTGGAGACATGCTAATCAATAAATGGAAAAAAATGTATGGACAGTCGTAAGGAGGTTCTTGGAAGCAAAAGGAAGTGAAGCGCAAGAATTGGAGACAGGATGATCTCCATTCTCAATAATGGAGAGTCAGGGTCTATATTGTTTTATGCTATTTTACCTTAAAGAGGGTATGTAGGTCGTACCTAATACTGATGATCATGTGCTAAGAATAAAGTAGGGTTGGTTCGATGACTATCAGGATGATGATCGTATGACTTGTTATTAATAACGAGTAGAAGTTGTATGATGATGATTAGTAGGACTTGTTATTATGATGATGCATGATGCGAGCATGAAGAGTTATTATATATCTGTGGGTGAAATGAACATGGATTGGATTGAAGTGAAGGCAACATGCATGTGGTGCATGTCGAAAGGAGTACAATCCAAACTTGATCAAGATAGGATTAGTATTACTTTCGACATGCACCACATGTTGCCTCACTTCAATCTAAGTCATGTTTAGGCATAGCAGTAGCAGTAGCACGGAGATAAGAGAGGACACATCTCTCTATTAGCTACCTATACCAACCTAAATTAACCCCCAAAACCCCTAAACCACCTCCTTTCCCAAAAAAAACAGCCGCTGAAATGCTGAAGCGTGGAAGCTTATTGGTCCCGGTTGGTGCTACCAACCGGGACCAAAGGCCCTCCTGCTTGGGCTCGCCGGAGCGGCCACGTGGGGGCCCATCTGTCCCGGTTTGTATAAGAACCGGGACTAAAGACCTAGGGCATTAGTATCGACCCTTTAGTCCCGGTTCCCCAACCGGGACGGATGGGCCTTATGAACCGGGACAAATGGGCCTTTTTCTACTAGTGCATTAGCAACATTCAAATCAAGAGAACCCGGTGTGCCCATGAATACTTTAAAGATCCCCAAACTTGACGTGTCATCAACCTTTCAGAACTCTAGGAAAAACTCCTCCACTCACCTGTTCTTCGTGTCTCACATATGGGGTATAATCCAAGATGATAGAGAAATATTTGACATATTTGACTGTCTTTAAGATAACCTTTCTCACAACATTAGTAAGAATTGAAATTAACTCAGTCTAAATGCTCTGTCCAAAATAATGATGATGAATTTCGTTGTTTTGAATGTGTCTAATACGTTCTTGTATCACATGATCATAATCAGAAATTATCTAAATTGTGCTCAGATAATTACCTTTATTATCTTGATACCACAAAAAGTCAAAGTATGATTTGCCAAAAACTTTACAGCAGAAATTATTCTTACCAAAACATGTCTCCAACCCTCCTTTTCCATTGCAATTTCCCATTGCATGTCATCATCACTTGTTTTATTTTTGCTAAGTATACCTAATTTCATACAATTTTAATGTTTGTTAAAGGCTCAACATTGTTCTCATGTTCTTTGAGTCTCCCACTAAAATGCTTCCAGTCATCCAATCCATTAGATGCTGCCTAAGAAGCTATGTGATTAAGTACCACCATGGAAGGTTGTGTGTTCGATCATTTCAAATTAAGTTGTAACAGATTGACCATTTGGTTTCAAAAATGGAAGCTTCTATGTAATGAAATTGTTAGTTGAGAATCACCTCTTGGTACGGTTATGGCCATAGTGTTTTGTGCGCGACTTCACAAAGTGTTGTAGCCACATAGTGGACAGGGTTGTCCACACACCATCCTTGGATTTTGCAAGCGGATCATATACTTCAGCCTAGAGAAAAGTATAACACAACTACCTGAGTCCACATGATTCAAATTGGACTAAAAAACAGTATGATCCATGTTCCCTCATTGTGTTAGTATGATCCGACTCGAATAGAGGTGTAACGTTGTCCTCCTGAAATGTAGTGCACAAAGAGCTTAGTGACACGGAAGGCGATCAGTGGTGTGTGGCAGGTGAAGGTATGTGGGGCGCCCAGCGGTGTGCATCGGGTGGAGGTAGGGGGTTCCAACGGCTGGCGATGCGCGATAGGCCGGTGCGGGAGCATCAAAGGCATGATCATTTTTTATCTCCTTCGAAGTACGCATTTGCTTTTCCTTTATGCAAATTATAGTCTTGTTTGGTACTAATGTGTTGGCATGTTTTTTCTGTGAAAAAAGGTTGTGTCTCTTGGACTACACTGTTTCAAAACTCTAGCTATGCCACTGACCCCACCCACTAAGGTTTAACCGGCACTAACCTTTAAACACACCCCGGGTGGCATGAACACTGGAATCCACTGCGATTCACAGATTTATCGACGGTCAGTAGTTTTTTTGTTTTTGTTTTGTTAGCTATGGTTTGGTGCCGCACTCGTGTGGGTGTATGTGTTTGCCTATATCTTCACTGTAATTGCAAAAATAAAGGAAAAGCGTGGTGTATTCTTTTTTGCTACAACATCATGCATGCATGCATGATTTGGGTTCTCTAAATGCAGGTGGTTTCATACAAGGGTTGTTCGTCTGTTCTCGGTCGTGCGCATCAAAAACGAAATGTGCTCCAATGATAACCAATAAAGGTTATTCGTTCCTTGCGAATCTTGGCACCTGAGGAGAACAGCGAATGTTCACCCGATTTGAGACTTTGACAAGAACGAAGATGTAGAAAAGGATAGACCAATAATGCTTCAGTTGGATGGCATCTTACGGCGCACGCACGGCGCCGGTTTCTATCTAGATTAAAAGTGTACGACGTCCTCCTAGTTGACAACGACGATGATAGCCGCATATGTACACTGGTAGTTTTGGCGTGAGATATTTAAATTCCTATGAAGGAAGGAAGGAAGAGACAGGAGCGAGGAAACTCTGGTTCCGAAAATGTTCGGGCAGGGGAAGCCCGGCAGCATGCGCAGGACGTGGATTGCGACCAGCTTCACCGGCCGGCTGCGTCTATCTCTATCCATCCTATCCACGCCGAAATGAGCAGATAAACTACGGCTGCCATTTGTACAGGGGAAGGCGCCGACACGGCTCTCCAAGAGAGGAAGAGCATATCCGTCTCGTCTCGATCGACCAGATGCTCATGTAGCTCCGTTTCAACGTACCGGAAGAAGAATATGCCCGTCTCCATCCGTCCATCAAATATATACTGTATTTTGTACTACTACATTATGCCATTGATTAACTATATAGTAGTATATACTAGCTTCTTAAACCAGATAATGCATGTGGCTCGATCGGCGTCTGAAAACCACCTGTGGGAAACTAGCAACAAGGATTATTTAACGGACGAGGACGCGCCCTTTTCCTTAAAAAAACGCAAAGGAAGTGGATGCATGTACATGCACATGCACCACGACCTGCAATGCATTTATGCATGCAACCAGGGGCGCATACATGGAGACGCGAAGCACGTGATCGAGCGAGATGTCCAAATGCACGTATCTTCCACGTCTCGACGCCTCCCAACTCCCAACTCCCAAGTCTTTCCTTTTAGTTAGTCACGGTCTGTGTCAGATAATGAAATAATGAATGATGCAGTGGTAGCACTTCGTACGACGGTGAAACTGGACCAGCATCCATCCACCGACGTGGTAGCTAGGTAACTTCACAGGCAAGCTAGGGCATCTCTAACGCGGTCCCTCAAACATCCCGTAACTGTTTGGCCCGCGTTGTCCGGATCGCGCAAGCCATAACGCCGACCTGCGCGGTGCGGTCCGGATACTTTTTCTCCCGCAAACCGAAGACAAAATAAGAGATGTTTGTGTGAGTTCGATCGATCCCAAGCCCACTTCTGACCGTCCTCGCCAACCAAAAACCCTTCCCCCCAAGGCCGTCGATGAGGGTGGCCAAGGTGGGCGACCGCACAGGCCCCCGCCAAAAAATGGGCCCCCCAAAATCATTAACTTTGCGCTAATTACATTGCATGTCATGCACGATTTCTTTCCTTCTCTACGCACCTCTGCATGCACGGGATTTCTTACCTTGGTTATCTCCCCAGCATGCACGTGATTCCTTTTCATCTCATGCGATAAGTTTTTTCCCCACACAATACACCATTTAGTTCTGGATAATTTGGCACGGTAATTGCAAGCGTGAGGATTAGGGATGAAAGAAAATCAGCATGGAGATAGCTCCATTTCTGGGGCCATTTTTTACCGTAGACTTTTATTTAGTGGAAACAACCTATCGAAGGTAATCAAAGAGCTGGAAATAAAAAAATGATTAATATTTCAGAATTTCCTAAAATTTAATACACACCCAATAATATGAAACAAAGGTCAATGATAGTACGGATTTTAAAATTTGAAAACCCTATTTTATTTTGATGATCATATACCGCAAATGAGTAACCTAGAGTACTCCGCACGACGCGGTTCACACCATGCGAACGGTTGCTCAGCAGAGTGATAAAATCTTGAGTGATATACGTGACGACAAGCGCGCATTACATGAATTGATGGCCGAACCGTGGCATAATTTATTTTCTGCACCGGGCTCTCAAATTTCTGGAGACGGCCCTGCTTCCCCCTCCCGCGCGCACTTCCCATCTAGCGCTAGCTGCCCGCATTCATATTTCTATAGAGCGCGCCGCTCAGTATCGAAGGCAGCTTAGGGCGGACACGACCTCTCACTGCCTTCGCCATTGAAGCGGCGCGCCGGTCGATGGCGCCGCCCGTTGCACGCCCGACTGAACACGCCTTCTTGCCGTATTCATACGCCTCCATTAAACCCACGTGGAGCCCGAGAAACATACTCCGGCCACGAGTCCGTTCATGAGCGAGCCGGCATTAAACGCAAACGCCGGCTGACCTCCTCCCGTCCACCCTCTATCTAAACGAGGCTAGACGCCGGGTAAGAATCGCACTCCTCTGCCGCTCCCTCATTTACTCCTTCACCATTTTCTTCACTCTTCTGATATCTTTCGAAGAGCAGTTCTCCGGCATACAAACCGGCTGGGTGGCCCGTTGAGCCCGCCGGATACGAGTGAGGCAGCTCGCTGCTCCACCTTCCTCGCCTAGCCCGACGGAGCCAGATGCCGCCCCAAGCCGGCGCGTGGTTCAACAACTCGCCGCTCCAGGTCAGCTCGATGAGGAGTGGCGAGTTGCTCCACACCGGCACGACGGGGAGCACGGCGGCACGGGCATCGCCGCATCCAGTGCCTGCGACCGCGCCATCCACCATCGACGCGCGCGTAGCCGCGCGATGCATGAAGAGAAAGAAGTCATGTGCGCAGATGTCGACGAGGTGGAGGCCCGCATGTCCACGCCCGCCGCCATCATCAAGGAGAAGTAAAACACGGGAGGCCGCCGCCGCCGCGTCACCGGTTTGTACATCCGATGACCTATCCGGTTTTTCTTTATCTTAGACCATCCTGAGCATCCGTCTGAGCTTTACGGAAGCACCCTTCCCCTCCGGCAGCACCCTCTTCGCCGGACATAGGGTAGATATAGATACGGGGGAAGAATATGCCTCCAGGACTCCCGGCAGTCCGGTGAGCGGGTTGTCGGACATGGGGAAGACAAAGTGATCCGTCGCGGCATGTCGTAGACTAGTGTAGTGCATCCATGTCGTGCGAGTGGAGCTCCGCGCGACTATACGTGCACATAGTTTTACCTTTTTAGTTAAAATATGTCCAAAATGTAACCGTTCTCGTTCGGTTTGTATGAAATCCGTCATGTTTGTATGAAATTCAGTCGTGTTTGCATGTATTTCATTTGGTTTGCTGAAAAAGAGTTTGAAATATTTGCGATTAGCATTGGATGAAGTCCTCAGTATCTGTGTCCGCGGATTAATTCCCTGTCCGCGGACGGACGCGGAAGAAAATTTACGGCAACAGGTTGTCGTTGGAGATGCCCTTAGCATGTGTACCAGATCGATGTCAGTTCACTCTTCACTCTTGGAATTTTCTGCCGCCGCCGACGACCACAGGACGTATACACACGGCATCGACGGCTCGACTCATCGAGCAGACCGAGCCGAGGGTCCCCGATTCGACCCAACACACCGATCCACGGGCGTGGGCACAGCTAACCCAGCCCGACATCGGCGACCGTTGAGAAATCATGGCACTCGATCTCTGCACGTTGAAAAGTTGAAACATACGAGTAGGACAGTATTCAGAGATCAGAAATGAGAGTCAGGGGACCGGCTAGCTAGCTAGCTGTT
The DNA here is from genome assembly GCF_002575655.3 of Aegilops tauschii subsp. strangulata. Lineage (NCBI taxonomy): Eukaryota > Viridiplantae > Streptophyta > Magnoliopsida > Poales > Poaceae > Aegilops > Aegilops tauschii. Next base: position 467,390,342 of record NC_053035.3, read on the forward strand.
CTGCAGTTAAGTTGGCAACAGTGGGCGCGGTTGGAACGCCGGCCGGAGGTTCATCGCCACGGCACATGACACAGTCGCATGCAAGTTGCGTCGGTCATTCAGATGGATAATGCATGCATGTTGCTCTCGTGATTCTGCTGGGTGAGCGCAACACGACGACGAAGATCATACCGCGATACCACGATAGTGAACCCGGGATACTGCTGCCGAGTTCCTCTATAGAGTCAACCTTCCATCACGTTGCAGGTTCGGCCCGGCTCCGTGGGTGGCTCAGATCCACGCGCCGGCGGCTTAGGTCGTCGTTCTCGGTCACAGTCACAGGGTCTTCTTCACAATGCATTTCGTGTAGTGCACCTCTTTTTGCAGGGAAGCCCTCGATAGCTTGCACGGTTTTCTGCGACAGAACAGAGACAGGAAGGACTGAGGAGCGATATTCCACCCAGATAATTTCACCGTGGCTTAACTGTAAACATTGCTTAGTTGATTTGTAGTATAACCTACTCTAATTACCTCCACATGGTTTCTACTGGCTACCCAGATCAACAGGCAACCCAGCTGGTAGGTTTTACTTCGCCTTCTCGACATATGTAGAGTATGTATTCGGCAAGTTGGAGTATTTTTTGTTGGTTCTTGGGAGGCACAAATTAAATAAATCTGATAGTAGAAAAATCGGAGGGATAACGTCAGAGGATAAGCACGATGTTGGGAGGGCATGGGATGCCATTGGGTGGAGTGGACACTCGTCAAACCTGGACAGCCCATGCCCATGTTAGCACATCACAGCAGCTCAGTTCAGAACTTGGTCAAATGCTTAATTCATTTACACCCCCACTTGGCCACCACATTGATTCATCGAATCGACTGCTTGTTATAGTATTGAGGTAATAACACCAGCGGTGCCTAAACTTGTTATCGATGTTCACTTTGGTGCTTAAACTTGAAAAATACACCGAACCGGTTCTATAACTTGGCGGTATAGTTCAAATACGGTTCAAATCACGTCCAGATACGTATGTTTGTTGACTAGACATGACACCGTGGCATGGGGCCCACTTGCAGTGCCGAGACAGGCTGACATAGAAAGAGCGCGTCTAAATGACCATCGGGTCCCACCTATCAGTGCAGAACCGAAATAAAAAAAATGGAACTCGGCTGGGATTTGAACAAAAGACCTGTGCGCTACGAAGGGCCTGCGCAAACCACTTCAGCAGTTGACTATTACGCATCACTAACCTGTATCTAGCTAATTAGACCGCAATCAGTGGCCCAATTTTTCACATGCTAGTTATTATTCGTTTTTAGAGAAAAAAATTCAAACTATATTAACAATATTAAATATATGGTTGACCCCTTGAAAAATGTTAATGAAATTGAAAATATTCAAAAATTAAAATAATACAAAATATAATATTTGTAAGGATTCACAAAATATAATAAAACAATTTCACAATTTCTAAAAGTTATACTTTTTGAAATGTTAATCTCATTTTCAAAATCTTCATGTTTAAAAATATCACGTGGTCCTTTTTTTAAACTATTAGTTCTTTTTCCTCTTGTACGTGACCCTTCGAGATGTGAGTTTCTTTTTTGTTTTTAGTAATTCTAAAACTTATGCGAATTATTGTATTAGTAATAAAAATAAACCTAGAAATAATATGCATAAAATTTTTATTTTAAAAAATGTTAATGTGATTTTATAAAATAATTACGGAATCATAAAAATTCATGTAATTAAAATATTTTTAAGTAGACAAATGTATGTATAGTTTGAAAATTGTTAATTTAAATTTAAGAATGTATAAAATCCTGGGGGAACACTAGGCCCTTGTTTATTTATCACACATATTTTAAAATTTATTTTTATTCGAAAATATATCTTTTTGAAAAATACATATACTTTATTAAAACACCTGAACACTTTTTACAACTAGTAATACATTTCCTAAAAGAATAATCACTTCATATACTATCTGAATATTTTGTAATTTCTACAATAAGAAAAACAACTTACATTTGGAAAATGGGTGCACTAACTGGAGCCCATCTAACTCCATGATTATGCCGGATATATAAAACCTATATAAAATGTTGCAGTGCGTGAAAGACAGCAAACGTACATGGGCAATTGGTTGGCGCATGTCCTGTGTGGCGCACAGGTCACCGGTTTGAAACTCAGCTTTACAACTTTTTTTATTTATTTCAGTTGTGCACTGACAGGTGGGACCCGATGGTCATTGAGACGCACACTCTTCATGTCAGTCTTTCCCCGACACTGCAAGTGGGCCCCGCGTCACGATGCCATGTCTAGTCAGCAATACATACATATCTACACGTGATTTGAACCGTATTTGAACCATATTGCCAAGTTATAGAACCAGTTCGGCGTATTTTTCAAGTTCAGGCACCAAAGTGAACATCGATGGCAAGTTTAGGCACCACTAGTGTTATTACCTCTATAGTATTAGGATTTGGTTGGAGAAAAATGCAAAAGAACCCTTTGTCTGACCGCAGCGTGTCATTCCATGTTTTCTTTAATTAGAACATGTATACTAGTCTAATCCAGTGTCGACGAGCTTAATTTGTCAAACAATTCAATCGCGATCAACTAATCTGTGTCAGTACCGTCCTAAACAGATGACGGAATCGATCCATTTTCTTAAAGCTGGTTTGGCAGTGATCCTCTCATGTGCTTTCGGCAGATGACATTTAGCGATCGAGCCCAAAAGTAGGCACGTTGCTGACAGGTGATGGACAACCACGGAACCGAATCCTGCCCATCAACAAGCAGCAGCATTCAGGGAAACCAAAGGCTACTCTGCTCTAGTCTAATTTGGTGTTAAAACCACACAAGTGGCATCGACCGCTTCTTTTTTCTCCGCATAAGAATATCTTCACGCATCAGGGGTACAACAAGAGAAGCTAGGTGTTGATTGAGGAAGCGGTCGATGTGCGAGCCAGCAGGTTCTGAAGAATTTTCCGTCGACTAGCCATCCGGAGATATTCCCACTTAACAACCCATTCGTCCAAAGCAACCATGCATGCGCTCCCTATTATGTCTGTCCAGTGTTGTGTTTCTGTAAGCTAGCATCAGGTGCCAGGCAGGGAGTTCAGACTTCAGTTAACTCTCAACCACCACGAACAGCGACAGCCTAGTAGTGGCATTGTTACCAGCAACAGGGCCACGTATGGTGGGCAGTGTATCTCTGCTTATGATAGTTTTATGCTTACCGAATCGCGTACGTACCTGGTCATCCGCAATTCAAATAAGGAGAAGGTTGCAGACACAGTTAATCATACTCTACTACTAGTATTTGTAAAGGAAATTTGGCACATTTCAACATCGACAGAGAAACATTTCCTAGCAGTGAGTGCTACTACTATTCAGCTTAGCCTTCGGGGCAAAGAAACATACAAGTCTAAAGTCCAAGTCAGCGTGTCAGACTGTCAGGCTAAGCTCGTGGTCTTTCTCCGCCTCCATGTGACTGATGTCTCCAGCACTGGTGCACACAAGTTCGTTCTAGTCAAGCTCCGCAGGTCACAGATAGAAGCCTGATAGATCCATGCAAACGTTTTTAGTTTGTATTCAATCGATGTTGATCTGAAGAATTTTGAACCACATGATGACATGACCAACAAAGCTGTGGAGCAAAAAGAAGAGGGCCGTTCTGAATAATACAATATGTGTATCATTGTTTATCAATGTATATTTGAAAGCTATCCTCCAACCGTCATGTCTCTCCTCTTGCTAGGATCATGCAGATAATCACACTGTCTCTCTCGAGTCTTTGTTCTCACATGTACAATATTTTTTGTTAGTGGCCGAAACGATGGGCTCCGCTCCGTCTTACCTGTTGACAACACTAAGCATCGACCCTTGAGAAATGTGAAATACAGTAATGCCAGCATGGTAGCCGGATGCTTGTTGCGCCAACTCATTTGCTCTCTGTTTTTCATGTCAAGATATATTTGCAATACCAAACAATCGTAGGTGAAAATTATATCTAGACAGTTATCAAAATAAATATTAAGTGGTTCAACAAATATGAAGTCCTTGGATGGTAATAATCAACAGAAATGTTGCACTACTTTTGCATGACTTCTCATGATAACAACTTTTGCAGATTGGTGTCATCCAAGGACTTCATATTTTTTGAATTGATTATGAGACAAACACCTTTTCAAATTTCTTCAGCTTCTCAAAACAGTAGTCAATAAACCAATTTCATGTCAACAATGACTAGAAAGTAACTCTGAAGGATTCCATAGCTGACAACTGTATTTCTTCATCTTGATCATTGTTTTCATCAAAATGCTTCTTACGTTTAGTTTGAATTTTTGGCTCTATATGTCTGTATACATTAGCTGCAATGGCTTTTGCAATCTCAATACTAGCATCAGGTTCAACTCTGTACTTCTGAAAATATGCTATGACCTCTTCAATGTGTTTGTTAGTAGCACCGATGCACCCAATCTTTTTTGGCAACTTTTGGCGCACCACATTTACTGAAAGAAAACATCATGCCACACAACCATACCAACTAAAGTTTCAAAATTCTCAAGTGCACTAAACGACAAAGATTGAGCATCACTTATGACTGTTGGTTCATCATAGAAGGCTCCTCCAATTCCTTCAGAGTCGATCTTACGAGTACCGGACAAGGGTTTTGAGGGTTAGTTTTGGTCCTTTTGGAAGATTGACAAGAAAAACCTTACACCTTTTAGTAGAACATGAAAAAAATACATATATCATTGTATAAAAATGAATAATGTAATACCTTATTCGCAAGATTTCGCCATATCACAAAGAGTGAGATTCAAACTATGACATACACATGCCATATATAACCTTTGAGGTTAATTTGAAGCAAACTACTCTAAACACATTGGTGTATTGACTTATTTCTCACAATTCTTTTGGTTTTGTTCAGAGAACATACCCTCGATGTTCTTCGGAAGAAAGAGAGAAGGACGGCCCTGTAAGGGAGATCCTGTGTTGGAAGATTGAAGGGGTTGCTATACAGGTCAACTGAATCTTTTTAAGTTTCTTCTTACTCCTTTTGCAAATTCTAGTCTTGTGATTGACGGTTTTGATAAATTTGGTACTACTATGCTGGCATGTTTTTTCTGTGAAAAAAGGTTGTGTCGCCTGGGCCACACTGTTTCAAAACTCTAGCTATGCCACCGACCCCACCCACTAAGGTTTAAATCTGGCACTAACGTTTACACACACACCCCAGGTGACATGAGCATTGGAATTCACTGCGATATACAAATTTATCCACGGTCAGTATCTTTTTTTTGTTAGCTATGGTTTGGTGCTGCACTCGTGTGGGTGTATGTGTTTGTCTATATCTTCATTGTAATTGCAAAAATAAAGAAAAAGTGTCGTGTATTCCGTTTTGCTACAACATCATGCATGCATGCATGATTTTTGTTCTCTAAATGCAGGTGGTTCATACAAGGGGTTGTTCCTTTGTTCTCAGACTTGTGCATCAAATACAAAATGTGCTGCAATGATAATCAATAAAGGTTATTCGTTTCTTGTGAATCTTGGCACCTGACGAGAACAGCGGAATGTTCACCAGATTTGAGACTTTTGACAAGAACGAAAATGTAGAAAAGGATAGACCAATAATGCTCCAGTTGGATGGAATCTGCGGCGCCGGTTTGTAGATTACAAGTGTACAACGTCCTCCTAGTGACAGCGACGATGATAGCCGCATATATACTCGATGTACTAGGAAGGAAGAGACAGGAGCGAGCAAACTATATGTTCGCTCGGAGCGCGGCGGCTGCCATTTGTACAGGAGAAGGCGCCCATCCATCCATCCGTCAAACATCTCATACTACAGTTATAGATAGGTTCTCTTTTTGTGGGCAATTATAGATGGGTTCTTCTTCACCCGATAATGCATATCGTATTGGCATCAGATATTCTTCTGATCGACCACCTGTGGCAAACCAGCTACAAGGATTAATTAACGAGCGGACGCGCGCCTTTTTCTTGAAAACGCAAGAGGAAGTGGATGCATGCACATGCACATTCACATCTGACGTACGTTCATGGGAACACTCACGACCTCTGGCATCCAACCTGCAGGCACGGACACACATCCATGGAGACGCGAAGCACGTGATCGAGCCATGTCCGTGTAGTCCACACGCAAGTACCTTGCACATGTATGTCGGCGCGTCCCAAGTCTTTCCTTTAGTTAGTCACCGCCGGTGTCAGGGAACGAATAATGTAGTACTAGTAGCATTTGGTACGATGGTGAACGTGGATCAGGATCCATCGATGCCATTGCTAGCTAACTTCACAGGCCAGATCGAAGGCAACTCACTGTTCATTCTTTTGTTGGAAGTTTCTCCCGGCGCCGACGACGGCGACGACCGCGCGACGTATACACACGGCGGCGACGGCTCGATCCATGGAGCAGATCGAGGGTCCCCGGTAGGAGCCGACACACACAGCACGTCGATCCAGAGGCGTGGGGGACAGCTTGCTAGCCCGACTTTGGCGACCGTTGACAAATCATAACATTCGATCTCTGCACGTTGAAAAATTGAAACACACTACTAGGAGTAGATCACGATGCAGAGATCACAGTCAGGGGACCTGCGGGCAGTTAAGTGGCAGCAGTGCCCGCGGTTGCAACGCTGGAGTTCGATCATCATGTCTGTCTCGTGATTCTGCTGGGTGAACGCGACGACGACGACCAAGATTATAAATTCGTCATAATGCAGATTGATACTGTACCAGGAGAGTGAACCCAGGGTACTGCCGCTGCCTGCTGCCTGCTGCCGAGCTCCTCCAAAAACTCCAATTATGACGAGTCAACTTTCCATCTCGCTTTGTAGGTCCGGGCCGACTCGGTGCTTGGCTTGGCCTCGGATCCACGCGGTCGTCGTTCTTCAGTCGCAGGGTCTTCCCCTTCTCTACAATGCATTTCCTGTCTGTGCCCTAGTTTTTTTTTTTTGCAAGGAACCCCTCGTCCTTGATATCTTCTCAGTTTTGTGTGACAATCCAGCGACGACGAGGAGGACCGGGGAGTGATTCTGAGTAACAAGATTTTGATGTGGCTTAAGTGTTATTTTCCTTGAGTTGATTTGTATAACATAAGGGCGTCTTCAAGGCGGACCTGCAAACCTCCCGCAACTGTTAGGACCATGCTGTCCTGACCGCGAAGCCATCCAACACAGTACTGTATCGGTCCGCAGGGATACGATTTCTCCTGCAAATCAGAGATAAACGTGGGGGCTTTGCGGGAGTCCGGACCTACATCCTATTCTGACCGCCTTGGCTCACCAAAACCCCTCCTCCCTCGCCTGCACGCGTTCCCGCCCGGTGCCAGCTGCCCGCATTCATGCCGCTGCAGAACGCGCCGCTCAACATTGAATACGGCTCAAAGCGGACGTGACCTCTCACTGGCTCCGCCATTGAAGCGACTGCCCGCGACGCGTATCCGGTGTCCGCGCCTGTTCAATGCCGGAGATGCATGACCGGGCGGGACGTGACAGATATCGACCACACCCGTTCAATGCCGTTGTCTGTCCGTATGCCGCCATTAAGCAGGTTCGCCGGCCGAGAAACCCACTCTGACGTCGCGCATTGACGCACCCGACGCCTCGCCTCACCGAAATCTGCTATAAAGGCGACCACACCCGGCTAACTCCACACTACAACATAAGCCCTTCCCCATCCTCCTGCCTTCCACTACATCCGCCATGACTGCAGGCGGCAAAGCTCTGTGGGAGAGCCTTTCCACGGAGATGAAGCACGTCGTGGCCACACTGGCAGAGCCACCGTGCCAAGAGGGTCGAGGTTGGCTTGCCGACAAGCTCGCCCGAGTTCTCCGACGACGAGGACGAGACTGGCTTTGATGACACCGCCCAAGCTCCCATGCCTTGTGTGCATGCCGGCTTCACCATGGAGCAGGCGCAGGCGCACTACAACGCAGCCATGGCGGAGGTGCAACCTGCGCCGGCGCCTCTGATGGCGTTCTAGCAGGTTCAGGAGGAACATAGGTACAATCTGTTCCTCCTGGAACAGCACCGGCTGGCAGAGAGCCAGATCTACGACAAGCGAGCGAGTGAGGAGGCCGTGGCGGCCCTGGCCGCGGCGAACCCCAAGTTCGTCACGAAGCAGTGTGCCATCTACGATGCCGTCCGCGCTCAAGCTGCCGCTTGCCAAGAAGCGGCCCCCACGGGGGCGCAACTGTAGGCGATCGCGGAGGAGAACAACGCCAGCTGCATCCCCTACACGCCGCCGACGAACCATCAGCCAGCCCAGTGGGACGAAGAGAGAGCCGGCGCCACCATTTCCATCGTGGACCTCACGTCCACCGGAGACAAGCACGTCGCGGACTCCTCCGAGAATGAGTAGGCCACGGGAGGCGGCGGTGCCTTGTGTCCCATGTGGCCGGTCTGTCTCCCGTGTTCTACTCTTCCTCGCTGAAGACCGCACCTTTACTTCATCGGTCTTGTCGCCGGTGCTCATGGAGACGGCGGATGGAGGACGACACGGGTTTGGACGCCGGGCGTCGCCACCGTACACTACAGGAATCAGCTATTTTGCCGTCTGCCATGGTGGACGGCAAAGGCATGAACGGCGGACGGCAAAGGCCTTTGCCGTCAGCCGCGGACGGCAAAAGGCTCCAGCAAAGTAGGCTACGGTAAACAGCTACTTTGCCGTCTGCTTCCTGGCGGCTGACGACAAAGGCCCTTTGCCGTCCGCCGCGGACGGCAAAGAGGGCGGACGGCAATAATTGTGCCTTCAGTCCGTTAAGTGGCTAACGGCAGGCCTTTGCCGTCCGCCGCGGACGGCAAACTTTCTAGTGCCTTTGCCGTCTGCCATATGATGTCATCTACACGTCACTACATGGCAGGCCTTTGCCATCCGCCGCTGACGGCAAACTCTTTTACTCTTTGCCGTCTGCCACTGTAGGCAAATTGACCAAATGGGTCAGCTCCCAGGAAGCACAGCTGGATGCCACGTGGCCTCGTTGCCGTCCGCTGCAGACGGCAAAGAGCCCGTTGGCGTCGGTGGCAGACGGCAAAGAGCCTACATATTGGCTCTTTTTTCTGTTTTTTATTAAATCCAACAATTTTCATCACAAATATATATGACATATATAGATATATTTCACAGCAAACATATAAGATATATATGATATATATGACAACAATTTTCACAGCAAACATATAAGATATCCATCCAACATGCAGAGTTCCATCATACATAGTTCCATCACATATGTTCCATCCAACTACCAAGTTCCATCACACATAGCATAGTTCATCCAACTACCAAGATACATGCATAGTTCAACGATACAAAAGAAACAGAGAAAGGGATAAGGAGCACTCCATCTATGCAAGCTTTCGTCAAGTGAATGAAATCTGCAAAATGAAAAATAAGAAAGTTAGAAATAGGTGACTAGAACAAGAAGAAGACTAGAACAAGAAGAGTATGTCATTTATGGGCTAACTTACGTGAAATGGATCATATATGAGCTAACTAAGTTGAAATAGGTCGTTTATGAGCTAACTAAGGTCAAATGGATCGTTTTTGAGGTAACTAAGGTGAAATGGATCGTTTTTTAGCTCACTTAGGTCAAATGGATCATTTATGAGCTAACTTAGTTGAAATGGATCGTTTTTGAGCTAACTTTGTTGAAATGGATCATTTATGAGCTAATTTAGTTGAAATGGATCTTTTTGAGCTAACTTTGTTGAAATGGATCATTTATGAGATAATTTAGTTGAAATGGATCTTTTTGAGCTAACTTAGGTGAAATGGATCATTTAAGAGCTAATTTAGGTGAAATGGATCGTTTTTTAGCTCACTTAGGTCAAATGGATCATTTATGAGCTAAATTAGTTGAAATGGATCGTTTATGAGATAACCTAGGTAAGATGGGTCATTTTGGAGTTAACCTAGGTGAAATGGGCCATTTTAAAGCTAACGTAGGTAAAATGGATCATTTAGGAGCTAATCTAGGTAAAATGGGTCATTTTTGAGCTAACTGGGATGAACTGCATCATTTATAAGCTAACCTAGGTAAAATGGGTCATTTTGGAGGAAAAGAAGCTAACTCTAGGTCATTATGGTAAGCATATTGGAGGAAATAAAGCTAAGTCTAGGTCTTTATGCATTTGTTAAGCAAAACACTAGAGAAACTTACCGTGATCAGGGAGGTGTAGGAGCGGGGTGGCTAGTGCCGCTACCTGGAGAAGGATCGTGCGATGCGTTTCTGGAGTTAAGCTGCACCAAAGATCATTTCCAATGTCTCGTTAGCATTATGACACTCAAATGTTAAGACTAGCAAGTAATGTCCATTCAAATTAAACTCACCGTGCTCCCAGGAGCAATCACTGGCATCGGCGGAGCGGGCTGACCGGACTTCTCGCACACAGACTGCACATTTGGTTTTCACAACAGTCATACTAGTTAGTAATGAGACTCAAATGTTAAGACTAGCAAGTAATCTGCAGAAGAAACTTACCACAAGGAGCTCGTACATGGCCCTTGCCTGCATGTCATTCCGTGCCCTCTCCTCCTCCATCATCTTTCTTGTCCTCTCCTCCATCTCCCGCTGCCTTTCCGCCGCCTCCGCCAGAAGTTTCTCCGTTCTATCTCTCTCAGTCTGTATAGCAACCTGCAACACCACTCACATGACCATTTGTAATCATTGATGGAAGCGCACACAATGTAATGGAGAAAGATAACTGAGTACGTATCGCTAACCTTGATGGCGAGTTGCACTGGCCGTTCACGAGGCCTTATCTCAGGAGCGGAGCTTGACTGGCGCGCCTTGATCTCTGGGAGAGTGCTAGGACAACCGATAAGTCCATCTCCAATGGCTATGGAGCCATGGGACCTCCCGCCACCAGATATCATCACCAGCTCTGGATCAATGGGACTCTGGCTCGGGTTAAAGTCCTCCCCTTTCCTCGCCTTCCCCTCATCTCTATATCTCACGAGCTTGTTGTGGGAGGAGATGTTGGTGAAGTTGTTTGCATCATCGAGGTCAGACTGAGAGAAAGCCTTGACTTTCTTGAAAGAGGCAGTGTGGGCCATGGCATACAGGTCGTACACCTCTGGCACCTTATCCGCCTTATTGTAGCGTGCCCGAAAGAGAGAAACAATGAAAATTAGTAATTAAAGGGCTCAAGCTAGCATGATGAATGAATTGCATGAATCATGAAGCAAACCACATACCCAGTTGCGCCCGAACTGATATAAGTTGGAGCTGCCTTGATGGTGTGGCACACCTTCCATTTGGGCACGTTTGTCCTTGGCCTCGTTCTGGAGGGCTAGCCATTCTTTTGAGCACCACTCATTGACCAACACCTCCCAACAATCCATCCGATCCGCACACCATCTCGGAGGCGCCTAAGTTAGCAAATAGAAACTTGAGCGCTACGGCTAAGAATTACTAAATGAAGGAACTTAAGTAGAAGGCCTTAAGAATTACCTTCATGTACTGCTCCTTACTCAGGAACTTATCGCGGCACGCCGGCTTGGTCTTCTTGATACCACGCAAGGCGTAGTAGTCTCGAACAACCTGCACCCGAGCCTCGTGCCGTAAGTTCTGGAGTAGGCGCTTGCAGACGTTCTGGATAACATGTGCCGCGTCCTCCTCGTATCCCTCCTCACACCTGTAGAATGTCTGCAATCAAATGAGACAATATTGATTAGTACAATTAATAACTAGCTAGTTGAAGATTTTTAAATGTGTAAAGGAGAAATTACCCAGAACGTCCTGATCACCATGTCTGCCCTTGTGTCGCACACGACACCGTCGATAATGACATCCGGCGGGGCCGGGGCAGCCACGTAGTGCTCCCAGCTCAATCCAAGCGCTGGAAGCCGACCCTCACCAGGCAACGTGACAAACCCCGGGAAGTTTTGCCGGCAAAGAACTCCAAGGACGGAGTTGGGCCGGCGGACACTATGATGGTGGTCCCAACCCCTGCAGCATGACAAGGCCAACGCATTAGTTATTTGAAGAAACGTGAATGCAGAAGGTACAAAAATATTAAATGCACTTACGTACCTCTCCCCATCAGGGAAAATCAACCACCTCTGCTCGCGGGTCGCCGGCACGGACGGGAGCCGTGTAGCACCACGCTGGTAGACGGTGCCACCCTCCTCCTCAAGATCAGTCGGCTCCCCGCCATCATCAGCATGGCCACTCGGTTCCTCGGGCTGATCCGGCCAGGTCCCCCATCCGGACGTGTGCTCCTCCGGGGTCTCGTGGGCCGAAGGCCAGTCGACCCGAGGCTCGTGGGCCCAAGACCCGTGGACCGGAGGCTCGTGGACCGGAGTCCGTGTAGCCTCATCCTCGGACAAGTCCACCCTAGTAGTCACGTGCTCGGGTGAAACAGCTGGGGGTGGCGGCGAGGAAGGCGCCGTAGCAGTCACCCTACCTCCTCTCCTGCGACCACGTGCCCCACCTCCTCTCTTCCTACCTCGTCCCCTGCTGGGCACCGTGGTCGACGAAGAAGGGCCCGGCGGTGTGGACATACTGTCCAGCAACGCTCGGCGGAGAGGTGCGTCTGGAATCGAAGACCTCAGACCACGCACCGACGAAGAAGGGGCCTTGGCGCGCTCCCGACCAGCGCCCACCATCTTTCAACACCTGCCATGACAAACAGTAAACGAAATTATTACAACATAAAAAAAAGACCGACATGAATAATAATATGTGTATCACTTAAGTGTATCATCATCAAGTACAACATTAAAAAATTTAATACCTGACACTACTAATAATCTCGATCAGTATCATCAATAAATGCATAATCATCATCATCATCACTATAATCAATGACGGGCTCATAGGGTTCAGTGGCATCAACATGTGGAAGGCCACCTTGACGTAATCGGTCAAGCAATGACAGGTCATCCGCAGCAGTAACCTCTTCTTGTTCCGGCTCTTCTTGTTCCTCCTCTGGGGTGATGTCGGATTCACTGTCGCTGTCTACTTCAATGTTTTGGGGTGAAGTATAGCGGTTCTTGAAACGCTTTTTGGAAAGACGTGTATCTTGGAAGAATTCTCCTTCATATGTGTCTGGGTTAATGTGAGGTTCATAATCCTCTTCCTTTGGGGGAGATAGTCTAGCACGTGGCGACACTTCATAAACGACATCCCAACCTTTCAGATTTGGATAGTTTGGCAGGCCCACGGTAGATAGAATACTTGGGTCGCCTGTTGAGCCGTAATATAGACATCAGGAACATCTAAATGGGTGCTTTGGTTGATTTCAACTAGCCCTATATGTTCATGAGTCCTTCTAGTCTCCTTCGGCTGAAACCAATAACATTTGAAGACTATGACATTCGGTGGGTTTTCACCATAGAATAGAAGTTCATAAATTGCTTCAACTCTCCCATAATACTCGGTACCTCCTTCGCCGATAGCAGATACACAACAATTTGTAGACTTTCGGTCGGCCATAGATAGCTCTTTGCCATAGGTACGAAAGCGATACCCGTTGATGTCGTATTTGTCAAATGAACGGACCTTATAGTCAAAACCATTAGCGACTTGTCTCAATTCGGCGTCCATAGACGCTGAATTAGCCTACAAGTTTAATATGAAAGGATTGTTGCATTACGCACAAATTAGCGAATGAAACCGGGATAGCCGCCTACAAATTAGCCTACAAGTCTAATAGAAATTACCGTTTGTTTAAACCAAGAGATGAAACCGGGATAGCCGCCTCCTTGCTTTGCGAGAAGCTCATACTCTTCGACAGAATCCTTTTGGATCACCGCTCCATACGAGAATAAGGCGACGTATCGACTGTATGAAATATCCAGGAATAAGAGCAGCTCAAAGGAAACAGAAGTTGCGAAACTATGTACCGAGAACTTACTCGATGTACGGCCGCACTTCTATCAGGTTGTTGAAGATATACAACGAAATGGTCCGCCATTGTTCGTTATCCAAAGATACTGGATTTGAAACACTGGCTGGTGCGAGATTCCCTTTGAATAGGCTGAGGTTGGATCCACCCTTTTTAGGGTCGTCAGCATTGTACCGAGGCTTCGGATTATGCAAATGACGATTTTTGGCTTCGTAGTGTGCTGTCACGAAGTTTGCCGCCTCCTCAGTGATGAATGCCTCAGCCATCGATGCTTCAATTCTACGTTTATTTTTACATTTTTGTCGAAGCGTCTTCTGCATCCTCTCAGTTGGGTAGCACCAACGATTTTGCACGGGCCCCCCAATCTTGCCTCGGTCGGGAGATGCAAAATCAAATGTTGCATTGGATTAAAGAAGCCCGGTGGAAAGATCTTCTCGAACTTGCAGATCAACTCCGGCGCCAACTCTTCCATTTCTTCTAGCACGCCAGGCGATAGTTCTTTCGCACAAAGAACACGGAAGAAATAGCTGAGTTCTGCCAGTACTAGCCATTCATCCTCAGGGATGAAGCCACGCAACATCACCGGCATTACCCGCTCAATCCATATGTGCCAATCATGACTCTTGAGACCAAATATCTTCAATTTATCAAGACTGGCTCCCTCTGTAGATTCGCTGCATACCCATTGGGGAACATCAACTGCATTATCACCCACAAGATAATTTCCCTCATAGCTGGCCTTCCAAGATTGAACCATGCCTTTGGCTTCGTCCAGTTCTGCTTTCCTTTTGGTTCTTTCATGTTTTGTAACGGCCTATCACATAGCGCCTCCAGATCGACTCTAGCCTTAGTATTATCCTTTGACTTCCCATCTATGCCGAACAATGTACCAAAAAGTGCCTCGGCGATATTCTTCTCAGTGTGCATCACGTCGATGTTGTGTGGGCAAAGGAGGTCTTTGAAGTAAGGCAGATCCCATAAGCATGTTTTGTGAGTCCAGGCGTGCTTAGAATTATACCCCTTGAAGTACCCTGGACGCTCTGGATCTGGCTCGAGAGCGTTTAACTGATCCAGGGTCTGTTGGCCTGTCAATGCAGGTGGTGCAGAGTTTTTGACAACTCTACCTCTGATGAAGTTCTTCTTGTCTTTCCTGAACTTATGGCGAGGATTCAGGAACTGTCTATGCATGTCGAAGCAAGAAAACTTGCGACCGGCCTGAAGCCAACGAAACTCAAGAGCTCCCTTGCATGCGGGGCACGGGAACCTTCCATGCACACACCAGCCAACGAATAGCGCATACGCCGGCAAGTCATGCGTCGAGTACATGTACCAGACAAGCATTATGAAGTTCCGTTTGCTATAGGCATCGTATGTCTTGAACCCATTATCCCAGGCTTCTTGCAATTCGTCCTTAAGCGGTTACATGTACACATTCATATTTTTCCCCGGATAGTTGGGCCCTGGAATTATCAACGTCAGGAAAATGTTCTTTCTTTGCATAATCTGTCTGGGGGGGGGGAGATTGAGTGGAAAGACAAATACGGGCCAACAACTGTATTGGGCTGCCGTCATACCAAACACACTGAACCCATCCGTGCTGATGCCGACTCGAGGATGCCTCGGATCTGCCGCTTTGTCACCATGTAATTCATCAAACTTTTTCCACGCAACACCATCCGATGTGTGTACAATCATCAGATTCCCATCTCCATCTAGTTCGGTTCTTTTGCCCGTTTTGTGCCATGTCATCTGTCTGGCCGTCTCTTTGAACATGAAAAGACGTTGAAGTCTTGGTACGATTGGCATATACCGAAGAACACTAACGGGGATTTTGGTCTGTGTCTTCTCACCCATACCGTTGTCTACCACAACATACCTGGAAGACTTGCAAATGGGACAATAGTTCAAGTCCGCATAGTCAAGCCTAAACAAGACACATCCTTTCTCACAGGCATGTATCTTATCATAGGGCATCTTCAGTGCACGGAGGATTTTGTCCGACTGGTACAGGTTTGCAGGCATTACATGGCCTTTGGGTAGAAAGCGTCCAAATACTGTCATCATTGCATCGTAGCATTCTCTGCCCAAGTTGAACTGAGTCTTCAGAGCCATTACTTGTGAGATGGCATCCAACTGACAAAGCTCAGTGTGCTCATGGAGCGGACGTTTTGAAGACTCCAACATTTCATTGAAGGCCTTTGCAGATTCCTCCATCTCCTCGTCCGAATCCCGAGCATCATCAAAGTCTTGCACCATGTTTTCCATCCTGGTACCATGCTCGTCGGTGCGACGACGATCCACCTCAGCTCGGTCACGTTGGGCAGACTCACCATGAAATGTCCACACCGTATAATCGGGCGTAAAACCACTCTTCTGCAGGTGTTTGCCCATTTCAGCCTCTGTCCTCTTTTCCCAATTACCGCACCGTAAACAGGGGCACCAGGTTTTCCTCTGGCCATTTGCAAATGCGGCTCGCACAAACCCCTTGGTTTTTGTGAACCATTCAGTGCTCCATTTGTTCTGACCAGTGTGACCGGTGTACATCCACGCACGATCACTCATCTTGACTTTCAGAGCTACAAGACACACAACAAATATATATATATATAATTCACCATGTATATATTCATCAGTTGATCTACTTTGTCAATTTTATTACGTCCATGCAACCTACACTCTAATAGGTAATGATAGGTCCTAATCCCACCCGAGTATGTTTAGATTGGGTTCATTTTCCCATGCTATGCTCCGGATCCTACGCAAAATTTCGGCAGCACCTCCCCGCTGTTCTCCTGATACACGTCTCTGCAATAAACAGAGAGGATGTGTACCCGGAGAACAACAGGGGAGGCACTGACGAAATTTATGCGTCGGATCCGGAGCAAAGCATATGGGAAAACGAACCCAATCTAAACATACTCGGGCTGTCCATGGATAGCGTTGGACAATTCGAAAGAATCAAGGTTATAAATATGCAAATGCATGCATATTTATAACTATGACGCTTTCGAACGGGAGACACATATTGGTTACGCATACTGATGATTCAAGACACATATATAGCTAGCTATCAAGTTTCATCGGAATAGATCAAATAATTAATGGGGGAGGAGGACATGTCATTTGTGCTCACCCACGAACGAAGGGGCAGAGCTCGTCAAACGCACGGCGAGGTCGTCGAACACCAAACCTCGCAGCGACGAAACAACTGCACATTTAAAACTACCCGATCGACACAATTATATATGATGTTTTTCATAACAAAATCGAAAGATATATGACCTAACTAATAATTCACAAATATATGACCCCGTCGGCTTCTGGAAGGCCAAAGAACACCTTTTCAGGAGGTGTCGGGGGTCGGGGTGTCGTGTCGGTCTCGGGGTGCCGTGTCGGGGTCGGGGTCGGGGTCTCGGGGTCGGGGTGTCGGGTCGGGGTCGGGGTGCCGTGTCGGTGTCGGTGTCGGGGTCGGGGTGTCGGGTCAGGCTCGGGGTCGGGGTGTCGGGGTCGGGGTCGGGGTCTCGGGGTCGGGGTGTCGGGTCGGGGTCGGGGTGCTGTGTCGGTGTCGGGGTCGGGGTGTCGGGTCAGGCTCGGGGTCGGGGTCTCGGGGTCGGGGTGTCGGGTCGGGGTGTCGGGTCGGGGTGCCGTCTCGGGGTCGGGGTGTCGGGTCGGGGTGCCGGGTCGGGGTCGGGGTGCCATGTCGGTGTCGGGGTAAGGGTGGGTGTGGTGTCAGGGTGTCGGTGTCGGGGTGTCGTGTCGGTGTCGGGGTCGGGGTCTTGGGGTCGGGGTGTCGGGTCGGGGTGCCGGGTCGGGGTCGGGGTGCCGTGTCGGTGTCGGGGTCGGGGTGTCGGGTCAGGCTCGGGGTCGGGGTCTCGGGGTCGGGGTGTCGGGTCGGGGTGTCGGGTCGGGGTGCCGTCTCGGGGTCGGGGTGTCGGGTCGGGGTGCCGGGTCGGGGTCGGGGTGCCATGTCGGTGTCGGGGTAAGGGTGGGTGTGGTGTCAGGGTGTCGGTGTCGGGGTGTCGTGTCGGTGTCGGGGTCGGGGTCTCGGGATCGGGGTGTCGGGTCGGGGTGCCGGGTCCGGGTCGGGGTGCCGTGTCGGTGTCGGGGTCGGGGTGTCGGGTCAGGCTCTGGGTCGGGGTGTCGGGGTCGGGGTCGGGGTGCCGGGTCGGGGTCGGGGTGCCGGGTCGGTGTCGGGGTCGGGGTGTCGGGTCAGGCTCGGGGTCGGGGTGTCGGGGTCGGGGTTGGGGTCGGGGTGTCGGGGTCGGGGTCTAGGGGTCGGGGTGTCGTGTCGGGGTGCCGGGTCGGGGTCGGGGTGCCGGGTCGGGGTCGGGGTGCCGTGTCAGGTCGGGTTTTTTTTCCTCTTTTTTCCTTTTCTTCTTCTTCTTCCTATTCTTCCTTTTCTTCCTCTTCTTCTTTTTTCTTCTCCTCCTCCTCTTCTTCTTCCTTTCCTTTTTCCTCTTCTTCTTCTCCTCCTCTCCTCTTTTTTCTTCTTCTTCTTCCTCTTCTTCTTTTTTCTTCTCCTCCTCCTCTTCTTCTTCTTCCTTTCCTTTTTCCTCTTCTTCTTCTCCTCCTCTCCTCTTTTTTCTTCTTCTTCTTCCTCTTCTTCTTTTTTCTTCTCCTCCTCCTCCTCTTCTTCTTCTTCCTTTCCTTTTTCCTCTTCTTCTTCTCCTCCTCTCCTCTTTTTTCTTCTTCTTCTTCTTCCTCTTCTTCTTTTTTCTTCTCCTCCTCCTCTTCTTCTTCCTTTCCTTTTTCCTCTTCTTCTTCTCCTCCTCTCCTCTTTCTTCTTCTTCTTCTTCTTCCTCTTCTTCTTTTTTCTTCTCCTCCTCCTCTTCTTCTTCCTTTCCTTTTTCCTCTTCTTCTTCTCCTCCTCTCCTCTTTTTTCTTCTTCTTCTTCTTCTTCCTCTTCTTCTTTTTTCTTCTCCTCCTCCTCTTCTTCTTCTTCCTCTCCTCTTTTTCTCTTCTTCTTCTTCTTTCCTCAAACTAAACTAAACCTAAAACTAAACTAAAACTAAACCTAAAACTACAACTAAAACTAAATCTAAACTAAAACTAAAACTAAAAAGGAAAAAAAACCAGAAAAAACAGAAAAAGGGGGGCTCACCTGGGGCAGGGCCGGTGGAGGAGGCCGGTGGAGGAGGGGGGCGAGGCGGTGGAGGAGGCGGCCTGGGGCGGCGGGGGCCGGCCCCGGGGCGGTGGGGGCGCCCCGAGTAGGCTAAATCCTACTTGGGGTTCCTCCCCAATTCGGCCCCCCTTTTCCTTTTTCATCGGAGGGGGAAGGAAAGAGGAGGGAGGAGGGAAGGAAGGGGGAGGCCGAATCCCTCCCCTTCCTTCTCTCTTCCCCTCTTTCCTTTCTCCTCTGGTGCGGCCCATATGGGGGGGGGCATCAGCCCCTGCTGGCTGCTATGTTTCCCCTCTAGGCCCATTAGGCCCATATCTTTGCCGGGGGGGGGGGGGGGAGGGAGCCCGGAACCCCTTCTGGTAACCCGATATGTACCCGGTACCCTCCAGAACACTTCTGGTGTCCGAATACTATCGTCCTATATATGAATCTTTACCTCTGGACCATTTCGAGACTCCTCGTCATGTCCGTGATCTCATCAGGGACTCTGAACAACATTCGGTCACCAAATCACATAACTCATATAATACAAAATCGTCATCGAACGTTAAGCGTGCGCACCCTACGGGTTCAAGAACTATGTAGACATGACCGAGACACCTCTCCGGTCAATAACCAATAGCGGAACCTGGATGCTCATATTGGTTCCTACATATTCTATGAAGATCTTTATCGGTCGAACCGTAATGACAACATACGTTATTCCCTTTGTCATCGGTATGTTACTTTCCCGAGATTCGATCGTCGATATCTTCATACCTAGTTCAATCTCGTCACTGGCAAGTCTCTTTACTCGTTTCGTAATACATCATCCCGCAACTAACTCAATAGTCACATTGCTTGCAAGGCTTCTTATGATGTGCATTACCGAGAGGGCCCAGAGATACCTCCCTGATACTCAGAGTGACAAATCCTAATCTCGATCTATGCCAACCCAAAAAACAGCTTCGGAGATACCTGTAGAGCATATTTGTAATCACCCAGTTACGTTGTGATGTTTGATAGCACACAAGGTATTCCTCCGGTATCCGGGAGTTGCATAATCTCATAGTTGAAGGAATATGTATTTGACATGAAGAAAGAAATAACAATAAAATCGAACGATCAATATGCTAAGCTAGCGGATGGGTCTTGTCCATCACATCATTCTCTGAATGATGTGATCCCGTTCAGCAAATGACAATACATGTCTATGGTTAGGAAACTTAACCATCTTTGATTAACGAGCTAGTCTAGTAGAGGCTTACTAGGGACACAGTGTTTTGTCTATGTATCCACACATGGATCAAGTTTCCGGTTAATACAATTCTAGCATGAATAATAAACATTTGTCATGATATAAGGAAATATAAAATAACACATTTATTATTGCCTCTAGGGCATATTTCCTTCAGTCTCCCACTTGCACTAGAGTCAATAATCTAGATTACATTGTAATGATTCTAACACCCATGGAGTCTTGGTGTTGATCATGTTTTGCTCGTGGAGGAGGCTTAGTCAACGGGTCTGCCACATTCAGATCCGTATGTATTTTGCAAATCTCTATGTCTTCCTCCTTGACTTGATCACGGATGGAGTTGAAGCGTCTCTTGATGCGTTTGGTTCTTTTGTGAAATCTGGATTTCTTCGCGAAGGCAATTGCTCTAGTATTGTCACAAAGGATTTTCATTGGACCTGATGCACTAGGTATTACACCTAGATAGAATATGAACTCCTTCATCCAGACTCCTTCATTTGTTGCTTCCGAAGCAGCTATTTATTACGCTTCACATGTAGATCCCGCCACGACGCTCTGATTGAAACTGCACCAACTAACAGCTCCACCATTCAATATAAATACGTATCCGATTTGACTTAGAGTCATCCGGATCAGTGTCAAAACTAGCATCGACGTAACCATTTACGACGAGCTCTTTGTCACCTCCATAAACGAGAAACATATCCTTAGTCCTTTTCAGGTACTTCAGGGTGTTCTTGACCGCTGTCCAGTGATCCTTTAATGGATTACTTTGGTACCTCCCTGTTAGACTTATACAAAGGCACACATCAGGTCTGGTACACAACATAGCATACATGATAGACCCTATGGCTGAGGCATAGGGAATGACTTTCATTTTTTCTCTATCTTCTGTAATGGTCGGGCATTGAGTCTGACTCAATTTCACACCTTGTAACACAGACAAGAACCCTTTGTTTGACTAATCCATCTTGAAATTCTTCAAAACTTTATCAAGGTATGTGCTTTGTGAAAGTCCAATTAAGCGTCTTGATCTATCTCTATAGATCTTGATGCCCAATATATAAGCAACTTCACCGAGGTCTTTCATTGAAAAACTTTTATTCAAGTATCCTTTTATGCTATCCAGAAATTCTACATCATTTCCAATCAACAATATGTCATCCACATATAATATTAGAAATACTACAGAGCTCCCACTCACTTTCTTGTAAATGCAGGTTTCTCCGAAAGTCTGTATAAAACCATATGCTTTTATCACCTGATCAAAGTGCATATTCCAACTCCGAGATGCTTGCACCAGTCCATAAATGGATCGCTGGAGCTTGCACATTTTGTTAGCACCTTTAGGATCGACAAAACCTTCTGGTTGCATCATATACATCTCTTCTTTAATAAATCCATTAAGGAATGCATTTTTGACGTCCATTTGCCAGATTTCATAATCATAAAATGCGGCAATTGCTAACATGATTCGGACAGATTTAAGCATCGCTACGGGTGAGAAAGTCTCATCGTAGTCAAGTCCTTGAACTTGTCGAAAACCTTTTGCGACAAGTCGAGCTTTGTAGACAGTAACATTATCATCAGCGCCAGTCTTCTTCTTGAAGATCCATTTATTCTCTATGGCTCGTCGATCATCGGGCAAGTCAACCAAAGTCCACACTTTATTCTCATACATGGATCCTATCTCAGATTTCATGGCCTCAAGCCATTTACCAGAATTTGGGCTCATCATCGCTTCTTCATAGTTTGTAGGTTCGTCATGGTCTAGTAACATGACTTCCAGAACAGGATTACCGTACCACTCTAGTGCAGAACGTGCTCTGGTTGACCTATGAGGTTCGGTAGTAACTTCATCTGAAGTTTCATGATCATTATCATTAGCTACCTCTCTAGTTGGTGTAGGCATCACAGGAACGGTTTTCTGTGATGAGCTACTTTCCAATTCGAGAGAAGGTACAATTACCTCATTAAGTTCTACTTTCCTCCAACTTACTTCTTTCGAGAGAAACTCCTTCTCTAGAAAGGATCCATTCTTACCGACAAAGATCATGCCTTCAAATCTGTGGTAGAAGGTGTACCCAACAGTTTCTTTTGGGTATCCTATGAAGACGCACTTCTCCGATTTGGGTTCGAGCTTATCAGGCTGAAGCTTTTTCACATAAGCATCGCAACCCCAAACTTTAAGAAATGAGAGCTTATGTTTCTTGCCAAACCACAGTTCATACGGTGTCGTCTGAACGGATTTATATGGTGCCCTATTTAACGTGAGTGCAGCTGTCTCTAATGCATAACCCCAAACGATAGTGGTAAATCGGTAAGAGACATCATAGATCGCACTATATCTAATAAAGTACGGTTGCGACGTTCGTACACACCATTACGTTGTGGTGTTCCAGGTGGCGTGAGTTGTGAAACTATTCCACACTGTTTCAAATGAAGGTCAAACTCGTAACTCAAATATTCACCTCCGCGATCAAATCGTAGAAACTTTACTTTCTTGTTACGATGATTCTCCACTTCACTCTGAAATTCTTTGAACTTTTCAAATCACTACTACGAAAAGGGCTATAGACAATATGCACACTAATGACGCACCAGACATGCGGTGCGCCACTACTATATAGCAGTGGCGCACCGTGTGCTTGTGCGCCATTAGTGTGATAGACACTAATGGCGCACCACAACTATGGTGCGCCACTACTAACAATTTTTTTTCTTTTTTCCAAAATACTAATGGCGCACCGTGTGCCGGTGCGCCATTAGTGTCTATCACACTAATGGCGCACCACAACCATGGTGCGCCACTACTAACAAATTTTTTTTCTTTTCTTTTTTCCAAAAATACTAATGGCGCACCAGTCACCACGTGCGCCACTACTATCATTTTTTTTGTTGCAAAACTACTAATGGCGCACCGCCGGCTGGTGCGCCATTAGTAACCAGGGTTACTAATGGCGCATTTTTTGGTGGTGCGCCATTAGTAACCTGGGACCAGCTAGATATTTTGGACAGCCACCTACACACTCACTTTCCCCACTTCATTCTCTCCACCTCCTCCTGCAAGATTGTCTCGGGTGCCTCCTCCTCCTCACCTCATTTGCACCATAGATTCATCCAAATTAAGTGGTTAAATTACCTTTTTTGATAGGTAAGTAAGGGGAAAGCTTTCTTTATGTTGTAGATCTACTTTTTTCTCCCTCCAACAATGTGCACATGCACTTTTTATGGCCTAGCTAGATCTATGTATGTTTGTGGTGTTGCATATGTTTGTGGTGTTGCATATATGTTTGTGTTTGCAGGTACCGGTATTTGAAATGCGATAGTTGCCAATATTTTGCCGGAATGTTGATTCATTTCCGTTTCGGCGAGAATTTTGGCACTATGCATTCTTTTTGGTCCTATTTTTAGGCAAAGTCATGCCAATTTTTTTCTTGGTTCTAAAATATCGTTTTGCTCTACCCCGCAGGCGACCATGGTCCGCACGATGACCGAAGGCATCGTGAATAGGTTTTTGAGCTCCGCGAAGGCCGAGATGCTTCAAAATAACGAGACGGAGATAAGATGTCCGTGTCGAAGATGCAAGCTGAGGAGCCTTATGGACCCGGATTCCGTACAGGTGCGGGAACACCTGCTCTTGCGTGGTTTCATGGATGGCTATCGGTGGCAAGTTGATGAAGATGATTATGAAGTCGTCCATGGGGGCCGGCCGGCAAGAAATGAGGAAGGGCAGCAAGACAACCGCGGCGTGGGCGGGCGAGAAGACGAAGAATCTCCAGGACATGATCATGAAGTAGATGCAGTACACAGTCATCATGTAGAAGATGCTGGACATGATGATGAGGAAGATGCCGAAGCAGACGAAGGGCATGATCATGAAGATGAAGATGCCGGAGCAGACGACGATGGACCATCGATGGGCTGGGTGCAGGACCCTCATATTCAAGAGCTGCTTCTCAAGCAGACGGATAACGCAAGAGCTGCCGCCCGAGAGAAAGCCAAGCTGGATCAACTGGAGATAGATGCGGTTACCCCATTGTATGAAGGATGCAGGCCCGAGGATACCCACCTGAAAGTAACGCTCATGGCTCTGGAGATGAAGGTAAAACACAAAATGACCGACGCATGGTTCGACGAGAACATGTCATTCTGGCACGAACTTCTTCCCAAGGGGAACAAGTGCCCGACCAGTTTTGAGGAGGCGAAGAAAATCGTGTGTCCTCTGGATTTACCGCTCGTGAAATACCATGTGTGCATGAAAAATTGCATCATTTATCGGGACGAGCACGCGGAGTCTACCATATGTCCGGTGTGCGGCGTCACTCGATACAAGAAGAGGAAGAAAGCTCCTCGAAAAGTTGTTTGTTACTTTCCGATCACTCCTCGTCTGCAGCTGTATTTCGCGGACCCTAAGGTAGCAAAGCTCTTGCGTTGGCACGCGGATAGGGAGGAAAAGAAGCGAGAAGATGACGCAAATGATCCGGAGATAAATAAAAAAGACAAGATGTTGAGTCACCCTAAGGATGGGAGCCAGTGGCAAGCGTTGAACTTCAAACACCCAGAATTTGGGAACGATCCAAGGAACATCGTGCTGGGTGCGAGCACCGATGGAGTCAATCCGTTTGGCAGCCAGAGAAGCACACATAGCACCTGGCCTGTGTTTGTGTGGATGTACAACCTTTCCCCCTGGTTGTGCATGAAGAGGAAGTACATTCACATGAGTATGCTAATTGAAGGGCCGAAACAACCAGGGAACGACATCAATCTATATCTGGGGCTGCTGAAAGAGGAGCTAGACACGCTATGGAAAACGCCAGCCAATACGTGGGACGCCGCAGAGAAAGAATATTTCCCTATGAGAGCCGCACTGCTCACGACGGTGCACGACTATCTTGGTTACGGATATCTCGCGGGGCAGGTGGTCCACGGATTTTCTGGATGCGTCAGGTGCATGGGTGACACAACGTATCGCTAGCTAGATAGAGATCCCGGGTCTTCGAAAACCGTGTTCATGGGACATCGAAGGTGGCTTCGCGACGATGACCCATGGAGAAAACGCAAGGATATGTTCGATGGTGAAACCGAACCCCGAAGACGCCCGCGTACGAGGAGCGGTGAGGAAATAGACGAGCTGTTGAAAAATTGGAAAGATTGCCCACTGCCGGGAAAGAAGCAAAAGGCGCCAGAGCCGCGAAAGAAGCGAAAGGCGCAAGAGCTGCTGCTGAAGGTATGGAAAACGAGGTCTGTTTTCTGGGACTTGCCGTACTGGAAGATCCACCGTGTGCCTCACAGCCTTGATGTCATGCATATCACGAACAACCTGTGCGAGAGTCTGCTTGGTACCCTGCTCAACATGCCGGAGAGGACCAAAGATGGGCCGAAAGCAAGGGCAGACTTGAAATCAATGGGCATCAGGGAGGAGCTTCACGCTAATGATGATGATGATGAGGCGAAGCAGGACACGGAAAGTCGTCGCAAAGGCAAAAAGGCCAAGAAGACCGGAAACGACTTCCCTCCCGCGTGCTTCACTCTAAGTCAGGAGGAGATCGATCAGTTTTTCACCTGCCTCTTAGGAGTAAAACTTCCTTACGGTTACGCGGGGAAGATAAGCAGATACCTAGACTCAGCGAAGCAGAAGTTCAGCGGGATGAAGTCTCACGACTGTCACGTGCTGATGACGCAGATACTTCCAGTTGCAATCCGTGGGATCATGGACGCGCACGTCCGTGAAACGCTATTTGGCCTATGCAACTTTTTCGACGTCATCTCTCGGAAGTCGGTTGGTGTGAGGCAACTCAGAAGGCTACAGGAAGAGATCGTGGTGATACTATGCGAGCTTGAGATGTACTTCCCGCCCGCATTCTTCGACGTTATGGTGCATCTGCTGGTCCATATCGTGGAGGATATCATCCAACTCGGGCCGACGTTCCTGCACAGCATAATGCCGTTCGAAAGGATGAATGGTGTCATCAAAGGATACGTTCGCAACATGTCACGTCCAGAGGGAAGCATAGCCAGGGGCTTTCTGACCGAAGAGTGCATCTCCTACTGCACGAATTATCTAGGCATCGAGAACCCCGTTGGTCTGCCCGTCAACAGGCACCTCGGCAGACTCGCTGGATGGGGTCACCGTGAGGGTCGCCGCAAAATGCATGTCGACTTCGAGGGTCGACTCGCCGACTTTGAAAGAGCAAACCTAGTCGTGCTACAACACATAGACGTGGTCGATCCTTGTGTGGTAGAGCACAAAACCTTTATTGAGAATTCGTACAATGACCGAGGCCAACAGAGGACGGACGGAGATATAATCAAAGAGCACAACTCATGTTTCACGCGTTAGTTCAAGCAGAAGCTTCTGTCGTACCCTTTACATGAAGATTCTTCCGCGGAAGAACAACTCATATTCGCCTTGTCACAAGGCGCCGAGCACAACCTGATGACGTATGAGGCGTACGATATCAACGGCTACACATTCTACACCGAGGGAAAGGACATGAAGAGCGATGGTTATCAGAACTCCGGGGTAACGATGGAATCCTACACCGGTAACGACAAGGACAGATACTACGAAAGGATCGAGGAGATCTGGGAGCTGAGCTACGCTGGAGAGAAGGTCCCGATGTTCCGTGTCAGATGGGCCAAGAGTGTCCTAAAAGAAGACCGGTATTTCACCACCATGGTTATACCCGAAGCCAAATCCAAGACTGCGGGCGCAAACGTCACCGTGAAAAATGAGCCATGGGTACTGGCTTCCCAAGTGGACCAATGCTTCTTCATTACCGACCCGTCAAAGCCCAGTTGTGTTGTCGTGAGGAGAGGCAAAAGGAAGATCATCGGAATGGATGGAGTCGCCAATGAGCAAGACTTCGACAAGTACGGCGACCCGAAGATGGAACATGACGACGACGATGAAGTACCAGCATACACCACAAGAAGAAGCAGGACCACCCTACCTAAAGGACGTCCATTCAAGAGAAGAACTCCATTTACGAAAAATAAGGGCAAGAAGATTGTGAACAGATAGCTAGCTAAGATCGATTGTATTTAAATTGTAGCCTTTATTTCTCGATTGTATTTCATGGGCACTTTTTGAACTCATGAATATTTTTAAATTTCATGGGAACTTTTTGAATTCATGAATATTTTTTCAAATTTTATGATATTTTTTCATATTCAATATGAAAAAATATTGAATATTCATGAGGACACTCGATCTCGATCCCCCTCCATCTCGATCGCTATCCCCCTCCATCTCGATCTCGATCCCGCTCCACCGCCGCCGACGACCCACCGCACCCTCCCCCGTTCCACCGCCGCCGACGACCTCCCGCACCCTCCCCGGCCCGCTCCACCGCCGCCGAGCACCCCCCGCACCCTCCCCGCACCCTCCCCGGCCCGCTCCACCGCCGCCGAGCACCCCCCGCACCCTCCCCCGCTCCACCGCCGCCGACGACCCCCCGCACCCTCCCCAGTAATGTTTTACCAATTCACTTTCTAAAAATATTACCGTTTCATATTCATTTTCATTTTCTAAAAAAATATTAGATGCAACAAAAAAAATTACTTATGGCGCACCGCTGGCTGGTGCACCATTGCTGTGCAAAAAAAGGTTACTTATGGCGCACCGCTGGGTGGTGCGCCATTGCTATCTAAAAAAAGATTTCTAATGGCGCACCGCTTGGGGGTGCGCCATTGCTATAAAAAAACATACTAATGGTGCACCGCTAGGGGGTGCGCCATTAGTAATCTTCCCCCCTAGCTAGCTAATTCGCACGATCCCTTCATCCCTCCCTCGCCACATCAACTTCCCCCCGCTGCCCCGACCCACGACGCCGCCGCCCCTACGTGCGCCGCCGCCCCCGCGCCCCTGCGCCCCCCACCACTGCAGCTCCTCCGCCGCCCACCGGACAGCAAGCCGCCGCGGCCCGCAACCATCCCGCCGCCGACCCGCGACCATCCCACCGCCGACGACCGCACGGGGTGTAGGACGACGACCGCCGCTGACCCGCAACCATCCCGCCGCCGCCGACCCCGACCCCGACCCCTCCGGCGACCGGCCGCGCCCGCCCAGGTACCTCTCCTCCTTCCTCCTTCCTCTCTCTCCACCCTTCCTCCCCATTCCCTCCCTCCCTCCCCTCGACCGTGGCGATGCCGGCCTTCCCACTGCCCTGCCTGTGTTGCTCCTCTGCCTGAGTTGGATCCAGTACCTTGTTCCTCTGCCTGTGTTGCTCCTCTCACTGCCCTGCCTGTGTTCCTCCGCAGCAGATCAAGAACTACAACAACTAGAGAATGAAGAAGCAGATTAACAGCAGGGGAAATAGCAACAATAGATCAAAGAAGTACAGCAGATCAACAAGGCAACAGTGGTAACTGAATTTTCAACACTTCTCTGTACTGCATAAACATTCTGCATAAACATTCTGTGTTTGATCAAATGATTGTAGCCTTCCCATGGACTGTGTTTTTTTTATAAAACTGTAGAATATCAGATTGAAATATTGGGGAGTACAATACAAGTTCAGGAACAAGGGACATTTTTTGCAATTGTGAACTCTCAATGCTCAAGTCTGGAAGTGTTTACAAATTCAAAGAGTTCACATGACTACTGGTCAAGTACTCTAGTGTATTTAGTGTAAATCTAGTCTGAAACTAGTAGAGCTCTTGGTGATTTGCAAATTCAGTTTAAATAAAAATTTGGTACATGACTACTGATCATGTATGAAAGATGTTGCTACTGGATGAGCACAAGAACTACTCAATAGATTTTGATGTACTCCTGATCATGTATGCAAGATGTTGCCACTGGATGCATGGACGCATGACTGGGACATGACTACTCAGTAGATTATGACACCTGATAATCACAGTAAACTGTTAACAAATTACAGTTTACTGTCCATTTTAGCCTAGCATTCAGTTATCTTTTCACCCTTTTTTCTGTCCATTCAGTTATATTTTCAGTAGGAAAATCTGTGTAACAAATTATAGTTTACTGTCATTATCAGTTTACTGTCCATTTTTGTTTTGATTTTACTGTATGTATCTTAACTGAATCTTAACTGAAATTTGACCATGTCAGCTGTAAGTTGGTTACCCAGCATTTGTGTGGGCTTATCACACTGAACTTTCAGTAATCTTACATACTGTTCTGTCACATGATGGATAGCACTGAAGAATATTTTGAAATGTAACATTCGAGTAGTTCACTTACCATGACTATCAATTAATAAGCATGATACTGTACCCTTCTTTTAAAAAAGAATTCCCATGTGGTTGAGATCCTATAAAACGGTGCCCCTCATGAAGCATCCACCTTACTAAGCCATTACTTGTGTGCATCTCTAGTTTCCTTGCAGGTTGTAAGTTTTTATTAGGATAGCTATAAATTTCTTCTGTTTTCTAGTAGTACAACCTGTACTGGTTGGGACAAAAACACTGCTTTTGGTGTACCTGTACTGTTCTTTGTAGCTGTAAATTTCTTCTTTCTTCACTTTACTGATGAGTACACAAAGCAAGTGTGAGTGAACTGAATGAATTCAATGTGCATTGTAGTATAAGTACCATCTAGTCAAGTCAAGCTTTGGTCATGGTCCAGCAGATGAGATTTTCTCTTCTGAGGAAAAGTAGATGAGAATTGAGAAGCATATGCCAGACAATGATTCAACAATATCTTTAAGGCAAATCTGGCTGGCAATTTGGCCCTCTGTGTCCATCACCATGGCCACTACTATTTCAAACTAAAGAAAGAAAGGAAGAGATGATTTTGCAGGTACCCCGAGAGGCCCTTGAGTTTGCCGAAATGTCGATTAACTTCCGTTCCGGCAAATTCGGGTACTCCATATGTCCTATTTTCAGCAAAGGTCATTCTGAAATTTTTCGTGAATTTTAGCATGACTTTGCTAAAAATAGGACATATGGGGTACTTGCGACTAATGCATGGGCCGGGGTATCTTAGTACTTAATTAAGTAGAATCAACTGCCCCTTTATTCTTGCTGCATTAAACCATAGGTGGCAATAGAGCCAAGTGATTAGGCCCAACTTAGAGTCGACAAACCCTAAATTATAAAACCTTGGCTTTTAGGGTGCCTCGGTGTCGATAAAAACCTAAATGATGAAAGCTTAGGCTTTTAGGGTGCCTCGACGTCGACAAACCCTAAATGATAAAAGCTTAGCTTTTAGGATGCCTCGGTGTCGACAAACCCTAAATGATGAGACCATGATCTTGTTCCTTGACAATAACCAACTTTTTGACCAAACTTTTTTCCTATTTAGAGCGAAACATGGCCCACAACGATGAGGCCGGCGGTTCAGGCGGCAAGGCATTCTGGGAGCTGTCCCAGGAGATGGAGGAAGAACCTCACCGCTATGAGGACGCCGCGGAAGACACCGATCCTGACTACACAACCTCTAGTGGCGTCGGGGATGACACCACTGATGGTGCCACCGAGGATGCCACCACTGATGATGGCAGCGCACGCACAGATGGCAGCCAACCGAAGAGGCAACGGAAGGACCGGCACCCGAACGTGCTCGGCACCGTCAAGGAGGAATTTACTGAAGTGAACTGCGACGGGGATCCAACGGCGCCCAAAGAATTAGTCAAGGGGTACTCGGTTCAGCTCAGGTGCATTCTCTGGAGCACCGTCTCGATCAACACCGAGAACCTAAGGCATAAGTACCGAGGGAATTTGCGCAACCTCCTCTTCACCAAGCTGCACGAACGATACAAGTTCCCTGCTGAGTTTGCAAACACACGCCTCTCAGGGAATAAAGTGAACAGTGCCGGCCTCACGAAGATGAGCATGACCCTGTCTACTTGGAGAAGCGCGGTGAAGAGAATGATTAACAAAGGTGATAGTTATGAGAAGATCTAGGCGAAAAATCCTTCGATCAGCGAAGATGACTACAAGGAGTTCAAGATCAAGTGCGAGAGCGGCGCATCCGAGGAATCAAGTCAGTGGGGGAAAGAGATGCGGGATTTGAACTTAGGGGCCCACAAACTCGGTCCCGGCGGTTACAGAGTGGCGGAACCTATATGGGACAAGGAGGACGCGGAGCGTGCCGAGCAAGGCCTACCGCCCCGCTTCGAGAAATACCATGAGAAGCAGACCAGGAACTATGTCAGGGCCCGGTACAAGGAGGACCCGGTAACAAAGGAGCTTACCACGGATCCGAAGACCAAGGCACTTGAGAAAGTTATGGTAAGGAATACACCCCCGCGTAATTAGCTACATATATGGTTGCATTCTAGTTAATGAAGCCAAATTTCTAAATGGTTCACATTCCTTCCGTAGGAGACTGAAAGCAGTAGCGCGGGGTCGTCTCAGAGCTCCCCAGCTTGGGACAACACTCTAAATAGGGCGTTGAACATAATGAAAAAACAAGGATAAGCTCAGTAAGACGTCGTCAGCTGTTCGTTTGGCCGGCAAAGGCTTGTCCACAAAATGGTCGTCATACTATAACGCTGGTGGGCGAAAGGAGAAAAAGACCAGCTCGGAAAGCCAGTGGCGCGAGGTTCAAGAACTCAAGGCACAAGTGGCGCGGATTCCGGAGATTGTCCAAGAGCAAGTGCAACAACAACTGGGAACGACGCTCACCGCGATTGTGCCTAGCTTGATTGAGGGGCTGCAGGCATGGATTGCGGGCGGCCAACAGGGGCCGCCCCCGGTTCCCAGCTTCACGACCAGCAACTCGCACAACGCGTAGGCGGCGCCATTGGTGTCTCCGGCGGAGGCGGTATTGGTGTCTCCGGCGCGGGCACGTGCATTGGAGCTTAATGCACCCGGGTGTACGCCGTCCGGCACCTCGGCAGCAAGCGGCCCCTCCGTCAGTTGTACGCCTGCCGTTGGCGGTGCCTCGACATTAGCCGAGCTCGACGCCATCACGGTAACTAAGCCTCTCGGCCGATGAATTCATCTCCTTGCCTTTGACTGGGCATCCCTGACGCCCTACATGTTTTCGCAGGGTGCCACCGGCGTTCCATGCACTCTCCTGCACTTCGTGGGCGGCGAGTTGATTGATGTCGCCAAGGGCAGAATCGTTCAACCGGGCGACCCCGTGTTCCACGGTAATCCGATGCCACCCACCGTGTATAGGGTTGAACTGGTTCGGGTGCTGCCAGGCTGCGACGAGTTGTTACCTCCGATTCGACCCGCTGGGGCTGACGAAGATGATGTGATGACCCTCAGCGCCTGCGTAAGCTGGCCCCTGCTTTGGCCGAAGAGCCAGATTTGTTTAGGGACGGGGGACACCACCCCACAGACAACACCACCAGTCGTGCCGGTGCCAAGCCATGGCAAGACCGCCGCAATGCTACCGGACATGCCGGACATCCCTATGGCACAGGATCCGGACGACGACGACAACGATGACGGTACATTTACCAACGTCGATAAGTACTTTTCCGAACATGGGTACGGTGACGAATTCTTCGGGCCTCCTTCTCAAGAACCCAACCCTGAAAAAGACGACCGCGATCGAGTTGGTACCGCGGAGAAACCGAATTGCAACAGGCATCGTCTGGCGTTCAGTTCTCAGGAGACGCCTCCAGCTGCCGCCTTCACCGAGCCTCAGATAGCTGAGGTGCGGAATATTATCAGCCCCAACACAGTCAAGAAGGCGGTCTCTAAGCAGAACTCGATCCCATTATAGGAGATGAGGAAGAAGGGACAGAAACGAATGAATAACAAGGGCGGTGCGAGCCAGCCGGCACCGAGTACGATCCGTGCTCAGGACGGGCCACCTTCACCTAACGATATCTCGAGGAGGGTGCATGTGGCGGGTAGGCCGATGCTACCGACTAATCTGCTCAATGCTGCAACCGATGCTATGCGGAGTCTGCATGACAGTGTTCTTTCTTTGGAGAAGCGGCGTCTCTCCGAGAATGATGTGGCATAACCGGTTTTCGTGGCCAAGGTGCCAGAGGGCAAGGGCTTTGTGGATAGCGCCATCGGGGGTACGAC
The DNA here is from genome assembly GCF_002575655.3 of Aegilops tauschii subsp. strangulata. Classification (NCBI taxonomy): domain Eukaryota; kingdom Viridiplantae; phylum Streptophyta; class Magnoliopsida; order Poales; family Poaceae; genus Aegilops; species Aegilops tauschii. Next base: position 467,423,539 of record NC_053035.3, read on the forward strand.
CATCCTGCGGTTTGATGACATCTTCGCTATGTTTAACCTTCATCCGCAGCACTACACCTTCGTTCGGCTATTTTCGCTGAGTATGGAGATGCGGATCATTAGAGACAAGACCCCGGACATCGTGATAGTCGACCCCTTCTACACGCGTGCCAAGATCTTGGGCAACGCTGGGGACCGGCAAGTCGCGAGTTCATACCTCGAAGGCGTCATTCTGGCAAACCCAGATAAGGATAACTTCCTCGTGCCTTACTTTCCCGAGTAAGTCATCCCCTCACCGCCCCGTAACATATGATTTCTTAGATTTCGATCGTTCTTTTTTTCTAACATTCCGTGTTTTGTGCAGTGACACACATTGCACACTCATCCTCTTAAGCCCAAAATATTCCATGGCCACGTATTTTGACCCGGACCGTCAGTCGAAGATAGACTACACAAATATCAAGAAAGTTCTTGATGATGTTCTCCCCGGCTACGCCAGATCTAGAGGCACCTTCAGCAGGCCAGTTCATAAGTACGGCAAGCACATCTTCAGCCACAATACGACGTTCTCCTGCGTCAAGCAGCCGCCTGGCGGTCAGAAGGATGCCTACTACGCCCTCCATCACATGCGGGCGATCGTGCGGGACCATAATCACCTTCTGCTACCAAATAATCTGATTGGGCCGCACGCTTGTCGGCAATCCAGGACGCGGACATCAGACAAGAATTCTTTCGCATCCAGTCGGAGTTTGCGGAAATCATCCATCAAGATGTCCTTCGTACCTCGGGGCAGTTCTATCTCAGACATCAACCGTCCAACAGTGACATAGAAACAACGCTACAAATGCAGGCTGACAACACCCGCGATTTCATGACCATCACGGAAGACGGCGGCTTCATCCACGCTCCGGTCCCTGAATCGAGTCGAAAGTAGTGATGCTATGTAGTTCTGAAATGTCGATTGGCTCATGTTGTAATATTAAACTTTAATGAACTTGTATGTCTCTTTGGTTTGGACAGTCGTTCAACTTATATGTAATCGATGCTATTTATTAGTAGGACCATGAATCGTGCTATTAATGTGTTGCTTTTCTCTTCCGTTCCTTTTGTTGCATACTTATATATTGCTTATGTATTGTCTGTGAATTGCTACTAACGTTTTGTTTGGCTAGTGCATATATAGAGATGCCGTCGTATGTCGTGTACAAGGGTAAGGTTCCCGGAGTCTACGGCGACTGGGAGGAGTGTCGGAGACAGGTTCACCGTTTCAGCGGTAACAGTTACAAAGGGTACACCACTAGGGCGGAGGCGGAAGTTAGATACGCGCGCTATCTAGCGGGAGAGAGGAGGGAGCGGAGGAGGAACCGGATGAAGACCAGTTTCATCGCGATGATGCTAATCGTGATGACCGCAGCTCTCTTCTATGTGATGGTAGTTTAGATGATCGATATCGACTTATAATGTGAAGACAAACTCGCTACTCGCGGTTTCGAGACTTGTAATGTTATAACTTTGTTCGGTATTTGAAATTCGGAGACTAATATGATGAATTGTATTCGGAGACTAATCTTCTATTGTATTCAATAAATCTGCTGTTTATATGTTGTGCTCTCTATATTATGTGCAAGAATATGTTTTGTAACCTATGCAAATATCAGAAAAGAAAAAATAATAATCCCTAATATTCATACTAATGGCGCACCACTCAGCACACTAATGGCGCACTCCAGAAAGGACACTAATGGCGCATCACCCCCTAGTGCGCCATTAGTATGCCAAGGCACATGGGTAAATATGGCCCCTGGGAGGCATACTAATGGCGCACGGTGGGCTATACTAATGGCGCACTGCGTGGTGCGCCATTAGTATACCAGATACTAATGGCGCACTGCGTGGTGCGCCATTAGTATTTAATTCTAATGGCGTGGTGCTAGTGGCGCACCAGTAGTGCGCCATTAGTAGGCAAACCTGGTGCGCCACTAGCAGGCCTTTTCCTAGTAGTGAATGTTTCAGACTTGTGCTTCATCAAGTAGATATACCCATATCTGCTTAAATCATCTGTGAATGTCAAAAAATAATGATACCCGCCGCGAGCTTCAACACTCATCGGACCGCATACATCGGCATGTATTATTTCCAATAAGTCATTAGCTCTCTCCATTGTTTCAGAGAACGGAGTTTTAGTGATCTTGCCCATGAGGCATGGTTCGCAAGTATCAAATGATTCATAATCAAGTGATTCCAAAAGCCCATCTCCATGGAGTTTCTTCATGCTCTTTACACCAATATGACCTAAACGGCAGTGCCACAAGTATGTTACACTATCATTATCAACTTTTCATCTTTTGGCATCAATATTATGAATATGTGTATCACCACAATGGAGATTCAACAAAAATAGACAACTCTTCAAGGGTGCATGACCATAAAAGATATTACTTATATAAATAAAACAACAATTATTCTCTAATTTAAATGAATAACCGTCTCGCATTAAACAAGATCCAGATATAATGTTCATGCTCAACGCTGGCACCAAATAACAATTATTCAGGTCTAAAACCAATCCCGAAGGTAGATGTAGAGGTAGCATGCCGACAGCAATCAAATCGACCATGGAACCATTCCTGATGCGCATCGTCACCTCGTCCTTAGCCAATCTTCATTTAATCCGTAGCCCCTGTTTTGAGTTACAAATATGAGCAACCAAACCAGTATCAAATACCCAGGCGCTACTACGAGCATTAGTAAGGTACATAACATGTATATCAAATATACATTTGTTCACTTTGCCATCCTTCTTATCCGTCAAATACTTGGGGCAGTTCCGCTTGATCAGTCCCTTTGTAGTAGAAGCACTTAGTTTCTGGCTTGGGTCCAGTTTTGGGCTTCTTCCCGGGAGTGGGAACTTTCTTGCCATTCTTCTTGAAGTTCCCCTTCTTTCCCTTGCCCTTTTTCTTGAAACTAGTGGTCTTGTTAACCATCAACACTTGATGATCCTTCTTTATTTCTACCTCTGCAGCTTTGAGCATTGCGTAGAGCTCGGGAATTGTCTTCTCCATCCCTTGCATATTATAGTTCATCATGAAGCCTTTATAGCTTGGTGGCAGTGATTGCAAAACTCTGTCAATAACACTATCATTTGGAAGATTAACTCCCAGCTGAGTCAAGTGATTATGATACCCAGACATTTTGAGTATGTGTTCACTGACAGAATTGTTCTCCTCCATCTTGCAGCTATAGAACTTGTTGGAGAGTTCATATCTCTCAACTCGGGCATTTGCTTGAAATATTAACTTCAACTCCTGGAACATCTCAAATGGTCCATGACATTCAAAACGTCTTTGAAGTCCCGATTCTAAGCCGTAAAGCATGGCACACTGAACTATTGAGTAGTGATCAACACGCGACTGCCAGGCGTTAACAACGTCTGTAGTTGCTGGAGGGTGTGGCACACCTAGCGGTGCATCAAGGACATAATTTTTCTGTGCAGCAATGAGGATAATCATGAAGTTACGGACCCAGTCCGTGTAGTTGCTACCATCATCTTCCAACTTAGCTTTCTCTAGGAACGCATTAAAATTCAAGGGAACGGTAGCACGGGGCCATTGATCTACAACATAGATATGCAAAAACTATCAGGACTAAGTTCATGATAAATTAAGTTCAATTAATCATATTACTTAAGAACTCCCACTTAGATTGACATCCCGCAAGTCATCTAAATGATACGTGATCCAAATCAACTAAACCATGTCCGCTCATCACGTGAGATGGAGTAGTCTTCAATGTTGAACATCTATATGTTGATCATATCTACTATATGATTCACGTTCGACCTTTGGGTCTCCAGTCTTCCGAGGCCATGTCTATACATGCTAGGCTCGTTAAGTTTAACACGAGTATTCCGCATGTGCAAAATTGTCTTGCACCCATTGCATGTGAACGTAGAGCCTATCACACCCGATCATCACGTGGTGTCTCAGCACGACGAACTGTCGCAACGGTGCATACTCAGGGAGAACACTTATACCTTGAAATTTTAGTTAAGGGATCATCTTATAATGCTACCACCGTACTAAGCAAAATAAGATGCATAAAAGATAAACATCACATGTAATCAAAATATGTGGCATGATATGGCCATCATCATATTGTGCTTTTGATCTCCATCTCCAAAGCATCGTCATGATCTCCATTGTCACTGGCTTGACACCTTGATCTCCATCGTAGCGCCGTGGTCATCTCGCCAACTATTGTTTCTACAACTTTTGCTAACGCCTAGTGATAAAGTAAAGCAATTACATGACGTCTGCATTTCATACAATAAAGAGACAACCATAAGGCTCCTGTCGGTTGCCAGTAACTTTTACAAAACATGATCATCTCATACAATAACGTATATCACATCATGTCTTGACCATATCACATCACAACATGCCTTGAAAAAACAAGTTAGACGTCCTCTACTTTGTTGTTGCAAGTTTTACGTGGCTGCTACGAGCTTCTAGCGAGAACCGTTCTTACCTACGCATCAAAACCACAACGGTGATTTATCAAGTTTTCTGTTTTAACCTTCAGCAAGGACCGCCCGCAGTCAAATTCGATTCAACTAAAGTAGGAGAAACAGACACCCGCCAGCCACCTTTATGCAAAACTAGTTGCATGTCTGTTGGTGGAACCGGTCTCATGAACGTGGTCATGTAAGGTTGGTCCGGGCCGCTTCATCCAACAATACCGCCGAATCAAAATAAGACATTGGTGGTAAGTGATGTCTACTACGCAACCTTCTTCTTGTAGACGTTGTTGGGCCTCCAAGTGCAGAGGTTTGTAGGACAGTAGCAAATTTCCCTCAAGTGGATGACCTAAGGTTTATCAATCCGTGGGAGGCGTAGGATGAAGATGGTCTCTTTCAAACAACCCTGCAACCAAATAACAAAGAGTCTCTTGTGTCCCCAACACACCCTATACAATGGTAAATTGTATAGGTGCACTAGTTCGGCGAAGAGATGGTGATACAAGTGCAATATGGATGGTAGATATAGGTTTTTGTAATTTGAAAATATAAAAACAGCAAGGTAGCTAATGATAAAAGTGAGCGTAAACGGTATTGCAATGCGTTGAAACAAGGCCTAGGGTTCATACTTTCACTAGTGCAAGTTCTCTCAACAATAATAACATAATTGGATCATATAACTATCCCTCAACATGCAACGAAGAGTCACTCCAAAGTCACTAATAGCGGAGAACAAACGAAGAGATTATGGTAGGGTACGAAACCACCTCAAAGTTATTCTTTCCAATCAATCCGTTGGGATATTCCTATAAGTGTCACAAACAGCCCTAGAGTTCGTACTAGAATAACACCTTAAGACACAAATCAACCAAAACCCTAATGTCACCTAGATACTCCAATGTCACCTCAAGTATCCGTGGGTATGATTATACGATATGCATCAGACAATCTCAGATTCATCTATTCAGCCAACACATAGAACCTCAAGGAGTGCCCCAAAGTTTCTACCGGAGAATCAAGACGAAAACGTGTGCCAACCCCTATGCATAGGTTCATGGGCGGAACCCGCAAGTTGATCACCAAAACATTCATCAAGTGAATCACGTGATATCCCATTGTCACCACAGATACGCACGGTAAGACATACATCAAGTGTTCTCAAATCATTAAAGACTCAATCCGATAAGATTACTTCAAAGTGAAAACTCAATCCATTACAAGAGAGTAGAGGGGGAGAAGAAACATAAGATCCAATTATAATAGCAAAGCTCGCGATACATCAAGATCGTGCCAAATCAAGAACACGAGAGAGAGAGAGAGATCAAACACATAGCTACTGGTACATACCCTCAGCCCCGAGGGTGAACTACTCCCTCCTCGTTGTGGAGAGCGCCGGGATGATGAAGATGGCCACCGGTGAGGGTTCCCCCCCTCCGAAAGGGTGCCGGAACAGGGTCCCGATTGGTTTTTGGTGGCTACAGAGTCTTGCGGCGGCGGAACTCCCGATCTATTCTGTTCTTTGAAGTTTTTAGGGTATATGGAGATATATAGGCGGAAGAAGTACGTCAGGGGAGCCACGAGGGGCCCATGAGGGTGGAGGGCGCGCCCTAGGGGGGTGGGCGCGCCCCCTACCTCGTGGCTCCCTCGTTTCTTTCCTGACGTGCACTCCAAGTCTATCAGGTTGCTTTCCTTCCAAAAATAACTTCTCCAGAAGGTTTCATTCCGTTTCGACTCCGTTTGATATTCATTTTCTTCGAAACACTGAAACAAGGAAAAAAAACAGGAACTGGCACTGGGCTCTGGGTCAATAGGTTAGTCCCAAAAATAATATAAAAGTGCATAGTAAAGCCCATAAAACATCCAAGATGGATAATATAATAGCATGAATACTTCATAAATTATAGATACGTTGGAGACGTATCAGCATCCCCAAGCTTAATTCCTGCTCGTCCTCGAGTAGGTAAATGATAAAAGAAAGAATTTATGAAGTGTGAATGCTACTTGGCATAATTTCAATGTAATTCTCTTTATTGTGGCAAGAATATTCAGATCCATAAGATTCAAAACAAAAGTTTAATATTGACATGAAAACAATAATACTTCAAGCATACTAACAAAGCAATCATGTCTTCTCAAAATAACATGGCCAAAGTAAGTTATCCCTACAAAATCATATAGTCTGGCTATGCTCTATCTTCATCACACAAAATATTTAAATCATGCACAACCCCGATGACAAGCCAAGCAATTGTTTCATACTTTTGATGTTCTCAAACTTCTTCAATCTTCACGCAATACATGAGCGTGTGCCATGGACATAGCACTATATGTGGAATAGAATGGTGGTTGTGGAGAAGACAAAAAGGAGAAGATAGTCTCACATCAACTAGGCGTATCAACAGGCTATGGAGATGCCCATCAATAGATATCAATGTGAGTGAGTAGGGATTGCCATGCAACGGATGCACTAGAGCTATAAGTATATGAAAGCTCAACAAAAGAAAATAAGTGGGTGTGCATCCAACTCGCTTGCTCACGAAGACCTAGGGCATTTTGAGGAAGCCCATCATTGGAACATACAAGTCAAGTTCTATAATGAAAAATTCCCACTAGTATATGAAAGTGACAACATAGGAGACTCTCTATCATGAAGATTATGGTTCTACTTTGAAGCACAAGTGTGGTAAAAGGATAGTAGCATTGTCCCTTCTCTCTTTTTCTCTCATTTTTTTATTTGGGCCTTTTTTTGATGGCCTCTTTTTTTCGTCCAGAGTCTCATCCCGACTTGTGGGGGAGTCATAGTCTCCATCATCCTTTCCTCACTGGGACAATTCTCTAATAATGAATTCTCTAATAATGATGATCATCACACTTTTATTTACTTACAACTCAAGAATTACAACTCGATACTTAGAACAAAATATGACTCTATATGAATGCCTCCGGCGGTGTACCGGGATGTGCAATGACTCATGAGTGACATCTATGAAACAATTATGAATGGTGGCTTTGCCACAAATAAAATGTCAAGTACATGATGATGCAAAGCAATATGACAATGATGGAGCGTGTCATAATAAATGGAACGGTAGAAAGTTGCATGGCAATATATCTCGGAATGGCTATGGAAATGCCATGATAGGTAGGTATAGTGGCTGTTTTGAGGAAGGTATATGGTGGGTTTATGATACCGGCGAAAAGTGCGCGGTATTAGAGAGGCTAGCAAGGGTGGAAGGATGAGAGTGCGTATAATCCATGGACTCAACATTAGTCATAAAGAACTCACATACTTATTGCAAAAATCTATTAGTTATCGAAACAAAGTACTACGCGCATGCTCCTAGGGGGATAGATTGGTAGGAAAAGACCATCGCTCGTCCCCGACCGCCACTCATAAGGAGGACAATCAATAAATAAATCATGCTCCGACTTCATCACATAACGGTTCACCATACGTGCATGCTACGGGAATCACAAACTTTAACACAAGTATTTCTCAAATTCACAACTACTCAACTAGCATGACTCTAATATCACCATTTTCATATCTCAAAACAATCATCAAGCATCAAACTTCTCTTAATATTCAACACACTCATAAGAAAGTTTTTACTAGTCTTGAATACCTAGCATATTAGGATTAAGCAAATTACCATGCTGTTTAAGACTCTCAAAATAATATAAGTGAAGCATGAGAGAATAATAGTTTCTATAAAACAAAGCCACCACCGTGCTCTAAAAGATATAAGTGAAGCACTAGAGCAAACAACAAACTACTCCGAAAGATATAAGTGAAGATCAATGAGTAGTCGAATAATTATGTAGCTATGTGAAGACTCACTCTCATTTAAGAATTTCAGATCTTGGTACTTTATTCAAACAGCAAGCAAAACAAAATAAAATGAAATGACGCTCCAAGTAAAACACATATCATGTGGTGAATAAAAATATAGCTCCAAGTAAAGTAACCGATGAACGAAGACGAAAGAGGGGATGCCTTCCGGGGCATCCCCAAGCTTAGGCTCTTGGTTATCCTTGAATATTACCTTGGGGTGCCTTGGGCATCCCCAAGCTTAGGCTTTTGCCACTCCTTATTCCATAGTCCATCAAATCTTTACCCAAAACTTGAAAACTTCACAACACAAAACTTAACAGAAAATCTCGTGAGCTCCGTTAGTGAAAGAAAAGAAAACACCACTTCATGGTACTGTAATGAACTCAATATTTATTTATATTGGTGTTAAACCTACTGTATTCCAAATTCTCTATGGTTTATAAACTATTTTACTAGCCATAGAGTCATCAAAATAAGCAAACAACACACGAAAAACAGAATCTGTCAAAAACAGAACAGTCTGTAGTAATATGTAACTAACGCAAACTTCTGGAACTCCAAAAATTCTAAAATAAATTGTTGTACCAGAGTAATTTGTCTAGTAATCATCTGAAAAAAGAATCAACTAAATAGCACTCTCCAGTAAAAAGTTGAAGCTAATCTCGTGAGCGCTAACGTTTCTGTTTTTTACAGCATGATCATAAAGACTTCACCCAAGTCTTCCCAAAGGTTCTACTTGGCACAAACACTAATTAAAACATAAAACCACATCTAAACAGAAGCTAGATGTATTATCTATTACTAAACAGAACCAAAAAGAAAGAAACAAAAATAAAGTTGGGTTGCCTCCCAACAAGCGCTATCGTTTAACGCCCCTAGCTAGGCATGATGATTTCAATGATGCTCGCATAAAAGATAAGAATTGAAACATATAGAGAGCATCATGAAAAATATGACTAGAACATTTAAGTCTAACCCACTTCCTATGCATAGGGATTTTGTGAGCAAACAACTTATGGTAACAATAATCAACTAGCATAGGAAGGCAAAACAAGCATAACTTCAAAACTTTAAGCACATAGAGAGGAAACTTGATATTATTGCAATTCCTACAAGCATATATTCCTTCCTCATAATAATTTTCAGTAGCATCATGAATGAATTCAACAATATAACCAGCACCTAAAACATTATTTTCATGATCTACTAGCATAGAAATCTTATTACTCTCCACATAAGCATAATTCTTCTCATTCAGAATAGTGGGAGTATCATAAGAGACTTGAATACTATAAATTGTTTCCACATTAAAAGAGTAATGTTCAGAAAAATGGTAATCATAATCATGACAAGTTTTATAAATATAATCATCACTACTTTTTATAGCATAAATTTCATCACAATAATCATGATAAGAGGAACTTTATTCTCATCATAATCAATTGAAACCTCTTCCGAAATAGTGGATACATCACTAAATAAAGTCATGACCTCTCCAAATACACTTTCTTAAATATTAAAAGATTCAACAACCTCCAAAATAGTGGGATCATTACTTCCTAAAGTTGACACTCTTCCAAACCCAGTTTCATAAATATAATCATCATAAGTAGGAGGCATGCTATCATGATAACAAATTTGCATATCAAAACTTGGGAGACTAAAAATATCATCTTCATTAAGCATAGCATCCCCAAGCTTGGGACAAACATTAATTGCAGCAAATATATTCTCAAAAACATCATCTTCATCAAACAGAGCATCCCCAAGCTTGGGCCTTTTCATATCATAAACATAATCACTCTCATCATCAATAGTATGGATAGCACCAATAGTATAGCAAAGATTATTATCATATTCTTCCAAGCAAATGACAAAAAGATTTTCAAGATCATAAGAAGTATCACTATCTTCCCAATCATAATCATCAAAACAAGCAATAGGCATAACGAGATCATCATCAAGTGCATCATCTTCCACAATTATTTTTGATTTATTTTCATGAGGCACAACAATAATAGGAGCAACATTATTTGGGAGAGATATCTTTTTACCTCTCTTACTTTTTCTCTTCTTCTTCACCACATCATGTGTGGGTTCAAGCCTCTTTTTTGAGCTCCTTATTGATGAGATTGGTTGAATAGAAAGCTCCTCCTCGTTACATGATTCATCATAAGAAATAATAGGAGGATATTGGGAAGTCTTTTCCCTTTCGTTAGCATTCTCTTCATCTTCTATTTGTTTTCTTTTCTTTATGTCATTGGCAATATAAGGATTTTCAATGCAATTCACCGCACAATACATATAAATCTTCTCTAGATCAAAATCAAGAAATCTATCAAGATTAAACTTTGGAATACCCTCAGTTATACGTTTCATTTCCTCATACCCCAAAAGAAGACTAAGCTCTTTATGATGCTCAAGGGTAATCAAATTATCACAATTTTGGATATGATTCGGTCATGAAACAATTTTCATTGGAGATTTAAATGACCATGTTCATTGCAAAGTTCACAAGGGGCGCGAAAAATATTGAATTTTTCAGCACAAACATCAAGACTTTCTTGCAACAATTTAGTTTCTAAATACTTATGCCTCTTGCAATATCTATCTTCCCTATTTGGTGTGTACTTGCAAACCCAATGTACTCCACAAAAATTGACATTTTTATAGGAGGCATTTTCATCATAACTAGTGCAATCATCATTAGTACTATGTATATTCAAGGAGTTCAGACTAACAACATTGCAATCATGCTCATCATTCAAAGATTTAGTGCCAAACATTTTAATACATTCTTCTTCTAACACTTTGGCACAATTTTCCTTTCCATCATACTCACGAAAGATATTAAAAAGACGAAGCATATGAGACAAACTCAATTCCATTTTTTATAGTTTCCTTTTATAAACTAAACTAGTGCTAAAACAAGAAACAAAAATATTCGATTGCAAGATCTAAAGATATACCTTCAAGCAATCACCTCCCCGGCAATGGCGCCAGAAAAGAGCTTAGTTGACGGGGTGTGAGTGCCGCTTACCTAGCCTCCCCGGCAATGGCGCCAGAAACTGCTTGATGTCTACTACGCAAACTTCTTCTTGTAGACGTTGTTGGGCCTCCAAGTGCAGATGTTTGTAGGACAGTAGCAAATTTCCCTCAAGTGGATGACCTAAGGTTTATCAATCAGTGGGAGGCGTAGGATGAAGATGGTCTCTCTCAAACAACCCTGCAACCAAATAACAAAGAGTCTCTTGTGTCCCCAACACACCCAATACAATGGTAAATTGTATAGGTGCACTAGTTCGGCGAAGAGATGGTGATACAAGTGCAATATGGATGGTAGATATAGGTTTTTGTAATCTGAAAATATAAAAACAGCAAGGTAACTAATGATAAAAGTGAGCGTAAACGGTATTGCAATGCGTTGAAACAGGGCCTAGGGTTCATACTTTCACTAGTGCAAGTTCTCTCAACAATAATAACATAATTGGATCATATAACTATCCCTCAACATGCAACAAAGAGTCACTCCAAAGTCACTCATAGCGGAGAACAAACGAAGAGATTATGGTAGGGTACGAAACCACCTCAAATTTATTCTTTCCAATCAATCCGTTGGGCTATTCCTATAAGTGTCACAAACAGCCCTAGAGTTCGTACTAGAATAACACCTTAAGACACAAATCAACCAAAACCCTAATGTCACCTAGATACTCCAATGTCACCTCAAGTATCCGTGGGTATGATTATACGATATGCATCACACAATCTCATATTCATCTATTCAACCAACACATAGAACCTCAAAGAGTGCCCCAAAGTTTCTACCGGAGAATCAAGATGAAAATGTGTGCCAACCCCTATGCATAGGTTCATGGGCGGAACCCGCAAGTTGATCACCAAAACATTCATCAAGTGAATCACGTGATATCCCATTGTCACCAGAGATACGCACGGTAAGACATACATCAAGTGTTCTCAAATCATTAAAGACTCAATCCGATAAGATTACTTCAAAGGGAAAACTCAATCCATTACAAGAGACTAGAGGGGGAGAAGAAACATAAGATCCAACTATAATAGCAAAGCTCGCGATACATCAAGATCGGGCCAAATCAAGAACACGAGAGAGAGAGAGAGAGATCAAACAGATAGCTACTGGTACATACCCTCAGCCCTGAGGGTGAACTACTCCCTCCTCGTCATGGAGAGCGCCGGGATGATGAAGATGGCGACCGGTGAGGGTTCCCCCCCTCCGGCAGGTTGCCGGAACAGGGTCCCGATTGGTTTTTGGTGGCTACAGAGGCTTGCGGCGGCGGAACTCCCGATCTATTATGTTCTTCAAAGTTTTTAGGGTATATGGAGATATATAGGTGGAAGAAGTACGTCAGGGGAGCCACGAGGTGCCCACGAGGGTGGAGGGCGTGCCCTAGGGGGGTGGGTGCGCCCCCTACCTCGTGGCTCCCTCGTTTCTTTCCTGACGTGCACTCCAAGTCTATCAGGTTCCTTTCCTTCCAAAAATAACTTCTCCAGAAGGTTTCATTCCGTTTCGACTCTGTTTGATATTCCTTTTCTTCGAAACACTGAAACAAGGGAAAAAACAGGAACTGGCACTGGGCTCTGGGTCAATAGGTTAGTCCCAAAAATAATATAAAAGTGCATAGTAAAGCCCATAAAACATCCAAGATGGATAATATAATAGCATGAATACTTCATAAATTATTGATACGTTGGAGACGTATCAGTAAGCAGTATGATGATTACCGCCAACAACTCTTTGTGTTCTACTGGTGCATATTATCTACGCATAGACCTGGCTCTGATGCCACTGTTGGGAAACGTAGCATGCAATTTCAAAAAATTCCTACGCTCACGCAAGATCTATCTAGGCAATGGATAACAACAAGAGGGGGAGAGTGTGTCCACGTACCCTCGTAGACCGAAAGCGGAAGCGTTTGACAACGCGGTTGATGTAGTCGAACTTCTTCTCGTTCCGACCAATCAAGCACCGAACGTACGGCACCTCCGAGTTCTGCGCACATTCAGCTCGATGACGTCCTTCGAACTCTTGATCCAGCAAGGTGTCGAGGAAATATATGAGTTTCGCCAGCACGACAGCGTGGTGACGGTGATGGTTAAGTGATCCGCACAGGGCTTCACCTAAGCACTACGAGAATATGACCGAGGGTGTAATCTGTGGAGGGAGGCGCCACACACGGCAAACAGATGTTGTTGTGTGTTCTAGGCGCCCCCCGTCATATATATCGGTGGGAGGGAGAGGGAGCAGCCCAAAGGGGCGCCCCAAGAAGGCCGAATCCTACTTGGGGTTCCTCCCCAATTCGGACTCCCCTTTTCCTTTTTCATCGGAGGGGGAAGGAAAGAGGAGGGGGGAGGGAAGGAAGGGGGAGGCCGAATCCCTCCCCTTCCTTCTCTCTTCCCCTCTTTCCTTTCTCCTCTGGTGCGGCCAATATGAGGGGCGCAACAGCCCCTACTGGCTGCTGTGTTTCCCCTCTAGGCCCATTAGGCCCATATCTTTGCCGGGGGGGGTGCCCGGAACCCCTTCCGGTGACCCGATATGTACCCGGTACCCTCCAGAACACTTCTGGTGTCCGAATACTATCGTCCTATATATCAATCTTTACCTCTCGACCATTTCGAGACTCCTCTTCATGTCCATGATCTCATCAGGGACTCCGAACAACATTCGGTCACCAAATCACATAACTCATATAATACAAAATCGTCATCGAACGTTAAGCGTGCGCACCCTACGGGTTCGAGAACTATGTAGACATGGCCGAGACACCTCTCTGGTCAATAACCAATAGCGGAACCTGGATGCTCATATTTCTTCCTACATATTCTCCGAAGATCTTTATCGGTCGAACCGTAATGACAACATAAGTTATTCCCTTTGTCATCGGTATGTTACTTGCCCGAGATTCGATCGTCGATATCTTCATACCTAGTTCAATCTTGTTACCGGCAAGTATCTTTACTCGTTCCGTAATACATCATCCCGCAACTAACTCATTAGTCACACTACTTGCAAGTCTTCTTATGATGTGCATTACCGAGAGGGCCCAGAGATACCTCCCCGATACTCGGAGTGACAAATCCTAATCTCGATCTATGCCAACCCAACAAACACCTTCGGAGATACCTATAGAGCATCTTTATAATCACCCAGTTATGTTCTGACGTTTAATAGCACACAAGGTATTCCTCCGGTATCCGGGAGTTGCATAATCTAATAGTCGAAGGAATATGTATTTGACATGAAGAAAGCAATAACAATAAAACTGAATGATCAATATGCTAAGATAACGGATGGGTCTTGTCCATCACATCATTCTCCCAATGATGTGATCATGTTCATCAAATGACAACATATGTCTTTGGTTAGGAAACTTAACCATCTTTGATTAACGAGTTAGTCTAGTAGAGGCTTACTAGGGACACAATGTTTTGTCTATGTATCCACACATGTATCAAGTTTCCGGTTAATACAATTCTAGCATGAATAATAAACATTTATCATGATATAAGGAAATATAAAATAACAACTTTATTATTGCCTCTAGGGCATATTTCCTTCAATGATTATATTCATGGAGCATGATATGGCAAAGGCTAGAAATATGAAGCTAGTATTGTGTCTCTTTGAGCAGTTGTCGGTATTGATGATCAATTTCAATAAAAGTGAACTATTCTGTTTTGGCAGAGCCAAAGAAGAACAATATTCATACAGACAATTATTTGGACGTGAATTGGGATCCCTACGACTTACATATTTAATTAGGTATTCCAATTCATCATCGCAAGTTATCTAATAAGGAGTGGAAATGCATTGAAGATCTATTTGGAAAAAATCCTTAACTGCTGGAAGGGTAAGCTTGTGTCTTATGATGGAAGGCTTGTTCTGATCAACTCGGTGTTGACAGGCACACCAATGTTTCTATTGTCTTTCTTTGAAGTTCTTGTAGGGGTGCAGAAAAGGTTAGACTTCTATTGATCGCCTATTTTCTAGCAATGCAATGAAAAAAAAACAAAATACAGGCTTTGCAAATGGTATATTATCTGTAGACCGAAGGACCAGGGTGGCCTAGGGATTGAAAACTTAGAAGTCAAGAATAGATTCCTTCTTAGCAAGTGGCTATAGAGGTTGTCTGTTGAGACTGAAGGTATGTGGGTACAAATTTTGCATAATAAGTACCTACATTCAAAAACTCTAGCCCAGGTTATTGTTAGACCTAATGATTCTCCTTTCTGAAGGGGCTAATGAGGACGAGAGCTGCTTTCTGTTGGAAATATGCCCTAGAGGCAAAAATATTGCATTATTACATTTCCATTATTCATAATTAAGAGTTTATATTTCATGCTATAACTGCTATCATCCTCGAATATGTGATTCAGTGGAAAACTCATATGCACGTATGAAATGATAAACAGTAAACAATAGATTTAGTCTCGCCTCTAAGACTGGCTCAGGTGTTGTTGGTGATCACGTGTTTCGGATCTTAAGATATCGTTAAGTGTAACAATAGTCCTAAAACAACATTGAGGGTATGACGTTAGAAGAACGATCATATTGAATCGACCCAAACTTGTCTGTTATACTTTGTGATTATATTGTCTGAAATCATTTCTTATAACACGGAGTGTTAGCATGTGTTTTAGTTCCTCAGACCATGAGAGTGTCTCGGTCACTTCCTACCAGACGGTGGACTTTGGGGTTGCTCAAACGTCATCAAGGTGATCATAACAACAACTTTCAGGCTCACCGGAAAGTTTGACAAGGGACAGGATAGCTCGAGAGTGGGATTTACTCCTCTGCAATGTAGAGATATTCTTAGGGCTCTCTAGGTGTGACACATCCATCATCGTCTAGCCAGACACAGGTGACTATGTCACGAGGAGGCCGTAACACGTCAACGAGAAAGAAGCACAAATATATAATGGTGTAAGTGGTATTATCAATCTTCTTAGGACGTTTAGCATTAATGTTAAAGACATCTTTTTCACGTTCAAGATCCATTGTGATAAACCACCAACAATGGGTGCAAATCCATAAAACATATCCTTATAATATATCGAACAACCATTGCCTTCTGATATATATATATATATATATATGGAAAATTATTCCGGGGATGTTAAATTATATATATATATATATATATATATATAATGCTTTGAAAATGTTTAGAACATATATATATTTAATTTAATATCAATGGGCCTATTAAGGCCAAGAGGTGGAGAAGGAATTGGGCCACAAGGGCCCAATAGGGGAGGCGCCCCCTTTCCCCTATGGGGAGGTCGAATCCTAGTTGGGGAAGGACTCCTCCTTCCCCCTTGGCCGGCGCAAAGGGAGGGGAGTCCTTCCCCCCTTTGTGGCACCCCTCCTCTTCCCTAAACCTATATATACTAGAGGATTTCACCCTATGGAACACAAGTTTTTGAGCCTTCTCTAGTTGATCTAGTTCTAATCCTAGTTTGTCCTAGTTGACTAATTAGAGCTAGCCCTAGCCACCTCTAATCCTCATGGTTCTAATCTCCTCCCTCTAATTTTTCAGCGACGATTAGCTCTGGACGGTGAAGCGGTACCAGATCGTGAACACCGTACACTTGCAAGCATGTAGAGAGGTCGTGCTTTCGGTCTTCCGTTCGAAGGATCGTTCAAGGGTGGTTCGCAGGATAGTCATCGACGTTCGAGGGACTCGAAGTATGATATACTCCGACTCGTCTACTTCCGCTGCACTCCGGAGTCGGTGACGATCGTTGATCCAAACCCGATATGCATCTTCATATTGTTCCTAGGAGTTCGTAGGGTGATTTGTTTTGCTTTCTACTGCGTTCCCAATAGTTTCTTCCGCAGAACCAAATTTATCATTGGGAGCAGTAACACGACTAGATTCTGGGAGGATACTTCGTTAGGGGAGATGCCACTAGCCACCACTACAAAAAATACACTTCCGTGATGATACGTGTTTGTCACAGTAGGTCACGTTTTCTGTCATGCATGTACATCCATGACAAATTTATGACAAAATCAAGATAGTCATACCTGTGCTGTCGTAGAAGTGTTCCATGACATTACCAAAATTATCATCACGGAAGTGTCCACTTCCATGACGATAAATCACGCGTCACAGAAGTGCTTTCGTCAAGGGTGACCGACACGTGGCATACTCCGTAACGGAACGCCGTTAAGTTATCGGGTCCGATTTTGGATCCGATAACCCGTTAACAGCCCCGACCAATAGGGATTTTCCACGTGTAAAATCATCATTGGCTGGAGGAAACACGTGTCGGCTCACTGTTGGGACATATGTCATCCACTCGTTGGACCCAAAGCGCCTATGATACGTCGACATGTCGCACGGCCCAACAGAGGCCCATATAGGTTAAAAAGGCCGGCCCAGTCAAAGGCCGTAGTACTTACTCAGGTACTAGTGGGCCAGCCCAATAACGACCTGCTTAATAAAGGCCCATTTCCAGCCTGAAGCCAGATCTGGCCCGTTAATTGTTCGTCGAATATTTGGGCCCATTTACGGCCCAAAGCCAGATCTGGCCCGTTAATTGTTCGCCGAATATTTGGGCCCAATTATAGCCCAGTGACTTTCGGCCTGTTAGAGGCCCGATGTAGACATGGGCCCATTTCAGCCCGGTGTGACTTTCAGCCTGGGAATGGCCCGTGCTTCCCATGGGCCATATATGGTCCGACAGGAAATCGGGCCCACTAATGGCCCATGATAAAGGTGGCAACAGTTAAGCCCAACGTGACTTTGGGCCTGTTAAAGGCCTGCCGCATAATTGGGCCCGTTGATGTCTGTACTAAGCTTTCGGCCTCTTAAAGGCCCATGATATCAGTGGGCCAACTAAGGCCCGAGATATGTTTTGGCCTGGTAACTGCCCGTGATATAACTGGGCCCAAAAAGGCCCAGTCTACATTTCAGCCTGTTGAAGGCCCGTCGACGACTAGTGAAAATTGAGGCCCAATATGCATTTCGGCCTGCTAAAGGCCCATGGTTTCATCTGGGCCGTAACAGGCCAGTACAATATTCAGCCTGTTAATGGCCCAACGCTACCTGGGCCAAACTAAGTGCTGGGTCCACAAAAGGCCCAACTAAAATATAGGCAGGTGTAAGTTGTGGGCCTCGCGCAAAGTGTGAAGGCCCCAATGATTCGGGCCCAAGAAAGATGCAGGCCGGCCCAATTGTGGCCAGCTAAACACCAGGTCTGTTAGAGGTGAATGTTTCGGCCCGGTCGACTACATCTGATTTTTTTCCAGATAGCGAATGATGGCAGTAACTAGTAGGAATTAAGAACAAACCTACTCTATACAATAAAGAAATTACGGCATAGTAACTAAGAATAAACCTACACTATACAATAAAGGATTTATGGTATATTACATCCACTGGGCATCGAAGTTCGCCACCAGTGATCATAACGCGCAATGAAGAAGCAGATTACAAAAACTAGGCACCATTGCAGTGTAACAAAATAATACTGAACCGAGACCCACTTCCAAGACAGTTCAAGAAATGTTAGCCTTGTGTGGGAACTGCTGCGCAAGCTGCTGAGCAAGGCTCTGAGGCCGGCCTAGCATGTCGGTCATAGCTTCCAGGTGTAGCCGTTTAGCGATGAGGTTCTCATTGGTGTTCTCCGCAATGTTTCTTAGAGATAGGACTTCAAGTCAAAGTTGAGTTGCAGAATGCCTTTCTGCTAGAACTTGGGACTGAAGAAGTCAAACTGATTCAGACAACGAATTCTGTGAGCTTGTCTGACTGCTAGTCTCAAGTAACTTGAACACTGCATCAAGACAAGACTTTTGGGTTGTCTCGCTATCTTCAAGATGTTTTGCCTTCTTTGCTGCAATATATGTTGGGTTTGTCTCACAGCCTTCAGTAGACTTGTGCATGACATCAGGCATATCACCCTGAAACAAAGAAGAGAGATGACAGGTTCTGCACGTGTATAAACAAAGATGATAACTGTGCTGTCAATTCCATCCAATTTCAAATTAGAAAATAAAGAGTAAGCTCAAAATATCAATAGCATAATTTGGCATTGTTCATAATGCGGGGAGCTTCACCACACTACTGGATTACCATGTCAACATAACAAGCATAGATGAAGGGCAAAGAAAATCATTGTATCTATTTTGGTTAATGTGCATGGCATGTTGTTCATATCATCAGCCACATCAGTAAGATAAAACAGGAGATGACAAGGTGCAAACGTGGGCTGCTTCACCACACACTGGATTATAGATCCACAAAAACAAGCATACATATAGGGAGTATTGAATAATGTGCATGGTATGAATAAGGAATTTGGTTTTACAAGTAAAACTTAGAACTTACAGTTCTTGCGAACATGCATTTTGGTAGAAACAGCAAACTAAACAGCAGTAAACGATAGGGAGTATGAGCAAATTAAACAGCAGTTGAGGATAAAGGCTTTAGAAGGACCGACTTACATTAACAGTTAACACCGGCTTTATAATGCCCTTCTCCATGTCAAGGGAAGGATAACTCAAGAATTTCAGCACAGAATCTTCTTCATAAGCATTGCCTGTACTCTACATTTTGTAGAGAGTAATTATAGATATGATAATACTGGAAGGGATAGACGATAATGAAGATAAGATGCAGATTGATGCTACATAATCAACTACCAATCCCTGGAAGTACAAGCATTACAGGACAAAATGTACTGATAAGAGCAATGAGCTACACTTCTGCACTGGCATTGTCTGTGTATTCTACTTTTTGGTAAGATTAAATATAGATATGATCTTTTTTAGTAAATGGTGGGCGAGGGAGATAAGATGCAGAATGCTACACAATGAACCAATCCCTCTTCCCATAATACAAGAGTGTTTTGAACACTGGTGTACTGTACAAAACCTTCTTATATTATGGGACGGAGGGAGTAGCTGTTAATGTAAGTACAAATAGACGACGTTCAGTCCTTACAAGAGGACTGCAGAGCTAAACCTCTTCAAAAACATTGGGTTGATTCTAAATTTATGTAAGAGTCCATACGGATCTTATAATGTCCACCAAATGGATGATAACGAGGCTAACATGTGCAGTGATGCGACATAATCAAACAGCTATGAAAGTAAGTATGGTCATATAGGGCAAGAGGTACTCACAAGGGCAATGCAGTGTGCAGTATAGTTGCGAGATTTTGTGGTCCCTTGAGAATGAATGTTCTTCTGCTAACAGTTTTCGTACAAGTGAGACGTTAAGGCAAATGCAGAAATGCAGTTCAAATTGTGATGTGATATCATAGATAGTACCTTACGCTGCAGCCGAGACCAATGTGTAACAAGATTATTCCAGTCACCGTCAGATAAATGTAGCACCGGAGACTTTACAGAAATTTCATGTAGAGGCTTGCCATCGAAGTGCGCTTGCCTCAGATAGGAAAGATACTTCATCAACAAGTGCTTGAAAAGCGCAACCAACCCTTGCTCGTCTTCACAATCCAGTTTGGTCCTTGATACGTCCATTTTGCATCATGCTTTTATATCGATATTTGTTGCATTATGGGCTGTTATTACACATTATGTCACAATACTTATGCCTATTCTCTCTTATTTTACAAGGTTTACATAAGGAGGGAGAATACCGGCAGCTGGAATTCTGGGCTGGAAAAGGAGCAAGTATTAGAGACCTATTCTGCACAAGTCCAAAAGTCCTGAAACTCCACGAAAGTTATTTTTGCAAAGAATAAAAAATACTAGAAGAAGAATCTACGTCAGGGGAGCCTCCACCTGTCCACGAGGGTGGGGGCGCGACCTACCCCCTGGTCGCGCCCCCCTGCCTCGTGGGCCCCTTGTTGGCCCTCCGGTGCCCATCTTCTAGTAAATGAAGTCTTTCGTCTGAAGAAAAATCATAAGCAAGCTTTCGGGACGAGACTCCGCCGCCACGAGGCGGAACTAGGGCTCTGGCAGAGCTGTTCAGCCGGGGACACTTCCCTCCGGGAGGGGGAAATCATCGCCATCGTCATCACCAACGCTCCTCTCATCGGGAGAGGGCAATCTCCATCAACATCTTCACCAGCACCATCTCCTCTCAAACCCTAGTTCATCTCTTGTATCCAATCCTTGTCCCTAAGTCTGGGATTGGTACCTGTAGGTTGCTAGTAGTGTTGATTACTCCTTGTAGTTGATGCTAGTTGGTTTATTCGGTGGAAGATCATATGTTCAGATCCTTTATGCATATTAATACCCCTCTGATTATGAACATGAATATGCTTTGTGAGTAGTTACTTTTTTCCCAAGGACATGGGGAAGTCTTGCTATTAGTAGTCATGTGAATTTGGTATTCGTTCGATATTTTGATGAGATGTATGTTCTCTGTCCTCTAGTGGTGTTATGTGAACGTCGACTACATAACAATTCACCATTATTTGGGCCTAGAGGAAGGCATTGGGAAGTAATAAGTAGATGATGGGTTTCTAGAGTGACAGAAGCTTAAACCCTGTTTATGCGTTGCTTCGTAAGGGGCTGATTTGGATCCATAAGTTTCATGGTATGGTTAGGTTTACCTTAATACTTTTGTTGTAGCTGCAGATGCTTGCAATAGAGGTTAATCATAAGTGGGATGCTTGTCCAAGTAAGGGCAGCACCCAAGCACCGGTCCACCCACATATCAAATTATCAAAGTACCGAACGCGAATCATATGAACGTGATGAAAACTAGCTTGACGATAATTCCCATATGTCCTCGGGAGCGCTTTTCACTATATAAGAGTTTGTCCAGGCTTGTCCTTTGCTACAAAAAGGATTGGGCCACCTTGCTGCACTTTATTTACTGTTGTTACTTGTTGCTCGTTACAATTTATCTTATCACAAAACTATCTGTTACCTATAATTTCAGTGCTTGCAGAGAATACCTTGCTGAAAACCTTATCATTTCCTTCTGCTCCTCGTTGGGTTCGATACTCTTACTTATCGAAAGGACTATGATAGATGCCCTATACTTGTGGGTCATCAAGACTCTTTTCTGGCGCTGTTGCCGGGGAGTGAAGCGCCTTTGGTAGGTGGAACCTGGTAAGGAAAAATTTATATAGTGTGCTGAAATTTACTGTCACTTGTTACTATGGAAAGTAAGAGCATAATTGGTTTGATGCCAACAATTGGCATTGCCAATATTTGGCAAGCCAACATTTGGCAAAATCAAAAGTTGCAAAATGTTGGCAACTTTTTGTGAGGTTGAGAAAAAAGTTGGTAGCCAACCAATCACTAGCCAACATTTGGCACTTGCCAAATATTGGCATGCCAACTTTTGGCATCTAACCAATCATGCTCTAATCCTCTGAGGGGCTTGTTCGGGGTATCTTCACCTCGGCCAGTAGAGCAACGAGTTGCTCCTCAACCTACTGAACCTACTGAAAATGAAAATATCTACTTTGAAATTCCTTCGGGTATGTTAGAAAAACTGCTAGCTAATCCTTTTGCAGGAGATGGAACAATGCATCCTGATGAGCACCTAATCTATGTGGATGAAGTTTGTGGATTATTTAAGCTTGCAGGTATACCCGATGATGTTATTAAGAAGAAGGTCTTCCCTTTATCTTTGAAGGGAGATGCATTGACATGGTATAGGCTATGTGATGATACGGGGTTATGGAACTACAAACGATTGAAATTGGAATTTCATCAAAAGTTTTATCCTATGCATCTTGTTCATCGTGATCGTAATTATATATATAATTTTTTGCCTCGCGAAGGAGAAAGCATCGCTCAAGCTTGGGGAAGGCTTAAATCAATGTTATATTCATGCCCCAATCATGAGCTCCCAAGAGAAATAATTATTCAAAGTTTTTATGCTCAGCTTTCTGATAACAATCGCACCATGCTCGATACTTCTTGTGCTGGCTCTTTTATGATGAAGACTATTGAATTCAAATGGGGTTTATTGGATAGAATTAACGCAACTCTGAAGATTGGGATCTCGACGAAGGTAAGGAGTCAGGTATGACACCTAAGTTTGATTGTGTTAAATCTTTTATTGATACTGATGTTTTCCGTAAGTTTAGCACTAAATATGGACTTGACTCTGAGATAGTAGCTTCTTTCTGTGAATCTTTTGCTGCTTATGTTGATCTCCCTAAGGAGAAGTGGTTTAAATATCATCGTCCCATAGAAGTAAAAGTAGCTGCACCTATTAAAGTTGAAGAAAAGACTATCACTTATAATGATCCTATTGTTCGTACTTCTTATGTTGAGAAACCACCTTTCCCTGTTAGGATAAAGGATCATGCTAAAGCTTCAACTGTGGTCCGTAAAAGCAATATTAGAACTTATACACCTCCTGAGCAAATTAAAGTTGAACCTAATATTGCTATTGTTAAAGATCTCTTGTCTGATAATATCGATGGGCATGTTATTCATTTCCGTGATGAAACTGCTAGAATTGCCAAACCTTGTGCAAAAGGTAAACATAGACCCGTGGTAGGCATGCCTGTTATTTCTGTTAAAATAGGAGATCATTGTTATCATGGCTTATGTGACATGGGTGCCAGTGCTAGTGCTATACCTCATGACTTATACAAAGAAATTATGCATGATATTGCACCTACTGAGTTAGAAGAAATTGATGTCACAATTAAACTTGCCAATAGACATACTATATCGCCAATTGGAATTGTTAGAGTTGTTGAAGTCTTGTGTGGGAAAACTAAATATCCTACTGATTTTCTTGTTCTTGGTTCCCCACAAGATAGCTTTTGTCCCATTATATTTGGTAGACCCTTCTTGAACACTGTTAATGCTAGGATAGACTGCGAAAAGGATGTTGTTACTATAGGTTTGGGTGATATGTCTCATGAGTTTAATTTCTCTAAATTTCGTAGACAACACCGTGAAGAAGAATTGCCTAGTAAGGATGAAATTATTGGTCTTGTTTCTATTGCCGTACCTCCTAGTGATCCTTTAGAACAATATTTGCTAGACCATGAAAATGATATGTTTATGAATGAAAGAAGGGAAATAGATGAAGTATTCTTTAAATAGGAACCTATCCTGAAACACAATTTTCCTGTTAAAATCCTAGGGGATCCTCCCCCACCCAAGGGTGATCCCGTGTTTGAGCTTAAACCATTACCTGATACTCTTAAATATGCTTATCTTGATGAGAAAAATATATATCCTGTTATTATCATTGCTAACCTTTCAGGGCATGAAGAAGAGAGATTATTGAAAACTCTGAAGAAGCACCGTGCTGCTATTGGATATACTCTTGATGATCTTAAGGGCATTAGTCCCACTCTATGCCAACATAAAATAAATTTGGAGAAAGATGCCAAACCAGTTTGTGATCATCAACGACGGCTGAATCCTAAGATGAAAGAAGTGGTAAGAAAGGAAATACTAAAGCTCCTTGAGGCAGGTATAATTTATCCCGTTGCTGATAGTCAGTGGGTAAGTCCTTTCCATTGTCTTCTTAAGAAAGGAGGTATTACTGTCGTTCCTAATGATAAAGATGAATTGATTCCGCAAAGAATTATTACAGGTTATGGGATGGTAATTGACTTCCGCAAACTAAATAAAGCTACTAAAAAGGATCATTACCCCTTACCTTTTATCGATCAAATGCTAGAAAGATTATCTAAACATACACATTTTTGCTTTCTAGATGGTTATTCTGATTTCTCTCAAATACCTATGTCAGCTGACGATCAATCAAAGACCACTTTCACTTGTCCTTTCGGTACTTTTGCTTATAGACGTATGCCTTTTGGTTTATGTAATGCACCTGCTACCTTTCAAAGATGCATGATGGCTATATTCTCTGACTTTTGTGAAAAGATTTGTGAGGTTCTCATGGACGACTTCTCCGTCTATGGATCCTCTTTTGATGATTGCTTGAGCAACCTTGATCGAGTTTTGCAGAGTTGTGAAGAAACTAATCTTGTCTTGAATTGGGAAAAGAGGTATTGAAGTCGATAAAGCCAAGGTTGATGCTATTGAAAAGATGCCATGTCCCAAGGACATCAAAGGTATAAGAAGTTTCCTTGGTCACGCCGGTTTTTATAGGAGGTTCATGAAGCACTTCTCAAAAATTTCTCGGCCTCTGACTAATTTATTGCAAAAGATATACCATTTGTCTTTGATGATGATTGTGTAGAAGCATTTGAAATACTTAAGAAAGCATTGATCTCTGCACCCATTGTTCAGCCACCTGATTGGAATTTACCCTTTGAAATTATGTGTGATGCTAGTGATTATGCTATAGGTGTTGTTCTAGGGCAAAGAGTTGATAAGAAATTAAATGTTATTCAATATGCTAGTAAAACTCTAGACAATGCTTAGAGAAATCATGCTACTACCGAAAAAGAATTCTTAGCAGTTGTATTGGCTTGTGATAAGTTCAGACCTTATATTGTTGATTCTAAAGTAACTATTCACACTGATCATGCCACTGTTAAATATCTTATGGAAAAGAAAGCTGCTAAACCTAGACTTATTAGATGGGTTCTCTTGCTACAAGAATTTGATTTGCATATTGTTGATAGAAAGGGAGCTGAGAACCCCGTTGCAGACAACTTGTCTAGGTTAGAAAATGTTCTTGATGACCCACTACCTATTGATGATAGCTTTCCTGATGAGCAATTAAATGTCATAAATACTTCTCATACTGCTCCATGGTATGTTGATTATGCTAATTACATCGTTGCTAAATTCATACCACCTAGTATCACATACCAACAAAAGAAAAAGTTTTTCTATGATTTGAGACATTACTTCTGGGATGACCCACATCTTTATAAAGAAGGAGTAGATGGTGTTATTAGACGTTGTGTACCTGAGCATGAACAGGAACATATCCTACATAAGTGTCACTCCGAGGCTTATGGAGGACACCACGCTGGAGACAGAACTGCACATAAGGTATTGCAATCCGGTTTTTATTGGCCTACTCTCTTCAAGGATGCCCGTAAGTTTGTTTTATCTTGTGATGAATGTCAAAGAATTGGTAATATTAGTAGACGTCAAGAAATGCCTATGAATTATTCACCTGCTATTGAACCATTTGATGTTTTGGGCTTTGATTATATGGGACCTTTTCCTGCCTCTAATGGATACACACATATTTTAGTTGTTGTTGATTACGTTACTAAGTGGGTAGAAGCTATTCCAACTAGTAGTGCTGATCATAACACTTCTATTAAAATGCTTAAAGAAGTTATTTTTCCGAGGTTTGGAGTCCCTAGATATCTAATGACTGATGGTGGTTCACATTTTATTCATGGTGCTTTTCGAAAAATGCTTGATAAGTATGATGTTAATCATAGAATTGCATCTCCTTATCACCCACAGTCTAGTGGTCAAGTAGAATTGAGCAATAGAGAGCTCAAATTAAATTTTGCAAAAGACTGTTAATAGATCTAGAAAGAATTGGTCCAAGAAACTTGATGATGCATTATGTGCTTATAGAACTGCATATAAAAATCCTATGGGTATGTCTCCGTATAAAATGGTTTATGGAAAAGCATGTCACTTACCTCTCGAACTAGGACATAAGGCTTATTGGGCTATTAAAGAGCTCAATTATGATTTCAAACTTGCCGGTGAAAAGAGGTTATTTGACATTAGCTCACTTGATGAATGGAGAACACAAGCCTATGAAAATGCCAAATTGTTTAAAGAAAAAGTTAAAAGATGGCATGAAAAAAGGATACAAAAGTGTGAGTTTAATGTAGGTGATTATATGCTGCTATACCACTCCCGTTTAAGATTTTTTGCAGGAAAACTTCTCTCTAAATGGGAAGGTCCTTACGTTATCGAGGAGGTCTATCGTTCCGGTGCCATAAAAATAAACAACTTCGAAGGCACAAATCCGAAGGTGGTGAACGGTCAAAGAATCAAACATTATATCTCAGGTAATCCCATAAATGTCGAAACCAATGTTATTGAAACCGTAACCCCGGAGGAATACATAAGGGACACTTTACGGAATGTTTCAGACTACGAAAAGGAATAGGTATATGGTACGGTAAGTAAACCGACTCCAAAACAGTTCTAATGGCAATTTTTCTCCGTTTTGGAATATTTAGAAAAATAGAAAAATAAGAAGCAGTCTGGGAAGGACACGAGGTCTCCATGAGGGTGGAGGGCGCGCCCTACCCCCTGGGCGCGTCCCCTACCTCGTGGGCACCTTGTGTGCTCTCCGAACTCCGTTTTCTTGCACGATACGTATTTTGGCCGGTAAAAATTCATTATATAATCTCCTGAAGGTTGTGACTCCTGTATCACGCAATTGTCCTCTGTTCTTGTTTTGAGCTACTTTCTGTCAGGGTTGTCAAGGCCAGGCATCATGTCGTCCCCCTCCTCCAACAATGGTGACAACGATGCTTGGCTAATGAAGATAGAGCTGAAGAGGGAAGAACCCATGGAGATCAACAAGGATGAAGGGATCAAGAAGGCCACGGAGGACCAAGTTCCGGCAATAGAAGACATCCTTCAACTTGATCACAATCTTCTTACCCCAACTGAGATCGAAGCTTTCAAGATGATTGAGCTAGCTCGTATACAAAAAAGTATCTCACACGTGAAAATATTTTGTTGAAGGAGCATATTGTTGCACTCAAGGGCATTATCCGCAAGCTGGAGGATCTCTTACGCTTGATGTGCGACTACCCATCATCACCACCATCCTCTTCACCAACAAAGGAGACATAATAACACGGGTATGGGCACTCCCCTTGGCAACTGCCAAGCTTGGGGGAGGTGCCCCGGTATCGTATCACCATCACACTCCTATCTTTACCGTTTTTCTTAGTTCGATCCTTTTAGTAGTATCTTGATCTAGTAAAATAAAGTTTTAGTATGATCTAGTTTTGAGCTTTGCTTTATGATCTCTCTATGTAATCGAGTCCGTGAGCTATATAATAAAGATTAGTGTTGAGTCAAGGGCTTGATTATTTTGCCACGATCTTGAGTGAATAAAAGAAAAGAGAAAAGAATAAAAAGAAATAAAGAGATCATATTGATCTTATTGAGAGTAATGACTTCACATAGAAAGAGTATGATGATTAAAAGTTGTTGAGAGTTGACAAACATAGTTTTGGTCATCGTTGCAATTAATAGGAAGTAATAAAGAAAGAGAGATTTCACATATAAATATACTATCTTGGACATCTTTTATGATTGGGAGCACTCATTAAAATATGACATGCTAAAGAGTTGATGTTGGACAAGGAAGACAACGTAATGGGTTATGTTTTCTTATATCTGAGATAAAGTATATTGTCATGGATCATCCAACATGTTGAGCTTGCCTTTCCCCCTCATGCTAGACAAATTCTTTGCACCAAGTAGAGATACTACTTGTGCTTCCAAATACCCTTAAACCAGTTTTGCCATGAGAGTCCACCATATCTACCCATGGATTGAGTAAGATCCTTCAAGTAAGTTGTCATCGGTGCAAGCAATAAAAATTGCTCTCTAAATATGTATGATTGATTGGTGTGGAGGAAATAAGCTTTATACGATCTTGTGATGTGGAAGAAATAAAAGCGACGAACTGCATAATAAAGGTTCATATCACAAGTGGCAATATAAAGTGACGTTCTTTCGCATTAAGATTTTGTGCATCCATCCTTGAAAGTGCATGGCAACCTCTGCTTCCCTCTGCGAAGGGCCTATCTGTTACTATTATCTTCTACCATATGCAAGAGTCATGGTGATCTTCACCTTTCCTTTTTACATTTTATCCTTTGGAAAGCACAGGGTGTTGGAAAGATCCTGATATATATATATATATATATATATATATATATATATATATATATATATATATATATCTAATTGGATATGGGTTAGCATGAATTATTATTGTTGACATTACCCTTGAGGTAAAAGGTTGGGAGGCGAAACTATAAGCCCCTATCTTTCTCTATGCCCGATTAAAACTCCGCAACCACAAGTATTGCGTGAGTGTTAGCAATTATGAAAGACTAAATGATAGTTGAGTATGTAGACTTGCTAGAAAGCTCTGACATAGACTCTTTCTGATGTTATGATAAATGCAATTGCCTCAATGACTGAGATTATAGTTTGTTAGTTCCCAATAAAGTTTCTGATTCATACTTTGCATTGTGAATAGATTATTACTTGAGCATAAGGACCCATATGACAATATATGTTGCTGTTATAAGAATAATCATGATGCCCTCATGTCCGTATTTTATTTTATCGACACCTCTACCTCTAAACATGTGGACATATTTATCGTTATCGGCTTCCGCTTGAGGACAAGCGAGGTCTAAGCTTGGGGGAGTTGATACGTCCATTTTGCATCATGCTTTTATATCGATATTTATTGCATTATGGGCTGTTATTACACATTATGTCACAATACTTATGCCTATTCTCTCTTATTTTTAAAAGGTTTACATAAGGAGGGAGAATGCCGGCAACTGGAATTCTGGGCTGGAAAAGGAACAAATATTAGAGACCTATTCTACACAACTCCAAAAGTCCTGAAACTCCACGAAAGTTATTTTTTGAAATAATAGAAAATACTGGAAGAAGAATCTACGTCAGGGGGGGCCTCCACCTGTCCACGAGGGTGGGGGCGCGCCCTACCCCCTGGGCGCGCCCCCTGCCTCATGGACCCCCTGTTGGCTCTCCGGTGCCCATCTTCTGGTATCTGAAGTCTTTCGTCCGAAGAAAAATCATAAGCAAGCTTTCGGGACGAGACTCCGCCGCCACGAGGCGGAACCTTGGCGGAACCAATCTAGGGCTCCGGCAGAGCTGTTCTGCTGGGGACACTTCCCTCCGGGAGGGGGAAATCATTGCCATCGTCATCACCAACGCTCCTCTCATCAGGAGAGGGCAATCTCCATCCACATCTTCACCAGCACCATCTCCTCTCAAACCGTAGTTCATCTCTTGTATCCAATCCTTGTCCCTAAGTCCGGGATTGGTACCTGTAGGTTGCTAGTAGTGTTGATTACTCCTTGTAGTTGATGGTAGTTGGTTTATTCGGTGGAAGATCATATGTTCAGATCCTTTATGCATATTAATACCCCTTTGATTATGAACATGAATATGCTTTGTGAGTAGTTACGTTTGTTCCTGAGGACATGGGAGAAGTCTTGCTATTAGTAGGCATGTGAATTTGGTATTCGTTCGATATTTTGATGAGATGTATGTTGTCTATCCTCTAGTGGTGTTATGTGAACGTCGACTACATAACACTTCACCATTATTTCGGCCTAGAGGAAGGCATTGGGAAGTAATAAGTAGATGATGGGTTGCTAGAGTGACAGAAGCTTAAACCCTAGTTTATGCGTTGCTTCATAAGGGGCTAATTTGGATCCATATGTTTCATGCTATGGTTAGGTTTACCTTAACACTTTTGTTGTAGTTGCGGATGCTTGCAATAGAGGTTAATCATGAGTGGGATGCTTGTCCAAGTAAGGGCAGCACCCAAGCACCGGTCCACCCACATATCAAATTATCAAAGTACCGAACGTGAATCATATGAACGTGATGAAAACTAGCTTGACGATAATCCCCATATGTCCTCGGGAGCGCTTTTCACTATATAAGAGTTTGTCCAGGCTTTTCCTTTGCTACAAAAAGGATTGGGCCACCTTGTTGCACTTTATTTACTTTTGTTACTTGTTGCTCGTTACAATTTATCTTATCACAAAACTATCTGTTACCTATAATTTCAGTGCTTGCAGAGAATACCTTGCTGAAAACCGCTTATCATTTCCTTCTGCTCCTCGTTGGGTTCGACACTCTGACTTATCGAAAGGACTTGATAGATCCCCTATACTTGTGGGTCATCAGTCCTCGCCTATTTAAAAGAATGAAATCTTTTGTCTTCTGTCAGCAGAAACATATGCAGCAATGACCATGAATAACATTAGTACATTACTTACGCGTAAGTTGCGGAGGAAGACTGGAAATTGTTCTGTGTCTGCAGTATAATCTTTCCATGAAGGAAAGATGCGCACAAAGTTCCTGACAACAATATAGGCTTTGTCTTCTAAACTGGGAAGAAATGGAACATGGGTCCTATTTGCTGCAGTTGGGGCTCTCTCTGGTTCGAAATGGGATTTGTCAACTGGATTTGGTGAACTCTTTGCTGGAATGGGGGTTTTGCGTCGTAGAGCTGGTGCTATGTCAACTGGGTGGCATAATCATAATGTTTGCTGCATTTGGGGTCTGCTGAGTTGGGGCATCAGAAATGACTAGTGTAGTAGGGCTAGAGTCTGCTAGAGTTGGGGTGTTTTGTGGGTCAGGTGATATTGCAACTACACCTAATGGGCTATTTGATTTATTAGGTGCCACTACCTTTTCCAAATACTTTGCTTGTGCTCCTCCACGATCAGCAATCGCCCTTTTCCTTTTGAACGTCTGATACACAAGAACAACATTTGAATGGATAAATATGGTATGATGGCGGATGGAATACGTACTGAAAATGGATAGGCAGGGCGTATTCACATACACGATGTGTAAACTCAGCTAATGGCAGTTCAACAAAGTAGAAGCAATGCAAAGCATCCGTTGCAAGATATGTGCGACAAATATAACCTTGGAAAGTTAGAGCAAGCACCTTGATGGGTGAATTAGATAGGGCATCTTCCTCTGACTCCTCCACTAGGGAGCTACATTGACTTAGGTTTCCCTCTAGCTCAGAATCACTGTTAGGATCATATTCTGAGCAAGAATCTGTAGGTGGAGAGCGTTTGCATTGCATTGCATCCAGACTTGATTTCAGTCCCTTAATGCCAAGTTTCACAGCCATGGCATTGTTCTTCTTTATTCTTTTCATGCACGCAAGCTCATA
Organism: Aegilops tauschii subsp. strangulata; assembly: GCF_002575655.3. NCBI lineage: Eukaryota > Viridiplantae > Streptophyta > Magnoliopsida > Poales > Poaceae > Aegilops > Aegilops tauschii. Next base: position 467,455,709 of record NC_053035.3, read on the forward strand.
ATCATTATGATGCTGTTCAGAATCCGAGATTCATGAAAACATAAAAAGCAGTCAGATTGTCTATGGAATGCATTGCGGATTCAACTCGAAGAGTGTCTCCCTATAAACCGCTGCATATGCAAAGTTCACCCCCCAACTGTGCTGACCAGACCACACACAGAAATACAAACCCCTTATGTCCCTAGAACAGGCAGACACACATTTCAAAACTGAAGTAGGAACATTGGAATCATATGAAATTCGTATTTGAACAAATAAACTAAGGAATTATGAGTGGCATAATGTTTAGCTTCAAGGGTGGAGTGTTGGTAGTGCAACACAAAGCAAGTAGGCAGATTGTATTCCATGTAAAAGATCGAAGCCTATGTAAAAGCTGGAAATGACACTTTCTTTCTATACAATGCAGTGTTCGTTGCCCACACATGATGGAAGAGAACACATAGAGAAATACTATTCACTCATGTCTACGGTTGCAGTATTTAGAAACAGGGTAGTCCACCCTAAAAGAATATTGACAACAAATATGACAAGGCAAGCATAGATGTAGTGAATCAATCATTTACTTGTGAGCTTACTAGGACAAGTATGCAGAATTGTAACTGCAGTAAGAGACCGTCCAAAATCTGAATCAAGAAGTTTGTCTAGCACTTATTGTTTGCAACTAATCAACGTGAATAATTGGATATTATATCGAATGAGTAAGAAAGACAAGTAAAATTGTCAACAAACCTGGCTTGCAGTAGTAATCTGGGTCAATGTCACTACAACCAACAATCCAAAATGACTAGTGTCTGTTCCTAGGGCCGGAATTTTGAAAACCCTGTGAACTTTACAGGTACTAAAGATTACCGGAATACATCTGAACCATTAAGTGTAGGTAGCACTGAGCACACAACAAACCCTAATGACAGTCCTGCCTAATTAGCAATGAATCAATTAGAAAATGGATGATGAGGAGTGGCTGCTGAGTGTTGAGGACTTATCTCAGGATAAATCAAGTTGGCTTAGTGGGTGCTGCACGCCACGCCTGAGCCCTGAACGGACTGGGAAGGTAGGCATGGCAGCGCGCCCGGGCAGCGGTGACGCTGTTGGGCGAGCGGCTCCTGACCTCCTGTTAGTCTGGCGTCTCCTCCTAGAGTCATGCCATCCAGGGACGGCAAGTCGCCGGCGAGGCAGGCGGCTGGGGGCGAGTAGAGATCGGAAGCGCGCAACAGAACAGAGTGGAATCGGGGCCTGGGATGACCCAAAATCCCAGGGTGGGCCAGCCCACCGTGGCCACCCTGTAGAGATACACACCCGAGCGGCGAACATGCATTTTCAAAACTAATTTAGGAACTTTTAGCTGACCAATTAAATGAATCTGTTTTAATAATATCAGATTCGTATTTGAACAACTAAGCTTGTTTAGCTTGATGGGTCGAGCAGTGCTATTATGACACAAAGCGCGTATTCTGATCGTATAGTGATCATAAAAGGGGGAAACTAGAGAAATAATATTTAGCAACCATTGTTTGCTTCGAACTAAGAACTAAATTCTAAGAGCTGAAAAGAAAGTAGAGTAACCAAGTTAAGATCTATTTTCTGGTTGAGATCAAAAAGTTGAGGAGATATGAAGTACCACCTCTCTTGCGGCGCCGTGTAGGCATCGGGGGTGCGATGGCTGTCGGTGGCGTTGAAGCAGATCTGCGACGGTAGATGGGTGCATCGGGGGATAAGTCCCGTTGCGGTGGAAGAGAAGGTCGTGTGAGCGGCCCTGACAAAGAGGACGATGGCGCCGATGAAGCGAGAGGACGTGATGCAAGGCTCTTGGTCTGTCGCCGTGGATGAGAAACGTCCATCTCTAGCAGTGGACGACACGGTCTTGCTAGTCGCTCCGGCATGGTGGAGGACAGTGGCGATGGATGTGGTGGAGGACGGGGCGATGGATGTGGTGGAGGACGGCGGCGATAGATGGGGTGGCGGACGGAGGCTGGTGTGGGGATGGTGTTCTAGCGCGGACGGTGTATGAATGGGAAAATGGAGGGAGAGGTACGGGGAACCATGTTTTTGGGACGCGCCTGTCTGAAATATGGGAAAGTTACGAACTTAGCCCCCGTTTAAAATTTGGACGTCTCGTCAGTTGGCGATACGGCAGTAATCTCGCATCTTGCCAATATTTGCCCAGAGCGATTTCGGGCGAGGATAGGGTGGTTGGCGCCCATGGTTGGCGCCCACGGTGTATGAACGGGGCTGACAGGTAGGGCGGTTGTGTCACGTCTGAGTGAAGTTACAAACCTGCCCCTATTGAAAATATTTGCCTACATCGATTTCAGCCGAGTCGAGTTTGTTTTGCCGCCCACCGTGTATGAATGGGGAAATGGAGGGAGAAACAGAGGTCTTTCGGACGAGCTTGAATCAAATGTGTTTTGCCGCCCATGTTTGGCGCCCACCGTGTCAGAATGGGCTCAGAGGCGGTCGTGTCACGTCTAATTGAAGTTACTATCCTACCCCTATTTAGAGCAGTGGAAATCGGGCCGATGGATTGTCCATGTAATGGGTAGACAGTAATTTCCATCTCCCAAGCACTTGGCTTTGGGCAGCCGACGTGGGAGTGGGCATTTTGCCGCTTCTTTCGAATTTTGGGACAATAAGCAGCCACGTTTACCGTGGCAACTAAATTCGAATCCATTTTGTATTCCTATACGAATCTTTATAAATCATTCTATGTGTTTTTATATATCTTCAAAAGGACGACAATGATGTATTCCACTTTCATATATGAATATGGTTTACAAATGCCGATACTCAAATTCAGAAGCTAGAATCCAGTTTAAGGTGAATTCGAATATTTGGAACACTTCATGTCCAACTCAAATGTCACACGCAGCATAATGTGTACTCCCATTTAGATATGTACACAAGCGATGTATCAAGATTCAAATACCGGGTCAATCAACCAAGAATGTATAGACTAACAGACATATAAACACTTATAGAGTATATGGATCAATAATATTAACTAGCATACATAACCCAGGCCGCTGTACTTTTCTTTGCTACAACAGCATCCTTTTTTTTAGCCAAGCTACTACAGCATCTTGGCCCTTTCCGATGTGTGCCACTTATGGTATATCTATACTACTATTATTGTTGAATGCACATTCAGCCCGATTGGCATATTTGTAGGTCTGGTACAACAATCAAAATGAAATGTCTCCGAGTCTTATCAATAAATACAGACTTGTGCTCAAATAAAATTACAAACAAAAAAAACAAAAAACAATTATTACATGATCTCTAAAACAAATGGTTTGATTGATTACATGAACAAACAACACAAAGGTTATTCAACGATGGAAAGAACATTTCACATATGATTTACCAAGTGGGAATTTAATTTCCTTTTTTTCCTTCAAGACCTTAACAATGTGGTCAGTCTCAGCTTGCTTTGTTTTGAAATCCACCAAATATTTAATGGTTGTCTTGAGTACTGCTACTGATTGTGCTGTTTGCTTCCTCAACATGTCAACTTCATATCTAAGTGCAGAAGCAGAATCTCTTTCTACCACTAGTTTAGCCTCTAGAGCATCAGCAGTTGGCAATTCATAATGCACGATTGGGCCCGTGCCACTGCTGTGGGATGATACAACGTCCATGGGGACCTCGCTCTTTGATCTTGGGCTAACCTATTTTGCCATTAAAGTTCCGATTGGATTCAGAAAAGTTGAAGTTAGCAAAACATCTCAACTAGGAGTTATAACAGCAAACCAGTTAAACAAACAAGGAATTAAAGAGTTTCAATTCGATGCTGAAAAGTAGTTATTAACATCATTGTAACCTGTTGTTGGAGCAGCAAAGCAGTTAAACAAAAAAGTACCTATTTAAGTTCAGGCAAACAGGTAATTCTTAACAGTAAGTATCAAACACATAGACAGGCGCAGTCTATAATAGGATTAACAGGCTGTGACATTATGTAATCAGCAGCAAACTAAATTAAGCCAAGCAACAAAATTGAACAATTTTGCAATAAGTGGCTAACTAAAATTCCGAGAAGCAGCTTACTGAACTTACGCTAGTTCTTCGTACAGGCACACTGCAACTTCTTTTTCGCTTACAAGGTTGTACGAAGGAGTCCATGGCATCAGTTGCTTGGATACGCAGTCCCAATACTTCTTTCTTCCCACACTGCATTGGTAAGTCGAATGGTTAATCTGGTAAGATGGTGCGTCCTTGATATGTTATATGAGGACGTGTAGTCAGACTAGTTGTAGCCACACACATTACACTGGCTTTTACTGTATATTTCATGCGATTACTTTTGGCATATCGAGATCTAAGCAATCTACAATAGGATGAAAAGACTGGCATCCTTCACATTATTGGCAAACTCAGTTCATAGAAACAAGCAATTCAACCATTATGTGGGTAAATCAAAAGCGCCACTGGAATATTTTTCACTACCCCTATCATACACGCTAAAAGGGGCGACGCCACCATAGGGGCTGGTATGGGCGGCCGCCTCGAGTGGCTCGAAAGTGTGCACCTAGTTTGAGTCATCCAGGTTGGCCCAGGCTAGATTTGTTCGTCCCAACGCACGAGCAGGCAATGTAAAAAATGAAGAAAAATGTTTCAATTTGGATAGGCCAATAACATAAGTGCAAGGCAGGCCCTATAGCAGGCTCGCGGCACAAACGAGCGCCTCCCATATCGATCGACAGCAGGAAAAATCCCAATTCATCCGCTCCAGCCTCCAGTCTGGTTCACTCCTAACCTAGCCGCCGCTGGACAGACCGACACAGCACTTCCTCGCGCCCTCATTGGAGGGCGGTCTCCGGGCTTCAAGCGAACGGAAGGACAAGAAGATGAAGATCCAACCCTGGGTGTAGCCTGCATGGGAGGCAGCGGCGGCAACACGGGCATGGCATCGAGCTTGCGCAAACGGACAGTCGCAGCTTGCAAGAGTAGCATGCGCAACGAGCAGGTACATCACATCCCTGATTATATCTAATTCAACTCTTCAATTTCTGGCCAATAGTTAAACCTGACGGTGTTGTAAAACTACTTGTATGTAGGGAATCTATGAGAAAATGAAACCAATTTCTACTTATTTTATAACTCCCCCAATCAATACTGAACTGACTGAATCTGATGAATCTAATCAAGTTTTCGGTGCAAACATCCAAGCTCATGTTGTTCTTGAGCCTGAAGTGTCTAATGAACAGACTGGTAATGAAGGATTTGATGCAAACATTTTACATGGTCCTGGTGATGAACATATAGTATCTAATGAGGCATCTAATGCAAGCATTTTTGCAAGCTCCCATTGAAGGATTTAGTGTCTAATGATGATCTACTATGTTGAGAGAGACATAGAGATTTGCAGGCATTGATGACAAGCAAATTATAATGCATTTTCATGGCTTGAGGAAACGTCGAGGCCATCTACCAGAAAGTCCCTATATCATGACAATGTAGCATAAATACTTTTCTAATCTGTTGTTTGAAACTATTGGCATACTTGTGCAGGATAGATATATTGATATGCAGTTTGCGCACTGGTTATAGGTGCAATTACACTTCGATATTTTCAGCCAGAGAACGAATAATTCAAGCAGGTACAGACCATGTTTGTAGTCCTTGTACACCATGTTGCATTTTGTGTTTTTTGGTGCTTGCATCATTTAGTGTTTACAATCTTAACTACTTTGGATCATTAGCTGGTTTTCAAAGTGCATGTAGCTTCACATTTCTCAAGTTATGTTGATTTCCGGAGTGCAAGTGCCTTCATATTTTTTAAGTTAAATGTTCGCCCCTGGTAACTTGAATTCATGGATCCGCCACTGCACACAAATCATACACGAATGCTAGTACGAATTGAATGAAATGCAGGGACTTACGCTAGCTCGTTGTACAAGCTCACTGCAGCTCTGCTTGCGCTTGGGATGTTCCATGTACAAGTCAATGTTACCACTTGCTTGGATGTGCAGGCCTTGCATCCCCCTCTGCATTTTTGACACGGCGAATGGCTGATCAAATAAGAGGAATCGACCTTGCTGTTGTACCGGAGGACAGATACTTACAAGGTTATACGGGTGTGCAGGATGTGTACCAGATCCCGTAGCACCATCACGCTTCGCTAAAAAATGGATTTGCTTGTTTCAGATGGTATCTCCAGAAGAAATAAGAGTTAAAGTCAGAGTTGGATAGGCGTGTAAGCTAAGAGAGCAGCGAAATGATATCTAAACATCGTCGGAACAGTGCACAAGGGAGTGATGTGTGGATACCTAGTTTGGGACGGCATTTGGGCATGCTCGCCTAGCTAGAGTGCGGGTCACTTCAGAGCCGTTGAGGGTGATGCGCTGGCGTTGGCTAGCCGCGCACGCATGCAGATCTTGAGTGGAGGTGAAGCCCCAGCGGCCTCGGGGGGCGGAGGCGTGACGATGTGCTCGGTGAAGTAGCCCCGGTGAGCTGGGAGACGGCGTCGGTGAGGCGCACCTGATGCGGTGGATGTCGGTGTCTATGAGGCACGTCGGTCGCGGGGGCCGACGTTGTCGGTGGACCACCCGATGCGGTGGACGAGGGCGTAGATGAGGTAGCTCCGGTGCGATGGTGAAGTGCGACCGTCGTCTTCGTCGTCATCGTCCGGCACAGAGGTGGGGAAAGAGACGAGACGAGGGGCGATTCGAACTTGGGGCCGCCAGATATTTCAATCCGAAACATGGAAACGCGAACTTATTTTGTCGTCGTCCTTTTTTTGGGGGGGGGGAGGGGGAGGGAGGGAGGGGGTGGGTGGCTGGGTGCTAAGCGTCCGTCCGACACACGCGACCACCACGACACGACCCTGGTCTGCCTGGTGCGCCTACATTTGAGAATGCAAACGAATCTTCTTTCATTTGCAAACGAATCTGTAAGTATTACCATGCCCGTGTTTTCCTTGCAATAATTAGTCATTCAAAACGAGATACTATAAATTAATTAGTGAGGAGTTATTTGAAGAAAAAATCGAAATGGTATCCACGGTATCCACGCTAACGTGGATTAGAGTGTGTGTCACATAATTAGTTATTTGAATTAGAGTGTGTGTCACATAGAGATCTCCAATTCTAACATGGATTTCGCATTTCACTGTATCCACTCTACTTTTTTAATACTAATTCATATGTATATGATGAACATCATGGTAGTGAGAAAACTTTTGGATGGATTCAAACATATGACCTACAAAATAGCACAACAAATCAAGTCAATGTCAACTTTTCGAAACCTAGTATGGCACGAATTCGAAATAATTACCCATATGCATGGTCCTCAGTTCAAATCTTACAATGTACACCGAATTTAAACATGGATATTAAGTCTCGTACTATACATTCAAATGTTGTTTTTTGCCCGCCCCCCCCCCCCCCCCCCCGCACACACACTACATACTTCCTGTATCGGTCAATCTTCCCCTCCTAACCACCTTAGGAAGCTATCAGTTTCCAACACAAATCCATTCTTTCTCTCCATGTTTCGATCTCTAACTCTCTCAACTACACAACCCCCTTTTTCCACTCTGTTACGAAATGTATTTACCTCACACACCCGACATTGCACCCCATGCTGATCTCTCTCTCTCTCTCTCTCTCTCCCACTCCCTCTCACCCTCTCGGGCTAAATACATGCATTGCCTATCTAGCCCCCCAACCTCTCATGCGCATGCACGTACGTTGTCTATCTAGGTCACTCCCTCGAGACTGTCTCACTCTTTCTTCCGCACGGCGGGCCACACTCGCTCAATCTCGCTCTCTTTATCTAAGTCTCGTTTAACCTCGTTTTCTTTCACACACAAATGATATATCTCCCTGTTCGGGACTCGATCGACACACTCTATACTCTCTCACGCAGATTGTCTATCTAGGTCAGTCCATCGAAGCCGCCCCCACTCTTTCGACCTCATGGCGGGCCACAGTTGCTCTCTCTCTCTCCCTCTCTCTCTCCGTCTCTCTCTCTCTCTTTGTATGTCTCGATTGACCTCACTCTTTCTCGGACAAAAATGATATATCACCATGTTTGAGCCCAATTCGACTTATTAACATTGTATACTCTCTCATGCACATTGTCTATCTAGGTCACGCTCTCCAATCAGTCTCACTCTTTTGATCGCACGACGACCCTATGTGATCGATTGACCTTGCTTCCTCCCACGCACAAAATATATCTACACGTCTGTGACTGGATCATCTCTCAAGCTCTATCTTATAGCCCTCACCCTTGCCAAAAGCTCAATCGGACAATATCTCTCCAGAGCATATATATTTGTTCAATGAATGTCGGACCACACTCACTTTGTCTCTCTATCTATATGTCTCTCGATTGACCTCGCTTTCTCACGCCGTATCTTCCACATATTGAAGCTACCTCTCCATCCCTCGCAAAGCCGGAGCTATTTACATTGCGAGGGGCACTCCAACCTTGGATTAATTTGTGTAGGCATTTATTCCGGTCGGTTTAGATTATATTTTCATAGCATTCGGCCCACAACTACTCGAAACATCGTTGCAACCCCCGCAACTCCCCTAGTTGATTTCCCTCTGGCTCGGTCATCGCTCTCTCGCACGTCCTTTCTCGCCTTCAACGTCGCACCATGGTATTATTGCAAAAAACTCTGTTGTTCTCTTCAATTATTATAAATAAGCTACAAAACTACACACCGATAGTCCACTTGGAATGGAACAAATTTCGACCCACAAATTAAAGTGCTACAAACTACACACCGAGGGGCCCACATGTCATGAAACAAATTTGGACCCATATACAAATTAAAAAATAAAGCACGAGGATCGAACATGTGACCAGGGCCTTCAAGCCGCACGTCAATAGGCAACATACGTAGAACAACAATGTTTGTTGTACCTCCCTTTGTTCACATAATGTTTTTATATTACCACAGCCTATTTAAATGATAACATGTAATATTATTTTTAGTACTATTCTCCTTCACTTACTGGTGGGTTCCATGTGTGCTCTCTCTCTCCTCCCCGTCTGCGTTTAGACGCACGGACAAACACGAAGAACTCGCGGGCGATGTTGTCGTTGACCATATCTGGACGCGTTCACAAGTTACGGCACCAGTTTCATGTGCTAGCAGCACTAGTCAGTGTGTACGTGCAATGCACGTTAATTTGGAAGTATATTAAGTGCATGCGGATATTAAGTAGGATATTATTTGCGTGTTATTATATGATTAGCACTATTTTTGGCGTGAAATTAACTACACGCTAAACATGTTGAGCCCTCGACATTGAAGCAGTCTAGGTCGTTGGATAACAAGGAATACATCTGGCTTGATGATGTTTTATATTTAATTTGATACGGCTATAGCAGAACATTCAATCGATCAAACCATAAATTTCGTTCAGTCTGACTCCGACTTTAAATTATACGACGATCGGTCTAAAATAAACGGAAATGATTAACGTTCGGATTTTAAGCATGGCAATCCGAACGTTTTTCATGGCAAATTTACGCGGCGGCAGCGGGGGCATCTTGCGGTGGGAAGCGGCTCCTCTGCCGTGCTCTGTGTGTCGTCGGGCCACTGACCGACGGCGACGGCGGTGCCTTGTGCCGTTGTTGGCGTACTCCTGGACGTTGGCCTAGCTTCAAGGAAGGCCAAAATGTTCTGGACTTCGGAGCGAGTCAACTGGCGGGAGGAGGCGACTGGCGTTCGTGCAAGGAAGCGGTCGACGACGGCCATCCATCCCGCTGAGGGGGGCACTAGCACTCGCGCGGGGACAGGCGTTGTCAACTGCGCGGCGGAGCCATTGGTGTGCACGGGCACCGGCACAGGCGCGCACGCCAGTGCACGCGCAGGCGCATGCGCTGGCAGGTGCCCGGGCACCGGCACGGGCGTGCGCATCAGTGCACGCGCAGGCACATGCACTGGCAGGTGCACAGGCGCGTGAAAGTCGGCGGGGACCTCATAGAACCCCGTGGCATCAAGCTCAGCGACAATGTGCAGCTCCCAGCCCATCAATGCCACGGGGATGGGCGCTGGCGCAGTCGGGGCGACGATAGCCGGAACGGGAGCGGGGACAGGTGCGGCGTCTTCCCGCAAGGCCAGTTCAAGCTCGTCCCAAAGCGCCTTATGTTCTTGAGACTCCGGCTGGGTGTCTTCCTCAGGAAACTGGAAGACTAAGGGCAGACCATCGTGATGCGGCATGGCGTACGTTTAGGTCAGGCTGGTTGGAGGTAGACGACAGGAGAATCGGAGAGGAAGAGAGAAGATTGTAGCGATACCAGGTAATGCAGGGTTGATTTTAAACTGCGGCGCCGGCAACATTAAAAGTGGGAGCAGTTGGGACGAAGGTGGGCGGTGGAGCCTGGTCAAAGGGCTCGCCTCCCGGTGAGCCTGCACAGCGGTCTGCTCGCACGCCTCCCTGTCAGCCGGCGCAGCGGTCTGCTCGCACGCCTCCCGTCGACTCACACTCTTGCTCCGACGACACCTGCCGATGAGAAGTGGGACTCATGGCGGCACGTAAACGCCCACGCTTTCAATAGTGAAAGTGTTCACCTTAACGTGACAGGTCTTTGTTCCAAAATACCTTGGCTCTTCATTTGTGCAACTTGTCATAAGCAGCTTGTCTCAAATTGAAGAAAAAATTACGAAGTAATATTTGTGCCATATCACGTGACCATGCTCAGTTTCAAGAATTTATGGCCACTTTTGGATTTTTTGAAATTTAAGATCCAGGATTCGAAACAATATCATAACCTGCATCATGCAATAAATTTTCAAGCCATACATCTGTCCTGTTGTATTTCTTAAGAAAGGATTTGGTCAAACATTTTGCTTAGTTAGACTTTAGACAAGTTATATATGCAGAGCAAAAGGATAATCCCTCCGTACCAGTGCATTGCCTGAAAGTACTAGGCACGAAGAAATGGGCTCAATTCCGTGCTCATCCTGGTGTAGTAGTAGTAGTACTAGGCAATGCAGTTGACGAGTGACCTTGGCGAGCGGCGACCGAGGGAATTGAACCGTGCTCGGCACGGTAGGTAACGTTGTCTAGTTACTAAAGCATCCCTCCGTTCTTCATCGGTAGTCATTATGGACCGGGGACACGAGGGGAATTTCCTAGGGCTGGAATTCTGGCCGCCAAATATTTCGACTCGAAACGCGGAGGCTCGACTGGTTGGGGTTGCCTAATGTGCGTACCACGCACGCCACCAGAAGGACACGAGCCCAGTTTTTTTAGGATCAACACGAGCCAAGGTTTGGCTGGTACGCCGTTGGGTTCTACCATTCGAGAATACGAAAGGAACCTTCTAAATTGCCGAACGAATCTATGTGTATTACAATGCCCGTATTTTCCTTGTAAATACTAATCTCAACGTGGTAATTGATTTATGACGAGTTGTTGAATTAGAGTGAGTTTGTGATATAGTGATCTCAACGTGGATTTCACATTTCATGGTATCCCTGGTAAGTTTTTCAATGCAAATTCAAATTTAAAAGATGAACAATATGGAGGTGAGAAAACTTTGTATGTATCAACCATATGACCACACACACACACACACACACACACACACATACACACACAGAGAGACACCCAGACACGAACACAACAACAATCCAATAAGTATAGTGCATCTATTTTTCCAAACCATGCATGTATGACACGAATTCAAAAATACTCCTTCTGTTCCTAAATATTAGTCTTTTAGAGATTTCAACAAGCGACTACATACGGAGCAAAATGAGTGAATCTACACTCTAAAATATGTCTATATACATCCATATGTGCCAGTCCACTTGAAATCTCTAAAAAGACTAATATTTAGGAACGAAGGGAGTAAAATATAAGACATGCATGGTCCTCAATTCAATATTTAAAACGAACATGAAACTGAAACATGAATATTAAGTCTAGTACTACAGTACATGCAAATGTTGTGTTTAATTAGGCGGAGCTATGATTGTCGGGGGTCACCCCCTCGACCTTAGATAAAATTGTGAAGCTCTGTTTAGGGTTGTTTAGATTATATTTGTCCCCACCCTCCCAACCACCTATTGGTTGTGCACCCCCACCCCTCCTCCCCGGGAGAATATCATGTGCCCCCATACCTTAGATGCTATATGCCGATACGAGTTGGTTGGAGCTTGTAGATCTGAGATATAGCAGCTCACATGATGTCTTAATATTTTTACAGGAAACCTTGATGGGTTTGAGAATTGCACACAATTTGTACAAAAACAACTCAGATGCCCTTGGATCCCATATCCAACGACCTCGAAGCTCGTATCACCGTAGCATCTAAGATGAAGGAGGACATCATATTCTCCTATATGTAAGAATATCATGTGCTACCACACCTTAGATGCTTTGGTGATACAAGCTCTTCGGAGCCGTTGGATTTGTGACCCAACACCTCCTCGATGGTTCGAATGGTTTTTTGCAGAAAAGCCCCCAAAGAGTTCGGCCACTGCTTACAAGCACAAAGACTACTCAGATGCCATTGGATCTCAGACCAAACGACCTCGAAGCTCGTATCACCGTAGCATCCAAGCTGCGAGAGCACCTTATGTTTTCTCGCATGGGAGAATATGAGGTGATCCCGCATCGTAGATTCTATGGTGATACGAGTTCATGGAGATCTAACGGCCCACAGTAGGAGGTTTGAATGTTTTTGCAATATATGGCTGAGAGAGTTTGGGAATTGCGCAGAAAGTACAAGTACTACGCATGTGCCATCTGATCACTGATCATACGACCTAGATGCTCATATCACCGTAGCGGGTAATTAAGCTACGGGGAGCACCTAATATGAGCAACGGACAGCCGTTGGATCCAAGATGCAGCGGCACACACGAGGCCTGAATGTTTTATTTGCAAAAAAACTTTGGAGAGTTTGGAAATTGCGCATAATTACAAAGACTACTCCCAAGCCATTGGATCTCACTTCCAACGGTGTAAAAACTCGTATCACCATAGCATCTAAGCTGCGGGGTGGATGTGATATTCTATGCCGCTATCATTTTTGTTCGTAAACTTGCAAAATACGTGTAACTTGTGCCGTTACTTGTCTAACCGCGCAAAGTGTTTCTTCAAAAAAACCATCCTACACTAAAATATATGAACAACACACGGGGTTCCCACTAGTCATTAATCAAATTTGGACCTAAAACTAACAAATCCGAAAGACGAGATTCGAACCGGCAACCTGGACTACAAAGCGTAAGTCGATAGCCTGAAACAACAACGGTTGTTGGCTTTGTCCCATAACTTGATTTTATACAGTGTTACGTTGAGTAGAGTAGAGGGAGTGCCTCGTCAACACGTGCATGACCGTTGACTCACTTACTGGTGGGTCCCAGGTCTGCGATCTCTCTCTTCTCTCCATCATCTAACCTTTGCACGGGCACACACGAAGAGCGGCGCTAGCTTGCCGTGGTGTTATTACAACTAAAAAAAGCTTGGAAAATAGAAGAATCGCCTAGAACAAGAGACGTTGTGGCTGGTCGAGATGGAGCTAACCACACCTATCCTCCATGCCATGTTAGCATGGTGAAGCTGTGTGGCTAGTGGGGTGTTTTCGACCGACTGGCTGGGTCCCGAGGTCGAACCATAGGTACTACGTCTGATACAGTAAATTTTTACACGCACATTTTTCCTCCGTGCTGAGACATGGCACACCCTACCGCGCGGTTTCGGGGTCCTCCCTGGTGGTGCACGCATATATTCTTCCTGACGTGGGATGCCCTACCGCGCGTTTTCGCCGAAGCAAGTAAATGAGTCGTCAAATCACGAAAGACCACTTTTCCCGCCGAGTACATCAGTGAAGCATGGTGGCTAGCTAGTTGGGCTAGTTCGACCGATTAGCTAGGCCGCCGCCACATTTTTTTTCACCCCTTTTTTTATCTACTTGTCGGCAGGTAAATTTAAATATCCACCGCGGTGTAGCTCTAGTGTTTGAGTGCGGCAGGATTTTTAATTTTTTGATTGACGGGAGCAGGCACGGCAGGGTTTTTAAATTTTTTGATTGACGGGAGCAGGCGCGACAGCAATTAGTCACGATGACTCCGCCTGTAAAACCCACTGCTCCCTAATGTGAGAAGTCGTCGACTGGTGTTTTACCATGGTGAAAACCAAAAGATTCCCCGCTCCTCGGCTGGCTCCCTCCGCCTTCCCGTAGATTGCATTGCCTTTCAGCCGTTTCGCCCCCTGCATCACCAACATCGGGTGCCTCGAGAAGTAGAGGGACTTCGGTGGTGTTTAGGCGCCCTCTGCATGGGCATGTCCATGTCTCGGCGCAACATGACCGTTGGATCAAACTCATACGGTGCAGATCAGTCACTGTAGCACAAAGCGTGTGGGTGTGTTTGGTTGCATTCTCATCTCAATATACTCCTCTGTCTAGGTGTGTAAGTCACCTTACGAAAAACAAATAATCCCAAAACACTTAGGCACAATACATTAACTCCCTCCCCGTTACTTGTTTTGTGACATATCAACCAATAAGAGACGTGGGTCGTGCATGCTTTCAATGACTTGAGACTAATAAACATGACATGCAGTGGTTAGTTCATTGCATGCAATGCTATTAATTAGCAAAAAGACATTAAGTGTTCTCGTTTTCCTCTCCACCTTGGCCGCAGTGCACAACATGACCGTTGGATCAAACTCAGACGGTGCAGATCGGTCACTGTAGCACAAAGCGTGTGGGTGTGTTTGGTTGCATTCTCATCTCAATATAGTTGTTTCCTCTTCGTGTATTTGTGTTAACCTACTAGTGTGGACTCATGCACCCTTCATGCACTCTGCCAAACACCCAAAAGTGGGTCGAAAAGGGAACTTTTTCTCCCATCCCGTGCACCCTTCATACACCCGCCTAACACTATTCGTGCTTCATATGGTTCATGTTTCGTGGAGTACTGTAGCACCATACTCTCCGTGCGCTATAGACCTAGTTCTGTTAACATTGATCTCACCGTTCATTCTCGACCGGACAGTCGAGAAAGCGGTACTATGTTACTACATTACTGTTCATATAGTTGACATGCGCACAACATCATTTGTTGTCATCATATCTTACTACACTAGCAACAAGATTATCTAGTACTGACGTATGAACCACTGCACATGCCTCGTAGTAGGAGCACTGTGTATGTTCAAGTGGCTGCCGTGTTTTGCACTCCTCCGTCGTAAGAGTGGAAACGCTTGCTGTAATCATTTTTTTTCTTCAGAAAAACAGTGGACACGCTCTACCGTGCGGATCCTCCTCCAGCCATGCCCTAAATTACTCACTTTCGCCGACGTGTGGGACAGCCAGCATCGGGGTCCACCAGCCATGCACTAAATTACTCCGTAGTAGAGTGACGGTAGACTACCCCGGTCGAAGTGCCGTAGTAATGCCCAATGAGCCGTCAAATCACAAAACCCCCTCCTTTCCAGCAGTAAGTTGGACGGATGAAGCAACCATCATTTCACTATTCCCTCTCAGCTTCCTCTCTACCCAACTCGCTTCTCCCTCATCTTGTTCCTCATTTCTTCAAGAAAACCCTGACCTGCTTCTGCCATTCCTCTTCTCTCCCAAAGAAGGAAAGGTGAGCGCATCAATGGTGTTGATTCTGGCCAAGGCCCGGTCTTGCAACCCCAAGACTGATCCTATAACTCCCTCTCTTTTCTTCTTTTGGGTTTGTGATTATGGTTTATTTTCTTTTATTTCTATTTGACAGTTTCTTGATGGACGCTGGAGCACCGGCCGAAGTGATGTCTATGGCTCTGGCCAAAACCGTCGAGGCTCATGGTACGAAGAAGCGGAAGCACCCCGCCGAGACTACCACAGACAAGCTCAAAGCCATCGCCCTGTCCAAGCCCCCCTCTCCAGGATCCCTCATTAAGCAAATCCATGTAATATCTCTTCTTGACGATCTTTTTCTCGATCTTGATCGTGTTTTTCATCTAACACGCAGTACTAGTAGTACAACTTTCTGGGTGATCTTGCATGTGATTTTTGTGTGCCAAATGACGGTTCTAAATTCCTCTTTTGACCAAAACATGCGAGAGGTTGACACTGATTTCTTATAGATTACTTTCAACTACTCCCTCTGTCCCAAATTTCTTGTCTTAGATTTGTCTAGATACGGATGTATCTTATACTAAAATGTGACTTGATACATCCGTATCTAGACAAATCTAAGACAGGAATTTTGGGACGAAGGGAGTACTTTATGAACATCAATGCTACCTTTGAAGAGGATATATTTGCCTCAGTAACTTGTGTTATGGATATTGAAAGTAATCCTTCTACTCTCATGCCTTTGAAGACATGTTCTAGTGTCTTTGTTCACTCATTTCTGTGCGTATATGTAGTCATATATGGAGTATAATATCGAAAATCATCTTATATTTCTGAATGGAGGTAGTAACAAAATATGGTTTCTGTTTGAGTTAGAACCAGGTCCGCGGTGGAGATGAAGTTCTCAAAGTCATGCCGTGTGAACTAGAAGACCTGAGCATGAGTTCTACTGCTAAACTATCCAGCTGATGTGTCCTTGTCGCCACGTGTCCTGAACTAGTGTTTTCCTGTAGCATTGTTGTCAGGCATGTTCTCGAGGCTGTACTTGACCACAACGATTTCCTGGCTGTGCCTTCGATTACGAAGGGTGTGGTTCTTCTAAAGCTTCCCAACAAATCTGATGCGGCCTGTCTTCATAATCATGTTTATGAGTGGAAAGACCACTCTGTTAGGTTCTCCAAGGTTGACGAGATGGTGATGGTGCATGTAGACATCTCTCACGAAGTCCATGGCCTAGTCAGTTATGCGGGGTTCACCCCGTAGGTCGGTGGCAAGAAATAGTATGTAGAGTTTAATTAGTGCAACTTTGCTTGTCTGTAGTAAGTACTATTGTTCAGTACTTGATTTGTGTTTGTGAACCCTGTATTGTTTATTAGTACTGCCGCTTTTGGTGTGTGGTCAGTCCTGAGAACAGTCTATGTTAATGTCTGTCCACTCAATTCAGTCTGTATATTTTGAAGTATCCAGATCATCTTTTTTTTGTGAGGGCGGTCCAATATCTGTATGCATTGCAGGGTTTATCACACCCACCAGGATTTCCAGTCCCATGGATGTTCGGTCCATACGATTAGTCACGACCTTTGGACTGTCCTGCTTGTGGGAGTAGGAGGGGGCCCTGCATGCCACCCGTAGTTGGACGATCAATCTTCTGTTTAGTACTTCAACATAGTGATTTCCTGGTAAGGATTCACTCGTGCCACATCAAGTAAATCTTATTGATTTAATGTCATGTTTTCTTTCTTTTCCTACAATTTTACGATGCAGGTTTTGCCATGTGACATTCATCACAGAATAAACCATTTGGTTTGCTCTACGATGGCTATTTTTGCAGGTTTCACTTCTTATGTCATGTCAGTAACGAAGGCACTGTCCATCACGTATATTACTGGAAAAAATTGGATCAGTCTGTTGTCTGAGTACAAACTGAGTACCTATGATGAACTGCAGTTTGGTTTAACAAAAACGCCAAAATTAGTCCTTCTCGCGTTTAAAAGAAATGAAGAAAAAAACTGGATCACGCTCACGAAGCCTAGTCAAGTTAGAAAGCTGAACATAGCAGACCAGACACGATCGCCGTTGCAAACAAAGAATTCCTAGAGCAATGAGGGAGTCGTTCAACAATCCGGGCGACAGCGGCCAAGTTTCTCTTACCATGCGCAACCTTGGTGTGAATGAACCTGCTCAATATACCGTAAGTACAAACGATGGTCGCATGATGATTGATGCTAAAGGATGGTCAAGGTTCAAATCTAAATCATATCTTGCGGTAGGGGATGATCTCAAAATCGAACTTTCTCGGCAAGGAGAGCTGGTCCAAATCAACTTTGAAATTCTTCAGTAGCAGCACGCAACTGCCGAACTGATCTATCGTACGAGAGATTTTGATGTAATAATCTGGCATGGTGAAACCAGTGTCATGTGTATATAAGTAATACAACAGTATTATTTATCACATGGTATATCGTTGATAGAATTGCAACTCTCATTGCTGTTGAGGAACTGTCGTTCGATTTCATTCCAACAGCTGTCGTGCTTTATTCAATTTTGTGTATTCGCCTTGCGAAAGCATCTAAAACCAGCGCCGTAGCGATCGATTGCAATATGAAAAGCGCTGAGGTAGAACACATGGGCCCCCAAACATGCAGGGTGGGCATGCGGCCCAAAGTCCAGAACCGTGAGCCTGTCTGAGTATTATATTCTCAGCTGAACCCCCATAATGCTCGTGCGTTGCACATAACATCAAGATGCATTTGTATGAGTATTTTATCTTGTGAGAGAAAAGGATGAACGAGGGAAGGCCTTATTTGCAAATGTGGAGAGGTGTGTGGGTACCTTTTTGCAAAATTGCCATAGTTTCCTTCCTAACCGTCAGATATAAATCGGACGACCTATATTGCAGGATGGTAGGCACACCATCATCACCAACTCGTCTATATTGTGTTAAAAACAACTCTGTTTTTTATAATTATATATGTTATATATATTCCCCTTGATTTTTCTTATGTATAAAGTTGTGATATAAAAGATCTGTATATTTCTTTACAGAGGGAGTATCTCTCTGTCAAAAATATATTTTTGTGTAACTAGTTACTCCTGTCTTTCTACTTCCTTTCGCTGATATGTGGGGCATCAGGCAGCTGGGTGCACGTGCCATATGCACAAATGAGAGTGCACAACTGCACGGTAGACACACCCCGGTCGTAGCGCCGCAGTAATGCCCAATGAGCCATCAAATCACAAACCCCCCCTTTCCAGCTTTAGCAGCAAGCTGGACGGACGAAGCGGCAATATTTCACTGGGCCTGAATCCCCTTCTCCCTCGTCTGCTTGTTCAGAGAAAACCCCCTCTCGGCGATTGCATAGGGTTTTCTCATGGAGAACCAGGTACGAATTCTTCATCCATCCCCGATAAATCCAAGTCCCTTGGTCGCGGGTAATCCTAGGATGGCAGCTGTCGCCGTTGATGCATTTTTCTTCCTACTGAATCTAGTGTGTTTCATTTGCAGTGCCCAAAGTGCAAGGACCCTACAGGTTTCTGCGCCCTCAGCGAGACACCACACTTGTTCCTTCTCATCCTAACACAGGATTTTAAAACGCGCACAGTATGTTCCTAGAATCCTCTTTTCTAGCCGGGAGGGTGGGGTTTTTTTGAACATGATGTCGACTAATTTGGAAATTTGGATTGCTATATTTCGATAAAAGGTACTACCAGTACGATCGTCAACACTGACGTGAAGGAGGAAGTTATTTCTAGATTTGGATAGGGAATACATTGTGTTCTCATATTATTTTTCCTGCTGTGCATTATTTGCTCTGCCAGAACACATGTACTCAAGATGCTCGGCCTTGCCATAACTGAATACACCAGTTTAATGGTCACAGTGAAGACAAGCCATGGATATAAGTTCTGAGTTGGGTTCATGAACCAAGAAGATCGCTACTTTTCTTATGGCCGAACTTGGATAAACTTTCTCAAGTGTTACGGACTGAAAGTTGGCGCACAAATGTTGATGGAAATAGCAGAACCTGGTCTCATCTTCACTGCGATCTTCCACCCCGATGTCGTTCCAATTGTTCATCCATGTTAGTTTTGTATCTGGTTCTTGCTTGTTGCCTCAATAACTTCTTAATCCACCTATTCTGTCTAACTAATCACAATTTAACTTTAGAAGTAGCAACGAATCTCTCACGAAGATGCTACTTCTAACTAATATTTTCTTATAATTGGTGGCACGTGTAGGTTTTTTCAGAGTTAAGCAGGCTGCTCGTTTATTATTCTGTAACAACTGGGCTGTTACTGATGGCACTGAAGTTGACTGGGATGACATCCACAAGTTCCTACACTTTATTGATCATCTTGAGGTCCTTGTGGGGCGTTTCAATGGTGGAAGGCCACGTGGGATATGTGTGCCACTGCTGCACTCGTTGAACAGATCCAACTGTGTCGAGAAACTTATGGTATGAGCTATTTTCTGTTATATATGTTGTTCATAAGCTATTGCTTATACACAGTTTTACAGCTGTGATCTTCTTGAAACAGAAACTGCCCAGTTCTATTGTTCCTATATAGATGCCTGACCATGGTCGGGTCAGACTTGCGCTTGGTCACAACATGATGTTTATGTCGACCTACTCCATTCCCCTTGGAGGTGAAAAGATACTTATTCATGGGTGGTCTCAAATAATGAAGGCCCGTCCATCTTGGAGAATAGGACATAAGATTATGTTCCTGCTTTTCCATGGCTCTAAAGCAAATATCCTGTTTATTGACCACATTGCGAGATGAAGCCACTTTCAGAAGGTTGTGGATGCGCGGGGTGGCGCCTGGGCCTTGTCCTGGGGCTTGGAGACCTCACCCTTGGTTAACTGTATGCAAAGTAGCACTGTTCGAGGCGTGCTTTGTACGGTTGAACCTGTATAAGTTCTCATACTGCTTTCAGCTATGGTTATTATTTGCCCCTGCTGGTTTCAGTTAAGGTTGTTAAGTACTCCTGCTGCTTTTACAGTCTGTCGTGTTTCTTCAGTCCAGTCTTCTTCCAGCCGCCAAAACCAAACCAGCGCCGGCGGGGCCGCCTGCTTCCGCCTCCCACGGCTGGCTGCGCCTCAGCGCACGCATTGCCGCACCACCGTCTCCTAAATCGTTAACACCAACGTCCGAGGCCTCGCCATCGTCCTCCGCGCGCTTTGGTGCGCTCGCCGCGGCGCCGCCCTCTCGCGTTGTCAACATGGTCAACAAACAACAGGAATCGGCAGAAGTACATGGAGAGGATGACAGTACGGGCCCACCATGTCAGCGTATGGAAAAATAAAATGCTTCCTCCTAGTGTTTTCCTGACATCTGGGGCCCACGACATTGTGAGTGTATATAGTCAATACACAAGAGAACAGCACAAGATCGGTTGACACCTGGGACGTAGCTGCTCGAGCAGTATTTTTTGTTATTGTTGAGACGAAGCAGGGTTTGAACTGGGCTGTGGTCCGTCTAGCCCAAGCTTATATTTTATGTTCACCATGTAACCAGCCCAGCTATTTTTTCTTTATGAAAATGAGCCCAGTTTATTTTTTCTGAAGAATACCCAATCCAGGCCAATTTATTTTTCTACGCCCTGATGGGTTGCAACTCTTTCAAGACGCCTGCAAAATCTTGAAAGTAATATGAAATTGGTTGTAAATATAAAAACAGATGACAAATTGGCAATTACTTTATAATTTCTGAATTTTTTCACATTTTCAGATTCCTATTTCAGTGGGCATTAACCTAATTTAAATATATCTTCAGAGTACTTTAAATCTGGCTCGACATTTCGGTATTAAAAATAGTTGGGAACCCACAGAAATATGCGAAATTGGGCCTGGCCAACCAAAAAAACAGACTGCAATAAATTCCATAAGAATCGTAGTGAGCTATATATAAATTATTAAAAAAAGAGGGAATGGTCTGACTTATGGGCCTATTAAGTTAACGCATATGCAAGATTTTTTTAGTTATTATATACGTCAACAAAGCAGACGTAACCGTTGGATGTCAATCCAACGGCCGTCGTGTTTCTTCAATCTCTGATCTTCTTGCTCCAGCCGCCAAATCCAGCGCCGGCGGGACCGCCTGCTCCCGGCTCCCGTGCAGGCCTCACCGCCCCCTACTACTCCCACCGCTGGCCAGGGCATCCCTCTACTCACCCACACCCCCTGTTATTCTGCGGCGACGGTAGCCTCACACCGCAGCCGAACCAGTGAACCCCCGTACTCCTCTCCGCGTGGGCATCCACTGCCGCATCTTCCCCGGCTCCGCGTCATCCCCTTCCTAGGCCTCGCCGTCATCCACCGCCCTGGTGCTCTCGGCGCGGCGTGGTCAACGTGGTCAAGGAACGACTTCCATCGGAAGAGTACTGTCATGGAGAGGCTGACAGCTGGGTCCACAGCAGCCGCAAGGAAGTGCCTCCTTATTACGCGGAAAATAATTATTCCTCCACGTGACAGCAGGGACCCACCGGACGGGCCACCGTACTTGGCAAAAAAAACGTTTCCCCCCTGACTGCTGGGACCCACCGGGCGGGCCACCGTATTTCGCGAAAAGAACATTCCCCCCGCTGTCAGCTCGAACCCACCGGAAGTGCCTCCTTATTACGCACAAAAAAATGAATACTCCCCCTGCTAGCTGGGACCCAGTATAGTGGGAGGCTGACTTGTGGGCCTACTAAGTTGACAGGGACGGAGGGCTTTGTCAACTTAGTCAATATGCACGATTCTAGCTCCAGTGACCGTGCGGTGTCCATCCAACGGCCGTAGTGCTTCTTCAACCTCTGGTCTTCTTGCTCCAGCCGCCCAAACCAGCGCCGGTCGTGCCTCGTGCTCCTGCCTCCCGTGGCCGGTTGTGCTGCCGCGGAGGCCTCACCGCCCACTACTACTCCCACCGCTGGCCAGGCCATCCCTCCACTCACCCACACCCCTTGTTATTCTACGGCGACGGCAGCCTCACACCGCAGCCGAACCAGTGAACCCTCGTACTCCTCTCCGCGCGGGCTTCCACTGCCGCGTCTTCCCCGGCTCTGCGTCGTCCCCTTCCTAGGCCTCGCCGTCGTCCACCGCCTTGGTGCTCTCGGCGCGGCGTGGTCAACGACCGACTTCCATCGGAAGAGTACTGTACGTGGAGACGCTGATAGCTGAGTCCACGGCCGCAGCAAGGAAGTGCCTCCTTATTACGCGCAAAATAATTATTCCTCCACCTGACAGCGGGGACCCACCGGACGGGCCACCGTATTTCATGAAAAAAAACATTTCCCCCTGACTACTGGGACCCACCAGCTACATCTTCGCACACAAGGAAGTGCGTCCGGGCAAAAAAAAAAGATTCTCCCCCCTAACTGCTGGGACCCACCAGCTACATCTTCACATGCAAGTGTCTGACAGTCGGGACCCACCTGGTCGAAGCGTACGTAGCGTTGTAATTCTGGTCGCGAACGTGTACGTACATACTGGTCGATGTAGAGGGGCGCGCGTGTCGTAGCAGAGGCGCGCACGTAGCATGTACACGTACGTACAGCAACCACGGTGCAAGAAAGTAAATACGGCCACGTACGTACATACGGGCGGGGTCTCGAACGCCTACTCGTGCGTACGCATGGCCAGGGCTCGTGTACATGGCTGGATCAGAATGGAGAAATAGCGTCGTCGTCGTGTTCATGGGGAGAGAACCTGCTGGGTCGGAACGAAATGCGTCGTCGTGTTCATCGGGAGGGCTTGGACGGAACAGCCGATGGAAAAGAGGTCTGGCGTACCGCAGAACGGAGGAAACGGCCTTGTGTTCGACCGGCCACGTTCGAAACGGGGCCTGTTCATCGGGAGGGGTCTGGCGTACCGCAAAACGGAGGAAACGGACCTCGAAAGGATAGGAATCTCCTTTGCTGAGTTTTCTTCTCCAGCGGATGTAGCGGTAAAAGATTCTATTCTTTCTGCGGTCTAGTTACGTCTTTCCTCTCCCTATCTAAAGAGCTCTATTAACATAGACCCTCTCCTGACTCTCTATCATTTTAAGAAAGCAGCAAATCCTTCTCTCTATTCTACTATCCGATCTCGTCTGTTGAAAATCGATCTGAAATATGGTCATATCTTCGTTATCCCAATAGTAAACCTTCTTACTTCTCTTCGCATCTCGAAAGACACAAAAGATCTGTTATTAGCTTATTTATAAGCTGTCGAAGGTCCTTAAAAGCCTTGATTTGTGGCTTACGGCTTACTTGCCTTTTCCCTTAAAGCCTATATAGACAGACATAGACTGAGGGCATTCTGGGCATCCATGCTCCTGGCAATGGCAAGATCCGAGATGTCAGTTGCTTGTCTTCAAGCCTCAACCTTATTCTGACTCCTACTAGGGCAATCAGGTTTAAGTTAAGCCCGAACAGCTTAGTTTTCCACTTCTCTTCCGACACAAGCTTCTTTGCCAAGCCTTCCCCATCAACTGGAAATCCAGTAAGCCTACAAAATCCCTCGAATTGGATAACGGAGGAAACGGACCTCCTACGGTCGAAACGGGGGTCCTATTGATCGGGAGGGGTGTGGCGTACCGCATAACGGAGGAAACGGACTTGTGTTGGAGCGCTACGGTCGAAACGGGGGTCCTGTTCCTCGGGAGGGGTGTGGCGTACCGCAAAACGGGACTCCACGGGATACTGTTCATCTCCACCGTCGACCCCCTCCAGCCTCCACGGGCTACTGTTCATCCACCGTCGACCTCCTCCAGCCTCGACCTGCGACTATTCATCCACGGGCTCCTGTTCATCCAGCCTCCACCGCACGCTACTCCACCGGCTACCGTTCAACCAGCCCTCTCCACGGGCTCCTGTTCAACAACCCCTCCACGGGATACTGTTCATCCAGCCCTCCACCGTCTACTGTTCATCCTGCCCTCCACTGGGTGGTCCTATTCATCCTGTCCTCCACGGGGTCCTGTTCATCTAGCCCCAACCGGCTCGATCAATCGGGGTACTGTTCATCCAGAGGCAACACCACGGGGTCCTGTTCATCCACCCCCACCGGGAACTGTTCATCCAAACCCCCCAGCAACGCTCACTGTTCATCCAGAGGTAGCATCGATCGGCTTCAGTTAGCAGCAGTAGCGAAGTAATCGCTCGATCGAGTTCAGTTAACAGCCATCGATCGATCGCTCGGGTTCAGTAACGCGTAGCCTGCAGTGCAATCGCTCGGGTTCAGTTAGAGCCCAACGCCTCGCACACACGCGCGTACGTACGAGAGAAATGTGCATCGCTCGGCCGCCGACCACCCACTATTACCGGGGACTCCCCGATATTTTCCGCGCCCTCGCTTCTATCACGGTTTTTTTTTCCGTCATGGACGGCCCAAAGAATGTCATGCAGCCGCGTCTCCGGCCCGCCCAGGACGAAAAGCCCATTTTCTGTCATGATTTTTTGTCATAGAAGTAGGACCCCACCACATCTATGATGATACCGGGTTTTGTCACAATTATCGTCATAGAAGTGTCATAAGTATGACAGAAAAAAAATTCGTTCGGCCCAAAAAATTTCATATACCGGGTTTTGTCACACTTGTAATCTAGTGCATACAATATCCTTCTCTGCATAATATTGTGCAACATAAGGAAGCTTATGTGGCTATAGTATTGCACTCGGTCCCACTGAATATCCAGTTTAGAAGGTCTCTAGTAGGAGAAGATGGGATAGTTGGTTACATCTCGTGCGGACGTTGATGGATGTTCACCTCTTGGATGAGCCATACATGATTCACTGGAAACTATCAGTCAATGGGATATTATCTGTCAGTTCTATGTATCTAGTCTTAATAAACTCTGGTCCAATTCCGAAATCTAGTCGTATTTGGAAGATTAAAGTCTCTTTGAGAATCAAGATATTCATGTATTTTGTTCACAAGGAAGTGATTCTTACAAAGGATAGCTTAACAAGCGAAGATGGGAGGGTAGTAAGCGATGTTACTTTTGTGATCAAGATGAGACTATAAAACACCTCTTTCCTAAATGTCCGCTTGCCAAACTCTTATGACGTACGCTTTACGTAGCCTTCAATGTTAACCCTCTGTCTAGTATTAGCACATTATTTAGATCGTGGCTAGATGGAGTGGAGCCTAGTATTGCAGGACATATTCGGATAGGAGTATGTGCATTACTATGGGCGATATGGAACTGCTGAAACGGTATGATTTTTAACATGCAACATCTTCCCAAAAAAATTGTTGGTCATAACAGAGCCACGTTTTGGATCCGTACATGGTCCTTACTCAGCCATACGGAATCCAAGGAGCATATGGCTGTTGGACGCAACCGTTGAGAGATGGTAGCATGGATTATCTACAGCCGGTTTGGATGGTGGTCCAATAATAGACTAGGTGTATAGTCATCTAGTACTATTTTCACTGGTTGTGGCACATTTATCCATCATCTTTTATCATACTTTGGCTCTCTTGATAGCGGCTTTTGTATCACAGACTTTTTGTGCGGCATTTTAGATTAATAATATGGCTGCATGCATCAGTCACATGCAGAGGCTGGGATTTTTCCTCCTTTTCAAAACAAATTTAATTTAATACACTTCCACTCGGACATCACCCATCGTTATTGTACTAAGAGCATCTACAACTGTGATGGGAAAATCCGGCCCCTCAAATACCCGTGGACGCACCCGGGCGCATTCGCGGACACTGACCGGTCACGCCTCAAATAATGATATCCACATCCGGACACCTCAATTATCATATCCCAAATCCATACAAACTCATGCAACTACGTCGATGCATACACATCGTCCAGCTACTCCATCACTACTAACTATACATGCCATGGGACTACCAAAATTTGGCATGTTTGGCTATGGGTGGAGATCATCCACGGCTGCCCATGCCCTTCCCGGCGCCCTTGCCGTCCTTCTCGTGGAAGTACTGGTCGAAGACGTGGTAGGGATCGAGCCAGATCTTCTCGTCGCTGGACCTGTCCCCGTCGTTGATGTCGTCCGTCTCCTACTTTGGTGGCAGTCCGGCCATGGCATAGACCGCCCGATCTGCTCTCGGGCGAGGGCTCGCGTGTTCCTCCGCTGCCGTTTCTTCACAATGCGGGCGCATATGGCTTCCTCCTCTATGGCTGCCCGTGTCGCCGCATCGGCCGCCTCCGCTACCACCATTTGCACCGTGATATGAGCCTCGGCGGCCCTTATCCTCTCCTTCCCACGGCGGGCTGCCCGTTCCCGGTGGGACTCATAGTCTGCCCGACCGATGATCGGGAAGGAGATATTTTCCGGCTGCCGGGACCACGATGATCTAGCCCAGAGGACCCGCGCACCCGTTGAGCGATGCTATGGAGTCGCACCAGACATATTCGTCCGTCGCTTGGGCGCTGTCCTCTTGGGAGCGGCGGAGTGCAATGCGCCTCCTCCAACCCGCACGGGATGACACCCCAATAGATGGATCTGGACTGGTCGGAGTTAGATCCGCTGCCCGCCATGCCGGAGACAGCAGGAACTCGCCGGAGGTGAGATTGGGTGGCGGGGGAGTGGAGGTCAGAGAATTGTGAAGTGGCTAGGCTTTGGTCCGACGAGCCGATGGGAGCGAATATATGTGGGGTCGGGTGGGCCAGAATGGGCCGGGTCTGACGTGGCGGGCGTGCCCGGGCGCACACAAGCGCCCCATATTTGGGTTGGATATGAGGGTTTTCGGTCAGCCCGCACGTTTGAGGCCCATTTGAGGCGCCCGTCCGGGTCAAAATTTGAGGAGGGTTTGGAGCGCCCGGCTGTAGATGCTCTAATAATGCTACATGGTTTGTTTTGGTTGAAATGCAGCCCTCTCTTTGCCCTGATTAAAAATGCATTGCGAATGGAAGTAGTATGGAAAATGATCTACGTGTCATTCCATAGTTTTATCCAAGGAGAAACAATTTTCAGGTGCAAATAAGTCCAATGCCAATCTGCTTTATTTCTGAAACAATTTAATTTCAATCATCTAATTAACTCTGATGTCGGTACCATCCTAAACAGATGATGCAATCGATTTTTCTTAAAGCCGATTTGACAATTATCCTCTAATGTACTTTCAGCAGGTAAAGAGAGTGTTCCAGATTAACATTTAGGGAAACATAGCCATCACATACATTGCTGACGGATAACATAAATCTAATTTGGTGATTGCTTATTTTTCTTCGCACAAGAATAAAACGGCGTCGTCGAGCTAGTATAAGTCTACAGTAATTTCACTCATCTTGGGTACAACAAGCTACTTGTCAATCAAACAAGCAATGTACCATCTACAATTTCACGTCGACACCCGTACCTACGTAGCCATCTAAAGATATTCCTACGTACGAACCTAACAAGTCCAATCCTTTCGTCCACAGCAAACATGTCCATTTTGTCGGTCTCTAGGTTGTGTTTTTCAAACTTAGCACCAGTTGCCTCGCAGGGGAAGTTCAAACTCCAGAGAACTCTCAGGTAGCATCAACAACGACAAATATAACTAAAGTCCGCAAATTTTCTTCCCGCATGCAGTTTAATGCTCGACAAGTGGTTCTTCTCTTCATTGTACTAAACTTTTTAATATTAAAATTTTCTAAATATTTATACCAAACTTTTTTACTTCGTCAAAATTCATTTTACTATCAAATGCATATTGTTTTTAGCAAAACAGACTTTAATATACTATTGTAGATACTAATTTTTGGTATATAGTTCAAGAACAACAATGATTTCAATAACTTCTTAAATATTCTTGTTTACTAACAGATACTTCAACAACTATCATAGATACTAATTTGTTGGTACACTTTGCAGGTGACGGGCCAAACACAATTGGTTGTTTCTTGTTGCAACAAAATTATCCTTCATTTCTAAATTTATAATTGCAAATGCCTTTTCTAGTGCTAAAATGAAACTATATATTGTCAAAAAAAATATCTGTTAAATTTAAGATTTTTTTAAAAACATTTTTGTATAATGTATTTCACTATAAATATAAGCAACCCTATATTATCAAATTACTCCACAAATTAATGCATGCCCCTTTATTTATAGTTTTTATACTCTTTTTCTCCATAGTATCTATAAATATCTACACTACTTGTTAGAGTATTTTGGAGTGTATGAATTTAGCAAAACATGCATTGGGTTTGTAGAGTACATGACTGTGACTTTATCTTTTTAATAGCTAATTCAAAATTGTATGAAGTGTCATTAGTAGTTTGTCCTAAAGTCCCATTATTTCCTCTCGCTTTATGGTTATGCTTGATGCCAAGTTGTAAGGAAAGCTAGGATCATAAGACCTAATTTGGCTGCATCGTATTTTTATGACCGTGGTAATGTGAAACCTCGGCATTCCAATGCCCGACCAATGGATACTCTAGTTTATTAGAAAAAACCTAAATTTCTAAGTTTGTTTTAGAAAAAAGGGATCCAAACCTCATTTTAAAATAGTATGAAATAATAAACTATTGGAGATACTATGGTTTATAAAACTGTGGCATTTGTGATGCCAAACACATCAAAGTTTTTAAAGCTACGGTTTCTAAAAAAAACCACGGTATTAATACGAAAAACTCTAAAAAATACTTATCTACCAAACACAACATAAGTGGATTTTGGTGTAAATGACAAATGCTTAGGGGACAAATGACGTTTAGAAGTCTTATGAACATGTTCCCATGGTTGAAAAGAAAAGATGGACGGGG
Organism: Aegilops tauschii subsp. strangulata; assembly: GCF_002575655.3. Lineage (NCBI taxonomy): Eukaryota > Viridiplantae > Streptophyta > Magnoliopsida > Poales > Poaceae > Aegilops > Aegilops tauschii. Next base: position 467,484,944 of record NC_053035.3, read on the forward strand.
ACCTTCCAAGCAAAAAAAATTCATATGTTTCGATCTATGCATTTTATCTTATGTTGCTGGTAGGAAATCCGGACTATCAAAAGGGGTATACGTGATGAACTTCGGTGTGGCAGACAATCAATTTTTAGATCATACACTCAGATCTTATCTGTGGGAGAAAACCCCAAGCGATAGCTAAGTGTGAAGCCTCTAGATTTACCCAGTTTTGCTCTATGTGAGGCCCCGGAGTCTGAATGATATTCCGGATGCTTCAAGGAGCTACTGGATTCGCTCAGAGGCTCGAATGGATTCATGCATGGGGGTTTGGAGGTTTCGGACCAGCTCGCATATAAAGCATAACAATTGAATTTTGATGGGGCCTATAAAAAGCTCACTCCCTTCTTCCCCGAAGGGTCACAAGTCTAAACAGCAAGAACACTCTCTCTTCCACCACCCTTGACTTTTGAAAGCTCAAGAAGCCCCCCTATTGCTCTAAAGCCTTCGTGACTTTGATTTGACCATGTTTGTTGAAATTTCTGTGAACCAAACATCAAAGTTAACATAATCGATATGTTTACCTATTCTCCGTTTTGTACATGCATTCCTAGAATATTGAGAATTACCAAAGTGCTATTGCACTATCAGGAAATGAGAACTCGGTTATTAAGTAATCACAAAAAAAGTACCGCCACGCATGGGTGAGTGTTCGATCATGTCGAACTTGTAAACAGAAGTTTCGATGTTAATGATATTTTTAGTTGAGAACCACCTCTTAGTAGGGTAACTACAAATAAGATGTACTCTCATGGTGGTTGTTCCTCTCCTCGCGTATTCTAGTGCTTATGTCATCTCCCTCCTCCTACCTTGTCTCTGCCTTTGTCACATTTCGGCTGTTGCAGCCTTTTGCACCGTGGCTGAAATTTACATGAGTGTGCACTCTCGGCTTTAACGTAGGAATTCAGTGAGGTTCGTGAATTTATACACAGTCCATGTCTTTCTAGCTATGGTTCGGTGGTGCACTCGTGAGGGTTTATTGTTTATGTGTATCTTTGATGTAATCACACACACACACAAAAGCTTACCACATGTTCTTTTTGATACATCATGCATGCAAGATTTGTGTTCTCTAAATGATGGGTTCGGCATATAAGGATTGTTCGTTCGTCGACAAGTGCATCAAATAGAAATGTGTTGCGATAGTCGATAAAGAATATCCCTCGACCGTCATCAATCTTGGCACTTGTCCAGAACACAATGGAATACTGATTGGTTTTGCGACTTTGACAAGTACGAAAATGTAGGAATGGAGAGAGCTATGATACTCAAGTTGGACGGATCCTATGGTAGCACGCCAGTTTTTCTAGATTACAAGTGTTCTACATCCTACCTAGGTTACAATGAAGTACGATGTTGTCTGAAAGTGCCGCTAGCTATATGCATTTGCACTTGCACTACTAGTGGTTAATAGTTTTGATTCGGCAAACAAAAAATAACGGAGTATTAGCTGATAGTTTTTGGTGTGATTCTTTGGAGTAATATAGTTTTAACGCGAGATACCAAAAGTCCAAGGGGAAGAGACGGGAGCGAGAAAGGACGGACGGTTCCAAAAATGTGCGGACCGGATAAACCTGCCGTGGTTCTTCATGTAGGAGTACTCGTCAGGTAATCCATGCCATTCCACGCGCAGGCGCCCAGGTTCACCGGCCGACTCCATCCACGGGCAGAGGAGCCCGGGCCCACACGGCTCTTAATTTCAAAGTGGAAGATGTTCTTGAAGAAGAGTATAGGGACCGGCGAAGTGTCAGTCGACTGAATTCCCGATTTGGATCAGTCGACCATTCTCCGCCCTTGATCTCCGATCTAACGGCTGCCAAGGCGTCTTCAACCTACAAACGTTTCCTTCCTCCGGACACGAGTTAGTGCCGCCCCGCCCCACCCGGCCCTCCACGAACCATCCCTCTAGCACACACCCCCCCCCCCCCCCCTCCCCCACGCCGAGTTTTTTCTCCGACGATTCATAAAATTTCATGGAGCGGGTGGAGTGCCGAACAGCTCCTTCGTCGACCGTTAACAAACCTTAGCATTCCATCTCTGCACGTTGAAAACCGAAACATACTCCTGCTAATATCAGGGTTCAGTCAACAGACATAACAGTGAGGGGACCGGGTAGCTCCTGCACGTCCTGCACGTTGAAAATCGGAACATAGGAGTAGATCAGGATTCAGAGATCAGAGTCAGGGGACGGGCCGGCTTGCCCACCAGCAGTTAACTCGGCAACAATGTCCGTGGTTGGAACGCTGGAGATCCATCGCCACGGCACATGACAGATGACACGCATTGACACGGTCGTGTGCAAGTTGCATCGGTCGATCAGATTAGCACGAGAGTGAACGCGCCGACGACTACGAAGATCACAATAGCACGAGGGTGAACCAGGATACTGCTCGCAACCTGACCACAATTATGACGAGTCAAACTTCCATCGCGTTGCAAGTCCCGGCCGCCATGCCTCCGTGGGTTCATCTGTCAAACTTCTACGCGGTTTCTACTAGCTTTAGCTGCCCGGATCAAGAAGCAACCCAGCCAGTTGGTAGGTTTTACTTTGCCCTTGTCCACGTACGTACGTCAGAGGATAAGCACGTACATACGTCAGCAAGTTGGGGTATATTTTGTTGGGTCTCGGGGCGCACGAATTAAAGAATCGCCATAAGAAAATTGGACGTATATACGTCAGAGGATAAGCACGTACACATGTGGATGTACATATGTTGGGAGAGCCATTGGGTGGGGTCGACAGTCGTCAAGCTTGACAGCTAGGCCAGCCCATGTTGTTCGAAGGGAGAGAGGGGTTTGGTGGATTAATTCGTTGTATTGCTTAAGCCTCGTGGCATATATATATAGGAGTACAATGATCAATTTGGAGTACAAGACAAGTCGGAACAAATCCTAGTCTATCTCGTCTTTCCTAATAATCAATATACTCAACATCCCCCGCAGTCACAACGGTAACGACACAAACGATGAGACTCGAGAAGAATCCGAAGGCAAGCTTGACGGACCCCCCCCCCTCCCCCACAGTCGTAACATTGGGTGGTGTAGCCGTGGTCGAGGTAGCCGTGCGAAGAATGTCGTGGTCGATGTCGAGTTGGGGTAGCCGGTGTCGAGGATGTCGCCGTGGAGCCGCGGGCGCAAGAGGGCGCCGAGTTAGCATGGGCGCAGTGTTGTCAAAGTAGTGGTGCGCCGAGAAGAAGTTGTTGTTGACGAGGCGTCACGCGGGGTTTGCCAAACCTAGGGACACGTCGTAGACGAAGGCATGCGTCGGTGTTGCCAGCACCGGGCATGCGTAGACGGATGAAGATGAAGCTGACGAAGTGCCGCACCAGACATGCCAGGCCCGGGGACACATCGTGGACGAAGGCACGCTTCGGTGTTGCCAGCACCGGACATGCGTAGACTGGGACCTGCACGAGCTATACGCCATGTCGAAGAATCGGAGAGGCTAGCAGAGAAGGACACGACGACGGTTGCGGCGCCAATTGGCGCGGGGCCAATGTCACCCGCGGTTGTCAGAGTAGACGAAGTGGTCGGGGTAGATGACGGCGACGCTGGCGACGGGCTGGTGCTGGACGAAGATGAAGGAGGTGGACGGGCGGCAGCGGCTATGGGGGTAGCGGCGGCGGCGGCCAAAGAAGAGCTAGCGGCCTAACGGCGGCGGCGGCTAGGTTAAGAGCACGACGGCGGTGCTCGAAGTAGGCGAACAACCCTGACAGCATGACGAAGACCGGCGCGGACAGTGCCGTTCCCGCGCCAAGGGAGACGACGCGGTGTATACCACGGGAGGTGGACGCGCGGTGACGGCGTACTGTACTGCGGGCCGCGAAGCTACAGCCCGAAGGGCGACGCAGTGGCGGCGGGCAGGTTGGGGCGACGGCGGGGACCGCGGGCCGCGGAGCTATCGCCCGAAGGGATGGCGCAGTGGCGAAACTCGGGTCACTGCAACCGCGGGAACGGTCTCGCGACGGCGGCGTGGACTGCGTGCCACGCGCGCTACGGCCGACGGGGCAACTAATCGGCGGCGTGAGGGTCGGTGCAACAGCGGGAACGGTCTCAAGACGGCGGCGTGGACCGCGTGCCGCGCGCGCTGCGGCCCGTCGGGCGACGCAGTGGCCGCGCGAGGGTCGGTGCAGACACGGGACGGCCTGGAGCGGACAGCCTCGGGGCGGCGGGGGACTGCGGGCCGCGACACTACGACCGGAAGGGGCGGCACAGCGGTGACGCGGGTCGGTGCAGCCGGGAGAAGAACCACGGGGCGGCGGCGCTGCGGCGCGACGAGGCGACGCAGTGGCAGCCCGTTGCTTGATCGGTAGAGGGGCGCGCTGAACACGGGACGGTATTCACGGGGCCTGCGGAGGCGGGCGCAACCGACGGACCAGGTCGGTCGCACGGCGTAGCTGAGGTGGATCGCGGCGGCGGGCGAGTGAACAATCCGATTGCGCGCGAGGTCGGGGATGCCGCTCGGTGGAAGCTGGGTGCCGGCGGAGTCCGCCGTGAAGCCGGCGACGATGGACGGCGTGGGGCGACGTGCGGACGAACGCGTCAGCACCAGCACCCGGGCCGCCAAAGCAGCCTCGACGCCCGGGCAGCGAGGCCCGAGCGACCAACGGAGCAGCGACGCCCGAGCTCGAGGCAGCCGACAGGCCCGACGCAGCCGGGGACGAGGGCGGTGAGGCAACCCGCAGGGCCACCGTGCAGACGCGGCGGAGGCGGGTGGCGTGAATCAATTGGCGGGCTGGCGCGCGAGCGGCGGCTATGATTGGCCGCCGCATGGCGCGAGGCCGCCGGGTGGAGGCGATGCAGGTGTCCCGGTCAGAGAGGGCGGAGAGGCCGGCGTAGATCGTCGGGCGGGCCGGCGCACAGACGACGGCCGTGAGGGGCCACCTGTCGCGCGAGGCCGCCGTGTCGGTGAAGAAGCCGACCGGTCGCGACGGTGTTGGAGTAGAGACGCACGGGGGTCGACGGCGGCGGCGGGCGACGCAAACCGATCAAGCATAGATCGGTAAACCAAAAAGAAAATACCAATCAAGATGGCTGGCGGGAGAGAGAAAAACCCGAAGCAAGGGCTGGGGAAAAGACTCTCTAGGGCAGCCGGTCAACACGACCGGCGGACGAACCCTAGGTACGGGCGGCGGTCATGGAGGTCGACCGCCCCGGGGACGGCGCGCGGGTGCAGAGGCGGCGGCGGCTAGGGTTTAGAACCCGGAAACTGATACCATGTTGAAAGTGAGAGAGGGGTTTGATGGAATAATTTGTTGTATTGCTTAAGCCTTGTGGACATATATATAGAGGAGTATAATGATCAACTTGAAGTATAGGACAAGTCAGAACAAATCCTACTTGATCTCATCTTTCCTAATAATAAATATACTCAACACATGTTAGCACATGAGAGCAGATCACAACCTAGTCAAATGCTTAATTAATTCAATACACTCCCTGTCGATTAGTTTTTGGAGTGCGTAAAACATATGATTTGGTTGGAAGAAAATGCAGCCGACCCATCTGTCAGACTGTCTTTCTGACAGAGGGTTGAATGTTTCACGGGGAAGAACATGGTGCGCGTCATCCCATGTTTTATCCAAGGAGAAACGAGAAACCTATATGCCGAAAGTCCTATTCTGAGCTCGAGCTTAAATGGACCATTTATCGCAGTCGTTGTCTGTCGCTAGACCAGGGCCTACTCACCTGTCTCATTTATTTCGACGTCCACCGTCGAGCTTGAGGTGGCTCAGATGGACATTAGCGTCGTGGGCCACGGCTCAGCTGTTACCCACCAAACGGTGACGTCCAACCAACGTTATTTTAATATTCCCACCATTTCACAATGTAGTGCGCCCGTGCTTTCCGAGATTCAATTTTGATTGTAAATTTGATTAACGAGACCGACTGCGGCGGGAGCAAAAATCATATCACTGAATTCATACCGAAAATACGAATTCATTGGTATATTTTTTGCTCCCACCGCAGTCGGTCTCGTTGGTTAAATTTATGATCAAACTTGAATCTCGGGAAGCGCGGACACACTACATTGCGGAATGAAGGAAGTATGGTGCACTGCAACGACCGCACTACCCTTGCGCTAGAAGAATCCTCTACGCCGCGCTCCTCTAATATTGGTCTGAAGAATCAGATCGGCGACCATGGCTACACTTCTTCTTCCTCATAACCTGAGGAAGTGCTGCCACTAATGCCTTGCCCCAACTGCCGCAACAAGGCGGTCACCTTCACCTCCCGCGCCGGAGCTCGCTTCTACAAGTCCATCAGGGAAGATGTAACTGCCCATCTGCCATGAGAAAAATAAATATTGTTAGTGCTCGGATCCCTCCTCCAGGTCTGAATATGAATCAATGCAGGCTGGGCTATGCAAGTTCATGAGATCCACCGACACATACCTGCCGGAGCTGACTCGGCATGGCTTTTCCCAGACGTACCTGTTGCAACACTCCATTGCTGCGCACCCATCAGGTCCCCTTCAGCAGACATGTAGGCGAGACCACATCTTCGACAACGACGGCCAGGCCGAGATTCAACCAACCCATGTATGCAGCCAGCCACAGGTGGAGCAGCCGAACCCGCCCCCCTGCCGCGGCACGCCTCATTGCTGCTCCACCGACAGCTAGCGCATGGAGCTGCTCTTGGCCAGAACCAACTTCATCCTCGTCGTTGCCATGTTGTTCCTAATCTTCCAGCCATTCTATTCTGCTCGTAGCAGCTTTATCAGAGCAGGGCATCCGAACGACATGACCTTGTGTTCTCAACACCAACTTTGCCCTACAGAATGTTTCCGAAATTCAGTCAATTTACAATTCTTCTGCACCATTATTAGTCCCACAGATAAGAAAAAATTTCATCCTCATCGAGCACCCGCAAACTATTTCCTGCATGCATTTCGTCCTCTCACATTCAGCCGGCTCTTCCCATATTGAATGCCAAAGCACTTCTCCCATGAATACAATTGTAAAAGTCGTACGCCTCCCCAACTGAGTCAAACACTGTGCCAATAGTTGGTCTAACCACATTGTCAGTTGGGTTCTCAGCATAGCTCCGAACATCCTTCTCAAACGCACTGACACGGTTTGGGCAAGGCGGTCTGCTCAGTACAGCAATATCGATCTTCAGCCGGCAAAACACAACCATGTATAAACTTAAATATCCAAGATTAAACAATCATTTCTTTCAACTGAAAAAAATTCAACTGAACCCCTATTCATTCTACTGGCTTCAGCAAAACAGGAAATCAAGTGTCTGCTTGTTCCAATGGTAGGATTTTCATCCTCTTAAAATATTTACAGGCAAATAGATTGCCTCCAGCGGCAACACTAAATCAAAGCAACAGCAAACATGTCTTCTTGTTCCAATGACAGGATGTTTATCCTCGCAAGCCGCTCGCACACAACCATGATTTAAGTACCCAGAGTTCCAGCAAAACTGAATAATGCAAGTGGATTGCTTGCAGTGGCAACACTAAAATTTCTTGTTCTATTTGCAGGATTTTAGCCTCACAAGCTCTTCAGGGCCAGCCCTGAATTTAACTGCCTAGAGATCCAGCAAAGTACATTTTTTTGGTAACCACAGGAGGCCATGTCAATGGCCTTCGACACATCCATATATAAACTTAAATAAGCAGGAATCAAGAAACATTTCATTTAACTGAAAACAAGAAATTCAACTAAACCCCTACTCATCCTACTGGCTCACCAAAACAAGAAATCAAGTGCCTGCTTGTTCTAATGGTAGGATTTCATCCTCATAAATTATTCATAGGCAAGTAGATCACCTGCAACAGCGGCAACACTAAAATAAAGCAACTGCAAGCATGACTTCTTGTTCCAATGGCAGGATTTTTATCCTCACATTTATTTGCAGTAAGCCATGATTTTAAGTACCTAGAGGTCCAGGAAAACTGAATAATGCCAAGCAGATTGCTTGCAGTGGCAACACTTAAATGTCTTCTTGTTCCAGTTCACAGCAAGCCCTGAATTTAACTGCCCAGAATTCCAGGAAAACTGAATAATGCAAGAAAATTTATTTGGTAACTGATACATCCATTTTGCATCATGCTTTTATATCGATATTTATTGCATTATGGGCTGTTATTACACATTATGTCACAATACTTATGTCTTTTCTCTCTTATTTTACAAGGTTTACATGAAGAGGGAGAATGCCGGCAGCTGGAATTCTGGGCTGGAAAAGGAGCAAATATTAGAGACCTATTCTGCACAACTCCAAAAGTCCTGAAACTTCACGGAGGCACTTTTTGGAATTAATAAAAAATACTGGTTAAGGAATCAACCGAAGGGGGCCCACACCCTGGCCACGACGGTGGGGGCGCCCCCTACCCCCCTGGGCGCGCCCCCCTGTCTCGTGGGGCCCCTGGCAGGCCTCTGGTGCCCATCTTTTGCCATATGAAGTCTTTCGCCCTGGAAAAAATAAGGAGGAAGCTTTCGGGACGAAGCGCCGCCGCCACGAGGCGGAACCTTGGCGGAATCAATCTAGGGCTCCGGCGGAGCTGTTCTGCCGAGGAAACATCCCTCCGAGAGAGGGAAATCGTCACCATCGTCATCACCATCGATCCTCTCATCGGGAGGGGGTCAATCTCCATCAAAATCTTCACCAACACCATCTCCTCTCAAACCCTAGTTCATCTCTTGTATCCGATCTTTGTCTCAAAACCTCAGATTGGTACCTGTGGGTTGCTAGTAGTGTTGATTACTCCTTGTAGTTGATGCTAGTTTGTTTATTCGGTGGAAGATCATATGTTCAGATCCTTTATGCATATTAATACCCCTCTGATTATGAACATGAATATGATTTGTGAGTAGTTACGTTTGTTCCTGAGGACATGGGAGAAGTCTTGTTATAAGTAGTCATGTGAATTTGGTATTCGTTCGATATTTTGATGAGATATATGTTGTCTTTCCTCTAGTGGTGTTATGTGAACGTCGACTACATGACACTTCACCATTGTTTGGGCCTAGGGGAAGGCATTGGGAAATAATAAGTAGATGATGGGTTGTTAGAGTGACAGAAGCTTAAACCCTAGTTTATGCGTTCCTTCATAAGGGGCTGATTTGGATCCACATGTTTCATGTTATGGTTAGGTTTACCTTAATACTTATTTTGTAGTTGCGGATGCTTGCAATAGGGGTTAATCATAAGTGGGATGCTTGTCCAAGGAAGGGAAGCACCCAAGCACCGGTCCACCCACATATCAAATTATCAAGGTAACGAACGCGAATCATATGAGCATGATGAAAACTAGCTTGACAATAATTCTCATGTGTCATCGGGAGCGCTTTTCCTTATATAAGAGTTTGTCCAGGCTTGTCCTTTGCTACAAAAAGGATTGGGCCACCTTGCTGCACCTTGTGTACTTTTATTGCTTGTTACCCGTTACAAATTACCTTATCACAAAACTATCTTTTACCGATAATTTCAGTGCTTGCGGAGAATACCTTAGTGAAAACCGCTTGTCATTTCCTTCTGCTCCTCGTTGGGTTCGACACTCTTACTTATCGAAAGGACTACAATAGATCCCCTATACTTGTGGGTCATCAAGACTCTTTTCTGGCACCGTTGCCGGGGAGTGAAGCGCCTTTGGTAGGTGGAATTCGGTAAGGAAAATTTTATATAGTGTGCTGAAATTTACTGTCACTTGTTACTATGGAAAATAATCCTTTGAGGGGCTTGTTCGGGGTATCTTCACCCCAACCAGTAGAGCAAAGAGTTGCTCCTCAACCTACTGAACCTACTGAAAATGTTTACTTTGAAATTCCTTCGGGTATGATAGAGAAACTGCTAGCTAATCCTTTTACAGGAGATGGAAGATTACATCCCGATATGCACCTAATCTATGAGGATGAAGTTTGTGGATTATTTAAACTTGCAGGTATGCCCGAGGATGTTATCAAGAAGAAGGTCTTCCCTTTATCTTTGAAGGGAAAGGCATTGACATGGTTTAGACTATGCGATGATATGGGATCATGGAACCACAACCGATTGAAATTGGAATTTCATCAGAAGTTTTATCCTATGCATCAGGTTCATCGTGATCGTAATTATATATATAATTTTTGGCCTCGCGAAGGATAAAGTATCGCTCAAGCTTGGGGAAGGCTTAAGTCAATGTTATATTCATGCCCCAATCATGAGCTCTCAAGAGAAATTATTATTCAAAAAATTTATGCTCGGCTTTCTCTCAATAATCGCTCCATGCTCGATACTTCTTGTACTGGTTCTTTTATGATGAAGACTATTAAGTTCAAATGGGATTTATTGGAAAGAATTAAACGCAACTCTGAAGATTGGGATCTCGATGAAGGTAAGGAGTCAGGTATAACACCTAAGTTCGATTGTGTTAAATCTTTTATGGATACCGATGCTTTTCGTGAATTTAGCACTAAATATGGACTTGACTCTGAGATAGTAGCTTCTTTCTGTGAATCATTTGCTACTCATGTTGATCTCCCTAAGGAGAAGTGGTTTAAATATCATCCTCCCATTGAAGTAAAAGTAGTAGAACCTTTTAAAGTTGAAGAAAAGACTATCACTTATAATGTTGATCCTATTGTTCCTACCGCTTATATTGAGAAACCACCTTTCCCGGTTAGAATAAAGGATCATGCTAAAGCTTCAACTGTGTTTCGTAAGAGTAAAGCTAGAACACCTACACCCTCTGAGCAAATTAAAGTTGAACCTAGTATTCCTTTGGTTAAGGATCTCTTGCTCGATAATATTGATGGGCATGTTATTTACTTCTGTGATGAAGCTGCTAGAATTGCTAGACCCGATACTAAAGGTAAACATAGACCTGTTGTTGGCATGCATGTTGTTTCTGTTAAAATAGGAGATCATTGTTATCATGGCTTATGTGATATGGGATCTAGTGTGAGTGCAATACCTCATTCCTTGTACAAAGAAATTATGCATGATATTGCACCTGCTGAAATAGAAGGTATTGATGTTACTATTAAACTTGCCAATATAGGTACTATTTCACCAATTGGGATTGTTAGAGATGTTGAAGTCTTGTGTGGGAAAGTTAAATATTCTACTGATTTTCTTGTTCTTGGTTCCCCACAAGATGACTTTTGTCCCATTATATTTGGTAGACCCTTCTTGAATACTATTAATGCTAGGATAGACTGCAAAAAGGATATTGTTACTGTTGGTTTAGGGGATATTTCTCATGATTTTAATTTTGCTAAATTTCGTAGACAACCCCATGATAAAGAATTGCCTAGTAAAGATGAAACTATTGGTCTTGCTTCTATCACAGGTACAGCGACGTCCTAAACAAACGGTTTAAAACCCCTTTCCGCGACGGCATTTCGAACCGTAGCCAAGTGAGTGTGGGCGATAGGGGGGTCCTTTCCACACAACCCAGAAATCGTCGGGGATAGGCCCCCGTGGGACCCAGGCTGGGGCCGTGTGCGATTGGGTGAGGCATGTAAACCCAATCATTTCCGTAGGTATGTACATCCCACACGGTGAATCCCAGAAATCATTTCCGTAGGTATGTACATCCCACACGGTGAATCCCAGGAATCATTTTCGTAGGTATGTACATCCCACACGGTGAATCCCAGAAATCATTTCCGTAGGTATGTAGATCCCACACGGTGAATCCCAGGAATCATTTCCGTACGTATGTACATCCCACACGGTGAATCCCAGAAACCATTTCCGTAGGTATGTACATGAGTACATCCCACACAGTGAATCCCAGAAATCATTTCCATAGGTATGTACATCCCACACGGTGAATCCCAGAAAATCATTTCCGTAGGTATGTACATCCCACACAGTTCTTTGTGTGGAAACGTTTGTGCAAGGTGGCCTAACGCAAACAGTTCACTGCCGGAAGCCGTGTGTGATTGTTAGTTGATCGAACATGCCTACTTTCTAGAAACCGTGCGGGTTGTTTGAGATCATCTCCCACGGTGATGTCTGAGTAACCGTTTGCAATAGAAAACCCCAATAAGCAGTGTAATTAGCCTATTATTGATAATCCATGTACTAATCAAACTGATATTTCTTATAAAACACGCCAGATATTTCATATCCGTATAAAAGCAACCAGGATTTCATAATCGAATTACATTAGATAGCTTTGACACTCAGTTACGCCATTACACAATAGCACCAAGTTTCACATGCAGCATTAAAAACCTTTGGAAAGTAGCATCATACAGGGTAAATAGACATATGAATCTCATCTGGGAAACTGCAGAAGCGGAAGGCAAATATTGAGCCTTCAGTGATGTTGAATGTCCTTCTAACTTTAGGCCAGGGGCTATGGATAATTGCCCGCCCAACCTTCGTCCTCTTCATAGAGACTTCAATATTGTACCATGGGTGTTGAATGAATACCTTCCTTGCCGCTTGACCATGCAGGTGGTTTGAGAGGTAATCATCGGTGAACTGCTTTGAAAAGTACTGAAAACAAAGCTATGCATAAATCACTGTTGTAAATTTTGAAATGGCGCAAGGGGTAAAAACAAGGTAAAAGAGTTGGTACCATCCTATAGTTGACTGATGTCTTCTTCATTGTGCAAACAAAGATCTTGCTGTTATTCGTCGCAAGTTTCTTCATCCTAACAATCTTTTTGAGTTTCTTGACTTGACTGATATTCATGGACATCTCATTTCCCCATATGCAAAATGGGTCGAACAGTGGGTCTAAGCCTCTGACAGCAGGACCTACATGTGCAAGACCAAATTGTAGGAAACCTAAATATTAGAATGATTCCTGCAACTGCACAATAATGTGCTATTAGCCAAAGGACCCTGCTTGAACAAACCTCGATGGTAAACCACAGTGTCTCCCATTGTTTCCCTCCAACACACATAAGGAAGATCTTGATCAGGTTAACTAAGAGTTGCCATACTATCAGTAGAATATGTATTGAGTACAACCAAATTCGATTGGTGTCACATGCATAACAATACAAAATTGTACCCACAGCAAATGAAAATCAAATTGCAAAACTGAACCAAACAGTTAAATGGACAACAAACCAAATGAACAAAAATGGTTAAGTGAGCACGACATTGCAGAATAGAAACATGTACTAGAAGATAAGACAGTGAACAAAACAAAGAATGCTTGAGAACAGTACTACAAAATGTACCAATTGTTAGACCAAAGTGTCAACTGAACATTACATTTCAGAGGAGCAAACTGTTAACTAAACATCAGATTGCATATTAACATTACAGAGGACAAATCACTAGAAGGCGGTGGCCTCGAGAAAACATCACGAACTGTATTTTAAAGTAGAGAACCGCACGGCGGTGTCGATGGTGGCCTCGAAGACGAGGTGCTCCTCCAAGATCTGGCGGTCGACACGCATGTCAGCCATAGCGACCTTGTTCGCGCGTGCGGCCGCATGCTACTCAGCTCCATGTTATACTGCGTCTAAAATTGCTGTGGGCGGCGCTTAATTGGAGGAGGGGGCAGTGATTTTGGTGGAAGGTGTCGCTTCGTCAGTCGGGGCGTGTGGGACGGGAAAGGAGGAGGATGGTGTGGGTGGGGTGTGGATTACCTGACCATATCGACGAGGCCGCGCAGCAAGAAGAAGGGTCGGCGGCGAGGAGGCCGTGCAGCAAGAAGAAGGGTCGCCGGCGAGGGGGCGGCGCTGCAAGAAGAAGGGTCGTCGGCGAGGAGGCGGCGCTGCAAGAAGAAGGGTAGCCGGCAAGGAGGCGGCGCTGCAATAAGAAGGGTCGCCGGCGAGGAGGCTGAGCTGCCAGTAAGCAGCAGTGAAGGTTTGAACTTGGAAAGCAAGGAGGAACAGTGGAAATATGGCTTTTGGTAGGAGGGAGGGGGCGGGGAGATAGATATTTCCACGGTGGCAAAAAAATTCGCTCGGTGCCGCGAGAAACTGGCGCGCAAGTGTGGTTCAAGCAGGGGCGGTGGACTGTAGACGACGAAGCTTCCTGCGTAAGCTAGACAAGCTGATGCGCCAAGATATTTTATATCGCATCCCACACGATTCTTTCTAGTAAACTGTTTGTGCTATACCTGATTTTTATATTATGTTTTGAAAGACAAAATGGTGTTACGCAGGGAAAGGATGGTGTTTGAATTGCTAGAACATTTACGTATAGTGAAAATGCAACTAGTACATGAGTGTCGTGTTTAAATTTGGAATTATTCCGGGTTCGTTTGGCATTTTTATGCATTAATTGAGTTTCTGGGCATTTAATGCGCATAATTCAAATTTAAACTACAAGCACAGGCTCCAGTGCACCAAAGTTGTTTGAAAAATCACATGTGTGTCCTTGGGTGAATTTCTAGGTCCCATGCAAGAGATGGGACTGAAATTCAAACATCTGGGCGTCGTGGCTCGGCCGGAAAGATTGAGAAATTTGGTTTTTTAATTCCTGTAATTCCAAAACACGCCTGAAAATCATGAAACTTGGCATGGTCTCATGACATGGCACCAACATGCTGCAGTAATTTTTTTGGCCGAATTGGGACAAGCTTTAGTGTAGGCTTCTTGCAAACCGGAGCTTCCCTCGAGAAGGCTCGTGGTTCCGAGAGGGAACGTGTCACCTCCGTGTGCGAAACGACATACGTACACTGCCTTCTCCCGCCTTAATTTTTTTACACAGCCAGATTAGACCAAATAGAAGTACCGTGCTAAATTTTGGAATTATTCCGGGTTCGTTTGGCCTTTTTATACATTAGTTGAGTTTCTGGGCATTTAATGTGCATAATTCAAATTTGAACTACAAGCACAGGCTCCAGTGCACCAAAGTTGTTTGAACAATCACATGTGTGTCCTTGGGTGTATTTCTAGGTCCCATGCAATAGATTGGAGTGAAATTCAAACATCTGGGCGTCGTGGCTCGGCTGGAAAGATTGAGAAACTTGGATTTTTAATTCCTGTAATTCCAAAACACGCCTGAAAATCATGAAACTTGGCATGGTGTCATGACATGGCACGAACATGCTGCGGTAATTTTTTGGCCGAATTGGGACAAGCTTTGGTGTAAACTTCTTGCAAACCGGAGCTTCCCTCAAAAAGGCTCGTGGTTCCGAGAGGGAACGCGTCACCTCCGTGTGCGAAACGACATACGTACACTGCCTTCTCCCGCCTTAATTTTTTTACACGGCCAGATTAGACCAAATAGAAGTACCGTGCTAAATTTTGGAATTATTTCGGGCTCGTTTCGCCTTTATTATACATTAATTGAGTTTCTGGGCATTTAATGTGAATAATTCAAATTTGAACTACAAGCACAGGCTCCAGTGCACCAAAGTTGTTTAAAAAATCACATGTGTGTCCTCGGGTGAATTTCTAGGTCCCATGCAAAAGATTGGACTGAAATTCAAATATCTAGGCATCGTGGCTCGACTGGAAAGATTGATAAACTTGGTTTTTTAATTCTTGTAATTCCAAAACACGCCTGAAAATCATGAAACTTAGTATGGTGTCATGACATGGCACCAACATGCTGCGATAATTTTTTTGGCCGAATTGGGACAAGCTTTGGTGTAAGCTTCTTGCAAACCGGGGCTTCACTCAAGAAGGCTCATGGTTCTGAGAGGGAACGTGTCACCTCTGTGTGCGAAACGACATACGTACACTGCCTTCTCCCGCCTTAATTTTTTTTACACAGCCAGATTAGACCAAATAGGAGTACCATGCTAAATTTTGGAATTATTCCGGGCTCGTTTGGCCTTTTTATACATAATTGAGTTTCTGGGTATTTAATGTGCATAATTCAAATTTGATCTACAAGCACATGCTCCAGTGCACCAAAGTTGTTTGAAAAATCACATGTGTGTCCTTGGGTGAATTTCTAGGTCCCATGCAAGAGATGGGAGTGAAATTCAAACATCTGGGCGTCGCCTCGGCCGGAAAGATTGAGAAACTTGGTTTTTTAATTCCTCTAATTCCAAAAAACGCGTGAAAATCATGAAACTTGGCATGGTCTCATGACATGGCAACAACATGCTGTTGTAATTTTTCTGTCTGATTTGCGAAGGCGCACACATTAACAATCAACAAAGTCATTTTGAAACAAGTGCTGTCACGTTACAAATCGGAAACACAAGTATTATTGAAACCGTGGGCGTTCGACTTACCAATTACGTGCGGCCATGCATCCCTTTTTTTATTGGCTAGGAGGTGCCGTGCGGGGTAGCTATTTGATTACGGGAGGCATGCGATCAGACCCATGCGCGTGCTCATCGGGAGGAGAGCCCTTTCGGCCGCTACCCGCCGTGCACCTCCCTCCCAACATTTCCATTAATGGCGCCCGAGCACCTGTTCTACGGCGTGGCTATATGTCTCACTGGACTGAGATTTAAGAGAGAAAAATGAAAATCTGAAAAGAAAGTTTTGCACGGATCTTGATGTAAGATCCGACAGACCTATATAGCATCGACTACGACTTATAGCAAGGATGATGAATATAAGGACGATAACATTGGATAATAATTGTCTTACATATTTATAAACATAATTAAAAAAAGCCACATGCGGCAACGCCCGATATACACAAGGGCAAAAGAAGAAGGAAGACAACTAGTCTCTGCGGCGGGCGGCGACGAGCTCTTTCTTGTCCTGAAGATGTTGGTTGAGAGCATCCACGGATTCCTCCACCAGCGTTCTGTGCTCGTTGCACAGCATGGCATTCTCGTCCGTAAGTTTCTCGACGATGACGCCGGTCCTCTTCAACTAGGCAGTGGTCTGCTCCTTCTACTCCGCACTTCCGACAATCTTCGCCCTCAGCTGGTCGCGCTCGGCCCAGAGCTTCGCATTGCTCTCATTTAGTTATCGGATAACGTCGGTAGACTGTTCAAACGAGGCTTGCAGGTCATCCTGCAACCTCGCCCACCTAGAGATCTGGCCCATCTGTTTAAGGACGAGGGCACGCATGCGCCTCTAAGAGTCCTCGCCTGCCTGCGAGGCATTTTCCCAGGCCGCCGCAGTAAGGGAGGACATCTCTGCTGCATTCGCAGCGCGATGGGACATCTCTTCTGCTTCCGCGGCGCGGCCGGACTAGTCTGCTACATCGACGGCGCAGCGGGTCCTCCGTGCTGCGTCAGCGGCGCGGCGCGACCTCTCTACTGCTACGGCCGTGCGACGGGACATGTTGGCTGCTATCGCGGCGAGGCGAGACATCTCTCGTGCTCCCGCTTCCTGGCTCGCCTCTCCCTGGTGGCAATCTCTTGACCCAGAACTCACGCTGGCCATGGCAGACGCAAGGGAACGATGATGAATGACTTGTTTGTTTTTGACTTTTTGTGGATGAGGAGTTGAGGAAGAATGTGCAGTCATCTTGGAGTAGTAGTATTTATAACCGCATATTAATACGCTCCTAAGTGGGAAACCGTTTAGGTTTTGATCAATGTGAACAGGTTTGCAATTTGGAATGTGACGGGACGCATGCTTAAAATTTACTGACGGTTATAAGTGCGGCACTATTTCCGGAAGGCGTAACGTGGGCACGTATGCCTTCTCGGCCGCGTACGTGGTGTTTGCACCATAGGGTGCACCGCAATAGGCAATGTCAGCACACATCTTGTTCCAACAGCCGTGCGCGCTCGTTATTACCATTGCGCACGCTTCTCTTCATTAGAATGGGTGTGCCAGTCTAGCGCGCACACGTTGATCTATCTAACTGTTTCAGTTTGTTGTGGCTAATCGCAAACAGTTCATCCATGTGAAGTGTATGCCATCAATAGCAGACACTTTGATCTGGCTTACCCGTTTCTGTTTTGCTGCCTAATCGCAAACAGTTAATCCTTCTGAAGCGTATGCCCTCAATCACACACACCTTGATCTGGCTGACCGTTTGTTTTGTGTTGCCTAATCACAAACAGTTCATCCGTGTGAACCGTATGTTGTATATCACACACACCTTCATCTGGTTGCTCGTTTCTTTTGTGTTGCCTAATCACAAACAGTTCATCCAAGTGAACCGTATGCTCTATATCGCACACGCCTTCATCTGGCTGCCCGTTTCTTTTGTTCCTCCTCATTGCAAACAGTTCATTGAACTGAACCGTATGCCCTTCATCGCACACGCAACTAAAACCTGAACCGTGTTTGATGCATCCGTCATCGCAAACGTTTTATACATTTCTGACGGTTTTCATACAGCACCGTTTGCGATTATTGCATCGCACACAGTTTCTCGAAGGGTCTCTGATTGTAGTGTCGCGTTAGCAGCAACCTGCAGTAGTGTATTGCCGTGCCTCCTAACGATCCTTTAGAACAATATTTGTTTGACCATGAAAATGATATGTTCATGAATGAAAGAAGGGAAATAGATGAAGTATTCTTTAAACAGGGACCTTTATTGAAACACAACTTGCCTGTTGAAATCCTAGGGGATCCTCCTCCACCCAAGGGTGATCCCGTGTTTGAGCTTAAACCATTACCTGATACTCTTAAATATGCTTATCTTGATGAAAAGAAGATATTTCCTGTTATTATTATTGCTAACCTTTCAGAGCAGGAAGAAGAGAAGTTATTGAGAACTCTAAAGAAGCACCGTGCTGCTATTGGATATACTCTTGATGATCTTAAGGGCATTAGTCCCACTCTATGCCAACACAAAATAAAATTAGAGAAAGACGCTAAACCGGTTGTTGATCACCAACGACGGTTAAATCCTAAGATGAAAGAAGTGGTAAGGAAAGAAATACTAAAGCTTCTAGAGGCATGTATAATTTATCATGTTGCTGATAGTTAGTGGGTAAGTCTTGTCCATTGTGTCCCTAAGAAGGGAGGTATTACTGTTGTTCCTAATGATAAAGATGAATTGATCCCACAAAGAATTGTTACAGGTTATAGAATGGTAATTGATTTTCGCAAACTAAATAAAGCTACTAAAAAAGATCATTACCCCTTCCCTTTTATTGAACAAATGCTAGAAAGATTATCCAAACATACACATTTTTCCTTTCTAGATGGTTATTCTGGTTTCTCTCAAATACCCGTGTCAAAAGAGGATCAAGAAAAGACCACTTTTACTTGCCCTTTCGGTACCTTTGCTTATAGACGTATGCCTTTTGGTTTATGCAATGCACCTGCTACCTTTCAAAGATGTATGACTGCTATATTCCCTGACTTTTGTGAAAAGATTGTTGAGGTTTTCATGGATGATTTCTCCGTGTATGGAACTTCTTTTGATGATTGCTTAAGCAACCTTGATCAAGTTTTGCAGAGATGTGAAGAAACTAATCTTGTCTTGAATTGGGAGAAGTGCCACCTTATGGTTAATGAAGGTATTGTCTTGGGGCATAAAATTTCTGAAAGAGGTATTGAAGTTGATAAAGCTAAAGTTGATGCTATTGAAAACATGTCGTGTCCTAAGGACATTAAAGGTATAAGACGTTTCCTTGGGCATGCCGGTTTTTATAGGAGGTTCACTAAAGACTTCTCAAAAATTTCTAGGCCTCTGACTAACCTCTTACAAAAAGATGTTCCTTTTGTCTTTGATGATGATTGTGTAGAAGCATTTGAAATACTTAAGAAAGCCTTGATTTCTGCACCTATTGTCCAGCCACCTGATTGGAATTTACCCTTTGAAATTATGTGTGATGCTAGTGATTATGATGTAGGTGATGTTCTAGGATAAAGAGTTGATAAGAAGTTAAATGTTATCCAATATGCTAGTAAAACCCTAGACCCCAGAGAAATTATGCTACTACTGAAAAAGAATTTTTAGCAGTTGTATTTGCTTGTGATAAGTTCAGACCTTATATTGTTGATTCTATAGTAACTGTTCACACTGATCATGCTGCTATTAAAGATCTTATGAAAAAGAAAGATGCTAAACCTAGACTTATTAGATGGGTTCTTTTGCTACAAGAATTTGATTTGCACATTATTGATAGAAAAGGAGCTGAGAACCCCGTTGCAGAAAACTTGTCTAGGTTAGAGAATGTTCTTGATGACCCACTACCTATTAATGATAGCTTTCCTGATGAACAATTAGCTGTCATAAATGCTTCTCGTCCTGCTCCATGGTATGCTGATTATGCTAATTACATTGTTGCTAAATTTATACCACCTAGTTTCACATACCAGCAAAAGAAAAAGTTTTTCTATGATTTAAGACATTACTTTTGGGATGACCCACACCTTTATAAAGGAGTAGATGGTGTTATTAGACGTTGTGTACCTGAGCATGAACAGGAACAGATCCTACGCAAGTGTCACTCCGAGGCATATGGAGGACACCACGCTGGAGATAGAACTGCGCATAAGGTATTGCAATCCGGTTTTTATTGGCCTACTCTCTTCAAAGACCCGTAAGTTTGTCTTGTCTTGTGATGAATGTCAAAGAATTGGTAATATTAGTAGACGTCAAGAAATGCCTATGAACTATTCACTTGTTATTGAACCATTTGATGTTTGGGGCTTTGATTATATGGGACCTTTTCCTTCCTCTAATGGGTATACACATATTTTAGTGGCTGTTGATTACGTTACTAAGTGGGTAGAAGCTATTCCAACTAGTAGTGCTGATCATAACACCTCTATTAAGATGCTTAAAGAAGTTATTTTTCCGAGGTTTGGAGTCCCTAGATACTTAATGACGGATGGTGGTTCACATTTTATTCATCATGCTTTTCGTAAAATGCTTGCTAAGTATGATGTTAATCATAGAATTGCATCTCCATACCACCCACAGTCTAGTGGTCAAGTAGAACTGAGTAATAGAGAGATTAAATTAATTTTGCAAAAGACTGTTAATAGATCTAGAAAGAATTGGTCCAAAAAACTTGATGATGCATTATGGGCCTATAGAACTGCATATAAAAATCCTATGGGTATGTCTTCGTATAAAATAGTTTATGGAAAAGCATGTCACTTACCTCTCGAACTAGAACATAAGGCATATTGGGCCATTAAAGAGCTCAATTATGATTTCAAACTTGCTGGTGAGAAGAGCCTATTTGACATTAGCTCACTTGATGAGTGGAGAACCCAAGCCTATGAGAATGCCAAACTATTTAAAGAAAAAGTTAAAAGATGGCATGACAAAAGGATACAAAAGCGTGAATTTAATGTAGGTGATTATGTTTTGTTATACAACTCTCATTTAAGATTTTTTGCAGAAAAACTCCTCTCTAAATGGGAATGTCCTTATGTTATCGAGGAGGTCTATCGTTCCAGTGCCATAAAAATCAACAACTTCGAAGGCAAATCCGAAGGTGGTGAACAGTCAAAGAATCAAACATTATATCTCAGGTAATCCAATAAATGATGAAACCAATGTTATTGACACCGTAACCCCGTAGGAGTACATAAGGGACACTTTCCAGAACGTTTCAGACTCCGAAAAGGAATAGGTATGTGGTACGATAAGTAAACCGACTCCAAAACAGTTCGAATAGCAATTTTTCTCCGTTTTAGAATATTTAAGAAAATAGGAAAATAAGAAGTAGTTCGAAAGGGACACGAGGCATCCACGAGGGTGGAGGGCGCGCCCAACCCCACTGGGTGCGCCCTCTGCCTCGTGGACACCTCGTGTGCCCTCCGGACTCCGTTTTCTTGCATGATACTTCTTTTGGTCGGTAAAAATTCGTTATATGATCTCCCGAAGATTTTAACCAACGTACCACGACGAAATCCTCTGTTTTTGTTTCGAGCTGTTTTTCTGACAGATCTAGATCACCATAACGTCTTCAAGCACCCCCAAGGACAATTTTTCGAGAGGGTCATCAACCCCTACCTCGCGGAGGTGTTGCAACACCCTCAAACCACTGAGATGCGTGAGGGGGTGCTGCACATCCGCGATGTTGAGGGACCAAGGAGAACCGGAAGCGTGGAGACAAGACTCGAAGCAATGGAGCAACAAGTTTTCAAGTGCCAGGGGATGGTGGAACGCGGACTCGACGCCAACCACATGATGATCGTGGAGTTCACCAACAACCACAAGCTGGACGCCAAGAACATTGGGGAGACCATCTTCAAGCTTCATGAGAAAATCGAGCACCTCCAAATCCAGATCTGTGACCTGCAAAACCAAAACTGTGAGTATGATTATAGATTCAAGAGGATCAGTTTGGCTGCAGATTTGAGGATCCCGGAGACTCGATCATCCTTCTATGATGGTGAGCCTATGCCTTGGAAGATGGACGACAAGCCTACATCATCAACAACTCCATCGTCACCACCTCCGAAGAAAGACATAAATACATGGGTATGGGCACTCCCCTTGGCAACTGCCAAGCTTGGGGAGGTGCCCCGGTATCGTATCACCATCACACTTCTATCTTTACCGTTTTTCTTAGTTCGATCCTTTTGGTTATATCTTTACCTAGTAGAATAAATTTTAGTAAGATCTAGCTTTGAGTTTTTGTGTTGATCCTTATCTATGTAATCAAGTCCATGAGCTATATATAATAAAGATTAGTCTTGAGTCAAGGGCTTGGTTATTTTGCTATGATCTTGAGGGAATAAAAGAAAAGAAAAAGAATAAAAAGAAATAAAGAGACCATATTGATCTTATGGAGAGTAATGACTTCACATATAAAGAGTATGATGAATAAAAGTTGTTGAGAGTTGACAAACATAGTTTTGGTCATCGTTGCAATTAATAGGAAGTAATAAAGAAAGAGAGGTTTTCACATATAAATATACTATCTTGGACATCTTTTATGATTGTGAGCACTCATTAAAATATGACAGGCTAAAAAGTTGATGTTGGACAAGGAAGACAACGTAATGGGTTATGTTTTCTTATATCCGAAATAAATTATATTGTCATGGATCATCCAAATGTTGAGCCTTGTCTTTCCCCCTCATGCTAGCCAAATTATTTGCACCAAGTAGAGATACTACTTGTGCTTCCAAATATCCTTAAACCCAGTTTTGCCATGAGAGTTCACCATATCTACCTATGCATTGAGTAAGATCCTTCAAGTAAGTTGTCATTGTTGCATGCAATAAAAATTGCTCTCTAAATATGTGTGATCTATTAGTGTGGAGAAAATAAGCTTTATACGATCTTGTGATATGGAAGAAATAAAAGCGACGGACTGCATAATAAAGGCCCTATCACAAGTGGCAATATAAAGTGACGTTCTTTTGCATTAAAATTTTGTGCATCCAACCATAAATGCACATGACAACCTCTGCTTCCCTCTGCGAAGGGCCTATCTTTTATTTGTGCCTTATACTTTATACAAGAGTCATGGTGATCTTCACCTTTCCTTTTTACACTTTATCCTTTGGAAAGCACTATGTGTTGGAAAGATCCTGATATATGTATCTAATTGGATGTGGGTTTTCATAAAGCATTATTGTTGACGTTACCCTTGAGGTAAAAGGTTGGGAGGCAACACTATAAGCCCCTATCATTCTCTGTGTCCGATTAAAACTCGATACCCATAAGTATTGCGTGAGTGATAGCAATTGTGAAAGACTAAATGATAGTTGAGTATGTGGACTTGCTGAAAAGCTCTTATATTGACTCTTTCCGATGTTATGATAAATTGCAATTGCTTCAGTGACCGAGATCATAGTTTGTTAGTTTTCAATGAAGTTTCTGATTCATACTTGACATTGTGAATAGATTGTTACTTTAACATAAGAAATCATATGACAATATATACTGCTGTTATAAGAATGATCATGATGCCCTCATGTCCCTATTTTATTTTATCGACACCTCTATCTCTAAACATGTGGACATATTTTTCGTTATCGGCTTCCGCTTGAGGACAAGCGAGGTCTAAGCTTGGGGGATTTTTATCCAATGGCAGGATTTTTATCCTCACATTTATTTGCAGCAAGCCATGATTTTAAGTACCTAGAGGTCCAGGAAAACTGAATAATTCCAAGCAGATTGCTTGC
Source organism: Aegilops tauschii subsp. strangulata (assembly GCF_002575655.3). Taxonomy (NCBI): domain Eukaryota; kingdom Viridiplantae; phylum Streptophyta; class Magnoliopsida; order Poales; family Poaceae; genus Aegilops; species Aegilops tauschii. The sequence continues at coordinate 467,508,814 of NC_053035.3, forward strand.
AGTGGCAATACTTAAATGTCTTCTTGTTCCAGTTCACAGCAAGCCCTGAATTTAACTGCCCAGAGGTCCAGGAAAACTGAATAATGCAAGAAAATTTATTTGGTAACTGATACGTCCATTTTGCATCATGCTTTTATATCGATATTTATTGCATTATGGGCTGTTATTACACATTATGTCACAATACTTACGCATTTTCTCTCTTATTTTACAAGGTTTACATGAAGAGGGAGAATGCCGGCAGCTGGAATTCTAGGCTGGAAAAGGAGCAAATATTATAGACCTATTCTGCACAACTCCAAAAGTCCTGAAACTTCACGGAGGCACTTTTTGGAATCAATAAAAAATACTAATGAAGGAATCAACCGAAGGGGGCCCACACCCTGGCCACGGGGTGGGGCCGCGCCCTACCCCCCTGGGCGCGCCCCCTGTCTCGTGGGCCTCCTGGCAGGCCTCCGATGCTCATCTTTTGCTATATGAAGTCTTTCGCCCTAGAAAAAATAAGGAGGAAGCTTTCGGGACGAAGCGCCGCCGCCACGAGGCGGAACCTTGGCGGAATCAATCTAGGGCTCCGGTGGAGCTGTTCTGCCGGGGAAACATCCCTCTGAGAGGGGGAAATCGTAACCATCATCATCACCATCGATCCTCTCATCGGGAGGGGGTCAATCTCCATCAACATATTCACCAACACCATCTCCTCTCAAACCCTAGTTCATCTCTTATATCCGATCTTTGTCTCAAAACCTCAGATTGGTACCTGTGGGTTGCTAGTAGTGTTGATTACTCCTTGTAGTTGATGCTAGTAGGTTTATTTGGTGGAAGATCATATGTTCAGATCCTTTATGAATATTAATACCCCTCTTATTATGAACATGAATATGATTTGTGAGTAGTTACGTTTGTTCCTGAGGACATGGGAGAAGTCTTGTTATAAGTAGTCATGTGAATTTGGTATTCGTTCGATATTTTGATGAGATATATGTTGTCTTTCCTCTAGTGGTGTTATGTGAACGTCGACTACATGACACATCACCATTGTTTGGGCCTAGGGGAAGGCATTGGGAAGTAATAAGTAGATGATGGGTTGCTAGAGTGACAGAAGCTCAAACCCTAGTTTATGCGTTGCTTCATAAGGGGCTGATTTGGATCCACATGTTTCATGCTATGGTTAGGTTTACCTTAATACTTCTTTTGTAGTTGTGGATGCTTGCAATAGAGGTTAATCATAAGTGGGATGCTTGTCCAAGGAAGGGCAGCATGCAAGCACCGGTCCACCCACATATCAAATTATCAAGGTAACGAACGCGAATCATATGAGCATGATGAAAACTAGCTTGACGATAATTCCCATGTGTCATCGGGAGCGCTTTTCCTTATATAAGAGTTTGTCCAGGCTTGTTCTTTGCTACAAAAAGGATTGGGCCACCTTGCTGCACCTTGTTTAGTATTATTGCTTGTTACCCATTACAAATTACCTTATCACAAAACTATCTTTTACCGATAATTTCAGTGCTTGCGGAGAATACCTTAGTGAAAACCGCTTGTCATTTCCTTCTGCTCCTCGTTGGGTTCGACACTCTTACTTACCGAAAGGACTACGATAGATCCCCTATACTTGTGGGTCATCAGTAACCACAGGATCAAATCCAGCACTAACCTCTTGTTCCATCTAGGCGCTCGGGGATTCATCTTCCCAGATGAAAGCTCTGAGTTCGGTAGCGAGCCGTCTCTCCTCTCTAGCGTCGCTTCATTGGCCGCCAGGATCTATGTGCCCGCTGTGCCAACCGTGTTAGGTAACTGATCTAAATCTCATACAGCCTCTCGATTACACTCACACGAGATGTGGCAGACTACTGCTACGGGATACACTTGGGGAAAAGAAGAAATAAAATAGGTATCCGGGTGCCGTGCCGTTGCCGTTGCCGTGATGCAAGCCCAGATGCCTCCTCCTCTGATACTCTGCGCTTAAGTAGTGTTGTCCCACTATGGGCCCACAAACCTGCGGTTGGTGTGGTGAATCCTCACTAGTACGCGTTGGTGCTAAACAAACGGTTTTTAACCCTTTCCGCAACGGCATTTGGAACCGTCGCCAAGTGAGTGTGGGCGATAGGGGGGTTCTTCCCACATGACCCAGAAATCATCGGGGATATGCCCTCCTGGCACACAAGCTCGGCAAAATGAGGTCGTGTGCGACCGGCGAGCGCTCAAATACGGAAATACGTATAGTAGAGCCAAAAAATTACAATTATATGGCGAAATGGTTTCTGGTCGCAAGTACATCCCACACAGTCAGTCCCCGCTAAACGTTTCCGTTCGTATGTACATCCCACACAGTCGCTCCAAGGAAAACGTTTCCATTCACAGGTACATCACACGCAATTTTTCCCGTTAAATCGTTTGTGATAGCGTTGCCATTGCACACGATATTAGTAATTTTATATTTTGCGTTACTGAATGCATCACACACAGTGCGTAGAAGAAATTGTGTGGCAAAGGCTGTCCATCACACACACTTTTTATGTGGTAAATGTTTGCGCAAGGTGGCCTGACGCAAACAGTTTTCAAGAGAAAGTCGTGTGTGCAATGGAGATTGATCGCACACGTAGTGGATCCTAGAAACGTTTCTGATCTCCACGTATATCGCAGACGTTTCGCTTTCGCAAACCGTGTGCAGTGTAATCCCTAATTAATTCCTAATTTAAAAATAACATGTTTTGAATTTGAAAGTAGGAAATCACTTATTTCATATCCAACCATGCTTGTTACAATATAGGTTCAACCACGAATCCATAATTTGATGCACAGGTACATATACTGAAGAACTACAGAAGCACCAAGTAAAGAATGATGAACCACAGTTGTACTAAAGACTGTAAAGAGAGAAGCGAAAGACATTCAGGTTGCTGGAGAAGGTGAAGCGGAATGCCCATATTGTGCCCTCCTCCATGCGTAATGCGCGCACGACTCTAGGCCAACCCCTTGTGATGGTTGTCCGTCCATCCTTCACTGTCTTCAATAGGACTTCTCGATGCTCATTGTAGTCTGGATGAAATACTTTAACCTTCATTGCGTGTCCACCAATCATGTACTTTGTGAGGTAATCCTGAGTGAACTGCTTCGGGAACCACTGGGAACGAAAAAGATTCAGACATGGTTGTCTAACAACTCATTATGGGCAGTAAAAAGAGAAGGATGCAGAGTTTCTAGTTACCACCCTACAGCTCACTGTTCTGTTGGATAGAGCATAAACAAATAATTTGCTTGCCACCATTCGTATCTTTTTGCTAATAATCCTTATCAGTTTCCTCACTTGATGCTTGTTCATCAATATCTCATTGCCCCATACGCAAAAAGGGTCGATGCGTGGATCCTTGCCAAGGGCATATGTACCTACAAGCAACAAGTCAATATTAGAAGCTAACTAGTGTCCAGCCTGGATCTATATGCACTACATTATGGAATGACGGGGGAAGTACAAGCCGAGGGATGAAGTTAACCTCGGCGGAAAATGGTGGCCACTCCCGTTGTTGTCCACTACTAGGGAAAACCCTAGTAGTAGCGCGGGTTTAATGCCCACTAGTAGCACGGGCAGCCGCGCTACCAATAAGGCGCTATAGCTATTACTTAGCAGTAGCACGTGCGACAAGCGCTACTGCTAAGACACATAGCGGCAGCGCTTGTTCTGTCCCGCGCTGCTGCTAATCCAACTAGTTGTAGCGTATTTATTATCCATCTCTACTAGTACTCTTTTTTTCATTTTTAGTGTATTTATACGCCGTTATACAAATTTTGGTACAATACCAATTATGAGGTTTATATCATTATGTCCATAACAGTGTGCCAAATGAAGGTGGATTAGGTTCAAGTGGAGGCAATATGTGGTGCATGTCAAAAGTATACTACTAATCCAAACTTGATCTAGTTTGGACTGGTAGTACTTTCGATATGCACCACATGTTGCCTCCACTTGAATATAATCAGCCAGCACAAGCTATTTAATCATCATCATAGTCATTACCACCAACAGTATTTATTTAATCACCATAGTCATAGTGTAGCACATCATCATCTTCAAACTCATTCTAGCTAGCTAATCACCACCAACACTAGATGCGGTAGCTATCTAATCACCACCAACACTAGCTAATAATAATCATCATAGTCATTACCACCAACACTAGCTATTTAACCATCATAGTCATAGTGTAGCACATCATCATCTTCAAACTCATTTCTAGCTAGCTAATCACTCCTGATGCTCTCTCTCGGGTAAAATAACATAAAACATGTGTAGCTCTCCTCCTTCATCAAGTTGGAGCATGCAGATGAACCTATCTCCTAATCGTGGGCTGCGCTTCTGTTTGCTGAGCTCTAGTACTTCTCTGCGCTCCTCCATCACAAATTTGGTCCAGTTTTTCACTATTAAGACTTCCTCGCTCTTAGAAATTCTGAATGCACTAAAGTGCATTGTAGGATATCTTGGCCGTAAGCTAACAATACTCATGGTACCATTAGTCTCGATCCCATGAGGCACAACATTCATCGGGAGTCCTGTTGAAGAACATCGTATAGTAACATACTTAGCAATGAAGTTTAGCTTAAAAAATAATGTATGCAAAAGATGCACTGAGGACAAATAGTAAAAATCTTACCATCTTTCCTAAATAGATGTGACCGTAGTTCATTACGAACACTATTGGTCGCACGTTTACAGTACTAACATTTCTAAGTGCAGGAAGAAAATTTGTCTTGACAGTCTCAAGATCCTCAAGCCATGAAACATAATGACTTAGCTCCTCGCAGTTTAGTTCAGCCCCGGGACAGTAGTAGGTCCTGTCTACCAAATGCTGGACATGTTTGCTTGAACCGAAATAAGCTGACAATAGAAATTAGTTGTCAACTATTTTTGAATAAACAATATCAAAGACATAAATATGGTTGAGAAACTCACATAATGGTATAACTGGAGGCGTCTGCACATCGACCGAGATGTCGGTATTACCTTCAATATCATCTATCGGACGAATATCAAAGGTGATAACCATATCAGGCTCAAATGCATAAGTCTTGCATAGTGCTCGCCAAGTTTTGCATCCAAAATAGGTGTAGTCATCTGTGTTGTATAATTTTACGTGGAAAATATAACCATGCTCGGTCTTCAAGTAAATTTTCTTTACCTCCATAGTACGACTGAAACCTATCTTATCCAAGACAAGAACTCTTGCATGGCAGGGGATACGCTAGTAGAATAGTAAAAAAATTATAAGTTGAAGCAAATGAAGCAGATGTCATGCTTAATTACGAAAAAAGACTTGTCGTTGTGACTTACTGTATCCACTTCGAAGTTCACGTCCAGCTTGATGCTGAAGCGCCTATCATCATCTAGGAAGATTCTGTCGCACAGGCCGCGCTCGTCTTCGCAGTATTTGCAAATACCGAAATCCTTTTCGTTGTCAGACATTTCCTATGTTCATAGTTGAAACATTAATTGAAAATCAGTCGACGACAACTCCAGGATACTCAAAATATCTTATAGGACTCATATTGACATGAGCATTCAATAAGAAAAACCAAATCTTAAAATAAATAAGTATTCAAATTAGCATGCATTCAATAAGCAAAAGTAAATCATATCATGCGTCCGTACATCGTCGAATATTATCACTAATACATCCCGAATAGTATCATACATATAACATCACTAATACAACTAAAACCCTAGCGCACGACGGGTATCGGCGTGGGCGGTGGACACCCAAAGAGAAGGAACCATCACAGGATCATAGCTCCAATGAGATCCGTGGAGAACCTGCCACGTATTGGAGAACCTGTGCTCCAACGCAAACAAGTAGTGACGGACGTGCGCGTCCTCCTCACTGACACGGTGACGCACCAGCTCCGCGGGCTCCTCGATCCTCTGGACCATCACTGGCCCACGCGATCGCCACCAAAGAAGGTACCGGTCAACGACAGGCTGGCTCCTCACCAACTTGCGCCCCCCGGTAGGTAGCGCCTCCCAGTACCACCCCGGCGGAGCCCAGTCCCGGAAATGGCCCATCTGGTGACGCAGGTGTCTGCTACCTCTTGACCATTGCGTTGGTTTTCCCTTGAAGAGGAAAGGGTGATGCAGCAAAGTAGTGTATGTATTTCCCTCAGTTTTTGAGAACCAAGGTATCAATCCAGTAGGAGGCTACGCGCGAGTCCCTCGCACCTACACAAAACAAATAAATCCTCGCAAACCAACGCGATAAGGGTTTGTCAATCCCTACACGGTCACTTACGAGAGTGAGATCTGATAGATATGATAGGACAATATTTTTGGTATTTTTATGATAAAGATGCAAAGTAAAATAAAAGCAAAGTAAAAAGCAACGGAAATAACTAAGTGTTGGAAGATTAATATGATGAAGATAGACCCGGGGGCCATAGGTTTCACTAGTGGCTTCTCTCAAGAGCATAAGTATTTTACGGTGGGTGAACAAATTACTGTTGAGCAATTGACAGAATTGAGCATAGTTATGAGAATATCTAGGTATGATCATGTATATAGGCATCACGTCCGAGACAAGTAGACCGACTCCTGCCTGCATCTACTACTATTACTCCACACATCGACCGCTATCCAGCATGCATCTAGAGTATTAAGTTCATAAGAACAGAGTAATGCCTTAAGCAAGATGACATGATGTAGAGGGATAAATTCATGCAATATGATAAAAAAACCATCTTGTTATCCTCGATGGCAACAATACAATACGTGCCTTGCTGCCCCTACTGTCACTGGGAAAGGACACCTCATGATTGAACCCAAAGCTAAGCACTTCTCCCATTGCAAGAAAGATCAATCTAGTAGGCCAAACCAAACTGATAATTTGAAGAGACTTGCAAAGATAACCAATCATACATAAAAGAATTTAGAAGATTCAAATATTGTTCATAGATAAACTTGATCATAAACCCACAATTCATCGGTCTCAACAAACACACCGCAAAAGAAGATTACATCGAATAGATCTCCACGAGAGAGGGGGAGAACATTGTATTGAGATCCAAAAAGAGAGAAGAAGCCATTTAGCTACTAACTATGGACCCGAAGGTCTGAGGTAAACTACTCACACTTCATCGGAGAGGCTATGGTGTTGATGTAGAAGCCCTCCGTGATCGATGCCCCCTCCGGCAGAGCTCCGGAACAGGCCCCAAGATGGGATCTCGTGGGTACAGAAGGTTGCGGTGGTGGAATTAGGTTTTTGGCTCCGTATCTGATCATTTGGGGGTACGTAGGTATATATAGGAGGAAGAAGTACGTTGGTGGAGCAACAGGGGGCCCACGAGGGTGGAGGGCGCACCCTGGGGGGTAGGCGCGCCCCCCAACCTCGTGGCTTCCCTATTGGTTGCTTGACGTAGGGTCCAAGTCTCCTGGATCATGTTCGTTCCGAAAATCACGTTCCCGAAGGTTTCATTCCATTTGGACTCCGTTTGATATTCTTTTTCTGCGAAACTCTGAAATAGGCAAAAAATAGCAATTCTGGGCTGGGCCTCCGGTTAACAGGTTAGTCCCAAAAATAATATAAAAGTGAATAATAAAGCCCAATAATGTCCAAAACAGAAGATAATATAGCATGGAGCAATCAAAAATTATAGATACGTTGGAGACGTATCAAGCATCCCCAAGCATAATTCATGCTCGTCCTCGAGTAGGTGAATGATAAAAACAGAATTTTTGATGCGGAGTGCTACTTGGCATAATTTCAATGTAATTCTTCTTAATTGTGGTATGAATATTCAGATCCGAAAGATTCAAGACAAAAGTTCATATTGACATAAAAATAATAATACTTCAAGCATACTAACTAAGCAATTATGTCTTCTCAAAATAACATGGCCAAAGAAAGTTATCCCTACAAAATCATATAGTCTGGCTATGCTCTATGTTCACCACACAAAATATTTAAATCATGCACAACCCCGATGACAAGCCAAGCAATTGTTTCATACTTTTGACATTCTGAAACTTTTTCAATCTTCACGCAATACATGAGCGTGAGCCATGGACATAGCACTATATGTGGAATAGAATGGTGGTTGTGGAGAAGACAAAAAGGAGAAGATAGTCTCACATCAACTAGGCGTATCAACGGGCTATGGAGATGCCCATCAATAGATATCAATGTGAGTGAGTAGGGATTGCCATGCAACGGATGCACTAGAGTTATAAGTATATGAAAGCTCAACAAAAGAAACTAAGTGGGTGTGCATCCAACTCGCTTGCTCACGAAGACCTAGGGCATTTTTGAGGAAGCCCATCATTGGAATATACAAGCCAAGTTCTATAATGAAAAATTCCCACTAGTATATGAAAGTGATATCATAGGAGACTCTCTATCATGAAGATCATGGTGCTACTTTGAAGCACAAGTGTGGTAAAAGGATAGTAACATTGTCCCTTCTCTCTTTTTCTCTCATCATTTTTTTTATTTGGGCCTTTTCTTCCTTTTTTATGGCCTCCTTTTTTTCGTCCGGAGTCTCATCCCGACTTGTGGGGGAATCATAGTCTCCATCATCCTTTACTCACTTGGGACAATGCTCTAAACATGATGATCATCACACTTTTATTTTCTTACAACTCAACAATTACAACTCGATACTTAGAACAAAATATGACTCTATATGAATGCCTCCGGCGGTGTACCGGGATATGCAATGAATCAAGAGTGACATGTATGAAACAATTATGAACGGTGGCTTTGCCACAAATACAATGTCAACTACATGATCATGCAAAGCAATATGACAATGATAGAGCGTGTCATAGTAAACGGAATGGTGGTATGTTGCATGGCAATATATCTCGGAATGGCTATGGAAATGCCATGATAGGTAGGTATGGTGGCTGTTTTGAGGAAGGTATATGGTGGGTGTATGATACCGGCGAAAAGTGCGCGGTATTAGAGAGGCTAGCAATGGTGGAAGGAGGAAAAGTGCGTATAATCCATCGACTCGACATTAGTCATAAAGAACTCATATACTTATTGCAAAAATCTACAAGTTATCAAAGCAAAGTATTACGCGCATGCTCCTAGGGGGATAGATTGGTAGGAAAAGACCATCGCTCGTCCCCGACCGCCACTCATAAGGAAGACAATCAATAAATAAATCATGCTCCGACCTCATCACATAACGGTTCACCATACGTGCATGCTACGGGAATCACAAACTTTAACACAAGTATTTCTCAAATTCACAACTACTCAACTAGCATAACTCTAATATCACCATCTTCATATCTCAAAACAATTATCAAGCATCAAACTTCTCATAGTATTCAACACACTCATAAGAAAGTTTTTACTATTTCTTGAATACCTAGCATATTAGGATTATTTAAGCAAATTACCATGCTATTTAAGACTCTCAAAATAATCTAAGTGAAGCATGAGAGATCAATAGTTTCTATAAAACAAATCCACCACCGTGCTCTAAAAGATATAAGTGAAGTACTAGAGCAAAAACTATATAACTCAAAAGATATAAGTGAAGCACATAGAGTATTCTAATAATTTCCGAATCATGTGTGTCTCTCTCAAAAGGTATGTACAGAAAGGGTGATTGTGGTAAACTAAAAAGCAAAGACTCAAATCTTACAAGACGCTCCAAGCAAAACACATATCATGTGGTGAATAAAAATATAGCTCCAAGTAAAGTTACCGATGGAAGTAGACGAAAGAGGGGATGCCTTCCGGGGCATCCCCAAGCTTTGGCTTTTTGGTGACCTTAGATTATCTTGGGGGTGCCATGGGCATCCCCAAGCTTAGGCTCTTGCCACTCCTTGTTCCATAATCCATCAAATCTTTCACCCAAAACTTGAAAACTTCACAACACAAAACTCAGCAGAAAATCTCGTGAGCTCCGTTAGCGAAAGAAAACAAAAGACCACTTCAAGTTAGTATAATTAACTCATTCTTTATTTATATTGGTGTTAAACCTAATTTATTCCAACTTCTCTATGGTTTATAAACTCTTTTACTAGCCATAGATTCATCAAAATAAACAAACAACACACGAAAAACAGAATCTGTCAAAAAACAGAACTGTCTGTAGTAATTTGTAACTAATGCAAACTTCTGGAACTCCAAAACATAAGCAAAAATAGGACGACCTAGAATTTTTTTTTTATTGATCAGCAGCAATTTGAATCAATATTTTATCACATTCTGGTGATTTTTAACAATTGTTTTCGTGAACAGAAAGTTTCTGGAAATTACAGCAAGATCAAATAACTATCATCCAAGAAGATCCTATAGGTTTAACTTGGCACAAACACTAATTAAAACATAAAAACACATGTAACCAGAGGCTAGATCAAATATTTATTCCTAAACAGAAGCAAAAGCAAAAAAAACTGAAAATAAAATTGGGTTGCCTCCCAACAAGCGCTATTGTTTAACGCCCCTAGCTAGGCATAATAGCAAGGATAGATCTAGGTATTGCCATCTTTGGGAGGCAATCCATAAGTGGCTCTCACGATAGATTCATATGGTAATTTTATTTTATTCCTAGCCAAGTGTTCCATTCCTTTCTTTAATGGAAATTGGAATCTAATATTCCCTTCCTTCATATCAATAATTGCACCAATCGTTCTAAGAAAAGGTCTACCAAGAATAATAGGACATGAAGGATTGCAATCTATATCAAGAACGATAAAATCTACGGGCACATAGTTCCTATTTGCAACAATAAGAACATCATTAATTCTTCCCATAGGTTTCTTAATGGTGGAATCCTCAAGGTGCAAGTTTAAAGAGCAATCATCAAAATCACGGAAACCTAGCAAATCACACAAAGTTTTTGGAATCGTGGAAACACTAGCACCCAAATCACACAAAGCATAGCATTCATGATCTTTAATCTTAATTTTAATAGTAGGTTCCCACTCATCATAAAGTTTTCTAGGGATAGAAACTTTCAACTCAAGCTTTTCTTCATAAGATTGCATCAAAGCATCAACGATATGTTTGGTAAAAGCTTTATTTTGACTATAAGCATGAGGAGAATTTAGCACGGATTGCAACAAGGAAATACAATCTATCAAAGAGAAATCATAATTAAATTCCTTGAAATCGAAAATGTGGGTCCGTTAACATCTAAGGTTTTGATTTCTTCAATCCCACTTTTATCAATTTTAGCATCAAGATCTAAAAACTCAACATTTTTGGAACGCCTTCTAGGTAAAGGTGGATCATATTCAGTCCCATCATTATCAAGATTCATATTGCAAAACAAGGATTTAATAGGGGACACATCAACAACTTTTAGATCTTCATCTTTATTTTCATAGAAATTTGAAGAACACGCTTTCATAAAGCAATCTTTCTTAGCACGCATCCTAGAGGTTCTTTCCTTGCACTCATCAATGGAAATTCTCATGGCTTTGAGAGACTCATTGATATCATGCTTAGGAGGAATAGGTCTCAGTTTTAAAGAATCAACATCAAGAGAAATTCTATCAACGTTCCTAGCCAATTCATCAACTTTAAGCAATTTTTCTTCAAGCAAAGCATTGAAATTCTTTTGCGAATTCATAAATTCCTTAACACTAGTCTCAAATTCAGAGGGCATCTTATTAAAGTTTCCATAAGAATTGTTGTAGGAATTACCATAATTATTAGAGGAATTACTAGGATAAGGCCTAGGATTAAAGTTTCCCCTATACGCATTGTTACCAAAATTATTCCTACCAACAAAATTCACATCCATAGATTCATTATTATTCTCAATCAAAGTAGACAAAGGCATATCATTGGGATCAGAAGAAACACTCTTAGTAGCAAATAATTTCATAAGTTCATCCATCTTTCCACTCAAAACATTAATTTCTTCTATTGCATGCACTTTTTTATTAGTAGATCTTTCAGTGTGCCATTGAGAATAATTAACCATAATATTATCTAGGAGTTTAGTAGCTTCTCCTAAAGTGATTTCCATAAAAGGGCCTCCCGCGGCCGAATCTAAAAGATTTCTAGAAGCAAAATTCAATCCGGCATAAAGATTTTGTATAATCATCCACAAATTCAAACCATGTGTAGGGCAATTACGTATCATTAATTTCATCCTCTCCCAAGCTTGTGCAACATGTTCATGATAAACTTGCTTAAAATTCATAATATCGTTTCTAAGAGAGATATTTTTAGCGGGAGGAAAATACTTAGAGATAAAAGAATCTTTGCACTTATTCCAAGAATCAATACTATTTTTAGGCAAAGACGAAAACCAAGTTTTAGCACGATCTCTAAGCGAAAAAGGAAATAGCTTCAGTTTAACAATATCATTATCAACATCTTTCTTCTTTTTCATATCACACAAATCAACGAAGCTATTTAGATGAGTAGCGGCATCTTCTCTAGGAAGGCCGGCGAATTGATCTTTCATGACAAGATTCAACAAAGCAGCATTGATTTCACAAGATTCAGTATCGGTAAGAGGAGCAATCGGAGTGCTAAGGAAATCAATATTGTTGGTATTGGTAAAGTCACATAATTTGGTTTTATCTTGAGCCATCGTGATAAGCAAGCAATCCAACACACGAGCAAACAAGAGACGGGCAAAAAGAGGCAAACGGAAAAGAGAGGGCGAATAAAATGGCAAGGGTGAAGTGGGGGAGAGGAAAACGAGAGGAAAATGGCAAATAATGTAATGCGGGAGATAAGGGTTTGTGATGGGTACTTGGTATGTTGACTTTTGCGTAGACCTCCCCGGCAATGGCGCCAGAAATTCTTGTTGCTACCTCTTGAGCACTGCGCTGGTTTTCCCTTAAAGAGGAAAGGGTGATGCAGCAAAGTAGCGTAAGTATTTCCCTCAGTTTTTGAGAACCAAGGTATCAATCCAGTAGGAGGCTACGCGCGAGTCCCTCGCACCTACACAAAACAAATAAATCCTCGCAACCAACGCGATAAGGGGTTGTCAATCCCTACACGGTCACTTACGAGAGTGAGATCTGATAGATATGATAGGATAATAGTTTTCGTATTTTTATGATAAAGATGCAAAGTAAAATAAAAGCAACGGAAATAACTAAGTGTTGGAAGATTAATATGATGAAGATAGACCTGGGGGCCATAGGTTTCACTAGTGGCTTCTCTCAAGAGCATAAGTATTTTACGGTGGGTGAACAAATTACTGTTGAGCAATTGACAGAATTGACACTACTAGAAAAAGGGCTATAGATGGGATTAACACTAATGGCGCACCAGACAAGCCGTGCGCCATTAGTATATACTAATGGCGCACCACCTTTCAATACGCCATTAGAGATGAAAGTACTAATGGCGCACCTGGCCCAGGGTGCGCCATTAGTATCAAATTTTTTTTAACTAGTGCGCCTGTCCAAACATACTAATGGCGCATCCAGACAGAGTGCGCCATTAGTAGTTGAAACTACTAATGGCGCACCTGGCCCAGGGTGCGCCATTAGTATAAAAAATAATTTTTTTAACTAGTGCGCCTGTCCAACCATACTAATGGCGCATCCAGACAGAGTGCGCCATTAGCGCGCACCTGCCTCGGGGTGCGCCATTAGTATAAAAAAATGTTTTTTTAACTAGTGCGCCTGTCCAAACATACTAATGGCGCATCCAGAGACAGTGCGCCATTAGTAGTTGAAACTACTAATGGCACACCTTGACCAGGGTGCGCCATTAGTATCAAAATTTTTTTTTAACTAGTGCGCCTGTCCAAACATACTAATGGCGCATCCTGCCCACGGTGCGCCATTACTAGTTGTAACTAGTAATGGCGCACCAGGCCCAGGGTGCGCCATTAGTATAAAAAATTTTTTTTACTAGTGCGCCTGTACAAACATACTAATGGCGCACCACCAGGAGGTGCGCCATTAGTAACCTGGATTAGTAATGGCGCATCAAGAGTTGGTGCGCCATTAGTAAGTGGGCAGCAACAAGATATTTTGGACAGCCTCTCCTACCCACACTCACTTTCTCCCCACTTCATTCTCTCCACCTCCTCCTTGTCTCGGGTGCCTCCTCTTTTTCACCTCATTTCCACCATAGATTCATTCAATTTAAGTGGTTAAATTACCTTGTTTTGATAGGTAAGTAAGGGGGGAAGCTATATTTATGTTGTTCTCCCTACAACAATGTGCACATGCACTTTTTATGGCCTAGCTAGATCTATGTATGTTCGTGGTGTTGCATATGTTTGTGGTGTTGCATGGATGACACAATGTATCGCCAGCTAGATAGAGATCCCGGGTCTTCGAAAACCGTGTTCATGGGACATCGAAGGTGGCTTCGCGACGATGACCCGTGGAGAAAACGCAAGGATCTATTCGATGGTGAAACCGAACCCCGAGGACGCCCGCGTACGAGGAGCGGCGAGGAAATAGACGAGCTGTTGAAAAATTGGAAAGACTGCCCACTGCCGGGAAAGAAGCAAAAGGCGCCAGAGCCGGGAAAGAAGCGAAAGGCGCCAGAGCCGCTGCTGAAGGTATGGAAAACGAGGTCTGTTTTCTGGGACTTGCCGTACTGGAAGATCCACCGTGTGCCTCACAGCCTTGATGTCATGCATATCACGAAGAACGTGTGCGAGAGTCTGCTTGGTACCCTGCTCAACATGCCAGAGAGGACCAAAGATGGGCCGAAAGCAAGGGCAGACTTGAAATCAATGGGCATCAGGCAGGAGCTTCACGCTATATATGATGATGATGATGATGATGATGATGATGAGGCGAAGCAGGACACGGAAAGTCGTCGCAAAGGCAAAAAGGCCAAGAAGACCGGAAATGACTACCCTCCCGCGTGCTTCACTCTAAGTCAGGAGGAGATCGAGCAGTTTTTCACCTGCCTCGTAGGAGTAAAACTTCCTTACGATTACGCGGGGAAGATAAGCAGATACCTAGACCTAGCGAAGCTGAAGTTCAGCGGGATGAAGTCTCACGACTGTCACGTGCTGATGACGCAGATACTTCCAGTTGCAATCCGTGGGATCATGGACGCGCACGTCCGTGAAACGCTATTTGGCCTATGCAACTTTTTCGACGTCATCTCTCGGAAGTCTGTTGGCGTGAGGCAACTCAGAAGGCTACAGGAAGAGATCGTGGTGATACTATGCGAGCTTGAGATGTACTTCCCGCCCGCATTCTTCGACGTTATGGTGCATCTGCTGGTCCATATCGTGGACGATATCATCCAACTCGGGCCGACGTTCCTGCACAGCATGATGCCGTTCGAAAGGATGAATGGTGTCATCAAAGGATATGTTCGCAACATGTCACGTCCAGAGGGAAGCATAGCCAGGGGCTTTCTGACCGAAGAGTGCATCTCCTACTGCACGAATTATCTAGGCATCGAGAACCCCGTTGGTCTGCCCGTCAACAGGCACCGCGGCAGGCTCGTTGGATGGGGTCACCGTGAGGGTCGCCGCGAAATGCATGTCGACTTCGAGGGTCGACTCGCCGACTTTGAAAGAGCAAACCTAGTCGCACTACAACACATAGACGTGGTCGATCCTTGGGTGGTAGAGCACAAAACCTTTATTAAGAAGACGTACAATGACCGAGGCCAACAGAGGACGGACGGAGATATACTCAAAGAGCACAACTCATGTTTCACGCGTTGGTTCAAGCAGAAGCTTCTGTCGTACCCTTTACATGAGGATTCTTCCGCGGAAGAACAACTCATATTCGCCTTGTCACAGGGCGCCGAGCACAACCTGATGACCTATGAGGCGTACGATATCAACGGCTACACATTCTACACCGAGGCCAAGGACATGAAGAGCGATGGTTATCAGAACTCTGGGGTAACGATGGAATCCTACACCGGTAACGACAAGGACAGATACTACGGAAGGATCGAGGAGATCTGGGAGCTGAGCTACGCTGGAGAGAAGGTCCCGATGTTCCGTGTCAGATGGGCCAAGAGCGTCCTAAAAGAAGACCGGTATTTCACCACCATGGTTATACCCGAAGCCAAATCCAAGACCGCAGGCGCAAACGTCACCGCGAAAAATGAGCCATGGGTACTGGCTTCCCAAGTGGACCAATGCTTCTTCATTACCGACCCGTCAAAGCCCAGTCGTGTTGTCGTGAGGAGAGGCAAAAGGAAGATCATCGGAATGGATGGAGTAGCCAATGAGCAAGACTTCGACAAGTACGGCGACCCGAGAATCGAACATGACGACGATGATGAAGTACCAGCATACACCACAAGAAGAAGCAGGACCACCCTACCTAAAGGACGTCCGTTCCACAGAAGAACTCCATTTGCGAAAAAGAAGGGCAAGAAGATTGTGAACAGATAGCTAGCTAAGAGAACGATTGTATTTAAATCGTAGCATTCATTTCTCGATTGTATTTCATGGGCACTTTTTGAACTATCATGAATATTTTTAAATTTCATGGACACTCGATATCGATCCCCCTCCATCTCGATCGCTAGCTATCCCACCTCGCCAGATCCGGTCCCCTCGCCGCCGAGCACCCCCCGGTCCACCGGCCCCCCGCACCCCGCGCACCCTCCCCCGCTCCACCGGCATTACTGTTTGATGATATTTTAAAAAAAATTATTAGTGTCTTATAAAAAATTATTACTGTCTTATAAAAAAATTATTACTGTCTTATAAAAAATTATTACTGTCTTATAAAAAATTATTACTGTCTTATAAAAAAATTATTACTGTCTTATAAAAAATTATTACTGTCTTATAAAAAATTTGTGGAGCCTGGGAATCGAACCCAGGACCTCCTGGTGTGAGAACTGGCTGCTGACCAGTCGAGCTAGTAGAGGGGACTTGGTGTGGATCAGGTAAGGTGGAAGATAACCTGTTGGCTCGAGCAGAAATAAAAAAAATACTAATGGCGCACCAGGGTGAGGTGCGCCATTAGTATGGATGTACTTATGGCGCACCGAGGGGTGGTGCGCCATTAGTATTGTGCCCTCGCCCTCGCCTATCCCCGGCCCAAACCGGCCTCTCTCTCCCTCGCCCTTGCCCTCGATCCCCTTCCCCTCTCCTCTCCTGACGCCGCTGCCCCGCCGCCTCGACGCCGCCCCGTCGTCCTCGTCTCTGCCCCGACGCCCCGACGCCGCTGCCCCTTCCCCTCTCCGCCCCGTCGTCCTCGTCTCCGCCCCGACGCCCCGACGCCTCGTCGCCGCCCCGTCGTCCTCGTCCTCGCCCTCCTCCTCCGGTGACTGCAGCGCCGCCGCCATTGAGTTCTCAAATCCTGCTAGGTTCTCTTCTCCCCGTCCCTCTCTCTCATGCGTTTTTCTTCTTCAACCCTAACCCTAACCTGAACCCATTGTACAGCGGCGCGCCTCACTTGAGCCACCCGATCGGGGACTTGTTGACGATTCCTCCGCCTGCCCTGCGGAGGACTAAGGAGCTCTTGGTCTGGGAGCAAGCAGGGTATGTTTCGCCTCTTCCAATCAGAGTGCTTCTTCAGTTGGTCTCAACTACTGATGCTAATGTTAGGTAGCGCCTCACCTGCAGCAATTGTTGCATCATCTGTTTGTTTACCTCACAACTATCAAGAGTGCAAAGTAGATGTTGATTCATAAATATATTCATAGTCACAAATTGATGATGATTAACTGCCAGCCCAACAGGAATCATAAAATGGACTGCACATATAAACTAGTATTGGGCACTCAGATTCAAAGAAGAAATTGCAAAGTTCTTTTGGATTCTTGTTTATAAGATAACAATGGCCAACCATTAGTCCTAGTCTCTTTCTTCTGTCCTGCCTTGTACCAAATGCTCAGGGATCCTATCGTGTATTGTATTGTAGTGGGAATGTCGCAATTATTATTGTATTGTATTGTATTGTCCCCCTGTAGTTTGTACTACCACTGTAGTTTGTTTGTAAAAATATGAAGTACTTCTTGCTTGATCGATCACTGTAGGCCCCTTATCACTGTAGTTTGTTTGTAAAAATGTTACTGCTGCTTGTCATTTTAGCAATCTTGCTTGTCATTTGATCGATCACTTCTTCTGGATCCTTATCACTTTAGGCCCCTGTAGTTTGTACTGCTCTCGGGTCATCAAGAACGTCCGGTGCCGGTAGCTCAAGTAACCTGAACTCCTCACAGCAGAGTTTCTCCATATGTAAGCTTGCTGCATATATGTCATTTCAGGGAGAAAAATACAAAGATGAACACACTGCATTAGATTTGTTTAAAGAATAACACTACAGCAACTAGAAGAAAGGGTACAACAACACCATACAATCTGCAGTTGTAAGTCAGGGTTTGAAGAGTGCTAACCATGTCACAATGCTTACTTTTTTCAGTAGATCCTATAGTACAATAATCAGTAATTATAAAGTCATACTAAAGAGAGGTAGAAGAATAATGTAACTTTGAAACAATTGAGCACATATCACTTGGCAACGGTTGGATGATTTATGACACTTCCATATCATATCTTGCTACATGGGTTCAATTTATTTTATCCATTTTGGGCAGTTTTCATGATGGTGTATTGTGTATGCCCTTGCTATATTTGATTCCATTATTTCTTAGAAGATTACTTGAACCTAATCTTTTGCATAATTAGATGTCTTCATCTGTACATCATATACATACATGTGATCAAACCAAGGGAGATCATGTTTGTTTGTTGCTTGCATTGCTAAAAAACAGTAGCTACAATTTGTAAAAAGCATGTTATAGAAACTTTGCCATGTTATAGGAACTTTTATCTAAGAGTTTGTTACTTGCATTGCTAAAAAACAGTAGCTACAATTTGTAAAAAGCATGTTTGTTGCTTGCATTGCTAAAAAACAGTGGCAAATTTTTATCTAAGAGTTTGTTCTATTTGTATTTATCTAAAGATTAGCATGGCAATTTTCTACATGGCACAATCTTTTAGCACGGCAAAATATAGGATGATAGCATCCTAATTTTTTCATATGGCAAATATGAAGAAAAGCATCAACCTATACCTGAGGAAAAAATCTGCAGCTAGTGACCTGTGCAAAAAACAGAAAATTAAAAAATCAACGGCTAATATTAACTCAGTAGTGTCTTAAAATTTCTCAATTTTGTTTGCCAAAAAATAACCTCTGGGTGTAATGAGCAGATAATGAAAAACATATTTGTGTTTCCAAGTAAATACAGTACCTCCTGCTGTAACTGCTGAGTTCTGAGACAGCACTCTTTTCTTTTAATTTTCAGAACATTTACAGTCTTCCTCACTACTTTTTATGATTGATTTGTAGTTTTGTAGTTGGTTGTTACAGAATGCAGTACCTTGGTTGTGAAGATAATAAAAATTATGACAATGTTGTGCAGGAGTAGTAATAAGACAAGATCGCTGTGAGGTGAAGGAAGCAAGTGAGAGGCAAAGTGAGTTATTCTCTGGTCGTGTATTTAGTTAGTTACTTACTCCTGGTAGCTAATAAGTGGTTACTCCTTGGACTTTGGTGGTGTATGTATCAAAGCATGTTGTAAATATAGCAGCTTTGTTCCTTTTGTTGTAATGCCTAATGCCTTCATATTCTACTTGTATCACTGTATCATTGTAGCAAAAGTACTGAGTTTCTGCTTGTGTATCATTGTATCACTGTATCACTGTATCACTTGGGCAAGAAATGGTTCCAGAAACCAAAAGCCTGTTGTACATTATAGCTAGGACAAACTTCAGTCCTTTTTTTGTTTGTAACAGAAACTACAGTAGTAAATATTTCCTGAAGTAAATATTTTCAGTCATTACAAATATGATACTGCTTGGAGATGATACTGCTTGGAGATGATACTGCTTGGTGTATTTTCCATGTTGTGATGGAGGCCTTTTTTGCCTTGTCCACCCGAGAGGCCCTTGAGTTTGCCGGAATGTCGATTAACTTCCGTTCCGGCAAATTCGGGTACTCCATATGTCCTATTTTCAGCAAAGGTCATGCTGAAATTTTCCGTGAATTTTAGCATGACTTTGCTAAAAATAGGACATATGGGGTACTTGTGACTAATGCATGGGCCGGGGTATCTTAGTAGTTAATTAAGTAGGAGCAAGTGCCCCGGCGTACTTGTGACTAATGCTTGGCTTTTAGGGTGCCTCGGTGTCGATAAAAACCGAAATGATGAAAGCTTAGGCTTTTAGGGTGCCTTGGCGTCGAAAAACCCTCAATGATAAAAGCTTAGCTTTTAGGATGCCTCGGTGTCGACAAACCCTAAATGATGAGACCATGATCTTGTTCCTTGACAATAACCAACTTTTTGACCAAACTTTGTTCCTATTTAGAGAGAAACATGGCCAACAACGATGAGGCCGGGGGTTCGAGCGTCAAGCCATTCTGGATGCTGTCCCAGGAGATGGAGGAACAACCTCACTTGTATGAGGACGCCGCCTTCCCCACCGATCCTGAGACCACTGATGGTACCGCCGAGGATGACCCCACTGATGCCACCACTGATGGTGCCGCCGAGGATGCCACCACTGATGGTGCCGCCGAGGATGCCACCACTGATGATGGCGGCGCACGCACAGATGGCAGCCAACCGAAGAGGCAACGGAAGGACCGGCGCTCGACCGTGCTCCGCACCCTCAAGGAGGAAGTTACTGAAGTGGACTCCGACGGGAATCCAACGGCGCCCGAACGAATAGTCAAGGGGTACTCGCTTCAGCTCGGGTGCATTCTCCGGAGCACCGTCTCGATCAACACCGAGAACCTGAGGCATCCTGACCGAGGGAATTTGCGCAACCTCCTCTTCACGAAGCTGCACGAACGATACAAGTTCCCCGCTGAATTTGAAAACACAAGCCTCAAAGGGAATAAAGTGAACAATGCTGCCTCACGAAGATGAGCAAGGCCTTGTCTACTTGGAAAAGCAATGTGAAGAGAATGGTCGAGAAAGGTGAGAGTTATGAGAAGATCAAGGAGAAAAATCCTTCGATCACCGAAGATGACTACAATGACTTCAAGATCAATTGCTCGAGCACCGCAAACTCCGAATCAAGTAAGTGGGGGAAAGAAATGCGGGAGCTGAACTTAGGGGAACACACACTCGGTCCCGGCGGTTACAGAGTGGCGGAGCCTATATGGGACAAGGAGGAGGCGGACCGTGCCAAGCAAGGCCTACCGCCCCTCTTCGATAAATACGGTGACAAGCAGACCAGGAACTTTGTCAGGGCCCGGTACAAGAAGGACCCGAAAACAAAGGAGCTTACCACGGATCCGAAGACCAGGGCGCTTGAGCTTGTTCTGGTAAGGAATACACCCCCTCGTAATTAGCTCCATATGGTTGCATTCTAATTAATGAAGCCAAATTTCTAAATGGTTCACATTCCTTCCGCAGGCGACTGAAAGCAGTAGCGCGGGGTCGACTAAGAGCAACCCTTGGGACACCACTCTAAATAGGGCGTTGAATGTAATGAAGAACAAGGATAAGCTCAGTAAGCCGACGTCAGCTGGTCGTGTGGCCGGCAAAGGCTTGTCGACAAAATGGTCGTCATACTATGACACTGCTGGGCGAAAGGAGAAAAAGACCAGCTCGGAAAGCCAGGCGCGCGAGGTTCAAGAACTCAGGGCACAGGTGGCGCGGATTCCGGAGATTGTCCAAGAGCAAGTGCAACAACAACTCGGAGCGACGATCACCGCCATTGTGCCTACCTTGATCCAGGGGATTAGTGCGTGGATTGCGGGCGGCCAACAGGGGCCGCCCCCGATTCCTAGCTTCACGGCCAGCAACTCGCAGAACGCGATGGCGGGGCCATTGGTGTCTCCGGCGGAGCCGGCATTGGTGTCTCCGACACCGGCACGGGAGCTTAATGCACCCGGGTGTACGCCGGCCGGCACCTCTGCAGCAAGCGGCCCCTCCGTCAACTGCACGCCCGCCGTTGGCGGTGCCTCGACATTAGCCGAGCTCGACGCCATCATCACGGTAACTAATTAAGCCTCTCTCGGCCGAGGACTTCATCTCCTTGCCTTTGACTGGGCATCCCTAACGCCCTACATGTTTTCGCAGGGCGCCGCCGACGTTCCGTGCACTCTCCTGCACTTCGTGAACAACGAGTTGGTCGATGTCGCCAAGGGCAAAATCGTTCAACCGGGCAACCCCTTGTTCCACGGTACCCAGATGCCACCCAACTTGTTTAGGGTTCAACTCGTTCGGGTGCTGCCAGGCTGCGACGAGGTGTTACCTCTGATTCAACCAATGGGGGCCGACGATGATGACGTGATGAACCTCAGCGCCTGCCTGAGCTGGCCCCTGCTTTGCCCGAAGAGCCAGATTCGTTTGGGGGCGGGGGACACCACCCCAAAGACAACACCGCCAGTCGTGCCGGCGCCAAGTCGGCCCCATGGCAAGACCGCCGCAACGGTGCCGGACATCCCTATGCCACTGGATCCAAACATGCATATGGCACAGGATCAGAACGACGACGACGACGATACATTTGCCAACGTCGATCAGTACTTTGCCGATCATGGGGATGGTGGCGACTTCATGGGGCCTCCTTCTCAAGAACCCAACCCAACAAAAGACGTGTGCGATCTAGCTGGTACCGCGGAGAAGCCAGGTTGCAACAGGCGTCGTCTGCTGTTCAGCTCTCAGGAGACGCCTCCAGCTGCCGACTTCACCGAGCCTCAGATAGGCGAGGTGCCAAATATGATCAGCCCCCACACACTCAAGAAGGCGGTCTGTGAGCAGAACTCGGTCCCATTACAGGAGATCAAGAAGAAGGCACGCAAAAGAAAGACTAACAAGGGTGCGGGCCAGCCGGCACCGAGTACGATCCGTGCTCAGGACGGGCCACCTTCAACTGCGGATATCTCGAGGAGGGTGCATGTGGCGGGTAGGCCGATGCTACCGAGAAATATGCTCGATGCTGCAACCGGTGCTATGCGGAGTCTGCATGACAGTGTGCTTTCTTTGGAGAAGCGGCGTCTCCGAGAGAAGGATGTGGCATACCCGGTTTTCGCGGCCAAGGTGCCAGAGGGCAAGGGCTTTGTGGATAACTCCATCGGGGGTACGATCGTCCTGCGGTTTGATGACATCCACGCTATGTTGAACCTTCATCCGCTGCACTACACCTTCGTTCGGCTATTTTCGCTGAGTATGGAGATGCGGATCATTTGCGACAAGACCCCGGACATCGTGATAGTCGACCCCTTCTACATGCGTGCCAAGATCTTGGGCAGCGCTGGGGACCGGCAAGTCGCGAGTTCTTACCTCGAAGGCGTCATTCTGGCAAACCAAGATAAGGACAACTTCCTCGTGCCTTACTTTCCCGAGTAAGTCCTCCCCTCAACCGCCCCGTAACATATGAATTCTTAGATTTCGATCGTTTTTCTTTTAACATTCCGTGTTTTCTGCAGTGACACACATTGCACGCTCATCCTCCTAAGCCCCAAATATTCCATGGCCACGTATTTCGACCCGGACCGTCAGTCGAACGTAGACTACACAAATGTCAAGAAGGTTCTTGATGATGTTCTCCCCGGCTACGTCAAATCTGGAGGCACCTTCACCAGGCCTATTCGTAAGTACGGCAAGCACGTGTTCTCCCACAACACGACGTTCTGCTGCGTCAAGCAGCCGCCTGGCGGTCAGAAGGGTGTCTGCTACGCCATCCATCACATGCGGGCGATCATACGGGACCATCATCAACTACTGCTACCGAGTAGACTCAAAGATTGGGCCGCGAGCGTGTCGGCAATCCAGGACGCGGACATCAGACAAGAATTCTTTCGCATCCAGTCGGAGTTTGCGGAAATCATCCATCAAGATGTCCTTCGTACCTTGGGGCAGTTCTACCTCAGAAATCAACCGTCCAACAGTGACATCGACACAATCCTACAAATGCAGGTTGACAACGCCCGTGGTTTCATGACTCCCACGATAGACGGCGGCTTCATCCACGCTCCGGTCCCTTGAGTCGAGTCGAAAGCAGTGATGTTGTGTCTAGTTCTGAAACATCGATTGGCTCATGTTGTAATTAAACTTTAATGAACTTGTAGTATGTCTCTTTGGTTTCGAGAGTCCTTCAACTTAGATGTAATCGATGCTATTAATGTCTTGCTTTTCTCTTCCGATCGTTCTGTTGCATACTTATATATTGCTTATGTATTGTCTGTGAATTGGTACTAACGTTTCGTTTGGCTACTGCATAGCGATGCCGTGGTATGTCGTGTACAAGGGTAAGGTTCCCGGAGTCTACGACGACTGGGAGGAGTGTCGGAGACAGGTTCACCGATTCAGCGGTAACAGTTACAAAGGGTACGCCACTAGGGTCGAGGCCGAATCTAGATACGCCCGCTATCTAGCGGGAGAGGGGAGGGAGCGTTGGAGGAACCGAATGAAGATGAGTTTCATCGTGATGATGCTCATCGTGATGACCGCAGCTCTCTTCTATGTGATGGTAGTTTAGATGATCGATATCGACTTGTAATGTGAAGACAAACTCGCGGTCTCGAGACTTGTAATATAATGATTCATACTTATACATTTTGTTCGGTCTTTTCAATTCGGAGACTAATATGATGAATTGTATTCGGAGACTAAAATGATGAATTGTATTCAGAGACTAATCTTTTATTGTATTCGATGAATCTGTTGTTGATGTGTGCTGTCTATATTTTGTCCAATTATACATTTTGTAACCTGTGCAAAAAACAGAAAATAAAAAAATAAAAAAAACCTAATATTCATACTAATGGCGCATCACATCATAGTGCGCCATTAATATGCCAAAGGATACTAATGGCGCATCACTAAACAGTGCGCCATTAGTATGCCGAAGTTACTAATGGCGCATCCGTCTGTAGTGCGCCATTAGTATGCCAAAGCACCTGGTATACATGGCCCGCTGGGAGGCATACTAATGGCGCACTGTAGTATATACTAATGGCGCATCTGGGGTGCGCCATTAGTATACCAGATATTAATGGCGCACCAGTGGTGCGCCATTAGTAAAATATACTAATGGCGTGCTACTAATGGCGCACCACTGATGCGCCATTAATGGCTAGATTAGGTGCGCCATTAGTAGTCCTGTTTCTAGTAGTGTGAGCATAGTTATGAGAATATCTAGGTATGATCATGTATATAGGCATCACGTCCGAGACAACTAGACCGACTCCTGCCTGCATCTACTACTATTACTCCACAAATCGACCGGTATCCAGCATGCATCTAGAGTATTAAGTTCATAAGAACAGAGTAACGCCTTAAGCAAGATGACATGATGTAGAGGGATAAATTCATGCAATATAATAAAAACCCCATCTTGTTATCCTCGATGGCAACAATACAATACGTGCCTTGCTGCCCCTACTGTCACTGGAAAAGGACACCGCAAGATTGAACCCAAAGCTAAGCACTTCTCCCATTGCAAGAAAGATCAATCTAGTAGGCCAAACCAAACTGATAATTCAAAGAGACTTGCAAAGATAACCAATCATACATAAAAAATTCAGAAGATTCAAATATTGTTCACAGATAAACTTGATCATAAACCCACAATTCATCGGTCTCAACAAACACACCGCAAAAGAAGATTACATCGAATAGATCTCCACGAGAGAGGGGGAGAACATTGTATTGAGATCCAAAAAGAGAGAAGAAGCCATCTAACTACTAACTATGGACTCGAAGGTCTGAGGTAAACTACTCACACTTCATCGGAGAGGCTATGGTGTTGATGTAGAAGCCCTCCATGATCGATGCCCCCTCCGGCAGAGCTCCGGAACAGGCCCCAAGATGGGATCTCGTGGGTACAGAAGGTTGCGGCGGTGGAATTAGGTTTTTGGCTCCGTATATGATCATTTGGGGGCACGTAGGTATATATATAGGAGGAAGAAGTATGTCGGTGGAGCAACAAGAGGCCCACGAGGGTGGAGGGCGCGCCCCCCTACCTCGTGGCTTCCCTGTTTGTTGCTTGACGTAGGGTCCAAGTCTCCTGGATCATGTTCGTTCTGAAAATCACGTTCCCGAAGGTTTCATTCCGTTTGGACTTCGTTTGATATTCTTTTTCTGCGAAACTCTAAAATAGGCAAAAAACAGCAATTCTGGGTTGGGCCTCCGGTTAATAGGTTAGTCCCAAAAATAATATGAAAGTGAACAATAAAGCCCAATAATGTCCAAAACAGAAGATAATATAGCGTGGAGCAATCAAAAATTATAGATACGTTGGAGACGTATCAGTGTCCTCCACCGACTCGACGATGAGGATGCGGGATTGGCATCGTCGACGTCGTTGCGCGAAAAATTGCTTTAACTAAAAAAATAACAACAAATGTGACATGTTCAACTAGTTCTTACGATTAAATCTAGTCAATTAATTCTATACCTAATAAAATGAATAATGACATAAAAAAGGCCTATGCTTTGCAGGAACGTTGACTCCTTCCCGGTGCGGCAAATCCCGGGCACTCGATATGTCCTAGTTGGTAGCACAAGTCATGCCGAAATTCACGGAAAATTTCGGCATGACTTTTGCTATAAAGTGGACAAATCGAGAACTTGAAATTTGCCGGAACAGAAATGAATCAACATTCCGGCAAAACATAGGCCACTCGGCTTCATTTCCTGGAAACAACAAAACCACTTGGGCACAATCGAACCACTTCAATAATGGAATATGCAAATGAACATCAATGACATATATCATATAACAACAATATGCAAATGAAATTACTGTTTAGGCATTTTCATAAAAATTTGCCCTAGCTAATTTCCTAAAAAAATTGCTAATCATTTTTCCTAAATGCTAAAAAATGCCTACTGCCCTAAACAAATCTAGGGTTCATATGAACACCTAGGGTTCATATGAACATCAACACAGCATCAACACATATATAAATTGCCCTAGCAGAGAGAGAGAGAGAGAGAGAGAGAGAGAGAGAGAGAGGAGGGTAGGGGAGAGGAGAGGCAGAGCCTTACGGTGACTGCGGCGAGGGAGGGGCAGGCGGTGTCGAGGTCGGCGTCGGGGCTAGGGCGCGCGGCGGAGGGCGGCGTCGAGGTCGGAGGCGGCGTCGAGGTCGGGGTCGGGGGCGGCGTCGAATCCGGGGTTGGGGGCGGCGTTGAGGCGGGAGAGCGACGGGAGAGCGCGCGGCGGCGACAGCGGAGGAGTTGCGATTTGGGGGAAGGGCCGTTGGGAAAAAGGAATCGAGCGGTTTAGTCAGAAGTAGCAGTAGCGCGTTCCAGGAAGTGCGCTACTGCTAACATAGCTACAGCGCGTTCCTGGATACGCGCTACTGCTATACCATTCTCTTTTTTCCCCTTTTTCATTTATTTTTCTTTACATTTTATTTTTTCCTTTCACCTTTTCGTATTTTTTTCATTTTCATTTACTTTTCTATTTGCTTTCCATTTATTTTTATTTACTTTAGCAGTAGCGCCTCTCAGCATAAACGCGCTGCTACAAAGCAAATAGCGGTAGCGCAGTTTGGCGAAGATCGCTACTACTATGTGCAGCCTATCGGCTAAGCCGTAGGAATTTTAGTAGTAGCGCTTTTGTTCTCGGGCGCGCTACTGCTATAACTGTATCTGTAGCGCAGTTTACAACACCGCGCTGCTGCTAATTAGCACCAGCGTGTGTTTTTGGCCCGCGCTACTGCTAATGTTCCGTGTATAAGGTTTTCCCTAGTAGTGGTCCTGCATAAGTAGTGGAAGGGCATGATAAGTACAGCAATCTTAACATCAAACAAATATAGCAAAGGTAAACAACATCATCTCCAAATGATAGCTTGAATGTGTTGGTTTCAGCATGTTGTTAAAGCAGATATAAAATGGAAGGCAATGTTACCGACAGCAGGCTTAACAGCCATCAAATATTGCAATTCAAACTGGTATTGTTGAAAATGAATAGAACGTAGGTAATGCTTAAACATCACACTAGATAAATGTGTAAAACTGAAATAAAGGGCATGTGTTAACTACACAAGGAATAACTGGAACCAAATATAGCCGTTCAAACTAGTATTGATGTAGTCGAGCGACACAGTTCCGACTTGCACATAATGAACAACACATTGTGAATGACTGAAATAAACAAGGCATAATGACCAGTATAACAACCAAATATAGCCGTTGAAAACTGGACAGAGTCTCACTGCAACCAACCTAACAAGCAAATACAGATAAACAGGGCATATGCTTGAAAACTGGACAAATGCTCACTGCAACCAACCTAAGAAGCAGATAAAGATAAACAAGGCATCTGCTTCATAACTGGACAAATGCTAAAAAAAGCAACCTAACAACCAAAAGATAAACAAGGCATCTGCTTGATAACTAGACAAATGCTAAAAAAGCAACCTAACAACCAAATACATATAAACAAGGCATCTGCTTGATAACTGGATAAATGCTCACTGCAACCAAACTAAGGACCAAATACAGATAAACAAGGCATCTGCTCGATAACTGGAAAAATGCTCACTCCAACCAACCTAACAACCAGATACAGATAAACAAGGCATCCTCTCGCTATAAACAACCAAATATAGCCATTCGTGAAACTAAAGTGGACAATTCATACTTAAACATCACATAGACCTATTGAACAATACATTTTTGCATAACTGAAATAATTAAACACGGCACAGTTAAAGCACCGCACGGAAAATGCTAATACAACAAAGGGTACGGGTTGGCAATCTAGAAAAGGTAAGATTTGTTGATAGAATGTTGCCTCACATTTCATGGACGGGATCCTTCCAGTTGGAAGAGCACAGACCCATGCTGTGCTCTCTCATGTCATAGATGGGCTGTTTCACCTTGGAAGAACCTTCGTGGGTGCCCTCCTCGTGGTCGATGAGATCTGACTTGTCAATTGAGGATCCCAAGCCACCGCCGTAGAACGTGTCCTTTAGAAATGACAAAATGGGCTGGATGGCATACAAAGCTCGCAAATCCTTGACCACTTGGTGGAGGAGATCAGTGGCAGGGCCGTCGAAGAGATCGACGGCGGTTGAACCAGAGGGGTTGGGGATGGACCACTTTACCTGTGACATGGCCCGTGTGAAGCCGTCGGTGTGGACGAGCTTGATGTCGTAGCCAGCTTTCCCGAGATACAGTAATACGCTAGCCCGCTGACATGAAGCCTTCGGCATGGCAACGTAGTCAACGTCTTTGCGGCTTCCGCGGCGACGTGTTGCTCCGGGATCGACAGGTCGGGGCGAACGGCGGCCACCTCGCCAACGTCCGCCGGAGAGGCCATGATAAACCTCTTCTTGGCCAAACGCTCGTCGGGCTCCCCGGGATATGTGGTCGAGCTTAGGCTGCGACATTCTGGAGCAGGGGAAGCGGATCTGGCGGGGAGGGACACCGCAGGCCTCATCTAAAAACTCAGGGGGAGTGGGGCGACGGTCTGGGAATCGCTGGGTAACCTGAACTTTATTATCTAAGCTAGGAGGAACGGGCAGACCGGCAGGGGTTGGTGGCGGCGCCAACGGCCCCCGCGAGCTAGGGTTCGAGGGGGGAGGGGCAGGTGGGGGACTATGGAGGGAGGGTTGGTGTTTGAGGATACGCCGCGGCTACTGAAAATTTTAGTAATGGTGGGTGGAGATGGTGGTGGACGAGGGAGGGCGGCGGTTCAAATGCCTCGGCTACTGCAATTTTACTATAAGGTCGGTGCTGGAGGAGTGTGGGCGACGGTTGAAGTACGACGACTACTAAAATTTGGGTAAAGGAATTGATGCGGGGCGGGAGTGCCCAAGATCGCGCACGGTCCAATAACAATAAGCGTGTATGATAATAAGGAAAAGTGGCGCGGATCCGCCGATTTTTGCAACACGCAAGGCGGGTAGTTTGTTTTTTATATTTCTAGCTAGCTGGTCTATCACACACGGTTTGTCCTAATTTCCAAATAAACTTACCCGCCTTTAGCTTGCACAGGTGGTGGTTTTACAGCGCACTTGCATCGCACACGATTAAGCCAGTACCTCCACCCTTTGCTTGCACTTGCGCGGTCGTGGTGATTTCAGCGCACTTGCATCGCACACGGTTGAGCCAGTACATCCACTTTAATTTGCTCGCGCTTGCGCGGCTGTGGTGATTTCAGCGCACTTGCATCGCACACGGTTGAGCTAGTACCACCACCTTAATTTTCTCGCGCTTGCGCGGTCGTGGTGATTTCAGTGCACTTGCATCGCACACGGTTGAGCCAGTACCTCCACCTTAATTTGCTCGCGCTTGCGCAGGCGTGGTGGTTCACATCGCACTTGTATCGCACACGGTTAAGATATTATACCCCGTGTCCGTTGAGGGTCATCAGAGTATTTGCAGCAAAAAATAACGTCAGAGAGGGTCAAAAGACAGCCACACCAGCATGTGGCCCAAATATATATGAGTGAAAAGGGTGGTCTGTGATGTTCAAAATTCCAATGCACAACTTTGACCCCGCGGGCCCACGGTTGGGCGTTGAAGATCGATAAGAGGGGCCAGAAGTCAAGAACCACCTGGAAGTGGCCAAAAATATGTACGAATATTGGGGATGTTTAAAACTTTAAATACACAATGCATAACTTAGGTGGCACCTGCCTCGCAAACCCGAAAGCACCCTAAGAACCACCTAGCTAGGATATATATGATGACACAATGTCGTACCTAGCTAGGATGCTTGGCCCACCACCTCCCACTTCGTGTCAGCGTGGCAGATGCACGTAATGATCGATACATTGGTCATACATGCATGTCGCCATGACCTATACCATAAGACGGACCAATGAATCTATCGTTTGGTCAAATGACAGTTGTTGTTGTCGATAAACCGCTTGGGCCAATAGATTGAACCATCATAAAAATCGCATGAGAGGGACCACAAAACTAGCACCTCTTGCATGCGACCCAAATGATGTACGTTGGGAAGGGGTGATGTGTGTTTTCAATATAGAATAATCTACAATTTAGATGTGGTGCCTACCTCTCGATACAGACAACAACCATGAAGGCAAGGTAGTTAAGGACGAGATACGCAGGGTTTGATGTAGGTCGAACCCAGCAATCCGAGCATCTGGGAGGGAATCCTGACAACGCATGAGCTCGAGCTTTGGTTGACCGACATTTGACAGTGACCGACCCTAACACGAACTAGGAGGAATCCATTCATGCCCAACACATACCCCTCATTATCGGTCAAAGGGATGATATATATACACTCGGGGAGCCCACATATATCCGTGTCGTCACCAAAAACCGCACAAGGGATACGTGGTCGATCAGAAGACCCCGTATACACTGCATGCGGCCCGAAAATATGTATGGGTACGATGGTGTATGATGTGTTTAAATCCCAAATGCACAACTTTGATGGGCCACCAACTACATTACAAACAGAACACCGTACCCGACTCCAAGCCTGATTCAATACATACGATGTCAGTTTCCCAACTTCGAGGCAGCGGCGGCGAGGGGGGTCGTCCCATGCATGCGCTCAAACTTTATTTTGTCTAGCATGAGACACATCTATATATATATCTATACATCTATACACCTATATAGTGTGCGAATAACTTTGAAAGTTGATCGTTGGATGAAGCCAATCCGAACGGTCAAAGATGGCAAATCCGAGCACTACTGGCCGTTGGATATCATCTACATTCCACCAGATTTTGCCACTTGTACAATCTAGAGGACTCCATGGTTGAACTTAAGCATAATGCACAAACCTCAAAACACAAGCACTTCTCCTTTGTTCTCTAGAATCTTTCATATCTTAATTGCCCAAACTTTTTTTCTAAATGAATTGTCACGTTTTGTTTTTGCCTTTACAATGCACAATTCCATTAATCTTAAAATAGATTTTTTTTATAAAAATAATTGATTTTGGATGAGATGAACTATAAGAATTAAACGAACATCTACATCATGCATATATGGGAGAAGAGGCGGGAAACCGATGAGAGGAGTGGCGAGAAATGGGAGCCTGTTTTGAATTAAAACCTAGTAGAGAAGGAAGCGTGAGCTACACAACGCATGCGCATAGTGCTTACCAATGTACTGCATGTGATGTCGAAAGGGCTCAGGGTTGTCGTTCGATCTGGGAGCATCCAATGGTGCACATGTATGATCCGTGGGGTTTGGGTTCTGGCCAGTTAGAACCCACGACTCAAATCGCGTGCGTTGAATAGTGCCGAATAGTAATGCCACTATTCAGGGCTGAATTTGTCTTTTTCATAGCTCACATCTCGTAATGTTTTTCAACTTGAAATTTTGTGTCGCAATAAAATATCACCTTCTTAACATCCCACATTGTTTTAGATTTTTATGAAACTGTAAAATATGGTTTCCACGAAGTTTCATTGAATATCGGCTTTCGTGAGTGAACCGTGTGCTATTTGAAAACATTTCGTGAGAAGAATCTCGGTTTTTAAATCCCGTTAAATCCAAAACTAAGCCGAAAATTGTGAAACCTGCCATGGTGTCATGACATGGCACTTATATGTCGAGGAATTTTTTTCGTCCATTGTGGCGCAAGTTGTATTACAAGCCTCTTACAAACCGGAGCTTCTCTCAAAGAAGCCTCGTGGTTCCGATAGGGAAACGTGTCCCCCTTGTGGGCGAAACATAATTACTGCCTCTTTTCGCCCTGTATTTTCTTCTAGGGGCAACATGGACTGACAGGATATCCGTGCTGAAATTTAAACTTATTCAGGGTTCGTTTGGCCTTTTTATACACTAATTGAGTTTCCTAGGCATTTAATGTCCATAATTCAAAACTGAACTACAAATACATGCTCCAGTTCACCAAAATGGCTAGAAAAATTATACATGTGTCCTTGGGTGCATGTTTAGGTCCCATGCCAGGAATGGGAACGAATTACAACCGTACTGGTGTCATGGCTCATCCTCAAACATTTCGAATCTCGGTTTTTAAGTCCCCATAAATCCTAAACTCACCAGAAAGTCATCAAAGGTGGCATGGTGTCACGTCATGGCACATATATGTCGTGGTAAAAACATTATATAATTTGGGCCAAACTTTATTACAAACCTCTTACAAAAACTGGAGCTTCTCTCAAAGAAGCCTCGTGGTTCCGATAGGGAAACGTGTTCCCCTTGTGGGCGAAACGTAATCACTGCATCTTTTCGCCTTGTATTTTGTTCCACGGGCAATGTGGAACGACATGATATCTGTGCTAAAATTTAAATTTATTCAGGGTTTGTTTGGCCTTTTTATACACTAATTGAGTTTACTAGGCATTTAATGTCCATAATTCAAATCTGAACTACAAATACATGCTCCAGTTCACGAAAATGGCTAGAAAAATTATACATGTGTCCTTGGGTGCATGTTTAGGTCCCATGCCAGGAATGGGAACGAATTACAACCGTACCGGTGTCCTGTCTCATCCTCAAACATTTCGAATCTCGATTTTTAAGTCCCCATAAATCCTAAACTCACGAGAAAGTCATCAAAGGTGGCATGGTGTCACGTCATGGCACATATATGTCATGGTAAAAACATTGCCAATTTGGGCCCAGCTTTATTACAAACCTCTTACAAACCGGAGCCTATGGCAAGAACCCTCGTGGTTTTGATAGGGAAATGTGTCCCCTTGTGGGCCAAACGATAATCACTCCCTCTTCTAGCCTCATATTTTCTTCTACACGCGACACGGAACAACTGGAGATTCGGGCTGAACTTTGAAATTATTCAGGGTTTGTTTGACCTTTTTTATTCATTAATTGAGTTTTCTAGGCATTTAATGTCCATAATTCAAATCCGAACTACAAATACATGCTCCAGTGCACCAAAATGCCTAGAAAAAATGTACATGCATGTTTCCTTGCGGTGCATGTTTAGGTCCCATGGATCGAATGGGAACTAATTCAACCGTCTCGCCGTCCTGGCTTGGCCACAAACATTGCGAATCTCGGTTTTTAAATCTCTATAAATCCAAAACTCACCAGGAAATCATGAAACATGGCATGGTGTCACTACATGGTACATATAATTGTCCAATTTGGGCGAAGCTATATTACAAGCCTTTTACAAACCGGAGCCTGTCGCAACCCTCGTGGTTCCGGTAGGGAAACATGCCCCTCTCGTGGGCGAAACGATAATCGCTGCCTCTTCTCGCCTTGAACTTTGTTTTCTACAGGCAACATAGAATAACAGGAGTGTCGGGCTGAAATTTGAAACTATTTAGGGTTCGTTAGGCCATTGTATATATATATTACTAATTACTAAGTTTTCTATGCATTTAATGTAGTCCATAATTCAAATTTGAACTACAACCACATGCTCCTGTGAAGCAAAATGGGTGGGAAATCGTACATATGTCATTGGGAGCATGTTTAGGTCTCGTTTAAGGAATGGGAATGAATTACAAACTTGTCATCGTCCTGAAACATTGAGAATCTCGGTTTTTAAATCCTAGTAAATCAAAAAAGTCACCCAAAAAACATGAAACTTGGCATGGTTTCATGACATGGCACATATATGCCATGGTAAAAAAATTCGTCCAGTTTGAGAAGAGGTGCACACATTAGTAGCCAACGAAGTCCTTTTTGAAACAAAAAACTGACACGTTAATATCACAAACGGTTGTATTATATTAACCATGTCAAAATTTAACCATACTCGGTGGCGTGCGTGCAGCTGTTTGATTAGACGGGACGAGCGCAAGGAGTCCGCCGTGCAGGCTCGACGGGACGCGTGCGAGCAGTACGCCGCGCAGGCTCGATGCGACGCGTGCATCATGCCCACCTCGCAAGCTCGACGGGACACGTGCAGGCAGCAAGGCCACCCATGCTCACCGGGAAGCGAGCTCTTTGACCTCCATGCACCAGCCGCCGCCCGCCTCGCTCACAACTTCTCCATTAATGGGTTAGTTAAAGCACCTGGATGGAGGGTGTTTGCTTGTGATCTAATGGTAGCATCTGCTTTGTTCGTGTTTTCAACTCGTATTCCGCCCTAATTTAAATTGCCACATAGGGCAACGGATAATACGACCACAAATAAAATGGCAACGGATAATACGACGACAAATTTACAATGGCGCAGATAATAATTGTCTTACATATTCCGGATAATTTAAAATGCCACATGCGGCAAAGCCCGAAAGACACGGGGACAAGAGAAGAAGGAAATTGCAGACAACGATCTGGGTCGCTACTGTCTCTACTCGTCCATGGATCGCCGGGCGGCGAAATCCTCCAGCTCCTTCTTCAATTCCTCATGACTTTGCTTGAAAGCAGCCACGGATTCCTCCACCTCCTGCTCGCGCTCGATCCGGAGCTTCCTCAAGCCACCCATCAGTTCCTCGACGACCGCTTTCAACGTCATCTCCGACGCACTGCTCTTCTCATGCAGCATCTTCCAGCCGGCGGCCTCCTCCTCCTTCTCGGCGATCAACTTGAGGAGCTTCGCATTGTCACCCATGAGTTGCTCGACGAGGCCGGTCGCCTTGTCAACCGAGGCATCGCTGATCTTGAGCAGCTTCATCAAGCTATCGACCAGCTCCTTCTGCGTAGTGACACCAACGAGAATGTCGTCGTCACCGGCGAAGGACTTCAGGAACGCCGGCTCGTCGCGATGGCCGACGCCGGAATGCGCTTGTGAGAGCACTCGCGTGCCCGTGAGAGCTCATTCGAGGGCTCCGCGGCGCCCCGGGACATCTCTGTTGCGGCTACGGCTTCGCGGCGGGACCTCTCTAGTGCTTTGATGCCTGGTTATATGTCCATCCAAAAATCCTCCTACCGGCCATGGCGGAACGACTTGACAGAAAAAACCAGTTTTGTGGGTGATGAGGAGAGGAACTGTGAAGTAATTTTCGAGTGGGTAGTTTTTATAGCCCGGTGCTAAGTGTGAACACATATTAGTTTGATAGGTGTGAACAGATTTGCAATTACTTATTGCATTGTAATCAGTAATGTGACGAGAAACAAGGTCAAAATTTATTGATGGCAGAAGGTTGACCATGTGGTTGCTCGCCGTTGAGGCGGCCGCGGCGCGCTCCGCTCTGGCGTCCCTGTGCGCGCTCTGCTCGCCGTTGAGGCAAAGTTACAATGGCAACGGTTAATAATTCTTAATAATTGTCTTACATATTTAGGATAATTTAAAATGCTAAATGAGGCAAGGCCCAGAACACTGACGACCTACATATGCATACAATTATAATAAAATATAAGCTAAAAGGTTGAGCCGGCGGCCTTCCGACAATGGTCTTCTCGGACTCCATGATCAGCATAGCACCCTTGCGGCCATTCACTCTGAGTGTCTCGACCCGCCTCCGCCTACGGAGCTGCTGGCGTTGGGAGGCTCTTGGGGCTGCTGGGCCTCTTCCAGAAGAGCTTGACAGCGTGCAATCGCACACATGACAACTCCGCGGAACCGCTCCATTTCCATGTCTCTGGCCTGGTAGCAAATTTCGTCGATCACCTGCATCCTCAAGATATCACGTTGGCGATGTTCTACTTCATCGGGGATGTCAACTCTACCAAGGATGCGCTCGAGCCTAGCCACCACATCATCGGGATCGAGGTTAACACAGCCGCCGCGGGCAATGATGAAGCCGCAGGCTGCCTTTGTCTTGACTGAATCGCAGAGGGCCTCTGCCCATTCCTTGCGGGGCATCAGGCTCTCGATGAGCACTGGTGACGGCGGTTCCTTGGGTGGGTCGTCGATCATGCCGCCGAGCAGCTCTAGATCTTTTGCACGGTGGATGGCAAACTGCTCATCACACCTCCTCTGCAATATGTTGATTGTGCTCCCAAGGACTGTGACGGAAATATTGCTGCCGATGGGCCATGGTGCCTGCACTGGCCGATGAAGCTCTTGCTCCCCGACCTGCTCCGACTCGTTCTCCTCGTCGAAGATGTAACGCAGGTAGGCGTCGACGTCGAAGCTTTGGTCGTTGTCTGGCATGCTTGGAATAACTAATGGTAGATGGGTGAGGACTAGATCTTCGCAGAGTGTCGCGGCGGTGCGTTGCCGCCTGGGTTATATCATATAACTTATATGCAGCAAGCCGTTAG
Organism: Aegilops tauschii subsp. strangulata; assembly: GCF_002575655.3. NCBI lineage: Eukaryota > Viridiplantae > Streptophyta > Magnoliopsida > Poales > Poaceae > Aegilops > Aegilops tauschii. The sequence continues at coordinate 467,545,743 of NC_053035.3, forward strand.
CTGGTGGCGGGAAACCGGTGAGGGAATAGGCGTGGATTTTACAATTCACCCATGTGGAGCACGGGAAGCATTCACTGGAGCGCGGGAACAACCCGAATACCATATCAGGTGCCACGTGTTATTTATCACACAAGTGTTAACATACGGAAATGCATGTGTAACTTACTAATCAAACACGGTAGTGTCGCATTAAAGGGTCTCTGATCGTAGCGAACTGTATGCCATATATCGCACACACATTGATATGGCTGCCCGTTTCTGTTGTTCTGCCTCATCGCAAACAGTTCGAACGGGTTAACCGTGTGCCCTGCATCGCACATGCAACTAAAATCTGAACCGTATTTGATGCATCCTCCATTGCAAACGTTTTGCACCTTTTTTGATGGTTTTTTTTACATCCCCATTTGTGATTAAAGGGTCTCTGATCGTAGTTTCGTCAAAGGGTCACTGATCGTAGTGTCGCGTTAGCAGCATCCTGCAGTAGTGCCTAGTTGGCTTGGTGATGACGCGTCTTTCGCCTTGATTTGTCCACTTGTCTGCCAGCTTGGCCCGGTCGGCTGGCATGGAAGTGCCTTTGCCTTTTGCTGCCATGGCATCAGTTCCACCGTCGTCTCGCCGTCTGTAGTTTGGACGCTGAAATCCCCTCCTCCTTGACTTGCGGCTTGCCCCCAAGCCGGCAGATGAGGAAAACAAGACCTGCTCTCGGCGCCCACCTCCTCGGAGTCTGACCAACGTACCAGGACCTGCTCTCGGCGCCCTGTAGGTGTTTGGCGCCATCTTGTTTGCAAGATCTCCACCGGAGTGAGAGTAGCTTTTGGCGGCACCGGTAGGGTCGAAGAAGCTGTTGTTCCTGCAGATAGAGCTTGCCGTAGCTGAGAGACATGAAAAACTGGGTGAACTTGCGAACCTGGTGGTAGTGCGAGCTCATAAGCGACCGGGTTGATAGCTCTCAATACTTGGAATGGTCTAAAGTATGTAAACGATAGCTTGTGGTTGGCTCTGCGGTGAACTGAAGACTGTACATGTGGATGACGCTTGGTGTAAACCTCGTCACCAGGTTGAAATGATCGGCCAATGCGTGTCTTATCTGCTTGCACCCTCATGATGTGACGAGCTCGATGTAGGTGCTGCTTAAGGACTTGTTGCATGGTTCTTCTTTACTTTAGCCATTCCTTCAGAGCAGGGCTCTTACAAGCAGATGCATCTTCGATACCCAACGCATCGGCTCATGGCCATACAGAGCATGGAATGGTGACATGTACAAAGCAGAATGGTAGCTCGAGTTATACCAGAATTCAGCCAGTGCAAGGAATTGACTCCAGTGGTTTGGGCAGGCATTGATGAAGCAATGAAGATATATCTCCAAGCATTGGTTGACACATTATGTCTGGCCGTCCGTCTGCGGATGATACGGTGTGATCATATTCAGTTATGTCCCAATGATCTTGAACAATTGCGGCTAGAATCTATTGGTAAACATCGGGTCTCGATCTGACATAATTACCTTAGGGAGGCCGTGTAGCTTGTAAACATTGTCCAAATAAACTCGAGCAACCTTAACTGTTGTCAAAGGATGATTCAGTGGCAGAAAATGAGCATACCGTGTGAACTTATCCACAATGACGAGGATACAATTGGCCGTGTTGGATTGCGGGAGGCCATCAATGAAGTCCATAGTAACAACCTCCAAAGCTCCATTCGGCAATGGAATTGGTTATAATAGCCCAGGGTATTTGACGCACTCCAGCTTGGCTTGCTGACAAGCAGCACAAGTGCACACATACTGGCGAATAGTGTCCTTCATTTTGGGCCAGGCAAAAAGGCGGTGGATGCGATGGTAAGTGAACAGAAATCCGGAGTGCCCACGCACTGTTTGTCATGAATGGCGAGCCAAATATTCCGCTGTAGTGTTGGTGACCCCTCGAGCCATAACCTGTGGCGGAAGTACAGCAAGCCGTCTGAGACCGAAAACCTCTGTTTTGCATCAAGTCTCTTGAAAAAATTAGTGATCAGTTCCTTAGCTTGGCCATTCTCTGGATAACTGGCACGGATGTCCTCCACCCAAGTAGGTTGGCAGACTGACACGACCATGGCTTGGTTTGAAGTGTGTAACGGCAGGAGACTGCATCGGCTGCACTGTTGGCAGTGCCTTGGCAATAACTGATTTTGTAACGGAGACCCAACAATTTAGTGAAGGCTTTCTGTTGCCACATGGTGGACGGCCGTTGATCATCGAGGTGGATGCGGCTGCGCTGATCCGTGCAAATCAGGAACTCGTCATGATGGAGATATGGGCACCATTGTTATACTACCATCAGTATAGCTAGACACTCTTCCTCGTAAGTGGAGAAGCCCATGTGCTTTGGTCCCAAAGGTTTGCTCATGTAAACAATGGGATTCCCCCCTTGCCGTAGCACCGCTCCCACTCCATAGTCACACGCATCAATGTCGACCACATATTCTTTGGAGAAACCCGACAGTTGCAAGAAAGGTGTTGAAATGAGACCTTGCTACAACAGAGTGAAAGCTTTCTGCGTGTCGTCCGTCCGAACAAAAGGTTGGTGTTTCTTCAACAGATTGAATAGTGGCCTTGCAATGATGCCAAAGTGTTTGACAAATTTCCGATAATATCTGGCAATACCCGGGAAACTGCACACCTCTTTGGCAAATGTTGGTGTTGGCCAATTTATGATAGAATCAATTTTAGCTTCCCAAGGATCTAGGAAAACGGAATAATGCATGTATATTTTTTTGGTAACCACAGGAGGCCACATGTCAATGGCCTTCGACACATCCATATATAAACTTAAATATGCAGGAATCAAGAACCATTTCATTCAACTACAAACAAAAAATTCAACTGAACCCCTACTCATTCTACTGCCTCAACAAAACAAGGAATCAAGCACCTGCTTGTTCTAATGGTAGGATTTCATCCTCATAAACTATTCACAGGCAAGTAGATCGCCTGCAACAGCGGCAACACTAAAACAAATCAACTTCAAACATGACTTATTGTTCCAATGGTAGGATTTTTATCCCCACATATTATTTGCAACAACCATGATTTTAAGTAACCAGAGGTCCAGGAAAACTGAATAATGCCATGCAGATTGCTTGCAGTGGCAACACTAAAATGTCTTCTTGTTCCAACTCACAGCGAGCCCTGAATTTAACTGCCCAGAGGTCCAGCAAAACTGAATAATGCTAGTACATTTATTTCATAACCACATGATCAAATCCAGCACTAACCTCTTATTCCATCCAACGCGCTTGGGAATTCATCTTTCTAGTTGAAAGCTCTAAGTTCGGTAGTGAGTTGTCTCTCCTCTCCGCCGCCACTTCATTGGCCGCCAAGATCTGTGGGTCCGCTCTGCCTACCGTTTTAGGTAACTGATCTGAATCTCATACACCCTCTCGATTACACTCACACGAGATGTGGTAGACTACTGCTATGGGATACACTTGGGGAAAAGAAGAAAGGAAGCAAATAGCCGGGTGCCATGCCGTTGCCGTTGTCATGATGCAAGCACAGATGCCTCCTCCTCTGATACTCTGCGCTTAAGTAGTTTTGTCCGACTCTGGGCACACAAACCCATGGTTGGTGTGGCGAATCCTAGTCGGCTTGGCGATGACGCGTCCTTCGCCTTGATTTGTCCACTTGTTGCCAGCGTGGCCCGGTCGATTGCCATGGGAGAGCCTTTGCCTTTCACTGTCATGGCAGCAGTTTCATCGCCCGTCTCACCGTCTGCAGTTTGGACGTTGACATCCCATCCTCCTTGACTTGCTGCTTGGCCCCAAGCCGGCAGATGGGGAAAACAAGATTGTAAGGCAGTGGCATCTTCCCAAGTAGCGTCCACCTCTTCAGACTCTGACCAACGTACCAGGACCTGCTCTCGGCGCCCTGTAGGTGCTTGGCGCCATCTTGTTTGCAAGATCTCCACCGGAGTGAAAGCAGCTTGTGGCGGCACCGGTAGAGTCGAAGAACTTGTTCCTGGAGATAGAGCTTGTCGTAGCTGTGAGACATGAAAAACTGGGTGAACTTGCGAACCTGGTGGTAGTGCGTGCTCATAAGCGACCTGGTTGATAGCTCTCAATACATGGAATGGTCCAAAGTATTTAAATGACAGCTTGTGCCTGGCTCTGCGGTGAACCGTAGACTTTACATATGGCTGGAGCTTGATGTAAACCTCATCGCTAGGTTGAAATGATCGGTCAGTGCGTTTCTTACCTACTTGCACCTTCGTGATGTGGCAAGCTCGATGCAGGTGCTACTTAAGGACTTGCTGCATGGTGATACGTCTCCAACGTATCTATAATTTTTTATTGTTCCCTGCTATTATATTATCTATTTTGGATGTTTTATATGCGTTAATATGCTATTTTATATTATTTTTGAGACTAACTTATTAACCTAGAGCCCAGTGCCAGTTTCTGTTTTTTCCTTGTTTTCGAGTTTTATAGAAAAGGAATATCAAACGGAGTCCAAACGGAATAAAACTTTCGCGATGATTTATTTTGGACCAGAAGACATCCACGAAACTTGGAGATGAAGTCAGAAGAGTCCCGAGGGCTCCACAAGCCCTAGGGGGCGTCCCCTGGCTTGTGGGCCCCCCGGGAGTGCACCGACCTCCCTCTCAGCTCTATAAATTCACATATATTCCCAAATGACCAGAAGCGTCCACCAAAATACTTTTCCGCCGCCGTAACCTTCTGTACCCGTGAGATCCCATCTTGGGCCTTTTCCGGCACCCTGCCAGAGGGGGATTCGATCAAGGAGGGCTTCTACATCAACTCTATTGCCCTTCCGATGAAGCGTGAGTAGTTTACCACAGACCTACGGGTCCATAGCTAGTAGCTAGATGGATTATTCTCACTCTTTGATCTTCAATACAATGTTCTCCTCGATGTTTTTGGGGATCTATCCGATGTAATATTCTTTTGCGGTGTGTTTGTCGAGATCCGATGAATTGTGGATTTATGATCAGATTATCTATGAATGTTATTTGAATCTTCTCTGAATTCTTATATGCATGATTTGATATCTTTGTATTTCTCTTCAAATTATCGGTTTGGTTTGGCCAACTAGATTGGTTCTTCTTGCAATGGGAGAGGTGCTTAGTTTTTGGTTCAATCTTGTGGTGTCCTCACCCAGTGACAAAGTAGGGGTAGCGAGGCACGTATTGTATTGTTTCCATCAAGGGTAAAAAGATGGGGTTTTCATCATATTGCTTCAGTTTATCCCTCTACATCATGTCATCTTACTTAAGGTGTTACTCCGTTCTTTATGAACTTAATACTCTAGATGCATGCTGGATAGCGGTCGATGTGTGGAGTAATAGTAGTAGATGCAGGTAGGAGTCGGTCTACTTGACACGGACGTGATGCCTATATTGCATAATCATTGCCGTGGATATCATCATAACTTTGCGCTTTTCTATCAATTGCTCGACAGTAATTTGTTCACCCACTGTATTATTTGCCTTCAAGAGAGAAACCTCTAGTCAAACCTATGGCCCCCCGGGTCTATTTTCCATCATATATTTTCAGATCTATAAACCAAAAATACCTCGCTGTGTTTTATTTGTTTTTACTTTGTTTTACATTTTAGTAATATTTTATATCTATCTCTATCCAAACTCATCCTTGCAAGTGACCGTGAAGGGATTGACAACCCCTTCACCACGTTGGGTGCAAGTGTTTGGTTGTTTGTGCAGTTGCATAGATTGGAGACTTGCTTGTACCTCCTACTGGATTGATACCTTGGTTCTCAAACTGAGGGAAATACCTATCTCTGCTTTGCTGCATCACCCTTTCCTCTTCAAGGGAAAAACCAACGCAAGCTCAAGAAGTAGCACATGGTTCTTCCTTCCTCCAGCCATTCCTTCATACCAGGGCTCTTACAAGCAGATGAAGCTTCGATACCCTAGTCCCTCGGCTCATGGTCGTACAGAGCATGGAATGGTGACATGTCTAAAGCAGAACGGTAACTCGAGTTATACCAGAATTCAACCAGTGCAAGGAATTGACTCAAGTGGTTTGGGCAGGCATGGATGAAGCAACGAAGATATATCTCCAAGCATTGGTTGACACATTCTGTCTAGCCGTCCGTCTGTGATGATACGGTGTGCTCATATTCAGTTCTGTCCCAATGATCTTGAACAATTCTTGCCAGAATCTACTGGTAACACCGGGCCTCGGTCGGATATAATTGCATTAGGGAGCCCGTGCAGCTTGTAAACATTGTCCAAATAAGCTCGAGCGACCTTAGCTATTGTGAAAGGATGATTCTGTAGTAGAAAATGATCATACCGTGTGAAATTATCCACAACGACGAGAATGCAATTGGCACTGTTGGATTGCGGGAGGCCATCAATGAAGTCCATAGTAACAACCTCCCAGCTCCGTCCGACAATGGAATTGGTTCTAATAGTCCAAGGTATTTGATGCGCTCCGGCTTGCTTGCTGACAGACAGGACAAGTGTGCACATACTGGCGAATAGTGTCCTTCGTTCTGGGCCAGGTGAAAAGGCGGCGGATGCGACGGTAGGTGATCGGAAATCCAGAGTGCCCACCCATTGTGCTATCATGAAACGCGTGAATACGTTGCTGTAGTGTTGGTGACCCCCCGGGCCATAACCTGTGGCGGAAGTACAGCAAGCCGTCTCAGACCGAAAACCTCTGTTTTGCATCAGGTCTCTTGGAACATTCAGTGTGCAGTTTCTTAGCTTTGCCATTCTCTGTATAACTGGCACGGATGTCGTCCACCAAAGTAGGCTGGCAGACTGACATAACCATGACTGGTTTGAAGTGTGTAAGCGGCAGGAGATTGAGTGCGTCAGCTGCACTGTTGGCAGTGCCTTGGCGATAACTGATTTTGTAACGTTGACCCAATAATTTAGTGAAGGATTTCTGTTGGCAAATTTCCTCCCATGTGCAGTTTAATGCTTGACAAGTGGTTCTTCTCTACATTGTACTAAATTTGTTAACATTAACTTTTTTAAATATTTATACCAAACTTTTTTACTTCATCATAAATCATTTTACGATCAAATGTATATTGTTTTTAGTAAAACAGACTTTAATATACAATTGTAGATACTAATTTGGAGGTATATAGTGCAAGTACAACAACAATTTCAATAACTTTTTAAATACTCTTAATTACTAACACATACTTCAACAACTATCATAAATACTAATTTGTTGGTATACTTTGCAGGTGATGGACAAAACACCATTGTGTTTCTTGTTGTGAGTGGATGCAACAAAAAGATCCTCCCTTTCTAAATTGATAATTACAGATGCTTTTTCTTGTGCTAAAATGAAACTATATATTGATAAAAAATATCCGTTAAAATGAAGATTTCTTTTAAAAACATGCATAATGTATTTCACTGCAAATTATGCAAACCTATATTATCACATTACTCCACAAATTCATGCATGCCCCTTTATTTATAGTTTTTATAGTCTTTTTCTCCATAGTATCTATAAATATCTACACTACTTGGTAGAATATTTTCGGAGTGTATGAATTTAGCAAAACATGAATTGGGTTTGTAGAGTACACGACTGTAATTTTATCTTTTTAATGGCTAATTCAAAATTGTATGAAGTGTCATCAATAGTTTGTCCTAAAATCCCATTATTTACTCTCGCTTGTTGGTTATGCTTGATGCCTAGTTGTAAGGAAACCTAAGATCCTAAGGCCTAGTTTGGCCACATAGTATTTTTATGACCGTGGTAATGTAAAACCTCAGCATTCGATTGCCCATGCAATAAATAATCTAGTTTATAAAAAACCATACTTTTCTAAGTTTGATTTAGAAAAAAGGGATCCAAACCTCATTTTAAAATATTACGAAATACTAAACTAATATTTGTGATGCCAAACACATGAAAGTTTTCAAAGATATGGTTTGTTAAAAAACCATGGTGTTAATACAAAAAACTCTAAAAATACTTATCTGCCAAACACAACATAAGTGGATTTTGGTGTAAATGACGAATGCTTAGGGGACAGATGATGTTTAAAAGCCATGCGAACATGTATTAGTCCTATGGTTGAAAAGAAAATATGGTCGGGCACCTCCCAAGCAAAAGAGAAAAGAAGTCTTGTGTTTTAATCTATGCATTATATCTTATGTTGAGTGGTAGAAAGGCCGGACTATCAAAAGGGGTAGATGTGATGAACTTCAGTGTGGCAGAAAAATAGTTTTTAGATCATACACCCAGATCTAGTCTGCGGGAGAAAACCCCAAGCGATAGCTAAGTGTGAGGCCTCTGAATTTACCCAGTTTTGCTCTGTTTGAGACCCAGGAGTCCGGATGATATTCCGGATGTTTCAAGGAGCTACTGGATTCGCTGAGAGGCCCAAATGGATTCAAGCATGGGGGGTCGGAGGTTCCGGACCAGCTCACATATAAAGCATTACAATTGAATTTTGATGGGCCTATAAAAAGCTCACTCCCTTCTTCCCCGAAGGGTCACAGGTCTAAGCAGCAAGAATACTCTCTCTTCCACCACCCTTGACTTTCGAAAGCTCAAGAAGCCCCCCCCCACTAGTGCTCTAAAGCCTTTGTGACTTTGATTTGACCATGTTTATTGAAATTCCTGTGAACCAAACATCAAAGTTAACAGAATCCATATGTTTAGGGATTCTTTGTTTTGTACATGCATTCCTAGACTATTGAGAATTACCAAAGTGTTATTGTACTATCAGGACATGAGATAATTCAAAAATGGAAAGTCGGTTATTAAGTACTCACAAAAAAGCACCGCCATGCATGGTTGAGTGTTTGATCATGTCGAACTTGTAAACAGAAGTTTCTGTTATAATGATATTTTTAGTTGAGAACCACTTCTTGGTAGGTAACTACAAATAAGTTGTACACTTGTACTCTCATGGTGGTTGTTCCTCTCCTCGCATATGCTAGTGCTTATGTAATCTCCCTCCCCCTACCTTGTCTCTGCCTTTGTCACAATTCAGCTGTTGCAGCCTTTTGAGCAATATATTCAGGCGGGAGAACTCCATCCCCCCCTTCCCCGGTGATCTAAAAATACTATTGCACTGTGGCTCAAATTTACATGAGCGTGAATTGTCCGATTTAATGTAGAAATTCATTGAGATTCACGAATTTATCCACAGTCCACGTCTGTCGTAGCTATCGTTAAGTGGTGCATTCGTGGGGTGTATTGTTTAAGTGTATCACACACACGCGCACAAAAAGGTTTCCTGCATTTTTTTATACAACATCATGCATGCAAGATTTGTGTTCTCCAAATGATGGGTTCTGCATATAAGGATTGTTCATTCGTCGACATGTTCATCAAATACAAATGTGTTGAGATAATCGATAAAAAATATCCCTCGATCATAGTGAATCTTGGCACTTGTCCAGAACACAATGGAATGCTGATTGGTTTTACCGCTTTGACAAGAACGAAATTGTAGGAATGGAGAGAGCTATGATACTCAAGTTGGATGGATCCTACGCATTACAAGTTTTCGACGTCCTACCTAGGTTACAAGGACGTACGATGATGTCAGGAAAGTGCCGCTAGCTATACGCATTTGCACGTGCACTACTACTAGTAGCTAATATAGTTTCGATTCCGCAAACAAAATAGTGGAGTATTAGCTACTCCTTCCGTCCCATAATATAAGAGTGTTTTTGACACTAGTGTAGTGTAAAAAACGTTCTTATATTATCACTGGTAGAGAATAGGCCTTTAGTCCCGGTTCGCAAAGGCCATTAATCCCGGCTGTGCAACCGGGACTAAATATGCGCGACTAAAGGCCCCCCCCCTTTAGTCGCGCCTCTTACGAACCGCGACTAAAGGCCCGTCCACGTGAGCGCCAGGAGTCCGTCGGGGCGGAGGACCTTTAGTCCCGGTTCTCGTGGCTAACCGGGACTAAAGGCCTCCTCCGCAGGTTTAGGGTTTTAGCCCCCCTAAACCTGCTTTCTTTTTAATTTGTAGTGTTTTATTTCTTTTATATTTTATTTTGTGTTTTATTTTAATTTTGATGAAGTTTCAGTACACATATTCTACGCTACTATATACATGCATATGAAATTTCAAACAAGAAGAATTCAAGAGGAATATATAATATATATTCAATCTCGGGTGACCATATACAACTTCGAACAAGTTTCCATACACAATTAGGATGGATGACCATATACAACTTCGAACAAGTTTCAATCTCGGGTATGCATATAAATTTCTTCGTCCTCGGTATAGTGTTCTCCTTTAGGATTGATGACTTCCCTCATGAAAAATCCTGCTAATTCATCTTGAATTGGTCGGAAGCGAGCTTCTGGACTAAGCCTCCTCCGCAAGTTATCCGTCGCCTTCCGCACGCTATCCGATGCCTTCCGCTCAGAGGTGTGTCTCCGGATGTTCTCACAAACATAGTATCCACATAGATTGGTCCCCGGTGGCTGCTTATCCACATTAACTAACCTTCTAAAATCTAGCTCATGTTTGAATTCACCGACAATTTCTTCTGAGAACCGTCTCCAAACCCTACAGGGCAAAGAAAATTAAATGAACAAGGGAGTTATTAGTTACTTGATATTAGGAAATGAACGAAAGAGACCGATCGATATAGAGCTCAAATGATTGAAAATAATTACTTTTGCAGCATTTTTCTCATGTCGGCCCTTCGCTTTGGATCCGAATCCATAGAGTCCATGATTAGAACTCTGGAGGTGTGAAGTTCAATATTTAACAGAATCCAGTGGAACCTGCGGACACGTTACATGCATAGTCATGCATAACTCATCGATTAGACATACCATGCATGGAGTAAACAAAAGAGAATGGGCACAAGAGAGAAACACTCACCCAAAATGGTAAGGAAATAGAATATGACTTTTGAGTTGATACTTTCTAAGAAACTTGTACAAGTCTTTCTCCACGTCTTCGAGGTGATTTTGTAACACATGTCCATTAACGATATGTGGGTCAATGAACCCAACATCATGGATGTTTCTTATTTTGCATTCCCAAATCTTCAATCTGCATAATAGCGTACGCAACAATATAGTTAGGACTATATATATATATATATATATATATATATATATATATATATATATATATATATATATATATATATATATATATATATATATATATATATATATAGTGCAGGCAATGAAGAACGAGATGAGGTAGAAATAAATCACTTACAGAACGTAGCAACTCAGCATAGATTTGTCGAGGTTGCGCAGATTAAACAGCTGGAACAATTTACTCATATGAACTTGTACAGAGTACCGTTTGGTGTGATGCTCCTCTGTAACATCCGCATAAACATATTCATTGTCGGCCCATGTTATGAATTGCTTGTACCAACGTAGCAGATTTCGCATTTGTGGTGGTAGACTCTTTTCCCGCGCAGGCTCGACGAGAGGCCCATTCCGCACATATTATAATGCTATCTCACATACTGGCGCATCCTCAAGGCCTAAGAAGGCACGAAGAGTCAAACCCATCTCGGACGCTTGTTTCATGGCACTCGCTACAGTCAATCCAAGTGCTGCCGCAGCTGCTATGATCTCGGGGTCCTCTTCCAGACCGGCTTTCACTATGAGCGGGGGGATCGATTGTTTATTCTGCATCCCGAGCTGGTCAACTTGTTTCCCGCTTTTTTTACTTTCTTCTTTCTCCTCCTTCAATATTTTTGCTTGCCTACGAAGTTCATGTCCATAGTCGTCAGGCATATTCAGCTCGGCTTGGGACGGTGTCGTCAAAAAATCCTTAGCCCACTTCTTTTGCTTCTCAGTGAATACTTGCTTGGGCTCAGGCTATTTTATCGCCTTCATATCCGCCTTCCATTTCTCATAATGAGCAGACGCGGCCAATTTGGTTTCAGCTTCTCTAAGTTCCCAAGGCCTTGGGAGGAGAGGCTTCAGTGATGGCTCCGGTACCCTTGTGGTCTTAGGTACATAAGGGTCCGGGTTAATAGTCCAGGAGCGGGTTTCCTTGCTGTCCGCCTACTTCTGCTTCTTCGCTGGAGGTGGATTGGGGGGCGTCGTACCCGCCGGAGGAGGATTGGGGGGGCGGCGGCTGCTTACCCGCCGGAGGTTGTGGATCGGGTGACGGCGTCGAATGGCGTGAAGGAGGTGTAGGTGAACCACCACGACCACCACCACCGCCACCACCACCACCACCACCACCATCGGAGGGGGGTGGACTTGTTAGCCTTGGCGCCTCGCCTGGAAACACTATGTACTTCTTTTTCCATAGAATGATCTGGCGCTTGACATCTCCAAGTCTTCTCTCCCCTTCGGGTGTAGCTTTGTCAATCTCCAGGTCCTCAAACCCTTGGACTATGTCTACCACCGTGACACGAGCATAGCCATATGCAATGGGGTTGTTGTGGTGGAGTGCTCCAGGTGTACAGGGTAAAGCACTGCCGCTAGCTACCTTCATGGAAACGTTCCCCACGGGATAATGCAGATCACATTCTTTCATCTCCTTTACATCATCCACGGGGTAGTGAGGCTCTGGTGCACGAATCTCGATCATCGGTGCATTAGCACCAGGTGGGGCATCCGTGGAAGCCACGCTGCTTCTCCGCTGCTGGCTTCCGCGATCCGCTTCATGATCTTCATGCGGCCCTGCAGCCGATTTTTCTTTTACTAGTTCATGCACGGTCTGCTTCAACTCATGGAGTTCCGATGCAAACTTCGCCAAAAGATCTGCATCCCGGTCCGTCTTTCTCTTACGGCTTCTGTAACAGTACGGGTCATTGTCCTGGGAAAACCCTACTTTCCACGGAATTTTGCCTTTGCCTCGTACACGTCCTCCGTGTTAATCATTCCCGAGGGCTGTTGGCAGTGCGTCTTTCTCTCTGTTGAACTTGATCAAGCCCTCTTGAGCTTGGGTCATTGCGTCAATAAGGGCTTCGGTGGGAGAAAACTTTTTCTTCCGGTGAACACACACCCCTGTCTCCGGGTCTAGCGATCCCCCATGCCCGTACCACCAGCTTTTGGCCCTTGGGTCCCATCCCTCTGTACCTAGAGGGATTCCTTGCACCCTCAGGTCCTCCTCCATCTTCTGCCACTTAGGCTCCGAAAGGCGGTATCCTCCTGGCCCCATAATATGATGGAACTTTTTCTTACTCGCATTATCCTTATTTTTTTTCGATATTTCCTTGAAATGCTCCGATTTCTTTTGCCTCACAAATTCTGGCCAATCATCTTTCAGTTTCTCATGTTGTCCATTGAAATCCGGAGTCTTGCCCTTGTTGACATAGTCACGGGTTAAATTTTTCTTGAAGTTCCGGAATGCTTCGCCCATCTTCTGAAGAGCGAACTCTTTAACTAGCCTCCTCCTCTCACGTCCACCCGGAACCTCGTTACCGAATTCATCGACTTTGTTGTATTCCGGAGGTAGAATGAAATGTTCCATAAGCTTTCTCCAGCAATCCTTTTTTGTTCTCTTGTCGACAAAACTTAAACCAAGACGTGCCTTCTTTGGCTCCTTCCATTCCTGGACGGTGATCGGGACGTTGTCTCTAACAACGACTCCCCATTTGGTTGATAAACTTTGAGGTGTGCTGTAGGGGCTTGCCGGTTTCACTGACAAAATCAATGGCATATGTTTCTCCTGTTTTCATCGCCTTGGATTTGCCACGCTTTGTCGTACTCGATCCGGCCGAGGGCTAAAAAAAGAAAGAGAGTCGCGCGCGTTAATACATATGTATTCACATTTCAGTAAGTTTGTATCACGAGAGGCTCAATGTATATATATACCTCGCCGGAGGTGGTTGCTACTTGCAATTCGAGATCGTCGTTTGTTGACGGTTGACCTCCGTCGACAATGTTCGTTCCTTCACCTTCTTGATCATCGACAATGTCTGTTCCACCGTCAAGGTTCAGAAAAGAAGAGACTACATCCTCTTCTTGCTCATATTCTGAGCCCGGCACATAAGGAATCTCGTTGTTTATGATGCCCATTAAATAACGTTCAGCCTCCGGATCCCTAGGCGGCTCGGCTCTATCATCCGCCATATGTCACTCCTGCATGTAGCAAAAATTAATTAAGTATAAAGGAATTAAAAAAATAAGATTAAGGGGACATAGAGGAGGAGGAATTAAAAAATAAGATTATTGAGCACTAATTTGCATAGAAGTTTTTGTTTAGCACTGCCAAGTATTTTGTTTTTCCTTTTCTTTTTTCTTTTCTTTTTCCTTTTCTTATTTTGTTTTTCCTTTTCTTCTTCCTTGTCTTTTTCCTTTTCTTCTTCCTTTTCTTTTTCCTTTTCTTCTTCCTTTTCTTCTTCCTTTTCTTATTTTGTTTTTCCTTTTCTTCTTCCTTTTCTTTTTCCTTTTCTTCTTCCTTTTCTTTTTCCTTTTCTTATTTTGTTTTTCCTTTTCTTCTTCCTTTTCTTCTTCCTTTTCTTTTTCCTTTTCTTCTTCCTTTTCTTTTTCCTTTTCTTCTTCCTTTTCTTCTTCCTTTTCTTATTTTGTTTTTCCTTTTCTTCTTCCTTTTCTTTTTCCTTTTCTTATTTTCTTTTTCCTTTTCTTCTTCCTTTTCTTTTTCCTTTTCTTATTCTGTTTTTCCTTTTCTTATTTTCTTTTTCCTTTTCTTATTTTCTTTTTCCTTTTCTTCCTTTTCCTTTTCCTTTTCTTATTCTGTTTTTCCTTTTCTTATTCTGTTTTTCCTTTTCTTATTTTCTTTTTCCTTTTCTTATTTTCTTTTTCCTTTTCTTCTTCCTTTTCTTTTTTCCTTTTCTTCTTCCTTTTGTTCTTCATTTTCTTTGTTTGAGGAGGACGGCAGGCGGCGGCGGGCGGCGGAGGACGGCAGGCGTCGGCGGGAGGCAGGCGGCGGCGGGTGGCGGCGGCGGCAGGGGCAGGGGCAGGGTCGGCGGCGGCAGTGCAGGGCGTCGGAGCTCACTGGGGGCAGGGCGAGGTCGGGGAGGCGTTGACGACGGCGAGGTTGGGGAGGCGTTGGCGACGGCGAGGAGGAGCGGGCGGCGACGGGGCAGGGCGCGGCAACGACGACAGTGCAGGGCGTCGGAGCACACTGGGGGCAGGGCGAGGTCGGGGAGGCGTTGACGACGGCGAGGTCGGGGAGGCGTTGGCGACGGCGAGGAGGAGCGGGCGGCGACGGGGCAGGGCGCGGCAACGGCGACAGCGACGACGAGCAGCCTGGCGGCGTCGAAGCGCAGGGGCGTTGGCGTCGGGGGAGAATGTGGAAAAATCCTAAGTGCCACTTATATAGGAAAAGCATTGGTCCCGGTTCGTGGCACCGACCGGGACCAATGCCCCCCTTTAGTCCCGGTTGGGGACACCAACCGCGACTAAAGGTACCCTTTAGTCGCGGTTGGTCTCCCCAACCGGGACTAAAGGTTCTTTCGCGCCGCTTTCGTTCCCGCGTAGAAAGAGCCTTTAGTCGCGGTTCGTGTCACGAACCGCGACTAAAGGTCCTTTTTCATATAAAATAAAACTAATTCATTTTAAAATCTTAAAAATACAAATAAATCAAAAAATTCAGGAAAAATAAAACTAATTCATTTTAAAATCTTAAAAATACAAATAATATATCAAAAAATTCAGAAAAATAAAACTAATTCATTTTAAAATCTTAAAAATACAATTATATATCAAAAAAATCAGAAAAATAAAACTAATTCATTTTAAAATCTTAAAAATATAAATAATATATCAAAAAATTCAGAAAAATAAAACTAATTCATTTTAAAATCTTAAAAATACAAATAATATATCAAAAAAATCAGAAAAATAAAACTAATTCATTTTAAAATCTTGAAAATACAAATAATATATCAAAAAAATCAGAAAAATAAAACTAATTCATTTTAAAATCTTAAAATACAATTATATATCAAAAAATCAGAAAAATAAAACTAATTCATTTTAAAATCTTAAAAATACAAATAATATATCAAAAAATTCAGAAAAATAAAACTAATTCATTTTAAAATCTTAAAAATACAAATAATATATCAAAAAATTCAGTTCATCGATCCTTGAAGGTTTGACAAAAGGTTTGATACATCATTCAGTTCATCGACCAAATACAAATCATCCGGATTCGCCATCGTACGTTTTAATTCACATGATCCATTCAACAAAGTTTGGTACAATAAATTATTACACATCAATTCTTCCCTTGTGTCCCTGCTTGCTTACGATTGTGCCGTATCCATGGAGCATCCTCATCATTTAACTTAATGCTTGGGTCAGTGTTCACTTTGAAGGGCGGAATTTCACCAAACATATTATAATCTTCTGACATGTCTGTCTTATCCTCCACTCCCATGATGTTTCTTTTCCCTGAAAGAACAATGTGGCGCTTTGGATCATCGCATGATGTACTGATCGTTTTCTTATCTTTCCGTTTCCTCGGTTTGCTACTCATGTCCTTCAAATAAAAAACCTGAGCGACATCTTTGGCAAGGACGAATGGTTCGTCAAGGTAACCAAGATTGTTGAAATCCACCATTGTCATTCCGTATTGCTCGTCCACCTTTACCCCACCTCCTGTTTGCTTGAACCATTTGCACCGGAACAAATGGACCTTAAAGGAGGGTCCATAGTCAAGTTCCCATATCTCCTCTATGTAACCATAATATGTGACCTTTTGCCCATTCTCGGTTGCTGCATCAAAACGGACACCACTGTTTTGGTTGGTGCTCTTTTTATCTTGGGCGATGGTGTAAAATGTATTCCCATTTATCTCGTACCCTTGGAAAATCGTTATAGTCGAAGATGGTTTCTTGGCCAACATGTACAGCTGATCTCCAACATCATTGTCATTCATTAAATGTTTTCGCAACCAACTGCCGAAAGTCTCCATGTGGGCCTTTCTAATCCAGGATTCAGGCTTCCCCGGGTTGTCCGAGCGTAAAATATTCTTGTGTTGCTCGAAGTACGGAGCCACCAAGCTGGAATTTTGCAGAACTGTGTGGTGTGCTTCAGTCATAGAATGACCGTCCATACATATCGTTGATTTCCTTCCGATCGTGCCTTTTCCACTTAGTCTCCCCTCGTGCCGCGATTGAGGAACACCAATCGGCTTAAGGTCAGGAACATAGTCAATACAGAACTCAATTACCTCCTCATTCCATAGCCCTTGACGATGCTTCCTTCTGGCCTAGCACGGTTACGAACATATTTCTTTAATACTCCCATGAAACTCTCAAAGGGGAACATATTGTGTAGAAATACAGGACCGAGAATGGAAATCTCTTCGACTAGGTGGAGCAGGAGGTGCGTCATAATATCGAAGAAGGATGGTGGGAACACCAACTCGAAACTGACAAGGCATTGGACCACATCGTTCTGTAACCGTGGTAGATCTTCTGGATTGATTACCTTCTGAGAGATTGCATTGAGGAATGCACATAGCTTCACAATGGCTACTCGAACATTTTCCGGTAGGAGCCCCCTCAAAGCAATCGGAAGCAATTGCGTCATAATCACGTGGCAGTCGTGAGACTTCAGGTTTTGGAACTTTTTCTCCGCCATGTTTATTATTCCCTTTATATTCGACGAGAAGCCAGACGGGACCTTCATACTGCTCAGGAATTCAAAAAAAATGACCTTCTCTTCTTTGGTAAGAGCGTAGCTGGCACGACCTTGAAACCATTCCGGATGCCGGTCATCTGGGTCTTTCAAAAGTTGCTGGTCCTGCCGTGCTTCCTTTGTATCATTTGTCTTCCCATACACGCCCAAGAAGCTTAGCAGGTTCACGCAAATATTCTTCGTAACATGCATCACGTCGATTGCAGAGCGGACATCTAGGACTTTCCAATATTCTAGCTCCCAAAATATAGATTTCTTCTTCCACATGGGTGCGTGCCCGTCAACTCCCCGCGGAACTGATTGTCCGCCAGGACCCTTTCCAAAGATGACTTTCAAATCCTTGACCATATCAAATATCTCAGCACCAGTACGTTCCGCAGGCTTCGGCCGGTGATCTGCCTTGCCGTTGAAATGCTTGCCTTTCTTTCTTACGTTATGATTTCGGGGAAGAAATCGACGATGACCCAGGTACACGTTCTTCTTACAATTAACCAAACGTACACTTTCAGTCTCATGTAAGCAGTGTGTGCATGCATTGTATCCCTTATTTGTCTGTCCTGAAAGGTTACTGAGAGCAGGCCAATCATTGATGGTTACAAAAAGCAACGCTCGTAGGTCAAATTCCTCTCCTTTGTGCTCATCCCAGACACGTACACCAGGTCTGCCCCACAACTGTAAAAGTTCATCAACTAATGGCCTTAGGTACACATCGATGTCGTTCCCGGGTTGCTTTGGACCTTGGATGAGCACTGGCATCATAATGAACTTCCGCTTCATGCACAACCAAGGAGGAAGGTTGTAGATGCATAGAGTCACGGGCCAGGTGCTATGGCTGGAGCTCTGCTCGCCAAAAGGATTCATGCCATCAGTACTTAGACCAAATCTTATGTTCCTTGCATCGGCTGCAAAATCTTTGAACACTCTGTCGATCTTTCTCCATTGCGTTCCATCAGCGGTGTGTCTCAATTCCCCGTCGGACTTACGGTCCTCTTTGTGCCATCGCAACGACTTGGCATGCTTTTTGTTCCTGAACAGACGTTTCAACCGTGGTATTATAGGAGCATACCACATCACCTTGGCGGAAACCCTCTTCCTGGGTTTCTCGCCCTCAACATCGTCACCAGGGTCATCGCCTCTGATCTTATAACGCAATGCAGTGCATACAGGGCATTCATTCAAATTCTCGTATTCACCGCGGTAGAGGATGCAGTCGTTAATGCATGCATGTATCTTCAGAACCTCTAAACCTAGAGGGCAGACAACCTTCTTTGCTTCGTACGTACTGGCGGGCAACTCGTTATTCTTCGGAAACATATTCTTCAACATTTTCAGCAAATTTTCAAATGATGAGTCACCTACACCTTCCTGTGCCTTCCATTTTAGCAAATCTAGTGTGCAGCCCAGCTTTTTCAGACTATTATCGCATCCTGGATACAACGACTTTTTGTGATCCTCTAACATGCGATCCAAATTCTCCCTCTCCTTGTCAGTTTTGCAGCGTCTCCGTGCATCAGCAATGGTCCGACCAAGATCATCAGCGGGCTCATCATGTGCCTCTTCTTCACCTTACCTAACCCTTCCCCACCTTCAGCATCATCCTCCATGAAAGTATCACCGAAATGATCATGATAGTTGTCATCGATATCATCCCCTTCTTCATCTTCTTCCATTCTAACCCCTCTTTCTCCATGCTTGGTCCAACAATTATAGCTTCGCATGAAACCGTGCCGAAGCAGGTGCATGTGAACGTCTCTTGAGGAGGAGTAACTCGTCTGATTCTTACAGACAGCACATGGACAGATAATAAAACCTCGCTGCTTGTTCGCATTTGACACTACGAGGAAATCTTTCAAACCCGTAGTGAACTCGCCGGAGAGTCGGGGACCGTACATCCATTGCCGATTCATCTGCATTATTATTATATAAAGTATATAATTAACCATCATGCATTTGTTAAACTAACTAGCTAGAAATAATACAAATTAAACAATGAACTACACACATGCATATTTTAACAATGACACATGAAAGGTTCAAGTTGCTAACCGCGATCGTGGAGGAAAAATAAATGAGAAAGCTCAAGTGTGGCTCGGACACTTCATATCATGTTTGTTTCAGGCTCTTGGGCATTTCATCGAACACCTTGTGTGCATAGGAGGAACCAAAAGCAAACCCACCACCCCCTTCTGAATATTGTGAAGTGAGCTGAGTGAAGTGAAGTGAGCTGAGTCCTATATATAGGGATCGGCCTTTAGTCCCGGTTGGCCAGGCCAACCGCGACTAAAGCCCCTCCCGTCCGCCAGCTGTCGACCGAGCGCGCTGGGCCCAGATAGTTGGTCGCGGGTCTCCTCCCGAACCGCGACTAAATACCCCTTTTGTCGCGGTTCGATTATTTTAGGGACTAATGGGGGCGTATGGAAGCCTCTTTTTCTACTAGTGTATGGGACGGAGGGAGTAATAGTTTTTGGCGTGATTCTTTGGACTAATATAGTTTTGGCGCGAGATACCAAAAGTCCACGGGAAGAGACAGGAGCGAGAAAGGACGGACGGTTCCAAAAATGTGCGGACCGGATAAGCCTGGCATGGTTCGTCACGTACTCGTGCGGTAATCCCATTCCACGGGCAGGCGGCGAGGTTCACCGGCCGACTCCATTCCAAAACAGATACACTACGGGCTGCCATGTGCAGAGGAGCCCGGGCCGACACGGCTCTTAATTTTAAAGAGGAAGGTGTTCTTGAAGAAGAGCATATGTCCGTCTCCATCCATGGACCAAAATATATATATCCTACATTATTGGAGTATATACTATTACGTCACTGATCATATTTCTCCTTCACCAGATATTGCATGTGGCTCGGTGGGTATCTGACCAATGAAGATCGGGCGCGCGCTTTTCCTTTCATCAAAACGTGAAGGAAATGGCACGGATGCTGCATGCACACGTGTTGAACATCTGAATAACCACGTCCTGCATTCCAACGTCCCTTTATATATATAGGTTGACACCCAGCAGCACACACGTCATATACACATAAGGCTAGGTGATCAGTGCTAGATCGAAGGCATGTAAGCAACTCACTGTACATTAGGAAGTTTCCGCCGGCGACGACGACCGCGTCATGTACACACACGGCCGCGATCAACGCGCTCGATCGAGGGTCCCCGATAGGACCCGGCACACACAGCTAGCACATCGATTCAATTTCAGAGCCCTGTGGACAGTAGCTAGCCCGACTTCGTCGACCATTAACAACCTTAGCATTCGGTTCGATCTCTGCACGTTGAAAACCCAAACATACTTGTTAGACTTCGTATTGTATCCCTGTTGTGTAAACCATACCTTATTGCTATTGGACTTGTATGTCATCATTATATATATGTGATAGGCCACCCCTTTGAGAGTTGAGCCAGTTCCCCTAAAACCTACGTTTTACATGGTATCAGAGTCAAGAGGTCTTGAGTTCAAGACCCTGCCAACGGAGTATTAAATATAACGATTCTGCGGCCTACATCGATCCCACATCTAAGGACTAAAATAGTCTAGACGTGAGGGGGAGTGTTGAAATATATTGCCCGCCTTCCTCCATCAGTTCGGACTTTTGGATGAGTTGGTTGGAGCATGAATTCAATATGGTATCGAGTCTAACCTAGGTCCTCCACCTCCACCCCACCCGCCGCCGCCGCCGCACCAAAACCCTAAACCCTAGGGCTGCCGCCGTCGGCGCCATGACCGCTTCCGCTTCGGGCGCCGCCAGCTCCGGGTCTATCCCCGCGTCGCTTGCCGCCCTCCTCAACCTCCCACCTTGCCCCCTGGCTCCATCAGTGCCTCAGTTCTTCGGCACCACCGCCGTCGGCTCCCTGTTTTCAGCACCGACCCCACCGTCACCGCCCGCGACGGCCTCAGCACCAGTCGCGCCGCCGCCGCCCACGATAGCCTCCTCTGGATCCTCCTCGACACGCGCCGTCATCCCGGCGACCTCGGGGCAGACGCTGCCTGCGGAGCCACCCGCGGCCTCGCTCACGGCACCACCCGCGGCCATGATCCCGATCGTCCCCGCGCCGCCACCCGCGGCATCGGTCGTGGTCGTGGATCCTGTCGCGGCTCCGCCGCCAATCGTCCCTGCTGCTGGCGCAATCACGCCCACCGGGCCGTTCGACTTCGACAACTTGATCGCCATTCGACTCGCCGGACAACTACTTCTTCTGGCGCGCCAAGGTCCTACCGCTGCTACGCAGCCGGTCTCTCCTCGGGTTTGCTGATGGTTCGCTACCATGTCCTCCGCAGGTCATCCCTACCGTCCACGGCCCGGCGATCAACCCGGAACACCGTATGTGGGTGCAGCAGGACCAGGCGATCCTCTCTGCCATCCAGGGTTCCCTCGGCGACCGGGTCGCTGGCCTTTGTCTCTTCGCCGCCACCTCCATGGACGCCTGGACGACCCTGGAGCACGCCTTTGCCCAGGTCTCTACCTCCCGCTCGATGGCCCTTCGCAGCGAACTCGCCGACATCAAGAAGCTGGACTCCTCCGCCTACTTCAACAAGATGAAGGTGTTCGCGGACACGCTCACCTCTATTGGTCGGCTGCTTAGCGACGAGGAGTTCGCCGGCTTCGTCATCAAAGGCCTCGACGCCAACTACGACAATCTCGCCGAGGCCGTCCACAACGCCAAGCCAGCGATGCCTCCTCACGAGCTCTACTCACGCCTCCTCTTCACCGTCCAACGCGTCGAGGCTCGTCGCTCCTCCGCCACCATCACCGCCCAGCCGGCGGCCTTCTGGGCCTCTCGTGGCCAGCGCCCACCTGCCCCGTCACCTGGCAAGGCAGCTCCGCCCCCTGCATCGACCCTGGGTGGGGGCCCTAACACTAGGGTGGTGTGCCAGCTATGTGGTCGTGAACGCCATGTCGCCTTCAAGTGTCACCGCCGCTTTCAGAGGAGCTTTCGTGGCATCGGCAACGACGGCAAGGGCAACGAGCGCCAGTTTGCCATGGCAGACTTTGGTCGTCCCGCCGCCGGCCCGGCTGCCCACATCGCTGCCGCCCCGTCTGCCCACATCGCCGCCAAGGGCAAGGACCCGCGCGTCGAGCAGGGATACACACCATCCTACCCTGTTGATCCAGCCTGGTACATGGACACCGGCGCCACGGATCATATGACGAACGAGCTCAACAAACTCTCCACCTACCAGCCCTACTACGGGCACGATCAGGTTCACACCGCCAATGGTGTAGGTATGCCCATCTCTCATATTGGCCAAGCATCTCTTTTAACTACTCATCCCTCTAGGCAGCTCCATCTTCGTAATGTTTTACGGGTACCCTCGGTAACTCGTAATCTTTTATCTGTCCCTATGCTCACCCTTAATAATCATGTCCTATGTGAATTTCACCCTTTTAATCCTTTTGTTAAGGATCGAGCAACCCGGGACGTTCTGCTTAGTGGCCGGTTGAGCCAAGGCTTGTACCGTTTGGAGGATCCATACGCCCCGTGCGTCTTCAGCGGTGTTCGTGTGTCGCCTTCCCAGTGGCACTCTCGCTTTGGTCACCCCGCCACACCCATCGTTCGCCACATAATCCACCGTCATGAGCTGCCATTAGTGTCTACCAATAAAGAGATTTCCGTGTGTGATGCCTGTCAGCAAGGCAAGAGTCATCAACTACCTTTTGTTTCATCTACTAGAGAAGTAAAGAACCCTCTTGAAATTGTGTTTTCTGATGTGTGGGGTCCGGCACAAACATCTGTTAGTGGTCACAACTATTATGTCAGTTTTGTTGATGCCTATAGTCGCTTCACTTGGCTTTATCTTCTTAAGCGCAAATCTGATGTGTTTGATATATTCATACAGTTTCAATTGCATGTTGAACGTCTACTCAAGCATAAAATTATCCATGTTCAATCAGATTGGGGGGGGGGGCGGCGAATATCGCAACCTCAACACCTTCTTTAATAAGCTTGAGATCTCTCATCGTTTATCATGCCCGCATACACATCAGCAGAATGGCGCTGTTGAGCGCAAACATCGCCATATAGTTGAGACCGGCCTCACACTTCTTGCTCATGCCTCTGTACCCTTTCGTTTTTGGAGTGATGCTTTTGCTACCGCGTGTTTTCTCATTAACAGATTACCTACGCGTGTACTTAATATGAAAACTCCGATTGAGCTTCTCTTAGGTGAAACTCCTGACTATACCTTTTTTAAGGTGTTCGGGTGTGCCTGCTGGCCTCATCTTCGTCATTATAATGATCGCAAACTTGAGTTTCGCTCCAAAAAGTGTGTGTTCTTAGGGTATAGTTCTCTCCATAAAGGCTACAAGTGTCTCCATGTCCCAACCAATCGAGTCAACATATCTCGGGATGTTGTTTTTTATGAGACCGTCTTCCCCTTTTCTGCCATGCCTCAGTCATCCACCACAACACCTTCTATGCATTCATCTCCTCTTATGCCTGTCCAATTTGAAGATGTTGCATATTCGTCTGTGTTGTTACCTAATCATGGTGCAGGAATTGGACATGGAGCTCGCCTGGAACTCCTCCCTAACGGACCAGCTACGTCGCCTGTGGTGCACGTCGATCGGCCGGTGCATGCACCGCCTCCCGTCCTCGACCCCGCACCGGGCGCCCCGTCTCCAACCGCGCCTGGGCCGGAGCCCATGCTGGCTACTGCGACTGGGCCAGAGCCTGCGACGGCCTCCTCTGAGCAGTCTCCGTCGCCACCTCCTCGCCCGGGCTCCCCTACATCGTCGCCCTCGCCATCCGCGCGGGCGTCCTTGGTGCCTACTTCGCCCGGGTCTGCAGCGGCTCACACGCCGTCGGGGCCTACGTTGCCTGGCCTACTATCGCCTGGTCCGCCATCGCCTGGCCCGACGTCACCCGGTCCTTCTTCGCCGGAGTCCCCTGGACCAGCCTCACCTGCTCCGGACAACCCGTCGGCCCCGGTGTTTGCTCCCCCGCGGAGTCCACACACTCGCGGCCGCATTGGCATTGTTCGTCCCAAGGAGCGCACCGATGGCACGGTCACCTATCTTGCTGCTTGCCTGGCTCATGATGTGGATGATCCAACCGGCGAACCACGCAGTTATCAAGCCGCTATGAGTATTCCACATTGGAGGGCTGCTATGGAACAAGAAATATCATGCTCTTATGAAGAATAAGACATGGACACTTGTTCCCCCTCCATCTCGCGTCAACATCATTGATTCGAAGTGGGTGTTCAAGGTGAAGAAACATGCAGATGGTTCCATTGAGCGCTACAAAGCGTGCCTCGTGGCCAAGGGCTTTAAACAGCGTCAGGGCCTGGACTATGAGGATACATTCAGCCCAATTGTCAAGCCTACCACTATTCGACTTCTTCTGTCTCTGGCAGTTTCTCGCGGATGGTCTCTCCGCCAGCTTGATGTGCAGAACGCTTTTCTTCATGGATTGCTTGAAGAAGAGGTTTACATGCGGCAGCCACCTGGATTTGTTGATCACAGTCAGCCTCATCATCTCTGTCATCTGACGAAGGCCATATATGGACTGAAGCAGGCTCCCCGTGCCTGGCATGCTCGCCTGGCTTCAGCTCTACGCACTCATGGGTTCATTCCTTCGACGACTGATACTTCACTGTTCTTGTTTCAGCGACCGAGTGTGACCGTGTACCTCCTTGTGTATGTGGATGATATTGTCCTGGCGAGCTCATCTCCGACGGCTGCTGATGCTCTTATGACTGCACTTGGTCGTGATTTTGCAGTTAAGGATTTGGGATAGCTTCATTTCTTGCTGGGTATTGAGGTCGCTCATCAGTCTCGTGGCAGTTTGGCTCTCACCCAGAAGAAGTACTCTCTTGATCTCTTGCGCCGTGCTGGTATGCTCAAGTGCAAGCCATCGCCTACGCCCATGTCCCACTGACACCCTTTTTGCTGCTGATGGTGCTCTTCTCTCTCCTGAGGATGCTACTGAGTACAGGAGTATTGTTGGTGGCCTGCAGTATCTGATGATCACGCGTCCTGATCTCTCCTTTGCGGTTAACAGGGTGTGCCAGTATCTTCATGCTTCCACTGATGTACACTGTTCTGCTGTGAAGCGCATACTGCGTTATGTGCGTCTCACTGTCTCCTTTGGTCTTCACCTGCGCCCCAGTTCCTCCGGAGTTCTTTCTGCATTCTCTGATGCTGATTGGGCTGGGTGTCCAGATGACAGGCGATCCACGGGGGGACATGTTGTGTTCTTGGGTCCTAATCTGATCGCCTGGAGTGCACGCAAGCAAGCCACTGTTTCCCGCAGCAGCACGGAAGCTCAGTACAAGTCGGTTGCCAATGCAACTGCTGAACTTATATGGATTGAGTCCCTACTTCGAGAGCTAGGAGTTGCTCAGCCACATCCTTCGGTCCTTTGGTGTGACAATATCGGTGCTACGTTTCTGTCGTCAAACCCAGTGTTCCATGCACGGACTAAACACATTGAGATTGACTATCATTTTGTGAGGGAACGTGTTGCACAGAAGCTACTACAAGTCAGGTTTATCTTTTCAAAGATCAACTTGCGGACATCTTCACCGAGCCTCTACCTTCTCCCATGTTTGAGGTCTGTAGGCTCAATCTCAACCTCCTAGATACTTCAGGAGTGAGTTGAGATTGAGGGAGGATGTTAGACTTCGTATTGTAGCCCTACTGTATAAACCATACCTTATTGGTATTGGACTTGTATGTCATCATTATATATATGTGATAGGCCATTCCTTTGAGGGGTGAGCCAGTTCCCCCAAAACCTACGTTTTACAATACTCCTACTAAGATCAGGGTTCAGACATCACAGTGAGGGGACCGGGTAGCTCCTGCACGTCCTGCACGTTGAAGATCAGAACATAGGAGTAGATCGGGATTCAGAGATCAGAGTCAGGGACGGACCAGCTAGCCCACCAGCAGTTAAGTTGGCAACAATGGCCGTTGTTGGAACGCTGGAGATCCATCGCCACGGCACATGACACGGTCGTGTGCAAGTTGCATCGGTCGATCAGATTAGCACTAGAGTGAACGCGCCGACGACTACGAAGATCACAATAGCACGAGAGTGAACCAGGATACTGCTCGCAACCTGACCACAATTATGACGAGTCAAACTTCCATCGCGTTGCAAGTCCCGGCCGCCAACCGTGCCTCCGTGGGTGGCCCAAATCCACGCGACGGTGGCTTAGGTCGTCGTCGTTCACAGGGTCTTCTCCACAATGCATTTTCTGTACCTCTTTCTGCAGGGAACCCCTTGTCCTTTCATAGTTCTGCGATCGTGTACAACACGACACAGACAGTGAGGACCCAGGAGTGAATATGAGTAGCAGGATTTCATATTTTTTTTCCGGGGAGCAGGATTTCATTTCACTGTGGCTTTAGTGTAAGAAAATGGAGTTCATCTGAACCTAATTACCTCTACGTGGTTTCTACTAGCTTTAGCTACCCGGATCAAGAAGCAACCCAGCTGGTACGCATGCATACGTACGTACGTCCACAGGAAGTTGGAGTATATTTTGTTGGTTCTTGGGGCGCACGAATTAAACAATTGCCATAAGAAAATTGGATGTATATACGTGAGAGGATAAGCACACGTACACATGTGGATGGTCATTGGATGGGGTGGACAGTCGTCAAGCTTGACAGCTAGGCCACGCCCATGTTAGCACATGAGAGCAGATCACAACCTGGTCAAATGCTTAATTAATTTAGTACACTCCCACTAGGCCATCACCGCCCATCGATTAGTTGTTGGAGTGCGTCATACATATGGTTTGGTTGGAACTAAATGCAGCAGAACCCTCTGTCATGGCAGAAATTTTCGCGGGGAAGAACATGGTGGCATCCCATGTTTTCTCTAAAAGGAGAAAGGAGAAATATATACTTAACAAGCAGTCTCCATGAGTAAATAAGTACAGCGTCGACGAGCTTATGATTTACACAAACAATTCATATGTCGGAACGGGGAAATCCTCTCAACATGTGCTTTCGGCACGTAAAGTGAAAAGTGTTCTAGAGTAACATCTACTGTAGCATCGAACACAGACGTACGTACGTTGCGGACGAACAGCCACGGAACAGAATTTCATACTGCACACCAGATTCAGAGAAACCAAATGCTATTCTGCTTTAACCCACATTTGGTGTTAAAACCAAGTGGCATCGTCGCTTCTTTTTCTCCACAGAAGAAGAATAAAATGGCGCCATCGACCCAGGTTCTCAAGAATTTTTCATCGACTCGCGTAGCCATCCGGAGATATTCCTTCTGACCTAACAAGTCCAACAATTTTGTCCAACGCAACCAGCACGCCGGCTTCCCTGTTCCCTTGTTCCGTTCTGTTTCTGCAAGCTAAGAGCATCTCCAGCCGTTGGCCCCCCCCCCAGGAGGCATAAAAATCGCCGCCTGGGGGCGAGCCGGCGGTATAATCGGCTCTGGGGGCGGTTGGGCACCCAGCCGTCGCCCCCAGGTCGCCCCCAGGCGCCGATGTTGGCCCAGTTTTTGGCACACTTTCGGCGAAAAATGGCCCGATATCGGCGAGAATTGGCCCATATTCGGCGTGGTTCGGCGTGAATTCTCAACATAGTTCATCACAGAAAATCAATAGAAATCAAATAGTTCAACAAAATAGTGCAACGACAAATAGTTCAATACAAATTATATAGTTCAACAAATAAAAACTCATTTTTCATCACACGTCGAGCTAGGCGTCGCCCTTGATCCTCCATAGATGCTCCACCAGATCCTGCTGCAGTTGTTGATGCACCTGTGGGTCACAGATCTCCTGGCGCATATTGAGGTAGGCAGTCCAGGTTGCCGGTAGCTGGTGATCAACTTCGGCAAGAGGACCCTGCGGGCGCGGTGGGCGCGCACCCGCCGGTACACTGCCCCTGCGCGGCCGGAACGTCGGAAAAATCGCCCAGACGGTGGTGGAGAGGCTGCCCCGGCGAAACCTCTTCTCTTTTTCCGGCGGGGAATGGCCTATCTAGCGGTGGTGGGCGGTGGGCGGCGCCGGGATCAGCCGGGTGACGGCCGAGCGCGCGGGGGTGGGAGGCGAATCTGGACGATAGGCTTGACTTTTCGCCTGACAGTGTGGGCCAGGCGTGCTTTTCCCTTGCGCCGGAGCCCTCGAGCGCCCCCCAGTACGCGGGGTTCGGCCTGCGACCGCTGGGCCCAAAAACGGGCCGAGCTGGCAGATTTCGGCGTCCTGGGGGCACGACTGGGGCGTTTTTTCGACGACGGCGCGAAAAAAGTCGCCTGGGGAGGCTTGTTGGGGGCGCGGCTGAAGATGCTCTAAGCATCATGTGCCAGACACACGAGTTCAGACTTCAGAGAAGTCTAATAAGCAACAACATGAACAGCGACAGCCCAGTTGGCGGTGCTGGGAAGTGGGCCCGGTCGCGTACATAGCCATGAACTATTCAAATAAGCAGGTGGTCGCAGCGCAGAGGTGATCATCGCCGGTTACTATTATTGAAGGAAAGATGAGCATGTCATCTATTCTAACATTTCAAGAACTGACAGTGGACAGAGAAAAGTTTCCTGGCACTGAGTAGTGAGTACTACTAGTAGCTGATGATGATGTATATCCTTCCGAACGAAGAAAGTTATATGAAGTCTCAAGTCCATGTCGTCGTCGTCGTGTCCGGCTAAGCTCACGGTTTTCTCCACCTAGTCAAGCTATGCAAGTCGTAGATAGGAGCCTGATGGATCCATTCAAACGCTTCTGTATTCAAACAGCGTTGATCCCAAGAGCTTACAACCACATGACCAAGCGGCAGGCCACCAAGGGAAAACAATCACTAATAGAAAAAGACTCATTTGTCCCAGTTCATAAGGCTCATTTGTTCCGGTTCTGGAACCCGGACGAAAGGGTCGGTACTAATGCCATATACCTTTAGTCCTGATTCTTATACGAACCAGGACAGATGGGGATCCACGTGGCCGCTGCGGCTTCAGGGCCGGCCCTGAGGGGGGCAGGGGGGGCGGCCGCCCCGGGCCCCCACATGCTAGGGGCCCCCACCCAGGGTATGTAGGTTCTGTGTATAGCAGGCTACTAGGTAGGCCCATGTCAGAAAAAAATAGTCAAAGGCGTGGCCTTCAGCCCTTCACGCACACGCACACGATCGCAAGCCAAACAAGCGGCAGCGGCAGGATTAGCGACAGGCACGCCCTGATTAGTGATTGCTTCTTTCATCCTTCACGTAGAAAAAAAAGACAACGATCTGCTGTCCCTTCACGGCTTGACCTAAAAAAAGTGCGATCGTGATTTCCCAATCTCCCAGTCCTAGGCCGCCGCCGACACGCAGTACTGCAGGTCTGCCGCCTGGCTCTTGCTAAATTCCTAATTCCCTTCTCCTAATCTCCTTCCTAATTCAGTCCACCGCTGATTTCAGTTAGGGGGGGCCATCTTCACGCTTGGTCAATTGTTCCTCGAATCTAGGCGCTGTAAACAGAACACGGACTGATGCTATCATGGATTCGACCATCAAAATCAGGTATATTACATTTGCGATTTGCGGTTCCTCGATGTGTATGTCGTACCGTTCAATAATCGATGCAAAAATTATTTTTTCAAAATTGTGTGCTAGTATGCCGCCGAGAAACAAGACATATGCATCATTTAGCAATAAAAGGAAAAGGAAGAAGGCGGCTGATAAATTGGTACAATCACAGAGTGTTGCACAAAATTTGTTGAAACACATTCTCTTGATAGTTCATTTGATGTTGAGGTATATGATCTTATTTCTGAGTTGAATATTATGCTATGGAGATTTTTGGGCGTGTCAGAGAAGTCAATTGTTATCCAAATATCTTCATTGCTTATCGCATCTTATTTACTGTGTCTGTGACGGTCATATCGGCTGAAAGAAAATTTTCAAAGCTGGAATTGTTGAAGAATTATTAGAGGTCAACAATGACTCCAGAGAGGTTAAATGATTTGGCTACATTATGCATCGAGAAGAAATTATTGGATGAGATTGACATCGACCCCATCATAAGTGACTTTGCATCGAGGAATGTTAGAAGAAATTTTTAAGGTAATATGTATAAATTACTTGATACACATACTGATTTTCAATGCATTGGAGTGTTATTAATAATTTTTCACATATACATATATATTAATTTTTATTACTATGATGTGTTCATTAAGGGCCCCAAATTTTAGTTTCGCCCCGGGCCCCCAAAATCCCAGGACCGGCCCTGTGCGGCTTGCCCAAGTAGGAGGGCCTTTTGTCCCGGTTGGCATCCACGCGTCAGCAGTTCAGGGCTGGGGTTTTTGTTTTTTTTAGGGGGGGGGGGGGGGGGGGGGTTGGGGGTTTTGGGGGTTTTGTAGGGTTAATTTAGGGGTTTCATATATTATGTTAGCTAGCTAACAGAGAGAAGTGTCCTCTCTTATCTCCGTGCTTGGTCGACGCTACGTACTATACGTATAGAGAGGTCGACACGCTAGCTAGTAAGCAAATGAAGGAAACCATTAAGTACAGAAGATCATCATGAACATATACAGAGAGAAGTGATCGACCTCTCCTTCTTCGAGAGATTGATCGAACAACAAGTTTTCGTATATCTATCCGACGCTACTGGCTACATATGTACAATATAAGATATCTTACAATCCCCTAACATCTAAACTCAAGTTCCACATGGTATTCTCCATCTTTATTGATGACGTGGTCAAGAAAGAATCCCGCCAATTCCTCTTGAATTGCTCGTATGCGATCTTGTGGTAGGAGTTCATCCCGCATCTGAAACATCTAATTTGAAGAAGGGGGTCAATACATATATATGAATGAAACTCAACACAAATGATGGTAATAAAATAAAATTATGAATATTATTGCTTACGCACTTCATATTGTTTTCTAGAGTAGCCCCGCTCACAGGTGGTGTGGCGGATGAACTCGCAAACGTAGTATCCACAGTAATTATTCCCGGGTTCCTGCCACAACCACTTTACAAGAAACAGAGGTCAATCAAACTGATAAGGAAGCATGCTAAATGGTATTGATGAAACTAGCTAGAATCAATGAGAGATGCGCGGAACTAGCTAGTAGTACTTACTTTCGGGTGTGTAAATCGCAGCTCGATCGGCAGTCCCGGAGCTTGTGTGGTGAACTTTTTCCAAACCCTGCCAGACAAAGAAAACAATTACTTGATATCAGGAAATGAACAAAGTTGCTGATATGGTGCGATAATGATCGATTGAACTTACTTCTCGAGCATTTTAGTCATGGCCGCATACTCCTCGGGATCTTTCAGTCTCGAGTCTATGACGGTTACTAGTCCCTGCCCAAGCTTAATCTCTAGCAGAATAAAGTGGAAGCTGCGCACGCATGCATAACTCATCAATTACATTACTATAACCTCGAGTATATAATAAGGGAAACCGAATATGCACAAGACAGGAATACTCACTTGAAGTTGTAAGGAAAGAGTATTTTATCTTTGTTTTGATTTTGAAGCAACGATCGTAGCAAGTTGGCCTCGGTTTATTTCGCATCATGTTTAACATTCCATTCATCTATGAGATTTGTGTTAATGAACCCAATATCACCGATTTGTCTTTTCTTGCATTCGGCGATCTTCAATCTGCATAAAATAGTGAGGATAATTATATATACATGTAATGAAAGAGCTGAGCTATATATAGAGACTTAATTACAGAAGTAGTACTTACAGACAGTAGCAAGTGACGATTAGTTTATCGAGGGCCTTTTGATTGAAAAACTGGAAGAACTCTTCAAATAGAACAGACAATAGATCAATTCCAACGAGGTCATGCTCCTCTTTAACTCTCAGCGTCAAAGTATCCTTCCCAGACCTGCTGCAGGTGTCCATGTACCACTCATGGAATCTTCGCATCATCGTTGTTAGAGGAGGATGACCAGGTTTGACGAGAGGCTTCCCATGCCGGTATTTGAATTCGTCCACCTCCATTAAATCAAAATGTGCATCGCCGGGCAGGTAATCTCCAGGATTGGTACCGGGCACCATCCTCGCATGATTAGCGACGATATTGCTAGACACCTTGAGCGGGGGGCACGATTGGTTTGCTTGTTCGCCGAGCTGGGGAATTTTTTCCCCACTTCTTCGTTCTGCTAACCTTCGATCACTGCAACTACTTCCCGACCGGGACGCTTCCTTATATGAACTTTGAATAATGCGATCATAATTGGTTAGAGGGGGAGAAGGTGGTGGTCGCTTCAGGGCATCGACAGTGCGCTGAACTTTCACGGGATCTATCTTCTCCTCCGGAGGTTGACGTTTCTTAGCTCTTTGCATTTCAAAGAAGTCCTTCACATGGGCTTTACAGATCTTCGCGTTTTCCTCCTCGGTCATCTCGTATGGTAACTTCTCTAGAGGCTTGAGAGATGGACCGAATCTGTATTGCCTCCCGCCTCTGCCTGTACTGCTAGACGCGGGAGCAGCCGGAGCGGCTGCGGCTGTCTTCTTTTGTTGCTTACGAGGCGGAGAAGGAGGCGGAGTGCTACGATGCACCGGAGCAGCTGGAGCGGCGGCGGCTCTCTTCTGCCCTTGCTGACGAGGCGGAGGAGGAGGCGGGCTGCTCAGACATGCCGGCGTAGGCGGAGAAGGAGGCGGAGTGCCGCCATGCACCGGAGCAGGTGGAGAAGGAGGCGGAGTGCCCTGATCACTCGCCGGAGGAGGAGGAGTGCCCTGACTCGCCGGAGGAGGAGGAGGCGGAGGCGTCCAGTTCGGAAGCTTGATGAGCTCCTTCCGCCATAGACATGGAGTCTTC
Organism: Aegilops tauschii subsp. strangulata; assembly: GCF_002575655.3. NCBI lineage: Eukaryota > Viridiplantae > Streptophyta > Magnoliopsida > Poales > Poaceae > Aegilops > Aegilops tauschii. The sequence continues at coordinate 467,579,059 of NC_053035.3, forward strand.
AGAGCAAGACGCAGCTGAGTCTCCCCTTCACTGGTAGAGTGGTCAAGCTCGAGCTCCTCAAATCCCTCCGTTATTTCATCGACCATCACAACAGCATAGCCTTGTGGAATCGGAAGTCAGTGAAAAGTTGCGCCGGGTTCACGAGGTGCAATTGAGCCGACAGCCGCCTTGACTTTGAGGTGCCCCCATTGCGCCATCAGGTGGCAATCTTGAGCCTCCATGATACTATCCATGGGGTAGCTGGGAGCCGTGAAGTCAGGCTGCTGAAGGAGCTCGGTGGAAGCCATGTTGCTTCTCCGCTGAGATGGCGGGGTAGCTTCTGGGATAGCTTCGTGCTGCTGATCTGGTTGGTCGGCAGCTCGCTGTCTCTCAACTTGTTGCTCTAGCTTTAGTACTCTTGCATTCAGCTTTTGCAGATCGCTGAGCTCCTGTTTCCTCTTCCTCTCCTGGGTTTTGTACCCGCCTGCGTCGGGAAACCCAACCCTCCACGCAACGGAGCCTGCATGCCTCGTGTTCCTCCTGGGTGCTCTGGATTGCCGAGGGCCTTTGTTGGCTCGTCGTTCTCTCTGTCGGGAACGAACGTCCCGTGCTGCGCTGCGATGATATACTGCTGAAGCTTCTTGATGGGTATTCCCATTTGCTCGTTCGTCCAACGGCACTTCCCTGTTTCAGGGTCCAAGGTTCCCCCAACCCCGAAGAACCAAGTCCTTGAACGGTCTGGCCAGTTCAATGTCTCTGGTTCGACCCCTTTATCAAGCAGGCCCTTCTCAGCCTTGTCCCACTACGGCCGGGCTTTGAGGTAGCCACCCGACCCCGTGCGATGGTGATGCTCCTTCTTTGCAGCATTTATCTTGCTTGTTGCTGACATCTTCTTACTCTTCTCCGATGTCTTGTGGGCCACAAATGCGGGCCAGTGATGTCTTATCTTCTCAAATCGGCCGGTGAATTCTGGAGTCTTCTCTTTGTCGACAAACGTTGATTTCAACTCATTCTTCCACCTCCTGAAAAGATCTGCCATCTTCTTAAGAGCATGAGCCTTGATCAATGGCTCTATAACTGGCTTATCCGAATCCTCCTCTGGCGGTAGGGTGAAATTTGCCTTCAGCGCGGTCCAAAGATCATCTTTCTGTCTATCGTTGACATAAGACACTTGAGGGTCGTTGCTCTTAGGCTTATTCCATTGGTGGATGCTGATCGGGATCATGTCCCTAACAAGAACCCCCACTGAGCAGAAAATGCTTCCTTGATCCAGCTAGGTTCAATCGATTGGCCATCGCCCTTGATTGCTGTGATCGTGAACCTTTCATCCTGGTGCAACCTTTTCTTCGGGCCTCGTCTCGTTACCGAAGTTTGGCTCGATCCGGAGAGCTAGAAAAGAAGAAAGAAGAGAGCTAATATGTGTACATACCAAAACAATTAATGCATCAATTAGCTAGTCACCACAGGCTAAATTAATAATATATATACCTCGCCGGACTTTGCAACAGCTCCTTCCTCCGTTCCGTCAGCGGAGCCGTCATCACGGTCTCCTTCTTCCACCGGCATTCGGTCACTGGAGCCATCATGATCATGTCCTTCCACCTCCATTGTTCGATCACCGGAGCCTGCTTCACCCTCTCCTTCCAGACCATCGGTGTCATTGAGATACGACAAGACATCACCTCCGCCGAGGATTATGTCCCCCAACAACTCTTCTGCTTCAAAATCTCGGTGCTCCATAGTTTCTGCAAATATTAAAACATGGCAATTAATATACAAACATGAGAGATGGATATATTAGTGGCAAACATAGACCTAGCTAGCTCGACGCTTCTATGGTTTGGGGTGGCCTCGACGATAATGCTCTTTTAACTTGGTAAATTTGGGTGGCCTCGGCAACGCTCCGGACCGCCTCTCTCATGAATGTCTGACGTCCGGACCGACAAGGGATTTAACAAAATGGCGCCATTCTGGGTGTGCAGAAAATGGTCCATATTTTCCTGATCTCATCTACTCTTCTATATGTCAGGTTGTCTAGTGTCAAAGAATTCAAGAAAACCATGACTTCATCATTAGCCAGAAATGACAGGCGCATAATGGTACGAAGCTCTTCAAAGTTGTTTTGGAACGGAGTTCCCGATAGAATAATTCACTTTTTGGTACAAAGTTCAGCAAGAGCCTTCCGAATATCGCTATTTGGAAGGCCTTTGCTGAAATTCATACCAATAGGCAAATTATTCTATCAGGAACTCCGTTCCAAAACAACTTTGAAGAGCTTCGTAGCATCATACGCCTGTTACTTCCAGCAAAGGATGAAGCCATGGATTTCTTCAATACTTTGACAGATAACGTGACATATAGAAGAATATATATATAGATGAGATCAGAAAAAAAATTGGATCAACTTGTGCACATCCATAATGGGGGCATTCTTGATAAATCTGGACCCTCGACCCCTCAGCAACCCTCGACCCTCTACACTAGTTCGCGACCCTCGACCGCTCGGCGATCCACGACCCTCTACCCTAGTTCCCGACCCTCGACCCCCTCATGTCATGTTTGTATAGTGTTAAAGGATTCAACAAAACCATGTCTTCATCATTAGGCGAAAGTAACAGGCGCAGGATGGTACGAAGCTCTCCAAAGTTATTTTGGAACGGAGTCCCAGATAGGATAATTCGCTTTTGTTGGGGAACGTAGCAATAATTCAAAATTTTCCTACGTGTCACCAAGATCAATCTAGGAGATGCTAGCAACGAGAGAGAGGGAGTGCATCTTCATACCCTTGAAGATCGCTAAGCAGAAGCGTTACAAGAACGCGGTTGATGGAGTCGTACTCGCAGCGATTCAAATCGCGGAAGATCCGATCTAGCGCCGAACGGACGGCGCCTCCGCGTTCAACACACGTACAGCCCGGGGATGTCTCCTCCTTCTTGATCCAGCAAGGGGAGAGGAGAAGTTGAGGGCGAACTCCAGCAGCACGACGGCGTGGTGGCAATGGAGCTCGTGGTTCTCCGGCAGAGCTTCGCTAAGCACTACGGAGGAGGAGGAGGAGGTGTATGAGGAGGGAGGGCTGCGCCAGGGAAGAGGTGCGGCTGCCCTCCCACCCCTCCACTATATATAGGGGCAAGGGGAGAGGGGGAGGTGCCCTAGGGTTTCCCCTAGGGGGCGGCGGCCAAGCAGATTGGATCTCCCTAGGGAAAATCCTAGGGAGACCTGTCCCCCAAGCCAAGCAGGTGGAGGCTTGCCTCCCAAGCCAGGTGGAGGCGCCCCACCTCCCCAAGTAACATGGGAAAGGGTGTGGGGGGCGCACCACCCCTTAGTGGGCTGGTTTGCCCCTTCCCCTTTGGCCCATGAGGCCCTCCAACACTTGCCGTGGCTCCCGAAACACCTTTCGGTCATGCTGGCCATAGCCTGGTACCCCCGGAACACTTCCGGACTCCAATATCCTTCGTCCAATATATCGATCTTCACCGCCGGACCATTCCGGAACTCCTCGTGATGTCCGGGATCTCATCCGGGAATCCGAACAACCTTCGGTAACCACATACTATTTCCCATAACGACTCTAGCGTCACCGAACCTTAAGTGTGTAGACCCTACGGGTTTGGGAACCATGCAGACATGACCGAGACACCTCTCCGGCCAATAACCAATAGCGGGATCTGGATACCCATATTGGCTCCCACATGTTCCACGATGATCTCATCGGATGAACCACGATGTCGGGGATTCAATCAATCCCGTATACAATTCCCTTTGTCCATTGGTATGTTACTTGCCCGAGATTCGATCGTCGGTATCCCAATACCTCGTTCAATCTCGTTACCGGCAAGTCACTTTACTCGTTCTGTAACGCATGATCCCGTGGCTAAATCATTAGTCACACTGAGCTCATTATGATGATGCATTACCGAGTGGGCCCAGAGATACCTCTCCGTCATACGGAGTGACAAATCCCAGTCTCGATTCGTGCCAACCCAACAGACACTTTCGGAGATACCTGTAGTGCACCTTTATAGCCACCCAGTTACGTTGTGGCGTTTGATACACCCAAAGCATTCCTACAGTATCTGGGAGTTGCACAATCTCATGGTCTAAGGAAATGATACTTGACATTAGAAAAGCTGTAGCAAACGAACTACACGATCTTGTGCTATGCTTAGGATTGGGTCTTGTCCATCACATCATTCTCCTAATGATGTGATCCCGTTATCAATGACATCCAATGTCCATGGTCAGGAAACCATAACCATCTATTGATCAACGAGCCAGTCAACTAGAGGCTTACTAGGGACATGTTGTGGTCTATGTATTCACACATGTATTACGGTTTCCAGTTAATACAATTATAGCATGAACAATAGACAATTATCATGAACAAGGAAATACAATAATAACCATTTTATTATTGCCTCTAGGGCATATTTCAAACAGTCTCCCACTTGCACTAGAGTCAATAATCTAGTTCACATCACCATGTGATTAACACTCAAAGTTCACATCGCCATGTGACTAATACCCAAGAGTTTACTAGAGTCAATAATCTAGTTCACATCACCATGTGATTAACACTCAATGAGTTCTAGGGTTTGATCATGTTATGCTTACGAGAGAGGTTTTAGTCAATGGGTCTGCAACATTCAGATCCGTGTGTGCTTTACAAATCTCTATGTCATATTGTAGATGCAGCTACCACGCGCTACTTGGAGCTATTCCAAATAACTGCTCTACTATACGAATCCAGTTTAGTACTCAGAGTCATCCGGATTAGTGTCAAAGTTTGCATCGACGTAACCCTTTACAACGAACTCTTTTACCACCTCCATAATCGAGAAAATTCCTCAGTCCACTAGTTACTAAGGATAAGTTCGACCGCTGTCATGTGATCCATTCCTGGATCACTATTGTACCCCTTGACTAACTCATGGCAAGGCACACTTCAGGTGCGGTACACAGCATAGCATACTGTAGAGCCTACGTCTAAAGCATAGGGGACGACCTTCGTCCTTTCTCTCTCTTCTGCCGTGGTCAGGTCTTGAGTCTTACTCAATACTCACACCTTGTAACACAGCCAAGAACTCCTTCCTTGCTGATCTATTTTGAACTCCTTCAAAATCCTGTCACGGTATGCATTCATTTGAAAGTACTATTAAGCGTTTTCGATCTATCCTTATAGATCTTGATGCTCAATGTTCAAGTAGCTTAATCCAGGTTTTGCATTGAAAAACACTTTTCAAATAACCCTGTATGTTTTCCAGAAATTCTACATCATTTCTGATCAACAATATGTCAACAACATATACTCATCAGAAATTCTATAGAGCTCCCACTCACTTCTTTGGAAATACAAGTTTCTCATAAACTTTGTATAAACCCAAAATCTTTGATCATGTCATCAAAGCGTACATTCCAACTCCGAGATGCTTACTCCAATCCTTAGAAGGATTGCTGGAGCTTTGCATACTTGTTAGCATCTTTCAGGATTGACAAAACCTTCTGGTTGTATCACATACAATCTTTCCTCAAGAAAATCGTCGAGGAAACAATGTTTTGACATCCTATCTGCAAGATTTCATAAATAATGCAGTAACTGCTAATATAATTCCAACAGACTCTTAGCATCGCTGCGAGTGAGAAAATCTCATCGTAGTCAACTCCTTGAACTTGTCGGAAAACATCTTAACGACAAGTCGAGCTTTCTTAATGGTGACACTTACCATCATTGTCTGTCTTCCTTTTAAAATCCCTCTGCACCCAACAGCCTTACGACCATCAAGTAGTTCTTCCAAAGTCTACACTTTGTTTTTATACATGGATCCTCTCTCGGATTTTATGGCCTCGAGCCATTCGTCGGAATCCGGGCCCATCATCGCTTCTCCATAGCTCGTAGGTTCATTGTTGTCTAGCAACATGACTTCCAAGACAGGATTACGTACCACTCTGAAGTAGCATGCATCCTTGTCGTCCTACGAGGTTTGGTAGTGACTTGATCCGAAGTTTCATGATCACTATCATAAGCTTCCACTTCAATTGGTGTAGGGGCCACAGGAACAACTTCCTATGCCCTGCTACACACTAGTTGAAGTCATGGTTCAATAACCTCATCAAGTCTCCACCATCCTCCCACTCAATTCTTTCGAGAGAAACTTTTCCTCAAGAAAGGACCCATTTCTAGAAACAATCGCTTTTGCTTCCAGATCTGAAATAGGAGGTATACCCAACTGTTTTGGGTATTCTATGAAGATGCATTTATCCGCTTTGGGTTCGAGCTTATCAGCCTGAAACTTTTTCACATAAGTGTTGCAGCCCCAAACTTTTAAGAAACGACAGCTTAGGTTTCTCTAAACCATAGTTCATACGGTGTCGTCTCAACGGAATTGCGTGGTGCCCTATTTAAAGTGAATGCGGCTGTCTCTAATGCCTAACCCATAAACGATAGTGTAATTCGATAAGAGACATCATGGTATGCACCATATCCAATAGGGTGCAGTTATGATGTTCGGACACACCATCACACTGTGGTGTTCCAGGCGGTATTAGTCGTGAAACAATTTCCACAATTTCTTAATTGTGTGCCAAACTCGTAACTCAGATATTCATCTCTATGATCATATCACACACATTTTATCCTCTTGTCACGACGATCTTCAACTTCACTCTGAAATTACTTGAACCTTTCAATAATTCAGACTTGTCTTTCATCAAGTAAATATACTCAGCATCTACTCAAATCATCTGTGAAGCAAGAACATAACGATATCCACTGCATGCCTCGGCACTCATTGGACTGCACACATCAAAATGTATTACTTCCAACAAGTTGCTTTCTTGTTCCATCTTACTGAAAACGAGGCCTTTCAGTCATCTTGCCCATGTGGTATGATTTGCATGTCTCAAGTGATTCAAAATCAAGTGAGTCCAAATGATCCATCTGTATGGACTTTCTTCATGCATATATACTAATAGACATGGTTCGCATGTCTCAATCTTTTCAAAAATGAGTGAGTCCAAAGATCCATCAACATGGAGCTTCTTCATGCGTTTTATATCAATATGACTCAAGTGGCAGTGCCACAAGTATGTGGTACTATCATTACTATCTTATATCTTTTGGCATGAACATGTGTATCACTACGATCGAGATTCAATAAACCATTCATTTTAGGTGCAAGACCATTGAAGGTATTATTCAAATAGACAGAGTAACCATTATTCTCCTTAAATGAATAACCGTATTGCGATAAACATAATCCAATCATGTCTATGCTCACCGCAAACACCAAATAACAATTATTTAGGTTTAACACCAATCTCGATGGTAGAGGGAGCATGCGATGCTTGATCACATCAACCTTGCAAACACTTCCAACACATATCGTCATCTCACTTTTAGCTAGTCTCCGTTTATTCCGTAGCCTTTTATTTCGAGTTACCAACACTTAGCAACCGAACCGGTATCTAATACCCTGGTGCTACTAGGAGTACTAGTAAAGTACACAATAATATACTTCTGTCGACCTTGCCTGCCTTCTCATCTACCAAGTATCTAGGGTAGTTCTGCTTCAGTGACCGTTCCCCTCATTACAGAAGCATTTAGTCTCGGGTTTGGGTTCAACCTTGGGTTTCTTCACTAGAGCAACAACTGATTTGCCGTTTCATGAAGTATCCCTTCTTTCCCTTGCCCTTCTTAAAACTAGTGGTTTTACTAACCATCAACAATTGATGCTCCTACTTGATTTCTACTTTCGTGGTGTCAAACATCGCGAATAGCTCAAGGATCATCATATCTATCCCTGATTTGTTATAGTTCATCACGAAGCTCTAGTATCTTGGTGGCAGTGACTTTGGAGAACCATCACTATCTCATCTGGAAGATTAACTCCCACTCGATTCAAGCGATTGTAGTACTCAGACAATCTGAGCACATGCTCAACGGTTGAGCTTTTCTCCCTTAGTTTGCAGGCTTAAGAAACTTGTCAGAGGTCTCATACCTCTTGACGTGGGCACGAGCCTAAAATCCCAATTTCAGCTCTTGAAACATCTCATATGTTCCGTGACGTTTCAAAATGTCTTCGGTGCCTCAATTCTAAACCGTTCAACATTACGCACTGAACTATCACGTAGTCATCAAAACGTGTATGTTAGATGTTCGCAACATCCACAAACGACGCTCGAGGTTCAGCACACCAAGCGGTGCATTAAGGACATAAGCCTTCTGTGCAGCAATGAGGACAATCCTCAGTTTACGGACCCAGTCCGCATAATTTCTACTATCAACTTTCAACTAAATTTTCTCTAGGAACATATCTTAAACAGTAGAACCAAAGTGTAAGCTATGACATAATTTGCAAAGACCTTATGACTATGTTCATGATAATTAAGTTCATCTGATTATTTAATGAACTCCCACTTAGATAGACATCCCTCTAGTCATATAAGTGATACATGATCCGAATCGACTAGACCGTGTCCGATCATCACGTGAGACGGACTAGTCATCAACGAGAACATCTCCATGTTTATCGTATCTACTATACGACTCATGTTCGACCTTTCGGTCTCTTGTGTTCCGAGGCCATGTATGTACATGCTAGGCTCGTCAAGTCAACCTAAGTGTTTCGCATGTGTAAATCTGGCTTACACCCGTTGTATGCGAACGTTAGAATCTATCACACCCGATCATCACGTGGTGCTTCGAAACAACGAACCTTCGCAACGGTGCACAGTTAGGGGGAACACATCTCTTGAAATTTTAGTGAGGGATCATCTTATTTATGCTACCGTCGTTCTAAGGAAAAAAGATGTAAACATGACAAACATCACATGCAAATCATAAAGTGACATGATATGGCCAATATCATCTTGTGCCTTTTGATCTCCATCTTCGAGGCGCGGCATGATCACCTTCGTCATCGGCATGACACCATGATCTCCATCATCGTGTCTTCATGAAGTTGTCTCGCCAACTATTACTTCTACTACTATGGCTAACGGTTAGCAATAAAGTAAAGTAATTACATGGCGTTTTTCATTGACTCGCAGGTCATACAATAAATTAAGACAACTCCTATGGCTCCTGCCGGTTGTCATACTCATCGACATGCAAGTCGTGATTCCTATTACAAGAACATGATCAATCTCATACATCACATATATCATTCCTCACATCCTTTTGGCCATATCACATCACATAGCATACCCTGCAAAAACAAGTTAGACGTCCTCTAATTGTTGTTGCATGTTTTACGTGGCTGCTATGGGTTTCTAGCAAGAACGTTTCTTACCTACGCAAAAGCCACAACGGTGATATGCCAATTTCTATTTACCCTTCATAAGGACCCTTTTCATCGAATCCGATCCAACTAAAGTGGGAGAGACAGACACCCGCTAGCCACCTTATGCATCAAGTGCATGTCAGTCGGTGGAACCTGTCTCACGTAAGAGTACGTGTAAGGTCGGTCCGGGCCGCTTCATCCCACAATGCCGCCGAATCAAGATAAGACTAGTAACGGTAAGAAAATTGAACAAATCATCGCCCACAACTACTTTGTGTTCTACTCGTGCATAGAATCTACGCATAGACCTAGCTCATGATGCCACTGTTGGGGAACGTAGCAATAATTCAAAATTTTCCTACGTGTCACCAAGATCAATCTAGGAGATGCTAGCAACGAGAGAGAGGGAGTGCATCTTCATACCCTTGAAGATCGCTAAGCGGAAGCGTTACAAGAACGCGGTTGATGGAGTCGTACTCGCAGCGATTCAAATCGTGGAAGATCCGATCTAGCGCCGAACGGACGGCGCCTCCGCGTTCAACACACGTACAGCCGGGGGACGTCTCCTCCTTCTTGATCCAGCAAGGGGAGAGGAGAAGTTGAGGGAGAACTCCAGCAGCACGACGGCGTGGTGGCAATGGAGCTCGTGGTTCTCTGGCAGAGCTTCGCTAAGCACTACGGATGAGGAGGAGGAGGAGGTGTATGAGGAGGGAGGGCTGCGCCAGGGAAGAGGAGCGGCTGCCCTCCCACCCCTCCACTATATATAGGGGCAAGGGGAGAGGGGGAGATGCCCTAGGGTTTCCCCTAGGGGGCGGCGGCCAAGCAGATTGGATCTCCCTAGGGAAAATCCTAGGGAGACTTGCCCCCCAAGCCAAGCAGGTGGAGGCTTGCCTCCCAAGCCAGGTGGAGGCGCCCCACCTCCCCAAGTAACGTGGGAAAGGGTGTGGGGTCGCACCACCCCTTAGTGGGCTGGTTTGCCCCTTCCCCTTTGCCCATGAGGCCCTCCAACACTTGTCGTGGCTCCCGAAACACCTTTCGGTCATGCTGGCCATAGCCTGGTACCCCCGGAACACTTCCGGACTCCAATATCCTTCGTCCAATATATCGATCTTCACCGCCGGACCATTCCGGAACTCCTCGTGATGTCCGGGATCTCATTCGGGACTCCGAACAACCTTCGGTAACCACATACTATTTCCCATAACAACTCTAGCGTCACCGAACCTTAAGTGTGTAGACCCTACGGGTTCGGGAACCATGCAGACATGACCGAGACACCTCTCCGGCCAATAACCAATAGCGGGATCTGGATACCCATATTGGCTCCCACATGTTCCACGATGATCTCATCGGATGAACCACGATGTCGGGGATTCAATCAATCCCGTATACAATTCCCTTTGTCCATCGGTATGTTACTTGCCCGAGATTCGATCGTCGGTATCCCAATACCTCGTTCAATCTCGTTACCGGCAAGTCACTTTACTCGTTCTGTAACGCATGATCCCGTGGCTAACTCATTAGTCACATTGAGCTCATTATGATGATGCATTACCGAGTGGGCCCAGAGATACCTCTCCATCATACGGAGTGACAAATCCCAGTCTCGATTTGTGCCAACCCAACAGACACTTTCGGAGATACCTGTAGTGCACCTTTATAGCCACCCAGTTACGTTGTAACGTTTGATACACCCAAAGCATTCCTACAGTATCTGGGAGTTGCACAATCTCATGGTCTAAGGAAATGATACTTGACATTAGAAAAGCTCTAGCAAACGAACTACAGGATCTTGTGCTATGCTTAGGATTGGGTCTTGTCCATCACATCATTCTCCTAATGATGTGATCCCGTTATCAATGACACCCAATGTCCATGGTCAGGAAACCATAACCATCTATTGATCAACGAGCCAGTCAACTAGAGGCTTACTAGGGACATGTTGTGGTCTATGTATTCACACATGTATTACGGTTTCCAGTTAATACAATTATAGCATGAACAATAGACAATTATCATGAACAAGGAAATACAATAATAACCATTTTATTATTGCCTCTAGGGCATATTTCCAATAGCTTTTTGGTACAAAGTTCAACAAGAGCCTTCCGAATATCGCTATTTGGAAGGCCTTTGCTGAAATTCGTACCAAAAGGCGAATTATCCTATCCGGGACTCCGTTCCAGAATAACTTTGGAGAACTTCGTATCATCATGCCCCGGTTACTTCCGGCTAATGATGAAGCCATGGATTTCTTCAATACTTTGACACAAGGCAACCTCTCGACCCCTCAGCGATCCTCGACCCTCGACCCCTCGACGACCCTTCTTATTTATTTCTCCCCTTCTTCTTCTTGTTCTTCTTCTTCTTCTTATTTTACTTTTTCCTCTCCTTCTTTTTCTTCTTCTTCCTTCTTCCTTCTTCCTCTTTCTTCTTTTTCCTTATTTTACTTTTTCCTCTCCACTAACCTAAAATGTACTAACCTAAAATGCACTAACAGTACAGTAAACCTGAAATGCACTAAATCAACTAACCTAAAATGCACTAACCTAAAATGGATATCTACTAACGACCTAAATAAAATAATTAATACATATATGAACAAAACAATTCACCATTCATCTCATTATGTACATCCATGCATACATATGAACAAAAAAACATCATATATATGATCATCTATGAACAAAAAAAAGCATAATATGAACAAAAAACTTATATGAACAAAACAGGGGAGGAAAAGGGGGCCAGCTGCCGGACCGAATGGGGAGGGGCGGCGCCCACCGTCGGGGCAGGGGACAGGCGCGGGGCGGCGCGTCGACGGCGAGCTCGGGGCAATGCAGGGGTGCGGCGGCGGTGCAGACACGGCGAGCTCGGGGCAGGGCAGGGGCAGGGCGTCGACGGCGAGCACTGGCAGGGGCGCGGCGGCGGTGATCTCGGGGCAGGGTGAGGGGCGCGGCGGCGAGCACGGTCATCTTGGCGGCACCGATGAGCTCGGCGTCGTCGGGGGGCAATTGGCGATGAAACTGACAAATTTTCTAAGTATGGGCTTATATACCCAAACCTTTGGTCCCGGTTCGCGGCACGAACTGGGACGAATGCCCCCCTTTGGTCCCGGTTCGTGCCACCAACCAGGACCAAAGGTCTCTTTTCAGTAGCCCAAAGGGCGGGAAAAGGAGACCTTTGGTCCGGGTTGATGGCACCAATCGGGACTAAAGGGAGGCATTGGTCCCGGTTGGTGCCACCAACCGGGACCAATGGCCTTGCATAGCGGCGTGGTGGTGGGAGTTTAGTCCCACCTCGCTAGTTAAGAGCGCCCTGCACCTGTTTATAAGCATCGCTGCCTCTTCCCTCTCGAACTCCTCTGAACTGCGGGCCTATGGTCCTAATCTGACACTGCTATGCCTGTGGGCCTGCTGGTCCTTTTGCGGGCCTGAATCCTGGCCCAACTAGCTAGGTTTCTAGTCGTATTCAGGCCGTGGTGGCCCAGTAAGTGGCATTTTTCTGTTTTTTTTTCTTTTTTGCTTCATTTTTTATGCTTTTTTTTGCAGGTTTCCAGTGATTCTTTTTGCTGTTAGGTCACAAAAATTATAGACTTTCTGTTAGTGCCATTAATTTTCAAATTTGAATAGTTTAAATTTGAATTATTTTAAGTTTGTGTGAACCACTAGAGTAATTCGTTTCCCTGCTATTTAATTTTTTTGTGTTTTATCATTATATTAAATTTGGTAATTTTTAGGTTATTTTCATTGTCTCTTTTAATGAAGAACAAATTTTGTTATTTTAGTTTGCTATTAAAGTTTCTACCAAAAAAATTCTTTATGAAATTTTTTTTGCCATTAATGTTTTGAACAGAAAATACTTTGATAATTTTAGTTGCATAAATTTTATATAATTTTAGTTTAAAAAATACTGGAGGTTTATAAAAGCTTTTTAGTTGATTCCTTTTGCCATTAGAGTTTTATAAAAGATTTTTAGTTGATTCTTTTTGCTATTGAAGAATATTATAGTTTTGTTTTAGTTGATCATAACAGGATATTTTAATTGATTATTTTAAGTTCATTTTTTTGCTATTAGTTCATTCTTTTTGCGCTAAATGACCCTGAAATTGAAAAGCACTACAAATGAACACTGAAAAGGTTGAAAGTTGGCATGGTATCATCATTTCACCCACATAGCATGTGCTAAAAAGTTGAGAGGGTTACGGCAAAAACTGGATGCACTTCGTGTACAAAACGGGCAATCTCTTTCGAAGTATGAGGGTTTCGAACGAAAACTCATCTGTTACAAAGGGATTTCATTTTTTTGAACTTTTTTGAACTCCAGACTTTTTGTGTGTTGCAAATGCACCATTGAAAGCCACATCATCAATTTCAACCCTTTGTGACTTCATTTGTTATTTTTCATGCATTTACTGATTTTTTTTGAGCTATATGACCCTGAAATTGAAAAGCACTACAAATGAACTCTGAAAAGGTTGAAGGTTGGCATGGTATCATCATTTCACCCACATAGCATGTGCTAAAAAGTTGAGAGGGCTACGGCAAAAACTGGATGCACTTCGTGTACGAAACGGACAATCTCTCTCGAAGTATCAGGGTTTCATATGGAAACTCGTCTGTTACAAAGGGATTTCATTTTTTTGAACTTATTTGAACTCCAGACTTTTTGTGTGTTCAAAATGCACCATTCAAATCCACATTATCAATTTTCAACCCTTTCTGACTTCATTTGTTATTTTTCATGCATTTACTGATTTTTTTGAGCTAAATGACCCTGAAATTGAAAAGCACTTCAAATGAACTCTGAAGAGGTTGAAAATTGGCATGATATCATCATTTCACCCACATAGCATGTGCTAAAAAGATGAGAGGGTTATGGAAAAAAATTGAATGCACTTCGTGTACAAAACGGACAATCTCTTTCGAAGTATCAGGGTTTCATACGCAAACTCGTCTGTTACAAAGGGATTTCATTTTTTGAACTTATTTGAACTCCAGACTTTTTGTGTGTTAAAAATGCACCATTCAAAGCCACATCATCAATTTTAACCCTTTCTGACTTCATTAGTTATTTTTCATGCATTTACTAATTTTTTTCAGCTAGATGACCCTAAAATTGAAAAGCACTACAAATGAACTCTGAAGAGGTTGAAAATTGGCATGATATCATCATTTCACCCACATAGCATGCGCTAAAAAGTTGAGATGGTTACGGCAAAAATTGGATGCACTTCGTGTACAAAACGGACAATCTCTTTCGAAGTATCAGGGTTTCATACGGAAACTCGTCTGTTACAAAAGGCATTTCATTTCTTCACATGTAACTGCAGTGATATTCTAGATCAAAGGCATCATCATAATAGTTGTGGAGAGAAAGTCTTCACTTTTCTTCGCTTGTGTCCTTTGCTTATTATGCAGTAACCATGGATATTCTTCATCGCTTAACAGGGTGCTTGGGTCAGCCTTGACTTTGAAGGGAGGAATTTCATGAAACTTTTCATAATCTTCAGACATGTTTGTCTTGCCCTCCAATCCCACGATGTCTCTTTTTCCTGAAAGAACTATGTGGCGCTTTCGCTCATCGTATGATGTATTTGCTCCTTATCTTTTCTTTTTCTCAGTTTGCTAGACATGTCCTTCACATAGAAAACCTGCGCCACATCATTGGCTAGGACGAACGGTTCGTCTGTGTACCCAAGATTGTTCAGATCCACTATTGTCATTCCGTAATGTGGGTCTACTTGTACCCCGCCTCCTGACAGATTTACCCATTTGCACTTAAACAAAGGGACCTTAAAATCATGTCCGTAGTCAAGTTCCCATATGTCCACTATGTAACCATAATATGTGTCCTTTCCCCTATTGGTTGTTGCATCAAAGCGGACAACGCTATTTTGGTTGGTGCTCTTTTGATCTTGGGTGATCGTGTAAAATGTATTCCCATTTATCTCGTATCCTTTGTAAGTCAACACAGTCGAAGATGGTCCCCTGGACAACGAGTACAGCTCATCAGAAACAGTGTTGTCACCTCTGAGACGTGTTTCCAACCAACTGTCGAAAGTCCTGATGTGTTCACATGTAATCCAGTCGTCACACTGCTCCGGGTGTTTGGAGCGCAGACTGTTCTTGTGTTCATCGACATACGGGGTCACCAAGGTAGAGTTCTGTAGAACTGTGTAGTGTGCTTGAGACCAAGAATACCCATCCCTACATATAGGGCTGGAATCCGAGCCGAGTCGAGCCAGCTCGGCTCGACTCGCTAAAGCTCATTTCGTTAACGAGCTAGCTTGACTCGACTCGTTACTAAAACGAGCTCAAATCCAAGATTGGCTCGACTCGTATAACTCGCGAGCTGGCTCGTTTAGCTTGGTAAGCTCGTTAATCCTATGAACATAAAACCTTAAGAATATGATAAAAATGATTACTTGGGAATGTAAAATATACATATTAAATGGGTGCAATATTCATAAACAATTGAAAGCATGTAAGATCTTAACTTACAATTGGTACTACCATCAAGTCAGTACCCTGTACATGACCATTAACGACAAACAATTGTATATGACCACAATGGTCAACAAGTTAGTAACATATACATGACCAAGCAATTGTAATTTCCTTGGACATCTAGGCGTTGTGTTGTGCGCCTAGGACACAGGATGCTTGGATGATCTTTTGTACCGAGCCTAACGAGTTACACGAGTACTCGTGAGATCGACTCGTTTAACTTGTTTTATAAGCGATCCTAAACTAAAGCTTGGCTCGACTCGTTATTCTTTGAGTTCGAGTCAATTCGAACCGAGTCACGAGCTACTCGTTTAGCTCGCGAGTTTTGAGCTTTTTTCCAGCCCTACCTACATATTATTGATTCCCCTCCAAGCGTGCCTTTTCCAGTCAGTCTCCCCTCATACCGCGATTGAGGGAGACCAATCTTCTTAAGGCCAGGAATGAAGTCAACACAAAACCCAATGACATCCTCTGTATGATGGCCCATGGAGATGCTTCCTTCTGGCCTAGCGCGGTTACGGACATATTTCTTTAGGACTCCCATGAACCTCTCAAAGGGGAACATATTGTGTAGAAATACGGGGCCCAGAATGACAATCTCGTTGACTAGATGAACTAGGACGTGCGTCATGATATTGAAGAAGGATGGGGGGAACACCAGCTCGAAACTGACAAGACATTGCGCCACATCACTCCTTAGCCTTGGTAGGATTTCTGGATCGATCACCTTCTGAGAGATTGCATTGAGGAATGCACATAGCTTCACAATGGCTAATCGAACGTTTTCCGGTAGAAGCCCCCTGTCGGTGACAAAACCGGCAGATCTCGGGTAGGGGGTCCCGAACTGTGCGTCTAGGATCGATGGTAACAGGAGACGGGGGACATGATGTTTACCCAGGTTCGGGCCCTCTCTATGGAGGTAATACCCTACTTCCTGCTTGATTGATCTTGATGAATATGAGTGTTACAAGAGTTGATATACCACGAGATCGTAATGGCTAAACCCTAGAAGTCTAGCCTATGAGTATATGGTCATGAATCTGTCCTATCCGGACTATGCTCTCCAGTTTATATAGACACCGGAGAGATCTAGGGTTACATGAGGTCGGTTACATAGGAGGAAATCTTCATAATAGGTCGCCTAGCTTGCCTTCCACGCCAAGTAGAGTCCAATCCGGACACGGGTATTGTCTTCGGCCTTCGTATCCTCACAGCCCATCAGTCCGGCCCATGGATAACAGGCCAGACGCCCGAGGACCCCTTAGTCCAGGACTCCCTCAGTAGCCCCTGAACCTGGCTTCAATGACAAGGAGTCCGGCGCGCAGATTGTCTTCGGCATTGCAAGGCGGGTTCCCTTCTTCCAAACTCCAGGATAGTCTTCAGATGTGATCATTGTATCCGGACCTGTAACGCACTCCACACACAACCGCAGAGAAAATGTGTAATATTTGCATGAGTCTGATCTGCTGACAACTTTTTACAACACGACGTATGCATGTCCGGCCATAATCGAACCGTTTCTTTTTATCTGCCATCCCACGTTTCAAAACGCGGTTGCTACTGGCACGTCTTGTCAAAGCAGAGATCGTGTCCCCCTATCGCGGGATTCTCATCAATGCGGGCATGGGTAACCCAGCCGCGCCGTTTGCACGGCCCTTGGGAATAGGCGAGTTTAAGGCAAGCGGGGAGGCGCTCGACATTCGCGGCCTCTATAAGGGGGTAAGGATTCCCCTCTTTTACCCACGCCCCTTTTCTTTCTCAGCCCTTCCGTCCTCGAGCTCCAGCGCCCAAGCTTTAGCTTTTCCCTTGTTCGAGAAAGTACTCCAAAGATGTCCGGATCTGGAGCTGGAGGTAAGTGGATGGCCTCTTCCGTCAAGAAGAAGGATATCAGGGAGCTCCGGGAGGCCGGATATCTGGCCAAAGAGATCGCTCATCGACTCCCGACCAAGGGACAGGTCGTCCCCACTCCCGAGCCCCACGAGAGGGTTGTGTTTCTCACACACTTCGTCCGCGGGCTTGGGTTCCCTCTTCACCCATTCGTCCGCGGGTTAATGTTTTACTATGGGCTGGATTTCCATGACCTAGCCCCTAACTTCATCCTCAATATTTTGGTGTTTATCGTCATTTGTGAGGCTTTTCTCTGCATCCCGCCTCACTTCGGCCTGTGGCTGAAGACCTTCAATGTGAGGCCGAAAGTAGTGCGCGGTCAACAAGCAGAATGCGGAGGCGCTATGGTGGGCAATATGCCCAACGTCACCTGGCCCGAAGGTTCATTTGCGGAGATGGTAAAGGGGTGGCAATGGGGGTGGTTCTACATCACCGAGCCGCGTGACGCTGACTGGTTGGCGGCTCCCGAATTCTGATCCGGAATCCCGATGCGGCTCACCTCCTGGCAAGAGAGGGCCTAACCTGGGGTCCCTCGGACGAGCTGACTGGGCTCCAGACGTGCATCCAAAACACGATAGAAAGGAAAATCAAGCTTGTCAACATGGTCCAGGTCATGCTTGTTCATCGGGTCCTTCCATGCCAACGCCGAACTTGTAATTTGTGGGAGTTTGAGCCGGCCAAGCACCAGACGCTACTGGAGCTCTTCGGCACGACGCACGAAGAAATCTGGAAGGTGCTCTTCAAGGCCGGCGAGGCGCCACCGCCTACGACCGAAGACCGCGGGCTTAGCTTGAAGCGCCAGCCCAACCCGGTAAGCTCCTTTAAAGTTTTCAAGGAGTATCCCCTATTAGCATATTTTGAGAGGAATTTTAAGCTTCCTCGCCCTATTTTCAGGCCTGGATTAAGTTGGCCGAGGAGATTAACTGTCCGGCTCCGCTGCCCGAGGACCAAGAACTTCCATTATTGGAGAAGATGTTGTTCCCTGCACCTTATGAGGTGCCGGAGAAGACGGCTAAGAAGGCGGCCCAAGGGGCCAAGAAGAGCCTTCGCCGAAGACGCACTCCGGACGCGACGTCCGGAAGCGAGACTTCCTCTTCGTCCGCTGATGACGATGATGAAGAGGAAGAGGAAAATGACTCCCCACCCGAAGCAGGGAGGAGCAAGAAAGCGGCCCCCACAAGCCCGGAGGCGAAAGCGCCTAAGAGGGTTAAAGGCTCCCTTGCGAATAACTCCGCGTGGGATGTTGACAGCAGTCCGGAACGACCTCGCCGGACCAAGCCTCGGGCCGCTTCGTAAGCACCAGAATTCGCAAATGTCTGGCTTTTTCGGTTTGTAATATTGACATATTGTAAACCTTGTCCTTGCAGTCCGGTGCGCGATAACTCCCCGCGATCCTCGACAGAGGATTCACTGGACACATAGGAGATGGCTAGCATATCTCCGCCGCCTGCTCATTCCGTCTCACCCAGGGGTGATGACGAGGTGGTGTCCAAAAAGGCCTTCCTGGGCCGGGGGGGAGGTTCCAGAGATCATCGGGGTGACACCCCAGGATGACCCCTCGGACGCCGGACACCTGGGGGAAAAAGCCCCCATGGGGCCTGGTGATAGGGCCCGAATTCCCTTCGGCCCTCAGCCGGATACCATCCCAGAAACCTATACAGCTCCAGGGTCCAGCGAATGGCATTCCCCACCAGGAGGGGGTGTGCCTGTTCCACCGGTGACCTCTGTCCAACCAGAGGCACCGGATAATCTTCTAGAGGCGCTACGAGGTGCCTCTATCGTGGATGAACATCGTGTCCTTATGGACACGGTAATAGAGAAGGTTCAGTCCGTTAAAAGCGGACTGACTGAAGCCTGCACTAGCCTTCTAACGGGCTTTGAGGTAAGTAATGTGATTATGGAAAAAATATCACAGTATAGATAGTAGCCCTTGATGCTCTGTTTGGTGTTCGGGAAGAAAAGCCGAACAGAGGATCAAAAAATCGCAGGAGTCTAACATAAGTTGTCTATGTGAATAAGCAGGTATCGCTGCAGCCTGCCACTGCTCATGCTGCGGAGGTTTCCGGACTAAAGCAGAAATTGGAGCGGGCCGAGAAGGAGCTCGGCCGCGTGAAGAAGCAGTTGGAGGATAGCCGAGGTATGCGATAACCTGTGTGTACATTTCGAAAATAAATGAATAGTCCGACTGGACTAAAGTGTCATAAACTTTATTAGGGGCCACGGCCGAGGTGGCAGCCCTGAAGAAGGCGCTAGCCGAGGCCGAGGATAAAGCGGCCAAAGAGCATGTCTCACGCGAGAAACACGAGGCCCGTGTTGGCGAGGCGCAGCAACAGCTCCAGGGTGTGATAGAGAGATTTGAGGCCCTGGAGCGCGATTGTAAGGCGCAAGAGTCTGAATTGGTGAAGGCTTGCCAGAGCGCTCAGGATGCGTGAGCCGAAGCCCAGAGCGCCCTCCAGCAAATCGAGATGGCCAAGAGGATTGCGGCAGGTAAGTTCTTCACCATGCAGAGCAAGCGTGTAGAGGCAACCTCCCTTGTACTTATCCTGAATTTTGGTTTTTCAGGGGCATTTACAGGTCTGCCGCACAGTGTGTCGGATGCGGCCGAGCATTATAGAGCCGAGGAAGGGATGTCTACGGAGAAGCTGTTCTGGTCCCAATATCTGGGATCCGAACATCCGGTGCCCTTCAGCGACCAGCTGAAGCAGTTGGTCGAGCTGCACAGGTTGGCAGAGTTAGCCATTAAGGACTTTATAGTCCGGCTGTGGCCTGCCGATCCTATACCGAGCAGCTACTTCGGACTTGTGCAGCGGCTTGTGAGTGCCTGTCCGCGGCTCAAAGTCGTGAAGCGGTCGGTCTGTATTGAAGGTGCGCGTATGGCCTTTGCCCGCGTCAAGACGCATTGGGCGAAGCTGGATGCCAAGAAGCTGATGACCGAGGGACCGCTGGAGGGCAAGGAGCATCGTCGACCCGAACACTATTTTGATGGTGTCTTGGAGGTGTCCCGTCTTGTGGCGGAGCAATGTTCAAAGGATATTATATTCCCATAAGAACATGTGTACTATCTTGCCCTGTAATATGGAACAAAGATGTTATGTAGTATAATGTTTATGATTTTAAATTTTACCTCCTGTGCGGGCGTTTATTAAATCTGAGGGATGACCAGCCGTCGGCTTCTGCCCCCACGTAGATAGTACGGGGGTGTTCGGGATAAATCTAAACACTATTTACTCCACATTCTAGTCCTTAAAGGAGGTGTTTAGCGAAACGAACGAGGCAATCATACTATGCGGCCTTTACCGCCCCCACTTAGCCATAGGAGTTTGACAATTAATAAAGTTGGCGAAGCCCCTGGTGTTCGGAAGGCCGAATTAGGGGCGCTATACACGCCTAATCGGAAGAACCGATTCTTCGCAAGAAGCGGGAAAATCGCCAATGATTTAGAACCTCACGAACAGCTGACCGGCTCTCGCCGCATCATGACAGTCAGTTTTCGGCTTTCTCTACTGAGGTGCTCGTCCGGAAGAACCGGGACACAATCACAGTAGTTCTCCCTTTACTACCCTAGACGATATAGTGGAACGTAAGGTAGTAAGCACAGGAGCCGGGCAACCCAACTATTGACCAAAGACATGATTCGGAGCCGATGCATATAATGCTATAAGTTCGGGGTGCTGAACTATACTGTAAAAGTGTTCGGACTTTTATTGCCGTGATGCGGGGTGTTATTAAGCCCCTGGCGCATTAGTACGTACCATGGTGTACGTGTGCAATGAGTAATAAATACTGAGGTGAGGAAACGGAAAAAATGAAGTAATGGGCTGACGCCACCATTTATTCACCGTTGTGGTGTAATCAGTACGTCAAGGCGTACTTTGTACAAGTAATGCGATAAGCAAGTAAGGCTATTGAAAATGTTGTAACCAAGGGCGAGTTGCATGCGGGTATGTAAAACAAGTATAGTAATCGCTTATTAGAAACCACCTGGGGGGTTCCCTTGTACGCCAGAGCTCCTTGCCTCCTTGGTGTGTTCTGCCAGCAGGTTGTCCGTATAGCCCTTGAAAAGAGAGGAAGACCTGTACAAAGAAAAAGCAGAAACGTGCGAATCCCAGGGTCTATCAAGCCGTACTGTGGATTGCGAGCGAGTTGTGCCTCCGTCAGCACCCCATGAGTGCGTAGTTTAAATGTGCACGGTACTAATACCATTGCCTCGTCGGGGCTGGGACGGAGGCCGAATTTGCTAGACTGGCTCGTGACGAGCCGAGCTATCCTTCTGTAGTGTAGTCCGGACCCTCTTAATGATGTCCAGGGGCTTGGCAACCGGATTATAGTGTTGCTTGAGAAGGCCACTCTGTACTTCTGCTGCTAGGGCGGTGGTGCGTTCCTCTGTACGGAGGGAGCATTCCGTGTTTCCATTTACTGTGATGACTCCCCGTGAACCGGGCATTTTTAGCTTGAGATAAGCATAATGTGGCACCGCATTGAATCTAGCGAATGCGGTTCGTCCGAGCAACGTGTGATAGCCGCTGCGGAATGGGACGATATCGAAGATTAGTTCTTCACTTCGGAAGTTATCCGGGGAACCGAATACTACCTCCAGCGTTATTGAGCCCGTACAACGGGCCTCTACGCCTGGTATGACTCCTTTAAAGGTAGTCTTCGTGGGCTTGACTCGTGAGGGGTCAATGCTCATTTTACGTATTGTATCCTCATAGAGCAGGTTGAGGCTGCTACCGCCGTCCATTAGGACTCGAGTCAGGTGGAATCCGTCGATGATTGGGTCGAGGACCAGTGCGGCTGAACCGCCATGCCGGATGCTAATTGGATGGTCTCGGCGGTCGAATGTGATCGGGAATGATGACCATGGATTAAACTTCGGGGCGACGGGCTCTACCGCATAGACGTCCCTGAGTGCGTGCTTGCGCTCCCTTTTGGGAATATGTGTAGCGTATATCACGTTTACCGTTTTGACTTAAGGGGGAAATTTCTTTTGCCCCCCGGTGTCCGGCTGCCGGGGCTCTTCGTAATCGTCCTTGCTCTGTGATTCCCCTTCTTTGTTTCTGCTATTTACCTTGCTGGCTTGTTTAAAGACCCGGCAATCTCTGTTAGTATGGTTGGCCGGTTTGTCTGGGGTGCCATGTATTTGGCAAGGACGGTCGAGTATGCGGTCCAAGCTGGATGGTTTTCCACTACTCCTTTTATAGGGCTTCTTTCGCTGGCCGGACTTGGAGCCACTGAATCCGGCATGAACTGTTGTGTCATCGGTGTTATCGCCATTGCTTCGGCATTTGTTTCTGTTGCGCCGGAGCTTGCCGGTGCTATTTTTGGCCTCGGAGGGGCTCGTTTCACTGGCCATGTTTATACTTCGAGCCAGCCAACTATCTTCTCCCACGCAAAAGCGGGTCATAAGTGCCGTGAGGGCTGCCATGGACCTCGACTTTTCTTGGCCGAGGTGGCGGGCGAGCCATTCATCCCGGATGCTATGCTTGAAGGCTGCCAAGGCCTCGGCATCCGGACAGTCAACAATCTGGTTCTTTTTGGTTAGGAACCTAGTCCAGAATTTTCTGGCTGATTCTCCAGGTTGTTGAACTATGTGGCTTAGATCATCGCCGTCTGGTGGCCGGACATATGTTCCTTGGAAGTTGTCTAGGAAAGCTTCTTCCAAGTCTTACCAGCTGCCGATAGAATTTTCAGGCAGGCTGTTAAGCCAGTGCCGAGTTGGCCCTTTGAGCTGAGTGGGAGGTATTTAATGGCGTGGAGGTCATTTCCTCGAGCCATGTGGATGTGGAGGATGAAATCCTCGATCCACACTGCGGGATCGGTTGTGCCGTCGTATGATTCGATATTGACGGTCTTGAATCCCTCGGGGAATTCGTGATCCAGTACCTCGTCCGTGAAGCAGAGAGGGTGTGCGGCACCTCTGTATCGGGCCGCGTCGCGGCGTAGCTCTGATGGAGTCCGTCTGCGGCATTCGGCCCTCACGTCCGAATAGGTAGCCATCATCGTGCCTTGAGGTACGTCCGCGCGATCCGTAGATCGATCTTGTATGTTCTGCTTTATTGTCCAGGGTCTGTCGAAGGTTGTATGTGTGACCCCGAACTCTTTCTTTATTTTTTTCGGGGTGGTGGGGCGAGCTGCTGTTCGGCCTGAGTTGCCGCTTTATCCCGACCGCGGGGTGGCCGGTCAGCCACCCTGTCTCGACCACGCGGTGGTCGTTCCGCATTACGCGAGGGAGATGTATGCTCTGGTGCTTCCTCGTCGAATTGAGGTAGCAGTCTGCGTTTCGGGTAGCTCTTAGCTGGGCGCTTGAGGCTGTATTCTTCGGCAGTCAGGACATCAGTCCATCTGTCTACGAGCAGATCTTGTTCGGCTTGAAGCTGCTGTTGTTTCTTTTTCAGGCTCCTTGTAGTGGCTATGAGCTAAAGCTTAAAGCGCTCCTGCTCCATAGGGTCCTCCGGCACGATGAAGTCTTCGTTGCCGAGGCTTGTCTCTTCCTCGGAGGGTGGATGGTAACTATCATCCTCCGAGTTATCTTCTGTGGCCTGTTCATCAGGGTTGTCATGGTTGTTGTCATGTTCCTCCTGTTCGGATGCCGCACCGACGGGGTCTTCATTGTTTTCGGCGTCACCCGGAGTGCTTTTTTCTCCGGTACCTGTGTTGCCATCCTTTGAGCGACGAGGCTTAGAACGGCGTTTGGGGCGCCGACGCTTGAACTGCGTCTCAGAGGGTTTGTTCATATTCGGCTCTTCTTTGTCGTCGCCAGATCCTTTGGGTGTATCAACCATGTACACGTCGTACGAGGAGGTGGTCGTCCAACGTCCAGTGAATAGCGGGTCTTGGCCTTGCTCATTGTCGGCATCTTCGTCCATACCTGTGATGTCTTTGGAGCCGTAGTCAAGCACGTCGGTTAAGTCGTCGACGGTGGCTATGAAGTGGGTGGCGGGTGGGAAGCAAAATTCTTCGTCGTCCGCCTCTAACTCAAACCGAATATAGTTTGGCTGTGAGTCTTCCTCCAGGGTCAAGTTCTTCAAAGAATTTAGTACGTCGCCCAAAGGCGAATGCTGGAAGATGTCTGCGGCGCTAAATTCGAAAATCGACAACCGATCCAGCTCGGTGTCCGCAGGTGTATCCGGTCCGGAACGTGTAGCCGGAGACGAGTCCGGGGTTCCGTTGGCGCAAGCATTGCAGGATGTCGAGTCCGTGTGCGGCTCCAACGCCGCGGACTTTATGGCCTCGGAGGGCGCGATCTGCTTTGGCTCCAAGGCCGTTGTAGCAACAGGATCCATCCCCTGGATGTGATCCGATGACAGATTTAAGTCAAGTTCATCGGAGAGAGGGGGAGTGATCGCCGCGGTCTCAAATCCATCGAAGATCAAGTCCCCACGGATATCCGCGACGTAATTCAAGCCTCCGAATCTGACCTGATGGCCAGGGGCGTAGCTATCGACCTGCTCCAGGCGACCAAGCGAGTTGGCCCGCAGTACGAAGCCGCCGAACACAAAGATTTGTCCCGCGAAAAAGATTTCTCCCTGAACGACACCATTGCCGGCGATCGGAGGGGCCATCGAGCCTTACTTCGACGGCACAGTGGAACTCTCAATGAAAGCACCAATGTCGGTGTCAAAACCGGCGGATCTCGGGTAGGGGGTCCCGAACTGTGCGTCTAGGATCGATGGTAACAGGAGACGGGGGACACAATGTTTACCCAGGTTCGGGCCCTCTCTATGGAGGTAATACCCTACTTCCTGCTTGATTGATCTTGATGAATATGAGTGTTACAAGAGTTGATCTACCACAAGATCGTAATGGCTAAACCCTAGAAGTCTAGCCTATGAGTATATGGTCATGAATCTGTCCTATCCGGACTATGCTCTCCGGTTTATATAAACATCGAAGAAATCTAGGGTTACATGAGGTCGGTTACATAGGAGGAAATCTTCATAATAGGTCGCCTAGCTTGCCTTCCACGCCAAGTAGAGTCCAATCCGGACACGGGTATTGTCTTCGGCCTTCGTATCTTCACAGCCCATCAGTCCGGCCCATGGATAACAGGCCGGACGCCCGAGGACCCCTTAGTCAAGGACTCCCTCACCCCCTCAATGCAACCGGAAGCAGTTGCGTCATAATCACGTGGCAGTCATGAGACTTTAGGTTCTGAAACTTTTTCTCTGGCATATTTATTATTCCCTTCATATTCGACGAGAAGCCAGACGGGAGCTTCATACTGAGCAGGCATTCAAAGAAGATTTCCTTCTCTTCTTTGGTAAGAGCGTAGCTGGCAGGACCTTCATACTGCTTTGGAGGCATGCCGTCTTTTTCATGCAAACGTTGCAGGTCGTCTCGTGCCTCCGGTGTATATTTTGTCTTCTCGTACACGCCCAAGAAGCCTAGGAGGTTCACGCAAAGGTTCTTCATCACGTGCATCACGTTGATTGAAGAGCGGACCTCTAGGTCTTTCCATTAGGGTAGGTCCCAAAATATAGATTTCTTCTTCCACATGGGTGCGCGTCCCTCAGCGTCATTCGGAACAGATAGTCCGCCGGGACCCTTTCCAAAGATTACGTGTAAATCACTGACCATAGCAAGTACGTGATCACCGGTACGCATGGCGGGCTTCTTCCGGTGATCTGCCTCGCCTTTGAAATGCTTGCCTTTCTTTCGACATTGATGGTTGGTCGGAAGAAATCGACGATGCCCCAGGTACACATTCTTCCTGCATTTGTCCAGGTATATACTTTCGGTGTCAGCTAAACAGTGCGTGCATGCATGGTATCCCTTGTTTGTCTGTCCTGAAAGGTTACTGAGAGCAGGCCAATCATTGATGGTTACAAACGGCAACGCATGCAGGTTAAATTCCCCCTGTTTGTGCTCATCCCACACACGTACACCGTTTCCATTCCACAGCTGTAAAAGTTCTTCAACTAATGGCCTTAGGTACACATCAATGTCATTGCCGGGTTGCTTAGGGCCTTCGATGAGAACTGGCATCATAATGAACTTCCGCTTCATGCACATCCAAGGAGGAAGGTTCTACATACATAGAGTCACGGGCTAGGTGCAGTGATTGCTGCTCTGCTCCCCAAAAGGATTAATGCCATCCGCGCTTAAACCAAACCATACGTTCCTTGGGTCACCTGCAAACTCAGCCCGGTACTTTCTCTCGATTTTTCTCCACTACGACCCGTCAGCGGGTGCTCTCAACTTCCCGTCTTTCTTACGGTCCTCTTTGTGCCATCGCATCAACTTGGCATGCTCTTTTTTTCTAAACAGACGTTTCAACCATGGTATTATAGGAGCATACCACATCACCTTGGCAGGAACCCTCTTCCTGGGGGGCTCGCCGTCAACATCACCAAGGTCATCTCGTCTGATCTTATACCGCAATGTATCGCATACCGGGCATGCGTTCAAATCCTCGTACGCACCGCGGTAGAGGATGTAGTCATTAGGTCATGCATGTATCTTCTGCACCTCCAATCCTAGAGGGCATACGACCTTATTTGTCGCGTACGTACTGTTGGGCAATTCGTTATCCTTTGGAAGCTTCTTCTTCAATATTTTCAGTAGCTTCTCAAATACTTTGTCAGGCACAGCATTCTCTGCCTTCCACTGCAGCAATTCTAGTACGGTACCGAGCTTTGTGTTGCCATCTTCGCAATTGGGGTACAACCCTTTTTTGTGGTCCTCTAACATGCGATCGAATTTCAGCTTCTCCTTTTGACTTTCGCACTATCTCCTTGCATCAACAATGACCCGGCGGAGATCATCATCGGGCACATCGTCTAGTTCCTCTTGATCTTCAGCGCCCCCCGTTGCAGCATCACCGTATTCAGGGGGCACATAGTTGTCATCGTCCTCTTCATCTTCGTTGTCTTCCATCATAACCTCTATTTCTCCGTGCTTGGTCCAAACATTATAGTGTGCCATGAAACCCTTATAAAGCAGGTGGGTGTGAAGGATTTTCCGGTCAGAGTAAGACTTCGTATTCCCACATATAGGGCATGGACAGCACATAAAACCATTCTGCTTGTTTGCTCAGCCACTTCGAGAAAATTATGCACGCCCTTAATGTACTCGGAGGTGTGTCTGTCACCGTACATCCATTGCCGGTTCATCTGCATGCATTATATATAATTAAGTGTGTCAAAAACCATTACAGAACATCATGAATAGATAAGTGACCAAATTAATAGAAGTTCATCATCACACTAAAACCAAAGTACATACATAGTTCTCATCGAACAACATATAGCTCTCTAGAGCATCTAATTAAACCATACATTGAAACTATGTAAAACATTTCAATGCAACAACAAATGCGATCATAATCGCAACCAAGGTAACAATTGATCCAATGGCATATTTTCTAATCTTTCTAATCTTCAAACGCATTGCATCCATCTTGATCTTGTGATCATCGATGACATCCGCAACATGCAACTCCAATATCATCTTCTCCTCCTCAATTTTTTTCCTTCAAGTAATTGTTTTCTTCTTCAACTAAATTTAACCTCTCGACAATAGGGTCGGTTAGAATTTCCGGTTCACATACCTCCTAGATAAATTAAATCTATGTCACGTTGGTCGGCATAATTGTCATAAACAATAAATGAACCAAATAGTTATAAAAGATAATATATACCACATCCGAATCATAGACAGGACGAGGGCCGACGGGGGCGGATACCAAAACCATCGCACTATATAATAACAAGCAATAATAAAAGTAAGAAAATTAGACAAGTATCTATCTAATCATACAAGTAAGAAATTTTTTTCCTTTTAGAAAGAAGATAAGAACATGAGGCTCACCACGGTGGTGCCGGCGACGAGATTGGCGCGGGCGATCGACGGCGGTGAAGACGGGGACGGGACTTGACGGACCGCTAAACCTAGACAAATCTCGAGGAAAATGGAGCTTGGAGGTCGAGCTTCGAGGGGAGAAAGCTTAACTAGTGTGGCTCGGGCATTTCATCGAACACCTCATGTGCATAGGAGGTGAGCTAGAGCACCACAAAGCTCTCCCCTCGCCGGCCAGAAAAAACAGAGCAGTGTGGAGTGCTCTCCCCGCGGGAGAGGGGTATATATAGCCACCTCATTGGTCCCGGTTCGTGGCTGGAACCGGGACTAAAGGCCACCCTTTGGTCCCGGTTCCAGCCATGAACCGGGACCAATGGATGTGGGCCAGGAGCGAGGCCCATTGGTCCCGGTTCGTGTCTGGAACCGGGACAAAAGGGTCCAGACGAACCGGGACTAATGCCCCACGAGGCCCGGACGGCCCCCTGGGCTCATGAACTGGGACGTATGCCCCCATCGGTCCAGGTTCGTGACTGCACCGGGACTAATGGGTTGGCCAGGCCTGAACCAAAGCCCTGTTTTCTACTAGTGAATAATCGTTTTTGACACATGGAAATACTCCCTCCGAGTGTCAAAAACGTTCTTATATTATGGGACGGAGGGAATAGAAAAAATACCCATATAAAAAGAATATAGTCGGATGTTTAATTTGATAGAAATTGAGAACACTGGAATGTGTAATAAATGTCATTAGTTGCATCGGAGAAAAACACAGAAAAATTTCCGCAATACTAGATGGATGACAAACTTGTCACTACAACAAGCAAAAAAGTGCATGAGGTTTTTGTCTCGATGGAAAAATTCTTTTAAAATTGCATATAAATATTCTTAAACAAAATTTCTATAGTTTGTAGTCCTGCAGATCAAACAAGATATAAAGAAATTTGCTCGAAGAAGTTGATCCTTTATAATTTCTGTGTGCGTATTTTATTTGAACCAAAAAAAAGGTCTTAGCAATGCCTACAGTGATTTGTGAAAATTGTATTAGTGTAACACCTTTGTTGAGTTGGACTAATGAAGGTGAGGCCATTGTGTGCTATAGAACATGACATGGTAGAAAGTATAAATTTTACGAAGCTTCATTGACTATATGTGCAGTTTAAAGCTCGAAAAGTGGTTCTTTATTTCATTGTACTAAAAAAATTAATATTAAACTTCCCAAAATATTTATATTGAACTTTTTAACTTCGTCATAACTAATTTTAATATTAAATGTTTATTGTTTTAGTAACACATACTTTAATATATACTATGTATACACTAATTTGGAGGTATAGAGTGCAAGTACAACAATGATTTAAATAACTTTTTCAATATTGTTATTTACTAACACATATTTCAACAAGTATCATAGATACCAATTTGTTGGTGCACTTTGCAGGAGATGCACCAAACACAGTTGGTTGCTTCTTGTTGTAAGTGAATGCAACAAAAAGATCCTTCCTTTCTAAATTTATCATTACAAATGCATTATCTAGTGCAAAAATGAAACTATATATTGTTGAAAATAGTATATATTAAATTTGAGATTTTAGAAAAAAATATTTGTTTATAATGGATTTCACTCTAAATATAAGCAAACCCATATTATCACATCACTTCGCATATTAATGTGTCCCCCTTATAATTTATAGTTGTTTAAACTCTTTTTGTCCATAGTATCTTTAGATATCTACACTGCTTGGTAGAACATTTTAGAGTGTATGATTTTAGCATAACATGCATTGGGTTTGTAGAGTACACGATTGGATTTATGTTTTTAATAGCTAATTCAAAATTCTATGAAGTGTCATCAGTAGTTTGTCCTAAAATCCCATAATTTGTTGTCGCTAGTTGGTTGTGCGTGATCCCTAGTTGTAAGGAAA
The DNA here is from genome assembly GCF_002575655.3 of Aegilops tauschii subsp. strangulata. Classification (NCBI taxonomy): domain Eukaryota; kingdom Viridiplantae; phylum Streptophyta; class Magnoliopsida; order Poales; family Poaceae; genus Aegilops; species Aegilops tauschii. The sequence continues at coordinate 467,609,431 of NC_053035.3, forward strand.
CCTAAGATCCTAAGGCCTAGTTTGGCTGCATTGTATTTTCATAAATGTGGTAATATAAAACCTTGGCATTCCAATGCCCGAGGAATGAATACTCTAGTAAGAAACCATAATTTTCTCGGTAAGTTTTAGAAAAAAAATGATCAAAACTTTTGTTTCAAATATTACGAAATACTAAATTATTGGAGATACTACGGATTATAAAACTGTGATATTTGTGATGCCAAACACATCAAAGTTTGTAAAGCTATTTTTCTTAAAAAAACGAGGTATTAATGCCAAAACTCTAAAAATACTTATCTGCCAAACACAACCTAAGTGGATTTTGGTGTATATCACAATTGCTTAGGGGACAAATCACGTTTGAAAGACATATGAACAGGTATTGGTCCCATGGCTGAAAATAAAAGTAGAAAAGCCAGAAGCCGTATTTAGCTAAAACTTTACATGATGTTTTAATCTATGCACTTTATCTTATGTTTAGTCGAAAAGCCACACTATCAAAAGGGGTGTACATGATGAACTTCAGTGCGGCAGACAAACATGTTTTAGATCATACGCGCACATCTAGTCTGGGAGAACACCCCAAGAGTTAGCTAAGTGTGAAGCCTCTAAATTAACCCATTTTTTCTCTATGTGAAGCCCGGATGATATTATGGATGAGTTTAGGAGCTACAGGCTCGAATGGATTCATACCTGGGAGTTCGGAGGTTCCGTACCAGCTCACATAGAGCACAAGAAGTGAATTTTGATGGGGCATATAATGTGACTACTAAGATATACGAAAAGGGGCACGGGTCTAAGCATTAAGAACACTCTCTCTTACACCATCGTTGACCTTCCAAAGCTCAAGAAGCCCCCATAGTGCTCTAAAGCCTTCATGACTCTGATTTCACCATTTATTGAGATTCCTGTTAACCAAACATCAAAGTGGACAGAATCCATATGTTTACCAATTCTCTGTTTTGTGCATACATTCCTAGCATATTTAATTTCTTCTTCTTCAACTCCCGCGTTTAAAGAATCGTGCGAACCAGAGGGCACTAGTATTATATGTATGTGACAGGTAGGAGAGAGATAGGGGTAGTAGCTTGCAACTGACGAATAGTATTTGGGAAACTTTATTGTAGCTACATGCTTGTCTATTCATCTGTTTTTCAAATTCTCATAGATCTCAGTAGTCAAATTTATCTCGATGTCCTTGATTAGCAACGAACGATAAAACCATTCACATCTTCATTTCATATAACCTACATACTACATTCCACGCTTGGATTTCACTACAGTTGCGCAACATTATTGGAGAACTCAAATTTCATATGGTTAGTGGTGTGCAAGTTAGTGGATGTGATTTTGAAAATATTGAGAATTGGCAAAGTGTTATTATACTATCTCATAAAGCAAGCAACGAGATAATTGAAAAATGGAAACTAGGTTATTATGTACCGCCACGCATGGTTGAGTGTTCGATCATGCCAAACCGGTACTAGATTGTTCAAAAACAGGTTTCTATGATAACGAGAGTTTTAGTTGAGAACCACCTCTTGGTACGGTGTGTATTGCATTGAAGACAACTCTACCCACTTAAAAGTTTGAATCTGGTGGCTCAAATTTACATGACCGTGCGCTGTCGACTTTAACGTAGGAATTCAGTGAGATTGACGGATTTATCTGCAATCCACTTCTTTCTAGCTATGGTTCGGTGGCGCACCCGTGAGGATGTACTGTTTATGTGTTTCTTCGTTGTAATCACACACAAAAAAAGGCTTACCACATGTTCTTTTTGGTACAACATCATGCATGCAAGATTTGTGTTCTCTAAATGATGGTTGCTTCATACAAAGATTGTTCGTTCGTCGACATGTGCATCAAATGCAAATATGTTGCAATAGTCGATAGTGAATACCCCTCGATCGTTGTGAATCTTGGCACCTATCCAGAACACAACGGAATGTTGACTTGTTTTGCGTCTTTGACAAGAACGAAAATTTAGAAATGGAGAGAACCAATAATACTCAAGTTGGATGGAATCTACGGCACACGCACGCCGGTTTCTAGATTAAAAGCGTACGACGTCCTCCCTCCGTACCGAAATACTTGTAGTCGGTACAGAGGTAGTAGTTGACAAGGACGTAGGATGAATGGATGATGTACCAAAGTGCAGCTAGCTATGCATTACTACTACGTAGTAGCTGATAATTTTGGCGTGATATAATAATTTTGGAGTAATAGCTTTGGCGTGAGATGACAAAAATTCCAAGGGCAAGAGACTGGAGAGCGAGAAAGGACGGACGGTTCCAAAAATGTGCGGACCTGATAAGCCTGCCGTGGTTCACCGGCCGACTACATCCCGAAACAGATAGATTACGGCTCTTAATTTCAAAGCGGAAGAGCTAGTCCATGCGTCTCCATCGGCCGACCTGGATCGAAGCTAGTAGAAGAGAATATATCCGTCTCCATCGATGGACCAACAATATTATATTAGGGCACTGATCATATTTCTCCTTGGTCAGATGATGCATGTGGGTCGATCGGTATCTGACCAATGAAGATCGGGCGCGCGCCTTTTCTTTCAAAACGCAAGGGAAATGGATGGAAGTTGATGAATGCTGCATGCACACCTGTTGCACATCATAACAACCACGTCCTCAACACATCGGGAGGCGATGCACGCGATCGAGCGATGTCGACAGTCCACACGTAGTACCTTGTACATCTGGACGCGTCCCAAGTATTGGCATTCTTTTCGAAGACTTTCGTTAGTTAGCCACCGCCGGTGTCAGAGACTGTATAATGTAGTAGTGGAATCCAGGTACTGGTAGTACTTTCTTACGACGGCGAAAGTGGAGCAGGATCCATCGATGCCATTGCTAGCTAACTTCAGAGGATAAGCACGTGCACCTGACCTGTGGATGTATACATGTTGGAATGCCATTGGGTGAAGTGGACAGTCGTCAAACTTGACAGCACATGAGAGCAGATCACAACCTAGTCAAATGCTTAATTAGTTTAGTACTCCCTCCATTTCACAATATAGTTGAGTACACTCCCACTCCCACTTGGCCAGCACCCATCGATTAGTTGTTGGAGTGCGTACTGCATACTCCCTCCATTTCACAATACAGTGCGTCCGTGCTTTCCGAAATCCAAGTTTGACCGTAAATTTAACCAACGAGACCGACTGCGACGGGAGCAAAAATCATACCACCAGAATTCAGTGGTATGATTTTTGCTCCCGCCGCAGTCGGTCTCGTTGGTTAAATTTACGTTCAAACTTGAATCTCGGAAAGCGCGGGCGCACTACATTGTGGAACGGAGGGAGTATGGTTTGGTTGCAAGAAAATGCGGCAGAACCCTCTGTCTGTCCGGCGAGAGTTGAATTTTTCGCGGGGAAGAACATGGCGGAAATACATAGATACGTTCTTAACAAACATCTCCGTGAGTAAATAAGTCCAGCGTTCGGCGAGCTTAATTTACCAAACAATTCATATGTCGCAGTCGATCCATTCTCTTGAAGTCGATTTGACAGTGATCTGCTCTTATCATGTGCTTTCGGAACGTAAAGGGAAAAGCGTTCCAGAGTAACAACATCTAGCATCGACCACAGACGTGCGTGCGTTGCGCACGAACAACCACGGAATGGAATTTCATACTGCACATCACATGCAGAGAAACCAAATGCCATTCTGCTCCAACCCAAATTAGGTGTTAAAACCAGGTGGCATCGATCAATTCTTTTTCTCCACGGAAGAATCAAATGGAGCCATCGAGCTAGCTATTACGTCTGCAGCAGCTTCACGCATCTTGGGTACATCAAGCAACCACTCATGTGTGGCTTCCCTGTTTAGCTGTTCTGCTCTGTTTCAGGAGCACACACAGGGAGTTCAGACTTCAGAGAAAGTAGCACGAACAATGGCAGCCTAACATTTTGCTTACGGAATCACGTATGTATGTGGTCATTGACAATTCAAATAGGCGGGAGACTGGAGCAAAAGTTGATCATCATCTACTATCGCCCAAGAAAAGATAGGTTTGGCTGGCATCTAACCTTTGAACAACGACAGAGAACTATTTCCTGTCAAAAACTTTTATTTTTGTTTCGAGGGACAACAAGTATATTCAGCTTAGCCCTCATGGCAAAGAAAGTTAGAAGTCTCAAGTCCAAGTCGTCGTGTCAGACGGAGCTCGGTCTTCTCCGCCTCCATGTGGGTGATGTCTCCTAGTGCACATACATTCGTTCTAGTCAAGTTCTGCAGGTCGTAGATAGAAGCCTGATGATGGATCCATTCAAACCTTTTCGGTCTGTATTCAAACCGCATTGATCTCAAGAGCTTACAGCATCTACAACCGGGCTGAGCTAATTTGGCCCCTCAAACGCCGGTCTCTCGGTGTGTCCATTTTGAGCCCCTTCAGAAATCAGAAGCTACACATGGCGCCATCGAGCTAGCTATACATTTACAGTAGCTAGCTAGCTTCACGCATCTTGCCTTGAGGTACAACCGAGCTAGCTATCTATCGATCGAGAAAGCGATGTGCCAGCCAGGTTCTCACGTAGCCATCCGGAGATATTCCTCCCGACCTAACAAGTCCAACGATTTCGTCCAACGCAACCAGTACGCACGCGCTTGCCCGTTTTGTCTTTTCTCTGCGTGGGCTTCCCTTTTCACTTGTTCCGTTCTGTTTCTGCAAGCCAGCATCAGGTGCCAGACACACACGGAGTTCAGACTTCAGAGAACTCTCAACAAGCAACAACATGAACAGCGACAGCCCAGTTGGAGGCGCTGGCAAGTGGGCCCGGATCGCGTACATAGCCATGGACTGTTCAAATAAGCAGGTGATCGCAGCGCAGAGGTGATCATCGCCGGTTACTATTATTGAAGGAAAGATGAGCATGGCATCTAACCTTTCAACAACGACAGTCGACAGAGAAAGGTTTCCTGCCACTGAGTAGTGAGTACTACTAGTAGCTGATGATGATGCCTTCGGGGCCAAGAAAGTTATATGAAGTCTCATGTCCAAGTCGTCGTCGTGTCAGGCTAAGCTCGCAGTTTTCTCCGCCTCCATGTGGGCGATGTCTCCAGCACCGCTGCACACAAGTCCGTTCTAGTCAAGCTCTGCAGGTCGTAGATAGGAGCCTGATGGATCCATTCAAACGTTTCCGGTCTGTGTTCAAACAGCGTTGATCCCAAGAGCTTACAACCACATGACCAAGAGGCGGGCCACGGAGGGAAAACGATTGTTAGGGTCTCTTTTGAATGCAGGATGCGTAAAAACATGGAAATAGAAATAAAAAAACACCCATATAAATAGAATGTCGTGGCATGTTTAATTTGACAGAAATTGAGAACACTGGAATGTCATGTGTAAGAGCAACTCTAGCAGACCCCGCAAAACGCCGGCCCGCAAAACGCGTTTGCAGTTCGCGCAAAACTGCTTTTGGGGGCCGGCGAGGGCTAGCACAGATGCAGACCCCCAAACGGACCCGTAAAAAAGTATATTTGCAGAATATATTCTTTTACGGGTCGGCTATGCGGGTTTTGCTCGGGCAACAGCGAAACGACCCGCAAACAGAAGAACTGCAAATCTGAAATTTGTCATAGGGTTTCACAAACAAGTTCAAATTCAAATGACATAAACAGTTTGCGCGCAAATAAAAGCGAAGTTCATTACGCAAAAGAGGGCATGCAAAGGTATGCGCCCATGTCCGGCATTATTTTGGGGGTCGATCTTCACTCCGCGCCATGGAGTCCATCTTGAAATTCATCGGCGCCACCGTAGCCACCTCCGTCGCTTGTTCCAACTCCCACACCGAAATCATCCACATTGCCACCATATGGAGCAGAGAAAACATCACCGGAACTGGCAGACGGACCGGCCGAGGCGACCATTCTTCTCTTCAAGATCTCTCTCCTTGCCATATCATGCCATGTGTGGTGACGTCGTCCATGTCATTGCGGTTCATTGACATGATCTTGTTCTCTTCGGCGAGCAACAATGACAGCGATTTGTTTTCAGAGGCGCGTGCTTTTCTCTCCTCAATGGCAGCTCTGTGCAATCCCTCTTCCTTGAGCATTTGTCATTTTTCTTGCTTCTCTTTTGCCTTCTTTTCGGCCAACTCTTTCTTGATCTCCAACGACTTCAACAACATCAACTCGTTTGATTGCACCATGGCATCAATCTTCTCCCTCAAGCTCGATGCTTCTTGCTCTCTTTTTATCTTCTCTCTAGTCTTCTTGTCGCCATCGAGCTTGTTCAAATTTCTTGGGCCATCATCATCCTCATCTTCGTCCATGTTTGTAAGTGAGCCTCTCTTTGGTGGGGACTCTTTGTCGATCAACTTCCACTTGTCGCACTTTTGGAGCAACTCCCAACAATGCTCTAATTTGAAGAATCTGCCTTCCAAAGCTTCCATGTCCTTGTATCTATGTTGAGCAATCTTGTCCTACACAATGTGAACAAAGTGATGCAATCATTTTTCATGATACATTATGATGATGCACAACTTGAACAAAGGCAAAGCAGACTCACATAGTCGGACTCCACGGTGCCACTTGGAGGTGCATTGCGTACTTGCTCCAAGCAAGCTGCCCAACGGCTGCACATAGGCTTGATGTTCTCCCAACGACCTTGAAGAGACCGAAATGTGCGTGGAGTCTTATTGGGGTAGTTTTTCATAATGCGGAAGTATTGATCTTCAATCCTTTGCCAATATCTCTTGGAGGTTTGATTAGTACCCGTGCATGCATCAAGAGACACCGCACTCCATGCTTTGATCAAAGCTTGATCTTCCAAGATAGTGTAGTTCTTCGATCTTTGGCTTTTCCCAGTTTTTGCTTGTGAATTCTCAAACGCTTCCGCTTCGATCTCCACCAAGTCGTCCGCACAACCATGATCGTCCACGCCGCCCTCCGTTTCATTGTAGTCGAAAGGTTCGAAAGGGGCTTGATCAATGTCAACCGCGTTCGTGTCCAACAAGTTCACGAACTCGGTTGTTGCATTGTTCGAACCACCGCTATAGCGAACGATAACAAGTCACGAGCTATCGAAAACAATGGTGAAAATGAAAGAGAATCGCCGAAGTCCGAAGAGATATACCTTCCGGCCATTTCGTCGAACACCTCGCTCGCGGGGGGAGCGGCACCGTTGAACGGCATCGCCGGAGCACCTCCTTACGGGGGGATGGAGTGAGAGGTTGAAGAAGATGGCTTCCTTGAAGTCGGAACCTTCCTCCGCTTTGCACCCGCGGCCTTGCCGGCCTTCTCCGCCGCCGGCCGGGATCGCACAGCGGCATTGGCGCCCGGAGCGCGGGCCATCGCGGCGGGGGCAGCCGGATTCCCGCCCTGCACAACCACGTTGCCCTGCCGCTTGCGGGCAGGCGCGGCGTGTGCTTGGGCGACGCCGGCAGGGCCAACATGGCTGGCGACGAGATCCGCCCGAGGGGAAGGGGCGTGCGCGACCTCGACGGTGACGGGGGACAGCATGGGGTCGTCCATGGCGGCGAGGGACGGCCGGGGAGGAGCAGCCGGAGCTTTCGGAGGGGGGGCAATGGTGGCGGAGGGTGCGGGGAGCGGGAAAGGGCGCGCGGAAATGTCCCTCCCGCCAAATCTCGCGCCGGATGGTGGTTGAGCTCGGGTCGGCCTCCCAGCCCGTGAAGATAGAGGTTGGGGGAGAAGATTTGCCGCGCCCCGCAAAAATTTTTGCGGGCCGGTGCCGGATGCGGGGTCTGGTCGTGCAGATTTTTTGGCCCCGATCCGCAATTTGGCGGTTATTTTGCGGGCCGGGGCGTTTTGCGGGGTCTGCTAGAGTTGCTCTAATAGATGTCATTTGTTGCATCGGTAGAAGAACACGAAAAAAATTCTGCAATATTAGATGGATGACATACTTGTCATTGGAACAAGCAAAAAAAGCCCACGAGGTTACTGTGTCGATGGAAATTTTCTTTTATAGTCGTAGACAAAATTTCTATAGTTTTCAGTCCTACAAATCAAAACAAGATATCCCTCAAAGAGGCCCTAGCTTTGCCAAACTGCATAGATCTCTTTCGCATGCCTCTGTCTACACAAGCCATTCAGCAGTTCCAAGAGCTCAACGCTGCTTTGCATCAAATTCCAACAACAGCTTTAGACATTTGGTACTATCCCTGGAAGAAGGGCAAGTTCTCTTCCATGCAACTGTACAAGTGGATTCACAATATTTGGAAATGTGCTACAATGCTTAGATACAAAATCTTCTTTTGGCTGCTGCTGTATGTCCGAGTTAGCTCCAGGAACCTGCTCCAAAGGAAAATTATCTTCCTCCAAGTTCTGGGACTGTTTTTTTGCTCTCCATCAAATTCCAACACTGAAGAAACTGATCTCCTTTGTTCTGGGACTTTTTATTTTTTGCTCTAGAATGTTGGAACTCCATTATTCCCACTAGAAGAAGAGGCATTTCTCTGCTTGATGAAGTCCTACTGACACTTAGGCTCTTTCCCCCAAGTTTGCAATGGATATTCTCATCATGGGCTGCTATATTTGGTGCTGTGCAATAGCATCTGTTGATTTACACAGCCAAAAGATGTTGTTCCATTGCTAATTTCTTTGTAACTCTCTGCCTCGTAATCATTTCCAATGAATCTCAAGGAGTGGTGGAGCTGATATAGTACAGTATTTGTTAGCTTGTTGATTCAACAAGAGTCTGCTACCAGTTTCATGATTCATCTCAACTCAAGTAGGTTCAAATTTGTTGGAATCTCTGAATTTTTGGGATCACATCGTTTGTTATCTGAAGATTTCCAGTTTCATATAAAGGATAGGATAGAATTCCAGCAAGACATGACACATATTCTCTACAAGTATGACATTTTTGCAGATCTACATGCAAAAGTGCTTGCATCATGGCACACTGAAATTACATGCATCACTGACAGGAAAACCAGCATTTCTCCCATTCCTCCATAAGCCAGGCGGGATAATAGATATAACAAAACTATAATGCGGTCCTTGCACATGAAGCCCTGCCACTTATGCAAGTACGACATCGCCGCCATTATCTACAGCATGCAGGGGATGTTGCCATTTTGCTTCAAAGTCCTCCAAGTACTCTCTGCTGTTGAGCTCTGTCAACCTGTAACAACACAAGCAAATGAAGCAGGCAAAACAGGTTTCAGACGAAACTGAAGTTCAGAATAAGAGCTGATATAACCTCCTAAAGCACGACCCTCATTACCTGCTAATCGTACGATCTTTGGCGAATCCTAGCTCATTGTCCACGCAGAGATCGGGATCGTCACTTTTCTGCGAGCGTGAAGATCTAGGTGAACTTTTTTGTGCTTCAGCGACCGTCACGACGTTCTCGAATAGCTCTATTGGCTCGGCCTCGGCTGTGCATAATAGCCTCCCCTTGTTCTCATACATAACCTGAAAAACATTAGCGCCGTCAGAGACAAGATTCTTTGTGCTGCCAGTATACAGTATACATGCATATTAGTAGAATATTTTAGATCAAAAATGGAAATTGATTGCAATTGTCCAGCTTTTTTATATAACTATAGGGTAACACTAGCTTCAGGAATCTGGACTAGGCTCTTTAAAAATGCAAAATAACAAAGTGCGCTACTACTACTAAGGAAAGTGTACATCTATCGAGCCTGTAAGTTTCAGGTCTTCAAGGTGTCCAGTTCCAAATTAGAATGGAGGGATGTCTAAACAGTAAACACAAGGCTAACGCAATATTAAAACATAAAAGATGACAGACTAAGGAAAGATGGAACATACATCAACCAATGTGACAAACCGATATGCTGCTGTTCTGTTATGATATCCAAACTTAGGGACACCTTCAACTGCAAGGGTGTGAAACTTCTCTGCACATTAACATTTTGGTGTCAGTTAGATCACATCAAGAGCAGCATTGTGTAATCCGTAACTGTGGAAACTGCACTGAACAACTATACTTACTAAATAGCCCGAAATAGTCTGCTGCGCCTATAGGTCTGTCACAAAGATCTTCAAACTGGAAATATGCACATCCATTTGCTCCCAGTGGGACCTGCATAGCCAAGGTTCAAGAATTACAGAGTGATTACATGAAACAAAAGTAGCCAACTCTGAATATCTAACTTCCAAGACCTCCAAATGTCGTCCCATAACGACTTCGACTGTTTGAGGAGTAGGTTCCTCATCTCCAATCAAAGATTGGAATTTCTGTTTAAGAACTGTACTGCATTCGCTTCCAATAAAATAGAAACCTTCTCCAGCCTGCTCATAAGATTAAAGATATCATGAAAGGGAAAACTGAAAAAAAAACCACTGATAACTTCCGAAAGTAGGCAACATACTGAACCCAGTTGACGGTAGTCTACTGCAGAGCCAATGGGGTGCGAAATGCACCTTTCCTGCAACAATCCACAAAAATTAACATGAGTACACTAGCAGAGTGAACTTCAGACAGCAGAGAAACTGACAAATAAAACAACACATACTTTCAAGGTGTCAATGAACGGTAAGAAAAGGTTTCGCTGCAAGCCACCTTCGTATAGCTGATCGGGAGCACGATTAGAAGTCGAAACTAGAACCTGAGCACAAATAACCATGCAAATCAATCAATGCTAAATATCGAGGTATTCTTGTGTGAATATAAAGGTTGTTTCAGTGCATAAGAAAATGGAAATGCAGTGGTCACATACAACGCCTTTGCTGAACAGATGTCTGAACAGACGGTTCAATATCATAGCATCAGCAACATCAGTTACCTGTAAAGTATGTATCGGATGTGTTAGGAAACGAGCAGGAAAATTAATACAACTATCACAGTAAGGATACACATACCATAAACTCGTCAAGACATAATATTATGGCTTCATCTGAAATCTCAGCTGCTACCATATCAAGGGGATCTGAAACACCTTTATGCATCTGCATGTAGATGACCGTTTATGAAGAGATCTAGACTGAAGAAGAAAGATGCATATCTCATAACCACAAAAAATACCTGCAGACGACTATGAACATTCAACATGAAATCGTGAAAGTGAATTCTCTTTTTCCTCCAATTAGCTGGCCTGACAAGAAGCAGTACCGTCAGGATAGCAATGGATTATTGAAGAAATGCATAGAAGGGAAAATATGTGCAAGTACCAAGTTGTTGTCTAGTTAATACCACATAGCAAAAGAACCATAGGAAGATAGGCTACAGTTTATTTTCCAGGCATCTTCATCAGAACTTGACACCATTGGTTCTGTTGATTAATAAAACTACAATGATCACCACTGGTTCCTAACAGTTTGGAAGTTTGAACTTAGACAGTAAATGGAGCCAACAGCTTGTCAACTGCTTCTAGGCATGTCTCAAAATTACTATGACTGTCTATGAAGAGCTCAAGACTTCAGTATGTACGACTAAATTCATGAAAGAAAAGAAAATTACTGTTACTACTTGTGTGTATTGGATTCACAAGTCATTTGTCTTAAAAAATGTGAAGAACATTGAAAAATGAATACAATAACTTTGGCCTGTATAGTTGCATACGAATGTGAACTGTTATATGAACATATTCAGGTAAATCAATCTAATGGAAGAGCACTAAATGTACTTCTGAACTGATACACCACCATGAATATATCTGGTGACATGTTCAGTACTAATGCACTTTCAAGTTCGTGATTTTGTTATCTTAAAGCAGCACAAAATAAGTCCAAAAATGTTATAATTGATTCACTTACAGTTGCTCATAGAACAGGTCCATAAGCATCGTCTTCCCTGTACCGACCCCTCCATATAGATACAATCCCTTTACTGGTGATTGGGTAGAAGGCTGAGCAATGAGGCGAGACCATAGCCACCTTCTCCTGTCAAACATAAACCACTAGGGTTAGGATCACTCTGATCAGTCCCTTGCTTACTATGTGAATTCACTGCTTTCAGATCGCGCTTACCTTCCAGATTTCTCAGATGACTGATATCTATCGAGCTGGCAGGCTTCTTCATTCTCTACAAGATCCTCATAAAGCCTTTGTAATTGCTGAATCGTGTCAACCTGCGTCAATAGGTAAAAGTTCAGAAGAATCGTCAGTAAAACACTCAAGGTAATCATGCAAGAAAAGCATTGATCAGGTCCAATTCAACAACCTGAAAGCTATCACCATCTACAAGATCTCCTGATGCAATTCTCTTCTCATATTCCACCATGGGACCACCTCGTGGAACATCTGAGGAAGTAATCAAGTTGATTCAAATGCCTCCAGCAGAAAATAAGAAAGCTTTCGTGCATAAAAAATGTAACAGAAATGAAACCTTTAATCGAATCAGCCGCGGCAGTGGAGAACATGTTCCTCAGTGACTCCACAGCTGGACTCACAAATCTGCCATGTTCATCATCATGGCGCACGGTGCACAGTGAACGGGATGCGGAACCACGCAAGATGAGAGTGTTCTGCTGCCTGGTCAGTCTGTTTATCGGTGCGCGCCCCTCTGCATGGTGCCGCGCCAAACGGCGAAGCTGGCGTAGCGAGCGAGCTACTGCTGCTCTCATGTTTCTCGATGCACTTTCTAGGCCGACTCAATCAACGGGCGAAGTTATGGAACCTGTAACAATCATAGCAGAACAAGAAGCCATTAGAAAACAAATAGGGAGCTTCTCCTAATCAGTACTGGGCCATGTGTTGGAAGATGCAGACTCCATGTGGGACTGGAATATACAGGGAAAATCTCAAAAGTAAACTGATAGGTTGGGAGCATGTGATTTGGAATCAGCTAGCATGAAAGGCTACCGCGAAAATGACACGGAAAGGGTGGCCAGTAATCAAGTGGAATAATGCAACTGCTGCAGGCCGCTTTCCAAGCCCATCCAAGGGATAAAAAAGAAGCCGTGAGCTCTCAGAGTGTCGTGTCAATGGCCTATTGATTCCAAGGAATAAAAAAGAGGCTTTAGGCGTTGCTAATCAGCTGCGTTTGGGTCCAAGGGATATACTCGGATCAACTAAACTGACCAGAAACACGAAACTCGCATCAATCAACTACACAGTAGGAAATTAATACTACAGCAAGATGAATTATTGGTAATTTTTTTGCGAGGGATAATAATCATGAGTCATCAGGGAATTAAAAGCGAGATATATCATTAAAAAATCCTGGAGCAGGGAGCTGAAGGGTAGAAGAAGCTCCATGAGGGTGGGAGCAGTTAGAAATCCAGAAAATCTGGAGCCCCAACATTTGGGGAGCAACGAACCACCGCGGCGGCGGAACGGAAGAAAAGAGGGATTTGCCGCACGCACGTACCCAATGTTTTCGCCGCGGAGAAGCCGGCGTTCCTCGGCGGAGCGGGAACCCCGTCGCGCGCGGCGTGGACGGCTGGTCGGTGGCTGCCTTTCCCCGACCTCCTCCGGCGGCGGCGAACGACCTTGGCAATCCAATCCAATAGGAGAAGAGAAGAGAAGAGAAGACAAGCGTGAGGACAATAACAACGGAGCCGCGCTGAAAGAGGTAGGCGCAACACCGAGAGCGGACGGGGGAGGAGGAGAAGGCAATACCGAATCGAACTGGGGCGGAAACAGGAACCAAGAACCCGGCGCGGTGCCGCCGTCGGAGTAGAGGGACAGCGACGTCGCCTGGCCGCCGCGTCGGGTCGCCGCGCGGAGAAGAGGATTATTCCTGGCTGGCTGGCTCTCCTGGGGATGAGGGGGCAGGGGCGGCTCCGAGGCTCCAAGTCTCCGGCGACGAGGAGAAAAGAAACAGGCAAAGGGGATCGGGAACGAGATGAGAAACGTGAGCTGGAATTGAGTTGGTGCCGCGTGTTGTCTTGTGTTGCTTGGGACAATGAATGAATGAATCCATAAAATAGTCCCAACCGTGTTGGACTCGTCCTCGTCACCCCCTCGTGGTCACGCTCGGCTCGGAGCGCCGGCGGCACACTACTCGGCTTCTTCTTTCGCTTGCGTCACGGACGAGATTAACCCGATCTTGGATTTTTCTCCCTGGACACGAGAAACTAAAGGACAGCGAACTCGTAAATTTGCTCCGGCATCTGACCGTGATATGAGACCAGTCTGTGAGCATTGATGCCCAACACCGTCATCTAGCGTTGCCTTCGCCTTCTCCGGTTCCGCCTCGGCGCTTTTCAGCTCTGCCTCCACAATCTTCGCCCCCGCAGCGTGAGCGACTAACCGGCCGCCGATTATTAGCCCGTCAAGTTTGGCTTTAGGCGGAGGGGAAGAGCAATGGCCTTTCTGGGACCGAGCGGCGGCGTCCTACCATGCACTACTCTTCCTCGCTGTCGGCGGCGAACGTGCCGGCTTCGTGGTCATGGCGGCGGGACGCTGTCTCGTCGGAGCCGGCAATGTCCTCCTCATCGTCTGTCTTGCCCCACACCTCGTCTGCCGCCTCACCGAACTCCTTGTAGGCGCCTCCAGTTTCGCCTGATGCTTGCAGTATCGCCAGCGGGCGAGGCGGATCTGGAGCCGTAGGACTCGAGCAGCGCCGCCTACTCCGCCACGTCCGCGTCCGGCGCGATCGCCATGCCGGCCTCGAGTTGCTCCTCCGCCTGTTGGTGCTCCTGCAGAAGCTGGAGGTTGTAGGCCGCATCGGCCTGTGCCTCGGCAATGGTCATGGTGCAATACACCGGCAAGGGTGGCGCCCGTGAGGAGGGTGCCAACGGCTCGTCCTTGGCCACGCCCTCCATTGTGACATCGTCGGCCTCCGGTTGCCTGTCGGCCTGCCAGCCCGCAGCAATCGCGGCCATCTCCTTATGCTCCGGCGACAGTCCGTTCCAGAGAGCTTTGAAGCACGAGGAGGCCATGGTGCGAGTGGTGTGGAGAGGAGAAAGAGACCGAAGGAGGATGAAATGCGGATATGACCGAGGCTGCAATTTATATAGCGGGCGAATGGAAATGGTGGACGGCAGACGGACGAACGGGTGGCGCCGGAGTAGGTTCCTCGGCAACTGTGTGTCATTAATGCCGGCGGTAACGGACAACCTTGATGTCGTTTGAACGCAGATCGGTCGCGTGCACTGGGAAATGGCGCGGGCGGCGCTCTCTCGGTCGGCGCGCCGCTTCAATGTCGACGCCAGTGAAAGGACTTGTCCGCTCTGTCCGGGCATGAATGCGGCATTGGCGCTCTCGAGCGGCGCTGTCAGTTTCGGGCGGGAAGTGCACGCGGACGAGTGAGGGGGTTTGAGTGTGCCAGGACGGTCAGGAGCAAGCGTGGCAGCGGTTCGAACGCCCGTAAAGCCCCCTAGTTTTTCTCTAGTTTGCGGGAGAATGTGCATCGGACCGCTTCGTGACGCATTGAATAGCACAAACGTTTGAATCATGCGGTCCAGACATAGACGGGTGGTTTGAGAGTAGAGGTGCCCTTGGACACCTGCAGCAACAAAGGGGTAGGTTGTATCTGCTAGAATTTTATCTATTTATGGGCCAGCCCAATAATAATTTTAGAAATTTCTAATAAATCCTAGAGGCCCACTTAGCCCATTCGTGCAAAGCAAGGGGCACTACTAAAGTTTAGTCCCACATTGCTAGTTTAGAAGGAGTTGGACCTCTTTATAAGGGAGGTTTTTTCCCACATGTATGAGCATGAGAACAATAGGGACAATCACGCAAGCTCCTCCTCCGCCGCCTGCCTCGCCACGCCACGACACGCTTTCTCCTGTGCCTATATAAGAGCTACGGAAGAAGGGTGATAAGGTTTTTGGGGAGTGCTCTGCGCGACTACTGACTCCTTCGTCACGGACGCCCCGGACTCCGACGACGACTTCTTCCCCAACGTCGACAACCTCCTCGACGAGGTCCTGTCACAGTTCCTTGTCCTAATGGTTGCCCTAGATACGTTAGCTTCTACTTCATATATGCAACTTGCTATACTGTCTGCTCTAAATATGTTTAGTTACAGTTCATATATGAAAATGCTATTTACCTTCTCTTTGTCACATTGCATGACTTGTTTTATCACTGCTATATTAGTCATGTTTTATCCAGTCTTTCTGTTAATACAATCATTCGATAAATTGCTCATATTTCCAACAGTATCTGTATTGATTATACTTACACAAATCTGAACTGAACGGGGAAAACGACTCGTATGTACGTGTGGCACTCTATTGCCGTCGCGTCTGCATCGAAAAATTAAAATTTGAACGGGCAGTCCGCACCAATAGTGGAGTGATTAGGTTATGTAGCCCACTTTTCGTTCTATCCCAGCCAGGTTCAATCGTTCTCTGCTTGGCGGATCCACACAGGTCCGTGTTGGTCGCTTGGATATGCTCTTACACACCTACAGCAGCAAAGGGTAGGTTTGTATCTGCATTATTATACTTAGACAAATCTGAACTGAACGGGGAAAACGACTCGTATGTATATGCGGCACTCACTGTTGCCGTCCCGATCAATAGTGGAGTAATTGGGTAAGACCGTAAGACCTGTCCTCTCTCTCTCTCTCTCTCTCTCTCTTTTTCCGCAGCCAGGTCCAATGGCGCTCCACTATTGAGATGCGGAGACGATTCTGCAACAGGCACATCTCGCCAGGCTCTACTACCGCATATGCAAAGCACAAAGCAGCAGGAGGATAGGAGAGGATAGAGAGAATAATCGAAATGGGGGAAGTGCTTTTTTTCGAAAAAAAATAAGAGGGGAAGTAGACAGCACCGATCCGAGGATCTGGGATGGATGCGTAGAGCAGAGCAGAAACTCACTCGGTTGTGGACCGACCGGGACGAGGAGGCCGGTGCCTGCCTGCCTCCCACGATTTTTTTTTAGGGCCTCCCACGATTTGTTGGAGACGTGGTTGGTGTGGCAAAGGCGATAGATAGTGCTACTCCACCTGGTTGCCGCGACGTGTCCCAGAGAGAAAAGAAAAGAAAACAAAAGAAAAGCGTGTGCGCTGCGCTCTCCGGCCCGTCCGTAATAACAACACGATGATGATGGCCCGGTTGATGATAACATCCATCTCGTTTTCCATCACGATCCCCACTGCGCACTGTTGTGTCCGTGTGTGCCACGTTTTTCTGCCCTGTCCCCAGTTTTCCCTTTCTTTTTTGAAATAGCTTCCCTAAACAAAGGTCTTTTTTCTGGTCCCCTAAAAAAAAGGTTTTTGACATAGCTTATCTCTACAATTACTAAGCTCCCACGAAATGGAGCCCTCTGGTTGATCGTGGACTTTGGTCAAATAGCGGACCCCGTCAAAGATGGTTTTCTAGCCAATGATTACTACGTGGTGTTAGAATAAATCCGAGGCGCTCCGTCGATCATCCCAAGACCAAGCAATCACACGAGCACGACATCGAGATTTGTTAACAAGGTTCACTGATATGGCTACATCACCGGGGTCTGACTATGGGCGCTCCTCCCCATGACACCGCTACAATACCGCACCCGGTCGCCCTGGACGCCGGCACATTCCGCCGGCTTCCCCTGCATTCCAGTGCTATTATGTTGGCATAAGTTACATCGTGTGTCTATCACCACTATATATGAGAGGTCTAGGATACAAGTGTCCTACTAGGACACGACAGCATATCCTATCTAAACACAATACAACTACAAGTTCAACTGTAACCTACGTTGTACATAATGTTCGACACAACTCCAACACATGGCAATGTATTAGTAGAAGTGAAAGTAAAACTGATTTTCCTGACTTGATTGTCCACTTTTTTGTTTGGGTCGACCGCGTCGTCCAACAGTGCCCGACACATTTTTCCGCATCCACTTAAAAAAATAAATTTGAAAACATGCGATCGAATTAAACATAAGTAAACATTAAATGACTGGTCAACTACCGACAAAACTCCAATTAAACATTAATAAAACATAAAAAACTAAATAAACGCGCCTCCCAACCACCCAGCATGCTATCCTAGGCGCCGCCATCGTTGACGTCGTCGTCGGTGAGTCGACGAAGGCCGGCGGCGGCCCAGCCCATGGGAATACGGTCTCTCACGCCACCCGCGCCGACTCCTACAGCATCTGCCCCACCGGCAGCATTGTTGCGCGGCGCGCTCCGCCTTCCTGCTCCCGGCGCTCTTCCTCACTCCCGTGCCCAGCAGGCACGCGCGCTCCTCCTCCTCGCACTCGGCTTGCATCCGGCGCGCTCCACAGACAGGTGGAGCTGTCTCCAGTGCTCCAGGTAGGCCTCCTCTTGCTCCGGCGTAGCGCCCAGCGCGATGGGCGGCGCGCTCCCCCACTCGCGGAGGATGTCGGCCCATGCGTACATCTCCGACTCCGGCTTCGTGGGCGTGAGCGCCCGTGTGTGCTCGGGTAGTGACGGGGCGTAGGTGCGGTCCCCCATCGCCGACAGCGCATGTCCTCCTCGCGCTAGCTCTCCTCCAGGGCGTGCTGGTGCGCCACCTCCAATGTGGCCTGGTGGGCCACCTCCTCCTCCGTCGCCACCTCCGAGGGCGGCCGCACGAACCCAAGGTTAAGCTGCATACCACCGCAGTGGGCCGCGCCGTGCTCCGTGGCGAACCAGGCCTCCTGGTTTGGGGAGTCATGCTGTTGGGGAACGTAGTATTTCAAAAAATTTGCCTACGCACACGCAAGATCCATCTAGGTGATGCATAGCAACGAGCGGGGAGAGTGTGTCCACGTACCCCCGTAGACCGAAAGCGGAAGCGTTTAGTAACGCGGTTGATGTAGTCGAACGTCTTCGCGATCCAACTGATCCAAGTACCGAACGCATGGCACCTTCGCGATCTGCACACGTTCAGCTCGGTGACGTCCCTCGTACTCTTGATCCAGCTGAGGCCGAGGGAGAGTTTCGTCAGCACGACGGCGTGGTGACGGTGATGATGAAGTTACCGACGCAGGGCTTCGCCTAAGCTCTACAACGATATGACCGAGGTGGAAATCTGTAGAGGGGGGCACCGCACACGGCTAAGACAACTGTCAACTTGTGTGTCTATGGGGTGCCCCCCTCCCACGTATATAATGGAGTGGAGGAGGGGGCGGGGGCGGCCCTCTCTATGGCGCTCCCCAAGGGGGATTCCTACTCCTAGTTGGAGTAGGTTTCCCCCCTTCCCTAGTTGGAGTAGGAGAAGAAGGAAGAGGGAGAAGGAGAGAAGGAAGGGGGGCCGGCCCCCCTCCCAATTCGGATTGGGCTTGGGGGGCACCTTGGCCGCCTCCTCCTCTCTCCCACTAAGGCCCAAAAGGCCCATTGAATCTCCGGGGGGTTCCGGTAACCCCACGGTACTCCTGTAAATGCCCGAACTCATCCGGAACCATTCCGATGTCCAAATATAGCCTTCCAATATATCGATCTTTATGTCTCGACCATTTCGAGACTCCTCGTCATGTCCGTGGTCACATCCGAGACTCTGAACTACCTTCGGTACATCAAAACACATAAACTCATAATACCGATCGTCATTGAACGTTAAGCGTGCGGACCCTACGGGTTCGAGAACTATGTAGACATGACCGAGACTCACTTCCGGTCATTAAATAATAGTGGAACCTGGATGCTCATATTGGTTCCTACATATTCTACGAAGATCTTTATCGGTCAAACCGCATAACAACATACGTTGCTCCCTTTGTCATCGGTATGTTACTTGCCCGAGATTCAATCGTCGGTATCTCAATACCTAGTTCAATCTCGTTACCGGCAAGTCTCTTTACTCGTTCCGTAATGCATCATCCCGTAACTAACTCATTAGCCACATTGCTTGCAAGGCTTATAGTGATGTGCATTACTGAAAGGGCCCAGAGATACCTCTCCGACAATCGGAGTGACAAATCCTAATCTCGATCTATGCCAACTCAACAAACACCATCGGAGACACCTGTAGAGCATCTTTATAATCACCCAGTTACGTTGTGATGTTTGATAGCACACTAAGTGTTCCTCCGTTATCCGGGAGTTGCATAATCTCGTAGTCATAGGAACATGTATAAGTTATGAAGAAAGCATTTAGCAATAAACTAAACGATCATAGTGCTAAGCTAACGGATGGGTCAAGTCAATCACAGCATTCTCTAATGATGTGATCCCGTTCATCAAATGATAACTCTTGTCTGTGGCAAGGAAACTTAACCATCTTTGATTAACGAGCTAGTCAAGTAGAGGCATACTAGTGACACTCTATTTGTCTATGTATTCACACATGTACTAAGTTTTCGGTTAATACAATTCTAGCATGAATAATAAACATTTATCATGATAACTTTATTATTACCTCTAGGGCATATTTCTTTCAGTCTCGCACTTGCACTAGAGTCAATAATCTAGATTACATTGTAATGATTCTAACACCCATGGAGTCTTGGTGCTGATCATGTTTTGCTCGTGAGAGAGGCTTATGTTGGGGAACGTAGTAATTTCGAAAAATTTCCTACGCACACGCAAGATCATGGTGATGCATAGCAACGAGAGGGGAGAGTGTCGTCCACGTACCCTCGTAGACTGTTAAGCGGAAGCGTTATGACAACGCGGTTGATGTAGTCGTACGTCTTCACGATCGACCGATCCTCAGTACCGAACGTACGACACCTCCGCATTCAGCACACGTTCAGCTCGGTGACGTCCCGTGAACTCACGATCCAGTAGAGCTCGAGGGAGAGTTTCGTCAGCACGACGGCGTGGTGACGAAGTTGATGAAGCTACCGTTGCAGGGCTTCGCCTAAGCACCGCTACAATATGACCGAGGTGGATAGTGGTGGAGGGGGGCACCGCACACGGCTGGGAGAGATCAATAATCAACTTGTGTGTTCTAGGGTGCCCCCTGCCCCTTTATATAAAGGAGCTAGGGGGGAGGCGGCCGGCCAAGGAGGAGGGCGCGCCAAGGGGGAGTCCTACTCCCACCGGGAGTAGGACTCCTCTTTTCCTAGTAGAAGTAGGAGAAGGGGGAAGGAGGAGAGAGAGGGGAAGGAAAGGGGGGCGCCGCCCCCCTCCTAGTCCAATTCGGACTAGAGGGGGAGGGGGCGCGCGGCCTACCCTGGTCGCCCCTCCTCTTCTCCACTAAGGCCCATTTGGCCCAATATACTCCCCGGGAGGTTCCGGTAACCCCCTAGTACTCCGGTATATGTCCGAAACCTCCCGAAACACTTCCGGTGTCCGAACATAGTCATCCAATATATCGATCTTTACGTCTCGACCATTTCGAGACTCCTCGTCATGTCCGTGATCATATCCGGGACTCCGAACTACCTTCGGTACATCAAAACACAAAAACTCATAATATCGATCGTCATAGAACTTTAAGCGGGCGGATCCTACGGGTTCGAGAACTATGTAGACATGACCAAGACACGTCTCCGGTCAATAACCAACAGCGGAACCTGGATGATCATATTGGTTCCTACATATTCTATGAAGATCTTTATCGGTCAAACCGCATACGTTGTTCCCTTTGTCATCGGTATGTTACCTGCCCGAGATTCGATCGTCGTTATCTTAATACCTAGCTCAATCTCGTTACCGGCAAGTCTCTTTACTCGTTCCGTAGTGCATCATCTCGTAACTAACTCATTAGTCACATTGCTTGCAAGGCTTATAGTGATGTGCATTACCGAGAGGGCCTAGATATACCTCTCCGACAATCGGAGTGACAAATCCCAATCTCGATATATGCCAACTCAACAAGTACCATCGGAGACACCTGTAGAGCACCTTTATAATCACCCAGTTACGTTGTGACGTTTGGTAGCACACAAAGTGTTCCTCCGGTAATCGGGAGTTGCATAATCAGCAGTAAACTAAACGATCAAGTGCTAAGCTAACGGAATGGGTCAAGTCAATCACATCATTCTCCTAATGATGTGATCCAGTTAATCAAATAATAACTCATGTCTATGGTTAGGAAACTCAACCATCTTTGATCAACGAGCTAGTCAAGTAGAGGCATACTAGTGACATTGTGTTTGTCTATGTATTCACACATGTATTATGTTTCCGGTTAATACAATTCTAGCATGAATAATAAACATTTATCATGATATGAGGAAATAAATAATAACTTTATTATCGCCTCTAGGGCATATTTCCTTCAGTCTCCCACTTGCACTAGAGTCAATAATCTAGATTACACAGTAATGATTCTAACACCCATGGAGTCTTGGTGCTGATCATGTTTTGCTTGTGGAAGAGGCTTAGTCAACGGGTCTGCAACATTCAGATCTGTATGTATCTTGCAAATCTCTATGTCTCCCACCTGGACTTGATCCCGGATGGAATTGAAGCGTCTCTTGATGTGCTTGGTTCTCTTGTGAAATCTGGATTCCTTTGCCAAGGCAATTGCACCAGTACTGTCACAAAAGATTTTCATTGGACCCGATGCACTAGGTATGACACCTAGATCGGATATGAACTCCTTCATCCAGAGTCCTTCATTTGCTGCTTCCGAAGCAACTATGTACCCCGCTTCACATGTAGATCCCGCCACAACGCTTTGTTTAGAACTGCACCAACTGACAGCTCCACCGTTCAATGTAAACACGTATCCGATTTGCGATTTAGAATCGTCCGGATCAGTGTCAAAGCTTGCATCGACATAACCGTTTACGATGAGCTCTTTGTCACCTCCATAAACAAGAAACATATCCTTAGTCCTTTTCAGGTATTTCAGGATGTTCTTGACCGCTGTCTAGTGATCCACTCCTGGATTACTTTGGTACCTCCCTGCTAAGCTAATAGCAACGCACACATCAAGTCTGGTACACAGCATTGCATACATGATAGAACCTATGGCTGAAGCATAGGGAACACTTTTCATTTTCTCTCTAACTTCTGCAGTGGTCGGGCATTGAGTCTGACTCAACTTCACACCTTGTAACACAGGCAAGAACCCTTTCTTTGCTTGATCCATTTTGAACTTTTCCAAAACTTTGTCAAGGTATGTGCTTTGTGAATGTCCAATTAAGCGCCTTGATCTATCTCTATAGATCTTGATGCCCAATATATAAGCAGCTTCACCGAGGTCTTTCATTGAAAAACTCTTATTCAAGTATCCTTTTATGCTATACAGAAATTCTATATCATTTCCAAGCAGCAATATGTCATCCACATATAATATTAGAAATGCTATAGAGCTCCCACTCACTTTCTTGTAAATACAGGCTTCTCCAAAAGTCTGTATAAAACCATATGCTTTGATCACACTATCAAAACGTTTATTCCAACTCCGAGAGGCTTGCACCTGTCCATAAATTGATCACTGGAGTTTGCACACTTTGTTAGCTCCCTTTGGATCGACAAAACCTTCCGGTTGCATCATATACAACTCTTCTTCCAGAAATCCATTCAGAATGCAGTCTTGACATCCATTTGCCAAATTTCATAATCATAAAATGTGGCAATTGCTAACATGATTCGGACAGACTTAAGCATCGCTACGGGTGAGAAAGTCTCATCGTAGTCAACTCCTTGAACTTGTTGAAAACCTTTCGGAACAAGTCGAGCTTTGTAGACAGTAACATTACCGTCAGCGTCAGTCTTCTTCTTGAAGATCCATTTATTTTCTATGGCTTGCCGATCATCGGGCAAGTCAACCAAAGTCCATACTTTGTTCTCATACATGGATCCCATCTCAGATTTCATGGCCTCAAGCCATTTTGCGGAATCTGGGCTCACCATCGCTTCTTCATAGTTCGTAGGTTCGCCTTGGTGAAGTAACATGACCTCCAGAATAGGATTACCGTACCAGTCTGGTGCGGATCTTACTCTGGTTGACCTACGGGGTTCGGTAGTAACTTGATCTGAAGATTCATGATCAACATCATTAGCTTCCTCACTAATTGGTGTAGGTGTCACAGAAACCGGTTTCTGTGATGAACTACTTTCCAATAAGGGAACAGGTACAGTTACCTCATCAAGTTCTACTTTCCTTCCACTCACTTCTTTCGAGGGAAACTCCTTCTCTAGAAAGGATCCATTTTTAGCAACGAATGTCTTGCCTTCGGATCTGTGATAGAAGGTGTACCCAACAGTTTCCTTTGGGTATCCTATGAAGACACATTTCTTCGATTTGGGTTCGAGCTTGTCAGGTTGAAGCTTTTTCACATAAGCATTGCAGCCCCAAACTTTAAGAAACGACAACTTTGGTTTCTTGCCAAACCACAATTCATAAGGCGTCGTCTCAACAGATTTCGATGGTGCCCTATTTAACATGAATGCATCCGTCTCTAAAGCATAACCCCAAAACGATAGCGGTAAATCGGTAAGAGACATCATAGATCGCACCATATCTAGTAAAGTACGACTACGACGTTCGGACACACCATTACGCTGTGGTGTTCCGGGTGGCGTGAGTTGCGAAACTATTCCGCATTGTTTGAAATGTAGACCAAACTCGTAACTCAAATATTCTCCTCCATGATCAGATCGTAGAAACTTTATTTTATTGTTACGATGATTTTCCACTTCACTCTGAAATTCTTTGAACTATTCAAATGTTTTAGACTTATGTTTCATTAAGTAGATATACCCATATCTGCTCAAATCATCTATGAAGGTGAGAAAATAATGATACCCGCCACGAGCCTCAATATTCATCGGACCACATACATCAGTATGTATGATTTCCAACAAATCTGTTGCTCGCTCCATTGTTCCAGAGAACGGCGTTGAAGTCATCTTGCCCATGAGGCATGGTTCACAAGTACCAAGTGATTAATAATCAAGTGATTCCAAAAGTCCATCAGTATGGAGTTTCTTCATGTGCTTTACACCAATATGAGCCAAACGGCAGTGCCACAAATAAGTTACACTATCATTATCAACTCTGCATCTTTTGGCTTCAACATTATGAATATGTGTATCAATACTGTCGAGATTCATCACAAATAGACCACTCTTCAAGGGTGCATGACCATAAAAGATATTACTCATATAAATAGAACAACCATTATTCTCAGATTTAAATGAATAACCGTCTCGAATCAAACAAGATCCAGATATAATGTTCATGCTTAACGCTGGCACCAAATAACAATTATTCAGGTCTAAAACTAATCCCGAAGGTAGATGTAGAGGTAGCGTGCCGACGGCGATCACATCGACTTTGGAACCATTTCCCACGCGCATCGTCACCTCGTCCTTAGCTAATCTTCGCTTAATCAGTAGTCCCTGTTTCGAGTTGCAAATATTAGCAACAGAACCAGTATCAAATACGCAGGTGCTACTGCGAGCTCTAGTAAGGTACACATCAATAACATGTATATCACATATACCTTTGTTCACCTTGCCATCCTTCTTATCCGCCAAATACTTCTGGTAGTTCCGCTTCCAGTGACCAGTCTGTTTGCAGTAGAAGCACTCAGTCTCAGGTTTAGGTCCAGACTTGGGTTTCTTCTCTTGAGCAGCAACTTGTTTGCCGTTCTTCTTGAAGTTCCCCTTCTTCTTCCCTTTACCCTTTTTCTTGAAACTGGTGGTCTTATTGACCATCAACACTTGATGCTCCTTCTTGATTTCTACCTCCGCAGCCTTTAGCATTGCGAAGAGCTCGAGAATTGTCTTTTCCATCCCTTGCATATTATAGTTCATCACGAAGCTCTTGTAGCTTGGTGGCAGTGATTGAAGAATTCTGTCAATGACACTATCATCCGGAAGATTAACTCCCAGTTGAATCAAGTGATTGTTATACCCAGACATTTTGAGTATATCTTCACTGACAGAACTATTCTCCTCCATCTTGTAGCTGTAGAACTTATTGGAGACTTCATATCTCTCAATCCGGGCATTTGCTTGAAATATTAACTTCAACTCCTGGAACATCTCATATGCTCAATGACGTTCAAAACATCGTTGAAGTCCCGGTTCTAAGCCGTAAAGCATGGCACACTGAACTATCGAGTAGTCATCAGCATTGCTCTGCCAGACGTTCTTAACGTCGTCAGTTGCATCTGCAGCAGGACTGGCACCCAGCGGTGCTTCCAGGACGTAATTCTTCTGTGCACCAATGAGGATAATCCTCAAGTTACGGACCCAGTCCGTGTAATTGCTACCATCATCTTTCAACTTTTCTTTATCAAGGAATGCATTAAAATTCAACGGAACAACAGCACGGGCCATCTATCTACAACAACATAGACAAGAAAATTCTATCAGGTACTAAGTTCATGATAAATTAAAGTTCAATTAATCATATTACTTAAGAACTCCCACTTAGATAGACATCCCTCTAATCCTTTAAGTGATCACATGATCCATATCAACTAAATCATAACCGATCATCACGTGAAATGGAGTAGTTTTCAATGGTGAACATCACTATGTTGATCATATCTACTATATGATTCACCCTCGACCTTTCAGTCTCAGTGTTCTGAGGCCAGATCTGCATATGCTAGGCTCGCCAAGTTTAACCCGAGTATTCTGCATGTGCAAAACTGTCTTACACCCGTTGTAGATGAACGTTGAGCTTATCACACCCGATCATCACGTGGTGTCTCGGCACGACGAACTTTGGGAACGGTGCATACTCAGGGAGAACACTTTTATCTTGAAATTTAGTGAGAGATCATCTTATAATGCTACCGTCAAACAAAGCAGAATAAGATGCATAAATGATAAACATCACATGCAATCAATATAAGTGATATGATATGGCCATCATCATAATGTGCCTTTGATCTCCATCTCCAAAGCACCATCACGGTCACCATCGTCACCGGCGTGACACCTTGATCTCTATCATAGCATCGTTGTTGTCTCACCAACTATTGCTTCTACGACTATCGCTACCGCTTAGTGATAAAGTAAAGCAATTACAGGGCGATTGCATTGCATACAATAAAGCGACAACCATATGGCTCCTGCCAGTTGCCGATAACTCCATTACAAAACATGATCATCTCATACAATAAAATATAGCACCATGTCTTGACCATATCACATCACAACATGCCCTGCAAAAACAAGTTAGACGTCCTCTACTTTGCAAATTTTACGTGGCTGCTACGGGCTGAGCAGGAACCGTTCTTACCTATGCATCAAAACCACAACGATAGTTCGTCAAGTTAGTGCTGTTTTAACCTTCTCAAGGACCGGGCGTAGCCACACTCGGTTCAACTAAAGTTGGAGAAACTAGCACCCGCCAGCCACCTGTGTGCAAAGCACGTCGGTAGAACCAGTCTCGCGTAAGCGTACGCGTAATGTCGGCCCGGGCCGCTTCATCCAACAATACCGCCGAACCAAAGTATGACATGCTGGTAAGCAGTATGACTTGTATCACCCACAACTCACTTGTGTTCTACTCGTGCATATAACATCTACGCATAAACCAGGCTCCGATGCCACTGTTGGGGAACGTAGTAATTTCAAAAAAATTCCTACGCACACGCAATATCATTGTGATGCATAGCAACGAGAGGGGAGAGTGTCGTCCACGTACCCTCGTAGACCATTAAGCGGAAGTGTTATGACAACGCTGTTGATGTAGTCGTACGTCTTCACGATCAACCGGTCCTCAGTACCGAACGTACGGCACCTCCACGTTCAGCACACGTTCAGCTCGGTGACTTCCCGCGAACACACGATCCAATAGAGCTCGAGGGAGAGTTTCATTAGCACGACTGCGTGGTGACGATGTTGATGAAGCTACCGTCGCAGGGCTTCGCCTAAGCACCGCTACGATATGACCGAGGTGGATTATGGTGGAGGGGGCACTGCACACGGCTGGGAGAGATCAATGATCAACTTGTGTGTTCTAGGGTGCCCCCTGCCCCTGTATATAAAGGAGGTAGGAGGGAGGCGGCCGGCCAAGGAGGAGGGCGCGCCAAGGGGGGAGTCCTACTCCCACCGGGAGTAGGACTCCTCTTTTCCTAGTAGGAGTAGGAGAAGGGGGAAGGAGGAGAGAGAGGGGAAGGAAAGGGGGGCGCGGCCTGCCGTGGCCGTTCCGGTACCCCCCGGTACTCCGGTATATGTCCGAAACCTCCCGGAACACTTCCGGTGTCCGAATATAGTCATCCAATATATCAATATTTACGTCTCGACCATTTCGAGACTCTTCGTCATGTCCGTGATCATATCCGGGACTCCGAACTACCTTCGGTACATCAAAACACAAAAACTCATAATACCGATCGTCACAGAACTTTAAGCGTGCGGACCCTACGGGTTCAAGAACTATGTAGACATGACCGAGACACGTCTCCGGTCAATAACCAACAGTGGAAACTGGATGCTCATATTGGTTCCGACATATTCTATGAAGATCTTTATCGGTCAAAACCGCATAACAATATACGTTGTTCCCTTTGTCATCGGTATGTTACTTGCCCGAGATTCGATCGTCGGTATCTTAATACCTAGCTCAATCTCGTTACCGGCAAGTCTCTTTACTCGTTCCGTAGTGCATCATCCCGTAACTAACTCATTAGTCACATTGCTTGCAAGGCTTATAGTGATGTGCATTACCGAGAGGGCCCAGAGATACCTCTCCGACAATCGGAGTGACAAATCCCAATCTCGATCTATGCCAACTCAACAAGTACCATCGAAGACACCTGTAGAGCACCTTTATAATCACCCAGTTACGTTGTGATGTTTGGTAGTGTTCCTCCGGTAATCGGGAGTTGCATAATCTCATAGTCATAGGAACATGTATAAGTCATGAAGAAAGCAATAGCAGTAAACTAAACGATCAAGTGCTAAGCTAACAGAATGGGTCAAGTCAATCACATCATTCTCCTAATGATGTGATCCCGTTAATCAAATGACAACTCATGTCTATGGCTAGGAAACACAACCATCTTTGATCAACGAGCTAGTCAAGTAGAGGGATACTAGTGACACTGTGTTTGTCTATGTATTCACACATGTATTATGTTTCCGGTTAATACAATTCTAGCATGAATAATAAACATTTATCATGATATGAGGAAATAAATAATAACTTTATTATTGCCTCTAGGGCATATTTCCTTCTGCTTAGTCAATGGGTCTGCAACATTCAGATCCGCATATATCTTGCAAATCTCTATGTCTCCTCCTTGACTTGGTCGCAGATGGAATTGAAGCATCTCTTGATGTGCTTGGTTCTGTTGTGAAATCTGATTGGACCCGATGCACTAGGTAAGACACCTAGATCGGATATGAACTCCTTCATCCAGACTCCTTCATTTGTTGCTTCCGAAGCAGCTATGTACTCCGCTTCACACGTAGATCCCGCCACGACGCTTTTCTTGGAACTGCACCAACTGACAGCTCCACCTTTCAATAAAAATACGTATCCGGTTTGTGACTTAGAGTCATAGGGATCAGTGTCAAAGCTTGCATGGACGTAACCGTTTGCGACGAGCTCTTTTTCACCTCCATAAACGAGAAACATATCCTTAGTCCTTTTCAGGTATTTCAGGATGTTCTTGACCATTGTCCAGTGATCCACTCCTGGATTACTTTGGTACCTCCCTGCTAAACTAATAGCAAGGCACACATCAGGTCTGGTACACAGCATTGCATACATGATAGAATCTATGGCTGAAGCATAGGGAATGACCTTCATTTTCTCTCTATCTTCTCCAGTGGTCAGGCATTGAGTCTGACTCAACTTCACACCTTGTAACACAGGCAGGAACCCTTTCTTTGCTTGATCCATTTTGAACTTTTTCAAAACTTTATCAAGGTATGTGCTCTGTGAAAGTCCAATTAAGCGTCTTGATCTATCTCTGTAGATCTTGATGCCCAATATATAATCAGCTTCACCGAGGTCTTTCACTGAAGAATTCGTATTCAAGTATCCTTTTATGCTATTCAGAACTTCAGTATCATTTCCGATTAATAATATGTCATCCACATATAATATCATAAATGCTACAGAGCTCCCACTCACTTTCTTGTAAATACAGGCTTCTCCAAAAGTCTGTATAAAACATATGTTTTGATCACACTATCAAAGCGTATATTCCAACTCCGAGATGCTTGCACCAGTCCATAAATGGATCGCTAGAGCTTACACACTTTGTTAGCACCTTTTGGATCGACAAAACCTTCTGGTTGCATCATATACGACTCTTCTTTAAGATATCCATTAAGGAATGCAGTTTTGACATCCATTTGCCAAATTTCATAATCATAAAATGCGGCAATTGCTAACATGATTCAGACGGACTTAAGCATCGCTACGGGTGAGAAAGTCTCATCGTAGTCAACTCCTTGAACTTGTCGAAAACCTTTCGCAACAAGTCGAGCTTTGTAGACAGTAATATTACCGTCAGCATCACTCTTCTTCTTGAATATCCATTTATTCTCTATGGCTTGCTGATCATCGGGCAAGTCAACCAAAGTCCACACTTTGTTCTCATACATGGATCCCATCTAAGATTTCATGGCCTCAAGCCATTTTGCGGAATCTGGGCTCATCATCGCTTCCTCATAGTTCGTAGGTTCGTCATGGTCAAGTAACATGACCTCCAGAACAGGATTACCGTACCACTCTGGTGCAGATCTTACTTTGGTTGACCTACGAGGTTTGGTAGTAACTTGATCAGAAGTTTCATGCTCATCATCATTAGCTTCCTCACTTACTGGTGTAGGAATCACTGGAACTGATTTCTGTGATGAACTACTTTCCAAAAAGGGAGTAGGTACAATTACCTCGTCAAGTTCTACTTTCCTCCCACTCACTTCTTTCAAGAGAAACTCCTCCTCTAGAAAGGATCCATTCTTAGCAATGAATATCTTGCCTTCGGATCTGTGATAGAAGGTGTACCCAACAGTCTCCTTTGGGTATCCTATGAAGACACATTTCTCCGATTTGGGTTCGAGCTTATCAGGTTGAAGCTTTTTCACATAAGCATCGCAGCCCCAAACTTTAAGAAACGACAACTTGGGTTTCTTGCCAAACCACAGTTCATATGGTGTCATCTCAACGGATTTAGATGGTGCCCTATTTAACGTGAATGCAACCGCCTCTAAAGCATAACCCCAAAACGATAACGGTAAATCAGTAGGAGACATCATAGATCACACCATATATAATAAAGTACGATTACGACGTTTGGACACACCATTACGCTGTGGTGTTCCGAGTGGTGTGAGTTGCGAAACTATTCCGCATTGTTTCAAATGAAGACCAAACTCGTAACTCAAATATTCTCCTCCATGATCAGATCGTAGAAACTTTATTTTCTTGTTACGATGATTTTCAACTTCACTCTGAAATTCTTTGAACTGTTCAAATGTTTCAGACTTATGTTTCATCAAGTAGATATACCCATATCTTCTCAAATCATCTATGAAGGTCAGAAAATAACGATACCCGCTGCGAGCATCAACACTCATCGGACCGCATACATCAGCATGTATTATTTCCAACAAGTCTGCTGCTCGCTCCATTGATCCAAAGAACAGAGTCTTAGTCATCTTGCCCATGAGGCATGGTTCGCAAGCATCAAGTGATTCATAATCAAGTGATTCCAAAAGCCCATCAGAATGGAGTTTCTTCATGCGCTTTACACCAATATGACCTAAACGACAGTGCCACAAATAAGTTGCACTACAATTAGTAAACTTATATCTTTTGGCTTCAATACTATGAACATGTGTATCACTAGTACCAAGATTTAGTAAAAATAGACCACTCATCAAGGGTGCTTGACCATAAAAGATATTATTCATATAAATAGAAGAACCATTATTCTCTGATTTAAATGAATAACCATTTCACATCAAACAAGATCCAGATATAATGTTCATGCTCAACGCTGGCACCAGATAACAATTATTTAGGTCTAAAACTAATCCCGAAGGTAGATGTAGAGGTAGCGTGCCGACGGCGATCACATCGACTTTGGAACCATTTCCCACGCGCATCGTCACCTCGTCCTTAGCCAATCTTCAGCTTAATCCGTAGCCCCTGTTTCGAGTTGAAAATATTAGCAACATAACCAGTATCAAATACCCAGGCGCTACTACGAGCATTAGTAAGGTACATATCAATAACATGTATATCAAATATACCTTTCACTTTGCCATCCTTCTTCGCCAAATACTTGGGGCAGTTCCGCTTCCAGTGACCAGTCCCTTTGCAGTAGAAGCACCCAGTGTCAGGCTTAGGTCCAGACTTGGGCTTCTTCACTTGAGCAGCAACTTGCTTGCCGTTCTTTTTGAAGTTCCCCTTCTTCCCTTACCCTTTTTCTTGGAACTGGTGGTCTTGTTGACCATCAACACTTGATGCTCCTTCTTGATTTCTACCTCCGCAGCCTTTAGCATTGCGAAGAGCTCGGGAATCGTCTTATCCATCCCTTGCATATTATAGTTCATCACGAAGCTCTTGTAGCTTGGTGGCAGTGATTGAAGAACTCTGTCAATGACACTATCAACTGGAAGCTTAACTCCCAGCTGAGTCAAGTGATTGTGGTACCCAGACATTCTGAGTATATGCTCACTGACAGAACTATTCTCCTTCATTTTGCAGCTGTAGAACTTATTGGAGACTTCATATCTCGCAATCCGGGCATTTGCTTGAAATATTAACTTCAACTCCTGGAACATCTCATATGCTCCATGACGTTCAAAACATCGTTGAAGTGCCGGTTCTAAGCCGTAAAGCATGGCACATTGAACTATCGAGTAGTCATCAACTTTGCTCTACCAGGCGTTCACAACGTCCGGTGTTGCTCCTGCAGCGGGTCTTGCACCTAGCGGTGCTTCCAGGACGTAATTCTTCTATGCAGCAATGAGGATAATACTCAAGTTACGGACCCAGTCCGTGTAATTTCTACCATCATCTTTCAACTTAGCTTTCTCTAGGAACGCATTAAAATTCAACAGAACAACAGGACGGGCCATTTATCTACAACAACATAGACATGCAAAATACTATCAGGTACTAAGTTCATGATAAATTAAAGTTCAATTAATCATACTACTTAAGAACTCCCACTTAGATAGACATCCCTCTAATCATCTAAGTGATCACGTGATCCATATCAAATAAACCATGTCCGATCATCACGTGAGATGGAGTAGTTTTCAATGGTGAACATCACTATGTTGATCATATCTACTACATGATTCACGCTTGACCTTTCGGTCTCAGTGTTCCGAGGTCATATTTGCATATGCTAGGCTCGTCAAGTTTAACCTGAGTATTCTGCGTGCGCAAAACTGGCTTGCACCCGTTGTATGTGAACGTAGAGCTTATCACACCCGATCATCACGTGGTGTGTCGGCACGACGAACTGTAGCAACGGTGCATACTCAGGGAGAACACTTATACCTTGAAATTTAGTGAGAGATCATCTTATAATGCTACCGCCGTACTAAGCAAAATAAGATGCATAAAGGATAAACATCACATGCAATCAATATAAGTGATATGATATGGCCATCATCATCTTGTGCCTTTGATCTCCATCTCCAAAGCACCGTCATGATCACCATCATCACCGGCTTGACACCTTGATCTCCATCGAAGCATTGTTGTCGTCTCGCCAACTATTGCTTCTACGACTATCGCTACCGCTTAGTGATAAAGTAAAGCAATTATATGGCGATTGCATTTCATACAATAAAGCGACAACCATATGGCTCCTGCCACAGTTGCCGATAACTGTGTTACAAAACATGATCATCTCATACAACAATTTATATCATCACGTATTGACCATATCACATCACAACATGCCCTGCAAAAACAAGTTAGACGTCCTCTACTTTGTTTTTGCAAGTTTTACGTGGCTGCTACGGGCTTAGCAAGAACCGTTCTTACCTACGCATCAAAACCACAACGATTTTTCGTCAAGTTTGCTGTTTAACCTTCAACAAGGACCGGGCGTAGTCACACTCGATTCAACTAAAGTTGGAGAAACAGACACCCACTAGCCACCTGTGTGCGAAGCGCGTAGAACCAGTCTCGCGTAAGCGTACGCGTAATGTCGGTCTGAGCCGCTTCATCCAACAATACCGCCGAATCAAAGTATGACATGCTGGTAAGCAGTATGACTATTATCGCCCACAACTCTTTGTGTTCTACTCGTGCATATAACATCTACGCATAGACTTGGCTCGGATGCCACTGTTGGGGAACGTAGTATTTCAAAATATTTGCCTACACACACGCAAGATCCATCTAGGTGATGCATAGCAACGAGCGGGGAGAGTGTGTCCACGTACCTTCGTAGACCGAAAGCGAAAGCGTTTAGTAACGCGGTGGATGTAGTCAAACATCTTCGCGATCCAACCGATCCAAGTACCGAACGCACGGCACCTCCGCGATCTGCACACGTTCAGCTCGGTGACGTCCCTCGTACTCTTGATCTAGATGAGGCCGAGGGAGAGTTTTGTCAGCACGACGACATGGTGATGGTGCTGATGAAGTTACCGACGCAGGGCTTTGCCTAAGCTCTACAACGATATGACCGGGGCGGAAATCTATGGAGGGGGGCACCGCACACGGCTAAGACAACTGACTTGTGTGACTATGGGGTGCCCCCTCCCCCGTATATAAAGGAGTGGAGGAGGGGGGCGGCCCTCTCTATGGCGCGCCCCAAGGGGGATTCCTACTCCTAGTTGGAGTAGGTTTCCCCCTTCCCTAGTTGGAGTAGGAGAAGAAGGAAGAGGGAGAAGGAGAGAAGGAAAGGGGGGCCGGCCCCCTCCCAATTCGGATTGGGCTTGGGGGGGGGGCGCCCCCACCTTGACCGCCTCCTCCTCTCTCCCACTAAGGCCCATTGACTCCCCGGGGGGTTCCGGTAACCCCCTGGTACTCCTGTAAATGCCTGAACTCATCCGGAACCATTCCGATGTCCAAACATAGCCTTCCAATATATCGATCGTTATGTCTCGACCAGTTCGAGACTCCTCATCATGCCCGTGATCCCATCCGGGACTCCGAACTACCTTCGGTTCATTAAAACACATAAACTCATAATACCGATCGTCATCGAACGTTAAGCGTGCGGACCCTACGGGTTCGAGAACTATGTAGACATGACCGAGACTCACTTCCGGTCAATAACCAATAGTGGAACCTGGATCCTCATATTGGTTCCAACATATTCTATGAAGATCTTTATCGTTCAAACCGCATAACAACATACGTTGTTCCCTTTGTCATCAGTATGTTACTTGCCCGAGATTCGATCGTCGGTATCTCAATACCTAGTTCAATCTCTTTACCGGCAAGTCTCTTTACTCATTCCGTAATGCATCATCCCGTAACTAATTCATTAGTCACATTGCTTGCAAGGCTTATAGTGATGTGCATTACCGAGAGGGCCCAGAGATACCTCTCCGACAATCGGAGTGACAAATCCTAAGCTCGATCTATGCCAACTCAACAAACACCATCGGAGACACCTATAGAGCATCTTTATAATCACCCAGTTACGTTGTGACGTTTGATAGCACACTAAGTGTTCCTTCGGTATTCAGGAGTTGCATAATCTCATAGTCATAGGAGCATGTATAAGTTATGAAGAAAGCATTTAGCAATAAACTAAACGATCATAGTGCTAAGCTAACGGATGGGTCAAGTCAATCACATCATTATCTAATTATGTGATCCCGTTCATCAAATGACAACTCTTGTCTATGGCTTGGAAACCTAACCATCTTTGATTAATGAGCTAGTCAAGTAGAGGCATACTAGTGACACTCTGTTTGTCTATGTATTCACACATGTACTAAGTTTCCGGTTAATACAATTCTAGCATGAATAATAAACATTTATCATGATATAAGGAAATATAAATAACAACTTTATTATTGCCTCTAGGGCACATTTCCTTCACATGCGTGTAGGCAGGGTCGTGCCGATGCTCTGGCATTAGGAGGCTGCAATGCTTGCGCACTTCCTCCGCGTGCGTCTGCGCCGACCATGCCACTGCCAGCATCGAAATGCGGTGCGGGTCAAGGTGATAGCCGTGCAACATGTCAACATCTAGCCACGACAGCGGTTGGCGGTAATGCCAGTGCCAACGCGCTTGGTGCACCTTGATGTATAGCCGGTCCCGTGGCTGGTGACCACTAGCCGGGGATTCATCGCGTAGGCTGACGGGGGCGGTGGCGGCGACGGAGGTGGAGGTGTCACGCGGGACGAGCTGGCGCCGGCGTCGAGTTTGCCCTTGCTCTTGCTAAAGAGCATGGCCAAATGTGGATGGAAAGGAGAAGTGGATGACCCCCCTCCCACACACACTTGCATTAAGAAGAACGAGCACGCCGGACGCTTCTAGACGCTGCCATGTAGGCTCAATTAGGTGGATGCAATGACTGCGGCCGCATGAGTAGTTGTGCCGTCGACGCGCGATCCCAAGGCAGACATCAAGCGGACACGCGGTGCCTCTGTCTCGTGTCATCGTCTACGCAAATCGGATGCAAATTTGGGCCGCAAATGCGTCTAGACGGGCAGCGAGCGGACGGCTTTTGGTTTTGCTTCATCGCATAGTGAAAGGATGGATATAGTTGACTAGAGGCGGGGTGAATAGGCAACTAACAATTTTTTGCTTTTCTTTACCAATTTAAACTTTGCATCAAAGTAGGTTGTCTAGATATGCAACTAGGTGAGCAACCTATATGATGCAACAACAACAAGCACACAAGCAAGCAAGGGATATAACACAAATAAGCTTGCACAAGTAAAGGCACGAGATAACCAAGAGTGGAGCCGGTGAAGACGAGGAGGTGTTACCGAAGTTCCTTCCTTTTGAGGGGAAGTACGTCTCCGTTGGAGCGGTGTGGAGGCACAATGCTCCCCAAGAAGCCACTAGGGCCACCGTATTCTCCTCACGCCCTCACACAATGTGAGATGCCGTGAATCCACTATTGGTGCCCTTGGAGGCGGCGACCGGACCTTTACAAACAAGGTTGGGGCTATCTCCACAACTTAACTGGAGGCTCCCAACGACACCACGAAGCTTCACCACAATGGAATATGGCTCTACGGTGACCTCAACCAGCTAGGGTGCTCAAACACCCAAGAGTAACAAGATCTGCAAAGGATTAGTGGGGGGAATCAAATTTCTCTTGGTGGAAGTGTAGATCGGTGCCTTCTCAACCAATCCCTAAAGAATCAACAAGTTTGATTGGCTAGGGAGAGAGATCGGGCGAAAATGGAGCTTGGAGCAACAATGGAGCTTGGGGATGGAAGAGGTAGTCAACCCGGAGAAGAAGACTCCCCTTATATAGTGGAAGAACAAATCCAACCGTTATCCACCAAACCAGCCTGCGAAGCACGGTACTACCGCACCGGAGACGCGGTACTACCGCTAGGGCCTACGGTACTACCGCAAGGTATTACGGTACTACCGCCCATGCAGCGGAGACTGAAGCAGCCCTGATGCAATGAAGCAGAGGGTGGTAGAACCGCTGGCGCGGTACTACCGCTCCCCCTTGCGGTACTACCGCAAGGCAGGGATACACCAGATTTGGGAAGGCACGGACATATAAAAATACATCCGTGGCAACTTCTACGTTGGGGTCTGTGCAAAAATCCGACACGGTAGTACCGCAAACCTGGAGCGGTACTACCGCGTAGGGCGCGGATGTAAAAAATTACATCCGCCCCTACTACCGCTCATGCTGCTGAGCCTGGCCAGAGCGCACGGTACTACCGCACCCAAGGAGCGGTACTACCGCGTAGGGCGCGGATGTAAAACATTACATCCGCCCCTACTACTGTTGGGGAAGTAGTGATTTCAAAAATTTCCTACGCACACGCAAGATCATGGTGATGCATAGCAACGAGAGGGGAGAGTGTCGTCCACGTACCCTCGTAGACCGTAAGCGGAAGCGTTATGAGAACGCGGTTGATGTAGTCGTACGTCTTCATGATCCGACCGATCCATGTACCGAACGCACGGCACCTCCGAGTTCAGCACACGTTCAGCTCGATGATGTCCCACGAACTTCTATCCAGCAGAGCTTCGCGGGAGAGTTCCGTCAGCACGACGACGTGATGACGGTGATGATGTTGCTACCGACGCAGGGCTTCGCCTAAGCACCACTACGATATGATCGAGGTGGATTATGGTGGAGGGGGGCACCGCACATGGATTGGAACAATCAACTTGTGTGTCCTAGGGTGCCCCCTACCCCCGTATGTAAAGGAGCAAGGGGAGGCCGGCCGGCCTCTCTAGGCGTGCCAAAAGGGGGGAGGAATCCTCCTCCTAGTAGGAGTAGGATCCCTCCTTTCCTAGTCCTACTAGGAGGGGGAAGGAAGGAGAGGGGGAGGAGAAGGAAAGAGGGGGCGTAGCCCCTCCCCTAGTCCAATTCAGACTAGGCCCATGGGGGGCGCGCGGCCAACCCTCGTGGCTTCTCCTCTTTTTCCCTTAAAGCCCACTAAGGCCCATATGTACTCCCGTATTCCCGTAACTCCCCCGGTAGTCCGAAAAATACCCGAATCACTTGGAACCTTTCCGATGTCCGAATATAGTCGTCCAATATATCGATCTTTATGTCTCGACCATTTCGAGACTCCTCGTCATGTCCCCGATCTCATCTGGGACTCCGAACTACCTTCGGTACATCAAAACACATAAATCATAATACCGATCGTCACCGAACGTTAAGCGTGCGGACCCTACGGGTCGAGAACTATGTAGACATGACCGAGACACGTTTCCGGTCAATAACCAATAGCGGAACCTGGATGCTCATATTGGCTCCCACATATTCTACGAAGATCTTTATCGGTCAAACCGCATAACAACATACGTTGTTCCCTTTGTCATCGGTATGTTACTTGCCCGAGATTCGATCGTCGGTATCTCAATACCTAGTTCAATCTCGTTACCGGCAAGTCTCTTTACTCGTTCCGTAATACATCATCCCGCAACTAACTCATTAGTTGCATCGCTTGCAAGGCTTATAGTGATGTGCATTACAGAGAGGGCCCAGAGATACCTCTCCAACAATCGGAGTGACAAATCCTAATCTCGATCTATGCCAACTGAACAAGTACCATCGGAGACACCTGTAGAGCACCTTTATAATCACCCAGTTACGTTGTGACGTTTGGTAGCACACAAAGTGTTCCTCCGGTAATTGGGAGTTGCATAATCTCATACTCATAGGAACATGTATAAGTCATGGAGAAAGCAATAGCAGTAAACTAAAATGATCAAGTGCTAAGCTAACGGAATGGGTCAAGTCAATCACATCATTCTCCTAATGATGTGATCCCGTTTATCAAATGACAACTCATGTCTATGGTTAGGAAACATAACCATCTTTGATTAACGAGCTAGTCAAGTAGAGGCATACTAGTGACACTCTGTTTGTCTATGAATTCACACATGTATTATGTTTCCGGTTAATACAATTCTAGCATGAATAATAAACATTTATCATGAAATAAGGAAATAAATAATAACTTTATTATTGCCTCTAGGGCATATTTCCTTCAGTCTCCCACTTGCACTGGAGTCAATAATCTAGATCACATCGCCATGTGATTTAACATCAATAGTTCACATCACCTTGTGATTAACACCCATAGTTCACATCGGCATGTGACCAACACTCAAAGGATTTACTAGAGTCAGTAATCTAGTTCACATCGCCATGTGATTAACACCCAAAGAGTACTAAGGTGTGATCATGTTTTGCTTGTGAGAGAAGTTTAGTCGACGGGTCTGCCATATTCAGATCCGTATGTATTTTGCAAATTTCTATGTCAACAATGCTCAGCACGGAGCTACTCTAGCTAATTGCTCCCACTTTCAATATGTATCCGGATTGAGACTTAGAGTCATCTAGATCAGTGTCAAAACTTGCATTGACGTAACCCTTTACAACGAACCTTTTGTCACCTCCATAATCAAGAAACATATCCTTATTCCACTAAGGATAATTTTGACCGCTGTCCACTGATCTACTTCTAGATCACTATTGTACTCCCTTGCCAAAATCAGGGAAGGGTATACAATAGGTCTGGTACACAGCATGGCATACTTTATAGAACCTATGGCTGAGGTATAGGGAATGACTTTCATTCTCTCTCTATCTTCTACTGTGGTCGGGCTTTGAGTCTTACTCAACTTCACACCTTGGAACACAGGCAAGAACTCTTTCTTTGACTGCTCCATTTTGAACTACTTCAAAAACTTGTCAAGGTATGTATTCATTGAAAAAACTTATCAAGCGTCTTGATCCATCTCTATAGATCTTGATGCTCAATATGTAAGTAGCTTCACCGAGGTCTTTCTTTGAAAAACTCTTTTCAAATACTCCTTTATGCTTTCCAGAAAATTCTACATCTTTTCCGATCGATAATATGTCATTCACATATACTTATCAGAAAAGCTGTAGTGCTCCCACTCACTTTCTTGTAAATACAGGCTTCACCGCAAGTCTGTATAAAACTATATGCTTTGATCACACTATCAAAGCGTACATTCCAACTCCGAGATGCTTGCACCAGTCCATAAATGGATCATTGGTGTTTACACACTTTGTTAGCATCTTTTGGATTGACAAAACCTTCTGGTTGCATCATATACAACTCTTCTTTAAGAAATCCATTAAGGAATGCAGTTTTGACATCCATTTGCCAAATTTCATAAATGAGGCAATTGCTAACATGATTCGGACAGACTTTAAGCATAGATACGAGTGAGAAACTCTCATCGTAGTCAACACCTTGAACTTGTCGAAAACTTTTTTGCGACAATTCTAGCTTTGTAGATAGTAACACTACTATCAGCGTCCGTCTTCCTCTTGAAGATCCATTTAATCTCAATGGCTCGCCGATCATCGGGCCACTACTAGGAAAAGGGCTATAGCTAATATGGACATTAATGGCGTACCATGTATGTGGTGCACGTGCGCCATTATTGACATATTACTAATGACACACCTGGTGTGTGGTGCGCCATTACTAGTTTAGAAAAAAAAATAAAAAAAAATTGTTAGTAGTGGCGCACCAGGGGATAGTGCGCCATTACTAGTTGACATAGTAATGACGCACCTGTACAAAGTGCGCCATTACTATGTGTATGACTGGGTAAAACTTTGGTCAAACTTAGTAATGGCGCACTTTGCATAGGTGCGCCATTACTATGTCAAACTTAGTAATGGCGCACCTACACGATGTGTGCCATTACTAACTTTTGACCAAGGTTTGACCAAGTCATACACATAGTAATGGCGCACTTTGTACAGGTGCGCCATTACTATAGCCAAATGCACCCCCCTGTGGACCACCTTTTAAGTTAAAAAAATAAATAAAAGAAAATGATGGAAATGTCAGAAAAATAAAAGAAAATAAGTTTCCCACGTAATATGTGGTCTAGTTGTTGGGAAAATTTACAAATATGAATTTTGACTTTATTTGCAAAATCTCTTTGGAATTTAGTAAAATGGGCATAACTTTTGCATACGAACTCGGATTAAAAAGTTTTTTATATGAAAAAGCATCTACTCGAAATGTTACATCCGAATTGAACTCCTTCATCCAGACTCCTTCATTTGCTACTTCCGAAGCAACTATGTACTCCGCTTCACATGTAGATCTGTGATACGTCTCCAACGTATCTATAATTTATGAAGTATTCATGCTATTATATTATCCGTCTTGGCTGTTTATGGGCTTTATTATGCACTTTTATATTACTTTTGGGACTAACCTATTGACCCAGAGCCCAGTGCCAGTTTCTGTTTTTCCCTAGTTTTAGTGTTTCGAAGAAAAGGAATATCAAACGGAGTCCAAACGGAATGAAACCTTCAGGAAAGTTATTTTTGGAAAGAAAGCAATCCGGGAGACTTGGAGTGCACGTCAGGGGATCAACGAGGAAAGCACGAGGCAAGGGGCGCGCCCACCCCCCTGGGCGTGCCCTCCGCCCTCGTGGGCCCCTCATGGCTCCCCTGACGTATTTCTTCCTCCTATATATACCAATATACCCTAAAAACAATCGGGGAACAGAAGAGATCGGGAGTTCCGCCGCCGCAAGCCTCTGTAGCCACGAAAAACCAATCGGGACCCTGTTCCGGCACCTTGCCGGAGGGGGGAACCCTCACCGGTGGCCATCTTCATCATCCGACGCTCTCCATGACAAGGAGGGAGTAGTTCACCCTCGG
This sequence comes from Aegilops tauschii subsp. strangulata, assembly GCF_002575655.3. Taxonomy (NCBI): domain Eukaryota; kingdom Viridiplantae; phylum Streptophyta; class Magnoliopsida; order Poales; family Poaceae; genus Aegilops; species Aegilops tauschii. The sequence continues at coordinate 467,651,350 of NC_053035.3, forward strand.
GGCCGAGGGTATGTACCAGTAGCTATGTGTTTGATCTCTCTCTCTCTCTCTCTCTCTCTCGTGTTCTTGAGGTGATATGATCTTGATGTATCGCGAGCTTTGCTATTATAGTTGGATCTTATGATGTTTCTCCCCCTCTATTCTCTTGTAATGGATTGAGTTTTCCCTTTGAAGTTATCTTATCGGATTGAGTCTTTAATGATTTGAGAACACTTGATGTATGTCTTGCGTGGGATAACCGTGGTGACAATGGGTTATTCTATTGATTCACTTGATGTATGTTTTGGTGATCAACTTGCGGGTTCCGCTCATGAACCTATGCATAGGGGTTGGCACACGTTTTCGTCTTGACTCTACGGTAGAAACTTTGGGGCACTCTTTGAGGTTCTATGTGTTGGTTGAATAAATGAATCTGAGATTGTGTGATGCATATCGTATAATCATACCCATGGATACTTGAGGTGACATTGGAGTATCTAGGTGACATCAGGGTTTTGGTTGATGTGTGTCTTAAGGTGTTATTTTACTACGAACTCTAGGGCTGTTTGTGACACTTATAGGAATAGCCCAATGGATTGATCGGAAAGAATAACTTTGAGGTGGTTTCGTACCCTACCATAATCTCTTCGTTTGTTCTCTGCTATTAGTGACTTTGGAGTGACTCTTTTTTTGCATGATGAGGGATAGTTATATGATTCAATTATGTTATTATTGTTGAGAGAACTTGCACTAGTGAAAGTATGAACCCTAGGCCTTGTTTCCTAGCATTGCAATACCGTTTGTGCTCACTTTTATCATTAGTTACCTTGCTGTTTTTATAATTTCAGATTACAAAAACCTATATCTACTATCCATATTGCACTTGTATCACCATCTCTTCGCCGAACTAGTGCACCTATACAATTTACCATTGTATTGGGTGTGTTGGGGACACAAGAGACTCTTTGTTATTTGGTTGCAGGGTTGTTTGAGAGAGACCATCTTCAACCTACGCCTCCCACGGATTGATAAACCTTAGGTCATCCACTTGAGGGAAATTTGCTACTGTCATACAAACCTCTGCACTTGGAGGCCCAACAACGTCTACAAGAAGAAGGTTGTGTAGTAGACATCAAGCTCTTTTCTGGCGCCGTTGCCGGGGAGTTGAGTGTTTGAAGGTATATCTTTAGATCTTGCAATCAAATCTTTTTGTTTCTTGTTTTATCACTAGTTTAATTTATAAAAGAAAACTACAAAAAAATGGAATTGAGTTTGTCTCATACGCTTCATCTTTTTAATATCTTTCGTAAGTATGATGAAAAGGAAAATTGTGCTCAAGTGCTAGAAGAAGAAGTCTATAAAATGTTTGGCACTAAATCTTTGAATGATGAGCATGATTGCAATGTTGTTAGTATGAACTCTTTGAATATCCATAGTACTAATGATGATGGCACTAGTTATGATGAAAATGTCTCCTATAAACATGTCAATTTTTGTGGAGTGCGTTGGGTTTGCAAGTACACACCAAATAGGGAAGATAGATGTTGCAAGAGGCATAAGCATTTATAAACTAAATGGTTGCAAGAAAGGCTAAATGTTAGTGCTGAAAATTCAAAATATCTTAGCCGTACTTGTGAACTTTGCAATGAACATGGTCATTTAAATATCAAATGCAAATTGTTTCATGATCGAATCGTGTCCAAAAATGGTGATGACTTGATTTCCCTTGCACATCATAATGAACTTAGTCTGCTTTTGGGTTATGAAGAATTGAAACGTCAAACTAAGTTTATTCCAGAATATAACCTCGAGCAATTCCTCGATATTGATCTAGAAGAAATTTATATGTATTGTGCGGTGAATTGCATTGAACATCCTTATATTGCCATTTACATAAAGAATAGAAAACAAATAGAAGATGAAGAGAATACTAATGAAAGGGAAGAGACTTCCAAATATCCTCCTATTATTTCTTATGATGAATCAGGTAACGAGGAGGAGCTTTCTATTCAACCAATCTCATTAATAAGGAGCTCCAAAAAGAGGATTGAACCCACACATGATGTGAAGAAGAAAAAGAAAAGATGGAGAAGCAAATGTAGAAATGTATCTCCCCCAAATGATGTTGCCCCTTATACTCATCGTGATGATGATAATTGCTATACTATTGGTGCTATCCATACTATTAATGATGAGAGTGATTATGCTTATGATATGAAAAGGCCCAAGCTTGGGGATACTATGTTTGATGAAGATGGTGTTTTTGAGAATATATTTGCTGAAATTAATGTTTGTCCCAAGCTTGGGGATGCTACGTTTAATGAAGATGATATTTTTAGCCTCCCAAGTTTTGATATGCAAATTTGTTATGATGATAGCATGCCTTCTACCTATGATGATCATATTGATGAAAGTGGGTTTGGAAGAGTGTCAACTTTAGGAAGTAATGATCCCACTATTTTGGAGGATGTTGAATCTTATAATATTTATGAAAGTGGATTTGGAGAGGTCATGACTTTATTTAGTGATGAGTCCACTATCTTGGAAGAGGTTTCAATCGATTATGATGAGAACAAAGTTGCTACTTATGATGATTATTGTGATGAAACTTATGCTATAAAAAGTAGTGATGATTATATTTATAAAACTTGTCATGATTATGATTACCCTTTTTCTGAACATTACTCATTTAATGTGGAAACAATTTATAGTATTCGAGTCTCTTATGATACTCTCACTATTCCGAATGAGAAGAATTTTGCTTATGTGGAGAGTAGTAAATTTTTTATGCAAGTAGATCATGAAAAGAATGCTTTAGGTGCTGGTTATATTGTTGAATTCATTCATGATGCTACTGAATGTTATTATGAGGGAGGAACATATGCTTGTAGTAATTGCAATGATATCAAATTTCCTCTCTATGTGCTTAAAGTTTTGAAGTTATGCTTGTTTTGCCTTCCTATGCTAGTTGATTATTGTTCCCATAAGTTGTTTGCTCACAAAATCCCTATGAATAGGAAGTTGGTTAGACTTAAATGTTCTAGTCATATTCTTTATGATGCTCTCTTTATGTTTCAATTCTTATCTTTTTGTGAGCATCATTGAAATCATCATGCCTAGCTAGGGGCGTTAAAATGATAGCGCTTGTTGGGAGGCAACCCAATTTTATTTTAGTTTCTTGCTTTTTGGTTCTGTTTAGGAATAAATAATCCATCTAGCTTCTGTTTAGATGTGGTTTTATGTTTTAATTAGTGTTTGTGCCAAGTAGAACCTTTGGGAAGACTTGGGTGAAGTCTTTATGATCATGCTGTAAAAAACAGAAACTTTTGCGCTCACGAGATTAGCTAAAACTTTTTACTGGAGAGTGCTATTTAGTTGATTCTTTTTGCAGATGCTTACTAGAAAAATTCGTAAGGTCCACCAATTTATTTTAGAATTGTTGGAGTTCCAGAAGTTTGCGTTAGTTACAGATTACTACAGACTGTTCTGTTTTTGACAGATTCTGTTTTTCGTGTGTTGTTTGCTTATTTTGATGAATCTATGGCTAGTAAAATAGTTTACAAACCATAGATAATTTGGAATACAGTAGGTTTAACACCAATATAAATAAAGAATGAGTTCATTACAGAACCTTGAAGTGGTGTTTTTTTTTCTTTCGCTAACGGAGCTTATGAGTTTTCTGTTAAGTTTTGTGTCGTGAAGTTTTCAAGTTTTGGGTAAAGATTCGATGGACTACGGAATAAGGAGTGGCAAGATCCTAAGCTTGGGGATGCCCAAGGCACCCCAAGGTAATATTCAAGTACAACCAAGAGCCTAAGCTTGGGGATGCCCCGGATGGCATCCCCTCTTTCGTCTTCGTTCATCGGTAACTTTACTTGGAGCTATATTTTTATTCACCACATGATATGTGTTTTGCTTGGAGCGTCGTTTTATTTTCTTTAGCTTTGCTTGATGTTATTTAGAATAATGTTTTTCATATTTTATTTCAATAAAAGTGGCATTGATAGCCTTTACTATACCTATTTTACAAGTCTTCATGTTGCTGTTTGAAAACAGAAAGTTTACCGCTGTTGCAAAAATTCCCTAGAAAATTCAGAATGTGATAAAATGTTGAAACATTTTGCATAATAAGCTCTGATAAATTTACTACAGTGGGAATTTTCTTTCATAATTTTTGGAGCTAGGGAAGTATGATGAATCTTGCATTCTTTACAGACTGTACTGTTTTGGCAGATTGCTGTTATGTTTGCATTGTTTGCATATGTTTGCTTGTTTAAGGATTCTATTTGAGGATAGGAGTATTAAATATGCAGAGACATTTAGTATGCCATGTTGAATAATAATTTTAGTGATTTGTTACAGTAGAGAATGATAAGGTTTTTGCATTGGTTTATACTAACTTATCTCACGAGTTCTTGTTGAGTTTGGTGTGGATGAAGCTTTTGAGATTTAGGAAACCGTGATAGGAGAGGAATTAAGGAGTCACAAAAGCTCAAGCTTGGGGATGCCCAAGGCACCCCAAGATAATATTTCAAGAAGTCTCAAGCATCTAAGCTTGGGGATGCCCCGGTTGGCATCCCACCTTTCTTCTTCAACAACTATCGGTTAGTTTCGGTTGATTCCAAGTTTTTGCTTCTTCACTTGATGAGTGCTATCCTTGAAATGTCGTTTTATTGCTGTATGAATAAAACACCAAGATCTGAAATTCTGAAATGATAGAGAGTCTTCACATATCTACATAATTATTTAACTACTCATTGATCTTCACTTATATCTTTTTGGTGTAGTTTGTCATTTACTTGTGTGCTTCACTTATATCCTATGAGTAAATGGTTGGATGATTTGAATGTCATAAATATGAAATGATATATGTTTCATATGCCTTTCCCATGGGGAGTAATTCCTTCACATATAAGAAGTAGAGGTGGTAAATTTTTTGAAGGTTAGCAAACATTGTATTGGTCACTTGAACAATTCATGAAAGAATATTGAAGGAAGAGAGATTTTACATATAAATATACTATCTTGGACATCTTCTATGATTGTGAGCCCCATTAATTATTTTCAAACCTGAGCAAATTAGTTGAAGTTGGACAAGGAATACAACATAATGAGTTATGCTTGGGTATATTTGTATAGAAGTTATATTGTTATGGATCCTCTAACATGTGGTGCTTGCTATTTAGAATCCTTTGCCAGCCAAAATATCTGTACTAAGCGGGAATACTGCTTGTGCATCCAAATTCCTTGAACCAAGTTTCTTCCATGAGTGTCCACCATATCTACCTATATGCGGTATTTACCTGCCGTTCCAAGTAAATTTGCATGTGCCAAACTCCAAACCTTCAAATAATAATTTGTTTTGTATGCCCGAATCGCTCATGTAGCGACTAGGGTTAGCAGTATCTTCCATGCTAGGTGGGTTATTCTCACGATGAGTGGACTCCGCTCATCATTCACGAGAAAATGGCTGGTAACTGGGATGCCCAGTCCTATGATCAAAAGATCAAAAACAAATTCGCAAATAATTTAAACAAAACTCCCCCAGGATTGTTGAAAGCTGGACGGCACCTGTTGTTTTGGACAAGCCGTGGAGTGTAATTGTTGGTGGAGGGGGAGTAAAATCTTTACCATTCTGCGTGGGAACCGCCTATGATGTATCTAGTATGGAAGATATTGGGAACTCTTGGTCGTTATGTTGACAATGAAAGCATACCTCTCAAAATTATTTTCATCTCTGTTTTTGCTTCGAGCTCTGGCACCTCTGCAAATCCTTGCTTCCCTATGCGAAGGGCCTATCTTTTACTTTTATGCAAGAGTCAGTAGTATTCCTTCTCATTCCAACCTACTCTTTAGTTGGCAAGCATCATGTGTTGGGGAAAGATCTAAGCATATATGGCCATTCTAATATATTTGAGCATGAATTATTATTTTTGACATTACCCTTGAGGTAAAAGGTTGGGAGGCGAAACATTAAGCCCTATCTTTCTTTGTGTTCGATGAATACTATTTGTTCTAAAAATATGCTTTGAGTGGTAGCGATCATGGAAGACTAAATGATAGTTGAGTATGTGGAGTTTGCTAAATCAAAGCTCTGACATAGACTCTTCCTGAAAATAAGATGAATTGTAATTGTTTGATGACTAATAACACGGTTTGTTAGTTTTCAAGAGAGTTTATGATCTATACTTTAACATGTGAATAGTTTGTTACTTGATCATGCAAAGCTTTATGATGTGAACTACTGTTATGACATATAATGATGCTAGAAAAGGTGATTGAAATTATCATTGATCAAACCTATGCACCTGCTAGCATTCACACTTCATAAATTATTTCTTTTATCATTTACCTACTCGAGGACGAGCAGGAATTAAGCTTGGGGATGCTGATACGTCTCCAACATATCTATAATTTCTGAAGTATTCATGCTATTATATTATCCGTCTTGGATGTTTATGGGCTTTATTATGCACTTTTATATTACTTTTGTGACTAACCTATTGACTCAGAGCCAAGTGCCAGTTTCTGTTTTTTCCCTTGTTTCAGTGTTTCGAAGAAAAGGAATATCAAACGGAGTCCAAATGGAATGAAACCTTCGGGAAAGTTATTTTTGGAAAGAAAGCAATCCGGGAGACTTGGAGTGCACGTCAGGGGATCAACAAGGAAGGCACGAGGCAGGGGGGCGCGCCCACCCCCTGGGCGCGCCCTCCACGCTCGTGGGCCCCTTGTGGCTCCCCTGACGTATTTCTTCCTCCTATATATACCAATATAACATAAAAACCATCAGGGAACAGAAGTGATCGGGAGTTCCGCCGCTGCAAGCCTCTATAGCCACGAAAAACCAATCGGGACCCTGTTCCGGCACCCTGCCGGAGGGGGAAACCCTCACCGGTGGCCATCTTCATCATCCCGGCGCTCTCTAGGACGAGGAGGGAGTAGTTCACCCTCGGGGCTGAGGGTATGTACCAGTAGCTATGTGTTTGATCTCTCTCTCTCTCTCTCTCTCTCTCTCTCGTGTTCTTGAGGTGATACGATCTTGATGTATCGCGAGCTTTGCTATTATAGTTGGATCTTATGATGTTTCTCCCTCTCTATTCTCTTGTAATGGATTGAGTTTTCCCTTTGAAGTTATCTTATCGGATTAAGTCTTTAATGATTTGAGAACACTTGATGTATGTCTTGCGTGGGATAACCATGGTGACAATGGGTTATTCTATCGATTCACTTGATGTATGTTTTGGTGATCAACTTGCGGGTTCCGCCCATGAACCTATGCATAGGGGTTGGCACACGTTTTTGTCTTGACTCTCCAGTAGAAACTTTGGTGCACTCTTTGAGGTTATATGTGTTGGTTGAATAGATGAATCTGAGATTCTGTGATGCATATCGTATAATCATACCCACAGATACTTGAGGTGACATCGGAGTATCTAGGTGACATTAGGGTTTTGGTTGATGTGTGTCTTAAGGTGTTATTTTACTACGAACTCTAGGCTGTTTGTGACACTTATAAGAATATCCCAATGGATTGATCGGAAAGAATAACTTTGAGGTGGTTTCGTACCCTACCATAATCTCTTCGTTTGTTCTCCTCTATTAGTGACTTTGGAGTGACTCTTTGTTGCATGATGAGGGATAGTTATATGATCCAATTATATTATTATTGTTGAGAGAACTTGCACTAGTGAAAGTATGAACCCTAGGCCTTGTTTCCTAGCATTGCAATACCGTTTGTGCTCACTTTTATCATTAGTTACCTTGCTGTTTTTATAATTTCAGATTACAAAAACCTATATCTACTATCCATATTGCACTTGTATCACCATGTCTTCACCGAACTAGTGCACCTATACAATTTACCATTGTATTGGGTGTGTTGGGGACACAAGAGACTCTTTGTTATTTGGTTGCAGGGTTGTTTGAGAGAGACCATCTTCAACCTACGCCTCCCACGGATTGATAAACCTTAGGTCATCCACTTGAGGGAAATTTGCTACTGTCATACAAACCTCTGCACTTAGAGGCCTAACAATGTCTACAAGAAGAAGGTTGTGTAGTAGACATCAATCCCGCCACGATGCTTTGTTTAGAACTGCACCAACTGACAACTCCACCGTTCAATGTAAACACGTATCCGATTTGCGATTTAGAATCGTCCGGATCAGTGTCAAAGCTTGCATCGACATAACCATTTACGATGAGCTCTTTGTCACCTCCAAAAACGAGAAACATATCCTTAGTCGTTTTCAGGTATTTCAGGATGTTCTTGACCGCTGTCTAGTGATCCACTCCTGGATTACTTTGGTACCTCCCTGCTAAGCTAATAGCAAGGCACACATCAGGTCTGGTACACAACATTGCATACATGATAGAACCTATGGCTGAAGCATAGGGAACACTTTTCATTTTCTCTCTATCTTCTGCAGTGGTCGGGCATTGAGTCTGACTCAACTTCACACCTTGTAACACAGGCAAGAACCCTTTCTTTGCTTGATCCATTTTGAACTTTTCCAAAACTTTGTCAAGGTATGTGCTTTGTGAAAGTCCAATTAAGCGTCTTGATCTATCTCTATAGATCTTGATGCCCAATATATAAGCAGCTTCACCGAGGTCTTTCATTGAAAAACTCTTATTCAAGTATCATTTTATGCTATCCAGAAATTCTATATCATTTCCAATCAGCAATATGTCATCCACATATAATATTAGAAATGCTACAGAGCTGTGACGCTCGGATAATCAAGCTACAGTAATCCCACGTTAATGTTGCCACGTCACCTCGATTTCTGTTGCTAATCTCGCGTTAGTTCGAAACCGGTTCGAATTCGAATTCAAAATCAAGCAAACAATAAAATATTTTCAAATATTAAAACTAAAATGTTGGGGTGTTGCCGAATAATTCATGAGTAATAATGGTGGAGAAACCAACATTTCTTATAATATTTAAATTCACTAAAATAACCAAAGCATAGGGCTAAACAATTAATTTAATGCCTTTTATAAAGTTATAATAATATAACTAAATTAGTAGTGTGCCAAAATAATTATGGCAGTGGCCTAATTAGTAATACTAATTTAGGTGCTAACTTGGTATTTTATAAAACTAAAATAATAGAAACTATAAATGAAAACAGTAAAGAAATAAAAGAAAAATATAAAAGGAAAAGCAAATCAAGAAAGAACAAACAAAAAAAGGGGCAAAGCCCCCCCTCTCCTTGGGCCGAGTGGCCCAACTGGCCACCCAGGCCACCAGGAGGCCCTCCCCGCTCTCCCCATACCCCCACCCCCCGAAACCCTAGCCCAACCACCCACACTCCCCCCCGATTCACTCGCTCCCTCTGCCCCTCCCACGATCCAGATCGAGGGGCAGAGACTCCGGCGACCACACCGCCCCGCGCCCGGACGCCGGCGCCCACCCCGATGCTGCACCTCGCCGCACGTCTCGCCTTCCTCCCCGAAGCCCACCTCGTCGGGACGCCCCCCCGCCTCTGGATCGTTCCGCCAACGCCACCCGGAACGCCACCGCCACGGCCACCTCCTCGACTCCTCGCCGGCCTGCCTCCTCTTCGTCACCGTCGTCCCCGATGTCCTCCTCGAGCCCTGTCATCGGCCGCCGCCCCCGACGCCTCTCTCCTCCGTCCCCGCCTCTCCCTCGTCGGCCTACGGGAAGCCACGCCGACCGGATCGACCGTCGCCGCCGACCGGGACGACCACGCCGGACGCCATCACCGCTCCTCCCCTGCGTCGCCGTCGATCCGCGCCACCGCGACCTCCCCGGAGCTCCACGAGCCTCGCCCCCGTCGCCCTCTTCTCCACTCCGTCGTCGATCGTCCCCGTCCTCCTCCCTACGGGTCGCCCCCGAGCCTCGACGCCCTTGTGCCCCTGCAAACGCCGGTGAGGCCCCCGGCCTCCCTTCCCCTCTGTTACTTGCGCTGTCCCGCTGACGTTCACGCGCCGCCCGGTGCTCGTGCTCGCGGTGAGCACACGCGCACCCGCGCGCTAGCCTCGCCTGTTGTCCGCACCGTCGTCTGCCCCGGCGCGCTCCGCGCTCGGCGTGCCCCTCCCTTTTGCCCCGCCGTGGCGTCGCCGCTCCCAGGCCGGCGCCGCGCCGGCGTTTTCCCCCTCACCGTGACCCCGACTGGCCACGTCCAGTTCGGGTGCCCGCACCCGCAGCGCCCGCTTCCCCTGTGCCCGTTAAGGCCCTGGGCCACTGGACAAACGGGGCCCACGCCCTGAGAACGAAAAAAAGGAATTATAAAAATTATAAATAATAATAATATATTAAAAATAATTAATTAATTAAAGAATTAATTAACCAAATTAATTTTTGATTAATTAAACTAATCTAATAAGTAAACTAATTAAACTGTTAGTTAATTAATTAATCAGTCAATGACAGGTGGGTCCCGCACGTCAGTTTGACCCAGTCAACGCCCTGTTGACTGCTGACGTCATGATGACGTCAGCAGGCACTATTCTGGATAATGTTGAATTAAATAAATTAAATAAATTCTTAAATGATTTAAAACTTTAGAAAATCATATAAAATAAATCGTAGCTCAGATGAAAATACTTTCTACATGAAAGTTGCTCAGAACGACGAGACGAATCTGGATACGCAGCCCGTTCGTTTGCCACACATACCTAGCATAGCAAACACGCAACTTTTCCCCTCCGGTTCATCTGTCAAACGTGAAACACCGGGGATACTTTCCCGGAAGTTCCCCCTTTTCGCCGGTATCACCTATCCATGTGTTAGGCCACCCCTAGCACAACGTATTGCTGCGTCTTGCTTTGTGTTACATTTGATTGCTCGGTTATTTATTGTGTTCCCCCTCCGTTACTTCTTTCCGGTAGACCCTGGGACTGCCGGCGACTCCCAGTTCGACTACGGTGTTGACGACCCCTCCTACTTGCCAGAGCAACCAGGCAAGCCCCCCCCTTGATCACTAGATATCGCCTATTCTTCTCTATACTGCTTGCATTAGAGTAGTGTAGCATGTTACTGCTTTCCGTTAATCCTATCCTGATGCATAGCCTGTCATTGTTGCTACAGTTGTTACCCTTACCTGCTATCCTACTGCTTAGTATAGGATGCTAGTGTTCCATCAGTGGCCCTACACTCTTGTCCGACTGTCATGCTATACTACTGGGCCGTGATCACTTCGGGAGGTGATCACGGGTATATACTATATACTTTATATACATGACACATGTGGTGACTAAAGTCGGGTCGGCTCGTTGAGTACCCGCAAGTGATTTTGATGAGGGGGCTGAAAGGACAGGTGGCTCCATCCCGGTAGAGGTGGGCCTGGGTTCCTGACGGCCCCCGACTGTTACTTTGTGGCGGAGCGACAGGGCAGGTTGAGACCACCCAGGAGAGAGGTGGGCCTGGCCCTGGTCGGCGTTCGCGGTTACTTCAAATAACACGCTTAACGAGTTCTGGGTATTTGATCTGAGTTTGGCCATTTGGTCTATACGCACTAACCATCTACGCAGGAGTAGTTATGGGTATCCCGGCGTCGTGGTATCAGCCGAAGCTCTTTTTGACGTCAGCGACTGAGTGGCGCGCGCCGCATTGGACCGTAAGCTCGCGCTTGTATTAAGGGGGCTAGGTCTGCTTCCGGCCGCGTACGCAACGTGCAGGTGTGCAATGGGCGATGGGCCCAGACCCCTGCGCGCATAGGGTTTAGACCGGCGTGCTGACCTCTCTGTTGAGCCTAGGTGGGGCTGCGACGTGTTGATCTTCCGAGGCCGGGCATGACCCAGAAAAGTGTGTCCGGCCAAATGGGATCGAGCGTGTTGGGTTATGTGGTGCACCCCTGCAGGGAAGTTTATCTATTCGAATAGCCGTGTCCCTCGGTAAAAGGACGACCCGGAGTTGTACCTTGACCTTATGACAACTAGAACTGGATACTTATTAAAACACACCCTTCCAAGTGCCAGATATAACCCGGTGATCGCTCTCTAACAGGGCGACGAGGAGGGGATCGCCGGGTAGGATTATGCTATACGATGCTACTTGGAGGACTTCAATCTACTCTCTTCTACACGCTGCAAGATGGAGGCTGCCAGAAGCGTAGTCTTCGACAGGATTAGCTATCCCCCTCTTATTCTGACATTCTGCAGTTCAGTCCACTGATATGGCCCTTTACACATATACCCATGCATATGTAGTGTATCTCCTTGCTTGCGAGTACTTTGGATGAGTACTCACGGTTGCTTTTCTCCCTCTTTTCCCCTTTCTATGCTGGTTGTCGCAACCAGATGCTGGAGTCCAGGAGCTAGAGATCCCGAGGATGATTCTACATGGAGTTCGGCTTCGAGGAGTAGTTAGGAGGTCCCAGGCAGGAGGCCTTGCCTTTTCAATCGTTGCTATTTTTGTGCTAGCCTTCTTAAGGTAAACTTGTTTAACTTATGTCTGTACTCAGATGTTGTTGCTTCCGCTGGCTCGTCTATGATCGAGCACTTGTATTCGAGCCCTCGAGGCCCCTGGCTTGTATTATGATGCTTGTATGACTTATTTATGTTCTAGAGTTGTGTTGTGATATCTTCCCGCGAGTCCCTGATCTTGATCGTACACATTTGCGTGCATGATTAGGGTACGGTCAACTCGGGGGCGTCACAAGTTGGTATCAGAGCCGACTGCCTGTAGGAATCCCCCTTTCCAAATCCTTGGCCGAAGTCGAGTCTAATCACTGAATTTTTTTAATAACATGACTGTGTGGCTTACGGGCCCACGTCACCATTGGGTGGTAGTAGGATCTTTTATTCCTCAACCTATACTCTGGGACTCTGACATCTCTTCTATTCGGGTTAAATGAATTTTGCTAAATCTAACATTAGGATCTCGTTATCACTTTCACCCGGACCCCTTATTGCTAATGATCGTCTGCTGCACGTGAAGACCCTGAAGATACTCTCCGCTATTAACCCGAGAACTTGTGTTTATCGCGTTTGCAATTCCCCTTCCACCGTCAACCCTTATGGATAACTACTTGCAGTTGTTGTTCTTACATTCATCCCCAGTTGGTCTTGTTATTGCAAGATACCCCGAAATACTCGTCGTTGTTTCGATAATCCTTTGAGCTTACTGCCTTGCTGTTCTTTGTCACCTTAATACCCCTACGGATAATTCTCGCACTTATCGAGTATCCGCTCATCCCCCAGTTGTTCATGTGTTTCACAATGGTCATCGAAATACTATTTGATCCTCCAAAAATCCTTAGTAGCTTATTGCTCTGCAATACTTGTCTGCTTGCATGATGGATGCTTTCCATATGTTTGGCAATATTCGTTAATATCCTTAGGCGCCGTCATTTTGAGTCCGTTGATTCAATTTGTTGCGAATGCTCGCAATCCTCAATCAGATCCTAGAATTAATTCTTCCGGCTCAGACGTCATTTGGATATGAGCTGGTTCTTGACCAATCAATGCCTTGATCGGTTGTATCCCTAAGTCTATTCAGCTTACCCATCCCTAATCAGAGCATTGCTTCTGATCCCTTGTCTTGGAATTCATAATTCCTTACATTTAAGCTTTGAGTTAGTCAGTTGTTTCTATAATCCGATGCACTTGCATTCCTTCTTCCTTTGATAGACTACCGATACTCACATCAGCTCCGTTGTAGACCACCGGACCTCTTGTTGGATTATTTGTCCTTCATATTCAAATAACCTTGTGAGTCTTTCCATGGATATATAAGGCCTTTGGTAAATTGTATCCTCTACTTTCTCAACCATGCTCTGTTTTTGAGCTGGTTGTATTTACTATTGAAGCTTGTGGTATATGTTTCCACGATACCCTGACGGGTTGAACCTATGCCTTCCTTAATATGTGTGAACTCAAAAGTTTTCGCGAGTCATACTCTTCTGGTATTTTGCTAGATAAAATTTCAACACTACAACTTATTCGAAAGTGAGAGGTGAATGGAAGGTTATACATTGAAGAAGTGGGAGTCGACCTTGAACTTTGTGTTCATGCCCATGGACACGATGTAGATCCTACCATAGAAGCTTCTTGTAATAATAACTATTTCGTTGATATAATATCATCTGGTATCTGTGAATTGATCCTATGCAATCGTGGTTCCGACCATATTTTCTCTTTGATCCCATTTCTCGGACAAGTTAAAGCACTTGTCTTTTGCAAGTCAATACCCCAGTCCAACCTCTACTTTGATCTACCGTCGAGTATTACCCTCTGGTATCTCGAGAATATCTAAGAACTGTGTTGCATCTTATGAGTCTTCATCAGCTATTATTTCTCACTAATTCCAATTTTTCCAACGGGTTCTGAGTTGTTAGAACCCCTCAAGGACACCGATATGTGAATCAATTCCGCACTCCGATTCAATAACTCTAAGTAATTTTTGTTGCTTACGAGTTTAATAATCCTTCAAGTCATTCCTAGCCTGCTCGGCTATGTCATTATCGTGCTGATTTTAACCGTGCTACCTGGACCTTCCCAACGCACAAATTTCGACAGTGAGCTAATCTTGCGTCGATCTTCCTCGTCATATCACTTCTCCTTGAACTGCAAACTTGATTTTGAGATTGTGTCCTACCCGTGGTTCCAATAACCTTTCGCATCATTCCTTTGACTTGATGTCATCGTCGATCAATTACATCTTCTTGAAAACCTCTCGACAAATTTGTCGTGATCATTGTCAACAATTTGACTTCTTCCAAGTTGTGAGTCGAAATTCAGGATGAGAAATACCATCCTTTCCCCTCGATGAATTGTGTTATCATCGACAACATTCTTGCCTCCCCCCAACACAAACTTGTTCATATTTTGTGTGGTATCCTGATTTCCCTGCTATCTAGCTTATGATATGTTCTACCTTCGAGTATTACCATCTTTTATGTCAAGAATGTCGTGAGGATTACTCCACCTCTTAAGAATTCTTGGTACGGTGATACTTCTCACCATCACCATTCTTTCTTGGTCCCCGTGTTGTTTCTAAACGAAATACTGACAAATGGTCTGTGATGTATAAATTCTAAACTTCTAGCAACCCTATTGCTTTGAAGTTATTGATCTATAGTTCATTCTACGTCTATGGCTTAATGAATCATCATTCGAACATTGATTGTGCTACCTAGCCCATATTTCGGGTGCACATTTCAACCAATGTTTAACTGTGTATATTTTTCCTCGAGAATACATCATTATATCATTTGAAATGACGATTGTTATCTCCTTGTTCACATAATTGTGGAAATCCATCTTTTTGGAAATCTCGATGATATGTCGTTGAGTCCGTCAGCCACCTCCTCATCCTCTCCTTGGTTTAATGTTGGACTCTTGTTTCGGAACTTGCTTCCATAGTTCATTTCCCGAGGATCTTACTATGTCATCTCGTCAATTGTGTTGCATCTTTTCTTCTCAGGCATCCTGAGTCTGAGGTATCCTGACACCACTCAGATCTACATCTCGGTTAGATATGACGGTTATGTAACCCGATAAGATGATGTCATGCGTAGCACACCTGGCCGGAGGACCTATTGATATAGTTTCTTTTTTTAGCAAGGTTATCCATGCTTCCATGAGGAAATTGTAAGACTTACTCTATAAGTTGTTCATGAAGAATCCTGCATGTTTCCAAAGTCCGACATTGTTCGAAGACCATGTCAGTGCTATCTCGAAGCATGTTTGTGGTACTCTGGTCATCGATAAGAACATTTTGAAGCACCCTGCTAAATTTCCTTTATCAATTATTCAAACACCGTTGTTTGGGTAATGTCATGAACTTCCTCTCCCCTTACCTAAATGGTTTTCTACGTTATATCCTGTCATGGATATCATGCTCTACTTGTCCTTGGGAAGGATATACCCTTGAAATATGTGTTTAGACACATTTTCCTTTCCATTGTTCTGTTTAATCTAATAATCACATTTTCCATTTCATAGTCTTGTTTAACCTTTCTCTTGGTCTATATGATCTAAGCAGTAATAGTTCCCTGCTTATGTAAACACCTCGGTGTACAAGTTGTCAGTAAGACCTTGTTATTATTGCTGTTGACATTTTGGTAACCACCGATGGACGAGAACTTTGCCTATTGGTCCGCCTTGTTCAACGAGTAGGAAAATTGTTCTCTTCGTCCCTCGCCCTTGGTACCGACGTTGTTGCCGACATAACTGGGAGGCTACCCTCTGACATGCCTTGCTATCATGACCGGGCAAGATGTCACCGTTCCTCCTACTTTTAATCCACATGGTGGACCCATAACCCATAGTTCCACAGGATCGAAACCTGACTCTCCTATACACCATGTTAACAAAGATATTCTTCGTGCTTGACTTCTTATGTAACTCACGGGCCATCTGCCAAGTGATATATTCTAGTATCAGACACAATACTTATTCCCGTTGATCTCAACCCCTTTCACACTTTGTTTCAGGCATCGAACGATTGCCTGCCCGCTTGAAACTTCCCATGATACCTCTTTATTTTGCTCTCGATATTTTCTTAAGTTTCAATTCGAGAGTTACTTTCCGCCACCTTCCCCGATGATATCGACCAGATAGTCAACCTTGCAGAGGTCCGTTCTTCCGGAATACCCCCCTTACTCTATCGTAAGTACGATGGAGATCCTGAAGAAAGGACGCCGACTTGATCATGGTGACTTGAAGCAGAGAAATGAAGACATCAACGAAAGGGATCAACCTCTTCGAAAGGGAAGCCAAGACCGAGAAGACTCGTTAGGTTTTTCGCTACCAGCACCTCCCCCCCTTACTCCACCGCTTAAATCTCGGGATGAGATTTCTTGTAGTGGAGGAGAATTGTGACGCCCGGATAATCAAGCTACAGTAATCCCACGTTAATGTTGCCACGTCACCTCGATTTCTGTTGCTAATCTCGCGTTAGTTCGAAACCGGTTCGAATTCGAATTCAAAATCAAGCAAACAATAAAATATTTTCAAATATTAAAACTAAAATGTCGGGGTGTTGCCGAATAATTCATGAGTAATAATGGTGGAGAAACCAACATTTCTTATAATATTTAAATTCACTAAAATAACCAAAGCATAGGGCAAAACAACTAATTTAATGCCTTTTATAAAGTTATAATAATATAACTAAATTAGTAGTGTGCCAAAATAATTATGGCAGTGACCTAATTAGTAATACTAATTTAGGTGCTAACTTGGTATTTTATAAAACTAAAATAATAGAAACTATAAATGAAAACAGTAAAGAAATAAAAGAAAAATATAAAAGGAAAAGCAAATCAAGAAAGAACAAACAAAAAAGGGGCAAAGCCCCCCCTCTCCTTGGGCCGAGTGGCCCAACTGGCCACCCAGGCCACCAGGAGGCCCACCCCGCTCTCCCCATATCCCCCACCCCCCGAAACCCTAGCCCAACCACCCACACTCCCCCCGGTTCACTCGCTCCCTCTGCCCCTCCCCTGATCCAGATCGAGGGGCAGAGACTCCGGCGACCACGCCGCCCCGCACCCGGACGCCGGCGCTCACCCCGATGCTGCACCTCGCCACACGTCTCGCCTTCCTCCCCGAAGCCCACCTCGTCGGGACGCCCCCCGCCTCTGGATCGTTCTGCCAACGCCACCTGGAACGCCACCGCCAGGGCCACCTCCTCGACACCTCGCCGGCCTGCTTCCTCTTCGTCACCGTCGTCCGCGATGTCCTCCTCGAGCCTCGTCATCGGCCGCCGCCCCCGACGCCTCACTCCTGCGTCCCCGCCTCTCCCTCGTCGGCCTACGGCAAGCCACGCCGACCGGATCGACTGTAGCCGCCGACCGGGACGACCACGCCGGCGCCATCGCCGCTCCTCCCCTGCATCGCCGTCGATCCGCGCCACCGCGACCTCCCCAGAGCTCCACGAGCCTCGCCCCCGTCGTCCTCTTCTCCACTCCGTCGTCGATCGTCCCCGTCCTCCTCCCCACGGGTCGCCCCCGAGCCTCGACGCCCTTGTGCCCCTGCAAACGCCGGTGAGGCCCCCGGCCTCCCTTCCCCTCTGTTACTCGCGCCGTCCCGCTGACGTTCACGCGCCGCCCGGTGCTCGTGCTCGCGGTGAGCACACGCGCACCCGCGCGCTAGCCTCGCCTGTTGTCCGCACTGTCGTCTGGCCCGGAGCGCTCCGCGCTCGGCCGCGCCGCACCTCACGCCCGCGGCCACCTCCGGCGCTCCAGCGCCCGCCGTGCCCCTCCCTTTTGCCCCGCCGTGGCGTCGCCGCGCCGGCGTTTTCCCCCTCGCCGTGACCCCGACTGGCCACGTCCAGTTCGGGTGCCCGCACCCGCAGCGCCCGCTTCCCCTGTGCCTGTTAAGGCCCTGGGCCACTGGACAAACGGGGCCCAAGCCCTGAGAACGAAAAAAAGGAATTAAAAAATATAAATAAAAAAAATAATAATAATATATTAAAAATAATTAATTAATTAAAAAATTAATTAACCTAATGAATTTTTGATTAATTAAACTAATCTAATAACTAAACTAATTAAACTGTTAGTTAATTAATTAATCAGTCAATGACAGGTGGGTCCCGCACATCAGTTTGACCCAGTCAACGCCCTGTTGACTGCTGACGTCATGATGACATCAACAGGCACTATTCTGGATAATGTTGAATTAAATAAATTAAATAAATTCTTAAATGATTTAAAACTTTAGAAAATCATATAAAATAAACCGTAGCTCAGATGAAAATACTTTCTACATGAAAGTTGCTCAGAACGACAAGACGAATCTGGTAGACCCTGAGACTGCCGGTGACCCCCAGTTCGACTACGGTGTTGACGACCCCTCCTACTTGCCAGAGCAACCAGGCAAGCCCCCCCTGATCACCAGATATCGCCTATTCTTCTCTATACTGCTTGCATTAGAGTAGTGTAGCATGTTACTGCTTTCCGTTAATCCTATCCTGATGCATAGCCTGTCATTGTTGCTACAGTTGTTACCCTTACCTGCTATCCTACTGCTTAGTATAGGATGCTAGCGTTCCATCAGTGGCCCTACACTCTTGTCCGTCTGTCATGCTATACTACTGGGCCGTGATCACTTCGGGAGGTGATCACGGGTATATACTATATACTTTATATACATGACACATGTGGTGACTAAAGTCGGGTCGGCTCGTTGAGTACCCGCAAGTGATTTTGATGAGGGGGCTGAAAGGACAGGTGGCTCCATCCCGGTAGAGGTGGGCCTGGGTTCCTGACGGCCCCCGACTGTTACTTTGTGGCGGAGCGACAGGGCAGGTTGAGACCACCCAGGAGAGAGGTGGGCCTGGCCCTGGTCGGCGTTCGCGGTTACTTCAAATAACACGCTTAACGAGTTCTGGGTATTTGATCTGAGTCTGGCCATTTGGTCTATACGCACTAACCATCTACGCGGGAGTAGTTATGGGTATCCCGGCGTCGTGGTATCAGCCGAAGCTCTTTTTTACGTCAGCGACTGAGTGGTGCGCGCCGCATTGGACCGTAAGCTCGCGCTTGTATTAAGGGGGCTAGGTCTGCTTCCGGCCGCGTACGCACGTGCAGGTGTGCAATGGGCGATGGGCCCATACCCCTGCGCGCATAGGGTTTAGACCAGCGTGCTGACCTCTCTGTTGAGCCTAGGTGGGGCTGCGACGTGTTGATCTTCCGAGGCCGGGCATGACCCAGAAAAGTGTGTCCGGCCAAATTGGATCGAGCGTGTTGGGTTATGTGGTGCACCCCTGCAGGGAAGTTTATCTATTCGAATAGCCGTGTCCCTCGGTAAAAGGACGACCCGGAGTTGTACCTTGACCTTATGACAACTAGAACTGGATACTTATTAAAACACACCCTTCCAAGTGCCAGATATAACCCGGTGATCGCTCTCTAACAGGGCGACGAGGAGGGGATCGCCGGGTAGGATTATGCTATACGATGCTACTTGGAGGACTTCAATCTACTCTCTTTTACACGCTGCAAGATGGAGGCTGCCAGAAACGTAGTCTTCGACAGGATTAGCTATCCCCCTCTTATTCTGACATTCTGCAGTTCAGTCCACTGATATGGCCCTTTACACATATACCCATGCATATGTAGTGTAGCTCCTTGCTTGCGAGTACTTTGGATGAGTACTCACGGTTGCTTTTCTCCCTCTTTTCCCCTTTCTATGCTGGTTGTCGCAACCAGATGCTGGAGTCCAGGAGCTAGAGATCCCGAGGATGATTCTACATGGAGTTCGGCTTCGAGGAGTAGTTAGGAGGTCCCAGGCAGGAGGCCTTGCCTTTTCGATCGTTGCTACTTTTGTGCTAGCCTTCTTAAGGCAAACTTGTTTAACTTATGTCTGTACTCAGATGTTGTTGCTTCCGCTGACTCGTCTATGATCGAGCACTTGTATTCGAGCCCTCGAGGCCCCTGGCTTGTATTATGATGCTTGTATGACTTATTTATGTTTTAGAGTTGTGTTGTGATATCTTCCCGTGAGTCCCTGATCTTGATCGTACACATTTGCGTGCATGATTAGTGTACGGTCAAATCGGGGGCGTCACAAGAGCTCCCACTCACTTTCTTGTAAATACAGGCTTCTCCAAAAGTCTGTATAAAACCACATGCTTTGATCACACTATCAAAACGTTTATTCCAACTCCGAGAGGCTTGCACCAGTCCATACATGGATCGCTGGAGCTTGCACACTTTGTTAGCTCCCTTTGGATCGACAAAACCTTCCGGTTGCATCATATACAACTCTTCTTCCAGAAATCCATTCAGGAATGCAGTCTTGACATCCATTTGCCAAATTTCATAATCATAAAATGCGGCAATTGCTAATATGATTCGGACAGACTTAAGCATCGCTACGGGTGAGAAAGTCTCATCGTAGTCAACTCCTTGAACTTGTCGAAAACCTTTTGCAACAAGTCGAGCTTTGTAGACAGTAACATTACCGTCAGCGTTAGTCTTCTTCTTGAAGATCCATTTATTTTCTATGGCTTGCCGATCATCGGGCAAGTCAACCAAAGTCCATACTTTGTTCTCATACATGGATCCCATCTCAGATTTCATGGCCTCAAGCCATTTTGCGGAATCTGGGCTCACCATCGCTTCTTCATAGTTCGTAGGTTCGCCTTGGTCAAGTAACATGACCTCCAGAATAGGATTACCGTACCAGTCTGGTGCGGATCTTACTCTGGTTGACCTACGAGGTTCGGTAGTAACTTGATCTGAAGATTCATGATCAACATCATTAGCTTCCTCACTAATTGGTGTAGGTGTCACAGAAACCGGTTTCTGTGATGTTCCAATTAGGGAACAGGTACAGTTACCTCATCAAGTTCTACTTTCCTCCCACTCACTTCTTTTGAGAGAAACTCCTTCTCTAGAAAGGATCCATTTTTAGCAACGAATGTCTTGCCTTCGGATCTGTGATAGAAGGTGTACCCAATAGTTTCCTTTGGGTATCCTATGAAGACACATTTCTTCGATTTGGGTTCGAGCTTATCAGGTTGAAGCTTTTTCACATAAGCATCGCAGCCCCAAACTTTAAGAAACGACAACTTTGGTTTCTTGCCAAATACAGTTCATAAGGCATCGTCTCAACGGATTTCGATGGTGCCCTATTTAACATGAATGCAGCCGTCTCTAAAGCATAACCCCAAAACGATAGCGGTAAATCGATAAGAGACATCATAGATCGCACCATATCTAGTAAAGTACGACTACGACGTTCGGACACACCATTACGCTGTGGTGTTCCGGGTGGCGTGAGTTGCGAAACTATTCCGCATTGTTTCAAATGTAGACCAAACTCGTAACTCAAATATTCTCCTCCATGATCAGATCGTAGAAACTTTATTTTCTTGTTACGATGATTTTCCACTTCACTCTGAAATTCTTTGAACTTTTCAAATGTTTTAGACTTATGTTTCATTAAGTACATATACCCATATCTACTCAAATCATCTGTGAAGGTGAGAAAATAACGATACCCGCCGCGAGCCTCAATATTCATCGGACCACATACATCAGTATGTATGATTTCCAACAAATCTATTGCTCGCTCCATTGTTCCGGAGAACGGCGTTTTAGTCATCTTGCCCATGAGGCATGGTTCGCAAGTACCAAGTGATTAATAATCGAGTGATTCCAAAAGTCCATCAATATGGAGTTTCTTCATGCGCTTTACACCAATATGAGCCAAACGGCAGTGCCACAAATAAGTTGCACTATCATTGTCAACTCTGCATCTTTTGGCTTCAACATTATGAATATGTGTATCACTACTGTCGAGATTCATCACAAATAGACCACTCTTAAAGGGTGCATGACCATAAAAGATATTACTCATATAAATAGAACAACCATTATTCTCAGATTTAGATGAATAACCGTCTCGAATCAAACAAGATCCTGATATAATGTTCATGCTTAACGCTGGCACCAAATAACAATTATTCAGGTCTAAAACTAATCCCGAAGGTAGATGTAGAGGTAGCGTGCCGACCGCGATCACATCGACTTTGGAACCATTTCCCACGCGCATCGTCACCTCGTCCTTAGCCAATCTTCGCTTAATCCGTAGTCCCTGTTTCGAGTTGCAAATATTAGCAACATAACCAGTATCAAATACCCACGTGCTACTGCGAGCTCTAGTAAGGTACACATCAATAACATGTATATCACATATACCTTTGTTCACCTTGCCATCCTTCTTATCCGCCAAATACTTCGGGTAGTTCCGCTTCCAGTGACCAGTCTGTTTGACGTAGTAATTTCAAAATTTCCTACACACACGCAAGATCATGGTGATGCATAGAAACGAGAGGGGAGAGTGTCGTCCACGTACCCTCGTAGACCGTAAGCGGAAGCGTAATGAGAACGCGGTTGATGTAGTCGTACGTCTTCATGATCCGACCGATCCAAGTACCGAACGCACGACACCTCGAAGTTCAGCACACGTTTAGCTCGATGACGTCCCACGAACTCCGATCTAGCAGAGCTTCGCAGGAGAGTTCCGTCAGGACGACGGCGTGATGACGGTGATGATATTGCTACCGACGCAGGGCTTCGCCTAATTAAGCACCGCTACGATATGATCGAGGTGGATTATGGTGGAGGGGGGCACCGCACATGGCTTGGAACAATCAACTTGTGTGTCCTAGGGTGCCCCCTACCCCCGTATGTAAAGGAGCAAGGGGAGGCTGGCCGGCCTCTCTAGGCACGCCAAAAGGGGGAGGAATCCTCCTCCTAGTAGGTGTAGGATTCCTCCTTTCCTAGTCCTACTAGGAGGGGGAAGGAAGGAGAGGGGGAGGAGAAGGAAAGAGGGGGCGCAGCCCCTCCCCTAGTCCAATTCGGACTAGGCCCATGGGGGGCGCGCGGCCAGCCCTCGTGGCTTCTCCTCTTTTTCCCTTAAAGCCCACTAAGGCCCATATGTACTCCCGTATTCCCGTAACTCCCCCGGCACTCCGAAAAATACCCGAATCACTCGGAACCTTTCCGATGTCCGAATATAGTCGTCCAATATATCGATCTTTACGTCTCGATCATTTCGAGACTCCTCGTATGTCCGTGATCATATCCGGGACTCCGAACTACCTTCGGTGCATCAAAACACAAAAACTCATAATACCGATCGTCACAGAACTTTAAGCGTGCGGACCCTACGGGTTCGAGAACTATGTAGACATGAACGAGACACGTCTCCGGTCAATAACCAACAGCAGAAGCTGGATGCTCATATTGTTCCTACATATACTACGAAGATCTTTATCGGTCAAACCGCATAACAATATACGTTGTTCCCTTTGGCATCGATATGTTACTTGCCCGAGATTCGATCATCGGTATTTTAATACCTAGCTCAATCTCGTTACCGGCAAGTCTCTTCACTCGTTCCGTAATGCATCATCCCGTAACTAACTCAATAGTCACATTGCTTGCAAGGCTTATAGTGATGTGCATTACCGAGAGGGCCCAGAGATACCTCTCCGACAATCGGAGTGACAAATCGCAATCTCGATCTATGCCAACTCAACAAGTACCATCGGAGACACCTGTAGAGCACCTTTATAATCACCCAGTTACGTTGTGACGTTTGGTAGCACACAAAGTGTTCCTCCGGTAATCGGGAGTTGCATAATCTCATAGTCATAGGAACATGTATAAGTCATGGAGAAAGCAATAGCAGTAAACTAAAACGATCAAGTGCCAAGCTAACGGAATGGGTCAAGTCAATCACATCATTCTCCTAAGGATGTGATCCCGTTTATCAAATGACAACTCATCTCTATGGTTAGGAAACGTAACCATCTTTGACTAACGAGCTAGTCAAGTAGAGGCATACTAGTGACACTCTGTTTGTCTATGTATTCACACATGTATTATATTTCCGGTTAATACAATTCTAGCATGAATAAAAAACATTTATCATGAAATAAGGAAATAAATAATAACTTTATTATTGCCTCTAGGGCATATTTCCTTCAACTACCGCACTAGCAGCAGCACCTGGCCTGAGGCCACGGTACTACCGCCCTCAAGGAGCGGTACTACCGTGAGTACCTGCAGTACTACCGCGCCTACGGCCGGTACTACCGCAAGGCCCCGCGGTACTACCGCTCTGTAGAGCAGTACTACCGCGTGCCCCAGATCAGCAACACTAGGAGTCCTTCATTTTGCAAAGACACGGAGAGACGGAGGATGCTCCAAAGAGCCAAAGGAAAGGCGGTGCAAAAGGAGTAGACGTGTACGTGATGATTCCACCCAAACCTTTCCAAAGCGGACCCCCTCTTAATAGTACGGCTTTCCTACGACTCAAATCCACCGAAAAGAAACGTAGAGAAACGCCGTCTTCAATAGTCTTCGAGGGGCACCAAATCGTCTTGTGCCTAGTCATGATATGTCTGAAATACTCCATGCACACGATTAGTCCGCAAAAGCATTGTCATCAATCACCAAAACAACTAAGGGATAAATATGCCCTTACAATCTCCCCCTTTTTGGTGGATTGATGACAATACGGGATTTGCACAAAGGGAGATAAAAAAACATGGGCAAACCCCATATCTCTAAAATATAGACGGGCTCCCCCTAGATGTGTGCTATCTAGAGAAGTGCTTTGGACTGCATGATACGTCTCCAACGTATCTATAATTTTTGAATGTTCCATGCTATTATAAATATATATATATATATATTCTGTTTTGGATGTTTAATGGGCTTATTTATACACTTTTATATTATTTTTGGGACTAACCTATTAACAGGAGGCCCAGTCCGAATTGCTGTTTTTTTGTGCCTATTTCAGTGTTTCGCAGAAAAGGAATATCAAACGGAGTCCAAACGGAATAAACCTTCGGGAACGTGATTTTCGGAACAAACGTGATCCAGAGGACTTGGAGTGGACGTCAAGAAATCACCGAGGAGAACACGAGGCAGGGGAGCGCGCCTACCACCTTGGCGCGCCCTCCACCCTCGTGGGCCCCTCGTAGCTCTCCTGACCGACCTCCTTCGCCTATATATACTCATATACCCTGGAAACATCAGATACGGAGCCAAAACCCTATTTCCACCGCCGCAACCTTCTGTACCCGTGAGATCCCATCTTGGGGCATTTTCCGGCGCTCCGCCGGAGGGGCATTGATCACGGAGGGCTTCTACATCAACACCATAGCCTCTCCGATGATGTGTGAGTAGTTTACTTCAGACCTTCGGGTCCATAGTTATTAGCTAGATTGGTTCTTCTCTCTCGGATGATCTCAATACAAAGTTCTCCTCGATTCTCTTGGAGATCTATTTGATGTAACTCTTCTTTTGCGGTGTGTTTGTCGAGATCCGATGAATTGTGGGTTTATGATCAAGATTATCTATGAACAATATTTGAATCTCCTCTGAATTCTTTTATGTATGATTGGTTATCTTTGCAAGTCTCTTCGAATTATCAGTTTGGTTTGGCCTACTAGATTGATCTTTCTTGCAATGGGAGAAGTTCTTAGCTTTGGGTTCAATCTTCTGGTGCTCGATCCTAGTGACAGTAGGGGAAACAACACGTATTGTATTGTTTCCATCGAGGATAAAAAGATGGGGTTTATATCATATTGCATGAGTTTATCCCTCTACATCATGTTAGCTTGCTTAAAGCGTTACTCTGTTCTTATGAACTTAATACTCTAGATGAATGCTGGATAGCGGTCGATGTGTGGAGTAATAGTAGTAGATGCAGGCAGGAATCGGTCTACTTGTCACGGACGTGATGCCTATATACATGATCATACCTAGATATTCTCATAACTATGCTCAATTCTATCAATTGCTCGACAGTAATTCGTTTACCTACCATAATAATTATGCTATCTT
The DNA here is from genome assembly GCF_002575655.3 of Aegilops tauschii subsp. strangulata. Classification (NCBI taxonomy): domain Eukaryota; kingdom Viridiplantae; phylum Streptophyta; class Magnoliopsida; order Poales; family Poaceae; genus Aegilops; species Aegilops tauschii. The sequence continues at coordinate 467,677,620 of NC_053035.3, forward strand.
GAGAGAAGCCACTAGTGAAACCTATGGCCCCGGGTCTATTTTCCATCATATTAATCTCCCGTCAACAAGCTATTTCTTTCGCCGTTTATTTTGCTTTCTTTACTTTTACTCTTTACCATAAAAATACCAAAAATATAATCTTATCATCTCTATCAGATCTCACTCTCGTAAGTGACCGTGAAGGGATTAACAACCCCTTTATCGTGTTGGTTGCGAGGTTCTTATTTGTTTGTGTAGGTGCGTGGGACTCGAGCGTGGTCTCCTACTGGATTGATACCTTGGTTCTCAGAAACTGAGGGAAATACTTACGCTACTTTACTACATCACCCTTTCCTCTTCAAGGGAAAACCAACGCAGTGCTCAAGAGGTAGCAAGAAGGATTTCTGGCGCCGTTGCCGGGGAGTCTACGCACAAGTCAAGACATACCAAGTACCCACCACAAACTCTTATACTTCGCATTACATTATTTGCCATTTGCCTCTCGTTTTCCTCTCGCCCACTTCACCCTTGCCATTTTATTCGCCCTCTCTTTTTGCTCATCTTTCCTTTGCCATGGCCGAATCAAAAGGGGCTAGGAGTTCTCTCCTAGGTTTCAATGCCTTGGATAGCCCTTCCGTCCTCTCTAAGCTCATAAATAATGATGCTATGGAAAAACCTACCAGGGTTGTCAATGAGAATCTGAATAATTTCGATGAAGATGATCCCGGAATATTTCATTATTTACTTGATGAGTCTTTGAAAGATGCTTGGGATAGGTTACTGAGAATCTAGGCTAGCTTTGTGCCCCAATATCAAATTGAAATATACTTAAAAAGCTTTTATGTTGCCTTACCTTCGTCTTTTAAGCATGTCTTAGACTCTATTTTTGAAGAAGGTTTTCTTGAAGGGGATGCCGTAGATACCTATGAAAAGATGAAAACCATATTTGGGCACCCCATGAATGAGAAGGTCAAATCTACTTCTCTTTTGCTTTCCTATCAAAACGAAACTATCAAAGAGATGAAGGCTAGCTTAGATGCAAATTTCCGTAATGCGCTTAATCTTTATTCTACCATGAATAGCCATGTGCTTTATCAAAATAGAAAGATTAATTCCATAGATAACAAGTTTTCTCTTTTCTTTCCTAAAACTAAACTTGGCAATACCTAGATCTATCCTTGTTTTTATGCCTAGCTAAGGGCCTTAAACGATAGCGCTTGTTGGGAGGCAACCCAATTTTATTTTAGTTTTTGGCTTTTTGCTCCTGTTTAGGAATAAACTTTGATCTAGCCTCTTGTTAGATGTGTTTTTATGTTTTAATTAGTGTTTGTGCCAAGTGAAACCTATAGGATCTTCTTGGATGATAGTTATTTGATTTTGCTGAAAATTCCAGAAACTTTCTGTTCACAAAAACAATTGTTAAAAATCACCAGAACGTGATAAAATACTGATTCCAATTGCAGCAGATCAATAAAAAAATTATCTAGGTCGTCCTATTTTTGTTGAATTTTTGGAGTTCCAGAAGTTTGCGTTAGATACAGATTACTACAGACTGTTCTGTTTTTGAATGATTCTGTTTTTCGTGTGCTGTTTGCTTATTTTGATGAATCTATGGCTAGTAAAAGAGTTTATAAACCATAGAGAAGTTGGAATACAGTAGGTTTAACACCAATATAAATAAAGAATGAGTTTAATACAGTCCTTTGAAGTGGTATTTTGTTTTCTTTCGCTAACGGAGCTCACGAGATTTTCTGTTAAGTTTTGTGTTGTGAAGTTTTCAAGTTTTGGGTAAGGATTTGATGGATTCTGGAACAAGGAGTGGCAAGAGCCTAAGCTTGGGGATGCCCAAGGTACCCAAAGGTAAATCTAAGGACACCAAAAAGCCAAAGCTTGGGGATTGTGACACCCAAAAATTTTGACCTTGTTTTATTTATTAAAATGTTGCCAGGAAATAAAACTTTTCCATTTTGTCAAGATTTACCCTTTGTGATTTTGGATTTTTGCCTCTAGTGGAAAAAAACTTCAAAGAGTATTGCTGGACTTGAATACTCTCTAATAAAACAATTCTTTATCAATGGATTTATTTTGCATAATTATTTCTCCATGAGCTTTATTTTTTTTAAAATGACCTTTATAAATTTGGAGCTCCTTTTTGCACAGCAACCATTTGATAAATGCTTTTAAAAATTCCACCAAAATTTGGGGATGTCATGTGATGTTTCCACATCACTTTTATGCAAAAATACCTTTTGGCCATTGGAGATATTGAGCTCTACACCAACTTTTCCAATCTGGTCCAGTAGGCACTTTTGCACTACAACCCATTTAAATGTTTCTTTAAAAATTCTTCCAAGTGTTTGGAGATGTCAGGGGATGCATACAATTCATCTTCATGCAAGAACCCAGTGATGTTCTTCGAAAAATTTGAGTGAATCATCTTCATTTCTATTCTGGTCCAGTTTGGTGATTTGTACTGCAACCCCATTTTATTTTGCTCTAGTACCTTTGAGCTTTTTCCTACCTATATTCCTCCCTACCAAACTCTTAAGTCCGGGAGATTGGACCCATTGGAGTATTTTTGGTGCATGCAATGTCAGCCTTTAGTTTCTGCCCAAAACTGGTTTTCTCAAAATCTTGCACTAACAAGTTTCTGGTTTTGCCCATATGATCTTGCCTTCATCATCCACACCTAAAGAGACCCTGATCTGGAGATTTTGGCCACTCCAAGAGTTGCCTAAGTGCATTTGGCATTCTGTCGAGCACTTGGTGTGCACAGTCTGTTTTGGCATGAGTTCTTTGTTTGCACTGTGATCTTACTCCAATGACCCAGCAACCTTGTCCACTGAACTCCTAGCTGTCTCTATCCTAGTCCTGTTATTTGCCAGCCCCACCCTCGCGCTCTAGACCGCCCTGGCATTTCGTCGAGCAGGTTCCGTGCGTGCTCTGGGCGCACCCAGAGCGCACGTTTTGCACGCGCGCGCACTGAGCCGCCGCGCCGCACTGCCGCACTCGACGCGACCCGTCCCTGGCCCCTGCTCCACCGCTGAACCGCGCACTAGCTCGCCCCCTCTCCACGCCATCTCTGGCGTCCTGCAGCGCCACTGGCAGCGCCCTTGGCGGCACGTCGGCGTCGGCAGCGACCCCTGCCATGTTCGGCACCGCCCAAACCACACCAGCGTGCCAGCTGCCCCTGTGAATAGCTCGATCTTATCCCGAAGCTCGTCGGCACGCGTTCGTCGCCGCCACGGCGCCCTGCAGCTACAGAAACGGCAACTCGTCGTCGTTCTTATCCTCCGCCGTGGAGCCAGCCCCGCGCGCCTGTTTAAAGGGTCCCTGAACTCGTTCAAGACCTCGGGCGACCTCAGACCCTCCCCGTAGAGCTTCCCAAGCAGTGGATCGACCCGTAGAGACCGTCTTCACCAACTCCGGCCAGTTCGGCCGCCGCCAAACTCCGGTGCAATACGTTGCAGCCAGCCACTCTTTCGCCCAACCAACGCCACCAGTAACTTCCCCTTGTCCTAGCGGAGCTGCCCAACTACCCAACCTCGATCGGAGACCACCGGAGCCCAAAAAACACTTCACCACCGTAGCCCCCTCCGCCGCGGAGCTCGCCGCCGGCGATTTCTTCCACCCCCGACGACCCAGCGACCACCAAGAGGACCGCCTCGGTCTGGTCGGTCCATCCCCGCCCTCAGATGCCCTCGAGGAGCCGCCGTTCGTCGCCGGCGATCGCCGGAGCCCCGCTCCTGTCGGGCAGAGAAGAGGAGGGAGGGGAAGAACGGTCAAACCCGACCAGTGGGCCCTTTGGACCCACTGTCAGTGACCCGCGCGGCCGTTCTCTCTCTGTTTAAGAGCGTAGAGTTCCGAGTACGTCTTCTCTGCTTCGAAAGCGTATTCCCCTCGAAATGTTTTCTTTTCTGTTTTTATTTAAAAACAGAGTTTTGACCAGACTTTGACCAGCTATAACTTTTAAAATAAAACTCCAAATGAGTTGATTCTTTTTCCTACCTCTCTCAAATTTCACCTAGTTTATTTTAAGAATTATTTCAAAAATATTTGAGGCAACGTTTTGTACTGTGTTTGAAATATTTGTTATTTGGATATTTTGCAAAATAGGGATAATGGAGAGGAGAGAAAGCTTTCAAAAAGTGCATCCTTTGCATACTCTCGAAGGCAAGCATTTCTGAACTCTAGCATAATATTCTGTTGTGGCGTTCTGATACGATTGCAACACCATTTGACTTGGAGTATGTGTTATCGTTATGTAATGATAAAGTCTCGTGCATGAGTACTTTTTGGAGTTGTTTTGTGGTCAGCAATGGATACGATAGTGTTTTGGATCATCCTCGTGAGCTCCTCATGCATACTGGAAGGAAGCCGGGAAAGTCGTGGTCTTGAGTAGACACGAGCTTGTCCCTAGTCCCTCGTCGAGACGAGTATATCCGGTATGGCATGGTGAGGCTTGATGAATGGTGATTTATTCCACTAAGGGTGATACTGTTGGAGGATACTTGGACCACCTGAGTCGGTCGTAGGTCGAGTCTTGGTCAGTAGCTTCCCTATTTGTTGGTACCACCACTTGTCCCTGTCGCAGACGGGGTATGGTTCAGTAAGTTGTCAACCCCTTACCAAAGCACACACCGTACAGAGAGGCCATAGTGGAAGATACCGGAGGCCTCCGGTAGGCATGCCACTTGGTCCGGGGGCATGGGTGTTTCCGGTTGGGACCGAGAGGGGGGCACCCCTTAGAGCGCGCATATAGAAATTTGATCCCATGCTACGTCAAGGTTGTAGCCTCCCCACTTAGAGTTTTGCTTGGCAGGTGTCGTGGGTGATTCCAGACATCGGTGAGTTAAGCTGGTGTGTGCAGGTCAGGCGTGTTTTCAATTAAAAGGCCGTAGGCGGAATTAGTCCCGGTGGACTAAGTAAATCCGTTACTCGTGGGAAAATAGTACTCCCTCTGCAGAGGATATATCCAGTTGGATAGCCATGTTCTTGAGTAAGGACCACAGTCTGAGTTGAATCTTGTAACGGTTTTCGGATGGAGACACGGCTAACTGGATCGTAGTAACGGTATTCGGATGGAGAACGAATTAGCTAGAACTCGGTGACGGTCTTCGGATGGAGAAACGACTAGACTAGATTTGTGTTTATGACCTGTAACATCTGAGGATCATGCTTTAATTTTGTTATTATTATGGACTAACCATTTACATTATGTATTTTATTGAGTATCCCTGGGATGGCTCTACCTCCTGGATGCTCACTGTGATTATTCTTTTATAAGCCCTTTATGTGGTGTCGCTCAGACGCCCGACTGCCGCATGCTTGCTGTTTATTTATCTTTTATAAGCCCTTTATGTGGTGTCGCTCAGACGCCCGACTGCGGCATGATTACTCTTGCATTTTCCTCTCGAGGGGTCAATCAGACACTCGCTTGGCCCTCAGTACTTTACTTTGGGATTTCGGGAGGACTACCGCCCGACTTCTCTTTGTTTCCCATGCATCATTAACTCTATGTCTGATTGCACTTGTTAATCTGTTCTCATGCATCGTGTTTACATTTGTTATATCTTATGCTCGAACTATCTTGCGAATACTTTCATAGTACTCACCCACGTACTGCATGTTCATATTATCTCTGCATGCAAGCAATGCAGACTTTCGTGGCAGACGTTGTGATCATAATTATTTCGGAGCAGGACTGTCCCTTATTATATTATACCCGTGTTCTTAATGTTTGCGAGTACATTCAAAAGTACTCACTGGCTTGTCCCTGGCTATTGTCTTGGCCAGATTTTCGCGCATGGAGCTAAGCATCGCGGTGACAACCTCGGAGCCTACGTGTTGACGATAGTAGCCTCGCGAAGATAGGAGTTATCCTGGTCAGCTGTTCTTGTGGGAAATGGAGTTCCATAGACACAGATGTACCCAACCGCTTCCGCCCTCAACTATTAGAAACCAAGTGTTGTACTCCTAGGCCTCAATGGTCTTGTACTACATATTTTTGTACCTTGCTTGGAATTCTTGTATCAAGTTGGTGCCTCATCAGCTAACAGTAATCCTGGGGCTGGTGAGCACAAAGGCCGTTTTTCTGGGAGATTATTATCCCAAAATTTCGGTCGTGACAGACTTGGTATAAGAGCCAGGCTGACCATTGGCTAATCCTATCTTAGCCAGGTCAATAAACCTAGGTTAACCCAACCACCGGACCTTAGCCTAACCCCGGTCTAGCTTCCCGCGTAAGATAGTCCCACAGTGACCTGACGCCTTTCGGCGGACGGTGCCCAACCTATCAGCCTAGCCCGTCGATCACGCGCCAGTGACCGACGCCCAACCCGTCTGCATCGCAAGCGTGCGGAGGAAGACTCCGTCCCCTTTCCCTATAAAAAGGGCACGCTAGCCACAGCACATCACAGCCTCTTTCCCCAAACCAAGCCACGATGCCTGGTCCCATCGTTCACAATGAGACCACAGCGACCAACCTGGGAGGTTTTGTGACCGTGCTCGCAAACCTCACCCGCCGTGCCTATGCGTTAGAAGAGCCTCCTGAGTATGTTGTGTACCAGGGACCCATGTACGGTGAGAGCCGTCAGTACTGGGCCACTGTGCACATCTACAGTAGGGGTCTGTCGCCAGAACGCCCCTACAGGTTCACTGGAAGGACAACTTCCTTTGAGCCACAAGCCATCCAACTGGCAGCCCGAGAAGCTATAGTTCAACTCCGGCACCTGTCGCCCAGAGTTAACTGTCGCTCGTTCTACTACTAACCCAGTCGTGACGGGTATGGTAGGCCGCCCCAGGTTGCCAACGGAGATCACGAGACGGATCCGGCACTGTTACATCTGGTGCGCTATGTAAGCGCACTAGAGCAACTGTTCGATCAGGTCACCCTTGATCTGATCGCAGCTCGTGGAGAGCTGGTTCGCCGAGCCCCGGCGAGAAGAGAAGCGGAGCCCGACGCCGACAACCCAGTCGTGCGGTTCGGACACCCGATCGATCCCTTGAGGTCTGCGCCAGCCCTCAACCAGAGTACCTTGGTGACCCCAGAAGCGCTTCGTCGCCTTTTGGGAACCCATTCCAACGGGATTGTGGCCAACAACCCCCGCGATGGTCATCACCACTACCCCGACCCTGCAGCCCCTCAGCCTCAACCAGCAAATTCTGACGGTGAGAACCTTGGAGAAGCATCGGCGTTCGCAAGGCCAGCCCACTTAGACATTAACATAGTAGACTAAGTCGCTCGAGTGGTATCAAGCCTTAGCTTTCCTACGCTTTGTATCGGTGTGGCCTTGTATCGCTTTTATTTAATGTTGTCTGCTTGAACGCTCCTATTTTTGGAGTAGTAGCTATGCATGTGTACGTTAGCGTATAGTTGCATTTTTAAATTTCGGGCGCAGCTACCAAGACCAACCCCGACGGCACCCACAGTAATGCGTCACATTTATGTGATATGTATATCTGTGGCTTTGACCCGAGAACAGGATCGACAACTAGTTACCCTTCACCCCGGTAGATAACCCAGCCCCGATCCTATATAAAGGCCACCTCGTGACCTTGCCGAGTGCCCCTCGCCTTTGTGCGCAGCACTCATAGCCATTCCTTGCCATGCCGACCCCCAGTATTTATCTGAGAACCCCAGACGCAACCCCGGGCAGTTTTGTCAAATTATTGTGGGACTTTACCTGCAGTACCATGAGTGCCACCCGTCCACCCCAGTACGGGTTGCTCAAATCGAGGATCACCCCATCCAGCTCGAAGTATTGGGCAGTGATGCACATCCCTCCCGCCTACCCAAACCAAGACCCAACAGAAGTCTCCTTCGTGGGGCAATCCATGCCGACTCCGCATATGGCCATAGAAGCTGCTGCGTACGCGGCGCTCACTCGTCTTCGATTCGCGGTACCCTATGCCAGCGAGTGAGGATACTATTATTTTCCGAGTCGTGTAGCACCCGGAGAAGTTGCATCTTTTCCCGGTGGGCGAATTGAGAGAGTTCCAGTACTGGCCAACCTTGCCCAGTACGTTATTGCCCAGGAGCATTTAACTCAGCGAGTAATGGGTTATCTCCAGAGCCTCGCTGATTTAAATCCTGGGATCGCTATTGGCAGACCACTGAGGCCTGACCAAGAAGGGCGCATTCATCGACTGGTCAACCCGCTTCCCCCGATAGAAGAGGAGTGTGCCCCAGTGCCAGAGGTGTTTTCTCAGGACCCTGTCTTTTTGCCGTTTTCTTTGTAAACGCCTCCGATGTATTTATTATCCCAGTATTTTGTTATTTATGTGTTGTAGCATGTTCGTGGTTCCCAAATTTTGTGCGACGGATCCGTTTTTCCTTTAGTCTCTGTTATGTGAGCAGTTTTACCGCTGTTAGTTTTGTTTTAATTTTTTTTCTCTCACAACATGTTTTTGAGGAGATTTCTTTCCCCGAGTCACTGCTGCGTATATATTTTCACGGCATAGATTTTTATTCGCGCAGCATCGTAACAGCAGACTCACAGCAGCAACCACTCGACCTCGAGCACTTTTACAAATCCTTGAGCACATTTTTGCGCCTAACTAACCACACTCGAGGGCACCACAATCTTAGTAAGAGAGATTTGTGAGTGTTCATTCGAGCGCGAGCTGCCCCAGCACACCCACAGCAGTCAGCCTCGATGCCGCGCTTAATCCACGTGATCGCCGCCGCCGCGAAGAGCTAACACTCGAGCGGCAGCATCACGACGGTCATCCAGGATCATCGCGCACAGGAGCACGGAGAACCCCAGCAGCACCGCCAAACCTCCACACACCAGGACCACATACCAGTCCGGCATTGCCTCCGCCATTAGAGCCTCATCTCGAGCTCCTGCTAACAGCAATGGAAGAGAAGGAAGGAGGAGTAGGAACGAGGCCAGGTGTGAGGAAGAAGAGAGGAGCACCACGATCGTTTTATAGCCCGAGATCGGTGTACGGTGGGCGAGGTCCACCAGCGCCACTCGTCGCTCGACCGCCGGTGTTCGGAGGCAAGTCCGCGAGCAGTGCCGACAGCGCACTGGCCCGCGAGGTGAGTGCACGCTGCACCGGCAGCTAGCACGCCGCGCACTACCACGGTACGGCCTCGATGCCCTACGAGCTAGGCATCGCCGGTGGAGGAAGCGCGGGAGAGCGCGCGAGAGAGAAGAGAGAGCCAGAGGTAGGAGAAGAGGCCGACAGTGGGCCCTGGGTCCACCTGTCAGCCAAAGAGAGCACTGTGCTCTCGGGTGCGACCAACGTATTTTGGTAATTTAGAATTTATTCTAAATTACTGTATCTGCGTAGAAATATCTCGTTTTTCCTAACCGTGGATTTTTCCACACTACGCTGGTGTACCACACTGTGGTTTTACACCACTTATTGCCCTCTCACTGTAGCCGTTTTGTTTTTGTGCAATTGAAGGATTTCTTTGATAAAAACAGCTTTTGTTCAAAACAGCTTTTAACAAATCTCGAGGACGAGATTTTTCTTAAGGGGGGTAGTGTTGTGACACCCAAATTTTTTGACCTTGTTTTATTTATTAAAATGTTGCCAGGAAATAAAACTTTTCCATTTTGTCAAGATTTACCCTTTGTGATTTTGGATTTTTGCCTCTAGTGGAAAAAAAACTTCAAAGAGTATTGCTGGACTTGAATACTCTCTAATAAAACAATTCTTTATCAATGGATTTATTTTGCATAATTATTTTTCCATGAGCTATTTTTAAAAAAATGACCTTTCATAAATTTGGAGCTCCTTTTTGCACAACAACCATTTGATAAATGCTTTTAAAAATTCCACCAAAATTTGGGGATGTCATGTGATGTTTCCACATCACTTTTATGCAAAAATACCTTTTGGCCATTGGAGATTTTGAGCTCTACACCAACTTTTCCAATCTGGTCCAGTAGGCACTTTTGCACTACAACCCATTTAAATGTTTCTTGAAAAATTCTTCCAAGTGTTTGGAGATGTCAGGGGATGCATACAATTCATCTTCATGCAAGAACCCAGTGATGTTCTTCGAAAAATTTGAGTGAATCATCTTCATTTCTATTCTGGTCCAGTTTGGTGATTTGTACTTCAACCCCATTTTATTTTGCTCTAGTACCTTTGAGCTTTTTCCTACCTATAGTCCTCCCTACCAAACTCTTAAGTCCAGGAGATTGGACCCATTGGAGTATTTTTGGTTCATGCAATGTCAGCCTTTAGTTTCTGCCCAAAACTGGTTTTCTCAAAATCTTGCACTAACAAGTTTCTGGTTTTGCCCATATGATCTTGCCTTCATCATCCACACCTAAAGAGACCCTGATCTGGAGATTTTGGCCACTCCAAGAGTTGCCTAAGTGCATTTGGCATTCTGTCGAGCACTTGGTGTGCACAGTCTATTTTGGCATGAGTTCTTTGTTTGCACTGTGATCTTACTCCAATGACCCAGCAACCTTGTCCACTGAACTCCTAGCTGTCTCTATCCTAGTCCTGTTATTTACCAGCCCCACCCTCGCGCTCTAGACCGCCCTGGCATTTCGTCGAGCAGGTTCCGTGCGTGCTCTGGGCGCGCCCAGAGCGCACGTTTTGCACGCGCGCGCACTGAGCCGCCGCGCCGCACTGCCGCACTCGACGCGACCCGTCCCTGGCCCCTGCTCCACCGCTGAACCGCGCACTAGCTCGCCCCCTCTCCACGCCATCTCTGGCGCCCTGCAGCACCACTGGCAGCGCCCTTGGCGGCACGCCGGTGTCGGCAGCGACCCCTGCCATGTTCGGCACCGCCCAAACCACACTAGCACGCCAGCTGCCCCTGTGAATAGCTCGATCTTATCCCGAAGCTCGTCGGCACGCGTTCGTCGCCGCCACGGCGCCCTGCAGCTACAGAAACGGCGACTCGTCGTCGTTCTTATCCTCCGCTGCGGAGCCAGCCCGGCGCGCCTATTTAAAGGGTCCCCGAACTCATTCAAGACCTCGGGCGACCTCAGACCCTCCCCGTAGAGCTTCCCAAGCAGTGGATCGACCCGTAGAGACCGTCTTCACCAACTCCGGCCAGTTCGGACGCCGCCAAACTCCGGTGCAATACGTCGCAGCCAGCCACTCTTTCGCCCAACCAACGCCACCAGTAACTTCCCCTTGTCCTAGCGGAGCTGCCCAACTACCCAACCTCGATGGGAGACCACCGGAGCCCAAAAAACACTTCACCACCGTAGCCCCCTCCGCCGCGGAGCTCGCCGCCGGCGATTTCTTCCACCCCCGACGACCCAGCGACCACCAAGAGGACCGCCTCGGTCTGGCCGGTCCATCCCCACCCTCAGATGCCCTCGAGGAGCCGCCGTTCGTCGCCGGCGATCGCCGGAGCCCCGCTCCCATCGGGCAGAGAAGAGGAGGGAGGGGGAAGAACGGTCAAACCTGACGAGTGGGCCCTTTGGACCCACTGTCAATGACCCGCGCGGCCGTTCTCTCTCTGTTTAAGTGAAAGCACAGAGTTCCGAGTACGTCTTCTCTGCTTCGAAAGCGTATTCCCCTCGAAACGTTTTCTTTTCTGTTTTTATTTAAAAACAAAGTTTTGACCAGACTTTGACCAGCTATAACTTTTAAAATAAAACTCCAAATGAGTTGATTCTTTTTCCTACCTCTATCAAATTTCACCTAGTTTATTTTAAGATTTATTTCAAAAATATTAGAGACAACTTTTTGTACTGTGTTTGAAATATTTGTTATTTGGATATTTTGCAAAATAGGGATAATGGAGAGGAGAGAAAGCTTTCAAAAAGGGCATCCTTTGCATACTCTCGAAGGCAAGCATTTCTGAACTCTGGCATAATATTCTGTTGTGGCGTTCTGATACGATTGCAACACCATTTGACTTGGAGTATGTGTTATCGTTATGTAACGATAAAGTCTCGTGCATGAGTATTTTTTGGAGTTGTTTTGTGGTCAGCAATGGATACGATAGTGTTTTGGATCATCCTCGTGAGCTCCTCATGCATACTGGAAGGAAGCCGGGAAAGTCGTGGTCTTGAGTAGACACGAGCTTGTCCCTAGTCCCTCGTCGAGACGAGTATATCCGGTATGGCATGGTGAGGCTTGATGAATGGTGATTTATTCCACTAAGGGTGATATTGTTGGAGGATACTTGGACCACCTGAGTCGGTCGTAGGTCGAGTCTTGGTCAGTAGCTTCCCTATCTGTTGGTACCACCACTTGTCCCTGTCGCAGACGGGGTATGGTTCAGTAAGTTGTCAACCCCTTACCAAAGCACACACCGTACAGAGAGGCCATAGTGGAAGATACCGGAGGCCTCCGGTAGGCATGCCACTTGGTCCGGGGGCATGGGTGTTTCTGGTTGGGACCGAGAGGGGGGCACCCCTTAGAGCGCGCATATAGAAATTTGATCCCATGTTACGTCGAGGTTGTAGCCTCCCCACTTAGAGTTTTGCCTGGCAGGTGTCGTGGGTGATTCCAGACATCGGTGAGTTAAGCTGGTGTGTGCAGGTCAGGCGTGTTTTCAATTAAAAGGCCGTAGGCGGAATTAGTCCCGATGGACTAAGTAAATCCGTTACTCGTGGGAAAATAGTACTCCCTCTGCAGAGGATATATCCTGTTCGATAGCCATGTTCTTGAGTAAGGACCACAGTCTGAGTTGAATCTTGTAACGGTTTTCGGATGGAGACATGGCTAACTGGATCGTAGTAACGGTATTCGGATGGAGAACGAATTAGCTAGAACTCGGTGACGGTCTTCGGATGGAGAAACGGCTAGACTAGATTTGTGTTTATGACCTGTAACATTTGAGGATCATGCTTTAATTTTGTTATAATTATGGACTAACCATTTACATTATGTATTTTATTGAGTATCCCTGGGATGGCTCTACCTCCTGGATGCTCACTGTGATTATTCTTTTATAAGCCCTTTATGTGGTGCCGCTCAGACGCCCGACTGCGGCATGCTTGCTGTTTATTTTTCTTTTATAAGCCCTTTATGTGGTGTCGCTCAGACGCCCGACTGCGGCATGATTACTCTTGCATTTTCCTCTCGGGGGGTCAATCAGACACTCGCTTGGCCCTCAGTACTTTACTTTGGGATTTCGGGAGGACTACCGCCCGACTTCTCTTTTGTTTCCCATGCATCATTAACTCTATGTCTGATTGCACTTGTTAATCTGTTCTCATGCATCGTGTTTACATTTGTTATATCTTATGCTCGAACTATCTTGCGAATACTTTCATAGTACTCACCCACGTACTGCATGTTCATATTATCTCTGCATGCAAGCAATGCAGACTTTCGTGGCAGACGTTGTGATCATAATTATTTCGGAGCAGGACTGTCCCTTATTATATTATACCCATGTTCTTAATGTTTGCGAGTACATTCAAAAGTACTCACTGGCTTGTCCCTGGCTATTGTCTTGGCCAGATTTTCGCGCATGGAGCTAAGCATCGTGGTGACAACCTTGGAGCCTACGTGTTGACGATAGTAGCCTCGTGAAGATAGGAGTTATCCTGGTCAGCTATTCTAGTGGGAAATGGAGTTCCATAGACACAGATGTACCCAACCGCTTCCGCCCTCAACTATTAGAAACCAAGTGTTGTACTCCTAGGCCTCAATGGTCTTGTACTATATATTTTTGTACCTTGCTTGGAATTCTTGTATCAAGTTGGTGGCTCATCAGCTAACAGTAATGATGGGGCTGGTGAGCACAAAGGCCGTTTTTCTGGGAGATTATTATCCCAAAATTTAGGTCGTGACAGGGATGCCCCGGAAGGCATCCCCTCTTTCGTCCTCATCCATCGGTAACTTTACTTGGAGCTATATTTTTATTCACCACATGATATGTGTTTTGCTTGGAGCGTCTTATATGATTTGAGTCTTTGCTTTATTTTACCACAATCATCCTTGCTGTACACACATTTTGAGAGAGACACACATGATTTGGAATTTATTAGAACACTCTATGTGCTTCACTTATATCTTTTGAGCTATATAGTTTTTGCTCTAGTACTTCACTTATATCTTTTAGAGCACGGCGGTGGTTTATTTTATACAAACTATTGTTCTCTCATGCTTCACTTATATTATTTTGAGAGTCCTACAAAACAGCATGGTAATTTTCTTTAATTGCGAAATTAGTCCTAATATGATAGGCGTCCAAGATTAGTAAAAACTTTCTTATAAGTGCGTTGAATACTAAGAGAAGTTTGATGCTTGATAATTGTTTTGAGATATGAAGATGGTGATATTAGAGTCATGCTAGTTGAGTGGTTATGAATTTGAGAAATACTTGTGTGGAGTCGGTCTACTTGTCACGGACGTGATGCCTATATACATGATCATACCTAGATATTCTCATAACTATGCTCAATTCTATCAATTGCTCGACAGTAATTCTTTTACCGATCATAATACTTATGCTATCTTGAGAGAAGCCACTAGTGAAACCTATGGCCCCGGGTCTATTTTCCATCATATTAATCTCCCGTCAACAAGCTATTTATTTCGCCGTTTATTTTGCTTTCTTTACTTTTACTCTTTACCATAAAAATACCAAAAATATTATCTTATCATCTCTATCAGATCTCACTCTCGTAAGTGACCGTGAAGGGATTGACAACCCCTTTATCGCGTTGGTTGGGAGGTTCTTATTTGTTTGTGTAGGTGCGTGGGACTCGAGCGTGGTCTCCTACTGGATTGATACCTTGGTTCTCAAAAACTGAGGGAAATACTTACGCTACTTTACTGCATCACCCTTTCCTCTTCAAGGGAAAACCAACACTGTGCTCAAGAGGTAGCACTGTACGGCACACATACTAGGATCAACACTCCCCCTATATTTTATAGACAAGGCATACGTTGCAACAATAAAGCTACCACTAAGCAAGATAATAACTAAGAGCATAAAGTAAAGAGCACAAGATAGCATAGGCTCAATAAGGTATGCTAGAGTGCATATGTCTTACACCATATGATATAAATGTCTCACAAGCACAAACCAAACCAAAGCAAACGAGGTTCAACGGAACGAAAGCAAAGCGAAAAGAAGAAACACGACACAAACTCGCAAATCCTACACTGTCTCCCCCTTGTCAGACTCGGCAGCGGGGATGGTCTCCTCCTTGTCCTCCTCAAAATCGAAACACCAAAAAGGCAGAGAGGACACCTACGACACAAGTGGTGGCTCAAGCTATAGCGATCACTCGCCACGTTCCTCGTCAGACTCGGCAGCGGGGATGGTCTCCTCCTTGTCCTCCTCAGAATCAGTCCACTCGTAGCCCTGCTTCCACTACAAGAAATATGTCAACTTGTGACCCTCACTATTGGTCCCTGAAAGGTCATTGATTTTCATTTGCGACCTTTTTTTGACAAAAAACAGATGGTCAAAAGCTGGCGGTCGTAAACTGAAATTAACGACCTTCTATGTGAGAAGGTCGTAGACGTTTATGACCAAAACAGAAGGTCATTGAACCCATGACCTTTTGTTTTGGTCACTGGCTGTCTGCCCAGGCCACGTCGGATCCGACGTGGCAAAGTTGCGACCAATTGAAAATGTCAAAAATTAAAATCGGCCCGGTCCAATTGGGTGTTTATATGGGCCGAGCCCATTAATTCAGCTAATTTAGTGTATTTTTTCTGTCAATTTTTGTTAGCTTCATGGGCCAAGCCCAACATCGCAGCCTTTTTATATTCACAATTCAGCCTTTTTATATTCTAGGTCGTGGCCTTTTAATATTCAATTTCTTATTATTTTCGCCCTTCTCTACCGTGTTTTTTCCATTAAATAAACAGCTCCAGTCCAACTTTGTTTGGGCCATGGCCGATTCAGGCCCAGTACTATTTTCTGTCATATTCAACCCATATCAAGTAGCATGTACACAATTTCAATATCATCATGTCATTTAAAGCACCATTTACACAGGGAATACAACATTTAATTACACAGGAATACATCATCTACACAATTTGCCTTAACTTACTACATCACATTGTTCAACTCGTATTAGCACATCTAGTACTGTCCTACAAGAACATAACATTGTTCAACTCGTACAAGTAGTACAAACTTCATTGTTCCCTCTGATGTGCTCCAGATGCGACAACTTGCCTTCCTACAAGAACATAACATTACATGAATTGATCAATCAAGGAGGAAAGGGAAAAAATAGGCTCAAAGCATCACACACACAAATAAAAACATAATACATTAATGTATAATGTAATAAATAAATATGTATAATCAGGGCAATTTCTAGCCAACATGCGTACATGAATCAGAGTAGAACTAGCAAGAGGTATGATTTGCGACAAACAACAAGTATCAGTCAAAGCAGTACCAAGTAACTGGCAGCAAGCTCTCAAACAGGCAATGCTAATGTTTTGGCACAATTGCTAGAAGTACATGTTATTTTGGCAAAGTGAGTAAGAGCTATGATATTTTCCTACATGTACTTTCTGATTTTCTTAGTCATATAGTGATCTGCTCATTTCAGTTCTATCTACTCACCCCATTCACATGCAACATAAGAAGCTGGTGTAGAGCGCCATCTTAACCACATTCGCAGCAACGGAAGCAACATAAACTGGTGTAGAGAAAGAGGCTTCAGCAAGGAGGCGCAAGCTCCACCCTTGCATCTGGTGGCACCTGCAGGGAGGGAGAGAGACTAAGAAGCAAGCAAATAAAAACTGAAATTCAGGGCAACCAAGCAAGCAAATAAAACACCTAGTAAAAAAGCAAATTAGTTGCCATCTCACAGCAAAAGGTGGATAAATCAGTTGTCATATCGTAGCAAAAGGTGGATACATCAGTTGCCATCTCACAGCAAAAGGCAAATTAGCTATGCAAGGGACAAAACAAAAAACATATTTTAAGAACACAATACAATGGCTCAATGCCTGAATCTTTTTCGCTTACGATAGGAGATTTTACAAAAAAGAATACAAGGTGCCTCTGAACAGTAGCAGAGCAGGTCTAGAGCATTTACGTGTCAGTTGCGGATAGCAAATTACACATTTGATGGGGCAATCTAAGCATAAAAATAAAGGAGAAACCAAATATGCACATGGGTAAAACGGATCAGAACTTACATCATCCAACAACAAACTGTAGCGGTAACAACCAGAGTCAAATGGAATCTGCATAACAATAGGCAAAGAACATTAGTTAACAGGTTATACAAAAATTAATGGATGCATATAAACGACTGCAAAAGTAGACGCATCCGAGAATGTGACAGAGTCCAAGGTTCTCCAGGCACACACAAATTCGTCTTTGCTAAATAATGAACGTAGAATGAAGAATACATTGACACATAGCACGAACCATGGACACACGTTAGTATGTAACCTGTCTACTCAGTAGGTGCCAATTTAGATGCACTGAATCGACACCAACTTGGGCGAACTGGTGGTATGTGCAGAAACAGTGAAACATTGCAAAAGCTCCTCTTTCCCCAAATTGCGTGGTGAGGAACCAGCCTATGCCCCCAATTCGTCCTGCGGAGGTAACTAGCGGCAATGACTCGAAGCATTAGCACACAACATCGCCCCGACGATCCAGACACTCTCTCTAGACTCTACCAAACCCCCGACCGGACATCACGCGACGCTCTACAGAACACCGCCGCTGGAATCGGATTGTCGGCGTGAGGCAAGCGAGCGACCTACCAGGAAGCCGCGGAAGCTGGTCTGGATGCGGATGGCCGCCCACTCCTTCCTGATGACGTGGAAGTCCTTGGGCGACGCGTGCACCACATTCGCGACGACGGAGCTGAGCGCGTCGGCGGCAATGGAGGACGTCTCGGAGATCTCCGAGGCGGCCGGCGACGTGGCGCCCTCTGCCCGCCCGACGAGCTCTGACACCGGGGAGAAGCAGCCCCCTCGCTGCAGCAGCTGCTGGCCGCTCTCGGCCAGCGTGTAGCCCGCTGCACCTGGATTGCGCCCCTCCCAGTCGACCTCGAGGTCGGAGAGAGACGGATCTTGCAGCTCTGGATCTGCGAGGAGGGGAGGGGGAGGCCCGGCGGCGAGCTATTGTGGGAGGATGTGGTCTGAATCAGGGAGAAGGGGGCGGGGGCGACGGCAGCGGCGGGAATGGATCTCCTTGCCGCGGCGGGATGGGGAAGGAGGGGGCGGTGACGGGGGGCCGTCGTCGTCGATCTGGATCGGGGAGAGGGATTGGGGTGGGTGGCGGATCGGGAGTGAAAGAATGGAGGCGGGGGAGGGAGGAATGAGAGAAAGAATGGAGGCGGGGGGTGGGTGGAAAATGTCCATGAGGACAGACCTAGGGTTTCGGCTCGGGTGGGTTTGGGCCGTTGGATCCGGAAGCATCCGACGGTGGTTGATGCGTGATCCGCGTGATATGCCCATGGTCCAATCAGAACGCAGCAAACCATTTAATGACCTTATGACAATATAAATTGGTCATGATCGATTCAAGATAAAAAATTTCATTCCATTTTTCAGTGCTCAAAATGAGTTTTTTTGTGAAAGTCCTATGAAATATTTGTTCAAATGATCTCATATTGTGCACAATGGTGCATCTTGGAATTTCAAACAATGTTGCCTAAGGGTGTTTTCATTTTCTTTGCACGGAAAATTCATTTTCCATTTTTCGAGTGCCCGAAAAGAGGTTTTTTGTGAAGGACCTACCATATATTTGTTGCAAAATTGTACCAAATCAATTTTCTAAAATACTAGGACATATTTAATGCACAATTGACCAAATGGTTGGGTGTAAAAAAATTTGTTCCACCTCTCGTGAAAAAGACAAATTTTCGCCGATTCAGCTGGAAGCGGGTCAAATTTGAACTGTAGCTACCTCATAGTTTGCTCTTTATTTTTTCCAAAAATCATTTCTAGGTACATAAGTATATATTTAATCAGAGAAACACCAAAAAAATTCCAAGATTCAACCACTAGCTAGGAACAGTTATTCCCGCCATTTTGACCGCATTTTGAAACGGGCATAAAAATTTAAAAAAAATCAAAAAATTGGAAAACCTTCGCATTGTTTCATTATATGTGGCCAAGTTCCCATGAAAAATAACAAACTTTTAATACAGCAATTATTTTAGAAAAGTGTTCTCATAAACGAGCTATCATGCGTGAAGATTCATGGCTTTCAAGCCAAATGATTAATCTTATGGCCACATTCATGGCATAGTTTCTTCAAATGATCTCATATTGTGCACAAGGGTACATCTTGGAATTCCAAACAATGTTGCCTAAGGAAGTTTTCATTTTCTTTGGACGAAAAAACCATTTTCCATTTTTTGAGTGCCCAAAAGGAGGTTTTTTTGTGAAGGACCTCCCAAATAATTGTTGCAAAATTGGACCAAATCAATTTTATAAAATACTAGGCCATATTTAATGCACAATTGACCAAATGGTTGGGTGTAAAAAGTTTTGATCCACCTCTCGTGAAAAAGACAAATTTCCGCCGATTCAGTTGGAAGTGGGTCAAATTTGAACTGTAGTTGCCTTGTAGTTTGCTCTTTATTTTTTCCAAAAATCATTTCTAGGTACATAAGTATCTATTTAATCATAGAAACACCAAAAAAATTCCAAGATTCAACCACTAGCTAGGAACGGTCATTCCCGCCGTTTTGACCGCATTTTGAAACGGGCATAAAAAATTCAAAAAAAACAAAAAATTGGGAAACCTTCGCATTGTGTTATTATATGTGGCCAAGTTCCCAGGAAAAATAATAAACTTATAATAAGGCAATTATTTTAAAAAAGTGTTCTCAGAAACGAGCTATCACGTGTGGAGATCAATGGCTTTCAAGCCAAATGATCAATCTTATGGCCACATTCATGGCATAGTTTGTTCAAATGATCTCATATTGTGCACAAGGGTGCATCTTGGAATTCCAAACAATGTTGCCTAAGGAAGTTTTCATTTTCTTTGGACGAAAAACCATTTTCCATTTTTCGAGTGCCCAAAAGGAGGTTCTTTTGTGAAGGACCTCCCAAATAATTGTTGCAAAATTGGACCAAATCAATTTTACAAAATACTAGGCCATATTTAATGCACAATTGACCAAATGGTTGGGTGTAAGAAGTTTTGATCCACCTCTCATGAAAAGGACAAATTTCCGCCGATTCAGTTGGAAGCGGGTCAAATTTGAACTGCAGCTGCCTCATAGTTTGCTATTTATTTTTTCCAAAAATCATTTCTAGTTACATAAGTACCTATTTAATCATAAAACATGGTTTGGTGGCGATACATCGAGGTTTGGGTGGCGGCCGAGGGCCCCAACTCTAGAGCGCGTAAACTCGCATGCCCGCCGCATGGTCACCGCATGACCGTGGCGTTGTCATGTGTTTTGGGCGGCCTAGGCATGTCTAGTGGGTTGGGCACTCCCCAGGTAGGTGCTAGGAAGAAAATTACAACATAAGATTCTCACGAGGAGACCGATCGATGCTCAAACATGAATTAGCAGCCAAGTGTTTGATTAGCGGTACGGGAAATGTACATGGCTAATGGGCGTGAGTTTTGGCTGAGGATGATCAGTTACTAAGAAGACCGTCTTCACAAATTTTCAGCTCAAAACGAGGAGCCTAGGTTGTACTTGCTTTGCAAAGTACCACACTGGACATAAATACGAATGTTGAAGCTGGGCTCGAAATAATGAATAGATTGAGCTGGCATTTGGTGTAGGATGGTAATTTGGACATAGGAAAGCACTGTAGAAAATGGATACTATTTGGACATGCCAAAGTGGTACTTCCTTCACAAAGTGCTGCTCTGAACAGAATAGGAAAATGAATATTGTTGAATTATTTTTTAACTAAGAAAGGAAGGTTTTTGACATATTTGATGAATATATGATCCAAACAATTTATGAGAATTTTTTGGGAATTTTTGGAATAACAGAAATATAGGTTGCTTCACAACCTAGGGCAAAAATTGACACATGGACATGACACATAGGCAAAACTGATGAGATGGCGCCTAGTCATCGCAACCCACCACAATTTACAAGGCTATGACCATATATATTGGTCGTTAACAACTAGAAATAAGGTAGCGGACTAGCGCTGTTTGCTTTATGACCATTTCATGTAAGGAAATTACGACCTTTCTGACCAAAATGGTCGCAATGGTTTAGGGTTTGGAGCCCCCCGGACAGCTTTTGACCAATTGGTCTCAAATGGTCATAGATCTATGACCAATTCTTCCAGGGTCACTGACAGAAGGTCACTAGTTGACATATTTCTTGTAGTGTTCGCCATCCATTCTGCCTCAGGCGTGATGTGCTTCTCAGACCCGCTAGATATCTCCTCGCCGAACGTCATCAAGATCCACTTGTCGCGGCGGCGACTCTCCTTCTGAGCAACATGAGACCTGTACTGCCCCTTGGCCTGCATGCAGAACAAAGCGTTCATCTTGTTCTTAGCCTTCTTAGCCCAAGAGGGCTCAGAAGATGAAGGCGAGTAGCCAGCAGAGCTGTCCTCATCAGCGTCCACCTCCTCAATCTCATCCTCATCCACATCCATCTGAGTAGCCGCTGCCTCAGCACGGGTAGTAGTGTTGGCCCACTAGGTCTTGACACGGAGCTTGTGAAGGAAATATGCCCTAGAGGCAATAATAAAGTTATTATTTATTTCCTCATATCATTATAAATGTTTATTATTCATGCTAGAATTGTATTAACCGGAAACATAATGCATGTGTGAATACATAGACAAACACAGTGTCACTAGTATGCCTCTACTTGACTAGCTCGTCGATCAAAGATGGTTGAGTTTCCTAGCCATAGACATGAGTTGTCATTTGATTAACGGGATCACATCATTAGGAGAATGATGTGATTGACTTGACCCATTCCGTTAGCTTAGCACTTGATTGTTTAGTTTACTGCTATTACTTTCTTCATGACTTATACATGTTCCTATGACTATGAGATTATGCAACTCCCGATTACCGGAGGAACACTTTTTGTGCTACCAAACGTCACAACGTAACTGGGTGATTATAAAGGTGCTCTACAGGTGTCTCCGATGGTACTTGTTGATTTGGCATAGATCGAGGTTGGGATTTGTCACTCTAATTGTAGGAGAGGTATCTCTGGGCCCTCTCGGTAATGCACATCACTATAAGCCTTGCAAGCAATGTGACTAATGAGTTAGTTATGGGATGATGCACTACGAAATGAGTAAAGAGACTTGCTGGTAACGAGATTGAGCTAGGTATTAAGATACCGACGATCGAATCTCGGGCAAGTAACATACCGATGACAAAGGGAACAACGTATATTGTTATGCGGTTTGACCGATAAAGATATTCGTAGAATATGTAGGAACCAATATGAGCATCCAGGTTCCGCTGTTGGTTATTGACCGGAGACGAGTCTCGGTCATGTCTACATAGTTCTCAAACCCGTAGGGTCCGCACGTTTAAAGTTCTGTGACGATCCGTATTATGAGTTTTTGTGTTTTGATGTACCGAAGGTAGTTCGGAGTCCCGGATATGATCACAGACATGACGAGGAGTCTCGAAATGGTCGATATGTAAAGATCGATATATTGGATGACTATGTTCGGACCTCGGAAGTGTTTCGGGAGGTTTCGAACATATACCGGAGTACCGGGGGGTTACCGGAACGCCCCCAGGGAGTATATTGGGCCTAATGGGCCTTAGTGGAGAAGAGGAGGGGCGGCCAGGGCAGGCCGCATGCCCCCTCCCCATCTAGTCCGAATTGGACAAGGAGGGGGGCGGCGCCCCCTTTCCTTCCCCTCTCTCTCCTCCTTCCCCTCTCTCTCCTACTCCTACTAGGAAAAGAGGAGTCCTACTCCTGGTGGGAGTAGGACTCCCCCCTTGGCGCGCCCTCCTCCTTGGCCGGCCGCCATCCCCTAGCTCCTTTATATACGGGGGCAGGGGGCACCCTAGCACACACAAGTTGAGCATTGATCTCTCCCAGCCGTGTGCGGTGCCCCCCTCCACCATAATCCACCTCGGTCATATCGTAGCGGTGCTTAGGCGAAGCCCTGCGACGGTAGCTTCATCAACATCGTCACCACGCCGTCGTGCTGACGAAACTCTCCCTCAAGCTCTACTGGATCGTGAGTTCGCGGGACATCACCGAGCAGAACGTGTGCTGAACGCGGAGGTGCCGTACGTTCGGTACTGAGGATTGGCCGATCGTGAAGACGTACGACTACATCAACCGCGTTGTCATAACGCTTCTGCTTAACGGTCTACGAGGGTACGTGGACGACACTCTCCCCTCTCGTTGCTATGCATCACCATGATCTTGCGTGTGCGTAGGATTTTTTTTGAAATTACTACGTTCCCCAACAGCTTGATGGGCTCATGACGAGTCCAGTCAGGGGCAAGAAACTCATCATCAGGATAGAGCTTCTCCAAAGTCTTCGAGATCAACAGAAACAGGTAAGGTCCATAGATGGGTACTTTACGGTTGAACACCGCAAACCGAAGCTCACACCAAATGATATGTGAGACATCAAGTGGTTGCGTCTGAGAATGACGCGCCTCCTCACAAATGAGCATCATATCCACAAGATAGGCATGCACCTTGTCCTTGTCACCAATGCATGGAAAGATGGAGTTGCGGAAGATGGGATACATGATGTCAAGGAATGAGTTCAGCACCCACGCCTTCTTGCCACTGGGAAGCAACTTCTCAACATAGTAGGGCTGAAACTTGTTCTTGTTGGCTGACTCGGGATTGGCATGAGGGCGTACACCAATGGGCGTGTTGAGCCCCTCATCAGGAACCTGAAGCGAATCCATGAAGTCCTTCCATGTAGCAGTCATCCGCTGTCCATTGGTCATCCAGGTCATGGTCCGTTCCTCAATAGGATGGAAATGTACCGAGGCAAAGAACTGAGCTACAATCTCAAGGTCAAAGTCTAGGTGGAAAGAGATCACATCCTCAATGCCAAACTGCTCCACCAAATCCAAAGCCTCACCAAAATAGGCACGATGCTTATCCTGCCTCATATGATTCATGTCAATCCAGTGCACATCCACATAGATGTTCTGCTAGGCCTTGATCACATCCAGATAAATGAGATTCCGCTGCTTGGTCCAGAACAGGTCATTCCCTCTGAAGTTGGCACGAGGACTCACATAGGGGTTGATCTTCCTTCGAGTGACAAACTCAGCAAGGGGTATCTCATCCATGCCCATGGAGGGCTCCTTGTTCTTGGTGGCGGTGGTCTTCGTCTTGCGTTGGGGGGCATTGGAGCCCTCTGGAGCTTCATCTTGGTTGCGCAAACGCTTGGAGCCCGTGTCATGGCTTGGATTGGAACGGCGTGCATGGGCACCAAAGCCACCACCTATGACACAAAAACACAAAAACACACAAGAGAAGCGAGAAGGATCAATGCAATGGCCACAGCAAAATAGGTGAAACAAGTAGAACTAGCATTGTGTAATTGCCACTTGAGAAATTTGACACCAAGTAGTACCGCATGTATGCGCGGAACTAAAATTTTAGTACCGCTCCTAGTAACGGTAGTACCCCGCTAGGATGGCATGGTAGTACTGCGCCGTGGAGTGGAAGTAAAATTTTAGTGCCGCGCCTCGCGCGGTAGTACCGCTCCTGAGGATCGGTAGTACCGTACGAGCGGTAGTACCGCAAGGGTGGTGTGGTAGTACCGCACGGAGCCAGATCCGAACCACAAACGGATCTGAGCACAACCGTGACAACGGAGCGGTACTACGGTTGATCAAATCTACCAAGGGGCAACATACCAAGTACCAATTCTACGCATTACTACTCTCGTACATCCTACTCTTGCAAAGATTTGGCCTAAAATCTCAAGAACAACATGCATCTCCCCAAAAACCTAGAAACGAAAGAACGAACCAAAGAGAGAGGGATTTGGGGAGAAACCTTGTTCCATGGCAAGAGGATGTGGTGGGCAACGATCCCACTGGACGGAATGCGAGGAGAGCGGCCGGAGATGGAGATCCGGTGAGGTTCTCCGGCGCCATTCTTGGGCAAGAGAGAGAGAGAGAGAGAGAGAGAGAGAGAGAGACGGCGTGGGGAAAAAGAGTTGAATGGGTATGGGGGAGTTGGAACTCCCCCTGGCCGCTCTTAACCCCCACGCGCTCGCAACTGCGCGGTAGTACCGCATGTCATCGCGGTAGTACCGCCCGGGCGGAAGTACCGCACAGTGGGCGGTAGTACCGCTCCTCCAGCGGCAGTAAAAAAATACTGCCGTGCTGGGTGCGGTAGTACCGTGTGCAGCTCCTGCGGTAGTACCGTGGCAAGCCGCGGTAGTACCATGTGCCCAGGAAAATGCAAGTTTCAAAAATAGAGAAGAAAAGGGCCTTTGCAATGCAACCTTCAAGCGAACGGACACACCAAAGAGCTAACCCACGAGAGAACACACGCAAGCTCGGCACGAAGAAAGAAAAGCAAGAGACAACGAGGACTAAACACGCGACACAACCTCTCTAAAGAGAGGGCGGTGGCCGGAGCCACCTATGTTTGAGTCAATTGGTATGGCACCGCGAAGAATTATCCTTGGGCCCATGACCAAAACTCATCTTTGAAGCACAAGTACCAGCAACAATGGCTAATGTGAAAGAGTTGATCAATTTATGCATAATGGGGGGAGGGAGAGTTCATTGAGAGAACAACACTCCCCCTATGTCCATGCCTACACCTAAACAAGATATAAAGTTGAGTATGGTGGGGTGTGCAAGGGTTCAAGCAACATTGCTCGAATCAATGATATTTAGCTCATGCCTTAACTCGCGAAATCTTGCTTCATCCAAGGGCTTCGTGAAAATATCTGCAAGGTTATCATGAGTGTTGACATAGTTGAGCTCGATCTCCCCTTGCCTAATGTGATCCCGGATGAAGTGATACCGAATCTCAATATGCTTCGTCTTGAAGTGTTGAACCGGGTTGAGAGAAATCTTGATGGCACTTTCATTATCACACCAAAGAGGCACTTTGTCACAAATGACACCGTAATCAATTAAAGTTTGCCTCATCCATAGAAGTTGTGCACAACAACTACCGACAGCCACATACTCCGCTTCGGTGGACGAGAGAGACACACAACTTTGCTTCTTGGAAGACCAACTCACCAAAGAGCAACCAAGAAATTGGCACCCCCGGATGTGGACTTCCTATCCACTTTGTCTCCCTCACAATCGGAGTCCGAATAGCCCACAAGGTTGAAGTTAGATCCTCTTGGATACCATTAAGCCAAAGTTTGGGGTATGAGCCAAATATCGAAAGATTCGCTTGACCTCCATAAAGTGGCTTTCCTTAGGTGCGGCTTGAAACCATGCACAAATTCCCACACTCAACATGATATCCGGTCTAGATGCACAAAGGTAAAGCAAGGAGCCAATCATGGAGTGATATACTTTTTGATCCACCGCTTTACCATTGGGATCTATGTCAAGTTGGCATTTGACGGGCATTGGAGTGGAATCCGGCTTGACATCACTTAGCTTGAATCTCTTGAGCATGTATTGAGTGTATCTGGCTTGGTTGATGAAGTTTCCTTCTCTTTGTTGCTTGACTTCGAACCCGAGAAAGAACTTCAACTCTCCCATCATGGACATCTTGAACTTGGAGGTCATAAGTGCGGCAAATTCCTCATTGAAAGCTTTGTTAGGGGAACCAAAGATAATATCATCAAGATATACTTGGCACACAAACAACTCCCCTTTGCCCTTCTTAGTAAAAAGACTGGGGTCGATTTTCCCAATTTCAAAACCGCGATCTTGCAACAACTCCGTAAGGTGGTCATACCACACACGTGGGGCTTGCTTAAGGCCATAGAGTGCCTTATCAATTTGATACACATGATCGGGAAAATAGGGATCCTCGAACCCGGGGGGGGGGGGGTTGTTTGACATATAACAACTCATTAATAGGACCATTAAGAAAAGCACTCTTCACATCCATTTGTTGCAACTTAAAGTTATGCTGAGAAGCATAAGCAATCAACATGCGAATGGATTCAAGGCGAGCAACGGGAGCAAAGGTTTCGCCGTAGTCGATACCCTCGACCTGGGAGTAGCCTTGTGCTACCAAACGAGCCTTGTTGCGAATGATAATTCCATGAGCATCTTGCTTGTTCTTGAATATCCACTTGGTTCCAATGACATTATGGTTCCCCGTTGGCCTTGGCACCAATCTCCACACCTTGTTGTGCTCGAAGTTGTTGACTTCTTCATGCATGGCATTAAGCCAATCCGGATCCTCGAGCGCCTCATAGACCTTTTGGGGTTCAACACAAGAGACAAACGCGTGATGTTCACAATAGTTTGCTAATTGTCTACGAGTTCTTACTACCTTTCTTAAGCTTCCAAGCACATTTGTCATGAGATGATCTTTGGTGGATAGCTTGGATGCAATCTTAGCGGCGCGACGCTCCAATTGCTCCTCAGGAGTGAGTTGAGGAGCGGAAACTTGATCATCTTGAGCGTCGTCTTGAGCTTGTTCTTGATCTTGAACTAGCTCAGAGGAGAGAACTTGACCTTGAGCATCACTTGGTGATTCATCACCATCTTGAGGTTGATCTTGCCCTTGATCTTGTTCATTTGGTTGAGGGCCTTCACTTTGTTCTTTGGAAGCATGTGGGTCTTGAGTTGGTGATGGTTCCACTTGAGTGGAACATTGTCCTTCTCCTTCGGCCACAAGGGGTTCCTCAATGGGTAGGATAAAGCCAACACCCATTCTTCTTATGGCTTGAGGAGGAATTTCATCACCCACATCACAAGTACCACTTTGCTCCACTTGGGTGCCGTTATTCTCATCAAACTCCACGTTACATGTCTCCTCAATAAGTCCCGTGGACTTATTGAGGACACGGTAAGCATGAGAGTTTATAGCATAACCAATAAATATGCCCTCTTGAGTTCTAGCCTCAAATTTAGACAAACAAACACCTTTCTTGAGAATGAAACACTTACACCCGAACACCCGGAAGTACTTGAGGTTGGGCTTGGTACCGGTGAGTATCTCATATGGAGTCTTGTTCAAGCCGTTGCGGAGGTAGAGCCGATTGGATGCATGACACGCGGTGTTGTTGCTTCGGCCCAAAAGTTGTAAGGAGATTTGAACTCCGCCACCATGGTCCTTGCCGCATCCATCAACGTCCGGTTCTTCCTCTCCAGTACACCATTTTGTTCAGGGGTGTATGGTGTGGAATATTGATGCTTGATCCCCTCATCACTAAGAAACTCATCCAATGTGTAGTTCTTGAAATCGGTGTGGTTGTCACTTCTTATTGTCAAGATATTTGCATTGTGTTGATGTTGAGCTTCATTTGCAAAGTCAATGACGGTTTGTTGGGTCTCGCTCTTCCTCTTGAAGAAATATACCCAAGTGTATCTTGAATAGTCATCCACAATCACCAAGCAATACTTACTACCCCCAAAACTATCAAAGGATGGAGGCCCAAAGAGATCCAAGTGAAGGAGCTCCAAAGGCCTCTTCGAGTAAATGATAGTCGTGGGAGGGTGAGCCTTTTCATGTAGCTTTCCTTCGATACAAGCGCAGCAAGCACGATCTTTAGCAAAACTAACATTTGTTAGTCCACAGACATGGTGCCCCTAGAGAATACTTTGCAAAGATCTCATATTGACATGGGCTAAATGGCGATGCCAAAGCCATCCCACGTCAACT
The DNA here is from genome assembly GCF_002575655.3 of Aegilops tauschii subsp. strangulata. Classification (NCBI taxonomy): domain Eukaryota; kingdom Viridiplantae; phylum Streptophyta; class Magnoliopsida; order Poales; family Poaceae; genus Aegilops; species Aegilops tauschii. Next base: position 467,706,209 of record NC_053035.3, read on the forward strand.
TTAGCCATTAGGCATGTCGCGGTCTTAGTGGGTCGCTCCGAAAAGTTAATCACATAGAGATCATTCTCGACATGCCCAACAAAGGCTACTTTAAGAGTCTTGCTCCACAAGAGGGCCACGGTATCAATATCAAAGAAAGTGGCAAAGCCCATGAGTGCAAGTCGACGAACGCAAAGTAAATTGTATGCAAGGGACTCAACAAGCATGACCTTCTCGGTCGTGAGATCATGAGAAATGACAACCTTGCCAAGTCCCAATACCTTAGAGGACGAGGCATCACCCCACTCGACATTGGTGGGCATAGAACGAATCTTGTGTACGTCCACCACCAAGTCCTTGCTTCCGGTCATATGATTAGTGGCTCCACTATCGAGCAACCATGATCGCCACCGGAAGCAACCACCTACAAGAGATCAATGCTTGGTTTTAGGTACCCATTTTGTAATGGGTCCTTTGATGTTAGTAACAAGGATCTTAGGAACCCAAATATACCATATAATGTACTCATAAGGAGAACCAACAAATTTGGCGTAAACATGTCCATCACTAGCACGGCATAACACATAAGAAGGATTAAAGTCGCCGGCTTTGTTGGGAGGGGTAGCATTGCCCTTCTTGGCATCACTACCCTTCACATTGTTCTTCTTCTTCTCCTTAGAAGAACCCTCTCCCTCCTTCACAAAGGTTTGCTTGAGGGGAGGAGGTCGTTTGGCCTTGTCATTCTTCTTCTTGTTCTTGGACTTGGGCGCGTACCCAATTCCTTCCTTGGCCACAACTTCCTTTTGATTGCTCAAAAGGTGGTTGAGATTCTTCTCGCCTTGTATGCATGACACAAGGCCTTTCTCAAGTTGCTCCTTCAACTTTGCATTCTCCTCAACAAGATGCACATGCTCACAACACGGGTTAGTAGCATTTGCATTATCAATTAAGACCATATGAGGAAAAGTGGCTTTCTCCTTGGTTAGCTTTACTTGGAGTTGATCATGAGACTCTTTGAGGCTAGCATGAGAACCCTTCAAGACCTTGTGAGCCTTGTCAAGTAAGTCAAACTCCTCTTAGAGTCTAGCAAGATCAACCCCAAGCTTGGCCTTCTCGGAGTTTAGCACACGAGATACAACAAGAGCATGATCAAGATCTTTCTTTAATTTAGCGTGGTCATCGTTGTATGACTCCTCAAGAGCCAAACGAAGACCTCGCTCTTCCTCAAGAAGATTGGAAAGATCCGAAATCTCATCGGCATAGTCACGACTATGCCCCTCCATCTTAGAGATGGTATCTTCGTGCGCCTCGATCATGTCATTGGCTTCACCAAGTTGTTCCAAGAGAGCAACGAAGTGCTTCTTGGACTTACCCTTGAGTTTACTCATAAAAGACTCAAATTGATTATCCTCCACATTAGACCCCTCATGTTCATCAATGCAATCTGTCAAAGAAGGATTATTAATGATGGTAGTTTTGATGTTGGGGGTTACATTGTTAGTGGCTTTAGCCATGAGGCACTTGGCGGTGATGTTCTCATTGCGTGAGTCGAAGAGAGACACCCGTGGAGTTGTCGCAATGGCAACGGAGGCCATGGCAACTGACTCACCGTCTTCATCATCATCCTCATCCTCATTGTACTCTTCTTGTGCCACCAACTGTCGTGGTTCTAAGACTGTTAGTAGAATGGGGGTAGGTATAAGGAGGCAAGATCCCAGCTATGGCGAAGTTGTACACACAAGATTTACGAGTTCAGGCCCTTCACGGTGGAAGTAATAGCCCTACGTCTCAGTGCCCGGAGGCGGTCGATTGGATTATATGTGTGTGGAGTTACAGGGGGTGCGAACCCTTGTCCCTGAGGAGGCGGTGGCTTATATAGAGTTCGCCTGGCCCCTCCCACCCTCAGTTACACAGGGTTTAAGGTACATAAAGGTGGGGCATTTCTGGTAACGCCAATAATAAAGTGACATAAACGACCATTAAGTCTACAAAGGAAAGGTCCGACCATTGCTGTGTAGAGTGACTTTAGACCTTCTGTCCGTCGAGTGCTTTCTGCGTCGGTCGAGTGACATTGGTTCTTCCGAGTGGAATGCTTCTGGTCGAGTGGATGATGCTATCCCTTGAATGCTTCTGACTTTAGGGTGATGTCCTAGGGGAGGGTGTCTAGGTCAGGCATATGACCCTACCCTAGGTACATAGCTTCATCATTAGCCCCCGAATGGTTCAGGGTTCGAGTGGAGAAGGAGTTGAAAATACTTCCGACTCAATTTTTGCGCTTCGGAAGCGTCTTGCTGGGATCAATGAACGACACGGTGACTTCAACTTCTTTTTCAGTCGCCTTGATCCATTCTTAGTTTGCCGAGTGAACTTTTACTGAAAAGCTTCGAGTGTTGATAAGGAAAAAATCTTTAGTCTGATGGGTTGCTCTGCTGCTCGCGGATCTTGCGGGATTCGAATTTTCGGGAAGCGCGCGGGACGGAGGAGGCCGCAGTAATCGGGACAGATTAGGCTAGGACGCATCGATCTCCGTGCCACCTTTTTTGCCACATACTGCGCGTGTGACTGTTGTGGGATTTGACGGGACTGCTTGGACCCACAAGTCAGCCACTCGGGAGAAGACCTTATATAAGGCGTCGCGGCTGGGGTTTTCTGCACAGTGCGCCTCTTTCTCCCCCTTTCTCCTCCGTTTATCCACCGAATCCACCTCTGCTCATGGTGCCGCCGCCCTATTCGAGCTCTGTCCGCTGCAATGGGGAAGGAGAAGATGACAGCCTTGGAGCGCGCGAAGAAGGCGACAGCGAAGGCGAAGGGGAGGAGGACCAGCCAGGGCGGATCTTTGTCGAGATCCGGCTTGCCGCTCGGCTAGATCCAGGGTGATTGGATTTGGTCGACGATCCAGCAAGACGACATCGATGATCTGGTCGAGGGGGGACTGATTCCCCACAGATCTGGGCGGCTCCCGGAGGACGGGATCGAGCCGCGACCGTAGGAGGGTGAGTGCGTTCTCCTCGCCACCCATGTTGACCGCGGTTTTTCTTTGCCTCCCCATCCTTTCTTGTGAGGCCTTTTGAACTTCTTTGGAGCATAACTTCATCACTTTTCCCCCAACACCATCGTGTACCTCGCTGCATTCGTGTCCATGTGTGAGATTTTCCTGGGTTGTAGACCACACTGGGGTCTCTTCAAACACATTTTCACCTGTCATTCTCAGTCGGTCAAAAAGGCCAATCCGAGTGACGACAGGACACACGTGATCCAGATGTGCGGGGGTCTTGGGATTCAAATGAGAGGTAAGAGTACTTTCCCAGCCATGATTCTTCCCGAGTCATTCAGGGGGTGGCAATCGACCGAGTTCTACTTCAAAGACCAGCCGACTCCAGGACAGTCGACTGGACTTCCCCCCTTCTCCATGGGTCGAGTCGAGAAGCCCTCTGCCTTGAAAGTGACTCGAGGTGCTGGTCGAGCGAGTGGTCCAGCTCGTTCATCATGGCGTGACTGGCATGGACCTGCTGGAGGTCTTCCTCAAACGACGAATTCAGCCGCTTCAAGCTCGTGACCATCCGATGTGGATGTATCCGGGCATTGATTATACCACTGGGATCCACCCAGAGGAAGTCGACGAGGATACAGTGGAGCAGTGGCTGAGGGGCATCACTGGTAACAAGGATAACCCCAGAGGGTCCAGGAGGATCCCTCCACTCGACAACTCGTATGAACCAGACAAGGTCCAACTCGAAATTTCCAAGTGTTTTCTTGATCTATCGTGTAATTGCTTTCTGCCAATCGACTGACATTTGTTCCACTTTTTGTCTTCCAGGCGCCCACTGAGATGTACACGATGCCCAACGGAGAGCAGGAGCAGGACCCGGAAGGGGAGGCGAGCGGAGGCGAGAGCGGCGAGTGGCACTCTAACGGCGGGGAAGACGACAAAAGTGATGACTCTGGCGATGGTGAAGAAGTTGACTCACCCCCTCGCATTGAAAGGCGATCCAAACTAACCCACGACCCGGCAAGTATCTGTGGCAAAGCGACTGCGCGGACTGGTCAGACACCAAAGCGCCCTCGGACGTCTTCTCTAGCACCGGCTGATAAGGCCCCGAAGCAATCAAAAGCTACGTCGTCAAAACCGCAGAAGGCCTTGCCCAAGATCAAAGTGGCCGTTCCCATTGCTTCCGGGTAATACTTGGACTTGATTTCTTGGTTTGGCATGAATTTGAACTTTAGTCGACTCATTTCGGCAGACGTGACTGACTGAATCTTGAGATTTGCAGTGCTACTACCTCTGGGACTTCTGCTTACAACAATGAAGACGAGGAAATGGAAGATGTAGTCACCTCTAACCCGGGAATGACTCTCGTAATCTTGTCTTTACTTTCTCGGTCACGTTATTGGTCGACTGAATTCTGGCGATTGATTCTTTTTGCAGCTCCTCCCAATGTCATTGATCTCCCAGACGACGATGAGTATGTGCCGCTGAGGCCTATGGGAAGGAGAAACAGGAAGGAGTCAGCTGGCAAAGCGCCTCAGTCGACGCCGGTGACGGAAACGGTAGTCCAGGAGGCCGGCGATGCCAATCAGACTTCTGTGACTTTCGCCGTGCCATTGTCGAGTGCCCAGCCCTCAGCGTCGATTGCGCAGACTCCAGCCGATCCATCTTCACTCTTTGCTGCACATCACGTCCCAGAGGACCAAGTGGGTGTTGCCAAGGAGGCTATACGCCAAGAGGGCATCATGATGGAGCAGATGAAGGTGGTCCGGGAAGCCAGCCAAGCTGCTTACAACGCCAGCTCAGCATTCCAGAGCAACGTCCAGGTTGGTTGATCACCGACTGATTCTTTAGCTTGTCGCTTGTTCTGTTAGGATATGCTACCTGAAAACTTTCCTTGAGGGATCTTTCTATCAATCCGCGTTTTGCATTGGTACACCCACTGGGTGTTTTGACTTTCGACTGAGTAAATTTGTATCTTGAGTCGATTAAGTTGTGTCGATTGAGTCTTTGAACTAGTGGGGGCATGCTGAGTGCACCCACTAGGTGTAGTCCCCGAGACCATGGTTGACTACGGGCAGTCGACTGTGGTCTGAGAATCGGAATTTTCTCACTCGGGCTGGACGGACCATGTCGAGTGGAACCTGAACCAGTGGAGGCACGCTAAGTGCACCCACTGGGTGTAGTCCCCGAGACCGTAGTCGGCTGCGGGCAATCGACTATGGTCTGAGAACAACCTTCTTTTTTTAACACTTGGCCTGGAAAGACCATGTCGAGTGGAAAATGGACCAGTGGGGGCACGCTAAGTGCACCCACTGGGTGTAGTCCCCGAGACTACTTTTGGATGTTTGATTCGGCAGTAGTCTCAGAACTTGTTGAATTTATCACTCTATTGCTCTGAAGTAGCCAACCTTTTCATCTGCCGACTGACCATCCTTTGATTATAGAAATCCTGCAAACTTGGAGCTCGTTTTGCTGACCTGGAGCAGAAGCAGATTCAGCTCAATCTCGATCTGGAGCTAGCCAAGACAAACTTGCAGAAGGCCAAGGATGAAGCCGTTGGTATGAAAAACTTGTCGACTGACTTGTTCCTGAACCGGGTGTTATTTGCTTTTTCTGAACCGAGCGCTATATCTTTCAGAAACAATGAACCAGGATCTGGCACAGAAGGATCTGGATCTTGCAGCCGCGCAGAAAGCCGCCGAAGAGAAAACTGCACTCGCCGACCAGAAGCTGGCTTCAGTCGGTAAACTGGAGGAAGAGAACGCCAACCTAAAGACTGCCCTGGATGAAGCCAACAAGGAGGCGACTCGTCTGAAGAAGGACAAGAGGGCTCTGAACGATAAGATGGAAGACATCGCCCGCAAGAGAGATGACTTGGAGAATTATCTGGGAGGTCTTGCCAAGAAGCTGTTCGGCATGCTTGAAGGTGCTTTCCTTTATCCGACTGACTTGTACTATCGACTTGATATATAACTATTGACTCACTGTTGTATTGTGTGTGCAGAATTCTGCCAAAACTTCGAGGAAGAAACCGGGTGGATTGAGACAAACTTGGACCCCGTCCTTTCTCCTGTCAAGGATGAAGCTGCGATGAACATGCTTCGATTGGAATCCCGTGTTGCTGGTGTTATCGACTACCTTGCTCGACTGAAAGTCACGGTGTCGTGAATCGACACAGCACTCTGGCCAAGGGCCACGCTCCAAAATGACCTCGAGTCTCTGATGACTCGACTTAATGTGGTTCCTGGTCGAGTGCAGGAATGGAAGAAGTCTTATGCTCGAAGCGGTGCTGATGTGGCTCTGTCCTTGGTTCGTGTCCACTGCAAGGAAGCCCGAGAAGAGAAGCTGGCGGCGATCAAGGTTACCAATACCAAAAGGCACGACTTCCAATCTTTCATGGAAACCTTCATTGCTGCTGCCACTCGGATTGCTTATGGAATCGACTTGGACGAGTTCGTCGAGCCTGCTAGCCCTCCTCCTGCGGAGTGAACAAACTTTATGCCTCGCCTTAAATTTTCCTCGGAATGCCGAGTGATTTTGTAATCGCTAAAACACCTTCGGGCTTGATGCCCGAGTACTTTAATCCGTGGTCCAGAACCTTAGGATTTATCTGAACTTGGTTTATCTCTGAATATGCTTGTGTTTGTCTTCAAGTGGAACTTGCTCTTCACTCGGAATAGACTTTGTACTTGTGATGCAGCTCTGAGGAGAAGGTCGTAGTCGACCTGAACCTCGTCGTCCTTGCGGACCAGGATGGAGCGCACATTGTACTTATGGCGCAGCTCTAAGGAGAAGGTCGCAGTCGACCTGCTCCTCGTTGTCCTTGCGCATTTCGATGGAGCGCACATTGTACTTATAGCGCAGCTTTGAGGAGAAGGTTACAGTCGACCTGCACCTCGTCGTCCTTGCGGATCGGGATGGAGCGTGTGGCCAAGTCCCCGAGCGAGAATATCGGTTCTCACTCGGAACGTATTTTATACTTAGGCGAGTACTGGACTGCAGCTAAGCCTCCGAGTGAGAGGGTTGCTCACCACTCGGTAGGATTTTTCAAACTTAGGCGAGTACTGGACTGCAGCTATGCCCCCGAGTGAGAGGGTTGCTCACCACTCGGTAGGATTTTTCAAACTTAGGCGAGTACTGGACTGCAGCTAAGCCCCTGACTAAGAGGGTTGCTCACCACTCGGTAGGATTTTTCAAACTTAGGCGAGTACTGGACTGCAGCTAAGCCCCTGAGTGAGAGGGTTGCTCACCACTCGGTAGGAGTTTTCAAACTTAGGCGAGTACTGGACTGCAGCTAAGCCCCCGAGTGAGAGGGTTGCTCACCACTCGGTAGGATTTTTCTAACTTAGGCGAAACGGATTCACAGCTAAGCCTCCGAGTGAGAGGCTTGCTCTTCACTCGGCAGGATTTTTCTTTTTTGAAACTTAGGCGAAGCGGATTCGCATCTAAGACACCCACTGGGGGATTTAGAACATATAAGAAAGGAACAACAATTATTTAGGATACTGTAAAACTATGTCTTTGATAATCAAACTAGAAGGTATTTCTTATTACATCTCAACGGTCTGAATGCTTAAGTGTAAAAGGGGCGGAGCAGCTCTGCATTCCAAGCGTGTGGCTCGTCTTTATTGTGCTCGACATTGTAGAGGTGCTATGCTCCGTTGTAGAGCACTTTGTTGACAATGAAGGGGCCTTCCCAAGCAGGAGCGAGCTTGTGTGGTTTCTGCTAATCCACTCGAAGAACCAAGTCTCCCTCTTGAAATGCTCGACCCCTCATGTTTCTGGCGTGGAATCGACACAGGTCTTGCTGATAAATGGTCGACCAGATCAGGGCCATCTCTCTTTCCTCTTCCAGGAGATCAATCGCTTCTTACCGAGCCTATTCCGCTTCATCTTCTGAGAAAAGTTCGACTCGGGGTGCATTGTGAAGCAAGTCACTCAGAAGTACTGCTTCAGCTCCATAGACTAAGAAGAATGGAGTTCGGCCAGTCGACCGATTAGGTGTTGTCCTCAATCCCCAAAGTACTGATGGAAATTCATCGACCCAGGCGCCAGCTGCATGCTTGAGGTCACGCATCAATCGGGGTTTCAGTCCTTTGAGAATCAATCCGTTTGCTCTTTCAGCTTGTCCATTCGACTGGGGATGGGCGACTGAAGCATAATCGACCCGAGTGCCTTGGGAAGTGCAGAAGGCTCTGAACTCATCAGAATCAAAGTTCGACCCATTGTCAGTGATGATGCTGTGCGGAACACCATATTTGAACGTTAATTCTCTAATGAAGCTGACAGCAGTACTGGCTTCAAGATTCTTGATGGGCTTAGCCTCAATCCATTTGGTGAACTTGTCGACTGCCACAAGCACATGGGTGAAACCACTTCTGCCAGTCCTCAGGGGCCCAACCATATCTAATCCCCAGACAGCGAATGGCCAGATGAGTAGAATGGTTTTCAAGGCTGACGCGGGTTTGTGGGACATGTTGGAGTAGAACCGACAGCCTTCACATTTGTCTACTATTTCTTTCGCCATCTCATTGGCATGTGGCCAGTAAAATCCGGCTCGGTATGCTTTGGCCACGATGGTCCGAGAGGACGCATGGTGGCTACAGGTCCCCGAGTGAATATCATTGAGGATCTTTCGGCCTTCTTCTGGCGTGATGCATTTCTGGTTGACTCCAGTTACACTTTCTCTGAACAGCTGTCCTCTTGTCACAGTAAAGGATTTGGATCGACGGATGATCTGTCGAGCCTATTCTTCATCCTCTGGGAGTTCTTTCCTAAGAATGTATGCAATGTATGGCACTGTCCAGTCGGAAGTGACGACCAAAACCTCCATGATCAAGTCGACCACGGCTGGGACTTCGACTTCAGTCGGATATGTGGCACTCTTAGGCTGTGGGGGCTCTTCAGTGAAAGGATCTTCCTGAACTGAAGGTGTGTGAATATGTTCTAAAAACACATTGCTAGGAATGGCATCTCTCTTGGAACCTATCTTTGCCAAGTCATCAGCAGCTTGGTTTTTCAGTCGGGGTATATGGTGAAGCTCTAACCCCTGAAACTTCTTTTCCAATTTTCTTACTGTGTTGCAATAACCAGTCATAGTCGGGCTCCTGACGTCCCACTCTTTCATTACTTGATTAACCACCAAATCTGAGTCGCCGTAGACCATGAGGCGACGGACGCCGAGTGAAATGGCCATACGCAACACGTACAAAAGTGCTTCATATCCAGCTTCATTGTTGGAGGAATCAAAATGAATCTAGAGAACATAGCTGAGCTTGTCGCCTTGGGGGGATACGAATACCACCCCATCACCGGAAACATTCCGCATCTTGGATCCGTCAAAGAACATGGTCCAATACTCCGAGTGAATCTGAGTCAGCAGTTGTTGCTCGACCCACTCGGCGAGGAAGTCTGCAATTGCTTGGGACTTGATAGCTTTCTTTGCCTCAAACTTGATATCCAATGGAAGGAGTTCAATCGCCCATTTTGCCACTCGACCTGTTGCATCTCTGTTGTTCAGAATTTCAGACAATGGTGCATCGCTGACGACTGTAATGGAATGATCTGAAAAATAGTGTGCCACTTTCTTCGTGGTCATGTAAATTCGATAAACAAGCTTCTGGTAATGCAGATATCTCTGCTTGGATGGAGTCAAGACTTCAGAAATATAATACACTGGGCACTGAACTTTGTAAACTTTTCCCTATTCTTCCCGCTCGACTTTGAGTACAGTACTGACAACTTCTCCAGTGGCTGCAATATAAAGCAGTAAAGTCTCTTTGCTGATTGGGGCAGCAAGCACCGGCTGGGTGGAAAGCAGGGCTTTGAGCTCTGCAAATGCTGCGTCAGCTTCAGGTGTCCACTCGAACTTATCGGATTTCTTCATCAGTCGGTAAAGAGGCAATGCCTTTTCACCGAGTGTCGGGTGGTAGGTGTGACATATGCCAACGGGTGGCTTATCGTTGTGGGAGCCAGTAAGACATCGCCGGTGCCTGGAAATGGGATAAGGCGAAGACATGCACGCCGGCGAATCTTACCCAGGTTCGGGGCTCTCCGTGGAGATAACACCCCTAGTCCTGCTCTGCGGGGTCTCCGCATGATCACTAGATCAACACAAGTAGCTACAAGTGCTCCTTGAGCTGTTTGGCTAGAGGAGGAAGAAAGGCAAGGCTAGCTCTCCTCTTCCTTCTACGTGGTGTCTAAAACTATCTCACAGATCAACCCTTTGCATGGGTGCCCTGGGGGTTTATATAGGCCTACCCCCCGGGGATACAATGGTAATCCGGCTGGGTGCTGGTCCCAGCCGTCAGTGTCTGTGCTCGCTGGCTTCTCTGCCGGCCGTTGGGGCCCGCCGACTAGTGGGTCCCGCCGGCTGCCGGCCTCTTGGTCGACAGGCCGGTCCCACCGCCTGGGGGCCTTGTCGGCGGCTGGTCACTGTTGCCTCGCCCCTGATGATGAGGGCTTTGTCGAGGTAAGCGTGGCTACAGTGCCGCCACCTGGCGGGCTCTCACTGTAGCCTCACCTCGTCTTGTCTCCTTAATGATGCACATACTTCGAGGGAGGGAGGTAGCCGGCTATTGGGAGCAGGCTACGCCCTAGACCGACTAGGGGAGGCCAGGCCGCCTTCGAGCGTCTCTCTGGCTGAAGGGGCCCGCCGCCCGCGGGCCGTACTAGCGCCTGTCGTGGGTGACGTCACGGTCAACATGGAAACAGTGCCGCGCCGGACAGGGGATGGCTGACCCGTATGGCGCACTGTGGCCTCGCATGCTCCGGGATTCGAGGGTGGCAGGCTGTACTGTGGCCACGCCCCGTCTCATCACCGTTATGTGGGTGCAGTCTTGGCTGGCTTCCGGGAGTCGGTCTTCTTGTGGCCGGCTTCTGGGAGTCGGTCTACTTATGGCCGGCTTCTGGGAGTCGGCCCACTTATGGCCGGCTTCTAGGAGTCGGCCATCTTATGGTTATCTTCGGGAAGGTTTTGGAGGGCGGGTCGCCTTCCGGTAGTCGGCCTGTGAGATAGCCGACGAGGGGAAGGCGGCCCTGTGTTTTGGATGCTTGAAGGCCCGATCGGCCTGATAATTTTTCAAAGAGCCTGGGGGAGTCGGTTAGGCTACCCGTGGCCATTTACTCCGACAGTAGTCCCCGAAGCTGGCTGGGCTTCGAGGCTGAGAAGAGGACGAGAAGCTCGGTCAGCTTCCTATCTTGAAGAGCCAGGAGGTAGGAGCCGGATTCGGTTGGGTACGCTGTCTTGGCGAGATTTTGAAGTCTGAAGGCGGGAGTCGGTTGGTGCGTACGCCGGGTTGCGGGCCGGCCGCTCGCCGCCCGAGTACCATGTGGCACCCTCCGACTGAAAAAAGCCTGCCAGCCCTCGTGCGCGACGGGACGTCGCCGCAGGCCAGGGGCCCATCACTCCCACGCCTAGGCCCAAGCACGGATTCTCTGTGGCCCAAAGCGGGCCGCACGCCTTCCGGCGGCAGTTTCTGCACTTCGTTAGGGCGCAGTAATCACGGAACGTGGGGGAGTGGGCGCAGTTAATCCCACGTTCCCCCCCACGCCTCGCCTCCTCGGCTTCGCCGCACGAGGCTATAAGTAGGGGGAGGAGGGGGAACGGCAGGCGCTCGCACGCTCCCCTCGCTCTGCCATTTTCTTCCTCTCCTTCTCCGCCGTAGCAGCCCTTCGCCGCCGCGCCGTCCCTCTAGTCTTTGCACTACCCCACCGCTTCGCCGCCGCGGGGCCGTGATTTCGCCGTCGCCGCGCCCTTTCTCGCTAGCTTCTTGCCATCATGCAACACGGTGGAGACTGGGACGGCTCCAACGTCCACGCGGACCACATCGACTTCCTCCGCGAGACGCGGCAGATGCCCGGCGAGGACCAGGTGCGGGTCCGTCTTGCGCCGAAGAAGGAGACCACGCCGGCGCCGGAGGAAGGCGAGCGGGTAATCTTCCGCTCGCACTTCCTGCGCGGCCTCGGCCTGCCCGCGAGCGCCTTCTTCCGCTCCTTCCTCGAATTCTATCAGCTCCAGCCGCACCACCTCACTCCAAACAGGGTGGTGCTGCTGTCCGCCTTCGTCACTCTGTGCGAGGGCTTCCTCGGCGTCCTTCCCACCCTCGAGCTCTGAGGGGAATTCTTCCAATCCAAGCTTGGCACCCGCATGCAGGGCGTGCCGGCTCAGAGCGGCGCCTTCATCGCGGTGAGGAGGCCAGCAGCTGACAACCCCTTCTCTGCCATCACGCTGATCCAGTCAGTCAAGCTCTGGCAGAAATCGTACTTCTACGTGAAGAACGTCGCCCCGCAAGGTGACTACGTCAATTTGCCGGCTTACGTAGCCGGCCCGCCGGCTGGGAGGCGGCCCCAGTGGTCCTATCGGGCCAGGACGCTGTCACCAGCTAGAGCCGCCACCGTCGCCTGACTCCGGGTAATGATCCAGTCGGAGGGCCTGACTGGGTCCGACCTTCTGGCCGCCTTCATGGTGCGCCGGGTGCTCCCACTTCAAGGCCGCCCTCATTTGATCAGTCAAATGAGCGGCCAACTCGATCCGAGTCGGATGTGCACCAAGGAGATGCCTCATGACGAGGTGGCTCATATGGTGAACTATCTCGCGAACTGCAAGCTCTCCGGAGAGTGGCAGTTTGGCAAGGAGCCGTACTCCCGTGACAATCCCCCACCTATGGTATGCTTTCTTTATCTTTTCTTCTTTAGTTTTGTCACCAAGTTTTTCTTGGCCGACTCTGACCAGTCGGCACGTCTTGGCAGAGCCCTCTCCTTCGACCTGCGGCCGGGACAGCGGGGGCGGATCGCCAATTTTTCCCCGACCGGGCGGAGCATGACTTGGAGGACCCCGACTTGGGGACGGCCGCCATGGACGATAACACCGACGCAGGAGGCGGGGAAGCAGGCGGCTCCGGGCTTGGAGCCAGCTTCGACGACTGGCCGGAAGACGACGAGGCAGAAATCGTCCCGCGCCGCCAGCCGACGTCCGACCATGGCGCGGGTTCATCCGCCGCGCCGCCTGCTCGAGGCGGCGTGCAAAAGCGCCAGGCCGTGTCGGGCTTGTTCGGCAGTCGGCCGAAGAAGCCCAAGAGCGGGGCGGCGGCGACCAGGCGGGACGAGGCGGCCGCGAAGACGGCCCGCTTCCGCAAGGTGGTGAAGCAGCCGCAAATGGTTTCAGCGTAAGTGCTGATTTTCTTGCATATTCCTTCTTCTTTTCTTGTCGATTTCTGAATCCTTGTCTTGTCTTATCAAACAGGGCGCCGCTCTCTCTTGAGCGGGTCGCTGTCGCCTCCGTAGTTGGATCGGCGGGAGGATCCGCAAACACCCACCGCGTGGACCCCCGTGCCGAGCTTCAAGCGGCAACGGAGCGGAATGCGCGGGAGGCAGAGGAGCTGAGCGCGGCCGCTGCGAAGGCGGCGCAGGAGATGGCGGAGGAGTCGGCGAAGGCACAAGCCGACGCGGCGGCCAAGGCCCAGGCGGAGGCTGCAGCCGCAGCGACAGCGGAGGGGGCCTTGCTTCTCACCCCCCTACGTGTCGCGGCGCCCGAGATCCCGGAGCCCCCGCCGGAGGAATCCGGTGGCGACCTGCCGGGGATGGAGAGGGAGGAGGACGTCGTCGTCGTCCGGGAGAGGGAGGCGGCACCCCCATCGCCGACTGGGGTGGACCGAGGCGGCCAACTTGACGTGCCGCCCGTGCAGCCGGCTGGAGGTGAGCCGGCTGCGAAGACGGACCTGGTGGTCCGATCGTCATCACACCAGCGCGCGGGGAAGGCGACTTCGGCGCCGGACCCGCAGAAGGCCGCGGCCTCTAGCTCGTCGACCCAGGATCTGGAGATAGCCAGCGCCAGCTCGGGGTGGACGCCGGGTGGCGGGACGGCCGTAGTGAACGTGGCGGCGCAAGAAGTCCGGAACTGGCTTCAGTCCCAGGCCGCCGTGCTGAGGCAGTACAATGAGGAGTTCCTCGCGACACGGGCGACCATTCGGGTGAGCCTTCCCGCTTTTCTGTTTCTTGATCTTGCTTTCTTTCGTGGGGGCGCGTCAGCGCACCCACTGGGTGTAGTCCCCGAGTTCCGAGTCAGGTGCTGAGCAGGCGGCTTGGAACTTCTTAGTAGAGTTTGATTGCTAGTCTTGCTCTTGTCTGCTTCTCTGTCCGACTTGCAGGACTACCACAATCTCCGTGCGGCTGCCTTCAACTCCCAGGCTCGGGAGCTGACCCAGAAGACTGCTGATCTAACTGAGAGCCGGAGTAAGTGCTTCATCTTTTATCTCACGTGGGGGCGCGTCAGCGCACCCACTGGGTGTAGTCCCCGAGATTCGGGCTGACTGCTGAGCAGTCGGGTCGGATCTTTCCTGACGACTTCTGCAGAGGCCAATGCCAGCCTGAGGGACCAGCTGCGTGGGACCCAGACCGCCCTTCGCGCCAAGGAAGCCGAGTTTGACACCTTGGTTCAGGAGCGTGACCGCCTGGTCAAGAGGCTGGCCAAGCAGGAGGAGAGCCACAAGGTGGCCCTGAAGGCGCTGCAGGACAGCGAGGCCGCCCTTCAGGCCGAGTACGAGACCGAGGCGGCGAGCTGGGCTGAGGCAAGGCAGTCGCTGATCAGCGGCTACGGCCAGATCGAAGACTTGGTTAACGGTAGGCCGCCCTCTTCTTCGTTTCTTGCTTGCCGCTTGCCATTTAGTCCATTCTCTGACTTTGTCTTTTTCTCTTTCTTTCTTTCTTGTGCAGAGTACTTCCTTGGTTACTCTACCGCCGCCAACCAGGTCGTCGAGGCCCACCGCGAGGCACGAAGACAAGCCGGTGTGGAGATCGCGTCGAATGCTCGTCGGTCGCTTGAGGAGCAGCTTCTGGCGATCCAAGCCCGCCTCCAGCCGGATCACTGCATGCTCCGCCATCTTCAGCGCGTTGGGGCGCAAGTGCTGGCCGCCCTCTGGCCTGGCGAGGCGGTTCCCCGTACCCCCAGTCGGACTGCCGACTGGCTGGAGGTAGCGGTTGGCCGCTTCAAGGCCTGGAAGGCTTCTACAGCTCGGTCAGGCGCCAGGCGGGCGCTGGAGTTTGTCAAAGCCTGGTATCCCGAGTTGAGCTTGGACCAGCTGGCCACCTGGCGGCAGGAGGCTGACGAGGAGTTGGAGGCGGTGCGGCCGGCTATTATCCAGCGCGCTTCGGCAATCGCCGACTACACCGACACCAGCGCCTTTGATCCTGAGGTGGATGATAACGGCACTGCTCAGCCGGAGGAGTGGTTCAGGCTGAACCCGGCGGATGGTGAGGACTCGGTGGAGGAGATCGACTTCAGCGACGAGGGGGAAGAGGAGGAGGGAGAGGATGGTGAAGACGCCGTGCCAGACGGTGGAGCAACCAGCCAGCCTCAACTTGATCGTGCCTCCAGCAACGAGGCACGTGCGAGCGCGCCGCTTGCAGCCGGCGATGATCATGCTGAGACTCGCCAGCCGGCCACTCCTCCAGCCGGCACTGCCGTCTCCACCGACCAGCCCGACTCGCCTGTTACGCCCTTAGTCTGATCCGCCGCCTTTGCTTTCCTGTTTATTGCTCTTCGAACAATATTTTGTTAAGTTTGCGCAGTTCCACCCACTTGGGGTGTATTCAAATTATGTTGACTGCCGGCCTATTGAAGGCCTTATGTGTAAATATAATCATGCATGTGTTTTGGCTTCCCATTGTTCTTGCTTTTCATCCTTTGGCTATTTCCTTTGCCGCCCTCCCTTGGTCGCCGCCTTCCCAGCCGAACAGCTGCTCTGCAGTCTGTGGCTGGAGAAGTGCTTTGGCCGGTTGGGAGGGCAAGTACTCTAGCTTTCTTGGATTGTAGCGAAGTGAATGGGAAGCCGGCCAGCCGGCTGTACTGACAACCGGTAGGTGTGGTGGCAGGCCGGCTTGTGTTATATAGGTTCGTTAGTCCTTAGCCGTTATTCGTGTGGGCATCCTCTCCTGCCTTTGGCTCTTGCCAGTCGGACAGTCGGTTCTTCGAGCTGCGACTTTCAATAAGAGAGGGCTCGGGTGCCGGCACACTACTTGTCTGACTGCAGGTAGAACTTTAATATAACTCAAGGCGGCCAGTCCCCGGGCCGACTGGTCGAACCCGGTGCCAGATAGAAAATTAAATGTAATAGTACATTCATAGGTATGACACTCGTCATTCATAGATAAAAGAGGGTAGTCCCCGAGTGCGCCTCGGGGGCCTGTTGTCTTGTACTTAATACAAAAGGTGGCATGATACATTCTGCTTTTAACTGTAAAATCTTCTCAGGAGATTGGCGTTCCATGGTCGTTCCGACTCCTTGCCGGAATCATCCCTCTTGCATGCCTTCGGCTTCTGTGCGTCGATCAGGTAGTAGGAGTCATTGCCTAGGGCCTTGTTGATGACGAATGGGCCTTCCCAAGGGGCCGAGAGCTTGTGCTGGTGAAGTTGCGGACGAAGACTTCCGGGAAGTCTAGCCAGCTGTTGACGCTGTAGGGCTTGAGGCTGTTCAGCCAGGTGCGTGCCGTGCCTTGAAGCATGAGAGGGACGTACTTCACGGCAACGCGCCTATTGCCGTTTGCTATGCTGACTGCGGTGGAGTAGTCGATCAACCAGTCCTTCGGTTTCACGGAGCCGTTGTATTTTCGTGTGTCTCTTGGGAGTGAGAACCCTTTGGGGAAGGGCTCGTCGCGGATGCGGGGGCCAAAGCAAGGCGGGCCGACATCATCTTCTTCTTCTAGCGCCAGGATCGTGCTAGTCGGTCGATCCGGTGGCGGGCATCATTCTCGCCGACTCCTTCGCGGTGGCCTAGTTAGCCACCGAGAGTCGGATGCGTGACAGGCGGCGGGGTGGGATATCTCTCCCCACGAGGCGGGGGGAGGTGGATTGCCTTGTCGTTCCACCGCTCGGGGGCGGCCTTCTGCGTCGCGCTCAATGGTGACCCGAGTCCGACTGCGGCTAGCAACCGGCTCCTTGCCTTTTCTTGCGCGGGCGCCACTTGCAGTCGGCGTCCGGGATGTCGCGCCGTGCTCTCGGCGTGGGGGAGGACTTTCAGCGCGAGCGCCAGCTTCATGCTGTTCTACGGCCGCGTCGATCAGCCGCTGGATGCGTCTAGTCATTTAGGGGAGCTCATCAGCCCCCAGCCCGTTCAGCTCGTCTACGGCCGCCTGAGCGGCACGCAGGTTCTCGAGTGGCGTGGCGTAGACTGGGCGGTCTGCTCCCAGCATGCTGGCGATGGCCGCGCCGCGCTTCTTGACAAGGCCGGCTCGGCTCGTCCTGCCAGGAGGCGGCGTACCAAAGGCGGCGCGGTCGACTTCGCGCTGGTGAGCCTTAGTGAGGCGTCTCATGGATGCTATCTTCTGGCCCTCCACGATGAGGGTGAGGCAGCGTGCCTCCAGAGTCTCGGCGTCGGCGTCGGCCGGGATGGGGACGGACAAGTCGTGTAGCGCCGCTTGTAGGGCGTCGTGGGCGTTCTCGCCCGAGACGGCGCCGTGGCTGATGACCAGCACCTCAGTGATAGCACTGTTGCCACTGTCGGCTCGAGGGAGAGGGTCGTCGATGATCACCACGTTGGTGGGGAAGGCATCAAGCGATGTCGTGTCGGAGTCGGCAAGCATCGGGTCGGTGGAGCCGTCCGACTCCAAGTCCACAGCAAGCCCGCTCGAGACGTGAAGCTGGTCGAGGAGGCTGACGAGGCGGCTCTCGGGGCAGTCTGTGCCCGCATCGGACGCAGGCTCGTCGGAGATGCGAGCCTCGCCAAGAAGATCGGCGCGGCAGCTCGCCGCGCAGGCGTCGTCGACGCCTTGCAGCGCGTCGGGGCAAGCGCCATCGGGCGTAGCGGGCTGGCTACGATCGCGGGGGAGGAAAAGGGTTCCCGTCCAGAACAGGTCTCCGGACGACGGTGCACCTGGCCCCACGGTGGGCGCCAAATGTCGGGTGGTAGGTGCGACATATGCCAACGGATAGCTTATCATTGTGGGAGCCAGTAAAACATCGCCGGTGCCTGGAAACGGGATAAGGCGAAGACATGCACGTCGGCGAATCTTACCCAGGTTCGGGGCTCTCCGTGGAGATAACACCCCTAGTCCTGCTCTGCGGGGTCTCCGCATGATCACTAGATCAACACAAGTAGCTACAAGTGCTCCCTGAGCTGTTTGGCTAGAGGAGGAAGAAAGGCAAGGCTAGCTCTCCTCTTCCCTCTACGTGGTGTCTAAAACTATCTCAGAGATCAACCCTTTGCATGGGTGCTCTGGGGGGTTTATATAGGCCTACCCCCCAGGGATAGAATGGTAATCCGGCTGGGTGCTGGTCCCAGCCGTCAGTGTCTGTGCTCGCCGGCTTCTCCGCCGGCCGTTGGGGCCTGCCGACGGGTGGGTCCTGCCGGCTGCCGGCCTCTTGGTCGACAGGCCGGTCCCACCGCCTGGGGGCCTTGTCGACGGCTGGTTACTGTTGCCTCGCCCCTGATGATGAGGGCTTTGTCGAGGTAAGCGTGGCTTCAGTGCCGCCGCCTGGCGGGCTCTCACTGTAGTCTCACCTCGTCTTGTCTCCTTAATGATGCACATACTTCGAGGGAGGGAGGTAGCCGGCTATTGGGAGCCGGCTACGCCCCAGACCGACTAGGGGAGGCCGGGCCGCCTTCGAGCGTCTCTCTGGCTGAAGGGGCCCGCCGCCTGTCGTGGGTGACTTCACGGTCAACATGGCAACAGTGCCGCGCCGGACGGGGGATGGCTGACCCGTACGGCGCACTGTGGCCATGCATGCTCCGGGATTCGGGGGTGGCATGCTGTACTGTGGCCACGCCCCGTCTCATCACCGTTATGTGGGTGCAGCCCTGGTGGGTGCAGTCTTGGCCAGCTTCCGGGAGTCGGTCTTCTTGTGGCCGGCTTCTGGGAGTCGGCCCACTTATGGCCGGCTTCTGGGAGTCGGCCCACTTATGGCCGGCTTCTGGGAGTCGGCCATCTTATGGTTATCTTCAGGAAGGTTTTGGAGGGCGGATCGCCTTCCGGTAGTTGGCTTGTGAGATAGCCGACCAGGGGAAGGCGGCCCTGTGTTTTGGATGCTTGAAGGCCCGATCGGCCTGATAATTTTTCAAAGAGCCAGGGGGAGTCGGTTAGGCTACCCGTGGCCATTTACTCCGACACCGAGGCAAGAGATGAATCGACTCAGGGGCGGCCAAACAACCAGTAAGCTTCTGGACATCATGCACATGCACAGGGCGCTTCATTCGGAGTATGGAACCAACTTTCTCTGGGTTCGCGTCAATCCCTCATTCGGAAACGAGGAAACTGTGTAACTTTCTGCCAGGAACTCCGAATGTGCATTTCGACAGATTAAGCTTGATATCATACCTTCTCAGGTTGGCAAAGGTTTCTGCGAGGTCAGTCAACAGGTCGGAACCTTTACGCGACTTGACCACAATGTCATCCATATATGCTTCCACATTCCGACTGATTTGAGTGAGCAGACACTTCTGAATCATCCTCATAAATGTGGCACCAGCATTCTTGAGACCGAATGGCATGGTGACATAACAAAAGCACCCGAATGGAGTGACGAAAGCTGTTTTTGTCTCATCGGGTGCATACAGTCGGATCTGATGATACCCGGAATAGGCGCCTAGAAAAGACAAACGCTCACACCCCGCAGTCGAGTCGATGATTTGGTCGATGCGGGGGAGGAAAATGATCTTTCAGGAAGGCTCGATTGATAGGCTTGAAGTCAATGCACATGCAAAGTGAGTCGTCCTTCTTGGGGACCATGACAACATTGGCGAGCCACTCGGAGTGGTAAATCTCTCGGATGAACTCAGCTGCCAGGAGCCGAGCCACTTCCTCACACATTGCCTTTCTCTTCTATACGGCGGACCGTTGAAGATGTTCCTTGACTGGTTTCACTTTCGGGTCGACTTGCAAACGGTGCTCAGCCTGTCCCCTGGGTACACCTGGCATGTCAGAAGGTTTCCATGCAAAGATGTCCCAGTTCTCACGGAGGAACTGGATGAGCGCTTCTTCCTATTTGGTTGTCGAGTGATGTTGAGATATGAGTAGGAGCATCATTAGGATCGGTCGGGTGAATATGAATCGGCTTTGTTTCACCGGACGACTGAAATGCAGAATCTATGGCAGGCTTCTTGGCTCGCAGCAAATCACTCGGATCTGCATTCTTCTGATACTCATGCATTTCAACTGCTGCCATTTGTGTATCGGCAATTTTAGAACCCTTCTGGAAGCATTCCTCTGCCTTCTACCGATTGCCAGTGACCGTGATCACACCTCTGGGACCAGGCATTTTCAATTTGAGATACACGTAACATGGTCGAGCCATAAAACGTGCGTATGCAGGCCTTCCCAAAATAGCATGATAAGCACTCTGGAAATCCACTTCTTCAAATGTCAACTTTTCCTTACGGTAATTCTTTGAATCACTGAAAACCACGTCAAGGGTTATCTAGCCGAGTGATTCAGCCTTCTTGCCAGGGATGACGCCATGAAAGCTCATGTTGCTCTCACTAAGTTTGGACATCGGAATGCCCATCCCCTTCAAGGTTTCAGCATAAAGGACATTCAGGCCGCTACCACCATCCATTAGCACTTTGGTCAGTCGAGTGCCTCCAACAACTAGGTCGACCACCAACGCTTGCCTCCCAGGGGTGGCTATACGTGTTGGGTGATCAGACTGGTCGAACGTGATGGCGGTCTGGGACCACTTCAAATAACTGGGTGTTGCCGGAGCAATCATGTTCACTTCTCTGTTGATAACTTTCAGTCGACTTTTGCTGTCAACATCAGCAAAAATCACCAGAGTGGAATTGACGTTTGGAAAACCATCATCGTCTTCTTCCTTATCCTCATCCTTGTCCGACTCTTTTTCCTTCTCATTGGGTTGCTTTTCTCAGAACTGTTGTATCAGAACTCTACACTGTCGAGTGCACTACAAAAAAAAGACACATCCGTGACATTTTGGGCCGAACGAATTTTTTTCTGTCATAGATATGACACTTCTATGATGATAATTGTGACAAAACCCGGTATCATCATAGATGTGGTGGGCTCCTACTTCTATGACAAAAAATCATGATAGAAAATGGGCTTTTCGTCCTGGGCGGGCCGGAGACGCAGCTGCATGACATTCTTTGGGCCGTCCATGACGGAAAAAACCATGGTAGAAGCAAGGGGGAGGAAAATTTTGGGGAGTTCCCGGTTACGGTGGGAGGTCGGGGGCCGAGCGATGCGCGTTTCTCTCGTACACGTATGTGCGTGTGTGCGAGGCGTTGGCTCTAACTGCACCCGAGCGAGGCGTTGGGCTGTAACTGAACCCGAGCGATTGCTCTGCAGGCTACGCGTTACTGAACCCGAGCGATCGATCGATGGCTGTTAACTGAACCCGATCGAGCGATTCCTTCGTTACTACTGCTAACTGAAGTCGATCAATTGGATGAACAGTGAGCGTTGCGGGGGGGGTGGATGAACAGTGAGCGGTGTCGTTGCCTCTGGATGAACATGACCCCGTGGTGTGGAGGGCTGGATGAACAGTAGACGGTGGAGGGGTGCCCGTGGAGGGGTGGTTGAACAGGACCCCGTGGTGTGGAGGGCTGGATGAACAGTAGACAGTGGAGGGGTACCCGTGGAGGGGTGGTTGAACAGTAGCCGGTGGAGTAGCGCGCGGTGGAGGCTGGATGAACAGGAGCCCGTGGAGGCTGGAGGAGGTCGACGGTGGAGATGAATAGTATCCCGTGGAGTCCCGTTTTGCGGTACGCCACACCCCTCCCGATGAACAGGACTCTCGTTTCTACCGTAGGAGGTCCGTTTCATCCGTTTTGCGGTACGCCACACCCCTCCCGATCAACAGGACCCCCGTTTCGACCGTAGGAGGTCTGTTTCCTCCGTTTTGCGGTACGCCACACCCCTCCCGATCAACAGGACCCCCGTTTCGACTGTAGGAGGTCCGTTTCCTCCGTTTTGTGGTACGCCAGGCCTCGTTTCCATCGCCTGTTCCATCCAAGCCCTCCCGATGAACACGGCCACGCATTCCGTTCCGACCCAGCCAGTTGGCTCCCACGCGTTCCGTTGCCTCCCGATGAACACGACGCATTCCGTTGCCTCCCCATGAACACGACGCATTCCGTTGCCTCCCCATGAACACGACGCATTCCGTTGCCTCCCCATGAACACGATGACGACGCTGTTTCTCCGTTCTGACCCAGCCATGTACACGAGCCCTGGCCGTACGTATGCGCGAGTAGACGTTCGAGACCCCGCCCCTATGTACACATACGTGGCCGTATTTTCTTTCTTGCACCCTGGCCGCTGTACGTACGTGTACATGCTTCGTACACGTTCACGACCAGAATGACAACACTACGTACGCTTCGATCAGGTGGGTCGCGACTGTCTGGCACTTCCTTGCATGCGAAGATGTAGCTGGTGGGTCCCAGCAGTCAGGGGGTGAATCGTTTTTTTTTGCCCAGACGCACTTCCTTGCGTGCGAAGATGTAGCTGGTGGGTCCCAGCTGTTAGGGGGCGAATCGCTTTTTTTTTCCCGAACGCACTTCCTTGCGTGCGAAGATGTAGCTGGTGGGTCCCAGCAGACAGGGGGAAACGTTTTTTTCACGAAATACGGTGGCCCGTCCGGTGGGTCCCCGCTGTCAGGTGGAGGAATCATTATTTTGCGCGTAATAAGGAGGCACTTCCTTGCTGCGGCCGTGGACCCAGCTGTCAGCCTCTCCACGTATAGTCCACGTCCGATGGAAGTCGTTCCTTGACCACGTTGACCACGCCGCACCGAGAGCACCACGGCGGTGGACGACGGCGAGGACTAGGAAGGGGACGACTCGGAGCTGGGGAAGACGCAGCAGTGGATGCCCACGTGAAGAGGAGTACGAGGGTTCACTGGTTTGGCTGCGGTGTGAGGCTGCTGTCGCCGCAGAATAACAGGGGGTGTGGGTGAGTAGAGGGATGGCCTGGCCAGCGTTGGGAGTAGTAGGGGGCGGTGAGGCCTCCGCGGCATCACAGCCGGCCACGGGAGGCAGGAGCACGCGGCACGACCGGCGCTAGTTTGGGCGGTTGGAGCAAGAAGACCAGAGGTTGAAGAAGCACTACGGCCATTGGATGAACATCGTACGGTAACAGGAGCTAGAATAATTCATATTGACTAAGTTGACAAAGCCCTCCGTCCCCGTCAACTTGGTAGGCCCACAAGTCAGCCTCCCACTATGCTGGGTTTCAGCTGGCAGGGGGAGTATTCATTTTTTTGTGCGTAATAAGGAGGCACTTCCTTGCGTGCGAAGATAGCTGGTGGGTCCGACATGTCAGCGGGGGGCACGTTATTTTCATGAAATACAGAGGCCCTTCCTGTGGGTCCCAGATGTCAGGTGGAGGCCATTATTTTGCGTGTAATAAGGAGGCATTTCCTTGTGTGCGGCCGTGGACCCAGCTGTCAGCCTCTCCACGCACAGTCTACTTCCGATGGTGTCGTTCATTGACCAGGTTGACCACGCCATGCCGAGCGCATCCAAGGTGGTGGACGACGGTGAGGCCCCGGACAGCAACGAGCCGGAGATGGGAAGACGCGGCAGTAGAGTCGCAGACGGAGAGGTGTACGAGGGTTAACTGGTTCTAGTGCGGTGTGGTTCGGCAGTCGGTGGAGAAGAACAGGAGGTGTGGAGGGGTGCAGGGATGGCCTGGCCAACGGTGGTGTAGAGCTTCATAGCGAAGCGTGCTAAGCAGAGCTGCTAGCAGCAGGAGGTGGGAGGTGGTCCCGGCGGCGCTGGAGGAAGAAGACGAGAGATTGAAGATGGATGCCAGTCGTTGGATGTAAATCCAACGGCTAACATGTCAGAATCATTTGTTGACTAAATTGACAACCACTTGCGTTGGCGTCGACCTATTGGCCCACATTTCAGCCTCCAAAAATGTGGCACGTATTCAACCCATTTTTTTCAGAATTTACAGTCTTTTTTTTGCGCGGTAGAATTTACAGTCAATTTGATCTTTTTTTGAATTACAGCCATTAGCTGGGCTGGGTGAACAAATAATGTAGCGTCCATGCGGCCCATTTATTTTATTTCCTAAAAAATTACATGCCATTTGCACTTTCCCAAAATACACGATTTTGCTGGGCTGATTCTAATTATAATGTTGGGTTGGGCCAGCAATGTTATCAAAAAATAAAAAGGGGCTGAGCATTTTGTTATAAATATATTTGAATAATAAGTGATATTATTACATTCGTCCTTAAATCTTACCAAGCTTTTGTACACAATCACTAGGATTTTCATGCCAAAACAATCCAGGATTATATTTGTTAAGAAATTATTTTTATAAGTTAATAAGATGTGGGATATTGTTTTCTTACATATGTAAGTATCTGTTAAATATATGATGACAATAAAAATAATATATTATAACATATAAAATAATTTAAATATATAAAATATAGTTAGAAGGGAAACATAAGTTGGACCTGGCGTTCCTATTCTTATACAGAAAAATAGAACAGACCTCTGTGTTTTCTTCAAAAAAATACATAAATTGGGTTGCGAAAAATAAAACCTCGGATGGGAGGTCCATAGGCCGGTCGATACATGACGGCCCTAAGAAAATACAAATAGGCCTATGGACCTCCGATCCGAGGTCGTGGGCTGCGCATGTTAAAAATGAAAGCCTAGACGGGGCAGCCCAAAACCACGTCCAACACTTGCCAAAACTTCGTCCCTCGTTTTCTCTGTGTTTCGCACACTCGACATTGTGTGGGCATTTTGACTGTGCATCATATGAAGATGTGCTATGCATGAATGTTGATCAGCATGATGTTAACTGGCTGGTAGTTCCATTTTTGACCATGAATAAAACTTCCAACATGATGTTAACCCTGTTTGAAAAGGCCGTGTTAATATAAATGCTCTGCCTCTGAAAGTTGCAGTTTCTTATCTGAAACTGAACTTGCAGTTTCTTATCTGAAACTGAAACTTGCAGTTTCTTCTCTAAGAATCACATTGTTTGCACTTTTATACTCCTATGAAACTACATTTTTTTAAGTGCTAAAAATAGATCTCTAGAATTCATAAAATATTTCATATGCTCAATACTGCAAATCTGAAATTCAAAAGACATTCATATTTGAAAGTACTCTCAAAATACACAACACAAAACACAATTCACAACCTGCAAATGTTGACAACCCTAAGCTCCTCCTGACAATTCACAACCTGCCCGACTATTGGGCTCGGGGGCAGCCCCCTCCTATTCCTCGGCGGCAAACAGCCGCCCCGTGAGACGATGTGAACGGCGAGGGAGACGATGGCGGGGAAGCATCGTCGGGCCAACTGCTTTTCTCCTCTTGCAGTTGGGTTCGGTCGACGAAGACTCCACCGGCTCGCTCTGGCAGGACACCCTCACAAACGGCACCCTGTAGATGCTCGATCCTTCAATCTCTGGTGGATGCTCCATATGGGATCAATACTCCCACCACCGCTCCCTCACGATCGGATTCGGTGAATCTGTTTGCTCCATGGCCCAGAGGAGCAGCTCTATGTACTCCGACGCGACTCCCTCCGGGAGTATCGCCGCCTTTTCGCTCTGTTGCAGATATTTGGCCAGGGATGTCGCCGTCGCCGCTAGTTGGTCCTTGTTGTCAAACCAAGACTGTATCTCCAACATCCTAGCTAGCTTCACAGGGTCGCCGTCTGCGATCCTCACTTATTGGTTGTACTCCTCCATCGATCTACTTCTCCACAGCACCTTCACTCGCCGGCGGTGGTTTTTGAATGGAAGAGGAGAGGAGCAGCGCTGGTTTTGGATTAGAACGGGGGAGGAGCGACGCTGGTTTTGGACTGGAACAGGAGAGGAGGGGCGGTGGTTTTGAAATGGAAGAGGAGAGGAGCGGCGCTGCATTTAGATGGGAACAGGAGAGGAGCGGCGGTGGTTTAAGAGGAGAAGAGCGGAAGAGCGGCGCAGGTCTTGGAAGTATTTTTTTGTTGTTTTGCCTATTTTGGGTCAAAGTTTGACCACGTACTGTATTTGACAAGCAAAATGTGAATGCATGTCACCAAAAATTGTATCGTTTGGTTCGTATCTGAATGTACTTTCAAATTATATTATTTTTGCAACGTATAACATATATTTTATGTGCGAAAATCATGGTCAATTATGACCCAGAATAAAAGGGAGACTAGTTAATGTGGGGTCGCTTTCTTAATTGAAGGGTAAATTGATTTTGATTTTGATCCAGTCACAGCGCGCCGGCCCTCTCGTCGAATCCTAAATCGCTGCCGCACGCTCCTCTCCCTCTTCTCCATTGCAAAACCACCTCCTCTCCTCTCCATCATCTCCATTCCAAAACCACCGTCTCGCCTCTCCCTCTTCTGATCTCCTCCATTGCAAAACCACCTCCTCTCCTCTCCATCATCTCCATTCCAAAACCACCGTCTCACCTCTCCCTCTTCTGATCTTCTCCATTGCAAAACCACCTCCTCTCCTCTCCATCATCTCCATTCCAAAACCACCGTCTCGCCTCTCCCTCTTCTCTATTGCAAGACCATCGTCTCTCCTCCCATCTTCCAAAGCTAGCACCGGACC
Organism: Aegilops tauschii subsp. strangulata; assembly: GCF_002575655.3. Lineage (NCBI taxonomy): Eukaryota > Viridiplantae > Streptophyta > Magnoliopsida > Poales > Poaceae > Aegilops > Aegilops tauschii. The sequence continues at coordinate 467,732,712 of NC_053035.3, forward strand.
ACTCAGAAGGACATCTATGGAGAGGATGCAGCAGCGAATCAGGCAGATCGCCGGCGGTGACCAGGCAAAGTTAGCCAGGTTGAAGGAGATCCTTAGTTGGTTTGACAATGAGTGGGAGATTTCGAGGACGGTGCGGGGCATGTGGCAATGTATGCGAAAGAGCGAGACTACGGCGATGTACATGTACTCCTCGGCGGCAGTCACGCCGCAGTCCTCCGAGTTCATCGAGTATCTCCTCTGGGCGATGGAGCAGACAGATTCGCCCGAGGCGACAGTCAGGCGGAGGTGGTGGGCGTACAGGTCGAAGGTCGAGCACCCAGAGGATAACGGATCGATCGAGTATGGTGTGTCGTTCGTGAGGGTGCAGAGCCAGCCGGAGCCACAGGAGTATTCGTTCTCCCACCGCAAGAGGAGGCCGGATGGCACGACGTCGCTTCCCCGCCATTCTCCACGGTTCCCTCAACGCTCGCCTCGTTTCAACGACGGCGGTAGGGTTTAAAGTAAGCTTCGCACTAACCTAATCTTCCACCTGCTCATGCTTACAATCAGTGTGACAGCTAATGAAAATCATGCTTACAATCAGTCTCCGAGTACTACGCCAATCACCCTAAAATAGCTCTGGACCTTTGGGTCAAAGTTGTGACACAGTGTACAAATAAAGAAAAATAGATTGGTGCTTCTTTCAGAAAAGAGTACTCCCTAGAAAACTGCCAATATAAGCTACTAGTATTTGGTTAGATGATTTGTTGCCGAGAAAGATCCGTCCACAGAGAGCGCCACACATCCCACTGGTGGTGGTGAATGCCAATGCGTGCATGCAGCATGGTTGGTGTCGGTAATTTTTACTTGGCACACCTCGCACTCTGCATATATGTCGGTTCCATACGTACATTTGTGCAGTTCCACCAAAATGCAGCTGAATAACCCTGTTTGCACATATAATGAAAAAGCGTGATTACATTATAGTGGTACTAGTTGATGAAACACACAAAATAAATAGAAGAAAATATTGCGATAGTATCATAGTATGCCATGCTGCGAGGGCGAGATGGGCCCTGCGACGCCTCATACGGTACGCCTCATACTGGACATCGTCCCAAGTCTCCCAGATATACCTTCTGCCAGTGATGAACATCAGTGTACAGCGGTAGTACAAGGAGGCGCCTTGAGACATTCAAATCTCTATTTTTGTACATATAAACGAAAATTAAGCACCCCAGTTTGCAGAAACGCTTAAACATTAACAATGGGACTAGTTGATGAAACATACATTAACAAAGAGAAGCACTTTCTTATCTACATTGGAAATGAAATGATAGAGATGACACTCGCTCTATTTTAACTGTATTATTACTTCATTTTATCAGTGACACTAGGGTCGAGCAGGTGGCAAACGAGGTGTACCGTGCGTCGCAAGGATGGAGGCCGGGGGTGCTTAGACTGGGATGCTGAAGCTGGCTCTTTCAGTCACCAACATGGATGATTCAATTCATGGGACCTTTTGGTGTAGTTCACCTAAAATGAAGCAATGTCCCGTGAGCTAGCAGCTTCTTCTTCAATTTTTTTTTAAGAAAAGGGCTCTAGCCCCGGTTCCATTTCCATCAGAAAACGAAACCCACAGAGCTTCTTCTTCATTAGTTGCAATAAAATTGAGCAACATCAAGGTTGGTTGTGAAGCTCCTGGAATGCCCAACTATAATTTGGATATCATTTGTGCAGTTCAACTAAGATCGAGTGTGAAATGTATATCTCTGTTTGCATAAAAAAGGTGGAAAGGAGGGTGACTAACAAGTGATGAAACATGCATCAAATGAAAAGAAGCATGTTCCTTATCTGAATGGCAATCCTACAAGGAAAGTAGCAATTTCTAAAGCACTGGCATTGCTAGATATTAGTGTGGGCATTAGGATTAACTATGACAACTGTTAAATACAAAATTACTTTGGGCACGGGAGAGTAGGCGGACCAGGACAGTTGGATTTCTAACGAAAAGAACCAACTTATCTTATGGGAAATTTTAGCAGGACATGTAAAGAAGTGCCATTGATTCATATTACTGGAGGCATTACATTGAAAACAACATTGGTTTAACGTGTCCTTACTTTCAACAGTGCGACTGCTACATTTTACCAGTGGCATTACATAAGAGTGGCTCGGGGCAACAAATATCAGAACAGGATATCTGGGTTGGTCCCATTTTTGTTCGGTATAGCCACCTTATACTGTGTGAGGCTAGGAAATCTAGTGCTGGACTTACTCTGTTGACTTGTCCCCCAGTCCCCACTTTCTTTCCTTTTTCAACCAATAGATCGGGTTTATATTGAGTTTGTACTGCGTTTCCCTTTATTTCCCTATTAGACCTAGAGACCAGTTGGATAGCTAGTCTCTGCTACTTTTCGCCCCCATTATTTCCTCTTTCGACCAAGTCCTAGATTCAGGTAACAAATCCTCCCCCACCCCCACCCCCTTTCTTCCTTGTTTGAACAAAGTAGTACTAGATTCGAGTGCATGAACTAGTTTTACCTCTTAAACGTAAAAAAAATTAGGTGGTTTTCGAACAGCCGATCGATCCTATCTACGAGGGGGCCTGAGAAATAGTAAAAGATACAAATGCAGCGACGTCAGGAGCTCGGGAAGTAGAGCAAGGCTGGTTTCGAAGGAAGTTATACCTGATGGTCGCCGGGATGTCGCTAGGTGGGCGGCGGGAGGCCCGATCTGCCCACACTACGGCAGCGAGGAAGAAGGGGTCGGAGGCCCTCCCTCGCCAGCGGTGCTTGGGAGAGAATGGCAAGGCAGGCTGATCGGGACGCGCCCAGCAGTGGGTAAGAGCCGTCGCGAAGGACGACCGCGTGAACGTTGCACCTTCTCACCTTCCCCGGCGGAGAGGATCCGGCTGGATCTGTGACCAGCGATGAGCAGAGAGAGAGAGAGTGTGTGGCCACCGCTGTCGTGTTTAGATCTGGAGAGGCTGAGACAGTGTGACGAGAGCAACACTAGCAAGCAAGCGCGGAGGCTCTTGCCTATATAGTGGAGTAGTACTAGTTTTCTTTTATCGACCGGAGCTGGCTTGACCTCGTTAATGACTGTCGAGAAGTCTTCATGCATGTGGCCCGGAGGCGCAGTTGTCGTCATTTTGATCTGAAGCGCCGGATTATAACATATAACACGAAAAAATGCCACATGACAAGAAATCATAACCTCACTGCCCAAAGGAGACAACATGAATCCCGATGGACAAACTAGACGAGGAACAAAGCTCAAATTAAAGATAAACTCATAGAAAAGGGGTCCGTCGATAGATGTCCTAATTAACATAGCCGGCTTGACCTAGATGGCAGCCGAGTAGTCACTGTTCGTGCATGTGCCCCCAATGACTAGCCCAACTCAGTTGTCGCTGTTTAACCCTCGCAGTGATCCTAAGCACATGACACCTAATTTTGCGAGATGACAAGAAACCTTTTTTTAGATTTCTCACCACAACTACAGCCATGTACAACACAGCCTGCACGATATGTACACGATAGCAAATCCAGGCGTGTCTGCTGGAGTCTGGTCACATGCATGGATGAACTGATCTTCCGTGTCTTGCAGGGATCGTCCAGGCACCAACGTAGTACAACACTTCTCTAGTACTATCGCTCGTCTCCCTCTTCTATTAAGTCACCCGACTTGCGGGGCCGGGGAGTGTGCCTATGGTCGGTTCTCAATTGTCGTCCCACATGTGTGTGCAAATGCAATATGACGCGCGTTCCATTCGGAGAGCAGCGTGCCAGACCGACCGACCGTCTGGGGTGCGGCGCGAACGCGACGGGCGTGCTGTATACTCCGTACATGTGTACCGCCGTTTTCTAGACGCTTTGCTCCATGGCGCGGGCGCAATCCATGGATACAAAATTAGTATACTGTATACTATTTAAAAGTCAAGGGCGGGGCTTTTCCTGCGCGGTAGGCGGCGGGGCAGTTCCGCCTAGTCGGTTCGACAGAGACGCGAGAAGACGAGGGAGTAGGCTGCTGCAAACATAGGGATGTGTGATTTGACAGCGAGTTACTGCTGGACAGGTGGGGCCCCGTGATTTGACTTGCCATTATCATTTTAACTGCGGCGCTACAACCGGCGTGAGTCTCCCGATTCCTGACCACCTCCATACAGGTGCCTCTCCCAATGCTCCACCATGTAGTAGAGGCTGGCTCTTGCATGAGATCCCACTTCTCCACTTTTTCCTTGCCTCTCTTTCCTCCACATATGCAAAAATGCCATGTAAAGCGCACTATTGTACTTACTTTTACTTGCTCCTACAGGTGCTTAAGCTTGCCACATAGGCATAAAGTCTGATGTGGAAAGTTAATCAAGAAGAGAGAGACTAGTTTGGTGACCCAAGGAAGAAACGGTGCTAAGCGCGTGTACCTAGGTGAAAAGACAATTTTTAGTCTATAGCTAATTAAATGAAGCAAACTTAGCAACACCATTTCATTGGAAGAGGTCACTCCTTGGCAAATGCAATAAATACTAGTACTCCCTGTGTCCCATAATATAAGAACGATTAGTCCTCTCTCTATGCATTTAACTCCTCTCCTTTAACACAGGCGAGTTCTGGATTGGAGGGTTTGGAGGATAATAAATGCTCATTAACTTGATTTTAGCCTTTTTAGTATTTGGATCCAAGCATGGGTGAGGCTAGCATGTTTTAGTCCCACTACTTTTAGTCATGGGACTAAAACGTATCCAAGCACCCTCTTAGTTTTATTTGATGGGTGGGTTGTGTTGGACACCATTATTGTGACTAGCCTTTTTCATAGTACTATATGCATAATTTGGCGACGAGCGCTCTCTATATGTACCACCTTTTTTTTTAATTTCAAGTTTTGCTCCATGGCGCAATCCATCGATACTACTGCTGTACAAAAGTATACATTTTTAAAAGGCTAGAGGGCGGGGCAGTCTAGCTTGGTCGGTTTCACGAGAGGCGAGGGCCTTTGTGATTTGATGGCTCATTACTGCTGGAAGGCGGGGCCTTGTGATTTGACTGCTCGTATAAATGCGCCGACAACCTGGTCGAGGAGGAGCAAAGAACCGTGCGGTATACTCAAGTTTTCCACTGGAGTAGTACTGCGACGGAGGAGCACGAAACACGGTAGCCCAGTGCCATATGGCGATAAAAATTGATTTAATTTTCTAGTCATCTCATTGTTAGCATTGTTCTATTCATTCCCTCAAAAAAAAACATTGTTCTATTCATGCCTCGCAGAGAACATGACACGTGCGGCGAAACACCCGAAGCAAAAGATGAAACACTGGAGCAAAAGAAGAAGGAACATTATCACCCAAATGATCTAATTCGCCGCGGAGTCGTAACTACTTCTTCATCGCCTCCACGACCTCCATCTCCTTGCGCGTCTCCTCCGCCATCTTCTTCATTCTGTCCAAGACGCGGGATTTCTCGATGCGAGCCTTCATCATCTGTTCCACGGCCGCATTACGTACCTTGACAGCAGCCGGGTGCTCGATGCGGAGCTTCGCCAACTCCTCCTTCTGTTCCATGATGAGGGCCTGTAGCATCTTCATCGAGGAACTACTATTCTCATGCAGCTTCTTCCAGCCGGCGTTCTTCTCCTTCAACAGGTCGATCTCGTGGCAGAGCTTCGCCTTGTCCTCCTGAAGTCGCAGGATTTCGCCGATCGCCTTCTTCTCTGAGGCAATTCTCTTCTTCAGCAGCATCACCAAGCCGGCGGCCAACTCCCCTGCTGATTGAGCTCAGCGGGCATGTCGTCGAGGCTCTCCTTGAGCAACTCCATCAAGCCTTGGATGAACTCCTTCTGCTTATTGAGCTGATCGGGCATGCCGTCGAGGGATAACGACTCTAGCTCCACCGGCTCGGCATGTTCGCCTCCGCGGCTAGGGTGCTCCTGGGAGCCATCGCCTGCCCGTGAGAGATCTTTCGAGGTCTCTGCGTGGCGGCGAGCCCTCTTTTTTTTCCGCAGCCTTGGTTGCCGCTCCCTTGTTACGAGTAGTTCTCGACCTAGTGCTCTGCTCACCGGCCATGGCAACGACGGACGACGAAGAAGCACTTATGAGGAGGAAAGGTAGAGTAATTTTCAGTTAGGTAGTTCCCCTTTTTATAACCTAAGTACTAGCACTAGTACTAATACCTGCATAGTGGGAACACGTTCAGGTTTGGTACGTACTAGTAGGTGTGAGCAGGCTTTTGAATGTGATGGGAACAAGGTAAAGATTAATTGATGGTTTTGGTTTTGAGGCCCGAAACGGCTCCCGATGAGTTTAGCGGAACATAAATTTCAAGTACTACACTGCTCAAATGCGTAAATATTATGTTACTGTCAAAATTGGCACAAAATACGAAGGAGACCAATGGAAGTACTACTAGCAACCCACGATTTAACTACTCGCATGCGCGCAGTGGAGTAATAATGTCTTTCTTCCGCCCTCACGTCCAGTCAATTTGCATGCGCTGTATTAATTGACCATCAATGAAGTAAACGACTTTACACGCGTCAAATTATCACATGGTTTGGATCTTGGTACAAAATTGCATCCGCCCGTGTACCCGCATGTGCGTGCGAGGGAATGTGTGCGTGCGTGGCGTGCGTGCACATCTTCGCTTCGTGCATGTACCGCCAGTATGGCTCAGGGAGGATGAGTACATTCTTCTGGAACCAGCAGCACGTCACTGTGATCAATCCACGCAAGGAGGTCGCGACAACGCCTCCACATGTGCCACGTGGCTTCATGAACTGTAAGAGAGACACTGTGTAGCGTGCCATTGGTATTCTAATTTATGTGTTTTGCACATACTCGAAGTACTAGTAAGGTCCACGTGCATTGCACGCATCAGATTTTGCAACCAAATTATGAATAAATACCACACTATAGCATGTAAGCTCTGAGTCATATATGCCTGATGTAGCCCTTCGTTTAATTCTTATAGTTCATCTCATTCAAAATCAATTAGTTTTTATAAAAAAGCTAAGAACGCGGGAATAGGAAAACATGGGATTACAGTGGAATGTCGTCTTGAATCCTACAGGATTGTACGAGTGTTTGATTGTGCATAGAAAAAACGCAGAATTTTTTGAAAGTGGTTTGAGTGGGTGGGATGTTTCCTATGAAATCTAGTGCAAATGAATCATATGGAAAAATTCCTCTGGTTTACAATCCTACGAATCAAACAACCAAGATAGGAAAAATTCCTAATGATTAGAATCCTCCAAAATTCCTCTGAGAATCCTTTGAATCAAAGAAGCCCTTAATCTATTTATGATTCATGGAATTGTGCGTTGTAAAGCATAAAGTAAAAACAAAGAATGGCAATTCAACTAGAAAAAAAGTTTGGGCAGTTATGATACGGAAGATTCTAGAACAAAAGAGAACCACTGTTGTTTTGAGGTTTGTGCATTATGCTTAAGTTCAACCATGGAGTCTGCTAGATTGTACATGTGGCAAAATCCGGTGCGAGGGGCCGAGTGGAGGGAGACTATGAAGGAATGCACAAGTGCGAGATCGATATTTAGAGAGAGGGGGCGAACACGTGCGCTGTTGCGCGCAGTGGCGGAGCCATGAAAAATAAATGAGCTAGGGGGCCAAGCATTGCTAATCCTTTACGAGGAGGGTCAATTCATGAACTTAGACCATTTTTAGCAGCAATTGTCTAATGATCACATTCATATTAGCCTCGATATATAGTGATGTTAGGGGGGAGGGGGGCAGGGCTCTTACTGCCCCTGTCTTCGCCATTGTGCACGCGTCTGAGAGATGAAGCGGAAGGCATGGATGATGAGAGGGGGACGTTGGATATATAATTAATGTGCGTGTATTACCTATATATGTTAATCCTATATAGAGAGGTATAGATTGATCGATGTGGACGTGGGAAAGAGGGTGAGACCTCACTGGATATATCGATTGATCGGTTTGTGTGGAAAACTATGAAAGGCCTAGCTATATACACACATACATAGAGGAACATCGATCATTGCGCATGCACGCGTGAGAGATAAAGAATGCCCGATATGATGGAGAGGGGGATGTGTGTGGGTGTGTGCCTTCATGGGAGACCGACCTGAAGAAAAAGATTGCATGCGTGCGATGGATAATGCCGACTGGTAGTGTGTGTGCATGCATGCACGAGAGAAAGTTAGTGGTACAATTATAAAGAGAAGACTACTGTGTGGGTGTAAAAGAATAGGTGAGGTCATAATCAATGTAAAGTTGAATTCAAATATTTGAATAAGAGATCCTAATGTTTGAAACCCATGCATGCATGAATATAACGGAGATCTGCGCGGTGTGGTTTGGAAACGAGCATGTTGTAATGTATACACATTGAACAAGGTCAGACTGATTTGAATTTGAGATACCGATGGCAGACATCATTTGGCCACGTCGCATCCGTGTATGGACACACTATTGTAATTGGAGATGATGGGCGGCTTTCGCATCACATATCTATATCTATACCCCTATATATATTATATTTTATATATTTTTTATATTGTGTGCGGGTAACTTTAACTTTGAAAGATGGTCGTTGGATGAGGCGAATCCGATGGTCCAAAGATGGCAAATTTGAGCACTACTGGCCGTTGGATATCATCTAGATTCCACCAGATTTTGCCACATGTATAATCTAGAAGACTCCATGGTTGAACTTAAGCATAATGCACAAACATCAAAACACAAGCACTTCTTATTTGTTCTAGAATCTTCCGTATCAGAATTGCCCAAATGTTTTTCTACATGATTTGCCATTATTTGTTTTTACTTTATGTCTTACGACGCACAATTCCATGAATCTTAAAATAGATTAGCTTTCTTATAAAAACTAGATGATTTTGAATGAAATGAACTATAAGAATTAACATCTACATCATGCATATATGACTCAAAGCTTGCATGCTATAATGTGGTATTTATTCATAATTTGGTTGCCAAATCTCATGCGTGCAATGCACGTGTACCTTACTCTAGTCTAAATGGTGTTTGTGTGTATGTTGTGCGTGTTGAGGTGCAAATTGTCTTTTTTTTTGGTACACGTTAAGCTTGTTCTTCCAAAATTTCAAGCCGCGCCTTGTTATGCCGAAAATTCAAGCTAGCGTCTCTGTCTATCGTGCTATGAAACTCCCGCCTCTTCAACCCACGCCTTGTTAGCCCGAAATATTTAAGATACATCTTTGTCTCGTTGTGCTCCGACAACTCCCTCCATCTCAACCCGCGCCTTGCTATTCCGAACTTACAACGCGCGCGAAAACTCCCACCTCCTGTGAAATCCCGACACAAGAAATGCTCGTGGTACCCCTGAACCGAAAGAACCGCCTCAAATCGGTGGGGGTACTTTCGTAACTTACCCCACATTTCAGACAAGCGCGTCTCTAAGCCATCATTCCCCACTGCCATCCCATCCACCCACCCATTCGTACACCGAGGCCGCGAAAACCTGCGACAAAATCCCACACCCTGCTCCGTCCGCCACCCAGCCGGAGCCTCTTCCCCGACGACGTCGTCCACAGCAACACCTCGACTTCCCTCATCCACCGTACCGGATGAGGATCCATCATCGATCTCATCGTCCCGCCGGTTCAGCCACCCCGTCCTCCACCTCCAAGGAGCTGCCCCGACGTTTCCCTCGTCTTTCACGCCACCTCCATTCCCACACCGCCGTCTTCACCTGCACCACCGGAAGAGCATCATCATCACCGTTTCCTCGGATGAAGCTGCGGCCTAATCAGCGCCACCAAAGAGGTTGTACACTAATCGCCACATTTTCTTCTTGATTCGATCTCACAGTGCTGCTGGCGCTCGGTCCCGAGCCGACACGGCGCGGCTCCATCCACGGCGGCGTCGCCGGCCACTTCCTCCACGGCGTCGCTCCCTCGGCGGCGACGTCCACATCAGTAGGAGCTGCTGCTGCTTTAGCTCTCGCTCGCGCTGCTGCTCTGCTCTTGCTCTCGGTCCCCTGCCTGGTCTGCTCTTGCTATTGCTCTTGCTCGCGCTGCTGCTCTCGCTCTTGCTCTTGCTTGCGATGCTGCTCCGATTTAGCTACACTTCCGTCGACTGAATCTACTTTTGGGTCAGTCGATTTTCAGGGGGTGGGGGGCTCGCCGGGGTGAAGGAAGAACCAGCCGCAGCGGGGAGGGGGCTCGCCGGAGAGGTACCCCACTATCTATCTTAGGGTTCAGGATGGGGGCGGTGGTCACCGGCGGTGGCGGGGCGTTGGCGGGGCGGTGGCATGGGAATCGCCGGAGAAAAATCTCGGCACGGGGGAGGGGCCTAGAGGGATGGCCGGGGCGGCGGCGGACCGTCGGTGGGGAGTGTTTTCGGGGCGGGCGGGGCGGTGCACCGCCGGCCGCGGGCGGCAGGGGGTTGCTGTTTGGCCGGTGGTGGCTGGCGGCTCAGGGGGGTGGAGGTTGAAGATGAACGGCATGCCCTTGATTTCGTATCCAATGGCTGCAAAATCGACTGACCAGAGATGAAAAAGTCAGTCGACCGACGTGTAGCCTCACCTTGCTAGTGCGTTCAGTTTCGACAGCAAAATTCAGCTTCGACTGCAAAATTCAGTTTCGACAGTTAAGTTCAGTTTCGACAGTTAAGTTCAGTTTTGACAGTTAAATTCAGTTTCGATAGTTATGTTCAGAGATGAGCGGCTGATGTATTTTACATCTAGCACTTTGTGGTTATGTATTTTACGTCATCTATTGGAGATGCTATTAGAATTCCACTCAGGTTAACGTTGTTCGTTGTCTCTCTTGTCCTGCTTCAGCCTCGGCGTCGTACAACTCACCGGAGCCGCTCCAACGACGAAACCCTCCATCACAGCGGAGCAGTACCTCGGGCTCCATCTCCAGACGCCTAAGATCTTCTTCCCCTCTTCCGACAGCCAAGTCAGCCGAAGTATCCTCACCGGCCAACCCAATCACGCTGAGATCTACATGGCTTCGCCAAAGAGGTTGTACACTTGTTGCATCTCTTTTTTACTCTACATGTTATATATATTGTCCACTGAGCACTCGTAGTAACGGGAAATATGACTATTTTATCCTACTATATGACAAGCAGTGAGGTACCAGGCAACTTAGCTATCCGTGATGGACTCTCTTGAATGCCATCATTATTTATCTCTGCGCATTTGAGTTGTGCATTTGTCGATGGGCCTGGGAGTTGAGCTAGTATGACAGTGGCCTGGGTCCAAAGTAATAGAAGTAGCACAAAAATATTTTTTTTAGTGCAGGATTTTCCTTGCTCAAGCCTGCCTACTAGAATCGCCAGTGCTTGAAAGGAAAAGTGAATGAAAAACATCGGAATTGGAAAGTTTCCTATGGTACTACTTTTCATGAATTTGGTGCAAAGGAATGGAGCAAAAGAAAACTGTAGGATTTTTTCCTTTAGTGTCTCCTTGAAAGAAATACCGTAGGAATTCTAATTTCCACTTCTCCTCCTTTTCATATTCCTATTCATCAAGCACAAGACTAAGAGATAGTAGCATAATAGAATTATAACCGTACATTTTCTTGTGGTTTGACTTAATCTCACCATGCTTTTTTGCATCCTGTGATCTTCCAATTGTTGTGAATCAAACACCCAGATTGGCAGAAATCCTGTGTTTTTAAATTCTCTGTTTTGCACGTGCATTCCTATCCTATTCTTGTCTATTTCCTATCCCTGCATTGTAAGAATCCTCAAATTCAAACAAGCCCTTACTCAATTACTTCTGTTATAGATATGTGTCAAAGAAACCCTTGTGTGGTTTGTCCTGCTCCTGCGGCGCTGTGTTCCACCCCAGCTCAGCTGCTCCAACGACGGAAGGGTTCATCACAGCAGGGATCCGCTCTCCAGACTGTCTTTGGCCGCCTCAAATCTTCTTCCCCGCCGCCGGCAGCCACGGCAACTGCATTACCATCATCAACTGAGCAGATGACCTTGAGGACTACACGGGTTCGCAAGAGAGGTCGCACTCTTCCGTGTCTACTTACGTTATGTGTCGCTTAATATGATGACATGCGACATTATCGTCGTGTTCACCTATTAGACTCTGAGTCAGGTCCAAACTAATGCTGAAACTTGAGTTTTTAAATGGTTGTGGGGTATTGGGGCAGCAATCAGTACTATTTGTCTACTATCTGGTTAATCTCCGGTGTCTACTATGAGTTTCATGTTGGGTGCAAACAAACATTAAAGGAGCCATTATCTGTATTTTGTAACTAAAGCTATTATCTGCCTGCTATCATTGGTTTTGGGTCTATCCACAGTTTGCTACCATCACTCTAGATTTGTGCATGCACTCCTTACATAATCTCACTATGTTTTATTCCTATGCATGCCAGTTAGTACACAATGGAACTGATCATGTAGAGCAAAAGAGACGAGCCTTGCGTGGCAATAAAATTTCATGCAGACGCCATTCCATGGTGGGCGCAAAGGCAGCCCCACCTCCACCCATTTCGGATCGTAATCAAGAGGAAGATAACTGTTCTGAGGGGGATTCAGAAGGAGAAGACCACTCCTATTTACCCCATGAGGTCTTCGCTCTAACTTGGCATGCTGATATTGGTAATATCATGCATATGGTGCCTTGCATTGCTTACTGTATACATTAAAGATGTCATCTGCTTAGTTTAGACATGCTTTGTGTCAATGCCATCTGTTTAGTTTCTTTATCGTATATGTGAATCATGCAATGCCATCTTGTCTAGCCAGGCATCATATATGTGAATTTTGCAATGCCACCTTGGTTAGCCAGTCATCTTATATGTGAATTATATCATGCCATCATTTTTTTATTACGTGTTAAATTTGTCAACAATTTTAGTACATTCAATTACTCTTCCTGTGCATCAGCCATTCGGCACGGTCATGGAAAAATCTGGAGTGGAAACAAGGTCTTCAGAGCAGACAATGCTATCTGACAAAGCGCATGTCTTGCTGGTTACCGATAGCTCCTCAGAGGAGGATTCCGACACAGATGACCAGTCATATTTCCCCCCCGAGGTGCATGCCCTAACTTGGCAGGGTTATGTTGCTCATATCGTGCGTATGGTATCTTGCATTGCTATGTCATTTGCTTAGTTTAGACATGCTTTGTGTGAATGCCACCTGTTTAGTGTCTAATTACCATATATGTGAATTATGCAATGCCATCTTGTTGCAAGACATTATATATGTGAATTATGCAATGTTATCTTGTTGCAACGCATTATGTATGTGAATTATGCAATGCCATGCTGTTTAGGCAAGCGTCATATATGTGAATTATATCATGCCGTCCTTTTTTTGTATTTCTCATTGCTTTTGTCGACAATGTTTGTATATTCAACTACTCTTCTTGTGCATCAGCCATTTGAATTGGTGATGGAGAAATCTGGAGTGAAAACAAGGTCTTCAGAGGAGACAATGCTACGTGCTGAAGCAGATATCTTGCTGGTTATAGATAGCTCTTCAGAGGAGGATTCAGAGGCAGATGACCAGTCCTATTATCCCCCTGAGGTGTATGCTCAAACTTGGCAGGGTTATATTACTCATATAATGCATATGTTGTATTGCAATGCTTAGTTTTTACATCATATACACAATATTGAATGCCATCTCCTTAGTTGACACATCATATATGTGATTGCCCTCTGCTCACTTCCTTAGTATATAAATCATATATTTGAATTATGTCATGCCATGATGTTTACATAGACAGCATGTATCTGAATTATGGCATGCCAACCCATTTTCTAAAGACATAATATAGTTATATCATCTCATCCTGTTTACATAGTCATCATATTTTAAATTATGTCATTCTATCCGTGAATTATATCATGCCATCATGTTTCCATCGACGACATGTTTCTGATTTATGGCATGCCAACCACTTTACTAGACACATCATATAGTCATATCATGTCATCCTGTTTACATAGTCATCATATTTTGAAGTATGTCATTCTATCCTGTTTAGTTAGCCATCATACATGTGAAATTGTGTCATGCTATCCTGTTTAATTAGCCATCATATATGTGAAATTATGTCCTGCTATTCTGTTTGCTTAGACAACATAAATGTGAATTATTTCATGCCCTGTTTTCTTCCCTACTATCCATTGCACCTGTCTATCTTACAATGTCTGTACATTCAATTACTTTTCTTGTTTATTAGCCATTTCAATTGGAGGGAGTGATGGCAGTATCTATGGGAGTAAAAACACGGTCTTCAGAAAAGATCGTGCTACCTGTCGATGCAGATAGAACCACGGTTGTACTTGCCCAAGAACCAGCCCCACCACACATAACCCACACTCATGCAGATTGTACCCCTACCCAGTTGGACAAAGAACCAGCTACACCCCTTCTAACCCCAACCCCAGCAAATAGACACCCAGTTCCCATTGACACAGCACCGTCTCCACCACAGAGCACCCAAACATGAGCAGTTAGTAAGGCAACTGCAGTGCCCAAATCACGAGGACCACCACTCCGAACCCGAAGTCAACGCTTAAAGCAGAAGAAGAATTGTTCTCAGGTCAGGTTCCGTAGCTATGGTTCATACTACTTTGCTCTTGCATCACTGTATTTACTGATACCAACTAATTTCAAATTTGAAGGATGCAATTGAAACTCCAATGGCGCAATAGGTATGTTTTAAACCTGTTTCTTCAACGTGTTTGGCTGTTTGCTGTTGTAACTTGCTCTATGTTGATTTCAGTTTCAATTGAATAAACAGTTATGTTCTCATGCCATGCACATTACAAGTGTTGTTATTGCTGTGTAGTTTCCCACACTTATATCCTGTCTATGCTGCGTTGTCTTAAATAGATATGATTCGAACTGTATCTATCTTGATTTGGCAACATAAACTAGAATGATAGACCATACAGTGACCATACTACATAGATATATGTTTGTTTCATGCTGTTATCCTGTCCACCTTACTACTGAACTGGTTTACCAAAATGAGTTTCATATACTACATTGTAAACCTGAGATGTGTTTGTTTGTTTCTCTTTTAGAACGCGGATAAAATATTGGAGAAGAGTACCCTGTTATGCAATGGTAAAGGAAGTAATGCAGATAAGGTTCAAGATAGTGAGACATCCCTGTTGGTCTCCAAGAAAGCTGATAAAAACTATATTGAAGACACTGAGACAACCCCAAAGTTCTGTCTTGATGTAGTGTTCGAGTTACTGGCTACCACTGCTGGCACCAGCTCTTCGAACTCGTTGCCTGAATCAGTTCGGCTTCTTGAGTCTCAACTTCAAGTTGAAATACATCGATCAGATGTTATGCGACAGGAAGCCGAAGGACTGAGGAAGTCCCTGCAGAATTCAGATGCATACTTTCTGGTGCAACAGCAAACGCTGGAGGACTTAAGTGCCAAACAAGAGAAAGTTAATAAGCTTGCTAAGCATCTTGCCAGCATTATGGGTACCCAGGATATTGTTTCTTGAGCTCTTCTGAAGTGGTTTCAGTTCTGGACTTGTTTTGCTGCGGCGTTTATATGCTGTTGTGTTCCCTATATTTGCACTGGTGGCGAACTTTGACGCCCAGTGGATGTAATATGTGTAATAGCCGTGATAGCCTAGTGTAAGTTGCTTGCTTATTTATTTCCTTGTTGTCTTGTTTATTTGTTTGCTTGTAGTCAGTGCAGTTCTTTTTCTGCGGTTTGCTAGTGGCTGCAATAACCTATTTTTTAAAACTAGGCCACAATAACCATGGGCTAATATTTACTGTAGTGACACTGGGCCTCCTACGGGCCGTAGAAACAGTGGGCCTTCTACGGGCCGTAGAAACAGTGGGCCTTCTACGGGCCGTAGAAACAATGGGCCTTCTACGGGCCGTATCATCAATGGGCCTTATACGGGCCGTATGATCGATTGGCCAAACATGGGGCAAACAGACCGCATTCTGGCCGTAAACGGGCTAGAGTTGGAATCGTCCGTTCATGGGCCGACCATAACGGGCCATCGTTAATAGGATGTATTTGATGACGCTATGAAAACGGCTCAACGTATTAACGGACCACGAACGGGCCGACTGTAACGACGGGCTGAATTTGGCCCACAAGCAAAAAATGACAGTAACGGGCCGTAAGTAAACAAATGCTGGAAAATAGCCCAAGAATAAATGGGCTCTGAGAAGGCCGAAAGATAACATGGGCTAGAAACGGCCCAACGGAATAACGGGCCGTTAATGGGTATAAAGTGATACACTGTTCATTACGGGCCAGTTTCACCACGGGCCGTTAATGGGTGTAAAGTAATACACTGTTCATTACGGGCCAGTTTCAGCATGGGCCGTTAATAGGCCAAGAGTTACATAGGGCCTCATATGGGCCGAAAGACGTCATGGGCCATACGTGGGCCAGAAGTGAAAACGGGCTGGAATCATATTGGATGGCCCAGATGACGTGTAACATCCCAAATTTTCAATTTGGAATGTTATACATTAGATCATCATGCATAACATATTTTATTGCATTTTGTTTTGCGATCCTAGAAATTCTACGCAACTCAAGGACCCACGGAGAGAGTTGCGGATTTCGTTATTTTCATATTTGGGTTTTCTCAAATTTTGAAAATAGGATCATTTGTTTTAATTATTTCCTCTCCGAAAATATTTTCTATCAAATATATGAGAGGGGATAATATGACTTCTCCAAAAATAATGAAATATTGGAGGAAAAATATTAAAAACAAATATTTTATTTTATTCGAATTTTATTTAATTTTATTTGAATTAGGAAAAATACGCGTTTTTCAAAATTGCATTTTAGGCCCAAATAAATGTTCAAAATATTGGAGGCAAGTAACACTTTGATCATACCTCTTTACCACCCAGTTTTATTGCATTAGATCAATCCTCAAACTATTGCATGATTAGGATCTGATTAAAATGTGGGTTTTGGGAAGTAGTTGAGGTAGTACCTATTGCCCTGTTTATATCAAACCATTGGGAGTTACTTCTACGTTTGCTTATATTGCTATGCTATGCTCGTAGACGTGGATTGGGTTTGAGAGTTTTCCATAACAGATGTGAGATTGTTAATTAATGGTTCAACTTAAGGTGGTTACTTTAATTTACATCTGGGTGGATTGAGGCACCTGGAGAACCCAGTGTTGCCTATATTTTTGGATATCCCGGAGTACCCGTGTGATCATCCTATGGACCGCCACCCAGACTCAAAGGGATCATGAGATTTTTCATGCTAGAAACTTCCGTGTGCAGCCACAAGCTATTATGGGCTCTAGCATAGTTGAGTAGGTTACATGACCTCTTGAAGAGGTGGGCTAGCAGATGTAGGGGAAAGTACGTGTAACTGTCCACTCGGAGTAAAGAGTATTGTTTCTGAAAGACTGTGTCTCGGTCATCCGTTTCTCAAACACCATGTAGTGCGAGAAATCAAGCGGAGGCGATCGAGTCTTGTGGGGAAAAGTGTGCAAACCTCTGCAGAGTGTACAATCTAATCATGGTTAGCCGTGTCCCCGGTTATGGACATCTTGAGTATCTAGTTCTTGGATTATCATGTGAATCTCATCATCATGTTACTTAATTTAATTTGATTGGGTTAATCACGTTCTTAATTGGGATTGAGTTGGAGGTACCTTCTCAATGTTTAACAACCACCATGATAGTTAAATAAAATTTATTCCTTTGTGGTAGGGAAAAATTGGCTTTTCGCAAAACTGTAACCATAGAGCTTTCCACCAGCCAAACATGCATGTAGTGATAGCATTACTCTGTTCATTACTCTCTATGTATTACATTGCCAGCATATTCCATGTGCTGACCCGTTTTCGGGCTGCAACGTATCATGTTGCAGACTTTTCAGACGACGAGTAAGGTGCCATAGGTCGTGGTCTTATACTCAGTGATGCCGTTGGAGTTGATGGACTCACTTTATCTTCCAAGCCTTCCGATGTTATCATTTTTAGATGGCCTTAAGCCGTATTTATTGTATTAAGTTCTCTTTTGAGACATTCGATGTAATAAGTGTGTGATTGCTACTCTGTTATAAATCCTTCAAGTACTGTGCGTGTCAGCATTACCGATCCAGGGATGACACTGATGCACAGAGACTAGATTGTTTGAGGTCTGGTCGCTACAAAGATGGTATCAGAGCACACGCTGACTGTAAGACACGACCACTAAGCTAAAGCCCTAGATTACTAGTCTCTTCTCATTTCTGACTCCTCTCCTCTCTTCCACTCTTTTAGGATGGCGGATGCAAGGAACAAGTTCACGCAACCGGATGAGGATACACCTTTTGGACGACACTTGAAGGAAGTTACTAAGTAACTGAACATCGGAATACCAAGCTTCACCGGAACCTACAACGCCACACTACCAGAAGAGGAGCGCTGGATGATTCAAGTTCATGTTCCAGGAAGGACGTTCATGCCAGTCACTGAGCCCATAGAGTTTTCCTTTGATGCACCAACCATGAGTCTAGGAAAGAGCATGGCAGCCCACATCACCATGGGACGCATTGGAGAAGTGTACCAAAATGATCTCAAGGATACTATCTATCAGATTTGTGGGCGCCGAGACGACCAATGGGAGATGATCAGCACCAGGAAGGATAGATCTATTGCATCTTTCATTCAGGAGTTAAACCAGCACATTTGTCGCCAGGAGAACCAGATGTGCGCAGACATGATAGAAGTGAAGAAGGCAAAGACAAGGATCATGGAACTGGAGGAAGAACTCAAGGCTACACGCGATGGATATGAGGAGGAAATCACAACATTGTTGGAGAAGAATGGCGACCTGACAAAGAAGCTAGGAGTTTTCATGGGAGACCCAGCACCAGGAGAAGATGATGACGATTCTACTTGCCCGGAGAACTACATCATCATCGACGACACTGACTCGGACCCCAGTGATGATGATTGGGAGGATGAAGCCGGAGCAGATATCATGGAGTCTTCGACTGAGCAATTTTTCTAGTAGACCACCAAATTAGTAGTAGTATTCCACCATGTATATAGTATAGTCCAAGCACTTTGTAACGATAGTCAGATCGATTGTATGCCTTGTTTGAATTGATTGGAGTGATATGATTGTGTTTGTCTCATGTGCATATGGGTAGTGTTTTCCCTCTAGACCTCATTCTATCCTAATTTCTCATCTTTTCTAAAACCCATCAGATGCCTCCGAGACGCGACACCGGATTTGTTTTCCCACCGGAGATCACTCATTTGATTCAGCGGCAGAATGCCATGATGCAAGTGCTAGTTCAGAACCAAGGCAACAACAACAACCCACCACCACCACCACCTGTTGATCACTTAGCCCGTTTTCTTAGGCTGAATCCGCCGGTGTTCTCCAGTAGCACCGAGCCGATTGTGGCAGATGATTGGCTCCGCAAGGTTGGAAGGGAGCTAACCACTGCAGAATGCACAGATGCGGAGAGAGTGCGTTTTGCCGCACATCAGCTTGATGGACCCGCAGCATCATGGTGGGAGAATTACACAGCCACTCACCCCATTGACACCGTCACATGGGACCAGTTTCAGCAAGCTTTCCGTATTGCCCACGTTTCAGCAAGAGCTATGGCCATGAAGAAGCGTGAGTTTCGCAACTTACGCCAAGGAGGACGTACCGTTGGCCAGTACGTGGAGGATTTTAGTAAGTTAGCACGTTATGCCCCAGATGACATTGCTACGGATGCAGCTAAGCAGGAGAAGTTTCTGGAAGGTCTGAATGATGAGCTGAGCATGCAGTTGATGGTGGCAACTTTTAACAACTACCAGGAGTTGGTAGATAGAGCTCTCAGGATTGAAGGGAAGCAGCAGCAGATTGAGAGTCGTAAGAGGAAGTATGGACAAGGAAAGTACAGTACAAGAGCTCACCAGAAGCCTCGTTTTACCCCGAACTCAGGAGGACACCTTCAGCATAACCATGGAGGTCACAATCACAATGGAGGGAGCTCGCACAATCATAGTAGCCCCAAGAATGGCAATGGGAACGGAGGAAGCAACGGACAGAACCGTACCAACCCATCAACCCCGGCCAAGAGGGATCTAAGCCACGTTACTTGTTTCAAGTGCCAGAAGACTGGACATTATGCAACTGAATGTCCGAAAGCTAAGAATGGAAATGGCAATGGAAGCTCGGGGAAGAAGCCGAACCCTTTCAATAGGGGACAGGTGAACCACGTTAATGTGGAGGAGGTTGAAGCACAGCCTGATGCAGTAATAGGTAAGTTTTTGGTTAAGTCATTTACTGCAATCGTTCTTTTTGATACTGGTGCATCACATTCATACATATCAAGGGGATTTGTGGATAAGTTTAAGTTGCCCACCAAAAGTTCTTAGAACACCTATGTTAGTAACCTCACCAAGAGCAGAGTATATGGCAAGCCAAGGATGTTTTCAGATGCCATTGGCCATAGGTAGGCATGTTTTTCCCCTCAGACCTAATAGTTTTGGAGTCACAAGGTTCGGATGTGATTTTGGGAATGGATTGGCTATCGATGTATGGAGGAAACATCGATTGCGCCAGTAAGACGATTTTGCTTACTACCCTGGAAGGAAGAAGGATTAAGTATGTATCCCGGCATGTGCCGAAGAGGACTCAAGTGAATTCCTTATCAGGAGTTGTACAGGAGGAAGTGCCAGTGGTGAAGGATTTCCCTGACGTATTTCCAAAGGAGTTGCCTGGCATGCCACCGGATAGAGACATCAAGTTTTTGATTGAGCTTTTGCCAGGCACTGGGCCAATATCTAAGAGACCGTACAAGATGCCCGCTAAGGATTTGGAAGAAATTAAGAAGCAAATTAAGGAGTTACTGGATAAAGGATATATTCGCCCAAGTTCGTCACCTTGGGGATCACCCGTACTTCTAGTGGAGAAGAAAGATGGATCGTTGAGGATGGTTGTTGATTATCATGGATTGAATGAAGTAACAATCAAGAACAAGTACCCACTGCCGATGATCAATGATCTGTTTGACCGACTACAAGGAGCTAAAGTATTTTCCAAGATTGATTTGTGATCAGGATACTACCTGTTGAAGATTCGAGAGCAGGATATACCCAAGACAGCTTTTACCACAAGGTATGGGCTATATGAGTACACAGTTATGTCATTTGGCCTAACTAACGCACCCGCCTATTTCATGAACATGATGAACAAAGTGTTTAAGGAGTTTTTGGATAAGTTCGTCGTAGTGTTCATTGATGATATTCTGGTCTATTTGAAGAATGAAGAAGAGCATAAGGAGCATTTGCGTTTGGTACTTGGAAAGCTCAGAGAACATCAGTTATATGCCAAGTTCAGCAAGTGCGAGTTTCGGTTAAAGGAAGTTGGATTCCTTGGACATGTTATATCTGGAGAAGGAATAGCAGTAGATCCCACCAAGGTTAACACTGTGACAAATTGGGAGTCACCCACGACAGTTGGAGAAATCTGGAGTTTTCTTGGACTCGCAGGATATTACTGGAGATTCATCGAGAATTTCTCGAAGATTGCAAAGCCTATGACGGAGTTGTTGAAGAAGGACACCAAATTCAATTGGACTGAGGAATGTGAGGCTAGTTTCCAGGAGTTGAAGAAACGTTTGGTTACAGCGCCAGTGTTGATTTTGCCAGATCAACGCAAGGATTATGAAGTATATTGCGACGCTTCTCGTCGAGGACTTGGAGCAGTGCTAATGCAGGAGGGAAGAGTTGTTTCATATGCCTCACGACATCTTAAACCCCATGAGTTCAATTATGCTACACATGATTTGGAGTTAGCAGCCGTAGTGCATGCGTTGAAGACGTGGAGACATTTTCTCATCGGAAACCGTTGTGAGGTGTACACGGATCACAAGAGTTTTAAGTACATTTTCACGCAAAAGGAGTTGAATCTCAGGCAAAGGAGATGGTTGGAGCTCATTAAGGATTATGATATGAGATTGCATTATCACCCAGGGAAGGCTAACGTAGTAGCCGATGCGTTGAGCCGCAAGAGCCATGTCAACACACTCATGACCGGAGAGTTACCCAAGGAGTTAGTAGAGGATCTTCGTGAACTATGTTTGGAAATAGTTCCGAGAGGCTATGTAGCAGCATTGGAGATTCAGTCTACTTTGATGGATAAGATCAGAGAAGCTCAGAAGACAGACAAGGAAATTGCCGAGATAAAGGAAAGGATGAGTAAAGGAAAAGACAAGGGATTTCGTGAGGATGAGCACGATACCTTATGGTTTGAGGACCGCGTTTATGTGCCCAATGATCCGGAGATCAGGAAGTTGATCTTGCAAGAGGCCCATGATTCACCATATTCGATTCACCCAGGAAATACCAAGATGTACCTGGATTTAAAGGACAGTTTCTGGTGGACCAGAATGAAGAAGGATATTGCGGAGTATGTAGAAGTTTGTGATATATGCCAGAGAGTAAAGGCAGAGCATTAGAAGCCAGCAGGATTGCTACAACCATTGCCGATACCCGAATGGAAGTGGGATAAGCTAGGCATGGATTTTATCACGGGGTTGCCCAGGACTCGTTCAGGCTATGACTCGATATGGGTTGTAGTCGATCGTTTGACGAAGGTAGCTCATTTCATCCCAGTAAAGACCACTTATACAAGTGCTAAATTGGTAAAGATATACATGACCAGGATCGTATGTCTGCATGGAGTTCCGAGGACCATTGTATCAGATAGAGGAACCCAGTTTACTTCAAAGTTTTGGAATCAATTGCACAAAACTTTGGGTACCAGGCTAGAGTTCAGTACAGCCTTTCATCCACAGATAGACGGACAGACCGAGAAGGTCAATCGGATTTTGGAGGACATGCTGAGAGCTTGGGCGCTAGATTATGGATCTAGTTGGGACGACAATTTGCCGTATGCAGAGTTCTCTTACAACAACAGTTATCAATCCAATTTGAAGATGGCCCCTTTCGAAGCTCTGTACGGAAGGAGGTGCAGGACACCGTTGTTGTGGGATGGAGTTGGAGACCGCCAGTTGTTTGGACCAGATTTGATTAAAGAGTCTGAACAGAAGGTGAAGTTGATTCGCGATAGGCTCAAGGTAGCCCAGTCCAGGCAGAAGAGTTATGCGGATTCTAAATGCAAGGAGATAGTTTACGAAGTCGGAGACAGAATTTATCTTCGAGTATCACCACTTCGAGGAGTGAAGCGCTTTGGAGTTAACGGAAAGTTAACGCCACGTTTTGTAGGACCATACAAAGTTTTGGAGCGTATGGGAGAAGTTGCTTACAGGTTGGAATTGCCCGAAGGATTGTCGGGAGTTCATGATGTGTTCCATGTTTCTCAGCTGAAGAAGTGCCACGCAGAGATGGCTGAGATACCACTGAGAGATACACTGCCATTGGAAGCGATTCAGCTGGATAGTGATTTGACCTATGAGGAGAAACCAGTCAAGATTCTCGAATATGCCAGCCGAGTCACCCGCAGCAAGGTTATCAAGTTTTGCAAAGTTCGGTGGAGTCACCATACCGAGGATGAAGCCACCTGGGAGCGAGAGGAAGATCTACGGAAGGACCACTCTCACCTATTTTCTAGCCAACCCGAATCTCGAGGGCGAGATTCATCTTAAGGGGGGTAGGTTTGTAACATCCCACATTTTCAATTTGGAATGTTATACATTAGATCATCATGCATAACATATTTTATTGCATTTTGTTTTGCGATCCTAGAAATTCTACGCAACTCAAGGACCCACGGAGAGAGTTGGGGATTTCATTATTTTCATATTTGGGGTTTCTCAAATTTTGAAAATAGGATCGTTTGTTTTAATTATTTCCTCTCCGAAAATATTTCATATCAAATATATGAGAGGGGATAATATGACTTCTCCAAAAATAATGAAATATTGGAGGAAAAATATTAAAAACAAATATTTGATTTTATTTGGATTTTATTTGAATTAGGAAAAATACACGTTTTTCAAAATTGCATTTTAAGCCCAAATAAATGTTCATCTTGTCCGGCTTATTTTTAGAGGACGGGGAAAATTTATTTCAGGATTTTTGGAGTCCGCTTAGTATTTCTTTTCTTTTTTTTCTGCACGTCCGATTTAAAAAAACGAACCGACCTACCGGGCTGTGTCCGGCTAGGACTCTGGCCCGGCCGACCTTTATAAGCCGCGAGGCCGCCCCGCCAGCCCAAGCCGCCCGCCCCCGCGAAACCCTGCCACCGCCGCTGAACCGCCCCGCCGCCGCCGGTTCCGCACCGCCGTCGCCGCCCCGTCGCCCGCAGCCGCCGCCGCCCCGCCGCCGCCCCGCAGCCGACCCCGTCCGACGCCGGAGCTGCCCCCACCGCCGCCGTCCTGCCACCCGAGGTTGACCGCCGCCGCCGCCGGTTTTCTCCGGAAAACCGTGCGTGTTTTTTTTAGAAAACCCCGGTTTATTTTTTTATTAGACCGGCTTTATTTTTTTCGGTTTAGCCTATTTCGCGGACGTTCGTCCGTACGTTCGTTTTAACGAACGGTTTTCTTCGTTTAACCGCAGACAGTGAACATTCGTTCGTTAGCCTGTTCATCGGTTTTTCTTTTTCTCGGATTTTCCGCGATTATTTTCGATCGTGATTTCAGATCTGTTTTTCGTTTTAGTATAACTTTTCGCTCGTTTATCGGAATAAGGCGATTCAAGCGCCTAGAGTTTCGTCTCAAAACCCTATTTCTGTTTAACCAACTCAAACAAGTTTTTGCTACTGTAAAATGTGACTTAGGTCCAGATTAGTAAACGAAGCTTGTTTCTTTCGCCGTTCGAGTTTCGTTGCTTCGTTCGATTTGATTCTTTTTGCAAACCGGAGTTCTTAAGTTGAACTTTCTGGTTAGATCTTTTATTATGAGTTTTACCCGTGCACCCTTGCTTGATTGCTTATGTATGTATTGTTTGTTTGCGATAGAGTACCCGGAGTGCGAAGCGTGCTACTGCGAGTCTCTAGGTTTCACGGATCATCAGCAAGGCAAGTAACACTTTGATCATACCTCTTTACCACCCAGTTTTATTGCATTAGATCAATCCTCAAACTATTGCATGATTAGGATCTGATTAAAATGTGGGTTTTGGGAAGTAGTTGAGGTAGTACCTATTGCCCTGTTTATATCAAACCATTGGGAGTTACTTCTACGTTTGCTTATATTGCTATGCTATGCTCGTAGACGTGGATTGGGTTTGAGAGTTTTCCATAACAGATGTGAGATTGTTAATTAATGGTTCAACTTAAGGTGGTTACTTTAATTTACATCTGGGTGGATTGAGGCACCTGGAGAACCCAGTGTCCGCCACCCAGACTCAAAGGGATCATGAGATTTTTCATGCTAGAAACTTCCGTGTGCAGCCACAAGCTATTATGGGCTCTAGCATAGTTGATTAGGTTACATGACCTCTTGAAGAGGTGGGCTAGTAGATGTAGGGGAAAGTAGGTGTAACTGTCCACCCGGAGTAAAGAGTATTATTTCTGAAAGACTGTATCTTGGTCATCCGTTTCTCAAACACCATGTAGTGCGAGAAATCAAGCGGAGGCAATCGAGTCTTGTGGGGAAAAGTGCGCAAACCTCTGCAGAGTGTACAATCTAATCATGGTTATCCGTGTCCCCGGTTATGGACATCTTGAGTATCTAGTTCTTGGATTATCATGTGAATCTCATCATCATGTTAATTAATTTAATTTGATTGGGTTAATCACGTTCTTAATTGGGATTGAGTTGGAGGTACCTTCTCAATGCTTAACAACCACCATGATAGTTAAATAAAATTTATTCCTTTGTGGTAGGAAAAATTGGCATTTCGCAAAACTATAACCATAGAGCTTTCCACCAGCCAAACATGCATGTAGTGATAGCATTACTCTGTTCATTACTCTCTATGGATTACATTGCCAGCATATTCCATGTGCTGACCCATTTTTGGGCTGCAACGTATCATGTTGCAGACTTTTCAGACGACGAGTAAGGTGCCATAGGTCGTGGTCTTATACTCAGTGATGCCGTTGGAGTTGATGGACTCACTTTATCTTCCAAGCCTTTCGTTGTTATCGTTTTCATATGGCCTTAAGCCATATTTATTGTATTAAGTTCTCTTTTGAGACATTCGATGTAATAAGTGTGTGATTTCTACTCTGTTATAAATCCTTCAACTACTGTGCGTGTCAGCATTACCGATCCAGGGATGACACTGATGCACAGAGACTAGACTGTTTGAGGTCTGGTCGCTACATGACGCTACTGGGCCTAATTCGATTAGGGTGTAACGGGCCTTGGGTTAGCGGGCTGTAAATGGGCTATATGCGAACAGGCCGTTAACAGGCTTTCCATGGGCCGGCCCGCCAGCTTTTGACCAAGTCAAACGGGCCGGCCTTTTCACAGGAATGGGCCACTGTTGGGCCGTGCCACGTGTTGACGTATCATAGGCGCCTTCTGTCCAATGAGTGGATGACATCTGTCCCAGCGATGAGCCGACACGTGTTTCCTCCAGCCAATGATGATTTTACACGTGGAAAATCCCCATTGGTCGGGCTGTTAACGGGTTATCGGATCCAAAACCCGACCCGATAGCTTAACGGCGTTCCGTTACGGTGGATGCCACATGTCGGTCACCCTTGACGAAAGCACTTTTGTGACGCGCGATTTATCGTCATGGAAGTGGACACTTTCGTGATGATAATTTTGGTAATGTCATGGAACACTTCTACGACAGCACAGGTATGACTATCTTGATTCTGTCATAAATTTGTCATGGATGTACATGCATGACAAAAAACGCGACCTACTGTGACAAACACGTATCATCACGGAAGTGTATTTTTTTGTAGTGGTGGTGTGTTTAGGATAAATCAGATTACCTTCTTCATCCTTCTTGGTCTGAATGTGGCATGGTAAATCCAACACATCATTTCCGGCTTGATCTTTCACTTTCTTGGGGGTCCAGGGCCCTTTGGGCTTCCCCTTGAACTTTCCTTGAGCCACGACTAAAGCTTCACCAGGAGCAGCTGGCTCGGCTTTGCGCTTCTGTTTCCGACCCCCTTCGGTGTCCTGGGCGACTGGCTTGCCCTTTCCACTGCGGAGTCGATCTTCTTCTTCTCCGTTAGCATACCGAGTGGCTATTTCCATCATCTGAGTCAGAGACATATCTCCCGTCCGACCGAATTTCAAGACCAGCTCTCGATACTTAACGCCTTCCTTGAAGGCACAAACTGCTTGATGTTGGGACACATTTTCCACTGTGTGATGCAAAGTGGTCCACCTCTGAATGTAATCTCTCAGTGTTTCATTCGGTTTTTGCACGCAATGCTGCAATTCTGTTAACCCTGCTGGCCGCTTGCAAGTACCCTCAAAAGTTCTAACAAACACTCGGGCAAGTTCTTCCCAAATGAATATACTGCCAGGTGCTAACTGAGTCAACCATGCTCTGGCTGATCCTTCCAACATCAGAGGAAGATGTTTCATGGCTACTTCATCATTGCCGCCACTGATAACCCACAAGTATAGGGGATCTATCGTAGTCCTTTCGATAAGTAAGAGTGTCAAACCCAACGAGGAGCAGAAGGAAATGATAAGCGATTTTCAGCAAGGTATTCTCGGCAAGCACTGAAATTATAGGTAACAGATAGTTTTGTGATAGGATAATTTGTAACGAGCAACAAGTAACGAAAGTAAATAAAGTGCAGCAAGGTGGCCCAATCCTTTTTGTGGGAAAGGACAAGCCTGGACAAACTCTTATATAAAGGAAAACGCTCCCGAGGACACATGGGAATTATCGTCAAGCTAGTTTTCATCACGTTCATATGATTCGCGTTCGGTACTTTGATAATTTGATACGTGGGTGGACCGGTGCTTGGGTGTTGTCCTTACTTGAACAAGCATCCCACTTATGATTAACCTCTATTGCAAGCATCCGCAACTACAACAAAAGTATTAAGGTAAACCTAACCATAGCATGAAACATATGGATCCAAATCTGCCCCTTACGAAGCAACGCATAAACTAGGGTTTAAGCTTCTGTCACTCTAGCAACCCATCATCTACTTATTACTTCCCAATGCCTTCCTCTAGGCCCAAATAATGGTGAAGTGTTATGTAGTCGATGTTCACATAACACCACTAGAGGATAGACAACATACATCTCATCAAAATATCGAACGAATACCAAATTCACATGACTACTAATAGCAAGACTTCTCCCATGTGCTCAAGAACAAACGTAACTACTCACAAAGCATATTCATGTTCATAATCAGAGGGGTATTAATATGCATAAAGGATCTGAACATATGATCTTCCACCAAATAAACCAACTAGCATCAACTACAAGGAGTAATCAACACTACTAGCAACCTACAGGTACCAATCCCAGACTTAGAGACAAGAATTGGATACAACAGATGAACTAGGGATTGAGAGAAGATGGTGCTGGTGAAGATGTTGATGGAGATTGACCTCTCCTGGTGAGAGGAGCGTTGGTGATGACGATGGCTATGACTTCCCCCTCCCGGAGGGAAGTGTCCCCGGCTGAACAGCTCTGCCGGAGCCCTAGATTGATTCCGCCAAGGTTCCGCCTCCTGGCGGTGGAGTCTCGTCCCGAAAGCTTTCTTATGATTTTTCTTCGGACGAAAGACTTCATATAGCAGAAGATGGGCACCGGAGAGCCAACAGGGGGCCCACGAGGCGGGGGGCGCGCCCAGGGGGGTAGGGCGCGCCCCCACCCTCGTGGCCAGGTGGAGGCCCCCCTGACGTATTTCTTCCGCTCAATATTTTGTATTATTTCCAAAAATAACTTTCGTGGAGTTTCAGGACTTTTGGAGTTGTGCAGAATAGGTCTCTAATATTTGCTCATTTTCCAGCCCAGAATTCCAGCTGCCGGCATTCTCCCTCCTTATGTAAACCTTGTAAAATAAAAGAGAATAGGCATAAGTATTGTGACATAATGTGTAATAACAGCCCATAATGCAATAAATATCGATATAAAAGCATGATGCAAAATGGACGTATCAACTCCCCCAAGCTTAGACCTCGCTTGTCCTCAAGCGAAAGCCGATAACGATAAATATGTCCACATGTTTAGAGGTAGAGGTGTCGATAAAATAAAATACGGACATGAGGGCATCATGATTATTCTCATAATAGCAACATATATAGATATTGTCATATGATTTCTTATGCTCAAGTAATAATCTATTCACAATGCAAAGTATGAATCAGAAACTTTATTGAGAACTAACAAACTATAATCTCAGTCATTGAAGCAATTGCAATTTATCATAACATCAGAAAGAGTCTATGTCAGAGCTTTCTAGCAAGTCCACATACTCAACTATAATTTAGTCTTTCATAATTGCTAACACTCATGCAATACTTGTGGTTACGGAGTTTTAATCGGACACAGAGAAAGATAGGGGCTTATAGTTTCGCCTCCCAACATTTTACCTCAAGGGTAATGTCAACAATAATAGTTCATGCTAACCCACATCCAATTAGATATATATATATATATATATCAGAATCTTTCCAACATCCTATGCTTGCCAAAGGATAAAATGTAAAAAGGAAAAGTGAAGATCACCATGACTCTTGCATAAGGTAGAAGATAATAATAAAAGATAGGCCCTTCGCAGAGGGAAGCAGAGGTTGCCATGCGCTTTCAGGGTTGGATGCACAAATCTTAATGCGAAAGAACGTCACTTTATATTGCCACTTGTGATATGAACCTTTATTATGCAGTCCGTCGCTTTTATTTCTTCCACATCACAAGATCGTATAAAGCTTATTTCCTCCACACCAATCAATCATACACATTTAGAGAGCAATTTTTATTGCTTGCACCGATGACAACTTACTTGAAGGATCTTACTCAATCCATAGGTAGGTATGGTGGACTCTTATGGCAAAACTGGGTTTAAGGGTTTTTGGAAGCACAAGTAGTATCTCTACTTGGTGCACAGAATTTGGCTAGCATGAGGGAGAAGCTCAACATGTTGGATGATCCATGACAATATACTTTATCTCAGATATAAGAAAACATAACCCATTACGTTGTCTTCCTTGTCCAACATCAACTCTTTAGCATGTCATATTTTAATGAGTGCTCCCAATCATAAAAGATGTCCAATATAGTATGTTTATATGTGAAACCTCTCTTTCTTTATTACTTCCTATTAATTGCAAAGATGACCAAAGCTATGTTTGTCAACTCTCAACTTTTAATCATCATACTCTTTCTATGTGAAATCATTACTCTCAATAAGATCAATATGATATTTTTTATTTCTTTTAATTCTTTTCTCTTTTCTTTTATTCACTCAAGATCATAGCAAGATAATCAAGCCCTTGACTCAACACTAATCTCTATTATATAGCTTACGGACTCGATTACATAGAGGGATCATAAAGCAAAACTCAAAACTAGATCATACCAAAACTTTTATTCTACTAGATCAAGATACTACTAAATAGGATCGAACTAAGAAAACGGTAAAGATAGGAGATGTGGTTGTGATACGATATCGGGGCACCTCCCCCAAGCTTGGCAGTTGCCAAGGGGAGTGCCCATACCCATGTGATTATGTCTCCTTTGCTGGTGAAGAAGGTGGAGTTGTTGATGATGGGTAATCGCACATCGAGCGTAAGAGATCCTCCAACTTGCGGATAATGCCCTTGAGTGCGACGATATGCTCCTTCAATAAAATATTTTCACGTGTGAGATACTTGTTTTGTATACGAGCTGACTCAATCATCTTGAAAGCTTCGATCTCAGTTGGGGTAAGAAGATTGTGATCAAGTTGAAGGGTGTCTCCTACTGCCGGAACTTGGTCCTCCGTGGCCTTCTTGATCCCTTCATCCTTGTTGATCTCCACGGGTTCTTCCCTCTGCAGCTCTATCTTCATTAGCCAAGCATCATTGTCACCATTATTGGAGGAGGGGGACGACATGATGCCTGGCCTTGATAACCCTGACAGAAAACAGCTCGAAACAAGAACAGAGGACAATTGCGTGATACAGGAGTCAAAACCTTCGGGAGATTATATAATGAATTTTTACCGACCAAAATACGTATCGTGCAAGAAAATGGAGTCCGGAGAGCACACGAGGTGCCCGCGAGATAGGGGGCGCGCCCTCCACCCTCGTGGAGGCATCGTGTCCTTCCCAGACTGCTTCTTATTTTTCTATTTTTCTAAATATTCCAAAATGGAGAAATATTGCCATAAAAACTATTTTGGAGTCGGTTTACTTACCGTACCACATACCTATTCCTTTTCGGAGTCTGAAACGTTCCGGAAAGTGTCCCTTATGTATTCCTCCGGTGTTACAGTTTCAATAACATTGGTTTCAACATTTATGGGATTACCTGAGATATAATGTTTTGATTCTTTGACTGTTTAGCACCTTCGGATTTGTGCCTTCAAAGTTGTTGATTTTTATGGCACCGGAACGATAGACCTCCTCGATAACGTAAGGACCTTCCCATTTAGAGAGAAGTTTTCCTGCAAAAAATATTAAACGAGAGTTGTATAGCAATACATAATCACCTACATTAAACTCACGCTTTTGTATTCTTTTGTCATGCCATCTTTTAACTTTTTCTTTAAACAATTTGGCATTCTCATAAGCTTGGGTTCTCCATTCATCAAGTGAGCTAATGTCAAATAACCTCTTCTCACCGGCAAGTTTGAAATCATAGTTGAGCTCTTTAATAGCCCAATAAGCCTTATGTTCTAGTTCGAGAGGTAAGTGACATGCTTTTCCATAAACCATTTTATACGGAGACATACCCATAGGATTTTTATATGCAGTTCTGTAGGCCCATAATGCATCATCAAGTTTCTTGGACCAATTCTTTCTAGATCTATTGACAGACTTTTGCAAAATTAATTTGAGCTCTCTGTTGCTCAATTCTACTTGACCACTAGACTGTGGGTGATAAGGAGATGCAATTCTATGATTAACATCATATTTAGCAAGCATTTTACGGAAAGCACCATGAATAAAATGTGAACCACCATCAGTCATTAAATATCTAGGGACTCCAAACCTCGGGAAAATTACTTCTTTAAGCATTTTAATAGAAGTGTTATGATCAGCACTACTAGTTGGAATAGCTTCTACCCACTTAGTAACGTAATCAACAGCAACTAAAATATGTGTGTATCCATTAGAGGCAGGAAAAGGTCCCATATAATCAAAACCCCAAACATCAAATGGTTCAATAACGAGTGAATAATTCATAGGCATTTCTTGACGTCTACTAATATTACCTATTCTTTGACATTCGTCACAAGACAAGACAAACTTACGAGCATCCTTGAAGAGAGTAGGCCAATAAAAACCGGATTGCAATACCTTATGTGCAGTTCTATCTCCAGCGTGGTGTCCTCCATAAGCCTCGGAGTGACACTTGCGTAGGATCTGTTCCTGTTCATGCTCAGGTACACAACGTCTAATAACACCATCTACTCCTTCTTTATAAAGATGTGGGTCATCCCAAAAGTAATGTCTCAAATCATAGAAAAACTTTTTCTTTTGCTGGTATGTGAAACTAGGTGGTATAAATTTAGCAACAATATAATTAGCATAATCAGCATACCATGGAGCAGTACGAGAAGCATTTATGACATTTAATTGTTCATCCGGAAAGCTATCATCAATAGGTAGTGGGTCATCAAGAACATTTTTTAACCTAGACAAGTTGTCTGCAACGGGGTTCTCAGCTCCCTTTCTATCAACAATATGCAAATCAAATTCTTGTAGCAGGAGAACCCATCTAATAAGTCTAGGTTTAGCATCTTTCTTTTCCATAAGATATTTGATAGCAGCATGATCAGTGTGAATAGTTACTTTAGAATCAACAATATAAGGTCTGAACTTATCACAAGCAAATACAACTACTAAGAATTCTTTTTCAGTAGTAGCATAATTTTTTTGAGCATTGTCTAGAGTTTTGCTAGCATATTGGATAACATTTAATTTCTTATCAACTCTTTGCCCTAGAACAGCACCTACAGCATAATCACTAGCATCACACATAATTTCAAAGGGTAAATTCCAATCAGGTGGTTGAACGATAGGTGCAGAAATCAATGCTTTCTTAAGTATTTCAAATGCTTCTACACAATCATCATCAAAGACAAATGGTATATCTTTTTGTAATAAATAAGTCAGAGGCCGAGAAATTTTTGAGAAGTCCTTAATGAACCTCCTATAAAAACCGGGATGACCAAGGAAACTTCTTATAACTTTGATGTCCTTGGGACATGGCATCTTTTCAATAGCATCAACCTTGGCTTTATCAACTTCAATACCTCTTTTAGAAACTTTATACCCCAAGACAATACCTTCATTAACCATAAAGTGGCACTTATCCCAATTCAAGACAAGATTAGTTTCTTCACATCTCTGCAAAACTTGGTTAAGGTTGCTTAAGCAATCATCAAAAGAGGATCCATAGACGGAGAAATCGTCCATGAAAACCTCACAAATCTTTTCACAAAAGTCAGAGAATATAGCCATCATGCATCTTTGAAAGGTAGCAGGTGCATTACATAAACCAAAAGGCATACGTCTATAAGCAAAAGTACCGAAAGGGCAAGTAAAAGTGGTCTTTGATTGATCATCGGCTGACACAGGTATTTGAGAGAAACCAGAATAACCATCTAGAAAGCAAAAATGTGTATGTTTGGATAATCTTTCTAGCATTTGATCGCTAAAAGGTAAGGGGTAATGATCCTTTTTAGTAGCTTTATTTAATTTGCGGAACTCAATTACCATCCTATAACCTGTAATAATTCTTTGCGGGATCAATTCATCTTTATCATTAGGAACGATAGTAATACCTCCCTTTTTAGGGACACAATGCACAGGACTTACCCACTGACTATCAGCAACGGGATAAATTATACCTGCCTCAAGAAGCTTTAGTATTTCCTTTCTTACCACTTCTTTCATCTTAGAATTCAGTCGTCATTGGTGATCACGAACTGGTTTGGCATCTTTCTCCAAATTTATTTTGTGTTGACATAGAGTGGGACTGATGCCCTTAAGATCATCAAGAGTATATCCAATAGCAGCACGGTGCTTCTTCAGAGTTTTCAATAATCTCTCTTGTTCATGCTCTGAAAGGTTAGCACTAATAATAACAGGATATATGTTTTTCTCATCAAGATAAGGATATTTAAGAGTATCAGGTACCGGTTTGAGCTCAAACACGGGATCACCCTTGGGTGGAGGAGGATCCCCTAGGATTTCAACAGGCGAATTGTGTTTCAGGATGGGTTCCTATTTAAAGAATACTTCATCTATTTCCCTTCTTTCATTCATAAACATATCATTTTCATGGTCTAGCAAATATTGTTCTAAAGGGTCACTAGGAGGTACGGCAATAGAAGCAAGACCAATTATTTCATCCTTACTAGGCAATTCTTGTTCACGGTGTTGTCTACTAAATTTAGAGAAATTAAACTCATGAGACATATCACCCAAACCAATAGTAACGACATCATTTTTGCAGTCTATCTTAGCATTAACAGTGTTCAAGAAGGGTCTACCAAATATAATGGGACAAAAGCTATCTTGTGGGGAACCAAGAACAAGAAAATCAGCAGGATACTTCGTTTTCCCACACAAGACTTCAACATCTCTAACAATTCCCATTGGTGAAATAGTATCTCTATTGGCAAGTTTAATTGTAACATCAATATCTTCTAACTCAGCAGGTGCAATATCATGCTTAATTTCTTTGTATAAGTCAATAGGTATTGCACTAGCACTAGCACCCATATCACATAAGCCATGATAAGAATGATCTCCTATTTTAACAGAAATAACAGGCATGCCTACCACAGGTCTTTGTTTATCTTTAGCACAAGGTTTGGCAATTCTAGCATTTTCATCACGAAAATGAATAACATGCCCATCAATATTATCAGACAAGAGATCTTTAACAATAGCAATATTAGGTTCAACTTTAATTTGCTCAGGAGGTGTATAAGTTCTAATATTGCTTTTACGAACCACAGTTGAAGCTTTAGCATGATCCTTTATTCTAACAGGGAAAGGTGGTTTCTCAACATAAGAAGTAGGAACAATAGGATCATTACAAGTGATAGTCTTTTCTTCAACTTTAATAGGTGCAGCTACTTTTACTTCTATCGGAGGATGATATTTAAACCACTTCTCCTTAGGGAGATCAACATAAGCAGCAAAAGATTCACAGAAAGAAGCTACTATCTCAGAGTCAAGTCCATATTTAGTGCTAAATTTACGGAAAACATCGGTATCCATAAAAGATTTAACACAATCAAACTTAGGTGTCATACCTGACTCCTTACCTTTGTCGAGATCCCAATCTTCAGAGTTGCGTTTAATTCTATCCAATAAATCCCATTTGAATTCAATAGTCTTTATCATAAAAGAGCCAGCACAAGAAGTATCAAGAATGGTGCGATTGTTATCAGAAAGCCGAGCATAAAAACTTTGAATAATTATTTCTCTTGGGAGCTCATGATTAGGGCATGAATATAATATTGATTTAAGCCTCCCCCAAGCTTGAGCGATGCTTTCTCCTTCGCAAGGCCAAAAATTATATATATAATTGCGATCACGATGAACAAGATGCATAGGATAAAATTTCTGATGAAATTCCAATTTCAATCGTTTGTAGTTCCATGATCCCGTATCATCACATAGCCTATACCATGTCAATGCATCTCCCTTCAAAGATAAAGGGAAGACCTTCTTCTTAATAAAATCACCGGGTATACCTGCAAGCTAAAATAATCCACAAACTTCATCCACATATATTAGGTGCTCATCAGGATGCTTTGTTCCATCTCCTGCAAAAGGATTAGCTAGCAGTTTTTCTAACATACCCGAAGGAATTTCAAAGTGGACATTTTCATCTTCAGTAGGTTCAGTAGGTTGAGGAGCAACTATTTGCTCTACTAGTCGGGGTGAAGATACCCCGAACAAGCCCCTCAGAGGATTACTTTCCATAGTAACAAGTGACAGTAAATTTTAGCACACTATATAAATTTTTCCTTACCAAATTCCACCTACCAAAGGCGCTTCACTCCCCGGCAACGGCGCCAGAAAAGAGTCTTGATGACCCACAAGTATAGGGGATCTATCGTAGTCCTTTCGATAAGTAAGAGTGTCGAACCCAACGAGGAGCAGAAGAAAATGATAAGCGGTTTTCAGCAAGGTATTCTCTGCAAGCACTGAAATTATAGGTAACAGATAGTTTTGTGATAGGATAATTTGTAACAAGCAAAAAGTAACAAAAGTAAATAAAGTTCTGCAAGGTGGCCCAATCCTTTTTGTAGCAAAGGACAAGCCTGAACAAACTCTTATATAAAGGAAAACGCTCCCGAGGACACATGAGAATTATTGTCAAGCTAGTTTCAATCGCGTTCATATGATTCGCGTTCGGTACTCTGATAATTTGATATGTGGGTGGACCGGTGCTTGGGTGCTGTCCTTACTTGAACAAGTATCCCACTTATGATTAACCTCTATTTCAAGCATCCGCAACTACAACAAAAGTATTAAGGTAAACCTAACCATAGCGTGAAACATATGGATCCAAATCAGCCCTTACGAAGCAACGCATAAACTAGGGTTTAAGCTTGTGTCACTCTAGCAACCCATCATCTACTTATTACTTCCCAATGCCTTCCTCTAGGCCCAAATAATGGTGAAGTATTATGTAGTCGACGTTCACATAACACCACTAGAGGATAGACAACATACATCTCATCAAAATATCAAATGAATACCAAATTCACATGACTACTAATAGCAAGACTTCTCCCATGTCCTAAGGAACAAACTTAACTACTCACAAAGCATATTCATGTTCATAATCAGAGGGGTATTAATATGCATAAAGGATCTGAACATATGATCTTCCACCAAATAAACCAGCTAGCATCAACTACAAGGAGTAATCAACACTACTAGCAACCTACAGGTACCAATCCCAGACTTAGAGACAAGAATTGGATACAAGAGATGAACTAGGGTTTGAGAGAAGATGGTGCTGGTGAAGATGTTGATGGAGATTGCCCTCTCCGGATGAGAGGAGCATTGGTGATGACGATGGCGATGATTTCCCCCTCCCGGAGGGAAGTGTCCCCGGCTGAATAGCTCTGCCGGAGCCCTAGATTGGTTCCGCCAAGGTTCTGCCTCGTGGCGGCGGAGTCTCATCCCGAAAGCTTGCTTATGATTTTTCTTTGGACGAAAGACTTCACGTAGCAG
The DNA here is from genome assembly GCF_002575655.3 of Aegilops tauschii subsp. strangulata. Taxonomy (NCBI): domain Eukaryota; kingdom Viridiplantae; phylum Streptophyta; class Magnoliopsida; order Poales; family Poaceae; genus Aegilops; species Aegilops tauschii. The sequence continues at coordinate 467,769,908 of NC_053035.3, forward strand.
AAGATGGGAACCGGAGAGCCAACAGGGGGCCCACGAGGCAGGGGGCGCGCCCAGGGGGGTAGGGCGCGCCCCCCACCCTCGTGGCCAGGTGGAGGCCCCCCTGACGTATTTCTTCCGCTCAATATTTTTTATTATTTCCAAAAATAACTTGCGTGGAGTTTCAGGACTTTTGGAGTTGTGGAGAATAGGTCTCTAATATTTGCTCCTTTTCCAGTCCAGAATTCCAGCTGCCGGCATTCTCCCTCCTTATGTAAACCTTGTAAAATAAAAGAGAATAGGCATAAGTATTGTGACATAATGTGTAATAACAGCCCATAATGCAATAAATATCGATATAAAAGCATGATGGAAAATGGACGTATCAGCCACCAATCTGCGCAGCCACTCGGTAATCCTCAAGCTAAGTGTCAGGCTTGGACTCACCAGTGAACTTGCTGACTCCAGTCGCCAACCTGAAGTTGGGAGGAATCACTGCGGCTCTGATAGCTCTGCTGAAACACTCTGGGCCCGAAACATGAACTCTGCTGCCAGTCGGATGATCTCTGTCAATGCCCTCTCTGTGTGCTCTGTTCTGGTCGACTAGACCTTGAACGAGAATGGATCTCGCATCAAAGCCTGGCTCCCTTGGGTCGACTGGTATTCTTCGCTCGCCACTGTGAGTGCGTATGTCATCATGTTGCCGAGGCATATATGACACAGTCCTCGGAGGGGGAGTGGGCACTCGACGACGGTCATCACGGCCGAGTCGGTGATCATACTGCTCATGGTTTCTGTATTGATCCTGCTGGTGCCCACGTCCCTCATGCCGCGGGGGCGATCTTGGGCTGTGGGCCGAATGAACTGTATCTGCCATCACAGACCTGCTATGAATCCTATTTCGCGACGGAGACACTGCTGTGTTCTGCTCTCCGGCTGCCCGGAGCAAGGCCCGGATCTGCATCAAACCTCGACCAACCTCCGACTAGGAAGGCTGAATTGACTCTGCTATATGGGCCGCAGCAGTGAGATTTTGAATCGAAGTGCGGTATACCTGAGGTTGAGGCGGAAAAAGCTGTCGTCGACTGGACTCAGGAATCCGCTGCCGAGCACGCTCGTCGAGTGCATGCTGAAGGTTCTCTAGTCGAGTGCGCTCAGCCAAGTTGGCCAGGTGCGCCTCCTCCAAGGCCCGGGCCTCGGGGGTTTCTCCAACAATGGGCGTGTGGAGTGCATCCATATTGCGGCGGCAAAGTTCTTCCCTCTGCTGCGAAGAAAGGGGTTCGAGGCGGTACTCCTCATGGATGCGTGGCGGATCTCCGCCACCATCACCGCCGTCGTCGCGGGGGAAGCCAGAAGGACTACGTGGTCCGTCGACCATCAAGACTTCAGCCGCAGGATCGCTGCTATCGCACTCGGATGCGGTCTCGGCGGAGCCGGTCGAACAGGCCGTAGAGAGTTTCGTCGGGCTCGATTGTCGCGACTTGTGGGGTGGCCGACTGACGGGCCACCGCGTGCCTCACCCATCGCCGAAGCCGCGACCGACCGGATCGATTGCATCGGCGAACAGCAGGGAGCGAGGACACCACAGGAGGCGACCGATACTGGGTCGACGGCTGCCGGAGGAGGACGCCGCGGACGCACGTGCGAAAGTGCGTCGCCCCGCGGACGGGGAGCGCCTCGACGTCGAGGGGAGCTTCCTGAAGCCAGGCGGAATCGTCGGCTATGAAGATGAGTGCGCCGAGACGGAACTCATGGCCCTCAGCCAAGCCACCGCCGGAAACCATGATGATTGGAATCGGAGAAATTGCAACTTCACCAAAAAGTCGCTTAGACACCTGCCCCACGGTGGGCACCAACTGTCGTGGTTCTAAAACTGATAGTAGAATTGGGGTAGGTATGAGGAGGCAAGATCCCAGCTATGGCGAAGTTGTACACAGAAGATTTACGAGTTCAGGCCCTTCACGGTGGAAGTAATAGCCCTACGTCTCGGTGCCCGGAGGCGGTCGACTGGATTATATGTGTGTGGAGTTACAGGGGGTGCGAACCCTTGTCCCAGAGGAGGGGGTGGCTTATATAGAGTTCGCCACGCCCATCCCGCCTTCAGTTACACAGGGTTTATGGTACATAAAGGTGGGGCGTTTCTGGTAACGTCAATAATAAAGTGACATAAATGACCATTAAGTCTACAGAGGAAACGTCCAACCGTTGCTGTGCAGAGTAACTTTAGACCTTCTGTCCGTCGAGTGCTTTCTGCGTCGGTCGAGTGACATTGGTTCTTCCGAGTGGAATGCTTCTGGTCGAGTGGATGATGCTATCACTTGAATGCTTCTGACTTTAGGGTGATGTCCTAGGGGAGGGTGTCTAGGTCAGGCATATGACCCTACCCTAGGTACATAGCTTCATCACCAACCCCTTGGGAGGAGTCTTCTTGGTGAAGTTACTCTTGTTGGGGAAGGACTTGGCCTTGTCTTTTCGGATGAGCTTGCCACCATTTTCTTCCCTCTTCTCATAAGGGCATTCCGCAACAAAGTGGCTCACATTTCCACAATTATAGCAAGTCCTCACTCGTTGCTTGACCTTCGTGCCACTTGAGGTGTTCTTGTTGAAGTTGGGCCTTGTGTTCTTCTTACTCCAAAATTGCCTTGAAGCAAGAGCCATGTGTTCATGATAAGCATACTTTGTATCTTCGGGATTGCTCTCCTCTTCTTCCTCTTCGTCCTCTTCTTCCACACTAACCTTGGCCTTCAAGGCAAGGTTGGGCTTCTTTGCTCTTTGAGAACATAACACCGCATTGTCGGCGGTCTTGTCCAAGATACTCATAGCCACAAACTCATCCAACACTTCACTTGAGGACAAGGTGTGGAAATCCGGCCTTTGAGGAATGACGGAGGACATGGCCTTGTGGTAAGGCATCATGGCCTTGAGGAATTTGCGCTTGATCCAATTGTCATCCGTATCATTTCTCCCATGGTCTCGGAGTGAGACCGCGAGAGTAGTTAATCTTCGATAAAGCTCACAAGGTTCTTCATCTTCTTTCATTGCAAACTCATCGGCTTCATCTTGCACCACTTCATAGTTGGAGCATTGAATGCTTGCGCTTCCCCTATAGAGGGACACAACATGGCGCCAAACATCCTTGGCCACGGTGAAGGGCCGGAGATGAGCAAGATCTTCGGGTGGAATTGCATCTTGGATGATGAAGAGAGCATTCTCATTGCATTGATTATCCGCGGCTTCTCTAGGGGTGAACTTGTTTCGGTCATGCAGATAAAAAACTTCTTCAATGATTCTCCAAAGATTAGTATTAACATGGTTTAAATGACGCTTAAAGTGATAAACCCAAGAATCAAAGTCCTCATTTTTCACAATCTTAGGGGGAGGACCGGCATGATTCAAATGAGTGGAAGGAATCGGTGCACCATAAGTAAGCGAAGGTTCCACATGGGCAAAGATTCCATTGCCATTTTTACCACTAGAAGAAGGAGCCTTTTCACTAGTAGCTTCCCCCTTGTCGGAGTTAGCATCCGTCACCTTGTTAGTGGGATCACCCACTTTCATCGGTGCGGTGGATAATTTAAGCCCTTCTAAGAATTTGGTAAACATGCTTTCAACCTCGGTCGTCATGGAAGTTTTCAATGTGTCCAAAGCCACATGTAATTCCTCACGAGAGACCGCGGTTCCCCCATCAGCCGTAGACGAGACCGGATTCACACCGGAGTGCTCCTCCCCTCCGTCTACGGTGTCAACCATACTCTTCGGACGGCAAAGTCCTTAATAAAGAGACGAGGCTCTGATACCAATTGAAAGGATCGATATAGTTGACTAGAGGGGGGTGAATAGGCAACTAACAATTTTTTTTGCTTTTCTTTACCAATTTAAACTTTGCATCAAAGTAGGTTTTCTAGATATGCAACTAGGTGAGCAACCTATGTGATGCAACAACAACAAGCACACAAGCAAGCAAGGGATATAAGACAAATAAGCTTGCACAAGCAAAGGCACGAGATAACCAAGAGTGAAGCCGGTGAAGACGAGGAAGTGTTACCGAAGTTCCTTCCTTTTGAGGGGAAGTACGTCTCCGTTGGAGCGGTGTGGAGGCACAATGCTCCCCAAGAAGCAACTAGGGCCACCGTATTCTCCTCACGCCCTCACACAATGCGAGATGCCGTGAATCCACTATTGGTGCCCTTGGAGGCGGCGACCGGACCTTTACAAACAAGGTTGGGGCTATCTCCACAACTTAATTGGAGGCTCCCAACGACACCATGAAGCTTCACCACAATGGAATATGGCTCCGCGGTGACCTCAACCGTCTAGGGTGCTCAAACACCCAAGAGTAACAAGATCCGCAAAGGATTAGTGGGGGGAATCAAAATTTCTCTTGGTGGAAGTGTAGATCGGTGCCTTCTCAACCAATCCCTAAAGAATCAACAAGTTTGATTGGCTAGGGCGAGAGATCGGGCGAAAATGGAGCTCGGAGCAACAATGGAGCTTGGGGATGGAAGAGGTAGTCAACTCGGAGAAGAAGACTCCCCTTATATAGTGGAAGAACAAATCCAACCGTTATCCACCAAACCAGCCTGCGAAGCACGATACTACCGCACCGGAGACGCGATACTACCTCTAGGGCCTACGGTACTACCGCAAGGCATTGCAGTACTACCGCCCATGCAGCGAAGACTGAAGCAGCCTTGATGCGATGAAGCAGAGGGCGATAGAACCACTAGCGCGGTACTACCGCAAGGCAGGGATAGACCAAATTTGGCAAGGCACGGACATATAAAAATACATCTGTGGCAACTTCTGTTGTGTTGGGGTCTATGCAAAAATCCGACACGGTACCGCAAACCTAGAGCGCTACTACCGCGTAGGGCGCGGATGTAAAAAATTACATCCGCCCCTACTACCGCTCATGCTGCTGAGCCTGGCCAGAGCGCACGGTACTACCGCCCCCAAGGAGCGGTACTACCGCGTAGGGCGTGGACGTAAAAAATTACACCCGCCCCTACTACCGCACTAGCAGCAGCACCTGGCCTGAGGCCACGGTACTACCGCCCTCAAGGAGCGGTACTACCGTGAGTACCTGCGGTACTACCGCGCCTACGGCCGGTACTACCGCAAGGCCCCGCGGTACTACCGCTCTGTAGAGCAGTACTACCGCGTGCCCCAGATCAGCAACACTAGGAGTCCTTCATTTTGCAAAGACACGGAGAGACGGAGGATGCTCCAAAGAGCCAAAGGAAAGGCGGTGCAAAAGGAGTAGACGTGTACGTGATGATTCCACTCAAACCTTTCCAAAGCGGATCCCCTCTTAATAGTATGGCTTTCCTACGACTCAAAACCACCGAAAAGAAATGTAGAGAAACGCCGTCTTCAATAGTTTTCGAGGGGCACCAAATCGTCTTGTGCCTAGTCATGATATGTCTGAAATACTCCATGCACACGATTAGTCCGCAAAAGCATTGTCATCAATCACCAAAACAACTAAGGGATAAATATGCCCTTACAAGGGCCGGTATTTTCATTCATTTGGATGCAAACAAACACGCACGGACAATTTAGATCGACACGCTTGGAGTTCCTCTAATTTATGTCAACATCTGCTTGTTACAAGGCATTAGTTGATGTCAAGAGCTCTTTGTTGCTTGCTCATGTGTTGATGTCTACTTCAAATTGATGGCTTGATTCGGTGGGAGCAAAGGGGTTTAACCCAATGTTTTAAAATGGTTTTTGTTAGTTTCGGTTGGAGAGTTTGGTTTGTATGAATTTGGATTGTATTGGTAAGTTTTATTATTTTGCATGGTCTAGATCTTAAACTTTTTTCTAGCCGGCTTGCCTGTTTGTTGTTGATGTGCAGTGCTGGTCCAATTTCTTTATTTGTTCAGAAGTTTTGCCGAATGTTGAATGGCGGATCCGAACATTATATTATTATTTTTAAATATTGTTGCTGATTTTTTTACTTCCCCTTGTCATATATTTTAAGGTTCTAAACTCTCTAGGAATGTTGGCTCCTGGTCCGTCAGGGCTTTGGGGAGCTGGCAGGCCCACCTATAAGAGAGTGAATCGCTCATGCGTTATTTGCTTGGGTCCACTCCCAGGCGAACGTGACACTCATATATTGATCGTTGTGTTATACATAAGAATATCACAGTCACCCACAAAACAATTTAGTTCGCCTCACAGATAAATATTGTCTCTATCGAGCAAGAGCGAAGCCAACAAAAAGGAAAAATCATCAGTGCAACTAAAAGTCAGCTTAACTCATGTGAAATACACAACAAAGCCATGAACCATAATATCATGTCAAAAAAAGGAAGGCTTAACTCATTTCTAACGACGGCGCGGCAAAGCGCGCGTCAGCCTCTAGTCATCATTCATTTCAAACGGTTGCCATGTGATTCTGCAGCTTGTTGGAGGGGTAGTTTCGTGAATGCTGTTTTCAAAGCGATCATCATAGCTCGGTTTTCTAAATTCAGTATGGAACAATTCACGGCAAGAGGCAAGAGTAGTCACACTCTCTTATATCACCTGAAATTCAAAATATGAGCACAGTCCAGACCTCCTTTGGTTCAAAGGAAAAGCGGAGGAAACAATCACTACTAGGGAAAAGCCTAGCAGCAGCGCGGGTTTTAGGCCTATCAGTAGCGCGGGCAGGAGCGCTACTGGTACGACGCTACAGCTAAAGGTTAGCAGTAGCGTGCGTTAACCCACGCTACTGCTATATCGACTTAGTAGTAGCGCTTTATCAAAAGAGCGCTACTGGTAATTACTAGTAGCGCTTCTCCCTGCCCCCGCGCTACTACTATTATTTCGTATTTTATTTCTTTTTTATTTCATGTTGTATTCATACACCTTTATACAAGTTTTCATACAACAGGAATTTAGAGATTGTTTTTACATCATAATGAGTTATTAAATCACGGGGTGAAAGAACCGCGGACTAGTTTCAAGTGGATGGACATCCACTTGAAACTAATCCGCGGTTCTTTCACCCAGTGATATAATAAATATCATCATCATCATCATATCATTAACAACTTATCATCATAATACATCATTGTCATGTAACACCTCCTCATGAACATCGTTTTCATCAATGAGACATCACATAGCAGATTGGTCACTAGTCATAATCACAACTACTCCTCATCATCAACTCTAACACATTGTACCACATAATAAACATATTGTACCTCATATGACCTACTACATTCTCTTAGGACCTACTATATTCTCTAAGGTAAAATAGCAAAAAAAACAAGATAGCCCCTGACTCTCCATTATGGAGAATGGAGATTATCCTGTCTCCAATTCTTGCCTTTCGCTTAATGTTGCTTCCAAGAACCTCCTTACGAATGTCCAAACATTTTTTCCATTCTTTGATTAGCATGTGTTCACCGGTTATAGAAATCCGATATGCACAGGTGAGATCCGTAGGATGACCTGGCTGTATGTTCAGAACTTCAAGGCGACCATCGGGATTTTCTGTTGAAAAACATAGTAATAACTTCGTAGTTAGCAATGATGTACTAGTTTTAGAAGTATGCAAAAGATGCACGGATGTCGTAATAGTAAAACATCTTACCAGGGTATCTCCATAGAAGTTACCGTGGTTCAACACATGCACTAGTGGCACGTATTCACCATAATTTGGAGGAGTTCGATAATAGGTATTGTATTTCTCAAGATAAGTACAAAATGCGATCAGATGATTTTTCTCCTTATAAGTTAACTCGGAGCCATCGGTGTAGTGGGTTTTTTCTACCATCTTCCGCACATTCTTTGAAGAATGAAAATAAGCTGTCAATGGAAATAAGCTGTCAACTATTTTGAAATAAATAATATAAATTAGTTAATAACTATGTTTGAGAAACTCACATAGCGGTAGAATCAGAAGCGTATCAACAAGGACCCAAATGTCCATATTGTCTTGCTCGATGTCAGGATCACCAAGATCCATGGTGACAATCATACCCTCATAAAAACCATACATTTTGCAAAGTGCTTCCCAATTTTGGCAACCAAAATGGGTTACGCTCTGAGAATTGTACAGATTTACATCAAAATCCATATCATGATGGGTCCTTAGGTGTATTTTCTTTGTTTCAAAATTTTCATGGTCTTCAAAACCCATCCTCTCCAAGACATAGCGTCTTGCATGGCATGGGATAAGCTAGTCGAATTGTCAAAGATGAAAATTAGACGTTAAAATAGTTGAAGTCGTGCTTAATTACAAAAAAAACCTTGTTGTCGTTGTGTACCGTTTCAACATCGAAGGTCTCCTCGAGCTTAATGCTGAAGCGCCGATCTTCGTCTAGGTGAGGGCACCTGTCGCACAGACCTCGATCATCATGGCACCAGCTGCACTCCCCACGGAGACTTTCGTCGTCTGAGTACGACATTTCCTACGTTCATAATTCAAAGATTAAACTTGTACAATTAAATATATGTACTAAAAAAACCTAAATTAGATCCTTATTTTTCGAGAAAATCCAGGCTACTCAATATTTCCTACATATTCTAGCACAAGTCGTGCCAGAATTCATGGAAAAATCCAGCATGACCTTTGCTAAAAAAGGACATATCGAGCACCTGAGATTTGCCGGAACGGAAATTAATCAACACTCCGGCAAAACATAGGCCACTCGGAGGTGTAACCTGAACATGACCGGCCACTTGGGCAACCACATATCCTATTTGAGCAACACAAGATATACATGTTTTTATCTACATCATATATATCTTATAGGACTCATATTGAGATGGAGATTTGGCTGGTCTCACCTCGAGGTCGGAGGGGGTCGGTGACGGGGACGATGGCGGGGATGATGGAGGGGCTCCTTGATTTCTGCAAAAGAAAAAACCTATAAGTTATCACTAATGCATCCCGAATAATTGCTTAAATTAAAAAAATAACAACAAATATGACATGTTCAACTAGTTCTATTAATTCAACTAGTTCTTACTAAATATAAACTTACTGTAAATAGAAAAAAACTTGTTTTTTTTTCTAAAAATAAAGTAGTTCAACTAGTTATATTAATTTTCTTACTAAAAATACATTAGTTCTATTAATTCAACTAGTTTATTAATTTACTTACTAATTATTTTAAACACTTACTAAAAACAGTAAAAAAAACTACATTATACAATAGTAAAAAACATCTACTATTAACCATACTGCTAGTTAACTAGTACCATCACTACTACTAATTAACATCTACTACTACTAAAAATCATTATCTATGAACCCTAAATTAACATCTACTACTACTAAAAAACATCTACTAACTAAGCAGAGAGAGAGGCGGTGGGGGAGGGGTGGGGGGCTTACAGAGAGGGGAGAGACGGTGGCGTGGAGGTGCTTGGCGACGGAGAGGTAGGGGCGGCGAGGGCGGGCTCGGGATCGGGAGGCGGCGGTCCTGGGAGGGCTCGGGCGGCGGCGGTGAGGTCGAGGGCAGCGACGGTGAGGTCGAGAGCGGCGGCAGTGAGGTCGAGGGCGGCGACAGTGAGGTCGAGAGCGGCGGCGGGCGGCGGCGGTGAGGTTGAGGGCGGCCTCGGGCGGCGGCGGTGAGGGCAGGCTCGGGCTCGGGCAGAGGCGACAGAGGAGTTAGGGGAACAGGGGGGAGAGAGGGGGGAAGCGGGACTTAGTGAAATTTTGAGCCCGCGGGTGGTTAAGTCGAACTAGCAGTAGCGCACTTTAGGAAACACGCTATAGCTAATTTAGCTATAGCGCGTTTCAGAGAAAAACGCTACTGCTAAGTCTAAGCACGCATCAAAAATATACATTGGTCATCATTGATCTTTTTGTGTAGAATCTAGATAGTCAACATGAATCCTCACAGTACCTGTATAGGTACTGGTGAAGATTCATATTGCAGCCACAAATCCTACACATATAGTTCAATGAAGACCAAGTGGTCGAGATAGTTTGAGAAGTAACATATTTAAGGTGGTAAACACCTTGTTCGCTTAGCATGGGACTAAACTTAATTAGGTGCAATACTTAGCAGCAGCGAGTTTTGAAGAAAAACGCTGCTACTAAGTACTTTAGCAGTAGCGCATCCAGGGAAGAGCGCTACTACTATATCTAGCCTGGAGGCAACGCCGTGGCAATTATAGTAGTAGCGCTTGTTTCACCTAGAGCGCCACTGCTACCGGGTTATTAGTAGCGTGGTTTCCTCAAGCACGCTACTGCTAATTAGCAATAGCGTTTGTTTTTAAACCGCGCTGCCGATAAGATTCTGTGTATAAGGTTTTCCCTAGTAGTGAATAGGAATGTAAGCGAGGGGAAAAATTTCCTACGATGACACTATTTAAGCCCTTGGTTCACAGGAATGTAAGACCCTTTAGATTCGACTTATACGTCCAAACAGACCAGTCAGTGACCAATCAAGAAATCGTGATCCCGGCGGCACCCTCAAACCGACGCTATACATCCGGGTTGACCGGCACCACGTCAAACCCGACAGACCAGATCCACCCCCAAATTTCACCAAATCGCACCCGTCGTAGCCGGACCTGCCCTCCCCCTTTCTCCCCTCGTCCGCGTCATCCCGACTCCATAGCGCCACCACCACCACCGAGGAGTATCAAGACAAGGACCTTGATGAATACATTTATAAAGAGTTTCATCAATTCGTCGGATTCAGAAGACGAAGATGATGAGTTCTTGATGATGATCAACATCCATAAGGAAATAGAGAGTGGAGTGGAGAACATTTTGAACTTTAAGGGTTCGATCAAAGGGGGGAGCTTTAAACCGGGATATGATCGCTGGTGCGCGACTACTCTACAAGAAATACTTCCAAACCAGACTAACATTCCATGATACATTTTTTTCGTCGACGCTTCCATATGCGCAAACCCTTGTTCTTACGCGTGGTAGAGGGAGTCGAGGCACATGATCCCTACTTCAGTCTCAGGAAGAATTGTTGCGGACAACTCTCATTCTCTACTTTGCAGAAATACACGGTGCTTTGAGGTCACACCAACCATCATACTCGAAGAAGTGGCATCAATGGACTTGTGGATTTGGCATGCTTTATTTGGCAATGCCTAGTTCTCACAATGACATCAATGTGCTCCTGCGATATCCATTGTTCAGGAGACTTTGTGATGGGGATGCTCTGTCGTGCAATTACACCGCCAACGGACACAACTACAACATGGGGTACTACCTTGTCGATGGTATCTATCCTCAGTGGGCGGCGTTTGTGAAGACCATATCTAATCCCCGTCGCAAAAAACAATGCCACTTTGGAACAATGCAATAAGTAGCTAGAAAAGGATGTGGAGAGGGCATTTCAAAGTGCTCCAAGCTTGTTTGGGTATTGTTTGTGGATCTACAATGATGTGGGGACCAGAGACTTCGTAGCAGCTAATGACAATGTTGTGTCATTTTGCACAATATGGTTATTGAGGATAAGGGTGAAGGGGCATCCCGAATGCATCATTTTGAGAAGCCCGGCGTACAAGTCTGCCTCACGGAACAAGATGCAAAGCATGTTATGAACTTTTTGAAGATGCATCAGAATCTTTGAGATCAAAATGTGCATATGCAACTACTCAATGATCTCGTGGAGCACATGTAGACTCACAACGGAAACGAGAAGTTTAATGTTGAATTGTGCACATGGAATCAATTTATGTTTGAACTATGTATTTTTTGCTACGAACAAATTTTATTTACGTGCGATATTCATATGTATAATCAACGTGCATCGATTTGAGGTTTTAATATGAGGAATGTCCTTGTCTAGCAGGACAATTGAGGGGACGTCTGGCGCTATCTAGGGTTGTGTCTGGGCGCTTCCACGGACGTTTACGGCGTGGATTTGCCCAGTAAGACTGTGGATGCTCTAACAAAGGAAGATTTCGTCTCAGTTTCAGCCCTCCTTTGATTTGTAGGAATTCTATAGGACATGCCTATAAAAAGTTTGTCTTTATAGCCCTTTGGTTTGTAGTAACGGATTCCTATCCTTCACATTTCAAAGGAAAAAAGAACATGAGCTCGGACCTAATGGACAATTTCTATCATATGAAACCAACGATATCTCTTTTCCTACAAGAAGTGAGATACATGCCACCTTATTCTTATGAATTTTATATTCTTATGATATTACTATCCTATGAACTAAAGGAGGCCTTAAAGGAATAAAATAGGAACTTTAGAATCTCACTTGGAATTTAGGCGCGATTTAGCGGGCGCTTTAGCACTAGGCACTGGCCGAGTGTGCGCTATACACACTTAGGCAAGGGAAAATCATTGGAATCTGTCAGGCGGGAGCTGGAATAGTGTAGGTGGGGGATGGGGAGGGGGTATAAATTCATGGGCTAAAATTGGTTGTTCGGCTAGGGTTATAAGGGAGGGGAAAGGAGAGTGTGTTGCAGCGGCAGAGCTCCTCTTCTCTGATTCCAACGACGACTTCGGGCATATGGCAATCCTCCTCCTCGTCAACAGTCGGTGGGTGAGGATCGATTCCTTCTCTCCTCTCCTCCTCCTTCTCCTACTCTCATCTACGATTCTCTTCCCCCTCTCTTACTCTTCCTTCACATATCTAGTGGCCCTCTTCCCCGTTTGCTCCTCTTCCTCCACAGATCTAGTGCCCCTCTTACTCCTATGACCTCTCTTGTTCTATCTTGATCCTATCCTCTCATTTAGTCATTGTTTAACTCCTATGTGCTCAAAGTTGCTATTACAATTTGTTGTTTCATTGGTTGATTCATGAATGCTGCTAATTTGTCTAGGAATAGCATTAGTATGGAGTCAGGAGATAATGCTAGTAGTGTTGCTGCTGCTGCATCAGCAGAAGAGAGAGCAAAGGCACTCAAGAGGCTATGTTTTCAATGTGCTATGTTTCCTATTTTAGATGCTATTTCAATTACTTATGTGTAATGTTTCCTATTTTCATTATGGCCAATTTTTTAGATACACTTAATTACTCTAAGCTTTGGCCTTCTACGTCATTTACACTTACTACTTTTTTGAACATTGCTCGCGAAGAACGAGGCTGAGATCCTTAATGGCATATTGCATACTTATTATATCTTTCCATGTGGTATGATTTTGATTTTACTTTGTATTAAGATTCTTGCAATTTTTTTCCTATTCCTGTGAACCAGACGCTTCCATTCCTCTATTTTACACATGCATTCCTCTGCAATTGCTATTTTTTCCTTTCATGCATTTTTAGAATCATGAGAACTAAAGGAGGCCACGGTGTTGCGCTTAGGCACACCATCAACTCTCCATTTGACGTCCAATCCTACGACCCCCCCCAAATGTGTTGGTATTGTTGTAAACGTTCACCGATGACGGTGTCTTGGCCCAGGGGTACCTCACCATGTCGGTTGCTAGCCTGGTGGGCCGGACTGAGGACCCCGAAGCCGGTTTTGCCCTGAGCCACCATGTCGACCCATGGCTCTCTACGAAGAATATTATGTAAGCCTTGCCAAGATAAGGAGGCTAGATCCATGGAGGACTCTCCTCCACCGACGTAGCTGACTAGAACTCTTGTAAACCTAGGGCCCGGTGTCTTATATAGCCGGGCCCAGGCTAGTCGATACAGCAAAACAACAACACAATCCTTTGGTTCATACATGTACTTTGTATACCCCAATCGCAATATGCATGAGTAGGAGTAGGGTATTACCTCGATCATGAGGGCTGGAACCTGGGTACACTCTGTGTCCTATTTCCCCATCAGTTGGTAACCTCAGAAGCAAAAGGTGGTGGTCACTTCGTCGTGTGAGGCGAAGTACATCGCTGCCGCCATTGCTCCACATTGACAACAAGTCAGCAATCTCGCTCTACGAGAACCAAGTTCTCCATGATCGCAACAAGTACATCGATCTCCGCTATCACTTCAATGGGGATTGTGTCAAGGAACGGTACTGTGGTCGTGGAGTTCATCGGCACAAGCAAGCAGAAGGCCCATATCCTGACGAAGTCACTTGGGGCGTGTGCGATTCCACGAGCTCCGAGCCTCGATCAACATCGTCATCCTCTCACGTTAGGGTTGAAGGGGGAGTGTAGCCTGTTAAAACCCGTCACTCACGTTGCAGGCAAATAAGCCCGCCATGGCAGTGTTTTTGACCCAGCCCAAAAACCGCTGCCATGGCAGCCCTTTTCGGGTTCTATTTTTCCAGGTAGCGTTTTTTCCCCCAGTTTGTAAGGTCAAGGCTAGAGGACGCGGCCTGTGCGTTCCCATCGACTTTGTAGGCGTCTAGCACTAGCATGGGAGGGCATGGTCGGTAGTGGAGCGAGAGCTACGACCCGATTACCTTTTCTGAAGAAATAGAAGAAACAGAAAAGCTACAAGGGTTACATAGGGCAAAACTTTTTTTTTTTTGAGGGAATACATAGCGCAAAACTTGATGCAGCAGATGGAATTCTAGGATTATCCTTTGGGACGCAGCGAAAAACTTGATGCATCAGATGGAATTCTAGGATTATCCATGGCAACTAGGTGCATCACAGAACATCTTCATCCACCTAAGTCATGGTACCTGAGCATCCATATATGATATACGTTACAATTCTACTACACAAAAGTGAGCGACACTGCACACTACGTACTACACAAAAGTGGCCGACACAGGCTACGATCGACGTCCAGCCTGACGATGATCCATCGTAACTGCTACGCACAAGAATAAGATCACCACTCACTCCGACGGAGCACTGCTTCCATCCCGAGGGGCGATCGTCAAGACAAGCCCGAAGTGGTCGCTGGGCAGCACAGGCAGCATCCACTCCCACGTCCCGCTGAATTTCTTTCCAGACTTTGACTTATGGCTGAATTCCTTCACCTCCTCGTACGAGACGCCGGGCATGGGCTCCTTCCCAACCATCTCGATGCCTTGGACCTCGAAATCCGGCAGCTTGCACACGAACCGATCCAGACTCAGCTGTAGTTTCTTGTACCCTTTAGACAGCATGGCGTTGGCCACCGTGTCGTACGTCCAGCCACCTTTCATCCGGCTTCAGCTGAGCCCAGGCGTCAGCCCAGCCGTCCGGCAGAGGGAAGGTCCCGTCTATCTTGTCGTCCCAGTTCATGTCGCCGCAGAATATCGCGTTGCGTGATCCTCCCAACCATTCGAGGGACGCCTTCGCCTGAGCGGCCCGCTTGTTTCTGTTCATATCGTGATCCCACCAAGGAGCCTCACGGCGCGGGCTCTCTAGGTGGCTTGTACCCAACACCAAGGTCACCCCGCCAATGCTGACATTTGCCATGCTCAGCTCCCTTCCCATTGCTGAATTGGGAAATGGAACGCCGCGGAAAGAATCCACAGGCAATTTGCTCATCTGCATTTGTTGGCAATTGGATCAGGGAACACACAAGGCAGAAACATGGTTTTCTCACTTTCGGTGTAATTTCGGAAACTTCATTAATTTTGGTACATACTGAAAAGATATTGCATTTCGGTCAGTATATTTCAGCAATTTCGGTAGTACGCACAGATTCAAATTATTTTTAACTTATTTTTTAATTTTCAAAGTATTTGGTTGGATCTCAGTAAATTCAATTGGAAATTTCGGTCCTTTGGCCAAATTGAAAAACGGCATGATTGAATCGGCAATAGCTGAAATGTATCTGAAACTAAAGTTTAAAACCATCACGAGATACATTTCTGAAATCTGAAAAGGAAAAATGGTAACAAGGCACCATCCATGGATTCAAATCAAACACCGATTGTTTTCGCAAAATCAAACACCTTGTTCATCATGATTATTTCCTTCTTATCTAATCCAAGGTGTTTTAGTGTATTCAAATCAAACACCTTTTGTTTTTGCGAAATCAAACACCTTGTTCATCATGATTCTTTCCTCCTTGTCTAATCCACAGGATAGTGACTTAGCTCACATCAGTGCAACCGCCTTAAAAACACTCCATCCATCAGAAATATAAGATGTTCTAACTCTTTTGTAAATTGGATGTATATGGACACGTTTCAATGTGTTTGTTCACACATTTCAGTCCGTATGTAGCCATATTGAGATATCCAAAACATCTTATATTTGTGAACGAAGGGAGTACTATGTAAAGTACCAACAGAAACGCTGAGATACTATATATATTAGCATCTTCTCGTAAAAAAAATACTGCATCAGCATCAAAACCATGAAATGGCATGATTCCAACTATGATTCTGAAACTTAGAGAAAAGACTATACCTGCATGCAGAAGTATGATCTCATAGTTCTTTTCTTTTTCGTGAATGGTCTCACCATATTGGAGCGGACCTTTTCCGCTTCTATATAATATTCCATTTCACGTGGCATCAAGCAGTTGTATTCTGGCCACCAGTCGGATTTTTTCAGAAGCCCATGTATCTCTGGTGTAACCTCCTGCGGTCTCAGATGAGGCCTGTTCAGAAGAAAAAAGAAAAGAAAAGAATGGATTGTTTTGGACAATTCTGTACCTGGAGGCATATAAGATCTGGGCTGTGGTGCTGAATAATATCTCCAATGGCAGGAATTCTACTGTGCAGTTCCATGTTCTGCCCGAAACACACATTGTACGTCATGATTTTAATGGCCTTGCTACACACACTAGTCTCTATTCACCATTACAGCAGAAACATACGAAAAATCAGTCACAGATGAAATCAGATTCTAAGTTGCATAATTGTAAGTAGCTACAAGCTGGCCGTATTTGCTTTGTTAACCTGTCAAGTGGGTCGGTAGCCCTGAATGTTTCCAGTTCAGGGAAATAAGCCCTGCTAACAATTAGTAAGAGGCTAGCGATAGCACCTCATTTTGTAGACAAAAATTGACTGAACAAAGTGAACCTATACTGTGTGAAAGAGCACTGCATTTAGGCAGCAACTGCAAACTTTGTGTTGAACTCTTCAGGATCTGTAGTACTCCATTTTTTTGTAGCTTTTAGGCTGTAATAATTAGCAACCAAGATGAAACCCTCAATAAATTTACAAGTACATCCATTTCCGTTGGTAGTTCACCGTGTAATGCTTCTTTATCAGTGTAACCCTAAGTCCTCAACTGTTAACACGCGACAGATCCAAATGAAAAGACCGCATCCAACACAAGAGCGAAGATACTGAAATACAGTATAATGGAGAAGCAATCCTTGGCACATTCATCAATTCTAGAACGAAATTTGCCACACACAAAAGAGATTAAATCCGAGGATGAACCTTCCTTGGCGGCCGCCTGGTGTGCCCCGTTGGCGCCCACGCCCTTGTCGGCCGACACCTCGGCGACGTCGGTCGACGCCGCGCGACCCCTTCTCATGCGCAACGGGAGGGACGATGCGCCTGGAGCAGCGGCCAGGCCAGCGTCGCAGGCCCCGGAGTTCTGAGGGTTGGAGTGTGTCCATAGGGCGCGGTGCCGGTGCCACTGCCACTGCGGCGACGCACTCCATCCCGGCGGCGGAATCCTCGCCGGGAGATCGTGGGGAGGGGAAGACGAGGTCAATGTCGGGGAGAGTAGGGTTTGGGGCTTGAGGAAGCGGAGGAGGCGACGAGGCGAACGGGAGAGGAGCGTGGCCATTGGCAATGTTTTCTTCTTTGTACGGAAATGTTGACATCTGGTTCGGTCGGGCTGTAGGTCTTCCATAAATACAACCGGACTCATCCAAACCCTCCTAAACAGCTAGGCAGACTTCCGGTCATTTACCTAGGCACACTGCTCAGTCACAAAATTATCATCCAGCCGGACCTTTTAAATTCACCCCAAATGTCTGGGCTGTCTAACACTTTTTAACTTCAGCTTATATGTGGAGTGAATATGAGACGCACGGACACATTGTCACCTTAGACCGGCCCACTCCGACCTCAAAATATTCCGTTCCTATCCACAATCCGAACCCCCCTCAGAAGAAAATCCCATCTCGGACCAACCCTAGCCATTTGCCACTTCATTACATTTTCAGTCCGCTCCGCCTCCCAGTAGCTAATAATGATTTCCGGCCTTCTCCAACATAGCAAGCACTAGATCCGAGTCCGACAGCTCCAGATTCGTCGACTGGGACCTCATCCCCTGTGGAGATGAGGAGGAGTTAGTCGTCTGGCTGGCTCTCCGTCGGGTCCTGGGAGGTAACCCGAGCTCCATTGTTGGAGTCACTGCAGCAAGAATCCATTGCCTCCGCGCAACTGGGCTTGGAAGGTTTGGATCCAACTGCGCGAGCGGCACGAGGCATGTGATCACGGTGGATCCAGAGGCGGCGAGTGGCGAGCGGCTCGAGGTACAGGCACGCCCAACCAGACGGTCCCGGATTGGCCGCACAACCCCTGCGATGGCTCCTCGTCCCCGTGACGTCAAACTCCGATTGAAGGTGACGATGTACATGAGTCTGAAGATGAAGAGTTTGATCATCTTTCCCTTGATGATCCAATTGGGCAAGCTAGAGTACAGACAAGAGCGTGAGCATAATCCGTGTGTTCGTGGTCAAGATCCCGATGTTGATCGTTGCTTCTAGAATCAGTTTCAGCATAGGAACACATGAAGAGATTCTCAAAGTAAAGAAGTTCAAGGTGGCTGCTCATCGCAATTTGTATCTTGATTATGTGTGTTTCCACACTGAGCTGTATCTTGATGTGCACTCACCAAGATGGGGTTGATTCCATTTTTGCAGTTTAACAACACCTATAATGAAGACCTTGTTCTCTAGTTATTTGCCATAGTGTTCTTCAAGAGAGACGAGGCTCGCTCATTTCGTTGGATGTTTGGCACTACCCATACGAGTGCATCTATGGTTGATTTCGTTTGATCAAGACGAGGCTCACTGATTTTGATCCCATCGAGTCATATGGGCCACCAACGACGGAGTCAAATACAACAGATCTCAAGCAAGGGGGGCCCAAGCTAAGTGTCTTGACACGATGGTAACCTTTTTTCTATGCACATTTAACATTTTTTTTCAAATGCTTTATTAACATTTTCTGAATGCAATATACACATTTTTTGGACATATGATCAACATTTTTTCTTTACACATTTAACATTTTTCCAAAACGTTTGATTAACACTTTTCAAATACTTGTTCAACATTTTTTTAAATGCTTGATTTACATTTTTATATACATCAAAAATTCATCATTTTTTAATACATGGTCAACATTTTTTGTATACACATTTAACATTTTTCAAATGCTTGATCAACATTTTTCAAATCCTTGTTCAAGATTTTTTTTTCAAAAGCTTGATTAATATTTTTATATACATGATAAAAAAATTCATCATTTTTAAATACATGGTCAATATTTTTTACTCGTTATACATGGTCAATACATGGTTGGTTTTAAATGCTTGATCAACATTTTTCATATACTCGTTAAAAAAATTCAAATGCTTGATTAACATTTTAAAGTACATTATACAAGTTTTATATACATTTTTTGTATAGGTGATAACATTTTCTCTATATACATTTAACATTTTTTAAATGCTGGGTCAACATTTTTTAAATGTTTTTATAGAGCATTTTTTTTTAATATACTCCCTCTGTAATATGAGCGTTTAGATGACTAAAGTAATAATCTAAACGCTCTTATATTTCTTTACGGAGGGAGTATATATTTAGAATATTTTATAGTATAAACAAAAGAAAAAATTAAAGCAAAAAAGAAAACAGAAAATGTAGAAAAAACTGAAAAAAGGAGGTTGTGGCCTCCCGTGCTTCTGGACACCGAAATGGCCCGACCCAGGAGCGTATGAAGGAAAACACGATACACGGGCGCTCCTGGACAGAGGCTCGCTGCTGTTAGACGCAGCGAGCGTCAGATAAGAGGTCCCGAGCTTTACTAAAAAAACGGATCCTATAAGTTCCGAACGTGCCTTGTTTTGTGCTCCCGTCCCGAACGCCCTCGTTTCCGTTGGATCGAGCGCACCGATCTTGGAGCACGTAACTCGCCATGTCATCACTTGTATATGGGCCGGACTGATGGGCAGTGAAGATACAAGACAGAAGACTTCCTCCCGTGTCCGGATGGGACTCTCCTTTGCGTGGAGGGCAAGCTTGGCGTTCGGATATGAAGATTCCTTCCTCTGTAAACCGACTCTGTACAACCCTAGGCCCCTCCGGTGTCTATATAAACCGGAGGGTTTAGTCCGTAGAGGTAATCATAATCATACAGGCTAGACATCTAGGGTTTAGCCATTACGATCTCGTGGTAGATCAACTCTTGCTCATATTCATCAAGATCAATCAAGCAGGAAGTAGGGTATTACCTCCATCGAGAGGGCCTGAACCTGGGTAAACATCGTGTCCCCAGTTTCCTGTTACCATCGATCCTCAGACGCATAGTTCGGGACCCCCTTACCCGAGATCCGCCGGTTTTGACACCGACATTGGTGCTTTCATTGAGAGCTCCCGTATGTCGTCGACCGAAGGACCGATGGATCGCTCCATCAACAACGACGGCACCACCGCCGAGGAGATCTTCCCTCCCGGCCAGCTTTTTGTGTTCGGCGGCTTCACGCTCCGTGCCAACACAGAAGGCCACCTCGAGCAGGTTGAGAGCTACGCCCCTGGCCATCAGGTCAGGTTCGGAAGCTTGAACTACGTTGCTGATATCCGCGGAGACTTGATCTTCGACGGATTCGGGCCCATGGCGAGCGCTCCCTGCCACCATGATGAACATGACCTAAATCTGTCATCGGACCACATCCAGGAGATAGCGCCTGTAACTGCTCTGGCCCTGGATCCGGAGCAGATCGCGTCGTCCGAGGATGGGAAGCTCAACCCCGCCACGGAAGTCGTAGACTCAGCGGCGCTGGAGCCGCACACAGACCCAACCTTGAGCGGGATCTGTGTTACCGGAACTTCGGATTCGTCTCTGGCCACAAGTTCCGAACCATGTGCATCTGCATCCTTCGAGCTTGATCAGGCGCCTATCGTCGAATTCAGCTCCGCAGATATCTTCCGGCACTCGCCTTTAGGCGATGTGCTGAACTCATTAAAAACCCTCTCCTTAGTAGGGGACTCACAACCGAATTATATCCGGTTTGAACTGGAGGCTGATGATGGAGAATTTCACCTCCCACCCACCACCCACTTCATAGCCACCGTCGAGGACTTAACTAACATGCTCGATTCCGGCTCCGAAGACATCGACGGTATGGACGACGATGCCGGAGAGGAGCAGGCCCAAAACCCGCCGGTCACCGGACGCTGGACGGCCACCTCTTCATATGACGTGTATATGGTGGATACACCCAAAGAGGGTAACGACGATAACGAGGAAAACCTAGTCGAAGATAAACCTCCTGAGATACCACCAAAGCGGCGGCATCAGCGGCGCCGTTCCAAATCACACCGCAACAAAGAAAGAAATACCGGCAAGGGAGACGATAACACTCCAGAAAATGCTGAAGACCCAAACGCCCCCATCGAGCCAACATCCGAACAGGACGATAGGGAGGAGGGGCAGGGTAACCCCGACGAGCCAGTCGGGAACGAGGACTCGGAGGACAGCAACTATACGCCGCCCTCCGAAGATGAAATAAGCCTCGGTGACGAAGACTTCGTCGTGCCAGAAGAACCCCTCGAACAAGAACGCCTTAAGCAACAGCTCATCGCAACCGCGAGGAGCCTGAAAAGAAAGCAGCAATGACTTCATGCCGAACAGGACACGCTCAACGACAGATGGACTAATGTCCTGGCACCCGAGGAATACGGCCTTGCACGACCAACCAAAAGCTACCCGAAGCGCAAGTTGTTATCCCGATGACGGGGAGACAGTGGCCCGGGATCACACCTACGACCTACGGCATGACCTGGACACTAGAGCAGGCCTAGCCAGATCAATCTATGGGTCAAGGGGACGCGCCCCAACACAAGAGGACGGCTATCAGGCCCGACGTAACCAACACAACCTCACTCGGGGCAAAAACCACATAATGACGTCCGCCGAACTCCGTCGCGACGTCGCCCGTTATAGAGGCGCCGCACACCCCCTATGCTTCACCGAGGAGGTAATGGAGCATGAATTCCCAGAAGGGTTTAAACCTATGAATATAGAATCATATGATGGAACAACCGACCCCGCAGTATGGATTGAGGATTTTCTTCTCCATATCCACATGGCCCGCGGTGATGATCTCCATGCCATCAAAAACCTCCCACTAAAATTGAAGGGACCAGCCCGGCACTGGCTAAACAGCCTCCCAGAGAATTCCATTGGCAACTGGGAAGACTTGGAAGACGCCTTTCGCGACAACTTCCAAGGTACATATGTCCGGCCTCCAGACGCCGATGACCTCAGTCACATCATACAACAGTCCGGAGAGTTAGCCAGGAAACTCTCGACCAGGTTCTTAATTAAAAAGAACCAAATTGTCAACTATCCGGACGCCGAAGCCCTCGCGACCTTTAAACATAGCGTCCAAGACGAGTGGCTCGCCCGTCACCTCGGTCAAGAGAAACCAAAGTCCATGGCAGCCCTTACAGCACTGATGACCCACTTTTGCGCGGGAGAAGATAGCTGGCTTGCTCGCAGAAGCAACAACACCAGCGATCCCGGCACTTCCGAAGCCAGGGACGACAATGGCAAGCCACGACGCAATAAAGACAAGCGTCGAAACAATAATGCAAGAACCCAAGACACGGCAGTCAACGCCGAATTTAGTGGCTGCCAATCCGGCCAACGGAAGAAGCCATTCAAGGCAAATAGAGACGGTCCATCCAGTTTAGACAAGATACTGGATCGGCCCTGTCAGATCCACGGCAGCCCTGACAAACCCGCCAACCATACCAACAGAAATTGTTGGGTTTTCAAACAATCCGGCAAGCTCAACGCCTAACACAAAGGGAAGGGGCCTCCCAGTGACAGCGAAGACAAAGAGGCTCGCCAACCGAACACCGGGGGACAGAAGCAATTTCCCCCCGAAGTAAAAACGGTAAACATGATACGGGCGACGCATATCCCTAAAAGGGAGTGCAAACGCACACTACGAGATGACTACGCCATAAAACTGGTCGCCCCAAAATGTAACCCATGGGTGGCCTACTCAATCACTTTTGATCACAAGGACCACACAACCAGTATCCGTCATGGAGGTTCGGCAGCTATGGTCCTTGATCCAATTATCGGCGGATTCCATCTCTCGCGTGTCCTTATGGACGGCGGCAGTGATCTCAATGTCCTCTATCAAGATACTGCCCGCAAGATGGGCATTGACCCTTCAAGGATCAAGCCCACCACAACTACCTTCAAGGGAGTAATACCGGGTGTCGCAGCTCACTTCACAGGCTCAACCACATTGGAAGTCGTCTTTGGTTCGCCGGGAAACTTCCGAAGCGAGAACTTGATCTTCTATATTGTCCCGTTCCGCAGTGGCTACAATGCACTGCTCGGGAGGACTGCTTTTGCTCATTTCAATGCAGTCCCCCACTACGCCTATCTAAAGCTTAAGATGCCCGGTCCACGCGGCGTTATAACGATCAACGGAAACACGAAACGCTCTCTCCATACCGAGGAGCATGCCGCGGCAATCGGAGCCGAAGTACAAGCTGGCCCCGTCAAGCCGCATATATCATCGGTCATTAAGCCGTCGGCCTCTACAACACAGGATCGGTCAATTTCGGAGCTGGATTAGCAGTTCCGCCTCCGCCATTCGCCTCTCATACCCGCGAAATTCGTATCGCGCATGCATAATTACGCACTCAAAATACCTTGGTCATCGGCGGAGGCACAATACGGACAGGCCTACAATACGGTTCGCCCGGACTACAGCCCTTTTTCTCTTTTCTAACTATTTTATTATCTTTTGCCACATGTGAATCAAAACCTGTTCGTCCTATGGTACTACAAGGACTCTTTCTGAGTCCGGTTTCATACAAATAACCGAAGATCACTCCTTCTCAAGGAATCCTTTTCGCTGAGCCAAAGGCAGCGCAGACGTGTGACAGGAGGTCCAAAGATTTTTTGTAGACCAAACACTCTATTTGACACCTGTATTAAGCCTTTTTCCCTCAACCTTCGACCCCTGGCATGTAAAATGTCCTGGGTGGTGGTGTTATAATCTGTAAAGATCGCGTTCAACGTATCAATCAGATTCTAGTGAACACAATCCGTACTCAGTATTTGCTTTTCCGCATAAAACTGTTTTCTGCCTGTTCGGTTGTTTCACGCACACACCTCTGCACAAATTGCCAGGGACTCGATACGGCAACATATGGGTTGCCAAAAAAGTCCGAACAACTTTATAGCTTACTTCGGCGTCACGAGTTTGGCATTATATGCATCAGCTCC
Source organism: Aegilops tauschii subsp. strangulata (assembly GCF_002575655.3). Lineage (NCBI taxonomy): Eukaryota > Viridiplantae > Streptophyta > Magnoliopsida > Poales > Poaceae > Aegilops > Aegilops tauschii. The sequence continues at coordinate 467,794,106 of NC_053035.3, forward strand.
GAATCATGTCTTTGGTCAATAGTTGAGTTGCCCGGCTCCTGTGCTTACTACCTTACGTTCCGTCTTATCGGCTAGGGTATTAAAGGGAGAACTACTGCGATTGTGTTTCCGGTTCACCTGGTTAAGCACCTCAGTAGAGAAAGCCGAAAACTGACTGTCATGATGCGGCGAGAGCTGGTCAACCACTCGGCGACTTATTAGAATCTTTTGCGATTCCTTCAGTATTACACGAAGGACCATTTTTCTGGTCAACTATGTAACGCAACCGTATTCGGATAACTGCGTACATACCAGGGGCTACATCGTAGACCCACCGTAAAACTCCTATGGCTAAGTGAAGGTGTTAAAGCCCTATAGTCCGACTGCCTAGTTCGCCGCACCGACTCCTCGGTTCCGAACCAAGACGTTGGGTCAAGAGTGATCAGGTGCTATTCTGAACATGTAAGTGCATCTAGTGCCCCTTAGTGATTTTGGTGTATTGAAGACTTATAGGTTAAGGGACTAATGTGTTTATGAGTGTACACAGGTCTATAAGTCTATGAGGAGTTTGATATTTACAGAGAAAGTCGACCCCTAAAAATGAAGTTCTTCGACTGAAGACTTTGGATTTCTGAAGACTTTCTGAAGACTTTGAAAGTGAAGAAATTGGTTTGACCTTGAAGACTTGGTATTCATTTGAGGAACATGAAGCGTGAAGACTTTTGTTTTCGTAGTTTCATTTTCTCTTTTTTGAGTCATAGGAAACACCGTACTATTAAAGGGGGTCGAGGAAATACTAAGGAAAAATTTCCAAGTGATGCTCAACTCAAAATCCTACACCTACCAATCCCTTCGAGTGAAGCCATTGGAAATCTCATACAGTTCGGTCATATTCTTCAGTGACAGAGATGAAGTTCTTCTGGTCTCTGAGGAATTTATTCTGACTGAGGAGTTAGGAATTCGCCAGTGCGGATTGCCTACACAGTGAGGAACATGATAGCCCTGAGGAATTTGATACTCAAATTTCCGACCGTTGCTGTGCTATGCGCCAGCTGTCCCAAAATATCTACCCACCTAACGGTCATATCATTGAAGGGCATTTATGTCTTATTATGTCGGGTTGCTCCCCAGGCTATAAATAGCCGCCCCCTACAACCACTAGCTGGTTGGCTGCTCCGAGAGAAACTGACACTTGTCATTTGAGAGCATCCCATCCTCTGAGGACTTTGAGAAAAAATCATCGAGTGAGGAAAACCCAAACCCAAACACCTACAAACCCAAAGTGATTGAGCATCACTGAAGAGATTGATCCTGCGTGGATCCGACGCTTGTTACCTTTGAAGACTGTGCTTCTTCCAGACGGTTAGGCATCATGGTCTAGAGCATCCAAGAGGAATTGTGGGTCGCCGAGTGACCGAGTCTATGAAGGTTCGGAAGTCACCTGAAGACTTACCATGAGTGATTGGGCGAGGTCTGTGTGACCTTAGCTCAAGGAGAATACGGTGAGGATTGTGTGTTCGGGACTGTGTGTCCTCAAGTTTAAATACCTAGCCGCTCCAACCAGACGTACAACTGAGACAGCAGTTGGAACTGGTCTACCAAATCATTGTCTTCACCAAGCTTACTGGTTCTATTTCCTCAACTCTTTCATTTCCTCATAACTGTGTTGTGCGCTTGTTCATATCTGTGTTTGAAGACTTTGACTGAAGACTTTCTCAATTTCCTCAGTTCAATTTCTTCAGTCTGTTTGTCTTCATCCTGTGTTATCCTGTGATTACGCTTTCTGTACTCTGTGCTTGTCTTCATTTCATCACGATGACCAGGCTTGTGTTCTGGTATGTTTACTTTTGAGTACTTATTCCGCTGCAAGTAGTTCTTCGCTAAGGAATTTCCTCACCTGCAAATTCCTTAGTGAAGAATTCATAAAAATCGCCTATTCACCCCCCTCTAGTCGATATAACGCACTTTCAATTGGTATCAGAGCAAGGTACTCCCTTGTTCTGTGTGATTTTGGTTTAACCGCCTGGAGTTTTAGTTATGTCGACCACAGGAATGAAGAATGTGTCATGCCCCATCTTTGACGGTCACGAGTATCCCAAGTGGAAGGCCATGATGAAGAAGTGCCTCATGGCGATGAACAGCGAGCTATGGACCGTCACTGAGATTGGACTGACCGATCTATGCAAGATGGCGGAAGCTGATGACATTCGCAAGTACACTCTTCTCAATCTCACGGCGAAGGACGTCATCTGCTCCTGTCTGTCTCAAAATCAGTTCAGGAACATCATGCATCTCGATCATGCGAAGCTTATCTGGGACCATCTCTCCGAGGTCTATGAAGGTCATCGAACTCGTCATGATCCTTGGTTTGAGGATTTCAAGGAATCTCTCAAAGCGATGACATTTGAACCAGAATCATCATCCTCTTCATCATGCCTTATGGCAAAAAGTGTTGAGGTAACTGAATGCTACCTATCCGAGTCTAGTGATGATGAATCTGGTGATGAATTTGGGCCTAGTTATGTCAAACTTGCTTCCCTTGCCACTAAACAACAAAGAGCTTTGGAAAAATTTCAATACATGCTAAATAAGAGTGATGATATGTTGGATGAAGAAATTGATCGCACTAAAACCTTGACTAAAAATCTTCGGAGACTTCAGTCTAGGTTTGACAACCTTCAAGGTCATCATAACACTCTCTTATCTGATCATGAGAAGCTTTCTTATGAATTTCTTCAAAGAAAGCAAGATCTTGAAAAGCTAAGAGTGAGTTATAAAGATCTTCAGAAGGAGCGCGATTCATTACTTGCTCAACAAATCAGCGCTTCTCAGGAAGAATTTGTTCCTCCATGCTTGAAATGCATTGAACGTGAATCTGCTAATTCTTCACCTGAATGTTCAAATGCTTCTAATGCTACAAATTCTTCAACTGTCTCTGTTATCACTAATTCCTCATCCGAGGACATTGCTAGTATCACTAATGATGCAGGGCTGAAGGAATTGTACATGACAGGCATGTACAAAAGCCTCAAAGGGCATCAGACTCTTTGTGATGTGCTTAAAAAGCAGATCCTCAACAGGAACCCTAGGAAAGAGGGTATTGCCTTTGAGAGGAAACTCAATGCTGATGGTACATATTGGAAGCCTGAGCAGTACCCCAAAACCTCATGGGTTGCTGCAAAGGGACCTCCAGTTGATCCATCCAATCTATCTGGCTTTACATGTGAATCTTCTCATTCTTCTGATGAGTCATTTGACTCCAACTATAAACTGTTCAAAAATCATAATGGTGAAGTATTTGCTAGATATGTTGGCACTAACTGCAGGAACGGTTCCCCTATGAAGAAAATCTGGGTTCCCAAAAGGTGCCTTGAAAGTCTTCAGGTGAATGTCCTCATGACACCACCTGTGAAGAATAGGAACTCCAGATCAAATTCTTCATATGGACCAAATTCTTCATATGGATCCAAGTCCTCATACGGACCAAATTCCTCACGTGGATCAAATTCCTCAAAAGGATCAAAGTCCTCATATGAATATCATCGTGCTAACAACTCTGTTTCGCAGGGAAGAGCTAAGGGCTATGAATATGAGCATTATTCTTCTAACCATTATGTTCATAAGTCCTCGAAGAATTTCTCTGCTTATTCATATGCTTATCCTAGCTCCTCTTATGTGAAACGAAATGGACTGGCTTCTATGCCACCTTTCCCGTATGGAGCTCACAGAGTGATGAACTCTTTGCCACCCCTTCAGATGTGGGTGGTGAAGAAAAAGAACTAATCTCTTCTGCACGGTCAGGTCTCCAGACGTGCTCAAACGTCTGAAGAATTTGCTGGAGACCTGAAAAGTGCCTGAAAGGACGCAGGCTAATCATGAAGAAATGAACTCTCATTTCTCACATCCTCATATTGCTTTATCTATTCTGTTGCTTGATGAAATTGATCTGATGAATTGTGATGTCATATTCTTCACTGATGAAGTATATGAGTTCATAAGCTGCACTAATTCATCTGCAGGATGATCAACCCAAAGCCACTAAGTGGGTCCTCGATAGTGGATGTACAAATCACATGACTGGTGACAAGAATCTATTGATGGATGCTCCCTTATCTCCATCTCATCTGAAGCATATCATCTTCGCTGACAAAGGCAAAGTCAGGTATTGGGTCTAGGTAAGGTTGTGATCTCAAAGGATCGACACATGGACAAAGTCATGCTTGTCGAGTCCTTAGGATACAACCTCATGTCTGTCTCAATGCTTTGTGATCTTGATATGGTTGTTGTCTTTGGCAAGTATCGTTGTGTTGTGGCCATGGAAGCTGACAATTCCAAAGTCTTCGAAGGCTTTAGGAGAGGAGACTTGTATATTGTTGATTTCTCTACAGGACCACAACCAGCCGTGTGCCTACTTGCAAAAGCTTCAGAAGGCTGGCTATGGCATCGAGGACTTGGTCATGCAGGCATGAGGAATTTGCACACGCTTGCAAATAAGAAGCATGTCATTGGCATTGAGAATGTCAAACTCCTCAAGGATCACTTATGCGGAGCCTGTGAAGCTGGAAAGATGACCAAGGCTAAGCATCCAGCGAAGACTATCATGACTACTACTCGTCCATTTGAATTGCTTCATATGGATCTCTTCGGTCCTAACCATTATTCTGCAGTTTCAAATGATGCATCTCAATATGGCTTTGTTATTGTTGATGATTACTCTCGATACACATGGGTACACATTGTTACTTACAAACATGAAGTGCAGGAAGTCTTCAAACGATTTTCCTCGAGGGCTTCAACCAACTTTGGTGTGAAGATCAAGCACATCAGAAGTGACAATGGAACTGAGTTCAAGAATTCTGGTCTTGATGACTATCTTGATGAACTTGGTATTACTCATGAGTTATCTGCTCCTTATACTCCTTAGCAGAATTGCGTCGTGGAACGCAAGAACAGGACTCTTGCTGAGATGGCTCACACTATGCTTGATGAATACAAAACGCCTCGTCGTTTCTGGATTGATGCAACTGATACTGCGTGCCACATCATCAACAGAGTATATCTTCACAAATTCTTCAAGAAGACTGCCTATGAACTCCTCACTGACAAGAAACCCAATGTGAGTTATTTCAAAGTCTTCGGTGCTAAATGTTGGATTAGAGATCCTCATCACAACTCAAAATTTGCACCGAAAGCACATGAAGGTTTTATGCTTGGTTACGGAAAGGACTCGCACACCTACAGAGTCTTCAACAACGTTCTTCACAAGGTTGTTGAAACTGTAGATGTGCGGTTCGATGAAACTAATGGCTCGCAAAGAGAGCACCTACCTTCTGTGATAGATGAACCAACACCTGAGGAAACTATCAAGTTCAAGGCTACTGAGGATGTCATTCCGACCGAGGAATCTGCTGAAGAATTCATTCCAGAACGTGAAGAGCGTCGAGCTAATGCACCTGAAGAAAATGCTGAAGAAAATGGCGCTGAAGAAAATGCTAATCAAATTCCTCGACGACAACCAGCTCATCCTCGCGTTGCCAACGAAGTGCAGATTGAGAAAATCATTAGCGACATCAACATTCCAGGTCCTCTCACATGCTCAAGAGCTTCACATTTATCTAACTTTTGTGGGCACTTTGCTTTTGTCTCTATAACAGAGCCCACTAAGGTAGATGAAGCATTTATGGAGCCTGGGTGGATTCAAGCTATGCAAGAAGAATTACAACAATTCGAGCTCAACAGCGTCCAGATCCTCGCAAGCACAATATCATTGGCACAAAGTGGATCTACTGCAGCAAGCAAGATGAAAATGGCCTTGTGGTGAGTAATAAGGCACGGCTAGTAGCTCAAGGCTACACACAGGTTGAAGGAATTGATTTCGATGAAACTTTTGCACCTGTTGCTAGACTTGAGGCTATTCGCATATTACTTGCTTATGCTAACGATCATGATATCACTTTATATCAAATGGATGTGAAAAGTGCATTCCTCAATGGTAAGCTTGAGGAAGAAGTATATGTAGCTCAACCCCCAGGTTTTGAAGATCCAAAGCATCCTGACAAAGTCTTTAGACTCAATAAGGCCCTCTATGGCCTCAAGCAGGCCCCTCGGGCGTGGTATGATACTTTGAAGGAATTCCTCATGAAGAAAGGCTTCAAACCCGGTCCACTCGACCCTACTCTTTTCACTAAATCATATGATGATGAATTGTTTGTGTGCCAAATATATGTTGATGATATCATCTTTGGCTGTACTGACCAACGTTGTAGTGATGAATTTGCCTATATGATGAGTGAAGAATATCAAATGTCTATGATGGGACAATTGAAATTCTTCTTAGGTCTTCAAATTCGTCAACAGCGCAATGGCATATTCATATCTCAGGAGAAATACCTCAAGGATGTACTGAGGAAATTCGGCATGCAAGATTGCAAAGGCGTCAAAATTCCAATGCCCACAAATGGCCATCTATGCACTGATAAAAATGGTATTGACTTCGATCAAAAGGTATACCGCTCCATGATTGGTTCTTTATTGTACTTATGTGCATCTAGGCCAGATATTATGCTTAGTGTTTGCATGTGTGCCCAATTTCAAGCTACACCAAAGGAATCACACCATAAGGCTGTGAAGCATATTCTTCGATATCTAGCTCACACACCAACACTTGGATTATGGTACCCCAAGGGCTCGGTTTTTGATCTCATTGGATATTCTGACTCTGACTATGCTGGTGATCGTGTGGACCGCAAGTCAACATCTGGTACATGTCATTTCCTCGGACGATCTTTGGTCTGTTGGTCCTCGAAGAAACAGAACTGCGTATCACTGTCTACTGCTGAAGCTGAGTACATTGCTGCTGGTTCTTGCTGTGCTCAATTGCTGTGGATGAAGCAAACTCTCAAGGACTACGGCGTCAACGTGAAGAATGTGCCTCTCTTCTGTGACAATGAAAGTGCCATCAAGATTGCTCACAACCTAGTTCTACACTCGAAGACAAAGCACATTCAGATTCGTCATCATTTTCTTCGTGATCATGTGTTGAAGGGCGACATTTCTATTGAGCATGTGAAGACTGAAGAACAGCTAGCCAATATCTTCACAAACCCTTGGATGAGAAGAGATTTAGCAAGTTGCAGTGTGAGCTAAATATCTTAGAATCTTCGAATGTTCTTTGAAAAGGACACTCATCCTAACACTTATGCAAAATTGATGACTTAGATGTGCAACACATGAAGAAACGTTTTTCTTCAATCAATGAAGAATAACACTCTAAGTGTGAAGAAATTAACGAAGAATTCGATTCTCAGAACCCTACGACAATTGTACGCGGTGTCTGAAATCATCATTCTTATACGGTGGGTCACGCCACCACCAAAAGTTGAAAATCTTAAATTTGAGTTTTTCCTCAGTGTTGAAATTCCTCAGTTGTTCATGTTCTTCAACTTTGCATTGTCTTCACTGTTCCCGTCATTTTTCTTCATTGGCTATATACATACATACATACATATATATATATATATATATATATATATATATATATATATATATATATATGAGTTTATGTCCTCTACAGCATTCACTTATGGCTAATTTTTCAAGTTGGTTTTTCTGCTAAGTGAATGTGATCGGACCCTTCCCCCTCTATGCTAAACTCAACCCATTCTATTCACAAATTCTTCATGTGCATTCTATTTGAAACTCGTTCAAAATCTTCATTGTGTCCTTGTCAGCTGAAGAATTTGCGAACGGAACTTTTAACTTATCTTATCCAAATTTTCGGCTTTGCCGCTCAAACCGTTCTGCATCCCACGAAATACTTATCTATTCACCCACGATCTCACACAATCTCCACTCCTCAGTACGTGGGTGACACATGTCAAACGAATGAGAAGGGTCCGAGGCACGTCCGTCCAAATTCTTCGGGCGAACTGTTTTTCACCGTGGCTATAAATACCCCTCCCCTTCCTCACTTCTCTTTTACTCCGCTCGACCTCACTCCAGCTCGAGCTTCTCAAACCCTAGCGCTGCCGCTACTTCATCGTCGCCGGTGAGGAAGAGCTTCACGGCCTCGACCTCGTCACCGTCGTACTCGCGCCGGCTGTGGATTTCTTCACTCCGCCGCCGCCGTTGCTTTCTTCCTCAGCCAAGTTAGGGCGTGGAAGATCTGCACTGACGAACTTCACATCTACACTTCCCAGTTCGTCGTGTTCTTCATCCAGGGTAATTAAAAGTTACTTTTACTGCCCTCTTTGATTCAAATGATTTCTACAAAATCTTCAAAGGTGTTCTTATCTTCAAATCCTCACACACAAAACACCTCACATGTCATCTGTTCTTGATTCATTTCTCTAAGCTGCGTTTTTCTTCAAGATTCCTCAATTGTGTGGATTCTCTATCTATACAACTCTGGAACCTAAGACAAAGAACGCTTAGTGAAATTCTTCAAGACTCATCTAGTCAAATTCCTCAAACTTGTTCTTTTTACAAAACCTTCTGAGAACGCATATGACCTCTCCAAATTCCTCGCAACTATACTATGTTCACAGGTACTCATGTCCCCTGCTGAATCACTAGGTTCTCATCAACTTAACTCATTTGCAGCGTTCCTCGAAGAAAAGTTGCATACTTCTTCAGAGAATTCCATTGTTCAAATTCCTCATCTGAAGAAAATGGCTGATGGAAAGAAACCACAAAAGGGAGGAAAGAGGCCTGAGATCAATACTGCGTTTGAAATCCCTGATGATATATATAAGGATTACTGCACTCCTGATGAGGCCAAGTTTGGTAAGGAGGACAAAAATCAGCGCAAGGTGCGCATACAGAGGATAGAGAGGAGATGGGCAAGAGAGTGGAGGGAGTACAGATATGTTACTCCCAAATACATGAAGAAATTCGCACTCAATCCTCCATGCCCAAGACCTCCATTGGCACCTGGCCAAGAAGTAGATCCCACCAGCCTCAAGAGCGGTGAGGATTATCCTGATGAATGGGCCAAGCGCCAGGCCAAGTTGGCTAGACAAGCCAGAGAAGCAGTGAGAAAATTCAACGAAGACTGCTGCTGAGGCCTCTGTAAAACCGAAGAACGCCATGTCAAAGAAGCCTGCTCACAAGCCAAGTGCTTCTTCTTCAATGCCCTCACAGCCGAGTTCTGCAGCTATGCCCTCACGGCCAGAATCCTCAAAGCCCTCACGGCCAATTCCTCACGCTGCTCCTGCTCCTCCAAAATCCTCAGCTCTTCCGCTCAAGTCCTCAGCTGCTCCGACCAAATCCTCTGCACTTGTGCATCTTGCGACGTGCCAAAGGACTACAGGCATCTCTATTGCCTCAGGAGCTTCTGCTAGTTCCTCAGCTGCACCGAATTCTTCAACTAGCCCCTCTCTGCTGAAGACAAAGGCCACTGCTGGACGAGGTTCTCGCCCAAGTCCTCACAAGAAGCAGGTCGCCTTCCAAGTGCCGTCTGATGAAGATGAAGCTGATGATGAGGAACTTGCCGAAATCATCAGAGACAGGCAGGTCAGGGCCGCTAGAGCCAAGGGCACAAACGTGCCTCTGCTTTTGGATCCAAAGTTGATCCTCGACTACATTGATCTCTGGCACAAGGACCCAAACACTCCTATGCCTGATTTCAAGTTGACTCCTGGCCAAAGTCATATGCTGACTACCTTCATACAAGAAGAGAAATGGAAATTTGAAAAGGCCAGGCAGATCAAGAAAGCGCAGTACAAGAAGGAGCGTTTTCTGAAGAAACACGTTGTCTCTATGACAATTGAAGAACTTGTCAATATTTAATCTGATATCAAGAAACTCAGTGATGAATTTGACGTATATCGCGCTGACTGGCTTGGAGCCAAAGTCCGTTTTGTGAAGTTGACAGAAAAGTTCACTCCAAATGTTGCAGCACCATCGCAACCAGAAATTCCTCAGGCTGAAGCATCTGCTCAGCCGACTAAAGAACATGCCAGCACCGCTAATGACATTCAGGCTGCTGAAGAAAATGTGAGTTCCAGGGCTGATGGCTGCATTCCAGCCGCTGAAGAAATTGCCAGGGCATCCACTAGTGGTGCGCCTGAAGAAAATGAAGCAGTCAGGTCAACTGCATCAGTTGTGCCTGAAGAAACTCAACCAAATTCCTCTACTCCTCCTGCACCTACCCCAACTCCGATCCTTCCATCTGCTTCAGATGTGAAGAAGACTAAGGCTGCAGAGCGTGCAACAGTGAAGAAAAGGAAGGCATCAACTTCATCAGATTCTTCAGCTCCGAAGAAGATGAAGTCTTTGACCAGCTCGTTTGCAAACCCCATTGATGATGTTCCTATCTCAACCATGCCATCAAAGGACCTTGTTCCTTATGATGAAGAATATGTGATTCCTAGCGAATCATATGAAGAAAATCCTTCTATTGCTTCGTCAGAGCAGTTGGATGAAGAAATTGAAGTGGATGCAATCCCTTCAACTCCAGTTGTTTCCTCGCCTATGCCTCTGTTTACTGCTGAAGAGGCCGGCGTCGAAGAAATGGAAGATGAGGATGTGGACATTGGCTGTACCACACCTGTGCTGAATGATGACTTTTGGGAAAGTCAGCACCCCAACTCTCCATTGTTCACACCGTTGCAACAGATTCCTCAGTCCCTAGTAACTAAAGTTCAAATGGGATCTGATGAACCACAGGCCACACCGTCTGTCCATGAAGAAATTCCAGCCACTAGTGCTGAAGAAAATGTAAATGAAGAATTGAAGACCCAGGCTGTCACTGAAGAAGAAGCTGAAATTCCTCAGCTTGTGGAGCCTGAGATTGCGATTCCTGAGGTAATAATGCAATTGACTGACACTCCTCAGACCAAACCAAAGGATCCATTCTCAAAGAAGCAGAAATTCAAGGCTGATGATTTCTTCGGCGAGTACGTGTTCTTCACTGACTACAATCCCTATGATTCTGCTCGTCTTAGAAGGAAGCGCTTCTGGACCGTCAGCCATGCCAACTTCTATTCTTCACTGCTCTTCAACAAGGACAAAGTCTTCGACCACGAGCATATTCCTCATGTGGACATGGAATCACTGCCATGCTTCACACCTGTCCTCAGTGTGCTTCATGACACAGGCCTCCTTAACTTTTGCACAGACATAGTTGATTGGAATGAAGAGCTCATTCTTCAATTCTACGCAACACTACAAATCACAGGTGATGCTGACGATGTGAACTCCTGGGTTTTGGACTGGATGACCGAAAACACTCACTACAAAGCACCGACCTCTGAATTACTTCACGCCCTGCCCATCAGTCCTCCACCTGAAGGAGCTCGTTGCATGTACCAAGAGCCTGAGCTTACAGATCACTATATGCAAGTGTTGATGAAGCCATTGAAACCTGGTCAAGCCTCAAGGACAAAATTCCTCGCGAAGGAATTGCAGTATGTACCAAGGACAGTCTATTGCATTCTGACGAAGACTATGAGTCCAATCAAAGGCCATGACTCATCTGATGAGGAAATTGTTGGCATCATGAAGAATCTGTTATTCAACATCATTCATGGCATACCCGTCAACTATCATGATTTCTTCATGAGGACTCTGGCAAATGTTGCACTTTCTCCGTTTGAGCTGAAGCCTTATGCACCTTGGATTATGAGATTCCTCAGGACAAGGTCTTCACTCAACTACAAGGCTGATTTTCAGAATCACCTCAGCTACTTGCCCCCGATTGAAGTCCTCAAGCGGACCTGTTCCTCAGCTGATGAAAAGGGCAAGGCACCAGCTGTTATTGATGAAGGCATTCGTCCATTGGATGGTCAGTTTCGCAAAGCTGCATCTTATTCCACCAATGATGACCCTGCCACTCATGATTCTGCTGCCCATGCCTCCAAGCCAAATCCTCAAGCCACTGCTCCTCGTGTGATGACTGACCGTGAGCTTCTACTAAGTCTTCACCAGAAGGTGGATTGAAACCATAAATGGGTTAAGCGTCAGTTTGGTTCAATTCTTCACAACATGACTGCTACACATAATGCAGTGAAGAAAAATCATTACTACCTCCATGAAGTCTTCGGTCGCACCTGGGCTATTCTGTCACATGTATATGGTGAAGAAGATCTGAAGCAAATGGGTCTCAAGGAGGACTTTGACTGGTCTGCACCTCCACCGAAGAAATACAAGAAGGTCAAGGTTCCTTCCTTGGTGGCCAGCTCCTATTCTTCATCGCGCGACACCGACGAGCATGAAGACTTGGACGACACTGCGGCAGGCCCTACATCAACAAACGACCCCAACAACGCTGGCGCTCCTTCATCAACTTGATATTCTTCAGGGGCGTTAGTCCTCATTTTCGATCCTTTTGGTCATTCGATGACAAAGGGGGAGAAATTTGAGTTAGTCTTCAAGCGGGTCTATCTTATATGGGCGTTTTTTTCTTAAGTTACAACTCTCGTTCTTCTGATGACTTTGCTGGATCGAGTTGTAAACTTAAACTCTATGCTGACCTGATACTTTTGCTGTAGTTTTTCTGCATGCTTATTCCTCATTAATGTTTATGCACGCATGCTGAATTACATCAGTCACCATATTTCATCATGCATTTCAAATTCTTCATATACTATGTCAAATGCGTGTATGAATTACAAGATATAGGGGGGATCTCCAGGATTCAACTCTTCAAGTGTGCATTGCTTCAAAAGCAAATTCCTCACTATGCACATCTTCAGGGGGAGTTCTTCTATATCTTGCAATAAAATTCCTCAATATCAGTATTTACACTTCATATGTTTATCCCCGTTGAAAACTTAACCTATATTGTCATCAATCACCAAAAAGGGGGAGATTGTAAGTACATCTAGTGCCCCTTAGTGATTTTGGTGTATTGAAGACTTATAGGTTAAGGGACTAATGTGTTTATGAGTGTACACAGGTCTATAAGTCTATGAGGAGTTTGATATTTACAGAGAAAGTCGACCCCTAAAAATGAAGTTCTTCGACTGAAGACTTTCTGAAGACTTTGAAAGTGAAGAAATTGGTGTGACCTTGAAGACTTGGTATTCATTTGAGGAACATGAAGCGTGAAGACTTTTGTTTTCGTAGTTTCATTTTCTCTTTCTTGAGTCATAGGAAACTCCGTACTGTTAAAGGGGGTCGAAGAAATACTAAGGAAAAATTTCCAAGTGATGCTCAACTCAAAATCCTACACCTACCAATCCCTTCGAGTGAAGCCATTGGAAATCTCATACAGTTCGGTCATATTCTTCAGTGACAGAGACGAAGTTCTTCTGGTCTCTAAGGAATTTGTTCTGACTGAGGATTTAGGAATTCGCCAGTGCGGATTGCCTACACAGTGAGGAACATGATAGCTCTAAGGAATTTGATACTCAAATTTTCGACCGTTGCTGTGCTATGCGCCAGCTGTCCCAAAATATCTACCCACCTAACGGTCATATCATTGAAGGGCATTTATGTCTTATCATGTCGGGATGCTCCCTAGGCTATAAATAGCCACCCCCTACAACCACTAGCTGGTTGGCTGCTCCGAGAGAAACTGACACTTGTCATTTGAGAGCATCCCATCCTCCGAGGACTTTGAGCGAAAATCATCGAGTGAGGAAAACCCAAACCCAAACACCTACAAACTCAAAGTGATTGAGCATCACTGAAGAGATTGATCCTGCGTGGATCCGACGCTTGTTACCTTTGAAGACTGTGCTTCTTCCAGACGGTTAGGCGTCATGGTCTAGAGCATCCAAGAGGAATTGTGGATCGCCGAGTGACCGAGTCTGTGAATGTTCGGAAGTCACCTGAAGACTTACCACGAGTGATTGGGCGAGGTCTGTGTGACCTTAGCTCAAGGAGAATACGGTGAGGACTGTGTGTCCGGGACTGTGTGTCCTCAGGTTTAAATACCTAGCCACTCCAACCAGACGTACAACTGAGACAGCATTTGGAACTGGTCTACCAAATCATTGTCTTCACCAAGCTTACTGGTTCTATTTCCTCCGCTCTTTCATTTCCTCATAACTGTGTTGTGCGCTTGTTCATATATGTGTTTGAAGACTTTGACTGAAGACTTTCTCAATTTCCTCAGTTCAATTTCTTCAGTCTGTTTGTCTTCATCCTGTGTTATCCTGTGATTACACTTTCTGTACTCTGTGCTTGTCTTCATTTCATCACGATGACCATGCTTCTGTTCTGTTATGTTTACTTTTAAGTACTTATTCCGCTGCAAGTAGTTCTTCGCTAAGGAAGAACACCCCCGTATTATATGCGAGGGGGCTGAAGCCGACGACTGGCAAACTTTCAGATTATAAGAAATCGGCCGCATAGGAGGAAATAAATTCCAGGCAAAGGTATAAATCTAACACAGCCTTAATGTATCATAATTACAATTTCGGTACTTCTATTCGAACATAATATCCTTCGAGCATTGACCCTCTATCAAGCGGGCGCCCTCTAGGACATCCTCCAAATAATGCTCCGGCGTGCGATGGTCCCTGCCTCCGGGCAGACCCTGGGTTGCAACATTGGTGGCCTTCATCTTTGCCCAGTACATCTTGACGCGAGCGAAGGCCATCCGGGCACCTTCTATGCACACCGACCGCTTGATGGCGTCAATACGCGGCACTGCATCGACAAGCCGCTGCACCAATCCGAAATAACTGCTCAGAACGGGTTCGGCTGGCCATAGCCAGACCACGATGTCCTTCATGGCAGCTCCGGACATCTTGTGGAGCTCGGCCCACTGGGCCATCTGTTCGTTCAGCAACGTCGGATGCCGTGACACGTTGAATTGCGACCAGAAAAGCCTCTCCATAGTGCGTTCTTCCTGTGCTTGGAAGAATTGCGCCGCGTCGTTGACACTCTTTAGCGGATCCAAGAACGCGTCTGGAGAACTCCACATTTGATTCAGCTGAGCATACTTTGGGTTGCCGAACTTAGTCTGCAAAAGAAATGGCTTACCAGCCGCTATTTCTCCAGCTTGACGGATCTCCTCTCGAGCCGCTCTAGCCTCTGACCATGCTTCCCTCGCCTCTTGTAAGGCCTTATCGAGTTCAGCTACCCTGGCTTTGTTATCCTCCTCGAGTGATTTGCACTTGCTAGTGACATCCTCTAGCTCTTGCTCTATGGCAGATATTCTCTCCTCACAATGGCGCCGAGTGGCCTGTTCGGCCTTTAAATCAGCAGCTGCTTTCTTAGCAGCCGCATTGCTCACTCTGGCCTGCTCCTTGGACCGGGCAAGCTCAGCCCGAAGGGTCTCAACCGCGACAGCACCATCTGCAGTCATGCATGTCACAGTGTATAAATCTCAGCTTCGTGCTCATATTATTATACATGCATAAGAGGGCTATCCCAAAACATACCTTGCGCCTCATCAAGCCGCCGGTTAATAAGAGTAATATCCTCATCAGCTGACTCAAGTTTATGCTTCAGATCTGCAACTTCTGCAGCTTGGACGGTCGACATTGGCATAACAGCCTGTTTTCAAGATAATTATGTTACTACCTGAGCATATCTTTTGATCCTCTGATCGCCTCCCTGTGGAAGCCGACCAGAGTCTCAGGGGCTACTATCTATACACAGGCGCATTTTGCATTCAAAGAATGGTGTAGGTGTTACATACCTCGAAGCCTCTCAGCAGACTCATGAAGGCTTCATTCAATCCGCTTCTCGCGGACAGAATCCTCTCAATTACCATACCCATTAAGGTACGATGTTCCTCTGAGATGGATGCACTTTGTAATGTGTCCATCAGAGTGTCCGGCACCTCCAGATTTCTAGAGGCTGCTGCGGGAGTACGGACCCCTTCAAAAGGATACGCCTACTCGACCCTAGAGTCGTCTTCGGCTGTACGCCGGATTGTTCAAGTCCCTTATTTCCGGTCCCTGCGGAGGCTGCGCCCCCTGGGCCCTTGATGATCGAAGTATTATCCTCGGATACTGTCTTCATTGTCCCCCGCACCGCTTGATGGTCAGGGAGACTCTCCGGGACGACACCTCGAAGTCGTCCACCCTAAGGGGCGAGGAAGCTGGTGGAGGCGTCTCGCTTTCCATCATCCCTGGAGACAAGTCCCCCGATGAGGAGGATTGTGGAGGAAGGCAGCGGGCCGGACTGCAAACATATAGTTTAAATGTTACCCTTGTAACTCGAAAGAACGGAATATGTCTAGAACATCCTTGTTCACTTACGATCCCGCAAGGGGCTTGTGAAGGTCCTTTGCGGCAACATCGGCTTCCAAACCTAAACCATCTGACAGGGATATCTTCCCTCTCTTGGGTGCCTCCACCTCCAAGTCTTCGGAGGCAGTCCTTTTCTTCCCGTGGGGAGAAGGGTTATCGCCTTCTTCTTCCCCTTCGTCTTCATCTTCAGGGGAGGGAGCTTTAGTCTCCCCGGACATAGCGTCCAGTATGCCTTTAGGGTGGAGGTCACCTCTGGCCTCTTTGCTATTCTTCTTGTCCTCCTGCGCCGGCAATTGATACGGCGCCAGGGCTAGCATCCTCATCAACACAGGATCAGCTGAGTTTACAGGAAGTGGAGCCAAACACCTAATTCGTTCCGCCTTCTTTATCCAGCCCTGGTCAAAGATAAAACCCTCAGTACATTGCTATGGGGGGAATCAGCCGAGTTGCGTTTGGAAATTGGGTGCTTACCGAGGTATCCGGATGGTTGCAGTCGAGACCGACGTCTTCGGATGTGTCCGGGCACTGCTTTCGTGACTTGAAGAATAGTTTCCACATCCCTTCGTGCGTTATGCCGAAGAATTGCCGAAGAGTCCGCGGTCCTTCCGGATTGAACTCCCACATGCGGAGAGGCCGTCGCTGGCACGGGAGGATCCGGCGGACTAGCATCACCTGAATCACGTTGATGAGGCTGGTGTCCTTTTCGAGGATGCTCCGGATACGACTTTGCAGTGTCTGCACTTCGTCCGTTGATCCCCAGTCTAGCCCCTTATTGATCCACGATGCGAGCCGCAGTGGAGGGCCAAATCGGAACGCTGGCGCGGCTGCCCATTTGGTACCGCGGGGTTCGGTGACATAGAACCACTCATGTTGCCATGAGTTGGAGGTTTCCATGAAGGTGCCTTTTGGCCAGATAGTATTGGCAAGCTTGCTCACCATGGCGCCACCACACTCCGCCTGCTCCCCGTTGATTACCTTCGGCGTCACATTGAAAGTCTTGAGCCATAGGCTGAAGTGCGGGGGGATTCAAAGAAAAGCCTCACACATGACGATGAACACCGAGATGTGAAGAAAGGAGTCCGGAGCTAGATCGTGAAAATCTAGCCCGCAATAGAACATGAGGCCGCGAATGAAGGGATGGAGAGCGAACCCTAGCCCGCGGAGGAAGTGAGGGATGAACACAACCCTCTCGCCGGATTTTGGCGTAGGGATAACCTGCCCCTTAGCAGGGAGCCGGTGGGGGATCTCCGCAGTCAGGTACCTCACCTCCCAGAGCTTCACGATATCCTCCTCGGTAACCGAGGAAGCCGTCCACCTGCCTTGGAAGCTGGGTTCGGACATGGCTAGGAGGCCTGGTAGCGATGAAAGAAATCAAGTCCTGGGCGCTGGGGCTTGAGGAAGAGGAAAGCGTGGGGGATAAAGACGGGTCTGTACCCCTTTATAAAGGCGATGAATATCGAACGCCTCCTCATGGGCCTGAAAGCTCGCCTATTCCCAAGGGATCGCCAACAACACGGTTGGGTTACCCACGCCCATATTGATGAGAATCCCGCAATAAGGGGGCACGATCTCTGCCTTGACAAGACGTGCCAATAGAAACCGCGTCTCGAAACATGGGCCGAGAGGCTAAAAAACGGTTCAAAATAATGGCCGTGCAGAGACATGGTGTCTCACTACAAAAGATGTCAGTAGATGGGACTTGTTAATATTATACTCTTTGCGGCTGTATGTGGATCTTGTTTTGCAGAGCCGGACACGTTTTCTGTGTTCGAGGACTACTTTGAAGTATTCAGAGGAGGAACCCACCTTGCAATGCCGAAGACAATCTGCACGCCGGACACATCGCCATTGAAGCCTGGTTCAGGGGCTACTGAGCGAGTCCTGGATTAAGGGGTCCTCGGGCGTCCGACTTGTGTGATATGGGCCGGACTGATGGGCCGTGAAGATACAAGACAGAAGACTTCCTCCCGTGTCCGGATGGGACTCTCCTTTGCGTGGAGGGCAAGCTTGGCGTTTGGATATGAAGATTCCTTTCTCTGTAAACCGACTCTGTACAACCCTAGGCCCCTCCGGTGTCTATATAAACCGGAGGGTTTAGTCCGTAGAGGCAATCATAATCATACAGGCTAGACATTTAGGGTTTAGCCATTACGATCTCGTGGTAGATCAAGTCTTGTAATACTCATATTCATCAAGATCAATCAAGCAGGAAGTAGGGTATTACCTCCATCGAGAGGGCCTGAACCTAGGTAAACATCGTGTCCCCAGTCTCCTGTTACCATCGATCCTCAGACGCATAGTTCGGGACCCCTACCCGAGATCCGCCGGTTTTGACACCGACAGTGGCGACGGGGGCGGTCCGGCGGTGACGGCAGCGGCTTCCGGCGGTTCGGTGTTGCGTCTGATGTCGGAAACGCGGCGGAGATCGACGACGTGATGTATGTGTGGTGGTCCGTGGAGATATGCAGTTGCTCGTGAGAGCTTTGGAGTGATTTTGACACGCAAGGTGCGACAAGGGTGTGGCGACGTTCAACAGAAGATGGCGCACGCTCGGGAAGCTCTATCCTGTGACAATGGAGCAGCAATAGAGCGCATCATATATCATAGTGAGGAGCAGCAGCAGAGGTGAGGCTGCCGGTGTTGGCGCGTTGAAGCGACGCCGACGGAGTGGCACCGCTGTGCAGGTCATCCAATCTCCTCCTATTCCCGCTTCAATCATTTTGCACCAAATCAGTATCGAGACAGGATTATTGTTGCATTAGTTGTTCGTGCATCATCAGAGATAGGTGCGTTAAACATTGTGGGACTCATCACGAATTGAATGCTACAATTCATTTTTGAGCTTGCTTCACAAATCACAGCATGATTCTTTCTAGTTTCACCAATGTGGTATCAAATAATTTGCCACGTTATATACAGTTTTTTTTTTAAATTTTGCCATGTGTGCCATCAGTTTTTCAATTTTCAGGAAATATGCCATGTGTTTTCAGCAAATTTTCATAATGTCTTACAGAAGAAACCTTTTTTTGTTAGATTTTGCTCTGTGTACCCATCCTTTTTATTCGAGTTTTGTCCATGTTATTTTAAGTTGGCAAAATTGTTTATTAAGCAGGAACCATTTTTGTAGACATATGGGAACAGTAAAGTGTTGGTTTTGCCAAATGATGTACTGTTGACCATGGCAACTATAGGGTCTGAATGACGGCAATTGATTGCTTTTCTATTATGCATTTTTTACGACGGAATCTTTTTTGATGTGTTGCCATCGCAACTAAAGCGTGTTGCCTTGGTTACTTTAAGATGTTTTTGCCATCGATGAAAAGCAAATTCCGAAACCTATGATGTGTTTTGCCATGGATTGAATTTCCTAATATATCGCCCCTAGTTTGAAATTCGCCATCATTTAGAGAACAAACGTTCTAATGTTTGCCATATGGCAAATTCATGAATTTTCATCTACATAATATGGCAATTTTTTGTGAAAATGAATGGAGTAATCACATGGAAATTTGTATGGATTTTTGTTCTCTCTATGACATGACAAATTTAACTTAATTGCCATGGCAAACTTACTTTCATGTACACGGCGAATTTACACTATGGGCCATGGCAAATTTACCTTTTATTTTTTCCATGGCAATTTAAAGAAATTTGATCTACATAATATGGCAATTTTTTGTGAAAATGAATGGACTAATCACATGGCAATTTCTGCAGATTTTTGTTTTCTCTAGGACATGGCAAATTACTTCTAATTTTTGCCATGGCAAATTTAACTTAATTTCCATGGCAAACTTAGTTTCAGACACATGGCAGATTCACTTCTATAACTAATGGCAAATTTACTTTTCATTTGCCATGGAAATTTCATCTACATAACATGACAATTTTTTGTGAAAAGGAATGGACTAATCACATGGAAATTTCTATGGATTTGGTTTTCTCTAGGACATGGCAAACCTACTTTTAGGTTTTTCCATGGCAAATTTAACATAATTGTCATGGCAAACTTAGTTTCACATACATGGCAAATTCACTTTTATTACTAATGGCAAATTTACTTTTCATTTTCCATGGTAATTTTTTTTCTTTTACCATGGCAATTTCACGAAATCTTATCTACATAATATGGCAATTTTTTGTGAAAATGAATGGACTAACCACATGGCAATTTGCCTGGATTTTTGTTTTCTCCAGGACATGGCAAATTTACTTTTAATTTTTTCCACGCCAAGTTTAACTTAATTTCCATGGCAAATTTACACTACGGGCCATGGCAAATTTACTTTTTATTTTGCCATGAAAATTTCATGAAATTTTGTCTACATAATATGGCAATTTTTTGTAAAATGGATGGACTAATCACATGGCAATTTGCACGGATTTTCATTTTCTCTAGGACATGGCAAATTTAACTTAATTTCCATGGCAAACTTAGTTTCACATACATGGCAAATTCACTTTTATTACTAATGGCAAATTTACTTTTCATTTTCCATGGCAATTTTTTTATTTTACCATGGCAATTTCATGAAATCTTATCTACATAATATGGCAATTTTTTGTGAAAATGAATGGACTAACCACATGGCAATTTGTATGGATTTTTTTTTTCTCCAGGACATGCCAAATTTACTTTTAATTTTTTCGACGACAAGTTTAACTTAATTTCCATGGCAAATTTACACTACGGGCCATGGCAAATTTACTTTTTGTTTTGCCATGGAAATTTCATGAAATTTTGTCTACATAATATGGCAATTTTTGTCAAATGAATGGACTAATCACATGGTAATTTACACGGATTTACATTTTCTCTAGGACATGCACTAGTGCAGAACCGGGCTTTAGCGCCGGTTCATAAGGGCCTTTAGTGCCGGTTCTACAACCGGCACTAAAGAGTGGAGACTAAAGGCCCCCCCTTTAGTACCGGTTCATCACGAACCGGTGCTAAAGTGCCACCACGTGGCACGAGCCAGGCCCGGGTGCGTGCAGGACATTAGTACCTGTTGGTAACACCAACCGGTACTAAATGTTTGGGTGTGTTTTGGTATTATTTTTTATTTTTCCTTTAATTTTGTGTTTTCAATTTAATTTAGTGATTATTTTAGTTGTTAAATCATTAGGTGAAAGTACCGCAGATTAGTTTCGACTGGATGCATGTGGATCCTAGCTAAGTGATCAAGTATATGCCATATCCATATTATACTTGATCACCTATAATTAAGTGATCAAGTATAATATGGATATGGCATATATTTGATCACTTAGCTAGGATCCATCCAGCTAAAACTAATCTGCAGTTTCTTTTATAAATGATATAATAACTCATCATCATCATCATCATATTAAAATAAAAACTCTTGCATCATATCATCAACAATAGTAAATTAGCTAGCTAAAAATCATCATAGTTATCATTACCACTGTTTAATCATCATAGTCATTACCGCTATCTAATCAGCACCAACACTAGCTTAAAGAAAAAACATTCACTTGTACCAGAAGCAAAGATATCATCGAGTTCAACATGGTCATCATATTATAAGCGTTCATAACACCACAAAAGCAAATCACCCTTTGAGATTAAGTTCAGGACGAAGAACACGGACATAAGAGGACAAAAGAACTAAGAGCATGAAGTAGCTAAATCACTCCTGCTGCTCTCTCTCAGGTAAAATAGCATAGAACATGTATAGCTCTCCTGATTCATCATCCTGGAGCATGCAGATGAACCTGTCTCCTAATCGTGGGCTGCGCTTCTCATTGCTGCCCCCTAGTACTTCTCTGCTGGGATCGTCAACAATTTTGCTCCAATCTTTCACTATTAAGCATTCATCGCTTTTAGAATTCCTGAATGCACTCATGTGCAATGTAGGATATCTTGGCCGTAAGCTAACCATTGACATGTGACCTTTAGTCTCGATCCACTGAGGCACAATGTCATCGGGAGTCCCTGTTGAAGAACACCGTATAGTAATTAATATACTTAGCAATGAAAGTTTACCAAAAAAATAATGTATGCAAAAGATGCACTAAGGACAAATAGTAAAAATCTTACCATCTTTCGTAAATAGATGTGACCCTAGTTCAATACAATCACTATTGGTCGCACGTTTTGAGTACTAACATTTCTAAGTGCAGGAAGAAAATTTGTCTTAACAGTATGAAGATCCTCAAGCCATGAAACATAATGACTTATCTCCTCGCAGTTTAGTTCAGCTCCGGGATAGCAGTAGGTCCTGTCTACCATGCGCCGGACATGTTTGCTTGAATGGAAATAAGCTGCCAATAGAAATTAGTTGTCAACTATTTTTGAATAAACAATATCAAAGACATAAATATGGTTGAGAAACTCACATAATGGTAGAACTAGAGGCGTCTGCACATCGACCCAGATGTCTCTATTACCTTCAATATCATCTTCCGGACGAATATCAAAGGTGATAACCATATCAGGCTCAAATGCATAAGCCTTGCATAGTGCTTGCCAAGTTTTGCATTCAAAATAGGTGTACGTGTCTGCATTGTATAATTTGACGTTGAAAGTATAACCATGCTCGGTCTTCAGGTAAACTCTCTTTACCTCCATAGTTTCCATAGCACTGAAACCTATCTTATCCAAGACAAAAATTCTTGCATGGCAGGGGATGCGCTAGTAGAATAGTGAAAATTGAAAATTATAAGTTGAAGCAAATGAAGCATATATAAGTCATGCTTAATTACGAAAAAAGACTTGTCGTTGTGACTTACTGTATCCATTTCGAAGGTCTCATCCAGCTTGACGCTGAAGCGCCTATCATCAACAAGGAAATTTCTGTCGCACAGGCCGCGCTGGTCTTCACAGTATTCACACTTAATGAAATCTTTTTCGTCGTCA
The DNA here is from genome assembly GCF_002575655.3 of Aegilops tauschii subsp. strangulata. Taxonomy (NCBI): domain Eukaryota; kingdom Viridiplantae; phylum Streptophyta; class Magnoliopsida; order Poales; family Poaceae; genus Aegilops; species Aegilops tauschii. The sequence continues at coordinate 467,817,116 of NC_053035.3, forward strand.
GACAACATTTCCTATGTTCATATAGGTGAAACATTAAACACTTACTAGTTCTATTAATTCAACTAATTCAACTACTTCTATTAGTTCAACTAGTTCTATTAATTCAACTAATTCAACTAAGCATTTAATAAAAATAAACTTGTTCTATTAATTTTCTTACTAAAATAAAGTAGCTAGTTCTATATAGTAATATTTTAATTAGATCATCAAATCTCAGATATCTAAATTTTCTTACTAAAAATAAACTAGTTCTATTAATTCCACTAAGAATTGACTAAAAATAAACTAGTTCTATTAATTTTCTTACTAAAATATATAAAGTAGCTATATATAGTAATATTGTAATTAGATCATCAATCTCATATACCTAAATTTTCTTACTAAAAATAAATTAGTTCTACTAATTCAACTAGTTCAACTAAGCATTTACTAAAAATAAACTAGTTATATTAATTCAACTAGTTCAAATAATCTCATATACCTAAATTTTCTTACTAAAAATAAACTTGTTCTATTAATTTTCATACTAAAAATAAACTAGTTATATTAATTCAACTAGTTCAAATCTCATATATATACCTAATTAATATCTAGCTAACTCATCTAAAATTGACATTAATATTTAACATCTTTTCCATATAATTCATCTAACATTAACATTCTAACATTCTTATCTACGTAATTTATCTAACATTAATCTAAACAACAGAAAACAGAAAATAAGTAAAAACAATATGTGAGTGTGTGTGTCTGTGTGTGTGTGTATGTGTGTGTACGAGCGGGGGGCGGCGGCGTACGGGCGGCGGCGCGAGACGGCGATGCGACGGGGACAGCGTGACGACGAGCGGCGGGCCGTGGGCGACGGCACGATCGAGACGGCGACGTAGTACGGGGCGGGGGCGGGGGCGACGGCGGTGACGGCGACGATAGGCGACGGGGGCGACGGCGCGCGGCGGGGGCGGCAAGGGCGGCGGGGCCTGCGAGGGCGGCGCGCGATGGGCGACGGCGCGGCGGCGGCGGCGATGTCGCGCGAAGTAGTTGGAGAAGAAGTAGTGGTCGATGAAACTGAATTTTTCGTAAGTGCCATATATATATAGGAGGGGCCTTTAGTACCGGTTGGAGCCACCAACCGGTACTAAAGGCCAATTTTCGCCAGGCCAAGGGGCGGGAAACTGCCCCTTTAGTACCGGTTCGTGGCTCCAACCGGTACTAAAGGCCCACTCATTAGTACCGGTTGGAGCCACCAACCAGTACTAATGGTTGTGCGCTGCCATCGGTGGTGCACAATGATTAGTCCCACCTCGCCGAGCGAAGGGCAGTTGCACTGGTTTATAAACCCAACCGCGGCTGCTCCTTCGAACTTCTCTATATAGCAGGCTTCTGGGCCTAACTTCGGCGCGCTGCCCTGTGAGCCTGCTGGCCCTTCTGGGCCTGTATTTGCAAACCCTAAGTCTGGCAGGCCCACTGGGCAGCGCCCCAATAATTTTTTATATAATTTTTTTCTATTTATTTCTGAGTAGTTTTTTTTGCTGTATTTAGTTTCTTTGTGAATATAAAAAAATTATATAGTTTTTTCTTTTCATATGCGGGTGAAATGATGATACCATGCCAAGTTCCAACATTTTCAGAGTTCATTTTGTAGTGATGTTCAATTTCACCATCATTTAGCTATCTAAACAAATCGGTAAATGACTGAAAAACAGCAAATGATGTCAGAACGTGTTGGAAATTGATGACGTCGCTTTGAATGATGCATACTGAACGCAAAAATAGGTTGGAGTTCAAATAAGTTTAAAAAACATTGAAGTGCCCGTGTAACAGATGAGTTCTCGTCCGAAACCCTGATACTCCGAAAGAGATTGTCCAATTTGTACACGAGGTGCGTCCAGTTTTCGCCGTGACCCTCTCTACTCTTTTGCACATGCTATGCGGGTGAAATGATGATACCATGCCAAGTTCCAACATTTTCAGAGTTCATTTTGTCGTGATTTTCAATTTCACCGTCATTTAGCTCTCTAAACAAATCGGTAAATGACTGAAAAACAGCAAATGATGTCAGAACGTGTTGGAAATTGATGACGTCGCTTTGAATGATGCATACTGAACGCAAAAGTAGGCTGGAGTTCAAATAAGTTTAAAAAACATTGAAGTGCCCGTGTAACAGATGAGTTCTCGTCCGAAACCCTGATACTCCGAAAGAGATTGTCTAGTTTGTACACGAGGTGCGTCCATTTTTCGCCGTGACCGTCTCTACTCTTTTGCACATGCTATGCGGGTGAAATGATGATACCATGCCAAGTTCCAACATTTCCAGAGTTCATTTTGTAGTGATTTTCAATTTCACCGTCATTTAGCTCTCTAAACAAATCGGTAAATGACTGAAAAATAGCAAATGATTTCAGAACGTGTTGGAAATTGATGGCGTCGCTTTGAATGATGCATACTGAACGCAAAAATAGGCTGGAGTTCAAATAAGTTTAAAAAACATTGAAGTGCCCGTGTAACAGATGAGTTCTCGTCCAAAACCCTGATACTCCGAAAAAGATTGTCTAGTTTGTACACGAGGTGCGTCCAGTTTTCGCCGTGACCCTCTCTACTCTTTTGCACATACTATGCGGGTGAAATGATGATACCATGCCAAGTTGCAACATTTTCAGAGTTCATTTTGTAGTGATTTTCAATTTCACCGTCATTTAGCTCTCTAAACAAATCGGTAAATGACTAAAAAACAGCAAATGATGTCAGAACGTGTTGGAAATTGATGACATCGCTTTGAAAGATGCATACTGAACGCAAAAATAGGCTGGAGTTCAAATAAGTTTAAAAAACATTGAAGTGCCCGTGTAACAGATGAGTTCTCGTCCGAAACCCTGATACTCCGAAAGAGATTGTCTAGTTTGTACACGAGGTGCGTGCAGTTTTCGCCGTGACCCTTTCTACTCTTTTGCACATGCTATGTGGGTGAAATGATGATACCATGCCATGTTCCAACATTTTCAGAGTTCATTTTGTAGTGATTTTCAATTTCACCGTCATTTAGCTCTCTAAACAAATCGGTAAATGACTGAAAAACAGCAAATGATGTCAGAACATGTTGGAAATTGATGACGTCGCTTTGAATGATGCATACTGAATGCAAAAATAGGTTGGAGTTCAAATAAGTTTAAAAAACATTGAAGTGCCCGTGTAACAGATGAGTTCTCGTCCGAAACCCTGATACTCCGAAAGAGATTGTCTAGTTTGTACACGAGGTGCGTCCATTTTTCGCCGTGACCGTCTCTACTCTTTTGCACATGCTATGCGGGTGAAATGATGATACCATGCCAAGTTCCAACATTTCCAGAGTTCATTTTGTAGTGATTTTCAATTTCACCGTCATTTAGCTCTCTAAACAAATCGGTAAATGACTGAAAAATAGCAAATGATGTCAGAACGTGTTGGAAATTGATGGCGTCGCTTTGAATGATGCATACTGAACGCAAAAATAGGCTGGAGTTCAAATACGTTTAAAAAACATTGAAGTGCCCGTGTAACAGATGAGTTCTCGTCCAAAACCCTGATACTCCGAAAAAGATTGTCTAGTTTGTACACGAGGTGCGTCCAGTTTTCGCCGTGACCCTCTCTACTCTTTTGCACATGCTATGCGGGTGAAATGATGATACCATGCCAAGTTGCAACATTTTCAGAGTTTATTTTGTAGTGATTTTCAATTTCACCGTCATTTAGCTCTCTAAACAAATCGGTAAATGACTGAAAAACAGCAAATGATGTCAGAACGTGTTGGAAATTGATGACGTCGGTTTGAATGATGCATAATGAACGCAAAAATAGGCTGGAGTTCAAATAAGTTTAAAAAACATTGAAGTGCCCGTGTAACAGATGAGTTCTCGTCCGAAACCCTGATACTCCGAAAGAGATTGTCTAGTTTGTACACGAGGTGCGTGCAGTTTTCGCCGTGACCCTTTCTACTCTTTTGCACATGCTATGCGGGTGAAATGATGATACCATGCCAAGTTCCAACATTTTCAGAGTTCATTTTGTAGTGATTTTCAATTTCACCGTCATTTAGCTCTCTAAACAAATCGGTAAATGACTGAAAAACAGCAAATGATGTCAGAACGTGTTGGAAATTGATGACGTCGCTTTGAATGATGCATACTGAATGCAAAAATAGGTTGGAGTTCAAATAAGTTTAAAAAACATTGAAGTGCCCGTGTAACAGATGAGTTCTCGTCCGAAACCCTGATACTCCGAAAGAGATTGTCCAGATTGTACACGAGGTGCGTCCAGTTTTCGCCGTGACCCTCTCTACTCTTTTGCACATGCTATGCGGGTGAAATGATGATACCATGCCAAGTTCCAACATTTTCAGAGTTCATTTTGTAGTGATTTTCAATTTCACCGTCATTTAGCTCTCTAAACAAATTGGTAAATGACTGAAAAACAGCAAATGATGTCAGAACGTGTTGGAAATTGATGACGTCGGTTTGAATGATGCATACTGAACGCAAAAATAGGCTGGAGTTCAAATAAGTTTAAAAAAACATTGAAGTGCCCGTGTAACAGATGAGTTCTCGTCCGAAACCCTGATACTCCGAAAGAGATTGTCCAGTTTGTACACGAGGTGCGTCCGGTTTGTACACGAGATGATTATCATAAAAAATACATTGATTATCAATGATCTTTTTGTGTACAATCTGAATTGTCAATATGAGTCCTCAACGGTTTATAAACCCGTGAAGACTCATATTGCGACCACAAATTCTACACATAGAGTTCAATGAAGACCAAGTGCTTGTGATAGTTTGAGAAGTAACATATTTAAGGTGGTAAAAATCTTGCTAGGGGAGCGAGGTGGGACTAAAAACAGCCTGCCACAACCTCTTTACTACCGGTTCGTGCCACGAACCGGTAATAAAGGTGCTGGCCGGGCCCCATTCTTTTTAGTACCGGTTCATGGCATGAACCGGTACTAAATGAAGTGCCAGTGTAACAGATGAGTTTTCGTCCGAAACCGGCCCTGATACTTCGAAAGAGATTGTCTAGTTTGTACACGAAGTGCATCCAGTTTTTGCCGTATTGTCCAATTTGTACACGAAGTGCATCCAGTTTTTGCCGTAACACAAGAAGTCCGGAGTTGTAATAAGTTACTAAAAATAAAAAAGAGGCGCAATGCTCGTTAATTAGCTCCAAGCCTTTCGGAATAGTGTAGACTGCACTGCACATAGCTCCATGCAGTCTACCCTATTCCTCAAGGCTTGAAGCTAAGCAACGTGAAGGTGAGCATTGCGCCTCTTCTTCATCGTCTCTGCACTCAGGGCTTTTAAACCGCTCCTAGTGCCTCTCTCTTCGCGAGGTGGGAATAAAAAATAGCTTAGTAAGAAACTCTAGTACCGGTTCATGCCACGAACTGGTACTAAAGGTGCTCGTGGGGCCACAACCTCATTAGTACCAGTTCATGCCACGAACCGGTGCTAAAGGTTCGCCACGAACCGGTACTAAAGATCTCCTCCCGCCTAGCCGTTTGAACCGGCACTAATGGACACATTAGTGCCGGCTCAAATGCAAACCGGCACTAATGTGTCTCACATTTGACCCTTTTTCTACTAGTAATGGCAAATTTAACTTAATTTCCATGGCAAACTTAGTTTCACATACATGGTAAATTCACTTTTATTACTAATGGCAAATTAATGTTCATTTTTCGATGGCAAATTGATTTGTTATATATCATGGCAAATCATTTATTCTGTTTTTGCAAGGTTTTCCTCCTTTCTTTATTTCTTTTTTTTTATTGTTTCTTGCTTTAGTGAAACAATAGACAACTCATAACATGAAGGCAATTGTTTTCACCCTCAAATGTCATGAGGTGCGTTTGAGCATCATGGCGACTCATAACTTTTTAACCCTTTTTATAAATATAAGGTAGTTTTATAAATTTTCCATGGCGTGTAGTGTAATTAGCATGGCAGTATACTTGCAAATAATCAGGAGTATTAATTGCCATGGCTATTTTTTGCACCGAAAAGAGAGCTTTATTCAGCGAAATAGCATATAATTACATATCCGATTTGCCCTATGGACGAATATGCAAGCATACGTTTACGATTACAATCTGCACGAAGGCAGCTGTGAAGGAAATCTGGGCTCTGAACTAGCCAGCTCTCCATCCCATCTAGTGAACACGCATGTTGCGCACACTCATGAGCCGGAACATTTAACTCCCTACTAATGTGCTGAACTGAAAAACAAGTAAAACTGGGTAAAATAGCTTCCAATTCTCTTAAGATAGGCGCCGCAATTGATCTTGTGGTTGTGCGCGTATTCCAGAGGTTGATGAGCTCCACGCAATCAACCTGTATAATCACATGTGAGTATCCCCGGAGCTGAGCAAAGATTACTCCCTCCCAAAACGCCAGCAGCTCAGAAATGAGTGGATCTAAAACTCCTGGCAAAGGCTTGCACCATGCTCCCAAGAACGCAAGGTGCGAGCGAGCAACTCCACCCGCTCCCGCGGAGAGGGCATCGGGCAGAACTGAGCCGTCGGTGTTGATGATGATCCAACCCGCATCTGGTGGGCACCAGGAGTGTGTTGAGGTGGATTTTGAGCAACTTGCCGGGAGCTCCAAGAGTGAGAGGGTTTCATGGACCCACTTGATAGCTTCGGCTGGGTTATACCCTTCTTTGTCATGAGTCCATCTGTTACGAGATGATCAAATGGAGTGCATAATGGTGATGATTTTGCACCTGTCTTCTGCTGAAAATTGCTTGTCTAGCAATATGTCGCGTGCCCAAGTGTATGGATTCAATCTGGGGAGGTTCAGGTCGAATCAGTCCTTGGCTGCGATCCAGAACGCCTTAGCATGAGTGCACGAGACGAGTGCATGCATAAGCGTTTCATCCATGGCCAGGCAAATGTCACACCGGCCTATAGGCTTAATATGTCTGTACTTCAACGTTACTGCGTCCGGAAGGATACCTCGAAGAGCCCTCCACCAGAACACCCGCACCTTGGGTACCACATGTAGTTTCCACAAAGCAGACCATAACTGTTTATTTGAGGATGAAGTATCCGTAATCGTCCCTTCCTCTAGAGTGCTGAGCTCGTTGCGAGTCATTAGAGAGCGATACGCTGATTTAACAGTATACTGACCTGATTTTTTCAAAGCCCACGCCAAAGTATCGTCACCCGCCGCCGGATTCAAAGGGAGATTCAGAATCGCCTCCGCGTCTGGGTGAAGAAAATTTTGACGGACCAAGTCCACATTCCAGTTTTCTGTGTAGTCATCAATCAAGTCCAAGACCATTAGCAAGGGTGCAGAACCAATTCGGCCCATGGGTTTTAGACTTATTGTGTTGGGGATCCACTGATCGGTCCATATGGATATAGAGGAACCGTCTCCAATCCTATGAATCAGACCGACGTCCAGAGCTTTCCTCCCTGCCACGATCGCTTTCCACGTAGAGGAAGCTCGAGCGGGAACCGTAGCATGCAGAAAATCGGTGTTTGGGTAATATTTTCCTTTTAGTACCCGTGCACATAAACTGTTGGGATTTGTCAACAGTCTCCAACCTTGCTTGCCGAGCATGGAAAAGTTAAAAAGTTCAGGATCTTTAAAGCCCATCCCTCCTTTGATCTTTGGTTCGGTAAGTTTCTTCCATGATAACCAGTGGAGGGATCGCATGTCAATGGAGCTACCCCACCAATATTGAGCCATTGGTGAAGTGACCTGCTTGCATACTTTTTATTGTCAACATGAAACAACTCATACTGTATGTCGGTATTGCTTGGGCAATGGACTTCAGTAAGACCTCTCGCCCTGCACAAGCTAGGTTTCTTTCTGACCAGCCACTGATTTTGCCGCGCACACGCTCCACAACATGAGAGAAGGTGCCGCTGGTTATTCTTCCAACAGCGGTAGGTAACCCTAGGTAGCGCTCTGAAAACGCTTCCTGGGAAATTCCGAGAGAAGTTTTTAATTCTTCTCTTAGTGGCTGTCCTGTATTTGCACTGAAGAAGATAGAGATTTTCTCCCAGTTCACGGCTTGGCCCGAACACTCAGCATAGATCCGGAGAACTTCATTTAGCCGTTCTGCACTTTGGGTTTTAGCACTGAGGAAGATGAGACTGTCGTCAGCAAAGAGTAGATGGTTAACCCATGGTGCATTGTAACACCCACGATGCGGCTATATCTCCCACGTGTCGAGGCACGACTTAGAGGCATAACCGCATTGTAGGTTTTGTCGCAAGAAGGGTCATCTTCACACAATCCCATGTAATGAACAAGAATGGGATAAAGAGAGTTGGCTTACAATCGCCACTTCACACAATACTTAAATAAATCATACATCAATCAGAGTACACACATAGACCGACTACGGTCAAAGCCAAAAGAAAAGAAGATAACCCAACTGCTAGATCCCCGATCGTCCCAACTGGGCTCCACTACTGATCAACAGGAAACGAAACATAGTAACGACCAAGGTCCTCGTCGAACTCCCACTTGAGCTCGGTTGCATCACCTGCACTGGTATCGTCGGCACCTGCAGCTGTTGGTAGAATCTGTGAGTCACGAGGACTCAGCAATCTCACACCCGCGAGATCAAGACTATTTAAGCTTATAGGAAGGATGGGGTAATGAGGTGGAGCTGCAGCAAGCACTAAGCAAATATGGTGGCTAACATACGCAAATAAGAGCGAGAAGAGGAGCAACGCAACGGTCGAGAAGCTAGAAGTGATCAAGAAGTGATCCTGAAACTACTTACGTCCAAACATAACCCAAAACCCGTGTTCACTTCCCGGACTCCGCCAAAAAGAGACCATCACGGTTACACATGCGGTTGATGCATTTTAATTAAGTCAAGTGTCAAGTTATCTACAACCGGATATTAATAAATTCCCATCTGTCACATAACCGCGGGCACGGCTTTCGAAAGATAATACCCTGCAGGGGTGTCCCAACTTATCCCATGATAAGCTCTCACGATCAACGAAGGATATTCCTTCTCCCGGGAAGGCCCGATCAGTCTCGGAATCCCGTTTTACAAGACATTTCGACGATGGTAAAACAAGACCAGCAAAGCCGCCCGAATGTGCCGACAAATCCCGATAGGAGCTGCACATATCTCGTTCTCATGGCACACCGGATAAGTCAAGCTACGAGTAAAACCAGGCCTCGAGTTTCCCCGAGGTGGCCCCGCAGGCTGCTCGGTTCGGACCAACACTTAGAGAAGCACTGGCCCGGGGGGGCTAAAATAAAGATGACCCTCGGGTTAATTACTCCCAAGGGAAAGGTAATAGGTTGTTAGGCATATGGTAAAGCCAATGTTGGGCCTTGGTGGAGGAGTTTTATTCAAGGCGAACTGTCAAGGGGGTCCCGTAAATCACCCAACCATATTAGGGACGCAAAATCCGGGAACATAATACCGATATGATGGAAACTAAGGCGGCAAGAGTGGAACAAAACACCAGGCATAAGGCCGAGCCTTCCACCATTTACCAAATATATAGATGCATTAATAATATAAGAGATATTGTGATATCCCAACATATCCATGTTCCAACATGGAACCAACTTCATCTTCACCTGCAACTAGCAACGCTATAAGAGGGGCTGAGCAAAAGCGGTAACATAGCCAAACAACGGTTTGCTAGGAAAGGATGGTTAGAGGCTTGACATGGCAATATGGGGGCATGATAAATAGGTGGTAGGTAGCACAAACAGAGCGATAGAGCGAACAACTAGCAAGCAAAGATAGAAGTGATTTCGAGGATAATGGTCATCTTGCCTGAGATCCCGCAAGGAAGAAGAACGAGTCCAAGAAGAAGACGAACGGGCGTAGTCGAACGAATCCTCACAACTCCGGAACGAAACCGAAGGTAACGAGAGAAGCAAACCGGAAAGAAGCAAACAACATAGTAAACAACCATCACATAAACATGGCATGATGCGCAACCAAGTATGATGCATGTCCGGTTTAAAGAGGCATGGCATGGCAAAGTGCAACAAATAATACTACAAATTAAGCGGAGCTCAATATGCAACGAGTTGCATATTGACGAAACACCACACCAATTATTTAGTTCTCTCCCGTTTATGTACCCAACAATATTAAATGTTATTAAACATGGCAAGGGCTGAAGCATAAGTAAACTAACTATTTAGGCAAGTTTAAATGAGGTCGGAACAACAAACAACAATTCCGAAAAATCCTCATGTCCATATTTTAGATTAGCTACTGTTCTGCCCTAAAACATATTTTAGAGTTGTTACACATGCAAAGTAATGCTACCATGTTAAACTAGACATTTTTCCAAGCAAGTTACATATATAGTTTATTTAAATCCGAGTTACGGTTAATTAGTTATGAAATAAAGCATTTTAGCATGGCATTTAAGCAAATTAATGCAAACAGCAAGTTAAACATTTTTAACATGGATGAAGGCAGCATATTATGAAACTAGATAAAATTCTAAACATTTTGCACATATAAATTATTTACATATGATGCATAGTTCATGAGTAATTATATGCATGAAGTGAGAGGATTTTTCTGCAATTCTGTTAACTCTGGATAATTAGACAAATTCGCAGGCAGGAAAAAAAACACATGCGGGCCGAAATTGATGGGTCTGGGCTAGTGGGAGCTGCTCACATTGGGCCTGAGGAGGCGCTGGGCAGCTGGGCTGCGCGTGAAGCAGAGGAGGTGGGGTCGTGCTCGATGCAGAGTCAACGCAGGCGCGACATCGTCCTGTCGCTCGAAGCAGAGGAAGCAAGGGTCAGCGGCAGGTTCGGCAGGGACGGGAACGACGTGCAAGAAGGTGAGGGGCGGCGAGCTCGACCAGATCCAGCGCTCGATCGTCGGACTTGCTTGGCGGCGCTCAGGACGAAACGGAGGTCGGCGGCGGCTGTCTTGCTGGGCTTCGGGTGCGGGGAATGAAGGCAGGCGCGCGCGGCGGCCGTGCAGAGGCTGTGGTGGCGCTGGAGGTGGCCGGAGGAATTGGACCCCGGTGGCGAGGTCCTCGGGGCCCATAGGAGCTCTTGGCGCGAATCCATGGCGGCGCTGGACGCGGGTGATGGGGCGCAGGGGTCCAGGAACAAAGTGAGGAGGCGAGGGGCGGCCATGGCGTTCGACGGCTGCGTCCGGTTCCTGCGATAAGAAGCAGAGGAGGGGATTTTGAGAGCTCCGGGAGAGAGAGATGAGCAGAGGAGCGAGATGAAGGAGAGGGGGCGCGGGGCTGGCCTGGTGTTCGTCCAGTGGGGAAACGGCCCCGGGCGATGGATCCAGGGAGGGTGCGCGGCGACGATGAGGTTCGGGACGGGGATGCCGGCGTGGAGAGGAGCGCTCGGGCAGAGGAGGAGCTCCTCTCTTGTGGGCTTGAGCGAGGCAAGGAGGAGGATTTGGTGGTGGCTAGCTGGCTCGATTGGATGGAGGAGGAGATGGATGGTTCGGTGGCGGCTGGATTGGATCGGGCAAGATCCCGAGGAAGGAGGAGCCTTGTCCTTGCGCACTGGTTGGCCTGGTGGAGATATCGAGGAGAGGCAGGTAGGATGGCGGCGGTGAAGAGGATTTGGATGGATTGGACAGGCTAGGGCTAGGGTTTGCCTGCCTATATATATACGAAATGGGTGATGATTTGGATCCTCTGATCACGATCGGACGGTCCGGAATAAAATAGGTTAGGGAGCCCAATTAAGAAAACGGAGATGTTATATAGATGTTTGGGGATAATCCGGACCCAACGGTGATGACCGAGCAGGTCGGGTTCAGGGAAATCTCGCACGCGCGCGAGGAGGTCAGTGCACTGTGCAGAAAGGGCCAAACGGTCGAACCACAAAAGAACGGCTGGACTGAGAAAGGTCAACGGAGGCGATGAAGAAGCGGCAACTACGAAGGGACCACGAGTTTTATGAAAACATGCGGATGCAATGCGGATGATGCGATGATGAATGCAATAAACAAATAAAACACACGATAACAACGAAATAACTGGAAGGCTTCTGGAGCGTCGGTCTTGGGGCGTTACATGCATGAACACTTACCCGAATATGAGAGAAGGTGTCGCTGGTTATTCTTCCAACAGCGGTAGGTAACCCTAGGTAGCGCTCTGAAAACGCTTCCTGGGAAATTCCGAGATAAGTTTTTAATTCTTCTCTTAGTGGCTGTCATGTATTTGCACTGAAGAAGATAGAGCTTTTCTCCCTGTTCACGGCTTGGCCCGAACACTCAACATAGATCCGGAGAACTTCATTTAGCCGTTTTGCACTTTGGGTTTTAGCACTGAGGAAGATGAGACTGTCATCAGCAAAGAGTAGATGGTTAACCGATGGTGCATGAACACTTACCCGAATACCTCTATCAATATAAGCCCCTCCATAACTGTTTAGGAGTGAGGTTAGGCCTTGTGCACATATGAGAAATAGGTATGGCGACCAAGGGTCACCTTGCCTTAAGCCCCTAGTAGGAGAGAAGTAAGGTAATAGCTCTCCATTTACTTTGATTGTAAATCTCACTGAAGAGACACACTTCATGACCAGTCTGATAAAACGATCTCCAAAGCCTAGTCTCGTCAACATGGCCTCGAGGTAGTGCCACTCAACTCTATCATAGGCTTTGAGCATATCTAACTTCACCGCACAACAGGAGTTCTTTCCCTTTTTCCTTTTTCTGATAGCGTGAATGGTTTCGTACGCGACCAACACATTATCTGTAATTAGCCGGCCCGGTACGAAAGCGCTTTGTTCCTCTCCTATGACCTCGTCAAGTATAAGTCGAGTCCTGTTGGCTGCGACTTTTACTGCGATTTTGTATAATACAGGGCACAGAGTAATCGGTCTGAACTGAGATATTTTTTTAGGGTTGCGCACCTTGGGGATAAGTGTTATTGCAGTGTCATTCAGACCCAAGGGAAGCTCACCCCCATTCAGAAATCCCAATACAGCTGTGGTGATATCTGCACCCACGACATCCCAGTGCCGTTGATAGAATCCTGCTGTGAAATCGTCGACCCCCGGGGCCTTTGACGGTGCCATCTCAAAAAGTGTGGCCTTCACCTCCTGAGCAACAAAGTCTTTCTCTAACATCTCATTCATAGCTTCGGTCACTCGAGGTTGGACACAATTCAGCAGCTCATCCATCGGAGTGTATCCTTGGGAATGGTACAACTCCTCATAGAAGCTCAAGATCTCAGTCTTCACTTCATCTGGTGCCGTGCACACATGTCCATCAGTTTTTTCCAAGGAAGTGATCCTGTTAGTTCTCTTTGTTTGGGCGGCCTGAGCCTGGAAATATCCAGTGTTTCGGTCCCCTTCTCGCAGCCAAGAGACACGCGATCATTGTTTAAGCCAAATTTCCTCTTGTCGCAATGCCTCACGTAGCTGGTTTGCTACTGCTACCTCTTCCTCCGATGGGCCGCGATCCACTGAGGCACATCTCAACCTTTCAAGTCGTTTCTGCAGTTTCCGAATTTTCTTCTCCATAAATATAAGGTAGTTTTATAAATTTGCCATGGCGTGTAGTGTAATTAGCATGGCAGTATTACTTGCAAATAATCAGGAGTATTAATTGCCATGGCTATTTTATGGACGTCAAATTACATGCATACATGTATTTTTCGAATCCATATTTAGGCTGTTGTTTTATTTCAAAAAAGACCGCAACTTTTTTTGTATGTTACACTAACGAAAAAGTTAGCTGGTGCTTCAGCATGAGGATAGTTGGGCCTTTGGCCCCGAATAAGGTCTTTCCTAACTGGTTGCGCGCGCAACCAGTATCGGAGCCGTCGCTGCACCCTGGGGATCGGCGCTAGCGTGTCCCACATGGCCCACACGGATTTGGCTATTTCATTTTTCCGAGCGCCATACGAAGCGAATACACGTCAGATCGTATCTGGCGTCCTACCTACGCTAGCGCATAGCTCGTACTCGCCTACCTCCCCCGTCAACTACACCGTGAGCAGGCTGCCCCATCCACCCAAGCCAGACGCAATTCAAAATTCGAATCCCAGTCGCGGCTGCATTGACCGGCGGAACCACGCCCTCCTCATCGCCGCGCCTGGATCTCGATATTTCTTCGCAAATCACCAATGAATCTCGGCGGGGAGTCATTCACGGATCTCTTGTTCAGGTTTCTCCTCTCACAAGATCCTCTTTTTCTTTCCTTGTCTTCTACCGCAAATCCTCAAATCTTCATCTTGCCATGCCGATGAACAGCTTCTGTTCCCAGCCGGTCGCAGCCGTGGGCGTCCTAGATCTGGCATTGCCGGAGGGAGGGGAGGAGGACGATGAGTGCGGTGATGGAGGGAAAGATGGTGATAGCTATTCTCCTTCCTCAAGTTCTGCATCTCAAGTTCATGAGGCAATAGAAGATTTTTTCAATGTCCCAGACATTGACCAAACCGACAGTCACAGAGAGCATCCATCTGAATCGCAACGCACTCCAACTCTGTGGCCTCAAAGGTGCGAGCTTAATCGACCCCCACCCCTCCTTCCAGCGCCCCCCTCTGACAATACAACTTTCAGTCAACTAGTACTCTCTTTTTCAGTAAAGTTGTTGGCTTGATAATGATTTGAGGATTCGAATCAGCCCGAGCTTGGTAGAATGGTCAACGACGGGTTCAGTTCTAGTTTTGGGATTATCATGTTCAGTTGATTGCTGTCAACAGTTCGTTTATTTTGGAGCAGTTTTTTTGTTATTCAAAAGTAGTTTTTGGAGGTTACAAGGCCTCCTGTTGTCATTAGCGCTCATAAACATGTCAATCTGGGGCCCAGTATGCGATCCAATTTTCGTTTTGTGTCATACCCCCAGCTTGGGTTTCAGTATTTTTTTTTTATAGTCAGACTTTGCTGCATTTGTTGCAGGCATTTATACTGTCAATTTTTGGCCTAGGCATTGGCATGTGCATGAAGACAATTTTATGAGCAGTATACATATTGATGCCACACGGTTAATTATTCTGGAGCAATTGGTTGTTGCATATATCTATGCATACAGTATCAATTAGGTCAACTGGCTGTTGCATATATCAATGCATACAGTATCCATTAGGTCAATCTTTTTTTTCTGAATCAAAGTCAGAGTGATGAGCACATTTTGATTATATTTGACTTTTTTATCTCCATTCCAATTGCGGTTAACATCTCAAATATATGTAGAGCCCGACTTGGCAAGATACCCGACCGCCGCGCCTCATTATCAGGAAGGAAAAGTGCTTTGGAGAAGGCCATGAGGAATTTCGCAGATAAGAAGTCAGGTACCGTCAACAAGCCAGAAATCAGCCAGGAATTTGATTCTTTGGACGAAGCTTACGACTTCTACAACCTATACTCTTGGGAGACTGGGTTCGGCATCAAGTATGGGCAATGCAGAAGAAACGTGGACAAGTGCAAGACGGTCCAGGTTTTCGGATGCCAAGTAGTGAATATATTTGATTCAAGACATGTAAACTTGGCAGTGTTACAAGGACGTGTACATTTTCCAATTGTACTGATGTGAGTACAAAGTGCAACTGAAATTGTACATGGGTTGTTCATTTCTGACAAAGCGTCATATGTTTTGCTTTCTTTTTAGCCCTTGTACAATGCTAGGTGCTTAGGGGGATGCTTAGAAAAATAAACCGGATTTTTCTGAAGCACCAGTGCCTATTTCTATAGGAGAGACGCCTAACTAAGCGTCTATCCTGTACAAATAAGCACTGGTGCTTAGAGAAAGCCTGGTTTATTTCTCTAAGCACCTCGCCTAAGCACCTTGCATTGTACATAATATCCTACATTTGGGATTTTATAAAGAGGAGGATCGTCATTCTAGACCCAACAATGAACAACGGAGACGAGTCTGACAAGGTCATTCAGGGTAGGCACAGAAAGGTTGCGGACAATCTTCATGAAGCATTGCAAAGTTGCATTACACCATTCTTTCAAGGATGGACTCCTGACATGACAAGATGGAACATTGTGGAGGTGGTGGTGGGGGGGTGTTATACCCATATAACCGTCGATCCTCGCTTCCGGTCCTCTTATGGTCGGCCGCGAAGAACTTTAGAGATAGCAGCCATATGTACTCGAAGGCGCGCCTCTTTCACCCGACCATGAATAACTTCAATGTTATATCGATTGGTATGTTTTTTCAATAGGGATCTTGGAAAACCAACACCACAATTATTGTGATATTTTCATCACTAGACACTGCGTCCCATATAACCGTTGATGCGCACTTTATATCCTCGGTTACGGTCCTCTTATGGCCGACCGCGAAGAACTTTAATTTAGAGATAACATCCATATGTACCTGAAGCCGAGCCTCTTGCACTCGACATGAAGAACTTCAATGTTATATCGACCGGTAAGACTTCTCATTTGTGGATGTCGGGAAACCAACCTCACAATTATTGTGATATTGTCATCACTAGACACTACGTCCCATATAATCGTTGATTCGCACTTTATATCCTCGGTTCCGGTCCTCTTATGGTCGACCACAAAGAACATTAGAGATAGCAGCCATATGTACTCGAAGGCGGGCCTCTTTCTCCCGACCATGAAGAACTTTAATATTATATTGATTGGTAAGTTTTATCACTAGGGATCTTGGAAAACCAACCCCACCAGTATTGTGTTATTTTCATAATCACTAGACAATATGTCCCATATAACCGTCGATGCACACTTTATATCCTTGGTTTCGGTCCTCTTATGGTCGACCGCGAAGAACTTTACAGATGTCAGCCATATGTACTCGAAGGCAGGCCTCTTGCACTCGACCATGAAGAACTTTAATGTTAAAACTTACGGCAAAGTTTTCCATTGTGGTCTTGGGAAACAAACCCCATAATGATTGTGATATTTTCATTACTAAACACTACGTCCCATATAACCGTTGATGCGCACTTTATATCCTCGGTTACGGTCCTCTTATGGTCGACCGCGAAGAACTTTAATTTAGAGATAACATCCATATGTACCTGAAGCCGGGCCTCTTGCACTCGACATTGAAGAACTTTAAGTTATATTGACCGGTAAGACTTCTCACTTGGGGATGTCGGGAAACCAACCTCACAATTATTGTGATATTGTCATCGCTAGACACTACGTCCCATATAATCGTTGATTCGCACTTTATATCCTCGGTTCCGGTCCTCTTATGGTCGACCGCAAAGAACTTTAGAGATAGCAGCCATATGTACTTGAAGGCGGGCCTCTTTCTCCTGACCATGAAGAACTTTAATATTATATTGATTGGTAAGTTTTATCACTAGGGATCTTGGAAAACCAACCCCACCAGTATTGTGTTATTTTCATTATCACTAGACACTATGTCCCATATAACCGTCGATGCACACTTTATATCCTCGGTTCCGGTCCTTTTATGGTCGACCGTGAAGAACTTTAGAGATGCCAGCCATATATACTCGAAGGCAGGCCTGTTGCACTCGACCATGAAGAACTTTAATGTTAAAACTTATGGTAATGTTTTCCATTGGGGTCTTGGGAAACAAACCCCGTAATGATTTTGATATTTTCATCACTAGACACTACGTCCACGTAGGTCCTTGAACTATGAAGATCATCATATAGGTCCTCAAAGTGCAATATAGTGTCATCCATTGAAAACAACCAAACTTTGGCCGGTGTTCTTCACATTGGTTCCTTCTATCCTCAGAAGCAGCAGGGGACGAGGAGATCATGGGCTGGATGATGCCGACCCATTGTTTACTGTTCACATGCGTGGATGTTGTTATCCATTGCGTGTTCACCTAATTGACCGGCCTCTGTTTTCATTTGTTAAATTGGTAACACATTTTTATTTTCTCTTCGGTTTGCAACTTCTTTTCAAAAGCAGCAAAAAGAAGATAGCATGGTCAGGTGCCTCTTACTTTGTGTCACCGGTTTTACATGTCTTTTGTTTTGATGCACATATTGATAATTCATGTATGCAATACAAGTTAAGCAGGATTACAGATCACACGTGGAATGCCACTTCAGTCAGTTATCAATATGACCATATCAGGTACATCATTGCCTCCAAATAACTATATGTTTAGTAGATGTATCGTGGTCTCTTTGGAAGTTTCTTCCTTCTCTTCAGCTGTAGTTCATTGTGTACATTTATACTGCAACATCGATTTTACCAGTGATGAAAGTCTTCACACCTCCTTAGGAAGTGCATTACTTATGATGGACTCTGTTTGTCAGCTGGCATCTCTTATATATTCCAAGAAGTCTGTTATGCTATCACGGAAACCTATATATGTTTGCTGGCATCCATTTTATCTCTATTGTACAGAGAATTCTGTCGAGATGTAGCAGTGCGTGTGTCATATGGTTGAGAAACAAAACACCTGGTTTAGTCTCTCTAACAATATCTGGGAACGAGAAAGTCAGTATCAATCACTATCCATTCAGTGATACACCATAGTAGTTGATTCACTCAGAATCTAAACTTACAAGGACATACATTTCGTAGTTAGAAAAAAAAAACAGGCATTGGTAAACTTACAAGGTCGATGCGCACTTTATATCCTCGGTTATAGTTCTCTTATGGTCGACTGCGAAGAACTTTAGAGATAGCAGCCAGATGTACCTGAAGGCGGGCCTCTTGCCCTCGACCTTAAAGAACTTTAATGTTATAGCGATCGGTAAGTTTTTTTCATTTGGGATTTTGTTAGTATTGGGATAGACACCCGATTATATAACCATATCAGTTGATATATCTTTTATTTGTATCTTATATTGGAGCTTTGTAATTACCAAAGCTGGTTGGTGAGAACGATGCGGAGTACAGGTAGAGAGATGGCTTTGCCTTAGTTGCCGTGCGAGAGGGGAAAGAAAGAGTGACCCTAATAGTTTTGGATTTGGTTCATAAAATGAAATCAAGAATGCGGAAACTACAATTGATAAGTGAATTTCGTTACAATATTTGTTTATACAGAGTTTGTAGTGCAATGTTGAGTGGAAGAGATGAGCATCAGCCAGCCGCAGCACGCTGGTGACGTGCTAGCTGTGCCTCGGGGACACGGCGGGGGTGGAGGTGGAGCTGATGGTGGATGAGGAGCCGAGGGGGGAGGAGACAGACAAAGGGGGATGACAGATGCGGAGGTAGGGACGAAGAACTGTACAATCTGCCTCCTCCAACTTCACTGACATTCAACGCAGAACTTTACGACTAAATCCGTGAAAAAAACCCTACCTGGTGCTATGATATAATTAATGACTAGTCTAAGATTCGGCGCGTCCTTAATTAATCAGCAGCCCATACCATCATGCGCGACATGTAGCTCTGTAACATTAACATGGGCAATGCACGCCGCTGTGCACAGGAGGAATCTAGAGGACGGACGTGGGGGCTAGCAGTACTAGATGCCAGGAGAATCTGTAGGCCACTGGCCCACACAGCATGCAATACGGCTCCATATACGTACTCAGAAATAATCAAAGACGAGGAATATAATGCATGGCTGGGACCGCAGTGGGGTAGGTTGATTTGACTGCAGTGGAGATGGACGGCAATGATTTGAGTTGTGCGCACAACTAGTTAGGATAAATCCACACCCCACTTGGTTTGGTTTACGGAAAACGTTTGTTTTAAGCCGACTGATAACAACGAAACATAAACCGTCACGTTTGCTTGACACGTGTCCCTTGTGGCGCCCGCCCGCCGCCCCACCTCCTAGCGTTATCTTCACGCCATCCACACGTTTCCTGTCCTCGTTTCTATTTGGACGGCACAGCCACCCGTCCCCGCAAACTCGCCATGACCAATCTCTCCTGCTTGATCCCCGCATCTCCTTGCTTCATCCCTGCCTGCTCCGTCTCCCTGGTTCATCCCGCCATGGCCGCACCTCTCCTGCTTCACACCTCGCCATCTTACTTCATCCCCGCCTGCTTCTGCTTCATCCCGCCATGGCTGCACATGCTGATTTTTTCTCATGGTGTGGGCGGCAATGCGAGTGGTCCGGCGAGGTGCTGCAGCCGTTGATGTTGTCGCAAGGCGGAGCCGCTCGCTGCACATGCTGCAATAAGGAGGCCGAGGAGGAGGTGCAGCACATCAACAAGCTCAACCGCGTGACGATGCGGGGCTGCAGCAGCCGGTGAAGCAGAGGGGGCTCACCGGCGTTGCGATGAAGCATCGCCGGGGGGCCGCCGGAGCTGCAGTGAAGCACGCGGGATCGTTAAAGCGTCGCCGGAGCTGCAGTGAAGCGTCGTCGGAGATGCAATGAAGCGTCGCCGGAGTTGCATTGAAGCGCCGGATGGCCGTTGAAGCTTCGCCGGCGTTGCAATGAAGCGCCGATGGAGCTGCAATGGAGCGACGTCGGGCGCCGGCGGTGCTGCGCAGTGCTGCCATGGGGAGCTTCTGCGTGGTGCTGCCATGGGGGAGCTGCCTCATCCTGCGGCTGTGTAACGCCCACGATGCGGCTATATCTCCCACGTGTCGAGGCACGACTTAGAGGCATAACCGCATAGTGGTTTTGTCGCAAGAAGGGTCATCTTCACACAATCCCATGTAATGAACAAGAATGGGATAAAGAGTTGGCTTACAATCGCCACTTCACACAATACTTAATTATTAATCATACATCATCCAAAATACAAACATATATAGACCGACTACGGTCAAAATCCAGATGAAAATAAGACAACCCCAAATGTTAGATCCCCGATTGTCCCAACTGGGCTCCACTACTGATCATCAGGAAAAGACACATAGTAACGACCACGTTCCTCGTCGAACTCCCACTTGAGATCGACGCCGTCATCTGTACTGGCATCGTCGGCACCTGCAACTGTTTTGGTAGAATCTGTGAGTCACGAGGACTCAGCAATCTCACACCCGCGAGATCAAGACTATTTAAGCTTATAGGAAAGGATGGTGTACTGAGGTGGAGCTGTAGCGGCAATAAGCATATATGGTGGCTAACTTGCGCAAAAGAGAGCGAGAAGAGAAGCAACGGAACGGTCGTCATCTAGCAATGACCAAGAAGTGATCCTGAACACCTACTTACGTCATACATAACTCAGACCGTGTTCACTTCCCGGACTCCGCCGAGAAGAGACCATCACGGCTACACACGCGATTGATGTATTTTACTTGGGTCAAGTGACAAGTTATCTACAACCGGACATTAACAAATTCCCATCTGCCTCATAACCGCGGGCACGGCTTTCGAGAGATAATACCCTGCAGGGGTGTCCCAACTTAGCCCATCATAAGCTCTCACGGTCAACGAAGGATAAACCTTCTCCCGGAAAAACCCGATCAGTCTCGGAATCCCGGTTTACAAGACATTTCGACAATGGTAAAACAAGACCAGCAAAGCCGCCCGATGCGCCGACAAATCCCGATAGGAGCTGCACATATCTCGTTCTCAGGGCACACCGGATGAGACATCCTACGAGTAAAACCAGACCTCGAGTTTCCAGGAGGGGGCCCCGCAGTCTACTCAGTTCGGACCAACACTCGAAGGAGCACTGGCCCGGGGGGGTTAAAATAAGATGACCCTCGGGCTCGCGAAAACCCGGGGGAAAAGGCTTAGGTAGCAAATGGTAAAACCAAGGTTGGGCCTTGCTGGAGGAGTTTTATTCAAGGCGAACTGTCAAGGGGGTCCCATAAATCACCCGACCGCGTAAGAACGCAAACTCAAGGAACATAATCCCGATATAACAGTAACTAGGGCGGCAAGAGTGGAACAAAACACTAGGCATAAGGCCGAGCCTTCTATCCTTTACCAAAAATATATATGTGCATTAATTAAATAAGAGATATTGTGATATTCCAACATATCCATGTTCCGACATAGAACAAACTTCAACTTCACCTGCAACTAGCAACTCTATAAGAGGGGCTGAGCAAAAGCGGTAACTTAGCCAAACAACGGTTTGCTAGGAAAGGATGGTTAGAGGCTGACATGGCAAAATGGGAGACATGATATAGCAAGTGATGGGTAGCGGAGCATGGCAATAGAGCGAACAACTAGCAAAGCAAAGATAGAAGTGATTTCGAGGGGTGGTCATCTTGCTTGCAAGGTTCTCAGAGTTGTCGAAAGCTTGATTCTCGTAAGCGTACTCGACAGGTTCCTCGTTCATGAACTCGTCTCCCGTCTCTACCCAAGACAAGAACACAAGCAACGGAACCACAATCAATCACGAGGAATGCACAAGCAACATGATGCAAAACATGTATGATATGCAAGATATGATATGCGATGCATATGCGTGCTCCGGAAGGAAAATGATGAACATGGCAGTAACTTGGCAAACCAAGCATGCCACTGGAAAGATGAGATGATTTCGGTGGAAATCGATATAAAGATCACCGGAATCGGATGCACGGTTTGCAAATGGCAAGCAAAACAAGAATGACACGAATCTGCGATTAACAGCATAATAGCACTTAAAATGCAACAAACAACAATGCTACATCACTCCAACATAGCAACAAAGCATATGAAAGTAATCTACAGGAGATGCTTGACAAAAGATGAACACTGAGCTATGGCTAGATCACAACATATCAAGCTCAAACAAGCATGGCAAAAATGCAAAAGATAACAGGTTCACAGACTTAGTGAAAAACTGGACATGGCAGAAAACAGTATCAGGTAGCAATGTTCAGAGCACGAAATCAACATGCTACAGGAACTTAACGTAGCAAAACAAGGCATGTCAGTGTTCTACTAAAAGCACATGACAAAAGTCCCTTACTGCCCATAAGCTAAAAAGGACGAGAATATATGATGGCAAGCATGTAAACATAGCAAGTTTCGTTATCAGGTTTCAGACTTAGCAGAAAACAGAGCATGGCAGAAATAATAATATGTAGGACTCTTTGTGAGCTTGATGCACTCACTACAGAGCAATGCATGACAAACCAAGCATATCTACAGCAAGATGGCATGTCTATGAAGCTATCCATGGCAAGAACAATTGCATAGCGTGTATGGATCAACTACAATAAGCTTGGCAAAATTGCATATCATGTTAAGAATCTGCCAGAAATATTTTATAGCAAACGTAGAGCAAGATTGAGTCATGCTATGGTACTCCATAATTGCAAACAAGGGCAGGAATGGATCAATTACAACTATAGATACAAAACATACGTACTAAACATCTCCAAAATATACATGGATCTCTCTGTAGCATCAAGTTTACATGGCAAAAAAATAACAGCAGACAAAAGACAGAAATCACCAAGTCCCTGAAATCAGAAATATTACGGGGCCTACTTTGCATGCTTGTGCTAGTCACCGCAAAGATCACAAAAATACATGGAACACATCCTTGGAAATATGGCATGGCATACTTCAAAACACATGTAGAGCTCATGCTCATAAGATGCACCGATTTAAAGATGCAAAAATGACAAATCTCCAAGTTCTGATAAGAACCAGAGAATAACAGCAACTAGCCCTCTTCCAACAGATATTTGGGCATCATAATGACCTCTAATGAACATGGTGCAATTGAATAAAATGTAAAGCATCGCGAGGCGAACAATTTGACATATTACACGCGTAAATCGGAGCTACATGCAAGAAGTTACGCAACGATGAACAGGGCAATATACTGTAACAGAAAAATACTTGGAGAAAAAGAGGGGGCTCGGGGTCAACCTCCGTTGACCGGATCTGGATCAAGGGAGACGGACACGGGCTCGGGCTCGTGCTCCGGTGGCGCTGCTCGCCGGCGGGAGGAAGGAGGGCGGTGGCGAGGTAGGCCGGAGGAGGAGAGGAGGGCGCGGCGAGGTAGGCCGGAGGAGGAGAGGAGGGCGCGGCGAGGTAGGCCGGAGGAGGAGAGGAGGGCGCGGCGGCCACCGGCGACGGGGGCGGCACGGCGGCGCGGGGCGGCGCGACCGCGGCGGCGGGCACGGCGGGGCCGGGCGGCGGCGGAGAGGGAGGTGCGCCGACGGGCGGGGGTCGGCGGCGGCGGCGCAGGCGCTCGGGCAGCGGGGGCCCGCGGCGGGCCGGGCGGGCCGACGCGGTGGAGGCGGCGGCGGCGACACGTGGCGCGTGCCGATTCGCCGGGCGGCGCGGGCGGACGTGCCCGGCGCGGGCGGACTTTGTCCGGCGGCGCGAGGTGGAAGACGCTAGGGTTTGGCTGCGATTTCGTTTTTCGGGAGGATCACATATTTATAGGTAGAGGGAGCTAGGAGGCTCCAAATGAGGTGCGGTTTTCGCCCACACGATCGTGATCGAACGACCTAGAGCATGGAAGAGAGTTTGGTGGGTTTTGGGCTGGTTTTTGAGGGGGTTTTTGCTGGACACTCAAATGGACATTGCGGATGCCCGGTTAACCGTTGGAGTACCAAATGACCTCCAAATGGAATGAAACTTGACCGGTGGTCTCCGGGTGGTGTAATAAGGCCACTTGACAAGTCTCGGTCCATTTCGAGAAAGTTTGACACCCGCTCACGAAAGAAAACAAGAGGGGTGCGCCGGAGGAGATAGGAGCGCCGGATTGCAAAACGGACAACGGGGAAAAAGCTTGGATGCATGAGACGAACACGTATGCAAATGCAATGCACATGATGACATGATATGAAATGCATGACATGACAAAAAAAATAAAACGAAAGACAAAACCCGACCACGGAGGGAATATCATAACACATAGCCGAAAATGGCAAGAGTCAGAGTTACAAATATGGCAAGTTACATGCGGGGTGTTACAACACTCCACCACTACGAGAGGATCTCGTCCCGAGATCTAGGACTGAAAGAACTCCGGATATTCGGAACGGAGATGGTCCTCGCGTTCCTAGGTGGCTTCCCGGTCGGAATGTTGCGACCACTTCACTTTCAGCAATTTGATTGACTTGTTGCGAGTCTTGCGCTCAGTTACTTCAAGAATAGCAACGGGGTGCTCATGATAAGACAAAACTTCTTGGAGGTCAATCTCTTCGAAGTTGATAGTGCGCTCAGGCGTCTTGAAGCACTTGCGGAGCTATGACACGTGGAACACGTCGTGCACGTTCGCAAAGTTGGAAGGAAGCTCAAGTTGATAGGCGAGGTCGCCTGTTTTGCCAATGATCTTGAAAGGACCCACGTATCTAGGGGCAAGCTTCCCTTTGATACCGAAGCGACGAGTGCCTTTCATTGGAGAGACGCGGAGGTAGACATGGTCTCCGATCTCGAAAGCCAAATCACGGTGCTTACTATCATAGTAACTCTTCTGGCGCGATTGCGCGGCTTTGAGATTATCACGGATGACTTTACACATTTCTTCAGCTTCAGTGATTAAGTCATTGCCAAGAAGTTGGCGTTCACCAGTTTCTGACCAATTGAGAGGAGTACGGCACTTTCTGCCATAGAGAATCTCGAATGGGGCCTTGCCCGAACTCGCTTGGAAGCTGTTGTTGTAGGAGAATTCAGCATATGGAAGACAATCTTCCCATTTCATGCCAAAGGAAATGACACAAGCCCTGAGCATATCTTCAAGAATTTGATTGACTCGCTCGACTTGGCCACTAGTTTGAGGATGGAAAGCTGTGCTGAAGCGAATGTTAGTGCCCATGGCCTTCTGGAAGGAGTCCCAGAACTTGGAGGTGAAGATGCTTCCACGATCAGAAGAAATCAATTGTGAAATGCCGTGCAAGGAGACAATTCTGGAGGTGTAAAGCTCTGCCAGCTGAGCTGCTGTGATGGATTCTTTGATTGGAAGGAAATGAGCCACTTTAGAGAGCTTGTCAATGACAACGAAGATAGCATCATTTCCGCGCTTGGACTTTGGAAAACCCGTCACGAAGTCCATTTCGATATGATCAAACTTCCATTCTGGGATAGCAAGAGGTTGGAGGAGACCAGCTGGTCGTTGGTGTTCTGCTTTCACTCTTCGGCAGACATCACATTCATTCACGAATTGAGCGATCTCTCGCTTCATTCGAGTCCACCAAAACGACTGCTTGAGGTCATGATACATCTTTGTACTTCCAGGATGAATGGAAAGAAGAGAATTGTGCGCCTCGTTCATTATGACTTTCCTTAGATCACCTTTAGGAACCACAATCCGGTCCTCGAAGAATAAAGTGTCTCTGTCATCAATGCGATAGCACTTGTATTTGGAAAGACCCTTGTCGATACCATGTTTCACCTTCTTCACCATGGCATCCAGGAGTTGTGCCTCACGAATTTGATCTTCCAAAGTAGGAGAGACTATGAGGTTGGCAAGAAAGCCTTGAGGAACAACTTGGAGATTCAGCTTGCGGAAAGCTTCACAAAGATCCGGTTGGAAAGGCTTGAGAATTAAGCTGTTGCAATAAGCCTTCCTGCTTAAAGCATCTGCAATGACATTAGCCTTGCCTGGAGTATATTCAATACTCGGATTGTACTCTTGAATCATTTCGACCCATCGAGTCTGCCTGAGGTTGAGGTTGGGCTGAGTGAAGATATACTTGAGACTCTTGTGATCGGTGAAAATGTCCACTTGTCTTCCCAACAAGAGATGTCTCCACGTTATTAATGCATGGACAACTGCCGCCAACTCAAGATCGTGAGTGGGGTAGTTCTTCTCGTTGGGCTTCAACTGACGAGAGGTATAGGCCACAACTTTCTTCTCTTGCATTAACACAACACCGAGACCTTGGAGAGAAGCATCACAGAAAACTTCAAACGGTTTGGATTCATCAGGAGGAATCAAGACAGGAGCTGTGACTAGTTTCTCTTTGAGAGTGTTGAAAGCAACGTCACACTCAGGAGACCAGACATATTTCACATGCTTCTGAAGGAGGTTGGAAAGAGGCTTTGCAATTTTGGAGAAATTCTCAACGAATCTTCGGCAATAGCTTGCAAGACCAAGAAAACTGCGGAGCTGCTTGACATTCTGAGGAGGTTCCCAATTCACAATTGCGGACACCTTCTCGGGGTTAACAGCGATGCCCTTGGCAGAGATGATGTGACCAAGGAAAAGAACTTCATCTAGCCAAAACTCACATTTGGAGAACTTCGCATAGAATTGATACTCTCTGAGCTTGTCGAGCACCAATCGCAAATGTTTGGCATGATCCTGCTTATTCTTGGAGAAGACCAAGATATCATCGAGATACACCAGGACGAATTCATTGGTATAAGGGTTGAAGATGAAATTCATCATCCGAGAGAACACTGGAGGAGCATTGACAAGGCCGAAAGACACGACAGTATATTCATAAGAACCAAAGCTTGTTCTGAATGCTGTCTTGGGAATATCTTCTTCACGAATGCGAATCTGATGATAACCCATACGAAGGTCAAGCTTCGAGAATACTTTAGCACCTTTGAGTTGCTCAAATAGCTCATTAATGTTGGGAAGTGGATACTTGTTCTTGATTGTCTTCTTGTTCAATGGACGGTAGTCGACACAAAGTCGGTCCGTGCCATCCTTCTTCTTGAAAAAAAGAACACCACAACCCCATGGGGAAGAACTCGGTCTGATCAAACCCAGACGCTCTTGTTCATCGAGCTGTTTCTTCAATTCCTTCAGCTCGTTGGGTCCAAGCTTGTATGGACGCTTGCAAACGGGTTCAGTACCAGGCTCTAGTTCGATAACGAACTCAACTGGCCGATGAGGAGGCATACCCGGAAGCTCTTCTGGAAAGACATCTTGATACTCGCAAACGACTGGAATTTGAGAGATGGCATTCAATTCGCCCTTCTCATTGAGAGAGAAAAACCGAATGGTTTCATCACGAGCGGCAAAAATAATCACATCCTCAGACGAGTGTGTCAATTGAATTTCCCTGGCTGCACAATCAAGTTGAGCCTTGTGCTTAGAAAGCCAGTCCATCCCGAGAATAAGATCAATATCCGAGTCACCAAGAACAATTGGAGAAGACTGAAATTTATAGTCGCCCATCTTGATGGAAACATCGGGGGCAACCAAACTAGAAGACAAAAGCTTTTCCGGAGAAACAACTTGCATAACTTTGGATAAAATCTCTGTGTCAACATTGTGCTTCGATGCAAATGGGTATGACAAGAAAGAATGCGATGCACCAGTATCAAAAAGAACTTTTGCAGGAATATCATTAACTGAGAGATTAACCATTATCACATCAGTAGATTCCTCCGCTTGAGCTGCATTCATCATGTTCACCTTTGCAAACTTTGGATTATGCTTGACCACTGCATTGCTGGAAGATCTGACAGGAGGAGGAGGAGGCAGGCGCCTTTGGTTGAAGCACTTGTTAGCATAGTGACCTTTCTGCTGACATTTGTTGCAAGTCACCTCTGAGAGTGGACGGTGATAAGGAGCATTGGACTTTGGAGCTTGATTCTGAGACTTGTTCTAATAGCCAGAGTTGGAAGAGTTGGAAGAACCATGGCCACCTTTGTTCTTCTGCTGGTAAGGCTGACGAAACGGAGGAGGAGGAGGCAACCAGAACTTCTGTTGCTTAGCTGTCACAAGTGAGGAAGAAGAAGACTGAACTGCGTCCCTGACTCTTTTCTTAGAAGCCTCACACTTGAGCTGAGCAGCCTCTTGCTTCAGTGCCATATTATAGAATTGAACAAACTGAGTAGGCTCAACAAGAACGAGAGCTAACTGCAGATCCTCTTTAAGGCCACCTCTGAAGTGATAGATCATGCTCTTCTCATCAGGAACGTCTTGTTTAGCGAAGCGAGCAAGTTTCTGAAACTGGATGTTGTATTGATACACAGACATGTTGCCTTGCTTGAGATTGCGGAACTCCTCACTCTTGCTCTCAACAACACTTTGTGGAATGTGGTGCGCTTTGAAGTCCCGACAGAAGTCAGTCCAAGTGATCACACGACCTCCTCTGGAATCTTTGTATTGTTGATACCAATCAGCAGCTTGGTCCTTGAGCTGGAAAGAAGCGAACTTGACATAGTCCTCAGGCCTGACATTGCTACATTCAAAATGCTTGTTGATGTCCACGAGCCAATCATCGGCATCCGTGGCCTCGGCACAGTAGCTGAAAGACTTGGGCTGATTTGCGACAAACTGGTTGAGAGTGGCAAAGTGAAACTGATTGTTGCCTTGACCTTGATTGCCTTGATTGCCTTGCCCTTGAGTACGTTCTTGCAAGAGTTGCATAATCATCTGAGCATTGGCGTTGGTGGCTGCCATGACAGCTTGCCATGCCTCCGGAGGTGGAGGTGGTGGCGGAGGGTTCGCTTGACTCCCTTCATTGCGATCCGGATTCTGACGCGTTGGCGGAGCCATCCTGAAGAGGGTGACATCCGTTAGCATCTTGATAGACAAATAGATAAGTAGAATCAACGGATAGAAATTGCAACATATAGTCTTCACAATAAACATTCGAACGAAGATGAACGGACGAATTCCGTAGTAAATCATCACACTTCCATAAGTTGAGAAGCCACTTAGAAAAGATATGGAATCAATATATGAATTCGAAGCAACTCGAATACCACAATTCAAAATAAAACAAGTATTGGCTTGCAGAATAAGCCGGAACAAACATATGATCGAGATTTCGTCCGAAGTTTTCGTGGTGGGGCCCACACGGGCTCAATCGTACAGCACCATCATGTACAAGGCTGTGCACATGACATACGAAGTGTCCCCGAGTCGGCATAGCCATGGACTCTTTAAGACACTACGAGACCACTGTAAAATCAACCGTGTACAGGCGGACCACTAGACGTCGAACCCCAATCTCATATCATGCGTCTGTCGGAAAGATATCCTAAGGCTACTAGAATTCCCACTTATAAACTCCCGAAACTTTCTGGTTATGCAATCTGGTGTAGGAGATACAGGGGACACAAAATATATCACCCAAACTAGCAATCCCTAGATCCAGCTGTATCCATCCGTCAACACATAACCAAGAAACCTTCGGAAATCGTTTACCTCAACCTTCGAAAAACATCCATTATACAAGTTATGGCAATACTCCCGAACTCCGCCCCAGTACTGGGTGGCGTCGAGGTGATCTCACCAACAACTGCATAAAAGAGATTTCTATGTCGGCGAAACTCAGGTATTCCAGAACTGCAATGATAAAATTGTGACGACAACACCTCGGAGCTCAACTCCCCGGGACACTGCCACAACCCCTAAATGTCAGGAGGCACCAAGAACAATGTTCTCATCACAAAACCATCGGAACGATTCCAAGATACCCGCGTGACCCTAAATTTTTTTTTAGTGAAATTTGAGGAGAGAATAGTCAAAACTTCTACGTCAGGAGACCTCACCAGAGCGACGAAGGGACTGAGGAGTAAAAAGAATCCTACTCTCCGATATATATAATCCTAAGACTCAAAACATTTTTGTTCTAGACTCAACAACGCCAGCGATTCGATCAAGCAGGGGGCTCCTAAGTCGCGGATGGCTCTGATTACCAACTTGTAACGCCCACGATGCGGCTATATCTCTCACGTGTCGAGGCACGACTTAGAGGCATAACCGCATAGTGGTTTTGTCGCAAGAAGGGTCATCTTCACACAATCCCATGTAATGAACAAGAATGGGATAAAGAGTTGGCTTACAATCGCCACTTCACACAATACATAATTATTAATCATACATCATCTAAAATACAAACATATATAGACTGACTACGGTCAAAATCCAGATGAAAATAAGACAACCTCAAATGCTAGATCCCCGATCGTCCCAACTGGGCTCCACTACTGATCATCAGGAAAAGACACATAGTAACGACCACGTTCCTCGTCGAACTCCCACTTGAGATCGACGCCGTCATCTGTACTGGCATCGTCGGCACCTCCAACTGTTTTGGTAGAATCTGTGAGTCACGAGGACTCAGCAATCTCACACCCGCGAGATCAAGACTATTTAAGCTTATAGGAAAGGATGGTGTACTGAGGTGGAGCTGCAGCGGCAATAAGCATATATGGTGGCTAACTTGCGCAAAAGAGAGAGAGAAGAGAAGCAACGGAACGGTCGTCATCTAGCAATGACCAAGAAGTGATCCTGAACACCTACTTACGTCATACATAACTCAGACCGTGTTCACTTCCCGGACTCCGCCGAGAAGAGACCATCACGGCTACACACGCGGTTGATGTATTTTACTTGGGTCAAGTGACAAGTTATCTACAACTGGACATTAACAAATTCCCATCTGCCTCATAACCGCGGGCATGGCTTTCGAAAGATAATACCCTGCAGGGGTGTCCCAACTTAGCCCATCATAGGCTGAGAGCTTCTGAATCGGACGGTTCTAGGGGCGGTTTAATTCTGCCAAACATTACCCGGATGATTTGTAGCAGTGGCCTTGGTTTACTGGGGGACGCTCCTTTCTTTTAGCGATCGTTCGGACTGGAGCGTGTTTCCTCCCGAACGTTTTCGTTCGCTGGCGCGATCGCTTCTCTAGGAATCCTTAGTTCGATGGCTCGGTCCTCCAGACCGAACGTTCGGTTGTTACCCCCTTCATCGTCCTCGCCTCCGCCCCCTTCGCGCGGGTGTGCTCAGCCCGAGCCCTAGATCGGAGCCACGCCACCGGCGGCAACCCCCTCCGCAAGGTTCTTCTACATCCATCCGGGATATCCCTTCTTCGCGCCACCGCAGAGTGGCCGGCCAGGGAGCAGCCTGTCCTGGCGCTGGAGACGGGAGGGGAATCGCCGGCCACCGGATAGGAGAATGGAGGCGCTCATTGGAGACGGCCTGAACCCCAGTGTTCGCGTGCTGGCGGCGCCGGGGAGAGGGAGTGGGGGGAGTCGCCGGCCGGCGGCCGTTGTACACTCCTGTAAATGCGCGCGCGACCGTACGCTACCACTGCAGATTTTTAGTCCCATTGCCAACGAGATCCTCTAACATCACAAAGGGATGTCAGGAAGTACCCTGACATCCCTTGGTGATGTTAGAAGATCCGTTCCCAATTTAGTAGCGATTCCACCGTCTTATAAGGCTCGCCCTTAGCAGGGCTATCACCAAGTAGAGGTAGAAGACAAGTAGAGAATATAGAGTAGAAGTAGCGAAAATCAGTTTCTGAGCCCGGGCTCAGATGATCCCGAAATCTACACCACCAACTCACATGTGGATTCGTGCCATCCAGTGTATTTCACTGTCGTATTCTTATTTTCCCACTCAACCGCTGTACCGTAATCATTGCAACGGCGCGTTACAGCAGCGAGGCGGAACAGGCAGCAGACCGATGGATCGGCGTGTTTTCAAAGCCAGGCTGAGCCATCCACTCCACCGGTCTCCAAACGGCGCGTAGACGGGCTGGCTTTAAATGCACCCACCCATCGTCTCGCCCTCCATGTCCAGACGCACTGAAACAGAAAAATTCCCATTTCATACGTAGCAGTGACCATTGCTCTAGCCCTCCAAATCCAGTGAGAATCCTCATTTTAAAATGCACGCAGTTATTTTTCATTGCCCCGGCAATCACCTCTAGCTGAAAATGAGACCAAACTGAGTTTCGGCAAACTGCAATTTATTCAGAGAAAAAAATGGCACATCGAACATGTCCTAGCAAATATTTTAGTTTGACACTTAAGTTACAGTCTGCCAAATGCATGCCACAAATTATTAAACAAACCTATGTTTACAGCCTAGGACATGCCTCTCCAAACTGAGGAACAAGCGTGGAGCAAAGCTCACAAAAACACACCAGAAATTCTTCGGAACTACAGATTATCAAAATTCAGTTTTAATGTTTCAGCAACACCCATCCGCCTAGTGCAAGTGGTCCGACGATGTCCTTCCATGCCGCAATTCTTGCACTTCCCAGGACTCCGCGGTTTTTTGGGTGCATCCCCTTTTTTTTTGGGTGTATCCCCTCTTTCGGACACGTAGTCCGCTTGTGGCCCTCTCGACGACATATGTTGCAGAACCTTGTAGACTTGCTCAGCCCCTCGTACGGTGCCTTCTCCCTGCTATTTGTGGGTCTCCGGACCCCTCTCTGCTCCTCTGGTACTGTTAGCCCATGCAGAGCATTCACACTGACAGAGTTCCCAGTGCTAATGCATTTTTCGGCAATTTCGTTGCCAACACAAGCCATCAATCCGTTCCCAGGTAATGTATCACGAACTAAGCCGACCATGCGGTCTTCAAAACCCAGACCATCCCTCCTCTCGGCGAAAGATGCTCCACTCACCATTAGAGCATCCAGACCAGCATAGATGTGATCGAAAGCACCCAAACGTACTACATCCATGGCTTTCAAGCACAAGGTGGAGTGCTTACACGTGAATGACAGGTTAACTGGATTATCTCTCTGGTACTGAACCAGATGTTGGGGTAGTATGTCCCTCGCGTCCTTTGTCCATCGCTTCAATATATGCTTAGCCGGGAGTTCCTCAACATGAAGTATTTCCATCACCTACGTTAGTGCAAAAACGTTTTAGTTTTCTTGGTTGCGGATACATTTTCTTTTTGAACGAACGGAGTTGATAAGTCACCCTTAGAACATGGAAGCACAAAATTCCAGTGTGCTCGAGCTGTCCACATTCACACGTAAATTCTTCTGTCTTCACTTATGTTGACCTCGTACTCACCCTGCTCATTTGTCCATTTTTGCTGCGTTGTTGTGCACTGTGACATACTTCCTCATCTTCTCTATTTCAGTGACATTGTACGCCGCCGCTTCAGTTCAGTCCAAGCCCAGGCCTTATTACACTCTTTGTTGGCTCCTCCACGTATTTGCGGATCGGCTTATCCATAGCACTCATTCTGGAAGGGCATGGCATCCGATCTGGTGGTCCACTACCCAGGCATAACCTGCAAATTCATGACAACGCCATTAGTAGTCTTCAATCTGTTTGCGATTTTCTCTGTTCTATATATAACCAAAGTCAGACACCAAGACAGCACAACTCAGAATTGAAATGATAGCCCAAGGCTCCAAACGATTCAGATGCACACAATCCTGTACTAACCCTACGTTGACTGAAACGCAGACATTCTAATCTACTACAGCACTAGGCCCGTTCAGCGGTAGTACCTCTGAACTTGTTTTTCAGCACCCAGTAATGTGTAGGCACCAGACATTAAAGTTAAAATCCTACAGCACTAGGTGTTTGCCCTGAATATATGCTCTGACATATAATAATGCGCTGGTACTAGAGATAAACGTTAAATTCATACAGCACCAATATCCTGCAGTCGTACCTTTTTGTCCACCCAGGGGCTTGTGGATTCACCCTGTCGGTGGACTGCGCGGACCTCGTCGGCGACGAGTCCGACCTTCGTCGGATCCCAGCCCTTGCTGTGTTATTGCCTTCGCCGGCGTTTTGCGGACCACATCCGGAGCCAGCGTTTGAGTCCGCCGGCACGGCTGCTCCCGAACCAATGCTTGCGACAAAAGGCACCGGATCTGGCTGTTCATGGCTGTCGGCCAACTCCTCTCTCAGGGGGAACCTGAGTAACGGATGGCAATGGTGGCGCCTAGGCCCCGTCAGCGGGCATAACAAATAAATCTTGGTCAAAATAAAAAAGAAATAGCAACAGATGCGAAATGCCTAACCTATCAACCGGATCCAAGAGGTATTCCATGCCACCATCCTCCATTATTTGCACGCAGTGACCGCCCGTGTAGAACCTGCGCCGCCGGGAGGGGGGTGGTTGGGAGCAAGACGAACACACGGGACTGAGAAGTGTTTCCAGAATGAACGGGGGTGGGGGTGTGGGGCCGTGTCGCCCGCGTGGCTAGCAAACGTGCATAACAAATGGCTCAGGTTTTCTTAACGGCCTGTTCCCCTAATCTGGACCTTGGCCTGTCAAATCCCGTCATGTTCTGGTCCATGGACCAGACCGAGCGCTCGTTTCCGTTGCCCATCCGCTACACACGGGGCTGCGTACGTCGCACTGTTCCGTCATGTATTGCGCGTCCAGTCCTATTTTCTAAATCCCGCGTTAGTCCAGTCAGACACCTTTTCACGGATCCCGAGCAAGGAACGTAAGGCGATGATATCGAGCTCAGCTGAGCTCGGGCGCCGAAACGCCTCTTCCGTAGAAGTAGTGTGTATACTGATGAATCTGCACCTATGCTATTTCAGGTGACTAGTACAGTATGTGCTAATGATGTTCTTCCATAAGGAAGAATATGTTATTGATAATATTGCTTTTTTTCTACTCCTATTATACTTTTTATTTGCTTTTTATAAGCCTGTCAGACAGTTATGCAAAATAGAAAAACACCTTTGCAGTATATTATTACTCAGAGACCATTATCAGATAACTCAAGTGAGACAGTTATGCAAATAAGCAACTAAGGTTCATCACTTTCTTCAGAAAATATCTTACAATTGGATTCTCTAGGTTGTGATCAAGTCTCACAGCTTGAAGCTATAAATAACACTTCGAATGAAGATATGGATATGACTTAAGTCTTAGATATTCTACTACTGAAATCAGATGGAAGAACAAACTTAGGAAGCGCAAAGGTTTTTTCTTTTTTTTTTTTGTGAAAGACCCAGCAACTGCTGGCTTTTTCATTTTCATAGATAGGTAGCAATATTTACAGGGTCGCCGTAGCAACCTGAAGGAAGAAATTCAGAGACAAATTGGTTTACATCCCAGAGCCTATCTTTTACGTAGGACCCCCAAAAGGGGGCTGCAGACACTTGGCGCCAGCAAAACGCCAACATGATGGCGGTCGTCGTCGCAATCTTCTTACTCAATATTCTGTTGTCCCGTTCCAACCAAAGTTCCCAGGCGATCATAATGACAATTGACTTGGTGCCTTTTGTGTACTCTGACGGTGTAGCAGCGAGAATTGCCTCCCAGTAAAATATCTTACAATTGGATTCTCTAGGTTGTGATCAAGTCCCACAGCTTGAAGCTGTAAATAACACTTCAAATGAAGATATAGATATGACTTAAGTCTTATCTACTCCTGAAATCAGATGGAAGAACAAACTTAGGTAGCGCAAAGTTGCTCTCCCTGTTACTCAGCTCATGGATGGTTGATTTCACATTTTGAAGAGCCTCAGCTCTCCCCTGCATGTAACCATGATTTTCAGACATACGTGGTGATACAACAATGTTCTCCTCCAAGTTACTACGGATGTAACACCTACATAATCCAGCAGCTCAGTACCTATGTTTGTGTTGTGCAGTTTAGCTGTCAATCTGATACTCGTTTGTCATATACGTATACAAGAAAAATCCTGTCGATAAGTAGTTTATAACCAAGTGCAGAGAGGTCTAGAACGATCTAAGACAAGTGATGTATTTCCTGATTCTGTTGCAGGTTACCATTCTTCAGTATGCTCCTCAAGATGGCAATGGTGGATGTCAGGGGCGACGCGTTATCTCATGGCTGCAAGCAAGAGCAGCTCAGGCTGGGATCAAGCACGGCAGCCCAGGCAGCAGCGGTCGTCACTTTCATGCCCGCCAGAGCTTGTGCGGTGTGCAGAAGGTGATGGCGCCGCTGACGCTGATGAAACGCACAGTGAGGTCGTTGCCAAGTTCGCTGGGCAGGAGTACTCTGTTTGCTTCGAGCTGCTTGCAGACACTCGGTATGATCGTCTTCCTGCTTCTCTTCCCAGTTGAATAATGTGAACCTATGTAGTTGATTGTTGGTATTTGATTGGCTTACAATATCATTTGACTTAAAATTATATTTACACATAAAAGAGGAGTACTTATTTAATATGTACAACACGTGCAAATTAATACATAATTACTTTGTTTGCTAAGTAGTCGTGCTTACTTTTGATCACATAGAAAACGAAACCATTAATAGCATAATATGAGATGCACTCCAATGCTAATATGTGCATGACCAACATGTCGCAATGGGTAGTGTGTGTGCCACGTCTGGGAATAATGCATGCTTTATTAGTTCTCTTGCATGAAGTAATCTATTTATGATAGTAAATGTTTCATTAACAATGCCAATTTATAAAGCCATAAAACTAACTTAACTTGTGGTCTTTAAAGGTCATATGTTCTTGTCTACATATAATGTGACATGCTGCGCCAGTGTCTCCTCCTCTGGGAGATACAGGTAAAGAGGAAGCATCATCCAATCCCCCCCGCCCCCTAGCTAGCTTCTGAACACCCCCTCCCCCCCTCTCTCATGGGTTTCAGTTGCTTCCAGCTCCATTCAGGGAGCTGTGATGACGTGCCACTTGATTTCCATGTGCAGCAAAATGGCCACTATGAGCTCCATTCTGTTGATCGTTCATTTGAACCTGCTGGTGGATCGATCGTTCCATTTGCAACCTTCTATCATGAGTCATATCCACAAGGCACAACCAAGAAAGATGTCGTTGACGGTGCTTCATCGATCATTCATAATCCTGGACCTCACTTGCCTCTCTTGTCGCCAAAACCTGAGATTTCACATCTCATAGGAGGTGGAATGGGATCATACAAGACGTATGAGATGAGCGGCAGGTTTATTCCAAGAAGGAAAGCCTCGAGTAAGGCTGTCAAGAAGACTAATGTTGTCAAAGGGCAATGGACACCGGAAGAAGACAGGTAAATTATAACTGTTTATGCATGCTTTGTTAAATATTGCCTCCACCCAAAAGTGAAAAATCGTCGCATTACTGTAAGTCTATGCTATTAGCTGCTCTACATGTTATCAATGAGTTTGTTCTTGCCAATTTTAACAGGAAGTTAGTAAAGTTAGTGGAACAGTTTGGATTGGGGAAGTGGTCTCAGATGGCACAGATGCTGCCTGCGAGAGTAGGAAAGCAATGCAGAGAAAGATGGCACAACCATTTGAGACCTAACATCAAGGTTTGTCTCCACTGTTTGAACTGAGGAGTCCAATGCTTCAATAAATTGTAGGCCCAAATGGTTCAGTAATAGTTAAATTGAGATAACAATCAGTTTTGGAAGAAGCAAAAGTGTTATAAGTTATACACTAATCATGTATCTGCTGTACGCCTGTACCTGTTGATTGGTAGGAAGTGCTCTGTTAGATCCCTGTTTGAAGTTCCTCTCTTCGGAGTCATTAGTTGCTGCCAATTTGAGCTGCTCTAGTGGTGCCAAAACTTCCCCCACCATTCTGAATTCACTCTTCCCTGGAAAATTCTGTGCCATTGCAAGCAATACCTGTAGAATATGATTGTCTTTCCTTTTTGCAAGGTGTAGAACATGATCTTTAAAACCAACCTTTGAAGAATGTGCATGTAGTACATGGCCAAAGCAGCACCAAGTTACGGAAAGGATCCTCATAATTTCTCATTTAGGTTGTATATATATTCTTTATATTAGTAAGATATCTTTTGGCTTGGGCCTTAGCCCATAAGCCAATAAGACATAAGATATATGATTTGTTATTTAGTTTGATTGTTAGGCATCTGTAGAAGATCCTTTAGCAGAAATTAATCGAGCGAGTACCATTTGCCCCTGTTAACTTAAAAAGTCTACAAAATGTTTAATGTTAAATAACCATAATAGGTAAATTTCATGGCAGAACACAGAAAATGGACACTAAT
The DNA here is from genome assembly GCF_002575655.3 of Aegilops tauschii subsp. strangulata. Lineage (NCBI taxonomy): Eukaryota > Viridiplantae > Streptophyta > Magnoliopsida > Poales > Poaceae > Aegilops > Aegilops tauschii. The sequence goes on from NC_053035.3 coordinate 467,855,442, forward strand.
ATTTTCCAGATTTAAAATAGTTTTTGTCAAGGTGTTTTTTTCTCTCCCGAAAACACATCATAGTCTGTGTGCTATTCATGCTTTGCAATAAAAAAATTGTGCATGGAACCACAAATGCAGAAAGATACTTGGAGTGAGGAGGAAGATATGGTTCTGATACAAACGCACAAGGAGGTTGTCAACAAATGGGCAGAGATAGCTAAGCGGCTCCCTGGGAGAACAGAAAACTCCATAAAAAATCATTGGAATGCAACAAAGAGAAGGCAATTTGCACGGAGGCAGACCGGCACTAAAGTCAAGAATCCCAAATCAGGGACCCTTCTACAGAACTACATCAAAAGTCTTGGGATTGGCTCTAGCAAGGTCATTGCTCCTCTAGATCCGAAAGAACCTCCATTGTCAGCATTTTCACCAGCACCCCCGACACAAAATCGGGCACATTGAACATATAAACCCTCCTATACTGCTAGGCAGAACGAACCCCTCCACGTCGCCCCTAAATTGGTGCCACCGCCTGTAAATTTTAAACCCCGCCGAGGGCATTTTAGTCTTTTTACGTGCAGGGGTATAAATCGCAGCCGCTCCCCTGGAGAAACCCTCGCCGCCGCCTCCCGTCCCACTCGCCTCCCCCTCCTCGTCGCCCTCCTCTCTCTCTCTCGCTGACCCCTCTCTCCCCCCGTGCAAGCCAGCCCCGGATCTGGAGGAAGAGGAGAGATGCGGGCGCCTCCCGTCCCACTCGCCTCCCCCTCCTCGTCGCCCTCCTCTCTCTCTCTCTCGCTAACCCCTCTCTCCCCCCGTGCAAGCCAGCCCCGGATTTGGAGGAAGAGGAGAGATGCGGGATCTGGAGGAGGAAGAGGAGACCCGGGCGTCCCGGCGGTGGATCGACCGATGCCAGATCGGGCGGAGGTCGCCGCCATGGGAGGAGCAGGAAAGGATGAGGCTTGGGCTCCACCGGCAGCGCACGCTCTTTAGGCTGGTACTAGGCTGCATCTTTTCCTGCCCCCGTCCTGGTGCCTCCTCCTACCCGCGTAAATGGCGAGCAAAGGGCGTGAGTACCAGGTGAGATCTTCCTCCACACTGTTCCTCCATCCTGCAAGTGTGATTTCTTTCGTTTTCTATGAAGATCATTCACATCTATTTATTTTTCGTTCCTCTCCCATCTTAATTTCTGATTTGATTCCAGAGTTTGGATGTGGATGTTACTTCAGGGAGGAAGTTGGTTACAATTTTCATTTGTATGATGCAGCAGGCACAAACTAATTTACATGTAAGTTTTCTTTCAATGATTGGTGAGTTACAGGTCAACCCTGTCTCACCTCACTAAATCTGGAACTCATGCTTTTTTCCTTGCTTGATATTAATTCTTGATATTCTTGGCACATCCTTACAGGGATATCATGTGCAATGTATGAGTTGCTTTGCTTCGGTTGAAGATATATGTGTGCATGTAGATATAATCTTACATGCGTTTTCAGTATGATATGAGCACTCTTTTGTTCTTTGGGTGTACATAGGTTGCAAGAATGAAAAGGCTTAGGGGATTATTGTAGAGTTTTGATTCACATGGATGCTCTATTCACGACTAATCTTTCTTTATTTGCAGAATTTATTGGTGTTGCGGTCTCTCCCCATCTTAACATTGTCTTCCGCTGCAAGGAGAGGAAATTTGTGTATATCACACCTATCAGGTACATCCCATGGAGAGGAATTTTGTGTCAGGCATTGTCATTGGAGAAGCTTTCACAGGCATGTCCCTTCTTTCAGTCATAAGATTTACAGATATACTGATTCTAAAAGATTTGATTCACAGGTTAGTTCTAATGGAGCGACACGTATTGTGTTTGTGGTCTTCCAGTTTGCCTTTCTTCCATGCATCTGAAGGACTCATACTTCCATTTCCTCTTGCGAATTCATCCATCCATTCCTCTCCTTGCAGCTTTAAATTTGTGAAATCCAACGTATTTAGTTAAGAGAACATTTGCCACATAATTATGCTAATATTCTATGAATAATTGCACTTTTGTGGCTGTGCTAATAGTAATAGATGACTCTTAGCGACCCTGCGCATTCTCTAATTTTCGAAAGTTTATTAAATGCATGCAGTGCTTTATCCTGATTTGCAAGAGGAACAACATGAAATTCCTATTTCACATAAGTGAAGAAAATCTATAACACTGATTGTTATAGTTGGTGGTCCGGTGATTCCAGTTTATTTCTCTAATTTGATGTAGGAAATGGATTGTAAATTGCAAGTGAGTTGGGGCTTCTGATTGGACCTTGTGGTGGTTGGATCTGCTGACAGATAGGGAGAAGCATGATATGTTGCTACTGCTGCACCTATTATTTGATTTCTCTCAATTTGCAAGAGGAACAACATGAAATTCCTATTTCACATAAGTGAAGAAAATCTATAGCACTGATTGTTATAGTTGGTGGTCCGGTGATTCCAGTTTATTTCTTTAATTTGATGTAGGAAATGGATTGTAAATTGCAAGTGAGTTGGGGCTTCTGATTGGACCTTGTGGTGGTTGGATCTGCTGACAGATAGGGAGAAGCATGATAGGTTGCTACTGCTGCACCTATTATTTGATTTCTCTCAATGTTTCAATCAGTTTTATCTAAAGCATGATTTTAATATGCAAATTTATCAGTCCGAGATTACCTGAATGATTCGTGGAAATTAGAATGTGGGGGTCTCAAAGAATGTTTCACAAGAAAAACAAATATTGGCCATTTCCAAACTTGCTCGGTGGTCGAGGTACTATAGAGGACATCCGTAGAATGAAAGCAAGAGCAACCTGACAACATTATTGATAGTCAACTTCCATTATCAGCAGCTTCACATGTGTATGTATTCTTTTGTTCATTTTCATCTTTGTGGTATTTTCTTACTTCCCCTTGTTGGGATTCTTGACAGATCAAGAATTGTTGATGCAGGTATATCTTTCTTTTGGAAATGGAAGTTGTTGTTTCTTCCCAGGTGAGCTGAGGTGATAACTGAACTCTCTTCTTGCACTAGCAATCCATCTATTTTGATTTCATGATCATGGTTCTCCCGTCATGCTCTTATGATTTTATACATGCCAACAAGCATCCACGCGATTTGTTCTTTACTTCTGCACATATTACCATGTTTCCCCACAAAAATACACACGCCGCGGCAAGCCGCAGCAATCATGTTCTCAAGTTTTAAAGCGTATAAGATAAGAGCATGTATCTTAGTTATTTTGGCACTGCCATCCTTTACATTATAGGGTGTCTACATATGCAAATTTGCAAGTTAAATTTACCACACCTTTGAAACCTGCAGTTGTTTACTATTCTCTTAAATCTTAAAATATGTGCTCCATTCCTTTAATTTCAGAACTAGGAAGGTGCGGATAATAAGAGTTGTTGACAGAGGCAACCTGCACATGTGTAAACAGTGGCTATGGTGGCTCAAAGGGAAGCAGCGGCTGCTCCATGGAAACACGCAACTTAGTGATGTACTTTTTGTTTCTAGATTTTGTTCACTCTCATTAAATTTTAAGCAAGAAAATTCACTACCCTGCAAAAAGTTCTTCCAACAAATATTTTTGTGTGTGCAGCTAAGATCAATCTTCCTATTCATTCATTGCACGCTGTTATTCTGCAGGACCGGCGAAGTGCAAGGTCATGTACAAGGTGGGGGTTGATTGTCCCAGTTTTCTCTTTTGGTGTCTTGATTCTGTTTCTTCCTGGTTTGCACAAGATTCACTTATGAAATTGATTTTCTTGCCAACTTTTCAGGGATAAGCTGGTCAATGAAGGAAATTCTAAAAGAAAGCGACTACAAGCAACATTTGAAGGTACAGCTTGTATTATGTTACTTCAGAAATTAATATCATGGTCTGTTATTGAGAATCACGAGTTTCTTGACAATGAGACTCATTACATTTTCTTTTCATAAAAAAATCCTTGGAAGAGATTGTAAAGTTTAACGAGCATGTCCCTTTTACATCTCTTTACAGTGTGTTTTCTTTTGGTTTCACAACATTTTAAGTTTTATATTTTTTACAGGCTGTGTATAGTGTAGGAGGTATTGATGATGAAATATGAATGTCCCTTGTTCTTGTCTGCTCCTGATCACAGTAGACTTGTCTGATGTGCTCTAGATCCTTTCTCTTTTTTCATTAAATGATTATGTGACTGAGGAGACCATGTTCTTAATTAGGTTGCCATTGTGAAACTTGTTTTCGGTTTTTTTATTGTATAATACAGAGCTTCCAAATGGTTTAATCCTAGATATAAGTTACCAATTTTCGGTGTGTAGTGAGCTGGGAGCCGGGGTCATCCTTCTCACCACCAGTCGAACATACTACTTCAGCCACCATGTTGAGCGATATAAAAGTGTTCTCTATTTCAGAGAGCAACAACAAGAGATTGTGCCCCCTCTTGCTCCAGGTGCATGTTGCTGTAATTAGTATCAACAGATTAAATCATGGACCATGTCTCTGTTTCATACCACCTCTGTTCATAAATAGATAGCTTCCTAGAGATTGTGCAGTCCTAAGGCCATCCACACTATTGCCCGTTAAAGCGTATTGAGAGCATCAAGCCTAATTTTCTATTGGACAGATTTTGTTCTGTAATCTATTAGTGTTAGTACAATACAAATTTTCCTATTTTGCAGAAACTAACTTAGTGCTTCCTTCTTTCGGGTTTGAAATTCAGCAATTCTTTTCCTTAATCGCAAACTGAATTGTTCGTCATTGCTATTTGGTTTCCCTTCTGTCTGGCATATTGATGATTTGATCCGCATTCAAGAAAGAAATATTCCATGCAAGCCTCCAGCCTAAGTAAAGAAATTTATTTGCTTGCCATTTGAATAAAAAATTTGAGCACGACATTACAAATGAGAAAAAAATATTTGTATGCAGATCCACGACACTTTGCAAAAGAGTATACATCAACATTGTCTGCTAGAAAAAAAAACAAAGTAGTCTCGTTTAGTTCTTGCTTCAAATTTGTCTCGCGCGCCAAATGGCGCGACAGGTCATCTAGTATGAATGATAATTGGCCAGAATCCAACCCATCCAACATAATGGTCACCCAAGGAATATTCAGCACAGATGACAGACAGATTCACTCATGTGAAGAAATTCTAGTTCCCACATCTGATGACTTTTCTGTGGACATGTTTGATGGTTTATTTAACGCAGAGGAGGTGCAATACCAGGCTTACAACATAGATGATGATGTTGACATGGACTATATCATCAACAATATTGATTATTCTATTAAGAATGACCATGAGATAGATATGGATATAACATGGGATGACGATGCGCTCGTAAACATAGAATCTGGATGATCACCATTGGTGATGCTGGCAGGCCCGCCAGAAATCAAAACTGTGCATGTGAGTTGGTCACACATCCACAAACTTGCAGCTAGTGGACAAGAAAAGAACCAGTGATATTATTACATATGTGTGCTATTTATACGGAATATGACGAACTTTTGGATGTACTATGGGACATCCTGTTTATAGATGATATGACGACCTTCTGAATGCTTTCTACAGGCAATAGAATGACCTTTGGATGTAATTATGAGAATCCATATTGAGAACAGACGGTGGTAAATAAGACCATGTTGTATGTAGTACATGGACTGAAAATAAAATGTTTGATTACATGTTGAATCAGTGTTCTAAACTTGTTTCTCATTTTATTATGGTACATTAGTCTATGTAATCTTGAATTCCTATTTCAATTTCGTGCTTGTAAGCAAAACAACTCTAAACATCAAAAGATAAAGAGAACCTAAGCAGAATATTACCGTAAAATTGTGTTAAAAGGAAAACATTAGTACTCAATATATAATGTCTAGCAAGCAGAGGATATGCCCAAAAGAAAGTGCTCATGCTTCCAGACGTTTCGACATATTCAGACGACAGGCCACATAGTACTCACGCTTCCCGCAGTTTCATTACACACCAATAGCTTCCAAAGAGAATATCAGTTTTTGTTTTGTTTTGAAGAAACACCGGGGCGAGCAGCCCCACCTGAATATATATTTCTCAAAGCTGCAAAATAAAGGCGACCAACCTGTGGTTGGATGACACTGATGCTCGCCTTCCGGCGACGTACGTTCAGTGAGAGGAGACGTTTTCGTCGACTACGAATGCGTTTGTGGTAATTTTGTCAATCTCAAAATGATGTCCTGGCATAGTCTCTTAAAGATGTGCGTTCATAAGGATGAGTACATGTGCGTATGTATAAACATTTGCGTCTGTACTGTGTTTAGAAAAATAGCAAAATACAGCAATCCCACGGTACAGGGAGATCATACAGAGATTGGAGGACCTGTTACAGGAGAACCACAGGGAAAGAGCCACCAAATACGGGCCCCAAGCTAGCAAGGCGTGTCTATCCTCAGGTTTGAGCTTGTTCTTAGCTAGTTTTCGGAGGCAACTCTATAGCGTGGAAACTCTTGTGCTAGTTTCCAATGACAACTCTAGCTATAATTTCCTATCATGAAGTGTTCAACCGAAATATTTCAAATATATTGTTAGGTCCATAGAAGGGTTTAACGAAATGTTGTAAGTTTTCTCTTTTGTTAGCACCATTCGGCAAGAGATCAACGGAGGGAGATCCTCACTCCATTTCAATTGCTTCACCTCATGATGACAACACGAAAAAAGCCATGCGAACCAACCAGTGGTTGGATGGTTAGAGGGACTATGGTATACTCAGCCCATGAGGGTTCAAATCCTGGTGCTCGCATTTATTTCTGGATTTATTTCAAGATTTTCGGCGATGCGCATTCAGTGGGAGGAGACGTCCCCGTCGACGACGAGACGCCTACGGTGACTTCGTAAATCTCAAGATGATATGCCTGCTCAGTCTTTCGAAGGTACTCATAGGGGCAGGGTGTGCGTTCGTAGGGGTGAGTTTATGCGCATGTATATGAGCGCTTGTGTCTGTACTGATGTTAAAGAAAGCATGAAAAAAGCCATAACGAATGTGTCGGTGACCAGCCGGCACAAAGAAACTAGGTAGGGGTAGAGAAACTCACTAATCTCACTCTCTCTATTATTGTTATTTACGAATGCAAACATATCATATGTGGTAAATTATCTCAACGGCTAAAGTTGCATGAACGACAAAAAGTAAAATGAATATCATGTATTTATATAGAATCCTATATATCTAACAGAGTGATATCCACTACTTTTAACTATCTTAGCATGTGTGTTTTCACATCATCGAAATTGTTGTAGCTATTAAATTTACTAGCTTGATCTATTAGCATCCGTTAGATCTACCCATGAGAATCCTTTGCGATGCAACATGTGTTAGTGCATCTTAAAAGGGTTTTAAATCACATTGCATTTATTTATGACACACACAACCTTTCATATTAAGATATTCCGCTAACATCCGTGTGATCTATGCATGAGAATCATCTACCATGCAACATGTATTACTGCATTCTGAATGGGTTTATTTTAGTTAACTATGACATGCACAACTTTTCATATTAAGATCTGCTTATGCAGAAATTTTTCACATAGTGAAAAGTGTAAGAACTGATATTCTACGCCATATTTAGAAACTATATATCAATTATGTATCCACGCGCAATGGCCGAGACATCCCTTGCTTAGTCAACAATTAGGAGAAAAATATATCCCAATAAATATATAAATACAAACTAGTTAAGGCATATTTTATAATCTCGTTCAGTTATATTCTTCTTTCTTCTAACATAGTTTTGGTCTCATGTTTAGATCAAAACTAACTTGGCATATTTTATTGTAACTTTTAGATCAAAACAGGGCCCAAAACTAAGTTAAGAAAATGCTAGAAGTGCTCATGTGATTCATCTCTATGGCCACACGAACACACGAGCGTGAGTACTCCTTCAAGTTTCTTATCCCGTGTTTAAATGCACCCTCGTGGATGGTAGAATTTAAAAGATACTATTTTAAAAAAAATCAGAAATTTCTACGAATATGCCTAAATTTTCATGAAGAATAACAGATAGATGCTCCAAAAAGAGTTTCTGAAAAGCATTTTAATGGCAATATTTAATTTTTAAAGCGTTTTGAAGTGTTTATTTTGTTATTTTTGTCCAGACCTTCACAAACGTCATTTCATTACTAAAATTTGCACGTTGACAAAAGCTAAGCAACATTTGTTGTGAAATAATATGATTTAGAACTATGGATTTCGACCTCATTGTTCCTTTTTCCCATGAAGTCCGACCTCGTTCTTTTTTTCCTGTGAAAATGAACTATGGATTTCCCGTAGGATTGGTTCCAGTGGAACACAATCCCGTGAATCTAACAACATCGCAGGGAAATTTCATGATGATCTAAATCCTACAAAAAATCCTATGCAAATCCTGCAAATCAAATGAGGCCTAAGTGCGTTCTAAATCACATTGCATTCATTTTTTGATACACACAACCTTTCATGTTAAGATATTCCACATCATCAAAATTGTTGTATCCGTTAGATTTACTATAAATTGATCCACTGACATCCGTGTGATATATGCATGAGAATCATCTACTATGCAAAATGCATTATCACATTCTAATTTGGTTTATTGCATTTGACTGTGACATGCACAATTTTTCCTATTAAGATATTTTTTGCTCATGCAGAAATTTGACATAGTGAAAAGCATAAGGACTGATATTGTACACAATATTTGGAAGCTATATATTCAATTCTGTGGCAACGCACAATGGCTGAGACCTCCCTTGTTTAGCCAACAATTAGGATAAAAATATATCCTAATAAATATATAAATACAAACTAGTTAGGCATATTTTATAATCTTGTCTAGCTTGTTAGTTATATTTTTCTTTCTAGCACATAGTTTTAAACTCATGTTTTGATCAAAACTAACTTGGCACATTTTATTGTAACTTCATGTTTAGATCAAAACTAGGCGCAAAACTAAGTAAAGAAGATGCTAGAGTGCTCATGTGATTCATCTCTATGCCCACACGAACACACGAGCGTGAGTACTCCTTCAAGATTCCGCTCCCGTGTTCAAATGCATTCTTTTGAACATTTTAAAAAAATATTAAATTCTTTTAAAAATTTCTGACCATTTTACAGAAAATTTGTCCACCTATTTTTTGTTTTTTTGCGGTACAGAAAAATTTGTCTACCTATTTTTTGTTGACCAAAGGAAAAATATGTAGAGTAAATTTTTGTGAAGAATAACATTTCTAATGCTCTGAGCAAAAAAGATAGATGCTGCAAAAATAGTATATCTGAAAGCATTTTTAATTACAATTTTTTAGAGCGTTTTGAAGTGATGATTTTATTAGTCTTGCCTAGATTTTATGAATGTGATTTCATCACTAAAATTTGCACGCTAACAAAAAGACTAAGCAATGTTTGCCGTAAAAAAAAAACTAATTTTTTATTTGATTTTTTATTTTTTTTTCCAGTTTAGTGTTGTGCATTTGAGCTCGAAACTAGAAGAACCTTCCGCTAGAAACGAGACACTGTTCGTGCTGCCATATCCGCATGGTCACCGACCTAAGCTGTCCTTGGTTTCTACGGGTTGCCCGGCCACGTACCCTGATCCGTGGCAGAGCGCTCGGGTGCCTTCGCCATGGCGGCTTGGCACGTGGACACGATCTCACGTGAGCCGCCCTCGTGTCCTCTCGCCGCTCAGTTCCTTCGCGCCCGATGAGACCCCGCCGCTCTTCGCAGCTCTCTATATCCTCTCTGCCCCGCACGTGTCGCCTTGTCATGCTCCGTACGCCGCGTCGACCTCGACCGACCCCCGACAAGCCGCCGCTCAGCGGCACCATTTTAAGCGGACCTCGCCGCGGTCGTCTGCCAATCAAGAAAGAACTGGCAAAGCCACTCGCTCACCAGACAGCAGTCACCACGTCCAGCTCAGACACCAGCTTCCGAGCACGCACTCGATCGCGCCTGCCTCGCTGAGCCACTGACAATGGCGTCGCAGCAGCAGAGCAGGAAGGAGGCCGCGTCGAAGCGGGAGGAAGGCGGCCAGGGCGGCGTCAGCCTGGAGGAGATCGGCAAGTTCCGCGCGGAGGCGCAGCAGAACTCGGCGGACGCCATCCGCGCCGCCCAGGAGCGGTACAACCAGAACCTGCAGCACGGCGGCGGCGCCAGGGGGGCGGTGACCGTCACCCAGGCGCCCGGCGCCACGGTGGTCTCCTACCAGGAGCACAAGGCCCTTCCCGAGGGCGCCCAGCAGGGCCGCACGGCGCACGGGCACGGCGCCAACGCGCCGGCAGGGGGCACGACGGCGTCGTCTCGGAGCACCGAGAAGCAGCACGCGGCGAAGCACGAGGAGGGACGTGGGCATGGCACGGCCCACAAGGAGCAGAAGGGCTCGGCAGCGGTCACCCGCGCCGCCGAGGGCGGCCACGACAAGCAGGGCAAAGAGAGCGCCGCGCGCGGCACCGTGGCGTCATCTCGGGGGGCTGAGAAGCAGCACCACACGAAGCAGGAGGAGGGCCGTGGGCATGGCACGGGCCACAAGGAGCAGAAGGGCTCGGCGGCGGTGACCCACGCCACCGAGGACAGGGGCAAAGAGGGCGACTCTCCGCGCAGCGCCAAGGACGCGGCCATGCACGCGCTCGGCATCACTGGAGACCAAACGGTGGCCAAGGGCGCCGGAACCAAGGATGCCGGTGCGCATGGCGCACAGGTCCGTGGGCATGATACGGGCCACAAGGAGCAGAAGGGCTCAGACTCTGCCGCGCGCACCCTCGGCTCCACTGGAGACTACGCTGCGGCCAAGGGAGCCCAAGCCAAGGACGCCGGTGCGCATGGCGCGCAGGTCGCCGCGGGCGAGACCAAGGAAGCCACGGCTACCGCCGCCGAGTACGCAAAGCAGGCGGCAGCAAAGGCGAAGGAGGTCACGCTCACCACGGGCGAGATGACGGCGGAGTACGCGAAGCAGGCCGCCGTGAAGGCCAAGGACGTCACGGTGAGCACAGGCGGGACAGCAGCGGAGTACGCCAAGACGGCCGCCGAGAAGGCGAGGGACGCCGCGTTGGCGGCCGGCAAGACGACGGCCGAGTACACGCACCAGGCGGCGGTGAAGGGCAAGGACGTCACTGTCTCCACCGGCGGGACTGCCGCGGAGTACGCCAAGACGGCCGCCGAGAAGGCCAAGGACACCGCGCTGGCGGCCGGCAAGACGACGGCCGGTTACACTCAGCAGGCGGCGGTGAAAACCAAGGACGTGACGCTGTCGACCGCCGCGCAAGCGGCGCAGAAGGCCAAGGAGGTGACGGCGGTCACGGCGCAGAAGGTGGCGGAGTATACCAAGGAGATGGCGGAGCAAGGGAAGAACGCTGCCGCCCAGGCCGAGGAGAAGGCGAAGGAGGCCGCAGCCCGCGCCGCCGACAAGGCGGAGGAGCCGAGCTTCGACACGGGCACGCAGGCCAAGGACAAGGCCAAGGGCTCAGCCGCAGGTGCGGTGGACAAGACCCGCGACACGGCCGCGCAAACCATGGACAAGGCCAATGACGTAACTGGAGACACGGGGAACAGGACCGGAAGCATGGCTGCGCAGGTGAAGGACACGACCGGAGCCATGGCGCAGAAGGCGAGTGGCACGGCCGCGTACATCAAGGACTCGGTGATGGGCGCCGCAGGAGGCACGGCGGACAAGACCCGCGACACCACCGAGCAAACAATGGGCAGGGCCAAGGACGCGACGGGAGACACGGGGGATAGGACCGGAAGCATGGCCGCCCAGGTGAAGGACGCGACCGGAGCCATGGCGCAGAAGGCCGGCGACACGGCCGCGTACATCAAGGACTCGGTGACGGGGGCGGTGGGAGGCGCCGTGGACAAGACCCGGGATGCCACGTCGCAGGTCGCGCAGAAGACAGGGGAGGCGACGAACAGGGCGGTGGAGACCGGCAAAAGCGCCACCGGCGGCGGCACGACCAAGGCGAAGGTACGTGCACCGTCGTGTGCTGCCGCAAGTATCTGATCCTACGGTGTGTGTAAGTGTGATGTATCCATAGCTGATGGCTCAGCTGTGATATGTGCATGCAGGGTGAAGGCACCGAAGACACCAAGATCGTGGAAGACGTGCTGGAGGTGGTGGGCGCGACCGTGGAGGCGGTGGGCGCGACCGTGACCGGGCTAGCGCAGCACACCAAGGGCATCGTCGCCGGCGAAGAGGAGCTCATCCCGGTCGAGGGGGAGGCCGGGAAGGTCGCCGGAGCCGGTGAAGGCAGGGAGAAATCCGAGTGAGCAGATCCACACGTACGTGGCAGCAAAAATGTTAAAAGAATGTTGGTTGTGTAGTCACTTTGATCAGACACGTTTAAAAGGATATTGTATATAGTTGTAATAGTAAGTAGTGCACTATATGGAGTGCTCAGGTGAGCCGAATAATGGTCGTTTATATGTAAGCGGGACTATGTCCACATGTTGAAGCTGCTGCTACTAGTACGTTTGGAAGCGCTCAGCTAGTACAATACTCAAATCTTATGGAATGAAATGGCTATGTAGTGTGATACATCGTTATTTAGCCAAGTGAACTAGATAAATGTTCGTGTAAATCTGAAGTGATACTTGTCGACTTCAATATTAGAATCATCAAGCTCTATAGGGGGAAGCTTATCACCTTGGGCTTAAGAGCATCTCTAGCTCTAAAAACATTATACAGTTCCGAGCAGTTTTACGCCTCCTTTGGTTCTAGTTCATAGGAATTCTATAGTTCTAATTCATAGGAATTCTAGAGGAGGATTTGCAAAGAAAGTTTTTCTTTAAAGCCCTTTGGTTTATAACAGGAGCCAATCTTTTGAAGGAATGGATTTCTATAATGTTGAGACTCAATGGAAAATTTCCTATCCTACGCATCAAAGGAATTGAGATGCAGATCATCTCACTTCTTACGATTTTTTTATTCCTATACCATTTCTATCCTATAAAACCAAAGGAGGTCATCTCACTTCTTACGACCATTTTCTATCCTATAAAACCGAAGGAGGTCATCTCACTTCTTACGATTTTCTTATTGCTATACCATTTCTATCCTATAAACCAAAGGAGGTAACATGCTCCCTCTTACCTCCTCTTTTCACATGAAGATAAGAATATATATTAGATTTGAGTCATTTATCTCATTAATTAGTGGTCTCCTTCTTACCTCCTCTTTTCACATGAAGATAAGAGCATATAATAAATCTGAGTCATTTATCTCATTAATTAGTGGTCTGATTGCTTTTATCTTCTTAACTCACATGTAAGAAAAAGATAAGAGGAGCATGTTAAAATTTGCCATACAGTCCCCTAAACAAATTTGCGGGAAGGAATACTAGAGTCTGATATTTTTATTGTTTTGTAGACTATAATTCTATTCTGCTGTTATTGGAGTCATCCAAAGTGAAAATTTTGAAGCACCTACGAAGACATCAATATGCTGAAGAATCACCCTTTTGTTAGATTTGAGGATCCTCGCGCCCGTCAACCGTGGAGGAGCCGGCCATAGAGGTGATTGCCACGGAGGAGCAAAAGCCGCGGGTGGGCGGCAGTGCAGGTTGGCCTTCATCGCGCGCTGGGCGCATCTGGGGCTGGTTCCTGGCGCAGGCGATGAGGGAAGGAGGAACTAAGCCCACGACAAGCTTTTTTGGACGGAGGGAGTATTTGTGTTAAGTGTTACTCGCGATGGGCGACCCCGGCCCTGCGCCCCTCCACCAGGCCCCCACCGGTGGCGGCCACCCTTCCGGCGCCTCCCGGTGACCAAAGCCATGGCGAACGCGAACAAAATGGAGTCCACGCGGGAGCGGAAGCTTGCGCTTCACCGGAACATAGGTCAATTATATCTTAATTTTCGTTGAGGATGGTTCTCTACACTGACGTGATGTGACCGTGTGAAGTTCGTACCTGAAACCTCTGGAGCATTGACTTTTTGTTTGTAGGATTCTGAAACCGTGTTATGCTATGAGCAGACGGTGGCACATCTAACAGAGAGGGCTAATCAGAGTTTAGGGGGAAAAGGAGATAAATTATCCATAAACTCTAAGAAATCTTTGATATTCAAGTGTAATAGTTAAGGGTACACTTAAGAATTTTTCTAGAGTAGGGGGACAATGGCCCCCTTTGACCCCATGAAGCTCCGCTACGGATGCAGACTACCGGAAAACAAATGGATTAAGATGAAGACGGACAGTTCAATTAGCGAGCATGTGAAGGCTTGTGACACCTTCTAGCTAACACTTCAATTTCTACCCGGTGATGCAGCTAGAAGGACAGCCGCCTGTCTGATGGAGCGGTTCTTGTTGCCCGTGTGGCGAATCTGGAGAGCGTTGCTCCGGAAGCTCGCCTCGGTTGACCTCGTGGGGCTCTCCCATCAGCAAAAGCTAGCCTTATGGATCAATATCTACTAAATGACCCGTTGTGCCTATGACGCAAAAAGCGAGAGCAAGCCGAGCATTCAAACAATGCAAGTGAGATTCAATTAGAACCAATTTAATAGATACTTAGGTACACATAGCCCTATATATTCCATTGCATGGTAGCATGATGCCTCAAAAGAAAGTTATGACATCACTTGATGATAACTTACATTGGCTTTATAAAGCAAGTTGTATTAGCAGAGATGCATCACATATATAGCACAAGCTTTGGCTTGAATAGGACACGAAGGCGGTGGTATTAGGTAGATTCATTATTGCATGTCCCATCAATATCAAACATGATTTCATCTAAGCAACTCTTACTGGCAGGTGTGTTTGGTGGGCTATTGTAAGTGAAAGCAAAGATGTCTTCCATATCGCCGAATTCATATCTAAACCCGAGTGATGCTTGAGACCAAATGAATAGAACTCAACTATTGCTTCGAGGCCAATCGTTCTGGCTTTGCAGGTTGAGTGAACTGCATTTAGAAGTTGAAGCTGCTACAACATATCATCCAGAAGCCTTTGTTGGGATACTAACCTAAGCATACAAAGAACATGGAGTCAACTAAAAGAAAGTTTAATAAAAACTAAAATAATAAAAAGCAGTAAAAGCTAAAAAATGGCATAAAGCTATTTCTAGAACAACACTTTTCACCAGGACTATTTTTTAAAACCTGTTCATAGCATAAATTGCATGGTTCAACAACTCAAGAATGTCAAGCTATTTTTTTGTAACCTTGTTCATCAATCACATTTACGGATCTTAGTAAAAAGGGATGGATACAAGGAGATATAAAAAAAATGGACAATAAGGCACACCCATTTGGACAACAACGTGAGACATAACAATGTGAAAAGTAAAAAAGCAAGGACAAATATTCTGATTTCATCAGGTTGCGAGAACTATCGTAAATAAATGCACTTCATTACATCAGAACCTTTCCCTGGATGTGTCTTCATCTTACGAACATGTGAAATAATAAGATCTACGCAGACTACATATATACACAAAATAAAAGGAGATATAAGAAAATCATTCGAGGTTGAAGTAAAATTCTGAAACTCTGGATATGTCATGGACAATTCGGCCTCATGTCAGTTATTGCTAATTTATTTGTGAATTTGTCAACCAACACATACTCCATACCCTAGGCCTAGGGTAAACGTCCGAAACTGTGGACATTCAAGGTTGACCATGTGCAAGATAAAAAAAATACTGCTAACATACACAAAAGAAAATGAGATATGCAGTTCGACAATGCAAATGGTTTAAAATGAAGTATTCATACCCTGGGCCTTCAACCATGGTGCCTAAATCTTTTTTCTGCAAAGCAAATGCATCGGTACTGCAACGTGAAGGAAATTATCCTCCGGCTCATTCAGATATGAGAGCAACTGGATCTGCTCTGAAGGCTGAAACTGTAGAGAATTTAGCTCACCTCAGAAGCAATCAAGCGAACCATCCACATCTCAGAATTGTAACGACATGAGAATTCAGCACCTGCCGACACTATGCATGCGAATATTTGCATCAGTAAATATTGCTTTGTGACACACTTGGATATCCAATAGCTCCAAAGTGCACACAGAATTATAATTGTAGACTGTAGGCTATCCATTGACAAGTTTTTTATTGTTGCATGGCACTGCGAAAATGAGGAGCATTGTAATGTCAATGCGTTGGTACAGAAAAGATTACTACAACAATAAAAATAAAATTATAACATAATGTTAACAAACTGAACAAATTGCTTATGCACAACATCAAATTGTTCAAGAGTCCAATTAGAACAGAGAGTTATGTGGTTATAACCAAGTGAACTGATTACATTATCGAGTAGCCTACAAATATATATATGGTCATACGCAGACATACAATTATTAGTTATAAAAGTTCAGATCCACTACATGGAGTATGATTCAGCCACACATCATAAGTGGGTGAGATGATTCATTATATTTAGGATAAAACATAAAAGAAATATAAAGCCAAAGGCCCGCTACATGAGCTTTATGTAGGCGATAACACAGGCTCATGATGATGCCCTTAGAGGCAACGAACAGGAAAAGTGAGGCGGTGTTGTACTGACAGCACAACCCTCTAGGACTCTACCTCATAATTATTAACCTTGTACATAGGTGATAACATCGACCAGAAGACAACTTTAGTTAGCGCAGGAGCAAAGGTACGAGGCAACAAAGATCCCATTTCAAACTCAGAGTTATTTGAAAATAAATGCTTAGTAATTTGGCAATACTCAGAACCCTTTTAACAACCGAAATTTAGGCAAACATCTCTTTCAAAATATATAAGAGTTTTCAAAATGCGGCCATAAGTTCTATTTGTACAATTTGTTGTATTAGATGATTTGTTGCGTCTAATACGTAAAATACATAGAAAGCTACAGAATGTAAAACATGACAAACAATCCTCCATTGCATCAATTAAAACATGCAGCAACTGATAAAAGCTGATGATTGAATTTTTGTGTTATCTTTGTAACAGATAAAAGAAACACTCTAGGCACGTATTGACCATAGCACTTTGGGTCAAAATTAAATTCAGATAAGTATATAAAATCAGCAATGCTAGATAACTGAAAGGAAAAATGTCTTGGCAAAGTCGATCAATACCATAAAGCAAATGAAGTATGGTTTTGAGTCAGCAAAATCAATCAACAAAAGCCGTGAAACTTGTGGTCATCGAGAGAAGAGCATTATCCTTCTCCCTATCATCACGCTTGATTCTTCTGCCACAAGATAGAAATAGACTACTTTCTCAGGCTTCATAGATGAATCCTGATAGAAACAAACTACTTGAGAATCATAGTTGTGCAAAATTGCAAATGACTAAGAAAAGATTATATATTAATATTCTGAATCAGTGTGTCACTAAACATATATATGTGTCAATTAATTGAAGAAACAAAAGATAAATGGTTACGCTGCTGATCAGATTGTTACCCCATCATATAGGAATGGCTTATTTCTTGCATTTTCCCAAGCAAAGGTACGGTTTATCAGGTTGCCCAGCATAGCTGGGAAAGATATGGGTCTTGCGACTGAAATACACGAATAGTTCTCCAGCCTTTTCTGCCCTTTTAACGTTTACGTGAGCATCCCTTCCAGAACTATACCTCTTTGAGTCCTGCAAAATAGCTTTGGTGTCATTTTTCATACTTAGGGAACCATAGAATTTTCTATAAAAATGCATGCAGGCAGGTTAGTCAGTGTAACAAGTGCACATGCTATGCTCAGTATTTGATCATTGTAAGCCCAAAGCAAATAGCCTAAAACTACATGGTTATATTCTTCAAGCCAAGCCTCTTCATCACAAGCACCAATCCATTTATTTAACCTGTCCATAATATCTTTTCGACTTAGTGACTCTTCTTCTCCTTTCAATATTTGTGACTCGATATTCATGAGGAGCCCACAAGGGTCAATAGTGCCTGAATGGTGCATGGGCAAGAGTCACAATGTGTAAGAAAACAACCACTGGTGAAGATAGTTACTTGAGCAAGATGCATAAAGTATAACCAGAATCAATCAAGTTCTATGTGTGCATTCTCGCATAAATGTTCTAATTCAGTCCTTCTCTTTGTGACAAGTTCTTCCATTCTGTTCGTTTTAACTTCTGTTAACCTCTCAACCGCAGCTTCCATCTCATAAGAAATCAGCACTGAAGTTGTAAAAAATGATTAAGGTAAGCAACAAAAAAGGTATTAAAGAAAAACCAAAGGCGATCTAGAAAACCTTCCTGATTGTTTCCTAGGAAAGAACACCAACGGGCATGGTTCCCTCTTCTAGTGATATGAGAATGCTGATTACTTTGCTGAATTGTCTCTTCTCCTCTTTAGAAGAGTCCATTAACTTCCGGAGGTGACATAATGATTCCATTGTGTCTCTCATCTATAGGCAAACGATTGCTTGAGAATGCATTATGCAGAACTCATATAAAAAAATTAGATGAAAGGAACCTTGAGAGTACCTTATCGATTCTAGATTTTCTCTGTGCTTTAAGATTTGATATTGTGCTAGCAAGACCTTCCAGTGTGCCATTGTTGATGTTTCTGGACTGCTCAACACAATTCTGATGTAGACTGGGATGAATTCCATTTACAGTCTTGCGAAATCAGGGACTCCAGATAAAGAATGCACTTCGTTTACATATTTCAGAACTTTGTGAAGTATATCAGACTAAAAATATTGCAAACAAGGAAATGATACGTCTCCAACGTATCTATAATTTTTGATTGTTCCATGCTATTATATTATCTGTTTTGGATGTTTATGGGCTTTATTATACACGTTTATATTATTTTTGGGACTAACCTATTAACCGGAGGCCCAGCCCAAATTGCTGTTTTCTTGCCTATTTCAGTGTTTCGAAGAAAAGGAATATCAAACGGAGTCCAAAAGGAATGAAACCTTCGGGAGAGTTATTTTTGGAACGGAAGCAATCCAGGAGACTTGGAGTAGACGTCAGGGAAGCTTCGAGGTGGCCACGAGGCAGGGAGGCGCGCCTGCCCCCTGGGCGCGCCCCCACCCTCGTGGGCCCCTCGTGGCTCCCCTGATCGACTTCTTTTGCCTATATATGTCCATATACCCTAAAAACATCGAGGAACAGAATAGATCGGGAGTTCCGCCGCCGCAAGCCTCTGTAGCCACCAAAAACCAATCGGGACCCTGTTCCGGCACCCTGCCGGAGGGGGGATCCCTCACCGGTGGCCATCTTCATCATCCCGGCGCTCTCCATGACGAGGAGGGAGTAGTTCACCCTCGGGGCTGAGGGTATGTACCAGTAGCTATGTGTTTGATCTCTCTCTCTCTCTCTCTCTCTCTCTCTCTCTCTCTCTCTCGTGTTCTTGAGGTGGTACGATCTTGATGTATTGCGAGCTTTGCTATTATAGTTGGATCTTATGATGTTTCTCCCTCTCTACTCTCTTGTAATGGATTGAGTTTTCCCTTTGAAGTTATCTTATCGGATTGAGTCTTTAAGGATTTGAGAACACTTGATGTATGTCTTGCATGTGCTTATCTGTGGTGACAATGGGATATCACGTGATTCACTTGCTGTATGTTTTGGTGATCAACTTGCGAGTTCCGTAACCTCGTGAACTTATGCATAGGGGTTGGCACATGTTTTCGTCTTGACTCTCCGGTAGAAACTTTGGGGCACTCTTTGAAGTACTTTGTGTTGGTTTGAATAGATGAATCTGAGATTGTGTGATGCATATCGTATCATCATACCCACGGATACTTGAGGTGACATTGGAGTATCTAGGTGACATTAGGGTTTTGGTTGATTTGTGTCTTAAGGTGTTATTCTAGTATGAACTCTATGATAGATCGAACGGAAAGAATAGCTTCATGTTATTTTACTACGGACTCTTGAATAGATCGATCAGAAAGGATAACTTTGAGGTGGTTTCGTACCCTACCATAATCTCTTCGTTTGTTCCCCGCTATTAGTGACTTTGGAGTGACTCTTTGTTGCATGTTGAGGGATAGTTATATGATCCAATTATGTTATTATTGTTGAGAGAACTTGCACTAGTGAAAGTATGAACCCTAGGCCTTTTTTCCTAGCATTGCAATACCGTTTGTGCTCACTTTTATCATTAGTTACCTTGCTGTTTTTATATTTTCAGATTACAAATACTCATATCTATCATCCATATTGCACTTGTATCATCATCTCTTCGCCGAACTAGTGCACCTATACAATTTACCATTGTATTGGGTGTGTTGGGGACACAAAAGACTCTTTGTTATTTTGTTGCAGGGTTGTGTGAGAGAGACCATCTTCATCCTACGCCTCCTACGGATTGATAAACCTTAGGCCATCCACTTGAGGGAAATTTGCTACTGTCCTACAAACCTCTGCACTTGGAGGCCCAACAACGTCTACAAGAAGAAGGTTGCGTAGTAGACATCAAGCTCTTTTCTGGCGCCGTTGCCGGGGAGGTGAGTGCTTGAAGGTATATCTTTAGATCTTGCAATCGAATCTTTTGGTTTCTTGTTTTATCACTAGCTTAGTTTATAAAAGAAAACTACAAAAAAATGGAATTAAGGGTACCTCATATGCTTCATCTTTTTAATATCTTTCGTGAAAATGATGGGAAGGAAAATTGTGCTCAAGTACTAGAAGAAGAATTACATAGAATGCTTGGCATAAAATATGTGAATGATGAGCATGATTGCAATGTTGTTAGTATGAATTCTTTGAATACCCATGATGCTAATGATATGCAAAGCCACAAGCTTGGGGATGCTATGTTTGATGAACATGATATGTTTAGTCCCCCAAGTTTTGATGTGCAAATTTATTATGATGAAAGCATGCCTCCTATTTATGATGATTATTGTGATAACACGTATGCTATAAAGAATAAAGTTAACCATGAAACTTGTCATCATGATTTTAATTTTCAATTGGATTATGCCTCACATGATAATTATTTTGTTGAGTTTGCTCCCACTATTATTCATGAGAAGAGTTTTGCTTATGTGGAGAGTACTAAAATTTCTATGCAAGTAGATCATGAAAAGAATGCTTTATGTGCTGGTTATATGGTTGAATTCATTCATGATGCTACTGAAAATCATTATGAGAGAGGATCATATGCTTCTACATATTTCAATAATATCAAGTTTCCTCTCTATGTGTTGAAAATCTTGAAGCTATGCTTGTTTTGCTTTCCTATGCTAGTTGTTTCATGTTCCCATAAGTTGTGTGCTCACAAAATCCCTATGCATAGGAAGTGGGTTAGACTTAAATGTGCTAGTCATGTTCTTCATGATGCTCTCTTTATGTTTCAATTCTTATCTTTTATGTGAGCATCATTGAAATCATCATGCCTAGCTAGGGGCGTTAAACGATAGCGCTTGTTGGGAGGCAACCCAATTTTATTTTTGTTTCTTGCTTTTTGGTTCTGTTTAGTAATAAATAAATCATATAGCCTCTGGTTAGATGTGGTTTTATGTTTTAATTAGTGTTTGTACCAAGTAAGACTTATAGGATCTTCTTGGATGATAATTATTTGATCTTGCTGAAAAAGACAGAAACTTTCTGCTCACGAAAAGAATTGTTAAAAATCACCAGAAAGTGATAAAATACTGATTCCAATTGCAGTAGATCAATAATCAAATTATCTAGGTCGTCCTATTTTGGAAGAGTTTTCTGAGTTCCAGAAGTTTGCGTTTGATGCAGATTACTACAGACTGTTCTGTTTTTGACAGATTCTGTTTTTCGTGTGTTGTTTGCTTGTTTTGATGAATCTATGAGTAGTATCGGAGGGTATGAATCATAGAGAAGTTGGAATACAGTAGATATTACACCAATATGAATTTAGAATGAGTTCACTACAGTACCTAAGTGGTGGTTTTATTTTCTTATACTAACGGATCTTACGAGTTTTCTGTTAAGTTTTGTGTTGTGAAGTTTTCAAGTTTTGGGTAAAGATTCGATGGACTATGGAATAAGGAGTGGAAAGAGACTAAGATTGGGGATGCACAAGGCACACCAAGGCAATATTCAAGGACAACCAAGAGCCTAAGCTTGGGGATGCCCCGGAAGGCATCCCCTCTTTCGTCTTCGTTCATCGGTAACTTTACTTGGAGCTATATTTTTATTCACCACATGATATGTGTTTTGCTTGGAGTGTCAATTTATTTTGTTAGGATTTGCTTGCTGTTATTTAGAGCAATGTTTTGCATCTTTTATTTCAATAAAAGTGGCATTGATAGCCTTTACTATGCCTATTTTACAAGTCTACATGTTCCTGTTTGAAAACAGAAAGTTTACCGCTGTTGCAAAAATTCCCTAGAAAAGTAAGAATGTGATAAAATGTTGAAACCTTTTGCATAATAAGCTCTGATAAATTTACTACAGTGGGAATGTTCTCTCATAATTGTTGGAGCTAGGGAAGTATGGATCTTGCTGCATTCTTTACAGACTGTCCTGTTTAGGCAGATTGCTGTTATGTTTGCATTGTTTGCATATGTTTGCTTGTTTAATGATTCTATTTGAGGATAGGACTATTAAATATGCAGAGGAATTTGGTATGCAATGTTGAATAATAATTTTAGTTATTTGCTACAGTAGAGTATGATAAGGTTTTTTGCATTGGTTTATACTAACTTATCTCACGAGTCCTTGTTGAGTTTTGTGTGAATGAAGCTTTTGAGATTTAGGGAGACCGTGATATGAGAGGAATTAAGGAGACACAAAAGCTCAAGCTTGGGGATGCCCAAGGCATCCCAAGATAATATTTCAAGAAGTTTCAAGCATCTAAGCTTGGGGATGCCCCGGTAGGCATCCCACCTTTCTTCTTCAACAATTATCGGTTAGTATCGGTTGAGCCTAAGTTTTTGCTTCTTCACATGATGAGTGCTATCCTTGAAGTGTCGTTTTATTTTGTTTTGCTTGCTGTTTGAATAAAATACCAAGATCTGAAATTCTTAAATGTTAGACAGTCTTCACATAGTTGCATAATTATTCGACTACTCATTAATCTTCACTTATATCTTTTGGAGTAGTTTGTCGTTTGCTCTAGTGCTTCACTTATATTCTTTTAGAGCACGACGGTGGTTTTATTTTGAAGAAATAGATGAACTCTCATGCTTCACTTATATTATTTTGAGAGTCCTAAACAGCATGGTAATTTGCTTTGGTTATGAATTTAGTCCTAATATGATGGGCATCCAAGATGGGTATAATAAAAAATTTCATATAAAGTGCATTGAATACTATGAGAAGTTTGACACTTGATGATTGTTTTGAGATATGAAGATGGTGATATTAGAGTCATGATAGTGGAGTAGTTATGAATTTGAGAAATACTTGTGTTAAAGTTTGTGATTCCCGTAGCATGCACGTATGGTGAACCGTTATGTGATGAAGTCGGAGCATGATTTATTTATTGATTGTCTTCCTTATGAGTGGCGGTCGGGGACGAGCGATGGTCTTTTCCTACCAATCTATCCCCCTAGGAGCATGCGCGTAGTACTTTGTTTCGATAACTAATAGATTTTCGCAATAAGTATGTGAGTTCTTTATGACTAATGTTGAGTCCATGGATTATACACACTCTCACCCTTCCACCATTACTAGCCTCTCTTGTGCCGCACAACTTTCGCCGGTATCATACACCCACCATATACCTTCCTCAAAACAGCCTCCATACCTACCTATTATGGCATTTCCATAGCCATTCTGAGATATATTGCCATGCAACTTTCCACCGTTCCGTTTATTACGATACGCTCCATCATTGTCATATTGCTTTGCATGATCATGTAGTTGACATCGTATTTGTGGCAAAGCCACCGTTCATAATTCTTTCATACATGTCACTCATGAGTCATTGCACATCCCGGTACACCGCCGGAGGCATTTATATAGAGTCATATCTTGTTCTAAGTATTGAGTTGTAATTCTTGAGTTGTAAGTAAATAAAAGTGTGATGATCATCATTATTAGAGCATTGTCCCAGTGAGGAAAGGATGATGGAGACTATGATTCCCCCACAAGTCGGGATGAGACTCCGGACGAAAAATAAAAAGAAAAAGAAAAAAGAGGCCAAAAAAAGAGAAAAGGCCCAACTACAAAAAAAAGAGAGAAAAGAGAGAAGGGACAATGCTACTATCCTTTTTCCACACTTGTGCTTCAAAGTAGCACCATGATATTTATGATAGAGAGTCTCTTGTTTTATCACTTTCATACTAGTGGGAATTTTTCATTATAGAACTTGGCTTGTATATTCCAATGATGGGCTTCCTCAAATTGCCCTAGGTCTTCGTGAGCAAGCAAGTTGGATGCACACCCACTTAGTTTTCATTATTGAGCTTTCATACACTTATAGCTCTAGTGCATCTGTTGCATGGCAATCCCTACTCACTCACATTAATATCTATTAATGGGCATCTCCATAGCCCGTTGATACGCCTAGTTGATATGAGACTATCTTCTCCTTTTTGTCTTCTCCACAACCACCATTCTATTCCACCTACAGTGCTATATCCATGGATCACGCTCATGTATTGCGTGAAGCTTGAAAAGTTTGAGAACACCAAAAGTATGAAACAATTGCTTGGCTTGTCATCGGGGTTGTGCATGATTTAAATATTTTGTGTGATGAAGATAGAGCATAGCTAGACTATATGATTTTGTAGGGATAGCTTTCTTTGGCCATGTTATTTTGAGAAGACATGATTACTTTGTTAGTATGCTTGAAGTATTATTATTTTTATGTTAATATTAAACTTTTGTCTTGAATCTTATGGATCTGAATATTCTTGCCACAATAAAGAGAATTACATGGATAAATATGTTAGGTAGCATTCCACAACAAAAATTCTGTTTTTATCATTTACCTACTTGAGGACGAGCAGGAATTAAGCTTGGGGATGCTGATACGTCTCCAACGTATCTATAATTTTTGATTGTTCCATGCTATTATATTATCTGTTTTGGATGTTTATGGGCTTTATTATACACTTTTATATTATTTTTGGGACTAACCTATTAACCGGAGGCCCAACCCAAATTGTTGTTTTCTTGCCTATTTCAGTGTTTCGAAGAAAAGGAATATCAAACGGAGTCCAAACGGAATGAAACCTTTGGGAGAGTTATTTTTGAAACGGAAGCAATCCAGGAGCCTTGGAGTAGACGTCAGGGAAGCTTCGAGGTGGCCACGAGGCAGGGAGGCGCGCCTGCCCCCCTGGGCGCGCCTGCCCCTGGGCACGCCCCCACCCTCGTGGGCCCCTCGTGGCTCCCCTGACCGACTTCTTTCGCCTATATATGTCCATATACCCTAAAAACATCGAGGAACAGAATAGATCGGGAGTTCCGCCGCCACAAGCCTCTGTAGCCACCAAAAACCAATCGGGACCCTGTTCCGGCACCCTGCTGGATGGGGGATCCCTCACCAGTGGCCATCTTCATCATCCCGGCGCTCTCCATGACGAGGAGGGTGTAGTTCACCCTCGGGGCTGAGGGTATGTACCAGTAGTTATGTGTTTGATCTCTCTCTCTCTCTCTCGTGCTCTAGAGGTGGTACGATCTTGATGTATCGCGAGCTTTGCTATTATAGTTGGATCTTATGATGTTTCTCCCCCTATACTCTCTTCTAATGGATTGAGTTTTCCCTTTGAAGTTATCTTATCAGATTGAGTCTTTAAGCATTTGAGAACACTTGATGTATGTCTTGCATGTGCTTATCTGTGGTGACAATGGGATATCACGTGATTCACTTGATGTATGTTTTGGTGATCAACTTGCAAGTTCCGTAACCTCGTGAACTTATGCATAGGGGTTGGCACACGTTTTCGTCTTGACTCTCCGGTAGAAACTTTGGGGCACTCTTTGAAGTACTTTGTGTTGGTTTGAATAGATGGATCTGAGATTGTGTGATGCATATCGTATAATCATACCCATGGATACTTGAGGTGACATTGGAGTATCTAGGTGACATTAGGGTTTTGGTTGATTTGTGTCTTAAGGTGTTATTCTAGTATGAACTCTATGATAGATCGAACGGAAAGAATAGCTTCATGTTATTTTACTACGGACTCTTGAATAGATCTATTAGAAAGGATAATTTTGAGGTGGTTTCATACCCTACCATAATATCTTCGTTTGTTCCCCGCTATTAGTGACTTTGGAGTGACTCTTTGTTGCATGTTGAGGGATAGTTATATGATACAATTATGTTATTATTGTTGAGAGAACTTGCACTAGTGAAAGTATGAACCCTAGGCCTTGTTTCCTAGCATTGCAATACCGTTTGTGCTCACTTTTATCATTAGTTACCTTGCTGTTTTTATATTTTCAGATTACATCTATCATCCATATTGCACTTGTATCACCATCTCTTCGCTGAACTAGTGCACCTATACAATTTACCATTGTATTGGGTGTGTTGGGGACACAAGAGACTCTTTGTTATTTGGTTGCAGGGTTGCGTGAGAGAGACCATCTTCATCCTACGCCTCCCACGGATTGATAAACCTTAGTTCATCCACTTGAGGGAAATTTGCTACTGTCCTACAAACCTCTGCACTTGGAGGCCCAACAACATCTACAAGAAGAAGGTTGCGTAGAAGACATCAGGAAACATTTCCAGTCAACACTCAATCCTAAAGTAACTTAAATTAGATGACCTGTAGTCCTAGAGAGTTGATACAATGGCTAGCTTAGCAAATTAATCATCTTTCCACCTTATAGAAAGTATATACCGCAAAATCTAAGGTTTTTTTCTCTGAGTTAAACCATTCCTGAATACTCAAGGCTTCCTTAGCAACTGCTAGTTGTATTTATTCACAAGTAGTGCAAGAAACAAAATATTCTAAGAGGCAACTGAAGGTTTCAGATTAGCTAGCTTATTCAGGACGGTTTACCTTATCTTGGCATAGCACGAAGTTGTGCTTGGTAGCTATTAAGCTTCCTTGCTGACAAATCATGTTCATCAGTAGCTGGAATCTTTAGTTTATCACCCTGATCAATATGCTCACTTAACTCAGACCATATCTTCTCAATCTGTGAATGAATATCGTAATACTGCATGATCCTTTCTTCTATCTTGCATTTCTGTTCATTGAGCACATGAACGACAACAACAAGTTGTTCCTAGAGCAACACGTAGCTCTTGTCTTTTTGCGCAAGTGCTGATAAATTAACAAAAACATCCTAGTAAAAAGATTAAAGTAAGGTGGTATTTCCTGGAGATTTAGTACAAGTCGGTAGCTACTTTTGACCAAAAAAGCAAATAGGCCGGCATCGCCAAGCCCTATTTAGTACTCCCTCCGTTCCGTAATATAAGAGCGTTTTTGACACTACACTAGTATAATAAACGCTCTTATATTATGGGACGGAGGGAGTAGCAATCTACAACTTGAATCATGCATGTTACCAACAACAGCCAGATTCCATCATCTCGTGGGAGCCAAGCAACCACTCAGGAAGTCAATAGACAACCAACCCAATTAGTGAATCATCATGACGATGATTAGTATGCATACCTTGATATACAGCTTGTGCTCCCCTAGAGTTGCCACTAACAATGCAACCTTAGCTTCTTTTAGTGGCCAAAAGTAGGTGCAGCTGAACCCTGGTCTGATTGGCATCGTCCACCTTCCTGCGGTACACCTCCAAGCATTCTATTTCTATCTCTGACATTCTGACAAGACCTTGCTCTTCTGAACCTCACTTTTCCCTACCTCTGGCCAGATTCGCTGAGTGACAGAAACAAGAGGGCATGAGTAATCAACGAGGTTTCGTGTTTTACCTACACGTACACCAACAATCTAGACAGATGAGAGAGATAGAGCTCACCTTGTTCTTTAGTCTTCGTCTTGTCTTCTTCATTGGATCTGCACACATCTTATTTAGAAAAAATGTAAATTGAGAAATCGAAATCAGATTATCAAAGAACCATGCGGAAATCAAGGGGCAAGAGTAGAGGAGAAAGATAGATGTGCATCCAAGATTGGGGATGGGGCACGACGATCGGAAAGCAACGGTAGGCAATGATGGCCGGCTCCATTCCACCATCAGCTGAGCGCTCCTTCCTAACATCTCCCCTCCCCACTGTCGGTGTCAAAACCGGCGGATCTCGGGTAGGGGGTCCCGAACTATGCGTCTAAGGTCGATGGTAACAGGAGACGGGGGACATGATGTTTACCCAGGTTCGGGCCCTCTTGATGGAGGTAATACCCTACTTCCTGCTTAATTGATCTCGATGAATATGAGGATTACAAGAGTTGATCTACCACGAGATCGTAATGGCTAAACCCTAGAAGTCTAGCCTGTATGATTATGATTGGTGCTACAGACTAAACCCTCCGGTTTATATAGACACCGGAGGGGCCTAGGGTTGTACAGAGTTGGTTTACAAAGGAAGGAATCTACATATCCGAACGCTAAGCTTGCCATCCACGCAAAGGAGAGTCCCATCTGGACACGGGAAGAAGTCTTCTGTCTTGTATCTTCGTAGCCCATTAGTCCGGCCCATGTCACATAGTCCGGACGTCCGAGGACCCCTTAATCCAGGACTCCCTCAGTAGCCCCCAAACCAGGCTTCAATGACGATGTATCCGACGCGCAGATTGTCTTCGGCATTGCAAGGCGGGTTCATTCTCCGATCACTTCAAAGTACCTGACTCGAAAAGCTGTACTCGGTCTGTGTTTTAATGTCACACCCTTTGGCTTCCGTGCCTCCATTGTTTCTGCTTCCACATGTCGAGCGAATACGAGAGGTTAAGGTACTTTTTGCACATAACACCCTGGCCACATAAGAAAGGCATCTATTTAAAGAGACTGGATCTCAGATCCCATTCCACACCAAGCGGAAAAATCCTTAGAGCCTGCTAGGAGAAACCATTCCAACACGGCTAGCGTTCCCAGTTCTTCCTCCCACCCCCATGGCTCCGAAAAAGGCGATTGGGAAAGATGTTCCATTTCCCACGATCAGCTGACTAAGCTTCAAATGCAGGGATTTCTCCCCCCCGCGGATCTAGTCCCTGTCCGGGCAGGATTGACCTCCTTCGATGGCAAAGCCCAGGCGGAAAATTTCCCCAATCCAACCAGGGGGGAATGAGTGTGCTTCGTTCCTTACTTGTTAAGAGGCGTCGGGTTTCCAATCCACCCGTTCCTCCGAGGACTCCTGGAGTATTACGGCCTCCAACTGCACAACCTCACACTGGCCTCAATTCTGCATATCGCGGGTTTTTTGGCTCTTTGCGAGCTATTCCTGGGCTGCGAGGCCCATTTTGAGTTATGGAGGAAGCTATTCTGCCTCATCCCTCGTACCCAAAAGGGATCCATATTCGAGGTGGGCGGCGACGAAGTATGGCGCATAGCCGGGACCGGATACCTGTCCGGCAGGCCGAAGAAGGCGTCCGAGGAGTGGCCCTCAGAATGGTTCTACATTGAGGACGTCGCTCTCCCCGAACCATTCCGAATGGGTCTTCCCGAATTCTCCAGCGCTCCCTTGAAGAAACGCCAAAGCTGGCGCCCTCGGAGCCTCGAGGAGGAGGATAGTACGGAAGTCCGACAATTGATGGGCAAGATAAGGATACTCGCCCAGTCCGGACTCTCAATAATCGAGGTAATGGTCACTTCCATAGCGCGAGGTGTTCAGCCACTCCAACTCAGGGGCTCCCTATGTGGCACTATAATGGGGAAGATGACGCCTCCCGCTGTGGACAAAAAGGTCCGGATTCCCCTACCGCCCTGGCCACAATATTGGCCGACCTGTATAAGGGGAGAAAGAGGAATTCACTCGCCTTAAGCGCCAAGAGGGATTCTCAATGTATAACCCCCCTAGCTGGGTGAGCCTTAATCCCACATCATTACTCAATCCCTTCCCGGAGTCATGTTCAATTGACATTTACTCATTTATTCATAACAGGAATGGCAGAAGGTTACCGCAGGGATCTATAGCCCTGCTCCACAGCTGGAGGACCATAACCGAGACCTTGATCCTGGATTCGAAGAGGATCCGGACATATTTGTAGAACTGGAGGAGGGAGTATTCTACCAGGCGAGCTATGACGGCACAGAAGTGGCCATCGTGGCCGATTATCTCGGTCTCCTTCCTGCCTCGCATGTAAGTAATCAAGAGACATCTCTTCTAAAAGAGCTTCCTCGTTACACCTCACCCACCGCACTGTCTCGTGCTCCAAAGGGGAGACGCTCGGCGCGCCATGCTGCACCTGAGGCGACTCACAAGAGAGCAGCGCCTACGCCAGGCAGGCCTTCGAAGAGGAAGGCAAATGAAAACACGGCCAAGCCTTCATCACAGAGGTATGGTTTTTTAAATATGCTCCCTGGCAGTCACATCGAATTGTGACATTGTCCGTTGTGTCTTACCAGGAAGAGCGTCCGCCGGACTATGTCCGGGGATCCTGCCGGTCATGCCTCCACCAGCCAGGTTTCAGACCTTGCCTTAAGGACAGAGGCTGACGCGGGAGTGACACCGGATTGTCCTTCTGCACAGAATTTGGATGATGTGTCCGTCACGAACTCTGAAGTGGAGAGCGCCATGAATCACCGGCGCCGGAGGGCCGCTCTTTGCAACCCAGATTTTACAAAAGAGGCATTCAATGCCTTCAGCTCGGCTGATGCATATATTCGAGCTGCTCGGGATGGGCTTACCAGAGCCACAAACCAGTATTTGAAAGATACGCGGGTAAGTGCGCATTGTACAGATCTGGTGATCATATACCAGTAGCCCCCGAGACTTGAAGCAGTTGATACAACTGATTTAAGGATCATTGTATAACCAGGTACTCACGGAGAAGAACAACCTGCTGTCTCAAGAGCTGGAAAAGTGCCGGACCCAGCTAGCCGCGGCAACTGCTGAACTGGAGAAATCCAAGGAGGCACCACCTGGTAATGTTTCCCTCCATCGAGAAAAATGTGATCATATACCAGTAATATTAATACTATTGTATTTCTCATTGCAGGATCCTTAGATCAACTGAAAGAGGAACTGATCATCGCGCAGGCGGGTGAACAAGAGGCCAAAAGGCAACTGGCCGCAGGCGAACATGTGCTGAAACGGGTTAGGGATGATAAAAACAAGCTGCAGGATTCCAACACCCTGCTGGGCGAAGAACTAAAAGATGTGCGAGCCCAGCTAGCTGACGCCGTCAAGGAGAATAGGAGGCCGCGAGGCGGCATATTCAGTATGCTTTTGAACTTACCTTTATGTAATTCAGCGAAGAAATGAGCTAACAGATTTATGTCTGCAGGTATGCTGAATGGCCGCCCCGAAGAGGAAATGTCCGGCTCTCAAGGCGACCTGCTGCAAGAGCTGTCCCAACTGCACGAGCGAGCTCGGCAAGCAATGCGGAGTGTTGCCAAAGCTTTGTGGCCATCCGCCTCTGCTCCAGGAAGTATGGAGGAGCTGGTGAAGCTATTCCAAGGAGCTCGGTGGCGCATCCGATTATGGAAGATATCGGCCTGCCGAGAAGGTGCGCGAGAGGCCTGGGCCATGATAAAAACACGGTACACCAAGCTTGATCCGAATCATATGGCCCGGGTCGGGCCTCGGGGGTTAGATGGAAACGAAATTCCAGTTAGTCTGGTATATGACCAAGTAAAGATAGCCGCCAAGTATTCCCAACAGGATTGTAAGCTAGATAGCCTTTTAGATGGCATAGAGGAAGAAGTTTTTGAGTCCAAGTGACTATGTACTTCAATTGACAAATTTGCCCCTAGCAGGATTGTAAAACGATTGTCATGGCAGACCTTTTCGCTTCGACCTCTGGACCCGAAGGCGCGGAGTGTTTCCGAATACCGTAACGGTAATGTAAACCGGGGTATGCGTGGAAGCCAGGCGTAGGGGTCATAGTTGCTTGAACAGACAAGTTGTATCCGGCTAGCTATGTTATATTACATGTTTGATTGTAAGAAACATCTTCCAGGGAGAATAGTTCCGTTAAGGGTTCCTTTCCCTGGGTGAACATGCGCTAGTATGCATGTCCGAACTATGATCAAAAAGTCGCAGTATACGTAACATCCGGGGGCTCATAGTGTAATGAGTGTAAAACATCTTTAGTCTGCCGACCGAATATTCCCTTAAGAACGCTAGCTTTCGGCTTCACCCAGTCCGAGGTACACGTACGGATGACCCGACTGTAACAATCGTAGAGGTGCTCCCTTTATGCCCTAGCCGAACAAATGGGAACGTAGGGCATAAGCACAGGAGCCAGGCAACCCAGCTTGGCAAAAACTTAAGTCATAACGGTGCATATAATGGCAAAGAAAAGGTACATATGAGAGAAAGGACACATGTGTGGGGAGCTTGATGCTCGCAAAATAATAATATTAAGCTTCTGTAAGAGAAGCCCCTAGGTATTATGAGCGTGTATATTTAAGGATGTGTACGCCATAGGTGTGCGGTTTAGCCGCACAAGAGCTTAAAGCTAGAAAAAAAGTTAAAGGGAGGAAAAGACGGAGACAAAGGGAGAAGAAAACGAACAAAGAGTCCGGCTCTAGGCGTAGAATCTTCGGAGTCTGGCGGCATTCCACGAGTTCGGCTCTAGGCGATTGTCCGATGCATCACGCAGGCGGTACGCTGCTCCAGTGAGAACTTCATCTATGATGAAGGGACCCTCTAATTTGGGTTTGAGTTTGTCCTTTTTCTTTTCTGGCAAGCGTAGAACGAGTTCACCAACATTATACGTTTTGGCCCGCACCTCTCTGCTTTGATATCTGCGAGCTTGTTGTTGATAGAATGCAGAACGGGCCTTTGTAACGTCACGCTCCTCTTCCAAGGCATCTAAACTGTCCCACCGATCCAACTCGGCTTCTCTCTCTTCATACATGCGCACTCGAGGTGAGTCATGAATAATGTTGCAGGGCAAAACGGCCTCTGCGCCGTACACCATGAAGAATGGTGTGTATCTGGTAGTGCGATTGGGCGTGGTCCGCAGTCCCCCAGAGTACGGTGTCGAGCTCCTCAACCCAGTGCTTGTCTGATTCTTTCAACGACCGCACTAGTCTAGGTTTAATGCCGCTCATAATAAGACCATTAGCTCGTTTGACTTGACTGTTTGTTTGTGGGTGATAGACCGAGGCGTAATCGAGCTTAATGCCCAATTTAGCACAACAGGACTTCACTTCCTCGGCTGTGAAATTGGAGCCGTTATCGGTGATGATGCTGTGTGGGACACCATAACAGTGCATGACACCGGATATAAAGTCTATCACCGGTCAGGCTTCGGCCGTTTTCACTGGTTTGGCCTCTATCCATTTGGTGAATTTATCTACCATGACTAGCAGATATTTTTTCTTATGGCCTCCCCCTTTAAGGGGTCCGACCATATCAAGCCCCCAGGCCGCAAAAGGCCAAGTAATGCGGATTGTTCGTAGAGCAGTAGGCGGCATGTGGCTTTGATTGGCGAAGAGCTGGCATCCGACACAACGTTGGACCAGGTCCTGTGCATCTGCTCGGGCCGTCGGCCAAAAGAAACCTATATGGAAGGCCTTACTTACAAGGGCCCGAGCTGCGGCGTGGTGACCGCCAAGACCAGCATGGATTTCGGCCAAGAGCTGCCGCCCCTCTTCTTCGGAGATACATCTTTGAAGGACTCCGGTGGTACTTTTCTTGTAGAGCTCTCCTTCGTGAACCTTGTAGGCTTTCGAGCGCCGAACAATGCAGCGAGCCTCGTTCTGGTCCTCAGGGAGCTCTCGCCTATTAAGGTAGGCCAAGAAGGGTTTGGTCCATGGGGCAATTACTGCCATTATTAGATGGGCCGATGATGTTATTTCGGTGGCTGAGCCCTCGATGATATCGGTATTGTGTTCGGAATCTGGGGGTATAATCGGATCCGGAATAGTGTTGCCGCTCTCATTCTGCCACACCACGGATGGCTTGAAGAGCCTTTCCAAAAAGATGTTAGGCGGGATGGGGTCACGCTTGGCGCCCATGCGAGCAAGAACATCGGCCGCTTGATTGCTTTCCCGAGCCACATGATGAAACTCGAGTCCCTCGAACCGAGCTGATATTTTGAGTACGACGTTACGATAGGCCGCCATCTTCGGATCTTTGGCGTCGAAGTCCCCTTATTTGGGATATTGCGAGATTCGAATCCCCGCGCACCTCCAGGCGTTGTATGCCCATGGAAGAAGCCATCCGAAGACCGTGCAACAAGGACTCGTATTCGGCTGCATTCTTGGAGTCTGTGTATAATATTTGGAGTACGTACTGGACTGTGTCACTAGTAGGGGACGTTAAGACAACACCCGCTCCTAAGCCGACCAGCATTTTAGAGCCATCGAAGTGCATGACCCAGTTGGAATATGTGCCGTACTCTTTAGGGAGTTCGGCCTCTGTCCATTCGGCGACAAAGTCGGCCAATACTTGGGATTTAATGGCTCGGCGCGGTTTGTATGTTATGTCGAAAGGGAGGAGCTCAATGGCCCATTTAGCAATCCGGCCCGTAGCGTCGCGATTGTTTATTATGTCATTTAGTGGTACTTCGGAAGCCACCGTAATAGAGCACTCTTGAAAGTAGTGCCGTAGCTTCCGGCATGCCATGAAGACCGCATATGCTATCTTTTGGTAATGGGGGTACCGGGATTTGCATGGTGTGAGGACAGTGGATACGTAGTATACCGGCTTCTGGAGTGGGAATTTGTGTCCGTTCGCTTCTCGCTCAACGACGAGCACCGTGCTCACCACCTGGTGTGTTGCAGAGATGTATAATAACATTGGTTCACCGACTTTTGGCGCGGCCAGAATTGGGTTGCTCACTAAAAGAGCCTTTATTTCCTCTAGTCCAGCCGTTGTCACATCCGTCCACTTGAAGTGGTCGGTGCATCGGAGAAGGCGATAAAGTGGCAATGCTGTTTCTCCTAATCTGGAGATAAAGCGGGTTAAAGCTGCCACGCATCCGGCTAGTTTTTGGACTTGTTTAAGATCCGTTGGTACATCCAATTGTGACAAAGCCCGGATTTTGGCTGGATTTGCCTCAATTCCTCTATTGGAAACAATGAAGCCCAGCAGCTTTCCAGCGGGAACGCCGAGAACACACTTTTCCGGATTGAGCTTGATGTCATATGTGTGGAGGTTGTCGAATGTGAGACGTAGGTCGTCTATTAATGACTCGACGTGCCTAGTCTTGATGACTACGCCATCCACGTATGCTTCAACTGTCTTGTCGATTTGTTTCTCCAGGCATGTTTGAATCATGCGTTGGTAGGTGGCGCCGGCGTTTTTGAGCCCGAAGGGCATAGTGTTGAAGAAGAAAGGCCCGTATGGGGTAATGAATGCCGTTGCGGCTTGATCGGACTCCTTCATTTTGATTTGATGGTATCTGGAGTATGCGTCGAGGAAACACAGTGAGTCGTGTCCTGTGGTAGCATCGATGATCTGATCGATGCGGGGGAGGGGGAAGGGATCCTTAGGGCAGGCCTTGTTGAGGTCTTTGAAATCGACGCACAGCCGCCAGGATTTATCCTTCTTTGGCACCATCACCAGGTTTGCTAGCCAGTCCAGGTGTTTTATTTCTCTGATGAATCCGACCTCGATTAACTTGGCTAGCTCCTCCCCCATAGCTTGTCGTTTGGGTTCGGAAAAGCGCCGGAGTGTTTGCTTGACCGGCTTATATCCCTTCAATATATTGACGCTGTGTTCGGCCATCCTGCGTGGGATCCCTGGCATATCAGAAGGGTTCCAGTGCGGCGTCAACCGTTGGGTCCAGCTGCGCCCCGATGGAAGCTGTCTTCTTGGGATCCGTCGGGTGGACTTGAAATTTGACTATTTCGTCTGCTGGTTTGAAAGAGGTGGATTTGGTCTGCTTATCAAGGATGACGTCGTCCCTGTCCACCGTGGAGCGTAGTGCGGTTAACTCTTCGGCTGCGAGGGCCTCGGACAGTGCCTCGAGGGCCAGGGATGCGTTTTTGTTTTCGGCCCGGAGGGCTATGTCCGGATCACTGGCAAGAGTGATAATACCGTTGGGCCAGGGCATCTTAAGCTTCATATACCCGTAATGAGGTATAGCTTGAAAGCGTGTGAATGCGTCTCGCCCCAATAGGGTGTGGTATCCAATGTTAAAAGGGGCCACTTGAAAGGTTATCTCTTCGGACCGATAATTCTCCGGCGTGCCGAATACCACGTCGAGTGTGATTTTCCCCGCGCATCGTGCTTCCCGGCTGGGAATAATCCCTCGGAAGGTCGTGTTGCTTTGCTCGATGCGGCTGGCTATTTCCATTTTGTTGAGTGTATCCTCGTAGATGAGGTTTAGTCCACTGCCGCCGTCCATGAGCACTTTAGTAAGCCAAAAGCCATCCACAATTGGATTGAAAACTAGGGCGGCTGGTGCCCGGACTGACCGGAATTTTGGTTCGTCACTGGCATTGAAAGTTATGGCCGTGTCGTTCCAGGGGTTTATTGCTGTGACTTGGCAGACTTCGGCGAGGTCGCGGAGTGCCCTCTTGCGCCGATTGTTTGAAGCGAAAGTCTCGAAGACCGTCAATACTCTGAGGTCGTCGTCATCCGGGGGACGTTGCTCTGAGGTGTTTTTGGTGAGGATATCCTCGCCGCTTTTGGCTACTTGCCGGAGTATCCAACATGGTCTAAGGCTGTGGGTTGGTTCGGTGTCCGGTGTCGTGTGTATTTTGCATGGCTTCTCGAGCCATCCCTCCAGAATGGTTTCGCGTCCCGTGAAGGGCTTAGTTTTCTTCAACATGGGGCCGCGTGCCACACGAGGGTGCACCCTTTTCCCACGCCCGAGGGGTTGAGTGAAGACTGGTGGTTCCCAGCGAGCTATCTGAGTTTTCCAGGCGCTCTCCATTGCGCAGTACTTCTGTACTATGGTCGCCAAGTCAGCGAAGTGTGATACGCGACGACGGTTTACGACGTTGAGGATTCCTTCGTCCTTGCAATTATTGCAGAATACTGAAATCGCGTACTCGTTGCGGCAATCTTTAATCTTGTTTTTGACAAGGAGGAATCTAGCCCAAAAGTGATGGACTGTTTCCTGAGACTGCTGTCGAACGTGCATGAGTTCGCATATATCCGGAGGACCGGAATTACTTGGTGAATATTGCTCGTGGTGGGTGGGTGGCTTTAAAGACGATCCCTGACCCAATTTGGAGTCCGGCGTGTGAAAAGCTTCCGAGCTTGTTAGTTCGGGCTTCGGGACGTTAAATGATTTTCCAGGCTCAACACCCCATTTTATGTTCGGAGGACTGGGAGTGTCGTCCCGCAGACAGGTATCCGGCTCTTCGAGTTCGGAAATCCGAACATAGCTCGTCCTCAATACCGGGGAAGAGTTGTTGTTTTGCTCCTCTACGACCGCTATCTGATGGGTGATCGGCGGAGATTTGATTTCTCTCTGATTGGGTTTAAGCCCAACCTGATCATAGTCTATAGCGACCCCCAAGGCGGCGATGTGATCCAGGAGTTCGTTTAAAGACGAAAACTCCGCCGGATCCATCTGTTTGGAGTATTCGGCGCCAATATGGAGACGATTTTCGATGACCTGAGAAGTCAACGTCGGCTTGACGGCCGAACGAGCGGTCATGGTAAAGTCGCCCAGCCGGAGGGTTTGGCCTAAGGTTAGGGCTCCTCCGGTGGTGATACTGTCCTTGATGACAAGGCGAGCCATCAACCCTATCTTCGACGTCACAGTGGAACTCTCAATGAAAGCACCAATGTCGGTGTCAAAACTGGTGGATCTCGGGTAGGGGGTCCCGAACTGTGCGTCTAAGGTCGATGGTAACAGGAGACGGGGGACACGATGTTACCCAGGATCGGGCCCTCTTGATGGAGGTAATACCCTACTTCCTTCTTAATTTATCTTGATGAATATGAGGATTACAAGAGTTGATCTACCACGAGATTGTAATGGCTAAACCCTAGAAGTCTAGCCTGTATGATTATGATTGTTTCTACGAACTAAACCCTCCGGTGTATATAGACACCGGAGGGGCCTAGGGTTGTACAGAGTCGGTTTACAAAGGAAGGAATCTACATATCCGAACGCTAAGCTTGCCATCCACGCAAAGGAGAGTACCATCTGGACACCGGAAGAAGTCTTCTGTCTTGTATCTTCGTAGCCTATTAGTCCGGCCCATGTCACATAGTTCGGACGTCCGAGGACCCCTTAATCCAGGACTCCCTCACCCACCCTCCCCTACTCCTCCACACCCACCATGATTCCTGTGCCCGATCCAGAATCATCGTGCATCCAGAACGTGAGTAGGTGCCGCTTGCAGTTGCAGGGAAGAGAGAAAGAAGCAGAGAGATGGTTCCTTCTAGCCGTTGTCTAGCGCTACCACACGAGTCGGTGGTGAGACGGTGGCTGACCGGCGTCACCCCTCCCTCCTCGATCTCTCATCCTCGCCATCGTCGACCAGCTCCTCCCCTACCACTGAACTCCTGCGCGGGGCAAGGATGGGGGCTCCTCAAGGTGGAGGGAAGGACTTCGGGCGGGGCGGCTCTCACGCGATTGAGAGAGTGGGGATGGGGAGGCGGCGACTACACAGGGAAGCAGGGGGAGTGGAGGGAGAATATCACATGATACCATCATTCAAGTGATACCATAATACCAGTTTGAAAAATTCAATTTTAGATGTGTCCAAAAATTTCAAAAATATTTATGATTGTTCATCACATATATGTCTACATCCCCTAAAAAATTCAGATCAAAATGTGAAATACACAAAGAGAAACAAAAAAGACAAATCTAGATGTGAATAGTGTCGGTTTTGACACTATTCATCCTTTTGTCTTTATTGACACTATTCATGTTGGATTTCTCTTTTTTGTTTGTCTTTGAATATTTCGTATTTTGATCTGAATTTTTAGGGGTTTTGGACACATATGTGATGAACATTCACATTTTGTTTCAAAATTTTTTGACACGCCTAAAATTAAAATTATCAAACTGGTATCATCGTAGCACTTGAATGATGGTATCATGTGATACTAGATCAGGATTGTGCCTTGGCGCGAGGTGCCGGTCCCAACGTTCTGGTCAAGCGATAATGCCAAGTTTAATTCGGGATTTTAGAACTCATTCGTTATTTCAAAAAAATGTTCACAAACTTGGAAGATTTGCACACAACCACACTCCACTGAAGGTAATGCACACAGCCACAGGAAAATTTGCAGACCGACACCAGACAACAACCTTGGAAGAGAAAATTACATGGCGGTTCTCGATGGGAGGGGGATCACCACGTCGTAGGTGGTGCGGCTTGCCGCGCGTTGCCTGCAAATAGGTGGGCAACCATATATGAGAACTCCAACACATGGAAGGGAAGAAAAGGAGGTCATGTAAACATTTGAAAGCTGCATGGTGAGACATTTCTTAGTAAACATTGTCTTGCAAAACCACCTGGGAAAAAAGCTAAGATACGAGGGCAATTTCTATTTTTTGTGAAGCTTGTCCTCTCAAATGCATAGGTAGAAAAATAGATCAACCTCAATATTTAATAGAACTCAATAGAACAACCAACAACTAAATATCTGCTTATCATATAATTACAAACTGGAAACTGGGAACAAACACAGCATGCAAAAAAATCTAGCACCTAAGAAATGCACTTTGATTTCACTGAATTGCAACCACGATAAGCACAGAGCCTCCTTTTTTCTAACCAGTCATGTGATTTGTTTAACCCTTAAAGTTAAGGGTTTTTTACATCTGTACCCCTGGTTACTTAGCTCTACTCATTCATCCCGCGCTCTTAACTTTTGCTCAATTTTCCCCATTCCCATGCCAGAAACCCTCATAACTGGGCACAATGGACGTTGCCGTCGGGTCAAAGGCTTGACCGTTAACTCTGACTAGTGGGGCCATGCTGGACTGTGTCGTCCGTTCGACCTGACAAGTGGGGCCATGTTGGGTGGTGTCGCTATTCGACCGTTGGGCCGTGGTTTCGTTGGGCCGTCCCTTGCATTAAACATCTACGCACGCCGCCAGGACAGAAGCCTGCTATGCATGCACCCAGCAAACCCTGCTTGCATGTGTCGATCGAGCCTGCATGCGCCAATGCCACGATCCCATGATGCGCCGACCGAGCCTGCATGCGCCGATGCGTCCGCCACGATGCACTGACCGAGCAGCTTTTTGCACGCCAGCCGCCACGGATGCAGCGACGGTCACTGCCGCTGGTTCCTCTCTTCTAGCTAGGTGGCTACATATATGTGGCTTGTGTAAAAAAAGAGCCACTCCCTTGCTTCGTTGTACTCATTCATCGCTACTAACAAAGCTTGCTTGCATGCACTAGGTGGTTACTAACAAGGGAACCCTACTAACAAGCCAAGCTCTCTAAGAAAATAATCAACAAATATGTAGTCCCAATATGTAGATAGGGCCAACAAGCCCATAGCACGATCACATAGTTAAAACTCGGAAGAACCTAATAATAGAATAGATAGAAAACTTAATAATAGAATTTAAGAAAAGGGCCAACAAGCCCAAAGCAACTCCAACATAGTTCAA
This sequence comes from Aegilops tauschii subsp. strangulata, assembly GCF_002575655.3. Lineage (NCBI taxonomy): Eukaryota > Viridiplantae > Streptophyta > Magnoliopsida > Poales > Poaceae > Aegilops > Aegilops tauschii. Next base: position 467,895,808 of record NC_053035.3, read on the forward strand.
TTACAACTTAACATAACATAGACTAAAAAAAGATAGAGGGTTTAGAACCCTAGCCGTCGCCTTCTCCACCTCGCTCCTCCTCCGGGCGCCCTTTTCACTGCTCCTCCGGGGCGTTGTCGATGGGGTACGAAAGAGTGTGCATGCGCGTCGCGGTGGGGAAGATGTTGTTGTACTCCGTGAACCTGTTGTGGGTGGTGAACGCGATGAACTCGGAGCCACACCAAAACACCTGGCCGAGGAGGTAGAAGGCGTCGAATGTGTTGGTGAAGTGGGCAAGGAGAGCAACCACCACCCGGTTTTGGATGAACTCCTCGACGCGGAACATCGTTGGAGATCCCCTCGGGAGGTGGTGGTAGCCGGACGCGAGGAAAAACTCGGTGAAGTTCCTTGCGGTCCTCAGCCTTGATATCGCCCACACACGTAGTGTGCGATCAACGTACACGCCGGTAGGGTAGAGCCTCTCCGGCACGGTGGGTGGGAAGCGGTAGGTTGGTCTGGTGTACTGCATGGCTGAGGGATGTGCAGAAGACGGAGAAGGGGTCGAAGAGCAAGAAGGGCAGAAGGATGGCAGAGGCAGAGGGTGGCTTAAATAGCCGTAGTGCTACGTGTTATTTGGCCGTGGCAATAACGGGGTCAAATGTGAAGTTAGTAGCCCGTTTTCAAACCCACAGTAGCATCGGGAGTGTACACGCGTGGGGAAAGGTGGTTTGAAAAGAAGAAAACAAGCTAATTGCAGGCGTGGGAATCCGTGGTCAAACCCTATATTATATGAACAAAAAGAGACAATTTTTGAAGAGCTTGTGGCCATTTTCAATGATAAAAATAATTTGGCCCTTAAAAATTGGGTCATTTTGCATAGAACAAAAAGAACGATGCAAAAATAGAGCAAACCATGCAAAAATACAGAGCCAGCACATTCACAAAAAACAGAGCAAACGATGCAAAAAAAATGACGCAATTCGACGACCCAACCAGAGCTTGGTTTCCTTTTGGGCCCAATAACAACATTTTTTTTCACGGAGTCAGTGGTGGGCGAGCAGCCGAGCACAACCAATAGGATCGCCTCTCGCGGATCGCCCCACGATCCAACGATGCGGAGCTGTCCTTGTGATCCAACGGCGCGGAGCCTGCACACAGCCAGCCCACCTAGTTCCTTCTAGAAGGCCAGATCTAAGGGCTGTTGCTTGGCGCGAGGGTATGATCGGCGGCTGACGTTGGGAGCTAGGGTTAGGTGAAAACCCCGCGGGGTTTAGAGGGGTTTTGAGCTGGTCAACGGGGTTTCGAAAGCTTTGACTGAGCATAACTAATTTAAAAAAAATAAAAAATATGAAACCTTCCCCGTTCGTCGTTTTATAAGACAAACTAACGAGGAAAAATACTAAACTTGGTCTATGGTCATTTTGATGAAGAAACCCTAGCTGGCACGATCGAGGTCAAATGAGCACCATTAATTTAGAAAAAATCAAAAAAATATAAAACCTGCTCACAATGTTGTCTTATGTGACATGTTACCAACCAAAAATCATAAACTTGCTCTATGGTCATTTTCATGAGAAAACCTTCGCACATATGAGCTATCATGTAAATGATTTCATAGAGTTCAAGGAGAGGAGGTGGTGTTACCTTCTGTTTTTGAAAAATTCTAAAAAAAATCAAAAAAATCACTAAAGCTTTATTTTAAAGTGAATAAGAAGGATCTGAAGTTAGTTTTCCATTTTCATATTTCAAAACGTGTTTTTAATAGTTTTTATATTAAAGCATATGTTTTCAAAAGAAAATGTAAAAATATGAAGATTAATTCAAAAATAATAAACTTGGCCTATAGTTTTATATTAATGTTGTCTTATGTCACATGTTACCAACCAAAAATCATAAACTTGTCCTATGGTCATTTTCATGAGAAAACCTTCACACATATGAGCTATCACCTACAAGATTTCGTAGATATCTAAATTTCTTTGACCTCCTCTAAATCACCTCAAATTTTGCACACATGATCTCCTACACAAACATAGATAGTTGATAATACATCTTCATTAAAATGTTGTTTCTTGCTCTGTTATTGGAATATTTGATAAAAGGGAACCCTTGATAAAATGATGGATTGCAGCATATTTGTAGCATATGTGTGATCATTGCAGCACCTGAACTTTCAAAACACTGAAACAAATCATAGCAGATAAATTTAAAAACACAAAAATACCCAACATAGATAGCCACATGCATATAAAATTCATCCAACCACCAAAAGGTAATCCACATCCTGTTCACAAACATAGTTCACCCACATAGTTCAGCAAACAACCTAAAGTACTTAAAACACATCATAGCATCATAACATCAGGGAAGGGGGGGGAGACATGACTTTGGCTAGGGCAGCATGCTGCCCCATGATCTTGTAGTCCTCGCCGTGGATGGCCACATCTTCTGCATGAGCTAGAAGGTGAACGAAGCGGCCGGACTTTGGCTTTGGCTTGGTGGTGCAGTAGGGGCAGCGCCAAGTTTTGGTCTTGCTGTTGTAGTAGTAATCCACGCCCTTGATCCCGATCTTCTCCTCTTCCTTCTCTTTGAAGGAGGCGAAGTTGCCGCGGTCCACATCCACATCTTCCCCAGAGACATACTGCACACACCAATGAATTACATTAGTACATTATAGATTCATGGGAATACACCATGTCAAACGAACTAAATGAACAATCTAAATTTCAAGTAGGCTTACCTCATACTCTTCGTCGTCATCATACGCTGGATCATACGGAGTCGTCAAAAGTATAGTCTATCTTCCTCCTCTCCCCCCTACCATCATCCTCCTGAATATACAATTACATCCATCACTAGTAAATACATAAGCCAATTGAAAATTTAGATATGCACAGATGACACACTGATCATAGGGCTAATATACTATGATCCTATTTGCATTTTCCATTGTCATGCACACACATTGAACAAAAGAGCTAATATAACTACATATTGAAATTTAGATATGCACACTTGATCATAGGGCTAATATACTATGATCCTATTTGCATTTTCCATTGTCATGCACACACATTGAACAACAGAGCTAATATAACTACATATTGTGGACATATTGTGAACAACAGAGCTAATATAACTTGAAGCAAATAACTTGAGTAGCATTAAAAACCCCAATCTGTGAGCACTAAAAACTAATCTAATAAGCATCATAGAATTAAAATCACCAATCTGTTCACAACATCTAGCATTTTTGCAACAAAGTTATCCAAATCTAAAAACAAATATGAATACCCCAATCATTGCAGCACCTAAAATCATAGTTCACAACACCTAGCTAGCATTTTTGCAACCAATTTATCCAACAAACTGTGACACCCGGATAATTAAGCTATAGTAATTCCCTGTTAATGATGGCACGTCACCACAATTACTATTGTTGATCTCACGTTAGTTCGAAACCGATTCAAATTCAAATTTGAATTAAAGGCAAACATCAAGGTTTTCAAATATTAAAAATAAAAAGTTCCGGTTGTGCCAAATAATGCATAGGTAATCATGGTGGAGAAACCATACTTTTATAGGATGCTTAAATACTCTAAGATGAATTAAACAGTAGCAAAAACTATTATTTACATACTTTTAAATAATAATTAATTATCACACTATTTTACTTTGGGTAGCGAAATTAATGTGGCAGTGGCATAATTGGTGACATCAATTTAGGTGCCACTTTGGTATATTGTTAACACTAGAATAAACAGCAACTAAAAGAAACAGAAAAGAAATAAAGTAAATAAAAGAGAAAAGAAAACAAAATTGAACAGAAGACCCCCCTTTTTGCTGGGCCTCGGCCCAGCCGACCACCCCGCTCGCCTGGCCTACTAAGGCCCCGCTACCCCCCGACCATAACCTAATCCCCCCCGCCCCCACGATTGTTGGGGATCGTAGCAGAATTTTAAAATTTTCTACGCATCACCAAGATCCATCTATGGAGTCTACTAGCAACGAGAGGGAAGGAGTGCATCTACATACCCTTGTAGATCGCGAGCGGAAGCGTTCAAGTGAACGGGGTTGATGGAGTCGTACTCGTCGTGATCCAAATCACCGATGACCGAGTGCCGAACGGACGGCACCTCCACGTTCAACACACGTACGGAGCAGCGATGTCTCCTCTTTCTTGATCCAGCAAGGGGGAAGGAGAGGTTGATGGAGATCCAGCAGCACGACAGCGTGGTGGTGGAAGTAGCGGGGATCCTGGCAGGGCTTCGCCAAGCGCAAGCGGGAGAGAGAGGTGTCACGGGAGGGAGAGGGAGGCGCCAGGGGCTAGGGTACAGCAACCCTCCCTCCCCCCCTTTATATAGGCCCCCTGGGGGGGGCGCCGGCCCTGGGATCCCATCTATGGGGGGGCGGCGGCCAAGGGGGGGAAACTTCCCCCCCAAGTCAGGTGGGGCGCCCCCCACCCCCAGGGTTTCCAACCCTAGGCGCAGGGGGAGGCCCATGGGGGGCGCACCAGCCCACTAGGGGCTGGTTCCCCTCCCACTTCAGCCCATGGGGCCCTCCGGGATAGGTGGCCCCACCCGGTGGACCCCCGGGACCCTTCCGGTGGTCCCGGTACAATACCGATAACCCCCGAAACTTTCCCGGTGGCCGAAACTGGACTTCCTATATATAATTCTTCACCTCCGGACCATTCCGGAACTCCTCGTGACGTCCGAGATCTCATCCGGGACTCCGAACAACTTTCGGATTTTCGCATACTAATGTCTCTACAACCCTAGCGTCACCGAACCTTAAGTGTGTAGACCCTACGGGTTCGGGAGACATGCAGATATGACCGAGACACCTCTCCGGTCAATAACCAACAGCGGGATCTGGATACCCATGTTGGCTACCAGATGTTCCACGATGATCTCATCGGATGAACCACGATGTCGAGGATTCAATCAATCCCGTATACAATTCCCTTTGTCAATCGGTACGATACTTGCCCGAGATTCGATCGTCGGTATCCCAATACCTTGTTCAATCTCGTTACGGGCAAGTCACTTTACTCGTACCGTAATGCATGATCCCGTGGCTAACTCCTTAGTCACATTGAGCTCATTATGATGATGCATTACGAGTGGGCCCAGAGATACCTCTTCGTCATACGGAGTGACAAATCCCAGTCTCGATCCGTGCCAACCCAATAGACACTTTCGGAGATACCCGTAGTGCACCTTTCTAGTCACCCAGTTACGTTGTGATGTTTGGCACACCCAAAGCACTCCTACGGCATCCGGGAGTTACACGATCTCATGGTCTAAGGAAAAGGTACTTGACAATGGAAAAGCTCTAGCAAACGAACTACACGATCTTTGCGCTATGCTTAGGATTGGGTCTTGTCCATCACATCATTCTCCTAATGATGTGATCCCGTTATCAGTGACATCCAATGTCCATAGTCAGGAAACCATGACTATCTGTTGATCAACGAGCTAGTCAACTAGAGGCTTACTAGGGACACGTTATGGTGTATGTATTCACACATGTATTACGATTTCCGGATAATACAATTATAGCATGAACAATAGACAATTATCATGAACAAAGAAATATAATAATAACCATTTATTATTGCCTCTTGGGCATATTTCCAACAACGATCCCCACTCCTCACACGCCTCTCCTCCTTGCCCGTTCTGGATCTTGGCGGAGCGCCTGACCCCGACGTCCCTCGTCCCACCGCGGCCACCATGCGCCCCGCCGCCTAGGAGCTCGTGGCACGCCTCGTCGTCGACCACTTCCTCGCCCCCGACCACGCGTAGGAGCCAGGACGCCCCCACGACGCCACCCCGTGCTGGGTTTCCTCCTCGGGCCGCCGCACGCCGCCACCGACTCCGGCCACCCCGAGCCTCCCTTGAGCCTGCTGCCATGCCCTACGGCTCCACTGTGAGCTCCGCCGCGAAATCCCTCTCTCCCCCATGCTCGATTCTGCTGCCTAGCCATCTTCCCGTTGAGCAGCGAGCTCCGACCCCCGCCATGGTCGACGAGCACCACGCTCCCGAACCCCCCTCTGCTCGTACACGCTACGCCAACACGTTCATGGAGCTCCGTAGAGGCCGCCTGTGCCGTTTGTTCGGTCAACTCCCTCGCGTAGCCCGCTTCTGCTGAGCTCCCGCTCCGGCCGTCGCCTCAGTGCATCGCCGTCACCGTTCCCGACCATCTCCGGTCGAGGTAGAGCCCCCGTTCGACGCGCGCTGCTGCGTGCGTTCGAACGCATCTGGCCGCATCCAAAATGGTGCCCGATACGCGTTTTCCGACGCGCTCCGGCGTGTCGCCGCAGTCGGTTCGGTCACCGGCGCGCCGGCCGTTCGAAACGCCCCGTGGGCCACCGACAAGTGGACCCTGCTTAGATAAATCACTAACCCCCCACTAACGTGTGGGCCCCTGCCTCTAATTAGGTTAGTTAAAAATAATAAACACTGTTATTAGAGTAGTCACTAACAACCTGGCCCACATACTAATTTGTTTAATTTATTAATATAGAACATGTTATTATAAACAGTCACTGACTACTGGGTCCCACTGGACCCAGTTGGCTAGTCAACTCTGCTGACTGGGCACTCCCAGTCAGTGACAGGTGGGACCCCCTGGGCCCCTTTGACTTCGTTGACCAGTCAACTGGGCAACAGTTGACAGGCTAACTCAGCCCCTGGCCCCACATGTTAGTCTTAGTAGCACATGTGTGGGTACACTTATGTGTACCCGTAGTAATTCTACTTTTATTTTCGATTTAAATTAAATTCAAAAAAGTATAAAATTTGAAAATTAATATAAAATAATCCGTAACTCGGATGAAAATACTTTGCTCATGAAAGTTGCTCAGAACGACGAGACGAAACCGGATCCGCAGCCCGTTCGTCCGCCACACATCGTTAGCATAGCAAACACGCAACTTTCCCCCGCCGGTTCATCTGTCCGAAAACGCGAAACATCGGTAATACTTTCCCGGATGTTTTCCCCCTTCGCTGGTATCACCTACTACCGCGTTAGGGCACACCTAGCACCGTCATTGTCATGTCATGCATTTTCATGCATATGTTTGCATTATATTTATTGTTTCTCCCCCTCTTCCCTCGCTAGACATCGAGGCCGACGCTGCTGCTATCCAGTACGACTACAGTGTTGACGACCCCTCCTTCGTGCCAGAGCAACCAGGCAAGCCCCCCCTTGATCACCAGATATCGCCTATTCCTTCTCTCTACTGCTTGCATTAGAGTAGTGTAGCATGTTACTGCTTTCGGTTAATCCTATTCTGCTGCATAGCCTGACATTGTTGCTACAGTTGTTACCCTTATCTGCAATCCTAAATGCTTAGTATAGGATGCTAGTATTCCATTAGTGGCCCTACATTCTTGTCCGTCTGCCATGCTATACTATCGGGCCGTGATCACTCGGGAGGTGATCGCGGGTATATACTTGCATACATATTATACATGATACATGTGGTGACTAAAGTCGGGTCGGCTCGTAGAGTACCCGCAAGTGGTTTGGATGAGGGGGCTGAAAGGACAGGTGGTTCCACCCCGGTAGAGGTGGGCCTTGGTTCCCAACGGCCCCCGTCTGTTACTTTGTGGCGGAGCGACAGGGCAGGTTCAGACCACCTAGGTGAGAGGTGGGCCTGGCCCTGGTCGGCGTCCGCGGTTACTTCAAAATAACACGCTTAACGAGATCTTGGTATTTGATCTGAGTCTGGCCACTGGCCTATACGCACTAACCAACTACGCGGGAACAGTTATGGGCACTCGACGTCGTGGCATCAGCCGAAGCCTTCTTGACATCAGCGACTGAGCGGCGCGCGCCGGGTTGGACTGGAACGCCTACTCTTGTATTAGGGAGGCTAGGTCTGCTTCCGGCCGCGTTTGCAACGTGCAGGTGTGCAATGGGCGATGGGCCCAGACCCCTGCGCCATAGGATTTAGACCGACGTGCTGACCTCTCTGTTGTGCCTAGGTAGGGTTGCGACGTGTTGATCTTCCGAGGCCGGGCATGACCCAGGAAAGTGTGTCCGGCCAAAGGGGATCGAGCGTGTCGGGTAATATGGTGCACCCCTGTAGGGAAGTTTATCTATTCTAATAGCCGCGATCTTCGCTAACAGGACGACTTGGAGTTGTACCTTGACCTTATGACAACTAGAACCGGATACTTAATAAAAGACACCCTTCCAAAGTGCCAGATATAACCCAGTGATCGCTCTCACACAGGGCGATGAGGAGAGGATCGCCGGGTAGGATTATGCTATGCGATGATACTTGGTGAACTTACCATCTAATCTCTTCTACATGCTGCAAGATGGAGGTTGCCAGAAGCGTAGTCTTCGACATGACTAGCTATCCCCCTCTTATTCTCGCATTCTGCAGTTCAGTCCACCGATATTGCCCCTTTACACAGATACCCATGGATATGTAGTGTAGATCCTTGCTTGCGAGTACTTTGGATGAGTACTCACGGTTGCTTTGCTCCCCCTTTTTCCTTTCCTTTCATCCTGGTTGTTGCAACCAGATGGTGGAGCCCAGGAGCCAGACGCCACTGTCGACGACGACTCCTACTACACCGGAGGTGCCTACTACTACGTGCAGGCCGCTGACGACGACCAGGAGTAGTTTAGGAAGATCCCAGGCAGGAGGCCTGCGCCTCTTCCGATATGTATCCCAATTTGTGCTAGCCTTCTAAAGGCAAACTTGTTTAACTTATGTCTGTACTCAGATATTTTTGTTTCCGCTAACTCGTCTATGATCGAGCAATTGTATTCGATCCCTCGAGGCCCCTGGCTTGTATTATGATGCTTGTATGACTTATTTTATTTTTAGAGTTGTGTTGTGATATCTCCCCGTGAGTCCCTGATCTTGATCGTACACGTTTGCATGTATGATTAGTGTACGATTGAATCGGGGGCGTCACAAGTTGGTATCAGAGCCGACTGCCTGTAGGAATCGCCCTTCCACACTCATTGGCCGAAGTTGAGTCTAGACATTGAAAAACTTTTACTAACATGGCTGTGCGACTTGCGGGCCCACGTCGCCATTGGGTGGTATTAGGATCTTTTACTCCTCGTCTATACTCTGGGACTCTGATCTCTCTTCTATTCGGGTTAAATGATTTTACTAACGCTGACTCTAGGTCCTCGTAACTACTTCCACCCGGAGAGCCCCTAAATACAAATGATCGCCTGCTGCACCAGAAGATTCCGAAAATACTCTACGATGTTCTCTCGAGACTTTGCGCCATCACTTTTGCTATTCCCGACCACCGATTAATCCTTATGGATAACTGCTTACACTTTTCGTTCATACCTTCGTTCCCAGATGCCCCTGTTATTACTTGATACCCTGAAAAATTCTTCGATATTTCGAGAATCCTTTGTGCCCACCGCTTTGCAGCTCTTTTCCGCATTAATACCCGTACGGATAATTCCTCGCACATAACGAGTATCCGCCCATCACTAAGTTGTTCATGTGTTTCACAAGGATCTTCAAAAATACTATTTGATCTCCCGAAAATCCTAAAGCAGCTTATTGCTCTTGAAATACTTGCTTGCTTGCATTATGGTTAATCCCATAAGTATAGTAATCTTATTGGCATCGTTTGTCACTATCATTTTGAGTCCATTGATACAATATGTTGCAAATGCTCGCAATCCTTAAACAGATCCTAGAATTCATCCTTCCGGCTCAGACGTCATTTTAACATGTGCTTGATTTCGACCAATCAAATCGCCATCGATTGTACCCCTAAGGCTATTCTACCTATCCATCCCTAATCAGAGCAGCGCTTCTGATCCCTTGTCTTGGAATTCATAATTCCTTTGCAATTGAGCTTTGAGTTAGTCAGTTGTTTCTATAATCTGACCTCCTTGCATTCTTTCTCCCTCTGGTTGAGTACCGATGCTCACATCAGATCCCTTGTGGACCACCAGACCCTTTTGTCAGATTTTATCCGACAACGTCCTTCATATTCAATAAGCTTGTGAGCCATTCCTCGGATACATAATGCCTTTGGTAAATTGTATCCTCTGCTTTCTCAAGCATGCTCTACTATCGAGTTTGTGTTATTTATTCTTGAAATTTGTGGTATATGCTCCTAAGATGCCCCGATGGGTTGAACCTATGCCTTCCTTAATCTATGTGAACCCGAAAGATTTCATGGGTCATACTTATCTGGTATTGCACCAGGTAAAACTTTCAACAACTAATGCCATTTTCGAAAAGCGAGAGGTGAATGAAAGGTTATACATTGAAGAAGTGGGAGTCGACCTTGAACTTGTGTTCATGCCCATGGACCCGATGTGGAACTTATCATGGAAGCTTCTTGCAAAATATTTAATCATTCGGGTAATTCTTTCGGTGTCATTAAATTGGATCCCTGCAGCTATGGTTCCGACCATATTATTCTCCTTTGATCCCATTTCTGGGACAAGTTGAAGTACTTGTCTTCTGCAGGTTAATACATCTATCCAACCTCTATTCTGCTCTACCTTCGAGTATACCCTTAGGTATCTCGAGAATATCACGGAACTACATAACTTCTTATGAGTTCTTCATCAACTATTATTCTCGCCGATTCGAGCGCCCCCCGGGTTATGAGTTAATAGTCACTCGAGAACACCGATAAGTGAATCGATTCAGCACTCCGATTCAATAACAAGTAATTTTCGTGGCTTATGAGTTTAATAATCCTTCAAGTCATTCCTAGCCTGATTGGCTATATCATTATCATGCTAAATTTTAACTGTGCCACCCATTCCTTATTACCGGAGCACATCTTTCGACAATAAGCTAAGCTTACGTCGATTTCCTCGTCTTATCGTTTCACCTCGAACCACAAACTGGATTCTGAGTTTGTGTCGTACCCATGGTTCCAATAACCCTTCGCTTCATTATTCCTTTGGCCTGATGTCGTCGCTTATTGATTACATCTTCATGAAATCTCTCGACAAATGTGTTGTGATCATCATCAACATTCTGAGGTCTTCCAAGATATCTATCGAATTCTTGATGAGAAATACCATCCTTTGGCCTCGATGATTTGTGTTATCATCGACCACTTTATTGCCTTCCGTTCAACACAACTTGTCCGTGTTTTGTGTTATACTTTGAGTTCCTTTCTATCCAGCAATTGTTCTTCTTTACCTTGGAGTATTACCATCTTTTATGTCAGGAATGTCGTGAGAATTTCACCACCTCTTGAGAATTCTTGATACAAGTGATACTTTTCACCATCACAATTCCTTCTTGGTCCCTGTGTTGTTTAATACCGGAATGCCGACAAATGGACTATGATGTGTGAATTCAAAACTTCTAGCAACCCTATTGCTTGTAAGTTACAAATGATAGTTTCTTTCTTCATATGTTGGTTATTGACTCATCATCCTAACATTGATCGGGCTACTTAGTCCATGTTTTGTTATGCACTTTTCGATCAATGTTTATTTGCGAATGTTTCCCTCGGGCATACATCATTATATCATTTGATCTGACAAATGTTATCTCCTTGTTCACATGATTGAGGAAATCCATCTTTTTGGAAGTCTCGATGAATTTTCGCCGAGTCCATCAGCCACCTCCTCACCCTTTCCTTGGTTTAATGATGAACTTTTTGGAACTTGCTTCCATAGTTCATTTCCGAGAATCTTGAAACGCCTGCTCATCAATTTGTGTTGCACCCTTTCCTTCCTAGACATCCTGAGTCTGAGGTATCCTAACACCAATCAGATCTGAATCTCGGTTAGATAGGATGGTTGGAACATATTTCCAAGACTTATAAACATTGGTCTTTATATGGCCCGGTAAGGTGATATCATGCCTAGCACACCTGGCTGGATGACCCATTGTTATAGTTCTTCCTTTTTTTAGCAAGGTTATCCATTCTTCCATGAGGAAATTGTAAGACTTACTCCACAAGCTGTTCCTGATGGATCCTTCGTGTATCCAGAGTTTGAACTTTGCTTGAAGACCATGTCAATGCTATCTCGAAGCATCTCTCTGGTACTCTGATTTTACAATAAACACATTTGTAGCACAATGCTAAATGTTTCTTGATCAATTATCCAAACACCATTGTATGGGTAATGTCATGAAATTTCTCTCCCCTTTCCTGAAGGGTTTTCTACTTTATATCCTGCCATGGATATCATACTCTGCTTGTCCTTGGGAAGGGTATACCCCTGGTATATGTGTCAAACACATTTTCCTTTCCATTGTTCTGTTTGATCTGATGATCACATTTTCCTTTCCATTGATTTGTTTAACCTTCCTTGTGATCCATATGATCTAAGCAGTAATGTTCTTCTGCTTATGTAAATACCTTGGTGTACAGCCGTGTCAGTAAGACTGTGTTGCATTTGTCGATAGCATTCTGGTAACCACGATGGACGAGAACCTTGCCTATTGGTCCGCCTCGTTCAACGAGCAGAAAATGGTTCTCTTCGTCCCTCGCCCTTGGTATCGATGTTGTTGCCGACATAACTGACAGGCTACCCTCTGACATGCCTTGCTATCGTGACCGTGCAAGATGTCAGCCCCCTTTCAACTTTAAACCACATGGTGGGCCCATAACCCACAGTTCCACAAGATCGAAACCTGACTCTCATATACACCCCCGATTTCCAAAGCTATTCCTCGCGCATGGCCTCGTATGTAATTCACGAGCCACCTTCCGAGAGATCATCAATTCTGGTATCAGACACAATACTTATTCCCGTTGCTTTGAACACCTTTCACGCCCTGTTTCAGGCATCGAACGATTACCTTCCCGCTTGAAACTTCCCATGATACCTTCTTACTTTGCTCTCGATATTTTCTTAAGTTTCAATTCGAGAGTTACTTTTCTCCACCTTCCCCGATGTTATCGACCAGATAGTCAACCTTGCAGAGGTCTGTTCCCCCGGAATGCTCACCCTTTATTCTTTCGTAAGTACGATGGATTTCCCGAAGAAAGGATGTTGACCTCATCATGATGACCTGAAGCAAAGAAATGAAGACATCAACATAATGGATCGACCTCTTCGAGAAGAGCAACCAAGACCAAGAAGATTCGTTAGAATTTCGTAACCAGATCTTTCCCCCTTACTCCACCTCTTAAAATCTCGGGACGAGATTTCTTGTAGTGGAGGAGAATTGTGACGCCCGGATAATTAAGCTATAGTAATTCCCTATTAATGATGGCACGTCACCACAATTACTGTTGTTGATCTCACGTTAGTTCGAAACCGATTCAAATTCAAATTTGAATTAAAGGCAAACATCAAAGTTTTCAAACATTAAAAATAAAATGTTCCGGTTGTGCCAAATAATGCATAGGTAATCATGGTGGAGAAACCACACTTTTATAGGATGCTTAAATACTCTAAGATGAATTAAACAGTAGCAAAAACTATTATTTACATACTTTTAAATAATAATTAATTATGAAACTATTTTACTTTGGGTAGCAAAATTAATGTGGCAGTGGCATAATTGGTGACATCAATTTAGGTGCCACTTTGGTATATTGTTAACACTAGAATAAACAGCAACTAAGAGAAACAGAAAATAAATAAAGTAAATAAAAGAGAAAAGAAAAGTAAAACAAAATTGAACAGAAGACCCCCCTTTTTGCTGGGCCTCGGCCCAGCCGGCCGGCACAGCCGACCACCCCGCACGCCTGGTGTACTAAGGCCCCGCGACCCCCCGACCGTAACCTATTCCCCCCCCCCCCACGATCCCCACTCCTCACACGCCTCTCCTCCTTCCCCGTTCTGGATCTGGGCGGAGCGCCTGACCCCGATGTCCCTCGTCCCACCGCGGCCACCATGCGCCCGACCGCCTAGGAGCTCATCGCACGCCTCATCGTTGAACACTTCCTCGCCCCCGACCACGCGTAGGAGCCAGGACGCCCCCACGACGCCGCCTTGTGCTGGGCTTCCTCCTCGGTCCGCCGCACGCTGCCACCAACTCCGGCCACCCCGAGCCTCCCTCGAGCCTGCTGCCATGCCCTACGGCTCCACTGTGAGCTCCGCCGCGAAATCCCTTTCTCCCCCGTGCTCGATTCCACCGCCTAGCCATCACCCCGTTGAGCAGCGAGCTCCGACCGCCGCCATGGGCGATGAGCACCACGCTCCCGAACCCCCCTCTGCTTGTACGCGCTATGCCAACACGTTCTTGGAGCTCCGTAGAGGCCGCCTGTGCCGTTTGTTCGGTCAACTCCCTCGCGTAGCCCGCTTTTGCTGAGCTCCCGCTCCGGTCGCCGCCTCAGTTCATCGCCGTCGCCGTTCCCGACCATCTCCGATTGAGGTAGAGCCCCCGTTCGACGCGCGCTGCTGCGTGCGTTCGAAAGCATCTGGCCGCATCCAAAATGGTGCCCGGTACGCGTTTTCCGACGTGCTCCGACATGTCGCCGCCGTCGGTTTGGTCACCTGCGTGCCGGCCGTTCGAAACGCCCCGTGGGCCACCGACAAGTGGACCCCGCGGGGATTAACCACTAACCCCCACTGACATGTGGGCCCCTGCCTCTAATTAGGTTAGTTAAAAATAATAAACACAGTTATTAGAGTAGTCACTAACAACCTGGCCCACATACTAATTTTTTATTTTATTTATTTAGAAGCTGTTATTATAAACAGTCACTGACTACTGTGTCCCGCTGGACCCAGTTGGCTAGTCAGCTCTGCTGACTGGGCACTCCCAGTCAGTGACAGGTGGGACCCCCTTGGGCCCCTTTGACTTCGTTGACCAGTCAACTGGTCAACAGTTGACTGGCTAACTCAGCCCCTGCCCCACATGTTAGTCTTAGTAGCACATGTGTGGGTACACTTCTGTGTACCCGTAGTAATTCTACTTTTATTTTCGATTTCAATTAAATTCAGAAAATGTATAAACTTTGAAAATTAATATAAAATAATCCGTAACTCGGATGAAAATACTTTGTACATGAAAGTTGCTCAGAACGACGAGACGAATCCGGATCCGCAGCCCGTTCGTCCGCCACACATCGTTAGCATAGCAAACACGCAACTTTCCCCCTCCGGTTCATCTATCCGAAAACGCGAAACACCGGGAATACTTTCCCGGATGTTTCCCCCCTTCGCCGATATCACCTACTACCGCGTTAGGGCACACCTAGCACCGTTCATTGTCATGTCATGCATCGTCATGCATATGTTTGCATTATATTTATTTTTTCTCCCCCTTCTTCTCTGGCTAGACATCGAGGCCGACGCCGCTGCTATCCAGTACGACTACAGTGTTGACGACCCCTCCTTCTTGCCAGAGCAACCAGGCAAGCCCCCCCCTTAATCACCAGATATCGCCTATTCCTTCTCTCTACTGCTTGCATTAGAGTAGTGTAGCATGTTACTGCTTCAGTTAATCCTATTCTGCTGCATAGCCTTCCATTGTTGCTACAGTTGTTACCCTTACCTGCTATCCTAAATGCTTAGTATAGGATGCTAGTATTCCATCAATGGCCCTACATTCTTGTCCGTCTGCCATGCTATACTACCGGGCCGTGATCACTCGGGAGGTGATCGCGGGTATATACTTGCATACATATTATACATGATACATGTGGTGACTAAAGTCGGGTTGGCTCGTAGAGTACCCGCAAGTGGTTTCGATGAGGGGGCCGAAAGAACAGGTGGTTCCATCCCGGTAGAGGTGGGCCTGGGTTCCCGACGGCCCCCGACTGTTACTTTGTGGCGGAGCGACATGGCAGGTTGAGACCACCTACGTGAGGGGTGGGCCTGGCCCTGGTCGGCGTCCGCGATTACTTCAGAATAACACGCTTAACGAGATCTTGGTATTTGATCCGAGTCTAGCCACTAGCCTATACGCACTAACCAACTACGCGGGAACAGTTATGGGAATTCGACGTCGTGGCATCAGCCGAAGCCTTCTCGACGTTAGCGACCGAGCGGCGCGCCCCGGGTTGGACTGGAACGCCTGCTCTTGTATTAGGGAGGCTAGGTCTGCTTCCGGCCGCGCTTGCAATGTGCAGGTGTGCAATGGGCGATGTGCCGAGACCCCTGTGCCATAGGATTTAGACCGACGTGCTGACCTCTCTGTTGTGCCTAGGTAGGGCTGTGACGTGTTGATCTTCCGAGGCCGGGCATGACCCAGGAAAATGTGTCCGGCCAAAGGGGATCGAGCGTGTCGGGTAATGTGGTGCACCCCTACAGGGAAGTTTATCTATTCGAATAGCCGTGATCTTCGGTAACAGGACGACTTGGAGTTGTACCTTGACCTTATGACAACTAGAACCGGATACTTAATAAAACACACCCTTCCAAGTGCCAGATATAACCCGGTGATCGCTCTCACACAGGGCGACGAGGAGAGGATCGCCGGGTAGGATTATGCTATGCGATGATACTTGGTGAACTTACCATCTACTCTCTTCTACATGCTGCAAGATGGAGGTTGCCAGAAGCGTAGTCTTCGACATGACTAGCTATCCCCCTCTTATTCTCGCATTCTGCAGTTCAGTCCACCGATATTGCCCCTTTACACAGATACCCATGGATATGTAGTGTAGATCCTTGCTTGCGAGTACTTTGGATGAGTACTCACGGTTGCTTTGCTCCCCCTTTTTCCTTTCCTTTCATCCTTGCCTGTGCCTCTTTCGATCTGTATCCCAATTTGTGCTAGCCTTCTTAAGGCAAACCTGTTTAACTTATGTCTGTACTCAGATATTGTTGTTTCCGCTGACTCGTCTATGATCGAGCAATTGTATTCGAGCCCTCGAGGCCTCTGGCTTGTCTTATGATGCTTGTATGACTTATTTTATTTTTAGAGTTGTGTTGTGATATCTTCCCGTGAGTCCCTGATCTTGATCGTACACGTTTGCGTGTATGATTAGTGTACGATTGAATCGGGGGCGTCACACAAACCTAGTCCAAAAACCCCCATCCCCCAACCCATAGAAAAAACCTCGGCCCATCTGTCAAACCAACTACTCTAACCATCTGAACTACTGTATGAATCACAATCGTACTAACTCTACAAGCTAAGCAAGTGCAAATGGGTGCCCAGTGCAAATACCTGCTCCTCCACGGCAGGCGGCGCAACGGGGGCATCGGGATGGACTGCACCGCTCGACGCCGTCACCTTCTGCAGCGATGAAGCGGAGCCTGCCACATCCGCAGCGGTTGCGAGTTTCCCTGCACCGCCGTGGAAGCCGCCGACATCCGCGGTCACCACGCCCTGACCCTGCAGCTCCACCACATCTTCGGCCGGTGCACCAGCGTCGCCACGAGCGTCGGCCATCTGACAGATGGAGGCGATGAAGGTGAGGAAGAGGATGCCGTGGGGGAGAGCGAGACGGTGCGGTGGAGGTAGTGGAGGAGAGCGAGACCACGACGGCGTGCAGAGGAAGACGATGCGGCAGCGAGTGGATTTGGGGGAAAACGGTAGGGGCGATGGAGGTGGTTGCCCTCTTTATATGATGGGATGTTTCGGGCATGTCCATGGACACGTGTGTCAGTGTCAAAACCGACGGATCTCGGGTAAGGGGTCCCGAACTGTGCGTCTAGGATCGATGGTAACAGGAGACGGGGGGCACGATGTTTACCCAGGTTCGGGCCCTCTCTATGGAGGTAATACCCTACTTCCTGCTTGATTGATCTTGATGAATATGAGTGTTACAAGAGTTGATCTACCACGAGATCGTAATGGCTAAACCCCTAGGAGCCTAGCCTATGTGTATATGGTAATGAATGTCCCCTATCCGGACTATGCTCTCCGGTTTATATAGACACCGGAGAGATCTAGGGTTACATGGAGTCGGTTACATAAGAAGGAATCTTCACAGCTGGTCGCCTAGCTTGCCTTCCACGCCAAGGAAAGTCCAATCCGGACACGGGTATAGTCTTCGGCCTTCGTATCTTCACAGCCCATCAGTCCGGCCCAATGAGTAACAGGCCGGACGCCCGAGGACCCCTTAGTCCAGGTCTCCCTCAGTAGCCCCTGAACCTGGCTTCAATGACGAGGAGACCGGCGCGCAAATTGTCTTCGACATTGCAAGGCGGGTTCCCCCTTCTCCGAACTCCAAGATAGTTCTTCGGATGCGATGATTCTATCCGGACCTGTTAGGCACACCACACACAACCGCAGAGAGAATATAATATGTGTACAAATCTAATCTGTTGATAGCTTCTTTACAACACGACATCGCGCTTGTCAGGTCATAATTTTGAACCGTTTTTCTTCTGCCATCCCACGTTTCGAGACGCGGTTGCTATTGGCACGTCTTGTCGAAACAAAGATCGTGTCCCCTTATTGCGGGATTCTCATCAGTGCGGGCATGGGTAGCTCAACCGTGCCGTTTATACAACCCTTGGGAACAGGCGAATCGTAAGGCGAGTGAGGAGGCGTTTAATATTTGCTGCCTTTATAAGGGGATAAGGATTCCCCCTTCCTCTTCTCACACTCTCTCTCTGTCTCCGCCTTTCTGATCTCATGCTCCAGCCCCCAAGTTCTCATCTCCTTTCCACTCAAGCAACCATGTCCGGATCCGGTGGTCAGGGCAAGTGGATGGTCTCCTCCGTCAAGGAGGAGGACATTACTGAGCTCCGGGCGGCCGGATATTTGGCGAAGGAGATTGCCCATCGTCTGCCAGTCGAGGGACAAGTCGTTCCCACGCCGGAGCCCACAGAGAGGGTAGTGTTCACCCCTCATTTCTTCCGCGGGCTAGGGTTTCCACTCCACCCTTTCGTCCGCGGGCTGATGTATTATTACGGGATAGATTTTCATGATCAGTCCCCGAATTCCTTCCTCAACATCTCGGCGTTTATCGTCGTGGGCGAGGCCTTCCTCCGCATCCAACCCCACTTCGGGCTGTGGCTCAAAGTCTTCAACGTGAAGTCGAAGGTGGTGGACGGCCAGCACGCGGAGTGCGGAGGAGCTATGGTGAGCAAGCTTCCCAACGTCTCCTGGCCGAAAGGTATTTTTGTGGAGACGGTGAAGGAGTGGCAGAGACAATGGTTCTACATCACAGAACCCCGCGGCACCACCTGGGCCGCAGCTGCCGAATTCCGCTCCGGTGCTCCCATGCGGCTCACCTCTTGGGTCGAGAAGAGTCCGGACTGGTGTTCGTCTGATGAGTTGATAGCGTTGCAGACGCGCGTCCAGAGCATGATAGCCAAGAACGTCAAGCTCGTCGATGTAATCTAGGTGATGCTGGTTCGCCGGATTCTTCCATGCCAGCGCAGAGGACGACCTCTGTGGGATTTTGACCCGAAGAAGCATCGGACCCTGGTGAGGCTCTTCGAGACCACCCACGAAGATGCCTGGAGGTTGCTCTTTAAGGGAATGAGAAACCGCCGGCCACGGATTCAGACTGTGGTCACGACTGTAAACACCCCGCCAGCGAGGTATGTTACTTTTGACGCATCCCCGACTTAAATGTTTCGAGGATGATGTCTGAGATTTTATTATTGCTCCCTCAGGACTGGATGGAGAGGGCAAAGCGGATCTAGTGTCCGGCTCCGCTGCCCGAAGAACCGGTCATCCCGTGCCTGGCAAAGATGCTGGTGCCGGCGCCGTATAAGGCGCTGGAGAAGAAGGCCAAGGGGGCCAAGAGTGGCCCCCGTCGCAAGGGCACTTCGGACGTGACGTCCGAAGACGACGAGGCCCATTCCTCTGTCCCCGAGGACAATGAAGAGGAGGAGGAGGAGGAGAACAACCCTCCCCCCGAGGCGAAGAAGAAGAAGAGGGCGTCTTCGGTGCGTGTGGATGCGGAGACGCCAAGAAGGGGAAAGACGTCCCAGCAGTCAACACCGCATGGGATGTCGACCGTAGTCCGGAACGACGCCCCCGTACTAAGCCCCGGGCTGCTTCGTAAGTGACGTGGCTTGCTGGTGCGCACATCCGGCCCTTTCTCTCCGTTTATCTTTGCCATAGTTTAACTGTACTATTGCAGTCCGGCCCGTGACCTTGTCCAGCGATCCTCATCTGAAGGTTCGTTGGCTCCGTCGGAGATGGCGAGCCAGTCGCCACCGCCTGCTTACTCCCCCGGGGCCAGGGACGACACCGAAGTGCTGTCCCGGAGGGCTGATCCGAACCGGGGAGGATCCCAGGACGCTGTCTGGGAGGCGCCACGAGGAGAAGCCTCCACTGCCGGACACATGGAGAAGACGATCCCCATGGAGACTGGCGAAGAGGGCCGCATCCAGTTTGGCCCTCAGCCGAATACGATTTTGGAGACCCATATGGCTCCGGAGTCGGGCGAGCAGCCCCCTTTGAAGGAGGGGGGGTGCGCCGCTTCCGCCGGTGGTCCCTGTCCATCCAGGGGCGCCGGACAACCTGAGGAGGCACTACGAGGCGCCTCCGTTATGGACGAGCACCGTGTCCTTATGGGCGCGGTGATTGAGAAGGTTCAGTCCACCAAGAGTGGACTGAACGAAGCCTCCAGCAACCTGTTGATAGGTTTCGAGGTAAGTGACATAGAAAGAGAAAAAAAACCCTGTAGTCAGTAGCCCCTGAGACACTGTCCGGTGTTCGGCGAGAAGAACCGGACAGAGGATCTATTGTAGGAGACTAACGTAGCATGTATGCATAAGCAGGCTTCGCTGTTGGCCGCAACCTCGCATGCTGCCGAAGTCTCTGAATTGAGGCAGAGGCTGGAGCGGACCGAGAACGAGCTCGGCGAGGTCAGGGTTCGGCTCCAGGAGAAGCAAGGTGAATAACGACTTGCTGTATGTTCGGAAAGCATAGGCGATGTATGTTGACTGTAGTGTCGTAATATGTGCAGGAGCCGCGACCGAGGGCGAGGCCCTAAGGAAGGCCCTGGGCGAGGCCGAGGAGAAAGCTGTCCAGCAGCAGGCCGCTCGTAAGAAGCTCAAGGCCCGGGTCAAAGAAGTCCAACAGGAGCTTCAAGATGCGGTGAAAAAATGTGAGACCTTGGAGAATGATGCGTCGGCTAAGGAGGCCGAACTCACCAAGGCTCGTCAGAGCGCAGAGACCGCATGGAATGAGGCCCAGGCCACCCTCCAGGAGATCCAGGAGGACAAGAAGATCACGGCGTGTAAGGCATTTAAGATGCAAAGCAAGTATGCGGAGAAGCAATACCTTTTACTAACCCGGGTTCGGAGTTCCCCAGGGGCTTTTGTGGATCTACCACGCAGCGTATCAGACGGTGCAGAGTTCTACCGAGCCGAAGGAGGAGGTTCTATGGAGAAACTATTCTGGTCGCAGTACGCGACGCCAGAGCATCCTGTGTCCTTCACCGATCAGCTGAAGCAGCTGGTGGAGCTGCACAGGGTGGCCGAACTAGCCATGAAGGATTTGACAATCCGGCTATGGCCAGCCGAAGCTATGCTCGGCAGCTACTTCGGACTCGTGAGGCGTCTGGTGGAGGCCTGTCCGTGGCTGGACGTCATCAAGTGCTCCGCCTGTATTGAAGGTGCCCGTATGGCCTTCGCTCGCTGCAAGATGTGGTGGGCGAAGATGAACGCTGTTGAAGTTGCCAACGGGCCACCGGAGGGCAAGGAGCACCGCACACACGAGCGATATTTCGCGGATGTCATAGAGGGGTCCCGACTTGTGGCGGCGCAATGTTCGCAGGACATTCTATTTGAATAAATGTATTCATGTTGCCTTTGCCTTGTATTATGGGAACAAAGCCGGTGTTTGTAAAATAATTTTATTATGCTTTCAATTGTTTCCTCCTGTGCGGCCGTGTTATTTGTAATCTGAGGGTTGGCCAGTCGTCGGCTTCTGCCCTCACGTAGGTAGTACGGAGGTGTTCGGGATGGATTCTAAACAATCTTGATCCAATTATATGGTCCTTTGGAGGAGTTGTTTAGCGCAACGAACAAGGCAATTGGACTGTACGGCTTGAACGCCCTCACTTAGCCATAGGAGTTTTATAATTAAGCAAGTGTGCAGCCCCTGGTCCAGGCCAGGGTGCTGTCAGCATGTGATCGGGAAGTACCGATCCTTCGCATTACGCGGAAAAGATCTCCAACGATTTTGTAACCCTCGAACAGCTGACCGGCTCTTGTCGTATCATGACAGTCAGTTTTCGGCTTTCTCTACTGAGGTGCTCATCTTGTCAAGGCCAGGGCACAATCGCAGTAGTTCTCCCTTTACTACCCTAGCTGATAGAGCGGAACGTAGGGTAGCAAGCACAGGAGCCAGGCAACCCAACTATTGACCAAAGACATGATTCAGAGCCAATGAATATAATGCTGAATTCGGGGTGCCGAACTTATATATAAGAAGTGTTCGGACTTTGCAGCCGTATTGTGGGGCGACAAGTAGCCCCTGGCGAATATGAAACATACAGAAGAGTATCGATGCAGCAAATAAGCAGATCGAAATAAAACGGAGTAAGAAGCGAAAACCACAGAAACTGGGCAACGAGCCATTTTTATTATAACTGGATGGATACGTCAAGGTGTATCCTGTACAGATGGTGCGAAAAGTATCCGGGCTATTTAACATGCCGGAATCAGTAGGGCGCAGCGTGCGGGTCCTGAGAAATAAGTATGAATACCGTCAAGAAGAACGTATAAAGGTTACCCTACACACCTGTGTCGTTTGCCTCCGTTGTATGCCAATCCTTCTACAAGACTTGCGATCAGGCCCGCGGAAAAAGGGACCTGAAACAAGAAAAAGGTAAAAGTATGTGTGTCCGGGGTCTGTCTGGCCGAGCTGTAGACCCCGGGTTATCTTGTGCCTCCGTCGATGTCCATGGAATTTTGAGTGCGTAATTGTGTACGCGTGGTACGCATGCCACTACCTCATTGGGACTGGGATGGAGGCCGAATTGCTAGTCGAGCTCTTGACGAGCCGCGCCGTCCTGTTGCAGTGTAGTCCGGGACCTCTTGATGATGTCCGAGGGCTCAGCAGCCGTACTATGGTGCTGCTTGAGAAGGCCACTCTGCACTTCTGCTGCTAGGGCGGCGGTGTGCTCCTCTGTTTGGAGGGAGCGTTCCATATTGCCATTGACTGTTATGATGCCGCGTGGACCGGGCATCCTGAGCTTGAGATAAGCATAGTGTGGCACTGCGTTGAATCTAGCAAACACGGTTCGTCCGAGCGGTGCGTGATAGCCGCTGTGGAAGGGGACGATATCGAAGATTAACTCTTCGCTTCGGAAGTTGTCCGGAGAACCAAAGACCACCTCCAGCGTGATTGAGCCTGTACAGCGGGCCTCTACGCCTGGTATGACTCCTTTAAAGGTAGTCTTTGTTGGTTTGATTCGCGAGGGGTTAATGCCCATCTTCCGCACTGTGTCCTGATAAAGCAGGTTGAGGCTGCTACCACCGTCCATCAGGACTCGTGTTAGGTGAAACCCGTCAATAATTGGGTCGAGGACTAGTACGGCTGAACCTCCATGGCGGATACTAGTTGGGTGATCCCGGTGATCGAAGGTGATCGGGAATGATGACTACGGATTGAATTTTGGGGCGACTGGCTCTACCGTGTTGACGTCCCTAAGTGCTCGCTTACGCTCCCTTTTGGGGATGTGCGTACGGTATATCATGTTCACCGTTTTGACTTGAGGGGGAAATTTTTTCTGCCCCCCAGTGTTCGGCTGCCGGGGCTCTTCGTCGTCCTCACTTTGTGATCCCTTTTCTTTGTTTTCAACATTTAACTTGCGGCCTGCTTGAAGACCCAACAATCCCTGTTGGTATGATTGGCTTGCTTATCCGGGGTGCCGTGAATTTGGCACGGACGGTCGAGTATGCGGTCCAGGCTGGAAGGTCCCTCGTTGTTTCTTTTGTAGGGCTTCTTCCATTGGTCGGACTTGGGGCCACTGAATCCGGCGTTGATTATGCTGTCATCGGTGTTGTCGCCATTGCTTTGGGGTTTGTGTCTATTGCGCCGGAGCTTTCCGGTGCTGTTCTTGGCCTCAGTGGGACCTGCCTCGCTGGCTGTGTTTTTACTACGAGCCAGCCAGCTGTCCTCACCCGCGCAAAAGCGGGTCATGAGTGCCGTAAGGGCTACCATAGACTTCGGCTTTTCTTGGCTGAGGTGGCGTGCTAGCCATTCGTCACGGATGCTGTGCTTGAAGGCTGCTAGGGCCTCGGCATCCAGACAGTCAACAATCTGGTTCTTTTTGGTTAGGAACCTAGTCCAGAATTTTCTAGCTGATTCTCCAGGTTGTTGAACTATGTGGCTTAAGTCATCGGCATCTGGTGGCCGGACATAAGTTCCTTGGAAGTTATCGAGGAAAGCCTCTTCCAAGTCCTCCCAGCTGCCGATGGAATTCTCAGGCAGGCTGTTTAACCAGTGCCGAGCTGGCCCTTTGAGCTTTAATGGGAGGTATTTGATGGCGTGGAGGTCATCTCCTCGAGCCATATGGATATGGAGAATGAAATCCTCGATCCATACTACGCGATCGGTTGTGCCGTCGTATGATTCGATGTTGACAGGCTTGAACCCCTCGGGGAATTCGTGATCCAGTACTTCGTCTGTGAAGCAGAGAGGGTGTGCGGCGCCTCTATATCGGACCGCGTCATGGCGTAGCTCTGATGGAGTCCATCTGCTGTATTCGGCCCGGGCGTGGTTAGGTTTATCACGTCCGAATAGGTAGCCGTCGTCGTGCCTCGAGACACGCCCTCGCGATCCGTAGATCGATCTTGTATGTCCTGCTCTATCGTCCAGGATCTGCCGGAGGTCGTACGTGTGACCCCGAACTCTTCCGTCTTTATTTTTACGAGGCGGTCGGGCAGGCTGCTGTTCGGCCTGAGTTGCCGCTTTATCCCGGCCGTGGGCTGGCCGGTCGGCCGCCCTGTCTCAACCACGTGGTGGTCGTTCCGCATTACGCGAGGGAGATGTGTGCTCCGGTGCTTCCTCGTCGAATTGAGGTAGCAGTCTGCGTTTCGGGTAGCTCTTGGCTGGGCGCCTGAGGCCGTATTCTTCGGCTGTCAGGACATCAGTCCATCTGTTGACGAGCAGATCTTGTTCAGCTTGAAGCTGCTGCTGTTTCTTTTTTACGCTCCTTGCAGTGGCTATGAGCTGAAGCTTAAAGCGCTCCTGCTCGAGAGGATCCTCAGGCACGATGAAGTCTTTGTTGCCAAGGCTTGTCTCCTCCTCGGAGGGTGGACGGTAACTATCGTCCTCCGAGTCATCTTCCATGGCCTGTTCGCCGGGGTTGTCTTGCCTGCTGTCATGTTCTTGTTCGGATGTAGCCCCGACAGGGTCTTCATTGTTTTCGGCGTCGCCCGGAGTACTATTTTCTCCGGTGCCAGTGTTGCCGTCCTTTGATCGACGGGGCTTAGAGCGGCGTTTGGGCTGCCGGCGCTTGGACTGTGTCTCCGAGGTTTTATTTGCATCTGGCTCTTCTTTGTCGTCGCCAGATCCTTTGGGTGTGTCAACCATGTACACGTCGTACGAAGAGGTGGCCGTCCAACTTCCAGTGAATGGCGGGTCTTGGCCTTGCTCCTGATTGGCATCGTCGTCCATACCTTCGATGTCTTCGGAGCCATACTCAAGCACGTCAGTTAAGTCATCAACAGTGGCTATGAAGTGGGTGGCGGGTGGGAAGCCAAATTCTCCATCATCAGCCGAAAGTTCAAACCGAACATAGTTCGGCGACGAGTCATCCGCCAGGGATAGGTTTTTAATGAGTTTAGTAGGTCGCCCATGGGCGAGTGTTGGAAGACATCTGCGGCGCTGAACTCGAGAATCGATAACCGATCAAACTCGGCGTTCGCGGGCGCGCGCGGTTCGGAACTCCCAGCCGGATATGAGTCCGGCATTCCGTTATCACAGATGTTGCATGAGGCAGAGTCCATATGCGGCTCCAACACCGCGGACTCGGTGGCCTCGGATGGCGCAATCTGCTCCGGCCTTAAGGTCATTGCAGCAACAGGAACCATCTCCTGGATGTGATCCGGTGACAGATTTAAGTCATGTTCATCGGGGGGAGCGGTCGCCGCGGTCTCGAATCCGGTGAAGATCAAGTCTCCACGGATGTCTGCGACGTAATTCAGGCTTCCGAATCTGACCTGATGGCCAAGGGCGTGGCTATCGACCTGCTCCAGATGGCCAAGCGAGTTGGCCCACAGTACGAAGTCGCGAACACAAAGGTTTGTCCGGGGAGGAAGGTTTCTCCCTGGACAATGTCATTACTGACGATCGAAGGGGCCATCGAGCCCTTTGCTGACGGCACAGTGGAACTCTCAATGAAAGCACCAATGTCGGTGTCAAAACCGGCGGATCTCGGGTAGGGGGTCCCGAACTGTGCGTCTAGGATCGATGGTAACATGAGACGGGGGACACGATGTTTACCCAGGTTCGGGCCCTCTCTATGGAGGTAATACCCTACTTCCTGCTTGATTGATCTTGATGAATATGAGTGTTACAAGAGTTGATCTACCACGAGATCGTAATGGCTAAAACCCTAGGAGCCTAGCCTATGTGTATATGGTAATGAATGTCCCCTATCCGGACTATGCTCTCCGGTTTATATAGACACCAGAGAGATCTAGGGTTACATGGAGTCGGTTACATAAGAAGGAATCTTCACAGCCGGTCGCCTAGCTTGCCCTCCACGCCAAGGAAAGTCCAATCCGAACACGGGTATAGTCTTCGGCCTTCGTATCTTCACAGCCCATCAGTCCGGCCCAATGAGTAACAGGCCGGACGCCTTAGGACCCCTTAGTCCCGGACTCCCTCAACGTGCTACCCCACGACCGCGGTCTTGCATGCGCCCACGTATATGAGGCCCCACTCGTCAGCTAACGGTCAAAGGCATTGACCCGACGGCAACGTCCGTTATAACCAGTTATCAGGGATTCGGGCAAGGGAGTGGGAAAAAGTGAGCAAAAGTTAACAGAGTGGGGATGAATGAGTAGAGCTAAGGAACCAGGGGCACAGAAATAAAAATCCCTAAAGTTAAATGATCAAACAGGGATTAGTAAGAACAGACCAACAAACAGATCATCTAGTTAATCTAACAGACTGTGCGATTTTCCTAACCCTTAAACTAAATGACTAATGTTGGATAAATGAGACTAACACATAGATCATCTAACTAATGTAACCAGCGTGTGATGTGCTTGGACCTTAAGCTAAATGACCAAAGCATGGACTAATCCAATAACACCAGCCCCCGCCAAATCTGCCCCTCCCTCTCTCCTCCACAAGCCCCACTAATAAGCACAAAGAAATGAAACGAAAAAAAACACCAAGCACCCATATGTGTAGATGAGAACAAAAATCACAGCCCTAGTAGGATGCAGCCAAGGAAGGAAAGGCACATGGCAGCAAACAAATAAGGCAGAAAAGAAAACCACTAAAATCCACCCACAGGATAACACTCTGCCTCCACCAATAGAAGAAACAACAAAGGAACACACTCATTTGTTAGCATGCACACCCACACGGACGAGACGCACGATATATCAACAACAAATACACACAGATGCACGAGCACTGGCCTAGATATGCAAAGGACCAACAGCTTAGAGAAGAAGTAGGCGAGGGGTCAACCTGCAGTTCCCTGGACATGGACGAAGACATGAAGGCCGCCACGGATCCAACAAGATCAACCAAAATAAGGAGCACCTGACATTCCAAAGCAAAATAAATGTCGACATCACGGCTCAGCTGAAGTAGATGATGAAAACCAGGTCAAAATGGAGGTTTACCCACAGGTCGATGAGCTCAGTAACAGATCCGGACCAGCGATGGGAAGAACTACAGATCTGCAGGCAAAAGAGACCCAAAATAAATCATAACTGACCTATCCAACAGGGAGAAAGCACAAGCGACGGTGGGAATCACCTTAGCCAGCGTCATGGCGGGACAATTCCATGGACCAGGCAACAGAACGGCAGGGGGAAATGCATCAAGCAAAGTGTTATTCACTTGTTCTACAAGAAAAGAAATAATTAAATGCTTGGGAGAAATGGAAGAATTAAGAACAGACCACATTCTTGCTCATGATTCATGAAAAAGGCACTATCTACACTACCAATTTAAAGAAATAAACTTGCATCAGTTGGGAAACAACGAATGTGTATAGTCCAGTGCAGAAGATATTACTTGCAAACAAAAAAAAGAAGAAAAAAATTACAGCCAATAAATGTATTGCGTGTAACTAAATAGATTTTAGTAAAACAAAGCTGGTTCTCAGACAGCGCACTGTTAGTATCATCTCCAAGCAATATCATAGTATGAGAGAGAGTACCTGTAGGTTGTAGAGTGCCACAAGCGAACGGTGCCATCCTCTGAGCCAGTAATTATAGTAGGTAGTTCTGGATGGAAACAGACAACAGACACATTGTGTGCATGTCCTTCAAGTGTTTGAACACAGCTCTTGGTTTGGTAATCCCAAACCTGATCCAAAAAAATTAAGTAATAAGTCAGATCAATCCCAATATACCCTCACAATAGCACAATTCATCGCAGAAGACACGCCTTTGCAGTCTGATCATCAGATCCAGTAATTAAAAATGGTTGATCACCACTGGTGAAGTAATCAGCATAGTTCACGCCTTTTGAGTGGCCATCTAATGTGAAGTTAGGATCAGGAGAACCAATACTCCATATCTGAAGTTCACGTTGAATATTAGGATATCAAGCAGGGTACAGACCAAGATACAAAACATGACTCAGTTTAACCAGCATCTTTTTGAGGAACAATTACCAATGCATACATACAAAATATTTTCTTTTCCTAAACCAGTCCATATTCATCTCCTTGTGAAACCAATTGATCATGTTCTTTATAGCATTCAACGGCACAGGCTCCCTTCTGGATTAAAAAAAATGATATGATGCGAACCCACTGTCTCCCCGATAATACAACCACTACAAATTATTAATGAGGAAATTAGAAAAGGCAGGGATGGGGATCTGCTATACCCGGGGCGTGCAGAGGTAGCAGAGGCGGAGCTCCTTCTTGTGTGTGTGCCGGATCTCCTTGTCCAAGGCCGACAGCAGCGATCTCGCCAATCAAACCCTGGGTCAGGGCCACGGGAGGTGGAGGCGAGGCATGCCAGCCGAGATTTTTAAAAGGGAACATAGAGCAGCATGAGCATGAGGCATAGAAAAAATGGGGTCACCTTAAGATCAAGAATCAATGGCCCTCACTCAGTTCAAATCAGAAGGAAAGAACCACTATTATTGATTAGAGTTATTCTTAATTAGGCAAAGCACTACAACACGGGATCCTAAGCTACAGTTGAGGCATACAAAACTATAAGTGTCCGTTCTTTTCATATATAAATAACCTTTAGTATCTCAACCAGAACCAAAGCAAAAAAAATCATGGTTAAGTAACCAGCAAAGGAAGAATGAACCTTTTGGAATTTTAAAGTAGCAAGACATGAAAAGTTCTTTTTTGCCTTCAATATTACACACAGTAGGGGAGGTAGCTGCGGTTTTATTGCACAGTGGGCTCAAATTCGCCTTTCCTCGATCATATAACCTACCCCCATCATCTCTTATCACCAGATCAATCTGTTTATATAGTAGAGCTGCCCTGGTTATCACTCAACAAGAATGACCATCCAAGGACAACAACAAGTATCACTGGATCAAAAAGGATTCTAGAGACAAGAGGGAGGATCCAACTTGATACCCACAGGTGCCTCGACTGCTCAAAGGCACACTTATTTCAGTGACGGTTAATCATCATCGCCCTAGCAAGAATGGCTTCCGACTGATGGGGCACGTGATTAACACGCGGTGGCACGCGTTTTGGACTACTATTCATTGCGACAGTGTTAGTTTTTGATCTGGCGGCCCAAATTGTCCCGAAGCGAGATCTGACGGACGAAAACGCATCAGGAAAACGACCCGACGGCCGAAAGTGCCTGAACTCTGAGGAGCCAGGTAAGGTGCTTTGGTTCTAATTTCCGGATGGATCAGCAGATCAATATGTTCTTATGAGGGTGAAACTGCCCTGGTTATCACTCATCAGAAATGACCATCTAGGGACAAAGCCACTAAAATAAGAACGTGATCAAAATGGCTCAAAGAAATGAGGGAGGATCCAAATTAATATCCACAAGTGCCTCGATTTCTCGAGAGCATGCCTATATCAGCCATAACTGATCACCATAGCCCTGGCCATGTCCCATTCAATAGCCGAAGCAGGGCAGGGGAAAATGGAGCTCACCGAGGGAAGTTGTAGCTGAGGCAGTACTCAGTGGACGCCGGGGTTGCGCCTGAACGCCGTCCAACTGGCGAGGAACAACGTCGGAGTTGCGCCTTGCACCGTCCCGCCGACAAGCATGAACACCACTAGCACCGAAGCGGCCAAGGAGGCGATGTGTAGCACATCTAGGAGCACCATCAGGGGCGGAGATGACCGGGGCCTAGTCAGTTCTCTTTTAGCTGCAATCAAGGATAAGATTTGTTAGAACATTCTTGTGGTCAAAACTTATCATCATATGCAAGCAATGGGCCTATCTATTAGCTGCTTGTAGTGCCGAAGGTAAAATCAGAAGGCCTTTTACTGCTACCTTGCATGAAGAGTTTCTATTCACACATGTGTACTGCTATATGAACCTGCACATGCTGACTAATTAAACAACAAAAGCTACTGAGATGCGAACTGACTTTTCCCATGGCCAACGGCACCTCAATATCACTGATCCGATGTTGCCCCCGGTCCAGCGAACATAGGTTCACAATTTTATTAAAGTTACTAACAGCAAAATACTGACATATAAATGATGCTAACTTATGGAAGTCATAGCCCAGCTGACAGGCAATGAATCCAAAGAACAACATCTAATGGTTTCTTGAGCAACGAAGCGTAAGAAACAAATGTTGAATCCATATAAACGACCACCAGCAGCAGACCACAGAAGTAACTTTTATGGATCAAAGAGAAACACGGATAAAATAAGAAACATGGTAAAATGCTAAACCGACAAACAAGAATTGTGTGCACCTTCTATCTAAATTCTTTGAGGGTTCTGACTTTAAGGGACCACATAGAAGCATGGTAGTCCCGATTAATGTAATTTAAACCATGGTGCTGGGTAATCACAGAGGATTTATATAGGTGTATTTATAGCAACAGTAGGGCAAGATATTGTGGAATCGAACTCTGTAAATTGCTATTTGACATGAGACCAAGCATCGACATAAAACATATAAGGCATGCTCTCCTATAACTGAAGCGCATCCATCTAGCAAACTAAAACACCCACCAACCTAATTAGTTTCAGGTCTGCCTCGAGCCTCTCATCCTTCCCAGCACCAACAGCGTCACGGAGGCACTAAGTGCTGTCCTGGATCGTTGTGCACATGCCCTGCACCAGGTCTGGCGTCATTCGGTGGGGCGGGTCGCCAACATCTGGTTATGAAGTATTTTCATATTGAGTGATGGAAAAGGAACATATTTCAGTAGTACACCACATTTATAAGGCATCTTCTGGATTTGACACGCATGAATCATGTAGCAAAAAAAATAATAATACACGGTTATAGTTTGAAACTACGAAACTACATTTCCTTGAAAAACCTACTTAATTGAAATATTTTAGAAGCAACATCAGAGATATATATAAATGAAGAAGCATTTCGTAAGCAACATTAAAACCTTCATATAAAAAAAGAAACATGGCAAAATGCTCAATAATTGGTAAGATGTAACCACAAATGGTGTGCAACATCAAGTACATTCCGTACCAACTGGGTTAAAATTAGTGCATGAATTGCACAAATATATCATAGGAGATGGACAGGGGAAGAAGGAATGGATGTTTACCCGGTGGAGGCGTGTGACTACAGATGGCGGCACATGATGGCAGCACCATAGAGCGTGTCCCCCCTTGTGTCACCGTCAATGGTCAGCTGCTGACGCTGACTCAAGAAAGCCAGTATCACCTTGCCCCGCCGCTCCCTCCTGTGCGCATCCCATCTTGCTGTGGTGCTGGTAGCGCGCCGCCTGCCACAACGACCACGCTCCGCCTCTCACTCCTGCGTGCAGCACATCTTGCACAAATTACACAAATTAAAAACTATGGTACAAATTAAAAAATAAATCAATAAAGATCTACTCCTGGAAACTAAATCAAGCTAGCCATGCACAGTTCATCTCAAAATAGGAACACATATCCTGGAGCTTGATTACCAAAATCCAACCAGAGATCCTCATAGCAGAGGGATAGAAAAGCAAGAAGGCTTGTGAGCAGAAACTACAGTGCAGGGAAGATCAAGTCATATCTTCTTGCCTATGTAATTAATAATCAAAGAAGCAGAAA
The DNA here is from genome assembly GCF_002575655.3 of Aegilops tauschii subsp. strangulata. Lineage (NCBI taxonomy): Eukaryota > Viridiplantae > Streptophyta > Magnoliopsida > Poales > Poaceae > Aegilops > Aegilops tauschii. The sequence continues at coordinate 467,927,983 of NC_053035.3, forward strand.
CTCAATTGGGGGTACAAACCATGGGGATAGAAGTGGTTCTCTTCTTCAAGATGCGCGCAAAGGGAGGCGATCTCGGGCCTGGCCGCCTTGTATATTGTTCTCAGTTATCAGATATTCCTGACTATTTACCAAAGAACATATTTGCACGGTTGTCGTCCTGCTGCGAATATATATGTTATCATTTAATCTCTAAAAGCCTAGCTGAATGAGACAACAGAAAACCTGCTTTTAAAGAAGGCAGGGCACGTTCTTGCCATACAAACATCAACCGTGCTATGGGTTGACTACAATTAGCAAAGGCAAGCAGATACACAAAAAATCTAAACAGTCTGATACATGGCGGACCATATAGCAAGCATGGACAGGGTAAAAACGGCTATTCATTGGATCTAAACAATCTGATGCACAGTGGACTACATAGCAAGCATCGACATGGCTAAAAGTATTATTCAACTACAAATCACATGGCATATATCAAAGACAGATCCAAACGCATAAATCCTGGACAGATCTAGCATAGGCAGGTCCAAGCAAAGGGGGCTCACCTTGCTAGCAGCCGGCTCCTCGGCGCACGTGGCCGGCGCGTCGAGCCGCTCCATGTTTCAAGGTACTAGTAAAAGCTTGTCTTGCTTATTGAGAGGAAGGCATAATGGATCTCTGTAAAGGCAAGGCACCAACACAGGTACACATCACATAGGCTCCTGTAAAAAAGAAACCATGCTTAACAATAACACAAGTGGGAATCAAGCAAATTGCAATATTCATGGCTACTTTTGGGGCAAAATCAGTACATCTTCAGCCGAAGCAAAGAAAACAAACACATATATGCATACAGATGTATCTTAGCTAGCACCTCTACGCATACACGCACATAGAGCAGAATACGACCAACAAGCGAAGCAAGGCAACAAACATGTGCTCTGTAAATATTTAGCTAGATCCAATGCCTTCCTTGGCAGCAAGGTACAAACAAATCAAGAAACACAAAGAAAATCTCTTCTTTGAAACCTAGCTAAATCTGAGAATCTCCTCCACAAGAAGAAAACAAAAATTGCTAATCCCTCTCCTCAAGGTAGACTGCAGCACACAAGATTACATCTCAGAGGGGTAGAATACCAACCTGCGGCTGGATGTCACACCCAGTACTCCATTGTGACTGTGAATCCGTTCCCTAGCATACTGAGCTGCAAAAAAGGGGATCAACAGTGGAGAGAGAGAGAGAGAGAGAGAGAGAGAGAGAGAGAGAGAGAGAGAGAGAGAGAGAGAGACCTGCGGGTTTAGCAGCCGCCGTCGAGGTTAGAGGCCGCGCCAGGGCGGGAAGGATCGCTGGGTGATAATGGTGAGGAGGACGAGCGTCGGGGCCGTGGCGGATGGAGAGGCGAGCGCCGGTGAGGAGGACGAGCGCCGGAGCCGTAGCGGATGGAGAGGTGACCTCCGACAAGGTTTGTGGCGCCCCCATCCTCCCTGGTGCGGTTGACCCGCGGCGCCCACGCCTCCAGCAACCGCGGCACGAATCCGCGGAGGCACGCGCACACCCGGCGACGCCCTCCCTCTCTGGCCGCTTCCTTCACAGCGGGAGGATGGCCTGGGCGAGCGGCAGCGGCGGCCGGCGGGCGTGGGCCTAGGGTTTGGACGGGGGGAGGAAGAGAGGCGAGGCGGGGGAAGAGGAGAGGGGTTCGCGCGAGTGGGATAGGAGCGACGGCTAGGTCATCTCCACGCGAGCCGTCACCTTTTATACACCCCTAGGTGAAATGACGAAAATGCCCTCGGCGGCCACCCAATTTTACAGGCGGTGGCACGACCGGGGCATCACAGCGGTCTCGGTTTTGATCCAACGATCGAGGGCGTTCGGGAGGGGGATTGGACGGCCAGAAACGCATCAAGGAAGAGATCCGACGCCCGAGAGGCCCAAATCGCTGAGAGAGCTCAGGTTTCGACTCGTCTCATCTTTCTGGATTCTCCCGGGGAGTGGAGAGCAGGAAAGGAAGGGCGTGAACCTCGAGGAAGGTGGAGGATTGGTTGATAGGGTTTCATCAGGCTCGACCCACCCACGTCGCCCACTACCGTCGCGATCAATCGTTTTTCACCGAAAACAGACGACACACACATACGTGACGCACACTGCAAGCTGGGTCCGCGGGCAAAGGAGCCCCACCTGTCATTGACTGAAGCACGAGAGCATAACGTGAAGAGGAACGAATGGTTGGATATTTGACATCACTGTAAAAAAGTGCCAGCGAGCGAGACAGATCGTTCGATCCAGAACAAGTGAACGAAGTAATTGCTCTCGAACGGCGGGTACCATAGCGTTGTTTATATGTTCGATAATTCCTGCGTGATGAACGTGAGCTCAACTGACACTCGTGATCATTGCATCCATCTTAGTTTCCCTGAATTATACTCATCTTCGATTTAGTCTATCTATCTTATACTTACTACGATCATCGAAGGCAATGTACCAACCAGTGGTTGGATGGTTAGGTGGACAGTGGTATCATCAGCCCACCAGGGTTCAAGTCCTGGTGCTCGCATTATTCCTGGATTTATTTCAGAATTTCCGGTGACGCACTTTCAGTGAAAAAGAATCATCAAAGGCGCGCATTGCAGCGCCCGTCCATTTTTACAATAGATTGCTAGGCATTTATGACGTGAAAATAAAATTTAAATGAAGTGTGCCTTCAAAGTAGCACATATTGTTTTTTTTACTAGATAAACCGGTACAGGGAATACATAATATATTGAAAGTTGTAATCTAATCGGTTTACAAAAAAATAAAAGAATTTAATTGGTATCTATAATCTATAATACCTAAATAGTTCATTCTCACTATCATATTTCTCTTGACATGCAGCCTATCCACCTAAGCACCCTTGCCACATCATCACTTGCTCTTAATTATTTTGATCATGCATCTCACCACATCAGCATTCTTTAAAAAAAATCGTGTGATTCTACTCTCTGGAAAGCGAAAGAGGCCTCTTTGGTCTTCCCTAACTGAATAGTCGCCCGGGCATCTTCTCGATTTCCGCTTCCATCCTCACTCCGCTTCCCTTTCATGAGGAATTGAGTCGTCCGGACGGGACTCTGATCCGGCTGCCCCACGACATCGACCACTCGACTGAAACGGGTGGAACTCGGATCGAAGTGGCAGCACCAGGCGGAGGAGAAGCCATCAGATGCCGTGGATGGACATGGCACATGAGGAAGCTTGCCGCTGCTCCGCAGGAAGAGGACGCGGCTGTCGCTGCACCCGATTACGGGGAGGAGGAGGCTACCAGGTATGGAGGCCGGTGGCGGAGCTGACCGTGGCTTCCATTAACAGATGAAAATTTGTTCCGCTGAAGAAGTCCAGATCCAAACGATTCTAGATTGAACCTTGGCTCTTGGTTTTTTTTTAAAGATCCAGCATTTGCTGGCTTCATTTGATTTAGAAGAAGCGAGAGGAGTACAAAGCCTGATCAAGTGATCAGTATGAGTTTTTTAAAGAATACAAGAGAGTCAGGGGGGTAGTGAAATCCCCCCCTCCAGCCAAAAAGCTATCTCTCTATCTCCTGACTATATCCCCGAAGGGGGTCTCTATGCTTTTTGCTCCCGCGAGTCGCCACTGTTCCATTGTTCGCCGTACTGCCGCGAGGATGTCGTTTGGGCAGGCTGTCTTCTTCCTAAATATGCAATTGTTTCTCTCATTCCATATCTCCCAGGTGGCTGCCATTATCATGGTCTTGATGCCCCTTTTGTCTTCTTTTTCGGCTCTGGAGATGATGGTGTTTATGGCCGTTCTTGAGCTTACTTGTTCCCCCGCTGTCGGGCGGAGTGAGTTGCAGCATCTCCATTCGGACGCTCCTGCCCAAATTGCTCCCGAGACCGGGCAGTTCCAGAACAGGTGCACCGAAGATTCTAAGTTTCTTTGACAGAATTGGCAGAAATAGGTGTTTGGCCATTGCCTTCTTTGTCGGCGATCATTGCACCATAATCTGTCCAGGTGGAGTAGCCATGCAAAGATTTTGATCTTCCCTGGGGCCCAAACCTTATACTTCGTCTAAAGCAGGAGAGCCTGCTAATGTGAAGTCTCCGGTGTCTGCTCTGACCAGTTGGAAACATGCCCTAAAGGCAATAATAAAATGGTTATTGTTATATTTCCTTGTTCATGATAATTGTCTATTGTTCATGCTATAATTGTATTAACATGTGTGAATACATAGATCGTAATATGTCCCTAATAAGCCTCTAGTTGACTAGCTCGTTGATCAATAGATGGTCATGGTTTCCTGACCATGGACATTGAATGTCGTTGATAACGGGATCACATCATTAGGAGAATGATGTGATGGACAAGACCCAATCCTAAGCATAGCACAAGATCGTGTAGTTCGTTTGCTAGAGCTTTTCTAATGTCAAGTATCGTTTCCTTAGACCATGAGATTGTGCAACTCCCGGATACCGTATGAGTGCTTTGGGTGCATCAAACGTCACAACGTAACTGGGTGACTATAAAGGTGCACTACAGGTATCTCCGAAAGTGTCTATTGGGTTGGCACGAATCGAGACTGGGATTTGTCACTCCGTATGACGGAGAGGTATCTCTGGGCCCACTCGGTAATGCATCATCATAATGAGCTCAATGTGACTAAGGAGTTAGCCACGGGATCATGCGTTACGGAACGAGTAAAGAGACTTGCCGGTAACGAGATTGAACGAGGTATGGGGATACCGACGATCGAATCTCGGGCAAGTAACATACCGATAGACAAAGGGAACTGAATACGGGATTGATTGAATCCCCGACCGTGGTTCATCCGATGAGATCATCATAGAACATGTGGGAGCCAACATGGGTATCCAGATCCCGCTGTTGGTTATTGGCCGGAGAACGTCTCGGTCATGTCTGCATGGTTCCCGAACTCGTAGGGTCTACACACTTAAGGTTCGGTGACGCTAGAGTTGTTATGGGAAATAGTATGTGGTTACCGAAGGTTGTTCGGAGTCCCGGATGAGATCCCGGACGTCACGAGGAACTCCGGAATGGTCCGGAGGTGAAGATCAATATATTGGACGAAGGGTATTGGAGTCCGGAATTGTTCCGGGGGTACCGGGTGACGACCAGCGTGTCCGAAAGGGGTTTCGAAGGCCCCGGCAAGCGTTGGGGGGCCTTATGGGCCAAGGGGAGGGGGCACATCAGCCCACTAAGGGCTGTGCGCCCCTCCCACCCCATCTCACGTAACGTGGAGAGGTGGGGGCGCCTCCCCTAGGGCAGCCACCCCTCCCGGCTTGGGGGGCAAGTTTCCTAGGGGTGGGGGCGCCAAACCCATCTAGGGTTTCCCCTGTGGCCGCCGCCCCTCCCCTAGGGAAACCCTAGGGCGCCTCCTCCTCCCCCCTTCCCCCTATATATAGTACGACTCCATCAACCGCGTTCTTGTAACGCTTCCGATTAGCGATCTTCAAGGGTTTGAAGATGCACTCACTCTCTCTCTCGTTGCTAGCATCTCCTAGATTGATCTTGGTGACACGTAGGAAAATTTTGAATTATTACTACGTTCCCCAACAGTGGCATCATGAGCTAGGTCTATGCGTAGATTCTATGCACGAGTAGAACACAAAGTAGTTGTGGGCGATGATTTGTTCAATTTGCTTACCGTTACTAGTCTTATCTTGATTCGGCGGCATTGTGGGATGAAGCAGCCCGGACCGACCTTACATGTACTCTTACATGAGACTGGTTCCACCGACTGACATGCACTTGATGCATAAGGTGGCTAGCGGGTGTCTGTCTCTCCCACTTTAGTCGGATCGGATTCGATGAAGAGGGTCCTTATGAAGGGTAAATAGCAATTGGCATATCACCGTTGTGGCTTTTGCGTAGGTAAGAAACGTTCTTGCTAGAAACCCATAGCAGCCACGTAAAACATGCAACAACAATTAGAGGACGTCTAACTTGTTTTTGCAGGGTATGCTATGTGATGTGATATGGCCAAAAGGATGTGATGAATTATATATGTGATGTATGAGATTGATCATGTTCTTGTAATAGGAATCACGACTTGCATGTCGATGAGCATGACAACCGGCAGGAGCCATAGGAGTTGTCTTAATTTATTTTATGACCCGAGAGTCAATGTAAATGCCATGTAATTTCTTTACTTTATTGCTAACCGTTAGCCATAGTAGTAGAAGTAATAGTTGGCGAGACAACTTCATGAAGACACGATGATGGAGATCATGGTGTCATGCCGATGACGATGGTGATCATGCCGCGCCTCGAAGATGGAGATCAAAGGCGCAAGATGATATTGGCCATATCATGTCACTTTATGAATTTCATGTGATGTTTATCATGTTTGCATCTTATTTGCTTAGAACGACGGTAGCATAAATAAGATGATCCCTCACAAAATTTCAAGAAAGTGTTCCCCCTAACTGTGCACCGTTGCAAAGGATCGTTGTTTCGAAGCACCACGTGATGATCGGGTGTGATAGATTCTAACGTTCGCATACAACGGGTGTAAGCCAGATTTACACATGCGAAACACTTAGGTTGACTTGACGAGCCTAGCATGTACAGACATGGCCTCGGAACACGAGAGACCGTAAGGTCGAACATGAGTCGTATAGTAGATACGATCAACATGGATATGTTCACCGTTGATGACTAGTCCGTCTCACGTGATGATCGGACACGGCCTAGTCGATTCGGATCATGTATCACTTAGATTACTAGAGGGATGTCTATCTGAGTGGGAGTTCATTAAATAATTTGATTAGTTGAACACATTATCATGAACATAGTCTAAATTGTCGTTGCAAATTATGTTGTAGATTAATAGCTCGCGCTTTAGCTCCCCGTTTTAATACATTCCTAGAGAAAGACTAAGTTGAAAGATATTGTAAGCAATTGTGCGGACTAGAGCCGTAGTCTGAGGATTGTGCTCACTGCTACACAGAAGGCTTCTGTCCTTGATGCACTGCTCAGTGTGCCAACCCCTCTAGCGTCGTCTATGGATGTTGTGAACATCTAGCAGACACGTTCTGATGACTACCTGATAGTTTAGTGCGCCATGCTTTACGGCTTAGAGTCGGGGCTCCAAAAGCGTTTTGAACGCCATGGAACATATGAGATGTTCCAAGAGCTAAAATTGGTATTTCAGACTCATGCCCGTGTTGAGAGGTTTGAGACCTTTGACAAGATCTTTGCCTACAAGATGGGGAGAATAGCTCAGCCAGTGAGCATGTGCTCAGAATGTCTGGGTACTTCAATCGCTTGAATCAAGTGGGAGTTAATCTTCCAGATAAGAGAAGTGATTGACAGAGTTCTCCGGTCACTATCACCAAGCTAACTAGAGCTTCGTGATGAACTATAACATGCAAGGGAAGTTGATCCCGGAGCTGTTCGTCGTGCTTAAGGCCAGAAAGGTAGAAGTCAAGAAGGAGCATCAAGTGTTGATGGTTAACAAGACCACTGGTTTCAAAGAAGGGCAAGGGCTAGAAGGGAAAGTTCATGAATGGCAAGCTAGTTGCCGCTCCAGTGAAGAAACCCAAGAACCCAAACCCGAGACGAAGTGCTTCTATTAGGGGAACTGTCACTAGTAGCGGAACTGACTCAAATACTTGGTAGATAAGAAGGGTGGCAACTTCAACAAAAGTATATTTGATATATGTGTTATTGATGTGAACCTTACTAGTACTCCTAGTAGCACGTGGGTATTAGATACCCGTTCTGTCGAGGATATACCCCGCGGCGTAAACCGGCCGGAAGTTTAACCCGGCCGGACTTGGCGGTTTACTTGAGACCTGGCTGAGACTTCACGATTCACTGGCGACCCGTTTGGACCTGGCGGTTTACGATTCATTGGTAATCCGGCAGGCGGGTCAGAGGAGCGATAAGACCCGGTGGCCCAACGGGCGGTTCATGAAGGCCGGTTCATACTATGGTGGGCCGGTTTAAGAGGAAAGGCGTGAGGAATATTTGTTTTACCAGGAGTTAAGACCTGGACTTGTATCCGGTTTGTATTAGAGATAGACTAGTCCTAATCCTAATAGGACTCCACATGTAACCCGCCCCTTCAACATATATAAGGATGGGCAGGGCTCCCCAAAGAGGGGGCAAGGAAGAAGAAACAATCTCTAGGGCTAGACACTAAGAGCCGGTTTACGGCGACTCCCTCATGAGCGTAATGAGATCTAGCCTCAAACAGCATGTAGGGTTATTACCGGATGATGTTTCCCGGGGCCCGAAGCTGTCTAAATCCTCGTCTTGTGTTGCGTCTCTCGATTCTGCTCAACCCATCTCAAGCTACTACATAGATGCGCTGGCCTCACGACTAAGTCCTCACCCTAGGACATCTGCCGTGACAATTTCACGACAGTTGGCACCCACCGTGGGGCTCGCGCGCGGTGGTGTTGAGTTCTTGAAGGGATCTCTCTCAGGGATCGAGAAACTCGCAATTGAATCGGATGAAAAAGAATCGGCACGGAGCGATCGCATGAGCTACCGGACAACCACACGCAGAGCCGGCAAAATTTGTCAGAATTATAGTTAAACTTTGGAGCTGACAGATACGTGATTGATCAGAGATGAAGAGATTTTAGGGTTTATGTGCGCCGTCCTGTGTGTGGCTCGGCGACTCGCCGAATCCGAAGATTGATCAATATCTGATGCAGCAACCGTCGTACAAACCGAGATGACGTCTACTTCAGCGAGTCATATGTGTCCTGGTCGGATTCTTGGTTAAGGCTGCTCGCTGAATAAACAAAAAACAACAAACAGTGACAGGAGTAACTCCCGAGAGGATTGAATCACTATTGCTGCTACAATCAAGGAAATCACAGCCAAGTACTAGTAGTTGCATGTTTTACGAGATCTATTTGACTTTGGAATAGTACTACAAGTTACTCCTAGCACGTGAGCTTTATTCAGAACAAGTTTGGATGGGTCAACTCCTATTCATCACGTGAAGACACGAGAAATATCAAGTGGAATACTACTTTGATTCGAAGATGGACTTGTCAACCTGCATCCGAGCCGCCGTAGATCCGCGCGATCGCCGAGTTGCGGTGCCGCCGGCACCCCCTGTTGCTACCTGGTTCTGCTCCGACCCGCTTGAGCGCGTCGCTTCCGAGCAGGCCGCACCTCTGTTCCGAGCCGCCGGTTTTCTCCTGCTGCGCCCTTCCTGTGTGGTCGCACCAGGCCGACCCTGCTATGGTCTCAGGCCGCCCGCCGGCTGCCGTGGATGGATCCGCCAGGCTCCGCTTCTGATGTGGTTCGCCGCGGCCGCTGTACATCGGTCGAATTGCCTCCGCCGCTGACGAAGTGTACCACGAGCCGCCCTGCATCTGCTGTGACCCACCGCTCCAAGTTGCCTGCTCAAATCGCCGTAGCTCTGCCTCGCGGCCTCCGTCAAGCTGCCGGGGTTGCTATGTCTCTCTACAAACTGGCCGGCTGCAATGGATGGATCCGCCAGGTGACTTTTCCCGCTTGTGACCCGCCACTGTTGGCCGCGGCTCGCGTTAAGCCGCCGGCCCCCTCCGCGTGCAAGTCGCTGCTTCCGAGCTACCCAAATCCACAGCCGTGCCCCGCGCTATCTCTGACCCGCCGATGTGGCGTTACCCGGCCTTCCGAGCCGCTCAAATCACCAGCTCTGCCCTGTTTATGCCAAGTCACCGGAACAAGCTTCAAGCTGTCACTTCTCCCTCCTGAGCCAACTCGCTTCGCGCTAGACGCCTCCTCACACGGCCGGGTCGCCCAGCTTTGTCGCGCGCCTCCGCCGCCGTCTCATCCTTACGGTGAGCCGCCGCACCACTACGGCCTTGAGCCGCCTGCGCCGTTGCTTGCTTCCACTTCTGAGTCACCGGCGCCTTTGCGTGCTTCTGCCATGGCTCGTTTGAAGACTAAAAACAGTAGACCGATCGCGCCTATACTGTCCCGCGATGGCTTGAGCCGCCCTCTCGCCTCGTCGCTCACCTTCGCTTAAACCGGCCCATATATCCATATATTGACACCAGTGGCGGCGCAAACAATGGTACCGTGTCAGGCTACCAGTCAAAATTATCAAGGCCTGTGCTCTCGACGAAAAGTGACGTTCAACGGATGTTTCAAGTACTAGTGCATCTTCGTTTAACAAAAGTACCAGATTCCTGATTATTGGGTCATGATGCGTCTTGAGCAACCTCAAGTTCTCGTATGACACAGCATGTGATACTAAAGACAAGTTACCAAGATTGAGATCATGCAAAAAAGAGCTCTACGCACGTGAGTGACGTGCTGCTGCAGGAGGAGAAACATGCACGTCCCAAACTTTATGGGCAAGTGGTACCCTGTTGAAGATGACACAACAATTGCATGCAACCGTTGATCATTAAATGTTTACATTAGATGGGTCATACCATCGCCAGTTTGTCTACGGAGTTACGTCCGGATCATCTGTCATTTGGACAAATCAGGTGATGTCCATCCAAATTTATTTTTAACACATATTATTTTCATCAAAGAACAATTACTTGGTCTATGATATTTTTTCAGGACCATTATTTATTACAAAGGTGTCACCAAGGAGCGTGCGCCAATATTATTTTTGCGCTAGCACGTTCACGCCATGTTCTGGATGGATACGTGCGCAAGTCGCCGCCCGTGCAGCTTAATCTACATCAACCCGCCGGAGCCGCGTTGAGCTGCCCTTGCCGCTTTGAGCCGCCGGGGTTATATTAAGTCGCCGGTCTGCCTGAGCCGCCGGAACTATATTGAATCGCTGGTCTACTTGAGCCACCTCTGTCGCGATAAACGGATCATCCGTCGTCCAAACAAAGCAGGTGATATCCATCCAAGTTTGTTTTATTAGCACATGTTGTTTTTGTCAAAGAACAAGTTTATCTTTGCCTTGGTCTGCAATATTGTTTATGCAGGGCAATTATTTATGACAAAAAGTGATATTATACCGCGGAGATGGAGGCACGCCAACGTATTTTGGCACATGTGGTCATCGTTACTCAACAGACTCCCACACCAGCTTCCAACTCCGTGGCCGTCTCTCGCGACCGCACCGGTTTACAACGCCACAGATGACACGCCCGTCCACTTTCGCGGCCGGTTCACGCGTCCACACCCGCTTATAATGAGGAGGATAACTACTGGCCTGACGTATCAGGTGAAATCCATCCATTATATTTTTATAATATATATTGCTTTCTTTAAAAAAGAACAATTACTTTGATCGGTATATTTTTGTATACAGGATAATTATTCACTACAAATGTGGTTTATACCACGGGTATGGAGCATGGAGTGATAATGTTCTGCCCGGCAATAATCCGTGACATATTACCCGTTGAATGGACGCGCAAAAGTCGCCGCCCTTGCGGCCCGGTCTACATCGACTTGCCGGGATCGCGTTTGATTGCTGTTCAATGGACGTGCACAAAGACACCGCCTCTGCGGACCCGGTCTACATTAACTCGCCCGTCCATGCCGGTTTACAACACCGGTGCTGATTTTCCCCGTCCGCACCGGCTTGCAATGCCACGGCCGACTCATCTGTCGGAGCTACCTCTGATGCTGCGGTCGTCTTTGCTGTCCGTCTCTCGTGGCCCGGTCTATATCAACATACCGGGCCGCATCTATCTGCATGAGCTGTTTATTGGGTATGAGCAAGTCACAGCTTGGGTAGCCCGATTTTCTTTCAAATTGGAGGCAAATTATCAACCACCGTTTGCACTGGATGGCTCAATGGGCAGGCGCACAAGTCGCCGCCACTACAATTTTGGTTAACTTCAAATCGCCAGTTGGAAGGAACCATTGGCCGAGTTGCTGACACGGCTCGTACGGGATCATTTATAACCCGCCGCAGTCACCTCAACTTTCCGTGGATTCACATCGCGTTATCAACATCAATGATATACACCTTCTGCTATGGTCAAACACGGAGAATATCAAGCCAACTCCTTGAGTCACCTTGAGACACGGGGGCTACAATGATATGATTCAGCTATATGCCGGTTTTCAGTGAAGTCAAGAACCCCAGGACGTAGGAGGGAAAGATAACCCGGTCCCGGTGGCTACTGTTATATTGATGAAAATTTAAAGGCCGTCAGAAAATTTCCGGCTTACAAAGTATATGACAGTTACAAAATCCCGGCTCAATGAAGAAGTTCCGGGTCATCAGAAAGGATCCCGGTTGAAAATACGGCTCAAGGGAAGTCAGTCTCACTGAATATCCGGTTTACGATCCGGTTCAAGGGAAATCTGTTCTCCCACAAAGATCTGAAGCTCTCAAATCCGGTTTAAAAATGTCCGGTTCAAAAAAGGAATTAACTTCTCGCAAGTTCGAGTTGAAAGGTCGTCAGAAAATTTCCGGCTGAAAATGAAGATTCCAGTTTGCAATCCGGTTTAAGGGAAATCTGTTCTCCCACAAAGCTTTGAAGCTCTCAATATCCGGTTCAAAATCCCGGTTCAAGAAGGATTTATCTCTTGCAAAAAGTTAAAGGGTGCCAAAGAGGACCTACTGCCATGATGCGCGGTTCAAACATGGGTATCAAGCCTTATTGGCTTATCATATTATTGATCACTTGGGGGCTTGGTCGAACCCGAACCATAGCTACACCTCTTGATCGGCGTAATGCCACAGCATCACTTGGGGGCTTGGTCGAACCCGAACCATAGCTACACCTCTTGATCGGCGCAATGCCACAGCATCACTTGGGGGCTTGGTCGAACCCGAACCATAGCTACGCCTCTTGATTGGCGTAATGCCACAGCATCACTTGGGGGCTTGGTCGAACCCGAACCATAGCAACGCCTCTTGATCGGCGTAATGCCACAGCATCACTTGGGGGATTGGTCGAACCCGAACCATAGCAACACCTCTTGATCAGCGCAATGCCACAGCATCACTTGGGGGCTTGGTCGAACCCGAACCATAGCAACACCTCTTGATCAAATTTGGGGCCTGGCAGCCCGTGAAAAGCCTCGACTACAACGGACCTTTATTTGCCTTTTGCTGAGTTTTCTTTGTTTTCATAAGATTTGTGACGTTTTTAAACCGGTGTTTATCAACCCGGTTAGGCCGTCAACTACAAGTTGACAGTATACAATCAAATTATAATCCGGAGACTATTAGCCCGGTCTGGTTTTGACTCAAAGTCACCAATATTATATATGGTTAATCCGGTGTTTATGACAACCCGACACGGTTTTACCATAAACCGGCACGATATGGAAGGAGTTATCAGTACTCAAGATTGGGATTATCACCTTTACTACAAAAAGTTGGTAAAACCAACAATGTGATTCAATGTCACAGGTATGATATATTTCATATTTGATTATTCTTAAGTGCAGCCTTGGTTATAAACCCGGGTTTTATGTTGGGCATTATGACCCGTCCGGCGGTAAACCGCCGGGACACTTTAAACTTGTTGTATGCAGAAACAGGTTGAATAAAGCATGATGATAAATTATCCGGTGTTTATTAAACCGGCCTGGCTTTGGACTATAAGTCGCCAGTATATATTTGGATTGCGCAATTGGAATCATGCGCTTATAAATCATTGGGTTATATTATTCAAATAGCCAAACTTGGCTGAATTTTCATTATGATATTGAATGAATAAGGTTTTCATACCGGATTATATTATCTTGAATAGCCAACATGGCTGGAATTTTATGGTTATTAATAACCGGTATTATTGAGGTTTTCAAAGTCGCTTTAGCGCAATGGCTATTATTTTATCAAAGGATATGATTTATTCTACAATGGAAGGAATAGTCCTGAGTCGCTGCAGGCTTACAACCCGGCACTTGGGGGCTAGATTATTCAAATTGAGATTACATGCAAGTCTCATGTCGCTGCAAGCATGCACCATGACACTTGGGGGCTAATGCAAAGTCATTTTTAATAATCTTATTGAAGACCCGACTCATCATATCATAATGAGCCGGCCCTTGGGGGCTACACATCACTGCTCAAATCTACATGATTATATTTACAAAGTCCCTACTCATTATTGCATAATGACCCGGTACTTGGGGGCTACATATATGGAGTATTCAGTTTTTAATAGTGGCTGAGATGAGCAACATGGATTTCTTCAAAGTGGCAGTAATTATATGGAAACAAGTCTTAAGCCATCACTTTGTTCTGCTCAAGACTTGGGGGCTACAGGTAATATGGATGTAAGGGAGAAAAATCTTCAAATTCTCAGTACTGAGCAAACCAGATTGACCCGATGTCTGCAACAATTATGACCCGGCGTCGGTAACAATTATGACTCGGTGCCATCCATATTTACAAACCGGTAATTTTGGTAATATTAAACCGGCAAGTTTTACATCTTCAAACCGGCTGAATATCAGAGGAGTATTTCAAGACCAAATATTCCTTAAGCCGGCGCTTTGGAAGCCGACTCAAGTGGATTATTCTTCACAATATTTCTCTGTGAGAAACCAATGTCAGCAAATTGAGTATGAAGCTGGCTTATTGACCTGGATTTTCTAGAAGAAGGAAATGACAAGGAATTAATGATGATCAGGTGCCGGTTTACAAGAATTCTTAACCCGGAGCATAATCTGTCAAGTTTGTTCTTGTGTTTATTTTACAGGATCAGTTTAACATGGATAAATCCAAATTAAACTGGGGGCTAATGTCGGGGATATACCCCGCGGCGTAAACCGGCTGGAAGTTTAACCCGGTCGGACTTGGCGGTTTACTTGAGACCCGGCTGAGACTTAACGATTCACTGGCGATCCGTTTGGACCTGGCGGTTTACGATTCATTGGTAATCCGGCAGGAGGGTCAGAGGAGCGACAAGACCCGGTGGCCCAACGGGTGGTTCATGAAGGCCGGTTCATACTATGGTGGGCCGGTTTAAGAGGAAAGGCGTGAGGAATATTATTTTTACAAGGAGTTAAGACCTGGACTTGTATCCCGTTTGTATTAGAGATAGACTAGTCCTAATCCTAATAGGACTCCACATGTAACCCGCCCCTTCAACATATATAAGGAGGGGCAGGGCTCCCCAAAGAGGGGGCAAGGAAGAAGAAACAATCTCTAGGGCTAGACACTAAGAGCCGGTTTACGACGACTCCCTCATGAGCGTAATGAGATCTAGCCTCAAACAGCATGTAGGGTTATTACCGGATGATGTTTCCCGGGGCCCGAAGCTGTCTAAATCCTCGTCTTGTGTTGCGTCTCTCGATTCCGCTCAACCCCTCTCAAGCTACTACATAGATGCGCTGGCCTCACGACTAAGTCCTCACCCTAGGATATCTGCCGTGACAATTCCACGACAGGTTCAGTTGCTAATATTGGCAACTCGAAACAAAAGCTACGGAATAAATGGAGACTAGCTAAGGGCGAGGTGACGGTATGTGTTGGAAGTGTTTCCAAGGATGATATGATCACCATCGCACGCTCCCTCTACCTTCGGGATTAGTGTTGGACCCATGTTTGCATTGGTGTCTGCGTTGAGCATGAACATGATTAGATCATGTTTATTGCAATACGGTTATTCATTTAAGTCAGAGAATAATGGTTATTCTGTTTACAAGAATAATACCTTCTATGGTCATTCACCCAATGTGAATGGTTTATTGAATCTCGGTTGTAGTGATACACATGTTCATAACATTGATGCCAAAAGATGTAGAGTTGATAATGATAGTACCACTTTCTTGTGACACTGCCACTTAGGTCATATTGGTGTAAAGCGCATGAAGAACCTCCAAGCTAATGGAATTTTGGAGTGACTTGATTTTGAATAACCTGACACATGCGAACCATGCCTCATAGGCACGATGACTAAAACCCCGTTTTCTGGAACAATGGAACGGGGAGGTGACTTGTTGGAAATCACACATGGTGATGTGCGGTCTGATGAGTGTTGACACACGCAGTGGATATCGTTATTTTCTCACCTTCACCGATGAATTGAGTAGATATGGGTATATTTACTTAATGAAGCATAAGTCTGAAACATTTGAAAAGTTCAAGCAATTTCAGAGTGAAGTTGAGAATCATCATAACAAGAAGATCAAGTTCCTACGATCTGATCAAGGGGAGAGTATCTGAGTTATGAGTTTGGCAATCACTAAAGACAAGGTGGAATCGTTTCATAGTTGATGCCACCTGGAACACCATAGAGTAAAGGTGTGTCCGTACGTCGTAATCGCACCCTATTGGATATGGTGCGATCTATGATGTCTCTTACCGATCTACCGCTATCATTTTGGGGTTTATGCATTAGAGACAATTACATTCACTTTAAATAGGGCACCATCTAAGTCCGTGGAGACGACGCCGTATGAACTATGGTTTGGCAAGAAACCTAAGATGCTTAGGTCGATAGCTTCGGCCAGAAAAGCTCGAACCCAAAACGGAAAATTGTGTCTTCATAGAATACCCAAACAAGACGATTGGTTATAACTTCTATCTCAGATCTGAGGGCAAAGTGTTTGTCGCTAGGAACATGTCCTTTCTCGAGAAAGAGTTTCTCTCGAAATAATTGAGTGGGAGGAAGATAGAACTTGATGAGGTTGTTGAACCTTTACTTCAACCAGAGAGTAGCGCAGCACAGAAAGATGTTTCTGTGGCACCTACCTCAGTTGAACAGAAAGCTAATGATGATGATCATGGAGCTTCAGATCAAGTTACTATCGAACCTCGTAGGTCGATGATGACCCACAAGTATAGGGGATCGCAACAGTTTTCGGGGGTAGAGTATTCAACCCAAATTTATTGATTCGACACAAGGGGAGCCAAAGAATATTCTCAAGTATTAGCAGTTGAGTTGTCAATTCAACAACACCTGGATAACTTAATATCTGCAGCGAAGTATTTAGTAGCAAAGTAGTATGATAGTAGTGGTAACGGTAACAAAAGTAACAGTAGCAAAGGTAATATTTTTGGTGTTTTGTAGTGCTTGTAATAGTAGCAACGGAAAAGTAAATAAGTGGAGAACAATATGTGAAAAGCTCGTAGGCATTGGATCGGTGATGGAGAATTATGCCGGATGCGGCTCATCATGTAACACTCATAACATAGGGTGACATAGAACTAGCTCCAATTCATCAATGTAATGTAGGCATGTATTCCGAATATAGTCATACGTGCTTATGGAAAAGAACTTGCATGACATCTTTTGTCCTACCCTCCCGTGGCAGCGGGGTCCTAATGGAAACTAAGGGATATTAAGGCCTTCTTTTAATAGAGTACCGGACCAAAGCATTAACACATAGTGAATACATGAACTCCTCAAATTATGGTCATCACCGGGAGTGGTCCCGATTATTGTCACTTCGGGGTGGCCGGATCATAACACATAGTAGGTGACTATAGACTTGCAAGATAGGATCAACAACTCACATATATTCATGAAAACATAATAGGTTCAGATCTGAAATCATGGCACTCGGGCCCTAGTGACAAGCATTAAGCATAGCAAAGTCATAGCAACATCAATCTCAGAACATAGTGGATACTAGGGATCAAACCCTAAGAAAATTAACTCGATTACATGATAGATCGCATCCAACCCATCACCGTCCAGCAAACCTATGATGGAATTACTCACACACGGCGGTGAGCATCATGAAATTGGTGATGGAGGATGGTTGATGATGACGACGGCGACGGATTCCCCTCTCCGGAGCCCCGAACGGACTCCAGATCAGCCCTCCCGAGAGGTTTTAGGGCTTGGCGGTGGCTCTGTATCGTAAAACGCAATGAATCCTCCCTCTTTATTTTTTTCTTCCCGAACATGAATATATGGAGTTGGAGTTGAGGTCGGTGGAGCGTTAGGGGGGCCACGAGGCAGGGGGCGCGCCCAGGGGGGCAGGCGCGCCCCCACCCTCGTGGACAGGGTGTGGGCCCCCTGACGTGGATTCTTCTTCCAGTATTTTTAATATTTTCCAAAAATATGTTCCGTGGAGTTTCAGGTCATTCCGAGAACTTTTGTTTCTGCACATAAATAACACCATGGAAAGTCTGCTGAAAACAGCGTCAGTCCGGGTTAGTTCCATTCAAATCATGCAAGTTAGAGTCCAAAACAAGGGCAAAAGTGTTTGGAAAGTAGATACGACGGAGACGTATCAACTCCCCCAAGCTTAAACCTTTGCTTGTCCTCAAGCAATTCAGTTGATAAACTGAAAGTGATAAAGAAAAACTTTTACAAACTCTGTTTGCTCTTGTTGTTGTAAATATGTAAAGCCAGCATTCAAGTTTTCAGCAAAGATTATGACTAACCACATTCACAATAACTCTTAGGTTTCATGTTTACTCATATCAATGGCATAATCAGCTAGCGAGCAATAATAATAAATCTCGGATGACAACACTTTCTCAAAACAATCATGATATGATATAACAAGATGGTATCTCGCTAGCCCTTTCCGAGACCGCAAAACATAAATGCAGAGCACCTTTAAAGATCAAGGACTAACTAGACATTGTAATTCATGGTAAAAGAGATCCAGTCATAGTCATACCCAATATAAATTAATAGTAATGGATGCAAATGACAGCAGCGCTCTCCAGCTAGTGCTTTTGATAAGAGGGTGATGACTCAACATGAAAGTTAATAGATAGGCCCTTCGCAGAGGGAAGCAGGGATTTGTAGAGGTGCCAGAGCTTGGTTTTAAAATAGAGATAAATAATATTTTGAGCGGCATACTTTCATTGTCAACATAACAACCAAGAGATGGCGATATGTTCCATTCTACACACATCATAGGCGGTTCCCAAACAGAATGGTAAAGTTTATACTCCCCCTCCACCAACAAGCATCAATCCATGGCTTGCTCGAAACAACGAGTGCCTCCAACTAGCAACAGTCCCAGGGGGAGTTTTGTTTGCAATTATTTTGATTTAATTTGCATAAAGCATGGGACTGGGCATCCCGGTGACCAGCCATTTTCTCGTGAGTGAGGAGCAAAGTCCACTCCTCTCGAGAATAACCCTCCTAACATGGAAGATAAGGACAGCCCTAGTTGATACATGAGCTATTCGAGCATACAAAACAGAATTTCATTTGAAGGTTTAGAGTTTGGCACATACAAATTTACTTGGAACGGCAGGTAGATACCGCATATAGGAAGGTATAGTGGACTCATATGGAATAACTTTGGGGTTTAAGGGATTGGATGCACAAGCAGTATTCCTGCTTAGTACAAGTGAAGGCTAGCAAAAGACTGGGAAGCGACCAACTAGAGAGCGACAACAGTCATGAACATGCATTAAAATTAATAAACATTGAGTACAAGCATGAGTAGGATATAATCCACCATGAAAATAAATATCGTGAAGGCTATGTTGATTTTGTTTCAACTACATGTGTGAACATGTACCAAGTCGAGTCACTTAAATCATTCAAAGGAGGATACCACCCCACTATACCACGTCACAACCATTTTAATAGCAGTTGGTACGCAAGGTAAACCATTATAACTCATAGCTAATCAAGCATGGCACGAGCAACTATAATCTCTAATTGTCATTGCAAACATGTTTATTCATAATAGGCTGAATCAGGAACGATGAACTAATCATATTTACAAAAACAAGAGAGGTCGAGTTCATACCAGCTTCTCTCATCTCAGTCAGTCCATCATATATCGTCATTATTGCCTTTCACTTGCACGACCGAACGATGTGAATAATAATAAGAGTGCATGTGCATTGGACTAAGCAGGAATCTGCGAGCATTCAATAAACAGGAGAAGACAAGGCAATATGGGCTCTTGGTTAAATGAACAATAATGCATATAAATGCATATAAGAGCCACTTCAACAATTTAATTATGGTCTTCTCCTATCGACCCCCAAAGAAAAGAAAAGAAATAAAACTATTTACACGGGAAAGCTCCCAACAAGCAAACGAAGAACGGGAAATATTTTTGGGTTTTCTTTTTAATTATTACTACAGCAAGAAAAGTAAACTAACTAAAAGCTACTACTAATTTTTTTGGTTTTCTTAAGGTTTTTCAAACACACAAGAAGAAAACAGGAAAAAGAAAATAAACTAGCATGGATAATACAGTGAAAGAGTATGAGCACCGACATCTAGCAATGAGTGTGTTAACATAAATGTAATGTCGGTGGGAAATACGTACTCCCCCAAGCTTAGGCTTTTGGCCTAAGTTGGTTTATTGCCACAGATGGCCTGGCGGATATCCATAGTTCTAGCCGGGGTCGTACTGAGATGAAGAAGACTCTGACTGCCACTGGTTGGCAATCATCTCCGGATCCCACTGGTAATTAGATTGTCGTGGAGGATCAAATTGTGGTTCCGGCTCTGACTCTGTAGCTGATGTAGGGTTCCGGTAGGCATGAATGGCTGCCAGCGGAACGAGGTACGGGCCTGCAGATAAATCAAACAAGGAAGGAGCAGGCAAGGTAATAGTTTCAGGGTGATGTTTATCAAAGAACAACTTGTATTTAAGCCCCCCTTCCCTATTCTTAACAATAAAATCATGCGCTACCATACTCTTATAATCTAAATAAACAGTGGGCAGCAATTTTTCTTCTTTTTCATAGTGCCTAATGAGTATGTTAAAATGTGCAGCTAGGCGTGAAGCATAGATACCTCCAAAGATGGGACCCTTTGTATGGTTCAGACTTAACCGTTGGCAATAATACCGCCCATACTAACAGTATTGTCACAGAATAAACCATGGAACAAAATAATAATATCAGGAACACTAAGGTTTCCACAGTTTCCACGACCAATTAAGCAACGACTAGCAAATATGGCAAAGTAGCGTAAAACAGGAAAATGTATGCTAGTGATTCTTGCATCGGAAACCTTCCTAGTTTCCCCTACAGTAATAGTGTCAATAAACCCGTCCACATCCTTACAATGTGCTTCCTCTAAACTACCCTCGAAAGGTATTTTGCAAACCTTGCAAAATTCATCTAGTGACATCTTCTTAACCACATCATATAAATGAAACTCTACTGAAGGAGGTGATTCCTTAGGATAATAGTAGAAGTTTTGCACAAAAGTATTGGTCAGTAAGAGATACTGTTCGCGTTGGTCGCGGAGGAAGTCGGTGAGGCCTGCATTCTCAGCCAATTCATAAAAATCATCATAAATGCCGGCTGCTCTCAAGAAATCATTGGAAGGCCATTCACACGGCCGAACCTCCGCGGTGCGAGGCAGATTATATTTGGGCCTCTCTGCTTCCTCACTTTGCTTTTCCTTCGAGCGTCGGCTCAATGACCCCCTCAAAAATCTCTTCATCATTTTCTGAAAAATTCTGAATTTTTTAGTAACTTCAAACAAAAGTGAACCAAGCTCAACAAAATTGATAGCAACTGCTCCTACAAGTGCCTAGAGACTATATTATGCATTAGAACTACTTAGAACCATATAAATTTGACATGCAAGCTCAAGAACATGGTCACCTAGGCAGCACAAATTTGCAATGAATAAAGCACTAGAACAAAAACTAATTGGACCAATGGAGGAGTCACATACCAAGGAACAATCCCCCAAAGCAGTTTTGTGAGAGGTGCTTTAAGCAAGGAGATCGAAAATCGCAGCAAAATGAGCTAGAACTCGTGCTTGACCTGGATGGTAATTTTTTTGGGAGGAAGAAGAAGTGTGTGGGTGCAGGAATAAGTGGAGGGGAGCCACCATGGGCCCACGAGGCAGGGGGCGCGCCCTGTAGGGGTCGGCGCGCCCTGGACCCTCGTGGCCAGGTGCTTGCTCCCCCTGTTGTTTTCTCAGTGCCAGATATTCTCAAATATTCCAGAAAAAATAATATTTAATTGGCAAGGCATTTGGAGAACTTTTATTTTCGGGGTATTTTTATATTGCACGGATAATTCAGAAAACAGATAGATGAATACTATTTTTGCTTTATTTCAACTAAATAACAGAAAGTAAAAGGAGAGTACAGAAGGTTGTGCCTTCTAAGTTCATCCATCTCATGCTCATCAAAAGGAATCCACTAACAAGGTTGATCAAGTCTTGTTAACAAACTCATTCCGACTAACATGGAACCGGAGAAATTTCGAATAACACTATGTTACCTCAACGGGGATATGCACATCCCCAATAATAAGAATATCATATTTCCTCTTGACAGTAGGTAAAGGAAATTCAAAACCTCCAAAAATAATCGATGAAATTTTTCCAATAGAGTTGATACTGTGAACTTGAGGTTGTTTCCTTGGAAAGTGTACCGTATGCTCATTACAATTAACATTAAAAGTGACATTGCCTTTGTTGCAATCAATAACAACCCCTACAGTATTCAAAAAAGGTCTTCCAAGAATAATAGACATACTATCGTCCTCGGGAATATCAAGAATAACAAAGTCCGTTAAAATAGTAATGTTTGCAACCACAACAGGCATATCCTCACAAATACCGACATGTATAGCAGTTGATTTATCAACCATTTGCAAAGATATTTCAGTAGGTGTCAACTTATTCAAGTCAAGTCTACGATATAAAGAGAGAGGCATAACACTAACACCGGCTCCAAGATCACACAAAGCAGTTTTAACATAATTTCTTTTAATGGAGCATGGTATAGTGGGTACTCCCGGATCTCCTAGTTTCTTAGGTATTCCACCATTAAAAGTATAATTAGCAAGCATGGTGGAAATTTCAGCTTCTGATATCTTTCTTTTATTAGTGACAATTTCTTTCATATACTTAGCATAAGGATTCATTTTGAGCATATCAGTTAATCGCATACGCAAAAAGATATGTCTAATCATTTCCGCAAAGCGCTCAAAATCTTCATCATCCTTTTTCTTGGATGGTTTGGGAGGAAAAGGCATGGGTTTCTGAACCCATGGTTCTCTTTCTTTACCATGTTTCCTAGCAACAAAGTCTCTCTTATCATAACGTTGATTCTTTGATTGTGGGTTATCAAGATCAACAGCAGGTTCAACTTCCACATCATTATCATTGCTAGGTTGAGCATCATCATGAACGTCTTTATTAATATTATCACTAGATTCATGTTCGTTACCAGATTGTGTTTTAGCATCAGAAATAGAAATATCATTTGGATTCTCTGGTGGTTCAGTAATAGGTTCACTAGAAGTATGCAAAGTCTTATCATTTTACTTTTTCTTCCTTTTAGAAGGACTAGGTGCATCAATATTATTTCTCTGAGAATCTTGTTCAATTCTCTTAGGGTGGCCTTCAGGATACAAAGGTTCCTGAGTCATTTTACCAGTTCTAGTAGCCACTCTAATAGCATAGTCATTATTCTTACTATTCATTTCATTGAGCAAATCATTTTGAGGTTTAAGTACTTGTTCTACTTGAGTGGTAACCATAGAAGCATGTTTACTAATGAGTTTAAGTTCACCTTTAACTCTAGACATATAATCACCCAAGTGTTCGAGCATATCGGAATTGTATTTCAATTGTCTACAAAGTAAGCATTGAAGTTTTCTTGTTTGACAATAAAATTATCAAACTCTTCTAAGCATTGTCTAGCAGACTTATAGTGAGGAATATCACCTTCATCAAATCTATAGAGAGAATTTACCTTTACTATCTGTGTTGGGTTATCAAGACCATGAGTTTCTTCAATAGGTGATGAGTTAAGGTCATATGTTTCTTCAACAGGCGGTAAATTTAGACCATGTATTTCTTCAATAGGAGGTAAATTCTTAACATCTTCAGCTTTAATACCTTTTTCTTTCCTAGATTTCTTTGCCTCTTGCATATCTTCAGGACTGAGAAATAGAACACCCCTCTTCTTCGGAGTTGGTTTAGGAGTAGGCTCGGGAATTGGCTCAGGAAGTGTCCAATTATTTTCATTTGTCAACATATTATTCAATAAAATTTCAGTTTCGTCCGGTGTTCTTTCCCTGAAAACAGAACCAGCACAGCTATCCAGGAAATCTCTGGAAGCATCGGTTAGTCCATTATAAAAGATATCAAGTATTTCATTTTCTTCAGAGGATGATCAGGCAAAGCATTAAGTAATTGGAGAAGCCTCCCCCAAGCTTGTGGGAGACTCTCTTCTTCAATTTTCACTTAAAGCAGCGTGTTTCTTATGAGCATGGAAATATTTAGCAGAGAAGTAATAAATCATATCCTGGGGACTACGCACACAACCAGGATCAAGAGAATTAAACCATATCTTAGCATCACCCTTTAATGAGAACGAAAATATTTTAAGGATATAAAGGTAGCGGGATTTCTCATCATTAGTGAACAGGGTGGCTATATCATTTAATTTAGTAAGATGTGCCACAACAGTTTCTAATTCATGGCCATAAAAAGGATCATATTCAACCAAAGTAATTATATCAGGATCAACAGAGAATTCATAATCCTTATCAGTAACACAGATAGGTGAAGTAGCAAAAGCAGGGTCAGGTTTCATTCTAGCATTAAGAGATTGCTGCTTCCATTTAGCTAATAACCTCTTTAAATCACTTCTATCATTACAAGCAAGAATAGCTCTAGCAGATTCTTCATCCAGAACATAACCCTCAGGCACAACAGGCAATTCATATTTATTAGGGGGAGAGTCTTCATCATCACTATCATCAAAATTATCAGTTTCAATAATTTCGTTCTCTCTAGCCCTAGCAAGTTGTTCATCAAGAAATTCACCAAGTGGCACAGTAGTATCAAGCATAGAAGTAGTTTCATCACAAGTATCATGCATAGCAGAAGTGGCATCATCAATAACATGCGACATATTAGAATGAATAGCAGAAGCAGGTTTAGGTGTCGCAAGCTTACTCAAAACAGAAGGTGAATCAAGTGCAGAGCTAGATGGCAGTTCCTTACCACCCCTCGTAGTTGAGGGATAAATTTTTGTTTTCTCGTCTTTCAAGTTCTTCATAGTGACCAGCAGATATAAATCCCAAGTGACTCAAAGAATAGAGCTATGCTCCCCGGCAACGGCGCCAGAAAATAGTCTTGATAACCCACAAGTATAGGGGATCGCAACAGTTTTCGAGGGTAGTTTATTCAACCCAAATTTATTGATTCGACATAAGGGGAGCCAAAGAAAATTCTCAAGTATTAGTAGTTGAGTTGTCAATTCAACCACACCTGGATAACTTAATACCTGCAGCAAAGTATTTAGTAGCAAAGTAGTATGATAGTAGTGGTAACGGTAACAAAAGTAACAGTAGCAAAAGTAATATTTTTGGTGAGTGATTGTAACAGTAGCAACGGAAAAGTAAATAAGCGGAGAACAATATGTGAAAAGCTCATAGCCATTGGATCGGTGATGGAGAATTATGCCGGATGCGGTTCATCATGTAACAGTCATAACATAGGGCGACACAGAACTAGCTCCAATTCATCAATGTAATGTAGGCATGTATTCCGAATATAGTCATACGTGCTTATGGAAAAGAACTTGCATGACATCTTTTGTCCTACCCTCCCGTGGCAGCGTGGAAACTAAGGGATATTAAGGCCTCCTTTTAATAGAGTACCGGACCAAAGCGTTAACACATACTGAATACATGAACTCCTCAAACTATGGTCATCACCGGGAGTGGTCCCGATTATTGTCACTTCGGGGTTGCCGGATCATAAC
Organism: Aegilops tauschii subsp. strangulata; assembly: GCF_002575655.3. NCBI lineage: Eukaryota > Viridiplantae > Streptophyta > Magnoliopsida > Poales > Poaceae > Aegilops > Aegilops tauschii. The sequence goes on from NC_053035.3 coordinate 467,953,499, forward strand.
ACATAGTAGGTGACTATAGACTTGCAAGATAGGATAAAGAACTCATATATATTCACGAAAACATAATAGGTTCAGATCTGATATCATGGCACTCAGGCCCTAGTGACAAGCATTAAGCATAGCAAAGTCATAGCAACATCAATCTCAGAACATAGTGGATACTAGGGATCAAACCCTAAGAAAACTAACTCGATTACATGATAGATCACATCCAACCCATCACCGTCCAGCAAGACTACGATGGAATTACTCACGCACGGCGGTGAGCATCATGAAATTGGTGATGGAGGATGGTTGATGATGACGACGGCGACGGATTCCCCTCTCCGGAGCCGCGAACGGACTCCAGATAAGCCCTCCCGAGAGGTTTTAGGGCTTGGCGACAGCTCCGTGTCGTAAAACGCGATGAATCCTTCCCCCTGAATTTTTTCTCCCTGAACACGAATATATGGAGTTGGAGTTGAGGTCGGTGGAGCGCCAGGGGGGCCATGAGGCAGGGGGCACGCCCTGGGGGGCAGGCGCGCCCCCACCCTCGTGGACAGGGTGTGGGCCCCCTGACGTGGATTCTTCTTCCAGTATTTTTAATATTTTCCAAAAATATGTTCCGTGGAGTTTCAGGTCATTCCGAGAACTTTTGTTTCTACACATAAATAACACCATGGAAAGTCTGCTGAAAACAGCGTCAGTCCGGGTTAGTTCCATTCAAATCATGCAAGTTAGAGTCCAAAACAAGGGCAGAAGTGTTTGGAAAAGTAGATACGACGGAGACGTATCTGTCGACAAGGGTGTGTACAATTTCTGAGTGGTAACCCTGTCTTAAAGGTCATGTTGTTGGACAACAATGAACCTATTAGCTATGGAGAAGCGATGGTGGGCCCGGATTCCAACAAATGGCTGGAAGCCATGAAATCCAAGATAGGATCCATGTATGAGAAGAAAGTATGGACTTTGGTGGACTTGCCCGATGATCGGCAAGCCATTGAGAATAAATGGATCTTTAAGAAATAGACAGACGCTAATGGTAATGTCACCATTTATGAAGCTTGACTTGTCTCAAAGAAGTTTCCAACAAGTTCAAGGAATTGACTGTGATGAGACTTTCTCAATCATAGCGATGCTAAAGTCTGTTAGAATTATGTTAGCAGTTGCTGCATTTTCATTTACGAAATCTGGCAGATGGATGTCAAAACAAAGTTTCCTTGACGGTTTTCGTGAGGAAAGGCTGTATGTGATACAACCATAAGGTTTTGTCGATCCTAAGGATGCTAGAAGGTATGCAAACTCCAGCGATCCTTCTATGGACTGGAGCAAGCATCTCGGAGTTGGAACATACGCTTTGATGAGGTGATCAAAGCATTTGGGTTTATACAAAGTTTGCGAGAAGCTTGTATTTGCAAGAAAGTGAGTGGGAGCACTACAACATTTTGATAAATATATGTGGATGGCATATTGTTGATCAGATATGATGTAGAATTTTTGGAAAGCATAAAGGGTTGTTTGAATGGAGTTTTTCAAAGGTAGACCTGTGTAAAACTGCTTACATGTTGGGTATCAAGATCTATAGAGATAGATCAAGACGCATAATAAGACTTTCACAGAGCACATACCTTGACATGATCTTGAAGGAGTTCAAGATGGATCAGTCAAAGAAGGAGTTCTTGCCTGAGTTGTTAGGTGTGAAGTTAAGACTTGAAGCTCGACCACGGCAGAAGAAAGAGAAAGGACAAAAGTCCTCCCCTATGCCTTAGCCATAGGCTCTATACGATATGCCATGCTGTGTACCGTGATGTGCCTTCCCACGTGTCTGGCAAGGGGGTATAAGAGTGATCCAGGAGTGGATCATTGGACAACGGTCAAAATTTTCCTTGGGAATAAGGAAATGTTTCTTGATTATGGAGGTGATGAAGAGTTCGGCGTAAAGGCTTACGTCGATGCAAGCTTTAACACCTATCCGGATGACTCTGAGTAGCAAACCGGATACGTATTGTGGAGCAACCATTTGGAATAGCTCCAAGTGGAGCATAGTAGCAACATCTACAATATGAAATAGAGATTTGCGAAGAACACACGGAGCTGAATGTTGCAGACCCGTTGACTAAAACCTCTCTCGTAAGCATAACATGATCAAACCTCAGAACTCATTGAGTGTTAATCACATGGTGATGTGAACTAGATTATTGACTCTAGTAAACTCTTGGGTGTTAATCACATGGCGATGTGAACTAGATTATTGACTCTAGTAAACTCTTTGGGTGTTAGTCACATGGCGATGTGAACTATGAGTGTTAATCACATGGCGGTGTGAACTAGATTATTGACTCTAGTGCAAGTGGGAGACTGTTGGAAATATGCCCTAGGGGCAATAATAAAATGGTATTGTTATATTTCCTTTTTCATGATAATTGTCTATTGTTCATGCTATAATTGTATTAACCGGAAACCGTAATACATGTGTGAATACATAGATCGCAATATGTCCCTAGTAAGCCTCTAGTTGACTAGCTCGTTGATCAATAGATGGTCATGGTTTCGTGACCATGGACATTGGATGTCGTTGATAACGGGATCACATCATTAGGAGAATGATGTGATGGACAAGACCCAATCCTAAGCATAGCAAGAGATCGTGTAGTTCGTTTGCTAGAGTTTTTCTAATGTCAAGTATCGTTTCCTTAGACCATGAGATTGTGCAACTCCCGGATACCGTAGGAGTGCTTTGGGTGCATCAAACGTCACAACGTAACTGGGTGACTATAAAGGTGTACTACAGGTATCTCCGAAAGTGTCAGTTGGGTTGGCACGAATCGAGACTGGGATTTGTCACTCCGTATGAGGGAGAGGTATCTCTGGGCCCACTCGGTAATGCTGCATCATAATGAGCTCAATGTGACTAAGGAGTTAGCCACGGGGTCATGCGTTACGGAACGAGTAAAGAGACTTTCCGGTAACGAGATTGAACGAGGTATGGGGATACCGACGATCGAATCTCGGGCAAGTAACATACCGATAGACAAAGGGAATTGAATACGGGATTGATTGAACCCTCAACATCTTGATTCATCCGATGAGATCATCGTGGAACATGTGGGAGCCAACATGGGTATCCAGATCGCGCTGTTGGTTATTGGCCGGAGAACGTCTCGGTCATGTCTGCATGGTTCCCGAACCCGTAGGGTCTACACACTTAAGGTTCGGTGACGCTAGAGTTGTTATGGGAAATAGTATGTGGTTACCGAAGGTTGTTCAGAGTCCCGGATGAGATCCCATACGTGACGACGAACTCCGGAATGGTCCGGAGGTGAAGATCGATATATCCGACGAAGGGTATTGGAGTCCGGAATTGTTCCGGGGGTACCAGGTGACGACCAGTGTGTCCGAAAGGTGTTTCGGAGGCCCCGACAAGCGTTAGGGGGCCTTATGGGCCAAGGGGAGGGGGCACATCAGCCCACTAAGGGGCTGTGCGCCCCTCCCACCTCATCTCACGTAACGTGGAGAGGTGGGGGCGCCTCCCCTAGGGCAGCCACCCCTCCTGGCTTGGGGGGCAAGTTTCTTAGGGGTGGGGGCGCACAAACCCATCTAGGGTTTCCCCTGTGGCCACCACCCCTCCCCTAGGGAAACCCTAGGGCGCCTCCTCCTCCCCCTCCCCCTATATATAGTGAGGGAGAGAGTGGGCAGCCGCACCCTTCCCCTGGCGCAGCCCTCCCCCTCTCCAACTCCTCCTCCTCCTCTGTAGTGCTTAGCGAAGCCCTGCCGGAGAACCATGAGCTCCTCCACCACCACGCCGTCGTGCTGCTGGAGTTCTCCCTCATCTTCTCCTCTCCCCTCGCTGGATCAAGAAGGAGGAGACGTCCCCGGGCTATACGTGTGTTGAACGCGGAGGCGCCGTCTGTTCGGCGCTTGATCGGATTTTCCGCGATTTGAATCGCCGCGAGTACGACTCCATCAACCGCATTCTTGTAACACGTCCGCTTAGTGATCTTCATGGGTATGAAGATGCACTCACTCTCTCTCTCTCTCGTTGCTAGCATCTCCTAGATTGATCTTGGTGACACGTAGGAAAATTTTGAATTATTACTACGTTCCCCAACACGACCAACATGCTGCAGCTTGGATCCTTGGGGGCTTTCTCCGCGCCTCCTCGTCTTTGGAGTGATCGAGTTGACTTGGACGACCCGTAGGAACATCTTCCGCCGGTGGTTGTGGAGTGTGAGTCTTTGATAGTGCTGGATGGACAGGGTGGAGCTGGTGGACATGAGGCCGCCATTGCCCCCTCTTCATCTCCGTTGAGTAGGATGGAGGTGGCGGCTGCTTTGGACGCCGCAGCGGGAGGTGGCGGACAGGTGGTCCGGCCCTCCTCCTCGACTTCTTCATCTGCGCTGAGGGGGCCCAAAGAAGGATCTGCGGCTAGGAATTCCCGACGGGGACCGGCGGACCTCGGAGGAGCATGCGGGCAGGAGGCCTGCGCACCCCTCTCTACCCCTCAGGCGATTCGTCCTCCAACACCTCCGGTGGTGCCGTCACCGGCGACGGCAACCCTGTTGGGAGGGTCGGCTGGGGCTGGCGGCCAGGGGCCCTGCTCGCCCTTCATTGCTTCATCGCGACATCCAGCGACTTCGCCTGTTTCAGGTGCTACGGCGGCACCCATGGTTGGTGGGGCTCCCGTGGCGTCTCCGGGATCCGGGCATCGGCCGATGCCGTGGGAGGCTTCGGGGACTCTTGGTGACATTTCGACTGTTCCAGTTCAGTCGAGCTCTGTTGGGGGTCGGGCAGGAGGTCCAACCCCAAACAGGGCCACGCGGGAGGAGATCATTGCTTATGGATGTATACCGGAACTGGTTTCTGAGGGGCGGCGGATGAGCAGTCGTCTCCAGGAGCAGCCGGATGCGGATGACATGCAGCTAAGGTGCGCTATGCGGGCGGCCAAGCTCCGTGACATTGAGGTCACTACTGGTATGTCAGTCAATACATCAAATTCCATTCTACATTTTTCCAATGATGAGATTGTTCACAATGCAAATCAATTAGGGGTTTCACTAGGTAGTAATGGTAGTGAAATCACTAAATCAGTTAATGATATTCTTGATCTCGAAGTGGAGCGTGCTTTGGTAATGATTCGTAACATAGCAGCTGTTAAACCCATGAATGATGCTGACATAGATGCGTTGGGAGTCAGGGCTGTTGATAGTTTTTGTGCGGATCTTGCCCCTTCACTTCCTGAGACAGAGGAAGATGAGGGATTCGGGTCCCCTAAGGTCTTGAGCCATGTTGATGTTCCGGAGGCTAATTCCCTAGAGTCCGGTTCTGAGGACCGGTGGGAGGATAAGCAAGCCTAAGCGGAAATGGAAACGGAAGGTTTATCCTGTTTTGGCTGTGCGTAGAAGTGCTAGGATCCGTACCTCTAAAAAATTTCATGATGAAATATGAGAGGAATCTTTTGGAATAGCAGATGTCTTAAAGACTTGGCTAAAAGAAGGTTTCTAGCGGAAGCTTCTATTGAAAATCAGTTGGATTTTATTGCACTGTCCGAAACTGGAAGGGACAATTTCACCCCACAATTTCTTAGCACATTATTGGGGGGTATCTACTTCGACTGGCACTGCCTACCTCCAAGAGGAAGGTCCGGTAGGATCCTACTCGGGGTTAAGTGTGACTCGTTGGAAGTTTGGAGTGTGGTCATGCGAGATTTTGCGGTTAAGTTTCGGGTCAGATCAAAGGCCGATGGGTTTAATTGGGCTTTGGTGGCGGTATATGGTGCCGCGCAGCCCGAACTCAAACTAGACTTTTTGGCCGATCTTGTCCACATTTGCGGTAGCGAACAGCTCCCTATCCTCGTTGGGGGCGATTTCAACATTATTCAAAGGAGGGAGGAAAAGAATAATGAGAATTTTGACGGCAGATGGTCGTTTATCTTCAATACTATAATCGAAAGCTTGGATCTTAGAGAGATAGAGCTATCTGGTAGGAAATTCACTTGGGCCAATTCGTTACAAAATCCGACTTTTGAAAAGCTGGACTGTGTCCTCGCTAGCGTCGAATGGGAACAGAAGTTCCCTCTGGTAACGGTCCAGGCGTTATCACACGCTATTTCGGATCACACCCCGTTGCTTGTTGACTCTGGCGATCCTACCCATGTGGGAAATAAGAACACCTTTTCTTTCGAATTATTGTGTTTTGATAGAGAGGGGTTCCTCGATCTGATAGCTAGAGAATGGGCTAAAATTTCAGGAGGAAGGTCTCCTGTTGAAAGATGGCAGAATAAGATTAGGCATCTGCGAAGATTCCTTCGTGGATGGGCTAAACATACGCATGGGATTTATAAGGCTGAGAAGGAAAGGCTCCTTCTACTTATTCAATCCCTAGACTTAAAACCCGAGTCCGCTATTTTAGATACCAGAGACCTGGGAACTAAGGTGGAGGCAGAGTTGAGACTGAAAGAACTTCTTTGAGAGGAGGAATTGAAGTGCGCATTGCGAGCTAAGGTTCACAAAATCGTCCAAGGGCATGATCACACTCAGTTCTTTCATATGATTGCAAATAGTAAGCACCGCAAGAAGAGGATATTTCAGCTCGAGCAGGACGAGGGGACGATTTTACACTACAAAAAAGACACATCCGTGACATTTTGGGCCGAACGAATTTTTTTCTGTCATACTTATGACACTTCTATGATGATAATTGTGACAAAACCCGGTATCATCATAGATGTGGTGGGCTCCTACTTCTATGACAAAAAATCATGACAGAAAATGGGCTTTTCGTCCTGGGCGGGCCGGAGACGCAGCTGCATGACATTCTTTGGGCCGTCCATGACGGAAAAAACCATGGTAGAAGCGAGGGCGAGGAAAATATCGTGGTGTTCCCGGTTACGGTGGGTGGTCGGGGCCGAGTGATGCACGTTTCTCTCATACACGCACGCGCGTGGGTGCAAGGCGTTGGGCTCTAACTGAACCTGAGCGAGGCGTTGGGCTCTAACTGAACCCGAGCAATTGCACTGCAGGCTACGCGTTACTGAACCCGAGCGATCGATCGATGGCTATTAACTGAACCCGATCGAGCGATTCCTTCGCTACTGCTGCTAACTGAAGCCGATCGATCCTGCCTCTGGATGAACAGTGAGCGTTGCTGGGGGGTTTGGATGAACAGTTCCCGGTGGGGGTGGATGAACAGGACCCCGTGGTGTTGCCTCTAGATGAACAGGACCCCGATCGATCGAGCCGGTTGGGGCTGGATGAACAGGACCCTGTGGAGGGCTGGATGAACAGGACCACCCCGTGGAGGGCTGGATGAACAGTAGACTGTGGAGGGATGGATGAACAGTAGCCCGTGGAGGGGTGGTTGAACAGAAGCCCGTGGAGAGGGCTGGTTGAACAGTAGCCGGTGGAGTAGCGCGCGGTGGAGGCTGGATGAACAGGAGCCCGTGGATGAACAGTCGCAGGTGGAGGCTGGAGGAGGTCGATGGTGGATGAACAGTAGCCCGTGGAGGCTGGAGGGGGTCGACGGTGGAGATGAACAGTATCCCGTGGAGTCCCGTTTTGCGGTACGCCACACCCCTCCCGATGAAAAGGACCCCAGTTTCGACCGTAGTGCTCCAACACAAGTCCGTTTCCTCCGTTTTGCGGTATGCCACACCCCTCCCGATCAACAGGTCCCCCCTTTCAACCGTAGGAGGTCCGTTTCCTCCATTTTGCGGTAAGCCAGACCCCTCCCGATGAGCAGGATCCCGTTTTGAACGTGGCCAGTCAAACACAAGGCCGTTTCCTCCGTTCTACGGTACGCCAGGCCCCGTTTCCATCGGCTGTTCCGTCCAAGCCCTCCTGATGAATGTGGCGATGCATTCCGTTCCGACCTAGCCGGTTGGCTCCCCATGAACACGACGACGACGCAGTTTCTCCGTTCCGACCCAGCCATGTACACGAGCCTTGTACGTACGTATGCGTGAGTAGGCCTTCAATGTTGGTAATATGCTCTAGAGGCAATAATAAAATGGTTATTATTGTATTTCCTTGTTCATGATAATTGTCTGTTGTTCATGCTATAATTGTATTAACTGGAAACCGTAATACATGTGTGAATACATAGACCACAACATGTCCCTAGTAAGCCTCTAGTTGACTAGCTCGTTGATCAATAGATGGTTATGGTTTCCTGACCATGGACATTGGATGTCATTGATAACGGGATCACATCATTAGGAGAATGATGTGATGGACAAGACCCAATCCTAAGCATAGCACAAGATCGTGTAGTTCATTTGCTAGAGCTTTTCTAATGTCAAGTATCATTTCCTTAGACCATGAGATTGTGCAACTCCCGGATACCGTAGGAATGCTTTGGGTGTACCAAACGTCACAACGTAACTGGGTGGCTATAAAGGTGCACTACAGGTACCTCCGAAAGTGTCTGTTGGGTTGGCACGAATCGAGGCTGGGATTTGTCACTCCGTATGACGGAGAGGTATCTCTGGGCCCACTCGGTAATGCATCATCATAATGAGCTCAATGTGACCAAGTGTTTGGTCACGGGATCATGCATTACGGTACGAGTAAAGTGACTTGCCGGTAACGAGATTGAACAAGGTATTGGGATACCGACGATCGAATCTCGGGCAAGTAACGTACCGATTGACAAAGGGAATTGTATACGGGATTGATTGAATCCTCGACATCGTGGTTCACTCGATGAGATCATCGTGGAAGATGTGGGAGCCAACATGGGTATCCAGATCCCGCTGTTGGTTATTGACCGGAGAGTCGTCTCGGTCATGTCTGCATGTCTCCCGAACCCGTAGGGTCTACACACTTACGGTTCGGTGATGCTAGGGTTGTAGAGATATTAGTATGCGGAAATCCGAAAGTCGTTCGGAGTCCCGGATGAGATCCCGGACGTCACGAGGAGTTCCGGAATGGTCCGGAGGTAAAGATTTATATATGGGAAGTCCTATTTTGGCCACCGGAAAATGTTCGGGATTTTTCGGTATTGTACTGGGAAGGTTCTAGAAGGTTCCAAAGTGGGGCCCACCTGCATGGGGGGACCCACATGAACGTGGGTAGTGGGGGCAAGGCCCCACAGCCTTGGTCAAGGCGCACCAAGATCCCACCTTAGAAGGAATAAGATCATATCCCGAAGGGATAAGATCAAGATCCCTAAAAAAGGGGGATAACAATCGGTGGGGAAGGGAAATGATGGGATTTCTTTCCCCCACCTTTGCCAATGCCCCAATGGACTTGGAGGGCAAGAAACCAGCCCCCTCCACCCCTAAATATAGTGGGGAGGCACATGGGAGCAGCACCCGAAGCCCTGGCGCCTCCCTCCCTCCCGTGACACCTCTTCCTCCCCGCTTGCGCTTGGCGAAGCCCTGCCGGGATCTCGCTACTTCCACCACCACGCCGTCGTGCTGCTGGATCTCCATCAACCTCTCCTCCCCCCTTGCTGGATCAAGAAGGCGGAGACGTCCCCGCTCCGTACATGTGTTGAACGCGGAGGTGCCGTCCGTTCGGCGCTAGGATCATCGGTGATTTGGATCACGACGAGTACGACTCCATCAACCCCGTTCTCTTGAACGCTTCTGAAAGGATCGATATAGTTGACTAGAGGGGGGGGTGAATAGGCAACTAACAATTTTTAGCTTTTCTTTACCAAATTAAACTTTGCATCAAAATAGGTTGTCTAGATATGCAACTAAGTGAGCAACCTATATGATGCAACGACAACAAGCACGCAAGCAAGTAAGAGATATAGCACAAGTAAACTTGCTAAAGTAAAGGAACGAGATAACCAAGAGTGGAGCCGGTGAAGACGAGGATGTGTTACCGAAGTTCCTTCCTTTTGAGGGGAAGTACGTCTCCGTTGGAGCGGTGTGGAGGCACAATGCTCCCCAAGAAGCCACAAGGGCCACCGTATTCTCCTCACGCCCTCACACAATGCGAGATGTCGTGATTCCACTATTGGTGCCCTTGAAGGCGGCGACCGGACCTTTACAAACAAGGTTGGGGCAATCTCCACAACTTAATTGGAGGCTCCCAACGACACCACAAAGCTTCACCACAATGGACTATGGCTCCGCGGTGACCTCAACCGTCTAGGGTGCTCAAACACCCAAGAGTAACAAGATCCGCTAGGGATAAGTGGGGGGAATCAAATTTCTCTTGGTGGAAGCGTAGATCGTGGCCTTCTCAACCAATCCCGAGCAAATCAACAAGTTCGATTGGCTAGGGAGAGAGATCGGGCGAAAATGGAGCTTGGAGCAACAATGGAGCTTTTTGGGGGAAGAGGTAGGTCAACTTTGGGGAAGAAGACCCCTTTATATAGTGGGGGGAACAAACCAACCGTTACCCCCCTTCTGCCCCGAAGAGAGCGGTAGTACCGCTGTGCCAGCGGTACTACCGCTTGCCACTATAAGCGGTACTACCGCTCCAAAACGCGGTACTACCGCTTGGCCCACAGCGGTACTACCGCGAAGGGTGGGCGGTACTACCGCACAGGAGCGGTACTACGGCCCCCACAGCCGCGGCCAGTACCGTAGAACCCGACACGAAAAAGGAGCCCTCGAATCGAGGCGGTACTAGCACGAGACCACCGCGGTACTACGGCTTGGGGCCACTAGCGGTACTACTGCTCTGGAGCGGTACTACCGCGCCCAGAGCGGTACTACCACTTGTGGCACCCAAGCGGTACTACCGCTCAGTCCCGCGGTACTACCGCTGGGACCAGAGATAGTACACACATGGGGGCTACTAGCGGTACTACTGCTCTGGGCGGTACTACCGCTCTAGAGCGGTACTACCGCTTGTAGCACCCAAGCGGTACTACCGCTCTGGCCCGCGGTACTACCGCTGGGACCAGAGAGGGCACAATGAGAAGAGAAACAAGCCCATCATCGAAACGGAAAGGCTCGGAGGAGGGGCAAAGGAAGTGTACGTGATGATTCCGCCCTAGCCTTTCCAAAACGGACCCCCTCTTGATAGTACGGTGATCCCTATGAAACTAGTCCACCAAACTAATCCGAAAGGACTACACCGTCTTCGCTTTAAGCTCCGAGGGGAGGAAATCGTCTCGTGCCAAAAGGATGAATCTCTGAAAAACACTCAACGCACACGATTAGTCCGCAAAAGCATTGTCATCAATCACCAAAACATCTTAGGGATAAATATGCCCTCACAATCTCCCCTTTTTGGTGGATTGATGACAATATGGGATTTGCACAACTGGGAAAAGACAAAGGACATAAGCAAACCCCAAATCTCTAAAATATAGACGGGCTCCCCCTAGATGTGTGCCATCAAGATAAGTGCTTTGAACTGCACGACACACATACTAGGATCAACACTCCCCCTGTATTTTAGAGACCAACAACCTAAGCGAGATACAAGATAGCAGGATGTATAACATATTGAAGCATATAACTCATGATATATCAAATGACTAGAGACAAAGATAAAGATATGATAATGATAGGGTAGCATATGTCTCACACCATATGACTCGAACTAAAGTAAGGTCTCACTGAACACAAAACCAAACAAAGCACAAGGTCCAAGCAAAGCACAAGGTAGCACACAAACAAAGCACAAATGCAAAGACACACTCGCAACACAACGACGCAAATCCCTAAACTCTCTCCCCCTTTGGCATCGAGACACCAAAAGGGGCAAAGAGCTAACCTACGGCTCCAGGTGAGAGCATGCTGAGGATCTCGAACATCAGGACTCTGCGCGATCATCTGCACTGCCGTCCTCGCCCGGAAACTGCTCGGCATCTGAATCAGTCCACGGACAGTGCTGCTGGATCCACTCCTCCTCCTCAGTAATCTGACCCTCAGAGCCGCTGGTGACGGTCGCACCCATCTGACGCATAAGCTCCTTATGACGTCCCCTAGCCTTCTTCTCGGCCACATGGGTCAAGTACTGACCGTGAGACTCCATGCAGAACAGCTTCTTCATATTGCGTTTGAGCTTCTTGGCCCAAGAGGGCTCTGCCGCAGAAGGCTCTGTCCCAGGAGGCACATACTCCTCATCATCATCACCGGCATCAGCCTCGTCCTCGGTCTCCATGGCAGCAGCAGAAGATGGAGCTCCAGATCTACCCCAATTATCCTTCTTCCTGAGACGCTTGATCTCATGAGAGACCAACTCTCCGGTTTCCAGCTGCTCCTCAGGATAGGTATGTCTCCAGGCCCTCTCAATAAGCAACATAATGAACGGACCATAAATTGGGCACTTGCGCTCAGAAACAACCGCCAGAAGCTCAGACCACATGACATGAGAGATGTCCAGAGACTCGCCGGTGTTTGCGTCCTTCACACGCTGGCAGAAGAGAAGCATGTCCACAAGGTAAGAGTGTACCATGTCCAGATTCCCAATACGAGGGAAGAGAGTCTCGCGGAAGATACGGTGAAGGATGTCCAGATAGGTAGACAACTCATAGGTTTCCTTCCTGGTCTCAGGGTGGACCTTCCGAGTATAGTAGGGCCAGAGGGCTTGCTTGTGAGTGGAGGCAGCATTTTGGTGAGGACGAAAACCAACTGGAGTCTTGAGCCCTTGATCTTCCACCTCAAGCAGCTCCATGAAGGCCTGCCACTTGACAGCTAGCACCTTTCCATTTGTCATCCAAGTCAGAGTCCTGTCTGCATCAGTTCCTAGATGAACAGTGGCAAAGAACTGTGCCAGCAAATCTGCATCAAAGTCCTTGTTGAACTGCATGATCCTGAGAATGTTCAACTGAGAGCACATCTGAAGGGCATCACCAAAGTACTCAAGGTCCTTCTCCATAGCATCCGTGTTGATGGAATGAACATTGACAAAGAGGTTCTTCTTAGCCTTGATCACATCAAAGTATGTGGCATACTGAAACCGGTTCCAGAACGGGCGATTGACAAGATTGGGTTCTTGGTCTTCCTCATAGGGGTTGCGCCGACGGCTGTCCCAGAATTCCTTGCTAGACATCTCAGTCACTTTCTTGCCACTTGGCTTCGGTCGGCTGGCAGTCTTCTTCTTGCGAGGAGGATTAGCACTTGAGGAAGCACCCCCTGCCGGCTATGGAGCACTGGAAGAACCACCTGCAGTCTCAGATGAGCGGTACCGCTTCGACGTTGAACGCCCGGGGTTGAGACGGCGGACTTGCTGCTCAGGATGATCATCACCTGGAACCAAACACACGGACACAAGAAACAACCAGAAGGAACGATCAAAACCAAATAAACACAACAAATATGGATCAGCATGTGGTAGGAAACAATGGAACTGGGCATCAGCGGTAGTACCGTGCCTGCTCAGCGGCAATACCGCGCCAGCGGTACTACCGCGCCATACGGGCGGTAGTACCGCTCCAGTGGTAGTACCGTGCCAGATGGGCGGTAGTACCGCCCGAGACAGGGTACGGCGGATCCCTACTGCCGTGGTCAGATCCGGCACTACCGGGGATGCCAAATTCAAAAATAAACCTACCAAACATCAATCCAAAGAGTCTAGTTGCCTTCTCCAACCTACTCAAGCCTAGATTTGGCCAAAAATCTAGAGATGCAACCACTATTGCCCCTAAAACGCTAGATCTGAAAACTAGACAAGAAGAGAAGAGAAACAGGGGCAATACCGGCATCCATGGCAAGAGGACGAGGTGGGGATCGACTCCACCGAAGGAAATGGAGAGGAACGGTTCGGAGACGGAGGGCCGCCGGAGTCTTCCCGCGGTGAGATGGCGCTGGAGAGAAAGGAAGAGGAACCAGGGGACGAAGCAAATGGGTATGGGGTGGAGGAAACCACCCCTACCCACGACTTAACCCCCTGGCCCCGCCCCTCAGCGGTAGTACCGTGGTGAAGGGCGGTAGTACCGCTTACCCACATAAGCGGTAGTACCGCTCCGTGGAGCGGTAGTACCGCTCCAGCGGTAGTACCGCTCCTGCACAACGGTAGTACCGCCCAGCGCAACTCAAACCAGACTCAACACATATGGTGCAAAACGAAAGACGGGAAATTACAGCAAGAAGACCAACAAGAGCACTAGCAAGAGAACAAGAATCACACGCCTCTATACGAGAGGGCGGTGGCCGAGGCCACCTATGTTTGAGTCACTTGGTATGGCACCGCGAAGAATTATCCTTGGGCCCATGACCAAAGCTCGTCTTTGAAGCACAAGTACCATAAAAATGGCTAATGTGAAAGAGTGAGATCAGTTTATGCATTGTGGGGGGAGGGAAAGTTCATTGAGAGAACAACACTCCCCCTACGTCCATGCCTACACCTAGACAAGAATGCACAATGAATGGGAGGGGTGTGCAAAGGTTCAAACCACATTGCTCGAATCAATGATATTTAGCTCATGCCTTAACTCGCGAAATCTTGCTTCATCCAATGGCTTCGTGAAAATATCTGCAAGGTTATCATGAGTGTTGACATAGTTGAGCTCGATCTCCCCTCGCCTAATATGATCCCGGATGAAGTGATACCGAATCTCAATATGCTTTGTCTTGAAGTGTTGCACCGGGTTGAGAGAAATCTTGATAGCACTTTCATTGTCACACGAAAGAGGCACTTTGTCACAAATGACACCATAATCCTTTAAAGTTTGCCTCATCCATAAGAGTTGTGCACAACAACTTCCGGCCGCCACATACTCCGCTTCGGTGGACGAGAGAGACACACAACTTTGCTTTTTAGAAGACCAACTTACCAAAGAGCAACCAAGAAATTGGCACCCTCCGGAAGTGGACTTCCTATCCACTTTGTCTCCCGCCCAATCGGAGTCCGAATAACCTACAAGCTTGAAGTTTGCTCCTCTTGGGTACCATAGGCCAAAGTTTGGGGTATGAGCCAAATATCGAAAGATTCGCTTGACCGCCACAAAGTGGATTTCCTTAGGTGCGGCTTGAAACCGTGCACATATTCCCACACTCAACATGATATCCGGTCTAGATGCACAAAGGTAAAGCAAGGATCCAATCATAGAGCGATATACCTTTTGATCCACCGCTTTACCATTGGGATCAATTTCAAGTTGGCACTTGGTGGGCATTGGAGTGGAAGTCGGTTTGACATCACTTAGCTTGAATCTCTTTAGCATGTCTTGAGTGTATTTGGCTTGGTTGATGAAGGTTCCGTCTCTTCTTTGTGGATTTCGAATCCGAGAAAGAACTTCAACTCTCCCATCATAGACATCTTGAACTTTGAGTTCATGAGAGCGGCAAATTCTTCATTGAAAGCTTTGTTAGGGGAACCAAAAATAATATCATCAACATATAGTTGGCACACAAACAACTTCCCTTTGACCTTCTTAGTAAAAAGAGTGGGGTCGATTTTCCCGATTTCGAATCCACGATCTTGTAACAACTCCGTAAGATTCTCATACCACGCACGTGGGGCTTGTTTAAGGCCATAGAGCGCCTTGTGGAGTTGATACACATGATCGGGGAAATAGGGATCTTCGAACCCGGGGGGTTGTTTGACATATACCAACTCATTTATGGGACCATTAAGAAAAGCACTCTTCACATCCATTTGTTGCAAAGTGAAATTATGATGAGAAGCATAAGCAATCAACAAACGAATAGATTCAAGGCGAGCAACGGGGGCAAAGGTTTCACCGTAGTCGATACCCTCGACTTGGGAGTAGCCTTGTGCCACCAAACGAGCCTTGTTGCGAACAATGATTCCATGAGCGTCTTGCTTGTTCTTGAATATCCACTTGGTTCGAATGACATTATGATTCCCGGTTGGCCTTGGCACTAACTTCCACACTTGGTTATGTTCGAAGTTGTTGAGTTCTTCATGCATGGCGTTGAGCAAATCCGGGTCCTCAAGCGCTTCATAAACCTTTTGGGGTTCGACACAAGAAACAAACGCATGATGTTCACAATAGTTTGCTAATTGTCTACGAGTGCTTACCCCCTTTCTTAGGCTTCCAACCACATTCTCCATGAGATGACCTTTGGTGGTGAGCTTGGAAGCGATCTTAGCGGCACGACGCTCCAATTCCTCTTCGGATGTGAAGTGAGGAGGGGTTACTTGATCATCTTGAGTGTCGTCTTGAGCTTGTTCTTGATCTTGAACTAGCTCGAGGGGAAGAACTTGACCTTGGGCATCATTTGGTGGATCACCACCATCTTGAAGTTGATCTTGCCCTTGATCTTGTTCATGAGGTTGAGGGCCTTCACTTTGTTCTTCGGAAGCGTGTGGGTCTTGGGTTGGTGATGGCTCCACTTGAGTGGAGCATTGTCCTTCTCCTTCGGCCACAAGGGGTTCCTCAATCGGTAGGATATATCCAATACCCATTCTTCTTATGGCTTGGGGAGGAGTTTCATCACCTACATCACAAGTACCACTTTGCTCCACTTGGGAGCCGTTATTTTCATCAAACTCCACGTTACACGTCTCCTCAATAAGTCCCGTGGACTTATTGAGAACACGGTAAGCATGGGAGTTTGTAGCATAACCAACAAATATGCCCTCATGAGCTCTAGTCTCAAATTTAGACAAACGAACACCTTTCTTGAGAATGAAACACTTACACCCGAACACCCGAAAGTACTAGAGGTTGGGATTGTTACCGGTGAGGATCTCATATGGAGTCTTGTTCAAGCCTTTGCAAAGATAGAGCCGATTTGAAGCATGACACGCGGTGTTGATGGCTTCGGCCCAAAAGTTGTATGGAGACTTGAACTCCGCCATCATGGTCCTTGCCGCATCCATCAACATCCGATTCTTCCTCTCCGCAACACCATTTTTTTAGGGGTGTAAGGTGCGGAATATTGATGCTTGATCCCCTCATCACTGAGAAACTCATCCAAGGTGTAGTTCTTGAACTCGGTCCCGTTGTGACTTCTTATTGTCAAGATCTTTGCATTGTGTTGACGTTGGGCTTCATTTGCAAAGTCAATGACTGTTTGTTGGGTCTCACTCTTCCTCTTGAAGAAATACACCCACGTGTATCTAGAGTAATCATCCACAATTACCAAGCAATACTTTCTACCCCCAAGACTATCAAAGGATGGAGGCCCAAAGAGATCCAAATGAAGGAGCTCCAACGGCCTCTTCGAGTAAATAAGAGTCGTGGGAGGGTGAGCCTTCTCATGAAGCTTTCCTTCGATACAGGCACTGCAAGCACGATCTTTGGCAAAACTAACGTTCGTTAGTCCACGGACATGGTCCCCCTTGAGAAGACTTTGCAAAGATCTCATATTGACATGGGCTAAACGGTGATGCCAAAGCCATCCCACGTCAACTTTAGCCATTAGGCATGTCGCGGTCTTAGTGGGTCGCTCCGAAAAGTTAATTACATAGAGACCGTTCTCGACATGCCCAACAAAGGCTACTTTAAGAGTCTTGCTCCACAAGAGGGCCACGGTATCAATATCAAAGAAGGTGGCAAAGCCCATGATAGCAAGTTGACGAACGGAAAGTAGATTGTATGCAAGGGACTCAACTAGCATGACCTTCTCGATCGTGAGATCATGAGAAATGACAACTTTGCCGAGTCCCAATACCTTAGAAGATGAGGCATCACCCCACTCGACATTGGTGGGCATAGATGGAATATTGTGCACGTCCACCACCAAGTCCTTGCTTCCGGTCATATGATTTGTAGCTCCACTATCGAGCAACCATGATCCCCCACCGGAAGCAAACACCTACAAGAGATCAATGCTTGGTTTTAGGTACCCATTTTGTAATGGGTCCTTTGATGTTAGTAATGAGGGTCTTAGGAACCCAAATAGACCATTCAATGTACTCATAAGGAGAACCAACGAATTTGGCATAAACATGCCCATCACTAGCACGGCATAACACATATGAAGGATTAAAGTCGCTGGCTTTGTTGGAAGGAGTGGCATTGCTCTTCTTGAGACCGCCACCCTTCGCATTGTTCTTCTTCTCCTTGGAAGCACACTCTCCCTCCTTCACAAAAGTTTGCTTGAGAGGAGGAGGTCGCTTGGTCTTGTCATTCTTCTTCTTGTTCTTGGGATTGGGTGTGAACCCAATCCCCTCCTTGGCCACAACTTCCTTTTGATTGCTCAAGAGGTCGTTGAGGTTCTTCTCACCTTGTATGCATGACACAAGGCCTTTCTCAAGTTGCTCCTTCAACTTAGCATTCTCCTCAACAAGATGCACATGCTCACAACATGGGTTAGTAGCATTTGCATTATCAATCAACACCATATGAGGAAAGGTGGCTTTCTCCTTTGTTAGCTTCACTTGGAGTTGATCATGAGACTCCTTGAGGCTAGCATGAACACCCTTCAAGACTTTGTGAGCCTTGTCGAGAATGCCAAACTCCTCTTTGATTCTAGCAAGATCAACCCCAAGTTTTGCCTTCTCGGAGTTTAGCACACGAGACACAACAAGAGCATGATCAAGATCTTTCTTTAACTTAGCATGATCATCGTTGTATGACTCCTCAAGAGCCAAATGAAGACCACGCTCTTCGTCAAGATCATTGGAAAGATCCGAAATCTCATCGGCATAGTCACGACTATGCCCCTCCATCTTAGAGATGGTATCTTCGTGAGCCTCGATCATGTCATTGGCTTCACCAAGTTGTTCCAAGAGAGCAACGAAGTGCTTCTTGGATTTACCCTTGAGTTTACCCATAAAGATCTCAAACTCATTTTCCTCCACATTTGTCCCCTCATGTTCATCAATGCTATCCGTCAAAGAAGGATGATTAATGATGGTAGTTTTGATGTTGGAGGTTACCTTATTGGTGGCTTTAGCCATGAGGCACTTGGCGGTGATGTTCTCATTGGGTGAGTCGAAGAGAGACACTCGTGGAGTCTTCGCAATGGCAACGGAGGCCATGGAAGCCGACTCACTATCTTCATCATCATCATCATCCTCATTGTACTCTTCTTGAACCACCAACGCCTTGGGAGGAGTCTTCTTGGTGAAGTTGCTCCTGTTGGGGAACGACTTGGCCTTGTCTTTTCTAATGAGCTTGCCACCATTGTCTTCCCTCTTCTCGTAAGGGCACTCCGCAACAAAGTGGCTAACATTGCCACAATTGAAGCAAGTCCTCATCCGTTGCTTGCCCTTTGCGCCACTTGAGTTGCTTTTGTTGAAGTTTGGCCTCGTGTTCTTCTTGCTCCAAAATTGCCTTGAAGCAAGAGCCATGTGTTCATGATAGGCATACTTCGTATCTTCGAGGTTGACCTCCTCTTCTTCCTCTTCATCGTCTTCCTCCATACTAACCTTGGCCTTTAGAGCAAGGTTGGGCTTCTTAACTCTTTGAGAGCGAAGAACCGCATTGTCGGCGGTCTTGTCCAAAATGCTCATAGCCACAAGCTCATCCAACACTTCACTTGAGGACAAGGTGTGAAAGTCCGGCCTTTGACGAATTACGGAGGACATGGCTTTATGGTAGGGCATCATTGCCTTGAGGAACTTGCGCTTGATCCAATTGTCATCCGTGTCCTTGCTTCCATGATCTTGGAGCAAGACCGCGAGTTTGGTTACTCTCCGAAAAAGCTCACGAGGTTCTTCATCTTCTTTCATTGCAAACTCGTCGGCTTCATCTTGCACCACTTCGTAGTTGGAGCGTTGAATGCTTGCGCTTCCCCGATAAAGGGAAACAACTTGGATCCACGCATCTTTGGCCACGGTGTAAGGCCGGAGATGAGGAAGATCTTCGGGTGGGATGGCTTCTTGGATGATGAAGAGGGCATTCTCATTGAATTGATGATCCACAACTTCTCTAGGAGTGAAGTTACTTCGGTCATGCGGATAGAAGCCTTCTTCAATGATTCTCCAAAGGTTAGTGTTCACATGATTTAAATGACGCTTAAAACGATAGACCCAAGAATCAAAATCTACATTCTTCTCAATCTTAGGGGCCGAGCCGGCATGATTTAAATGAGTGGAAGGGAGCGGTGCACCATAGACAGGTGGAGGTTCCACATGGGCAAAGATGCCGGTCCCATTTTTATCACTAGAACAAGGAGCCTTCTCGCTAGAAGCTGCCCCCTTGTCGGAGGTAGCATCCGTCACCTTGTTAGCGGGATCACCCACTTTCAACGGTGCGGTGGTAAGTTTAAGCCCTTCTAAGAATTTATTCAACATGCTTTCGACCTTGGTCATCATGGAGGTTTTCAATGTGTCCAACGCCACATTGAATTCCTCACGAGAGACCGCGGTTCCCCTATCTCCCGTAGACGAGACTGGATTCTCACCGGAGTGCTCCTCCGCACCGTCTGCGACGTCAACCATACTCTTTGGACGGTAAAGTCCTTAATAAAGAGACGAGGCTCTGATACCAATTGAAAGGATCGATATAGTTGACTAGAGGGGGGTGAATAGGCAACTAACAATTTTTAGCTTTTCTTTACCAAATTAAACTTTGCATCAAAATAGGTTGTCTAGATATGCAACTAAGTGAGCAACCTATATGATGCAACGACAACAAGCACGCAAGCAAGTAAGAGATATAGCACAAGTAAACTTGCTAAAGTAAAGGAACGAGATAACCAAGAGTGGAGCCGGTGAAGACGAGGATGTGTTACCGAAGTTCCTTCCTTTTGAGGGGAAGTACGTCTCCGTTGGAGCGGTGTGGAGGCACAATGCTCCCCAAGAAGCCACAAGGGCCACCGTATTCTCCTCATGCCCTCACACAATGCGAGATGCCGTGATTCCACTATTGGTGCCCTTGAAGGCGGCGACCGGACCTTTACAAACAAGGTTGGGGCAATCGCCACAACTTAATTGGAGGCTCCCAACGACACCACAAAGCTTCACCACAATGGACTATGGCTCCGCGGTGACCTCAACCGTCTAGGGTGCTCAAACACCCAAGAGTAACAAGATCCGCTAGGGATAAGTGGGGGGAATCAAATTTCTCTTGGTGGAAGTGTAGATCGTGGCCTTCTCAACCAATCCCGAGCAAATCAACAAGTTTGATTGGCTAGGGAGAGAGATCGGGCGAAAATGGAGCTTGGAGCAACAATGGAGCTTTTTGGGGGAAGAGGTAGGTCAACTTTGGGGAAGAAGACCCCTTTATATAGTGGGGGGAACAAACCAACCGTTACCCCCCTTCTGCCCCGAAGAGAGCGGTAGTACCGCTATGCCAGCGGTACTACCGCTTGCCACTATAAGCGGTACTACCGCTCCAAAACGCGGTACTACCGCTTGGCCCACAGCGGTACTACCGCACAGGAGCGGTACTACGGCCCCCCACAGCCGCGGCCAGTACCGTAGAACCCGACACGAAAAAGGAGCCCTCGAATCGAGGCGGTACTAGCACGAGACCACCGCGGTACTACGGCTTGGGGCCACTAGCGGTACTACTGCTCTGGAGCGGTACTACCGCGCCCAGAGCGGTACTACCGCTTGTGGCACCCAAGCGGTACTACCGCTCCGTCCCGCGGTACTACCGCTGGGACCAGAGATAGTACACACATGGGGGCTACTAGCGGTACTACTGCTCTGGGCGGTACTACAGCTCTAGAGCGGTACTACCGCTTGTAGCACCCAAGCGGTACTACCGCTCTGGCCCGCGGTACTACCGCTGGGACCAGAGAGGGCACAATGAGAAGAGAAACAAGCCCATCATCGAAACGGAAAGGCTCGGAGGGAGGGGCAAAGGAAGTGTACGTGATGATTCCACCCTAGCCTTTCCAAAACGGAGCCCCTCTTGATAGTACGGTGATCCCTATGAAACTAGTCCACCAAACTAATCCGAAAGGACTACACCGTCTTCGCTTTAAGCTCCGAGGGGAGGAAATCGTCTCGTGCCGCACACGATTAGTCTGCAAAAGCATTGTCATCAATCACCAAAACATCTTAGGGATAAATATGCCCTTACAGCTTCCGCTCGCGATCTACAAGGGTATGTAGATGCACTCCTCCCCTCTCGTTGCTAGCATCTCCTAGATTGATCTTGGTGACACGTAGGAAATTTTTTGAATTTCTGCTACGTTCCCCAACAGTGGCATCATGAGCCAGGTTTATGCGTAGATTCTTTGCACGAGTAGAACACAAAGTAGTTGTGGGCGACGATTTGTTCAATTTGCTTACCGTTACTAGTCTTATCTTGATTCGTCGGCATTGTGGGATGAAGCGGCCCGGACCGACCTTACACGTACTCTTACGTGAGACGGGTTCCACCGACTCACATGCACTTGATGCATAAGGTGGCTAGCGGGTGTCTGTCTCTCCCACTTTAGTCAGATCGGATTCGATGAAAAGGGTCCTTATGAAGGGTAAATAGCAATTGGCATATCACCGTTTTGGCTTTTGCGTAGGTAAGAAACGTTCTTGCTAGAAACCCATAGCAGCCACGTAAAACATGCAACAACAATTAGAGGACGTCTAACTTGTTTTTGCAGGGTATGCTATGTGATGTGATATGGCCAAAAGGATGTGATGAATGATATATGTGATGTATGAGATTGATCATGTTCTTATAATAGGAATCACGACTTGCATGTCGATGAGTATGACAACCGGCAGGAGCCATAGGAGTTGTCTTAATTTATTGTATGACCTGCGTGTCAATGAAAAACGACATGTAATTACTTTACTTTATTGCTAACCGTTAGCCATAGTAGTAGAAGTAATAGTTGGCGAGACAACTTCATGAAGACACGTTGATGGAGATCATGATGATGGAGATCATGGTGTCATGCCGGTGACGAAGGTGATCATGCCGCGCCTTGAAGATGGAGATCAAAAGGCGCAAGATGATATTGGCCATATCATGTCACTTTATGATTTGCATGTGATGTTTGTCATGTTTACATCTTATTTGCTTAGAACGACGGTAGCATAAATAAGATGATCCCTCACTAAAATTTCAAGAGATGTGTTCCCCCTAACTGTGCACCGTTGCGAAGGTTCGTTGTTTAGAAGCACCACGTGATGATCGGGTGTGATAGATTCTAACGTTCGCATACAACGGGTGTTGACGAGCCTAGCATGTACAGACATGGCCTCGGAACAGAAGCAAAACACTTAGGTTGACTTGACCAGCCTAGCATGTACAGACATGGCCTCGGAACACAAGGGACCGAAAGGTCGAACATTAGTCGTATAGTAGATACGATCAACATGGAGATGTTCACCGATGATGACTAGTCCGTCTCACGTGATGATCGGACACGGCCTAGTCGATTCGGATCATGTATCACTTAGATGACTAGAGGGATGTCTATCTAAGTGGGAGTTCATTAAATAATCAGATGAACTTAATTATCATGTACATAGTCAAAAGGTCTTTGCAAATAATGTCGTAGCTTACGCTTTAGTTCTACTAAGATATGTTCCTAGAGAAAATTTAGTTGAAAGTTGATAGTAGCAATTATGCGGACTGGGTCCGTGAACTGAGGATTGTCCTCACAGCTGCACAGAAGGCTTATGTCCTTAATGCACCGCGGTGTGCTGAACCTCGAGCGTCGTTTGTGGATGTTGCGAACATCTGACATACACGTTTTGATGACTACGTGATAGTTCAGTGCGTAATGTTGAACGGTTTAAAATTGTGGCACCAAAGACGGTTTTGAAACGTCGCAGAACATATGAGATGTTCCAAAGACTGAAATTGGGATTTTAGACTAGTGCCCACGTCAAGAGGTATGAGACCTCTGACAAGTTTCTTAAGCCTGCAAACTAAGGGAGAAAAGCTCAATCGTTGAGCATGTGCTCAGATTGTCTGAGTACTACAATCAGTTGAATCGAGTGGGAGTTAATCTTCCAGATGAGATAGTGATGGTTCTCCATAGTCACCGCCATCAAGCTATTAGAGCTTCGTGATGAACTATAACATATCAGGGATAGACATGATGATCCTTGAGCAACTCGCGATGTTTGACACCGCGAAAGTAGAAATCAAGTACGAGCATCAATTGTTGATGGTTAGTAAAACCACTAGTTTCTAGAAGGGCAAGGGCAAGAAGGGATACTTCATGAAACGGCAAATCAGTTGCTGCTCTAGTGAAGAAACCCAAGGTTGAACCCAAACCCGAGACTAAGTGCTTCTGAAATGAGGGGAACGGTCACTGAAGAAGAACTACCCTAGATACTTCGTAGATGAGAAGGCTGGCAAGGTCGACAGAAGTATATTGGATATACATTATATTAATGTGTACTTTACTAGTACTCCTAGTAGCACCAGGGTATTAGATACCGGTTCAGTTGCTAAGTGTTAGTAACTCGAAATAAAAGCTGCGGAATAAACGAAGACTAGCTAGAGGTGAGATGACGATATGTGTTGAAGTGTTTCCAAGGTTGATGTGATCAAGCATCGCATGCTCCCTCTACCATCGAGATTGGGGTTAAACCTGAATAATTGTTATTTGGTGTTTGCGTTGAGCATAGACATGGTTGGATTATGTTTATCGCAATACATTTATTCATTAAAGGAGAATAATGGTTACTCTGTCTATTTGAATAATACCTTCAATGGTCTTGCACCTAAAATGAATGGTTTATTGAATCTCGATCGTAGTGATACACATGTTCATGCCAAAAGATATAAGATAGTAATGATAGTACCACATACTTGTGGCACTGCCACTTGAGTCATATTGGTATAAAACGCATGAAGAAGCTCCATGTTGATGGATCTTTGGACTCACTCGTTTTTGAAAAGATTGAGACATGCGAACCATGTCTATTAGTATATATGCATGAAGAAAGTCCATACAAATGGATCATTTGGACTCACTTGATTTTGAATCACTTGAGACATGCAAATCATACCACATGGGCAAGATGACTGAAAGGCCTCGTTTTCAGTAAGATGGAACAAGAGAGCAACTTGTTGGAAGTAATACATTGGATGTGTGCAGTCCAATGAGTGCTGAGGCACGCAGTGGATATCGTTATGTTCTTACTTCACAGATGATTTGAGTAGATGCTGAGAATATTTACTTGATGAAACACAAGTCTAAATTATTGAAAGGTTCAAGTAATTTCAGAGTGAAGTTGAAGATCGTCGTGACAAGAGGATAAAATGTCTGTGATATGATCATAGAGACGAATATCTGAGTTACGAGTTTGGCACACAATTAAGAAATTGTGGCAATTGTTTCACGACTAATACCGCCTGGAACACCATATTGTGATGGTGTGTCCAAACATCATGACTGCACCCTATTGGATATGGTGCATACCATGATGTCTCTTATCGAATTACAACTATTGTTTATGGGTTAGGCATTAGAGACAACCGCATTCACTTTAAATAGGGCACCACGCAATTCCGTTGAGACGACACCGTATGAACTATGGTTTAGAGAAACCTAAGCTGTCGTTTCTTAAAAGTTTGGGGCTGCGACGCTTATGTGAAAAAGTTTCAGGTTGATAAGCTCGAACCCAAAGCAGATAAATGCATCTTCATAGAATACCCAAAACAGTTGGGTATACCTCCTATTTCAGATCTGGAAGCAAAAGTGATTGTTTCTAGAAACGGGTCCTTTCCCGAGGAAAAGTTTCTCTCGAAAGAATTGAGTGGGAGGATGGTGGAGACTTGATGAGGTCATTGTACCGTCACTTCAACTAATGTGTAGGAGGGCACAGGAAGTTGTTCCTGTGGCGCCTACACCAATTGAAGTGGAAGCTTATGATAGTGATCATGAAACTTCAGATCAAGTCACTACCAAACATCATAGGACGACAAGGATGCGTACTACTTCAGAGTGGTACGTAATCCTGTCTTGGAAGTCATGTTGCTAGACAACAATGAACCTACGAGCTATGGAGAAGCGATGGTGGGCCCGGATTCCGACGAATGGCTTGAGGCCATAAATTCCGAGAGGATCCATGTATGAAAACAAAGTATAGACTTTGAAAGAACTACTTGATGGTCGTAAGGCTATTGGGTACAGATGGATTTTAAAGGGAAGACAGACAATGATGGTAAGTGTCACCATTAAAAAAGCTCGACTTGTCGTTAAGATGTTTTCCGACAAGTTCAAGGAGTTGACTGCGATGAGACTTTCTCACTCGTAGCGATGCTAAGAGTCTGTTAGAAATATATTAGCAGTTACTGCATTATTTATGAAATCTTGCAGATAGGATGTCAAAACATTGTTTCCTCGACGATTTTCTTGAGGAAAGGTTGTATGTGATACAACCAGAAGGTTTTGTCAATCCTGAAAGATGCTAACAAGTATGCAAAGCTCCAGCAATCCATCTAAGGATTGGAGTAAGCATCTCGGAGTTGGAATGAACGCTTTGATGAGATGATCAAAGATTTTGGGTTTATACAAGGTTCATGAGAAACTTGTATTTCCAAAGAAGTGAGTGGGAGCACTATAGAATTTTTGATGAGTATATGTTGTTAACATATTGTTGATCAGAAATGATGTAGAATTTCTGGAAAGCATCCAGGGTTATTTGAAAAGTGTTTTTAATGGAAAACCTGGATTAAGCTACTCTAACATTGAGCATCAAGATCTATAAGGATAGATCAAAAACGCTTAATAGTACTTTCAAATGAATACATACCGTGACAAGATTTTGAAGGAGTTCAAAATAGATCAGCAAAGAAGGAGTTCTTGGCTGTGTTACAAGGTGTGAGTATTGAGTTAGACTCAAGACCTGACCATGGCAGAAGAGAGAGCAAGGATGAAGGTCGTCCCCTATGCTTTAGACGTAGGCCCTACAGTATGCTATGCTGTGTACCGCACCTGAAGTGTGCCTTGCCATGAGTTAGTCAAGGGGTACAATAGTGATCCGGGAATGGATCACATGACAGCGGTCGAACTTATCCTTAGTATCTAGTGGACTAAGGAATTTTCTCGATTATGGAGGTGGTTAAACAGTTCGTCGTAAAGGGTTACGTTGATGCAAACTTTGACACTAATCCGGATGACTCTGAGTAGTAAACCGTATTCGTATAGTAGAGCAGTTATTTGGAATAGCTCCAAGTAGCACGTGGTAGCTACATCTACAAGATGACATAGAGATTTGTAAAGCACACACGGATCTGAATGTTGCAGACCCGTTGACTAAAACCTCTCTCGTAAGCATAACATGATCAAACCCTAGAACTCATTGAGTGTTAATCACATGGTGATGTGGACTAGATTATTGACTCTAGTGAACTTTGAGTGTTAATCACATGGTGATGTGAACTAGATTATTGACTCTAGTGCAAGTGGGAGACTGTTGGAAATATGCCCTAGAGGCAATAATAAAATGGTTATTATTGTATTTCCTTGTTCATGATAATTGTCTGTTGTTCATGCTATAATTGTATTAACTGGAAACCGTAATACATGTGTGAATACATAGACCACAACATGTCCCTAGTAAGCCTCTAGTTGACTAGCTCGTTGATCAATAGATGGTTATGGTTTCCTGACCATGGACATTGGATGTCATTGATAACGGGATCACATCATTAGGAGAATGATGTGATGGACAACACCCAATCCTAAGCATAGCACAAGATCGTGTAGTTCGTTTGCTAGAGCTTTTCTAATGTCAAGTATCATTTCCTTAGACCATGAGATTGTGCAACTCCCGGATACCGTAGGAATGCTTTGGGTGTACCAAACGTCACAACGTAACTGGGTGGCTATAAAGGTGCACTACAGGTATCTCCGAAAGTGTCTGTTGGGTTGGCACGAATCGAGACTGGGATTTGTCACTCCGTATGATGGAGAGGTATCTCTGGGCCCACTCGGTAATGCATCATCATAATGAGCTCAATGTGACCAAGTGTTTGGTCACAGGATCATGCATTACGGTACGAGTAAAGTGACTTGCCGGTAACGAGATTGAACAAGGTATTGGGATACCGACGATCGAATCTCGGGCAAGTAACGTACCGATTGACAAAGGGAATTGTACACGGGATTGATTGAATCCTCGACATCATGCTTCATTCGATGAGATCATCG
Source organism: Aegilops tauschii subsp. strangulata (assembly GCF_002575655.3). NCBI lineage: Eukaryota > Viridiplantae > Streptophyta > Magnoliopsida > Poales > Poaceae > Aegilops > Aegilops tauschii. The sequence continues at coordinate 467,981,322 of NC_053035.3, forward strand.
TGGAACATGTGGGAGCCAACATGGGTATCCAGATCCCGCTCTTGGTTATTGACCGGAGAGTCGTCTCGGTCATGTCTGCATGTCTCCCGAACCCGTAGGGTCTACACACTTAAGGTTCGGTGACGCTAGGGTTGTAGAGATATTATTATGCGGAAATCCGAAAGTCGTTCGGAGTCCCGGATGAGATCCCGGACGTCACGAGGAGTTCCGGAATGGTCCGGAGGTAATGATTTATATATGGGAAGTCCTATTTTGGCCACCGGAAAATGTTCGGGATTTTTCGGTATTGTACCGGGAAGGTTCTAGAAGGTTCCGAAGTGGGGCCCACCTGCATGGGGGGACCCACATGAACGTGGGTAGTGGGGGCAAGTCCCCACAACCCTGGTCAAGGCGCACCAAGATCCCACCTTAGAAGGAATAAGATCATATCCCGAAGGGATAAGATCAAGATCCCTAAAAAAGGGGGATACCAATCGGTGGGGAAGGGAAATGATGGGATTTCTTTCCCCCACCTTTTCCAATGCCCCAATGGACTTGGAGGGCAAGAAACCAGCCCCCTCCACCCCTATATATAGTGGGGAGGCGCATGGGAGCAGCACCCCAAGCCCTGGCGCCTCCCTCCCTCCCGTGACACCTCTTCCTCCCCGCTTGCGCTTGGCGAAGCCCTGCCGGGATCCCGCTACTTCCACGACCACGCCGTCGTGCTGCTGGATCTCCATCAACTTCTCCTCCCGCCTTGCTGGATCAAGAAGGAGGAGACGTCCCCGCTCCGTACGTGTGTTGAACGCGGAGGTGCCGTCCGTTCGGCGCTAGGATCATCGGTGATTTGGATCACGACGAGTACGACTCCATCAACCCCGTTCTCTTGAACGCTTCCGCTCGCGATCTACAAGGGTATGTAGATGCACTCCTCCCCTCTCGTTGCTAGCATCTCCTAGATTGATCTTGGTGACACGTAGGAATTTTTTTGAATTTCTGCTTCGTTCCCCAACAGTGGCATCATGAGCCAGGTTTATGCGTAGATTCTATGCACGAGTAGAACACAAAGTAGTTGTGGGCGACGATTTGTTCAATTTGCTTACCGTTACTAGTCTTATCTTGATTCGGCGGCATTGTGGGATGAAGCGGCCCGGACCGACCTTACACGTACTCTTACGTGAGACAGGTTCCACCGACTGACATGCACTTGATGCATAAGGTGCCTAGCGGGTGTCTGTCTCTCCCACTTTAGTCGGATCGGATTCGATGAAAAGGGTCCTTATGAAGGGTAAATAGCAATTGGCATATCACCGTTGTGGCTTTTGCGTAGGTAAGAAATGTTCTTGCTAGAAACCCATAGCAGCCACGTAAAGCATGCAACAACAATTAGAGGATGTCTAACTTGTTTTTGCAGGGTATGCTATGTGATGTGATATGGCCAAAAGGATGTGATGAATGATATATGTGATGTATGAGATTGATCATGTTCTTGTAATAGGAATCACGACTTGCATGTCGATGAGTATGACAACCGGCAGGAGCCATAGGAGTTGTCTTAATTTATTGTATGACCCGCGTGTCAATGAAAAACGCCATGTAATTACTTTACTTTATTGCTAACCGTTAGCCATAGTAGTAGAAGTAATAGTTGGCGAGACAACTTCATGAAGACACGTTGATGGAGATCATGATGATGGAGATCATGGTGTCATGCCGGTGACGAAGGTGATCATGCCGCGCCTTGAAGATGGAGATCAAAAGGCGCAAGATGATATTGGCCATATCATGTCACTTTATGATTTGCATGTGATGTTTGTCATGTTTACATCTTATAAGCTTAGAACGACGGTAGCATAAATATGATGATCCCTCACTAAAATTTCAAGAGATGTGTTCCCCCTAACTGTGCACCGTTGCGAAGGTTCGTTGTTTAGAAGCACCACATGATGATCGGGTGTGATAGATTCTAACGTTCGCATACAACGGGTGTTGACGAGCCTAGCATGTACAGACATGGCCTCAGAACACAAGCAAAACACTTAGGTTGACTTGACGAGCCTAGCATGTACAGACATGGCCTCGGAACACAAGGGACCGAAAGGCCGAACATGAGTCGTATAGTAGATACGATCAACATGGAGATGTTCACCGATGATGACTAGTCCGTCTCACGTGATGATCGGACACGGCCTAGTCGATTCGGATCATGTATCACTTAGATGACTAGAGGGATGTCTATCTAAGTGGGAGTTCATTAAATAATCAGATGAACTTAATTATCATGAACATAGTCAAAAGGTCTTTGCAAATAATGTCGTAGCTTACGCTTTAGTTCTACTAAGATAGGTTCCTAGAGAAAATTTAGTTGAAAGTTGATAGTAGCAATTATGCGGGCTGGGTCCGTAAAGTGAGGATTGCCCTCACTGCTGCACAGAAGGCTTATGTCCTTAGTGCACCGCTCGATGTGCTGAACCTCGAGCGTCGTTTGTGGATGTTGCGAACATCTAACATACACGTTTTGATGACTACGTGATAGTTCAGTGCGTAATGTTGAACGGTTTAAAATTGTGGCACCAAAGACGGTTTTGAAACGTCACAGAACATATGAGATGTTCCAAAGACTGAAATTGGGATTTCAGACTAGTGCCCACGTCAAGAGGTATGAGACCTCTGACAAGTTTCTTTAGCCTGCAAACTAAGGGAGAAAAGCTCAATCGTTGAGCATGTGCTCAGATTGTCTGAGTACTACAATCAGTTGAATCGAGTGGGAGTTAATCTTCCAGATGAGATAGTGATGGTTCTCCATAGTCACTGCCATCAAGCTATTAGAGCTTCGTGATGAACTATAACATATCAGGGATAGACATGATGATCCTTGAGCAACTCGCGATGCTTGACACCGCGTAAGTAGAAATCAAGTAGGAGCATCAATTGTTGATGGTTAGTAAAACCACTAGTTTCTAGAAGGGCAAGGGCAAGAAGGGATACTTCATGAAACGGCAAATCAGTTGCTGCTCTAGTGAAGAAATCCAAGGTTGAACCCAAACCCGAGACTAAGTGCTTCTGAAATGAGGGGAACGGTCACTGAAGAAGAACTACCCTAGATACTTCGTAGATGAGAAGGCTGGCAAGGTCGACAGAAGTATATTGGATATACATTATATTAATGTGTACTTTACTAGTACTCCTAGTAGCACCAGGGTATTAGATACCGGTTCAGTTGCTAAGTGTTAGTAACTCGAAATAAAAGCTGCGGAATAAACGAAGACTAGCTAGAGGTGAGATGACGGTATGTGTTGGAAGTGTTTCCAAGGTTGATGTGATCAAGCATCGCATGCTCCCTCTACCATCGAGATTGGGGTCCCGACTATCACGCACTTCCTTGCCTGCGAAGATGTAGCTGGTGGGTCCCAGCAGTCAGGGGGGCGAATCATTTTTTTGCATGGACGCAGTTCCTTGCATGCGAAGATATAGCTGGTGGGTCCCAACAGTCAGGGGGAAACGCTTTTTTCACGAAATATGGTGGCCCGTCCGGTGGGTCCCCGGTGTTAGGTGGAGGAATAATTATTTTGCATGTAATCAGGAGGCACTTCCTTGCTGCGGCCGTGGACCCAGCTATCAGCCTCTCCACGTACAGTACTCTTCCGATGGAAGTCGTTCCTTGACCACGTTGACCATGCCGCGCCGAGAGCACTAGGGTAGTGGACGACGGCGAGGCCTAGGAAGGGATGACGCGGAGCCGGGGAAGACGCGGCAGTGGAAGCCCGCGCGGAGAGGAGTACGAGGGTTCACTGGTTCGGCTGCGGTGTGAGGCTGCCGTCGCAACAGAATAACAGGGGGTGTGGGTGAGTAGAGGGATGTCCTAGGCAGTGGTGGGAGTAGTAGGGGGCGGTGAGGCCTCCGCGGCATCACAGCTGGCCACGGGAGGCAGGAACACGCGACACGACCGGCGCTGGTTTGGGCGGCTGGAGCAAGAAGACCAGAGGTTGAAGAAGCACTACGGCCGTTGGATGGATATCGTACAGTCACTAGAGCTAAAGTCGTTCATATTGACTAAGTTGACAAAGCCCTCCATCCCCGTCAACTTAGTACGCCCACAAGTCAGCTTCCCACCAAGGTGGGTCCCAGCTAGCAGGGGGAGTATTCATTTTTTTTCTGCGTAATAAGGAGGCACTTCCGGTGGGTCCGAGCTAACAGCGGGGGGAACGTTTTTTTTCACAAAATACAGTGATCCGTCCGGTGGGTCCCAGCAGCCAAGGGGGAAACGTTTTTTTCGCAAAATACAGTGGCCCGTCCGGTGGGTCCCTGCTGTTAGGTGGAGGAATCATTATTTTCCGCGTAATAAGGAGGCACTTCCTTGCTGCGGCTGTGGACCCAGCTGTCAGCCTCTCCACGTACAGCACACTTCCGATGGAAGTCGTTCCTTGACCACGTTGACCACGCCGCGTTTCGTTGCATGCATGCGTCCATGGGTGTGGTGCGTCCCCACTGTCAGCCTCTCACGTATAGTCATCTTCCGATGACTCTCGGTTGTTGACCACGTTGACCACACCGTGCTGAGCGCACCAAAGGCCGGTGGACGACGGCGAGGCCCCAGACTGGAATGACCTGGAGATGGGGAAGACGGGGCAGTGGAGTCGCAGATGGAGAGGAGTGGGAAACTTGACTGGTTCGGGTGCGTGACAGCATAGCCGCGGTGCCGCCCACGGGAGACAGGAGCACGAACAGAGGTTCAAGAAGGAGCACAGCTGTTGGATTAACATCCAACGGTCCAGCTGCTAGAATCATTTGTTGATTAAGTTGACAAAGCCCTGCGTACACGTCCGCTTAGAAGGCCCATAAGTCAGCCACCAAATCTGACGGGTCCCAGCTGTCAACGGGAGGAATAATTTTTTTCGCATAACAAGGAGGCACTTCCTTCCGTGCAAAGATACAGCCGGTGGGTCCGAGCTCTCAGGTGGAGGAAACATTTTTTTCAGCTTAATAAGGAGGAACTTTCCTTGCGTGCGACATGGACCTCGTGGGTCCCAGCCATCAGGCACTCCACGTACAGTCCTCTTCCGATGACTCTCGTTTGTTGACCACCCCGCACCGAGCATAGCGAGGCGGTGGACGACGGCGAAGCCCCGGACGGGAACGACTCGGAGATGGGAAGACGCAACAGTGGAGTCGCAGATTGAGTGGAGGAGAAGGGTTATAACTGGTTCTGGTGCGGCGTGGGGCTGCAGTCGGTGGAGAATAACAGGAGGTGTGGAGGGGTGGAGGGATAGCCTGGCCGGCGGTGGGGTAGCGCTTCGCAGCGATGTGTGCTAAGCAGAGCCGCTAGCCGCCGGAGGCCAGACCAGGCGGTCCCGACGAGAGATTGAAGGTGCATGCCGACAAAGTTGACAACGCCCTCCATAGGCTTCGACCTATTGGCCCACATGTCAGCCTGCAAAAATGTGGCATATATTTAACCCATGTTTTCTAGAATGTACACTCCATTTGCTGGGCTGGGTGAACAAATAATTTCGCGTCAATGCGGCCCATTTATATTATCTAAGAAATCCCAGCCCATTTGCACTTCCTTCAAATACACGAATTAGCTGGGCTCGTTATATATATAATGTTATGTTAGAAGTAGCAATTAATATCAAAAATAAACCGGAGAGGCACATTTTTTATATACATAATTAAAAAATTAGCGAGTTATTGCTCAAAATAAAAATGAGCGTGTTATTATTACATTGGTCCTTAAAATCTTCGCAAGCTTTTGTACGCAATCACCAGGATTTTCCTTGCCTGTGAGTTAAAAACAACCAGGATTTTCCTTGCCAACTTCTGTTAAACATTTACTTTTATAAGTTAATAACACATGGGATGTTTTTATAATGTATATATAAGTCTGTATAAAATATACAATAATAGTAATAATATAAATATATATAATGTGGTTAAAAAAATACATTGGGCTGCCGATCTTTAAGAAAAAGGCCATAGGCCGGTATGGACCTCAAAAAATAAGTTGAAACCACTGTCACCGTATATCGTGGGCTATGCATGTTAAAATACAAAACCTAGGCCTAGCTGATACTTGTTCGCCCTCTGGAAAAAAATGATACCAGATCCCCGAGTGAACTGGATTATAGAGGGGGCCGGCGGCACGACTGAAGAAGCACGTCAGGAGCGATTTTTTTCTTCAGTGGATGGCTCTCGATGGCGTTTTTTTACTTGCCCCTGCACCATACAACTTGTATTTTTAGCCTACCAGTCCATGGTGGACCAGCAGACTATTTGCTGGGCGGGCCAACCTACAGAAACTAGCACTCGATTTTTCATCAAGCCCCAAAAACAACGCAGTACTATGTTTGTTTTGAGGCCGAAAACATTATGGCAGGGGTTGAGCAGGGGAGGGGGCAAGACAGAGCAAAAAGATTAAAAAGAGCTGATGCGCCGTTGCTACCCTAACAAAGCAGGTGCAATTCTTCTCGGGAAGAAGGTGTGCCATTGACACCCACACGTCACATACCCCACAGTAGGCATACTAATAAGTTCACACACAAGCACAACAGAAAAGGTAAACATTCATATCAAACTCAAGTTCACAGGACACGTTCATATTCATAGCCAACATTCAATATCAACAACTCAAAAGATTCATATATACACAAGTTCGGGATGTCTATGGATCCAAATGATCGATAGATCACACAACAATATTCATAGATAATTCACAAAAAGATTCAGATATACACATGTTCAGTTTGTTTATGCATCCAAATGATTGAGATCATAACCAATATGATCCATGGACGAACTTTAATTACCTATGGTACAGACTGGTAAATGGTGTTCAGTCGGAGGTACTTCTTGCTAAAATTAATGCTTGTACGAGTAACCTTCCGAGTACATAAGAGGCAGCAGAGACAATTTGAACTTTGCATGTAGGTTTATCCTCAAATAGTGGCCTCGTGCCGAGGGAGGTTTGAGCAACTTGGCCACTACAAGCGCGTCCCTAAGTCATGGTTCACCCCCTCCCATCGCCTCCTTTTTGCCATTCGAAATCCCAGGCCACCATAACCTCTCCGCTCCAGCCGCGAAACCCCACCCTCCTCCGTCCGCCACCTCACCACTGCCCAGCTGGAGCCTCTTCCCCGACGACGTCGTCCACCGCAACAGCTCGACGTCCCTCGTCCACCTCCCCGGATGAGGATCCGTCGTCCATCTCGTCGTCCCATCGGTTCAGCCGCCCCGTCCTCCACCTCCAAGGAGCTGCTCCGACGATCGCCTCGTCTATCGCGGCTGCTCCATCCCCACAGCGTCGCCTTAACCAGCTCCACCAGAACCGCAACATCCTCGCCGACTCCTCGGACGAAGTCAAGGCCTACTCGGCGCCACCAAAGAGGTTGTACACTCATCGCATCGCACCTTCTCCTTAGCTCGACCTCCCGGCGCCCATGGTGCTCCATCCCGCACCCCCATGGAGCGGCTACCCTGAAGCCGGTGCCGCGGGCGACATCTCCACAGCGGCTCTCCCCCAGTGCGAGGCCCCTTCGACGTCAGCGTCGATACCAGCCGGATCTGCTACTGCTGCTCCGGCTCTCGCTCGCTCGCTCGCGCTGCTGCTGCTCTGGCTCTCGCTCGCTCGCTCGCGCTGCTGCTGCTCCGGCTCTAGCTCGATCGCTCGCTCGCCCAGCTGCTGCTGCTCCGGCTCCCGCTCGCTCGCTCGCGCTGCTGCTGCTGCTCTCCAACTCGCTCGTGCTGCTGCTCTGCTTCGATTTAGCTACACTTCAGTCGGCTAAATCGACTTTTGGGTCAGTCGATTTTCAGGGGGTGGGGGGCTCGCCGGAGTTAAGGAAGAACCACCCGCAGCGGGGACGGGGGCTTGCCGGAGAGGTACCCCACTATATATCTTAGGGTTCAGGGTGGGGGCGGGGGGCCTATAGGGCTGGCCGGGGCGGCGGCGGACCGGCGGTGGGGAGTTGTTTCGGGGCAGCGAGGCGGCGCTGGGGCCGACGGTTCGGCCGGTGGTGGCTGGCGGCTCAGGGGGGTGCAGGTTGAAGATGAACTGCAGGCCCTCCCTAAACTACATGTCAAGTGCCTCTCTGCTACCATTGCATTTAGTTTCGACAGTAACATTCAGATTCCATAGTAAATTTCAGTTTCGACTGTTAAGTTCGGAGTCAACAATTTTTACCTCATCTGTTGTAGTCAGGTGGTTTTTGGTGATGTAATTTTTACATCTATTTTACATCATCTATTGGAGATGCTATTAGAATCCCACTTGAGATTGACGATGTCTGTCTTGTGCTGCTTCAGCCTTAACGTCTTACGGCTCACCGGGACTGCTCCAACGATAGAACGATCCATCACAACAGAGCAGTGCCCTGGACGCCGTCTACAGATTCCTCAGATCTTCCTCCACACCTCTGACAGCCACCTCTGCCTCAACTGCTTCAGTGACCAACCCAATGATGCTGAGGTCGACACGGCTACGGCAAAGTGGTTGTACACTTGTTGCATCACTTATTACTATACATTCATGTCGATCCATTAGGGCTATTTTGGTTCGACGGAAAAACATAGCAATAGGGAATTTTTAGTGGCACTCTACTATTCAATTATTCATGCATTTTGTTGAAAGGAATGAAGAAAAACATCCACCTGGACCTACTTTTCAAAATCCTATGCATGAAAACAAGACCAAGTGCATTAGTGGCAGAATAACATTCTAACTGTACACGCTTTCATATGGTTTCACTTTATTTTGGCCATGTTTCTTTGCATTCCTCTGCTCTTCCAATTCCTGTAAACCAAACACTCAAGTTGACAGAAATCCCATGTTTACAAATGCTCTGTTTACCATGTGCATTCCTATCCTATTCCGGTGTTTTTCCTATCCCTGCGTTTTTAGAATAATGCAAGCCAAAGGAGCCCTTACAGAATTACTTCAGTTACAGGTAGGTGTCGAAGGGAACTTTGTGTGGTTTGTCCTGCTCCTGCCGCGACATCGTCCACCTCAACTGAGCTGCTCCATCGACAGAAACATCCACCAAACCAGACATCACGAGTCCTGGCCGTCTTTCGCCGCCTCAGATCTCCTTCCCTGCCGGCGGCACCCACCGCAACGGCATCACCATCATCGACTCAGTAGATGAACCTGAGGAGTACACGGGTCCACAAGAGAGGTCGCACTCTTTTGTTTCTGCTTATGTTATGCATTGCTTAAAATTACCTGCTACTTTATCGTCCTGTTCACCTCTTGGACTCCAAGTCAGGTCCAAATTAATGTTCAAACTTGAGTTCTAAATTAGTTGTGGGGCACATATCGAGCAAGCAATGAATAGTATCTCTGTCTAATATCTGGATCACCTAGGGTATGCCTATGTTGTTCATCTTGGGTGGGAAACAAATAGCAAAGCAATCATCATCTTTCTTTTTATTAAATTAGTGCAATCATTAGCCTGCTATCATTATTTTTGGATCCATCCACTGGTTGTTACCATCACTCTAAATTTTTGCATGCTCTCCTTACATAATCTCATCATATTTTTTCGTATGCATGTCAGATATTGTACCCAGTCATGCTGAACATGTAGAGAAAAAGAGAAGAGTTTTGCGCGGCAATACAATGTCATGCAGACATCGCTCCATGGTGGGTTCAATGGCAAACCCTCCCCACCCCTCTCCAGATTGTAATCCAGATGAATATATCTGTTCTGAGGCAGATTCAGACGCCGCTGACCACTCCTATTTACCCCCCAAGGTGTCTGCTCTACCTTGGCATGATGATGTTATTCATATAATGCATATGTTGCCTTGCAGTGCCTACTTTTGACATCATATATGTCATCTGCTTAGTTTAGACATGTTTTGTAATGCCACCTGTTTAGTTTCTATATCATATATGGGAATTATGCAGTCTCATGTCTTTTAGCCAGCCATAATATACGTGAAATGTGCAATGCCATCCTGTTTAACCAGGCATCATATATTTGAATGATATCTTGCCCATCCTTTTGTTCATTACATTTCCATTTGTCGACAATGTTTGTACATGAAACTACTCTTCCTGTGAATCAGCCATTTGGGTGGGAGATTGAAAAATCTGGAGTGAAAACAAGGCCTTCAGAGCAGACAGTGCTACCTGTCGAAGCAGATCTCTTGTTGGGTCCCGATAGCTCTTCAGAGATGGATTCAGAGACAGATGACCAGTCCTATTCCCCCACCAAGGTGTATGCTCTAACTTGGCACGATTATATTGCTCATATCATGCATATGGTGTCTTGCATTGCATAGTTTAGACTCATATACACAATATTCAACACCATGTTCTTAGTTCATACATCATATCTAATGCCCTCTGTTTAGCATATAAATCACATGTGTGAATTAAATGATGCGATCCTGATTACTTAGATAACATGTAGGTGAATTATGTCATGCGATCCTGTTTAGTTATTCATCATATCTTTGAATTATGTTATGCTATGCTATCCAGTTTAGATAGACATCATATATGTGAAATTATGTCATGCTATCCATTTTAGTTAAACAATATACATGTCAACTATTTCATGCCCTCTTTTTTCCACACTATCTATTGCATCTGTCTCTCATACAATGTCTGTACATTCAACTATGTTTCCTGTTTATCAGCCATTTGAATTGGAGCGGGTGATGGCAGCATCTAGCAGACTAAAAACATGGTCTTCAAATAAGACAGTGCTACCTCTTGGTGGAGATAGCACCCCGGTTGTACATGCACGAGAACCAACCCTACCACAAATAACCCAAACTCTCGCAGATTGTACCCCTACTGCGATGGACAGAGAACCAGCTTCACCCAATCTAACCCCAACCCCAGCGGATAGTAGCCCAGTTCCTGTTGACACAGCACCATCTCCACCACAGAGCTCCCAAACAAGAGCAGTTAGTAAGGCAGCTCCAGTTCCCAAAGGGCCAGTACTACCACGGCGAACCCCAACTCCACCAGTTAGTACGCCTATTCCTGTGGAGGAAGCACAACCAGCTAGTCGTAGTTTAGCATCTATCGCATTTCATGTTGTTAAATCGTATGTGCGTATCTTCCCATCTTGGAAATATTATACTGAAGATGAAGGAAAATGCCAGTTGCAGGTGTTTGTCCAGGAGTTATGTGTAAGTAATGTTATTCATGTCAATTACTTTGCTTTGTCCCATACATCCTACCTCCATGACGGTTATAATACAGCAAATTTTCCCATTTTTCTCTATAGAGAAGGACCGATTTGGAAACTCAGGATGAGGTAACCTGTGCTAATACCTCTGCTATCTTCAAGAATGCTTGGTCGTAGTATTGAAATTACCTGAAGAAAACGTACTTCACCGGCAAAGAAACTCATCAAATTCCCTTACGTTCTCCTAAGACACATTTACTGGACGATGACTGGGAACGCCTTGTTCTGTACTGGTCCCGAACCAAGAATGTGGTAAGGTCTATGAGCTCATTTTCTATTTTATGTACTATATTCTTGCGTCTTACTGTACTCTGTTCATGTAGAACAAGTGCCTAAACTTGAAGAACAACTGTTCTAATTTAAGATTCCATTGCTATCATAGTTCAAAAAAGCGCTAGGCGTTAATTGTGCGTTTTGCCACCGCCTTGCGCTTTACTGACCAAAGCGCATGCTCGCAGTTATGCACAGATTAAGCATAGTTATGTGCAATGCGTTTCGCCAATGCCTAGAACCTAGGCGCACCTTTTTAACTATGATTGCTATCGTGCATACTGCTTTGCTCTTGTATCACTGTATTTACTCATACAAACTTATTTTTAAATTCAAGGACCAATCGAAACTCCAATGGCACAGCAGGTATGTTCACGCATGTTTCTTTAACAGGCTTGCTCTTATCAATAGCTCTGTTGATTTCAATTTCAATTGTGTATACAGTTGACTTCTCATATCATGGACATTACTAGCATCACAACAGAGCCAATAGTGTTGTTGTACATGTAGACCCGTGGTACCCATCTGAAATCTTGTTGTGCCGTGTAGTTTCCCACGCTTTGTATTCTTTCACTGTTGCTTTGTCTTGAACTGATATGATTTTACCCGTGTCTCTATTTTGATTTGGCAAGACAATGAAGTGACCATAGGACATAGATATATGTTTGTTTGATGCTTTTATTATGTACTAGTACTTGGCAATAGAAGACTTGCTAGTTTAATCCTGTCCACCTTACTAATGAACTGGTTCACCGAAATGAGTTTCATATACTAGTACATGCTAAACCTGTTATGTGTCTGCTTGTTTCTTCTTTTAGAATGCTGACAGAATATTGGGGAAGAGTGCCTTATTAAGCAATGGTAAAGGAAGTAATGCAGATAAGGTTCAGGATAGTGACACATCCTTGTTGGTCTCCAACAAAGCTGATAAAACAGCTAAGGAAGACTATCTCGAAGACAGTGAGACAACCCCAAAGTCCTGTCTTGGTTTAGTGTTCGAGTTCCTGGCCACTACCGCTTGCACAAGCTATTCAAACTCACTGTCTGAATCAGTTCGGTTTCTTGAGTCTCAACTAGAAGCTGAAAGACATCGATCAGCTGTGCTGCAACAAGAAGCGGAAGGACTACGGAAGTCCCTGGAGCATCCAGATGCATACTTTCTGGTGCAACAGCAAGCGTTGGAGGATTTTAACGCCAAAAAGGACAAAGCTAATAAGCTTGCTAAGCTTATTGCCAGCATGGTGGATACCACGTTTCTTGAGCTCTTCTAAAGTTGTTTTAGTTATGCTCTTGTTTTGCTGCCGCTTTTATTTGCACTGGTGGCCAATTTTGACGGCCAGTGTATGTAATATGCTACTTTGTTCCCTATATTTGCACTGGTGGCGAACTTTAATGCCCAGTGGATGTAATATGTGTAATAGCGGTAATAGGCTAGCGTTAATTGCTTGCTTATTTATTTCCTTATTGTCTTGTTTAGTTGTTTGCTTGTAGTCACTTCAGTTCTTTTTCTGTGTTTTTCTAGTGGCCACAATAACCTATTTTTGGAAACTAGGCCAAAATAATCATGGCAACACACGGACTTTTGTAACCATGGGCCTCCTGCGGGCCGTATGATCCATGGGCCTTCTACGGGCTGTAGGATCCATTGGCCTTCTATACGGGCCGTAGGATCCATGGGCCTTCTATGAGCCGTACGATCCATGGGCCTTTTACGGGCCGTAGGATCCATGGGCCTTCTACGGGGCGTATCATCATTTCGCCAATCATGGGCTGTACTATTCGTGGACAATAACGGGCCGTTAATAGGCCGTATTTGATAACTCTATGAAAACAGCCCAACGGGTTTTCTCGACATCAAAACGGCCCAATGTATTAACGGGCCACAAACGGGCCGACTGTAACCACGGGCTGAATTTGGCCCACAAGCAGAAAATGACAGTAACGGGCCGTAAGTAACCGAATGCCATAAGTAAATGGGCCCTGAGAAGGCCGAAAGATAACATGGGCTGGAAACGGCCCAACGGAATAATGGGCCGTTAATGGGTATAAAGTGATACACTGTTCATTAGGGGCCAATTTTACCACGGGCCGTTAAGGGGCCGAGGGTTACTAAGGGCCTCATATGGGCCGAAAGACGTCATGGGCCATACATGGGCCGGAAGTTAAAATGGGCTGGAATTATATTGGACGGCCCAGATGACGCTACTGGGCCTAATTCGGATAGGCCGTAAACGGGCCCTGGGGTAGCGGCTGTAAATGGGCTATATGCGAACAGGCCGTTAACAAGCTTGCCGTGGGCCGGCCCGCCACCTTTTGACCAAGTCAAACGGGCCGGCCTTTTCACAGGAATGGGCCTCTATTGTGCCGTGCCACGTGTCGACGTATCATAGGCGCTTTGGTCCAATGAGTGGATGACATCTGTCCCAACGGTGAGCCAACACGTGTTTCCTCCAGCCAATGATGATTTTACACGTGGAAAATCCCCATTGGTCGGGGCTGTTAACGGGTTATCGGATCCAAAACCGGACCCGATAGCTTAATGGCGTTCCGTTACGGTGGATGCCACGTGTTGATCACCCTTGACGAAAGCACTTCTCTGACACGCGATTTATTGTCATGGAAGTGGACACTTCCATGATGACAATTTTGGTAATGTCATGGAACACTTCTACGACAGCACAGGTATGACTATCTTGATTCTGTCATAAATTTGTCATGGATGTACATGCATGACAGAAAACGTGACCTACTGTGACAAACACGTATCATCATGGAAGTGTATTTTTTTGTAGTGTTAGGACAAGAAAATCTGAAAGTTTATATAACCAATTACTATAATCAGCTGTTTGGGCCTCCGGAGGATAACTTTGTGTCCTTAGATGAGTCCAGAGTTGAGGATGTCCCTCAACTTGCGTCAGACGAGAATGAGATTTTGACTGCACCTTTTACGGAGAAAGAGGTGTTTGAGGCCATTTCACAAATGAAAAACAATAAGGCTCCAGGGCCAGATAGTTTTCCGGCGGAGTTTTATAAAAAAATGTTGGCATATTATCAAAGGGGATTTGCTTCCGATGTTCCATGATCTTTTCTCTGGACAACTCAATTTTGCAACGATAACGCTACTCCCTGAGAAAACGGAGGCCGTTCGTATTGAGCACTTCAGGCCTATCTGTCTTCTTAATGTAAGTTTCAAAATTTTCACTAAGGTTGGGACTAATAGGCTTACGCAAATTGCGCACTCTGTGGTGCAGTCGTCCCAAACCGCTTTCATGCCGGAGAGAAACATCCTAGAAGGGGTTGTTGTCCTACATGAAGCACTCCATGAAATCCAAATTAAAAAACTAGACGGAGTTATTTTCAAAGTGGACTTTGAGAACGCATACGATAAGGTCAAATGGCCCTTCCTTCAACATGCATTGCATATGAAAGGTTTTGATCAGGCCTGGAGACACCAGGTAGACTCTTTTACGCAAAAAGGGAGTGTTGGGATTAAAGTGAATGATGATATAGGTCACTACTTCCAAACACACAAAGGGCTGAGGCAAGGAGACCCGATGTCACCTATCCACTTCAACATAGTGGTCGATATGTTGACAATTCTTATAGGAAGGGCTAAGGATGCGGGTCAGGTAGGTGGCCTCGTCCCGCATTTAGTTGACGGAGGTGTATCCATTCTGCAGTATGCCGATGATACTATCATCTTCATGGAGCATGATTTGGCAAAAGCACGAAACATGAAGCTCGTGTTATGCTTATTCGAACAATTGACCGGGTTAAAGATTAATTTCCATTAGAGCGAACTATTCTGCTTCGGGAGAGCTAATGGTGACCAAGATGCGTACAAACAATTGTTCGAGTGTGAATTGGGGGCTCTACCTTTCACGTATTTAGGTATACCAATTCACCATCGTAAGTTGACCAACAGAGAATGGAAGTGCATTGAGGACCGTTTTGAGAAGAAATTGAATTGCTGGAAAGGTAAGATGTCATACAGAGGATGATTAATTCTTATTAATTCGGTCCTCACGAGTATGCCCATGTTTCTTCTTTCCTTTTTCGAGGTACCGGTTGGAGTCCGGAAGAGGCTTGACTTTTATCGATCACGCTTCTTCTGGCAGAGTGATGAGCTGAAGCGAAAATACAGACTTGCTAAATGGGATATCATTTGTAGGCCGAAAGACCAAGGGGGTCTAGGTATTGCGAATCTGGAAGTGAAGAACAGATGTCTCCTTAGCAAGTGGCTGTTTAAGCTTTCTGTCGAGACGGAGGCCACTTGGGCTCAGACCTTGGGAAACAAATACCTTCACTCTAGAACCCTGTCCCAGGTGCCAGTGAGGCCGACTGATTCGCCTTTTTGTTAAGGACGGATGAGAGTTAAACCACTCTTTTCCAATAGGACAAGGTTCATACTTGGAAACGGTACAACTACGAGGTTCTGGGAGGATACATGGCTCGGGGAGACGCCCCTCGCACTCCAATATCCTTCCTTGTATAACATTGTTCAGCGTAAATACGCATACGTTGCAATAGTACTACAGTCCACTCCGCTCAATATTCAATTTCGGAGGACGCTAGTGGGAAACCGTTGGGAAGCATTGCTCAATCTTGTGAGAAGATTTATGGATATTCAGTTGTCTCAGCAACCCGATCAATTGTGTTGGAAACTAACTAAGAATGGAGAGTTCTCGGTTAAATCCATGTATTTGGATGTTTTTAACTCTAGCGTGCTTCCTAGATCGAAACATGTTTAGAAAGTTAAAGTACCTTTAAAAATCAAAGTGTTTATGTGGTTTGTACATAAACAAGTTATTTTAACAAAGGATAATTTGGCAAAACGCAATTGGATAGGATCTACAAGATGTAGCTTTTGCGACCAACATGAATCAATCAAACACCTCTTTCTTGATTGTCCTCTGACAAAAATTATGTGGCGGTCGGTTCATATTACCTTTAACATTACTCCACCGAATTCTATCAACACGTTATTTGGGACGTGGCTTGATGGGATAGATACCGATACAGCGAGACACATTCGTGTGGGAATATGTGCTTTATTATGGGCAGTCTGGAACTGCAGAAATGATCTGGTCTTTAACAGAAGAAGAAACATTCATTTTTTGCAGGTTATCTTCAGAGCCACTGCGTTGATCCGTATGTGGTCGCTACTTACTCCGACGGAGGCCAGGGAGCGTTTGGTTACTGGGTCTACCCGATGGGAGATGGTAGCATGGGATATTTTCAACCGGTTTGGATGGCGGTCATGTAATAGGATAGGCATGTAGTGCTCATATCTTTTTATGCCAGCCGGTTGTGGCTTTTTTATTACTGCTTAGCTCTTCGTGAGCCTATTTTGTATTTCTTTGTTCGAGACTTGGAGACTTTTGTTGGACCTTTTGCTTATTAATAATATTGGCTGTATGCATCGTTCAGATGCGGACGCTGGGGCGAACCCCCCTTTTTGAAAAAATGGATCATCGGTTCTGTTGTCTTATTGATTCTCTTGCAGTGTTGCTTCATGGTTTTATTAATTTCTTCTCCACCAATGTTGATCTATTTGCAGGGAAGATGACTTCCTGATATGCTATTTTTCTCTTCTGATGACATTTTATACCCAGGCTACATGCATCAGTCAAGGGAATGTTTTTAAATAAGTATGTAATTCTTTTCTTTAATTTGTCATTTGCATGTCAACATAGGTAATAGCGTGAGGTTCTTTTACATACATTTGTGTTTACCTATTGGATGATAGGAACAGTTGTACTGAAACAATAATATTTTGTGTTTTGTTAGATCTTTACTAGGATGCAGAGTTTCTTTATTCTTGGATGCATGTCGTGCATGGTGGGATGCAGCTACTGGCCCATGGCATGACGTCTCTACATTTCTAGCTTTACTAGGATGCAAGGTGTTTAATATTATTTCGTAAATTAGCCACACACACACACACACACACACACACACACTAATTCAGAGAAGCTATTGTAGTGTGGATCAATCTAAAAAGTTGTTGGTTGGTTTGTCTATTTTGTAGGGATAAACTTCATTAACCCAAGCAGCGTATATATGTTGGAGAATGTGGGTTCAGCTTTCATTTCAATAGCTTTAGAGGTATCGTCCTATCCGACCTATGAAGGATTTCAAAACTTCCACTCCCGAGTTCAGATTCATATACATGTAGTCCTAATTCTTTAGCATACAAACATTGTGACCATGTTTTTCTTTATTGTTCTTGAAATGCCATGTGCTTCATAAATCAGCTAATCATGTATATCCTGAAGGTGCCACTCTATTTCCCTTCTAACTTTCCATCATTGAGATGTTTATATCGCGAGATATACATGCATTTTCCGTACTTGGTTGGTTTTCAAAACATTGGCCCTATTTAATTATCTTCAATTGGTACGCTATTCTGAACTCTGACGCCTCTTACTAGCTTCCGTGATCAGATCATATACGTTGCATACTTTGTTGAGAATGTTTCCCGTTCTCTAGGATTTCATGAAATATTTCTTAGTTTGAAATACTACGGGAAAACATGTTCTTTCGAAGGGAGATAGGCTTACAATATTCAGCCTTTGAAATGTTAGCTGCACCTGCAGGGCCGCAAATTATTATTATCTGTTCACTATCTTTTCATAATGAGGCTTGCAAGTTAGTAGTAATCTCCCGTTTAGACAGTAGGATTCACAAGTGGATATCATTGAGCTATTAAACATATATTGATTTTGCTCTGATGGTCTCTCAATCACTACATGCAAATATTTGTAGTTTGTTGTGTGGTGGGTGCCGCTAAAACTTCTGCATTCTTCTATAGTTCGTAACCTGAAGGTGCACATAACTTATCACTTTTGTATTTGTTTTGCAGGTTATGCATGTCCTTCTCAAGTTATTTTTCGGTGCTGATTCCACTAATCATTATAGGTTTTCTTCCTATTTCACGTTATCCAGTGGCATCTGTTTAGAAACCTAATTATGTTTCAAGGATAATAATACAAGCTAGGTTGAGGTTTTGTTATTCTATTATTTCAATTTAGAGTTTACGCTTTTGCCTAATATTGCGAAACACGCGTCTTTTTGCTGTACTGATGGGATTCTTCTCCTGTTAGAAAATATGGAGATTTTGGAAGGCCTCAACAGCCTGTGATGTTTTAATCTGGTACTGAAAGCCAGCCATAATCAATGGAAAATCCAGTGAAAAATCTAGAGTTGTGCCAAAGGAGGGAATTGCGTGTGTGTTCCTTTAAAAAGAGTTTGGACTAATGTGTGCTTGGATTTTATCTAATTTCAACCCCACATATTATTTATGACGATTTGCTTCTATGTAGGACAATGGGATACTGACTGCCAGTTCCCAATGTTGTGATGAACTGGCTACAACTCACTTCAGAAGGCAAAGGCAGTATTGGGAAAAAATAAATTAATATAGCTGACAAATAGACATACGGATTTATTAGTGCAAAAGCTCATCATTTTTTCCTTTGTTTTCTTTGAGATTCAGGACATGGAAATCTCAGTGTTTGTGCCACAACTCTTCAAACAGAAGCTCCAACGTTTATTTTGATGAGTAGCATTTTCAGCGTGAAAGATAGAATTGTTAAATTGAAAGGGCATAGTACAATGGAGACAGACAATCGTACCCTTACAACACATAAATACTAGCTGTCTTTACAGTGATTAGTTAGCAGTGCACACTTATCGACTGTTTTTTCCTTACAATGCGGAAATACATATTTGCTTTAGTGATTTAAAATTTGCCTATGTGCATCAGTTTTTCTTTTACATAATTCCGCAGCAACCCCCGGGGTATCATCTAGTTATTACTATAAGAAAAGGGACACATGTATGATGCACTCTGCAAACAATTATCTTTTTCATTTTATTTCTATACGATCATTAGTTGATAAGAAGCAAAATTTACCCTTTCTGTGTGTCCAAATGTTGCATAATAGCAGAATGATGGCAACAACTATTGTTACACAGGAAATAATACACAGGAGGAAGAATAGCAGGAAAGCTGCGCATGAATAGCAGGGTTCCTCTGCAGTAAACCAAGCCCCTGATGTCTACTACACAACCTTCTTCTTGTAGACGTTGTTGGGCCTCCAAATGCAGAGGTTTGCAGGACAGTAGCAAATTTCCCTCAAGTGGATGACCTAAGGTTTATCAATCCGTGGGAGGCGTAGGATGAAGATGGTCTCTCTCAAACAACCCTGCAACCAAATAACAAAGAGTCTCTTGTGTCCCCAACACACCCAATACAATGGTAAATTGTATAGGTGCACTAGTTCGGCGAGGATATGGTGATACAAGTGCAATATGGATGGTAGATATAGGTTTTTGTAATCTGAAAATATAAAAACAGTAAGGTAACTAATGATAAAAAGTGAGCATAAACGGTATTGCAATGCTAGGAAACAAGGCCTAGGGTTCATACTTTCACTAGTGCAAGTTCTCTCAACAATAATAACATAATTGGATCATATAACTATCCCTCAACATGCAACAAATAGTCACTCCAAAGTCACAAATAGCGGAGAACAAACGAAGAGATTATGGTAGGGTACGAAACCACCTCAAAGTTATCCTTTCTGATCAATCTATTCAAGAGTCCGTAGTAAAATAACACGAAGCTATTCTTTCCGTTCGATCTATCATAGAGTTCGTACAAGAATAACACCTTAAGACACAAATCAACCAAAAACCTAATGTCACACAGATACTCCAATGTCACCTCAAGTATCCGTGGGTATGATTATACGATATGCATCACACAATCTCAGATTCATCTATTCAACCAACACAAAGTACTTCAAAGAGTGCCCCAAAGTTTCTACCAGAGAGTCAAGACGAAAACGTGTGCCAACCCCTATGCATAGGTTCATGGGCGGAACCCGCAAGTTGATCACCAAAACATACATCAAGTGGATCACGTGATATCCCATTGTCACCACAGATAAGCACGGCAAGACATACATCAAGTGTTCTCAAATTCTTAAAGACTCAATCTGATAAGATAACTTCAAAGGGAAAACTCAATCCATTACAAGAGAGTAGAGGGGGAGAAACATCATAAGATCCAACTATAATAGCAAAGCTCGTGATACATCAAGATCGTACCACCTCAAGAGCACGAGAGGGAGAGATCAAACACATAGCTACTGGTACATACCCTCAGCCCCGAGGGTGAACTACTCCCTCCTCGTCATGGAGAGCGCCGGGATGATGAAGATGGCCACCGGTGAGGGATCCCCCCGCCGGCAGGGTGCCGGAATAGGGTCCCGATTGGTTTTTGGTGGCTACAGAGGCTTGTGGCGGCAGAACTCCTGATCTATTCTGTTTCCCAATGGTTTAAGGGTATACTGATATATACAGGCAAAAGAAGTCGGTCAGGGGAGCCACGAGGGACCCACGAGGGTGGAGGGCGTGCCCAAGGGGTGGGCGCGCCTCCCTGCCTCGTGCCTTCCTTGTTGCTTCCCTTACGTACACTCCAAGTCCCCTGGATTGCTTCTGTTCCAAACATAACTCTCCCGAAGGTTTCATTCCGTTTGGACTCCGTTTGATATTCCTTTTCTGCGAAACACTGAAACAAGGAAAAAACAGAAACTGGCACTGGGCTCTGGGTTAATAGGTTAGTCCCAAAAATAATATAAAAGTGTTTAATAAAGCCCATAAACATCCGAAACAGATAATATAATAGCATGGAACAATCAAGAATTATAGATACGTTGGAGACGTATCAGCATCCCCAAGCTTAATTCCTGCCCGTCCTCGAGTAGGTAAATGATAAAAACAGAATTTTTGATGTGGAATGCTACCTAACATATTTATCAATGTAATCTTCTTTATTGTGGCAAGAATATTCAGATCCATAAGATTCAAAACAAAAGTTTAATATCGACATGAAAACAATAATATTTCAAGCATACTAAGAAAGCAATCATGCCTTCTCAAAATAACATGGCCAAAGCAAGCTATCCCTACAAAATCATATAGTCTGGCTATGCTCTATCTTCATCACACAAAATATTTAAATCATGCACAACCCCGATGACAAGCCAAGCAATTGTTTCATACTTTTGACGTTCTCAAACTTTTTCAATCTTCACGCAATACATGAGCGTGAGCCATGGACATAGCACTATAGGTGGAATGGAATGGTGGTTGTGGAGAAGACAAAAAAGGAGAAGATAGGCTCACATCAACTAGGCGTATCAACGGGCTATGGAGATGCCCATTAATAGATATCAATGTGAGTGAGTAGGGATTGCCATGCAATGGATGCACTAGAGCTATAAGTATATGAAAGCTCAACAAAAGAAACTAAGTGGGTGTGCATCCAACTCGCTTGCTCACGAAGACCTAGGGCATTTTGAGGAAGCCAATCATTGGAATATACAAGCCAAGTTCTATAATAAAAATTTCCCACTAGTATATGTAACATCCCAAATTTTCAATTTGGAATGTTATACATTAGATCATCATTGCATATCATATTTTATTGCATTTTGGTTTGATCCTAGAGATTCTACGCAACTCAAGGACCCACGGAGAAGTTGGGAATTTCGTTATTTTCATATTTGAGTTTTTCTCGAATTTTGAAAAGAGGATCGTTTGATTTTAATTATCTTCTCTTCGAATATTTCTCGTATGAAAATAAAAGAGAGAGGATAAAATGGCTTCCTCAAAATAAAGAAATATTGGAGATTTAATGTTAAAAACCAAATAAGAGTTTTATTCGGATTTTTATCGCTATTTTATTTGAACTAGGAAAATATGTGTTTTTCATAATTGCATTAGAGGCCCAAATAAATGTTTACCTTGTCCGGCATATTTTTAGAGGACGGGAAAAATTTATTTCGGGATTTTTGGAGTCCGTTTAGTATTTCTTTTTCTGCATGCCAGAATATTTAAAAAAGAAGAAGAAAGAAGCCGAGGGGGGCGGCCTTATAAGCCGCCGAGGCCGCAGCCCCGCAGCCCACCAGTCCGCCCTGCCGACACCCTAAGCCGCCCCAGCCCGCCGCTGCCGCCGCCGGAGCCGCGCCGCCGCCGTCGCCGGAGTTCGCCAGAGCCGCCGGAGTTCGCCGCCGCCGCTGTGACGCCCGGATAATTAAGCTATAGTGAAACTCTGCTAATTATACCAAGTCACCTCCATTACTGTTGCTAATCTCTCGTTAGTTCAAAACCGGTTCAAAATTCAAATTCAAAATATGGCAAACAACAAAAGTTTTCAAACACTAAAACAAAAATGTTCGGTTAGTGCCAAATAATCCATACTAAATATTTGTGAAGGAACCACACTTTTATTATGTGTTTGAATGCACTAAAATGATTTAAATATGAACAAACCTGATTATTTAAATGCCTTTACAAGTTGATAAAATATCAAACCAAATTATTTGGGGTCTAGACTTTTTGAGGCGGCGGACTAAATTGAAATGCTAAAATTAGATGCAAAATATATATTTTACAGAAACTAAAATAATAGGAAACAAAAATAAAACAGAAAAGAAAAGAGGAAAATAAATAAAGGAAAAGGGAACCCTTCCCTCCCTTGGCCCAACTAGGCCTTGGCCCAGCCAAGCCAGGCCGCTAGCCCAGCTGGCCACCCCACACTCCCCATAACACCCACTACCGAAACCCTAGCCCCCCTGACCGCACCACTCGCCCCACTTTCCCCCACTCGCTCTCCCACTCCCCCGATCCAAATCTGGATCGAGGGAACGACCCCCCCCGACGCCGTACCCTTCGCCGCAGCGCCGTGCGCCGTCGCCGCCGCCCGAGGACCTCGCCGAGCCTTTCCCGCCAGACTGCCTCCCCGTCGATCTCGTCCCCGTCATCCTCCCCGCGCCGCGCTGCCATTTTCCCTACCGGCCCCGTGACCTTCCCCCTCCCTCCTCTCTCTGCCGTGTCCCGCGCACGCTCCGCCGTGGCCGCGCCCTCTCCCCCACTGCTCCCTCATCCCGCAGCTCCACGCCGGCGCGCGCGCGCGCCCGTCCCGCACTCGCTGCGCCACTCGAGTCTGCGCCTGTGGCCACCCCTTTCCGGCAACCGCGCTCCTGCCCCCGCAGCGCCCTCGCGCGTGCACGCCGCCCGCCTCACCTTGCTCACCTCCACCGTGCCCACTCTCCGCCGGCCCCGCGCTCACCGTCCTCACCGGCCCAGCGAGCGCACACCCCTGCTCCCCTGCCACAGCGCGCACCCGCATGCTCGCCGGCCTACAGCGCCACCGCTGCCGTCTCGCCCACTCGCCGGTGCCGCAGTTGGCATTCGGCCCGTCCGCAACCGCCCGACCGCTCCGCTCGCACGCTGCGCCCCACTGCTCGCCGCCTACCTCGCCCTACCCCGCTCCGGCGCCGCCCGACACTCCTCCCGTCCCTCCCGATCCGGCCACTGGCGACCGGCCTCGCCGCGGCCGCTACCCCCTCGCCGGCCGCCGCTCGAGTCTGCCCTGTCCTGCAGCGCTCGCATCCCCGGTGCCCGCTATGGCCTTTGGCCCAATGACAGCCGGGGCCCAGCCCACAGAACGTTTTAAAAGAAAATAAAAATGAATTCATAAAATTATTAATTAATTAATTAATTAGGTAACTAAATTAATTTAACTTAATTAATCTTGATTAGGTTAATCTAATCACTAATTAGCGGTTAGTTAATTAATCAGGCAATGACATGCGGGACCCTCACGTCAGTTTGATCAGTCAACACTCCTGTTGTCTGCTGACGTCATGATGACTTCAGCATACACTATTCTGGATAATGTTGAATTAAAATAATTAAATAAATTCTAAAAAGTTTAAATCTTTTAAAATTAATATAAAATAAACCGTAGCTCGGATGGAAAAACTTTGTACATAAAAGTTGCTCAAAACGACGAGACGAATCCGGTTACGCAGCCTGTTCGTCCGCCACACACACCTAGCATATCGAACACGCAACTTTCCCCCTCCGGTACATCTGTCCGAAAACGCGAAACACCGGGATACTTTCCCAGATGTTTCCCCCTTTGTCGGTATCACCTCTTACCGCGTTAGGGCACACCTAACACCGCTGTTTGCTTTGTCACCAGATATCGCCTATTCTTCTCTATACTGCTTGCTTTAGAATAGTGTAGTATGTTACTGCTTTCCGTTAATCTTATTCTACTGCATAGCCTGTCTTTGCCACTACTGTTGTTACCTTTACCTGCAATCCTACATGCTTAGTATAGGATGCTAGTATTCCATCTATGGCCCTACATTCTTTTCCGTCTGCTGTGCTATACTATCGGGCCGTGATCACTTGGGAGGTGATCATGGGTTTATACTATATACTTTATACATGATACGTGTGGTGACTAAAGTCGGGTCGGCTCGTGGAGCACCCACGAGTGATTCACGGATTGGGGGCTGAAAGGACCTTTGTCCCGACGGCCCACTGGGTGGATCTTTGTGGCGGAGCGATAGGGCTGGTTGAGACCGCCTAGATGAGAGGTGGGCCTGGCCCAGGTCGGTGTCCGCGGTTACATCAATTAACACGCTTAACGAGATCTTGGTATTTGATCTGAGTCTGGCCATTTGGTCTATACACACTAACCAACTACGTGGGAAAGATATGGGCACTCGATGTCGTGGTATCAGCCGAAGCCTTCTTGACGTCTGCGACTGAGCGGGGCGCGCCGGGTTGGACCACGTAACGCAACTTCCTTTGAAATGGAGGTTGCTAGGTCTGGTCTTCGGCCGCGTACGCAACATGCAGATGCGCAATGGGCGATGGACCCAAACCCCTGCGCGCATAGGATTTAGACCGGTGTGCTGACCTCTCTGTTGTGCCTAGGTGGGGCTGCGACGTGTTGATCTTCCGAGGCCGGGCATGACCCAGGAAAGTGTGTCCGGCCAAATGGGATCGAGCGTGTTGGGTTATGTGGTGCCCCCCTGCAGGGAAGTTTATCTATTCGAATAGTCGTGTCCCTCGGTAAAAGGACGACCCGGAGTTGTACCTTGACCTTATGACAACTAGAACCGGATACTTAATAAAACACACCCTTCCAAGTGCCAAATACAACCCGGTGGTCGGTCTCTAACAGGGCGACGAGGAGAGGATCGCCGGGTAGGAATATGCTATACGATGCTACTTGGTGAACTTCAATCTACACTCTTCTACATGCTGCAAGATGGAGGCTGCCAGAAGCATAGTCTTCGATAGGATTAGCTATCCCCCTTTTATTCTAGCATTCTGCAGTTCAGTCCACCGATATTGCCCCATTACACAGATACCCATGCATATGTAGTGTAGATACTTGCTTGCGAGTACTTTGGATGAGTACTCACGGTGGCTTTTCTCCCTCTTTCCCCCTTTCCTTTCTACCTGGTTGTCGCAACCAGATGTTGGAGCCCAGGAGCCAGACGCCACCGTTGACGACAACTCCTACTACACCGGAGGTGCCTACTACTACGTGCAGGCCGCTGACGACGACCAGGAGTAGTTTAGGAGGATCCCAGGCAGGAGGTCTGCGCCTCTTTCGATATGTATCCCAGTTTGTGCTAGCCATCTTATGGCACCTTGTTTGCTTTATGTCTGTACTCAGATATTGTTGCTTCCGCTGACTCGTCTATGATCGAGCACTTGTATT
Source organism: Aegilops tauschii subsp. strangulata (assembly GCF_002575655.3). Taxonomy (NCBI): domain Eukaryota; kingdom Viridiplantae; phylum Streptophyta; class Magnoliopsida; order Poales; family Poaceae; genus Aegilops; species Aegilops tauschii. The sequence continues at coordinate 468,007,374 of NC_053035.3, forward strand.
CGAGCCCTCGAGGTCCCTGGCTTGTATCTTTATGCTTGTATGACTTATTTATGTTTTTAGAGTTGTCTTGTGATATCTTCCCGTGAGTCCCTGATCTTGATCGTACACGCTTGTGCATGATTAGTGTACGATTGAATCGGGGGCGTCACAAGTTGGTATCAGAGCCGACTGCCTGTCGGAATCCCCCTTCACACTCCATGGCTGAAGTCGAGTCTAGACATTGCAAAACTTTTACTAACATGGCTGTGCGGCTTACGGGCCCACGTCGCCATTGGGTGGTAGTAGGATCTTTTATTCCTCATCTATACTCTGCGACTCTGATCTCTCTTCTATTCGGGTTAAAATGGTTTTACTAACTCTAACATTAGGATCTCGTGATCACATCCACCTAGAGTTTCCCCTTAACAGATGACCGCCTGCTGCACCAGAAGATTCCGAAGATAATCTCCGATGTTCTCTGGAGACACTTGTGCCCACCGCCTTTGCAAATTCCTACCACTGTTATATCATTATTGATAACTACATACACTTGCCATTTCAATCCGATTGATCTTGTTATTACAAGATACCTCAGAAATTCACTCTATTGTTCCGACAATACTTTATGCCTACTGCCTTGCAGTTCATTATCCACATGAACACCTCTACGGACAATTCCTCGCACTTACCGAGTATCTGCCCATCCCTAGTTGTTTGTGTGTTTCACTAAGTTCTTTGAAATAATATTCGATCTTCCGAAAATCCTTAGCAGCTTATTGCTCTTTGAAATTCTTGCTTGGTTGCATTATGGTTAATCCCATAAGTATAGTAATCTTATTGGCAACCCTTGTCACTATCATTTTGAGTCCATTGATTCAATATGTTGTGAATGCTCGCAATCCTCAATCAGATCCTATAATTCATCCTTTCGGCTCAGACGTCATTTTAAACATGAGTTGGATCTCGGCCAATCAAATTGTCGTCGATTGTACCCCTAAGCTTAGCCGACTTATCCATCCTTAATCAGAGCATTTGCTTATGATCCCTTGAATTGGAAATCATAATTATTTTGCATTTGAGCTTTCAATTAGTCAGTTGTTTCTATGACCTGATGCATTTGCATTCTTTCTCCTTCTGATTGAGTACCGATACTCACATTAGATTCCTTGTGGTCCGGGAGACCAATTGCTTGGTTAGTATCCGACAGTGTCCTTCATATACCAAAAACCTCGAGAAGTTCTTTCCCTGATACATAATGCTTTCGGTAAATTGTATCCTCTGCCTTGTGGAACATGCTCTGCTTTCGAGCTTGTGTTATTTACTCCTGAAGTTTGTGGTATATGTTCCTAAGAGGCCCTGATGGGTTGAACCAATGCCTTACCTAATCCATGTGAGCCCAAAAGATTTCACAGGCCATACTCATCTGGTATTTCACCAGGTAAAACTTTCAACCCTGATGTCATTATCGACAACTAGAAGTGAATGCAAGGTTGTGCTTTGGAGAAGTGGGAGTCGACCTTGAACTTTGTGTTCATGCCCATGGACCCCATGTGGAACTTATCATGGAAGCTTCTTGTATTAATAATGGTCCCCTTGTTATAAGTTCATCTTGTATCTATGTTGGTCCTTTGCAAACGTGGTTCCGAACATGATTGATCATCTTTGATCCTTTTCTCGGACAAGTTGAAGTACTTGTCTTCTGCAGATCAATACGCCTGCCCAACCTCTATTTTGATCTACCTTCGAGTAATACCCCCTGGTATCTCGAGGATATCAACCCATTACAATACATCTTATGAATTTCTGATGAAGTAGTACCTTTCCCCGTCATGGTCACTCCACGGGTTCTGGGTTGTCGTTAACCGAGAACACCGATTTGTGAATCAAATCAACAATGTGATCCAGTACTTCGAGTACTTCATTGTTGAGAAGTTTAATACTCCATCATGTCATTCCGAGCCTGATCGGCTACATCATTATCGTGCTAATTTTAACTGTGCTACCTGGTCCTTCTTCCCGGAGCACAATTTTTGACGATGCGCTAAGGTTATGTCAACTTTCCTCGTCATATCTTTTTGCCTTGAACAACAAGCTGGATTCTGAGTTTGTGACGTACTCGTGGTTCCAATAAGTTTTCGCTTCATCATTCCTTTGACTTGATGTCATCGCCGATCGATTACACCTTCATGAAATCTCTCGACAATTCTGTCGTGATCATCATCAGCATTTTGAGCTCTTCAAGTATATCAATCAAATTCATGATGGGAAATACCATCCTTGCCCCTCGATGATTTGTGTTGTCATCGAACACTTTATTGCCTTCCCTCCAATAGAAACGTGTTCATGTTCTGTGTTATACCTTGAGTTCCTTGATATCCAGCATTTGTTCTTCTTTACCTTGGAGTATTACCATCTTTTATGTCAAGAATGTCATGAGGATTGCTCCACCTCTTAAGAATTCTTGGTATAGTGATACTTCTCACCATCACCATTCTTTCATGGTTCCCGTGTTGATTCTAACCGGGGTACCAACAAGTGAACGGTGCTGTTTGGATTCTGTACTTCTGGCAACCCTAATGCTTTGAAGTTAATGATCGACAGTTCATTCTTAGACCAATGGTTATCGAATCACCATTCTCACATTGATCGTGCAATCGAGCCCATATTTCGGGTGCAACTTTCAACCAATGTTTAAATATGTATGTTTTCCTCGAGCATAAATCATTATATCATTTGATCTGACAAATGATATCTCCTTGTTCACATAATTGTGGAAATCCATCTTTTTGGAAATCTCGATGAGATGTCGCTGAGTCCATCAGCCATCTCCTCATCCTCTCCTTAGTTTAATGATGAACTCTCGTTTCGGAACTCACTCCCATAGTTCATTCCCTGAGTCTGAGGTATCCTGACACCAATCAGATCTGAATCTCGGTCAGATATGATGGTTGGGACATTTTCCAAAAGTCGTAACATTGGTATTTATGTGACCCGGTAAGGTGGTGTCGTGCCTAGCACACCTGGCCGGAGGCCCTATTGGTATAGATTCCTTTTCAGAAAGGTTATCCATTCTTCCATGAGGAAATTGTAAGACTTATTCTATAAGTTGTTCCTGATGGATCCTTTGTGTTTCCAAAGTCCGACCTTTACCCAGTGACCATGTCAATGCTATCTCGAAGCATGTCTGTGGTACTCCGATTTTCAACAAGAGCATTTGAAGCCCAATGCTAAATGTTTCTTGCTCAATTATCCAAACACCGTTGTATGGGTAATGTCATGAAATTTCTCCGCCTTTTCCTAAAGGGTTCTCTACAATTATATCCTGTCATGGATATCATGCTCCGCTTGTCCTTGGGAAGGATATACCCCTGAGTTATGTGTTTAAACACATTTTTCCTTTCCATTGTTCTGTTTAATCTGATAATAGCATTCTCCTTTCCATCGTTTTAGTTAACCTTCTTGAGGTTTATTTGAGCTAAGCAGTAATAAGTCACTGCTTTTGTAAGCACCTCGGCGTACAACTCTGTCTGTAAGAACCTGTTACTATTGTTGATGACATTCTGGTAACCACCGATGGACGAGAACTTTGCCTATTGGTCCGCCTCGTTTCAACGAGCAGGAAAATGGTTCTCTTCGTCCCTCGCCCTTGGTATCGATGTTGTTGTCGACATAACTGATAGGCTATCCTCTGACGTGCCTTGCTTACATGATCGTGTAAGACGTCATCGCCTTCCTACTTTTAACCCACATGGTGGGCCCATAACCCACAGTTCCACAGGATCGAAACCTGACTCTCCTGCACACCCCCGGTTTCCCAAGTTATTCTTCGCGTGTGGCCTCGTATGTAATTCACGGGCCACCGTCCTAGTGATCTATTCTGGTAACAGACGCAATACTTAATCTCGTTGCTCTGGACCCCTATCGCACTTTGTTTCACACATCGAACGATTGCCTATCCATTTGAAACTTCTCATGGTACCATCTTACCTTGCTCTCAATATCTTCTTATGTTTTAACTCGAGAGTTACTTTCTACCACATTCCCCGAGTTATAAACCAGATAGCCACCTTGTAGAGTTCCGTTCTTCCGAAGCTACCCCTTATCCTTTTCGTAAGTACGATGGAGTTTCCGAAGAAAGGATGTCGACCTTATCTTGATGACCTCAGGGTGAGGTATGAGGACATCCGCGTTATGGATCGACCTCCTCGAGGACAGCAACTAAGACCAAGAACATTCGCTCGAATTTCGTAACCAGAACCTTCCCCCTTACGCATCTTAAATCTCGGGACGAGATTTCTTGTAGTAGAGGAGAATTGTGACACCCGGATAATTAAGGTACAGTGAAACTCTGCTAATGATGCCAAGTCACCTCCGTTACTGTTGCTAATCTCTCGTTAGTTCAAAACCGGTTCAAAATTCAAATTCAAAATATGGCAAACAACAAAAGTTTTCAAACATTAAAACAAAAATGTTCGGTTAGTGCCAAATAATCCATACTAAATATTTGTGAAGGAACCACACTTTTATTATGTGTTTGAATGCACTAAAATGATTTAAATATTAACAAACCTGATTATTTAATTGCCTTTACAAGTTGATAAAATATCAAACCAAATTATTTGGGGTCTAGACTTTTTGAGGCGGTGGACTAAATTGAAATGCTAAAATTAGATGCAAAGTATATATTTTACAGAAACTAAAATAATTGGAAACAAAAATAAAACAGAAAAGAAAAGAGGAAAATAAATAAAGGAAAAGGGAACCCTTCCCTCCCTCGGCCCAACTGGGCCTTGGCCTAGCCAGGCCAGGCCGCTAGCCCAGCCGGCCATCCCACACTCCCCATAACACCCACTACCGAAACACTAGACCCCCTGACCGCACCACTCGCCCCACTTTCCCCCACTCGCTCTCCCCCTCCCCCGATCCAGATCTGGATCGAGGGAACGAACCCCCCCCCCCCGACGTCGTACCCTTCGCCGCGTCGCCGTGCGCCGTCACCGCCGCCTGAGGACCTCGCGAGGCTTCCCCGCCAGACTGCCTCCCCGTCGATCTCGTCCCCGTCATCCTCCAGGCGCCCCGCTGCCATTTTCCCTACCGGCCCCGTGAGCTTCCCCCTCCCTCCTCTCTCTGTCGTGTCGCGCGCACGCTCCGCCGTGGTTGTGCCCTCTCCCCCGCTGCCCCCTCGTCCCGCAGCTCCACGCCGGCGCGCGCGCCCGCGCCCGTCCCGCACTCGCTGCACCGCTCGAGTCTGCGCCCGCGGCCACTCCTTTCCGGCCACCGTGCCCCTGCCCCCGCAGCGCCCTCGCGCATGCACGCCGCCCGCCCCACCTTGCTCGCCTCCACCGTGCCCACCCTCCGCCGGCCCCGCGCTCGCCATCCTCACCGGCCCAGCGAGCGCACAAACCAGCTCCCCTGCCACTACGCGCGCCGCACGCTCGCCGGCCTGCAGCGCCACTACTGCCGTCTCGCCCACTCGCCGGTGCCACAGTCGGCATTCGGCCCGTCCGAAACTGCCAGACCGCACCGCTCGCACGCTGCACCCCACTGCTCGCCGCCTGCCTCGCCCTACCCCGCTCCGGCGCCGCCCGACGCTCCTCCCGTCCCTCCCGCTCCGACCACTGGCGACCGGCGTCGCCGCGGCCGCGGCCCCCTCGCCGGCCGCCGCCCGAGTCCGCCCTGTCCTGCAGCGCCCGACAGGGCGCCCGTAACCGCGCCCAGCGCTCGCATCCCCGGTGCCCGCTATGGCCTTTGGCCCAATGACAGCCGGGGCCCAGGCCACAGAACATTTTAAAAGAAAATAAAAATGAATTCATAAAATTATAAATTAATTAATTACTTAACTAAATTAATTTAACTTAATTAATCCTGATTAGGTTAATCTAATCACTAATTTACCGTTAGTTAATTAATCAGGCAATGACATGCGGGACCCTCACGTCAGTTTGACCAGTCAACACTCCTGTTGACTGCTGACGTCGTGATGACGTCAGCATACACTATTCTGGATAATGTTGAATTAAAATAATTAAATAAATTCTAAAAATGTTTAAATATTTTAAAACTAATATTAAATAAACCGTAGCTCAGATGGAAAAACTTTGTACATGAAAGTTGCTCAGAACGACGGGATGAATCCGGTTACGCAGCCCGTTCGTCCGCCACACACCCCTAGCATATCGAACACACAACTTTCCCCCTCCGGTACATCTGTCCGAAAACGCGAAACACCGGGGATACTTTCCCGGATGTTTCCCCCCTTTGCCGGTATCACCTCTTACCGCGTTAGGGCACACCTAACACCGCGGTTTGCTTTGTCATGCATCGTTATGCATCTGTTTGCATTGTATTCATTGTTTCTTCCCCCTCTTCTCTCCGGTAGACTGCGAGACCGACGCCGCTGCTGGTGCCCCGTCCGACTACGCTGTTGACGACCCCTCCTTCTTGCCGGAGCAACCAGGCAAGCCCCCCCCCCCTTGATCACCAGATATCGCCTATTCTTCTCTATACTGCTTGCATTAGAATAGTGTAGCATGTTACTGCTTTTCGTTAATCCTATTCTGCTGCATAGCCTGTCTTTGCCACTACTGTTGTTACCTTTACCTGCAATCCTACATGCTTAGTATAGGATGCTAGTATTCCATCTATGGCCCTACATTCTTGTCCGTCTGCTGTGCTATACTATCGGGCCGTGATCACTTGGGAGGTGATCATGGGTTTATACTATATACCTTATACATGATACATGTGGTGACTAAAGTCGGGTCGGCTCGTGGAGCACCCGCGAGTGATTCACGGATTGGGGGCTGAAAGGACCTTTGTCCCGACGGCCCTCTGGGTGGATCTTTGTGGCGGAGCGACAGGGCAGGTTGAGACGGCCTTGGTGAGAGGTGGGCCTGGCCCTGGTCGGTGTCCGCGGTTACATCAATTAACACGCTTAAGGAGATCTTGGTATTTGATCTGAGTCTGGCCATTTGGTCTATACGCACTAACCAACTACGTGGGAAAGATATGGGCACTCGACGTCGTGGTATCAGCCGAAGCCTTCTTGACGTCAGCGACTGAGCGGCGCGCGCCGGGTTGGACCGCGTAACGCAACTTCCTTTGAAATGGAGGTTGCTAGGTCTGCTCTCCGGTCGCGTACGCAACGTGCAGGTGTGCAATGGGCGATGGGCCCAGACCCCTGCGCGCATAGGATTTAGACCGACGTGCAGACCTCTCTATTGTGCCTAGGTGGGGCTGCGATGTGTTGATCTTCCGAGGCCGGGCATGACCCAGGGAATTGTGTCCGGCCAAATGGGATCGAGCGTGTTGGGTTATGTGGTGCACCCCTGCAGGGAAGTTTATCTATTCGAATAGTCGTGTCCCTCGGTAAAAGGACGCCCCGGAGTTGTACCTTGACCTTATGACAACTAGAACCGGATACTTAATAAAACACACCCTTCCAAGTGCCAGATACAACCCGGTGGTCGCTCTCTAACAAGGCGATGAGGAGAGGATCGCCGGGTAGGAGTATGCTATACGATGCTACTTGGTGAACTTCAATCTACTCTCTTCTACATGCTGCAAGATGGAGGCTGCCAGAAGCGTAGTCTTCGATAGGATTAGCTATCCCCCTTTTATCCTGGCATTCTGCAGTTCAGTCCATCGATATAGCCCCTTTACACAGATACCCATGCATATGTAGTGTAGATCCATGCTTGCGAGTACTTTGGATGAGTACTCACGGTTGCTTTTCTCCCTCTTTCCCCCCTTTCCTTTCTACCTGGTTGTCGCAACCAGATGCTGGAGCCCAGGAGCCAGACGCCACCATTGACGACGACTCCTACTACACCGGAGGTGCCTACTACTACGTGCAGGCCGCTGACAACGACCAGGAGTAGTTTAGGAGGATTCCAGGCAGGAGGCCTGCGCCTCTTTCGATCTGTATCCCAGTTTGTGCTAGCCATCTTATGGCACCTTGTTTGCTTTATGTCTTTACTCAGATATTATTGCTTCCGCTGACTCGTCTATGATCGAGCACTTGTATTCGAGCCCTCGAGGCCCCTGGCTTGTATTATGATGCTTGTATGACTTATTTATGTTTTTAGAGTTGTGTTGTGATATCTTCCCGTGAGTCCCTGATCTTGATCGTACACGTTTGTGCATGATTAGTGTACGATTGAATCGGGGGCGTCACAGCCGCCGCCAGTTTTCTTTGACCGGTTCGTTTTTTCCGTAAAAATACCTAGATGCGTTTTTTATTAGATCAGTTTTATTTTTTTCGGTTTAGTTATATAGCGGATGTTCGTCCGTACGTTCGTTTTAACGAACGGTTTTCGCCCGTTAACCGCAGATAGCGAACGTTCATTCGTTAGTCTGTTCGTCAGTTTTTCTTTTTCTTGGATTTTTCGTGATTATTTTCGATCTCGATTTCTGATCCGATTTTCGTTCTAGTATAACTTTTCGCTCGTTTATCGGAATCAAGCGATTCAAGCGCCTAGAGTTTTGTCTCGAAGCCCTCTTTCTGTTTAATCAAGTTAAACTAGTTTTTGCTACTACAAAATTTGACTTCAGTCCAGATTAGTAAACGAAGCTTGTTTCTTTCGCAGTTTGAGTTTCATTGCTTCGTTGATTTGATTCTTTTTGCAAACCGGAGTTCTTAAGTTGAACTTTCTGGTTAGATCTTCTTATTTGAGTTTTGCCCGTGCTTCTTGCTTGATTGCTTATTGTATGCTTGTTTGTTTGCGATAGAGTACCCGGAGTGCGAAGCGTGCTACTACGAGTCTCTAGGTTTCGCGGATCATCAGCAAGGCAAGTAACAGTTTGATCATACCTCTTTACTACCCAGTTTTATTGCATTAGATCAATCCTCAAACAATTTCATGGTTAGGATCTGATTAAATTGTGGGTTTGGGAAGTAGATGAGGTAGTACCTATTCACCTGTTTATTATCAAACCTTTGGGAGTTACTTCTACGTTGCTTATATTGCTATGCTATGCTTTTAGACGTGGATTGGGTGAGTGTATCCATGACAGATGTGAGTATTGATATTTAATGGTTAACTTAAGGTGGCAACTTTATACACATCTGGGTGGATTGAGGCACCTGGGGAACCCAGTGTTGTCTGTATTTTTGGAAATCCCGGGGTACCGTGTGATTCTCCTATGGACTGCCACCCAGGCTCGAAGGGATCATAAGATTTTTCATGCTAGAAACTTCCGTGTGCAGCCACATGCCATTATGGGCTCTGGCATAGTTGAGTAAGTTGTGGGAAACCTTTCCATGATGGGCTAGCAGATGTAGGGGATTGTAGGTGTACAGGCCTATCTATCAGTTAAGGGGGCCTCTTCGGAAAGGCTGTGTCTCGTTCATCCGTTTCTCAAACAATATGTAGTGCGAGAAACCCAACAGAGGAGATCGAGTCTTGTGGGGAAAAGTGCACAAACCTCTGCAGAGTGTACAAACTATCATGGTTAGGCGTGTCCCCGATTATGGACATCTTTAGTATCTAGTTCTTGGATTATCATGTGGATCTCATCACTTTTAATATAATTTTGATTGGGTTATTAATTACTTTTAAATTGGGATTTAGATGGGGTTTACCATTCTCAATGTTTTTCAACAAACTTTGTAGTTAAATAAAATATAAATTCCTTTGTTGTATGAAAAAATTGGCTTTTTGCAAAACATATTAACCATACAGCCTCCACCAGCCATATATGCATGTAGTGATAGCTTTAATCCGTGCATTACTCTCTTGTGTTACTTTGCCAGCATATTCCATGTGCTGACCTGTTTCAGGCTGCAACGTATCATGTTGCAGACTTTTCAGACAACGAGTAAGGAGCCTTAGGTCGTGGTCTTTCACTCAGTGATGCCGTTGGAGTTGATGGACTCACTTTATCTTCCAAGCCTTCCGTTGTTTTCGTATTAGATGGCCTTAAGCCATATTTATTATAATAAGTTCTCTTTTGAGACATTCGATGTAATAAGTGTGTGATTGCTACTCTGTTATAAATCCTTCAAGTACTGTGCGTGTCAGCATTACCGATCCAGGGATGACACTGATGCACAGAGATCAGACTGTTTGAGGTCTGGTCGCTACTAGATGGTATCAGAGCACACAATGACTGTAGGACACGACCACTAAGCTAAAGCCCTAGATCACTACTCTCTTCTCATTTCTGACTCCTCTCCATTTCTCTACTCTTTAGGATGGCGGACGCAAGGAACAAGTTTGCACAACCGGATGAAGACACCCCCTTTGGACGACACTTGAAGGAAGTCACTAGACACCTGAACATTGGAATACCAAGCTTCAACGGGACTTACAACGCCACTTTACCAGAAGAGGAGCGCTGAATGATTCAAGTTCAAGTTCCAGGAAGGACATTCACGCCAGTCACTGAGCCCATAGAGTTTTCCTTTGATGCACCAACCCGGAGTCTAGGAAAGAGTATGGCAGCCCACATTACCATGGGACGCATCGGAGAAGTTTACCACAATGATCTCAAGGATACTATCTACCAGATTTGTGGGCGCCGAGATGAGCAATGGGAGATGATCAGCACCAGGAAGGATAGATCGATTGCAGCTTTCGTCCAGGAGTTAAACCAGCACATTCGACGCCAGGAGAACCAGATGTGCGCAGGCATGACAGATTTGAAGAAGGCGATGACAAGGATCACGGAGCTGGAGGAAGAAATCAAGGCTGCTCGCAAAGATTATGAGGAGGAAATCATCGTACTAGTGGAGAAGAATGACGACCTGACAAGGAAGCTGGAAGTATTCATGGGAGACCCCGCGCCAGGAGGAGAAGATGACGATTCCACTTGCCCGGAGAACTACATCATCATCGACGACACCGACTCGGACCCCGAAGATAGCGATGATGACTACGTTGATGAAGCTGGAGCAGATATCATGGAGTCTTCGACCGATCAATTTTTCTAGTCGGCCACTATATCAGTAGTAGTATTCCACCATGTATATAGTATAGTCCGAGCACTTTTGTAACGATAGTTCTAGACCGATTGTATGCCCTTGCTTGATTAATTGAGTGATATGTTTGTGTTTGTCTCATGTGCATATGGGTAGTGTTTTCCCCCTAGACCTCATTCTACTCTGTTTTCTCACCTTTTCTAAACCCAGCAGATGCCTCCGAGACGCGACAATGGATTTGCTTTCCCATCGGAGCTCACTCAGTTGATCCAGCAACAGAATGCATTGATGCAGATACTAGTCCAGAACCAGAATCAGGGGAACAACAACAACAACCCGCCACCACCACCACCTGTTGATCACTTAGCCCGTCTTCTAAGGCTGAATCCGCCGGTGTTCTCCAGTAGCACCGAGCCGATAGTTTCAGATGATTGGCTTCGCAAGATTGGAAGGGAGTTGACCACTTCAGGATGCACAGATGCGGAGAGAGTACGTTTTGCCGCACATCAGCTTGATGGACCCGCAGCATCATGGTGGGAGAATTTCACAGTCACTTACCCCATCGACACTATTACATGGGACCAGTTCCAGCAGGCTTTTCGTACTGCCCATGTATCAACAGGAGCTATGGCCATTAAGAAGCGCGAGTTTTGCAACTTACGCCAAGGAGGACGCACAGTTGGCCAGTATGTTGATGATTTTAGTAAGCTAGCACGTTATGCCCCAGATGACGTTGCTACAGATGCAGCTAAGCAGGAGAAGTTTCTAGAAGGACTGAATGATGAGCTGAGCATGTAGTTGATGGTGGCAAATTTCAATAACTACCAGGAGTTGGTAGATAGAGCTCTCATGATTGAAGGGAAGCAGCAGCATAGTGACAACCGCAAGAGGAAGTATGGACAAGGGAAGTATAATTCTGGAGCTCAGCAGAGACCCCGTTTTACCCCGAACTCGGGAGGACCCCTTCAGCATAACCATGGGGTTCACAATCACACCGGAGGGAGTTCGCACAACCATAGTGGCTCCAAGAATGGGAATGGTAATGGAGGAAGCAACGGACAGAACCGTTCCAACCCAGCAACGCCCGCTAAGAAAGATCTAAGCCACGTTACTTGCTAGAAGTGCCAGAAGACTGGACATTACGCCAATGAATGTCCTGAAGCTAAGAATGGAAACGGCAATGGAAGCTCTGGGAAGAAGCCCAACCCTTTCAACAGGGGAGAAGTGAACCACGTTAACGTGGAGGAGGTTGAAGCCCAGCCAGATGCAGTAATAGGTATGTTTTTGGTTAAGTCATTTACTGCAGTCGTTCTTTTTGATACTGGTGCATCACATTCATACATATCAAGGGGATTTGTGGATAAGTATAAACTGCCCACCAAAGTTCTTAGTACACCTATGTTAGTGAGCTCGCCAGGAGCAGAGTATATGGCAAGCCAAGTATGTTTTCAGATGCCATTGACCATAGGTAGGCATGTTTCGCCCTCAGATCTGATAATTTTGGAGTCGCAAGGTTTGGATGTGATTCTGGGTATGGATTGGCTATCGATGTTGGAAGAAACATCGATTGCGCCAGTAAGTCAATTTTGCTCACCACCCCAGAAGGAAGAAGGATCAAGTATGTATCCCGGCATGTGCCGAGTAGGACTCGAGTAAATTCCTTATCAGGAGTTGTACAGGAGGCAGTACCAGTGGTGAAGGATTTCCCAGATGTATTTCCAGAATAGTTACCAGGCATGCAACCGGATAGAGACATTGAGTTTTTGATTGCGCTTTTGCCAGGCACAGGGCCAATATCTAAGAGACCGTACAGAATGCCCGCAAAGGATTTGGAGGAAATTAAGAAGCAGATTAAGGAGCTACTGGATAAAGGTTATGTACGCCCAAGTTCGTCACCTTGGGGATCACCAGTGCTCCTAGTGGAGAAGAAGGATTGATCGTTAAGGATGGTTGTTGATTATCGAGGATTGAATGAGGTGACGATCAAGAACAAGTACCCACTGCCGATGAGCAATGATTTGTTTGACCAGCTGCACGGAGCTAAGGTGTTTTCCAAGATCGATCTGCGATCAGGGTACCACCAGCTAAAGATTCGAGAGCAGGATATACCTAAGACAACTTTTACCACAAGGTACGAGCTATATGAGTATACCATTATGTCATTTGGCCTGACTAACGCACCTGCCTATTTTCTGAACATGATGAACAAGGTGTTTATGGAGTTTTTGGATAAGTTCATCGTGGTGTTTATTGATGATATTCTGGTCTACTCGAAGAATGAAGAGGAGCATAAAGAGCATTTGCGTTTGGTACTTGGGAAGCTCAGAGAACATCAGCTATACACCAAGTTCAGCAAGTGTGAGTTTTGGTTGAAGGAAGTTGGATTGCTTGGACATGTTATATCCGAAGAAGGAATAGCGATAGACCCCACCAAAGTTGTCACCGTGATAAATTGGGAGGCACCCACGTCAGTTGGAGAGATTCGGAGTTTTCTTGGACTCATAGGATACTACCGGAGGTTCATTGAGAATTTCTCGAAGATTGCAAAGCCTATGACGGAGTTTTTGAAGAAGGACACCAAGTTCAAATGGACTGAGGAAATGTGAGGCCAGTTTCCAGGAGTTGAAGAAACATTTGGTTACATCACCAGTGTTGATTCTACCAGATCAACGCAAGGATTATGAAGTGTATTGCGGCAATTCACGTCGAGGACTTGGAGCAGTACTTATGCAGGAGGGAAGAGTTTTTTCATATGCTTTACGACAGCTTAAACCCCATGAGTTGAATTACGCTACCCATGATTTGGAGTTAGTAGCCGTAGTGCATGCATTGAAGACTTGGAGACATTTTCTCATCGGAAACCATTGTGAGGTATACACGGATCACAAGAGTTTGAAGTATATCTTCACGCAGAAAGAGTTGAATCTCAGGCAGAGGAGATGGTTGGAGCTCATTAAGGATTATGATATGAAGTCGCATTATCATCCTAGAAAGGCTAACGTACTAGCCGATGCGTTGAGCCGCAAGAGTCATGTCAATACACTCATGACCGAAGAGTTACCCAAGGAGTTAGCAGAAGACCTTCGTGAGCTATGTTTGGAGATAGTTCCGAGAGGCTATGTAGCAGCATTGGAGATTCATTCTGCAATGATGGATAAGATCAGAGAAGCTCAGAAGACGAACAAGGAGATAGCCGAGATTAAGGAAAGGATGAGCAAGGGAAAAGCCAAGGGATTTCGTGAGGATGAGCACGATACCTTATCGTTTGAGGACCGCGTATATGTGCCAAATGATCAAGAGATCAGGAAGCTGATTTTGTAGGAGGCCCATGATTCGCCATATTCGATTCACCCAGGAAAGACCAAGATGTATCTGGATAAGAAGGATAGTTTCTGGTGGACCGGAATGAAGAAGGATATTGCGGAGTATGTAGCAGTTTCTGATGTTTGTCAGAGAGTGAAGGCAGAGCATCAGAAGCCAGCAAGATTGCTACAACCATTGCCGATACCCGAATGGAAGTGGGACAAGCTAGGCATGGACTTTATCACGTGATTACCCAGGACTCGTTCAGGCTATGACTCGATATGGGTTGTAGTCGATCGTTCGACGAAAGTAGCTCATTTCATCCCAGTGAAGACCACTTACACCAGTGCTAAATTGGCAAAGATATACATGACCATGATCGTATGTTTGCATGGAGTTCCGAGGACCATTGTATCAGATAGAGGAACCCAGTTTACCTCAAAGTTTTGGAATCAGTTGCATGAAACTTTGGGAACTAGGCTAGAGTTCAGTACAACTTTTCATCCGCAGACGGATGGACAGACTGAGAGAGTCAATCAGATTCTGGAGGACATGTTGAGAGCTTGTGCACTAGATTACGGATCTAGTTGGGATGATAATTTGCCTTATGCAGAGTTCTCTTACAACAATAGCTATCAAGCCAGTTTGAAGATGGCCCCTTTCGAAGCATTGTACGGAAGGAGGTGCAGAACACCGTTGTTGTGGGATGAAGTTGGAGTCCGACAATTGTTTGGACCAGATTTGATTAAAGAGTCTGAAGAGAAGGTTAAGCTGATTCGTGATAGACTCAAGGTAGCCCAATCCAGGCAGAAGAGTTATGCGGATTCTAAACGCAAGGAGACAGTTTATGAAGTCGGAGACAGAGTGTATCTTCGTGTATCCCCACTTCGAGGAGTGAAGCGTTTTGGAGTTAAGGGAAAGTTAGCACCACATTTTGTGGGACCATACAAAGTTTTGGAACGTATGGGAGAAGTTGCTTACAAGTTGGAATTGCCCGAAGGATTGTCAGGAGTTCACGACGTGTTCCACGTTTCTCAGTTGAAGAAGTGCCACGCAGAGATGGCTGATATTCCTCTAAGAGATATAGTGCCACTGGAAGCGATACAGTTGGATAGCGATTTGACCTATGAGGAAAAGCCAGTCAAGATTCTTGAGTTTGCCAGCCGAGTTACACGCAGCAAGGTTATCAAGTTTTGCAACGTTCAGTGGAGTCACCATACCGAAGATGAAGCCACCTGGGAACGCGAGGAAGACCTACGGAAGGATCACCCTCACCTATTTTCTAGCCAACCCGGATCTCGAGGGCGAGATTCATCTTAAGGGGGGTAGGTTTGTAACATACCCAATTTTCAATTTGGAATGTTATACATTAGATCATCATTGCATATCATATTTTATTGCATTTTGGTTTGATCCTAGAGATTCTACGCAACTCAAGGACCCACGAAGAGAGTTGGGAATTTCGTTATTTTCATATTTGAGTTTTTCTTGAATTTTGAAAAGAGGATCATTTGATTTTAGTTATTTTCTCTTCGAATATTTCTTTTATAAAAATAAAAGAGAGAGGATAAAATGACTTCCTCCAAATAAAGAAATATTGGACATTTAATGTTAAAAATCAAATAAGAGTTTTATTCGGATTTTTATCGCTATTTTATTTTAATTAGGAAAAATATGTGCTTTTCAAAATTGCACTAGAGGCCCAAATAAATGTTTACCTTGTCCGGCATATTTTTAGAGGACGGGGAAATTTTATTTCGGGATTTTTGGAGTTCGTTTAGTATTTCTTTTTCTACATTCCAGAATATTTTTTTTAAGAAAAGAAACCGCCTTTGGGCCGTACCCGCCCGGGACTCCGCCGGGGGGGGGGGGGGGCTTTATAAGCCGCCGAGGCCGCAGCCCCGCAGCCCACCAGCCCGCCCCGCCGAAGCCCTAAGCCGCGCCAGCCCGCCGCTGCCGCCGCGCGCCATGCCGCCCCGCCGTCGCCCCACCGGAGCCGCGCCGCTGCCTCGCCACCCCGCCGCCGTCGCCGGAGTTTGCCGGAGCCGCCGAAGTTCGCCGCCACGGCCGCCGGTTTTCTTTGACCGGTTTGGTTTTTCGGTAAAAAAAACCTAGATGCGTTTTTTTTATTAGATCGGTTTTACGTTCGCTCGTTAGTCTGTTCGTCAGTTTTTCTTTTTCTTGGATTTTTCGTGATTATTTTTTATCGCGATTTCTGATCCGATTTTCGTTCTAGTATAACTTTTCGCTCGTTTATCGGAATCAGGCAATTCAAGCGCCTAGAGTTTCGTCTCGAAGCCCTCTTTCTGTTTAATCAACTTAAATAAGTTTTTCCTACTGTAAAATTTGACTTTAGTCCAGATTAGTAAACAAAGCTTGTTTCTTTCGCAGTTTGAGTTTCGTTGTTTCGTTTGATTTGATTCTTTTTGCAAACCGGAGTTCTTAAGTTGAACTTTCTGGTTAGATCTTCTTATTTGATTTTTACCCGTGCTTCTTGCTTGATTGCTTATTGTATGCTTGTTTGTTTGCGATAGAGTACCCGGAGTGCGAAGCGTGCTACTACGAGTCTCTAGGTTTCGCGGATCATCAGCAAGGCAAGTAACACTTTGATCATACCTCTTTACTACCCAGTTTTATTGCATTTGATCAATCCTCAAACAATTGCATGGTCAGGATCTGATTAAATTGTGGGTTTGGGAAGTAGATGAGGTAGTACCTATTCACCTGTTTATTATCAAACCTTTGGGAGTTACTTCTACGTTGCTTATATTGTTATGCTATGCTTGTAGACGTGGATTGGGTGAGTGTATCCATGACAGATGTGAGTATTGATATTTAATGGTTAACTTAAGGTGGCAACTTTAATACACATATGGGTGGATTGAGGCACCTGGGGAACCCAGTGTGGTCTGTATTTTTGGAAATCCCGGGGTACCGTGTGATTCTCCTATGGACTGCCACCCAGGCTCAAAGGGATCATAAGATTTTTCATGCTAGAAACTTTCGTGCGCAGCCACATGCCATTATGGGCTCTGGCATAGTTGAGTAAGTTGTGGGAAACCTTTCCATGATGGGCTAGCAGATGTAGGGGATTGTAGGTGTACAGGCCTATCTATCGGTTAAGGGGACCTCTTTGGAAAGACTGTGTCTCGGTCATCCGTTTCTCAAACAATATGTAGTGCGAGAAATCCAACGGAGGAGATCGAGTCTTGTGGGGAAAAGTGCACAAACCTCTGCAGAGTGTACAAACTAATCATGGTTAGCCGTGTCCCCGGTTATGGACATCTTGAGTATCTAGTTCTTGGATTATCATGTGGATCTCATCACTTTTAATATAATTTTGATTGGGTTATTAATTACTTTTAAATTGGGATTGAGATGGGTTTTACCATTCTCAATGTTTTTCAACAAACTTTGTAGTTAAATAAAATATATATTCCTTTGTTGTAGGAAAAAATTGGCTTTTCGCAAAACATATTAACCATACAGCCTCCACCAGCCATATATGCATGTAGTGATAGCTTTATTCTGTGCATTACTCTCTTGTGTTACTTTGCCAGCATATTCCATGTGCTGACCCGTTTCGGGCTGCAACGTATCATGTTGCAGACTTTTCAGACAACGAGTAAGGAGCCTTAGGTCGTGGTCTTTCACTCAGTGATGCCGTTGGAGTTGATGGACTCACTTTATCTTCCAAGCCTTCCGCTGTTATCGTATTAGATGGCCTTAAGCCATATTTATTGTAATAAGTTCTCTTTTGAGACATTCGATGTAATAAGTGTGTGATTGCTACTCTGTTATAAATCCTTCAAGTATTGTGTGTGTCAACATTACCGATCCAGGGATGACACTGATGCACAGAGATCAGACTATTTGAGGTCTGGTCGCAACAGTATATGGAAGTGATATCATAGGAGACTCTCTATCATGAAGATCATGGTGCTACTTTGAAGCACAAGTGTGGTAAAAGGATAGTAGCATTGCCCCTTCTCTCTTTTTCTCTCATTTCTTTTTTGTTTTTTTGGGCCTTCTCTCTTTTTTTTGGCCTCTTTTTTCTCTTTTTTTTTATTTTTCGTCCGGAGTCTCATCCCGACTTGTGGGGGAATCATAGTCTCCATCATCCTTTCCTCACTAGGACAATGCTCTAATAATGATGATCATCAGACTTTTATTTACTTACAACTCATGAATTACAACTCGAAACTTAGAACAAATTATGACTCTATATGAATGCCTCCGGCGAGTACCGGGATGTGCAATGACTCATGAGTGACATGTATGAAAGAATTATGAACGGTGGCTTTGCCACAAATACAATGTCAACTACATGATCATGCAAAGCAATATGACAATGATGGAGCGTGTCATAATAAACGGAACGGTGGAAAGTTGCATGGCAATATATCTTGGAATGGCTATGGAAATGCCATGATAGGTAGGTATGGTGGCTGTTTTGAGGAAAGCATATGGTGGGTGTATGATACCGGCGAAAGGTGCGCAGTATTAGAGAGGCTAGCAATGGTGGAAGGGTGAGAGTGCGTATAATCCATGGACTCAACATTAGTCATAAAGAACTCATATACTTATTGCAAAAATCTATTAGTTATCGAAACGAAGTACTACGCGCATGCTCCTAGGGGGATAGATTGGTAGGAAAAGACCATCGCTCGTCCCCGACCGCCACTCATAAGGAGGACAATCAATAAATAAATCATGCTCCGACTTCATCACGTAACGGTTCACCATACGTGCATGCTACGGGAATCACAAACTTTAACACAAGTACTTCTAAAATTCACAACTACTCAACTAGCATGACTCTAATATCACCATCTTCATATCTCAAAACTATCATCAAGTATCAAACTTCTCATAGTATTCAATGCACTTTATATGAAAGTTTTTAATATACCCATCTTGGATGCCCATCATATTAGGACTAAATTCATAACCAAAGCAAATTACCATGCTTTTTAGGACTCTCAAAATAATATAAGTGAAGCATGAGAGTTCATCTATTTATTCAAAATAATAATACTTCAAGCATACTAACTAAGCAATTATGTCTTCTCAAAATAACATGGCCAAAGAAAGTTATCCCTACAAAATCATATAGTCTGGCTATGCTCTATCTTCACCACACAAAATGTTTAAATCATGTACAACCCCGATGACAAGCCAAGCAATTGTTCCATACTTTTGACGTTCTCAAACTTTTTCAATCTTCACGCAATACATGAGCGTGAGCCATGGACATAGCACTATATGTGGAATAGAATGGTGGTTGTGGAGAAGACAAAAAGGAGAAGATAGTCTCACATCAACTAGGCGTATCAACGGGCTATGGAGATGCCCATCAATAGATATCAATGTGAGTGAGTAGGGATTGCCATGAAAAGGATGCACTAGAGCTATAAGTGTATGAAAGCTCAAAAAGAAACTAAGTGGGTGTGCATCCAACTCGCTTGCTCACGAAGACCTAGGGCATTTTGAGGAAGCCCATCATTGGAATATAGAAGCCAAGTTCTATAATGTAAAATTCCCACTAGTATATGAAAGTGACAACATAGGAGACTCTCTATCATGAAGATTATGGTGCTACTTTGAAGCACAAGTGTGGTAAAAGGATAGTAGCATTGCCCCTTCTCTCTTTTTCTCTCATTTCTTTTTTGTTTTTTTTGGGCCTTCTCTCTTTTTTTTTGGCCTCTTTTTTCTCTTTTTTTTTATTTTTCGTCCGGAGTCTCATCCCGACTTGTGGGGGAATTATAGTCTCCATCATCCTTTCCTCACTGGGACAATGCTCTAATAATGATGATCATCAGACTTTTCTTTACTTACAACTCATGAATTACAACTCGAAACTTAGAACAAATTATGACTCTATATGAATGCCTCCGGCGAGTACCGGGATGTGCAATGACTCATGAGTGACATGTATGAAAGAATTATGAACAGTGGCTTTGCCACAAATACAATGTCAACTACATGATCATGCAAAGCAATATGACAATGATGGAGCGTGTCATAATAAACGGAACGGTGGAAAGTTGCATGGCAATATATCTTGGAATGGCTATGGAAATGCCATGATAGGTAGGTATGGTGGCTGTTTTGAGGAAAGCATATGGTGGGTGTATGATACCGGCGAAAGGTGCGCAGTATTAGAGAGGCTAGCAATGGTGGAAGGGTGAGAGTGCGTATAATCCATGGACTCAACATTAGTCATAAAGAACTCATATACTTATTGCAAAAATCTATTAGTTATCGAAACGAAGTACTACGCGCATGCTCCTAGGGGGATAGATTGGTAGGAAAAGACCATCGCTCGTCCCCGACCGCCACTCATAAGGAGGACAATCAATAAATAAATCATGCTCCGACTTCATCACGTAACGGTTCACCATACGTGCATGCTACGGGAATCACAAACTTTAACACAAGTACTTCTAAAATTCACAACTACTCAACTAGCATGACTCTAATATCACCATCTTCATATCTCAAAATAATCATCAAGTATCAAACTTCTCATAGTATTCAATGCACTTTATATGAAAGTTTTTAATATACCCATCTTGGATGCCCATCATATTAGGACTAAATTCATAACCAAAGCAAATTACCATGCTTTTTAGGACTCTCAAAATAATATAAGTGAAGCATGAGAGTTCATCTATTTATTCAAAATAATAATACTTCAAGCATACTAACTAAGCAATTATGTCTTCTCAAAATAACATGGCCAAAGAAAGTTATCCCTACAAAATCATATAGTCTGGCTATGCTCTATCTTCACCACACAAAATGTTTAAATCATGTACAACCCCGATGACAAGCCAAGCAATTGTTCCATACTTTTGACGTTCTCAAACTTTTTCAATCTTCACGCAATACATGAGCGTGAGCCATGGACATAGCACTATATGTGGAATAGAATGGTGGTTGTGGAGAAGACAAAAAGGAGAAGATAGTCTCACATCAACTAGGCGTATCAACGGGCTATGGAGATGCCCATCAATAGATATCAATGTGAGTGAGTAGGGATTGCCATGAAAAGGATGCACTAGAGCTATAAGTGTATGAAAGCTCAAAAAGAAACTAAGTGGGTGTGCATCCAACTCGCTTGCTCACGAAGACCTAGGGCATTTTGAGGAAGCCCATCATTGGAATATAGAAGCCAAGTTCTATAATGTAAAATTCCCACTAGTATATGAAAGTGACAACATAGGAGACTCTCTATCATGAAGATTATGGTGCTACTTTGAAGCACAAGTGTGGTAAAAGGATAGTAGCATTGCCCCTTCTCTCTTTTTCTCTCATTTCTTTTTTGTTTTTTTTGGGCCTTCTCTCTTTTTTTTTGGCCTCTTTTTTCTCTTTTTTTTTATTTTTCGTCCGGAGTCTCATCCCGACTTGTGGGGGAATTATAGTCTCCATCATCCTTTCCTCACTGGGACAATGCTCTAATAATGATGATCATCAGACTTTTCTTTACTTACAACTCATGAATTACAACTCGAAACTTAGAACAAATTATGACTCTATATGAATGCCTCCGGCGAGTACCGGGATGTGCAATGACTCATGAGTGACATGTATGAAAGAATTATGAACAGTGGCTTTGCCACAAATACAATGTCAACTACATGATCATGCAAAGCAATATGACAATGATGGAGCGTGTCATAATAAACGGAACGGTGGAAAGTTGCATGGCAATATATCTTGGAATGGCTATGGAAATGCCATGATAGGTAGGTATGGTGGCTGTTTTGAGGAAAGCATATGGTGGGTGTATGATACCGGCGAAAGGTGCGCAGTATTAGAGAGGCTAGCAATGGTGGAAGGGTGAGAGTGCGTATAATCCATGGACTCAACATTAGTCATAAAGAACTCATATACTTATTGCAAAAATCTATTAGTTATCGAAACGAAGTACTACGCGCATGCTCCTAGGGGGATAGATTGGTAGGAAAAGACCATCGCTCGTCCCCGACCGCCACTCATAAGGAGGACAATCAATAAATAAATCATGCTCCGACTTCATCACGTAACGGTTCACCATACGTGCATGCTACGGGAATCACAAACTTTAACACAAGTACTTCTAAAATTCACAACTACTCAACTAGCATGACTCTAATATCACCATCTTCATATCTCAAAATAATCATCAAGTATCAAACTTCTCATAGTATTCAATGCACTTTATATGAATGTTTTTAATATACCCATCTTGGATGCCCATCATATTAGGACTAAATTCATAACCAAAGCAAATTACCATGCTTTTTAGGACTCTCAAAATAATATAAGTGAAGCATGAGAGTTCATCTATTTATTCAAAATAATAATACTTCAAGCATACTAACTAAGCAATTATGTCTTCTCAAAATAACATGGCCAAAGAAAGTTATCCCTACAAAATCATATAGTCTGGCTATGCTCTATCTTCACCACACAAAATGTTTAAATCATGTACAACCCCGATGACAAGCCAAGCAATTGTTCCATACTTTTGACGTTCTCAAACTTTTTCAATCTTCACGCAATACATGAGCGTGAGCCATGGACATAGCACTATATGTGGAATAGAATGGTGGTTGTGGAGAAGACAAAAAGGAGAAGATAGTCTCACATCAACTAGGCATATCAACGGGCTATGGAGATGCCCATCAATAGATATCAATGTGAGTGAGTAGGGATTGCCATGCAAAGGATGCACTAGAGCTATAAGTGTATGAAAGCTCAAAAAGAAACTAAGTGGGTGTGCATCCAACTCGCTTGCTCACGAAGACCTAGGGCATTTTGAGGAAGCCCATCATTGGAATATAGAAGTCAAGTTCTATAATGTAAAATTCCCACTAGTATATGAAAGTGACAACATAGGAGACTCTCTATCATGAAGATTATGGTGCTACTTTGAAGCACAAGTGTGGTAAAAGGATAGTAGCATTGCCCCTTCTCTCTTTTTCTCTCATTTCTTTTTTGTTTTTTTGGGCCTTCTCTCTTTTTTTTGGCCTCTTTTTTCTCTTTTTTTTTATTTTTCGTCCGGAGTCTCATCCCGACTTGTGGGGGAATTATAGTCTCCATCATCCTTTCCTCACTGGGACAATGCTCTAATAATGATGATCATCAGACTTTTCTTTACTTACAACTCATGAATTACAACTCGAAACTTAGAACAAATTATGACTCTATATGAATGCCTCCGGCGAGTACCGGGATGTGCAATGACTCATGAGTGACATGTATGAAAGAATTATGAACAGTGGCTTTGCCACAAATACAATGTCAACTACATGATCATGCAAAGCAATATGACAATGATGGAGCGTGTCATAATAAACGGAACGGTGGAAAGTTGCATGGCAATATATCTTGGAATGGCTATGGAAATGCCATGATAGGTAGGTATGGTGGCTGTTTTGAGGAAAGCATATGGTGGGTGTATGATACCGGCGAAAGGTGCGCAGTATTAGAGAGGCTAGCAATGGTGGAAGGGTGAGAGTGCGTATAATCCATGGACTCAACATTAGTCATAAAGAACTCATATACTTATTGCAAAAATCTATTAGTTATCGAAACGAAGTACTACGCGCATGCTCCTAGGGGGATAGATTGGTAGGAAAAGACCATCGCTCGTCCCCGACCGCCACTCATAAGGAGGACAATCAATAAATAAATCATGCTCCGACTTCATCACGTAACGGTTCACCATACGTGCATGCTACGGGAATCACAAACTTTAACACAAGTACTTCTAAAATTCACAACTACTCAACTAGCATGACTCTAATATCACCATCTTCATATCTCAAAACAATCATCAAGTATCAAACTTCTCATAGTATTCAATGCACTTTATATGAATGTTTTTAATATACCCATCTTGGATGCCCATCATATTAGGACTAAATTCATAACCAAAGCAAATTACCATGCTTTTTAGGACTCTCAAAATAATATAAGTGAAGCATGAGAGTTCATCTATTTATTCAAAATAATAATACTTCAAGCATACTAACTAAGCAATTATGTCTTCTCAAAATAACATGGCCAAAGAAAGTTATCCCTACAAAATCATATAGTCTGGCTATGCTCTATCTTCACCACACAAAATGTTTAAATCATGTACAACCCCGATGACAAGCCAAGCAATTGTTCCATACTTTTGACGTTCTCAAACTTTTTCAATCTTCACGCAATACATGAGCGTGAGCCATGGACATAGCACTATATGTGGAATAGAATGGTGGTTGTGGAGAAGACGAAAAGGAGAAGATAGTCTCACATCAACTAGGCATATCAACGGGCTATGGAGATGCCCATCAATAGATATCAATGTGAGTGAGTAGGGATTGCCATGCAAAGGATGCACTAGAGCTATAAGTGTATGAAAGCTCAAAAAGAAACTAAGTGGGTGTGCATCCAACTCGCTTGCTCACGAAGACCTAGGGCATTTTGAGGAAGCCCATCATTGGAATATAGAAGCCAAGTTCTATAATGTAAAATTCCCACTAGTATATGAAAGTGACAACATAGGAGACTCTCTATCATGAAGATTATGGTGCTACTTTGAAGCACAAGTGTGGTAAAAGGATAGTAGCATTGCCCCTTCTCTCTTTTTCTCTCATTTCTTTTTTGTTTTTTTTGGGCCTTCTCTCTTTTTTTTGGCCTCTTTTTTCTCTTTTTTTTTATTTTTCGTCCGGAGTCTCATCCCGACTTGTGGGGGAATTATAGTCTCCATCATCCTTTCCTCACTGGGACAATGCTCTAATAATGATGATCATCAGACTTTTCTTTACTTACAACTCATGAATTACAACTCGAAACTTAGAACAAATTATGACTCTATATGAATGCCTCCGGCGAGTACCGGGATGTGCAATGACTCATGAGTGACATGTATGAAAGAATTATGAACAGTGGCTTTGCCACAAATACAATGTCAACTACATGATCATGCAAAGCAATATGACAATGATGGAGCGTGTCATAATAAACGGAACGGTGGAAAGTTGCATGGCAATATATCTTGGAATGGCTATGGAAATGCCATGATAGGTAGGTATGGTGGCTGTTTTGAGGAAAGCATATGGTGGGTGTATGATACCGGCGAAAGGTGCGCAGTATTAGAGAGGCTAGCAATGGTGGAAGGGTGAGAGTGCGTATAATCCATGGACTCAACATTAGTCATAAAGAACTCATATACTTATTGCAAAAATCTATTAGTTATCGAAACGAAGTACTACGCGCATGCTCCTAGGGGGATAGATTGGTAGGAAAAGACCATCGCTCGTCCCCGACCGCCACTCATAAGGAGGACAATCAATAAATAAATCATGCTCCGACTTCATCACGTAACGGTTCACCATACGTGCATGCTACGGGAATCACAAACTTTAACACAAGTACTTCTAAAATTCACAACTACTCAACTAGCATGACTCTAATATCACCATCTTCATATCTCAAAACAATCATCAAGTATCAAACTTCTCATAGTATTCAATGCACTTTATATGAATGTTTTTAATATACCCATCTTGGATGCCCATCATATTAGGACTAAATTCATAACCAAAGCAAATTACCATGCTTTTTAGGACTCTCAAAATAATATAAGTGAAGCATGAGAGTTCATCTATTTATTCAAAATAATAATACTTCAAGCATACTAACTAAGCAATTATGTCTTCTCAAAATAACATGGCCAAAGAAAGTTATCCCTACAAAATCATATAGTCTGGCTATGCTCTATCTTCACCACACAAAATGTTTAAATCATGTACAACCCCGATGACAAGCCAAGCAATTGTTCCATACTTTTGACGTTCTCAAACTTTTTCAATCTTCACGCAATACATGAGCGTGAGCCATGGACATAGCACTATATGTGGAATAGAATGGTGGTTGTGGAGAAGACGAAAAGGAGAAGATAGTCTCACATCAACTAGGCATATCAACGGGCTATGGAGATGCCCATCAATAGATATCAATGTGAGTGAGTAGGGATTGCCATGCAAAGGATGCACTAGAGCTATAAGTGTATGAAAGCTCAAAAAGAAACTAAGTGGGTGTGCATCCAACTCGCTTGCTCACGAAGACCTAGGGCATTTTGAGGAAGCCCATCATTGGAATATAGAAGCCAAGTTCTATAATGTAAAATTCCCACTAGTATATGAAAGTGACAACATAGGAGACTCTCTATCATGAAGATTATGGTGCTACTTTGAAGCACAAGTGTGGTAAAAGGATAGTAGCATTGCCCCTTCTCTCTTTTTCTCTCATTTCTTTTTTGTTTTTTTTGGGCCTTCTCTCTTTTTTTTGGCCTCTTTTTTCTCTTTTTTTTTTATTTTTCGTCCGGAGTCTCATCCCGACTTGTGGGGGAATCATAGTCTCCATCATCCTTTCCTCACTGGGACAATGCTCTAATAATGATGATCATCAGACTTTTATTTACTTACAACTCATGAATTACAACTCGAAACTTAGAACAAATTATGACTCTATATGAATGCCTCCGGCGAGTACCGGGATGTGCAATGACTCATGAGTGACATGTATGAAAGAATTATGAACGGTGGCTTTGCCACAAATACAATGTCAACTACATGATCATGCAAAGCAATATGACAATGATGGAGCGTGTCATAATAAACGGAACGGTGGAAAGTTGCATGGCAATATATCTTGGAATGGCTATGGAAATTCCATGATAGGTAGGTATGGTGGCTGTTTTGAGGAAAGCATATGGTGTGTGTATGATACCGGCGAAAGGTGTGCAGTATTAGAGAGGCTAGCAATGGTGGAAGGGTGAGAGTGCGTATAATCCATGGACTCAACATTAGTCATAAAGAACTCATATACTTATTGCAAAAATCTATTAGTTATCGAAACGAAGTACTACGCGCATGCTCCTAGGGGGATAGATTGGTAGGAAAAGACCATCGCTCGTCCCCGACCGCCACTCATAAGGAGGACAATCAATAAATAAATCATGCTCCGACTTCATCACGTAACGGTTCACCATACGTGCATGCTACGGGAATCACAAACTTTAACACAAGTACTTCTAAAATTCACAACTACTCAACTAGCATGACTCTAATATCACCATCTTCATATCTCAAAACAATCATCAAGTATCAAACTTCTCATAGTATTCAATGCACTTTATATGAATGTTTTTAATATACCCATCTTGGATGCCCATCATATTAGGACTAAATTCATAACCAAAGCAAATTACCATGCTTTTTAGGACTCTCAAAATAATATAAGTGAAGCATGAGAGTTCATCTATTTATTCAAAATAATAATACTTCAAGCATACTAACTAAGCAATTATGTCTTCTCAAAATAACATGGCCAAAGAAAGTTATCCCTACAAAATCATATAGTCTGGCTATGCTCTATCTTCACCACACAAAATGTTTAAATCATGTACAACCCCGATGACAAGCCAAGCAATTGTTCCATACTTTTGACGTTCTCAAACTTTTTCAATCTTCAC
Organism: Aegilops tauschii subsp. strangulata; assembly: GCF_002575655.3. Classification (NCBI taxonomy): domain Eukaryota; kingdom Viridiplantae; phylum Streptophyta; class Magnoliopsida; order Poales; family Poaceae; genus Aegilops; species Aegilops tauschii. Next base: position 468,035,093 of record NC_053035.3, read on the forward strand.
GCAATACATGAGCGTGAGCCATGGACATAGCACTATATGTGGAATAGAATGGTGGTTGTGGAGAAGACAAAAAGGAGAAGATAGTCTCACATCAACTAGGCGTATCAACGGGCTATGGAGATGCCCATCAATAGATATCAATGTGAGTGAGTAGGGATTGCCATGAAAAGGATGCACTAGAGCTATAAGTGTATGAAAGCTCAAAAAGAAACTAAGTGGGTGTGCATCCAACTCGCTTGCTCACGAAGACCTAGGGCATTTTGAGGAAGCCCATCATTGGAATATAGAAGCCAAGTTCTATAATGTAAAATTCCCACTAGTATATGAAAGTGACAACATAGGAGACTCTCTATCATGAAGATTATGGTGCTACTTTGAAGCACAAGTGTGGTAAAAGGATAGTAGCATTGCCCCTTCTCTCTTTTTCTCTCATTTCTTTTTTGTTTTTTTGGGCCTTCTCTCTTTTTTTTTGGCCTCTTTTTTCTCTTTTTTTTATTTTTCGTCCGGAGTCTCATCCCGACTTGTGGGGGAATCATAGTCTCCATCATCCTTTCCTCACTGGGACAATGCTCTAATAATGATGATCATCAGACTTTTCTTTACTTACAACTCATGAATTACAACTCGAAACTTAGAACAAATTATGACTCTATATGAATGCCTCCGGCGAGTACCGGGATGTGCAATGACTCATGAGTGACATGTATGAAAGAATTATGAACGGTGGCTTTGCCACAAATACAATGTCAACTACATGATCATGCAAAGCAATATGACAATGATGGAGCGTGTCATAATAAACGGAACGGTGGAAAGTTGCATGGCAATATATCTTGGAATGGCTATGGAAATGCCATGATAGGTAGGTATGGTGGCTGTTTTGAGGAAAGTATATGGTGGGTGTATGATACCGGCGAAAGGTGCGCAGTATTAGAGAGGCTAGCAATGGTGGAAGGGTGAGAGTGCGTATAATCCATGGACTCAACATTAGTCATAAAGAACTCATATACTTATTGCAAAAATCTATTAGTTATCGAAACGAAGTACTACGCGCATGCTCCTAGGGGGATAGATTGGTAGGAAAAGACCATCGCTCGTCCCCGACCGCCACTCATAAGGAGGACAATCAATAAATAAATCATGCTCCGACTTCATCACGTAACGGTTCACCATACGTGCATGCTACGGGAATCACAAACTTTAACACAAGTACTTCTAAAATTCACAACTACTCAACTAGCATGACTCTAATATCACCATCTTCATATCTCAAAACTATCATCAAGTATCAAACTTCTCATAGTATTCAATGCACCTTATATGAAAGTTTTTAATATACCCATCTTGGATGCCCATCATATTAGGACTAAATTCATAACCAAAGCAAATTACCATGCTTATTAGGACTCTCAAAATAATATAAGTGAAGCATGAGAGTTCATCTATTTATTCAAAATAATAATACTTCAAGCATACTAACTAAGCAATTATGTCTTCTCAAAATAACATGGCCAAAGAAAGTTATCCCTACAAAATCATATAGTCTGGCTATGCTCTATCTTCACCACACAAAATGTTTAAATCATGTACAACCCCGATGACAAGCCAAGCAATTGTTCCATACTTTTGACGTTCTCAAACTTTTTCAATCTTCACGCAATACATGAGCGTGAGCCATGGACATAGCACTATATGTGGAATAGAATGGTGGTTGTGGAGAAGACAAAAAGGAGAAGATAGTCTCACATCAACTAGGCGTATCAACGGGCTATGGAGATGCCCATCAATAGATATCAATGTGAGTGAGTAGGGATTGCCATGAAAAGGATGCACTAGAGCTATAAGTGTATGAAAGCTCAAAAAGAAACTAAGTGGGTGTGCATCCAACTCGCTTGCTCACGAAGACCTAGGGCATTTTGAGGAAGCCCATCATTGGAATATAGAAGCCAAGTTCTATAATGTAAAATTCCCACTAGTATATGAAAGTGACAACATAGGAGACTCTCTATCATGAAGATTATGGTGCTACTTTGAAGCACAAGTGTGGTAAAAGGATAGTAGCATTGCCCCTTCTCTCTTTTTCTCTCATTTCTTTTTTGTTTTTTTTGGGCCTTCTCTCTTTTTTTTTGGCCTCTTTTTTCTCTTTTTTTTTATTTTTCGTCCGGAGTCTCATCCCGACTTGTGGGGGAATTATAGTCTCCATCATCCTTTCCTCACTGGGACAATGCTCTAATAATGATGATCATCAGACTTTTCTTTACTTACAACTCATGAATTACAACTCGAAACTTAGAACAAATTATGACTCTATATGAATGCCTCCGGCGAGTACCGGGATGTGCAATGACTCATGAGTGACATGTATGAAAGAATTATGAACAGTGGCTTTGCCACAAATACAATGTCAACTACATGATCATGCAAAGCAATATGACAATGATGGAGCGTGTCATAATAAACGGAACGGTGGAAAGTTGCATGGCAATATATCTTGGAATGGCTATGGAAATGCCATGATAGGTAGGTATGGTGGCTGTTTTGAGGAAAGCATATGGTGGGTGTATGATACCGGCGAAAGGTGCGCAGTATTAGAGAGGCTAGCAATGGTGGAAGGGTGAGAGTGCGTATAATCCATGGACTCAACATTAGTCATAAAGAACTCATATACTTATTGCAAAAATCTATTAGTTATCGAAACGAAGTACTACGCGCATGCTCCTAGGGGGATAGATTGGTAGGAAAAGACCATCGCTCGTCCCCGACCGCCACTCATAAGGAGGACAATCAATAAATAAATCATGCTCCGACTTCATCACGTAACGGTTCACCATACGTGCATGCTACGGGAATCACAAACTTTAACACAAGTACTTCTAAAATTCACAACTACTCAACTAGCATGACTCTAATATCACCATCTTCATATCTCAAAATAATCATCAAGTATCAAACTTCTCATAGTATTCAATGCACTTTATATGAATGTTTTTAATATACCCATCTTGGATGCCCATCATATTAGGACTAAATTCATAACCAAAGCAAATTACCATGCTTTTTAGGACTCTCAAAATAATATAAGTGAAGCATGAGAGTTCATCTATTTATTCAAAATAATAATACTTCAAGCATACTAACTAAGCAATTATGTCTTCTCAAAATAACATGGCCAAAGAAAGTTATCCCTACAAAATCATATAGTCTGGCTATGCTCTATCTTCACCACACAAAATGTTTAAATCATGTACAACCCCGATGACAAGCCAAGCAATTGTTCCATACTTTTGACGTTCTCAAACTTTTTCAATCTTCACGCAATACATGAGCGTGAGCCATGGACATAGCACTATATGTGGAATAGAATGGTGGTTGTGGAGAAGACAAAAAGGAGAAGATAGTCTCACATCAACTAGGCATATCAACGGGCTATGGAGATGCCCATCAATAGATATCAATGTGAGTGAGTAGGGATTGCCATGCAAAGGATGCACTAGAGCTATAAGTGTATGAAAGCTCAAAAAGAAACTAAGTGGGTGTGCATCCAACTCGCTTGCTCACGAAGACCTAGGGCATTTTGAGGAAGCCCATCATTGGAATATAGAAGCCAAGTTCTATAATGTAAAATTCCCACTAGTATATGAAAGTGACAACATAGGAGACTCTCTATCATGAAGATTATGGTGCTACTTTGAAGCACAAGTGTGGTAAAAGGATAGTAGCATTGCCCCTTCTCTCTTTTTCTCTCATTTCTTTTTTGTTTTTTTGGGCCTTCTCTCTTTTTTTTGGCCTCTTTTTTCTCTTTTTTTTTATTTTTCGTCCGGAGTCTCATCCCGACTTGTGGGGGAATTATAGTCTCCATCATCCTTTCCTCACTGGGACAATGCTCTAATAATGATGATCATCAGACTTTTCTTTACTTACAACTCATGAATTACAACTCGAAACTTAGAACAAATTATGACTCTATATGAATGCCTCCGGCGAGTACCGGGATGTGCAATGACTCATGAGTGACATGTATGAAAGAATTATGAACAGTGGCTTTGCCACAAATACAATGTCAACTACATGATCATGCAAAGCAATATGACAATGATGGAGCGTGTCATAATAAACGGAACGGTGGAAAGTTGCATGGCAATATATCTTGGAATGGCTATGGAAATGCCATGATAGGTAGGTATGGTGGCTGTTTTGAGGAAAGCATATGGTGGGTGTATGATACCGGCGAAAGGTGCGCAGTATTAGAGAGGCTAGCAATGGTGGAAGGGTGAGAGTGCGTATAATCCATGGACTCAACATTAGTCATAAAGAACTCATATACTTATTTCAAAAATCTATTAGTTATCGAAACGAAGTACTACGCGCATGCTCCTAGGGGGATAGATTGGTAGGAAAAGACCATCGCTCGTCCCCGACCGCCACTCATAAGGAGGACAATCAATAAATAAATCATGCTCCGACTTCATCACGTAACGGTTCACCATACGTGCATGCTATGGGAATCACAAACTTTAACACAAGTACTTCTAAAATTCACAACTACTCAACTAGCATGACTCTAATATCACCATCTTCAAATCTCAAAACTATCATCAAGTATCAAACTTCTCATAGTATTCAATGCACTTTATATGAAAGTTTTTAATATACCCATCTTGGATGCCCATCATATTAGGACTAAATTCATAACCAAAGCAAATTACCATGCTTTTTAGGACTCTCAAAATAATATAAGTGAAGCATGAGAGTTCATCTATTTATTCAAAATAATAATACTTCAAGCATACTAACTAAGCAATTATGTCTTCTCAAAATAACATGGCCAAAGAAAGTTATCCCTACAAAATCATATAGTCTGGCTATGCTCTATCTTCACCACACAAAATGTTTAAATCATGTACAACCCCGATGACAAGCCAAGCAATTGTTCCATACTTTTGACGTTCTCAAACTTTTTCAATCTTCACGCAATACATGAGCGTGAGCCATGGACATAGCACTATATGTGGAATAGAATGGTGGTTGTGGAGAAGACAAAAAGGAGAAGATAGTCTCACATCAACTAGGCGTATCAACGGGCTATGGAGATGCCCATCAATAGATATCAATGTGAGTGAGTAGGGATTGCCATGAAAAGGATGCACTAGAGCTATAAGTGTATGAAAGCTCAAAAAGAAACTAACTGGGTGTGCATCCAACTCGCTTGCTCACGAAGACCTAGGGCATTTTGAGGAAGCCCATCATTGGAATATACAAGCCAAGTTCTATAATGTAAAATTCCCACTAGTATATGAAAGTGACAACATAGGAGACTCTCTATCATGAAGATTATGGTGCTACTTTGAAGCACAAGTGTGGTAAAAGGATAGTAGCATTGCCCCTTCTCTCTTTTTCTCTCATTTCTTTTTTGTTTTTTTTGGGCCTTCTCTCTTTTTTTTGGCCTCTTTTTTCTCTTTTTTTTATTTTTCGTCCGGAGTCTCATCCCGACTTGTGGGGGAATCATAGTCTCCATCATCCTTTCCTCACTGGGACAATGCTCTAATAATGATGATCATCAGACTTTTCTTTACTTACAACTCATGAATTACAACTCGAAACTTAGAACAAATTATGACTCTATGAATGCCTCCGGCGAGTACCGGGATGTGCAATGACTCATGAGTGACATGTATGAAAGAATTATGAACGGTGGCTTTGCTACAAATACAATGTCAACTACATGATCATGCAAAGCAATATGACAATGATGGAGCGTGTCATAATAAACGGAACGGTGGAAATTTGCATGGCAATATATCTTGGAATGGCTATGGAAATGCCATGATAGGTAGGTATGGTGGCTGTTTTGAGCAAAGTATATGGTGGGTGTATGATACCGGTGAAAGGTGCGCAGTATTAGAGAGGCTAGCAATGGTGGAAGGGTGAGAGTGCGTATAATCCATGGACTCAACATTAGTCATAAAGAACTCATATACTTATTGCAAAAATCTATTAGTTATCGAAACGAAGTACTACGCGCATGCTCCTAGGGGGATAGATTGGTAGGAAAAGACCATCGCTCGTCCCCGACCGCCACTCATAAGGAGGACAATCAATAAATAAATCATGCTCCGACTTCATCACGTAACGGTTCACCATACGTGCATGCTACGGGAATCACCAACTTTAACACAGGTACTTCTAAAATTCACAACTACTCAACTAGCATGACTCTAATATCACCATCTTCATATCTCAAAACAATCATCAAGTATCAAACTTCTCATAGTATTCAATGCACTTTATATGAAAGTTTTTAATATACCCATCTTGGATGCCCATCATATTAGGACTAAATTCATAACCAAAGCAAATTACCATGCTTTTTATTAGGACTCTCAAAATAATATAAGTGAAGCATGAGAGTTCATCTATTTATTCAAAATAATAATACTTCAAGCATACTAACTAAGCAATTATGTCTTCTCAAAATAACATGGCCAAAGAAAGTTATCCCTACAAAATCATATAGTCTGGCTATGCTCTATCTTCACCACACAAAATGTTTAAATCATGTACAACCCCGATGACAAGCCAAGCAATTGTTCCATACTTTTGACGTTCTCAAACTTTTTCAATCTTCGCGCAATACATGAGCGTGAGCCATGGACATAGCACTATATGTGGAATAGAATGGTGGTTGTGGAGAAGACAAAAAGGAGAAGATAGTCTCACATCAACTAGGCGTATCAACGGGCTATGGAGATGCCCATCAATAGATATCAATGTGAGTGAGTAGGGATTGCCATGAAAAGGATGCACTAGAGCTATAAGTGTATGAAAGCTCAAAAAGAAACTAAGTGGGTGTGCATCCAACTCGCTTGCTCACGAAGACCTAGGGCATTTTGAGGAAGCCCATCATTGGAATATACAAGCCAAGTTCTATAATGTAAAATTCCCACTAGTATATGAAAGTGACAACATAGGAGACTCTCTATCATGAAGATTATGGTGCTACTTTGAAGCACAAGTGTGGTAAAAGGATAGTAGCATTGCCCCTTGTCTCGTTTTCTCTCATTTCTTTTTGTTTTTTTGGGCCTTCTCTCTCTTTTTTTGGCCTCTTTTTTCTCTTTTTTTTTAATTTTCGTCTGGAGTCTCATCCCGACTTGTGGGGGAATTATAGTCTCCATCATCCTTTCCTCACTGGGACAATGCTCTAATAATGATGATCATCAGACTTTTCTTTACTTACAACTCATGAATTACAACTCGAAACGTAAAACAAATTATGACTCTATATGAATGCCTCCGGCGAGTACCGGGATGTGCAATGACTCATGAGTGACATGTATGAAAGAATTATGAACAGTGGCTTTGCCACAAATACAATGTCAACTACATGATCATGCAAAGCAATATGACAATGATGGAGCGTGTCATAATAAACGGAACGGTGGAAAGTTGCATGGCAATATATCTTGGAATGGCTATGGAAATGCCATGATAGGTAGGTATGGTGGCTGTTTTGAGGAAAGTATATGGTGGGTGTATGATACCGGCGAAAGGTGCGCAGTATTAGAGAGGCTAGCAATGGTGGATGGGTGAGAGTGCGTATAATCCATGGACTCAACATTAGTCATAAAGAACTCATATACTTATTGCAAAAATCTATTAGTTATCGAAACGAAGTACTACGCGCATGCTCCTTGGGGGATAGATTGGTAGGAAAAGACCATCGCTCGTCCCCGACCGCCACTCATAAGGAGGACAATCAATAAATAAATCATGCTCCGACTTCATCACGTAACGGTTCACCATACGTGCATGCTACGGGAATCACAAACTTTAACACAAGTACTTCTAAAATTCACAACTACTCAACTAGCATGACTCTAATATCACCATCTTCATATCTCAAAACAATCATCAAGTATCAAACTTCTCATAGTATTCAATGCACTTTATATGAAAGTTTTTAATATACCCATCTTGGATGCCCATCATATTAGGACTAAATTCATAACCAAAGCAAATTACCATGCTTTTTAGGACTCTCAAAATAATATAAGTGAAGCATGAGAGTTCATCAGTTTATTCAAAATAATAATACTTCAAGCATACTAACTAAGCAATTATGTCTTCTCAAAATAACATGGCCAAAGAAAGTTATCCCTACAAAATCATATAGTCTGGCTATGCTCTATCTTCACCACACAAAATGTTTAAATCATGTACAACCCCGATGACAAGCCAAGAAATTGTTCCGTACTTTTGACGTTCTCAAACTTTTTCAATCTTCACGCAATACATGAGCGTTAGCCATGGACATAGCACTATAGGTGGAATGGAATGGTGGTTGTGGAGAAGACAAAAAGGAGAAGATAGTCTCGCATCAACTAGGCGTATCAACGGGCTATGGAGATGCCCATCAATAGATATCAATGTGAGTGAGTAGGGATTGCCATGCAAAGGATGCACTAGAGCTATAAGTGTATGAAAGCTCAAAAAGAAACTAAGTGGGTGTGCATCCAACTCGCTTGCTCACGAAGACCTAGGGCATTTTGAGGAAGCCCATCATTGGAATATACAAGCCAAGTTCTATAATGTAAAATTCCCACTAGTATATGAAAGTGACAACATAGGAGACTCTCTATCATGAAGATTATGGTGCTACTTTGAAGCACAAGTGTGGTAAAAGGATAGTAGCATTGTCCCTTCTCTCGTTTTCTCTCATTTTTTTCATTTTTTTATTTTTTATTTGGGACTTTATCTTTTATTATGGCCTCTTTTTTCCTTTTTTTTATTTTTCGTCCAGAGCCTCATCCCGACTTGTGGGGGAATCATAGTCTCCATCATCCTTTCCTCACTGGGACATTGCTCTAATAATGATGATCGTCACACTTTTATTTACTTACAACTCAAGAATTACAACTCGATACTTAGAACAAGATATGACTCCATATGAATGCCTCCGGCGGTGTACCGGGATGTACAATGACTCATGAGTGACATGCATGAAAGAATTATGAACGGTGGCTTTGCCACAAATACGATGTCAACTACATGATCATGGAAAGCAATATGATAATGATGGAGCGTGTCATAATAAACGGAACGGTGGAAATTTGCATGGCAATATATCTCGGAATGGCTATGGAAATGCCATAATATGTAGGTATGGTGGCTGTTTTGAGGAAGATATATGGTGGGTGTATGATACCGGCGAAAGGTGCGCGGTATTTGGAGAGGCTAGCAATGGTGGAAGGGTGAGAGTGCGTATAATCCATGGACTCAACATTAGTCATAAAGAACTCACATACTTATTGCAAAAATCTATTAGTTATCGAAACAAAGTACTACGCGCAAATCTCCTAGGGGGATAGATTGGTAGGAACAGACCATCGCTCGTCCCCGACCGCCACTCATAAGGAAGACAATCAATAAATAAATCATGCTCCGACTTCATCACATAACGGTTCACCATACGTGCATGCTACGGGAATCACAAACTTTAACACAAGTATTTCTCAAATTCACAACTACTCAACTAGCATGACTCTAATATCACCATCTTCATATCTCAAAACAATTATCAAGCATCAAACTTCTCATAGTATTCAACACACTCATAAGAAAGTTTTTACTATTCTTGAATACCTAGCATATTAGGATTAAGCACATTACCATGCTGTTTAAGACTCTCAAAATAATATAAGTGAAGCATGAGAGTTCATCTATTTCTTCAAAATAAAACCACCGTCGTGCTCTAAAAGGATATAAGTGAAGCACTAGAGCAAATGACAAACTACTCCGAAAGATATAAGTGAAGATCAATGAGTAGTCGAATAATTATGCAACTATGTGAAGACTCTCTAACATTTAAGAATTTCAGATCTTGGTATTTTATTAAAACAGAAATCAAAACGAAAGGAAATAAAATGACGCTCCAAGCAAAACACATATCATGTGGAAAATAAAAATATAGCTCCAAGTTACCGATGAACGAAGACGAAAGAGTCGATGCCATCCGGGGCATCCCCAAGCTTAGGCTCTTGGTTATCCTTGAATATTACATTGGGGTGCCTTGTGCATCCCCAAGCTTAGGCTCTTACCACTCCTTATTCCATAGTCCATCGAATCCTTACCCAAAACTTGAAAACTTCACAACACAAAACTCGACAGAAAATCTCGTGAGCTCCGTTAGTATAAGAAAATAAAACCACCACTTCAAGGTACTGTAATGAACTCATTATTTATTTATATTGGTGTTAAAACTACTGTATTCCCACTTCTCTATGGTTTATAAAATATTTTACTAGCCATAGAGTCATCAAAATAAGCAAACAACACATGAAAAACAGAATCTGTCAAAAACAGAACAGTCTGTAGTAATCTGTATCAAACGTATACTTCTGGAACTCCAAAAATTCTAAAATAAATTGGTGGACCTGAGGAATGTGTCTACTAAACAGCTGCAAAAAGAATCAACTAAAAAGCACTCTACAGTAAAACGTTTTAGCTAATCTCGTGAGCGCTAAAGTTTCTGTTTTTTACAGCAAGATCATAAAGACTTCACCCAAGTCTTCCCAAAGGTTCTACTTGGCACAAACACTAATTAAAACACAAAACCACATCTAAACAGAAGTTAGATGTATTATTTATTCCCAAACAGAACCAAAAAGCAATAAACAAAAATAAAGTTGGGCTGCCTCCCAACAAGCGCTATCGTTTAACGCCCCTAGCTAGGCATGATGATTTCAATGATGCTCACATAAAAGATAAGAGTTGAAACATTGCGGGAGCATCATGAAGAATATGACTAGCACATTTAAGTCTAACCCACTTCCTATGCATAGGGATTTCGTGAACAAACAACTTATGGGAACAATAATCAACTAGCATAGCCTCAAGATTTTCAACACATAGAGGGGAAACTTGATATTATTGCAATTCCTACAAGCATATGTTCCTCCCTCGTAATAATTTTCAGTAGCATCATGAATGAATTCCACAATATAACTATCACATAAAGAATTCTTTTCATGATCTACAAGCATAGAAATTTTATTACTCTCCACATAAGCAAATTATTCTCATCAACAATAGTGGGAGCAAACTCAACAAAATAACTATCATGTGACTGAAAATTAAGATCAAGATGACAAGTTTCATGGTTATCATTACTCTTTAAAGCATACGTGTCATCACAATAATCATCATAGATAGGAGGCATGCTTTCATCATGGTAAATTTGCTCATCCAAGCTTTGGGGACAAAAAATATCATCTTCATCAAACATAGCTTCCCCAAGCTTGTGGCTTTGCATAGCATCATGGGTATTCAAAGAATTCATACTAACAACATTGCGATCATGCTCATCATTCAAATATTTTATGCCAAGAATTCTATGTAATTCTTCTTCTAGTACTTGAGCACAATTTTCCTTCCCATCATTTTCACGAAAGACATTAAAAAGATGAAGCGTATGAGGCAAACTCAATTCCATTTTTTGTAATTTTCTTTTATAGACTAAACTAGTGATAAAACAAGAAACAAAAAGATTCGATTGCAAGATCTAAAGATATACCTTCAAGCACTCACCTCCCCGGCAACGGCGCCAGAAAAGATCTTGATGTCTAGTACACAACCTTCTTCTTGTAGACGTTGTTGGGCCTCCAAGTGCAGAGGTTTGTAGGACAATAGCAAATTTCCCTCGAGTGGATGACCTAAGGTTTATCAATCCGTAGGAGGCGTAGGATGAAGATGGTCTCTCTCAAACAACCCTGCAACCAAGTAACAAAGAGTCTCTTGTGTCCCCAACACACCCAATACAATGGTAAATTGTATAGGTGCACTAGTTCGGCGAAGAGATGGTGATACAAGTGCAATATGGATGGTAGATATAGGTTTTTGTAATCTGAAAATATATAACCAGCAAGGTAACTAATGATAAAAGTGAGCGTAAAGGGTATTGCAATGCTAGGAAACAAGGCCTAGGGTTCATACTTTCACTAGTGCAAGTTCTCTCAACAATAATAACATAATTGGATCATATAACTATCCCTCAACATGCAACAAATAGTCACTCCAAAGTCACTAATAGCGGAGAACAAACGAAGAGATTATGGTAGGGTACGAAACCACCTCAAAGTTATCCTTTTTGATCAATCTATTCAAGAGTCCATAGTAAAATAACACGAAGCTATTCTTTCCGTTCGATCTATCATAGAGTTCGTTCAAGAATAACACCTTAAGACACAAATCAACCAAAACCCTAATGTCACCCAGATACTCCAATGTCACCTCAAGTATCCGTGGGTATGATTATACGATATGCATCACACAATCTTAGATTCATCTATTCAACCAACACAAAGTACTTCAAAGAGTGCCCCAAAGTTTCTACCAGAGAGTCAAGACGAAAACGTGTGCCAACCCCTATGCATAGGTTCATGGGCGGAACCCGCAAGTTGATCACCAAAACATACATCAAGTGGATCACGTGATATCCCATTGTCACCACAGATAAGCACGGCAAGACATACATCAAGTGTTCTCAAATTCTTAAAGACTCAATCTGATTAGATAACTTCAAAGGGAAAACTCAATCCATTACAAGAGAGTAGAGGGGGAGAAACATCATAAGATCCAACTATAATAGCAAAGCTCGTGATACATCAAGATCGTACCACCTCAAGAGCACGAGAGGGAGAGATCAAACACATAGCTACTGGTACATACCCTCAGCCCCGAGGGTGAACTACTCCCTCCTCGTCATGGAGAGCGTCGGGATGATGAAGATGGCCACCGGTGACGGATCCCCCCTCCGGCAGGGTGCCAGAACAGGGTCCCGATAGGTTTTTGGTGGCTACAGAGGCTTGCGGCGGCGGAACTCCTGATCTATTCTGTTTCCCGATGGTTTTAGGGTATATGGATATATATATATAGGCGAAAGAAGTCGGTCAGGGGAGCCATGAGGGGCCCACGAGGGTGGAGGGCGCGCCCAGGGGGGTGGGCGCGCCCCCCTGCCTCGTGCCTTCCTCGTTCCTTCCCTTACGTACACTCCAAGTCCCCTGGATTGCTTCCGTTCCAAAAATAACTCTCCCGAAGGTTTCATTCCGTTTGGACTCCATTTGATATTCCTTTTCTGTGAAACACTGAAACAAGGAAAAAACAGAAACTGACACTGGGCTCTGGGTTAATAGGTTAGTCCCAAAAATAATATAACAGTGTTTAATAAAGCCCATAAACATCCGAAACAGATAATATAATAGCATGGAACAATCAAAAATTATAGATACGTTGGAGACGTATCAGCCCCCAACCATAGCACTCCATTGTATAACCAGCACCGACGCCATCCTTATCAAAAGAGAAAAATGATACATGAAAAATCAATAAATTAACATAGCAATGTAGAAGAATATTAGATAAAATGTAAGTGCCTTCTTTTTCCCAGGTAACCCAAATTATATAGATAATATACATGGGTAAGCGATTAATGGCTTTCCTTTAAAAAGAAGTCGATAATGCCCAGCATTGCGATGATGGAGCTTTGGCAGCCAAGAAAGGTTTTAGTATCCTGCAATCAACTCCTCTCTCTCACCTTCTGTATGTGCAGAAACAGTAAGTGCAGAAGACCACAGAGGCCTGGTACTCCTCTCGGTTGGCAGACAACTTTCTGTATCGCAACTTTCTGGTACTCCTCATTTGTCTGCATGCCTTGGCCGGTGTCTACAGGGGTCCAGTAGAGCTTGAGATGGATTTCACAACGGTAATTAAAGTGTTAAAAGCTGAAGGCCCGTGTCTGGCTCCTTGGTTTGGTGTGATACGGGACATCAAGGAAGCCTTAGCGGTGTTTGATGACTACAGAATTTCATTCGCCCTGAGGGAGTGCAATACCATGGCCCATGAGCTAGCAGCGGAAGTAAAGTTAAAATGGAGACCTGATGTTGATCGCGGGAGTACCTGAAAGACTACGAACGTGCATGTTCAAAGATTAATTGTACCCCCTCTTGAGTAATTCTTTACTCTTGCTTCTCAAAAAAGGAAACAAAGAAATAGTAAGTGCAAATTTTATTAAATAAGGCGGGCATATTGAGTCGTCTATCCATATTTCGAGACTATATATATATCCTGCTATACAAATCTTACATCCTAACTTTGTAAACTTACTTACAAATAGCAGGAAACAAGATAGGATGAATAAATTTTGCTAATGACCACACTTAAATATTTAGACTGGTTACACAACAGCAAGCATCTATACACAAGAAGGGAAGCTTCTATGTCCTCCAATGGCTAATGTAACAAAACTGGTAGAAAGATGACTTATTGTCATAGTTCCTGGAATCAAAGTGGGACCGTCTGGTCCATCTGTGCCATAGCTCGTGTGGTGCCTCAATGCGGTTGTATTCAATCTAAACCGGACGAATTATTACACAAGGATCTTACTGAAACTCAACAACAATGGCATGGTTTTACGAAGTCCGACAAGCCAATGGTATGGCCTCCATGCATTGTTTTTCATCCTTTCATGTAAATGAAGAACTGTGGGAAAAAGTAACATCAATATACAATCAATGATGACGGGCATTGCCACACCTGTGTATTTAAAAAAACATAACAGTATTTCAAAATAATTTACATCCAAGTATTTTAAATTTATTTCCAACAATTCAAGCTATTGCTCTAAGTATTGTGAGGATTTACAGAATAAATCGAAGTATTCAAAGCTACATACACATCAATCGTACCAGCAGAAGAAACGCATCATGCATGTACATGCTTAGTTCTGCGAACCATCACAGGAAATATGAAGGCAAATTTGAAATAGTAACATGCAGGAATATCATCAAGTAGAACTACTAATTAAAACCAGTATGCTAAAAATCGGTGTAAAAGCCCAGATAACATAGTAGCAACACTCGCAGTTAGCTGTAAAGACTCATTCAGTTGAGAATAGCATAAAATGGACAATATAAAAAATTTGTGGAGTTTTAACACATTAAATTACAATTCCTTGATAGAGGTGACAAAGTATATTTACCTGAAGTTACAAGTGATCCACTAACATAATAATTTCTTTAAAAAATCACGCTTTACAACATAAAGAAATATTTTTTTCCAAAAGAATGTGCAATAAGCATAGCTAGATTCTAAATACTCTCTTGTTTTGTTTAAACTAATAATGTGGTCATGTTCAAGATTTTAAAAATAATTTAATGTGACCTCTTTTAATCAGGAATGCTCTAATGGGCTTCTAATATATTGATAACCCACAAGTATAGGGGATCGCAACAGTTTTCGAGGGTAGAGTATTCAACCCAAATTTATTGATTCGACACAAGGGGAGCCAAAGAATATTCTCAAGTATTAGCAGCTGAGTTGTCAATTCAACCACACCTGAAAGACTTAATATCTACAGCAAAGTATTTAGTAGCAAAGTAGTATGGAAGTAACGGTAACGGTAGCAAAAGTAATAGTAGCAGTTTTGTAGCAATCATAACAGTGGCAACGGAAAAGTAACTTAGCAAATATCAATATGAAACGAGCTCGTAGGCAATGGATCAATGATGGATAATTATGTCGGATGGCATTCATCATGCAATAGTTATAACCTAGGGTGACACATAACTAGCTCCAATTCATCAATACAATGTAGCCATGTATTCCGTATATAGTCATACGTGCTTATGGAAAAGAACTTGCATGACATCTTTTGTCCTACCCTCCTGTGGCAGCGGGGTCCTATTGAGAACTAAGGGATATTAAGGCCTCCTTTTAATAGAGAACCGGACCAAAGCATTAGCACTTAGTGAATACATGAACTCCTCAAACTACGGTCATCACCGGGAAGTGTCCCGACTATTGTCACTCCGGGGTTGCCGGATCATAACACGTAGTAGGTGACTATAACTTGCAAGATAGGATCAAGAACTCACATATATTCATGAAAACATAATAGGTTCTGATATGAAACCATGGCACTCGGGCCCTAGTGACAAGCATTAAGCATAGCAAAGTCATAGCAACATGAATCTCAGAACATAGTGGATACTAGGGATCAAACCCTAACAAAACTAACTCGATTACATGGTAAATCTCATCCAACCCATCATCGTCCAGCAAGCCTACGATGAAACTACTCACGCACGACGATGAGCATCATGAAATTGGTGATGGAGGATGGTTGATGATGACGACGGCGTCTATTTCCCCTCTCCGGAGCCACGAACGGACTCCAGATCTGGTCTCTCGAGGAAGAACAGGAGGTGGCGGCGGCTCCGTGTCGTAAAACGCGATGAATCGTTCTCTCTGATTTTTCCTCCCTGAACGTGAATATATGGAGTTGGAGTTGAGGTCAGTGGAGCTTCGTGGGACCTATAAGACAGGGGGCGCGCTCCCACCCTTGTGGACAGCAGGTGGGTCCCCCTCTGTTGATTCTTTCACCAATATTTTTTATTAATTCCAAAAATATTCACCGTGAAGTTTCAGGTCATTCCGAGAAATTTTATTTCTGCACAAAAATAACATCATGGCAATTCTATTGAAAACAACGTCAGTCCGGGTTAGTTCCATTCAAATCATGCAAATTAGAGTCCAAAACAAGGGCCAAAGAGTTTGGAAAAGTATATACGATGGAGACGTATCAACTCCCCCAAGCTTAACCCATTGCTTGTCCTCAAGCAATTCAGTTGACAAACTGAAAGTGATAAAAATAACTTTTACAAACTATGTTTGATCTTGTTGATGCAAATATGTAAAGCCAGCATTCAAGTTTTCAGCAAAGATTATGAACTAACCATATTCACAATAACATTTAGGTCTCACATTCACTCATATCAATGGCATAATCAACTAGCGAGCAATAATAATAAATCTCGGATGACAAGACTTTCTCAAAACAATCATGATATGATATAACAAGATGGTATCTCGCTAGCCCTTTCTGAGACCGCAAAACATAAATGCAGAGCACCCCTGAAGATCAAGGACTGACTAGACATTGTAATTCATGGTAGAAGAGATCCAGTCAAAGTCATACTCAATATCAATTAATAACAATGCATACAAATGACAGTGGTGCTCTCTAACTGGTGCTTTTTATAAGAGGATGATGACTCAACAATAAAAGTAAATAGATAGGCCCTTCGCAGAGGAAGCAGGGATTTGCAGAGGTGCCAGAGCTCGAGTTTTTGAAACAGACATAAATAATATTTTGAGCGGTATGCTTTCATTGTCAACGCAACGACCAAGAGATCTCGGTATCTTCCATGCTACATACATTATAGGCAGTTCCCAAATAGAATGGTAAAGTTTTTACTCCCCCTCCTCCAACAAGCACACTCCACGGCTGGTCCGAAACAACGGGTACCGTCCAACTAACAACAATCCTAGGTGAGTTTTGTTTGCAATATATTTTGATTTGATTTGAGCATGGGACTGGGCATCCCGATTACCAGCCATTTTCTCGTGAATGATGAACGGAGTCCACTCATCGTGAGAATAACCCACCTAGCATGGAAGATACGGACAGCCCCAGTCGCTACATGAGCGATTTGCGCATACAAACAGATTATCATTTGAAGGTTTAGAGTTTGGCACATGCAAATTTACATGGAACGGCAGGTAAATACCGCATATAGGTACGTATGATAGACTCATATGGAACAACTTTGGGTTTATGGAAGTGGATGCACAAGCAGTAGTCCCGCTTAGTACAAGTGAAGGCTAGAAAAGACTGGGAAGCGACCAACTAGAGAGCGACAACAATCATAAACATGCATTGAGATTAACCAACATGGAGTGCAAGCATGAGTAGGATATAAATCACCATGAACATAAATATCGTGGAGGCTACGTTGATTTTGTTTCAACTACATGCGTGAACATGTGCCAAGTCAAGCCACTCGAATCATTCAAAGAAGGATACCATCCTATCATACTACATCACAACCATTTTAATAGCATGTTGGCACGCAAGGTAAACCATTATATCTCCTAGCTAATGAAGCATGGCATGAGTAACTATAATCTCTAATTGTCATTGCAAACATGTTTCATTCATAATAGCCTGAATCAGGAACGATGAACTAATCGTATTTACAAAAACAAGATAGGTTGAGTTCATACCAGCTTTTCCTCATCTCAATCATTTCATCATATATCATCATTATTGCCTTTCACTTGCACGACCGAACGGTGTGGATAATAATAATAGTGTGCGTGCATTGGACTAAGCTGGAATCTGCAAACATTTATTCAAAGGAGAAGACAAGGTAATATGGGCTCTTTGTTAGATCAACAATAATGCATATGAGAGCCACTCGTCATTTTCATCATGGTCTTCTCCTCTCGACCCCCAAAGAAAATAAAAGAATTTCAAAGAAACACACTGAAATGTTTTTGGAGTTTTTGTTTTTCTGAAGAAAGAAATGAAACAAGAAGGACAAAAACTAATTACACGGGAAAGCTCCCAACAAGCAAAAGAAGAACGAGAAATCTTTTTGGGTTTTCTTTAATAGTACTACTAAGCACTCAAGGAAAGTAAACTAAGCTACAACTATTTTTTTTTGTTTTTTCTTAAAGTTTTTCAAACACACAAGAAGAAAGCGGGAAAAAGAATGTAAACTAGCATGGATAATACAACGAAAAAGTATGAACACCGACAACTAGAATAAGTGTGTGAACATGAATGTAATGTTGGTGAGAAATACATACTCCCCCAAGATTAGGCTTTTGTCCTAAGTTGGTTTATGCCCATGGATGAAAGTAGCCCTCTCCGGTGTATGGAGGAGGATCCTGGGGTTTCCACTGGTTAGCGAGCTCCTGTGGCTCCCACTGATAAACAGACTCCTGATAAGGATCAGGTGATGGCTCTGGCTCAAGAACTGGGGATCGCGTCCCCTCCCAGTATGCATAAAGGTCCACAGGCATGATGATGTACCTGCGTGAATGGATATCGAACAAAGTAGGTGCAGGCAAGGTAATAATCTGACAAGTCTTCTGGCTGAATACCAGGTTATAGATGAGTCTTTTGTCATCACCTTTCTTAATAAAATCATGTGCTACCATACTGTCATAACCTAAGTAAATGGTGGGCAGCAGCTTCTCCTCTTTTTCATCATGCATAATGGGTATCTCGAAGCACTTAGCAAGGCGGGAGGCATAGATACCACCAAAGATAGGACCCTTCGTACGGTTTAAACTCAACCGTCGAGCAACTATAGCGCCCAATCTAAAAGTTTTATCACGAAGTAAAGCATGGCGCAAAATGGCAAGGTCAGGAGCACTAAGGCCTCCACTGTCCCCACGACCAATTAAACATCTCCCAACAAATAATGAGTAGTAACGCGGAACAGGAAAATGTAAACTAGACACTCTCGCTTCCGACACCTTTCTCCTTTCCCCTACGGTAACTTCATCAATAAAATCTTCCACATCTCTAAGACGTGGCTCGTCGACGCTCCCCTCATAAGGTAATTTACAAACCTCACAAAAGTCATAAAGCGTCATCTCCTTATGCTCATCATATAAATAAAATTCTACCGTGGGTGGTGATCTCCTAGCATGATAGTGAAAATTTTGCACGTAAGTATTAGTGAGTAGGAGGTACTGATCACGCTTATCATGGAGGAAGTCGGTGATGCCTGCATTCCCAGCCAAATAATAGAAATCCTCATAAATTTCGGCTTCCTCCAAGAATGTATCATATGGCCATTCACACGGTCGAACCTCCGTGGTGCGAGGAAGGTTATACTTGGGTTTTTCCTTCTCTTCATTTTCTTTTTCCTTCGAACCCCAGCTCGAGGAGCCTCTCAACAATCTCCTCATCATTTTCTTTCTCTGAAAAATTTCTGAAATTTTTAGTAACTCAAAATAAAAGTGAACCAAACTCAACAAGATTGATAGAAACTACTCCTACAACTGCCTAGAGGCTGTATCAAGCATCAAAACTACTTTGGACCATATAAATTTGACATGCAAGCTCAAGAATAAGGTCACCACAGCAGCAAAAATTTGCAATAAATAAAGCACTAGAACAAAAACTAATTGGACCATTGGAGGAGTCACATACCGAAGAACAATCCCCCAAAACAGTTTTGCAAATGGAGCTTTGCACAAGAAGATAAAAAATGGCAGCAAGATGAGGAAGAACACGAGTTTGAGCTATGGGATGATTTTTTCTGGAGGAAGACGAAGTGGGAGGGTGCTGGAATAAGTGAAGGGGACCCACATGGGACCCACAAGGTAGGGGGCGCGCCCAGGGGGTAGGGCACGCCCTCCACCCTTGTGGCCCACTGGTGCATCCCCCTGGTGCAAGTTCAGTGCCAGGCATTCTCAAATATTCTATAAAAAGTTATACTAAATTTTCAGGGCATTTGAGGAACATTTATTTTCGGGACAATTTTTTATTGCATGGATAATTCAGAAAATAGACAGATAATACTATTTTTTTCTTTATTTAATAAAAATAACAGAAAGTAAAAGATGGGTACAGAAAGTTGTGCTTTCTAAATTCATCCATCTCATGCCCATCAAAAGGAATCCATCAACAAGGTTGATTAAGTCTTATTAACAAACTTCTTCTGAATGACATGAAACCGGAGAATTTTTGAATAACACTAGGTGATGGTGTCCTGGACTAGGGGGTACTCACCACGTCGTCTCCGGACCAGCTGGATCGGGCCGAGGACCCCATGGCGGTTCATTCATCGGCCACTTCGGGCAGCCCATGCCGCATGCAAGGGAGATCCCACAAGACTTGACGCACAAGCCGAGGACTCTCCTAAACCCTAGGCCTCTGGTGTGTTATATAAATCGAGGCCAGGCTATCAATAGACAACATCTAATATTCATGAGAACGATCTCGTGGTAGATACATGTACTCTATACTACACCCCATATGAATATAATCAAAAGTAGGACGTAGGATTTTACGTCCATCAAGAGGGCCGAACCTGGGTAAAATCCCGTGTCCATGTTACCATCGCTCCAAGACGCCTAGCTTAGAACCCCTACTATGAGATACGCCGGATATAGAACCGACAATGGTGCTTTCATTGAGAATCTATACCAAAGATCATGTGATATTTTTTCACTATGATCGGTTTTATGTAAATTATCTCTTTTGCAAACTCGTTCTTATTGCGCCGTGCTATTCGGTTTGCAGCCAGATCGGGCATCAATAAAAAATTTGGCGACGGCGATGGCGGCCGCGTCCGCCGCCTGGCACTAGGTCGTCGGATGGGAGGTAGCCGCTACCTAGGTCAGCGTGTAAAAAACAGGAAAAACAACGCGATCCGGCCAAGGTGCGCTACCCAGCCGACTAGACCGAGCGACAACTCTTGGGCAATGCCCATGGAGGCCAAGAATTCCGCTCGGCGTCCATCCAGGGAGATTCTCTCCTATTTCCTTTGGTTTTATTTTGTTCCTTCTGCTTTATTTTTTATTCGGCACCCGATCGTTGATCCTCCACTAATGATGTGCTTTGCTTGCTGAAGGAAGTACAATTGATTGCTAGTTTTGCTGCTGGTCTCCACGTATATTGATTACTACTAGTTCAACTAGTACTACTATGTCTGTACTAGATCAACTGGTGCTACGTGCGATCTCCAACTTCTGATGATAGTTGGAATTATTTTAGTACAGATCAGTTTCTCTTATTTTCTGCTGTCTGCTACAGCCGTTGCCGCAACCGCTCAGGATAATGCTAGGTTTTATTTTTCCTAGCTAACAGTTTACAACGCAGAATATTTTTCTGTTGGTTTGTACTATATTGTTTTTGCAGAGATATTTTGTTGACGCTTATACATATGTTTTTCGTCTGCGTCAATCGGGCGAGCCGACCTACGCGTTAGAACCTTCGTTAGACCAACCTTCACGTTCAGATCGGCCGTTCCGTATATTGGTTGGCCGCGACGTAGTCTTGAGGCACTCCGGCCAGGACGTCCCACGTGCATAATCACCTCATCCGTCATCAGTATGGACGTTGTCGGATAAATCCTCAGGTGCTATTCTTCCTAATAATTACATACATTACAAATTATTTGTGCCACTATGTTTCTATTAGGTTTGTATTGATGTAGGTATACAGATTGCAGTACGGCCTATGTTCGCGCCCGCTGCTTGGCGATACATCGGATCCGGACTCAATCTGACCAACGGGCGATCCAGCCGAAGAGATAGCGCGGAAGCTGTTGGGGAACGTAGTAATTCAAAAAATTCCTATGATCACACAAGATCTATCTAGGAGAAGCATAGCAACGAGCGGGGAGAGTGTGCCCATGTACCCTCGTAGACCGAAAGCGGAAGCGTTTAGTAACGCGGTTGATGTAGTCGAACGTCTTCATGATCCAACCGATCCAATTACCGAACGTACGACACCTCCGTGTTCAGCACACGTTCAGCACGATGACGTCCCTCGAGCTCTTGATCCAGTTGAGGACGAGGGAGAGTTCCGTCGGCACGACGGCGTGGCCATGGTGATGATGAAGTTACCGGCGCAGGGCTTCGCCTAAGCACTACAACGATATGACCGAGGTGTTAACTGTGTAGGGGGGAGCCGCACACAGCTAGGAACAGTTGATGTGTGTTCTAGGGGTGCCCTCCCCACATATATAAAGGAGGGAGAGGGAGGGAGGCAGCCTAGGGCGCGCCCAAGTAGGAGGAATCCTACTCGGGCCCCTAGTCCAATTCGGCCCCCTTACCATATTTGGACAAGGTGGAAAGGAAGGAGAGGGGAGGGGAAGGAAGTAGGAGTCCTACTTCATACTTTCCTTTTCCTACTCTCCTTTCCCTTTCTCCCTACGTGGCTGGCCCTATAGGGGGCGCACCAGCCCCTTGTGGGCTAGTGTGTTCCCTTACTTGGCCCATTAAGCCCATATATTTGCCGGGGTTTGCCCGGAACCCCTTCCTGTGACCCGGTATCACCTGGAAGACTTCCGGTGTCCAAATACCATCGTCCTATATATGAATCTTTACCTCTCGACCATTTCGAGATTCCTCGTTATGTCCGTGATCTCATCTAGGACTTCGAACAAACTTCGGTCATCAAATCACATAACCCATAATACAAATCATCATCGAACGTTAAGCGTGCGGACCCTATGGGTTCGAGAACTATGTAGACATGACCGAGACATATCTCCGGTCAATAACCAATAGCGGAACCTGGATGCTCATATTGGCTCCTACATATTCTACGAAGATCTTTATAGGTCAAACCGGATAACAACATACGTTGTTCCTTTGTCATCGGTATGTTACTTGCCTGAGATTCGATCGTCGATATCATCATACCTAGTTCAATCTCGTTACCGAAAAGTCTCTTTACTCGTTCCGTAATGCATCATCCTGCAACTAACTCATTAGTCACATTGCTTGCAAGGCTTATAGTGATGTGCATTACCGAGAGGGCCTAGAGATACCTCTCCGAAACTCGGAGTGACAAATCCTAATCTCGATCCATGCCAACTCAACAAACACCATCGGAGACACCTCTAGAGCATCTTTATAATCACCCAGTTACGTTGTGACGTTTGATAGCACACTAAGTGTTCCGTCGGTATTCGGGAGTTGCATAATCTCATAGTCATAGGAACATGTATAAGTCATGAAGAAAGCAATAGCAATAGACTAAACGATCATAGTGCTAAGCTAACGAATGGGTCTTGTCCATCAGATCATTCTCTAATGATGTGATCCCGTTCATCAAATGACAACACATGTCTATGGCTAGGAAACTTAACCATCTTTGATTAACAAGGTAGTCAAGTAGAGGCATACTAGGGACACTCTGTTTGTCTATGTATTCACACATGTACTAAGTTTCCGGTTAATACAATTCTAGCATGAATAATAAACATTTATCATGAAATAAGGAAATAAATAATAACTTTATTATTGCCTCTAGGGCATATTTCCTTCAGTCTCCCACTTGCACTAGAGTCAATAATCTAGTTCACATCGCCATGTGATTTAACACCAATAGTTCACATCTTTATGTGATCAATACCCATAGTTCACATCGCCATGTGACCAACACTCAAAAGGTTTACTAGAGTCAGTAATCTAGTTCACATCGCTATGTGATTAACACCCGAGAGTAATAAGGTATGATCATGTTTTGAGTGTGAGAGAATTTTTTTAGTCTACGGGTCTGCAACATGCAGATCTGTATGTATTTTGCAAATTTCTATGTCTACAATACTCTGCATGGAGCTACTCTAGCTAATTGCTCCCACTTTCAATATGTATCTAGATTGAGACTTAGAGTCATCCAGATCGGTGTCAAAGCTTGCATCGACGTAACTCTTTATGATGAACTCTTTGGCACCTCCATAACTGAGAAACATTTCCTTATTCCACTAAGGATAATTTTGACCACTGTCCAGTGATCCACTCCTGGATCACTATTGTACCCTCTTGCCAAACTCATGGCAAGGTACACAATAGGTATGGTACACAGCATAGCATACTTTATAGAACCTATGACTGAGGCATAGGAAATGACTTTTCATTCTCTTTCTATTTTCTGTCGTGGTCCGGTTTTGAGTCTTTACTCAACTTCACACCTTGCAACACAGGCAAGAACTCCTTCTTTGACTGTTCAATTTTGAACTACTTCAAAAACTTGTTAAGGTATGTACTCATTGAAAAAATTTATCAAGCGTCTTGATATATCTCTATAGATCTAGATGCTCAATATGTAAGCAGCTTCACCGAGGTCTTTCTTTGAAAAACTCCTTTCAAACACTCCTTTATGCTTTCCAGAAAATTCTACATTATTTCCGATCAACAATATGTCATTCACATATACTTATCAGAAATGTTGTAGTGCTCCCACTCACTTTCTTGTAAATACATGCTTCACCGCAAGTCTGTATAAAACTATATGCTTTGATCAACTCATCAAAGCGTATATTCCAACTCCGAGATCCTTGCACCAGTCCATAGATGGATCGTTGGAGCTTTGCACACTTTGTTAGCACCTTTAGGATCGACAAAACCTTCTAGTTGCATCACATACAACTCTTCTTTAAGAAATCCATTAAGGAATGCAGGTTTGACATCCATTTGCCAAATTTCATAAAATGCGGCAATTGCTAACATGATTCCGACAAACTTTTAAGCATCGATACAAGTGAGAAAATCTCATCGTAGTCAACACCTTGAACTTGTAGAAAACATTTTTGAGACAATTCGAGCTTTGTAGATAGTAACACTACTATCAACGTCCGTCTTCCTCTTGAAGTTCCATTTATTCTCTATCACTTGCCGATATCGAGCAAGTCAACCAAAGTCCATACTTTGTTCTTATACATGGATCCCATCTCAGATTTCATGGCCTCAAGCCATTTCGCGGAATCTGGGCTCATCATCGCTTCCTCATAGTACGTAGGTTCGTCATGGTCAAGTAACATGACCTCCAGAACAGGATTACCGTACCACTCTGGTGCGGATCTTACTCTGGTTGACCTATGAGGTTCGGTAGTAACTTGATCTGAAGTTTCATGATCACTATCATTAACTTCGTCACTAATTGATGTAGGAATCACTGGAACCGATTTCTGTGATGAACTACTTTCCAATTCGGGAGTAGGTACAATTACCTAATCAAGTTCTACTTTCCTCCCACTCACTTCTTTCGAGAGAAAGTCCTTCTCTAGAAAGGATCCATTCTTAGCAACGAATATCTTGCCTTCAGATCTGTGATAGAAGGTGTACCCAATAGTCTCCTTTGGGTATCCTATGAAGACACATTTCTCCGATTTGGGTTCGAGCTTATCAGGTTGAAGCTTTTCCACATAAGCATCGTAGCCCCAAACTTTAAGAAACGACAACTTTGGTTTCTTGCCAAACCACAGTTCATATGGCATCATCTCAACGGATTTAGATGGTGCCCTATTTAACATGAATGCAGCTGTCTCTAATGCATAGCCCCAAAACCATAGTAGTAAATTGGTAAGAGACATCATAGATCGCACCATATCTAATAAAGTACAGTTACGATGTTTGGACACACCATTATGCTGTGGTGTTCTAGGTGGCATGAGTTTGTGAAACTATTCCACATTGTTTAAATTGAAGGCCAAACTCGTAGCTCAAATATTCGCCACTGCGATCAGATTGTAGAAACTTTATTTTCTTGTTACGATGATTCTCCACTTCGCTATGAAATTCTTTGAACTTTTCAAATGTTTCAGACTTATGTTCTATCAAGTAGATATACCCATATCTGCTCAAATCATCTGTGAAGGTCAGAAAATAATGATACTCCTCGTGAGCCTCAACGCTCATCAGACCCCATACATTAGTATGTATTATTTCCAAAAAGTCAGTTGCTCGCTCCATTGTTCCGGAGAACGGAGTTTTAGTCATCTTGCCCATGAGGCATGGTTCACAAGCATCAAGTGATTCAAAATCAAGTGATTCCAAAAGCCCATCAGCATGGAGTTTCTTCATGCGCTTTACACCAATATGACCTAAACGGCAGTGCCACAAATAAGTTGCACTATCATTATTAACCTTGCATATTTTGGCTTCAATATTATGAATATGTGTATCACTACGATCGAGATTCAATAAACCATTTATATTAAGTGTATGACCATAGAAGGTTTTATTCATGTAAACAGAACAACAATTATTCTTTGACTTAAATGAATAATCGTATTGCAATAAACATGATCCAATCATATTCATGCTCAACGCAAACACCAAATAACATTTATTTAGGTTCAACACTAATCCCGAAAGTATAGGGAGTGTGCGATGATGATCATATCAATCTTGGAACAACTTCCAAACACACATCATCACTTCACCCTTAACTAGTCTATGTTCATTCTACAACTCCTGTTTCGAGTTACTACTCTTAGCAACTTAACCAGTATCAAATACCGAGGGGTTGCTATAAACACTAGTAAAGTACACATCAATAACATGTATATCAAATATAGCTTTGTTCACTTTGCCATCCTTCTTATCCACCAAGTATCTAGGGTAGTTACACTTCCAGCGACCATTTCCTTTGTAGTAGAAGCACTCGGTTTCAGGCTTGTGAAGGAAATATGCCCTAGAGGCAATAATAAAGTCGTTATTTATATTTCCTTATATCATGATAAATGTTTATTATTCATGCTAGAATTGTATTAACGGGAAACTTAGTACATGTGTGAATATATAGACAAACAGAGTGTCACTAGTATGCCTCTACTTGACTAGCTCGTCGAATCAAAGATGGTTAAGTTTCCTAACCACATGAGTTGTCATTTGATTAACGGGATCACATCATTAGAGAATGATGTGATTGACTTGACCCATTCCGTTAGCTTAGCATTCGATCGTTTAGTATATTGCTATTGCTTTCTTCATGACTTATACATGTTCCTATGACTATGAGATTATGCAACTCCCGAATACCGGAGGAACACTTTGTGTGCTACCAAACGTCACAACGTAACTGGGTGATTATAAAGGTGCTCTACAGGTGTCTCCGATGGTACTTGTTGAGTTAGCATAGATCAAGATTAGAATTTGTCACTCCGACTATCGAAGAGGTATCTCTAGGCCCTCTCGGTAATGCACATCACGACAAGCCTTGCAAGAAATGTGACTAATGAGTTAGTTGCGGGATGATGCATTACAGAACGAGTAAAGAGACTTGCCAGTAACGAGATTGAGCTAAGTATTGAGATACCAACGATCGAATCTCGGGCAAGTAACATACCGATGACAAAGGGAACAACGTATGTTGTTATGCGGTTTGACCGCTAAAGATCTTTGTAGAATATGTAGGAACCAATATGTGCATCCAGGTTTCGCTATTGGTTATTGACCGGAGACGTGTCTCGGTCATGTCTACATAGTTCTCGACCCGTAGGGTCCGCACACTTAAAGTTCTGTGACGATCGGTATTATGAGTTTACATGTTTTGATGTACCGAAGGTAGTTCAGAGTCCCGGATATGATCACAGACATGACGAGGAGTCTCGAAATGGTCGAGACATAAAGATTGATATATTGGAAGCCTATATTTGGATGTCGGCAGAGTTCCGGGTGAAATCGGGATTTTACCGGAGTGCCAGAGGGGTTACCAAACCCCCCGGAGGTTAATGGGCCTAGTTGGGCCCTAGTGGAGAGAGAGAGAGGGGCTGGCCAGGGCAAGCCGCGCGCCCCCTCCCCCTCTGGTCCGAATTGGACTAGGAAGGGGGGCGGCGCCCCCCTTTCCTTCTCCTTCTCCCCCTTCCTTTCCCCCTCCTAGTAGGAGTAGGAAAGAGGGGAGTCCTACTCCTACTAAGAGGAGGACTCCTCCTCCTGGCGTGCCCTACAGGGTCGGCCGGCCTCCCCCTTGCTCCTTTATATACGGGGGCAGGGGGCACCCTAGAACACACAAGTTGATCAATGATCTCTCCCAGCCGTGTGCGGTGCCCCCCTCCACCATAATCCACCTTGGTCATATCGTAGCGGTGCTTAGGCGAAGGCTTGCCACCGTAGCTTCATCAACATTGTCACCACGCTGTCGTGCTGATGAAACTCTCCCTCGAGCTCTACTGGATCGTGAGTTCGCGGGACGTCACCGAGCTGAACGTGTGCTGAGCGCGGAGGTGTCGTACGTTCGGTACTGAGGATCGGTCGATCATGAAGACGTACGACTACATTAACCGCGTTGCCATAAGGCTTCCGCTTAACGGTCTACGAGGGTACGTGGATGACACTCTCCCCTCTCGTTGCTATGCATCACCCTGGTCTTGCGTGTTCGTAGGATTTTTTTTGAAATTACTACGTTCCCCAACTGTGGTATCAGAGCCAGGTTTATACATAGATGTTATATGCACGAGTAGAACACAAGTGAGTTGTGGGTGATACAAGTCATACTGCTTACCAGCATGTCATACTTTGGTTCGGCGGTATTGTTGGATGAAGCGGCCCGGACCGACATTACGCGTACGCTTACGCGAGACTGGTTCTACCGACGTGCTTTGCACACAGGTGGCTGGCGGGTGTCAGTTTCTCCAACTTTAGTTGAACCGAGTGTGACTACGCCCGGTCCTTGAGAAGGTTAAAACAGCACTAACTTGATGAAATATCATTGTGGTTTTGATGCGTATGTAAGAACGGTTCTTGCTCTAGCCTGTAGCAGCCACGTAAAACTTGCAACAACAAAGTAGAGGACATCTAACTTGTTTTCGCAGGGCATGTTGTGATGTGATATGGTCAAGACATGATGCTATATTTTATTGTATGAGATGATCATGTTTTGTAATAGAGTTATCGGCAACTTGCAGGAGCCATATGGTTGTCGCTTTATTGCATACAATGCAATCGCCCTGTAATTGGTTTACTTTATCACTAAGCGGTAGCGATAGTCGTAGAAGCAATAGTTGGCGAGACGACAACGATGCTACGATGGAGATCAAGGTGTCGCGCCGGTGACGATGGTGATCATGACGGTGCTTTGGAGATGGAGATCAAAGGCACAAGATGATGATGGCCATATCATATCACTTATATTGATTGCATGTGATGTTTATCCTTTATGCATCTTATTCTGCTTTGATTGACGGTAGCATTATAAGATGATCTCTCACTAAATTTAAAGGTATAAGTGTTCTCCCTGAGTATGCACCGTTGCGAAAGTTCGTCGTGCCGAGACACCACGTGGTGATCGGGTGTGATAAGCTCTACGTTCAAATACAATGGGTGTAAGCCAGTTTTGCACACGCAGAATACTCGGGTTAAACTTGACGAGCCTAGAACATGCAGATATGGCCTCGGAACACTGAGACCGAAAGGTCGAGCGTGAATCATATAGTAGATATGATCAACATAGTGATGTTCACCATTGAAAACTACTCCATCTCACATGATGATCGGACAGGGTTTAGTTGAGATGGATCACGTGATCACTTAGATGATTCGAGGGATGTCTATCTAAGTGGGAGTTCTTAAGTAATATGATTAATTGAACTTTAATTTATCATGAACTTAGTCCTGGTACTTTTAGCATATCTATGTTGTAGATCAATAGCTCGCGATGTAGCTCCCCGTTTATTTTTTGATATGTTCCTAGAGAAAAATGAGTTGAAAGATGTTAGTGGCAAAGATGCGGACTAGCTCCGTGATCTGAGGATTATCCACATTGATGCACAGAAGTATTATGTCCTTGATGCACCGCTGGGTGACATAACTATTGCAGGAGCAGATGCAGACATTATGAACATTTTGGCAAAAGCTCGGTATGATGACTACTTGATAGTTTAATGCACCATGCTTTATGGCTTAGAACCGGGACTTCAAAAATGTTTTGAACGGCACTGAGCATATAAGATGTTCCAAGAGTCGAAATTGGAATTTCATACTCATGCTCGTGTTGAGAGGTATGAGACCTCTAACAGTACTTTGCCTACAAGACGGAGGAGAATAGCTCAACTAGTGAGCATGTGCTCAGATTGTCTGGGTACTACAATTGCTTGAATCAAGTGGGAGTTAATCTTCCAGATAAGATAGTAATTGACGAAGTTCTCTAGTCATTATCACCAAGTTACTAGAACTTCGTGATGAACTATAATATGCAAGGGATGACGAAAACAATTCCCAAGCTCTTCGCGATGCTAAAATCGGCGAAGGTAGAAATCAAGAAAAACATCAAGTGTTGATGGTTGACAAGATCACTAGTTTCAAGAAAAAGGGCAAAGGGAAGAAGGGGAACTTCAAGAAGAATGGCAAGCAAGTTGCTGCTCAAGTGAAGAAGCCCAAGTCTGGACCTAAGCCTGAGACTAAGTGCTTCTACTGCAAAGGGACTGGTCACTGGAAGTGGAACTACCCTAAATATTTGGCGGATAAGAAGGATGGCAAAGTGAACAAAGGTATATTTGATATACATGATATTGATGTGTACTTTACTAGTGTTTATAGGCAACCCCTCAGTATTTGATACTAGTTCAGTTGCTAAGATTAGTAACTCGAAACGGAAATTGCAGAATGAACAGAGACTAGTTAAGGGTGAAGTGACGATGTGTGTTGGAAGAGGTTCCAAGATTGATATGATCATCATCGCACACTCCCTATACTTTCGGGATTAGTGTTGAACCTAAATAAATGTTATTTGGTGTTTGTGTTGAGCATAAATATGATTTGATCATGTTTATTTCAATACGGTTATTGATGTCTACTACGCAACCTTCTTCTTGTAGACGTTGTTGGGCCTCCAAGTGTAGAGGTTTGTAGGACAGTAGCAAATTTCCCTCAAGTGGATGACCTAAGGTTTATCAATCCGTGGGAGGCGTAGGATGAAGATGGTCTCTCTCAAACAACCCTGCAACCAAATAACAAAGAGTCTCTTATGTCCCCAACACACCCAATACAATGGTAAATTGTATAGGTGCACTAGTTCGGCGAAGAGATGGTGATACAAGTGCAATATGGATGGTAGATATAGGTTTTTGTAATCTGAAAATATAAAAACAACAAGGTAACTAATGATAAAAGTGAGCACGAACAGTATTGCAATGCGTTGAAAGAAGGCCTAGGGTTCATAATTTCACTAGTGCAAGTTCTCTCAACAATAAGAACATAATTGGATCATATAATTATCCCTCAACATGCAACAAAGAGTCACCCCAAAGTCACTAATAGCGGGGAACAAACGAAGAGATTATGGTAGGGTACGAAACCACCTCAAAGTTATTCTTTCCAATCATCCATTGGGCTATTCCTATAAGTGTCACAAACAGCCCTAGAGTTCGTACACCTTAAGATACAAATCAAACAAAACCCTAATGTCACCTAGATACTCCAATGTCACCTCAAGTATCCGTGGGTATGATTATACGATATGCATTACAAAATCTCAGATTCATCTATTCAACCAACACATAGAACCTCAAAGAGTGCCCAAAGTTTCTACCGGAGAATCATGATGAAAACGTGTGCCAACCCATATGCATAGGTTCATGGGCGGAACCCGCAAGTTGATCACCAAAACATACATCAAGTGGATCAATAGAATAACCCATTGTCACCACGGGTATCCCACGCAAGACATACATCAAGTGTTCTCAAATCTTTAAAGACTCAGTCCGAAAAGATAACTTCAAAGGGGAAACTCAATCCATTACAAGAGAGTAGAGGGGGAGAAACATCATAAGATCCAACTAGAGTACAAAGCTCGCGATACATCAAGATCGTGCCAAATCAAGAACACGAGAGAGAGAGAGATCAAACACATAGCTACTGGTACATACCCTCAGCCCCGAGGGTGAACTACTCCCTCCTCGTCATGGAGAGCGCCGGGATGATGAAGATGGCCACCGGTGAGGGTTCCCCCCTCTGGCAGGGTGCCGGAACGGGCTCCCGAGAGGTTTTTGGTGGCTACAAAGGCTTGCGGCGGCGGAACTCCAGATCTATTTTGTTCCCCGATGATTTTAGGGTATATGGATATATATAGGCAGAAGAAATACGTCAGGGGAGCCACAAGGGGCCCACGAGGGTGGAGGGCGCGCCCAGGGGGGTGGGCGCGCCCCCTGCCTCGTGCCTTCCTCGTTGTTTTCTTGACATGGACTCCAAGTCTCCCGGGTTGCTTTCTTTCCAAAAATAACTTCTCCAGAAGGTTTCGTTCCGTTTCGACTCCATTTGATATTCCTTTTCTTCGAAACACCGAAACAAGGGAAAAACAGAAACTGGCACTGGGCTCTGGGTCCATAGGTTAGTCCCAAAAGTAATATAAAAGTGCATAGTAAAGCCCATTAAACATCCAAGATGGATAATATGATAGCATGAATACTTCATAAATTATAGATACGTTGGAGACGTATCAGCATCCCCAAGCTTAATTCCTGCTCGTCCTCGAGTAGGTAAATGATAAAAGAAAGAATTTATGAAGTGTGAATGCTAGCAAGTTCATAAGTTTGATCAATGATAATTTCAATCACCTTTTCTAGCATCATTATATGTCATAACAGTAGTTCAACTCATAGAACTTTCCATGATCAAGTAACAAACTATTCACATGTTAAAGTATAGATCATAAACTTTCTTGAAAACTAACAAATAGTTCTTAGTCATCAAACAATTGCAATTCATCTTATTTTCAGGAAGAGTCTATGTCAGAGCTTTGATTTAGCAAACTCCACATACTCCACTATCATATAGTCTTCCATGATTGCTACCACTCAAAGCATATTTTTAGAAAAAATAGTATTCATCGAACACAGAGAAAGATAGGGGCTTAATGTTTCGCCTCCCAACCTTTTACCTCAAGGGTAATGTCAACAATAATAATTCATGCTCAAATATATTTGAATGGCCATATATGCTTAGATCTTTCCATCACATGATGCTTGGCAACTAAAGAGTAGGTTGGAATGAGAAGGAATACTACTGACTCTTTCATAAAAGTAAAAGATAGGCCCTTCGCAGAGGGAAGCAGGGATTTGCAGAGGTGCCAGAGCTCGAAGCAAAAACAGAGAAGAAAATAATTTTGAGAGGTATGCTTTCATTGTCAACATAACGACCAAGAGTTCCAAATATCTTCCATACTAGGTACATCAAAGGCGGTTCCCACGCAGAAAGGTAATGATTTTACTCCCTCTCCACGAACAATCATCAATCCATGGCTTGCCCGAAACAACGGGTGCCTCCAACTAACATCAATCCTGGGCGAGTTTTGTTTGCAATTATTTTTTATTTGATTTCGATCTTTTGATCATGGGACTGGGCATCCCAGTTACCAGCCATTTTCTCGTGAATGATGAGCGGAGTCCACTCATCGTGAGAATAACCCACCTAGCATGGAAGATACTGCTACCCCCTAGTCGCTACATCAGCGATTCGGGCATACAAAACAGATTATCATTTGAAGGTTTAGAGTTTGGCACATGCAAATTTACTTGGAACGGCAGGTAAATACCGCATATAGGTAGATATGGTGGACACTCATGGAAGAAACTTGGTTCAAGGAATTTGGATGCACAAGCAGTATTCCCGCTTAGTACAGATATTTTGGCTAGCAAAGGATTCTAAATAGCAAGCACCACATGTTAGAGGATCCAAAACAATATAACTTATACAAATATACCCAAGCATAACTCATTATGTTGTCTTCCTTGTCCAACTTCAACTAATTTGCTCAGGTTTGAAAATAATTAATGGGGATCACAATCATAGAAGATGTCCAAGATAGTATATTTATACATGAAATCTCTCTTCCTTCAATATTCTTTCATGAATTGTTCAAGTGACCAATACAATGTTTGCTAACCTTCAATAAATTAACCACCTCTACTTCTTATATGTGAAGTCATTACTCCCCATGGGAAAGGCATATGAAACATATATAATTTCAGATTAATGACATTCAATTCATTCAACCATTTACTCATAGGATATAAGTGAAGCACACGAGTAAATGACAAACTACTCCAAAAAGATATAAGTGAAGATCAATGAGTAGTTAAATAATTATGTAGCTATGTGAAGACTCTCTAACACTTAAGGATTTCAGATCTTGGTATTTTATTTCAACAGCATGCAAAGCAAAAGAAAATAAAATGACGCTCCAAGCAAAACACATATCATGTGGTGAATAAAAATATAGCTCCAAGTAAAGTTACCGATGAACAAAGACGAAAGAGGGGATGCCTTCCGGGGCATCCCCAAGCTTAGGCTCTTGGTTATCCTTGAATATTACCTTGGGGTGCCTTGGGCATCCCCAATCTTAGGCTCTTGCCACTCCTTATTCCATAGTCCATCGAATCTTTACCCAAAACTTGAAAACTTCACAACACAAAACTTAACAGAAAACTCGTAAGCTCCGTTAGCGAAAGAAAACAAAACACCACTTCATGTTACTGTAATGACCTCATTCATAATTTATATTGGTGTTAAACCTACTGTATTCCAACTTCTCTATGGTTGATAAACTATTTTACTAGCCATAGAGTCATCAAAATAAGCAAACAACACACGAAAAACAGAATCTGTCAAAACCAGAACAGTCTGTAGTACTCTGTAACTAACGCAAACTTCTGTAACTCCAAAAATTCTAAAATAAATTGGTGGACCTGAGGAATTTGTCTAGTAATCATCTGCAAAAAGAATCAACTAAATAGAACTCTCCAGTAAAAAGTTTTAGCTAATCTCGTGAGCGGTAAAGTTTCTGTTTTTTACAGCATGATCATAAAGACTTCACGCAAGTCTTCCCAAAGGTTCTACTTGGCGGAAACACTAATTAAAACACAAAACCACATCCAAACAGAAGCTAGATGGATTATTTATTCCTAAACAGAACCAAAAATCAAGAAACTAAAATAAAATTGGGTTGCCTCCCAACAAGCGCTAACGTTTAACACCCCTAGCTAGGCATGATGATTTCAATGATGCTCACATAAGAGATAAGAATTGAAACATATAGAGAGCATCATGAAGAATATGACTAGCACATTTAAGTCTAACCCACTTCCTATGCATAGGGATTTTCTGAGCAAACAACTTATGGGAACAAGAATCAACTTGCATAGGAAGGCAAAACAAGCATAACTTTAAAACCTTAAGCACATAGAGAGGAAACTTGATATTATTGCATTTCCTACAAGCATATATTCCTCCCTCATAATAATTTTCAGTAGAATCATGAATGAATCCAGCAATATAACCAGCACCTAAAGCATTCTTTTCATGATCTACAAGCATAGAAATTTTACTACTCTCCACATAAGAAAAATTCTTCTCTTTCGGAATAGTGGGGGTATCATAAAGAGACTCGAATACTATAAATTGTGTCCACAATAAAAGAGTAATGTTCAGAAAAAGGGTAATCATAATCATGACAAGTTTTATAAATATAATCATCACTACTTTTTATAGCATAAGTTTCATCACAATAATCATCATAAGTAGCAACTTTGTTCTCATCATAATCAATTGAAACCTCTTCCGAAATAGTGGATACATCACTAAATAAAGTCATGACCTCTCCAAATCCACTTTCATAAATATTATAAGATTCAACATCCTCCAAAATAGTGGGATCATTACTTTCTAAAGTTGACACTCTTCCAAACCCACTTTCATCAATATAATCATCATAAGTAGGAGGCATGCTATCATCATTATAAATTTGCATATCAAAACTTGGGAGACTAAAAATATCATCTTCATTAAACGTAGCATCCCCAAGCTTGGGAAAAACATTAATTGCAGCAAATATATTCTCAAAAACATCATCTTCTTCAAACATAGCATCCCCAAGCTTGGGCCTTTTATATCATAAGCATAATCACTCTCATCATTAATGGTATGGATAGCACCAATAGTATAGCCATTATCATATTCTTCCAAGCAAGTGCCAAAAAGGTTTTCAAGATCATAAGAAGTATCATTATCTTCCCAATCATAATCATCACAACAAGCAATAGGCATACCCAGATCATCATCAAGTGCATCATCTTCCACAATTATTTTTGATCCATTTTCATGAGGCACAACAATAATAGGAGCAACATTATTTGGGAGAGATACCTTTTTACCTCTCTTCCTTTTTCTTTTCTTCTTCTTCACCACATCGTGTGTGGGTTCAATCCTCTTTTTGGAGCTCCTTATTAATGAGATTGGTTGAATAGAAGGCTCCTCCTCGTTACCTGATTCATCATAAGAAATAATAGGAGGATATTGGGAAGTCTCTTCCCTTTCATTAGTATTCTCTTCATCCTCTATTTGTTTTATTTTCTTTATGTAATTGGCAATATAAGGGTTTTCAATGCAATTCACCGTACAATACATATAAATTTCCTCTAGATCAAAATCAAGAAATTTATCGAGATTAAATTTTGGAATACCCTCAGTTATACGTTTCATTTCTTCATAACCCAAAAGAAGACTAAGCTCTTTATGATGCTCAAGGGTAATCAAGTTATCACAATTTTTGGACACGACTTGATCATGAAACAAATAGCATTGGAGCTTTAAATGACCATGTTCATTGCAAAGTTCACAAGGATGGCGATAAATATTGAATCTTTCAGCACAAACATCTAACCTTTCTTGCAAAAATTTAGTTTCTAAATGCTTATGCCTCTTGCAATATCTATCTTCCCTATTTGGTGTGTACTTGCAAACCCAATGCACTCCACAAGAATTGACATGTTTATAGGAGACATTTTCATCATAACTAGTGCAATCATTATTAGTACTATGGATATTCAAGGAGTTCATACTAACAACATTGCAATCATGCTCATCATTCAAAGATTTAGTGCCAAAATTTTTAATGCATTCTTCTTCTAACACTTTGGCACAATTTTCCTTTCCATCATACTCACGAAAGATATTAAAAAGATGAAGCGTATGAGACAAACTCAATTCCATTTTTTTGGTAGTTTTCTTTAATAAACTAAACTAGTGCTAAAACAAGAAACAAAAAGATTCGATTGCAAGATCTAAAGATATACCTTCAAGCACTCACCTCCCCAGCAACGGCGCCAGAAAAGAGCTTGATGTGTACTACGCAACCTTCTTCTTGTAGACGTTGTTGGGCCTCCAAGTGCAGAGGTTTGTAGGACAGTAGCAAATTTCCATCAAGTGGATGACCTAACGTTTATCAATCCGTGGGAGGCGTAGGATGAAGATGGTCTCTCTCAAACAACCCTGCAACCAAATAACAAAGAGTATCTTGTGTCCGCAACACACCCAATACAATGGTAAATTGTATAGGTGCACTGGTTCGGCGAAGAGATGGTGATACAAGTGCAATATGGATGGTAGATATAGGTTTTTGTAATCTGAAAATATAAAAACAGCAAGGTAACTAATGATAAAAGTGAGCACAAACGGTATTGCAATGCGTTGAAACAAGGCCTAGGGTTTATACTTTCACTAGTGCAAGTTCTCTCAACAATAATAACATAATTGGATCATATAATTATCCCTCAACATGCAACAAAGAGTCACTCCAAAGTCACTAATAGCGGAGAACACACGAAGAGATTATGGTAGGGTACGAAACCACCTCAAAGTTATTCTTTCCAATCAATCCATTGGGCTATTCCTATAAGTGTCACAAACAGCCCTAGAATTCGTACTAGAATAACACCTTAAGATACAAATCAACCAAAACCCTAATGTCACCTAGATACTCCAATGTCACCTCAAGTATCCGTGGGTATGATTATACGATATGCATCACACAATCTCAGATTCATCTATTCAACCAACACATAGAACCTCAAAGAGTGCCCAAAGTTTCTACCGGAGAATCACGACGAAAATGTGTGCCAACCCCTATGCATAGGTTCATGGGCGGAACCCGCAAGTTGATCACCAAAACATACATCAAGTGGATCAATAGAATACCCCATTGTCACCACGGGTATCCCACGCAAGACATACATCAAGTGTTCTCAAATCTTTAAAGACTCAATCCACAAAGATAACTTCAAAGGGGAAACTCAATCCATTACAAGAGAGTAGAGGGGGAGAAACATCACAAGATCCAACTAGAGTAGCAAAGCTCGCGATACATCAAGATCGTGCCAAATCAAGAACACGAGAGAGAGAGAGAGAGAGATCAAACACATAGCTACCGGTACATACCCTCAGCCCCGAGGGTGAACTACTCCCTCCTCGTCATGGGGAGCGCCGGGATGATGAAGATGGCCACCGGTGAGGCTTCCCCCCTCCGGCAGGGTGCCGGAACGGGCTCTCGAGAGGTTTTTGGTGGCTACAGAGGCTTGCGGCAGCGGAACTCCAGATCTATTCTGTTCCCCGATGGTTTTAGGGTATATGTATATATATAGGCGGAAGAAATACGTCAGGGAGCCACGAGGGGCCCATGAGGGTGGAGGGCGCGCCCAGGGGGGTGGGCGCGCCCCCCTGCCTCGTGCCTTCCTTGTTGCTTTCTTGACGTGGACTCCAAGTCTCCCGGGTTGCTTTCTTTCCAAAAATAACTTCTCCAGAAGGTTTCGTTCCGTTTCGACTCCGTTTGATATTCCTTTTCTTCAAAACACTGAAACAAGGGAAAAAACAGAAACTGGCACTGGGCTCTGGGTCAATAGGTTAGTCCCAAAAGTAATATAAAAGTGCATAGTAAAGCCCATTAAACATCCAAGATGGGTAATATAATAGCATGAATACTTCATAAATTATAGATACGTTGGAGACGTATCAGTTATTCATTTAAAGTCAAAGAATAATTGTTGTTCTGTTTACATGAATAAAACCTTCGATGGTCATACACCCAATGAAAATTAGTTTGTTGGATCTCGATCGTAATGATACACATATTCATAATATTGAAGCCAAAAGATGCAAAGTTAATAATGATAGTGCAACTTATTTGTGGCACTGCCGTTTAGGTCATATTGGTGTAAAGCGCATGAAGAAAATCCATGCTGATGGCCTTTTGGAATCACTTGATTATGAATCAGTTGATGCTTGTGAACCATGCCTCATGGGCAAAATGACTAAGACTCCGTTCTCCGGAACAACGGAGCGAGCAACAGACTTGTTGGAAATAATTGATACGTCTCCAACGTATCTATAATTTATGAACTATTCATGCTGTTATATTACCTATCTTGGATGTTTAATGGGCTTTATTATACAGTTTTATATGATTTCTGGGACTAACCTATTAACCTAGAGCCCAGTGCCCGTTTTTATTTTCTCCTTGTTTTAGAGTATCGCAAAAAAGGAAAACCAAACGGAGTCCAATTGACGTGCAACTTGACGGTGATCATTTTTGGACCAGAAGAAGCCCACGGAGTACCGGAAGTAGGCCAGAAGAGTCTCAGGCTGCCCACGAGGGTGGGGGGCGCGCCCACCCTCCTGGGGCGCGCCCCCTGCCTCGTGGACAGCCCGGAAACCCCCCTGACGTGAAATCAACGCCAACACCTCTCATATATACCCAAACTTCCAGAAAGAAACCTAGATCGGAAGTTCTGCCGCCGCAAGCCTCTGTAGCCACGAGAAATCAATCTAGGCCCTCTCCGGCACCCTGCCGAAGGGGGCCATCATCACCGGTGGCCATGGAGGAGTATCCCGGAGAGGCCATCATCGCCATGAAGACCAAGGACCAGAGGGGGAGGCCATGGAGGAGGAAGCACAAGGGGGAGAACCTCTCCTCCTCTCTCTTGGTGGCACCGGAGTGCCATTGAGAGGGGAATCATCGCCGCGGTGATCGTCTTCATAAACTGTAGCGACCCGACCCGAATGGATCAAGTCTCTGTGCTTAAGTGTCATCCCTGGATCGGTATGCTGACACACACAGTACTCGAGGATTTATAACAGAGGTAAATCACATGTATAAAGTAACGTAAATATTATTACCTCAATCCAAATAGCGGAAGTAACAAGGTTGTGGATTCCCATCAACACCAACGGCAAAGTTGAGTATAGAAATCGTAACCCTAACGTATCACTTACTCGTCGTAAGAATCCTGCAACATGAAACGTTGCAGCCCGAAAACGGGTCAGCACATGGAATATGCTGGCAAATTCACACCATAGAGAAATGATGAACAAAGGCTATCACTACATGCATATATGGCTGGTGGAAAAGCTCTATGGTTATAATGTTTTTGCGAAAAGCCAATTTTTCCCTACTGCAAAGGAATAAATTTTATTTAACTACCATGGTGGTTGTGAAACATTGAGATGGTTGACAGCATCTCAATCCCAATTAAGAACGTGATTAACCCAACAATATTAATTAAGTAACATGATGAGATCAACGGGATAATCCAAGAACTAGATACTCAAGATGTCCATAACCGGGGACACGGCTAATCATGATTAGTTTATACACTCTGCAGAGGTTTGTACACTTTTCCCCACAAGACTCGATCTCCTCCGTTGGATTTCTCGCACTACAAGGTGTTTGAGAAACGGATGACCAAGACACAGTCTTTCAGAAGCGTTAGCACCTTACGATGGGTAGACCGGTACACCTACATCCCCTACATCTGCTAGTCTACCACTGTAAGAGTTCACACGACTTAATCAACTATGCTAGAGCCCATAATAGCTTGTGGCTACACACGGAAGTTTCTAGCATGAATAATCTTATGATCCCTTTGAACCTGGGTGGCGGTCCAAAAGAAAAACAGGCAATCCTGGAATACCCAGGTACCTCAATCCACCCAGATGTGTGTTTAAGTTGCCACCTTAAGTAAACCATTAAATTAACAATCTCACATCTGTCATGGAAAATTCACTCAAACCCAATCCACGTCTACGAGCATAGCATAGCAATATAAGCAAACGTAGAAGTAACTCCCAAGGGTTTGATAATAAAACAGGTAATAGGTACTACCTCAACTACTTCCCAATACCCACAATTTAATTAGGTCCTAACCATGCAATGTTTGAGGGTTGAATCTAATGCATAAAAACTGAGTATGAAAGGGGTATGATCAAAGTGTGAACTTGCCTGCAATGTTGATGAAGATGATTCGCACTCAAAACTCTTGATAGATCTACCCGTCACACTCCGGTCAATCTATCGTAAGCAAGCAGTAGCAACCATACATAAGCAATCACTCAAGATCAGAAAGATCGAAGAAAACAATTCGGAAAACTTCAAAACCAAACAAATAACTCTTGCAACATAAAACAATTTCTACAGCACCAAAATTATGTGAATTTGGCCTTATCAGAAAGTTTAGGTCAAGAGCTTCGCTTTGCAAAAAGAATCAACTCAAACGGAGTTATAAAACTCAAGTTATGATCAAAAGAAGTTTGAATTCAAATCTGTTCTAAATACAAATTTTAAAACTTTCAAAAACATGTTTAAGTTGTTTTACTGGATAGAGGAGATCATAACGAGAAAGTGGGCGTTGGTTTCATCGAAAACGGGGGTACGGATAAAAAGATATGATCAAAAGAAATTTGACTATGAAATAAATTTCGAAATTTAAAAATTAAAAAAAATTGATGTGACAGGTTCACTGGATAGGTGAAAACAAGACGAAACTATAGGCGCTGGTTTCATCTAATTTGAATGAACGAGTAAAAAGTTATGGCTATTTGAAAAATTAGGGCCAAGCTGTTTTGCAGAAGAAAAAAATAGCTACGGATAAAAGAATTCTAGATCTAACGTATAAATACAGAGAACGAATAAATATACGTTTATAAGGTATAGAAAAGACGACTTCGGAATGTGGAGACAACTTCCAAAAGTTCCGCGGGAGAGGAGAAATATATTTTTAGCTAGTCAAACCAAAATATTGATTTAACCCGCAATGGATAATTTTTGAAGGCTCTATGGTCTATATTTATAGGTGGAAAAGAGGTTTAGGGGTTAAAGGCTAGGCAATGTGGGACTAAACATAGACGAACAAATAAAATAAACAGGGAACGCATGGGCTAAAAGCACCACGGGCCGGCTGCGCGTGCACGCGTACACTGCAGTTGTTTTTTTTATAACAAAAATCAGCCTAAGTAAAAAAAATGATGGCTAGGCCTGGCCCATTTAGGAGAGGGAAAAACAAATGAGGCGCCCGCTGCCACTATGCTACGCGTGTGGGCGGTAAATAATTATGGGCCGCATGTACAGTTTTTTTTAAATTGAAACAGAAGGAAAACCGGATAAAGAAAATAAATTAAAATTTTATATAGGCATATTATATATCAAAATTTTCAGAAAAAGATTTTCTACAAAGTCAACATTTTTGTAAAGTCAAATAGAGTCCACACAAATTTTAATAAATCAAACAGTGCTACTGCCTTAATAAAATCCAATAAAAATCATTTTAAAAATACCAAAATGATTTCAAATTTATTTTTCTCCAATTTTCTGATGTAGGGAATCATGTTA
The DNA here is from genome assembly GCF_002575655.3 of Aegilops tauschii subsp. strangulata. Lineage (NCBI taxonomy): Eukaryota > Viridiplantae > Streptophyta > Magnoliopsida > Poales > Poaceae > Aegilops > Aegilops tauschii. The sequence goes on from NC_053035.3 coordinate 468,077,892, forward strand.
CCCTATTTTCTGTATATTTTTATTTTGGAGAAAAGTAATTTGAATAAGATTCAAATAACTCCAAATTAAAAATAATTTCCAAAAGGACTTGAATTTGATCCTTTGAAACTCCCAACTCATATTTCATATGTTTTGAAGAAGTCATTTTATCTTCGCTCGTGAAAATCATTGAGTTGCTTGAAGTTTCTGAATTGGAAATATTTTCAAATGATATTCAAATATTTTCAACACCCCTTTTCATTTTAAATAAATGGAAGAAGTCATGTCATCTTCTCTCCAGGGTTTTGTGGTGAAAAGAATTTGAATTCATGGAGATCATAACAGCAAAAATGAAAGTTTGGGAAAGTCCTTTTATTCCCTCTCATTTAACTTTCAAAAAGTTTCGAATTCCACTCAATTTCACTCAATCAATCATACAATCAATCCAATCTATCTGTTTATTATAACATTCCAAAATTTAGAATTTTGGGATGTTACAAACCTACCACCCTTAAAATGAATCTCGTCCTCGAGATTCGGAGAGGCTAGCAAGAAAAAGGTTAGGTTTGGGGTCTTCTCAAAATCCATCGATCATCACAGCGGGTCTGGGGTGCTACCACCCTTAGGAACATTGTTACGGTTCCACCAAAACTCGTATACTCCATCCTTGTTGTTGACAGTGCCGGTCTTCTCAGATCTTCAGTATAATTCCTTCTCTGGGCTCTTCCGGTGGTGGCAAAATCTTTTCCTCAATTCTTCTGTATCCTTTCATCTTGGTATGGTTATTCCATGACTGGGTCTTCTTAGCTGACGGGTCAGGCGCCAATACTAAACAACTATCGACATCTCATGGTGGTCAATAATTTATGGTTTTCCTGCAGAAAATGGGTCTGGGTTGATCCTCACCGTATAACCTACGATTGGCATCAACTGCCTGTACAAGGAAACATTCTTATACCATTCTAAGGTTCAAGCAAGGTTTAATACCGTCGTCTCTCTACTATAGGTAGGTCACTCAGATTTACCATCCCATATAGCAAAGCGAACAATAAGAGTAAGTCGGTATGGTGATCAATCCATCCCGCACCCAAATCATTACCTTGTACATGGTTTAGCGAATCTCGCATTCTAACACTCGGTCATCCTCGCGAGCATTGCAGAATTTCTCTTGTCGACGAACCAAGTTCGGATAAATCCATTGATTCTGCAAGCCAAACAAACCTCTATCGTTTCTTCACAACTCTCAGGTTTTGCGTAACTCCTATAAGATCGTCTGTCGATAAAAATCGTAACTCCTTCCAGGGTTTCTCCTTCAGCAAGAATGTGCTTGCTTCTTGACAGGTCCTGGGCCTGTGGGTTATGGCCCATCTCATCAGTTGAAATCCTTGAGTTCATCATCAGGGCAACTGATCCTTAATCCAACATCCAACTTCCTGGTATTCTTAAATCCATCCAATTGTACCGTCTTCCTTCCTTCTATTGGCACCAAACTAGGACATGATTACTCAGACTCATCATGGAATTCCATTGATCCATATTTCCAACATCATACCTCTTTTATATCCAATAGTAATTTATCTCTTCATCCTTGGGGGATATCCTACATACCGAGATAAAAAAAACACTTATACTTATGAAGTCCATACTCCACTTCGTGGAACATCATTATCCTTTCCAGGGTCAAGCGTCCTTACAGGGGAATATTGGCCATCTCTGCATGGCACTTCTTCAACTGGGAAACGTGAAACACATCATGAACTCCTGACAGTCCTTCGGGTGACTCCAACTTGTTGGCCACTTCTCCCATACGCTCCAAAACTCGGTATGGTCCTACAAATCTCGGGGCTAACTTTCCCTTAACTCCAAATAGTTTAACTCCTCGCTGAGGGGACACACGAAGACATGCTCTGTCTCCAATTTCATAGACTACCTCCTTTACATCCAATAATACTCCATACCCTCATATTCTTGGGGTATCCAACATATCGAGATAAAACTCATACTTATTTTGTTCGAAATCCACTTCGTGGAATATCATTACCTTTTCCAAGGGTCAAGTTTCCTCACAGGGTACTACCACCCTTAAAATGCACAATCTTCCATAGACCATATTTCTCATATCCTCGAAAATGGTCAAAATCTTTCTTCATAGAGTAACAACTCATAGAATCCAAATCAATACCAATGATGCTAACTTTATTGATTCTCAAATTATTTCAATCTCCTGCATTCCATTACATGCCTCAATCCGACACCTCACTAATAAAAGAAATGTCCACACTACTACTACTATATTTCTCGTTGCACTCAACTATTTGTCACAAGTCTCCGTCTCCTTGGGGCATTCTCTGGCAAAGTGCCCTGCTTCATCACAACGGAAACATATTACTTCTGACATATCTCGGGGTTTCCTTGTGAATATATAGCCTCCTGGGGTCCTCATCTTCCCTTTTGGGCAATCATTTAAGTAGTGTCCTGAATTTCTGCACCTGAAACATGTGATATGACTCAGGTCTTTTTTTTGTAGAAATTGGGTTGTTCCTGGGATCCAATCTACTTCTCTTCCTGGACTTTTCCGTTCCAATCAGGGCTTCTATTTCCTGTGGGTCATACTCTACTTCCTCTGTCGGAAATTCTACTAAATCCCCATTCAGACAATTTTGGGAGATGTGTCCTTCTTCTCCACATGAATAGCATGACTTGGTGCAGGGTTTAATTGGTTCTTCTTTGGGTGTGTCCTCCACCTCTTCCTTCATCACAGATTCCTCTAAAAATTCCATGAGGGCTCTTTTCATTGGTTCTTTCTTCTGCTGGATGGTCCTTTGTACCATGGGGTAGATGTGACACTGAGCAGGGTAGTGGGTAGTCCCTTTACACAAGAAACAAGTGATCTGCCTAGTTGGGCATTCTTCAACTGGGTGACTTCCTTCACAATTAGGGCATTCATCCTTGTGTTCCTTATGGTTGTGTCCTATTTCTCCACAAGGCTTGTATGCACAAGGTTTCTTCATATCCTTTCCATAAGGCCTCAATTTCTGGGACACAAGACGAGATCTTTGTAGAGTCCACTTAAATTCTTTCCAAGTGGTTACTCCTTGCCATCCATTGATGGTTTGGTACATCCTCCACCAAGTAGCAGCACCTCTTTCAAAACATTGAAGAGCATGCCGGGTCATATCCTTTTCGACTATAGGGTTATTCTTCATGTGATCCTCCATGTTCTGAATCCATCGGTCCGTCTCCAATTGACTCATCGGTCCAGAAAATACAAGCTCATCTCCATTCATCCTCTATTGGGTCCATGGGTTTGGGGTGAGATAAGAGAGGTCGAGAGGGATGCACACAATACAAACAAAATTTTGAAAAGACAGATTTTTATCGTGGCTGTCGGAAAAACATCAAACAAATGACAGCTCACAAACGTCGCATCTAACATAGGTATAACAGGGGTTTGGTCTTCTAAAGGTCAATAAGTCTTCAGCGTCGCCAAACTCTTCAAGTCTTGTTCATGCCTCCAATGGCTTCTTCCGATCATGCTTGTCCTTCTCAAGTTCTTTTGCCAAATCATCTCTGTTGACGCGAAGTCTCTCGTGACGTCCTTTAATATTTCTGGAGTTGCGCTCCAACTTCTGGGTCTCAACATCCTTGACATGAACCCTGATCCTACTGTCCTTCAGTTCCTGACGAGTCTCCGTTATCTCGAGGTTTTGCTTTCCCAGCTTGGCTACTTTTAACTTCTGGGTCCTGAGTCCTTCACGAAATGCTTACTTGTCGAATACTGCTTCCTGAAGGTTCATCTTTAAACTTCCTGATGTAATACTCCAGATCCTGGTGATACACCGGTCTAAAGTTAAAACTTCATCTTGCTGATAGGTGATCCATCAGCTTTCTACCATCCAATCCTTCCATGCATCTGCATGCTTAACTCCGCACGGTGACAATAGCATAAACGGGTAATAACACCATGGGTATCCGTGTTTATGCCCATGTTACTGCCACGAGCTTTCATTCCATAGTTGATATCTCCTGCCTTAGGGTTTTCTTGACAAAACTTTGAGTTTGTAACTCTCCATGTTTCGGTCTTTCTCCGATACACCTTGCTCTCGAGTATTGAAAGCTTCCATAGTCTGCCAAGTTCCATAAGGGTAACCTTCCTAGGTCATAATAATTCTGGGAATTCTTCAGAGCCTTCAAATTCTCCCAGTCTTCAGAGTCTTCAACCGTTGTAGTTTCCATTATCATAATGCACGGTAAAATCCTCTTCATTCCGAATGGTCTTAGTTGTCCGATATCCTGTACTTCTTGAAGTGGTCTTATCCGTCGAATCTTCGAGTGGTCCAAAGGGAAAAAGGGTATGGTCTCACTAAAAGGGAATATTTGAATTAACTCAGAAGAGAAGAGAGGTAAAAGATCCTTTTGAAAAAGAAAGTTTTAGAGAAAATCCTTCCTATGGGCTTGCCAGTTTCTAGGGTCACGTCCTACAGTCAACATGTGCTCTGATACCATCTTGTAGCGACCCGACCCGAATGGATCAAGTCTCTGTGCTTAAGTGTCATCCCTGGATCGGTATGCTGACACACACAGTACTCGAGGATTTATAACAGAGGTAAATCACATGTATAAAGTAACGTAAATATTATTACCTCAATCCAAATAGCGGAAGTAACAAGGTTGTGGATTCCCATCAACACCAACGGCAAAGTTGAGTGTAGAAATCGTAACCCTAACGTATCACTTACTCGTCGTAAGAATCCTGCAACATGAAACGTTGCAGCCCGAAAACGGGTCAGCACATGGAATATGCTGGCAAATTCACACCATAGAGAAATGATGAACAAAGGCTATCACTACATGCATATATGGCTGGTGGAAAAGCTCTATGGTTATAATGTTTTTGCGAAAAGCCAATTTTTCCCTACTGCAAAGGAATAAATTTTATTCAACTATCATGGTGGTTGTGAAACATTGAGATGGTTGACAGCATCTCAATCCCAATTAAGAACGTGATTAACCCAACAATATTAATTAAGTAACATGATGAGATCAACGGGATAATCCAAGAACTAGATACTCAAGATGTCCATAACCGGGGACACGGCTAATCATGATTAGTTTATACACTCTGCAGAGGTTTGTGCACTTTTCCCCACAAGACTCGATCTCCTCCGTTGGATTTCTCGCACTACAAGGTGTTTGAGAAACGGATGACCAAGACACAGTCTTTCAGAAGCGTTAGCACCTTACGATGGGTAGACCGGTACACCTACATCCCCTACATCTGCTAGTCTACCACTGTAAGAGTTCACACGACTTAATCAACTATGCTAGAGCCCATAATAGCTTGTGGCTGCACACAGAAGTTTCTAGCATGAATAATCTTATGATCCCTTTGAACCTGGGTGGCGGTCCAAAAGAAAAACAGGCAATCCTGGAATACCCAGGTACCTCAATCCACCCAAATGTGTGTTTAAGTTGCCACCTTAAGTAAACCATTAAATTAACAATCTCACATCTGTCATGGAAAATTCACTCAAACCCAATCCACGTCTACGAGCATAGCATAGCAATATAAGCAAACGTAGAAGTAACTCCCAAGGGTTTGATAATAAAACAGGTAATAGATACTACCTCAACTACTTCCCAATACCCACAATTTAATTAGGTCCTAACCATGCAATGTTTGAGGGTTGAATCTAATGCATAAAAACTGAGTATGAAAGGGGTATGATCAAAGTGTGAACTTGCCTGCAATGTTGATGAAGATGATTCGCACTCAAAACTCTTGATAGATCTACCCGTCACACTCCGGTCAATCTATCGTAAGCAAGCAGTAGCAACCATACATAAGCAATCACTCAAGATCAGAAAGATCGAAGAAAACAATTCGGAAAACTTCAAAACCAAACAAATAACTCTTGCAACATAAAACAATTTCTACAGCACCAAAATTATGTGAATTTGGCCTTATCAGAAAGTTTAGGTCAAGAGCTTCGCTTTGCAAAAAGAATCAACTCAAACGGAGTTATAAAACTCAAGTTATGATCAAAAGAAGTTTGAATTCAAATCTGTTCTAAATACAAATTTTAAAACTTTCAAAAACATGTTTAAGTTGTTTTATTGGATAGAGGAGATCATAACGAGAAAGTGGGCGTTGGTTTCATCGAAAACGGAGGTACGGATAAAAAGATATGATCAAAAGAAATTTGACTATGAAATAAATTTCGAAATTTAAAAATTAAAAAAAATTAATGTGACAGGTTCACTGAATAGGTGAAAACAAGACGAAACTATAGGCGCTGGTTTCATCTAATTTGGATGAACGAGTAAAAAGTTATGGCTATTTGAAAAATCAGGGCCAAGCTATTTTGCAGAAGAAAAAAAATAGCTACGGATAAAAGAATTCTAGAACGAATAAATATACGTTTATAAGGTATAGAAAAGACGACTTCGGAGTGTGGAGACAACTTCGAAAAGTCCCACCGGAGAGGAGAAATATATTTTTAGCTAGTCAAACCAAAATATTGATTTAACCCGCAATGGATAATTTTTGGAGGCTCTATGGGTCTATATTTATAGGTGGAAAAGAGGTTTAGGGGTTAAAGGCTAGGCAATGTGGGACTAAACATAGACGAACAAATAAAATAAACGGGGAACGCATGGGCTAAAAGCACCACGGGCCGGCTGCGCGCGCACGCGTACACTGCAGTTTTTTTTTATAAAAAAATCGGCCTAAGTAAAAGAATTAAAAAGGATGGCTGGGCCTGGCCCATTTAGGAGAGGGAAAAACAAATGAGGCGCCCGCTGCCACTATGGTACGCGTGTGGGCGGTAAATAACTATGGGCCGCATGTACAGTTTTTTTAAATTGAAACAGAAGGAAAACAGGATAAAGAAAATAAATTAAAATGTATATAGGCATATTATATATCAAATTTTTCAGAAAAAGATTTTCTACAACATGAACATTTTTGTAAAGTCAAATAGAGTCCACACAAATTTTAATAAGATTCATGTTACCCTATTTTCTGATGTAGGGAATCATGTTACCCTATTTTCTGTATATTTTTATTTTGGAGAAAAATAATTTGAATAAGATTCAAATAACTCCAAATTAAAAATAATTTCCAAAAGGACTTTAATTTGATCCTTTGAAACTCCCAACTCATATTTCATATGTTTTGAAGAAGTCATTTTATCTTCGCTCGTGAAAATCATTGAGTTGCTTGAAGTTTCTGAATTGGAAATATTTTCAAATGATATTCAAATATTTTCAACACCCCTTTTCATTTTAAATAAATGAAAGAAGTCATGTCATCTTCTCTCCAGGGTTTTGTGGTGAAAAGAATTTGAATTCATGGAGATCATAACAGCAAAAATGAAAGTTTGGGAAAGTCCTTTTATTCCCTCTCATTTAACTTTCAAAAAGTTTCGAATTCCACTCAATCAATCATACAATCAATCCAATCTATCTGTTTATTATAACATTCCAAAATTTAGAATTTTGGGATGTTACATAAACATCACCACCATCATCACCATCCTCATCTCTTATACGCGGTCCACTCTCCCGCACCCCGCTGTAATCCCTACTTGAACATTGTGCTTTATGTCACATATTATAATCCAATGATGTGTTGCCATCCTATGATGTTTTGAGTAGATATCTTTTGTCCTTGGGTTGATTGATGATCTAGACTGGTACGAGTTGTATGTTTTACTTTGGTGTTGTTGTTGGAAATATGCCCTAAAGGCAATAATAAATGGTTATTATTATATTTCTTTGTTCGTGATAATTGTCTATTGTTCATGTTATAATTGTATTATCCGGAAATCGTAATACATGTGTGAATACATAGACCACAACGTGTCCCTAGTAAGCCTCTAGTTGACTAGCTCGTTGATCAACAGATAGTCATGGTTTCCTGACTATGGACATTGGATGTCATTGATAACGGGATCACATCATTAGGAGAATGATGTGATGGACAAGACCCAATCCTAAGCATAGCATAAAAGATCGTGTAGTTTCGTTTGCTAGAGCTTTTCCAATGTCAAGTATCTTTTCCTTAGACCATGAGATCGTGTAACTCCCGGATACCGTAGGAGTGCTTTGGGTGCACCAAACGTCACAACGTAACTGGGTGACTATAAAGGTACACTACGGGTATCTCTGAAAGTGTCTGTTGGGTTGGCACGGATCGAGACTGGGATTTGTCACTCCGTGTGACGGAGAGGTATCTCTGGGCCCACTCGGTAGTGCATCATCATAATGAGCTCAATGTGACTAAGGAGTTAGTCACGGGATCATGCATTACGGTACGAGTAAAGAGACTTGCCGGTAACGAGATTGAACAAGGTATTGGGATACCGACGATCGAATCTCGGGCAAGTAACATACCGATTGACAAAGGGAATTGTATACAGGATTGATTGAATCCTCGACATCGTGGTTCATCCGATGAGATCATCGTGGAACATGTGGGAGCCAACATGGGTATCCAGATCCCGCTGTTGGTTATTGACCGGAGAGGCGTCTCGGTCATGTCTGCATGTCTCCCGAACCCGTAGGGTCTACACACTTAAGGTTCGGTGACGCTAGGGTTGTAGAGATATGAGTATGCGGAAACCCGAAAGTTGTTCGGAGTCCCGAATGAGATCCCGGACGTCACGAGGAGTTCCGGAATGGTCCGGAGGTGAAGAATTATATATAGGAAGTCCAGTTTCGGCCACCGGGAAAGTTTCGGGGGTTATCGGTATTGTACCGGGACCACCGGAAGGGTCCCGGGGGTCCACCGGGTGGGGCCACCTATCCCGGAGGGCCCCGTGGGCTGAAGTGGGAAGGGAACCAGCCCTTAGTGGGCTGGGGCGCCCCCATGGGCCCCCCTGCGCCTAGGGTTGGAAACCCTAGGGTGGGGGGCGCCCCACTTGGCTTGGGGGGGAAGCCACCCCCCCTTCCCCCTTGGCCGCCGCCCCCCTTGGAGATCCCATCTCCCAGGGCCGGCGCCCCCCAGGGGTCCTATAAATAGTGGGGGGGGAGGGAGGGCAGCAACACAACAGCCCCTGGCGCCTCCCTCTCCCCCTGCAACACCTCTCCCTCCCGCAAGTGCTTGGCGAAGCCCTGCCGGGATCCCGCTACATCCACCACCACGCCGTCGTGCTGCTGGATCTCCATCAACCTCTCCTTCCCCCTTGCTGGATCAAGAAGGAGGAGACGTCGCTGCTCCGTACGTGTGTTGAACGCGGAGGTGCCGTCCGTTCGGCACTCGGTCATCGGTAATTTGGATCACGGCGAGTACGACTCCATCAACCTCGTTCATTGGAACGCTTCCGCTCGCGATGTACAAGGGTATGTAGATGCTCTCCTTTCCCCTTGTTGCTAGTATACTCCATAGATGGATCTTGGTGATGCGTAGGAAATTTTAAAATTCTGCTACGATCTCCAACAGTTGTCCTATGGTGCCCTCCGTGTCGCGCAAGCATGAGGGATCCCCGCTGTAGGGTGTTGCAATACGTTTATGATTCGCTTATAGTGGGTTGCGTGAGTGACTGAAACACAAACCCGAGTAAGGGGGTTGTTGCGTATGGGAATAAAGAGGACTTGATGCTTTAATGCTATGGTTGGGTTTTACCTTAATGATCTTTAGTAGTTGCGGATGCTTGCTAGAGTTCCAATCATAAGTGCATATGATCCAAGTAGAGAAAGTATGTTAGCTTATGCCTCTCCCTCATATGAAATTGCAATGATGACTACCGGTCTTGTTGACGATTACCTAGGATAATTCCGCACACTGACCCATCATTATTCCACACTCGCTATTTATATTATTTAGTAATATATTCTAACTTTATGATAACAGCACCTACTTTTATATTTTAGCTCTCCGATATTATACAAAGTTATTCTCTTCATACCCACAACATAGTTTTATTTCTCGTTTCTAGTTGGAAGCAAACGCTCGGTGTACGTAGAGTCGTATCAGTGGCAGATAGGGCTTGAGAGAATATTGATCTTACCTTTAGCTCCTTGTGGGTTCGACACTCCATACTTATCACTTCCACCTTTGGAAATTGCTACGATGATTCCCTGCACTTGGGGATTATCAAGCTCTTTTCTGGCGCCGTTGCGGGGAGCAATAGCGTGGGGTTGATATTCTCGTGTGTGCTTGTTTGCTTTCTTCACTAAGTAGATTTTGTTTTTTTCCTTTTTGTTTCTGTTTAGTTGAGGGTGAAACATACAAAAAAATTAAAATGATGAAAATACAAAAAAAATTACTTGCCTTTCATGCCTAAAAACTTTTTCAAAAAGAGAAGTGATTGGAAAGTTATGCATTGAAGAAGTGAGGGTCAACCTTGAGCACTTGTGTTCATGCTCACGGAAACAGTGTAGAATTTTTCATGGAAGTTTCTCTGTAAATAATTATCCCCTTGTATATATTCATTGTATTATAAAAATAATGTGCCAAGCTTTGGTTTTAGGATGATTAGACTGCTTGTTTGCTATGTGCAGAACAAAAAGAGAAACTTTGGCTGTAGTGCATGAATTTACATTTTTTACTAGAAAGTCAAATGGGTCTGAAACATTTTGCAAATTACTTATGTACAAATTTTTAAAATTAACATATTTATTTTATAATTTTAGGAGTTACAGAAGTTTACTAAACTTCCAGATTACTACAGACTGTCCTGTTTAAGACAGATTCTGTTTTTGATGCATTGCTTGCTTGTTTTGATGAAATTATCGATTTCTAGCAGTGGATTAAGCCATGGAAAAGTTATATCACAGTAGCTATAATGCAAAAACAAAATATGAATTGGTTTGCAACACTACTTATAGTAGTGATTTGATTTGTTATACTAACGGATCTCACAAAGTTTTTGTTAAGTTTTTGTGGATGAAGTGTTCGAAGAACGGGGAGTTACCAATGTGAGAAGAATAAAGAGAGGCAAGAGTTCAAACTTGGGGATGCCCAAGGGACCCCAAGTAAATATTTCAAAGGATACTCAAGCATCTAAGCTTGGGGATGCCCCGGTTGGCATCCCATCTTTCTTCTTCAACAAATATCGGTATACCTCGGTTTTTGTTTTGTTCACATGATTTGTGTCCTTTGTGTTTTTCTTTTTCTTCAAGAACCATGCTAGTGTGAGATGTCCCTTCATAAATTTATAGAATACTTCAGGTTCTTCACTTACATCTTCTAAGAATGATCTTATAGAATTGCTCTTTGTGCTTCACTTAAATCTTTTGAGTATGGTTTTATAGAATGCTTCGTGTGCTACACTTATACATTTTGAGCTTGGTTAGTCTATATTAATTGTAGAATGCTCCATGAACTTCACTTATATCTTTTGTATTATGAATAATACTATCATTTAAAGTGGGTTTGGAAGAGTGTCAACTTTAGGAATTAGTGATCCCACTATTTTTGAGGGTGTTGAATCTTAGTGTGATATTTATGAAAGTGGATTTGGAAGAGTGTCAACTTTAGCTAGTAATGATTCCACTATTTCGGAAGAGGTTCCAATTGAGAATGAAAACAAAGTTGCTATCCATGATACTACTGAAAATTATTATGAGGGAGGAATACATGCTTGTAGGAGTTGCAATAATATCAAGTTTCCTCTCTATGTGCTTAAAGTTTTGAAGTTATACGTGTTTTGCCTTCCTATGCTAGTTGATTCTTGTTCCCATAAGTTGTGTGCTCACAAAACCCCTAGGCATAGGAAGTAGGTTATATTCAAACGTGCTAGTCATATTCTTCATGATGCTCTCTTCATGTTTCAATTCTTTTCTTTTATGTGAGCATCATTGAAATCATCATGCCTAGCTAAAAGGCACTAAAGAAAAGCGCTTGTTGGGAGACAACCCAATATTTACCCTTACTTTTTTTTTGTGTTTACATGATTAATCTACTGTAGTAATCATGTTTTATAGCTTTTATTTCAATAAAGTGCCAAGTAAGACCTTTGGGAAGACTTGGGTGAAAGTTAATGTGATCTTGCTGTAAAAAAACAGAAACTTTGCGCTCACGAGACTAGCTGTCACTTTTTACAGAAGAGCGATTTTGAGTTGATTCTTTTTGAAGAAGATTAATAGACAAATGCCTCACGTCCACAAATTTATTTCATAATTTTTGGAGTAGCATAAGTATGGTTTAGGTTCAGATCATTACAGACTGTTCTGTTTCTGACAGATTCTGTTTTCATTGCATAGTTTGCTTGTTTTCTAGTTTCTATGACTTATATTTCTCAATATAAATTGTAGAAATGATATGGTACAGTAGGAATTGTGTGAGAACAATTATGAAACTTGTCTTTGACAGTACGAAAGTGAAAGGTTTACTCTTTATCATACTAACCTATCTCACGAAGTTTTGTTAAGTTTTGTGTGATTGAAGTTTTCAAGCTTTGGGTGAGATATCGATATGAGGAGAATAAGGAGAGGAAAGACCCTAAGCTTGGGGATGCCCAAGGCACCCCAAGGTAATATTCAAGGAAGACTCAAGCGCCTAAGCTTGGGGATGCCCCGGAAGGCATCCCCTCTTTCGTCTTCAAAACTATCGGTATACCTTACTCGGAGCTATATTTTTATTCGTCACATGATATGTGTTTTGCTTGGAGCATATTTTCAATTTTACTTGCTGTTTAAATAAAATCATTGGATCTGAAATCTTTAATGAAAAATAATCCTCCCATGGCTAGTTAATTATTTGACTACTTAGTGTTCTTCACTCATATATTTTGGAGTAGTTTGTCATTTACTCATGTGCTTCACGTATATCCTATGAGTAAATGGTTGAAGGAATTAAATGCCATAAATCTAAATTTATATATGTTTCATATTCTTATAACATGGGGAGTAATGACTTCACACATAATAAGTATAGGTAGTAAACTTATTGAAAGTTAGCAAACATAGAATTGGTCACTCGAACAATTCATGAAAGAATATTGAAGGAAGAGGGATTTCACATATAAATATACTATCTTGGACATCTTTTGTAATTGTGAGCACTCATTAAAATATGACATGCTAAAAGGTTCATGTTGGACAAGGAAGACAACATAATGGGTTATGTTTTCTTATATCTGAAATAAAGTATATTGTCATGGATCGCCCAACACGTTGAGCTTGCCTTTCCCCCTCATGCTAGCCAAATTCTTTGCACTAAGTAGAGATACTACTTGTGTTTCCAAATACCCTTAAACCCGGTTTTGCCATGAGAGTCCACCATACGTACCTATGGATTGAGTAAGATCCTTCAAGTAAGTTGTCATCGGTGCAAGCAATAAAATTTCTCTCTAAATATGTATGATTGATTAGTGTGGAGGGAATAAGCTTTATACGATCTTGTGATGTGGAAGAAATAAAAGCGACAGACTGCATAATAAAGGTCCATATCACAAGTGGCAATATAAAGTGACGTTCTTTCGCATTAAGATTTTGTGCATCCAACCCTGAAAGCGCATGGCAACCTCTGCTTCCCTCTGCGAAGGGCTCATCTTTTACTTTTATCTCTTACCCTTATGCAAGAGTCATGGTGATTTTCACCTTTCCTTTTTACATTTTATCCTTTGGCAAGCACATTGTGTTGGAAAGATTCTGATATAATATCCAATTGGATGTAAGGCATCATGAACTATTATTGTTGACATTACCCTTGAGGTAAAAGGTTGGGAGGCGAATCTATAAGCCCCTATCTTTCTCTGTGTCTGATTAAAACTTTGAACCCATAAATATCGCGTGAGTGTTAGCAATTGTGAAAGACTAAATGATAGTTGAGTATGTGGAGTTTGCTAAATCAAAGCTCTGACATAGACTCTTCCTGAAAATAAGATGAATTGCAATTGTTTGATGACTAAGAATATTGTTTGTTAGTTTTCAAGAAAGTTTACGATCTATACATTAACATGTGAATAGCTTGTTACTTGATCATGAAAAGTCTTATGAGATGAGCTATTGTTATGACATATAATGATGCTAGAAAAAGTGATTGGAATTATCATTGATCAAACTTAAGCACTTGCTAGCATTCACACTTCATAAATTATTTCTTTTATCATTTACCTACTCGAGGACGAGCAGGAATTAAGCTTGGGGATGCTGATACGTCTCCAACGTATCTATAATTTATGAAGTATTCATGTTGTTATATTACCTATCTTGGATGTTTAATGGGCTTTATTATACACTTTTATATGATTTTTGGGACTAACCTATTAACCTAGAGCCCAGTGCCAGTTTCTGTTTTCTCCTTGTTTTAGAGTATCGCAGAAAAGGAAAACCAAATGGAGTCCAATTGACGTGCAACTTGACGGAGATCATTTTTGGACCAGAAGAAGCCCACGGAGTACCGGAAGTAGGCCAGAAGAGTCCCGGGCTGCCCACGAGGGTGGGGGGGTGCCCACCCCCCTGGGGCGCGCCCCCCTGCCTCGTGGACAGCCCGGAAACCCCCCTGATGTGAAATCAATGCCAACACCTCTCATATATACCCAAACTTCCAGAAAGAAACCTAGATCGGAAGTTCCGCCGCCGCAAGCCTCTGTAGCCACGAGAAATCAATCTAGGCCCTCTCCGGCACCCTGCCGGAGGGGGCTATCATCACCGGTGGCCATGGAGGAGTATCTCGGAGAGGCCATCATCGCCATGAAGGCCAAGGACCAGAGGGGGGAGGCCATGGAGGAGGAAGCACAAGGGGGAGAACCTCTCCTCCTCTCTCTTGGTGGCACCGGAGTGCCATTGAGAGGGGAATCATCGCCGCGGTGATCGTCTTCATCAACATCATCACCATCCTCATCTCTTTTACGCGGTCCACTCTCCCGCACCCCGCTGTAATCCCTACTTGAACATGGTGCTTTATGCCACATATTATGATCCAATGATGTGTTGCCATCCTATGATGTTTTGAGTAGATATCTTTTGTCCTTGGGTTGATTGATGATCTAGATTGGTACGAGTTGTATGTTTTACTTTGGTGATGTCCTATGGTGCCCTCCGTGTTGCGCAAGCGTGATGGATCCCCGCTGTAGGGTGTTGCAATACGTTTATGATTCGCTTATAGTGGGTTGCGTGAGTGACTGAAGCACAAACCCGAGTAAGGGGGTTGTTGCGTATGGGAATAAAGAGGACTTGATGCTTTAATTCTATGGTTGGGTTTTACCTTAATGATCTTTAGTAGTTGCGGATGCTTGCTAGAGTTCCAATCACAAGTGCATATGATCCAAGTAGAGAAAGTATGTTAGCTTATGCCTCTCCCTCATATGAAATTGCAATGATGACTACCGGTCTTGTTAACGATTACCTAGGATAATTCCGCACACCGACCCATCATTATTCCACACTAGCTATTTATATTATTTAGTAATATATTATAAATTTATGATAACAACACCTACTTTTATATTTTAGCTCTCCGATATCATACAAAGTTATTCTCTTCATTCCCACAACATAGTTTTATTTCTCGTTTCTAGTTGGAAGCAAACGCTCGGTGTACGTAGAGTCGTATCAGTGGCAGATAGGGCTTGAGAGAATATTGATCTTACCTTTAGCTCCTTGTGTGTTCGACACTCCATACTTATCACTTCCACCTTTGGAAATTGCTACGATGATTCCCTGCACTTGGGGATTATCAATAATACATACTGATGTATGCAGTCCGATGAGTGTTGAGGCTCGCGGCAGGTATCGTTATTTTTTGACCTTCATAGATGATTTGAGTAGATATGGGCATATCTACTTAATGAAACACAAGTCTGAGACATTTGAAAGGTTAAAAGAATTTCAGAGTGAAGTGGAAAATCGTCGTAACAAGAAAATAAAGTTTCTACGATCTGAACGTGGAGGAGAATATTTGAGTTACGAGTTTGGTCTACATTTGAAACAATGCGGAATAGTTTCACAACTCACGCCACCCGGAACACCACAACGTAATGGTGTGTCGGAACATCGTAATCGTACTTTACTAGATATGGTGCAATCTATGATGTCTCTTACTGAATTACCGCTATCGTTTTGGGGTTATGCTTTAGAGACGGCTGCATTCACGTTAAATAGGGCACCATCAAAATCCATTGAGACGACGCCTTATGAACTGTGGTTTGGCAAGAAACCAAAGTTGTCATTTTTTAAAGTTTGGGGTTGCGATGCTTATGTGGAAAAGTTTCATCCTGATAAGCTGAAACCCAAACCGGAGAAATGTGTCTTCATAGGATACCCAAAGGAGACAGTTGGGTACACCTTCTATCACAGATCCGAAGGCAAGACATTCGTTGCTAAGAATGGATCCTTTCTAGAGAAGGAGTTTTTCTCGAAAGAAGTGAGTGGGAGGAAAGTAGAACTTGATGAGGTAACTGTACCTGCTCCCTTATTGGAAGGTAGTTCATCACAGAAATCTGTTCCTGTGACTCCTACACCAATTAGTGAGGAAGCTAATGATGATGATCGTGTAACTTCAGATCAAGTTACTACCGAACCTCGTAGGTCAACCAGAGTGAGATCCGCACCAGAGTGGTATGGTAATCCTATTTTGGAGGTCATGTTACTTGCCCATGACGAACCTACGAACTATGAGGAAGCGATGATGAGCCCAGATTCCGCAAAATGGTTTGAGGCCATGAAATCTGAGATGGGATCCATGTATAAGAACAAAGTATCGACTTTGATTGACTTGCCCGATGATCGGTGAGTCATTGAGAATAAATGGATCTTCAAGAGGAAGATGGACGCTGATAGTAGTGTTACTATCTACAAAGCTCGAATTGTCGCAAAATGTTTTCGACAAGTTCAAGGTGTTGACTACGATGAGATTTTCTCACTTGTATCGATGCTTAAAAGTCTGTCCGAATCATGATAGCAGTTGCCGCATTTTATGAAACCTGGCAAATGGATGTCAAAATTGCATTCCTTAATGGATTTCTTAAAGAAGAGTTGTATATGATACAACCATAAGGTTTTGTCGATCCTAAAGGTGCTAGCAAAATGTGCAAGCTCCTGCGATCCATCTATGGACTGGTGCAAGCATCTCGGAGTTGGAATATATACGCTTTGATAAGTTGATCAAAGCATATAGTTTTATACAGACTTGCGGTGAAGCCTGTATTTACAAGAAAGTGAGTGGGAGCACTACAACATTTCTGATAAATATATGTGAATGACATATTGTTGATCAGAAATAATGTAGAATATTCTGGAAAGCATAAAGGAATGTTTGAAAGGAGTTTTTCAAAGAGAGACCTCGGTGAAGCTGCTTACATATTGAGCATCAAGATCTATAGAGATAGATCAAGATGCTTGATAAGTTTTTTCAATGAGTACATACTTTGACAAAATTTTGAAGTAGTTCGAAATGGAACAGTCAAAGAAGGAGTTCTTGCCTGTGCTGCAAGGTGTGAAGTTGAGTAAGACTCAAAGCCCGACCACGGCAGAAGATAGAGAGAGAATGAAAGTCATTCCCTATGCCTCAGCCATAGGTTCTATAAAGTATGCCATGCTATGTACCAGACCTATTGTATACCCTACACTGAGTTTGGCAAGGGAGTACAATAGTGATCTAGGAGTAGATCACTGGACAGCGGTCAAAATTATCCTTAGTGGAATAAGGATATGTTTCTCGATTATGGAGGTGAAAAAAGGTTCGTCGTAAAGGGTTACGTCGATGCAAGTTTTGACACTGATCCAGATGACTCTAAATCTCAATCTGGATACATATTGAAAGTGGGAGCAATTAGCTAGAGTAGCTCCGCGCAGAGCATTGTAGACATAGAAATTTGTGAAATACATACGGATCTGAATGTTGCAGACCCGTAGACTAAACTTCTCTCACAAGCAAAACATGCTCACACCTTAGTACTCTTTGGGTGTTAATCACATAGCGATGTGAACTAGATTATTGACTCTAGTAAACCCTTTGGGTATTAGTCACATAGAGATGTGACCTAATCACATAAAGATGTGAACTATTGGTGTTAAATCACATGACGATGTGAACTAGATTATTGACTCTAGTGCAAGTGGGAGACTGAAGGAAATATGCCCTAGAGGCAATAATAAAGTCATTATTTATATTTCCTTATATCATGATAAATGTTTATTATTCATGCTAGAATTGTATTAAATGGAAACTTAGTACATGTGTGAATATATAGACAAACAAAGTATCACTAGTATGCCTCTACTTGACTAGCTCGTTGAATCAAAGATGGTTAAGTTTCCTAGCCATAGACATGAGTTGTCATTTGATTAACGGGATCACATCATTAGAGAATGATGTGATTGACTTGACCCATTCCGTTAGCTTAGCATTCGATCGTTTAGTATATTGCTATTGCTTTCTTCATGACTTATACATGTTCCTATGACTATGAGATTATGCAAGTCCCGAATACCGGAGGAACACTTTGTGTGCTACCAAACGTCACAACGTAACTGGGTGATTACAAAGGTGCTCTACAGGTGTCTCCGATGGTACTTGTTGAGTTAGCATAGATCAAGATTAGAATTTGTCACTCCGATTATCGGAGAGGTATCTCTGGGCCCTCTCGGTAATGCACATCATGATAAGCCTTGCAAGCAATGTGACTAATGAGTTAGTTGCAGGATGATGCATTACGGAACGAGTAAAGAGACTTGCCGATAACGAGATTGAGCTAGGTATTGAGATACCGATGATCGAATCTCGGGCAAGTAACATACTGATGACAAAGGGAACAACGTATGTTGTTATGCGGTTTGACCGATAAAGATCTTCGTAGAATATGTAGGAACCAATATGAGCATCCAGGTTCCGCTATTGGTTATTGACCGGAGACGTTTCTCGGTCATGTCTACATAGTTCTCGAACCCGTAGGGTCCGCACGCTTAAAGTTCTGTGACGATCGGTATTATGAGTTTATATGTTTTCACGTACCAAAGGTAGTTCGGAGTCCCGGATATGATCACGAACATGACGAGGAGTCTCGAAATGGTCGAGACATAAAGATTGATATATTGGAAGCCTATATTTGGACGTCGGAAGAGTTCTGGGTGAAATCGGGATTTTACCGGAGTGCCGGAGGGGTTACCAAAACCCCCCGGGGGTTAATGGGCCTAGTTGGGCCCTAGTGGAGAGAGAGAGGGACCGGCTAGGGCAGGCCGCGCGTCCCCTCCCCCTCTGGTCAGAAATAGTCTAGGAAGGGGTGGGGGGCGGCGCCCCCCTTTCCTTCTCCTTCTCCCCCTTCCTTCCCCCCTCCTAGTAGGAGTAGGAAAGAGGGGAGTCCTAGTCCTACTAGGAGGAGGACTCCTCCTCCTGGCGCGCCCTACAGGGCCGGCCGGCCTCCCCCCTTGCTCCTTTATATACGAGGGCAGGGGGGCACCCTAGAACACACAAGTTGATCATTGGTCATATCGTAGTGGTGCTTAGGCGAAGCCCTGCCACGGTAGCTTCATCAACATTGTCACCACGCCGTCGTGCTATTGAAACTCTCCTTCGAGCTCTATTGGATCGTGAGTTCACGGGACGTCACCGAGTTGAACGTGTGCTGAACGCGGAGGTGCCGTACGTTCAGTACTGAGGATCGGTTCATCGTGAAGACGTACGACTACATCAACCGCGTTGTCATAACGCTTCCACTTAACGGTCTACAAGGGCACGTGGACGACACTCTCCCCTCTCGTTGCTATGCATCACCATGATCTTGCGTGTTCGTAGGATTTTTTTTGAAATTACTACGTTCCCCAACAGCTTGGGTCTAGCTTTGGGTTTCTTCATGGGAGTGGCAACTTGCTTGCCATTCTTCTAGAAGTTCCCTTTCTTTTCCTTTTGCCCTTTTACTTGAAACTAGTGGTTTTGTCAACCATCAACACTTGATGCTTTTTCTTGATTTCTACCTTCGCCGATTTCAGCATCGCGAAGAGCTCGGGAATCGTTCGTCATCCCTTGCATATTATAGTTCATCATGAAGTTCTAGTAGCTTGGTGATAGTGACTAGGGAACACTATCAATCACTATATTATCTGGAAGATTAACTCCCACTTGATTCAAGCGATTGTAGTACCCGGACAATCTGAGCACATGCTCACTGGTTGAGCTATTCTCCTCTATCTTGTAGGCAAAGTACTGTCACAGGTCTCATATCTCTCGACACAGGCATGAGTCTGAAATAATAATTTCAACTCTTGAAACATCTTATATGCTCCATGACGTTCAAAACGTTTTTGAAGTCCCGGTTTTAAGCCGTAAAGCATGGTGCACTGAACTATCAAGTATTCATCATATCGAGCTTGCCAAATGTTTATAACGTTTGCATATACTCCTGCAATAGGTATATCACCTAGCAGTGCATCAAGGACATAATTCTTGTGTGCAGCAATGAGGATAATCCTTAGATCACGGACCTAGTCCGTATCATTGCTACTATCATCTTTCAACTTAGTTTCTCTAGGAACATATAAAAATAAACGGGGAGCTACATCGCGAGTTATTGATCTACAACATAGATATGCTAATACTACCAGGACTAGGTTCATGATAAATTAAAGTTAAATTAATCATATTACTTAAGAACTCCCACTTAGATAGACATCCCTCTAGTCATCTAAATGATCACGTGATCCAAATCAACTAAACCATGTCCGATCATCACGTGAGATGGAGTAGTTTCCAATGGTGAATATCACTATGTTGATCATATCTTCTATAAGATTCACGATCGACCTTTCGGTCTCCAGTGTTCCGAGGTCATATCTGCATATGCTAGGCTTGTCAAGTTTAACCAGAGTATTCTACGTGTGCAAAACTGGCTTGCACCCGTTGTATGTGAACGTAGAGCTTATCACACCCGATCATCACGTGGTGTCTCGGCACGACGAACTGTAGCAACGGTGCATACACAGGGAGAAAACTTATACCTTGAAATTTAGTGAGGGATCATCTTATAATTCTACCGCCGTACTAAGGAAAATAAGATGCATAAAGGATAAACATCACATGCAATCAATATAAGTGATATGATATGGCCATCATCATCTTGTGCCTTTGATCTCCATCTCCAAAGCACCGTCACGATCACCATCGTCACCGGCTTGACACCTTGATCTCCATCGAAGCATCGTTGTCGTCTCACCAACGATTGCTTCTACGACTATCGCTACCGCTTATTGATAAAGAAAAAACAATTACATGGCGAGTGCATTTCATACAATAAAGCGACAACCACAAGGCTCCTGCGAGTTGCCGATAACTTTTACAAAACATGATCATCTCATACAACAATTTATATATCATCACGTCTTAACCATATCACATCACAGCAAGCCCTGCAAAAATAAGTTAGACGTCCTCTACTTTGTTGTTGCAAGTTTTACGTGGCTGCTACGGGCTTCTAGCAAGAACCGTTCTTACCTATGCATCAAAACCACAACGATTTTTCGTCAAGTGTGCTGTTTTAACCTTCAACAAGGACCGGGCGTAGTCACACTCGATTCAACTAAAGCTGGAGAAACAGACACCCACTAGCCACCTGTGTGCGAAGCACATCGGTAGAACCAGTCTCATGATCGCGGTCATGTAATGTTGGTCTGGGACGCTTCATCCAACAATACCACCGAATCAAAGTACGACATGCTGGTAAGCAGTATGACTATTATCACCCACAACTCTTTGTGTTCTACTCGTGCATATAACATCTACGCATAGACCTGGCTCGGATGCCACTGTTGGGGAACGTAGTAATTCAAAAAAATTCCTACGATCACGCAAGATCTATCTAGGAGAAGCATAGCAACGAGCGGGGAGAGTGTGTCCACGTACCCTCGTAGACCGAAAGCGGAAGCGTTTAGTAATGCGGTTGATGTACTCTTCACGATCCAACCGGTCCAACTACCGAACGTAAGGCACCTCCGTGTTCAGCACACGTTCAGCACGATGACGTCCCTCGAGCTCTTGATCCAGTTGAGGACGAGGGAGAGTTTCGTCAGCACGACGGCATGGCGATGGTGATGATGAAGTTACCGGGGCAGGGCTTCGCCTAAGCACTACGACGATATGACCGAGGTGTTAACTGTGGAGGGGGGAGCCGCACACAGCTAGGAACAATTGATGTGTGTTCTAGGGGTGCCCTCCCCACGTATATAAAGGAGGGAGAGGGAGGGAGGCAGCCTAGGGCGCGGCCAATTAGGAGGAGTCCTACTTGGGCCCCTAGTCCAATTCGCCCCCCCTTACCATATTTGGACAAGGGGGAAAGGAAGGAGGGGGAGGGGAAGGAAGTAGGAGTCCTACTTCATACTTTCCTTTTCCTACTCTCCTTTCCCTTTCTCCCCACGTGGCTGGCCTTATAGGGGGCGCACCAGCCCCTTGTGGGCTGGTGTGTTCCCTTACTTGGCCCATTAAGCCCATATCATTGCCGGGGTTTGCCCGGAACCCCTTCCGGTGACCCGGTATCACCCGGAACACTTCCGGTGTCCAAATACCATCGTCCTATATATGAATCTTTACCTCTCGACCATTTCAAGATTCCTCGTCATGTCCGTGATCTCATCCGGGACTCCGAACAAACTTCGGTCATCAAATCACATAACTCATATAATACAAATCGTCATCGAACGTTAAGCGTGCGGACCCTACGGGTTCGAGAACTATGTAGACATGACCGAGACATATCTCCGGTCAATAACCAATAGCAGAACCTGGATGCTCATATTGGCTCCTACATATTCTACGAAGTCTTTATCGGTCAAACCGCATAACAACATACGTCGTTCCTTTTGTCATCGGTATGTTACTTGCCTGAGATTCGATCGTCGGTATCATCATACCTTGTTCAATCTCGTTACCAGAAAGTCTCTTTACTCGTTCCATAATGCATCATCCTGCAACTAACTCATTAGTCACATTGCTTGCAAGGCTTATAGTGATGTGCATTACCGAGAGGGCCCAAAGATACCTCTCCGAAACTCGGAGTGACAAATCCTAATCTCGATCTATGCCAACTCAACAAACACCATCGGAGACACCTGTAGAGCATCTTTATAATCACCCAGTTACGTTGTGACGTTTGATAGCACACTAAGTGTTCCGCCGGTATTCGGGAGCTGCATAATCTCATAGTCATAGGAACATGTATAAGTCATGAAGAAAGCAATAGCAATAAACTAAACGATCATAGTGCTAAGCTAACGAATGGGTCTTGTCCATCACATCATTCTCTAATGATGTGATCCCGTTCATCAAATGACAACACATGTTTATGGCTAGGAAACTTAACCATCTTTGATTAACGAGCTAGTCAAGTAGAGGCATACTAGGGACACTCTGTTTGTCTATGTATTCACACATGTACTAAGTTTCTAGTTATTACAATTCAAGCATGAATAATAAACATTTATCATGAAATAAGGAAATAAATAATAACTTTATTATTGCCTCTAGGGCATATTTCCTTCAGAAGCAGTACCCTAACAGGGACTTGGCTCCATGGCAGCACACAAACAAGTAGATTTAGTTTTTGCCTTTTTAATTTAGCTCTTCGTTCGGCCGCTGGCAGTTCCTAGTAACCCTTTTCGAAAAGGTGCATAGACCTAGAGTATTTCTAACCTAATTAAATACTTGTTTTGAAAGCACGGTCCTTGTGATCTAATCTACAAACACTACTTCCCGTATTGATGAATGCTAGTAGTCCAGCTAGCACTACTTCGGGCAACGATCAAAGTTCGATCGATGTTCCTTTATTTGCTTCGGTCCTCCACAATCATTGCCGTCCAGGTTTTTTTTCTTAGCTATTTGTTTAGCACATAAATTATTATACAGAGAATATTTTCTGTTCTTTTGTGCTGCATTATTTTTGCATAGAAATTTTTTCGACCCTCGTACATAGCGTCGATCTGACAAGTCTCTCGCTGTCACCTCGGCATGTCGACCAATGTCGATATTGACCTCGCGCCAGATAATCAACCTTGACTACGTCACGCCGCCACCTCGGCAATCCGACATCATCGTCTAGCCTGCGCTGATCACGCCAGACCAATATCAGCGCAGTCACAGGGAGATTTGATTTTTCTTTTCTCTATTATTTAATTAAGTTTGGAGGCCGTCTACACTTTCGCTAATGGTCTCACTTTCATGTGCTTCCCTGGTCCAATTAGCACTACCAACTGCTTCACGTCCATCAAGATTGGATTGATGCAACAAGCAGCTTACGTGGTACCTTCCATATGAAGTTGTATGACTACTTTGGGGCGGCTTTTTCACAACAATTGCTACATGCGGATCAGGCCGACAGCCACCGCACCGACCGACACCTCCGCACAATGAGTTCGGATCATACCAGGCCGATGTAGTCGTCCCGCGCATGGCGGCCTGCACCGACATCTCCGGGCTGCCACTTCGTCGAACTGATCTTGGCGCCCAGGCCAAACTTACCTGATTAATTATGCATTTTTTTCTTTTTCAATTATTATTGTTTCTTGCTCGCATAGTTTTATGCGTGCAGGTAATGAATTTCGACTGCGTCACATGGTCAATTCGGTGTGCCGATGTCATCGTCCCGCCTCCGATGACCAAATTACTGCGGGCTTCACCTCGCCACAACGTCCATGCTGTGTCGCCACTTCGGAGTGCCGAGCTCCCCGCTCGGCCACCTCGGGACCAGCCTGGGGGCTGGAACCTTGTCCCGCACCAAGCTCGGACCACGTCATCAATGCCGAACACATTAACTAGCTAAGTCGCTTTCATGCTCAAAGTTTTAAATTTTTAAATTGTGTTCGGTTCGACCGAACTCACATACGTTGTTTGTTAAAAGAAACTCCCTTTGCCCATGTTAACTGGGGGCTGTTAAAATTCATATGAGCCGTTTTATAGTAAATGTGTTTTCTTCTTGGTCGTTGCAAAGTCTTTTTCTACCACTCCTTTTTCGACTCGAGTGTATGGTCAATAGCCGGATAGCCTGGCTTCTCTCTAAAGCCGCTCGAGTTTAGTTCGCTAAACTGGCCTCGGAGAAGCACTCCGCCTTTGGGATAAGGAGGTTGAAGCCGAAGCTGACCTACTTGCAGTTTAGAGATCAGATGTGTCATGTTAAAGCACGACAGAAGCACAAAAAGCTTTAAGACCAATTTTCGGATTGGCACCAAAAACTTGATTTAGTTCGGGCGTAAAGTTTTTACTGAAGTTTTTTGGTTTTCCAAGCCTATGGCACTTTCAACCTATTTGTGTGTCTCCAGCATAAGTCTGCAGTACAAACACCGGACACCATTCACTACTAGGAAAAGGCCTGCTAGTGGCGCACCTGTTTTGCCTACTAATGGCGCACCACAGGTGCGTCACTAGCATCACGCCATTAGAATTTTTTACTAATGGCACACCACAAGTGCGCCATTAGTATCTGGTATACTAATGGCGCACCAGGCAGTGCGCCATTAGTACATCACACGGTGCGCCATTACTATATGACTTAGTAATGGCGCACCACATAGAAGTGCGCCATTACTAACATTTTTTTAAATCAGAAATATTTTTTCAAATTTTTTTATTTTGTTTTTTTCTTAATCTCAGGTCACTATGGCTTAATCTCGGGTCAATATGCTTAATCTCAAGTCAAATCGCACTCCGTGGTCAAACTTCCCGAAAGGTCACCCATCCTCACACTAACTTCAGAGTTCTATCCAACCCCAGCACCAGCTCACTTAACAGGCACTTGTTGATATATCTAGCATATCAATCCTATTAAACCTTGTTGATGTCTAAGACTTTGTTCATGTTCATGCGTGTGATGAAATTTTGAAAATATATTTCAAACTTCCCAGTCATATTACGTATCCTATTTTAAAAAAAATTCAAAAAAAAAGTTTTTTTGAAACCAAATTTTTTTCTGTTACTAGTGGCGCACCTAGCAAATGGTGCGCCACTAGTAAATTTGAATTTTTTTTCATTTTTCCCCCTCTAGATCTTAAAAGCCCCGTATCTTTCGTTCTGTTAGTTTTTGGGGATTTTGAAGATGTCGAACAGGGTTCCCCCGGTTCAATTCATATGTAACTTTTCGAGTAGATGATTTTTCATATAAAAAACTTTTTAATCCGAGTTCGTATGCAAAAGCTATGCCCATTTTACAAATTCCAAAGAGATTTTGCAAATAAAGTCAAAATTGATATTTGTAAATTTTCCCAACAACTAGACCACATATCACATGGGAAACTTAATTTTTTTTATTTTTTTGACATTTCCATCATTTTCTTTCATATTTTCTAAGACTGAAAAGGCGGTCCACAGGGGGGGAGGTGCATTCGGTGGAATTTTTGGGCAAAGTTAGTAATGGCGCACCGTGGGTGTGGTGCGGTGCGCCATTACTAACTTTGAAAAAAATTATAAAAAAATTTGTTAGTAGTGGCGCACCGAGGGTGTGGTGCGCCATTACTAGTTAAAACTAGTAATGGTGCACTGTCCCCTGGTCCGCCATTACTAGTTTTGACAAAAAATAAAAATAAAATTGTTAGTAGTGGCGCACCGAGGGTGTGGTGCGCCATTACTAGTTAAACTAGTAATGGCGCACTATCCCCTGGTGCGCCATTACTATTTTTGAAAAAAAAATTGTTAGTAGTGGCGCACCGTGGATGTGGTGCGCCATTAGTATTTGGACACTAATGGCGTACCAACACATGGTGCACCATTAGTATATAGTAGTGGCGCACCACATGTGTGGTGCGCCATTAGTGTCCATATTATCTATAACCCTTTTCCTAGTAGTGTTTAAAGCTTCGGCAATATCAAAGAGGGGCTGCGGCTAGAGCCGAACCCACCAAAAGCCAAGGTATTCCATGGACTCCTCGGCATAACATTCTCGGATACCGCTTTATATGCATCGGTTTCGAATTGTGTCTTCGGTCAATAGTTGGGTTGCCCGGCTCCTGTGCTTGCCTCCTACGTTTCGCTTTGTTCGGCTCGGTGTGCAAAGGGAGAACCACTTCGATTGTGCTTCCACCTCGAATGGTTAAGAACCTCAGTGGAGAAAGCCGAAAACTGACTGTCACAATGGGCGTAAACTGGTCAGCGATCCGATCACGGTATCAAACTATAGATCGATACCGATTACCCCATGTTAAATGATGGGCCTTTCATAACATTGACCGAAGTGTTAAGTGTTAATGGCTAGACTTCGGTCGGTGCCGAACACTAACCGGGGGCTCGTAGCTAGCTTCCCATTTTAAAGCTCCTATGACTAAGTGAAAGCTATAAAGCCTGCATATCTGATTGCCTTGTTTCCGCTAACACAACCACCTTCGGGCACCGAGACATCGGCTAAGGGTTGTTTTGTTATTGCGGAAACACCCTACGTAGCATCTACAAGGGGGTGGAATCCGACGATGGGCCACTTTCAACTTATAAACGGTTGCAACGGAGTCAAAATAAACATATCATCAGCGTTTGTATTAAATATTCGAGGGCTGCCTTCCATAATCATGGTTATAAAGCCATAAATATGCATCAATTTGACTTAAGATTTTGGCCAAGATGGGTTGTCTGGCTCCTGTGCATACCCCTACGTTCCCGATTGTTTGGCTAGGCGGTAAAGGGAGCACCTCTGTGATTGTTACTACCGGGTCATCCGAGTCAGTACCTCAGACTGGGTGAAGCCAAAAGCTAGCGATCTTAAAGGATATAATTGGTCGGCAACGACGGGAGTGAACATTTAGGTTCGCTAAAGACCACATAGTTCGGGAACTTTCCTCAAACTGAATCCTCAATATTTTTCTCCCGCATTGATCGGAGGTGAGGTTTCATGATCATGGTTGGCATGACAACCCAAAGAAAGGAACCAATAGCGGGACTATTTTCTTTGGAAGATGTTTCTTACATTAAATAGTAATATAACATTCTCTCTGCATACCTTTGTTTATAAAACCGTATGGCCGGATTGCCTTGTTTGTCATAAATCTTTGCCCTCATAAAGGCTTTATAAAGTGGGACATACACTCCCCGGCTACTGGCCGAGGAGGTTGAAGCCGATGGTCGGTCAACAAAGTTTTGTACAGTGCGGATCCGAGCATTAATGATGTAGCGTACTTGGATACATAGAATCATTACACATACTTTGTGATTTTACTCCAGATATCGATCCTTAATTGGGTCACTCGTGCCCACATTAAGGCTCTGGGGCTACTGGGCTTCGGGCTTATCATTTACTAATAATAAAGGGCCACATCGAACCCCTGATCTGGTGCTGTCACCCGACCAGTGTCTCGGGGGCTACTGCATTGCCTATTCAATACAGAAAATTCAAAGTGTTCAGCTTGACCAAACTATGGGCAAATGCATCTTCGGATAACAATAGGAACTATCTGTTGGAAATATGCCCTAGAGGCAATAATAAAATGGTTATTATTAAATTTCCTTGTTCATGATAATTGTCTATTGTTCATGCTATAATTGTATTAACCGGAAACCGTAATACATGTGTGAATACATAGATCATAATATGTCTCTAGTAAGCCTCTAGTTAAGTAGCTCGTTGATCAATAGATGGTCATGGTTACCTGACCATGGACATTGGATGTCGTTGATAACGGGATCACATCATTAGGAGAATGATGTGATGGACAAGACCCAATCTTAAGCATAGCACAAGATCGTGTAGTTCGTTTGCTAAAGCTTTTCAAATGTCAAGTATCATTTCCTTAGACCATGAGATTGTGCAACTCCCGGATACCGTAGGAATGCTTTGGGTGTGCCAAACATCACAACGTAACTGGGTGGCTATAAAGGTGCACTACAGGTATCTCCAAAAGTATATGTTCGGTTGGCACGAATCGAGACTGGGATCTGTCACTCCGTATGACGGAGAGGTATCTCTGGGCCCACCCGGTACATCATCATAACGAGCTCAATGTGACTAAGGAGTTAGCCACGGGATCATGCGTTATGCAACGAGTAAAGAGACTTGCTGGTAACGAGATTGAACGAGGTATAGAGATACTGACGATCGAATCTCGGGCAAGTAACATACCGATGGACAAAGGGAATTGTATACGGGATTGATTGAATCCTCGACATCATGGTTCGTCCGATGAGATCATCGTGGAACATGTGGGAACCAACATGGGTATCCACATCCCGCTATTGGTTATTGGCCGGAGAGATGTCTCGGTCATGTCTGCATGGTTCCCGAACTCGTAGGGTCTACACACTTAAGGTTCGGTGACGTTAGAGTTGTTATGGGAAATAGTATGTGGTTACCGAAGGTTGTTCGGAGTCTCGGATGAGATCCCGGACGTCACGAGGAGTTCCAGAATGGTACGGAGGTGAAGAATTATATATGGGAAGTCCAGTTTCAGTCGCTAGAATGGTTTCGGGGGTTATCGGTATTGTACCGGGACCTCCGAAAGGTGTCCAGCGGTCCACCGGGTGGGGCCACCTGCCTCGGCGGACTTAATGGGCAAAACAAGGGTGGGAACCACCCCCTAGTGGGCTGGTGCGCCCCCCCAAGGGCCCAAGGCGCCTAGGGTTTGGAAACCCTAGGGGAGGGGGCGCCTCCACCTTGCTTGGGGGGCAAGTTTCCCCCTCCTGGCCACCGCCCCTCCCATCCAGATGGATCTAGGGGGGCGGCCCCCTCTCCCCTTCCCCCTATAAATAGTGGGGGGTGGGAGGGCTGCAGCACCCCTTCCCTGGCGCAGCCCCTCCCTCCTCCAACTCCTCCTCCTCCTCCGTAGTGCTCAGCGAAGCCCTGCCGGAGAACCACGAGCTCCACCGCCACCACGCCATCGTGCAGCCGGAGTTCTCCCTCGACTTCTCCTCTCCCTTTGCTGGATCAAGAAGGAGGAGACGTCCCCGGGATGTACGTGTGTTGAACACGGAGGCGCCATCCGTTCGGCGCTTGGATCGAATCTTCCGTGATTTGAATCGCCGCGAGTACGACTCCATCAATCGCGTTCTTCTAACGCTTCCGCTTAGCGATCTTCAAGGGTATGAAGATGCACTCCCTCTCTCTTGTTGATAGTATCTCCTAGATTGATCTTGGTGACACGTAGGAAAATTTTGAATTATAACTACGTTCCCCAACAGTGGCATCATGAGCCAGGTCTATGCGTAGATTCTATGCACGAGTAGAACACAAAGTAGTTGTGGGCGATGATTTGTTCAATTTGCTTACCGTTACTAGTCTTATCTTGATTCAGTGGAATTTTGGGATGAAGCGGCCCGGACCAACCTTACACGTACTCTTACGTGACACTGGTTCCACCGACAGACATGCGCTTGATGCATAAGGTGGCTAGCGGGTGTCTGTCTCTCCCACTTTAGTCGGATTGGATACGATGAAGAGGGTACTTATGAAGGGTAAATAGCAATTGGCATATCACCGTTGTGGTTTTTGCGTAGGTAAGAAATGTTCTTTATGGAAACCCATAGAAGCCACGTAAAACATGCAACAACAATTAGAGGGCGTCTAATTTGTTTTTGCAGGGTATGCTATGTGATGTGATATGGCCAAAAGGATGTGATGAATTATATATATGTGGTGTATGAGATTGATCATGTTCTTGTAATAGGAATCACGACTTGCATGTCGATGAGTATGACAACCGGCAGGAGCCATAGGAGTTGTCTTAATTTATTGTATGACCTGCGAGTCAATGTAAACTCCATGTAATTACTTTACTTTATTGCTAACCGTTAGCCATAGTAGTAGAAGTAATAGTTGGCAAGACAACTTCATGAAGACACGATGATGGAGATCATGTTGTCATGCCAGTGTGAAGGTGGTCATGCCGCGCCTCGAAGATGGAGATCAAAGGCGCAAGATGATATTGGCCATATCATGTCACTTTATGATTTGCATGTGATGTTTGTCATGTTTACATCTTATTTTCTTAGAATGACGGTAGCATTAAATAAGATGATCCCTCACTAAAATTTCAAGAAAAGTGTTCCCCCTAACTGTGCACCGTTGCGAAGGTTTGTTGTTTCAAAGCACCACGTGATGATCGGGTGTGATAGATTCTAACGTTCGCATACAATGGGTGTAAGCCAGATTTACACATGCGAAACACTTAGGTTGACTTGACGAGCCTAGCATGTACATACATGGCCTCGGAACACAAGAGACCGAAAGGTCGAACATGAGTCGTATAGTAGATGCGATCAACATGGAGATGTTCACCGTTGATGACTAGTCTATCTCACGTGATGATCGGACACGGCCTAGTCGATTCGGATCATGTATCACTTAGATGACTAGAGGGATGTCTATCTGAGTGGGAGTTCATTAAATAATTTGATTAGATGAACTTAATTATCATGAACATAGTCTAAATTGTCTTTGCAAATTATGTTGTGGATTAATAGCTCGCGCGTTAGCTCCCTGTTTTAATGCGTTCCTAGAGAAAGACTAAGTTGAAAGATATTGTAAGAAATTATGCGGACTAGGGCCGTAGTCTGAGGATTGTCCTCACTGCTACACAGAAGGCTTCTATCCTTGGTGCACCGCTCGGTGTGCCAACCCCTCTGGCGTCGTCTCTGGATGTTGTGAACATCTGGCAGACACGTTCTGATGACTACCTGATAGTTTAGTGCGCCATGCTTTACGGCTTAGAGTCGGGGCTCCAAAAGCATTTTGAACGCCATGGAACATATGAGATGTTCCAAGAGCTGAAATTGGTATTTCAGGCTCATGCCCGTGTTGAGAGGTTTGAGACCTCTGACAAGATCTTTGCCTACAAGATGGGGAGAATAGCTCAACCAGTGAGCATGTGCCCATAATGTCTAGGTACTTCAGTCGCTTGAATCAAGTGGGAGTTAATCTTCCAGATAAGAGAGTGATTGACAAAAGTTCTCCAGTAACTATCACCAAGCTGCTAGAGTTTCGTGATGAACTATAACATGCAAGGGAAGATGATCCCGGAGCTGTTTGTCGTGCTTAAGGCCGTAAAGGTAGAAATCAAGAAGGAGCATCAAGTGTTGATGGTTAACAAGATCACTGGTTTCAATGAAGGGCAAGGGCAAGAAGGGAAACTTCATGAATGGCAAGCCAGTTGCCGCTCTAGTGAAGAAACCCAAGAACCCAAACCCGAGACGAAGTGCTTCTATTAGGGGAACGGTCACTGGTAGTGGAACTGCCTCAAATACTTGGTAGATAAGAAGGCTGGCAAGTTCAACAAAAGTATATTTGATATATGTGTTTACCTTACTAGTACTCCTAGTAGCACCTGGGTATTAGATACCGGTTCAGTTGCTAAGATTGGTAACTCAAAACAAAAGCTGTGGAATAAACGGAGACTAGCTAAGGGCGAGGTGATGATGTATGTTGGAAGTGTTTCCAAAGATGATATGATCACCATCGCACGCTCCCTCTACATTCGGGATTAATGTTGAACCCAAATAAATGTTGTTTGCATTGGTGTTTGCGTTGAGCATGAACATGATTAGATCATGTTTATTGCAATACGATTATTCATTTAAGTCAGAGAATAATGGTTATTCTGTTTACATGAATAATACCTTCTATGGTCATGCACCAAATGTGAATGGTTTATTGAATCTCGGCCGTAGTGATACACATGTTCATAACATTGATGCCAAAAGATGTAGAGTTGATAATGATAGTACCACTTTCTTGTGGCACCGCCGCTTAGGACATATTGGTGTAAAGCGCATAAAGAACCTCCATGCTAATGGACTTTTGGAGTCACTTGATTTTGAATCACTTGACACATGCGAACCATGCCTCATTGGCAAGATGACTAAAACCCCGTTTTCTTTGTAACAATGGAACAGACAAGTGACTTGTTGGAAATCACACATTCTGATGTGTGCGGTCCAATGCGTGCTAACGCACGTAGCGGATATCGTTATTTTCTCACCTTCACCGATGAATTGAGTAGATATGGGTATATTTACTTAATTAAGCATGAAGTCTGAAACATTTGAAAAGTTCAAGCAATTTCAGAGTGAAGTTGAGAATCGTCATAACAAGAAGATCAAGTTCCTACGATCTGATCATGGGGAGAGTATCTGAGTTATGAGTTTGGAAATCACTAAATACAAGGTGGAATTGTTTCACAGTTGACGCCACCTGGAACACCATAGCGTAATGGTGTGTCTGAACGTCGTAATCGCGCCCTATTGGATATGGTGCGATCTATGATGTCTCTTACCGATCTACCACTATCATTTTGGGGTTATGCATTAGAGACAACTACATTCACTTTAAATAGGGCACCATCTAAGTACGTGGAGACGACACCGTATGAACTATGGTTTGGCAAGAAACCTAAGTTGTTGTTTCTTAAGGTTTAGGGGTGCAATGCCTATGTCGATAGGCTTCGGCCAGAAAAGCTCGAACCCAAAGCGGAAAATTGTGTCTTCATAGAATACCCAAACAAGATGATTGGGTATACCTTCTATCTCAGATCTTAGGGCAAAATGTTTGTTGCTATGAATAGGTCCTTTCTCGAGAAAGAGTTTCTCTCGAAAGAATTGAGTGGGAGGAAGATAGAACTTGACGAAGTTGCCGAACCTTCACTTCAACCAGAGAGTAGCGCAGCACAGAAAGATGTTTTCTGTGGCACCTACCTCAGTTGAAGAGAAAGCTAATGATGATGATCTTGGAGCTTCAGATCAAGTTACTATCGAACCTCGTAGGTCGATAAGGGTGTGTACAACTTCTGAGTGGTAACCCTGTCTTAAAGGTCATGTTGTTGGACAACGACGAACCTATGAGCTATGGAGAAGCGATGGTGGGCCCGGATTACAACAAATGGCTAGGAGCCATGAAATCTGAGATAGGATCCATGTGTGAGAACAAAGTATGGACTTTGGTGGACTTGCCCGATGATCGGCAAGGCATTGAGAATAAATGGATCTTTAAGAAGAAGACAGACGCTGGTGGTAATGTCACCATTTATGAAGCTCGACTTGTCTCAAAGAAGTTTCCCACAAGTTCAAGGAGTTGACTGTGATGAGACTTTCTCAATCATAGCGATGCTAAAGTCTGTTAAAATTATGTTAGCAGTTGCTGCATTTTCATTTACGAAATCTGGCAGATGGATGTCAAAACAAAGTTTCCTTGATGGTTTCCGTGAAGAAAGGCTATATGTGATACAATCAGAAGGTTTTCTCACTCCTAAGGATGCTAAAAGGTATGCAAACTCCAGCGATCCTTCTATGGACTGGAGCAAGCATCTCGGAGTTGGAACATACGCTTTGATGAGGTGATCAAAGCATTTGTGTTTTATACGAAGTTTGCAAGAAACTTGTATTTGCAAGAAAGTGAGTGGGAGCACTACACCATTTCTGATAGGTATATGTGGATGACATATTGTTGATCGGAAATGATGTAGAATTTCTGGAAAGCATAAAGGGTTGTTTGAATGGATTTTTTCAAAGGAAGACATGTGTGAAACTGCTTACATATTGGTTATCAAGATCTATAGAGATAGATCAAGATGCCTAATAAGACTTTCACAGAGCACTTGCCTTGACATGATCTTGAAGGAGTTCAAGATGGATCAGTCAAAGAAGAAGTTCTTGCCTGAGTTGTAAGGTGTGAAGTTAAGACTTGATTCTCGACCACGGCAGAAGAAAGAGAAAGGATGAAGGTCGTCCCCTATGCCTTAGCCATAGGCTGTATACGATATGCCATGCCATGTACCGCACCTGATATGTGCCTTGCCACGTGTCTGGCAAGGGGTACAAGGGTAATCCAGGAATGGATCATTGGACAACGGTCAAAATTGTCCTTAGAGGAATAAGGAAATGTTTCTCAGTTTTGGAGGTGATAAAGAGTTCGGCGTAAAGGGTTACGTCGATGCAAGCTTTAACACCTATTCGGATGACTCTGAGTAGCAAACGGATACGTATAGTGGAGCAACCATTTAGAATAGCTCCAAGTGAGCGTAGTAGCAACATCTACAATATGAAATAGAGATTTGCGAAGAACACACAGATCTGAATGTTCCAGACCCGTTGACTAAAACCTCTCTCGTCAGCATAACATGATCAAACCCTAGTACTCATTGAGTGTTAATCACATGGTGATGTGAACTAGATTATTGACTCTAGTAAACTCTTTGGGTGTTGGTCACATAGCGATGTGAACTATGAGTGTTAATCACATCGCAATGTGAACTATATTATTGACTCTAGTGCAAGTGGGAGACTGTTGGAAATATGCCCTAGAGGCAATAATAAAATGCTTATTATTATATTTCCTTGTTCTTGATAATTTTCTACATGCTATAATTGTATTAACCGGAAACCATAATATGTCCCTAGTAAGCCTCTAGTTAACTAGCTCGTTGATCAATAGATGGTCATGGTTTCCTGACCATGGACATTGGATGTCGTTGATAACTGGATCACATCATTAGGAGAATGATGTGATGGACAAGACCCAATCTTAAGCGTAGCACAAGATCGTGTAGTTCGTTTGGTAAAGCTTTTCAAATGTCAAGTATCATTTCCTTAGACCATGAGATTGTGCAACTCCCGGATACCGTAGGAATACTTTGGGTGTGCCAAACATCACAACGTAACTGGGTGGCTATAAAGGTGCACTACAGGTATCTCCGAATGTATCTGTTGGGTTGGCATGAATCGAGACTGGGATTTGTCACTCCGTATGATGGAGAGGTATCTCTGGGACCATTCGGTAATGCATCATCATAACGAGCTCAATGTGACTAAGGAGTTAGCCACGAGATCATGCGTTACGGAACGAGTAAAGAGACTTGCCGGTAACGAGATTGAACGAGGTATAGAGATACCGACGATCGAATCTCGGGCAAGTAACATACCGATGGACAAAGGGAATCGTACACGGGATTGATTGAATCCTCGACATCGTGGTTCATCCGATGAGATCATCGTGGAACATGTGGAACCAACATGGGTATCCAGATCGCGCTGTTTTTATTGGCCGGAGAGATGTCTCGGTCATGTCTGCATGGTTCCTGAACCCGTAGGGTCTACACACTTAAGGTTCGGTGACGCTAGAGTTGTTATGGGAAATAGTATGTGGTTACCGAAGGTTGTTCGGAGTCCCAGCTAAGATCCCGGACCTCACGAGGAGTTCCAGAATGGTCCGGAGGTGAAGAATTATATATGGGAAGTCCAGTTTCAGTCGCCGGATTGGTTTCGGGGGTTATCGGTATTGTACCGGGACCACCGAAAGGTGTCCGGGTGTCCACCGGTTGGGCCACCTGCCCCGGGGGACTTAATGGGCTGAACAAGGGTGGGAACCAGCCCCCTAGTGGGCTGGTGCGCCCCCCCAAGTGCCCAAGGCGCCTAGGGTTTGGAAACCCTAGGGGAGGGGGGCGCCTCCACCTTCCTTGGGGGGCAAGATTCCCCCTCTTGGCCACCGCCCCTCCCATCTAGATGGATCTAGGGGGCCTGCCCCCTCTCCCCTTCCCCCTATAAATAGTGGGGGGAGGGCTGCAGCACCCCTTCCCTGGCGCAGCCCCTCCCTCCTCCAACTCCTCCTCCTCCTCCGTAGTGCTCAACGAAGCCCTGCTGGAGAACCACAAGCTCCACCGCCACCACGCCGTCGTGCTGCCGGAGTTGTCCTTCAACTTGTCCTCTCCCCTTGCTGGATCAATAAGGAGTAGACGTCCCCGGGCTATACGTGTGTTGAACGCGGAGGCGCCGTCCGTTCAGTTCTTGGATCAGATCTTCCACGATTTGAATCGCCGCGAGTACGACTCCATCAACCGCGTTCTTCTAACGCTTCCGCTTAGCGATCTTCAAGGGTATGAAGATGCACTCGCTCTCTCTCATTGCTAGTATCTCCTAGATTGATCTTGGTGACACGTAGGAAAATTTTGAATTATTACTACATTCCCCAACACTATCTAGGACCTATCCTGCGTCAAGCTAATATATTACGGTGACGTCTCAAGACCCTCTCTCAAGGGCCCGTCCGCCAATCACTATCTCCTCTAATGTGCATCTCGGATTTTAGGCTGACACACACACCTTGAGGGCTACTGGCTATATATCTCGTCGGTAAATAAATTGCATCAATCAAAAATAAAATCCGCAAACAATCAGCCCAAGCCCGAGGTGGTGCATCACCTCGGAAGCAGTCCGCCATAAAGCTTGGATGCAAGTGGCTGGCTCTATAGAGGGCATTTCCGGCATTAAAGCTTGGCTAAACTCCTTTGACTTTTTCGAGCCAAGGTGATCTATGACACCTCGGATACAGTCTGGCGTTGGACTTCGGATATAGTCCGGCGTTGGAGATCGGATGCAGTCCAGCATTGAAGCTCCGACGCAAGAGGACACCGCCGAATGGGAAAAACTTCAAACCCGAGGTGTGGCGTAAAAAATAACAAGGCATTGATAAAGGCCGATAGCTTAAAGGGGCTCCTCGGATACCCGACGTGTAAACTCTTCGGATTCACTTCGGCGATCCTCAAGATCGAAGATGAGAAGATTTGTTGAACCAGTTTTCAAGACCGACGACCGAAGATGAATAACAGTTCAGAAGAATCGAGGAGCGTCCCCAACTTGAAGACCGGTTCAGGGGGCTACTGACGGTGTCCCGGACTAGGGGGTACTCACCACGTCGTCTCCCGACCAGCTGGATCAGGCCGAGGACCCCCATGGGCCACTTCGGGCAGCCCATGCCGCATACAAGGGAGATCCCACAAGACTTGGCGCACAAGACGAGGACTCTCCTAAACCCTAGGCCTCTGGTGTGTTATATTAACAGAGGCCAGGCTAGTTAATAGACAACATCTAATATTCATGAGAACGATCTCATGGTAGATACATGTACTCTGTACTACACCCCATATGAATATAATCCAAAGCAGGACGTAGGGTTTTACCTCCATCAAGAGGGCCCGAACCTGGGTAAAATCCCGTGTCCATGTTACCATCGCTCCAAGAAACCTAGCTTAGGACCCCTACTATGAGATACACCGGATATAGAACCGACACTAGGTTACCTCAACGAGGATATGCATGTCTGATACGTCTCCGTCGTATCTACTTTCCCAAACACTTTTGCCCTTGTTTTGGACTCTAACTTGCATAATTTGAATGGAACTAACCCGGACTGACGCTGTTTTCAGCAGAATTGCCATGGTGTTATCTTTGTGCAGAAAAAAAAGTTCTCGGAATGACCTGAAACTTCACGGATATTATTTTTGGAAATAATTAAAAATACTGGCGAAAGAATCAAGGCCAGGGGGCCCACACCC
This sequence comes from Aegilops tauschii subsp. strangulata, assembly GCF_002575655.3. Taxonomy (NCBI): domain Eukaryota; kingdom Viridiplantae; phylum Streptophyta; class Magnoliopsida; order Poales; family Poaceae; genus Aegilops; species Aegilops tauschii. The sequence goes on from NC_053035.3 coordinate 468,116,028, forward strand.
TGTCCACGAGGGTGGGAGGCGCGCCCCCCTACCTCGTGGGCCCCCTGGAGCTCCACCGACATCAACTCCAACTCTATATATTCATGTTCGGGGATAAAAAAATCAGAGAGAAAGATTCATCGCGTTTTACGATATGAAACCACCACCAAGCCCTAATCTCTCTCGGGTGGGCTGATCTGGAGTCCGTTCGGGGCTTCGGAGAGGGGAATCTATCGCCATCGTCATCATCAACCATCCTCCATCACCAATTTCATGATGCTCACCGCCGTGCGTGAGTAGTTCCATCGTAGGCTTGTTGGACGGTGATGGGTTGGATGATAATTATCATGTAATCGAGTTAGTTTTGTTAGGGTTTGATCCCTAGTATCCATTGTGTTATGAGATAGATGTTGCTATGACTTTGCTATGCTTAATGCTTGTCACTAGGGCCCGAGTGTCATGATATCAGATCTGAACCTATTATGTTTTTATGAATATATGTGAGTTCTTGATCCTATCTTGCAAGTCTATAGTCACCTACTATGTGTTATCATCCAGCAACCCTGAAGTGACAATAATCGGGACCACTCCTGGTGATGACCGTAGTTTGAGGAGTTCATGTATTCACCATGTGTTAATGCTTTGGTCAGGTACTCTATTAAAAGGAGGCCTTAATATCCCTTAGTTTCCAATAGGACCCCGCTGCCACGGGAGGGTAGGACAAAAGATGTCATGCAAGTTCTTTTCCATAAGCACGTATGACTATATTCGGAATACATCCCTACATTACATTGATGAATTGGAGCTAGTTCTGTGTCACCCTATGTTATGACTGTTCAATGATGAACCAAATCCGGCAAAATTTTCCATCACCGATCCAATGCCTACGAGCTTTTCACATATTGTTCTCCGCTTATTTACTTTTCCGTTGCTACTCTTACAATCACTACAAAACCCAAAAATATTACTTTTGCTACCCTTATCACTACTATCATACTACTTTGCTACTAAATACTTTGCTGCAGATACTAAGTTATCCAGGTGTGGTTGAATTGACAACTCAACTGCTAATACTTGAGAATATTCTTTGGCTCCCCTTGTGTCGAATCAATAAATTTGGGTTGAATACTCTACCCTCGAAAACTGTTGTGATCCCCTATACTTGTGGGTTATCAAGACTATTTTCTGGCGCCGTTGCTGGGGAGCATAGCTCTATACTTTGAGTCACTTGGGATTTATATATGCCGGTCACTATGAAGAACTTGAAAGAGGCGAAAACAAAAATTTATCCCTCAACTACGAGGGGAGGTAAGGAACTGCCATCTAGCTCTACACTTGATTCACCTTCTGTTTTGAGTAAGCTTGGGACACCTAAACCTGCTTCTGCTATTAATTCTTATATGTCGCATGTTATTGATGATGCCACTTCTGCTATGCATGATACTTATGATGAAACTACTTCTATGCTTGATACCACTGTGCCACTTGGTGAATTTCTTGATGAACAACTTGCTAGGGCTAGAGAGAATGAAATTATTGAAACTGATAATATTGATGAAAGTGATGATGAAGACTCTCCCCCTAGATATGAATTGCCTGTTTTGCCTGAGGGCTATGTTATGGATGAAGAAACTGCTAGAGACTTTCTTGCTTGCAATGATAGAAGTGATCTTAAGAAATCATTAGCTAAGCTGAAACAAAAAACTTTCAATGCTAGAATGAAATATGATCCTGCTTATGCTACTTCACCTATCTTTGTTACTGATAAGGATTATGAATTCTCTATTGATCCTGATATAATTACTTTGGTTAAATCTGGTTCTTTTTATGGCCCTGAATCTGAAACTGTTGTGGCACATCTTACTAAATTAAATGATATAGCCACCCTGTTCACTAATGATGAGAAAACTCGCTACTATTATATCCTTAAAATATTTCCGTTCTCATTAAAGGGTGATGCTAAGATATGGTTTAATTCTCTTGATCCTGGTTGTGTGCGTAGTCCCCAGGATATGATTTATTACTTCTCTGCTAAATATTTCCCTGCTCATAAGAAACAAGCTGCTTTAAGGGAAATATATAATTTTGTGCAAATTGAAGAAGAGAGTCTCCCACAAGCTTGGGGGAGGCTTCTCCAATTACTTAATGCTTTGCCTGATCATCCTCTCAAGAAAAATGAAATACTTGATATATTTTATAATGGACTAACCGATGCTTCCAGAGACCACCTGGATAGTTGTGCTAGTTGTGTTTTCAGGGAAAGAACTGTTGATCAAGCTGAAATCTATTGAATAATATGTTGACCAATGAAAATAATTGGACACTTCCTGAACCAACTCCGAAGAAAAGGGGTATTCTATTTCTCAGTCATGAAGATATGCAAGAGGCAAAGAAATCTATGAAGGAAAAAGGTATAAAAGCTGAAGATGTTAAGAATTTACCTCCTGTTGAAGAAATACATGGTCTTAATTTACCGCCTGTTGAAGAAACACATGGTCTTGATAACCGGACACAGGTAGTAAAGGTAAACTCTCTCTATAGATATGATAAAGCTGAAATCCCTCCTACTAAGTTTGCTAGCCAATGTTTGGATGAGTTTGATAATTTTATGGTTAAGCAAGAAAACTTCAATGCTTATTTTGGTAGAGAATTAAAACGCAATGCTTATATGATTGAACACTCGAGTGATTATATGTCTAGAGTTAGAGGTAAACTTAAACACATTAGTAAACATGCTTCTATGGTTACCACTCAAGTAGAACAAGTACTTAAGGCTCGGAATGATTTGCTCAATGAATTGAATAGTAAGAATAATGACTTGGCTGTTAGAGTTGCAACTAGAGGGGGTAAAGTGACTCAGGAACCTTTGTATCCTGAAGGTCACCCTAAGAGAATTGAGCAGGATTCTCAGAGAAATAATACTGATGCACCTAGTCTTTCTAAGAAGAAGAAAAAGAAAAATGATAGGACTTTGCATGCTTCTAGTGAACCTGTTGTTGACCCACCTGAGAATCCCAATGATATTTCTATTTCTGATGCTGAAACACAATCTGGAAATGAACATGAACCTAGTGATAATGTCAATGAAGATGTTCATGTTGATGCTCAATTTAGCAATGATAATGATGTAGAAATTGAACCTGCTGTTGATCTTGATAACCCACAATCAAAGAATCAACGTTATGATAAGAGAGACTTTGTTGCTAGGAAGCACGGTAAAGAAAGAGAACCATGGGTTCAGAAACGCATGCCTTTTCCTCCCAAACCATCCAAGAAAAAGGATGACGAGGATTTTGAGCGCTTTGCTGAAATGATTAGACCTATCTTTTTGCGTATGCGTTTAACTGATATGCTCAAAATGAATCCTTATGCTAAGTACATGAAAGAAATTGTTACTAATAAAAGAAAGATACCAGAAGCTGAAATTTCCACCATGCTTGCTAATTATACTTTTAAGGGTGGAATACCAAAGAAGTTAGGAGATCCAGGAGTACCCACTATACCATGCTCCATTAAAAGAAATTATGTTAAAACTGCTTTATGTGATCTTGGAGCCGGTGTTAGTGTTATGCCTCTCTCTTTATATCGTAGACTTGATTTGAATAAGTTGACACCTACTGAAATATCTTTGCAAATGGCTGATAAATCAACTGCTATACATGTCGATATTTGTGAGGATGTGCCTGTTGTGGTTGCAAACGTTACTATTTAACGGACTTTGTTATTCTTGATATTCCCGAGGACGATAGTATGTCTATTATTTTTGGAAGACCTTTTTTGAATACTGCAGGGGATGTTATTGATTGCAACAAAGGCAATGTCACTTTCATGTTAATGGCATTGAGCATACGGTACACTTTCCGAGGAAACAATCTCAAGTTCATAGTATAAACTCTATTGGAAAATTTCCATCGATTATTTTTGGAGGTTTTGAATTTCTTCTTCCTACTGTCAAGAAGAAATATAATATTCTTATTATTGGGCACATCCATATCCCCGTTGAGGTAACATAGTGTTATTCGAAATTTCACCGGTTCCATGTTATTCGGAATGAGTTTGTTAACAAGACTTAATCAACCTTGTTAGTCGATTCCTTTTGATGAGCATGAGATGGATGAAGTTAGAAAGCACAACCTTCTGTACCCCCTTTTACTTTCTGTTATTTAGTTGAAATAAAGTAAAATTAGTATTTTCTGTCAGTTTTCTGAATTATTCGTGCAATAAAAAATACCCCGAAAATAAAAGTTCTCCAAATGCCCCGAAATTGAAATATGATTTTTTCTGGAATATTTGAGAATATCTGGCACTGAGAACACAGCAGGGGAGCAAGCACCTGGCCACGAGGGTCTAGGGCGCGCCCCCTGCCTCATGGGCCCACGGTGGCACCCCTCCATTTATTCCTGCACCCACACACTCCTTCTTCCTCCCAAAAAAATCACCAACCAGCTCAAGCACGAGTTCTCGCTCATTTTGCTGCGATTTTCGATCTCCTTGCTCAAAGCACCTCTCATAAAACTGCTTTGGGGGATTGTTCCTTGGTTTGTGACTCCTCCAATGGTCCAATTAGTTTTTGTTCTAGTGCTTTATTCATTGCAAATTTGCGTTGCCTAGGTGACCATGTTCTTGAGCTTGCATGTCAAATTTATATGGTTCCAAGTAGTTCTAATGCATGATATAGTCTCTATGCACATGAGGGGGTAGTTGCTATCAATTTTGCTAAGCTTGGTCGCTTTTATTTGAAGTTACTAAAAATTTCAAAAAATTTCAGAAAATGATGAAGAGATTTTTGAGGGGTTCTTCGAGCCGAAGCTCGAAGGATAAGCAAAGTGAAGAAGAAGAGAGGCCCAAGTATAATCTCCCTCGCACCGCGGAAGTCCGGTCGTGTGAATGGCCTTGTGATGATTTCTTGAAAGTAGCCGGGATTTATGATGATTTCTATGAGTTGGCTGAGAATGCAGGCCTCACCGACTTCCTCCGCGACCAACGTGAACAGTATCTCCTACTCACTAATATTTTTGGGCAAAATTCTCATTTCCATTCTAGGAAGTCTCGACCTTTGGTGGATTTCTATTTATATGATGAGTATAAGGAGATGCCCCTCTCTGAATTTTCTGAGGTTTGTAAGTTGCCTTTTCCAGGCAGCGTAGAGGAACCACATCGTGACGATGTGAAGGGGTTTATTGATACAATTCCTGTAGGGGAAACTAGGAAAGTTTCCGATGCAAGAATCACTAGCATACATTTTCCTGTTTTACGTTACTTTGCATTATTTGCTAGTAGATGCTTAAAGTGTCGCGGAAACTGTGGCAACCTAAGTGCCCCTGATATTGTTATTTTGTGCCATGCCTTGTTTCGTGATGACTCATTCAGTATGGGCGCTATTGTTGCAAAGCGGTTAAATCTTAACCGTACTAAGGGCCCCATCTTGGGAGGCATCTTCGCCTCGCGCCTCGCTGCATACTTTAACATACCTATTAGGCATTATGAGAAAGAAGAAAAGTTGTTGCCTACTGTTTTTCTAGATTACAAGAGTATGGTTGCACATGATTTCATTGTTAAGAACAGGAAAAAGGAGCTTAACTATAGACTATTATTTGATAAAAATCACCCTGAGACTATTACCTTGCCTGCTCCTTCCTTGTTTGATTTATCTGCAGGTGAGTACCTTGTTCCGTTGGAGGCCATTCACGCCTACCGGAACCCCACATCAGCTACAGAGCCAGATCCAAAACCAAAATTTGTTCCCCCACGGCAGTCTGTTTACCAGTGGGATCCGGAGGAGGTTGCCAACCAGTGGCAACCCGAGGCTTCATCTCAGTACGACCCCAGTTACAACTTCGGATATCCGCCAGGCCAGCCGTGGCAATAGACCAACTTAGGCCAAAAGCCTAAGCTTGGGGGAGTACGTATTTCTCACCGACATTACATTTATGTTCACACGCTCATGCTAGATGTTGGTGCTCATACTCTTTCATTGTAATATCCATGCTTGTTTATTTTCCTTTTTATGATTTCTTCTTGTGTGTTTGAAAAACCTTAAGAAAACCAAAAAAAATATTAGTAGTAGCTTTTAGTTAGTTACATTCCTTGTCTGTAGTAGTAATAATTAAAAGAAAACCCAAAAAGATTTCCGGTTTCTTTTGCTTGTTGGGAGCTTTCCCGTGTAAATAGTTTTATTTCTTTTCTTTTCTTTGGGGGTCGAGAGGAGAGGACCATAATGAAAATGTTGAAGAGGCTCTTATATGCATTATTGTTGATTTAACCAGGAGCCCATATTGCCTTGTCTTCTCCTGTTTATTGAATGCTTGCAGATTCCAGCTTAGTCCAATGCACATGCACTATTATTATTTTACACACCATTCGGTCGTGCAAGGGAAAGGCAATAATGACGACATATGATGGACTGATCGAGATAAGAGAAGCTAGTATGAACTCGACCTCTCTTGTTTTTGTAAATATGATTAGTTCATCATTCCTGATTCAGCCTATTATGAATAAACATGTTTGCAATGACAATTAGAGATTATAGTTGCTTATGCCATGCTTTATTAGCTAGGAGTTTATAATGGTTTACCTTGCGTGCCAACATGCTATTAAAATGGTTGTGATGTGGTATAATAGGGTGGTAACCTCCTTTGAATGATTCGAGTGGCTTGACTTGGCACATGTTCACGCATGTAGTTGAAACAAAATCAACATCGCCTCCACGATATTTATGTTCATGGTGGATTATATCCTACTCATGCTTGCACTCAGTGTAAATTAATTTTAATGCATGTTCATGACTGTTGTCGCTCTCTAGTTGGTCGCTTCCCAGTCTTTTTCTAGCCTTCACTTGTACTAAGCGGGAATACTGCTTGTGCATCCAATCCCTTAAACCCCAAAGTTATTCCATATGAGTCCACTATACCTTCCTATATGCGGTATCTACGTGCCGTTCCAAGTAAATTTGTATGTGCCAAACTCCAAACCTTCAAATGAAATTATGTTTTGCATGCTCGAATAGCTCATGTATCAACTAGGGTTGTCTGTATCTTCCATGCTAGGCGGGTTATTCTCAAGAGGAGTGGACTCTGCTCCTCACTCACGAGAAAATGGCTGGTCACTGGGATGCTCAGTCCCATGCTTTATGCAAATCAAATCAAAATAATTGCAAACAAAACTCCCCCGGGACTCTTGTTAGTTGGAGGCACCTGTTGTCGAGCAAGCCATGGATTGATGCTTGTTGGTGGAGGGGGAGTATAAACTTTACCATTCTGTTTGGGAACTGCCTATAATGTGTGTAGCATGGAAGATATCGCCATCTCTCGGTTGTTATGTTGACAATGAAAGTATGCCGCTCAAAATATTATTTATCTCTATTTCAAAATCGAGCTCTGGCACCTCTACAAATCCCTGTTTCCCTCTGCGAAGGGCCTATCTATGTACTTTTATGTTGAGTCATCACCCTCTTATTAAAAAGCACCAGCTGGAGAGCACCGCTGTCATTTGCATCCATTACTATTAATTTATATTGGGTATGACTATGACTGGATCTCTTTCACCATGAATTACAATGTTTAGTCAGTCCTTGATCTTTAAAGGTGCTCTGCATTTATGTTTTGTGGTCTCAGAAAGGGCTAGCGAGATACCATCTTGTTATATCATATCATGATTGTTTTGAGAAAGAGTTGTCATCCGAGATTTATTATTATTGCTCGCTAGTTGATTATGCCATTGACATGAGTAAACATGAGACCTAAGTGTTATTGTGAATATGGTTAGTTCATAATCTTTGCTGGAAACTTGAATGCTGGCTTTACATATTTACAACAACAAGAGCAAACCGAGTTTGTAAAAGTTTTTCTTTATCACTTTCAGTTTATCAACTGAATTGCTTGAGGACAAGCAAAGGTTTAAGCTTGGGGGAGTTGATACGTCTCCGTCGTATCTACTTTTCCAAACACTTTTGCCCTTGTTTTGGACTCTACCTTGCAAGATTTGAATGGAACTAACCCGGACTGATGCTGTTTTCAGCAGAATTGGCGTGGTCTTATCTTTCTGCAGAAACAAAAGTTCTCGGAATGACCTAAAACTTCACGGAGATTATTTTTGGAAATAATAAAAAATACTAGCAAAAGAATCAAGGCCAGGGGGCCCACACCCTGTCCACGAGGGTGGGAGGCGCGCCTGCCCCCCTAGGGCGCGCCCCCTGCCTCGTGGGCCCCCTGGAGCTCCACTGACCTCAACTTCAACTCTATATATTCACGTTCGGGGAGAAAAAATCAGAGAGAAAGATTCATCGCGTTTTACGATACGAAGCCGCTACCAAGCCCTAATCTCTCTCGGGGGGGCTGATCTGGAGTCTGTTCGGGGCTCCGGAGATGGGAATCCATCACCATCGTCATCATCAACCATCCTCCATCACCAATTTCCTGATGCTCACCGTTGTGCGTGAGTAATTCCATCGTAGGCTTGCTGGACGGTGATGGGTTGGATGAGATTTATCATATAATCGTGTTAGTTTTGTTAGGGTTTGATCCCTAGTATCCATTATGTTCTGAGATTGATGTTGCTATGACTTTGCTATGCTTAATGCTTGTCACTAGGGCCCAAGTGCCATGATTTCAAATCTGAACCTATTATGTTTTTATGAATATATGTGAGTTCTTGATCCTATCTTGCAAGTCTATAGTCACCTACTATGTGTTATGATCCGGCAACCCCGAATTGACAATAATCGGGACCACTCCCGGTGATGACCTTAGTTTGAGGAGTTCATGTATTCACCATGTGTTAATGCTTTGGTCCGGTACTCTATTAAAAGGAGGCCTTAATATCCCTTAGTTTCCAATAGGACCCCGCTGCCATGCAGGGTAGGACAAAACATGTCATGCAAGTTCTTTTCCATAAGCACGTATGACTATATTCGGAATACATCCCTACATTACATTGATGAATTGGAGCTAGTTCTGTGTCACCCTATGTTATGACTGTTACATGATGAACCGCATCCGGCATAATTTTCCATCACCGATCCAATGCCTACGAGCTTTTCACATATTGTTCTCCGCTTATTTACTTTTCCGTTTCTACTGTTACAATCACTACGAAACCCAAAAATATTACTTTTGCTACCGTTATCACTACTATCATACTACTTTGCTACTAAATACTTTGCTGCAGATACTAAGTTGTCCAGGTGTGGTTGAATTGACAACTCAACTGCTAATACTTGAGAATATTCTTTGGCTCCCCTTGTGTCGAATCAATAAATTTGGGTTGAATACTCTACCCTCGAAAACGGTTGCGATCCCCTATACTTGTGGGTTATCAATGTCCAAGAATATCATATTTCTTTTTTACAGTAGGAAGAGGGAATTCAAAACCTCCAATAGTAATAGTTGAAAATTTTCCAATAGAATTGATACTATGAACTTGAGGTTGTTTCTTCGGAAAGTGTACTGTATGCTCATTACCATTAACATGAAAAGTGACATTGCCTTTGTTGCAATCAATAACAAACCTTGCACTATTCAAAAAGGGTCTACCAAGGATAATCGACATACTGTCGTCCTCGGGAATATCAAGAATAACAAAGTCCGTTAAGATAGTAACGTTTGCAACCACAACAGGCATGTCCTCACAAATACCGATGGGTATAGCAGTTGATTTATCAGGCATTTGCAAAGAGATTTCAGTAGGTGTCAACTTATTCAATTCAAGTCTATAGTATAAAGAGAAAGGCATAACACTAACACAGGCTCCAAGATCACATAAAGCACTTTTAACATAGTTTCTTTAATGGATCATGGTATAGTTGGTATTCCTGGATCTCCAAGTTTCTTTGGTATTCCACCCTTAAAAGTATATTTAGCAATCATGGTGGAAATTTTAGCTTTCGGTATCTTTATTTTATTCGTAACAATATCTTTCATATACTTAGCATAAGGAGGCATTTTAAGCATATCAGTCAAACGCATACGCAAAAAGATAGGTCTAATAATTTCAGCAAAGCGCTCAAAATCCTCATCATCCTTTTTCTTGGATGGCTTAGGAGGAAAGGGCATGGGTTTCTGAACCCTTGGTTCTCTTTCTTTACCATGTTTCCTAGCAACGAAGTCTCTCTTATCATAACGTTGATTCGTTGATTGTGGGTTATCAAGATCAAAAGCAGGTTCAATCTCTACATCATTATCATTACTAGGTTGAGCATCAACTTGAACATCATCATTAACATTATCAATAGGTTCATGTTCATCACCAGATTGTGTTTCAGCATCAGAAATACAAATATCATTGGGATTCTCAGGTGTATCTACAATAGGTTCACTAGAAGCATGCAGAGTCCTATCAGGTTTCTTTTTATTTTTCTTACTAGGACTAGGTGCATTAGTATTAATTCTCAAAGAATCTTGCTCAACTCTCCTAGGATGGCCCTCAGGATACAAAGGTTCCTGGGTCATTTTACCACCTCTAGTCATAACCCTAACAGCATTATCATTATTCTTACTGTTCAACTCATTAAGCAAATCATCTTGTGCCTTAAGTACTTGCTCTACTTGAGTTCTAACCATGGAAGCATGCTTACTAATAAGCTTAAGATCATTAACCGTTCTACTCATATAATTACCCAAGTAGTCAAGCATGTGAGAATTACGTTTCAATTGTCTACTAACATAAGCATTGAAATTTTCTTGTTTAACAATAAAATTATCGAACTCATCTAAGAATTGACTAGCAGACTTATTATGAGGAATATCACCTTCATCAAACCTATAAAGAGAGTTTACCTCTACTACCCGTGTCGGGTTATCAAGACCAGGTATTTCTTCAAAAGGCGGTAAATTCTTAACATCTTCAGCTTTAATACCTTTTTCTTTCATAGATTTCTTTGCCTCTTGCATATCTTCAGGATCAGAAGTAGAATAACTCTCTTCTTCGGAGTTGGCTTAGGAGTTGGTTCCGAAAGTGTCCAATCATTATCATTACTCAATATATTATTGAAAGTGTAACTATCCCTGGGTGGTTTTGGTAATTCCTAACAACATATAGCTCATTGAGCTAATGCTATTTCAAGATAAATATTTCAGGAAAGCTCAATGATTGGCATGGCATGGGTTAAGAAAGTGACCCCTCAAAATGCTAAGGACAAAAGGATTGGCTCAAGCTCAAAGCACAAGACTCTACATTTTATTTTTAGTGATCCAAGATCACATTGAGTCCATAGGAAAAGCCAATACTATTAAGAGGGGGTGAGGTGTTGCTTAATGAGTTTCTTGCTCAAAATGCTTAGTGATATGCTCCAAAACCCTCAACTACTTTCTCATATCCACTTATGTCCCAAACCAAAAGTCAAACTCGGCCCCACCGATTTGATCTATCCGGCGCCACCGAGTTCACCTGACATAGCCACTGCCACAAACCCTAGTCTTTTCGGTCTCACCGATAGGGATCTCGGTCTCACCGAGATGGGATTGTAATCTCTCTGTTTCCCTTCGTAACGTTTCGGTCCAACCAAGATGAGCGATCGGTCTCACCGAGATTGCAATGCAAACTCTATGTTTCCCGTTCGTAACGTTTCAGTCCAACCGAGATGAGCGAATCGGTCCCACCGAGTTTGCCTGACCAACTCTCTGGTTAGCTTATTACCAAAATCGGTCCAATCGAGTTTGTGTAATCGGTCTCACCAAGATTACGTTATGCCCTAACCATAATGACATTGGCCCACCGAGTTGACATGTCGGTCCCACCGAAAATCCTAACGGTCACATGATGAACCAAATCGGTCTGACCGAGTTTGCCGATTCTGTCCCACCGAGTTTGGTGATTTGTGTGTAACGGTTAGATTTTGTGTGGAGGCTATATATACCCCTCCACCCACTCTTCATTCGTGGAGAGAGCCATCAAAACATGCCTACACTTCCAACATACAATTTCTGAGAGAGAACCACCTACACTTGTGTTGAGGTCAAGATATTCCATTCCAACCACATAAATCTTGATCTCTAGCCTTCCCCAAGTTGCTTTCCACTCAAATCATCTTTCTACCAAATCCAATCCTATGGGAGAGAGTTGAGTGTTCAGGAGACTATCATTTGAAGCACAGGAGCAAGGACTTCATCATCAACACACCATCTATTACCTCTTGGAGAGTGGTGTCTCCTAGATTGGCTAGGTGTCACTTGGGACCTCCGTCAAGATTGTGGAGTTGAACCAAGGAGTTTGTAAGGGCAAGGAGATCGCCTACTTCGTGAAGATCTACCCGAGTGAGGCAAGTCCTTCGTGGGCGACGGCCATGGTGAGATAGACAAGGTTGCTTCTTCGTGGACCCTTCATGGGTGGAGCCCTCCGTGGACTCGCGCAACCGTTACCCTTCGTGGGTTGAAGTCTCCATCAACGTGGATGTACGATAGCACCACCTATCGGAACCACGGATAAAAAAATCTCCGTGTCTACATTGCGTTTGCTCCCTCCAAACTCCTCCCTTTACCTTCATATGCAATTGTTTTACATTCCGCTGCTATACTCTTAGAATTGCATGTGTAGGTTGGTTGCTTGACTTGTGCTAAGTTGCTTAAATCTGCCAAGAATTAAAATTGGGAAAAGGCTAGATTTTTATTTGGTCAAGTAGTCTAATCACACCCCCCCTCTAGACATACTTTCGATCCTACAAGTGGTATCAGAGCTTCGGTCTCCATTTGCTTTGATTTCCATAGCTTTTGGTGGTCATAGCCTTGGTTTCACAACCTAGGAGAGTATGGCGTCTAGCGAGGGAAATTACCACCGTAGAGGTCCTTACTTTGATGGTACTAATTTTGCTAGTTGGAAGCATAAGATGAAAATGCATATTCTTGGACATAACCCCACCGTTTGGGCTATTGTGTGTATTGGCTTGCAAGGTGAATTCTTTGATGGGAGAAAACCGAACCGTGAAGCTACCGCGGAAGAGTTGAAGATGCTGCAATACAATGCTCAAGCTTGTGCTATTCTCTTCAATGGATTGTGCCCCGAAGAATTCAACAAAATCAGCCGTCTTGAGAATGCAAAGGAAATTTTGGATACTTTGATTGATATGCACGAATGTACCGACTCCGTCAAGGAATCCAAATTGGTTGTGCTTCAAAATCAACTTGACAAGTTTAAAATGAAGGATGGTGAAGGTGTCGCTGAAATGTACTCTAGGCTTGCTCTCATCACAAATGAGATTGCCGGCTTAGGAAGTGAAGAGATGACCGATAGATTCATCATCAAGAAGATCCTAAGAGCCTTGGACGGAAAATATGATACCGTGCGCACATTGATCCAAATGATGCCCAACTACAAAGATCTCAAGCCAACGGAAGTCATTGGAAGAATTGTTGCTCATGAGATGTCACTCAGGGATAAGGAAGAGCTCCACAACAAGTCAAGTGGTGCTTACAAAGCCTCATGTGAAGCCCCCACATCATCAAGTGAGAAGCAAACCTTCAATGAAGAGTTGAGTCTAATGGTGAAGAACTTCAACAAATTCTACAAGAGTAGAAGCAAGGAAAGAAGCTCCAAGTCAAGGTCCTACAATGACAAAAGATCTTCTAGTCGTGAATGAAATTGCTACAATTCTGGAAGACCCGGACACTACTCCAATGAGTGTACGGCTCCCTACAAAAGAAGAGAAGATTCTCCCAAAAGAAGGAGTAGGAGAGAAGAATCACCACCAAGAGAGAGAAGGAGAAGAGATGATTGTTATGAACGAGGAACCTCTCGGAGAAGCAAGGATTCGAAGAGTGATACGTCTCCGTCGTATCTACTTTTCCAAACACTTTTGCCCTTGTTTTGGACTCTAACTTGCATGATTTGAATGGAACTAACCCGGACTGACGCTGTTTTCAGCAGAATTGCCATGGTGTTATTTTTGTACAGAAATAAAAGTTCTCGGAATGACCTGAAAATCAACGGAGATTATTTTTGGAAATAATAAAAAATATGGGCGAAAGAATCTAGGCCAGGGGGCCCACACCTTGTCCACGAGGGTGGGAGGCGCGCCTGCCCCCCTGGGCGCGCCCACTGCCTCGTGGGCCCCCTGGAGCTCCACGGACCTCAACTCCAACTCTGTATATTCATGTTCGGGGAGAAAAAAAATCAGAGTGAAGGATTCATCACGTTTTACGATACGGAGCCGCCGCCAAGCCCTAATCTCTCTCGGGAGGGCTGATCTGGAGTCCGTTCGGGGCTCCGGAGAGGTGAATCCGTTGCCATCGTCATCATCAACCTTCCTCCATCACCAATTTCATGATGCTCACCGCCGTGCGTGAGTAATTCCATCGTAGGCTTGCTGGACGGTGATGGGTTGGATGAGATTTATCATGTAATCGAGTTAGTTTTGTTAGGGTTTGATCCCTAGTATCCACTATGTTCTGAGATTGATGTTGCTATGACTTTGCTATGCTTAATGCTTGTCACTAGGGCCCGAGTGCCATGATTTCAGATCTGAACCTATTATGTTTTTATGAATATATGTGAGTTCTTGATCCTATCTTGCAAGTCTATAGTCGCCTACTATGTGTTATGATTCGGCAACCCGAAGTGACAATAATCGGGACCACTCCCGGTGATGACCATAGTTTGAGGAGTTCATGTATTCACTATGTGTTAATGCTTTGGTCCGGTACTCTATCAAAAGGAGGCCTTAATATCCCTTAGTTTCCGCTAGGACCCCGCTGCCACGGGAGGGTAGGACAAAAGATGTCATGCAAGTTCTTTTCCATAAGCACGTATGACTATATTCGGAATACATGCCTACATTGCATTGATGAATTGGAGCTAGTTCTGTGTCACCCTATGTTATAACTGTTGCATGAATAATCGCATCCGACATAATTCTCCATCACCGATCCAATGCCTACGAGCTTTTCACATATTGTTCTTTGCTTAGTTACTTTACCATTGCCACTGTTACAATCACTACAATACTGTTACTGTTACTTTTCCACCGTTACCGTTACTTCCATACTACTTTGCTACTAAATACTTTGTTGCAGATATTAAGTTATCCAGGTGCGGTTGAATTGACAACTCAACTGCTAATACTTGAGAATATTCTTTGGCTCCCCTTGTGTCGAATCATCAAATTTGGGTTGAATACTCTACCCTCGAAAACTATTGCGATCCCCTATACTTGTGGGTTATCAAGACTATTTTCTGGCGCCGTTGCCGGGGAGCATAGCTCTATTCTTTGAGTCACTTGGGATTTATATCTGCTGGTCACTATGAAGAACTTGAAAGATGAGAAAACCAAAATTTATCCCTCAACTACGAGGGGAGGTAAGGAACTGCCATCTAGCTCTGCACCTGATTCACATTCTGTTTTGAGTAAGCTTGCAACACCTAAACCTGCTTCTGCTATCAATTCTGATATGTCGCATGTTATTGATGATGCCACTTCTGCTATGCATGATACTTATGATGAAACTACTTCTATGCTTGATACTACTGTGCCACTTGGTGAATTTCTTGATGAACAACTTGCTAGGGCTAGAGAGAATGAAATTATTGAAACTGATAATATTGATGAAAGAGATGATGAAGATTCTCCCCCTATATATGAATTGCCTGTTGTGCCTGAGGGTTATGTTATGGATGAAGAAACTGCTAGAGACCTTCTTGCTTGCAATGATAGGAGTGATCTTAAGAAATTATTAGCTAAGCTGAAACAAAAATCTCTGAATGCTAGAATGAAGTATCATCCTGCTTATGCTACTTCACCTATCTTTGTTACTGATAAGGATTATGAATTCTCTATCGACCCTGGTATAATTACTTTGGTTGAATCTGATCCTGTCTATGGCTATGAATCTGAAACTGTTGTGGCACATCTTACTAAATTAAATGATATAGCCACCATGTTCACTAATGATGAGAAAACTCGCTATTACTATATCCTTAAAATATTTCCGTTCTCATTAAAGGGTGATGCTAAGATATGGTTTAATTTTGTTGATCCTGGTTGTGTGTGTAGTCCCTAGGATATGGTTTATTACTTCTCTGCTAAATATTTCCCTGCTCATAAGAAACAAGCTGCTTTAAGGGATATATATAATTTTGTGCAAATTGAAGAAGAGAGTCTCCCACAAGCTTGCGGGAGGCTTCTCCAATTACTTAATGCTTTGACTGATCATCCTCTCAAGAAAAATTAAATACTTGATATCTTTTATAATGGACTAACCGATGCTTCCAGAGACCACCTCGATAGTTGTGCTGGTTGTGTTTTCAGGGAAAGAACTGTTGATGAAGCCGAAATTCTATTGAATAATATGTTGACAAATGGAAATAATTGGACACTTCCTGAGCCAACTCCTGAGCCAGTTCCTGAGCCTATTCCAAAACCAACTCCTAAGAAATGGGGTGTTCTATTTCTCTGTCCTGGAGATATGCAAGAGGCAAAGAAATCTATGAAAGAAAAAGGTATAAAAGCTAAAGATGTTAAGAATTTACCTCCTGTTGAAGAAATACATGGTCTTAATTTACCGCCTGTTGAAGAAACACATGGTCATGATAACCCGACACAGGTAGTAAAGGTAAATTCTCTATATAGATATGATAAAGCTGAAATCCCTCCTACTAAGTTTGCTAGCCAATGTTAGGATGAGTTTGATAATTTTATGGTTAAGCAAGAAAACTTCAATGCTTATGTTGGCAGACAATTGAAACACAATGCTTATATGATTGAACACTTGAGTGATTATATGTCTAGAGTTAGAGGTGAACTTAAACTCATTAGTAAACATGCTTCTATGGTTACCAATCAAGTAGAACAAGTACTTAAGGCTCGGAATGATTTGCTCAATGAATTGAATAGTAAGAATAATGACTTTGCTGTTAGAGTTGCAACTAGAGGGGGTAAAGTGACTCAGCAACCTTTGTATCCTGAGGGGCACCCTAAGAGAATTGAGCAGGATTCTCAGAGAAATAATTTAGATGCACCTAGTCCTTCTAAAAAGAAGAAAAAGAAGAATGATAGGACTTTGCATGCTTCTAGTGAACCTGTTGTTGACACACCTGAGAATCCCAATGATATTTCTATTTCTGATGCTGAAACACAATCTGGTAATGAACATGAACCTAGCGATAATGTTAATGAAGATGTTCATGTTGATGCTCAACCTAGTAATGATAATGATAAGAAATTGAACCTGTTGTTGATCTTGATAACCCACAATCAAAGAATCAACGTTATGATAAGAGAGACTTTGTTGCTAGGAAGCATGGTAAAGAAAGAGAGCCATGGGTTCAGAAACCCATGCCTTTTCCTCCTAAACCATCCAAGAAAAAGGATGATGAGGATTTTGAGCGCTTTGCTGAAATGATTAGACCTATCTTCTTGTGTATGCGCTTGACTGATATACTTAAAATGAATCCTTATGCCAAGTATATGAAGGATATTGTTACAAATAAAAGAAAGATACCGGAAGCTGAAATTTCCACCATGCTTGCTAATTATACTTTTAAGGGTGGAATACCAAAGAAACTTGGAGATCCAGGAGTACCAACTATACCATGCTCCATTAAAAGAAACTATGTTAAAACTGCTTTATGTGATCTTGGAGCCGGTGTTAGTGTTATGCCTCTCTCTTTATATCGTAGACTTGATTTGAATAAGTTGACACCTACTAAAATATCTTTGCAAATGGCTGATAAATCAACTGCCATACCTGTCGGTATCTGTGAGGACGTGCCTGTTGTGGATGCGAATGTTACTATCTTAACGGACTTTGTTATTCTTGATATTCCCGAGGACGATAGCATGTCTATTATTCTTGGAAGACCATTTTTCAATACTGCAGGGGCTGTTATTGATTGCAACAAAGGCAATGTCACTTTTCATGTTAATGATAATGAGCATACGGTACATTTTCCGAGGAAACTACCTCAAGTTCATAGTATCAACTCTATTGGAAAAATTCCATCGATTATTTTTGGAGGTTTTGAATTTCCTCTACCTACTGTCAAGAAGAAATATGATATTCTTATTATTGGGGACGTGCATATCCCCGTTGAGGTAACCTAGTGTTATTCGAAATTTCTCCGGTTCCATGTTATTCGAAAAGAGTTTGTTAACAAGACTTGATCAACCTTGTTAGTGGATTCCTTTTGATGAGCATGATATGGATGAAGTTAGAAAGCACAACCTTCTGTACCCTCCTTCAACTTTCTGTTATTTAGATTAAATAAAGTAAAAATAGTATTTTCTGCCTGTTCTGAACTATCAATGCAATAAAAAAATACCCCGAAAATAAAAGTTCTCCAAATGCCCCGAAATTGAAATATGATTTTTTTTCTGGAATATTTGAGAATATCTGGCACTGAGAACACAGCAGGGGGAGCAAGCACCTGGCCACGAGGGTCCAGGGCGCGCCCCCTGCCTCATGGGCCCACGGTGGCACCCCTCCATTTATTCCTGCACCCACACACTCCTTCTTCCTCCCAAAAAAAATCACCAACCAGCTCAAGCACGAGTTCTAGCTCATTTTGCTGCGATTTTCGATCTCCTTGCTCAAAGCTCCACTCACAAAACTGCTTTGGGGGATAGTTCTTCGGTATGTGACTCCTCCAATGGTCCAATTAGTTTTTGTTCTAGTGCTTTATTCATTGCAAATTTTTGCTGCTTAGGTGACCCTGTTCTTGAGCTTGCATGTGAAATATATATGGTGCCAAGTAGTTCTAATGCATGATAGAGTCTCTAGGCACTTGTGGGAGTAGTTGCTATCAATTTTGTTGAGTTTGGTTCACTTTTATTTGAAGTTACTAAAATTTTCAGAAATTTTTCAGAGGAAGAAATATGTTTAGGAAAATGTACCAAGGTGGTCCTTCAAGGAAGCAAGGGCCCAGGCGCGCAATACGCGATGCGGACGATGAACCACCGAGGGAAGCTCAACTGCGGGCTTGTAAATGGTCGTCAGAGGACTTTATGGATCGAGCAGGAATCAAGGAAGAATTCAACGCGTATGTGCGTAACGTTGATCTTGTGAGCTTCGAGGAAGATAAGTGCCGTCAGTACCACTATCTCAGTGATTCTTTTGTGAGAAGGTTTGAATTTTCATCTTCACGCAATTCTCAAACTGTCCTGTTTGATCTTTATGAAAATTCTTATAATATGGACTTAGAGAATTTCAGCACTGCTTGTAAACTTCCACAATGGGGTAGCACTACTGAACCTCGCAAATCTGAATTTAGAGATTTTCTTGCTAGTATAACTGTGGGGGAGTCTAGAGATATAACACAAGCTACCATAGGGAGCATTCATTTTCCTGCTATACATTATTTTGCTCTCTTCACATGTAGGTGCATCAATGGTAAGGATGAAGCATGTCACATGTGTGTCCCTGATCTTAGTGTTCTTAGGAGTGATGTATTAGGAGATAAACATTATAATTTGGGAGCCATTGTTGCACGTAGGTTGCATAATAATAGAATTAATGGAGATTTCTTTGGTGGAATTTATGCAACCCGTCTAGCTAATTTTCTTGGTATACCCATACGTGAGTACAATATTGAGTTGCCTCCTATTTATTCGTCATCAGTTTGTTGAGAGGAACGATCAGTTCCTCCAGTACGGACTAATCTTTGATAGACGATGCACCTATCGCGTCGCTCTCCCTGCTCCTACTTTCTTTGACTTTCAGGCAAAGGGGAGATATGTCATAACCAGGGAGGAGGCGAACGAGTATGAGAGGAGGGCTGAGACAGCTCGCCTCCAAGCTGCAGCCCATGATGTAATAGCCGCTGCATCTCAGTACGACCCCAACTACAACTTTGGATATCCGCCAGGCCAGTCGTGGCCATAGACCAACTTAGGCCAAAAGCCTAAGCTTGGGGGAGTACGTATTTCTCACCGACATTACATTTATGTTCACACACTCTTTCTAGTTGTCGGTGCTCATACTTTTTCATTGTACTATCCATCCTAGTTTATTTTCCTTTTTATGCTTTCTTCTTGTGTGTTTGAAAAATCTTAAGAAAAACAAAAAAAAATTAGTTCTAGCTTTTAGCTAGTTTACTTTTCATGCCTGTAGTAGTAATAATTAAAAGAAAACCCAAAAAGATTTCTCGTTCTTCTTTTCCTTGTTGGGAGCTTTCTCGTGTAAATAGTTTTACTTCTTTTCTTTTCTTTGGGGGTCGAGAGGAGAAGACCATAATGAAAATGTTGAAGTGGCTCTTATATGCATTATTGTTGATTTAACCAAGATCCCATATTACCTTGTCTTCTCCCTTAAATTGAATGCCTGCAGATTCCAGCTTAGTCCAATGCACGTGCACTACTATTATTATTATTCACATCGTTTGGTCGTGCAAGTGAAAGGCAATTATGACGATATATGATGGACTGACTGAGATGAGAGAAGCTGGTATGAACTCGACCTCTCTTGTTTTTGTAAATATGATTAGTTCATCGTTCCTGATTCAGCCTATTATGAATAAACATGTTTGCAATGACAATTAGAGATTATAGTTGCTTATTCATGCTTAATTAGCTAGGAGTTTATAATGGCTTACCTTGCATGCCAACATGCTATTAAAATGGTTGTGATGTGGTATGATAGGGTGGTATCCTCCTTTGAATGATTCAAGTGACTTGACTTGGCGCATGTTCACGCATGTAGTTGAAACAAAATCAACATAGCCTTCACGATATTTATGTTCATGGTGGATTATATCCTACTCATACTTGCACTCAATGTTCATTAATTTTAATGCATGTTCATGACTGTTGTCGCTCTCTAGTTGGTCGCTTCCCAGTCTCTTTCTAGCCTTCACTTGTACTAAGCAGGAATACTGCTTGTGCACCAATCCCTTAAACCCCAAAGTTATTCCATATGAGTCCACCATACCTTCCTATATGCGGTATCTACCTGCCATTCCAAGTAAATTTGTATGTGCCAAACTCCAAACCTTCAAATGAAATTCTGTTTTGTATGCTCGAATAGCTCATGTATCAACTAGGGTTGTCTGTATCTTCCATGCTAGGCGGGTTATTCTCAAGAGGAGTGGACTCCGCTACTCACTCACGAGAAAATGGCTGGTCACCGGGATGCCCAGTCCCTTGCTCTATGCAAATCAAATCAAAAAAATTGCAAACAAAACTCCCCCAGGGCTGTTTCTAGTTGGAGGCACTCGTTGTTTCGAGCAAGCCATGGATTGATGCTTGTTGGAGGTGGGGGAGTATAAACTTTACCATTCTGTTTGGGAACCGCCTATAATGTGTGTAGCATAAAAGATATCGCCATCTCTCAGTTGTTATGTTGACAATGAAAGTATGCCACTCAAAATATTATTTATCTCTACTTTAAAATCGAGCTCTGGCACCTCTACAAATCCCTGCTTCCCTCTGCGAAGGGCCTATGCATTTACTTTTATGTTAAGTCATCACCCTCTTATTAAAAAGCACCAGCTGGAGAGCACCGCTGTCATTTGCATCCATTACTATTAATTTATATTGGGTATGACTATGACTGGATCTCTTTTACCATGAATTACAATGTTTAGTCAGTCCTTGATCTTTAAAGGTGCTCTGCATTTATGTTTTGCGGTCTTAGAAAGGGCTAGCGAGATACCACCTTGTTATATCATATTATGATTGTTTTGAGGAAGTGTTGTCATCCGAGATTTATTATTATTTCTCCCTAGTTAATTATGCCATTGACATGAGTAAACATGAGACCTAAGTGTTATTGTGAATATGGTTAGTTCAAAATCTTTGCTGAAAACTTGAATGCTCGCTTTACATATTTACAACAACAAGAGCAGACAGAGTTTGTAAAAGTTTTTCTTTATCACTTTCAGTTTATCAACTGAATTGCTTGAGGACAAGCAAAGGTTTAAGCTTGGGGGAGTTGATACGTCTCCATCGTATCTACTTTTCCAAACACTTCTGCCCTTGTTTTGGACTCTAACTTGCATGATTTGAATGGAACTAACCCGGACCGACGCTGTTTTCGGCGGAATTGCCTTGGTGTTATTTTTGTGCAGAAATAAAAGTTCTCGGAATGACCTGAAAATCAACAGAGATTATTTTTGGAAATAATAAAAAATACTAGCGAAAGAATCAAGGCTAGGGGGCCCACACCTTGTCCACGAGGGTGGGAGGCGCGCCCCCTACCTCGTGGCCCCCCTGGAGCTCCACCGACCTCAACTCCAACTCTATATATTCACGTTCGGGGAGAAAAAGTTCAGAGAGAAGGATTCATCGCGTTTTACGATATGGAGCTGCCGCCAAGCCCTAATCTCTCTCGGGAGGGCTGATCTGGAGTCCGTTCGGGGCTCCGGAGAGGTGAATCTGTCGCCATCGTCATCATCAACCTTCCTCCATCACCAATTTCATGATGCTCACCGCCCTGCGTGAGTAATTACATCGTAGGCTTGCTGGACGGTGATGGGTTGGATGAGATTTTGTTGGGAATCGAAGCATAATTTAAAATTTTCCTACGCTCACCAAGATGCATCTATGGAGTCTATTAGCAACGAGGGGAAAGGAGTGCATCTACATACCCTTGTAGATCGCGAGCGGAAGCGTTCCAATGAACGTGGATGACGGAGTCGTACTCGCCGTGATCCAAATCACCGATGACCGAGTGCCGAACGGACGGCACCTCCGCGTTCAACACATGTACGGTGCAGCGACGTCTCCTCCTTCTTGATCCAGCAAGGGGGAAGGAGAGGTTGATGGAGATCCAACAGCACGACGGCGTGGTGGTGGATGTAGCGGGTCTTCGGCAGGGCTTCGCCGAGCTTCTGCGAGAGAGAGAGGTGTTGCAGGGGAGGAGGGATGCGCCCAAGGCTGTCGGTTGCTGCCCTCCCTCCCCCCCTTTATATAGGCCCCCTGGGGGGCGCCGGCCCTGGGAGATGGGATCTCCAAGGGGGGCGGCGGCCAAAGGGGGGAAGGGGTTGCCTTGCCCCCCAAGGCAAGGGGGAAGCTCCCCCCTAGGGTTCCCAACCCTAGGCGCATGGGGGGAGGCCCAAGGGGGGCGCCCCAGCCCACTAAGGGCTGGTTCCCTTCCACTTTCAGCCCACGGGGCCCTCCGGGATAGGTGGCCCCACCCGGTGGACCCCCGAGACCCTTCCGGTGGTCCCGGTACAATACCGGTAACCCCCGAAACTTTCCCGGTGGCCGAAACTGGACTTCCTATATATAATTCTTCACCTACGGACCATTCCGGAACCTCTCGTGACGTCCGGGATCTCATCCGGGACTCCGAACAACTTTCGGGTTTCCGCATACATATATCTCTACAACCCTAGCGTCACCGAACCTTAAGTGTGTAGACCCTACGGGTTCGGGAGACATGCAGACATGACCGAGACGCCTCTCCGGTCAATAACCAACAGCGGGATCTGGATACCCATGTTGGCTCCCACATGTTCCATGATGATCTCATCGGATGAACCACGGTGTCGAGGATTCAATCAATCCGTATGCAATTCCCTTTGTCAAACGGTATGTTACTTGCCCGAGATTCGATCGTCGGTATCCCAATACCTTGTTCAATCTCGTTACCGGCAAGTCTCTTTACTCGTACCGCAATGCATGATCCCGTGACTAACGCCTTAGTCACATTGAGCTCATTATGATGATGCATTACCGAGTGGGCCCAGAGATACCTCTCCGTCACACGGAGTGACAAATCCCAGTCTCGATCCGTGCCAACCCAACAGACACTTTCGGAGATACCCGTAGTGCACCTTTATAGTCACCCAGTTACGTTGTGACGTTTGGCACACCCAAAGAACTCCTACGGTATCCGGGAGTTGCACGATCTCATGGTCTAAGGAAAAGATACTTGACATTGGAAAAGCTCTAGCAAACGAAACTACACGATCTTTTATGCTATGCTTAGGATTGGGTCTTGTCCATCACATCATTCTCCTAATGATGTGATCCCGTTATCAATGACATCCAATGTCCATAGTCAGGAAACCATGACTATCTGTTGATCAACGAGCTAGTCAACCAGAGGCTTACTAGGGACACGTTGTGGTCTATGTATTCACACATGTATTACGATTTCCGGACAATACAATTATAGCATGAACAATAGACAATTACCATGATCAAAGAAATATAATAATAACCATTTATTATTGCCTCTAGGGCATATTTCCAACAGTCTCCCACTTGCACTAGAGTCAATAATCTAGTTACATTGTGATGAATCGAACACCCATTGCGTCCTGGTGTTGATCATGTTTTGCTCTAGGGAGAGGTTTAGTCAACGGATCTGCTACATTCAGGTCCGTATGTACTTTACAAATATCTATGTCTCCATTTTGAACACTTTCACGAATGGAGTTGAAGCGACGCTTGATATGCCTGGTCTTCCTGTGAAACCTGGGCTCCTTCGCAAGGGCAATAGCTCCAGTGTTGTCACAGAAGAGAGTCATCGGGCCCGACGCATTGGGAATCACCCCTAGGTCGGTAATGAACTCCTTCATCCAGACTGCTTCCTGTGCTGCCTCCGTGGCTGCCATGTACTCCGCTTCACATGTAGATCCCGCCACGACGCTTTGCTTGCAACTGCACCAGCTTACTGCTCCTCCATTCAAAATATACACGTATCCGGTTTGTGACTTCGAGTCATCCAGATCTGTGTCGAAGCTAGCGTCGACGTAACCCTTTACGACGAGCTCTTCGTCACCTCCATAAACGAGAAACATATCCTTAGTCCTTTTCAGGTACTTCAGGATATTCTTGACCGCTGTCCAGTGTTCCATGCCGGGATTACTTTGGTACCTTCCTACCAAACTTACGGCAAGGTTTACATCAGGTCTGGTACATAGCATGGCATACATAATAGACCCAATGGCCGAGGCATAGGGGATGACACTCATCTTTTCTCTATCTTCTGCCGTGGTCGGACATTGAGCCGTGCCCAACTGCACACCTTGCAATACAGGCAAGAACCCCTTCTTGGACTGATCCATATTGAACTTCTTCAATATCTTGTCAAGGTATGTACTTTGTGAAAGAACAATGAGGCGTCTTGATCTATCTCTATAGATCTTGATGCCTAATATATAAGCAGCTTCTCCAAGGTCCTTCATTGAAAAACACTTATTCAAATAGGCCTTTATACTTTCCAAGAATTCTATATCATTTCCCATCAATAGTATGTCATCCACATATAATATGAGAAATGCTACAGAGCTCCCACTCACTTTCTTGTAAACACAGGCTTCTCCATAAGTCTGTGTAAACCCAAACGCTTTGATCATCTCATCAAAGCGAATGTTCCAACTCCGAGATGCTTGCACCAGCCCATAGATTGAGCACTGGAGCTTGCATACTTTGTTAGCATTCTTAGGATCGACAAAACCTTCCGGCTGCATCATATACAACTCTTCCTTAAGGAAGCCGTTAAGGAATGCCGTTTTGACGTCCATCTGCCATATCTCATAATCATAGTATGCGGCAATTGCTAACATGATTCGGACGGACTTCAGCTTCGCTACGGGTGAGAAAGTCTCATCGTAGTCAACCCCTTGAACTTGTCGATAACCCTTAGCGACGAGTCGAGCCTTATAGATGGTCACATTACCATCCGCGTCCGTCTTCTTCTTAAAGATCCATTTGTTTTCTATGGCTCGCCGATCATCGGGCAAGTCAGTCAAAGTCCATACTTCGGTTTCATACATGGATCCTATCTCGGATTTCATGGCTTCTAGCCATTTGTCGGAATCCGGGCCCGCCATCGCTTCTTCATAGTTCGAAGGTTCACCGTTGTCTAACAACATGATTTCTAGGACAGGGTTGCCGTACCACTCTGGTGCGGAACGTGTCCTTGTGGACCTACGAGGCTCAGTAGTAACTTGATCCGAAGCTTCATGATCATCATCATTAAATTCCTCTCCTGTCGGTGTAGGCACCACAGGGACATCTTCCCGCGCTGTGCTACTTTCCGGTTCGGAAGGGGTGACTATCACCTCATCAAGTTCCACTTTCCTCCCACTCAATTCTTTCGAGAGAAACTCCTTCTCTAGAAAGGACCCGTTCTTGGCAACGAAGATCTTGCCTTCGATTCTGAGGTAGAAGGTATACCCAATAGTTTCCTTGGGGTATCCTATGAAGACGCATTTTTCCGACTTGGGTTCGAGATTTTCAGGTTGAAGTTTCTTGACATAAGCATCGCATCCCCAAACTTTTAGAAACGACAGCTTAGGTTTCTTTCCAAACCATAATTCATACGGTGTCGTCTCAACGGATTTTGACGGTGCCCTATTTAAAATGAATGCGGCAGTCTCTAAAGCATAGCCCCAAAATGAGAGCGGTAAATCGGTAAGAGACATCATAGATCGCACCATATCCAATAGAGTGCGATTACGACGTTCGGACACACCGTTTCTCTGAGGTGTTCCAGGCGGCGTGAGTTGTGAAACTATTCCACATTTCCTTAAGTGTGTACCAAATTCGTGACTTAAATATTCTCCACCACGATCTGATCGTAACAATTTTATTTTCCTGTCACGTTGATTCTCAACCTCACTCTGAAATTCCTTGAACTTTTAAAAGGTTTCAGACTTGTGTTTCATTAGGTAGACATACCCATATCTACTTAAATCATCAGTGAGAGTGAGAACATAACGATATCCTCCGCGAGCCTCGACACTCATTGGACCGCACACATCGGTATGTATGATTTCCAATAAGTTGGTTGCTCGCTCCATTGTTCCGGAGAACGGAGTCTTGGTCATCTTACCCATGAGGCATGGTTCGCACGTGTCAAATGATTCGTAATCAAGAGACTCCAAAAGTCCATCTGCATGGAGCTTCTTCATGCGTTTGACACCAATGTGACCAAGGCGGCAGTGCCACAAGTATGTGGGACTATCGTTATCAACTTTACATCTTTTGGTGTTCACACTATGAACATGTGTAACATCACGTTCGAGATTCATCAAAAATAAACCATTGACCAGCGGGGCATGACCATAAAACATATCTCTCAAATAAATAGAACAACCATTATTCTCGGATTTAAATGAGTAGCCATCTCGAATTAAGCGAGATCCAGATACAATGTTCATGCTCAAAGCTGGCACTAAATAACAATTATTGAGGTTTAAAACTAATCCCGTGGGTAGATGCAGAGGTAGCGTGCCGACGGCGATCACATCGACCTTGGAACCATTCCCGACGCGCATCGTCACCTCGTCCTTCGCCAGTCTCCGTTTATTCCGTAGTTCCTGTTTTGAGTTACAAATATGAGCAACCGCACCGGTATCAAATACCCAGGAGCTACTACGAGTACTGGTAAGGTACACATCAATTACATGTATATCACATATACCTTTGGTGTTGCCGGCCTTCTTCTTGTCCGCTAAGTATTTGGGGCAGTTCCGCTTCCAGTGACCACTTCCCTTGCAATAAAAGCACTCAGTTTCAGGCTTGGGTCCATTCTTTGACTTCTTCCCAGTAACTGGCTTACCGGGCGCGGCAACTCCCTTGCCGTCCTTCTTGAAGTTCTTCTTACCCTTGCCCTTCTTGAACTTAGTGGTTTTATTCACCATCAACACTTGATGTTCTTTTCTGATCTCCCCTTCCGCTGATTTCAGCATTGAATATACCTCAGGAATGGTCTTTTCCATCCCCTGCATATTGTAGTTCATCACAAAGCTCTTGTAGCATGGTGGAAGCGACTGGAGGATTCTGTCAATGACCGCGTCATCTGGGAGATTAACTCCCAGCTGAGACAAGTGGTTGTGCAACCCAGACATTCTGAGTATGTGCTCACTAACAGAACTATTCTCCTCCATTTTACAGCTGAAGAACTTGTCGGAAGCATCATATCTCTCGACCCGGGCATGAGCTTGAAAAACCAGTTTCAGTTCCTCGAACATCTCATATGCTCCATGTTTCTCAAAACGCTTTTGGAGACCCGGTTCTAAGCTGTAAAGCATGCCGCACTGAACGAGGGAGTAATCATCAGCACGTGATTGCCAAGCGTTCATAACGTCTTGGTTCTCAGGGATTGGTGCTTCACCTAGCGGTGCTTCTAAGACATAATCTTTCTTGGCTACTATGAGGATGATCCTCAGGTTCCGGACCCAGTCCGTATAGTTGCTGCCATCATCTTTCAGCTTGGTTTTCTCTAGGAACGCGTTGAAATTGAGGACAACGTTGGCCATTTGATCTACAAGACATAGTGTAAAGATTTTAGACTAAGTTCATGATAATTAAGTTCATCTAATCAAATTATTTAATGAACTCCCACTTAGATAGACATCCCTCTAGTCATCTAAGTGAAACATGATCCGAGTTAACTAGGCCGTGTCCGATCATCACGTGAGACGGACTAGTCAAGATCGGTGAACATCTTCATGTTGATCGTATCTTCTATACGACTCATGCTCGACCTTTCGGTCCTCCGTGTTCTGAGGCCATGTCTGTACATGCTAGGCTCGTCAAGTCAACCTAAGTGTATTGCGTGTGTTCCGAGGCCATGTCTGTACATGCTAGGCTCGTCAACACCCGTTGTATTCGAACGTTAGAATCTATCACACCCGATCATCACGTGGTGCTTCGAAACAACGAACCTTCGCAACAGTGCACAGTTAGGGTGAACACTTTCTTGAAATTAATATAAGGGATCATCTTACTTACTACCGTCGTTCTAAGCAAATAAGATGCAAAAACATGATAAACATCACATGCAATCAAATAGTGACATGATATGGCCAATATCATTATGCTCCTTTGATCTCCATCTTCGGGGCACCATGATCATCTTCGTCACCGGCTTGACACCATGATCTCCATCATCATGATCTCCATCATTGTGTCTTCATGAAGTCGTCACGCCAATGTTTACTTCTACTTCTATGGCTAACGCATTTAGCAACAAAGTAAAGTAAATTACATGGCGTTATTCAATGACACGCGGGTCATTCAAAATAATAAAGACAACTCCTATGGCTCCTGCCGGTTGTCATACTCATCGACATGCAAGTCGTGATTCCTATTACAAGAATATGATCAATCTCATACATCACATATATCATTCATCACATCATCTGGCCATATCACATCACATAGCACTTGCTGCAAAAACAAGTTAGACGTCCTCTAATTGTTGTTGCAAGTTTTTACGTGGTTTGTAGGTTTCTAGCAAGAACGTTTTCTTACCTACGTATGACCACAACGTGATTTGCCAATTTCTATTTACCCTTCATAAGGACCCTTTTCATCGAATCCGTTCCAACTAAAGTAGGAGAGACAGACACCCGCTAGCCACCTTATGCAACTAGTGCATGTCAGTCGGTGGAACCTGTCTCACGTAAGCGTACGTGTAAGGTCGGTCCGGGCCGCTTCATCCTACAATGCCGCCGAAACAAGAAACGACTAGTAGCGGCAAGAAGAATTGGCAAACTCAACGCCCACAACTGCTTTGTGTTCTACTCGTGCATAGTAACTACGCATAGGCCTGGCTCATGATGCCACTGTTGGGAACCGTAGCATAATTTAAAATTTTCCTACGCTCACCAAGATGCATCTATGGAGTCTACTAGCAACGAGGGGAAAGGAGTGCATCTACATACCCTTGTAGATCGCGAGCGGAAGCGTTCCAATGAACGTGGATGACGGAGTCGTACTCGCCGTGATCCAAATCACCGATGACCGAGTGCCGAACGGACGGCACCTCCGCGTTCAACACACGTACGGTACAGCGACATCTCCTCCTTCTTGATCCAGCAAGGGGGAAGGAGAGGTTGATGGAGATCCAACAGCACGACGGCGTGGTGGTGGATGTAGCGGGTCTCCGGCAGGGCTTCGCCGAGCTTCTGCGAGAGAGAGAGAGAGGTGTTGCAGGGGAGGAGGGAGGCGCCCAAGGCTGTCGGTTGCTGCCCTCCCTCCCCCCCCCTTTATATAGGCCCCCTGGGGGGCGCCGGCCCTGGGAGATGGGATCTCCAAGGGGGGGCGGCGGCCAAAGGGGGGAAGGGGTTGCCTTGCCCCCCAAGGCAAGGGGGAAGCTCCCCCCCTAGGGTTCCCAACCCTAGGCGCATGGGGGGAGGCCCAAGGGGGGCGCCCCAGCCCACTAAGGGCTGGTTCCCTTCCACTTTCAGCCCACGGGGCCCTCCGGGATAGGTGGCCCCACCCGGTGGACCCCCGGGACCCTTCCGGTGGTCCCGGTACAATACCGGTAACCCCCGAAACTTTCCCGGTGGCCGAAACTGGACTTCCTATATATAATTCTTCACCTCCGGACCATTCCGGAACCTCTCGTGACATCCGGGATCTCATCCGGGACTCCGAACAACTTTCGGGTTTCCGCATACATATATCTCTACAACCCTAGCGTCACCGAACCTTAAGTGTGTAGACCCTACGGGTTCGGGAGACATGCAGACATGACCGAGACGCCTCCCCGGTCAATAACCAACAGCGGGATCTGGATACCCATGTTGGCTCCCACATGTTCCACGATGATCTCATCGGATGAACCACGGTGTCGAGGATTCAATCAATCCGTATGCAATTCCCTTTGTCAAACGGTATGTTACTTGCCCGAGATTCGATCGTCGGTATCCCAATACCTTGTTCAATCTCGTTACCGGCAAGTCTCTTTACTCGTACCGCAATGCATGATCCCGTGACTAACGCCTTAGTCACATTGAGCTCATTATGATGATGCATTACTGAGTGGGCCCAGAGATACCTCTCCGTCACACGGAGTGACAAATCCCAGTCTCGATCCGTGCCAACCCAACAGACACTTTCGGAGATACCCGTAGTGCACCTTTATAGTCACCCAGTTACGTTGTGATGTTTGGCACACCCAAAGCACTCCTACGGTATCCGGGAGTTGCACGATCTCATGGTCTAAGGAAAAGATAATTGACATTGGAAAAGCTCTAGCAAACGAAACTACACGATCTTTTATGCTATGCTTAGGATTGGGTCTTGTCCATCACATCATTCTCCTAATGATGTGATCCCGTTATCAATGACATCCAATGTCCATAGTCAGGAAACCATGACTATTTGTTGATCAACGAGCTAGTCAACTAGAGGCTTACTAGGGACACGTTGTGGTCTATGTATTCACATATGTATTACGATTTCCGGACAATACAATTATAGCATGAACAATATACAATTACCATGAACAAAGAAATATAATAATAACCATTTATTATTGCCTCTAGGGCATATTTCCAACAGATTTATCATGTAATCGAGTTAGTTTTGTTATGGTTTGATCCCTAGTATCCACTATGTTCTGAGATTTATGTTGCTATGACTTTGCTATGCTTAATGCTTGTCACTAGGGCCCGAGTGCCATGATTTCAGATCTGAACCTATTATGTTTTCATGAATATATGTGAGTTCTTGATCCTATCTTGCAAGTATATAGTCGCCTACTATGTGTTATGATCCGGCAACCCCAAAGTGACAATAATCGGGACCACTCCCGGTGGTGACCATAGTTTGAGGAGTTCATGTATTCACTATATGTTAATGCTTTGGTCAGGTACTCTATTAAAAGGAGGCCTTAATATCCCTTAGTTTCCTCTAGGACCCCGCTGCCACGGGAGGGTAGGACAAAAGATGTCATGCAAGTTCTTTTCCATAAGCACGTATGACTATATTCGGAATACATGCCTACATTACATTGATGAATTGGAGCTAGTTCTGTGTCACCCTATGTTATAACTGTTGCATGAATAATCGCATCCGACATAATTCTCCATCACCGATCCAATGCCTACGAGCTTTTCACATATTGTTCTTCGCTTAGTTACTTTACCGTTGCCACTGTTACAATCACTACAATACTGCTACTGTTACTTTTGCCACCGTTACCGTTACTTCCATACTACTTTGCTACTAAATACTTTGCTGCAGATATTAAGTTATCCAGGTGTGGTTGAATTGACAACTCAACTGCTAATACTTGAGAATATTCTTTGGCTCCCCTTGTGTCGAATCAATAAATTTGGGTTGAATACTCTACCCTCGAAAACTGTTGCGGTCCCCTATACTTGTGGGTTATCAGAGAGGAAGGACAAGTCATCTAGGAGCTACACAAAAATAAGACATCAAACTCATGTTGGTGAATGGGTATCCGGTTCCGACTCCGACCATCACTCCGAAAGAAGTTATCACTCCGACTCTGAATATACTCAAGATGAAGGTGTTGCCGGACTAGCACTTGTGACAACCAACTCCTACGACATATTTGACTCACCAAATGAAGGAATTCGGAGATGCTTTATGGCTAAAGGTCCAAAGGTAACACACCCCGAGTATGTTGATTTCAATAGTGATGAAGATGATTTGCTAGGAGATAATGATTTACTTGTTGACAACTCTAGTTATGAAAACTATGATGAACTTGCTATTAATCATGATAATCAAGATAAAACGAATGACGATGATAAGAAGGAGATTGAGCGTCTAACTAAAGAACTAAACACTCTTAAGTTAGCTCATGAAACTACCTTGGAAGATCATCGAGAACTTTTAAAGACTCATGAGAAGCTATGCTTTGAAAAGCTCAACCTTGAGCAAGAGCATGAGTTTTTAAAGGCAATCAATGATGATATTCGCAAGAAAAGCTCTTCTTACATTGCCAAGCGTTTACTCTTGTCTACTTACATGCCACAATTTAAATCTAGTAATAAGGACAAGAAAGATTCTTCTTCTAGTAGTAACAACAATCATGCTAAGTCCAATGTTGTAGCTTCTAGTAGTTCTCTTGATTCCACTAATGACTCTCTTAGCCAAGTTACACATGAGCAAGAAAATAGCTTATTGAAGGGAATTATAGAGAAAGGTGTTTACAAGAGTCTTGCCGGGAGTAAGCAATTTGAGGAAATTGTATGCAAGCAAGGAAGACACCGGAAGAATCAAGGTGTTGGTTTTGAACGAAAGTTCAATGCCAATGGAGTTGAGTGGGAAGAAGATCAATACCCCAAGACGAAGTTTGTTCCTCAACAAGAGAAGTATGATCCTACTTCTTTCCAAGGAACACAAGCTCAAGATGATCTTCCACCACAAGACCACAAGCAAAAAGGCAAGGACAAGCTTCAAGAGGAGATTTATGCATTTGAAGAAGCTCCTAAGGCCTTGGTCAAGTGGGTTCCCAAGACTACATCAAGTTCTACTTCATCAAGTACGACTACAACTCCAAGGATTCCCATCAAGATGGTGTGGATCCCGAAGAAGAAGAACTAGAGAGCTCTTGAGGGTGACTCCGCCAACATACTTCACTCTTATCATTTTGGCAATGACAAGTGCAAACAACTTCCATATCTTGCACTAGTTCAAGGAGTCACAAACCCTCTTGTTGGTAAGACAGGGGACAAGGTAACCTAATGCTTTCATGGACATCATCTTGTGTGAACATCACTCTATGTCTATGGATATCCTTGCTTGTTCCTTGTGGGACTAACCCGTGTAGGTATTGAAAGTGCAACTCACTCCAAAGGATTGCTCCTAATGATCTACATCAACATTGAGCACCGACATCTTCAACACCTACATGAAGTCATCATCGACAAAAGCCAAGGTTAGTTCATCCCTCTTAGGGGGGATATCACATCTAGGGGGAGCTTTACTCTAATCAATTGAGCTAAAGCAACTCTAATTGTGTGAACACAACAATGCTTTATGTAAAAGTGGTAACCCCACTTGTGCTTAAACGATGAGTATGACCTATGATCAAATTTTCTCATTTGACTCCTAAGTCAATATACTCATATATAGATGACCTAGTCATCGCCAAATTGCTTGATAGATGCTAGAGTGTTTGTGCATGCTTTGTCACATATTTCATTTGTCATTTTATTGTGTGAGCATGTTGGATGCATATTTTACTCATTCGATGACATCCATTTGTTGCTTTGATTGTTTGGAGTTTTCTCTTTTGCCAAATGGATGGACAAGAATGCATAAGAACTCCCTCTAGCTATCTATGCTTTTCTCGTCTCAAACTCTATTCATGCTACATCACAAAGTTTGATCAAGTCAGATTCGAACCACTCTGTGTGAGGAGCACTCGGAGTCTCCGATTCGTCATAGACTTAAACTTCCAAAACCTCTTTGTGCATTTCGGTATGACCAAGTCATCCATTTCGGTCACACCGAGACCACTAAGTTGATCTAGGTTTTCAATCTCGGTGCAACTGATTTGAACTTTTCGGTCACACCGAGTTGTAGATAATCGCTTGCGATTCTGCATCTCGGTGCCACCGAGTTGTTCCACTCGGTCACACCGACAGGGTCAGGATATATAAACCCACGGGTGAGATTTTGGAAATTCCTTCGAAACCTCTCAGCCCGCGCGTATCCTGCTCTGCCGCCTCGGGTCTCTGGATCGTCTTCTCGCCGCCAATGACCTCCCGCCGCTGGTTTCCGCCGCCGTCAACGGCAATCTGCCCCGCCATTGCCGCCGTAGCAAGTTCACCGCCGAATTAGGGTATGAACTTGATCCTTTGTGCTATTGCTTAACTCCGATTCGTAGCACATTGCTTTGCCATGATTCTTGCCACGTATGAAATCATCCTGTCCAGCTAAAACTTCCTTAGGTCTAGATTGATTCAAAAAATTTAGGGTTAGCTCTCCGCAGAACTCATCTTGGACCGACCGAAATGTAGAAATCGGTCTCACCGATTCGGCTTAGGCCATTGCACATGCGCTTTTCGGTCTGACCAAAACGTGTAAATTGGTGTGACCGAGTTCAAGATTCTGTGAAACCCTAGCAATCTCGGTGCCACCAAACTGTGACTCGGCCCAACTGAGTTCACTAGTTTAGGTTCCAAGTGTTGCTTCAGTATCACCGAGTTTGTCAATTCAGTAGCTCCGAGATCACTTCTGTAGAGAACTAAAACTAAGCTTTTTGACTTAATTGTTTTGCAAAACCTCTATACTTTGTGATGCTCATCTAATCTACCTCATCTACAACCTATTCACAGGGTCTGCTGACAGTTTGCCTACAAGATGTCTGATCAAAGTGACAGCCAGAACAAGTCCGAAGACCAGGTTCAAATGAGTGAGGGCACTAGTCCCTCAAGCAGCTATGATGAGGGCAGCAGGAGCACACCTAGTAACTTGCCCAAGGCAGCTACTAGAACAAGGAAGAAGAGAACCTCAAATTCTGAGGATGAGGATTATGTGGCTGTTGAGGATGAGGCCACTTCAAGGAAAAAGGTGCTGAAAAAGGAGTATGGCACAGCTGCTGCAACAAAGCCTGGAATGAAAACAAAGGCTCCAGCAAGAAGAGTTCCTATGTCTAAGGCCAGATCCTCTACTCAAGAGACAATGGAGTTCACTCTTGAACCCAAAGAAGGAGGTGAAGGCAAGAAGAGGAAAGAAAGGGTCAAGAAGACCATTGCCAGAGTTATTGGGAAGTCCTCAATGGTGAGATCAGATGATGAAGAGGAAGAGGCTGCACCAGCACCCAAAGCTCAGAAGCTTATGGGAGATGCAATCAGATCAAGGGCTGCTCCATCAAAGCCCAAGTCTGCTCCCAAAGCTCAAACTCAGAAACCCCCAAAACCCAAGAGGAACACCAGAAGTATACCAGCTGAAGAAAAGAACAAGGCCCCAGTGCCTGAGGCTGCTGATGATGAGGAAGATGATTCACTTGTTTTGAGAAAGTTGAAGCCAAAGATCCCTGACCATAATGATGCACATCCTGTTGCGGAAGATATGAGGATCAGGAAGGATTCATGACTGAGATTGTGGAGACAGTCTGATCCATATGCTGTCAGGAGGAGAACTACTATGGATTACAGGTTCCACACAAAGGAACAACAAGATTTCTATGAGACTATCCTGCTTGACAAGAACCCCATTGTCTGTGACATGAGATGGGTTGATTGGGAATACATCAAAGAAAATGAAGATCATTTTCCAGGAGTTTATGACAGCTTCAAGGCTTGTGAGGTTGACAAGTTTGTTGGCCAAAAGCTCACCAAGTGGAATGATGAGCTGATCATGCAATTCTATTCTACTGCTCATTTCTATCCAGATGGCAAAATTGTATGGATGTCAGAGGGTACAAGGTACCAGTCTACAGTTGATGAGTGGGCTAGTTTGATCAATGCTCCAGAAGCTCATGAAGATGACTTGGATGTTTATGCCAAGAAGAAGAAGGATCACAACTCAATGGCTAACATGTACAAGGAGATTCCTGATGCAGACCTGGAGACTCACAAGTTCGGTTCAGTGAAGCACTTACTGTCAGGCCTGCCTACAATCAACTAGATTCTAAGGCACACATTGCTACCAAAGTCAGGTGATCACAGAATGATCAGAGGACACTCCATCAACTTGCTGCATATATTTGATGTCCCTCAAAAGTTCAAAGTGATGAGTCTTATTGTGGAAACAATCAAGAGGACAGCTGCAGATCAGAAGAGATCTTGTGGGTATGCTCCACAAATTCAGGAGCTCATCAACTCCAAGATGGGCACATGCACATATCTATTGGACAAAGAGCATTTACCCCTCAGGCCAGACTTTGAGGACAACATTGTTGTCATGACTGAGGAAGATCCTTCATTAGTGCAAGCACATGAAAAGAGAGAGAAGGCAAGGGCAGAGAAAGCTGCAAGGATGCCAACTGCTGAAGAGGCATCTCAAGTGTTCTTGAAGAGCAAGCAAGATCAGCTTGGATATCTGATCCAATCCACCTTGAGGATTGAGAAGAGCTTGGTCACCCTGACTCAAAACCAGGAGAACTTGGAGAGGATCATTGAGCAGAAATTCTATGATCTTGATATCAAGGTAACTGAGATTCAGACAGCAGTTGAGCAGCTTCAGGAGGAAGCAGAGGAGAAGAAGGGCAAGTCTACTACAGATGCTTTTACTAGAGTGCCCTAAAGCCAGAGGTCTGCTGCAGTGCCAGTCACAGATACTAGAGCTACAGCATCAGCACCAGCAGCTACAGCTCCAGTGCCACCTCCAGCAGCCACTCCACCAGCTCCAACTACTTCAACAGATGCCTTCTTCCTCGGAGTTCTCTCTACACCACCTCTCGAAGATCAAGCCTGAGAGACGTTTAGCACTATGCATTTTTGACCTTTTTGGTAACTTGTTGCCAAAGGGGGAGAAAAATGTATAGATCATAGGCTTCGAGAGAAAGTGTTGCTTTTTATCTCTCTTGCTATTTTGGTTGAACTTTTTGATTGTGTGCTTGTGTGAGATACTTTATGTCCTTGTGAGATACTTGTTTGATCATGTGTTTGATCATATGCTACCCTTAATGCTTGTTGGTTGATACTATCTTTTATATCTTATATATGATCATTCACTTGCTTGGTGATGAGTGCATGCTTTCAATTTCTATCATTTTGAGCGCTCCACCAAGATGTATGTGACATGGAAGAGTAACCCATGATCCTAATCAATTGTGCATTTGCATTCAAAAGCATTTAGGGGGAGCTCTTGCTTATCACATACTTCTCAAAGCAACGATGTTTTTCAAACTTATGATCATTTGTCGAAGCTTTGATCTATATGTTGTCATCAATTACCAAAAAGGGGGAGATTGAAAGTGCAACTATCCCTGGGTGGTTTTGGTAATTCCTAACAACATATAGCTCATTGAGCTAATGCTATTTCAAGATAAATATTTCAGGAAAGCTCAATGATTGGCATGGCATGGGTTAAGAAAGTGGACCCTCAAAATGCTAAGGACAAAAGGATTGGCTCAAGCTCAAAGCACAAGACTCTACATTTTATTTTTAGTGATCCAAGATCACATTGAGTCCAGAAAAACCAATACTATTAAGAGGGGGTGAGGTGTTGCTTAATGAGTTTCTTGCTCAAAATGCTTAGTGATATGCTCCAAAAACCCTCAACTACTTTCTCATATCCACTTATGTCCCAAACCAAAAGTCAAACTCGGCCCCACCGATTTGATCTATTCGGCGCCACCGAGTTCACTTGACATAGCCACTGCCACAAACCCTAGTCTTTTCGGTCTCACCGATAGGGATCTCGGTCTCACCGAGATGGGATTGTAATCTCTCTGTTTCCCTTCGTAACGTTTCGGTCCAACCGAGATGAGCGATCGGTCCCACCGAGATTGCAATGCAAACTCTATGTTTCCCCTTCGTAACGTTTCGGTCCAACCGAGATGAGCGAATCGGTCCCACCGAGTTTGCCTGACCAACTCTCTGGTTAGCTTATTACCAAAATCGGTCCAACCGAGTTTGTGTAATCGGTCTCACCGAGATTACATTATGCCCTAACCCTAATGACATCGGTACCACCAAGTTGACATGTCGGTCCCACCGAAAATCCTAACGGTCACATTATGAACCAAATCGGTCCGACCGAGTTTTCTGATTTGGTCCCACCGAGTTTGGTGATTTGTGTGTAACGGTTAGAATTTGTGTGGAGGCTATATATACCCCTCCACCCACTCTTCATTCGTGGAGAGAGCCATCAGAACATGCCTACACTTCCAACATACAATTTCTGAGAGAGAACCACCTACACTTGTGTAGAGGTCAAGCTATTCCATTCCAACCACATAAATCTTGATCTCTAGCCTTCCCCAAGTTGCTTTCCACTCAAATCATCTTTCTACCAAATCCAATCCTATGGGAGAGAGTTGAGTGTTGGGGAGACTATCATTTGAAGCACAAGAGCAAGGAGTTCATCATCAACACACCATCTATTACCTCTTGGAGAGTGGTGTCTCCTAGATTGGCTAGGTGTCACTTGGGACCTCCGTCAAGATTGTGGAGTTGAACCAAGGAGTTTGTAAGGGCAAGGAGATCGCCTACTTCGTGAAGATCTACCCGAGTGAGGCAAGTCCTTCGTGGGCGACGGCCATGGTGGGATAGACAAGGTTGCTTCTTCGTGGACCCTTCATGGGTGGAGCCCTCCGTGGACTCGCGCAACCGTTACCCTTCGTGGGTTGAAGTCTCCATCAACGTGGATGTACGATAGCACCACCTATCGGAACCACGGATAAAAAATCTCCGTGTCTACATTGCGTTTTCTCCCTCCAAACTCCTCCCTTTACCTTCATATGCAATTGTTTTACATTCTACCGCTATACTCTTAGAATTGCATGTGTAGGTTGGTTGCTTGACTTGTGCTAAGTTGCTAAAATCTGCCAAGAATTAAAATTGGGAGAAGGCTAGATTTTTATTTGGTCAAGTAGTCTAATCACCCCCCCCCCTCTAGACATACTTTCGATCCTAAAATTATTCAATAACAATTCAGCTTGCTCAACAGTTCTTTCCCTGAAAACACAACCAGCACAACTATCTAGGTGGTCCCTAGAAGCATCGGTTAGTCCATTATAAAAGATATCAAGTATTTCATTTTTCTTGGGAGGATGATCAGGCAAAGCACTAAGTAATTGGAGAAGCCTCCCCCAAGCTTGTGGGCGACTCTCTTCTTCAATTTGCACAAAGTTAAATATTTCCCTTAAGGCAGCTTGTTTCTTATGAGCAGGGA
Source organism: Aegilops tauschii subsp. strangulata (assembly GCF_002575655.3). Lineage (NCBI taxonomy): Eukaryota > Viridiplantae > Streptophyta > Magnoliopsida > Poales > Poaceae > Aegilops > Aegilops tauschii. The sequence continues at coordinate 468,155,437 of NC_053035.3, forward strand.
AATATTTTTGAGAGAAGTAATAAATCATATCCTGGGGACTACGCACACAACCAGAAGCAAGAGAATTAAACCATAACTTAGCATCACCCTTTAATGAGAAAGGAAACAACTTAAGAATATAGTAATAGCGAATTTTTTCCTCATGAGCAAATAGGGTAGCTATATCATTCAATTTAGTAAGATGTGCCAGAGCAGTTTCAGATTCATGAACATAGAAAGGAACAGACTCAACCAAAGTAATTAACTCAGGATCGATAGAGAATTCATAATCCTTATCGGTAACAAAGATAGGTGAAGTAGCAAACTTAGGATCATATTGCATTCTAGCATTCAAAGACTTTTCTTTCAGCTTAGCTAACAGTTTCTTAAGATCATCCATCATTGCAAGCAAAAAAGTCTCTAGCAGTTTCTTCATCCATAATATAACCCTCAGGTACAACAGACAATTCATATCTAGGGTGGGAATCATAATCTTCAGTTTCAATAATATCATCAGTTTCAGTAATTTCATTCTCTCTAACCTTAGCAAGTTGTTCATCAAGAAATTCACCTAGTGGCACAGTATTATCAAGCAAAGAAGTAGTTTCATCATAAGCATCATGCATAGCAGAAGTGTCATCATCAATAACATGCGACATATCAGAATCAATAGCAGGTGTAGGTGTCGCAAGCTTACTCAAAACAGAAGGTGAATCAAGTGCAGAGCTAGATGGAAGCTCCTTACCTCCCCTCATAGTAGAGGAAAAAATCTTGGTTCTTTGATCTTTCAAATTCCTCATAGTGATCAACAGATATAAATCTCAAGTGACTCAGAGAATAGAGCTATGCTCCCCGGCAACGGCGCCATAAAAAGGTCTTGATAACCCACAAGTATAGGGGATCGCAATAGTTTTCAAGGGTAGAGTATTCAACCTAAATTTATTGATTCGACACAAGGGGAGCCAAAGAATATTCTCAAGTGTCGTGCCCGTGCTGTCTTGTGCCGGCTGGAACGTGTCGTGCCCATGCGTGTGCTATTTAAGCAGAGAAGATGTAGTTCCAGGTGGCTGAGGAGTAATAGCGGGAGTTATTCTTTAGGCGTGTGTAGTCTCCCATGTATCTTCCTGTAAGTCGGAACAAAGTGAGGAGAAGATAACGGCTTACGTCGTTGGTACGTATGGCGCCACAAATACTCGTATGCTCAAATTCATATCGAGTTTGTCTCCTTCCGTCGGGAATGGCTAGAAATCAGTCAGCTGACTTTTTCATTTGTGGTCAGTCGATTTCTCAACCATTGGATGCGAAATCAAAGGCCCATGATACTTCTTCAACCTCCATCCCTCCTTGAGCCGCCAGCCACCACCGCTCGAACCACCGGCCACCGCCGCCCGCGGCCGGCGACGCTCCCGCGCCGCCCCGCCCTCCCCGGAACCACTCTCCACCGCCAGTCCTCCGCCGCCCCGACCATCCCTGTAGGCCCGCCGCGCTGAGCTTTTTCTCCGGCGAATCCCCACGCCACCGCCCCACCACCTCCGGCCACCACCGCCCCCACCCTGAACCCTAAGATAGATTCTGGGGTAGCCTCTCCGGCGAGCCCCCTCCGCTGCGGCTGGTTCTTCCTTCCCTCCGGCGAGCCCCCGCTGAAAATCGACTGACCTAAAGTCCGATCAGTCGACTGAAGTGTAGCTAAACTGCCTTCTGCCAGGCATTCATGTCGCTTAAGGCTGCCCGGCTTTCGTCGCTGGAGGGTAGCTCCAACATCCTCGTTGCAAGCAATCAAGCTTGAGATCACTTAGCAGGTTATCGAGCTAGTTTACCAGTGGACAGATCAGCGGAGGCTCTGTTCGTGCATCTTCCATTGCTTGCACCGCAATTTGATTGTAGAGGAAGACTGCATTTCTTCGAAAAAGGGAATTACACCGGGTCACTACATCAAGCTATGTACACAATTATTTTTATTACATTATTCAACAGAGTCTGATAAAACAAATACATGTATCAACCCAAAGTCACTTTTTGACGATCTCTGTCGCTACCCCTACAAGTTTGATGATGTGCACTGACGCACCAACGCACACCATCAAATCTGATGGCCTCACCAAGCCAACCTACACCGAGTCGAGAGCACCAAACGGTCTAGCAGACCCTCAGTGCACATCGTATGTGCACCCCCTAGAATGTGCCGCCACCATGACGCCAGATAGCGCCACCATTCCGCGAGCGTGCATCAACATGCCTCCCTCACCGATGTCGATGCGCTAGAAGCTACACCGCTCCACCTTGGCCACCGTGCGAGAACACACAGACACCAGCGCCCTCCATCGAAGCCATCCACTGGTCGCTTCGGCAAATGTACGACTCGAAAGAAGATGACCCAAGAGGGGGGGCGCCAGCCTGCCACCATCCTCTGATCCGAGAAGTCTGAATCTGGAGTTTCCTCCGGAGCACACAGGGAGCAAAGACAGCCCCACGACTCCTCCAACGAGGTAATGATGCCCGCGGGCACCGCCGTCAATGGTTCCGGGCAAGGGTGAACCAAGCTTTCGCTAGCTGAATTGCATCCGACACCTACCAAGTGCCAAACCACCGGATCCTCCACCACCTTCTTCCATCGTGCCCCATGGGAGCGGCCGATCCGTTGCAGGAGGAACAACACACAACCAAAGTCGTGACGGTGCTACTACCGCTAGGATCCCGTCGCGCCGTCGGGGTGGCCTGTTGACGGTAGAGGAGACCACATCGCTGCGCCACTAACGCAAGGCCGCACACACGCCAAGCCAGGGCACCCGCACGAGATATGCCGTAGCCGCGTCTCAGATCTTGGTATGATTTTGGTATGATTGAAATAGCAAAAATTAAACTAGTTTAAATATATTCAAGATTGGTCTTGTTCTGAAGATCATGTGTTCAAGAATTTGAATATATATAAAAATTAATAATAGAAAATTGCTGTTGAAGATATTGGGCATCTACAATTTAAAACAAAGATAAAATGCATGAATATGTTGGGGAGAGAGAGAGAGAGAGAGGAGAGGTGCTGCATGCATGCGTACCACCCTTGTTAAAAAAGTCCTACATTATCTAACATTGATTTGACTAAAATCAGAATACAAATGGATGCCTTGCACTAAATACTTTCATATACACATGCATCAAGTTCGCAGTAATTGATTTGACCACCGCTGCCCTTCAACTTACCCTGCCCTTCAACTTACCCGTGAACTGTGGTCCATCAAGTTCACAGTACTTGCTTGATGCATTCTTCTTATGCGTGTCTCCGACTTGATTGGAGTGATTCTCATATGCATGATCGTCCTTGCCATGGATGGCGTTGTTGCTGAGTTCAACGCCCAGAACACCACCCCGTTGCATCTTTTCTCTTCTTGTACAGGTTCCGATCAATCCACATGAATTCGTAGATTATACAAAGAGAGAAACAAGCAATTGTGAGATCGTTGATTGTTAGATCAGAAGAGAACAACGTCAAATAAGAAATCTCCTGATCAATTTATCCATGAACGGACATGCATGTCCATGCCGAGAGCACAGTCGAGAGGGATCTCCTCGCTTTAGTTCCTTTGGGTTTGAGTCATGCGCAACCGCCGCATTCGTCCAGGGAACTAGGCTGTGCCGCGTTGTGCGCCGGTGGCCTAAGGTGTCGCCGGGTTTAGCCACTCGCCACAAAGACTTGCGTGCCAGAGGGTTGCCGAGCCGCAGGCGCTAACCGCCGCCGATTCCAGCGTGCATGCATCCTTGGTTTCCCCTCGTGCGAATTGCTCCGCCGGTAGAGCGAAGTGCTGATAACGTGTTAAGAACAAAGATCAAGAGAGAAATCGACAAATAACAAATGAATCAAGCCATTCCTTTATTGATGATAATCTGTACGATATATACCCCTTGAGGGGACGTGTCCAACAGACAAAATACTTCGGAGAGGCGGGAGGAAAGAGATGTGATGGTTAGCGATTGCCAACTGCCTCCCTAATACAACATGGAGATTATCCACACACTACTTAATTTCTAACACACTTTGCGACAGCCCATGTGGCACACACACACTCTCGCTCGCCATCCTGCCATCCTTATATACCAGCACACGCCGCATCCTTGCTCGCTATCCCAATAGACCCACGCGTCCCTTCCCTCCTCGCTCGCCATCCCAGCAAACCCACACATATCCCTCTTCGCTCACCATTTCTGCCGACGATGGTGACGAAAGACGAAGTCCCGCACATCGTCGGCGGATGCGCCGTTCCTGCGGCTCTCCTCATCGGTGCGTGGAGAGTGTACGCGTGCGTGCAGCACAGACGCCGGGCACGCGCAAGCGCCACCGATCTGGAGCGCGCGCAAGCGCCGCCTCCCTCAGGGCCGGCCCTAGTGCGACTGAGGCACAATAAACATTAACATAGTAATATATATTCTTTTAATAATATATATCATATATCATGAAAATATAAAAGCATTAACATAAAATATAATTTTAGTCATAAATAAAGTCTTAATACACCATATATATATATATATATATATGTGTGTGTGTGTGTGTGATTATATGATGCAAACAATGATTATAATGTACTCAACTATAAATAACTATTGAATAAATACAAACTGGTGAAGTGCGCCAAGAAGGGGGGGGCATATGTCCCCTGTCCATGTTGATTTTTTGTTCTGCAAATCAATTTTATAGTAATTTTATTTAAATACAAACCCGGGATACGCCGCCGACATTGACCAGACTCCTAGGGCGGGCGCGGGCGAGCCACGACCCGGGCTACGCGGCGGACGACGATCGCACTCCTCGGCCTCGCATGCCTACTTCGCCCGGCGCTGGTACCCCGCTTCGATTCTACAAGGCGGCGTCTTCTTCACCTCTGCTGATGGTGTGCGTGGTGGCAAAATTGCAAGAGGAAAATTTTAAGTTGCATATAGCTAGGAATATGGACGAAATCTAAGTGGTATAGGCATAGAGAAATTTTAAGTGCCTATATGCCTATATTGCCAAAATATGAAGTCGATATTGAAATATCCAAAACATCATTCACTCCCTACATTCATAAATATGAGATGATGTAATGGATATTTCAGTACAAACTGAAATGAATGAACAAAATCAATAAAACGTGCCTATGTATATTCGATTCGAAAAAAATTAGAACATTTTACGTATGTATGAATGGAGGGAGTATAAAATAGCTTGTCCCATAATACACTACAGAGAAAATAAATTTTCGCCGTGTGCTCAAGCGTAACCAGAGAGCTTTTATCGGCCACTCGGCTTATGTCTTTGTACGCCGAATGATGATTTAAGTAAGATGCGTGACAGAAAGAGGAGTCTCGGCTTACAGGGATGTACGCCTAGAAGAGCAAAAAATACACTGGGCGTAGACACAGCTCACGATGTATACAAGGAAAAACTCACGGCCTACGGTAGACGCGCGGCGTACCTGTGTGCCACGTGGCCACGTTGCCGTACATGATGGCACCATGACGATACACACGGCGTGCATACGATGGTTAGACTAATCAAAGATGGAAAAAGTCTAAAATAAATCTTAAATTTGTACATCAAGTATGAATTAAACCCTGAACTCAAAATCCTTAAAACTGGCACCCTGTACTATTTAATTCCGGTCCATCCCGGTTGATTTTTGCTAGATGCTCATTTGACGCGCCGGAAAAAAGAACAATCCCGATCACCATTCTGTCTAACTACAGTCTGACTACACGGGCCCGCTGTCATATTCATCTTCCTGTATCATTAGTAGAAAACAGGGCTTTGGTTCGGCCAGAAAAGAGCATTAATCCCGGTTGCATTACGAACCGGGACTAATGTGAGCATTAGTCCCGGTTCGAGCGGCTAGGACACCGTACAGGCATTAGTCCCGGTTCAAATGGGACCTTTAGTCCCGGTTGGTGCCACGAACCGGGACTAAAGGGTGCGATGCCCATTAGTACCGGTTCGTGGCACCAACCGGTACTAAAGGTTAGATCTTTAGTCCCGGTTCGAGCCGCCAACCGATACTAATGGGGTTTGAGGCCTTAGTACCGGTTCATGGCATGAACCGGTACTAAAGGTCCCATTTTCAAACTCTACCCCCCCCCCCCCCCGGTGGATCGCCTTTTCAGTTTTGTAAAAAGCAAAAGAAAACTTCAAAACTTAAAATCCTTCCAGATGTAGTTATGTTACTACATGTACTAGTTAGGAAAATTTAAAAATTTAAATTTGGACATGTTTTGCAAAAAGTGTATGGAAAAAGTAAAACGGCTATAACTTTTGCATACGATGTCAGGAAAAAACGTATAATATATCAAAATGTTCAGCACGAAAATCCGCATCCGATTTTGACAGCCTACGGCCTGTTTGCAAATTTTTAGAATCCTTAAATTCTAAAAGGAAAAAAAAGTTATGCTCAAATTTCTATTTTTTTTATTTATGTTAAATGTGGTCAAACTACTTATTCAAGAAGTATTAGTGTTACTAAATAATTATTCAAGAATATTAGTGTTACTAAATAATTATTTCAGTTTTTTTGAATTTTGGTCAAATCTGGTCAAACTGTGCTCAAACTGTGGTCAAACAATGGTCAAACTAATTATTCAAGAAATATTAGTGTTACTAAATAATTATTTCAGTTTTTTTTGAATTCTGGTCAAACTGTGGTCAAACTATGGTCAAACTACTTATTCAAGAAATATTAGTGTTACTAAATAATTATTGTTTTTTAGAACAATAGTTTCAAACTCAAACAGTGAAATGTGTGACTTAATGCTCAAGCTAAATTCCTGAGGGTTTATAGGATTGACATCTTACTATTGTCAGGAAAACAACAAGTGCAGACTTGGAAACGAGGGAGAATAGAACCCGGAAGTTAAGCGTGCTCAGGCTGGAGTAGTGAGAGGATGGGTGACCGTCCGGAAAGTTAGATGATTTGGAATGATGAGGGGTGATTAGAGATTAGAGGTTAAATTGAGCAGTGACGAGGGGTGATTAGAGATTAGAGGTTAAAGTAATTCAGAAATTTGAAAATCAAAACAAAAATTCAAAAAAAATCATAAAACTTCCTTTAGTACCGGTTGGTGTTACCAACCGGGACTAAAGGTGGACCTCCAGGCAGCGGCCACGTGGAGGGAACCGGGAGTAAAGGGGGAGGCTTTAGTAACGACCCTTTAGTCCCGGTTCCACCGGGAATAAAGGCCCTTTTTCTACTAGTGTATCGACACTCTCTCAACCCAATCCCTCTCCTCTCAGATCCACCCCGCCACCACATCCTCCTGCATCTCAAATCCACGACCATCCCTTCGAAGTCCCGGGAGAGGCCCGCCATCTCCACTACAATCGCAGAAGACACTACAGAAAAAACATTGTAAGCCGTGTATGTTTCATACACGGCAAAAGACATTTTAAACTCGGCAAACAGTACGCCGATTGTTACACTTGACGTACAGCACACAACTTACATTTGGTCGGCTTAGCGCCGATAAGCCGAGTGTCAGTTATCGCGCACTCGGGTTACGCGTAAATCGAGTATTATGTGCTGGCACACGGCAACCAGATCGAGATCACGGTCGGCCGCACTAACGGGACGCCACATGGCATGGCTGTAAGTCGAGTATATGCTAAGCCGTGTGCCTTAAAGAACACACGACATACATATAAGCCGTGTATGTTCGTAAGATATTATCACCGTCGTGTTTTTGAGAAGTCAAACAGTACAAACTTTGACCAAGTTTGTAGGGAAAAACGTATACATCTAAAATACCAAATACATATTATTAGATATTACCTCAGTCGTGTTTTATTAGTCCTTAGAGTTTGGGTCAAACTTTGACCTTTGGTTTAACTATAAAAAATAAGTTATATGCCCTATAAACAGTATCATTGGAAATCTCTTGCAAATATGAATCCAACAATTTAGGTTTTGTGACATATAATTTATAATTTGTTAGTCAAATCTATGGTCAAAGTTAGACACAAAATAGGAAGGAGACTAATAAACCTGGAAGGAAGTAGTATCCTAAGACATGTTTTCATATTAGGTACATTATGCGCATAGTAGATATAAATAGTTTTATCTATAAACTTAGTCAAAGATTGTAAGGTTTGACTTTCTTCAAAGTCTATATGCACTACATTATGAAACATAGGGAGTATATGGAGTGCTCAGGTCAGGTGAGTAGAATAATGGTTGTTTATTGCAGGTAAGTGGGCCTATGCCATGATGTTCAAGCTGCTAGTAGTACGTTTGCAAGTGGTCAGCTAGTCTAATGTTCAAATCTTACGAAATGAAATGGCCACTATAATAGTGATACATCGTGTATTTAAAGAAGTGAACTAGCCAAATGATCGTAAACATTTGAAATGACATTGCTTGTCCAGTTCAATATTAGAATGTTCAAGCTCCATAGAGGGAAACTTATCACCTTGGGCTTAATTGATTTATAAAATTGGAGAAAACCTTATCACAAACGAGAAATTTACCCTCTACGAGTTAATTTTATATTTTTCCATCATCCTGCCGAATGCATATATTTTTCTCTTGCATTTTTTAGACGTTTTATTTAAACAACAAGCCTCCTCGTCGATATTCATTAAAGAAACCACCAACACACAGTTGTACATAAGGTTCAAAACTGAAAACGGAAAGAAAAAGGGGAGCATGCTAGAGAGATATTTCTTTTTGAGCAAACACCAAGCTCAAAAAGCTCTCCATCTGCACGCCACGCCCAACACAGCATGACGGGCATACAGACTTCATAAGAGCATTATGACAAATACAGCACCTCATCGTCCGCCGAGGCGCCGGAGAAGGCCCCGGTCACCCCTCATTTTTAGTCCGGTGCAACCGTATACCTCAAATCCATACTATACCATGTAACTCGAAAGCTATGTACAACTCATAGTCGGAGATATAGACTGCCAGACAGACCCACCCCATGGTCATTGGCCGCCTCCGCCAGGTCCGGCTCCTCGTTGGACTCCATGTTGGCGAAGAGTTGGTTGACCTCCACCTATGCCTCATGGAGGTAGCGGTGGTTGGCCTCCACCTCCGCCTTCGATTGGATTGAGTCGAGGTGGCCTGCTACTCCGCCGCTTCCATCGCTTGGGCGACCTCGTACTCCACTTGTGTGTCGCTCACTCACCCATGCCAATTTCGACAGCAAGATGTGTCGGTGCCTGTTCATCGTCGTCCTCCTCCTCCATGTCCGTGTCCGATGCATGTTCGTCATCATCATCCTCCTCCTAATGCTCTCGAAAGTTCGGAGGGTGGCCAGCTGCAATCCGAGCGGCGCGCCTCATCTGGATCTCCTCTAGGAGCTGCAGCGAGCGCTCTGAAGAGAGCATAGCGTAGGTGGTCATCCGCTCCCAGGCCATGGCAGGTGGACGGCGAGCTCCGAGCTACAAGTGAATGTGGGGTCAGCGGCACGAAGGAGAAGAAAATGGGTTGCGACTAGGGTTGGGGGTCGTCCTCCAGCTTAAATAGCCAGATTTAGCCGCTCAGGCGGCGCGCGAGAGTGGCGTCCTCATCAGACAGTTGGGTAATGGTGGGTGTCAAGATATGGATTGGATATGAGAGGTGTTGCCGTGTTGGTCATCCCAGACGTATAGGGCCAGTGTAAGAGGTGCAGCTGTGTCAAGATTTTGTGACCAGTTACTGACCGGGCCATCCGCTAGACGTGCAGGAACGTTTGAGGAGTCCGGGTTGTATATGCTCTAATAAACTTATATAACAACAAGCTCAAAGGACAAAACGAGGAAGGCTCCCCTAGCACTCGTGTCACCCGCGACCAAACGCTATCCTTGACGCCACCCATCCCTCCGCGCCGCCACCCGAGGCGCTCGCCGGCGTTGCTGCGCGTCTACCGGTGAAGGTGGCAGTGAGGATCCGCTGGTCTGCGTTGCAGGGGGCTTTGGATCTTAGGGCAACGACCCTGATTGGCGAGGATGGCGTCGATCTCGTCCGGCAGATGGCACCGCCGGTGCAGGCTGTTCCTACTGGCCACGTGGGCGGCAGTGGGATGGTGGAGGCTCGTCGCAGCTATGGGTTGCGCTATTGGCTTCAGCTGCTCTTCTTCATGGTCTCCTCTTCTTTGCCATGGTCCTGCCTCTCCAATCTGGTCGCTACTCCTTCAGGCTGTCAGATCTGGCACATGAGAGTGGTGTGGTAGACGTTCTGGAATGGGGGAAGCCCCTAGTCAACCTACCAACGACCCCAATGACGGCGGTGCTCCAGTGTCGATCTTCCTCCTGAGGGCATGTCGGGCTTCCTCGTCACCCTCCCTCCTCCTCTCCCACGACCCGAGTGAAAGCCTTGGCCTTACTGTCCGAACGACGATGGCTCTATGGCATTTCGGTCCTCCTTGGAGGCGTCGTTCAAGGGAAGGGTGAGGCCGTGGTCTTGTGGCAAGGTGTTTGGTGGCGGCGGTGGTGCTCTGCTCTCCGGCATTACGGCTATGGTGATGGCGAGGGCGTTCCCCTCCAATCCTTCAGCGGCTTTGTGTCATGTTTGGCTCTGGGCAGCCGGCCGGTGTACGGCTTCTGCGTGTTGTGGCACGGCTCGAACTTAGGGGCGATTGGATCTCCCCTCCGGTATTGGTTTGGGGCGGCAAGCATTTGAGCCTGCGCTTTTCTCCATGCAGCCCGGTTCCTCTCGGCCTCACTTTTGCAATCTTTTGGTTGCAGGTGCACTGCTATTCTAGTTTGTGTTGAGCTCTCCGGTGCTCCTGGTTTCGCTGTGGTTGTGCCCTGCTCACCATTGCTCTGCTTTTGTAGTTCTGGATTGTGAGCGAGTGCCTCCTATTATTTTTCAATTTCTCTTCAAGCTTCGGCCTTTGCATCAGTACTGTTGTATCCTAGCCATTGATGGTTTTATTATTTTGAAGTCGGACTTTATGCCTTTTCTCTAAAATCAAAAAGGACAAGCATACCACTCAACAGAGAAGACTAAATTATTCCATCAAACTTCTATTTTTTGGGCTAATAGCCTAGATTGGCTAATCACCGGATACATAAAAATCCTGCTGATAGTAAGCGGATGTATGCATTGTAACAAATCACAATTTCTCTTTGCTGCAGAAATGCATGGTATAACAAATCACACATTCATAATCAGGTGTATCTCACACATACAATGCATACAATTGAGTGATTGCCAGCTATAATGTGCGATCTCCAAATCGTACGTCATGCATGCATGGAATGTGGCAACATATCCCTTTTATTAAAATCATACCCTCTATATACTGCGGCCAGAGGGGTCCATGGCCATTGCCTCTCAATTCTCATACTTCATTCGAATTCCAGAAGCTGAAGATCAAACATGAGAGGGAGCAGTCTAGTGTGCGTGGCTACTCTCTTGTTCATCGGGTGCCTTGTCACGGTCGGACAATGTAAGTATAACAACATAAATTGATGCCTCCGTCTGGTTGTTCTAGAGGTGCCCCCTCCGTTTCTTGTTACTTTGCATATTAGGTCGTTTTGAAGTTGAATTTATGCACTGTACTCTAACAAACACCTACGTGGCAGGTCGTCTTGTGGCTACAAGAAGCAAGCAAGAACATCCTGGTGCCAACATAACTGCAAACGCCACCGCTGTGGATTCATCGCTGAATGAAAGCAAACTCACCTTGAAGTTTTGTGTCAGGAGGGACTGCGATCATCCAAATGACCCGTTCGTCTGGAAAAGTTGTTACTGCTGTGTCGAGCTGCCGGGCAGTCCGTGTTGGCATCATGTGGATGAATGCCAAGCAAATTGCCCATCATGTAATCCTGATTGCCCGTCTGCATCAGCAATGGAGGTATACGCATAAAGGAATGTATGCTTAGATAGATAACTGTGTTCGTTCGTTAGTAATTTTATAAAGCTAGTCCAGGAAAGTTTTCCTCAAATAAAGTACGTAGTGTGCTGCTCATGACCTCATTCATGTACGCAATATATATTTCACACTAGTCTATCTATCTCTCTATATATGCATGTACGACTAGAATATTGTGTAAGTTGGTGCGACCAAAGGGCTCATATGACTGGAGATGCAACGAAGAACTGTATCTACGTACTCCAAAATAGGACAAGTCTAACAAAAATGCTCCGCGTATCTCTCATTTATTATTTACCGATGATATTCTATTATTCTTCAAAGGATCCATTGATCAAAGCTATGACCATCAAGAATATTTTGAATATGTACAAGAGGGTGACTGGACAGTTACTCAGTCAGGATAAATGTTCGATCATGTTTGGGAAGTCGTGCAGTATGAAAAACCAAGTGTCTACAATGGTCATCTTAAAGATTACTGCGGAGGGTTTTGAGGATAAATATCTCAGCCTTCCTATTCCTCAAGGAAGAATGAAAGCTGGTACATTCCAGTCTACTAAGGAAAAGGTAGTGAAACGTCTCTCTGACTAGATTGATAAATATGCTTCAAGCGGGGTGAAGGAAGACCTTATTAAGTCAGTAATTCAGGCTCTCCCGGTGTACGTCATGGGTATTTTTAAATTTCCTGCTTCTCTTTGTGAGGATTTATCGCAGATTATAAGAAATTTTTGGTGGGGCGATGAGGAGGATAGGAAGAAAACCCATTGGTTGGCTTGGGATAAATTAACGCGACCAAAGGGTGAGGGTGGAATGGGCTTCCGTGACCTGAGGTTATTTAATCGAGCTCTTCTGGCAAAACAAGCTTGGCGTTTACTGGTTAACCCAGACTCGTTATGTGTTAAGGTAATGAAGGCAAAATATTATCCTCAGGGGCATCTTCTTGACACGGTTTTTCCCCAGTCAACCTCAGTGACGTGGCAAGGTATTATGCATGGTCTGGAACTCCTTAAAAATGGTGTCATTTGGAGGGTGGTTGATGGAGGGAATATCAATATCTGGAGGGACATTTGGCTTCCAAGGATTTCTGGCCTCAAAATCTCTGGCAAGAAGAACAGATCAAGACTAAAATGGGTTTCAGATTTATTCAAGAGCGGGTCTAGGGATTGGGACGATAATATCATTAGACATCTTTTTTTATCATCACGACGCGGAAGAGATATTGAAGTTGCGAATTCAATCCTCAGGGGATGGTGATTTCATTGCTTGGCATTTTGAAAAGAATGGATTATTTTCAGTGAAAAGTGCATACAATCTGGCGCTAAAGTTTAAGGATCGGAAAGAGAATGATGGGCAATCCAGTACTGCTATTAACGGAGAAAGGAGATTGTGGGATATTATCTGGAAGGCCAACGTCCCACAAAAGATTAGAAAATCTTTGGATGGTGTGCAGCATCTGATAGCCCGGCGGTTCAGGTTAATAGAGTTTTACATCATCAAGCTACCATTCGTACTTGCTCTCACTAGTAGAAAAAGGGCCTATTGTCCCGGTTGGTAAGGGCCTTTTGTCCCGGTTTTTGAACCGGGACTAATGGGTCGTTACTAATGCCCTAGCCCTTTAGTTCCGGTTCTTACACGAACCGGGACAGATGGGCCTCCACGTGGCCGCTGCGGCCAGCCCAAGCCGGGGGGCCTTTGGTCCTGGTTGGTGACACCAACCGGGACCAATAGGCATCCACGCGTCAGCATCTGGCTGTAGCTGAGGTTTTTGTTTTTTTTTGAAAGGGGCTGATTTAGGGGTTTTGGGGGTTAATTTAGGTTGTTATTAGGTAGCTCTTAGAGAGAAGTGTCCTCTCTTATATCTCCATGCTTGGTTTACCAACGCTACGTACTGCTATGCCTAAACATGGCTTAGATTGAAGTGAAGGCAACATGTGGTGCATGTCGAAAGTAATACTAATCCTAACTTGATCAAGTTTGGATTGTACTACTTTCGACATGCACCACATGCATGTTGCCTTCACTTCAATCCAATCCATGTTCATTTCACCCGCTGATATATAATAACTCTTCATGCGCGCATCATGCATCATCATATATAATAACAAGTCCTACTAATCATCATCATACAACTTCTACTCGTTATTAATAACCAGTCATACGATCATCATCCTCATAGTCATCGAACCAACCCTACTTAATTGTTCTTAGCACATGATCATCAGTATTAGGTAGGACCGAAATACCCTCTTTAAGGTAAAATAGCATAAAACAATATAGACCCTGACTCTCCATTATGGAGAATGGAGATCATCCTGTCTCCAATTCTTGCGCTTCGCTTCCTTTTGCTTCCAAGAACCTCCTTGCGACTGTCCATACATTTTTTCCATTCTTTGATTTGCATGTCTCCACTTCTTTTAGAAATCCGGTATGGACAGTTGAGATTCGTAGGATGACCTGGTTGTATGTTCAAAACATCAAGCCTACCATTCTGATACATCAAATGAGGCACACAATCCTCTAGGATTATCTGTTGAAAAACATAGTAATAACTTCATAGGTAGCAATGATGTACTAGTTTTAGAAGTATGCAAAAGATGCACGGACGTCGTAATAGTAAGAAATCTTACCAGGGTATCTCCATAGTAGTTACCGTAGTTCAATACGTGCACTAGTGGCACGTATTGACCATAATGTGGAGGAGTTTTACAATAGATATTGTAATTCTCAAGATCAGTACAAAATCCGACCAGATGAGTTTTCTCCTTATAAGTTAACTCAGAGCCATCGGTGTAGTAGATTCTGTCTACCATGTTCCGCACATTGTTTGAACAATCAAAATAAGCTGTCAATGAAAATAAGCCGTCAACTATTTTGAAATGAACAATATAAATTAGCTAAAAACTATGTTTGAGAAACTCACATAGCGGTAGAATTGGAGGCGTATCAACAAGGACCCAAATGTCCATATTGTCTTGCTCGATGTCAGGATCACCAAGATTCATGGTGAAAAGCATACCCTCATCAAAACCATACATCTTGCAAAATGCTTCCCAATTTTTGCAACCAAAATGGGTTACGCTCTCAGAATTATACAGATTTACTTCAAAATCTATATCATGATGGGTCCTTAGGTGAATTTTCTTTGTTTCCATACTTTCATGGTCTTCAAAACCCATCCTCTCCAAGACGTAGCGTCTTGCATGGCATGGGATAAGCTAGCCGAATTGTAAAAGATAAAAAGTACACGTTGAAATAGTTGAAGTCGTGCTTAATTACGAAAAAATAACACTTATCGTCGTTGCGTACCGTTTCAACATCGAAGGTCTCCTCCAGCTTAATACTGAAGCGCCGATCTTCATCCAGGTGTGGCCTGTCGCACTGACCTCGGTCGTCGTGGCACCAGTCGCACTCCCACGGGAGACTTTCGCCATCCGAGTACGACATTTCCTATGTTCATAATTCAAATATTAAACGTCTACAATTAAATATATGTACTAAAAAACCTAAGTTAGATCATTATTATTCATCACGGGTTGACTATCGGTTTGTCGAGTCTTTTCTTGAAAACTCTCAGCTCACGCGGTGTATACATTCGACCGTTGATGATGGTCGCTCCTCCATTTGTCCCCGAGTGCATTACACCAAAATGTCTAGCACACGGGAACAAAGGAGAAGCGACTCCCACGGCAACAGTCGGGATTCTTCGTCCTCTCATATATATATATATATGGTGAAACTCTCCCTCACTGATTCCACTCTGACATTTGGACCGTCGGTGATGGTATGGTAGCTCCTCCTTTCGTTCTCTAGTGCATTACACCAAATTGTCTAGCACACGGGAACGAAGGAGAAGCTACCCCCACGACAACAGTCGGGATTCTTCGTCCTCTCATATATGGTGGAGACTCGACAGACTTACAGTCAACCCGAAATATCATTTAATTATCTTTCTAAAAGAGGATTTGGCTAGTCTCACCTCGATGCCGGAGGGGCGGTGACGGGGACGACGGCGGGGATGATGGAGGGGCCGGGGGCTCCTAGATTTCTGCGAAAACAAAAACCCTATAAGCTATCAACTAATCATATGCATACGCCTTGCATAGTGCTCTCCAATTTTAGCATTCAAAGTAGGAGTAGTTTTCCACTTTGAGCATTCAATAAGCAAAATCAAATCACAAAATAAAGTATATATTCAAATTAGGATGCATTCAATTATAAGCAAAACTACATCATCTCCATGCGTCCGTACATCGTCGAATATTATCACTAATACACCTCGAATACTATCATACATATAGCATCGCTAGTACAGCTAGAACAGTAGCGCCCGACGGGTATCGACGCGGGCGGTGGACACCCAAAGGGACGGAACTATCACAGGATCATAGCTCCAGTGAGATCCCTGAAGAACCTGCCAGGTATTGTCGAACCTGCCCTCCAACGCAACCATGTAGCGACGGACGTGCTGGTCCTCCTCGCTGGCACAGTGACGTACCACCTCCGGGTGTCCGGAAGCCTCGGCACCGTCACTGGCCCACGCGACCGCCACCAAACAAGGATCGGGTCAACGACGGGCTGGCTCCTCACCAACCTACGCCCACCGGAAGGTAGCACCTCCCAAAACCAACCCGGCGGAGCCCAGTCCCGGACATGGCCCCTCTGATCAAGCTGGCCTCCTCCGCCGACTCGACGACGAGGATGCGGGATATGCATCGTCGACGTCAATGCGGGATTAATTGCTTGAACTAAAAAAATAAACTAGTTCTATTAATTTTCTTGCTAAAATAAAGTAGTTCAACTACTAAGCACTTACTATAAATAAATAAAATAAAGTAGTTCTTACTAAAAATAAACTACTTCTATATATAGTAAAATAAAGTAGTTTTATTAAATCAACTAGTTCAACTACTAATTAAGCACTTACTATAAATAAAATAAAGTAGTACTTACTAAAATAAACTACTTCTATAGTAAAATAAAGTAGTTTTATTAAATCAACTAGTTCAACTACTAAGCACTTACTAAAAATAAACTTGTTTAACTAGTTCTATTATATTTAACTAGTTCAACACAAATTTTTTCTAAATATGCACATATATATACATAAATTGACAAAAAAACATCTAATTCAACTAATCTAAAATACATGGAAAAACATCTAATTCAACTAATCTAACTAATTTTATTAAACACTTACTAGTATATATACATGGAAAAATACATATAAAAAATAAAAAAAAGGATTCGGGGCGGCGGCGGCTCACAGCGGGGCCGGCCGGCTAGGGCGACGGCGGGGGCGGCGACGGCGTCGACGACGGCGACGGTGGGGGTGGCGGACGGCGTCGGCGTGCAGAGGATCCGGGCGGGCGCGCGGAGCAGGGCACGGGCGACGGCGACGGCGTTGGCGGCGGACGGCGACGGCGAGGGCGGCGGACGGCTTCGGCGTGGGCTCTGGGGCGGGGGCGACGGCGACGGTGGGGGCGGCGGACGGCAACGGCGTCGGCGTGGGCTCCGGGGCGGGGGCGACGGCAACGGCGTCCGGCAGCCTGGCAGCGTCCTCTCCGCGTGCGTCGTCGGGGGCGAACTGCAAGATGCAAACCAAAATTTTCACATGTGTGCGTTATATACATGAAGCTTTAGTCCCGGTTCTTGTCACGGACCGGGACAAATGCCCCTCTTTGGTCCCGTATGGTACCACCAACCGGGACCAAAAACCTCTGCTTCCCGCCCTTTGGGCTGCTGAAAAGAGGCCTTTGGTCCCGGTTGGTGGCACCAACCGGGACTAAAGGGTTGGCATTGGTTCCAGTTGGTGCCACCAACCGGGACCAAAGGGCGGCATTGGTCCCGGTTCGTGGCACCAACTGGGACCAATGTCCTGCGTCTGCCAAAGCCGCGGTGCGGTGGGATATTTAGTCCCACCTCGCTAGCCGAGGAGCGACATGACCTGTTTATAAGCCCTGCCCCGCCATCTCCATTGAACTCCTCTGAACTGCAGGCCTCTGGGCCTAATCTTGCACTGCTATGCATGTGGGCCTGCTGGGCCTTCTGCGGGCCTGAATCCTGGCCCATCGATGGGTTTCTAGTCGTATTCAGGCCGTGGTGGCCCAGTAGGTGACATTTTTTTATTTTTTTCCCAGTTATTTTGTTTTCTTTTTTGCTTTATTTATTTTATTTTGTTTCTACTTACAATAAAATACTTATTTATTTTATTTTATTTTGTTCCTAATTACTTATTTATTTTACTTTATGATAATTCTTTTGCTATTAAAGCTTCTATCAAAAAAAGTTCTTTATGAAAATTCTTTTTTCTTTTAATGATTTTGAACAGAAAATACTTCGATAATTTTACTTGCATCAATTTTATATGATTATAGTTTCAATAATACTAGAGGTTTCTTATAATGTTTTGAACAGAAAATACTTTGTTAATTTTAGTTTCATAAATTTTATTAAAGTTTATTTTATTTTGTTTCTACTTATATATTTTAATAAAGTTTATATTATTTTGTTTCTAATTACATATTTATTTTATTTGTTATTTTTCATGCACCATTTTTCATGCATTTACTAATTATTTTGAGCTATAAGACTCTAAAATTGAAAAGCATTTCAAATGAACTCTGAAAAGGTTGAAAGTTGGCATGGTATCATCATTTCATCCACATACCATGTGCAAGAAAGGTTAGAGTGTTACGGCAAAAACTAGATGCACTTCGTGTACAAAACGGACAATCTCTTTCAAAATATCAGGATTTCGTACGGAAACTCGTCTTTTACAAAGGGATTTCATTTTTTTAAACTTATTTGACCTCCTGACTTTTTGTGTGTTCAAAATGCACCATTCAAAGCCACATCATCATTTTTCAATCCTTTCTGACTTCATTTGTTATTTTTCATGCATTTACTAATTATTTTGAGGTATAAGACCCTAAAATTGAAAAGCATTTTAAATGAACTCTGAAAAGGTTGAAAGTTGGCATGGTATCATCATTTCATCCACATAGCATGTGCAAGAAAGTTGAGAGGGTTACGGCAAAAACTGGATGCACTTCGGGTACAAAACGGACAATCTCTTTCAAAGTATCACGATTTCATTCGGAAACTCGTCTGTTACAAAGGGATTTCATTTTTTTAAACTTATTTGAACTCCTGACTTTTTGTGTGTTCAAAATGCACCATTCAAAGCCACATCATCATTTTTCAATCCTTTCTGACTTCATTTGTTATTTTTCATGCATTTACTAATTATTTTGAGCTATAAGACCCTAAAATTGAAAAGCATTTCAAATGAACTCTGAAAAGGTTGAAAGTTGGCATGGTATCATCATTTCATCCACATAGCATGTGCAAGAAAGTTGAGAGGGTTACGGCAAAAACTGGATGCACTTCGTGTACAAAACGGACAATCTCTTTCAAAGTATCACGATTTCATACGGAAACTCGTCTGTTACAAAGGGATTTCATTTTTTAAAACTTATTTGAACTCCTGACTTTTTGTGTGTTCAAAATGCACCATCCAAAGCCACATCATCATTTTTCAATTCTTTTTGACTTCATTTGTTATTTTTCATGCATTTACTAATTATTTTAAGCTATAAGACCATAAAATTGAAAAGCATTTCAAATAAACTCTGAAAAGGTTGAAAGTTGGCATGGTATCATCATTTCATCCACATAGCATGTGCAAGAAAGTTGAGAGGGTTACGGCAAAACTGGATGCACTTCGTGTACAAAACGGACAATCTCTTTCAAAGTATCAGGATTTCATACGGAAACTCGTCTGTTACAAAGGGATTTCATTTTTTTAAACTTATTTGAACTCCTGACTTTTTATGTGTTCAAAATGCACCATTCAAAGCCACATCATCATTTTTCAATCCTTTCTGACTTCATTTGTTATTTTTCATGCATTTACTAATTATTTTGAGCTATAAGACCCTAAAATTGAAAAGCATTTCAAATGAACTCTGAAAAGGTTGAAAGTTGGCATGGTATCATCATTTCATCCACATAGCATGTGCAAGAAAGTTGAGAGGGTTACGGTAAAAACTGGATGCACTTTGTGTACAAAACGGACAATCTCTTTCAAAGTATCAGGATTTCATACGGAAACTCGTCTGTTACAAAGGGATTTCATTTTTTAAAACTTATTTGAACTCCTGACTTTTTGTGTGTTCAAAATGCACCATTCAAAGCCACATCATCATTTTTCAATCCTTTCTGACTTCATTTGTTATTTTCATGCATTTACTAATTATTTTGATCTATAAGACCCTAAAATTGAAAAGCATTTCAAATGAACTCTGAAAAGGTTGAAAGTTGGCATGGTATCATCATTTCATCCACATAGCATGTGCAAGAAAGTTGAGAGGGTCCCGGCAAAGGGTGGATGCACTTCGTGAACAAAATGGACAATCTCTTTCGGAGTATCAGGGTTTCGGACGAAAACTCATCTGTTACAAAGGGATTTCATTTTCTTGAACTTATTTGAACTCCAGACTTTTTGTGTGTTCAAAATGAACCATTCAAAGCAGAGACTGATTTTGAATGGTGCATATTCAACACACAAAAAGTCTGTAAAGATCGCCAACCCCAACATAAAAAAATGAGCATAGATGCGCCTATAGAGAAAATTCAACCTAAATTCATAATAAATTTCTATGAATTTCAGAGAAACTCACTATGAATTTAGGTCAAATTCCCTGTATAAGGGCATCTATTTTTATTTTGAGAGGAGCTCAACAAGGCAGAGAGGGACGGGCTTATAAACCGGTGTGAGCGCCCTTCGGTTGGCGAGGTGGGACTAAACTCTGGCCGCAACGAGGACCGACCCTTTAGTCCCGGTTTGTGGCACAAACCGGGACTAATGTTCATGGGCCAGGGGCGAGGCGCATTGGTCCCGGTTCGTGCGTTGAAACGGGACCAAAAGGTCCAGACGAACCGGGACCAGTGGCCCACGTGGCCCGGCCGGCCCCCTGGGCTCACGAACCGGGACTAATGCACCCCATGGGTCCCGGTTCGTGCGGAACCGGGACTAATGGGCTGGCCAGGCCCGAACGAAAGCCCTGTTTTCTACTAGTGTCTATCTGCGGGGTTGAGGATGAGAGTACTTTCCACGCTCTGTTTCTTGCCCAAAGGCTCGTGCACTTCGTTTGGCGTTGAGGAAAGTGTGGAATTTGCTAGGGGAAGAGGCTTTCAATTATTCTGGGCCTGACTGGTTACTTATTTTATTAGACCAGTTAAGTTGTTCGCAAAGGGAACACGTCTTGTTTCTTTTCTAGCGAGCTTGGCACTTGAGGAATGATTTGATTTTTGAGAAAGGAAAAGAAACTGTTAAAGGATCTGCCATGTTTCTGGAAAGTTACTGGTCGGCATTTTCGTCATGTCATCCTACAAATGAGGTAATCACCAATTACAAAGGAAAAGAGGTGGTGGCAGGTTTTGGTGCAAGTAATACTGTTGTGAGGCCCAGAGAGGTGTGGCAGCCGCCTCCTTTTGGCCATATCAAGATCAATGTCGATGCAAGTTTTATGGAGAGTTTAAGTGCGGCGAGCGTTGGGGTGGTGGCCAGGAGTTGTACGGGTGATATGATTGTCTCATCTTGGGACTTCATTGGGTTATGCTCTGGTGTGGATGAAGCGGAGCTTCGAGCATGCCTAGCTGGGTTTTATATCGGTATTTCTCTTAACATGCCTATTATTTTGGAAACTGATTGTGTGTTCGTGGCTTCTTTCCTAGCAAATGAAAGTTGTGACAGATCCTCGCTTATAGACCTCAAGAAAGAAGCATTTAGCATCATCAGGCTTCTGGGAAACTTCTAGTTGTCAAAAATAAATAGAAGGGCCAATTCAGTAGCGCATGAGATTGCTAAACTTAGTTTTGATAATAGATGTGATGGTTTTCTTTTTAATAATTTTTTGCCCTCTGTGGCACCTGCTGTTATGAACAATTGTAATGATGTTTTAATTAATTAATATATGGACGGGTGTTTATCAAAAAAAAAAGGACATGTCTGAGGTTCCACACGTGCCGGACAAAATAATTGGTCTCAGATGCACGTACGCATGCGTGATCCCATCCTGCCATCGGAGTTTTCTTTTTCAAGAACATGCAAAAGTGTTGCATGTCTTTTCCATTAAGATAAGGAGTCAAGGAATAATACAAGCTCACAGGCGAGAGCCGCCGCAACGCACACTGGAAAGCAAGATCTAATGTATTTGAAAGACATGCCCACGTTTGACTCGAGCGGTTTTCCACAGCTCGACCTCGACACGAATGGTGGAAACAACACAAGCCGCAGAGGAGGCCCTATGCTTGTAGACCCTATTGTTACGGTCCTTGCGGTGCGCGCCAGAGACTGAAGAGGAGATTGTAGGCCACCATTCATGCAGCGCTTGCGCGCCAGACGGGGTGAAACGGTGCAGGTGCAGCAGCAACAGGGTGTGGTACCAAACCTCACGGGAGAACGAGCACCCGAGGAGCATGCAGCAGTATCATCACCAAATCAACCTCAACTTTTGTGTGTGTTTTCTATCAATGAACTGCCACGACCAGGCCCTTCCTCTATCAATGAAAACACAGTTCTTCTGTGTATTTTCTATGCTGCTTTCCTGTGTATGTGTTTTCAGTTTGGTACATGACCTTAAATCCTAAGATTGAATATATAATATATGGACAAGGAAAGAAACACGTACAACCTCAACTTAGCTCCCTAAATCAGTTACTTATCTAGCTAATCATACCGGCTGAAGTAACTTTGGAACATCTATATAAAACTACATGTAATATGTAAACATCTCAACACAGTCAGACAGAAAATGAGTGGAATAAGTAATATCTATCTTTCCTTACCTTGTGACCTCACTAGCCTAATTGTTCAGAAATTGTGTTTCTTCCAAACATGATCAATAGAAAATGGATCATACTATTACAGAATAAATAGTTATAATACCGGAACTTAGCTTTTGGTGGAACATTTTGCAATGGCATCAATGTGTTACAATGATTATTGGTTAGGTAGATGGAGGTAGAGGTCTGCTAGGAGATGTGTGTGATGGTACCTGCTGAGGGAGAGGTCATTGAAGTGGACGTCCATGGCGGCCTCCTTCCGAGCGTCGACAAATGACCTCATCCGGTGGTGTCACACCGGCATGTGCATATTCCCCACATCTCGCTTTGTGTTCTTAGGGTGGTGGCTGTTGGGTTGGTCAATCTATGATCGTCCGGTCATCCGCTGCAGCACTCGCCCCATGATGAAAATAATGCATGGATAAAAAGATGATGGTACGAGGGAGATCAATCGGGTGAAGAAGGTCACATGTGTGAGGACTCTTCCCACAACTACCAATCCACGGACACCGGCATGACCTACCTCACCACGTCTCGTCCTCCTACCAGCGCCGCCGTCCTCATCTTCCCTCTTCCACCTGCTAGTATCAATCATTAGAGGCAGTGGGGTGGGATCCCGCTTGGTTGCTCCACCCACATTGCCCTGGATAGACCATGAACTACTAGGGAAAAGCCTAGCAGTAGCGCGGGTGACCGGCGCTACAACTAAAGGGTAGCAGTAGCGTTTGTTTACCCACTCTGCTGCTATACCTTCTTAGCAGTAGCGCTTCTTGAAGAACACGCTACTGGTAGTTACTAGCAGCGCGCCTCCCTACATGCGCTACTACTATTATTATGTATTCTATTTCTTTTTTATTTTATATCGTATTCATACACCATTATACAAGTTTTCATACAGTAGCAATTTAGAGATTGTTTTTACATCATAATGAGTTATTACATCACTGGGTGAACTAATCCACGGTTCTTTCACCCAATGGTATAATAACTCATCATCATAATATCATTAACAACTTATCATCATAATACGTCATTGTCATATAACAACTCCTCATGATCATCATTTTCGTCCATGAGACATCATATAACAACTTGGTCACTAGTCATAATCACAACTCCTCCTCATCATTATCATCAACTCTAACACATTGTAGCACATAATAACAACTTCTCATCATCATCATAGTCATAATCAACACTAACTAATTGTTCTTAATACCTAGGACCTACTCCTCTCTCCTAGGTAAAATACCATAAAAGATATATGCCAGTCCATCTCCATAATGGAATGAAGATAAACCTATCTCCAACTTGTGGCTTGCGCACATTCATGTTGTATCCAATTAGTTGAGTGTGCGCATTCATCACTTTGCTCCATTCACTGATTTTGAGCCTTCCATCATTTGAAGAAATCGAGTATGTAGTATGGTAAGCCTTCAAAAGAGTTGGTCGTAAGCTAACCATATGCAGATAACCTTCGGTAAACAGCATGTAAGGCACAACCTCCTTCGGGAGCCTTTGTTGAAAAATGTAATAGTAACATATATAGTTAGCAATGTAGTTTATATACTTTATGAGAATGTATGCAATAAAGTTACCATCATTAACAAAATCTTACCAAGTTTTTGGCAATGAAGTTATCATCATGCAATTTATGGACTAGTGGCACGTATCCAGTAAAATTTGGGAGGATAGAGTGACTGGTTTTAAAGGCCTCAACATCATCTATGAATGAGACAAGATAACCTTTCTCCTCACAATTAAGCTCGGAGTCATAGCTGTAGTATGTCCTCTCTACAACCTTGCGAGTATTTTTGGAAGATAAGAAATAAGCTGACAATTATAAATAAAGATGTTTAGTACCGATGAACACCAAATATTTTTACATTAACAATGTAAATTACTTAACTTAACAAATTAGTATGACAAACTCACATTTAGGCAAAACTGGAGGCATATCCACATCCACCCAGATGTCGATATCATCATCATCATCATCATCATCTTCGGGACGAATATCAAATGTTATTTGCATACCCTCGTCAAATCCATATGCCTTGTAGAGAGCTTCCCAATTAGAGCAACCAAAATGGGAGTGATTGACCGCATTGTACAGCTTAACCCGATACGCATAACCATGTTTAGTTCTTAAGTGAGCCCTCCTCGTCTCCATATTCTCATAGTCTTTGAAACCGAGCTTCTGCAATACATATGGTCTTGCATGGCACGAGATGTACTAATCGAATTGAAAAAATCAAGAAATTACACGTTGAACTAAAGAAGAACAAGTGATGATATTAATTACGATGAAATGCTTGTCGTTGCGTACCGTACAAACATCAAAGGTCTCGTCCAGCTTCACGGTGAAAAACCTATCATTTTGCAGGTGAGGAAACCTATCGCACAAACCCCGGTCATCGTAGCAGTAATTGCACTCTGGGTGTGTTCATAACTCAAAGATTAAACTTCTGAATATTCATCACGGTTTGACTTCCGGTCTGTCGAGTCTTCCTTGAAAACTCTCATCTCACGTGGTGTATATGGTGGGCACTCCCTCTCTGATATATTCGACCGTCGGTGATGGTTGCTCCTCCCTTCGTCCCCGAGTGCATTACACCAAATTGTCTAGCACACGGGGACGAAGGAGAAGCGACCCCCACGACAACAGTCGGGATTCTTCATCTCTGACATTTGCGACCGTCGGTGATGGTCGTTCTTCTCTTCCTTCCCGTGCATTACCAAAAGGTCTATCATGAGAAAGAAGAGGAAGAGCCACCCACACGACAACAGTCGGCATTCTTCTTCTCTCATATATGGTGGACACTCCCTCACTGTTTTTTGACTGCCATGTATGGAGTCCCAACAGACTAAAAGTCAACCCAAAATGCCGTTTAATGCTCTTTCCGGAAAATCCAAGGCACTCGATATTTCCTACATTCTAGCACAAGCCATGCTAAAATTCACGGAAAAATCCAGCATGACCTTTGCTAGAAAGGACATATCAAGCGCCTGAAATTTGCCGGAACGGAAATTAATCAACACTGGGTCAAAACATAGGCCACTGGGAGGTGTTCCCTGCAAACATAGGACACTTGGGCAAGCACATATCCTACTTGGCTACATCATCATCATTGACATCAACGACATGGGGATTTGGCTGCTCTCACCTTAAGGTCCAAGGGGGTCGGTGACGGGGACGACGACGGGGATGATGCAGGGGCTCCTTGTTTTCTGCAAAAACAAAATATAAACCCTATAAGCTATCAACTAAACATTATTATGCTGATTCAAAAGACCTACATTTACTAAAAATTCAATATATCATATAACCCGAATATTTCATTTGGTTAAGAAGCATAACTAATGTTTCTTACTAAAAATTTCCATACCTAAATTTTCTTACTAAAAATTTCTGTTACTAAATTTCTCATATGGCATTGCGATACATTTCTATATTGAAAAAAATTTATACCTAAACAATTTGTATTACTAAATTTTTTATTCAAAAGACCTAAAATTTATGTTACTAAATTTGTATACCTACATTCTACAAGAACAAAAAGAGAAGGGAGGGAGGGAGGGAGGGAGGGAGGGAGAGGAGGGGGGAGGAAGGAGGAGGGAGGGGGGAGGGGGGAAGGAAGAGGTGCCTCACTGGCGGTGGCGTGCCGGAGTTCCGGCGGGCGATGGTGATGACGGGTGGTGCAGCGCCGATGAGGGCGGGGGGTGGTGGCGCTTGGGCGGCGGTGATGGGGACGGCGACCAAAGAGTTTCTTGGAGTGAGAGTGAGAGTGTGGTGAGGGAGAGGAAACGGGCGGGACGGGGTATAGGATAAGGTGGTTTTAGCAGTAGCGCGGGAAGCCAAGCAAGCGCTACAAATTTTAGTTGTAGCGCGTTTTTGCAAACCGCGCTGCTACTAAGGCTAGATCCGGGGTGGCCGTGTGGCTCACTTAGCTGTAGCGCCTGGCCAGTGAGCGCGTGCTACTGCTAAGTATTACCTGTAGCGCGCCCGCTTTAAACACACTGCTGCTAGTTAGCAGTAGCGCGTCCTTTTAACAAGCGCTACTAATAATTCTCTGTGTATAAGGTTTTCCCTAGTAGTGGTGGGTTACTCTTCCTGACACGGCTCCGGCCATGACTATGGAATTCAAGGAGGTGAGCTCACCACAGACCCGACAGCAGCCTATCCCTACCCCAAGATGCGTCGCCTGAGGGCGGTGACCTTCCCAATCACCGCATCCCCTAGAGCTGCGCCGGCGGCCCAATGCTCATGTCCTGGCACCCCTCTCTTTCCACACTGGATCCGTAAGGATGATGCATGGCGGCGACAACATCGACCCGGAACCGCGCTCCTTGGGCACCTCTGTGATGATGCACGACAGAGACTAGATCAACCATTAGGTGTGTCGTTATTTCAGAGGATGTTAGCCCAGCAGCGCGGCAGGCAAAATATCGTGGTGGTGGGGATATCGGGAGGAGCATGATCTTTTTTTTGTGTGAAGCAAAGGGGCTTTTTTTGGTGGAGCGGATGGGTTCTTTCGTAGAGGGGGTCGAGGGGAGGGGAGTTGGACGTACTATGTACAAACCACAACCCCTTTAATAGTAGACATACTGTTCAAAAAACTTACTACTAATTATCTGCATCACTATTATGTGTCTGACTAGTTAATTAATTGCATTAATAGCTCGATTTCATAATTGATTTGGCGTGAAAAATCCCTACTTAAATAGATTTAATTAATTACACGCATAATTAATTGTCTACCAATTAGTTGCATTAATGGCCCGATTTCCAAATTGATTATGTGCTCGGTTTTTTATTTTCTTTGAACTAATGAATCAATTTCATAATTGATTTGGCGTGAAAAATCCCTAATTAAATAGACTTAATTAATAGCACGCGTAGTTAATTGTTTGCCTATTCGTTGCATTAATGACTTGATTTCCAAACTAACTTGATGTGGGATTTTTTACTTAAATATATTTAATTAATTGCATGTTAATTAATTGTCTCGCTATTAATTGCATTAATGAGTTGACTTTCAAATTGATTCGGTGCTTGGTTTCTTTATTATTTTTACATTAATACCTCGATTTCATAATTGATTCGGCGTGGATAAATCACAACTTAAGCAGACTTAATTAATTGCACACGTAGTTACTTGATTTCTAAATTTATTCGGTGCTTGTTATTATTATTATTATTATTATTATTATTATTATTATTATTATTATTATTATTATTATTATTCTTGTTGTTGTTGTTGTTGTTGTTGTTGTTGTTGTTGTTGTTGCATTAAAGGATGGGTACCGACGACATACAAACTCCCTTTTTAGGAGTAGAGATTTTAGGAGTAGAGAAGATTAAAATCATACCCTCTATATAAAACCTCGGCCAGAGGGGTCCATGGCCATTGCCTCTCAATTCTCATACTTCTTTTGAATTCCAGAAGTTGAAGATCAAACATGAGAGGGAGAAGTCTGGTATGCGTGGCTACTCTCTTGTTCGTCGGGTGCCTTGCTGTGGTGGGACAATGTAAGCATAACACTGTCTTATTATTATTATACATACATACATACATTGATGCCTCCAAATCTACAATTGTTGTAGAGGTATATGTACTGGCCGTACATTGTTGTGTTCTAACATGCATATTGCCGATGTGATAGGTCGTCTTGAGGCTACAAGAAGCAACCAAGAACATCCTCATGCCAACATAACGGCAAACGCTACCGCCGTGGATTCATCGCTGAATGAAAGCAAAATCACGTTGAAGTGGTGTGTGAGGAGGGACTGCGATCGTCCAAAGGACCCGTTCGTCTGGAAAAACTGTTACTGCTGTGTCACGCAGCCGGGCAGTCCGTGTTGGCGTCATGTGAATGAATGCCAAGCAAATTGCCCATCGTGTCATCCTGATTGCCTGTCTGCATCAGCAATCGAGCTACACGCATAAATGAATGTATGCGTACTTGCTTACATAGATAAATGTGATCGTTCGTTAGTAATTTTACAAAGCTGGTCCGGGAAAGTCTTCCTCAAATAAAGTACGTAGTGTGCTGCTCATGACCTCATTCATGTACGCAATATATATTTCACTCTAGTCTATCTATCTGTATATATATTTCAGGTTTGCATCATATCACACAGTAGACCGAATGCAACTTGTTTGCGGACAGTATATTATTTGCTTTGTCGCCGGATGTACGAAAACAAGGCGGTCATGGAGAATGATCCATGAAAAGTACTCCTATATATAGTATTATTTTTGAACTGCGATCCATGGAAAGTTATTCGGCCGGCGCTTCTCGCTGGACCGAGAGTCAGATTCCCATGCATGTTCGCATAGTCATCTGCATATTTGAAATCGTTATATCCAGGGGCGGAGCCACGTTATCTCTTCCGGTGTCACTGGCACCGGGTAAAATACGTGCTTACCTTATGCATAGTCCAGATTTTTGGGCTGGACACCGGTAATTTTTGAACCTGGACACCGGTAATTTTTGGACCTGGACACCGGCCAGCCCAGCTATAGACAAACACAGGCGAGGCAGTGCAGCCCAGCTATAGATTAATCGATCCCTGGTCCTGTACGTGTGCGTGTTGAAAAAAAAACTATCGATCCCCATACGGCTGTACCTTACCTGTACGAGCGCCTGTTCGGTTGCTCGTCCACTCGGCTTCTGCGCTTCAACCCTCACAGCGCTGCCGTTCTCAGCCCTTCTCCGTCGCGCGGCCAGCCGCCGGTCCGCCGAGCCGCCGTTGTTCAAGCATCGCTAGCCGGCCATCTCTACCCTCGCCCCACTCGGGGATTGTTGAAAATTCGAGGTACGTCTCAACTCTCAACTCAGCACTTGGTAATTGCCGATCTCTCTCAAATCTGAAATCTCTAGTCAACTGTGTGTAGGAATTTCATTTATTTAATTTCTGTTTTTCTAATTGTAAGGCTAGAGTCTTAAAATTTGAAGGTATTACAACTGGGGACAATTCGCTGCGATTCATATCTAACTAGGGGAGGATTATTTTTGTGACAGCAGTGAGGCACAATGTCGAGTAAGTTTAAGTCCCTAATCGTATCATTCAATCAATATGTTTTGTTTATTGTTTCTATTCTTGCATATGCAAACACAAATAATGTAACTCGTACATTTTTGCTGATACAATAATAATTAATCACAGGAGAATTTATGGAAAGGTTTCTTAAAAAAATCGGCATAAGATGATATAACTAGCCCATCACATTCATAATATATTGACATATGTCGTCATCTGATCATATTTGTTTTCATTGTTTGGAGTTTTTATGCTTAATTGTTCAAATTTAGATAAGTATTTCAAGTGGAAGTGAACAATTTATTTTGGTAAGAAATCTTGTTGCCATATAATTTGTGTTGTTGGGTGTGTTATTTATACATACTCCCTCTGTAAAGTAATACAAGATAGCGATCTAAAAAGTCTTAGTAATCTAAAAAGTCTTATACTTACTTTACAGAGAGTATTATTGCTTAGTGTCCATCCTTGTATATATGATATGCACGTGGACACCGGGACATTTTTGTTCTGGATCCGCCCCTGGTTATATCCTGACCATCACTTCTGTTGGTGTCCACGTCAACCAAGCCAGTGCCCTCCCCCAGTTCCATCTGTTAGCCAATAGTTGATAAGATAGTCTTATCTTAAGTCTTGCATGTAATTTAGAGATGATAAAAAAAAACGTCTACAATGGGTTTTCGTGCTAAGAGATCACCTCTTGTCTTCTTTTAAATAAGAGAAGACAAGTCTTTTCTTACGAGTTTTCTCTCCTCCACATTGTCATTTATCTTACGTGGCACTCCTAAGATAGTACCATTGTACATGCCCTAATCTTGACATGCAAGGTTCGCGGGAAGAGGCAGGAGTGCTGTCCGGGTCATGGGTTAGTGGCCGCTGTGGTCTACGTGCATGGAGTCGGCTGCATGAAAGTAGTATAGTCAGTTGTGTGGGCATGCCAGCCGTTGGCCAGGTCGTATGTTACAGTTGGAGAATGCATGCATGGCTGTTTGTTGCATGGCCGGTCGGATGGTGTGGACAGATTCCAACGATTAGTTAGCCGGCCGTGCGTAGTACGTGGGTAAGTAGCCGATTGTACCGTGCGTGTGCTATTTAAGCAGAGAAGATGTACTTCCAGTTGGCCGAGGAGTAGTAGCGGGAGTTATTCTTTAGATCTTGCAGTGCTTAGGGGAGGCACTGTTCGTGTATTTGCCATTGCTTGCACCGCAATTTGATTGGAGAGGGAGACTGCATTTCTTCGGAAAAGGGGATTACACCGGGTCACTACATCAAACTATGTACACAATTATTTTTATTACATTATTCAATAGAGTCTAATAAAACAAATACATGCATCAACCCAAAGCCACTTTTTGACGATCTCTATCGCTACCCCTACAAGTTTGATGATGTGCACTGACGCACCAACGCACACCATCAAATCTGATGGCCTCACCAAGCCAACCTATGCCGAGTCGAGAGCACCAAAAGGTGTAGCAGACCCTCAGCGCACATCGCATGTGCACAATGTGCCGCCACCACGACGCCAGATAGCGCCACCATTCCGCGGCCGTCCATCAACATGCCTCCCTCACCGATGTCGATGCGCTAGAAGCTACACCGCTCCACCTTGGCTACCGTGCGAGAACACACAGAGACCAGCGCCCTCCATCCAAGCCATCCACTGGTCCCTTCGGCCAATGTACGACTCGAAAGATGATGCCCCGGGGGGGGGGGGGGGGGGGGGGGAGGCATGCCACTATCCTCTGATCCGAGAAGTCTGAATCTGGAGTTTCCTCCGGAGCACACAGGGAGCAAAGACAGCCGCACGACCCCTCCAACGAGGTAATGATGCGCACGGGCACCGCCGTCAATGGTTCCGGCCAAGGGTGAACCAAGCTTTCGCTAGCTGAATTGCATCTGATACCAGCCAATTGCCAAACCACCGGATCCTCCACCACCTTCTTCCATCGTGCCCCATGGGAGCGGCCGATCCGTCGCAGGAGGAACAACACACAACCAAAGTCGTTACGGTGCTACCACCACTAGGATCCCGTCGCGCCGTCTGGGTGGGTTGTTGACGGTAGAGGAGGCCACATCGCTGTGCCACCGACGCAACACCGCGCACACGCCAAGCCAAGGCACCCGCACGAGATTTGCCGTAGCCGCGTCCCAGATCTTGGTATGATTGAAATAGCAAAAATTAAACTAGTTCAAATATATTCAAGATTGGTCTTGTTCTGAAGATCATGTGTTCAAGAATTTGAATATATATAAAAATTAATAATAGAAAATTGCTGTTGAAGATATTGGGCATCTACAATTTAAAACAAAGATAAAATGCATGAATATGTTGGGGAGAGAGAGAGAGAGAGAGGAGAGGTGCTGCATGCATGCGTACCACCCTTGTTAAAAAAGTCCTACATTATCTAACATTGATTTGACTAAAATCAGAATACAAATGGATGCCTTGCACTAAATACTTTCATATACACATGCATCAAGTTCGCGGTAATTGATTTGACCACCGCTGCCCTTCAACTTACCCTGCCCTTCAACTTACCCGTGAACTGTGGTCCATCAAGTTCACAGTACTTGCTTGATGCATTCTTCTTATGCGTGTCTCCGACTTGATTGGAGTGATTCTCATATGCATGATCGTCCTTGCCATGGATGGCGTTGTTGCTGAGTTCAACGCCGAGAACACCACCCCGTTGCATCTTTTTTCTTCTTGTACAGGTTCGGATCAATCCGCATGAATTCTTAGATTATACAAAGAGAGGAACAAGCAATTGTGAGATCGTTAATTGTTACTCTCTCTGTTCCAAATTACTTCTAATTTGAACTAAAACCACGATGAGTAATTTGAAACGGAGGGAGTAGATCACAAGAGAACAACATCAAATAAGAAATCTCCTGATCAATTTCTCCATGAACGGACATGCACAGTCGAGAGGGATCTCCTCGCTTTAGTTCCTTTGGGTTTGAGTCATGCGCAACGACCGCATTCGTCCAGGGAACTAGGCTGTGCGTTGTGTGCCGGTGGCCTAAGGCGTCGCTAGGTTTAGCCACTCGCCACAAGAACTTGCGTGCCAGAGGGTTATTCCGGCCACCGTCTTCCGCGCGGTGATGCCTTCTTGCCCGTCCGCTGCAGGCGCTAGCCGCCGCCGATTCCAGCATGCATGCATCCTTGGTTTCCCCTGGTGTGAATTGCTCCGCCGGTACAGCGAAGTGCTGATAACGTGTTAAGAACATATATCAAGAGAGAAATCGACAGACAACAAATGAATCAAGCCATTCTTTTATTAATGATGATCTGTACGATATATACCCCTTGAGGGGACGTGTCCAACAGACACAACACTTCGGAGATGCGGGAGGGAAGAGACGTGATGGTTAGCAATTGCCAACCGCCTCCCTACTACAACGTGGAGATTATCCACACACTAATTAATTTCTAACAGACTTTGCGACAGCCCATGTGCCACACACACACTCTCGCTCGCCATCCTGCCATCCTTATATACCAGCATACACCGCATCATCCTTGCTCGCTATCCCAGTAGACCGACGCATCCCTTCCCTTCTTGCTCGCCAACCCAGCAAACCAACACATATCCCTCCTCGCTCGCCATTTCTGCCGACGATGGTGACGAAAGACGAAGTCTCGTTCATCGTCAGCGGATGCGGCATAGCTGCGGCTCTCCTCATCGCTGCATGGAGAGTGTATGTGTGCATGCAACGCAAACGCCGGACACGCGCAAGCGCCGCCGATCTAGAACGTGCGCAAGCGCCGCCTCCCTCAGGGTCGGCCCTATTATTATGGAGGCCCTAGTGCATCTGAGGCACAATGAACATTAAAATAGAAATATACTAGCACATATGACCGTGCGTTGCAATAGAAGAGAGATTTTCTTGCGAGAAGCAACGGGAAAGATAATTGATTTAAAAAAAACAATATTTTTTAGAAAAACACGAAAAAAATTAGATTGTATTTTTAATTTTTTTGATAGGAAAACATTCAACAAAAATTTAGAAAATGTTTTCTTAGACGCAAAAATTATTATGGATTTTGAGCATTTCACTCAAGCAAGAATATTTCAAAATATGGAACATTTTATAATATATTCATTTTTGTAAAAAAATCTCTTTTTTTTAAACACAAACTTTTTAAAAAATACGAACATTTATTTAAAAAGAGAACACCTTTTTTGAATTTTCAGAAAATTTTGAAACGGCAATTATTATAACTGTCGAACATTTTTTCAAACAGGGACAATATTTTGAAATTCTGACCATTTTTTAATATTTGTCTCCTACGTTACCCATAATATGTGGAGGTATCGACGTAATTTCATAGAGGTTCTTTTTATTGTTGTCAATTTTCATTCGTTTAGTACGAGATCGCTTCACACTTCGCGGTGCTTACACCTCTCGCCTATCGAAGTTCTGTTCAAAAACCTCGTACGAGAACTCGTATAGAGAAGGATTTCCCGTGGCGCAGCCGTTCTTCCATACCAACTTAGCTGCCCCTGAGAAAAAACTCTCAATACTTTTGTAAAATTTTAATTCACAAGAAAATAAAAAAGAAAGATTAAGTAAAGGAAAAGGAAATATAAAAGAGAAAGAGAAAGGAACAGAAAAAAATATAAATAGAACAACCGAAATTGAGAAACGGACCGGCCCATTCTTAGGCGCCCTTTGGGAAGCTTCTTCTATTTAGCGTTCCATGCGACAAATAAGATCTTCCCAATTGCATAGGCAATATTAAATGGGCTGGCTTCGTTGGGCCAGGGCGCATGTGGCCCAATTATTTTTTAAAGGGAAACATTCAAAAGAATTTTAGAAAATGTTTTCTTAGGCGCAAAAATTATGTTGGTTTTTTGAACATTTCACTAAAAGAAGTATATTTTAAAATATGGATCATTTTATAATATGTTAATTTTTGTAAAAAAAATCTCGAATGTTTCTGAAAAACAC
Organism: Aegilops tauschii subsp. strangulata; assembly: GCF_002575655.3. Classification (NCBI taxonomy): domain Eukaryota; kingdom Viridiplantae; phylum Streptophyta; class Magnoliopsida; order Poales; family Poaceae; genus Aegilops; species Aegilops tauschii. The sequence continues at coordinate 468,190,085 of NC_053035.3, forward strand.
AAACAGTTTTTTTAAAATGCGAAAGTTTATTTAAAAAGAAACACATTTTTTGAAAGTTGAGAAAACTCTGAAACGGGATTTTTTATAAATTTTGAACACTTTCCAAAACAGGATCAAGATTTTGAAATTCCGACAATTTTTTACTATTAGAGAAAAATCTAAATATTTTTTAAATTTTTACTTAAGAAATATATAAAAAATAAAGAATAAATAAGGTAAAAGGAAATATAAAAGAGAAAGAGAAAGGAACAGAAAAAATGTATAAATAGAACAACCGAAAATGAGAAACGGGCCGGCCCATTCTCAGGCGCCCTATGGGAAGCTTCTGCTATTTAGCGCTCTGCGCGACTAATAAGGTCTTCTCAACTGCGTGTGCAATATTAAATGGGCTCGCTTCGTTGGCCAAAGTGCGCGTGGCCAAATCTCTACTCCTAATGTCTCAATTGGTAGTCTCCGCCGGTCAATTTTCGTCCCAGCAGAGACGGTTTTTTTTCGTCCTCGATCCCACCTCCCACATCCCATCGATTTTATATATTTTTTCATTTCGGTTGTTCTATTTATATATTTTTCTGGACGAACAACCGAAAATCAAAAAATATATAAATAGAACAGCGAGCAGCCGCTGGCCTACCTAAAAGGTCAGTAATTTTCGTCTCTGCATTTCTTGTATTTTAATTGATCGTTTTAGATTGTACAAGATGCTCACGATCTGTTTTCTGAAATTGCTGGGATAGTTTTAAGCAATAGGCAAACACCGTATTCCATCTCATGTTTTTCCTCAATCCTTGTCCTTCTAGGCATCCATCACATGTTCGGTAATGACATAATGTTGATGCATAGTGCAGACTGGCATTTTTAATCACGTTAACAAATCGGGTGAGGAGGATTAGATCTTGAACAATAGAATGTCACCAGGTTCTTGTAGAATGTCTCCACATCAGTTTCCAGCATGGTCTCTGCTGTTTGTCCATACGGGCAATAAACATGCCATGTCATGCATACTAACAGCACCAATACAGATACTTATGCTTGCTGAATTTAGTAGGTGAGAGGAGACATTAGATCATGTTGCAATGTCGTTGGCATGGTTGACTGTACAATCTTAAAACATGTTTACGGAAAATGTAAGTACTACATGACGTTCTCATACATTACCTTTCACATTTACTCTTTCTCTCCTTTGTTATTGAAATCTACAGTCACTGTTCATGATGTATTACTGCAGGAATGCAGGAAAGATCATCCGGAAAATGGACTGCTTCAACTACTTTTTTTTTTCTGATGTACTCCTTGTGTAAAGAAATATAAGACCTTTTAGATCACTGATCTAAAAGGTCTTATATTTTTTTATAGAGGAGTACTATCTAATGTAATTTCTTTTCTGATAGTGGCATTGAATACTTCACAGTTTTGATGGCCTCTTGATTCATGCCATTAATAGTTTTTTTTTCCACAGACCAATGATGGTTTTCAGTATAAACTTTTCAAAAATCCAAAATCCCTTCCACGTACTGGTCAATTTCTGAAAATTGACCCAAAAAAATTCTAGTGCGTTTCTCTGGTTTAACTCTTTCTTATACTTTTTTTAGAAGCTATGATGAAAAAGAAGTAACCATTCTAAATCCTCTTATGGTCTTCTATGTAAAAGCATCACAAGGTTACTCAGTACTATTATTTAGTTCTTGGTTTTCCAGGATGTAAATTCCTTCACTGCATGTATATACACTTTGTGAGTTTTTAATAGTTTTAAGGGGAATTTCAGGCAAAAGAATTCATTATTATATTTTAGTGATTTTCATTTCCTAATATTTGGCTTTATTCATGTTTTTGAACATGAAAGATCTTCTTGGTGATACCTCAAATTTTCATGCAAGTGCAGAACGATTTTAGGGTTGTGTTCACTGTTTTCTTTTAATGCTCGGTTGTGTCCTCTTGCAATGCAACATTACCATATTGCTGGTAGCTCTTAGTTTTTATGTGTCTCTTCACATTTCGATGCCTCTTCATTTCACTGAGAATGGAGTATGGAGGACCAAAATGCTACCAGGGAACGTAGGCGTAGCAGTACCTAAAATTAGTCCACCTTGTGCTGGGTTTGTGTAGCTCCACTTGTATTCAAGTTTGTATAGATCATTGTGATATTAATAAATAATGATTGTTATTTCTTAACACTTGATTGACCAATTTTTCCACGGTGGTGGCCATAACATTAAGACTGGAGCAGGCTTTGGTATTGATTAGATGAAGTTGAGGCTCAATGGAAGTATTTGGGGGAGCAAAAGCTTTGTCCCAAATCAAGCATCACCGAGTAGATGTACTTCAGTTTCGGTTGTATGAGTAACCTGCTTGTTGTAGTGTATTTTCTATTGATTCCCTTTCTCACATGTCCATTATATTGTTGATGTAATATAAGAATGAGATATGTTACAAAAGCGAGAAGGTTTCTATTAGAGAGTATATTGTTTTAGTGTAACCGTCTCTAAGCGGAAGACAATGGAGGTATTTCTCTCATGTGCTTTAATCATATGCATACATGGTTGCGTATTATTAGAGCAACCCATTGTATTAGAGTATTGGTTCAATATTAAAACCAGTTCAATATTAAAACAATTTATATTGCGATCCCAACTAACTTGATCTTACTCTGTACTTTTATTGATAGAATGGGGACAAGAGAAGCTTGGTTTATGTAAAACTTGGAATAGCTGACGAGTCAATGGATAAGTCAAAGGTTTGGAAGCTTGTGGAGATAACTGATACAGCTTAGTGCAGATCATTAAAACTGGATGATAGTATTAGCACAGCTAAGGTGATACTTCTTCCCTTGCCTTTTACCTCTGTATATTTTTGAATATGCATCATTTTCTAGCAATCTTGTGGGTGCACTGCCATTTATAAGGTTGCTATTTTGTTAAATTAATTCACAGTGTGATTTCTACGTGTAGAACACTATTTTAGCTCATGTTAGATAGTTAACGTTTGACAAGTGTCTTACGGACATGAACAGTCATTATGACTGCTAAGTGAAGCTATATCTTCAGGATCCAATTCCAACCACGTCGACCAGAGCAGCTCTGCTATCGCCGCAGGCCGTCCGGTGCAAGAGACTACCGGACGGGTGCGAGCTCTTCGCGACGCGGGTCAAGAAGCCACCAGCTGAGACAACGATTGGAAAGGCGGCACCACCGTCGTCTCCCTCCGCACTCGCAGCCACGCGCCGGCTGTGAGCTCGCACGCGCACGTGGTCGACCAGCACGACCGCCGCAGATTACTCCCCGCCGTCGCGTCCACGTCGTCATCGTCGTCGTCGCTGGAGGACGACCCCAAATATGGTTACATGCAGACGTTGGTAGAGCGCGACGGGTTCATGCGCGCAATGCCGCCGTCGAACTGGCCGTTCAAGGGCCACTCCATGTCATCCCCGGTGGACCCGATCGCGTTCCACCTCCTGGAGCTGGACCTCCCCGCGGACGACTCTGACGACCGGCGCCAAGGCCCGCTCTGGCACCGGTGGAACGAAGCTCCTGTTCCACCTCACGCAAGAAATCCTCGCCGACCTCCTCCACCTCGACGACAAGTCGACAACGGCGCCTCCTCCGCAACCAGACTCCACGGGCCGGCGCTGCTATCGAAGGTGTGGAGCACGGTGAAGGCGTTCCCGGCGGCAGACTGCAGGGTGGTGGGTAACATCGATGCGCTGGTGGCACTGGACCTGCATGTCACCCAATTTCGTTGTCTTCGGGGATTAGATGATGACACATGGACACCATTCGGTGGCAGTTTGATGTTTTTCAGGTATGAATTCCACCTGTTATTCAATACTACTATGAGAAAAGTAGGGAAATGCTCACCCTCTTCAAAATGTACTGGTTCGTCTCGCGGTCTCACCCACAAAAACAGAGGAGAGGAGCAGGAAGCTCCTCCCTCACACTCGTCGGCTCCAAGGAGCCCCGCCGCCATGCATGGTGGAGAGGAGCAGGGAGCTCCGCCGCCATGTAAGGTTATATCTATTGTTGCATCTTGTAATTATTAATTTGGAATAAATTATGCAATTGGCATTTATATATGATTTACTCTGTCTTTTTTGTAGGCAAACCAAGTCTGCAACGTTTGAATATTATACTCAGTCAGTTGCTCGACTACTTATAGTCCTATTACTCTAGACTTATACTTGGTCAGTTGCCGTGTACATTATTCTGACATAAATGACACCATGTCTATGTGCAAGTCAGAAGGAGCTGACCATCTAAAAAGATGTCAAATTAGTGTGGTACATGCTTCAGTACTGCAAGTTGGAGTAGCAAATAAGTATACATCAAAAGAAAGTACTGCTTTAGTACAACATGCTTCAGTACGGACCATCTAAAAAAATGTCTAATTAGTGTGCATGAATCATGTTAAAACCTGCAGTGCTTACCTGCGCATTGATACTCATACCTGACGGTGATAAAGTTGCATCTTGAAATTCAATTCTTTGATTTATGATGCTTAGCCATATGCACAATGAGAAATATATCCTTCTTACTAATCTCTGTTTTTCTAATTTGAAACTATTTCTTTGTTACTTGGTGTATGTGAAGTGCAATCATAGTCCTGTCACAAACTTGTTTGAGAAAGGAAAAAGAGTGGCCTTTTGCGGGACCAAGAAAAGACCGGCTTATTTTATTTTAACACAACATAGCAAGCTCAATATATATCAGTTAGCACATGGCAGGATGCAGACTAGCTATGTTCATTTGTCAACATTTATACTTTCCATTGTGTAGTTGAAGCATGCATAGGAGCGTCCCAGTTATGATGTATAGTTCACCTTGTTGATTTGGTAGTAGTTAAAAAACATATGTGATGTATATGTAAAAAGTTGTGCCTCATTCAATTCAGATAATAGATTTTCCGACTTTGCATATCGATAATTGAAAACGATGCACGACACACGTGTTAGTGAAATAGAACAGTATTAGTGTAGTCCGTGGCTTCAAAATATTCGAAGTAGTGGTGTCACATAATTGCTTATAATCCTGGCATATTCTAGGATCATAAAATTCTCTGAATTAGTTTTGATATTTTTTCTTTCTCTTTTGGTTGTGAATATAAAATTTCAGGATTTCTCTTCTTGAAACACACAGAGTTCTTGATAAATGAGAAAGAGTCAGTTATGTCAACACCATGAGCACCCTTGGATAAAAGTTTACAATCTGTGGTTCCCCTGGTAATAAATTTGATCATAATATGTATTCATAATTTTTCTCACACAAATTTGTTCAGATATAAAATTGAGTGTTCCCAACAGTACATTGATTTCTTTTGCAGGGAGAGATCTTGTAAGAACATAAGTGCCTTTGAGGAAAAGAGAAAGGTAAGTTCCCATTGCATGTATTAATTAGCTTACTGAATTCTTTCCCTCAAGAAAAAATAAACTTAATCGCATATTTATTGATGGATACCAACACAAGCTACCAGTGGCCACTGGCCAGGCTGGGAGGATCAAACGGGTTGTGTGTTCACCGGACTCTAGATTTTAGTGCGCTGCACAGTTTAGGGATGATTAATTTGGTGATTTATGCTTGCTTCTTGAATGATTCGGTTTTATATGCAGATTTATGTATAAGCATTAGTTTATGTTGGAGCACTACCCTTTGCCCCCGTACTCACGGTTTATATTATCGTGCACTTTTGGGTGGATTTGTACAACAAGTCAAATGAGATATCCGACCTAGCAAGCTCATGCTCTCGTTTACCTTGAATTGCATCTAAGAGCAACTCAAAGTGTTGATTTACATTTGTAGTTATATTCCCAATGTTGAGGTTAGTGATTTTCTTATAGCGGTGAATTTAATGTGGATGCTAATGAAAGTCTAGCTACGACGAAATCTATCATGTTTCCGCCGGGAAAACTTGTGATCAATGGGTCTACTAAATTGACTTTTGGTCTGTATTAATGGGCATTGGCTATTGTTGTCATTGGAATGTGCTTTCTTGTAGCAGAAGGTCAAGAGAACTGTTATGCATAACACAATGCCTTTCAGTTTATAGATTCATAACTGATCATTAACACACATGTTGTATATTTATTGGAGAGTATGTCCTATCAGATAATGAAACTTAATATCACATCTGTTGATTTTTGTTTGTCCTACTGAGAACCTTATAACCTTGCTTGGAAGACTATTTAACTTGTCATTTCCTGTTTATTGTTCAAAATTGCTTCAGTTTACATGATCATTAACAGACATGTTGTATATTTATTTTAATCATGTGTACTTGTGACCTCACTTTTTATGCCTTCGGCTGGCATGTTGCTAACAAAATTTCTTGATATATGTCCTTTCTAGGAGGACATAAAATGTTTTCCCAATTTTCCTTCCACCATTTGGTAACCCTTTGCGGAATGGTCTAGGAAGGTTTGCAACATTCTCTACTCATCTGATGGGAAATCTGTTTGTTCTCTATCATGTAAACTCACTTTGGAGTTGATGCAGAGGTACTCTTCTTTGCCTGGGTGTTGTGTGTGGTTCAGTTTGCTTAATCTGGTTTGGGTTTACACTGATCTTGCTTGCTCAGTTTTTGAGTGTATAACCAGTTCGAAGGTCCTGCTATTTGATCAATGGATGCAACCTATGGGTGCATGGAGATGATGGTGAGGCATCGCGCTGCGCTGACAACGAGAAAAGTAACTTGGCTGAAGGCACCGGCAACGGGTGGCTGTCGAGGAAAGCGGCGCGGTGATGTGGGAGGTGGGTGGCGAGGGATGATTGAGCGGTGAATGGCAGCCAAGGAGACGGAGTGGCGGCGAGATTGGACGAGCTCGCCTTCGGAGTGCGTGTGAGGCAAGATTTCCTTTCCGGGTTGGCCGAGGGCCTCCTTGTGTGTTTATTATTTCCGGTTGAAGCAGTGAACTTGCAGGGTTAAAGCATTTTCTTTTGCCGAAGGGGAGGGTAGAAAACAAAAATAATCAGAGGGGGGATGGGGAGGTTTGTGGTGGGAGGGGGTGGAAACCCTCGAAGCGATGTTGGTAGGAGCAGACTGTTCATTTGTTTACTGACATGTTCATATTGTGCATCCTTTTGTTATTGAATTTGGAAACACGTGTAATGTTTCCATATCTTGAAATTACAAATACTGAGAAGTGCAAGCCTTTCTCTTCTAGAAAATTTGGGAATTGGCTCACACACTATTAAATAATTTGATGCACTCTTTCTTATTTTAAATGGTCAGGAGGAACAAGTGAAGACTTCTATTTTGGATCAATTCCTTTATTGATAGTTTGATAACAATTTCTTAATGACTATTCAAACATATGACCGTTCTCCATAATTAGATTAAATCACTTCTGTAGCCTACATCAGATTCTACCATGTATATACTTACAAACTAAAAGAGAATGTAATCAAATAATGATATATTTGTCTCTCCCATGGTAGCTATCCAGTTCTAGCGCATGTGTAGAGGACTACAACTTCGCTACTGAACCACCATGAGGAGGCCACCGTGGAGACAAACTAGGTTGTCGTTTAAGTCAACACCCACCTATGACTAATGTACACATATTTTAGTTAAGCAGGCCTTTGTTTCAGTTGGATTTTCTCATATATACACAATGTATTTTTTCCTTCACGTTTCTTGCAAGCACAGAAATGTTATCTTTCTTGCCGGCGAATAATAAGAGAGAACAATACTGTTATTGTGCTATAGGCATCTTGTAAATAAGACATCTCTGATGACAAGTGAGAGACATTTCATTTTAAAATCAGAGATACAACAGTGTATCATATTTCACGAAATGATAAGAGTTTTGAAGCTAAAATGATGGTAGAGCAAGCGTGAGAAGTGAGGAAGTCAAGGGTTGGAAGGGTTGCCTTGTTTACAAGGAGTTGGTTTGTAAGGAGACATGATGATGGTCACAGATAAAAACAAAGTAGATAATGGTATGTGTCCCTATGTAAATGGAACCTTATGCCATCGTGAACGACATACATTTGGGTCTGTAGTTTTGTTTATTCCATGGCAATGCACATGCATTAAGCATCATATAGCATGGTCAGCGACGAATGATTCAAGACTTGTAACTTCACTACCATTTCCAAATGCAATTTTGCTGGGAAGTCAAAGTCATGCGCTAGGTTGAGAGCGGAGGCATGCGGCAGAGAGGAAGGTTCTCTCAGGGTGGCATGACGGTCATGAGAGAATGTTTATTTAACTACCGTCGTTTTATATCCTTTTTTACTCTATATATCAGCACACCGTTATCTTACTGGAATTTTTATGCCCACATTATTATTTGGTAGAAACAAGTGGGTATACCACAATTAATTGGGAGAAGTTTAATGAATGAGTGTTTCTCTTTATGTTTCTTCTGGGCATAAAAACATTATATTTGTTGAGGTTGAAGAATAAGGAGAGATAAACTTGCCATAAAACAACATGCATCTTTCATTAATCGCAAATAAGAAATTCAATACGCCATCATCTTTCGAGGTAGTGATAACCGTCTCATTTTCCAATCAGATATACAATACACCATCATCTCTCGGAGTATGTGAGGACTTTTTCATAGATCTGATAAAGTTTAGAAAAGATGCCAAGCAATGGTAGGGTGAGATGACACTTTGTCTTTTATATTTTTTAATATATGTTTGTATGTTCACTTTTATAGGTTAGAGATAAAAACACATGGCATAAAAAATGTTGATTGATAAAGTCATGGACGTACCTACGATCGAGTAGACTCAAAACTCATCGAGTTTTACACAATGAGATGCATACAGATAATTGTTATTCCTTGTATATATATGTTGCACATGATAATACAAAAGGTGTACTTCTGTTTACTTTTGCAGAGTATAAGAGCGGTAGAGATGGATTGTCTGGATGTTCAGAAAGAATCCATCGATAAGGTCCTGAGGCAATGTCGTACAATCAGGAAAAAGCTAAAAGCCCGTGGCAATGCACGGGCCTTCTATTAGTTTCTTTTTAAAGGGAAACATTCAAAGCAATTTTAGAAAATGTTTTGTTAGACGCAAAAATTATTCTGGAGTTTTGAACATTTCCCTAAAACATTAATATTTTAAAATAGGAAACATTTCATAATTTGTTTACTTTTGTAAAAACCATCTCGATTTTTTTTAAAAAAACAAACATTTTTCTAAAAATTCTAACATTTACTTAAAAAGAGAAAACATTTTTTGAATGTTGAGAAATTTTGAAACGGAAATTTTTATAAGTTTTGAACATTTAGAAAAACAGGAACAATGTTTTAGAATTCTGACCATTTTTTAGTATTTGAAAAAAATTCTAAATATAAATTTGTGCTTCACAAAAAAAGTAAAATAAAGAAGGAATAAAGGAAAATGAAATATAAAAGAGAAAGGGAAAGGAACAGAAAAAAATAGAAATAGAACAACCGAAAATGGGAAACGGGCCGGCCAATTTTTAGGCGTCCTGTGGGAAGCTTCTTCAACTTAGCGCTCTATGCGACAAATAAGGTATTCCCAACTACGTGGGCAATATTAAGTGGGCTGGCTTCGTTGGGCCAGAGAGTGCGTGGCCAATTACGGAATTCTGGACAAACTTTTTTAGTTTTTAGCGGATAGACGCACAAAAATGTAGTACCACCTCGGATAGAAAAAAAAAATCTTTTTCGATGGTGAACGATGAAAATATTGAAGAAACACACCTTATTTTATTAGTAGGTATAGATATAGATATAGATATAGATATAGAGGTATAGATATACTTTTAACAATATATATCATCTATCATGAAATATAAAAGCATTAACATAAAAATATAATTTTAGTCATAAATAAAGTCTTAATACACTATCTATATGTGATATGATGCAAACAATGATTATAATGTACTCAACTATAAATAACTATTGAATAAATACAAACGGGTGAAATGTGCCCAGAGGGGGGGGGGCATATGTCCCCTGTCCATGTTGTTTTTTTGTTCTGCAAATCAATTTTGTAGTAATTTATTTAAATGTGTAGATATATACGCCACCGACATTGACCGGACTCCCAGGGCGCGCGCGCGGTCGAGCCACGACCCGGGCTACGTCGTGGACGACGGACCGGGAGCGGCGCATCACGACGGAGGAATTTCAGCGCCGGGATGCGCCTCCTTTGTCGCCTCCAGCTCGTCGTATTCAGCCAGCGCCGCCTTGTAGAACCGAAGCAACGCCAGGCGGAGTAGCCATGCGAGGCTGCGGAGTGCGATCACCAAATTAGCAGCTTCAGTCCGTGCCATCACGGGCAAGACTGAATCGAGACCGGAAGCTAGACTTATGACTATGACGACGCCTAGAAGTTGGCGCACTGGCGGCCATCCTGGGTTGGCTACACCAACGATCCTCGCCTGTCAGAGCGGTGGAGTGAGTCTCTGCGAGTTTGGAGATGAGCACGATACCCGAGCAACAAAAGGAAGGATGGGATGGCGACTCGCAAGGTGGTACGTAGTTGTACACGCCAAGCACCCCGGTGAAGATGCTCTGGCTTGAACTAGGCGGCGCCGTCGCTCGCCGGGTCGGCGAACAAGCAGTCCAGGACAAGGTCAGACTGGCAGCTGAACGATGATGCTGCAATGTCAGGCTGCTCGGCCTTTGGAATAATCGCGAATCGCTAAAACGCGTTTTTACCAAAATGAATTAGAGCCGTTTTTTATTCCACTAGGTATCTGCCCGTGCGTTGCAACGAAAATAAACACTCCCTAACAATAAAACTGGACTATCTTGAACAAAACCACTACCATAGCAGCGTCAACGAGCCAGCAGAGAAGTATTAATTAGTTCTCGGCCATATACATCTAGTTCCATATATGTTCATTGCCCCTTCTATAAAATATCATATATATCTAAATATACAAAGCGATATTATTTTAGTAATCTAAAACAACTTATATTTGTTTTTTTCGCGAAAAACATCTCATATTTGTTGACAGAGGGAGTAGTAAATTATCATATCAAAACGTCCCTGCATATATGGCTATAACAAAATCCAAGATAAATATAATCACAACAATCATTTTTGTGCATGAATATTTCAGTTTTTCTACAATTAGATTATGTGATGCAAATCTAAATCTATATCTCTAACTTCTCTATTGAGGGTAGAAATAGTACACACCATCTCATTGTACAGTTTCGAAACCTTTTTCAAGAAATGAGCAAAACTAAATCGCAATCACATTAAGTTAAAAATTAAAATAGATATGCTTTGGTACACTTTGGCACAACCCTTAAAAAGTTGCACAGATCTCAATCCATTCAGTGGTAGTACAAATTGAAGAACTAATTTATTTGGCCAAAAAGGACAATATGGTCATCTCCCATGCAAGACGATGGTCGCCACGAGCACGTTGATCAGACAAAGAAAGTCGCAGACGCCGGCCATGCAGACGATGGTGGCAGCGACAGACTCACCGTTGTGTGGGACCTCGAGGTCGTCCTCCTCCCGCCGACATGCCATGGCCCCGGCCTCTTCCATGCTGTTCGTTGTGGTCGTCGGCGTCGCCGAGGGCAGCGCCTTCAAATCTCGCGGCTTCCTCCCTTCACTTGCAGAGGGAAAGGACACACATGCATCTCGTTTAACATTCCCCGTTTTTGTCTGTCAATCGCGCTGCCTCCGCCTCTGCCGGCTGAAACAGTTTTGGCCCAACAAACGGCGGCGGGCACGTATTAGGATGGTGAGTTGATACGTCTCTGTCGTATCTACTTTTCCAAACACTTTTGCCCTTGTTTTGGACTCTAACTTGCATGATTTGAATGGAACTAACCCGGACTGACGCTGTTTTCAGCAGAATTGCCATGGTGTTATCTTTGTGCAGAAACAAAAGTTCTCAGAATGACCTGAAAATCAACGGAGAATTATTTTGGAATTAATAAAAAATACCGGCGAAAGAATCAAGGCCAGGGGGCCCACACCCTGTCCACGAGGGTGGGAGGCGCGCCTGCCCCCCCTGGGCGCGCCCCTGCCTCGTGGCCCCCTGGAGCTCCACCGACCTCAACTCCAACTCTATATATTCACGTTCGGGGAGAAAAAAATCAAGGAGAAGGATTCATCGCGTTTTACGATACGGAGCTGCTGCCAAGCCCTAAACTCTCTCGGGAGGGCTAATCTGGAGTCCGTTCGGGGCTCCAGAGAGGGGAATCCATTGCCATCGTCATCATCAACCTTCCTCCATCACCAATTTCATGATGCTCACCGCCCTGCGTGAGTAATTCCATCATAGACTTGCTGGACGGTGATGGGTTGGATGAGATTTATCATGTAGTCGAGTTAGTTTTGTTAGGGTTTGATCCCTAGTATCCACTATGTTCTGAGATTGATGTTGCTATGACTTTGCTATGCTTAATGCTTGTCACTAGGGCCCGAGTGCCATGATTTCAGATCCGAACCTATTATGTTTTCATGAATATACGTGAGTTCTTGATCCTATCTTGCAAGTCTATAGTCACCTACTATGTGTTATGATCCGGCAACCCCGAAGTGACAATAATCGGGACCACTCCCGGTGATGACCATAGTTTGAGGAGTTCATGTATTCACTAAGTGTTAATGCTTTGGTCCGGTACTCTATTAAAAGGAGGCCTTAATATCCCTTAGTTTCCGCTAGGACCCCGCTGCCACGGGAGGGTAGGACAAAAGATGTCATGCAAGTTCTTTTCCATAAGCACGTATGACTATATTCGGAATACATGCCTACATTACATTGATGAATTGAAGCTAGTTCTGTGTCACCCTATGTTATAACTGTTGCATGAATAATCGCATCCGGCATAATTCTCCATCACCGATCCAATGCCTACGAGCTTTTCACATATTGTTCTTCGCTTATTTACTTTACCGTTGCCACTGTTACAATTACTACAATACTGCTACTGTTACCTTTGCCACTGTTACCGTTACTACCATACTACTTTGCTACTAAATACTTTGTTGTAGATATTAAGTTATCCAGGTGTGGTTGAATTGACAACTCAACTGCTAATACTTGAGAATATTCTTTGGCTCCCCTTGTGTCGAATCAATAAATTTGGGGTGAATACTCTACCCTCGAAAACTGTTGCGATCCCCTATACTTGTGGGTTATCAAGACTATTTTCTGGCGCCGTTGCCGGGGAGCATAGCTCTATTCTTTGAGTCACTTGGGATTTATATCTGCTGGTCACTATGAGGAATTTGAAAGACGAGAAGACCAAAATTTATCCCTCAACTACGAGGGGAGGTAAGGAACTGCCATCTAGCTCTGCACTTGATTCACCTTCTGTTTTGAGTAAACTTGCGACACCTAAACCTGTTTCTGCTATTAATTCTGATATGTCGCATGTTATTGATGATGCCACTTCTGCTATGCATGATACTTATGATGAAACTACTTCTATGCTTGATAATACTGTGCCACTAGGTGAATTTCTTGATGAACAACTTGCTAGGGCTGGAGAGAATGAAATTATTGAAACTGATAATATTCATAAAAGTGATGATGAAGATTCTCCCCTAGATATGAATTGCCTGTTGTGCCTGAGGGTTATGTTATGGATGAAGAAACTGCTAGAGATTTTCTTGCTTGCAATGATAGAAGTGATCTTAAGAAATTATTAGTTAAGCTAAAAGAAAAAACTCTGAATGCTAGAATGAAATATGATCCTGCTTATGCTACTTCACCTATTTTTGTTACTGATAAGGATTATGATTTCTCTGTTGATCCTGAGATAATTACTTTGGTTGAATCTGATCCTTTTTATGGCTATGAATCTGAAACTGTTGTGGCACATCTTACTAAATTAAATGATATAGCCACCCTGTTCACTAATGATGAGAAAACTCGCTACTATTATATCCTTAAATTATTTCCGTTCTCATTAAAGGGTGATGCTAAGATATGGTTTAACTCTCTTGATCCTGGTTGTGTGCGTAGTCCCCAGGATATGATTTATTACTTCTCTGCTAAATATTTCCCCGCTCATAAGAAACAAGCTGCTTTAAGGGAAATATATAATTTTGTGCAAATTGAAGAAGAGAGTCTCCCACAAGCTTGGGGGAGGCTTCTCCAATTACTTAATGCTTTGCCTGATCATCCTCTCAAGAAAACTCAAATACTTGATATCTTTTATAATGGACTAACCGATGCTTCCAGAGACCACCTGGATAGTTGTGCTGGTTGTGTTCTCAGGGAAAGAACTGTTGATCAAGCTGAAATTCTATTGAATAATATGTTGACCAATGAAAATAATTGGACACTTCCTGAACCAACTCCTAAGCCAACTCCGAAGAAAAGGGGTATTCTATTTCTCAGTCCTGAAGATATGCAAGAGGCAAAGAAATCCATGAAAGAAAAAGGTATAAAAGCTGAAGATGTTAAGAATTTACCTCCTGTTGAAGAAATACATGGTCTTAATTTACCGCGTGTTGAAGAAACACATGGTCTTGATAACCCGACACAGGTAGTAAAGGTAAATTCTCTCTATAGATATGATAAAGCTGAAATCCCTCCTACTAAGTTTGCTAGCCAATGTTTAGATGAGTTTGATAACTTTATGGTTAAGCAAGAAGATTTCAATGCTTATTTTGGTAGACAATTAAAACACAATGCTTATATGATTGAACACTTGGGTGATTATATGTCTAGAGTTAAAGGTGAACTTAAACTCACTAGTAAACATGCTTCTAAGGTTACCACTCAAGTAGAACAAGTACTTAAAGCTCAAAATGATTTGCTCAGTGAATTAAATAGTAAGAAAAATGATAATGCAGTTAGAGTTCTGACTAGAGGGGGTAAAATGACTCAGGAACCTTTGTATCCTGAGGGTCATCCTAAGAGAATTGAGCAGGATTCTCAGAGAAATAATGTTGATACACCTAGTCCTTCTAAGAGGAAGAAAAAGAAAAATGATAGGGCTTTGCATGCTGCTAGCGAACCTATTGTTGACACACCTGAGAATCCCAATGATATTTCTATTTCTGATACTGAAACACAATCTGGTAATGAACATGAACCTAGTGATAATGTTAATGATGATGTTCATGTTGATGCTCAACCTAGCAATGACAATGATGTAGAGATTGAACCTGCTGTTGATCTTGATAACCCATAATCAAAGAATCAACGTTATGATAAGAGAGACTTTATTGCTAGGAAGCATGGTAAAGAAAGAGAGCCATGGGTTTAGAAACCCATGCCTTTTCCTCCCAAACCCTCCAAGAAAAAGGATGATGAGGATTTTGAGCGCTTTGCTGAAATGATTAGACCTATCTTTTTGCGTATGCGTTTAACTGATATGCTCAAAATGAATCCTTATGCTAAGTATATGAAAGAAATTGTTACAAATAAAAGAAAGATACCGGAAGCTGAAATTTCCACCATGCTTGCTAATTACACTTTTAAGGGTGGAATACCTAAGAAACTAGGAGATCCAGAAGTACCCACTATACCATGCTCCATTAAAAGAAACTATGTTAAAACTGCTTTATGTGATCTTGGAGCCGGTGTTAGTGTTATGCCTCTCTCTTTGTATCGTAGACTTGATTTGAATAAGTTGACACCTACTGAAATATCTTTGCAAATGGCTGATAAGTCAACCGCTATACCTGTCGGTATTTGTGAGGATGTGCCTGTTGTGGTTGCAAACGTTACTATCTTAACGGACTTTGTTATTCTTGATATTCCCGAGGACGATAACATGTCTATTATTCTTGGAAGACCCTTTTTGAATACTGCAGGGGCTGTTATTGATTGCAACAAAGGCAATGTCACTTTGCATGTTAATGGTAATGAGCATACGGTACACTTTCCGAGCAAACAACCTCAAGTTCATAGTATAAACTCTATTGGAAAAATCCCATCGATTATTTTTGGAGGTTTCGAATTTCCTCTTCCTATTGGAAAAATCCCATCGATATTCTTATTATTGGGGACGTGCATATCCCCGTTGAGGTAACTTAGTGCTATTCGAAAATTCTCCGGTTTCATGCGATTCGGAATGAGGTTGTGTAACACCCCAATTTTTTTACCTTGTTTTATTAATTAAAATTTTGCCAGGAAATTAAATTTTTTATTTTCTGGATTTATCTTTTGATTTCAGAACCTCTCTTTTCTTTAATATTGTGGAGTTTTTACCCCAAGTGAAAACTTTCCAAAAATATTATTGAACTTGCATACCCTCTCAAGAAAACATTGCTTTTATCAGTGGATTTATTTGCATAATTGTTTTTCCTGAGCTTTATTCTTTTAAAAATTATTTTTATAAGCTTTAGAGCCTCATTTGCACTACAACACTTTCAAATACTTCTTTAAAATTCCCACCAAAATTTGGAGATGTCATGTGATGTTCCCACATAACTTTTATGCAAAAATCTCTTTTAGTCATTTGGAGATTTTGAGCCCTACCTCAAGTTTTCAAATCTGGTCCAGTTTGTAATTTGCACTACAACCTATTTAAATATTCCTTTAAAACTTCCACCAAAATTAGGGGAGGTCAGTAGGAGTATATAATTCAACTTTATGCAAAAACCTATGAGTGTGCTTTGAAAAATTTGAGCAAATCATCCTCTTTTGCTCTCTGGTTCAGTTTGGCATTTTCTACTGCAACCATATTTTAACCTGCCCTTTTACCCATGACTCTTTTTCCTACTTATAGACCACCCTGCAAACCCTTAAGCCCAGGAGAGTGGACCCATTGGAGTATGTTTGGTCCATGAAATGATGCCCTTTTCCTTCTGTCCAGTATTGGTTTTCTCAAAAACTTGCAGTAACAAGTTTCTGTTTTTTCCAAACTAACCTTACCACCTTCTTTAGCATCTAAAGAGACTATGATCTGGAGTTTTTGGCCACCCCAAGAGATGCCTAGATGCCCATGACATTCTGTCGAGCACTTTGTGTGCATGGCCAAATTTGGCATGATTTTTAGTTGGCATTGTGAGCTTGATCCTCTGACCTAACTAACTTGTCCACTAAGCTCCTAGCTAACCCTAACCCCGGGCCTGTTAACTACCAGCATCATCCGAGCTCTCTAGCACGCGCTGGCATTTTGTCGAGCACCTGGCGTGCATGCGCTGGGTGTGCCCAGAGCGCGCGTTTTGCACGTGCGTGCGCACGGGTCGCCGCGTCTGGCCCCTGGCCTTTGCTCACCTGCAGAGCCACACCCGTCCTTATCCACTCACCAGCACCCTCCAGGCCGCCCCTGGAGCTCCACAGCGCCGCCGTCAGGTCGGCCGTGGCGGCTAGTGGTCGGCCACAGTAGGCTCCTGCCCTGGACGGCGCGGCCCGAGCCACTCCAGCGCGCCAGCTGCCCTCTGGAGTAGCTCGAGCTCATCCGTGAGCCGTCTGCTAGCGCCCGTCGCCGCCACGTCGCCCTGCAGGCTACAGAACGGCGGTTCGCCGTTCTTATCCGCGGCCGCCGTCGGAACCGACCTCGTCCACCTATAAATAGGAGTCCCCGAGCCCGTCCAGGCACTCAGGCAACCTCCTAGCACCCCACCAGTGCCCCCCACGGTCAGCAAGCGACGGCGAGAAGCCTTCTTCCCCGTCTCCGGCCAGTTCGGCAGCCGCTGCCCTCCGGTCCCGCTTGTCGCAAACAGAGCCTCCCCCATCCTTCCAGCGCCACCGTTCGACTCCCCATGACCTTGCGGAGCCGCCCAACCCCTCAGCCACGATCGGGAACCACCGTAGCTCTAGTCCCCAAAACCTCCCAAAGCCACCTCCGCCGCGGAGCTCGCCGCCGACGACTCCCTCCACCCCCGCCAACCTAGCGACCAACGGGAGGACCGCCCTGGACTGGCGGATCCATCCCTGCCCGCAGGGCCCCGTGGGGACCGCCGTTCGCCGGCGTCGATCGCTGGAGCCCGCCACCACTCGGACAGAGGAGGAGGGAGGCGCGGGCGACTGGTCAAACCTGACCAGTGGGCCCCCTGGACCCACTGTCAGTGACCCCGAGCCGGCCCGCGCTGTTTTAAGTGGAGGCGTAAAGCCCGAAGTACGTGTCCCCCTCTCGAAAGGGTATTTCGTCCGAAACGTTTTCCTTTCTGTTTTATTTTAAAATCAGATTTTGACTGAAACTTTGACTGGCTATATCTTTTTAAATAAAACTCGAAATGAATTAATTCTTTTTCCTACCTCTCCCAAATTCCACCTAGTTTATTTTAAGATTTATTTCAAAAATATCTAGGAAAACTTTTTGCGCTGTTTTTAAAGTATGTGTTATTGAATATTTTTTTGAAAATAGGAATTTGGAGGGGAGATTATAACTTTCAGAAGTTTTGGAGTGCACCTCACCCCTCCACACCTTGAAGGCAAGCATCTTGAACTCAGATATGATACAAGTTGGGTGCTGTTTTGCTAGAATATTCTAGAACTCCATCATTTATGCTAATGTGGAATGGTGTTATTTTATGTGGAATCATACTCATGCATATAAGCACATAGTGAAAATCTTTTCTGTTATGTATGTGACATTGGTGACAGTAGCTACTTCTCATGCCACATGTTCCTGATGATAGTTCGGAGGGAGTCCGAAAGGAGGTTATGTTCCGGTGAACACAACCCCGTGACTGACGTCTCGTTGTGGCGAGAATGTGCAGTAAGGCATGATGGGGCATGAGGGGTGGTGACCCTGTCGGGAAACTATGAAGAACATTGCTATGCTAACCATGCAGGGAATACTTAAACCTCCTGAGTCGGCCGTAGATCGAGTCTTGTTCTGGTAACCTCTCATACTTGTTTCGTACTACCACTTGTCCCTGCCATAGGTAGGGTACGGTTCAGTAAGTTGTCAACCCCTTTCTAGCACACACCGTACAGAGAGGCCATGGTGGAAGATACCGGCTGCATCCGGTAGGCATGCCACCTGGTCCGGGGGCATGGGTGTTTCCGGTTGGAGCCGAGGGGGTAGCTCCCCTAGTTTGCGCGTGGTATAAATTTTGTGATCCCATGCTAAGTCGAGGTTGTAGCCTCCCCACTTAGAGTTTTGCTTAATGGGTGTCGTGGGTGATTCCAGACACCGGTAAGTTAGGCTGGTGTGTGCGGTTAGGTGTGTTTTCCATTAAAAGACCGTAGACGGAATTAGTCCCGATGGACTAAAGAAATCCGTTACCCGTGGGTAAAGAGTACACCCTCTGCAGAGATTATACATCTATTCGAATAGCCGTGTCCATGGGTAAGGACTACAGTCTGGGATGGGTCAAGTGTCGGTCTTAGTGTCGGTCTTCGGAGGAGAAAAACTGTTAAACCAGAACTTGGATCATGACTTGTGACTTGTGATGATTATGGTTATTATTATTATGGACTAACCATTTACATTATTTGAATTATTGAGTATCCCTGGGACGGTTCTACCTCCTGGATATTCACCATGCTTTTTTACCTTATAAGCCCTTTATGTGGTGTCGCTGCGACGTCCGACTGTGGCATGCTTGTTATTTATTTACCTTATAAGCCCTTTATGTGGTGTCGCTGAGACGCCCGACGGTGGCATGCTTGTTATTTATTTACCTTATAAGCCCTTTATGTGGTGTCGCTCAGACGCCCGACTGTGGCATGTTTGTTATTCTTTTATATAAGCCCTTTATGTGGCGTCGCTCAAACGCCCGACTGAGGCACGCTTTATATTATTACCCATTCAAGGTGTCGCTTCAGACACCCGATCGGTGCATTTTTAATTTCCTGCTTACGTGCATCGTGAATTTTATTTTGGGACTGACTAAGTGATCGCGGATTATTTTAGTGCATGATTATCACCTGCTATGTTATACCTGTTTTCATGATGTTTGCGAGTACATTCAAAGTACTCACTGGCTTGTCCCTGGCTATTGTCTTGGCCAGATTTCTTGCGTGGAGAGGAGCGTTGCGACGACAGCCCCGGAACCTACGCAATGGAGATAGCAGCCGCGCGAAGATACGAGTTATCCTGGTCAGCTGTTCCTGTGGGAAATGGAGTCCCATGGCCACTGATGAACCACAAAACGCTTTCGCCATCAACCACTAGAAACCAATTGTTGTACTCATAGGCCACAATGGTCTTGTACTACATATCTTGTACCTTGCTTGGAATTTCTGTATCAAGATTGTGCCTCATCAGCTAACAGTAATCCTGGGGCTAGTGAGCACAAGGGCCGTCTTTTTGGGAAATTACTATCCCGAAAATCCGGTCCTGACAAACTTGGTATCAGAGCCAGGCTGACCATTGGCTAATCCTATCGTAGCCAGGTCAATAAACCTAGGTTAACCGACCCACCAGACCTTAACCTAACCCCGGCCAAGCTTCCCGTGTAAGATAGCCACCCAGTGACCCGACACCTTTTGGCAGTCGGTGCCCAACCTATCAGCCTAGCCTGACGATCACACGCCAGTGACCGACACCTAATTTGTCTCATTCGCAAGCGTGCGAAGGAAGGCTCCATCCCCTTTTCTATAAAAAGGGCACGCTAGCCTCAACATAGCATAGCACAGCCTCTTCTCCCAAACCGAGCTACGATGCCTGGACCCATCGTGCACAATGAGACCACAGCAACCAACCTTGGAGGTTTTGTGACCGTGCCTGCAAACCTCACCCGCCGTGCCTATGCATTAGAAGAGCCCCCAGAATATGTTGTGTACCAAGGACCCATGAGCGGTGAGAGCCGTCAATTCTGGGCCACTGTACACATCTATGGTAGGGGTCTATCGCCAGAACGCCCCTACAGGTTCACTGGAAGGACAACTTCCTTTGAGCCACAAGCCATCCAGCTAGCAGCTCGAGAGGCTATAGTTCAACTCCGGCACTTGTCGCCCAGAGTTAACTGTCGCTCGTTCTACTACTACCCTAACCGTGACGGGTATGGTAGGCCACCCCAGGTTGCCAACGGAGATCACGAGACGGATCCTGCATTGTTGCATCTGGTGCGCTATGTAAGTGCACTAGAGGAACTGTTCGATCAGATCACCCTTGATCTGATCGCAGCTCGTGGAGAACTGGTTCGCCGAGCCCCGGCAAGAGGAGAAGATGAGCCCGACGCCGTCAACCCAGTCGTGCGGTTCGGACAGCCGATCGAGTCCTTGAGGTCTGCCCCAGCCATCGACCAAAATACTTTGGTGTCCCCAGAAGTGCTTCGTCGCCTTTTGGGAACACGCTCCAACGGGATTGTGGCCAACAACCCCCGCGATGGTCATCATCGCTACCCCGACCCTGCAGCCCCTCAACCCCCTCCAGCTAATCCCGACGGTGAAACCCGTGGAGAAGCCTCGACATCCACAAGGCAAGCCCGCTTAGATATTAACGAAGTAGACTAAGTCACTCGAGTAGTACCGAGCCTTAGTATTTCTACGCCTTGTAATGGTGTGATCCTGTATCACCATAATTAAATGCTGTCTGCTTGTGCACCCCTATTTTTTGAAAAGTAGCCATGCATAAGTACGTCAGCGTACAGTTGCATTTTTAAATTCCGGGCGCAGCTACCAAAGCCACCCCGACGACACCCACAGCAATGCGTCACATTTATGAGATATGTGTATCTGTGGCATTGACCCCGACCCCAAGAGCAGAGCCGACAAACTAGTTACCCTTCACCATGGTAAATAACCCAGCCCCAATGCTATATAAAAGGCCACCTCGTGACCTTGCCAAGTACCCCTCACCTTGTGCACAACGCTCACAACCATTACTTTGCCATGCCAAGCCCTAGTATTTATCTGAGAACTCCAGACGCAACCCCAGGTAGTTTTGTCAAAATATTGTGGGACTTTACCTGCAGTACCATGAGTGCTATCCATCCACCCCAGTACGAGTTGCTCAAATCGAGGATCACCCCATCCACCTCGAAATATTGGGCAGTGGTTCACATCCCTCCCGTAAACCCAAACCAAGACCCAACGGAAGTCTCCTTCGTGGGGAAATCCATGCCGACTCCGCATATGGCCATAGAAGCTGCCGCATACGAAGCGCTTGCTCGTCTTCGATTCGCGGTACCCTATGCCAGCGAACGAGGGTATTATTATTTCCCGAGCCGTGCGGCACCCGGAGAAGTAGCATCTTTTCCCGGTGGACAAATTGAGAGAGACCCGGTACTGGCCAACCTTGCCCAGTATGTTATCGCTCAAGAGCGTTTGACTCAGCGGGTAATGGGTTATCTCCAGAACCTCGCTGATTTAAATCCTCAGATCGCTATTGGCAGACCATTGAGGCCCGACCAGGAGAGACGCATTCATCGGCTAATCAATCCACTTCCCCCGATAGAAGAGGAGTGTGCCCCAGTACCAGAGACGTTTTCTCAGGACCCTGTCCATTTACCGTTTTCATTGTAGACGTCACCGCTATGTTTATTATCCCATCATTTATTTATGTCTTGCAACTTGTGCGTGGTATCCTAGATTTGTGCGACGGATCAAATATTTGGTTTCAATAATGTGAGCAGTTTTACTGCTGTTAATTTTGATTTAACTAATTTTCACTCGCGATAAATTCTGAAGTGAGGCTTTCCCTGAGTTGCTGCAGCGTATACCTCTTCACGACATAGATTTTTATTCACGCAGCACCATAACAGCAGACTCACAACCACAACCACTCGACCACGTGCGCTAATTACAAATCCTCGTGCACATTTTGCACCTAACTAATCACACCCGAGCACACCACAGTCTCAGTAGGAGAGATTTGTGAGTAATTTATTCGGGTGCAAGCTGCCTCCAACACACTGACAACAGTTAGCGCCCGACACCGCACTTAATTCTCATGATCACCGCCACCGCGAAGGGCTAACACTCGAGCGGCAGCATCACGACGATCATCGAGGATCATCACGCACAGGAGCGCGGAGAACCCCAGCAATGCCGCGAATCCTCCGCACACCAGGATCAAGTACAAGTCCGGCATCACCTCCGCCATTAGAGCCTCGTCTCGAGCTCCTGCAAACAGAAATGGAGGAGAATGAAGGGGAAGAATAAGCGAGGCCAGGTGTGAGGAAGAAGAAAGGAGCACCGCGATCATTTTATAGCTCGAGATCGGTGTACAGTGGGCGAAGTCCACCAGCACCTCTCGTCGCTCGATCGCCGGTGTTCGGAGACGAATCCGCGAGCAGTGCCGACAGTGCACTGGCCCGCGAGGTGAGTGCACGCTGCACCGGCAGCTAGCACGCCGCGCACTACCGCAGTACGGCCTAGATGCCCTACGCGCTAGACGTCGCCGGTGGAGAAAGCGCGGGAAAGCACGCGGGAGAAAGGAAGAGGAGAGAGCCAGAGGTAGAAGAAGAGGCCGACAGTGGGCCCCGGGTCCACCCGTCAGCCAGAGGGAGCACTGTGCTCTCGGGTGCGACCAGCGTATTTTAGAAATTTAGAATTTATTCTAAATTTACCATATCCAACGTAGAAATCTCTCGTTTTCCCCAAACCATGGATTTTTCCACACAGCGCCAGTATACCACGCTGTAGTTTTACACCACTTATTGCCCACTCACTGTAGCCACATTTTATTGCATGAATAGGATGGTTATTTTTTTGTGATAGTAGGAGTAATATTTTCAAAACAGCCCTTACCAAATCTCGAGGACGAGATTTTTTTTCTTAAGGGGGGTAGTGTTGTAACACCCCAAAATTTTTACCTTGTTTTATTAATTAAAATTTTGCCAGGAAATTAAATTTTTTATTTTCTGGATTTATCTTTTGATTTCAGAACCTCTCTTTTCTTTAATATTGTGGAGTTTTTACCCCAAGTGAAAACTTTCCAAAAATATTATTGAACTTGCATACCCTCTCAAGAAAACATTGCTTTTATTAGTGGATTTATTTGCATAATTGTTTTTCCTGAGCTTTATTCTTTTAAAAATGATTTTTATAAGCTTTAGAGCCTCATTTGCACTACAACCCTTTCAAATACTTCTTTAAAATTCCCACCAAAATTTGGAGATGTCATGTGATGTTCCCACATCACTTTTATGCAAAAATCTCTTTTAGTCATTTGGAGATTTTGAGCCCTACCTCAAGTTTTCAAATCTGGTCCAGTTTGTAATTTGCACTACAACCTATTTAAATATTCCTTTAAAACTTCCACCAAAATTAGGGGAGGTCAGTAGGAGTATATAATTCAACTTTATGCAAAAACCTATGAGTGTGCTTTGAAAAATTTGAGCAAATCATCCTCTTTTGCTCTCTGGTTCAGTTTGGCATTTTCTACTGCAACCATATTTTAACCTGCCCTTTTACCCATGACTCTTTTTCCTACTTATAGACCACCCTGCAAAACCCTTAAGCCCAGGAGAGTGGACCCATTGGAGTATGTTTGGTCCATGAAATGATGCCCTTTTCCTTCTGTCCAGTATTGGTTTTCTCAAAAACTTGCACTAACAAGTTTCTGTTTTTGCCAAACTAACCTTACCACCTTCTTTAGCATCTAAAGAGACTATGATCTGGAGTTTTTGGCCACCCCAAGAGATGCCTAGATGCCCATGACATTCTGTCGAGCACTTTGTGTGCATGGCCAAATTTGGCATGATTTTTAGTTGGCATTGTGAGCTTGATCCTCTGACCTAACTAACTTGTCCACTAAGCTCCTAGCTAACCCTAACCCCGGGCCTGTTAACTACCAGCATCATCCGAGCTCTCTAGCACGCGCTGGCATTTCGTCGAGCACCTGGCGTGCATGCGTTGGGCGTGCCCAGAGCGCGCGTTTTGCACGTGCGTGCGCACGGGTCGCCGCGTCTGGCCCCTGGCCTTTGCTCACCTGCAGAGCCACGCCCGTCCTCATCCACTCACCAGCACCCTCCAGGCCGCCCCTGGAGCTCCACAGCGCCGCCGTCAGGTCGGCCGTGGCGGCTAGCGGCCGGCCACAGTGGGCTCCTGCCCTGGACGGCGCCGCCCGAGCCACTCCAGCGTGCCAGCTGCCCTCTGGAGTAGCTCGAGCTCATCCGCGAGCCGTCTGCTAGCGTCCGTCGCCGCCACGTCGCCCTGCAGGCTACAGAACGGCGGTTCGCCGTTCTTATCCGCGGCCGCCGTCGGAACCGACCTCGTCCACCTATAAATAGGAGTCCCCGAGCCCGTCCAGGCACTCAGGCAACCTCCTAGCACCCCACCAGTGCCCCCCACGGTCAGCAAGCGACGTCGGGAAGCCTTCTTCCCCGTCTCCGGCCAGTTCGGTCGCCGCCGCCCTCCGGTCCCGCTCGTCGCAAACAGAGCCTCCCCCATCCTTCCAGCGCCACCGTTCGACTCCCCATGACCTTGCGGAGCCGCCCAACCCCTCAGCCACGATCGGGAACCACCGTAGCTCTAGTCCCCAAAACCTCCCGAAGCCACCTCCGCCGCGGAGCTCGCCGCCGGCGACTCCCTCCACCCCCGCCAACCTAGCGACCACCGGGAGGACCGCCCTGGACTGGCGGATCAATCCCTACCCGCAGGGCCCCATGGGGAGCCGCCGTTCGCCGGCGTCGATCGCCGGAGCCCGCCACCACTCGGACAGAGTAGGAGGGAGGCGCGGGCGACTGGTCAAACCTGACCAGTGGGCCCCCTGGACCCACTGTCAGTGACCCCGAGCCGGCCCGCGCTGTTTTAAGTGGAGGCGTAAAGCCCGAAGTACGTGTCCCCCTCTCGAAAGCGTATTTCGTCCGAAACATTTTCCTTTCTGTTTTATTTTAAAATCAGATTTTGACTGAAACTTTGACTGGCTATATCTTTTTAAATAAAACTCGAAATGAATTAATTCTTTTTCCTACCTCTCCCAAATTCCACCTAGTTTATTTTAAGATTTATTTCAAAAATATCTAGGACAACTTTTTGCGCTGTTTTTAAAGTATGTGTTATTTGAATATTTTTTTGAAAATAGGAATTTGGAGGGGAGATTATAACTTTCAGAAGTTTCGGAGTGCACCTCACCCCTCCACACCTTGAAGGCAAGCATCTTGAACTCAGATATGATACAAGTTGGGTGCTGTTTTGCTAGAATATTCTAGAACTCCATCATTTATGCTAATGTGGAATGGTGTTATTTTATGTGGAATCATACTCATGCATATAAGCACATGGTGAAAATCTGTTCTGCTATGTATGTGACATTGGTGACATTAGCTACTTCTCATGCCACATGTGCCTGATGATAGTTCGGAGGGAGTCCGAAAGGAGGTTATGTTCCGGTGAACAAAACCCTGTGACTGACGTCTCGTTGTGGCAAGAATGTGCAGTAAGGCATGATGGGGCATGAGGAATGGTGACCCTGTCGGGAAACTATGAAGAACATTGCTATGCTAACCATGCAGGGAATACTTAAACCTCCTGAGTCGGCCGTAGATCGAGTCTTGTTCCGGTAACCTCCCATACTTGTTTCGTACTACCACTTGTCCCTGCCATAGGTAGGGTACGGTTCAGTAAGTTGTCAACCCCTTTCTACCACACACCGTACAGAAAGGCCATGGTGGAAGATACCGGCTGCATCCGGTAGGCATGCCACCTGGTCCGGGGGCATGGGTGTTTCCGGTTGGAGCCGAGGGGGTAGCTCCCCTAGTTTGCGCGCGGTATAAATTTTGTGATCCCATGCTAAGTCGAGGTTGTAGCCTCCCCACTTAGAGTTTTGCTTAATGGGTGTCGTGGGTGATTCCAGACACCGGTAAGTTAGGCTGGTGTGTGCGGTTAGGTGTGTTTTCAATTAAAAGACCGTAGACGGAATTAGTCCCGATGGACTAAAGAAACCGTTACCCGTGGGTAAAGAGTACACCCTCTGCAGAGATTATACATCTATTCGAATAGCCGTGTCCATGGGTAAGGACTACAGTCTGGGATGGGTCAAGTGTCGGTCTTAGTGTCGGTCTTCGGAGGAGAAAAACTGTTAAACCAGAACTTGGATCATGACTTGTGACTTGTGATGATTATGGTTATTATTATTATGGACTAACCATTTACATTATTTGAATTATTGAGTATCCCTGGGACGGTTCTACCTCTTGGATATTCACCATGCTTATTTACCTTATAAGCCCTTTATGTGGTGTCGCTGAGACGCCCGACTGTGGCATGCTTGTTATTTATTTACCTTATAAACCCTTTATGTGGTGTCGCTGAGACGCCCGACTGTGGCATGCTTGTTATTTATTTACCTTATAAGCCCTTTATGTGGTGTCGCTCAGACGCCCGACTGTGGCATGTTTGTTATTCTTTTATATAAGCCCTTTATGTGGCGTCGCTCAGACGCCCGACTGAGGCACGCTTTATATTATTACCCATTCAAGGTGTGGCTTCAGACACCCGATCGGTGCATTTTTAATTTCCTGCTTACGTGCATCGTGAGTTTTATTTTGGGACTGACTAAGTGATCGCGGATTATTTTAGTGCATGATTATCACCTGCTATGTTATACCTGTTTTCATGATGTTTGCGAGTACATTCAAAGTACTCACTGGCTTGTCCCTGGCTATTGTCTTGGCCAGATTTCTTGCGTGGAGAGGAGCGTTGCGACGACAGCCCCGGAACCTACGCAATGGAGATAGCAGCCGCGCGAAGATAGGAGTTATCCTGGTCAGCTGGTGGGAAATGGAGTCCCATGGCCACTGATGAACCACAAACCGCTTCCGCCATCAACCACTAGAAACCAATTGTTGTACTCATAGGCCACAATGGTCTTGTACTACATATCTTGTACCTTGCTTGGAATTTCTGTATCAAGATTGTGCCTCATCAGCTAACAGTAATCCTGGGGCGGGTGAGCACAAGGGCCGTCTTTTTGGGAAATTACTATCCCGAAAATCCGGTCCTGACAGTTTGTTAACAAGACCTGATCAACCTTGTTAGTGGATTCCTTTTGATGAGCATGAGATGGATGAAGTTAGAAAGCACAACTCTCTGTACCCTCCTTTTACTTTTTGTTATTTAGGTTAAATAAAGCTAAAATAGTATTTTCTATCTGTTTTCTGAATTATCCGTGCAATAAAAAATACCTCGAAAATAAAAGTTCTCCAAATGCCCCGAAATTGAAATATGTTTTTTCTGAAATATTTGAGAATATCTGGCACTGAGAACACAGCAGGGGGAGCAAGCACCTGGCCACGAGGGTCCAGGGCGCGCCCCTGCCTTGTGGGCCCATGGTGGCTCCCCTCCACTTATTCCAACACCCACACACTTCTTCTTCCTCCCAAAAAAATCACCAACCAACTCAAGCACGAGTTCTAGCTCATCTTGCTGCCATTTTCCATCTCCTTGCTCAAAGCTCCACTCACAAAACTGCTTTGGGGGATTGTTCTTTGGTATGTGACTCCTCCAATGGTCCAATTAGTTTTTGTTCTAGTGCTTTATTCATTGCAAATTTTTGCTGCCCAGGTGACCCCGTTCTTGATCTTGCATGTCAAATTTATATGGTCCCAAGTAGATCTAATGCATGATATAGTCTCTAGGCACTTGTGGGAGTAGTTACTATTAATTTTGTTGAGCTTGGTTCACTTTTATTTTGAGTTACTAAAAATTTCAGAAATTTTCAGAAATTGATGAAGAGATTTTTGAGGGGCTCTTTGAGCCGAAGCTCGAAGGATAAGCAGAGTGAAGAAGACAAGAGACCCAAATATAATCTCCCTCGCACCGCGGAGGTTCGGTCGTGTGAATGGCCTTGTGATGATTTCTTGAGAGCAGCCGGGATTTATGATGATTTTTATGAGTTGGTTGAGAATGCAGGTCTCACCGACTTCCTTCGCGACCAACGCGAACAGCAAGTACCTTGTTCTGCCGGAGGCCATTCACGCCTACCGAAACCCCACACCAGCTACAGAGCCAGAGCCGGAACCATGATTTGATCCTTCACGACAGTCTGTTTACCAGTGGGATCCGAAGGAGATGGCCAACCAGTGGCAACCCGCTGCATCTCAGTACGACCCCAGTTACAACTTCGGATATCCGCCAGGCCAGCCGTGGCCATAGACCAACTTAGGCCAAAAGCCTAAGCTTGGGGGAGTACGTATTCCTCACCGACATTACATTCATATTCAGACACTCATGCTAGTTGTCGGTGCTCATACTTTTTCACTATAATATCCATGCTAGTTTATTTTCCTTTTTATGCTTTCTTCTTGTGTGTTTGAAAAACCTTAAGAAAAACAAAAAAAAATTTACTTGTAGCTTTTAGCTAGTTTACTTTCCATGCTTGTAGTAGTAGTAATTAAAACAAAACCCAAAAAGATTTCCTGTTCTTCTTTTGCTTGTTGGGAGCTTTCCCGTGTAAATAGTTTTATTTCTTTTCTTGTTCTTTGGGGGTCAAGAGGAGAAGACCATAATGAAAATGTTGAAGTGGCTCTTTTATGCATTGTTGTTGATTTAACCAAGAGCCTATATTGCCTTGTCTTCTCCTGTTTATTGAATGCTTGCAGATTCCAGCTTAGTCCAATGCACGTGCACTATTATTATTATTCACATCGTTCGGTCGTGCAAGTGAAAGGCAATTATGACGATATATGATGGACCGATTGAGATGAGAGAAGCTGGTATGAACTCGACCTCTCTTGTTTTTGTAAATATGATTAGTTCATCGTTCCTGATTCTGCCTATTATGAGTAAACATGTTTGCAATGACAATTAGAGATTATAGTTTCTTATGCCATGCTTAATTAGCTACGAGTTTATATTGGTTTACCTTGCGTGCCAACATGCTATTAAAATGGTTGTGATGTGGTATGATAGGGTGGTATCCTCCTTTGAATGATTCGAGTGGCTTGACTTGGCACATGTTCACGCATGTAGTTGAAACAAAATCAACATAGCCTCTACGATATTTATGTTCATGGTGGATTATATCCTACTCATGCTTGCATTCAGTGTAGATTAATTTTAATGCATGTTCATGACTGTTGTCGCTCTCTAGTTGGTCGCTTCTCAGTCTTTTGCTAGCCTTCACTTGTACTAAGCGGGAATACTGCTTGTGCATCCACTTCCATAAACCCCAAAGTTATTCCATATGAGTCCACCATACCTTCCTATATGCGGTATCTACCTGCCGTTCCAAGTAAATTTGTATGTGCCAAACTCTAAACCTTGAAATGAAATTCTGTTTTGTATGCTCGAATAGCTCATGTATCAACTAGGGATGTCTGTATCTTCCATGTTAGGCGGGTTATTCTCAAGAGGAGTGGACTCCGCTCCTCACTCACGAGAAAATGGCTGGTCACCGGGATGCCCAGTCCCATGCTTTATGCAAATCAAATCGAAATAATTGCAAACAAAACTCCCCCGGGACTCTTGTTAGTTTCAGGCACTCGTTGTTTCGAGCAAGCCATGGATTGATGCTTGTTGGTGGAGCGGGAGTATAAACTTTACCATTCTGTTTGGGAACTGCCTATAATGTGTGTAGCATGGAAGATATCGAGATCTCTCGGTTGTTATGTTGACAATGAAAGTATACCACTCAAAATATTATTTATCTCTATTTCAAAATCGAGCTCTGGCACCTCTACAAATCCCTGCTCCCCTCTGCGAAGGGACTATCTATTTACTTCTATGTTGAGTCATCACCCTCTTATTAAAAAGCACCAGCTGGAGAGCACCGCTGTCATTTGCATGCATTACTATTAGTTTACATTGAGTATGACTATGACTGGATCTCTTTTACCATGAATTACAATGTTTAGTCAGTCCTTGATCTTCAGAGGTGCTCTGCATTTATGTTTTGCGGTCTCAGAAAGGGCTAGCGAGATACCATCTTGTTATATCATATCATGATTATTTTAAGAAAGTGTTGTCATCCGAGATTTATTATTATTGCTCGCTAGTTGATTATGCCATTGATATAAGTAAACATGAGACCTAAGTGTTATTGTGAATATGGTTAGTTCATAATCTTTGCTGAAAACTTGAATGCTGGCTTTACATATTTGCAACAACAAGAGCAAACAGAGTTTGTAAAAGTTTTTCTTTATCACTTTCAGTTTATCAACTGAATTGCTTGAGGACAAGCAAATGTTTAAGCTTGGGGGAGTTGATACGTCTCCGTCGTATCTACTTTTCCAAACACTTTTGCCCTTGTTTTGGACTCTAACTTGCATGATTTGGATGGAACTAATCCGGACTGACGCTGTTTTCAGCAGAATTGTCATGGTGTTATCTTTGTGCAGAAACAAAAGTTCTCGGAGTGACCTGAAAATCAACGGAGAATTATTTTGGAATTAATAAAAAATACTGGCGAAAGAATCAAGGCCAGGGGGCCCACACCCTGTCCACGAGGGTGGGAAGCGCGCCTGCCCCCCGGGCACGCCCCCTGCCTCGTGGGCCCCCTGGAGCTCCACCGACCTTAACTCCAACTCTATATATTCACGTTCGGAGAGAAAAAAATCAGGGAGAAGGATTCATCGTGTTTTACGATACAGAGCCGCTGCCAAGCCCTAAACTCTCTCGGGAGGGCTGATCTGGAGTCCGTTCGGGGCTCCGGAGAGGGGAATCCGTTGCCATCGTCATCATCAACCTTCCTCCATCACCAATTTCATGATGCTCACCGCCCTGCGTGAGTAATTCCATCGTAGACTTGCTGGACGGTGATGGGTTGGATGAGATTTATCATGTAGTCGAGTTAGTTTTGTTAGGGTTTGATCCCTAGTATCCACTATGTTCTGAGATTGATGTTGCTATGACTTTGCTATGCTTAATGCTTGTCACTAGGGCCCGAGTGCCATGATTTCAGATCCGAACCTATTATGTTTTCATGAATATATGTGAATTCTTGATCCTATCTTGTAAGTCTATAGTCACCTACTATGTGTTATGATCCGGCAACCCCGAAGTGAAAATAATAGGGACCACTCTCGGTGATGACCGTTGTTTGAGGAGTTCATGTATTCACTATGTGTTAATGCTTTGGTCCGGTACTCTATTAAAAGGAGGCCTTAATATCCCTTAGTTTCCAATAGGACCCCGCTGCCACGGGAGGGTAGGACAAAAGATGTCATGCAAGTTCTTTTCCATAACCACGCATGACTATATTCGAAATACATGCCTACATTACATTGATGAATTGGAGCTAGTTCTGTGTCACCCTATGTTATAACTGTTGCATGAATAATCGCATCCGGTATAATTCTCCATCACCGATCCAATGCCTACGAGCTTTTCACATATTGTTCTTCGCTTATTTACTTTACCGTTGCCACTGTTACAATTACTACAATACTGCTACTGTTACCTTTGCCACTGTTACCGTTACAACCATACTACTTTGCTACTAAATACTTTGCTGCAGATATTAAGTTATCCAGGTGTGGTTGAATTGACAACTCAACTGCTAATACTTGAGAATATTCTTTGGCTCCCCTTGTGTCGAATCAATAAATTTGGATTGATTACTCTACCCTCGAAAACTGTTGCGATCCACTATACTTGTGGGCTATCATGTGTCCACCCCACCGGCGATAGATAAGCAGAGGGCACCCAAAATTCATATATCCGCATGCTGATTCCTCATGAACACGCACGCGCACATACATAAGATTGATGATCGGGGTTTTGTCGATCGCCAGCTGGGTAGAATTCTATTATTTTCTGCTGTCATTTTTAGCAACCTGTAGGTTAAGAAGGAAATTCGTCGATACATCATGACAAAACAAAGTTGCACAAATATTTGCTATTATCTCACACATTGTAGGGAGACATTTGATATATCATGGATTCATGGCCAAAATAATAATTGACAAAGCAACCCACCTGCACCAGTACCTCATGGTGCTGGCCATGCTAGTTGTCAGCGCGACGTCGCCCAGCTCAACCTGCTCAGAGGCGTGTTCATCATGGGCGATGCACACCGCCGCGTCAGTCCGATGCACCTTCTTCTTCTACTGCAACAACTCGGCCTTCGAGGCGTCACTGGTCAGGTCTCACCGTGCTCGAGTCTGCCTTGAGCTGCCGGGTAGCCCATGCCATGATTGATGCTCGCCTAGTGCCAATTCTATCGGTCAATGGAGGAAGATCGCGGCGAACGGGCGGACCGGCAGATGGGCACTGTGGATATCGGATGGCGCGGTGGACGGCCGTTGAGGGCGAGATCGGACAACGCGGCGGACGGGATGCATTGATCATGATGGAGGGCGAGGTCCCACGCAACAGCCGCCAGGTAACAATAGAGCACATAAGCCATTGTGCACGGGGCCATCCATCCTGAAGCTTTTCACGTCAGATCACATGCATGGAGCGATAATGTGTGGGGTTTTATGCATTG
The DNA here is from genome assembly GCF_002575655.3 of Aegilops tauschii subsp. strangulata. Classification (NCBI taxonomy): domain Eukaryota; kingdom Viridiplantae; phylum Streptophyta; class Magnoliopsida; order Poales; family Poaceae; genus Aegilops; species Aegilops tauschii. The sequence continues at coordinate 468,223,209 of NC_053035.3, forward strand.
GAAGCCCAATGGAAAGCACGACTGATCGGATGTATATATCTCTACTCCTAATGGAGCAGTTGGTAGCCTGGTACGGTTTATTTTCGTCCGGTTTTTCTTCGTCCCACCTCCTCCCACTGGTTTTTCTTCATCCCATTAAAAAACCAAATCCCAAAAGGGGATCTTGTTTCATGCTTCCTTTGGTAGGTGTTGATTCAATTCAATTACGTAAATCTCTACTCCTAATGAAGCAGTTGATAGCCTGGTACGGTTTATTTTTGTCCGGTTTTTCTTCGTCCCACCTCCTCCCACTGGTTTTTCTCCATCCCATTAAAAAACCAAATCCCAAAAGGGGGATCTTGTTTCATGCTTCCTTTGGTAGGTGTTGATTCAATTCAATTACGTAAACAATAAGTAATTAAGAATTCAGAAATTGCGCCATATATGTGAGATCACCTTCCTAAAAGACAGACATAAGATTTATCTCGATAACCTTCCATAATAAAATGAGATATTCCTTCATAAGTAATCACTAATCCCGCGGGCTATGTCATTTATTATTATCATTATCTCCACTATTAATTGAGAATCACAAGTTTCATATGGGCGCACGCATCCGCGTGCCCCTGTGAAGGGGCGTCGTGAAGGACACCATGGAAGATGTAGTGGCCGGGCCTAATGCTGGCACGGTGCTTGAGAATGTCAGGGCGTCGATCACGGGGTCGAGGACGGCCGTGGGGGGAGGCGGGTCATCAGACCGCCACGTGGACTCGGTCATATTATATTTCTTGTAGAGCCAGACAAGCTACATTCTCAAATCAAGTGTGTCCATTTAAATGTCAAGAAATCCGTTAAGGGAATGTGTCTAACATTAATCGGTAGTCATCATCTTTGGCGTTTGTAGCAGCCATTCATGCGAAAATATTTTAAAAACCGAGCACTAAGTCAATTTCGAAATCAAACCATTGATGCAATTAATTAGCTAGACAATTAATTACATATGCAATTAATTAGGTCCATTTAAATAGGATTTTTTTTGCACCGAATCAATTTGGAAGTTGAGTCATTAATGCAATTAATTAATTTATTAGACAATTATTTATGCCTACAGATAATTAGAAGTAGGGATATTTTACAATTAGTCAGATAATTAATTGTTTTGATTGACAGTTAATTAGGCATGCAAAGAATTAGGTAGGCCGTTAATTATTTGTGTACTTAATCAATTAAGCAAGCAGTTAATCACGGCGAATCATTTTGAAAGCGCTCGTGGGCAAGGACGATCAACGGGCTCTCGACTGCATGGCCAATCACCGAGCACCGCTTGTCAACATGGACAACGGCCACCATGCGCTTGCGACATAGGCGACCTAGCGTTCACCTAGATGGATGAAGACTATGCTCCGCAGGATGTCCACACCCTAACAGTTGCCGAAATATTCGCGGGTGAGGACAAGACGACACAACATTGGCCAGGTGGTTCATGCGATAATAAGAAGAAAGAGTGTTCCAAGAACAAGAAGGAAAAAGAACTAAAGCCACCAAGCGGTCCATGGTGTTGGAGAAAGAAAAGAGTGTTCCAAATAATAAGAGAGAGAAAAAAGAAAGAGTATTCTTGAAAATAAGTAGGAACAAGAACTAAAACTGACGAGAAATGAGAAATAAGAAGATGAGGCGTTGATGACGAACACACTAATGTTGACGTGGTGCTGGTTGGCGCCAATGAAACGGGTTAGCGAAGACGCAAGGAGTAGAAGGTGTAGGGAAAGACGAGGAAGAGAAGAACGGCAATTATCCCTTCTAGCATATGTGGGATGGAGGTGCAGCTTATTGGCGACTAGGAATACGTTCATGTTGCCACTCTTCTCCAATGTGAATGTGCATTTGCAAAGTTGAATGGACGTTTGAGAATGCTATCCGTAGTTATTTGTTGCTTTGTGTCAATAGTATGTTGTTAGTTTAACCCACTCTATTATATTGTAAACATTGAAAATTTCATCTTTATTGCAATGCACGGCGAAGATGAGGTCGATGTCATCTGGTTCTAAAGGAGGTGGCTCCAGCGAGAAATGTCTCGCTACGGCAGGAAGCCGGTCGGGAATGGGAGGTTTCGACAGAAAAAAGGAAGGTACGTCGTTGGATGATGTTTTTTGTGTTGAACCCGAGTGTTACAGATAACATTGCGGATAGCCCGTAGCAACGCACGGGCGTTCTGCTAGTATCGGTACTAACAAAGATTTTTGGAGGTATAGATGGAAGGGATCGAGAGATATTAGCGTAGGGATCCCACGAGAGTCGTGCGTGCGTGGGTTTTGTCGTGATCTATCTTTGATTTGGAGGAAACTAGCAAAAGGGCCGGTGCATTGCAACAGAAGAGAAAATTGACGTGTTCATGAAAACATCCATCAACACGACATGATAGCATCGGACGGTGCAAGGCAGTGAGACACACATCGGGATGTAGAAGAAATGTATATCATCAGTGCATTTACCACAAAGCGAGCCTTGACGTTGATAGTGCGGAAACTTAGTTCTACAAAATATTAAAATCTACACTCAGTTAGCTTTATAAATTCACGGGTCCAATTTGTAGCAATGCTGATTGACCTCGCAACGATATGCGTCTGGCTTTACATCAACATCGGTCATCCTTGCAGTGTTCATGTGGTCGGCTTTGCAACCTCGTCCTTCTAACTTGAAATACCATCTAACGTCGTCTTTCTGGCTTTGCAACACGATGATTCAACTTTTCAAATAAAAAGAATAGCGGCAACTGGTATCTTGGCATGCTTCCGCTAGACTCATAGGTTTTTTTTTTTCAATGCATGTGTGCCTCCTACAATGGCGTCGTATCCTGTGAATCGGGCGTCTTCATGAATCCTTGTATCCACTCATTATCAGTCGTTGGATCAAAATCTCGTGCCTGCTATTTGTTGACGTCTTCTTGCACAAACACGCCCGCATCCACCCAAGTTTGCCATGTAAGCTTTTCAAAAGGGACCCCGGCGAGGCGAACTCTCTCAGTTAACCACTCAATCGTTTTTCTCCCAATCCCTAATGACGATGCAACCTCCATCTCACCGGCGGCCACGGCCGCGATTGCGGCGGCCAAAACCAGGCTAAAACCGATACAACACACCCCATATGACATGGGCACCACCGGCCAACCTGGCCACCGACATGAACAGAAGCCACGACGGCACATGCCAACAGATGGCCACACGCGCAAGCAACCGACAGCTCTGACATTGACGACGAGCGACACAGGGGAAATATGCAGGACTTGCGCCGACCGTGCCCAAAAGAGCAACTCAGACACGCGGGGAAGAACCGACTACCGAAGACCACGCCGCGACCCAAGCTCTTCTCGACGCCATCATCCTTGCCAAACAGAAACCAGTGCCCCGCCTCAGCAAACCACGCGGCGAAGATGCCGCCATCGACGGCGAAGATGCCATCATCCTCCAGTCTCTCAGTCGTTGCCGGCTCCGAGACGATGCCCCCAAGGAGTAGAAAGATGCGAAGACGCCTCCATCACCTGATCCAGCGGATCTGAGGTTTCCCTCCTGAGCCCAAGCCGTGGGGAGAAGGAGCACCTCCACGACGACGCTTCCAAGAAAGATTGCGGCACCCGTAGGCGCCGCCGTCGCCGGCTCCGGTGAAGACCGGAGCAAGGATTTCTCCCGGAGATGTGCCGACCACCTCCACCACCGACCGCCGCCTACTAACCACCACTGAAAGAACATGCGGTGCCCCCATGTTTGGTTTTGGTAATTGATGACAATCTCTATGGACTAATGGTTGCAAGTGGTCTGATGTTGAATTTAGTTGTCCATTGCCTCCGGCGAATGTCATCTCCCAGCTCGTGGCCTTGCCCCTAGTATTTTTCTTACTATACTAAGCTGCAAAAGCTATTTTGTTGATTTTTTAACTAATGACAATACTTCAAAGAGAAGTAATTATAATAAGATTGTTCATTCATGTTTTTTTTCAGAAAGTAGCCTCCATGCTTCTTAAATCTGGGTACTGTTTTGTACAGAAGCTTTCATCTATAGAGAAGCACATCTGTTTCAGGTACATACTATTAAAACTTATGAGCAAGTTTGCTGCAATGATGTTCCACATATATGGTTTGCAGCTCCATCAATTAAATTTTGTGTCAACTTTTTGTACAATTCTGCGACTTATAGTTTGACCCAGTTATTATGTGATGAATTTAGAGGGATGGAGGTAAGGTTTGGCCAAGTTAATTTGAGAAACTAAGATGCCGAATAGGTTCTTACTATATCACAGATCAATGGTCCTAGTTCTTGCAATCGTACTTTTTGCAATTGACATTTGACATAAAATGTACAACCTCAATGAGTCCTTTTTTTTAACAGATTGATGAGTCTATTTGGTGCAGGCTAATCTGGAAAAGAAGCCAATTCAAGCTGTAATTGAGTAACAAAGGAGGTCATGTTTTTCATATGTAGATGACGAACTTATGTGTTATTAGATGTGCTCTTCCTACTTCGTTGTATGGAAATTAGACGGATTTGTATACAAAGTACACGTGATTTATTAAAACTGTGATTAATGTAACCTATTAAGCCGTGTATGTTCTTGAGTTGTTGTGAAATAGATCAATTATGCAAAAAGTATTTCTATCAGTTTTATTTTTTTGTTCACCCAATTCTATTTTCCTGACGGTTTTGTCCCGACAGGGATTTACCCTGCCGGCCTCCCGACAGGAATAGGTTTCCTGTCGGCCTCCCGTCAGGCATCTTCTCCTATCCCTGTCAAGCTATAGCTGACGGGTATTCCCATCGGTGGGCCGACAGGAAATACTATTCGTGATGGTTTTCCTTATTTTCCTGTCGGTTTTTGACCCATAGAAATATTTGCGTTTCTGGTAGTGAGGTGCAATATTCGGTGGAATACGCGGCGGCTAGATCTTTCGCCGCGGCGGTGAAGGAGAATCCGATTGGAAGCCACCACATCGCCTCATCCTTCGACGGTGTTGGAGATGGAAAGAGTGTTCCAAAAATATAAAGCGAAACAAAAAAGAAAGATTATTATAAAAAATAAATAGGAATGAGAATTAAAACTGGTGAGGAAGGAGGAAGAAGAAGACGATGAGGCATTGCTGACCAACGCGTTGATGTTGGTGTCAACGAAACGGGTTGGCGAAGAGACTAGGAGTAGAAGATGTGGCGAAGGACGTGGAAGAGAAGAACATCAATTATCCCTTCTAGCAATGAATGGTATCTGGGCTGGAGGTGGAGCTTATCGGTGACTAGGAATACTTTCAGGTTGCCACTTACCTTCCATGTCAGTGTGCATTTGCGAAGTTGAATGGACCTTTGAGACTGATCTCTATAGTTATTTATTATTTTATGTCAATAGCATGTGTTAGTTTAATTCACTTTATTATACAGTAAATATGAAAAATTTCATCTTTGTTGCAACGCATGACAAAGGTGATGTGGGTGTCCTTTGATTTTAAAGGAGGCTCCAGCGAGAAATGTCCCACTAAGGCGGGAAACCGAGTGAGAAAGGGAGGGTCCTAGAGAAAAAGGGGGCGATACGTTGTGGGGTGGTTTTTTGTTGTTGGACCCATGTGTTGGAGATAACATGGGGATAGTCCGAACAACCGCATTTCTTCCCCATATATCGTCTAAATTTGGGGGAGCCCGGACTGTCCATAGAGTTGAATTTTGAAGAGCCTACTAAGCGTTCATTTGATGTCCGAACACGTCCGGACCTTGGAGAACAAATGAGCCTTGACCTTACAGACAACCTTAATCATTTGTTCGATTAATTTATATATGCATAGCCCGTAGCAACGCATGGGTGTTCTGCTAGTAAAGCGTAGGATTTAAGTTGGATGGCCAGCGTTGATGGGATGCATGGATGCAAAACACATAGCCGGATGCACCTGATATGACGCCTTTATTTAAACAACAAACCTCCTCGTCGATATTCATTAAGGAAACCACCAACACACAGTTGTACATAAGGTTCAAAACTGAAAACGGAAAGAAAAGGGGGAGCATGCTAGAGAGACATTTCTTTTTGAGCAAACTCTAAACTCAAAAAGCACTCCTCTCCCTCTAGCGCCGCCGCTCCACCCCTCTCCCGCGACCCTCACCTTCTCTGCCAAGGGAGGGAGGGGAAGGGAAGGCCCCAGATCCGCAGCGGCGATCCGAAACCCATTTGAAACCTAGCCGCCTCATGGGTCGCCTCCTCTCGGGCGACTCCGGAGGATCCTCCCCCGTCCCCTCCAGCCCCCTTCATCGGCGTGTCCCTGACTGGCGCCCGCTGATGTTGGCGCCGCCCTTCTCGCCTAAAGACAGAGGGGAGGAGAGTGCACTGATACGTCTCCATCGTATATATAATTTTTGATTGTTCCATGCCAATATTCTACAACTTTCATACACTTTTGGCAACTATTTATATTATTTTTGGGACTAACATATTGATCCAGTGCCCAGTGCCAGTTCCTGTTTGTTGCATGTTTTATGTTTCGCAGAAACCCATATCAAACGGAATCCAAATGGGATAAAAACGGACGGAGAATATTTTTGGAATATTTGGAGAATTCCGGAAGAAAAATCCACGCGAGACGGTGCCCGAGGGAGGCACAAGGCAGGGGGCGCGCCCCACCCCCCTGGGCGCGCCCCTGACCCTCGTGGGCCCCCCGTAAGGCGGTTGATGCCCTTCTTCGGCCGCAAGAAAGCTAATTTTTAGGAAAAAATCAGGGCGAAGATTTCAGTCCAATCGGAGTTACGGATCTCCATATATATATATGAAACGGTGAAAGGGCAGCCAGACAGAACGCGGAAACAGAGAGAGACAGAGAGACAGATCCAATCTCGGAGGGGCTCTCGCCCCTCCCACGCCATGGAGGCCAAGGACCAGAGGGGAAACCCTTCTCCCATCTAGGGAGGAGGTCAAGGAAGAAGAAGACGAAGGGCCCCCCCTCTCCCCTTCTCTTCTGGTAGCGCCAGAACGCTACCGTGGCCATCATCATCATCACCGCAATCTTCACCAACAACTTCACCGCCATCATCACCAACTCTTCCCCCCTCTATGCAGCGGTGTAACCTCTCTCTTACCCGCTGTAATCTCTACTTAAACATGGTGCTCAACGCTATATATTATTTCCCAATGATGTATGGCTATCCTATGATGTTTGAGTAGATCCGTTTTGTCCTATGGGTTATTTGATGATCAAGATTGGTTTGAGTTGCATGTTTTATTATTGGTGCTGTCCTATGGAGCTCTCCGTGTCACGCAAGCGTGACGGATTCCCGCTGTAGGGTTTGCAATATGTTCATGATTTGCTTATGGTGGGTGGCGTGAGTGACAGAAGCACATACCCGAGTAAGTAGGTTGTTTGCGTATGGGATAAAGAGGACATGATGCTTTAATGCTATGGTTGGGTTTTACCTTAATGATCTTTAGTAGTTGCGGATGCTTGCTAGAGTTCCAATCATAAGTGCATATGATCCAAGTAGAGAAAGTATGTTAGCTTATGCCTCTCCCTCAAATAGAATTGCAATAATGATTACCGGTCTAGTTATCGATTGCCTAGGGACAAATAACTTTCTCGTGAAAAAAAGCTCTCTACTAAAACTAACTTAGTTGTGTCTTTATCTAAAAAAGCCCCTAGCTTTTATTTACGCGCTCTTTATTATCTTGCAAAGCTATCCAACAACACCTACAAAGTACTTCTAGTTTCATACTTGTTCTAGGTAAGCGAATGTTAAGCGTGCGTAGAGTTGTATCGGTGGTCGATAGAACTTGAGGGAATATTTGTTCTACCTTTAGCTCCTCGTTGGGTTCGACACTCTTACTTATTGAAAGAGGCTACAATTGATCCCCTATACTTGTGGGTTATCCAGACCTTTTTCTGGCGCCGTTGCCGGGGAGCAATAGCGTGGGGTGAATATTCTCGTGTGTGCTTGTTTGCTTTATCACTAAGTAATTTTTATTTGCTGTTCTTAGTTGTTCTTTATCTTTAGTTATGGATATGGAACACGAAATACCAAAAAAATTAGGTGTACTTGCTACTCATGGAGATGGGGAACCTCCTAAAACCCTCGATGCTCATTATGTGAAAGATATTATGTACTACTTTGATAATCCTGAGAAAATCCCATTCAATTATGTAATGGGAGACACGTTGGATCAACGTGAATACTTTAGCGATTATCGCTTGACTCAAAAAGGGAAACTATTATGGGATCAAATTCATATGTTGAAGTGGTATGCTAGGCAACTATGCTTGAGATATGATTATACTTGTTGCTCTAGGATGAAGGCTCCACATCTTCCCTTTTCATGGGAATTTAATGATAATGAAACCTTGGCTTCTTATGCTAGAGGTATATATGATTACTATGATGTGGAACAAATAGAAGAATTTGTTGCTTTAATGGGTGCTTATGAAATTGAATCTATGTTCAAAGAGTTTGAAAATCTTTATGATGCTGTTTATAGACCTGAAAATTTAGCTATCCTTAAATATTGCTATGAGAATTATGAATACAATTCCTATATTGATGCACTTACTGAGAAAGTCTCCGCTGTCCAAGAAGAGACTAATATTTTGCAAGAGTCTATGGAAGAAGAAATTAATGAAACTGTGAGCTCATTGGATGAAAAAGATGATGTGGAGAGCGAAGAACAAAAGGAGGAAGAGCGGATTAGCTACCCGAAGGATGATTGCTATGATGATTGTTATGATCCCGTGGATTCTCTTGAAATATCCCTTTTTGATGATGCTTGCTATGCTTGTGGCCAAGATGCCAATATGAATTATGCTTATGGAGATGAACTTGCTATAGTTCCTTATGTTAAACATGAAATTGTTGTTATTGCACCCACGCATGATAGTCCTATTATCTTTTTGAATTCTCCCAACTACACTATATCGGAGAAGTTTACCCTTATTAAGGATTATATTGATGGGTTGCCTTTTACCGTTGCACATGATGATTTTGATGAATATAATATGCATGTGCTTGCTGCTCCTACTTGCAATTATTATGAGAGAGGAACTATATCTCCACCTCTCTATGTTTCCAATACGATAAAATTGCAAGAAACTGTTTATACTATGCATTGGCCTTTACTGGGTGTGCATGAATTGTTCTTTTATGACATGCCGATGCATAGGAAGAGAGTTAGACTTCGTTGTTGCATGATATATGTTGCTTTGTGCTCACTACTAAATGCCAAATCATTGCTAATTAAAATTGGCTTTGATATACCTTGGGATCCGGGTGGATTCACTACTTGAGCACTATATGCCTAGCTTAATGGCTTTAAAGAAAGCGCTGCTAGGGAGACAACCCGGAAGTTTTAGAGAGTCATTTATTTCTGTTGAGTGCTTTTATATAGTTTTCAAACAAAAAAAATAAAGAGGGGAACCTAAAACTTTTTCAAAAAGAAAAGCGAAAGTGAGAAAGACGAGCATTGTTAAAGTGGGAGCTAACCTTGAACTTTGTTCATGCTCACGGAAACTTTGTGAATCTTGATTACAGGAACTTTTCAACAAAAATAATTATCCCCTTGTATAATTCCATTGTATTATAAAAATAATGTGCCAAGGTTTGCCTTTAGGATGTTTACAATGCTTGTTGGTTTGTACGGTGCAGGACAGAAACATTGGCTGTAGTGCGCGATTTTACACTTTTTTACTGGAACGTCAAATGGTTCTGATTCTTTTTGCACTGTATTTCTATATAAATTGTTTATTTTTACTAATTTTGGCATAATTTGTCAAGTATCAGAAGTATGGTGAATGTTTAGATTATTACAGACTGTTCTGTTTTAAACAGATTCTGTTTTTGATGCATAGTTTGCTTGTTTTGATGAAACTATCAATTTATATCAGTGGATTAAGCCATGAAAAAGTTATACTACAGTAGACACAATGCAAAAACAAAATATGAATTGGTTTGCAACAATACTTAGAATAGTGATTTGCTTTATTATACTAACGAATGTTACCGAGTTTTCCGTTGAAGTTTTGTGTGGATGAAGTGTTCGAGGATCGAGGAGGTCTCGATGTGAGAAGAAGGAAGAGAGGCGAGAGCTCAAGCTTGGGGATGCCCGAGGCACACCAAGTAAATATTCAAGGAGACTCAAGCATCTAAGCTTGGGGATGCCCCGGAAGGCATCCCCTCTTTCTTCAACAAGTATCGGTATGTTTTCGGATTCGTTTCGTTCATGCGATATGTGCAAATCTTGGAGCGTCTTTTGCATTTAGTTTTCAGTTTTCTTTTATGCACCATGCTGGTATGAGATAGTCCTTGGTTGATTTACATAATGCTCTTTGCACTTCACTTATATCTTTTGAGTATGGCTTTATAGAATGCTTCATGTGCTTCACTTATATCATTTGAAGTTTGGATTGCCTGTTTCTCTTTACATAGAAAACCGCCATTTGTAGAATGCTCTTTTGCTTCACTTATATTTGTTAGAGCGTGGGCATATCTTTTGTAGAAAGAATTAAACTCTCTTGCTTCACTTATATCTATTTAGAGAGATGACAGGAACTGGTCATTCACATGGTTAGTCATAAAATCCTACATAAAACTTGTAGATCACTGAATATGATATGTTTGATTCCTTGCAGTAGTTTTGCGATATAAAGATGGTGATATTAGAGTCATGCTAGTGGGTAGTTGTGGATTAGTAGAAATACTTGTGTTGAGGTTTGTGATTCTCGTAGCATGCACGTATGGTGAACCGTTATGTAACGAAGTCGGAGCATGATTTATTTATTTATTGTCTTCCTTATGAGTGGCGGTCGGGGACGAGCGATGGTCTTTTCCTACCAATCTATCCCCCTAGGGGCATGCGTAGTAGTACTTTGCTTCGAGGGCTAATAAACTTTTCCAATAAGTATATGAGTTCTTTATGACTAATGTGAGTCCATGGATTATACGCACTCTCATCCTTCCATCATTGCTAGCCTCTTCGGTACCGTGCATTGCCCTTTCTCACCTCGAGAGTTGGTGCAAACTTAGCCAGTGCATCCAAACCCCGTGATACGATACGCTCTATCACACATAAGCCTCATTATATCTTCCTCAAAACAGCCACCATACCTACCTATCATGGCATTTCCATAGCCATTCCGAGATATATTGCCATGCAACTTCCATCATCATCATATACATGACTTGAGCATTTATTGTCATATTGCTTTGCATGATTGTAAGATAGCTAGCATGATGTTTTCTTGGCTTGTCCGTTTTTTTATGTCATTGCTACGCTAGATCATTGCACATCCCGGTACACCGCCGGAGGCATTCATATAGAGTCATATCTTTGTTCTAGTATCGAGTTGTAATATTGAGTTGTAAGTAAATAAAAGTGTGATGATCATCATTATTAGAGCATTGCCCCATCCAAAAAAAAGGAGAGGCCAAAGAAGCCTAAATAAAAAAAGGGGGGCAAAGAAGACCGCAAAAAAAAGGGGCAATGTTACTATCCTTTTACCACAGTTGTGCTTCAGAGTAGCACCATGTTCTTCATATAGAGAGTCTCTTGAGTTATCACTTTAATATACCAGTGGGAATTTTCATTATAGAACTTGGCTTGTATATTCCAACGATGGGCTTCCTCAAATGTCCTAGGTCTTCATGAGCAAGCAAGTTGGATGCACACCCACTTAGTTTCAGTTTGAGCTTTCATATACTTATAGCTCTAGTGCATCCGTTGCAGGGCAATCCCTACTCCTCACATTGACATCAATTGATGGGCATCTCCATAGCCCATTGATTAGCCGCGTCGATGTGAGACTTTCTCCTTTTTTGTCTTCTCCACATAACCCCCATCATATTATTCTACTCCACCTATAGTGCTATGTACATGGCTTGCGCTCATGTATTGCGTGAGGGTTAAAAAGGCTAAAGCGTGTTAAAAAGTATGAACCAATTGCTCGGCTTGTCATCGGGGTTGTGCATGATTTGAATATTTTGTGTGGTGAAGATGGAGCATAGCCAGACTATATGATTTTGTAGGGATAACTTTCTTTGGCCATGTTATTTTGAAAAGACATGATTGCTTTATTAGTAGGCTTGAAGTATTATTGTTTTTATGTCAAATGATAGACTGTTGCTTTGAATCACTCGTGTCTTAATATTCATGCCATGATTAGATACATGATCAAGATTATGCTGGGTAGCATTCCACATCAAAAATTATCTTTTTATCATGAACCTACTCGAGGATGAGCAGGAATTAAGCTTGGGGATGCTGATACGTCTCCGTCGTATCTATAATTTTTGATTGTTCCATGCCAATATTCTACAACTTTCATACACTTTTGGCAACTATTTATATTATTTTTGGGACTAACATATTGATCCAGTGCCCAGTGCCAGTTCATGTTTGTTGCATGTTTTATGTTTCGCAGAAACCCCATATCAAACGGAATCCAAACGGGATAAAAACGGACGGAGAATATTTTTGGAATATTTGGAGAATTCCGGAAGAAAAATCCACGCGAGACGGTGCCCGAGGGAGGCACGAGGCAGGGGGGGCGCGCCCCACCCCCCTGGGCGCGCCCCTGACCCTCGCGGGCCCCCCGTAAGGCGGTTGATGCCCTTCTTCGGTCGCAAGAAAGCTAATTTTTAGGAAAAAATCACGGCGAAGATTTCAGTCCAATCGGAGTTACGGATCTCCATATATATACGAAACGGTGAAAGGGCAGCCATACAGAACGCAGAAACAGAGAGAGACAGAGAGACAGATCCAATCTCGGAGGGGCTCTCGCCCCTCCCACACCACGGAGGCCAAGGACCAGAGGGGAAACCCTTCTCCCATCTAGGGAGGAGGTCAAGGAAGAAGAAGACAAAGGGCCCCCCTCTCCCCTTCTCTTCCGGCGGCGCCGGAACGCTACCGTGGCCATCATCATCATCACCGCAATCTTCACCAACAACTTCACCGCCATCATCACCAACTCTTCCCCCCTCTATGCAGCGGTGAACCTCTCTCTTACCCGCTGTAATCTCTACTTAAACATGGCGCGCAACACTATATATTATTTCCCAATGATGTATGGCTATCCTATGATGTTTGAGTAGATCTGTTTTGTCCTATGGGTTATTTGATGATCAAGATTGGTTTGAGTTGCATGTTTTATTATTGGTGCTGTCCTATGGTGCTCTCCGTGTCGCGCAAGCGTGAGGGATTCCCGCTGTAGGGTTTGCAATATGTTCATGATTTGCTTATGGTGGGTGGCGTGAGTGACAGAAGCACAGACCCGAGTAAGTAGGTTGTTTGTGTATGGGATAAAGAGGACTTGATGCTTTAATGCTATGGTTGGGTTTTACCTTAATGATCTTTAGTAGTTGCGGATGCTTGCTCGAGTTCCAATCATAAGTGCATATGATCCAAGTAGAGAAAGTATGTTAGCTTATGCCTCTCCCTCAAATAGAATTGCAATAATGATTACCGGTCTAGTTATCGATTGCCTAGGGACAAATAACTTTCTCATGACAAAAAGCTCTCTACTGAAACTAACTTAGTTGTGTCTTTATCTAAACAGCCCCTAGCTTTTATTTACGCGCTCTTTATTATCTTGCAAAGCTATCCAACAACACCTACAAAGTACTTCTAGTTTCATACTTGTTCTAGGTAAAGCGAATGTTAAGCATGCGTAGAGTTGTATCGGTGGTCGATAGAACTTGAGGGAATATTTGTTCTACCTTTAGCTCCTCGTTGGGTTCGACACTCTTACTTATCGAAAGAGGCTACAATTGATCCCCTATACTTGTGGGTTATCATGCACCATGGCGGTGGCTCCATGGGCGATTGTGGAGTGGTGGCAGCGGTTCAAGGGCGGCGCGGCCTGTAGCCGTGGCCTGAAGCCGGAGCGGCGTCTTCAAGGTGGGTGGTGCGCAGCTTCGGCACCAATCTTCGGCGGCTCGGTGGTGCGTTGGATCAGGGCCCGAGGGTCCGATCTGGGTCGCCCCCTGCCATGGATAGTTTGTGGTCGTGCGTTGCGGCTGCCTTCTCCGATGCTACTCCGACTGGCGGTGTGGGGGCCTGCTGGTGTGCTCGAATAAAGGTGGCGGTCTTGGGGTTCCTCTTGCGCCAAGACGAAGATCTGCCTGACGCATGTCCTTCCTCATCTGACCGGAGTGGCGGGTTCTGGAAGGCTCCGCCGGCGAACTCCCATGGGCATGTTATGCCTGGAGATTGTTGGATCGGGTGGGATTCAGTCATGCCCATTGGTTCTCTATTAAGGAGCGAGCGGCGCGGAGCTCTGCTATCTGTTGCCATCAGGAGATATGTTTAGCTCCATGGTGAATTCAGAAGCGGAGAATGTCATGGAAGCCGAGATTGGAGGACTAGTAATGGTGATTGGAGCCTACGACATTGAGGAACTTGCTTGGAATTTCGGGATTCGTATCAGCATTATGTAAGTGGGGGCGGCAACATAGCTGAAGTTCAAAGTCTTGCCTTTGAGGGTGAAAATCCAGCGTCTGGCCTTAATAGCTTGTGCCTGGCAATGGTCTTGTTGAAGGCATTACTTTGAGAGCGAGGATTATCTCCGGAGATGTGCCGACCACCTCCACCACCGACCGCCGCCCACTAACCACTACTGAAAGAACATGCGGTGCCCCCATGTTTGGTTTTGGTAATTGATGACAATCTCTATGGACTAATGGTTGCATTGAGTTATATTTGAAGGATTTGTCCATAGGCATTTCTTGAAGTCCATGTGTTGGTTTCAAGGAGTTTATGAGGTTTCAAGGAGTTTATGAGTTGACCAAGGTGCTATTAAGGAATTATTCAAAGATTGGTCATGTGAGTGTTGAGCTTATTGCAAGCATGTCTTGAAGAAGAAGATTGTGTGATCATTCATGTCTACCTTTAAGACATCATCCAAATGAAGGGAGTTGGAAAGATTCAAGGTTGATCAAGATTAAGTCAAGAGTGAATCAAGTTGATCAACACACAAAGCGTACAAGATGTACCGAGGGATCAAGTGATCCCATGGTATGGTTGCGGTGTGCAAGTTCAAGTGGAGCATCACAAAGAGATCAAATGCTTGAAGCTTGCCATCCATTGTGGTGACAATGGACTTGTGAAGATGTGCGGAAGAGTGGCTCACCCATAGTGGAGTATGGGGGAGCAATCAACTAGTCTTCATCGAGCCAACGCAATCAAGAAAGGTGGTCCAACTTGAGGGAGTCAAGATCGTCATCATCTAGCTCGATTGGACCATGTGCAAGGCAATGGTTTACCCTTGATAGGTTTTCTATTTTACCGGTCTCATGGTGGTAGTTGGGAGACCGGGTTATAGGATCGATTATCGTACTATTAAGGGGGCCTCTCGATGAGTAGCTTGATCGTATCATTTATAGAGAGCTCAAACCATTGCATCCTTGCATCATATTTCTTGGTTCTTGTTTGATTTTATTTGTGAGTCTTAGAGCTTTTGGTCATCTTGATGACAAGCTCGAGTTCATAAAAAACGGAGTTCAAATGCATCTTCTATGATGTTTTCGATGTTGGAGGTTATGCCGGTTCTTCTATGTTGGAGGTTTCACTCCTCTATTTGTTAGGCATACCTCCCTTGCCTCTTCTTCGCTGTTTTGATGCTGCTCGTCGTCTTGTATCCAACAAGCTTGAGTTTGCTCAATTCGGAGCTCATTTGATGAAGTTATGGCAGTTCTAGTTTTATTGTATCCTTCTGTTGTCTTTAGCTGCGATTTGAAGGCTGCCATGTGCTAAAGCCTCTGTGGTGTGTGGTAGTACTGCTCAAGGGAGCGGCAGTACCACAGGGTTCAGCGGTAGTACCGCTCCTGGTGAGCGGTAGTACCACTGCCTCTATCACAGATTGCTGTCACGCACGGAAGTAGGCGCGGAAGTAATTTTTTACTTCCGCTCCTACGCGGTAGTACCGCTCCCTGCGAGCGGTAGTACCGCTACCTCTAGCCCAGTGCGCTGTCTCGCACGGTAGTAGGCGCGGAAGTAATTTTTTACTTCCGCCCCTACGTGGTAGTACCGCTCCCTGCGAGCGGTAGTACCATGCCGGCTTTCACTCGAAGCTAGCCCCAGCGGATGTACGCGCGGCAGTAATTTTTTACATCCGTGGACGCGCGGTAGTACCGCTATCCCCAGCGGTAGTACCGCTACCTCACTGTGTATACTACCGTGTTCTGCACCTGTGGCTGTTGAATACTACCCCTGCGGTAGTACCGTAAGGGCAGGCGGTAGTACCGCTCCGGCAGTAGTACCTCCCTGTTGCCCCGTTGCAGTAGTATTTCTATTGGCCACTGCCGCCCTAGCGGTAGTACCGCTCGGTGCGGGCTGTGAGGATAACGGTTGGATTTTCCCCTTGTATAAAAGGGGGTCTTCTTCCCCATTGAACCTTATCTTTTGAGCTCGTGTTCTTCCCCCGTTGTTGACCTTCTTCGAGCTTACTAACTCTTAATCCCTCCATGGATTCTTTCTAGTTTTTGAGGGAAAAGAGAGAGGAGATCTAGATCCACATTTCCACCAATCACTCTCTCCTCTATGTGAGGGAACCCCTTGGATCTAGATCTTGGAGTTCTCCTTCTTGTTCTTCCTCTCATTTTCCTCCCTAGCATTAGTTGCTTTGGTGGGATTTGGGAGAGAAGGACTTGGGCACTCCGTATGCCCTTGCCATTGCATTTGGTGCATCGGTTTGAGTTCTCCACGGTGATACGTGGAAGTTACAAGTTGAGAAGCTTATTAATTACTCTTGTGCTTGGTACCCTTGATCTTGTTCCTCTTGGGTGCTTGGGCGCCCTAGACGGTTGGTGGTGTTCGGAGCTCAATCATTGTGGTGTAAAGCTCCGGGCAAGCGTCGGGGTCTCCAATTAGGTTGTGGAGATCGCCCCAAGAAATTTGACGAGTTTCGGTGACCGCCCCCAAGGGTTGCCAAAGTGTACGGGTTCGGTGACCGCCCCCAAGGGTTGCCATTTGTACGGGTTCGGTGACCACCCTCAAGGGTCCCTTAGTGGAATCACGTCATCTTGCATTGTGCGAGAGCGTGAGGAGATTACGATTGCCCTAGTGGCTTCTTGGGGAGCATTGTGCATCCACACCGCTCCAAACGGAGATTAGCATCTGCAAGGGTGTGAACTTCGGGATACATCGTCGTCTCCGCGTGCCTCGGTTATCACTTACCCGAGCCCTTTACATATGCACTTTACTTTGTGATAGCCATATTGTTCCTTGTCATATATCTTGTTATCACATAGTTGTTTATCTTGCTTAGCATAAGTTGTTGGTGCACATAGGTGAGCCTAGTCGTTTTAGGTTTTGTGCTTGACAAATTAACCGCTAGGTTTATTCCGCATTTGTTCAAGCCTAAACCATAATTATTTTAAAACGCCTATTCACCCCCCCTCTAGGCGACATCCACGATCTTTCAACCACCCCTGTCGAGGCCGACCTCACTCTGGCCACGGGATCCCATGATCCACCGCAACCAGACTCGCACCACCTCCTGGCCGAAGCCGCCACCACCACACTAGGGGCCGCCGCCCCGGAGCCCAAGAGCCGCCACGTCGCCCGCTGGTCCCTCCTCCACCTTTGCCCGAACGCCTACACACCGGTGGCCCCTACGGCCACGCCGCCGGACAGGCCAGAGCCAGATATGCGGCCACCACCTGCGCCCAGCGGACATGATCCGGCGAGGCCCGCCGTCCCGTGCCACACAGCTCCCACCGCCGAGCACCACTGCCACCACCACGCCTCTACTCGCCGAGCGAGCTCCGAGGCAGCCGCCGAATCGCGCATCGGCTGCAGGCCCTCAGGCCCAGATGGGGCCCGCAAGCGAGCAGCCACCACTACGCGCCCGTTGCTGGCGCCGAGCAGCCACCGCGGCCCCGACAAGAGACCGCGCCACCAGCGCCAGCCCGCGCAGACCCGCCGTTGCGCCCCGCCCGCAGCACAACGCCCCTGCCCCCCGGGGCGACCCGCGCCGCCACCGCCGCGCAAGGAGGGAAGGAGTCCCCGCCGCCGCCGACGCGGGCCAGGCTTCGCCCGGCGGCGCCTTTTGGCGGCGGCGAGGGGATGAGGGGGAGGAGGAGGACCTGGGGGCGGGGAGAAGGAGGGCTCGCCAGCCGCCGCTTGCGGGGACATTTTTATTTTTATTCGACTTGTAAAACTATGCTATTTTATTCGGTTCAAACTATGTTATTTGACTATATGTTTAACTGCAAATTCATCAATGCAAAATAGGGTGGCCAGCCGGCCACGCCGGCACATATGGGTCGGTGCGTTGGGCGCGCTGCCAACCCATATCTAAAACAGGGCAGACGCCGGACAGGCAACCGACCCAAACGGAGAAAAAACGGACGAAATCGCCGTCTGTTTGCAAAAATACTAAACATACAAAGGTTTATAGGCAATTACATGCTAACTAGGATTTTTTCCAACTAACTAACCTCTCCCCCCTGATTTTCACTAGGGTGGCCCCTCATCCCTCTTAATCGTCTCCAATCAAAACGCACCTGCCTGTAAATCCCCTGTAACTATATGTATGTATGTGTAGCATTGCCGGTCCGTTTGAGTCACCCCATTGGAGTTGCTCCAACTGCTCGACGCGTATCATCAGCAACCAAAATCACGCATCTTTTTCCCTTCGCTCACCACCCTCACTTCTCGCTTCTCTCATCGCCATGAGCAGCCGACGGCCAGCCACCGTACGACGCTATCTCCCCGAGCATGCCCCCGCCTCGCCATCCCACCCACAACTCACCTTTGGAGCTCGCTGCTGCGTCGCGCAGGTGTATGCGCGGCTTGCCCCTCACAGGAGGGAGCTCCGCTGTTCTCTTCCCGCACGCCGATCCTCTCTTCCGGATGCCGTTCCCTAGCTGCCGCCCTCCAATGGATCTTCCGCGACGGCCACCCCATGCTAGATGTGCCCCTCCTGGCTGGCTGGCCTGCGCATGTTGCCTCATCGGCTAGGGTTTGCAGCCGCCGGACGAGCTCCTCCATGTATGCTCCTCTACCTCAGGCATATCCTCCTATCCGCTTCTATCCACTGGTCCGCGGCGACGGCGTGCTTCCCAATATGCTCTCTTCCTCTTTCCCTCGATCCTTCGAGGATTAGGTCTGGTGCTTGGTTCTCTTCATCCTCCTCTGTTCTAACCCATGGTAATCAGACAAAATATAACAAGTTTGGTTGAAATTCATATGCTTGAGAGTGCAGATAGTATACATACAGATTTGTATGGGATTGTGATTCTGTTTAAATGCGGTTTTCTTTTTTATGATGGTAAATTCAGAGCAACAGTTCAATTAAACTTCCAGATTTGTACCTCATAAATCCAATTGATTGTGATCATTTTTTTCTCAGATTCCCCTCGTGCTCTGCTTCATGTGATCTACGGGTTATTTTCATGAATCCATGGCTTAGAGCATCTCCAGCCGCGCCCCCCGAAAGGGCTCCCCAGGCGATTTTTTCGCGCCGGCGCCGAAAAAACGGCCCAGTCACGCCCCCAGGAGCCCGATTTTCGCCGGCCTGGGCGGAAATCAGCGCCGGCGGACCCAGGCCGAACCCGGCGCGCTGGGGGCACCCGGGGGCGCCGGGGCGAGCGGTTTTGGCGCGAAAGAGCCGCGGGCCAGCCGCGCCAGCGACACCGCGCCTCGTCTTCCCCCAAAACGCCTCGGTTTCCCGCGGGGAATCAATGGCAAGGCTGCCGCCGGTCAGCCTTGCCATTGATTCCTCACGGGCGGCGCGTCACGGGCGGCGCGGCGACACCTCCCCTCCCGCCACGCGTACACACGGGCGCGGCTATATAAGCCGGTGGCCTCCCTCACCTCTGGCCACACCCGCCCTAGCCGCCGAGCTCTCCCTCTCCCGTGCGCCGCCGCCGAGCCCTCCCTGCCACTCCCTCCCCCGTGCACCGCCGCCGAGCCCTCCCTCTCCCTCCCCCGTGCGCTGCCTCCGAGCCCTCCCCCACCGACTGCCCCGATGGCCGAACATTTCCCCGGCGACGAGGCGGCGGCCAACGACTTCGGCCGCCGCTCGCTCCGCGAACAGGAGTCGTGGCTAGCATGTGAGAAGTAGTAGTACTAGTAGTTAGTGTGTGTGTCTGTGTCTGAGTACGAGCATGTACCAATACTACTAGTTACTACTGTAGTTTTTAGAGCAAATTACCAGTACATTAGCCTAGACTAAATGGAAAAATTCCTATCCTAAGCATCAAATGGCATCTCTTTCTCTATAGGAATTGAGATGCATGTCATCTCACTTCCTATGATTTTCATATTCCTATCCTATGAACGAAAGGAGGCCTCTGTTGGAGTAACTACTGTAGCTAGCTGTACTGCTGGTACAATAGTTTTCTTCAAGAAGCGGAATTCAACGAAGTCATGATGGTTCCTTCGTCCGAGCAACTTCAAAGTGGGAAGTGGGCCTGTGATTTGACGGCTCATTAGTCATTGTTACTGCGGCCGACGACCTGGGTGACTCTCCCTTGGAGTTCTGCGTGCATGGCAAGTGGACCAGGATGGTCGACGTCCCACATGTTGGCGAACGGAAGTATTCTTTCTGATATCGAGGAGCAAGGAAACCACGTGGTATAGTATCACTACTGATTGGTTCGCAAAAAAATAGTATCACTGCCGATTTATAATTATTTTTTATTTCTGATGAATGCTAGCATTTCAACTCTTACGACGAAGGGTGCCAAACACGGCACGTGCTGGATGTCCCACACGTGAGCGAAAGGAGTGGGACATGAACAGCGTGGTAGAGCCCGGCGTAAAAAAAACAGCGTGGTAGAGCGTCTTCACTTCTTCCACTTCTGGGTCGGAGACCACACGTAGTAGTACTTAGTGGTATGAACGATACAAAGTGCGACCTAGAGAGAAAGACACGTCTAGTTGGAAGGTCTCGGGCATACACGTAAACAAATATAAAAGTTAATATGTGCCTCCAACTAATATAGTAGTAGTAGAGTACTTAGGCACGTACTCCATAACATCACCGTGCATTACACGTACAACATTTAGTGGTAGTACGTAGTAAGAGACAAATGCCGCCCAAGAGTTCCCTTCTCGACCTACTTTTGGGTGTTTGGTAGAGTGTATGAAGGGTGCATGAGTCCATACTAGTTTAGCACAAATACACTAGAAGCATGCATGAAGAGAGCATGCATGAAGAGGGGTGTTGAATTGAGCATGCATGAAGAGGGAACAACTATGCTGACACGAGAACGCAACCAAACACACCCTATATGCCACGCATGTTCATACCATTTGTGCCTTTCTACTTCACTTACTGCGCTACATTACTCAGGTTCGTACGTCCACTCCTGAGTACATGTCCGTCTCGTAGTTCCAGTCCCACGTGTTCTTCATATAGATGGAACGATCCTTGCATAACACGTGCACCTTGATGCTAGATGTCTCGCGTGTTGGCAAAAGGATGAACAAAGCTCATGTAAAAAAAATAGAGTGGAAGAACATAGATTCCGGACGACCGAGAAGGAGCAAGGAACCTCGTGGTGGAGCATCTGCACTCATAATATTTAATATTATTCGGCGATATAAAATTAACCAATCATCTCCACAGTGGACTGGAAGAGTACGAAACATGGCAGCCCAGTGTAGTTACATCATACTAGTACATGGCTAACCCACGCTATCACCATATTTCTTGACTTCCGTGCGACACCTATCTCTAGTAATCCAGCAGCCTGTATCGCTTCTCCCTCCTCGTCTCTATCAAAGTGCGGTGGGCTGGCGTTTCTGCCGTCTATTGAGGTCGGTTAACTATCACATGTTAGCGACATGCCAAGAGCATTCTAAAAAAATTCCTTTCACGTTCTGTTTTCAGAAAGAAAAAAAAAATCCTTTCACGCACGAATTTGCCTGTATGCTTTGAGCAACTTGCATGTCCTATACTGCTCCTGTTTGATACTCTAACTTCGCTAGAGGTTAGACTAACTCATGACTAACCCTGAACTAACTGTAGCCAAAGAGGTGTTTGGGTGACAGGGTTAGATTGACAATAAATGCACTTCATGGAGAGAGAAAAGTGATTTTTCAGTGGTCCCAATGAGAACTATCTCCAGTTAGCACCTCTTGGGTGGGATAGTTTTTTTGGTGGGTTCGGTGCAACTTGCTCCAATTTAAACCCTCATGCTTGGATACTTTAGGGCTATTTGAGCCCGAACTAGCTCAAACTAACTCTAACCCATGGATCCAAACAGGGCCTATGGCCAGTCTCGACGCGGAGCAGTCGCGTGCACCGGGAAGCGGCGCTCTCTCGGCCGTCGCGCCACTTCAAAGCCGGCGCCAGTGAGAGGTCGCCTCCGCTCTGGCCGGGCATTAATGCGGCACTGACGCTCCAGGGCGACGCTGACCGTTTCACGCGGGAAGTGCGTGCTGGCAAGGGAGTATAGGTTTTGAACCGTTTCAGGTGTAGTACTGGTAGTTTGCAAAACTACTCAATTATTGCACTCAGTTTCCTAAGAAATTATGGTAAAAAACGTTACTCCACAGCCCGCTTCCCTTCTCCTTCCTCTTCCACCGCCCGCGCACGTCCGCGGGAAGCGACCGGTCAACCCTTATATAGGAGTACTAGCACAAAAAGATGCATGCATGACCACTAAAATTTCCATATTAAAGCGCCGCTCCGGCGGGAGTATGGCGTATGTTGTTACCTTCGGCCGGCCCATGGCTACCGAGCGACGGCGACCAGAGAAGAGGCGGCAGGAGGGGAATGAATGCAGCTACTGTTTGGGTTCGCCTTCCGGCTTAAATAAATGCGCAGCATCACGTGTACCCGCGGGTGCACAAATTGTAACATACGTGTCTGCTTAAGTGGGCGTCACGTAACTGGTGTGTGTGTGTGAGAGAGATTCTGAAAGACAGAGTGTGTGTGTGCGACTCTACTCTTCGGACATGTACTCAACCTTTTGCATCGGGATATAAGTATAATGGTATTTACTTTAGCTAGTGATTTACGTGGCCATGTTAACGTGGTTGTGTCAAAAAAATGTCACTTCCTGCTCGTGATTTGCGTTATATAATTACAAGCAAGATTCTCGTGCATTGCACGGAACATCAATATGCATTTTTTTACAGAACACCTGTTGTGATTGACTCATGCAGGAGTAATCCCATGTGTAAAAACTAATGATATCTCAAGAATTTTATCGGAAAACTGGTATCTTGAGAATGTCATCGAAAAAATGAAAGATGAGAGATAAGGCGAGGAGGAGTGGAGCGTGGTGGTGACTGGTGGTTGGAATGGGCGGAGGCATGGGGATGGACGGCGCTGGCAGGCGGCAGCGGCCACCATGCATGCTAGATTGTTCCAGATACTTATTCCTTTTTAATTGCTGAGCAATGAGGTTGTGGGAGATAATGATGTGGAGAGAGGTGCAGGTATCTTTTGTAAAATTATCATAGTCTGCTTTCTATCCTCAGATATAGATCATACGGTCTGTATTACAAGATGGCAGGCACACCATCGCCGCCATCTCGTTTTTTTATAAGGGTACAGATGATAAGTTTGCTGACTACTAAAGTAAAGTGGAATTTGTCCATGTTATGCAAGTAAATAA
The DNA here is from genome assembly GCF_002575655.3 of Aegilops tauschii subsp. strangulata. NCBI lineage: Eukaryota > Viridiplantae > Streptophyta > Magnoliopsida > Poales > Poaceae > Aegilops > Aegilops tauschii. Next base: position 468,246,758 of record NC_053035.3, read on the forward strand.
AGGTGATTGTTCATCATACGGGTAAGGTTGGATGAAGGGTGGTAGGAACAAATGCTCCGCCTAGAGCATGTGTGTGTGAGATGGAGTCTTAGTGTGTGTGTGGGGTGTCTGTGTGTGTGTGTGAGAGAGAGGAGAGAGAGATGGAGTCTTAGTTTGTGTGTGTGTGTGTGTGTGTGTGAGAGATGGAGTCTTAGTGTGTGTGGGGGTGTGTGTGTGCGTGCGTGCGTGTGTGTGTGTTTGTGTGTGTGTGTGAGAGAGAGAGAGAGATGGAGTCTTAGTGTGTGTGTGTGGGGGGGGGGTGCGTGCGTGCGTGTGTGTGTGTGTGCGCGTGTGTGTGTGTGTGTGTGTGTCGCGGGGTCCTCTGTGGCGGATGTAATTTAAGTGTGCATCGCTTCATCATAGAGAGGTGATGTGTATGGCAGAGGCCACCAACGATGGGGTGCGAGAGAGAAAATGTCCGTAGAGAGGGAAGAGAAGGTGTGTGCGTGTGAGAGGAGTCGACATCGAGAGAACGTGTTTGTTCAAGAGACACCGACGAAGACTACTATATATCGATGGTGCATGTAGGCGGGAATTAAACAAAGGGATGGTCTTATTGGTTTCGGGGATATAGGGGAAGAGTGAGAGGGGGGTGGGGGTAGCTAGAAGGAGATTGTTAAGTGTGAGTGTGTGTTTTACCCATCCAGGCGGAAGTTATGTGCACAAAAGAGGAGAACGATTCGATGTGGCGTTAGGATTGAGGGTAATTAACTACGCATGGAGACATAGAGACCTTGAACGTGCATGTGTGAGAGGTATACATGTATACGTGGGATGTGTGTGTGTGCGCGCGCATGATCGAGATAAAAGAAAGAAGACATAAGTCATAAGATCAACGACATGGGAGAGACGGATCGGTATGACAATATGCATGCATGTGAGAATGCAGGGAAGAAGGCCCGACAATTCAGCATGTGTTTTTGTCTTTAAGAGGTAGTGGCGTGGGCTGGAGCATGCATCTATGGCGAGCAGAGGGAGTGAGGCGCAACAATTGTGCAAAAGAGACCAACCTATAAATGCATATGTATGGAGAGACATATATAGTGTGGGTGATAGGAAGCAAGACTCCGTGCGAGAAAGAAATGTTGACGGAGAAACTACAGATAGATACAGAGATGGAGATGCTAGCTAGAGGGACATCCGCTAGTTTGGATGTTGGAGATGACCGTCGGGTGGTTCAAAGGGTGAAGTTATATATGTGTGTGAGGGGGCACTTGACTCCATGTAGAGGAAACATATGTAGTGTGCGTGATAGGAATCAAGAGTGAGGGCGAGAAAGAAGGTTTATGGAGAAACAGATAAATAGAAAGATAAAGATGCTAGCTAGTGTGCGTTAGAGATAGGAGTCGAGTGGATCAGAAGGCTGGGTTATGTGTGTGGGTGTGAGAGAGATAGAGAGAGGGTGCATGTGAGTCACATACAAACAGATATCAGAGAGAAATGAGATCCAGAGAGACGGAGTTTTGTGTCTGCGAGAGAGAAAGATATTTCACAACAAGAGTGATAGCTAGAGAGACATACGAGGGAACGCAAGATATCTCTAGGGAGAGAGGGTGTGTGTGAGCGACATACAATAGAACAATGGAGAAATATGAGACCCTGGGAGACAGAGTTTGTGTTTGTGTGTGAGAAAGAGACATTGAAGAGGAAGAGTCGTAGGTTCTCATATCTAAGGAGCGAAAGACATCTCTGTATGAGGGGTGTGCGAGTGGCACACATGGGAATAGTAGAGAGAAATGAGACCCCGGGAGACAAAGTTTTGTGTTTGTGTGATAGAAAGAGATTCCACATGGAGAATCATAGTTAGAGACACATAGCAGGGAGCGAGATATACTTAGAGAGAGATAGAGTGATGAAGGTCGAGGGAGAGAGTACCGTCGGTGTGTTACGAAGATAAAAGATCATTGTCGACATACAGGTAGCACGAGAGATACCTGAGAGACGATGAACGCGTATAGGTCCAGAGAGATAGTCCTATATAAGCATGAGTGATAGCTATATGAGAAGAATATCTGGATTAAAGGGGATTCAAATATTTAAACTGGAGATCACGACATCGATAATATCATAACGCAAATTGGTGTATCAAACATGCATATTCATTTGAATTTGGGCACACGTGTAATGTTATATAGTTTATCAATATTGGTGATCCATAGATTCTTCAATTACAAACAATGCATGGTTTATATGCAATTAATGTCTAAACGGGATTACACTATATGTTGCATGTGTGAAACACATTATACATGTTTGAGAAGTAAAAAAAACCCGCATGAAACACACATTAATTGGAGACAGTTAGCGAGGAATGCATACATTGGATTTCAACATAAAGTGGTTTCAAATATTTGAAAATCCAAATTGATGGATACAACCTTATGAATCTGAGATCATGCCATTTGTAAACCATATTTATGTATAAATGGTGTTGTGCTTTTGAAAGTATATGTAAAAAATGATGTATATAGAATGTAATTCCAATTGAAAATGGATCCTGCCCCAAAAAAATAGAATACAAACGGGATTCGAATTGAGTTGGCATGGTAAACGTGCACTCTACAAAATTTAAACGAAGCGGGGAAAGTCGCAGTAACCGCCCGAAACCAAAATCTGCGAGATGGAAATCACTACTGCCTATCCCTGCCACGCAAAGCCTATCTGCTGGATTTCTATAGGTTTTGATAGGGGTAGGTTTGTAATTTCACCCAAACGTGACGTAACCGCCTCTCACCCGGATTCATACACGGTAGGCGCCAAAACACAGTGTGTCCTCGGCCGAAATCGACTCCCTCCCCGATTCATATTCATACACGGTGGGCGCCAAAAACAAACTCTCGTCGGCAAATATTCGGTGTATGCGAGATTACCGTCCTATCCCCAACCGACTAATGTTGTTGTGATGTAGTAGAAATTTGAAACGGGCGCTAAGTTTGTAAATTTCCTCGCATTTGGGACAAGTGCGCCCTGAATACATGGTTCCCCCCTTCCTCTCTACCTCCCTTTTCCCCATTCGTACTCCGTGGGCGCCAAAACACCCTCTCCACCCCACCCTCCTCCGTCCGCCGCCGTCCGCCACCCCATCCACCGCCGTCCTCCTCCACCATGCCGGAGCTGATACCCTGACGCCGCCATCCATTACAAGAGATCGACCTCTCTCATCCATGGCTTCGGACCGGGATCCTTGCATCCCGTCCTCTCGCTTCATCCCCGCCGTCGTCCACCTTGCCGGCACCGCTCCTACGACCGTCTCGTCCACCGCGCCCCGCCGCCACCGTCTACCCTCCTAGATCTGCTTCCACGCCACCGACAGCCATCGCTACCGCAGCACTGTCAAACTCTCAGCAGATGCGTACATGGCTCCGCACCAGAGGCGGTACTCTTTCGTATCTGCTCAACTTTTTTATCGCAGCAGGAAAATAGATTGCCACTGCTTTACTCTGATTTCTTGTCTTGGTTGCGAAGTTGCCTTTGTCTGGTTTGCACCTTCAGATCCGCCATGGCACGGTCAACACTATACTCCCAATGCTTATGGGTTTCCCCTTTTATATTCCACACTAGTTAAATCACAGTAGACTAAATTTCAAAATTGGGTCAGTCAATTTTTCAGAGCTCGCCGGAGTTCGCCGGTGCGAACGAAGGGGCTCGGGTGGTTGTGGGGCCTCGCCGAACGAAGAAAACTCGACGCGGGTGGGGGTTGGGGCGGGGGTGGGGGTGGCGGAGGAACACAGGCGGCAGGGCCCGGTGGTCCGGCCGGCAGCCCGTGCGGTGTTCTGTATGGGAAGAATCAGAGACGAGGAAGAAGATGGGTTAGGAGACGTAGGTTCTTCATCCAACCGCCTGAAATGGTCGAGAGACAGCTGGGAGTTGCATTCTTAATGCGCTCTGGTTCATCATGTGTGGGCACTGCGCAACCAACATTTTATTATCCAAAATCTGCTTGCTCTTCTTTACCATGTTCCTCTTCCGTTCTTCTTTAATATGTACTATCTCCGTTCCTAAATACAAGTCTTTGTATAGATTCCACCGTGGACTACATATGGAGCAAAATGAGTGAATCTACACTCTAAAATGTATCTGGATACATCTGTATGTGATCCATAGTGGAAATCTCTACCAAGACTTATATTTTGGAACGGAGGGAGTATGATAGTGGTACAGTATGTTCCTTGTACTGAAGATGAGCAGGGACTTTTGCAGTGTAGAGGTCTATACGGTCGGTTGTGATGGACACTTTGAGCCTCTTTGATTCGTAGGATCTTGTAAACATAGGAATAGAATTTGTAGTCACCTGCCCACTTGAATCCTATAAGAATAGCAAGGAAATGCGGGGAGCTGTGTCGCCTTTGAGAGTAACACTGATATTAACAGTACCGCACATTCACTTGAAGAGAGCTGGTATCCGAAGCCTTTCTAGCCGTACCGGCAATACTAGCACATATATTCCAGCAAGTTCCACTTTGCTGATTTTACTCTGATGCTTACGGTTTTCCCCGTTATATCTACACTATGATCTGTGTAGCTGCTTTGTGTCGCACTAGCAGCAGTCCACTCTTGAAGCTAAACACTGCAATGGCTTACAAAATTGGCACCAAGGCATTGAGTGCCATTCTGGATGCAATGAAACTCATACGCTCCCCACCTGTTGATTCTTGTTCAGAATATGATCCTAATGACTCTTGTTCAAAATTGCCACATATAGAGAGAGACAACATGGAATTGCATTTCTTTGGGCGCTGTGATTCATCATGAGTGGGCAACCAACATTGTATGCAATGAAGCGGAACCTCAAGAATATGCTTCCTCTTCTGTTCTTTAACATGTTCCTCTTTGTTTATTCTGTATTTAGTACGTACAGTATGTTCCTTGTCAGGAAGGGGCGCAGGGACATCTGCAGTCAACAGCTGATAGAGCTGGCCTGTACGTGATCGATAGGCTTTCAATTACTAGCGGCAATACAACACCGTATTTTCAAGCCAGTTCCATTTTCCCGATTTATATATCGTGGTTATGGTGTACCCCTGTTATGTACACTATGATCTGCCTAGTTGTTGTGTGCTCTTGTTATCATGGTTTGGCAATGAACTCTCTATATAATATATTATGAACCAATCATCTGCCAGCTATCCTTACTTCTGGAGCCTATTTCTTTGTGTACTTGCGCCAGATTATATAAATGCACGCACCATATTAAAGCACACATGAGCTCTCTCATCAGAATCCAGTGATAGCACACAAGTGTTTACAGGGGCGCCCCTATATTAGAATATCATCTGCATTACAAAGATAATCTCACAACTATTTATGTTTTCATGGTTCTCAGATATTATACGGAAGTACAGTGAATATCATAATCCGCGCATCAGAAGAATATTGTGGAACACTGCAATGACTTACAAAATTAGCACCAAGGCATTGAGTGCCATTCTGGAAGCAATGAAACTCATACGCTCCCCACCTGTTGATTCTTGTTCAGAATATCATCCTAATGACTATTCTAACCTCGGGGAGTCAAAGGCAGATGACCTGTCCTGTTCACCCATCAAGGTGTCTGTTCTAATTTGGCAAGGTTTTTTTGATTGCGCGTATCTTGCATATGTTGTCTTGCATTTCTTCTACTTTGTTGCACCGCCATCTGCTTAGTTTACTCATCATATAACTCGAGATGGCATGCCCATCCATTATCAATACATATTCCATCTGTCATCATACCATGTTTTTCCACTCAAATGTTGTTCTTGTGCATCAGACATCAAAAAGGAAGAGGGTGATTGCCGAACCTGAAGGAGCACCAGCAAAGTCCTTGAAAAACGTGGTGGTGCCGGAGAAATCAGACAGCGCCCTACTTATATTGGCTGTACAACCAGTGACACTAAACGTAGGACCGACTCCAGCAGACTGTACCCATACTTCACTGGCCACACCACTAGCCCCACCACACAGGACCTGCACTCCAGCAAAAGGTATACCGATTTCATTTGCCATAGCACCAGCTGTACCACAGAAAAATCCCACACCAGCAAAAAGTACAGCAAGTCCACCGGCCGAAGACCTATCCCAACTGCAAAGTCAGCCAATTCCTGCAGATTGGAACCCCATTCCATTTATTCCCAGTTTAAAAGACAAGGCTTTCAATGTTGTTAGGGACTACGTGCATATATTCCCATCATGGGAAGATTATAGTGAAGACAAACACCATTTTCACATCTTCCTGTCCAACTTACGTGTAAGTGCTATTATTCATGGTTATTATTTTCCTGTTTTCTGCTGATCGAACACATCAATGATTTACATTACATTGTTGTAACTAGGCGAGGGTCAATCTGGATAGTCATGACGAGCAAAGCTTGCTTGTGCTTTTCAAGGAAGCATTGCAGCAGCATCGGTGTTACCTGAGGAAATCACACTTTGATGGCAAGTCTATAAACGAATTTCCGGTGAAGTCTCCTGTGCTAAATTTAGAAGACATTGAATGGAAAAACCTTGTTATGCACTGGTCTCGTTCCCAGGATGAGGTACTATCTATGAAATCAAATGACAATTTGAACTTCTACTTTTCCGCATGTGCCTTACGGATCTTTTTTGCAGGAAATCTGCTTGAAGAAGAATTCCGGTTTGAAAAGAACGACAGGATATCGCAAATATGCTGCCCGCTGCTTTGCTCTTGTTAGTACCTGTTGTCCTGTATCACTGTACTTGCATACATACCTTGTTCATTATGTGACAGCAGTATGCATGATAGCTTGCTTATCAATTGTTCGCTCCAAATTATCTGATCTGTATGAATGGTTACATTAGTGTAGAATATATCCAATGCCAATGATTTTTTTAGCTCTGCATTGTTCTTGTAAGTACATGATGTCCTTTATGAGTGTACTTATATTGACACGTAGTTGTTCATGTACCATCACTCTGCAGCTTATTTTCCTTTGCCCTCCATTTTCTACACATCAGATCTATATTTACTCTTACCATAAGGTTGGTACTGAAGAAGTTTAGCTGTGCATTGCTCTTGGCTATGCCTGTTGCCTGTATCGCTGCACATACATTTATAGCTACTTGGTTATGTAGCATCACTCTTCATCTTATCTTAAATATTCTCCATTTTTTCATATATTATCACATCTATATTTACTCTTAACAAAATGTAGAATAAAGGCAATGCTTATGAAGAAGATTATGTGGTAAACTTCTTGAAATGCCCCCCCATCAGCATGGACAAAGGCTTTATAGAGCCTGTCTTCACCAGTAATGTAAGTTTGTCCTTCTCAAGCCTTCAAACTTTGTTGTGTATATTTGGTTAGGCATGACTGCAACAGCTGTTTATTTTTGGTGTTTGCATCAAATTGCATGTTTAAAGTTTATTATGTAGTTCATAAACAAAAGTTTGTCCTTCTCAATTTAAGTTTTCAGTTGTACAACCAAGTTCCTTCTTCATACCATGTAAATTAAACTATACAGAGCAAGTGATCTTCTTTTGCACTGCATGTATGCTTCTGTTCTTCATCCGTAATCCAGTGGTGTGGTGAACCTACCCACTACAACACAATGTCATATTCTGCAATGTCTTAACTATGAACAATGTCAAATCATTCTACTATTATTTAAACCGTCTCTTTATTTGCCAATCAGAAATGGGATAAATTGACAGCACACTAACCATTAATACTTATGAGTTCTTGATCCGTAATCCAGTGGTGTGGTGAACCTACCCACTACAACACAATGTCATATTCTGCAATGTCTTAACTATGAACAATGTCAAATCATTCTACTATTATTTAAACCGTCTCTTTATTTGCCAATCAGAAATGGGATAAATTGACAGCACACTAACCATTAATACTTATGAGTTCTTGATCTGTAATCCAGTGGTGTCGTGAAGCTGCCAACTCCTTCACAATGTCATTTCCTGCCATGTCTTGACCTGAACAATACCATATTGTGTTAATGCAATTTTAAACTGTGTCACTTTATTCGTCAGTAAGAAATGTGATGAATTGTCAGTATGTGCAAAACCTATCATCTGTCTGCTTGTTTATCTTTCAGAGTGAGGAAGATATAAGTGTTGAACAAGCGCAGTCTCATCATCTTGCTCAGGTGGTTGCGCTGCAGCTCGCCAGCAGGGCTAACCTTTCTTGAACTCTATTGAAGTGCTATCGGTTTTGTATATTATTTTGTCGGCGTGTTTATTTGCACTGGTGGCGATCTTTGATGCCCAGTGTATGTAATCTGTTGTCTGCTTGTGCTTTATTATCATAGTGGCGAACTTTGATGCCCAGTGGATGTAATATGCCGTAATTTCTTTATTGTATAGTCTAGGTTTTTTCTTATTCACGATGCTGCAGTTATTTTACTGTATATATATCTTGTCTTCGCAGTAAACCGGCCAAACCGTAAAATTACGGTACATAATCGGGCCATCATGCAATCACGATGTATGATCCGCATCATGGGCCTCGTCAAACTGGCCCACTATTAGATTCGGGCCTTTAATAGGCCGAGTAACCCCCGGCCCTCTTTTCGCAAGAAAACTCAATGGGCTTTTAGGAGGCCGAGAAGTAGGTTGGGCCTAAAACGTGCCGAACAGCTCACGGGCCGGCAGCAGCCCGAAATGGACCCCGGCCCATGATTGTGCGAATCAAATCACGGGCTTTTAACAGGCCAAAATTGTCTCGGTCCTTATTTGGCCCAATCAGATATCGGCTGCGAGCAGGCCGGATGCAAACCGGGCCGTAGTTAGGCCCAATTATATGACGGGCTTTTAACAGGCCGAAATTAATATAGGGCCGAAATGTTAAACGGGCCCTTAACAGGCCGAAACTAATATCAGGCCGAATTACTAAATGGGCCTTCAGCAAGTGGGCCCAAAAGCATAGCGTCCAGTTAAAGGGCCCAATCTGATATGGGCCATAATTGAGGCCAAAGCCTATTAAAGGGCCGGACCTGATCTGGGCCGTGATTTGTCCCAGAACGTGGGAGGCTTTTAACGGGCCGGATCTCATATGGGCCAATATTAGGCCCGGAACGTGGCAGGCCATTAATGGACCGGATCAAATATGGGCCGGCATTTGGCCCAAAACATGGCAGCCAGTTAATGGGCCGACCTACTAGGGTCCTCAAAATCTTGTGGGCCTACAGCTAGGCCGGCCCATTAGTGTCGGCGAAATCTCATGGGCCTTTAGCTGGGCCGGCCCATTATGATCCGCAAGAATTTTGTGGGCCTTTACCTGGGCCGGCCCATTATGGCACACAAAAATCTTGTGGGCCTTTACCTGGGCCGGCCCATTATGGCCCGCGAAATCTTGTGGGCCTTTAGCTGGGCCAGCCCATTATGGTCCGCAAAATCTCGTGGGCCTTTAGCTAGGCCGGCCTATTATGGTCCACAAAATCTTGTGGGCCTTTAGTTGGGCCGGCCCATTTAAACTTGATGGGCCGTGCCACGTGTCGATGTATGATAGGCGCCTTCTGTCCAATGAGTGGATGCCATCTGTCCCAACGATGAGCCGACACATGTGTCCTTCAGCCAATGATGATTTTACACGTGGAAAATCCCCATTGGTCGCGGCTGTTAACGGGTTATCGGATCCAAAACCCGACCCGATAGCTTAACGGCGTTCCGTTACGGTGGATGCCACGTGTCGGTCACCCTTGACGAAAGCACTTCTATGACGCGCGATTTATCGTCATGGAAGTGGACACTTCCGTGATGATAATTTTGGTAATGTCATGGAACACTTCTACGACAGCACAGGTATGACTATCTTGATTCTGTCATAAATTTGTCATGGATGTACATGCATGACAAAAAACGCGACCTACTGTGACAAACATGTATCATCACGGAAGTGTATTTTTTTTGTAGTGTGGGCAGTCAAGAAAGAGGTGTTTGATAGATTCATCACGATCACAGAAGCTACATCTTGTAGATCATGTCCAGTTGCGTTTTGCCAAGTTATCCTTAGTTAGACTGACTTGCTTGTGGACAAACCACATAAACACTTTAATTTTTAAATGCACTTTGACTTTCCAAACATGTTTCGAACGAGGAATGGAGCTAGAGTTGATAACATCCAAATACATGGATTTAACCGAAAACTCTCCATTGTTAGTTAGTTTCCAGCACAACTGATCGGGCTGTTGAGATAGCTGAACATCCATCAATCTTCTCACAAGATGGAGCCAGGCTTACCAACGGTTTCCCGTTAACGTCCTCCTGAATTGAATATTAAGAGGATTGGACTGTAAAACTGTTGCAACGTAAGCGTCTCTTCGCTGAACAATATTATGGAGAGAAGGATATTGGAGTGCAAGGGGCGTCTCCCCTAGCCATGTATCTTCCAAGAATCTCGTGGTAGTACCATTTCCAACTACAAACTTTCACTACTACAGGATGCTGCTAACGCGACACTACAATCAGAGACCCTTCGAGAAACTGTGTGCGATGCAATAATTGCAAACGGTGGTGTATGAAAACCGTAAAAAATGTATAAAACATTTGCGATGACGGATGCATCAAACATGGTTCAGATGTTAGTTGCGTGTGCGATGAAGGGCAGATGGTTCAGTTCAATTAACTGTTTGCGATGAGGAGGAACAAAAGAAACGGGCAGCCAGATGAAGGCGTGTGCGATACACAACATACGGTTCACTCGGATGAACTGTTTGTGATTAGGCAACACAAAAGAAACGGGCAGCCAGATGAAGGTGTGTGTGATGTACAACATATGGTTCACTCGGTTGAACTGTTTGTGATTAGGCAACACAAAAGAAATGGTCAGCCAGATCAAGGTGTGTGCGATATACGCATGCGGTTCACTCGGCCTTGTCGTCAGTGTGTGACCTCAGTGGCAACTGTTCGCTCCCCACTAGCCTCTTCTTGTACCGTGGCAACCGTCCACCGCCTCTTTGCCTTTCCCTCTCGATTTGGAACTGCTGTCGCACGCTCTTCCTCCCTCCATTTGCCTTCACCCTTCCTTCTGCCATTGTTCGATCATCTTCTCAATGGAGGGTACAGACCGAAAACGACCCCTGTTATTCTTGCCCTGATCTGAAAGATGACGTGGTGGAGGAACTCATTGATCGGTGCGACGTCATCACCTCGGCTAGCATGCCAGGTTCGTTCAAGACCATTCTCGACTCAACTAATAACATCATTACAAGCAACCCAAGGGTCCAGGAGCGGTTTGATCTCCCCTATCTTCTTCGTCGTGACCCTGCTGACTGGCGCGGGGACGAGGGAAGCCTCGCCTTGTGCAAGTTGATGCCGCTTGATAATGATATGTATTATATTAAGATGCCATCGCTTGAGGGCAAGGCTTGGGCAGGCGCAAATGGAGATTGGGTTGTTTATATTGGGTACAACCGCGAGTGGGAACTTGTGAATGTGTACACTCGTCACCGGGTTCCAGTTCCAAAAATCTCAGACTGCCCAGAGGTTGAGTACACCGGTATTCTACGTGGAATCAAATACGATCATGGTGACTGTCGTCTATGGAAGATAGCAATTTGTTGAGTTCCCAACCGCTCTTTGACAAGCTTGTTGCCGTCCTTACTTCCATGCCTCGACGGATATTGCTCAAAAATCAATTTCTGTACATGGATGAGTACTTTGATGCAATTCAATACAAGGGTCTTGTGTTTGCTGCCACCACTCGTGGCATTGTTTTTGCATGGAATCCTGATGCTTTCGATACGTTTGTCTTCCATTGTAATTATAATTGTTTCATCCACATGCATGCGGGTTAGCTAGTTTCCCTTTACTAATTAACCTTCATGTGTTTCCAAGGTCCTGTGAACATTCCACCACCTATACTTGAAAACATTTATAACCAAGGGGGAGATGACGATGATGATCACGAGCATGAGGACGAACAGGACCCATATACTCAGTGGCGCCTGGCAACTTATTCCGATGGATCACCTCTTCTTGTCTGTATACAGGGCACTGCTGATGTTACTAAGGAAGCAGGTGTTGTCTCGCGTGGTCGCACTCTCTAGACCTATTCCAACATCCGTTGCAGGGTATTCGGGATGGATACTACCTAGTGTACAAGCGCCAACACCTTCTCCCTGGTTCAGTATTGAAAGTCTTGGAGGAAACTCGCTCTTGCTTGGACAAAACTATCCAATGATGGTGGAAGGAGATCCAGCTGCTGTTGACACAACGTTGCTACCATTTATGAGAAGCAACTGTATCTATACCTCGGACATTGCTATGCTTCCCTACCGTCCCAATATGGGTCCTGACATAGGCCGCTTCAGCCTAGATGATCAGCCCTACGTTGGTCTTGAGATTGACAGTAGCTGGCCCTTCCCAGAGAATCACTTCTGGTTCAAAGCAAGCGTTTCCAACGCCGACGAGTGGTTGAGCTGAAGTTCATTTCATCGCTTTGTTATTTGTTGTGTGAGAAAAACTTTACTTTACTAGAATGTTTTGTTGGAAATGATCTATACTCCAACGTGTATCCTCGTTGTCGTTGTGAGTTGATGACTTGTTGTATGTAATCAACGGTACATTTGCATATGCGTCCATCAACTCACACCTGCTAGTGGTGTCCATATGAACAGTGCTAGTGATTTTAGTTGCAAAAAATAGATAGTGCTAGTGAATTTTAGCTGCATATTTTGACAAATCATAGTGTTACAAGGTTGACAAATGGCAATGTTACTAGATAAACAAATGTCAATCTTTCCAATTTGACAAATGGCAACATACCCAAAATGACAGATATGCAAATCTTACCCAATTGTTTGTACGTGGTTGCACACGGGTCATGCAAAACATCCGTTTGCGTTGAAGGGATGCACAAATCCTGCACTGCGCGAGGGAAGACCATAGCTCTCACTTTGCATACGGGTGTTCTATCTAAAACGTTTGCGATCAAGGGATGCAGAAATCTTGCTCGGCACATTTTCCCTTGGCTTCCTGCGGAAGCTGTCGGTTTGCATACGGGTGTTCTAACTAGAACGTTTGCAATGAGTGTTTTATATTTGAAAACCATTGACGTTTTTTTCAAAAGAAAATCGTTTGATAAGTCTGTACATTAAGAGAGAAAAATGCAAGTTCGTTCAAACCATATCTTTCATTCAGCCACACTGCGAATTTATATTCATATGATCGAGAATTCGAGATACAGTATTAAACCCCAAAAAAGGCAGCGGCGGAGGCGGCGTGCCGCGCCATCGTTGTCGTTGTCGGCCTCCGGGACGCCGTTGTTGAAGTCTTCAAGGCAGCACAAAATGTTCTTCACTTGTAAATCAAACATCATGTCGTCACGCGATCGACGAGCGGGGCGCGGGAGGACAGCAACTGGCGCCGCTGAGAGGTAGCGGTCGACGGCAGCGTCCCATGCCGCTGAGGGGGGCGCGCGCACGGGCACGGGTGCAGCCAAACGCACGGGTGCCGGCGCCGTGGTGGGTGGAGGGGCGCGCACGGGTAGGGGTACGGGCGCGGGAGGTGCAGCCAAACGCATGGGGCCCGGCGCCACGGTGGGTGGAGGGGCGCGCACGGGCGCTGGTGTTGGCATGTACACGAGCTCGCGCGGGTCCGCGGAGACCTCGCTGACGCCCGCGGCTTCCAGCTCTGCGATAGTGCTCGGTGACCAGCCCGTCAATGCTACGGGGATGGTCGCTGGCGCGGGCGTGGGGATGGGAGCTGGGACGGGAGCGGGGGTAGCAACCGCCGCGGCCAGCTCGTTCTGGGCCATGTCCATGAGGCCCCATTCCTCCTTATTTTCTATCTGCTCCGGCTCGGAGTCGACTTCACCAAACTTGAAGACTACTGGCAGATGATCATTCTGCTCCATGGCGTTGGTGGAGGTCTGCGGGAGGGAGGGGAATGGGAGGCGAACAGTAAGGCTGCCCGTATTAAACAGCGGCTCGGGCGCCATTAATGGAGAGGAAGGCGGGCGGCCATGGAAGTCAAAGGGCTCGCTTTCCAGTGAGCCTGCGCAGCGTATAGCTCGCATGCTTCCCGGTGAGCCTACGCATTCGAGGACAGCTTGCACGCCTCTCGGTCAGCCTACGAACCAGACTGCGCTCGCACGCCTCCCGTTCAGTCAAGGTCAAGCAGCTATCCGCACGGCACCTCCAACAGCCATTAAAACCAAGACACGTGGCATCACGTGAATGGTTAACAGAACGCACACGGTTTGAATTATACAAACGTTTGAGATATTAAAGTGGCAACTATTTTTTCAAAATGCCTTTGTTGGCTGTCATTATTCGAGTGCGCCATCTCTCAAAATGGACACGAAAAATACCACAGCATGTCGGGTGCCATTCCATGATAGCATGCCAATTTTCATGAATTTCAGACGAGTTTTGGATTTAGTAGAATTTAAAAACCAGGTATCTCAACGTTTTGCCGGCAATTAACGGTGCCCTAGTGATTGAAATTCATTACCATTTATTGCATGGGACCTAAGCATGCACCCAAGGAATCAGATTTGTTTTTTCAACCAATTTATATGCACTGGAGCATGTGCATGTAGTTCAAATTTGAATTATGCACATAAATGCATTGAAAACTCAGTTAATGCATAAAAATGTCCAAACGAACCCTGAAAAATCACAAAAATTGACACCACACCCCTGTTGTTCTATGTTGATATGAGAAAAAAATTGAAAGCAATAATAGGCAATCGATATCGTTTCGTCCCCAAAGGTGGGACATTCCCTAACGAAACCATCATGCTGGTTGTGAGAAGCATATACCCAAACCTGCCCCAAATGTGACAAATTTTTTACCACAGCATGTTGATGCCGCTCCATGATAGCATGCCAAGTTTCATGAATTTCAGACGAGTTTTGGATTTACTAGAATTTAAAAACCAGGTATCTCAACGTTTTGCCGGCAATCAATGGTGCCCTGGTGATTGAAATTCATTATCATTTATTGCATGGGACCTAAGCATGCACCCAAGGAAACAGATTTGATTTTTGAACCAATTTATATGCACTGGAGCATGTGCATGTAGTTCAAATTCGAATTATTGACATAAATGCATTGAAAACTCAGTTAATGCATAAAAATGTCCAAACGAACCCCGAAAAATCACAAAAATTGACACAACACTCCTGTTGTTCTATGTTGACACGAGAAATTTTTTGAAAGAAATAAGAGGCAATGGATATCGTTTCATCCCCAAAGGTGGGACGTTCCCTACCGAAACCATCGTGCTTGTTGTGAGAAGCTCTGGTTTGTGAGAAGCATATACCCAAACCTACCGCCCCAAATGGGACAAATTTTTTACCACGGCATGTTGATGCCGCTCCATGATAGCATGCCAAATTTTATGAATTTCAGACGAGTTTTGGATTTACTAGAATTTAAAAACCAGGCATCTCAATGTTTTGCCGACAATCAACGGTGCCCTGGTGTTTGAAATTCATTCCCATTTCTTGCATGGTACCTAAGCATGCACTCAAGGACACATATTTGATTTTTCAACCAATTTATATGCACTGGAGCATGTGCATGTAGTTAAAATTTTAATTATGCACATAAATGCATTGAAAACTAAGTTAATGCATAAAAATCTCCAAATGAACCCCGAAAAATCACAAAAATTGACACAACACTCCGGTTGTTCCATGTTGACAGGAGAATTTTTTTGAAAGCAATAAGAGGCAATGGATATCGTTTCGTCCCCAAAGGTGGGACGTGTCCTACCAAAACCATCATGCTTGTTGTGAGAAGCTCTCGTTTGTGAGAAGCATATACCCAAACCTGCCCCATGATACGTCTCCGCCATATCTACTTTTCCAAACACGTTTGCCCTTGTTTTGGACTCTAACTTGCATGATTTGAATGGAACTAACCCAGAATTGCCATGGTGTTAGTTATGTGCAGAAACAAAAGTTCTTGGAATGACCTGAAACTTCAAGGAGATTACTTTTGGAAATAATAAAAACTACCGGCAAAAGAATCAAGGCCATGGGGCCCACACCCTTTCCACGAGGGTGGGGGCGGCGCCTCCTGCCTCGTGCGCCCCCTGGAGCTCCACCGACCTCAACTCCAACTCCATATATTCGTGTTCGGGCAGAAAAAAATGAGAGAGAAAGATTCATCGCATTTTACGATACGGAGCCGCCGCCAAGCCCTAAACTCTCTCGGGAGGGCTGATCTGGACTCCGTTCGGGGCTCCGGAGAGGGGAATCCGTCACCGTCGTCATCATCAACCATCCTCCATCACCAATTTCATGATGCTCACCGTCGTGCGTGAGTAATTCCATCGTAGGCTTGCTGGACGGTGATCGGTTGGATGAGATCTATCATGTAATCGGGTTAGTTTTGTTAGGGTTTGATCCCTAGTATCCACTATGTTCTGAGATTGATGTTGCTATGACTTTGCTATGCTTAATGCTTGTCACTAGGGCCCGAGTGCCATGATTTCAGATCTGAAACTATTATGTTTTCATGAATATATGTGAGTTCTTGATCCTATCTTGCAAGTCTATAGTCACCTACTATGTGTTATGATCCGGCAACCCTGAAGTGACAATAATCGGGACCACTCCCGGTGATGACCGTAGTTTGAGGAGTCCATGTATTCACTATGTGTTAATGCTTTGGTCTGGTACTCTACTAAAAGGAGGCCTTAATATCCCTTAGTTTCCACTAGGACCTCGCTGCCACGGGAGGGTAGGACAAAAGATGACATGCAAGTTCTTTTCCATAAGCACGTATGACTATATTCGGAATACATGCCTACATTACGTTGATGAATTGGAGCTATTCGGTGTCACCTTATGTTATGATTGTTACATGATGAACCACATCCGGCATAATTTTCCATCACCGATCCAATGCCTACGAGCTTTTTATATACTGTTCTCCGCTTAGTTACTTTACCGTTGCTACTGTTACAATCACTACAATACTGCTATCAATGTTACCTTTGCCACTGTTACCATTACTATCATACTACTTTGCTACTAAATACTTTGCTGCAGATATTAAGTTATCCAGGTGTGGCTGAATTGACAACGCAGTTGCTAATACTTGAGAATATTCTTTGGCTCCCCTTGTGTTGAATCAATAAATTTGGGTTGAATACTCTACCCTTGAAAACTGTTGCGATCTCCTATACTTGTGGGTTATCAAGACTATTTTCTGGCGCCATTGCCGGGGAGCATAGCTCTATTCTTTGAGTCACTTGGGATTTATATCTGCTGGTCACTACGAAGAACTTGAAAGACGCGAAAACAAAAATTTATCCCTCAACTACGAGGGGAGGTAAGGAACTGCATCTAGCTCTGCACTTGATTCACCTTCTGTTTTGAGTAAGCTTGTGACACCTAAACCTGCTTCTGCTATTAATTCTGATAAGTCGCATGTTATTGATGATGCCACTTCTGCTATGCATGATACTTATGATGAAACTACTTCTATGCTTGATACTACTGTGCCACTTGGTGAATTTCTTGATGAACAACTTGCTAGGGCTAGAGAGAATGAAATTATTGAAACTGATAATATTGATGAAAGTGATGATGAAGACACTCCCCCTAAATATGAATTGCCTGTTGTGCCTGAGGGCTATGTTATGGATGAAGAAATTGCTAGAGACTTTCTTGCTTGCAATGATAGAAGTGATATTAAGAAATTATTAGCTAAGCTGAAACAAAAAACTCTGAATGCTAGAATGAAATATGATCCTGCTTATGCTACTTCACCTATATTTGTTACTGATAAGGATTATGAATTCTCTATTGATCCTGATATAGTTACTTTGGTTGAATCTGATCCTTTCTATGGCTATGAATCTGAAACTGTTGTGGCACATCTTACTAAATTAAATGATATAGCCACCCTATTCACTAATGATGAGAGAACTCGCTACTTTTATATCCTTAAAATATTTCCGTTCTCATTAAAGGGTGATGCTAAGATATGGTTTAATTCTCTTGATCCTGGTTGTGTGCGTAGTCCCCAGGATATGATTTATTAATTCTCTGCTAAATATTTCCCCGCTCATAAGAAACAAGCTGCTTTAAGGGAAATATATAATTTTGTGCAAATTGAAGAAGAGTGTCTCCCACAAGCTTGGGGGAGGCTATTACTTAATGCTTTGCCTGATCATCATCTCAACAAAAATGAAATACTTGATATCTTTATAATGGACCAACCGATGCTTCCGGAGACCACGTGGATAGTTGTGCTGGTTCTGTTTTCAGGGAAAGGACACCAGATGAAGCTGAAATTCTATAGAATAATATGTTGACAAATGAAAATAATTGGACACTTCCTGAACCAACTCCTAAGCCAACTCCGAAGAAGAGGGGTGTTCTATTTCTCAGTCCTGAAGATATGCAAGAGGCAAAGAAATCTATGAAAGAAAAAGGTATTAAAGCTGAAGATGTTAAGAATTTACCTCCTATTGAAGAAATACATGGTCTTAATTTACCGCCTGTTGAAGAAATACATGGTTTTAATCCATCAGCTATTGAAGAAACACATGTTCTTGATAACCCGACATAGGTAGTAAAGGTAAATTCTCTCTATAGATATGATAAAGCTGAAATCCCTCCTAGCAAGATTGCTAGCCAATGCTTAGATGAGTTTGATGACTTTATGGTTAAGCAAGAAAACTTCAATGCTTATTTTGGTAGAGAATTAAAATGCAATGCTTATATGATTGAACACTTGGGTGATTATATGTCTAGAGTTAAAGGTGAACTTAAACTCATTAGTAAACATGCTTCTATGGTTACCACTCAAGTAGAACAAGTAATTAAAGCTCAGAATGATTTGCTCAATGAATTAAATAGTAAGAATAATGATTTTGCTGTTAGACTGGCTACTAGAACTGGTAAAGTGACTCAGGAACCTTTGTATCCTGAAGGCCACCCTAAGAGAATTGAGCAGGATTCTCAGAGAAATAATATTGATGCACCTAGTCCTTCTAAAAGGAAGAAAAAGAAAAATGATAGGACTTTGCATGCTTCTAGTGAACCTGTTGTTGACACACTTGAGAATCCAAATGATAATTCTATTTCTGATGCTGAAACACAATCTGGTAATGAACATGAACCTAGTGATAATATTAATAATGATGTTCATGATGATGCTCAACCTAGCAATGATAATGATATAGAAATTGAACCTGCTGTTGATCTTGATAACCCACAATCAAAGAATCAACGTTATGATAAGAGAGACTTTGTTGCTAGGAAGCACGGTAAATAAAGAGAGCCATGGGTTCAGAAACCCATGCCTTTTCCTCCTAAACCATCCAAGAAAAAGGATGATGAGGATTTTGAGCGCTTTGCTGAAATGATTAGACCTATCTTTTTGCGTATGCGTTTAACTGATATGCTCAAAATGAATCCTTATGCTAAGTACATGAAAGAAATTGTTACTAATAAAAGAAAGATACCGGAAGCTGAAATTTCCACCATGCTTGCTAATTATACTTTCAAAGGTGGAATACCTAAGAAACTAGGAGACCCAGGAGTACCCACTATACCATGCTCCATTAAAAGAAACTATGTTAAAACTGCTTTATGTGATCTTGGAGCCGGTGTTAGTGTTATGCCTCTCTCTTTATATCGTAGACTGGATTTGAATAAGTTGACACCTACTGAAATATCTTTGCAAATGGCCGATAAATCAACTGCTATACCTGTCGGTATTTGTGAGGATGTGCCTGTTGTGGTTGCAAATGTTACTATTTTAACGGACTTTGTTATTCTTGATATTCCCGAGGACGATAGTATGTCTATTATTCTTGGAACACCCTTTTTGAATACTGCAGGGGCTGTTATTGATTGCAACAAAGGCAATGACACTTTTCATGTTAATGGCAATAAGCATACGGTACACTTTCCGAGGAAACAACCTCAAGTTCATAGTATCAACTCTATTGGAAAATTTCCATCGATTATTTTTCGAGGTTTTGAATTTCCACTTCCTACTGCCAAGAAGAAATATGATATTCTTATTATTGGGGATGTGCATATCCCCGTTGAGGTAACATAGTGTTATTCGAAATTTCTCCGGTTTCATGTTATTCGGAATGAGTTTGTTAACAAGACTTGATCAACCTTGTTAATGGATTCCTTTTGATGAGCATGAGATGGATGAAGTTAGAAAGCATAACCTTCTGTACCTCCTTTTATTTTATGTTATTTATATTAAATAAGGTAAAATTAATATTTTCTATCTGTTTTCTGAACTATCCGTGCAATATAAAAATACCCCGAAAATAAAAGTTCTCCAAATGCCCCGAAATTGAAATATGATTTTTTCTGGAATATTTGAGAATATCTGGCACTGATAATATAGCAGGGGGAGCTAGCACCTGGCCACGAGGGTCCAGGGCGCGCCCACCCCCCTGGGCGCTGATACGTCTCCAACGTATCTATAATTTTTGATTGCTCCATGCTATATTATCTTCTGTTTTGGACATTATTGGGCTTTATTATTCACTTTTATATTATTTTTGGGACTAACCTATTAACCGGAGGCCCAGCCCAAAATTGCTGTTTTTTGCCTATTTCAGAGTTTCGCGGAAAAAGAATATCAAACGGAGTCCAAACGGAATGAAACCTTCGGGAACGTGATTTCCGGAACGAATATGATCCAGGGGACTTGGACCCTACGTCAAGAAATCAAGCATGAAGCCACGAGGTAGGGGGCATGCCTACCCCCCCCAGGCGCGCCCTCCACCCTCGTGGGCCCCACGTTGCTCCACCGACGTACTCCTTCCTCCTATATATACCTACGTACCCCAAAACGATCAGATACGAAGCCAAAAACCTAATTCCACCGCCGCAGCCTTCTGTACACACGAGATCCCATCTTGGGGCCTGTTCCGGAGCTCCGCCGGAGGGGACATCGATCACGGAGGGCTTCTACATCAACACCATAGCCTCTCCGATGAAGTGTGAGTAGTTTACCTCAGACCTTCAGGTCCATAGTTATTAGCTAGATGGCTTCTTCTCTCTTTTTGGATCTCAATACAATGTTCTCCCCCTCTCTTGTGGAGATCTATTCGATGTAATCTTCTTTTGCGGTGTGTTTGTTGAGACCGACGAATTGTGGGTTTATGGTCAAGTTTATCTATGAACAATATTTGAATCTTCTGAATTCTTTTATGTATGATTGGTTATCTTTGCAAGTCTCTTCAAATTATCAGTTTGGTTTGGCCTACTAGATTGATCTTTCTTGCAATGGGAGAAGTGCTTAGCTTTGGGTTCAATCTTGTGGTGTCCTTTCCCAGTGACAGTAGGTGCAGCAAGGCACGTATTGTATTGTTGCCATCAAGGATAACAAGATGGGTTTTTTTATCATATTGCATGAATTTATCCCTCTACGTCATATCATCTTGCTTAAAGCGTTACTCTGTTCTTATGAACTTAATACTCTAGATGCATGCTGGATAGCGGTCGATGTGTGAAGTAATAGTAGTAGATGCAGGCAGGAGTCGGTCTACTTGTCTCGGACGTGATGCCTATATACATGATCATACCTAGATATTCTCATAACTATGCTCAATTCTGTCAATTGCTCAACAGTAATTTGTTCACCCACCGTAAAATACTTATGCTCTTGAGAGAAGCCACTAGTGAAACCTATGGCCCCCGGGTCTATTTTCCATCATATTAACCTTCCAACACTTAGCTATTTCTTTTTCCGTTTTTATATACTTTCTTTACTTTGCATCTTTATCACAAAAATACCAAAAATATTATCCTATCATATCTATCAGATCTCACTCTCGTAAGTGACTGTGTAGGGGTTGACAAACCCTTATCGTGTTGGTTGCGAGGATTTATTTGTTTGTGTAGGTGCGAGGGACTTGCGTGTAGCCTCCTACTGGATTGATACCTTGGTTCTCAAAAACTGAGGGAAATACTTACACTACTTTGCTGCATCACCCTTTCGTCTTCAAGGGAAAACCAACGCAGTGCTCAAGAAGTAGCAAGAAGGATTTTTGGCGCCGTTGCCGGGGAGGTCTACGCAAAAGTCAACATACCAAGTACCCATCACAAACCCTTATCTCCCGCATTACATTATTTGCCATTTGCCTCTCGTTTTCCTCTCCCCCACTTCACCCTTGCCGTTTTATTCGCCGTCTCTTTTTCATTCGCCTCTTTTTCGCTTGCTTCTTGTTTGCTCGTGTGTTGGATTGCTTGCTTGTCACGATGGCTCTACCTAGATTTGGTGATCTTCACCTTAAAAGGTTAGAAGAGATCGAAAGCAACGTCAGGAGTTTTATGGTTTTGCAATTTGAGCATAATAATTTCTTTAGAAACGAGCTTAAAAGAACAAAAAAGCTTTATGAGTTATATGAATAAAGAGCTCGATGATATGTCTAAAGAATTTGATGGTTTGAGATCCCAAATTGCTCGTCTTGAGAAGTTGATAGCTGAAATATCGGATAAGCAGGCTACCTTAGTTAATAAGATGGCCGCTAAACCAGAGAACTTTGAAAATAAAGATGAAGATCTAAAAGTAGTTGATGTGTCCCCTATTAAATCTTTGTTTTGCAATATGAATCTTGATAATGATGGGACTGAATATGATCCTAAAATTGATAAAAGTGGGATTGAAGAAATCAAAACATTAGATGTTAATAAACCCACTATTTTGGATTTCAAGGAATTTAATTATGATAATTGCACTTTGATAGATTGTATTTCCTTGTTGCAATCTGTGCTAAATTCTCCTCATGCTTATAGTCAAAATAAAGCTTTTCCCAAATATATCGTTGATGCTTTGATGCAATCTTATGAAGAAAAACTTGAGTTGGAAGTTTCTATCCCTAGAAAACTTTATGATGAGTGGGAACCTACTATTAAAATTAAAATTAAAGATCATGAATGCTATGCTTTGTGTGATTTGGGTGCTAGTGTTTCCACGATTCCAAAAACTTTGTGCGATTTGCTAGGTTTCCGTGATTTTGATTATTGCTCTTTAAACTTGCACCTTGCGGACTCCACCATTAAGAAACCTATGGGAACAATTAATGATGTTCTTATTTTTTTCAAATAGGAACTATGTGTCCTATTATTCTTGGTAGACCTTTCCTTAGAACGATTGGTGCAATTATTGATATGAAGGAAGGGAATACACGATTCCAATTTCCATTAAAGAAAGGCATGGAACACTTCCCTAGGAAGAAAATAAAATTACCATATGAATCTATCATGAGAGCCACTTATGGATTGCCCACCAAAGATGGCAATACCTAGATCTATCCTTGGTTTTATGCCTAGCAAGGGGCGTTAAACGATAGCGCTTGTTGGGAGGCAACCCAATTTTATTTTTAGTTTTTTGCTTTTTGCTTCTGTTTAGGAATAAATATTTGATCTAGCCTCTGGTTAGATGTGTTTTTATGTTTTAATTAGTGTTTGTGCCAAGTTAAACCTATAGGATCTTCTTGGATGATAGTTATTTGATCTTGCAGAAAATTCCAGAAACTTTCTGTTCACAAAAATAATTGTTAAAAATCACCAGAATGTGATAAAATATTGATTCCAATTGTTTCTGATCAATAAACAAATTTTCTAGATCTTCCTATTTTGCCTGATTTTTTTTAGTTCCAGAAGTTTGCGTTAGTTACAGATTACTACAGACTGTTCTGTTTTTGACAGATTCTGTTTTTCATGTGTTGTTTGCTTATTTTGATGAATCTATGGCTAGTAAAAGAGTTTATAAACCATAGAGAAGTTGGAATAAAGTAGGTTTAACACCAATATAAATAAAGAATGAGTTCATTACAGTACCTTGAAGTGGTCTTTTGTTTTCTTTCGCTAACGGAGCTCACGAGATTTTCCGCTAAGTTTTGTGTTTTGAAGTTTTCAAGTTTTGGGTGAAAGATTTGATGGATTATGGAACAAGGAGTGGCAAGAGCCTAAGCTTGCGGATGCCCATGGCACCCCCAAGATAATCTAAGGACACCAAAAAGCCAAAGTTTGGGGATGCCCCGGAAGGCATCCCCTCTTTCGTCTACTTCCGTCGGTAACTTTACTTGGAGCTATATTTTTATTCACCACATGATATGTGTTTTGCTTGGAGCGTCTTGTATGATTTGAGTCTTTGCTTTTTAGTTTACCACAATCATCCTTGCTGTACACACCTTTTGAGAAAGACACACATGATTCGGAAATTATTAGAATACTCTATGTGCTTCACTTATATCTTTTGAGTTATATAGTTTTTGTTCTAGTACTTCACTTATATCTTTTAGAGCACGGTGGTGGATTTGTTTTATAGAAACTATTGATCTCTCATGCTTCACTTAGATTATTTTGAGAGTCTTAAATAGCATGGTAATTTGCTTAAAAAATCCTAATATGCTAGGTATTAAAGAATAGTAAAAACTTTCTTATGAGTGTGTTGAATACTAAGAGAAGTTTGATGCTTGATGATTGTTTTGAGACATGGAGGTAGTAATATTAAAGTTGTGCTAGTTGAGTACTTGTGAATTTGAGAAATACTTGTGTTGAAGTTTGCAAGTCCCGTAGCATGCACGTATGGTAACGTTATGTAACAAATTTGAAACATGAGGTGTTCTTTGATTGTCCTCCTTATGAGTGGCGGTCGGGGACGAGCGATGGTCTTTTCCTACCAATCTATCCCCCTAGGAGCATGCGCGTATTGCTTGGTTTTTGATGAATTGTAGATTTTTGCAATAAGTATGTGAGTTCTTTATGACTAATGTTGAGTCCATGGATTATACGCACTCTCACCTTTCCACCATTGCTAGCCTCTTCGGTACCGTGCATTGCCCTTTCTCACATTGAGAGTTGGTGCAAACTTCGCCGGTGCATCCAAACCCCGTGATATGATACGCTCTTTCACACATAAACCTCCTTATATCTTCCTCAAAACAGCCACCATACCTACCTATTATGGCATTTCCATAGCCATTCCGAGATATATTGCCATGCAACTTTCCACCATCCCATTTATCATGACACGTTCATCATTGTCATATCGCTTTGCATGATCATGTAGTTGACATAGTATTTGTGGCAAAGCCACCGCTCATAATTCTTTCATACATGTCACTCTTGGTTCACTGCATATCCCGGTACACCGCCGGAGGCATTCATATAGAGTCATACTTTGTTCTAGTATCGAGTTGTAATCATTGAGTTGTAAATAAATAGAAGTGTGATGATCATCATTTTCTAGAGCATTGTCCCAAGTGAGGAATAAAAAAAAGAGAAAGGCCATAAAAAAGAGAAGGCCCAAAAAAATGAGAGAAAAAGAGAGAAGGGACAATGTTACTATCCTTTTACCACACTTGTGCTTCAAAGTAGCACCATAATCTTCATGATAGAGAGTCTCTTGTTTTGTCACTTTCATATACTAAGCAGGAATTTTTCATTATAGAACTTGGCTTGTATATTCCAACAATGGGCCTCCTCAAGTGCCCTAGGTCTTCGTGAGCAAGCAAGCTGGATGCACACCCACTTAGTTTCTTTTGTTGAGATTTCATATATTTATAGCTCTAGTGCATCCGTTGCATGGCAATCCCTACTCCTTGCATTAACATCAATCGATGGGCATCTCCATAGCTCATTGATTAGCCTCGTTAATGTGAGACTTTCTCCTTTTTGTCTTCTCCACATAACCCCCATCATCATATTCTATTCCACCCATAGTGCTATATCCATGGCTCACGCTCATGTATTGCGTGAAGGTTGAAAAAGTTTGAGATTACTAAAGTATGAAACAATTGCTTGGCTTGTCATCGGGGTTGTGCATGGTGAGAGCATTCTTGTGTGACGAAAATGGAGCATGACTAAACTATATGATTTTGTAGGGATGAACTTTCTTTGGCCATGTTATTTTGAGAGGACATAATTGCTTAGTTAGTATGGTTGAAGTATTATTATTTTTATGTCAATATGAACTTTTGTCTTGAATCTTTCGGATCTGATATTCATACCACAATTAAGAAGAATTATATTGAAATTATGCCAACTAGCATTCCGCATCAAAAATTCTGTTTTTATCATTTACCTACTCGAGGACGAGCAGGAATTAAGCTTGGGGATGCTTCATACGTCTCCAACGTATCTATAATTTTTGATTGCTCCATGCTATATTATCTTCTGTTTTGGACATTATTGGGCTTTATTATTCACTTTTATATTATTTTTGGGACTAACCTATTAACGGGACGCCAAGCCCAGAATTGCTGTTTTTTTTTGCCTATTTCAGAGTTTCGCAGAAAAAGAATATCAAACGGAGTCCAAACGGAATGAAACCTTCGGGAACATGATTTTTGGAACGAACATGATCCAGGGGACTTGGACCCTACGTCAAGAAATCAAGCAGGAAGCCACGAGCTAGGGGGGCGCGCCTACCCCCCAGGCTTGCCCTCCACCCTCGTTGGCCCCATGTTGCTCCACCAACGTACTCCTTCCTCCTATATATACCTACGTACCCCCAAACGATCAGATACGGAGCCAAAAACCTAATTCCACCGCCGCAGCCTTCTGTACCCACGAGATCCCATCTTGGGGCCTGTTCCGGAGCTCCGCCGGAGGGGACATCGATCACGGAGGGCTTCTACATCAACACCATAGCCTCTCCGATGAAGTGTGAGTAGTTTACCTCAGACCTTCAGGTCCATAGTTATTAGCTAGATGGCTTCTTCTCTCTTTTTGGATCTCAATACAATGTTCTCCCCCTCTCTTGTGGAGATCTATTCGATGTAATCTTCTTTTGCGGTGTGTTTGTTGAGACCGATGAATTGTGGGTTTATGATCAAGTTTATCTATGAACAATATTTGAATCTTCTGAATTCTTTTATGTATGATTGGTTATCGTTGCAAGTCTCTTCGAATTATCAGTTTGGTTTGGCCTACTAGATTGATCTTTCTTGCAATTGGAGAAGTGCTTAGCTTTGGGTTCAATCTTGCGGTGTCCTTTCCCAGTGACAGTAGGTGCAGCAAGGCACGTATTGTATTGTTGCCATCGAGGATAACAAGATGGGGTTTTTATCATATTGCATGAATTTATCCCTGTACATCATGTCATCTTGCTTGGAGCGTTACTCTGTTCTTATGAACTTAATACTCTAGATGCATGCTGGATAGCGGTTGATGTGTGGAGTAATAGTAGTAGATGCCGGCAGGAGTCGGTCTACTTGTCCCGGACGTGATGCCTATATACATGATCATACCTAGATATTCTCATAACTATGCTCAATTATGTCAATTGCTCAACAGTAATTTGTTCACCCACCGTAAAATACTTATGCTCTTGAGAGAAGACACTAGTGAAACCTATGGCCCCTGGGTCTATTTTCCATCATATTAACCTTCCAACACTTAGCTATTTCTTTTGCCGTTTTTATTTACTTTCTTTACTTTGCATCTTTATCACAAAAATACCAAAAATATTATCCTATCATATCTATCAGATCTCACTCTTGTAAGTGACCGTGTAGGGATTGACAACCCCTTATCGCGTTGGTTGCGAGGATTTATTTGTTTGTGTAGGTGCGAGGGACTTGCGTGTAGCCTCCTACTAGATTGATACCTTGGTTCTCAAAAACTGAGGGAAATACTTACGCTACTTTGCTGCATCACCCTTTCCTCTTCAAGGGAAAACCAACGCAGTGCACAAGAGGTAGCAGGCGCGCCCCCTGCCTCATGGGCCCATGGTGGCTCCCCTCCACTTATTCCTGCATCCACACACTCCTTTTTCCTCCCAAAAAAATCACCAGCCAGCTCAAGCACGAGTTCTAGCTCATTTTGCTGCGATTTTCGATCTCCTTGCTCAAAGCACCTCTCACAAAACTGCTTTGGGGGATTGTTCCTTGGTATGTGACTCCTCAATTGGTCCAATTAGTTTTTGTTCTAGTGCTTTATTCGTTGCAAATTTGTGCTGCCAAGGTGACCATGTTCTTGAGCTTGCATGTCAAATTTATATGGTTCCAAGTAGTTCTAATGCATGATATAGTCCCTAGGCACTTGTGGGAGTAGTTGCTATCAATTTTGTTGAGTTTGGTTCACTTTTATTTGAAGTTACTAAATTTTTTAGAAATTTTCAGAAAATGATGAAGAGATTTTTGAGGGGTTCTTCGAGCCGAAGCTCGAAGGATAAGCAAAGCGAAGAAGAAGAGAGGCCCAAATATAATCTTCCTCGCACCATGGAGGTTCGGCCGTGTGAATGGCCTTGTGATGATTTCTTAAGAGCAGCCGGGATATATGATGATTTTTATGAGTTGGCTGACAATGCAGGCCTCACCGACTTCCTCCGCGACCAACGTGAACAGTATCTCTTACTCACTAATATCTTTGTGCAAAATTTTCATTTCCATGCTAGGAGGTCACCACCTTCGGTGGATTTTTATTTATATGATGAGTATAAGGAGATGCTCCTCTCTGAATTTTGTGAGGTTTGCAAGCTGCCCTTTAAGGGCAGCGTAGAGGAACCACATCGTAACAATGTGGAGGGATTTATTGATACAATTGCTGTAAGGGAAACGAGGAAGGTTTCCGACGCACGAATCACTAGCATACACTTTCCTTTTCTACGTTACTTTGCTATATTTGCTAGTAGATGCTTAATTGGTCGCGGAAACTGTGGAAACCTGAGTGTCCCTGATATTATTATTTTGTGCCATGCCCTGTTTCGTGATGACACATTTAGAATGGGCGGTTGAGGGTGTCCTGGATTAGGGGGTCCTCGGACAGCCGGACTATATCCTTTAGTCGGACTGTTGGACTATGAAGATACAAGATTGAAGACTCCATCCCGTGTCCGGATGGGACTCTCCTTGGCGTGGAAGGCAAGCTTGGCAATACGGATATGTAAATCTCCTGCCTTGTAACCGAC
The DNA here is from genome assembly GCF_002575655.3 of Aegilops tauschii subsp. strangulata. Taxonomy (NCBI): domain Eukaryota; kingdom Viridiplantae; phylum Streptophyta; class Magnoliopsida; order Poales; family Poaceae; genus Aegilops; species Aegilops tauschii. The sequence goes on from NC_053035.3 coordinate 468,275,613, forward strand.
TCTGTGTAACCCTAGCCCCCTCCGGTGTCTATATAAACCGAAGGGTTTAGTCCGTAGGACAACGACAATCATACCATAGGCTAGCTTCTAGGGTTTAGCCTCTACGATCTCGTGGTAGATCAACTCTTGTAATACTCATATCATCAAGATCAATCAAGCAGGAAGTAGGGTATTACCTCCATCGAGAGGGCCCGAACCTGGGTAAACATCATGTCCCCCGCCTCCTGTTACCATCCGCCCTAGACGCACAGTTCGGGACCCCCTACCCGAGATCCGCCGGTTTTGACACCGACATTGGTGCTTTCATTGAGAGTTCCACTGTGTCGTCATCATAAGGATGGATGGCTTGCCTCGTTTTCAAGGACAACATCACCTCTGGGGGAGCCCTGGCTGTAGGCCAAACTCTCCGACTAGGCGGTTTCGTCATGACCGCCTGTTCGGCCGATGCGCCGGCGATGACTTCTCGGGTCATCGAAAACAGCCTCCATGTTGGCTCGGAACTCGCTGAGCAGTTGGATCCAATGGAGCTCTCTTCCTTGAACGAGCTCTTGGATCGCATTGCCGCCTTGGGAGTCGCTACGGACTATGATCAGATCGGGCTTAAACCCGACCAAAGGGAGATTAACTCCCCATCGGTCACCCATCACATAGGAGGAGCAATGCGGCGATTCTTCCTCTATCTTGAGGACAAACTATTTCCGGATTACCGAGCTCTCCGAGCCGGATACCCGTCTACGGGAGGACATGGCCCAAACGTTGAACCTAGAATCAGGCAGCGGGCCAGACCTATTGGGCAACATCCCGGAGCCCGAAGTTCCATGATCGGAAACTCCTCCGCCCCTGGGTCTCAGATCGGGTCAAGGTTCGGACTTAAATCCACCCACCCACCCAGATATAAGCGATCTTTCCCACATTAGACAAGAGCCCCAGGAGACAATACACCACTATTGGGCCAGATTCCTCCTTGTAATGAACAAGGTCAAGGACTGTCGCGAGGAAGACGCAATTTCATTCTTTTGCTATAATTGCACGGACAAGGGAATCCTCAACGCCATAAGTCGCCGTGACATAGCACACTTCGCTGACTTGGCGGCCATAGTACGGAAGTACTGTGCGATGGAAAGCGCCTGGAAAACCCAAACAAAATTTTGGGATCCTCCGGCTCTGACAAAACCCCCAGTCTGAACTAAAAGGGTGCACTCTCGTAAGTCGCCCGACCCAATTACAAAGAAGCAAAAGCCCACTACAGGGCGTGGTACCGTATTGGAGGGATGGCTTAATGGGCCATGCAAAATTCACAGTACAACGGATACCATACCAACACATAGGCTTAGAGCATGTTGGGTACTCTGGCAGGTGGCCAAGAGCGGTGAGGATCTCCTCATCAACAATACCGCAGAGCACCATCCTGTGGAGTACAACAATACAGTATTGACAGTCTTCAAGACCTTCGCCTAAAATAATAGGCGTAAGAGAGCACTCCACAGCCTTGCCGAAGTCTGCCACGTGGCAACAATAAATCCATGGAGCGATACGGCCATCACCTTCAACGCCAGTGACGAACCTAAATTCCGAACAGCCAGAGCACCAGCCGCCTTGGTCCTTAGTCCAATTATGGACGGCTTCCGGCTTACTAAAGTTCTCATGGATGGTGGCAGTGGATTAAACCTCATCTATGAGGAGACTCTTCAAAAAATGGAAATAGACAGAAGCCGCATTGAGTAAAGCAGCACGACCTTCAGAGGAATCATCCCTAGTTGGGAGGCACGATGTGCTGGGAAAATCACACTAGATGTGGTATTCGGCACACCGGAGAATTATAGGTCCGAAGAAATCACATTCCAAGTGGCCCCGTTCAATAACGGATACCACGCCCTTCTAGGGCGGGAGGCATTCACGATCTTCCAAGCCATACCCCATTACGGGTACATGAAGCTCAAAATGCCCGGGCCCAATGGAATCATCACTCTAACTAGTGATCCGGACATAGCACTCCGCGCCGAAAATGAAACAGCCGCACTGGCCCTCGAGGCATTATCCGAAGCCCTCGCGGCCGAGGAATTAACAGCGCTGCGCACCACAGTGGACAGGGACGACGTGATACTTGACAAAAGATCCAAGTCCACCTCTTTTAAACCAGCGGATGAAATTGTCAAATTCCAAGTCCACCCAACGGACCCTACAAAAACAGCATCCATCGGGGCACAGTTAAACCCCATAGTAGACGCCGCACTACGGGAGTTCTTGCGCGAGAATTGGGACATATTCGCCTGGCAGCCTTCAGACATGCCAGGAATCCCACGCAGGCTGGCCGAGCATAGCCTTAACATTCTAAAGGGGTTCAAGCCGGTCAAGCAGACTCTTCGGCGTTTCTCTGAACCTAAGCGACAAGCCATGGGAGAGGAGCTAGCCAAGTTACTTGATAAAACATCCGGACTGGCTAGCAAACCTGGTGATGGTACCAAAGAAGGATAAATCCTAGTGCCTATGTGTCGATTTCAAGGACCTCAACAAGGCTTGCCCCAAGGATCCCTTCCCCCTCCCCCGCATCGATCAAATTATCAACGCTACTGCAGGACACGACTCATTGTGTTTCCTCGACGCATACTCTGGATACCATCAAATCAAGATGGCGGAGTCCGATCAAGCCGCAACAGCACTTATCACCCCATACGGCCCCTTCTGTTTTAACACCATGCCTTTCGGGCTTAAGAACGCCGGTGCAACCTATCAACGCATGATTCAGACATGCCTGGAGACACAGATCGACAAAACAGTGGAGGCATACGTAGACGATGTGGTCATTGAAACCAGACACGTCGAATCCTTAATAGACGACTTGAGGCTCACGTTCGATAATCTCCGAACATACGACATCAAGCTCAATCCAGAAAAATGCGTTTTTGGCGTGCCCGCCGGAAAGCTCCTGGGCTTCATCGTCTCCAGTAGAGGAATTGAAGCAAATCCGGCTAAAATTCGAGCTCTGTCACAGTTGGCTATCCCAACAGACCTCAAGCAAATCCAGAAATTAACTGGATGCGTGGCGGCCTTAAGCCACTTTATCTCCCGATTAGGAGAAAAGGCACTACCCCTTTATCGCCTTCTTCGGCGCACCGGACACTTCGAGTGGACGGATGCGGCCATGGCCGGATTGGAAGAAATAAAAGCCATCCTGGCAACCAACCCGATCTTGGCCGCGCCAAATGTCGGCGAACCAATGCTTTTATATATAGCGGCAACTCACCAAGTTGTAAGCGCAGTGCTCGTCGTCGAACGAGAGACGGACCGACATAAATTTGCACTTCAAAAGCCGGTATACTATGTATCCACTGTCCTCACTCCATGCAAATCACGGTACCCACATTATCAAAAGATAGCATATGCGGTCTTCACGGCATCCCGAAAACTACGACACTACTTTCAAGAGTGTTCAATCACGGTGGCCTCTGAAGTACCACTCAACGGCATAATAAATAACCGCGATGCCACGGGCCGGATTGCTAAATGGGCTATCGAGCTCCTCCCGTTCGACATAACATATAAACCACGGCGAGCCATTAAGTCGCAAGTACTGGCCGACTTTGTCACCGAATGGACGGAAGCCGAACTCCCTAAAGAGTACGGCGCGTACTCCAATTGGATCATGCACTTTGACGGTTCAAAGATGCTGGCTGGTCTGGGGGCAGGCGTCGTCCTGACATCCCCCACCGGAAATACAGTCCAATACATACTCCAAATATTATACACAGACTCCAACAATGCAGCAGAATATGAGGCCCTGCTGCATGGTCTCCGGATAGCAGTCTCCATGGGCATTCAACGCTTAGAGGTGCGTGGGGATTCGAACCTCGCAATATCTCAAATAAACGGAGACTTTGATGCCAAGGACCCAAAAATGGCGGCTTACCGCAACGCCGTCCTCAAAATGTCAGCTCGGTTCAAGGGGCTCGAATTCCACCATGTGGTCCGAGAAAACAATCAAGCGACGGACATCCTCGCCCGCATCGGCGCTAAGCGCGACCCTGTCCTACCCAATATCTTCTTGGAAAGGCTGTTTAAGCCATCTGTGGTATGGGAAGGAGAGACCGGCAATAACAGTCCGAACATGGCCACAACACCAGATACCGAACACTCTGACGTAATCGGAGGCTCTGCCACCAGAATATCACCTTCCGCCCACGTGATTATGGTTGTCATCGCCCCGTGGACAGAACCCTTCTTGGCCTACCTAACTAGGCAGGAACAACCTAAGGACCCAAACGAGGCACGTTGCATTGTGCGGCGGTCCAAAGCCTACAAGGTCCATGAAGGAGAGCTTGATAAGAAAAGCGCTACCGGAGTCCTTCAAAGGTGCATCTCCGAAGAGGAAGGACGGCAACTTTTGGAAGAAATTCATGCTGGACTTGGCGGCCACCACGCCGCAGCTCGGGCCCTTGTAAGCAAGGCTTTCCGTACAGGTTTCTACTGGCCGACGGCCCGAGCAGACGCACAGGACCTCGTCCAACGTTGCGTCGGTTGCCAGCTTTTTGCAAACCAAAGCCATATGCCGCCTACCGCTCTCCAAACAATCCCCATTACTTGGCCCTTTGCGGTCTGGGGGCTTGATATGGTCGGACCCCTCAAAGGGGGAAGCCATAAGAAAAAATACTTATTGGTCATGGTGGATAAATTCACCAAATGGATAGAAGCCAAACCAGTTAAAACGGCCGAATCCGAACCAGTGATAGACTTCATATCCGGGGTTGTACACCGTTATGGCGTCCCCCACAGCATCATCACCGACAACGGCTCGAACTTTACAGCCGACGAGGTAAAACTTTGGTGCAGCAACATGGGCATCAAGCTCGATTATGCTTCTGTCTATCACCCGCAAACTAACGGTCAAGTCGAGCGAGCAAATGGTCTTATCATGAGCGGCATTAAACCTAGATTAGTGCGATCCTTGAAGGAATCCGATACGCACTGGGTAGAGGAGCTGGACTCCGTACTATGGGGGCTGCGGACCACGCCGAATCGTACTACCAGATACACACCGTTTTGTATGGTGTACGGCGCAGAGGCGGTACTACCCTGCGACATAATTCATGACTCACCTCGAGTGCGCATGTATGAAGAGAAAGAAGCTGAGCTTAATCGGCAGGACAGTTTGGACACCCTTGAGGAGGAGCATGACATGGCAAAAGCCCGTTCCGCATTCTATCAGCAACAGGCTCGAAGGTATCAAAGCAGAGAAGTACGGGCCAGAACTTATAACGTTGGCGAACTCGTTCTACGCCTACCAGAGAAGAAAAAGAACAAGCTCAAGCCCAAATGGGAAGGTCCCTTCATTATTGACCAAGTTCTGACCAGTGGAGCGTACCGTCTATGGGATGCATCTGACAATCGACTCGAGCCAAACCCATGGAACGCAGCCAGACTCCGAAGGTTCTACGCCTAGTGCCAGACTCTATGTTCGTCTCCTTACCTCCGTCAATTCTTTACATATCTGTTATCTGTCTTTTATTTATTTCTTTTTTCCTTTTTCTTCAAGGCCTTAAAAGGCTAAATTGTGTCTTCACTACACAATCTTGACGCGCTAACCGCGCTCATTATATCTGGGGGCTTCTTATACAGAAGCTTAATATAACTATTTTCCGGGTTCTATGCCCCACACATGTGTTATTCTTCCACATGTACCTTTTTTCGCCATTATATGCATCGATATGACTTAAGTTTTGGCCAAGCTGGGTTGCCTGGCTCTTGTGTTTATGCCCTACGTTCCCGTTAATTCGGCTAGGGCATAAGGGGAGCACCTCTGCGATTGTTACTGCCGGGTCAGCCGGATGTGTACCTCAGACTGGGTGAAGCCGAATGCTAGCGTTCTGAAGGGAATACTCGGTCGGTGAACAAAAGATGACTTTTATTTATTTTAATACATGCCCCCAGATGTTTATATCCTGCGTCTCTTTTCGTAGTTCGAACAAGCACATTAGGGCATGCGTACCCAGGGAAAGGAACCCTTAACGGAACTATTCTCCCTGGAAGATGTTTCTTACTATCCGTGTAATATAACATAGCTAGTTGGGTACTTGTCTGTTATAGCACTTATGACCCCTACGCCTGGTTTCCACGCGTACCCCGGTTTTTACATAACTGAGCGGGTATTCGGATACACTCCGGACTGTCGGGTCCAGAGGTTGAAGCGAAAGGGTCCGCCATGACAAATGATTTACAATCCGGCTAGGGACAATACATGTCACTTGAAGTACACAGTCACTTAGACTGACTAAATTCTTCTTCTATGCCATCCAACAGGCTGTCTAGCCTACATTCCTGTTGGGAATACTTTGCGGCTAATTCTACTTGGTCATACACCAAACTGACGGGGATCTCTTTCCCATCAGGCCCCACAGGTCCGACCTCGGCCATGTGGTTCGGGTCAGCCTTGGTATATCGCGTCTTCACCATGGCCCAGGCTTCCCTTGCACCTTGTCGGCAGGCTGATATCTTCCATAATCGGAAGCGCCACCGCGCTCCCTTGAGCTTCTCTACGAGCTCGCCCATGCCTCCTGGCAGGGAGGCGGATGGCCACAATGCTTGGGCAATGCCCTGCATCACCTACCAAACTTGTTCGTGCAGTTGTAAGAGCTCTGGCAGAAGATCACCTGCAGACCCGAGCATTTCCTCTGCAGGACGACCCGTCAGCATACCTACAGATACAACTCTATTAGCCGATTTCTTCGCCGAACTCCATAAAAAGTTCGTTCAAGCACTTACTAAAAATGCCGCGTCGAAGCCTCTTATACTCCTTTACGGAGTCAGCAAGTTGGGCCCGAACATCTCTCAGTTCAACACTCAGCCGGATATTGGCATCTTGGAGATCGTTTTTCTCCTGCCTAACCTGCTTAAGCACGCGCTTGCCAGCCTTTAACTGTCATTGAGCATGTTGCCCATCCCCTTGCACTACCTCCGGATTAACCCCGGAATCATCTGCAGAATCTATTGTTAGATTTGCATGCATGCCGCATACTAACCGGTAGATGTCATTCTTTTTGATAGAGACAAGTGATACCAGACGGGCCTTCTCGGACTCCTTCATTGTGGCAACTGCGGCCCGTAGCTGGGCTTTGCACTCTTCCAGCTCTTGAGACAATTGGGTATTCTTCTCCGTAAGAACCTGTACATATAATGATCCTTAAATCAGTTGTGTCAACTGTTTCAAGTCTCAGGGGCTACTGATATACATAATCATCAGATCTTCTTGCCCGTATATCCTTTACATATTGGTCCGTGGCTCTGGCAAGACCATTTTGAGCAGCACGGATGTACGCGTCTCCTGAGTTGAAGGCATCGAACGCCTCTTGGGAGAAACAAGCGTCACGGAGTACGGCCCGGCGACGCCTGTGATTCATAGCGCTCTCCACTTCGGAATGTGTAGCGGATAGCCTATCCGCATCCTCTGTAGGAGGAACATCCGGCGTTTGCCCCATGTTAGCGTCCGCCTCTATGTCCGGCTCTGGAGCCCGACTGGTGGAGGCGTGACTGGCAACCTCTCCGGATATAGTCCGGCGAGCGTTTTTCCTACTAGGAAACATGGACGTTATTATATTTTAAAAGACGACAACCACGGAGCGGGTTCTGTTTCATACCTCTGCGACGGCGTCTCAGTCCTGACCGCCTTCCTTTTTAGCCTACCCGGTTTTGGTGCCCCTTGTTGGTGAGTCACTACGGGTTCAGCATGGCGTCCCGAGGGCCTTCCCTGTAAGACACCATATGTGTGCGGTAGGTGAAGTGCAGAAAAGGGGATCCTTCTCGGAAGTTGGGACTCCGGTTTTACTTACACGCAATGCAGGGAGTAGTCCAGGATAATCGGCTATGATGGCCACCATGGCATCATCGCAGCTCAATTGATAGAACGTCCTGTCAATCAGCTCCACAAATGTGTCCGGATCCTCTTCGAGTCCGGGGTCGAGGGCTCGGTCAGGGTCCTCTGGTTGTGGAGGCGGGCTGTGGACCTCCCTCACAGCTTTTCGCAGCTCCTGCTATGAAATAGCAAGGTAAATATTTATGACAAAGAATGCGGGAAGGTCTGGAGTAAAAAGTGACAGCTCACCCAGCTTGGAGGGTTGTACATGGAGAATCCATCTCGTGGCTTAATGCGGATGAACTCCTCTTCCTCTCCTTTGTATAAATCGGACAGTATCTTCGCTAGAGCAGCGACGGAGTCCGGCCCCTTACGACCGCAGCGAGTAGCATCATCTTCTCCATTGAAGTGCCACATGGGTTGTCCATGATATTGAAGTGGCTGTACCCCCCGCATTATACATATGGACATAACTTCGATTATTGTCAGTCCTGATTGAGCCAGCATTTTTATCCGGCCCATCAGGTAAAGGACTTCTCCGTTATCTTCCTCCTGGGGGCTCCGAAGGCGCCAGCTGCGGCGTTTTTTCAAGGGAGCGTTGTCGAACTCAGGAAGGCCCATCCGAATAGGGTCCGGAAGGGGGACGTCCTCCATATAAAACCACTCCGAAGGCCAGTCCTCGGATGTCTTCTTCGGAGTACCAGACAGGTATCCGGCCCGGCAATGCGCCATATTTCGGCTCCGCCCTCTTGGTATATTGACCCCTCCAGTGTACGGGGTACGAGGCAGAATAGCCTCTTCCATAGCTCGAAATGAGCTTCGCAACCCAGAAACAGCTTGCAAAGGGCGACATAGCCAGCGATGTGTAATATGGAGGCGGGAGTGAAATTATGCAGCTGGAGGCCATAGAACTCCAGGAGCCTGTGGAGGAACTGATGAATTGGGAATCCAAGCCCTCTTAATAAGTAAGGGACAAGGCATACCCGCTCCCCCATGGATGGGTTGGGAAAGCTCTCCGCTTGCTCCCCGCAATTATAGGTGGCGAGCCCGGCTCGAACGGGGACCATATACGCTGGAGGGAGAAATCCCTGGGTCTGTAACTCTACTAATTGGCTGTGAGGGATGGAACACTTCTTCCAATTGCCGGGCTTTGGGCTACGGGAGCGAGAGGAGGAGCTGCGATGGCCGGCCATGTTGGAATGGATTTTTTCCGGGCGCGCTCCGATGGATACTCGTTGTGGGAGGATGGTGTAATCTGGATCTAAGAATCCCCGTCTCTTTAATAGACGATTTACTCACATGGCTAGGGTGGCAAATGTAAAAACGCCCTGGCTTCTTGCATTCGCTCGACACGTGGAAGATAGCCATTATTAGGCGTGGAAGCCAAGGAGAGCAACATTTATGGGAAGCCGGACACTACTCAACAGATACTCGGAATTTGGAGAAGAACCCGCCTTGCAATGCCGAAGACAATCTGCGCGCCGGACTCATCGTCATTGAAGCCTGGTTTGGGGGCTACTGAGGGAGTCCTGGATTAGGGGGTCCTCGGATAGCCGGACTATATCCTTTAGCAGGACTGTTGGACTATGAAGATACAAGATTGAAGACTCCGTCCCGTGTCCGGATGGGGCTCTCCTTGGCGTGGAAGGCAAGCTTGGCAATACGGATATGTAGATCTCCTCCCTTGTAACCGACTCTGTGTAACCCTAGGCCCCTCCGGTGTCTATAAAACCGAAGTGTTTAGTCTGTAGGACAACGACAATCATACCATAGGCTAGCTTCTAGGGTTTAGCCTCTACGATCTCGTGGTAATCAACTCTTGTAATACTCATATCATCAAGATCAATCAAGCAGGAAGTAGGGTATTACCTCCATCGAGAGGGCCCGAACCTGGGTAAACATCGTGTCCCCCGCCTCCTGTTACCATCCGCCTTAGACACACAGTTCGGGACCCCCTACCCAAGATCCGCCGGTTTTGACACCGACAGCGGTATTGTTGCAAAGCGGTTATATCCTAACCGTACTAAGGGCCCCATCTTGGGAGGCATCTTCGCCTCGCGCCTCGCTGCATACTATAACATACCTATTAGGCACTATGAGAAAGAAGAAAAATTGCTGCCTACTATTTTTCTAGACTATAAGAGTATGGTAGCGCATGATTTTATTGTTAAGAATAGGGAAAGGGCGCTTAAATACAAACTGTTATTCAATAAAAATCACCCTGAGACTATTACCTTGCCTGCTCCTTCCTTGTTTGATTTATCTGCAGGCCAGTATCTCGTTCCGCTGGCGACCATCCAAGCCTACCAGAACCCTACATCAGCTACAGAGCCAGTGCTGGAACCACAATTTGATCCTCCACGACAGTCTGATTACCAGTGGGATCCGAAGAAGATTGCCAACCAATGGCAATCCAAGGCTTCATCTCAGTACGGCCCCAGTTATAACTATGGATATCCGCCAGGCCAGCCGTGGCCAGAGACCAACTTAGTCCAAAAGTCTAAGCTTGGGGGAGTACGTATTTCTCACCGACATTACATTCATGCTCACACACTCATGCTAGTTGTCGGTGCTCATACTTTTTCATTGTACTATCCATGCTAGTTTATTTTCTTTTTCCTGCTTTCTTCTTGTGTGTTTGAAAACCCTTAGAAAAACCAAAAAAATCAGTAGTAGCTTTTAGCTAGCTTATTTTCTTGCTGTAGTGGTAATAATTAAAAGAAAACCCAAAAAATATTTCCTGTTCTTCTTTTGCTTGTTGGGAGCTTTCCCGTGTAAATAGTTTTATTTCTTTTCTTTGGGGGTCGATAGGAAAAGACCATGATGAAATTGTTAAAGTGGCTCTTATATGCATTATTGTTGATTTAACCAAGAGCCCATATTGCCTTGTCTTCTCCTGTTTATTGAATGTTCGCAGATTCCAGCTTAGTCCAATGCACGTGCACTACTATTATTATTCACATCGTTCGGTCGTGCAAGTGAAAGGCAATTATGACGATATAAGATGGACTGATTGAGATGGGAGAAACTGGTATGAACTCGACCTCTTTTGTTTTTGTAAATATGATTAGTTCATCGTTCCTGATTCAGCCTATTGTGAATAAACATGTTTGGAATGACAATTAGAGATTATAGTTGCTTATGCCATGCTTAATTAGCTAGGAGTTTATAATGGTCTATCTTGCGTGCCAACATGCTATTAAAATGGTTGTGATGTGGTATGATAGGGTGGTATCCTCCTTTGAATGATTTAAGTGACTTGACTTGGCACATGTTCACACATGTAGTTGAAACAAATCAACATAGCCTTCACGATATTTATGTTCATGGTGGATTATATCCTATTCATGCTTGCACTCAATGTTCATTAATTTTAGTGCATGTTCATGACTGTTGTCGCTCTCTAGTTGGTCGCTTCCCAGTCTTTTGCTAGCCTTCACTTGTACTAAGCGGGAATACTGCATGTGCATCCAATTCCTTAAACCCCAAAGTTATTCCATATGAGTCCACCATACCTTCCTATATGCGGTATCTACCTGCCGTTCCAAGTAAATTTGTATGTGCCAAACTCTAAACCTTCAAATGAAATTCTGTTTTGTATGCTCGAATAGCTCATGTATCAATTAGGGTTGTCCGTATCTTCCATGTTAGGCGGGTTATTCTCAAGAGGAGTGGACTCCGCTCCTCACTGACGAGAAAATGGCTGGTCACCGGGATGCCCAGTCCCATGCTTTATGCAAATCAAATCAAAATAATTGCAAACAAAACTCCTCCGGGACTGTTGTTAGTTGGAGGCACTCGTTTCGAGCAAGCCATGGATTGATGCTTGTTGGTGGAGGGGGAGTATAAACTTTACCATTCTATTTGGGAACCGCCTATAATGTGTGTAGCATGGAAGATATCGCCATCTGTTGGTTGTTATGTTGACAATGAAAGTATACCGCTCAAAATATTATTTATCTCTATTTCAAAATCAAGCTCTGGCACCTCTACAAATCCGTGCTTCCCTCTGCGAAGGGCCTATCTATTTACTTTTATGTTGAGTCATCACCCTCTTATTAAAAAGCAGCAGCTAGAGAGCACCGCTGTCATTTGCATCCATTACTATTAATTTATATTGAGTCTGACTATGATTGGATCTCTTTTACCATGAATTACAATGTCTAGTCAGTCCTTGATCTTTAAAGGTGCTCTACATTTATGTTTTGCGGTCTCAGAAAGGGCTAGCGAGATACCATCTTGTTATATCATACCATGATTGTTTTGAGAAAGTGTTGTCATCCAAGATTTATTATTATTGCTCGCTAGTTGATTATGCCATTGATATGAGTAAACATGAGACCTAAGTGTTATTGTGAATGTGGTTAGTTCATAATCTTTGCTGAAAACTTTAATGCTGGCTTTACATATTTACAACAACAAGAGCAAACAGAGTTTGTAAAAGTTTTTCTTTATCACTTTCAGTTTGTCAGCTGAATTGCTTGACGACAAGCAAAGGTTTAAGCTTGGGGGAGTTGATACGTCTCCGTCGTATCTACTTTTCCAAACACTTTTGCCCTTGTTTCGGACTCTAACTTGCATGATTTGAATGGAACTAACCCGGACTGGCGCAGTTTTCAGCAGAATTGCCATGGTGTTATTTATGTGCAGAAATAAAAGTTCTCGGAATGACCTGAAACTTCACGGAGATTACTTTTGGAAATAATAAAAAAATACTGGCGAAAGAATCAAGGCCAGGGGGCCACACCCTTTCCACGAGGGTGGGGGGCGCGCCCCCCTGCCTCGTGGGCCCCCTGGAGCTCCACCGACCTCAACTCCAACTCCATATATTCGTGTTCGGGGAGAAAAAATGAGAGAGAAAGATTCATCGCGTTTTACAATACGGAGCCGCCGCCAAGCCCTAAACTCCCTCGGGAGGGCTGATCTGGAGTCCGTTCGGGGCTCCGGAGAGGGGAATCCGTCGCCGTCATCACCAATTTCATGATGCTCACCGCCGTGCGTGAGTAATTCCATCGTAGGCTTGCTGGACGGTGATGGGTTGGATGAGATCTATCATGTAATCGAGTTAGTTTTGTTAGGGTTTGATCCCTAGTATCCACTATGTTCTGAGATTGATGTTGCTATGACTTTGCTATGCTTAATGCTTGTCACTAGGGCCCGAGTACCATGATTTCAGATCTGAACCTATTATGTTTTCATGAATATATGTGAGTTCTTGATCCTATCTTGCAAGTCTATAGTCACCTACTATGTGTTATGATCCGGCAACCCCGAAGTGACAATAATCGGGACCACTCCCGGTGATGACCATAGTTTGAGGAGTTCATGTATTCACTAAGTGTTAATGCTTTGGTCCGGTACTCTATTAAAAGGAGGCCTTAATATCCCTTAGTTTCCGCTAGGACCCCGCTGCCACGGGAGGGTAGGACAAAAGATGTCATGCAAGTTCTTTTCCATAGGCACGTATGACTATATTCGGAATACATGCCTACATTACATTGATGAATTGGAGCTAGTTCTGTGTCACCCTATGTTATGACTGTTACATGATGAACCGCATCCGGCATAATTCTCCATCACTGATCCAATGCCTACGAGCTTTTCACATATTGTTCTTCGCTTATTTACTTTTCCGTTGCTACTGTTACAATCACTACAAAACCCAAAAATATTACTTTTGCTACCGTTACCGTTACTTCCACACTACTTGCTACTAAATACTTTGCTGCAGATATTAAGTTATCCAGGTGTGGTTGAATTGACAACTCAGCTGCTAATACTTGAGAATATCCTTTGGCTCCCCTTGTGTCGAATCAATAAATTTGGGTTGAATACTCTACCCTCGAAAACTGTTGCGATCCCCTATACTTGTGGGTTATCATCTATCCTATAGTACGCTGATGATACTATCATCTTCATGGAGCATGATTTGGCAAAAGCAAGGAACATGAAGCTTGTGTTATGCTTGTTCAAACTATTGTCTGGGTTAAAGATTAACTTCCATAAAAGCGAATTGTTCTGCTTTGGAAGAGCTAAAGACGAACAAGAAGCTTACAGACAATTGTTCGGGTGCGAATTGGGGTCTTTACCCTTCACATATTTGGGTATACCAATCCACCATCGCAAGCTTTCCAACAAAGAATAGAAGTGCATTGAGGATTGATTTGAAAAAAAACTAAGCTGTTGGAAGGGCAAGCTTATGTCATACGGAGGCCGACTAATTCTCATTAATTCGGTTCTCACGAGTATGCCTATGTTTCTCTTGTCCTTTTTCGAGGTACCAGTTGGAGTCCGGAAAAGGCTTGATTTCTATCGATCGCGCTTCTTCTGGCAGAGCGATGAACTAAAACGGAAGTATAGACTCGCTAAATGGGATATCATTTGTAGGCCGAAAGACCAAGGGGGCCTCGGCGTTGAAAATTTAGAGGTGAAGAACATATGTCTTCTCAGCAAGTGGTTGTATAAGCTATCTGTAGGGAAGGATGCCACATGGGCCCAGATTCTGCATAATAAGTACCTTCAATCCAAAACCTTATCCTAGGTGACGGTGAGGCCGACGCCTTTTTGGAAAGGACTGATGAGAGTAAAATCAGTCTTTTTCAACAGGACAAACACTGGTACGCGTCGGTGCTATACAAACGGTTTTTAACCCCTTTCCGCGACGACATTTGGAACCGTCGCCAAGTGAGTGTGGGCGATAGGGGGGTTTCTTCCCACACGACCCAGAAACCGTCGGGGATAGGGAGCCTTGATGCATACAGTTGTCCCTATATAACCATTTCCGATATCTCGAATATCCCAAACGCTTCATCCTTGCTACTCGTTTGTGCTCGCATTGCCATCGCAATCGGAGTTTTGTGGTTTTACCTAAAACCAGGCAGATTCCAGGCACGGGAGTTTTACGACACCTGGCACATCACAAACAGTTCAGGATTATAAACTGTGTACGATAGGTAGACAATCACACACATTTAGTTTTCCCGCACTATATGTGATAGTGTCTGACATCACACACGCTTTGCAAACGGCAACTGTGTGCATGTTTGCACACGTTTCCTCTCCGTGAACCGTCTCAGATTATGGTGTATATCGCAAACGTTAGTGTTTTACCAACCGTGTGTGTGCCGTAATGACCTGCACAACGTAATTTTGCCCTAATTTAGTTGCTGCTATTTAAAATTGTACCTAATTTAAACTTGAAAGTATGCTATAGCTTTATTCATATCCATCAGGTTCAAACAACCAATGCATTATTCGATTCACAGGTACATATGTTTAAGAATTACATAAGCACCAAATAAAGAATGATGAACCAGGGTTCTATACTTGTACTATTACAGATGGTAAAGAAAGAGGCGACATACATTCCGGTTTCTGGACAAGGTGAAGCGGAATGGCCCTATTGTGCTCTCCTGGATGCAGAAGGCATGCAGGACTCTAGTCCAACCCCTTGTGATGGCCGGTCGCCAATCATGTAGTTTGAGAGGTAATCTTGAGTAAACTGCTTCAAGATCCACTGCAAAAGAAAAAAGATTCAGATATTGTCATCTAACACAACTCATTACGGGCAGTCAAAAGAAGGCTACAGGGTTCTTACTTACCATCCTGCAGTTCACTATTGTCTTACATAAAGTGTAAACAAATAGTTCGATTGACATCTTTGGACCCATTTTAATAACAATCTTTATCAGTTTCCTCACTTGATGTTGGTTCATGAATATCTCATTGCCCCATACGCAGAAAGGGTTGAAGTGTGGATCTTTGGCAATGATATATGTACCTAAAAGCACCAAGTTAATATTAGAAGCTAAACAACAATTGAAAAATGATATAGTACAACACTCCATCCATCCCATTATATAAGATTTTATTACATGTATACCTAGACATCATCAGAACATTAAGGTAGCACTCTTCCTTGTTGCTATGTAGCCTGGGATTGCATATTTAGTCATTCAGTACAATGCATGTTGCTAAACAACAATTGAAAAACTAAAAGGCATGTTAACTGCAATATCCTTAACATCAACCAAATATCGTAATTCATAGTGGTATTGTTGAAACTGTTATTGATGAAATTGAACTGCACGGCAAATAGTTGCACATATAGAGCATCACATTGTGAAGAACTGAAATAAACAAGTCATAAGGACATCTCTAGGCGATCCTTAAAAATTTAAAGGACTAAAACCCTTAGTGGATATATGTATATATATATATATATATATATATACACTCCAGCAATTTTTGGCCTTTTCTAGTCGAACCCCTAAACTTAAGGTTGTAAACTTCAATTTGATCAAGTTCAAAGCAGGTTCAACCGAAAGTAGCATGCATTCAAACATAAACATAGATAGTTTTGCATAACCGAACATAAAACATAAATTTAAACTAAGCTAAACTACTTTCGGTCGAAGTAGAGGTCGAGCCAATCCTTCCTCGTCATGTACAGTGTGCCACGAGCCGGGTCCGGGCCACTACCGTCGTCGGGGTCATTGGGGAAGGCACTCCTCCACTCGTCGACGTCGATCTCCTCGTCCTCGGGGCCCACCTCGACGCCCTCCGCGCCGCCGCCTTCGACATCGTCATCGAAGGAGAGCGCGATTACCTCGTCGCCCTCCGCGCCGCCATCCTCGCCACCTTCGACCTCGTCATCGGAGGAGAGCGCGATAACCTCGCCGCCCTCCGCATCGGTAAATATCGCCCGCTCCGCCTCCACGAGCTCCGGGTGTTACCGGCGGAGCTCTTGCATGTAGGCCTCGGCGGCGGCCTCGGCCTCGAGGCACTCCCACGCCTCGCGGTCCTCCCGCGCCATAGCCGAGCTCACTACCCATGGCTCCGGCAGAACGAGGTCGACCGGACGTATGCCGAAGGGGAAACTGAGCCTAGTCGCCGCACCGTGGTAGCGGACCTGCCAGCGGTCGTACTCCAAGGCCGCGAGCTCGGCCGTGTGGAAGCTACCGAGCCACCGGTGGGTGTGGGTCTCTCGATCTGTAATCTCGGCGACCCACGTCCCCACCGCCGCTGCCGGACCCCTAGGTAGGACTTCGTCGGCTGCCGGGTCCGAGGGAGGACGGGGAAGTCCTCGAACCGGCGTAGGGGCGCGGCGGCGGGCAGATGGAGGGACTGGCGACGGCGGATCGGGCCCGCGGAGGACGACGGGGACACCTCGGCGGCCACCTCACCGGCGTCGGGCGAAAAGGCCGCGATAAACCTCTTTTTGGCCATTGGCTCCTCGAGCTCCCCGGCACACAGGTAGAGATTGAGGATGGAGGCGCCGGCAATGGAGGCGACCTACCAATGGTTTCGAGGGTTGTGTGTGTCTGTGTGAGCGGAGGTTTTGGGTTGTGTGTGGAGGGGGCGGGGGGCAACTGAAAATTTTACTAGGCGGGAGTAATAAGGCGGGGATGCTAAAAATTTGGATCAAGGGGGAGCAGTTCTTTTTGAGATTGCGAGGGATGCAGAGGCGGGAGTAAAATACCGGGGCTACTGAAAATTTGAATCAGTGGACTGAAGCAGAGCGGGAGTAACAGACATCGCACACGGTCCACACATACTTCGTGTGCTATCAAACATTAAAACCTTCCAGGCGATATATATTTTTGAGATTATGAGGCAGTAATATTTTCGAGATTGTGAGGGATGCAGAGGCGGAAGTTTTTGGGGAGCGAGCTAGTGTGCTTGACACGCCGGCTGTGGACTGTAGTCAACGCATCTTCTCGCGTAAGGCATAGGCGTACTATACACCGACGGTGCTCCAAGATATTTTTTACTACATCTCACACGGTTGGTGATAATAAACTGTGTGGGATCTACTTAATTTGAATTACATAATGGGGTCACAGCGGCAATGGACGCTGTTTGAATTGCTAAACCTTTTATCTGTAGTGAACATGCAACTATATGTGTGTCGTAAAAGAATTGGAATTATCCAGGGTTCGTTTGGAAATTTTATACATCAAACTGGTTTTCTAGCCATTTCAGGTGTACAATTCAAAATTAAACTACATGCACTTGCTCCGGTGCATATAAATTGGTTGAAAATATCGGTGTCCGTCAGTGCATGCTCAGGTCCCATGCAAGAAACGGGAATGAATTTTTTGGGGTTCGTTTGGCCTTTTTTATACATTAACTGGGTTTTCTAGGCATTTTATGTGCATAATTCAAATTTGAACTACAAGCACATGCTCCAGTGCACCAAAGTTGCTTCAAAAATCACATGTTTGTCCTTGGGTGCATGCTTAGGTCCCATGCAAGAGATGGGAATGAATTTCAAACACCAGGGCACTGTTGATTGCCGGCAAAACGTTGAGATACCTGGTTTTTAAATTCTAGTAAATCCAAAACTTGTATAAAATTCATGAAAATTGACATGCTATCATGGAGCGGCATCAACATGCCGTGGTGAAAATTTTGTCCCATTTGGGGCAGGTTTGTGTATAAGCTTCTCACAAACCAGAGCTTCTCACAACAAGCATGATGGTTTTGGTAGGGAGCGTACCACCTTTGGGGTCGGGACGATACCCATTGCCTCTTATTACTTTCAAAAAATTTCTAGTGTCAACATAGAACAACAAGAGTGTTGTCTTTAATCATGAAATTTTTGGGGGTTCGTTTGGCCTTTTTTATACATTAACTGGGTTTTCTAGGCATTTTATGTGCATAATTCAAATTTGAACTACAAGCACATGCTCCAGTGCACTAAAGTTGGTTGAAAAATCACATGTGTGTCCTTGGGTGAATTTCTAGGTCCCATGCAAGAGATGGGAATGAATTTCAAACACCAGGGCACAGTTGATTGCCGGTAAAATGTTGAGACGCCTGATTTTTTAATTCTAGTAAATCCAAAACTCGTCTGAAATTCATGAAACTTGGCATGCTATCATGGAGCGGCATCAACATGCCGTGCTAAAAAGTTTGTCCCATTTGGGGCAGGTTTGGGTATAAGCTTCTCACAAACCAGAGCTTCTCACAACAAGCATGATGGTTTCGATAGGGAACGTCCCACCTTTGGGGACGAAATGATATCCATTTCCTCTTATTGATTTCAATTTTTTTTCTCATGTCAACATAGAACAACAGGAGTGTTGTGTCAATTTTTGTGATTTTTCGGGGTTCGTTTGGACATTTTTATGCATTAACTGAGTTTTCAATGCATTTATGTGCATAATTCAAATTTGAACTACATGCACATGCTCAAGTGCATATAAATTGGTTGAAAAATCAAATCTGTGTCCTTGGGTGCATGCTTAGTTCCCATGCAAGAAATGGCAATGAATTTCAAACACCAGGGCACCGTTGATTGCCGGCAAAACATTGAGATGCCCGATTTTTAAATTATAGTAAATCCAAAACTCGTCTGAAATTCATGAAACTTGGCATGCTATCATGGAGCGGCATCAACATGACGTGGTAAAAATTTTGTCCCATTTGGGCAGGTTTGGGTATATGCTTCTCACAAACCAGAGCTTCTCACAACAAGCCTGATGGTTTCGGTAGGGAACGTCCCACCTTTGGGGACGAAATGATATCCATAGCCTCTTCTTACTTTCAAATTTTTTCTCGTGTCAACATAGAACAACAAGAGTGTTCTATCAATTTTGTGATTTTTCGGGGTTCGTTTGGACATTTTTATGCATTAATTGAGTTTTCAATGCATTTATGTGCATAATTCAAAATTGAACTACATGCACATGCTCTAGTGCATATAAATTGGTTGAAAAATCAAATCTGTGTCCTTGGGTGCATGCTTAGGTCCCATGCAAGAAATGGCAATGAATTTCAAACACTAGGGTACCGTTGATTGCCGGCAAAACATTGAGATGCCCGGTTTTTAAATTCTAGTAAATCCAAAACTCGTCTAAAATTCATGTAACTTGGCATGCTATCATGGATCGGCATCAACATGATGTGGTAAAAAATTTGTCCCATTTGGGGCAGGTTTGGGTATAAGCTTCTCACAAACCAGAGCTTCTCACAACAAGCATGATGGTTTCGATAGGGAACGTCCCACCTTTGGGGACGAAACGATATCCATTGCCTCTTATTGCTTTCAAATTTTTTCTCATGTCAACATAGAACAACAGGAGTGTTGTGTCAATTTTTGTGAATTTTCGGGGTTCGTTTGGACATCTTTATGCATTAACTGAGTTTTCAATGCATTTATGTGCATAATTCAAAATTGAACTACATGCACATGCTCCAGTGCATATAAATTGGTTGAAAAATCAAATATGTGTCATTGGGTGCATGCTTAGGTCCCATGCAAGAAATGGGAATGAATTTCAAACACCAGGGCACCGTTGATTGCCGGCAAAACGTTGAGATGCCTGGTTTTTAAATTCTGGTAAATCCAAACTCGTCTGAAACTCATGAAACTTGGCATGCTATCATGGAGCGGCATCAACATGTCGTGGTAAATTTTTTGTCCCATTTGGGGCAGGTTTGGGTATATGCTTCTCACAAACCAGAGCTTCTCACAACAAGCATGATGCTTTCGGTAAGGAACGTCCCACCTTTGGGGACGAAACGATATCCATTGCCTCTTATTGCTTTCAGTTTTTTTCTCATGTCAACATAGAACAACAGGAGTGTTGTGTCAATTTTTGTGATTCTTCGGGGTTCGTTTGCACATTTTTATGCATTAACTGAGTTTTCAATGCATTTATGTCAATAATTCAAATTTGAACTACATGCACATGCTCCAGTGCATATAAATTGGTTGAAAAATCAAATCTGTTTCCTTGGGTCCATGCTTAGGCCCATGCAAGAAATGGGAATGAATTCCAAAGACCAGGGCACCGTTGACTATCGGCAAAACATTGAGATGCCTGGTTTTTGAACTCTGGTAAATCCAAAACTCGTCCGAAATTCATAAAACTTGGCATGCTATCATGGAGCGGCATCAACATGCCATGGTAAACTTTTTGTCCCATTTGGGGTGATAACCCACAAGTAGATCGCAACAGTTTTCGAGGGTAGAGTATTCGACCCAAATTTATTGATTCGACCCAAGGGGAGCCAAAGAATATTCTCAAGTATTAGCAACTGAGTTGTCAATTCAGCCACACCTGGATAACTTAATATCTGCAGCAAAGTATTTAGTAGAAAAGTAGTATGATAGTAATGGTAATAGTGGCAAAGGTAACAGTGATTGCGGTATTGTAGTGATTGTAACAGTAGCAACGGTAAAGTAACTAAGCAGAGAACAGTATGTGAAAAGCTCGTAGGCATTGGATCGGTGATGGAAAATTAAGCCGGATGCGGTTCATCATGTATCAGTCATAACATAGGGTGACACAGAACTAGCTCCAATTCATCAATGTAATGTAGGCATGTATTCCGAATATAGTCATACGTGCTTATGGAAAAGAACTTGCATGACATCTTTTGTCCTACCCTCCCGTGGCAGCAGGGTCCTAGCGGAAACTAAGGGATATTAAGGCCTCCTTTTAATAGAGTACCGGACCAAAGCATTAACACTTAGTGAATACATGGACTTCTCAAACTACGGTCATCACAGGGAGTGGTCCCGATTATTGTCACTTCAGGGTTGCCGGATCATAACACATAGTAGGTGACTATAGACTTGCAAGATAGGATCAAGAACTCACATATATTCATGAAAACATAATAGGTTCAGATCTGAAATCATGGCACTCGGGCCCTAGTGACAAGCATTAAGCATAGCAAAGTCATAGCAACATCAATCTCAGAACATAGTGGATATTAGGGATCAAACCCTAACAAAACTAACTCGATTACATGATAGATCTCATCCAACCCATCACCGTCCAGCAAGCCTACGATGGAATTACTCAGGCACGGCGGTGAGCATCATGAAATTGGTGACGGAGGATGGTTGATGATGACGATGGTGACGGATTCCCCTCTCCGGAGCCCCGAACGGACTCCAGATCAGCCCTCCCGAGAGAGTTTAGGGCTTGGCGGCGGCTCCGTATCGTAGAACGCGATGAATCATTCTCTCTGATTTTTTCTCCGCGAACACGAATATATGGAGTTGGAGTTGAGGTCGGTGGAGTGTCAGGGGGCCCACGAGGCAGGGGGGCACGCCCAGGGGGCAGGCGCGCCCCCCACCCTCATGGACAGGTGGAGGCCCCCCTGACGTGGATTCATCTTCCAGTATTTTTAATATTTTCCAAAAATAAGTTCCGTGGAGTTTCAGGTCGTTCCGAGAAGTTTTGTTTCTGCACATAAATAACACCATGGCAATTCTGCTGAAAACAGCGTCAGTCCGGGTTAGTTCCATTCAAATCATGCAAGTTAGAGTCCAAAACAAGGGCAAAAGTGTTTGGAAAAGTAGATACGACGGAGACGTATCAACTCCCCCAAGCTTAAACCTTTGCTTGTCCTCAAGCAATTCAGTTGATAAACTGAAAGCGATAAAGAAAAACTTTTACAAACTCTGTTTGCTCTTGTTGTTGCAAATATGTAAAGCCAGCATTCAAGTTTTCAGCAAAGATTATGACTAACCACATTCACAATAACTCTTAGGTCTCATGTTTACTCATATCAATGGCATAATCAACTAGCGAGCAATAATGATAAATCTCGGATGACAACACTTTCTCAAAACAATCATGATACGATATAACAAGATGGTATCTCGCTAGCCCTTTCTGAGACCGCAAAACATAAATGCAGAGCACCTTTAAAGATCAAGAACTGACTAAACATTGTAATTCATGGTAAAAGAGATCCAGTCATAGTCATACCCAATATAAATTAACAGTAATGGATGCAAATGACAGGAGCGCTCTCCAGCTATTGCTTTTTAATAAGAGGGTGATGACTCGACATAAAAGTAAATAGATAGGCCCTCCGTAGAGGGAAGCAGGGATTTGTAGAGGTGCCAGAGCTCGGTTTTGAAATAGAGATAAATAATATTTTTACCGGCATACTTTCATTGTCAACATAACAACCAAGAGATGGCGATATCTTCCATGCTACACACATTATAGGCGGTTCCCAAACAGAATGGTAAAGTTTATACTCCCCCTCCACCAACAAGCATCAATCCATGGCTTGCTCGAAACAACGAGTGCCTCCAACTAGCAACAGTCCTAGGGGGAGTTTTGTTTGCAATTATTTTGATTTAGTTTGCATAAAGTATGGGACTGGGCATCCCGGTGACCAGCCATTTTCTCGTGAGTGAGGAGCGGAGTCCACTCCTCTTGAGAATAACCCGCCTAGCATGGAAGATATGGACAGCCCTAGTTGATACATGAGCTATTCGAGCATACAAAACAGAATTTCATTTGAAGGTTTAGAGTTTGGCACATACAAATTTACTTGGAACGGCAGGTAGATATCGCATATAGGAAGGTATAGTGGACTCATATGGAATAACTTTGGGGTTTAAGGGATTGGATGCACAAGCAGTATTCCCGCTTAGTACAAGTGAAGGCTAGCAAAATACTGGGAAGTGACCAACTAGAGAGCGCAATCATGAACATGCATTAAAATTAATAAACATTGAGTGCAAGCATGAGTAGGATATAATCCACCATGAACATAAATATCGTGAAGGCTATGTTGATTTGTTTCAACTACATGTGTGAACATGTGCCAAGTCGAGTCACTTAAATCATTCAAAGGAGGATACCACCCCACTATACCACATCACAACCATTTTAATAGCATGTTGGCACGCAAGGTAAACCATTATAACTCATAGCTAATCAAGCATGGCATAAGCAACTACGATCTCTAATTGTCATTGCAAACATGTTTATTCGTAATAGGCTGAATCAGGAATGATGAACTAATCATATTTACAAAAACAAGAGAGGTCGAGTTCATACCAGCTTCTCTCATCTCAGTCAGTCCATCATATATCGTCATAATTGCCTTTCACTTGCACGACCGAACGATGTGAAAATAATAAGAGTGCACGTGCATTGCACTAAGCTGGAATCTGCGAGCATTCAATAAACAGGAGAAGACAAGGCAATATGGGCTCTTGGTTAAATCAACAATAATGCATATAAGAGCCACTTCAACAGTTTAATCATGGTCTTCTCCTATCGACCCCCAAAGAAAAGAAAAGAAATAAAACTATTTACACGGGAAAGCTCCCAATAAGCAAAAGAAGAACGGGAAATATTTTTGGGTTTTCTTTTAGTTATTACTACTACAGCAAGAAAAGTAAACTAACTAAAAGCTACACTAATTTTTTTTGGTTTTTCTTAAGGTTTATCAAACACACAAAAAGAAAGCAAGAAAAAGGAAAATAAACTAGCATGGATATTACAGTGAAAGAGTATGAGCACCGACAACAAGCAATGAGTGTGTGAACATGAATGTAATGTCGGTGAGAAATACGTACTCCCCCAAGCTTAGGCTTTTGGCCTAAGTTGGTTTATTGCCACGGATGGCGTGGAGGATATCCAAAGTTATAACCGGGGTCGTACTGAGATGAAGAAGACTCTGATTGCCACTGGTTGGCAATCATCTCTGGATCCCACTAGTAATTAGACTGTCGTGGAGGTTCGAATTGTGGTTCCGGCTCCGGCTCTGTGGCTGATGTAGGGTTCCGGTAGGCGTGAATGGCCGCCAGCGAAACGTGATACGGACCTGCAGATAAATCAAACAAGGAAGGAGCAGGCAAGGTAATAGTCTCAGGGTGATGTTTATCAAAGAACAATTTGTATTTAAGCGCCCCTTCCCTATTCTTAACAATAAAGCCATGTGCTACCATACTCTTGTAATCTAAATAAGCTGTGGGCAGCCATTTTTCTTCTTTTTCATAGTGCCTAATAGGTATGTTATAATATGCAGCAAGGCGTGAAGCATAGACACCTCCAAAGATGGGGCCCTTTGTACGGTTCAGACTTAACCGTTTGGCAATAATACCGCCCATACTAACAGTGTTATCACAGAATAAACCATGGAACAAAATAATAATATCAGGAACACTAAGGTTTCCATAGTTTCCACGACCAATTAAGCAACGACTAGCAAATATAGCAAAGTAGCGTAAAACAGGAAAATGTATGCTAGTGATTCTTGCATCGGAAACCTTCCTAGTTTCCCCTACAGTAATAGTGTCAATAAACCCATCCACATCTTTACGATGTGGTTCCTATAAACTACCCTCGAAAGGTATTTTGCAAACCTTGCAAAATTCATCTAGTGATATCTTCTTAACCACATCATATAAATGAAAATCTACTGAAGGAGGTGATTCCTTAGGATAATAGTAGAAGTGTTGCACAAAAGTATTGGTGAGTAAGAGATACTGTTCGCGTTGGTCGCGGAGGAAGTCGGTGAGGCCTGCATTCTCAGCCAATTCATAAAAAATCATCATAAATCCCGGCTGCTCTCAAGAAATCATTGGAAGGCCATTCACACGGCCGGACCTCCGCGGTGCGAGGCAAATTATATTTGGGCCTCTCTGCTTCTTCACTTTGCTTTTCCTTCGAGCTTCGGCTCGATGAGCCCCTCAAAAATCTCTTCATTATTTTCTGAAAATTTCTGAAATTTTTAGTAAATTCAAATAAAAGTGAACCAAGCTCAACAAAATTGATAGCAACTACTCCTACAAGTGCCTAGAGCCTATATCATGCATTAGAACTACTTGGAACCATATAAATTTGACATGCAAGCTCAACAACATGGTCACCTAGGCAGCACAAATTTGCAATGAATAAAGCACTAGAACAAAAACTAATTGGACCAATGGAGGAGTCACATACCAAGGAACAATCTCCCCAAGCAGTTTTGTGAGAGGTGCTTTGAGCAAGGAGATCGAAAATCTCAGCAAAATGAGCTAGAACTCGTGCTTGAGCTGGATGGTGATTTTTTTGGGAGGAAGAAGAAGTGTGTGGGTGCGGGAATAAGTGGAGGGGAGCTACCATGGGCCCACGAGGCAGGGGGCGCGCCCTGTAGGGGTGGGAGCTCCCTGGACCCTCGTGGCCAGGTGCTTGCTCCCCTGTTGTGTTCTGAGTGCCAGATATTCTCAAATATTCCAGAAAAAATCATATTCCATTTTCAGGGCATTTGAAGAACTTCTATTTTCGGGGTATTTTTATATTGCATGGATAATTCAGGAAACAGACAGGAAAATACTATTTTTACTTTATTTCAACTAAACAACATAAAGTAGAGAGAGGGTACAGAAGGTTGTGCCTTCTAGTTTCATCCATCTCATGCTCATCAGAAGGAATCCACTAACAAGGTTGATCAGGTCTTGTTAACAAACTCATTCCGACGAACATGGAACCGGAGAAATTCCGTGTGACACTATGTTACCTCAACGGGGATATGCACGGCCCCAATAATAAGAATATCATATTTCTTCTTGACAGTAGGAAGAGGAAATTCAAAACCTCCAAAAATAATCGATGGAATTTTTCCAATAGAATTAATACTGTGGACTTGAGGTTGTTTCCTTGGAAAGTGTGCCGTATGCTCATTACCATTAACATGAAAAGTGACATTTCCTTTGTTGCAATCAATGACAGCCCCTGCAGTATTCAAAAAAGGTCTTCCAAGAATAATAGACATACTATCGTCCTCGGGAATATCAAGAATAACAAAGTCCGTCAAAATAGTAACATTTGCAACCACAACAGGCACATCGTCACAATATAGCAGTTGATTTATTAGCCATTTGCAAAGATATTTCAGTAGGTGTCAACTTATTCAAGTCAAGTGCACGATATAAAGAGAGAGGCATAACACTAACACCGGCTCCAAGATCACATAAAGCAGTTTTAACATAGTTTCTTTTAATGGAGCATGGTATAGTTGGTACTCCTGGATCTCCAAGTTTCTTAGGTATTCCACCCTTAAACGTATAATTAGCAAGCATGGTGGAAATTTCAGCTTACGGTATCTTTCTTTTATTAGTGACAATTTCTTTCATATACTTAGCATAAGGATTCATTTTGAGCATATCACTCAAACGCATACACAAAAAGATAGGTCTAATCATTTCAGCAAAGCACTCAAAATGCTCATCATCCTTTTTCTTGGATGGTTTGGGAGGAAAAGGCATGGGTTTCTGAACCCATGGTTCTCTTTCCTTGCCGTGCTTCCTAGCAACAAAGTATCTCTTATCATAACGTTGATTCTTTGATTGTGGGTTATCAAGATCAACAGCAGGTTCAATTTCTACATCATTATCATTGCTAGGTTGAGCATCATCATGAACATTATCATTAACATTTTCATTAGGTTCATGTTCATTACCAGATTATGTTTCAGCATCAGAAATAGAAATATCATTTGGATTCTCAGGTGGTTCAGCAATAGGTTCACTAGAAGCATGCAAAGTCCTATCATTTTTCTTTTTCTTCTTTTTAGAAGGACTAGGTGCATCTATATTATTTCTCTGAGAATCTTGCTCAATTCTCTTAGGGTGGCCTTCAGGATACAAAGGTTCCTGAGTCATTTTACTAGTTCTAGTAGCCACTCTAACAGCATAATCATTATTCTTACTATTTAATTCATTGAGCAAATCATTTTGAGCTTTAAGTACTTGTTCCACTTGAGTGGTAACCATAGAAGCATGTTTACTAATGAGTTTAAGTTCACCTTTAACTCTAGACATATAATCACCCAAGTGTTCAAGCGTATCGGAATTGTATTTCAATTGTCTACCAAAATAAGCATTGAAGTTTTCTTGTTTGACAATAAAATTATCAAACTCTTCTAAGCATTGTCTAGCAGACTTATAGTGAGGAATATCACCTTCATCAAATCTATAGAGAGAATTTACCTTTACTACCTGTGTCGGGTTATCAAGACCATGTGTTTCTTCAATAGGTGAAGGATTAAGATCATATGTTTCTTCAACAGGCGGTAAATTAAGACCATGTATTTCTTCAATAGGAGGTAAATTCTTAACAGCTTCAGCTTTAATACCTTTTTCTTTCGTAGATTTCTTTGCCTCTTACATATCTTCAGGACTGAGAAATAGAACACCTCTCTTCTTAGGAGTTGGTTTAGGAATAGGCTCAGGAGTTGGCTCAGGAAGTGTCCAATTATTTTCATTTGTCAACATATTATTCAATAGAATTTCAGCTTCGTCCGGTGTTCTTTCCCTGAAAACAGAACCAGCACAACTATCCAGGTAATCTCTGGAAGCATCGGTTAGTCCATTATAACAGATATCAAGTATTTCATTTTTCTTAAGAGGATGATCAGGCAAAGCATTAAGTAATTGGAGAATCCTCCCCCAAGCTTGTGGGAGACTCTCTTCTTCAATTTGCACAAAGTTGTATATATCCCTTAAAGCAGCTTGTTTCTTATGAGCAGGGAAATATTTAGCAGAGAAGTAATAAATCATATCCTGGGGACTACGCACACAACCAGGATCAAGAGAATTAAACCATATCTTAGCATCACCCTTTAATGAGAACGGAAATATTTTAAGGATATAAAGGTAGCGAGTTCTCTCATCATTAGTGAATAGGGTGGCTATGTCATTCAATTTAGTAAGATGTGCCACAACGGTTTCAAATTCATAGCCATGAAAAGGATCAGATTCAACCAAAGTAATTATATCAGGATCAACAGAGAATTCATAATCCTTATCAGTAACACAGATAGGTGAAGTAGCAAAAGCAGGGTCATGTTTCATTCTAGCATTAAGAGATTGCTGCTTCCATTTAGCTAATAACTTCTTAAGATCACTTCTATCATTGCAAGCAAGAATGGCTCTAGCAGATTCTTCATCCAGAACATAACCCTCAGGCACAACAGGTAATTCATATTTATTAGGGGGAGAGTCTTCATCATCACTATCTTCAGTATTATCAGTTTCAATAATTTCATTCTCTCTAGCCCTAGCAAGTTGTTCATCAAGAAATTCACCAAGTGGCACAGTAGTATCAAGCATAGAAGTAGTTTCATCATAAGTATCATGCATAGTAGAAGTGGCATCATCAATAACATGCGACATATCAGAATTAATAGCAGAAGTAGGTTTAGGTGTCGCAAGCTTACTCAAAACAAAAGGTGAATCAAGTGCAGAGCTAGATGGCAGTTCCTTACCTCCCCTCGTAGTTGAGGGATAAATTTTTTTTTTGCGTCTTTCAAGTTCTTCATAGTGACCAACAGATATAAATCCCAAGTGACTCAAAGAATACAGCTATGCTCCCCGGCAACGGCGCCAGAAAATAGTCATGACAACCCACAAGTATAGGGGATCGCAACAGTTTTCGAGGGTAGAGTATTCAACCCAAATTTATTGATTCGACACGAGGGGATCCAAAGAATATTCTCAAGTATTAGCAGCTGAGTTGTCAATTCAACCACACCTGGATAACTTAATATCTGCAGCAAAGTATTTAGTAGTAAAGTAGTATGGAAGTAACGGTAACAGTAGCAAAAGTAATATTTTGGGGTTTTGTAGTGATTGTAACAGTAGCAACGGAAAAGTAAATAAGCGAAGAACAATATATGAAAAGCTCGTAGGAACTGAAGAATTATGCCGGATGCGGTTCATCATGTAATAGTCATAACATAGGGTGACACAGAACTAGCTCCAATTCATCAATGTAATGTAGGCATGTATTCCGAATATAGCCATACGTGCTTATGGAAAAGAACTTGCATGACATCTTTTGTCCCACCCTCCCGTGGCAGCGGGGTCCTAGCGGAAACTAAGGGATATTAAGGCCTCCTTTTAATAGAGTACCGGACCAAAGCATTAACACTTAGTGAATACATGAACTCCTCAAACTATGGTCATCACCGGGAGTGGTCCCGATTATTGTCACTTCGGGGTTGCCGGATCATAACACATAGTAGGTGACTATAGACTTGCAAGATAGGATCAAGAACTCACATATATTCATGAAAACATAATAGGTTCAGATCTGAAATCATGGCACTCGGGCCCTAGTACAAGCATTAAGCATAGCAAAGTCATAGCAACATCAATCTCAGCCATAGTGGATACCAGGGATCAAACCCTAACAAAACTAACTCGATTACATGATAAATCTCATCCAACCCATCACCGTCCAGCAAGCCTACGATGGAATTACTCACGCACGGCGGTGAGCATCATGAAATTGGTGATGGAGGATAGTTGATGATGACGATGGCGAGGGATTCCCCTCTCCGGAGCCCCGAACGGACTCTAGATCAGCCCTCCCGAGAGAGTTTAGGGCTTGGCGGCGGCTCCGTATCGTAAAACGCGATGAATCCTTCTCTCTAATTTTTTCTCCCCGAACACGAATATATGGAGTTGGAGTTGAGGTCGGTGGAGCGTCAGGGGGCCCACGAGGCAGGGGGGCGCGCCTAGGGGGGCAAGCGCGCCCCCCACCCTCGTGGACAGGTGGAGGCTCCCCTGACGTGGATTCTTCTTCCAGTATTTTTAATATTTTCCAAAAATAAGTTCCGTGGAGTTTCAGGTCATTCTGAGAACTTTTGTTTCTGCACATAAATAACACCATGGCAATTCTGCTGAAAACAGCGTCAGTCCGGGTTAGTTCCATTCAAATCATCCAAGTTAGAGTCCAAAACAAGGGCAAAAGTGTTTGGAAAAGTAGATACGACGGAGACGTATCAATAGACACACCTCCGTCAACTAAATGCGAAACGGGGCCACCTACCTGGCCAGCATCCTTAGCTCTTCCTATTAGGATTGTCAACATGTCGACCACTATGTTGAACAGGATAGGTGACATCGGATCTCCTTGACTCAGACCCTTGTGTGTCTGGAAGTAATGACCTATGTCATCATTCACATTGATTCCAACACTCCCTTTTTGCGTGAAAGAATCTACCTGGTTTCTCCAGGACTGATCGAAACGTTTCATACGCAAGGCCTGTTGAAGAAATGGCCATTTTACCTTATCGTACGCTTTCTCAAATCCACTTTGAAAACTACCCCATCTAATTTTGCCGTGTGGATTTCATGGACCGTTTCATGTAGGACCACAACCCCTTCTAGGATGTTTCTGTCCGGCATGAAAACAGTTTGAGATAGCTGTACCACAGAATGCACAATCTGCGTAAACCTATTAGTCCCAACCTTGGTGAAAATTTTAAAAGCTGACATTAAGAAGACAGATCGGCCTGAACTGCTCAATTCGCACGACCTCTGTTTTCATAGGAAGCAAAGTAATCGTTCCAAAATTCAAGTGAAACAGCTGCAGCTGTCCAGAGAATAGATCATGGAACATCCGCAGCAAGTCACCCTTAATGATGTGCCAGCACTTTTTATAAAACTCCACCGGAAAACCATCCGTCCCTGGAGCTTTATTATTCTTCATTTGTGAAATTGCTTCAAACACCTCTTTCTCCGAAAATGGGGCGGTCAAAATATCATTCTCAACCGCAGCCAGTTGAGGGACATCCTCAACCCTCGACTCATCCAAGGATACGAAATTATCCTCAGGGGGCCCAAACAGCTGCTTATAGTAATTGGTGATGTATAATTTTAGGTTCTTCTGTCCTAAAATCGTCCCCTCATCTTGCTCAAGCTGAAATATTCTCTTCTTTCGATGCTTTCCATTCACAATCATATGGAAGAATTGAGTGTTATCACGATTTTGCGAACTTTAGCTTGCAGTGACCACTTCAATTCCTCCTCTCGAAGCAGTTCTTTCAGTCTCATTTCCGCCTCCACTTTAGATTCCAGCTCCCTAGTATCCAGAATGGAGGACTCGGCTTTTAAATATAGGGATTGAGTAAGTAGAAGGAGCCTTTCCTTTTCAACCTTATATATCCCACTCAAATGTTTGGCCCATCCACGTAAGAACCTTCTTAGGTGCCTTATCTTATTCTGCCATCTTTCAACATTCGACCTCCCTCCTGAATCTTTAGCCCGTTCTCTTGCTATGAGATCCAGGAACCCTTCTCTTTCAAACCACGCTAATTCGAAAGAAAATGTGTTTTTATTCCCCACATGTGTTGCCTCTCCAGAGTCAACCAGCAAAGGGGTATGATCGGAGATCGCGCGCGATAATGCTTGGACTGTTACCAGGGGAAACTGCTGCTCCCATTCGACGCTAGCGAGGACACGATCCAGCTTCTCAAACGTCGGGTTTGGCAACGTATTAGCCCAAGTGAATTTTCTACCAGAAAGCTCGACCTCTCTAAGATCCAAGCTTTCAATGATAGTATTAAACATAAACGACCATCTGCCGTCAAAGTTATCATTGTTCTTTTCCTCCCTTCTTAGAATAATGTTAAAATCGTCCCCAACTAGAATTGGGAGCTGCTCGCTACCGCAAATACGGATAAGATCAACCAAAAAATCTGGTTTGAGTTTAGGTTGCGTGGCGCCATACACCGCCACCAATGCCCAATTAAACCCATCGGCCTTCAATCTGACCTGAAACTTCAGTAAAATTCCACGGGATCTTCCTCTTGGAGGTAGGCAATGCCAATCGAAATCAACACTTCTCGATAAAGTACTAAGAAACTGGGGGTAAAATTGTCCCTTCCTATAGAAGCATCCGCTAGAAACCTTCTTTTAGCCAAGTCTGTAAGACCTCTGCTATTCCAAAAGATTCCTCTCATATTTCATCATGAAACTTTTAGTGGTACGGATCCTAGCACTTCTACGCACAGCTGAAGCTGGATAAATCTTTCGTTTCCACTTGCGTTTAGGCTTGTTTTGGTCCTCCACCCGGTCCTCACAACCGAGCTAGAGAACGAGTTCAGAGAGCCGCCGCTGCAGGCCGGTGTAACCTATCATTGTTGATGACAATGGCACGTTGCGGTCCAAGGAGAACCTTCAGCTCAAGGTGTGAGATGCGTCTGCGTTTTCTAGGAATTGACCCCATGGACAAGATCAGGTGGTCTACAACTCTCATTTAACTACTCTTATCTTGGTTGATCTTTTCCACCGCAAAATTACCGACAAAGCAAGAAGGTGATTTTGATGTGAAAACAACAAACAGAAGGAATAATACTCCTATATATTAGAAGGAGCAACATATGTGTTTAGGAGCTCCGAAAGAAATTAGAGTGGAATTTTATTTCATAAAATTAAGAATGAAAATATGTACTTATATATCTATTTAGAGTTTACACGATCATTCTTCCACCCAAAGTGCCTTCACTTTGTAATCTGTGTGTATTGATTTACATATAACATGTTTTTTTAATCTGATCAAACATATACCCTTTCTTTAATGAACTAATGCTTATTATTCATGTGAAATCAAATCAAAGTTAATGATAGCATTGACTTCATATTTTTTTCTGTTGTTTCCTGAAGATGAACCTGAGCTGCAGCTTACTGAATCGGATGAAAAGAAGGCCACTCCGGCTGAGGTACAATGTTGTGGCTGTTTGAGACTCATGTGGTTGAAGGAGGACCAGTGAGGAGGAGAAGGATTCTGAGTTGTAAGTAGCAACACTCAACATGACACCCCCCCCCCCCCCCCCCCCTTGTTGATTTGAATGTATTAATTATATTACCTTTCCAGTAAGTAAAGAGGTCTTGGCATTACCGTATGGCTGGTGGCTTGGCGCCAAAAAACAGGACAAGAAGATTGATCTGAAACAAGATAGGACGGTTGGACACTTACAAGGATGCATACATTGCTCTCTGCTAGAAAAATTGTGCAAAACATGTAGCACCAAGCGAGTAATAGAAGAACAGGTAGTAGCAAGCTAAAACTACTACTGAACAGGTAGTAGCAACCTAAGAAGAAAACTGTAGAACAAGCCGTAGCAACCACTACAGTACATACCAAGTAGTAGCAAGCACTACAGTACATACTGTAGCAAGCGAAAAACTGTACAATAAATATTACTGAACATGGCTTTCTCTCCGGGAGAGGGAAGTAAAAAGAGGAATCATCTACATGATCAAGAGACTTTGGTGAAGGTGTAGGACTGATTTCATTATAATTAGTTCAGCCACATGCCTAAGCACTCTAGCCTGGGTCTGTATGTGCCAATCATGAGCAACCTGATATAACTATAATTTTACTGTGAGATTGGCAATTGTATTTTCAGTATCAATCGAGTATATTTAAGCACTTACAATAATGGAAGATTAGTTACTGAATACTAGCATGCTAGGTTTATACTAGCAGGCCTCTAGCTTTGTTTGTTTGTTCTTTGTAGGTGAGACCCCTGATTTTGCTGATCGTTGTCAAGATATTTGCCAAGGAATGTGTCCTGTCGTGGCTTCCCAAGGTTTTCCTCACCTTTGTTTTTGCTAGAAAAATTTGAGGTGAAGCTAAAGTGGCTGTTTCTCTCCTTCCCATGCATTGTCCTTTGGTCCTGTGGTCGTGTGCATGCCCACCGGCACCGCTCATATTGATACAACTCACACCAGTGCAGCATCGAGCAACACGGCCAGGAACACCTCGATAGTGTAGCAGCAACCACCACGCCGGACATGCCCGTACTCGGCAGCTGATTTCTGCACCGAGGCTTCTTCTGGTGGGCCTACAATAAGGTATGTTAGCAATTTTTCTTGCTTTTCATAGATTGGCTTCTAACTGAAGTGAACAGCATACGTGGATAGTCTTGCAGATGAGCTAATTAGTCTGTAACTCGCTGCTGTAGTTTTCGTTAGTTAACAAGTATTGTCGGTCATTGTTGGAATCAAGTAGTGCCACCTTGAAAATAAAACTACATTAATAAGTACTTTTGTTCCGTTGTTAATGATCATGGTAACAGATGTTACAAAGGAATCTGAAGGTAACCCATGTACTGGAAAAAGAAACTTGGAAGACCAGCTAGAAAATCTGGATATTTTCACTTATGTGGTAATTAACCTTTTACACAAGTTAGGTGTGGCGTTAGAGCATTTTGTTTGTATGTTTGTTAACGTATCGATCAGACTTTGATTGAGACCGATATTTATGTGTGTTGCTGGCCAACTGTAGAAACTAAAATTAGAGACATAATTCACTTAATAAGTAACAACTTCCGGTTGATGTTTAACAGTCTCAGCTACGTCATTCCAGATTGATGTTAAAGTAATGAAGTGTATGACTCTTTGTATATTATATGTGTCCCCTTTATCTCTGAGACCCATGCATATTCATGGCGTAAGTTGTCTCCAATAGATGGCATCAGTCGCAACCAGAGTAAACTAGGTATGCATGGTGTATAACATAGCAAGCAGAACAGAGAGAGCTTACATGCTAATGTTCAGAAATTATATGCAGCAGCAGCTTCGCTATAAGAACATAAGCCAATAATGAAAAAAATGAAGTCTGAAGGAATCCTTATGATTTAGAACAAATTACTACAACACATAGCCTGTTGGCATAATATGTCAGCACAGTTTGTTGGTAAATGATTTCTCCGTGCAATTGGGGTTACCTTAGCATTTTATGATATTTTTATTACTCTGGGTTGTCTATGTACAGTATTTTTTTTGGCTATGGGCCATGGTAGTGTACAAAACGATATGTTGAACCCAATAAATGAAAATCTATTACTTGAGTGATTATTTGTAGATAAATCAGCAACTTTTTGTCTACAAAATGAATTAAAACTGCATGTACTAAGATAATTTCATCTATCAGTACCACATTTTGGAGCTTACAAGTGGCATGATGATGGTGTAATATATATTTTGTTTACTATGCTTTAGATTTTTGTGAATGGAGCATTGTTAAATGCTCCATTGCCTAGCGTTGTTGTTTCATGTTGTTGTTACACTAGGGTCAATTTTGCTGCAATTTGTGTCTGTTCATTCAGAGGAAGCAATTGATTGATAGAGATTCATAGGAAGATAATGAAATGTAGGTGTTTTGTATGGTTCCTACTGATTGTCCAATTCTTTCTCTTTGCATTTTCAAACGACAAAGTGCATTTTTGTTTTGCAGCTTGCTGATCATTCTTATCAGACAAGTTGGCTTCTCATAAGATTACCATTAACCTTTTGTCTCTATAAGTCGAAGCATGGAGTGTATTCGGAGTCCAAAAGAGGTATTGAGCAGTTACTTGCAACGGCAAGATCGTGCCGGCTGGAAGTCCTATTTCAATTTTTGGTTATCCAGTAGCTTGCTCACTTGCTCGCTAAGCTCTGGCTGTTTGAACTAGCATTTCCATAATACGGATAATTACATAAGAATATGAATGGTTGTCCTTGTGATTCCAATAAGGGGCTATTCTTGAAAAGACTGAGTTGAACACAGTCAAGTGTACTTCTCAGTATGGATAGAAAATCCATGAATCCAGGTTATCCTCTACGTAGAATAATCCATTTGCTGCCAATGATATTCCACATTAACTTATGCAGAGAGATAGAGAAAGAACGTGTAAGAAGTTGTTAAATGCTCAGTCCCATATACTTATACTTATTTTAGAAAAAAGAACAATAACGGTGTTGGGTTTGAATTACTCCAGATTATATCTGCTACACCTCGCCGCCGCCGCCGTTATGTTTGTTGTGTGAGTCGTGCTGCGGTGTTGGGCTTGTTGTGCTGTGCCCACAGCTGAACCTGGGTCTCGTCTGAGTGTGTGTATTTGTTTGTCAGACTTGCTTGCGGTGGCTCTGTGTGTTGGGCGTGTGTCTAGTCTTGGAACCTTGTTACTTTATGCTCGGTGGTGCTTTATTTATAAAGCGGGGCGAAAGCCTTTTTCGGTAATAGCTTTAGTTAATACTCTTAGTTTTTGTTGAATGTACCATGCAGAATTTTCAATTACTACCCTTTTCAATTGGATGTGCTTTCTTTTTCGTGATGCAAGGGATACAAATAGTGTCTGCAACAAGCTCAACCTCTATACCACTACCATCCCTTCTCTTTCTTTACAATTAAAAACAATGCACATGTACGCACGTGCTCAAGGCACGCCGCGCCTTCTGCCTGCTAGTTAACGTTAAAAATTGCAGACGATGGGACTCGCACTTGTGATGACGCGCCGGCAAAACGACCGAGCTACCACGCCATTACATTTCTTATTTACAGTAGCGATATGTAGCTGAATTTCTTGTGCAGGTGCACGTTCGTGGCTTTTAAATGGGCTGCAGTCAGTGTCCTATTTTGCGCATGTTAGGTTTTCAAAAAAAAAGTTTGTAAATTATAATCACAGAAAAAAGTTAAATTTTGAATATTAGTGTGTTATAAATATTATACATA
This sequence comes from Aegilops tauschii subsp. strangulata, assembly GCF_002575655.3. NCBI lineage: Eukaryota > Viridiplantae > Streptophyta > Magnoliopsida > Poales > Poaceae > Aegilops > Aegilops tauschii. Next base: position 468,312,498 of record NC_053035.3, read on the forward strand.
CAAGTAAAATAACTTATATAAAAATATCTATGTAATTTTTAAAAATATTCACTTACTTACATGCTGATTATATTTAAAATAGTTAGTAATTACAAAACTATTATTTTTTTAGTAAATGTAAAAAAAATACACCTCATGTATTATATTTAAATTATACAAAGTTATTAATACAAATATTTTTATTAATATTCACTTGTCGCATATTTTCTTAATTTCTATATAACTAAAATATAGTCACATGTAATTATTTATAGGGAATTTAAATGTTAAATAATTATGAATATTTTTAAATTATACAAAACATTCTTAAGCAACAAACTTATGAATTTGAAAGATGTGCATATAATTATTCAAATGTTTGTATAATTAAAATAATTTAAATACAATTTTAAATAAGATTTATTATTTTAAATTATACAAACATTTCAATAATCAGTTATACTAAATATTTTATTATATTATTTGTTTCAAAAATAATGTGTCATTCATTTTTAACATTACTTGCACATTTTACTAAATATATTTTATATATGTATGATAGTTTTGTATAATAGTTTTGTAATCTATTTTCAAAAATAGTTTTGTAATTGCAAATGTTTGAACTTTATTTCTATTACTACCATTATAATTTAGTGATTATTACAAATACTAAAAATATATAAAAAGCTAGTATGTACAACATGGGCCGCATAAACTGCCGCCCATTTATACCATACGAGCATATGCCTTTTGAATATATAACCACATTATTCATTTTGACCATGTAAACGTGATTGGTTTAGAGGTACCGTCGGTGTTTTGCTAGCGCGGCGACACAAGTTTGAGTCCTGTTGGAGACAATTTTTATCGTTTATTTTCCAATTATTCTGACACGTGGGTGCCACTTGTTATAGAGACGTATATATAGCAAGCCAGATGTTCGAAGTGGATCCCACACCATGTGTGCATGGTAATCAAACTACATTGCCATGTCAACGAATTGTATGTCTACGGATAAGATTATCACTGTATTTACACGCTCGTGCCAAGTTTTAGAGCCAGTTCGGCGTATTTTTCAAGTTCAGGCACTAAAGTGAACATCGGTGGCAAGTTTAAGCGCCACTAATGATATTACCTCCGAAGAAATCAATATGCTGAAGAATCACTCTTTTGTGAGGAAGATTGGAAGAATGATGCTTAGACCATATTCCCGATCCTTTGTAATCTGACAATGTAGACAATAATCTGCTTAGACCATATTCCTGCTTAGTGAATAAATATCCATTACTACTCCCACATTATGTCTTTGCTTCTCTTTTTGATGGGGTGCATTTGCCTGGAACTGGAGCTTACAACAATTCATGGCCAAAATGAAACAATTTGCTTATGGCAATTCATGGTCAAAATCAAAGAATTATGGAGCTTGTCACAGTAATATTCTGCCATTTGAAGTGAATGCTTAGAGATCACCACTATTCATGGTCAAAATCAAACAATTTTTTAGCTCGGGAGTACACGAAATTTCAGTACATTGACTAATCATTGATCCTGGGACTTGTGGAGTACTTATGCTTTGTCTGAAAATTTTGACAGGAACACATCACCATGAAACAAACATCTGCAGGTACGTATAGTATACAACACACAATTTCAGTAAATTAACTTGATTTTGAAACAACATACAAACCTCCTGGTCGCGCAACAGCTTGTTACAGTAAATTAACTGAATTTTGAAATAGCTGTAGGTACATACAATATACAACACACAAACGGCTGCAAGAACAATTACCAACGGCGGCGATTCCTCTAGCGGCAGGGAAGCAGCAGCGGCGCGCGGTGGCCCTTGATCGGGCGCGCAATCGTCTCACCGCTAGGAGCAGTGGATCAGAGAGGGAGAGAGTGGGGCGGCGGCCGGGGACTTGCCCAAATCCCGAACCGGAGTGGGTGGCCGAGGCAGGCGCGAGGAAGCGGTCGGGGATAAGATCAGGGCGATGAGGAGGAGGTGCCCATCAGCCGTGGAGGAGCCGCCCGTCGAGGTGGTCGCCGCGGAGGAGCAGAAGCCGCGGGTGGGCGGTGGTGCAGGTTGACCTTCATATCATGTTGGGCCCTACGACGGCTGCCGATGGTGTCTGGGGCTGGTTCCTGTCGCAGACGATGAGGGAAGGAGGAACTAAGCCTAGGACAAGTTTTTCTGGATGGAAGGAGTATTTGTGTGAAGTGTTACTCGCAATGGGCGACCCTAGCCCTGCACCCTTCCACCAGCCCCCACCGGTGGCGGCCACCCTTTCGACGCCTCCTGTGACCAAAGCCATGGCGAACGCATACAAAATGGAGTCCATGCGGGAGCGGAAGCTTGCGCTCCAGCAGAACGTAGGTCAATTATATTTTAATGTTCGTTGAGGATGCTTCTTTGCACTGATGTGGCGTGACCGTGTGAAGTCAGTACCTGCATTTTGAAACCTTTGGGGCATTGCTTTTCTGTTGTAGGATTCTGAAACCGTGTTGTGCTGTGAGCGGATAGCGGCACTTCTGACAGAGGGAGCTAATCAGAGTTGAGGGGGCGAAGAAGATAAGTTATCCATGAACTCTGAGAAATCTTTGATATTTAAGCATAATAATTAAGGGTACACTTAAGAACTTTTCTAGACTAGGGGGCGGGAGCAATGGTCCCCTTTGGCCCCATGAAGCTTCGCCACTGGATGCGGCTGTATGAGCACTTCAATTTTTACCAGGTGATGCGGCTGGAGGGACTGCGCCGCCTAACTCCAGAGCTCTCTCCAAGCGAAGCACCACCCAACCAGGACAATGTCACTTCTACGTCGGCCCCTAGAGGCGGCTGCACGTGATCGACGCGGCATCGTTCGATCGCAATATGTTGGCTAGCAACACACTTCTCGCCCGGAGATTGAAGTGAGCTTGCCGGAGCCGGTGAAGGCAGGGAGAAATCCGAGTGTGCAGATCGATGTGTCGCTGCCAAAATGTTTGCGAGTCTGGGGGAGCTTGGTTGTGCGGTAACTTTGATCAGACATGTTATTAACACTTACGTTAAGAGTGTGTCGTAAATATAGTTGTACTGATAAGTAGTGCAGCACTCATATTATTAGATTTTTTGAGAAGTTAAACATTACAAACTTTGATCAAATTTGTAGAGAAAAACATATACATCTAGAATACCAAATACATATTATTAGATACTCCCTCCGTAAACTAATGTAAGAGCGTTTAGATCACTATTTTAATGATTTAAACACTCTTATATTAGTTTACAGAGGGAGTACATCATAAGACATGTTTTCATATTAGGTACATTTTGTATCGTATATATACATAGTTTTATCTACACTAGTAGAAAAAGGGGCTTTTACCCCGGTTGGTAAGGGCCTTTTGTCCCGGTTTTCGAACCGGGACTAAAGGGTCGTTACTAAAGCCCTAACCCTTTAGTCCCGGTTCTTACACGAACCGGGACAGAAGGTCCTCCACGTGGCCGCTACTGCCAGCCCAGGCAGGGGGGGCCTTTGGTCCCGGTTGGTGCCACCAACCGGGACCAATAGGCAGGGCCTTTTGTTCCGGTTGGTGTCATCAACCGGGACCAATAGGCATCCACGCGTCAGCATTTCAGGGGCTGGGGTTTTTGTTTTTTTTTTGAAAGGGGGGGGGGGGGGGTTGGGGGGTTTTGGGGGGTTAATTTAGGTGTTTCATATATTGTGTTAGCTAGCTAATTAATAGAGAGAAGTGTCCTCTCTTATCTCCGTGCTTGGTCGACGCTACGTACTATATACGTATGGAGAGGAGTAGACACGCTAGCTAGTAAGCAAATGAAGGAAACAGAAGATCGTCATGAACATATGCATACAGAGAGAAGTGATATCGACCACCTCTCCTTCTCCGAGAGATTGGTCGAACAACAAGTTCTCGTATATCTATCTGACACTACCGGCTACATATATACAATAATTATCTCTTACAATATAATCTCCTAATTAAATTGTAAGAACACAGGGTCCACATAGTATTCTCCATTTTCAGCGATCACGTGGTCAAGGAAGAATGCCGCCAATTCCTCTTGAATTGCTCGCATACGATCTGGTGCTAGGAGTTCATCCCGCATCCGAAAAATCTAATTTGAAGAAGGGGGTCAATACATATATATATGAATAAATGAAACTCGACACATATGATGGTAATAAAATAAAATTGTGAATATTATTGCTTACGCACTTCATATTGTTCGTCAGAGTAGCCCCGCTCACAGGTCGTGTGGCGGATAGACTCGCAAACGTAGTATCCACAGAAATCATTCCCTTGTTCCTGCCACAACCACTTTACAAGAAATAGAGGTCAATCTAACTGATAAGCAAGCATGCTAAATGGTATTGATGAAACTAGCGCTTGAATCACTAGGAGATGTGCGGAACATGCTACTATAGTACTTACTTTCGGGTGTCTAAATTGCAGCTTCTTCGGCAGTCCCGGAGCTTTTGTGGTGAATTTTCTCCAAACCCTGCCAGACAAAGAAAACAATTACTTGATATCAGGAAATGAACAGAGTTGCTGATATGGTGGATAATGATCGATTTAACTTACTTCTCGAGCATTTGAGTCATGTCCGCATAGTCCTGGGGATCTTTTCGTCTCGAGTCTAAGACGGTTACTACTCCCTGCTCAAGCTTAATCTCTAGGAGAATATAGTGGAAGATGCGCATGCATGCATAAGTCATCAATTACATTACCATAACCTGGACTAATAAGGGAAACCGAATATGCACAAGACAGTAACACTCACTTGAAGTTGTAAGGAAAGAGTATTATATCTTTGTTTTGATTTAATACCAACAATCGTAGCAAGTTGGCCTCGGCTTCTTTGGCATGTTTTTCAACCGTATATGCATCTATGAGATTTGTGTTAATGAACCCAATATCACCGATTTGTCTTTTCTTCAATTCGGCGATCTTCAATCTGCATAATATAGTGAGGATAATTATAAATACATGCAATGAAAGAGCTGACCTATATAGAGAGACTTAATGACAGAAGTAGTACTACTTACAGACAGTAGCAAGTGATCGTTGATTTATCGAGGGCCTTTTGATTGAAAAACTGGAAGAACTCCTCAAATGGAACATTCAGCAGTTCAATTCCAACGAGGTCATGCTCCGGTTTAACTCTCAGCGTCAAAGTATTCATCCCATCAGACTCTCTGCAGGTTTTCATGTACCAATCATGTAATCTTCGCATCATCGTTGTTAGAGATGTTTCATCTTTGACGAGAGGCTTCCCGTAATGGTATTTGTGTTCGTCCACCTCCATGATTTCATAATGTACATCGTCGGGCAGGTAATCTCCAAGATTGCTATAACCGGCCACCATCCTCGGATCATTAGCGACGATGTCTTTAGACACCTTGAGCGGGGGGCACGATTGGTTCGCTTGTTCGCCGAGCTGGGCAATTTTTTTCCCAATGAAGTCATTCTTTTAACCTTTGATCACTGACAGTACTTCCCGACCGCTCCGCTTCGACATATGTCTTTGCAATAATGCACTCATAGTTGCCTTTCGGCGGAGACTTTGGTGGTTTTGTCAGGGCATTCAGAGTGCGCTTCGCTTTCACCGGATCTACCTTCTCCTCCGGAGGTGGATGTTTCTTTGCTTTCACCCCTTCAAAGAAGTTCTTCACTTTGGCTCGCACGATCTTCGCGTTCTCCTCCTCGGTCCTCTCGTATGGTAACTTCTCTGGAGTCTTCGGAGAAGGACCGAATCTGTATTGCCTCCCGCCTCTGGCAGCTGTACTTCTAGACGCCGGCAGAGCAGATGGAGCGGTTGCGGCTGTCTTCTTTCCTTGCTTACGAGGCGGAGGAGAAGGACTACGACGCGCCGGAGCAGCCGGAGCGGCGGTGGGTCTCTTCCGCCCTTGCTGACGAGGCGGAGAAGGAGGAGGTTGGCTGCTCTGGCACGCCGGCGCAGGCGGAGAAGGAGGCGGAGTGCCGCCACGCGCTGGAGAAGGAGGCTGAGTGCCCTGATCACTCACCGGAGGAGGAGGCGGAGGAGGAGGTGGAGTGCCGCCACGCGCCGGAGAAGGAGGCTGAGCGCCCTGATCACTCGCCGGAGGAGGAGGCGGCGGCGGAGTGCCCTTACTCGCCGGAGGCGTCCAGTTCGGAAGGTTAATGAGCTCCTTCCGCCATAGGCACGGAGTCTTCAGAGCTAAACCCAGCCGAGTCTCCCCTTCACTGGTAGGGTGGTCAAGCTGGAGGTCCTCAAATCCCTCCGTTATTTCATCCACCATCACCCTAGCATATCCTTCTGGAATCGGCCGACAGTGGTAGGTTGCGCCGGGTTCAGGAGGTAAAACAGTGCCAACAGCCGCCTTGACTTTGAAGTTCTGCCATTGCGCCATAAGGTGGCAATGTTGAGACTCCGTGATAGCATCCACGGGGTAGCTAGCAGGAGCCGTCAAGACATGCTCCGGCTGAAGCAGCTCGGTGGAAGCCATGCTGCTTCTCCGCTGAGATGGCGGGGTAGTTTCGGCATGTCAATTGCCGTCTCGTTCCTCTAGCGCTTGAACCCTTTCGTGCAGCTTCTGAATTTGGGTCTGCTCCATTTTTTTCCCTCCTCTCCTGGCTTTTGTAACCGCCTGCGTCCGGAAAACCAGCCTTCCATGGAACGGAGCCTGGCGTGCCTCGTGTCCGTCCAGGGTGCTCAGGATTCCCGAGGGCCATTGTGAGCTCGTCGTTCTCTCTGTCTGGAACGAACGTCCCTTCCTGCGCTGCATCGATATATTGCTGAATCTTCTTGACTGGTATTCTCAAAAGCTCGTTCGTCCAAACGCACCTCCCTGATACAGGGTCCAAGGTTCCGCCAGCCCCGAAGAACCAAGTCCGGCAACGGTCTGTCCAGTTCATTGTCTGTGGTTCGATCCTTTTTTCAAGCAGATCATTCTCAGCCTTGGCCCACTTAGGCCGGGCTTTGAGGTAGCCACCTGACCCCGTGCAATGGTGAAGCTTCTTCTTCGCAGCATTCTTCTTGTTTGTCGCTGACATCTTCTTACTCTTTTCCGGTGTCTTGTGGGCCACAAATGCGGGCCAGTGATCTCTGATCTTCTCATACCGGCCAATGAATTCTGGTGTCTCTTCTTTGTCGACAAACATTTTCAACTCATTCTTCCACCTCCTGAATAGGTCTGCCATCATTAACTGGCTTCTCCGGATCCTCCTCTGGCGGTAGGGTGAAATTTGCCTTCAGCTCAGTCCAAAGATCAGCTTTCTGCATATCATTGACATAAGACACCTCAGGGTCTTCCTTCTTAGGCTTATACCATTGGTGGATGCTGATCGGGATCTTGTCCCTAACTAGAACCCCGCACTGAGCAGCAAATGCATCCTTTGTCCGGATGGGTCCAATCGGTTGGCCGTCGCGCGCGATTGCTGTGATCTCAAACCTTTCATCCGAGCGCAACTTTCTCTTCGGGCCTCGTCTCTTTACCGAAGTTGTGCTCGATCCGGAGGGCTAGAAAAAATAAGAAAGACGAGTGTTAATTAATATGTGTACATACCAAAACAATGAATGCATCAATTAGCTAGTCAGCACAGGCTTAACTAATATATTTACCTGGCCGGACTCTGTTCGGTCACCGGAGCCGTCACCACGGGCTCCTTCTTGCACCAGCATTGGGTCACCGGAGCCATCATAATCATGTATTTCCTCCTCCACTCTTCGATCACCGTAGCCTGCTTCTTCACCCTGTTCTTCCAGACCATCATTGTCGTTAAGATACGACAAGATATCACCTCCGGCTAAGATTATGTCCCCCAACACCTCTTCTGCTTGCTCGTCTCGTCCGTGCTCCATTGTTTCTGCAAATATTACAACATGGCAATTATTACACAAACATGACAGCAGGTGGATATATTAGTCCAAACGTAGACCTAGCTTATTCCGGGTTTGGGGTGGCCTCGGCAACGCTTCAAGGGTAGGGGCGCGGCGGGAGGGGGTAGGAGACCGACATCATTTTTTTTCTAGGGTTTGGGTGTCCTCGAGAGTTTTGGTCGAGCGAGAGGGCCGGGGGGTGCTCCCGTGGTATAAGTTAGGGGGTATAAATATCGACCGTCCATCATGTCGAAATTATCTGGGAGGGAGTTATATATATCGACAACGACGACATACATACATGGGAAAATAATGTTATCAGGGATGGGGTATATCGACCCCCCCCCCACGTGTTGAAGTTATCGGGAGGGGGTTATATCGACAACGACGACATACGTACATGGGAAAATAATATTATCGGGGAGGGGGTATATCGACCCCCCTCGTGTTGAAGTTATCGGGAGAGGGGTATATCGGCGACGACAGACCCGATAAAACATAAGAAAACGAAGAAGAAACAAAAAGGGGAGAAGAAGAAAGGAATAGAGGAGAAGATCGAAGAAAAAAAATAAGAAAAAAAAAGAGGAGAAGAAGAAAGGAATAGAGGAGAGAAGAAGAAAAAATAGAAAGGAATAGAGGAGAGAAGAAGAAAAAAATAGAATTTTTCTATTTTTTTCTTCTTCTCTTCTATTCCTTTCATCTTCTCCTCTTCTTTTTCTTCTTTTTTCATCTTCTTATTTATTTCTCCTCTTCTTCCTCTCCTCTTCTTCTCCTTTCTTCCTCTTCTTATTTCCCTTTTTCCTCTCATTCATAAAAAAATGTTCAAATAGAAAATTTCGAAAAAAAGTAAAGGTTTTGCCTAATGCATTGTTCATATGAATATACAAACATTTGCATATTCTACAATAATTAATATCACCAAAAAAATCTATGAACAGAAAAAAATCCTAACTTTTCTAAAAATCTATCTTTTGCATATATACATGAACATATATATATACATATATACATTTTTATAAAAATGCAAAAAAAGATCTAAAAAAAGGTCATATAAACAGATATACACACATACATATACTCATACATATACATATAATCAGGAAAAAAAACATCATATATATGTGCAGAAAAAACAGGGAGGAAGGGGGCAGTGCCGGCCCTGACCAAGGCGACGGCGACGCGTCGGGGCAGGGGCAGAGGCGACGGCGGCGTGGTCGGGGCAGGGGCAGAGGCGACGGCGGCGTGGTCGGGGCAGGGCGAGGCAGAGGCGACGGTGGCGTGGTCGGGGCAGCTGGGGCGACGACGACGTGGTCGGGGCAGGGGCGCGCGGCGTGGTCGGGGCGGGCCGCCGGCGGCGTGCTCGGGGAAGGGGCGGCTGCGCGTCGACGAGGCAGCAGAGGGCGGCGACGGCGTCGACGGGGCGAGCTCGGGCAGCCTGGCGGCGTCGTCGGGGCGGGGGAACTGATGCAGAGATGAATCTGAAAAACGCTAAGTGCTTTCTTATATACTGAGAGCATTGGTCCCGGTTCGTGGCACCAACCGGGACCAATGCCCCCCTTTAGTCCCGGTTGGTGCCACCAACCGGGACCAACGGCGTCTTTTCAGCAGCCCAAAGGGCGGGAAGCGGCGGCCTTTGGTCCCGGTTGGTGGCACCAACCGGGACTAAAGGGGGGCATTGGTCCCGGTTGGTGCCACGAACCGGGACCAAAGGGTGGCATTGGTCCCGGTTCGTGGCACCAACTGGGACCAATGGCCTTGCACAACGGCGTGGTGGTGGGAGTTTAGTCCCACCTCGCTAGCTGAGAGAGAGCCGCACCTGTTTATAAGGTGTGGTGCGCCTGAGCTGTCAAGCTCCTCTCTAAAGCAGGCTTACGGGCCTAACCTCTCTGTACATGCCTGTGGGCCTACTGGGCCTGAATCCTGGCCCATGGATGGGTTTCTAGTCGTATTCAGGCCGTGGTGGCCCAGTAGGTGGCATAATTTTTATTTTTTGCCTGTTTTTTGTTTTTTTTGCTTTATTTATTTTGTTTTGTTTCTACTTACAACAAAAAACTTATTTATTTTATTTTATTTTGTTTCTAATTACTTATTTATTTTACTTTATGATAATTCTTTTTGCTATTAAAGTTTCTAACAAAAAAAGTTCTTTATGAAAATTATTTTTGCTTTCAATGATTTTGAACAGAAAATACTTCGATAATTTGAGTCGCATCAATTTTATATAATTTTAGTTTCAATAATACTAGAGGTTGCTTATAATGTTTTGAACAGAAAATACTTTGATAATTTTAGTTTCATAAATTTCATTTATGTTATTAAAGTTTATTTTATTTTGTTTCTACTTATATATTTTATTAAAGTTTATATTTTTTTGTTTCTAATTAATTATTTATTTTATTTGTTATTTTTCATGCACCATTTTTCATGCATTTACTGATTATTTTGAGCTATAAGACCCTAAAATTGAAAAGCATTTCAAATGAACTCTGAAAAGGTTGAAAGTTGGCATGGTATTATCATTTCATCCACATAGCATGTGCAAGAAAGTTGAGAGGGTTACGGCAAAAACTGGATGCACTTCGTGTACAAAACGGACAATCTCTTTCGAAGTATCAGGATTTCATACGGAAACTCGTCTGTTACAAAGGGATTTCATTTTTTAAAACTTATTTGAACTCCTGACTTTTTGTGTGTTCAAAATGCACCATTCAAAGCCACATCACCAATTTTCAACCCTTTCTGACTTCATTTGTTATTTTTCATGCATTTACTAATTATTTTGAGCTATAAGACCCTAAAATTGAAAAGCATTTCAAATGAACTCTGAAAAGGTTGAAAGTTGGCATGGTATCATCATTTCATCCACATAGCATGTGGAAGAAAGTTGAGAGGGTTACGGCAAAAACTAGATGCACTTCGTGTACAAAACGGACAATGGTATCATACTCGTCTGTTACAAAGTTGGCATGGTATCATCATAATAGTTGCGGGAGAAAGTCTTTACTTTTTCTTCGCTTGTGTCATTTGCTTATTGCGCCGTAACCATGGATAATCTTCATCATTTATCAGGATGCTTGGGTCAGCCTTGACTTTGAAGGGAGGAATTTCATGAAACTTTTCATAATCTTCAAACATGTCTGTCTTGCCCTCCACTCCCACAATGTCCCTTTTTCCTGAAAGAACTATGTGGCGCTTTGGCTCATCGTATGATGTATTCGCTTCCTTATCTTTTCTTTTTCTCGGTCTGGTAGACATGTCCTTCACATAGATAACCTGTGCCACATCATTGGCTAGGACGAACGGTTCATCAGTGTACCCAAGATTGTTCAGATCCACTGTTGCCATTCCGTACTGTGGGTCTACCTGTACCCCGCCTCCTGACAGATTGACCCATTTGCACTTAAACAAAGGGACCTTAAAATCATGTCCCTAGTCAAGTTCCCATATGTCCATTATGTAACCATAATATGTGTCCTTTCCCCTCTCGGTTGCTGCATCAAAGCGGACACCGCTGTTTTGGTTGGTGCTCTTTTGATCTTGGGCGATTGTGTAAAATGTATTCCTATTTATCTCGTATCCTTTGTAAGTCAATACAGTCGAAGATGGTCCCCTGGACAACGAGTACAACTCATCACAAACAATGGTGTCACCTCTGAGACGTGTTTCCAACCAACTGCTGAAAGTCCTGATGTGTTCACATGTAATCCAGTCGTCACACTGCTCCGGGTGTTTGGAGCGCAGACTGTTCTTGTGTTCATCGACATACGGGGTCACCAAGGTAGAGTTCTGTAGAACTGTGTAGTGTGCTTGAGACCAAGAATGCCCATCCCTGCATATTATTGAGTCCCCTCCAAGCGTGCCTTTTCTAGTCAGTCTCCCCTCATACCGCGATTTAGGGAGACCTATCTTCTTAAGGCCAGGAATGAAGTCAACACAAAACCCAATGACATCCTCTGTTTGATGGCCCATGGAGATGCTTCCTTCTGGCCTAGCACGGTTACGGACATATTTCTTTAGGACTCCCATGAACCTCTCAAAGGGGAACATATTGTGTAGAAATACGGGCCCCAGAATGACAATCTCGTCGACTAGATGAACTAGGACGTGCGTCATGATATTGAAGAAGGATGGTGGGAACACCAGCTGGAAACTGACAAGACATTGCGCCACATCACTCCTTAGCCTTGGTATGATTTCTGGATCGATCACCTTCTGAGAGATTGCATTGAGGAATGCACATAGCTTCACAATGGCTAATCGGACGTTTTCCGGTAGAAGCCCCCACAATGCAACCGGAAGCAGTTGCGTCATAATCACGTGGCAGTCATGAGACTTTAGGTTCTCGAACTTTTTCTCTGGCATATTTATTATTCCCTTTATATTCGATGAGAAGCCAGTCGGGACCTTCATACTGAGCAGGCATTCAAAGAAGATTTCTTTCTCTTCTTTCGTAAGAGCGTAGCTGGCAGGACCTTCATACTGCTTCGGAGGCATGCCGTCTTTTTCGTGCAAACGTTGCAGGTCCTCCCGTGCCTCAGGTGTATCTTTTGTCTTCCCATACACGCCCAAGAAGCCTAGCAGGTTCACGCAAAGGTTCTTCGTCACGTGCATCACGTCAATTGAAGAGCGGACCTCTAGCTCTTTCCAGTAGGGTAGGTCCCAAAATATAGATTTCTTCTTCCACATGGGTGCGTGTCCCTCAGCGTCATTCGGAACAGCTTGTCCGTCGGGACCCTTTCCAAAGATTACGTGTAAATCATTGACCATAGCAAGTACGTGATCACCAGTACGCATGGCGGGCTTCTTCCGGTGATCTGCCTCGCCTTTGAAATGCTTTCCTTTCTTTCGACATTGATGGTTGGTCAGAAGAAATCGACGATGACCCAGGTACACATTCTTCCTGCATTTGTCCAGGTGTATACTTTCAGTGTCATCTAAACAGTGCGTGCATGCGTGGTATCCCTTGTTTCTGTCCTGGAAGGTTACTGAGAGCGGGCCAATCGTTGATGGTTACAAACAGCAACGCGTGCAGGTTAAATTCCTCCTGTTTGTGCTCATCCCACGTACGTACACCATTTCCATTCCACAGCTGTAAAAGTTCTTCAACTAATGGCCTTAGGTACACATCAATGTCGTTGCCGGGTTGCTTAGGGCCTTGGATGAGAACTGGCATCATAATGAACTTCCACTTCATGCACATCCAAGGAGGAAGGTTATGTTGGGGATCGTAGCAGAATTTTAAAATTGTCTACGCATCACCAAGATCCATCTATGGAGTATACTAGCAACGAGGGGAAAGGAGTGCATCTACATACCCTTGTAGATCGCGAGCGGAAGCATTCTAATGAACGGGGTTGATGGAGTCGTACTCGCCGTGATCCAAATCACCGATGACCGAGTGCCGAACGGACGGCACCTCCGTGTTCAACACACGTACGGAGCAGCGACGTCTCCTCCTTCTTGATCCAGCAAGGGGGAAGGAGAGGTTGATGGAGATCCAGCAGCACGACGGCGTGGTGGTGGAAGTAGCGGGGTCTCGGCAGGGCTTCGCCAAGCTTCTGCGAGAGGGAGAGGTGTTGCAGGGGGAGAGGGAGGTGCCAGGGGCTGTGGTACTGCTGCCCTCCCTCCCCCCACTATTTATAGGACCCCTGCTGGGGGCCGGCCCAGGGAGATCAGATCTCCAAGGGGGGCGGCGGCCAAGGGGGAAGGGGGGGTGGCTTCCCCCCCAAGCCAAGTGGGGCGCCCCCCACCCCCAGGGTTTCCAACCCTAGGCGCAGGGGGAGGCCCAAGGGGGCGCCCCAGCCCACTAAGGGCTGGTTCCCTTCCCACTTCAGCCCATGGGGCCCTCCGGGATAGGTGGCCCCACCCGATGGACCCCCGGGACCCTTCCGGTGGTCCCGGCACAATACCGATAACCCCCGAAACTTTCCCGGTGGCCGAAACTGGACTTCCTATATATGATTCTTCACCTCCGGACCATTCCGGAACTCCTCGTGACGTCCGGGATCTCATCCGGGATTCCGAACAACTTTCGGGTTTCAGCATACTAATATCTCTACAACCCTAGCGTCATCGAACCTTAAGTGTGTAGACCCTATGGGTTCGGGATACATGCAGACATGACCGAGACGCCTCTCCGGTCAATAACCAACAGCGGGATCTGGATACGCATGTTGGCTCCCACATGTTCCACGATGATCTCATCGGATGAACCACGATGTCGAGGATTCAATCAATCCCGTATACAATTCCCTTTGTCAATCGGTATGTTACTTACCCGAGATTCGAACGTCGGTATCCCAATACCTTGTTCAATCTCGTTACCGGCAAGTCACTTTACTCGTACCTTAATGCATGATCCCGTGGCTAACTCCTTAGTCACATTGAGCTCATTATGATGATGCATTACCGAGTGGGCCCAGAGATACCTCTCCGTCATACGGAGTGACAAATCCCAGTCTCGATCCGTGCCAACCCAACAGACACTTTCAGAGATACCCGTAGTGCACCTTTATAGTCACCCAGTTACGTTGTGACGTTTGGCACACCCAAAGCACTCCTACGGCATCCGGGAGTTGCATGATCTCATGGTCTAAGGAAATGATACTTGACATGGAAAAGCTCTAGCAAACGAACTACACGATCTTTTGTGCTATGCTTAGGATTGGGTCTTGTCCATCACATCATTCTCCTAATGATGTGATCCCGTTATCAATGACATCCAATGTCCATAGTCAGGAAACCATGACTATCTGTTGATCAACGAGCTAGTCAACTAGAGGCTTACTAGGGACACGTTGTGGTCTATGTATTCACACATGTATTACGATTTCCGGATAACACAATTATAGCATGAACAATAGACAATTATCATGAACAAGGAAATATAATAATAACCATTTATTATTGCCTCTAGGGCATATTTCCAACAGTCTCCCACTTGCACTAGAGTCAATAATCTAGTTGCATTGTGATGAATCGAACACCCATAGCGTTCTGGTGTTGATCATGTTTTGCTCTAGGGAGAGGTTTAGTCAACGGATCTGCTACATTCAGGTCCGTATGTACTTTACAAATATCTATGTCTCCATTTTGAACACTTTCACGAATGGAGTTTCAAGCGACGCTTGATATGCCTGGTCTTCCTGTGAAACCTGGGCTCCTTGGCAAGAGCAATAGCTCCAGTGTTGTCACAGAAGAGAGTCATCGGGCCCGACGCATTGGGAATCACCCCTAGGTCGGTAATGAACTCCTTTATCCAGACTGCTTCCTGTGCTGCCTCTGAGGCCGCCATGTATTCCGCTTCACATGTAGATCCCGCCACAACGCTTTGCTTGCAACTGCACCAGCTTACTGCCCCTCCATTCAAAATATACACGTATCCGGTTTGTGACTTCGAGTCATCCAGATCTGTGTCGAAGCTAGCATCGACGTAACCCTTTACGACGAGCTCTTCGTCACCTCCATAAACGAGAAACATATCCTTACTCCTTTTCAGGTACTTCAGGATATTCTTGACCGCTGTCCAGTGTTCCATGCCGGGATTACTTTGGTACCTTCCTACCAAACTTACGGCAAGGTTTACATCAGGTCTGGTACACAGTATGGCATACATAATAGACCCTATGGCCGAGGCATAGGGGATGACACTCATCTTTTCTCTATCTTCTGCCGTGGTCGGGCATTGAGCCGTGCTCAATTGCACACCTTGCAATACAGGCAAGAACCCCTTCTTGGATTGATCCATATTGAACTTCTTCAATATCTTGTCAAGGTACGTACTCTGTGAAAGACCAATGAGGCGTCTTGATCTATCTCTATAGATCTTTATGCCTAATATATAAGCAGCTTCTCCAAGGTCCTTCATTGAAAAACACTTATTCAAATAGGCCTTTATACTTTCCAAGAATTCTATATCATTTCCCATCAATAGTATGTCATCCACATATAATATGAGAAATGCTACAGAGCTCCCACTCACTTTCTTGTAAACACAGGCTTCTCCATAAGTCTGTGTAAACCCAAACGCTTTGATCATCTCATCAAAACGAATGTTCCAACTCCGAGATGCTTGCACCAGCCCATAGATGGAGCGCTGGAGCTTGCATACTTTGTCAGCATTCTAAGGATCGACAAAACCTTCCGGCTGCATCATATACAATTCTTCCTTAAGGAAGCCGTTAAGGAATGCCGTTTTGACGTCCATTTTCCATATCTCATAATCATAGAATGCGGCAATTGCTAACATGATTCGGACAGACTTCGGCTTCGCTACGGGTGAGAAAGTCTCATCGTAGTCAACCCCTTGAACTTGTCGATAACCCTTAGCGACAAGTCGAGCCTTATAGATGGTCACATTACCATCCGCGTCTGTCTTCTTCTTAAAGATCCATTTATTTTCTATGGCTCGCCGATCATCGGGCAAGTCAGTCAAAGTCCATACTTCGTTTTCATACATGGATCCTATCTCGGATTGCATGGCTTCAAGCCATTTGTTGGAATCCGGGCCCGCCATCGCTTCTTCATAGTTCGAAGGTTCACCGTTGTCCAACAACATGATTTCCAGGACTGGGTTGTCGTACCACTCTGGTGCGGAACGTGTCCTTGTGGACCTACGAAGTTCAGTAGTAACTTGATCCGAAGCTTCATGATCATCATCATTAACTTCCTCCCTAGTCGGTGCAGGCACCACAGGAACATCTTCCCGCGCTGCGCTACTTTCCGGTTCGGAAGGGGCGACTATCACCTCATCAAGTTCCACTTTCCTCCCACTCAATTCTTTCGAGAGAAACTCTTTCTCCAGAAAGGACCCGTTCTTGGCAACAAAGATCTTGCCTTCGGATCTGAGGTAGAAGGTATACCCAATGGTTTCCTTAGGGTATCCTATGAAGACGCATTTTTCCGACTTGGGTTCGAGCTTTTCAGGTTGAAGTTTCTTGACATAAGCATCGCATCCCCAAACTTTTAGAAACGACAGCTTAGGTTTCTTCCCAAACCATAATTCATACGGTGTCGTCTCAACGGATTTCGACGGAGCCCTATTTAAAGTGAATGCGGCAGTCTCTAAAGCATAGCCCCAAAATGAGAGCGGTAGATCGGTAAGAGACATCATAGATCGCACCATATCCAATAGAGTGCGATTACGACGTTCGGACACACCATTTCGCTGAGGTGTTCCAGGCGGCGTGAGTTGTGAAACGATTCCACATTTCCTTAAGTGTGTGCCAAATTCGTGACTTAAATATTCTCCACCACGATCTGATCGTAAGAACTTTATTTTCCTGTCACGTTGATTCTCAACCTTACTCTGAAATTCCTTGAACTTTTCAAAGGTTTCAGACTTGTGTCTCATTAGGTAGACATACCCATATCTACTTAAGTCATCATTGAGAGTGAGAACATAACGATATCCTCCGCGAGCCTCAACACTCATTGGACCGCACACATCGGTATGTATGATTTCCAATAAGTTGGTTGCTCGCTCCATTGTTCCGGAGAACGGAGTCTTGGTCATCTTGCCCATGAGGCATGGTTCGCACGTGTCAAATAATTCGTAATCAAGAGACTCCAAAAGTCCATCTGCATGGAGCTTCTTCATGCGTTTGACACCAATGTGACCAAGGCGGCAGTGCCACAAGTATGTGGGACTATCGTTATCAACTTTACATCTTTTGGTATTCACACTATGAATACGTGTAACATCACGTTCGAGATTCATCAAGAATAAACCATTGACCAGCGGGGCATGACCATAAAACATATCTCTCATATAAATAGAACAACCATTATTCTCGGATTTAAATGAGTAGCCATCTCGCATTAAACGAGATCCAGATACAATGTTCATGCTCAAAGCTGGCACTAAATAACAATTATTGAGGTTTAAAACTAATCCCGTAGGTAAATGCAGAGGTAGCGTGCCGACGGCGATCACATCGACCTTGGAACCATTCCCGACGCGCATCGTCACCTCGTCCTTCGCCAGTCTCCGCTTATTCCGCAGCTCCTGTTTTGAGTTACAAATATGAGCAACCGCACCGGTATCAAATACCCAGGAGCTACTACGAGTACTGGTAAGGTACACATCAATTACATGTATATCACATATACCTTTGGTGTTGCCGGCCTTCTTGTCCGCTAAGTATTTGGGGCCGTTCCGCTTCCAGTGACCACTTCCCTTGCAATAAAAGCACTCAGTCTCAGGCTTGGGTCCATTCCTTGGCTTCTTCCCGGCAACTGGCTTACCGGGCGCGGCAACTCCATTGCCGTCTTTCTTGAAGTTCTTCTTACCCTTGCCTTTCTTGAACTTAGTGGTTTTATTCACCATCAACACTTGATGTTCTTTTCTGATCTCTACCTCCGCTGATTTCAGCATAGAATATACCTCAGGAATGGTCTTTTCCATCCCTTGCATATTGAAGTTCATCACAAAGCTCTTGTAGCTTGGTGGAAGCGACTGAAGGATTTTGTCAATGACCGCGTCATCCGGGAGATTAACTCCCAGCTTAGACAAGCGGTTGTGTAACCCAGACATTCTGAGTATGTGCTCACTGACAGAACTATTTTCCTCCATTTTACAGCTGAAGAACTTGTCGGAGACTTCATATCTCTTGACCCGGGCATGAGCTTGGAAAACCATTTTCAGCTCTTCGAACATTTCGTATGCTCCATGTTTCTCAAAACGCTTTTGGAGCCCCGGTTCTAAGCTGTAAAGCATGCCGCACTAAACGAGGGAGTAATCATCAGCACGTGATTGCCAAGCGTTCATAACGTCTTGGTTCTCTGGGATGGGTGCATCACCTAGCGGTGCTTCTAGGACATAATCTTTCTTGGCAGCTATGAGGATGATCCTCAGGTTCCGGACCCAGTCCGTATAGTTGATGCCATCATCTTTCAGCTTGGTTTTCTCTAGGAACGCGTTGAAGTTGAGGGCAACGTGGGCCATTTGATCTACAAGACATACTGTAAAGATTTTAGACTAAGTTCATGATAATTAAGTTCATCTAATCAAATTATTCAATGAACTCCCACTCAGATAGACATCCCTCTAGTCATCTAAGTGAAACATGATCCGAGTTAACTAGGCCGTGTGCGATCATCACGTGAGACGGACTAGTCAAGATCGGTGAACATCTCCATGTTGATCGTATCTTCTATACGACTCATGCTCGACCTTTCGGTCTTCCGTGTTCCGAGGCCATGTCTGTACATGCTAGGCTCGTCAAGTCAACCTAAGTGTATTGCGTGTGTTCCGAGGCCATGTCTGTACATGCTAGGCTCGTCAACACCCGTTGTATGCGAACGTTAGAATCTATCACACCCGATCATCACGTGGTGCTTCGAAACAACGAACCTTCGCAACGGTGCACAGTTAGGGGGAACACTTTCCTGAAATTATTATAAGGGATCATCTTACTTACTACCGTCGTTCTAAGCAAATAAGATGCAAAACATGATAAACATCACATGCAATCAAATAGTGACATGATATGGCCAATATCATTTTGCTCCTTTGATCTCCATCTTCGGGGCGCCATGATCATCTTCGTCACCGGCATGACACCATGATCTCCATCATTGTGTCTTCATGAAGTTGTCACGCCAACGATTACTTCTACTTCTATGGCTAACGCGTTTAGCAATAAAGTAAAGTAATTTACATGGCGTTATTTCAGTGACACGCAGGTCATACAAAAATAAAGACAACTCCTATGGCTCCTGCCGGTTGTCATACTCATCGACATGCAAGTCGTGAATCCTATTACAAGAATATGATCAATCTCATACATCACATATATCATTTATCACATCTTCTGGCCATATCACATCACAAGGCACTTGCTGCAAAAACAAGTTAGACGTCCTCTAATTGTTGTTGCAAGTTTTTACGTGGCTTGTATAGGTTTCTAGCAAGAACGTTTCTTACCTACGTACAACCACAACGTGATATGCCAATTTCTATTTACCCTTCATAAGGACCCTTATCATCGAATCCGTTCCGACTAAAGTGGGAGAGACAGACACCCGCTAGCCACCTTATGCAACTAGTGCATGTCAGTCGGTGGAACCTGTCTCACGTAAGCGTACGTGTAAGGTCGGTCCGGGCCGCTTCATCCCACAATGCCGCCGAAACAAGATAAGGCTAGTAGTGGCAAGAAAAATTGACAACATCTACGCCCACAACTGCTTTGTGTTCTACTCGTGCATAGTGACTACGCATAGGCCTGGCTCATGAAGCCACTGTTGGGGATCGTAGCAGAATTTTAAAATTTTCTACGCATCACCAAGATCCATCTATGGAGTATACTAGCAACGAGGGGAAAGGAGTGCATCTACATACCTTTGTAGATCGCGAGCGGAAGCGTTCTAATGAACGGGGTTGATGGAGTCGTACTCGCCGTGATCCAAATCACCGATGACCGAGTGCCGATCAGACGGCACCTCCGTGTTCAACACACGTACGGAGCAGCGACGTCTCCTCCTTCTTGATCCAGCAAGGGGGAAGGAGAGGTTGATGGAGATCCAGCAGCACGATGGCGTGGTGGTGGAAGTAGCGGGGTCTCGGCAGGGCTTCGCCAAGCTTCTGCGAGAGGGAGAGGTGTTGCAGGGGGAGAGGGAGGTGCCAGGGGCTGTGGTACTGCTGCCCTCCCTCCCCCCCACTATTTATAGGACCCCTGGGGGGGCGCCGGCCCTGGGAGATCAGATCTCCAAGGGGGGGCGGCGGCCAAGGGGGAAGGGGGGGTGGCTTCCCCCCCCAAGCCAAGTGGGGCGCCCCCCACCCCCAGGGTTTCCAACCCTAGGCGCAGGGGGAGGCCCAAGGGGGGCGCCCCAGCCCACTAAGGGCTGGTTCCCTTCCCACTTCAGCCCATGGGGCCCTCCGGGATAGGTGGCCCCACCCGATGGACCCCCCGGGACCCTTCCGGTGGTCCCGGCACAATACCGATAACCCCCGAAACTTTCCCGGTGGCCGAAACTGGACTTCCTATATATGATTCTTCACCTCCGGACCATTCCGGAACTCCTCGTGACGTCCGGGATCTCATCCGGGAATCCGAACAACTTTAGGGTTTCCGCATACTAATATCTCTACAACCCTAGCGTCACCGAACCTTAAGTGTGTAGACCCTACGGGTTCGGGATACATGCAGACATGACCGAGACGCCTCTCCGGTCAATAACCAACAGCGGGATCTGGATACCCATGTTGGCTCCCACATGTTCCACGATGATCTCATCGGATGAACCACGATGTCGAGGATTCAATCAATCCCGTATACAATTCCCTTTGTCAATCGGTATGTTACTTGCCCGAGATTCGATCGTCGGTATCCCAATACCTTGTTCAATCTCGTTACCGGCAAGTCACTTTACTCGTACCGTAATGCATGATCCCGTGGCTAACTCCTTAGTCACATTGAGCTCATTATGATGATGCATTACCGAGTGGGCCCAGAGATACCTCTCCGTCATACGGAGTGACAAATCCCAGTCTCGATCCGTGCCAACCCAACAGACACTTTCAGAGATACCCGTAGTGCACCTTTATAGTCACCCAGTTACGTTGTGACGTTTGGCACACCGAAAGCACTCCTACGGCATCCGGGAGTTGCACGATCTCATGGTCTAAGGAAATGATACTTGACATGGAAAAGCTCTAGCAAACGAACTACACGATCTTTTGTGCTATGCTTATGATTGGGTCTTGTCCATCACATCATTCTCCTAATGATGTGATCCCGTTATCAATGACATCCAATGTCCATAGTCAGGAAACCATGACTATCTGTTGATCAACGAGCTAGTCAACTAGAGGCTTACTAGGGACACGTTGTGGTCTATGTATTCACACATGTATTACGATTTCCGGATAACACAATTATAGCATGAACAATAGACAATTATCATGAACAAGGAAATATAATAATAACCATTTATTATTGCCTCTAGGTCATATTTCCAACAGGTTATACATATATAGAGTCACGGGCCAGGTGCTATGATTGCTGCTCTGCTCCCCGAAAGGATTAATGCCATCCGCGCTTAAACCAAACCATACGTTCCTTGGGTCAGCTGCAAACTCAGCCCAGTACTTTCTCTCGATTTTTCTCCACTGTGACCCGTCAGCGGGTGCTCTCAACTTCCCGTCTTTCTTACGGTCCTCACTGTGCCATCGCATCAACTTGGCATGCTCTTCATTTCTGAACAGACGTTTCAACCGTGGTATTATAGGAGCATACCACATCACCTTCGCAGGAACCCTCTTCCTGGGGGGCTCGTCGTCAACATCACCAGGGTCATCTCGTCTGATCTTATACCGCAATGCACCGCATACCGGGCATGCGTTCAGATCCTTGTACGCAACGCGGTAGAGGATGCAGTCATTAGGGCATGCATGTATCTTCTGCACCTCCAATCCTAGAGGGCATACGACCTTCTTTGCTGCGTATGTACTGTCGGGCAATTCGTTATCCTTTGGAAGCTTCTTCTTCAATATTTTCAATAGCTTCTCAAATCCTTTGTCAGGCACAGCATTCTCTGCCTTCCACTGCAGCAATTCCAGTACGGTACCGAGCTTTGTGTTGCCATCTTCGCAATTGGGGTACAACCCTTTTTTGTGATCCTCTAACATGCGATCGAACTTCAGCTTCTCCTTTTGACTTTCGCATTGCGTCCTTGCATCGACAATGACTCGGCGGAGATCATCATCGTCGGGCACTGGTTCCTCTTCATCTTCAGCAGCTTCCCCCCTTGCAGCATCATTGGGCACATCGTCTGGTTCCTCTTGATCTTCAGCAGCTTCCCCCGTTGCAGCATCACCGTATTCAGGGGGCACATAGTTGTCATCGTCCTCTTCTTCTTCGCCGTCTTCCATCATAACCCCTATTTCTCCGTGCCTCGTCCAAACATTATAGTGTGGCATGAAACTCTTGTAAAGCAGCTGGGTGTGAAGGATTTTCCGGTCAGAGTAAGACTTTGTATTCCCACATGTAGGGCATGGACAACACATAAAACCATTCTGCTTGTTTGCCTCAGCCACTTCGAGAAAATCATGCACGCCCTTAATGTACTCGGAGGTGTGTCTGTCACCGTACATCCATTGTCGGTTCATCTGCGTGCATTATATATAATTAAGTGTGTCAAAAACCATTACAGAACATCATGAATAGATAATTAAGTGACCAAATTAATAGAAGTTCATCATCACATTAAAACCAAAGTACATAGATAGTTCTCATCTAACAACATATATATAGCTCTCCTGAGCATCTAATTAATTAAACCATACATTGAAACTATGTAAAACATTTCAATGCGAAAACAAATGTGATCATAATCGCAACCAAGGTAACAATTGATCCAACGGCATAATGATACCAAGCCTCGGTATGAATGGCATATTTTCTAATCTTCAAGCGCATTGCATCCATCTTGATCTTGTGATCATCGACGACATCCGCAACATGCAACTCCAATATCATCTTCTCCTCCTCAATTTTTTTTATTTTTTCCTTCAAGTAATTGTTTTCTTCTTCAACTAAATTTAACCTCTCGACAATAGGGTCGGTTGGAATTTCCGGTTCAACCACCTCCTAGATAAATAAAATCTATGTCACGTTGGTCGGCATATTTGTCATAAACAATAAATG
The DNA here is from genome assembly GCF_002575655.3 of Aegilops tauschii subsp. strangulata. Lineage (NCBI taxonomy): Eukaryota > Viridiplantae > Streptophyta > Magnoliopsida > Poales > Poaceae > Aegilops > Aegilops tauschii. The sequence goes on from NC_053035.3 coordinate 468,335,985, forward strand.
AACCAAATAGTTATAAAAAGATAATATATACCACATCTGAATCATAGACAGGACGAGGGCCGACGGGGGCGGATACCAAAACCATCGCACTATGTAATAAGAAGGAATAATAAAAGTAACAAAATTAGACAAGTATCTATCTAAAGTAAGATTTTTTTTTCAGAAAGATGATAAGAACAAGAGGCTCACCACGGTGGTGCTGGCGACGAGATCGGCGCGGGCGATCGACGGCGGTGAAGACGGGGACGGGACGTGACGGACCGCTAAACCTAGACAAATCTCGGGGAAAATGGAGCTCGGAGGTCGAGTTTCGAGAGGAGAAAGATTAACTAGTGTGGCTCAGACATTTCATCGAACACCTCATATGCATAGGAGGTGAGCTAGAGCACCCAAATGCCCTCCCCTCGCCGGCCAGAAAAAATAGAGCACTCTGGAGTGCTCTACTGTGGCGATGGGGTATATATAGGCAACTCATTGGTCCCGGTTCGTGGCACCAACCAGGACTAAAGGGGGGCATTGGTCCCGGTTGGTGCCACGAACCGGTACGCATGCCCCCCTTTAGTCCCGGTTGGTGGCACCAACCGGGACCAAAGGCCTTGTGCTGCCCCGCGTCAAAAGTTTAGTCCCACCTCGCTAGTTGAGAGAGCTCGAAAGTGGTTTATAAGCGCTGCTGCGCCCACCCTCTCAAGCTCCTCTCAACTGCAGGCTTTCGGGCCTAACCGTTCTCTTTGCCTGTGGGGCCTACTGGGCCTTCTGCGGGCCTGAATCCTGGCCCATGGATGGGTTTCAAGTCGTATTCAGGCCATGGTGGCCCTGTAGGTGGCATAATTTTTTTCCCTGTTTTTTGTTTTCTCTTTTGCTTATTTTGTTTTGTTTCTACTTACAACAAAAAACTTATTTATTTTATTCCATTTTGTTTCTAATTACTTATGTATTTTACTTTATTTATTTTACTGCTGCTATTTTTATTTATTTTACTGCTACTATTTTTATTTATTTTATTAAGGTTTATTTATTTTATTTACCATAGTTTATTTTATTTTATTAAGGTTTATTTATTTTTATTTATTTTATTAAGGTTTATTTATTTTATTTACTATAAAAATGAACATAGATGCGCCTATAGAGAAAATTCAACCTAAATTCATAATAAATTTTTATGAAATTCAAAGAAATTTACTCTGAATTTAGGTCAAATTCCCTGTATAAGGGCATCTATTTTCACTTTTAGAGGAGCTCAACAAGGCAGAGAGGGACGGGCTTATAAACAGGTGTGAGCGCCCTTCGGTTGGCGAGGTGGGACTAAACTCTGACCGCTACTAGGACCAACCCTTTAGTCCCGCTTTGTGGTATGAAGATTGGTCCCGGTTTGTGGTGGGCCAGGAGCGAGGCCCATTGGTCCCGGTTTGTCCCACCAACCGGGACCAAAGGGGCCGGACGAACCGGGACCAATGCCCCCACGAGGCCCAGCAGGCCCCTGGCCGCACGAACCGGGACCAATGCTCACATTAGTCCCGGTTCGTGACTGAACCGGGACTAATGTGAATATTGCCCTGTGACCAAAGTCCAGTTTTCTACTAGTGCTATAAACTTGGTCAAAGATTGTAAGGTTTGACTTTCCTGAAAATCTATAGGAAACAGAGGGAGTATATGGAGTGCTCAGGTCAGGTGAGTCAAATAATGGTTGTTTCTTTACGATTTTTTGTTAGAAAAGACCACCTACGCTATTATATTGACAGAAAAACCACCTTCAGACCATATTATCAAAAAAGATCATATCCACCGTGGCGACAGGTGCGGCAGCCGACACGTGGCACCTTCCGCCAAATGCCGAGGCGGCAGGCCCTGCCGCCAAATGCCGAGGCGGCAGGCCCTGCCGCCATGGGCTGAGGCGGCACCTCCGGTGTAAGGCCTTATACAATGGGAGATGCTTAGAGGGGTGCTTAGAAAAATAAACCGAGATTTTCTGAAGCACCAGTGCCTATTTCTACAGGAGAGACGCTTAGTTAAGCGTCTACCCTGTACAAATAAGCACCGGTACTTAAGGAAAGTCTGGTTTATTTTTTTAAGCACCTCCCCTAAGCACCTTCCATTGTACAAGGCCTAACAAGTTTTCCCAGCCGCGCGGCATATTTCAACGGAACGGGTTGCAGCCTGCGCAGATGCGCGACGCGACAGATGCACGACGCGACAGCAGCCGGAATATTTTAATCGTGCCAGGATCTACATGGCTGAGAGTACTAGTGTTGTGATTGGAATGTACTAATATGATCGACACATGCATGTACTACTAATTTGACTAACCAGAATGATGTTTATCGATCACTACCACCTGTTTTCTTCGTGACATGAGAGGACTAGGACGAGTGGACGTTGCCGCCCGCTGTGGTGGGGCGCAGCATCTGGGCAGGCTGCCGCCACGAGCCGTGGCGGCACGCTCCACGTGGCCTGGCTGCGAAGCCCACAAGCACACCGTTCCGTTCAAATGTACCGCGGGGCAAGGAAAACCTGTTACACCGGACCTGCCGCCTCAGCTCGTAGCGGCCAGTCCTGCCGCCTCAGCCCACGGCCGCAGGTGCCACGTGTCGGCTGCCGCACCTGCCGTCACGGTGGACATGGTCTTTTTTATCAATATGGTTCGAAGGAGGTCTTTTCTGTCAATACAAAAACGCAGGTGGTCTTTTCTGACAAAAAATCGTTTCTTTACAAGTAAGTGGGGCTATGTCCTGCTACTAGTACGTTTGCAGGTGGTCAGGTAGTCGAATGTCCAAATCTTATGAAATGAAATGGCCATTATAATAGTGATACATCGTGTATTTAATGAAGTGAAATAGCCAAATGTTTGTAAACATTTGAAATGACATTGCTTGTCTAATGATCAAGCTCCATAGGGGGAAACTTTATCACCTTGGGCTTAATTGATTTATAAAATGGGAGAAAACCTTATCACAAGCGAGAAATTTACCCTCTACAAGTTAGGGCTTCTTTGATTCATAGGATTGCAAAACACAGTCATATGGAAAACTTAGGATTGAAATGGCATATTCATTGGATCCCTATAGGATTTGAGTTTGTCTGATTGTGTTACGGAAAAGACAAAGGATTTCTTTCAAGAGGTTGGAGTGGATGTTAGAATTCCTGTGAAATGTATTACAAATGTATCCTTAGAAAAAAATCCTATAGGATTCAATCCTACGAATCTATCGACCAACGTATGAAAAATTCCTTAGAATTCTAATCCTTTAAAGATCCTATGAAAACCCTTTGAATCAAAGAGACCCTTAATTATATATTTTTTCCATCGTCCTGTCGAATGCATATATTATTCTCTTGCATTTTTTAGACGTTTTATTTTGGCGTCGTATTACATCCGGGGTGGTTCGTGCATCCGTTATCTCTCAATTCCTCGGCCGGACGATCGACAACTGACGCATGAAATCAAAAGCAACACTAATTTGCAAGAACACGCCCGCAACAGCTCTTGCTAATTTGCCAGCCGAAGCAGTCCTTTGCCAAAATATCAATTTCTTAATCTGGATCCTCTCCTCCAATCGCTCCATGGCGGCGGCCCTGGTGAATCCTTCGATGGCAGCCGCGCTTGGCCTACCACTACGTTCGTCTGCCTCAAACGGATCCATGGCCCGGTGATCCATTCAACGGTGGCCGCGCTTGGCCGGCCTCTGCGGTCGTCCGCCTCAAACGACTCCATGGCCCCGGTGATCCTTTCGACGGCCGCGGCGAGATCCACCATGTTTTGCCTACCACCGCGCCCACCCGCCATCTTGCCGGTCCCTGACGCCGAGTCCGCCGCCGGACGCAACCTGCGCACCATCCACTACGGCGTCCTGCTTACCTGTGTTGGCAGAGAGCACAACCCAGCAACCCCTTGTATACCTGCAGATTGTAGCTTGTGAGCTTATCCAATGCGATTGTTCTTTATTGAGTTGCGTGTGGCTTCAAAGTATAGAATTGAATTGTATATCGTTGGTGAGTATTGACCAGAGCTGAGAATGTGAATGTATCTACTACTTGCATATTGTAGCTTGTGAGTTCAGAGACAAGTGACTGTAGCTTGTTGTGAATGGAAAATTCAGTAATAAACAAATTTCTTATTGCCTAGTTCCTGGTGGTTTGAGATGTTCTGTAGTACATGATCTGCCACAGCTGAAGCATGGCATAATATCAGCTGGTGGTTCTGCATTCCTTGTGACTGCATTACTATTTTTCTTTGGCATATTCACAAACAAGAACATGTTGCTGTTGCTGCAAGCTTCCAAACTCGCTGCGTCAGCGACGCTGGTACTAATTTAACAACTAACAGCCAAAAAATGATGAATTGCTGGTACTGTTATACAACTGAATAAAGGGATGAGTGCTCACAGGATAAAACTTCTTCTACTTGTATTTCTCTTGGGTGATAGTTGTTCATTATTTGTATGAGAAAAACAGAGCATGCTTCAGGTTTATGTGAACATAATGTAACATGGTGCTATTGCTGCTTGCTACACTCCATTCAATACACATAAGTCAGAGAAAATAAGAGGAAGACAGTTTGACAAAACACATAATTCCAACCATTACGAGAATCCAGTACATCAAAGAAATCGACATTAATAACTCGTTTAAATTCATGTATATTAACAGACTAAGGACCATCACGGAACATCATCTGGCTTCATCTGTTGCACAATCTTGGCCTCTTTGCTTTAAACTTTCTTGCTCGAACAATTGCGACTACTATTTGTTTGCACGTCTTGCACATGCGTGCCACCTTTACCTTGGCTTCCTTCTTTTTCTGTTCGTCCTCATTTGTTTCCTTTGCACTCTTTATTCTTTTGCATCTTCCCACCGTACGAACATCGGTTCGTGGGTGTATGTCGATTTCAGTAGGAATGCCGCAACCAATAGAGGAATGTTGGCTTTCTTTTTTGGCGTAGCAAATTCTCCCTCAATCATTAGAGTTTGCAACCTACTGTTGCCTTCAGCAGTTCAGCTGCACCTACATTTTACATAATGAGTCGTCCAGATCCCAGAGAGCAAATACACATGTATAACGCACAGAAAACATTTAGTTCTTTTTATGTGTTACCTGAACCTCCATTTGTCATGCTGTTCCGTTGGTGTTCTGCGTTGGTAGCCTTTTCGACAAAAATAACTGAGCAAGTGAGGTGAGTTTCTTGGTGGCTAGATTGGGAGGCAATCTCAAGGTTGCCAAGTGATTTATGGACGAAGCTGGGAGTTCATCCATTGTTGTTGAATCAGATGCACCATCCCTAACTGCTGCCATGGTGATCGGTTGCGGCGCATCGCACGAGCCGAATATGTCTGCCATATTGATTAGGGGCTGGGAGTTGCAGTCCATCGTCGCCGTCGCGGCGACCATCCGAAGAGATGCGTTCAGTTCTGGCGATCGTCCAAGCAGATGCGTTCCGTCCGTGCCGCCGCTGATACTGGATGCAATCGTGATTGAGAAAAGGATTGTGTAGTAGGGAATTGGATGGAGGCGGGCATGTTTCTGCAAAATTAAGGGGTGCGTACATCAAGCGTAGGATTTAAGTTGGATGGCCAGCGTTGATGGGATGCATGGATGCAAAACACATAGCCGGATGCACCTGATACGACGCCTTTATTTAAACAACAAACCTCCCCGTCGATATTCATTAAAGAAACCACCAACAGACAGTTGTACATAAGGTTCAAAACTAAAAACGGAAAGAAAAAGGAAGTAATGCTTCCATCACATAGGCGATTACTAGGGCGACTAGGGTTTTGCCAGGCCGCCGCCGGCCGCCGTCCGGGCGGCGGCGTGTTGGCCGGCGATCGTTGTCCCAGACGACGCCCGTGAGGTGTCGTGGCTGGTTTTCTCTATCTGCTGTGAGCTTCTACCTACGTGGTTCCAGGGCTGCAGTAGATTCGTTTTTATCTGTTCCATCGCTAGTTCGGAGGAACATGGCTGGTAAGATCTGACTCTTAAGTTGGATGACTTCTCTACAATCCATCACGAAGTGATTCCCTGTTGGACTGTTCTAGTTTGTGGAGGTTGTTTGTTGAGGAAAGAAGCAATGAGGATATTGGCGTGGAACTGCAATGGCCTTGGAAACGCCCCAGCAGTACGTGCGTTGGTGGATGTCCAGCGCAGTTGGGCTCCTGATGTGATGTTCTTATCAGAAACTCATTTAGACAGCTATCCGGCAGAGTGTTTGAGGAAAAGATTGAAGATGGACCAAAAGCTTGTGTGCCCTAGTGATGGAAGAAAAGGTGGACTGTTGATGTTTTGGAAGAAGGAGATCCATATACAGAGGCTAGATCTTGATCCTATGTACGTATATAGATGTTCAAGTCAATGATGGGACCAATCAAACTTGGAGATTAACCGGGATGTATGGTGAATTCCGGTGGGAAGATAAAAATAAGACATGTGATCATATGCGCCAGCTTCATAGTGCCTATGATCTCCTGTGGCTATTCATTGGTGACCTAAATGAGATTAGTACGTTACAAGAGAAGGATGGCGGGAACCCTCGCCCAGTCCAGTATATGAACGCTTTTCAGGAAGCAATAAAGAACTGTGAGTTGCGAGACTTGGGATACATTGGAGACCCATTCACATGGCGTCGAGGCAGAATTCGTGCGCGGCTGGATAGAGGGCTGGTAAATGATGCTTGGGTATCGATCTTCCCCCATACTGCACTGATAAATACGGAATTCAATCACTCAGACCATCGGCCTCTTCTTGTTGATACAGATTACTATTTCCAAGCGAATGGTGCGACTAATGGTCAGACTAGGAGATTCGAAGCAAGATGGCTACGAGAGAGTACATTTGATGCCACGGTAACAGAAGCATGGGCGAAGGTAGAAGCTGGCCTGAATGCTACGAATATTTATGAGAAACTTAACCTGATGCATGCACAGTTTCAAGATTGGGATCAGCGGGTTCTCAAAAAACCTAGAAAGAGACTCCAGAAAGCCCAACGGGATCTCGAAGAAGTCATGGCTGGACCAATGTCTGATGACAATGAAATAAAGAGGAAAGAATTGGCAGAACTGATTGAATATGTGCTTGAATTGGAAGAAATACAAGTTATGCAAAGGTCCGGAGCTAATTGGTTGAAAGGGGGCGATCGCAATACAGGCTTCTTTCAAGCTTTTGCTTCTGCTAGAAGAAAGAAAAACTTTGTAAAGAAACTAAAAGATGCGGGTGGAAATTGGTTGGAAGGTATGCCAGAACTGAACTCTCATGTCCTAGATTATTTTTCTCACTTGTTTACATTAGAGGTGCAGCATACGAATCCTAGTATTCTTCAGAAGGTGCAGCGGAAGGTATCTCAACATATGAATGACTTCTTAATGGCTTCGTACATTGTTGAGGATGTGAGGAAGGCAGTTTTCAGTATTGGGGACCTGAAGGCCCAGGGCCCGGATGGTTTACATGCAATCTTCTTTAAAAAAATATTGGCATATAATTGGAGATGAGATTACTCAGGAGGTTCTTTTGGCTATCAATTCTAGGAAGATTCCTGCAGAATGGAATGATACTACCATTGTGATGATTCCAAAAACTGATGCACCTGAGCTGGTAACTCAATTTCGACCCATCAGTCTCTGTAATGTGCTTTACAAAATTATTTCCAAGATGCTGGCTTTACGACTGAAGGTTATTTTGCCTGAGATAATTTCCCCTACACAAAGTGCCTTTGTTTCCGGGAGGATGATCACTGATAATATATTAAATGCTTATGAATGTGTGCATAAGATTAAGAATAAGAGGGCTGGTCAGACAGGACTGTGTGCTGTTAAACTTGACATGCACAAAGCTTATGATAGGGTGGAATGGTCCTTCTTACATTATATGATGTTAACATTCGGATTCCATATGAACAATGGATTGAAATGATGATGGCTTGTGTCAGTTCTGTCAGATACAAGGTGAGGTTTAACTCTCAAGAGACAGACACGTTTACTGATGGATTATGGATGGGCTTAGGCCCATATAAGACAATAATCCCTAGTTAATCTCTAAGGCCCATGCATGTGTACGGCAAGTGATGGGAAGTGTGGGAAGTTTAGTCCCATACTGCTACAGTAAGAAGAGTGAGACCTCTTTATAAGGGCTGCTCTACCAATTGCTATTGGGAGCTTGGGAATAGGAGCTGTACACGCGCGCTCCTCCTCCTCCGCCGCCCGCCACGCCACGCCTCGCCTCGCCTCGCCTCGTCACGACGCGCGCGCGCGCGCGACCTTGGACTGTGGGCTGTTCGCGGACTCGGTCGTGGGCCTGGCCCAGGCCCATCTACCTGACGGCCTATATAAGAAGGCTCTGGCCAGTGGAGTGAACCCTAACTCAGTTCACTCACTCCCTCTCGTACAACCCTAGCCGTCATCTACTGTTCCTCTCCTTGTGCTGCTTCCGGCGATCCCATCCCGACGACCGCGTGCACGGTTGGTCGGGAGAGCAGGTGCCTCCGGAACCCTGTCGTTCGAGATCCTGCCCGGGAGAACGGCAATAAGGTTTTTGGGGAGCGTCTCGACGCGACTGCTCCCGATCCGTCCCCGTCTCCGTCCGCCTCTGCTTCCACTACTTCCCCTGCATCGACCCCATGGCTGACGATGCCGCCGCAAAGAAGAAGGCCTCGGCCGATGCCGAGGCTGCGGCTGCCGCTGCCGCGTTGGCCTGGCCAGCCGGAGGGTATGACTCGTTCATCCCCTATTTGCTCGTTCATGCGCTAGCCATATATATGTTGTTCATAGAAGTTCCGGTTCTATGTACTGTACGTGCTCACATGCTTAGATATCGGTATGAGATGCATACCGTATTTGCCATGATTACTATTTACTCGTGGATTAGATAAGTCAGAAAAGTGTTAATATTTCCAACAATCCAAAAACCTTATTTTAGGCACTTTTCGACTCATGGCTTCGCCGCTACTCTGAAACCGGAAAAGTTTACTGGAACGCATTTTAAGCGTTGGCAGACGAGGACTACCTTGTGGCTCACAGCAATGAACGTGTTCTGGGTTGGTGGTGTGTCTCCCACGGTAACGATTGCTCCTGAACAGGAGAATGCGTTTAGGGAGGCAACCACCATCTTTGTTGGAGCCGTTCTTACTGTGATCGGAGACAAGCTAGTCGACGCATATCTCCATATGCGCGTTGCCAAGAATTTGTGGGATGCGCTCGAAGCTAAGTTCGGCGGAACCGATGCTGGCAGTGAGTTGTATGCCATGGAGCAGTTCCATGATTACAGGATGGTTGATAACCGTCCTGTATTGGACCAGGCTCATGAAATACAATGCATTGCCAAGGAGCTGGAGCTCCTGAAGTGTGAGTTACCGGACAAGTTTGTCGCGGGTTGCATTATTGCAAAACTCCCTCCTGGATGGAGGAACTTTGCTACTTCTCTCAAGCACTTGAGACGTGAATTCTCTGTTGAGGATGTCATCGGTCATCTAAGTGTTGAGCAGAACTCGAGAGCAAAGGACTCACACGTGAAAGGGGCAGAGGGTTCTTCTAGCGCCAATGTGGTGCAGAAGAACTCCCACAAGTTCAAGGGAAAGAACTCTGTCCAGCAGAATACTACCTTCAAGAAGAAGGGTAAGAAGAAAGATAAGAGCTTCTGTTCATGGTGTTGGCACGGTAGATCTGAAGTTTACTTCGGGAAAGATCGTGCAACTGAAGAACGTGCAGCATGTCCCCGCTATCAAGAAGAATCTCGTTAGTGGCTCCCTTCTATGTAAAAAAGGGTTTAAGTTAGTATTTGAGTCTAACAAAGTAGTCGTATCTCGATATGGACTATTTGTTGGAAAAGGATATGATTGTGGTGGTTTGTTCCGCCTTTCCCTGGAGGATTTCTGTAATAAAGTTGTGAACCAAATTCATTCTAATGTGAACGAATGTGAGGTTTGGCATTCACGTCTTTGTCACATAAATTTCGGTTGTATGACGTGGCTAGCTAAGATGAATCTAATCCCAAGTTTCACTTTAGCCAAAGGCTCTAAGTGCCATGCGTGTGTGCAAGCAAAGCAACCTCGTAAGCCTCACAAGCCTGCGAAGGAGAGACACTTGGCACCACTAGAGCTCATACATTCAGATTTCTGTGAGATGAATGGTGTGTTGACTAAAGGTGGAAAGAAATACTTCATGACTTTGATTGATGATTCCACTAGATTCTGTTATGTGTATTTGTTAAATACAAAGGATGAGGCTCTACACTACTTTAAAATCTATAAGGCTGAAGTTGAGAACCAACTTGAGAAGAAAATAAAACGAGTCCGGTCTGATCGTGGTGGAGAGTACTTTTCTAGTGAGTTTGATCTACTGTGCGGAACATGGTATTATTCATGAGAGGACGCCTCCCTATTCACCCCAGTCAAACGGGGTTGCCGAACGAAAAAACCGTACTCTAACAGATTTGGCTAACGCCATGTTAGATACATCGGGTTTATCCAAGGCATGGTGGGGGGAGGCTGTATTGACATCATGTCATGTCCTGAATAAAGTTCCCGTGAAGGATAATGAGACTACTCCCTATGAGCAATGGGAAAAGAAAAGAACTACACTCTCTTACTTGCGCACTTGGGGCTGTTTGGCGAAAGTCAATGTGTCGATCCCCAAAAAGCGTAAGCTTGGACCAAAGACCGTGTACTGCGTTAATTTGGGCTACGCTAAGAATAGCGTTGGCTATAGATTTCTAGTGGTGAAATCTGAGGTACCCGACCAGAAGGTCGGTACAATTATAGAGTCTAAGGATGCTACATTCTTTGAGGATAAGTTCACCATGAGAAACATGCAAAGCACTTCTAGACTGGAATTTGATGAGACTCCTGCACCTGCCATTCCGATGGAATATTGTGAACACAAAAGTGATGAAAGTTCATCAGAGGATGACGAGGAAGCTCCTGTTAGGAGCAAGAGACAAAGGACTGCAAAGTCTTTTGGTGATGATTTCCTCGTGTACCTCGTGGATGATGACACTCCCAGTTCCATTTCAGAAGCTTATGCATCTCCGGATGCTAACTACTGGAAGGATGCTGTCCGTAGCGAGATGGACTCCATCATGGCTAACGGGACATGGGAGATCACTGATCGTCCTTATGGTTGCCAACCATTGGGATGTAAGTGGGTGTTCAAGAGGAAGCTAAGACCCGATGGTACTGTTGAGAAGTACAAGGCTAGGCTTGTGGCCAATGGTTATACCCAAAAGGAAGAAGAGGATTTCTTCGACACTTACTCACCTGTGGCTAGGCTGACAACCATTCGAGTGTTACTCGCTTTGGTTGCCTCGCATGGTCTTCTCGTTCATCAGATGGACGTTAAGACGGCTTTCCTTAATGGAGAGCTAGACGAGGAAATTTACATGCAACAGCCGGATGGCTTTGTTGTAGATGGTCAGAAAAGAAAGGCGTGTAAGCTAGTGAAATCTTTGTATGGCATGAAACAAGCGCCTAAGCAATGGCATGAGAAGTTCAATACAACTTTGACATCTGTTGGCTTTGTTGTTAATGAAGCTGACAAATGTGTATACTATCGCTATGGTGGGGGCGAATGAGTTATACTGTGTCTGTATGTCGATGACATACTGATATTTGGGACCCACCTCAAGGTCATTGAGGAGGTCAAGGCTTTTCTATCTCATAATTTTGAGATGAAAGACCTGGGTGTGGCTGATGTTATCTTGAACATCAAGCTACTGAGAAATACTGAGGGTGGAATTACACTTTTGCAATCCCACTATGTTGAGAAGATTTTGAGCCGTTTTGGATATTCGGACTGCAAACCTTCTGCAACACCATATGATCCTAGCGCGCGGATTCGAAAATTCGAAGGCACGGCTGTAGATCAATTGAGATATTCTCAAGTGGTTGGTTCACTCATGTACCTAGCTTGTGCTACTCGCCCTGACATCTCATTTGCTGTGTGCAAACTGAGCCGGTTTGTTTCCAATCCGGGAGATGTGCACTGGCATGCTGTTGAGCGAGTGATGCGCTATTTGCAAGGTACTGTGAACTACGGGATTCACTATTCTGGGTACCCGACGGTACTTGAGGGGTATAGTGATTCTAACTGGATATCTGATGCTGATGAGATGAAAGCCACAAGTGGATATGTCTTCACAATTGGTGGTGGTGCTGTTTCCTGGAAGTCTTGCAAGTAGACGATCTTAATCAGATCGACTATGAAAGCAGAACTCACAGCATTACACACATCATGCGTCGAAGCAGAATGGCTTCGAGAGCTTTTGATGGATTTGTCGGTGGTTGATAAACCAGTCCCGGCTGTCCTTATGAACTGTGACAATCAAACAGTGATTGTCAAGGCTAAGAGTTCAAAAGACAACTTGAAATCCACAAAGCACATAAGAAGAAGATTAAAATCTGTCAGAAAATCAAGAAACTCCGGAGTAATAGCGTTGGATTATATCCAGACGGCTAAGAATCTGGCAGACCCTTTTACGAAAGGGCCATCACGGATTGTGATAGAAAATGCATCGAGGGAGATGGGTATGAGACCCACGTAAGTTGCCATGGAGGTAACCCAACCTATGTGATCGGAGATCCCGTGAATTAGGACCTGGGAAAACAATCCAGCGGTTAACTGAGGAGAGTATCCTTAATTATCCCACTCCGTTGGAGATGCAATAATACTCTCAATTCTGTAAGGCAGGCTGACTTTTGTCTTAATGTGTTCCAAAGCTTATGTAAGCAAGATGCTAACCTAGAGAGCATTCTTTGGAGGAACACACCTATGTGAGCCCGACTGCTGGTCACAGTCTATGAGATTGGGTGATCTCTAGGAAGCTCATGAGAAGGTACGGAGTATGACTAATAAGCTCCACCCGTGGGGTTTAGCCTTCGGCAGCCACGTATCAACTGACAATATAATAGGCGAAACTTCTGCATGCCAGACTGACAATTCAAGGCATAGTACATTGTTCAGTTATGAAGAAGTCTAATCCTATTGCTCTAGGTGGAAGTTCAACTTAACAGTCTCCACTGAAAATTCTGGTATATCAAACATTGTTTGGAACAGTTGACAAACTTATGTGCCTCGAGATCTGGTGGGGGATTGATGGATTATGGATGGGCTTAGGCCCATATAAGGCAATAATCCCTAGTTAATCTCTAAGGCCCATGCATGTGTACGGCAAGTGGTGGGAAGTGTGGGAAGTTTAGTCCCATACTGCTACAGTAAGAAGAGTGAGACCTCTTTATAAGGACTGCTCTACCACTTGTTATTGGGAGCTTGGGAATAGGAGCTGTACACGCGCGCTCCTCCTCCTCCGCCGCCCGCCTCGCCTCGTCACGACGCGCGCGCGCGCGCCGCGGGTTGCGGGAATGAGCCGAGCCGAAGCTTATTTTTGCCGCTCAGGAATGGTTAATTAATTAACGAGTCGTGTACGGAAGCGCCACTATCCGAGACGTTGGACTGTGGGATGTTCGCGGACTCGGTCGTGGGCCTGGCCTAGGCCCATCTACCTGACGGCCTATATAAGAAGGCTCTGGCCAGTGGAGTGAACCCTAACTCAGTTCACTCACTCCCTCTCGTACAACCCTAGCCGTCATCTACTGTTCCTCTCCTTGTGCTACTTCCGGCGATCCCATCCCGACGACCGCGTGCACGGTTGGTCGGGAGAGCAGGTGCCTCCGGAACCCTGTCGTTTAAGATCCTGCCCGGGAGAACGGCAATAAGGTTTTTGGGGAGCGTCTCGACGCGACTGCTCCCGATCCGTCCCCGTCTCTGTCCGTCTCTGCTTCCACTACTTCCCCTGCATCGACCCCATGGCTGACGACGCCGCCGCAAAGAAGAAGGCCTCGGCCGATGCCGAGGCTGCCGCTGCCGCCGCCGCGTTGGCCTGGCCAACCGGAGGGTATGACTCGTTCATCCCCTATTTGCTCGTTCATGCGCTAGCCGTATATATGCTGTTCATAGAAGTTTCGGTTCTATGTACGTGCTCACATGCTTAGATATCGGTATGAGATGCATACCGTATTTGCCATGATTACTGTTTACTCGTGGATTAGATTAGTCGGAAAAGTGCTAATATTTCCAACATTTACCCCTACCAGGGGCATTAGACAAGGGGATCCACTTTCTCCCTATCTATTCCTTCTCTGTGCGGAAGGGTTTTCTAGTTTATTGCAGTATGAAGAAGAAGCTAGTGGCATAGAGGGAGTTAGAGTGTGCATAAATGCACCATCAGTATCACACCTTTTATTTGCTGATGATTCTCTAATTCTTATGAAAGCAGATGTTTTAAATACAGCTTCCTTACCACATGTCCTGGAGACCTACTGTCAGAGTTCAGGGAAATTGGTGAGTCTGTCCAAATCTAGTGTATTCTTTAGTCCAAATACTCCTTCTGTATCCAGAACTGAAGTGTGTGAACAGCTACATATTGACACTGAAGCATTGTCTGATAAATATCTGGGCCTTCCAGCATTGGTAGGGGCTGATAGAAGTGACTGTTTCAGGCACTTTATTGAGAGGATTAAAGAAAGATTAATGGGATGGATGGAGAAACAACTATCTACTGGTGGTAAGGTGATTTTACTAAAATCTGTGGCACAAGCGATCCCTGTGTTTGCCATGTCTGTGTTCAGTATCCCTAAAGGAATTTGCAAGGAAATAACTGACTTAATTTCCCAGTTCTGGTGGGGTGATGATGAGGAACATAAGAGGATGCATTGGTACTCTTGGTGGAAACTGTGCTATCCTAAAGCCGAGGGAGGAATGGGCTTCAGAGATTTATATTCCTTCAACTTAGCATTGTTATCAAAGCAGTGTTGGAGGATTATTACAAACCCCGACTCATTATGTGCTAGAATTCTAAAAGCGAAGTACTTCCCTAACAACAGCCTTTTACAGGCAACCCTAAAAAATGGTGCTTCCTTTACATGGCAAAGTATTATGAAGGGACTAGAAACCTTCAAGTTGGGGTACATATGGAGGATTGGTACAGGAGAAAATGTTCATATATGGAGAGATCCCTGGATTCCAGCAAGTCCGGATAGGAAGGTCATTACAGCAAGGAGGCAAGGAGAGTAGACCGGTCTGGATCGGTCATTTTGGAACATATCCTTCTTGCACCAGATAGTCCAGCTCTCATTAAACCGAATCTGGATGTTAAACAAATCATAGCAGTGGGTGGTTGGTATCTTTGGTGGATCCGAAGACAACACACGCATGATGGGACTCCTCCTACTTCCATGAGGTGGTCAATGTCTGTTCTGGCAATTGCTAATAATTATCATGTTGCTAATTCTAAGAGTGTGGTCGTGGTACAACGATGGAAAAAAACCGGACCCAAAGTATGTCAAGCTCAACGTTGATGCCTCATTCCATCCTGATGTTGGAGAAGGGGCAACAATGGCGGTGATTCGGGATGCTAAAGGAAATTTTCTAGTTGAACAATGCAAATTCATTTCATATGCAGCAGATCTGGTTAATGTGGAGGCAATGGCAATGCGAGATGGACTGGCGCTTGCTAATTCCTTAGGTATGCCGCGGGTGGAAGCGGAATCGGACTCTACGATTGTAGTTAATGTGTGTGTGGGACACACAACATGGTGGGATGCAAATTCAGCAATCTTCGCGGAATGTGTGGATATTTCTTCTATTGGGAAGGTCGTCTTTAAACATTGTTATCGTGAATGTAACGAAGCGGCCCATGTGCTAGCTAACTATTCTTATTGTAATAAGATTACTAGTAGTTGGACGAACGAGCCTCCTGGCTTGTTAGTCTCAAAACTGCTGGACGATGTAATCCTTGTTTAATTCAATAAAGCTAGCAATGATGGCCTTTCCTAAAAAAACGTAAAGAAAAGGGGGAGCATGCTAGAGAGACATTTCTTTTTAAGCAAAGTCTAAGCTCAAAAGGCACTCCTCTCCCTCCAGCGCTGCCGCTCCACCCCTCTCCCGCGACCCTCACCTTCTCTGCCAAGGGAGGGAAGGGAAGGCCCCAGATCTGCAGCGGCGATCCGAAACCCATCCAAAACCTAGCCGCCTCCCGGGTCGCCTCGACCCAGGCGACTCCGGAGGATCCTGTTCTCCCTCGATCGCACCCCCTTCACCCCAACCTGCAAACTGCAAAGTGAAATTCTCAACTAGGCAACCAATCCGGCCATTTGTTGGTTGTTTATCGATCTCATCTGGTAGCACACGGAGCTTGAGGACGGTGGACATGGCCGAGCGAGCAGCTGTCACCCGGTGCCTCCAGAACAAACTAGAGCAATATCATCACCAAACTAGCCTCAACTTTTGAACCATACTACTCCCTCCGTAAACAAATATAAGATGTTTTAGGTCACTACTGACCTACGTCGTACATTTATTTACAGAGCAAGTAGTAGTAGTATATAACAAGCAGCTGATGCAAATCAATGTGGTCATGGAGAAAAAATCCATAAGAGTTATTCAGCCGGTGCTGCTTCTTCCAACGGGACCGACATTCGGCTTCTCTTGTAGGTCAGGGTGGACACAGTCCGGGCCGGTCCGGTCCCGGTCCGAGCCGCCGTTTGGACCGGCCGCCGGCGGTCCGGACCGGACCGAGCAGCGCCGCGGTCCTGATCTCAGGGACCGGACCGGCAGAGGTGAAGCTCGGTGCGGACCGGAGGTCCTCACGGTCCGGGCGACGTCCAGTCACTGGCATGTAGGCCCAGGATGTCGGAGAGGTCGTCGGAGCAGCAGCACGGTGGCCGGAGCCGGAGAAGACACACCTGAGGCGCAGCGGCGCGAGGGAGAGGCACGGGGGAGAGAGGGAGTGGCATGACCGCGCGCGGGAGAGGGCGAGCAGTCGCGCGAGAGGGCGGGGGAGAGGGCGAGGCAGAGGCGCGGCGGCGGGGAGAGAGAGGCAGCGCAGGGGAGAGCGGAAGCAGCCCGTGCGGCGCCATGGGGATAGACTGGGATGGACGAGGACGGCGGCTAGGTCACGCACGCACGTTGTATATGTGTTGGGCTCTCCAGATAAGATCTACTTGGGCTGGGCCTTCGGTCCTGCGAGCCGGACCGAGCTTTTGTCGGACCGGACCGACCGAATTTCGATCTCCTTTTCGCGGACCGGACCGGCCATGTTATTTAGCGAACCAGGACCGTACGGTCCGGTCCATAACGGGCCGCGAGCCGGGCCAAAAGCCCGCTCGTCACGTCCACCCTGACTTGTAGGCATGGTTATCTTCGTCCTGGAAGTCGTCCCCAAGAAAGCCATCGTGACCATCGCTTCTCTTCGTGCTCGCATCAAACCTCCTTGCAAGCACCATCAAGGTTGAGATCACTTAGCAGGTGCTCCACCCCCTTGATTCCGATAGCCACCGTAGTTGCCAGGACCCAGGAGAAGCATTTTTGTATCCACCAGCACCCCCTGTGTAACAAAATCAAACGAACAGCAATTCATCGAGTGCACAGCTATCACATAAGCTGAAAAGTTTTAAACACAAAACCTAGACGACGCCAAAAATAAAAGAATGTCCACAGGTCAGCTATACACATACAAACCAGGAATACTAAAAGAATGTTTAGAGGCCCAGGCAGGAAAAGGAAACATATTAGGAAATGAACCAGCATGCAATGATTATACAAGATCAATCAAGTTACTGACCAAACCAATCAAATGGATTATGGATATCACAAACGCCTTGAAACAGAAGTGCTAATATAACATTGTTCTTATTCATAAAGATCAGGGCACAAAAAGAAACAAGCTGCGTAACAAGTGGACAAGAAGACTCATCCAGCTGGTAGCACAAACAACTTGATAACATACCAGCCTCCAGGAAAAAAAGTACCAAAAAATCTACAGTTCACAGTGTGCAACATGAGGACGAACAATAATGAATCAAACCAAAGAGCAATTCATCCATTGCACATCTATCACATAAGCTGAGAAGTTTTGAACAGAAAATCTTTATGAGATCAAAAATCTTACTGATGTTTAAAGTCTAACCATAATCTAATATCATGCAATAGGTAGCATACAGTAAACCAGAAGATAACAGGAACAACACTGCTATTCTCTTACCAAAAACGCAGACCAACCAATTGCCACCGGTAATGACACTCACGATATTTCTATTACTCATCCATCCTTTCGGAGGAAGAACAAGTTAGGCTATTCAAAAATGACAAATCCATTCAAGTTAGCAACAGCAAGATACCTCCTCGACGGCACCCTCAGGCCCAAGGTGGCCGACTTTGGCCTCGCAAGCCTCGTCAACCATGCCGAAACACATGTCTCTGTCCCACGGACGCGGCACTTTTGGGCACACCGCGCCGGAGGTTTGGATGGAGCTACACATCGCCGAGAAGTGTGATGTCTACAGCTTCGGCATGCTCCTCCGGAAGATCGTCGAGCATGGTAGTAACCAAGACGCCAATGCCACGCTGAAGAGCAGCCAGCAATGGTTCCCCGTGGTCGCATGGGCCAGGTACGAAGCCGGTGAGCTGATGGAACTCATGGTGGCAACGGTCCGCCATGACTTGTGTTGCAGAGGGCTGGTGGAGAGGATGTGCAAGGTGGTGTTCCGGTGCGTGCAGCAGAGGCCGTCAATGAGCGCGGTGGTGAAGATGCTCGATGGGCAAGACAGAAATCACTCCGCCTTCTAACCCATTCCGCAGTATCTCATGGAGTCGGCGGCGAACCTGCGGATGGCAATGGCGAACGATGTAAACACAGCATCATCGGTTTCAAAAAATGTCATCTTGTTTTGACCGTTGGCATCTCCAGTATTACCACGGAAGAAATGAAATGCAATTCTGCATTTCCTTCCATATGCGTAACCACGCATATCCATCATCCACAGGTCATGAAAGAACCATACTGAGAATTGCACTGATCAAATCCAAAGCAGGCACTCAAAATGCACTGCAGAGTTCAGCCTAAGTACTAGCATATACAGTATATTACAGATAACCGAGTTGATAAACATAGATGATGGCGAGGACTTGGTATGTACCTTAATCATGACACTGGTGTACATGATAATAAGGTAAGATGATGGTGGTTTGGATGTGGAGGCGTAGGCGGCAGCATCTGTTGATGCAGGAGATGTAGCATGGAGTAAACCTGCGCTCTGTCAGGGTGGCATCCATCCCACGACATGAAGCTGTGAGCATTGCGCCCCACCTGCACCATGCTGTGTCCGCCAGTCACCCCTACTCCCCTCTCCCTCATCAGCTGTCGCATCCGTGCTGTCGACTCGCCAGCGCCGGCCACGCCCATCGACATCAGGTACCCCGCAGCATTGCCCGGCTCCAACTCCAGGACGCGGCAGGCAGCATCACGTCCAACATTCGAGTCGCTGCTGTGGCCTCTGCAGGCACTTAGCAGCGCGCTCCAGGCTGCTGGACTGCTGCTGGTGGATATTCTTTCCTCGATGACCCTAGCGGCCCCCTCAAGGTCCCCTGCACGCGCGAGCATGTCGACGACGCACGATAGGTGCTCCACCTGTGGCTCAACCGAGTGTGTCGTCGTCATCCTCTCGAAGCAGGCCACGCCCTCCTCCACCAGACCTCCGTGCGCGCATGCCGACAGCACGGCCAGCATCGTGACACCGTTCGGCATGATGTCCCCTTCCTGCTCCATCCTGTCAAGGAGGGCGAGGGCATCACGTGCACGGCCGTTCATCCCCAGCACACCGATCATGGAGTTCCAGGTGAGCACGTCCCTTCGAGGCATCGCATTGAACACCCTCGTCGCCGCAGCCAGGTCGCCGCATTTTCCATACATGTCCACCAGAGCATTGCTGACGTCCCGCTCCAAGGCTAGCCCACTCCTGAGTGCCATGCCGTGGGCGCATCTCGACGCTGCCATGTCCGCACAGTCTGCGCATGCCTCGAGGACGCTCAGTATGGTGACTGAGTTGGGCGTCTCCCCGGCCTCCCTCATCGCGACGGCGCACGCGATCGCCTCGCCCGGTCGGCCGTTGTGGGCGCATCCAGAGATGATGGTGCTCCACGTGATGATGTTCCTCTTGGGCATGCCGCGGAACAGCCTGAGCGTGTGCTCAAGCAGGCCGCACTTGGCGTAGGCGTCCAGCAGGGCGTTCAACAGAGGCAGGCCTGTTGAGGACAATAGGAGCCCCCTTCTGATGGCCACGGCATGGACAGACCGGCACCACATGGCCTGGCCGCCCTCAAGCCTCTTGCACAGCTGAAGCAGCACCGCCAGCGTCGTCTCGTCGAAGCCGATGCCGCCCTCTTTCAGCAAGGACGAGGGGGAGGAGAGAAGGTCTAGCGCGTCGGCGGCACGGCCGGCACGTGCGAGTCCAGAGAGCATGGTGTTCCAGGATACCACGTTCCTGCACGGGATCGTGTCAAACACCTTCCTGGCGGACCGCAGGTCGAGGCACCTGGCGTACATGTCGACGAGCGAGTTGTCGATGAAGACGTCGCCACCCCGCAGCCCACGGCGCTCCCCGGCGGCATGCAAGGAGGCTCCGAGCGCCAGGTCCTCGAGCTCAGCGCACGCGCGGAGGGCGACGACGAGGACGACCCCGTCCGGCTCCGGCGCGCCGCCGCCGCCAGCGAGCATGTCCCTGAACATGCACAGGGCCTGGGACGCCGAGCCCCCCGCGAGATGTGCCCGCATCATGGAGGTCGAGGACGCGACGTCCCGGAGTGGCATTTCGTCGAACAGCTTTGCCGCGGCAAGGGAGTCGCCGGACGTTGCGTAGGAGGCGAGCAGGGAGTTGGGGACGGTGCAGCCCCCCGGGCGGAAGTAGGCCGTCTTGAGGAGGCAGGCGTGCACGTGCGCGGCGGCGTGGGGATGCGAAGCTGGCGCGCGGCGGAGGAGCGCGAGGAGGGTGGCCGGCGTGGGTGGGAGGTGGGCTACGTTGTAGGTAGTGGGGGTCGAGAGGCAGCAGAGGTGGGCGACGGCGAGGTCCGGGCCTGCGGCGCCGAGGCTGCGCCGCACCGCCGCCGCTGCTGCCGCCGTTCCGATTGCCATTCCGACGGACAGAGTGTAGCAGACACGGACGCAGCAGCATAGCACAGAGCCTTTGCTGTGCACCGTCGGATCTCATTTCCATGGCTCCCGTTTATCTCCAACCTCCAGCCACCTGCCGCCGCAGTCGCTGGAGGTGAGGAATCTGTCCTTTGGACCAAGAATTACCGGCATTGTGATTTCGGTATGCAAACAAAATTCATTTCAGTGATCGGATGGTGCTGACAAATATGTATCATGTTATATTGCATAAGTTTCAATCTTGCTCAGCTGCAGAAACGATATGTTCTTTGGCAGATGCAAATCTGTCCATGCTTGAACTGGACCAATAATATGCTGGCATTGCCCATTTGGTATGTATAAACGGGAATTCTTTTAGATGCTCTAGAAAAATATAATGCTATCGCATAAGTTGTCAGAAAGCAGTTTGTCCCTTGTATATCGATAATACTACACGCATGGAGTTAAACAACGGACTATTACGGACCCCCCTTGCGTGCCCTTCACTAATTGGCCTCCCCGATTTTCAAGGGTGGGCTCGCCTCATTAGACCAAATCTCAACCAATTAACAATAAGCACCCCGTTAATCCCCCGTAACCAGCCCGTGAGTCTAGCATCTCTCCTTGTATATATGTACCTTCGGCCATGCCAAACAATCTTCCATGTACTTTATACGCCCAAATATATTGTCAATCAATATTTTACATATAGTTACTGGTAGAGTTGTCAAAGTAGGCTATTGCTGAAATCTCAATGAAAGCAATGTGTAGGTATTTTAATATAAGAAGAGTTCTTTGTCATAATCGCTGATCCTGTAGATATTCAGGACAAAGAGGGTACAAATGCTGGTGCAATAGAAGCATGGATGACACGTTCCTTGAATCGGAACTTTTTTATGGTGAGAAAACTGATCTAAGTGTCTTGTTTGAAAACTTCACCAGTGTCTTCAAACCAAAATTGGTCAAGAGGGGGAGAGTAGTAGCACATAAATGCAGATTATGCATCAGTCACCTTTAGGAATAGGCGGCTCAATAGTAACTTATGTGGTTCCTGTGATGAAGCATCGACTTCCATCGGTTATGTGCAGATTGGCACATCGACACCGGCTCAGATTGGTAGTGTGCCGGCGTGGAAAGTTGAGTGAGAGGAGTAAGAGATGATTTTGTTCAATGCTTGTATGATTTACAAACCCAGTTGATGACAGTTGGTTATTGTTAGGTGACTTTAATTTCATGAGGTATCTCGACAACAGAAATATTCCAGGTGGCAGTATTAATGATATTCTTTTGTTTAATGAAGTTATTGGTTATCTAGGCCTTTTTGAGCCTCCAATCAAAGGTAGAAAGTTTAATTGGTCCAATATGCAAGAACAGCCCCTGTTGACACAGATTGATTGGTTTTTCACCACACCTTCTTGACTACTCAATATCCCAACACCATGTTTTTTCCTGTCATGTACAACTTCCGATCATGTACCGTGTGTAGTAACAATTGGCACATCCATTCCAGAAGCTAAAATATTCAGATTTGAGACTTATTGGGCTAAGTTTCCTGTTTTTTGGAGTGTGTTTCTTCTGCTTGGAATAAGCCATCTAAGAGAAAATTATCTGATGCTATAATCTCTGAAAAGTTCAAGAGTCTAAGACATACTCTTAAAGTTTGGCACACTAGTTTATCAAAGGTCAAAGCTATCATTGTTGAGTGCAATAGACTTACTCTGCATTTTGATACTTTGGAAGAGAAAAGATCTCTTTATAGGCCCAAATCAAACTTTCGATCAATCCTTAAACAACACTTGGAGGAGGTGATGAGGTTGTATTTATTGGAAGCAAAGATGCACCATAAGGAATATTAAAATTGGTGAAGAAAATACTATTTTTTCATGCAATGGCAGCACAGAAGAAATGCAATTGCTAATATTAAGCTGGATAATGGGGATATTAAACTGATCATAGTCAGATTGCTGGCAAGTTTTGGCAAGACTTTAAGAATATGATGGGTTGCTCCAAGGGCCTATCCATGGGCTTTAATTTGCAGCAGCTTCTAAATAAAGTGGATGGCCTTCAGGTCCTTTCAAAGCCATTTACATATGAGGAGATTGAAGCTATCATTAAGCAGATGGCACCTGATAGGGCCCCTGGGCCTGATGGCTTCACTAGGCTTTTTCTGAAGAAGTGCTGGAGTATTTTAAAGGCTGACTTCTGGGCTCTAGTCAAAGATTTTTATGAGGGTAAAAAATAGATCTGGAATGTATAAACTCTTCTCTCATAACTTTGATACCTAAGAAGCTCAGCCCATAAATGACTGGATATTATAGGCCAATTTCTTTGACTAATACTTTGCTTGAAGTTTCTTACTAAATTTCTAGAAACAGGCTTTAGGGTGTTATTTTAAATGGATTCATGCCAATCAGTATGGCTTTCTTAAAAGAAGATCTATTCAAGACTGGCGGGTGTGGTCTTTTGAATACATCCATCTGTGCCATGCCTCTAAGAGACATGTAATTCTGCTAAAATTGGATTTCTCAAAGGCTTTTGATATTATTGAACATGAATACATAGCCTCTGCCATCAACAAACCCCAATTTTCCTGCGGTTCAGTATGCTGATGACACTCTCATGGTGCTACCTGCTAAGGTATTGTCCTTATCTGAACAAATCAATACCTATGTATGATTATACCCTCCATGCAAACATCGACAAATACAAGAGAAGTAATGAAGATAAATTGGACCATAACATTAAATACTAGGATCTAAAATAGCCCCTCACAGAACATTCATAAACTGGGGTTTATGTGTCTATCACTCCCGCAACCCATCATCTACAAACTAATTCCACAATGTCTTTCCTAGGCACAGAGATGGTGAAGTGTCATGTAGTCGACGTTCACATACCACCACTAAAGGAAAAACAACACAACATATCATCAAAACATTAAATGGTAATCAACTTCACATGATTAATAGCAACAAGACTTCTCCCATGTCCTCAAAAACTAATGGATCTGTTCACAAGACATCATATGGATCATGATCAGCGGGTCTAAATATTTGAGAAACAATTTGAACACATAACAATGTTTCACCAATAAATCTCCTATGCATCAACTACAAGGTGATATCAACACATATAAGTACGCCCAACAACCAATTTGAGGTTTGACAGAAGGATTGAGAAGATGAATGAACTAGGATTTGGAGATGAGATGGTTGGTGAAAATATTGATGATAATCAAAATAAAACATTTGGTTCAGGTGTTATTAGCATGGTAAGAAGATATTTATTTTACAGACTAGAGGGGCTATCTAAATTCTAAAGTAAAGGCCAACGATCGAAGTAGAAGTACCAACGGCTCGGTGTCATGAACCTTCTTCATCTGATTCAATAAGGGGGAATTAGCCTCCTAGATGATGATCCTGACGATGAACATAGTGTTGGTGATGACGACGGCTTCGATTTCCCCTCTCGGAAGGAAGTTTCCCCGGCACAATCACTCCGTCGAAGAGCAAAAGTGCTCCGCCTAGGTTCCGCAGTAATCATCGCATCCGTCATGTGACCAAGTCTGTCGCTATCATGTTGTCTGGAAAGCGGATGCAGGTGTTGCAAGGGTACAAGAACTTGAATGACACAACCAAACTTTTGTGGGATTGAAATTTGAACTCGCCGGTGTGGAACAACAGAAGATAGAAGCGGGACCATTCTTTTTTGCAATTTTAGAGCATCCTACGATGCTTCCCGGTGGAGCAGCTGCTATCATGGGTGTTGCTGGATGAGTGTGCGGGCTCCTCTTCTATGGGTGGAAGGAGACGCTCTCTCATGGCATAGATACGTCTGTACATGCTATGGCTCATGTAAGTGTTCCTGCCATGTATACAATGTGCTCTGAGCTGAGAGGCCGCTCCCATGTCCTATTGAGGCATTGCCTATTTGTACTTTTGTGCAGACCCCTGTAGGAGGAACAGATGATGGCTGCAGTTCGAGGGTGTCCTTCTCCCATGGATTCATGTTGCTGTCGGTGATAGTGTAATGCGTTTGTATGTCGACGAGGGATGACAAATACAAGCCGGAGTTCATGAGTACCTCGAAGTCGGAGGAGGTTTCTACAGTAGCGAAGGTATAGCGCCGGTTCCCGGGGAACTCGGTAGTTTGGTGTAATGCTTGTTCACTCTGTAGAAGTGGTAGAGCGGGACGTGATCGCGCACGCATAGCTGTGCGATGGCGACCTGTCGATTACCGTGACAAGCTATAGTGTACTCAAGGTTGAGCCCCAAGACCTTGTACCGCTCCTCTTGTAACCACCGCTCAAAATTGGTGATGCTACGGTCGGCCACGCCGGGCTTGTTGGTGTGTCTGATGCTCAGCTTCTTGCTCAGGTGGGCGACGATGTACTCACATTCGAACTCGGTGTGCTGGGCTCCCTTGGCGGCCATAGGAAAGGTTGCCCGTACATTTTTGCATTTCTATGTGTGTTTCTCCGTGGGTTTGTTCTTGGTGGGTCGGGGGAGGGGGAAAGACGACTGGTGAGAGCGGAGTTTTGGAGAGGGAGGGGTATTTACTGGGGTGTGTGTAGCTTTCATCTAGACAAGAGTAAGCTATGTCACATCTAAGTAATATCAGCATGGAAAAAGGGAGAGAGAGAGAAAAGAAAAGAAAAAATTCACACAAATTTCCCCCGCAAAGTCAAATGTCAAAGAAGTTAGATAAGATTTTGTTAGATCTACTCCCCCTGTTCCTAAATATAAGACACTTTGGCAGTTGCCAAAGCGTCTTAGAGTAGTTGAGAGTAGAAAATTTGTATTTACAGTTAGTGAAGGATTCCTTAGTCCCCTCCTCGGTACTGGCACTTCCTGATAGTTTCATGACATATAGTTAAATATGTAGTCAAACTTTATCTCAAAATAAATGGAGGCCTGAAGGGGTACTTAGTCAGTTTTAGAGGGGATACCACTCATTTGATTTGTTGGTGAAGATGGCTTAGGGATAATCCCCAAAATTCTCATGAGGGCCAAAATAGAATAAAAGATATACTCCCTCTATCCCATAATATAAGAATGTTTTTGACACTAGTGTCAAAAACGTTCTTATATTATGGGACAGAGGGAATATAAACGTACTAGGATTATTCCTCCAAAAGCTGGTCGAGGGGAGCCGTGAAATTTTAGTGGATGGTGGCAACCACTCGCGCGTCGGTGCCTCCCGAGCCGGCGAAATGTCTTCCTTTCTTTTCTGGGGGATTTGATTATTTGCCCCTTATTAGTTTGCACTTTGATAATTTGCCACCGCTTACATTGGATTTGATATTTTACCACATCTTACTTTGGACTTTGATTTTTTGCCCTTGCCCATGAGAAAAGACGAGATTGTCCCTGCTCCACCCATTGACCACTCACAACGTCTCTTCCCGTACCCCAACTCTCTCTCTCTCTCTCTCTCTCCTGTACTTTTAGAGACAGTAGTGACCGCGGCGTATACTCCCAGCAACGTAGGGGCCAGCACAGTAGCACGGGCAAGCAAGCAAGCAGCAGCAGTACGGGAAGCACACTGGCAAGCAAGCAAGCAACAGCATCACCACTAAATTAGCACGACAACCAAGCAGCAGCAGCATGGGCTGCACAAGCGCAAGAGCACGAACATGGGAGATAGTGAACCCGTCGCCTCGTTGTCGCCGTCACTGTCATCCGGCACGCCCTGGCTCTCGCCCGTACATCGTCGGCGCGAACGGGGCGAGAGAGAGAAGCCTGCTGCGTACGCCCGGAGCTCGAGGAGCGATTCCTGGGACGCGACATGCGCATCGGCAAGGAGAAGAAATCCGGAGCGACAGCGAGGCGGCTCGACTTGCTGCCTGTGGAGGAGCACCGCGGCGTCACGTGAGCCTGCCTGTCGTCGGGGTTGGCATTGCAGGTAGGCCGCATGCCTCTGCACCCAGCTCACCATGGCCGACACGGTCCTCACTCGCCATTCTCGTTCATCTGCATGGACGCGTCCGCCCAGGACCACGGGGGCGGTCGCCGTCGAGGACCACCGGAGATGGGGAACGAGGCAACGAGCTCCTCTCCCATGGGACGCGCGTCATGGAGTTGATGCTCACTGTCAGGACCCCGATCCTAAGTCACATCGATCTAGCATGTAACACATCATATCACTTTGCGGCCTCACGTACGGTATTCCCACGTGTGCCACCTTACCTGGCCCGGGACCGTTTGCGCCTTTTGGCTCACGTATATGATAGTGTCGCTAGCATCCATATGACAGAGAACCCGGGCCGACATGACTAGTCGTGAACCCAAAGTGGCGCTAACTTACGGGGACAGGAATACATGAACCAGCATCGAACGTGTCGGTCATCAGCGTGTGAATCTGGGCTGTAGCAACTGGGCTAACAGGACTCCAAGAACCCGGGCTGTAGCAGGCTAGCAGGACTCCGGAAATCACCGCGTGACATTTCCCAGAAGGGACAGACACAGGAACGAAGTGGATCACATGCCGACTAGTCTAAGTGTTCCGGAGCAGTAGTAACTGGGCTAGTAGGACTTGATACGTCTCCAACGTATCTATAATTTTTGATTGTTCCATGCTATATTATATTCTGTTTTGGACATTATTGGGCTTTATTATACACTTTAATATTGTTTTTGGGACTAACCTATTAACCGGAGGCCCAGCCCAGAATTGTTTTTTTGCCTATTTCAGAGTTTCGCAGAAAAAGAATATCAAACGGAGTCCAAACGGAATGAAACCTTCGGGAACATGGTTTTCGGAACGAACGTGATCCACAGGACTTGGACCCTACGTCAAGACATCAACTAGGAGGCCACGAGGTAGGGGGCGCGCCTACCCCCCAGGCGCGCCCTCCACCCTCGTGGGCCCCCTGTTGCTCCACCGATGTACTCCTTCCTCCTATATATACCTGCGTACCCCCAAACTACCAGATACAGAGCCAAAAACCTAATTCCACCGCCGCAACCTTCTGTACCCGTGAGATCCCATCTTGGGGCCTGTTCCGGAGCTCCGCCGGAGGAGGCATCGATCACGGAGGGCTTCTACATCAACACCATAGCCTCTCCGATGATGTGTGAGTAGTTTACCTCAGACCTTCGGGTCCATAGTTATTAGCTAGATGGCTTCTTCTCTCTTTTTGGATCTCAATACAATGTTCTCCCCCTCTCTCGTGGAGATCTATTCGATGTAATCTTCTTTTGCGGTGTGTTTGTTGAGACCGACGAATTGTGGGTTTATGATCAAGTTTATCTATGAACAATATTTGAATCTTCTCTGAATTCTTTTATGTATGATCGGTTATCTTTGCAAGTCTCTTCGAATTATCAGTTTGGTTTGACCTACTAGATTAATCTTTCTTGCAATGGGAGAAATGCTTAGCTTTGGGTTCAATCTTGCGGTGTCCTTTCCCAGTGACAGTAGGGGCAGCAAGGCATGTATTGTATTGTTGCCATCGAGGATAACAAGATGGGGTTTATATCATATTGCATGAATTTATCCCTCTACATCATGTCATCTTGCTTAAAGAGTTACTCTGTTCTTATGAACTTAATACTCTAGATGCATGCTGGATAGCGGTCGATGTGTGGAGTAATAGTAGTAGATGAAGGTAGGAGTCGGTCTACTTGTCTCGGACGTGATGCCTATATACATGATCATACCTAGATATTCTCATAACTATGCTCAATTCTGTCAATTGCTCAACAGTAATTTGTTCACCCACCGTAAATACTTATGCTCTTGAGTGAAGCCACTAGTGAAACCTATGCCCCCCTAATAACCCACAAGTATAGGGGATCGCAACAGTTTTCGATAAGTAAGAGTGTCGAACCCAACGAGGAGCTAAAGGTATAACAAATATTCCCTCAAGTTCTATCGACCACCGATACAACTCTACGCACACTTGACGTTCGCTTTACCTAGAACAAGTATGAAACTAGAAGTACTTTGTAGGTGTTGTTGGATAGGTTTGCAAGAAAGTAAAGAGCACGTAATAAAAACTAGGGGCTGTTGTAAGTAAAGAAGCAAGAAAGTTAGTATGGCGAGTGTGGAAAAGTGGTGGTAGGAGTTGCGAAATTGTCCCTAAGCAATTGACTACTTTACTAGACCGATATCAAGTTTTATGTGGGAGAGGCCACTGCTAGCATGTCATCCCTTACTTGGAATTCTATGCACTTATGATTGGAACTATTAGCAAGCGTCCGCAACTACTAACGTTCATTAAGGTAAAACCCAACCATAGCATTAAGATATATTGGTCCCCCTTCAATCCCGTATGCATCAATTTCTATGCTAGGTTGAAGCTTCTGTCACTCTTGCCCTCCAATACATAGTCCTATCAACATACAACTAACCCTATGGTGTGATCCACGCGCGCGCTCATATGATGGGCACCAAAGGACAGCAACATAACCACAAGCAAATTAAATCAATCATAGCAATTCATCAACCACCGATAGGACAACGAAAATCTACTCAGACATCATAGGATGGCAACACATCATTGGATAATAATATGAAGCATAAAGCACCATGTTCAAGTAGAGGGTACAGCGGGTTGCGGGAGAGTGGACCGCTGTAGATAGAGGGGGGAAGGTGATGGAGATGTTGGTGAACATGGCGTAGGTGTTGGTGAAGATCGCGGTGATGATGATGGCCCCCGGTGGCACTCCGGCGCCACCGGAAGCGAGGGGGAGAGAGCCCCCCTCCTTCTTCTTCTTCCTTGACCTTCTCCCTAGATGGGAGAAGGGTTTCCCCTCTGGTCCATGGTCTCCATGGCGTGGGAGGGGCGAGAGCCCCTCCGAGATTGGATCTGTCTCTCCGTCTCTCTCTGTTTTTGCGTTCTCGTCTGCTGCCCTTTCACCGTTTTGTGTATCTATGGAGATCCGTAACTTCAATTGGATTGAAACCTTCGCCCAGATCTTTTTCCAAAAATTATCTTTCTTGCGGCCAAAGTAGAGCAGCAACCGCCTTACGAGGGGCCCACGAGGATGGGGGGCGCGCCCACCTGGAGTGGGCGTGGGCCCCACCCTCGTGGCCACCTCGGGCACCGTCTCGCGTTGATTTTACTTCCCAAAAATCACAAATATTCCAAAATAATTCTCCGTCCGTTTTTATCCCGTTTGGACTCCGTTTGATATGGGGTTTCTGCGAAACATAAAACATGCAACAAACAGGAACTGGCACTGGGCACTGGATCAATATGTTAGTCCCGAAAATAATATAAAAAGTTGCCAAAAGTATATGAACGTTGTATAATATTGGCATGGAACAATCAAAAATTATAGATACGACGGAGACGTATCAGCATCCCCAAGCTTAATTCCTGCTCGTCCTCGAGTAGGTAAATGATAAAAAAAGATAATTTTTGATGTGGAATGCTACCTAGCATAATCTTGATCATGTATCTAATCATGTCATGAATATTAAGACACGAGTGATTCAAAGCAATAGTCTATCATTTGACATAAAAGAAATAATACTTCAAGCCTACTAATAAAGCAAACATGTCTTTTCAAAATAACAAGGCCAAAGAAAGTTATCCCTACAATATCATATAGTCTGGCTATGCTCCATCTTCTTCACACAAAATATTCACATCATGCACAACCCCGATGACAAGCCAAGCAATTGTTTCATACTTTTGACGTTCTCAAACCTTTTCAACTTTCACGCAATACATGGGCGTGAGCCATGGACATAGCACTATAGGTGGAATAGAATATGATGGTGGAGGTTGTGTGGAGAAGACAAAAAAAGGAGAAAGTCTCACATCGACGCGGCTAATCAACGGGCTATGGAGATGCCCATCAATTGATGTCAATGTGAGGAGTAGGGATTGCCATGCAACAGATGCACTAGAGCTATAAGTATATGAAAGCTCAAACTAAAACTAAGTGGGTGTGCATCCAACTTGCTTGCTCATGAAGACCTAGGGCATTTGAGGAAGCCCATCGTTGGAATATACAAGCCAAGTTCTATAATGAAAATTCCCACTAGTATATGAAAGTGATAAATCAAGAGACTCTCTATATGAGGAACATGGTGCTACTCTGAAGCACAAGTGTGGTAAAAGGATAGTAACATTGCCCCTTCTCTCTTTTTCTCTCATTTTTTTCTTTTTTTTCTTTTTTTGGGCCTTCTCTTTTTTTGGCATTTCTCTTTTTTTTCGTCCGGAGTCTCATCCCGACTTGTGGGGGAATCATAGTCTCCATCATCCTTTCCTCACTGGGGCAATGCTCTAATAATGATGATCATCACACTTTTATTTACTTACAACTCAATATTACAACCCGATATCTAGAACAAAGATATGACTCTATATGAATGCCTCCAGCGGTGTACCGGGATGTGCAATGATCTAGCGTAGCAATGACATCAAAAAAACGGACAAGCCATGAAAACATCATGCTAGGTATGTTACGATCATGCAAAGCAATATGACAATAAATGCTCAAGTCTTGTATATGATGATGATGGAAGCTAGTTGCATGGCAATATATCTCGGAATGGCTATGGAAATGCCATGATAGGTAGGTATGGTGGCTGTTTTGAGGAAGATATATGGAGGTTTATGTGTGATAGAGCGTATCGTATCACGGGGTTTGGATGCACCGGCGAAGTTTGCACCAACTCTCGAGGTGAGAAAGGGCAATGCACGGTACCGAAGAGGCTAGCAATGATGGAAGGGTGAGAGTGCGTATAATCCATGGACTCAACATTAGTCATAAAGAACTCACATACTTATTGCAAAAATCTATTAGTCATCGAAACAAAGTACTACACGCATGCTCCTAGGAGGATAGATTGGTAGGAAAAGACCATCGCTCGTCCCCGACCGCCACTCATAAGGAAGACAATCAATAAATACCTCATGCTCCAACTTCGTTACATAACGGTTCACCATACGTGCATGCTACGGGAATCACAAACCTCAACACAAGTATTTCTACTAATCCACAACTACCCACTAGCATGACTCTAATATCACCATATTTATATCGCAAAACTATTGCAAGGAATCAAACACATCATATTCGGTGATCTACATGTTTTATGTAGGATTTTATGACTAACCATGTGAATGACCAATTCATGTCATCTATCTAAATAGATATAAGTGAAGCAAGAGAGTTTAATTCTTTCTACAAAAGATATGCCCATGCTCTAAAAAAATAAGTGAAGCAAAAGAGCATTCTACAAATGGCGGTTGTCTAAGTGAAGAGAAACAGGCAATCCAAACTTCAAATGATATAAGTGAAGCACATGAAGCATTCTATAAAGCCATACTCAAAAGATATAAGTGAAGTGCAAATAGAATTCTATAAATCAACCAAGGACTATCTCATACCAGCATGGTGCATAAAAGAAAAATGAAAACTAAAGCAAAAGACGCTCCAAGATTTGCACATATCACATGAATGAAACGAATCCGAAAACATACCGATACTTGTTGAAGAAAGAGGGGATGCCTTCCGGGGCATCCCCAAGCTTAGACGCTTGAGTCTCCTTGAATATTTAATTGGGGTGCCTTGGGCATCCCCAAGCTTGAGCTCTTGCCTCTCTTCCTTCTTCTCACATCGAGACCTTCTCGATCATCGAACACTTCATCCACACAAAACTTCAACAGAAAACTCGGTAAGATCCGTTAGTATAATAAAGCAAATCACTACTCTAAGTACTGTTGCAAACCAATTCGTATTTTTTTTGCATTGTGTCTACTGTAATATAGATTTTTCATGGCTTAATCCGCTGATATAAATCGATAGTTTCATCAAAACAAGCAAACTATGCATCAAAAACAGAATCTGTCTAAAACAGAACAGTCTATAATAATCTGAACATTCAACATACTTATGATACTTGAAACATTCTGAAACAATTAGGAAAAATAAACAATTTGTATAGAAAGACAATGCAAAAAGAATCAGAACCGTTTGACGTTCCAGTAAAAAATGTAAAATCGCGCACTACAGCCAAAGTTTCTGTCCTGCACCGCACAAACCAACAAGCATCGTAAACATCCTAAAGGCAAACCTTGGCACATTATTTTTGTTTCTAAACTTTATAAAAGCACACAACAGAAATAAATGACTCTCTAAAACTTCCGGGTTGTCTCCCTGGCAGCGCTTTCTTTAAAGCCATTAAGCTAGGCATATAGTGCCCAAGTAGTGAATCCACCTGGATCCCAAGGTATATCAAAGCCAATTTTAATTAACAATGATTTGGCATTTAGTAGTGAGCTCAAAGTAACATATATCAAGCAATAACGAAGTCTAACTCTCTTCCTATGCATCGGCATGTCATAAAAGAACAATTCATGCACACATAGTAAAGGCCAATGCATAGTATAAACAGTTTCTTGCAATTTTATCGTGTGGGAAACATAGAGAGGTGGAGATATAGTTCCTCTCTCATAATAATTGCAAGTAGGAGCAGCAAGCACATGCATATTATACTCATCAAAATCATCATCTTTAGTAGTAAAAGGTAACCCATCAATATAATCCTTAATAAGCACAAACTTCTCCGATATAGTGTAGTCGGGAGAATTCAAAAAGATAATAGGACTATCATGCGTGGGTGCAATAGCAACAATTTCATGTTTAACATAAGGAACTATAGGAATTTCATCTCCATAAGCATAATTCATATTGGCATCTTGGCCACAAGCATAGCAAGCATCATCAAAAAGGGATATTTCAAGAGAATCAACGGGATCATAACAATCATCATAGCAATCATCCTTCGGTAAGCACGAAGGGGAATTAAACAATGTATGGGTTGAAGAGTTACTCTTATTAGAAGGTGGGCACGGGTGATCAATCCGCTCTTCCTCCTTTTGTTCTTCGCTCTCCTCCTCATCTTTTTCATCCAATGAGCTCACAGTTTCATCAATTTCTTCTTCCATAGATTCCTGCAAAATATTAGTCTCTTCTTGGACAGCGGAGACTTTCTCAATAAGCGCATCAATATAGGAATTATATTCATAATTACCATAGCAATATTTCAATATAGAAAAAATTTCAGGCCTATAAACATCATCATCAAAAGCTTCATACTTTTCAAACAAAGATTCAATTTCATAAGAACCCTTAAAAGCAACAAATTAATCATATATACCTCTAGCATAAGAAGCCAAGGTTTCATTATCATTAAATTTGCATGAAAAGGGAAGGTGTGGAGCCTTCATCCTAGAGCAACAAGTATAATCATAACTCAAGCATACTTGCCGAGCATACCACTTCAATATATAAATTTGATCCCATAATAGTTTCCCTTTTTGTGTCAAGCGATAATCCCTAAAGTATTCACGTTGATCAAACGTTACTCCCATTACCAAATTGAATGGGGTTTTCTCTGGATTATCAAAGTAGTACATAATATCGGTCACATAATGAGCATCGAGGGTTTTAGGAGGTTCCTCATCTCCATGAGTAGCAAGTACACCAAATTTTTTTGGTATTTCGTGTTCCATATCCATAACTAAAGATAGAGAACAACTAAGAACAGCAAATAAAAATTACTTAGTGATAAAGCAAACAAGCACACACGAGAATATTCACCCCACGCTATTGCTCACCGGCAATGGCGCTAGAAAAAGGTCTTGATAACCCACAAGTATAGGGGATCGCAACAGTTTTCGATAAGTAAGAGTGTCGAACCCAACGAGGAGCTAAAGGTAGAACAAATATTCCCTCAAGTTCTATCGACCACCGATACAAGTCTACGCATGCTTGATGTTCGCTTTACCTAGAACAAGTATGAAACTAGATGTACTTTGTAGGTGTTGTTGGATAGGTTTGCAAGAAAGTAAAGAGCACGTAATAAAAACTAGGGGCTGTTGTAAGTAAAGAAGCAATAAAGCTAGTATGGAGAGTGTGGAAAAGTGGTGGAAGGAGTTGCGAAATTGTCCCTAAGCAATTGACTACTTTACTAGACCAATAGCAAGTTTTATGTGGGAGAGGCCACTGCTAGCATGTCATCCCTTACTTGGAATTCTATGCACTTATGATTGGAACTATTAGCAAGCGTCTGCAACTACTAACGTTCATTAAGATAAAACCCAACCATACCATTAAGATATATTGGCCCCCCTTCAATCCCGTATGCATCAATTTCTATGCTAGGTTGAAGCTTCTGTCACTCTTGTCCTCCAATACATAGTCCTATCAACATAAAACTAACCCTATGGTGTGATCCATGCACGCGCTCATATGATGGGCACCAAAGGACAGCAACATAACCACAAGCAAATTAAATCAATCATAGCAATTCATCAACCACCGATAGGACAACGAAAATCTACTCAGACATCATAGGATGGCAACACATCATTGGATAATAATATGAAGCATAAAACACCATGTTCAAGTAGAGGGTACAGCAGGTTGCGGGAGAGTGGACCGCTGTAGATAGAGGGGGGAAGGTGATGGAGATGTTGGTGAAGATGGCGTAGGTGTTGGTGAAGATCGCGGTGATGATGATGGCCCCCGGTGGCACTCCGGCGCCACCGGAAGCGAGGGGGAGAGATCCCCCCTCCTTCTTCTTCTTCCTTGACCTTCTCCCTAGATGGGAGAAGGGTTTCCCCTCTGGTCCATGGTCTCCATGGCGTGGGAGGGGCGAGAGCCCCTCCGATATTGGATCTGTCTCTCTGTCTCTCTTTGTTTCTGCGTTCTCGTCTGCTGCCCTTTCACCGTTTCGTGTATATATGGAGATCCGTAACTCCGATTGGATTGAAACCTTCGCCCAGATCTTTTTCCAAAAATTAGCTTTCTTGCCGCCAAAGTAGAGCATCAACCGCCTTACAAGGGGCCCACGAGGGTGGGGGCGCGCCCACCTGGAGTGGGCGTGGGCCCCACCCTCGTGGCCACCTCGGGCACCGTCTCGCGTTGGTTTTACTTCCCATAAATCACAAATATTCCAAAATAATTCTCCGTCCGTTTTTATCTCGTTTGGACTCCGGTTGATATGGGGTTTCTGCGAAACATAAAACATGCGACAAGCATGAACTGGCACTGGGCACTGGATCAATATGTTAGTCCCAAAAATAATATAAAAAGTTGCCAAAAGTATATGAAAGTTGTATAATATTGGCATGGAACAATAAAAAATTATAGATACTACGGAGATGTATCACCCCCGGGTCTATTTTTCATCATATTAATCTTCCATCAACAAGCTATTTCCGTTGCCTTTTATTTTGCTTCTATTTTACTTTGCATCTTTATCATAAAAATACCAAAAATATTATCCTATCATATCTATCAGATCTCACTCTCGTAAGTGACCGTGTAGGGATTGACAACCTCTTATCGCGTTGGTTGCGAGGATTTATTTGTTTGTGTAGGTGCGAGGGACTCGTGTGTGGCCTCCTACTGGATTGATACCTTGGTTCTCAAAAACTGAGGGAAATACTTACGCTACTTTGCTGCATCACCCTTTCCTCTTCAAGGGAAAACCAACACAGTGCTCAAGAGGTAGCAAGAAGGATTTCTGGCGCCGTTGCCGGGGAGTCTACGCAAAAGTCAACATACCAAGTACCCATCACAAACCCTTATCTCCCGCATTACATTATTTGCCATTTGCCTCTCGTTTTCCTCTCTCCCACTTCACCCTTGCCGTTTTATTCGCCCTTCTTCCGTTCATCCTTATTTTTGCTCGTGTTGCCATGTGCCTTCTATATGCTTGCATATTCGCTTGCTGAAAATCTATTGATATGGATCCACTTAAAGTGTTCTGCTTGGATCATCTTCGATCCTTACGCGCTCGTGCTGAAACCCCAACTAGCCTAGTTGATGGGAAATCTTTAGATGAGCATGCTCATTTTGTGCGTCACCGTTTGTCTGAAAAAGGGAGACTCTTATGGAATCAAATAAACAAATTGATGTGTTATGCTTGGAATCTTTGTGAAATTTACGATTTTACTTGTTGCTCTGAAAACATTAAGAAACACCTTCCCTACCAATGTGAGTTTAATGAGAATGAAATCTTATCTTCTTATGCAAAGGGTGTTTATAGTTACTACGATATCGAACGAATTGAATAATTTGTTGCTTTTAAGGGTGCTTATGAAGTTGCTTCTTTGATTGAAAAGTATGATATTACTCTCTACGAATCTGAAAATTTTGACATACTTAAATATTACTATGAAAACTATGCTCATAATGTCTATGTCAAAGAATTTATTGAGAGAATGACCGTTGCTTTGGAAGAAAATAATGATATCCATGAATCTATAGATAATGATGATTCTGATGATTTGATTGAATTATCCCTTGATGAACATGATGCTTGCTATTCTTGTGGCCATGATGCCAATATTTATGAAGACGAATTTGCTATAGTTCCTTATATTAAAAATGAGATCGTTGCTATTGCACCCATGCTTGATAGTTCCTTCGATGAAAAGCATGATTGCAATGATTTTACTATAAATTCTCTTGATGTCAATTGTGCTAATAATATGCAAAACCCTTAGCTTGGGGATGCTAGTTTTGCTATGTCCACTATTTGTTGCAATGATCATGATTGGGATGATTTTTCTTATCATCTTGAAAATTTATTTAATCCCCATGATGAATATGAGATTGATAATATTGTTTGCAATAATATTGAAAGTGGGTTTGGAAGAGTGTCAACTTTAGATCCCACATATTTGGAGAATATTCAATCTTATGAAATTTTTGATAAAAGTGGGTTTGGAGAGGTCATGACTTTAGTTAATGTTAATCCCACTATTTCGGAAGAGTGTCAACTTTGCATGCATGTGGATCATGTTGAAAATATTTTATATGATAGCTATATTGTTGAATTTGCTTATTATCCTACATGTAATTATTATGAGAGAGGATAATATGGTTGTAGAAATTTTCATGTTACTAAATTACCTCTCGTCATGCTGAGATTGCTATCGTCTCTTTCTTCTTCCTTCCATATGCTAGTTTTTGCTTGCCTTGATAATTTGTTTGCTTATAAAATGCCTATGCATAGGAAGTATGTTAGACTTAGATGTGTTTGTCACATGCTATTTGATGCTCTCTTTGTGCTTCAATTCTTGTCTCTCATGCGAGCATCATTAAAATTATCTATGCCTAGCTAGGGGCGTTAAACGATAGCGCTTGTTGGGAGGCAACCCAATTTTATTTTTAGTTTTTCGCTTTTTGCTTCTGTTTAGGAATAAATATTTGATCTAGCCTCTGGTTAGATGTGTTTTTATGTTTTAATTAGTGTTTGTGCCAAGTTTAACCTATAGGATCTTCTTGGATGATAGTTATTTGATCTTGCTGTAAATTCCAGAAACTTTCTGTTCACGAAAATAATTGTTAAACATCACAAGAACGTGATAAAATATTGATTACAATTGATACTGATCAATAAACAAATTTTCTAGGTCGTCCTATTTTGGCTGAATTTTTGGAGTTTCAGAAGTTTGCGTTAGTTACAGATTACTACAAATTGTTCTGTTTTTGACAGATTCTGTTTTTCATGTGTTGTTTGCTTATTTTGATGAATCTATGGCTAGTAAAATAGTTTATAAACCATATAGAAGTTGGAATACAGTAGGTTTAACACCAATATAAATAAAGAATGAGTTCATTACAGTACCTTGAAGTGGTCTTTTGTTTTCTTTCGCTAACGGAGCTTACGAGATTTTCTGCTGAGTTTTGTGTTGTGAAGTTTTCAAGTTTTGGGTGAAAGATTTGATGGATTATGGAACAAGGAGTGGCAAGATCCTAAGCTTGGGGATGCCCATGGCACCCCAAGATAATCTAAGGACACCTAAAAGGCAAAGCTTGGGGATGCCCCGGAAGGCATCCCCTCTTTCGTCTACTTCCATCGGTAACTTTACTTGGAGCTATATTTTTATTCACCACATGATATGTGTTTTGCTTGGAGCATCTTGTATTATTTGAGTCTTTATTTGCTAG
Organism: Aegilops tauschii subsp. strangulata; assembly: GCF_002575655.3. Classification (NCBI taxonomy): domain Eukaryota; kingdom Viridiplantae; phylum Streptophyta; class Magnoliopsida; order Poales; family Poaceae; genus Aegilops; species Aegilops tauschii. The sequence continues at coordinate 468,374,850 of NC_053035.3, forward strand.
TTTACCACAATCATCCTTGCTGTACACACCTTTTGAGAGAGTCACACTTGATTCGGAATTTATTAGAATACTCTATGTGCTTCACTTATATTTTTTGAGCTATATAGTTTTGCTCTAGTGCTTCACTTATATCTTTTAGAGCACGGTGGTGGATTTGTTTTATAGAAAATATTGATCTCTTATGCTTCACTTATATTATTTTGAGAGTCTTAAAATATCATGGAAATTTGCTTTAATTAATATCATGAGAAATTTGATGCTTGATAATTGTTTTGAGATATAAAGGTGGTAATATCATAGTTGTGCTAGTTGAGTAATTGTGGAATTGAAAAATACATGTGTTGAAGTTTGTGATTCCCGTAGCATGCACGTATGGTGAACCGTTATGTAACGAAGTCGGAGCATGATGTATTTGTTGATTGTCTTCCTTTGTGTGGCGGTCGGGATCGCGCGATGGTTAACTCCTACCAACCCTTCCCCTAGGAGCTTGCGTAGTAGTACTTTGCTTCGAGGGCTAATAAATTTTTGCAATAAGTATATGAGTTCTTTATGACTAATGTGAGTCCATGGATTATACGCACACTTACCTTTCCGCAATTTTCTAGCCTCTTCGGTACCGCGCATTGCCCTTTCTCTCCTTGAGAGTTGGTGCAAACTTCGCCGGTGCATCCAAACCCCGTGATATGATATGCTCTATCACACATAAACCTCCTTATATCTTCCTCAAAACAGCCACCATACCTACCTATCAGGGCATTTCCATAGCCATTCCGCGATATATTGCCATGCAACTTTCCACCGTTTCATTTATCATGACACACTCCATTAGTGTCATATTGCTTTGCATGATCATGTAGTTGACATTGTATTTGTGGCAAAGCCACCGTTCATAATTCTTTCATACATGTCGCTCTTGATTCATTGCACATCCCGGTACACTGCCGGAGACATTCATATAGAGTCATATTTTGTTCCAAGTATTGAGTTGTAATTCATGAGTTGTAAGTAAATAAAAGTGTGATGATCATCATTATTAGAGCATTGTCCCAAGTGAGGAAAGGATGATGGAGACTATGATTCCCCCACAAGTCGGGATGAGACTCCGGACTAAAAAAAAGAGGCCATAAAAAAAGGCCCAAATAAAAAAATGAGAGAAAAAGAGAGAAGGGACAATGTTACTATCCTTTTACCACACTTGTGCTTCAAAGTAGCACCGTGATCTTCATAATAGAGAGTCTCTCATTTTGTCACTTTCATTTACTAGTGGGAAATTTCATTATAGAACTTGGCTTGTATATTCCAATGATGGGCTTCCTCAAATGCCCGAGGTCTTCGTGAGCAAGCAAGCTGGATGCACACCCACTTAGTTTCTTTTTGAGCTTTCATACACTAGTAGCTCTAGTGCATCCGTTGAATGGCAATCCCTACTCCTCGCATTAACATCAATTGATGGGCATCTCCATAGCCCATTTATTAGCCTCGTTGATGTGAGACTTTCTCCTTTTTTGTCTTCCCACATAACCCCTACCATTATACCTTATTCCACCATAGTGCTATATCCATGCCTTGTGCTCATGTATTATCAAATCTGAACATTCATGCCACAATAAGAAGAGTTATATTGAAATTATGCCAAGTAGCATTCCACGTCAAAAATTCTGTTTTTATCATTTACCTACTCGAGGACGAGGAGGAATTAAGCTTTGGGATGCTTGATACGTCTCCAACGTATCTATAATTTTTTATTGTTCCATGCTATATTATATATGTTTTGGACATTATTGGGCTTTATTATACACTTTTATATTATTTTTGGGACTAACCTATTAACCGGAGGCCCAGCCCAGAATTGCTGTTTTTTGCCTATTTCAGAGTTTCGCAGAAAAAGAATATCAAACGGAGTCCAAACGGAATGAAACCTTCAGGAACGTGATTTTCGGAACGAACGTGATTCAGAGGACTTGGACCCTACGTCAAGACATCAACCAGGAGGCCATGAGGTAGGGGGGCGCGCCTACCCCCCAGGCGCGCCTTCCACCCTCGTGGGCCCCCTGTTGCTCCACCGACGTACTCCTTCCTCCTATATATACCTACGTACCCCCAAACTACCAGATACGGAGCCAAAAACCTAATTCGACCGCCGCAACCTTCTGTACCCGTGAGATCCCATCTTGGGGCCTGTTCCGGAGCTCCGCCGGAGGAGGCATCGATCATGGAGGGCTTCTACATCAACACCATAGCCTATCTAATGATGTGTGAGTAGTTTACCTCAGACCTTCGGGTCCATAGTTATTAGCTAGATGGCTTCTTCTCTATTTTTGGATCTCAATACAATGTTCTCCCCCTCTCTCGTGGAGATCTATTTGATGTAATCTTCTTTTGCGGTGTGTTTGTTGAGACCGATGAATTGTGGGTTTATGGTCAAGTTTATCTATGAACAATATTTGAATCTTCTCTGAATTCTTTTATGTATGATTGGTTATCTTTGCAAGTCTCTTAGAATTATCAGTTTGGTTTGGCCTACTAGATTGATCTTTCTTGCAATGGGAGAAGTGCTTAGCTTTGGGTTCAATCTTGCGGTGTCCTTTCCCAGTGACAGTAGGGGCAGCAAGGCACGTATTGTACTGTTGCCATCGTGGATAACAAGATGGGGTTTATATCATATTGCATGAATTTATCCCTCTACATCATGTCGTCTTGCTTAAAGCGTTACTCTGTTCTTATGAACTTAATACTCTAGATGCATGATGGATAGCGGTCGATGTGTAGAGTAATAGTAGTAGATGCAGGCAGGAGTCGGTCTACTTGTCTCGGACGTGATGCCTATATACATGATCATACCTAGATATTCTCATAACTATGCTTAATTCTGTCAATTGCTCAACGGTAATTTGTTCACCCACCATAAATACTTATGCTCTTGAGAGAAGCCACTAGTGAAACCTATGGCCCCCGGGTCTATTTTCCATCATATTAATCTTCCATCAACAAGCTATTTCCGTTGCCTTTTATTTTGTTTCTATTTTACTTTGCATCTTTATCATAAAAATACCAAAAATATTATCCTATCATATCTATCTGATCTCACTCTCGTAAGTGACTGTGTAGGGATTGACAACCCCTTATCGCGTTGGTTGAAAGGATTTATTTGTTTGTGTAGGTGCGAGGGACTCGTGCGTGGCCTCCTACTGGATTGATACCTTGGTTCTCAAAAACTGAGGGAAATACTTACGCTACTTTGCTGCATCACCCTTTCCTCTTCAAGGGAAAACCAACGCAGTGCTCAAGAGGTAGCAGGACTCCGGTAAACCGGGCTGTAGCAGACTACCATGGCTTAGTGGAAGCACTAGACTACATTTCCCCATAAGAGAGGCTACCAAGGATAGACAACTAGTTTGTCGGATCCCACACATACCAAGCATTTCAATCATACACACAATATGCTCGATATGTGCAAATACAACATGGCATCACAACATGACTCTACAACTCAAGTATTTATTCATTAGGCTCCGAAGAGCCAGGTATTACAAACATGGGTCTGATGACCCAACATTCAGATCATACAAGTCAAAGGACATGCGGAAGCTTAACTTGTCTGAGTACAGACAACTACAAATGAAAAGACTGAGAAGCCTGACTATCTACAAGACCCTGCCGAGGGCACAAGATCGTACCTGAGGTAACAAGCTAAACGTCGAAGTCCACGCGGAACTACTAGTGAGACTGAAGTCTCTCTACAAAACATAAATTAAGCAAACATGAGTACGAATGTACCCACCAAGACTTACATCAGATCTAGCTACATATGCATCAGTATCAACAAAGGGGGTGGTGGAGTTTAACTGCAGCAAGCCAGCTTTGACACGGTGGCTATCCTAAACTACGACTGCAAGTAACTCTTTTGAGGTGGCGCACACGAGTCCACATATTCACCATATCAATACACCACTATGGATCCGCTCCCGTCTCCCTACAAGAACACCATCCATAGCACTCACGCTTATCTTGCGCATTTTAGAGTATCCACTTTCACTTGTCTATGAACTGTACAGGCAACCCAGAAGTCCTTTACCGCGGACACGGCTATTCGAATAGATCAATTATAACCCTGCAGGGGTGTACTTCTTCACACATGTTTCCACCACTTAGTGTCTGCACATGACATGTGCTCGGCAGACTTCAAGCGAAAGCCGACGTGGGTGTAGACCATGACCTGACTAACCACACAAGTCTCTAGTCCAGGTTTATCGCCTATTCGGGTTCCATCTGCGAGGAGATCCGGCGGGGGTTTCGCTCACAGCCCCAAACGATGTGTGCAGGGTTCCCGAGACACCAAACGGGCGACTCGGTACACCGGGCCACGGTGTATCTACCGCATCATAGCCCACCCCTAGGGTCAGCGCTACGCACGGCCTCCAACACATATCCTACAAACAACAGAAACTAGTTGCAACTCCTGGACAGAGGACAAGGGTGGTTAATAAGTTGAGCGGGGTCATATTTCAGGGCCCAACGTGTGGTAGTAGATGTTCATGGATCACAAACACAGAACTCAGTTCATGAGGACGGCTTCAATGAGACAACCCACCATGTACTCCTACATGGCCTCTCACCGCTACCTTTACCAAATCGTGTTCACACACTTAGCTCTCAACAGTAGAACATGTTCACACACCTCCAATTCATCCCCAATGAATCAGACCTGACTCAACTCTAAGCAGTAGCAGGCATGACAAACAAGCATGAATGAGTAGGCACATCGGGGCTCAAACAACTCCTACTCATGCTAGTGGGTTTCATCTATTTACTGTGGCAATGACAGGTCATGCAGAGGAAAGGGGTTCAACTACTGCAGCATGTAACAGTTGAATTGTTGTTGTCCTAATGCAGTAAAAGAGAGCAGGAGCGAGAGAGTGGGATCATATCAGAATGAACAAGGGGGTTTTGCTTGCTGACAGAGTGGTCGAGGGGTACTGCCCTTCAACTGGGTACTCGTGAATATCCTCGGGAGCAGAACCTACCACGGAGATCACACTGGTAACACAATTAATACATGCCAATATGCAACATTAGATGCATGCAAATGACATGGCAAAATGAGTGTGTTGGGCTAATGCAGCTTTGAACAGGGTGGTTTGAGTTCATTTGAATCAAAGATTCAAATGCAAACCCAAAATATGAACTCATATAAATGCATTATCTTGTTTCATCTAAACAGCATGGTTAGGTTGCTCTAACATGCATGAAACCAGTATAGATGCATAGATTGGATTTTTCTGATCATTTCATATATAAATCTTTGCATTTGGAGTTACTGATTAATTTCTATGATTTTTAGAAGTTAGCACTATTTTCTGGAATTTCCTGAACAAGAATAAATCCAGAAAATGCATTACTGCGTCAGCATTAAGTCATGCTCACCTCAGCAGGTCAACAAGCCGTCCAGGTCAAACCTGACGGCTGGGACCCACACGTTAGTGAAACAACTAATTAACCGGGTTAAGTTAATACTAACTAAACTGTCAGTGGGGCCTGGGCCCACATGTGAGTGAATTAGTGGGTTAACTAAAAGTTAATTAGCGCTAAGATAAAATTAGCAGGGCTCTGGGCCCACCTTTCGTTGACCCAGGGGAGTCCAACCCCAGGTCAAACGAGGTCAACTCGGCGGCAGTTTGACGCCGGCGACGACAGACGCGGCGGAGGGCTTCGGAAAACGCCCACAGGGCTTGGTTTTGGACGCGGTTTGCGGCTACGAAAAGCTGGGAGTCTCGCGCATCCAACGGCGGCAACAGCTCATGCCAGAGTGGACTAAATCTACGGTGGCGGCAACTTTTGCGGCGACCGGAGTTCGTGCGAGCACGGACTGGACGCGGGGATGAGCTTCCGGACGAGCTAGTGGGTGCGGTAGGCTCGTGGGAGCACGCGGAGTGCAGTGGTGTGCTCTGCTGCAAGCTGCAGCGGCTATGTCCATGGCGGCGATGAGGCACGGTGCCGGCGAGCTTCGGCTCCGATGGAAAAGGCGGCTACGACGAGAAAAACACCACGGGGTTAGGGGAAGTGACGGAAGCTCACAGCGCATCCGATGGAATCATCGGAGAGCTCGGGGACGCGCTGGGGACGGCGAATCGACGATGGCGATGGTCGGTGCAGGAGGTTGAAGATGAGCTCCAAGGCGGCGTCACGGGGCATCCGGCGCCATGTGGCTAGGTGAGGAGGAACAGGGGAACGAGGCGGAGCTTCTTGGCGTGTCGGCGAGGCGTGGGGTCGCCGGTTGCCGCAGTGGTGGTCGTCGGCGCGCTGCGAGGCGCTCGGCAGCAGTGGGAGAAGGAGAGCAGAGGAGAAGAGAGGCATAGGAGAGGACGAGGCGGTCCAGGGGAAAACGTGGCATCGTCCAGGGCGTCGAGGCAGCGACGGGAAGCAGGAGGTGGCCCGGCGCGTGGCGAGCGCGCGACCAGCACGCGCCCAGCGTCCTTCTGGCGTTGGGTTGAAGACGACTGGCAAGTAGGCAGCCGCTGGGTTGGGCCGACTACAGTGGTGGCCGCCAGGTGGGCTGCAGGTAAGCGACAGGTAATCTTTCTTCTTTTCTTTCTATTTCTGTTTCTGTTTTTCTATTTTGCATGTTTGTTTGAATTTGGTTACTAGACCAAATCAGTTTTGTAAATGCTGAAACCTTTTGTGGATGCTGGAATAATTATTCCAGGGCCCCACACAAGTTTCAAAATTATTGGGGCTAGGGAATTATTTATAGAAATTTATAGCCCCAATTCAAATACATAGTGACTTAATTCAAAGACCAAAAATGCCAATGAAAAATATGCATCACCACTGAATAAGGTTTTCACCTTTTTCACTAGATCATGAACATTTTTAAAAGGCATCTTGGTTTCATTGAAAATGTTTTTTACTTGAACCTATTTGATTTGATCTGGTGCTAGGGTTTGACCAATCCCCATTTCAAATTTAACAGAAATTAAACATGATGCACAGATGCTTATGCAACTATCTGCAAACAAATTCTAGGGCTGTGACAACTCACCCCCACTAAACAAGAATCTCGTCCCGAGATTCAAGATGTGAGGTAAGAAGACAGAGGGGACACAAGGCCAACACAATCTTCACGATCCAGGTTGCACTTCATAAGGACGTTGATTTTTTTGCATCACGTTGATCTTGACATCCTCGCTTTTGAGATCTTCACCCACGCAATGACGGCAGAAAGAAACTCTACTGGAATTGATCTTCTCGAAGATCGAGCTACTCAAGATCAATTCGTGGAATGAGATGTTGAAACATCTCTTGAGTTGAAACACAAAACACACGTCGAGAGGGATGGAAGAAACAAATGACGAAGTTCAATTTGGTAGGCAACAATTCCACACTCAAGTAGATGGTGAGTAGGTGTCAAAGTAGCGAGGAGATAAGTTGTCTTGATTCCATAACGGGGCACCTTTCGGGAGGTGACTCGTAGAATTATTCCCTTAAGTGGCAAAAAGAATTACTTTTGATACAAGGATCGTTGAAACTCTTTATGCCAGCCTAAGGCAAATCACGATCGATCATTTGAAGGGGTTCGAAAGGATGGCATACTTAGACTAGAATGGATGATGTGGACTACCTTTTTGAAGACAACACGATGGGTGATTTTTTTTTTCTTATCATCAGAAATGGATGGGACCCATGGTAGGACCACTTTTGAAGATGATCCTGAACAAAAATTACTGAGAAGGGCAGCCCATGGGAAATTGGCACAATGGCGGTGCAAGATGGGAATAAAAGGCAAATGCTGGGAATGATTCTAGTAACTGGGGAGAAACCCAATAGTAGAGAGTGAGCCCACTGTTTGGAAAGGTTATAACATAACCGAGGAAACCGAGAGCACAAGGATCCCTAAGGAGCAACTTCTAGAATAAGTCGCACGAAATCCTCATGGAGAAGATAGTCAAATAGCTCAATCAAGATACTACAATGATAGATCTTCCGGCTAGGTGTGTCGGCCAGAACATCAACCTTGTCGGGGCCTACATCACAGGTCTTGGAAAAGTTCCAGCCATCATATCTGCCTGAGATTCAGATCTGGTTGGTAACAGGATATTTTAGACAACATGTCTGGAAAAGAAAGTTTGCAACACAACCGACGAGATGACGTTGCATGATTCTCGGGAAATGAACTACGGTAGCATGCTCCAAAACATGAGCTGGTTCTGCTAAACACATGTGAACATGCTGTCCCAGACAAGCATGACCACATAGTAGTCTTACAATGAAACACTACCGAGTCCTAGTTGGGAACCATCATCAAGGATATCGAAGTCCTTGCATAAGTCATATGATTAGCTCTTATGAAGAAACTTCTTCTCCCTGAACAAATCAGCCAGTGGCTTGGTGTGCTAGCGAATACATATGGAATGGAGGTAATTAATCTACCAAACCACAGAATACTTCGCACATGCATGACTGACTTGGGACGATTCCAGGGGAAGCAAAACTAACTTTCTCAAATTCACGCCGGCAACTTGCATCGAATGCACATGAATGAGAGGGAATCACTTCTTTCATCCAACTTATGCTTCACGGACGGGACATGAAGATAATGCTTATAAAAGTTTCCAACACTAGCTTAATGTTCAACATGATTCATGGAGGAGACAAAATGCTGCTGATGGACTCAATAGTAACTCATCGGAATTTCCATATCACTGGACTCCCACCATTATGTGAACACGGTGATAGCATTGGTCAGACCAAAAGATGTAATGGTGTATGCTCGGGGGATCAACCACGAGTAAGACAACATTACGAACATGGGTTGGTTCTAATTTGACTTGACGATAGCCCATACTCAAGTCAAAGTTTTGACAAGTCAATAGATCCAACAACTGATCACGAGGACCAATTGGTAAAGATATCATCTTTCTTCAACACATACACACAAACACAAAGATATCCCTTTAGAAAGAACCAAATTCGGCAAAGCTTTTTATCTTCCAACTCTCCAAGTTGTTGTTTAGCTTAACCAACTAGCTCAGGGGTATCCAACACAGATTCTTGGAGAAGGGGTGGTTTATAAGAAACCAACTTGATCACGAACTCAACATAGCGGTCAGGTGACAACCTGGTTATACTTCCGAGAAGATATACGGAAAATCACGAACCACCGATATGTCACTAAGCTCGAGAACAATCTTGCTTTTCAGGGCAAGACGATATGATCAAATAAGCAAGGATTGACACTATCCTAACTCATTGATCGAAAAGTGCACCGGAAATAAGGACTAGGTAGCACGATAAACCTTAGGGTGATGATTCAATAATCAACACACTAGGGATAAGATTATTGTCCATTAACTACCAAGCAACACAGGATTATTGATTTCACACATCACGATTCACTTGTCGGCATTCTGGTTGCGACAACACGACACCAAGGAATGAATAATGATGGCGAGAAGTATCACTACGTCAAGAATTCATAAGAGAAGGTGCAATTCTCATGACGTTCCTGACATAAAGTGGGGAATACTTCAGGGTAGAACATACCAAAAGCTTGATTGCATTTGATCTGCGGAATACAATTGCTTTGACCCAATCCTAGAAATGGATGAGGTACTGGAGTTTGTTTCTCCTAGTCATTCTGAACTCAAATGGCTTGACGGACCACAAGAATGATAGGCACCGATGAACGAATGCAAGCATACTCTTGACTATCAATTGATAGACGAAGGTCAGAAGACAACTAAAGAGGGACAACTCAAAGGAACATATGTTTTTCTGAGTTGTGGATGCATGGATTAGTATGCTGAACAAATTCAACATATTTCTTCCGGATAACCCATGCAGAGAGGTAGGATTGGTAGAGTCATAATATAGAATGGGGAACTCATCGAGAGCAATCTTGTTGTGATCTTTTGGTTCAACGAGGAACTTCTTCCAAGGATGGTTCATGGTATTTGGAAGAATGATATACCACGGACCTCGAAGACTATCACAAGGTCACTAATATCCTAAAGGAACGAGCAACACTATCTACACGAATTAAGTAGAGTGAATCTTGGGTTCAAGAACCCAGAAATAGAATGCCTACTGACGAAATGGCATCACGGGGTGCTTTCGAGAATAATGGCCAGAATCATCACAGTGGGAATACAAAGCATTGCTAGATTACTAGGTGACTCTCTAAGACACCTTCATAATAATAGCTCCAACATATATGTCGAGGCAATAGAGTACCTCAACTCACCGATTAGTGTGGTTGAACTGGCCCGAAGGGACATCGGGAATAGAAAGAAGGGATTTGCAAATGCATCAGACTATTTAGAAACCTGGGATGACTCGGACAGCATAACGGCTGTAAATGCTCAGAATGATTTGAGACATCCTGCAAAATGGTGGCATACCACTTAACATCACAATATCAAAGTTCTGAGATCAACTGTCAACACACAGAAGTAGTAGGAACTGAACTCGGGCTTGAAACCAACAATCATATAAGTCTACAGATTAGTAACACGTGATCCTGATAGAAGATGAGAAAGCCTAGTTCTTAATCCCCGCAGAAAAGAAGAGGGTGACTCAGATCAGAAGGGCATAGGGTATAAGAAGTAAAAAGAGCCTTATGTTCCCTTCCACAATCAATTCCCTTATATAACTAAAGCATTTCTAGACTCAACTTCGACCAGTTTGGCTTGGTAATCCTATAGGCAGTCAGGCTCTGATACCAAAGCTGTCAGGACCCTGATCCTAAGTCACACCGATCTAGCATGTAACACATCATATCACTTTGCGGCCTCACGCACAGTATTCCCACGGGTGCCACCTTACCTGGCCCGGGACCGTTTGCGCCTTTTGGCTCACGTATATGATAGTGTCGCTAGCATCCATATGACAGAGAACCCGGGCCGACATGACTAGTCGTGAACCCAAAGTGGCGCTAACTTACGAGGACAGGCATACATGAACCAGCATCGAACATGTCGGTCATCAGCGTGTGAATCTGGGTTGTAGCAACTAGGCTAACAGGACTCCGGGAACCCGGCTGTAGCAGGCTAGCAGGACTCCAGAAATCAGCGCGTGACATTTCCCAGAAGGGACAGACACAGGAACGAAGTGGATCACATGCCGGCCAGTCTAAGTGTTCCGGAGCAGTAGTAACTGGGCTAGTAGGACTCCGGTAAACCGGGTTGTAGCAGACTACCATGGCTCAGTGGAAGCACTAGACTAGATTTCCCCATAAAAGAGGCTACCAAGGATAGACAACTAGGTTGTCGGATGCCACACATACCAAGCATTTCAATCATACACACAATATGCTCGATATGTGCAAATACAACATGGCATCATGATAACCCACAAGTATAGGGGATCGCATCAATTTTCGAGGGTAGAGTATTCAACCCAAATTTATTGATTCGACACAAGGGGAGCCAAAGAATATTCTCAAGTATTAGCAGTTGAGTTGTCAATTCAACCACACCTGGATAACTTAGTATCTGCAGCAAAGTATTTAGTAGCAAAGTAATATGGAAGTAACGGTAACGGTAGCAAAAGTAATATTTTTGGGTTTTGTAGTGATTGTAACAGTAGCAACGGAAAAGTAAGTAAGCGAAGAACAATATGTGAAAAGCTCGTAGGCATTGGATTGGTGATGGAGAATTATGTTGGATGTGGTTCATCATGTAACAGTCATAACATAGGGTGACACAGAACTAGCTCCAGTTCATCAATGTAATGTAGGCATGTATTCCGAATATAGTCATACGTGCTTATGGAAAAGAACTTGCATGACATCTTTTGTCCTACCCTCCCGTGGCAGCGGGGTCCTAATGGAAACTAAGGGATATTAAGGTATCCTTTTAATAGAGTACCGGACCAAAGCATTAACACATAGTGAATACATGAACTCCTCAAACTATGGTCATCACCGGGAGTGGTCCCGATTATTGTCACTTCGGGGTTGCCGGATCATAACACATAGTAGGTGACAATAGACTTGCAAGATAGGATCAAGAACTCACATATATTCATGGAAACATAATAGGTTCAGATCTGAAATCATGGCACTCGGGCCCTAGTGATAAGCATTAAGCATAGCAAAGTCATAGCAACATCAATCTCAGAACATAGTGGATACTAGGGATCAAACCCTAACAAAACTAACTGGATTACATGATAAATCTCATCCAACCCATTACCGTCCAGCAAGCCTACAATGGAATTACTCACGCACGGCGGTGAGCATCATGAAATTGGAGATGGAGGATGGTTGATGATGACGACGGCGACAGATTCCCCTCTCCGGAGCCCCGAAAGGACTCCAGACTCTAGATCAGCCCTCCCGAGAGGTTTTAGGGCTTGGCGGCGGCTCCGTATCGTAAAACGCGATGAATCCTTCTCTCTGATTTTTTTCTCCCCGAACACAAATATATGGAGTTGGAGTTGAGGTCGGTGGAGCGTCAGGGGGCCCACGAGGTAGGGGGCGCGCCCCCCACCCTCGTGGACAGGGTGTGGGCCCCTGACATGGATTCTTCTTCCAGTATTTTTAATATTTTCCAAAAATATGTTCCGTGGAGTTTCAGGTTATTCCGAGAACTTTTGTTTCTGCACATAAATAACACCATGGCAATTCTGCTGAAAACAGCGTCAGTCCGGGTTAGTTCCATTCAAATCATGCAAGTTAGAGTCCAAAACAAGGGCAAAGTGTTTGGAAAAGTAGATACGACGGAGACGTATCAACTCCCCCAAGCTTAAACCTTTGCTTGTCCTCAAGCAATTCAGTTGATAAACTGAAAGTGATAAAGAAAAACTTTTACAAACTCTATTTGCTCTTGTTGTTGTAAATATGTAAAGCCAGCATTCAAGTTTTCAGCAAAGATTATGACTAACCACATTCACAATAACTCTTAGGTCTCATGTTTACTCATGTCAATGGCATAATGAACTAGCGAGCAATAATAATAAATCTCGGATGACAACACTTTCTCAAAACAATCATAATATGATATAACAAGATGGTATCTCGCTAGCCCTTTCTGAGACCGCAAAACATAAATGCAGAGCACCTTTAAAGATCAAGGACTGACTAAACATTGCAATTCATGGTAAAAGAGATCCAATCATAGTCATACCCAATATAAATTAATAGTAATGGATGCAAATGACAGCAATGCTCTCCAGCTAGTGCTTTTTAATAAGAGGGTGATGACTCAACACAAAAGTAAATAGATCGGCCCTTCGTAGAGGGAAGCAGGGATTTGTAGAGGTGCCAGAGCTCGGTTTTGAAATAGAGATAAATAATATTTTGAGCGGCATACTTTCGTTGTCAACATAACAACCAAGAGATGGCGATATCTTCCATGCTACACACATTATAGGCAGTTCCCAAACAGAATGGTAAAGTTTATACTCCCCCTCCACCAACAAGCATCAATCCATGGCTTGCTCGAAACAACGAGTGCCTCCAACTAGCAACAGTCCCAGGGGGAGTTTTGTTTGCAATTATTTTGATTTAGTTTGCATAAAGCATGGGACTGGGCATCCCGGTGACCAACCATTTTCTCGTGAGTGAGGAGCGGAGTCCACTCCTTTTGAGAACAACCCGCCTAGCATGGAAGATACGGACAGCCCTAGTTGATGCATGAGCTATTCGAGCATACAAAACAGAATTTCATTTGAAGGTTTAGAGTTTGGCACATACAAATTTACTTGGAACGGCAGGTAGATACCGCATATAGGAAGGTATAGTGGACTCATATGGAATAACTTTGGGGTTTAAGGGATTGGATGCACAAGCAGTATTCCCGCTTAGTACAAGTGAAGGCTAGCAAAAGACTGGGAAGCGACCAACTAGAGAGCGACAACAGTCATGAACATGCATTAAAATTAATAAACATTGAGTACAAGCATGAGTAGGATATAATCCACCATGAACATAAATATCGTGAAGGCTATGTTGATTTGTTTCAACTACATGCGTGAACATGTGCCAAGTCGAGTCACTTAAATCATTCAAAGGAGGATACCACCCCACTATACCACATCACAACCATTTTAATAGCATGTTGGCACGCAAGGTAAACCATTATAACTCATAGCTAATCAAGCATGGCATGAGCAACTATGATCTCTAATTGTCATTGCAAACATGTTTATTCATAATAGGCTGAATCAGGAACGATGAACTAATCATATTTACAAAAACAAGAGAGGTCGAGTTCATACCAGATTTTCTCATCTCAGTCAGTCCATCATATATCGTCATTATTGCCTTTCACTTGTACGACCGAACGAAGTGAATAATAATAAGAGTGCGCGTGCATTGGACTAAGCTGGAATCTGCGAGCATTCTATAAACAGGAGAAGACAAGGCAATATGGCTCTTGGTTAAATTAACAATAATGCATATAAGAGCCACTTCAACAATTTCATTATGGTCTTCTCCTATCGACCCCCAAAGAAAAGAAAAGGAATAAAACTATTTACACGGGAAAGCTCCCAACAAGCAAAAGAAGAACGGGAAATCTTTTTGGGTTTTCTTTTTAATTATTACTACAGCAGGAAAAGTAAACTAACTAAAAGCTACTACTAATTTTTTTGGTTTTTCTTAAGGTTTATTAAACACACAAGAAGAAAGCAAGAAAAAGAAAATAAACTAGCATGGATATTACAATGAAAAAGTATGAGCACCGACATCTAGCAATGAGTGTGTAAACATGAATGTAATGTCGGTGAGAAATACGTACTCCCCCAAGCTTAGGCTTTTGGCCTAAGTTGGTTTATTGCCACGGATGGCCTGGCGGATATCTATAGTTGTAGCCGGGGTCGTACTGAGATGCGGCGGCTATTGCATCGTGTGCTGCAGCTTGGAGGCGAGCTATCTCGGCCCTCCTCTTATACTCCTCTGCCTCCTCTCTGGTTATGTAATGTCTCCCTTTTCCCTGAAATTTAAAGAAAGCGGGAGCAGGGAGGACAATATTGACAGCGTGACGCCTGTCAAAGATTAGTCGGTACTGGAGAGGCGGTTCATTCCTCTCAACAAACTGATGGTGAACCATAGCATTAAAGTCTAGATAAGTAGGAGGCAATTCAATATCATCATCACGTATGGTTACACCAAGAAAATCAGCTAAGCGGGTTGCATAAATTCCTCCAAAGAAATCTCCATTAATTTTATTATTATGCAACCTGCGTGCAATAATAGCTCCCAAATTATAAGATTTATCTCCTAACACAGCACTCCTAAGAATACTGAGGTCAGGGACACACACGTGACATGCTTCATCCTTACCATTTATGCACCTACCTATGAAGAGAGCAAAATAATGTATAGCAGGAAAATGAATACTCCCTATTGTAGCTTGTGTTATGTCTCTAGATTCCCCCACAGTTATACTAGCAAGAAATTCTCTAAATTCAGATTTGCGAGGTTCACTAGTACTACCACATTGTGGAAGTTTGCAAGCATTAGTAAAATCCTCTAAGTCCATAGTGTAAGATTTTTCATAGAGATCAAATAAGACAGTTTGAGAATTACGTGAAGATGAATATTCAAACCTCCTCACAAATGAACTAGTGAGATAGTGGTACTGGCGGCACTTCTCTCCCTCGAAGCTCACAAGATCAGCGTTACGCAAATATGCGTTAAATTCTTCCTTGATTCCCGCTCGATCCATAAAGCCTTCCGAAGGCCACTCACAAGGCCGCACTGGAGCGTTCCTTGGTGGCTCATCATCGGCATCGCGCATTGCGAGCCTGGGTCCTTGCTTCCTTGAAGGGCCACCATGATACATTTTCCTAAACATATTTCTTCCTTTTCTAAAAAATTTAGTAACTTCAAATAAAAGTGAACCAAGCTCAACAAAATTGATAGCAACTACTCCTACAAGTGCCTAGAACTATATCATGCATTAGAACTACTTGGAACCATATAAATTTGGCATGCAAACTCAAGAACATGGTCACCTAGGCAGCACAAATTTGCAATGAATAAAGCACTAGAACAAAAACTAATTGGACCAATGGAGGAGTCACATACCAAGGAACAATCCCCCAAAGCAGTTTTGAGAGAGGTGCTTTGAGCAAGGAGATCGAAAATCGCAGCAAAATGAGCTAGAACTCGTGCTTGAGCTGGATGGTGATTTTTTTGGGAGGAAGAAGAAGTGTGTGGGTGCAGGAATAAGTGGAGGGGAGCCACCATGGGCCCACGAGGCAGGAGGGCGCGCCCTGTAGGCGTGGGCGCGCCCTGGACCCTCGTGGCCAGGTGCTTGCTCCCCCTGATGTGTTCTCAGTGCCAGATATTCTCAAATATTCCAGGAAAAATCATATTTTAATTTCAGGGCATTTGGAGAACTTTTATTTTCGGGGTATTTTTATATTGCACGGATAATTCAAAAAACAGACAGAAAAATACTATTTTTACTTTATTTCAACTAAATAACAGCAAGTAAAAGGAGGGTACAGAAGGTTGTGCCTTCTAATTTCATCCATCTCATGATCATCAAAAGGAATCCACTAACAAGGTTGATCAGGTCTTGTTAACAAACTCATTTCGAGTAACATGAAACCGGAGAAATTTCGAATAACACTATGTTATCTCAACGGGGATATGCACATCCCCAATAATAAGAATATCATATCTCTTTTTGACAGTAGGAAGAGGGAATTCAAAACCTCCAAAAACGATTGATGGAATTTTTCCAATAGAGTTGATAATATGAACTTGAGGTTGTTTCCTCGGAAAGTGTACCGTATGCTCATTACCATTAACATGAAAAGTGACATTGCCTTTGTTGCAATCAGTAACAGCCCCTGCAATATTCAAAAAGGGTCTTCCAAGAATAATAGACATACTATCATACTCGGGAATATCAAGAATAACAAAGGCCGTTAAAATAGTAAAGTTTGCAACCACAACAGGCACATCCTCACAAATACCGACAGGTATAGCAATTGATTTATCGGCCATTTGCAAAGATATTTCAGTAGGTGTCAACTTATTCAAGTCAAGTCTACGATATAAAGAGAGAGGCATAACACTAACACCGGCTCCAAGATCACATAAAGCAGTTTTAACATAGTTTCTTTTAATGGAGCATGGTATAGTGGGTACTCCTGGATCTCCAAGTTTCTTTGGTATTCCACCCTTAAAGGTATAATTAGCAAGCATGGTGGAAATTTCAGCTTCCGGTATCTTTCTTTTATTAGTAACAATTTATTTCATGTACTTAGCATAAGGATTCATTTTGAGCATATCAGTTAATCGCATACGCAAGAAGATAGGTCTAATATATTCAGCAAAGCGCTCAAAATCCTCATCATCCTTTTTCTTGGATGGTTTGGGAGGAAAAGGCATGGGTTTCTGAAACCATGGCTCCCTTTCTTTACCGTGCTTCCTAGCAACAAAGTCTCTCTTATCATAACGTTGATCTTTGATTGTGGGTTATCAAGATCAACAACAGGTTCAATTTCTACATCATTATCATTACTAGGTTGAGCATCATCATTAACATTATCACTAGTTTCATATTCATTACCAGATTGTGTTTCAGCATCAGAAATAGAAATATCATTAGGATTCTCAGGTGTTTCAGCAATAGGTTTACTAGAGGCATGCAAAGTCCTATCATTTTTCCTTTTCTTCTTTTTAGAAGGACTAGGTGCATCTATATTATGTCTCTGAGAATCTTGCTCAATTCTCTTAGGGTGGCCTTCAGGATACAAAGGTTCCTGAGTCATTTTACCAGTTCTAGTAGCCACTCTAACATCATAATCATTATTCTTATTATTCATTTCATTGAGAAAATCATTCCGAGCCTTAAGTACTTGTTCTACTTGAGTGGTAACCATAGAAGCATGTTTACTAATGAGTTTACGTTCACCTTTAACTCTAGACATGTAATCACCCAAGTGTTCAAGCATATCGGAATTATATTTCAATTTTCTATCAAAATAAGCATTAAAGTTTTCTTGTTTAACAATAAAATTGTCAAACTCATCTAAGCATTGTCTAGCAGACTTATAACGAGGGATATCACCTTCATCAAATCTATAGAGGGAATTTACCTTTACTACCTGTGTCGGGTTATCAATACCATGAGTTTCTTCAATAGGTGATGGATTAAGATCATATGTTTCTTTAATAGGCAATAAATTAAGACCATGTATTTCTTCAATAGGAGGTAAATTCTTAACATCTTCAGCTTTAATACCCTCTTGCATATCTTCAGGACTGAGAAATAGAACACCCCTCTTCTTCGGAGTTGGTTTAGGAATAGGCTCAGGAATCGGCTCAGGAGCTGGCTCAGGAAGTGTCCAATTATTTTCATTTGTCAACATATTATTCAATAGAATTTCAGCTTCATCCAGTGTTCTTTCCCTGAAAACAGAACCAGCACAACTATCCAGGTAATCTATGGAAGCATCGGTTAGTCCATTATAGAAGATATCCAGTATTTCATTTTCCTTAAGAGGATGATCAGGTAAAGCATTAAGTAATTGGAGAAGCCTCCCCCAAGCTTGTGGGAGACTCTCTTCTTCAATTTGCACAAAATTATATATATCCCTTAAATCAGCTTGTTTCTTATGAGCAGGGAAATATTTAGCGGAGAAGTAATAAATCATATCCTGGGGACTACGCACACAACCAGGATCAAGAGAATTAAACCATGTCTTAGCATCACCCTTTAATGAGAACGGAAATATTTTAAGGATATAAAAGTAGCGAGTTCTCTCATCATTAGCGAATAGGGTGGCTATATCATTTAATTTAGTAAGATGTGCCACTACAGTTTTAGATTCATAGCCATAAAAAGGATCAGATTCAACCAAAGTAATTATATCAGGATCAACAGAGAATTCATAATCCTTATCAGTAACACAGATAGGTGAAGTAGCAAAAGCAGGGTCAGGTTTCATTCTAGCATTAAGAGATTGTTGCTTCCATTTAGCTAATAACTTCTTAAGATCACTTCTATCATTGCAAGCAAGAATAGCTCTAGCGGATTCTTCATATAGAACATAACCCTCAGGCACAACAGGCAATTCATATTTATTAGGAGGAGAGTCTTCATCGTCACTATCTTCAATATTATCAGTTTCAATAGTTTCATCCTCTCTAGCCCTAGCAAGTTGTTCATCAAGAAATTCACCAAGTGGCATAGTAGTATCAAGCATAGAAGTAGTTTCATCATAAGTATCATGCATAGCAGAAGTGGCATCATCAATAACATGCGACATATCCGAATGAATAGCAGAAGCAGGTTTAGGTGTCGCAAGCTTACTCAAAACAGAAGGTGAATCAAGAGTAGAGCTAGATGGCAGTTCCTTACCCCCCCTCATAGTTGAGGGATAAATTGTTGTGTTTGCGTCTTTCAATTTCTTCATAGTGACCAGCAGATATAAATCCCAAGTGACTCAAAGAATAGAGCTATGCTCCTCGGCAACGGCACCAAAAAATAGTCTTGATAACCCACAAGTATAGGGGATCGCAACAGTTTTCGAGGGTAGAGTATTCAATCCAAATTTATTGATTCGACACAAGGGGAGCCAAAGAATATTCTCAAGTATTAGCAGTTGAGTTGTCAGTTCAACCACAACTGGATAACTTAGTATCTGCAGCAAAGTATTTAGTAGCAAAGTAATATGGAAGTAACGGTAACGGTAGCAAAAGTAATATTTTTGGGTTTTGTAGTGATTGTAACAGTAGCAACGGAAAAGTAAATAAGCGGAGTACAATATGTGAAAAGCTCGTAGGCATTGGATCGGTGATGAAGAATTATGCCGGATGCGGTTCATCATGTAACAATCATAACATAGGGTGACACAGAACTAGCTCCAATTCATCAATGTAATGTAGGCATGTATTCCGAATATAGTCATACGTGCTTATGGAAAAGAACGTGCATGACATCTTTTGTCCTACCCTCCCGTGGCAGCGGGGTCCTAATGGAAACTAAGGGATATTAAGGCCTCCTTTTAATAGAGTACCGGACCAAAGCATTAACACATAGTGAATACATGAACTCCTCAAACTATGGTCATCACCGGGAGTGGTCCCGATTATTGTCACTTCGGGGTTGCCGGATCATAACACATAGTAGGTGACTATAGACTTGCAAGATAGGATCTAGAACTCACATATATTCATGGAAAAATAATAGGTTCAGATCTGAAATCATGGCACTCGGGCCCTAGTGACAAGCATTAAGCATAGCAAAGTCATAGCAACATCAATCTCAGAACATAGTGGATACTAGGGATCAAACCCTAACAAAACTAACTCGATTACATGATAAATCTCATCCAACCCATCACCGTCCAGCAAGCCTACGATGGAATTACTCACGCACGGCGGTGAGCATCATGAAATTGGTGATGGAGGATGGTTGATGATGACGACGGCGACGGATTCCCCTCTCCGGAGCCCCGAAAGGACTACAGATCAGCCCTCTCGAGAGGTTTTAGGGCTTGGCGGCGGCTCCGTATCGTAAAACGCGATGAATCCTTCTCACTGATTTTTTTTCTCCCCGAACACGAATATATGGAGTTGAAGTTGAGGTTGGTGGAGCGCCAGGGGGGCCACAAGGCAGGAGGGCGCGCCCAGGGGGGCAGGCGCGCGCCCCACCCTCATGGACAGGGTGTGGGCCCCCTGACGTGGATTCTTCTTCCAGTATTTTTAATATTTTCCAAAAATATGTTCCGTGGAGTTTCAGGTCATTCCGAGAACTTTTGTTTCTGCACATAAATAACACCATGGCAATTCTGCTGAAACAAGCGTCAGTCCGGCTTAGTTCCATTCAAATCATGCAAGTTAGAGTCCAAAACAAGGGCAAAAGTGTTTGGAAAAGTAGATACGACAGAGATGTATCACATCACAACATGACTCTACAACTCAAGTATTTATTCATTAGGCTCCGAAGAGCCAGGTATTACAAACATGGGTCTGATGACCCAACATTCAGATCATACAAGTCAAAGCACATGCGGAAGCTTAACTTGTCTGAGTACAGACAACTACAAATGAAAATACTGAGAAGCCTGACTATCTACAAGACCCTGCCGAGGGCACAAGATCGTAGCTGAGGTAACAAGCTAAACGTCGAAGTCCACGCAGAACTACTAGTGAGATTGAAGTCTCTCTGCAAAACATAAATTAAGCAAACGTGAGTACAAATGTACCCAGCAAGACATACATCAGATCTAGCTACATATGCATCAGTATCAACAAAGGGGGTGGTGGAGTTTAACTGCAGCAAGCCAGCTTTGACACGGTGGCTATCCTAAACTACGACTACAAGTAACTCTTTTGAGGTGGCGCACACGAGTCCACATATTCACCATATCAATACACCACTATGGGTCCGCTCCCGTCTCCCTACAAGAACGCCATCCATAGCACTCACGCTTATCTTGCGCATTTTAGAGTATCCACTTTCACTTATCTATGAACTGTACAGGCAACCCAGATGTCCTTTATGGCGGACACGGCTATTCGAATAGATCAATTATAACCCTGTAGGGGTGTACTTCTTCACACATGTTTCCACCACTTAGCGTCTGCACACGACATGTGCTCGGCAGACTTCAAGCGAAAGCCGACGTGGGTGTAGACCATGACCTGACTAACCACACAAGTCTCTAGTCCAGGTTTATCACCTATTCGGGTTCCATCCGCGAGGAGATCCGGCTGGGGTTTCGCTCACAGCCCCAAACGATGTGTGCAGGGTTCCCAGACACCAAACGGGTGACTTGGTACACCGGGCCACGGTGTATCTACCGCATCATAGCCCACCCCTAGGGTCAGCGCTACGCACGGCCTCCAACACATATCCTACAAACACCAGAAACTAGTTGCAACTCCTGGACAGAGGACAAGGGCGGTTAATAAGTCGAGCGGGGTCATATTTCAGGGCCCAATGTGTGGTAGTAGCTGTTCATGGATCACAAACACAGAACTCAGTTCCTGAGGACGGCTTCAATGAGACAACCCACCATGTACTCCTACATGGCCTCTCACCGCTACCTTTACCTAATCGTGTTCACACACTTAGCTCTCAACAGTAGAACATGTTCACACACCTCCAATTCATCCCCGATGAATCAGACCTGACTCAACTCTAAGGAGTAGCAGGCATGACAAACAAGCATGAATGAGTAGGCACATCAGGGCTCAAACAACTCCTACTCATGCTAGTGGGTTTCATCTATTTACTGTGGCAATGACAGGTCATGCAGAGGAAAGGGGTTCAACTACCGCAGCATGTAACAGTTGAATCATTGTTGTCCTAATGCGGTAAAAGAGAGCAGGAGCGAGAGAGTGGGATCATATCAGAATGAACAAGGGGGTTTTGCTTGCCTGACGGAGTGGTCGAGGGGTATTGCCCTTCAACTGGATACTCGTGAATATCCTCGGGAGCAGAACATACCACGAAGATCACACCGGTAACACAATCGATACATGGCAATATGCAACATTATGATGCATGCAAATGACATGGCAAAATGAGTGTGTTGGGCTAATGCAGCTTTGAACAGGGTGGTTTGAGTTCATTTGAATCAAAGATTAAAATGCAAACCCAAAATATGAACTCATATAAATGCATTATATTGTTTCATCTAAACAGCAAGGTTAGGTTGCTCTAACATGCATGAAACTAGTACAGATAGATAGATTGGATTTTTCTGATCAATTTTCATATATAAATCTTTGCATTTGGAGTTACAGATTAATTTCTATGTTTTTTAGAAGTTAGCACTATTTCTGGAATTTCCTGAACAAGAATAAATCCAGAAAATGCATTACTGCGTCGGCATTAAGTCATGCTGACCTCAGCAGGTCAACAGGCCGTCCAGGTCAAACCTGACGGCTAGGACCCACACGTCAGTGAAACAACTAATTAACAGGGTTAAGTTAATACTAACTAAACTGCCAGTGGGGCCTGGGCCCACATGTGAGTGAATTAGTGGGTTAACTAAAAGTTAATTAGCGCTAAGCTAATATTAGCAGGGCTCTGGGCCCACCATTCGTTGACCTAGGGGAGTCAAACCCCAGGTCAAACGAGGTCAACTCGTCGGCGGTTTGACGCCGGCGACGACAGACGCGGTGGAGGGCTTCGGAAAACGCCCACAGGGCTTGGTTTTGGACGCGGTTTGCGGCTACGGAAAGCTGGGAGTCTCGCGCATCCAACGGCGGCAACAGCTCGCGCCAGAGTGGACTAAATCAACGGCGGCGGCAACTTTTGCGGCGGCAGGGAGTTCGTGCGAGCACGGACTGGACGCGGGGATGAGTTTCCGGACGAGCTAGTGGCTGTGGTAGGCTCGTGGGAGCACGCGGAGTGCAGTGGTGTGCTCTGCTGCAAGCTGCAGTGGCTGTGTCCACGGCGGCGATGAGGCACGGCGCCGGCGAGCTTCAGCTCCGATGGAAAAGGCGGCTACGACGAGAAAAACGCCACGGGGTTAGGGGGAAGCGACGGAAGCTCACAGCGCATCCGATGGAATCGTCGGAGAGCTCGGGGACGCGCTGGTGACGGCGAATCAACGACCGCGACGCTCGGTGCGGGAGGTTGAAGATGAGCTCCAAGGCGGCGTCACAGGGCATCCGGCGCCATGTGGCTCGGTGAGGAGGGAGAGGGGAACGAGGCGGAGCTTCTTGGAATGTCGGTGAGGCGTGGGGTCGCCGGTGGCCGCAGTGGTGGTCGTCGGCGCGCTACGAGGCGCTCGGCAGTAGTGGGAGAAGGAGAGCAGAGGAGAAGAGAGGCACAGGAGAGGACGAGGCGGTCCAGGGGAAAACGTGGCATCGTCCAGGGCGTCGAGGCAGCGACGGGAAGTAAGAGGTGGCCCGATGTGTGGCGAGCGCGCGACGAGCACGCGCCCAGCGTCCTTCTGGCGTTGGGTTGAAGACGACTGGCAAGTCGGCCGCTGCTGGGTTGGGCCGACTACAGTGGTAGTCCCCATGTGGGCTGCAAGTAAGCGTCAGGTAAGCTTTCTTCTTTTCTTTCTATTTCTATTTCTGTTTTTCTATTTTGCATGTTTGTTTGAATTTGGTTACTAGACCAAATCAGTTTTGTAAATGCTGAAACCTTTTGTGGATGCTGGAATAATTATTCCAGGGCCCCACACAAGTTTCAGAATTATTGGGGCTAGGGAATTATTTATAGAAATTTATAGCCCCAATTCAAATACTTAGTGACTTAATTCAAAGACCAAAAATGCCAATGAAAAATATGCATCACCACTGAATAAGGTTTTCACCTTTTTCACTAGATCATGAACATTTTTAAAGGGCATCTTGGTTTCATTGAAAATATTTTTTACTTGAACCTATTTGATTTGATCTGGTGCTAGGGTTTGACCAATCCCCATTTCAAATTTAACAAAAATTAAACATGATGCACAGATGCTTATGCAACTATCTGCAAACAAATTCTAGGGCTGTGACACTGACTCTTGCTGGTTGGGCCCCGCGTGCATCGTGCTCGTGGTCGGCACTTGCCTTCGTCGTTCTCTTGGCGCCCCTGCTGCTATTGTTGTTGCTCGTGGGGAGGAACGAGGAGCATGGGATGGTGGCAGGGATGAGCAAGGGGCGGCGCCAGAGAGCTGCAAGTGCGGTGGCGGGAGCAACAAGGGCTGGCGCCAAAGAGCAGCAAGGGCGGCTGCGAGGAGTGCCTAGCCGGCGGGGAGGAAGCTATATGGTGTTGGGGCTGGACAGCAACAATGCGCTGCACAAATTCACCGACACGGCAAATATGCACATTACACAACCCCCTTCACTTGTGATGAACTTTGAGGACAGCTTCAACCAACAAGTAAGCAGCGGAATAACACAAACAACATGCACAAGTGACACAAGATTTATCGTGGAAAAACCTCCTCAACTTGAGGAGTAAAAAACCACGGCTGTGGACCCACCAGTCCACGCAACTTCACTATGAGAATGATGAGTACAAAGTCTTCTCTAGAACTTCTAGAGAGATTTACAACACACTCTCCACGTTGCCAACCGGCAACAGCAACAACAGCCACAAGAGGCAAGATTTCAGCAAAGCAGAGTTTACACAGCTTCTGTACCCTTCAGTGTTTTGCAAACTGCTCTTAAACCTCTAAACCAAACAACACCAAATTTGGCAGACAAGTAGACACATGAGTTCTTGACATCCCCTCCAAATTTCAGCTCAATCGGACATCATTTGCCTACCCAAATCGTTCGTCTCCCAAAACTACTCTGTTCGGAAACAGCAGCAGTCAGAGCTGACAAAACCACTCTCAAATCTGATGCTCCATGCTACCTCTTTAGCATGCGTTGGTTTTCCCTTGAAGAGGAAAGGGTGATGCAGCAAAGTAGCGTAAGTATTTCCCTCAGTTTTTGAGAACCAAGGTATCAATCCAGTAGGAGACTACACGCAAGTCCCTCGTACCTGCACAAACAATCAAGAACCTTGCAACCAACGCGATAAAGGGGTGTCAGTCCCTTCACGGCCACTTGCAAAAGTGAGATCTGATAAAGATAATAAGATAAATATTTTTGGTATTTTTGTTGTATAGATTGAAAAGTAAAGATTGCAAAATAAACAACAATAGAAATAGCAAGTTGGCGGGAGATTAATATGATGGAAGATAGACCCGGGGGCCATAGGTTTCACTAGTGGCTTCTCTCAAGATAGCATAATCTACGGTGGGTGAACAAATTACTGTCGAGCAATTGATAGAAAAGCGCAATCTACGGTGGGTGAACAAATTACTGTCGAGCAATTGATAGAAAAGCTCATAGTTATGAGAATATCTAGGCATGATCATGTATATAGGTGCTACCTCTTGAGCACTGCGTTGGTTTTCCCTTGAAGAGGAAAGGGTGATGCAGTAAAGTGGCGTAAGTATTTCCCTAAGTTTTTGAGAACCAAGGTATCAATCCAGTAGGAGACCATGCTCGAGTCCCACGCACCTACACAAACAAATAAGAACCTTGCAACCAACGCGATAAAGGGGTTGTCAATCCCTTCGCGGCCACTTGCAAAAGTGAGATCTGATAGAGATGATAAGATAATATTTTTGGTATTTTTATGATAAAGACTAAAAGTAAAGAAAGCAAAATAAACGGCACCAGAAATAGCTTGTTGACGGGAAATTAATATGATGGAAAATAGACCCAGGGGCCATATGTTTCACTAGTGGCTTCTCTCAAGATAGCATAAGTATTACGGTGGGTGAACAAATTACTGTTGAGCAATTGATAGAATTGAGCATAGTTATCAGATTATCTAGGTATGATCATGTATATAGGCATCACGTCCGTGACAAGTAGACCGACTCCTGCCTGCATCTACTACTATTACTCCACACATCGACCGCTATCCAGCATGCATCTAGAGTATTAAGTTCATAAGAACAGAGTAACGCTTTAAGCAAGATGACATGATGTAGAGGGATAAACTCATGCAATATGATATAAACCCCATCTTTTTATCCTCGATGGCAACAATACAATACGTGTCGTTTCCCCTACTGTCACTGGGATCGAGCACCGCAAGATTGAACCCAAAGCTAAGCACTTCTCCCATTGCAAGAAAGATCAATCTAGTAGGCCAAACCAAACTGATAATTCGAAGAGACTTGCAAAGATCACCAATCATACATAAAAGAATTCAGAGAAGATTCAAATATTGTTCATAGATAATCTTGATCATAAACCCACAATTCATCGGATCTCGACAAACACACCGCAAAAGAAGAGTTACATCAAATAAATCTCCAAGAGAATCGAGGAGAACTTTGTATTGAGATCCAAAGAGAGAGAAGAAGCCATCTAGCTAATAACTATGGACCCGAAGGTCTGAGGTAAATTACTCACACATCATCGGAGAGGCTATGGTGTTGATGTAGAAGCCCTCCGTGATCAATGCCCCCTCCGGCGGAGCGCCTGAAAAGGCCCCAAGATGGGATCTCACGGGTACAGAAGGTTGCGGCGGTGGAAATAGGGTTTTGGCTCCGTATATGATGTTTCCAGGGTATATGAATATATATAGGCGAAGGAGGTCGGTCAGGAGAGCTACGAGGGGCCCATGAGGGTGGAGGGCGCGCCCCCTGCCTCGTGGCTTCCTCGTCGGTTGCTTGACGTCCACTCCAAGTCCTCTGGATCACATTTGTTCCGAAAATCACGTTCCCGAAGGTTTCATTCCGTTTGGACTCCGTTTGATATCTGTTTCCTTCGAAACACTGAAATAGGCAAAAAAACAGCATTTTGGGCTGGGCCTCCGGTTAACAGGTTAGTCCCAGAAATAATATAAAAGTGTATAATAAATCCCATTAAACGTCCAAAACAGAATATATAATAGCATCCACAAGCTTAATTCCTGCTCGTCCTCGAGTAGGTAAATGATAAAAACAATTTTTTTTATGTGGAATGCTACTTGGCATAATTTTCAATGTAATTCTCTTATTTGTGGCATGAATATTCAGATCCGAAAGATTCAAGATAAAAGTTTAATATTGACATAAAAGTAATAATAGTTCAAGCATACTAACTAAGCAATTATGTCTTCTCAAAATAACATGGCCAAAGAAAGTTCATCCCTACAAAATCATATAGTTTGGTCATGCTCAATTTTCGTCACACAAGAATGCTCTCATCATGCACAACCCCGATGACAAGCCAAGCAATTGTTTCATACTTTAGTAATCTCAAACTTTTTTCAACTTTCACGCAATATATGAGTGTGAGCCATGGATATAGCACTATGGGTGGAATAGAATATGATGATGGGGGTTATGTGGAGAAGACAAAAAAGGAGAAAGTCTCACATTGACGCGGCTAATCAATGAGCTAGGGAGATGCCCATCGGTTGATGTCAATGCAAGGAGTAGGGATTTCCATGCAACGGATGCGCTAGAGCTATAAATGCATGAAAGCTCAACAAAAGAAACTAAGTGGGTTTGCATCCAACTTGCTTGCTCACGAAGACCTATGGCATTTGAGGAAGCCCATTGTTGGAATATACAAGCCAAGTTGTATAATGAAGAATTCCCACTAGTATATGAAAGTGACAAAACAAGAGACTCTCTATCATAAAGATCATGGTGCTACTTTGAAGCACAAGTGTGGAAAAAAAGGATAGTAGCATTGTCCCCTTTTTTTGGGCCTTTCCTTTTTTATTTGGCCTTTCTCCTTTTATTTTTTTTATTTTTATTATTTGGGACAATGCTCTATGAATGATGATCATCACACTTCTATTTATTTACAACTCAATGATTACAACTCAATACTAGAACAAAGTATGACTCTATATGAACGCCTCCGGCAGTGTACCGGGATGGGTAATGAATCAAGAGTGACATGTATGAAATAATATGCATGGTGGCTTTGCCACAAATACGATGTCAACTACATGATCATGCAAGGCAATATGACAATGATGAAACATGTCATGATAAACGAAACGGTGGAAAGTTGCATGGAAATATATCTCGGAATGGCTATGGAAATGCCATAATAGGTAGGTATGGTGGCTGTTTTGAGGAAGTTATAAGGATGTTTATGTGTGATAGAGCGTATCGTATCACGGGGTTTGGATGCACCGGCGAAGTTTGCACCAACTCTCAAGGTGAGAAAGGGCAATGCACGATACCGAAGAGGCTAGCAATGATGGAAAGATGAGAGTGCGTATAATCCATGGACTCAACATTAGTCATAAAGAACTCACATACTTATTGCAAAAATTTACTAGAGCACTAGAAGATATAAGTGAAGCACTAGAGCAAAAATTATATAGCTCAAAAGATATAAGTGAAGCACATAGAGTATTCTAATAAATTCCGAATCATGTGTGTCTCTCTCAAAAGTGTATTCAGCGAGGAAAATTTTGGTAAACTAAAAACAAATAATCAAATCATACAAGACGCTCCAAGCAAAACACATATCATGTGGTGAATAAAAATATAGCTCCAAGTAAAGTTACCGATGGACGAAGACGAAAGAGGGGATGCCTTCCGGGGCATCCCCAAGCTTTGCCTTTTTGGTGTCCTTGGATTTCCCTTGGGGTGCCTTGGGCATCCCCAAGCTTAGGCTCTTGCCACTCCTTGTTCCATAATCCATCAAATCCTTACCCAAAACTTGAAAACTTCACAACACAAAACTTAACAGAAAATCTCGTGAGCTCCGTTAGCGAAAGAAAACAAAACACCACTTCAAGGTACTGTATTTAACTCATTATTTATTTATATTGGTGTTAAACCTACTGTATTCCAACTTCTCTATGGTTTATAAACTATTTTACTAACCATAGACTCATCAAAATAAGCAAACAACACACGAAAAACAGAATCTGTCAAAAACAGAACAGTCTGTAGTAATTTGTAACTAACGCAAACTTCTCGAACTCTAAAACTTCTACCAAAATAGGACGACCTAAATAATTTTTTTATTTATCTGCTGCAATTGGAATCAGTATTTTATCACGTTCTGGTGATTTTTAACAATTCTTTTTGTGAACAGAAAGTTTCTGGAATTTTCAGCAAGATCAAATAACTACCATCCAAGAAGATCCTATAGGTTTTACTTGGCACAAACACTAACTAAAACAGACAAAAAAATCTAACTAGAGGCTAGATCAAAGATTTATTCCTAAACAGGAGCAAAAAGCAAAAAACTAAAATAAAATTGGGTTGCCTCCCAACAAGCGCTATCGTTTAACGCCCCTAGCTAGGCATAAAAACAAGGATAGATCTAGGTATTGCCATCTTTGGTAGGAAATCCATAAGTGGCTCTCATAATAGATTCATAAGGTAATTTTATTTTCTTTCTAGGAAAGTGTTCCATACCTTTCCTTAACGGAAATTGGAATCTAATATTTCCTTCCTTCATATCAATAATTGCACCAACCGTTCTAAGGAAAGGTCTACCAAGAATAATAGGACATGAAGGATTGCAATCTATATCAAGAACAATGAAATCTACGGGCACATAGTTCCTATTTGCAACAATAAGAACATCATTAATTCTTCCCATAGGTTTTTTAATAGTGGAATCCGCAAGATGCAAGTTTAGAGAACAATCATCAAATTCACGGAAACCTAACAAATCACACAAGGTTTTTGGAATCGTGGAAACACTAGCACCCAAATCACACAAGGCATAGCATTCATGATCTTTAATTTTAATTTTAATGGTAGGTTCCCACTCATCATAAAGTTTTCTAGGGATAGAAACTTCCACCTCAAGTTTTTCTTCATAAGATTGCATTAAAGCATCAACGATATGTTTGGTAAAAGCTTTATTTTGACTATAAGCATGAGGAGAATTTAGCACGGATTGCAATAAGGAAATACAATCTATTAAAGAGCAATTATCATAATTAAATTCCCTGTATCCAAGATAGTGGGTTCATTGATATCTAAAGTTTTGACCTCTTCAATCCCACTTTTACCAATTTTTGCATCAAGATCTAAAAACTCCGAATTTTTGGGACGCCTTCTAACTAAAGTTGACTCATGTCCAGTCCCATCATTATCAAGATTCATATTGCAAAACAAAGATTTAATAGGGGACACATCAATAACTTTTAGATCTTCATCTTTATTCTCATAAAAAAATCCGGTTTAGCGGCCATCTTATTAACTAAGGTGGCCTGCTTATCCGAAATTTCAGCAATTAATTTTTCGAGATGAGCAATCTGAGATTGCAAACCATAAAATTCCTTAGACATATCGCCGTGCTCTTTATTCATGTAACCCATAAAGCTTTTTTGTTCCTTAAGCTCGTTTCTAAAGAAATTGTTATGCTCAAATTGTAAGGTCATGAAACTTCTGACGTTGCTTTCAATCTCTTCTAACCTTTTAAGGTGAAGATCACCAAATCTAGGTAGAGCCATCGTGACAAACAAGCAATCCAACACACAAGCAAACAAGAGGCAAGCGAAAAAGAGGCGAACGGAAAAATAAGGTGAATAAAATGACAAGGGTGAAGTGGGGGAGAGGAAAACAAGAGGCAAATGGCAAATAATGTAATGCGAGGGATAAGAGTTTGTGATGGGTACTTGGTATGTCTTGACTTGTGCGTAGACTCCTGATAACCCACAAGTATAGGGGATCGCAACAGTTTTCGAGGGTAGAGTATTCAACCCAAATTTATTGATTCGACACACGGGGAGCCAAAGAATATTCTCAAGTATTAGCAGTTGAGTTGTCAATTCAACCACACCTGGATAACTTAATATCTGTAGCAAAGTATTTAGTAGTAAAGTAATATGGAAGTAACGGTAACGGTAGCAAAAGTAATATTTTGGGTTTTGTAGTGATTGTAACAGTAGCAACGGAAAAGTAAATAAGCGAAGAACAATATGTGAAAAGCTCGTAGGCATTGGATCGGTGATGGAGAATTATGCCGGATGTGGTTCATCATGTAACAGTCATAACATAGGGTTACACAGAACTAGCTCCAATTCATCAATGTAATGTAGGCATGTATTCCGAATATAGTCATACGTGCTTATGGAAAAGAACTTGCATGACATCTTTTGTCCTACCCTCCCGTGGCAGCGGGGTCCTAATGGAAACTAAGGGATATTAAGGCCTCCTTTTAATAGAGTACCGGACCAAAGCATTAACACATAGTGAATACATGAACTCCTCAAACTATGGTCATCACCGGGAGTGGTCCCGATTATTGTCACTTCGGGGTTGCCGGATCATAACACATAGTAGGTGACTATAGACTTGCAAGATAGGATCAAGAACTCACATATATTCATGAAAACATAATAGGTTCAGATGTGAAATCATGGCACTCAGGCCCTAGTGACAAGCATTAAGCATAGCAAAGTCATAGAAACATCAATCTCAGAACATAGTGGATACTAGGGATCAAACCCTAACAAAACTAACTCGATTACATGATAGATCTCATCCAACCCATCACCGTCCAGCAAGCCTACGATGGAATTACTCATGCACGGCGGTGAGCATCATGAAATTGGTGATGGAGGATGGTTGATGATGACGACGGCGACGAATCCCCCTCTCCGGAGCCCCAAACGGACTCCAGATCAGCCCTCCCGAGAGGTTTTAGGGCTTGGCGGCGGCTCCGTATCGTAAAACGTGATCAATCCTTCTCTCTGATTTTTTTCTCCCCGAAAGTGAATATATGGAGTTGGAGTTGAGGTCGGTGGAGCGTCAGGGGGCCCACGAGGTAGGGGGCGCGCCCTAGGGGGTAGGCGCGCCCCCCCCCACCCTCGTGGACAGGGTGTGGGCCCCCTGACATGGATTTTTCTTCCAGTATTTTTCTTATTTTCCAAATAGATGTTCCGTGGAGTTTCAGGTCATTCCGAGAACTTTTGTTTCTGCACACAAATAACACCATGGAAAGTCTGCTAAAAACAGCGTCAGTCCGGGTTAGTTCCATTCAAATCATGCAAGTTAGAGTCCAAAACAAGGGCAAAAGTGTTTGGAAAAGTAGATACGACGGAGTCGTATCAAATCCCCCAAGCTTAAACCTTTGCTTGTCCTCAAGCAATTCAGTTGATAAACTGAAAGTGATAAAGAAAAACTTTTACAAATTCTGTTTGCTCTTGTTGTTGTAAATATGTAAAGCGAGCATTCAAGTTTTTAGCAAAGATTATGACTAACCACATTTGCAATAACTCTTAAGTCTCATGTTTACTCATATCAATAGCATAATCAACTAGCGAGCCATAATAATAAATCTCGGATGACAACACTTTCTCAAAACAATGATGATATGATATAATAAGATGGTATCTCGCTAGCCCTTTCTGAGACCGCAAAACATAATTGCAGAGCACCTTTAAAGATCAAGGACTGACTAAACATTGTAATTCATGGTACAAGAGATCCAGTCATAGTCATACCCAATATAAATTAATAGTAATGGATGCAAATGACAGCTGCGCTCTCCAGCTAGTGCTTTTTAATAAGAGGGTGATGACTCAACATAAAAGTAAATAGATAGGCCCTTCGCAGAGGGAAGCAGGGATTTGTAGAGGTGCCAGAGCTCGGTTTTGAAATAGAGATAAATAATATTTTGAGCGGCATACTTTCATTGTCAACATAGCAACCAAGAGATGGCGATATCTTCCATGCTACACACATTATAGGCGGTTCCCAAATAGAATGGTAAAGTTTATACTCCCCCTCCACCAACAAGCATCAATCCATGACTTGCTCGAAACAACGAGTGTCTCCAACTAGCAACAGTCCAAGGGGGAGTTTTATTTGCAATTAATTTGATTTAGTTTGCATAAAGCATTGGACTGGGCATCCCGGAGACCAGCCATTTTCTCGTGAATGAGGAGCGGAGTCCACTCCTCTTGAGAATAACCCGCCTAGCATGGAAGATACGGACAGCCCTAGTTGATACATGAGCTATTCGAGCATACAAAACAGAATGTTTATTTGAAGGTTTAGAGTTTGGCACATACAAATTTACTTGGAACGGCAGGTAGATACCGCATAGGAAGGTATAGTGGACTCATATGGAATAACTTTGGGGTTTAAGGGATTGGATACACAAGCAGTATTCCCGCTTAGTACAAGTGAAGGCTAGCAAAAGACTGGGAAGCGACCAACTAGAGAGCGTCAACGGTCATGAACATGCATTAAAATTAATAAACATTGAGTACAAGCATGAGTAGGATATAATCCACCATGAACATAAATATCATGAAGGCTATGTTGATTTGTTTCAACTACATGTGTGAACATGTGCCAAGTCGAGTCACTTAAATCATTCAAAGGAGGATACCACCCCACTATACCACATCACAACCATTTTAATAGCATGTTGGCACGCAAGGTAAACCATTATAACTCATAGCTAATCAAGCATGGCATGAGCAACTATGATCTCTAATTGTCATTGCAAACATGTTTATTCATAATAGGCTGAATCAGGAACGATGAACTCATCATATTTACAAAAACAAGAGAGGTCGAGTTCATACCAGCTTTTCTCATCTCAGTCAGTCCATCATATATCGTCATAATTGCCTTTCACTTGCACGACCGAACGAAGTGAAAATAATAAGAGTGCACGTGCATTGGACTAAGCTGGAATCTGCGAGCATTCAATAAACAGGAGAAGACAAGGCAATATGGGCTCTTGGTTAAATGAACAATAATGCATATAAGAGCCACTTCAACAATTTAATCATGGTCTTCTCCTATCGACCCCCAAAGAAAAGAAAAGAAATAAAACTATTTACACGGGAAAGCTCCCAACAAGCAAAAGAAGAACAGGAAATATTTTTGGGTTTTCTTTTTAATTATTACTACTACAGCAAGAAAGGTAAACTAACTAAAAGCTACCACTAATTTTTTTGGTTTTTCTTAAGGTTTAACAAACACACAAGAAGAAAGCAAGAAAAAGAAAATAAACTAGCATGGATATTACAGTGAAAGAGTATGAGCACCGACATCTAGCAATGAGTGTGTGGACATAAATGTAATGTCGGTGGGAAATACGTACTCCCCCAAGCTTAGGCTTTTGGCCTAAGTTGGTTTATTGCCACGGATGGCCTGGCGGATATCCATAGTTGTAGCCGGGGTCGTACTGAGATGAAGAAGACTCTGATTGCCACTGGCTGGCAGTCATCTCCGGATCCCAAAAGTAATCAGACTGTCGTGGAGGCTCAAATTGTGGTTCCGGCTCCGGGGCTGGTGTAGGGTTCCGGTAAGCGTAAACGGCCGCCCACGGAACGAGATACGGGCCTGCAGATAAATTAAACAAGGAAGGAGCAGGCAAGATAATAGTCTCAGGGTGATGCTTATCAAAGAACAATTTGTATTTAAGCACCCCTTCCTTATTTTTAACAATGAAATCATGCGCTACCATACTGTTATAATCTAAATAAGCATTGGGCAGCAATTTTTCTTCTTTTTCATAGTGCCTAATAGGTATGTCATAATATGCAGCAAGGCGTGAAACATAAATACCTCCAAAGATGGGACCCTTTGTACGGTTCAAACTTAACCGTTTAGCAATAATACCACCCATACTAACAGTGTTATCGGAAAATAAACCATGGAACAAAATGATAATATCCGGAACACTAAGATTTCCACAGTTTCCGCGACCAATTAAGCAACGACTAGCAAATAAAGTAAAGTAGCGTAAGACAAGAAAATGTATGCTAGTGATTCTTGCATCGGTAACCTTCCTAGTTTCCCCCACAGTAATAGTGTCAATAAACCCGTCCACATCTTTACGATGTGGTTCATCTAAACTACCCTCGAAAGGTATTTTGCAAACCTTGCAAAATTCATCTAGTGGCATCTTCTTAACAACATCATATAAATGAAACTCTACTGTAGGAGGTGTTTCCTTAGGATAATAGTAGAAGTTTTGCACAAAAGTATTGGTGAGTAAGAGATACTGATGACGTTGGTCGCGGAGGAAGTCGGTGAGGCCTCCGCAGTGCGAGGTAAATTATATTTGGGCCTCTGTGCTTCTTCATTCTGCTTTTCCTTCGAGCTTCGGCTCGACGAGCCCCTAAAAAATATCTTCATTATTTTTT
Source organism: Aegilops tauschii subsp. strangulata (assembly GCF_002575655.3). Lineage (NCBI taxonomy): Eukaryota > Viridiplantae > Streptophyta > Magnoliopsida > Poales > Poaceae > Aegilops > Aegilops tauschii. The sequence continues at coordinate 468,410,360 of NC_053035.3, forward strand.
GAAAATTTCTGAAATTTTTAGTAACTTCAAATAAAAGTGAACCAAGCTCAACAAAATTGATAGCAACTACTCCTACAAGTGACTAGAGCCTATATCAAGCATTAGAACTACTTGGAACCATATAAATTTGGCATGCAAGCTCAAGAACATGGTCACCTAGGCAGCACAAATTTGCAATGAATAAAGCACTAGAACAAAAACTAATTGGACCAATGGAGGAGTCACATACCAAGGAACAATCCCCCCAAGCAGTTTTGCTAGAGGTGCTTTGAGCAAGGAGATCGAAAATCGCAGCAAAATGAGCTAGAACTCGTGCTTGAGCTGGATATTGGTGTTTGTGGGAGGAAGAAGAAGTGTGTGGGTGCAGGAATAAGTGGAGGGGGGCCACCGTGGGCCCATGAGGCAGGGGGCGCGCCCTCCACCCTCATGGCCAGGTGCTTGCCCCTCCTGCTATGTTCTTAGTGCCAGATATTCTCAAATATTCCATAAAAAATCATATTCCATTTTCAGGGCATTTGGAGAACTTTTATTTTCGGGGTATTTTTATATTGCACGGATAAATCAGAAAACAGACAGAAAAATACTATTTTTACTTTATTTCAACTAAATAACAGAAAGTAGAGAGAGGGTACAGAAGGTTGTGCCTTATAGTTTCATCCATCTCATGCTCATCATAAGGAATCCACTAACAAGGTTGATCAAGTCTTGTTAACAAACTCATTCCGACTAACATGGAACCGGAAAAATTTCGAATGACACTATGTTACCTCAATGGGGATATGCACATTCCCTATAATAAGAATATCATATTTCTTCTTGACAGTAGGTAGAGGAAATTCAAAACCTCCAAATATAATCGATGGAATTTTTGCAACAGAGTTGATACTATGAACTTGAGGTTGCTTCCTCGAAAAGTGTACCGTATGCTCATTACCATTAACATGAAAAGTGACATTGCCTTTGTTGCAATCAATAACAGCCCCTGCAGTATTCAAAAAAGGTCTTCCAAGAATAATAGACATACTATCGTCCTCGGGAATATCAAGAATAACAAAGTTCGTTAAAATAGTAACGTTTGCAACCACAACAGGCACATCCTCACAAATACCGACAGGTATAGCAGTTGATTTATCAGCCATTTGCAAAGAGATTTCAGTAGGTGTCAACTTATTCAAATCAAGTCTACGATATAAAGAGAGAGGCATAACACTAACACCGGCTCCAAGATCACATAAAGCAGTTATAACATAGTTTCTTTTAATGGAGCATGGTATAGTTGGTACTCCTGGATCTCCAAGTTTCTTGGATATTCCACCCTTAAAAGTGTAATTAGCAAGCATGGTGGAAATTTCAGCTTCCGGTATCTTTCTTTTATTAGTAACAATTTCTTTCATATACTTAGCATAAGGATTCATTTTGAGCATATCAGTCAAACGCATACGCAAAAAGATAGGTCTAATCATTTCAGCAAAGCGCTCAAAATCCTCATCATCCTTTTTCTTGGATGGTTTGGGAGGAAAAGGCATGGGTTTCTGAACCCATGGCTCCCTTTCTTTACCATGCTTCCTAGCAACAAAGTCTCTTTTATCATAACGTTGATTCTTTGATTGTGGGTTATCAAGATCAACAGCAGGTTCAATTTCTACATCATTGTCATTATTAGGTTGAGCATCAACATGAACATCATCATTAACATTTTCATTAGGTTCATGTTCATTACCAGATTGTGTTTCAGCATCAGAAATAGATATATCATTTGGATTCTCAAGTGGTTCAGCAATAGGTTCACTAGAAGCATGCAAAGTCCTATCATTTTTCTTTTTCTTCTTTTTAGAAGGACTAGGTGCATCAATATTATTTCTCTAAGAATCTTGCTCAATTCTCTTAGGGTGGCCTTCAGGATACAAAGGTTCCTGAGTCATTTTACAAGTTCTAGTAGCCACTCTAACAGGATAATCATTTTTCTTACTATTCATTTCATTGAGCAAATCATTTTGAGCTTTAAGTACTTGTTCCACTTGAGTGGTAACCATAGAAGCATGTTTACTAATGATTTAAGTTCACCTTTAACTCTAGACATATAATAACCCAAGTGTTCAAGCATATCGGAATTGTATTTCAATTGTCTACCAAACTAAGCATTGAAGTTTTCTTGTTTGACAATGAAATTATCAAACTCTTCTAAGCATTGTCTAGCAGACTTATAGTGAGGAATATCACCTTCATCAAATCTCTAGAGAGAATTTACCTTTACTACCTGTGTCGGGTTATCAAGACCATGAGTTTCTTCAGTAGGTAATGGATTAAGATCATATGTTTCTTCCACAGGCGGTAGATTAAGACCATGTATTTCTTCAATAGGAGGTAAATTCTTAACGTCTTCAGCTTTAATACCTTTTTCTTTCATAGATTTCTTTGCCTCTTGCATATCTTCAGGACTGAGAAATAGAACACCTCTCTTCTTCGGAGTTGGTTTAGGAATAGGTTCAGGAATTGGCTCAGGAGCTGGCTCAGGAAGTGTCCAATTATTTTCATTTGTCAACATATTATTCAATAGAATTTCAGCTTCATCCGGTGTTCTTTCCCTGAAAACAGAACCAGCACAACTGTCCAGGTAATCTCTGGAAGCATCGGTTAGTCCATTATAAAAGATATCAAGTATTTCATTTTTCTTGAGAGGATGATCAGGCAAAGCATTAAGTAGTTGGAGAAGCCTCCCCCAAGCTTGTGGGAGACTCTATTCTTCAATTTGTACAAAATTGTATATTTCCCTCAAAGCAACTTGTTTCTTATGAGCAGGGAAATATTTAGCAGAGAAGTAATAAATCATATCCTGGGGACTACGCACACAACCAGGATCAAGAGAATTAAACCATATCTTAGCATCACCCTTTAATGAGAACGGAAATATTTTAAGGATATAAAGGTAGCGTGTTCTCTCATCATTAGTGAACAGGGTGGCTATATCATTTAATTTAGTAAGATGTGCCACAACAGTTTCAGACTCATAGCCATGAAAAGGATCGGATTCAACCAAAGTAATTATATCAGGATCAACAGAGAATTCATAATCCTTATCAGTAACACAGATAGGTGAAGTAGCAAAAGCAGGGTCAGGTTTCATTCTAGCATTAAGATATTGCTGCCTCCATTTAGCTAATAACCTCTTGAGTTCATATCTATCTTTGCAAGCTAAAATAGCTAAAGCAGCTTCTTTTTCAAAAACATAACCCTCAGGAATAATAGGCGAGTCTTCATCATCACTTCCATCTATTTAATCAGTTTCAATAATTTCTTTCTCTCTAACCCTAGCAATTTGTTCATCAAGAAATTCACTAAGTGGCACAGTAGTATCAAGCGTGGAAGTAGTTTCATCATAAGTATCATGCATGGCAGAAGTGGCATCATCAATAACATGCGCCATATCAGAACGAATAGCAGAAGCAGGTTTAGGTGTCGCAAGCTTACTCAAAACAGAAGGTGAATCAAGTGCAGAGCTAGGTGGCAGTTCCTTACCTCCCCTCGTAGTTGAGGGATAAATTGTTGTCTTAGCGTCTTTCAAGTTCTTCATAGTGACCAGCAGATATAAATCCCAAGTGACTCAAAGAATAGAGCTATGGTCCCCGGCAACGGCGCCAGAAAATAGTCTTGATAACCCACAAGTATAGGGGGTCGCAACAGTTTTCGAGGGTAGAGTATTCAACCCAAATTTATTGATTCGACACAAGGGGAGCCAAAGAATATTCTCAAGTATTAGCAGTTGAGTTGTCAATTCAACCACACCTGGATAACTTAATATCTGCAGCAAAGTATTTAGTAGCAAAGTAATATGGAAGTAACGGTAACGGTAGCAAAAGTAATATTTTTGGGTTTTGTAGTGATTGTAACAGTAGCAACGGAAAAGTAAATAAGCGAAGAACAATATGTGAAAAGCTCGTAGGCATTGGATTGGTGATGGAGAATTATGCTGGATGTGGTTCATCATGTAACAGTCATAACATAGGGTGACACAGAACTAGCTCCAATTCATCAATGTAATGTAGGCATGTATTCCGAATATAGTCATACGTGCTTATGGAAAAGAACTTGCATGACATCTTTTGTCCTACCCTCCCGTGGCAGCGGGGTCCTAATGGAAACTAAGGGATATTAAGGTATCCTTTTAATAGAGTACCGGACCAAAGCATTAACACATAGTGAATACATGAACTCCTCAAACTATGGTCATCACCGGGAGTGGTCCCGATTATTGTCACTTCGGGGTTGCCGGATCATAACACATAGTAGGTGACTATAGACTTGCAAGATAGGATCAAGAACTCACATATATTCATGAAAACATAATAGGTACAGATCTGAAATCATGGAACTCGGGCCCTAGTGACAAGCATTAAGCATAGCAAAGTCATAGCAACATCAATCTCAGAACATAGTGGATACTAGGCATCAAACCCGAACAAAACTAACTCGATTACAGGATAGATCTCATCCAACCCATCACCGTCCAGCAAGCCTACGATGGAATTACTCACGCACGGCGGTGAGCATCATGAAATTGGTGATGGAGCATGGTTGATGATGACGACGGCGACGAATCCCCCTCTTCGGAGCCCCGAACAGACTCCAGATCAGCCCTCCCAAGAGGTTTTAGGGCTTGGCGGCGGCTCCGTATCGTAAAACGCGATGAATCCTTCTCTCTGATTTTTTTCTCCCCGAAAGTGAATATATGGAGTTGGAGTTGAGGTCGGTGGAGCGTCAGGGGGCCCACGAGGTAGGGGGCGCGCCCTAGGGGGGTAGGCGCGCCCCCCACCCTTGTGGACAGGGTGTGGGCCCCCTGACGTGGAATTTTCTTCCAGTATTTTTCTTATTTTCCAAATAGATGTTCCGTGGAGTTTCAGGTCATTCCGAGAACTTTTGTTTCTGCACATAAATAACACCATGGAAAGTCTGTTGAAAACAGCGTCAGTCCGGGTTAGTTCCATTCAAATCATGCAAGTTAGAGTCCAAAACAAGGGCAAAAGTGTTTGGAAAAGTAGATACGACGGAGACGTATCAACTCCCCGGCAACGGCGCCAGAAATCCTTCTTGCTACCTCTTGAGCACTGCGTTGGTTTTCCCTTGAAGAGGAAAGGGTGATGCAGTAAAGTAGCGTAAGTATTTCCCTCAGTTTTTGAGAACCAAGGTATCAATCCAGTAGGAGATCACGCTCGAGTCCCACGCACCTACACAAACAAATAAGAACCTTGCAACCAACGCGATAAAGGGGTTGTCAATCCCTTGACGACCACTTGCAAAGATAGATCTGATAGAGATGATAAGATAATATTTCTGGTATTTTTATGATAAAGACTAAATTTAAAGAAAGCAAAATAAACGGCGCCAGAAATAGCTTGTTGACGGGAGATTAATATGATAGAAAATAGACCCGGGGGCCATAGGTTTCACTAGTGGCTTCTCTCAAGATAGCATAAGTATTACGGTGGGTGAACAAATTACTGTCGAGCAATTGATAGAATTGAGCATAGTTATGAGAATATCTAGGTATGATCATGTATATAGGCATCACGTCCGTGACAAGTAGACCGACTCCTGCCTGCATCTACTACTATTACTCCACACATCGACCGCTATCCAGCATGCATCTAGAGTATTAAGTTCATAAGAACAGAGTAGCGCTTTAAGCAAGATGACATGATGTAGAGGGATAAACTCAGGCAATATGATATAAACCCCATCTTTTTATCCTCGATGGCAACAATACAATACGTGTCGTTTCCCCTACTGTCACTGGGATCGAGCACCGCAAGATTGAATCCAAAGCTAAGCACTTCTCCCATTGCAAGAAAGATCAATCTAGTAGGCCAAACCAAACTGATAATTCAAAGAGACTTGCAAAGATAACCAATCATACATAAAAGAATTCAGAGAAGACTCAAATATTGTTCATAAATAATCTTGATCATAAACCCACAATTCATCGGATCTCGACAAACACATCGCAAAAGAAGAGTTACATCAAATAGATCTCCAAGAGAATCACGGAGAACTTTGTATTGAGATCCAAAGAGAGAGAAGAAGCCATCTAGCTAATAACTATGGACCCGAAGGTCTGAGGTAAATTACTCACACATCATCAGAGAGGCTATGGTGTTGATGTAGAAGCCCTCCGTGATCAATGCCCCCTCCGGCGGAGCGCCGGAAAAGGCCCCAAGATGGGATCTCACGGGTACAGAAGGTTGCGGTGGTGGAAATAGGGTTTTGGCTCCGTATATGATGTTTCCAGGGTATATGAGTATATATAGGCGAATGAGGTCGGCCAGGAGAGCTACGAGGGGCCCACGAGGGTGGAGGGCGCACCCAGGGGGTAGGCGCGCCCCCCTGCCTCGTGGCTTCCTCATCGGTTGCTTGACGTCCACTCCAAGTCCTCTGGATCACGTTTGTTCCGAAAATCACGTTCCCGAAGGTTTCATTCCGTTTGGACTCCGTTTGATATCTTTTTCCTTCGAAACACTGAAATAGGCAAAAAAAACAGCAATTTGGGCTGGGCCTCCGGTTAATAGGTTAGTCCCAAAAATAATATAAAAGTGTATAATAAAGCCCATTAAACGTCCGAAACAGAATATATAATAGCATGGAACAATCAAAAATTATAGATACGTTGGAGACGTATCAATAGGCATCACGTCCGTGACAAGTAGACCGAACGATTCTGCATCTACTACTATTGCTCCACACATCGACCGCTATCCAGCATGCATCTAGAGTATTAAGTTCATAAGAACAGAGTAGTGCATTAGGCAAGATGACATGATGTAGAGGGATAAACTCAAGCAATATGATATAAACCCCATCTTTTTATCCTCGATGGCAACAATACAATACGTGCCTTGCTGCCCCTGCTGTCACTGGGAAAGGACACCGCAAGTTTGAACCCAAAGCTAAGCACTTCTCCCATTGCAAGAAAGATCAATCTAGTAGGCCAAACCAAACTGATAATTCGAAGAGACTTGCAAAGATATTAAATCATGCTATTAAGGATTCAGAGAAGAAGCAAATATTGTTCATAGATAATCTTGATCATAAACTCACAATTCATCGGATCTCGACAAACACACCGCAAAAAGAATTACATCGAATAGATCTCCAAGAGAATCGAGGAGAACTTTTTATTGAGATCCAAAGAGAGAGAAGAAGCCATCTAGCTAATAACTATGGACCCGAAGGTCTGTGGTAAACTACTCACGCATCATCGGAGAGGCTATGGTGTTGATGTAGAAGCCCTCCATGATCGATTCCCCCTCCGGCGGACCGCCGGAAAAGGCCCCAAGATGGGATCTCACAGGTACAGAAGGTTGCGGCGGTGGAAATAGGGTTTCCTGGTGCTCTTGGATGTTTTCAAGGTATATGAGTATATATATGTGAAAGAAGTAGGTCGGTGGAGCCACGAGGGGCCCACGAGGGTGGGGGCGCGCCTACCCCCCTGGGCGCGCCTCCCTACCTCGTGGCCGCCTCGTTGCTTCCTTGACGTCCACTCGAAGTCTCCTAAATTGCGTTTGTTCCAAAAACGATCCTCGCGAAGGTTTCATTCCGTTTGGATTCCGTTTGATATTCCTTTTCTGCGAAACACTGAAATAGGAAAAAAAACAGCAATTTGCACTCGGCCTTCGGTTAATAGGTTAGTCCCAAAAATAATATAAAAGTGCATAATAAAGCCCATTAAACATCCAAAACAGATAATATAATAGCATGGAACAATCAAAAATTATAGATACGTTGGAGGCGTATCACTCCACTGACCCAATCCTCAAACCAACTAACCAGATCGAATAACTCAAAGTAAGGAACAAGCTCACTAAGTTTGGGGTCGATCCAAGCATGTTTGAGCCTCCAATCACCAGCTTGAACACTGTCTAGTCAGATGCAGCAAATATGGACAGAACCTCTGCTTCTTCTTCTTCCTCTCTCTCAGGTTGTGTTTTCTCTTGTGTGCTCTCTCTCTCTCTCTCACTCTCACGAATGGCAGCCACACACCAGCAGGGGTGGAGTGGCTAGGGTTTTCTCCTTGCCTCACTTCCCTTAGAAGCGCTCTCAACCGTTGGATGCAGCGAAGATCAACGGCTGACATGTGTTGGACTTATGGGCTGATGTTGGGCTGCCAACACACCTCCATGTGGAGGTACTTAGCCCAACAAACTCCCCCTCCCGACATCATGGAGGGTGTCACTGCCTTCTGGCAGCCATGCCAGCGAGCCGGCGGCATACTTCGAGCTTCTTCCTTGTCACCACTTTAGTCAACATATCAGCCCCATTGTCATCGGTGTGAACCTTCTCAAGTTACATTTGCTTGGAATACAACAAATCTCGAATCCAATGATAATGAACTTCTATATGCTTAGACCTTGAATGAAAACTTGCATTCTTACTCAACTGGATAACACTTTGGTTGTCACAAAACAACACATACTTGTCTTGCTTAAAACCAAGCTCACAAGCCAACCATTTTAGCCACAATAGCTCTTTTCTCACCTATGTTACTCTAATGAATTCAACTTCAGTTGTATTCAATGCCACACACTTTTGCAGCTTGCTTTGCCATGACACCGCTCCCCTGCATAGGTAGTCACGTAACTTGAAGTAGACTTCCTTCTGTCAACATCTCCAGCCATGTCAGAATCTGAAAAAGCAATCAGCTTGGCTTCACCACCACCAAAGCAAAGTTTGAGATTTGTGTTGTCTCGGAGATATCTCAAAATCCACTTCACGGCTTCCCAATGAGGTCTTCCTGGATTGGACATAAATCTCCTCACAGTACTAACTGCATGAGCAATGTCAGGCCTTGTACACACCATAGCATACATCAAACTCCCAACTGCTGAAGCATAAGAAACATGATGCATTTCCTTTTTCTGCTCATCAGTGATAGGACATTGCTTTCTGCTCAACTTGAAATGGGCTGCTAGTGGACAACTCACAACTTTAGCATTTACCATCCTGAACTTCTGAAGTACCTTCTCAATATACTTCTCTTGAGACAAGTACAACTTGTTGCAATTTCTGTCTTGCTCAATTCTCATCCCGAGAATGTTCTTTGTTGGACCTAAGTCTTTCATAGAAAAACATTTTCTCAACTCCTTCTTCAACTTAGCAATCCTAGAGACATTCTTGCCAACAATCAGGATATCATCAACATAGAGCAATAATATGATGAAATCATCACCTGAGAACCTCTGAATAAACACACAATGGTCTGAGCTACACTTCTTGTAGCCTTGCTCCCCCATGACAGTTTCAAACTTCATGTACCATTGTCTTGGTGCTTGTTTCGGGACATAGAGACTTTTCTTCAGCTTGCACACATAGTCTTCTTTGCCTTTCACAAGAAACCCCTCAGGTTGCTCCATGTATATTTCTTCCTCCAACTCACCATGAAGGAATGCAGTCTTCGCATCCATTTGCTCAACCTCCAAGTTGAGACTTGCTGCCATGCCAAGGATTACTCTTATGGATGTCATCTTCACAACCGGAGAAAAGATCTCATCATAGTCAATGCCTTTTCTCTGGTCGAATCCTTTTACAACTAACCTGGCCTTGTACCTTGGATGTGATGTGTGCTCTTCTTGCTTGATTCTGTAGACCCACTTGGTCTTCAAAATTTTCTTGCCCTTGGGCAACTTCACCAACTCATAAGTATGATTCTTATGCAAGGAATCCATCTCTTCTTGCATGGCCTTTTTCCACTCCTTCTTGTGCTCATCTTCCATTGCATCTGCAAAGCATTCAGGTTATGAACCGTTAGATAATAACACCACGTATTGATCTGAGGGATACCTGCTGGAAGGAATTTGACCCCTATTGGATCTTCTGAGTGGAGCAGCTGGTGGACTTTCTGGTGCTGGTGCTTCCTACTGATCCGGATCATCAACTTCAGCATCATACTCTTGTTGCTGCTGCTAGGGAGCATCTTCTTCACCTGCACCACCATGTACATCATCTTGTACATCTTCTGCATCTGCTTCAACTTGCACAGGAGCTGGAGCTGCAGGAATTGGGTCAGAATCAATCATGTCTTTCTGCTGCTGAGGAGGAACCTGCCCCTTTGTCTTCACAATATCCTCAATTGTTTGGTCTTCAACAAACACAACATCACGGCTTCTCACAACTTTCCTTGCTATAGGGTCAAACAGCTTATAGCCAAACTCATCACCACCATAGCCAAGAAAGATACACTGTCGTGTCTTCGAATCAAGCTTTGACCTTTCATCTTGAGGAATATGAACAAAGGCCTTGCACCCAAAAACCTTCAGGTGGTCATATGAGACGTCCTTGTCACACCAGACCCTGTTAGGAACATCTCCCTGCAAAGGATAACTTGGTGAGAGATTAATAAGATAAACTACAGTCATCAAAGCCTCACCCCAAAAGTGTTTACGTAGCTTTGCACTTGACAACAAGCATCTAACTCTCTCCACAATTGTCCTGTTCATCCTCTCAGCAAGACCATTCAGCTGTGGTGTCTTCGAGGGAGTAAATTGATGCCTAATACCTAATACCTGGCTGCTTGCAATATGCATCAAACGGCCCAATGTACTCTCCTCCATTATCAGTGCGGATGCACTTGATCTTCTTCTCAGTTTCTCTCTCAACCGAGGCTTGGAATTGCTTGAATACACCTAGTACTTGATCTTTGGTCCTCAAAGTGAAGACCCAAACTTTCCTGGAAAAGTCATCAATAAAAGTCACAAAGTGCTTAGCACCATCAAGAGATCTTACCGACATTTTGCAAACATCGGAATGTATCAAGTCCAGCTTCTCGGGCTTCTTGTGAGGATGTAGAGTCTTGAAGGCAACTTGGTGTTGCTTCCCTGCTAGAAAATCTGAACATTTCTTAATGTGAACTCCTTTCACACCCTTCAACAAATTTTTCTTCACTAGCACTGTCATCCCCTTCTCACTCATGTGCCCAAGTCTCTTGTGCCATAGAGCAAAATGATCATCCTTCTCTAGTGCATTGACAGAAGCACTAAAGAGCTTAGCATGAACATGATACGAAACTGAGACCATTTTACCTCTTGCAACAATCATGTTACCTTTGGTGAGCTTGTACTGCCCTTTTCCAAAACTGCTCAAGTAATCATCTCCATCAAGCAAACCAACTAAAATAATATTGAGACGAAGTGCCTCAACATGCCTCACAGATTTGAGGACTAACCTTGTACCATTTGCGGTCTCCAAATGCACATATCCATTTCCAATGATGGCTGCTCTATCATTGTTCCCCATCTTCACAACACCAAAATCACCTGATATATAGTTAGTAAAGAGCTCTCTCACTAGTAGAAAAAGGGCCTATTGTCCCGGTTGGTAAGGGCCTTTTGTCCCGCTTTTTGAACCGGGACTAAAGGGTCGTTACTAATGCCCTAACCCTTTAGTCCCGGTTCTTACACGAACCGGGACAGATGGGCCTCCACGTGGCCGGTGCGGCGAGCCCAGGCAGGAGGGCCTTTGGTCCTGGTTGGTGGCATTAACCGGGACCAATAGGCATCCACACGTCAGCATTTCAGGGGCTGGGGTTTTTGTTTTTTTTTAAAGGGGGGGGGGGTTGGGGGTTTTGGGGGGTTAATTTAGGTGTTTCATATATTGTGTTAGCTAGCTAATTAATAGAGAGAAGTGTCCTCTCTTATCTCCATGCTTGGTCGACGCTACGTACTATATACGTATGGAGAGGACTAGAGACGCTAGCTAGTAAGCAAATGAAGGAAACAGAAGATCGTCATGAACATATGCATACAGAGAGAAGTGATATCGACCACCTCTCCTTCTACGAGAGATTGGTCGAACAACAAGTTCTCGTATATCTATCCGACACTACCGGCTACATATATACAATAATTATCTCTTACAATATAATCTCCTAATTAAATTGTAAGAACACAGGGTCCACATAGTATTCTCCGTTTTCAGCGATCACGTGGTCAAGGAAGAATGCCGCCAATTCCTCTTGAATTGCTCGCATACGATCTGGTGCTAGGAGTTCATCCCGCATCCGAAAGATCTAATTTGAAGAAGGGGGTCAATACATATATATATGAATAAATGAAACTCGACACAAATGATGGTAATAAAATAAAATTGTGAATATTATTGCTTACGCACTTCATATTGTTCGTCAGAGTAGACCCGCTCACAGGTCGTGTGGCGGATGGACTCGCAAACGTAGTATCCACAGTAATTATTCCCGGGTTCCTGCCACAACCACTTTACAAGAAATAGAGATCAATCAAACTGATAAGCAAGGATGCTAAATGGTATTGATGAAACTAGCGCTTGAATCACTAGGAGATGCGCGGAACATGCTACTATAGTACTTACTTTCGGGTGTCTAAATTGCAGCTTCTTCGGCAGTCCCGGAGCTTTTTTGGTGAATTTTATCCAAACCCTGCCAGACAAAGAAAACAATTACTTGATATCAGGAAATGAACAAAGTTGCTGATATGATGGATAATGATCAATTTAACTTACTTCTCGAGCATTTGAGTCATGTCTGCATAGTCCTGGGGATCTTTTCGTCTCGAGTCTAAGACGGTTACTACTCCCTGCTCAAGCTTAATCTCTAGGAGAATATAGTGGAAGCTGCGCACGCATGCATAAGTCAACAATTACATTACCATAACCTGGACTAATAAGGGAAACCGAATATGCACAAGACAGTAACACTCACTTGAAGTTGTAAGGAAAGAGTATTATATCTTTGTTTTCATTTATTACCAACGATCGTAGCAAGTTGGCCTCGGTATTTTCAGCATGATATTTAACCTCAGTTGCATCTATGAGATTTGTGTTAATGAACCCAATATCACCGATTTGCCTTTTCTTCAATTCGGCGATCTTCAATCTACATAATATAGTGAGGATAATTATAAATACATGCAATGAAAGAGCTGACCTATATAGAGAGACTTAATGACAGAAGTAGTACTACTTACAGAGAGTAGCAAGTGATCGTTGATTTATCGAGGGCCTTTTGATTGAAAAACTGGAAGAACTCCTCAAATGGAACATTCAACAGTTCAATTCCAACGAGGTCATGCTCCGGTTTAACTCTCAGCGTCAAAGTATTCCTCCCCCAGACTCTCTGCAGGTTTTCATGTACCAATCATGTAATCTTCGCATCATCGTTGTTAGAGATCTTTCATCTTTGACGAGAGGCTTCCTGTAATGGTATTTGTGTTCGTCCACCTCCAAGAAATCATAATGTACATCGTCGGGCAGGTAATCTCCAAGATTGCTATAACCGGGCACCATCCTTGGATCTGCAGCGACGATGTCGCTAGACACCTTGAGCGGGAGGCACGATTGGTTCGCTTGTTCGCCGAGCTGGGCAATTTTTTTCCCAGCTCGTCGTTCTTTTAACCTTTGATCACTGACAGTACTTCCCGAACGCTCCGCTTCGGCAAATGTCTTTGCAAGAATGCGCTCATAGTTGCCTCTCGGTGGAGACTTTGGTGGTTTTGTCAGGGCAGCCAGAGTGCGCTTCGCTTTCACCGGATCTACCTTCTCCTCCGGAGGTGGATGTTTCTTTGCTTTCACCCCTTCAAAGTAGTTCGTCACTTCGGCTCGCACGATCTTCGTGGTTTCCTCCTCGGTCCTCTCGTATGATAACTTCTCTGGAGTCTTCAGAGAAGGACCGAATCTGTATTGCCTCCCACCTCTGGCAGCTGTACTGCTAGACGCTGGCAGAGCAGACGGAGCGGCTGCGGCTGTCTTCTTTCCTTTCTTACGAGGCGGAGGAGAAGGACTACGACGCGCCGGAGCAGCCGGAGTGGCGGCGAGTCTCTTCCGCCCTTGCTGACGAGGCGGAGAAGGAGGAGGCTGGCTGCTCTGGCACGCCGGTGCAGGCGGAGAAGGAGGCCGAGTGCCGCCACGCGCCGGAGAAGGAGGCCGAGTGCCCTGATCACTCACCGGAAAGGAGGCGGAGGAGGAGGCGGAGTGCCCTTACTCGCCGTAGGCGTCCAGTTCAGAAGTTTAATGAGCTCCTTCCGCCATAGGCATGGAGTCTTCAGAGCAGAACCCAGCCGAGTCTCCCCTTCACCGGTAGGGTGGTCAAGCTGGAGGTCCTCAAATCCCTCTGTTATTTCATCCACCATCACCCTAGCATATCCTTCTGGAATCGGCCGGCAGTGGTAGGTTGCGCCGGGTTCAGGAGGTAAAACAGAGCCAACAGCCGCCTTGACTTTGAAGTTCTGCCATTGCGCCATAAGGTGGCAATGTTGAGACTCCGTGATAGCATCCACGGGGTAGCTAGCAGGAGCCGTCAAGACATGCTCCGGCTGAAGCAGCTCGGTGGAAGCCACGCTGCTTCTCCGCTGAGATGGCGGGGTAGCTTCGGGGGTAGTTTCGGCATGTCGATTGCCGTCTCGTTCCTCTAGCGCTTGAACCCTTTCGTGCAGCTTCTGAATTTGGGTCTGCTCCACTTTTTTCCTCCTCTCCTGGCTTTTGTAACCGCCTGCGTCCGGAAAACCAGCCTTCCACGGAACGGAGCCTGGCATGCCTCGTGTCCGTCCATGGTGCTCAGGATTCCCGAGGGCCATTGTGAGCTCGTCGTTCTCTCTGTCTGGAACGAACGTCCCTTTCTGCGCTGCATCGATATAGTGCTGAAGCCTCTTGACTGGTATTCTCAAAAGCTCGTCCGTCCAAACGCACCTCCCTGATATAGGGTCCAATTTTCCGCCAGCCCCAAAGAACCAAGTCCGGCAACGGTCTGGCCAGTTCATTGTCTATGGTTCGATCCCTTTATCAAGCAGATCATTCTCAGCCTTGGCCCACTTAGGCCGGGCTTTGAGGTAGCCACCTGACCCCGTGCGATGGTGAAGCTTCTTCTTCGCAGCATTCTTCTTGTTTGTCGCTGACATCTTCTTACTCTTTTCCGATGTCTTGTGGGCCACAAATGCGGGCCAGTGATCTCTGATCTTCTCATACCGGCCGATGAATTCTGGTGTCTCTTCTTTGTCGACAAACATTTTCAGCTCATTCTTCCACCTCCTGAATAGGTCTGCCATCTTCTTAAGAGCATGAGACTTGATTAATTGCTCTTTAACTGGCTTCTCCAGATCCTCCTCTGGCGGTAGGGTGAAATTTTCCTTCAGCTCAGTCCAAAGATCATCTTTCTGCATATCATTGACATAAGACACCTCAGGGTCTTCCTTCTTAGGCTTATACCATTGATGGATGCTGATCGGGATCTTGTCCCTAACAAGAACCCCACACTGAGCAGCAAATGCTTCCTTTGTCCGGATGGGTTCAATCGGTTGGCCGTCGCGCGCGATTGCTGTGATCTCAAACCTTTCATCCGAGCGCAACTTTCTCTTCGGGCCTCGTCTCTTTACCGAAGTTGTGCTCGATCCGGAGGGCTAGAAAAAAGAAGAAAGACGAGAGTTAATTAATATGTGTACATACCAAAACAATGAATGCATCAATTAGCTAGTCAGCACAGGCTTAACTAATATATTTACCTGGCCGGACTTTGTTCGGTCACCGGAGCCGTCACCACGGGCTCCTTCTTGCACCAGCATTGGGTCACCGGAGCCATCATAATCATGTCTTTCCTCCTCCACTCTTCGATCACCGCAGCCTTCTTCTTCACCCTGTTTTTCCAGACCATCATTGTCGTTAAGATACGACAAGACATCACCTCCGGCTAAGATTATGTCCCCCAACACCTCTTCTGCTTCCTCGTCTCGTCCGTGCTCCATTGTTTCTGCAAATATTACAACATGGCAATTATTACACAAACATGACAGCATGTGGATATCAGGGTTTCGTGTACAAAACGGACAATCTGTTTCGAGATATCAGGGTTTCATACGGAAACTCGTCTGTTACAACCGGCATTTCAAATGAACTACGAAAAGGTTGGAAGTTGGCATGGTATCATCATAATAGTTGTGGAGAGAAAGTCTTCACTTTTTCTTCGCTTGTGTCCTTTGCTTATTGCGTCGTAACCATGGATAATCTTCATCGTTTATTAGGATGCTTGGGTCAGCCTTGACTTTGAAGGGAGGAATTTCATGAAACTTTTCATAATATTCAGACATGTCTGTCTTGCCCTCCACTCCCACGATGTCCCTTTTTCCTGAAAGAACTATGTGGCACTTTGGCTCATCGTATGATGTATTCGCTTCCTTATCTTTTCTTTTTCTCGGTCTGGTAGACATGTCCTTCACATAGATAACCTGTGCCACATCATTGGCTAGGACGAATGGGTCGTCAGTGTACCCAAGATTGTTCAGATCCACTGTTGTCATTCCGTACTGTGGGTCTACCTGTACCCCCCCCCCCCCCCCCCTCCTGACAGATTAACCCATTTGCACTTAAACAAAGGGACCTTAAAATCATGTCCGTAGTCAAAGTTCCCATATGTCCACTATGTAACCATAATATGTGCCCTTTCCCCTCTCGGTTGCTGCATCAAAGCGGACACCGCTGTTTTGGTTGGTGCTCTTTTGATCTTGGGCGATCGTGTAAAATGTATTCCCATTTATCTCGTATCCTTTGTAAGTCAATACAGTCAAAGATGGTCCCCTGGACAATGAGTACAGCTCATCACAAACAGTGTTGTCACCTCTGAGACATGTTTCCAACCAACTGCTGAAAGTCCTGATGTGTTCACATGTAATCCAGTCATCGCACTGCTCTGGGTATTTGGAGCGCAGACTGTTCTTGTGTTCATCGACATACGGGGTCACCAAGGTAGAGTTCTGTAGAACTGTGTAGTGTGCTTGAGACCAAGAATATCCGTCCCTGCATATTATTGAGTCCCCTCCAAGCGTGCCTTTTCCAGTCAGTCTCCCCTCATACTGCGATTTAGGGAGACCTATCTTCTTAAGGCCAGGAATGAAGTCAACACAAAACCCAATGACATCCTCTGTTTGATGGCCCATGGAGATGCTTCCTTCTGGCCTAGCGCGGTTACAGACATATTTCTTTAGGACTCCCATGAACCTCTCAAAGGGGAACATATTGTGTAGAAATACGGGCCCCAGAATGACAATCTCGTCGACTAGATGAACTAGGACGTGCGTCATGATATTGAAGAAGGATGGTGGGAACACCAGCTCGAAACTGACAAGACATTGCGCCACATCACTCCTTAGCCTTGGTATGATTTCTGGATCGATCACCTTTTGAGAGATTGCATTGAGGAATGCACATAGCTTCACAATGGCTAATCGGACGTTTTCCGGTAGAAGCCCCCTCAATGCAACCGGAAGCAGTTGCGTCATAATCACGTGGCAGTCATGAGACTTTAGGTTCTGGAACTTTTTCTCTGGCATATTTATTATTCCCTTTATATTCGACGAGAAGCCAGTCGGGACCTTCATACTGAGCAGGCATTCAAAGAAGATTTCTTTCTCTTCTTTCGTAAGAGCGTAGCTGGCAGGACCTTCATACTGCTTCGGAGGCATGCCGTCTTTTTCGTGCAAACATTGCAGGTCCTCCGGTGCCTCAGGTGTATCTTTTGTCTTCCCATACACGCCCAAGAAGCCTAGCAGGTTCATGCAAAGGTTCTTCGTCACGTGCATTACGTCGATTGAAGAGCAGACCTCTAGCTCTTTCCAGTAGGGTAGGTCCCAAAATATAGATTTCTTTGTGACGCCCCCTATTTGACCGTACACTAATCATGCACGCAAATGTGTACGATCAAGATCAGGGACTCACGGGAAGATATCACAACACAACTCTACAACATAAATAAGTCATACAAGCATCATAATACAAGCCAGGGGCCTCGAGGGCTCGAATACAAGTGCTCGATCACAGACGAGTCAGCGGAAGCAACAATATCTGAGAACAGACATAAGTTAAACAAGTTTGCCTTAAGAAGGCTAGCACAAAAGTAGCAACGATCGAAAAGGCAAGGCCTCCTGCCTGGGACCTCCTAACTACTCCTCGAAGCCGAACTCCATGTAGAATCATCCTCGGGATCTCTAGCTCCTGGACTCCAGCATCTGGTTGCGACAATCCGGTATAGAAAAAGGGAAAAGAGGGAGAAAAGCAACCGTGAGTACTCATCCAAAGTACTCGCAAGCAAGGAGCTACACTACATGTGCATGGGTATATGTGTAAAGGGCCATATCAGTGGACTGAACTGCAGAATGCCAGAATAAAAGGGGGATAGCTAGTCCTGTCGAAGACTACGCTTCTGGACATCTCCATCTTGCAGCATGTAGAAGAGAGTAGATTGAAGTTCTCCAAGTAGCATCGCATAGCATAATCCTACCCGGCAATCCCCTCCTCGTCGCCCTGTTAGAGAGCGATCACCGGGTTGTATCTGGCACTTGGAAGGGTGTATTTTATTCAGTATCCAGTTCTAGTTGTCATAAGGTCAAGGTACAACTCCGGGTCGTCCTTTTACCAAGGGACACGGCTATTCGAATAGATAAACTTCCCTGCAGGGGTGCACCACATAACCCAACACGCTCGATCCCATTTGGCCGGACACACTTTTCTGGGTCATGCCCGACCTCGTAAGATCAACACGTCACAGCCCCACCTAGGCTCAACGGAGAGGTCAGCACGCCGGTCTAAACCTACGCGCGCAGGGGTCTGGGCCCATCGCCCTATGCACACCTGCACGTTGCGTACGCGGCCGGAAGCAGACCTAGCCCCCTTAATACAAGCGCGAGCTTACGGTCCAATGCGGCGCGCGCCACTCAGTTGCTGACGTCAAAAGAGCTTCGGCTGATACCACGACGTCGGGATACCCATAACTACTCCCACGTAGATGGTTAGTGCGTATAGACCAAATGGCCAGACTCAAATCAAATACCAAGATCTCGTTAAGCGTGTTAAGTATCCGCGAACGCCGACCAGGGCCAGGCCCACCTCTCTCCTAGGTGGTCTCAACCTGCCCTGTCGCTCCGCCACAAAGTAACAGTCGGGGGCCGTCAGGAACCCAGGCCCACCTCTACCGGGGTGGAGCCACCTGTCCTTTCAGCCCCCTCATCAGAATCACTTGCGGGTACTCCTCGAGCCGACCCGACTTTAGTCACCACATGTGTCATGTATATAATGTATATAGTATATACCCGTGATCACCTCCCAAAGTGATCACGGCCCAGTAGTATAGCATGGCAGACAGACAAGAGTGTAGGGCCACTGATGGAACACTAGCATCCTATACTAAGCATTAGGATATCAGGTAAGGGTAACAACTGTAGCAACAATGACAGGCTATGCAGCAGAATAGGATTAACCGAAACCAGTAACATGCTACACTACTCTAATGCAAGTAGTAGAGAGAAGGAATAGGCGATATCTGGTGATCAAGGGGGGGCTTGCCTGGTTGCTCAGACAAGAGAGAGGGGTCATCGGTGACGTAGTCGACCATAGGGGCATCAGCATCGTCACGGGGTCTACCGAAGAGAAGAGGGGGGAAGAAACAGTAAATACATAGCAAGCAAGTGCATAACAGGACAACGGGCAGAGCTAGACGTGTTCTAACGCGGTATGAGGTGATACCGGTGAAGGGAGGAGACATCCGGGAAAGTATCCCCGGTGTTTCACATTTTCGGACAGATGAACCGGAGGTGAAATGTTGCAGGTTCACTATGCTAGGGATGTGTGGCGGACGAACGGATCGCGTATTTGGATTCGTCTCGTCGATCTGAGCAACTTTGATGTAGAAAGTTTTTCGATCCGAGCTACGGTTTAATTCCTATGATTTTCCAAAGTTTTAAAGACATTCTGCAACTTAAATTTAAAACGAAAATAAGTTTACTGCATCAGCATGACGTCATCATGTCATCAGCAGGGTCAACAGTCAACTCTGACCGGGTTGACTGGTCAAAGGGGCAGTGGGGCCCAATTGGCATTGTCCAGTTTAATTAAGCAGGTTTAATTCTCATGATTAATTAAGTTAAATAACTCGTTAATTAATTAATTAATATTTAATTATTTTAACTAATTTTAATTCCGTTTTCTTTTTTTTAACTACTGGAGCGTGGGCCCCATCTGTCATAGGCCCAGTGGCTTAGCGGGCGCACGGGTGCGGGCGTGTGTGCACCCGAAGAGGGGCGAACCCGGGCATGGGGGAGGCCATGGCCTCGACGAGGCAGCAGAGGCACCGGCGCGGCGCGGCCTAGGGCCTGGCGCGTGGCCAGGGGGCGCGGCCAGCCGCGGGAGCTGCGGCAGGTGAGCGGGGCGCGTGGCCGGCGAGGGCGTTCGCCGGCGGCGGGCGCGGGTTGCGGTCGCAGCGGGCGGCGCCGGCAATGGCAGACGCGAGTGGGGGGAGGCGCTTGCGGGCGCGCGCGGGGAAGGCCGGAGTGACCGGGAGCGCGGCCGGAGCAGATGGTGGGGAGCTGTGCGCGCGACGAGGCGGGCTCGGTCGGAGCGTGGGGCGGCAGCAGGCCGGGGCACGCGGGACGCGCGGGCGAGGTGCGGGCGTGAGGGACAGAGGGGAGAGGAGCGGACGGGGGCGCTCACAGGGAGCTGCAGGGGGGCGGCAGTGGGCTCGAGGCGGAGGACGGGGACGCGCGCCGGTGGGGAGGAGGCGGCGACGGACGTAGGCGACGGCGGCCGGCGAGGTCCAGCGGTGGTCGGCGACAGGGGGGTCCGGGCGATCCGGCGGCAGCGGCGTCCAGGCGGCGTCCTGGGCGGTGGCGGCGGATCCAGGGCGAGAAGGCGAGGCGGCGAGGAGGAGGACGTCCGGCGGCGGGGAGAGCAACGGGAGGCGCGGGGCGAGCTCCGGCGACGCAGTCCCAGCGGCGGGGACGGGCGCCGGCGTCGGGGGCCGGCCCGATCTAGTTCCGGATCGGGGGGGATGGGATCGAGTGGAGGGGGGTTAGGGTTTAGGTGACCCTGGGAGGGTTATGGGGACTGGGGTGGGCCGGCCGGTGGCCAGCTGGGCCGAGGCCCAGCGGGGAGGGGGGTTGTTTTTTTGTTTTTCTCTTTTCTTTTTGTAATTTCTTTTTCTTTTATGTTTGTTTTAGTTTTAGTTCTTTTCCTTTTCTGTTTTATTTTAGTTACACTTTATTCTTAGTTCAGTAAAATATGACAATAGCTCCAAATTAGTGTTCCAAAACAAACCACTATCCTAAAAAGTTTTACCTCAAGATAAAATAGTTTATGATTTTATAAAATATCAAAGGCATTTATTTAATAGTTTTACCTACTGTTTTAATCATTTAAGTGCATTTAAACTTTTTATAAAAATGTTGTTTCTTCACCATAACTACCTACGCAATATTTGTCATGATCCGAACATTTTAGTTTTAACATCTGAAAACTTTTGTTGTTTGCTTTTATTTAAATTTTGAATTTGTTTCGGTTCTGAACCATCGAGAGTTTATCAACAGTAACGGGGTGACGTGGCATCGTTAACGAGGGATTACTGTAGCTTAATTATCCGGGCGTCACATTCTTCTTCCACATGGGTGCGTGTCCCTCAGCGTCCGTCGGGACCCTTTCCAAAGATTACGTGTAAATCATTGACCATAGCAAGTACGTGATCACCGGTACGCATGGCGGGCTTCTTCCGATGATCTGTCTCGCCTTTGAAATTCTTGCCTTTCTTTCGACATTGATGGTTGGTCGGAAGAAATCGACAATGGCCCAGGTACACGTTCTTCCTGCATTTGTCCAGGTATATACTTTCAGTGTCATCTAAACAGTGCGTGCATGCGTGGTATCCCTTGTTTGTCTGTCCTGAAAGGTTACTGAGAGCGGGCCAATCGTTGATGGTTACAAACAGCAACGCGTGCAGGTTAAATTCCTCCTGTTTGTGCTCATCCCATGTACGTACACCGTTTCCATTCCACAGCTGTAAAAGTTCTTCAACTAATGGCCTTAGGTACACATCAATGTCGTTGCCGGGTTGCTTAGGGCCTTGGATGAGAACTGGCATCATAATGAACTTCCGCTTCATGCACATCCAAGGAGGAAGGTTATACATACATAGAGTCACGGGCCAGGTGTTGTGATTGCTGCTCTTCTCCCCAAAAGGATTAATGCCATCCGCGCTTAAACCAAACCATACGTTCCTTGGGTCACCTGCAAACTCAGCCCAGTACTTTCTCTCGATTTTTCTCCACTGCGACCCGTCAGCGGGGGCTCTCAACTTCTCGTCTTTCTTACGGTCCTCACTGTGCCATCGCATCAACTTGGCATGCTCTTCGTTTCTAAACAGACGTTTCAACCGTGGTATTATAGGAGCATACCACATCACCTTCGCAGGAACCCTCTTCCTGGGGGGCTTGCCGTCAACATCACCAGGGTCATCTCGTCTGATCTTATACCGCAATGCACCGCATACCGGGCATGCGTTCAAATCCTTGTATGCACCGCGGTAGAGGATGCAGTCATTAGGGCATGCATGTATCTTCTGCACCTCCAATCCTAGAGGGCATACGACCTTCTTTGCTGCGTATGTACTATTGGGCAATTCGTTATCCTTTGGGAGCTTCTTCTTCAATATTTTCAATAGCTTCTCAAATCCTTTGTCAGGCACAGCATTCTCTGCCTTCCACTGCAGCAATTCCAGTACGGTACCGAGCTTTGTGTTGCCATCTTGGCAATTGGGGTACAACCCTTTTTTGTGATCCTCTAACATGCGGTCGAACTTCAGCTTCTCCTTTTGACTTTCGCATTGCATCCTTGCATCGACAATGACCCGGCGGAGATCATCATCATCGGGCACTGGTTCCTCTTGATCTTCAGCAGCTTCCCCCCTTGCAGCATCATTGGGCACATCGTCTGGTTCCTCTTGATCTTCAGCAGCTTCCCCCGTTGCAGCATCACCGTATTCAGGGGGCACATAGTTGTCATCGTCCTCTTCTTCTTCGCCGTCTTCCATCATAACCCCTATTTCTTCGTGCCTCGTCCAAACATTATAGTGTGGCATGAAACCCTTGTAAAGCAGGTGGGTGTGAAGGATTTTCCGGTCAGAGTAAGACTTTGTATTCCCACATGTAGGGCATGGACAACACATAAAACCATTCTGCTTGTTTGCCTCAGCCACTTCGAGAAAATCATGCACGCCCTTAATGTACTCGAAGGTGTGTCTGTCACCGTACATCCATTGCCGGTTCATCTGTGTGCATTCCGCTAAACCTAGACAAATCTCGAGGAAAATGGAGCTTTGAGGTCGAGCTTCGAGAGGAGAAAGCTTAACTACTATGGCTCGGGCATTTCATCGAACACCTCATGTGCATAGGAGGTGAGCTAGAGCACCACAAAGCCCTCCCCTCGCCGGCCAGAGAAAAACAGAGCACTGGAGTGCTCTGCTCGCGGGCGAGGGGTATATATAGGCACCTCATTGGTCCCGGTTCGTGGCATGAACCGGGACTAAAGGGCAGCCTATGGTCCCGGTTCAAGCCACCAACCGGGACCAATGGTGGTGGGCCAGGAGCGAGGCCCATTGGTCCCGGTTCGTCCCACCAACCGGGACCAAAGGGGCCAGACGAACCGGGACCAATTCCCCCACGAGGCCCGGCAGGCCCCTGGCCTCACGAACCGGGACCAATGCTAGCATTAGTCCCGGTTCGTGACTGAACCGGGACTAATGTGAATATTGCCCTGTGACCAAAGCCCTGTTTTCTACTAGTGTCTGCGAGATGTAGCATGAATGGTAGCACCGCTGTCCGGTATCCAAATCATCTCGTCACCATCCACAAGGTTGACGGTTTCATCAGAAACAACAGTAATCTTCTCCTCAACAGTGGAACCAAAACTGCCCTCATTTACTTCATGAACAAGCATGATGTCCTCTTCTACTGCAGTAACTCGGTTGCCCTCTGTGTCACTATCACTGTCAACTTGCTTCTGATCTTGCTTCTTCTTTTTCTTTTTTTTCTTTCTTCCACTTGTCACATTGCCACTTAATGTGGCCCTTCTGATGGCAGTGATGGCACTCGTAATCAACATACTTACTTTTTGATTTGCTCCTACCTCTTTCTGCCCCTTTACCTGGACCTCTGCTCTTACTTCTCCCCCTGGACTGAGTGACCAACACCTCTGAATGTGAGGAAGAACTAGCTTCAGCCACCTTTCTGGACTCTTCATTTAGTACCCTGGTTTTCACAAGATTCCAAGTGACAACTCCGTTAGGTGCTGAATTGCAAACCGTGACCTTAAAAGTCTCCCAGCTGTCCGGTAATGAGCCTAGTAGCAGCAAAGCTCTCACTTCATCTTCAAATGTTATTCCCATTGAAGAAAGCTGATTTATAATGCCTTGAAATGTATTCACATGATCTGCAATTAGAATGCCCTCTTTGTACCTCAAGCACATCAATTGTTTGATCAAGAACATCTTGTTTGTACCTTCTTTCCGGGCAAACAACTCTTCCAATTTCTGCCATATGGTGCGTGCATGTGTCTCATCAATGATATGGTTCAAAACATTGTCATCGACCCATTGCCGAATGAACCCACAAGCTTGGCGATGAAGTACCTTCCACTGACCTTCCTCAATGCCCTCCGGCATCTCAGTGGAGAACACTGGCTTCCAGTAATCTTTCACATACAACAAGTCCTCCATCTTGTCCTTCGATGCTTGATAATTTGTACCATTCAAGGATATCATCCTGCTGGTATTCACTTCCATCTTTCACCACAAGAAACTCAGCAATTTGCACAAGCAAACCAAGGCTCTGATGCCACTTTGTTGGGGCTGGACAGCAACAATGCGCTGCACAAATTCACCGACACGGCAAATATGCACACTACACAACCCCCTTCACTTGTGATGAACTTTGAGGACAGCTTCAACCAACAAGTAAGCAGCGGAATAATACAAACAACATGCACACGTGACACAGGATTTAACATGGAAAACCCACCTCAACTTGAGGAGTAAAAAACCACGGCTGTGGACCGACCTGTCCACGCAACTTCACTATGAGAATGATGAGTACAAAGTCTTCTCTAGAACCTCTAGAGAGATTTACAACACATTCTCCACGTTGCCAACCGGCAACAGCCATAAGAGGCAAGATTTCAGCAAAGCAGAGTTTACACAGCTTCTATACTCTTCAGTGTTTTGCAAACTGCTGAACCAAACAACATCAAATTTGGCAGACAAGTAGACACATGAGTTCTTGACACCCCCTCCAATTTCAGCTCAATTGGACATCATTTGCCTACCCAAATCGTTCGTCTCCCAAAACTACTCTGTTCTGAAACTGCAGCAGTCAGAGCTGACAAAACCACTCTCAAATCTGATGCTCCACTGACCCAATCCTCAAACCAACTAACCAAATCGAAGTACTCAAAGTAAGCAACGAGCTCACCAAGTTTGGGGTCAATCCAAGCACGTTTGAGCCTCCAAGCACCAGCTTGAACACTGTCTAGTCAGATGCAGCAAATCTAGACAGAACTTCTGCTTCTTCTTCTTCCTCTCTCTTTCAGGTTGTGTTTTCTCTTGTGTGCTCTCTCTCTCTCTCACTCTCACGAATGGCAGCCACACACCAGCAGGGGTGGAGTGGGGTTTTCTCCTTGCCTCACTTCCCTTAGAAGCGCTCTCAACCGTTGAATGCAGCGAAGATCAACGGCTGACATGTGTTGGACTTATGGGCTGATGTTGGGCTGCCAACACACCTCCATGTGGAGAGACTTAGCCCAAATAAGGTTCATCGGGCACATTAGGGAATTTGAGGAATTTCACGTGAAGGGCTCGGTCTAATTCAGTCAAACATGTACAAAGGGCAATATGGTCACTGACTTTGGATATATATCAAGCATATACCATCAAGTACATTTGAAAGGATTGTTTTTAGGGGGGAAAGGGCAAATAACTAAAGTTCAAAGTAAGATGTGGAAAAAAATCAAATTCAATGTAAAAAGTGGCAAATTGTCAAAGTGCAAAGTAATAAGTGGCAAATAATCAAATCTCCCTTCTTTTCTCGCCCCTCCCGAACAGAGCACTCTATCCACACTTTGCTTCTCTCCTCACGGCCACGAACAAGGCAGCAGTTGCGGCGGCTACAATTTGGATCGGCGGCGGCGCGTTTGAGCAAGCGGCGGCGACGCGGTCGAGGTGCAGCCGCTTTCTCCTCTCCTTCTCCCTTTCCTCTCTCGGTCCCGAAGCTCTGCCCACGTGAGCAAGGGCGGCTAGGAGATGGCGAGCTCGGCGGCGGGGAATGGCGGCGCGTGCTTTGCTTAATTATAGACTGGAGATAACATTCTTCAGGGTAGTATGTTTGCATCTGGCTGTGCCATGAGATAGCAACACCGGCTTCGGTCTGGTGCTCATCTTTTAATGATCTGCTAATGTATGGCTTGCCTTGTATGATGTAGTTTCAGACACTTTTTTTTTTGTCAGACTACAGTGTATGCATTTGGTTGTGCGCATGGATATGTTTGGACCATGGAGTTACAATCCAATACATTTTTCGTATGGTGTTGTTGAGATATTACATGATACATATTTTTTTGTGTAATTATTAGTTGATTGAAAAAACAGAACTCAAATTACAAGTATAGGGGGGAAATCTTGCCATTTCATGGCAAAGAGGTCATCACAGCAAAGGTATTCGTCTCTAACCAAACATAAATTTGGCTACCCTTAAGACCTTAACCACCTCTCAATTTAGAACCAAACACGAGGATGGGGATATCCCCAACCACACATGGCTAGGGATATCCTCAGCCAAACCAAACCAAATGCCCCCTGAGTGCTAGGATGACGACCGCGTTTGCGGAGTCATCATCAGATCAAAGGTGCAGTCGCATGGCTGATCAAATGTCATGCTCCATGGAACATTAGTTTAGTGGGATGTTCTCTTCATCTTCCGACTACTTAATTACTATTCTGGCATTAGTTCAGCGGGCTTCCAAATTTTGTCTAATTTTGCAGAACTGGACAGCCTGTCTTGTATTAATTTTTTAGGGTAACTGTACTGCCTCCTACTCGCAGATTCTTCATGCCGATTGATCTTCACATGTGCGCGCATTTATGGTCAGCGAATATAAAGAGGCTTATTGGTTGTTTTTCATCAACTGGTTGGTTGCTTCTGCTTGTCTGTCCACTATATGTATAGATATCCCACTGGAAGAGAATTAGTAAACAGCACGAAGCTAGCTAGCATTTCTCTTCTCCTGTGGAGTACTCCAGTCCCTTTCCTTTGAGGTCAGGTGAGTCCCTTTCCTTTGAGGTTGGATAATTTTGCGGAACTTTCGGAGTAGAATTAATGGAGCTCGGTTAATTTAGCAGATTTTCTATTTGCTCTTTTTTTTCCTCCTCCACAGTTAAATCAAGATATGGATGGCAGACAATACATCAGCAGCTAGTTAAATCAAGATATGGATGACAGACAATACATCAGCAGCTAGTTCATCGGAAGGAGGACACGAAGAGCCACAGATGGACCGACGACTCCTGAAAGCAGCCGCATCTGGTGATTCCACATCAATGGAGGAGATGGCTTCGCAAGATCAAAGCATTCTTCTTGGAAAAACTCTGCAAGGGAACACCTGCCTCCACATATCCTCCATCCATGGTCACCAGGTGTTTTGCACGGATGTGGTGGCACTGGAGGAATCACTCCTTGCCACTGTAAATTTGGATGGGGAGACGCCTCTTCTCACTGCCATTACACGTGGCTGGGTCTCATTGACTTCTGTCTTACTCCGATGCTACCGCTCACTGCGGTTGAGTGAGGCAATCTTGCAACAAGACACGCATGGATGCAATGCACTGCACCATGCCATTCGCAGCGGCCACAGGGAGCTTGCGCTGGAGTTGATAGCAGCAGAGCCTGACCTGTCGAAGCATGTGACCAAGTTCAATGACTCACCCATGTACATCGCGGCAAAGAGAAATTTTACAGATGTTTTTGAGGAACTCTTGAATGTTCCAGATTCTAGTCATGCGGGACGGTGTGACAACAATGCTTTGCATGCTGCAGCTACAAACGGGAATGGAGGTGAGACCTAGGTGCGCAGCATAGATTACAGTAATATAGTGTAGTATTTACATCAAAGCGGCCATGGGATTGAAAATTTAGGATCATCTACAGCATATTTGATGTTATGGTTCCTCGGCTTTTGCATCTACAGTATCAGTTGTGCGCCAAAGGCAATCATCGTTCCTCGGCCCATCATTGACTAATTCATGCCTCTTGACTATTTTTCAGACATTGCTACAAAAATTATGAGGATGCGACCTGAAATGGCCAGAGCAGCTAACAAGTACGGCAATACACCAGCAAGATTGGTTGTCCTTTATAACAAGGTTGACATGCTACGAGTATTGCTAGAACATGATTGTTCTTTAGGGTATGAAATGAGCACAAAAGGTTTTCCCCTGCTTCATGCTGCCGCATATCGAGGTCATATTGATGTTGCTGGAGAGATTCTTAAACATTGTCCTGATGCTCCTTATTGTCAAGTAGATAACCAGGATGGTTGGACACTCCTACATACAACTATAACTAACAATCATGCAGAGTTCACCGAATTTATCCTGAGGACACCGCAGCTTCGCAAAGTCATTAACATGCAAGACAACCAAGGAAAAACCCCTCTACATTATGCAGTCCAAAGTTGCAATCCTAAAATAGTCGCTGCCTTACTGTCTCACGAGGATATAGATGTAACAATGATCGACAACAATGGTGATCCAGCAACTTGGGAACTGTGGAAGGTCATACAGAATGCCAAAACTTACGTATGTTATCTTTTAATTCATGTAGAATGAATTGTGCATGCTTATGGTATAAGGTCATTTGTACCCAGAATGAGGTCATTTGTACCTTCCCTTTTATTAATTCATGCAGAATGAAGTGTGCATGCTTATGCTAAAAGCGAATCCTCAACATACTGGATCTATTTATAATCTTCATCGGAAAGCCAAGCAAGAGGCGACTAATGCATCAAGGAAGGATGCAAAATCACTAACTCAAATATACACGACCAACACTTCGTTAGTAGCAATCCTCATTACGACAATCGCCTTTGCTGCCGCTTTCACCCTACCTGGAGGATACAGCAATGGCGCGGGAAGCGAAGGACTTCCCGTCATGTCTCGCAAGGTTGCATTTCAGGCATTCTTGATCTCTGACACCTTAGCAATGTGCTCTTCATTTGCTGTCGCCTTCATATGCATCATGGCAAGGTGGGAGGATTACGAGTTCTTGGTTTACTATAGATCATTTACTAAGAAGCTCATGTGGTTTGCATATGTGGCAACTACCACAGCCTTTTCAACTGGTTTATATACGGTGTTGCCCCCACATCTCCACTGGTTGGCCATTGCAATTTGCATTACAGTAGCTTTGTTGCCCATTCTCACGAAGCTGCTGGGCGAATGGCCTGTCTTGAGTCTTAGATTTCGTCTGGGAAAAACTTTCAACTCTGATCTCCTTGACATTGTGTGACCTCAGGTATTTGTCTTCTGGTCCTTGTAACATTTTGTAATCTATCTGTAGTTGACACTGTTTGGCTACTCATATAGAATTGTTCACTCATCATGAAAAAATGTTGTGCTATTATTCTTGTATTCAGCTCAAATTTTGGGACAGAATGTGGTCATGTTATTCTTGTATTCCACTTAAACTAAATGCAGTGATCCGGTCTCTAGAGATAATTCATGCCATCTGCAATGGCAGTCGCCATGGGTTATCAGCATCTGAAAGACGAGAGAGTTGTCATGAAACCATAAAAAAAGATGCTAAAAGCACCACAGAAAAGTATATTATATATGAAGAATTCAGGTACTGTTGAGCACTAGTAAGATTGCACGTGCAATGAATGTATCGACTGATGCACAAAAAAGCAGTCTGTTTATAACAAATACCGATGTGTACAAATAATTGGTAAGCCAAATAATAATTTATTTGCAAATTGCTTGCAAGCAGAAGCACAATATTAGCTTGTAAAACAGCAATCCTTATAGATATATCACGGCAAAGTATGACCTGTACATTTTAAAGCACAATATGTAATCATTACACCATGGATAACATGTAAGGACCACAAAATCACTAAATTTTACACTTTTATTACAACAAATCAGGAGCCATGAATACTAATGATAGCAGAGGACATCGTGTAATAAGTTGAAGCAACTTGTGCCACCAGTTCACCCGGATCAAGGACTTAGCGTTGGCTCTCATCTCCTTGGATACAACATATGGGACGGCGGGCAGATCACCCGGCAGTGCTGTCTGATGGCAATCCGAGGTATCTGTTGCTCCTTGGTTCTCAGTTTCTG
The DNA here is from genome assembly GCF_002575655.3 of Aegilops tauschii subsp. strangulata. NCBI lineage: Eukaryota > Viridiplantae > Streptophyta > Magnoliopsida > Poales > Poaceae > Aegilops > Aegilops tauschii. The sequence goes on from NC_053035.3 coordinate 468,440,565, forward strand.
GGTCAAGATTGTGATGATGAAACGCATGAGGCCACAGCCCTGAAACAGAACAGGTATCATTTCATTTCAGTTATACTACTGCCTCTGTTCTGAAATAAGTGATGTGGCTTTAATCTGAACTAAAACCATGCCACTTATTTCCGAACAGAGTTTGCTAAAAGGGCTTCATTTGAAACACCTGACACCGGCAGAACAAAGAGCAATGGTATTATGTACTGCTGAATTACACTATGTATCAACTGAATTGCTAGTAACACCTGACACCGTTGATCCTGAATTACATTATGTATCAAACTGTATCATGTATGCACTAGAAATTCAGGATCAACTACCGTGTTGGCTAGCAGGATGTGGGAAGAAGTGCAGGTAGCAGAACAAAGCAGCCACCAGCACTGTACGGATACACCCACACGACACGATCGACACTTTGTCAGCGCAATCTTCAGGAGATACAACTACTGTGCTTGTCTTTTCGAAAGAAACAACAACTACTGTACTTGTAAATTGTAAGTACAAACTCCATTGTAGACTTAACTGAATGAATGAAAGCCTGTATGTGATGACCTCAAATAATGCAGTGGCTCTGAGGTGTGCCCTGGACCTCTCAAGAATTCTTGTAGCCAAACAAATACTGGTGTCTAGGCTTCTGCAGCATATGCATCTCGCTGCGTGGATCGGTCATCTGTGTTCTTGAGTGCAGCCAAATCGGCGGCGTTCGTTTCACCTTGTTAAGCATTCGATCCCCTTGGCCTTGATCATCGAAAGGAATCGAGCTTGGCGTTTTTGCCCATTTCTGTTGCTACTGGAGTGGCATTCTTTTGCTACTCTTACTGGTGTTTCAGTAACTAAAGAAAACAGTTTGTCAGTACTCAGCTTGCTTTGTATTCAATTCATTTGTCTTAGTGACCGTGTCCAGCTTGGAAAAAAAATAGGATATGCAACAAGGAGCAGCTAGCATGACAAACTTAAGATACGATGATATCTAGAATCATATATGCATGGCATCTCACTTCATTGTTGTCGCAGGCAGACAAAGCTGTGAGGCCGGGCGAGACCATGGTTGGTTTCTCCGCCTAGAATTGGCTTTTTCTAAGACATTGTTAAGCTCCCTTTCCTTCACACCCATCAAAGATTTATCACCTCTTCCTGCTGCTGCTGCACATTTGACGGTGAATCGCTCGTTGACGGCAAGCAGCACTGGTCCAGGTGAGCCCTCAACCTTGCTTTCTTCTATGGTTTCATTTCTCCTTCCGCTTTCCACATACCCCTTTGTTTTTTTCCATGTTTTGTTCAAAACAGAACCCAGTAATCTATTGTAGCTCTGAAATCAAAGATAAAATATCGCATGCATAAATCATAATCAAACTGAGTTTCATATGTGAATAAATCTCACTTGAATATCCCAGTGTATATTTTACGTACGTACGTGATTTCTGGTCAGGGCGTTAACACTTAACAGTTGCAAAGAAATATTTAAACTTTATCAGCTAATTCTCACTTCATGACATTTCTCTACTTTATCCGTTGGAACTAACTTCATTAGGATTTTTGGTGGAAACATATCTTGAGAAAATAATCACTACAATAGTTGGCTTGTTGTATACAAATAGTCAGCTTGTTATATAATCTGACTAGAAAAATTACTTCCTAAATGCTAATTGCATCGACTGCTTGCTCGCAGGACGGATATAAATGTCTATTCCAGTCAGCATGAGCTTATCCGCTGTTGGGGTTGTTGGTGCCGTCAACGAATGTGTCACTTTGTTTCAATGGGCCAAATCTGCCATTCCCTCTCTTTACTCCCGATGGAGTGGCTCACAGGAGCAAATTCTCCAGGACCATGTGTTGCAGTTGGAGAGTGGCCTACAACGCCTCAGGGATACCCTTCCTGCAATGTACGACCTCGTTAATAAAGCAGAGTGGAGAAGCCACGAACATGTTGTGGCCAAGCTCCTTCCTAATCTCAAGGATGCAGTGGCTGAGGCCGAGGACCTTCTTGATGAGTTTGGATGGTACGAGAAGAAGGTACAAGTGGAGGGCAATGCAAGCCAATCTTCTTTCATTGACTTCTTTCATACTGCCGTACAAGGCAGCTTCAACAAACTGAATGATGTCCAATTGAGGTTGAACCATCTTTCAAGTCAGCTGGAGAATATGGGGCTCCGTGGAGTTACACGATGCTTTGACAAAATAGTCAGGCCGGAGACCACATCTTTTCCAAATGAAACAAAAATATTTGGTCGTGACAAGGAACTAAAGCGCTTACTGGGATTTCTCAATGTACCTGCAATTTCAAAACGCAAGAGGGCAACTAGTTTGGCAAGCACATCAGCAAGCAATCATGTTGGTAATCAATCGAGAATATTGGGTCTTCATGTTTTGCCAATTGTTGGAATTGGTGGTGTTGGGAAGACTACCTTGGCCCAACATATTTGTAGTCATCGACGAGTGAAATCTCACTTTGACATGATAATTTGGATTTGCGTCTCAGATGACTTTGATGTGAAGAGGTTAACTAAAGAGGTAATACAATCATGTACTAGAAATGAGGCAAAAACTGATAATTTGGATTCTCTTCAACGTGATCTCTCTAACCATGTGAACAATAAGAGGTTATTGATAGTCCTCGATGACATGTGGGATGATGCCTTGAAGGAAAATGGGCAGTGTTGGAAGAGGTTTTGTGCACCTTTTAGAAGTGCCCAACATGGAAGTGTGATGTTGGTCACGACTAGATGTCCAAATGTTACCGAGGGGGTGCGCACAATGGAGCCCATTATAGTTGAAGGTCTGAAGGACGACGTCTTTTGGAATTTCTTCAAATTGTGTGCGTTTGGATCTGAGGGTTCTAATAACGATCCTGAGTTAGAGAGCATTGGTAGAAGTATACTTGCTAAACTAAAGGGTTCACCTCTGGCCGCCAAAACTCTAGGACGCATGTTAAGCATGGACCTTCAAGCATCACATTGGAATTCTATACTCGAGAGTGAACTGTGGGAGTTGAAACAAGAGGAGACTGACATTTTGCCTGCACTTCGGTTGAGCTACATGTACTTACCACTCTACCTGAAGCAATGCTTTGCATTTTGTGCTGTGTACCCTAAAGATTACAGATTTCATAAGGCACGCTTAGCTGAAATTTGGGTGGCAGAAGGTTTTGTGGATCCTCGGTGTGGTGTTCCAATTCAAGATATTGGTTGCCAGTATTTTGAAGACCTTGTAAAACGATCCTTCTTTCAAATAATTAGTAGTAGATATGTAATCCATGACTTGCTACACGACATGGCACAAATGGTTTCAAAGCAGGACTGCTGCATCTTAAGAAATAGGAGTGACTTGGATAAAGTTCCCCAGAATGTTCGTCATCTCTACGTACTCCCTAGCAGTGAGTTTGATGATTCCAGCTTGTTAAAGCTATGCAATTACACAAAGTTGCGTACCCTAATTTGCAAGAAGGATTTAAAGAGAAAAACAGGCTTTGTAATGGGCGAATGGTGTACTAAACTTCTGTGTATGCGCGTGATTTCTTGTGACTCCACAAATGAGTTACCAGATAATATTGGCAATTGGAAGCATCTTCGGTACCTTGAAATCAACAAAGCTCGCCCTCTGAAGAAAATCCCTTCAACTTTTTGTTGGCTTTATCATCTTCAAATTTTATATGCCAAGAATTGCAGGCTAGAATGCTTGCCCGATGACTTTGGTAAACTGATTAGTTTGCAGAAGTTTGAATCAGTTGGATTAACATATTATGATGGGTGTCGCATGTATCTTGGTCCAGATAACAAGTGGAGAAAGATTACGTTAATGAAGAATCTGAACCAATTCCGTGGGCACTTGGAGCTTATTGATGTGCACTTGCTAAGTAAAGATCATGCCGCAGAACTAAACCTGAAGAATAAGAAATATCTTGATGAGTTGAAACTGAATATGCGGGAGGATCGTCCCACAGGTTTCCCTGAGTCTGATATTGAGTTTGATATCGACAACAATGATGTCGAAGTGCTTGAAGTTCTACAGCCTCCTATCAGTCTCAAGTCTTTGTTCCTCCAAAACTATGACGATAGCTGGCTCCCAAGTTGGTTTCAACCACATAACCTACCAAGATTAACATCACTTACTGTTGTACATTGTTTTCAACTCGAGAGCATATCACCTCCTGCATCACTTGAGAAATTGGTGATCAATGATTGTCCAAACCTAGTTTCAATTGGTGGAGCAAAGGCACTTGCAAGAATAAAGACCGTCGAGATATCCATGTGTCCAAAGTTAAAGGAAGCGGAGCAGATCAATACAATATCCCACCTAAGGTATTTACCTAACACTCAGTTCCTGTCCAGCTTTACTACCCTTTTGTTCGAAATTCCCAATAGTCCCAAATTGCTTTACTGATCATTTTTTGTTCTTCAAGGGACTGGAGGCACCGGAGATAAATAGCTAGATTACCTGGAAAATGAGGACAACATGACTTCGTGCCTTTGCCTCATCGTCTATATGTCTGTCTGTGGCTGATTAGTGATTTCTGCCCTTGAGTTTCATACCATCAACAATTTCTCATATTTGTACTGATAACTATCAGTTCCCAGTTTGCACCATCGTAGCAAACTCGTTGTAATCTATGAAACGACAGAGAATCGCAATCGTGTTTTGGTTCATCTTAACTCTGCAACATGTTCACCTTCCATTGATGAGCACCGCATCTGCCTGTTTGTGATATTTCCCCTTCTCCTGTAGTTTTCGTTCTTAGCTCTGTGGTTTGTGCTTGTGATGTCTTTCTTCTTTGGCTTCTCCTTCCTCTCAGGTTTCAGAAGTAAAAAAGCATTAGCTAGTTTGCTATAGCAGTTTGCAGGGGCCAGAATTGGACTCCTCTGATGATTATTCCCAACCGCCTCAAAGTTAAACTAAATGCCCTTTCGTAGCCCGTATGTCTGGCAGAAGGCTACACTTCCAGATGCGGTGTACAAACTGTGGGATTTGGGAGTAAATCAGGATCAGTTTGTAAAATGAGCAGGCAGCTCAGCCTTTCTCAAAAGGAATTTATTGCGGTGTGCAGCAGAGTAAAAGGCAGTGTACTTCTGCTCACCAGTATATGCATGTGATGCTGATTGTTGGTGCTGATGATGATGCTTGGGTGACTTGAGAGCCTGAACTAGCTAGAGAAGCCTGCTTATTTTTCGAGACTGGGGTTTATGAAGGGAAATAGATACAACACTTTTCAAGGCTAGGTACAGAATGTCCATTAAGGGCCTTGTTTCATTTTTCATGTATCCTGGGCTAGTCGTCAGTAGAGCTTTCTTCTTGTTTTTCTGTTGTTTACCTCTTTGGGACTAGCCCGCCCTCTGCTTTAGGTTTCATTCTACTTCTTTGTTTTCCTTGTACATTTATGTTTGAAAAATAATAAAAATATATGCATTAGAGTCGTGTTTTTCCGGTCAAAAAAACTTATGGAGATTTATTGCCTTCATTCGTTCACTCTACCTTTTGATTTATGAATAATGTTTCATGCTTTTGCGGTAGCTGTACTTTGCTCCAATACATAATAAAATATCACAGGGTAGATGTCACCAACTTTCTCCTAATGATTCGTTGAATGATCCTTTTCTTACCGATAAATTGCTGTAATTAGGAAGCTTGTTTCATAATATGAACACGGAAGGTTTCTAGCACACAACGATGTGCCATCAAATCATTTATATTCTGATCCGTAGCTGTTTTCATACCCCCAAATGCAGTTTTATAACACTTTGCTATCAGAAATTTACTTAACGGCAGCAAATTATATTATCAGGAACTTCTCAACAAAAATTTAAAACCTAAAGATCCATTGACGTGCCCGGATTTGGAAAAGTAAGTACTATTCCAGGGTTTAGTGCTGTTGCTTCAGTCCGTGATTCCTTAAAAAGCAAGCTATTGGTTACCGAGTTATAGATGATATATTAGTTGACTTCTGTTGTCAGACAATATTTTAAATTAGTTAACCGTAACAAGGATTTATTAAAGCTTATATTCCACAAAGACATTATTTTGCATAAAACTCATCCGCCCTTTCAACTGAGTCAAAGTGTTCCCCAAAATCAAACAGTCGTATCGTGTCTATCTGCAAAGAAATCTAATCAGTTTTGTAATTAAATATTCGGTGAGAACAAAAGGGTGACCTCAGCTCATTCACTTTTCCTGTACATTATTAGTTTCAAATCTACAAGTTGTCAAGAGGCAGTTTGCCCTTTGTATATATGTACCTTTGGCCATGCCGAACAGCCTTCCCTGTACTTTATCCTCCCAAATATATTGTCAAGCAATATTTTACACATATTACTGGTCTAGTTGTCAAAGTAGGCTATGGCTGAAATTTTAGTGAAAGCAATGTGTAGGTGTATGTTAAGTTCTGCAAGAGAAAGTCCTCAACTTTTCTGTTGCAACTACGACCAAGAACCGTTCGTTGTCTGTGTAATCGCTGATCCTTGTCACTGGAAACTCGCACGCCCATAGATAGGAAATGAGAGTTCGTGTGCATATGGGCTGCTTGATCATCATGATCCAGAATCTTGTCTGACTGGAGTCAAAACTGGAAGATTCAGGCCCACGCTCAATATAATAATACTTATGCACGGGGGCAAATTCAAAGTCTTGTAGCCATTTTGATTAGACACTTCAGATGGAAATGGTTGCACTTCCGCACAAAACCCTGGCAAGGTCTCTCTTTGCAGATTAATGAGATTGAAAGGGATGCAGCTTCTGATCTTCACCTTGGAAGCAGTTCTAATCTTGCACGTGTGCCTCTGCAGCTCCCCATCTACTACTCCCTCCGTTCCTAAATAGTTGTCTTTCTAGAGGTTTCAAATGGTGACATGGTGACTACATACGGAACAAAATCAGTGAATCTACACTCTAAAATATGTCTATATACATTCGTATGTAGTGACCATTTGAAATCTCTAGAAAGACAAATATTTAGGAACGGAGGGAGTACAATATGTACCTGTCAAGTTAGGAATTCGACAAAGGGCGGATTTTATTAGCTCAAAATGGAGCATCAAGAGGATACAAACACAAGAAGCACACACACGGCCTCTGCATAGTAGGATGCACACAGCCAATAAGGATGGTCGCAGAATTCTTGGTAAACGATTCACCCGATGACCGCCTTGCAAGGTGTAATCTGCGACGCAATATAAAAATCAATGATGACTGCAAACACAACTTCTTCTCGTGTGTATGTGTGTGGGGGTTGGGGGGGGGGGGTGTCACCAGAGCACCTTGTTTCATCGCCCTCAGGTTGTAGGCGGTTGGAGTTTGCTTGTATCCTGTACTAACTTGTGTGTTCTCCTGCATGTCCTCAAAAAAATAAAATTCCCAGTCTCTCATCCAAGCCACTCTAGAACATCTGCTACACAATTGGACTTGCTACCTAGTGTAGTGGTTCTTACAACTTCTGAAAAAGTGCTTTGTTACGTGTTGTCCATACATTAGACTCCAGATTGTCACATCATGGGCTACTTATTTGTGGAGTATCTAGACAACCTCAGCTTGAAGATGATCGCAGCTCAGATTTTGACATTTGGACATCACGGTACCAACTACTCCTATTTCCATAGGCAGCCGTAGCAGTCAGTGTGATAGATTCAGTGAGCATTCTGCCTTGCTGTACGGATTTGGTTAACAGTAAGAATTGTCTTACCGATAAGCTTATCATTTCTTAAGGAGAGATAACTTTCCAAGCAATCTTTTGACAAAGCATATTCTGTATTATTTATGCAACGCACAATTATTGATCAAATTAATGATAATCCTCTATTAGTTGAATAAATTATTTGGCTTTCAACCATGCCTTTTCTTGGAAGGGCAAAACTGGTAATTTTGTTAAGAAAAGACAAAGTGTTTTAGATTTCTATTGCACTAGTTGCATAAATTATTTGGTTTTCAACCCTGCCTTTTCTTGGAATGACAAGAATGGTTGTTGCCTTAAGAAAAGAAAATGTCTTATAGCTTCCTAATGTGTGGGAGAAATGCAAAATGATAACTCATAATAGCTCGTAATAATGCTCCTCTGAGAATCTCCTATTTTTTAATGTCAAAATGATAGTTTTGTGGACCTCGGTTGAAATATGAAAATCTCCAGTTAACCCTCTCTATAAGAGTAGTTCCAAAGTTCAAATAGATTGCACACTTATCCTACCATGATAAAAAAAATATTGGAATAGCAGGAGAGATGATATAATATTGGAGGTTGATGGGACAAGCATTATATAATAATAATAATGCAAACGTGTTCTTTGATACTTAATCATGTTTGAGTTTATTTTGTCAAAACTGATGATTACTTACTTGATTGGCCGACCACCACTATATATGTGGTACTTGCTATTTGTTTCCTCTTTGCCTCATCACTCCAAGACCCCTCCCTTTCCTTGACATGGAGCTTGAGCTTAGTCTAGGCGATCTTCCCACTCCAGTGAAGGCCAACACCATGCCTGCGCCGGCGACATGCCAAGGAGAAGACCACGACGACCTTGCGCTAGGGCTACGAGTAACGGCTACCGAAAGAGCTGGCCAAGAAAACCAGAGAACAAGCATAGAAACTGCGGAGGGAGAAGATAGCGATGAAGCATGCCCCGAACTGCCTGTCAGAGCAAGCCCTTTTCGCCAAGCCTCTGCACAAACAGGTAAGTTAAAGAGAATCCTGCAGAACAAGCTGTTGAATTTGATCGGTTCCCATCCCAGTAGGTCCATCCATATGTTGCTATGTGCTCGTAGCTTCTGTCTGTAAAATTCTTTGTATGCTGATGAGTCATTTTTCTGTACAGCGAGTGCGAATTCACGCGGGTTTGATGTGAACGCTGCTGTTCCGGTGGATGGGAGAGCATCGACAGCGAGGTCTTTGTCACCGCCGTCCATGCATATGGAGGTTCCTGTGACACAGGGAGTTGATGAGGAAGCTTCAGAGGATGAAGACAATGGAGGTGCAAGGGTGAGGAAGAAACTGAGGCTGTCCAAGGAACAATCTGCGTTTCTGGAGGGTAGCTTCAAAGAGCACAGCACGCTAACCCTGGTATGCTATGCACCCTATATTGTTCTGCCTCCGTATTTTTTCTAATCGATCAAAATAAGTGGATGATATAGCTGGATTCATTCGGCATATATATATCCAGGAGCAGAAGAGCTGTTTAGCCAACCGGCTGAGCCTTCGACCACGCCAAGTTGAGGTCTGGTTCCAAAACAGAAGAGCCAGGTATGTAACAAAATTTATACGCCAGTAGTTTTCCCCTTTTGAGTTTTGATGTCATCATTTTCCAGATCAGAAGAGCGACGAAATCTAACATCATATTTATCGCAGGACGAAGCTGAAGCAGATGGAGGCGGACTGCGAGCGCCTGAAGCGCTGCTGCGACGCGCTGGCACGGGAGAACCGTAAGCTCCAACGGGAGGTGGCGGAGCTGCGCGCCTCCCGTGCCCCGTATCCGCTCTACAATCTGAATCACCACCTGCCTGGGTTCGGCGCGGCGCTCCCATCGTGCTCATCATGTGACGCCACCACCCGTTCCACCGTCTCCACCGTGTCATCTCCAGGACCGTCGCCGATGTCCACCTTGTTTCCCGGCAGGCCTCACTTTGGCCCCTTCACCGTCACCCACCCGGTGCCCCCCCTCCGCCGCCAGCCGTCGGCGACATTGTGACGTGGCTGGCTAGCCTGGCCGGCCCGTTCATGTTGCCTAAGTTATGTAAATAGCCTCTTGTGTTTTTGTCACCAGTGATGTACATACATACATACGTAGAAAGGAGTCAAAAACCATGTGTACATCTACTTTGTAAACTCTACAGTTTAGCCATTTTTATAACGGTAGATGAGCTGAGCTCGCTTATACTCCCTCCGTCCCTAAATATTTGTTTTTTTAGATATTTCAAATGGGCTACCACATACGGATGTATATAGACATATCTTAGAGTGTAGATTCACTCATTTTGCTCCGTATGTAGTCACTTGTTGAAATCTCTATAAAGACAAATATTTAGGAACGGAGGGAGTAGTAGGTGTGGAATTTGCTATTACGTGGCTGACTTTGGAAAGTTGTTTTGGCTTTGTGTAAAAAATATAATCGATCGATGATGTGGTTTGCAGAGTGTCATCCTGGCAATTGTCGGCAGATCTCTAATTTCCATTTGTGTACCAGTCACAGTGCGGCACATGCCATTTCCTGGTTAAACATTAACTGTGACCTAATGACTCTGCGTGCTGGCTGAAAAGGACAATGAAATTGGTGATGCGGACCTCTGCAAATTACAATCATTGAGGCTGCATCACTGTCATCACATATGCGTATGTGTAGGAGAATTCGCCAGTTATGAAACTTGTCTTGGTGGTTGCGTGATTGCCGGCAAAAAGAAACGAGAGGGAGCATGCAACGTGTAGCAACACTGGCCAAATAATCAAACTGCTGTATGGAATTCTGGGTTCCGGACGCCGTCAGCATCAAGTTGGATATGCGCCGCACACCTGTCACCTAAGTGTACACAACGTTAAAATTATGTCGATTGTCTATATAGGGATATATATAGTTTGGACTTGGAATATGCAGAGGGTTAGGTGTTTGGGACGAACATATGAAACTCAGAACTATTATATAAATGCGCCGTCGCATGGCCAAAAGAGACTAAACGAAGCTGTTGGCTAGACAGGAGATCATGAAGGGGATGGTCCGGGCGCCTGTGCCAAGGGTGTCCGGACAGGCCATGGGGCATTGAGATGTGTCTGATGGCCATGACCAACTTGTCATCGATCCGTATTATGTGATTTAGTTCATGGAAATGAGCGCCTATAGTCATGCTCCAGGGGTATAGCCATGTTGACATATTTGGTTAACATATCATCTCCCCGTTCTTAGAAAAAACATATCATCTCTCTCATCTACTTTTAGTAATGATCTATTTGCATCTTTTGTAACACACTTTTCCATGTCAAGCATCGTAAGAGACACAGAAAGTTCACAGGGCCAGGTCTGGCTTACACCTGTTGAAGCGGACGACCAGCTACAACACTAGAGTAGCATATATTCACACTCGAAGCTTTGATTGGGTGCTCACATGTCGACGACGACGTTGACACGTGTGTGCGCTCGCTGTCGCAAACGATCCATCCAACGTCGACGCAAACACTTACGTGATCTGAAATCTGAACATCCAATCAATGAGTAGTGGATGTTTTGCAGAAAATTATTGAAGACTTTGCTTCCAGAGGTTTGCCACAACACCCTACTCTGAACAGCATGCCTTGTCCGGTGCTCCAGTATGCAAATGACACCCTGGTTGTATTGAAAGGAGAATCTTTTTTTGAAGGGTATTGAAAGGAGAATTTAACGAAGCCAGGCTTCTGAAGGAGGTTTTGGATGCTTTTGCAAACACCAAGGGGCTGCCCATCAATATTGATGATACTGATATAGTTGCCATATCTCAAGTGTCAACAGATCAAGTAAACAATTCTGAGTTTTAAGAGATCAAGTAAAAAACAATTCTACCCATAAGCAATGATGATGCTGTGGTTAGCTTTACATAACTAGAAATGTGACGTCTTTTAGATCTACTAAATCACCATTGTGTTCATCTTCCTGGCCCACATCCTTCACTTGCAGTTTGTTCATATATATATTTATGAAGGATAAGTGTTGCATCAGTAGCTTTCAGGAAACATCAAAGCAATCCAAAACCTCCTTGGAACTGAGATAGATATAGGGGATCAGGTAATACATAACCAGATGGAGTCTCAAGGAGCCTATGGAACATTCTCCGCGGCGAGGCTAAACCAGAAATATTTTTCTTGAGTTTGCCCCTAAGCAAGGCTTAACCATATAAAGTTGTTCTTTCTCTAGCTCGAGGTCAGACCTTCCTTTGTATCCCATGGCGGAAACCTACAGCCATTCATGTCTGGTATGTCTCCATAATCGAGCAATTCATGTCTGGGTTATGCTTTGGTTTCCAGTTTGTTGTTGCTCTCAACTGATAGTACTTACGCTCTGTTCCAGTTTGATTTAAACTGCCAAAACGTCTTATATTTAGGAACGGAGGTTGTACTACTTGAGAAATTGTTTTTCTGTACTGTGATAGTCAGAGGGATTATCTCAGTCTTATAGCTCTGAACTAATGGTACTCTAGCAATTATTGCTCCTGCTACCTCAGTACTCCCTCCATCCCATAATGTAAGACGTTGTTTTGACACTACACTAGTGTCAAAAAAGAGGGAGTACCTTAGTACTTCACACATTTTCTAATATACGCACTGTTTGTACTCACATATAAGATTCATTGGCCTGAATTAGTGAATTGGTTATTCTTGATTGCTCTGAATTGTTATTGTTTTATGACCTTCTAAAGGTGCCGTTCCAAGCTCCATTCAACGCTAAATGTTCACAAATAAACCAACAGTTACAGTTTTATTTTGCTTCCAAAGTGGGCTAGCCTATTTTGTAGTGGTCCAAAATAAATAAGTAGACCAATACGCCAAAATGTTACAAACAGATTTGGTCCTTGAATCTGTCTGTCATCATCCTATTTGCAATGCACCTGTTGTGGTAAAACCTGTAGGTAGCCGTACTGCCATGATTTTGTCCAAAATTGTCATCTTTGAATATATTGGTCATCGTTTTATGGTATATGGAGAATGATGTTCTCTGATTTGCAAAGTTAAATTCATAAAAGGAGTCACATTCATATTATAGAATATTAGTTTAGCTTTAGCACATGGATGTCATTCTTTTTGTACCATATGTGGTGCAAATTAGATGTCGGTGATCCGAACTGTCTCCTACGGGAGCATTTCATTTTACTTTAGATGGGAAACGATTAAGTCTGGAAAGGCATAAGTACATGTAAACAAGGATGAGGCGTTTAGTTTTTTTGAGTTCCCAGTTGTAACTGGTCAGCAGATCGAATTGTGGCCATTGTCAGGTGACGATCGTGTCTTCCTTTTTTCGTAAGACGATGATTTTCTTCAACTTCATTGTTTCATCATCCACTCTGATGGTGTAATGTTCCGTCACCCTATTTGTGATAGGTCACATTACTCAAGGTAGACCAAGCCTCTGTGCGATCTAAATTTGTTCCGCAACCGCTTTATAAACCCATTTTTGATTCTGACTTGCTACTGTCTGAGAAAAGAGTGGTCATTACTCAACTTCAAGTCTGTAAATACACTACTGCCCTATATTTACATTTCTTCTCTTTATGTGCATATCAGTCCTTTGTTCTGTCTGCAACAGGTTACTGCCAATTATGAAGATACCCAGGAGAAAAACTACTCAAAGAGGGCTTTATTTAATCTTTTCGCTTACATTCGAGGATTTTTACAGTAATGCCTTTAGACCATATATAAATATTCTTTTTCATTGGCCAAATGCTCAAATATGTGTACATGTATCGTTTTGTCAAACTTTGACAACCATAGCTCAAACATGTGGACCCCACCAGTCATAAAAGCCCGTCAAAACGCAGCAGTGACCAGACCATGCCCCTAAATCAGTCGGGTTTTTTTTAAATCCACAATATCAGTGGCTATGTGATTTTTTTTAGGGTGGCTATGTGTTGTATTTGCCGCAAAAATGTTTTTTTATTTACTCATCATATCCCCTCAATTGGTTCCATAAGCTTTTTCGAAAAGATATGACCACTATTTGACTCCCTCTTCGTTCCCTTTTGGGGCAGCTTGTCAATTCCTAACATGTTACGTTATGTACAAAATACTTATTTTATTTTGGTGCAAGTGATAGCAAAAGTATATACTGCATTTGCATGAACAGAAAATGCACTTGTTTAGGACTAGATCAATGGATTGATTCTGAAAACTCAAGGACTAGAACTAATTCGGTCCAACCACGAACGAAATCGCGCAATTTTATTTGTCTTTACAAGAAACATATACAGAACAAGAGTTCTACTAGTACCTACCTACCTACAAGGTTGATGTCTCTCATGGTGCGTGCCTGCCCCCATCCCCATGGTGGTCGTCTTCAGTTACCAGGCTCTGCCGCTGCCAGCCTCCATGTTATCCAACGCTCGGCCATTGGTTCTCATCTCCATGGAGGCAACATATTGTACCATGGACAGATCATGCGGCGGCACCGACTGATGGGTATCTGTTGTTCCTTGGTTCTCAGTTTCCGGGTTCGGATTGTGGTGCCGGAATGCATGAGGCCACAGCCCTGAAACAGAACAGGTAACATTCCACTTCAGTTATACTGTAGTTGCGAAAAAGGGCTTCATTTATGTACATCCGACAATGGCGGAAACAAAGAGCAGTGGCATTATGTATGCACTAACAATCCAGAACAAATGTACTCATGTGGATGTGGTGGTTGCTTTATATATAAAGCGGGGCGAAAATCTATTTCGTTAATCCAGGATAAATTGTAAATGTACCGTGTTTGCTAGCCGGATGCGGGAAGAACTGCAGATAGCAGAACGAAGCAACTACCAGCCCTGCAGAGATACACCCACATGATCAGCGGTCTGTCAGTGCGATCTTCAAGAGATGGAGACACTACTGAACTTATAACGGCTCTGATGGAGTTGGAACGTACCAAGGATTCCACCGGCAAACACATCCTGCCAGTGGTGCCAGTAGTCTGCGACCCGTGACACGCCGACCATCGCAGCGAAGAGCAGCGGCAGGATCACGATGCAGAGCTTGGCAATGTGTCCGCCCCGGTCAAACACCCTGATCTTGCCGGCAAGGTACCACGACAGGAAGCCCAGCCCGGCAAAGGACCCTGCATTCCATACCAGATGTACACGAGGAAACTATCAGATCGAACTGGTTTTTTTTTTTTTTGCCAAGGGGGAAGTGATTTAGAAAGATAACCAGTTCGTGCTACAGTACAACTCAAACAAGTTCAGATGGTCTTCAGAATTGCAGATGGTGGCCAAGCTTACATGAAGTGTGGCCACTGGGGAAGCTCTTGTGCCCTTCTTTGATGACTTTTGCGTCTCCGTGGCATATGACTTGTCGCGTGACCGCCTTGTAGTTCTGAAAAGGCAATTGGATTCAGCATGGCAAATGTTGAAGAAATGGAAAGCTCTGAAGAAGCAATTAGGAAGAGAGCTCACCGGCACCCCGTCAGGAAAGCAGCGATAGTAGAAGTTGGGGCGAGGCCGGCCGACGCCGTCCTTGATGGCGTCGGTGAGGACGCCGGTGATGAGCACGGAGAACAGCAGGCCTGCAAATTTCCCCACACATCTTTCAGAACTGATGACAAGAGCGGTGTTCTGACTAAACTGACGCAGTTGCAGGCTGCTGCAGCACAACAATTAATGGTAGCACCGCAAGGATAACCTGCCTAGTATGGCGTGGTGCAGGTCGTAGGCATTCTTCTTCTTGACATAGATGGCGGCGAAGATGAGCATCGGCAGGATGACGGCGTATATCTGCATCCGTCCACCGCCGTCGCCGGCGAGCAAGGTCCGGTCAATGGAGGAAAAAGAAGAAATTTTGCAGATAAGGCAGGGAGTCAGGTGGATGGGGAACCTACCGGGACGGCCCAGACGGGGATGGTGTTGGGCTTCATGGGGTAGCGGAGGTCGTCCATCATGAACTCGGCGACGAAGCGGTGGAAGGGCGTGATGAGGTTGAGCACGACCTCGATGGCGGCGAGGAGGAGCAGCACGATCCAGTCGTACATGTGCCGCCGCGCCATCTTGGCCCCGTGGGTCCGGAGGTACGGGGGCGGCACCCCCAGCTGGATGGGCGCCGCCGCCGCTCCCGGTCCCGGTGGCGGCATCTTGGTCTCCGGCGCGGGCAGGAGGGGCGATTCGATGGATTCGCCGGGCGGATCCCCTGGCGAGCCTGCGTTTTCCATCCGAGATTAGCGCTAGGGGAGTGGGACTGGATTCGTGGACAGGGCATGTGCAGCGAGACAGACGGAGACCGCAAGTGCGTAGATGACAGGTGCAGTGACGACAGGTACTCACGGGAGGGCGAACGAAGCGCGGAGGTTCCTCCTGCCGGAGCCGGCGGTCCGAAGTCGACGGCGGCTTCAGGGGCGAGCACCACCACCGCCTCCTCCTCCTCCTGCTGCTGCTCCTTCGCTGCAGGGGAAGCGGCCGCGAGCTGAACGGCGGCGAGCACGGGGTGGCACCAGGCTCGATGTCCTGCCTGCCTCGGTGCCTCCTCTATTTCTTTGAATCTCTGTGTTCCTCCGCCCGCCCTCTGGGCTGGGGCTCCGGTCGGGTGCGGCGGCTACGGATGCTGGACGCCCGCCGCCGTCGATTGGGGAGTTGGAAAGGGGTCTGTTTCTGGAATTGATTCCGACGGTGCTTCGTCGCGTCTTCTCCGTGTGCCGGAGACGGGTGGCCAACTGGGAGCGGCTGACAAGGGGGAGGTGTATGCTAGGCCAGGCGGCGGCTATAGCCCGCCCGCCCGTGAAGAATGGTTCAGGTTGTTGCTGGAATGGAGCGCGCCGTTGGGGACCGGCCGCTGCTGCACCTTGACTTCCGCCCCTCGTGAGCTGTGGCGACGGCTGTTTCGCCGGTGGTTCGCCGGCCAGGTGCGACCCGTCAACGTAAAGGATACAATATCTTCTTGCTGGAGATCAATGCTTCCGTTGTCTGGGATTTATTATGCGTCGACAGACGCTTCAAAGCCAAGTACTCCGGCCGGTGAATGATCAACACAAGTAGAGGGTCGACACGCCGCCTAGAAAAAGCCAAGACAATATAAAATACCATATACTCCCTCCGCCCCAAAATAAACGTCTCAATTTTATACTAACCTTAATACAAAGTTGAGACACTTATACTGTGTGACTGAGCGGGAATAAATTTATATATAATCGAAAGTGTTGAAAATACGTCAACCCGGTCAACCTACTGGTTTTGACAGATTTATACAACACGCTTTGCTTTTCAACAACACGGTAGTTGCTTTTGAAGAGAGTATTCATCTCAACGAGTCCCTTCGGGATTTAGTTTAAAAGGTCTCATGACGATAGTAAACATGTAAATGCAAGGAAACATCATGTGGGGTCCTGCTTTTTTTTCGAAAAGAAAGTCTCAATTTATTAGTTTGTGCTACAAAAGCATGTTCATACTAGAGACTTGCTTTTCATGGTAGAAAGTTGCTTTTCAACAAGACTTGTTGGAACATGCTCATGTGGGATCTGGTGTTGAGGATCTCAATATCTCATTGGAAGGAACACATCGGTGAGAATGGATTTTGATTTGGATGCTCTATATATAAACAATGTGTTTTTAAGGTGTACTCCCATCCGTTGCTAAATATAAGCATTTTTAGAGATTCCAATACAAACTATATACGAAGCAAAATAAATGAATCTACACTCTAAAATGCGTCTATATACTATACGGGTCAGTTTGGATTGCTTCCACGGGTCGACGCACCTGGCCTGGCATGTGCCTGAAATCTGCCTGATGGTTGTTTGGCTGATGCCTAACAAAAAAAAGGTGCCTGGCATGGCCTTCCCATTAGCCTGATCTAGTTAAAAAATACCAATAAAATATAGTATCTAGCTCAGGCAGGCTGATCAACCAAAGCCGAGGCAAGAAAGGACGGATCAGCCACAAAAATGGGAAGCACCTGAAGATGGATGGGTTAAGATCAATTCTGATGGTGCGGTTAATAAAGGAGAGAGTAAGGCTGGTGGTGGAGCGGTGCTTCGGGACCATAATGGGGCATTTCTGGCCGGAGTGTGCCATCATTTTCCACACATTGTGGAGCCTGAAGCAGCGGAGATTTTGGCTTGCAAAAGAGCTTTGCAGGTAGCTGAGGAGATCAATGTACAGAATGTCCATTTGGAGTTGGACTGTTTGCCGGTGGTGCAAATGATCAACCAGAAGGGCATCAATTATTCGGGAGCTGGACCATGGATTCAGGAAATCAAACAGGTGCTGGCGTTGAAGAATGACTACAAAGTGACGTGGGTGAAACGCACCGGTAATGTTGCCGCGCATAAATTAGCAAAAGTAGGGGTAGGTGATGAATTGTGTAAGGTTTGGTTGGGGGTTCCCCCAGACTGCATTTTGGATGTAATTTCGGATGACATTCCGAGCTACACTTAATTAAATAAAAGAGGCAACCTTTCCCCTCAAAAAAAAAAACTCAGGCAGGCTGATCAGCCTCGCCCAGGCGTCCCTTTCTCCATGCTTGGTTGTGCTGCCTGGACCAAATCATGATACTCCCTCCATTCCACAATGTAGTGCTTCCTCTATCTCCGTGCTTCAACTTTGACCGTAAATTTAACTACCAAGACCGATTACGGCGGGAGCAAAAATTATATCAGTGAATTCGTATTCGAAATAAGTTTTTAATTATGTAATTTTTTCACCCGCCGCAGTCGGTCTCGTTCGTTAAATTTATGGTCAAAGTTCGACCTCGGGAAGCGCGGGCGCACTATATTTTGGAATGGAGGGAGTATTAGCTTGTCAGCGTCTGGCACATATTCCTAGGTAAAACTTTCCCCAGGCCAAGTTCACGAACCAAACACCAGTAGAATCTAGCAGTTTCCCAGCCTATTTTCAGGCTTCGCTTCGTCCCAGGCATAGTGCCCAGGGCATGAACCAAACTAGCCATACATCCTTATGTAACCCATATTGAAATCTTTAAAAGATCTTATATTTAGTCTAGGGGGTGGAGGCGCGGCGGCATGCCGCGCCAGCCGAGAAGCCCGTGTGTGTGACTTTGTTGCTTGTTTTGCATGAGAAAAAAAGACATGGTGGCTTTAAAAGGAGCTGGTGGAGCGATACCTTTTGTTTTCCTAACTGATTCATGCAAGTCATTGCATTTTTTGTGTGGTACATACAGGTCCTTGTTACCATTTTGGCTCTTTTTTTGGTATGTCTAGCTTATTGTCGTGTGTTTCGGTTTTGGCCGACTTGGTGGTCGCGATGTTGCTACTACTGTGACAGGTTTGCCTCCCATGCTAGATCGAGAAATTATATATGGACACTGGTGGGAGGAAATCAGGAGAGAGAAGGGTGCCGCCTGCAGGGACTGGGAAGGGGACCGCTAGCTTCATCAATGCCGTATGCCTTTTGCAATATTTTTATTAGGAGATATTTTAACATGTGAGCTACATTAAAAAAGACAAAATTAACACTATTATGTGTTTTGAACACCACATGTGGTCATAATGTTTAATAAAGACTCGTAGTTGTACTTAGTACGAACTAAACATGGCTTAGACGGTTAACTTTCATTCTTTTTTTATTTGGTTAGGTACTTACATTAGATTTGTTCATGAAATCAGTCTCGATGAGGCAGGATGTGTGTGTGTTCATAGGCGTGAGTATGTGTTCTGTGCATTTGCGTCCATAGTGCGTTTGTAAAAAAAACTTTATATCTTCCATGATTTACATTTTTTCAAGTATTTGCATGAATCGTGAGTAATGTGAATAACTCTCGCCCTATCAAAATTGTACAACATGAGAACTCTTGAAAAACTACCTGATGGAAAGTGACACGGAATCGTAGCCAACCACGCATCTCAAGGAGGCGGAAGTTGGGTGGACCTAGCCTTGCCGCACGAGGAGGTGGCGCTCGCCGCACGCCAGATTTGGAGAGCGGGGCGCCGAAGAAGGAGCCACGTCCTCGATCGGAGCCTGGGGTGCATCTCGCCATCATAGGGTTTCAATTCAATGAATCAACCGGCCTTCGGATTCCCACCATGGATTCACCACCGCCCCAGCTTAGCATGGAGTCTAAGACAGGATGGAGTCTTAGACAGCTAGATGTACAGAATGCGTTTCTTCATGGTGTTCTGGAAGAGGAAGCGTTCATGCGACAACCTTCTGGGTTTGAGGACAGAAACAAATCTTTTCATGTGTGCAAACTTGATGAGGCCTTGTATGGACTGAAGCAAGCTCCTAGGGGCATGGTACTCCAGATTAAGCTCAAAACTTCAAACACTTGGGTTTGCTCCTTCTAAGTATGACACCTCATTGTTCATTTACAATAAGTCAAATATCTCTATATTTGTGCTTATCTATGTCGATGATATCATTGTTTCAAGTTCATCAAATGAGGTTGTTACATGACTGCTAAAAGATTTGAATTCTGAGTTTGCTCTTAAGGATCTTGGAGACTTGCATTATTTTCTTGGCATTGAAGTAAAGAAAAATGAAGATAGTCTTCATTTATCTCAAGAGAAATATGCAACTGATCTTGTAGCCAGAGCAGGATTGCACGGTTGTAAGCCAGCATCAACACCGTTGTCTAGTACAGAAAAATTGTCCTTCTCAGAAGAAGAACTCTTGAATCAAGAGGACAGCACCAGGTACAGAGGTATGGTTGGTGCACTACAATACTTAACTCTGGCTAGGCCTGACATTTCTTTTGCTGTCAATAAAGTATGTCATTTATGCACCTACTATAGTACATCTGACAGCTGCAAAACGCATACTTAGATATGTTAAAGATACCTTGAGCATCGGACTAACATTCAGCAAGTCATCATCAACTCTTGTCAGTGCATTCTCTGATTCTGACTGGGCAGGTTGTCTGGATGATAGATGCTCAACAGATGGTTTTGCAGTCTTCTTTGGTCCTAATCTAATCTCTTGATGCAAAGAAACAAGCTACTGTGTCCAGGTCTAGCACAGAAGCAGAATATAGAGCATTAGCTAATGCTACAACAGAAATCATTTGGGTTCAATCCTTGTTGAAAGAGCTTGGCATACGTTGCAAGCAAGCTCCATGTCTATGGTGTGACAATCTTGGTGCCACATACCTTTCTGCTAATCCAGTTTTTTCATGCAAGGAACAAACACATCGAAATATATTTTTATTTTGTCAGAGAAAGAGTTGCTGCCAAGAAATTGGACATTCGATTTATTCACTCTCAAGATCAAGTTGCGGATGGTTTTACAAAGGCCTTACCTACGAGGAGTTTTGAAGAGTTTAAACATAATCTCAACTTGACCAAGTTGTGATTATGGGAGGGTGTTAAACATGATATGCTAGGCGCAATGGTCCCACCTGGGCCGAACTAGTTTAGTTAGAGATAGAGTTAGACAATATTCTTGTAACCTCTTTCATCTCTATCTTCTCTCTTTACTTGATTCTCAAGATGTAATCTAAACTGCCTATATGCATATCTCAGGGATACGCCCCCGCCTATATAACATGAAACCGTCGCCTCCAACGAGGTACGACGTTCATCGCTCGTTTACAGGGTGAAACTTCTATTTTTTGCTAAGTATAAATCATAGGCTCTACATAAAAGGTTTCAATATTTTCCAAACGCACCGACTATTTTCTTTTCTTCTCTTTTTCCTTCTCTCTATTTTCTGTTTGTTTTTTGAGAAAACTCTATTTTCTGCACACAAAAAAGAGAAAACTCTATTTTCTGTAAATGGGATAGAGAAAAAGAAAAGTAAAGGAGGGAGAACCCTCATTATGATTTTACTTAGATGTAAGAACCCTGTTATTTACAGCACCAGCAATCCCAATTCTCAAGTTGTATAGTAAAACCGTTTATACACGTTCATCCATCCTCCACAGTCCACACGACGAATTTACAACATACAATCCATGTACAGATCACCTGATCACTGTGTGTCCATCTCACAACGAGCAGTCATCATCGTAGTCGTAGAGGATCTCGTACGTCTTCACGTTGTGAGGATCGGGGGGAGGTAGGTGGACTTGTTGCCGAGCACCCTGGCCTTGGTGTCGGGGAAGAAGGCCGTCGTCTCCAGCAGCTCTCCGCCGTCGCTCACGCCGATGGGGTAAGCCAGGAGGTGGCCCGGCAGGTCTCCCTGGGGCGGCGCATCGCTCGCGAACATGTCCCAGTGCTGCTGCGCCGCCTGGTTCACCCGGCGCACGCACGCCAGGCTCGACGGCTGGAGGAGGTCGACAGCTGCCGCGGCCTGGCCCAGATGCTCCTGCCACAGGGCGAGTCGTAGGCCGTGCACCTGCCCCCTGGCCGGGCGGTTGGTGGACGCGAGGTAGCCCGGCTGGTATGCGCCCATGGCGATCTCCGAGTCCCGGCCACCGTCCATGGAGCGCTGATTGATGTTGGCCGATCCCACGATGACGTACTCGTCGTCCACTGCAATGCAAATAAAATGTCAGCAAGACATAGCACCATAAAATTTTGACATGGCAATAGGTCATCGATCGGCTACCTATCATGGTCTTGGCATGGACGTATATCATGAAACGCCTGGCCTGCTGCGCCCTGTCGTAGTCGGTGTCGGGGTCGGGCCTCTCCGGCGGCACGTACTCGCCGGGGCTGAGCGCCTCCCGGTTGCCGAGGCAGAAGAAGGTGAGGTAGTCGGTGGGGCTGGCCTGGATGCCCTTGGCCTGGATGGCGAGCGCCACGTCCTTGTACATCATCTCCATGGTCCGGCGCTGCCAGTCGAGGATGGCCTGCACGGAGCCGCTCTCCGGCACGCCCTCGGGCCACATGGGCACCACCACGTAGACGGCGAAGCGCTCGCCGGCCTCGATCTTGCTGACGATCTTGAGCGACAGCTCCTTGGGGATGAGGTGCAGCGCGTTGATGTCCTCCACCGTGACGCCGTCGTCGCGGCGCCACGCATAGGAGCTCCCGAGGAAGTACTGGTTCTCGATGTAGATGAAGTCGCGGGCGCGGCGGATGGCGTGGATGTAGGCGTCCTGGATGCTGCGCTCGATGACGTGGTCCTTGCCCGTCTCGAGGCCGATCAGCGCCGCCTCCTCGGGCTTCTCCGGGAACCCCGCCGCCGCGCCGCCGTCGATGGACCGGAACACCTGCACGTTCCAGGAGTCGGCGTCCTGGACCGCCTCGCGCGCCGCCCAGCCCCGGTCGAGGGTGACGAGGTGGTTGTCGCCGTCGCCCTGCTTGCGCCAGCGCTGCTCGAAGTTGTCGAGCACGTCCCACGCCGCCGGGCCCTCGACGCGGCAGTGGATGTCGTGCCACGGCTCCCTCGGCCCGCCCTTGCTGATGGACGCTCCGGGGAAGTTGGGCTGGTGGAAGTCTTTGTGGTGCGTGGTGCCCAGCGTCCGGAACAGAGGGTGCTCCTGCGTGTCGTACCTCCCGTCGCAGAGGTCGATGCCGCCGAGGAAGCTCACGAGGCCCGGCGAAGCGTTGGCTGCGGCGTTGCGGCTGCTGTCGACGATGACCGTCTTCTGGTGGTGGGTGAACATGGCCGCCGTCTCCACGTCCTGCACGTAGCTCCTGCCCTGGTCGGGGTTCCGCGGGCAGAGGATGCAGCGCACGCCCGTGCCACGGAAGTAGGTGGCCGTGTCCTCGTCGTGCGTGGCCATGAGACCGTCGCGCCGGATCGGGCCGAGGCCCAGCGACGTCCGGTCGTCCCACACCAGCATCAGCACCCTGACGCCTTCGGCCGCCTTCCTCTTGAGCAGCTCGCCGAGCGTTCCCGACGACGGCTTACGCGGGTCGCGCACCAGCGCGACGTCGGTGTTGACCGACCATCCGGCGATGTACACCATCCTCCGGGCGTTGGTGATGGCCTCGAACACGTCCTCCCAGCACCGGCGCGGCTGGTACGGCTTCCCTCCGGCGAGCGTTACCTGGACCCGCTGCGCGAAGCCGTCGGAGATGTGGGCGTCCTGGTAGAGCCTGACGCGGCAGCCGCGGCGCTGGCCGAAGAAGGTGCGCGGCACGCCCGGGTAGGCCGCGGAGCCGACGCCGGCGCCCCAGCGGGCCGCCGGGTCGTCGGCGACGTCGGTGAAGCGGAGCTGGACGTGGATCCTGTCCCCGCCGTCGAGCGGGCGGCGCTTGTCGTCGCAGATGGGGAGCCACTGGTCGACCCGCTGGCCCGCGAGCACGGCGGCGCCGGTGGGGAGGTAGGCGCGGCCGATGAGCGTGGCGCCGACGGTGTTGTCGGCCTTGACGGTGAAGATGATGTGGCTGGCGTCGTGGGCGCAGTAGACGTGGAACGACTCGTTCCACGCGGGGGCATTGCTCGGGCTCACCATCCGCGTCCGGCCGACGCGCGCCTTGTCGATGTCCACCGTCGCGTACAGCTTGCCCGCCGTGCCGCCGAGCCCGATGGCGTTCTCCAGCTGCTGCAAGCGCGCGTTTCTCTACGTGGTCAGGCATGGTTAAAAGTTTCAATGAAATTTCTAACGAAATCCAACCTGAGTGTTGTTGCAGAATGACAACTTCTTGATCCATGAGAAGACTCTCTTCTTCATAACAGTCTGCTAACATCCATGCATGCACATATTACTATACTGAAATCACAGCTAACATTGTAGAAGAGTGTACGAGGTAAGAGGAAGCCATGGCGGACCTTGCGGGTGGGTCGGAGCTGGCCGTCGGAGGTGACGGACAGGTCGGCCTCCAGGATCTTGGCATCAACCACCCCGTGCAGCAGCATCTGGGCCATCTTCTTCTTCCTCCTCCTCCTCGTCTTCTTCAACTATGGCTTCTCGCGCTCGACGGCTGGCTGGCCTCCAAAGCCGACACTTGTATTGTATATATACAGTCTCCCATCGACTGCAGAGAGCATGCAAGGATTATCCATGGGGATGTGGGTCAGCGTAACTTCCTTCCTTTCATCCGTTCCCTTCCTTCCTTGAAGAACAATTCAGGAGAAGACGTCTCGAGAAGGCTACTGAAAGGTATCGAGGCAAGGGATCTCATCTTAGAACAGCTAGCGCAAGAAAAGCAAAGGTTCTTCCAGATTGTTTGTTTAGTTTAGTCAGTCATCAGTCCTAGATTTTACTACCCGCTGGCTGCTTTATGTTAGAGGAGAAGCGGTGAAGATTCTGGCGCATGCGGGGTTCTGCTTTTTACTGCTGCGGAAAAGCTCGTGTGCTTTCTAGATGTTGCATACCACTCAAGGCTTAGTGCTATTGTTGGGAAAGTTGCGGCTAGATCTCAGTCTACTGGCATTTAAACACAATATACAAAAAGAAGAAAAAGAAAAAATTAAAAGAAAAATTTAGGTTAATCTTCATGTAAGATCTCACGAATATTGTATCAACTAAGACTTCGTTAAGTCTCAGTCGATTGAGATTTATCAATCTCATTTTAGGAATTGACTAGACATCTTATTTCTTCATTTTCCAACTTTTTCAACTGCAAGGGAAAAATAGAAAGAAAAAAAGTTCAACCACAACATGTGGTGCAAAATAAAAAAGTTCATGAGCCACAAACCGACTGATCCCAATGTCGAGTGTCGAGTCTGTCGACCCCCTTTCCTCTCCCCTCATCGCCCATGAAGCGATGAAAACCGACGCGTTCCCCGACCCTCCCCTGAGACACAGTGAGGGATTCAGGATAGATGGACCGAGGCCCTTCATACCCTAGGTAAACATCGACTGCCCAGTGTGGATAGATATGAAACCAAGGCCAAATCGCTGAGGGTGATCATTTTTTTTACAAAGTACTCCCTCCGTCCCATAATATAAGAACGTTTTTTATACTAGTGTAGTGTCAAAAACGTTCTTATATTATGGGACAGAGGAAGTATAGTTTTTCTTCTGAAACGAAGGCAAAATATTTGCCTTGTCTATTAACTAACTATTGCAAACAACCCATAATCGGACTACTCACAAAGCGTGAAACATCATAACCGCACAGCTGGCAGCCCACCAAACGCTTCCAATACACAACAACCACAACCCTTACACTTGTACAACACATCGGAACCCTTGACGAGAACACTCACAACAACAACTCAGACAACCAAAGGCACGCGGCACCCTCCATCATGAAATCGCAGATGCCTTCTCGGTGGCGCCACCCATCTTGCTTTTGTTCCTATTTGATTTCTTCCTGGCTGGTTTCTCCTTCAGGAGGTTGCCACTTGTCTTGCCGGATCGATCCAAGGTGCTCAGCCGCCCATTTGTCCAAGAAATTGTAGAACTCATTGTATTCTTGGTGTAGAGTTGTCGTCAACCAAGAGGCTCCTAGGAGCAAGCACCAAAACACCAGTTGCATCGACATCATCAACTACAGGAACCATCGACACAACGGACTCAAGCACCTCCGGTTTCTCGCATGACAGAGGCGACGCACGTCACTCACACGAGGTTACCGACAAGCCCACCTTCATATGCTCCACTGACAGAGGCGAGGCAAGGCTCAGACATATAGTTCAGGCGATGTTAGCACCGGGCCACCAGCACGGCGATGGACTAGCCCTCGGTGGTAGGCAACACAGGGGACAAGGCAGATGACGCCGATGAATTGTCCCCAACATGATGGGAGAGACATCTATCTGGCTCCGCTGGCCCAGAGCAGCCTCCGCTCACTCCAGAAAGCTCTCAGCCGCGCCAACCGGCCTTGCAGACTAGCGGAATGGTGGATGTGAGTGAGAAGGCTTGCTGATATTTCAGACAATTCGTGAACGTATATAAATTGATGGAATTAGGTGTAAAGAATCTGAGGGGGTACTACTAATTGGCTAATAAACCTTCTCTTGTAACACAGTTCTATGCAAATGTCGGTCGGCTAGAGCCTTCGTTCAGCAGGGGAGATCCTAAGTTCGAATCCCACATAGATAGCATTTATTTCCTGCGGCTCAATCAAAGGAAAAAAAGATGCGGAAAGGAATTAACTCCCATTTGTAGTGCAAAAAGATAGCCCAATAGGAGCTCCTATTTGTTGTGTTTTCCTTTTTTTCGAGTCTAAACACACTTGCTTTATTGATTACTAATGTTCATATGGATACAATTCAGATCTGGGGGGTTTATCAGCCACACATGGCGCCCCGATTCCAGACCAAAAGCGTGGTTAGCAAGGCTATGTGCCTCTTGATTAGTTTCCCGACCTTCGAAGATGAAGGTACATTGTTGAAAGAGCTCCACAGTATCTCTGTTCTCCTTCACGATAGTTGCATACATTCCTCCTATACCAAGATTGATGTCCTGCACCACGCCCTTGCTGCCCGAGGCAACAACAACATGAGACAATGATAGGTCTTGAGCTAGTGCAAGAGCTTCCCGGCAAGCCAGTGCCTCAAGTGTTGTTGGGTCAGTGAGGCCGGCGCATCTGATCACCGATGACCCCAAATAATTCCCATTGTAGTCCCTGCACACCGCACTGTAAGCGCCTTCCTCATTTGCTCTATTTACAGCCCCGTCGACCCTTATCTTGGCAAAGTTCACTGGTGGCCAGATCCACCTAGGTTTCCTGATGGTTGATCTGGTGGCGGGAGTGTGTTGCACCTCTTTTGGTTTACAATCATTGAGTTCTCGGATGTACTTCATAACAAAGTGGTGAGTGGACATCGGGCTTTGAAAAATATTTTCATGCAATGCTTGCCGTCGAGAAAACCAGATAGCCAGAGGGTTACCAGCACCTGGGTAAACTCCGCCGAGGGGAGCACCTCCAGAAGGGTGAACACCCAGCGCTTTGCGTCAGGCTCGGTCGCTTCGGATAAGACCTGAAAGAGTTCAGGGGCTTGCAGTGCCCAAACTGATCGATCAACGTGACAATGCAATAAAGAGTGTTGCCAGGAATCTGTAGCTCCGCATAACCCACAACTGTCGACAGTAGACATCTTCCGGTGGTGTAACAAGTCCGCTGTTGGGATGGATTGTTGGGCTAGTCTCCAGAGGAGATTTTGACCTTTGAAGGCACATCTACCTTCCATAGTTTAGACCAGGATTTCTGTTCACCTTCAAAATTGGAGGAGTCTGAACGTCCTTCCAGTCAAGCTTTCCGGCTATACTTTGTAGTAACTAGCATGCGGTACGCTGAGCGTACTGTAAAAACTCCATTCTTTTCATGTGCCCACGACCAAAAATCGTCTATTTGTTGTGTTTTCCTACAAACAGTCAATGTAGCGCAAAATGGAATTGAACACTGGACCTTTAGCTCGTGTGTGCACATAGCTAGCCACTTTACCTAATGACCATTTTATGAATACAAAGCAGCGATAAACGTTAGAGAACTAAGCGGCATCGGCATACCCCAAACAATTTTTAAAATTTTCTATAAGACAATCATTTTCAAAAATCACAAATAGATTTAAAACTTTGAAGATTTTTTTAAAACTTAAACATGTTTTGAAGCTCCCAAACAAAAAATGAAAATGTGAATAATTTTTCAAACCCCTGAACAAAAAATTGAAAAATCCCGAACAATATTTGAAAATGCCAACATTTTTTGTTTGTAAACATAAACGGAAATGTTTTTCGAAGCTAAAAAAAATCAACACAAACAGTTTGTCAAAAATAACGAACATTTTATGAATATGTGATTTTTCTAAATGACAATACCTTTATAAACTCATTGAAAAAATTCAAAAACACATTTTTTCAAAAACCTGAACATTTTTTATATGTTATATAAAACAGAAACATTTTCTGAAACTCCCAAACAAAATTGAAAAACATGAGCCAATTTTTCAATATGTGAACAGTTCTGGAAAAAGAGAACATTTTGAATTTTTTTAATATGAACTTTTTTAAAACAATGATTTTTTTTAAAATTCTGAACATTCTTTTAAATAAATAAACTGGGAAAAAGGAAAAAGATAATTAAGTATAAGAAACCTGTTTAGGAACCTTTAACCGGTAAACCGGCTGAGAACGTTGTAGAAGGTTCTCAAAACCAGAACTGAAAGCTGTACGTATGTACACATGGGCCGACCCAAAAATCGCTCGTACGTGGGATACGTTGACTGTTTAACGCAGTATGCGTCAAATAGGGTTTGCCAGCCTCTTGGCCCACGTAGGTGATTGGCTCTCTACGGCCTAATTGCAAAAAAAGTGGACCTGGTCCCTTGACTGAACGGTTTGGATTTCCAGTGCGATCTTTTTTTGTGTGAAATCAATGAGCATTATTAATCAAAGATCAGTATTACAATCTTGCTGTAAAATGTCAGCAAGGAAAGGAAGGGTATAATTAAGCCATAAGCATCTACGCCTAGACTCGCTTGCTCTTTTAGCAGAAAGATGCGCCCCAACATTAGCATCCCTCCCAATAAAGCTCAAGGTAACACGAGATGTTTCAAAAAAAAAAAGCTCAAGGTAAAACGAGAGAAACCAGCGTTCATCTTCATGATGTCATGCAGAATACTTCCTATCTCTACTCTCTTGTAGTTGCTGGACTGCCAACAAAATTATCTATGCATGGACAAACAAAAAAATTAGTACAACATCAGATTTTGGTACAAAGGAAAATAATTGTACATAGCATAGATAAAAAGCAGGGCGGGCACAAATTCTCGGTACAAAAATGATAGACTTACGTAACCAAGTACGTAAAGTTACGTTTTGGCCTTAACCCTAAACTGTCCCACCCCTGATTTTCAGGGGGTGGTTCTGGGCCTATTTCCGTTCGAACCAAATTAGGCCAAGACACCTTTTACTTTTGCATGGTACTACGTGTCTCATTTATATCATAAAGATCATAATACAAGCCACGTACATACCAATCTGACCAAACTGAAAAAACAGTAGAACGTTAGCCTTTGCACGCAGGAACACCAGCCAAGAAGTAAAATTACAAACAAGACTGAAGAATCCTCTGAGCTTGACACCAACGCCCGTCACATGTCTGGCGTCACCATAGCAGCCACCAAAGGAGAAAATGACGGATCACCTCCACACCCGAGTTCGACGCGGCTCCATCGCTGACCCGGAGATCTCCGTTGGAGATGTCCCAAGTCAAGCCTTCAAGTCACCTTTTGCTTAGGTTACATAAAAATCTTTACGTAAGTGTGGCAAAGCTCTTCTCGGTACATACTAGGCCATACAGGTTACGCGGCATGCACGTTGGCACCAAATACATACAGCCAATCGAGAACACAGGCGACAAATCCACGCAGCGCAAACAAACGCTGCCGCAGCCCATATACGATCCAATGCTCGATCGCGACGTCCCCGTCCGTTATCCTGGACGCGCGAGTAGCTTCTCACCGTCGGGACAAGACGTCAACATACTGTGGCTGGCAACACTCAGCTGCAGGCGGGCGACCAAGCTGCAGTGCGGACAGCAGCGAGGCGGAGTTAATTCCAGGCTGCAAGTCAGAATTAGGATGAGTAGGCAGTACAGTAGCCCATAAAGAGAGGTCCGAGAGGCGATGACGCGCACGCCCTGTCCATTATTGCATCCCATCTGATGATGATTGCATGCCAATGCAATGCAGAGCCAAGCCGGTCGACTGATTGGCTTCCCTGCCTGCCTGCCGTGCAGCGACTCCCTGCCGATCATCGACGCTGGCTGCCACGGTTGGTATTGTTAGAATTATTGATATCAAGACCATCTTTTATATCCAATAATTTCTAGAAAAATCTCATAGGCCCATGTGGCACGTTCATACATGACAAGAAAGAAGCTAAAATATTTGCGCTAATGAAAAATGAAACTGAATGGTGACATTCATCTCCTCATTGATGGCATCAATATTTTAGTTTTAGTTTTATTTCTTCATTAGTACATTGGTTTGTTCATACCGTGCGTGCGAGTATATTTTGTCATGCAAGAACTTGAAACGATTTGCCCAGTAATGGGAGATGAAACTGACCACTTAATAGGATTTTTAGTGCGTCTGTTTCTCCTCTCCTTAATGAGAATTAGTGCGTCCATTTCAGTTTCATCTCATTACTCCTATAAGAGGTCGCTCCTCTTCCCAACGAGACACAACTCTTCGCATTGTTCCAGAGCATTGCACCGCCAATCTCTTTCCCATCTTGCTTCCTGGCGTGCACCGGAGAGTGAGACAGCAGGCCTCCGAAACCTCGCGTCTTATGATCCGGTACGCGAGAGGGGTGATCAGGTTTTTGGTGAGCGTCCTTGCGCGACTGCTGGATTCTTGTTCATCGTGGCTGCGAACGGCGACATCACCGACGACGAGTTCCCCAACGACGACTTCTTCCCCGACGTCAACGACCTCTTCAGCGACATGACGATCGGGACATCCACATCTTCTGCTACTGCGTCGTATGTCATCTTATCCTCACTGTTAGGGCTAGCATTTGGTTTATTGCTAGTAGCGATTGACATGGATATGATGCATTTTGCTTGTGTTTTCGATTACATGACTAGTCTCAACGAAATGTTGTTAGTTTCTAGTTTCATCAGTATTTTGCTATTCATGTTTTATCCACTATTTTTCTGGATTAAACTATATGGGAAAATGCCTACTTATTCAACAGGTATGGTCGACGAAAGGGAGAGGCGAGGTGAGGTGGACGGCTCAATCACCCCAATCACACACACGACCCTAATTAATGAGTCTTCCTCCTTAATCCTTATCCACCAAAGCAGGAAGCCGGGAGGAGCCTACTGCTCAAGCGCCGCCTCGCCTGCTTCCCTTGACCCACTGACCCCCCGTGGACCGCCCAGCGCCCCAGGGCCCGGTCCCCGGCCGCCCGATCAGCATCCGACGGCCCCGCACAACGCCGACGGGCCGACGACCACCTCCCTCCCTATTTCTAGTCCATCGGCCTCTGCTCGTCCCCCCCGAATAACCAACTGCCTCCGCCCGCTCGCCGCACCTACCGCGAGCAGTCAGTCAGAGCCGCACGAGCGCCGCGCGCAAGGGGAGGGAGGGCTCGCTTGCTTGCTCGGCTGGCCCGCTCCGATGGCCCGCGACGGCGCGTCGGCGGAGCGGCGCCGGGTGGCGCTGCGGGTCCTGCTCGCCCGCGGCGAGGGGTCCTCCTCGTCCTCTCCCCCGCCGCGGGGGCCCGAGGAGGAGGCGCGGCGGGGCAAGCAGCAGTGGCTCGCGCTGCGCCTGCGCGACCTCGGCTGCGCGTCCGCCGCCGCGTCCCGGGCCCACGCGCCCGTCCCCGCCTCGGCCTCCGTGCGCCCGGCCCCGGCAGCGGAGGAGGAGGAGGAGGAAGAGGAGGAGGACTGGCGCGAGACTCGGCGGCAGCGGCGGCGAAGGCGGAGGGCTAGGGAGAGGAGGGCCGCGGGTGGCGGAGGCCTCGCGGGGGCGGGCGTCGCGCCTGCTGGGGACGTGTGGTGCACCTGCACCCCGGGGATTCCGTTCGCCGCCGAGGCGTCGTCCGTGGACTGCGTCGTGGCGCGCCACCACACGGCGGCTCCAGGCCGCCGCGGGGACGGGGAGAGGCGACACAGGGAGGTTTGTACTTTTGCTGTCCCCCTTCTCCTTGCTTGCGTCTCTCCGTGCTACAACTCTGGACGAATTCTGCTCAAATCCAACTGAATCTCCATCCCGTTCTGAATCGACTTCTGATTTCCTGTTGACAGAGGACCGCCGAGCAGCGGGCGCGCAGGGTCACCATGCGGGAGCACATATCCTCCTCCTTCATGGACTCGCCGCCGCGCTTCCACATGCCCTTCCACGACGCCGACCTCCTACATTCAGGCCGCCACCGCCACGCCCACCCCTACGACAGGACCGACGAAGAGGTACACTCCAACATCTGTTCCATTCCACGCACCATTTCATTTCCCCAACCCTGCGAACCTCACCGACAAAAGCTCATACTACTTCCATCCAGCATTCATTTCATCATTGTTGATGCACGATAGGTTGGTCCTCCACATTCCTCAAGAATCATTCTGATTGGGCAATCTCACAGCAGCCATCGTAGGTGGTTTCAGACTATCAAGGGGTCCATGCTAAATCTTATACTCTACTAGTAGCCATCATATGCAGCCCATGGTCCATGCTGATTTGGCATTTTTGTTTCTATGCCATGGTACTCACATCACATGGTACCACCATACAAAACGATCCTCACACGTTCTATACTGAAGTGGTTGGTTGCAGCTCTAGGATTGGTACAGTATAGTAGTTTATCACCCCTGGCTGGTTGTAGTTATGTTTATACGACACGCAACGCAACGCGAGCGCGCGGCAGATTGGATGGAGGCACATGAGAGCAGGTGATGGTGGTAGATATGTTAGGTGCAGAGGCAGCGGCCCTTTGAGTGTAGATGCAGATTTCCTTTTCCCTGTTGTGTACACACACAAAACGCTGAATCATTGTGCTGGACTGAACAACCATGTTGCTGATTCTTTTGGTTAACTAGTTGCCATGCTGCTGGAATGGATGGTTGGTTCGTTGTTTAATGTGAGTTTTTAGAATGGGGTGAGCACACTGAAGGATTTTGAATGCCTGAGCAAGGATAATAAGAATCTGACCTCCTTCAAGTGAACTTTAGGATATGAACTGGCATGTTTGTGGGTCAAAAGGCGGCCTTCGGTGGTTGTTTTGACTTTGGGTTCTGCACTTAAGATAATACCTAGTTGTTCTTGATCAGAGAACTGTACTATTTTTTGCTAGTTTCCTGCTCATGGAGCACAATGCTGCTGTGCCACTTTAGTGCTGATCAGTTGTGAAGTTGTTTTTCATCTGTTATACACTAGTTGTTGGGATCAGGTCATTTGATAGGTTGTTCCAGTTCACTACTGTCAGTCACCCACAATCTCTTTAGATCCCTTGAATACTTGTGCTAATGGATATATGTAGCATGCACTTTGAACCCATGTTATCTATTACTACCATATAACATTCAGTATTATCCTTTACAACATTCAGATAATGATGTTCCGAACGAGACTACTGTTGGGAAGAATGGGCATGTATGATCAATACCAGGATTGGCGCCTTGACGTCGATAACATGAACTATGAGGTACCCCCCTCCGCCCTCCACCATGTGCAGCAGATTTCAGTTTGCACATTATCATCTTACTGAAGTCTACATTGTCTCTCAACCGCATCATTTGGCAGGAGCTACTCGCGCTCGAGGACAGGATCGGCTACGTAAGCACAGGGCTGCGCGAAGACGAGATCGTTCGCGGCCTTAGGGTGGGCAAACACCCGCCGTTCGACCGCAAGCATTTCTCTACAGAGACGGAGCGGAGCTGCAGCATTTGTCAAGTATGACGACGAACTTCCTCCTTTCGATTCAGTCCCCATGTCGCATCGGCATCGGCTCTTCACAAGTTAACATGAACTTATTGCAATTTTTCAGGAAGAGTTTGAAGCAAGCGAAGAGATAGGGAGGCTGAGCTGCGGCCACGGCTACCATGTGGACTGCATCAAGCAATGGCTCTCCCGGAAGAACGCCTGCCCACTTTGCAAGGTCGCCGTCTCAAAACCATGAGAGTCTCCTACGCCACAGTTTGTATTTTCTGGTAGAATACTTGTATTCATATCATATCTGAAAGGGTGGTTGTTCTGTATACGTAGTTCTGCTTGTACAGCCCCCTCTGCTGCTCTGCATATACACATGGTTGTTGTAAGAAAAGATACACAGGCACACATGCATATAGAAATGATATTCTTGTCCCCATCGTCTGTTCGCCATTTGAGCTGCACCTCTCCTGCGCTGCAATGCGTCTCAGTCATGGCCTCGTGCATTTCCCGCCGACGAGCTTCAGGTAGCTTCTTATGGCGAGCGACTGCGCCCGCGGGTGCCGCGACAATGGGGACGGCGGCGGGGACGGCGATGGTGGCGTCTTCCTTCTTGACGTCGCCGCAGATGAGCCTTTCACCATCGCGGCTCGCCTCGACGTGTGCGCGCGCTGCAGGCCGTCACGCGGCCTCCGCTGCTCCGCCGCGCTCTCGTCGTCCACGGCCTGTAATTCTAGCCCGAGCTCCCTCTCGATCGCCTCGGCGCGCATGATCATCTCCTTCTCGCCGGCCCGCCGCGCCTCCACCCACGCCTCCGCCGCGGCCACCTTCTTGTCGGCGACCGCGCGGACCACCTCGGCGCGGCCGGTCAGGTACTCGTACTCGAACCTCGGGAGCGTCACGTTCCCGGACCTCCGCGGCGCCATGGACGCCCTCTCCATCGCCGCGCCCTCCACGGCGGCCCTCAGCCTCTCCGTCGCCGCGGCCTCCGACGCCCTCGCCGCCTCCAGCTCCCTGATCGAGCCCCTGATCCTCTGCTCGGCGGCCGCGATCTCGGCGTCCACGCTGTCCGCGTCGTCCTGGACGCACTGGCCCTCCTGCTCCATCAGCGCCTTCTCCTTCTCCGCCGCCTCCGTCTCCTCCTCCAGCTGCCGCAGCGTCGCCTCCAGGTCGGCCAGGATCTCGCCGGCCATCTCGTCGGCGGCCGTGACGGCGCCCAGGCGGCACTTGGCGTCGCGCAGCGCGGCCTCCAGCTGCCGCACCTGCGCGCCGGCCTTCTTCTCCTGCTCCTCCAGCCGGCCGATCTCCTCGGCGAGGCGCGCCGCCTCCGTGCGCGTGCGCTCCATGGACGCCGTGAACTGGAGGCTCTCTCCTTTGGCGGACTCGAGCTCCGCCCGCGCCATGTCCAGCTTGGCCTCCGCCGCCTGCAGCGACGGCGAGCTGTCGTGTCCCTCGTCGGTGATCTCCGAGTCCGACGAGTGGCCGAAGCCGTGGCGGAGCCGTCTGTCGTCGGAGCTCGCCGCGGTTAGCCACGCCTCGAGCTCGCTCGACACGCTCTGACGGCCCATGATCGCACCTCTCTGCAGCCCTATGCTCGGCGGGGTCCACCTCGTCACCTCCTCCTCCGTCTCCCTGGTAGACGACTGGCCGGCTCCGGTGAGCTCAAAGGCGACGCGCACCTCCTTCGCTTCGTGGTCGGCACCCGGCCGTTCTTTCGCGCCGTGGGCGACGACCGAACCAGGGCTCCTCGTCGACGCCGACGCCGCGTCCTCCTCGGCCATGGCCGTGCCGGCCTTGGCCTCCCTCGCGGCCTTCACCTCGCGCTGCAGCTCCCGCAGCTCCCTCTTGACGCGGTCCAGCTCGCGCATCACCTCGGCGTACGTCGCGCCGCCGCTCGACTCCATCGGCCGAGCGCCACCGACGTCTGCGGCGAGGCCGGCTACGTTCGCGCGCGGTCCTTTGAGGAGGTCCGACCTGCGGGACCCCTGCCGCTCCAGCTGCTTCTTGGCCACGACCGCCGGCAGCTCAGGCTCCGCTGCAGCGACGACGCGCGCCCTCTCCTTGTCCGGCCCCTGCGACCCCGCCTTGGGCTGCTCCACCAGCTGCTTGGCGTCGGCCTGCTCCACGAGCTGCTCCAGCGTCTTGCCCGCGAACAGCTCAGGATCCACACGCGCCTTCGCCTTCTCCTTCTCTCTCTCCGGCGTGGCGGCCGGACGCCGGTGCGGCAGCCGATCGGTGCCGGAGCCGGACCTCGCCACCTGCTTGACATCGGACGACACGTTCTGCACGCAGTCACCACGGTCGATGTTATCAGCACAACACCAAGACCCGGCATGATCTCACATGAAGCCTACCTTGACGACCTTGGGCAGCGTGGCTCGCCGCCGGGGCTTCCCGCGGCGCCGCACGTCGATGCTCTGGCTCTGGCTCTGGCCGAAGATGCTCATGCCGTCGCCCACCGACACCGACTCGTTGCCGCCGCCGTAGCCCCGCGCCGCTCGGATCCTCCCGCCCTCCATCGCCGCCATAGTTTGCTCGGAGCGACTGAGGCCAGGTTAAATACGTTCTTGCTGGTGCATGGTGACAAACCGAGGCATGGCAACTCCAAGTTCTTGCTACCTGCCAGCCTCCAGCTCGGTGGGATTTCTCGTGGAGTCAGACGATGGTGTGTCGCTGCGGTGATTTTTTACATCGATAATGCTATTTTAGTTTACGTTGGTGACAGCGTCTGAACATGGAGTTTTCGATGGTCTGAAAGAACATGGGAGTTTTCTGCTATTCCTGGGCCAGTAACATCAGGAGGAGAGAACTAGATTGCTTTTGGAAATGAGGCAGCTTGGGACAAACTAGCAATCCTTGGTGGTTCACCAAGATTTCGTGACGCATGAATTGGCGAATTCCCATCTCGGTCGAAGAGTTTCGGTATGTTTTTTCAGTTTGGTATTGCTTACATCTCAGTGAATCTGTGTTGTCAGACAGGCCACGGTTTCCAGTGCGGACAAGACCCATCTGTTACTGAATTACTGCTCACAAGAAATGAAACAAGCTTCAGAAAGAAAAGTGCCATGACTCACAAGTGTTAATTGCGTTAGCCGCAGAATTTAACTGTGTCCACAGAGTTCTTCGGCTGACTGCTGAGCAAGATTGAATACCCCGCACACACAACAATATTTCATCCTCCTCCATGTGTTCATACATCATATCTTCTAGAATGCATAAGTTGGTTCCAAAATATACTAGAATTAAACTTAGGTGTGTACAGGCGATGAAGGACAAAACCGGGGCCAATAATCTATTGTATACAGCAGGTTAAGACAAGCGGTGAAATCAAATGCATCAGATGATCAGATTGCACTGTGAGCTGAAGCTACAACAATGAGCACGAAAAGTGAAAATCGCCCAAAAAAAAATAATGCACAAAGGAGGTCAAAGGAAATACGGGAC
Source organism: Aegilops tauschii subsp. strangulata (assembly GCF_002575655.3). Classification (NCBI taxonomy): domain Eukaryota; kingdom Viridiplantae; phylum Streptophyta; class Magnoliopsida; order Poales; family Poaceae; genus Aegilops; species Aegilops tauschii. Next base: position 468,477,744 of record NC_053035.3, read on the forward strand.
CGCACTTCTCGGCCCTCGCATCTGGTTGTTCTCATCCGTCTCTGTGAAGATCTTGACATCCCTTTCCTGCCAACGGAGTTAAAAGGGTCGATTAAAATGATCAAATACAAAAGGTGGCATAATCAGTCCCCACTAAAGATGACATAACAAATCTCCTTTTTTAAGATAATAACTGAAAAACATGGTATGCATAAAACACAGGAGTATCAGGTACTGCGACATTAGGGAATTGAATGGAGATTGTTGTAATTATTATGATGTTTACTTCTATTTATCAGGGAAAGATACAAGGCACCAGTTCATTTGTTACCAAACAAGCCACATTCGCCTGTTTATTGGTAAGTCTACAGCTTGGAAGCTGGGATGATATGTTCCTTCTCAGAATCTCAGGTCATATTAACTTGCTTAATCTGGACTAACTTCTTTTCAAGACTCTTATTACTGTTAGTTTGTTAACATCAATAGTGCACAGAAATACAGGAGCGACTTCATCAATCATAACAGGAACTGTTGCAACTTGTGCTGCAATGCTACTATGTAACAAGGATCAAAACAGCCTGAAAATCAAATCGCAGCTTCTGTTCTCTATCTGGATATGCCATCAGGAGCTCCGGAGTTCATACACAAAACAGTGAAATTATCATTATATACCTCACCGATAGACTCAAGAAGGTTTCCAATGGAACCTATCAAAGCCCGAGTAGGAACGATTTCTTGAAAGTTTTGAAGCCAATAAAGCATGTCTAGCAAATTATCGCAGGCGAAGACAGCAGTAGACATAAAGTACATAAAACACAAATGAAGAACTCGTAGTGATGGAGTGACCTACCATAGTTTCGCTGAAGCTTAGTATAGAAGCAACATTCCCACATCTGTAACAATAATTAGGTGCAGACCACACCTGGAAAAAATACACAAATAAACAGTGAGCATCTGGAACTACATGCAAGTTCTCGGACAATTTGACATGTGTAAATGGAGAGCTTACAGTTACAAGACCCTTGTCTGGGAACATGTACTTTAGGCCTTCCTGGACTAGTTGATGAGCCCGACAAACTAACTCAAGATTGTTAACATGGTTAAACTGCATCAGAACAACAAGCGTCAGTAAAAACCTTACATGGAGACAACCTGAAACGAAAAGAGCAATATGACATACCTCGGTTGTCACCCGTGATCCAAAAAGCCAACCTGCTCCACGGGGACTAACACCCCATGTCTCTATCTCTTCTGGGTCACTCCACATTAGATCACAAAAAGGTCCTTCATGAGGAATTTCGCAGTTGCGATCAATTGTCCGCATCTGGACACAACAAAGATATTCAAAACTACTAATCAGATTTGCACATTTGGTTTGGTATTTCACTGGGCACTGACTTAAACGATCCAGTCTCATATAACAGGAAAAGCAAAATCACATACAGGTAGTGATTCTCCGTGAGTACTGAGTAGTTCCATGAAACTACCGCTTTACATATATGTACAGTTGGAAGGTATATTTTTCTCACCGAAAGGAAATGTGTATAACAAAGATGACTCTAAGTCTCTAACAGAAGACGATCCACATGAATACAACAGTACACTTCTTTCGTGGCTCATTTGGGGCTGTGGAAATAAGCTGCCCCCTACCCAGCTAATTCTAGAAGCCCAATCTAAAATTTTATTTTAAAAGCCTACTAATTAAGGGTTAACTACTAGGCTTCTAAAATAAAATTTTAGGTTGAGCTTCTAGAATAAGCTGGGTAGGTGGTAGCTTATTTCCACAGTACCAAATAAGCTACAAAAGAACTGGCCCTAAGACTCTAAGAGACACATTTTCTGATCGTACTACTGATTAATAGTCTGTTTAGTACACCCTTCAAACAAACAAAGGAAGCTACTCAAAGGGGCATTATATGATTGAACAAATTGAATAAACAAAGAACAATAATTAATTTTACACAGGAAAATGTGGATAACTATATCTTGATTTCACCAGGACAGTGTAAATGAAAGCATCAATTCGGGAATATGAGCCAAAAGTGAACAGAATAACTAACCTGATCAACTGTGCGTACATCAGGTGAAAGCCCACCATGAACACAGAGGACCTAAATATCAACATGCATCTTACTAAGTATGAGTTAACATCATCTGAACATAGGACTTAACTTCTTTACCTAACATAACTTACTGTGCCATTAATGATTGCTGAAAGAGTAAGGTAATCAAAAACATCAGTGCAATACCGCCATGCATTCGCATTCCCATACTTCCTCTGACACTCATCATAAAAGCCATACACCTAAGAAAAGAAAATAAAAATATTAGGATACACACATGATAGGATTGGTTTAGTTGTAATTGTATTGGTTAGCCTGCATAAAACCTCAAAGCAACAAAAATAAGTGAGATTATATGTCTCATTAGAAAAGAACCCCCTGAGACAAACTAAAACTAAAACTAAAAAAAAGCATTCGAATATTAGGAAAGATTGTACCTGTGTCAACTGTCTGCTTTCATGGTTCCCACGCAGAAGGGTTATGTGGCCAGGATACCTAATGACAGTCATGAAAATTAATAAATAGAATAGGACAGTTATCGTTTGCGAGGAATTGAAAAACAGTCATGGCCATGATACCGAGGTAATTGAAAATAAGTTATTTTCTTTTGTGATGAACTGAAAATAACTCTTCGAGTGCAAAGCAAAATAAACTGGATTCGAACAGAAATATTCAGTGCTAACCGTTATTTCAGCAATATTGAGTCAGCAAGTATGTTAATGCTGAGAGATTTTAGTAAGCATGAGTCAATGGTTCATTCTACAGCGAAGGAGTATCAAGTATAGCCCCCTGAACTTTCTAACTTCCCTTAGGCGGAAACAACCCTCCTAGCAACGTTACATATGAACTCACATGTGCTGAATCACTGACCACAGCATACTAGTGAATTAGAGTACCGATGACAGCAAGCTAAAACAACATTGGAAATCTATGAAGGTGCTGTTTGGGAAAAGGAGCAAATTAAACAGCACATCATAAAGTATGTTAATGAGGTTCAAGTACCGTACATGATAATTGTGCGGAGCAAGTACAGTCATTTAAATGCTCAAGCAGACATTCAATGGCATACCTAGCTTTTAGAAGCAGAAGAATGGTGAAGACTTCAAGGCTGTTGAACCCGCGGTCCACAAAGTCGCCCTGCAAGTCAACACAAGCTCAGTTCAGCAACCAGGATGGCCAGTCCAGTATAAGACACCAAACTACCAGCAGAGCCAGAGACCATGAATATGTAGTTGGTGTCGGGGACATGGCCGCCGGTGGCGAAGAGCTTCATGAGGTCGTGGAACTGGCCGTGGATGTCGCCGCACACCGTCACGGGGCTGTTGACCGGCTGCACGTTGGACTCCTCGATGAGGATCTCCTTCACCTGAAATGGTTTCACCACACAGAGGAGCATCAGTCACTCAGCTCAGCTCAGCTCACTGAACAGCAGCCACCACTCAGACCTCCAGGACCTAGGCCAGGCGGCGGCGCTGGAGAGTGGCGAAACGCCGGAGGAGAAGCCGGCGGGGTTGGGGCATCGGAAGGGGGGAGAGAGGGAGCGTACGTATTCGCAGAGGGACTGGAGCTCGTGCTCGGCGAGGTGCTGCCCCTCCTTGACCTTGACGATCCACAGATCCAAATCCATGTCGCCGGAGCGCTGGAATCCCCCTGCTACGGCCTCCCGTTCCTCGCCGCTAGGGTTTCGGCGGATTGGGGATTGGATTTTGGTGGGAGCGACGATTTTGTTTTTGATCCAATCAAAGGAGGCGGCGAGGGAGGGGAAGGGGAATGGGCTCGAGGACGAGGAGCATGAATTTTCAATTCCCCTTTGATTTTGGATTTTTTTTTTAGCCTTGAAATCTTGGATAGGGATTTCCCGTTGGCCCCACATGTCAGGCGAATCACTTTCTTCTCTATTTTTTTTCTCTTACAGAAAAATTTAAATACCCATCTGATCTGATGAATTTCCATTTGAAAAGTGTATGTTTCAAACATGTGGTCCATAGTCTTGGGGATCGAACGGGATACGTCAATGACGAGTAATGAGACGAAATGAATGAGGAGGGATGGTAGAGAATGAGGGCGGGAAAAAGGGTTGGCCAGCGAGCTAGATGGTTGATGGTATACCTCTCGAGCAAGGCCAAAAAAAGCCCGGTGCTGAAAACCCAGGCCCGGGCGAGGCCTGGACCGACTATGGCTAAAATCTTGTTTTCCGCAAGCCTGAGCCCGATCCGATCTGCCTGCCAGGCTCAATTTCCAGGCCTGAGCCCGACCTGATAGCACGCTCAGGCCCGTCCCGCCCCAGGATTTTTAGGCCATCCGGGCCGGGCTGCCCATGGCCAGGTATAATTGATGGTGACCGATTATGGGTGGTCATCGAGGAGATGGTGTGTGTCAATGGATGAGCAAAGCAAATATGGAGGCCATGTAGAATGAGTGGATGAGACGGTAGTAGCAAAAAGGAGGGCGTATAGCACACCTAAGCCTATGGCGCAACAAAATTGTTGTGTTATGGCATCTTTTTCCTTTCAGGGAAGTGGTGTAATGGCATTTTTTAAGCAAATACATCGGTGACAGTCGTCGAAGATTTTTGGAGGGCCAATACAAGGTTTTCTTTTGCTCTAACATGGTTGCCTCCTCGTCCTACTAAATTGCGTTGAGGGATTGCACATATGGCGAGCTTGATCTAGCAGGTGGCCGCACTTCTCCGCACTACGCTCTACTTTATTATAATAGGAATCAAACTAATATTGTGACAACCAAAAGTCGAAGTCAATCAAATCTCCCACCATTCATTTACAATACACCATAAAAAAAACCACCGAGATAGAGAGAGAAGGGGTGAATTGAGCACTTATGAGGATATCTTGGGTTTATACTACACCTCTGATGTGATCTTGTACCATGGCCTTTCCTTCTCGAGCTTTGGTTTATCGGCGCGCCCATCTTAAAAGGAATTTGAGAGGTGGGGGTCGCACACCACATCGAGATTGCGTTTGTATGTGCCATCCACCTCCGCAAACGTTCTCGTGGCACACGAGGGTCACTGTCGTGGTCCAGTCGCTGGCCAGAATGCCCCACACAGTCGCCATTGCCTGCCTAGGGTTTGAGATTTCGACTACAATGTGGGAAGCACAATTTAGGATTTGGGGTATTAGCTGTTTCAAGAGCTTCTTTGCGAGATTTGGTACAAATTCTGTTTTATCTTTCTTCTAAAAAACGCCCCAGCCCCTCTGCCCGCTTTCAGAAGCCACCGACAGTGGACCCGACGTCACACTGGCATGCCAAGCAAAGCGCAATACACAGAATTTGCACCGTTTGCACCGATAGACAAGTTTGAGCATCGGGTTGATGTATTTTTCAACTGCACCACAGTGGTCATTGAGAACTGGTGCCGTCTATATGGAATCGATGGCTGGACTCGGGGAAGCTCGGGAAAATTCGAGCCGAGGCTAGCTCTGGCTCGGCTTGCGAAAAATAATTCCCAAAATTCGGAGTCGGCTTGGGTGCCCAGCCGTTACAGACATGAACGAGACAGATAGCCAGCGCTGGCTTGGCTCGATCCCCTCTCTCGCACGCCGCACGCCGCCGCCGGGGCCGTACGTCACTCCTGCCGCCGCGAGACTCCTCCGCGCCCCCCAGTCGCAAGCGACCCTGTCCCGCTCTCTCCTCCGACTCCGGTAGCGGACGCGCCTCCACTGCTAGGCCGGCCGCCTCCCGTCGCGACTCGCGAGCGACCCTGACCTGCCCTCTGCCGGGTGTCCGAGGCGGCGGAGGCCTGCGAGCTCCGGCAGGCACCTCTGCGCCGAGCGCCTCCTGCACCCCGCCTCGAGGGCGCCGTCCACATCGTTGTTAAACTACGTACGCCCTCAGTTCTTCACAGCGCTCTTGTTTATAGTTGTTTTGTTTTGCTAGCATGGCTGTCTGCCTGTCTCAGCTTCTGTGTATGTTAGTGTCACCTGATGCAATCAAATATTCGAAACAGTTTGGAACATGAGAATTAACCTGCAACACTTTAGACATTCACTTTTGAGTTTTGACACGAATGACGGATTTGATAAATCCGGCTACCGGAGGTTGGGACGATCAGCTACTCCACGGCTGCTTCCTATACTTTGATATGAATCAGATCTTGGCTCTAACTAATGACTATGGTGGCTGAAGTTGCGGCTGTAATCGCTATGGCAACTGCAAAGCTTGGAAGAACGGCGAAACCTGGCGGCGAGCTGGGTCGGTTGGGTTGCGGATTGCGAGCGCCGCGGTGGCGGAGCAGGCAGATGCCTAACCTGACCTGTAAGGAGGGAGCTCCAAATCGTATCTCATCACCGCTTTTAGTAAAGAAAGTCTAGTTTATTTTAAAGGCTAAAATCTAATTGTAGTGTTCCTCCCTGCTTTTGGTGACTAAATTACCCTACATCATTTGGCTGCACACGTATATGCTGCTGCTTCAAGCACTTTGCAAAGACAAGTTTTCCAAAGCTCCTCTTATAGCCGTCGTCTTGGTCCTACACACAACTATGGACAATATGAAAATTTTAAGCTTTTGTTAGTTAAATGTAATTGCGACCAATAAAGCCTTGGCGGGGAGGGAAGTGGAATGGCAGGTGGCTAAAGTAAATGCCTTACTTGATCTGCAAGGAGATCCAAATCTTATCTTCTCACTGCTTTTAGTAAATTAAGCATGGAGTGCTCTCACTGGGATTGTAATTAGACATCAAGTAAGTGTAGTTTATTTTTTAGTGCGCGTTACCTGACCCGCAAGGAGTGGGAGGATCGAATTGAAGCTCCGTGATTATAGGTTGACGGCCAGTGTATATATAGGTGCCATAGATAGCTGCCCTCCGGATTACTATCAATTCCCAAGTCCCAACTACTCCAATCCTTGGCGAGGTGAATCAGAGCGCGGATGGAGGTGGCTGTCGGCGTGGCGAGCTCGCTCCTTGGCAAGGTGTTCACGAAGTTATCTGATGACCTGGTGGCCGCGTATGTCGACAGCCTCGAGCTCGGCCACAACTCCCAGCAGATCAAAACAAAACTGTTGCACACACAAGGGCTGCTGCAAGTGGCCGAGGGGAGGGACGTGAGCAATGTCACCGCCCTGCAGGCCTTGTTGGAGGAGCTGAGCAAGAAGGCCGACGAGGCGGAGGACTCGCTGGATGAGCTCCACTACTTCAAGATCCAGGACCAGCTTGACGGCACCAACTATGCGGCACCGGATCTCGGCGATAGCCTCCGCGGCCATGCTCGCCATGGTGGCCATGCTGCTCGCCACACCATCGGTAACTGGTTCCCATGCTTTTCTTGCTCGCGTGCGCAAGATGATGATTCTGCTCCTACTGCTGTTGCCAATAGCCCACACCACTATGCAACCAACTCTGCTACTGCTAGTGCTGATGATGATGGCGATGTCGATAAGTTACATTTCGACAGAGTCACCATGTCCAGAAAAATTAAGTCAGTGATAAATGACATACACTCTTTGTGTGATCCCGTCTCTGATTTGCTCAACAAAGTTCCAAGCAGCAGCACAGCCGTCACCCTAAAACGGCCTCACATAGGGTCCACAATTATACAAGATACACTGCACGGGAGGAGAGACATTTTTGAGAAAATTGTCAATGATATCACAAGTGGCACACATCACGGTCAAACTGTTTCTGTTCTTCCTATAGTTGGCCCGGGGGGTATTGGAAAGACAACTTTCACCCAACACCTGTATAATGATGGTAGGACTGAAGAGCACTTTGCTGTTATGGTTTGGGTGTGTGTATCAACTGATTTTGATGTGTTGAAACTCACCCAACAGATTCTTAACTGCATACCTGCAACTGAAAATGAAATTGCAATTGAAACAACCAATCTAGACAGACTTCAAAAATCCATTGCGCAGAGACTGAAGACCAAAAGGTTCTTAATTGTCTTGGATGATATATGGAAATGCGATAGTGAGGATGAGTGGAAAACCTTGCTAGCTCCATTCACAAAAGGGGACGCCAAAGGCAGCATGATACTTGTCACAACTCGATTCCCAAAACTAGCAAGAATGATGAAAACAGTTGATTCAGTAGAACTGCAAGGCTTGGAGTCTAATGACTTCTTCACATTCTTTGAAGCATGTATATTTGGTGAACATAAGCCCAGGGATTATGAAGATGACTTAGCTTGTATTGCAAGAGAAATTGCAAGCAAGTTAAAGGGCTTCCCACTAGCAGCCAAAACAGTTGGTCGACTATTGAAGAAAAATCTTTCCCGGGAACATTGGAATGGAGTTCTTCACAATCATGAGTGGCGAAACCAGAAAAATGATAATGATATTATACCATCTTTGAAAATTAGCTACGACTACCTCCCTTTCGATCTGAAAAAATGCTTCTCATATTTTTCCCTTTATCCTGAAGATTGTAGGTTTAGCACTTCAGGAATTAATCGTTTTTGGATTGCAATAGGCATCATAGACTCTAGCCACCGAAGCGATAAGAATTACATGGAAGATCTAATGGAAAATGGTTTTCTCATGAAGGAGGTTTCTAAATATCCTCCTTTTGATGAATACTATGTAATGCATGATTTAATGCATGAGCTATCTCGGATTGTCTCTGCACAAGAATGCCTCAATATAAGTGATCTAGATTTTAGAGCTGAGGCCATCCCACAATCTATTCGGCACCTATCCATCACCATAGAGAATAGATATGATGAAAAATTTAGGGAAGAAATGGGTAAACTAAAAGGAAGGATAGACATTGTAAATCTACGGACATTGATGATTTTTAGAGAATATGAAGAAAGAATCGTTGAGATCTTAAAAGATACGTTTAAAGAAACAAAAGGCCTGCGCATCCTAGTTATAGCAGTGAAGTCCCTTGAATCTCTGCCACGAAGCTTTTCAAAACTTATCCACCTTCAGTACCTGCAAATTCGATCACCCAATGTCACAGAAATGACTTTACCTAGCACACTATCCAGATTTTATCACTTGAAATCCTTGGACCTAAGTCGGTGGTGTGGTAGTTCTAATTTGCCTAAAGACATTAGCCGCCTTGTGAATTTACGCGATTTCCTCGCTAAGAAAGAACTCCACTCCAATGTTCCTGAGGTTGGAAAGATAAAGTATCTGCATGAGCTAAAAGAATTCCATGTTAAGAAAGATATTGATGGATTTGATTTAAGAGAGTTGGGGGAATTGAGAGAGCTTGGGGGAACACTCAGTATACATAATCTTGAAAATGTGGCAACCAAGGAAGAAGCTAGTGATGCCAAATTGATGTTGAAAAGGGATTTGAAAGAGTTGACATTAGTATGGGGCAGAGAGCAACCGACTGATGTACATGCTGATATTCTTGATGCTCTTCAACCACACTCTAACCTTACAGCACTTGGCATTATAAATCATGGTGGCACCACTTGTCCTGGTTGGCTGTGTCCTGTGATAAGGGTAAACAATTTAGAGACTCTCCATTTACACGGCGTGTCTTGGGGAACTCTTCCACCTTTTGGGCAGCTACCATATCTCAGGGAACTCAGCTTGAAGAGCATTACTGGGCTGCGTCAGTTTGGTCCTGACTATGGTGGTGTTACAGGCAAATGTCTTTTGCAGTTGAAGAAAGTTGTGTTTCATGACTTGTCAGAGCTTGTCCAGTGGGTTGTGGAACCTAATTGCCATATGTTTACAGGTCTTGAAACCATCGACTGCAGAAATTGTCCGAATCTATGTGTGGTGCCCTTCTCGGAGTACTCTTGTACCACTTTGTCCAGGCTTTGCATTGATAGTTGCCCCAAATTGTGTCTGCCCCCCATGCCTCACACCTCCACACTAACATATTTTGCTGTTGAAGAAAGTTTGTATTGCAACGGAAAAAAATTGGAGGTTTGTGAGTATGCCGGTGCTTTGGCCTTCCACAATCTGGGTGAAGTAGAGGATATGAGTATTGGAGATGTATCACACATTTCATGGACAGACCTCGAAAAGCTTAAATCCTTGAAAGAACTAGCTGTCGGAAGATGCGACAGCATGTTCTGCGGAGAACTGGATGGCAGTGTTATCTTCCACAACATGGACAAAGTTGAGAGTCTCAGAGTAGATGTATCTCATCTTACCGGAAAATTGCTGTCAAAAGTGTTCAATAGTTGCCCAACTCTTGTTGAACTTGATATAAGATCTTTATATGGAGACGATGAGGCACGAGCAATACATTTCCCATCATCCAGATCACTGCGGAAACTTAACTTCTTGATGACGAAGGGCCTGGTTCTTCTGCCTGCAGAGGATGGAGGAGGTATCCATGACATCGCGTCGCTTCAATCATTAAACATACTGCATTGCAACAAGTTGTTCTCTCGGTGGCCCATGGGAGGAGCTCCGATGGCCAACCCTTTCCCTGCTTCCCTCAGGGAACTTTATATTACGGGAGAGTCAAGCATGCGGTCAATGGCTCTGCTCTCAAACCTCACGTCTCTCACCCATCTAAGTCTAGTGGACTGTGAAAATTTAACAGTGGATGGGTTCAATCCTCTCATCACAGTCAACCTCAAGGAATTTGAGGTCTGGAACGACAGAGGCAACTCTATAGCAGTGGATCTGCTCTCAGAGGTGGCAAGGAGCAAATCAATGCATGCGGGTTCCTTCCAATTGGAGAGACTGAGCGTGGATAGCATCTTGGCAGCACTTGTTGCTCCCATTTGTAGCGACCTCTCTGCCACCCTCCACAAATTGCAATTCCATGGTGATGAGCAGGCAAACGGCTTCACGGAAGAGCAAGAGAATGCGCTTCATCTCCTCACCTCCCTCCAGAAACTAGAATTTACCAGTTGCAAGGTTCTGCAGTCCCTCCCTCAAGGATTACATCGCCTTTCTTCTCTCAAGGAATTAAAAGTCCACCGTTGTCCTGAACTCCGATGGCTGCCAGAGGAGGGCTTCCCCACTTCGCTTCAAGTTCTAACTCTATGGGGTGGCAGTGCCGAGCAAAAAGAGCAAGCTGAGAAACTGAAAGAAGTATATCCAACTTTACGAGTAGATTATCATTAGCCCAAGGTAACACTTGTCGCCTCCCTCTTCTTATATATTTCTCTAAAGTGATTTATCTTAACTTCTAAAACTTGACAGGCTGGCTCCACTGTTGCAACATGCACATAGCTTCCGATATTTGACAGGCCGCCAGGCACCATTGATCTGCAATCTGCCAGTTAGTGACGGAAAACTAAATTCTGCTCATCAATTTTTATGATTTCATTTACACTCCATTCAAGACTGCACTATGTTTTTATGACTTCTGCGTTTCTGTATCTACACATACATCTGCACTATGATTAATTCTTATGCAGCTTTCCTTTTTCTAACCAGAACTATAAAATTTCTTATGCAGGTGTGGTAGCTTTTGTTCTGCTTTCATCTGCTAGCTGCATGGTATATATGAAGACTAAGGCGACACCTGATAAACCTATAGATGAATGTCTATTTTAACAGAATCTCACAGAAGCAACTTGCACGCCTGAATCTGCAATCTAGTTGTTCATGTATTGAAATTTTAAGGCAATGCATTCTGCAATCTTCTTTCTGCTTCTTTCTGGACAGGAAGCAGACATCAGATATCAGATTCTGCAAATTTGCCTCCAGTTCTGCTTTTATGGAATTATTAATCCTGTGCGTGCTTGCCAATTTCGGTAGAAAAGTAAGTATCAAGTAGCAGCTATCTTCTCATAACCCTTCTACCACTTCTTGCATATGGAGGCACCTATCTTTTGCTGTTAGGTTACCATCAACAAAATGAAGAAAACCCACAATTTTCCTTTTTGAAGTAAATGGCAACGTGAAGTGAAGGTGTTTAAGAGGATCTGGTCTTATTTCTCCGGGCCCTGTGAAGGATCAACTATCTGAGCATTCCGAAGCTTAGAGTGGCATCATGTTCAATGTGCAGGCTGCTGGTAGTTTGCCACAATAATTTGCAACAGTCGCTGGTACGTAATTGTCCAGTGTTTCTGTATTTACACATACAGCCACCCTATACTACTTATGCAACTTCCCTTCTTCTATGGAATGATATAAATGTAGATAAATTTTAAGATGCTCCTAAGCTATTCTGGACTGTTCATTCCTTTTGATCCAACAGTTTAGATTGAACATGGTATCTACTATCTCCTAGGAGGTAATAAGACACCCATAACTCTTAAATAGGTACCATTGCCTTTTATATTCGAGTATCAGTTGACAAAATGAAAGCATATTGCCATTTATTCCTGCCATATTGGCAGTGTGTGAAGGAAGGAACTTAAAGAATATCATAGCATGATAATAATCGAGCAATATCTTCGATCGGATTAGAAAAAAGAATCATTTCTGGTTATATCTTGTAAATGAGTGTAACATGACAACAAATATGATATGTCAACCTTTTTTTGACCGTGTGAAGAGAAATTCTAGTGACATGCATGATTATTCCGGTAACGTGACAACATTTGCTATACATTTTGCTTGTACTGTGGCAACAATTTTTTAATATGGACAGATTGCACTTGTAATTTGGAAATTTATCAGATCATCAGATCAAACACAATAAATCTTGGAACGTTTATATGTGACTGAAATATAATAAATTTTCAGGGGACTGTCAATTAATTAGCAACACCGATTAAATAATGACCATGACACGAGCCCATCATGTTTTTTAAACTTTGCCTGCAATGAGTTAAAGTTATCTTAGTACATCTTCATGTTTTGTAGCGTATACAAAATTAGCACTCCACGTTTATGTGCAAGTGGGACTTTCCTTTCGAATGGGGACATGGTAATCAGGATTAAGGAACATTAATTACACTTCCCTGTAGACTATGCATTTGGTTGTGACAAGGACATAGATCCATTGTTTATAACAATGATATTTCCAAGCATTGCTTATGTGTTTAAGTGGTAGAGATTTTAAAGTTTTAAGCTGTCACACAAGACAAATACTGTGATAAAATCATGTACGTAATTTTGTTAACATATTAGGCCATACTAACAAATTTAATGGTTTCTGCTGGTGTGCAATATGATAATTATTAGTAACCTTCGTGTTACACAAAAAATGCAGGTTCTGTGTTTGCTTTCTTGGAGCATTGGACAATTCGCTTGTGCTGTCATTAGCCAAGTCTTCCTAGTTCCTAGTAATTGGATAGCATGTGTTTTAAGAGATTAACAATTTGGGTGGATGAGCATCACCGAAACTATAGTGAAGCTTCACTGCCTTGCCTCCATTTCATTCTCTGATAGGTCATCCTCTGTCTTGTTACTTTATATGGTCAAGGTAGCAGACCTCCCTTATTGTTGGTTTAATGCAACGATGTTTGTTTAGCCTTTTCTGAACCGCTTAATGCTGAAACACACGAGTAATTTTAACATGCTCCCTCTTACCCCCTCTTTTCACATGGGAGGTAAGAAGGTAAGAGTTAAACAGACCACTACTTAAGCAAATCAATGGCTCAGATCTATTATGTACTCTTACCCTCTCATGTGAAAGGGGGGGGGGGGGTAACCATGCTAAAATTTGTCAAAACACATTTCATGCGGTATCAGTGTAGGGTGATTCTTTGTTCATGGATGTGTGCTACCATCAGGTTTATGTTCCGGCAAGTACGGATCCTGTGGTAACCAACTGCTATCTGGTAGGGATTGCATATAATTCACTGGCATCCCTTGCCTTGTTTTAGGTAATGATTAAGCATCTACATTTGTGAGTTCCCTTGCCTTGTGCATTTTTCTGACCACAAGTTCATTACTCGGGTCCTGCAGAACAATTACAACCAACAGTGAATCTGGCCGTTGGCATTCAGGACATAGCTCTTCTCTCCAAATAATAACAGTAAAGGAAACATTTGTCCCGACATTTTGAGTGAGCCGAGCCGGGGAGTCCCGCAGTGACCATTTAAAAGGTTAGTAGGTCAATCTTCCTTCTTTTCTGTTTGTATTTTATTGAAGCTCACAAGAGGTAAAGTATCCCCACTTGTCCCCTGAAGGTCCTAGGTTCAAATCAGCCTCTTTGCACAAAAAAAAAGTAAGGGAAAGGCTGTCCAGAAACTCCCTTCCTCAGAGTCCACACTGTGTGTGAGCTTTCAGCATTTGGGTACGCCCTTACTAAAGCTCAAAATTGACAATGTGTCAGAGTGTCAGAAGTGGTAAGCTCAAAATTGACAATGTGTGAGAGTGTCAGAAGTGGTAAGCAAATGTTTAAAGAGCTCACATTACATGTGGCGTGATGGTTCAGGCGTTTGACACTAACTCGTTTTGGTGTGAATGATTGATTGTCCAGGCGTTCCTCTCAATTTGCTCGCTCCCAGTTGACGAGCCCATACCCTGAGCGTGTTTTCAAGTTCAGCTTCCAGGCGAAGGTGTGGCACCAGGATGAGATCAGATGGAGATGGACCGCCAACGGTTGCTACTCTGCTTCGAGCGCCCAGCGCATTCAGTTTGTTGGCAGAACTAAGCCAGAGCCGATCTGGCATGTTATGCAAGTACCATCCACGGAACAAGTTACTGCAAAGACTCCACAAGTTTGCTCCATCCACGGCTTGGTTCTCACGATTGATCATTTAGTTTTTTAAGTTGTTCTCACGCCTGACTAATATGTGTGCCTCTAGTGTAAGTATTTCCACGAGTGCCCTGTGAAGCCGAATGAGAAGTCTGAGTTTGAGTTTGTATGCAGTTGGTTGGATTGCGTGTGCTGTTTTGTGTTGTGTTTTGTTGCGAGCACTAGATCCCGTTTAGTGTTAGCTGTTATGTGTGGATCCAAGGGTTTGTCCTGTAAACCTCCATATAGGATTCTTTTGGTTCCATTTTGTGGTTCTATCAAGGTCCACAAGTATCATGATATGGGTTTGCGTGTCCACAGATATCAAGGTCCACAAGGTGCCCGCCCAACACCACCCCCCCGCCGCTGGCGAGTCCCTGCCTCTGCCCGTCCCCCTCCCCGTCCATGTGCGTCGCTGCCCCGGTGCACGTATTGGTGCTGCTACCGACTTGGACGAGCTCCGGCGACGCACCATACTCCTGTGTGCCGCCCCCGCGAGCCCGTGTTTGCTCCTGCTCCTGCGCTCCGTGCAGCATCATCGACACGTCGTCGACCGCGCCAATGGTCAACTGCAGCCTCAGCGCCACCAACGGAACGAGCGGCCCGCCCCCGGCTCGCACCTGTGAGGCCTCTCGACGGCGACGTTGAACCTCTGCAGCGCCACCCTTGCCTGCCTGCGCGTTGGCCTGGTTGTGATTGGCGAGCCAGAGCTCGAACGCGCCTTGGCCACCAGGGAGGTCATCAAGACCAAGAGTCACAGCGTAGAGGCTAAAGTGGTGCCCAGCGTCGGCGTGGACGACATCGATGAGGTACCCGAGCTCGCGACGGCCCCCCTGGAGTGGCCCGCCCTCCGGCCTTGGGTAGTAGAAGGCGACGTCAATGGCACCCGCGAGCAGCCCTAGCCCATTGAAGAGGCTGTTGACGATCTTATCGGCGGGGCCGAGGAGGAGCGAATCCATGCCGCGGGACACTGCCTCGAGCAAGTCAGTGTAGATGGTCTCCACAGCGTCGATGGGCTCCTGGAGCAGCTCCTCCGCTCCTTAAAGGAGCTTCGCAGCCTGCGCATCGAGGCGTTTTCGGCGTGGTCACCATCGTCGTGGACACGCATAGTAGATGCTCGACAAAATGAATAAAACAAAAGGTAAGTTTACTCCACTAAATTTAGGAGTTCGGACTAAATTACTCCACTAAGGGCTGGATCCCCCCGGTATCCCCACCCCACCCTTTCCCTAGGTAGCTGTCACCGGTGAAAAGCCATCTCGGCGCTATCTAACTGTGAATTTGTTGGATGCACGAGCGAGAGCGAGAGAGAGAGATCCTGCCCCATCCCTGTCAAATCCCTGGACGGTTCGTCTCCGGAGCCGAGGCTGGCCCTGGCGGCTTGCAAAAAATAAAGTCCTAAAATCGCGCTCCGGACGGCTTGCGAGCCCAGCCGTTACAGACATCGCTGGCTTGACCCGATCCCCTCTCCTCTCTCGCACGATGCACGCCGCCGGGAGGCTCCTCCACCGCTAAGGCCCCCAGTCGCGGGAGACCTGGCCCGAGCCTCTCTCTCCTCCGATCGCCGCCGCGCCTCCACAGCTAGTCTGTCCGCCCACCGTCGAGCGACCCCGGCCTGCCCTCCGCCGGTTGTCCGAGGCGGCGGATGCATCCGGCAGGCACCTCTGCGCCGAGCGCGTCCTGCACCCCGTCTCCAGGACGTCGCCCACATCCCTTGCTGGCAAACTCTGTATGTACGTCCTCTGTTCTTTTCACAGCGTTCTTCTACTTGTTTTGTTTTGCTAGCCTACCTGTCCCATCTTCTGTTCTGTGCATCTCAATTCCTAGGACTGAACAGTTTGGAACATGCGAATTTCTAACCTGCAACAGTTTACAAAATCACTTTTGACATGAATAACGGATTTGATAAATCAGTTTCTTCTGCTAATCATCAATCAAATACGGAGTATATAACTATCAACAGTTGACAGTCTGGTTTGAAAGAACACATATCTCTAATCCTTAAACTCCCCTTGTTCTGATGTAGAGCTGGCATCATCCGCTCTAGTAGAAAGAAAATCAGTGTTCATAACAGCCTCTGAAATCTAGAAGCGCATACAAACTGAAACCCTGCTGAAATTTTATTTGTGTAAATAATCATACAGCAAATACATTTTAGAGTACATACTCTGTCATCTCTCTGGATGATCACATTGTGTTACTACTGACAATGCCCCCCCCCCCCCCCCCCCCCCAATCCCCCTCCTCAAACAAATCCAATCCATCACTACTAATTAGTGGCCTCCACATAATCAGTCCAGCATCATGGAATTCAACACTGTCAGTTTCTCCACATAATGGGCGAGGCTGCAGGCGGGCAAGCGACAGACCCGAACATAGGGAAGACATGTCGTGGGAATGGAGATCCGCCACTGCCGACATTAGACTAGATTAGATTAGACAAGCCTAGTCCGCTATAATTTAGTTGAATATGTCCGAAATATAAATGTCTTCGTTCGATTTGTGTGAAAATCAGATGGTTTGCATTAATTTTGTCTGATTTGTTTAAATACGGCTTGATATATATGCGGATAGCGTTGGATTGCTGGCTCCCGTGTCGGTGTTCGCAGACTTGCCTCCCCTGTCCGCGGATGGATGCGGTGTCCGTATTGTGGGCCAGCGTTGGAGATGCCCTTAGAGCATCTCTAGCAGAGCCGCTATAGTTCTGACCCATAAAATACTTATATGGATTTGCAGGCCCGCTAGGTCTTTGGCGGAACAGATACTGTAAAACCCGTACCGCAAAATACAGTATCTGTTCCGTCCGGAGCCCTCGGTGTACTGCAAATGTTTCATCCACAAGTATTAACATGATCTAGGCATCAAATTGATGCGCACAATTGATAGAAAATAAGCATGCCGCAACGGGTCACATCCAAAATCATGCGCAATATCAAGAGGTAGCAAGATTATCGCTATGAATACGCACTCAAACAAAATGTAACATGATCGAAGCACATCCGGGAATGATCAAATCAAGCATGATCATTATTGCCAAGATCTCCCCTGCCCACCGGCCATAGCACGAGCACCATCTTCATCATCATTTGGGATGGCCGAAGCATCAATACCACAGGCTGAAGCATCTTCACCACCGTTGGCCGAAGCATCACCACCACCACCACCTCCACCTCCAAACCCAACACCACCACCATCATTGTCGAATGCTAACCCTCCTCCAAAACCTCCAACACCTCCTCTAAAACCTCCTCCACCACCACCTCCAAACCCACCACCATCACCACATCCAAACCCACCATTATCGAAAGCAAAACCACCACCACCGGCCATAAGATTTTGAAGCACCATCCTCCTTCGACACATGATCTCTATCGTTTCCATCTCCCAAAATTTTCTTGTCATCACATCCATGCTCTCCGGATTCATCATCATGAACCGGCCCTCCTCGGCAGCCTTCTCATCTCTCCTTATTTGCTCCTCTGGAGCGATCTTGCGCTCCTCGAAGGCATACCTCCATGCCCACTTCTCCTCTTTGTGTTTGTATTTCTTCTCGGACAATTCAACCTTTGTTGCCAAATGCTTGGCCAACGAAGTTTCTTTGAGCTTCACCATGTCGCCAATTTGCTCCCTCAAAGAAATAGCCTCGGCCCATGTCTTCACCCTCTCCTTCTCCTTCCTATTTCCTTCCGGCCTGCCCTTGTTTCTTCCTCCCTTTGGTGCATCATCACTCTCTTCATCGTCATCCAAGTTAACAAGTGAGCCTTTCTTTGGAGGAGCTTCCTTTGTCCCTCAAATTCCACTTCTCACTACCCTTGAGCAAGAGCCAACAATGTCCAAGTGTGAATGACCTACCCTTGAAACCCGAGCTCTGCTTGAACAATTCATTGGCAGTGCAATCTTACAACTCATTGGAAAAGATGCAACGGTGATATCAATTAGTCATCAACAAAATCATGATTATGAGATAGAAAGAAACTACTCACGTAGTCGTCGATAGTGGATCCACTAGAGGGCACATTTCTCAGTTGGATCAAGCAACCACTCCAACGGCTACATGTTTTCTTGATAGTTATCCTTCGGCCATAAAGTGATTTCAAGGAACGGCCCGAAGGAACCGGCACAATCTTGTGATATTTGTCTTCAATATGTTGCCAATACTTCTTGCCATTTTAATTTTTGCCGGTCACCACTTTGAGAGACACACTCCCATGCTTGAATCAAGCAAGCATCCTCCACCTCAGTGTAGTTTTCGGTCCTTCTCCTGAAATTGGCTTGGCTAGCATCAAACTCCTCCTCATGAAGCTCTTCCACTTTGTAATTGTCCTCATCCTTCTCCTCTATCTCCCGAAAGGACTCGCCTTGCGGTTGTATTCCCGGTTTAAAATCACCAAGTGGCGCACTCAAGTCCACCATGTTCTCCTCCAACAGTTCGCTATATGTTGGATCAACATGGTAACTACAAAATCAAACGACTGGAACACTAAGAATCTGTTGCAAAGTTCAATCAAATTTGACCTGAGCGACTTTTTTACCTCTAGCATTTCATTGAGCACATTGCGGGCATCGGTGGAGTCAAAGGGATTGACCGGCTCATTGACGACCAAAGGGGGTGGAGGAGGGGCCCCGCCTCACGCTGTTGTCGCCTTCTTCTTGGGGCCCTTCGCCTGCGTCTTTGCATGACCGCCAGAGGGGATGAAGGAGGCGTGAAAGGATCGATATAGTTGACTAGAGGGGGGGGGGGGGGTGAATAGGCAACTAACAATTTTGAGCTTTTCTTTACCAAATTAAACTTTGCATCAAAGTAGGTTGTCTAGATATGCAACTAGGTGAGCAACCTATATGATGCAACAACAACAAGCACACAAGCAAGCAAGGGATATAACACAAAAAGCTTGCACAAGTAAAGGGATGAGATAACCAAGAGTGGAGCCGGTGGAGACGAGGATGTGTTACCGAAGTTCCTTCCTTTTGAGGGGAAGTACGTCTCCGTTGGAGCGGTGTGGAGGCACAATGCTCCCCAAGAAGCCACTAGGGCCACCGTATTCTCCTCACGCCCTCACACAATGCGAGATGCCGTGATTCCACTATTGGTGCCCTTGAAGGCGGCGACCGAACCTTTACAAACAAGGTTGGGGCAATCTCCACAACTTAATTGGAGGCTCCCAACAACACCACGAAGCTTCACCACAATGGACTATGGCTCCGCGGTGACCTCAACTGTCTAGGGTGCTCAAACACCCAAGAGTAACAAGATCCGCAAGGGATTAGTGGGGGGAATCAAATTTCTCTTGGTGGAAGTGTAGATTGGGGCCTTCTCAACCAATCCCTAGTAAATCAACAAGTTTGATTGGCTAGGGAGAGAGATCGCGCGGAAATGGAGCTTGGAGCAACAATGGAGCTTAGGGTTGGAAGAGGTTGTCAACTAGAGGAAGAAGACACCCCTTATATAGTGGAGAGACAAATCCAACCGTTATCCACTTAACCAGCCTGCGACCTGCGGTACTACCGCCCTAGACCAGCGGTACTATCGCAAGGGCTCACGGTACTACCGCGGCAGACCGCGGTACTACTACTGCTACGGCAGGAGTTAGCCCAGGCCTAAAGCGCAAAGGCTGAGGGCGGTACTGCCGCTGGCGCGGTACTACCGCTCCCCCTTGCGGTACTACCGCAAGGCAGGATTGGACTTAGCCTGGGAAGGGCGCGGATGACTAAAAATACATCCGTGCTGAAAGGATCGATATAGTTGACTAGAGGGGGGGGGGTGAATAGGCAACTAACAATTTTTAGCTTTTCTTTACCAATTTAAACTTTGCATCAAAGTAGGTTGTCTAGATATGCAACTAAGTGAGCAACCTATATGATGCAATGACAACAAGCACACAAGCAAGCAAGGGATTTAACACAAGTAAGCTTGCGAAAGTAAAGGGACGAGATAACCAAGAGTGGAGCCGGTGAAGACGAGGATGTGTTACCAAAGTTCCTTCCTTTTGAGGGGAAGTACGTCTCCGTTGGAGCGGTGTGGAGGCACAATGCTCCCCAAGAAGCCACTAGGGCCACCGTATTCTCCTCACGCCCTCACACAATGCGAGATGGCGTGATTCCACTATTGGTGCCCTTCAAGGCGGCGACCGGACCTTTACAAACAAGGTTGGGGCAATCTCCACAACTTAATTGGAGGCTCCCAACGACACCACAAAGCTTCACCACAATGGACTATGGCTCCGCGGTGACCTCAACCGTCTAGGGTGCTCAAACACCCAAGAGTAACAAGATCCGCTAGGGATAAGTGGGGGGAATCAAATTTCTCTTGGTGGAAGTGTAGATCGGGGCCTTCTCAACCAATCCCGAGCAAATCAACAAGTTTGATTGGCTAGGGAGAGAGATCGGGCGGAAATGGAGCTTGGAGCAACAATGGAGCTTATGGGTGAAGAGGTGGGTCAACTTTGGGGAAGAAGACCTCCTTATATAGTGGGGGGAACAATCCAACCGTTACCCCTCAAAACAGCCCCGCAGAGGGCGTACTACCGCAGGAGGCAGCGGTACTACTGCTGAGACGGACCCGAGCGGTACTGCCGCGGTGGTAGGGCGGTACTACCGCTCATGAGCAGCACTGCCGCTCTACTGCCGCTACAAAGTACCGCACAATCCGACACGAGAAAAGACCCCTCGAGTCGACGCGGTAGGGGCCTGGTACCGCAGCGGTACTACTGCTGAGGACCCACCGGCGGTACTACCGCTGTGGAGCGGTACTGCCGCCTGTGACCCCTAAGCGGTACTACCGCTGGGTACCGCGGTACTACCGTTGGGACCGGACACAGCCCAAAGAAAGGGAAAGAGATCTCCAATGAAGCGGAAAGGCTCAGAGGGTGTAAAAAGGATGTGTACGTGTTGATTCCGCCCTAGCCTTACCAAAACGGACCCCCTCTTGATAGTACGGTGACTCCTACGAAACTAGTCCACCAAAAAGAAGCGAAAGAGCTACACCGTCTTAAATGACACTCCAAGGGGAAAGAAATCGTCTCGTGCCAAAGGATGAATCTTTGAAATGCTCAAGCACACGATTAGTCCGCAAACATGTTGTCATCAATCACCAAAACTACATCTAGAGAGATATGCCTTAACAATCTCCCCCTTTTTGGTGGACTGATGACAACCAGGGATTTGCACAAGGATATATCATGAAAGTAAAGATGCTTAGAACTACAAAATATAGACGGGCTCCCCCTGAATGTGTGCACCTAGTTAGTAGTGCCTTTGGAATGTAGGACACACACATTAGGATCAACACCCCCCCTATATTTTATAGTCCAACAACCTAAGCATAGGATACATGAGAGCAGGTAATATAAAAGGATAGACATGCAACTCATAAGATACCAAAGTACTAGAAAGACATAGATAAAGATAAGGTAGCATATGTCTTACACCATATGTCTGGAACTTAGGTCTCACTGGCACACAACCAAACAAAGCAAATGACGAGAAAACACAACGACACTACAGACAAAACGACGAAACGACGACACCATAAAGCACACCATAAAGCACAAATCCCTAAGCTCTCTCCCCCTTTGGCATCGAGACACCAAAAGGGCAGAGAGCGACGCTACGGCTCCAGGTGAAGGCAAACTGAGGAGCTCTCTCATCACATCCTGGCAGGGTCATCTGCACTGCCATCCTCAGTCGGAAACTGCTCGGTGTCGGAATCGGTCCACGGATAGTGCTGCTGAATCCACTCCTCTTCCGCAGTGATCTGGCCCTCAGACCCACTGACAACGGTCGCACCCAGCTGACGCATGAGCTCCTTGTGACGCCTCCTGGCCTTCTTCTCAGCCACATGAGTCATGTACTGACCACGAGACTCCATGCAGAAGAGCTTCTTCATCTTGCGCTTGATCTTCTTTGCCCAAGAGGGCTCTGTCCCAGAAGGCTCATAATCATCATCGTCATCATCGGCCTCAGCCCCGTCCTCGTTCTCCATGTCAGCAGCAGAAGATGGACCCTCAGATTTAGGGGCTGGGGTGCCCCAACTGTCCTTCTTCCTCAGACGCTTGATCTCATGAGAAACCAATTCTCCAGTTTCCAGCATCACCTGGGGATAGACACGTGCCCAGGCCTTCTCAATGAGCAGATGATGAACGGATCATAGATCGGGCACTTGCGCTCAGAAATGGCAGTGAGAAGTTCAGACCACATAACATGAGAAATGTCCAGGGACTCGCCAGTGTTTGCTTCCTTCTCATGCTGGCAGAAGAGAAGCATATCCACGAGATAGGAGTGGACCATATCCAGATTCCCGATGCGAGGAAAGAGGGTCTCTCGAAAGACACGATGAAGGATGTCTAGGTAGGTAGACAACTCATAGGTTTCCTTCTTAGTCACAGGGTGAACCTTCACAGTGCAGTAGGGCCAGAGGGCTTGCTTGTGAGTGGAGTTGACATAGGGCTTGCACTGTGAAGGTTCACCCTGTGACTAAGAAGAAAACCTATGAGCTGTCTACCTACCTGGACATCCTTTATCGTGTCTTTCGAGAGACCCTCTTTCCTTGCATCGGGAATCTGGATATGGCCCACTCCTATCTCGTGGATATGCTTCTCTTCTGCCAGCATGAGAAGGAAGCAAACACTGGCGAGTCCCTGGACATTTCTCATGTTATGTGGTCTGAACTTCTCACTGCCATTTCTGAGCGCAAGTGCCCGATCTATGGTCCGTTCATCATGCTGCTCATTGAGAAGGCATGGGCACGTGTCTATCCCCAGGTGATGCTGGAAACTGGAGAATTGGTTTCTCATGAGATCAAGCGTCTGAGGAAGAAGGACAGTTGGGGCACCCCAGCCCCTAAATCCGGGGGTCCATCTGCTGCTGACATGGAGACCGAGGACGGGGCTGAGGCCGATGATGACAATGAGGATTATGAGCCTTCTGGGACAGAGCCCTCTTGGGCAAAGAGGATCAAGCGCAAGATGAAGAAGCTCTTCTACATGGAGTCTCGTGGTCAGTACATGACTTATGTGGCTGAGAAGAAGGCCGGGGGGCGTCACAAGGAGCTCATGCGTCAGCTGGGTGCGACCGTTGTCAGTGGGTCTGAGGGCGAGATCACTGAGGAAGAGGAGTGGATTTAACAACACTATCCGTGGACCGATTCCGACACCGAGCAGTTTCCGACTAAGGATGGCAATGCAGATGACTCTGCCAGGATGTGATGAGAGAGCTCCTCAGTTTGCCTTCACTTGGAGCCGTAGCGTCGCTCTCTGCCCTTTTGGTGTCTCGATGCCAAAGGGGGAGAGAGCTTAGGGATTTGTGCTTTATGGTGTCGTCGTTTCGTCGTTTTCTCTATAGTGACGTTGTATTTTCTCGCCATTTGCTTTGTTTGGTTGTGTGCCAGTGAGACCTAAGTTCCAGACATATGGTGTAAGACATATGCTACCTTATCTTTATCTATGTCTTTCTAGTACTTTGGTATCTTATGAGTTGCTTGTCTATCCTGTTATATTACCTGCTCTCATGTATCCTATGCTTAGGTTGTTGGACTATAAAATATAGGGGGAGTGTTGATCCTAATGTGTGTGTCCTACATTCCAAAGGCACTACTAACTAGGTGCACACATTCAGGGGGAGCCCGTCTATATTTTGTAGTTCTAAGCATCTTTACTTTCATGATATATCCTTGTGCAAATCCCTGGTTGTCATCAGTCCATCAAAAGGGGGATATTGTTAAGGCATATCTCTCTAGATGTAGTTTTGGTGATTGATGACAACATGTTTGCGGACTAATCATGTGCTTGAGCATTTCAAAGATTCATCCTTTGGCATGAGACGATTTCTTTCCCCTCGGAGTGTCATTCAAGACGCTGTAGCTCTTTCGCTTCTTTTTGGTGGACTAGTTTCGTAGGAGTCACCGTACTATCAAGAGGGGGTCCGTTTTGGTAAGGCTAGGGTGGAATCAACACGTACACATCCTCTTTACAACCTCTGAGCCTTTCCGCTTTGGAGATCTATTTTCCTTTCTTTGGGGTGTGTCTGGTCCCAGCGGTAGTACCGCGGTACCCAGCGGTAGTACCGCTTAGGGGTCACAGGCGGCAGTACCGCTCCGCAGCGGTAGTACCGCCGGTGGGTCCTCAGCAGTAGTACCGCTGCGGTACCAGGCCCCTACCGCGTCGACTCGAGGGGTCATTTCTCGTGTCGGACTGTGCGGTACTTTGCAGCGGCAGTAGAGCGGCAGTGCCGCTTATGAGCGGTAGTACCGCCCTACCACCGCGGCAGTACCGCTCGGGTCCGTCTCTCTCCTACCCTCCTATCTTCACGGTAGTACCGCCCGGGGGAGCGGTAGTACCGCTGTTCTCAGCGGTAGTGCCGCTGCCTCCTGCGGTAGTACCGCCTTCTGCGGGGCTGTTTTGGGGGGTAACGGTTGGATTGTTCCCCCCACTATATAAGGAGGTCTTCTTCCCCAAAGTTGACCTACCTCTTCCCCCATAAGCTTCATTGTTGCTCCAAGCTCCATTTCCGCCCGATCTCTCTCCCTAGACAATCAAACTTGTTGATTTGCTCGGGATTGGTTGAGAAGGCCCCGGTCTACACTTCCACCAAGAGAAATTTGATTCCCCCCACTTATCCCTAGCGAATCTTGTTACTCTTGGGTGTTTGAGTACCCTAGACGGTTGAGGTCACCGCGGAGCCATAGTCCATTGTGGTGAAGCTTTGTGGTGTCGTTGGGAGCCTCCAATTAAGTTGTGGAGATTGCCCCAACCTTGTTTGTAAAGGTCCAGTCGCCGCCTTCAAGGGCACCAATAGTGGAATTACGGCATCTCGCATTGTGTGAGGGTGTGAGGAGAATACGGTGGCCCTAGTGGCTTCTTGGGGAGCATTGTGCCTCCACACCGCTCCAACGGAGACGTACTTCCCCTCAAAAGGAAGGAACTTCGGTAACACATCCTCGTCTTCACCGGCTCCACTCTTGGTTATCTCGTCCCTTTACTTTCGCAAGCTTACTTGTGTTAAATCCCTTGCTTGCTTGTGTGCTTTGTCATTGCATCATATAGGTTGCTCGCTTAGTTGCATATCTAGACAACCTACTTTGATGCAAAGTTTAAATTGGTAAAGAAAAGCTAAAAATTGTTAGTTGCCTATTCACCCCCCTCTAGTCAACTATATCGATCCTTTCACCTTCTTAGTAAAAAGAGTGGGATCGATTTGCCCAACTTCAAATCCACGATCTTGCAACAACTCGGTAAGGTGGTCATACCACGCACGTGGGGCTTGCTTAAGGCCATAGAGTGCCTTATCGAGTTGATACACATGATCGGGGAAGTAGGGATCCTCGAACCCGGGGGGTTGCTTGACATAAACCAACTCATTAATAGAATCATTAAGAAAAGCACTCTTCACATCCATTTGTTGTAACTTAAAGTTATGATGGGAAGCATAAGCAATCAACAAACGAATGGATTCAAGACAAGCAACGGGAGCAAAGGTTTCACCGTAGTCGATACCCTCGACTTGGGAGTAGCCTTGTGCTACCAATCGAGCCTTGTTGCGAACTATGGTCCCATTAGCATCTTGCTTGTTCTTGAATATCCACTTGGTTCCAATGACATTGTGGTTCCCCTTTGGCCTTGGCACCAATCTCCACACCTTGTTGTACTCGAAGTTGTTGAGTTCTTCATGCATGGCATTGAGCCAATCCGGATCTTCGAGCGCCTCATAGACCTTTTGGGGTTCAACACAAGAGACAAACGCGTGATGTTCACAATAGTTTGCCAATTGTCTACGAGTGCTTACCCCCTTTTGAATGCTTCCAAGCACATTCTTCATGAGATGACCCTTGGTGGAGAGCTTGGATGCAATCTTGGCGGCACGACGCTCCAATTCCTCCTCGGGGGTGATATGAGGAGCGGTCACTTGATCATCTTGAGCACCGTCATCAGCTTGTTCTTGATCTCGAGGAAGCTCTTGATCTTGAACTTGACCTTGGGCATCACTTGATGTTTCAACACCATCTTGAGATTGGTCTTGCCCTTGGTCTTGTTCATGAGGTTGAGGGCCTTCACTTTGTTCTTCGGAAGCGTGTGGGCCTTGGGTTGATGATGGCTCCACTTGAGTGGAGCATTGTCCTTCTCCTTCGGCCACAAGGGGTTCCTCAATGGATAGGACAAAACCAACTCCCATTCTTCTTATGGCTTGAGGAGGAATTTCATCACCTACATCACAAGTGCCACTTTGCTCCACTTGGGAGCCGTTATTCTCATCAAACTCCATGTTACACGTCTCCTCAATAAGTCCCGTGGACTTATTTGACACGGTAAGCACGAGAGTTTGTAGCATAGCCAACAAATATGCCCTCATAAGCTCTAGTCTCAAATTTAGACAAACGAACACCTTTCTTGAGAATGAAACACTTACACTTGAACACCCGAAAGTACTTGAGGTTGGGCTTGTTACCGGTGAGTATCTCATAAGGAGTCTTGTTCAAGCCCTTGCGGAGGTAGAGCCGATTGGATGCATGACAAGAGGTGTTGATGAGTTCGGCCCAAAAGTTGTATGGAGACTTGAACTCCGCCATCATGGTCCTTGCCGCATCCATCAACGTCCGGTCCTTCCTCTCCGCTACACCATTTTGTTGAGGAGTATATGATGCAGAATATTGATGCTTGATCCCCTCGTCACTAAGAAACCCATCCAAGGTGTAGTTCTTGAACTCGGTGCCGTTGTCACTTCTTATTGTCAAGATCTTTGCATTGTGTTGACGTTGGGCTTCATTTGCAAAGTCAATGACGGTTTGTTGGATCTCGCTCTTCCTCTTGAAGAAATATACCCCAAGTGTATCTTGAATAGTCATCCACAATCACCAAGCAATACTTCCTACCCCCAAGACTATCAAAGGATGGAGGCCCAAAGAGATCCAAGTGAAGGAGCTCCAAGGGCCTTTTCGAGTAGATGATAGTCGTGGGAGGGTGAGTCTTTTCATGAAGCTTTCCTTCGGTACAAGCACTGCAAGCATGATGTTTAGCAAAAATAACATTTGTTAGTCCACGGACATGGTCCCCCTTGAGAAGACTTTGCAAAGATCTCATTGACATGGGCTAAACGGCGATGCCAAAGCTATCCCACATCAACTTTAGCCATTAGGAATGTCGCGGTCTTAGTGGGTCGCTCCGAAAAGTTAATCACATAGAGACCGTTCTCGACATGCCCAACAAAGGCTACTTTAAGAGTCTTGCTCCATAAGAGGGCCACGACATCAATATCAAAGAAAGTGGCAAAGCCCATGAGTACAAGTTGACGAACGGAAAGTAAATTGTATGCGAGGGACTCAACAAGCATGACATTCTCGATCGTGAGATCATGAGAAATGACAACCTTGCCAAGCCCCAATACCTTAGAGGACGAGGCATCACCCCACTCGACATTGGTGGGCATAGATGGAATCTTGTGAACGTCCACCACCAAGTCCTTGCTTCTGGTCATATGATTAGTGGCTCCACTATCGAGCAACCATGATCCCTCACTGGAAGCAAACACCTACAAGAGATCAATGCTTGGTTTTAGGTACCCATTTTGTAATGGGTCCTTTTATGTTAGTGACAAGGGTCTTAGGAACCCAAATAGACCATTCAATGTACTCATAAGGAGAACCAACAAATTTGGCATAAACATGCCCATCACTAGCCCGACACAACACATAAGAAGGGTTAAAGTCGCCGGCTTTGCTGGAAGGGGTGGCATTGCCTTTCTTGACACCGTCACCCTTCACATTGTTCTTCTTCTCCTTGGAAGCACCCTCTCCCTCCTTCACAAAGGTTTGCTTGAGAGGGGGAGGTCGTTTGGTCTTGTCATTCTTCTTCTTATTCTTTGGCTTGGGTGCGAACCCAATCCCTTCCTTGGCCACAACTTCCTTTTTATTGCTCAAAAGGTCGTTGAGGTTCTTCTCACCTTGTATGCACGACACAAGGCCTTTCTCAAGTTGTTCCTTCAACTTGGCATTCTCCACTACAAGATGCACATGCTCACAACAATGTTGGGGATCGTAGCAGAAATTTAAAATTTTCTACGCCTCACCAAGATCAATCTATGGAGTCATCTAGCAACGAGAGAGAGGAGTGCATCTACATACCCTTGTAGATCGCGAGCGGAAGCGTTCAAGTGAACGGGGTTGATGGAGTCGTACTCGTCGTGATCCAAATCACCGATGACCGAGCGCCGAACGGACGGCACCTCCGCGTTCAACACACGTACGGAGCAGCGACGTCTCCTCCTTCTTGATCCAGCAAGGGGGAAGGAGAGGTTGATGGAGATCCAGCAGCACGACGGCGTGGTGATGGAAGTAGCGGTGATCCCGGCAGGGCTTCGCCAAGCGCAAGCGGGAAAGAGAGGTGTCACGGGAGGGAGAGGGAGGCGCCATGGGCTAGGGTGCTGCTGCCCTCCCTCCCCCCACTATATATAGGTCCCCTGGGGGGGGCGCCGGCCCTGGGGATCCCATCTACATGGGGGGGGGGGGGGCGGGGGCCAAGGGGGGGAACTTGCCCCCCAAGTCAGGTGGGGTGCCCCCACCCCCAGGGTTTCCAACCCTAGGCGCAGGGGGAGGCCCATGGGGGGGCGCACCAGCCCACCAGGGGCTGGTTCCCCTCCCACTTCAGCCCATGGGGCCCTCCGGGATAGGTGGCCCCACCCGGTGGACCCCCGGGACCCTTCCGGTGGTCCCGGTACAATACCGACAACCCCCGAAACTTTCCCGGTGGCCGAAACTGGACTTTCTATATATAATTCTTCACCTCCGGACCATTCCGGAACTCCTCGTGACATCCGGGATCTCATCCGGGACTTCGAACAACTTTCGGATTTCCGCATACTAATATCTCTACAACCCTAGCGTCACCGAACCTTAAGTGTGTAGACCCTACGTGTTCGGGAGACATGCAGACATGACCGAGACGACTCTCCGGTCAATAACCAACAGCGGGATCTGGATACCCATGTTGGCTCCCACATGTTCCACGATGATCTCATCGGATGAACCACGATGTCGAGGATTCAATCAATCCCGTATACAATTCCCTTTGTCAATCGGTACGTTACTTGCCCGAGATTCGATCGTCGATATCCCAATACCTCGTTTAATCTCGTTACCGGCAAGTCACTTTACTCGTACCGTAATGCATGATCCCGTGACCAAACACTTGGTCACATTGAGCTCATTATGATGATGCATTACCGAGTGGGCCCAGAGATACCTCTCCGTCAAACGGAGTGACAAATCCCAGTCTCGATTCGTGCCAAGCCAACAGACACTTTCGGAGATACCCGTAGTGCACCTTTATAGCCACCCAGTTACGTTGTGACGTTTGGCACACCCAAAGCACTCCTACGGTATCCGGGAGTTGCACAATCTCATGGTCTAAGGAAATGATACTTGACAATTGGAAAAGCTCTAGCAAATGAACTACACGATCTTTGTGCTATGCTTAGGATTGGGTCTCGTCCATCACATCATTCTCCTAATGATGTGATCCCGTTATCAATGACATCCAATGTCCATAGTCAGGAAACCATGACTATCTGTTGATCAACGAGCTAGTCAACTAGAGGCTTACTAGGGACACGTTGTGGTCTATGTATTCACACATGTATTACGATTTCCGGATAACACAATTATAGCATGAACAATAGACAATTATCATGAACAAGGAAATATAATAATAACCATTTTATTATTGCCTCTTGGGCATATTTCCAACAGTCTCCCACTTGCACTAGAGTCAATAATCTAGTTACATTGTGATGAATCGAACACCCATAGAGTTCTGGTGTTGATCATGTTTTGCTCTAGGGAGAGGTTTAGTCAACGGATCTGCTACATTCAGGTCCGTATGTACTTTACAAATATCTATGTCTCCATTTTGAACACTTTCACGAATGGAGTTGAAGCGACGCTTGATATGCCTGGTCTTCCTGTGAAACGTGGGCTCCTTGGCAAGGGCAATAGCTCCAGTGTTGTCACAGAAGAGAGTCATCGGGCCCGACGCATTGGGAATCATTCCTAGGTCGGTAATGAACTCCTTCATCCAGATTGCTTCTTGCTGCCTCTGAGGCCGCCATGTACTCCGCTTCACATGTAGATCCCGCCACGACGCTTTGCTTGCAACTGCACCAGCTTACTGCTCCTCCATTCAAAATATACACGTATCCGGTTTGTGACTTAGAGTCATCCAGATCTGTGTCGAAGCTAGCGTCGACGTAACCCTTTACGACGAGCTCTTCTTCACCTCCATATACGAGAAACATATCCTTAGTCCTCAGGTACTTCAGGATATTCTTGACCGCTGTCCAGTGTTCCATGCCAGGATTACTTTGGTACCTTCCTACCAAACTTACGGCAAGGTTTACATCAGGTCTGGTACACAGCATGGCATACATAATATACCCTATGGCCGAGGCATAGGGGATGACACTCATCTTTTCTCTATCTTCTGCCGTGGTCGGGCATTGAGCCGTGCTCAATTGCACACCTTGCAATACATGCAGGAACCCCTTCTTGGACTGATCCATATTGAACTTCTTCAATATCTTGTCAAGGTACGTACTCTGTGAAAGACCAATGAGGCGTCTTGATCTATCTCTATAGATCTTGATGCCTAATATATAAGCAGCTTCTCCAAGGTCCTTCATTGCAAAACACTTATTCAAATAGGCCTTTATACTTTCCAAGAATTCTATATCGTTTCCCATCAATAATATGTCATCCACATATAATAAGAGAAATGCTACAGAGCTCCCACTTACTTTCTTGTAAACACAGGCTTCTCCATAAGTCTGTGTAAACCCAAACGCTTTGATCATCTCATCAAATCGAATGTTCCAACTCAGAGATGCTTGCACCAGCCCATAGATGGAGCGCTGGAGCTTGCATACCTTGTTAGCATTCTTAGGATCGACAAAACCTTCCGGCTGCATCATATACAATTCTTCCTTAAGAAAGCCGTTAAGGAATGCCGTTTTGACGTCCATTTTCCATATCTCATAATCATAGAATGCGGCAATTGCTAACATGATTCGGACGGACTTCAGCTTCGCTACGGGTGAGAAAGTCTCATCGTAGTCAACCCCTTGAACTTGTCGATAACCCTTAGCGACAAGTCGAGCCTTATAGATGGTCACATTACCATCCGCGTCTGTCTTCTTCTTAAAGATCCATTTATTTTCTATGGCTCGCCGATCATCAAGCAAGTCAGTCAAAGTCCATACTTCGTTTTCATACATGGATCCTATCTCGGATTTCATGGCTTCTAGCCATTTGTCGGAATCTGGGCCCGCCATTGCTTCTTCATAGTTCGAAGGTTCACCGTTGTCTAACAACATGATTTCCAGGACAGGGTTGCCGTACCACTCTGGTGCGGAACGTGTCCTTGTGGACCTACGAAGTTCAGCAGTAACTTGATCCGAAGCTTCATGATCATCATCATTAACTTCCTCCCCAGTCGGTGTAGGCACCACAGGAACATCTTCCCGCGCTGCGCTACTTTCCGGTTCGGAAGGGGTGACTATTACCTCATCAAGTTTCACTTTCCTCCCACTTATTTCTTTCGAGAGAAACTGTTTCTCCAGAAAGGACCCGTTCTTGGCAGCAAAGATCTTGCCTTCGGATCTGAGGTAGAAGGTATACCCAATGGTTTCCTTGGGGTATCCTATGAAGACGCATTTCTCCGACTTGGGTTCGAGCTTTTCAGGTTGAAGTTTCTTGACATAAGCATCACATCCCCAAACTTTTAGAAACGACAACTTAGGTTTCTTCCCAAACCATAATTCATACGGTGTCGTCTCAACGGATTTCGACGGAGCCCTATTTAAAGTGAATGCGGCAGTCTCTAAAGCATAGCCCCAAAATGAGAGCGGTAGATCGGTAAGAGACATCATAGATCGCACCATATCCAATAGAGTGCGATTACGACGTTCGGACACACCATTTCGCTGAGGTGTTCCAGGCGGCGTGAGTTGTGAAACTATTCCACATTTCCTTAAGTGTGTGCCAAATTCGTGACTTAAATATTCCCCTCCACGATCTGATCGTAGGAACTTTATTTTTTTGTCACGTTGATTCTCAACCTCACTCTGAAATTCCTTGAACTTTTCAAAGGTCTCAGACTTGTGTTTCAATAGGTAGACATACCCATATCTACTCAAGTCATCAGTGAGAGTGAGAACATAACGATAGCCTCCGCGAGCCTCAACACTCATTGGACCGCACACATCAGTATGTATGATTTCTAATAAGTTGGTTGCTCGCTCCATTGTTTCGGAGAACGGAGTCTTGGTCATTTTGCCCATGAGGCATGGTTCGCATGTGTCAAATGATTTATAATCAAGAGACTCTAAAAGTCCATCAACATGGAGCTTCTTCATGCGCTTGACACCAATGTGACCAAGGCGGCAGTGCCACAAGTATGTGGGACTATCGTTATCAACTTTACATCTTTTGGTATTCACACTATGAATATGTGTAACATCACGTTCGAGATTCATTAAGAATAAACCATTAACCAGCGGGGCATGACCATAAAACATATCTCTCATATAAATAGAACAACCATTATTCTCGGATTTAAATGAGTAGCCATCTCGAATTAAACGAGATCCTGATACAATTTTCATGCTCAAAGCTGGCACTAAATAACAATTATTGAGGTTTAAAACTAATCCCGTAGGTAAATGTAGAGGTAGCGTGCCGACGGCGATCACATCGACCTTGGAACCATTCCTGACGCGCATCGTCACCTCGTCCTTCGCCAGTCTCCGCTTATTCCGCAGCTCCTGTTTTGAGTTACAAATATGAGCAACCGCACCGGTATCAAATACCCAGGAGCTACTACGAGTACTGGTAAGGTACACATCAATTACATGTATATCACATATACCTTTGGTGTTGCCGACCTTCTTGTCCGCTAAGTATTTGGGGCAGTTCCGCTTCCAGTGACCACTCCCCTTGCAATAAAAGCACTCAGTCTCAGGCTTGGGTCCATTCCTTGGCTTCTTCCCGGCAACTGGCTTACCGGGCGCAGCAACTCCCTTGCCGTCTTTCTTGAAGTTCTTCTTACCCTTGCCTTTCTTGAACTTAGTGGTTTTATTCACCATCAACACTTGATGTTCCTTTTTGATCTCCACCTCCGCTGATTTCAGCATTGAATATACCTCAGGAATGGTCTTTTCCATCCCCTGCATATTGAAGTTCATCACAAAGCTCTTGTAGCTCGGTGGAAGCGACTGAAGGATTCTGTCAATGACCGCGTCATCCGGGAGATTAACTCCTAGCTGAGACAAGCGGTTGTGTAACCCAGACATTTTGAGTATGTGCTCACTGACAGAACTATTTTCCTCCATTTTACAACTGAAGAACTTGTCGGAGACTTCATATCTCTCGACTCGGGCATGAGCTTGGAAAACCATTTTCAGCTCTTCGAACATCTCATATTCTCCGTGTTTCTCAAAATGCTTTTGGAGCCCCGGTTCTAAGCTGTAAAGCATGCCGCACTGAACGAGGGAGTAATCATCAGCACGTGACTGCCAAGCGTTCATAACGTCTTGGTTCTCTGGGATGGGTGCTTCACCTAGCGGTGCTTCTAGGACATAATCTTTCTTGGCAGCTATGAGGATGATCCTCAGGTTCCGGACCCAGTCCGTATAGTTGCTGCCATCATCTTTCAGCTTGGTTTCTCTAGGAACGCGTTGAAGTTGAGGGCAACGTGGGCCATTTGATCTACAAGACATATTGTAAAGATTTTAGACTAAGTTCATGATAATTAAGTTCATCTAATCAAATTATTCAGTGAACTCCCACTCAGATAGACATCCCTCTAGTCATCTAAGTGAAACATGATCCGAGTCAACTAGGCCGTGTCCGATCATCACGTGAGATGGACTAGTCAACATCGGTGAACATCTCCATGTTGATCGTATCTTCTATACGATTCATGCTCGACCTTTCGGTCTTCGGTGTTCCGAGGCCATGTCTGTACATGCTAGGCTCGTCAAGTCAACCTAAGTGTATTGCGTGTGTTCCGAGGCCATGTCTGTACATACTAGGCTCGTCAACACCCGTTGTATGCGAACGTTAGAATCTATCACACCCGATCATCACGTGGTGCTTCGAAACAACGAACCTTCGCAACGGTGCACAGTTAGGGAGAACACATTTCTTGAAATTTTAGTGAGGGATCATCTTATTTAAGCTACCGTCGTTCTAAGCAAATGAGATGTAAAACATGATAAATATCACATGCAATCAAATAGTGACATGATATGGCCAATATCATTTTGCTCATTTGATCTCCATCTTCGGGGCGCCATGATCATCTTCGTCACCGGCATGACACCATGATCTCCATCATCGTGTCTTCATGAAGTTGTCACGCCAACGATTACTTCTACTTCTATGGCTAACGTGTTTAGCAATAAAGTAAAGTAATTTACATGGCGTTATTCAATGACACGCAGGTCATACAAAAAATAAAGACAACTCCTATGGCTCCTGCCGGTTGTCATACTCATCGACATGCAAGTCGTGATTCCTATTACAAGAACATGATCAATCTCATACATCACATATATCTCATTCATCACATCCTTTTGGCCATATCACATCACAAGGCATATGCTGCAAAAAAAAGTTAGACGTCCTCTAATTGTTGTTGCATGTTTTTACGTGGCTTTATAGGTTTCTAGCAAGAACGTTTCTTACCTACGTAAAACCACAACGTGATATGCCAATTTCTATTTACCCTTCATAAGGACCCTTTTCATCGAATCCGTTCCGACTAAAGTGGGAGAGACAGACACCCGCTAGCCACCTTATGCAACTAGTGCATGTCAGTCGGTGGAACCTATCTCACGTAAGCGTACGTGTAAGGTCGGTCCGGGCCGCTTCATCCCACAATGCCGCCGAAACAAGATAAGACTAGTAGCGGCAAGAAAAATTGACAACATCTACGCCCACAACAAGTTTGTGTTCTACTCGTGCATAGAAACTACGCATAGGCCTGGCTCATGATGCCACTGTTGGGGATCGTAGCAGAAATTTAAAATTTTCTACGCATCACCAAGATCAATCTATGGAGTCATCTAGCAACGAGAGAGAGCAGTGCATCTACATACCCTTGTAGATCGCGAGCGGAAGCGTTCAAGTGAACGGGGTTGATGGAGTCGTACTCGTCGTGATCCAAATCACCGATGACCGAGCGCCGAACGGACGGCACCTCCGCGTTCAACACACGTACGGAGCAGTGACGTCTCCTCCTTCTTGATCCAGCAAGGGGGAAGGAGAGGTTGATGGAGATCCAGCAGCACGACGGCGTGGTGGTGGAAGTAGCGGGGATCCCGGCAGGGCTTCGCCAAGTGCAAGCGGGAGGGAGAGGTGTCACGGGAGGGAGAGGGAGGCGCCATGGGCTAGGGTGCTGCTGCCCTCCCTCCCCCCACTATATATAGACCCCCTGGGGGGGCGCCGGCCCTGGGGATCCCATCTATATGGGGGGGCGGCGGCCAAGGGGGGGAACTTGCCCCCCAAGTCAGGTGGGGCGCCCCCCACCCCCAGGGTTTCCAACCCTATGCGCAGGGGGAGGCCCATGGGGGGCGCACCAGCCCACCAGGGGCTGGTTCCCCTCCCACTTCAGCCCATGGGGCCCTCCGGGATAGGTGGCCCCACCTAGTGGACCCCCGGGACCCTTCCGGTGGTCCCGGTACAATACCGACAACCCCCGAAACTTTCCCGGTGGCCGAAACTGGACTTCCTATATATGATTCTTCACCTCCGGACCATTCCGGAACTCCTCGTGACGTCCGGGATCTCATCCGGGACTCCGAACAACTTTCGGATTTCCGCATACTAATATCTCTACAACCCTAGCGTCACCGAACCTTAAGTGTGTAGACCCTACGGGTTCGGGAGACATGCAGACATGACCGAGACGACTCTCCGGTCAATAACCAACAACGGGATCTGGATACCCATGTTGGCTCCCACATGTTCCACGATGATCTCATCGGATGAACCACGATGTCGAGGATTCAATCAATCCCGTATACAATTCCCTTTGTCAATCGGTACGTTACTTGCCCGAGATTCGATCGTCGGTATCCCAATACCTCGTTCAATCTCGTTACCGGCAAGTCACTTTACTCGTACTGTAATGCATGATCCCGTGACCAAACACTTGGTCACATTGAGCTCATTATGATGATGCATTACCGAGTGGGCCCAGAGATACCTCTCCGTCAAACGGAGTGACAAATCCCAGTCTCGATTCGTGCCAATCCAACAGACACTTTCGGAGATACCCGTAGTGCACCTTTATAGCCACCCAGTTACGTTGTGACGTTTGGCACACCCAAAGCACTCCTACGGTATCCGGGAGTTGCACAATCTCATGGTCTAAGGAAATGATACTTGACAATTGGAAAAGCTCTAGCAAACGAACTACACGATCTTTGTGCTATGCTTAGGATTGGGTCTCGTCCATCACATCATTCTCCTAATGATGTGATCCCGTTATCAATGACATCCAATGTCCATAGTCAGGAAACCATGACTATCTGTTGATCAACGAGCTAGTCAACTAGAGGCTTACTAGGGACACGTTGTGGTCTATGTATTCACACATGTATTACGATTTTCGGATAACACAATTATAGCATGAACAATAGACAATTATCATGAACAAGGAAATATAATAATTACCATTTTATTATTGCCTCTAGGGAATATTTCCAACAAACAAGGGTTAGTAGCATTTGCATTATCAATTAACACCATATGAGGAAAGGTGGCTTTCTCCTTGGTTAGCTTCACTTGGAGTTGATCATGAGACTCCTTGAGACTAGCATGAACACCTTTCAAGGCCTTGTGGGCCTTGTCAAGTATATCAAACTCCTCCTTGAGTCTAGCAAGATCAACCCCGAGTTTGGCCTTCTCGAAATTTAGCGCACGAGATACAACAAGAGCATGATCAAGATCTTTCTTTAATTTAGCATGATCATTGTTGTGTGACTCCTTAAGAGCCAAACGGAGACCACGCTCTTCCTCAAGAGCATTGGAAAGATCCGAAATCTCATCGGCATAGTCACGACTATGCCCCTCCATCTTAGAGATGGTATCTTCATGAGCCTCGATCATGTCATTGGCTTCACCAAGTTGTTCCAAGAGAGCAACGAAGTGCTTCTTGGGTTTACCCTTGAGTTTGCTCATAAAAGACTCAAACTCATTCTCCTCCACATTAGACCCCTCATGTTCATCAATGCAATCCGTCAAAGAGGGATTATTAATGATGGTAGTTTTGATGTTGGGGGTTACCTTGTTGGTGGCTTTAGCCATGAGGCACTTGGTGGTGATGTTCTCATGGGTGAGTCGAAGAGAGAGACCCGTGGAGTTGTTGCAATGGCAACGGAGGCCATGGCAACCGACTCACCATCTT
The DNA here is from genome assembly GCF_002575655.3 of Aegilops tauschii subsp. strangulata. Taxonomy (NCBI): domain Eukaryota; kingdom Viridiplantae; phylum Streptophyta; class Magnoliopsida; order Poales; family Poaceae; genus Aegilops; species Aegilops tauschii. The sequence goes on from NC_053035.3 coordinate 468,515,757, forward strand.
CATCATCCTCATTGTACTCTTCTTGTACCACCAACGCCTTGGGAGGAGTCTTCTTGGTGAAGTTGCTCTTGTTAGAGAAAGACTTGGCCTTGTCCTTTCGGATGAGCTTGCCACCATTGTCTTCCCTTTTCTCATAAGGGCACTCCGCAATAAAATGGCTCACATTGCCACAATTATAGCAAGTCCTCACACGTTGCTTGACCTTCGCGCCACTTGAGTTGTTCTTGTTGAAGTTGGGCCTTGAGCTCTTCTTGCTCCAAAATTGCCTTGAAGCAAGAGCCATGTGTTCATGATAGGCATACTTTGTATTTTCGGGGTTGCTTTCCTCTTGTTCCTCTTCTTCTTCTTCAACACTAACCTTGGCCTTCAATGCAAGGTTGGGCTTCTTTGCCCTTTGAGAGCGTAGCACCGCATTGTCGGGAGTCTTGTCCAAGATACTCATAGCCACAAACTCATCCAACACTTCACTTGAGGACAAGGTGTGGAAGTCCGGCCTTTGACGAATGACGGAGGACATGGCCTTGTGGTAGGGCATCATTGCCTTGAGGAATTTGCGCTTGATACAATTGTGATCCGTGTCCTTGCTCCCATGTTCTCGGAGTGAAACCGCGAGTTTGGTTACTCTCCGATAAAGCTCACGAGGTTCTTCATCTTCTTTCATTGCAAACTCATCGGCTTCATCTTGCACCACTTCATAGTTGGAGCGTTGAATGCTTGCGCTTCCCCAATAGAGGGAAACAACTTGGTGCCAAGCATCTTTGGCCATGGCGTAGGGCCGATGGTGAGGAAGATCTTCGGGTGGAATTGCATCTTGGATGATGAAGAGAGCATTCTCATTGAATTGATTATCCGCGGCTTCTCTAGGGGTGAAGTTTCTTCGGTCATGCGAATAGAAACCTTCTTCAATGATTCTCCAAAGATTAGTGTTCACATGATTTAAATGACGCTTAAAGCGATAAACCCAAGAATCAAAATCCTCATTTTTCACAATCTCAGGGGGAGGACCGGCATGATTCAAATGAGTAGAAGGAATCGGTCCACCATAAACAAGTGGAGGTTCCACATGGGCAAAGATGCCGGTGCCATTCTTACCACTAGAAGAAGGAGCCTTTTCACTAGTAGCTCCCCCCTTGTCGGAGTTAGCATCCGACACCTTGTTAGTGGGATCACCCACTTTCAACGGTGCGGTAGATAGTTTGAGCCCTTCAATGAATTTATTAAACATGCTTTCAACCTCGGTCGTCATGGAGGTTTTCAATGTGTCCAAAGCCACATTGAATTCCTCACGAGAGACCGAGGTTCCCCCATCGCCCGTAGACGAGACCGGATTCACACCGGAGTGCTCCTCCACACCGTCTACGGTGTCAACCATACTCTTCGGACGACAAAGTCCTTAATAAGAGACGAGGCTCTGATACCAATTGAAAGGATAGATATAGTTGACTAGAGGGGGGGGGGGTGAATAGGCAACTAACAATTTTTAGCTTTTCTTTACAAATTAAACTTTGCATCAAAGTAGGTTGTCTAGATATGCAACTAGGTGAGCAACCTATATGATGCAACAACAACAAGCACACAAGCAAGCAAGGGATATAACACAAAAAGCTTGTACAAGTAAAGGGATGAGATAACCAAGAGTGGAGCCGGTGGAGACGAGGATGTGTTACCGAAGTTCCTTCCTTTTGAGGGGAAGTACGTCTCCGTTGGAGCGCTGTGGAGGCACAATGCTCCCCAAGAAGCCACTAGGGCCACCGTATTCTCCTCACACCCTCACACAATGCGAGATGCCGTGATTCCACTATTGGTGCCCTTGGAGGTGGCGACCGAACCTTTACAAACAAGGTTGGGGCAATCTCCACAACTTAATTGGAGGCTCCCAACGACACCACGAAGCTTCACCACAATGGATTATGGCTCCGCGGTGACCTCAACCGTCTAGGGTGCTCAAACACCCAAGAGTAACAAGATCCGCAAGGGATTAGTGGGGGGAATCAAATTTCTCTTGGTGGAATTGTAGATTGGGGCCTTCTCAACCAATCCCTAGTAAATCAACAAGTTTGATTGGCTAGGGAGAGAAATCGCGCGGAAATGGAGCTTGGAGCAACAATGGAGCTTAGGGTTGGAAGAGGTGGTCAACTAAAGGAAGAAGACACCCCTTATATAGTGGAGAGACAAATCCAACCGTTATCCACTTAACCAGGCCGCGACCTGCGGTACTATCGCCCCAGACAAGCGGTACTACCGCAAGGGCTCACGGTACTATCGCGGCGGACCGCGGTACTACCGCTGCTACGGCAGGAGCTAGCCCAAGCCTGAAGCGCAAAGGCTGAGGGCGGTACTGCCGCTGGCGCGGTACTATCGCTCCCCCTTGCGGTACTACCGCAAGGCAGGATTGGACTTAGCCTGGGAAGGGCGCGGATGAATAAAAATACATCTGTGCCAACTTCCGCTGAAAATCAAACAATGCAAAAATCCGACACGGTACTACCGCAGTATTGGACTTAGGAGCGGTTGGGCACCTACAGTACTACCGCAAGGGCGTGCGGTACTACCGGAGGGGCCTGCGGTACTACCGCTCCGAAGAGCAGTACTACCGCATGCCCCAGAACAGCAACACTAGGAATCCTTCTCTTTGCATATATATGAAGGGAAAACGGAGGATGCTCCAAAGCGCAAAGGGAAAGGCGGTGCAGAGGGAGAAAACGTGTACGTGATGATTCCACCCGAACCTTTCCAAAGCGGACCCCCTCTTAATAGTAAAGCTTTCCTATGACTCAGATCCACCGAAAAGAAACGTAGAAAAACACCGTCTTCAATAGTCTTCGAGGGGCACCAAACCGTCTTGTGCCTAGTGACGAAACGTCTGAAATACTCAAGGCACACGATTAGTCCGCAAAAGCATTGTCATCAATCACCAAAACACCTTAGGGATAAATATGCCCTTACAAGGCGGCCACAAGAGGGACGTGGGGACGAGGCGGTGTCGATGGTGCGGCGGCGGCCACGGCTCCATGGATAACGTGGCTGCCCTGCCGCTTCTGTTTCCCGCCGGTGGTTGACGGAAGTTGCGCGGTGGCGGGCACCGCCTCGTGCCCATGCGGCTGTGGCGGCGATGGGAGGACGAATAGGCCCCGATTAGGCCGCTCGCGATTGGAAAACACGGGTCGGTGCCTACAACAGCTCCATGGTGGCGATTGGGGGCGGCGCGGAGGCGAGATGATGTGTGTGCAGATGGAATTGCGATGGCAGCGACGCAGGAGGGCGGCACGGAAGAGGGATAGTTTCCCTCCCGCCAAATCACGGGTAGGATAGGGCGAGCGGAAAATGGAGGAGGGAAAATGCAAGATTTGGCGGGCGGAGGGCGTTTTTTACAGCTCACCCTAGAACATTTTGCGGTCCAGCCGGATATAGTACAGTACATGTTCGGGCTATTTTTCCGGTCCGGTACCGTATACGTGGTTATTTGTAGGCCGGATAGATATAGCGGCTCTCCTAGAGATGAGCATCTCTAGCAGGTGCGCTATCCCGCCGCCGACCCATATATTTGCGGGCGGGATAGCGTATCCGGCCTTTTTCAAGCCAGAATAGGTCCACCAAATTTGCAGTGCCCCGTAAACGTTATACAGGCGGCCCGCAAACCGACCCCTCTAGCTGCTATATGTATGGGGAAGGCAACAATCTAGGGTTCCCGTCTCGCATCTATATCCGCCACGTTCCTTCCCCTCTGCCGCTTTCCTCTTCTTTTCCACCACAGTTTTCGCGTAGCTCCGGCGAGCCATGTCGGGAGAAGGCCGCGGAGGAGGTGCGTGGCCGGCAGCTCCAGCGGCCACGTTGTCGAGCCGTGGTGCTGCTAGCAGGCTCGCAACCGCGGCGCCCTCTCGCGCAGCGGCGGGAGCCGCGGTTGGCGCCGCTTCGACGAGCTGTACGGCGTGCTCTGGTCGGCAACGAAGGCTCTGCGCAATGCGGAGGTCGCGCGATTTGACGCGAAGGAGGCGCTGGACGCTGTGAAGAGGGCGCCGCCACAAGTTTCGAGGCGGCACACGCAGAGTACGAGGTTGCCTACACCATCTACAAGTCCGCCTGCGAGTACCACCTCGACATGAAGCCGTGAGCAGCCGCCGCCCTCCGCCGTTTAGGATTTAGTTTGTTTATGTGTGTGATGAACTCCGGCGAGGTCTGGACTATCTAAATGCAGAGGGAACATGTTTTACCTTAAATTTAATTTGTAAGTCCATTTACGGTATCTGTTCTTGCCGGGCAAAAAGTGCCTATCAAAATCGATTTAGGATGAACCATAAATCAATTTTGCGGGTCGAAATTATAGCAGCTCTGCTAGAGATGTTCCTAAACCAAGTTCTTTTACACCAAAAAGAAAACGTCTATCTTGAATAGTTTTTCCTACAACATGCGAGGTATACTGGATTTGAGTTCGCACGGGCGGTCTCCTCAAACAAATGGTTTCACGTGCGCCGGCCTTCCTTCGCGTTCTGCCCACCACACAAACCAATTATTTGCAAAGGCTAAAGTATAGTGTTCCTCGCTGCTTTTGGTGCCTTTAGCTGATTAAAGCAAAGCTCAATTACTCTACTTTATTCGGCTGCGTGCATATATATTGATGCCCTCCACACAATGATGAAAGCCCTCTTAGAGCATCTACAACCGCATACGACAAATATGACCCCTCAAATGCTCGCGGACGCGCCCGAACATCTCATACTAGATTCTTAAATTCATACAAAAGCATACAAACTAAATAACCTACGTACTATGTACACGATCTAGCTACTCCTCGTGGGAGATGTCGACAATCTCCGTGCCCGGCTCCACGTACATGGGCGGGAGCTACAACTCCGGCTCTCCGCTCCGGCCTCCTCTATCTTCACTCGAGTTCGATGAAGAGCACGTCGGACGCCACCTGCTCCTGCCTGAGGAACTGCAGGTTGGCCTCCACATAGGCCTCATCCTGGATGGACTCCAGGATGGCCTGCTGCTCCGCCATTGCTGCGGCTTGGGCGACGGCGAACTCCGCCTCCGCCATGTTGAACCCTGGAGCAGGCTGCTCCGCCTCCTCCTTCTGATCCGCTACCTCCATCGGTTCTGGTAGCTCCTCTCCTCCCTCCTCCTCCTCCTTCGACTGTTACTCCTCCTCCTCCTCCAACTCCGGCGAGTCCGGAGGCAGCCTGGCAGCGATGCGGGCGGCGCGCCTTGCCTGGATCTACTCCGCGATATGCTTCCGGTGCTCCAGCGTCAGCATAGCGTACTTCGTGATCTTGCGCCGGACCATGACGATGTCGGAGAGCGTGGGAGAACGGGGAAGAGGAGGTGGACGGGCTCGAGTGGCGGCGCAGAGGAGGAGGTGGATGGGCTAGGGTTGGGGACGCCGGCCGGCTTAAATAGCCGGATTTGGTCTCGGGCGGCGAGCCGAAGCGGTGCCACGCGGCGTTCACACCGCGGCGACGGAGAGGCGTCCGTCGGACCGCCGGGTTTCCGGGCGATTCCACGTGGGACCCACCGCTAGTCCTACGCGGCGGGCGCACCCGGGCGCCCCCGTATCCGCCCCATATTTGGGCCGGATATGAGGGGTGCCGGTCAGCCCGGGCGTTTCAGGCCCGTTCGGGTCAGATTTTCGTGACCGGTTAGTGGCCGGGCGGGCCGCCCAGGCGTTTGGCCGGTTTGAGGCGCCCGGCTGTAGATGCTCTTAGGGCATGAACTATGGTGGCAAATGGAGCCTCATCAATGAAAATAGAGACTTTAGTACATATGCATCTCTACTCTTCACTTCAACTTTTTAAGCTGTTTACATCGGACCACATTTTTTCTCGTCAAGCATCCGTCTCTTGCGGAAGATTCCGCTTCCCTATCCAAAACTACTTTTTCTGACATATAAAAACGAAAAGAGGTCAGCGTTGGGGAGAAGGAAGTTGAATGCCATTCCGCTTCCCTATCCAAAACTACTTTTTCTGACATATAAAAACGAACAGAGGTCAGCATTGGGGAGAAGGAAGTTGAATGCCATGTGGGTAAAGTAGATGCCTTGCCTAATTGCAATTCTCCTTTTTTGTGGGGTTCTTTGTACCTAGATCTGGGAGCTTGCTTGAAAAAGAAAAGGAAGTAGATGCCTTACCTGGCCGGTAGAAAAAGGAGATCCAAATCTTGTCTCCTCACTGCTTTTGGTAAATGTAGCTTATTATAAGTGCATTACCTGACCTGCGAGGAGTGAAGCTCCATGATTATTATAGGTTGACGACCAGTGTATATATATAGGCGCCATAGATAGATAGCTACCATCTCTGCTCTCAACTCCCAAGTCCCAACTTCTCTCTGAATAAGAAAAAAAACTTCCAAGTCCCAACCACTTCATCTCGGCAAGGTGAACCGAAGCGCAGATGGAGGCGGCCGTCGGCGCGACCAGCTCGCTCCTCGGCAAGGTGCTCATGAAGCTGTCCGAGGACCTGGTGGCCGCGTATGTCGACAGCCTCGAGCTCGGCCACAACTCCGACCAGATCCAAGCCAAGCTGCTTCACACACAAGGGCTGCTGCAACTGGCCGAGGGGAGGGACGCGGGCAACGTCCCTGCCCTGCCGGCCTTGTTGGAGAAGCTGAGCAAGAAGGCCGACGAGGCAGAGGACTTGCTGGATGAGCTCCACTACTTCAAGATCCAGGACCAGCTCGACGGCACCAACTATGCTGCGCCGGATCTCGGCGATGGCCTCCGCGGCGATGCTCGCCATGCTCGTCATGCTGTTCGCCACATCATCGGTAACTGCATTTCATGCTTTTGTTGCTCTCGCACACAAGATGATGGTTCTGCTCCTACTGCTGTTGCCAATAGCTCACACCAGCATGCAACCAACTCTGCTACTGCTAGTGCTGATGATGGTGGCCATGTCGATAAGTTACATTTCGACAGAGTGGCCATGTCCAGCAAAATCAAGTCTGTGATAGAGGAAATACACTCCCTATGTGACCCCGTCTCTGATTTGCTCAATAAAATTCCAAGCAGCAGCACAGTTGTCACCCTAAAACGGCCTCACATAGGGTCCACAATTATACAGGATACACTGCACGGGAGGAGAGACATTTTTGAGAAAACTGTCAATGATATCACAAGTGGCACACATCACGGTCAAACTGTTTCTGTTCTTCCTATAGTCGGCCCGGGGGGTATTGGAAAGACAACTTTCACCCAGCACCTCTATAATGATAGTAGGACTGAAGAACACTTCACTGTTATGGTTTGGGTGTGTGTATCGACTGACTTTGATGTGTTGAAGCTCACCCAACAGATCCATAACTGCATACCTGCAACTGAAAACGAAACCGCAATTGAAACAACCAATCTGGACCGGCTTCAGAAATCCATTGCACAAAGACTTAAGTCCAAAAGGTTCTTAATTGTCTTGGATGATATATGGAAATGCGATAGTGAGGATGAGTGGAAAATCTTGCTAGCTCCATTCACAAAAGGGGAGGCCAAAGGCAGCATGATACTTGTCACAACTCGATTCCCAAAACTAGCAAGAATGATGAAAACAGTTGATCCAGTTGAACTGCAAGGCTTGGAGTCTAATGACTTCTTCACATTCTTTGAATCATGTATATTTGGTGAACATAAGCCTAGGGATTATGAAGATGAGTTAGATGGCATTGCAAGAGAAATTGCAAGCAAGTTAAAGGGCTCCCCACTAGCAGCCAAGACAGTTGGTCGACTATTGAAGAAAAATCTTTCCCGGGAACATTGGAATGGGGTTCTTCACAATCATGAGTGGCGAAACCAGAAAAATGATAACGATATTATACCATCTTTGAAAATTAGCTACAATTACCTCCCTTTCCATCTGAAAAAATGCTTCTCATACTGCGCCCTTTATCCTGAAGATTATAGGTTTAGCGATTCAGAAATTAATCGTTTTTGGATTGCAATAGGCATCATAGACTCTAGCCACCCAAGCGATAAGAATTACATGGAAGGTCTAGTGGAAAATGGTTTTCTCATGAAGGGGGTTTCTAAATCTGGTCTTGTTGGTGAATACTATGTAATGCATGATTTAATGCATGAGCTATCTCAAAGTGTCTCTGCACAAGAATGCCTCAATATAAGTGATCTAGATTTTAGAGCTGAAGCCATCCCACAATCTATTCGGCACCTATCCATCACCATAGAGAATAGATATGATGAAAAATTGAGGGAAGAAATGGGTAAACTAAAAGGAAGGATAGACATTGTAAATCTACGGACGTTGATGATTTTTAGGGAATATGAAGAAAGAATTGTTGAGATCTTAAAAGATACGTTTAAACAAACAAAAGGCCTGCGCATCCTATTTATAGCAATGGAGTCCCTTGAATCTCTGCCACAAAGCTTTTCAAAACTTATCCACCTTCAGTACCTCCAAATTAGATCACCCTATGGCAGAGAAATGACTTTACCTAGCACACTATCCAGATTTTATCACTTGAAATTCTTGGACCTAAGTAGTTGGTATGGTAGTTCTAATTTGCCTAGAGACATTAGCCGCCTTGTGAATTTACGCGATTTCCTCGCTAAGAAAGAACTCCACTCCAATGTTCCCGAGGTTGGAAAGATAAAGTATCTGCATGAGCTAAAAGAATTCCATGTTAAGAAAGAAAGTGTTGGATTTGATTTAACAGAGTTGGGGGAATTGAGAAAGCTTGGGGGAACACTCAGTATACATAATCTTGAAAATGTGGCAACCAAGGAAGAAGCTAGTGATGCCAAATTGATGTTGAAAAGGGATTTGAAAGAGTTGACATTAGTATGGGGCAGAGAGCAACCGACTGATGTACATGCTGATATTCTTGATGCTCTTCAACCACACTCTAACCTTACAGCACTTGGCATTATAAATCATGGTGGCACCACTTGTCCTGGTTGGCTGTGTCCTGTGATAAGGGTAAACAATTTAGAGACTCTCCATTTACACGGCGTGTCTTGGGGAACTCTTCCACCTTTTGGGCAGCTACCATTTCTCAGGGAACTCAGCTTGAAGAGCATTACTGGGCTGCGTCAGTTTGGTCCTGACTATGGTGGTGTTACAGGCAAATGTCTTTTGCAGTTGAAGAAAGTTGTGTTTCATGACTTGTCAGATCTTGTCAAGTGGGTTGTGGAACCTAATTGTCATATGTTTCCAGGCCTTGAAAGCATTGATTGCAGCAATTGTCCCAATCTATGTGTGATGCCCTTCTCGGAGTGCTCTTGTACCAATTTGTGCAGGCTTCACATTGATGGTTGCCCCAAGTTGTGTCTGGCCCCCATGCCTCACACCTCCACACTAACAGATTTTATTGTTAAAAAAGGTTCAGAAAGGTTGTCTTACAATGGAAAAAAATGGTTGTTAGTGAGTATACTGGTGCTCTGGCCTTCCACAATCTGGGTGAAGTAGAGGATATGAGTATTGGAGATGTATCTCACATTTCATGGGCAGACCTCGAAAAGCTTAAATCCTTAAGAAAACTAGCTGTCGGAAGATGCGACAGCATGTTCTGCGGAGAACTGGATGGCAGTATTGTCTTCCACAACATGGATAAAGTTGAGAGTCTCAGTGTAGATGTATCTCATCTTACTGGAAAATTGCTATCAAAAGTGTTCAATAGTTGCCCAGCTCTTGTAAAATTGGAGATAAGTTCTTCATCTGAAGATTCTAAAGACGATGAGGATCGAGTACTACAGTTCCCATCATCCAGCTCACTGCAGACACTTCGCTTCTCAAGGTTGAAGGACCTGGTTCTTGTGCCTGCGGAGGATGGAGGAGGAATCCAGGACATCACGTCGCTCCAATCATTAGAAATATCTTATTGCGCCAAGTTGCTCTCTCGGTGGCCCATGGGAGAAGCAGGAGGAGCTCCGATGACCAACCCTTTCCCTGCTTCCCTCAGGATACTTGATATTTGGGGACAGTCAGGCATGCGGTCAATGGCTCTGCTCTCAAACCTCTCGTCTCTCACGCATCTAAGGCTAGAAAACTGCGAGAATTTAACACTGGATGGGTTCAATCCTCTCATCATGGTCAACCTCAAGGAATTGGAGGTCCGGAACTGGAGCGGCAACTCTCTAGCAGCGGATCTGCTCTCAGAGGTAGCAAGGTCCAAATTAATGGATGCGGGTTCCTTCCAATTGGAGACACTGGAGGTGGATAGCATCTCGGCAGCGCTGGTTGCTCCCATTTGCAACCACCTCTCTGCTACCCTCCACAAATTGCAATTCTATGATGATAACCGGGCAAAAGGTTTCACGGAAGAGCAAGAGAATGCGCTTCAGCTCCTCACCTCCCTCCAGACACTAGGATTTTTTGATTGCACGGTTCTGCAGTCCCTCCCTCAAGGATTACAATGCCTTTCTTCTCTCAAAGAATTACATGTCGGTAGTTGTCCTGAATTCCAATGCCTGCCAGTGCCAGAGGAGAGCTTCCCCACTTCGCTGCAAGTTCTAATTCTAGGGTTTGACAGTTTCGAGCAAAGAGAGCAAGCTGAGAAATGGAAAGAAGCATATCCATATTTACGAGTACTTTGTTATGAGCCTTGTTAGCCCAAGGTAACACTTGTCGCCTCCCTCTTCTTATTTCTCTAAAGTGAGGCTTCCCCCTATTCGTGCTTTATCTTAACTTCTAGTAGTACATTCTGACAGGCTAGCAGGCTCCACTTTGTTTGCAATATGTACATAGCTTCTGAAATCTGACAGGCTGCCAGGCACACGCCAATCTGCCAGTAAGTAACGGAAAACCAACTTCTGCTCATCGATTTATATGATTTCATTCACATCCCGTTCATGACTTCTGTATCTACACATACAGCTGCCCTATAATCAATTCTTATGCAGCTCCCCTTTTTCTAACCAGAACTATTAAATTTCTTATGCAGGAGGTGTGGTAGGTTTTGTCCCACACTTGCCTTTGTTCTGCTTTCATCTGCCAGCTGCATGGTAAATCTATTTTTATTTAACAGAATTTCAACAGGTAATAAGCAACTTGCACGTCTGAATTTGCAACCTAGTTGCTCATGTACCAAAAATTTAATGCGATGCATTCTGCAATCTTCTTTCAGGACAGGAAGCAGACTCCTGAATAATGGGACATGAAACACGAGACATCACATATCGATTCTGCAAATTTGCCTCCAGTTCTGCTTTTATGGAATTATTAATCCTTTGTGTGCTTGCCAATTTCGAGGGAAAAGTAAGTATCAAGTAGCAGCTATCTTCTCACGACCCTTCTACAACTCCCTGCATGCTGAGGCACCTATCTTTTGCTGTCAGGTGTCAACAAAATGAAGAAAATCCACAATTTTTCTTTTTGAAGTAAATGGCAATGTGAAGTGAAGGTGTTTCAGATGATCCGGTCTTATTTCTCCGGTCCCTGTGAACGATCAACTATCTGAGCATTCTGGAGCTTAGAATGTCATCATGTTCAATGGGCCGCTGGTAGTTTGCCACAATAATTTGCAGCAATCGCTGGTACGCAATTGTCCAGTGTTTCTGTATTTGCACATACAGCCACCCTATAATTCTTATGCGAGTTCCCTTTTTCTACAGAATGTATAAATGTTGAGCAATTTTAAGATGCTCCTAAACCATTCGGGACTGGTCATTCCTTTTGATCCAACAGTTTAGATTGATCGTGGTGATCTACTATCTCCTAGGAGGTAATAAGGCACCCATAACTCTTAAATAGGTATCATTGCCTTTTATATTCGAATATTTTTTTTGAATGTTAGCAGGATCACTGCTAAATTCATCGAATAGATAGAAGGTTGGTCCAGTTTATGAGGAAAACCGGACCCAAAAACCATACAAGTGATGCCAATCGGCTTACAACGCACAACCACATGCACAACAACAAGGGCACGCCTTGCCTAACCCCTGCCAAGATGGCGAGAGGTCAGGACATAGAGCCACAAGACCGCTTCACAACCGAAGCAAACAACTCGAAGCACAACCCAAACTCAAGCCAAGCACGTGTCAACGTACAGCCCACCCTTACGCCGAGAGGAGAGTGGCGAATGGACAGCAGGACCTGACTGGACCTGAGGAGAGCGTCGTCGAAGAGATGCCGCATCAGTCTACATTGCGCCCTAGGGGCCCACGCTCCAAGTGGAGGCCAACCCTAGCAGCAAGCACTGTCGTAGGGCTCGAGCAACCCGAACAGCGCCTCCAAGGAGGTAACGACGCCATAGCGCCGCCACTGCCTGAACCAGTAAGCTGGATCTGGGGTTTCCCCCGTTGCACGGTAGGGGGGTGATAAGGGCCTAAACGACGCCTTCAAGAAGGTGACGGCGCCCGGAAGCGTCGCCGTCGTCCGCAACAGCACGGGATTTCTCCCAGCCCAACATCATCCCCACAGTCCACACACAGGCCATTGAGAGCCAGCAGCGAGAGCACACCACCGACGAGAGGCCATTCCATGCCGCCGACAGGGGGACGATGGCCACCTCAAGCAACACCCAGGACAGACCGACGTGCTGCCAATCCTACTTCCGCTTCCCCGCATTGGACGGGAGGATGCAACGCCCATCGACGGCGCCATTCGTCACCCGCCGGCCACCATTCCCTCACGTCATCACCTGCCACAGCATGCCGTGCCGGCCTAACAACCGGAGGATGCAACGGCCACCAGACGGTGGCGCCATTCCTCTCCCCACCAACCACCACCACCTCGAAACCTCTGCTCCCTCGAGGCAGCAGCACCACCACCTGCGCCGAGCGTGCCCTGCCGAGCAGCGGCAAAGCTCGGTCGGCATCCTGGACGAGCGGGCCCGCTGAGCCCAGGTCGGGCCCAATCAGGCCCAGATGCGCCGCCTCGTGCCCAGATCCAGGTGCCGCAGCCCCTCCGCCTAGCCCTGCTCTTCCATGCCGACGACGCCCCACCGCTCCTAGGGTCCCGCCGCCAGGCGCAGCTCCATTCCGCGCGACCGGCGACCGAGACGAGCGTCCCTGCCCCGCAGGCCCGCCCTCAGCCCTCCGTCTTTGACGGGCAGGGCGCCGCCACCGCAGCCGAGGTTGGCGGCGGCAGCGGCCGGAGATCTCTAGCACTGGGGTGCTTTTTGGCTGGGGTTTGGGGAGCCTCCGGAGCCGCCCGAGCGGGGGCGACCCGGGAGGAGAATTTATATTCGAATATTAGTTGACAATATGGAAGCATATTGCTATGTATTCCTGCCATAATTATTAGTAACCTTCGTGTTACACAAAAATTGCAGGTTCTGTTCTTTGCTTTCTTGGAGCATTGGACAATTCGCTTGTGCACTCATTGGCCAAGTATTCCTAGTGATTGGATAGCATTTGTTTTAAGAGATTAACAATTTGGGTGGATGAGCATCACCGAAACTATAGTGAAGCTTCATTGCCTCCATTCCATCCTCTGTCTTGTTACTTTATATGGTCAAGGTAGCAGACCTCCCTTATTGTTGTTGGTTTAAGGCAACGATGTTTGTTTAGCCTTGTCTGAACCGCTTAATGCTAAGACACATTTCATACAATATCAGTGTGTGATGATTCTCTGTTCATGGACTTAATCAGTGTGCGCTACCATCAGGTTTATGTTCTGGCAAAGTACTGATCCTGTGGTTACCAACTGCCATCTGGTGTGGATTGCATATAAGCTGAGGTTGCACTGGCATCCTTCAGTGTTCTAGGTAATGATTAAGCATCTATATTTGCTCGTGAGTTTTCTTCCCTTGTACATTTTTCTGACCTTAAGTTCAATACTCCCTCCAGAACAAGTACAACCAACGGTGAATTTCGCAGTTGGCATTCAGGACATAGCTCCTCTATCCGAATAATAACAGTAAATGAAACATTCGTCCTGATATTCTGAGTGAGCCAAGCCTCGGAGTCCTGAAGTGACCATTTAAAAGGTTAGTAGGCCAATCTTCCTTTTCTGTTTGTTCTTTACTGATAAAGCTAAAAAGTGGTAAAATATCTCCACTTGTGTCCTGAAAGTCCTGAGTTCAAATCAGCCTCTTTGCAGGGAAAAAAAAAGCAAGGGAAAGGCGTCTAGAAATCCCCTTCCCTGGAACCACAATGTGTGGGAGCTTTCGGCAGTGGGCACACCCTTACCGATGCTTAGAAGCGAGGATGTGTCATCCGTCAGAAGTGGTAAGCACATGTTTACAGAGCTCACATTACATGTGGCGTGATCGTTCAGGCGTTTGACACTAACTCGTTTTGGTGTGATCGTCCAGGTGTTCCTCTCAATTTGCTCCCAGTTGACGAGAACCCATACCCCAAGGATGTTTTCAAGTCCTAGCACCAAGATGGGGTCTGATGGAAATGGACCGCCAACGGTTGCTACTCCGCGTCGAGCCCCCACTTCATTCAGTTTGTTGGCAGAACTAAGCCCTGTCTTCCTTGAGCTGATCTGGCATGTCACAACAAATGCGCATGATTTAAGCTTTCGAGTCAAAACTTATGCAATTTCCATGCAAGCGGCCCAAGAGTTACTTACTGCCAAGACTCCGCAAGTTTGCTCCATTCACAGCTTGTTTCTCACGAATTAATCCTCTGTTTTTTAGTTTTCCCAAGCCTATGTGCCTCTAGTAGAAGTATCCCCACATCTTCGTTGTGAAAGGGAATGAGAATTCTGAATTTGAGTTTGTAGGCAGTCGGTGGGATTGTGTGTTTGGGTGCTCTGGTGCAAGCAAGAGATTCCGTCGAGTGTTAGCCGTTGTGTGGATCGAAGGGGCTTGTCCTTGATCCATATAGGATTCATTTTGGTTACATTTTGTGATTCTAACAAAATTCCACAAGTACCATGGGTTGGGTTGCCTTGTTGCACACCAAGCTAGTTATCTGCAGGCTGCAGCAGTAAATCTGAGAGTGGTTCATGCTGCTATGTGCTACTTGAGAGAAATTAGTTGTTGCTGCCTCGGTCGCAATGGTGCCCGACATCAGGGCTAAACTCTTAGCCGTCTTCGGATGCACCGCCGATGTAGAAGGCCTGACATATGCGATGTTGGTTTGTGGATGGGGGCCGTCGGAGAGGAAGGCTGGATGGCGCGGCGGGAAGACAGTGGTGATCGTGCCCTATGCCCATGACATGGCGGTCGCGGTGCTGTGGCGTCCATTCCCATTTTTTCATCTTCTCTACTTTGCTTGGCACTGCGTTTTGTTTCACTTTGAGAAGGGGGACACCAACAAGAAGCAATTCTCACAGGAACATCACTCAACTCAACTCTCATTACTTCCATCATATCCGTAGCACAATTAACAGTTTATAACAGGCACACACACACACACACACACACACACATACACACACTTTGCCACGACTCGCAACTGAACTAGACTTTGTGAGTCCATTTGCCATTTCCCCTGAAACCAAACCCCGTACGCACGCACCGGCACTATCACCATCACGACCTCCTGAAATCAACCACGATGTATATATTGATGAACCCTAGTGGAAGTGCGCTCTCTTGCTCTTGACGGGGCCTCTGGGGATCTTGTCCAGCACGTTGGCGTCCACCTTCCTGTAGAACTTCTGGAGGTCCTCGCCGCCCTTGGCCACCAGGTGGTCCACCTCCGTCCCGTACCTCTCGTAAAGCGCCGGCAACGTCAGAGCACACAAGAATCCTGCACCCCAACGAACAACAAATCACAAAAAATCCTTAGTTCGTCGATCATCATGTCTGCTTTTTTTTTGTTTGTTAATTTTTTGGTGATGTATCCTTACCAACGTAGACCAGAGTCGTGAAGCTGCAGTTGTCCCCGATCACCGCCACCACCCACAGAGATCCAATCACCTTGCATGGAGGAAAAGAACATATAGCCATATAGGAGACGGTCAGCTACTTGGCTAAGCCGAAGGAAATAGCCGGGCACTGTCAGATGATGCATGGGGCACGTGCAAACAAGGGAGAAGAGACTGTGGTACCGAGAGGAACTTCTTGAGGTCCTTGCCGCAGGCGATGTCGTAGAGCACCGCCACGGAGCGCTCCAGCTTGCGGTGCACCGCCATGGCCGCCTCCCTGAAGGCGTGCTCCGACACGATCACCTCCGGGACGCGCGGCGGTGCCCTGCCCAAGAGCGGCGCCGTGACGGACCAGAGGAAGAGCAGGAGCATCCCGAGCAGCGCGGCGTGGCAGAGCAGCGTCACGAAGTTGTACTCGGCCACGTCGAACAGGAACCACACCGCCGTCGCCCCCGCCAGCATGCCCGCCGACAGGTTCCGGTCCCGCCACAGCAGCACGTCCGCCACTGCCAACAGTTCAGAGACCACACGGCATTCAGTCAGTAGGTGACAGTGCGTGCGGTGCGGTTCTCAGAGGAGAAAAAATGTTAATGCTCGATGGAGCGCCTCACCTTTCCGGCCGCCGAGGAACCGGTGCACCGGCCGCTGCCGGCGGAAGACGCTGACGTTGGGCGCCCGGCGGCCTTCGTCGTCGGACTCGGAGTCGCTCCGGACGTGAGGAACCGTGGCTCTCGGAGTCGTCGCCATCGCTGCCGCTCTCGTGGTGGTGTTCTGAAGTTCTGATCTGGTGAGCGCTGGGCATGCAGGTCACAAAAGTTTCTCGACTTATAAGCGCTTCGTTCATGCCGGAAAGAGCATGGGAGGTCGATCAGTCCGGGAAGGAAGGGATAGCTTTGTGCCGGGGGGGGTGGAGGGATGCCGGGGCAAGAGGCTTGCTTCAGGCGGAGGTTTGCCGGGGGCCGGGGAGATGCCCTTGCCAGAGCCTCCAAGACTCGGGAGCCAGCCAACTCTCTCACAGTAAAAGATTTGTGCATGCTTTTTAAAACAGTGTCTTGCGTTTGCATCTTGTTGGCTCCTACGTGCGTCTGTGAGTGCAGCTCCGTCAAAGCATTTCTACTTTGCTTGGACGAAGGGTGTCCCCCCTGCATTGCCTGTGCCTCGAGCATTTCTACCAACGGCATTGGGTTCAGAGTTCAGACTGTTGGTAAAAAGCTTTGTTCTTCAGTTATAATTAACCACCGGGAGGCTTATCCACGGCATGTACGATGCCAAATTCACCAGGCATTAAAATAATGCAACACCGCCCCTCTACCTGATAACTAGCTGAAATGCCCGTGCATTGCCACGGTTATTAATTTAGATAAACATATCAATACTTCAAAAAAAAAAAGTAATGGTCTTAGGCTTTGAAATATGTTTCCAACCAGTAAGAATAATTTGTTATACTTAGTTTTCTGCACCTTCGCCTTCATCATGTTCCATTTCGTTTGACGCGCTTTTGTAGGAATTTTCCTCTTTCATCTCAAATTAAAACCCTACATTTTCTGCTTCTTTTCCTTGCGTAAAAACTATTTGTGAAATTGTTTTAAGACAAACATGAAAATAGCAAAAAAGAGAGGGAGAGACAGAAAGAGCAGCCCAACCTAACAGGCGTAACCCACTCATACGTCTTCATTGTATCTACTTTTCAAAAATACTTTGGCCCTTGTTTTGAAATCTAATTTGTATAATTTGAATGAAACTAACCCAGACTGATGCTTTTTTCAGCAGAACTATCATGGTGTTGTTTTTGTGCAGAAATAAAAGTTCTCGGAATCGGACAAAACTTTACGGACATTTTTAATTGAATAAATAAAATAAATAATTGGAACGAAGATCCATCGGAGGGGGGCCACCAGCTGCTCACAGGGCAACAGGGCGCGCCTACCCCCCAGTGCGCGCCCTGATACCTTATGGGTCCCATAGGAGACCGTCTGACATAATTCCAAGCTTATAAATTCAGGTTTTCCGAGAAAAAATAGAGAAAAAAATTCATCGCGTTTTACGATACAGAGCCACCACCTCATGTTCTTCATCGGGAGGGCTATTCTGGAGTCCATTCGGGGCTCTGAAGAGGGGGATTCTTTCCCGTATTCACCATCAACTCTTCTTCATCAACAATTTCATGATGCTCACCACTAGGAGTGAGTAATTTCTTCATTGGTTTGTTGGACGGTGATGGAGTTGGATCAGATTTATCATGCAGTCGAGTCAATTTGTTAGGGCCTGATCACTAGTATCCACTATGTTCTGGGATTGATATTTCTATGACTTTGTTATGCTTAATGCTTGTCACTAGGGCTTGAGTGGCATGATTTCAGATTTAAACCCTCTATGTTTTCATGAATATATTTGAATTCTTGATCCTATCTACTAGTTGTATGCACTTGTTATTATTCTGATCCGTAGACCCTAAGGTGACAATAATTGGATACTCTTCAGGGAGGACTGTACTTCGAGGAGTTCATGTATTCACAATATGTTAATGTTTTGTTCCGGTTCTCTATGAAAAGATATCTTAATATCCCTTAGATTTTCTTATGGACCTCGCTGCCACGGGAGGGTAGGATAAAAGATGTCATGCAAGTTCTTTTTATAAGCATGTATGATTATATATGGAATACATGGCCACATTGAATTGATAAATTGGAGCTATTATGTATCACTCTAGGTTGTGACTGTCACATGATGAATGTCATCCAACACAAATATCCATTGCTGATCTAATGCCTACATTTTGCTCATATTGATCTTTGCTAAGTTACTGCTCTTGTTGCTTGATACGTCTCCGTCGTATCTATAATTTTTTATTGTTCCATGCCAATATTCTACAACTTTTATATACTTTTGGCAACTTTTTATACTATTTTGGGACTAACATATTGATCCAGTGCCTAGTGCCAGTTCCTGTTTGTTGCATGTTTTTTGTTTCGTAGAAAATCCATATCAAACGGAGTCCAAACGGGATAAAAACTGACGGAGATTTTTTTTGGAATATATGTGATTTTTAGGAAGAAGAATCAACGCGAGACGATGCCCGAGGGGGCCACGAGGCAGGGGGGCGTGCCCCAGGGGGTGGGTGCGCCCCTGACCCTCGTGGCCACCCGTAAGGCGGTTGGTGCCCTTCTTTTGTCGCAAGAAAGCCAATATCCGGATAAAAATCGTGTTCAAATTTCAGCCCAATCGGAGTTACGGATCTACGGGAATATAAGAAACGGTGAAAAGCCAGAATCTGGAACGCAGAAACAGAGAGAGGCAGAGAGACATATCGCATCTCGGAGGGGCTCTCGCCCCTCCCATGCCATGGAAGCCAAGGACCAGAGGGGAAACCCTTCTCCCATCTAGGGAGAAGGTTGAGGAAGAAGAAGAAGAAGAAGAAGGGGGGCCCTCTCCCCCTCTCTTCCGGTGGCGCCGGGACACCGCCGGGGCCATCATCGTCACCGCAATCTGCACCAACACCTCCATCATCTTCACCAACATCTTCATCACCTTCCCCCATCTATCTACAGCTGTCCACTCTCCCGCAACCCGCTGTACCCTCTACTTGAACATGGTGCTTTATGCTTCATATTATTATCCAATGATGTGTTGCCATCCTATGATGTCTGAGTAGATTTTCGTTGTCCTATCGGTAATTGGTGAATTGCTATGATTGGTTTAATTTGCTTGTGGTTATGTTGCTGCCCTTTGGTGCCCATCTTATGAGCGCGCGCGTGGATCACACCATAGGGTTAGTTGTATGTTAATAGGACTATGTATTGGAGGACAAGAGTGACAGAAGCTTCAATCTAGCATAGAAATTGATGCATATGGGATTGAAGGGGGACCAATATATCTTAATGCTATGGTTGGGTTTTACCTTAATGAACGTTAGTAGTTGCGGATGCTTGCTAATAGTTCCAATCATAAGTGCATAGAATTCCAAGTCAGGGATGACATGCTAGCAGTGGCCTCTCCCACATAAAACTTGCTATCGGTCTAGTAAAGTAGTCAATTGCTTAGGGACAATTTCGCAACTCCTACCACCACTTTTCCACACTCGCTATACTAACTTTATTGTGTATTTATCTAAACAGCCCCTAGTTTTTATTTACGTGCTCTTTATATTCTTGCAAACCTATCCAACAACACCTACAAAGTACTTCTAGCTTCATACTTGTTCTAGGTACAGCGAACGTTAAGCGTGCGTAGAGTTGTATCGGTGGTCGATAGAACTTGAGGGAATATTTGTTCTACCTTTAGCTCCTCGTTGGGTTCGACACTCTTACTTATCGAAAGAGGCTACAATTGATCCCCTATACTTGTGGGTTATCAAGACCTTTTTCTGGCGCCGTTGCCGGGGAGTTATAGCGTGGGGTGAATATTCTCGTGTGTGCTTGTTTGCTTTATCACTAAGTAGTTTTTATTTTCTGTCCTAACTTGTTTTCTATCTTTAGTTATGGGTAGGAAACGCAAAATACCAAAAAAAATTCGTTGTACCTACTACACCAATGGTTGAAGAACCACTCAAAATCTATCACACTCCTGAAGCTTTTTACTTGGATCATCTTCGATCCCTATGTGCTTGTGCTGAAACCCCAACTAGCTTAGTTGAGGGAAAATCTTTAGATGAGCATGCTTGTTATGTGCGACACCACATATCTGAAAAAGGAAAACTTTTACTGGATCAAATTCATCGTTTGCAATGCTATGCTTGGAATTTATGTGAAATATATGATTTTACTTGTTGTTCTGAAGACCCTAAGAAACACCTTCCCTACCAATGTGAGTTTAGTGATAATGGAATCGTATCTTCGTATGCTAAGGGTGTTTATAATTACTATGATGTTCAACAAATTGAAGAATTTGTTGCTTTTAAGGGTGCTTATGAAATTGCTTCTTTGATTGAAACGTATGATGCTACTCTTTACAAATATGAAAATTTTGCCATACTTAAATATTGTTATGATAATTATGCTTCTAATCCCTATGTTGAACCATATATTGAGCACTCCTCCGCTGTCCAAGAAGAGACTAATATTTTGCAGGAGTCTATGGAAGAAGAAATTGATGAAACTGTGAGCTCATTGGATGAAAAAGATGATGAGGAGAGCGAAGAACAAAAGGAGAAAGAGCGGATTGATCACCCGTGCCCACCTTCTAATGAGAGTAACTCTCCAACTCATACATTATTTAATTTCCCTTCGAATTTACCGAAGGATGAATGCTATGATGATTGTTATGATCCCGTTGATTCTTTTGAAATATCCCTTTTTGATGATGCTTGCTATGCTTGTGGCCAAGATGCCAATATGAATTATGCTTATGGAGATGAACTTGCTATAGTTCCTTATGTTAAACATGAAATTGTTGCTATTGCACCCACGCATGATAGTCCTATTATCTTTTTGATTACTCCCGACTACACTATATCGGAGAAGTTTGCCCTTATTAAGGATTATATTGATGGGTTGCGTTTTACTACTACACATGATGATTTTGATAGATATAATATGCATGTGCTTCCTGCTCCTACTTGCAATTATTATGAGAGAGGAACTACATCTCCGCCTCTCCATGTTTCCAATATGATAAAATTGCAAGAAACTGTTTATACTATGCATTGGCCTTTACTATGTGTGCATGAATTGTTCTTTTATGACATGCCGATACATAGGAAGAGAGTTAGACTTCGTTGTCGGATGATATATGTTACTTTGTGCTCACTACTAAATCACAAATCATTGTTAATTAAAATTGTCTTTGATATACCTTGGGATCCGGGTGGATCCATTACTTGAGCACTATATGCATAGCTTAATGGCTTTAAAGAAAGCGCTGCCAGGAAGACAACCCGGAAGTTTTAGAGAGTCATTTATTTCTGTTGTGTGATTTTATAAAGTTTAAAAACAAAAATAATGTGCCAAGATTTGCCTTTAGGATGTTTACATTGCTTGTTGGTTTGTGCGGTGCAAATCAGAAACTTTGGCTGTAGTGCGCGATTTTACATTTTTTACTGGAACGTCAAACGGTTCTGAAACTTTCTGCACTGTCTTTCTATACAAATTGTTTATTTTTCCAAAAAACTTCAGAATTTTTGGAGTACCAGAAGTATGGTGAATGTTCAGATTACTACAGACTGTCATGTTTAAGACAGATTCTGTTTTTGATGCATAGTTTGCTTGTTTTGATGAAACTATCAATTTCTATCAGTGGATTAAGCCATGGAAAATTTATATTAAAGTAGCTACAATGCAAAAACCAAATATGAATTGGTTTGCAACAGTACTTAGAGTAGTGATTTGCTTTATTATACTAACGGATCTTACCGAGCTTTCTGTTGAGTTTTGCGTGGATGAAGTGTTCGAAGATCGAGGATGTCTCGATGTGAGGAGAAGGAGGAGAGGCAAGAGCTCAAGCTTGGGGATGCCCAAGGTACCCCAAGTAAATATTTAAGTAGACTCAAGCGTCTAAGCTTGGGGATGCCCCGGTAGGCATCCCATCTTTCTTCAACAAGTATCGGTATGTTTTCGGATTCGTTTCGTTCATGTGATATGAGCAAATCTTGGAGCGTCTTTTGCACTTAGTTTTCACTTTTCTTTGATGCACCATGCTGGTATGAGATAGTCCATGGTTGATTTATAGAATGCTCTTTGCACTTCAGTTATATCTTTTGAGTATGGCTTTATAGAATGCTTCATGTGCTTCGCTTATATCATTTGAAGTTTGGATTGCCTGTTTCTCTTCACATAGAAAACCGCCATTTGTAGAATGCTCTTTTTCTTTACTTATATTTGTTAGAGCGTGGGCATATCTTTTGTAGAAAGAATTAAACTCTCTTTCTTCACTTATATCTATTCAGAGAGATGACATGAATTGGTCATTCACATGGTTAGTCATAAAATCCTAAATAAAACTTGTAGATCACTGAATATGTTTGATTCCTTGCAATAGTTTTGCGATATAAAGGTGGTGATATTAGAGTCGTGCTTGTTGAGTAATTGTGAAATTGTAGAAATACTTGTGTTGAAGTTTGTGATTCCCGTAGCATGCACGTATGGTGAACCGTTATGTAACGAAGTTGGAGCATGAGGTATTTATTGATTGTCTTCCTTATGAGTGGCGGTCGGGGACGAGCGATGGTCTTTTCCTACCAATCTATCCCCCTAGGTGAAGGAAATATGCCCTAGAGGCAATAATAAAGTTATTATTTATTTCCTTATATCATGATAAATGTTTATTATTCATGCTAGAATTGTATTAACTGGAAACATAATACATGTGTGAATACATAGACAAACAGAGTGTCACTAGTATGCCTCTACTTGACTAGCTCGTTGATCAAAGATGGTTAAGTTTCCTAGCCATTGACATGGGTTGTCATTTGATTAACGGGATCACATCATTAGGAGAATGATGTGTTTGACTTGACCCATTCCGTTAGCTTAGCACTTGATCGTTTAGTATGTTGCTATTGCTTTCTTCATGACTTATACATGTTCCTATGACTATGAGATTATGCAACTCCAGTTTACCGGAGGAACATTTTGTGTGCTACCAAACGTCACAACATAACTGGGTGATTATAAAGGTGCTCTACAAGTGTCTCCGAAGGTACTTGTTGGGTTGGTGTATTTCGAGATTAGGATTTGTCACTCCGATTGTCGGAGAGGTATCTCTGGGCCCACTCGGTAATGCACATCACTATAAGCCTTGCAAGCATTGCAACTAATGAGTTAGTTGCGGGATGATGTATTACAGAATGAGTAAAGAGACTTGCTGGTAACGAGATTGAAGTAGGTATTGAGATACCGACGATCGAATCTCGGGCAAGTAACATACCGATGACAAAGGGAACAACGTATGTTGTTATGCGGTCTGACCGATAAAGATCTTCGTAAAATATGTAGGAGCCAATATGGGCATCCAGGTCCCGCTATTGGTTATTGACCAGAGAGGTGTCTCGGTCATGTCTACATAGTTCTCGAACCCATAGGGTCCGCACGCTTAACGGAGTCCAGGGGCCAGACGCCAGGGTTCCCGGCGTCTGGACCCACCCGGAGACGCGTGCCGGGCGTTTGCAACCGCCACAACACTTCCAGACTTGTGGGAGGCCGCCTACGCAAGATTTGGCGGCATGCTAGCCCCCGGAGGCCGCCGGCCACAGTCGTAGACACGCGAAGAGCAATCCGCGTAGAGGGAAGTGTTCAGATACTTCTCCATCACCAAAAATTATGAAAAATTACCATCAGTCCTATAGGACATGTGCCCACGTCGTGTAAAAAACTCATGATTTTAGCGCGCTCTGAGTATTTAATAATATTCACGCCGCATCGTTACCGCAGAACGTCTACTACCGTGTCATCGCCGTCCGTGTGGGGGGGGGGGGCACACCCCGGAGACGCGTGCCGCCTCTTCGGACATGCCACCACACCGTACGGCATGTATGAGGTCCCGGTGCGACGCTCCGGTGGCATTGCTACCCCCCAGGGCCCCCGTCCCGCCTAACCCTATAGCGTTTGACCACAGGATCTAACCCTTTCACTTTGCACGGACGGGCTTTGACCAGTGGCCCTATCCACCCGGTTGTGTTAGGTCAGCCCGTAGGAACACTTTGGAGCAACATCCGGGCCATACCCACGGCAAGATCCCCTTCGTGTAGACCCGACGCGTCCGTTTCCCCCCTCCAGGTGCCGGCGGCGGCGCCGTCCGTGAGGGGGGCCACACCCCGGAGACGCGTGCCGGGCGTTTGCAACCGCCACAACACTTCCAGACTTGTGAGAGGCCGCCTACGCAAGATTTGGCGGCATGCTAGCCCCCGGAGGCCCCTGGCAATTGTCGTAGACACGCGAATAGAAATCCGCGTAGAGGGAAGTGTTCAGATACTTCTCCATCACAAAATTTATGAAAAATTACCATCAGTCCTATAGCACATGTACCCACGTCGTGTAAAAAACTCATGATTTTATCGCGCTCAGAGTATTTAATAATATTCACGCCGCATCGTTACCGCAGAACGTCTACTACCGTGTCATCGCCGTCCGTGTGGGGGGGCACACCCTGGAGACGCGTGCCGCCTCTTCGGACATGCCACCACACCGTATGGCATGTATGAGGTCCCGGTGCAACGCTCCGGTGGCATTGCTACCCCCCCAGGGCCCCCGTCCCGCCTAACCCTATAGTGTTTGACCATAGGATCTAGCCCTTTGACTTTGCACGGACGGGCTTTGACCAGTGGACCTATCCACCCAGTTGTGTTAGGTCAGCCCGTAGGAACACTTTGGAGCAACATCCGGGCCAGACCCATAGCAAGATCCCCTTTGTGTAGACCCGACGCGTCCGTTTCCCCCCTCCAGGTGCCGGCGGCGGCGCCGTCCGTGAGGGGGGCCACACCCCGGAGACGCGTGCCGGGCGTTTGCAACCGCCACAACACTTCCAGACTTGTGAGAGGCCGCCTACGCAAGATTTGGCGGCATGCTAGCCCCCGGAGGCCGCCGGCCACAGTCGTAGACACGCGAAGAGCAATCCGCGTAGAGGGAAGTGTTCAGATACTTCTCCATCACCAAAAATTATGAAAAATTACCATCAGTCCTATAGCACATGTGCCCACGTCATGTAAAAAACTCATGATTTTATCACGCTCTGAGTATTTAATAACATTCACACCGCATCGTTACCGCAGAATGTCTACTACCGTGTCATCGCCGTCCGTGTGGGGGGGGGGGCACACCCCGGAGAGGCGTGCCGCCTTTTCGGACATGCCACCAGACCGTACGGCATGTATGAGGTCCCGGTGCGATGCTCCGGTGGCATTGCTACCCCCTATGTCCCCCGTCCCGCCTAACCCTGCAGTGTTTGACCACGGGATCTAGCCCTTTGACTTTGCACGGACGGGCTTTCACCAGTGGACCTATCCACCCGGTTGTGTTAGGTCAGCCCGTAGGAACACTTTCGAGCAACATCCGGGCCAGACCCACAACAAGATCCCCTCCGTGTAGACCCGACGCGTCCGTTTCCCCCCTCCAGGTGTCGGCGGCGGTGCCGTCCGTGAGGGGGGCCACACCCCGGAGACGCGTGCCGGGCGTTTGCAACCGCCACAATGAAGGAAATATGCCCTAGAGGCAATAATGAAGTTATTATTTATTTCCTTATATCATGATAAATGTTTATTATTCATGCTAGAATTGTATTAACCGGAAACTTGATAGATGTGTGAATACATAGACAAACAGAGTGTCACTAGTATGCCTCTACTTGACTAGCTCGTTGATCAAAGATGGTTATGTTTCCTAGCCATAGACATGAGTTGTCATTTGATTAACGGGATCACATCATTAGGAGAATGATGTGATTGACTTGACCCATTCCGTTAGCTTAGCACTCGATCGTTTAGTATGTTGCTATTGCTTTCTTCATGACTTATACATGTTCCTATGACTATGAGATTATGCAACTCCCGTTACCGGAGGAACACTTTGTGTGCTACCAAACGTCACAACGTAACTGGGTGATTATAAAGGTGCTCTACAGGTGCTTCCAAAGGTACTTGTTGGGTTGGCGTATTTCGAGATTAGGATTTGTCACTCCGATTGTCGGAGAGGTATCTCTGGGCCCACTCAGTAATACACATCACTATAAGCCTTGCAAGCATTGTAACTAATGAGTTAGTTGCGGGATGATGTATTACGGAACGAGTAAAGAGACTTGCCGGTAATGAGATTGAACTAGGTATCGAGATACCGACGATCGAATCTCGGACAAGTAACATACCGATGACAAAGGGAACAACGTATGTTGTTATGCGGTCTGACCGATAAAGATCTTCGTAGAATATGTGGGAGCCAATATGAGCATCCAGGTTCCGCTATTGGTTATTGACCGGAGAGGTGTCTCGGTCATGTTTACATAGTTCTCGAACCCGTAGGGTCCGCACGCTTAACGTTACGATGACGGTTATATTATGAGTTTATGTGTTTTGATGTACCGAAGGAGTTCGGAGTCCTAGATGAGATCGGGGACATGACGAGGAGTCATGAAATGGCCGAGACGTAAAGATCGATATATTGGACGACTATATTCGGACTTCGGAAAGGTTAAGAGTGATTTGGGTATTTTTCAAAGTACCGGAGAGTTACGGGAATTCGTATTGGGCCTTAATGGGCCATAGGGAAAGGAGAGAAAGGCCCCAAAGGGTGGCCGCACCCCTCCTCATGGACTAGTCCGAATTGGACTAGGGAGGGGGGCGCCCCCTTCCTTCTTTCTCCTTCTCCCTTCCCTTCTCCTATTCCAACAAGGAAAGGAGGAGTCCTACTCCCGGTGGGAGTAGGACTCCCCCCTTGGCGCGCCCTCCTCCTTGGCCGGCGGCCTCCCCCTTGCTCCTTTATATACGGGGGCAGGGGGGCACCCCAGAGACACAACACTTGATCATTGATCTCTTAGCCGTGTGCGGTGCCCCCCTCCATCATATTACACCTCGATAATATCGTAGCGGTGCTTAGGCGAAGCCCTGCGTGGGTAGAACATCATCATCGTCACCACGCCGTCGTGCTGACGAAACTCTCCCTCAACACTCGGCTGGATCGGAGTTCGAGGGACGTCATCGAGCTGAACGTGTGCTGAACTCGGAGGTGCCATGCGTTCGGTACTTGATCGGTCGGATCGTGAAGACGTACGACTACATCAACCGCGTTGTGTTAACGCTTCCGCTTTCGGTCTACGAGGGTACGTGGACAACACTCTCCCCTCTCGTTGCTATGCATCACCATGATCTTGCGTGTGCGTAGGAATTTTTTTGAAATTACTACGTTCCCCATCAGTGGCATCCGAGCCTGGTTTTATGCGTTGATGTTATATGCACGAGTAGAACACAAGTGAGTTGTGGGCGATATAAGTCATACTGCTTACCAGCATGTCATATTTTGGTTCAGCGGTATTGTGAGATGAAGCGGCCCGGACCAACATTACGCGTACGCTTACGCGAGACTGGTTTCACCGTTGCGAGCACTCGTTGCTTAAAGGTGACTGGCGGGTGTCTGTCTCTCTCACTTTAGTTGAACCGAGTGTGGCTACGTCCGGTCCTTGCGAAGGTTAAAACATCACCAACTTGACAAACTATCGTTGTGGTTTTGATGCGTAGGTAAGAACGGTTCTTGCTAAGCCCGTAGCAGCCACGTAAAACTTGCAACAACAAAGTAGAGGACGTCTAACTTGTTTTTGTAGGGCATGTTGTGATGTGATATGGTCAAGACATGATGCTAAATTTTATTGTATTAGATGATCATGTTTTGTAACCGAGTTATCGGCAACTGGCAGGAGCCATATGGTTGTCGCTTTATTGTATGCAATGCAATCGCCCTGTAATGCTTTACTTTATCACTAAGCGGTAGCGATAGTCGTAGAAGCATAAGATTGGCGAGACGACAACGATGCTACGATGGAGATCAAGGTGTCGCGCCGGTGACGATGGTGATCATGACGGTGCTTCGGAGATGGAGATCACAAGCACAAGATGATGATGGCCATATCATATCACTTATATTGATTGCATGTGATGTTTATCTTTTATGCATCTTATCTTGCTTTGATTGACGGTAGCATTATAAGATGATCCCTCACTAAATTATCAAAGTATAAGTGTTCTCCCTGAGTATGCACCGTTGCGAAAGTTCTTCGTGCTGAGACACCACGTGATGATCGGGTGTGATAGGCTCTACGTTCAAATACAACGGGTGCAAAACAGTTGCACACGCGGAATACTCAGGTTAAACTTGACGAGCCTAGCATATAACATATATGGCCTCGGAACACTGAGACCAAAAGGTCGAGCGTGAATCATATAGTAGATATGATCAACATAGTGATGTTCACCATTGAAACTACTCCATCTCACGTGATGATCGAACATGGTTTAGTTGATTTGGATCACGTGATCACTTAGAGGATTAGAGGGATGTCTATCTAAGTGGGAGTTCTTAAGTAATATGATTAATTGAACTTTAATTTATCATGAACTTAGTCTTGGTAGTATTAGCATATCTATGTTGTAGATCAATAGCTCGCGTTGTTGCTTCCCTATGTTTTATATATGTTGCTAGAGAAAACTAAGTTGAAAGATGTTAGTAGCAATGATGCGGATTGGATCCGTGATCTGAGGTTTATCCTCATTGCTGCACAGAAGAATTATGTCCTTGATGCACCGCTAGGTGACAGACCTATTGCAGGAGCAGATGCACACGTTATGAACGTTTGGCTAGCTCAATATGATGACTACTTGATAGTTTAGTGCACCATGCTTAACGGCTTAGAATCGGGACTTCAAAGACGTTTTGAACGTCATGGACCATATGAGATGTTCCAGGAGTTGAAGTTAATATTTCAAGCAAATACCCAAGATGAGAGATATGAAGTCTCCAACAAGTTCTATAGCTAAAAGATGGAGGAGAATAGCTCAAGCAGTGAGCATGTGCGCAGATTGTCTTGGTACTACAATCGCTTGAATCAAGTGGGAGTTAATCTTCCAGATAAAATAGTGATTGACAGAATTCTCTAGTCACCATCACCAAGTTAGTAGAACTTCGTGATGAACTATAATATGCAACGGATGACGAAAGTAATTCCCAAGCTCTTCGTGATGCTGAAATCGACGAAGGTAGAAATCAAGAAAAGCATCAAGTGTTGATGGTTAACAAGACCACTAGTTTCAAGAAAAGGGCAAAGAGAAGAAGGGGAACTTCAAGAAGAACGGCAAGCAAGTTGCTGCTCAAGTGAAGAAGCCCAAGTCTGGACCTAAGTCTGAGACTAAGTGCTTCTACTGCAAAGGGACTGGTCACTAGAAGCGGAACCACCCCAAGTATGTGGCGGATAAGAAGGATGGCAAAGTGAACAAGCTATATTTGATATACATTATTGATGTGTATTTTACTAGTGTTCGTAGCAACCCCTCGGTATTTGATACCGGTTCAGTTGCTAAGAGTAGTAACTCGAAACGGGAATTGCAGAATGAACAGAAACTAGTTAAGGGCGAGGTGACGATGTGTGTTGGAAGTGGTTCCAAGATTGATATGATCATCGTCGCACACTCCCTATACTTTCGGGATTAGTGTTGAACCTAAATAAGTGTTATTTGGTGTTTGCGTTGAGCATGAATATGATTTGATCATGTTTATTGCAAAACGGTTATTCATTTAAGATAGAGAATAATTGTTGTTCTGTTTACATGAATAAAACCTTATATGGTTACACACCCAATGAAAATGGTTCGTTGGATCTCGATCATAGTGATACACATATTCATAATATTGAAACCAAAAGATGCAAAGTTAATTATGATAGTGCAACTTATTTGTGGCACCGCCGTTTAAGTCATATTGGTGTAAAGCGCATGAAGAAACTCCATGCTGATGGGCTTTTGGAATCACTTGATGCTTGCGAACCATGCCTTATGGGCAAGATGACTAAGACTCCGTTCTCCGGAACAATGGAGCGAGCAACAGACCTATTGGAAATAATACATACTGATGTATGCGATCCGATGAGTGTTGAGGCTCGCGGCGGGTATCGTTATTTTCTCACCTTCACAGATGATTTAAGCAGATATGGGTATATCTACTTAATGAAACACAAGTCTGAAACATTTGAAAAGTTCAAAGAATTCCAGAGTGAAGTTGAAAATCATCGTAATAAGAAAATAAAGTTTCTACGATCTGATCGTGGAGGAGAATATTTGAGTTATGAGTTTGGTCTTCATTTGAAACAATGCGGAATAGTTTCGCAACTCACGCCACCCGGAACACCACAGCGTAATGGTGTGTCCGAACGTCGTAATCGTACTCTACTAGATATGGTGCGATCTATGATGTCTCTTAATGATTTACCGCTATCGTTTTGGGGTTATGCTTTAGAGACGTCCGCATTCACGTTAAATAGGGCACCATCAAAATCCGTTGAGACGACGCCTTATGAACTGTGGTTTGGCAAGAAACCAAAGTTGTCATTTCTTAAAGTTTGGGGCTGCGATGCTTATGTGAAAAAGCTTCAACCTGATAAGCTCAAACCCAAATCGGAGAAATGTGTCTTCATAGGATACCCAAAGGAGACTGTTGGGTACACCTTCTATCACATATCCGAAGGCAAGACATTCGTTGCTAAGAATGGATCCTTTCTAGAGAAGGAGTTTCTCTCGAAAGAAGTGAGTGGGAGGAAAGTAGAACTTGATGAGGTAACTGTACCTGCTCCCTTATTGGAAAGTAGTTCATCACAGAAATCTGTTCCTGTGACTACTACACCAATTAGTGAGGAAGCTAATGATGATGATCATGTAACTTCGAATCAAGTTAGTACTGAACCTCGTAGGTAAACCAGAGTAAGATCCGCACCAGAGTGGTACGGTAATCCTGTTCTGGAGGTCATGTTACTTGACCATGACGAACCTACGAACTATGAGGAAGCGATGATGAGCCCAGATTCCGCAAAATGGTTTAAGGCCATGAAATCTGAGATGGGATCCATGTATCACTAGAAAAAAATTACACTTCCGTGATGATACGTGTTTGTCACAGTAGGTCGCGTTTTTTTTTTCATGCATGTACATCCATGACAAATTTATGACAGAATCAAGATAGTCATACCTGTGCTGTCGTAGAAGTGTTCCATGACATTACCAAAATTATCATCACGGAAGTGTTCACTTCCATGACGATAAATCGGGCGTCACGGAAGTGCTTTCGTCAAGGGTGACCGACACGTGGCATCCACCGTAACGGAACGCCGTTAAGCTATCGGGTCGGGTTTTGGATCCGATAACCCGTTAACAGCCCCGACCAATGGGGATTTTCCACGTGTAAAATCATCATTGGCTAGAGGAAACACGTGTCGGCTCATCATTGGGACAGATGTCATCCACTCACTGGACAGAAGGCGCCTATGATACGTCGACACGTGGCACGGCCCAACAGTGGCCCATTCCTGTGAAAAGGCCGGCCCGTTTGACTTGGTCAAAAGCTGGCGGGCGGGCCCATGGAAAGCCTATTAACGGCCTGTTCGCATATAGCCCATTTACAGCCCGCTAACCCAAGGCCCGTTATGCCCTATCCGAATTAGGCCCAATAGCGTCATCTAGGCCATCCAATATGATTCCAGCCCGTTTTCACTTCTGGCCCATGTATAGCCCATGACGTCTTTCGGCCCATATGAGGCCCTTTGTAACTCTTGGCCCATTAGTGGCCCGTGCTGAAACTGGCCCGTAATGAACAGTGTATTACTTTACACCCATTAACGGCCCGTGGTGAAGCTGGCCCATAATGAATAGTGTATCACTTTATACCCATTAACGGCCCGTTATTCCGTTGGGCCGTTTCCAGCCCAAGTTAACTTTCGGCCTTCTGAGGGACCATTTATTCTTGGGCTCATTTGCAGCATTCGGTTACTTATGGCCCGTTACTGTCATTTTCTGCTTGTGGGCCAAATTCAGCCCGTCGTTACAGTCGGCCCGTTTGTGGACCGTTAGTCTGTTGGGCCATTTTCATAGCATCACCAAATACGGCCTATTAACGATGGCCCGTTATGGTCGGCCCATGAACGGACAATTCCAACTCTAGCCCGTTTATGACCATAATGCGGTCTGTTTGGCCCATGTTTGGCCAATCGATCATACGGCCCGTATAAGGCCCATTGATGATACGACCCGCAGAAGGCCCATTGTTTCTACGGCCCATAGAAGGCCCATTGTTTCTACGGCCCGTAGAAGGCCCACTGTTTCTACGGCCAGTAGGAGGCCCAGTGTCACTACAGTAAATATTAGCCCATGGTTATTGTGGCCTAGTTTTAAAAAATAGGTTATTGCAGCCACTAGCTAACCGCGGAAAAAGAACTGCAATGACTACAAGCAAACAAATAAACAAGACAACAAGGAAATAAATAAGCAAGCAACTAACGCTAGGCTATCACGGCTATTACACATATTACATCCACTGGGCATCAAAGTTCGCCACCAGTGCAAATATAGGGAACAAAGCAGCATATCATATACACTGGTTGTCAAAGTTGGCGACCAGCGCAAATAAACGCTGCAGCAAAACAAATCCAGAACTGAAACCACTTCAGAAGATCTCAAGAAACAATATCCTGGGTACCCATAATGCTGGCAAGATGCTTAGCAAGCTTATTAATTTTCTCTTGTTTGGCGCTTAAATCCTCCAGCGCTTGCTGTTGCACCAGAAAATATGCATCTGAATTCTGCAGGGACTTCCTCAGTCCTTCAGCTTCCTGTCACAGCACATCTGATCGATGTCTTTCAACTTGAAGTTGAGACTCAAGAAGACGAACTGATTCAGGCAGCGAGTTCGAAGAGCTTGTGCCAGCAGTAGTGGCCAGTACCTCGAACACTACATCAAGACAGGACTTTTGGGTTCCCTCACTGTCGTCAAGATAGTTTTTATCAGCTTTCTTGGAGACCAACAGGGATGTCTCACTATCTTGAACCTTATCTGCATTACTTCCTTTACCATTGGATAACGCGGTACTGTTCTCCAATATTTTGTCCGCATTCTAAAAGAGAAACAAGAAGACACATCACATGTTTACCATGTTGTATATGAAACTCATTTTGGTAAATGAGTTCAGTAGTAAAGTGGACAGGATAACAGCATGAAACAAACATATATCTATGTACCATGGTCACTTTATGGTCTATATCATTCTAGTTTTTGTTGCCAAATCAAGATAGAGACACAGTTCAAATAATATTTGTTCAAGACAAAGCAGAATAGACAGAATATAAGTGTGGGTAACTATAGAGCAATAACAACACTTGTAATGTGCATGACATGAGAACATAACTGTTTATTCAATTGAAACTGAAATCAACATAGAGCAGGTTACAACAACAAACCAGTTAAAGAAACAGGTTTAAAACATACCTGTTGCGCCATTGGAGTTTCAATTCCATCCTTCAAATTTGAAAATAGTTGGTATGAGTAAATACAGTAATGCAAGAGCAAAGGAGTATGAACCATAGCTACAGAACCTGACCTGAGAACAAATCTTCTTCTCCTTTAAGCGTTGAGTTGGGATTCGGAGTGGTGGTCCTCGTGCTTTGGGCACTGCAGTTCCCTTACTAACTGCTCGTGTTTGGGTGCTCTGTGGTGGAGACGGTGCTGTGTCAACTGGAGCTGGGTTACTATCTGCCGGGGTTGGGGTTAGAAGGGGTGTAGCTGGTTCTTTGTCCAACTGGGTAGGGGTACAATCTGCGAGAGTCTGGGTTATGTGTGGTGGATCTGGTCCTTGGGCAAGTACAACCGTGGTTCTATCTGCATCAACTGGTAGCACTATCTTTTCTGAAGACCGTGTTGTTACTCCCTTAGATACTGCCATCATGCTCTCCAATTTAGATGGCTGATAAACAAGAAAAGTAATTGAAAGTATAGGCATTGTATGATAGACAGGTGCAATGGATAGTGGGGAATAAAAGAGGGCATGAAATAATTCATATTTATGGTGTCTAACCAAACAGGATAGCATAACACAATTTCACATATATGATGGCTAACTAAACAGGATAGCATGACACAATTTCACATTATGATGGCTAACTAAAAAAGACGGAAGACATAGTTCAAAATATGAGACTATGTAAACAGGATGACATGACATAACTATACAATGTGTTTATTAAATAGGTTGGCATGCCATAATTCACATACATTCACGGATAGAATGCCATAATTCAAAATATGATGACTGTAAACACTAAACAGGATGAGATGATATAACTATATGATGTCTTTATTAAATGGGTTGCCATGCATAATTCAGATAGATGATGTGTATGTACTATGTAAACATGGTGGCATGATATAACTCAAATATATGATTTATATAGTAAGCAAGTAAGCAGATGACAATCCATATATGATGTAAAAACTAAGCAATGCAAGACAACATGCATGACCTGGGTAATATAACCCTGCCAAGTTTGAGCATAGACCTCAGGGGGGAAATAGGACTGGTCATCAGTCTCTGAATCCTCCTCTGAGGAGCTCTCTGTAACCAGCAAGATGTCTGCTTCAGCAGGTAGCATTGTCTGCTCTAAATACCTTGTTTTCACTCCAGATACTTCCATCACCGCTTCAAATGGCTGATGCACAGGAAGAGTAGTTGAATATACAAACATTGTCGACAAATGGAACACGTAATACAAAAAAATGATAGCATGATATAATTCACATACATGATGATTGGCTAAACAGCATGGCATTGCATAATTCACATATATAATGCCTTTGCAACAAGATAGCATTGTATAATTCACATATATAATGTCTTGCAACAAGATGTCAATGCATAATTCACATATATGGTAATTAGACACTGAACAGGTGGCATTCACACAAAGCATGTCTAAACTAATCAAATGACATAGCAATGCGAGACACCATACGCACGATATGAGCAACATAACCCTGCCAAGTTAGAGCATACACCTCGGGGGGGGGGGATAGGACTGGTCATCTGTCTCTGAATCCTCCTCTGAGGAGCTATCCGTAACCAGCGAGATATGCGCTTCGTCAGATAGCATAGTCTGCTCTGAAGACCTTGTTTTCACTCCAGAATTTGCCATCACCGTGTCAAATGGCTGATGCACACGAAGAGCAGTTGAATGTACTAACATTGTTGACAAATGTAATATGTAACGAAAAAAGGATGGCCTGATATAATTTACACATAAGATGACTGGCTAAGCAGGATGGCATTGCAAAATTCACATATATGATGCCTGGCTAAACAAGATGGCGTTGCATAATTCACATGAACGATGAATAAACTAAACAGATGGCATTCGCACAAAGGATGTCTAAACTAAGCAGATGACATATTTGATGTATAAAGTAAGCGATGCAAGACACCATATGCATGATATAACCAACATCAGCATGCCAAGTTAGAGCGAAGACCTCAGGGGGTAAATAGGAGTTGTCTTCTCCTTCTGAATCCCCCTCAGAACAGATATCTTCCTCTTGATTACAATCCGAAATGCGTGGAGGGGGGTTGCCTTTGCGCCTACCATGGAGCGACGTCTGCATGAAATTTTATTGCCACGCAAGGCTCGTCTCTTTTGCTCTACATGTTCAGTTCCATTGTTTACAATAACTGTCATGCATAGGAATAAAACATAGTGAGATTATGTAAGGAGTGCATGCAAAAATCCAGAGTGATGGTAGCAACCTGTGGATAGACCCAAAACCAATAATAGCAGGCAGATAATGGCTTCAGTTAAAAAATACAGATAATGGCTTCTTTACTGTTTGTTTCCCACCCAACATGAAACTCATAGTGGACACCGGAGATTAACCAGATAGTAGATAGATACTATTGATAGCGGCCCCGATATGTACCCCACAACCATTTAAAAACTCAAGTTTGACCATTAGTTCGGAGCTGACTCAGAGTCTAATCGGTGAACATGACGATAAAGTAGCATGTAATATTAAGCGATGCATAACGTAAGCAGACACGAAAGAGTGCGACCTCTCTTGCGGACCCGTGTAGTCCTCAAGGTCATCTGCTCTGTTGATGATGGTAATGCAGTTTTCATGGCTGCCAGCGGCGGGGAAGAAGATCTGAGGCGGCGAAAGACAGTCTAGAGGCCGGATCCCTGCTGTGCTGGACCCTTCTGTCGTTGGAGCAGCTGAGCTGGGGTGGACGACGGCGCAGCAGGAGCGGGACAAACCACGCAAGGTTTTCTTTGACAAATATCTGTAAGAGAAGTAA
The DNA here is from genome assembly GCF_002575655.3 of Aegilops tauschii subsp. strangulata. NCBI lineage: Eukaryota > Viridiplantae > Streptophyta > Magnoliopsida > Poales > Poaceae > Aegilops > Aegilops tauschii. The sequence goes on from NC_053035.3 coordinate 468,552,242, forward strand.
TTCTGTAAGGGCTCGTTTGAATTGGAGGATTCCAACAATGCAGGGATAGGAAATAGACAGGAATAGGATAGGAATGCACGTGCAAAACAGAGAATTTAAAAACACAGGATTTCTGCCAATCTGGGTGTTTGATTCACAACAATTGGAAGATCACAGGATGCAAAGAAGCATGGTGAGATTAAGTCAAACCACAAGAAAATGTACAGTTATAATGCTATTATGCTACTATCTCTTAGTCTTGTGCTTCATGAATAGGAATTTGAAAAGGAGGACAAGTGAAAATTAAAATTCCTATGTTTTTTCTTTCAAGGAGACACTAAAGGAACAAATCCGTGTGCTCAGTGGACAATATATATAACATGTAGAGTAAAAAAGAGATGCAACAAGTGTACAACCTCTTTGGCGAAGCCATGTCGATCTCAGCGTGATTGGGTTGGCCGGTGAGGATGCTCCGGCTGACTTTGCTGTCGGAGGAGGGGAAGAAGATCTTAAGTGTCTGGAGATGGAGCCCGAGGTACTGCTCCACTGTGATGGAGGGTTTCGTCGTTGGAGCAGCTCCGGTGAGTTGTACGACGCCGAGGCTGAAGTAGGACAAGAGAGACAACGAACAACGTTAACCTGAGTGGAATTCTAATAGCATCTCCAATACATGACGTAAAATACATAACCACAAAGTGCTAGATGTAAAATACATCAGCTGCTCATCTCTGAACTTAACTGTCGAAACTGAACTTAACTGTCGAAACTGAATTTTGCTGTCGAAACTGAACGCACTAGCAAGGTGAGGCTACACGTCGGTCGACTGACTTTTTCATCTCTGGTCAGTCGATTTTGCAGCCGTTGGATACGAAATCAAGGGCCTGCGGTTCATCTTCAACCTCCACCCCCTGAGCCGCCAGCCACCACCGGCCAAACAGAAGCCCCCCGCCGCCCGCGGCCGGCGGTGCGCCGCCCCGCCCGCCCCGAAAACACTCCCCACCGCCGGTCCGCCGCCGCCCCGGCCATCCCTCTAGGCCCCCCCATGCCGAGATTTTTCTCCGGCGATCCCCACGCCACCGCCCCGCCAACGCCCCGCCACCGCCGGCGACCACCGCCCCCATCCTGAACCCTAAGATAGATAGTGGGGTACCTCTCCAGCGAGCCCCCCTCCCCGCTGCGGCTGGTTCTTCCTTCACCCCGGCGAGCCCCCCACCCCCTGAAAATCGACTGACCCAAAAGTCGATTCAGTCGACTGAAGTGTAGCTAAATCGGAGCAGCATCGCAAGCAAGAGCAAGAGCGAGAGCAGCAGCGCGAGCAAGAGCAATAGCAAGAGCAGACCAGGCAGGGGACCGAGAGCAAGAGCAGAGCAGCAGCGCGAGCGAGAGCTAAAGCAGCAGCAACTCCTACTGATGTGGACGTCGCCGCCGAGGGAGCGACGCCGTGGAGGAAGTGGCCGGCGACGCCGCCGTGGATGGAGCCGCACCGTGTCGGCTCGGGACCGAGCGCCGGCAGCACCGTGAGATCGAATCAAGAAGAAAATGCGGCGATTAGTGTACAACCTCTTTGGTGGCGCCGATTAGGCCGCAGCTTCATCCGAGGAAACGGTGATGATGATGCTCTTCCGGTGGTGCAGGTGAAGACGGCGGTGTGGGAATGGAGGTGGCGCGAAAGACGAGCGGAACGTCGAGGCAGCTCCTTGGAGGTGGAGGACGGTGTGGCTGAACCGGCGGGACGATGAGATCGACGACGGATCCTCATCCGGTACGGTGGATGAGGGACGTCGAGGTGTTGCTGTGGACGACGTCGTCGGGGAAGAGGCTCCGGCTGGGTGGCGGACGAAGCAGGTTGTGGGGTTTCGTCGTGGGTTTTCGCGGCCTCGGTGTACGAATGGGTGGGCGGATGGGATGGCAGTGGGGAACCATGGCTTAGAGACGCGCTTGTCCGAAATGTGGGTAAGTTACGAAAGTACCCCCACCGATTTGAGGCGGTTCTTTCGGTTCAGGGGTACCACGGGCATTTCGCGTGTCGGGATTTCACAGGAGGTGGGAGTTTTCGCATGCGTTGTAATTTTGGAATAGCAAGGCGCGGGTTGAGATGGAGGGAGTTGTCAGAGCACAACGAGACAAAGATATATCTTAAATATTTCGGGCTAACAAGGCACGGGTTGAAATTTCCGGACAAGCCTAACGTGTACTGTACCAAATCAATGCGCACTACAAATGTCATTCAAAACTTTGAATTCATGTTATGTTCAATTAAAATATTTCGCTACGTGTATAATGCATGCAACCTACTACTCAAATGAACGTTTTAGTGCATTCCAAACGTATATACTACCGCTTCAATATGAACTAAATTTGAATTCGTTTCTCTATTTGAAAAAGATCTACAGTAATGATTGTTGTGAAGTCAAAGCATTTGAATTCGTTTCTCTGTTTTAATAAGATCTACAATCATCATTATTGTCAAGTTAAACCATTGTTTGTGTATTATCTTCACAACACACCACATGATTAGTCTCGAGTTACATATGAACTATGTGTACTATATGAACTCGAACTAGGTTTTTTGAATCCACTTTATTTTGATTTCAAATCACATTACATTTCTAGCTCTAGCTAGATCTTCATAATCTAAACCATGTCTCATATGTATAATGTGTTTATCACATTATGTATGGTGCCCCCCCTACGCCTACAAGTATTTAGATGTGAGTTGCAAACACCACACATTACCACAAATTCAAATAAAATGTGAGAATGTTCGATATATAGTATTGTTTAGATTGTTCGATATTTAGTTGTAAGCTGCAAACGCCACACATTATCACAAATTCAAATAAAATGTGAGATTGTTTGATGTATAGTATGGTTTAGATTGTTTGGCATTTAGCTGTGAGTTGCAAACGCCATGCATTATCACATTATGGTATAACATGTGCACAACACGTGTATCACCGCTATATTCATGCATGCAATGTTTAAAACACTATGATCTCCTATTCAAATATATGAATCCGCTTTCATATCAAATTATGATCTTTGTTAGTCTCTTAAACCCACACAATCCTCTAACCTTTGTAGCTACCACTAACTTTCTCTCGTGCATGCACACGCCCTCCTCGCCCTCCCCCTCCCTCGGCATTCTATCCACCGGGCACATTCATTTTTTTTCTTTAGGTCGTTCTCCCAGAGTCTCCACAACTCCTTTCCGACACACACCGATCGATAAACCTATCTAGCGATGCCTGCCTACAACATACACACACACCTTCAATCTCCTCCTTTATGTGTCCTTGCCTCGTGTCTCTCATACGGTCAGACACACGTGTAAACTCTCGCCCCTCTTTTCATCGATCTCACAACCGCACACTCCTCCCCCTATCTAGCTAGTAGTTGGGCCTCTTGCACCACCTCCTAGCTCCATTCTCTCTGTCTATCCGTCTCGCTGGGCCTTATTTGCCTCTAACAAATGGACGTACACCGACCGATCTCTCGCTATACATATAGCTAGCTAGGTCCTTATAACTCGTTTTTACCCACACGTCAATCGATCTACCTCATTAGTTGTGTCTCTCCCTTCCTCTGACAAACAACAATTGATCTACCGATCTAGTTAGGTTTGCTTACCAAACACATGGTTCCCCTTCATCATCCATGGATGCGTCCCGACAGATCTATCACGCACAGGCACACACAGAAACACATCCCCACTCTTATTGATAACATTGCAGTTCCACCCTCAGTTTGTCTAGTAGGCCTCCTCGAGAAGCAACTCCATCACCCATCCAGCACTCTACCCCTCTCCCTCCCTCTCCCTCCCTCTCTCTCTCCTCTCTCTCTGTCCCATCATATTTCCCATCCTTCAGTTATGTATGGATGTCGACCGATCTCCCTCAAGACATAGCCGGGTCTCTCCTTCTCAACACATATACGAGTCGTTCTACCTCTATAGTTAGGCCTCTGCCTACCCCTCCCCCCACCCCCTCCCCCCCACACACACCGATACATCGAGCGCTCTAGTCATGTATCCCTGCCACACACAAACTTGACATGTGCCCTCTAACGTTCCGGTAGGCCAGTCGCCCTATATCTTTGACTTGCACACACACACAATTTCGATGGCTCTCTTCATCGATCTCGCACCCACCCACTTGATCCTCTCTTCGACTCTATCGATAGCTATGACCGCTCCCTCTCTTCTCGTGGATTGCCCGACCCTCTATGTATGATATGGATAGGCCTCCATTTCACACACATTGCATGCAAAATTTTGTTTGAGATGTCATCGACACAGATTACCACAAATAATTCACGAAATCAACCCCCACCCCACCCCCACCCCAAAACAAAAAACACTCACAAACGCAGTTTGTATCTCTCACACACACCCACGTAGGTGGGGGACGTGCACGAAGAGAAGAGGTGCATGCACGGCGCACGTACTCCCGTCTCTTTCCCAACCACACCCGCGCGGGTACACGGTGGAGCTCATTTCTATATGAAAAAGGCAGCCCACGTGGTAATTTGGCACGTGTACTGGTTGTCCACTTGGTGGAGCGAGGATCGTCTACCATGGGTGAACAAACAAATTGCGACTTGACGTGTTATGTTAAAAAAAGAGGCAAACCATGTGGGGCCTACCTTAGAGGCAAGGCTCTATACACTGGAGTACTTTTGATGTGTCCCGTCAACTCGCAGAACGAGGAGAAGCTTGCTTAGTATGCCGTCTCCCCCGCCCACGGGCGCGGTGGCTCGTAGGATGAGGTGAAGCTTGCTCCGCCTTACGCCCGCTCCCTCGCCCATGCGCGCGGTGGCTCGCAGGACGAGGAGAAAAATTTACTACTCCCTCCGTTTACTCCTCGTCCCTACTACCTTGGTTATAGAGATTATATTATATTGTTTGGAATATATATGTCCTTTAGTAGATTTCAATATGAACTACTAGTACATACTCCAAACACTGATGTATATAGACGTGTTTTAGAGTGTAGACTCACTCATTTTGCTTCGTATGTAGCACTCTCCCTCGCCCCTCGACCCTCGCCCACGTGGTGGACGTGCAGTAATTCATTCGGTCTCATATAGCCAGAACGATATATACTGCACTACCATTATTGCTCGACTTCCCGAAGAGGCGAAGAGCCAATCGCAAGGTTAATATTTTGGAGATGCCAAGCGCAAGGTTATAGGAGAACGAGTAGTAGGTGCCGCGTCATTTATAAATAAAGTTTTTTGCTTCTTCAGTGGCACGTACGCAATATGATAGGTTCATATGGAGAGAAAAGGAAACCGCTCCACTATATACATAGTCAGGACGGGCCAGCCTACACGGTTGCTTGCTGGCGTTGCTCTCTTCACACTCTCTCGCACAAAACGACTGTGGCCACATCTCTAACATCCCGGCGGATCACGTCCGCTTGGGGAAGGGGTGGATGCTTAGTGTAGATGCGGTGGCCGTCGCCGACGGCAAAAACCCACTGTCGGCACGTCCCGATCAGGGGTCCCCGCCGTTCTCTCTCACAAAGCCGGTGAGGTTGCCTTCGTCCCTTGCTCACTGCCGCGACGTGGGCAGTTGCCGCCTCCCGCCGCCCTCCTCAAGGTTGAGCTACGTCCCTCAGGTACAACTCCCTTTACAGCCGGCTTGCACCACTGCTCCAGCTGCCCACATCACTCCCTGTGGATATTTCTCTACTTCTTTGCCCCGCACATACCTCTACTGGCTTCTACGTACTGTATTTGTGATGAGTTTATGTCTCATCAACTAGTCCCAGTAATCTTATTCTAATCACGCTTCTTCAATTTCTTTGCCACAGGGATGCTCATCTCGATTTTGGTGAAACTGCACAAAATGATCCGATGGTCAAAAGGTTGCAAACTTCATTTATTAGGAAGCTCGAACATTGCCAGCAAATTGAAGCCTGGTCAGGGTTCACGGTTCAAGGGCTAGGGACTGCATGGATTGTTTTTTTCTTTAGCTGCCTCTGTTCCAAAATAAGTGTCAACTTTAGTAGTAGTACAACTTTGTACTAAAGTTTGCACAAAGTTGAGACACTTATTTTGGAACCGAGGGAGTACATATTTGCTATGATCTGTCAATCATTGAGATGCAATAGTATGCATGTTAGTCTCCTTTGTATTTGATGAAATGTTGCAACGGGCAACCTTGGACGCAAGATACATGTAACAGAAGCTGGAAGCTTCATAGCGTTGTACAAATTTATCTCGCTGATAAATTACAGTACATACTATACTAGTACTTCCTCCGTTCCTAAATATAAGTCTTTGTACAGATTTCACCATGAACCACATGCGGATCTATATAGATGCATTTCTTTAGCTGCCTCTGTTCCGTATGTAGTGGAATCTCTACAAAGACTTATCTACTAGTAATGGCTAGCCCCCACTACTAGGAATTCTCTATCCTCTCCTTGAGACACATCATCAAAATTGATGTAGCCGTTAGATGAAGTAAATCAGTCCATAATAGCCGTCTGATCTAGACGTTGAGAGGCTCCGCACTAAGCCACATGCAAGCATGCAGAAATACCGTGGCACATGCATGTGAGTGGGTTTTAAATCACATCAACATGTCTGCATGCAAGCATGCATGTAAGTGAGCTTTTAAGTCCCATTAACATGTCAAAAAAAATTATAATCCCATTATGCAGTAGGAGTTGGCTGATCTTTTTTCCTTACGTGGGATGATCTAAATGATGATGGGAGTTTATTTAGTTTGGCTACCACATTTGTCATGCGGTTAGAGTTTTTTTATTTCTATGAAATCGATAATTTTGCGCAGAGAGATATACCGCTGTTCCGCGGCAACGCGCGGGGACTCATCTAGTAATATTTAGGAACGGAGGGAGTACTATGTAAAGAGTTAGGTGTCGCACGATGATAGTGTGAGGTGGGCCATGTAATCACTAAGCCTGCGTGTTTTCACTGCTCTTGCACGCCTCCGCTGTAAGAATGGAGAAAATTGTAATCTAGTAGTAGTACCTCCTTTCGCCGAAAGCGTGGGACATCCAGCAGTCCTACCACCTCAGTAATAAAGACCAATGAGCCGTCAAATCACATATACCCAGCAGTAAGTTGGACGGACGAAGCAACCATCACTCTTGCGCCAGTGAGAGGTCGCGTCCGCTCTGCCCGGGCATGAATGCGGCACCGATTCTGTGGAGTGGCGCTGACCGTTTCGGGCGAGAAGCGCGCGCGGGCGATGGAGGGGCTTTGGGTGGGCCAGGCTGGTCAGGAGCGGGCGTGGCAGCTGTCCGCATGTCCCTATCGGACACGCCCAGAAACGAGAGGATGCACCAACTCTCACGGCTAAAATCGTACACTACACAACATCTCTCTGTAGGAGTAGGTCGATCTGTCGCTCTCTCTAACACATACATGCTGTTAAACACACACACACACACACACACACACACGCACCTTGGTCCCGTTGCACCTTCTAACGTGACTTATTACACCTAGACGGAGGGAGTAGTAAGTATATGAGATACGTTGGCACACTGACTTAAGTCGAATACAAGTGCCCAAAATTTGTGTGCATGTTATAATAAGGATTCACTTAAAATAGTACGTGAGCGAACAGAGGGATCAATTGGACAGTGTTCCCGAGCAGTAGCGAGATGTGTGAGGTAAGATACACCCACTAGTAGAAAAAGGGTCAAATGTCAAGCACATTAGTGCCGGTTTTCTTTTGAGCCGGCACTAATGTGTGCATTAGTGCCGGTTCCAACGGCTAGCCAGCCGCTTTCATTAGTACTGGTTCGTGGCCGACCTTTAGCACCGGTTCGTGCCACGGACCGGTACTAAAGTGAGTGGTGGCAGGATGTTGTCAGTCCGGGGCCCCTCCAACACCTTTAGTACCGGTTCATGGCACGAACCGGTGCTAAAGGTCGTCCTACATAAACCCTTCGTCCACCCGAGCTCGCTCTGTTCTTCCCCTTTCCCCTCTCCTCTCTGTTCTTCCCTTCTTCCTCTCGAGCTCATCACACATTTTGCCCAAAATTTGTCAAGATTTGAAGGCCCCCATCCATTCAAATGATCACAAAGGTTAGCAACTTTGTCCTTTCATCTCTCATTGCTAGATTAGCTCTTGCAATGCTTTGTATAGTGATTAATTTATGAGTTTAGTAATTTGGTAGAAAATATATGTGCTAGTATTTGATTTATATGCAATTTGTGGTCAAAACTAACACTTAGTTTGCATATGTAGGTGTGGTTTACTTAGTGCCTTCTAAATCTCCGTCGTAACCACAGTCCATCGCCCGCACCGTTCCGTTGCCGGCACCACCTTGTGGTGAGCCTCTTGTTCATGAATGTTTTACATTACCAAATTGATCTTTGTGTGATTTGGATATATAGTTACTCGTATAATTATCTTACCCGTACGTTGTTTGTTATACATAGTGCCATGGTTTTGATATCCGTCCCCGTCGGCCCTCGTCCTTGTTATGATTCGGATGTGGTATATTCTCTTTTAAAACTAGTTGTTGCATTTCGTGTTTATGACAAATTATGCCCATCAAGTTGACATAGATATTTTTGTCTAGGAGGTTTGTGAACCAGAAATTCCAACCGACCCTATTGTCGAGAGGTTAAATTTAGTTGAAAGAGAAAACGAGTATTTGAAAGAAAAATTGAAAAGAATTGAGGGGGAGAAGATGGAATTGGAGTTGCATGTTGCCGATGTCGTCGATGATCACAAGATCAAGATGGAGAAAATGCGCTTGAAGATTAGAAAGATTAGAAAATATGCCATTGATAGTGAGGCTTGGTATCATTATGCTGTTGGATCAATTGTTACCTTAGTTGCGATCTTGATCGCATTTGTTGTTGCATTTAAATTCTTTAGTTAGAGAGTTATTTGTTTGTTGCATTTAAGTCTTGTATGAACTTTATGCATGAACTTGTATTAATTTGGTCTATTCGGTGTTGTGTAATGAAGATGAGCCGACAATGGATGTACGATGACCGATGCTCTCCCGAGTTCATTAATGGCGTGCAAACTTTTCTGCTTGCGGCTGAGGCAAACAAGCGGGCGGATGGTTTTATGCCTTGTCCATGTTTAGTCTGTAAGAATGATCACAATTACTCTACGTCAAGAACCATTCATGTCCACCTGTTCAAGTCCGGTTTCATGCCCCACTATAATGTTTGGACCAAGCACGGAGAAAGAGGGGTTATGATGGAAGACAATGAAGAAGAGGAGGACGACAACTATCCTGGCCATGGGTTCCCTGAATACGATGATACAACAATGGGGGAAGAAGCTGAGCTGGCAATGCGGGAAGAAGCTGAAGAAGAGGCATCAGATGAGCTTGCTGATGATCTAGGTCGGGCCATTGCCGATGCAAAGAGAAACTGCGCAAGTGATTTGGAGAAGAAGAAGTTGCAGCGCATGTTAGAGGATCAAAAGAAATTGTTGTACCTGAATTGCGAAGCTGACAAGAAAAAGTTGGGCACCACACTGGAATTGCTGCAATGGAAGGCAGAGAATGGTGTATCTGACAAGGGATTTGGAAAGTTGCTGGTAATGATAAAGAATATGCTTCCAAAGGACAACGAATTGCCCAAGAGTACGTACAAAGCAAAGAAGGCTGTCTGCCCTCTAGGGTTAGAGGTGCAGAAGATACATGCATGCCCTAATGACTGCATCCTCTACCGCGGTGAGTACGAGGATTTGAACGCTTGCCCGGTATGCGGTGCATTGCGCGATAAGATCAGGCGCGATGACCCTGGTGATGTCGAGGGAGAGCGCCCCAGGAAGAAGATTCCTACCAAGGTGATGTGGTATGCTCCTATAATACCACGGTTGAAACGTTTGTTCCAAAACAAAGAGCATGCCAAGGCGATGCGATGGCACAGAGAAGACCGTAAGAAAGACGGAAAGTTGAGAGTACCCGCTGACGGGTCGCAGTGGAGAAAAATTGAGAGAAAGTACGGGAAGGAGTTTGCAGATGACGCAAGGAACGTATGGTTTGGTCTAAGCGCAGATGGCATTAATCCTTTTGGGGAGCAGAGCAGCAACCATAGCACCTGGCCTGTGACTCTATGTTTGTATAACCTTCCTCCTTGGTTGTGCATGAAGCGGAAGTTCACTATGATGCCAGTGCTCATCCAAGGCCCTAAGCAACCCGGCAACGACATTGATGTGTACCTAAGGCCATTAGTTGAAGAACTCTTACAGCTGTGGAATGGAACAGGTGTACGTGCGTGGGATGAGCATATGGGGGAAGAATTTGACCTAAAGGCCTTGCTGTTCGTGACCATCAATGATTGGCCTGCTCTCAGTAACCTTTCAGGACAGACAAACAAGGGATACCGCGCATGCACGCACTGTTTGGATGATACCGGCAGTATATATTTGGACAATTGTAGGAAGAATGTGTACCTGGGACATCGTCGATTTCTTCCGAGCAGGCATCCCGTAAGAAAGAAAGGCAAGCATTTCAAAGGTGAGGCGGATCACCGGACGAAGCCTCGCCACCGTACTGGTGCTGATGTACATGATATGGTCAAGGATTTGAAGGTAGTCTTTAGAAAGGGTCCTGGCGGACAACCTGTTCCGAATGACGCTGACGGACACGCACCCATGTGGAAGAAGAAATCTATATTTTGGAAACTGCCCTATTGGAAAGATCTAGAGGTCCGCTCTGCAATCGACGTGATGCACGTGACGAATAATCTTTGCGTGACCCTGACACCTGAGGCATGGGAGGACCAGCAACGTATGCATGGAAAAGACGGCATACATCAGGGTCATGCCAGCTACGCTCTTACCAAAGAAGAGAAGGAAATCTTCTTTGAATGCCTGCTCAGTATTAAGGTACCGTCTGGCTTCTCGTCGAATATAAAGGGAATAATAAACATGGCAAAGAAAAAGTTCCAGAACCTAAAGTCTCATGACTGCCACGTGATTATGATGCAACTGCTTCCGGTTGCATTGAGGGGGCTTCTACCGGATAACGTTCGATTAGCCATTGTGAAGCTATGTGCATTCCTCAATGCAATCTCTCAGAAGGTAATCGATCCAGAAATCATACCAAGGTTAGAGAATGATTTGGTGCAATGTCTTGTCAGTTTCGAGTTGGTGTTCCCACCATCCTTCTTCAACATCATGACGCACGTCCTAGTTCACCTATGCGAAGAGATTAGCGTTTTGGGTCCTGTATTTCTACACAATATGTTCCCCTTTGAGAGGTTCATGGGAGTCTTAAAGAAATATGTTCATAACCGTGCTAGGCCAGAAGGAAGCATCTCCAAGGGCCATGAAAATGAGGAGGTCATTGAGTTTTGTATTGACTTTATTCCTGACCTTAAGCCGAGTGGTGTTCCTGAATCGCGGCATAAGGGCAGACTGGATGGAAAAGGCACGCTAGGAAGGAATCAAAAAATATGTATGGACGGACATTCTCTCACTGAAGCACACTACACAGTTATACAGAATTCCGCCTTGGTGGCTCCGTATATGGACGAACACAAGAATTTTCTACGCTCCAAACACCCGGAGCGGTCTGATGACTGGATTACACGTGAACAAACCAGGAGTTTCGCCGGCTGGTTGCAGACACGTACCATGCATGACGCCTCTATTGAAGATGCCCTGTACTCGCTGTCCCAGTTACCATCTTCGAATATAATGACTTTCAAAGGGTACGAGATAAATGGTAATACATTTTACACGATCGCCCAAGACAAGAAGAGCACCAACCAAAACAGTGGTGTCCGCTTTGATGCAACAACCAAGACGGGAAAGGAAACATATTATGGTTACATAGAGGAGATATGGAAACTTGACTATGGACGTGATTTGAAGGTCCCTTTGTTTCGGTGCAAATGGGTCAATATGACACGATATGGGGTAACGGAAGACCCGCAGTATGGAATGACAACAGTGGATCTCAACAATCTTGCGTATGCAGACGAACCATTCGTCCTAGCTAATGATGTGGCACATGTTTTCTATGTGAAGGATATGTCTACCAAGCCGAGGAAAAGAAAATATAAGGAAGCGAATGCATCATACGATGAGCCAAAGCGCCACATAGTTCTTTCTGGGAAGAGAAACATCGTGGGAGTGGATGACAAGACATGCATGTCAAAAGATTATGAAAAGTTTGATGAAATTGCTCCATTCACAGTGAATATTGACCCGATCATCCAGTTAAATGATGAAGATTTTCCATGGCTACGGCGCAAAGGGACATACGTGAAGAAAAAGTTTCACACCCAAAGATCTGGGATGTGATCGGCTTCACTATCATCAATTTCTTCTGTGTTTCACACCCAGGAGGGAATCTCTATAATAGTTAGGGTAGTTATGTGTTTTGGCATTTGAAACGCGAAGAAATTTTATGTGCAAACAAATTCTTTTATGCATTTACTGATTTTTTCAGCTAAATGACCCTGAAATTGAAAAGCATTTCAAATGAACTCAGAAAAGGTTGAAAGTTGGCATGGTATCATAATTTCACCCACATAGCATGTGCAAAAAAGTAGAGAGGGTTACCGCAAAAACTGGATGCACTTCGTGTATAAAATGGACAATCTCTTTCGAAGTATCAGGGTTTCGGACGAAAACTCATCCGTTACAAAGGGATTTCATTTTTTAAATAACCTAAGCATTACCAAATTGAACATAATGATAAAACACACTAATATTAAACATAAGAAAAAAGAATCACTGAAAATCTATTTTCAAAGTTAAGTTATTCACAAACTAGTGATTCACACAAATTTCAAATAATTCAAAATGTAAACTATTCAAATTTGTAAACTACCGGCACTAACAGAAAGTTTGTAATTTTTTGTACCTAAAGCAAAAATATTCCCAAAGAAACTCTAAATACAGCAAAAAACAACTCAAAAATAAATAAACCAAAAATAAATAAAGCAAAAAAATAAGAAAATAAAAAAGCCCACCTACTGGGCCAGAGCGGCCTGCATACGACTAGAAACCCAACCTGTAGTTGGGCCAGGATGCAGGCCGGCAAGCCCAGTAGGCCCACAGGCAGAGTAGGAGAGGTAGGCCCAGAAGGCCTGCTATTGAGAGGAGCTCAATGCAGTGCCCGCGTCGGGGCTTATAAACTGGTCCTGGCGCTCCTCAACTAGCGAGGTGGGACTAAACTTCTGCGCCCCTCGCCTGGCAGCGCACACCCTTTAGTACCGGGTGGTGGCTCCAACCGGTACTAAAGGGGGGTCTTTAGTACCGGTTGGTGCCACCACCCGGTACTAAAGGGGTGCGCTTCCCGCTGCTTGGGCTGGCCAAATTTGACCTTTAGTACCGGTTGGTGGCTCCAACCGGTACTAAAGGCCCATCCTACATAAGCAGCACTTAGAAATTTCATCAGTTTTCATCTGCTTCTTCTCCTCTGCCCCGTCGCCCGGTGCCCCCCGTCGCCGCCCCCGTCGCCACCCCTCGTCGACGCCCCCGTCGCCGCCCCGTCCCCGTCGTCGCCGCCCCGGCCGTCCCCGTCCTCGTCGTCGCCGCCCCGTCCCTGTCCCCATCGTCGCCATCCGCGTCATCGCCGCCCATCGCCGTCCCCGTCGCCGCCCCTCGTCGCCTCGCCTCGCCGGTGAGCGCCTGCCCCGGCCGCCATGTCCACACGCACACACACACACACATTGTTAATTAGTTGTAAAATTGTTAGTAATTTTTATGTTTTTAGTTATAGAAATATTTATAGAAATGTTAGACTTTTTTGTTTTTTAGTTATAGAAATATTAGAAATTTTTTCTGTTTTTTAGTTATAGAAATATTTAGAGAAATGTTAGAAATTTTTCTGTTTTTTAGTTATAGAAATATTAGAAATGTTAGTTATATAGAAATGTTATAAATTTTTCTGTTTTTAAGTTATAGAAATATTTACAGAAATGTTAGCAATTTTTCTGTTTTTTAGTTATAGAAATATTAGAAATGTTATAGAAATATTAGTTATATATATATAGAAATGTTAGAAATTTTAGAATTAGTTTTAGTTAGATGAATTAGATTAATGTCAAATTGTTAGAATTTGCATATAGAATTTTAGTTATCACAATCCAAACATTTAAAAAATGTTACTTTACTTTTGCGGCATATAGTATTTGTTGTCGACGATGCCCGGCCCGCATCCTCGCCGTCGACCCGTTCGCGACGACGTCCTGCTTCAGAGGACCCATGTCCGGGATTGGGCTCCGCCGGGCTGGCACTAGGAGGTGCTACCTGGAGGGGCGCAACGCTTGGTGAGGAACCCGGCCTCGGGTCCCGTCGTCGACCCTGATCTCATTTGGTGGCGTTCGTGTGGGCCACATTCGGTGCAGAGAGAGCCGGCCCTGCCGGAGGTGGTGCGTCGTCGTGTCAGGGAGGAGGACGAGCACGTCCATCGCTACATGGCTGCTATGGACGTCAGGTTCTCCAATACCTGGCAGGTTCTTTGGGCAGATGACCGGAGATATGATCCTGTGATGGTTCCTTGTCTTTGGGTGTCCACCGCTCGCGCCCTAGGAACCGCGAGTGGCCTAGATTCTTCTATAGTATTCGATCTTTATTAGCTACCTAGCCAGTGATGTATTCGAGATTATATATTATTTGAGACGATGTATTCGAGATTATATATTATTCGAGACGATGTATTCGAGATTATATATTATTCGAGATGATGTATTTGAGATTATATATTATTTGAGGCGATGCATATTATGTACTATATGATTCAGTTTTTCCTTATTGATTGCATCCATGCATTGTATTTTGAATACTAAATTGTTTTATATTTCTTCTATATTAGTTAAATAAAAGCTATGGCGGACAATACCGGCAGAGAGGGAGAAGAGGCCCTGTTCGAGATCATACGCAGCCCTAGCAGGCCAGATGATCTGAATGAAGCAAATGACAGCTCCCAATATCTGAACAATACCGGGGAGGGTGATGATAAGATATTCGATCTCGACAACCGAGCTGATGAAGTCATGAACTATGATTATGATTATGATTATGATGACGCAGACAATGATTATGATGACGAATACAATGTTGATCTTGAAATAACAAAGACTACCGGCGAGGTATATTTATATAAGCAGGCATCTAGTGATCATCACATGTTTTTTTTAATTTGAAGATATATTAACGAATCGATCTTTCTTCTTTCAGCCCTCCGGATCAAGCAAATCTGCTTCTACAGACAGCAGGACAAAGCGCGGCCCGAGCAAAAAGTTGAAGGAGGGTGTAAAGTACAACATCGATTCCATCAAAGCTAGTGCCGAACCCCTCACGCCTAAGAACATTGCGAGCAAGTTCGTTCGTCAGTGCGGAGTTCTTGTGAAGGACCAACTCCCGATCTCCATTCAAGAATGGAAAGAGCCAAAAACTAAACGCCCAGATGTTACTTGGGTCGACGACAGAGCAAAACAAAAGCTTTGGGAATCTCTGATGGAACATTTCACCCTACCAGATTATTTCACTGATGCAGATGCGCAGAAAGTCAAGGACGCTGCTCTTAAGAAGATGGCAATTGCATTCAACACCCACAAGAAAACTGTATGGGCCAACTACCTCGCTGCAGAAAGGAAGACTCCAGAATTCAAGGGAACACTGGAGAAGCAAAGAGAACACTGGCCCGCTTTCGTGAAATTCAAGGAATCAGAATTATCTAAGGAACGGTCGAGAAAAAACAAGGCCAATGCCGCAAAAAAGACGCAGTTCCATAGGCTGGGTCCAGGTGGCTACGCGGTGGCAATGCCTAAGTGGGATAAGTCTGAGCAAGAGATGGAGGATGCAGGGGTCACTCCGGTTACTAGGAGCTGGCCCCCCAAGTGCAGAACTTGGTTCTATGCGCATGGGGGGGGGGGGGGGCGTTGGACCCGAAGACAGGCCTGGTTTCGAAGAAGGTAAGTCTAAACGGAGCAGAACAAAAGTTACTTGACGCAATAGAAGATGCTCGAAAGGGGGTGTTCACGCACAACAGAGAGAACGACGAGCTTACGCGCGCCCTGGGAAATCCTGAACACCCGGGAAGAACACGAGGCAAGGGCGTTATTCCCTGGTATGAGGGCTTTTCGGAATGGAATGATGACTACAGGACCCGTGCAAGAAAGAAGATGGAGGAGGAGAAGAAGAGGAAGCTGGAGGAGGAGCAGAGGAAGCAGGACGCGGAACGCCTTCAAGGCCTAGAAGCAAGGCACATAGACTTGGCACTCAAATTCCAGCAGCAGCAGTAGATCGACTCACTTAGCCAGGAAAGGGGGTCTCAGGAGCGGCAGCAGCAAGCAGATGATCATCCAGCATTGGATAGCACCGTCCCATCCATGCCGAGAAGCAGCGTTGGTTCCGCCCCGGGCGATGCATTGCTGGATACATACCCTGTGGATGACATCATAGAGAACACTAACTGTGAGCTACACTACAAAATGAAGAACATATCCATGAAGGTGGCGAACGCCATTGCTTTTACAATTACCCCCGAAGCAACCTTCTAGTGCGCCCCGATTCCAGAGGGCTATGCTCGTGTCTTGGTTGATGAGGTGGTGGGCCCATATTCGGGGCTAGAGCTTGACATTCCTGGAGGTGACGACGAGCAAACACTGGGAGAAGCCATACATCGTTTCATCCTATGGAAAAAGGATTGCATCATCTTTCGAAGTCCACCGACACCGCATCTGCCGACTCCTCCTCGAAGTCCGCCACCGTGTCAGCAGACTCCCGCTCCTCCAAGCCCGCCACCGTGTCAGGCCACACCTCCTGCTTCAAGTCCGGCACTGCGTCAGGCCACACCTCCTGCTTCAAGTCCGACACCGTGTCAGGCCACACCTCCTGCTTCAAGTCCGGCACAGCGTCAGGCCACTCCTCCTGCTCCAACTAAGCCACGTCAGCCGTCTCCGCCGCCTAAGCAATCGCAGAAGAGACACGCCGCAGCTATGGTGCGTAGCAGTATGAGTCGAGGTAGTACAGAAAGTACAAGCGGAGACAAGCGATATAAATATGGTCCAAGCAGCCTCGCTCCTCTTCCTCAGAGGCCTTACGACATGACTGAGGAGCAAAACGATGCAATAGTGCGGGCCGAAGTGGACACTCATTTTCGACCGAAACCGGCAACGCCGCCGAGGGAG
Organism: Aegilops tauschii subsp. strangulata; assembly: GCF_002575655.3. Taxonomy (NCBI): domain Eukaryota; kingdom Viridiplantae; phylum Streptophyta; class Magnoliopsida; order Poales; family Poaceae; genus Aegilops; species Aegilops tauschii. The sequence goes on from NC_053035.3 coordinate 468,569,327, forward strand.
AAAGTGCCTGAGGAAAAGATTGACCACTTCATTCGTATGGCTAGACCACCAGCTCCCAAGCATGTTGACTCAGACTATGAGCGCCAAATCAAGAAGGCACATCGAGCACGACTACAGAAAGAAGCGAGCTCGAGCTCGAGCCAACAAGCAGCTGTCAAAAAATGCGGGAAAACCATTCCCCAGCTGGGAGTACAGGCGGCGCAATCGACCCCCCCGCTTGTTGTGCCAACAACACATGAGAGTACGCGCGCCCAATATTATTGTGGGCAAACCGTTTACGTTCCCGAGCTGGGCGATGTGGTAATAACCAAGGAGCATATAATGCAGGCTGAAATGCTCAAGATCACTGTTGGACAACTCCTCGAGATCGAGCCCATGCCTCCGCTTAGAGAGGAGGAAAGAAAACGGAAATATGTCCGGGGCCAACCTTTGGTCGAGCCCGAGGAGGTCAAGAACCTCCCAACGAGAATGTATGAATTGCATGATTGGTACATGAAAATTACCAAGATTTCCAATCGAGAGTCCCTCATGGTGCAAGTCGAGGAAGATCATTACTTCCATAAGAAAGCTCTGGCCATTGAGTATTCAGAACTATTTCAGTTATTCAATCAAGATGCACTTGACAAATCTATCGTCAGTTGCTATTGTCTGTAAGTGATTTCTTTCTGTAATTTAAGTCTCAAGCTAGCTCTAGTGCTCATTGATTGATCATTAATTACCTGTAATTATATATCCTCACTATATATTCTTTTCTGTGGTATTATGCAGGATGAAGATGTATGAAATGAAAAAAGCTGGACGCTATGGCATTGGGTTCATTCACCCAAATACCGTTAATGAATACACATGGAAATTGGAATGGTGTAGACAAGATGTAGAGAAATGCATGCTAGAGTTCTTGAAGCGCCTCAATAGGAATGAAGATATACTACTTCCTTACAACTTCGAGTGAGTCACACTGTCTTGTACTACAAATTCTGTTTTTGCTTACTAGCTAGATGTTAATAAGTGTATAGGGTTTAGGGTTATAGTTGATTAGTGTTATGCACATGCCCGCTTAATTTATACATGCAAACGTATGCGCATGCAGCTTCCACTGGATCTTGTTAGACATTAAAGTTGACGAAGGAAAAGTTGAAGTACTGGACTCACTACTTAAAAAAATAGTGACTACAACATCGTGAAGGGGATAGTCGATAGGTTATTTCAATCATTATTAACTATATCTCGGCCTATTTAGTTCGTCATTTCCTGATATGAACTATTTTTCATAACCCCTTTATTAATTTTCTTTGCCGGCGGGCAGGGCTTGGGCAAAGTACATCAAGGTGACTCCAGGAAAATGGCGACAAAAGCTATGTTGGTATCGATCCAAGGTAAGTAATTAAGTAGTACTAGCTAGCTAGCTACCATCTCTTTAATTCTTGTTTCAATACCATTAATTAATTAACATGCTTGATTAATTATTATCTGATTAAATTCTATTGTCGTAAAGGCCCTGAAGCAGGCGCCGGGGACTGAAGTGTCTGCATACTACGTTTGCGAGAACATTCGCGTGATGGCGTCCGAAAGGAGCAGATCTGATAGACAGGACTGGGTACATTTGCCAGAACACTATTCACAAATCTTACATGATTGTCGATATCTAGTCACACAACTAATACACATGCATATTGATCTCCTTCTTAACAGTTCAAAGAGGTGCGGGACAAGCTCCTATCAGAGGAGCCCATACGAGCACTTCAAGAGGAAATAGCGGGATTTTTGCTCGACCAGGTCATAGATCCCAAAGGAGAATACTATTACCCGCTACCGCCCCCATGAACCACTTGTCATCGTGCTCTGAAGGCACCAAGGCAACATGTAGGAGAAATTATATATATATATATATACATGTGTATGTGTGAATAATTAATGGTGGTTGTGAGACATACGATTATATATATATATGATCGGTTCTATGAGAAAATCTATTTATATATATGCATAACGTGTACAATACGTAGTATCGTAAAATACCAGCAAACAAAAAAGAATTAAATGGAAAACACAAAATTAATGGAAAAATAAAAATTAAAACCAAAACCCCCCCAAACATTTAGCACCGGTTGGTGCTACCAACCGGTACTAATGGTCTACCAGCACCTGGGCCTGGCTCGTGCCACGTGGTGGCACTTTAGCGCCGGTTCGTGCCGAACCGGTAGTAAAGGGGGGGCCTTTAGTCTCCACTCCATAGTGCCGGTTGCAGAACCGGCACTAAAGGCCCTTACGAACCGGTGATAAAGGCCTGTTCTGCACTAGTGACCGCTGGCGCTTTTAATTTTTCTTATTAATTTGTTTGTGTCACCCTCTGACTGGTGGGACCCAACATACTACATGGAGAGAGGTAAGGTGACTAAGGCTGCATTATTTCTGCACCACTGTGGATAGTCTTACCACCAAAGCCACATGACACGATTATGATTGAAATCCCAATGACTCCCACACACACAAAAAAACACGGCATGCTTGTCACACGAATGCAGGAATTTATAAAAGGTTATTTCCCTCTCGTTGAACATAACAGGAGGGTTGTGTAGCTGGTTAGCCTGTTCGCTAATCAAACTTGAGGTCTCGGGTTCGATAACTACACTTGAGCATAATTTGTGCCAGGAGGATTCTTTGACTAGTCAAAATGTTTTCTAGGGTTTGCACGCTTCACACTCTCTCTCTAGTATATATATACACGCTGGAGCCTCAGCGCTTGTAGTTGCTCTCTTCACACTCTCTCGCCCTCTCCCGCTGGAGCCTCAGCGCTTGTAGTTGCTCTCTTCACACTCTCTCGCCCTCTCCAGATCTAAACAAGACTTCGTTGGCCTCTCTCTCCCCTCACTGCTGCTCAAAGAGCCGGCAGGATCCGTTCGCCGGGAAGGAAAGGAGGCTTAACGCTGTCGCCGTCGGCGAGGGACTACCGGCGCAGCTGTTCACTTTCCACCCAGCGGCGGCACGGGAGGGCCTCCGACCCCTTCTTCTTCGCCGCCGTCCCGTCGCCCACCGAACCACGCCCCAAGAACCTTAAGGTATAATTTACTTACTCCACATGCATTTCTCTAGCTGCATGTATACCATGAATCTAGGACGTGGTTCAAAGAGGAAAGGAGTGGGGGAAAGTAGTGGGAAAAGTTGTATATAGAATGAATCTAGGACGTGGTTCAAAGAGGAAATGAAGGGGGAAAGTTGTATAGCATGAATCTAGGACGTGGTTCAAAGAGGAAAGGAATGGGGGAAAGTAGTGGGGAAAGTTGTATCGCATAAATCTAGGACGTGGTTCAAAGAGGAAAGGAAGGGGCGAAAGTACTAGTTCAAAAAGGAAAGGAAGGGACAAGGCTGTAGAGTTTGAGCATGACTAGATTTGCTGCGCTCACATAGGGAAAGGTGTCTAAAGATAACAAAACTGGGACCAACCCAAATATGCTTCTTGGTTGTTTGTTCTTTGTTGCAACAGACTGTGCATGACCACAGTACATCGGTAGATGCACATGGTGCTGGTGCGTCCACTGTACCGTGCAACTCATTAGCTGTTGTTAATCTAAGGCCCTGTTTGGTTAAAAACTCCCTAGTCCCTACCTGCTTGGTTCCAGGGACTAAACATGGACTAGAGGTTATTAAATGACATGCTAAAAGACCATGTTACCCCTAGTAATGAACTAATAGAGACAAGGTGCGCTGCGTGGCAGGGGCAACTGTTGGAAAAAGTCCCAAAAAGACTCCCTCGGGGTCTTCTTTCTTTAGTCCCAAATGCCCACTTTTAGTCCCTAAAAGTCCCTCCTGTTTGGTTTAGATGGGACTGACACGGAGTTTTTTAGTCCTACACCAAAATGTCCCTGTAAACAAACACCCTCTAATAATGCCGCTGGAAAATTGATGCAATGCCACAGTTAAAAGCAAATTACATGTTTAACGAATTTTATTGTTAATATAATCTCTATGTTAATATTAATCAATGCCACCATTTGAGAAATGCTACTGTCTTGCTTTCTTTCCCATTTAGATGAGGTAGATGCTTCTTTTTGTTGGCTTCTGTGTCATCCACCGTTATTGACCACTAATTGTTTCCTTTGCACCTCTGTGTAAACAGGGTTATCTACTTCACCTCGTTGCCATTGTGACCTTTTGTTGCACTGCACAAAACACTTTTGTTTTAAGAGTGTTTTGTGCAGTTCAACCAAAATGTCACACCGACAACGTTGCTTGATTGCTTGATCTTAGTGGAACTGCACAAGTGGAGATCTTACTTCCTATCCGTTAAGGCGAATTTGGTTCAGATCTTCTTCTTGTGAGTTGTTTGAATTCCGCATCATGAGAGGTCAGTACTAGCCTTCTTTCACATGATTCTGCAGTGTGCTTTCACATGTTGTGCTACTTGTACGATAATGTTGCTTGATTCTAGTGAACTGCACAAATGGAGACAAGACTTCCAATCTGTATGTGCACCGTAATATCCCATTGACGTAAGATAAGGATATTTCACAACTGCTGGCTTGTATTTTGCCACTTTCATCAGAAAATTAAGTTTAGTACTATACTTGTGCTCCCTAATTGACATGCCAAATCTTACATTGAAGGCGAAGCTTGTCTGTTATTGAACCAAGTGATGAAGGTGAAGAACAAGCGGAAGAAAAACAAAAATCAACTCCCGGTGCTGTAATGAAGCACTGGAACTGTGATGACACAAGTAATGATATACTTTTGCATCTTAATTTGTTGCTATGGCAGGAACGAGCAATTGTTTTGCCACTGATTTGATGCCACTCTTATTGTAATATGTAATTATCTCTACTTGTGCAAACAGGGATCTTCTTTGAAGATACCATATATTTTAGTGGAACTGCACAAGAAGATGTTGGAAACATTAAACTAATCGAGGAGTATATAGTAAGCATGGCCACCATCGTAGATAGCAACAGATGGTTCCAGAGAAGTGCTTCATCTGTATGCTCTACACAATAAGCCTCCTGACAAAGGTTGGTACTCGCCCACTGATTTCATCCATATGATTGAGCTTTGTCATCTCTATTGGTGTTGTGCTACTGTTTAGATACTGTCATGAAAAAGTGGTATTGTCCTTGAGAAGTGCTTCATCTATGCAGTTTTAAATATTTCCTTTCCTTTTTTTCGAGCAAACAGGGATGCTAGCATTTAGTAGTCCTCTTGTCTTTGCACAACAGGATCATCTTCCTCTAAAGAAGAATATGGAGTACGTGAAGTGACTAGTTCCGATTATGCCAGGATGAAGAAGCCCTGTCTATCTTCTCATCAGAAGGAGCAGTTGAAGGATGGTTACATTACTCCCCACAAGACCAAACTAACTTCAGCTCAGAAGGACTGACAAATCTCCATTTTTTTGCTGTGATGTGCGATTACAATGTTGTTCTAGGATTCTTTCTGGTGAGTTCCATTTTTCTAAAAGTGTGCTCTACATGGACTATGTATGTGCCTGTTGAAACTGTCAATTCATAGTACAGTTTGCTTTATACTAATCACTTTTTTGTATTTGTGCAAACAGGGGTGCTCAGCTTGATTTCAATGGGAACTGCACAAAATGTTCATGAATACATCGAATCATTCATTTCCACCACAAGAAAGGAGGTGCCGATAAGTTCAAGGCGTTGCAACATATAAGGGCGAAATCATACAAGCTACGCGCGAATTTGGTTGATTTTGGTGGAACTGCACAAAAAGAACAGCTGGTTTATTTAGCACGAGGTGCCAGTCAATGTCCGAACTGATGGCAAACTCTTCCCATTCCACAATCGTAGGCATTTGATATTTTGGAATGGGACAACCTTGTCAAATTTTGCTCATTGATTTTAGCAAGACATGCGTTTGATATTTTCGAATGGGACGCCCTTTGCTGTCAGCAGCGTCGATCAATTTTTTCTTTATTCTTTAGTTGTGAAGTAAATATTGCCTCTGACATGTGAGTCGCTGAGATGCATAATCATCGATTGTTTTGAATGTTCTCTATGAATTGCCAGGCCTGTGTGTTTGATTGCAATGTACAGAAACGCTAAAAAGCTGCTCGAACTCTTTGTACTCCTTCTATTCCTTTTTACTTCGCACATTGTGAAAGTGCATACTTTTTTGTATAAGATTGGTCAAAGTAGAGATACTTTGACTGCAGACAAAACTTGTATGCACGACTAGAAAGGACCGGAGGGAGTACATGTGAAACTGCTGCAAACGAGGTGATCACCCTGGGAATAATGCTAGTACGTATTGTTTTGCATGTTCATCCAATGCCAGTGATACAGGAATTCGAACTAATCGAAATAAATTCATTCATACACGGTCGGATTTCATATAAACATGCCGGATTTCATTACATTTCATACATTCTTCAACTAAAAAGGGGTGCGCTGGAGGTATAATTAATTAACCGAAGCTACCCACCTGTGTCCCGCTGAGCCGAACAGAAGCTTCAGTGACTTAACTGCAGGTGCAGTTGCGTAACTGACATGTCGCCTGTTGGGCCCACGTGTCAGTCAGCCAACTGCACCAGTAGTTAAGTAGAAGCAGCGTTCTTCTCCAGCACAGCTCTCCGACTCCACGTCGCCGCCAAGAAGCTAACCGGCTGTCAATGGTCAACCCGCCTAGCTTGGCTTCAACCGGAGGGTAGCAGCGGTGGCCTTACTTGGACCCGAGCAGCGGCGACCTACCATGTTCTACTCTTCCTCGTTTTCTGTGTGGCACGACCTCGTTGGCAGCGGGGCGGGGCCTCGGCGGAGCCGGCGATGTCCTCTGTCTCGTTGCTGGCAGGCGGCGCCTCAGCGGAGCGGTGGAAATCCTCCCCCACATTGCCAGCAGGGTGGGGCCTCGGCTGAGCCGGCGATGTCCTCTGCCTCGTTGTTGGCGGGGCGGGGCCTCGGCGGAGCCGGCGGTGTCCTCTGCCTCGTTGTTGGCGCCGCGGGGCCTCAGCGGAGCAGGGCCTCGTCGACGCCAGCGGAGCGGGGACTCGTCGGAGCCGGCATTGTCCTCTACCTCGTCTTCGGTCTCGCCAAACAGCGCCTCGCCCGCTTCATTGCCCTCTTTGCTAGCCTCTTTGTAGGCGGCCGCAGCCTCCGCCACCCGCATGCGGTACCGCCAGCACCCGAGGCGGCCCTTGCGGGCGGAGCGATACGAGTTGAGCAGCGCCTCCTACTCCGCCCGCTCCGCGGCGATCTGCTCCTCCGCCTGCAGGTGCTCCTGGAGGAGATGGTGGTTGTAGGCGGCGTCGGCCTGCGCCTCCCGGAACTGCTCCTCACGCATCTGCCTCACCCTGTCCATATATTGGGCACGGGCCTCGCCGATGGTCATGGTGCAATGCACCGGCGAGGATGGCGCGAAGGAGGGGGTTGGCGCCGGAACGTCGACTACCATGTTCTCCATTTGGACGTCGTCGTCCTTCGGTTGCCTGCCGGTCGGCAGCAATGGCTGCCATCTCCTTGTGGTCCGTCGTCCGCCTGTCCCGAAGAGCGCTGGAGCGCGAGGAAGCCATGGTGGGCAGTAGTGGTGTGGACAGGAGAAAGGGAACGGATGCGGATGACTGCGGCTATGGCTGGCGCAGCAGTTTATATAGCAATGGTGGGCGGGCGGAGGGACGGACGTGTGGCGCCGGAGTAGCCGCCTCGGCAACTGCGTATCATTAATGTGGGCGGCAGATGGACGGACGGATGGCACTTGTGTCGTTTGAAGGTGGAGCAATCGCCTGCACCGGGAAGCGGGGCGGGCGGCGCTGACTGTTTCGGGCGGAAAGCGCGCGCGGGCGAGGAGATGACTTTACTTGGAGAGGATGACAATGGGGACCCACCAGGTCCATAGCCTCACGTACGCAAGTGCCTCCTTATTATATATATATATATAACTATAATTTATTTTGCTTCCTCCTGGTGTCCTGACATCACGGTCCCACACCATTGTCAACCTATGTAGTAGTCAATAAACGAGATAATTGCACAAGAAGTGGCCGACAGCTAGGACCAAGCAGCTCGAGCAGTATTTGTGTTTTTGAGGTGTGAGCACTGCAGAGTTTATTGATGTTTAGCCCAGATATTAATTTTTCTCCTCTGAACAACAACGAAAACATCGCTGCAGGTATTAACTGGGCGGGGTGTGGCCCGTCTAGCCCAGGCTAGATATCCAGCCCAGATATTAATTTTTTTCAAGCTGAAAATGGCTAGCCCAGCTATACTTTTTTGTAGGAATACCCAGGCAACGTCAAGTTGTTATTCTCCGCCCCGCTGGGCTGGAAATCTTTCCTAGGAGGGATGCATTAGGCTTAACAAGAAAATGGGCTTTATGAAATAATAAATGGGATGTAATTATAAAAACTGGGCAGTAACTATAAAAAATGCACCAAACACGTGATTACTTTATAAAATATTATTTTTGGATATTGAAAATTTTAATTTCATTAATTGTTGCGAGCACAATGTTTCGTTGGATTTTTATGTAATATAAATTTATATTGAAATTGTATTTAATATGACTAGAAATTTCGGGATAAAAATATTTCGGATCCCATCAAAATGTGGGAAATTTTATTGAATTCTGTTTTGAACGGTTGGTTGAAATGGGATGTACTTTTAACAAACTGTAAATGGGCTGTAGTAAATTCCATTAGAATTCAAAAATGGGCTACACATTCTTACAAATCTCAAATGGGCTATAAGTTCTCTGCCACACACTTCTGGCCTTACTAAGTTGACGCGTCCCCTAAAAAAACAGAGAGACGCGTATGCAAGGCTTTGTCAACTTATAGTCAACACACGGCTCTAGCAGCAGTGGCCGTTGGATGTCCATCTAACGGATGCCGTGCTTCTTCTTCAATCTCGGATATTATGGCTTCACCCGCCCAAAAAATGATTCCTCCCCCTGACATCTGGGGCGCACCATTTCAGAAGCTGACCTGTGGGCCTACTAAGTTGACGTACCAAGGGTTTTGTCAACTTAGTCAATATAAACGACTCTAGCTGCAGTGACCGTACGATGTCCATCCAACGGACGTCGTGCTTCTTCAACCTCTGGTCTTCTTGCTCCAGCCGCCCAAAGCAGCGCCGGTCGTGCCGCCTGCTCCTGCCTCCCGTGGCCGGCTGTGCTGCCGCGGAGGCCTCACCGCCCCCTACTGTTGGGGATCGTAGCAGAAATTAAAATTTTTCTACTCATCACCAAGATCAATCTATGGAGTCATCTAGCAACGAGAGAGAGAGAGAGAGGAGTGCATCTACATACCCTTGTAGATCACGAGCAGAAGCGTTCAAGAGAACTGGGTTGATGGAGTCGTACTCGTCGTGATCCAAATCACCGATGATCCTAGCGCCGAACGGACGGCACCTCCGCGTTCAACACACGTACGGAGCGGAGACGTCTCCTCCTTCTTGATCCAGCAAGGGGGAAGGAGAAGTTGATGGAGATCCAGCAGCACGACGGCGTGGTGGTGGAAGCAGCGGGATTCCAGCAGGGCTTCGCCAAGCGCTACTGGAGGAGGAAGAGGTGTCACGGGAGGGAGAGGGAGGCGCCAGGGCTTAGGGTGCGGCTGCCCTCCCTCCCCTCCACTATATATAGGGGCTAGGGGGGCGCATGCCCCCCTTGGAGATCCCATCTAGAGGGGGGGGGGGGGCGGCCCCTCGGGGGGCAACGGCCCCCTTAGGGTTTCCAACCAGGGAGGCGCATGCCCCCTCGGGGGGCAACGGCCCCCTTAGGGTTTCCAACCAAGGAGGCGCATGCCCCCTCGGGGGGCAACGGCCCCCTAGGGTTTCCAACCCTAGGCGCCTTGGGCCCTTGGGTGGGGCGCACCAGCCCACCAGGGGCTGGTTCCCACGCCACTTCAGCCCATGGGGCCCTCTGGGATAGGTGGCCCCACCCGATGGACCCCCGGGACCCTTCCGGTGGTCCCGGTACAATACCGGTGACCCCCGAAACTCTCCCGGTGGCCGAAACTGGACTTCCTATATATAAATATTTACCTCCGGACCATTCCAAACTCCTCGTGATGTCTGGGATCTCATCCGGGACTCCGAACAACTCTCGGTTAACCGCATACTAATATCTCTACAACTCTAGCGTCACCGAACCTTAAGTGTGTAGACCCTACGGGTTCGGGAGACACGTAGACATGACCGAGACAACTCTCCGGTCAATAACCAAAAGTGGGATCTGGATACCCATGTTGGTTCCCACATGCTCCACGATAATCTCATCGGATGAACCACGATGTCGAGGATTCAATCAATCCCGTATACAATTCCCTTTGTCAATCGGTACGTTACTTGCCCGAGATTCGATCGTCGGTATCCCAATACCTCGTTCAATCTCGTTACCGGCAAGTCACTTTACTCGTTCCGTAATGCATGATCCCGTGACTAACTACTTAGTCACATTGAGCTCATTATGATGATGCATTACCGAGTGGGCCCAGAGATACCTCTCCGTCATACGGAGTGACAAATCCCAGTCTCGATCCGTGCCAACCCAACAGACACTTTCGGAGATACCTGTAGTGCACCTTTATAGTCACCCAGTTATGTTGTGACGTGTGGTACACCCAAAGCATCCTTACGGTATTCGGGAGTTGCACGTTCTCATGGTCTAAGGAAATGATACTTGACATTAGAAAAGCTTTAGCAAACGAACTACACGATCTAGAGATATGCTTAGGATTGGGTCTTGTCCATCACATCATTCTCCTAATGATGTGATCCCGTTATCAATGACTTCCAATGTCCATGGTCAGGAAACCGTAACCATCTATTGATCAACGAGCTAGTCAACTAGAGGCTCACTAGGGACATGTTATGGTCTATGTGTTCACACATGTATTACGATTTCCGGATAACACAATTATAGCATGAACAATAGATAATTATCATGAACAAGGAAATATAATAATAAACATTTTATTATTGCCTCTAGGGCATATTTCAAACAGTCTCCCACTTGCACTAGAGTCAATAATCTAGTTACATTTTGATGAAGCGTACACCCATAGAGTTCTGGTGTTGATCATGTTTCGCCCGTGGAAGAGGTTTAGTCAACGGATCTGCGACATTCAAATCCGTATGCACTTTACAAATATCTATGTCTCCATTTTGAACATTTTCACGAATGGAGTTGAAGCGACGCTTGATGTGCCTGGTCTTCTTGTGAAACCTGGGCTCCTTGGCAAGGGCAATAGCTCCAGTGTTGTCACAGAAGAGAGTCATCGGCCCCGATGCATTGGGAATAACTCCTAGGTCGGTAATGAACTCCTTCATCCAGATTGCTTCATGTGCTGCCTCCGAGGCTGCCATGTACTCCGCTTCACATGTAGATCCCGCCACGATGCTTTGCTTGCAACTGCACCAGCTGACTGCCCCACCATTCAAAAAATACACGTATCCGGTTTGTGACTTAGAGTCATCCAGATCTGTGTCGAAGCTAGTATCGACGTAACCCTTTACGACGAGCTCTTCGTCACCTCCATAAACGAGAAACATATCCTTAGTCCTTTTCAGGTACTTCAGGATGTTCTTGACCGCTGTCCAGTGTTCCATGCCGGGATTACTTTGGTACCTTCCTACCAAACTTACAGCAAGGTTTACATCAGGTCTGGTACACAGCATGGCATACATAATAGACCCTATGGCCGAGGCATAGGGGACGACACTCATCTTTTCTCTATCTTCTGCCGTGGTCGGGCATTGAGCCGTGCTCAATTTCACACCTTGCAATACAGGCAACAACCCCTTCCTACACTGATCCATATTGAACTTCTTCAATATCTTGTCAAGGTATGTGCTTTGTGAAAGACCTATGAGGCGTCTCGATCTATCTCTATAGATCTTGATGCCTAATATGTAAGCAGCTTCTCCAAGGTCCTTCATTGAAAAACACTTATTCAAGAAGGCCTTTATGCTTTCCAAGAATTCTATATCATTTCCCATCAATAGTATGTCATCCACATATAATATGAGAAATGCTATAGAGCTCCCACTCACTTTCTTGTAAACACATGCTTCTCCATAAGTCTGCGTAAACCCAAACGCTTTGATCATCTCATCAAAGCGAATGTTCAAACTCCGAGATGCCTGCACCAGCCCATAGATTGAGCGCTGGAGCTTGCATACTTTGTTAGCATTCTTAGGATCGACAAAACCTTCGAGCTGCATCATATACAATTCTTCCTTAAGGAAGCCGTTAAGGAATGCCGTTTTGACGTCCATTTGCCATATTTCATAATCGTAGAATGCGGCAATTGCTAACATGATTCGGACGGACTTCAGCTTCACTACGGGTGAGAAGGTCTCATCGTAGTCAACTCCTTGAACTTGTCGATAACCCTTAGCGACAAGTCGAGCTTTATAGATGGCAACATTTCCATCCACGTTCGTCTTCTTCTTAAAGATCCATTTATTTTCTATCGCTCGCCGATCATCGGGCAAGTCTGTCAAAGTCCATACTTTGTTTTCATACATGGATCCTATCTCGGATTGCATGGCTTCAAGCCATTTGTTGGAATCTGGGCCCGCCATTGCTTCTTCATAGTTCGGAGGTTCACCTTTGTCCAACAACATGATTTCCAGGACAGGGTTGCCGTACCACTCTGGTGCGGAATGTGTCCTTGTGGACCTACGAAGTTCAGTGGTAACTTGATCATGATCGTCATCATTAACTTCCTCTCTAGTTGGTGCAGGCACCACAGAAACATTTTCTTGTGCCGTGCTACTTTCTGGTTCGAGAGGGGTCATCTCATCAAGTTCCACTTTCCTCCCACTTACTTCTTTCGAGAGAAACTCTTTCTCCAGAAAGGACCCGTTCTTGGCAACGAAGATCTTGCCTTCGGATCTGAGGTAGAAGGTATACCCAATGGTTTCCTTAGGGTATCCTATGAAGACGCATTTTTTCGACTTGGGTTCGAGCTTTTCAGGTTGAAGTTTCTTGACATAAGCATCGCATCCCCAAACTTTAAGAAACGACAGCTTAGGTTTCTTTCCAAACCATAATTCATACGGTGTCGTCTCAACGGATTTCGACGGAGCCCTATTTAAAGTGAATGCGGCAGTCTCTAAATCATAACCCCAAAATGATAGCGGTAGATCGGTAAGAGACATCATAGATCGGATCATATCCAATAGAGTGCGATTACGACGTTCGGACACACCATTACGCTGAGGTGTTCCAGGCGGCGTGAGTTGTGAAACAATTCCACATTTCCTTAAGTGTGTGCCAAATTCGTGACTCAAATATTCCCCTACACGATTGGATAGTAAGAACTTTATTTTCCTGTCACGTTGATTTTCAACCTCACTCTGAAATTCCTTGAACTTTTCAAAGGTCTCAGACTTGTGTTTCATTAAGTAGACATACCCATATCTACTCAAGTCATCAGTGAGGGTGAGAACATAACGATAGCCACCGCGAGCCTCAACGCTCATTGGACCGCACACATCAGTATGTATGATTTCCAATAAGTTGGTTGCTCGCTCCATTGTTCTGGAGAACGGAGTCTTGGTCATTTTTCCCATGAGGCATGGTTCGCACGTGTCAAATGATTCATAATCAAGAGACTCCAAAAGTCCATCTGCATGGAATTTCTTCATGCGTTTGACACCAATGTGACCAAGGCGGCAGTGCCACAAGTATGTGGGACTATCATTATCAACCTTACATTTCTTGACATTCACACTATGAATATGTGTAACATCATGTTCGAGATTCATTAAGAATAAACCATTAACCAGCGGGGCATGACCATAAAACATACCTCTCATATAAATAGAACAACCATTATTCTCGGATTTAAATGAGTAGCCATCTCGCATCAAACGAGATCCAAATACAATGTTCATGCTCAAAGCTGGCACTAAATAACAATTATTGAGGTTTAAAACTAATCCCGTAGGTAAATGTAGAGGTAGCGTGCCGACGGCGATCACATCGACCTTGGAACCATTCCCGACGCGCATCGTCACCTCATCCTTCGCCAGTCTCCGCTTATTCCGCAGCTCCTGCTTTGAGTTACAAATATGAGCAACCGCACCAGTATCAAATACCCAGGAGCTACTACGAGCGCTGGTTAGGTACACATCAATAACATGTATATCACATATACCTTTGGTATTGCCGGCCTTCTTATCCGCTAAATACTTGGGGCAGTTCCGCTTCCAGTGACCGTTTCCCTTGCAATAAAAGCACTCAGTCTAAGGTTGGGTCCATTCTTTGTCTTCTTCCCGGCAGCTTGCTTACCGGGCGCGGCAACTCCCTTGCCATCTTTCTTGAAGTTCTTCTTACCCTTGCCTTTCTTGAACTTAGTGGTTTTATTCACCATCAACACTTGATGTTCCTTTTTGATCTCCACCTCCGCTGATTTCAGCATTGAATATACCTCAGGAATGGTCTTTTCCATCCCCTGCATATTGAAGTTCATCACAAAGCTCTTGTAGCTAGGTGGGAGCGACTGAAGGATTCTGTCAACGACCGCCTCATCCGGGAGATTAACTCCCAGCTGAGACAAGCGGTTGTGCAACCCAGACATTTTGAGTATGTGCTCGCTGACGGAACTATTCTCCTCCATCTTACAACTGTAGAACTTGTCGGAGACTTCATATCTCTCGACCCGGGCATGAGCTTGGAAAACCATTTTCAGCTCTTGGAGCATCTCATATGCTCCGTGCTGCTCGAAACGCTTTTGGAGCCCCGGTTCTAAGCTGTAAAGCATGCCGCACTAAATCAGGGAGTAATCATCAACACATGTTTGCCAAGTGTTCATAACGTCTTGGTTTGCTGGGACGGGTGCTTCACCTAGCGGTGCTTCAAGGACATATGCTTTCTTGGCAGCTATGAGGATGATCCTCAAGTCCCGGACCCAGTCCGTATAGTTGCTACCATCGTCTTTCAGCTTGGTTTTCTCTAGGAACGCGTTGAAATTGAGGTTGACATTAGCGTGGGCCATTTGATCTACAAGACATATTGCAAAGATTTTAGACTAAGTTCATGATAATTAAGTTCATCTAATCAAATTATTAATGAACTCCCACTCAGGCAGACATCCCTCTAGTCATCTAAGTGATACATGATCCGAGTCAACTAGGCCGTGTCCGATCATCACGTGAGACGGACTAGTCATTATCGGTGAACATCTTCATGTTGATCGTATCTTCTATACGACTCATGTTCGACCTTTCGGTCTTCCGTGTTCCGAGGCCATGTCTGTACATGCTAGGCTCGTCAAGTCAACCTAAGTCTATTGCGTGTGTAAATCTGGCTTACACCCGTTGTATGCGAACGTTAGGACCTATCACACCCGATCATCACGTGGTGCTTCGGAACAACGGACTTTAGCAACGGTGCACAGTTAGGGGGAACACAATTCTTGAAATTTTAGCGAGAGATCATCTTATTTATGCTACCGTCGTTCTAAGCAAATAAGATGTAAAACATGATAAACATCGCATGCAATCAAATAGTGACATGATATGGCCAATATCATTTTGCTCCTTTTGATCTCCATCTTCGGGGCGCCATGATCATCATCGTCACCGGCATGACACCATGATCTCCAACATCATGATCTTCATCATCGTGTCTTCATGAAGTTGTCTCGCCAACTATTACTTCTACTACTATAGCTAACGGTTAGCAATAAAGTAAAGTAATTACATGACGTTCCAGTTGACACGCAGGTCATAAATAAATTAAGACAACTCCTATGGCTCCTGCCGGTTGTCATACTCATCGACATGCAAGTCGTGATTCCTATTACAAGAACATGATCAATCTCATATATCACATATATCATTCATCACATCCTTCTGGCCATATCACATCACATGACACTTGCTGCAAAAACAAGTTAGACGTCCTCTAATTGTTGTTGCAAATTTTTTACGTGGCTGCTATAGGTTTCTAGCAAGAACATTTCTTACCTACGCCAAAACCACAACGTGGTATGCCAATTTCTATTTACCCTTCATAAGGACCATTTTCATCGAATCCGATCCGACTGAAGTGGGAGAGACAGACACCCACTAGCCACCTTATACAACTAGTGCATGTTAGTCGGTGGAACCTGTCTCATGTAAGCGTACGTGTAAGGTCGGTCCGGGCCGCTTCATCCCACGATGCTGCCGAATCATGATAAGACTAGTACGTAACGGCAAGTAAATTGACAAAATCGACGCCCACAACAACTTGCGTTCTACTCGTGCATAGAAACTACGCATAAACCTGGCTCTGATACCACTAGTGGGGATCGTAGCAGAAATTAAAAAATTTCTACGCATCACCAAGATCAATCTATGGAGTCATCTAGCAACGAGAGAGAGAGGAGTGCATCTACATACCCTTGTAGATCACGAGCAGAAGCGTTCAAGAGAACTGGGTTGATGGAGTCGTACTCGTCGTGATCCAAATCACCGATGATCCTAGCGCCGAACGGACGGCACCTCCGCGTTCAACACACGTACGGAGCGGAGACGTCTCCTCCTTCTTGATCCAGCAAGGGGGAAGGAGAAGTTGATGGAGATCCAGCAGCACGACGGCGTGGTGGTGGAAGCAGCGGGATTCCAGCAGGGCTTCGCCAAGCGCTACTGGAGGAGGAAGAGGTGTCACGGGAGGGAGAGGGAGGCGCCAGGGCTTAGGGTGCGGCTGCCCTCCCTCCCCTCCACTATATATAGGGGCTAGGGGGGCGCATGCCCCCCTTGGAGATCCCATCTAGAGGGGGGGGCCCGGGGCGGCAGCCCCTCGGGGGGCAACGGCCCCCCAGGGTTTCCAACCCTAGGCGCCTTGGGCCCTTGGGTGGGGCGCACCAGCCCACCAGGGGCTGGTTCCCACACCACTTCAGCCCATGGGGCCCTCCGGGATAGGTGGCCCCACCCGGTGGACCCCCGGGACCCTTCCGGTGGTCCCGGTACAATACCGGTGACCCCCGAAACTCTCCCGGTGGCCGAAACTGGACTTCATATATATAAATCTTTACCTCCGGACCATTCCGGAACTCCTCGTGATGTCCGGGATCTCATACGGGACTCCGAACAACTCTCGGTTAACCGCATACTAATATCTCTACAACTCTAGCGTCACCGAACCTTAAGTGTGTAGACCCTACGGGTTCGGGAGACACGTAGACATGACCGAGACAACTCTCCGGTCAATAACCAACAGCGGGATCTGGATACCCATGTTGGCTCCCACATGCTCCACGATAATCTCATCGGATGAACCACGATGTCGAGGATTCAATCAATCCCGTATGCAATTCCCTTTGTCAATCGGTACGTTACTTGCCCGAGATTCGATCGTCGGTATCCCAATACCTCGTTCAATCTTGTTACCGGCAAGTCACTTTACTCGTTCCGTAATGCATGATCCCGTGACTAACTACTTAGTCACATTGAGCTCATTATGATGATGCATTACCGAGTGGGCCCAGAGATACCTCTCCGTCATACGGAATGACAAATCCCAGTCTCGATCCATGCCAACCCAATAGACACTTTCGGAGATACCTGTAGTGCACCTTTATAGTCACCCAGTTACGTTGTGACGTTTGGTACACCCAAAGCATCCTTACGGTATCTGGGAGTTGCACGATCTCATGGTCTAAGGAAATGATACTTGACATTAGAAAAGCTTTAGCAAACGAACTACACGATCTAGAGCTATGCTTAGGATTGGGTCTTGTCCATCACATCATTCTCCTAATGATGTGATCCCGTTATCAATGACATCCAATGTCCATGGTCAAGAAACCGTAACCATCTATTGATTAACGAGCTAGTCAACTAGAGGCTCACTAGGGACATGTTATGGTCTATGTGTTCACACATGTATTACGATTTCCGGATAACACAATTATAGCATGAACAATAGATAATTATCATGAACAAGGAAATATAATAATAACCATTTTATTATTGCCTCTAGGGCATATTTCCAACACCTACTACTCCCACCGCTGGCCAGGCCATCCCTCCACTCACCCACACCCCTTGTTATTCTGCGGCGACGGCAGCGCAGCCGAACCAGTGAACCCTCGTACTCCTCTCCGCGTGTGCATCCACTGCTGCAAGGAAGTGCCTCCTTATTAGGCGCAAAATAATTATTTCTCCACCTGACAGCGGGGACCCACCGGACGGGCCACCATATTTCGCGAAAAAATGATTCGCCCCCTGACTGCTGGGACCCACGAGCTACATCTTCGCACGCAAGGAAGTGCATCCGAAAAAAAACGATTCGCCCCCTGACTGCTGGGACCCACCAGCTACATCTTCGCACGCAAGGAAGTGCGTCCGGAAAAAAATGATTCGCCCCCCGACCGCTGGGACCCACCAGCTACACCTTCGCACGCAAGGAAGTGCGTCCGGGCAAAAAAAAAAACGATTCGCCCCCTGACTGCTGGGACTGAGCAGCTACACCTTCGCACGCAAGGAAGTGCGTCTGGGCAAAAAAAACAAAACGATTCACCCCCCTGACTGCTGGGACCCACCAGCTACATCTTCGCAGGCAAGGAAGTGCCTGACAGTCGGGACCCACCTGGTCGAAGCGTACGTAGCGTTGTCATTCTAGTCGCGAACGTGTACGTACATACTGGTCGATGTAGAGGCGCGCACGTAGAATGTGCACGTACGTACAGCGGCCAGGGTGCAAGAAAGAAAATACGGCCACGTATGTATACATATGGGCAGGGTCTCAAACGCCTACTCGCGCATACGTACGGCCAGGGCTCGTGTACATGGCTGGGTTGGAACGGAGAAACAACGTCGTCGTCGTGTTCATGGGGAGGCAACGGAATGAGTCGTGTTCATGGGGAGGCAACGGAATGCGTCGTCTTCATGGGGAGGCAACGGAATGCGTCGTGTTCATCGGGAGGCAATGGAATGTGTGGTGTTCATCGGGAGGCAACAGAACGCGTGGGAGCCAACCGGCTGGGTCGGAACGGAATGCGTGGTCGTGTTCATCGGGAGGGCTTGGACGGAACAGGCAATGGAAACGAGGCCTAGCGTACCGCAGAACGGAGGAAACGGACCTCCTACGTTCGGAATAGGGTCCTGTTGATCGGGAGGGGGGTGGCGTACCGCAAAATAGAGGAAACGGACCTCCTACGGTCGAAACGGGGGTCCTGTTGATCGGGAGGGGTGTGGCGTACCGCAAAACGGACGAAACGGACCTCCTACGGTCAAAACGGGGGTCCTGTTGATCGGGAGGGGTGTGGCGTACCGCAAAACGGACGAAACGGACCTCCTACGGTTGAAACGGGGGTCCTGTTGATCGGGAGTGGTGTGACATACCGCAAAACGGACGAAGCGGACCTCCTACGGTCGAAACGGGGGTCCTGTTCATCGGGAGGGGTGTGGTGTACCGCAAAACGGGACTCCACGGGATACTGTTCATCTCCACCGTGGACCTCCTCCAGCCTCCACGGGCTACCGTCGACCTCCTCCAGCCTCCACGGGCTCCTGTTCATCCAGCCTCCACCGTGCGCTACTCCACCGGCTACTGTTCAACCACCCCTCCACGGGCACCCCTGCACCGTCTACTGTTCATCCATCCCTCCACACCACGGGGTCCTGTTCAACCACCCCTCCACGGGCACCCCTCCACCGTCTACTGTTCATCCAGCCCTCCACCACACCACGGGGTCCTGTTCATCCAGAGGCAACGCCACCGCTCACTGTTCATCCAATCGATCGGCTTCAGTTAGCAGCAGTAGCGAAGGAATCGCTCGATCGGGTTCAGTTAACAGCCATCGATCGATCGCTCGGGTTCAGTAACGCGTAGCCTGCAGTGCTATCGCTCGGGTTCAGTTAGAGCCCAACGCCTCGCTCGGGTTCAGTTAGAGCCAACGCCTCGCACACACGCGCGTACGTGTACGAGAGAAACGTGCATCGCTCGGCCCCGACCTCCCACCATAACCCGGAACTCCCTGAAATTTTCCTCCCCCTCGCTTCTACCACGGTTTTTTCCGTCATGGACGGCCCAAAGAATGTCATGCAGCTGCGTCTCTGGCCCGCCCAGGACGAAAAGCCCATTTTCTGTCATGATTTTTTGTCATAGAAGTAGGAGCCCACCACATCTATGATGATACTGGGTTTTGTCACAATTATCGTCATAGAAGTGTCATATGTATGACAGAAAAAAATTTTGTTCGGCCCAAAATGTCACGGATGTGTCTTTTTTTGTAGAGTATGAGAACAAAGTGTCGACTTTGGTTAACTTGCCCGATAATCGGCAACCCATAGAAAAGAAATGGATCTTCAAGAGGAAGACGGACGCTGATAGTAGTGTTACTATCTACAAAGCTAGACTTGTCGAAAAAGGTTTTTGACAAAGTTCAAGGTGTTGACTATGATGAGATTTTCTCACTCGCAGCGATGCTTAAGTCTGTCCGAATCATGTTAGTAATTGCCGCATTTTATGAAATCTGGCAAAATGGATAAACAAAACTGCATTCCTTAATGGATTTATTAAAGAAGAGTTGTATATGATGCAACCAGAAGGTTTTGTCAATCCTAAAGGTGCTAACAAAATATGCAAGCTCCAGCGATCCATCTATGGACTGGTGCAAGCATCTCAGAGTTGGAATATACGCTTTGATAAGTGGATCAAAGGATATAGTTTTATACAGACTTGCGGTGAAGCCTGTATTTACAAGAAAGTGGGTGGGAGCACTACAACATTTCTGATAAGTATATGTGAATAACATATTGCTGATCGGAAATAATGTAGAATTATTCTGCAAAGCATAAAGGAGTATTTGAAAGGAGTTTTTCAAAGAAGGACCTCGGTGAAGCTGCTTACATATTGGGCATCAAGATCTATAGAGATAGATCAAAACGCTTGATAAGTTTTTTCAATGAGTACATACCTTGACAAGATTTTGAAGTAGTTCAAAATGGAACAGTCAAAGGAAGAGTTCTTGCCTGTGTTACAAGGTGTGAAATTGAGTAAGACTCAAAGCCCGACCACTGCAGAAGATAGAAAGAGAATGAAAGTCATTCCCTATGCCTCAGCCATAGGTTCTATAAAGTGTGCCATGCTATGTACCAGATCTATTGTATACCCTACACTGATTTTGGCAAGGGAGTACAATAGTGATCTAGGAGTAGATCACTAGACATCGTCAAAATTATCCTTAGTGGAATAAGGATATGTTTCTCGATTATGGAGGTGACAAAAGGTTCATCGTAAAAGGGTTACGTCGATACGAGTTTTGGCACTGATCCAGATGACTCTAAGTCTTCATCTGGATACATATTGAAAGTGGGAGCAATTAGCTAAAGTAGCTCCGTGCAGAGCATTGTAGACATAGAAATTTGCAAAATACATACGGATCTGAATATGGCAGACCCGTTGACTAAACTTCTCTCACAAGCAAAACATGATCACACCTTAGTACTCTTTGGGTGTTAATCACATAGCGATGTGAACTAGATTATTGACTCTAGTAAACCCTTTGGGTGTTGGTCACATGACGATGTGAACTATGGGTGTTAATCACATGGTGATGTGAACTATTGATGTTAAATCACATGGCGATGTGAACTAGATTATTGACTCTAGTGCAAGTGGGAGACTGAAGGAAATATGCCCTAGAGGCAATAATAAAGTTATTATTTATTTCCTTATATCATGATTAATGTTTATTATTCATGCTAGAATTGTATTAACCGGAAACATAATACATGTGTGAATACATAGACAAACAAAGTGTCACTAGTATGCCTCTACTTGACTAGCTCGTTGATCAAAGATGGTTAAGTTTCCTAGCCATTGACATGGGTTGTCATTTGATTAACGGGATCACATCATTAGGAGAATGATGTGATTGACTTGACCCATTCCGTTAGCTTAGCACTTGATCGTTTAGTATGTTGCCATTGCTTTCTTCATGACTTATACATGTTCCTATGACTATGAGATTATGCAACTCCCATTTACCGGAGGAACACTTTGTGTGCTACCAAATGTCACAACATAACTGGGTGATTATAAAGGTGCTCTACAGGTGTCTCCGAAGGTACTTGTTGGGTTGGCGTATTTCAAGATTAGGATTTGTCACTCCGATTGTCGGAGAGGTATCTCTGGGCCCACTCGGTAATGCACATCACTATAAGCCTTGCAAGCATTGCAACTAATGAGTTAGTTGCGGGATGATGTATTACAAAACGAGTAAAGAGACTTGCCGGTAAAGAGATTGAAGTAGGTATTGAGATACCGACGATCGAATCTCGGGCAAGTAACATACCGATGACAAAGGGAACAACGTATGTTGTTATGCGGTCTGACCGATAAAGATCTTCGTAGAATATGTAGGAGCCAATATGGGCATCCAGGTCCCGCTATTGGTTATTGACCAGAGAGGTGTCTCGGTCATGTCTACATAGTTCTCGAAACCATAGGGTCCGCACGCTTAACGTTCGTTGACGATATAGTACTATGAGTTATGTATGTTGGTGACCGAATGTTGTTCGGAGTTTTGGATGATATCACGGATATGACGAGGAACTCCGGAATGGTCCGGAAGTAAAGATTGATATGTGGATAGTAGTGTTTGATCTCCGGAAAGGTTCCGGAATCCATCGGAAGGGGTTCCGGATGTTTCCCGAAATGTTTGGGCACAAGAACACTTTATCTAGGCCAAAAGGGAAAGCCCACGAGGTTTTTGGAAAGCGCAAAAGGAAGTTTTGCGGAGTCTAGGGGCCAGACGCCAGGGTCCCTGGCGTCTGGGTACAGACGCCGGGAACCCTGGCGTCTGGCCCTGGAGTCCAAGAAGGACACTTGCCTTTCGGGTGAAACCGACTTTGTGGAGGCTTTTACTCCAAGATTCGACCCCAAGTATCAACATATAAATAGAGGGGTAGGGCTAGCACCCAAGACACATCCAGAAACACCAAGCTGTGTGCCGGCAACCCCGTTCCCTCTAGTTTATCCTCCGTCATAGTTTTCGTAGTGCTTAGGCGAAGCCCTGCAGAGATTGTTCTTCACCAACACCGTCACCACGCCGTCATGCTGCCGGAACTCATCTACTACTTCGCCCTTCTTGCTGGATCGAGAAGGCGGGGACGTCATTGAGCTGAACGTGTGCAGAACTCGGAGGTGCCGTGCTTTCGGTACTTGGATCAGTCGGATCGTGAAGACGTATGACTACATCAACTGCGTTAATATAATGCTTCCGCTTACGGTCTACGAGGGTACGTAGACTACACTCTCCCCTCTCGTTGCTATGCATCACCATGATCTTGCGTGTGCGTAGGAAATTTTTGAAATTACTACGTTCCCCAACACTAGGAGCATGCGCGTAGTACTTTGTTTCGATGACTAATAGATTCTTGCAATAAGTATGTGAGTTCTTTATGACTAATGTTGAGTCCATGGATTATACGCACTCTCACCCTTCCATCATTGCTAGCCTCTTCGGTACCGTGCATTGCCCTTTCTCACCTCGAGAGTTGGTGCAAACTTCGCCGGTGCATCTAAACCCTGTGATACGATACACTCTATCACACATAAGCCTCCTTATATCTTCCTCAAAACAGCCACCATACCTACCTATTATGGCATTTCCATAGCCATTCCGAGATATATTGCCATGCAACTTCCATCATCATCATATACATGACTTGAGCATTTATTGTCATATTGCTTTGCATGATCGTAAGATAGCTAGCATGATGTTTTCACGACTTGTTCGTTTTTTGATGTCATTGCTATGCTAGATCATTGCACATCCCGGTACACCGCTGGAGGCATTCATATAGAGTCATATCTTTGTTCTAGTATTGAGTTGTAAATTTGAGTTGTAAGTAAATAAAAGTGTGATGATCATCATTATTAGAACATTGTCCCATGTGAGGTTATCAAAATAAAAGTGGCCAAAGAAGCCCCCCAAAAAAGAAGAGAGGCCAAAGAAGCCTAAAAATGAGAGAAAAGAGAGAAGGGACAATGTTACTATCCTTTTACTACACTTGTGCTTCAGAGTAGCACCATATTCTTCATATAGAGAGTCTCTTGAGTTATCACTTTCATATACTAGTGGGAATTTTCATTATAGAACTTGGCTTGTATATTCCAACGATGGGCTTCCTCAAATGCCCTAGGTCTTCATGAGCAAGCAAGTTGGATGCACACCCACTTAGTTTCAGTTTGAGCTTTCATACACTTATAGCTCTAGTGCATCCGTTGCATGGCAATCCCTACTCCTCGCATTGACATCAATTGATGGGCATCTCCATTGCCCGTTGATTAGCCGCGTTGATGTGAGACTTTCTCCCTTTTTTGTCTTCTGCACACAACCTCCATCATCATATTCTATTCCACCTATAGTGCTATGTCCATGGCTCCCGATCATGTATTGCGTGAAGGTTGAAAAAGTTTGAGAATACTAAAGTATGAAACAATTGCTTGGCTTGTAATCGGGGTTGTGCATGATGCGAGCATTTTGTGTGACGAAGATGAAGCATAGCCAAACTATATGATTTTGTAGGGATGAGCTTTCTTTGGCTATGTTATTTTGAGAAGGCATAATTGCTTGGTTGGTATGCTTGAAGTATTATTGTCATAATGTCAAATGATAGACTATTGCTTTGAATCACTCATGTCTTAATATTCATGCCATGATTAGATTACATGATCAAGATTATGCTAGGTAGCATTCCACATCAAAAATTATCTTTTTTATCATTTACCTACTCGAGGACGAGCAGGAATTAAGCTTGGGGATGCGGATACGTCTCCGTTGTATTTATAATTTTTGATTGTTCCATGACAATATTATACAACTTTTATATACTTTGGCAACTTTTTATACTATTTTTGGGACTAACATATTGATCCAGTGCCCACTGCCAGTTCCGGTTTGTTGCATGTTTTTTGTTTCGCAGAAAATCCATATCAAACAGAGTCCAAATGGGATAAAAACTAACAGAGATTTTTTTGGAATATATGTGATTTTTGGGAAGAAGAATCAACGTGAGACGATGCCCGAGGGGGCAACGAGGCAGGGGGCGCGCCCCAGGGGGGTGGGCGCACCCCTGACCCTCGTGGCCACCCCGTAAGGTGGTTGGTACCCTTATTTCGCCGCAAGAAAGCTAATATCCGGATAAAAATCGTGTTCAAATTTCAGCCCAATCGGAGTTACGGATCTCCGGGAATATAAGAAACGGTGAAAGGCCAGAATCTGGAACGCAGAAACAGAGAGAGGCAGAAAGACATATCGCATCTCGGAGGGGCTCTCGCCCCTCCCATGCCATGGAAGCCAAGGACCAGAGGGGAAACCCTTCTCCCATCTAGGGAGAAGGTCACGGAAGAAGAAGAAGAAGGGGGGCCCTCTCCCCCTCTCTTTCGGTGGCGCCGGAACGCCGCCGGGGCCATCATCGTCACCGCAATCTACACCAACACCTCCGTCATCTTCACCAACATCTTCATCACCTTCCCCGATCTATCTACAGCGGTCCACTCTCCCGCAACCCGCTGTACCCTCTACTTGAACATGGTGCTTTATGCTTCATATTATTATCCAATGATGTGTTGCCATCCTATGATGTCTGAGTAGATTTTCGTTGTCCTATCGGTAATTGGTGAATTGCTATGATTGGTTTAATTTGCTTGTGGTTATGTTGCTGCCCTTTGGTGCCCATCATATGAGCGCGCGCGTGGATCACACCATAGGGTTAGTTGTATGTTGATAGGACTATGTATTAGAGGGCAAGAGTGACAGAAGCTTCAACCTAGCATAGAAATTGATGCATACGGGATTGAAGGGGGACCAATATATCTTAATGCTATGGTTGGGTTTTACCTTAATGAACGTTAGTAGTTGCGGATGCTTGCTAATAGTTCCAATCATAAGTGCATAGAATTCCAAGTCAGGGATGACATGCTAGCAGTGGCCTCTCCCACATAAAACTTGCTATCGGTCTAGTAAAGTAGTCAATTGCTTAGGGACAATTTCGCAACTCCTACCACCACTTTTCCACACTCGCTATACTAACTTTATTGTGTCTTTATCTAAACAGACCCTAGTTTTTATTTACGTGCTCTTTATATTCTTGCAAACCTATCCAACAACACCTACAAAGTACTTCTAGCTTCATACTTGTTCTAGGTAAAGCGGACGTTAAGCGTGCGTAGAGTTGTATCGGTGGTCGATAGAACTTGAGGGAATATTTGTGCTACCTTTAGCTCCTCGTTGGGTTCGACACTCTTACTTATCTAAAGAGGCTACAATGCATCCCCTATACTTGTGGGTTATCATTGCTGCTGTTACAATCACTACAAAACTGCTACTATTACTGTCACCGCTATCATTGCTACTGTTACCATTACTATCAAAACTATCATACTAGTGTGCTACTAAAAACTTTGCTGCAGAAATATTATTCTTTAGGTGTGATTGAATTGATAACTCAACTTCTGAGACTCATAAATATTCTTTGGCTCCCCTTGTGTCGAATCAATAAATATGGGTTAAATACTACCCTCAAAGACTGTCGCGATCCCCTATACTTGTGGGTTATCACCCACCTGCCATCCGGCCAGCGCCGGCCCTTCTCCCAGCCCAAACCGTCCAAAGGCCCAACCGGTGCAAACCCTGGAGCCCACCACAGCTGTCCCCTTATAACTCTTACCGCCATGAATGGCGGCCCTTCTCCTTTTACACTTAGCCCCCCACCATCGGCTCTTTTCTTCCAATCGGGTCCCTCCCACTCTCACTCTCTCTTCCTTCATTTCCACGATGCCAGCATCTCCCTTTACTGCACCGTCGGCCAGAGCAAGTCTAGCGTGCCACCCGCTCGAGCTCCTCCCTAGCCATCGTTCTACCCCGTGCCCACCGCTCCCAGTCCGAAGCTGACCTCCCAACCTGCCAGCGGGGGCCCTATTTTTCCATGACGGTAGTGTCGCCTCCGCTGGCCTGCAGGAGCCCGTCGTTCCTCCTCCGTGAGCCCCTGCCTGCTGATAACCCACAAGTATAGGGGATCGCAACAGATTTCGAGGGTAGAGTATTCAACCCAAATTTATTGATTCGACACAAGGGGAGCCAAAGAATATTCTCAAGTATTAGCAGTTGAGTTGTCAATTCAACCACACCTGGATAACTTAATATCTGCAGCAAAGTATTTAGTAGCAAAGTAATATGGAAGTAACAATAACGATAGCAAAAGTAATATTTTTGGGTTTTGTAATGATTGTAACAGTAGCAACGGAGAAGTAAATAAGCGGAGAACAATATGTGAAAAGCTCGTAGGCATTGGATCGGTGATGGAGAATTATGCCGGATGTGGTTCATCATGTAACAGTCATAACATAGGGTGACACAGAACTAGCTCCAATTCATCAATGTAATGTAGGCATGTATTCCGAATATAGTCATACATGCTTATGGAAATGAACTTGCATGACATCTTTTGTCCTACCCTCCCGTGGCAGTGGGGTCCTAATGGAAACTAAGGGATATTAAGGCCTCCTTTTAATAGAGTATCGGACCAAAGCATTAACACATAGTGAATACATGAACTCCTCAAACTACGGTCATCACCGGGAGTGGTCCCGATTATTATCACTTCGGGGTTGCCGGATCATAACACATAGTAGGTGACTATAGACTTGCAAGATAGGATCAAGAACTCACATATATTTATGAAAACATAATAGGTTCAAATCTGAAATCATGGCACTCGGGCCCTAGTGACAAGCATTAAGCATAGCAAAGTTATAGCAACATCAATCTCAGAACATAGTGGATACTAGGGATCAAACCCTAACAAAACTAACTCGATTACATGATAAATCTCTTCCAACCCATCACCGTCCAGCAAGCCTTCGATGGAATTACTCACGCACGGCGGTGAGCATCATGAAATTGGTGATGGAGGATGGTTGATGATGACGATGGCGACAGATTCCCCTCTCCGGAGCCCCGAACGGACTCCAGATCAGCCCTCCCAAGAGAGATTAGGGCTTGGCGGCGGCTCCTTATCGTAAAACACGATGAATCTTTCACTCTGATTTTTTTCTCCCCGAACACGAATATATGGAGTTGGAGTTGAGGTCGGTGGAGCTCCAGGGGGCCCACGAGGCAGGGGGGCGCGCCCAGGGGGGCAGGCGCGCCTCGCACCCTCGTGGAAAGGGTGTGGGCCCCCTGGCCTTGATTCTTTCGCCAGTATTTTTTATATTTTCCAAAAATAATCTTCGTGAAGTTTCAGGTCATTCCGAGAACTTTTGTTTCTGCACATAAATAACACCATGGCAATTCTGCTGAAAACAGCGTTAGTCCAGGTTAGTTCCATTCAAATCAGCAAGTTAGAGTCCAAAACAAGGGCAAACGTGTTTGGAAAAGTAGATACGACGGAGACGTATCAACTCCCCGAAGCTTAAACCTTTGCTTGTCCTCAAGCAATTCAGTTGATAAACTGAAAGTGATAAAGAAAAACTTTTACAAACTCTGTTTGCTCTTGTTGTTGTAAATATGTAAAGCCAGCATTCAAGTTTTCAGCAAAGATTATGAACTAACCATATTCACAATAACATTTAGGTCTCATGTTTACTCATGTCAATGGCATAATCAACTAGCGAGCAATAATAATAAATCTCGGATGACAACACTTTCTCAAAACAATCATAATATGATATAACAAGATGGTATCTCGCTAGCTCTTTGTGAGACCGCAAAACATAAATGCAGAGCACCTTCAAAGATCTAGGATTGACTAAACATTGTAATTCATGGTAAAAGAGATCCAGTCATAGTCATACCCAATATAAATTAAAAGTAATGGAAGAAAATGAAAGCGGTGCTCTCCAGCTGGTGCTTTTTAATAAGAGAGTGATGACTCAACATAAAAGTAAATAGATAGGCCCTTCACAGAGGGAAGCAGGGATTTGTAGAGGTGCCAGAGTGTAACACCCCAAAAATTTAACCATATTTTGTTAATTAAAATTTTGCCAGGAAATTAAATTTTTATTTTCTGGATTTATCTTTTGATTTCAGAACCTCTCTTTTCTTTGATATCGTGAAGTTTTTACCCCAAGTGAAAACCTTCCAAAAATATTATTGGACTTGTATACCCTCTCAAGAAAACATTTCTTTTATCAGTGGGTTTATTTGCATAATTGTTTTTCCTGAGCTTTATTCTTCTAAAAATGATTTTTCATAAGTTATGGAGCCTCTTTTGCACTGTAACCCTTTCAAATACTTCTTTAAAAATTTCAACCAAAATTTGGGGATGTCATGTGATGTTTCCACATCACTTTTATGCAAAAATATCTTTTGGTCATTGGAGATTTTGAGCTCTACATCAAATTTTCAAATCTGGTCCAGTTGGTAATTTTGCACTACAACCTATTTAAATATTTCTTTAAAAATTCTTCCAAGTGTTTGGAGATGTCAGTAGATGCATATAATTCAACTTTATGCAAAAACCCATGAGTGTTCTTTGAAAAATTTGAGCAAATCATCCTCTTTTGCTCTCTGGTCCAGTTTGGCATTTTCTACTGCAACTCTATTTTTGTTTGCTCAGTTGCCCATGATTCTTTTTCCTGCTTATAGTCCACCCTGCAAAACCCTTAAGTCCAGGAGAGTGGACCCATTGGAGTAATTTTGGTCCATGCAAAGATGGCCTTTAGTTTCTGTCCAGATTTGGTTTTCTCAAAAACTTGCACTAACAAGTTTTTGTTTTTAACAAACTAACCTTGCCACCCTCTTTATCATCCAAAGAGACTAGGATCTGGAGTTTATGGCCACCCCAAGAGATGCCTAGATGCCCATAACATTCTGTCGAGCACTTTGTGTGCATAGCGAGATTTGGCATGATTTTTAGTTTGCATTGTGAGCTTGACCCTCTGACCCAACAAACATGTCCACTAAGTCCCTAGATTACTCTAACCTAGACCTGTTTACTACAAGCATCATTCGAGCTCTCTAACACACATTGACATTTCGACGAGCACGTAGCGTGCGTGCTCTGGGCGCGGCCAGAGTGCGCGTTTTGCACGTGCGTGCGCCCGAGTCGCCGCGTCCCACTGCCACCTCCCCGCACCCGTTCTGGTCCCTCCCCTCGCGCTGCCAGCGCGCCCCGACTCCTCCCTCATCGCAGAGCCACCCGACCACCTCCTGGAGCCCCGCAGCGCCGCCGTCAGGTCGGCCGTGGCAGCTAGCGGACGGCCACAGCAGGCCTCTGCCATGGAAGGCGCCGCCCGAGCCACACGTGCGCGCTAGCTGCCCCTAGAACAGCTCGAGCTCATCCGCAAGCTCGTCTGCAAGCGCTCGTCGCCGGCACGTCGCCCTGCAACAACAGAACGACAGTTCGCCGTCGAGCTTATCCCCGGCCGCCGCGGAACCGACCTTGGCCGCCTATAGAAGGACCCCCGAGCTCCTCTGAACCCCCAGGCCACCTCAGGCCATCACTCTAGAGCCACCACCGCCAGCCGTCGACGGGGGAAGGCCTTCTCCCTCGTCTCCGGCCAATTCGGCCGCCGCCACCCTCCGGCCCCGTTCGTCGCAAGCAGAGCCCCCCGTCCATCCAGTGCCACCACCCTCTTCCCCTCGACCGAGCGGAGCCGCCCAGCCCCTCAGCCTCGACGGGGAGCCACCGTAGCCCAGGCCCCCAAATCCTCCCGAAGCCACCTCCGCCGCGGAGCTCGCCGGCGGCGACTCCCTTCGCCCCCGCCAGCCGTTCGACCACCGGGAGGACCGGCCTTGACCAGCGGATCCATCCCTGCCCTCGGAACCCAGTGGGGAGCCGCCGTTCGCCGGCGTTAATCGCCGGAACCCCGCCACCGCTCGGACAGAGGAGGAGGGAGGCGCGGGCGACTGGTCAAACTTGACCAGTGGGCCCAAGGGACCCACTGTCAGTGACCCAGAGCCGGTCCACGCTGGCATAAGTGAAGGCGTAAAGCATAGAGTACGCTCCCCCCCCCCCCAACGAACCGTTTTTTTGTTTCTTTTATTTATCTATTAAAAACAGATTTCGACAACACTTTGACTGGCTATAACTTTTTAAATATAAGTCCAATTGACTTGATTCTTTTTCTGTTGTTTCTCAAATTCTGTCTAGTTTATTTTCATATTTATTTGAAAATTTTCCAAACAACTTTTTTGTACTGTTTTGAAACTATGTTTTAATTTGAATTTTCTCAAAATAGGATTTTTGAAGAAGGAATCAACTTTCAAAAAAATGCACCCCACTTGCATACTCTTGAAGGCAAGCATTCTGAACCCTGGCATAATATTATGTGTGTTGTTTGATACGGTTACAACACCACCTTAACACAAAGTATTCATTATTTTATGTGATGATATGATCATACTCATGAGTGCATAATGAATGTTCCTTGCTGTTGGAATTTGATATGCTTGTGATAGTAATCACCCTTGTATGCCTTTCATGCCTACCGGAAGGAATCCGGGAAAGTCTCTGTCTTGGGTAGACACGAGCTTGTCTCCAGTCTTCGTCGAGACGGTTGTGTCCGGTATGGCATAGTGAGGTATGATGAGTGGTGATTTTGTCTGTTGGTTGAAACATATTTGTTATGCTAACCATGCAGGGAATACTTAAACCTCCTGAGTCGACCGTAGATCGAGTCTTGTTCCAGTAACCCCCATACTTGTTTTGTACTACCACTTGTCCCTGCCACAGGTAGGGTACGGTTCAGTAAGTTGTCAACCCCTTCCTAGAACACACCGTACAGAGAGGCCATGGTGGAAGATACCGGAGGCCCCCGGTAGGCATGCCACCTGGTCCGGGGGCATGGGTGTTTTCGGTGGGAGCCGAAGGGGTAGCTCCCCTAGTTTGCGCGCGGTATAAATTTTGCGATCCCATGCTAATCGAGGTTGTAGCCTCCCCACTTAGAGTTTCACTTAACGGGTGTCGTGGGTGATTCCACACACCGGTAAGTTAGGCTGGTGTGTGCGGTTAGGTGTGTTTTCAATTAAAAGACCGTAGACGGAATTAGTCCCGATGGACTAAAGAAATCCGTTACTCGTGGGTAAAGAGTACACCCTCTGCAGAGATTATATCTATTCGAATAGCCGTGTCCATGGTTAGGGACTACAGTCTGGGATGGGTCAAGTGTCGGTCTTAGTGTCGGTCTTCGGAGGAAAAACTGCTAAACCAGAACATTGATTATGACCTGTGACATATGAGGATTATTATTATTATTATTGTGGACTAACCATTTACATTATTTGAATTATTGAGTATCCCTGGGACGGTTCTACCTCCAGGATACTCACTGCGATTATTCTCTTATAAGCCCTTTATGTGGTGTCGCTCAGACGCCCGACTGTGGCATGCTTGTTATTTAAATTACTTATAAGCCCTTTATGTGGTGTCGCTCAGACGCCCGACTGTGGCATGCTTGTTATTTAAATTACTTATAAGCCCTTTATGTGGTGTCGCTTAGACGCCCGACTGTGGCATGCTTGTTATTTAAATTACTTATAAGCCCTTTATGTGGTGTTGCTCAGACGCCTGACTATGGCATGCTTGTTATTAATTTACTTGTAAGCCCTTTATGCGGTGTCGCTCAGACACCCGACTGTGGCACGCTTGTTATTTTAAATTATATATAAGCCCTTTATGTGGTGTCGCTCAGACGCCCGACTGAGGCATGCTTTATATTATTATCCTTTCGAGGCGTCGCTTCAGACACCCGATCGGTGCATTCTATTTCTGCTCCCTTATTGCATATTGATATGAACAACCTGCTTGCGTGCATCATGGATTTTTATTTCATGGCTGACGTTGTGATCATAGAATATTTCAGAGCATGATCATCATTTGTTATATTATACCTGTGTTCATAATGTTTGCGAGTACATTCAAAGTACTCACTGGCTTGTCCCTGGCTATTGTCTTGGCCAGATTTCTTGCGTGGAGAGGAGCGTTGCGAAGACAGCCCCGGAACCTACGCAATGATGATAGCAGCCTCGCGAAGATAGGAGTTATCCTGGTCAGCTGTTCCTGTGGGAAATGGAGTCCCATGGCCACTGATGAACCACAAACCGCTTCCGCCATCAACCACTAGAAACCATTTGTTGTACTCATAGGCCAGAATGGTCTTGTACCACATATTTTGTATTTTGCTAGGAATTTCTCTATCAAGTTGGTGCCTCATCAGCTAACAGTAATCCTGGGGCTGGTGAGCACAAGGACCATTTTTGGGAAATTGATACCCCAAAAATCCGGTCCTGACAACCTTGGTATCAGAGCCAGGCTGACCATTGGCTAATCCTATCTTAGCCAGGTCAATAAACCTAGGTTAACCAACCCACCAGACCTTAATCTAAACCCCAGCCAAGCTTCTCGTGTAAGATAGCCACACATTTACCCGACACCTTTTGGCAGTCGGTGCCCAACCTATCAGCCTAGCCTATCGATCACGCGCCAGTGATCGGCACCTAAAGTGTCTCATTCGCAAGCGTGCGAAGGAAGACTCCGTCCCCTTTTTTTATAAAAAGGGCACGCTAGCCTCAACCCAGCACAGCACAGCACAGCCTCTACCCCAAACCAAGCTATGATGCCTGGACACATTGTTCACAATGAGACCACAGCAACCAACCTTGGAGGTTTTGTGACCGTGCTAGCAAACCTCACCCGCCGTGCCTTTGCATTAGAAGAGCCCCCAGAATATGTTGTGTACCAAGGGCCCATGAGCGGTGAGAGCCGTCAATTCTGGGCCACTGTGCACGTCTACGGTAGGGTTCTATCGCCAGAACGCCCCTATAGGTTCACCGGAAGGACAACTTCCTTTGAGCCACAAGCCATCCAACTAGCTGCTCGAGAGGCTATAGTTCAACTCTGGCACTTGTCGCCCAGAGTTAACTGTCGCTCGTTCTACTACTACCCCAGCCATGACGGGTATGGTAGGCCACCCCAGGTTGCCAACGGAGATCACGAGACAGATCCTGCATTGTTGCATCTGGTGCGCTATGTAAGTGCACTAGAGGAACTGTTCGATCAAATCACCCTTGATCTGATCGCAGCTCGTGGAGAACTGATTCGCCGAGCCCCGGCAAGAAGAGAAGATAAGCCCGACGCCGACAACCCAGTCATGCTGTTCGGACAACCGATCGAGTCCTGGAGGACTGCCCCAGCCATCGAAAAAAAATGCTTTGGTGTCCCCAGAAGTGCTTCGTCGCCTTTTGGGAACACGCTCCAACGGGATTGTGGCCAACAACCCCCGCGATGGTCATCATCGCTACCCCGACCCTGCAGTTCCTCAACCCCCTCCAGCTAACCCCGACGGTGAAACCCGTGGAGAAGCCTCGGCGTCCACAAGGCAAGCCCGCTTAGATATTAACGAGGTAGACTAAGTCACTCGAGTAGTACCGAGCCTGATGTTTTTCTACGCCTCGTAATCGTGTGACCTTGTAGCACCATAATTAAATGTTGTCTGCTTGTGCGCCCCTATTTTAAATAGTAGCCATGCATAAGTATGTTGATGTACGATTGCTTTTTTTATTATTATTCCAGGCGTAGCTACCAAAAACCACCCCCGACGATACCCACAGTAATGCGTCACATTTATGAGATATGTGTATCTGTGGCATTGACCCCGACCCCAAGAGCAGAACCGACAAACTAGTTACCCTTCACCGCGATAAATGACCCCGCCTAGATGCTATATAAAAGGCCACCTCGTGACCTTGCCAAGTATCTCTCACCTTGTGCATAACTCTCACAGCCATTCCTTTGCCATGCCGAGCCCTAGTATTTATCTGAGAACTCCAGATGCCACCCCAGGTAGTTTTGTCAAAATATTGTGGGACTTTACCTGCAGTACCATGAGTGCCATCCATCCACCCCAGTACGAGTTTCTCAAATTGAGGATCACCCCATCCACTTCGAAATATTGGGCTGTAGTGCACATCCCTCCCGCAAACCCAAACCAAGACCCAACGGAAGTCTCCTTCGTGGGGAAATCTATGCCGACTCCGCATATGGCCATAGAAGCTGCTGCGTACGAAGCGCTTGCTCGCCTTCGATTCGCGGTGCCCTATGCCAGCGAACGAGGGTATTATTACTTCCCAAGTCGTGCAGCACCCGGAGTAGTAGCATCTTTTCCCGGCGGACGAATTGAGAGAGACCCAGTGCTGGCCAACCTTGCACAGTATGTCATCGTTCAAGAGCGTTTAACCCAGTGAGTAATGGGTTATCTCCACAGCCTCGCTGATTTAAATCCTCAGATCGCCATCGGCAGACCACTGAGGCCCGACCAGGAGAGACGCATTCTCCGACTAGTCAACCCGCTTCCCCCGATAGAAGAGGAGTGTGCCCCAGTACCAGAGACGTTTTCTCAGGACCCTATCTATTTACCGTTTTCATTGTAGACATCACCGCTATGTTCATTGTCCCATCATTTATTTATGCGTTGCAGCTTATGCGTCGTACCCTAAGTTTGTGCTATGAGTAAACTATTTGGTTTCAGCTAATAGGAGTATTTTTTTTTCAAAACGGCCCTTAGCAAATCTCGAGGATGAGATTTTTCTTAAGGGGGTAGTGTTGTAACACCCCAAAAATTTAACCATATTTTGTTTATTAAAATTTTGCCAGGAAATTAAATTTTTATTTTCTGGATTTATCTTTTGATTTCAGAACCTCTCTTTTCTTTGATATTGTGAATTTTTACCCCAAGTGAAAACCTTCCAAAAATATTATTTGACTTGTATACCCTCTCAAGAAAACATTTCTTTTATCAGTGGGTTTATTTGCATAATTGTTTTTCCTGAGCTTTATTCTTCTAAAAATGATTTTTCATAAGTTATGGAGCCTCTTTTGCACTGTAGCCCTTTCAAATACTTCTTTAAAAATTTCAACCAAAATTTGGGGATGTCATGTGATGTTTCCACATCACTTTTATGCAAAAATATCTTTTGGTCATTGGAGATTTTGAGCTCTACACCAAATTTTCAAATCTGGTCCAGTTGGTAATTTTGCACTACAACCTATTTAAATATTTCTTTAAAAATTCTTCCAAGTGTTTGGAGATGTCAGTAGATGCATATAATTCAACTTTATGCAAAAACCCATGAGTGTTCTTTGAAAAATTTGAGCAAATCATCCTCTTTTGCTCTCTGGTCCAGTTTGGCATTTTCTACTGCAACTCTATTTTTGTTTGCTCAGTTGCCCATGATTCTTTTTCCTGCTTATAGTCCACCCTGCAAAACTCTTAAGTCCAGGAGAGTGGACCCATTGGAGTAATTTTGGTCCATGCAAAGATAGCCTTTAGTTTCTGTCCAGATTTGGTTTTCTCAAAAACTTGCACTAACAAGTTTTTGTTTTTAACAAACTAACCTTGCCACCCTCTTTATCATCCAAAGAGACTAGGATCTGGAGTTTATGGCCACCCCAAGAGATGCCTAGATGCCCATAACATTCTGTCGAGCACTTTGTGTGCATAGCGAGATTTGGCATGATTTTTAGTTTGCATTGTGAGCTTGACCCTCTAACCCAACAAACTTGTCCACTAAGTCCCTAGATTACTCTAACCTAGACCTGTTTACTACAAGCATCATTAGAGCTCTCTAACACACGTTGGCATTTCGACGAGCATGTAGCGTGCGTGCTCTGGGCGCGGTCAGAGCGCGCGTTTTGCACGTGCGAGCGCCCGAGTCGCCGCGTCCCACTGCCGCCTCCCCGCACCCATTTTGGTCCCTCCCCTCGCGCTGCCAGCGTGCCCCGACTCCTCCCTCATTGCAGAGCCACCCGACCACCTCCTGGAGCCCCGCAACGCCGCCGTCAGGTCGGCCGTGGCAGCTAGCGGACGGCCACAGCAGGCCTTTGCCATGGACGGCGCCGCCCAAGCCACACGCGCGCGCCAGCTGCCCCTGGAACAGGTCGAGCTCTTCCGCAAGCTCGTCTGTAAGCGCTCGTCGCCGCCACGTCGCCCTGC
Organism: Aegilops tauschii subsp. strangulata; assembly: GCF_002575655.3. Classification (NCBI taxonomy): domain Eukaryota; kingdom Viridiplantae; phylum Streptophyta; class Magnoliopsida; order Poales; family Poaceae; genus Aegilops; species Aegilops tauschii. Next base: position 468,606,212 of record NC_053035.3, read on the forward strand.
AACAACAGAACGGCGGTTCGCCGTCGAGCTTATCCTCGGCCGCCGCGGAACCGACCTTGGCCGCCTATAAAAGGACCCCCGAGCTCCTCCGAACCCCCAGGTCACCTCAGGCCATCACTCTAGAGCCACCACCGCCAGCCATCGACGGGGGAAGGCCTTCTCCCTCGTCTTCGGCCAATTCGGCCGCCGCCACCCTCCGGCCCCGTTCGTCGCAAGCAGAGCCCCCCCGTCCATCCAGTGCCACCACCCTCTTCCCCTCGACCGTGCGGAGCCGCCCAGCCCCTCAGCCTCGACGGGGAGCCACCGAAGCCCAGGCCCCCAAATCCTCCCGAAGCCACCTCCGCCACGGAGCTCGCCGGCGGCGACTCCCTTCGCCCCCGCCAGCCGTTCGACTAGCGGGAGGACCACCCTAGACCAGCGGATCCATCCCTGCCCTCGGAACCCAGTGGGGAGCCGCCGTTCGCCGGCGTCAATAGCCAGACCCCCGCCACCGCTCGGACAGAGGAGGAGGGAGGCGCGGGCGACTGGTCAAACCTGACCAGTGGGCCCAAGGGACCCACTGTCAGTGACCTAGAGTCGGTCCACGCTGGCATAAGTGAAGGCGTAAAGCACAGAGTACGCTTCCCCCCCCCCCGAACCGTTTTTTTGTTTCTTCCATTTATCTATTAAAAACATATTTTGACTGGCTATAACTTTTTAAATATAAGTCCAATTGCCTTGATTATTTTTCTGTTGTTTCTCAAATTCTGTCTAGTTTATTTTCATATTTATTTGAAAATTTTCCAAACAACTTTTTTGTACTGTTTGGAAACTATGTGTTAATTTGAATTTTCTCAAAGTAGGATTTTTGAAGAAGGAAGCAACTTTCAAAGAAATGCACCCCACTTGCATACTCTTGAAGGCAAGCATTCTAAACCCTGGCATAATATTATGTGTGTTGTTTGATACAGTTACAACACCACCTTAACACAAAGTATTCATTATTTTATGTGATGATATGATCATACTCATGAGTGCATAATGAATGTTCCTTGCTGTTGGAATTTGATATGCTTGTGATAGTAATCACCCTTGTATGCCTTTCATGCCTACCGGAAGGAATCCGGGAAAGTCTCTGTCTTGGGTAGACACGAGCTTGTCTCCAGTCTTCGTCGAGACGGTTGTGTCCGGTACGACATAGTGAGGTATGATGAGTGGTGATTTTGTCTGTTGGTTGAAACATATTTGTTATGCTAACCATGCAGGGAATACTTAAACCTCCTGAGTTGACCGTAGATCGAGTCTTGTTCCAGTAACCCCCATACTTGTTTCGTACTACCACTTGTCCCTGCCACAGGTAGGGTACGGTTCAGTAAGTTGTCATCCCCTTCCTAGCACACACCGTACAGAGAGGCCATGGTGGAAGATACCGGAGGCCGCCGGTAGGCATGCCACCTGGTCCGGGGGCATGGGTGTTTTCGGTTGGAGCCGAAGGGGTAGCTCCCCTAGTTTGCACGCGGTATAAATTTTGTGATCCCATGCTAATCGAGGTTGTAGCCTCCCCACTTAGAGTTTCGCTTAACAGGTGTCGTGGGTGATTCCAGACACCGGTAAGTTAGGCTGGTGTGTGCGGTTAGGTGTGTTTTCAATTAAAAGACCGTAGACGGAATTAGTCCCGATGGACTAAAGAAATCCGTTACTCGTGGGTAAAGAGTACACCCTCTACAGAGATTATATCTATTCGAATAGCCGTGTCCATGGTTAAGGACTACAGTCTGGGATGGGTCAAGTGTCGGTCTTAGTGTCGGTCTTCGGAGGAAAAACTGCTAAACCAGAACATTGATTATGACCTGTGACATATGAGGATTATGATTATTATTATTGTGGACTAACCATTTACATTATTTTAATTATTGAGTATCCCTGGGACGGTTCTACCTCCTGGATACTCACTGCGATTATTCTCTTATAAGCCCTTTATGTGGTGTCGCTCAGACGCCCGACTGTGGCATGCTTGTTATTTAAATTACTTATAAGCCCTTTATGTGGTGTCGCTCAGACGCCCGACTGTGGCATGCTTGTTATTTAAATTACTTATAAGCCCTTTATGTGGTGTCGCTCAGACGCCCGACTGTGGCATGCTTGTTATTTAAATTACTTATAAGCCCTTTATGTGGTGTCGCTCAGACGCCCGACTGTGGCATGCTTGTTATTTAATTTACTTATAAGCCCTTTATGCGGTGTCGCTCAGACACCCGACTGTGGCACGCTTGTTATTTTAAATTATTTATGAGCCCTTTATGTGGTGTCGCTCAGACGCCCGACTGAGGCATGCTTTATATTATTATCCTTTCGAGGCGTCGCTTCAGACACCCGATCGGTGCATTCTATTTCTGCTCCCTTATTGCATATTGATATGAACAACCTGCTTGCGTGCATCATGGATTTGTATTTCGTGGCTGAGGTTGTGATCATAGAATATTTCAGAGCATGATCATCATTTGTTATATTATACCTGTGTTCATAATGTTTGCGAGTACATTCAAAGTACTCACTGGCTTGTCCTTGGCTATTGTCTTGGCCAGATTTCTTGCGTGGAGAGGAGCGTTGCGACGATAGCCCCGGAACCTACGCAATGATGATAGCAGCCTCGCGAAGATAGGAGTTATCCTGGTCAGCTATTCCTGTGGGAAATGGAGTCCCATGGCCACTGATGAACCACAAACCGCTTCCGCCATCAACCACTAGAAACCATTTGTTGTACTCATAGGCCAGAATGGTCTTGTACCACATATTTTGTATTTTGCTAGGAATTTCTGTATCAAGTTGGTGCCTCATCAGCTAACAGTAATCCCGGGGCTGGTGAGCACAAGGACCATTTTTGGGAAATTGATACCCCGAAAATCCGGTCCTGACACAGAGCTCGATTTTAAAGCAGAGATAAATAATATTTTGAGCGGCATACTGTCATTGTCAACTTAACAACCAAGAGATGGCGATATCTTCCATGCTACACACATTATAGGCGGTTCCCAAACAGAATGGTAAAGTTTATACTCCCCCTCCACCAACAAGCATCAATCCATGGCTTGCTCGAAACAACGAGTGCCTCCAACTAACAACAGTCCTGGGGGAGTTTTGTTTGCAATTATTTTGATTTGATTTGCATAAAGCATGGGACTGGGCATCCCGGTGACCAGCCATTTTCTCGTGAGTGAGGAGCGGAGTCCACTCCTCTTGAGAATAACGCGCCTAACATGGAAGATACGGACAACACTAGTTGATACATGAGCTATTCGAGCATACAAAACAGAATTTCATTTGAAGGTTTAGAGTTTGCCACATACAAATTTACTTGGAACGGCAGGTAGATACCGCATATAGGAAGGTATGGTGGACTCATATGGAATAACTTTGGGGTTTAAGGGATTGGATGCACAAGCAGTATTCCCGCTTAGTACAAGTGAAGGCTAGCAAAAGACTGGGAAGCGACCAACTAGAGAGCGACAACAGTCATGAACATGCATTAAAATTAATGAACATTGAGTGCAAGCATGAGTAGGATATAATCCACCATGAACATAAATATCATGAAGGCTATGTTGATTTGTTTCAACTACATGCATGAACATGTGCCAAGTCAGGTCACTTGAATCATTCAAAGGAGGATACCACCCTATCATACCACATCACAACCATTTTAATAGCATGTTGGCACGCAAGGTAAACCATTATAAACTCCTAGCTAATTAAGCATGGCATAAGCAACTATAGTCTCTAGTTGTCACTGCAAACATGTTTATTCATAATAGGCTGAATCAAGAACGACGAACTAATCATATTTACAAAAACAAGAGAGGTCGAGTTCATACCAGCTTCTCTCATCTCAGTCAATTCATCATATATCGTCATTATTGCCTTTCACTTGCACGACCGAATGATGTGAATAATAATAATCGTGCACGTGCATTGGACTAAGCTGGAATATGCGAGCATTCAATAAACAGGAGAAGACAAGGCAATATGGGCTCTTGGTTAAATCAACAATAATGCATAATAGAGCCACTTCAACAATTTCATTATGGTCTTCTCCTATCGACCCCCAAAGAAATGAAAAGAAATAAAACTATTTACACGGGAAAGGTCCCAACAAGATAAAAGAAGAATGGGAAATATTTTTGAGTTTTCTTTTTAATTATTACTACTACAGCAAGAAAGTAAACTAGCTAAAAGCTAGAACTATTTTTTTTAGTTTTTCTTAAGGTTTTTCAAACACACAAGAAGAAAGCAGGAAAAGGAAAATAAACTAGCATGGATATTACAATGAAAGAGTATGAGCACCGACATCTAGCAATGAGTGTGTGAACATAAATGTAATGTCGGTGAGAGATACATACTCCCCCAAGCTTAGGCTTTTGGCCTAAGTTGGTCTATTGCCACGGCTGGCCTGGCGGATATCCATAGTTGTAGTTGGGATCGTACTGAGAAGAAGACTCAGATTGCCACTGGTTGGCAATCGCCTCCAGATCCCACTGGTAATTAGACTGTCGTGGAGGATCGAATTGTGGTTCCGGCTCTGGCTCTGTAGCTGATGTAGGGTTCCGGTAGGCGTGGATGGCCGCCAGCGGAACGAGATACTTGCCTGCAGACAAATCAAACAAGGAAGGAGCAGGCAAGGTAATAGTCTCAGGGTGATTTTTATCAAATAACAGTTTGTATTTAAGCGCCCTTTCCCTATTCTTAACAATAAAATCATGCGCTACCATACTCTTATAGTCTAGAAAAACAGTAGGCAACAACTTTTCTTCTTTCTCATAGTGCCTAATAGGTATGTTATAGTATGCAGCGAGGCGCGAGCCGAAGATGCCTCCCAAGATGGGGCCCTTAGTACAGTTAAGATTTAATCGCTTTGCAACAATAGCGCCCATACTAAATGTGTCATCACGAAACAAGGCATGGAACAAAATAATAATATCACGGACACTCAAGTTTCCACAGTTTCCGTGACCAATTAAGCATCTACTAGCAAATATAGCAAAGTAACGTAGAACAGGAAAGTGTATGCTAGTGATTCGTGCGTCGGAAACCTTCCTCGTTTCCCCTACAACAATTGTATCAATAAACCCCTCCACATCGTTACTATGTGGTTCCTCTATGATACCCGGAAAAGGTAACTTGCAAACCTCACAAAATTCACGAAGGGTCATCTCCTTATACTCATCATATAAATAGAAATCCACCGTAGGTGGTGACCTCCTAGAATGAAAATGAAATTTTTGCACAAAGGTATTGGTGAGTAAGAGATACTATCCGCGTTGGTCGCGGAGGAACTCGGTGAGGCCTGCATTCTCAGCCAACTCATAAAAATCATCATAAATCCCGGCTGCTCTCAAGAAATCATCGCAAGGCCATTCACACGGCCGAACCTCCGTGGTGCGAGGCAGATTATATTTGGGCCTCTCCACTTCTTCACTTTGCTTTTCCTTCAAGCTTCGGCTCGATGAGCCCCTCAAAAATCTCTTCATCATTTTCTAAAAATTTCTGAAATTTTTAGTAAGTTCAAATAAAAGTGAACCAAGCTCAACAAAATTGATAGCAACTACTCCTACAAGTGCCTAGAGACTATATCATGCATTAGAACTACTTGGAACCATATAAATTTGACATGCAAGCTCAAGAACATGGTCACCTAGCCAGCACAAATTTGCAATGAATAAAGCACTAGAACAAAAACTAATTGGACCAATGGAGGAGTCACATACCAAGGAACAATCCCCCAAAGCTGTTTTGTGAGAGGTGCTTTGAGCAAGGAGATCGAAAATCGCAGCAAAATGAGCTAGAACTCGTGCTTGAGCTGGATGGTGATTTTTTTGGGAGGAAGACGAAGTGTGTGGGTGCAGGAATAAGTGGAGGGGAGCCACCATGGGCCCACGAGGCAGGGGGCGCGCCCAGGGGGAGTGGGTGCACCCTGGACCCTCGTGCCCAGGTGCTTGCTCCCCCTGCTGTGTTCTCAGTGCCAAATATTCTCAAATATTCTAGAAAAATCATATTAAATTGGCAGGGCATTTGGAGAACTTTTATTTTCGGGGTATTTTTATATTGCACGGATAATTCAGAAAATAGACAGAAAAATACTATTTTTACTTTATTTCAACTAAATTACAGAAAGTAAAAGGAGGGTACAGAAGGTTGTGCTTTCTAACTTCATCCATCTCATGCTCATCAAAAGGAATCCACTAACAAGGTTGATCAAGTCTTGTTAACAAACTCATTCCGAATAACATGGAACTGGAGAAATTTCCAATAACACTATGTTACCTCAACGGGGATATGCACATCCCCAATAATAAGAATATCATATCTCTTTTTGACACTGGGAAGAGGAAATTCAAAACCTCCAAAAATAATCGATGGAATTTTTCCAATAGAATTGATACTGTGGACTTGAGGTTGTTTCCTCAGAAAGTGTACCGTATGCTCATTACCATTAACATGAAAAGTGACATTGCCTTTGTTGCAATCAATAACAGCCCCTGCAGTATTCAAAAAGGGTCTTCCAAGAATAATAGACATACTATCGTCCTCGGGAATATCAAGAATAACAAAGTCCGTTAAAATAGTAACGTTTGCAACCACAACAGGCACATCCTCACAAATACCGACATGTATAGCAGTTGATTTATCGCCCATTTGCAAAGATATTTCAGTAGGTGTCAACTTATTCAAATCAAGTCTACGATATAAAGAGAGAGGCATAACACTAACACCGGCTCCAAGATCACATAAAGCAGTTCTAACATAATTTCTTTTAATGGAGCATGGTATAGTGGGTACTCCTGGATCTCCAAACTTCTTTGGTATTCCACCCTTAAAAGTATAATTAGCAAGCATGGTGGAAATTTCAGCTTTCGGTATCTTTCTTTTATTTGTAACAATATCCTTCATATACTTAGCATAAGGATTCATTTTAAGCATATCAGTTAATCGCATACGCAAAAAGATAGGTCTAATCATTTCAGCACATCGCTCAAAATCCTCATCATCCTTTTTCTTGGATGGTTTGGGAGGAAAAGGCATGTGTTTGCGAACCCATGGTTCTCTTTCTTTACCGTGCTTCCTAGCAACAAAGTCTCTCTTATCATAACGTTGATTCTTTGATTGTGGGTTATCAAGTTCAACAATAGGTTCAATTTCTACATCATTATCATTGCTAGGTTGAGCATCAACATGAACATTATCATTAACATTATCACTAGGTTCATGTTCATTACCAGATTGTGTTTCAGCATCAGAAATAGAAATATCATTTGGATTCTCATGTGTTTCAGCAATAGGTTCACTAGAAGCATGCAAAGTCCTATCATTTTTCTTTTTCTTCTTTTTAGAAGGACTAGGTGCATCAATATTAGTTCTTTGAGAATCCTGCTCTATTCTTTTAGGATGGCCTTCAGGATACAAAGGTTCCTGAGTCATTTTACCAGTTCTAGTAGCCACTCTAACAGCAAAATCATTCTTCTTATTATTTAATTCATTGAGCAAATCATTCTGAGCTTTAAGTACTTGTTCTACTTGAGTGGTAACCATAGAAGCATGTTTACTAATGAGTTTAAGTTCACCTTTAACTCTAGACATATAATCACCCAAGTGTTCAATCATATAAGCATTTTGTTTTAATTGTCTACCAAAATAAGCATTGAAATTTTCTTGTTTGACAATAAAGTTATCAAACTCATCTAGGCATTGGCTAGCAGACTTATAACGAGGAATATCACCTTCATCAAATCTATAGAGAGAATTTACCTTTATTACCTGTGTTGGGTTATCAAGACCATGAGTTTCTTCAATAGGTAATGGATTAAGACCATGTATTTCTTCAACAGGCGGTAAATTAAGACCATGTATTTCTTCAATAGGAGGTAAATTCTTAACATCTTCAGCTTTAATACCCTTTTCTTTCATAGATTTGTTTGCCTCTTGCATATCTTCAGGACTGAGAAATAGAACACCCCTCTTCTTTGGAGTTGGCTTAGGAGTTGGTTCAGGAAGTGTCCAATTATTTTCATTAGTCAACATATTATTCAATAGAATTTCCGCTTCATCTGGTGTTCTTTCCCTGAAAACAGAACCAGCACAACTATCCAGGTGGTCTCTGGAAGCATCGGTTAGTCCATTATAAAAGATATCAAGTATTTCATTTTTCTTGAGAGGATGATCAGGCAAAGCATTAAGTAATTGGAGAAGCCTCCCCCAAGCTTGTGGGAGACTCTCTTCTTCAATTTGCACAAAATTATATATTTCCCTTAAAGCAGCTTGTTTCTTATGAGCAGGGAAATATTTATCAGAGAAGTAATATATCATATCCTGGGGACTACGCACACAACCAGGATCAAGAGAATTAAACCATATCTTAGCATCACCCTTTAATGAGAACGGAAATATCTTAAGGATATAAAAGTAGCGAGTTCTCTCATCATTAGTGAACAGGGTGGCTATATCATTTAATTTAGTAAGATGTGCCACAACAGTTTCAAATTCATAGCCATAGAAAGGATCAGATTCAATCAAAGTAATTATATCAGGATCAATAGAGAATTCATAATCCTTATCAGTAACAAAGATAGGTGAAGTAGCATAAGCAGGATCATATTTCATTCTAGCATTCAGAGTTTTTTGTTTAAGCTTAGCTAATAATTTCTTAAGATCACTTCTATCATTGCAAGCAAGAAAGTCTCTAGCAGTTTCTTCATCCATAACGTAGCCCTCAGGCACAACAGGTAATTCATATTTAGGGGGAGAGTCTTCATCATCACTTTCATCAATATTAGCAGTTTCAATAATTTCATTCTCTCTAGCCCTAGCAAGTTGTTCATCAAGAAATTCACCAAGTGGCACAGTAGTATCAAGCATAGAAGTAGTTTAATCATAAGTATCATGCATAGCAGAAGTGGCATCATCAATAACATGTGACATATCAAAATTAATAGCAGAAGCAGGTTTAGGTGTCGCAAGCTTACTCAAAACAGAAGGTGAATCAAGTGCAGAGCTAGATGGCAGTTCCTTACCTCCCCTCGTAGTTGAGGGATAAATTTTTGTTTTCTCGTCTTTCAAGTTCTTCATATTGACCAGCAGATATAGATCCCAAGTGACTCAAAGAATAGAGCTATGCTCCCCGGCAACGGCGCCAGAAAATAGTCTGATAACCCACAAGTATAGGGGATGGCAACAGTTTTCGAGGGTAGAGTATTGAACCCAAATTTATTGATTCGACACAAGGGGAGCCAAAGAATATTCTCAAGTATTAGCAGTTGAGTTGTCAATTCAACCACACCTGGATAACTTAATATCTGCAACAAAGTATTTATTAGCAAAGTAATATGGAAGTAACAGTAACGATAGCAAAAGTAATATTTTTGGGTTTTGTAATGATTGTAACAGTAGCAACGGAGAAGTAAATAAGCGGAGAACAATATGTGAAAAGCTCGTAGGCATTGGATCGGTGATGGAGAATTATGCCGGATGTGGTTCATCATGTAACAGTCATAACATAGGGTGACACAGAACTAGCTCCAATTCATCAATGTAATGTAGGCATGTATTCCGAATATAGTCATACGTGCTTATGGAAAAGAACTTGCATGACAACTTTTGTCCTACCATCCTGTGGCAGCGGGGTCCTAATGGAAACTAAGGGATATTAAGGCCTCCTTTTAATAGAGTACCGGACCAAAGCATTAACACATAGTGAATACATGAACTCCTCAAACTACGGTCATCACCGGGAGTGGTCCCGATTATTGTCACTTCGGGGTTGCCGGATCATAACACATAGTAGGTGACTATAGACTTGCAAGATATGATCAAGAACTCACATATATTCATGAAAACATAATAGGTTCAGATCTGAAATCATGGCACTCGGGCCCTAGTGACAAGCATTAAGCATAGCAAAGTCATAGCAACATCAATCTCATAAGATAGTGGATACTAGAGATCAAACCCTAACAAAACTAACTCGATTACATGATAAATCTCATCCAACCCATCACCGTCCAGCAAGCCTACGATGGAATTACTCACGCACGGCGGTGAGCATCATGAAATTGGTGATGGAGGATGGTTGATGATGACGATGGCGATGGATTCCCCTCTCCGGAGCCACGAACGGACTCTAGATCAGCCCTCCCGAGAGAGTTTAGGGCTTGGCGGCGGCTCCGTATCGTAAAACACGATGAATCTTTCTCTCTGATTTTTTTCTCCCCGAACACGAATATATTGAGTTGGAGTTGAGGTCGGTGGAGCTCCAGGGGGCCCACGAGGCAGGGGGCGCGCCCAGGGGGGTAGGCGCGCCCCCCACCCTCGTGGAAAGGGTGTGGGCCCCCTGGCCTATATTCTTTCGCCATTATTTTTTATATTTTCCAAAAATAATCTCCGTGAAGTTTCAGGTCATTCCGAGAACTTTTGTTTCTGCACATAAATAACACCATGGCAATTCTGCTGAAAACAGCATCAGTCCGGGTTAGTTCCATTCAAATCATGCAAGTTAGAGTCCAAAATAAGGGCAAAAGTGTTTGGAAAAGTAGATACGACGGAGACGTATCACCTGCTCACCGTGCCGGCCGCCTCACCTCTAATTTCGGTTCCCGTGAAAGGGTGCCCTGGCTCGAGCATGCCGTCGCCGTTCCGCCCTTGGCCCCGAGCGCAGCCCTCGGAAGGACCATGACCGATTCGGTCGGCACGCCCGGAGTAGGCTGGGCACCACGCTTGCGTACAAGGGGAGAACGATGGGCCCACACGGAGCAGGCCGAGGGCGGCACCTTCGTGGGGACAGATGCTGGTACCGCGCTCGGCGATGCAGGAGCTTCTTATGATGGGGGCACGAGTTCCTAGTGGGACGGTAGTACGGGAGCTCCATCCAATGGAGGCACGGCTACCCCTTCCGATGGCGGCAGGGTCCATCCAGTAGCAGCGCGGGATCTCCTTCCGCCAAAGAGGGATTGACCCGAGCGAGAGGTTGAGAAGGAAATAAATGAACCATTCAGTTTGACTTAGCAGTGGCAGACCATGTAAAACATCCGAACCATTAGGGGTAAATTTGGAAAAAAAATATCAGAACAAAAATGATGAACCTACCTCAAGCAATTTAATAGTAAATATAATAACTAATTAATGGAAAAATATTATACTGCCCTTAATGAGTTTGGGTTGGGGTTGTACAGGAGCATACCTCATATCATAATCGGTTTACACGTACTAAATCTTTGGTGCGGGGTTAGATTGCTACACAATATACATCAAAATCCAACAACTAACATTATAAAGATTTGAAAGTTTTGTTTACTATTGGACCATTGCATATTCACAATTTTTTAATCCCCTTTCGTAGAGTGGTGGTGCGGTTTTGGATGTCAACTAATGTTTGTGAGATACACAGTTGTTTTAGTTCGAGCCTTGCTTGCGTTCGCCTGTTTGTCATTTTCTTCCCGTGGCTCGTATGTCGGTGACCCATTGGCCACCCTGGATTCAACAAAATCCTAGATTCAATTTTCCTTAAAATAAGGCATATTGGTACAACAGAAGTCCATCTAAATTGAAAGTCTATACTACTCCCCAGCCTTGACGTCGTTCGGGACAAGGACCCGCGTTGTACCAGCCTCGCGAGTGGCCGCCTTGGCTCACCTATTCGCCATGCCTTCCGACGCCCAGTGATACACCTCCATCGCTGTTATACAACAAGGTTAACAGCAAACTCACCGGCGTGCATCGTCCCTCAACTTTAACAATCTCAAGTTTAACGAGCGTTCGAAAATAAAAGTCAAGTAGCCAGCAATCATGGGTAAAAAATTATCCAACATGCTTGTACAGAGAGGCTAAATCCGGGGACCTACCAGCTAGACCATACACGGCTGTATGGAGCAATGTTAACATGGTCAAAACAGTAGGCGCGACTAAAAAAGAGAGTCAAACTGAGCACATGTTTCTTGTGTTGGAAATATGAGCAATTTACCAAATAATTTTACTAACAGAAATACTAGATAAAGCATGACTAATATAGTGGAGATAAAGCAAGTCATGCAATCTGACAAAGAGAAGGTAAATAGCATCTTCATATATGAACTGTAACTAAACATATGTAGAGCAGACAGTTGAGCAAGTTGCATATATAAAGTAGAACCTAACATATGTAGGGCAAACACTAGAACAAGGAACTGTGGCAAGGCCTCTAAGAGAAAGAGCAAGAACACGTACGGGACAGCAGCAACAGAAGCACTGGACTTGGGGTCAACATCCTCGCCAGCCATGTCGTCGAGGAGGTTGTCGACGTTGGGGAAGAAGTCGTCGTCAGGGAAGTAGTTGTCGGAGTCCGCGGTGTCCGTGACGAAGAAGTCAGTAGTCGCGTGGAGCGCTCCCCAAAAACCTTATCACCCTTCTCCTGTACAGGACTCAAAGAGGTGCGGTTTCGCAGGCCTACTGTCCCGACCTGCAGTGCATGCCGCAAGCCGGGATGGGGAAGAACATAGCAGCAGCACAGTGCTTAGGAACTTGGTGGCGAGAGAGAGATGATCTTTCTGATGTGTCTCTCTGGAGAGGAGCGACCTCTCTTATATAGGCACAGGAGAGAGAGGCAAACAGGCTGCGACGGGAGGTGAAGCAACAGAGGGAGACGAAGCGAACAGGCAGCAGGCGAAGAGGTGCATCGTTCGTATTCAATCTCCACTACAGCAAAAATGTTTCACCTCCCGTGTGACCGCTGGTATACCTGTCGTGTGTGACAAAAATTTAGACATCGGCTCGGCTCATTCCCGCAACCCGCGGCGCGTCGTGACAAGGCGGGCGGTGGAGGAGGAGCGCGTGTGGATGTCCCTCTTGTTCTCATGCTCATACATCTGGGGAAAGAGCCTCCCTTATAAAGAGGTCCAACTCCCTCTAAACTAGCAATGTGGGACTAAACTTTAGAAGTGCCCCTTGCCTTGCACGAATGGGCTAAGTGGGCCTCTAGGATTTATTAGGAATTTCTAAAATTGTTACTGGGCTGGCCAATAAATAGATAAAATTCCAGCAATCCCCCACTAGATCCTAGAGGCACATAGAATTTTCCTTTAGTTCCAAAACACTGTTTTGTATACTGGTACTGCAGTGGAGATTGTTAAGTTGAACTTCCACCTAGAACTCTATGCTACACTAGTAAGCAACTTGAATGGTGGATTGGGACTTGAACTGCAAGTTTTTTTTTGTGAATTAGCTTCACACAAAGCCTTGACCGGTACTAGGCTATCGTGGGTCTTCCCCGCGGGTGGAGCTTATGCGTCATACTCCGAGACCTTTCATGAGTTTACTAGAGAGAACCCTACTCTCATAGATTGCGACGTTTAACAATCAGACTCATATAGGTGTGTTCTTCAAAAGATGTTCTGCAGGACAACATCTCTGCTTAAAAGAGCCACTTAGAACACATTAAGATATACATCAACCTGCCATGCAGATTAAGAGAGTATTGCATCTTCATGGAGTGGTATTGTTAATAGTAAGGATACTCTCCTCTCAGTTGACCAACAACTTGTCTTCCACATCTAATTCACGGGATCTCCGATCACAAAGAATAGGTTACTATTGTGAACAACTCATATTGTGGGTCTCATACCCATCTCCCTCGATGCATTATCTATCACATTACGTGATAGACTCTTAGTAAAAGGATCTGCCAGATTTTTAGATGTTTGGATATAATCCAATGCAATAACTCTGGAGTTTCTCATTTTCCTGACAGACTTTAACCTTCTCTGAACGTGTCTTGATGACTTCATGTTATCCTTTGAGCTGCTCACTTTCGTGATCACAGTTTGATTGTCGCCGTTCATAAGGATACCCGGTACAGGTTTCTCAACAACCGGCATGTCATTCAAGAGACGGCGAAGCCAATCTGCTTCGACCGTAGCTGTATCTAGTGCAGTGAGTTCGGCTTCCATTGTTGACCTCGTTAAGATGGTATGCTTGCAAGACTTCCAAGAAACAGCGCCACCTCCATGAGTGAATACATATCCGCTCGTGGCCCTGATACGTCTCCTTCGTATCTATAATTTTTGATTGTTCCATGCCAATATTATACAACTTTCATATACTTTTGGCAACTTTTTATACTATTTTTGGGACTAACATATTGATGCAGTGCCCAGTGCCAGTTCCTGTCTGTTGCATGTTTTTTGTTTCGAAGAAAACCCATATCAAATGGAGTCCAAACGGGATAAAAACTGACGAAGATTTTTTTTGGAATATTTATGATTTTTGGTAAGAAGAATCAACGCGATACGATCCCGAGGGGGCCACGAGGCAGGGGGGTGCGCCCTAGGGGGTCAGGCGCGCCCTGGACCCTCGTGGCCACCCTGGAAGGCGGTTGGAGCCCTTCTTTCGCCGCAAGAAAACTAATTTCCGGATAGAGATCGTGTCCAAAATTCAGCCCAATCGGAGTTACGGATCTCCGGTTATAAAAGAAACGGTGAAAGGCCAGATCTGAGAATGCAGAAACAGAGAGAGATAGAGTGACAGATCCAATCTCGGAGGGACTCTAGCCCCTCCCACGCCATGGAGACCATGGACCAGAGGGGAAACCCTTCTCCCATCTAGAGAGAAGGTCATGGAAGAAGAAGGAGGAGGGGGGCTCTCTCCCCCTCGCTTCCGGTGGCGCCGGAACGCCGCCGGGGCCATCATCATCATCACCGCGATCTACACCAACACCTCCGTCATCTTCACCAACATCTCCATCACCTTCCCCCATCTATCTACAGCAGTCCACTCTCCCGCAACCCGCTGTACCCGCTACTTGAACTTGGTGCTTTATGCTTCATATTATTATCCAATGATGTGTTGCCATCCTATGATGTCTGAGTAGATTTTCGTTGTCCTATCGGTAATTGGTGAATTGCTATGATTGGTTTAATTTGCTTGTGGTTATGTTGCTGTCCTTTGGCGCCTATCATATGAGCGCGCGCGTGGATCACACCATAGGGTTAGTTGTATGTTGATAGGACTATGTATTGGAGGGCAAGAGTGACAGAAGCTTCAACCTAGCATAGAAATTGATGCATACGGGATTGAAGGGGGACCAAGATATCTTAATGCTATGGTTGGCTTTTACCTTAATGAACGTTAGTAGTTGCGGATGCTTGCTAATAGTTCCAATCATAAGTGCATACAATTCTAAGTCAGGGATGACATGCTAGCAGTGGCCTCTCCCACATAAAACTTGCTATCGGTCTAGTAAAGTTGTCAATTGCTTAGGGACAATTTCGCAACTCCTACCACCACTTTTCCACACTCGCTATATTAACTTTATTGCTTCTTTACCTAAACATCCCCTAGTTTTTATTTACGTGCTCTTTATATTCTTGCAAACCTATCCAACAACACCTACAAAGTCCTTCTAGTTTCATACTTGTTCTAGGTAAAGCGAACATCAAGCGTGCGTACATTTGTATCGGTGGTCGATAGAACTTGAAGGAATATTTGTTCTACCTTCAGCTCCTCGTTGGGTTCGACACTCTTACTTATCGAAAGAGGCTAAAATTGATCACCTATACTTGTGTGTTATCAAGATCTTTTTCTGGCGCCGTTGCCGGGGAGTTATAGCGTGGAGTGAATATTCTCGTGTGTGCTTGTTTGCTTTATCACTAAGTAATTTTTATTTGCTATTCTAAGTTGTTCTCTATCTTTAGTTATGGGTAGGAAACGCAAAATACCCAAAAATTAGTTGTACCTACTACACCAATGGTTGAAGAATCATTCAAAATCTATCACACTCCTAAAGCTTTTTACTTGGATCATCTTCGATCCCTTTGTGCTCGTGCTGAAACCCCAACTAGCTTAGTTGAGGGCAAATCTTTAGATGAGCATGCTTGTTATGTGCGACACCGCTTATCTCAAAAAGGGGAACTTTTACTGGATCAAATTCATCATCTGCAGTGCTATGCTTGGAATTTATGTGAAATATATGATGTTACTTGTTGTTCTGAAAACCCTAAGAAACACCTTCCCTACCAATGTGAGTTTCGCGACAATGGAATCGTATCTTCGTATGCTAAGGGTGTTTATAATTACTATGATGTTCAACAAATTGAAGAATTTGTTGCTTTTAAGGGTGCTTATGAAATTGCTTTTTTGATTGAAAAGTATGATGCTACTCTTTACAAATCTGAAAATTTTGCCATACATAAATATTGTTATGATAATTATGCTTCTAATGCGTATGTTAAACCATATATTGAGGACTCCTCCGCTGTCCAAGAAGAGACTAATATTTTGCAGGAGTCTATGGAAGAAGAAATTGATGAAACTGTGAGCTCATTGGATGAAAAAGATGATGAGGAGAGCGACGAACAAAAGGAGGAAGAGCGGGTTAGCTACCCATGCCCACCTTCTAATGAGAGTAACTCTTCAACTCATACATTCTTTAATTTTCCTTCGTGCTTACCGAAGGATGATTGCTATGATAACTATTATGACCCCGTTGATTCTTTTGAAATATCCCTTTTTGATGATGCTTGCTATGCTTGTGGCCAAGATGCCAATATGAATTATGCTTATGGAGATGAACTCGCTATAGTTCCTGATGTTAAACATGAAATTTTTGCTATTGCACCCACGCATGATAGTCCTATTATCTTTTTGAATTCTCCCGACTACACTATATCGGAGAAGTTTGCCCTTGTTAAGGATTATATTGATGGGTTGCGTTTACTACTACACATGATGATTTTGATAGATATAATATGCATGTTCTTGCTGCTCCTACTTGCAATTATTATGAGAGAGGAACTACATCTTCGCCTCTTTATGTTTCCAACACGAAAAAATTGCAAGAAACTGTTTATACTATGCATTGGCCTTTACTTTGTGTGCATGAATTGTTCTTTTATGACATGCCGATGCATAGGAAGAGAGTTAGACTTCGTCATTACATGATATATGTTACTTTCTGCTCACCACTAAATTACAAATCATTCTTAATTAAAATTGGCTTTGATATACCTTGGGATCTGGGTGGATCCATTACTTGAGCACTATATGCCTAGCTTAATGGCTTTAAAGAAAGCGCCGCCAGGGAGACAACCCGGAAGTTTTAGAGAGTCATTTATTTCTATTGAGTGCTTTCATATAGTTTAAAAACAAAAAAATAAAGAGGGGAACCCAAAACTTTTTCAAAAGGAAAGTGAAAGTGAGAGAGACAAGCATTGTTGAAGTGGGGGAGCTCCTTGAACTTTGTTCATGCTCACGGAAACTTTGTGAATCTTGATTACAGAAACTTTTCAACAAAAATAATTATCCCCTTGTACAATTCCATTGTATTTTAAAAATAATGTGCCAAGGTTTGCCTTTAGGATGTTTACAATGCTTGTTGGTTTGTCCGGTGCAGGACAGAAACTTTGGCTGTAGTGCGCGATTTTACATTTTTTACTGGAACGTCAAACGGTTCTGAAAATTTTTGCACTGTCTTTCTATACAAATTTTTTATTTTTCCTAATTTTTGGAGTACCATAAGTTTGGTGAATGTTCAGATTATTACAGACTGTTCTGTTTTAGACAGATTCTGTTTTTGATGCATAGTTTGCTTGTTTTGATGAAACTATCAATTTCTATCAGTGGATTAAGCCAAGGAAAAGTTATATTACAGTAGCTATAATGCAAAAACAAAATATGAATTGGTTTGCAACAGTACTTAGAGTAGTGATTTGCTTTATTATACTAATGGATCTTACCGAGTTTTCTGTTGAGTTTTGTGTGGATGAAGTGTTCGAAGATCGAGGAGGTCTCGATATGAGGAGAAGGAGGAGAGACAAGAGCTCAAGCTTGGGGATGCGCAAGGCACCCCAAGTAAATTTTAAAGGAGACTCAAGCGTCTAAGCTTGGGGATGCCCCGGAAGGCATCCCATCTTTCTTCAACAAGTATCGGTATGTTTTCGAATTCGTTCCGTTCATGCGATATGCGCAAACCTTGGAGCGTCTTTTGCATTTAGTTTTCACTTTTATTTTATGCACCACTAGTATAATGCCCGTGAGTTGCCACGGGCTCTTAAAATAGTTTACAAGAGTTACATGTTAAATTCCACACGTACAAACAATATAACACAAACACAATTATTTAATAACTGAAGTCCATTTTTGCAATGTAAATTGATAACATAAAGAAAAATTAACGACATGTCCATGTAACAAACTGAGCGATGTTCCAACTAGATATCTATTAAAAAACTATTAATATCTATATTATGCACTTAAGAAATTCTTTCACAATATCCGGAAAGTTTTCTTTAGCTTCATTCCCACGATGTTTTAGCAAGTATAATAAAAACTGCTTCCTCAATTCATACCCATCCTGCACAAACAATACATGTAGTTAGTATGAAAATTTCATGCCGAAGGTCTTAAAACATGTAACGGACAATACTCACCGCGCAAATCGGCTTGACCAATTCTTTACTGTTCCACCAGAGCATAAAATGAAAAACAAAATAGCGAGACACATTCCTGCAAAACTTTAAATTAATAATATAAAGAATATAGTGATAACAAAAGTAAATGTTTTCTTATGAATTCATTACCCGTCTATACTCGTTGGAACACCGAACGGAAATAAACGTTGCGATTTAGATATATCATAATTCCAACCAGGCAGCTTTATTTCGAGTGCTTCTTTGAAATCCCTTGCAAAACTTTTTAATTTCAGTGCATGCCTTAACTTTTTTTCCTCTAACGATTGTGATGTTTGAATAGGATCCATAATATATAGACGACGTGCCTCTTTGTCGATGACGTACAAGATGTATCGGCCGATTGATGCATAGGGAAGATAAATCTACAAGTGGAGCTATTAGAAAAACCAATAAACCATGATAACAATGGACAAAATACTTTACTTACCTTGTTGCACGATCAGATGTCATTGTCCATCCCAGGCCAACTATCAAATAATGTTGCCAACGTCTGGATAGTTTCCTTCTCGCAAAACTTCTCACCTCGTGTTGACTCTAGCATCATGGACTAAGCAAAAAAAGAAATATTGGTTCAACATGTTGATACTAATGACACATAGAATGAAGAGTTACGATAACTTACACAAAATCGTAGATCCATGTAGTGTACAGGAGGGTCCATGAACAATACTCCCTCGTCACATGCCAGCATACGCACGGCGGTGTTGAAGCAATCATTGTCCATGGGCTGCTCCATGTTAAGTATGCACTGAAGTTTCTTAAGACTTTAGCCCATTGGATCGGGTGTCGAGCTCCGGACCCATACCTTCCTATAAATTGGATGGTAAGAAGAACAATAATATACATCCGCACATTAAATATTGATACATGATACTTACTCCAAACACCCGGCATCATCGATCGACATGATGTAGTTGCAAAGGCCGGCAAGTAATTCACGTTTGTCCGTGGGTGTGATAGTGATTGGGGTAGGACGTTTGTCTTTGACAACGTCAGATGGATTCTCCAGGATCTCGAGATCAGAATTAGCTAAAGTTTCTTCATCGTCAGGTTGATGGTATATGGGACCTCCTTTTAGCTTATTTAGCTCTGAATCGAGTAAAATGACAGCCAATTTTTGTTGAAAATGTTTCATATCCTCCTACAAAATATATATATATATATATATAAAAAAACAATTTATATAATATTTTGAGATAAAATAACGAGATAATGTATAAAAATGAAATACCTGGGTGAACTAGTTTGACAGTCCATGTGATGTCCATTATTCCATATAATTTAGCATAAACAGTCCACATGATACGCTATAATATTATAAAATAATGCTTTAGAATATCACACAGATGAATCAAATAGACAAACCATTGTAACAAGTGCTTACCCATCGGTTTGTATTGCCTCATGAAACTGCTCTACAACCGTCCATTTTGTAACATTGAGATCGGGCCACTTATGACATCTGATAAAATCCAGACTATGCTCTACAAGTTTCAGACGCTTCTCGAGTCCTAGTAACTATTTTATATATGAGAAATATTAGGGATCAAGGCAAACAAAAGCATATCTTAAGATGAGTAAAAAATAGATAGTTACCGTAGTAGCAAGGTCGTTGCGTTTGACCCGAGAACCAAGTAAGTCCAATACTTGAATCTCACGGTTTTTGGCATTGGCGACTGCTAGATACCAATGGTAGCCCGGCGTATTAATCGGAATGAATAACTGGTGTAAATATCATACAAGTCACGGTCGCAATTAGATATAAATATTAATAAATCATTATACATATGAATTAAATAAAAACAATCCATAATTATATGCATGGATAACGAGACAAAAACTAACCGTATCTTGTTGTAGATAAGTATTAACATGATGCACGATGCGGTGATATTTTGATGGGTCTATGTCTCGTTCCCCATCTTCTTTTGATGTGTACCTTTTCACCCGCCCTGTCTTGTAGATGGTCATGAGCAAGCATGAAATATATGTAAGCATTTATCACATGTAATCAACATTTAGATTACATTTATATTTCATGATATTATATATTGTTCATATTATTAATTACAAAGTTTGTGCAATTGGTCTTACACCGTCTGTAGATAAGTATTAACTTTTTTTACACCGTCATATAAGACATTCCAAATCGTCGGCTGATAACAAGGCATCTCCAATGTCCACGAACTGGGTATTCTTGGGGGCAGACTTGATTGATTCGATGACTGTAATATCTCTAGGGGTACAAACATAGTCTGTCGAATTCATAAAAAAAGAGCCAACTTAGCAATCAAAATGAGCAAAATTAGTTGAATACAAAAGGCAATATCACAAAAATAAGATTGATAATAATATTAAAAAATACCTTGTGGGATAACATGTAAATTAGCATCCTTTTTTGGTTTGTTATGAGATATAACCTCTTCGACATTTTTATGTTGTGAATTTTCGTCCCCTTTCAGCGACATTGCATCTGAACTCTCAATGGATTCTTTCTGTGCATCTCCAAAGTCCATATCCATGTCTTCTATATTTTGAAAAAACAAAAATATAAAAATAGACCTTTCATATTATCATCTATAATATACATAGAGAGGAAGGTTAGCTATATGCACCTCTTCTCGTGGTGTTTCAATGCGGGCTGTCATCGTTACATCAGTGCGTATGTTGGAACCCATCACTTTATAGCTATGCTGAAATATAAATAGTATTTTTGCTACATCATATAATGTGAAACTAACACAACTATTTTCTCTGTGATAAAAAATGCTTTTAATTATAATGCTGAAGGCAGGGGAGACTGGGCCGGCCCATTTGGAGGTAACGAGCTCCAGCCGCGTAGAAAAATGGCCAAAAACTAACCACATGTCTTAAAGAAACCTAGTGATAGGCTTGCGGAGCGACCTATTAAGTATCGAACTTCTTTTGAAAAAATTCAAAAAATACACACTAAACATTTTGTAATATACGTTGAACATTTTATTGACATACAATGAACTTTTTTTATTATAGAATGAACTTTTTTTAACAGACATGATTTTTTTAAAACATACGAATATATCCTATGAACAAATTTTGAATACCCATTGAACATTATGTAATATAAATTGAACATTTTTTTAATACACATTGAACATTTGTGTAATATACACTTAACAAATTTCAAAACACTGTGATTATATAGTCAATGAACAATTTCTAATAAATGTTGAACAGTTTTGTAATGGATGATGAACTTTTGTAAAAAACCATGAACATTTCCTTAATATACGGATGAACACTTTCGTAACATGCAATGAACTTTGTATATTATAATAAAAAGGAAACGATATCTCTACTACTTAAAAAGAATAAAAAAAGTATAGGAAAAGAAATATAAACAGAAACAAAAAAAAGAAACAGAAAAAGGAAAATAAAAGAAACAGAAAACAGAAGAAACAGCGAGGCAGCAGCGAAACAAGTCTGGGCCGGCCCAAACGGGGCTGTTGCGAGGCGAAGCTTCAGCGAAGCCACTATAGAACAGCCTCACGGCCCGGCACGACGGCCCACCTGGCACGCAGGCCTCTCGGGCGGCACGACGGCCTATTCCCCTCCCCCTGCCGCATTCTACCTACCCTCTCGCCCCTTTCCCCTTATCCACATCACTCTCTCCTCTCCTCTCAACTCACTCACTCAAACCCTCTCGCCCTTTCCCCTCCCCCGCCGCATCGCCACCCGCGTCGACGAGCAGGCAGCCGCACTCTTCCGCCCGCCGACCACCGCATCGGTCTCATGCATCGACGGACCTTGGTGCTGCGTGCTGTGTGCTGCGTGACCGAGCGGGACGGACGGGGCGTGCTTCCTGGACGGACGGACGGGGTGCTCGATCCGGTCCCGTTCCGGTCGGATCCGCGGCGGTGCTCCTCTCCGACGATGTGTCAGGTGGATCCGAAGCGAGGCGTTCTGATCTGCAATGCCACAGCTCCGGTACGCCACTCCCCATACCTGCCAAATCCATTAAACGCACGCTGCTCCGATCCACCCCCTCCTCGTCTTCTTCGAATCTTTGTGTCCCTGATCTCGTTCCTCTTGTCTTTCTGTGCCGCGGCGCCGTGACCAAACCTCACATGCACGGCGAGGACGACGACTGCTGGGGCTTGGTTGGGAGGCGTCTGATGATGTAGAAGGCAAGTGAACAGAGGCACTTGGTGGGAGAGAAGTTGGGCTTGGGTGATGCGGCAGTCGGAGAGATGCTGTGGAGGAGTTGGCCGGCGCATGCGTGACCTGTGCCACCGGGGAAAGGGAAGCAGCAGCGTGAGTCCTCCCTTTGCCCTTCTCTTTCTGTGTTATAAGTACTCTTGCTCTATCAAGGTTTGACTGCTAGATTTTCATTGCAGGTTTAGAAATTGGACGGATTGTTTGATTAGCAGCTCGTTTGCGTAGATTAGACCTCTAGACAATCAAAATCATAGGTGCTTAATGGATGGGTGGATGCTGGCTTTAAATCGGCTCTCACCTTATCACTGGATTTGATGTGATCTGGATTACATTCTGAATATCTATGCATCTTGTTTTTGATGTGATCTGGATTTGAGGAACTTCTCTCCCTGTACAGATCATTTTGCTAATGGGTACCTCAACGAGAGCACAATGCTCTGGGCGGAGGGGGGGAGTGAATGGATGCCACTATCTTTGATTCCATAGCTGCATTCTGGGGTCACAAAGAAGGTTAAACCTGAACAAGGTTAGGAGCTTAGGGCTTTCTGCATTCCCTTTAAAGCAAATTCAGTATGGTTCTTTTCAAGTATCTCCTAACGCTCTTCGAAATGGTTTCTTCAGAAAATGAAGATGATTTCGAGAAATTCCAGAAGGAGGTTATAGAAGCTGAGTC
The DNA here is from genome assembly GCF_002575655.3 of Aegilops tauschii subsp. strangulata. Lineage (NCBI taxonomy): Eukaryota > Viridiplantae > Streptophyta > Magnoliopsida > Poales > Poaceae > Aegilops > Aegilops tauschii. Next base: position 468,629,543 of record NC_053035.3, read on the forward strand.
AGAGGTGGAAGCACTGAAAGCAAAGGCTGCAGATGGTGACTTAAGCAAAGAGCATGTCATTGATGATCCCGATGAGCGGCCAGCATCCCCACCAGATGGTGTGGAAGAATTTACTGATGATGACGACACCATCTACAAGTGGGATCGTACTCTGAGGGCAATGGTTCCTCAAGTAAGTGTTGCTTTTCTATTCCAAAGCTAGGCTTTCCAGATAACCATTATCATATGAAAATTCATGATTTCTGATCACTTAGCTGCAATCCTATAGTGGAGGAAGTACCAGATTTATTAGCGTATAGGGCTCGTTAGTTCGGGAAATTTATTGCATGACATGTGGCACCTTAGTCTTTTCATGTCAAAGTAGATTTTCTGATGCGCTTGTGCCATCTATTACTATTAGTCTTACCTCCTCCATGGTAAGATTTTAACCTGGACATGAGTATCAGTTCTATCTTTCTCTCCGAAACAGCCTTCCAGCTACCCTTTCAAACAAGTAAACTATGTGTGGATATATACCCTTTGTATACGCAACTTTAGAAAATGAAGCCTCTTTTAACTTTACAGTGTACATCCTCATTGATTTATTATTGATAAATCAACCTAGAGAGGATGATTCTATAGAGTTGCCCGATCTTTCATGATTGAACATAAGGAATAAATGAACAACTCAGTATTGAGTCCGAATAAGCAAAAATGTTGATCAGAAACAGAATACCAAGTCATACTCTCACAAACCAACTCTGGAAATGGAATTGTAGTGTAAACCAGTGTAATCCTTCACAACTTGATGATCAACATCAATCCAATCGGAGTTTATTGCTCTCTCCCCTGTAACTCTCAATACACGATGACTCAGAGATGTCTTGTGGTGGCTCCACAAATATAACTGAGACTATCCAAACTTCACTAATATTTACACAAAGTTATTCATACATCAAAGTTATTGTATGTGCTTGATCTGGTTGCATCAGGTTTAAAAATTTCCGTAAATTTACCCTTCCATAAACAACTTTGAAGAAACCCAACTTCTAAAGTTCATACACACTTTCTCTTGATTTATCGTTTGTCGTCGCATTTCCTTTTTGTGTATCTGTTTACAAAAATTAGTTTCAATGTTAGGTGGAAGTTTATTCCGGAAAAAAGCTACTACATTTTTATATTACCTAATAGTACTCTAAGTTGCGGTTCAGCTGAGAATCTAATTTAGCTCCCCTTAAACCTCCAGTCAACCTTTGCTCCTTTTAATCAGATCTGTTTTGTTCTGGTATGGTATTGGCGTCAGTTAATTTTCCATGGTTCTTTAGGTGTTAAGTAAAACAGATATTTAAGAGCATAAAATAGATATTTGCTTATATGGGAGGAGGAAGATCTTTTCTTGTGGAGGAGAAAAGATAAGGCGTAGTTAGGATTCACTCTAACTCCACTCTAAGTGTTAAATCAGACACTCTGGATCATCACGATAATAGGTGCAGTGTTTTACCAGTTCTTAAGATCATATATGTGTGTTAAATCATGGACATGTCATATAACCACCTGTAATACATTCAATCTTTTCATCCGTGCTATGTACTATTAATAGGCTACAATTTTTGCTCTCCATTAGCATTGTTGTTTGTCTTTCCTTCTTTGCGGGGGAGACATGTTGCATGTCTCTATCCGTTCTAATTGATTTTATGATTAGTCAATGGGATTCGCTTACAGTCACGGCCTCACCGGGATTTTTCTTATGCACATGGTACACCAATGAAGACGTCCCATACTGCTATTCAGTATTTATTTGTCATCTCAGTGCTAAATGGAATTTTTCTTCTAATTTATGTATCTATATTGTTGCCCCTAGCAACGCACGGGGATTTAGCTACTGAGCTTCCTGACTCAATTCGTACACACGGCTTTGCCCTTTGGAACTTTGTTTAGTAGTAGAAGACGATAAGAGGCCGAGGGCATCTGTCACCCAACCATGTTGAGTGTACCTATGAAAATTTATCTTGAGTGTTTGCATCTGAAATTTTTGTGACTAAAGTAACATGCATTTCTTACTGATTATATTTTTTTGAGAAAAACCCTATATGTCGGGGATATACCCCGCAGTATGACCCGGCTGAGATGTAACCCGGCTGGGATTAGGTGTTTCATTGATGACCCGGCAGATTATAAGCCGGCAGGAACAGTTAAGTAGGTTAAGCTCGCGGGAACAGTTGAACATCGTAACCCGGCAGACAAGTCATGTAACCCGGCACATGTTGAGCCAGACGGTAAGCCAGATGGTAAGCCAGATCGTAAGCCAGATGGTAAGCCAGATCGTAAGCCAGACAGTAAGCCAGATGGTAAGTCAGATCGTAAGCCAGATTGTAAGAAGCCCAAGACGTTAAGAAGCCCATGGTGAGACGTCAAAGTAAGGTTAAATCTTAAGTCCGAGTTGGACTCTACATGTAACCCGCCCCTTCAGCTTATATAAGGAGGGGCGGGGCACCCCAAGAGGGGACGAGAAACAATCGATAGGGCTAAACACCGAGAGCCGGTTCCCGGCGACTCTCCCGTGATCATAATGAGACCTAGCCTCAAACAGCATGTAGGGTTGTTACCGGATGATGTTTCCCGGGGCCCGAAGCTGTCTAAATCCTTGTCTTGTGTTGCGTCTCTCGATTCCGCTCAACCCCTCTCAAGCTACCACATAGATGCGTTGGCCTCACGATTAAGTCCTGACACTAAGGACATCTGACGTGTTAATTCCACGACAGTTGGCGCCCACCGTGGGGCTCGCGCACGGTGGTGTTGAGTCCTTGAAGGGATTTCATCTAGGGATTGAGAAGTTCGCGTCTGGATAAAGAAAAGACCAATTTTTTGGAGGGATCTGCATCAACTTCGAGTTCACTGGATTGAGATCAGAAATTTTATGGGCAGTAACCATCATCTCTATTAACAAAATCATCAGAGAAGCCCCCGAAAATTTGGCATAAGCCGCCATGTTTCTCAGCAGGATCATCTACTGTCACCAAACGAGCAAATCCTGCGTGGAAACCTGAAGGAAGACCCGGACGTGGGCGGTCAAGCCTGCCACGACCCGGAAACCGGGCCAACCACAGGATCTCCACAGTCAATCCAGAGTCAACCCCAAGAGGGAAAGCAGTCAGCGACCCGGACCCGGGTGATCCACGGGCTTGGACTCCTCCAACATCAGGCTCATCGACCCACTGCGCCCCCGCCGTCGCCGGTTCGCGCATCCAACCCGCCGGGTCGTTGCTGCGCCGCCGGCTTTGCCTCTGCTGGGGTCGCCTTGACCCGCCCGCCGTCGGACGGCCTTGTCTCCACCGCAAGTGAGCCGCCGTGAGTCGCCGGGTCTCCGCGCCTGAGCCGTTCCGCCGGTGAGCCGCCCGGTCGCGCAGCCGTCTCTGGCCGCGGCTGGCCTCACGCCTCCGCCCCGCGCTCAACCTCCAGCGCCCTGCCGGGTCTCCGCGCCTGAATCGCCTCCGCGCTCGACCTCCAGCGTCCTGCCGGGTCTCCGCGCCTGAATCGCCTCCGCGCTCGACCTCCGGCGTCCTGCCGGGTCTCCGCGCCTGAATCGCCTGCGCGCTCGACCTCCAGCGTCCTGCCGGGTCTCCGCGCCTGAATCGCCTCCGCGCTCGACCTCCGGCGTCCTGCCGGGTCTCCGCGCCTGAATCGCCTGCGCGCTCGACCTCCAGCGTCCTGCCGGGTCTCCGCGCTTGAATCGCCTCCGCTTCACCACACCGGCGGGTCGTGCACGTGCCCCGGCCGTCACCTGCAAGCCGGACGAACCGCCCGTAAGCCGCCGACCTCTGTTGTTCTGCCACGGCGCCGGTTTGCTCTGCACCGGCTTCTCAACCCTCGACGCGCAGACCGCCGTGGTCCTCTGCGCCGCGCCTCCATTCAGGCGACCCGGCTCCCGAGCCCCGTGAGCCGGCCCTGCTCGTCTTGCTGCCAATGAACCGGTGCGGGGCCATCCTGGATGCGTCCCCAAACCGCCAAGTGCCACGACCCGCCTGCTTGTGTCGCAAGTCGCCACAACCTCGGACCGCCGGCCTCAAGTCGCCGTCCTCGCAGAACTACTATGAGCCGTCGCATCGGCTCATCTCCGCCATCTCCGTCTCGTCCGCCTCCATTGAGTCGCCGCCTGATCTCCACCGCGGTTGAGCCGCCATGGCCTTCCACCGCTCGCCTGCCTTCGCCGAGTCACCGCCTCGGTTTTGGACGCAAGTCGCCACCGCCGGAGAGTCGCCTCCATCGTCGCCGCCGGCTGTTGTGCCCCGAACCGGCCCTCTACTGCAATTACCACTGTGAGACGAGCTGCCAAGCGCCGCCTCACTCCGTCAACCGCACCCGCCGGTTCAAAAGCTCAACCCGTCTTTGATTCGCCAAGGCCTCGTGCCGCACCAGGAGTCCCCTTCACCGGCGTACTAACCCGCCGTTTTGCGCTGCCGGGCGAGGAGGCGAGGTGTTGCTGCAGCCACCGCACGCCCTGCGTCACCTGTCAGCCGCGTCGCCGCTAATTTGCCATCTTCTCATCGCCGGATCACCGCACTGGCTCGCGCCCCTGATTGGCCGGCTCCGGCTTCCCCGTCGCCACCTCCACTCCGGCCGCATGCTCCCTTGATTCGCCGCCGGATCAAGCCCCTGCTGTAAGCCGCCTCGTCGGTCTCTAAGTCGCCATCAAGTTGCTGCACCGTGACCCGACCTGTCTGCCGTTAAGCTCGCCCCCCGGCGCCGAGCTGCTGCTGTGTTTCTGTTGACCAGTCATCACTCCGTCGACCCGTCGCCGGCTGCCGACGAGCCGCTGATCCCATGGCCCATCTGAGCCGCCATCCCGCTGCGACCCGGGCCACCGAACCACATTTGCCGCCGCTGCGACCCGTCGCGATTGTGGCCCCGTCTCACCGATGTGGCCTCACGTCGCCAGCGCTTCCGAATTGCCTCCCAGCGCCGGCTCTTGTACCTCCCGGGGCCCGTGCTTGCTAACTCACCGAGTCCAGCTGCGCTGCTTTGCCTCCGTCTGGTCACCGCCCTCACCGCCGGCTTAACTGCTTGTCTCTGCTCTCGCCCACTCCTCTGCTGAATTAAGGTAGGGACAGGAGGGGGCGGGTTAGGAGAAAAATAAGTCAAGGGATATATTGGAGATTCTGCTTGCTGTTGGTAACAATACTGTTAGCATATCACCAGACAAGGCGGGCCCTATAAGGTTTTCATCGAAGGGCACAATATTAAATTGTTCATTGGCTCTAATGAGGACAAAAATCAGTGGCCGGTCAGTTGTGGCAGTATCTGCCAGGATTCTCACAGGTCAACACAAAAATACCTCGATACATACTACTAATTACAATGTACGGAGTTCAAAGTACATGTATCTGCGCCAGACTGCGTGTGGACCAAATCATCTGTCGTCCGCTCAGGTGATATCTGTCCAAACTGTTTCATAACAGGTTATTTTATTTGAGGAACAAATATTCCGGCCAGTATATTTTAATCATGCAGGACTGATGTTCATTATAAAAGCGATGTCATGTTATGAATAAATGTGGGTGCGAACCGCCGCCTCTGTGGCTCAGTCTGCAACAACAACACCGCGCCGGCTCTCCCATTTGTGCCGGTTTACAATACCACAGATAACTCACCAGTCCGCTTCCGCGGCCGACTCTCCCGTCCACGCTGGCTTACAATTCCGCGGTGGATAAATCACTAGCCTGGCATATCAGGTGAAATCCATCCAGTATATTTTATATTGCATATTATTTTCTTTAAAAAGAGCAATTACTTTGGCTTGCAAGTTCTCCCATGTAGGACTCAAACCGGTCTATATCACGGTCAACTAAGGAGAATCTTAAGCCAACTCCTTGAGTCGACTTAAGACTCGAGGGCTACAATGGCATGACTCGGGAACCCCGGGTCGTTGGAGGGAATGATAACCCGGTTCCGGAGGCTGCTACCATATTGATGAAAATTTAAAGACCGTCAGAAAATTGCCGGTTCAAAATAATGATTCCGGTTTAAAATCCGGTTCAAGAGATTTCTCTCTCCCGCAAGGTTTTGAAGCTTTCATATCCGGTTCAAACATCCGGCTCAAGGTACCCTGCTTTAATGACCATTGGGAGCTGATCGTATTCGAATTTAGCTTAACCCTTTTGGTATGACCCTGATCGTATTCGAATCAGAGTCGTTAAATATTCTCATGATCACTAGGGGGCTTCCTGTTCAAACATAGGTCGTATTCGAACCAAAGAGAACATAGTTGTCGGTACCCTTTTGATCGGCGTACTGCCAAGCTCATTGCGGAGTTTCTTGGTCATATTTGAACCATAGCTCAACCCCCTTTGGGAACCGACGTGGATCGTATTCGAATCAGCGTCGTTAAACAACTCTCAAGGTCATTTGGGGGCTTCCTGTTCAAACATAGGTCGTATTCGAACCAACGAGAACATAGCTGTCGGTACCCTCTTGATCGGCAACGCCAAAGCCACTGGGGGCTATATGATCGTATTCGAATCTTAGCTTAACCCCTTTGGACGGTTTTCTGATCGTATTCGAATCAGAAGCCTCAAGAAATTTTGAAGTCTCTTTTTACAAACAATTTTTGGATTTTATTTGAAGCTCTTTTTCATATCTAAAGCATATATGAGTGGTTGTTATTTAACCCGGTTTGATTTTCAATGGTAAATCGCCAGGTTATAACAATCATCATTTATGTGGAAGCATTGGCTTCTAAAGGATTGGGTTATCACCCTTACTGCACAGGTCATGTAAACCGGCAGTACAAAATCAATATCACAGTGGTTATATGTGAGATATTATGACCCGACTTGCGGTAAACCGCCAAGGGATCTTGTGATCTACTTGTATGCAGGATAAGACTACATTTGGGTGATTACCCACTCTGGTTTTTAACGTTAAGTCGCAAGGGCATATGTTGTTTAAACTCTATGCAGGATTTACAGGGCTATGACTTACATAAATGATTAAGTTCAAGACCGTCATCAAGATTGAAATTGGTGTCTCGAAAGGGTTGTCAATTCTTGATTTTCTCAAAGGCTATAAGCCGCCGGGTTCTAAAATTTCCGGGTATTTAAACTCCGGATTTATTTGTCAACAGATAAGGTATTTGAATCTTTAAATAGCCAAGCTTGGCTGGATTTTCACTATGATATTGAATGATTGAGGTTTCAAACCGGGTTATTCAAATGTTTAATAGCCAGCATGGCTGGATTTTTATTATGGTTATCAGTAACTAATGTTATGGTTGAGGTTTTCAAAGTCGCTTTGGCGCAATGGATATTATTTTATCAATGGATATGATTTATTCTACAATGAAAGGGATAGTCCCGAGTCGCTGCAGGCTTACAACCCGGCACTTGGGGGCTACATTATTTACATTGAGATCACATCAAATATGCAAGTCCCATGTCACTGCCAGCATGCACCATGGCACTTGGGGGCTACATATGTGGAATACACAGTTTTGACTAGTGATTGAGATGAGCAACATGGATTTCTTCAAAGTGGTAATATTTATATTGAGGCAAGTCTTAAATCATCGCTTTGCTCCCCTCAAGACTTGGGGGCTACAGCCGGTTGAAGGTCACATGAGTATTTCAAGACCAAAAGTTAAGCCGGGTCAGCAGATTGATTATGAAGTTGGCTTATTTGACCCGGATTTTTGAAGAAGGAAATAACAAGGAGTTAAGGATGATCAGGTGCTGGTTTACAAAGATGTTTTAACCTGCAGTGTAACCTGTTAAAATTGTTCTTGTGTTGTTTTCTAGGATCAGTTTAACATGGATGAATCCAAATTAAACTGGGGGCTAATGTCGGGGATATACCCCGCAGTATGACCCGGCTGAGATGTAACCCGGCTGGGATTAGGTGTTTCATTGATGACCCGGCAGATTATAAGCCGGCAGGAACAGTTAAGTAGGTTAAGCTCGCGGGAACAGTTGAACATCGTAACCCGGCAGACAAGTCATGTAACCCGGCACATGTTGAGCCAGACGGTAAGCCAGATGGTAAGCCAGATCGTAAGCCAGATGGTAAGCCAGATCGTAAGCCAGACAGTAAGCCAAATGGTAAGTCAGATCGTAAGCCAGATTGTAAGAAGCCCAAGACGTTAAGAAGCCCATGGTGAGACGTCAAAGTAAGGTTAAGTCTTAAGTCCGAGTTGGACTCTACATGTAACCCGCCCCTTCAGCTTATATAAGGAGGGGCGGGGCACCCCAAGAGGGGACGAGAAACAATCGATAGGGCTAAACACCGAGAGCCGGTTCCCGGCGACTCTCCCGTGATCATAATGAGACCTAGCCTCAAACAACATGTAGGGTTGTTACCGGATGATGTTTCCCGGGGCCCGAAGCTGTCTAAATCCTTGTCTTGTGTTGCGTCTCTCGATTCCGCTCAACCCCTCTCAAGCTACCACATAGATGCGTTCGCCTCACGATTAAGTCCTGACACTAAGGACATCTGACGTGTTAATTCCACGACACTATAGTTAATTCTCATTTTAAGTGTTTGCTGTTTTAATCTTTAACATCTATCTTTCAGAACGATTTGAGTCTTGTTAGGCATTGTTCAATAGTCAACATAAATCCAACTTTGTATTTTGAATGATCAGTCTAACTTCTCCATTGAAACATGCGACAGATATTCAGTGAGCAAAGAGGGCAGTGGAAGGCAGCAACCCAACCCCAGGAGTTGCTTTGAACCCTTCAGCGTTAATACAATTATGCTTACACAGATCCTGAGAAGCAGGATGCTATAAATGTGTAAGTTGATTTATGTGTGCAAAAATATCACTCTGACAAAACCTTAGGAGTAGAGAGACATTGGTCTAATATTATTACACACAAGATTTATATGTTGTGTTTGTTTGAAATACAGAATATTGGGCCATTTCCAGCCTCAACAAGGCAAACCTCCTCTTGTGGAAGTTGGACTGAGATCAGCATTACAATATTGGCCGCCAAGGAACTCTAAGTGAAGAAACTGGAAGGTACTGATATAAACTCTTGTACTAACAACAGCATTGCTTGATAAGTTGTGTTGTACCCCTTACTACCATTCGTGATGGTCTGCAAGATATGATTTATGTGCCAATATAAAGTTTAAATAGGTGTTTCACTTGGCAACCCAGAAGGTGGTTTAGAATATTTTTGTTATATTCTAGTAATAAAGAAGAATGCCCAGAGCACAACTTATGCAGAGAGCAAGTGATTTATTGTTATTTATCCCGTCTTTCCTAATCGCTAATTCACTGGATTCTTAATGTGCAAACTGATGCAGAAGCAAAGCATTTCAAGAAAAATTTCCTCCAACTGAGGGCAAGAAGGGGCCTACACCACTGACAACCATTGCCATGCAGAAACGGTGAACTCAGTGCACGGTTTTCACTTTCCTAGGAGTGCTAGTAGCATCTGCAAATATTCCCAGCTCAAAATAAGCACGTGCATCATATTACTTGCTCTATCTTGAGAATGTAGATTCATTTGGTTGGGATATAGTTGGTATTGGAGTATTACATATCCATTGTGAATAATTTTATACTATTCCATCGAAGCATTCTCTCCTCATGGAAATTTTATTACATGAAATGACTTAATATTATGACTCTGATGATATATATCTTCAGAAGTTTTTTTTGATAAAAGAGAGCTTGCCTCTCCGATTTCATATAAAGAAATCATCCGTTCACAGACATATTTTCAGAAGATAATTATATTTGTTTGTTTTCTGGCACGTTGAAACACTTAAAAAGTTATTTTTTTTGTTTTTCTGGCTCAAATATATTTGTGATATTTCATTAAAAAATATTGCTTGGCTATGCAAATTTAGGCAGTGAACTATGGTCATAACTTAAAAAGTTAGGTGTATGCCACACTTGCGATGTCCAGAATAGACTGTTAGCCTATAATATCTTAAATAACTGTTTGTATTCACTTGCAGCCCACCTAATAGGACTACTTGATTAGCCACTACAATCAATTGTATTGGCTATGGTCTTTTTATAAGCTGTCACTATCTCCACTTGTGTTCTTCATTTGGAATTTGATGGTATGCCTAACCAAACATGATCGTAATCTAATTATTTTACAGAAGAGAAAGATCCAGAAATTTGATGTTTTACTTTTGTTTAAACTACTATTAAGGACAAATTTAATGTATTAATTATATCTAGTGGTGGAATCTGGATGAGGGGCCCATTGTGAATAATTTTAGACTATTCCATCGAAGCATTTTGTCCTCATGCAATTTCTATTACATGTAATGACTTAATATTATGACTCTGATGATATATATCTTTAGAAGATGATTATATTTGTTTGTTTTCTGGCATGTTGAAACACTTAAAAAATTATTTGTTTGTTTTCTGGCTCAAAAATATATATGAGATTTCATTAAAAAGTTAGGCAGTCAACTATGGTCGTAACTTAAAAAGTTAGGTGTATGCCACACTTGCGATGTCCAGAATAGACTGTTAGCCTATAATATCTGAAAGAACTGTTTGTATTCAGTTGCATACCACCTAATAGGACTGCTTGATTAGATCTACAATCAATTGTATTGGCTATGATCGTTTTATAAGATGGCACTATCTCCACTGGTGTTCTTTTTTTGGAATTTGATGGTATGCCTGACCAAACATGATCCTAATTAATAACTGTTACCCTTTTACAGAAGAGAAAGATCCAGAAATTTTCATACCTAGAGGAACTCGCCTTCTTGATGCTCCTTGCTTACAGAAGGTACTCCTCGGGAATTTGTCCTCCAAGTATGGGTATTTTGATCCTTTGCTATCTGTGATGGGCGAAGGGAGAGTAAGGAGGTGGATGAGGGATGGCACAGGAGGTTAACATATATAGGTAGGCCATGGAGGGGAAGGCTGGGTAGCAGATATCTTTCCTTTTTTCAGATATATACTTATGTATGGTGCAGATATCTTTCCTTTTTTATCAAACGCACAACTCTTAATAAATTAGAAAAGATGTCAGAAATCAGAACTTACTAAAGCATTAAATTGTTGTAATAATTAAATAAACAACTTATCATTGATTGCATGTGACTAACTTACTGATTAGTTTTTATGAGGTATAAAAGTTTCCCATATAAAAATGAAATATCTTATTTGTCTATTTAAATATTTGATCTATTTTTAATATTGCTCAATTTGAAGAGGTAAACATGAACTTTCTATATAATTTATGTGTATTTAATCAGTTCAACATGTACTATAAATCAAGTTAAATTAACAAACAAATAATCTTAAATGTTTTGTTTCTGAAAGATGGCAATTAACAGCCTTCTGATTTTGTTGTTTGCACAATCAAAACACAGATGCACCTAATGCATCATCGATCTTTTGCAAGGTCGACATCGACTGAGTACGAGCGGCCGTAGGTCACAAGGGGGCGTGGAACTGCTGCAGCCCATCTGTGACAGAGCAGACTCCAGCGACTTTGCCCAGCTAGGTACATCCTCTACACGACTACATGGTAGCAACTGGAAGAAAATTCTTCCTTTTTTGCTTCCAAGACCTGATATGCTCCTCGTTGATGTATCGAGGCGCCGTGACCCGGCCTCACAGGCAGGGACAGGGCGAAGACGTATCCCCGACGGCCAAGACACGGCCACAGTGGTGCAGCCTGTGGTGAGACAGAGCAGACTCCAGCGACTTTGCCCAGCCAGGTACATCCTCTACACGACTACACGGTAGCAACTTGAACAAAATTTGACTTGATTAGTATAGTAGCTTAGTAGTAGTAGGTTCCTGTACTCGCAAGTTTATGTCGAACAATCACTGCACCGGATATGCAAGCCTGGGATTATATATGTGTGGGGGTCTGTGATATTGTGAGTGGTCTTATATATGTTAAGCTTGATGATATTTGCACAAACTGTGTAAGACAAACAGACTGTTTGATTTGTTAATTTTTCTTTGACGCGCGAAGCGAAATGCATCGTCGTCTTGGTTGGCTAGGATCCAATTAGCCAACCCAAATTTCATATACAAAACAGTACCAGGTTAGTCTGTTTAGTAATAAGAGCCATAGAGATTATGGTTTTCCAAAATTATTTATAACAAACACTATGAATTTAATTAAATGAGAACTAAAACCTAAATTGCTTGATGATTTCCTCATTTGAAATATTAATATTGCTAAGCTCAATTATGGTATAATCGCATTGTTTAAAAAAACCAATGGCGTTAAGCAAATTTATAAGTTCAAATGTATTTGGTTGTTGAATATCAGTCTCTTTTTTTAATCAAAATTCTTATGAATATACTTTGGTGTCGTGGTGGCTCATTGATTTCCCTGTACAAATGTCTGTTTTCAGTTCAAATGTGTTCCTTGATCAAATAAACTTGCTGAATGTACAATCAGGGGGAGCCTTGAAGCCTTCTCATGTAAGAGTATGCTCAACTAAATTTTGATAAGTGAGTCCATTACATCATTCTAATAGGGTCAAGTTACACTTTAATTTGCAGGCAAAGCATGTAGGAAATGATCGTTGGATTTCAGTAAGACTTGAACATGAGGTACATACATTCCATCACCCTATGATTTACGACAACTGCTTCTCTTTTAGTGCTGATGTTGCTAAGTAGGCATTGACGTGATAGTTATATATAGTTCGTATTGCCAAATATATAGTTCGTGACTTCATTGGACGCCTTGAGCTTGCCAGCCAGGCAGGGAAGTAGTTTTAGGCGGGAAACCGTCTTCTGGTGGGAAACAGAGATGCTGTTGGCGCCAACAAGTAAGAGGGGGGAAAGAGAGGGAGAGAAACAACCCCCAATCCACACACACATCCTCCTCCTTCTCCGGATCCTCTCCTCCAGCAGATCTGCTCCCTCCTCTGCAGCAGATCCTCATCCCCTCCTCTCCAGCAGCTCCTCATCCTCGTCCTATCCAGTAGCTCATCATCCTCCTCTTCAGTACATCAGTAACCAGCAACAGCAAGGAGCCAACACCTCTGCCTCCCCCTTCTCCCCCACCATCCTCTGCTCTGTTTCTTCCATGTTAAGTTGTTCATTGCTTGCTGTTTTCAGTTGTTCATTGCTTCCTGCTTTGCTGGTTGCTCACTGCTTTGTGCTAGTTGCTTTGCTGGTTGCTCACTGCTTTGTGCTAGTTGCTTTGTTGGTTGCTCACTGCCTCTCTTATAGTGGTTAGTGGATGCCTGGATAGTTAGAATATTACTGTTGGGGGGAAGATAAAGTGCAAAGAGGATGGATCCTATATGGGCTCTACAACCAGCAGCAAGTGCAAGATGTGTAGTGTGTATGCCTAGTTGCCTACCAAATTCTACTTCACGTTAAACAACTTACCAGAATTTGACAAGGAGGGCTGATTCTCCTCTTGCAACAACACATTATCCTAGTCTTTTTTCTTCCGATAAGCTGCACGCCTTTGTGCGTTGAACTGCTCCTTTGTTTTGTCAGCGTAATCTTTGCAAGTTATGTCATCTGCATCATGTCAAAAGTAAAAACCATAAAGCCCCTAAAGCCAAAATTATAAGTGTTGGGTGATGGATCCACTACTGAACACGTCAGTATGGATGGTGGATAAGCATTCATGGGAATACCTTGTAGCTTTGTCGCACCATCTATCTCATCGTTTGAAGGTTCACAACCTATAGCTTACCAATAAAAAATGGGGTATGTTGTACATGAAGGTGAACACCCATAATTATATGTAATGGCATATGAAATGCGGATGAGTTAGTACCATATTCATCTTGTGAGCTTGAAATGCGGTCATCTACAATTGGGTTACAATCGAGGGTTAGATTACTAGGAGCCAACAACGAAGCATCATGATGGTCTCCAACCCGTAGCGATCTTGATCCATCTGTAGAGTTGTAACCAGTATGAAAAGAAGACCAATGATATATAGGCGAAAATATATGCAGCCAACATTCTTGGCATATGAAATGCGGATGAGTGAGTACCATATTTATCTTGTGCTACATATGTGCCATAATCCACTGTAAGTATACTCGGAGCCGACAACGAAGCCTCATTATGCCATCCAACCGGACACGACATTGATCCATCTGTAGAGTTGTAACCAGGATGAATATAAGACCAATGATACAGGCGACAATGTATGCGGCAACATTCTCACCAATATTCACACAGTCTTATACCTGGAACCGTAGCATAATTTTTGTCAACATTTTGAGCTACGGGTATCATGCTTGCATTGTTATCTTCAACAATTATCCCGCTTGTAAGGCCTGCAAAACATTATGCGTAAAGCTTGTGAATATCAGAAATGCACAGAACGCATGTGTAGCAATTTATGATAGAAATGCAGCATACCCATAGTAACGTCCTCTTCTGGTTGCTATTCAACTGCCTTGCTTTTTGAATTACCCATACGCACCTATGTAATGGCAGTTCACTGGCATTAAATGACCATTGCCTGACGTGATCTATATGCTTTGAATGTGTCTATATGTTCCTGTCCGCATCTTCAATGCATGCACACACTCTGCTTATTACTTATTTTGTCATACAAAGTGTTGTTTATCCAGTTTATCCAAATGATGGTCATCTTGAACTGTTTTAAAGAGTAGAAACATATGTTAGTAGTGTTTCATATTTTCTTGCCTGCATTATTTATAATTTGTTATGTATCTAATGGTTGACATGCCAAATCAGAAAAAATGGAAAAATATTATCTATCCTAGACAGAAATAAAGTTCATACGTCAAACTGGGCCTTGATGACAAGGTGTGTTGATAATTTATAGTCCCATATTGATTCGACTGTGATTCTTGAGCTGTGTGTACCTGAGCCTGCAGGTTTACGCGTGAACTGAGTGGCTGGGGTAAAGCTGAAAAAATTTCTCCGGATGACTAACTCTGCACAGTTTTGCTATGTACATGATGTTTCTTAGCCTTTCCCCACATCTGATTAAATAGGTAAACAAAAAAAACTGAAACATCATATGCTCTTGCCTTCACCATCCATGTTATTGTCAAGCCATTCAAGCTGTAAGAGGTCACCACTGCTATGTCTTCTATCATATTAGTTATTCAAAACGGCATTAAGGTTGCTTCTATCAATAAGGTTGTTTCTATCATATGATCCAACCATATACATCTTCAAAATGTTTTGCTCTTATCGAGATGCACTCAATTTGGCCTACATATATTTACAAATGCATGGAAACCACATCAGTTATTTTCCGTTAGTGTCCTTCCTACCTCTTATTTATGTCACTTCTTGCTTGTGATGTTGTTGTGAGCTGCAAACTCGGAAACTGGTGCCAGTTGCTGCTTCTGATGACCCCGGGACCGAGATGACTCACCACCTGCAAACTCCAAAACTGGGTGTCAGTTATGTGCTGATACAAAAACGTGTAAATTCAGTTATGCTCCTGCTGTTTGTATGTAAACTGGGTGTCAGTTATGTGCAGATGGAGCTTGCAATCAGATTCAAAGACTAATGAAGATGGGGCTGTCAAACTGACCAAAGCAGGTACAGCCACATCTTAGGCTTGAAAATTTGCAGGTGTATTTTTCCAGGGAGTCCACTCATATGTATGGCTTTCATGTACACTTTGAATGGTCCAGGAACCCGTATTTTCCATTGCAGGTTCTAAAGGGCTTGATGATGGTCCAGGAGTCCACTTTGAATGGTCCAGGTCTCCCTAGTATGAGCATGCTCCAAAAACTGGTTCCAGATTTGTAAGATGATGCCAGATTTGTAAGTGTTAAGACTCAGATTTGTATGATATTTGTGATAATTTTGCAATACCTAGTTGGGAGTGATCGGCGGCGGCCGCTGCAACAAACGAACAAGGCCAACCTGGGAGGGTCAAGCCGGTCCTGATCTTGGGAACTCAACGGGAACGGCCGCTGATCCGATGATCAGCGGCGGATCATACGGGTTCTAGCCGATCCTGACCAGGGGCCCTCAACGGGATCGTCCTCGATCGTACACGTCCAGCCTTTGCAATTGGATGGCGGCGGTGAAGGGGCTGAGCGGCGGTGATGGTAGCTGTGTGTACGTAGGGATGATAGGGACGAATGACGGCGACGGGCAAGTGCATCGAGGGCACGACGATTCAGGTGCGAGGGTTTCAGTTGGGAACAGTACGATTCGGTTTATTTTTGTAGGTTAACCTTCGTAGATTTTTTAGGACGATTTTCTGTCGATGAACCGTAGTGTTTCACAACGGGCATCGTGGTAGCATACCGATTTTTTTTGTAGATCTCGAGGGCGGAAGGGGGCAATCGCTGGGTTGCGGGAGGTGGGATCGAGGATGAAAAATAACCATCTCTGGTGGGACGAAAATTGACCGGCGGAGACTACCAACTGCTCCATTAGGAGTAGAGACATGCTAGTATGAGATAGTCCTTGGTTGATTTATAGAATGCTCATTGCACTTCCCTTATATCTTTTGAGTATGGCTTCATAGAATGCTTCATGTGCTTCACTTATATCATTTGAAGTTTGGATTGCATGTTTCTCTTCACATAGAAAACCGCCATTTGTAGAATGCTCTTTTGATTCACTTATATTTTTTAGAGTGTGGGCATACCTTTTGTAGAAAGAATTAAACTCTCTTGCTTCACTTATATCTATTTAGAGAGATGACAGGAATTGGTCATTCACATGGTTAGTCATAAAATCCTACATAAAACTTGTAGATCACTGAATATGATATGTTTGATTCCTTGCAATAGTTTTGCGATATAAAGGTGGTGATATTAGAGTTGTGCTAGTTGAGTAATTGTGAAATTGAGAAATACTTGCGTTGAGGTTTGCAAGTCCCGTAGCATGCACGTATGGTAAATGTTGTGTGACAAATTTGAAGCATGGGGTGTTCTTTGATTGCTTTCCTTATGAGTGGCGGTCGGGGACGAGCGATGGTCTTTTCCTACCAATCTATCCCCCTAGGGGCATGCGTAGTAGTACTTTTCTTTGAGGGCTAATAAACTTTTGCAATAAGTATATGATTTCTTTATGACTAATGTGAGTCCATGGATTATACGCACTCTCACCCTTCCATCATTGCTAGCCTCTTCGGTACCGTGCATTGCCCTTTCTCACCTCGAGAGTTGGTGCAAACTTCGCCGGTGCATCCAAACCCCATGATGTGATACGCTCTATCACACATAAACCTCCTTATATCTTCCTCAAAACAGCCACCATACCTACCTATTATGACATTTCCATAGCCATTCCGAGATATATTGCCATGCAACTTCCATCATCATGATATACATGACTTGAGCATCCATTGTCATATTGCTTTGCATGATTGTAAGACAGCTAGCATGATATTTTCATGGCTTGTCCGTTTTTTGATATCTTTGCTATGCTAGATCATTGCACATCCCGGTACACCGCCGAAGGCATTCATATAGAGTCATATCTTTGTTCTAGTATCGAGTTGTAATATTGAGTTGTAAGTAAATAAAAGTGTGATGATCATCATTATTAGAGCATTGTCCAAGTGAGGAAAGGATGATGGAGACTATGATTCCCCCACAAGTCGGGATGAGACTCTAGACGAAAAAAAAAAGAAAAAAAAAGAAAAAAAGAGAAAGGCCAAAAAAAGAAAAAAAGAGAAGGCACAAAAACAAAACAAAAAAATGAGAGAAAAAGAGAGAAGGGACAATGTTACTATCCTTTTACCACACTTGTGCTTCAGAGAAGCACCATGTTCTTCATATAGAGAGTCTCTTGAGTTATCACTTTCATATACTAGTGGGAATTTTCATTATAGAACTTGGCTTGTATATTCCGAGGATGGGCTTCCTCAAATGCCCGAGGTCTTCTTGAGCAAGCAAGTTGGATGCACACCCACTTAGTTTCCAGTTTGAGCTTTCATATACTTATAGCTCTAGTGCATCCGTTGCATGGCAATCCCTACTCCTCGCAGTGACATCAATTCATGGGCATCTCCATAGCCCGTTGATTAGCCACGTCGATGTGAGACTTTCTCCTTTTTGTCTTCTCCACACAACCTCCATCATCATATTCTATTCCACCCATAGTGCTATGTCCATGGCTTGCGCTCATGCATTGCGTGAGGGTTGAAAAAGCTGAAGCGCGTTAAAAAGTATGAACCAATTGCTCGGCTTGTCATCGGGGTTGTGCATGATGGGAGCATTTTGTGTGACAAAAATGAAGCACGGCCAAACTATATGATTTTGTAGGGATAAGCTTTCTTTGGCTATGTTATTTTGATAAGACATAATTGCTTGGTTCATATGCTTGAAGTATTATTATCTTAATGTCAAATGATAGACTATTGCTTCGAATCACTCATGTCTTAATATTCATGCCATGATTAGATTACATGATCAAGATTATGCTAGGTAGCATTCCACATCAATTCTTTTTATCATTTACCTACTCGAGGACGAGCAGGAATTAAGCTTGGGGATGCTGATACGTCTTCGTCGTATCTATAATTTTTTATTGTTCCATGCCAATATTATAGAACTTCCATATACTTTTGGCAACTTTTTATCCTATTTTTGGGACTAACATATTGATCCAGTGCCCAGTTCCAGTTCCTGTCTGTTGCATGTTTTTTGTTTCGCAGAAAACCCATAACAAACGGAGTCCAAACGGAATAAAAGCTGACGGAGATTTTTTTGGAATATTTATGATTTTTTTGGGAAGAAGAATCAACGCGATACGATGCCCGAGGGGGCCACGAGGCAGGGGGCACGCCCCAGGGGGTCAGGCTCGCTCTGGACCCTCGCGGCCACCCCGTAAGGTGGTTGGAGTCCTTCTTTCGCCACAAGAAAGCTAATTTCCGGATAGAGATCGTGTCCAAAATTCAGCCCAATCGGAGTTACGGATCTCCGGTTATAAAAAACAGTGAAAGGCTAGATCTGAGAACGCAGAAACAGAGAGAGACAGAGAGACAGATCCAATCTCGGAGGGGCTCACGCCCCTCCCACGCCATGGAGACCATGGACCAGAGGGGAAACCCTTCTCCCATCTAGGGAGAAGGTCAAGGAAGAAGAAGAAGGATGGGGGCTCTCTCCCCCTCGCTTCCGGTGGCGCCGGAACACTGCCGGCGCCATCATCATCATCACCGCGATCTACACCAACACCTCCGTCATCTTCACCAACATCTCCATCACCTTCCCCCATCTATCTACAGCGGTCCACTCTCCCACAACCCGTTGTACCCTCTACTTGAACATGGTGCTTTATGCTTCATATTATTATCCAATGATGTGTTGCCATCCTATGATGTCTGAGTAGATTTTCGTTGTCCTATCGGTAATTGGTGAATTGCTATGATTGGTTTAATTTGCTTGTGGTTATGTTGCTTTCCTTTGATGCCCATCATATGAGCGCGCGCGTGGACCACACCATAGGGTTAGTTGTATGTTGATAGGACTACGTATTGGAGGGCAAGAGTGACAGAAGCTTCAGCCTAGCATAGAAATTGATGCATACGGGATTGAAGGGGGACCAATATATCTTAATGCTATGGTTGGGTTTTACCTTAATGAACGTTAGTAGTTGCGGATGCTTGCTAATAGTTCCAATAATAAGTGCATAGAATTCCATGTCAGGGATGACATGCTAGCAGTGGCCTCTCCCACATAAAACTTGCTATCGGTCTAGGAAAGTAGTCAATTTCTTAGGGACAATTTCGCAACTCCTACCACCACTTTTCCACACTCGCTATACTAACTTTATTGCTTATTTACCTAAACAGCCCCTAGGTTTTATTTACGTGCTCTTTATATTCTTGCAAATCTATCCAACAAAAACTACAAAGTACTTCTAGTTTCATACTTGTTCTAGGTAAAGCGAACGTTAAGCGTGCGTAGAGTTGTATCGGTGGTCGATAGAACTTGAGGGAATATTTGTTCTACCTTTAGCTCCTCATTGGGTTCGACACTCTTACTTATCGAAAGAGGCTACAATTGATCCCTATACTTGTGGGTTATTAGGCCTTTATCTCATCGGCATCTGAGATCCAGTTTGAGTCACTATACCCTTCAAGCACCTTTGGGTGCCCAGTGTAGTGAATTTCATAATTCATAGTGCCTTTCAAATAACGCAAAACTCTCTCTAGAGCTTTCCAATGCACATCTCCTGGTTTTGAGACAAACCGGTTCAGTTTGCTAACAGCAAAAGAGATGTCAGGTCTTGTAGCACTGGCTAAATACATAAGCGAGCCAATAATTTGAGAATATTTCAATTGGTCTCTAGCAATTCTTTGATTCTTTCGAAGCAACACACTAGCATCATAGGGTGTTGGATAGGGCTTGCAGTCACTATAGCCAAAGCGACTCAAGATCTTTTCCACATAGTGAGATTGAAGCAATGTAATCCCACCATCATCGTCTCTCAACAGCTTGATGTTCAGAATGACATCAGCCACTCCTAAATCCTTCATCTCAAAGCAACGAGATAGGAAATCCTTGACCTCCTTAATAACCTTCAGATTTGTTCCGAAAATCAGTATGTCATCAACATACAAGTAAAGGATAACTCCCTCGCCCCCACCATGGCGATAGTACACACATTTATCAGCTTCGTTTACAACAAAGCCTGCAGCTGTTAAAGTTCTTTCAAACTTCTCATGCCACTGCTTGGGTGCTTGCTTAAGTCCATATAAAGACTTCAGCAACTTGCACACTTTTCCTTCGTGACCATCTACTACAAACCCATCTGGTTGTTCCATGTGAGGCCGCTAGAGAAAGTAGTACTCGAATAGTGGTCAGTCGAGCCACAGGTGAGTAAGTATCAAAGAAGTCTTCACCTTCCTTTTGGGTATAACCCTTGTCCACGAGACGTGCCTTGTATTTCTCAATAGTACCATTAGGCCTAAGTTTCTTCTTGAATACCCATTTGCACCCTATAGGTTTGCACCCATAAGGACGATCAGTGATCTCCCAAGTTTCATTTGCCAAGATGGAATCCATCTCACTATGGACCGCTTCCTTCCAGTAGTCAGCATCTTTAGATGCATAGGCCTCTGAAATAGAACTGGGAGTGTCATCTATGAGTACCACAAGAAAATCATCACCAAAGGACTTTGTAGTCCTCTATATCTTGCTCCTAGTAGGAACTTCATTGTTCTTCTCCACAGGATTTTCAAAGTGTTCCATCGAAATGACAGGTTCAGTAATTGTAACTGGTTCCTGATTCGATGAACTAGGCATCTCCTGGTTAGATGAGGTAGCTGTCGGTGTCAAAACCGGCAGATCTCGGGTAGGGGGTCCCGAACTATGTGTCTAAGGTCGATGGTAACAGGAGACAGGGGACATGATGTTTACCCAGGTTCGGGCCCTCTCTATGGAGGTAATACCCTACTTCCTGCTTGATTGATCTTGATGGATATGAGTATTACAAGAGTTGATCTACCACGAGATCGTAATGGCTAAACCCTAGAAGTCTACCCTGTATGACTATGGTAATGAGTATCCTTGTTTCCGGACTAAGTCCTCCGGTTTATATAGACACCGGGAGGATCTAGGGTTACATAAGGTCGGTTACAAAGAAAGGAATCTACATATCCGGCCGCCAAGCTTGCCTTCCACGCCAAGGAGAGTCCCATCCGGACATGGGTGCAGTCTTCGGTCTTCGTATCTTCATGTAAGTGCATCTAGTGCCCCTTAGTGATTTTGGTGTATTGAAGACTTATAGGATAAGGGACTAATGTGTTTATGAGTGTACACAGGTCTATAAGTATATGAGGAGTTTGATATTTACAGAGAAAGTCGACCCCTAAAAATGAAGTTCTTCGACTGAAGACTTTGGATTTCTGAAGACTTTTTGAAGACTTTGAAAGTGAAGAAATTGGTGTGACCTTGAAGACTTGGTATTCATTTGAGGAACATGAAGCGTGAAGACTTTTGTTTTTGTAGTTTCATTTTCTCTTTCTTGAGTCATAGGAAACACCGTACTGTTAAAGGGGGTCGAGGAAATACTAAGGAAAAATTTCCAAGTGATGCTCAACTCAAAATTCTACACCTACCAATCCCTTCGAGTGAAGCCATTGGAAATCTCACACAGTTCAGTCATATTCTTCAGTGACAGAGACGAAGTTCTTCTGGTCTCTGAGGAATTTGTTCTGACTGAGGAGTTAGGAATTCGTCGGTGCGGATTGCCTACACAGTGAGGAACATGATAGCCCTGAGGAATTTGATACTCAAATTTCCGACCGTTGCTGTGCTATGCGCCAGCTGTCCCAAAATATCTACCCACCTAACGGTCATATCATTGAAGGGCATTTATGTCTTATCATGATGGGCTGCTCCCTAGGCTATAAATAGCCGCCCCCAACAACCACTAGCTGGTTGGCTGCTCCGAGAGAAACTGACACTTGTCATTTGAGAGCATCCCATCCTCTGAGGACTTTGAGCGAAAATCATCAAGTGAGGAAAACCCAAACCCAAAACACCCACAAACCCAAAGTGATTGAGCATCACTGAAGAGATTGATCCTGTGTGGATCCGACGCTTGTCACCTTTGAAGACTGTGCTTCTTCTAGACGGTTAGGCGTCATGGTCTAGAGCATCCAAGAGGAAATTGTGGATCGCCGAGTGACCGAGTTTGTGAAGGTTTGGAAGTCACCTAAAGACTTACCACGAGTGATTGGGCGAGGTCTGTGTGACCTTAGCTCAAGGAGAATACGGTGAGGACTGTGTGTCCGGGACTGTGTGTCCTCAGGTTTAAATACCTAGCCGCTCCAACCAGACGTACAACTGAGACAGCAGTTGGAACTGGTCTACCAAATCATTGTCTTCACCAAGCTTACTGGTTCTATTTCCTCAACTCTTTCATTTCCTCATAACTGTGTTGTGCACTTGTTCATATCTGTGTTTGAAGACTTTGACTGAAGACTTTCTCAATTTCCTCAGTTCAATTTCTTCAGTCTGTTTGTCTTCATCCTGTGCTATCCTGTGTTTACGCTTTCTGTACTCTGTGCTTGTCTTCATTTCATCATGATGACCATGCTTGTGTTCTGCTATGCATACTTTTGAGTACTTATTCCGCTGCAAGTAGTTCTTCGCTAAGGAATTTCCTCATTGGCAAATTCCTCAGTGAAGAACATAAAAATCGCCTATTCACCCCCCTCTAGTCGATATAACGCACTTTCAATTGGTATCAGAGCAAGGTACTCCCTTGTTCTGTGTGATTTTGGTTTAATCGCCTGGAGTTTTAGTTATGTCGACTGCAGGTATGATCAAGGTCTCTGCTGGGTGTCCTACCTTCGATGGGACGGACTACCCCTACTGGAAGAATAAGATGCGAATGCATCTTGAGGCAATTGATAACGATCTCTGGTATGTTGTGAAAAATGGTGTTCCCTCAGTCACACCTTCTCTGAATGCTGCTGATGTGAAGAGATTCAAGCAACTCGATTCTCAAGCGAAGAATATCATTTGTGGCCATCTGAGCAAAGGACAGTATGGAAGAGTGAGTGCTTTGGAAATTGCTAAGCTTATCGGGAAAGGCTGTCCAAAGTCAATGAAGGAGTCTCAACATAGCGTGACTCTCGAGTTGATGTTCTTCGCAATCTCTTCAACCACTTCAAAAGAATCGACAATGAAAATGTTCAACAAACCTTCGATCGCCTCACTGACATCTCAAATGAGCTACAAGCGCTTGGTGCTACTGACATCACCGACCATGAGGTGGTGAAGAAATTGTTGAGATCACTTGATTCCTCATTTGATACTCTGGCATTGATGATACAAGAGCGTGCTGATTACAAGTCACTTGATCCCGCTGATATCCTCGAGAGGCTAAATACTCATGAGTTCCAGCTTGCTGAAAAGAGAGATCTCTATGGTTCGAGCTATGGCAGATCACGTGCACTGAAGGCCAAGGCAGTTTTTGAGTCTAAAGATGAAGACTCTGGTAGCAGCCTTGGTGATCCCGAAGAACTGAGCCATGAACTAGCACTGCTCGTGAAGAAATTCCAGAAGTTCTCAAGACGTGGTCGCTTTGGAAGACCCTCAAGGAGCAATGATTCCTCATCCAGTGACTACAAGAAGAGGCTTTGTCACAAATGCAAGAAACCTGGACACTACATTCAAGATTGTCCTTAGTGGGAAAAGGAATCAAAGAAGAAGAAATACAAGGATTGCAGTTCTGATGATGCGAAGAAAAAGAAGAAATCCTCAAAATATTCATCATCAAAATCCTCAAAGTCTTCGTCTCACAAGAAGAGCAGGTCCAAGAAGGCTCGGGCATTCATTGGCAAGGAAATGGAGTCTGAGGCTGAATCTGAAGAAAATGAGGAAGAGGAGGCATCTGAGGAGTCCGAATCCGGAGTGGCGAGTATAGCCCTCGCTACTGCATTCGTCAGCAAGTCTATCTTCAACACTGAAGAAAATGACCTCACCAACAAGACTGATGAAGGCAATGATGACTACGCTCCCACCTATTGCTTCATGGCAAAGGGTGCCAAGGATGATCAACCCAAAGCCACTGAGTGGGTCCTCAATAGTGGATGTACAAATCATATGACTGGTGACAAGAATCTATTGATGGATGCTCCCTTATCACCATCGCATCTGAAGCATATCATCTTCGCTGAGAAAGGCAAAAGTTAGGTATTGGGTCTAGGTAAGGTTGCGATCACAAAGGATCGACATATGGACAAAGTCATGCTTGTCGAGTCCTTAGGATACAACCTCATGTCTGTCTCAATGCTTTGTGATCTTGATATGGTTGTTGTCTTTGGCAAGTATCGTTGCATTGTGGTTATGGAAGTTGACAATTCCAAAGTCTTCGAAGGCTTTAGGAGAGGAGACTTGTATATTGTTGATTTCTCTACAGGACCGCAACCAGCCGTGTGCCTACTTGCAAAAGCTTTAGAAGGCTGGCTATGGCATCGACGACTTGGTCATGCAGGCATGAGGAATGTGCACACGCTTGCGAAGAAGAAGCATGTCATTGGCATTGAGAATGTCAAATTCCTCAAGGATCACTTGTGTGGAGCTTGTGAAGCTGGAAAGATGACCAAGGCTAAGCATCCAGCGAAGACTATCATGACCACTACTCGACCATTTGAATTGCTTCATATGGATCTCTTCGGTCCTAACCATTACTCAGCAGTCACAAATGACGCATCTCTCTATGGCTTTGTTATTGTTGATGATTACTCTCGATACACATGGGTACACATTGTTACTTACAAACATGAAGTGCAGGAAGTCTTCAAACGATTTTCCTCGAGGGCTTCAACCAACTTTGGTGCGAACATCAAGCACATCAGAAGTGACAATGGAACTGAGTTCAAGAATTCTGGTCTTGATGACTATCTTGATGAACTTGGTATTACTCATGAGTTATCTACTCCTTACACTCCTCAGCAAAATGGCGTCGTGGAGCGCAAGAACAGAACTCTTGTTGAGATGGCTCGCACTATGCTTGAAGAGTACAGGACGCCTCGTCACTTCTGGATTGAGGCAATTTATACTGCGTGCCATATCAACAGGGTATATCTTCACAAATTCTTCAAGAAGACTGCCTATGAACTCCTCACTGGCAAGAAACCCAATGTGAGTTATTTCAAAGTCTTCGGTGCTAAATGTTGGATTAGAGATCCTCATCACAATGCTAAATTTGCACCGAAAGCACATGAAGGTTTTATGCTTGGTTACGGAAAGGACTCACACACCTACAGAGTCTTCAACAACGTTCTTCACAAGGTTGTTGAAACTGTAGATGTGCGGTTCAATGAAACTAATGGCTCGCAAAGAGAGCACCTACCTTCTGTGCTAGATGAACCAGCACCTGACGAATCTATCAAGTTCAAGGCTACTAAGGATGTCATTCCTACCGAAGAATCTGCTGAAGAATTCATTCCAGAACGTGAAGAACGTCGAGCTAATGCACCTGAAGAAAATGCTGAAGAAAATGGTGCTTAAGAAAATGCTGATCAAATTCCTCGACGACAACCAACTCATCCTCGCGTTGCAAAAGAAGTGCAAGTTGAAAAGATCATCGATGACATTGAAGCACCAGGTCCTCTCACACGCTCAAAAGCTTCACATTTATCTAACTTTTGTGGGCACTATGCCTTTGTCTCTATCACAGAGCCCACTAAGGTAGATGAAGCATTTCTGGAGCCTGAGTGGATTCAGGCCATGCAAGAAGAATTACATCAATTCAAACTCAACAACGTCTGGGAACTGGTTAAACGTCCAGATCCTAGCAAGCACAATATCATTGGCACAAAGTGGATCTACCGCAACAAGAAAGATGAAAATGGCCTTGTGGTGAGGAATAAGGCACGGCTTGTAGCTCAAGGCTACACACAGGTTGAAGGAGTTGATTTCGATGATACTTTTGCACCTGTTGCTAGACTTGAAGCTATTCGAATATTACTTGCTTATGCTAAACATCATGATATCACTTTATATCAAATGGATGTGAAAAGTGCATTCCTCAATGGTAAGCTTGAGGAAGAAGTATATGTTGCTCAACCCCCAGGTTTTGAAGATCCAAAGCATCCTGACAAAGTCTTCAGACTCAATAAGGACCTCTATGGCCTCAAGCAGGCCCCTCGGGCATGGTATGATACTTTGAAGGAATTCCTCATGAAGAAAGGCTTCAAACCCGGTTCACTCAACCCTACTCTTTTCACTAAATCTTATGATGGTGAATTGTTTGTGTGCCAAATATATGTTGATGATATTATCTTTGGCTGTACTGACCAACGTTATAGTGATGAATTTGCCTATATGATGAGTGAAGAATATCAAATATCTATGATGGGAGAGTTGAAATTCTTCTTAGGTCTTCAAATTCTTCAACAGCGCAATGGCATATTCATATCTCAGGAGAAATACCTCAAGGATGTACTGAGGAAATTCAGGATGCAAGATTGCAAAGGCGTCAAAATTCCGATGCCCACAAATGGCCATCTGTGCACTGATGAAAATGGTATTGACTTCGATCAAAAGGTATACCGCTCCATGATTGGTTTTTTATTGTATTTATGTGCATCTAGGCCAGATATTATGCTTAGTGTTTGCATGTGTGCCCGATTTCAAGCTACACCGAAGGAATCACACCATAAGGCTGTGAAACATATTCTTCGATATCTAGCTCACACCCCAACACTTGGATTATGGTACCCCAAGGGCTCGGCTTTTGATCTCATTGGATATTATGATTCTGACTATGCTGGTGATCGTGTGGACCGCAAGTCAACATCTGGTACATGTCATTTCCTCGGATGATCTTTGGTCTGTTGCTCCTCGAAGAAACAGAACTGTGTATCACTGTCTACAGCTGAAGCTGAGTACATTGCTGCCGGTTCTTGCTGTGCTCAATTGCTGTGGATGAAGCAAACTCTCAAGGACTATGGCGTCAACGTGAAGAATGTGCCTCTCTTCTGTGACAATGAGAGTGCCATCAAGATTGCTCACAACCCAGTTCAGCACTTGAAGACAAAGCACATTCAGATTCGTCATCATTTTCTTCGCGATCATGTGTTGAAGGGCGACATTTCTATTGAGCATGTGAAGACTGAAGAACAGCTAGCCGATATCTTCACAAAGCCCTTGGATGAGAAGAGATTTAGCAAGTTGCGGTGTGAGCTAAATATCCTAGAATCTTCGAATGTTCTTTGAAAAGGATACACATCCTAACGCTAATGCAAAATTGATGACTTAGATGTGCAACACATGAAGAAACGTTTTTCTTCAATCAATGAAGAATAACACTCTAAGTGTGAAGAAATTAATGAAGAATTTGATTCTCAGATCCCTACGACAATTGTACGTGGTGTCTGAAATCATCATTCTTATACGGTGGGTCACGCCACCACCAAAAGTTGAAAATCTTCAATTTGAGTTTTTCCTCAGTTGTTCAAATTCTTCAACTTTGCAAAATCTTCACTGTTTCCGTTGTTTTTCTCATTGGCTATATATATATATATATATATATATATATATATATATATATATATATATATATATATATATATATATATATATATATATATATGAGTTTATGTCCTCTACAGCATTCACTTATTGCTAATTCTTCAAGTTGCTATTTCTGCTAAGTGAATGTGATCGGACACTTCCTGTCACGACCGAATTTTTGGGATAATAATTTCCCAGAAAAACGGCCTTTGTGCTCACCAGCCCCAGGATTACTGTTAGCTGATGAGGCACCAACTTGATACAAGAATTCCAAGCAAGGTACAAAAATATGTAGTACAAGACCATTGAGGCCTAGGAGTACAACACTTGGTTTCTAATGGTTGAGGGCGGAAGCGGTTGGGTACATCTGCGTCTATGGGACTCCATTTCCCACAGGAACAGCTGACCAGGATAACTCCTATCTTCGCGAGGCTGCTATCGTCAACACGTAGGCTCCGAGGTTGTCACCGCGATGCTTATCTCCATGCGCGAAAATCTGGCCAAGACAATAGCCAGGGACAAGCCAGTGAGTACGTTTGAATGTACTCGCAAACATTAAGAACACGGGTATAATATAATAAGGGACAATCCTGCTCCGAAATAATTATGATCACAACGTCTGCCACGAAAGTCTGCGTTGCTCGCATGCAGAGATAATATGAAAATGCAGTACGTGGGTGAGTACTATGAAAGTACTCGCAAGATAGTTCGAACATAAGATATAACAAATGTAAACACGATGCATGAGAACAGATTAACAAGTGCAATCAGACATAGAGATAACGATGCATGGGAAAACAAAAGAGAAGTCGGGCGGTAGTCCTCCCGAAATCCCAAAGTAAACTACTGAGGGCCAAGCGAGTGTCTGAATGACTCCTCGAGAGGAAAATGCAAGAGTAGCCATGCCGCAGTCGGGCGTCTGAGCGACACCACATAAAGGGCTTATAAAAGATAAATAAACAACAAGCATGCCGCAGTCGGGCGTCTGAGCGACACCACATAAAGGGCTTATAAAAGATAAATAAACAACAAGCATGCCGCAGTCGGGCGTCTGAGCGACACCACATAAACGGCTTATAAAAGATAAATAAACAACAAGCATGCCGCAGTCGGGCGTCTGAGCGACACCACATAAAGGGCTTATAAAAGATAAATAAACACAGTAAGTATCCAGGAGGTAGAACCATCCCAGGGATACTCAATAAAATACATAATGTAAATGGTTAGTCCACAACAATAACAAAATTAAAACACGATCCCCAGATGTCACAGGTCATAAACAAAAATCTCGTCCAGCCGTTTCTCCATCCGAAGACCGTCACTGATTTCTAGCTGATTCGTTCTCCTTCCGAATACCGTTACTATGATCCAGTTAGCCGTGTCTCCATCTGAAAACCGTTACTAAGTTCTAGTTAAATCGTTCTCCATCCGAATACCGTTACTAGATTCAACTCCGACGGTGGTCCTTACTCAAGAACATGGCTATCCAGCAGGATATATCCTCTGCAGAGGGAGCACTATTTTCCCACGAGTAACGGATTTACTTAGTCCATCGGGACTAATTCCGCCTACGGCCTTTTAATTGAAAACACGCCTGACCTGCACACACCAGCTTAACTCACCGATGTCTGGAATCACCCACGACACCTGCCAAGCAAAACTTTAAGTGGGGAGGCTACAACCTCGACGTAGCATGGGATCAATTTCTATATGCGCGCTCTAAGGGGTGCCCCCCTCTCGGTCCCAACCGGCAACACCCATGCCCCCGGACCAAGTGGCATGCCTACCGGAGGCCTCCGGTATCTTCCACTATGGCCTCTCTGTACGATGTGTGCTTTGGTGAGGGGTTGACAACTTACTGAACCATTCCCCGTCTGCGACAGGGACAAGTGGTGGTACCAACAAATAGGGAAGCTGCTGACCAAGACTCGACCTACGACCGACTCAGGTGGTCCAAGTATCCTCCAACAATATTACCATTAATGGAATAAATCACCACTCATCAAGCCTCACCATGCCATACCGGACATTCTCGTCTCGACGAGGGACTAGGGACAAGCTCGTGTCTACCCAAGACCACGACTTTCCCGGTTTCCTTCCAGTATGCATGAAGAGCTCACGGGGATGATCCAAATCCCTAGCGTATCCATTGCTGACCACAAAATATCTCCAAAAAGTACTCATGCACGAGACTTTATCGTTACATAAAGATAACGCATACTCCAAGTCGAATGGTGTTGTAATCGTATCAAAACACCACAACAAAATATTATGCCAGAGTTCAGAAATGCTTGCCTTCAAGAGTATGCAAGGGATGCACTTTTTTAAAAGCTTTCCCTTCTCTCCAAAATTCCTATTTGAGAAATATCCAAATAACAAATATTAAAAACACAGTACAAAAAGTTGTCTCAAATATTTTTGAAATAAATCTTAAAATAAACTAGATGGAATTTGAGAGAGGTAGGAAAAAGAATCAACTCATTTGGAGTTTTATTTTAAAAGTTATAGCTGGTCAAAGTCTGGTCAAAACTCTGTTTTTAAATAAAAGCAGAAAAGAAAACGTTTCGAGGGGAATACGCTTTTGGGGTAGGGGAGACGTACTCTGTGGTTATACGCTTTCACTTAAACAGAGGGAACGGCGTGCGGGTCACTGACAGTGGGTCCAGAGGGCCCACTGGTCAGGTTTGACCGTTCTTCCCTCCCTCCTCTCTCTCTCTGCCCGAACGGTGGCGGCCTCCGGCGATCGCCGTCGATGAACGGCGGCTCCTCGAGGGCATCTGGGGGCGGGGATGGACCAGCCAGACCGAGGCGGTCCTCTTGGTGGTCGCTGGGTCGTCGGGGGTGGAGGAAATCGCCGGCGGCGAGCTCCACGGCGGAGGGGGCTACGGTGGTGAAGTGGTTTTTGGGCTCCGGTGGTCTCCGATCGAGGTTGGGTAGTTGGGCAGCTCCGCAAGGACAAGGGGAAGCTACTGGTGGCGTCGTTTGGGCGAGAGAGTGGCTGGCTGCGATGTATCGCACCGGAACTTGGCGGCGGCCGAGCTGGCCGGAGTTGGGGAAGAGAGCCTCTCCGGGCCAATCCACTGCTAGGGGAGGACTAGGGGAACAGTCTGAGGTTGCCTGAGGTCACGAGCTCGGGGACTCTTTAAATAGGCGCTCGAGGTTGGACCGCGGCGGCTGGGGATAAGATCGCCGGCGACAGCCATGCTGTAGCTGCAGGGCGACGTGGTGGCGACGAGCGCGTGCCGACGAGCTTCGGGATAAGACCGGGCTGTTCACGGGGGCAGCTGGCGCGCTGGGGTGGCTTGGGCGCGCCGTCCATGTCAGAGGTTCGTTGCCGATGCCGGCGTGCCGCCAAGGGCTCTGCCAGCGGCGCTGCAGGGCGCCAGAGATGGCGTGGAGAGGGAGCGAGCTAGTGCGCGGTTCAGCGATGGAGCAGGTGCCAGGGACGGGTCGCGTCGAGTGCGGTAGTGCGGCGCGGCGGCTCAGTGCGCGCGCGTGCAAAACGTGCGCTCTGGGCGCGCCCAGAGCATGCACGGAACCCGCTCGACGAAATGCCAGGGCAGTCTAGAGCGCGAGGGTGGGGCTGGCAATTAACAGGACTAGGATAGAGGCAACTAGGAGTTCAGTGGACAAGGTTGCGGGGTCATTGGAGCAAGTTCACAGTGCAAACTAGAAAACATGCCCCAAGCTGACTGTGCACACCAAGTGCTCGACAGAATGCCAAAAGCACTTAGGCAACTCTTGGAGTGGCCAAAGTCTCTAGATCAGGGTCTCTTTAGGTGCAGAAGATGGTGGCAAGATTACTTGGGCAAAACCAGAAACTTGTTAGTGCAAGTTTTGCAAAACTTTAGTTTTGGACAAAGAGAAAAAGGGTTTATTGCATGCACTTCAAAACCTCCAATGAGTCCACTCTCCTGGACTTAAGGGTTTTGAAGGGAGGGCTACAAGTAGGAAAAAGGGTCATGGGCACCAGAGCAAAATAAAATAGGGTTGCAGTTCAAATCACCAAACTGGACCAGAATGAAAAAGAGGTTGATTCACTCAAATTTTTCAAAGAACATCACTGGTTTTTTTGCAAGAAGATGAATTGTATGCATCCACTGACATCTCCAAACACTTGGAAGAATTTTTAAAGAAATATTTAAATGGGTTGTAGTGCAAAAGTGCCTACTGGACCAGATTGGAAAAGTTGGTGTAGAGCTCAAAATCTCCAATGGCCAAAAGGTATTTTTGCATAAAAGTGATGTGGAAACATCACATGACATCCCCAAATTTTGGTGGAAATTTTAAATGCATTTGTCAAAGGGTTGTAGTGCAAAATAGGCTCCAAATTCAAAAGAAATCATTTTTAAAAGAATAAGGCTCTGAGAAAACAAATCTAGCAAATTTAAATCCACCGATAAAGAATTGTTTTATCATAGAGAGTATTCAAGTCCAACAATACCTTTTGAAAGTTTTCCACTTGAAGTAAAAATCCACAATAACAAAAGGGTAAATCTTGACAAATGGAAAAGTTTTATTTCCTGGAAAAAATTTAAATCAATAAAACAAGGCCAAAATTTTGGGGTGTCACAACACTACCCCCCTTAAGAAAAAATCTCGTCCTCGAGATTTGTTAAAAACTGTTTTGAACAAAATCTGTTTTTATCAAAGAAATCCTTCAATTGCACCAAAAAACAAAACGGCTATAGTGATAGGGCAATAAGTGGTGTAAAACCACAGTGTGGTACACTGGCGTAGTGTGGAAAAATCCACGGTTAGGGAGGACGAGATATTTCTACGCAGATACAGTAATTTAGAATAAATTCTAAATTACCAAAATACGCTGGTCGCACCCGAGAGCACAGTGCTCTCTTTGGCTGACAGGTGGACCCAGGGCCCATTGTCGGCCTCTTCTCCTACCTCTGGCTCTCTCTTCTCTCTCGCGCGCTCTCCCGCGCTTCCTCCACCGGCGATGCCTAGCTCGTAGGGCATCGAGGCCGTACCGTGGTAGTGCGCGGCGTGCTAGCTGCCGGTGCTGCGTGCACTCACCTCGCGGGCCAGTGCGTTGTCGGCACTGCTCGCGGACTCGCCTCCGAACACCGGCGGTCGAGCGACGAGTGGCGCCGGTGGACCTCGCCCACCGTACACCGATCTCGGGCTATAAAACGATCGCGGTGCTCCTCTCTTCTTCCTCACACCTGGCCTCGCTTCTACTTCTCCTTCCTTCTTCTCCATTGCTGCTAGCAGGAGCTCGAGCCGAGGCTCTAATGGAGGAGGCAATGCCGGACTGGTATGTGGTCCTGGTGTGTGGAGGCTTGGCGGTGCTGCTGGGGTTCTCCGTGCTCCTGTGCGCGATGATCCTGGATGATCCTCGTGATGCTGCCGCTCGAGTGTTAGCTCTTCGCGGTGGCGGCGATCACGTGGATTAGGCGCGGCCTCGAGGGTTAACTGCTGTCGCTGTGCTGGGGCAACTCGTGCCTGAATGATCACTCACAAATCTCTCTCATTGAGACTGCGGTGCCCTCGTGTGTGATCAGCTAGGCGCAAAAAGGTGCTCAAGGATTTGTAATAGTGCTCGAGGTCGAGTGGTTGCTGCTGTGAGTCTGCTGTTACGATGCTGCGCGAATAAAAATCTATGCCGTGAAAATATATACGCAGCAGTGACTCGGGGAAAGAAATCTCCTCGAAAACATGTTGCGAGAGAAAAAAAATAATTAAAACAAAACTAACAGCAGTAAAACTGCTCACATAACAGAAACTAAAGAAAATCGGATCCGTCGCACAAAATTTGGGAACCACGAACACACAAATAAAAATACTGGGATAATAAAATACAGCGGAGACGTTTACAAGGAAAACGGCAAAAAGACAGGGTCCTGAGAAAACGTCTCTGGTACTGGGGCACACTCCTCTTCTATCGGGGGAAGCGGGTTGACCAGTCGATGAATGCGCCCTTCTTGGTTAGGCCTCAGTGGTCTGCCAATAGCGATCCGAGGGTTTAAATCAGCGAGGCTCTGGAGATAACCCATTACTCGCTGAGTTAAACGCTCCTGGGCAATAACGTACTGGGCAAGGTTGGCCAGTACTGGATCTCTCTCAATACGTCCACCGGGGAAAGATGCAACTTCTCCGGGTGCTGCACGACTCGGAAAATAATAATATCCTCGCTCGCTAGCATAGGGTACCGCGAATCGAAGACGAGTGAGCGCCTCGTACGCAGCAGCTTCTATGGCCATATGCGGAGTCGGCATGGATTTCCCCACGAAGGAGACTTCCGTTGGGTCTTGGTTTGGGTATGCGGGAGGGATGTGCACCACTGCCCAATATTTTGAGGTGGAAGGGGTGATCCTCGATTTGAGCAACTCGTACTGGGGTGGACGGGTGGCACTCATGGTACTGCAGGTAAAGTCCCACAATAATTTAACAAAACTGCCTGGGGTTGCGCCTGGGGTCCTCAGATAAATACTGGGGGTCGGCATGTCAAGGAATGGCTGTGAGTGCTCCGCACAAAGGCGAGGGGCACTCGGCAAGGATCACGAGGTGGCCTTTATATAGCACCGGGGCTGGGTTATCTACCGGGGTGAAGGGTAACTGGTTGTCGATCCTGTTCTCGGGTCAAAGCCACAGATATACATATCACATAAATGTGATGCATTACTGTGGGTGCCGTCGGGGTTGGTCTTGGTAGCTGCGCCCGAAATTTAAAAATGCAACTGTACGTTAACGTACACATGCATAGTTACTACTCCAAAAATAGGAGCGTTCAAGCAGACAGCATTAAATAGAAGCGATACAAGATCACACCATTACAAAGCGTGGGAAAACTAAGGCTCGATACAACTCGAGCGACTTAGTCTACTTCGTTGATGTCTAAGTGAGCTGGCCTGGCGGGTGCCGAGGTTTCTCCATGGGTTTCGCCGTCGGGATTTGCCGGCTGAGGTTGAGGGGCTGCAGGGTCGGGGTAGTGGTGATGACCATCGCGGGGGTTGTTGGCCACAATCCCGTTGGAATGGGTTCCCAAAAGGCGACGAAGCGCTTCTGGGGTCACCAAAACACTCTGGTTGATGGCTGGGGCGGACCTCAAGGGATCGATCGGGTGTCCGAACAGCACGACTGGGTTGTCGGTGTCGGGCTCCGCGTCTCTTCTCGCCGGGGCTCGGCGAACTAGTTCTCCACGAGCTGCAATCAGATCAAGGGTGACCTGATCGAACAGTTGCTCTAGTGCGCTTACATAGCGCACCAGATGTAACAGTGCCAGATCCGTCTCGTGATCTCCGTTGGAAACCTGGGGCGGCCTACCATACCCGTCACGACTGGGGTAGTAGTAGAACGAGCGATAGTTAACTCTGGGCGACAAGTGCCGGAGTTGAACTATAGCTTCTCGGGCTGCCAGTTGGATGGCTTGTGGCTCAAAGGGAGTTGTCCTTCCAGTGAACCTGTAGGGGCGTTCTGGCGACAGACCCCTACCGTAGATGTGCACAGTGGCCCAATACTGACGGCTCTCACCGTACATGGGTCCCTGGTACACAACATACTCAGGAGGCTCTTCTAGCGCATAGGCACGGCGGGTGAGGTTTGCGAGCACGGTCACAAAACCTCCCAGGTTGGTCGATGTGGTCTCATTGTGAACAATGGGACCAGGCATCGTGGCTTGGTTTTGGGGAAAAGGGGCTGTGCTGTGCTGTGGCTGGCGTGCCCTTTTTATAGGAGAAGGGGACGGAGTCTTCCTCCGCACGCTTGCGATAGAGATGGGTTGGGTGTCGGTCACTGGCGCGTGATCGACGGGCTAGGCTGATAGGTTGGGCACCACCCGCCGAAAGGCGTCGGGTCACTGTGGGGCTATCTTACGCGGGATGCTAGACCGGGGTTAGGCTAAGGTCTGGTGGTTGGGTTAACCTAGGTTTATTGATCTGGCTAAGATAGGATTAGCCAATGGTCAGTCTGGCTCTGATACCAAGTCTGTCACGACCGGATTTTTGGGATAATAATTTCCCAGAAAAACGGCCTTTGTGCTCACCAGCCCCAGGATTACTGTTAGCTGATGAGGCACCAACTTGATACAAGAATTCCAAGCAAGGTACAAAAATATGTAGTACAAGACCATTGAGGCCTAGGAGTACAACACTTGGTTTCTAATGGTTGAGGGCGGAAGCGGTTGGGTACATCTGCGTCTATGGGACTCCATTTCCCACAGGAACAGCTGACCAGGATAACTCCTATCTTCGCGAGGCTGCTATCGTCAACACGTAGGCTTCGAGGTTGTCACCGCGATGCTTATCTCCATGCGCGAAAATCTGGCCAAGACAATAGCCAGGGACAAGCCAGTGAGTACGTTTGAATGTACTCGCAAACATTAAGAACACGGGTATAATATAATAAGGGACAATCCTGCTCCGAAATAATTATGATCACAACGTCTGCCACGAAAGTCTGCGTTGCTCGCATGCAGAGATAATATGAAAATGCAGTACGTGGGTGAGTACTATGAAAGTACTCGCAAGATAGTTCGAACATAAGATATAACAAATGTAAACACGATGCATGAGAACAGATTAACAAGTGCAATCAGACATAGAGATAACGATGCATGGGAAACAAAAGAGAAGTCGGGCGGTAGTCCTCCCGAAATCCCAAAGTAAACTACTGAGGGCCAAGCGAGTGTCTGAATGACTCCTCGAGAGGAAAATGCAAGAGTAGCCATGCCGCAGTCGGGCGTCTGAGCGACACCACATATAGGGCTTATAAAAGATAAATAAACAACAAGCATGCCGCAGTCGGGCGTCTGAGCGACACCACATAAAGGGCTTATAAAAGATAAATAAACAACAAGCATGCCGCAGTCGGGCGTCTGAGCGACACCACATAAAGGGCTTATAAAAGATAAATAAACACAGTAAGTATCCAGGAGGTAGAACCATCCCAGGGATACTCAATAAAATACATAATGTAAATGGTTAGTCCACAATAATAACAAAATTAAAACACGATCCCCAGATGTCACAGGTCATAAACAAAAATCTCGTCCAGCCGTTTCTCCATCTGAAGACCGTCACTGATTTCTAGCTGATTCGTTCTCCTTCCGAATACCGTTACTATGATCCAGTTAGCCGTGTCTCCATCCGAAAACCGTTACTAAGTTCTAGTTAAATCGTTCTCCATCCGAATACCGTTACTAGATTCAACTCCGACGGTGGTCCTTACTCAAGAACATGGCTATCCAGCAGGATATATCCTCTGCAGAGGGAGCACTATTTTCCCACGAGTAACGGATTTACTTAGTCCATCGGGACTAATTCCGCCTACGGCCTTTTAATTGAAAACACGCCTGACCTGCACACACCAGCTTAACTCACCGATGTCTGGAATCACCCACGACACCTGCCAAGCAAAACTCTAAGTGGGGAGGCTACAACCTCGACGTAGCATGGGATCAATTTCTCTATGCGCGCTCTAAGGGGTGCCCCCCTCTCGGTCCCAACTGGCAACACCCATGCCCCCGGACCAAGTGGCATGCCTACCGGAGGCCTCCGGTATCTTCCACTATGGCCTCTCTGTACGGTGTGTGCTTTGGTGAGGGGTTGACAACTTACTGAACCATACCCCGTCTGCGACAGGGACAAGTGGTGGTACCAACAAATAGGGAAGCTACTGACCAAGACTCGACCTACGACCGACTCAGGTGGTCCAAGTATCCTCCAACAATATTACCATTAATGGAATAAATCACCACTCATCAAGCCTCACCATGCCATACCGGACATTCTCGTCTCGACGAGGGACTAGGGACAAGCTCGTGTCTACCCAAGACCACGACTTTCCCGGTTTCCTTCCAGTATGCATGAAGAGCTCACGGGAATGATCCAAATCCCTAGCGTATCCATTGCTGACCACAAAATATCTCCAGAAAGTACTCATGCACGAGACTTTATCGTTACATAAAGATAACGCATACTCCAAGTCGAATGGTGTTGTAATCATATCAAAACACCACAACAAAATATTATGCCAGAGTTCAGAAATGCTTGCCTTCAAGAGTATGCAAGGGATGCACTTTTTTAAAAGCTTTCCCTTCTCTCCAAAATTTCTATTTGAGAAATATCCAAATAACAAATATTACAAACACAGTACAAAAAGTTGTCTCAAATATTTTTTAAATAAATCTTAAAATAAACTAGATGGAATTTGAGAGAGGTAGGAAAAAGAATCAACTCATTTGGAGTTTTATTTTAAAAGTTATAGCTGGTCAAAGTCTGGTCAAAACTCTGTTTTTAAATAAAAGCAGAAAAGAAAACGTTTCGAGGGGAATATGCTTTTGGGGTAGGGGAGACGTACTCTGTGGTTATACGCTTTCACTTAAACAGAGGGGATGGCGTGCGGGTCACTGACAGTGGGTCCAGAGGGCCCACTGGTCAGGTTTGACCGTTCTTCCCTCCCTCCTCTCTCTCTCTGCCCGAACGGTGGCGGCCTCCGGCGATCGCCGTCGACGAATGGCGGCTCCTCGAGGGCATCTGGGGGCGGGGATGGACCGGCCAGACCGAGGCGGTCCTCTTGGTGGTCGCTGGGTCGTCGGGGGTGGAGGAAATCGCCGGCGGCGAGCTCCACGGCGGAGGGGGCTACGGTGGTGAAGTGGTTTTTGGGCTCCGGTGGTCTCCGATCGAGGTTGGGTAGTTGGGCAGCTCCGCAAGGACAAGGGGAAGCTACTGGTGGCGTCGGTTGGGCGAGAGAGTGGCTGGCTGCGATGTATCGCACCGGAACTTGGCGGCGGCCGAGCTGGCCGGAGTTGGGGAAGAGAGCCTCTCCGGGCCAATCCACTGCTAGGGGAGGACTAGGGGAACAGTCTGAGGTTGCCTGAGGTCACGAGCTCAGGGACCCTTTAAATAGGCGCTCGAGGTTGGACCGCGGCGGCTGGGGATAAGATCGCCGGCGACAGCCATGCTGTAGCTGCAGGGCGACGTGGTGGCGACGAGCGCGTGCCGACGAGCTTCGGGATAAGACCGGGCTGTTCACGGGGGCAGCTGGCGCGCTGGGGTGGCTTGGGCGCACCGTCCATGTCAGAGGTTCGCTGCCGACGCCGGCGTGCCGCCAAGGGCTCTGCCAGCGGCGCTGCAGGGCGCCAGAGATGGCGTGGAGAGGGAGTGAGCTAGTGCGCGGTTCAGCGGTGGAGCAGGGGCCAGGGACGGGTCGCGTCGAGTGCGGTAGTGCGGCGGGGCGGCTCAGTGCGCGCGTGCAAAACGTGCGCTCTGGGCGCGCCCAGAGCACGCACGGAACCCGCTCGACGAAATGCCAGGGCGGTCTAGAGCGCGAGGGTGGGGCTGGCAATTAACAGGACTAGGATAGAGGCAACTAGGAGTTCAGTGGACAAGGTTGCGGGGTCATTGGAGCAAGTTCACAGTGCAAACTAGAAAACATGCCCCAAGCTGACTGTGCACACCAAGTGCTCGACAGAATACTAAAAGCACTTAGGCAACTCTTGGAGTGGCCAAAGTCTCCAGATCAGGGTCTCTTTAGGTGCAGAAGATGGTGGCAAGATTACTTGGGCAAAACCAGAAGCTTGTTAGTGCAAGTTTTGCAAAACTTTAGTTTTGGACAAAGAGAAAAAGGGTTTATTGCATGCACTTCAAAACATCCAATGAGTCCACTCTCCTGGACTTAAGGGTTTTGAAGGGAGGGCTACAAGTAGGAAAAAGGGTCAGGGCACCAGAGCAAAATAAAATAGGGTTGCAGTTCAAATCACCAAACTGGACCAGAATGAAAAAGAGGTTGATTCACTCAAATGTTTCAAAGAACATCACTGGTTTTTTGCACGAAGATGAATTGTATGCATCCACTGACATCTCCAAACACTTGGAAGAATTTTTAAAGAAATATTTAAATGGGTTGTAGTGCAAAAGTGCCTACTGGACCAGATTGGAAAAGTTGGTGTAGAGCTCAAAATCTCCAATGGCCAAAAGGTATTTTTGCATACAAGTGATGTGGAAACATCACATGACATCCCCAAATTTTGGTGGAAATTTTAAATGCATTTGTCAAAGTGTTGTAGTGCAAAACAGGCTCCAAATTCAAAAGAAATCATTTTTAAAAGAATAAGGCTCTGAGAAAACAAATCTAGCAAATTTAAATCCACTGATAAAGAATTGTTTTATCATAGAGAGTATTCAAGTCCAACAATACCTTTTGAAAGTTTTCCACTTGAAGTAAAAATCCACAATAACAAAAGGGTAAATCTTGACAAATGGAAAAGTTTTATTTCCTGTAAAAAATTTAAATCAATAAAACAAGGCCAAAATTTTGGGGTGTCACAACACTACCCCCCTTAAGAAAGAATCTCGTCCTCGAGATTTGTTAAAAACTGTTTTGAACAAAATCTGTTTTTATCAAAGAAATCCTTCAGTTGCACCAAAAAACAAAACGGCTATAGTGAGAGGGCAATAAGTGGTGTAAAACCACAGTGTGGTACACTGGCATAGTGTGGAAAAATCCACGGTTAGGGAGGACGAGATATTTCTACGCAGATACAGTAATTTAGAATAAATTCTAAATTACCAAAATACGCTGGTCGCACCCGAGAGCACAGTGCTCTCTTTGGCTGACAGGTGGACCCAGGGCCCACTGTCGGCCTCTTCTCCTACCTCTGGCTCTCTCTTCTCTCTCGCGCGCTCTCCCGCGCTTCCTCCACCGGCGATGCCTAGCTCGTAGGGCATCGAGGCCGTACCGTGGTAGTGCGCGGCGTGCTAGCTGCCGGTGCTGCGTGCACTCACCTCGCGGGCCAGTGCGTTGTCGGCACTGCTCGCGGACTCGCCTCCGAACACCGGCGGTCGAGCGACAAGTGGCGCTGGTGGACCTCGCCCACCGTACACCGATCTCGGGCTATAAAACGATCGCGGTGCTCCTCTCTTCTTCCTCACACCTGGCCTCGCTTCTACTTCTCCTTCCTTCTTCTCCATTGCTGCTAGCAGGAGCTCGAGCCGAGGCTCTAATGGCGGAGGCAATGCTGGACTGGTATGTGGTCCTGGTGTGTGGAGGCTTGGCGGTGCTGCTGGGGTTCTCCGTGCTCCTGTGCGCGATGATCCTGGATGATCCTCGTGATGCTGCCGCTCGCGTGTTAGCTCTTCGCGGTGGCGGCGATCACGTGGATTAGGCGCGGCCTCGAGGGTTAACTGCTGTCGCTGTGTTGGGGCAACTCGTGCCTGAATGATCACTCACAAATATCTCTCATTGAGACTGCGGTGCCCTCGTGTGTGATCAGCTAGGCGCAAAAAGGTGCTCAAGGATTTGTAATAGTGCTCGAGGTCGAGTGGTTGCTGCTGTGAGTCTGCTGTTACGATGCTGCGCGAATAAAAATCTATGCCGTGAAAATATATACGCAGCAGTGACTCGGGGAAAGAAATCTCCTCGAAAACATGTTGCGAGAGAAAAATAATAATTAAAACAAAACTAACAGCAGTAAAACTGCTCACATAACAGAAACTAAAGAAAATCGGATCCGTCGCACAAAATTTGGGAACCACGAACACACAAATAAAAATACTGGGATAATAAAATACAGCGGAGACGTT
This sequence comes from Aegilops tauschii subsp. strangulata, assembly GCF_002575655.3. Classification (NCBI taxonomy): domain Eukaryota; kingdom Viridiplantae; phylum Streptophyta; class Magnoliopsida; order Poales; family Poaceae; genus Aegilops; species Aegilops tauschii. The sequence continues at coordinate 468,670,966 of NC_053035.3, forward strand.
TACAAGGAAAACGGCAAAAAGACAGGGTCCTGAGAAAACGTCTCTGGTACTGGGGCACACTCCTCTTCTATCGGGGGAAGCGGGTTGACCAGTCGATGAATGCGCCCTTCTTGGTTAGGCCTCAGTGGTCTGCCAATAGCGATCCGAGGGTTTAAATCAGCGAGGCTCTGGAGATAACCCATTACTCGCTGAGTTAAACGCTCCTGGGCAATAACGTACTGGGCAAGGTTGGCCAGTACTGGATCTCTCAATACGTCCACCGGGGAAAGATGCAACTTCTCCGGGTGCTGCACGACTCAGAAAATAATAATATCCTCGCTCGCTGGCATAGGGTACCGCGAATCGAAGACGAGTGAGCGCCTCGTACGCAGCAGCTTCTATGGCCATATGCGGAGTCGGCATGGATTTCCCCACGAAGGAGACTTCCGTTGGGTCTTGGTTTGGGTATGCGGGAGGGATGTGCACCACTGCCCAATATTTTGAGGTGGAAGGGGTGATCCTCGATTTGAGAAACTCGTACTGGGGTGGACGGGTGGCACTCATGGTACTGCAGGTAAAGTCCCACAATAATTTAACAAAACTGCCTGGGGTTGCGTCTGGGGTCCTCAGATAAATACTGGGGGTTGGCATGGCAAGGAATGGCTGTGAGTGCTCCGCACAAAGGCGAGGGGCACTCGGCAAGGATCACGAGGTGGCCTTTATATAGCACCGGGGCTGGGTTATCTACCGGGGTGAAGGGTAACTGGTTGTCGATCCTGTTCTTGGGTCAAAGCCACAGATATACATATCACATAAATGTGACGCATTACTGTGGGTGCCGTCGGGGTTGGTCTTGGTAGCTGCGCCCGAAATTTAAAAATGCAACTGTACGTTAACGTACACATGCATAGTTACTACTCCAAAAATAGGAGCGTTCAAGCAGACAACATTAAATAGAAGCGATACAAGATCACACCATTACAAAGCGTGGGAAAACTAAGGCTCGATACAACTCGAGCGACTTAGTCTACTTCGTTGATGTCTAAGTGAGCTGGCCTGGCGGGTGCCGAGGTTTCTCCATGGGTTTCGCCGTCGGGATTTGCCGGCTGAGGTTGAGGGGCTGCAGGGTCGGGGTAGTGGTGATGACCATCGCGGGGGTTGTTGGCCACAATCCCGTTGGAATAGGTTCCCAAAAGGCGACGAAGCGCTTCTGGGGTCACCAAAGCACTCTGGTTGATGGCTGGGGCGGACCTCAAGGGATCGATCGGGTGTCCGAACAGCACGACTGGGTTGTCGGTGTCGGGCTCCGCGTCTCTTCTCGCCGGGGCTCGGCGAACTAGTTCTCCACGAGCTGCGATCAGATCAAGGGTGACCTGATCGAACAGTTGCTCTAGTGCGCTTACATAGCGCACCAGATGTAACAGTGCCGGATCCGTCTCGTGATCTCCGTTGGCAACCTGGGGCGGCCTACCATACCCGTCACGACTGGGGTAGTAGTAGAACGAGCGATAGTTAACTCTGGGCGACAAGTGCCGGAGTTGAACTATAGCTTCTCGGGTTGCCAGTTGGATGGCTTGTGGCTCAAAGGGAGTTGTCCTTCCAGTGAACCTGTAGGGGCGTTCTGGCGACAGACCCCTACCGTAGATGTGCACAGTGGCCCAGTACTGACGGCTCTCACCGTACATGGGTCCCTGGTACACAACATACTCAGGAGGCTCTTCTAGCGCATAGGCACGGCGGGTGAGGTTTGCGAGCACGGTCACAAAACCTCCCAGGTTGGTCGCTGTGGTCTCATTGTGAACAATGGGACCAGGCATCGTGGCTTGGTTTTGGGGAAAAGGGGCTGTGCTGTGCTGTGGCTGGCGTGCCCTTTTTATAGGAAAAGGGGACGGAGTCTTCCTCCGCACGCTTGCGATAGAGATGGGTTGGGTGTCGGTCACTGGCGCGTGATCGACGGGCTAGGCTGATAGGTTGGGCACCACCCGCCGAAAGGCGTCGGGTCACTGTGGGGCTATCTTATGCGGGATGCTAGACCGGGGTTAGGCTAAGGTCTGGTGGTTGGGTTAACCTAGGTTTATTGACCTGGCTAAGATAGGATTAGCTAATGGTCAGTCTGGCTCTGATACCAAGTCTGTCACGACCGGATTTTTGGGATAATAATTTCCCAGAAAAACGGCCTTTGTGCTCACCAGCCCCAGGATTACTGTTAGCTGATGAGGCACCAACTTGATACAAGAATTCCAAGCAAGGTACAAAAATATGTAGTACAAGACCATTGAGGCCTAGGAGTACAACACTTGGTTTCTAATGGTTGAGGGCGGAAGCGGTTGGGTACATCTGCGTCTATGGGACTCCATTTCCCACAGGAACAGCTGACCAGGATAACTCCTATCTTCGCGAGGCTGCTATCGTCAACACGTAGGCTCCGAGGTTGTCACCGCGATGCTTATCTCCATGCGCGAAAATCTGGCCAAGACAATAGCCAGGGACAAGCCAGTGAGTACGTTTGAATGTACTCGCAAACATTAAGAACACGGGTATAATATAATAAGGGACAATCCTGCTCCGAAATAATTATGATCACAACGTCTGCCACGAAAGTCTGCGTTGCTCGCATGCAGAGATAATATGAAAATGCAGTACGTGGGTGAGTACTATGAAAGTACTCGCAAGATAGTTCAAACATAAGATATAACAAATGTAAACACGATGCATGAGAACAGATTAACAAGTGCAATCAGACATAGAGATAACGATGCATGGGAAACAAAAGAGAAGTCGGGCGGTAGTCCTCCCGAAATCCCAAAGTAAACTACTGAGGGCCAAGCGAGTGTCTGAATGACTCCTCGAGAGGAAAATGCAAGAGTAGCCATGCCGCAGTCGGGCGTCTGAGCGACACCACATAAAGGGCTTATAAAAGATAAATAAACAACAAGCATGCCGCAGTCGGGCGTCTGAGCGACACCACATAAAGGGCTTATAAAAGATAAATAAACAACAAGCATGCCGCAGTCGGGCGTCTGAGCGACACCACATAAAGGGCTTATAAAAGATAAATAAACACAGTAAGTATCCAGGAGGTAGAACCATCCCAGGGATACTCAATAAAATACATAATGTAAATGGTTAGTCCACAATAATAACAAAATTAAAACACGATCCCCAGATGTCACAGGTCATAAACAAAAATCTCGTCCAGCCGTTTCTCCATCCGAAGACCGTCACTGATTTCTAGCTGATTCGTTCTCCTTCCGAATACCGTTACTATGATCCAGTTAGCCGTGTCTCCATCCGAAAACCGTTACTAAGTTCTAGTTAAATCGTTCTCCATCCGAATACCGTTACTAGATTCAACTCCGACGGTGGTCCTTACTCAAGAACATGGCTATCCAGCAGGATATATCCTCTACAGAGGGAGCACTATTTTCCCACGAGTAACGGATTTACTTAGTCCATCGGGACTAATTCCGCCTACGGCCTTTTAATTGAAAACACGCCTGACCTGCACACACCAGCTTAACTCACCGATGTCTCGAATCACCCACGACACCTGCCAAGCAAAACTCTAAGTGGGGAGGCTACAACCTCGACGTAGCATGGGATCAATTTCTATATGCGCGCTCTAAGGGTGCCCCCCTCTTGGTCCCAACCGGCAACACCCATGCCCCCGGACCAAGTGGCATGCCTACCGGAGGCCTCCGGTATCTTCCACTATGGCCTCTCTGTACGGTGTGTGCTTTGGTGAGGGGTTGACAACTTACTGAACCATACCCCGTCTGCGACAGGGACAAGTGGTGGTACCAACAAATAGGGAAGCTGCTGACCTAGACTCGACCTACGACCGACTCAGGTGGTCCAAGTATCCTCCAACAATATTACCATTAATGGAATAAATCACCACTCATCAAGCCTCACCATGCCATACCGGACATTCTCGTCTCGACGAGGGACTAGGGACAAGCTCGTGTCTACCCAAGACCACGACTTTCCCGGTTTCCTTCCAGTATGCATGAAGAGCTCACGGGGATGATCCAAATCCCTAGCGTATCCATTGCTGACCACAAAATATCTCCAAAAAGTACTCATGCACGAGACTTTATCGTTACATAAAGATAACGCATACTCCAAGTCGAATGGTGTTGTAATCGTATCAAAACACCACAACAAAATATTATGCCAGAGTTCAGAAATGCTTGCCTTCAAGAGTATGCAAGGGATGCACTTTTTTAAAAGCTTTCCCTTCTCTCCAAAATTCCTATTTGAGAAATATCCAAATAACAAATATTACAAACACAGTACAAAAAGTTGTCTCAAATATTGTTGAAGTAAATCTTAAAATAAACTAGATGGAATTTGAGAGAGGTAGGAAAAAGAATCAACTCATTTGGAGTTTTATTTTAAAAGTTATAGCTGGTCAAAGTCTGGTCAAAACTCTGTTTTTAAATAAAACCAGAAAAGAAAACGTTTCGAGGGGAATACGCTTTTGGGGTAGGGGAGACATACTCTGTGGTTATACGATTTCACTTAAACAGACGGGACGGCGTGCGGGTCACTGACAGTGGGTCCAGAGGGCCCACTGGTCAGGTTTGACTGTTCTTCCCTCCCTCCTCTCTCTCTCTGCCCGAACGGTGGCGGCCTCCGGCTATCGCCGTCGACGAACGGCGGCTCCTCGAGGGCATCTGGGGGCGGGGATGGACCGGCCAGACCGAGGCGGTCCTCTTGGTGGTCGCTGGGTCGTTGAGGGTGGAGGAAATCGCCGGCGGCGAGCTCCACGGTGGAGGGGGCTACGGTGGTGAAGTGGTTTTTGGGCTCCGGTGGTCTCCGATCGAGGTTGGGTAGTTGGGCAGCTCCGCAAGGACAAGGGGAAGCTACTGGTGGCGTCGGTTGGGCGAGAGAGTGGCTGGCTGCGATGTATCGCACCGGAACTTGGCGGCGGCCGAGCTGGCCGGAGTTGGGGAAGAGAGCCTCTCCGGGCCAATCCACTGCTAGGGGAGGACTAGGGGAACAGTCTGAGGTTGCCTGAGGTCACGAGCTCGGCGACCCTTTAAATAGGCGCTCGAGGTTGGACCGCGGCGGCTGGGGATAAGATCGCCGGCGACAGCCATGCTGTAGTTGCAGGGCGACGTGGTGGCGACGAGCGCGTCCGACGAGCTTCGGGATAAGACCGGGCTGTTCACGGGGGCAGCTGGCTCGCTGGGCTGGCTTGGGCGGCGCCATCCATGTCAGAGGTTCGCTGCCGACGCCGGCGTGCCGCCAATGGCTCTGCCAGCGGCGCTGCAGGGCGCCAGAGATGGCGTGGAGAGGGAGCGAGCTAGTGCGCGGTTCAGCGGTGGAGCAGGGGCCAGGGACGGGTCGCGTCGAGTGCGGTAGTGTGGCGCGGCGGCTCAGTGCGCGCGCGTGCAAAACGTGCGCTCTGGGCGCGCCCAGAGCACGCACGGAACCCGCTCGACGAAATGCCAGGGCGGTCTAGAGCGCGAGGGTGGGGCTGGCAATTAACAGGACTAGGATAGAGGCAACTAGGAGTTCAGTGGACAAGGTTGCTGGGTCATTGGAGCAAGTTCACAGTGCAAACTAGAAAACATGCCCCAAGCTGGCTGTGCACACCAAGTGCTCGACAGAATGCCAAAAGCACTTAGGCAACTCTTGGAGTGGCCAAATTCTCCAGATCAGGGTCTCTTTAGGTGCAAAAGATGGTGGCAAGATTACTTGGGCAAAACCAGAAACTTGTTAGTGCAAGTTTTGCAAAACTTTAGTTTTGGACAGAGAGAAAAAGGGTTTATTGCATGCACTTCAAAACCTCCAATGAGTCCACTCTCCTGGACTTAAGGGTTTTGAAGGGAGGGCTACAAGTAGGAAAAAGGGTCATGGGCACCAGAGCAAAATAAAATAGGGTTGCAGTTCAAATCACCAAATTGGACCAGAATGAAAAAGAGGTTGATTCACTCAAATTTTTCAAAGAACATCACTGGTTTTTTTGCACGAAGATGAATTGTATGCATCCACTGACATCTCCAAACACTTGGAAGAATTTTTAAAGAAATATTTAAATGGGTTGTAGTGCAAAAGTGCCTACTGGACCAGATTGGAGAAGTTGGTGTAGAGCTCAAAATCTCCAATGGCCAAAAGGTATTTTTGCATAAAAGTGATGTGGAAACATCACATGACATCCCCAAATTTTGGTGGAAATTTTAAATGCATTTGTCAAAGGGTTGTAGTGCAAAACAGGCTCCAAATTCAAAAGAAATCATTTTTAAAAGAATAAGGCTCTTAGAAAACAAATCTAGCAAATTTAAATCAACTGATAAAGAATTGTTTTATCATAGAGAGTATTCAAGTCCAACAATACCTTTTGAAAGTTTTCCACTTGAAGTAAAAATCCACAATAACAAAAGGGTAAATCTTGACAAATGGAAAAGTTTTATTTCCTGGAAAAATTTTAAATCAATAAAACAAGGACAAAATTTTGGGGTGTCACACTTCCCCCTCTCTGCTATACTCAACCTAATCTATTCACAAATTCTTCATGTGCGTTCTATTTGAAACTCGTTCAAAATCTTCACTGTGTCCTTGTCAGCTGAAGAATTTGCGAACAGAACTTTTAACTTATCTTATCCAAATTTTTGGCTTTGCCGCTCAAACCGTTCCGCATCCCACGAAATACTATCTATTCAACCACGATCTAACACGATCTCCACTTCTCAGTACGTGGGTGACACATGTCAAGCGAATGAGAAGGGTCAGGGGCACGTTTGTCCAATTTCTTCGGGCGAACAGATTTTCACCGTGGCTATAAATACCCCCTCTCCCCTTCCTCACTGCCTTTACTTCGCTCGACCTCTCTCCAGCTCGAGCTTCTCAAACCCTAGCGCCGTCGCTACTTCATCGTCGCCGGTGAGGAAGAGCTTCACTACCTCGACCTCGTTGCCGCCGTACTCGCGCCGGCCGCGGAAATCTTCACTCCGCCACCGCCGTAGCCGTCTTCCTCCGCCGAGTTAGGGCGTGCAAGATCTGCACAGACGAACTTCACTTCTCCACCTCATAGTTTGTCGTGTTCTTCGTTCAGGGTAATTAAAGTTACTTCTACTGCCCTCCTTGATTCAAATGATTTCTGCAAAATCTTCAAAGGTGTTTATTCTTCAAATTCTTCACACACTAAACACCTCACATGTCTTCTGATCTTGATTCATTTCTCCAAGCTATAATTTCTCTTCAAGATTCCTCAATTGTGCGGATTTCTGATCTGTACAACTCTGGAACCTAAGATTAAGAACGCTTAGTGAAATTCTTCAAGACTCGCCTGGTCAAATTCCTCAAACTTGTTCTTTTTTGAAAAACCTTCTGAGAATGCATATGACCTCTCCAAGTTCCTCGCAACTATACTCTGTTCACAGGTACTCATGTCCGCAGCTGAATCACTAGGTTGTCATCAAATTAACTCATTTGCAGCGTTCCTCGATGAAAAGTTGCATACTTCTTCAGAAAATTCAATTGTCCAAATTCCTCATATGAAGAAAATGGCTGATGGAAAGAAGCCACAGAAAGGAGGAAAGAGGCCTGAGGTCAACACTACTTTTGAAATCCCTGAGGACATCTATGCTGGGTATTGCACACCCCCTGAGGAGGATAAAAATCAGCGCAAGGTGCGCATTCAAAAGATTGAGAGGAGATGGGCAAGAGAGTGGAGGGAGTATAGATATGTGACTCCAAAGTACATGAAGAAATTCGCTGTCACTCCTCCATGCTCAAGACCACCATTGGCACCTGGCCAAGAAGCAGATCCCACTAGCATCAAACGCGGTGAGGAGTTTCCTAAAGAATGGGCCAAGCGCCAGGCCAAGCTGGCCAAACAGGCAAAAGATGCAGTGAAGAAATTCCATGAAGATTCTGCTGCTGCTGCCGCTGAGGCCTCTGTAAGGCCGAAGAAATCCATGGCAAAGAAGCCTGCGCACAAGCCAAGTGCCTCTTCTTCAATGCCCTCACGGCCAATTTCCTCAGCTAAGCCCTCACGGCCAATTCCTCACGCTGCTCCTGCTCCTCCAAAGTCCTTAGCTACTCCGACCAAATCCTCAGCACCTGTGCATCTTGCCACGTGGCAAAGGACTACAGGCTTCTTTATTGCCTCAGGAGTTTCAGCTAGTTCCTCAGCTGCACCAAATTCTTCAGCAGGACCCTCTCTGCTGAAGACTAAGACCACTGCTGGACGAGGCTCTCGCCCAAGTCCTCCCAAGAAGCAGGTCGCCTTCCAAGTACCGTCTGAAGAAGACGAAGCTGATGATGAAGAACTTGCTGAAATCATCAGAGATAGGCAAGTCAGGGCCGCTAGAGCCAAGGGCACAAATGTGCCTCTGCTTTTGGATCCATAGTTGATCCTCGATTACATTGACCTCTGGCACAAGGACCCAAACACTCCTATGCCTGATTTCAAGCTGACTCATGGCCAAAGTCATATGCTGACTGCCTTCATCCAAGAAGAAAAATGGAAATTTGAGAAGGCCAGGCAGCTCAAGAAAGCACAGTACAGGAAGGAGAAATTCCTGAAGAACAACGTTGTCTCTATGACAACTGATGAACTTGTGAAGATCCAGTCTGAGATCAAAACCCTCAGCGATGATTTCAATGCTTACTATGCTGATTGGAAAGGAGCCAAGGTCAGGTTTGTGAAACTGACTAAGATGTTCACCTCCAATGTTGCAGCCCCATCGCAACAAGAAATTCCTCAGGCTGAAGCATCTGCTCAGCCAACTGAAGAACATGCCAGCACCGCTGATGACAATCAGGCTGCTGAAGAAAATGTGAGTTCCAGGGCTGATGACTACATTCCAGCCGCTGATGAAACTTCCAGGGCACCCACTAGTGGTGCGCCTGAAGAAAATGAAGAGGTCAGGGCAACTGCATCAGTTGTGCCTGAAGAAAATCAACCACATTCCTCTGCTCCTCCTGCGCCTACTCCAACTCCAATCCTTCCATCTGCATCAGATGTGAAGAAGACCAAGGCTGCAGAGCGTGCAACAGTGAAGAAAAGGAAAGCATTAGCTGCTTCAGATTCTTCAGCATCGAAGAAGATGAAGCAATTGACAAGCTCATTTGCTAATCCAAATGATGTTGTTCCAGTTTCCTCCATGCCATCAAAGGAAATCGTCCCTTTTGATGAAGAATATGTGATCCCTAGCGGATCCGATGAAGAAAATCCTTCTGCTGCTTCGTCAGAGCAGATGGATGAAGAAATTGAAGTGGATAAAATCCCTTCAACCCCCACAGTTTCCTCGCCTATGCCTCAGTTTACTGCTGAAGAGGCTGGTGTTGAAGAAATGGAAGATGAAGATGTGGACATTGGCTGTACCACACCAGTGATGAATGATGACTTCTGGGAAAGTCAGCACCCCAACTCTCCACTCTTCACTCCATTGCAACAAATTCCTCAGTCCCTGGCAACTACAGTTCAAATGGGATCTGATGAAGCTCATGAACAAGTTCCAGCCACTAGTGCTGAAGCAAATGAAAATGAAGAATTGAAGACCCAGACTGCCACTGAAGAGGAACCAGAAATTCCTCAACCTGAAGAACCTGAGATTGCGATTCCTGAGGTTGTCATGCAACTGACTGACACTCCTCTGCCCAAGCCAAAGGATCCATTCTCAAGGAAGCAAAAATTCAAGTCTAATGATTTCTTCGGCGAGCACAGCTCCCAAGATGATGACTGACCGTGAGCTTCTCCTCAGTCTTCACCAGAAGGTTGATCGTAATCACAAATGGGTCAAGCGTCAGTTTGGTTCAATTCTTCACAACATGACTGCTACCCACAATGCAGTGAAGAAAAAGCATTACTACTTTCATGAAACCCTCAACCGCACCTGGGTTGTTCTGTCGCACATATATGCTGAAGAAGATCTGAAGAAAATGGGTCTCAACGAAGATTTTGACTGGGCTGCACCTCCTCCGAAGAAGTACAAGAAGGTCAAAGTTCCTTCCTTGGTGGCCTGCTCCTATTCTTCATCGAGCGACACCGATGAACATGAAGACTTGGACGACACTGCGGCAGGCCCTACTCCACCAAACGACCCCAACAACGCTGGCGCTCCTTCATCAACTTGATATTCTTCAGGGGCATTAGTCCTCATTTTCGAACCTTTTGGTCATTCGATGACAAAGGGGGAGAAATTTGAGTTAGTCTTCAAGCGGGTCTATCTTATATGGGCGTTTTTTTCTAAGTTACAACTCTCGTTCTTCTGATGCCTTTGTTGGATCGAGTTGTAAACTTAAAACTCTATGGTGGCCTGATACTTTTGCTGTTTTTTTCTGCATGCTTATTCCTCGTTAATATTAATGCATGCATGCTGAATTACTTCAGTCACCATATTTCATCATGCATTTCAAATTCTTCATATTATGTCAAATGCGTGTATGAATTACAAGATATAGGGGGAGATCTCCATGATTCAACTCTTCAAGTGTGCATTGCTTCAAAAGCAAATTCCTCACTATGCACATCTTCAGGGGGAGTTCTTCTATATCTTGCAATCAAATTCCTCAATATCAGTATTTACACTTCATATGTTTATCCTCGTTGAAAACTTAACCTATATTGTCATCAATCACCAAAAAGGGGGAGATTGTAAGTGCATCTAGTGCCCCTTAGTGATTTTGGTGTATTGAAGACTTATAGGTTAAGGGACTAATGTGTTTATGAGTGTACACAGGTCTATAAGTCTATGAGGAGTTTGATATTTACAGAGAAAGTCGACCCCTAAAAACGAAGTTCTTCGACTGAAGACTTTGGATTTCTGAAGACTTTCTGAAGACTTTGAAAGTGAAGAAATTGGTGTGACCTTGAAGACTTAGTATTCATTTGAGGAACATGAAGTGTGAAGACTTTTGTTTTCGTAGTTTCATTTTCTCTTTCTTGAGTCATAGGAAACACCGTACTGTTAAAGGGGGTCGAGCAAATACTAAAGAAAAATTTCCAAGTGATGCTCAACTCAAAATCCTACACCTACCAATCCCTTCGAGTGAAGCCATTGGAAATCTCATACAGTTCAGTCATATTCTTCAGTGACAGAGACGAAGTTCTTCTGGTCTCTGAGGAATTTGTTCTGACTGAGGAGTTAGGAATTCGCCAGTGCGGATTGCCTACACAGTGAGGAACATGATAGCCCTGAGGAATTTGATACTCAAATTTCCGACCGTTGCTGTGCTATGCGCCAGCTATCCCAAAATATCTACCCACCTAACGGTCATATCATTGAAGGGCATTTATGTCTTATCATGACGGGCTGCTCCCTAGGCTATAAATAGCCGCCCCCTACAACCACTAGCTGGTTGGCTGCTCCGAGGGAAACTGACACTTGTCATTTGGGAGCATCCCATCCTCCGAGGACTTTGAGCGAAAATCATCAAGTGAGGAAAACCCAAACCCAAAACACCCACAAACCCAAAGTGATTGAGCATCACTGAAGAGATTGATCCTGTGTGGATCCGACGCTTGTTACCTTTGAAGATTGTGCTTCTTCCAGACGGTTAGGCGTCATGGTCTAGAGCATCCAAGAGGAAATTGTGGATCGCCGAGTGACCGAGTTTGTGAAGGTTTGGAAGTCACCTGAAGACTTACCACGAGTGATTGGGCGAGGTCTGTGTGATCTTAGCTCAAGGAGAATACGATGAGGACTGTGTGCCTGGGACTGTGTGTCCTTAGGTTTAAATACCGAGCCTCTCCAACCAGACGTACAACTGAGACAGCAGTTGGAACTGGTCTACCAAATCATTGTCTTCACCAAGCTTACTGGTTCTATTTCCTCAACTCTTTCATTTCCTCATAACTGTGTTGTGCACTTGTTCATATCTGTGTTTGAAGACTTTGACTGAAGACTTTCTCAATTTCCTCAGTTCAATTTCTTCAGTCTGTTTGTCTTCATCCTGTGCTATCCTGTGTTTACGCTTTCTGTACTCTGTGCTTGTTTTCATTTCATCATGATGACCATGCTTGTGTTCTGCTATGCATACTTTTGAGTACTTATTCCGCTGCAAGTAGTTCTTCGCTAAGGAATTTCCTCACTGGCAAATTCCTCAGTGAAGAATTCATAAAAATCGCCTATTCACCTCCCTCTAGTCGATATAACGCACTTTCACTTCACAACCCATCAGCTCGGCCCATGGCTAATAGGCCGGACGCCCGAGGACCCCTTAATCCAGGACTCCCTTAGTAGGCCCCGAACCAGGCTTCAATGACAAGATGTTCGGCGCGCAGATTGTCTTCGGCATTGCAAGGCGGGTTCCTCTGACGACGACTTCCAAGTAATGTATTCGGCTTATAATTCAATGTCGCACACCTCGGCTTCTATGCATCCATGACTTCAGCTTCCACGTGTCGGGCGAATGCGGACGGTTAGGGTATTTTTTGCAAATAACACCCTAGCCATGCAATAAAGAGCGTCTATTTAAAGAGATTGGATCTCAGATCCATTCGGCACCACGCGGAGAAAATCCTCAGACTGCCAGGAAAGACCATTCCAACATGGCCAACATTCCCAGCTCCTCTTCCCGTTCCAACCTAGAGAGAGGCGAGTGCGAGAGGTGCTCTGTATCCCACAGCCAATTGGAGAAGTTGCAAACGCGGGGATTTCTCCCTCCTACAGATCTGGTCCCTGTTCGAGCAGGATTGGCCTCTTTCAACGGCAAAACCCAGGAGGAGGATTTCCCCAATCCGTCTGCAGGAGGAAGAGTGTGCTTCGTCCGCTATCTGCTGAGGGGCGTGGGATTTCCAATTCACCCATTCCTCCGAGGGCTTCTGGAGTATTATGGCATCCAGCTGCACAATTTTACCCCAGCCTCCATCCAGCACATTGCGGGTTATGTCGCTTTATGCGAACTATTCCTGGGTTGCGAGGCCCATTTTGATCTATGGAGAAAGTTGTTTTGCCTTGTCCCACGCAACCACGAGGGATCGATATTTGAAGTGGGCGGGGCCGAAGTATGGCGTATTGTTGAGACCGGATACCTATCCGGCACACCGAAGAAATGTTTCGAAGAGTGGACCTCTGAGTGGTTCTACATTGATGATGTCGTACTTCCAGATCCAGTCCGGAGAGGTCTCCCCGAGTTTGCGAGTGTTCCTATGAAGAAACGCCAAATCTGGCGCCCTCGGAGCCTCGAGGAGGAAGATAGTGCGGAAGTTCGCCAACTCCTGAGCAAGATCAGGACGCTCGCCCAGTCCGGGTATACGATAGTCGAAGTAATGGTGACCTCCATAGTATGGGAGTCCAGCCACTCCAATACAGAGGACTTCCCATTTGGAATTACAATGGGGAAGATGAGACCTCCCGCTGCGGCAGGAAAGGTCCGGACACCCCTGCCGCCCTAGCCAAAATATTGGCCGAACTGTTCAAGGGTGAGGAAGAGGAGTTCTTGAGCGTCACGCACAGAGAAGGATATTCCATGTACAATCCTCCTAGCTGGGTGAGCCTCCAACTTTTTCGCTCCACTCATTCCACTCCCTGAGCTTCGTTTACTGAAATATTAACCCGTCCATTTATAACAGCACTGGCAAAAGACTTCCGAGGGGCTTTACAGCCCCGCCCCGCAGCCCGAGGGCCACAATCGGGACCTTGACCCCGGATTCGAAGAGGATCCGGATATATTTGTGGTGCTTGAGAATGGGACGTTTTACCAAACAAGCTATGACGGCACAGAGGTGGCCATGGTTGCCGACTATCCCGGTCTTCTCCCTGCTTCTCATGTAAGTAATTAGGAGACACTTTGTCTGAGAGGGTTTCCTCATTCTTTCTTGCTCACCACGGCATCCTGTGCTCAGAAGGGGAGGCGTTCGGCGCGTCGGGCCGCCACAGGGGCGTCTCCGGAGAGAGAGGCTCCCGTGCCAGGCAGGCCTTCGAAGAAAAAGGCAAACAGGGATATGGTAGGGCCTTCCGTGAAGAGGTATGGGTTTGCAACTATGCTCTTTGTAGCAGTCGCGTCCAACCGTGACTCATATATTCATTTTGTATCAGAAAAAAGGTTCAACAGACTATGTCTGGGGACCTGGCCAGTCGTGCTTCTAATAACCAAGATTCGGTCCCGGCCGAAGAGAAGGGGCCCGATATGGGAGTCGCGTCGGACTGTCCTTCTGCCGAGGGTTCAAAAAATATGTCCGTCACCAATTCGGAGGTGGAGAGCGCCATGGATCACCGGCGCCGGAAGGTCGTTTTACGAAATCCCCACTTCTCAAAAGAGGCATTCGGTGCCTTCAGCTCGGCTGATGCATACATACGAGCTGCTCGAGATGGGCTTAACAGAGCCACCGAGCAACATTTGGAAGATGTGCAGGTAAGTTTACCTTGCCCGAATTTTATAACCATGAGCCAGTAGCCCCCGAGACTTGAAGCAGTTGGGACAAATGTCTTAAGGATCGTTGTGTAACCAGGTTCTTATTGAGAAGAACGACTTGCTAGCCCAAGAGCTGAAGCAGTGCTGGACACAGCTAACTGCTCCTACCACCGAACTGGAAAAGTTCAAGAAGGCGTCCTCTGGTAATATTGCCCTCCATCGAGAAACAAAAAATGATACGCCAGCTATATTAAAACTTTTGCTTGTCTCATAACAGGGTCATTGGACCAACTGGAAGGGGAACTGAAGGCCGCGCAGACGAGCGAAACAGAGACGAAGAAACAACGTGCCGCAGGCGAGCGCGTCCTAACCAAAGTCGGAGAGGAGAAAAACAAACTCCAAGATTCAAACACCAAACTGGGCGAAGAACTGAATGATGTACGAGTCCAGCTAGCCGACTCCGTGAAGGAGAACAAAAGGCTGCGAACGGCATATTTAGTACGTGGCCGAATTGACCTTATAACAATTCGGAGGTAAAAGTAGCTGATATAGCTATGATTGCAGGTATGCTGACGGGCAGTCCCGAAGAGGAGGTGTCCGGATCATCGAGTGATCTTCTGCAAGGGCTGTCGCAGTTGCATGAGCAAGCTCGGTAGGCAATACGGTGTGTAGCCAAGGCCTTATGGTCATCCGACTCCCCTCCAGGAAGTATGGAGAATCTTGTAGAGCTGTTCAAAGGAGCATGGCGGCATATCCGACTATGGAAGATATCGGCCTGTCGAGAGGGTGCGCGAGAGGCCTGGGCCATGGTAAAAACACGATATACCAAGCTGGATCCGAATCACATGGCCCGGGTCGGACCGCTAGGGTCAGATGGGGAAGAAATTCTCGTTAGTTTAGTATATGGCCAAGTAGAGGTGGCTGCTAGATACTCCCAACAGGATTGTAAATTAGACCGCCTGTTGGACGGTATAGAGGAGGAAGTTTTCAAGTCCTAAGTGACTATGTATTTTCCTTCTAGCTGGATTGTAAAATTGTCATGGCCGACCTTTTCGCTTCGATCTCTCGACCCGAAGGTGCGGAGTGTTTCCGAATACCTGAGCGGCAAAATAAACCGGGGTATGCGTGGAAACCAGGCCTAGGGGTCATAGGTGCTTGAACAGACAAGTTGTATCCGGCTAGTTATGTTATATTACATTGAAATTGTAAGAAACATATTCTAGAGAGAATAGTCCCGTTAAGGGTTCCTTTCCCTGGGTGTGCATGCATCTATGTGCATGCCCGGACTGTGATGGAAAAATCACAGCGTGTATAACTTCTGGGGGTTCATAATGGAGCGAGTGCAAAAACATCTTTAGTTCACCGACCGAATATTCCCTTAAGAACGCTAGCTTTCATCTTCACCCAGTCTGAGGTACACATCCGGATGACCCGGCAATAACAATCGCAGAGGTGCTCCCTTTATGCCCTAGCCGAACTAACGGGAACGTAGGGCATAAGCACAGGAGCCAGGCAACCCAGCTTGGCCAAAACTTAAGTCATATCGATGCATATAATGGCAAAGAAAAGGTACATATGGGAGAAAACACATATGTGATGAGCTTTATGGTCGGAAAATAGAAATAGCAAGCTTCTGCCCAAGAAGCCCCCAGGTATGATAGACGTACATACTTGAAGATGTATGCGTCGGGGGTGCACGGTCTAACCGCACGAAAGCCTTTAAGGCTAAAGAGAAAAAACGAAAAGAGAGAAAAAATAATGAAGACAATAAGAGGAAGGAGACGAACAAAGAGTTCGGCGCTAAGCATAGAATCGTCGGAGTCTGGCCGCGTTCCAGGGATTCGGCTCTAGTCGATTGTCTGACGCATCACGCAAGCGGTACGCTCCTCCGGCGCGAACTTCGTCGATGATGAAGGGACCCTCCCACTTGGGCTTGAGTTTGTCCTTTTTCTTCTCCGGCAGGCGTAGAAAGAGTTCGCCGACGTTGTAAGTTTTGGCCCGCACTTCTCTGCTTTGACACCTGCAAGCCTGCTGTTGATAAAATGCAGAACAGGCTTTTACGACGTCGCGCTCCTCCTCCAGGGCATCTAGGCTGTCCTGCCGATCGAGCTCGGCCTCTCTCTCTTCGTACATGCGCACTCGAGGTGAGTCATGAATAATGTCGCAAGGTAATACTGCCTCTGCGTCGCACACCATGAAAAAAGGTGTGTATCCGGTAGTGCGATTGGGCGTGGTCCGCAGCCCCCAGAGTACGGAGTCGAGCTCCTCAACCCAGTGCTTGTCTGATTCCTTCAAAGACCGCACTAATCTGGGTTCAATGCCGCTCATAATAAGACCATTGGCTCGTTCGACTTGGCCGTTTGTCTGTGGATGATAGACAGAGGCGTAATCGAGCTTGATGCCCAGATTAGCGCACCAGGTTTTCACTTCGTCGGCTGTTAAATTGGAGCCGTTATCAGTGATGATGCTGTGCGGAACACCATAACGGTCTACAACGCCGGATATAAAGTCTATTACTGGCCCGGACTCGGCCGTTTTAACTGGTTTGGCCTCTATCCACTTGGTGAATTTATCCACCATGACTAGCAAATATTTTTTCTTATGGCTTCCTCCTTTAAGGGGTCCAACCATATCCAGTCCCCAGACCGCAAAAGGCCAAGTGATGGGGATTGTTTGTAGGGCGGTGGGGGGCATATGGCTTTGGTTGGCGAAGAGTTGGCATCCAACACAACGTTGGACAAAGTCCTGCGCATCCGCTCGGGCCGTCGGCCAATAGAACCCTGTACGGAAGGCCTTGCTAACAATGGCCTGAGTTGTGGCGTGGTGCCCGCCAAGACCGACATGAATCTCAGCCAGGAGCTGCCGCCCCTCCTCCTCGGAGATACATCTTTGAAGGACTCCGGTAGCGCTTTTCTTATAGAGCTCTCCGTCGTGAACCTTGTAGTCCTTCGAACGCCGGACAATGTGGCGGGCCTCACTCTGGTCCTCGGGAAACTCCTTCCTGTTAAGGTAGGCCAGGAAGGGTTCGGTCCATGGGGCAATGACTGCCATGATGAGATGCGCCGACGGTGTTATTTCAATGGCTGAGCCTCCGATGATGTCGGTGTTTTTGGAATCTGGGGTTATGTTCGGATCCGGACTAGTGTTGCCGTTTTCCCCCGCCACACTATGGATGGCTTAAAAAGCCTTTCCAGAAAGATATTAGGTGGGACGGGGTCGCGCTTAGCACCGATACGAGCAAGAACGTCCGCCGCTTGATTACTTTCTCGAGCCACATGATGGAACTCGAGCCCCTCGAACCGGGCCGACATTTTTATGATGGCATTACGATAAGCTGCCATCTTCGGATCTTTGGCTTCAAAGTCTCCATTTATTTGAGATATTGCAAGGTTTGAGTCCCCGTGCACTTCTAGGCGTTGTATGCCCATGGAGACAGCCATCCGGAGACCATGCAATAATGCCTCATATTCGGCTGCATTGTTGGAGTCTGTGTATAGTATTTGGAGTACGTACTGAACGATGTCTCCAGTAGGTGATGTTAAAACTACGCCCGCCCCTACCCCTGCCAGCATTTTGGAGCCATCGAAATACATAACCCAATTTGAATATCTGTCGTACTCTTTAGGGAGTTCGGCCTCTGTCCATTCGGCGACGAAGTCAGCCAGTACTTTGGATTTAATAGCTCGACATGGTTTGTATGTAATATCAAATGGAAGGAGCTCAATGGCCCATTTGGTAATCCGGCCCGTGGCATCGCGGTTGTTTATAATGTCATTGAGTGGTACTTCGGAAGCCACCGTGATCGAACACTCCTGGAAGTAGTGACGGAGCTTTCGGGATGCCATGAAGACCGCGTATGCTATTTTTTGATAATGGGGGTATGATATGTCTCCAACGTATCTATAATTTATGAAGTATTCATGCTATTATATTATCTATTTTGGATGTTTATGGGCTTTACTAAACACTTTTATATTATTTTTGGTCTAACCTATTAACCGGAGGCCCAGCCCAAATTGTTGTTTTCTTGCCTATTTCAGTGTTTCAAAGAAAAGGAATATCAAACGGAGTTCAAACGGAATGAAACCTTTGGGAGAGTTATTTTTGGAACGGAAGCAATCCAGGAGACTTGGAGTAGACGTCAGGGAAGCTTCGAGGAAGCCACGAGGCAGGGAGGCGCGCCCTACCCCCTGGGCGCGCCCCCCACCCTCGTGGGCCCCTCGTGGCTCCCCTGACCGACTTCTTTCGCCTATATATTGTTGGGGAACGTAGTAATTTCAAAAAAATTCCTACGCACACGCAAGATCATGATGATGCATAGCAACGAGAGGGGAGAGTGTTGTCCACGTACCCTCGTAGACCGAAAGCGGAAGCGTTAGCACAAAGCGATTGATGTAGTCGTACGTTGTCACGATCCGACCGATCAAGTACCGAACGCACGGCACCTCCGAGTTCAGCACACGTTCAGCCCGATGACATCCCTCGAACTTCGATCCAGCCGAGTGTTGAGGGAGAGTTTCGTCAGCACGACGGCGTGGTGACGATGATGATGTTCTACCGACTTAGGGCTTCGCCTAAGCACCTCTATAGTATTATCGAGGTGGACTATGGTGGAGGGGGGCACCGCACACGGCTAAAAGATCAAACGACCAATTGTTGTGTCTCTAGGGTGCCCCCTGCCCCCGTATATAAAGGAGCAAGGGGGAGAGGTGCGGCCAGCCAGGAGGGGCGCGCCAGGAGGAGTCCTACTCCCACCGGGAGTAGGACTCCCTCCCTTTTCCTTGTAGGACTAGGAGTGGAGGGGGAAAGAGGAGGGAGAGAGGAAGGAAAGGGGGGGCGCCGCCCCCCTCTCCTTGTCCTATTCGGACTAGGGGGAGGGGCACGCGGCCCTGCCCTGGCCGCCTCTCCTCTCTTACACTAAGGCCCACTATGGCCCATTAAGGCCCCGGGGGTTCCGGTAACCTCCCGGTACTCCGGTAAAATCCCGTTTTCACCCGGAACACTTCCGATATCCAAACATAGGCTTCCAATATATGAATCTTCACATCTCGACCATTTCGAGACTCCTCATCATGTCCGTGATCACATACGGGACTCCGAACAACCTTCGGTACATCAAAACATATAAAATCATAATATAACTGTCATCGAAACTTTAAGCGTGCGGACCCTACGGGTTCGAGAACTATGTAGACATGACCGAGACACGACTCTGGTCAATAACCAATAGTGGAACCTAGATGCTCATATTGGCTCCCAAATATTCTACGAAGATCTTTATCGGTCAGACCGCATAACAACATACGTTGTTCCCTTTGTCATCGGTATGTTACTTGCCCGAGATTTGATCGTCGGTATCTCAATACCTAGTTCAATCTCGTTACCGGCAAGTCTCTTTACTCGTTCCGTAATACATCATCCCACAACAAAGTCATTAGTTGCCATGCTTGCAAGGCTTAAGTGATGTGCATTACCGAGAGGGCCCAGAGATACCTCTCTGATAATCGGAGTGCCAAATCCTAATCTCGAAATACGCCAACCCAACAAGTACCTTCGGAGACACCTATAGAGCACCTTTATAATCACCCAGTTACGTTGTGACGTTTGGTAGCACACAAAGTGTTCCTCTGGTAAACGGGAGTTGCATAATCTCATAGTCATAGGAACATGTATAAGTCATTGTAACGCCTCGAAACCGATGCGCCAGTTGTCTTCCATTTATTCGTTGTCGTTGCCATGTCATTTGCTTGCGTGTTGCATTTTGTCATGTCATCATCTGCATTGCATCCTCATATTTTCAAAACTTGCATCCGGTCTTTTTCCCCGTTGTTCGTTTCGCGTTCCGACACTCTCACACGCACCCGTTGCACCTCTCCGACCTCGTTTCGTGAGTGGCATAAAGATGTTCTCGCAATGGGATGAAACTTGGCGTGCGGTGTTGTTTTAGAGTAGGTAGACCGCCTGTCAATTTTCATCGCATTCGGAGTCCGTTTGATAGCCCAACCGTAATTCGTAGCTGCGCCGTTGCCGGTTTAATCGTCGGACGTTTTCGGTTTCAGGAAACTGCCGCCGGGCCTCTCTCTTTCTTCTCTCCTCTCAGCCCAAGGCCTCTTCTACACAGCCCACCTAACCCACCTAGACCCTCCCTTCGCTTCGGACCGCCGGATCGATATCGTACGGTCCAAAATGGCCTCAAACCCCCCTAACCCTAGCCTCACTACTATATATAGACCCCTAGCCTCCATTTTCAGAATCCCTAGCCCCGCCTCGTTTTCCATGCCAGCCCAACCACTAGCCACCTCCAGCCGCCGCCTCCCTCCTCAGATCCGCCGCCGGCCACCTCTTCCCGCCACTTGGCAAGCCACGAGTGGCTGCGCCACTGCTAGCCGCCCCCGCGATCCAGTCCCGCAGCTCCACGTGCCCTCCCCAGCGCCCCACTTCGCCGCCGGCCCGGCAGGCCCATCGCGGGCCCGCGCGAAGCCCGAAGCCACGCCGCTGCAGCCCGTGAGGGCCCGGGCACTCCGCTCCCCGCGCCTTAGCGCCGCGCCGCCCGGCTCCCCGTGGGCGCCGCCGCGCCTCGCCCCCTGTCGCCGCGCCACCGCACAACGTTGCCACCGGAGCCCCACCGGACCCCGCCTCCACCGTCGCCCAGGTCGCGCCGCCCGTCGCCTTGCTCCTCCTTCTTCCCTCCTCTCCTCCCTCACAGCTCTCTCTCTCTCCTTGCCGTGAACAGGAGCGCCGCCGCCGCCCGGAGAAGCTCGCGCCGGCCTCCCTGCTCCTCCAGCCACGCCGTGCCCAGATCCGGCCGGATCCGGAGGCCCCATGGCCGGATCCGCCCACGTCGCAACTCCGGCGACCTCCTCATCCTCGTCTCCGGCGAGTTCGCCGGCGTTGACCCCGTGCCGGGACCCCTCCGTCCCGATCTGACCTCGCCCCCAGATCCAAACGCCCCGCCGTCCCGCTCCGCTCCATCCTGGGATCTCCCCGTCCAACTTCGCGCGAGGTGAAATATGGCCAAGTCCCTAAATTGTTGCATTCTGGTGCCCACTTTGACATGCCATAACTCCATGCATGTTGCTCCATTTTGTGCATATGATATGTCAAAATGTTCACCATGAGATTCTCTTCATTTTTTTCCAGTCTGCCATGCTTGTTGGAGTTCATCTTGATGCCCTAATCATTGTTGCAAGAGTGCTATATGATGTTAACCTGCTGAGACTGTTATAACTTGTTGTTTTGTCTTTTTCGTTGCATTTTGTGTGTGCATCTTTTGGGCATCATGTCTACATGTTTTAGGAACATCTCCATGCCATATTTATATAGGTGCAAGCCTTGTATTTTTAGGTGCCCTGTAGTGAGTGCATCAAGCTTGTGAAGTGAGCTACTTGCTGTTAATGTTCTCTCATTGCTAGAACTGTTATATCATGTTGCTACCTTTGCTTGATGCTACCAATTAATCTATGCATAATCTGGATATGTTCACTAAGGATGTTTTGCTATAAATGTGATGCTCTATCAATCCATGCCTTTGGTTGCATTTATAGCCTGTTGTAGCTTGTTGTAATCTTGCTCTCAAATTGCTAAATAATGTTGTTGTCAGCCTGTTAACATTAAGTTCAGTTTTGCCATGTGTTTTTCTAGTGGTCCATGCACCCTATGAACTTAATATTGCCATGCTTAGCTTCATGAACTTAATTCTGCTAAGTCTGTGAAACTGTTATTATTTGCAATCTTGCCATGACCTTTTGAGCATGTTCTATTGATTTCTGGAGATATCTTAGTATTCATGTTTTGTAATGCTTTACCTGTACATCATGTCCATGCCTTTTGTTTTCATGTTGAGGTGATGTAGCATGTTGTTTTGATACTTGCAAGTTGTCTAGTTGCTGTTTTGGACAGGTTGTCCTTTAAACTTGTTTCATGTGTATGTGTTGAACCGTTGCTTCGTTTTGAGTGTGCTCTATATGAAACTTGCTTACATTTGCATGTACTTTCATGTTACCTTGTTGCATCCATGTTTTGAGTGTGTTTGCTTGATGTTTGAATGCATTTTGCAGCAATGCCATGTTTAACTTGTTTTGCTCATATCTTCTAGGCCGTAGCTCCGAATTAAATGAACTTTATATGTAACTTGACTAGAATTTTGTGTAGATCATCTTGGTGCATATTAACTTGCTGTTTAACAACTTGAACATAAGGTTTATTCAGATCTGGACCAATTTCGAAATTTGCATACGAGGACTTACCGAAATTGATCTATGTTGTTTCCGGCCTCATTTAAACTTGTTTTGATGTGTTGCTCTTGTATGCATCATCTCTTGCCATGAGTAGCTTCATGTAGCCTTGTCATGCATCATACTTAGTTGAGCATCATGTCTCATTATGTGTTGTGTGTTTACCATGTTGTTTGCTTCTTTCCGATTGTGCCTCTCCTCGATAGTTCCTGTTTCGTTGCGATCGTGAGGATTCGTTCGACTACGCTTCGTTCGTCTTCTTGGCTTCATCTTCTTCATGGAATTTGTTCTTCTTCCTAGCGGGATTTCAGGCAAGATGACCGTCACCTTGGATCTCATTACTATCATTGCTATGCTAGTTGCCTCGATGCTTTAGCTATGCCGCGATACCTACCACTTGCTTATCAAGCCTCCCAAATTGCCATGATAGCCTCTAACCTTTGTCACCTTCCTAGCAAACCGTTGTTTGGCTATGTTACTGCTTTTGCTCAGCCCCTCTTATAGCGTTGCTAGTTGCAGGTGAAGATGAAGATTGCTCCATGTTGGATTATGTTTATGTTGGGATATCACAATATCTCTTATATTATTAATGCATCTATATACTTGGTAAAGGGTGGAAGGCTCGGCCTTATGCCTGGTGTTTTGTTTCACTCTTGCCGCCCTAGTTTCCGTCATATCGGTATTATGTTCCCGGAATTTTCGTCCCTAACGCGGTTGGGTGTTATGGGAACCCCTTGACAGTTCGCTTTGAATAAAACTCCTCCAGCAAGGCCCAACATTGGTTTTACCATTTGCCTCACCTAAGCCTTTTTCCCTTGGGTTTCCGGAGCCCGAGGGTCATCTTTATTTTAAGCCCCCCCCCCGGGCCAGTGCTCCTCTGAGTGTTGGTCCGAACCGAGCTGCCTGCGGGGCCACCTCGGGGAAACTCGAGGCCTGGTTTTACTCGTAGCTTGACTTATCCGGTGTGCCCTGAGAACGAGTTATCTGCAGCTCCTATCAGGATTTGTCAGCACATTCGGGTGGCTTTGCTGGTCTTGTTTTACCATTGTCGAAATGTCTTGTAACCGGGATTCCGAGACTGATCGGGTCTTCCCGGGTGAAGGAATATCCTTCGTTGATCGTGAGAGCTTATAATGGGCTAAGTTGGGACACCCCTGCAGGGTATAAACTTTCAAGAGTCGTGCCCGCGGTTATGTGGCAGATGGGAATTTGTTAATATCCGGTTGTAGTAAACTTGAAGTAAACTCTTCTAAAATACACCAACCGCGTGCGTAACCGTGATTGTCTCTTTTCGGGGTTGTTCGAGAGGAGAACACGGTTTTTGGGTTATGTTTGACGTAAGTAGGAGTTCAGGGTCACTTCTTGATCATTACTAGTTGGCGACCGTTTCCTTAGCTCCTCTTCTCGCTCTTGTTTCGTAAGTTAGCCACCATACTGTGCTTAGTCGCTGCTGCAACCTCACCACTTTACCCCTTCCTTACCCATTAAGCTTTGCTAGTCTTGATACCCAAGGTAATGGGATTGCTGAGTCCTCGTGGCTCACAGATTACTACAACAACAGTTGCAGGTACAGGGTTTGCGATGATCATGACGCGGGAGCGATGTTTACTTGTTTTGGAGTTCTCCTTCTGCTTCTTCGATCAGGGGATAGGTTCCAGGTCAGCAGCCTGGGCTAGCAGGGTGGATGTCGTTTGAGTTTCTGTTTATGTGTCATCCGTAGTCGGATGTTGATCTCATGTATGTTGATGTATTCTTTGGGGCAGTTGTGCCTTTTCTATGTATCCCCAACTATTATGTAATGGTACGATGTAATGATATCCACCTTGCAAAAGCGTCTTCAAGATGCGCTTCTATCCTTGGTGGGACCTTCGAGTTCCTTTAGGATAGGGTCGCATCTTGGGCGTGACACATGAAGAAAGCAATAGCAACATACTAAACGATCGAGTGCTAAGCTAAAGGAATGGGTCAAGTCAATCACATCATTCTCCTAATGATGTGATCCCGTTAATCAAATGACAACCCATGTCAATGGCTAGGAAACTTAACCATCTTTGATCAACGAGCTAGTCAAGTAGAGGCATACTAGTGACACTCTGTTTGTCTATGTATTCACACATGTATTATGTTTCCGGTTAATACAATTCTAGCATGAATAATAAACATTTACCATGAAATAAGGAAATAAATAATAACTTTATTATTGCCTCTAGGGCATATTTCCTTCAGTCTCCCACTTGCACTAGAGTCAATAATCTAGATCACATCGTCATGTGATTTAACATCAATAGTTCACATCACCATGTGATTAACACCCATAGTTCACATCGTCATGTGACCAACACCCAAAGGGTTTACTAGAGTCAATAATCTAGTTCACATCGCTATGTGATTAACACCCAAAGAGTACTAAGGTGTGATCATGTTTTGCTTGTGAGAGAAGTTTATTCAACGGGTCTGCCATATTCAGATCCGTATGTATTTTGCAAATTTCTATGTCTACAATGCTCTGCACAGAGCTACTTTAGCTAATTGCTCCCACTTTCAATATGTATCCAGATGAAGACTTAGAGTCATCTGGATCAGTGTCAAAACTTGCATCGACATAACCCTTTACGACAAACCTTTTTGTCACCTCCATAATCGAGAAACATATCCTTATTCCACTAAGGATAATTTTGACCGCTGTCCAGTGATCTACTCCTAGATCACTATTGTACTCCCTTGCCAAAATCAGTGTAGGGTATACAATAGATCTGGTACACAGCATGGCATACTTTATAGAACCTATGGCTGAGGCATAGGGAATGACTTTCATTCTCTTTCTATCTTCTGCCGTGGTCGGGCTTTGAGTCTTACTCAATTTCACACCTTGTAATACAGGTAAGAACTCTTTCTTTGACTGTTCCATTTTGAACTACTTCAAAATCTTGTCAAGGTATGTACTCATTGAAAAAACTTATCAAGCGTTTTGATCTATCTCTATAGATCTTGATGCTCAATATGTAAGCAGCTTCACCGAGGTCTTTCTTTGAAAAACTCCTTTCAAACACTCCTTTATGCTTTGCAGAATAATTCTACATTATTTTCGATCAACAATATGTCATTCACATATACTTATCAGAAATGTTGTAGTGCTCCCACTCACTTTCTTGTAAATACAGGCTTCATCGCAAGTCTGTATAAAACTATATGCTTTGATCAACTCATCAAAGCGTATATTCCAACTCTGAGATGCTTGCACCAGTCCATAGATGGATCGCTGGAGGTTGCATATTTTGTTAGCACCTTTAGGATTGACAAAACCTTCTGGTTGCATCATATACAACTCTTCTTTAATAAATCCATTAAGGAATGCAGTTTTGTTTATCCATTTGCCGGATTTCATAAAATGCGGCAATTGCTAACATGATTTGGACAGACTTAAGCATCTCTACGAATGAGAAAATCTCATCGTAGTCAACACCTTGAACTTGTCGAAAACCTTTTTGCGACAATTCTAGCTTTGTAGATAGTAACACTACTATCAGCGTCCGTCTTCCTCTTGAAGATCCATTTATTTTCTATGGCTTGCCGATCATCGGGCAAGTCAACCAAAGTCCACACTTTGTTCTCATACATGGATCCCATCTCATATTTCATGGCCTCAAGCCATTTCGCGGAATCTGGGCTCATCATCGCTTCCTCATAGTTCGTAGGTTCTTCATGGTCAAGTAACATGACCTCCAAAATAGGATTACCGTACCACTCTGGTGTGGATCTCACTCTGGTTGGCCTATGAGGTTTGGTAGTAACTTGATCTGAAGTTACATGATCATCATCATTAGCTTCCTCACTAATTGGTGTAGGAGTCACAGGAACAGATTTCTGTGATGAACTACTTTCCAATAAGGGAGCAGGTACAGTTACCTCATCAAGTTCTACTTTCCTCCCACTCACTTCTTTCGAGAGAAACTCCTTCTCTAGAAAGGATCCATTCTTACTAATGAATATCTTGCCTTCGGATCTGTGATAGAAAGTGTACCCAACAGTAACTTTTTCACATAAGCATCACAACCCCAAACTTTAAGAAACGATAGCTTAGGTTTCTTGCCAAACCATAGTTCATACGGTGCCGTCTCAACGGATTAGACGGTGCCCTATTTAATGTGAATGCAGCTGTCTCTAATGCATAACCCCAGAACGATAGTGGTAAATCGGTAAGAGACATCATAGATTGCACTATATCCAACAAAGTACGGTTATGACGTTCGGACACACCATTATGTTGTGGTGTTCCAGGTGGCATGAGTTTGTGAACCTATTTCACATTGTTTTAATTGAAGGCCAAACTCGTAACTCAAATATTTTACCTCTGCGATCATATCGTAGAAACTTTTATTTTTGTTACGATGATTCTCCACTTCACTCGGAAATTCTTTGAACTTTTCAAATGTTTCAGACTTGTGTTTCATCAAGTACATATACCCATATCTGCTCAAATCATCTGTGAAGGTCAGAAAATAATGATACCCGCCGCGAGCCTCAACACTCATCGGATTACATAAATCAGTATGTATTATTTCCAATAAGTCAGTTGCTTGCTCCATTGTTCCGGAGAACGGAGTCTTAGTCATCTTGCCCATAAGGCATGGTTCGCAAGCATCAAGTGATTCATAATCAAATGATTCCAAAAGCCCATCAGCATGGAGTTTCTTCATGCGCTTTACACCAATATGACCTAAACAGCAGTGCCACAAATAAGTTGCACTATCATTATTAACTTTGCATCTTTTGGCTTCAATATTATGAATATGTGTATCACTACGATCGAGATCCAACAAACCATTTTCGTTGGGTGTATGACCATAGAAGGTTTTATTCATGTAAACAGAACAACAATTATTATCTAACTTAAATGAATAACCGTAGTGCAATAAACATGATCAAATCATATTTATGCTCAACGCAAACACCAAATAACACTTATTTAGGTTCAACACTAATCCCGAAAGTATAGGGAGTGTGCGATGATGATCATATCAATCTTGGGACTACTTCCAACACACATCGTCACCTCGCCCTTAACTAGTTTATGTTCATTCTGCAACTCCCGTTTCGAGTTACTACTCTTAGCAACTGAACCAGTATCAAATACCGAGGGATTGCTATAAACACTAGTAAAGTACACATCAATAACATGTATATCAAATATAACTTTGTTCACTTTGCCATCCTTCTTATCCACCAAATACTTGGGGCAGTTCCGCTTCCAGTGACCAGTCCCTTTGCAGTAGAAGCACTTAGTCTTAGGCTTAGGTCCAGACTTGGGCTTCTTCACTTGAGCAGCAACTTGCTTGCCATCTTCTTGAAGTTCCCCTTCTATCCCTTTGACCTTTTCTTGAAACTAGTGGTCTTGTTAACCATCAACACTTGATGCTCTTTCTTGATTTCTACCTTCGTTGATTTCAGCATCGCGAAGAGCTCGGGAATTACTTTCGTCATCCCTTGCATACTATAGTTCATCACGAAGTTCTACTAACTTGGTGATGGTGACTAGAGAATTCTGTCAATCACTATTTTATCTGGAAGATTAACTCCCACTTGATTCAAGCGATTGTTGTACCTAGACAATCTGAGCACAGCTCACTGCTTGAGCTATTCTCCTCCATCTTTTAGCTATAGAACTTGTTGGAGACTTCATATCTCTCAACTCGGGTATTTGCTTGAAATATTAACTTCAACTCCTGGAGCATCTCATATGGTCCATGACGTTCAAAACGTCTTTGAAGTCCCGATTCTAAGCCGTTAAGCATGGTGCACTAAACTATCAAGTAGTCATCATATTGAGCTAGCCAAACGTTCATAACGTCTGCATCTGCTCCTGCAATAGGTCTGTCACCTAGCGGTGCATCAAGGACATAATTCTTCTGTGCAGCAATGAGGATAAACCTCAGATCACGGATCCAATCCGCATCATTGCTACTAACATCTTTCAACTTAGTTTTCTCTAGGAACATATATAAAACATAGGAAAGCAACAACGCGAGCTATTGATCTACAACATAGATATGCTAATACTACCAAGACTAAGTTCATGATAAATTAAAGTTCAATTAATCATATTACTTAAGAACTCCCACTTAGATAGACATCCCTCTAATCCTCTAAGTGATCACATGATGCAAATCAATTAAACCATGTCCGATCATCACGTGAGATGGAGTAGTTTCAATGGTGAACATCACTATGTTGATCATATCTACTATATGATTCACGCTCGACCTTTCGGTCTCAGTGTTCCGAGGCCATATCTGTTATATGCTAGGCTCGTCAAGTTTAACCTGAGTATTCCGCGTGTGCAACTGTTTTGCACCCGTTGTATTTGAACGTAGAGCCTATCACACCCGATCATCATGTGGTGTCTCAGCACGAAGAACTTTCGCAACGGTGCATACTCAGGGAGAACACTTATACCTTGATAATTTAGTGAGAGATCATCTTATAATGCTACCGTCAAACTAAGCAAAATAAGATGTATGAAAGATAAACATCACATGCAATCAAAATATGTGACATGATATGGCCATCATCATCTTGTGCCTTTGATCTCCATCTCCAAAGCATCGTCATGATTTCCATCGTCACCAGCATGACACCATGATCTCCATCATCTTGATCTATATCAATGTGTCGTCACATGGTCGTCTCGCCAATTATTGCTCTTGCAACTATTGCTATCGCATAGCGATAAAGTAAAGCAATTATTTGGCGCTTGCATCTTATGCAATAAAGAGACAACCATAAGGCTTCTGCCAGTTGCCGATAACTTCAACAAAACATGATCATCTTATACAAAAACTTATAGCTCATCACGTCTTGACCATATCACATCACAACATGCCCTGCAAAAACAAGTTAGACGTCCTCTACTTTGTTGTTGCAAGTTTTACGTGGCTGCTACGGGCTGAGCAAGAACCGTTCTTACCTATGCATCAAAACCACAACGATAGTTCGTCAAGTTAGTGTTGTTTTAACCTTCTCAAGGACCGGGCATAGCCACACTCGGTTCAACTAAAGTTGGAGAAACTGACACCTGCCAGCCACCTGTGTGCAAAGCACGTCGGTAGAACCAGTCTCGCGTAAGCGTACGCGTAATGTCGGTCCGGGCCGCTTCATCCAACAATACCGCCGAACCAAAGTATGACATGCTGGTAAGCAGTATGACTTATATCGCCCACAACTCACTTGTGTTCTACTCGTGCATATAACATCAACGCATAAAACCAGGCTCGGATGCCACTGTTGGGGAACGTAGTAATTTCAAAAAAATCCTACGCACACGCAAGATCATGGTGATGCATAGCAACGAGAGGGGAGAGTGTTGTCCACGTACCCTCGTAGACCGAAAGCGGAAGCGTTAGCACAACACGGTTCATGTAGTCGTACGTCTTCACGATCTGACCGATCAAGTACCGAACGCACGGCACCTCCGAGTTCAGCACACGTTCATCCCGATGACGTCCCTCGGACTCCGATCCAGCCGAGTGTTGAGGGAGAGTTCCGTCAGCACGACGGCGTGGTGACGATGATGATGTTCTACCGACGCAGGGCTTCGCCTAAGCACCGCTACAGTATTATCGAGGTGGACTATGGTGGAGGGGGCACCGCACACGGCTAAAAGATCAAACGATCAATTGTTGTGTCTCTAGGGTGCCCCCCTGCCCCCGTATATAAAGGAGCAAGGGGGAGAGGTGCGGCCGGCCAGGAGGGGCGCGCCAGGAGGAGTGCTACTCCCACCGGGAGTAGGACTCCCTCCCTTTTCCTTGTTGGACTAGGAGTGGAGGGGGGAAAGAGGAGGGAGAGAGAGGAAGGAAAGGGGGGGGCGCCGCCCCCCTCTCCTTGTCCTATTCGGACTAGGGGGGAGGGGCGCACGGCCCTGCCCTGGCCACCTCTCCTCTCTTCCACTAAGGCCCACTATGGCCCATTAAGCCCCCGGGGGGTTCCGGTAACCTCCCGGTACTCCGGTAAAATCATGATTTCACCCGGAACACTTCCGATATCCAAACATAGGCTTCCAATATATCAATCTTCATGTCTCGACCATTTCGAGACTCCTCGTCATGTCCGTGATCACATCCGGGACTCCGAACAACCTTCGGTACATCAAAACAATAAACTCATAATATAACTGTCATCGAAACTTTAAGCGTGCGGACCCTACGGGTTCGAGAACTATGTAGACATGACCGAGACACATCTCTGGTCAATAACCAATAGCGGAACCTGGATGCTCATATTGGCTCCCACATATTCTACGAAGATCTTTATCGGTCGGACCGCATAACAACATACGTTGTTCCCTTTGTCATCGGTATTTTACTTGCCCGAGATTCGATCGTCGGTATATCAATATCTAGTTCAATCTCGTTACCGGCAAGTCTCTTTACTCGTTCCGTAATACATCATCCCACAACAAACTCATTAGTTGCCATGCTTGCAAGGCTTAAGTGATGTGCATTACCGAGAGGGCCCAGAGATACCTCTCCGACAAT
The DNA here is from genome assembly GCF_002575655.3 of Aegilops tauschii subsp. strangulata. Lineage (NCBI taxonomy): Eukaryota > Viridiplantae > Streptophyta > Magnoliopsida > Poales > Poaceae > Aegilops > Aegilops tauschii. Next base: position 468,702,023 of record NC_053035.3, read on the forward strand.
CGGAGTGACAAATACTAATCTCGAAATACGCCAACCCAACAAGTACCTTCGGAGACACCTGTAGAGCACCTTTATAATCACCCAGTTATGTTGTGACGTTTGGTACCACACGAAGTGTTCCTCCAGTAAACGGGAGTTGCATAATCTCATAGTCATAGGAACATGTATAAGTCATGAAGAAAGCAATAGCAACATACTAAACGATCGAGTGCTAAGCTAACGGAATGGGTCAAGTCAATCACATCATTCTCCTAGTGGTGTGATCCCATTAATCAAATGACAACCCATGTCAATGGCTAGGAAACTTAACCATCTTTGATCAACGAGCTAGTCAAGTAGAGGCATACTAGTGACACTCTGTTTGTCTATGTATTCACACATGTATTATGTTTCCGGTTAATACAATTCTAGCATGGATAATAAACATTTATCATGACATAAGGAAATAAATAATAACTTTATTATTGCCTCTAGGGAATATTTCCTTCATATATATCCATATACCCTAAAAACATCGGGGAACAGAATAGATCAGGAGTTCCGCCGCCGCAAGCCTCTATAGCCACCAAAAACCAATCGGGACCCTGTTCCAGCACCCTGCCGGAGGGGGAATCCCTCACCGGTGGCCATCTTCATCATCCCGGCGCTCTCCATGACGAGGAGGGAGTAGTTCACCCTCGGGGCTGAGGGTATGTACCAGTAGCTATGTGTTTGATCTCTCTCTCTCTCTCTCTCTCTCTCTCTCTCGTGTTCTTGAGGTGATACGATCTTGATGTATCGCGAGCTTTGCTATTATAGTTGGATCTTATGATGCTTCTCCCCCTCTACTCTCTTGTAATGGATTGAGTTTTCCCTTTGGAGTTATCTTATCGGATTGAGTCTTTAAGGATTTGAGAACACTTGATGTATGTCTTGCATGTGCGTATCTGTGGTGACAATGGGATATCACGTGATTCACTTGATGTATGTTTTGGTGATCAACTTGCGGGTTTCGTGACCTCGTGAACTTATGCATATGGGTTGGCACATGTTTTCGTCTTAACTCTCCAGTAGAAACTTTGGGGCACTCTATGAAGTTCTATGTGTTGGTTGCATAGATGAATCTGACATTGTTTGATGCATATCGTATAATCATACCCATGGATACTTGAGGTGACATTGGAGTATCTAGGTGACATTAGGGTTTTGGTTGATTTGTGTCTTAAGGTGTTATTCTAGTACGAACTCTATGATAGATCGAACGGAAAGAATAGCTTCGTGTTATTTTACTACGGACTCTTGAATAGATCAATCAGAAAGGATAACTTTGAGGTGGTTTCATACCCTACCATAATCTATTCGTTTGTTCTCCGCTATTAGTGACTTTGGATCGACTCTTTGTTGCATGTTGAGGGATATTTATATGATCCAATTATGTTATTATTGTTGAGAGAACTTGCACTAGTGAAAGTATGAACCCTAGGCCTTGTTTCCTAGCATTGCAATACAATTTACGCTCACTTTTATCATTAGTTACCTTGCTGTTTTTATAATTTCAGATTACAAAAACCTATATCTACCATCCATATTGCACTTGTATCACCATCTCTTCGCCGAACTAGTGCACCTATAGAATTTACCATTGTATTGGGTGTGTTGGGGACACAAGAGACTATTTGTTATTTGGTTGCGAGGTTGTTTGAGAGAGACCATCTTCATCCTACGCCTCCCACGGATTGAGAAACCTTAGGTCATCCACTTGAGGGAAATTTGCTACTGTCCTACAAACCTCTGCACTTGGAGGCCCAACAACGTCTACAAGAAGAAGGTTGCGTAGTAGACATCAAGTAGTTTCTGGCGCCGTTGCCGGGGAGGTGAGTGCTTGAAGGTATATCTTTAGATCTTGCAATCAAATCTTTTAGTTTCTTGTTTTATCACTAGTTTAGTTTATAAAATAAAACTACAAAAAAATGTAATTGAGGGTACCTCATATGCTTCATCTTTTTAATATCTTTCATGAAAATAAGGATTCCGATAATTGTGCTCAATTGCTAGAAGAAGAAGTCTATAGAATGTTTGGCACTAAATATTTGAATGATGAGAATGATTGGAATGTTGTTAGTATGAATTCCTTGAATACCCATGATGCTAATGATATGCAAAGCCACAAGCTTGGGGAAGCTATGTTTGATAAAGATGACATTTTTTGTCCCCCAAGTTTTGATGAGCAAATTTACTATGATGATAGCATGCCTCCTATTTATGATGATTATATTAATGAAAGTGGGTTTGGAAGAGTGTCAACTTTAGGAAGTAATTATCCTACTATTTTGAAGGGTGTTGAATCTTATTGTGATAATTATGAAAGTGTATTTGGAGAGGTATGACTTTATTTAGTGACGAATCCACTATTTCGGAAGAGGTTCCAATTGATTATGAGAACAAAGTTGCTATGTATGATGATTATTGTGATGACATGCATGCTATAAAGAACAATGATAACCATGAAACTTGTCATCATGATTTTAGTTTTCAATTGGATTATGCCTCACATGATAGTTATTTTGTTGAGTTTGCTACCACTATTATTCATGAGAAGAAATTTGCTTATGTGGAGAGTAATAAAAATTCTATGCTTGTAGATCATGAAAAGAATGCTTTACATGATAGTTATATTATTGAATTCATTCATGATGCTACTGAAAATTATTATGAGGGAGGAACATATGCTTGTAGGAATTGCAATAATATCAAGTTTCCTCTCTATGTGCTTAAAGTTTTGAAGCTATGCTTGTTTTGCCTTCCTATGCTAATTGATTATTGTTCCCATAAGTTGTTTGCTAACAAAATCCCTATGCATAGGAAGTGGGTTAGACTTAAACGTGCTAGTCATATTCTTCATGATGCTCTCTTTATGTTTTCAATTCTTATCTTTTATGTGAGCATCATTGAAATCATCATGCCTAGCTAGGGGCGTTAAACATTAGCGCTTGTTGGGAGGCAACCCAACTTTATTTTTGTTCTTTGCTTTTTGCTCCTGTTTAGTAATAAATAATCTATCTAGCCTCTGGTTAGATGTGGTTTTATGTTTTAATTAGTGTTTGTGCCAAGTAGAACCTTTGGGAAGACTTGGGTGAAGTCTTTATGATCATGCTGTAAAAAAACAGAAACTTTAGCGCTCACGAGATGTGCTGCCATTTTTTTACTGGAGAGTGCTTTTAGGTTGATTCTTTTTGCATATGATTAATAAATAAATTCCTCACGTCCACCAATTTATTTCAGAATTATTGGAGTTCCAGAAGTATACGTTTGATACAGATTACTACAGACTGTTCTGTTTTTGACAGATTCTGTTTTCTATGTGTTGTTTGCTTATTTTGATGAATCTATGAGTAGTATCGGAAGTTATGAACCATAGATAAGTTGAAATACAGTAGATATTACACCAATATGAATTTAGAATGAGTTCACAACAGTACCTAAGTGGTGATTTATTTTCTTATACTAACGGAGCTTACGAGTTTTCTGTTGAGTTTTGTGTTGTGAAGTTTACAAGTTTTGGTAAATATTCGATGGACTATGGAACAAGGAGTGGCAAGAGCCTAATCTTGGTGATGCCCAAGGCACCCCAAGGTAATATTCAAGGACAACCAAGAGCCTAAGCTTGGGGATGCCCCGGAAGGCATCCCCTCTTTCGTCTTCGTTCATCGGTAACTTTACTTGGAGCTATATTTTTATTCACCACATGATATGTGTTTTGCTTGGAGCGTCAATTTATTTTGTTAGAATTTGCTTGCTGTTATTTAGAACAATGTTTTTCATCTTTTATTTCAATAAAAGTGGCATTCATAGCCTTTACTATGCCTATTTTACAAGTCTACATGTTGCTGTTTGCAAACAGAAAGTTTACCACTGTTGCAAAAATTCCCTAGAAAAGTCAGAATGTGATAAAATGTTGAAACCTTTTGCATAATAAGCTCTGATAAATTTACTATACTACAGTGGGAATTTTCTTTCATAATTTTTGGAGCTAGGGAAGTATGAATCTTGCTGCATTTTTTACAGACTGTCCTGTTTAGGCAGATTGCTGTTATGTTTACATTGTTTGCATATGTTTGCTTGTTTAATGATTCTATTTGAGGATAGGACTATTAAATATGCGGAGGCATTTAGTATGCAATGTTGAATAATAATTTTAGTGATTTGCTACAGTAGAGTATGATAAGGTTTTTGCATTGCTTTATACTAACCTATCTCACAAGTTCTTGTTGAGTTTTGTGTGGATGAAGCTTTCAAGATTTAGGGAAACCGCGATATGAAAGGAATGAAGGAGACACAAATGCTAAAGCTTGGGGATGCCCAAGGCATCCCTAATTACTATTTCAATAAGTCTCAAGCATCTAAGCTTGGGGATGCCCCGGTTGGCATCACACCTTTCTTCTTCAACAACTATCGGTTAGTATCGGTTGATCCTAAGTTTTTGCTTCTTCACATGATGTTTGCTATTCTTAGAATGTCATTTTATTTTGTTTTGCTTCCTTTTTGAATAAAATATCAAGATCTGAAATTCTTAAATGAGAGAGAGTCTTCACATAGCTAAATAATTATTTAACTACTCATTGATCTTCACTTATATCTTTTTGGAGTAGTTTGTCATTTACTCGTGTGCTTCACTTATATCCTATGAGTAAATAGTTGAATGATTTGAATATCATAAATCTGAAATTACATATGTTTTATATTCTTATCCCATGGGGAGTAATGACTTCACATATGAGAAGTAGAGGTGGTAAATTTATTGAAGGTTAGCAAACATTGTATTGGTCACTTGAATAATTCATGAAAAAATATTGAGGGAAGAGAGATTTCACATATAAATATACTATCTTGGACATATGATTGTGAGCACTCATTAAAATATGACATGCTAAAAGGTTGATGTTGGACAAGGAAGACAACGTAATGGGTTATGTTTTCTTATATCCGAAATAAAGTATATTGGCATGGATCATTCAACATGCTGAGCTTGCCTTTCCCCCTCATGCTAGCAAAATTCTTTGCACCATGTAGAGATACTACTTGTGCTTCCAAACATCCCTTAAACCAGTATCGCCATGAGAGTCCACCATACCTACCTATGGATTGAGTAAGATCCTTCAAGTAAGTTTTCATCGGTGCATGCAATAAAAATTGCTCTCTAAATATGTATGATCTATTAGTGTGGAGCAAATAAGCTTTATACGATCTTGTGATGTGGAAGCAATAAAAGCGACAGACTGCATAATAAAGGTCCCTATCACAAGTGGCAATATAAAGTGACATTCTTTCGCATTAAGATTTTGTGCATCCAACTATAAAAGCGCATGACAACCTCTGCTTCCCTCTGCGAAGGGTCTATCTTTTATTCTTGTCTTATACCTTATGCAAGAGTCATGGTGATCTTCACCTTTCCTTTTTACATTTTATCCTTTGGTAAGCACATTGTGTTGGAAAGATCCTAATATATATATATCCAATTGGATGTAAGGCATCATGAACTATTATTGTTGACATTACCCTTAAGGTAAAAGGTTGCGAGGTGAATCTATAAGCCCATATCTTTCTCTGTGTCTGATTAAAACTTTGAACCCATAAATATCGCGTGAGTGTTAGCAATTGTGAAAGACTAAATGATAGTTGAGTATGTGAAGTTTTCTGAATCAAAGCTCTGACATAGACTCTTCCTAAAAATAAGATGAATTGTAATTGTTTGATGACTAATAACACGGTTTGTTAGTTTTCAAGAAAGTTTATGATCTATACTTTAACATGTGAATAGTTTGTTACTTGATCATGAAAAGTCTTATGAGTTGAGCTACTGTTATGATATATAATGATGCTAGAAAAGGTGATTGAAATTATCATTGATCAAACTTGTGCACTTGCTAGCATTCACACTTCAGAAATTATTTCTTTTATCATTTACCTACTCGAGGACGAGCAGGAATTAAGCTTGGGGATGCTGATACATCTCCAACGTATCTATAATTCATGAACTATTCATGCTATTATATTATCTGTTTTGGATGTTTATGGGCTTTACTAAACACTATTATATTATTTTTGGGACTAACCTATTAACCGGAGGCCCAGCCCAAATTGCTGTTTTCTTGCCTATTTCAGTGTTTCGAAGAAAAGGAATATCAAACGGAGTCCAAACGGAATGAAACCTTCGGGAGAGTTATTTTTGGAACAGAAGCAATCCAGGAGACTTGGAGTAGACGTCAGGGAAGCTTCGAGGAAGCCACGAGGCAGGGAGGCGCGCCCTACCCCCCTGGGCGCGCCCCCCACCCTCGTAGGCCCCTCGTGGGCCCCTTGTGGCTCCCCTGACCGACTTCTTTCGCCTATATATCCATATACCCTAAAAACATCAGGGAACGGAATAGATCGGGAGTTCCGCCGCCGCAAGCCTCTGTAGCCACCAAAAAACCAATCGGGACCCTGTTCCGGCACCCTGCCGGAGGGGGAATCCCTCACTGGTGGTCATCTTCATCATCCCGGCGCTCTCCATGACGAGGAGTGAGTAGTTCACCCTCGGGGCTGAGGGTATGTACCAGTAGCTATGTGTTTGATCTCTCTCTCGTGTTCTTGAGGTGATACGATCTTGATGTATCGCGAGCTTTGCTATTACAGTTGGATCTTATGATGCTTCTCCCCCTCTACTCTCTTGTAATGGATTGAGTTTTCCCTTTGGAGTTATCTTATCGGATTGAGTCTTTAAGGATTTGAGAACACTCGATGTATGTCTTGCATGTGCGTATCTGTGGTGACAATGGGATATCACGTGATTCACTTGATGTATATTTTGGTGATCAACTTGCGGGTTCTGTGACCTCGTGAACTTATGCATAGGGGTTGGCACATGTTTTCGTCTTGACTCTCCGGTAGAAACTTTGGGGCACTCTATGAAGTTCTATGTGTTGGTTGCATAGATGAATCTGAGATTGTTTGATGCATATCGTATAATCATACCCATGGATACTTGAGGTGACATTGGAGTATCTAGGTGACATTAGGGTTTTGGTTGATTTGTGTCTTAAGGTGTTATTCTAGTACGAACTCTATTATAGATCGAACGGAAAGAATAGCTCCGTGTTATTTTACTACGGACTCTTGAATAGATCGATCAGAAAGGATAACTTTGAGGTGGTTTCGTACCCTACCATAATCTCTTCGTTTGTTCTCCGCTATTAGTGACTTTGGAGTGACTCTTTGTTGCATGTTGAGGGATATTTATATGATCCAATTATGTTATTATTGTTGAGAGAACTTGCACTAGTGAAAGTATGAACCCTAGGCCTTGTTTCCTAGCATTGCAATACAGTTTACGCTCACTTTTATCATTAGTTACCTTGCTGTTTTTATAATTTCAGATTACAAAAACCTATATCTACCATCCATATTGCACTTGTATCACCATCTCTTCGCCGAACTAGTGCACCTATACAATTTACCATTGTATTGGGTATGTTGGGGACACAAGAGACTATTTGTTATTTGGTTGCAGGGTTGTTTGAGATAGACCATCTTCATCCTATGCCTCCCACGGATTGATAAACCTTAGGTCATCCACTTGAGGGAAATTTGCTACTCTCCTACAAACCTCTGCACTTGGAGGCCCAACAACGTCTACAAGAAGAAGGTTGCGTAGTAGACATCAGGGTACCGGGATTTGCATGGTGTAAGGATAGTGAATACATAGTATACTGGCTTCTGAAGCGGGAATTTGTGTCCGTCCTGTTCTCGTTCAACGACGAGCACGCGCTCACCACCTGATGTGTTGTTGATATGTATAATAACATCGGTTCACCGACGTTTGGCGCGGCCAGGATTGGGTTGCTCGCAAGAAGGGTTTTTATTTCCTCCAGTCCGGCTGTTGCTGCGTCCGTCCACTCAAAGTGATCGGTTCGCCATAAAAGGCGATAGAGTGGCAGTGCCTTTTCTCCCAATCTGGAGATAAAGCGGCTTAGAGCTGCCACGCAACCCGCGAGCTGTTGGACTTGTTTAAGGTCTGTTGGCGTAGCCAATTGTGACAGAGTCCGGATTTTGGCTGGATTTGCTTCAATTCCTCAGTTGGAAACGATGAAGCCCAGCAGTTTTCCAGCGGGGACGCCAAAAACGCACTTTTCCGGATTGAGCTTAATGTCATACGCGTGGAGGTTATCAAATGTGAGACGTAAATCGTCTATTAGTGTTTCGACGCGCCTAGTTTTGATGAAGACGTCGTCCACATAAGCTTCAACTGTCTTGCCGATCTGTTTCTCCAGGCATGTTTAGATCATGCGTTGGTATGTGGCGCCGGCGTTCTTGAGCCCGAAGGGCATGGTGTTGAAGCAAAATGGCCCATATGGGGTAATGAATGCTGTTGCGGCTTAACCGGACTCCTTCATTTTGATTTGATGGTATCCGGACTATGCATCAAGGAAACACAGTGAGTCGTGTCCTGCGGTAGCATCAATGATTTGATCAATGCGGGGGAGGGGAACGGATCCTTAGGGCAAGCCTTATTGAGGTCTTTAAAATCGACACACAACCACCAGGATTTGTCCTTTTTTGGTACCATCACCAGGTTTGCCAGCCAGTCCGGATGTTTTATTTCTCTGATGAATCCGGCCTCAATTAGCTTGGCCAGCTCCTCCCCCATAGCTTGGCGTTTGGGCTCGGAAAAGCGCCGCAGTGCTTGTTTGATTGGTGTGTATCCCTTTAAGATATTAGGGCTATGTTCGGCCAGCTCACGTGGGATTCTAGGCATGTCAGAAGGGTGCCAGGCGAATATATCCCAGTTTTCGCGAAGGAAATCCCTTAGTGCGGCGTCGACCGTTGGGTCTAGTTGTGCTCCAATAGATGTTGTCTTCTTGGGGTCCGTTGGGTGGACCTGGAATTTGACTATTTCTTCTGCCGGTTTGAAGGAGGTGGATTTGGGTCGTTTGTCTAAGATCACATCGTCCCTATCCACCGTGGAGCGCAGTGCGGTTAATTCTTCGGCCACGAGGGCTTCAGATAATGCCTCAAGGGCCAGGGATGCGGTTTTGTTTTCGGCGCGGAGTGCTATGTCCGGATCACTGACAAGAGTGATTATGCCGTTTGGTCCGGGCATTTTGAGCTTCATATACCCATAATGAGTTATAGCTTGGAAGCGTGTAAAAGCATCCCACCCCAACAGGGCGTGGTATCCGCTACTGAAAGGAGGCACTTGGAAAGTGATTTCTTCAGACCTATAATTCTCCGGGGTGCCGAATACCACATCAAGTGTGATTTTTCCCGCACACCGCGCCTCCCGACTGGGAATGATTCCTCGGAAGGTCATGCTGCTTTGCTTGATGCGGCTCCTGTCTATTTCCATTTTGTGGAGTGTATCCTCATAGATGAGGTTTAGGCCGCTGCCACCGTCCATGAGGACCTTAGTGAGTCGAAAGCCGTCCACGATGGGACTGAGGACTAAAGCGGCTGGTGCTCGAACTATCCTGTATTTTGGTTCATCGCCAGCATTAAAGGTTATAGCCGTGTCGTCAAGGGTTTACTGTGGCGATTTGACAGACTTCGGCGAGGCCGTGAAGTGCCCTTTTTGCGCTTATTGTTTGAAGCGAATGTCTCAAAGACCGTCAATGCTCTGGGTCGTCATCTTCTGGAGGGTGTTGCTCTGGGGTGTTTTTGGTAAGGATGTCCTCGCCGCTTTTGGCTACCTGCCGGAGCATCCAGCATGCTCTAAGGCTGTGGGTTGGTATGGTATCCGGTGTTGTGTGTATTTTGCATGGGCTATCGAGCCATCCCTCCAGAATGGTTCCGCGCCACGTAATGGTTTTGTATTTCTTTGCTATTGGACTGGGCGCGTCACGGGGATGCGCCCTTTTCGCCTGGACCAGTGGTTGAGTTGGGACCGATGGCTCCCAACAAGCTGCCTGATCCCTCCAGGCGCTTTCCATTGCGCTGTACTTCTGTACGATAGTTGCCAAGTCAGCGAAGTGTAGTATGCGGCGGCGATTAATGGCGTTGAGGATTCCTTCGTTCGTGCAATTGTTGCGGAACACTGATATCGCGTCCTCGTCGCAGCAATCTTTAACCTTGTCCTTGACAAGGAGGAATCTGGCCCAGAAGTGGTGGACCGTTTCCTGAGACTGCTGTTGTATGCTCGTGAGAGCGCTTATGTCTGGGTGGGTGGGTGGAATTGGATCTGGACCCTGACCCGATCGATGACCCGGAGTCTGAAGTTTTTCCAGACTTACCAGTTCGGGCTCCGGAGTATCTTCTGGTTGCCTTTGCCCGCCATCCGATTCTATGTTCGGAAGGCCGGTCACCTCCTTTTGCGGGTGCGTATCCGGCTCTGTAGGGTCGGCGATCCGGACGTAGTCCGTCTTCGGTATAGGGGAAGAGTCACCGTCTTGTTCCTCGACTACCGCTATCTGGTGGGTGATCGGTGGAGATTTGATTTCTCTTTGGTCGGGTTTGAGCCCGATCCGATCGTAATCTGTGGCGATTCCCAGGGCCGCGATATGATCAAGGAGCTTGTTTAAAGATGAAAACTCCGCCGGATCCATCTGCTTGGAGTGTTTGGGGTCGATACGAAGAGGATTTTTTATGGCCCGAGAGGTCATCGTCGGCTTAACGGTCGAACGGGCGGTCATGGTAAAGCTGCCAAACCGGAGGGTTTGGCCTGGGGCCAGTTCTCCTCCGGTAGTAATATTGTCTTTAAGGACGAGGCGAGTCATCGATCCTTTTGTCGACGGCACAGTGGAACTCTCAACGAAAGCACCAATGTCGGTGTCAAAACCGGCGGATCTCGGGTAGGGGGTCCCGAACTGTGCATCTAAGGTCGATGGTAACAGGAGACAGGGGACACGATGTTTACCCAGGTTCGGGCCCTCTCTATGGAGGTAATACCCTACTTCCTGCTTGATTAATCTTGATGGATATGAGTATTACAAGAGTTGATCTACCACGAGATCGTAATGGCTAAACCCTAGAAGTCTAGCCTGTATGACTATGGTAATGAGTATCCTTGTTTCCGGACTAAGTCCTCCAGTTTATATAGACACCGGGAGGATCTAGGGTTACACAAGGTCAGTTACAAAGAAAGGAATCTACATATCCGGCCGCCAAGCTTGCCTTCCACGCCAAGGAGAGTCCCATCCGGACACGGGTGCAGTCTTCGGTCTTCGTATCTTCACAGCCCATCAGCCCGGCCCATGGCTAACAGGCCGGACGCCCGAGGACCCCTTAATCCAGGACTCCCTCAGTAGCCATATCCTTCATGGGAAAGATATCTTCAAAGAAAATCGCATCATTCGACTCCATGATCGTACCGACATGCATTTCAGGTACCTCAGATTTTACAACCAAGAATCTATAACCAATGCTATGAAAAGCATATCCCAGGAAAACACAATCCACAGTCTTTGGTCCAAGCTTCCGCTTCTTTGGAATTGGCACATTGACTTTCGCCAAACAACCCTATGTTCGTAGATAAGAGAGCTTTAACCTTTTCTTCTCCCATTCCTCGAATGGAGTTATCTCTTTGTTCTTTGTGGGAACTCGGTTTAGGACATGACATGCCGTCAATATCGCCTCCCCCCACCATGCCTTGGAGAGACCCGATGTGTCTAACATGGCGTTAACCAAATCAGTTAGAGTACGCTTCTTTCTTTCGGCCACCCCATTTGACTGAGGTGAATTGGGAGGCGTCCTCTCATGGATTATACCATGTTCCCCACAAAATGAATCTAATTCATTTGAGAAATACTCTCCACCACGATCGGACCTAAGCCTCTTGATCTTTCGATCAAGTTGGTTTTCCGCTTCAGCTTTATAAATCTTGAAATAGTTCAAAGCCTCATCCTTAGATTTCAGAAGATACACATGACATTATCTAGTGGAGTCATCAATTAACGTCATAAAATACTTCTTTCCACCTTTTGTCAAAACACCATTCATTTCACATAGATCTGAATGTATGAGCTCTAGTGGTGCAAGATTTCTTGTTTCCGCAGTCACATGAGACTTGCGAGGTTGCTTAGCTTGCACACACACTTGACACTTAGATCCCTTGATAGTGGTGAAACTAGGGATTAAGTTCAACTTTGGTAGTCGCGACATGCAACCAAAGTTAACATGACAAAGACGTGAATGCCACACATTTGATTCACTATTGTTGCAAACATGATTAACAACTTTATTGCAAACGTCTGATAAGGATAAACGAAATAGGCCTCCTGACTCATAGTCTTTACCAACAAAGTTCCATACTTGGATATTACAAATTTATTTGACTCAAAGACAAGCTTGTAGCCATCTCTACACAGAAGAGATCCGCTAACAAGATTTTTATTAACGGAGGGGACATAATGCATGTTCTTCAGCCGCACTATCTTCTCCGAAGTAAACTTCAAATCGACCGTGCCAACACCACGAACAGAAGCACTTGAACCGTTGCCCATCAGCACGGTGGAAGTCCCTGCTGTCTGATAAGATGAAAACATGGAAATATCACCGCATACATGCACATTAGCACCTGTGTCAATCAACCAATCAGGAGAATGACATACTGAAAGAATAGTGGGAAATATATCATACCCAGCATCCTTCATATCAGTGTCTCCAATGACAACATTAGCGGTCTTGCCGCCTTTCCCAAGATGACGCCTGTCATAGCGATTAGGGCAACTAGGAGCCCAATGATCAGGATCTCCACACACATGACAAACACCTTTCTTCTTGTCATTCTTCTTATTGAAGTTCGTGTGCTGCACAGCCTTGTTCTTCCCATCAAACTTCGCTTTACCATCAAACTTGCCCTTGTTCTTGAACTTGTGGGGCTGGAAGTTCTTCTTCTGTACCAGATTGGCACTAGATCCTCCCTCAATACCTACAGCACGTATGTCCTTTGCTCTCACCTTTTCTTCCACATCAAGAGTACCAATAAGATCCGGAACAGAAAACTCCTGCCTCTTATGCTTCAGTAAGGTAGCAAAGTTCCTCCACGAAGGAGGAAGCTTAGTGATGATACCTCCGGCAACAAACTTGTCCGGTAGCATACAACTGAAGTGCTCAAGTTCTCTAGCAAATGACTGTATCTCATGAGCTTGCTCAACCACGGAGCGCTCTTCAGTCATCCTGTAATCATAGAATTGCTCCATGATGTACAGCTCAGTGCCAGCATCCGAGACCCCAAACTTGGCATCGAGTGCGTCCCACATATCTTTTCCATTATCAATTGACGCATAAGCATCAACTATGTTCTCACCAAGAACACTCAAGAGAGCAGCCTTAAACAGAGTATCCATTTTTTGAAAAGCTTGTTCCTGTTGGGCATCATACTCCCCTTCAGGTTTGCCAAGAGTGGCGTCATAGCAACTCATGGTTTGAAACCATAAGACTGCTCTCACGCGCCACCTCTTATAGTGGATACCCTAAACATAGGAGGTCTCATGGAAGCAGCAAAATCACTTGGTGTAAATTGCCTATGATAAGGTTTTTGGATTGTTGGAAATATGAGCAATTTACCGAATAATTTTACTAACAAAAATACTAGATAAAGCATGACTAATATAGCAGAGATAAAGCAAGTCATGCAATCTGACAGAGAGAAGGTAAATAGCATCTTCATATATGAACTATAACTAAACATATCTAGAGCAGACAGTTGAGCAAGTTGCATGTATAAAGTAGAACCTAACATATGTAGGGCAAACACTAGAACAAGGAACTGTGGCAGGGCCTCTAACAGAAAGAGCAAGAACACGTACGGGACAGCAGGAGCAGAAGCACTGGACTTGGGGTCGACATCCTTGCCAGCCATGTCGTCGAGGAGGTTGTCAACGTTGGGGAAGAAGTCGTCGTTGGGGAAGTAGTTGCCGGAGTTCGGGGCGTCCGTGACGAATGTCAGTAGTCGCGCGGAGCGCTCCCCAAAAACCTTATCACTCTTCTCCTGTACAGGACTCAAAGAGGTGCGGTTTCGGAGGTCTACTGTCCCGACCTGCAGTGTATGCCGCAAGCCGGGATGGGGAAGAACGTAGCAGCAGCACAGTGCTCAGGAACATGGTGGCGAGAGGGAGATGATCTTTCTAATGTGTCTCTCTGGAGAGGAGCGACCTCTCTTATATAGGCACAGGAGAGAGAGAGAGAGGCGAATATGCTGCGATGGGAGGAAGAGGTGTACCGTTCGTATTCAATCTCCACTACAGCAAAAAGGTTTCAGCTCCCGTGTGACCGTTCGTATACCCGTCGTGCGTGGCAAAAATTTAGACATCGGCTCGGCTCATTCCCGCAACCCGCGGCGCGTCGCGTCGTGTCGTGACGAGCAGCGGAGGAGGAGCGCGCGTGGATGTCCCTCTTATTCTCATGCTCATACATGTGGGGAAAGAGCCTCCTTTATAAAGAGGTCCAACTCCCTCTAAACTAGCAATATGGACTAAACTTTAGAAGTGCCCCTTGCCTTGCACGAATGGGTTAAGTGGGCCTCTAGGATTTATTAGGAATTTCTGAAATTATTACTGGGCTAGCCCATAAATAGATAAAATTCCAGCATCTTGTTCAGAGATCATGGCATCGGGTACCCAGTAGTGAGACCATACACGATTGCATGGAGCAACGTTAACCACTGTTCAAGAATTCGTCTAATTAATCAGTTAACGGGCCAGTTAATCGCTACTCGTAGGATGGCCGAATCAAATAGCACCTATTCATCGCCTTAACTTGGCGGGCCGATTAACTTGCCTGTGAGACCGATTAATAGGTTGTCAGGCCGATTAATCGCCGCTGGCCCATTAACTTATCGGCAAACACAACCCAAATTTTTGGCCTGTAACCCCTCCCGCCCCCCTCTCACTCCTCAATAGCTATGGTTCGACCAAATCGTAACATATTTTGGTATATTACATAGTTAAGAGCATGAGTGTGGTATCTATACCTACTAATAAAGCAAGGTGCGTTTCTCCGATTTTCCCATTTGTTCACCGTCAAAAATTATTTTTCTAGCCTAGGTGGTACTAAATTTTTGTGCGTAGCAATCCAGAATTTTGTACTGGGCCCCCACACGCTGTGGCCCAGCGAAGCAAGCCCACTTATTTGCCTGCCCATGTAGCTGCTAAACGCCTATTTCTCGCCCTATGCGGTAGTTAGTCGGAGTTCGCACAGGGCGCCCATGACTAGGCCGTCCCATTTAGTTTTTCCGTCCAAATTTATTTTTATTTTTACCTTATTTCGTAGTTCAGAATTTGGAATTTTGTCAATTTTTTAAAATATTTGAATTACAATATCATCTTCCCCTTTTCAAAAATATTTGGAAAATTAATTTATTTTCTTGTTCGCTTTTTTTTCAAATTCAGAAGTATACCAAAATTATTTGTGATTCAAAAAACATGTATTTTAAAAAATATTCGAAATTTGAAATATATTCTTGTTTTAGTAAAATGTACACGGATTCGAAATAATATCGGCATTTAAAAACACATTTTGTAAAGTTGCTCTGAATGTTCAAAACATGTTTCGTTTTCAAAAGTCGGTCAGAAATTAAAAATATGTTTGGGTTTTGATAAAAGGTCCATGTCTTCAAAAAATGATGTTGTTTCAAATTTTGTTCATGTCTTTTCCAAAATGAATGGAATATTAAAAATATTGTTCGTAATTTCAAAAATGTTGTTTTTAATATTCGCTCTGGCCATTGGTTAGCAGTAGGCCTTTATTGCCGTGGCTAGCGGCACGTGGTCGGGTCTTTAAGGTCATGTGTTTGATCGTTGAACACGTTTTTGTTTTGTTTTATTACTCATGCCTCGCAAACACAGCTTATTTCGGTTCCTGCCAGTGAGCTGGCCCAGACGCGAACTGTTGTGCGTCCCACGCGCTATTTGACGCAACTAGCGTCATATATAGTAGCTTTCACGTAGCTGCCCTAAGAAAAGAAAAAAAAATATACGTATAGATTTTGTTCCGTCTATTCCACCCCAATTTTTCAGTTATCCCCCTGATGGGCCAAACAGGACCTACCACGTATTTTTTTCTGTCAGACGGACGAGCAACAAAAAATAAAGGGCACAAGAGGATTGAACTATGGACCTTCCCTATTGTGCCGACGGATAAAACCAACTCAGCTAGCTTGCAATTATGATAGGAACAGCCCCGTCTTGAAATTTTATATTAAATCACACCAGTTTTTATATGTCCCTAAGTTGTCTGGAAATAAGGAGGTTGTGTGAGAATAAGGAAGTTGTCTCTGAGAATTATGAGCAGAATGAGGGACTCCACAAATTATTGTCGGAGGTAACTTGCACGTGCCAATAAAAGACAATATATTGGTTGGCTATAATGGAAAATATTGTGGGCACGTGCTAGAATATGTTGGTTTTGCTCTAACCAATAAAATTTATGGGCACGTAAGCGCAAAAATAGTTGAAGAGAATAAACCCTGATAATGAAGGGACATTCATGCCTTGTTATGTGCTGATTATGCTAATGAAACAGAATTTATGCGGTGCAATTAGTAATCCATTCTGTTACGTCGTTGTAGGAGAAAATGGTCGAAGCAACCGTGCCTCGAAGGTCGCCGCTCAACAACCAAATGAGGACTCAACCACAACTCCGAGACGGAGGTGGATCCGGGGGAAAAAAAGTTACAGTTGGGTGGTGACCGCCACCCGACCAACCCCATCACTATCAAGATCTTGCGGGCTAAACATGACCCGTGAGAAAAGACCGCAGCTCACCGCTCTGTCGCCCACCGCCGTGGAGACCGTTTTTTATGAACACATTGATTATCTCTCCCACTGCTTGTTGCAAAAATATTATCTCCCCGTTGAAGGCACGAGCATATGTGCTAGTAATACCTAAAAAGAGCCACCTAAAAGATTAGATATATGTTGTCAGGTTCCTATTTAATCTACCGAAGATATATGTTGTCAGGTTCCTATTTAATCTACCGATTAATGGTCGGCCGATTAATCCGGCAAAGAATAAGTAACAAAATATGAATAAATAGGAATTTGTCTTGATCTTTTCCGATCGAAAATCGATATATAGAACCGAATCATAGAGAATTATAAGTAAAACAAATATATACACGAATCATATAAAATTTATAAATAAAGAATGCATATAGAAACCTGAGCCGGGCAAGTACAAAAGATAAAAATAAACAGGAATAAGAAAAAAGAAAGGAAAAATAAAAATGGCAGTCAGCTTCTCCCCACTTGTAATTGGGCTAGGGGCCGACACGACCGGGCCTAGAAGCCTGCTCCCCTCATGTAATTGGGCTGTGGGCCGACACGACCGGGCCAGCAGTGACTGTCAATTGCCCCCTCATCATCTGGGTTACAAGTTCGCGCCACCGAACTCGGCGAGGCGAAGCTTCGATATAATAAACTGGTGGTAACGCTTGTAATGTTCCGAGGTGGGACGATCCCAGCTCTCTTACAGGAGCAGACTTGTACATATACGGTATTTAGTTTTTAAACCAGTGTCTTGCATTTGCATCTTGATGGTTGCCACGTGCGTGTCTGTGAGTGCAGCTCCGTGCCTCCGTCAAAGCATTTCTACTTTGCTTGGGCGAGGGGGGTTCCCGTGCATTGCCTTGCCTGCCAGAGCATTTCCACGTACGGCATTGGGTTCAGAGTTCAGACAGTCGGTAAATGCTTTGTTCTAAGTTATCTATACACCGTGTACGATGCTAAATTGACCAACAAAAATAGTAGTTACATATTGATAGATAAGATTTTCAACAACAAAAATATCTCACGCTCTAGTTGCTTTGGTAGGAGCGAGCAAACACAAGTATCAATAAATTTTTCGGTTATTTGACATGTCTCGGGCATACAGATGTTCTATGCTTTTTTTTTCATTCTGAACTTTATATTTCTGTATTAAGCAATATTTTCACAACTAACTTCGAACACATGCCTAAGCTAGCTAGACTCACCGATGGCAAACATGCATAATTACGTATAATTAGTATATTATCACAATTATGAACAATGATTTTTTTTCCCAATTAGGGTTTCACTACCTCCCGCTGGCGCCGCTGTCGGTCCGCCTTGTCTCCGGTGGGCCTTAGGGCCATGGAGACGCGGTGGATCCTATCCCTTGCCGGTGGGAGAGCTCTGTTTTTACATGTGCCTTCGAGATTTGTTAGAGTTTGTGTCCTACTCAGAAAGGCGAGACGGTGATTTTTTTAAGAAAAGGAGGATGACCCCCGGCCTCTGCATCTGGGAGATGCATGCGGTCACTTTATTGATTATTCTCGAGGAGCTTACAAAGTATTACTACAATATGCCTGAATTCGTCATCTTGGCAACATATGCCACTACTCCTATCCATATGATGAAGGGGTGCTAGCTGGGCCAAATACCCAGACTCACCTAAGCCTATCATCAAAAGCCAGAAGCCCCAGCCGAGCCACATACCGGGTTTGGGGCATAAACTGGTCTGACGCACTCACATGTGTCGTCGCCGCCATCTTCCACAGGTCCGTCTTCAAAGCAGATATTGAGGCTTCTACCTTGTCAGACCACTCTGCCATCGACGCCACCATGACGCCAGACAACTACCTCCTCCTGCATGAGTCCATCACCGCGCATCGGGCCCCGAGTCTCCACTGCGTCACTCCGCCGAGATCCGCCGTCATCAATGTGAGGATGAAGCACCGCTTCACCAAAAAAGCCGCCCACTGGTCCCTCGATCCCGTGTACGCCTCCAAAAATGACGCCCCCAAGGCGGAAATGACACCAACGCGCCGCCATCATTTGATCTACTGATCTAGGGTTTTCCCCGGAGGTAGCGGATAGAGGTCTAGAGCTTCTCCACGGCGATGCCTTCAAGAAGGTAATGACACAAAAGAGTGCCACCAATGCCAGTCTTGCCGTCAAGCCGAGAACGAGGTTTTCACCCGGATCCTCTCGAAGAACCTCCATCAAGCATCGTGTGCACGGGTCGCCGCCGATCTGAGCCGCTGCACATCGAGCAGGCCGCACCGGCCAGATCAGATCTGTCCGGAGGGCGAGCCACGCATGGCACCGACCCAACCACCATGCCTTCCATGCCGCCACCGCCAATCCGAGGTCAGATGGTCCGTCACCGCAGACCCGGCCGCCGCCGAACGCAGCCAAGGGCGCTGCCCGAAGCAGGGCCGGTCGCCGCACCCACCACCATCACCGCCCTAGGCCGAGGCGGCCGCCGCGCCGCTGCCGGTTAAGGCAGGCCCGCCACACCACCAAGGCCAGATCGGACGTGCCACCACACGCTGCAGGGCTCCCCCATGGCGCAGGAGAGAGGGAAGGCCCCCGCCACCGCCGTCAGCCCCCGGGCTATATGCCGGCAGCGTCCTTCGGCGGCGGCGGAAGGAGGGATGGAAGGACGGGCGGCGGCTAGGGTTGCGATCCCGCCCGAGTCGCCCGAGCGGGGGCGACGCGAGGCGAGACGGTGATGGCTCACTAAAGATGAAATAAGGTTCTCCCCCTAGTCCCCGTTCCGGTGATGCGCCTAACATCGTCGGTAGGCGTGTGGAGGTGTGTCTCCGAGGGCTCTGTCCTCGGTCGATTTGCTCGGATATGTTCGTCGTTCGTCTACGTTCACGTGTATTCAGGCTGGATCCTTCCGATCCACGCTACTCTTCATCGGCGACAGTTGCTGTTCTGATGCGATGGTCCTATGGGGTCTTAGCACGACGACTTCCCGACTGTCGACTACAACAAGGTTCGCCCGGCTTCGGTGAGAGAGGGGCGATGACGGCGGCACGTCTTCCGCTCGCTTCAGTGTTTGTAGTCGTTGCTAGGTGGTCTAAGGATCCAGATGTAATTTTTATTATTTTTAGTGTTCGTTATACTCCCACTATCTTTTTTTCCCTCAAAAAAAAGATGAATAGATTGGATGTTTTTTGAAAAAAAATGAACGATGAATTTTCCTAGCCATAGTTAGCACATCACTGATACTTTCACCCGCAGAAAAAAAGCACGCTGATACTTTCCTGAGATATACTCTTTCTTTCTTTTTGGCGATTTTGGCGAAAAATATGTGTGTCTTTCTGAAGAAGAAAAGAAAAATTGTAGAACCAAAAACAAATAAACTACGTTGCCTGCAAACCCGAAAAAAAGGGGTAAATTCTGTTGCAGCCTTGAGACAAAAGTTGCTCTGGTAGATTTTTTTAGAAAGCCCTACCGATCTTATTTACCGGATCTTCGTCACTGCCATCGTAACAACAGCATATTATATCGAAATGGCATCTCCCACCCACGTAGCTCAAGGTTAGGTTTCTGAGTCCACCAGGTCGATCGAACGCAACCAGATCAAACCATGTCCGCCGCCGGCGTTGTCCGTTTATCGCGGTCGGCCACCAGCGTCGTCGCCAAAGCGGCGAGCGGGTTCCACCTGCTGCGCATCGACGGCTACTCGCAGGCCAAGACGGTCCTCCCCGGCGAGAAGATCTCCTCCACGGGCTTCACCGTCGGCAGCGAGTCCTGGCGCATGGACTACTACCCCAACGGCCGAGACGCCGCCGCGAGATCCAACCACGCCTCTGTCTACATCCAGCTCACCGACGACCGCACCCGGCGCCCCGTCCAGGCGCGGTACAAGTTCAGCCTGCTGGACCACGCCGGCAACACCGCGTACGAGCTCCCGGCCGAGACCGGCTCCTTCACCGGCATCCCCGAACCCGAAGTCGACGACCATTACTACCACCCTTTTTACTCCCCCCGCCCGCGCATGCGCGCCTTCAGGAGCCCTGCCGCTGCCGGCGACGAAGAAGGCCCGGGATGCGGCCACGAGCAGTTCATCGGGAGGGAAGAGCTGGAGCATCTGATCCGCGACGACTTCCTCGTGGTCCGGTGCGACGTCGGCCTTACGGAGATGACGTGCTCGCGTCTGGCAGCGGACGAGATCGACAACTGGGAAGATGATGATGAAGGTGGTGAGGCGGAGGAGGGGTACTTCGGAGCACCAACTTATTATCCTCCCCATCCCGGACGGGGTCGACGCCGTCGTCAGCCGGACGACACCGAGTACGTCAAGTGGTGTTTGGCCCAGCGGCCTGGTGAGCCGCGGATCCGGCAGGGACGATAGGTCGGCGGCCAATATGCATGAGCGGTGACAAGCATGAATTACAACAATAACGTTTTTAGGCCGTGATTCCTTCCTTTCTTACTCCCGTTGTTGATCTTAATAATTCTGTGGGCTATGGCCATCTGATCACGGCAGCTAGCGCAATAGTTACCCTACTATACTTTGTATATCGCGCGTGAGAATGCTCCTGATATATTCATAGATGGAAACCAACAATATATACGCCGCCATTTATGCAAAGTCTTTGTCTTCTAGGTTACCTACAGTTCAATCAGGGTCTCGTCTGTACTGGCGTGTGCAGATCAAGGATTCGTCCGCGGCCGGCAGCGGGTGGGTCTTCGTCTACCTGCAGATCCGGGCTAGCCGCGCCAACGACAACGACTACACTGTCATGGCGCGATTCAGGATCTGCTTACTCGGCCAAGACAGGCGAGAGGTGCCATCCTACGGCAGACAGTCGGGCCAGATCCGCGCCTTTGCTCCCGGGGACGAACGGGGATACCGCCGCTTCATCGAGGCTTGCGCCTTGCACGGCTACCTGGGAGACCAGGATCGATTCAGAGTCAGAGTCAGGTGCAATTAATATCCTCCTCTACGGCATTTGCGCCGAACCCGCTCTCGCCCAGCGGCCCGTCATCGTAGCACCGTCCGACCTGCACCGGCAGCTCCTTGCCCTATTGAGGAGCGGACGGAGAGGGGACGTGGCGTTCTCGGTGGGCGGCGAGCTGTTCGCGGCGCACAAGTACATGCTCGCCGCTCGGTCCCCCGTGTTCATGGCGGAGCTCTTCGGCCCAATGCAAGCGAAGAACAGTCCTGTAGTGCGGGTAGACGACATGGAGCCGAGTGTCTTCGAGGCCATGCTCGAGTTCATCTACAGCGACTCGCTGCCGGAGATCGACGTCGGCGAGACGCTGGAGATGGCCCAACACCTCCTCGTGGCGGCCGATAGGTATGATCTGCAAAGTTTGAAGTCGATCTGCAAGGACATGTTGTGTGGCAACATTGACACGCGCACGACAGCAACCGCCCTAACACTGGCCGAGCAGCATGGTTGTGGCGGGCTGAAGGACGCATGCATATTGTACCTCTCGGCACGGGCACCTGGAGGCCGTCATGGTGAGCGACGGCTTTCCACACCTGACAGAGAGCTGCCCCGCCCTCCACATGGACATCGTCGACCAGACCAAGTCCGTGTCTCACGTTCTCAAGATTATCGGCTACTCTAAAACCAAAACGCTCGGCGGCTACCACAATTGCCTCACATCCACAGTGTTCGTCATACGAGGCCGGCGCTGGTGCGTGGAGTACTACCCTGATGGCCACAATTCGGAACACACGGGCTGGATATCCATCTTTGTCGGGCTTGATCGCTCCGACGCCACTGCAGCCACCGCTCAGGGTGGACACGGTCCGGGCCGGTCCGGTCCCGGTCCGAGCCGTCGTTTGGACCGGCCGCCGGCGGGCCGGACCGGACCGGACCGAGGAGGCGAGCGGTCCTGTTTTGGGGGACCGGACCGGCATCGACGAAGCCCGAGCCAGACCGACTGGACCGAATGGACCGGCCAACAACTACCGGCGTCGATGTGTGTGAGTGCAGCGGCGAGGTGGGCTACTTGCATGACTGATGGGACGAAGTGGAGGACGTGCGCGAGCGCCTACGTGCGCGAGAAATTAGCTAACAACTGAAACTTGGGCGAAAGCAACAAACTGAATTTTCTGAACCTGTTGAAACTGAACCAACGTGGCTCTCTCTCTCCGTAACTACCAGTCCTAGTCTCTAGTGCATCATCGCACAAGCTTATCTAGATGAGTTTGTTACGGAGGTTGTTAGCGTAGTGGCCGCACCTGCATCCTCCTCTTCTCTGTTCATTTGTAACACTCGACAGATACATGAACATACGACCTGCTACTCTCCTATTGCTCCTTCTTACACTGACGAAACTGACGAAACTGAAGTGCGTGAGAAATCCCGACGAGCACAGAGGGACTCCTCGAACAGCAGCGGTGGCTTCACCTTCAGAGCGTTCGGATCATGCCCAGTTATACCTGGTCGTGCCGGCGACGCGTTTTCATACCTGGGGCAGCTGGTAGCCGGTGTACGTGCTGTCGCCATGGCAGGATTGCTGCCAGGTTTGGGGTCGACTCCATGGTCGAGAACTTCAGATCGGCGCCGGTGCACGCACGGCAGCGATGGCGAGCGGCGCCAAGAGGCTATGTCGCACTGGAAAGTGAGGAAGGGATGAGAGGGGAAGCTCGGGGACATGATGGTTCACACGGGGGCTGCCGCTGGCCACGACGACGAGGCACGGCAGCGGCGGTGACTACATTTTCTCGGTCCGACCGAGTGGCTCGGTTAAAGACCGGACCGGACCGACAGTTTCTCGGGCCGAAAATTGCAGCCCGGACTGACCAGTTTTCCTACCGGTCCTGGACCGTACGGTCCGGTCCTTAACGGGCCCCGAGCGGGCCGAAAGGCTTGCTCGTGTCGTCCACCCTGAGCCACCGCCACCAAAGCGTGGTATGGGATCAGTTTGCTCACCCTCGACGGAAGCCCGGTGGCATCGTGCAGAATCGCTAGCAAGAAACTATGCAAGTGATATACTGAAAACAATCGCCTAGCGCTCCCGCTCCTCGCCGAAGGCCGCTCCGGCCCCGGCGACCACGGCCCTCGACGGTTGCCACTCCGGCGCCGCCGCCCACCCGCGCTCGCGCATGGATTCACCCTCCCCCCGGCGGCCGCGGCCGCGAGCTCCGTTGGATGGATTCTAGCCCATCTGCCGCTGGATCCGCCAGCCCTGCTGTGCCCCGTTCCTACTGTGCTGCGCTTCGCGACGGGCCCCTTGTGTCCTCCGAGGGCGCCTCGCCGCCGTCCCCGCACCCGACCCTGAGATCCGAGGTCCACCGTGTTTCACCTGACGCCGCCCCGGCGGACGCGCGACCTTGGGAGACGGCTCGGAGCCGCAAGCGCCTGCGCCCGCGCTCTCCCCGACGCCGCCGCCCATCCGTTGCTTCTGGGCGACGCCTAAATCTGGACGTCGAACTCGAGCTTTCAGGCTCGGCCCGGGGTCGCCCAGGCTCGGCCCGAGTTTGATTCGGCCCGAGAAACAAAAAGGCCGAGCCGAGCTGCGTTATTGGGCTTGTTTCGGCCTCGGGCCGAGCCCAGCTCGGCTCGAGCCAGCCCGTGAGCTCGTCCAACTATACAGCCCAAAGTGGCCCAGCACCAGTCACTTGACCTAGCGCTCTACCTCACCCCGAGCAGCACTCATCCTCTTTCCCCCCAGCGCTAGGTTAGCCAGCCTCCGCCGGCCGCCGCCATCGCAGTTCCTTCTGTCGCCGATGACACACACGCCGCTTGTCCAGATCGCCCAAGGAGCCATGGAGAAGAAGAAAGAGAGGTCATTGACCTCCATTCTTGGGAAGGAGCCAGCGATTGGAAAAAAGAAGAAGGGCAGAAGCAAGACCTCCAGCTCCATGGACGCCGGCATCGAGCCGTCCGTTCGCTCCAAGGCCAATCCAAGCATCGTCCTTGTTGACCCGCTTGTGAGGGCAAAGCAGCAGGCGCGAGCACTGCCACCCCCGCCTCCGCCTCGGCGTCTACCTGACAACAAAGGTATCGGCGCGCGGGCGGCAGCTGTTGTTGCATCCGGCTGGACCGGCTCCGCGAACACCTCCGTCACGCCTACTTCTCCGGCTGAAGCTGACTCCTGGGTAAGCACAAAGCAGTGGCCTGCTCTTCTTTCCTCTGGATATAAATAAAGCTTGTGAGCTTGTTGTGTGATGCATAGGGATAAGCCAGAGAACAACAAAAGAAGTAGTAAATTTCCTATTGTTTCCACTTGATTTATGCCGATCTGCTATTGTCCATTATAATCAGTTGTGCTTAAGTAATTGATTGTTTCCTAAAGATTTGCATATGACTAAGTCTAACCCAATATTTTGTAGGAGGAATCAAGTTATTATTTGGCTGTTCGTTGGGCGCGTTTGAATGTATATGTTGTACAACATTGGGTGCATTTGAGTGTATATACTGTCTAAAAAGTGAGTATTTATGCCCATGTAATGCCCCTGTTTATTGAGGGCTCAATTGTTTTGTTGTAGAAACTATAGATGGATGCATATGTTTAACTTCATTCTTGCTGTCCTAATCTCAGTATACTTGCCATACAAATATTTAGTGGATTTTCCTTCAAAATATCATTGTTTGAACAGGAACATGAGCCGGAAGAGGATCGTGTCCAGGAGCAGGATGAGGAAGAGAAGGATGAGAATGTGTATGTGCCTGCTGATGAGTCCGAGTCTGAGGAAGAAGAGAACTCGTATGATCTTAGAGATGACATGTCAGAGGATGAAATGGATATTGTTCAGTCCCCTGGAGGTGAGACTGATGTGTTTGTTGTTAGTTCAGAAGAAGACAATGCAAGAACAGGAGAGAAACACAAGAAAGGGGTGAAAGTCAAGCGCAAGGTCACTACCAAGGGCAGTAGCAAGTCCAGTACTAGCAGGGAGAGTTCAGATTGTTGGACTTTTTTTGAGAAGGTGATGGTGAAATCAGAAAAGGATCCTAAGGTTGAAGAGTTGAAGGCAAAGTGCATGCATTGCCACAATTTATACATATATGTTCAAGGTTCAAGCACCACAACACTTAATAGGCATATGAAGAAGTGTAAGATCTTCAAGAACAAGGTTGCGACGAAACTTATACAATCACGGCTTGGGTACAAGCCGTCCAATGTTAGAGGTGAATCCGGTCTTCCTCTAGGTGTGCCATCCAATGGGTATGAGCACACAACTATGAAGGAGTTGATTGCAAAAATGGTGGCTGTCCATAACTACTCATTCAGGATGGTGGAACATGAGTGGTTCAATATTGTGATGAAGTACTCGAACCCGCTATATCAAGAAATTGGTAGGAAGGCAATAAGAGCTGAGTGTTTGAGGGTTTTCAATAAAGAGAAGGAAATCCTTAAGGCAGCCCTGAAGAATGTGGACCACATTAGTCTCACTACAGATATGTGGACAAGTAACCAAACCATTTCTTATATGTGTGTAGTGGCACACTATATAGATAAACATTGGAGGATGCAGACTCGTGTGCTTGCGTTCATGGAGTTGGACCCCCCTCATAGCGGAAACGTCATGGCTGTTGCGTTGTTTGAATGTGTGACTGAATGGAAGATAGAAAACAAGATAGTGTCCATCACACTAGACAATGCATCAAACAATGATTCAGCTGTTAGAGATTTGAAGGCAATGTTTTCTGTTCGAAGAGGGACAGACTTTGAAGCCAAATATTTCCATGTCCGGTGTTGTGCTCACATTGTCAACTTGGTAGTGCAGGATGGGACAGCCTGCATGAGCACTTTGGTAACGAACCTAAGGGAGACAGTGAAGTACTTCAAGAAGTCCCCTTCCCGGCTGCACAAATTTGTTGAGATTTGCAGGAGTTTAGGCCTTAAAATTGGAGCGCATTTGACCCTAGATGTTTGCACGAGGTGGAGTTCTACATACAAGATGTTGGAAACTGGCCGACCATATAGGCAAGCCTTGGTGTCTTATGCTGATTCGGATGCCAACTACAAGTGGAAGCCTACAAACAAAGAATGGGATATGTTTCAGCTTATTGAACCATTGTTGTTTGCTTTTGCTAGAGTGACTACAGCCTTTTCGGGTCAATCATATCCCACCGCCAACATATTTTACCCCCACATTGTGAGTATCAAAATTGCTTTGAGAAAAGCCATGGTTCATAAGGACAAAACCTACAATGCTATGGGACATGCTATGATGGACAAGTTCAACAAATATTGGGAAGAACCAAACAATGTCATGGTTCTTGCCACTTTCCTGGATCCAAGGTACAAAATGAAGTACGTGGATTGGTGCTTTGGGCAGATCTATGATGAGGATAAGGCTGAAACTGAGTTGTCTGCATTCAAGAAAGATTTGGACAAGTTGTATGAGAAATTTGATTCTCAAAAGAGGCAAGCTGAACCTCAATGCAAGAATACTTGCAATACAAGTACCTCAATGCCACCTGCAGATTCTGAGTTTCTCTCATTCTTATCATCCACTTCTACAAAACGATCTAAGAGTGAATTGAGAAACTATACGGATGATGCAAATGAGGGTATGGTTGCCACTTTCAATCTGCTAGAGTGGTGGAAGGTGAATGCACTTAGGTATCCTGTGTTGGCAAACATGGCAAGAAGATTCTTAACTATCCCTGCTAGCTCGGTGTCTTCTGAATCCAGTTTTAGCACCGGTGGAAGAATTCTGGATGATTATCGAAGCTCTCTAAAACCATACATGGTGGAGGCCTTGGTGTGTGGCGGAAGCTATATCAAGGGTGCGCACAAAGACTTAAATGTGTTGGTATGATTTCGATCTATGTTTTATGTCGTATGATTTCAATATGCATCATGTTATTGCCATAAACTAAAAATCTAATGGATAACTTGCACAAAACTAGGATGTGGAAGAAGATGATGAGGAGGAGGATGTGGAGAAGGTCAAATTGCCTAAAAGTGTGGCAGATTGCAACTACTAGTAAGTATGTTACCTGTAAGATTTTTTTAGTTTACTTCTGTTACTTGTAGGCTTTTCTTATTTACAATAACCATTGTTACATGTAGGATACATTGTAGGGAGAAGACCATCAAGATGCATTTGTTAAATTTGCACATGGAAGTAAATCAAGCAATGGATCTATATTGGTCGTCACCCTTGAATGATGGAGTTCTTGCATGGCTTATGTTGCCTGAACTTTAGATGTGACATATGTCAACTTCTCAACCTTGGACTATTAAGTTTATGTTGTCATTGAACTTTGAACTATGGATGTGACATATGTCATCTTATTTTGCTAAACTCATGAATGGTTTATGTTCATCTCAATTTCTTCAGTGCTGTCCAAACTTGGGTGCATTTGATGTCCAAATTTCAGTGTACTTGCTGTCCAAACCTGTGTGTATTTTTCTGTCAATAGTTTCAGACATTCAGTGTTAATGCTGTCCAAACTTGGGTGTATATGTTGTCAAAGTTTCAGGCTTTCAGTGTTGATGCTGACCAAAGTTAGCACTTGGGTGTATTTGCTTAAGAGTATTTGCTGTCAAAGTTAGCACTTAGTACATATAAATACTACTATATTAGAAAGAAAGGGAGTAGTCTGCACGCTGATGTGCAGTGCACACGAGCTGCCGAGTTGGACCGAGCCAGCACACAGCTCGGGTCGAGCCTGCTACTTAGGCTCGCCTGAGCAGTTAGCTCGGGCTGGCTCGGCGGCGAGTGCCCGAGGTGCTACAGCACTGGCCACCCTCACTCGGAGTGTCGGCGCGCCATCTGTTGCCGCCGCTGCCGCTTCCCTGGCCACGTCGCCCGGGACTGCACCGCCCCGCGCTCCTCGGCCTCCTCCGCTGAGCCACCGTCCAAGCGCCGCCGTGAGCCATCTCCGTGGCAGGGCGCCCCCCCCCCCTTCCCCGGCAGCTTCTGCGGACTCGGGTTCGAGCGTCGCCGGCCCAAGCCACCCCGTGTCTTCCGGGCGTGGGGGGCTGTCCTCGCCTGCCTCGGACTCCCCTCCTCCAAGCTCGCCCCGTTCCGACCCCGCTGCCACCTCGAGCACGACACCCGTGGTCCTCTCCGGGCACCCCGCTCTCCGCGAGCTGCGGTTCCGCGTTGAGGTCGAGATCGCCGGCATCCCTGACCAGGCATGGGACCGATCTTCCGTCGAAACCATGCTTGCGCCCTTCCTGGAGATTG
Source organism: Aegilops tauschii subsp. strangulata (assembly GCF_002575655.3). NCBI lineage: Eukaryota > Viridiplantae > Streptophyta > Magnoliopsida > Poales > Poaceae > Aegilops > Aegilops tauschii. The sequence continues at coordinate 468,730,835 of NC_053035.3, forward strand.
AGCACCTCCTCCCCTCCACCCGCGACGGCAGCGACATGTCGAGATTCCGGTTCACGGCCTGGACTGCGAACCCGGACGCCATCCCCTGACAAAGCTTCCCCTGCGGGAGACAGGATGAGGTCTCCTGCTGATGACTGCGCCAATCCCAGTCTGTCACACCGCTGCTCGCCCCCTGCCCAACCAATGGCAAGCCCGAGGGATACACCGGCACTTGCGACAAGCACGTCACCTGCCGCGGCCGACGCCAGGCCACAGGACCAGACAGAGGTGGTGCCCACCAGCCCGCTGCGGGCCCACAACACTCTTGAGCCAATCGGCGTTCGCGCACAAGATTCCCCTGCTAATCATTGCCAGGCCCTAACCATTGCCCCATGCAACGCGTCCACCCCTAGCCGCCCAGATGGAAATGATCCGACGGCTGAGCTGCGCCTGGAGCGCTTCGTTTCCTCCATCCAGCATGCCACTACGCCGATCCTCCCTCTGCCGCCGCAACACTGTTCCTCTGAACTTCAATCCGCGGCGTAGCGGGCGTATCGCCAAAGCGGACCGTGGCTTCGAATCTGAGATGAAGGCCAAGCGCGTTCTGCTTCGTCCGCTCGGCCTCCTAGACGATGACGAGCCCATATCGGATTCCATCTTGGAGAAGTATGCACGCATGTTTGACCGCCCCCTTGCCGCCGACACGATCGCCGCACTCGCTGACTACCATGGATGGCAAGTCCCTGCTGACCCTCTGGCTGACCGGGCTCCCGCTGTCGCACCAATCATCGCCGAGGCCTAATGTGCGTCCTTGCCACACGACGTGAAGATACTATGTTTCCCATGGAGTACAACCAACGTATAATCTTCTGGAACGTGCGGGGCCTCAACTGTCCCGCTAAGCGCAGCGCCGTGTGCTCTGTCATTGCCTCCGCGAACCCCTCTATTGTTTTCCTTCAAGAAACAAAACTTGCTGCCGTCTCGCCGCCTCTTGTTACCGAGACTCTTGGTGCGCCCTTCGCGGATTTCTTCTTCCTGCCGGCGGCGGAGACACGCAGGGGCATCCTGCTGGCCTGGCGCAGCGACATGGTCACTCTGTCCCACCCTACCGTCGGCGCCCACTTCATTAACGCGCTGGTTAGCCCATGTGATGGCGGCCCACATTGGTGGGTGACTGGCGTCTACGGACCCCTTTCGTCGCATCTTCGCACGCCTTCGCTCCACGGCAAAGCATCTTCAGCGGTGGAGTTCCAAGCTCGTGGGAAACATCTCACTTCAGCTCAGCGTCGTCCGTGAGCTCATCGCGCGATTCGACGCGGCCCAAGATTCCAGGCCCCTCTCTCCTGCGGAGACCTGGCTGTGGCGCAAGCTTAAGGCTTCATACCTCGGGATGGCATCTCTGGAGCGTTCCTTGGCCAGGCAGCGTGCGCGCTTCAACTTCCTCAAGGACGGTGACACCAATCCGAACTTCTTCCGCCTGCACGCGGCCCAGAGGACCCGCAAAAACTCCATCTTCCAGCTCCAGGTGAACGGCTCTCCGGTGTCCAGTCACGCGGAGATCGCGGAGGCTGCGTTTGATCACTTCACGGCTATCCTCGGCACCCCGACCGAGCGCCAGTCCTCCATTGACCTCGACGCCCTCGACCCGCGCTCGTTCGAGCTACATGACCTCGAGCTGCCCTTCTCTGAGGCCGAGATCTGGGATGCCATCAAGCAGCTGCCAAAGGGGCGTGCGCCGGGGCCTGACGGGTTCACCTCCGAATTTCTCTGCGCCTCCTGGCCGACCATCAAGGACGATTTTGTCGACGCGTTCGACAAGCTCTACCATCTTAATGGCCAGGGTTTCCAACGGCTCAACGAGGCGCTCCTCACTCTGATCCCGAAGAGGCCCGACGCCGGCACGCTCTCTGATTTTCGGCCGATCAGCCTGATCCATCTTGTGGCTAAACTCTTTGCCAAAGTGCTCTCTCTCCGCCTTGCGCCCTGCCTCGGCGCCATAATCTCCACCAGCCAGAGCGCCTTTGTGGCTGGTCGCTGCATCCACGACAATTTTTTGCTCGTTCAGCAAACTGCTTGGCAACTGCACAACCTCCGGCACCCTCGCGTCATGCTCAAGCTCGACATCGCGCGCGCTTTCGAATCTGTCTCTTGGGCTTTTCTTCTTGAGACCCTCCAGCACCTCGGCTTTGGCGACCGTTGGCGCGAATGGATTTGCATTCTCCTGAGCACCGCCAGCACCCGCGTCCTCGTCAATGGCACCCCGGGACCGCCTATCCTGCACCGCTGCAGCCTGTGGCAAGGAGATCCCGTCTCCCCTATGCTGTTCGTCATGGTGATCGACACCCTCAACAGCCTCATCTGCCGGGCCGCCAGCGACTCTGTGCTCCAGCGTCCCACTGCACGCCACATGTCTTCGAGCATATCCTTATACGCGGACGACGTGGTGATCTTCTGCCATCCTGACGCGCGCGACCTCACCGCCGTCCGCCACCTACTTCGCGTCTTCGGCGCTGCTTCTGGATTGCACACCAACCTTGCCAAATGTACTGCTACACCCATCCAATGTGCGCCCGTGGACCGCGCCGCGATCACCGCCAATTTCGCCTGCCCGATCCAGAAATTCCCTACTACATACCTGGGCTTGCCACTCTCCATCCGCAAGATCAAAACCACTGACCTGCAACCGATCGTCGACAAGCTGGAGCGGCGACTTTCGCCCTGGTGGGCCTCCTTGATGTCACGCGGTGATCGACTCGCGCTCTGCAGGCACGTCCTTTCGGCCATGCCCGTCCACATCCTCACCGCGATGGCCATCAATCCCCCGATCTTGAAACAGATCAACCGCCTCATCCGCAGTTTCCTCTGGTATGGGCGTAAAGAGGCCAGTGGTGGCCACTACCTTGTGAGTTGGCGTCGTGTCTGCCGGCCAATCTCCCTTGGCGGTCTAGGAATCCCTGATCTCCAGCGCGCAGGCATCTCCCTGCGCACTCGTTGGCTCTGGCTCAAGAGCACGGACAATTCACGCCCGTGGCAGCACCTTCATATGCCGACCTGCCCGGAGGTACAAGCCATCTTCAGAGCCTCCACCGTTTGGACGATCGGCGATGGACGCACGTGTAAATTCTGGGAAGACCACTGGCTTGACGGCCGATCCTTGGCTGAGATCGCGCCCCTTGTCTATGGCGCCGTGCCCAAGCGCAGGCGCAAGGTGCGCTCGGTGCGCGACGGGCTGCTCGATCGCGCATGGATCGCTGACATCCAGGGTGCCATGGGTGCGGCGATGGTTGTGCAGTATATCGCCCTGTGGCGCCGGCTCTGCCTTGTCAACCTATCGGACGCGCCGGACAGGCTCGCCTGGCGCTGGACTACCTCAGGCTCCTACACCGCCCGATCCTGCTACAAGGCTCTCTTCCTGGGTTCCACTACTGACCCGAATTGGCGCATCACCTGGCGCTCCTGGGCGCCGCTCCGCATCAAATTCTTCGTTTGGCTTGCGCTCCTTGGCCACTGCTGGACTGCCGATCGCCTGGCGCACCACGGCCTTCCCCACGAGCCGGTCTGCATCCTCTGTGATCAGGAACCGGAGACCATGCAGCACCTTCTGGTTGGATGCTCCCTCTCCCGCCAAATTTGGCACGAGGTGCTCTCGTGGTGCCGGTCCACCGCACCCATCCCCAACCCCGACAAGGAGTTCACCGGGTGGCTATCCTCTACTCTCTTTGACACTACGAGCTGCCTGCGCCGTGGCCTCACTTCTCTCGCCATCCTTACCGCATGGCACATCTGGCGGCACCGCAACAGCTGCCTCTTTGATGGCGTTTCACCGGCCGCTGGTCGAGCTGTGGCGATGATACGCGACGACGCCCGGCTGTGGGCTCGCGCTGGAGCCGCAGGGCTGGCCCTGCTCCTGCCCGAGTAGTCAACTAGCCCGGTTACGGCCGACACGCCCGCTTTCTCCGCATGTCACCCCCCGCCCTCTACGCGCCATCCCTGTGTACTCGTTAGTCGGCTGGATCTGCAGGTAGACGGAGACCCAACCGGCGTCGGGCGAACTCTTGCCGTCGGGGTAGATCTTCACGCACCAGTCATAGACCCCGGCGCCGAACGCGTCGGGGGTCATGTGTCCGCCAGTGCCGACACACTTGGCGCGTCCGGAGTACCCGTCGATCTCGACGACCTTCGATCCGAACCGGGGTGTCCTGCGCCACGCCACAATGTCCGAGGCGGTTTGCCATCACTAGTAGAAAAGAGGGCTTTGGTTCAGGCCGAGTTAGCCCATTAGTCCCGGTTCAGTCCAGAACCGGGACCAATGGGGGCATTGGTCCCGGTTCGTGAGGTCAGGGGCCTGCCAGGCCTCGTGGGGGCATTGGTCCCGGTTCGTCTGGCCCCTTTGGTCCCGATTGGTGGAACGAACCGGGACCAATGGGCCTCGCTCCTGGCCCACTACCATTGGTCCCGGTTGGTGGCTTGAACCGGGACCACAGGCTGCCCTTTAGTCCCGGTTCATGCCACGAACCGGGACCAATGAGGTGCCTATATATACCCCTCGCCCGCGAGCAGAGCACTCCAGTGCTCTGTTTTTCTCTGGCCGGCAAGGGGAGGGCTTTGTGGTGCTCTAGCTCACCTCCTATGCACATGAGGTGTTCGATGAAATGCCCGAGCCACACTAGTTAAGCTTTCTCCTCTCGAAGCTCGACCTCAAAGCTCCATTTTCCTCGAGATTTGTCTAGGTTTAGCGGCCCGTCACGTCCCATAGATTTTATTTATCTAGGAGGTATGTGAACCGGAAATTCCAACCGACCCTATTGTCGAGAGGTTAAATTTAGTTGAAGAAGAAAAAAATTACTTGAAGGAAAAAATAAAAAAATTGAGGAGGAGAAGATGATATTGGAGTTGCATGTTGCGGATGTCGTCGATGATCACAAGATCAAGATGGATGCAATGCGCTTGAAGATTAGAAAGATTAGAAAATATGCCATTCATACCGAGGCTTGGTATCATTATGCCGTTGGATCAATTGTTACCTTGGTTGCGATTATGATCGCATTTGTTTTCACATTGAAATGTTTTACATAGTTTCAATGTATGGTTTAATTAATTAGATGCTCTGGAGAGCTATATGTTGTTAGATGAGAGCTATGTATGTACTTTGGTTTTAATGTGATGATGAACTTCTATTAATTTGGTCACTTAATTATCTATTCATGATGTTCTGTAATGGTTTTTGACACACTTAATTATATAAAATGCACGCAGATGAACCGGCAATGGATGTACGGTGACAGACACACCTCCGAGTACATTAAGGGCGTGCATGATTTTCTCGAAGTGGCTGAGGCAAACAAGCAGAATGGTTTTATGTGTTGTCCATGCCCTACATGTGGGAATACGAAGTCTTACTCTGACCGGAAAATCCTTCACACCCACCTGCTTTACAAGGGTTTCATGCCACACTATAATGTTTGGACGAGGCACGGAGAAATAGGGGTTATGATGGAAGACGGCGAAGAAGAAGAGGACGATGACAACTATGTGCCCCCTGAATACGGTGATGCTGCAACGGGGGAAGCTGCTGAAGATCAAGAGGAACCAGACGATGTGCCCAATGATGCTGCAACGGGGGAAGCTGCTAAAGATCAAGAGGAACCAGTGCCCGATGATGATGATCTCCGCCGGGTCATTGTCGATGCAAGGACGCAATGCGAAAGTCAAAAGGAGAAGCTGAAGTTCGATCGCATGTTAGAGGATCACAAAAAAGGGTTGTACCCCAATTGCGAAGATGGCAACACAAAGCTCGGTACCGTACTGGAATTGCTGCAGTGGAAGGCAGAGAATGTTGTGCCTGACAAAGGATTTGAGAAGCTATTGAAAATATTGAAGAAGAAGCTTCCAAAGGATAACGAATTGGCCGACAGTACATACGCAGCAAAGAAGGTCGTATGCCCTCTAGGATTGGAGATGCAGAAGATAAATGCATGCCCTAATGACTGCATCCTCTACCGCGGTGCGTATAAGGATCTGAACGCATGCCCGGTATGCGGTGCCTTGCGGTATAAGATCGGACGAGATGACCCTGGTGATGTTGACGGTGAGCCCCCCAGGAAGAGGGTTCCGGCGAAGGTGATGTGGTATGCTCCTATAATACCACGGTTGAAACGTCTGTTCAGAAACGAAGAGCATGCCAAGTTGATGCGATGGCACAGTGAGGACCGTAAGAAAGACGGGAAGTTGAGAGCACCCGCTGACGGGTCGCAGTGGAGAAAAATCGAGAGAAAGTACTGGGCTGAGTTTGCAGCTGACCCAAGGAACGTATGGTTTGGTTTAAGCGCGGATGGCATTAATCCTTTCGGGGAGCAGAGCAGCAATCACAACACCTGGCCCGTGACTCTATGTATGTATAACCTTCCTCCTTGGATGTGCATGAAGCGGAAGTTCATTTTGATGCCAGTTCTCATCCAAGGCCCTAAGCAACCCGGAAACGACATTGATGTGTACCTAAGGCCATTAGTTGAAGAACTTTTACAGCTGTGGAATGAAAACGGTGTACGTACGTGGGATGAGCACAAACAGGAGGAATTTAACCTGCACGCGTTGCTGTTTGTAACCATCAACGATTGGCCCGCTCTCGGTAACCTTTCAGGACAGACAAACAAGGGATACCACGCATGCACGCACTGTTTAGATGACACTGAAAGTATATACCTGGACAAATGCAGGAAGAATGTGTACCTGGGCCATCGTCGATTTCTTCCGACCAACCATCAATGTCGAAAGAAAGGCAAGCATTTCAAAGGCGAGGCAGATCACCGGAAGAAGCCCGCCATGCGTACCGGTGATCACGTACTTGCTATGGTCAATGATTTACACGTAATCTTTGGAAAGGGTCCCGGCGGACTAGCTGTTCCGAATGACGCTGAGGGACACGCACCCATGTGGAAGAAGAAATCTATATTTTGGGACCTACCCTACTGGAAAGACCTAGAGGTCTGCTCTTCAATCGACGTGATGCACGTGACGAAGAACCTTTGCGTGAACCTGCTAGGCTTCTTGGGCGTGTATGGGAAGACAAAAGATACACCTGAGGCACGGGAGGACCTGCAACGTTTGCACGAAAAAGACGGCATGCCTCCGAAGCAGTATGAAGGTTCTGCCAGCTACGCTCTTACGAAAGAAGAGAAATAAATCTTCTTTGAATGCCTGCTCAGTATGAAGGTTCCGACTGGCTTCTCGTCGAATATAAAGGGAATAATAAATATGCCAGAGAAAAAGTTCCAGAACCTAAAGTCTCATGACGGCCACGTGATTATGACGCAACTGCTTCCGGTTGCATTGAGGGGGCTTCTACCGGAAAACGTCCGATTAGCCATTGTGAAGCTATGTGCATTCCTCAATGCAATCTCTCAGAAGGTGATCGATCCAGAAATCATACCAAGGCTAAGGAGTGATGTGGCGCAATGTCTTGTCAGTCTCGAGCTGGTGTTCCCACCATCCTTCTTCAATGTCATGACGCACGTCCTAGTTCATCTAGTCGACGAGATTGTCATTCTGGGGCCCGTATTTCTACACAATATGTTCCCCTTTGAGAGGTTCATGGGAGTCCTAAATAAATATGTCTGTAACCGCGCTAGGCCAGAAGGAAGCATCTCCATGGGCCATCAAACAGAGGATGTCATTGGGTTTTGTGTTGACTTCATTCCTGGCCTTAAGAAGATAGGTCTCCCTAAATCGCGGTATAAGGGGAGACTGACTGGAAAAGGCACGCTAGGAGCAGACTCAATAATATGCAGGGACGGGCATTCTTGGTCTCAAGCACACTACACAGTTCTACAGAACTCTACCTTGGTGACCCCGTATGTCGATGAACACAAGAACAGTCTGCGCTCCAAACACCCGGAGCAGTGTGACGACTGGATTACATGTGAACACATCAGGACTTTCAGCAGTTGGTTGGAAACACGTCTCAGAGGTGACACCACTGTTTGTGATGAGTTGTACTCGTTGTCCAGGGGACCATCTTCGACTGTATTGACTTACAAAGGATACGAGATAAATGGGAATACATTTTACACGATCGCCCAAGATCAAAAGAGCACCAACCAAAACAGCGGTGTCCGCTTTGATGCAGCAACCGAGAGCGGAAAGGACACATATTATGGTTACATAATGGACATATGGGAACTTGACTACGGACATGATTTTAAGGTCCCTTTGTTTAAGTGCAAATGGGTCAATCTGTCAGGAGGCGGGGTACGAAATGACAACAATTAATCTGAACAATCTTGGGTACACTGACGAACCGTTCGTCCTAGCCAATGATGTGGCACAGGTTATCTATGTGAATGACATGTCTACCAGACCAAGAAAAAGAAAAGATAAGGAAGCGAATACATCATACGATGAGCCAAAGCGCCACATAGTTCTTCCAGGAAAAAGGGACATTGTGGGAGTGGAGGGCAAGACAGACATGTCTGAAGATTATGAAAAGTTTCATGAAATTCCTCCCTTCAAAGTCAAGGCTGACCCAAGCATCCTGATAAACGATGAAGATTATCCATGGTTACGGCGCAATAAGCAAATGATACAAGCGAAGAAAAAGTGAAGACTTTCTCCCGCAACAATTATGATGATACCATGCCAACTTTGTAACAGACGAGTATGATACCATTGTCCGTTTTGTACACGAAGTGCACCTAGTTTTTGCCGTAACCCTCTCAACTTTCTTGCACATGCTATGTGGATGAAATGATGATACCATGCCAACTTTCAACCTTTTCAGAGTTCATTTGAAATGCTTTTCAATTTTAGGGTCTTATAGCTCAAAATAATTAGTAAATGCATGAAAAATGGTGCATGAAAAATAACAAATAAAATAAATAAGTAATTAGAAACAAAATAATATAAACTTTATTAAAATATATAAGTAGAAACAAAATAAAATAAACTTTAATAAAATTTATGAAACTAAAATTAACAAAGTATTTTCTGTTCAAAACATTATAAGAAACCTCTAGTATTATTGAAACTAAAATCATATAAAATTGATGCAACTAAAATTATTGAAGTATTTTCTGTTCAAAATCATTAAAAGCAAAAAGAATTTTCATAAAGAACTTTTTTTGATAGAAACTTTAATAGAAAAAAGAATTATCATAAAGTAAAATAAATAAGTAATTAGAAACAAAATAAAATAAAATAAATAAGTATTTTGTTGTAAGTAGAAACAAAATAAAATAAATAAAGCAAAAAAGAAAACAAAAAAACTGGGAAAAAATAAAAAATGCCACCTATTGGGCCACCACAACCTGAATACGACTAGAAACCCATCCATGGGCCAGGATTCAGGCCCGTAGAAGGCCCTGCAGGCCCACAGGCATAGCAGTGCAAGATTAGGCCCAGAGGCCTGCAGTTCAGAGGAGTTCAATGGAGATGGCGGGGTAGGGCTTATAAACAGATCCTGCCGCTCCTCGGCTAGCGGGGTGGGACTAAACATCCCACCGCACCGCGGCTTTGGCAGGCGCAGGACATTGGTCCCGGTTGGTAGCACGAACCGGGACCAATGCACACCTTTGGTCCCGGTTCGTGGCACCAACCGGAACCAATGCCCCCCTTTAGTCCCGGTTGGTGCCACCAACCAGGACCAAAGGCCGCCGCTGCTGAAAAGAGACCTTTGGTCCCGGTTGGTGGCACCAACCGGGACTAAAGGGGGGCATTGGTCCCGGTTGGTGCCACGAACCGGGACCAAAGCTCTCTGGGTATATAACCAATACTTGTGAAAATTTTCATCTTCATCTCGCAGTTGCCCCTGACGACCCCTCGACAACATCGACTCCGCCAGGCTGCCCCGACGCCGCCCGCCGCCCCCGCCGTCGCCGTCGCCCGCGCCCGTCGTCGCCGTCGCCCGCGCCCTCGCCGTCGCCGCGCGCCGTCCCTACCCCGACGCGCGCCGCCCCTGCCCCGCGCCCTCGCCGTCGCCGCGCCCTCGCCCGTCACCGTCGCCCGCGCCCGTCGTCGTCGTCGCCCGCGCCCTCGCCGTCGCCGCGCCCTCGCCCGACGTCGTCGCCGCGCGCCGCTCCTGCCCCGATGTATTTTTTAGATATATGTATTTTTTTATGTATGTTCATATATGTATGTATGTATTTTTTACATGTTTTTTGTATGTATGTATGTATGTATGTATTTTTTCAATTGTAATGATGTTTTAAAAATACATATATGCAAAAGTTAGATTTTTAGAAAAGTTTTATCTATATATGTTCTCTGAGTGTGGGTACTGTCATGAAGTTGGAGTAATTTTTGTGGTTGTAAAAGAGTTAGGAAAATTTAGAATGTGCTAAATATGTCAAAAATATTTTTTTGTTCATAGAAAGTTTTTTGTTCATATACAGAAAGTTTTTATATATGACTATGGATATATGAGCAATGATGATCCATGGATGTATGCATTGATATATATGAGAAAAGATGTTCATAGAATATTTACCAAGTATATATGTATTTTTGTTTATAGCATTTTTTTATTTATATATGTATGTGGCTATAGATGGATATATATGAGAAATGATGATCCATGGAAAAGTTTTATATATGCAAAAGTTACATTTTTAGAAAAGTTTTATATATCTAGCTAGGAAAGGAAGAAGAAGAAAAAGAAGGAGAGGAAAAACGAAAATAAGAAGAGGAAGAAAGGAGAGGAAGAGGAGAGGAAGAAGAGGAGAAATAAAAAAGAAGAGGAAAAAGAAGAAAAAGAAGAGGAGAAGAAGAAAATTTTTCTTTCTTCTTCTCCTCTATTCCTTTCTTCTTCTCCTCTATTCCTTTCTTCTTCTCCTCTTTTTTTCTTCTTTTTTTCTTCGATCTTCTCCTCTATTCCTTTCTTCTTCTCCTATTTTTATTTATTCTTTTTTTCTTCAATCTTCTCCTCTATTAATATCTTCTTCTCCTCTTTTTATTTCTTCTTCGTCTTCTTATTTTTTATCGGATATGTCGTTGTCGATATACCCCGTGTCCCGATAACTTCAACACGAGGGGGGGTTCAACCTACCCCCTCCCCGATAACATTATTTTCCCATGTATGTATGTCGTCGTTGTCGATATAACCCCCTCCCGGATAACTTCGACCGTGATAACTTATACCACGGGAGCACCCCCCGGCCCTCTCGCTCGACCAAAACTCTCGAGGACACCCAAACCCTAGAAAAAAAGATGTCGGTCTCCTACCCCCTCCCGCCACGCCCCTACCCTTGAAGCGTTGCCGAGGCCACCCCAAACCCGGAATAAGCTAGGTCTACGTTTGCACTAATATATCCACCTGCTGTCATGTTTGTGTAATAATTGCCATGTTGTAATATTTGCAGAAACAATGGAGCATGAACGAGACGAGGAAGCAGAAGAGGTGTTGGGGGACATAATCTTAGCCGGAGGTGATATCTTGTCGTATCTTAACGACAATGATGGTCTGGAAGAACAGGGTGAAGAAGCAGGCTACGGTGATCGAAGAGTGGAGGAGGAAAGACATGATTATGATGGCTCCGGTGACAAAGCTTTATCAGATTCTCTTTTCCGAAGTTGCACCTACAACTACTCATTGAAAATAATCCTATTCTTATGGGTAAATGCTCAATATCCAAGTGGGCTTACAAATTTGATCATGATCAATTGCTTTGTGGATTGTCTCATGTCTCTTGATTAGTTGGTATTTATCCCCTCAATATCGCAAGTTTCTTACCTCCAAAACAGCCCGGATCACCAGCTAAGGCCCCTAAATGACCGCTCAGTGATAAAGGAGGTGGGGGTGCAAAGACAGCCAGGAGGTTTGCCTAGAAGCAGCCACCCTTTAAAGAGTGCGTAATAGCTCAGAGATAGATATAGAGGTAGGAATTTGTCGAACGAACCACACTCCTTCGTAGACGTCAGGAGTCCATTGATGAAAAGGGGCTGGGGAAAGCTTAAACCCAAGTCCTACAGTGATGGATATAAGCGCAATTGAAATTCCTGGGGAGTTATACATTTGTGTATTGATAAGACCGTTCACAATTTCTTGAAGCTCGATCTCCCCCCCAGATGAACCATATAGCCAAGAGAAACCATGAACCAGAATAGAAGAGCTTGCCCCAAAGCTAATTATAGGTTCTTCTCTCCATCGGAACAATAGGGCCGTTATGCTTATTACTAAACTTGTTGAAGAGATGAAATAGAACCAAGGTCAATATGGAAATTCTTTCAGAGGTTTTCCCTTACTTTGTCCGTGTCAACAAACAATTCGAAATACCTCGACTTTTTCAGAACAGGTCCGAGTCAAATAGCAATGATTCGAAGCACTTCTTTTAGATCGATATGAAGATCATGAGCTGCCCCATAATGAAATCGCCAGTAGTCGCGAATATCTCCTTCTTCCCTAATCCAAGATTGGAGAAAGAACCCAATGCTGGTGCAAGAAGGAGCCCGTGGTGACGGCTCCGGTGACCGAACAGAGTCCGGCCAGGTAAATATATTAGTTAAGCCTGTGCTGACTAGCAAATTGATGCATTCATTGTTTTGGTATGTACACATATTAATTAACTCTCGTCTTTCTTCTTTTTTCTAGCCCTCCGGATCGAGCACAACTTCGGTAAAGAGACGAGGCCCGAAGAGAAAGTTGCGCTCGGATGAAAGGTTTGAGATCACAGCAATCGCGCGCGACGGCCAACCGATTGAACCCATTCGGACAAAGGAAGCATTTGCTGCTCAGTGCGGGGTTCTTGTTAGGGACAAGATCCCGATCAGCATCCACCAATGGTATAAGCCTAAGAAGGAAGACCCTGAGGTGTCTTATGTGAATGATATGCAGAAAGATGATCTTTGGACTGAGCTGTAGGCAAATTTCACCCTACCGCCAGAGGAGGATCCGGAGAAGCCAGTTAAAGAGTAATTAATCAAGTCTCATGCTCTTAAGAAGATGCCAGACCTATTCAGGAGGTGGAAGAATGAGCTGAAAACGTTTGTCGACAAAGAAGAGACACCAGAATTCATCGGCCGGTATGAGAAGATCAGAGATCACTGGCCCGCATTTGTGGCCCACAAGACATCGGAAAAGAGTAAGAAGATGTCAGCGACAAACAAGAAGAATGCTGCGAAGAAGAAGCTTCACCATCGCACGGGGTCAGGTGGCTACCTCAAAGCCCGGCCTAAGTGGGCCAAGGCTGAGAATGATCTGCTTGATAAAGGGATCGGACCAGAGACAATGAACTAGCCAGACCGTTGCCGGACTTGGTTCTTTGGGGCTGGCGGAAAATTGGACCCTGTATCAGGGAGGTGCGTTTGGACGGACGAGCTTTTGAGAATACCAGTCAAGAGGCTTCAGCACTATATCGATGCAGCGCGGCAAGGGACGTTCGTTCCAGACAGAGAGAACGACGAGCTCACAATGGCCCTCGGGAATCCTGAGCACCCTGGACGGACACGAGGCACGCTAGGATCCGTTCCGTGGAAGGCTGGTTTTCCGGACGCAGGCGGTTACAAAAGCCAGGAGAGGAGGAAAAAAGTGGAGCAGACCCAAATTTAGAAGCTGCACGAAAGGGTTCAAGCGCTAGAGGAACGAGACGCCAATCGATATGCCGAAACTACCCCGCCATCTCAGCGGAGAAGCAGCGTGGCTTCCACCGAGCTGCTTCAGCCGGAGCATGTCTTGACGGCTCCTGCTAGCTACCCCGTGGATGCTATCACGGAGTCTCAACATTGCCACCTTATGACACAATGGCAGAACTTCAAAGTCAAGGCGGCTGTTGGCTCTGTTTTACCTCCTGAACCCGGCGCAACCTACCACTGCCGGCCGATTCCAGAAGGATATGCTAGGGTGATGGTGGATGAAATAACGGAGGGATTTGAGGACCTCCGGCTTGACCACCCTACCGGTGAAGGGGAGACTCGGCTGGGTTCTGCTCTGAAGACTCCATGCCTATGGCGGAAGGAGCTCATCAACCTTCCGAACTGGACGCCTCCGGCGAGTAAGGGCACTCCGCCTCCTCCTCCGGCGAGTGATCAGGACACTCAGCCTCCTTCTCCGGCGCGTGGCGGCACTCCGCCTGCGCCGGCGCGCCAGAGCAGCCAGCCTCCTCCTTCTCCGCCTCGTCAGCAAGGGCGGAAGAGACCCGCCGCTGCTCCGGCTGCTCCGGCGCGTCGTAGTCCTTCTCCTCCGCCTCGTTAGCAAGGAAAGAAGACAGCCGCAGCCGCTCCGTCTGCTCTGCCGGCGTCTAGCAGTACAGCCAGAGGCGGGAGGCAATACAGATTCGGTCCTTCTCTGAAGACTCCAGAGAAGTTACCATACGAGAGGACCGAGGAGGAAACCAGAAAGATCGTGCGAGCCAAAGTGACAAACTTCTTTGAAGGGGTGAAAGCAAATAAACATCCACCTCCGGAGGAGAAGGTAGATCCGGTGAAAGCGAAGCGCACTCTGGCTGCCCTAACAAAACCATCAAAGTCTCCGCCGAAAGGCAACTATGAGCGCATTATTGCAAAGACATTTGCCGAAGCGGAGCGGTCGGGAAGTACTGTCAGTGATCACAGGTTAAAAGAACGACGAGCTGGGAAAAAAATTGCCCAGCTCGGCGAACAAGCGAACCAATCATGCCCCCCGCTCAAGGTGTCTAGCGACATCGTCACTAATGATCCGAGGATGGTGCTCGGTTATAGCAATCTTGGAGATTACCTGCCCGACGATGTACATTATAATATCTTGGAGGTGGACGAACACAAATACCATTACGGGAAGCCTCTCGTCAAAGATGAAAGATCTCTAACAACGATGATGCGAAGATTACATGATTGGTACATGAAAACCTGCAGAGAGTCTGGGGGAGGAATACTTTGACGCTGAGAGTTAAACCGGAGCATGACCTCGTTGGAATTGAACTGTTGAATGTTACATTTGAGGAGTTCTTCCAGTTTTTCAATCAAAAGGCCCTCGATAAATCAACGATCACTTGCTACTGTCTGTAAGTAGTACTACTTCTGTCATTAAGTCTCTCTATATAGGCCAGCTCTTTCATTGCATGTATTTATAATTATCCTCACTATATTATGCAGATTGAAGATTGCCGAATTGAAGAAAAGACAAATCGATGATATTGGGTTCATTAACACAAATCTCATAGATGCAACTGAGGTTAAATATCATGCCGAAAATACCGAGGCCAACTTGCTACGATCGTTGGTAATAAATGAAAACAAAGATATAATACTCTTTCCTTACAACTTCAAGTGAGTGTTACTGTCTTGTGCATATTCGGTTTCCCTTATTAGTCCAGGTTATAGTAATGTAATTGATGACTTATGCATGCGTGCGCAGCTTCCACTATATTCTCCTAGAGATTAAGCTTGAGCAGGGAGTAGTAACCGTCTTAGACTCGAGACGAAAAGATCCCCAAGACTATGCGGACATGACTCAAATGCTCGAGAAGTAAGTTAAATCGATCATTATCCACCATATCAGCAACTTTGTTCATTTCCTGATATCAAGTAATTGTTTTCTTTGTCTGGCAGGGTTTGGAGAAAATTCACCAAAAAAGCTCCGGGACTGCCGAAGAAGCTGCAATTTAAACACCCGAAAGTAAGTACTATAGTAGCATGTTCCGCGCATCTCCTAGTGATTCAAGCGCTAGTTTCATCAATACCATTTAGCATGATTGCTTATCAGTTTGATTGACCTCTATTTCTTGTAAAGTGGTTGTGGCAGGAACCCGGGAATAATTACTGTGGATACTACGTTTGCGAGTCCATCCGCTACACGACCTGTGAGCGGGGCTACTCTGACGAACAATATGAAGTGCGTAAGCAATAATTTTCACAATTTTATTTTATTATCATCATTTGTGTTGAGTTTTATTTATTCATATATATATGTATTGACCGCCTTCTTCAAATTAGATGTTTCGGAAGCGGGATGAACTCCTAGCACCAGATCGTATGCGAGCAATTCAAGAGGAATTGGCGGCATTCTTCCTTGACCACGTGATCGTAGAAAACGGAGAATACTATGTGGACCTTGTGTTCTTACAATTTAATTAGGAGATTATATTGTAAGAGATAATTATTGTATATATGTAGCCGGTAGTGTCGGATAGATATACGAGAACTTGTTGTTCGACCAATCTCTCGGAGAAGGAGAGGTGGTCGATATCACTTCTCTCTGTATGCATATGTTCATGACGATCTTCTGTTTCCTTCATTTGATTACTAGCTAGCGTGTCTAGTCCTCTCCATACGTATATAGTACGTAGCGTCGACCAAGCACGGAGATAAGAGAGAACACTGCTCTCTATTAATTAGCTAGCTAACACAACATATGAAACACCTAAATTAACCCCCCAAACCCCCAACCCCCCCCCTCCCTTTCAAAAACAAAAACAAAAACCCCAGCCCCTGAAATGCTGACGCGTGGATGCCTATTGGTCCCGGTTAGTGCCACCAACCGGGACCAAAGGCCCTCCTGCCTGGGCTCGCCGCACCGGCCACGTGAAGGCCCATCTGTCCCGGTTCGTGTAAGAATCGGGACTAAAGGGTTAGGGCATTAGTAACGACCCTTTAGTCCCGGCTTAAAAACCGGGACAAAAGGTCCTTACCAACCGGGACAATAGGCCCTAATGAGCCAAAAAAAGAAAAGGATAAGCAATACACGGGAGAAGATATTTGGTATGTATGTGGGGTTTTGCTTTTGCAGAAGTATGCGCCAAGAAAAATAATGAAGGGATAAGCAGCGAAGGTAGATGGATTAGTTGCAGTCCATATCCCGTCCAAGAAAATCGGCAACAGCCGAACGGCCGTGGCCTTGCTGCGCGTCGCCATCCATCCAGCCACCCTGCTTCCTATATATACAGATACAGAGCGCTACCGGCAGAAGGGGTCACACACGGGGAGAGGACGACGGCCAGAGAGGAAGGCATCTAGAGACACGCAGGAGGAGACGCGCCCGTGCGGCTGCGTCGATGGAGTTGGCATCTTGCCGGAGGAGACGTACATAAAAGATGCTGCTGCGGCGGCGCCGGGGCCGATCAGACGACGAGAAGCGGCAGCGCCCGGCAGGAGGACGACTCGGAAGCTGCCCGATCTTGGCCGGCGCGACGCCCTCATCACCCTCTTTCTTTTCTTCGTCGTTGTTTTACCAGGGCTCACGGCACGGCCAGAGGTGGGAGAGCCAGCCCACGAACACATCTCACGCACCAAAGCAAAGCAAGAGGCAGCCGGCGAAACCACGTGGAAGAACACGCCCCCGTGGCGGCGGCGTCAACGACGAGACGCGCCCATCAAGCAATGATCTTTATGTTATCATCTATTTTGCAGGATGGCTAAGGACGCTAGGGGAGGGAGAAGCCAACACCAGAACCTCACACACGCAATGCAGAAACACCTGAAGAGCTCGGCGGTGACGGCAAGACGCGAGGGCACTGGCAACTCACACGTGGCCTGATCGAAGGACGCGAAGGTCGGTGCGAGACGCTCGCGGTAGCGCCATACCGGAGGCGTCGCCGACCGTGACAGAGAAGGAAGGAAAGAGATCACGCGGGGGGCAATACTCGTAGCTCTCGTGGGCAGGAGAAGCGAACCCTCGCAGGAGAGAGAGGCGCAAACACACATAGGAGGAGCCCACGAAGCGGGGATGTGTCCCTGATGGCAGCGTCTCGTAGATCGGAGGACGCGCCCATGGCAGCAGCGCGTGCGTCAAGAGGGACGCAGCGACGACTACGGCAAGGACGTCACAATAATCTTTTTTTTCCTATGCGTTGTCAGCTATTTTGCAGAAATCCAGGCAACAAAGGAACCGGGGAGAGAGACACCGCAAGGCCGCCGCCATTCACCAACACACAGATCCATCCATCAGGAGATCCATCCATTCACCAACTAGGGATGGCAGTTTTGCCCATGGGTATGGGTACCCGTGGGTACCCTACCCAAAAACAACGGGCATAGGTAAGACTTGGAGAGATTTTGTACCCACGGGTAATGGGTATCCATACCCGTAAAATATATGGGTAGGGCATGGGTATAAAATTATGCCCATGGGTAACCCAATGGATACCCATAAAACATTAATAAATGAAAATAACTCATGTCATGTGAGGTAACGTCAAAATCTAATTGCCCATCCTAAACCTCATATTCCTTCAACCGACCATAGCTCATAGGCCCATTATCACCTGCTTGGCACTCATCCTAAGTCCTATGTGACTCCTTGAAAAAGACGAAATCTTGACCCTTCGCTACCGAACTGTTGTCCAACTCTCGACCTAGCAATCCCCCATTCCCACCACCGCCTTCCACTACATTGGGATTCCACCAACGGCTGATTATACTCCTCCAAGAGGCCACCCATCAGAGGAGGCCATGTTAGTGCTATACTGCTCACCCATTGTCACTTGAATTTATAACTCATTTCTCCACCTTTAAAAAAATTTAAATGTTATATATTGTACCCACTGGATACCCATTAGTTATAGGATACCCGATGGGTATGGGCATGGGTGCCAATTTATGCCCACGGGTATTGAAGTGGGTGGGTATGTAAATTTTCCATGGGTATGGGTTTGGGTAGAAGGAGCTTGTAACCGCCCATACCCTACCCATTGCCATCCCTATCACCAACGCACACATTCATCCATCAGGAGATCCATCCATATTAACCAACGCACACATCCATCCATCACGTAGCACACATCCATCCATCATCCATCTACGCGCCCAGTACTCACGCCCGCACACCTCCAGTATCCAGTCATCGCATCTCATCCATCATCTATCCACGCACATTCAGGTACAGTGCAGGCAGCCGCGAGACGACGCACGCACGCAGATCGCATCAGGGGAACCACGGTTCACGCAAGCACACAAGGCCGGTGGCGACGCACAGACCGTCCACAACGACTACATGAAGATGAAGCTGATGTTTCCAGAGGGTCACGATGCACAGGTCACAACGAACAGGACACCGATGCACAGGTCCATGGCGTTCCAATCGCGGTGCACAGGTTTGGTGTCATGCTTATCGGATGAGACGGCGGGACGGAGCCGGAGCTCGGTGATGACGCGGCCCGGGACTTGCTTCCCCCTTCATGGCGTACAGATCTTTGGTCGAACCAAAGTTTGCAGCGACACAGTACAAGACCGGTCCCTCCTTCGAGAGGTGCACCTACCGTGGCGAACAGATCCTTGGCGTATAGGTCCACGGCGTCGCCGGCGTACAGGTCACCCTTTGGCGTAGCACCAGCCCAAGGCGACGCGGCCTCTACAACGCTACCTTTTCACGGCATCGTGAGGCGGCCCCCTTTGTCTTGGCGGACCGCCGAATACTCGGCGTCTAGCCGAGACGAGGTGCCAACCACCCCGGTCACGCCCATGTGAGCGCGCGTTAGTTTTTACACTGACGCCGGTCTCCCCAAACCATTACTCCCGCAAGGTGTAGCCCCTCGCACACCCTGATGAAGTAACCGGTCGTCGAGAAGTCTAAGCCGAGCGCGACCCATGCTACCCCAACACCAACTACTCTAACGCCGGCAAGACCGACGAGGCACGACGGCGAGGGCGGGCGCGGCCACCGCTAAGGCCACGCTACATACGGCGCGTGTACCGACGAGGACACGGGCTCTGCCGCCGCCCATACACACCACCATCATCATGCATGGAGAACGCAAAGCGAAGACGACGAAGACGACCAGACGGCTTAATCGAAGGTATCCCGCGGAGCAACCCGCGGGAGTAATTAACCGGGAGCCTTCCGAGGCCCCGGGAACCAGGAGACCGCAATCGCCACAGTCAGGCCGGCCGCGCTAGTAGACCACGGAACGCACTTTTTGTTTGTGGGATCTTGTAATTTTGTTTCTCCAATGAGATTAATGAAATACTCGTTTCCCGTACCCTTTTCTTTGTGTACTACGGTACACTGGCACGCCCGCAAATTTTCTTTTCTTCTTTCCCCGGCGCAAAAGAGAAATATGCTCTCCTTCCCTTCTCGCGGAGTCCCTAGATATTTTTCTCGTGTCAAACAACCTCACCGACCGCCATGGGTGGCATCTCCAGCCCCCTGCTAGGGCGAGGCGCTGGCCGTGGAGGTGGATGAGCAGGCGCTCCACCATCCTGCCGCCGCAAGCTAATTCACCTCTGCCACGCGGGGAGAGATCGCCCGGCGCTGTGACCTGTGATGTACCTGTACGTGATCGTTATCCAGCCAGAACACAACAGAGGCAGATGCAGAGACAAATACGACCTCGCCGCCGTTGCCAAAGAGAAGGCTCTGGTACATGCTCCAACTTCCTCTTCCTCCTTCCTCCTACTTGAGATTGTTCAGTAAGAAATCAGTTCATTGACGACAAGCTAGGCTACATGTTATCTGCAAACAACCATGTTTCGTTTTGTAGCAGAGAACTAGAAGGAGATTCTCCGGACATTCAGCCCTCGGCAGGTGCCTTACGCCTTCAAGGCTTAAGAAGATACCACCTCAAGTGGTATATGGGTTCCTATTCTTCTAAATTAAAGTTAATACGGCCACCCACAAAACATAAAAAAAATTGTACGAGATCATGTGTAGTTAATGTTCTGGTGAATCTATCTTATGCCAGAGTATGTATATGTCTGAATTTTGTTTGCAGTTTGTTGATGATGATGACAAGGTGTACCTGGACACGAGGTACTACTTTGAGATTAGGAAGGACTGGGGAGGAGCAGCCTAATTAACAAGATTCAAAAGTACTTAAGGGGCTGCAGTGTCGGGATATTTATAGCTGCTAGCTGTGGTTGGCTGTAAGGATAGTCCTGGTAAGCAATGATCTGATGACCTTGAGTAAGGTGGATATGTGAACCTTATTCTTTTACCTTTCATATTACTATTTGTTTCGATTTGAGCGGTAATACCAATATATTTGGGCTAAAATTAACTCACTCGATCTCATGTTGTTTGTGCAGATCTTTGTTTTGTCACGCCGACAAGGTATCTGAAGAAAATTAGACCATGCTGCAAGCGAGGTGAACCAATATAATCTTTATGGTTTAGTCAAAAGACAATCCCATCCCCTCAAGAGGTGAACAACTTTTGAACCATACATGTTACTATTCATAATTAATTAGAGATGTCCTTCTTTCTCATTGTTAGGTGTTTTATATGTAGGAAGTTATAGGATATGTTGTAGCCTTCAAAGTGGAGCTTTATGCAATGTATGCCAAGTGAGCCTCTTTTCAGACTCCATGCTTGAGTCCTAAGATTATTTTGTTCTCCAAACTTTTGGACATAAGTATGCACAAAATAATATAAAAATAATTGGCATACAAGCCAAATGGTACTTCAAGACATCACGAATTCAGTCCTATTATGTTCTGCATTCTCGATTATACCTGCATATTACGCCACATTTATTGTCAATGTCATCGTACTCATTTCACATGTTATAATCCTTATTGAATGCCATGTTCAATCCACAAATAATTATCATATTTGTTTACTTTTAGAAGAAATCTTTTTTATTTTTACATGTTGTTGATTGGTCATAACATGCCACGGTAAGGATTGTAGAATGTCGATCAAGATTATACAAAACCAGAAAGGTGGGAAGCATCCAAGGAGCAATCTAATACACCTTCAAGTAATCAGTTGGCGAGGGGCTTTATGTTTATGTAGGTGCGTGTTTCTCACACAACATCTATCATAATTATCTTATAAATTGGTATTGTTTTAATATTTATTTTGTTGGCTTGAATTCCCGCAGCAACGCACGGGGTATCATCTAGTTTGGGGAGAAGACCGGACAGTCAGGAGCTGGCTCCTTCACTTTTAGTCCTTTTCTTTTTGACATCTCGTTTTTACTTTTGGCCCTGGTACCAAAATGGACAAAAATAACCCAAAGGCGAAACAAATTCAAATAATAAACTCTCGGCCAAAGTATTTCACAGAAATAACTCTTTCGGGTAGCTCCCAATGTGTAGGCGCTTTGCACTGTGTCGTAGCGCCGTATGCGCAACATTCCTTACCAACGTGGTGTTGTGGGGCCAGGTCATGCCCCACCCCGCGCTTATGTAGTGCCGTTCATGTAGGCGCTATACTATGGAGCGTAGAGCATAGCACCTAAGACGGCGCTATGTTCCTGTAATGGTTAGGCCACGACGGTCGGCCCACATCTCAACCCAGTCCTCATTTTTCCCACGTGCACGAACAGAGAGGGAAGACTGACAGCTAGGATTCATCTCTCAAATCTTCTCCTAAATTGGACAAATCTGAAGGAGTTGGCTGGAGATTTGTTCCTCAAAACACCCCCTAAGGTATTCTCCCCCCATGCCCTCCTTTTCATCCGAGAATTCCATCATATTTGTCCTCTTTGTGTAAGTTTCGGTGAAACCCTTAATCCTATTGGATTTTGAAATTGCTATGGAACAATGGCATGATTGTTAGATCTGTAGCATTAGCATTGGTATAGCATTCATTGGGGAAAAAATTAGGAGGTTAATTTTGCTTAGAACCGAATGTACTGTGGTAGTTGGTTTTGTTCAAATTAGAAACATGTGTAGAATTATGTGTGTTTGTTTTAATATTTGTTCATATTAGGAACATATGTGTAGAAACCATGTTTTAAATGTGTTTTACATGCTCACACAGTGCAATTTCTTATGTGATTTGTATGAGATGCTCACATGCTCACATAGTGCAATGTCTTATCGTTTCAAAAATGTAAGATGGTGTGGCTTCTTGATGATTACTATGATGTTGAACACCGGGCATACTTGATGGCGGAGAAGAATATGGTAATGAAAATACTCTTGGACTTGTATGTTTTCAATTTCGTATTGTTTCAAATGTGTAGGATATGTCGTAATACAGTGCAGAAGCTTGGACAGCGTACATCGAGACTCTAGGACTCCTCCCCGTTCATCCAGCTTGTGAGCTGGTCGACGCCAAACCTGAACGCCGCGGCAATCACCGCACTTATGAACCGGTGGACGCCGGAGACGCACACTTTCCACCTCCGGACCGGGGAGATGACCGTGACACTTCAGGATGCATGTTTCGATGATCCTTGGACTTCCTATCGAGGGGAAGCCTATGTGTATGAGCACAGATTTTGATGGGTGGCGCAAGCAGATGGAGGCCCTTATTGGTATGGCTTCTATGGAGGGTGAAATCACGAGTAAAGAGAGAGTCCCAGCCGGCGCTACTTATATATGTGGATCGTACAGAACTTTACGCACTACCCTGTCCCAGATACTAATGATGTGATCGGGACGTATGCTCGTGTATACCTATGGTATGTTATCTCTAGGACTCTGTTTGCTGACGGCAGTGGCAGGACCGCTCAATGAATGTGGCTCAAGGTGTTGACTGTCTTGGACAACAAATTTAGCTGGGGTTCAGGGGCACTAACCTACTTGTACCGGCAGGTAATCATTTGTTCTTTTTAAGTTTATTTGTACATTACCATTGCAAAACATGTCTTTTTTTTGCAAAAAGGATCAGATCTATTATGAAGATTCACTAAAAATATAATGTACCTCAAACATAATAAAAATTACATCGAGGTCCATGGACCACCGAACGACCATAGTCGCAGCCAAAACGCGTCGTTGTCGCCGCTCCCGTACCGGAGTCGGCCTGCCCTTGTCGATGACAACCGAGAAGACTTCGTGCATGTGCCCCTAAGGACCAACGCCCCGGAGCCGTAGTCATCGTCATTGAATCCTTAAATCGATCTGAAGAACCTGACATCAAATATCGCCATTGCGTACGCACGGCGAGATACCCTAACCTCGCCGCCCCAAGGAGCTGGCAGGAATCTACACTGGAGCTCCATCTAATCCGTCCTAGCGGATGAACTTGAGGAGAGGAGAATCGGAGTCCAGAAGACTAAAACCCTATCTATCTACTAGCGGAGGCCGAGACACTGGGATTCTCCTCCTCGCCACCGGCCGCCGGAGCGGCAGCCAGAGACCATTGCAAACATGTCCTTAACTGAACCTTTTTGCCTTTATGTGCATTTGAACGATGCTTGTCGTAGGCCCTTAGCCACCGCTGGAATTGGTGGTCCTATGCTCCTATTTTCGGGTCAGTTGGACGCGCGGAAGAGGTATCGTACAAGGCTTGGAACGATCATAACATCCCTTTAGGGCTCCTCACTTGGGTTTACGAGTGAGACGTGATATCGGAGATGACGAATAATGTCGATGGATCGATAACGAATGCATGTGTACAATCCATGGATCGCATTTTTTTTTTTTGGTTTTTTTTTGTGTGTGGCAGAGGCAGACTGCAGGCAGCGAGGCTGGCGCGCTGCGTCCATCGACCTCGAGAGGTTTGCATTGCGTTGCGTGGTCCACACATCAATCGAGTGCTAGCTTGCTTGCTTGCTGCACTGTCAGCCAAGCCAGCGTTGGACTGACTGACTATTGCATTGCATTTCAAGCATCCATCTCCTATCCTCTCCACTCCACCCCACCATTTAATCGACGATTGCGAGCGAGCCAAGGATTCACTCCTTACCTGCTGGCGCTTCATGAACCTAAATTTGCAGAATTTATATTTTTCATTTCCCAGGGTAAGTTCATCACAGGAAAAGAAGCATCATTCTGCAAAACCTAGGACAATTCAGACTGGGACAGAAGATAATAGGTTGGTCTACCTACTGAACGAAACCGAGCATATCTTTTGCTGCCCACGAGACTTGTGGGCATCGGAACTCTGAACTGAATCAAACCGAGCATATCTTCCCTGATGCCGATGGTGACGAACCGCGCGCCCAAGGTCTGATGGAATTCACCTGCGGCAGTCGCATGTCCGGCCGCGGACGAAGAAGTAAAAAAGATGTCACCGTGCACGCAGTCACCGGTTTAGCTGAAGCTATGCGATCCAGGTTTCAAACTTGGCAACAGAAGTGCCAGTGTCCATGTAATAATACTGTCAGTCAGTGTCTTACTGGTTGTTTGCCTCTACTTTCTTTCGGACTGTTGCTTTGGTGTATTGTATAATAATCTGACTAATCTTTGTATGAATATATCGGCCTATGCGCACTGTTGTGTAATTTATGTTTTTTTCTTTCATATTTGTTGCCCCTTCATTCCTTGCAGCAGCAATGCCTCAAATTTTCCTCTAAAAGAATCAAACAGCAACCTACATGCATTCAGAGCCAGCCCCACGTGATAGAACAAAACACAAATATTTTACCACATCACGGGTTCAGCAACAAGATAATCAACCAAACCTGCTAGTGCAGTAGTATATCTATGGTTGCATTTGCATGCATACTGAGCTTACCATATATAGTCACAACTGGGTTTAGTTGATGCAAATAAAGGCATCTCATTCAGGTGATACACGCAATCAAGAATCTACTAGTTGGTCCGAGCCACGTACTCATGATGTCCTAGTTAACAAGTACAGCGAAAGTTTAGTTCCTTCTTACGTGCAGACACCACGTCCCAGGCGACATACATACATAAGATTTGTGGGCGCCAAAACTCTGAACTGAAGAATCAGGGAAGGCATCAACAAAGCTAAACTGTGGCTTCGGATACTTGCTCCCATTCCTCACGGGCTTGTAATCATCTGGACTTTCTTTTTCTTTTTTTTGGGGGGGGGGGGGGGGGGGGGGGGGGGGGGGGGGGGGGGTGGGATTGTCGACAGGGTCTTTCAACGCAACAATAAAGGCAGACCCACGGGTTATCTCGTAGTCAGCAAAGGTGCGGTCGTCCTCCAGCTGCGTCCCAGCACGGATGAGGCACTGCTCATCTGGGATGAGGCAACTCCGATTTCACCGGCTATCTTCTCCTTTAGACTGTATATGGTGGTGTCTGAAAAGTGACCATCAATCAAAAAACTCAGCTTCTTGCCAGTCAGTGTCCTGACAAAGATCTGACGCAGGGAACCTAGGAGTCTCACAGAAACATAAAGGATAGACCCATGCTGTATGTGGCAGTCAGCAAAGGTGCAGTCGTCCTTCGGCTGCTTCCCACCATAGACGAGGAGCTGCACATCTGGGGAAAATCCGATTTCATCGGCTATCTTCTCCTTTAGACTGTATATGATAGTGTCTGAAAAGTGATCATCAATCAAAAACCGCATTGTTTTTCCAGTAAGACTCCTCACAAAGATCAGATTTGGATATCGGGCTTCAAATTGGCCCCCCTCCTGGATGTGCAGCTCCTTCAGGGCACAGCTGTCCGCCAGCGGCTTATTGTCGTACTCTATTATGGCATCGTCTATAAACAAGACCTTCGCCTTCAACTTAGCCTTCACATTGTAAATCAAATCTGATTCCACGACCTCAAGAGCGTGACACCTGCTCATGCCATTGTGTACCCTGACAGTAATCTTCATCTGTTGAACCAAAGCACAAAACTAACACTAAAATCGTAGACAAAAAGATCTCATACAACAGCAACAACTCTGACAGACACCATATTATGAATCTAAATGTTAGCCGCAACCAATCAACAGGTTCCACGGTGATACCAGTTAGTGTTCAGAAAATCAAGTATACTACGCAATGTTGATAGAGATTGTGATATAGGCACATTGCTCGAGAATCCTACAGATTAGTCCTTTTTCATTTTAGATATATGAATCAAACATGAAAAGGTTTGACATTCTTCATTTAACCAGTCCTAAGATCTGACATATCATCCTATGAGATCAGTCCCATATGAAGACAAGTGGTACAACTATATAAAAGAGAACCAAGGGGGGGTGGGAGGTTCAATAAGGTTGAACTGACAACCCCTCTAAATTAATCCACACACTGTACATACAAAACTAAAAGGCTACAGTATCTAACAAATACATTCAAGATCGCCAAAGCCCGGCAGCTGCCCAGGTTCTGCCCATGAACCTTCGTTAGCTTATAACAAGAATACCGAGATTTAATCAGTAGTTTTTCTAGGCAAATAGCCATCAGTTACTTTCCTTTGTACTTTGCGCAGCCTCCATGCATGGGCTAGGTCCGCCAATGATAGGGTGACTCTACTAGAGACTGAGACCAACAGGTGTGTAGTGATCTAGAATATCATCCCTTAAATTCATCTTCAGCCAGCAAAGTGTCAACAATTTGTAAATTAGATGAGTTACTGGCCAGAAACAAGTATGCGACAATGTTATGTGCTGAACGGGAGCAGGAAGATTTTCAGGTGTAATAATCATAGAAGGCTGATCAGGACCAGAATTCTCGCATACAGGGTTATTCATCAGTAAGTATGTAGGCCATGTTGGATTCACTTGGATGACAGAAGGAGAAAGAAACGGATAAGGAACATGAATACTTAGGTCTACTCAGTTTCTAGAAAAAATGGCACTGCAGAATCGATTAGCAGCAAACTAACCAACTTTATTATTAGTTTGTGCTTTCACACAAGACTTGTGTGTGAGCCTATCAAGAATTATGATGCTTGTACCTTCTGAGTAAAAAGGTTATACAACAGCGCACAGGGAAGTACGATTCTGGACCAATAAAGGATATTAGACTATTTGCCTATGCGTGTCAATAAAAAACTATGATCACACATCAAGAGGAGGTCAATTAAATTGTTAGTGAATTTTGATCAGAACTGCATTTAATTATGGTTACAATTAAATTGTAGACAGTACCTTTTTTTTCTGGATTAGCAGCTTCTGCTTGCAATCTACAGTTTCCATCGTCCTTATTTCGTAATTCTACTTGCAGCACATCTACATTCTGCTGAAGCTTTTGTACTGACTCCACTTCTTTTATGTTAAGGATCCCCGCTTCTGCTTGCAATCTGCCAATCTTGTTATCCTTATTTAGGACTGCCACTTGCAGTTCCTCTACATTCTGCTGAAGCTTTTGTGCTGCCTCCACTTGTTTTATCTTAAGGTGCCCCACTTCTGCTCGCAATGTGCCAATCTCATCATCTTTATTTCGGACAGCCACTTGCAGCTCCTCTACAGTCTGTTGAAGCTTTTGTGCTGCTTCGTTAGCTTGTGCTGCCTCCACTTCCTTTATCTTAAGGAGCCCTGCGTTGTCCTTGTCCATTCTCAGCAGTTTGTTCAAAAGAAAATCCTCCACTGCAAGTGCTGCAGAAATTTCCTTATCCTTGTTTGAGCTAAGGGTTTCATAAGCTTGCTTCAGTTTTCTTAGCTCTGCTCTAAAATCTCCTGCGATGGCCCCATGATCTGCATTCTCTTGAATAATCTCTAGACTATTTCCAGCTTCCTCGGATTGTATCTAGCATTATTAAGACACAGGAGTATGGATACAGCACAATGATTAAGAAAATCAGCGACATGCACAAACTGGACCGAAAGCTTTTCAGCTATGGAACTGATGTTGGAGACAAGAGGTACTAGTATATACAAGACATGGAGGGGGAGGGGGTGAATAAGGTTGAGTTGACAACCCATCCAAATTAATCCACGTAATGTAAATAAAAATACAAGAATCTACAGAACAATAAATCCAAGATCATCTGCTCTACATAGGGTGAACTAGAGATTGAGACCAACAAGTGTATTGTAATTTAGGATATCATCCCTTGAGTTCATCTTTGGCCAGCAAACTGCTGACAATCTGTAAATTAGATGGCTCACTGGCCAGGAACAACTATGGGGCAATGTTAAGTGCTGAACAAGCGCTCGAAGGTTTCATGTGTTAAAATCATAGAAGGTTGATCTTGACAACAATTCTTGTGAAACTCTAGATCTACTGGGTTCTAGAAAAGATATCATGGAGAATTATTTAGCAGCGCATTAATCATAATATCAACCTGGTCAACGTTCACTACTGACTATGTATGGTAACTTTGGAGGCAGGTCAATAAGAAATACCACGGAAAGGAAACAAGGTATAGTATGAGCCAGACATATACTTCCAAAATGAAATGCTTACAGTTGATAAGAAGGCAAGCTTGTGTTTATGAGTCTCAGGTTGCCCAACTTTGAGGCTCTGGATATCATTCGCCTTATCCAAGGAGTGCATCTCATTTAGCTTGCCCTCAAGAACCAGTATCTTATTTGTGGATGCAGAAGCTTCTGCCTGCAATCTTCCAATCTCATCATCCTTCTTACAGGCTGCCACGTGCAGCTCCTCTAACTTCTGTTGAAATTTCTGCACTGCTTCAGTAGCTTCCTTATCCTTATTCGAGCATCTGGTCTCATAGACCTGCTTTAACTTTCTTAGCTCTGATATTAAATCTCCGGAATTGTGCTCATGATCTGCAGTGTTTTCATGAAGCTCTTCCTTCAGTTGTACCTAAACATTACAAAAAAGAAAAAGGTAAGGACACAAAACAATGATTAAGAAAAACAGTGACATTCACAAGCTGGACCGAATGCTTTTGGGATAATTAAGTACCAGCAGTTCTGAGTTTTCGGTGTCCAAAAGAGCTTCACAAGTTCTTGAATCCTCCAAATCACTCTCTAGCAGTTCTGCGTTGGACAGAGAAGGCAGCAACAATGACATCAGTGGCAACATTAGGTGCCCTCGCGTTCTATAGGTTATCTTCATCCACAAGATATAAAACAGAAATGTTATTCAGGTAATCTTATTAATAACCCTAGTTTCTTGTCCATCTGGCCACGGTGAAACCGAATGCCCAACAAAACTGACATTTAGCAGGCACATAATGACAACTCTTATAAATCAACAAAAAAAGTTACGCTAAATTTAGGGGCACAATGTTTTCTGACCGGCGAGCTTGGGATCATCCCCAGGGAGCACCTCCCTGCAGGCCGCCTCCCACCTGCTCCTGCTCAGCTCCGCCTTCCGGGATGAGAACACAAGCCGTCAATCAGGCGCAGGAGAAAACCCTAAGCGTAAGAGGACAGGAGCGGTCCGATGAATCAGACCTGGTGGAGGCGGGAGTGGTTGATCTTGTCGCGGGCGTCCCAGAACTCGTGCTGGGTCCTGTTGCGCGCCTCCAGCCGCGCGCGGCCGGCGGCGAGCGCCTGGACCCGGTCGTAGATGCGCTGCCACTCGGCCCGCCCGCCGTCCCCCGCGTCGTCGCCGCCGCCGCCGCTGCTCATCGATTCGGACGGCGTGGGTGCTGATTTTTCTCAATCTCGTGCGCTGCAATGCTCTCGGAGAAGATGCTACTAGTTAAACGCTGAGCAGCTCATCGCCATTGGAGGAAGACGGCGGTGTGGAGACTCGAGAGGCGAGGCCGCGAGACATTTGGGGAGAAGACACAAGACAGGTCAGTCACTCTGTGGCTCCTTCACTATGAGTCCTTTTTCTTTTATTTTTGACATCTCGTTTTTACTTTTGGTCCTGGTACCTAAAAGTATACTATGAGCCCTCTTTCACTATGAGTTGAAAAGAAACACTCATTTATTTGCATTCCTCGCGAAATTTAGTACCCACTCAAAGCTCTTGTAAAAATTGTTTTTCCTATGGTGCAAACGAAAATGTTATTTGGTGAATGTCCGCCGCAAGGTCGCCCTCCTGCCTTTTACCTCTTTAGCCAAGTAAATATGCAAGTCCATCCGGTGACGGGGTGGAGCCCACAATCTCCCCCTCAACCCTATTGGAGGGTCTTAATGTCGACGGACGGTGATCCCGATTTTGCCGCGCAGCTCCTGAAAGCGTACACAAACAAGGGCCTTCGTCGGGATGTCCGTTTTCTGCTCACCAGTCCTGATGAACTCCACATCCACCGTGCCCTTCTCGGCGTAGCTACGTATGAAGTGATAGTGAAGATTGATGTGCTTGCTGTGATCGTGAAGCACTTGATTCTTGCAAAGGAAAATCGCCAATTTATTTTCAACCAAGATGAGTACATGGACAGTGTCTTGGTTCAGCATCTTGGCGAGAAGATGAGCCAGCCATATCCCTTAGACATGCTGTTGTAGCTATCCAATGGCTCGATGTACTACAGGCAGCATGGTGAGTGTCCGCGTAGCATTGTCGTCGATTGATGATAGCTCGTCCAGCATCGCGCGGCGTCAGCAGTCCTCACTCTCCGCCTCAGCGGACGTGGTCGGCTCCTCGCCGGCCATCGGATAAACACCTCATCGGCGTTGAGGCTCTCCGCCAATTGTGGTGGCTCCGCGAGAAGGTCGCCGGTGCATCGGGATCGGTGTGGGCTGACAGCACTGTCACCGGCGTCGATCAGGTCCGACCGCGCTGTCGGTGGAGTTGCAAACTGAACCGACACGACCTCGCTTGGGGTGTCCGGGGTCAATGAGCGCGGAGCTGCTGTGCCCGCGGTGCTCGGAGCCACTGGACATGGGGCCGCAGTGCTCGGGGTTGTTGTACCTAGGGTCGTTGAGCTTGGTGTCACTTTGCCCAGAGTCGCTAGTGTGCTTGGGATTGCTACTCGAACACCAACACTTGTGCACACCGTGTACCGTAGGATGAAGTAGTTGCTCGATGGAGCCTCTCCCGGTGCCTCCCAGCTCCAGCGTGCCTCTTAGACGAAGACAACGTCGCTGGAGATGTGCACGCGTTTCGTGATACATCATGTACGCCTTGGAAACCGTCTCGTAACCAAAGAATAGCATCGAGGTGCTCCCATCGTCGAGCTTTTTCAATTGTGGGTGTGCCGTATTGACATGACCGACACAGCCGAAGACGCGGAGGAAGCTCATGTCGGGCTCCCTCCCGTGCTACACCTCATACGGTGTCATGCGTTTGATGCTCTATGTCGAGTTTTATTATTGAGAGCATGACATTTTATTCTTGTTGACATGCCATTTTTATTATAAAAAGAGGATGGCATTTTTAATGTTGAGAGGATTCCTTTTTTTATTTCATGGCATTTTTTGCTTATCCAGATAAAATGTTTATCTAGAGGAATGCAGTTATATGAAGCATCACAACAATTTTGAATTATTTTGAGAGCATGGCAATTTTATTAATTTATGCATATTTTTTGGTAATGGCATTTTTATATAAAGGATGACAACTTTAATGTTTAGAATGACAAAAACAAATTCTAGGTCACTCCACTTTTTTTGTGCAGTAATTTAAAAAAACACTTGAACAACCAGAAACGGTCGTTGGGAGCTCCTCCCCGGGCGAACGAATCGTCGGACGGGAGCTCTCCTGGCATGGAATAGTCCAGATCAGAAAGAGACATGCTAACAACGATAAAACCGGACCTCCATGGATCGCGGAGCACTATCTCCTTTGCAATGCACTCATGAGCCACCTGAAAAAGAAAAGAGCCCCCCTGACAAGGCTGGACTCGGTAGCCGTTGGCGTTGCCCCCGAACCAGTTGACCAGGAAGGAGGCGAAAGCTGCGGGCGAGAACGTGACACCCTTGTTGAGAACGACGGCGAGCACTCCGGTCGGCCGGCAGCGACCAGCCACCGCCGTTACGGTGCCGCAGCCATACTTGGCCAGCATGGCATCCTCAAAACAAGAACCATCCATTGAACAAGCCAGAACCGAACCGACCCAAAGAACCCTACAGCTAGACCTCAAAGAGAACAACGAATCGTCGAATCGTCGGACTGGCCTCTGACGAGGCACCAGTGCCTGTTCCCGCGGCCTTTGATCTCAATGTGGTGGAGGAGATCCAGCCTTCGGAGTTGGTCGCTCCGGAGACCCATGCGGTGGTCAGGGCGCCCGGCCTCGACCAGCAGGAGGAGGAGGAGGCACCGCTGTCGGTGCTCACTGCTTCCCCCCGCCGCAGCCCGCACATCAGGCACGCCTATGACGGCGTGCACATGGGATCGGTCGAGCGCGCGGCTAAGAGAAAAGCGGCGGCGGCTGGATCTGGCCCCAGCTCTGGGTCGTCTTGCCGATCCGGTTCCCACTTTGATCGGCGTAAGAAGGCGAAGACCGCTGCCGTGGCTGGCCTCCTTGAGTTGCCGTTGCTGGACACGCCCTCGCCGCTAACCCGTGGCAAGCTGAAGCAGATTGCTCAGTGCTGCGACCTCAACATCAGCGCCATCCTGGACCAAGCCAAGAACCGAGCTGTCTCTGCCTCTTCGGACGACGCAGAAGCTTCCACCTCTGATAGTGCATCCTCTGGCTCCCCTGTGTGCGTCTTCAACTCCTTCAATGGTTAGGCCTTATGCCGCTCATCTGTGCCTACGGGCAATGCTGTTCGAGTTTGTATCGGTCATGAGTCTACTGTTGTTAGTGTCCTGCAGTTCGTTTTTGTCTCCGCTTTATTTTGGGCAGTTAGTTAGCCCAAGTCTGTCCTGCTCTAGGGTCTGTCTGTTCGTCTGGTCAGTCAGTCAAAAATTTGTACGTTGCATTTT
Organism: Aegilops tauschii subsp. strangulata; assembly: GCF_002575655.3. Taxonomy (NCBI): domain Eukaryota; kingdom Viridiplantae; phylum Streptophyta; class Magnoliopsida; order Poales; family Poaceae; genus Aegilops; species Aegilops tauschii. The sequence goes on from NC_053035.3 coordinate 468,763,969, forward strand.
CAGTAAACCTATCTCAATGTATCGCCCGATTGCATTACCATGATCATGCCACCGTATCTATATACGTCTTTTGGTCCTCTTGTTCTAGGCTGTGTGTTCTCTACTGCATTATGAAGATTCTGAATTGGAATGTCCGTGGACTCGGCGAGGATGATAAGTGCTCGTTGGTCCGTGATACTATAATCTCTTGCTGCCCTAGTGTTGTTTGCTTGCAGAAAACGAAGGTTCCTTCAATTTCTGGCTTCAAGCTGCGAACCTTCCTGCCAATGAACCTCAAGGAACATGTTGTCACTCTCTCCGAAGGTGCGGCTGGGGAATTTTGGTGGCCTGGGACTCTGGGGTGGTTCTGGGTCAAGTTATAGCTTTGCACAAGTATCATGTCACTCTGAAGATGACTACTACATCAGCCAACAGTTCCTTTCTGCTTACGGCTGTTTATGCTCCATGTCTGAATAATGAGAGATCAAGTTTCTTTGAGTTAGTCAACAGCATTGCTGGACCACCTGATCTTCCATGGGTGGTACTGGGTGGCTTCAACATGTATAGATTTGCACATGAGAAATCTCGAGGTCAAATCAATTGGAATATGATGGAAAGTTTTAACTCATGGATTAGAGACCTTGGTTTGGATGATGTTTAGATTGGCAATTGGCTCTTTACTTGGTCCAACAAACGCAACCAACCTACTCTATTTCGTTTGGATCGGGTGCTCGTTACTGCAGCTTGGAATCTCAGTTTCTTGCAGTCCACTGCTACCTGCATACCCACGACGACATCTGATCATGCACCTGTTCTTGTGTCTTTCACTACGGACACGGTCAGAAACAAGTTGTTCCGCATGGAGAATCACTAGTTGGAAATGGAAGAGACTAGAAACATCATCACAGAGTCCTGGGCTAGAGGCACACGAGAAATCAGCTCCTCCGCGTCTCTTTTCAGCTTCAAAATGAGGCGAGTCCAAGCTGCCTTGTGACGTTGGTGCCACACGAAATCTAGCCTAAGGGTTCTCCTGGACAACAACAAGCACGTCGTCTCTTATATTAATGCCGTTGAAGAGAAGCGGTCGCTCTCTGCTGTTGAGGCTGTCCTTAGAGTTTTTGCGTCTGCCAAGGCCGAGCAGTTGATTCTCTGGCAGACTGCGGTTTGGCGACGTAGAGCCAAGGTGCGGTGGTGTGTTTCCGGGGATGAAAACACACAGTTCTTTCACACATCAGCCAATTGTCAAGCCCGTCGCAACAAGGTTAAAGTCATTGTTCAGGATGGAGTGGAGCATTTTGAGAACAGTCAGAAGTTAAGTCTGGCTACGGATTACTTTAAAGCAATTTTGGGTCAGCCTGCTCCCTCTATGAATACTATCGATGTCAGTTCTCTATATACTCCACTGGATTTAACTGAGCTTGCGGAGGAGTTCTCCTGGGCAGAAATACTGCAGGCCATCAACAGCTCACCGAACAACAGAAGTCCGGGCCCTGACGGTTTTACCAATGAATTGTACAAAGCTTTTAAACGTCTGCTAAAGGATGATCTTCTCAGGTTCTTTGGTGATTTTCACAGAAATGAAGTTGCTCTTGCTAGCATCAATTCTGCTTTCATTACTTTGCTGCCTAAAAAGGACACGCCCCTTGAACTGCGAGACTTCAGACCCATTTCTCACGTACACAGTACACCAAAGCTAGTTTCTAAGGTTCTGGCAAATCGGCTGAAACTATCGATTCCCTCCTTGATCCACTCCCTTCAGTCTGGTTTCTTACGGGGCCGATCGATCATCGAGAATTTTACTTTGGCTGCTGAAATGATCCAATATGCTCATAAAAGAAAAATGCCAGTCATTGCTCTGAAGTTGGATTTTCACAAAGCATTTGACAGTGTCAGTTGGTGTTGTTTACAAAAAATCCTTGCAGGCAGAGGATTTCCCCGAGTGTGGATGAGCTGGATTCACACACTCCTGTCAACTGGCAGCTCCAGAGTGCTTCTCAATGGTGAGTTGGGTGCTCCCATTCTGGCAAAGAGAGGTTTTCAGCAAGGGGATTCTCTGTCCCCGTACCTCTTCATCCTTGTAGCCGATGTGCTTCAGAGGATGTGTTGCTAGCTTTTCCAAGATGGCACTTTGCAACACCCCCTCGGTTCAGATAGTTTTTTCCCGGTACTGCAATACGCGGATGACACACCGATCCTTTTTCAAGGCAATACTCAGCAGGCGGCAGTCATCAAGACGGCCCCCACGGCTTTCTCAGAGTTCTTTGGGCTCAGAATAAATTTCCACAAGAGAACTCTCGCACATGTCTCCGTGGACGAGGGCACGACCACTGCAATTGCCCAGATCCTGGGCTGCCCAATCTCCTCCTTCCCGTGTACTTACCTGGGTCTGCCTCTCTCTCTGCACAAGATCACACATGGTATGCTCTTGCCAGTCATACACAAGGTTGACCGCATGCTTTCTGGCTGGTTAGCCACTTTCTTATCCTTCGGAGGAAGGTTGACCCTCATTAATTCAGTGCTAGCTGGTATTCCAAGTTATTTCATGTCTTGCTTTGTCTGGCCCAAGGAGTCACTTGGAAAGATGGAAAGTCTCTTGCGAGCTTTCTTCTGGCAGGGCAAGAATGAGGTTAAGGGTGGTTAATGTTGGGGAACACAGTAATTTCAAAAAATTTCCTACGATCACGCAAGATCTATCTAGGAGATGCATAGCAACGAGCGGGGAGAGTGTGTCCACGTACCCTCGTAGACCGAAAGCGAAAGCGTTAAGTAACGCGGTTGATGTAGTCGAACGTCTTCGCAATCCAACCGATCAAGTACCGAATGCACGACACCTCCGCGATCTGCACACGTTCAGCTCGGTGACGTCCCTCGTACTCTTGATCCAGTTGAGGCCGAGGGAGAGTTTCGTCAGCACGATGGCGTGGCGAAGGTGATGATGAAGTTACCGGCGTAGGGCTTCGCCTAAGCACTACGTCGATATGACCGAGGTGTTAACTGTGGAGGGGGCGCCGCACACGGCTAGGAACAATTGATGTGTGTTCTAGGGGTGGCCTCCCCATGTATATAAAGGAGGGAAAGGGAGGGAGGCAGCCTAGGGCGCGCCCAAGTAGGAGGAATCCTACTCGGGCCCCTAGTCCAATTCGCCCCCCTTACCATATTTGGACAAGGGGGAAAGGAAGGAGGGGGGAGGGGAAGGAAGTAGGAGTCCTACTTCATACTTTCCTTTTCCTCCTCTCCTTTCCCTTTCTCCCAACGTGGCTGGCCCTATAGGGGGCACACCAGCCCCTTGTGGGCTGGTGTGTTCCCTTACTTGGCCCATAAAGCCCATATCTTTGCCGGGGGTTGCCCGGAACCCCTTCTGGTGACCCGGTATCACCCGGAACACTTCCGGTGTCCGAATATAGCCTTCAAATATATGAATCTTTACCTCTCGGCCATTTCGAGACTCCTCGTCATGTTCGTGACCTCATCCGAGACTTCGAACAAACTTTGGTACATCAAATCACATAACTCATAATACAAATCGTCATCAAACGTTAAGCGTGCGGACCCTACGGGTTCGAGAACTATGTAGACATGACCGAGACACATCTCTGGTCAATAACCAATAGCGGAACCTGGATGCTCATATTGGCTCCTACATATTCTACGAAGATCTTTATCGGTCAAACCACATAACAACATACGTTGTTCCCTTTGTCATCGGTATGTTACTTGCCCGAGGTTCGATCATCGGTATCCTCATACCTAGTTCAATCTCATTACCGGCAAGTCTCTTTACTCATTCCATAATGCATCATCCCGTGACTAACTAATTAGTCTCATTGCTTGCAAGTCTTATAGTGATGTGCATTACCGAGAGGGCCCAGAGATACCTCTTCGAAACACGGAGTGACAAATCCTAATCTCGATCTATGCCAACCCAACAAACACCATCGGAGACACCTCTAGAGCATCTTTATAATCACCCAGTTACGTTGTGACATTTGATAGTACAAAAGGTGTTCCTCCGATATTCGGGAGTTGCATAATCTCATAGTCAGAGGAACATGTATAAGTCATGAAGAAAGCAATAGCAATAAAACTTAACGATCATAATGCTAAGCTAACGGATGGGTCTTGTCCATCACATCATTCTCCTAATCCTTTCATCAAATGACAATACATGTCTATGGTTAGGAAACATAACTACATTTGATAAACGACCTAGTCAAGTAGATGCATACTAGGGACACTTATGTTTTGTCTATGTATTCACACATGTACTAAGTTTCCGGTTAATACAATTCTAGCATGAATAATAAACATTTATCATGAAATAAGGAAATAAATAATAACTTTATTATTGCCTCTAGGGCATATACCGAAAAAGGGTTTCCCCCCGCTTTGTATACAAAGCAACCAACCGAACCATACAGGGATAGGTGCTGGGGCGGAAGCAGCACAGTCACGCCCAAAAGAAAAGACAGAGAAAGAGCAAAAGAAACAAATGCCGACAACGGCGGATCAACAAGAACGAAGAAGCCTCGCAGTCGTTGCGCCCACCGGGATCTTCCACTAGGCTCCAAGACTCCGAAGCGCCGGCACCTATCAACATCGGGATCTTTCTCTAGGGCATATTTCCTTCAGTCTCCCACTTGCACTAGAGTCAATAATCTAGTTCACATCGCCATGTGATTTAACATCAATAGTTCACATCACCATGTGATTAACACCCATAGTTCACATCGCCATGTGACCAACACTCAAAAGTTTTACTAGAGTCAATAAGCTAGTTCACATCGCTATGTGATTAACACCCAAGAGCACTAAGGTGTGATCATGTTTTGCTTGTGAGATAAATTTTAGTCTAAGGGTCTGCAACATTCAGATCCGTATGTATTTTACAAATTTCCATGTCTCCAATGCTCTGCACGGAGCTACTCTAGCTAATTGCTCCCACTTTCAATATGTATCTAGATCAAGACTTAGAGTCATTCAGATCGGTGTCAAATCCTGCATCGACATAACTTTTTACGACGAACTCTTCATTACCTCCATAACCGAGAAATATTTCCGGAAAATAACCCCGGGCCTTTGCATATTTATCTATGTGTTCATGGCTCCTAATGAACGATCTGGCTCGGCCTAATGAATGATTTGGCGCGGCCATCTTCCTTGTGTGGGCAGGATGCATGGATCTGCATCCTGATGCAGCCTTCTGCTTAGAGCATCTACAGACGAGGACATTAAAATTCGGCCCCTCAAAACACCCGCGGATGCGTCCGGGTGCTCCGCGGGCACATTCACCGAACACTCCTTATTTTAGTGCGCCCACACCCATATATCTCAGAATTGATTCCTCATATTCAACACATGCAACATATGAAAAAATCTACATAGATCAATGAACTACCACCAAATCTACCAAAATATGCAGTTTCCATCAAACAATACTTAAACATAAGATAAGACACTAAATTAAACGGGGAAGGGCGGAGGAAATCACCATTTCCTCGTTGGCCCATTGTAACACCCCGAGAATCATGCTACAGTAACTCTCTGTGATTAAGCTAATCATGTTGCTAAACAGGGCTTGATCACATTTGAAACACATTTCTTTTCAAACTCCTAACTCAAACTTCAATTAAATTTAAAGTGGAAAATAAAAGTTTTCAAAAATTTAAACAAAAATGTTCGGGCCATGCCAGAAATTGCACTGATAATTATTGTGGAGAAAACACATTTTTATAAAATGCCTAAGTACTTTTAAATAAAATAAAACAGAAAAGAAATTAAACAAATAAAAAGAAATGCAAAAGAACACAGAACAAAGAAAAAAAAGAAAAAAGAAAAGGGAGAAGGCCCCCCCACTAGACCCCTGGCCCAACTGGGCCGACCCCCGGCCGAGCCCACCTCTCCCACTCGCCCCCCTTCCCTGTTCCCCCGACCGGGGTCGGAACAGGGGCCGGTCCCCGCCGCACCCCCTCGCCGGTGACGGGGAGGATAAGGACGCCAGCGCCCCCCGCCTCCTCGGGCCTCTCTCCCACTCGCCCCCGCTCTCCTCTCGGCCTCTGCGCCTCTCTCTTCCCCCCCAGATCCGCGCCACTCCTTCCTTCCCCACGCCCGACGCGGTCGCCGCCGTTCACCGTCGTTCACACGGCCACCGTACCCACCTCGCCGCCCAAGGTGTCTCCAAGGACCGCCGTCGCCCGCTGCTTCGTCTGGTGCAGCCCGTTGGAGACCGGAGCCCCTGCAACGACCTCCCCGAGCTCTTCTTCCCCGCACGGCCGCCGTCGATCGCCGCCCCGTTTCGCCTCCGACGAGCCTCCCCGAGCACACTGCCGTCCCCCTACAGCCTCGCCGTGAGCTTCTCCCCCCTCCTCCCCTGTCCTTTCGCTCTCGCGCGCCCCCTAGCTGCTTCCCCACGCGCACCCGAAAGCAGCGCCGCGGAGCTCGCCCCCGGCAAGGCTCCGGTGACCTTTTGGTCACGGGCTCGAGCCTGCAGCACTCCCCACCGCACGTAGATGCTCCCCGGCCCCTCCGCTTGCTCGATAGCCCGCCGTAGCCCCGTTTCCGTCGGGCACCCGTGCGCGCCGCCGCCTCCGCCGCTCGCCGGCGCCGATTCCGGCCAGGTCCGGCAACCTACGGCCACCACTGGATGCGGCGCTGCGAGCTCCTTCGAATGGGCCTAGCCCCGCTCCTCCCCGAGCCCCGTAGCGCATTTCCGGCCAACTCCGGCAAGGGACCGCCGCTGTTTTGGTCGCCGGAGTTGCTCCGGCGCCGGCCGCCGACGTGGCTGGCCTGGGGCCACCCCAGTGCCACTGCCAGTGGGCCCCGTGGGCCCCGTTGACTGGGTCAACCCAGTCAACGTGCTGACTGGGCAGGCCCAGCCACTGACATGCGGGCCCCGCCGCAAAATTAACAAAAAAAATGTTTTTATAAATAAAACTAATTAATTAACCTAATCTCTCACTGACATATGGGGCCCACCCCTCTAATTAGACTGTTAGTTTAGTTTAAATTACTGTTAGACTAACAGAGGCTGACATGTGGGTCCCACTGGACCCACCTGTCTGGTTTGACTGGTCAGCCGACCTGTTGACCTGCTGACGTCAACATTACCTCATGCTGACGTCATAATTCATTTTTGCTTAATTCAAATAATTCCAGAAATTTAAATAAACTTTGAAAATTCATATCTTTTAAACCGTAACTCGGATGAAAATGTTTTCTATATGAAAGTTGCTCAGAACGACAAGACGAATCCGAATACGCAGTCCGTTCGTCCACCACACCTCCCTAACCTATCGAACTAGCAACTTTCCCCCTCCGGTCCGTCTGTTCGAATACGCGAAACATCGGGATTACCTCCCGGATGTTCCCCCCCTTCGCCGGTACCACCTACTGTCGCGTTAGGCCACACCTAGCACCGCTCATTGTCATGTCACGCATCGTCATGCTTATGTTTGCATTGTATTTACTGTTTCTTCCCCCTCTTCTCTCCGGTAGACTACGAGACCGACCCTGCCGCTGCCCAGTTCGACTACGGAGTCGACGACCCCTCCTACTTGCCAGAGCAACCAGGCAAGACCCCTCCTACTTGCCAGAGCAACCAGGCAAGCCCCCTCCTTGATCACCAGATATCGCCTATTCTTCTCTATACTGCTTGCATTAGAGTAGTGTAGCATGTTACTGCTTTTCGATATCCTATCCTGATGCATAGCCTATCCTTGCTACTACTGTTGATACCTTTACCTGCAATCCTACATGCTTAGTATAGGATGCTAGATTTCCATCAGGGGCCCTACATTCTTGTCCGTCTGCTGTGCTATACTATCGGGCCGTGATCACCTGGGCGGTGATCACGGGTATATACTTATATACTACATACATGACACATGTGATGATTAAAGTCGGGTCGGCTCGTAGGAGTACCCGCAAGTGGATCTTTGTGGCGGAGCGACAGGGCAGGTTGAGACCGCCTAAGTGAGAGGTGGGCCTAGCCCTGGTCGGCGTTCGCGGATACTTAACACGCTTAACGAGATCTCGGTATTTGATCTGAGTCTGGCCATTTGGTCTATACGCACTAGCCATCTACGCGGGAGTAGTTATGGGTATCCCGGCGTCGTGGTATCAGCCGAAGCCTTCTTGACGTCAGCGACTGAGTGGCGCGCGCCGGATTGGACTGGAACGCCACTAGGCTAGGTCTGCTTCCGGCCGCGTACGCAACGTGCAGGTGTGCATAGGGCGATGGGCCCAGACCCCTGCGCGCATAGGGTTAGACCGGCGTGCTGACCTCTCTGTTGTGCTTACGTGGGGCTGCGACGCGTTGATCTTACGAGGCCGGGCATGACCCAGAAAAGTGTGTCCGGCCAAATGGGATCGAGCGTGTTGGGTTATGTGGTGCACCCCTGCAGGGAAGTTTATCTATTCGAATAGCCGTGTCCCTCGGTAAAAGGACGACCCGAAGTTGTACCTTGACCTTATGACAACTAGAACTGGATACTGAATAAAATACACCCTTCCAAGTGCCAGATACAACCCGGTGATCGCTCTCTAACAGGGCGACGAGGAGGGGATCGCCGGGTAGGATTATGCTATGCGATACTACTTGGAGGACTTCAATCTACTCTCTTCTACATGCTGCAAGATGGAGATGGCCAGAAGCGTAGTCTTCGACAGGACTAGCTATCCCCCTTTTATTCTGGCATTCTGCAGTTCAGTCCACTGATATGCCCCTTTACACATATACCCATGCATATGTAGTGTAGCTCCTTGCTTGCGAGTACTTTGGATGAGTACTCACGGTTGCTTCTCTCCCTCTTTTCCCCCTTTTCTTTTCTATCTGGTTGTCACAACCAGATGCTGGAGTCCAGGAGCCAGACGCCACCGTCGACGACGACACTGGAGGTGCCTACTACTACGTGCAGCCCGCTGACGACGACCAGGAGTAGTTAGGAGGATCCCAGGCAGGAGGCCTGCGCCTCGTTCGATCTGTATCCCAGTTTGTGCTATCCTTCTTAAGGCAAACTTGTTTAACTTATGTCTGTACTCAGATATTGTTGCTTCCGCTGACTCGTCTGTGATCGAGCATTTGTATTCGAGCCCTCGAGGCCCCTGGCTTGTATTATGATGCTTGTATGACTTATTTATGTTTTAGAGTTGTGTTGTGATATCTTTCCGTGAGTCCCTGATCTTGGTCGTACACATTTGCGTGCATGATTAGTGTACGGTCAAATCGGGGGCGTCATAAGTTGGTATCAGAGCCGACTGCCTGTAGGAATCCCCCTTTCCACACCGCTTGGTCGAAGTCGAGTCTAGACATTACAAAACTTTTACTAACATGGTTGTGTGTCTTACGGGCCCACGTCGCCAATTGGGTGGTACTAGGATCTTTTACTCCTCGACCTTTACTCTGGGACTCTGAACTCTCTTCTACTCGGGTTAGACGAATTTACTAACTCTAACACTAGGATCCCGTGACCGCATTCACCCCAAAGTTGGATAAGCCATATTTGTTTCTTAGAATAGTATTTTGAACAATTCACACACTGTCATTTGACTCCTTTGAAATGTCTTTGCTTTCAGATGGAACCCACGAGGCAGGTCGTTCGCCACACGACGGCCATTGGTGCCTCGGGATCACCTGCGGTGCTAGCTGAGATGATGACCTATCTGGGTTATCGTTGGCACCCTGAGTACACCGTCTACGAGGAGTACCAGGACTTTAACCAGGAGCAGTACCGTGCCATCGTCCACCTCTACTCTCGGGAGTACGACTCCACTACTGTGCTGCACACCGCACATGGTGTTGGTGTGACCATTGATATGGCTGTCCACGATGCTGCCTATGCTGCTCTGACACGTCTTCGTGGAGAGTATCAGGAGTGGGACACCTCCCCTTTCAGGCACATTGCTATCGCATCTGATGTTGGTGCGGAGGGATACTATACTGCTGCCTACTCCACTGTCACCCGAGAGCCCTTCTACCATCAGCACCTGGTTCTGCATGCTGATGGGCTGGATCGAGCTAACCGAGCTCTTCGCCACGAGATGTACACCACCCGTCAGCACCTTTACCGTGCTCTGACGCTGCTGCACCCCTTTGTCCGATCTGGACAGGTACCGCGTACTGCGATCTACCCAGCCAGGACCGTGATGCCCCACGGTGTCGGTTGGTCAGAGGTGGGAGGCTACTCTCCCGCACTTGGTCCTCTTCTGCCACCTGAGCGTCGGGCTCTACACCTGAGTATCCGCGGCCCCCAGTCTGCTGACGTGGAGGGCTATCCGTTGCCTCACTACCAGCTGTCGGGCTACGATTACCTCCACAGTACCTCTTGGGACTGATGTAGTCTTGCTTAGTTAGTATTAGTTGCAGTCGCCGCGAGCCTGTGTGCCGCCTATGATGTTTTAGTCTATGTACTGAACTCTATGTACTGAACTCTATGCATGACCCCTTTTGTAAGTTATGCCGACTACTATGTAGTAGCTATCGTGCTCCTTTCATTATGCATGTTTCATCATGAATGATTCTTGTCATTGCAAATTTCTCAATGCTGAACTACCCCTGTTATATATTAGCAGGATGGTTAGACCAGGTGGTCGTGGTCATGGTGGCGATGCCCCACCACCACCTGAGTACATGGCTGGTATGATCCAACAGTTTGAACTGAACCGCCAGTTCATGGAAAATATGATGGCTCAGTTTCCTCGCCCCAATATGAACCAGCAGCCAGCCCAAGTGACTCTTCAAGATTTCATACGCCTCAACCCAACCATCTACCGCAGCTCAACTCAGCCTTTGGATGCTGATGACTGGCTCCGTGACATCACCTATGAGATGGAGTCTGCTGATGTAGCCCCTGCCAGCTATGTCACCTTTGCTTCCTTCTTCTTGAAGGGACCCGCAGCTCAATGGTGGGACAGCCACAGGTGTACTTTGCCAGCTGGAGCAATCATCACCTGGCCAGACTTCCAAGCTGCTTTCCGTGCCCGCTTCATTCCTCAGGGAGTCATGGACCGGAAGAAGCGTGAGTTCCGCAACCTCACCCAAGGCAACAAAACTGTCGAAGCTTATCAGCGGGAGTTTCTGGACTTGTCCCGCTATGCTGAAGAAGACATTGCAACTGATGCACGCAGACAGGAGAAGTTCCGTGATGGACTACAAGCTGACATCAAGCTCGCACTTCTAGTGCATGACTTCGCCGATTTCGCCACCTTGGTGAATAAGGCCATCAATGTCGTGACTGGTCTGCAGGAATACCAGAGCTCTCACAGGCGCAACCGTGACACGGGCTCATCTTCGGGCCCGCCCTCACAGAAGCGTAAGATATGGATCCCGAACAGCATGTACCGTCCAAATGCATCTGCCCCAAGGCAGACCTATGCTGCACCGCGTCTGCCTCCTCCACCATCTAGGCAGTCAAAGCTACCAGCTCCCCCACCTGGGGCTCCTGTTCCCACTCCCAATAATGGCTTGTGCTTCAGGTGTGGTCAACCAGGACACCGTGCTAGAGAATGCAACCAGAACCAGAATCAACTGGCCCTTCCAGCAACTGGCCGTGGTAACAACCAGCCCCGCAACAACAATGCTAAGTCTTATGGTCGTGCTCATGCCAACCACGATGATCTCAACGAAGCTCAAGACCAGCCTGCTACTGTGATGGGTACACTCCTCGTAAATTCAGTACCAGCATCCGTTTTATTTGATACAGGTGCATCGCATTCATTCATGTCAGAAGATTTTGCATACAAGCACAACGTTAAATGTGAGGAGATGAACACTTCGGTACTGGTCAAAACCCCCGTGGGACAGTGTCAAACCTCCTTGGTTGGCATCGATGTCCCCGTGGAAATCGAAGGGCTGGAATTCTATGCCTCTCCCATTATCCTGAAGTCGTCTAACATCGACCTCATTTTGGGTATGGATTGGTTGAAGGCGCATACTGCTTCTATAGTTTGCGCCACTAAAACCGTCCATCTGCTACACCCTTCAGATGAAATAGTTGCTTACCAAGCTCATCTGGTGCAAAATGCCGAGGCAAGGCTCTATGCATTGAATGCATTGAACGCTGCACCACTCGAGGGCATTGAAAACATTCCCGTTGTGCGTGAATTCCTCGACGTCTTCCCTGAAGAACTTCCAGGGATTCCCCCTGCTAGAGCTGTCGAATTCATCATCGACTTGAAACCAGGCACCACTCCTATAGCCAAGCGACCCTACAAAATGCCGCCGCATGAACTCCTTGAGCTTAAGGAGGAAATCGACAAATCTCTTCGCAAAGGATTCATTCGCCCAAGTTGCTCTCCTTGGGGAGCACCTTCTCTCTTTGTCAAGAAGAAGGATGGGACAAACCGGTTAGTTCAAGACTACCGTCCTATAAACCAAGCTACCATTCAGAATAAATACCCTCTTCCTCGGATCAATGATCTGTATGATCAACTGGCGGGTTCGTCAGTGTTCTCTAAGCTCGACTTGAGGTTGGGCTACCACCAGATCCGTGTTCGCGAAGAGGATATCCCAAAGACCGCCTTCGTGACTCGCTATGGTTCATACGAGTACCCCGTCATGTCTTTCGGTTTAACCAATGCTCCAGCCACCTTCTCTCGTCTGATGAACTATATATTCATGGATTACCTCGACAAGTTCGTCGTGGTTTATCTGGATGATATCCTGGTATTTTCCAAGAACGAAGAAGAACATGCTGAACATCTTCGACTTGTGCTAGAAAAGCTACGAGAACATCAACTATATGCCAAGTTCTCCAAATGTGAATTCTGGCTACCGGAAGTAACCTATCTTGGGCATGTCATCTCTAAGGATGGTATTGCCGTCAACCCCGAGCGAGTTCAAGCTATTCTTGATTGGACTCCTCCCAAGAACGTTAAGCAAGTCAGAAGTTTTCTCGGTCTCGCCAGCTATTGCCGTCGATTCGTCGAGAACTTCTCCAAGATCGCCAGGCCTCTGACTAACCTGTTACATAAGGGCGTCAAGTTCCAATGGACAGACAAGTGTCAGGAAAGTTTCCAGGCACTGAAAGACAAGTTGACTTCTGCTCCAGTTCTAGCTCCACCTGATACTAAGAAGGACTTCGTCATTTACTGCGACGCTTCCCGTCAAGGATTAGGCTGTGTCCTAATGCAAGACCGCAAAGTGATTGCTTATGCCTCTCGGCAATTGCGCCCTCACGAAGAGAACTACCCAGTTCACGACCTCGAACTTGCTGCTGTCATTCATGCGCTGAAGCAGTGGCGACATTACCTTCTCGGTAATCGATGCGAGATCTTCACTGACCACCAAAGTCCGAAGTATCTGTTTACTCAGCCAGATCTGAACCTCCGCCAGCAGAGATGGATGGAGCTTGTTGCAGACTTTGACTTGGGTATTTCCTATACGCCAGGCAAGGCTAATGTAATGGCTGATGCCTTGAGCCGCAAGTCTTACTGCAACCACCTCCAGGTTCACAAAGTTCAGCCCTCGCTTGTTGAAGAATTCAGGAAGCTGAACCTCCATATTGTTCCTCCGGGTGCACTCGCTCCCCCTCCTAAGGAATTTGGCAAGGTGAACCTCCACGTTGTTACCCAGGGTTCCCTCAATACCCTAGTTGCTAAACCAGATCTCGAGGACAACATCAAAAGGCTACAGAAGTATGACTCTGAAGCCCACAAGATTAAGCGCTACCTCGCAGAAGGAAAGCCCTCATTCTTCACTATTGCTGAAGATGGCACCTTATACTTCAAGGGCCGCCTAGTGGTGCCATGTGCAGAGAAAAACTTGGATATGACACAGGAAGTTATGAAAGAAGCTCATGATACGCCTCTATGTATCCATCCTGGTAGTACAAAGATGTACCAAGACATCCGCCAGAGATTCTGGTGGTCTAATATGAAGCAAGCCATTGCTCGTTATGTTGCTGAGTGTGACGTTTGCCGTCGTATCAAAGCAGAACATCAAAGGCCTGCTGGAACTCTGCAACCTATCTCTATTCCTGAATGGAAATGGGACCATGTTGAGATGGACTTCGTCACTGGATTTCCCAAATCACAGAAAGGTAATGATGCTATTTTTGTCGTCATTGACCGGCTTTCCAAAGTTGCACATTTCCTGGCAGTCAAAGAAACGATCACTGCTAGCCAGTTGGCAAAGCTCTATATGTCCAGGATTGTTTCACTCCATGGTATTCCATTGGTTATCAGCTCAGACCGTGGTAGCTTATTCACTTCAAGATTCTGGGCAAGTTTCCAAGAAGCTATGGGAACTCATCTGTCATTCAGTACTGCGTTTCATCCTCAATCGCAAGGACAAGTTGAACGCGTCAACCAAGTTCTCGAAGACATGCTTCGGGCTTGCGTTATTTCCTTCGGCAAGAAATGGGAGGAATCTCTCCCGTATGCTGAGTTCTCTTATAATAATAGCTATCAAGCTAGTCTGAAGATGGCCCCCTTCGAAGTGTTATATGGACGAAAGTGCCGAACCCCTCTGAACTGGTCAGAAACTGGGGAACGTCCACTCTTCGGTCCGGATATTATCCCAGATGCCGAAGAACAAGTCCGCATTATTCGCGAGAATCTCAAGACTGCCCAGTCACGTCAGAAGAGTCAGTATGACCGTCATCATAAAGACATGGTCTATCAACCTGGCGAAAAGGCTTATCTTCGAGTCACACCTATGAAGGGTGCTCACCGCTTCGGGATCAAGGGCAAACTAGCTCCTCGCTATATTGGCCCATTCACTATTCTCGAAAGGCGTGGAAAAGTGGCATACCAACTGGAGCTACCGCCGAACCTTTCTCAGGTTCACGATGTGTTCCATGTGTCACAGCTCCGCCGTTGCTTCAAGGACCCAATCCGAGCTGTGGATCATGAAGTGCTCGAATTGCAGCAAGACCTCTCCTATAAGGAGCATCCGGTCCGCATTCTCGACCAAGCTGAACGCCGCACACGTCAGAAGGCGATCAAGTTTCTCAAAGTCCAGTGGTCGCACCATTCTGAAGATGAGGCCACTTGGGAACGAGAGGATCGTCTGCGCGAAGAATACCCCGCACTGTTTCCTTCTACCTCCTAAATCTCGGGACGAGATTTCTTGTAGTGGAGGAGATTTGTAACACCCCGAGAATCATGCTACAGTAACTCTCTGTGATTAAGCTAATCATGTTGCTAAACAGGGCTTGATCACATTTGAAACACATTTCTTTTCAAACTCCTAACTCAAACTTCAATTAAATTTAAAGTGGAAAATAAAAGTTTTCAAAAATTTAAACAAAAATGTTCGGGCCATGCCAGAAATTGCACTGATAATTATTGTGGAGAAAACAAATTTTTATAAAATGCCTAAGTACTTTTAAATAAAATAAAACAGAAAAGAAATTAAACAAATAAAAAGAAATGCAAAAGAACACAGAACAAAGAAAAAAAAGAAAAAAGAAAAGGGAGAAGGCCCCCCCCACTAGACCCCTGGCCCAACTGGGCCGACCCCCGGCCCAGCCCACCTTTCCCACTCGCCCCCCTTCCCTGTTCCCCCGACCGGGGTCGGAACAGGGGCCGGTCCCCGCCGCACCCCCTCGCCGGCGACGGGGAGGATAAGGACGCCAGCGCCCCCCTGCCTCCTCGGGCCTCTCTCCCACTCGCCCCCGCTCTCCTCTCGGCCTCTGCGCCTCTCTCTTCCCCCCCAGATCCGCGCCGCTCCTTCCTTCCCCACGCCCGACGCGGTCGCCGCCGTTCACCGTCGTTCACACGGCCACCGTACCCACCTCGCCGCCCCAAGGTGTCTCCAAGGACCGCCGTCGCCCGCTGCTTCGTCTGGTGCAGCCCGTTGGAGACCGGAGCCCCTGCAACGACCTCCCCGAGCTCTTCTTCCCCGCACGGCCGCCGTCGATCGCCGCCCCGTTTCGCCTCCGACGAGCCTCCCCGAGCACACTGCCGTCCCCCTACAGCCTCGCCGTGAGCTTCTCCCCCCTCCTCCCCTGTCCTTTCGCTCTCGCGCGCCCCCTAGCTGCTTCCCCACGCGCACCCGAAAGCAGCGCCGCGGAGCTCGCCCCCGGCAAGGCTCCGGTGACCTTTTGGTCACGGGCTCGAGCCTGCAGCACTCCCCACCGCACGTAGATGCTCCCCGGCCCCTCCGCTTGCTCGATAGCCCGCCGTAGCCCCGTTTCCGTCGGGCACCCGTGCGCGCCGCCGCCTCCGCCGCTCGCCGGTGCCGATTCCGGCCAGGTCCGGCAACCTACGGCCACCACTGGATGCGGCGCTGCGAGCTCCTTCGAATGGGCCTAGCCCCGCTCCTCCCCGAGCCCCGTAGCGCGTTTCCGGCCAACTCCGGCAAGGGACCGCCGCTGTTTTGGTCGCCGGAGTTGCTCCGGCGCCGGCCGCCGACGTGGCTGGCCTGGGGCCACCCCAGTGCTGACTAGGCAGGCCCAGCCACTGACATGCGGGCCCCGCCGCAAAATTAACAAAAAAAATGTTTTTATAAATAAAACTAATTAATTAACCTAATCTCTCACTGACATATGGGGCCCACCCCTCTAATTAGACTGTTAGTTTAGTTTAAATTACTGTTAGACTAACAGAGGCTGACATGTGGGTCCCACTGGACCCACCTGTCTGGTTTGACTGGTCAGCCGACCTGTTGACCTGCTGACGTCAACATTACCTCATGCTGACGTCATAATTCATTTTTGCTTAATTCAAATAATTCCAGAAATTTAAATAAACTTTGAAAATTCATATCTTTTAAACCGTAACTCGGATGAAAATGTTTTCTATATGGAAGTTGCTCAGAACGACGAGACGAATCCGAATACGCAGTCCGTTCGTCCACCACACCTCCATAACCTATCGAACTAGCAACTTTCCCCCTCCGGTCCGTCTGTCCGAAAACGCGAAACATCGGGATTACCTCCCGGATGTTCCCCCCCTTCGCCGGTACCACCTACTGTCGCGTTAGGCCACACCTAGCACCGCTCATTGTCATGTCACGCATCGTCATGCTTATGTTTGCATTGTATTTACTGTTTCTTCCCCCTCTTCTCTCCGGTAGACTACGAGACCGACCCTGCCGCTGCCCAGTTCGACTACGGAGTCGACGACCCCTCCTACTTGCCAGAGCAACCAGGCAAGCCCCCTCCTTGATCACCAGATATCGCCTATTCTTCTCTATACTGCTTGCATTAGAGTAGTGTAGCATGTTACTGCTTTTCGATATCCTATCCTGATGCATAGCCTATCTTTGCTACTACTGTTGATACCTTTACCTGCAATCCTACATGCTTAGTATAGGATGCTAGATTTCCATCAGTGGCCCTACATTCTTGTCCGTCTGCTGTGCTATACTATCGGGCCGTGATCACCTGGGCCGTGATCACGGGTATATACTTATATACTACATACATGACACATGTGATGATTAAAGTCGGGTCGGCTCGTAGGAGTACCCGCAAGAGGATCTTTGTGGCGGAGCGACAGGGCAGGTTGAGACCGCCTAGGTGAGAGGTGGGCCTGGCCCTGGTCGGCGTTCGCGGATACTTAACACGCTTAACGAGATCTTGGTATTTGATCTGAGTCTGGCCATTTGGTCTATATGCACTAGCCATCTACGCGGGAGTAGTTATGGGTATCCCGGCGTCGTGGTATCAGCCGAAGCCTTCTTGACGTCAGCGACTGAGTGGTGCGCGCCGGATTGGACCGGAACACCACTAGGCTAGGTCTGCTTCCGGCCGCGTACGCAACGTGCAGGTGTGCATAGGGCGATGGGCCCAGACCCCTGCGCGCATAGGGTTAGACCGGCGTGCTGACCTCTCTGTTGTGCTTAGGTGGGGCTGCGACGCGTTGATCTTACGAGGCCGGGCATGACCCAGAAAAGTGTGTCCGGCCAAATGGGATCAAGCGTGTTGGGTTATGTGGTGCACCCCTGCAGGGAAGTTTATCTATTCGAATAGCCGTGTCCCTCGGTAAAAGGACGACCCGGAGTTGTACCTTGACCTTATGACAACTAGAACTGGATACTGAATAAAATACACCCTTCCAAGTGCCAGATACAACCCGGTGATCGCTCTCTAACAGGGCGACGAGGAGGGGATCGCCGGGTAGGATTATGCTATGCGATACTACTTGGAGGACTTCAATCTACTCTCTTCTACATGCTGCAAGATGGAGATGGCCAGAAGCGTAGTCTTCGACAGGACTAGCTATCCCCCTTTTATTCTGGCATTCTGCAGTTCAGTCCACTGATATGCCCCTTTACACATATACCCATGCATATGTAGTGTAGCTCCTTGCTTGCGAGTACTTTGGATGAGTACTCACGGTTGCTTCTCTCCCTCTTTTCCCCCTTTTCTTTTCTATCTGGTTGTCACAACCAGATGCTGGAGTCCAGGAGCCAGACGCCACCGTCGACGACGACACTGGAGGTGCCTACTACTACGTGCAGCCCGCTGACGACGACCAGGAGTAGTTAGGAGGATCCCAGGCAGGAGGCCTGCGCCTCGTTCGATCTGTATCCCAGTTTGTGCTATCCTTCTTAAGGCAAACTTGTTTAACTTATGTCTGTACTCAGATATTGTTGCTTCCGCTGACTCGTCTGTGATCGAGCATTTGTATTCGAGCCCTCGAGGCCCCTGGCTTGTATTATGATGCTTGTATGACTTATTTATGTTTTAGAGTTGTGTTGTGATATCTTTCCGTGAGTCCCTGATCTTGGTCGTACACATTTGCGTGCATGATTAGTGTACGGTCAAATCGGGGGCGTCATACCCATCCCCCTTGCGGGCGGCGGTGCTGCTTTGGCCGTCGGTGTAGGCGTCGACCGCCGAAAGGGTCGTTATTGTTGTCGTTGGAGCTTGATCCGTCGTCAAGGTCGTCTGATAGGTCCATCTGCACACCGGCCAGACTCCAGAGGAAGTGCTCCTGCTCCTTGGCGTGCCTTCTCGCCTTCGCCGTCGCCCTGCGCCACTACCTCATGCTCTGACAGCTTGATGGCAAGCCGGAGCGCTTTCGCATTCTTCCGCCCGACCTGCCGCGCATCTGACTCCGCGTTGTCAGGGAGCGGCGGAGGACGGATGCAATGAGTGTGTCCTCGGGATCAATGGGTGCACGCGCGATTGCCCGACGCCTCACCAACGCGTCACCCGCTGCCAACCTCTCCCTCATGCGTTGTTGCTCGCGCCATGTGGCCTGTGCCTCCAACTCGTGCGTCCTCAACCAACCCGACGCCTGCGAGGGCACAAGCACGCAACGGTGCCCATGGACGCCCTCCAGAGGTAGCTAAGATGTGGTTGGGGGGGTACCTAGACTGGGGCAGAATAGGCGGCGCTGCCACCGGTGCTGCACGCTGGATGGGAGGGCCCAACAACATTGCCCGCACTGCGACGGTGGGCGAAGGGGGACGGCGCGTCGCTCCGCGAGTTGCTGCCATGGTTGCGGCCCTGATCTAGCTGCGAGCGGCGCAATGCGACGCGAGAGCGACCGCATCGACATGGCTCTCATCGCCACCGAAGCTAGAGCTGCTACGGTCATCTGTTATGAATCGGGTTGGGAGAGGAGGTGATGGATTGGGAAATCGAGTGAACAGAGAGTGGAGTGGACTGAGCGGACTGTAGTCTACGGTTCACCGGAGGGGATATTTGTGGGTTTGGTGGTGAGCCGGGCTGACGTGGCGGACGCGTCCGGACATGTCCAGGCCGCCTCATATCCGCCCTAATTTGGGTTGGATATGAGGGGTGCAGGACGACTCGACGTTTGGGGCCGATTTGAGGCGCCTGAGTGGGTGGTTCTTTCTTTGACCGATCAGTGACCAGTTGGTTCACCCGGGTGTTTGGGAACGATTTGAGATGCCCGGCTATAGATGCTTTTAGTCTCGAGTAAATTCAGGTTTTTACCCCCTATTTTGAAAAATTTGACATTAATTACCCTATTTAGCGTGATTTCATACGTTTTACCCCTTTTAGCGAAATTGTTGCCACAGTTTACCCTGTTTAAATTTTTGTGTGTGTTCTGGCAGATCCCAATTATCTGGTCCAACTGGCATGTCACATATACGGTTTTCTCCCTGTTGAACCGGTCCTCGCAGCTTCTCCTGACCGGCCCGGCCTGGTATGAGCGCACTAGATCAGGTCGCTCGGGTCCAATGCACAACGCCCGAGTTGGGCCGCACCATGCTGGCCTCCATTATTCACGGCACACATCACTCGCATTCTGTTAATCACACACACGATCCTGGCCCAAACCATTGCCTCCTTCGTTAGGATGGGGTAGGACGACGTAGCTGACGAGCGGCAGGTGAGAGGCGTGGCCATTGGCGATCGTCGGAGTGGGCGGCAGCCGGTACGACCATCTTCTCCACTCCCATATGCATGACCGCATTCTTTGTTTCTCACCCCGGGTAGTTAGGTTTTTTGTGGCTAGATTTTCTCTCAGTCTGGAATATGCATATTAGATGGCTTTAGGCTACTCGTTTCAGGTTTGAAGAAGTATTATGATGAGATGACTGAGCTTTATTAGCATGGCTTGTTACTGATATAATCTGAAATCATGTATATTTTCCTTCAGTATTATCATATGACCTTAAGTATGCATGATTCTGTAGATCAGATTATAGTGGTGTAAATATACTGATATAATTTGAAATCATGTATGTTCGAGCGAGCCTGGCGGGAGCGTGCGGCGGCAGTCTAGACGGGCGTTGCATCGATTGGGGGCGAGCAACGCAAGCGAGAAGCGACTGGAGGCGAGCGGCGGACTCAGGCACGAACGGCCTCCATCGGGCTGAGCCGGTCGAGAGAAGCTGCGCGGCCCTGTTTAGCAGTGAGACAAATAGCCAGGAAAAGCCACCAACGTGGCATGCTAGCTGGAACAGACAATTGTGACCCACAAGTCAGAACGCTCACAAAACTTTAAATGGGGTAAATTATGACAACACTATTCTTAAATGGGGTAAAACAGCTGAAAACTCACTAAATAGGGTAGTTAGTGTCAAAAATGTCAAAACAGGGGATAAAACCCGGAATTCACTCTTTAGTCTCTCTTGTCAGGTCTGCCCCGCTTGTCTCGTAGGACTGAGATATGAGTGTTGGTTCTTGTTTTGTGTTGCAGAGAAAGCTAGGATCCATGCTCTGCGGAGTCGGGATGTAAACTGCTCTGAGCAGTGCTGAATTGCTTTATTCCAAACTTTGAGCATAACTTTTTTTTATTGAGCTTATGAATGTTAGTGTCGATTTCACAAGTGGCATGATTTTAAATTTGAAACTCAAGTGAGTCAGGAGAACAAGTTTATTACTGTAGAATGCACCATAGAAAAAACAATTTTTTTTACAAGAATTTTGAGTCGGAACTAAATTTCATAAGGAATGCAGTAAGATTAAATTCGTAGTTTTTTTTATTAGAAGAGTCAATCTTACGAATCAAATGGCCAATATAAGAGAAATTACGACGGTACTAAAATTTAAAGAGGCATAGTGAATCAGTATTTTCTACTCTCTCCGTTTTAAATATAAGCTTTTTTAGAGATTTCAATACAAATTATGTACGAATATATATAGACATATTTTAGAGTGCAAATTCACTCATTTTGCTTCTTATATCGAAGTAGTTCATATTGGAATCTGTAAAAAGCCTAATATTTAGGAATGGAGGGAGTATACTTTTAGGTATCAGGTCGCAAAAGTAAAAACGAGATGTCAAAAATAAAAAGGAATAAAAGTGAAGGAGTCAGAGTGACTGAGCTGTCTTCTCCCAATTGTCTAGCGGCCTCTTCCGGTCTCCCACTAGTCCACCGCCATCTTCCTGCAATGGCAATGAGCTGCTCAGGGTAACTAGCATCTTCTCAGAGAGCATTGCAGCACACGAGATTGAGAAAAATCAACACACACGCCGTCCGAATCGATGAGTTGCGGCTGTGGCGGCGGCGTGGCGGCGGGGGACGGCGGGCTGGCCGAGTGGCAGCGCATCTACGACCGGGTCGAGGCGCTCGCCGCCGGCCGCGCGCGGCTGGAGGCGCGCAACAGGACCCAGCACGAGTTCTGGGACGCCCGCGACAAGATCAACCAGTCCCGCCTCCACCAGGTCTGATTCATCGGACCGCTCCTGTCCTCTTACGCTTAGGGTTTTCTCTTGGGCCTGATTGATGGCTTATGTTCTCATCCCGGAAGGCGGAGCTGAGCAGAAGCAGGTGGGAGGCGGCCTGCAGGGAGCTGCTCCCTTCCGATGATCCCAAGCTCGCCGGTCAGAAAACATTGTGCCCCTCTTTCGTTTCTGTCAATCGATATTTCGGCCTAAATTTAATTAGCGGAGCTATTTGTGTTGATTTACAAGAGCTGCAATGCTGTGCCTGTTAAATGTCAGTTTTGTTGGTCATTCGGCGCTGCCGCGGCTAGATGGAGAAGAGACTATTAAGATTAGATATGCCGTTTTATATCTTTGGGGTGACGATAACCTGCAGAAGAAGGCACCTAATGTTGCTACTGATGCCACTGTTGCTGCCTTCTCTGTCCAAATGCAGAACTGCTAGAGAGTGATTTGGAGGATTCAAGAACTTGTGAAGCTCTCTTGGACACCGAAAACTCAGAACTGCTGGTACTTAATTATCCCAAAAGCATTCGGTCCAGCTTGTGAATGTCACTGTTTTTCTTAATCATTTTTTTGTGTCCTTGCCTTTTCTTTTTTTGTAATGTTTAGGCACAACTGAAGGAAGATGGAAATTGTGTAGAGCTTAATGAAAACACTGCAGATCATGAGCACACTTCTGGAGATTTAATATCAGAGCTAAGAAAGTTAAAGCGAACCTATGAGACCATATGCTGGAACAAGGATAAGGAAGCCACTGAAGCCGTGCAAAAGCTTCAACAGAAGATAGAGGAGCTGCAAGTGGCAGCCTGTAAGAAGGATGATGAGATTGGAATATTGCAAGCAGAAGCTTCTGCTTGTATAAATAAGTTAGTGGTTCTAAAGGGTAAACTAGATGAAATGCGATCTTTGGATAAGGACATTGACATCCAAAAGCTCAAAGTTGGGCAACATGAGACTCTTGAACGCAAGATTGCCTCCTTACCAAATGTAAGCATTTCCTTTTGAAGTATATGGCCGGCTCATACTAGACCATGTTTTCTTTCTGCAGTATTTGTTGAGTGACCTGCCTTACCATACACAATCAGTAGAGAATGTTGACCAGGTTGATATTTTTGGTTATTATATCAGTAAACAATTTTCCAGTAATATATTTTCTAGAACCGAGTTGATCTAGAGTTTCACGAGAATATACGAGTACTACTGAAGCTAGCACCCCAAAATCTTCATGTGCCTGCTTAACACTTAACATTGCCCCATACTTGTTTCCGGCCAGTGAGTTATCTAATTTACAGATTGTAGACACTTTGCTGGCCAAAGATTAATTTAAGGGATGGTATTCTAAATCATGATACGCCTGTTGGTCTCAGTCTCTAGTAGAGTCCACCTTGTGTATAGTAAGTGATCTTGGATTTATTTGTTAGGTAGCATTTTAGTTTTTGAATTCACAGACCGTGGATTAATTTGGAGTTGCCAAAGCAACCTTATTCACACCCTCCCCCTCCCTCTCCGTGTCTTGTATATACTTGCTGTTTTCAACATAAGTTCCATAGCTGAAAAGCTTTCTGTCCGATTTAAGCATGCCACTGATTTTCTTGATCATTGTGTTGTATCCGTACTCATGTGTCTTTATACTACTAGATACAATCCAAGGAAGCTGGAAATGTTGTAGGTATTATTCAAAAGAATGCGGATCATGGGGCCATCACAGGAGAATTAAGAGCGGAGCTCAGAAAACTGAAGCAAGCTTATGAGACCCTGAGCTCAAACAAGGATAAGGAAATTTCTAAATTACTTGAAATGAAGGATTTTCTTTTGAACCAACTGATGAGAATGGACAAGGACAATGCAGAGCTCCTTCAGAAAAAGGAAGTGGAGGCAGCACAAGCTAACGAAGCAGCACAAAAGCTTCAGCAGAATGTAGAGGAGCTGGAAGTGTCAGTCCGATATAAGGATGATGAGATTGGCAGATTGCGAGCAGAAGCGGGGCCCCTAAAGATAAAGGAAGTGGAGGCAGCACAAGCTAATGAAGCAGCACAAAAGCTTCAGCAGAATGTAGAGGAGCTGCAAGGTATAGTCCGATATAAGGATGATGAGATTGGCAGATTGCGAGCAGAAGCGGGGCCCCTGAAGATAAAGGAAGTGGAGGCAGAAGCGAAGAAAGCAGTGCAAACGCTTCAGCAGAATGTAGAGGAGCTGCAAGTGGCAGTCCGAAATAAAGATGACGAGATTGGCAAATTGCGAGCAGAAGTGGGGCACCTTAAGATAAAACAAGTGGAAGCAGCACAAAAGCTTCAGCAGAATGTAGATGTGCTGCAAATAGAAGTACGAAATAAGAATGACGAGAATTGTAGATTGCCAGCAGAAGCTGCTAATGCAGAAAAAAAGGTACCGGCTCTTGAGGGTAAGCTACTGGAAATGCATTCCTTGGTTAAGGAGAAAAACGATGAAATACAAAAACTGAAAAATTGGCAACCTGAGAGTCTGAAATGCAAATGTGTTTCTTCTATAGCAGTTGTAAGTATATCATTCCAAGTATTTGGCATGCTCATGCTAAAGTCTGATTTCTTTTCCATATTGTATGTCTAGTGACCTTGGCTTGCCATGCATCCTTGATCAAGTGTAACCATAATTACATGAAATTTTGATCCAAATTCACTAACAATTTCCATATGTTGATGTGTGATCATAGTTTTTTATGATAGGCATAGGCAAATTGTCTAATTTTCCTTTATTGGTCAAGAATCATATTTCCCCGTGCTCCGTTGTATAACTTTTTTATTCAGAAGGTATAAGCACCATGATTCTTGCTAGGCTCGCACATGATTCTTGTGTGAACTGAAAGCACGAACTAATGGTAAACTTGGTTAGATTGCTGCTAATCGATTTTGCAGTGCCATCTTTTATAGAAACTTAGTAGGCATAAGTATTCATGTTCCTTACAATAAGATGCCCGTTTCTTTCCCCTTTTGTCATCCAAGTGAATCCAACTGATGAATAACCCAAGAATTGTGGTCCCAATCATCCGATTATCACACCTGAAAATCTTCCTGCTCCTGTTTGGCACATAACATTGTCTCTTACTTGTTTGTGGCCAGTAACACATAGCACTGAACCAAAAACAGCCGAGGCCTCTGCATCAACAAAAGCCTTGGCTGTTGTGGTGGCTGCTTCAGCATCTCCACCCGGCGCAAGCTCCAAGCCAGGGGCGGGGATCAACATCGACCTGACCCCTCCCCGGCTTGTCGACGACAGGGAGGCCAGCCCGCCCTTCCCTCCGGGTTTCGGGCCACCGGCCCGATTCAAGGACACAACTACCACCGCTCCGACAGCAACCTTTGCGGTGGTGGTTGCGAAGGGGGACGGAAACCCTGACCAGAGCATCGCTGGTACTACTGATGCTGCGGGTGGGCTCGACATTGACAATGCCCCCCTGCCTCCTGCGTCAACAACAACCAAGACCAAGAGCAGCATGCTGAAGGGCAAGCCAAGACCAAAGGTGCAGAGCAACGCGGATAAGGAAGGTGCAGAGCTGGATTCGATCCTAGGGAAGAGGATGGAGCGCAACAGGCCAGAGTCTAATGTAGGTCTAGGGGAAAATAAGGAGATGAACAGAGACATGTATAAGAAAATGAGAGGGTCTGTTAGTGGAGAGGCTGAGAGCAACATAGGTGTGTTAGGCCGTAAGGAAGCTACCGGTATAGGGGCTACCGGGAACTGACGGGCGCAAAGATGACGCCTGTCAGGAGGAATGACGATAGTTAGCTGGAACTGCCGGGGATTGGGCCACCCCGGGACAGTTCGTGAACTGGTGTGCCTAGTGTGCACTCATAGCCCCTCTGAAACATGGCAGATGGAGGCTAGGTCTCAAGCACTGTATCACCCATGATGATGTGGGAAAGGGTGCTGGCATCACCCTATTTTGTGACGATAGCGTGGACATAAAGTTGCTCTCATATGGTTCGAGGTATATTGATGTTCATATCCGTGACGATCCCCATGGCCCTAGATGACATCACATGTGGATTCTGCTCAAGAGAATTAAACAAAACTCTGCTGAACCGTGGATGATGATCGGGGATTTCAAAGAGACTGTGGCAAGGGGAGCATTTCTCTGCTGCAAAAATGGTCTGAAACATATAACGGGGAATTTCAGAGTGTCTATCTTGGTGTAACCTGTACGATCTCGGCTACCAAGGGGCCGGGCTGGACGTATGACAATAAACAAGCAGGGCGGGACAAGGTGCATGCAAGGCTTGACAGATGTGTAGCTGCTCCGGAATGGAATGAGTTGTTTCAGCACACTCATGTTCAGCATATTGTTTTTTTTTTTTTTGCAGGGATGTTCAGCATATTGTTACCTCAAGATCAGACGGTTTTCCCGCCCGGTTCTTCCAAAGAACTGGGAAACGTTAAAAAAAGGATGTTATCAACGCAGTGTTGCATTTCTTTGAGGATGGGGTCATGCCGGAAGGGATTAATGACACAGTCATAGTGCTAACCCCGAAAGTAAAAAAAAACCACAATGCTTGAAAGACTTTAGACCGATCAGCCTGTGTAATGTGATCTACAAGGTGATTTCTAAATGTCTGAACAAATTACGGCCGTAGTTTGATCTCTGAAACCCAATGTGCTTTCATTCCAAGGATGATGATTACGGACAATGTCATCATAGCCTTTGAGTGCTTCTATAGAATTCAGCACAACTGAAACCCACATGACACCCACTGTGCGTTCAAGCTGGACCTTGCCAAAGCATGCATACAACCGTGTTGATTGTGATCCTGGAGGGAGCCTTGGAGAGAGATGGTTTCAACTCTCTTTGGATCTATTGGATAATGAAATGTGTGAAGTCCGTTCGTTTCTCAGTCAAAATGTGGCGATGTGTTAGAGCCGTTCAAACTGTCAAGAGGATTAAGTCAAGGAGAACCTTTGAGGCCATATTTGTTCCTCTTCATTGCTGACGGGCTCGCAACTATCTTTAATAGGGAGGTGTTAGGTGGCCGGATTACACCAGCGAAGGTGGCTCGCAATATCCCCGGTATCTCAAACCTCCTTTTTGCGGATGACAACCTGGTTTTGTTCAAAGCCAATACAAGACAAGCAAACATAAAACATCTGCGCGCGGTAAGGAGTTAAATGTAAGAGTTAGAAATGTAAGTAGTTGGTGATAGAAGGTTCAGGCATGCATGTCTAGCTCGGTGTATCTTCAGAACAGTAGATCAGACGTAAAAACAGACGTTTGCCACTACACACGGATAGATTACATTTGCAATATATATTATGCACACCATTCCTTTAATTTTATTGTGTGCCACTATGTGTTATTGCACATCATTTCTTTCATTCTATTGTGCGCCTGATAGAGCACACAATTCACATCATAGAATCGTATGTGTTGTCACGAGTTATCACACATGAGCCGCCTTTAAAAATCGTGTGTCTAACTTCCAAATCGGCACACACGAGTATTCATATCACACATCGTGTGTGATGCTTCAATCCATCACAAAGAATTTAGTTTTATAAAGCGTTTGCCATTTCTCTGTTATTTCAGTGGTATTTCATCCATTCAGTACTAAAAAATCGACACCGACATGGATAGACATGTGGTACATATGTAAAGCTAGTGAGGCAAAGTTTTTCACAGTCATTAATGTTTGGCCCGTGTATCACATCTTGCCACCATGTGTACCCGGTGCTTTGTTGTACCCCGACGCATTGTGGCTACAACACTACACAGCCATGCAAAGCAACGGTAGCATTGGCGGCATTCACGACGCCAATGGCATCTGCATGTTTGCCTAGGCGTGTTTAGTTGCCCGCATGCAGCCCAACCAGACCCGCGCGGGATGTGCGCGGCCTGTTTGGTTGCCTGGGCTGCATGCTTTTTGTGGCCCGCACGGACCTTAAAGCAGGCCGCAGCTTGGCCCGCGGAAACTGCCGATTCGGCAGTTTCTCACGAGACTGGCTTGGCGCGGCCATGCGTGCGAGGAGTTGCACGCCTCGGGCAGCGCGGGAGACAGAGGGGACGTCTCATAACCCCCCCTCTCCTTTCACCGCCCAGTCACACTGTTCCTATTTTTAGATGTTTCCATGCTTAGATAGTGCACTGATGAGTGGCAGTTGCAGAAAAGCAGATGCCACTGATCAGTGGACTTGCCCAACAGCAAGTGCCACTGATCAGCGGTAGTTGCCCAAGAGCAAATGCCACTGATCAGTGGCACTTGCTGTTGGGCAAGTCCACTGATCAGTGGCATTTTCCCAACAACAAGTGCCATTGATAAGTGGCATTTGCTCATGGGCAACTACCACTTATCAGTGGCACTTGCTGTTGGGCAAGTCCACTGATCAGTGGCATTTGCCCAACAACAAGTGCCATTGATAAGTGGCATTTGGCAAAGAGTTTGTGCACTGATCAGTGGCATTTGTTCTTGGGCAAATGTCTCTGATCAGTTGTAAGGTCATTTCTCTACTTTATGTTTTGGATGATGATGACAACTCTTTGTTGGTCTAATCTTGTGTTAAGTGCTTCAGGTTCTCGATGATTAGGCTTGCATCGATTAGTCATTCTCTCTGGAAGGAAAAGATCGAAGATGGTGTTTGTCTACGTGTTTATCTCTTTGGTCGTAGGAAACCCGTACTTTTAAGAGGAATCCACATCGGAAGGAGTTGGGTGAATCATTGCACGTACACTTTTTCCTCACCCACCTTTGCCTTCCGTTTCTTGTTAGAGAGAGAGAGCTCCCTTTCTTTTCAACTGTTGCTGTGTTCTCTCAGCGGTTGTACCGCTGGCCCTTGGCACCGACCCAACCACCACCCCAGGGGGTGATACCCTGGGGTTGAACATCCCAGTTCATGACCAAGCGGTTGTACCGCCGCCCCCGGGCGGTGGTACCGCCACCTTGCTTAAATATGACTGTGGTATGTCATTGGCGGTTGTACCGGTCAGGTGCCGCTCAACAACCGGTCCGGTTTCTGTTTTGATGCGGTACTCGGGCGGCGGTGGCCCGGTTGTTCTGGTTGTGCTCCGCACACCGGTACCACCGATGCCCTAAGCGGTTCTACCACTTAGGACTTAGCCACCCAGGGTTCTAGGGCCAGGCGGTTGCATCGACATAGTACCGCTCGATCACCGCTCACAGGGGTGACTCCCTTCTGTTTCAAAGCGGTGGTTGAGCGGTGGCTGAGCGGTTGTTCCGGTTGTTCTTCACAACCGGTACTACCGCTTGTCTGTCCGGTTGTACCGCT
The DNA here is from genome assembly GCF_002575655.3 of Aegilops tauschii subsp. strangulata. Lineage (NCBI taxonomy): Eukaryota > Viridiplantae > Streptophyta > Magnoliopsida > Poales > Poaceae > Aegilops > Aegilops tauschii. Next base: position 468,793,231 of record NC_053035.3, read on the forward strand.
TGGTAGTGTTTTTGCAGTATACCCGTGAGTTCCGGTTGTACCGGGACGAGGAGCGGCTGTACCACTGCAGTGCTGGTTTCGCAGTAACGGTTGGATTTTAGGGTTTGCTATAAAAGGGAGGTTTTTCACCTACCACACTTACCTCTTGCCTCTCTCTCACCATCATTAATGCCCTTCAAGCTTTCTTGCCCGATCTCTCTCTCTAGCCACTCAAACTTGTTGTTTTGCTAGGGATTGAAGGAGGAGACCTAGATCTACACTTCCACCAAAGGATATTCGATTCCCCCATACGTTCTTGTGTGGATTTTTTTACTCATGGGTGTTTGAGCACCCTAGACGGTTGAGGTCACCTCGGAGCCACATTCCATTGTGGTGAAGCTCCGTGGTTTCGTTGGGAGCCTCCAATTAAGTTGTGGAGATTGCCCCAACCTTGTTTTTAAAGGTTCCGTCGCCGCCTTCAAGGGCACCAATAGTGGAATCACGCATCTCGCATTGTGTGAGGGCGTGAGGAGAATACGGTGGCCCTAGTGGCTTCTTGGGGAGCATTGTGCCTCCACACCGCTCTAACAGAGACGTACTTCCTCTCAAAGGGAAGGAACTTCGGTAACACATCCTCGCCTCCACCGGTTCTGCTATTGGTTATCTCTCACCTTTACTTGTGCAAGCTTATATTGTGTTGAATCCCTTGCTTGCTTGTGTGCTTGTTGTTCTTGCATCATATAGGTTGCTCACCTAGTTGCCTATCTAGATAACATACTTTGATGCAAAGTTTAATTTGGTAAAGAAAAGCTAAAAATTGTTAGTTGCCTATTCACCCCCCTCTAGTCAACTATATCGATCCTTTAATTGGTATCAGAGCCTCATCTCTTTATGAAGGACTTTGCCATCCGAAGAGTATGGTTGATACCGTAGACGGTGGGGAGGAGCACTCCGGTGTAAATCCATTCTCGTCTACGGCCAATGGGGGATCCTCGGTCTCTCGTGAGGAGTTCAATGCGGCTTTGGACACACTGAAAACCTCCATGACGACCGAGGTTGAAGGCATGTTCAATAAGTTTTTAGAAGGCCTTAAATTATCCACCGCACCGATGAAAGTGGGTGATCCTGCTATCAAGGTGACGGATGCTAACTCCAATAAGGGGGAAGCTACTAGTGAATAAGCTCCTTTGCCTAGTGGTAGAAGTGGTAATGGCATCTATGCCATGTTGAACCACCTCTTACTTATGGAGGACCGGTTCCCTCCACTCGTTTGAATCATGTTGGTCCTCCTCCTAAGTTTGTGAAAAATGAGGATTTTGCCTCTTGGGTCTATCGCTTTAAACGTCATTTAAATCATAGTAATACTAATCTTTTGAGAATCATTGAGCAAGGTTTCTACCCGCATGACCCAAGCAACTTCACCCCTAGAGAAGCCGCGGACAATCAATTCAACGAGGCCACTCTCTTCATCATCCAAGATGCCATTCCACCCGAAGATATTGTGCATCTTCGACCTTTCACCGTGGCCAAGGAAGCATGGCAACATGTTGTTTCCATTTACAAGGGAAGCGCAAGCATTCAACGCTCCAACTATGAAGTGGTGCAAGATGAAGCCGATGAGTTTGCAATGAATGAAGATGAAGAACCTCATGAGCTTTACTGAAGATTAACCACTCTCGTGGTCTCGCTCCGAGATCATGGGAGCAAGGATACGGATGACAGTTGGATCAAGCGAAAGTTTCTCAAGGCCATGATGCCTTACCATAAGGCCATGTCCTCCGTCATTCGTCAAAGGCCGGACTTCCACACCTTGTCCTCAAGTGAAGTGTTGGATGAGTTTGTGGCAATGAGGATCTTGGACAAGACCGCCGACAATGCGGTGTTGCGTTCTCAACGAGCAAAGAAGCCCAACCTAGCCTTGAAGGCCAAGGCTAGTGTGGAAGAAGAGGATGAAGAGGAAGAAGAGGAGAGTAACCCCAAATATACAAAATATGCTAATCATGAGCACATGGCTCTCGCTTTAAGGCAATTTTGGAGCAAGAAGAACTCAAGGCCCAACTTCAATAAGAACAACTCAAGTGGCACCAAGGGAAAGGAACGTGTGAGGATATGCTATAATTGTGGCAATGTGAGCCACTTTGTTGTGGAGTACCCATATGAGAAGAGGGAAGACAATGGTGGCAAGCTTATCCAAAAAGACAAGGCCAAGTCTTTCCCCAACAAGAACAACTTCACCAAGAAGACTCCTCCCAAGGGGTTGGTGGCATAAGAAGAGTACAATGAGGATGATGATGATTATGATGATGAGGACAGTGAGACGGTTGCCACGGCCTCCGTTGCCATTGCCACAACTCCACGTGTGTCCCTCTTCGATTCACCCAACGAGAACATCACCGCCAAGTGCCTCATGGCCAAAGCCACCAACAAGGTAACCCCCAACATCAAAACCAGCATCACTACTAATCCCTCATTGATGGATTGCATTGATGAAAGTGAGGGGTCTAGTGAGGAAGAGAATGAATTTGAGTCTTTTATGGGTAAGCTCAAGGGTAAATCCAAGAAGCACTTTGTTGCTCTCTTGGAACAACTTGGTGAAGCCAGTGACATGATCGAGGCTCACGAAGAAACCATCTCTAAGATGGAGGGGCATAGTCGTGGCTATGCCGATGAGATATCAGATCTCTCTAATGCTCTTGAGGAAGAGCGTGGACATCGTTTGGCTCTTGAGGAGTCATACAACGATGATCATGCTAAATTAAAGAAAGATCTTGATCATGCTCTTGTTGTATCTCGTGTGCTCAATTCCGAGAAGGCCAAACTTGGGGTTGATCTTGCTAGACTCAAGGAGGAGTTTGATATACTTGACAAGGCTCACAAGGCCTTGAAGGGTACTCATGCTAGCCTTAAAGAGTCTCATGATCAACTCCAAGTGAAGCTAACCAAGGAGAAAACCACTTTTCCTCGTATGGTTTTAATCGATAATGCAAATGCTACTAACCCGTGTTGTGAGCATGTGCATCTTGTGGAGGAAAATGCAAAGTTGAAGAAGCAACTTGAGAAAGGCCTTGTGTCTTGCATACAAGGTGAGAAGAACCTCAACGACCTTGTGAGCAATCAAAAGGAAGTTGTGGCCAAGGAGGGAATTGGGTTTGCACCCAAGTCCAAGAAGGCAGTAGCGACGAGATCAATTAAAGTAAAGTGGGTATAACTTGAATTTGTGGAGACTATACGTACGTGAGATACATTAGGAATAGAAAAAGATTTTCTTTTTGAATGAATGAAAGCGCTCTTAGTTCAGTTCGGTAGAACGTGGGTCTCCAAAACCCGAGGTCGTCCTGATCTTGAGCGCAGCGCTGAAAATCCAGTATAGATTTCGTGATATATCAGGTATAGTGGTTTGAACCAGCTCATGCTTCAGTCCAAGTGTTTGCCGTACGCCTTCCTTAAAGACAGTTTAGGACAGAACAGGCCTCAGTAGAAAGCGAGCTTTTTTCGCGTATAGCCACCTCAAGAAGAAGAATGACAAGGCCAAACGACCTCCTCCTCTCAAGCAAACTTTTGTGAAGGAGGGAGAGGGTGCTTCTAAGGAGAAGAAAAACAATGGTAAGGGTGGTGGTGTCAAGAAGGGCATTGCCACTCCTTCCAACAAAGCCGGCGACTTTAATCTTTCTTATGTGTTATGCCGTGCTAGTGATGGGCATGTTTATGCCAAATTTGTTGGTTCTACTTATGAGTACATTGAATGGTCTATTTGGGTTCCTAAGACCCTTGTTACTAACATCAAAGGACCCATTACAAAATGGGTACCTAAAACCAAGCATTGATCCCTTGTAGGTGTTTGCTTCCGGTGGAGGATCATGGTTGCTCGATAGTGGAGCCACAAATCATATGACCGGAAGCAAGGACTTCGTGGTGGACGTGCACAAGATTTCATCTATGCCCACCAACGTCGAGTGGGGTGATGCCTCGTCCTCTAAGGTATTGGGGCTTGGCAAGGTTGTCATTTCTCATGATCTCACGATCGAGAAAGTCATGCTTGTTGACTCCCTTGCATACAATTTACTTTCTGTTCGTCAACTTGCACTCATGGGCTTTGCCACTTTCTTTGATATTGATACCGTGGCCCTCTTGTGGAGCAAGACTCTTAAAGTAGCCTTTGTTGGGCATGTTGAGAACGGTCTTTATGTGATTAACTTTTTGGAGCGACCCACTAAGACCGCGACATGCCTAATGGCTAAAGTTGATGTGGGATGGCTTTGGCATCGCTGTTTAGCCCATGTCAATATGAGATCTTTGCAAAGTGTTCTCAAGGGGGACCACGTCCGAGGACTAACAAATGTTAGTTTTGCTAAAGATCGTGCTTGCAGTGCTTGTATCGAAGGAAAGCTACATGAGAAGGCTCACCCTCCCACGACTATCATCTACTCGAAGAGGCCTTTGGAGCTCCTTCACTTGGATCTCTTTGGGCCTCCATCCTTTGATAGTCTTGGAGGTAGAAAGTATTGCTTGGTGATTGTGGATGATTATTCAAGATACACTTGGGTATACTTCTTCAAGAGGAAGAGTGAGACACAACAAACCGTCATCGACTTTGCAAATGAAGCTCAACATCAACACAATACAAAGATCTTGACAATAAGAAATGACAACGGCACCAAGTTCAAGAACTACACCTTGGATGAGTTTCTTAGTGATTAGGGGATCAAGCATCAATATTCCGCACCTTACACCCCTCAACAAAATGGTGTAGCAGAGAGGAAGAACCGGACGTTGATGGATGCGGCAAGAACCATGATGGTGGATTTCAAGTCTCCGTACAACTTTTGGGCCGAAGCCATCAACACCGCTTGTCATTCATCTAATCGGCTCTATCTCCGCAAAGGCTTGAACAAGATCCATATGAGATACTCACCGTCAACAATCCCAACCTCAAGTACTTCCGGGTGTTCGAGTGTAAGTGTTTCATTCTCAAGAAAGGTGTTCGTTTGTCTAAATTTGAGGCTAGAGCTCATGAGGGCATATTTGTTGGTTATGCTACAAACTCTCGTGCTTACCGTGTCCTCAGTAAGTCCACGGGACTTATTGAGGAGACATGTAACATGGAGTTTGATGAGAATAACGGCTCCTAAGTGGAGCAAAGTGGTACTTGTGATGTAGGTGATGAAATTCCTCCCCAAGCCATAAGAAGAATGGGTGTTGGTCATATCCTACCCATTGAGGAACCCCTTGTGGCCGAAGGAGAAAGACAATGTTCCACTCAAGTGGAACCATCACCAACCCAAGACCCACACGCTTCCGAAGAACAAAGTGAAGGCCCTCAAACAAATGAACAAGATCAAGGGCAAGATCAACCTCAAGATGGTGGTGAACCACCAAGTGATGCCCAAGATCAAGTTCTCACCACCGAGCAAGTTCAAGATCAAGATCAAGCTCAAGACGACGCCGAAGATAATCAAGTTTCCGCTCCTCAACTCACTCCTGAGGAGGAATTGGAGCGCCGTGCCGCCAAGATTGCATCCAGGCTCACTACCAAAGATCATCTCATGACGAATGTGCTTGGAAGCCTACGAAAGGGGGTAAGCACTCGTAGACAATTAGCAAACTATTGTGAACATCACGCGTTTGTTTCTTGTGTTGAACCCCAAAAGGTCTATGAGGCACTCGAGGACCCGGATTGGCTTAATGCCATGCATGAAGAACTCAACAACTTCGAGCACAACAAGGTGTGGAGATTGGTGCCAAGGCCAACGGGGAACCATAATGTCATTGGAACCAGGTGGATATTCAAGAACAAGCAAGATGCTCATAGAATTATCGTCCGCAACAAGGCTCGTTTGGTAGCACAAGGCTACTACCAAGTCGAGGGTATCGACTACGGTGAAACCTTTGCTCCCGTTGCTTGCCTTGACTCTATTCGTTTGTTGTTTGCTTATGCCTCTCATCATAACTTCAAGTTGCAACAAATGGATGTGAAGAGTGCTTTTCTTAATGGCCCTATTAATGAGTTGGTGTATGTCAAACAACCACAGGGTTCGAGGATCCCTATTTCCTCGATCATGTGTACCAACTCGATAAGTCACTATATGGCCTTAAACAAGCCCCACGTGCGTGGTATGAGCACCTTACCGAGTTGTTGCAAGATCGTGGGTTTGAAATTGGGAAAATCGACCCCACTTTTTTTACTAAGAAGGTCAAAGGGGAGTTGTTTGTATGCCAACTATATGTTGATGATATTATCTTTGGTTCCCCTAACAAAGCTTTCAATGAAGAATTTGCCGCTCTCATGACCTCAAAGTTCAAGATGTCCATGATGGGAGAGTTGAAGTTCTTTCTCGGGTTCAAAATCAAACAAACAAGAGAAGGAACCTTCATCAACCAAGCCAAATATACTCAAGACATGCTCAAGAGATTCAAGCTAAGTGATGTCAAGCCGGCTTCCACTCCAATGCCCGTCAAATGCCAACTTGACATAGATCCCAATGGTAAAGCAGTGGATCAAAAGGTATATCGCTCCATGTTTGGCTCCTTGCTTTACCTTTGTGCATCTAGACCGGATATCATGTTGAGTGTGGGAATTTGTGCACGGTTTCAAGCTGCACCTAAGGAAAGACACTATGTGGCGGTCAAGCGAATCTTTCGATATTTGGCTCATACCCCAAACTTTGGCTTATGGTACCCAAGAGGAGAAAACTTCAACCTTGTGGGCTTTTCGGACTCAGATTGGGTGGGAGACAAAGTGGATAGGAAGTCAACTTCCGGAGGGTGCCAATTTCTTGGTTGCTCTTTGGTGAGTTGGTCTTCTAAGAAGCAAAAAGTTGTGTGTCTCTCTCGTCCACTGAAGCGGAGTATGTGGCCGCCGGTAGTTGTTGTGCAAAACTTCTATGGATGAGGCAAACTTTAAAGGATTACAATGTCATTTGTGACAAAGTGCCTCTTTGGTGTGACAATGAAGGCGCCATCAAGATTTCTCTCAACCCGGTGCAACACTTCAAGACGAAGCATATTGAGATTCGGTATCATTTCATTCGTGATCATATTAGGCGAGGGGAGATCGAGCTCAACTATGTCAACACTCATGATAACCTTGAGGATATCTTCACGAAGCCATTGGATGAAGCAAGATTTCGCGAGTTAAGGCATGATCTAAATATCATTGATTCAAGCAATGTGGCTTGAACCCTTGCACACCCCGCCATACTCATCGTGATGTCTTGTTCTAGGTGTAGGCATGGACATAGGGGGAGTATTATATTGTTCTCTCAATGAACTCTTCCTCCCCCCATTATGCATAAATTGATCAAGTCTTTCACATTAGCCATTTTTGATGGTACTTGTGCTTTAAAGATGAGTTTTGGTCATGGGCCCAAGGTTAAAATGTTTGCGGTGCCATACCTTTAGACTCAAACATAGGTGACCTCGGCCACCGCCCTTCCTTTTGAAGGGGAGTTGGAGTTGGTTTCCTTCGGACTTTTTCGCTCTTGCTTAGTCTTGTGTTAGGTCCTAGGTGTTGTGATCTCCAAGTTGTGGTTTTTCTCGTTTGTTGCTTCTTGCTCTCTTGGAGATCATCACACCATATTCCAGTGTCGTGCTCCATCCCAAGCCTTCCTCCTTCTCTTAAGAACATCCAATCCAATTGCACACATATTGATCTTGGTTCGCATAATGTTGACTGGGCGGTACAACCGGTGGCCCGAGCGGTTCAACCGCTGGTGCACTCGGTTTGTACCGTCCCAGGAGGACTCCCAGGGGTCTCTGAGCGGTTCCACCGCTCGACCCCAGGTTGTGCTCCTGGCCGGTACTACCTGTCGGTTACAGGCGGTACTATTGCTGCCTTCCAGGCAACGGAAGTACCGCCCGCAACCACTGGCACGTACCAGGAAGCTGTACAACAACTCCTTGGAGCGGTACAACCGCTTCGCGTCTGTGGGCATATATATAGGGTCGGGGCCGAAGGGTTTTATTTTCCATTCATCCCCTTTCCTCCTCCTCCATCTCCTGCCCTAGCCGCCAGTTGCCATTGCCCCTGCCCCGGAGTGCTCGTCGCGCTCCGGATCCGTGGGCTCTCCGTGGATCCGCTCCGTGGAGGTCCCCTCCTTCCCGATCTCTTCCCATGGATGCCGATAATGCCACGTTTTCTTCTCTCTAGGGTTCCTTACCTTCTTCTAGGGCATTACTTGACATTCCGCGTTTATTGTTCAAACTATTGGGTGGAAGAGATCTATATATGCCTCCTGTTTTGTTTGCATTTCTTAGAAGTTAGAATATTGTTAGTTTGATTCAAATCTCGTGGATAGTCTTTCTACAACTGGTAGTGCTGCTGTCCCAGCGGTTCTACCACCTCAAGGGGCGGTACAACCACTGGAGCGGTACTACCGGTTGTAGAACTGGTACAACCGCGATGTCTGAACCACGTAGCACTGTTCTATCTTCTCTGTTTTGCAATCCACTGGTACGCGTCGGTGCTATACAAACGGTTTTTAACCCCTTTCCGCGGCGACATTTGGAACCGTCGCCAAGTGAGTGTGGGCGATTGGGGGGTCCTTCCCACACGACCCAGAAATCGTCGGGGATAGGTCCTCCTGGGACCCCGGCTGGGGCCGTGTGCGATCGGGCGAGGCATCGAAACCCAATCATTTCCGTAGGTATGTACATCGCACACGGCAATCCGAGAAAATCATTTCCGTAGGTATGTACATCCCACACGGTGAATCCCAGAAAAACATTTCCATTCATATGTATATCACACAGTCAATCTAAGGAATACGCTTCCGTTCTTATGTACATCCCACACAGTCAATCCAGGGAAAACGTTTCCGTTCGTACGTACATCCCACACAGTTTTATGTGTAGGCTTGTGTGTGAAAGGTGTAACTATCACACACGGTCTGCCTTGGTTAACTGTTTGCTTTTATCAACAATATCACACACGATTTGATGAAGAAAACTGTGTGGCATTGGGCTATCCATCGCAAGCGCTTTTACTGCTAGAACCGTTTGCAAAGGTCCATGACCGTCTGTTCTCTTTTTATTTTTGCCTATAATTTATTATTTGAATTGAAAATTTCGAAATATGAAACGTGCAATTCAAATTCTCAGCACAATGGTTCAACAACGAATCCATAAATAAAATTGCAAGTACAATATGTTCAGTAATTACAGGATTAGGCAGCAATTAACTATGATGAACCACAGTATTTAAAGGCGGTAAAGGAGAAGAGACAAGTGTAAATCATTTTGACTGCCGATGGTGTTGAAGAAGAGGAATGCCCATAATGTGCCTTCCTGCATGCCATAGGCACGAACCACTTTTGTCCAACCCCTTGTGACGATCGCCCGCCCATCCTTCCCCGCCTTCAGGAAGACTTCTAGAGCATTATCATGGTAGCATGAATTATATACTTTAACCTTAGTTGCCTCCACTCCGGTCATGTAGTTTGCAAGGTAATCATCGGAAACCACTGAAAAGAGAAAATATCAGATACTGAGGTCTAATAGAGTAACTTGTTGTGGGCAGGGGGAAAAGGCAACACATTACTTACCATCCTAAAGTTCACTTTTTGTCTTCGACAAAGTGTAAATAAAGAGCTTAATTCCAATCACCCGTTTCTTTCGCCTAACAATCTTTCTTAGTTTCCTCACTTGACACTTGTTCATGAATATCTCATTGCCCCATACGCAAAAGGGATCGAAGCGTGGATTAGTACCGCTCATATATGTACCTACAAGCAACCGGTAAATGTTAGAAGCTAAACTAAGATTGCACAAATGATGTAAAATACAACTACCTATGTTCCTAATAAGTACAAGTATTTTTTTTTGAGATTTCAATATGAACTACATACGGATGTATATAGAATTATAGATATAGTTTAGATTAGAATCTAGATTAACTCATTTTGCTCCTTATGTAGTCTATATTGGAATCTCTAAAAATACTTATATTTAGGAATAGATGGTGTATAAGACATGGGATGCAGCTAACCTCGACGGCAAACAACATCATCGCCCATTGTAGCCCTGTGTAAGTACATGGAAAGCCAATGTTAACTACATCAGGGTTAACATCCACCAAAAATAGCAAATGGTAATAAAACGGCAGCATCTCTAGTGATATCTTCATTTCGAAAGAGTAGCACGGTAGCAAAGGGACGGGTTAAAAAATGGATACAGCTGTTAATTGCAACAGGCTTAACAACATCCTAATTCATGTTTTGTAAGTTTGTAGTCATTGAAATACAACTCTTTAAAAATGGATACAACTATTAATTGCAACAGGCTTAATGGAAATTGAAACCGGTACTGATAAAAATGCAATTGGTAGAGTTAAACATCATAGGGCAGGTGCTGCCAGAGCAGATAATGGCCCAGTTGTCTATAAAAAGGTAGGGAAAATAGCTAAAACGTGTTAGGCATGTTTACTACAACATGCTTAATACATCAACCGTACAAAACATAGCCATTAATTGCAACTAGTATTGGTAAGATTGAACTGGTGGGTACATACTTGGTAAGTCTTGAGAGGTAGTTGCTGGGGCACATCATCTTGGCCAGAGCCCGCCCAAAGTCAGCGGCAGCGGAGGCGAGCTGTTCCTCCAGGTCGAAGCGTGGATCAGTGCCACTGACATGTGTACCTACAGGCAACTAGTAAATGGTAGAAGTTAAACTGCAATTGCACAAATGATGTGAAATACTGTAACACATGGGATGCAGCTAACCTCGACGGCAAACAACATCATCGGCCGTTATGACACTGCGTAAGTACATGGACAAGCATGTTAAGTACAACAGGGTTAGCATCCACCAAAAATAGCAAATGGGCAGCATCTGTAGTATATCTTCATTGCGGAGAGTAGCATGGTAGCAAATGGGAAGATTAAAAAATGGATACAATTGTTAATTGCAACAGGCTTAACAACATCCTAAGTCATGTTTTGTAAGTTTGTAGCCATTGAAATACAACTATTTAAAAATGGATTCAACTGTTAATTGCAACAGGCTTAATAGACATTAAAACCGGTACTGATAAAAATGCAATTGGCATAGTTAAACATCACAAGGCAGGTGCTGCCAGAGCAGAGAATGGCCCAGATGTCTATAAAAAGGTAGGGAAAGTAGCAAAAACGTGTTAGGCATGTTTACTAGAACATGCTTAATACATCGACCGTACAGAACATAGCCATTAATTGCAACTGGTATTGGTAAGATTGAACTGGTGATTACATACTTGGTAAGTCCTGAGAGGTAGTTGCTGGGGCACTTCATCTTGGCCAGAGCTCGCCCAAAGTCAGCGACGGCGGAGGCGAGCTATTCCTCCGGGTCGAAGCGTGGATCAGTGCCACTGACATGTGTACCTACAGGCAACCAGTAAATGGTAGAAGTTAAATTGAATTGCACAAATTATGTGAAATACTGTAAGACATGGGATGCAGCTCACCTCGACGGCAAACAAAAGCATCAGCCGTACATGGACAGGCGTGTTAAGTACAACAGGGTTAGCATCCACTAAAAATAGCAAATGGGCAACATCTCTAGTGATATCCTAAGTCATGTATTGTAAGTTTGTTGCTGGTATTGGTGAAATTGAGCTGGACACGGTAATATTTGAACATCACACAACGTGCAGTACTGAAATAAACAAGGCACGGACGTGCTTAATACATCAACCGTACAAATCATAGATGTTGCAAGTGGTATTGGTAAGATTTAGCTGGTCAGATCTTACCTGTTAAGTCCTAGGGGGTAGTCGCTGGGGGACTTCATCTGGGCCAGAGCCTGCACCATGTCGGCGGCGGCGGAGGAGGCGAGGTGTTCCTCCGGGTCAACACACACAACGGCCATCGTGCCCTAGACCGCCATAAGCTCCTGGCGGGGGGGGGGGGGGGATTTGGAGGCATGCAGATGTTTCGCAGGCGCCATTTAAGCAATTAGGTCGGGGACGTGATAGAGATCGGTTGGTTACCTGACTAGATCCGAGCAGAACGTAGATGTGGTTGAAGCCGTGGTTGCGGCGGCGGTGGTTTGAGATGACGGTAGGGGGACGGTAGGGGGAGGCGCGAGGGAGGGGGGAGACTGAGGGGAAGGGGATGTGGTTGGAGGAATAAATTCTGAAATCGCGCGCCTAATGAAAATTTCGGTGCGAAACTTGAAACTTGGGCGAGGCAAACACACAACGCAGACGAAGCGCGTAAAATAGTCGTGTGCGAGAAAAAAGAAAGTTGGCAGATCCCGTCTCCAAAAAAATGTACACGTGTACTTAATTTTTTTCGGTCAATGGTACGACTGGTTTATTAGGAAACATCGCACAGGTAACTGACTTATGGGTCATTAACGCAAAACACGCAGATGGGCACGGCATAAAAACCATGTGTTTTGTGATCTTCTAATGATTAACGCAAAAAAACACACAGGGGCACACATGCTAATCAACGCTCAAAGCCCTCAAAGGATGGTCTTACCGACATTGTACGTTAATACTACAAACTTAAAAGTACTACTGGTAATTTGCTCTAATACTACAAACTTAAACTACTTCTCACATGCTGCCATCGGGGCATGCTGGCCAGAAGTCGGCGTTCTCCTTCCCGGCCTTGTAGGCGCCAGCCCACCGTGCTTCGATCTCCGTCAAGCTCTCCTCACCACGGCGTGCGACCTCTTTTTTCTTGCGGCGGCGGGACTCTCTTTTCTTGACTGCTTTCTGCCTTTTCCGCTCCTTCTGTGCGGCTTTGGCCGCCTCTAGATCCACCACCTATTCGGTCATGGCAGCCTCAAAGTCCGCCCATGTAACTGTCTGGCCGCCGGTGGCGATGAACTCGGCGCGGCGAGATACCATCACTTCTTTACCATGTGTGCGGTCGCGGGCAGCGAGGAACGTGGCGTGGCGGGATGCCATCGCTTCCTTACCAGTTACTGTGCGCCGCGGTGCCATGGACGACGCCTGGGGTGTGCTCTGGGACGGAGGGGCCGGGCAGCCATACAGTGCGGTGGTATTCAAGAGCTCAACGACAAACGGCAACAGAAATTTGGCTTCCCTTACAATTTTGCTCGTTCATTATCGCACACGGTTCATCTCCGTCGCTTCCAGAAACAGTGTGCGCTGAGCCTATTGTGTGTTGCGTTATGATTGGCCGGAACCCCGGCCACGCCGATCACGCGTGTGCACCGTAGGATGGGCCGCGATGGAACGGCAATCCACGTCCATCACATCACACCCGTGCACCTGTAGCTGGATTGGATTTATATGCGCTAAATGCCTAGAAAATGCACATAATCCCCTAAATATGGCAAATGAGCCCGGAAAAATGCCAAATTTGAACACGGTGATTTGCAGGGTGTATGTTCGTCGTAGAAAAAAACTCCAGGGCAAAGAAAGAAGAAAATTTGGATTCCCCTTCAATCTTGGGGATTTGCCTCTTGATAGCATGGAACTTCCTCGGTGATGGTTTGATTTATGAAGGGCGTGCATGACGACATAAGACAAACCTTCTCAAATATTTACCAGGGCATGGTGAGGTCATACCATGGCACCATGCCAGGCGTCATGTTTTTAAGAATTTATTTCATTTTTTATATAGTTGAAAACCCAACAAACAAACATTTGTGGTTGACTATTGCCACACATTTCATCGAAATATCTGTCCATTCCTTGTAAAAGGCATGGGAATTACTAAACGGCACGAGCATGGTTTTCTAGGCCGTTCTTGTGGACCCTTTCATGCACCGATTGTTTGAACTTGAATTATGCACATTAATGCCTAGGAAATGCACATAATCCCCTAAATATGGCAAATGAACCCGGAAAAGTGCCAAATTTGATCACAGTGATTTGCAGGTTGTATGTTCATCGTAGAAAAAAACTCGTGGATAAAGGACAAAGGAAATTTGGACTCCCCTTCAATCTTGGTGATTTCCCCCTCGAAACCATGAAACTTCCTCTGTGATGGTTCGATTTATGAAAGGCGCATCACGACATAAGGAAAACATTCTCCAAATTTTACCAGGGCATGGTGAGGCCATACCATGGCACCACGCCAGGCATCATGTTTTCCAACCATGTGTTTCATTTTTTGTATAGTTGTTAACCGAGTAAACGACGCGTTTATGGTTGACTATTGCCACATTTCCTTGAAATATCTGCCCACTCCTTGTAAAAGGCATGAGAATGTACTAAATAACACGAGCATGGTTTTCCAGACCGTTCTTGCCCACCTTTTCATGCACCGATTGTTCGAATTTGAATTATGTCCATTAATGCCTACAAAATGCACATAATCCCCTAAATATGGTAAATGAGCCCGGGAAAATGTCAAATTTGAACATGTTGCATTTGGGCGGTATGTTGATCATTGGAAAAAAACTGAATGACAAACTAGGACGGAAATTTGGATTCCCTTTCAATCTTGGGGATTTCCCTCTCGAAAGCATGGAACTTCCTCGGTGATGGTTCGGTTTATGAAGGGCGTGCATGACGACATAAGCCAAACCTTCTCAAATTTTTACCAGGGCATGGTGAGGTCATACCATGGCACCATGCCAGCTGGCGTCATGTTTTTAAGCATTTATTTCTTTTGTTCTATAGTTGAAAACCCAACAAACAAACATTTGTGGTTGACTACTGCCACACATTTCATCAAAATATCTGTCATTATTCCTTGTAAAAGGCAAGAGATTTTCTAAATGGCACGAGCATGGTTTTCCAGGCCGTTCTTGTGGACCCTTTCATGCACCGATTGTTTGAACTTGAATTATGTGCATTAATGCCTAGGAAATGCACACAATCCCCTAAATATGGCAAATGAACCCGAGAAAATGTCAAATTTGAACACGTTGCATTTGAGGCGGTATGCTGATCATTGGAAAAAAACTGAATGACAAACTAGGACGGAAATTTGGATTCCCTTCAATCTTGGGGATTTCCCTCTCGAAAGCATGGAACTTCCTCGGTGATGGTTCGATTTATGAAGGGCGTGCATGACTACATAAGCCAAACCTTCTCAAATTTTTACCAGGGCATGGTGAGGTCATACCATGGCATCATTCCAGGCATCATGTTTTTTAAGCACTTATTTCATTTTTCTACAGTTGAAAACCCAACAAACAAACATTTGTCGTTGACTATTGCCACACATTTCATCGAAATGTCTGTCCATTATTCCTTGTAAAAGGCATGAGAATTTACTAAACGGCACGAGCATGGTTTTCCAGGCCGTTCTTGTGGACCCTTCCAGGCCGTTCTTGTGGACCCTTTCATGCACCGATTGTTTGAACTTGAATTATGTGCATTAATGCCTAGGAAATGCACATAATCCCCTAAATATGGCAAATGAACCCGAAAAAGTGCCAAATTTGAACACGGTGATTTGCAGGTTGTATGTTCATCATAGAAAAAAACTCGTGGACAAAGGACAAAGGAAATTTGGATCCCCCTTCCATCTTGGTGATTTCCCCCTCGAAACCATGAAACTTCCTCAGCGATGGTTCGTTTTATGAAAGGCGTACATGACGACATTTTTACCAGGGCACGGTGAGGTCATACCATGGCACCACACCAGGCGTCATGTTTTTCAAGCATGTATTTCATTTTTGTATAGTTGTTAACCGAGTAAACGACGCATTTATGGTTGGCTATTGCCACACATTTCCTTGAAATATCTGCCCATTCCTTGTAAAAGGCATGAGAATGTACTAAATAGCACGAGCATGGTTTTCCAGACCGTTCTTGTGCACCTTTTCATGCACCAATTGTTCGAATTTGAATTATGTGCATAATTAATGCCTAGAAAATGCACATAATCCCCTAAATATGGTAAATGAGTTCAGAAAAATGTCAAATTTGAACACGTTGCATTTGAGGCGGTATGTTGATCGTTGGAAAAAACTGAATGACAAACTAGGACGAAAATTTGGATTCCCCTTCAATCTTGGTGATTTCCCTCTCGAAAGCATTGAACTTCCTCGGTGATGGTTCGATTTATGAAGGGCGTGCATGACGACATAAATCAAACCTTCTGAGCTTTTAACTAGGGCAGGGTGAGGCCATACCATGGCACCATGCCAGCCGTCATGATTTACAAGCACATATTGCATTGTTCTATAGTTGATAACCCAGTAAATGACGTGTTTGTGGTTCACTAATTCCACGCATTCCATTGAAATATCTGCCCATTCCTTGTAAAAGGCTTGAGAAATTACTAAATACCACAAGTATGGTTTTTCCAGACCGTTCTTGTGCACTCTTTCATGCACCGATTGTTTGAATTTGAATTACGTGCATTAATGCCTGCAAAATGCACATAATCCCCTAAATATTGTAAACGAACTCGGAAAAGTGTCAAATTTGAACACGGTGATTAGCAGGGTTTATGTTCATCGTAGAAAAAAACTCATGGATGGAGGACAAAGAAAATTTGGATTCCCATTCAATCTCGGTGACTTACTATCGCACACGATTCATCTCCGTCGCCTGTGTGAACCATGTGTGTTCACTCACACATGCAAAAGGAAAAAGAAAACCCTCGCCCACTTCGTCCCCACTCACTCGCCGCGGACTCCTCCGCAACTCTGCACCCTAAGCTCGACGGCTATTGGCGGCGGGCGCAGGTCGCGCTCCAAACGGCACCGGATTTCGCCCCTACCGCTTTCCGCCGCCTATCTCCACCGACATTCTAGACTCTGGTCGACTGGGGTTTTCTGCGGGATTGGGCTGGGGATTTTTCTCATGGAGAAGGTAATCAACTTAATTAGCAAAATATTCACTCATCTCGTATCGCAGTCCGTCCGTCGCTGTTAATCAACCGGCGGAAATCGCCATGGAATCATTTTTGTTCTAGCTGATTTGTGGGTGTTCATTCATGTGTCCACAGTGCGAGCACAAATCGGGCAACTGTGGTCGTGGCCAGTCGGAAACGAAGTTCTATCTCACCATTCCGGATGACTTCAGGGAGCGCTCGTATGTTCAATCTCAACCTACCACGGTCGGCATGGCCTAAATTTGTGAGCACATACCGTCTGTTGCTACATTATCTATATATTTGCATCAAATCTTTGTTACACTATCTATTTTTAATTCTATATTTTTGTACTTTGCTTTCATCTATATATATATGGATCTGTTCTATCAGTTACTCCCATATTTGCATCTTGCTCTGTTATTTCAATATATCTAATTTATGATCTTAATATTCATTTCAAGCAGTACATCCCTTGCTTTGCAAGAATAGGAGTAGAAGGAAATCTTGGGCTTTACTTTACTGATGACTCCTAGGATGTCATATTGACAACGCAGCATGGATTTACAATGACGGTTAGCGTAAAACTTGATAAAGATGGTCACTCCTGTTTTAATGCGGACCTTTGGAGAAAAATGTCTAAGTGTTATGAACTGAAAGCTGGCAATAAAATTCTAGTGCGTGCACCACAACCTAGTCTAATTAACATGGATGTTTACTTCCCCAACGTCATCAGCCGATCAAAGTCTGATCGAGGTTAGTGTCCTTTCAAATTTCTCCATGCTGTCATATTACTATTTAAGCAACCAATTGATCACTATTTAAGCAACCAATTGTGATATCATATTCTTACTCCGTTCCTAGGCAGTAACAAATTCTATTTACCAATTTATGCGCACTATATATTCTTCTTCCATGTTCTGAATAAATAATACCTTTCTACCTTTTAAGCAGGATATGTTGGATGCATAGTGAACGATCTGTATGTTACTAAGCGTACCAAATTTCATTGGAAGGACTTGAAGCATGTCATAAACTTTGTTGATAATCTGACAGAGATAGCACAGCGTATGAACGCTGGATTTTGGATGAGATTAATTCGACCTATGGTGCACACACTGAACAAGAACAATTGTGTGCACAAAACGCTGGTAAAAAGACTTATTTTAATGTTGATGCTCATAAACTATATATATCTTCAACGATATGTTACAATTGTTTTTTATTCTACATGTCAACATAAATTGCCCCCTGTAGCAGTTCCTGGATCGATTTCCCAGTGTGGTCGAATTACACTTGTGCCTTCTAATAACGCCAAAGTGATTGCAAGGTACTGCATTTCCAGCAGAAATGGAACCATTCAAATTAACAAGTTCTCGCTTCTTGTGGCAATGCATCTGACGCGTCTCCGTCGTATCTATAATTTTTGATTGTTCCATGCCAATATTCTACAACTTTCATATACTTTTGGCAACTTTTTATATTATTTTTGGGACTAACATATTGATCCAGTGCCCAGTGCCAGTTCCTGTTTGTTGCATGTTTTATGTTTCACAGAAAAGCCATATCAAACGGAGTCCAAATGGGATAAAAGCTGACGGAGATTTTTTTGGAATATTTATGATTTTTGGGAAGAAGAATCAATGCGAGACGATGCCCGAGGGGGCCACGAGGCAGGGGGCACGCCCTGGGCCCTCGTGGCCACCCCGTAAGGAGGTTGGTGCCCTTCTTTCGCCACAAGAAAGCTAATTTCCGGATAGAGATCGTGTCCAAAATTCAGCCCAATCGGAGTTATGGATCTCCGGGAATTTAAGAAACGGTGAAGGGCCAGAATCGGGAGCACCGAAATAGGGAGAGACAGATCCAATCTCGGAGGGGCTCTCGCCCCTCCCACGCCATGGAGACCAAGGACTATAGGGGAAACCCTTCTCTCACCTAGGGAGAAGGTCAAGGAAGAATAAGAAGGAGGGGGGCTCTCTCCCCCTTGCTTCCGGTGGCGCCGGAACGTCGCCGGGGGCCAGCATCATCACCGCAATCTACACCAACAACTTCACCGCCGTCATCACCAACTCTTCCCCCCTCTATGCAGCGGTGTATCCCCACTTTTACCCGCTGTAATCTCTACTTAAACATGGTGCTCAACGCTATATATTATTTCCCAATGATGTATGGCTATCCTATGATGTTTGAGTAGATCCGTTTTGTCCTATGGGTTAATTGATGATCGTGATTGGTTTGAGTTGCATGTTTTATTATTCGTGCTGTCCTATGGTGCTCTCCGTGTCGCGCAAGCGTGAGGGAGCCCCGCTGTAGGGTTTGCAATATGTTCATGATTTTCATATGGTGGGTGGCGTGAGTGACAGAAGCACATACCCGAGTAAGTAGG
Organism: Aegilops tauschii subsp. strangulata; assembly: GCF_002575655.3. NCBI lineage: Eukaryota > Viridiplantae > Streptophyta > Magnoliopsida > Poales > Poaceae > Aegilops > Aegilops tauschii. The sequence continues at coordinate 468,812,320 of NC_053035.3, forward strand.
TTGTTTGCGTATGGGAATAAAGAGGACTTGATACTTTAATGCTATGGTTGGGTTGTACCTTAATGATCTTTAGTAGTTGCGGACGCTTGCTAGAGTTCCAATCATAAGTGCATATGATCCAAGTAGAGAAAGTATGTTAGCTTATGCCTCTCCCTCAAATAAAATTGCAATAACGATTACCGGTCTAGTTATCGATTGCCTAGGGACAAATAACTTTCTCGTGACAAAAAGCTCTCTACTAAAACTAATTTAGTTGTGTGTTTATCTAAACAGCCCCTAGTTTATATTTACGCGCTCTTTATTATCTTGCAAACCTATCCAAAATTACCTACAAAGTACTTATAGTTTCATACTTGTTCTAGGTAAAGCGAACGTCAAGCGTGCGTAGAGTTGTATCGGTGGTTGATAGAACTTGAGGGAATATTTGTTCTACCTTTAGCTCCTCGTTGGGTTCGACAATCTTACTTATCGAAAGAGGCTACAATTGATCCCCTATACTTGTGGGTTATCAAGGCCTTTTTCTGGCGCCGTTGCCGGGGAGTCATAGCGTGGGGTGAATACTCTCGTGTGTGCTTGTTTGTTTTATCACTAAGTAATTTTTATTTTCTGTTCTTAGTTGTTCTCTACCTTTAGTTATGGATATGGAACACGAAATACAAAAAAAATTAGGTGTACGTGCTACTCATGGAGATGGGGAACCTCCTAAAACCCTCGATGCTGGTTATGTGAAAAATATTATGTACTACTTTGATAATCCTGAGAAAACCCCATTCAATTATGTTATGGGAGACACGTTGGATCAACGTGAATACTTTAGGGATTATCGCTTGACACAAAAGGGAAACTATTATGGGATCAAATTCATATGTTGCATTGGTATGCTCGGCAACTATGCTTGAGATATGATTATACTTGTTGCTCTAGGATGAAGGCTCCACACCTTCCCTTTTCATGCAAATTTAATGATGATAAAACCTTGGCTTCTTATGCTAATGGTATATATGATTACTATGATGTGGAAAAAATAGAAGAATTTGTTGCTTTTATGGGTTCTTATGAAATTAAATCTTTGTTTAAAGAGTTTGAAGATTTTGATAATTCAGTTTATAGACCTGAAAATTTAGCTATCCTTAAATATTGTTATGAGAATTATGAATACAATTCCAATATTGCTGCATTTATTGAGAAAGTCTCCGCTGTCCAAGAAGAGACTAATATTTTGCAGGAGTCTATGGAAGAAGAAATTGATGAAACTGTGAGCTCATTGGATGAAAAAGATGATGAGGAGAGCGAAGAACAAAAGGAGGAAGAGCGGATTAGCTACCCGTACCCACCTTCTAATGAGAGTAACTCTTCAACTCAGACATTGTTTAATTTCCCTTCGTGCTTACCGAAGGATGATTGCTATGATGATTGTTATGATCCCGTTGATTCTCTTGAGATACCCCTTTTTGATGATGCTTGCTATGCTTGTGGCCAAGATGCCAATATGAATTATGCTTATGGAGATGAACTTGCTATAGTTCCTTATGTTAAACATGAGATTGTTGCTATTGCACCCACACATGATAGTCCTATTATCTTTTTGAATTCTCCCGAATACACTATATCGGAGAAGTTTGCCCTTATTAAGGATTATATTGATGGGTTGCGTTTTACTACTACACATAATGATTTTGATAGATATAATATGCATGTGCTTGCTGCTCCTACTTGCAATTATTATGAGAGAGGAACTATATCTCCACCTCTCTATGTTTCCAATATGATAAAATTGCAAGAAACTGCTAATACTATGCATTGGCCTTTACTAGGTGCGCATGAATTGTTCTTTTATGACATGCCGATGCATAGGAAGAGAGTTAGACTTCGTTGTTGCATGATATATGTTACTTTGTGCTCACTACTAAATTACAAATCATTGTTAATTAAAATTGGCTTTGATATACCTTGGGATCCGGGTGGATCCATTACTTGAGCACTATATGCCTAGCTTAATGGCTTTAAAGAAAGCGCTGCCAGGGAGAGAACCCAGAAGTTTTGGAGAGTCATTTATTTCTGTTGAGTGCTTTTATATAGTTTTAAAATAAATAAATAAAGAGGGGAACCCAAAACTTTTCAAAAAGGAAAGTGAAAGTGAGAGAGACAAGCATTGTTGAAGTGGGAGAGCTCCTTGAACTTTGTGAATCTTAATTACAGAAACTTTTCAATAAAAATAATTATCCCCTTGTAAAATTCCATTGTATTATAAAAATAATGTGCCAAGGTTTGCCTTTAGGATGTTTACAATGCTTGTAGGTTTATGCGGTGCAGGACAGAAACTTTGGCTGTAGTGCGTGATTTTTCATTTTTTATTGGAACGTCAGACTGTTCTGAAACTTTTTTCACTGTTTTTATGTACAAACTTTTTATTTTTCCTAATTTTGGTAGAATTTTTGGGGTACAGAAGTATCGTGAATGTTCAGATTTCTACAGACTGTTTTGTTTTTGACAGATTCTGTTTTTGATGCATAGTTTGCTTGTTTTGATGAGACTATCAATTTCTATCAGTGGATTAATCCATGGAAAAATTATATTACAGTATACATAATGCAAAAACAAAATATGAATTGGTTTTCAACAGTACTTAGACTAGTGATTTGCTTTATTATACTAACGGATCTTACCGAGTTTTCTGTTGAAGTTTTGTGTGGATGAAGTGTTCGATGATCGAGAAGGTCTCGATATGAGGAAAAGGAGGAGAGGCAAGAGCTCAAGCTTGGGGATGACCAAGGCACCCCAAGTAAATATTCAAGGAGACTCAAGCGTCTAAGCTTGGGGATGCCCCGGAAGGCATCCCCTCTTTCTTCAACAAGTATCTGTATGTTTTCGGATTCGTTTCGTTGATATGTGCAAATCTTGGAGCGTCTTTTGCATTTAGTTTTTCACTTTTCTTTTATGCACCATGCTGGTATGAGATAGTCCATGGTTGATTTATAGAATGCTCATTGCACTTCACTTAAATCTTTTGAGTATTGCTTTATAGAATGCTTCATGTGCTTCACTTATATCATTTGAAGTTTGGATTGCGTGTTTCTCTTCACATAGAAAACCGCCATTTGTAGAATGCTTTTTTGCTTCACTTATATTTGTTAGAGCGTGGGCATATCTTTTGTAGAAAGAATTAAACTCTCTTGCTTCACTTATATCCATTTAGAGAGATGACAGGAATTGGTCATTCGCATGGTTAGTCATGAAATCCTACATAAAACTTGTAGATCACTGAATATGATATGTTTGATTCCTTGCAATAGTTTTGCAATATAGAGATGATAATATGTGGGAGGTTCTAGTAAATGGTTGTGTTTATTAAGGATATTGGTGTTAAGGTTTGTGATTCCCAAAGCATGCACATATGGTCTCCTAACTATGTAACCAAATTGGTGCGCATTGTATTTTGATTGTTTATCTGTGCGTGATGGTCGGGGGCGCGTGATGGTTAACTCCTACCAACCTCCCCCTAGGAGCATGCGTAGTAGTACCTTGCTTCGAGGGCTAATAAACTTTTGCAATAAGTATATGAGTTCTTTATGACTAATGTGAGTCCATGGATTATACGCACTCTCACACTTCCACCATTGCTAGCCTCTCTAGTACCGCGCAAGTTTTGCCGGTGCATTACACCCACCATACACCTTCCTCAAAACAGCCACCATACCTAACTATCATTGCATTTCAATAGCCATTCCGAGATATATTGCCATGCAACTTCCATCATCATCATATACATGACTTGAGCATTCATTGTCATATTGCTTTGCATGATCGTAAGATAGCTGCATGATGTTTTCATGGCTTGTCCGTTTTTTTGATGGCATTGCTACGCTAGATCATTGCACATCCCGGTACACCGCCGTAGGCATTCATATAGAGTCATATCTTTGTTCTAGATATCGAGTTGTAATATTGAGTTGTAAGTAAATAAAAGTGTGATGATCATCATTATTAGAGTATTGCCCGAGTGAGGAAAGGATGATGGAGACTATGATTCCCCCACAAGTCGGGATGAGTCTCCGGACTTTGTGAAAAATAAAAGAGACCAAAGAAGCCCAAATAAAAAAAGAGGCCAAAGAAGACCACCAAAAAAATGAGAGAAAAAGAGAGAAGGGGCAATGTTACTATCCTTTTACCACACTTGTGCTTCAAATAGCACCATGTTCTTCATATAGAGAGTCTCTTGAGTTATCACTTTCATATACTAGTGGGAATTTTCATTATAGAGCTTGGCTTGTATATTCCGATGATGGGCTTTCTCAAATGCCCGAGGTCTTCATGAGCAAGCAAGTTGGATGCACACCCACTTAGTTTCAGTTTGAGCTTTCATACACTTATAGCTCTAATGCATCTGTCGCATGGCAATCCCTACTCCTCGCATTGACATCAATTGATGGGCATCTCCATAGCCCGTTGATTTGCCGTGTCGACGTGAGACTTTCTCCCTTTTTGTCTTCTCCACACAAGCTCCACCATCATATTCTATTCCACCTGTAGTGCTATATCCATGGCTTGCGCTCATGTATTGTGTGAAGGTTGAAAAAGCTGAAGCGCGTTAAAAAGTATGAACCAATTGCTTGGCTGACACCGGGATGGGAATGAGGGGTACCTTGTGTTAAGAAAAGGAAGCATAAAAGACTATATGATTTTGTAGGGATAACGTTCTTTAGCATTGATATTTTGAAACACATGATTGTTTGTTGGGATGCCTGACTATTATTGTTTTTATGTCAAATGATAGACTATTGCCTTGAATCACTCGTGTCTTAATATTCATGCCATGATTAGATTACATGATCAAGATTATGCTAGGTAGCATTCCACATAAAAAATTATCTTTTTATCATTTACCTACTCGAGGACGAGTAGGAATTAAGCTTGGGGATGCTGATACGTCTCCGTCGTATCTATAATTTTTGGTTGTTCCATGCCAATATTCTACAACTTTCATATACTTTTGGCAACTTTTAATATTATTTTCGGGACTAAAATGTTGATCCAGTGCCCAGTGCCAGTTCCTATTTGTTGCATGTTTTATGTTTCGCAGAAAACCCATATCAAACGGAGTCCAAACGGGATAAAAACTGACGGAGATTTTTTTGGAATATTTATGATTTTTGGGAAGAAGAATCAACACGAGACGATGCCCGAGGGGGCCACGAGGCAGGGGGGCGCGCCCTGGGCCCTCGTGGACACCCCGTAAAGCGGTTGATGCCCTTCTTTCGCCGCAAGAAAGCTAATTTCCGGTTAGAGATCGTGTCCAAAATTCAGCCCAACCGGAGTTACGGATCTCGGGGAATTTAAGAAACGGTGAAGGGCCAGAATCAGGAGCGCGGAAACAGGGAGAGACAGAGAGACAGATCCAATCTCGGAGGGGCTCTTGCCCCTCCCACACCATGGAAACAAAGGACCAAAGGGGGAACCCTTCTCCCACCTAGGGAGAAGGTCAAGGAAGAAGAAGGAGGGGGGCTCTCTCCCCCTCGCTTCCGGTGGAGCCGGAACGCCGTCATCACCGCCGTCATCACCAACTCTTCCCCCCTCTATGCAGTGGTGTATCCCCTCTTTTACCCGATGTAATCTCTACTTAAACATGGTGCTCAATGCTATATATTATTTCCCAATGATGTATGGCTATCCTATGATGTTTGAGTAGATCCGTTTTGTCCTATGGGTTAATTGATGATCGTGATTGGTTTGAGTTGTATGTTTTATTATTGGTGCTGTCCTATGGTGCGCTCCGTGTCGCGCAAGCGTGAGGGATCCCCAATGTAGGGTTTGCAATATGTTCATGATTTTCTTATGGTGGGTGGCGTGAGTGACAGAAGCACATACCCGAGTAAGTAGGTTGTTTGCGTATGGGAATAAAGAGGACTTGATACTTTAATGCTATGGTTGGGTTTTACCTTAGTGATCTTTAGTAGTTGCGGACGCTTGCTAGAGTTCCAATCATAAGTGCATATGATCCGAGTAGAGAAAGTATGTTAGCTTATGCCTCTCCCTCAAATAAAATTGCAATAACGATTACCGGTCTAGTTATCGATTGCATAGGGACAAATAACTTTCTCGTGACAAAAAGCTCTCTACGAAAACTATTTTAGTTGTGTCTTTATCGAAACAACCCCTAGTTTATATTTACGCGCTCTTTATTATCTTGCAAACCTATCCAAAATTACCTACAAAGTACTTCTAGTTTCATACTTGTTCTAGGTAAAGCGAACGTCAAGCGTGCGTAGAGTTGTATCGGTGGTCGATAGAACTTGAGGGAATATTTGTTCTACCTTTAGCTCCTTGTTGGGTTCGACACTCTTACTTATCGAAAGAGGCTACAATTGATCCCCTATACTTGTGGGTTATTAGCATCCATATTGGAAAATTTGAGACAATGTTCTACTCATGCTCTACCAAGGCACAGGAGGGCTCTTCCTTTCAATTGACGAGATGTCGAGTCACCGTGATCAAGCTGCTTCCATTGGATAGTTGTGGTTGTTGGCCCTCAGCCTCTTAAAATGTGCTAGCTGTTACTATATATGTTAAGTATGTAGATATGGACCATATGGTTGTTTGCCCTTAGCCTCTTAAAATGTGATAGTTCTTACTATGTTAAGTATGTAGATATGGACCATATGGTTGTCAAAACCGTGTTACGAAGATCCTCCTTTTGTCGAATAGTGTAACCACTATATATATGTTACTCAAATGCTATTACCCAAGTTCATAAATTTTCATGGAAAGTATTAGTATCGTACACAGTTCATTGACTTTAAGCGTGTGCCCGATGTCCAGAAGGCATTTGCATATTAACTGTCCATATTGCAAATTCACACACATGTTAACATAAGGAAACGTATGTGTAACATACTAATCATCGCACACGAGTACTCGCAGACGCATCGTGTGCGATACTCCGCCACCGCAAGCAACTAGTTTGCATTTTTCAAAGTTTTTTGTACACACAGAATCGCACACGAAGTAACTGCATTGACCGTCTGTGTCGTAATTTCTCATCGCAAACAGTTCATCCGAGTCGGCTGTTTGCCATGTATCACACACATCTTGTTTACACGACTCGTTTGTGTTCTTTTGGCTCATCGCAAACAGTTCGTCCATGTGAACTGTATGCCGCATATCACACACATCTTGTTAAGTTGAACCGTTTCTGTTGTGTTCCCTAATCGAAAATAGTTCGTCCGAGTTAACCGTATGCCGTATATCGCCCACACATTGATATGGCTACCCGTTTCTGTTGTTCTACCTCATCGCAAAAAGTTCGAATGGATTAACCGTGTGTCCTGCATCGCACACACATTGTTATGGCTGCCCGTTTCTGTTGTTCTGCCTCATCGCAGACAATTTGAATGGATTAACCGTGTGTCCTGCATCGCACACGCAACTAAAAGCTGAACCATGTTTGATGGCTCAGCCATTGCAAACGTTTTGCACCTTTTTTGACGATTTTTTTACACCACCATTTGCGATTATTGCATCGCACACAGTTTTGGCAAAGGGTCTCGGATCGTAGTGTTGCGTTAGCAGTATCCTGCAGTAGTGATCAATCTATTCCTCTGCTCGTGTGTGCAATCCTCTCATCTTTGCTGGATTTCTTGTGTTCTTCCCGTGTGTGTGTGCAGGTGGCTCTGGTTCTCGCTTTGCTCCTCGTAGCAAGACCAAGAAGAGGGCTCGGAGATGCAAGCGCCCGGTTGAGACTGATGAAGAAGAAGAGGTTGTGATTCCCACCAAACCCACTCGCCGTGAGAAGTCTGCCGCTGCCAAGAAATGTGTGGTGATGCCCCTGCACTGGTGGAAAGCCAAGGATTGGGAAGCCTTCCGGATGAAGAATCCATACGAGGTTCCCATTGCGCCTCGTTGGACCACCGTTCCGTTCCGGAATGAGATGCAAGTGAGGATTGTTCATGAACTTTTTGAGCACAACAAGAATAGGTATGCCAAGCAGTGGACCATTGATCTTGATCATTGGAGGAGCAACTTGGAGTATTTTGGTGAGGCTTTTGCTCTTTGTGAGGAGTTTTATTTGGTCAAGCTCATGTCTGTTAACTGTGACTTTGATGTTCATCTCATTCATCAGTTTTATGCCACTGTTCACTTTGGAGAAGATGACGCTCGCACTCTCTTGTTCATGTGCCGTGATGAGCTCTTTCAAGTGCCATGGAGGGCTTTCTGCAATGCCATTGGGTATGACGATACCGGCCTCGAAGGGAATGTTGGCATCCGTCCTCACGACCATCCCCATTCTATGCCTAAGGAGAATCTTGCTCCGCTGTAAATTCGTGGATGAGGCATTATTGGAGAATCCAAAGATCTCAGAAGGTCTATGATATCATGCATCGAGTGTTCCGCAATGTGCTTTTGCCCAAGGTTGGAAATCAGGATGAAGTCTATGGGTACCTTGTTGACTTGCTTGTTGCTATGAAGACCAAGGTGGGTTCTGGTGCTACTTTTGATGTATCCAACTGAATGTGGCACAAGATGTACAACATGGTCATCTACAGAAAGGTCCCCATTTATGCTCCTTTTGTCATGTGCTTTCTGAACTCAGTGTGGGCTGTTCGCCGCCCTGGAGAGCGTCTCACTTCCCCAGATAACCTCACCGTGCATGAGGTCAAGCAACTCAAGAAGAAGAAGCATGCCGAGCCTCGCTTTCCTACCAATGATCCCGAGGATGACTATGCTACTTCAGATGATGAGGACTTTGAGCTGGATCCAGGGGCGAAGCCCTCTTGGGTGACCAAGCTCACTGCTAAAGTGAAGAAGACATTCTGCCTTCAGACTGACATTCAAAAGAAGATGTATGAGGCCCATGTCAATGAGAAGCTTGCCAGGCGTCGTCAGATTGCTATGATGAAGCACCTCAACATGCCTTTCAACAGTGGATCTGAGAAGAGTAACACCCCTGAGGACCGGTGGATCTGTACGCACAACACATGGTCTGATGATGAGGCTCCTCGCCAGCCTTCTACCACCTTTGCTGCTGCTGATGATATCATGGAGGACGCTGACAAGGACGGGGATGAGGAGTCTGATGATGATGAGGATCTAGATGCGACCGAGGAGTCAGAGGAGGACTACTGAGCTCTGGGGCGCTAGCTTTGCTCTTTTCCTTTTTGGTGTCTTTGTGACAACCTGGATTTGCCTTCTCTCTTTTTTTTCGGACTTTCTTTTGCATTTGCTTTGGATTTGGAGTTTTGAATCAATTCAAATGGACTTGATCACTTGGGCCTACCCTTGATTTTCACCCAAGTGACCCATCCACCCAAGCTCATCTTTCCTTCTCTGAAAAAACTCCAACAAAAGCCCAAGGAATATTTTTCATAAAAGAAAAATATTCATTTTCTTCCCTAAAAATCACTTCAGAGAAGTATGCTCCAAAGCAACCCCTAGTTTTCTTGCTCCTACAATCCTGAATAAATTCACAAATATTCTTTGAACCCTAGGGCACCTCCCTGAGCAAAAGTATTGCAAAACTTTTTGGAATATTTTTGCTACAGAAAATCATTTCTGTTCTTGACAGAATGGCCACATTGCACAACAAGTATATTTTTCCTTGATCTTTTGGGGATGATCTTTTCTGAGCTTCATTACCCTCCTAAGAGATTGCTAAACACCAAAGCACAACCTTTAGTTCTCACTAGATTTTTGTCAGGGAAGCTCACAAGTTTCTGTCCAGAAACTTGCCAGGAAGAAACCCACTCACACAGTTCACCTGTGACCTAGCCAACCATGCAAAACAAACAAAAACCACTAAGGACTACATGCCAGACATGGTGTTTGCGCTTAGCTCAGCCTGATGCCAAAGTTCACGCGGTGACCACGTTCGTCCAAGGGGGTTCGCATGCGGCTGACGCGCTCTGCGGTGCGCGAGGGTCTCTGTTTCGCGCGTGCTCGCTGCCCCGGCCGCCGCACCTTGCCAAACCACGCCCCATCCTCGTCTACACCTCCTTACCTCCGCCCTAGCGCTCGCCGACACCGGAGCTCGCCGCAGCGAGCACGGGCACGGCGTGGCCAAGCCAACAGCGCGCCTGTGCCCCTGTGCTCGTCGCGTACGGCGCTCCTGTGCTCGTCGCGTACCACGCTCCTGTGCTCGTTGCTGCTCGCCTACAGTTCCCGCGTGATCCCTGGCGCCTTCTCCCTCTCTCACTGACGCCATTCGTTGCCGGGGGCCACTCCAGATAGCTCCGGGAGCTCTCGATCCCCGCCTCGGCCCCGCCTATAAATAGAGCCCCCGGAGCTCGTTTCTCTCCACACATGCTCTCAACACACCTCCACAACGCTGTGGGAAGCCGCAGCCCGGCCGGGCAGGCCTTTGGCCTCCGTCCTCGCCCCGAGCTCGCTAGCGATCCCCGCCATTGCCCCCTCCCTCTCCAGAGCCGCTCGAGCTCTACGGACTTCTTCGGCGTGTCCGTGGTGGTCCACTGGTGCGTGCTGGTGTCGTTGGAGCTGCTGGATTGGCCCTGCTTTGCCAGAATCGCCATCTCCGATGGGCTCCACCCGCTGCCGCCGCTGGAGAGCTTCGTTCCGACCCCCTCCGGCCAACCCTAGCCACGCTACAGGTACGAGCAGGTGCTCTGAGGGAGTCCTGGATTAAGGGGTCCTCGGACAGCCGGACTATATACTTTGGCCGGACTGTTGGACTATGAAGATACAAGATTGAAGACTTCGTCCCGTGTCCGGGTGGGACTCTCCTTTGCGTGGAAGGCAAGCTTGGCGATTCGGATATGTAGATCTCCTCCCTTGTAACCGACTCTGTGTAACCCTAGCCCCCTCCGGTGTCTATATAAACCGGAGGGTTTAGTCCGTAGGACAAGAACAATCAGAATCATAGGGTAGCTTCTAGGGTTTAGCCTCTACGATATCGTGGTAGATCAACTCTTGTAATACCTATATCATCAAGAATAATCAAGCAGGAAGTAGGGTATTACCTCCATCGAGAGGGCCCGAACCTGGGTAAACATTGTGTCCCCCGCCTCCTGTTACCATTAGCCTTAGACGGACAGTTCGGGACCCCCTACCCGAGATCTGCCGGTTTTTTCACCGACATTGGTGCTTTCATTGAGAGTTCCACTGTGCCGTCACGGTAAGGCTTGATGAATCCTTTTCTTATCAGCAACGATGCGATCTAGGGTGAGGTTTTTCTCCCCGGACAGATCTTCGTATTCGGCGGCTTTGTACTGCGGGCCAACTTGCTTGGCCATCTGGAGCAGATCGATAGCTACGCCCCTGGCCATCAGGTCAGATTTGGAAGCTTGAACTATATTGCCGACATCCGCGGAGACTTGATCTTCGACGGATTCAAGCCCATGTCAGGTGCGCCGCACAGTCACGACGAGCATGACTTAGCTCTGCCGTGAGACGGTGTTTGGGAGATCACACCTGCGGCTACTCCGGCCCTCATCCGGAGCAGATCGTGTCATCCGAGGACGGGTGGATGGACCCCGCCACGGAGGCCGCACACTCAGCGGCGGTAGAGCCGAATACTGACTTCACCTCCTATGAGACCAGTGTCATCGGACCCTTGGATTCGTCCCCGGCCACAGGCTCTGAACCGCTTGCGTCCGTGCCTATCGAATTTGATTGGGCACCGGTCATGGAGTTTACCTCCGCGGATATCTTTCAGCACTCGCCCTTGGGCGACGTACTAAATTCATTAAGGTATCTCTCCCTGTCAGGAGACCCTTGGCCGAACTATGTCCGGCTTGAGTGGGAAGCGGACAGCAAAGAAATTCGTTCCCCACCCACCACCCACTTAATAGCCACCATCGGCGACTTAACCGACATGCTCGATTTCGGCTACGAAGACATCGACGGTATGGACGACGATGCAGGAGAAGAACAGGAACCACCGCCCACAGGGCGCTGGACAGCCACCTCATCATACAATATATATATGGTGGACACCCCCAAAGAAAGCGATGGCAATCAGGCAACGGAGGATAATCCCCTCGAGAAGCAATCTAAGCACCGGCGTCATTGGCGCCGCTCCAAGCCCCGCCATAGCAAAAGCAACGATACCGACACAAGAGACAATAATACTGCGGATAGTGCCGAAGACGAAGACAACCCCCCCCCCCCCCAGCCTGGCTTCGAGCAGGAGGATGGGCAAGCTAGCCCTAAGGAACAGGCAACAGAAGGAGAATCAGAGGATGACAATTACATGCCCCTCTCCAAAGATAAGGTGAGCCTCGGCGACGAAGAATTCATCATGCCTGAGGATCCCGTCGAGCAGGAGCGCTTCAAGCACCGGCTTATAGCCACAGCAAAAAGCCTGAAGAAAAAGCAACAACAGCTTGAAGCTGATCAAGATCTGCTAGCGGATAGATGGACCGAGGTCCTGGCAGCCGAGGAACACGAACTCGAGCGCCCAACCAAAAGTTACCCAAAGCGCAGGTTGCTACCCCAACTCGAGGAGGAAGCATTAAAGCCTACACTACCAGCGTATGATGCGGCTGACTGGCCACCTCGTGACCGAGACAAAGCGCCGTATCAGCCCGAAGTGGAACCCGCACCCCGTCGCCAGTCAAACAAAAACACCAAGGCCCGGGCTACACGCAGGACCTGCGAGACGTATTGGAAAACAAAGCAGGACATACAAGATCGATCTACGGATCACGGGGGCGCGCCCCAACACGTGACGACGACCGTCACGCCGGATGTACTAAAAGAAAATCCGGCCGGGCCGAATATAGCAGACCAGACTCATACGAACTGCGTCGTGATATAGCCCGGCACAGAGGCGCCGCACACCCCCTATGCTTCACCGACGAAGTAATGGATCACGAATTCCCAGAAGGGTTTAAACCCGTGAACATTGAACCATATGATGGTACAACAGACCCCGCGGTATGGATTGAAGATTTCCTCCTCCACATTCACATGGCCCGCGGTGATGATCTACATGCCATAAAGTACCTCCCACTAAAACTCAAAAGGCCGGCTCGGCATTGGCTAAATAGCCTGCCGGAAAACTCCATTGGCAGTTGGGAGAACTTGGAAGACGCATTCCTTGACAACTTCCAGGGCACTTATGTGCGACCACCGGATGCTGATGACTTGAGTCACATAACCCAACAGCCCGGGGAGTCAGCCAGGAAATTCTGGACTCGGTTCCTAACTAAAAAGAACCAAATTGTCGACTATCCGGATGCCGAGGCCTTAGCGGCATTTACGCATAACATCCACGATGAGTGGCTCGCCCGACACCTCGGCCAAGAAAAGCCGAAGTCCATGGCAGCCCTCACGACACTCATGACCCGCTTTTGTGCGGGCGAGGACAGCTGACTGGCCCGCAGCAACAACACATCACGAAATCCTGGCAATTCAGATACCAGAGATAGCAACGGCAAGCCACGTCGCAACAGACACAAGCGTCGCAACAACAGCGACAACGCCGAAGACACGGCAGTCAATGCCAGATTCAGTGGCTCTAAGTCCGGTCAGCGGAAAAAGCCGTTCAAAAGAAGAAACCCGGGCCCGTCCAGTTTGGACCGCATACTCGATCGCTCGTGTCAAATTCACGGCACCCCCGATAAACCAGCCAACCACACCAACAAAGAATGCTGGGTGTTCAAACAGGCCGGCAAGTTGAATGCCGAAAACAAGGAAAAGGGGCTGCATAGCAATGACGAGGAGGAGCCCTGGCCGCCGAACACATGAGGACAGAAGAAATTTCCTCCCTAAGTGAAAACGGTGAACATGATATACGCAACCCATATTCCCAAGCGGGAACGGAAGCGTGCACTAAGGGACGTCTATGCGATGGAGCCAGTCGCCCCAAAGTTCAACCCATGGTCTTGTTGTCCGATCACTTTCAATCACAGGGACCACCCTACCAGCATCCGTCATGGCGGTTCTGCCGCATTGGTCCTTGACCCCATCATTGATGGATTTCACCTCACTCGAGTCCTTATGGACGGTGGTAGCAGCCTGAAGCTGCTCTATCAGGATACAATGCGCAAAATGGGTATCGACCCCTCGAGGATCAAACCCACGAAAACCACCTTTAAAGGCGTCATACCAGGTGTAGAGGCCTGCTGCACGGGCTCAATCACACTGGAAGTGGTCTTCGGATCTCCGGACAACTTCCGAAGCGAGGAGTTAATCTTCGATATCGTCCCCTTCCGCAGTGGCTATCACGCACTGCTCGGACGAACCGCATTTGCCAGATTCAATGCGGTACCGCATTATGCATACCTCAAGCTCAAAATGTCAGGACCTCGCGGGGTTATAACAGTTAATGGAAACACAGAGCGCTCGCTCCGTACGGAGGAGCACACTGCGTCCCTCGCAACAGAAGTACAAAGCAGCCTTGTGAGGCAAACCGCCAATTCGGCGATAAAGTCCCCGGACACCTTCAAGCGAGTCCGGAGTACCCTGCAACAGGATCGCCCGGCACGTCCAGAGCTCGCCTAGCAATTCGGCCTCCGTCCTAGTCCCAGTCAAGCGGCAAAATTTGTGCCGCGCGTACATAATTACGTACTCAAAATACCATGGGCATAGGCTGAGGCACGGCTATGGCACGGCCCACAATGCGGCTCAACCGCCTCAGGGCCCGTATACCTTTACCATTTTCTTTCTTTCAGGACCCTATTCTCTGGAAGCCCTTTCCGATAGCCTGATTATTGGACCCATCACGGGAGGGAAACGCCAAGGAAGCAAGAAGCTTTGACGTACAAGGGAATACCCAGGTGGTCTCTGATAATGATCGCTATACTTGTTTTACATACCCACACGCAGCTTGCCCTTGGATAGGACATGTCAAATAGTCCTATTTTTTGCTCATTGCACTACTTGTATACATACGCTTTGACGTATCATTTAAATAACAATGTACAACGTTAGCTTACTATTACATTTCTTCATCTTTTTCCTTGTCTGCTTATTTACGACAAATTGCACCCATACATTCTGGTACGCCAAGTACGCCAGGGGCTTCAGTGTACGCCATAACACTGCAAGAAAAGTCCGAACACTTTTGACAGTGCGGCACCCCGAACTTATAGCATTATATGCATCAGCTCCGAATCATGTCTTGGGTCAATAGTTGGGTTTGCCCGGCTCCCATGTTTTGGTGCCTTATGTTCCGCTATATCGGCTAAGGTAGCACTGGGAGAACTACTGCGATTGTGTCCCGGTTCTTCCGGACGAGCACCTCAGTAGAGAAAGCTGAAAACTGGCTGTCATGATGCGGCGAGAGCTGGTCGCTGTTCGAGAGGTCTCAAATCCTTAAAGATTTTTTCCGCTTCAGGCGAGGAATCGGCCTTGTCCGATTTAGGCGTATATAGCGCCCCAAGTTCGGCCTTCTGAATACCAGGGGCTTCGCCAAAATTTAAAATTGTAGACTTCTATGGCTAAGTGAGAGTGATAAAGCTGTATAGTCCGATTGCCTTGTTCGCTGCGCTAAACACCTCCTTAAAGGACCAATTTTTTTGGATAAAGAGTGTTTAAGATTTATCCCGAACACCTCAGTACTAGTTACATGGGGGCAGAAGCCAACGACTAGCCAACTCTCAGATTTTATAAACGGACGCACAGAAGGTAATATTTTAAATCGACAAGCATTATATAGCGCACATGAACTCATTTTCATATTACAGGATCACATGAGTACATTCATTCAAATATTACATCCTAAGCACATTCCTCCGCCACAAGGCGGGCACCCTTCAGGACACTGTCATAATACATTTCAGGGTGGCGATGCTCCTTGCCCTCCGGTGGCCCCTCCTTCACCAGCTTTTCGGCTTCCATCTTCGCCCAGTGCACTTTCGCACGGGCAAAGGCCATGCGTGCACCTTCAATGCAGACGTACCGCTTTATGACTTCAAGCCATGGGTAGGCATTCACAAGCCGCTTTACCAGGCCGAAGTAGCGGCCGGGCAGGGGCTCGCCAGGCCACATCCGGACTATTAGACCCTTCATGGCTAGTTTGGCCGCCTTGTGAAGCTCGACCAGTTGCTTCAGCTGGTCGCTCAAGGGCATCGGATGTTCGGTCCCAGCATATTGAGACCAGAACAACTTTTCCATCAAGCTCCCTTCCTCGGTCCGGCAGAACTCCGCGGCATCCAATACGCTGCGCGACAGATCTGCGAACGCTCCTGGAGAGCTCCGAATTCGGGTAAGTAAAAGGAAAGTCTCCTTCACATGCTTGCTTTGCATAATGAATGCCTTACCCGCCGCTATCTTCTTGACCGCCTGAATCTCCTGGAGGGCCTTTTGGGCTTTGGCCTTGGCATTTTGTGCGTTCTCGAGGGCCTTCACAAGCTCGGACCCCTGCGTCTTAGAGTCACGCTCCAAGGACTCGTATTTCTTGACGAAATCCTGGAGCTCTTGCTGGACCTCGCCGACTCGGGCTTCTTGCTTCTCGCGCCCGAGGTGCTCCTTGGCCGCTCTGTCTTTGGCCTCGGCCAGCGCCTTCTTTAGGGCCGCCACTTCGGTCGTGGCCCCTATAAAAATTCATGATGATCCTATGATCTAAAAACCACTTTTTCTTTATCAATATACAAACGGGGTATCACTTACCTTTGTTCTCTTCGAGCTGCCTCTTGGTAAGGCCAAGCTCCTCCTCGGACCGATCAATGTCCCGCTTCAGTCCGGAGACCTCCGCAGTATGAGCGGCAGTGGCCAGCAGCGAAGCCTGCGTATTCACATAGACATATTCTGATTAGACTCCTGTGATTGTTATTTGATCCTCTGTTTGGCCTTTCTTTCCGAACACCAAACAGAGCATCAGGGGCTACTGTCTATGCTGTGATATTTTCTTATAATTTGATTACTTACCTCAAAGCCTGTTAGGAGGCTGGCACAGGCTTCGGTCAATCCGCTTTTGGCGGACCGAATTTTCTCAACCACCACACTCATGATGGTGCGGTGCTCTTCGTCAATGGAAGTGCCTCGAAGCGCTTCCAGCAAGTTGTCGGATGCCTCTGGATGGACAGAGGCCATCGGCGCAGACGGCTCGCCCCCCTTAGCGAGGGGTTGCCTGTCAGAATCTGGAACCACTGGAGGTTCCGGCGCAGTATCCGGCCGGGGGCCAAACTTGCTGCGGCCCCCGTCATCAGAACCCATGGGAGTCTTACTCCCCACGCGCCCGGCGTCTGGGATGTCGCCTTGGGGCGCCTCCAGAATTATCTCCCCTTGGGCCGGTATCCTCTGAGACAACACCTCGATGTCATCCGTGGGCCGGGGGGAGGTGGCTGTCGGGAGCGAATCGCTGTTCATCGCCGACGGGCCCAAAGACCCATCCGAAGAGGATACGTCGATGTGGGCTTTGGATGGACTGCACGATCGTGTTTGACATGATATAAGAAGCAGTAAAACAAAATGTACTAGAACTATTATAGTATCCGGATACTTACGACTTCGCCAGGGGCTTGTCCCGGGGCAGCCACTCCTCATCGCTGTAAGCGGCTATTGTGGAGTGGTCCGGAGGGAGGGTCCTTCCCTTCTTGGACCCTTCGGCCTCCCCAGATGGGGCGGCCTTCCTTTTCTTGCCCCCCTGGTTTGGGGGGGGGGGACTTTCCTCTTCCTCCTCCTCGTTTTCGTGGGAGGAGTGCGCCTCGGTGTTTTCGGACGATGAGTCCGATACAACCTTGCGCCGGAGACCTTTCCTGGTCCCCGCGGCCTTCTTCTTGGCCTTCTTCTTCGGCGCCTCATAGGGCGCCGAAACCAGCATCTTCGTTAAGAGAGCCTTTGCTGGATCTTCGGGCAGTGGAGCCGGACAATCGATCAGCTCCGCTGTCGCTACCCAGTCCTGTTAAAATGGCGTGGAGGTTTAGATCCCTCACACGATTATACTGGGGAAAGGAACATCTTGTGAGATATAAAGAGCTTACTGGATTGGCAGGGCGCTTTGCGCTGAGTTCGCGATCCTCGGTAAGGGGAGGAGGTACCTCGGTGGCCTTGAACAACACCTTCCAGACATCTTTGTGCGTCGTGTCGAAAAGCTCTCGCAGCGTCTGGTGCTTGGCCGGGACAAACTCCCACATATTGAATGCCCGTCTTTGACACGGAAGGATCTGGTGGAAGAGCATGACCTGGACCACGTTGACAAGCTTGATTTCTTGCTTATCATATTTTTGACACAGCTCTGGAGTCCGGTCAGCTCCACCGACGAACCCCAGGATAGGCCCTTCTCTTTCCAGGAGGTGAGCCGCATGGGGATGCCGGATCGAAATTCGGGGGCCGCCACCCAGTTGGTGTCGCGCGGCTCGGTGATGTAGAACCACCCCGATTGCCACACCTTCACGGTCTCCACATAGGAGCCTTCGAGCCAGGTGACGTTTGTCGGAGTAAATGGCCACGGGTAGCCTAACCGACTCCCCCTAGCACTTCAAGAAATTATGAAGCCGATCGAACCTTCAAGCATCCAACACACAGGGCCGCCTTCCCTTGGCCGGCTATCTCATAGGCCGACTACCGGAAGGCGACCCGACCTCAAGAACCTTCCCGAAGATAACCACAAGATGGCCGGCTCCAGGAAGCTGGCCCCAAGATGGCCTACTCCAGGAAGCCGGACCCAAGATGGCCGGCTCCAAGAAGCCGGCCACAAGAAGACCAACCCCCAGAGGCCGGCCAAGACTGCACCCTCAAGGACTGCACCCACCTAACGGTGATGAGATGGGGCATGGCTACAGTATAGCCTGCTACCCCCGAATCCCGGAGCACGCGTGGCCACAGTGCGCCGTACGGGTCGGCCATCCCCTGTCCGGCGCGGCACTGTTGCCATGTTGACCATGACGCCACCCACGACAGGCGCCAGTACGGCCTGCGGGCGGCGGGCCCCTTCAACCAGAGAGATGCTCGAAGGCGGCCATGCCTCCCCCAGTCGGCCTGGGGCGTAGCCGGCTCCCGATAGCCGGCTACCTCCCTCCCTCGAAGTATGTGCATCATTAAGAAGACAAGACGGGGTAAGGCTATAGTGAGAGCCCGCCAGACGGCGGCACTGTAGCCATGCTTACCTTGGCAAAGCCCTCGTCACCAGGGGCGAGGCTACAGTAACCAGCCGCCGGCGGGACCCACCAGTCGGCGGGCCCTAGCAGCCGGCGGAGAAACCGGCGAATACAAACACTAACGACCTGGACCCACGTCCAGTCGGATTACCATTGTACCCCTGGGGGGTAGGCCTATATAAACCCCCCCAGGGCACCCATGCAAAGGGTTGATCTCTTAGAGTTTCGGACACCACGTAAAGAGAAGAGGAGAGCTAGCCTTGCCCTTCTTCTTCCTCTAGCAAAACAGATCAAGGAGCCTCTTGTGGCTACTTGTGTTGATCGAGTGATCATGCGGAGACCCCGCAAAGCAGGACTAGGGGTGTTATCTCCACGGAGAGCCCCGAACCTGGGTAAGATTCATCGGCGTGCATGTCTTCGCCTTATCCCGTTTCCAGGCACTGGCGACGTGTTACTGGCTCCCACAATGATAAGCCACCCGTTGGCATATGTCGCACCTACCACCCGACATTTGGCGCCCACCATGGGGCCAGGTGCACCGTTGTCCGGAGACCTGTTCTGGACGGGAAACATTTTCCTCCCCAGCGAGCGTAGCCAGCCCGGCACGCCCGATGGCGCTTGCCCCGACGCGCTGCGAGGCGTCGATGGCGCCTGCGCGGCGAGCTGCCTCGCCGATCTTCTTGGTGAGGCTCGCATCTCCGGCGAGCCTGCGTCTGACGCGGGTACAGACTACCCCGAGAGCCACCTCGTCAGCCTCCTCGACCAGCTTCACGTCTCCAGCGTGCCTGCTACGGACTTGGAGTCGGCTGGCTCCACCGACCCGATGCTTGTCGACTCCGACACGGCATCGCTTGACGCCTTCCCTACCAACGTGGTGATCATGGACGACCCTCTTCCTCGAGCCGACAGCGGCAGCAGCGCTGTCACTGAGGTGCTGGTCATCAGCCACGGCGCCGCCTCTGGCGAGAACGCCCACGACGCCCTACAAGCGGCGCTGCACGACTTGTCCGTCCCCATCCCGGCTGACGCCGGCGCCGAGACACTAGAGGCAGGCCGCCTCGCCCTCACCACGGAGGGCCAGAAGATAGCATCCATGAGATGCCTCACTGAGGCTCACCAGCGCGAAGTTGACCGCGCCGCCTTCAGTACGCCGCCTCCTGGAGGGCCGAGCCGAGCCGGCTTTGTCAAGAAGCGCGGCGCTGCCATCGCCAACCTGCTGGGAGCAGACCGCCCCGTCTACGCCACGCCACTCGAGAACCTGCGTGCCGCTGAGGCGGCCGTAGACGAGCTGGATGGGCTGGGGGCCGACGAGCTTTCCTACATGTCTAGACGCATCCAGCAGCTGATTGACGCGGCCGCAGAGCGGCATGAAGCCAGCGCCCGCTCTGAAAGTCCTCCCCAACGCCGAGAGCATGGCGCGACATCCCGGACGCCGACTGCAGACGGCGCCCGCGCGAGAATAGACAAGGAGCCGGCTGCTAGCCGCAGTCGGACTCGGCTCATCATCGAGCGCGACGCAGAAAGCCGCCCCCGAGCTGTGGAACGACGAGGCGATCTGCCTCCTCCCCCGCCTCGTGGGGAGAGATATCCCACCCTGCCGCCTGTCACGCATCCGACTCTCGGCGGCCGACTGGGCCACCGCGAAGGAGTTGGCGAGAATGACGCCCGCCACCGGATCGACCGCCTAGCGCGATCCCTAGCGCTAGAAGAAGAAGACGATGTCGACCCACCTTGCTTTGGCCCCCGCATCCGCGACGAGCCCTTCCCCAAAGGGTTCTCGCTCCCAAGAGACATGCCAAAATACAACGGATCCGTGAAGCCGGAAGACTGGTTGATCGACTACTCCACTGCAGTTCGCATAGCAAGCGGCAACAGGCGCGTTGCCGTAAAGTACGTCCTGCTCATGCTTCAAGGCACGGCACGCACTTGGCTGAACAGCCTCAAGCCCTACAACATCAACAGCTGGCTAGACTTCACGGAAGTCTTCATCCGTAACTTCACCAGCACGTACAAGCGGCCTCCCAAGCCCCACCAGCTCTCCTTGTGCGTCCAAGGGCCTAGCGAATCGACTCGCGACTACCTCACGCGTTGGGCCGAGCTCTGCAACTCCTGCGAGGGGGTGCACGAGGTTCAAGCCATAGAGTACTTCACTGCCGTGTGCCGAGAGGGCACCCTCCTCAAGCACCGGCTCCTCTGCGACGAGCCGACTACCCTCGACGAGCTGCTGATCATAGCAGACAAGTACGCCATGGCCGACTCCTCAATGAAGACCGAGCTTCGAGTGGATGTGTCTGGAAAGGTGCTCGCTCCGGCCTCCAAGATGCCGGCTGGTGACTCCAACCGAAGCCCTTACCAGAACGACAACAAGCGCAAGGCCCCTATGCCGCCTTCCACCAGTCGGCAGGTGGCCACAGTCGAAGACGAACAACCTGAAGGGCGGCCCATGCCCAAGAAGTAGAAGGGCGGCAGGCCGGCTTGGCAGCCGACTTTCTCCTACGAGCAAACCCTTGATGCCCCCTGCAAGTTCCACAGCGGCGCGAAGCCGTCCAACCACACGACCCGGAAGTGCCATTGGCTCACACGGATCTCCAAGGGCGAGGGGCTGTTGTCGCCTCCACCTGCTGGCCCGCCGTCTCCAGCCCCTCAGCAGCCGGCTGCTCGACCAGCAGTCAGAGCCATTCAAGATGAGTTCCCAGATGAGCACGCCCCCTACGTCGTCTTCACAAGCCAAATTGAAGATAGGCGCAGTCAGCGCCGATAGCACCAAGTAGTCAACGCGGTGGCCTCTAGCAACCCAGAGTTTATGCATTGGTCTAAGAAGCCTATCAGCTGGAGCCTGGCCGATCACCTAGAGGTGATGTCGTCTCCCGGCTCATATGCATTGGTGTTGGACGCCACCCTCGCGACTGAAAGGCGAGCTGCCCGTTTCTCCTGTGTGCTGATTGACGGTGGAAGCAGCATCAACATACTGTACCGCGACACCATGGAGAAGCTGAACATCAAGATGAAGCATCTCATGTCAAGCCGGACTGTGTTCCATGGCAGTGTACCGGGCCTGTCCTGCTCACCAATCGGCAAGATCAAAATAGATGTTCTCTTCGGAGACAAGGATCACTTCCGCCGAGAAGCAGTCTGGTTTGAAGTGGTGGATCTAGAGAGCCCTTACCACGCGTTGCTTGGCCGACCTGCCCTGGCCAAGTTCATGGCTGTGCCCCACTACGCCTACCTCTAGATGAAGATGCCAAGTTCGAAGGGGATCATCACCATAGCCGGAGACTACAAGAAATCCTCTGAGTGTGCTGCAGCCAACAACCGGCTGGCCGAGTCCCTCGTGATTGCGGAAGAGAAGAAGATGCTGGACCGAGTCGTGGCCATGGCCGGCAAGCAGCTGGCCCTGTCCCCTGACCCCAAGGAATATGATGCTCAAGGTTCCTTCCAGCCGGCCAATGAAACGAAGAAGATACCTCTGGACCCGGAGAACCCGGAGAGGTTTGCTGTCATTGGTGCAAACCTGGACAACAAATAGGAAGGCGAGCTCGTCGATATCCTCCGTGAGAATCGGGACATCTTTGCATGGTCCCCAAAGGACATGCCGGGTGTTCCGAAGGATTTCGCCGAGCACAAGCTGCACGTTCGAGCAGACGCAAAACCAGTCAAACAACCCCTCTGCCGACTGTCAGAGGAGAAGAGAAGGATTGTAGGAGAAGAGATAGCCTGGCTCCTGGCAGCCGGCTTCATTATGGAGGTGTTTTTTCCAGAATGGCTTGCCAACCCGGTCCTGGTGTTGAAGAAAAACAATAAATGGCGCATGGCGTGCCCCAAAGATCTGTTTGCCTTACCACGAATCGATCAAGTGATAGACTCCACAGCCGGATGCGAGCTGTTGAGTTTCTTGGATGCTTATTCAGGCTACCACCAGATCAAGTTGGATCCAGCCGACCGCCTGAAGACCGCCTTCATCACACCATTCGGAACTTTCTGCTACCTGACTATGACTTCCGGCTTGAGAAATGCCGGTGCCACTTTTCAGCGTTGCATGCAGAAATGCCTCCTCAAGCAACTCGGCAGAAATGCCCACGTCTATGTAGACGATATTGTGGTGAAGACGGAGAAGCGCGGTACCCTGCTGGAAGACCTCAGAGAAACATTTGACAACTTGCGCCGATTTCAGGTCAAGCTCAACCCTGAGAAGTGCGTGTTCGGAGTACCAGCCGGCCAGCTTCTAGGCTTCTTGGTCTCCGAACGCGGCATCGAGTGCAACCCAGTGAAGATGAAGGCCATAGAGAGAATGGAGATTCCTACCAACCTGCGAGACGTTCAAAAGTTCACCGGGTGCCTGGCCTCCTTGAACCGCTTCATCAGCCGGCTAGGAGAGAAGGCTCTCCCCCTGTACCGACACATGAAGAAGTCCACCCACTTCGAGTGGAACGACCAAGCAGACCAAGCTTTCCACGAGTTGAAGAAGATGCTGACCACAACGCCTGTCCTGGCAGCGCCGACTGAAAAAGAGCCCATGGTCCTTTACATTGCCGCGACTAACCGAGTGGTCAGCACAGTTATTGTGGTCCAACGCCCAGAAGAAGGCCGGGCTCAGCTAGTCCAGAGGCCGGTGTACTATTTGAGCGAAGTACTGTCCACCTCGAAGCAAAACTACCCGCACTACCAGAAGATGTTCTATGGAGTATACTTTGCCGCCAAGAAGCTGAAGCCCTACTTTCAAGAGCATCCCATCACGGTCGTATGCACTGCCCCGCTTGCCGAGATCATAGGCAGCCGGGATGCATCCAGCCGGGTGGCTAAGTGGGCCATTACGCTGGCTCCTTACACGATCTTCTACCAGCCTCGCACCGCTATCAAGTCCCAAGCATTGGTCGACTTCCTTGTCGACTGGGCCGAGACCCAGTACCTACTGCCGGCTCTCGACTCCACTCATTGGCGGATGCACTTCGATGGGTCCAAGATGCGCACCGGCTCGGGAGCCGACATTGTCCTCACCTCTCCCAAGGGCGACAAACTCCGATACACATTGCAAATTCATTTTGCCGCCTCCAACAACGTGGCCGAGTACGAGGCGCTCATACATGGGCTATGACTAGCCAAAGAGCTCGGCATCCGCCGGATCCTGTGCTCTGGCGACTTGGACTTGGTGGTCCAACAATCATCTGGCTACTGGGACGCCAAGGATGCAAACATGGCGAGCTACCGCTTCCTCATTCAGCAAATCACTGGATACTTCGAAGGATGCGAGTTCCTCCATGTGCCACGGGCCGACAACGAGCAAGCAGATGCCCTGGCACGAATCGGCTCCACCCGACAAGCTATACCAACCGGCGTCTCTCTCCAACGCCTCCTCAAGCCGTCTGTCAGGCCGTCTCCAGAATCAGACTCCATCTTCATACCGCCTGCCCCTAATGCAGTAAGATCCGACTTGGGGAACCCAGCAGGCGGCTCGGGGACTGCCGTAGTCGCACCTGGCTCGGGGACTTCAAAACCCGGCCCGGGGACTGAGGCAGTCGGCCCGGGGACTGCAACGACACAACAGGCGGTGGCCGACTCCAACTCTTCACCAACCAACCCACCCGCCCTGGTCGCAGTAGCCGTGTCGGCAATAGAAGAAGTCGCAGCTCCATCATGGGCCCAAACCATCCTCAACTTTCTGGTAAACAGAGAGCTTCCGACTGACGAGATCTCGGCAAGACAAGTTCAATGCCGAGCCGGAGCATATACAATAGTGAACAGAGAACTCGTTAGGCGCAGCGTCACTGGAGTCTTCCAGCGCTGCGTCGAGCCAGAGAAGGGCATAACAATCCTCAAGGATATCCACCAAGGCGAATGCGGCCACCACGCGGCCTCAAGATCACTTGTCGCCAAAGCTTTCCGCCATGGGTTCTTCTGGCCGACTGCTTTGGAGGACGCCAAGGAATTAGTCAAACACTGCAAAGCGTGCCAAGTCTTCAGCTCCAAGCAACACCTGTTGGCTTCTGCACTCAAGACCATCCCCCTCACCTAGCCCTTTGCCGTCTAGGGATTGGACATGGTGGGCCCATTCAAGACGGCGCGCGGCGGCATGACACATCTGCTTGTCGCCGTGGACAAATTCACCAAGTGGATTGAAGCGAAGCCAATCAAGAAGCTGAATGGGCTGACTGCCGTGACATTCATCGCAGATATCACCACTCGGTATGGCGTGCCACACAGCATCATCACCGACAATGGCACGAATTTTGCCAAAGGAGCACTGGCGCGTTTCTGCGCGACACAGGGCATCCGACTGGACTTAGCGTCCGTTGCCCACCCGCAGTCAAACGGCCAGGTCGAGCGAGCAAACGGCCTCATCCTCTCCGGCATCAAGCCCCGGCTGGTCGTACCACTGGAGCGATCGGCCGGCTGCTGGCTCGATGAGCTGCCGGTTGTCCTCTGGAGTCTGCGTACTACCCCAAACAAGTCAACCAGCTTCACTCCTTTCTTCCTTGTATATGGTGCCGAGGCTGTCATCCCAACTGACATTGAGTTCGACTCGCCTCGGGTCACCATGTACACGGAGGCGGAGGCCAAGGAAGCGCGAGAGACGGCGTTGACCTGCTGGAAGAGGGCCGACTGTTAGCACTCAGCCGGTCCGCCATCTACCAGCAGGGTTTGCGCCGATACCACAACCGGAAGGTCAGGCCAAGATCCTTCCAAGAAGGCGATCTTGTGCTCCGGCTGATCCAGCGAACAACCGGCCAGCACAAGCTCTCGGCCCCTTGGGAACGCCCCTTCATCATCAGCAAGGCCCTAGGCAATGGCTCCTACTACCTGATTGACGCACAGAAGCCGAAGGCACGCAAGAGAGATGATTCCGGCAAGGAGTCGGAACGACCATGGAACGCCAATCTCCTCCGAAGATTTTACAGTTAAAAGCAGTATGTACCACGCTACCTTTTGTATTAAGTACAAGACAACCGGCCCCCCAAGGAGCACTCGGGGGCTGCCATCTTTTATCTATGTATGACGGGTGTCATACCTATGAATGTATTACTACATTTGTTTTTCTGTCCGGCACCGGGTTCGATCAGTCGGCCCGCGGACTCGCCGCCTTGAGTTATATTAAAGTTCTGCCTGCAGTCAGACAAGTAGTTTGCCGGTACCCGAGCCCTCTCTTGTTGAAAGTCGCAGCTCGAAGAACCGACTGACCGACTGGCAAGAGCCAAAGGCAGGAAAGGATGCCCACACGAAAAATGGCTAAGGACTAACGAACTAATACAACACAAGCCAGCCTCCCACCCCGCCATCCGGCTGTCAGAACAGCCGGCTGGCCGGCTTCCCATTCACCTTGCTACAATCTAAGAAAGCTAGAGTACTTGCCCTCCCAACCAGCCAAGCACTTCTCCAGCCACAGACTGCAGAGGAGCTGTCCGGCTGGGAAGGCAGCGACCAAGGGAGGGCGGCAAAGGAAACAACCAAAAGGATGAAAAGCAAGAACAATCGGAAGCCGAGCACATGCATGATTATATTTACACAAAAAGCCTTCGAAAGGCCGGCACTCAACACAGTTTGAATACACCCCCAGTGGGTGGAACTGCGCAAATTTAACAAAATATTGTTCAAAGAGTAACAAAACAGGAAAGTAAAGGCGGCAGATCAGGCTAAGGGTGCAACAGGCGAG
This sequence comes from Aegilops tauschii subsp. strangulata, assembly GCF_002575655.3. Lineage (NCBI taxonomy): Eukaryota > Viridiplantae > Streptophyta > Magnoliopsida > Poales > Poaceae > Aegilops > Aegilops tauschii. Next base: position 468,838,957 of record NC_053035.3, read on the forward strand.
CCGGGCAGGTCAGTGGAGGCGGCAGTGCCGGCTGGAGGAGTGGCTGGCTGGCGAGTCTCGGCTTGATCATCGCTGGCTGCAGGCGGCGCGCCCGCACGCGCCTCGTTGCTGGAGGCACGATCAAGTTGAGGCTGGCCGGTCGCTCCACCGTCTGGCACGACGTCTCCACCATCCTCTCCCTTACCTCTTCGCCCTCTTCGCTGGAGTCGATCTCCTCTGCTGAGTCCTCACCATTTGCTGGGTTCAGCCCGAACCATTCCTCCGGCGGAGCAACGCCGTCATCATCCACCTCAGGAGCAAAGGTGCTGGTGTCGGTGTAGTCGGCGATTGCCGAGGCGTGCTGGATGATATCCGGCCGCACCGCCTCGAACTCCTCGTCGGCCTCCTGCCGCCAGGTGGCCAGTTGGTCCAAGCTCAGCTCGGGATACCAAACTTTGACGAACTCCAGCGCCCGACCGAGCCACAGAAGCCTTCCAGGCCTCGAAGCGGCCAACCGCTACCTCCAGCCAGTCAGCAGTCCGACTGGGGGTACGGGGAACCACCTCGCCGGGCCAGAGGGCGGCCAGCACTTGCGCCCCAACGCTGTGAAGACGACGGAGCATGCGGTGAGCCGGCTGGAGGCGGGCTTGGATCGCCAGAAGCTGCTCCTCAAGCGACCGACGAGCATTCGGCGCGACCTCAGCACCAGCCTGCCTTCGCGCCTCGCGGTGGGCCTCGACGACTTGGGTGGCGGCAGTAGAGTAACCAGGGAAGTACTCTGCAAAAAGAAGAGAAAGAGAAAAAACACAAAATCAGAGAATGGACCAAATGGCAAGCGGCAAGCGAAGAAGAAGGCCTATCGTCAACCAAGTCTTCAATTTGGCCGTAGCCATTGATCAGCGATTGCCTCGCCTCAGCCCACCTCCCCGCCTCAGTCTCGTACTCGGCATGGAGGGCGGCCTCACTGTCCTGCACCGCCTTCAGGGCCGCCTTGTGGCTCTCCTCCTTGTCGGCCAGCCTCTTGGCCAAGCGGTGACGCTCCTGGGCCAAGGCGTCGAACTCGGCTTCCTTGACGCGAAGGGCGGTATGGGCCCCACCCAACTGCTCCCTCAGGTCGGCATTGGCCTCTGCAGATATGACAAAGAAGAAAAAAGCAATAAGAAAGAAGTCGCCAGGAAAGATCCGACACGACTGCTCAGCAGTCGGCCCGAATCTCGGGGACTACACCCAGTGGGTGCGCTGACGCGCCCCACGTGAGATAAAAGATGAAGCACTTACTCCGGCTCTCAGTTAGATCAGCGGTCTTCTGGGATAGCTCCCGAGCCTGGGAGTTGAAGACAGCTTCCTCCAAGTCGGACAGAGAAGCGAACAAGAGCAAGATAAGCAATCAAAGTCTACTAAGAAGTTCCAAGCCGCCTGCTCAGCAGCCGACTCGGTACTCGGGGACTACACCCAGTGGGTGAGCTGACGCGCCCCCACGGGAGAAATCAAGATCAAGAAACAACAAAGCGGGAATACTTACCCGAATGGCCGTCCGTGTTGCGAGGAACTCTTGGTTGTACTGCCTCAGCACGGTGGCCTGGGCCTGAAGCCGGTTCCGGACTTCTTGCGCCGCCATGTTTACCACGGCCGTCCCACCACCCGGCGTCCACCCCGACCTGGCGCTGGCCGCCTCCAGATCCTGCGCCGACGAGCTAGAGCCCGCGGCCTTCTGCGGGTCTGGCGCCGAAGTCGCCTTTCCCGCGCGCTGGCGCGATGGCGACCGGGCCACCAGGTCCGTCCTCGCGGCCGGCTCGCCTCCAGCCAGTTGCGCGGGCGACGCGTCAGGCCGGCTGCCCTGGCCCGCCCCAGTCGGCGATGGCGGTGCCGTCTCCCTCTCTTGCACGACGACGTCGCCCTCCTCCCTCTCCATCCCCGGCAGGTCGCCACCGGCTTCCCCCGGCGGGGGCTCCGGGATCTCGGGCGCCACGGCGCGCAGTGGGGTGACAAGCAAGGCCCCCGCCGCTGCCTCTGCGGCTGCAGCCTCCGCCTGAGCCTTGGCCGCTGTGTCGGCTTGCGCCTTCGCCGACTCCTCCGCCATCTCCTGCGCCGCCTTGGCGGCGGCCGCCCTCAGCTCCTCCGCCTCCCGCTCCTCCCGCGCCTCCCGCGCGTTCCCCTCCGTCACCGCTTGAGGCTCGGCACGGGGGTCCACGCGGCGGGTGCTCGCGGATCCTCCCGCCGATCCAACCACGGAGGCGGCAGCGGTCCGCTCAAGAGAGAGCGGAGCCCTGTTTGATGAATCAAGACCAGGACTCAGAAAAAGAGTATCGACAAAAAAGAAGGAATACGCGAGAAGGTTGACACTTACGCCGAAACCTTTTGCGGTTGCTTCACCACCTTGCGGAAGCGGGCCGCCTTCGCGGCAGCCTCGTCCCGCCTGGTCGCCGCCGCCGTGCTCTTAGTCTTCTTCGGCCGACGGCCGAATAGACCCGACGTGGCCCGACGCTTCTGTGCACCGCCTCAGGCAGCCGGTGCGGCAGATGAACCCGCGCCTTGATCAGATGCCGGCTGGCGGCGCGGGACGATTTCCGCCTCGTCGTCATCCGGCCAGTCGGCAAAGCTGGCTCCAAGCCCGGAGCCGCCTGCTTCACCGCCTGCTTCGCCGCCTTCTCCCTCGGTGTTGTCGTCCAGGGCGGCCGCCCCCAAGTCGGGGTCGTCCAGGTCATGCGCCGCCCGGTCGGGGAGAAATTGGCGGTCCGCCCCCGCTGCCCCGGCTGCCGGTCGAAGGAGGGGGGGTCTGTCAAGACAAATCGACTGGTCAGAGTCGGCCAAGAGAAACTTGGTGACAAAAGTAAAGAGAAGAAGAAAAAGAAAGCTTACCACAGGCGGAGGATTGGCACGGGAGTACGGCTCCTTGCCAAACTGCCACTCCGCGGAGAGCTTGCAGTTCGCGAGATAGTTCACCATGTGAGCTACCTCGTCATGAGGCATCTCCTTGGTGCACATCCGACTCGGATCGAGTTGGCCGCTCATTCGACAGATCAAATGAGGGAGGCCTTGGAGCGGGAGCACCTGGCGCTCCACGAAGGCGGCCAGCAGGTCGGACCCAGTCAGGCCCTCCGACTGGACCATTACCCGGAGTCGGGCGACGGCGGCGACTCCAGCCGGCGACAGCGTTTTGGCCCGATAGGACCACTAGGGCCGCCTCCCAGCCGGCGGGCCGGCTACATAAGCCGGCAAGTTGACGAAGTCGCCTTGTGGGGAGACGTTCTTCACGTAGAAGTATGATTTCTGCCAAAGCTTCACCGACTGGATCAGTGTAATGGCAGGGAAGGGGTTGTCGGCTGCCGGCCTCCGCATCGCGGGCCGCATTGAGCCGGCACGCCCTGCATGCGGGTGCCGAGCTTGGACTGGAAGAATTCCCCCCAGAGCTCGAGGGTGGGGAGAACACCAAGGAAGCCCTCACACAGGGTGACGAAGGCGGACAGCAGCACCACCGTGTTTGGAGTGAGGAGGTGCGGCTGGAGCTGGTAGAATTCAAGAAAGGAGCGGAAGAAGGTGCTCGCGGGTAGGCCAAGGCCGCGCAGGAAATGCGAGCGGAAGATTACCCGCTCGCCTTCCTCCGGCGCCGGCGTGATCTCCCTCTTCGGCGCGAGACGGACCCGCACATAATCCCTGCCGGGCAGCCGCCGCGTCTTGCGAAGGAAGTCGATGTGGTCCGCATGGACGGTGGAGCCGTCCCAGTCTCCGTCGTGCTGCATGACGGCAAGAAGCTGATGAGGGACGGCGTGACGGTGAGGGGCGGCAGCAACGGAGAGAAAGAAGAAGAAGATGGCGGAGCGAGGGTGAGCGTGCGAGCGTCTGCCGCTCCCCCTCCTCCCCCTATTTATAGCCTCGTGCGGCGGAGCCAAGGAGGCGAGGCGTGGGGGAGAACGTGGGATTAACTGCGCCGACTCCCCCACGTCCCGCGATCATTGCGCCCTAACGGCGTGCGGAAACTGCCATTGGAAGGCGAACGACCCATTTTGGGCCACAGAAGATCCACACCTAGGCCTAGGCGTGGGAGTGGTGGGCCCCGGCCTGCGACGGCGTCGCGTCGCGCGCGTGGGCTGGCAGGCTTTTCCAGCCGGAGGGTGCCACGTGGCGCATGGGCGGCAGGCGGCCGGCTCGCAACCCGTCGTGCACACCAGCTGGCTCCCGCCTTCAGACTACAAAACCTCGCCAAGACGGCGCACCTAATCAAAGCCGGCTCCTAGCTGCTGGCTCCTCAAGATAGGAAGCTGATTGAGCTTCTGCCACTCCGCGGAGAGCTTGCAGTTCGCGAGATAGTTCACCATGTGAGCTACCTCGTCATGAGGCATCTCCTTGGTGCACATCCGACTCGGATCGAGTTGGCCGCTCATTCGACAGATCAAATGAGGGAGGCCTTGGAGCGGGAGCACCCGGCGCTCCACGAAGGCGGCCAGCAGGTCGGACCCAGTCAGGCCCTCCGACTGGACCATTACCCGGAGTCGGGCGACGGCGGCGGCTCCAGCCGGCGACAGCGTTTTGGCCCGATAGGACCACTGGGGCCGCCTCCCAGCCGGCGGGCCGGCTACATAAGCCGGCAAGTTGACGAAGTCGCCTTGTGGGGAGACGTTCTTCACGTAGAAGTATGATTTCTGCCAAAGCTTCACCGACTGGATCAGTGTAATGGCAGGGAAGGGGTTGTCGGCTGCCGGCCTCCGCATCGCGCGCCGCTCTGAGCCGGCACGCCCTGCATGCGGGTGCCGAGCTTGGACTGGAAGAATTCCCCCCAGAGCTCGAGGGCGGGGAGAACACCAAGGAAGCCCTCACACAGGGTGACGAAGGCGGACAGCAGCACCACCGTGTTTGGAGGGAGGAGGTGCGGCTGGAGCTGGTAGAATTCAAGAAAGGAGCGGAAGAAGGTGCTCGCGGGTAGGCCAAGGCCGCGCAGGAAATGCGAGCGGAAGATTACCCGCTCGCCTTCCTCCGGCGCCGGCGTGATCTCCCTCTTCGGCGCGAGACAGACCCGCACATAATCCCTGCCGGGCAGCCGCCGCGTCTTGCGAAGGAAGTCGATGTGGTCCGCATGGACGGTGGAGCCGTCCCAGTCTCCGTCGTGCTGCATGACGGCAAGAAGCTGATGAGGGACGGCGTGACGGCGAGGGGCGGCAGCAACGGAGAGAAAGAAGAAGATGGCGGAGCGAGGGTGAGCGTGCGAGCGTCTGCCGCTCCCCCTCCTCCCCCTATTTATAGCCTCGTGCGGCGGAGCCAAGGAGGCGAGGCGTGGGGGAGAACATGGGATTAACTGCGCCGACTCCCCCACGTCCCGCGATCATTGCGCCCTAACGGCGTGCGGAAACTGCCATTGGAAGGCGAACGACCCATTTTGGGCCACAGAAGATCCACACCTAGGCCTAGGCGTGGGAGTGGTGGGCCCCGGCCTGCGACGGCGTCGCGTCGCGCGCGTGGGCTGGCAGGCTTTTCCAGCCGGAGGGTGCCACGTGGCGCATGGGCGGCAGGCGGCCGGCTCGCAACCCGTCGTGCACACCAGCTGGCTCCCGCCTTCAGACTACAAAACCTCACCAAGACGGCGCACCTAATCAAAGCCGGCTCCTAGCTGCTGGCTCCTCAAGATAGGAAGCTGATTGAGCTTCTCGTCCTCCTTTCAGCCTCGAAGCCCAACCAGCTTCGGGGACGTTTGTCGGAGTAAATGGCCATGGGTAGCCTAACCGACTCCCCCTGGCACTTCAAGAAATTATCAAGCCGATCGAACCTTCAAGCATCCAACACACAGGGCCGCCTTCCCCTGGCCGGCTATCTCATAGGCCGACTACCGGAAGGCGACCCGACCTCAAGAACCTTCCCAAAGATAACCACAAGATGGCCAGCTCCAGGAAGCCGGCCCCAAGATGGCCGGCTCCAAGAAGCCGGCCACAAGAAGACCGACCCCTAGAGGCCGGCCAAGACTGCACCCTCAAGGACTGCACCCACCTAACGGTGATGAGATGGGGCGTGGCTATAGTACAACCTGCTACCCCCGAATCTCGGAGCACGCATGGCCACGATGCGCCGTACGGGTCGGCCATCCCCCGTCCGGCGCGGCACTGTTGCCATGTTGACCATGACGCCACCCACGACAAGCGCCAGTACGGCCCGCGGGCGGCGGGCCCCTTCAACCAGAGAGATGCTCGAAGGAGGCCATGCCTCCCCCAGTCGGCCTGGGGTGTAGCCGGCTCCCGATAGCCGGCTACCTCCCTCCCTCGAAGTATGTGCATCATTAAGAAGACAAGACGGGGTAAGGCTACAGTGAGAGCCCGCCAGACAGCGGCACTGTAGCCATGCTTAGCTCGGCAAAGCCCTCGTCACCAGGGCGAGGCTACAGTAACCAGCCGCCGGCGGGACCCACCAGTCGGCGGGCCCCATCAGCCGGTGGAGAAGCCGGCGAATACAGACACTGACGACCTGGACCCACGTCCAGTCAGATTACCATTGTACCCCTGGGGGGTAGGCCTATATAAACCCCCCAGGGCACCCATGCAAAGGGTTGATCTCTTAGAGTTTCGGACACCACGTAGAGAGAAGAGGAGAGCTAGCCTTGCCCTTCTTCTTCTTCTAGCAAAACAGCTCAAGGAGCCTCTTGTAGCTACTTGTGTTGATCCAGTGATCATGCGGAGACCCTGCAAAGCAGGACTAGGGGTGTTATCTCCACGGAGAGGCCCGAACCTGGGTAAGATTCGTCGGCGTGCATGTCTTCGCCTTATCCCGTTTCCCGGCACCGGCGACGTCTTACTGGCTCCCACAATGATAAGCTACCCGTTGGCATATGTCGCACCTACGAGCCGACAACGTTGGGCATTCTGCCCACCATGGCGCCTCCACACTCCGCTTGCTGGCCGACCACCACCTTCGGTTTCACGTTGAAGGTCTTCAGCCATAGGCCGAAGTGGGGCTTGATGCGGAGGAAGGCCTCGCACATGACAATAAATGCCGAGATGTTGAGGATGAAATTGGGGGCCAGATCATGGAAGTCCAGCCCGTAGTAGAACATGAGCCCACGGACTAATGGGTGGAGAGGAAATCCCAGTCCGTGGACGAAGTGGGGGAGGAATTCAACCCTCTCATGGGGTTCTGGAGTAGGGACGATCTGCCCCGCGTTTGGGAGCCGGTGCGCGATGTCTGCGGCCAGGTATCCGGCTTCCTGGAGCTTCGTAATGTCCTCCTCCATAACGGAGGAGACCATCCACTTGCCTCCTGCTCCAGACATGTTTGGAATGGCTTAGCGGAGAAGATGAGAACTTGGGCGCTGGAGCTCGAGTGCGTGAGAATGGATGGGCGGGGGAAGGAGAAGGCGTGGGTGAAAAGAGGAATCTTTGTCCCTTTATAAAGGCGGTAGAAACTGTGTGCCTCCCCACTTGCCCCGTAAAATCTCTTATTCCCCAAACGCCGCGATTGATGGCACGGTTGGGTTACCCATACATGTATTGATGAGAATCCCGTGATAAGGGGACACAATCTCTGCTTCGACAAGACGTGCCGAGAAAACCGCCTCGCAACATGTGCGGCAGCTGGTTGAGGAAAACTGTTCGAATAAAGACCGGGTCGTGGCGTGATGTCACGTTATGAAAAGTTGTCAACAGACTGGATTTGTGGAATGTTGCACTCTCTATGGTGGTATGTGGAATTTGTTTTGCAGAGCCGGACACGATCCTTGTGTTCAAAATCTTCTATGGAGTATTCGGGGAAGGAACCCGCCTTGCAATGCCGAAGACAATCTGCGTGCCGGACTCATCGTCATTGAAGCCTGGTTCAGGGGCTACTGAGGGAGTGCTGGATTAAGGGGTCCTCGGACAGCCGGACTATATACTTTGTCCGGACTGTTGGACTATGAAGATACAAGATTGAAGACTTCGTCCCGTGTCCGGGTGGGACTCTCCTTTGCGTGGAAGGCAAGCTTGGCGATTCGGATATGTAGATCTCCTCCCTTGTAACCGACTCTGTGTAACCCTAGCCCCCTCCGGTGTCTATATAAACCGGAGGGTTTAGTCCGTAGGACAAGAACAATCAGAATCATAGGCTAGCTTCTAGGGTTCAGCCTTTACGATCTCGTGGTAGATCAACTCTTGTAATACTCATATCATCAAGATCAATCAAGCAGGAAGTAGGGTATTACCTCCATCGAGAGGGCCTGAACCTGGGTAAACATTGTGTCCCCCGCCTCCTGTTACCATTAGCCTTAGACGCACAGTTCGGGACCCCCTACCTGAGATCCACCGGTTTTGACACCGAGATGCGCTTCGATCTCCTCTCCATTCCTATCCTCTCAGATCTCGTCACCGGGCACTCCTCGCCGGAGAAAGCGCCGCCACCGTGCCGCCCGACTCTGCTTCTCTCCCCCTTTCCCCTGACCTGACCGCTGGGGCCCGCTGTCAGCCACTCAGGCCGTGCCCGAAGCGGTATGAGTGGTGGCGCCCTGCTGGTTTACGCCTTCGACGTCACCCCCTCTGGTTTTTCTTTTATTCAAATTTAATTCAAATTTAACCAGAACTTTGACTAGCTGTAACTTTTATTCTACAAGTCCAAATGAGTTGATTCTTTTTGCATTGTGTTCTTACTGGAAAATCCTAGCAGCACACCCAAGATGCGATTCATATCTGCTGTCTAGAATTTCTGCTAATTTTCAGAAGTGTTCTTGATATTTTCTTTTTGCCATTTGGTTTATTTTCAGAAGGTGAAGCTTGTCTTGAAGGCATCTAGGAGGAGTGTGAAGCTCCTCTGCACTAAGGCAAGCCACAACAACATTTTTATGGTGTCTTTGCAATATCCATGATTTTGCACTTGAATATATATGACATTCATTGCATATAGTATTAAAATAAATAATGCATGTGTTATTTAGTTTGTCATGATCAAGATGCTTAGTTAACAGAAATGAATGTAGTGAGATATAGCTTGAGTAGTTGAACTAAGTGAGTTTTGTTATGACTATGGTAATATGAGCATCGATATTATTTTCCTTATATGCATGATGAGTTTCGTATGATAAATACCAACTAAAAAGTGATTAATCTAGATGATCAGTAAGTAAGGACCAGAAATGTTGAAAGATGAGTTTGTGCAAGTAGAACTTTGAATGAGGTTGATCTGTTGTTTCTAAGTGATATGTGATGCATGATGTATGGTTGCATAAGCATGGCATATAGTGACTCGAGCATTTTATTTCAAGTTAAACCTGATGATAATTGAACTTGAACATAAAGTTGGTCGGGTCATGGTGCCACTGAATCGGGCTGACAAGTGCAACCACATTTGCCTTAGTATGGGGAGGCCGTTAGTCGTCATGTTGTCATGCCTTTTGTCGGTGCCTCCAACGAGGGAAGGTTATGGGCGTGCGTTACCCTGGCCCAGTAAGCAGACATAACCTTGTGAGCCTGTTGTTGTTATGGTACCTTGTCCCCGTTTGGGACCGTTTATTTGCCACGACGGTGGCCGTTTTGCCTTTGGTAGGCTAGGGCCACCCAGGACTAAGCCCAGTGGGGGGTTGGTCGGAGTGGCCAAAAGAGTGTCATGGCAATGGGAGAGTTCTGTCGGAATGCCGTTGGTCCACCCGAATGGGAGTGCGAGACCATGGGTTCCGTGGTGCGGGTAAAGTGTGCTACCTCTGCAGAGTGTATTAATCTATCGATAGCTGCGCCCGCGGATAAGGGCCCAGTTCATAAGTAAGTCACACCATGGATCAACTTTTATAAAGAAATCTTGCACACTAAGTTATTTGCATTGCACTGGTTGAATCATGATGATGTCCGTGAGGCTGACTGTTGTGGTATCATTTGTGATCCGTGAGTGATCACCGTTTGGTTACAAGGTAATCCGTTGAACCGAGTATGGTTCCGTTTGTGATCCGTCACGATTACCGTTCAGTTGCGAGGCAACCTGTTGATAAGAGAGAGTCATTATGGTTATGCTTGATGTGAGCTTGCAAGTACATTCAATGTACTGACCTGGCGTGTTATGCCAGATTTCAGCAAAGTCTAACTGGATCGGAGTGCTGCCGTGTCTAGATCGTGTCCACATCGGTGTCCCTGTGCCATGGAGTCCCGCTACGTTGTTGTTCCGCTACTGTGTAGATGTCATGCTCGAGGCCCCTTTATGTTCACTAAATAATGTACATATTGTTCAGCCGCACCCAGTGTGCCACTGGGCCTCGCTACTTGATGTAATATCGCACTATGCTTCCGTTAATTTCAATAAAGCAGTGATTTTCTGTACCAAGATGTTGTGTATTGTCAGAAGACATGATCTCTGGGTTGGCAATGCGAGGTAAACCGGTTGCTCTGCGCCGGGGTGCCACAGTCTTGATGCCGAAGGGGGAGAGAGTTCTATTAGGTCTCGGGATTTGCAGGGGTTTGTGTTTTTTCGCTTCCGTGCTTGGTGTTGAACTTTAGTTTTTGGACCTTGTTGCTTATCTCGTCTTGCATGGTGTGAGACATGCACTCCTCTATTTATCATTAATGTTATCCGTTAAATTCTATACTCTCTTATTATGCGTTTATTGCTTATCTTCGCATGTCGAGTAGGAGTGGTGGGTCTATAAAATCTAGGGGGAGTCTTGCTCCTAATGTGTGCCTTTGCATTCCAAAAGCAAATTGAAATTAGTGCACACATCCAGGGGAAGTCCCGTCTATATTTTCTAGACCTCTCTCTTGCAAATTGTGTTGTTGTCATCATCCACCAAAAAGGGGGAGATTGTAAGGTCATTTCCCTACTTTATGTTTTGGATGATGATGACAACTCTATATTGGTATAATCTTGTGCTAAGTGCTTCAGGTTCTCGGTGATTAGGCTTGCATCGATTAGTCATTCTCTCTGTAAGGAAAAGATCGAAGACGGTGTTTGTCTACGTGTTTATCTCTTTGGTCGTAGGAAACCCGTACTTTTAAGAGGGAATCCACATCGGAAGGAGTTGGGTGAATCATTGCACGTACACTTTTTCCTCACTCACCTTTGCCTTCCGTTTCTTGTTAGAGGGAGAGCTCCGTTTCTCTTCAACTGTTGATGTGTTCTCTCAGCGGTTATACCCGCTCGTTCGAGCAGTTGTACCGCTGGCCCTTGGCACCGACCCAACCACCACCCCAGGGGTGATACCCAGGGGTTGAACATCCCAGTTCATGACCAATCGGTTGTACCGCTACCCCCAGGCGATGGTACCGCCACCTTGCTTAAATATAACTGTGGTATTGTTGGAAATATGCCCTAGAGGCAATAATAAATAGGTTATTATTATATTTCCTTGTTCATGATAATCGTTTATTATCCATGCTAGAATTGTATTGATAGGAAACTCAGATACATGTGTGGATACATAGACAACACCATGTCCCTAGTAAGCCTCTAGTTGACTAGCTCGTTGATCAATAGATGGTTACGGTTTCCTGACCATGGACATTGGATGTCGTTGATAACGGGATCACATCATTAGGAGAATGATGTGATGGACAAGACCCAATCCTAAGCCTAGCACAAGATCGTGTAGTTCATTTGCTCAGAGCTTTTCTAATGTCAAGTATCACTTCCTTAGACCATGAGATTGTGCAACTCCCGGATACCGTAGGAATGCTTTGGGTGTGCCAAACGTCACAACGTAACTGGGTGGCTATAAAGGTGCACTACGGGTATCTCCGAAAGTGTCTGTTGGGTTGGCACGAATCGAGACTGGGATTTGTCACTCCGTGTAAACGGAGAGGTATCTCTGGGCCCACTCGGTAGGACATCATCATTATGTGCACAATGTGACCAAGGAGTTGATCACGGGATGATGTGAGTTACGGAACGAGTAAAGAGACTTGCCGGTAACGAGATTGAACAAGGTATAGGGATACCGACGATCGAATCTCGGGCAAGTAACATACCGATGGACAAAGGGAATTGCATACGGGATTGATTGAATCCCCGACATCGTGGTTCATCCGATGAGATCATCGTGGAACATGTGGGAGCCAACATGGGTATCCAGATCCCGCTGTTGGTTATTGACCGGAGAACGTCTCGGTCATGTCTGCATGGTTCCCGAACCCGTAGGGTCTACACGCTTAAGGTTCGATGACGCTAGGGTTATAGGGAAAGTATGTACGTGGTTACCGAATGTTGTTCGGAGTCCCGGATGAGATCCCGGACGTCACGAGGAGTTCCGGAATGGTCCGGAGGTAAAGATTTATATATGGAAAGTTGTTGTTCGGGTTCCGGGAAAAGTTCGGGTTTTTTCGGTATTGTACCGGGAAGCTTCCAGAAGATTCCGGAGGATTCCGGAGGGGTCCGGAGGTCCGGAAAATGTTCCACCACGTCCAATACAGTAGCATGGGCTGTAAGGGGGCGCCCTAGCCTTAATGGGCCAGGGGCACCAGCCCCCCCAAGGCCCATGCGCATGGGAGAGGGGAAACCCTAAAGGGGAGGGCCTCCACTTGACTTGGGAGGCACTCCTCCCCCCTTTGGCCGCCCCCCCAAGCCCCATCTAGGGCTGGCCGCACCCCTTGAGGGGGGAAACCCTAGATGGGGGCGCAGCCCTCCCCCTCCCCTATATATATTGAGGTTTTGGGGCTGCCATAGAGATGAGAACGTCTCCTTTTTGGCGCAGCCCTACCCCTCTTCCTCCTTCTCCTCTCCCGCGGTGCTTGGCGAAGCCCTGCGGGATTGCCACGCTCCTCCACCACCACCATGCCGTAGTGTTGCTGCTGGATGGAGTCTTCCCCAACCTCTCCCTCTCTCCTTGCTGGATCAAGGCATGGGAGACGTCACCGGGCTGCACGTGTGTTGAACGCGGAGGCACCGTTCTTTCGGTGCTTACATCGGAATCAACCGCGATCTGAATCGCTACGAGTACGACTCCCTCATCCGCGTTCTTGCAACGCTTCCGCATCGCGATCTAAAAGGGTATGTAGATTCACTCCCCTTCCCCTCGTTGCTAGATTACTCCATAGATTGATCTTGGTGATGCGTAGAAAATTTTGAATTTCTGCTACGTTCCCCAACAGGTATGTCATTGGCGGTTGTATCGGCCAGGTACCGCTCAACATCCGGTCCGGTTTCTATTTTGATGTGGTACTCGAGCGGTGGTGTCCCAGTTGTGCTCCGCACACCGGTACCACCGGTGCCCTAAGCAGTTCTACCACTTAGGACTTAGCCACCCGGGGTACCAGGGCCAGGTGGTTGCACCGGCACAGTACCGCTCGATCACCGCTCACAGGGGTGACTCCCTTCTGTTTCAAAGCGGTGGTTGAGCGGTTGTTCCGGTTGTTCTTCACAACCGGTACTACTGCTTGTCTGTCCGGTTATACCGCTTGGTAGGGTTTCTACAGTATACCCATGAGTTCCGGTTGTACCGGGACAAGGAGGAGCAGTTGTACCGCTGCAGTGCTGTTTTCGCAGTAACGGTTGGATTTTAGGGTTTGCTATATAAGGGAGGTTCTTCCACCTACCACACTTACCTCTTGCCTCTCTCTCACCACCATTAATGCCCTTCAAGCTTTCTTGCCCGATCTCTCTCTCTAGCCACTCAAACTTTTTGTTTTGCTAGGGATTGAAGGAGGAGACCTAGATCTACACTTCCACCAAAGGATATTCGATTCCCCCATACTTTCTTGTGTGGATTTTTTTACTCATGGGTGTTTGAGCACCCTAGACGGTTGAGGTCATCTCGGAGCCACATTCCATTGTGGTGAAGCTCCGTGGTTTCGTTGGGAGCCTCCAATTAAGTTGTGGAGATTGCCCCAACCTTGTTTTTAAAGGTTCGGTCGCCGCCTTCAAGGGCACCAATAGTAGAATCACGCATCTCGCATTGTGTGAGGGCGTGAGGAGAATACGGTGGCCCTAGTGGCTTCTTGGGGAGCATTGTGCCTCCACACCGCTCTAACGGAGACGTACTTCCTCTCAAAGGGAAGGAACTTCGGTAACACATCCTCGCCTCCACCGGTTCTGTTATTGGTTATCTCTCACCTTTACTTGTGCAAGCTTATATTGTGTTGTATCCCTTGCTTGCTTGTGTGCTTGTTGTTGTTGCATCATATAGGTTGCTCACCTAGTTGCATATCTAGACAACCTACTTTGATGCAAAGTTTAATTTGGTAAAGAAAAGCTAAAAATTGTTAGTTGCCTATTCACCCCCCCTCTAGTCAACTATATCGATCCTTTTATCAGTGCCATTTTGCAAAGAGTTTGTGCACTAATACTTGTCATCTTACCTGACAAGATATTGAAGAGTGACTGGGATGTGGCGGGTGGAGGAGCTCAGGTGGTGGCCGGAGCTGAGGGCACCGAGGATTTCATCCCCACGAACAGGTGGCTCAGGACGGTGGACCTGCCTGGCAAGATTGCCTTCATGAACCTACCTCGTTCAAGGGGACGATCTCCGAGGCAGGGACACGAGGAGGGGGCCCGGGAGCCGCTGCGCTTCTGCCAGCAGATCAAGGACAACGAGGACCTCGCCATGTTTGTCGTCCCTCGCAAGTTCGTGGAGGTGATTAACACCTGGTTGGTCATCAAGCGGCTCCCGCGCGTGGTCAGGCTGTCGGCGAACAAGCGGTGCGTGTTCTGGGTGCAGGTCCAGAACTTCGAGGGGCACATGGTGCTTGGCCGGGGCTGGAACTACTTCTGCCGCCGCCACCGGATCGTCCCCAGCGACGTCGTCGTTGTGCGTACCTCATGACTCGGACTGAAGGTTCAGATCTACAACCACGACTCCTCGGTCATGTGCAGGTTTCGTTGCAGCAGGCACAACTACGTTGGTGACATTGAGCATGCTATGTAGTTAAGCTAAGTAAGGTGTTAGTGTTGAACTTTTATGGTGTGTGGTGGTACTTGTGCTGGGAACTTGTTCATATTTTGGCCAGGAGCAGCACCCTGGCGTGGAGCAGGGAAGGAGGATGCCCCTGCTGTTAATCTAGACTTATGCTATGTAGTTAAGTAGTTTGTTGTCATTTCCTTGCTTGCTTTGTTTGATTTCATTTGGTTGCTTGCTTTGATTTCATTTGGTTGTTGCTTGCTGTTGCGCTGATCATGTGGTGGTAAGGCCACCACATTTGAATGGGGTGAGCAGAACACAAACGTTGTTTATAACCAAACAACTGAAGTTTGCATCTGTTCACACCCTAAGCACAAAGACGGCAACCAAACAGTGGGGGGGGGGGGGGGGTAAGTGCCCCTTCATGCGATGCAGGCAACCAAACAAGTTGCATCTGCTGCATATGAGGTTGCATTTCAAGAACTAGTCTGGTTGGAGATGGACATGCAATGCAGCTACTGTTGCAAACTGGAACCAAACACGCCCCTAGTGGTTGCGTCTCCTCAAGTCAAGTTTGCCCATGAGTGTAGCAAACATCACCACCTTCCCAAGTTGTGTGAGGATCAGTACCACTGTCGGTTGATCCACCGTTGTTGCCATATATATGTTCACCATTGCCGGTTGACACAACCACTCCTCACTCTGTAGTGCAACTTTGTTGGCCCCGCTCCTACTCCAGCCGTCGTTCCAACTGTTAGAAGTTAATTAACATGTGTTAGTTATGGGGAGTCTTCCCTTTAAAAAAACACACGTAGTTTCCAGGACACCCTCAAAGTATTCTTGGTGGGATACAAATGGGTATTCGTTCGAACTAGGAATGAGAACAATGTTCAAAAGATACGTGAGGGCTTCTAGCACAACTGTTTTCCAGAAACCTGGAAACATAATCTCTAGTTAGGAGTGGCATAACGTTTCGATATTTCATATCAATGGTAGCATGTTTAAATCTCACAATGTAGTTGATGGGTGTTTTCATTGTATATCTTATGGGACGTTTAATACAAACATATACATGAAAGTCCCGGATGGACTTAATATTCCAGATTCTAAAACCTATCGCAACTTGTACAGCGTTAAATTGCAGAGGTCTATGGGCTTAAACAATCTAGCCAGATGTTGTATAACCAATTGTTTGACTTCCTCCTAGAGAGAGGTTATGTAAATAATGAAGATTGTCCCTGTGTATTCATTAAATAAATGATTTTTTTGTCATATTAGTCTATGTTGATGTTGTCAATATCATAGGAAACACAGAGGACATTGAGCAAGTGACTACCTAGATCAAGGCAGAGTTTGAGCTGAAAGACATAGGCAAACCTGGTTTTGCGACCGATATGAAGAAGGTCCTTGAGAGATTTAATATGTCTATGGCTCACCCAGTAAAGTCTCCCATGGTGGTGAGATCATTTGATAAAAACAAAGATCCTTCTAGACCAAAGAGTGAAAATGAGGAAGTCCAAGGACATGAAGGTCCCTATTTGAGTGTCGTAGGAGCTCTGATGTACCTTGCAAGTTGCACGAGACCCGATATTGCTTCCACGGTAACACGACAGTGAGATATAGTGCAGTCCCAACAAAAAGGTATTGAGTTGGCATTAAGACAATACCAAATACCTACGAGGTATAATAGATCTTGGTCTATTTTCCACGAAGAAACATGACTTGACCATCATGGGCTATGCAGATGTTGGATATATGTCAGATCCACATAATGGTAGATCATAAACTGGTCTTGTGTTTCTTTGCTGTGGTATGGCCATTTGATGGCAGTCGTGTAAGAAGACCTTAGTAGCATTGTATGAAGCCACGGGTGAATGTATTTGGAAGACGGTGGTATACCATATCCAAAAGTCATGTGGTTTTAATACCATCGATACCCCCATTATTATATACGAAGACAATGCAGCATGTGTTACACAAATGCAACCGACCTATATAAAGAGTAATTTGACTAAACATATATCCTCATGAACTCCAGAAGTAGGGTGAGGTAAATATCCTGCAAGCTAAATCAAGTGATAATCTCCCCGATATTTTCACAAAATCTCGTTCAACTACAACGTTCAAAAGATACGTGTGATAGATTGGTATGAGGTTCTTTAGTGACTTGCAGGGCTAAGCGAGAATGAACACCTCATAATTAGCCCATGTTTAGAGATCGATCCTGACAATCACATTTAACCCCCGAAGACATAATACTAGAGGCTAACGCGCGCTTCGCCGCGCCGTTTTTCACTCGTAAAATTAACTTTTTTATATCTGTAGATTATTATGATCAGTTATTTTGTTGTGATTTTATCTGCGTTGGCTTTATGTTTTAATTTTTTATTGGTGGTGTTTTTTTGTTCATATATCGTGTTTGGTTGATCTTGGAGTATTCTTTTTCAAGAGAAGAAAGGAGTTATTTGATGTGTGGTTGTGAAGTCTTTGTACATTTTGGTCTTGGTGTCAGCCCGGTGGTGATTGTTTGAGCCTTTTTCGGAGTTCCTATTTCATGCTAAATCCATGGAATTGCTATTGTGACTCTCACACGGGTCAGCACAAGAAGTTCTTACTCGCTCAGCTTGGCTTCCTGCTCCTCTCGTTTCTTTAGTTTTTTTCTCTCACCCCACTGCTAGCTCAGAAAAAATCACCTATATTTTTTATTTGAAAATGTTAGTTAAATTAAATATATTTTTTGCGGAAAAAAATTAAATAATATTGAAGGAACTTAAAAAAATATTATGACTTTTAAAAACCTTGAATTTTAGAACATTCATGGATTTAAAATATATTCATGGTTTCAAAATGTTCGCAAAATAAAAAGTTTTCAAATTTAAAAAGTGTTCACAAATTTTAAATGACCATGAATTTAATAATATTCACAAATTTAATCAATATTACTGAATTTGAAGAATTTTAAAATATGTTTATGTTTTTTAAAGTACACAAATTTTAATAAGTGCTCATGAACTAAAACGTGAAACAAATTAAAAATAAAAAGAAGAAAAAATAAAACTAAACAACACACACTTACAGGTGGGGCCCTAGTGACCCCATAACCCTCGAAGCACCACAACGCTTCAATTCAAGGGAGCTTAGTATCTCTATAGATGTTGTACTCTTTTATTCTCCAGTGAGTTTTCTCGAAGTTTATCACTTTAAGGTTTTTGAAAGAGGCAACAAGTACAATAACAATTGATGGCAACCATGTACTCCCTGCATTCCTTTTCAGTCTGCTTATAAGTTTTGTCTGAAGTCAAAGTATTTCTAAATTGACCAAACTTATAGAAAGAAGTACCAACATTCACAATACCAAAATCAATACCATTAGGTTCATTATGGAATGTAGCTTCAAATTATACATATATACTCCTTCCGTCCGGAAATACTTGTCGGATAAATTGATAAAAATGGATGCATCTAGAACCGGAATACCTTGGCTTTGCGAATCAACCGGACTACTAGTCGTAAAGTAACCCAACCTTTTGGCTGAGTTTTAACAAGCTTAACAAATTCGCAGCCCAGCTGAAGAAATATCGACCTAATAATCTGCATTTTCCTCTGTTGTGCGACACTTGCGATGTTGCGGAGAGCTAGTGCGCCCAGCATTGTTATGCTAGTTGAGTTGCTTTCAGCGCGACTAGAATTACCTACCATTATCCTCTTTCAGCTTTGCATCGGGTGGTGTAGTGGTGCAGTGCGTGGACCATTTCTGCTCATCATCCTGTCTTCCATAAGCACAATGTGCTCCTGACAAGATGACAGATATATGAATTCAGCCAATATGCGTTGCACGCCTGTACTGCACTAGCTAGCCACCTCTACACTTGTGCTCAGCTCCTCATCATCACCATGCAAGTAACACTGCCACTCTCTTGATCGAAAGCCTATAAATACCACTCACCTCACCCAAACGCTCACACCCATCTGAAGCCATCCTTGCAGAAGCCACTAGCTCACTACTAGTCGATCAATCTGTTGTTTCAGAGAGAGACGCCATGAAGTACTTGGCCCAGCTGGTGGTGGCGCTCCTGGCCTTCTCGGCGGTGGTGCTGATGGTGGCGCCGGCGGGAGCGGAGGCGGCGACCTGCAATGCGCTGCAGCTGACCCCGTGCGCGGGGGCCATTATCGGGAACGCGGCGCCCACGGCGTCGTGCTGCAGCAAGATGAAGGAGCAGCAGCCGTGCATGTGCCAGTACGCGCGCGACCCCAACCTGAAGCAGTACGTCGACTCCCCCAACGGCAAGAAGGTCATGGCCGCCTGCAAGGTGCCCGTGCCCTCCTGCTAAGTCCATATTACTGATTCGCACGAGAGAGCCCAGCGCGCACGCGCGCCTCTGGTCTCTCGCTCTCCCAGCATGTTCCATGTGTGTTGTTGTACGCTCGATCGTATGCCGTGTGGTGTGATCGCCAATGTCGTTTGTCGTCGCCGTTACCCTCTGCCGATCGGCGATCTATGTGGACCGATGTGTATCTGAAATTCTGAATATATGCAATAATGATGATGTGTCCAGCTATATGCAATTTATAGGTTCTTCCTCGTGTGCATATTTTCATGTGGCTCGTTGTGGTAGTCATCAATAAGCTATAAACTACTCCCTCCGTCCCATAATATAATAGTGTTTTTGACACTAAGAGGGAGTAGAAACAATCTCATGAAAAGACAACATGGCAGAGGAATTATCATTTGTCTTTGTCTTTCTTGAGAAATGGACATGCACTCTATCTTTGCATTAAATAGAAAAAAGAATTAACAAGTTAACCATGAAAACTGGCAGAAAACAGACAGAAAGCAATATTGTAGGATGGTGTCCCATGGACTGGGGGTGGGTGGGTGCTTGAACAGTCCTATGCAGAAATTCTACAATGAATTTTAATGTGCAAGTCCTAGCCTTTTGCCAGTTATATCCTTCACAAGACCTACACCTGCAAGTATATAACGAAGAAGAACGCTAAAGCGAAACTTGAGAAAAGTGTGAGTTAGGGATAGAGATTGCAAAGATGGTGACGGTTTCCCGAGATTCAGTGGTTGGTGCTATCCTTCTACTCATTGCTGGAGGTTCAGGCACAAAATCCTATGGTGCACAAAGATCACAATAGCATCGCCCACAAAGAGCCAACAAAGTGCATGCCAACCTATTCAACCATGACTTGCTACCACGAAGGTTAAAGACTCACTCGGGGTTGATCTTGCATGAAGAAATCGATCATTGGGCTTCAAACTCTTGATTCCTTCACAAACTCTCATGGCTCTCAAGTGATTCCTAAGTCCTAACCATCTAGGAGGTGCACACCCTACAGGAGTAACAATCAAAACAGGGTCAATCTCTCTCAAGAACCCATATGATCACAAAGAGAGGCTTCATAATGAGAGATGGAGATCAAATGTGGGGTTCAAGAAAGGGATGATCTTGGCCTTTAAAACACTCAATGCTCCGCTATCTTGGTTTTTGCAAAAACTCAAACAAAGTCTCAAAACAACCTCACACGTCCCCATCCAAAGAGGTGTGGGTTCTATTTATAGAGAAAGCATAAATTTGGTTGCTATTGTGAAAAAGTAACTAGTCTCGGTACTACCTTACATGTTCAAAATTTGAACCATCAGAACGGAAACACGCATTCCTGCAATGATCAGGAGTCAAACACTCGGAGGGTACCAGGATGTCCATTAAGCCTTTATGAAATTTTAATACCCAAAGGCATCGGAAACGAAAACCTCTGAGGTACTAGACAAAAAAGGTAACTCATTTTCACGAAGGGTAGAACATGCTAGGAAGAACTGGAGAAAATGGCCATCGGTAGTACCGGGGTCGACATAGTAGTTCTTATGAGAAATCGTTAAAGTCTCTGCGGAAGTGCCAGATGGATTGGGTTGGATAGTTAACAAAGCTTCTAGAAAGAGGTATGTGCAATTGGAAAAATGTGTTAATGGTTTGCATTAGCTCTATGGAGAGAGACTCATTAGTCTCCTTACATCCCCCTTTCTCTCCTTCATTTGCCTTTGTAGTTTCATGTATAGTCTTCTTGTTTTTACAGATAGTTTCCATGTATAGTTCTTTTTTGCTTTCTTTTTAGACCTTGTACTGCATTATTGAAAATTAATAAAAATACATGCAAGAATCTTGTTGTTTCTCGTAAAAAAATATCAGATGGATTTGGCTTTGGAGTACCGGACCTATACTGAGATGCTGAACTGAAGCAAACCAAGAGGTGATCGGAAGTGCTGGAGAAAATGCTTGGGGGTGCGGGATCTAACAAATTAAAAAACAGTATAACGCAGCTAGTCAAGAGCCTCCACAGCGATTTGAAGTTCTCCACCGTCAGATCACTGTGACAGACGTCTAGGATTTTTGCTCGGTCAGCCCCCATGTTATTTACGCTAATTAGTTCAAAATCACTAATTAAGGAGTACTCGTTGCAAAGAACACTCCACCTTCTCGGGTCACGACAAGTGGCGCACATGCAGCGCGCCACTTGTCGCAACCTGGGAGTTTTCCCTTTTTCGTAGATCTATTTATTCAAAATGTTTTATCTTTTAAACCGTGCGTCCAAATCTCGAACCGTTTTCACCATTGGATTCCTCGCGTCAAGATCTTCAAAACTTGATCCCATGTTGACAGGTTTTGACGAACTTTTTTTTCATGAAAAAAACCGGACGAAAAAACCGAACCGGGAGCACGTTTTTTCCCTTTCCGAAAGAGGCACGCCCGCGCCTCTTGCGAAATCACAACCGTGCCTCTCGTGGAAAAAAAAAACAGAAAACACGTTTTTTTTTCATTTCCGAGAGGCACGGCCGTGACTCTCGCGAAAGCACAACCGTGCCTCTCGCGAAAGCAAAACAGTGACTCTTGCGAAAGAAAAAAAAACAGAAAACGCGTTTTCTCCCTTTCCGAGAGGCACGGCCGTGACTCTCGCGAAAGCACAACCGTGCCTCTCGCGGAAGCAAAACCGTGACTCTCGCGAAAGAAAAAAAAACAGAAACGCGTTTTGTTTTTCCCTTTCCGAGAGGCACGGCCGTGACTCTCGCGAAAGCACAACCGTGCCTCTCGTGGAAGCAAAACCGTGACTCTCGCGAAAGAAAAAAAACCAAAAAACGCGTTTTTTTCCCTTTCCGAAAGGCACGGTCGTGACTCTCGCTAAAGCACAACCGTGCCTCTCGCGGAAGAAAAACCGTGACTTTCACAAAAGGGAAAAAAAAGAAAACGCATTTTTTCGCGCAATTTTTTTTGATCGAAAAGGTAAGGAAGACCGGAGGAAAACCAAAACGTCGAAAAAAACCCCGAAAAAAAACCATTTAAAAAGCCGGAAACGCGTGCGGAAAAATAAAAAAATAAAATCCGGAGGGAGCGTCCAGAGCGCGACACATGACGAATGGCTGAGAGCGCGCTAAGTGGCGCTGATCGTTGCGAGGCTCTTGAAGGAGCGCTCGTTAACTAGTTGCTCTCTAATTAGTCCCTTCACTCGTTGCACGGGCCGCTGCTCCGCCGAGCGAGCTGCCAGTCACATGGTTAATCGGGCTTCGGAGGTTGCAGGCCCATGAGGTCCAGTCACATGCAAAACCATCCCAGCCTATTCCTTCGTTATTCATGAAAGGGCAGGTCTTCCAAGAGGGGATCGAAAGTGCTGGAGAAAATGCTTGGAGGTGCGGGATTTAACAAATATGGTTGCATATGATGACAACTCGGTGCTACAAGAGAAAAAATCTCGCCGGTTTCGAACCGAACAAAGAACAGGGTGCGCTTGGACAAAAAACACCCATTTCTCACATGATTAGTGGTACCAGGTAGAAATAGTCAAAATTACCAAGGATGGTTAAAACAGAGGAGTTTGAGTGGAATGAGTTGAAAACTTGGGAACTTTGGTTGAGGATCTTGATTTGGAGTTCACCCAAGATACTTTCCAGCTTGTTCCCCTCTTGACATTATGGTTGTCCTTAAACTCATGGTGAATTTTGTATTCACCTAAAGCCTATGAAGATGCAAACTATGAGTTGAAGGATCCTCTTATTTGAATTGTCATTAATTGCGACAACCCAACAAGGGTATAAGATGCACTTTGAATGATTGAATCTCCCCATTTTTGGTGATCGATGACAATAAAATTACATATAGAATGAAATGATTTAGCATGTGAAAGTTCAGGTACTTCTTATATGTTTTGAGCTCCCCTATTTGTGTGCACTATTAAAATTTGCTTTCGGAACGCAAGTGTTACACATTATTAGATAGTGTGGGAACAAGAAGTATATGACACATTCCATGGGATGCATTGTGTGTACAAAAGATAAATATGGGAATGACCAATGGTAAAAATTCAGGCACATCTTTCGCGGTCAAGACAATTGCAACGCTAGAAATAACAATGACCTAAGTGATGGTTGTCCACAACAGTACATCTATGATCTGTGGCGGGCAATTCTAGTGTTTTTTAGCAAATACCAATCCCATTTCACTAAGAAGCGGTAATTTTCAAAGGAATGGTTGCAATATCAAGCGGCGACACTAGCCACACCAAGGGACAAAGCATGTTTTGCCAAATTATGTGCTTTGTCATTGTTATTCCAGCTTCTATGGACATAGCTGCATTCATCAAACTCCAAAGCTTTGGCATTTACCTCCCTGATGATGGAGGCGATTTTGGATGGCCATTTGAGATGCGAGTGTATCTCTACCGGCCCGCTAAAGATATGCCGCCAACAATGTCCCATTTTGTAAATGTGAGGGATGTTTATGTTAGAAACCATGGGCTATACGGTCTACCCTCTAATTCCTCTGCCTTTTCCGTGGTGTCGCTCACAATGCGTATTGAGGCTAGAGGGTAGGGACCTGTTTATAGACTCCACGTCCAGGTGTTTCATTTTATTTCACATGTTTCCGGAAAGATATGTACGACTCCTGAGGAATGTTACCAACCATGATAAAACATGTCAGTTTTCTGAGTCTCCCCTCCGGGGCCTCGGGAAGAGGAAGAAGGAGATAGAGTAAAGGTCTCCTCTTTCTGTCTGCTCTTCCCGGCATGTAGACATCCGATTGGGCTTATAGTTTAGTTGGTTGAAACGTACCGCTCATAACGGTGATATTGTAGGTTCGAGCCCGGTTTCACCGATGTGTTGTGGCATGAAAAACAGTGCACATGCACGCTTAAACACCCTTGCTTAAGTCATTCATCTATACTCTCCCTGGGGAAGTGAGCTATTCCTTCAATAATGCTACTAGTCCCTAGCACACATGTGTGAGTCATATGCCATGATTAGATTGTATATGCGAGATCAACTTCCAATCTTAATCATGTGGGTCAACAGCCTGCAGAGCCGATCCTGCAAAACAAACCTAGCTCTTTCACCCTGTGATGTCCCGGGAAAAATACGTACGTACATATATAAATTCCAGTAGAGTCGACCCCTATTAATTCCTATACTGTATTCCATCATAGTCCTCCTCGGCACCTCGAGTATTAGTTCGTCGAGTGAAATTCCGCATCAGTTATTCTCCGTCAAACATTAATAATATGAATAATTCCACATTGAGTGAAATAAATAATAATCATGTTGAATAAATGTTCAAAGCCACATAAATATCCAACATCTCCCATTGGCTGAAACATTGTAATCAATATATGAAGTTCCATGTGTAAACATGTTTTTAAAAGAATTCCTGAATCTAGTCAGTGAACCTGCACATATTAGTATTATATCAAAATAAATCAAATATACGCACATGGGGTTTAATCATTCCACACCTCATGTATATAATGACAACTTCCTCAATGTGTTTACTTTTAACTATAAACTCCGGAGTAAGTAATAGGTTATGATGCACATTCCATGATCATATATGATGTGTGAGATTCCCTTAGCGACATGTGTTTCCTTCCGCTGCCTGAATGCAGCAATAAGTTTCTGTAGCTAAGGTTGGTGAAGATACATATAAATTCCAATACCATTTAATATCCCCTTTTTCACAGGACTTCAAACATAATTCATCACTGAGTATGATTCCCCATATCAAGGTATTTAAATAGGTTTGCAATTTTCCATAGAAAAATGTATCACAACACTCCTATGTACTTCCACTCCCAAAAATTGAAAGCTTCAAACTTGCCTTTCATATGAAAGTTAGAATATGACCAAGCTTACACTACCATCAATGTGACTTTATCATTGCAAATAGCAAGAACAATGTAACATAAATAATAATGCAATTTTCACTTACCTTTGTACATGGCCACCTTACTCCATTTATAAGACCATATGACATGCTATTCCATTGATGTGAAGCTTGTTTGAAGACCACAAATTGATATATTATGTTGCAAAGCTCATATTTCCTCTGTCTCCAAAGATTTCTGGCTACAACATACACTACACCACAACCCTTAATTGGGGGCAATTAACTGCCGGGAGAAATAGCATCACAAGGGCAGATCATCTGCCGGGGATCATTCAACTGCCGGTAGAAATAGCCAATGACGGATAAACTGCCGGCAGAAGTCAAACAACAAGGGCATGCACACTGCCGGGAACAATGGCGGCTTCTAAGGGCACAATATCTGCCGGTACAACTAAACAATGGCATGTTAATTGCCGGGGACTACTTGTGGGGCAAAACCAATAAAGTAATATTTGTTCCACGTACGCGCGCGATAGCGCCGGAGAGCGCGCGAGGGGCCAAACTTTTCGCTCCAAATACACATAAAAATCCCCAATCTTGTCTCACCAAAATCCCCAAATCGACCGCCTGACCAAGCCTCCTCCTCGAGCACCCTCGGCCACCTCCGCCGCCTGCCCTCCGCGGCTGCCGACCACCCTCCACCACACCCCAATGCCACCTCCCTCCCCGACCATGCCGCCCCAACCCCTCCCCGACCACTCCCCCGAGCACCCTCCGCCGCCCCGACCACCATTGGCCACCAGCCCCGCCGCTCCCAGGAGATCCTCCATCGAGCAGCGCCGTCCCTTCCAGGAGCCCCTGCCCAAGAAGTGCCGCCGCTTCCAGGAGCTCCTGCTCTGAGCAGCGTCGCTGTTTCCAGAAGCTCCTTCCCGGAGTAGGCGCCTCCTTCTCCAGGAGCCTCAGAGCAGTGCCACATCTTCGTCCTCTCCCCCAAGAGCACCGACTACATCCTCTCCCCCAAGCAGATGCCTCTTCCACGTTCTTTCACACGAGCAGTGCCGCGTCGACTACATGGCGGTCTCCTCTACTTCCTCACGCCAACCCATCAGATTTCTATTCGTCTTATGAGTTTTATTAGTCTCCTCAACTATGTATTTTGTGATCTGTGATCTATGGACAGAACAAGAGCTATAGTTTTTGAAAATTTCTTGAATCATTAGATAGAAACTAATTTAAAAGAGAGTTTAAAGAAATAAGGTTAAGAGAGTAGACTCCAAAATGAATGAGGTTTAATTGAATCAACAGATAGAAAGTGAGGTTCTGAAAGTAGATCATAATCATATGTGTAGGCGTTTCAGAATTCAATCTGTTACTTGCATCTTAGGATTTATGGAATGCAGATTGCTCTGCTCCGTACTTTTATGAGCAAGTCAGTGTTATTACACACTGCAGCCTTTTAATTAAAGCTATATCAAGAAAACCAATGTGGCATGCTCTGCCTCTAAATTTTATTTTCCATAGTCAATAAATTAGAAGTGGCCAGTACCTTTAATAACATGAATGTGGATTTTGTAAGCTAGCTAGGCCATACTTACACTTACTATCTCAGTCATACATTGGGCAAACTTTTTGTTTGGATATGTACTGCACTGGTTGTGCTTTGGAACCAAAAGATGCCGACAGTCTTGAGTACTCGGATCAGCAACCGTCTTGGTATTCCCATCACTGAAACGAGGTACCATCTGGACTTTCCCTCTCTTCTAGTAGTAGATAATCCAGAATGCTTTTATCTTTCGTGAGCTGTTGTGCTGATGTGTGATCTAGAATTTGGACGCATATCAATTGTTTGACCCATGTGCTAGAAGTATCTGGTGTAGTTTGTTTAATCAATGCTATACCAGTTTACATGTACTTCTGAATTTTTCATCGGCTGTACTTGCATATTGGAATGAAGGTGCTAAAGTTTACAACTCACACATTTTATTTCTTTATTTCTGTAAGTTCTGCCTTTTGGATTGTGAAAGTTGTCAATGGTTACACTTAGAATCGAACCAATGCTACTTTTACCGCCTCTGAAAAAATGCTACTTCTACTGAATTTGTCGAGCATTACACTCTGTATAGATAAGTGTAGTATCTTGCAGATTGTTGTTGGGGAACGCAGTAATTTCAAAAAAATTCCTATGAACACACAAGATTTATCTAGGTGATGCATAGCAACTAGAGGGGAGAGTATTGTCTACGGACCCTCGTAGACCGAAAGCGGAAGCGTTTTATCAACGCGGTTGATGTAGTCGTACGTCTTCACGATCCGACCGATCCTAGCACCAAAGGTACGGCACCTCCGTGTTCAGCACACGTTCAGCTCGGTGACGTCCATCGTACTCTTGCTCCAGCTGAGGTCGAGGGAGAGTTTCATCAGCACGACGGCGTGGCGACGGTGATGATGAAGTTACCGACGCAGGGCTTCACCTAAGCACTTCCATGATATGACCGAGGTGGAAATCTGTGGAGGGGGCACCGCACACGGCTAAACAATCAACTTGTGTATCTATGGGGTGCCCCCTCCCCCGTATATAAAGGAGTGCAGGAGGGGAAGGGCCGGCCTCCTATGGCGCGCCCAAGGGGGGGAGTCCTACTCCCAGTAGGAGTAGGTTTCCCCCCTTCCCTAGTTGGAGTAGGAGAAGAAGGAAGAGGGAGAGGGAGAGAAGGAAAGGGGGACCGGCCCCCCTCCCAATTTGGATTGGGCTTGGGGGGGGGGGGGGGGGCGCCCCCACCTTGGCCGCCTCCTCCGCTCTTCCACCTTGGCCCATTAAGGCCCATTAACTCCCCGGTGGGTTCCGGTATCCTCCCGGTACTCCGGAAAAATGCCCGAACCACCCGGAACCTTTCCGATGTCCAAACATAGGCTTCCAATATATCAATCTTTATGTCTCGGCCATTTCGAGACTCCTCGTCATGTCTGCGATCACATCCGGGACTCCGAACTACCTTCGGTACATCAAAACACATAAACTCATAATACCGATCGTCACCGAACGTTAAGCGTGCGGACCCTACGGGTTCGAGAACTATGTAGACATAACCGAGACTCATCTCCGGTCAATAACCAATAGCGGAACCTGGATGCTCATATTGGTTCCTACATATTCTACGAAGATCTTTATCGGTCAAACCGCATAACAACAAACGTTGTTCCCTTTGTCATCGGTATGTTACTTGCCCGAGATTCGATCGTCGGTATCATCATACCTAGTTCAATCTCATTACCGGCAAGTCTCTTTACTCGTTCCGTAATGCATCATCCTCCAACTAACTCATTAGTCACATTGCTTGCAAGCCTTATAGTGATGTGCATTACCGAGAGGGCCCAGAGATACCTCCCCGAAACACGGAGTGACAAATCCTAATCTTGATATATGCCAACCCAACAAACACCATCGGAGACACCTGTAGAGCATCTTTATAATCACCCAGTTACGTTGTGACGTTTGATAGCACACTAAGTGTTCCTCCGGTATTCGGGAGTTGCATAATCTCATAGTCATAGGAACATGTATAAGTTATGAAGAAAGCAATAGCAACAAACTAAACGATCATAGTGCTAAGCTAACGGATGGGTCATGTCAATCACATCATTCTCTAATGATGTGATCTCGTTCAACAAATGACAACTTATGTCAATGGCTAGGAAACTTAACCATCTTTGATCAACGAGCTACTCAAGTAGAGGCATACTAGTGGCACGTTGTTTGTCTATGTATTCACACATGTACTAAGTTTCCGGTTAATACAATTCTAGCATGAATAATAAACATTTATCATGATATAAGGAAATATAAATAACAACTTTATTATTGCCTCTAGGGCATATTTCCTTCAGTCTCCCACTTGCACTAGAGTCAATAATCTAGATTACATTGTAATGATTCTAACACCCATGGAGTCTTGGTGCTAATCATGTTTTGCTCGTGGAAGAGGCTTAGTCAACGGTTCTGCCACATTCAAATCCATACGTATCTTGCAAATCTCTATGTCCCCTTCCGACACTTGATGAATGATGGAATTGAAGCGTCTCTTAATGTGCTTGGTTCTCTTGTGAAATCTGGATTCCTTCGCCAAGACAATTGCTCCAGTATTGTCACAAAAGATTTTCATTGGACCCGATGCACTAGGTATGACACCTAGATCGGATATGAACTCCTTCATCCAGACTCCCTCATTTGCTGGTTCCGAAGCAGCTATGTATTCTGCTTCACACGTAGATCCCGCCACGACGCTCTGCTTAGAACTGCACCAACTGACAGCTCCACCATTCAATATAAACACATATCCGGTTTGTGACTTAGAGTCATCCGGATTAGTGTCAAAGCTTGCATCGACGTAACCATTTACGATGAGCTCTTTGTCACCTCCATAAACGAGAAACATATCCTTAGTCCTTTTCAGGTATTTCAGGATGTTATTGACCGCTGCCCAATGATCCACTCCTGGATTACTTTGGTACCTCCCTACTATACTTATAGCAAGGCACACATCAGGTCTGGTACACAACATTGCATACATGATAGAACCTATGGCTGAAGCATAGGGAATGACTTTCATTTTCTCCCTATCTTCTGTAGTGGTTGGGCATTGAGTCTCACTCAACTTCACACCTTGTAACACAGACAAGAACCCTTTCTTTGACTGGTCCATTTTGAACTTCTTCAAAATCTTATCAAGGTATGTGCTTTGTGAAAGTCCAATTAAGCGTCTTGATCTATCTCTATTGATCTTGATTCCCAATATATAAGCAGCTTCACCGAGGTCTTTCATTGAAAAACTTTTATTCAAGTATCCTTTTATGCTATCCAGAAATTATATATCATTTTTAATCAACAATATGTCATCCACATATAATATTAGAAATGCTACAGAGCTCCCACTCACTTTCTTGTAAATACATGCTTCTCCAAAAGTCTGTATAAAACCATATGCTTTGATCACACTATCATAACGTTTATTCCAACTCTGAGAGCTTGCACAAGTCCATAAATGGATCGCTGGAGCTTGCGCACTTTGTTAGCATCCTTTGGATCGACAAAACCTTCTGGTTGCATCATATAAAACTCTTCTTCTAGAAATCCATTTAGGAATGCAGTTTTGACATCCATTTGCCAAATTTCATAATCATAAAATGCAGCAATTGCTAACATGATTCGGACAGACTTAAGCATCGCTACGGGTGAGAAACTCTCATTGTAGTCAACTCCTTGAACTTGTCAAAAAACCTTTCACAACAAGTTGAGCTTTGAAGACAGTAACATTACCGTCAGCGTCAGTCTTCTTCTTGAAGATCCATTTATTCTCGATGGCTTGCCGATCATCGGGCAAGTCAACCAAAGTCCACACTTTGTTCTCATACATGGATCCCATCTCAGATTTCATGGCTTCAGGCCATTTCACGGAATTTGGGCTCATCATCGCTTTCTCATAGTTCGTAGGTTCGTTATGGTCTAGTAACATGATGTCCAGAACAGGATTACCGTACCACTCTGGTGCGGATCTTACTCTGGTTGACCTACGAGGTTCAGTAGTAACTTGATCTGAAGTTTCATGATCACTATCATTAGCTTCCTCACTAATTGGTGTAGGAATCACTGGAACTGATTTCTGTGATGAACTACTTTCCAATTCAGGAGAAGGTACAATTACCTCATCAAGTTCTACTTTCCTCCTACTAACTTCTTTCGAGAAAAACTCCTTCTCTAGAAAGGATCCATTTTTAGCAACGAATATCTTGCCTTCGGATCTGTGATAGAAGGTGTACCCAACAGTCTCCTTTGGGTATCCTATGAAGACACATTTCTCCGATTTGGGTTCGAGCTTATCAGGTTGAAGCTTTTTCACATAAGCATCACAGCCCCAAACTTTCAGAAACGACAACTTGGGTTTCTTGCCAATCCATAGTTCATAAGGTCTCGTCTCAACGGATTTAGATGGTGCCCTATTTAACGTGAATGCAGCCATCTCCAAAGCATAATCCCAAAACGATAGCGGTAAATCAGTAAGAGACATCATAGATCACACCATATCTAATAAAGTGCGGTTACGACGTTCGGACACACCATTACGCTGTGGTGTTCCAGGTGGCGTGAGTTGAGTAACTATTCCACATTGTTTCAAATGAAGACCAAACTCGTAACTCAAATATTCTCCTCCAGGATCAGATCGTAGAAACTTTATTTTCTTATTACGATGATTTTCCACTTCACTCTGAAATTCTTTGAACTTTTCAAATGTTTCAGACTTATGTTTCATCAAGTAGATATACCCATATCTGCTCAAATCATCTGTGAAGGTTAGAAAATAACGATACCCGCCGCGAGCATCAACACTCATTGGACCGCATACATGAGTATGTATTATTTCCAACAAGTTTGTTGCTCGCTCCATAGTCCGGAGAACGGAGTCTTAGTCATCTTGCCCATGAGGCATAGTTCGCAAGTATCAAGTGATTCATAATCAAGTGATTCCAAAAGCCCATCAGCATGGAGTTTCTTCATGTGCTTTACACCAATATGACCTAAATGGCAGTGCCACAAATAAGTTGCACTATCATTATTGAACTTATATCTTTTGGCTTCAATACTATGAATATGTGTATCACTACTATCGAGATTCAACAAAAATAGACCACTCATCAAGGGTGCATGACCATAAAAGATATTACTCATATAAATAGAACAACCATTATTCTCTGATTTAAATGAATAACTGTCTCGCATCAAACAAGATCCAGATATAATGTTCATGCTCAACGCTGGCACCAAATAACAATTATTCAGGTCTAAAACTAATCCCGAAGGTAGATGTAGAGGTAGCATGCCGACCGTGATCACATCGACTTTGGAACCATTTCCCATGCGCATCGTCACCTCGTCCTTAGCCAATCTTTGCTTAATCCGTAGCCCCTGTTTCAAGTTGCAAATATGAGCAACAGAACTAGTATCAAATACCCAGGCGCTACTGCCAGCATTAGTTAAGTACACATCAATAACATGTATATCAAATATACCTTTCACTTTGCCATCCTTCTTATCCGCCAAATACTTGGGGCAGTTCCGCTTCCAGTGACCAGTCCCTTTGCAGTAGAAGCACTCAGTCTCAGGCTTAGGTCCAGACTTGGGCTTCTTCACTTGAGCAGCAACTTGCTTGCCGTTCTTCTTGAAGTTCCCCTTCTTCCCTTTGCCCTTCTTCTTGAAACTGGTGGTCTTGTTGACCATCAACACTTGATGCTCCTTCTTGATTTCTACCTCCGCAGCTTTTAGCATTGCGAAGAGCTCAGGAATTGTCTTATCCATCCCTTGCATATTATAGTTCATCACGAAGCTTTTGTAGCTTGATGGCAGTGATTGAAGAACTATGTCAATGACACTATCATCAGGAAGATTAACTCCCAATTGAGTCACGTGGTTGTGGTACCCAGACATTCTGAGTATATGTTCACTGACAGAACTATTCTCCTCCATCTTGCAGCTATAGAACTTATTGGAGACTTCATATCTCTCAATCCGGGCATTTGCTTGAAATATTAACTTCAACTCCTGGAAATTCTCATATGCTCCATGACGTTCAAAACATCGTTGAAGTCCCGGTTCTAAGCCGTAAAGCATGGCACACTGAAGTATCAAGTAGTCATTAACACGCGTCTGCCAGGCATTCACAATGTCTGCAGTTGCTGGCATGGGTGGTACGCCTAGCGGTGCTTCCAGGATGTAATTCTTCTGTGCAGCAATGAGGATAATCCTCAAGTTATGGTCTCAATCCGTGTAGTTGCTACCATCATCTTTCAACTTAGCTTTCTCTAGGAACGCATTAAAATTCAACGGAACAGTATCACGGGCCATTTATCTACAACAACATAGACATGCAAAATACTATCAGGTATTAAGTTCATTATAAATTAAAGTTCAATTAATCATATTACTAAAGAACTCCCACTTAGATAGACATCCCTCTAATCATCTAAGTGATCACGTGATCCATATCAACTAAACCATGTCCGATCATCACGTGAGATGCAGTAGTTTTCAAAGGTGAACATCACTATGTCGATCATATCTACTATATGATTCACGCTCAACCTTTCGGTCTTAGTGTTCCGAGGCCATATCTGCATATGCTAGGCTCATCAAGTTTAACCCGAGTATTCTGCCTGTGCAAAACTGGCTTGCACCCGTTGTATGTGAACGTAGAGCTTATCACACCCGATCATCACGTGGTGTCTCGGCACGACGAACTGTCGCAACGGTGCATACTCAGGGAGAACACTTGTACCTTGAAATTTAGTGAGAGATCATCTTATAATGCTACCGCCGAACTAAGCAAAATAAGATGCATAAAGGATAAATATCACATGCAATCAATATAAGTGATATGATATGGCCATCATCATCTTGTGCCTTTGATCTCCATCTCCAAAGCACCGTCATGATCACCATCGTCACCGACGTGACACCTTGATCTCCATCGTAGCATCGTTGTCGTCTCGCCAACTATTGTTTCTACGATTATCGCTACCGCTTAGTGATAAAGTAAAAACAATTACATGACGATTGCATTGCATACAATAAAGCGACAACCATATGGCTCCTGCCAGTTGTCGATAACTCTATTACAAAACATGATCATCTCATACAATAAAATATAGCATCATGTCTTGACCATATCACATCACAACATGCCTTGGAAAAACAAGTTAGACGTCCTCTACTTTGTTGTTGCAAGTTTTGCGTGGCTGCTCCGGGCTTAGTAAGAAACGTTCTTACCTACGCATCAAAAACCACAACGATTTCTCGTCAAGTGTGATATTTTAACCTTCAACAAGGACCGGGCGTAGCCACACTCGATTCAACTAAAGTTGGAGAAACAGACACCCACTAGCCACCTCTGTGCAAAGCACGTCGTTAGAACCAGTCTCACGTAAGCATACGCGTAATGTTGGTCGGGGCCGCTTCATCCAACAATACCGCCGAATCAAAGTATGACATGCTGGTAAGCAGTATGATTATTATTGCCCACAATTCTTTGTGTTCGACTCGTGCGTATAACATCTACGCATAGACCTGGCTCTGATACCATTATCGGAGAACGCAGTAATTTCAAAAAATTCATACAAACACGCAAGATCTATCTAGGTGATGCATAGCAACGAGAGGGGAGAGTGTTATATACGTACCCTCGTAGACCGAAAGCGGAAGCGTTTTATCAATGCGGTTGATGTAGTCGTACGTCTTCACGATCCGACTGATCCTAGCACCGAAGGTACGACACCTCCGTGTTCAGCACACGTTCAGCTCGGTGACGTCCCTCGTACTCTTGATCCAGCTGAGGTCGAGGGAGAATTTCGTCAGCATGACGGCGTGGCGACGGTGATGATGAAGTTACCGACGCAGGGCTTCGCCTAAGCACTACAACGATATGACCGAGGTGCAAATCTGTGGAGGGGGCACCGCACACGGCTAAACAATCAACTTGTGTATCTATGGGGTGCCCCCCTCCCCCGTATACAAAGGAGTGGAGGAGGGGGAGGGCCGGCCTCCTATGGCGTGCCCAAGGGGGGAGTCCTACTCCCAGTAGGAGTAGGTTTCCCCCCTTCCGTAGTTGGAGTAGGAGAAGAAGGAAGAGGGAGAGGGAGAGAAGGAAAGGGGGGCCGGCCCCCCTCCCAATTTGGATTGGGCTTAGGGGGGACGCCCCCACCTTGGCCGCCTCCTCCGCTCTTCCACCGTGGCCCATTAAGGCCCATTAACTCCCCGGTGGGTTCCGGTAACCTCCCGATACTCCGGAAAAATGCCCGAACCATCCGGAACCTTTCCGGTGTCCAAACATAGGCTTCCAATATATCAATATTTATGTCTTGACCATTTCGAGACTCCTCGTCATGTCTGTGATCACATCCGGGACTCCGAACTACCTTCGGTACATCAAAACACATAAAATCATAATACCGATCGTCACCGAACGTTAAGCGTGCGGACCCTACGGGTTTGAGAACTATGTAGACATGACCGAGACTCATCTTCGGTCAATAACCAATAGCGGAACTTGGATGCTCATATTGGTTCCTACATATTCTACGAAGATCTTTATCGGTCAAACCACATAACAACAAACGTTGTTCCCTTTGTCATCGGTATGTTACTTGCCCGAGATTCGATCGTCGGTATCATCATACCTAGTTCAATCTCGTTACCAGCAAGTCTCTTTACTCGTTCCGTAATGCATCATCCCGCAACTAACTCATTAGTCACATTGCTTGCAAGGCTTATAGTGATGTGCATTACCGAGAGGGCCCAGAGATACCTCTCCGAAACACGGAGTGACAAATCCTAATCTCGATCTATGCCAGCCCAACAAACACCATCAGAGACACCTGTAGAGCATCTTTATAATCACCCAGTTACGTTGTGACGTTTGATAGCACACTAAGTGTTCCTCCGGTATTCGGGAGTTGCATAATCTCATAGTCATAGGAAAATGTATAAGTTATGAAGAAAGCAATAGCAACGAACTAAACGGTCATACTGCTAAGCTAACGGATGGGTCATGTCAATCACATCATTCTCTAATGATGTGATCCCGCTCAGCAAATGACAACTCATGTCAATGGCTAGGAAACTTAACCATCCTTGACATGTATTCACACATGTACTAAGTTTCCGGTTAATACAATTCTAGCATGAATAATAAACATTTATCATGATATAAGGAAATATAAATAACAACTTTATTATTGCCTCTAGGGCATATTTCCTTCAATTGTTATGAAGATGGCTTGAAAACTTTTGTCTGGGTAATTAAAGAAAATGAACCACTAAACTGCATCTCATGTACTGTCTCACCTGAGTGAGTTCCTAAGTATAAACATGTTATGTTTGTCATACAATTTTAGGGGAAAAGGAAGCATCTCATGTCTACTAATGGTTTTACGTTGCATTTTACTGTTTACTTTACTATACATCCAGAATTGTACTTGGAAGTGTCAAAATTTGTCATTTATAATCATCGATAGTAATATTGCTATAGATATACACACTGAAAGTCTGAAATATTCTAGAAAAGGCACAAGTGTCATATCTTTTGCTTTGTCTTGTATTCAGTTTTTTAACCTTCTCGTGGTTTGATGTTTAGTTCGTAGATGCTGCTAGTTTGTACTTAGAAAATTTTAAACTTGATTTTGCTTTCTTTGCAGATTAACAAGTTCTCAAGCTTGTATGTTTTTTCACAAGGAGGAGATTGTTACAATGCTACAGAAATTCTACTTCCTCCGTCCCATACATAATATAAGAGCGTTTTTGACACTATACTACAGTAAAAAATGCTCTTATATCATGGGACGGTGGCAGTACATGATAGTAGTTGTACCTGCCAACTAGGATGTCTACATGATGTTTCTTGTATTCATAGTAACAACAAAATCATGTGGGGGCGAGGTTAAGCTGCGATCTTCAAAAGCATTGCAAGTTTGGTGACTCTTCTGCGGGAGACATGAGGCCCTCTTTGAAGAATGCAGTTTCACAAGATGGTGGCAGAGTCTGTTATTCACAAGACATCTGATGAATCCATCCAACAAATGGTTGCAAACAAGCAATTTGTCTTCCTGGACATGGCTGCAGCTGTGCGTCAAACTCAAATGATTTGTTTATCTTAGTTTGAACAAAAGAAATTTTTATCGTCTTATGTTAATTCTTTTTACTAATGTAGTTGGATGCTACTGAATGGATCTATGAATGTTGAAATACTGAATTTTTAGTCATTATGTGTATGAGATCTGCTACAGAATATTGAGTCAATTCCTATATGAATAGAAATAAAAAGTATTATATATTTTATATTTATATATATATATATATATCTGTGTGTGTGTGTTTGTGTGTGTACGGCTGCGCTATTCTGCGCGAGAGCGCTTAATTCTTATTCTACGCGCAGGTCAGAACAACGCCACACAAGACCAAGGAGCTAATCTTATTTTCTTAATGGCTAGTAACTACTTTACTACGTGTCGTAAAAGCACAACAAGCAAATTACGAGCAAGCATAGCTCGTCCTGAACTATGGTAATAATACTGCCATATGTAGTAATTAACCAATTAGTTTTACTGTGGAAGAAACTAATGGGCTAGGATAGTAAAAAGATAGTGACTTGTAGTAATTTAAGACCAAGTATTACCATGAGGTGGAAATGGTGGGCTGGGACATGGTAACGTGATTAATTTTAGTGGTTTGTAACGCGGTTTAGACAGCCGGAGCATACGATAAGTTATTCTGCACTCGGGCATATATATATATATATATATATATATATATATATATATATATATATATATATATATATATATATATATATATATATATATATATATGCTACCAGGATAAGAAAACTGCGGGGGTAAGTAAAAGTCTAGGGCAGGCCATCTGCCGGGCATTATTGTAACTGCCGGCAATTATATTAGTGGCATATACTTCTATCTGCCGAGAAAACAGGGCTTCCTGGCAATGAAACTGCCGGGAGATCTGTATCTGTCGGGAGATCTATTTCCCGGCAGCCGTTCTTGTGGCAGTTCTATCTGCCGAGAGAAACTCTGTCCCGGTAGTTTGTCTGCCCTCTTAAGGGCCTTCTCCCGGCAGATTACATGCCACTGCATCGGTGTTGTGGTGTAGTGATATATGATTATTTTCCTCCTGCTTCCACTGATGAGTAAACTAAATCAGCTATCTGTTGGGCCGAGTTCAAGATTATAGTAACTAGGTCGTACCCCGCGCGTTGCTGCGGGATTTCGTAGATGAGAGCTGGTGCAATGATCAATGTTGAAATCATGAAAGCAAACTATACTTGCGTTCTCCATGCTTGCTATGTACATGTTGCCTGGCCTTGAGGCTTGCTGTCACATTTTGACAACTTTTGTTGACATGGCAGTAACCAATATTCTGGAAGCAATCTCACTGAAATTTTGACATGGCCTATCTTTATTTTTGTACCATTTGCGCATGTAATAGGAAAATAGTATATATTGACAAAAGTTATAACGAAATCTATATAATCATACCAATAAAATTGATAGAAGCCCATATATATTTTTTCATAGGTCCATAAAGTGAATCCATATCTCACTGTATGCATAGGATCATCATGTAATTACTAATGGAAGTTCGACAGGGTTAAAGTTTAAGCCACAATATAATAATCTAGATAGTTTTGAGGGTTGTATAACCTCTTGTCATAATATGGTAGAATACTGACAAATTCATAGATATAAACCCCAAGTGGTGGATTACATGAAACATTAACCTCGTGAAGTAACACTTGAAGGGTATAATTACATAATCTATTGTCATAATATGATAGCATACTGACAGATCCAAAGATAGAAACCCCAAGTGATGGATTACATGAAACATTAACCTAGTGAAGTAAAACTTGAGGGGCATAATCATTTTTTACCCGGAAGGGGATAATGTTCGGTTGTTTTTCTATCATCGAATGACATATAGTCTCTTGAAGAACTTGCAAGGGGGGAATTCAGTTTCTACGGAGCATGCTGTTCAATAGCAAGCAGGGGGGTGGGGGGATCAGTTTGCTATAGAATAAAAGTGGTTTGCAATCTAAGTTGCCACAACTTGTGGAAAGTCCATGTTGAATTCCAACATACTCTTGAATAGTACCCAAAAAAAGTAGTCTTACCCCCTGCCTCTTTCCGGTCAGTTAATCTGGAAGAAAAAGGTACTGATTCATCCTCAAAAAACTGCATATGTGAAATTTGAGATGTTGAACTCTAGCATTGACAGATCATTCCTGTTAGAAATGAATACAACCACTCATGCACGGAACACATACATATCAGAAAATAATATGGGAACCAACAGAGGTTGTGTGATTGTTTTTCTTCGATGAACCAAGCAGTTGTCAATCCGGAGCGCAAGCTAGAAAATTCAAAAAGCATAAGCTCATGGATAGGAAAAACTGGGAGTGGCTGAAAATAGGGAGCATCGACATACCAGAGTGGAGGGCTGGAGCCAAAGAGAAAGGCAAAGGCAGCAGCGAGCGGAGGGAGCATCGACATACCAGAGCGGAGGGAGCATCGACATACACGAAGAATTGTGCGTGCTCCAGGACGTCTTTTTAAAGACAAAGGCAGCAGCGAGCGGAAGATTGAGTGGCGGGGTAATGGAGGGCAGAGTAATTATTCGCGTTGAATGCTACCGTTTCATGCGCAATAGTGGCTGCCGTTTCATGGTGGCGAGTAGAAGAGAGAGCGGCGGCGGCGGCGAGTAGAAGACAGAGCGGCGGCGGCGAGCGGAAGAGAGATGTGCGATGAGTTTTTTTTTAGGATCAGATGTGCGATGAGTTAGATGGGCAAATGACAGGGCCAACTAGCAAGTTAACAGGGCTTCCTTTTACATGGGCTTGCACGGACATCGAAGGTGTAGCAGCACTATTGAGCTTGTTACAAAAATACACAATTGGGCTTGGGAGCCGACGTGCAAAAATACCGTTTTGACTGAACCGTGCGGCGGGCCGGCGGCCTCTCATCTGGCCCAGTTTAGATCGTCTTCAACCTTCCGCATAGGCATGGATGAAAATAATAGAAACGCACAACTACCTGTAAATCCTACCGCATTGAACAATTTAGTCCATGGATTGCGTCAACTCTAAACATACAAATTGTTCCCCTATTCATCACGAACCCATTCCACCAGAGCGCACAAGATATTGTCCAGTAACGAAGGAGATCGAGAAAAGGAGCTAGACCGACCATGGGGAGCGACCGGGCGCCCTGTCGAGAGAACCAAGCGAGGGAGCTGCGGCTTCCGACTGGGGCGCGACCATAGTTTGTGTGCTGCCATGTCGAGCTACGTTGAGAAAGCAACGGGGATGAGTTCTTGCGAGCCATTGACCGCCTCTATTTTTTTGTGCGGCGCTGTGTATATCTGGTTCTGTCGGAGACGGCTGAGAGAGGACGAACGAAACGTTACTTTTACTTAGCGGTGGCAACTCTTCGTAAATTTCATCTATTCCCGATCGAATGGCTACAGACTGATAGGCTATGCTGTATCAACGGCTGGAAGAATTGGGGTGATGTGGCTTCACGAGGAGCCAGGAAAATAAGCTAGTGGGGTGCCCCTATTTACATATAGAAGATAACAAGCCGTAATGAATTCAAATTAATAAAAAATCCCAACTGAAGAAAGAGTTTCCACAAAGTATAAGTATTTCCTTTGTGTGTAATAGCAATAATCATCCTACCATATTGTATTCAATTTCCATGAAAATAATACTAATAACACTCACAACATATGGGTTGCGGTTGTTTGGTAAAGACAATAAGTTCCCAAACTTCTATTATTCCTCGTTGAGTTTCTTCCCGCGTTCCTTCCACCCGCACCTTGCATTGATAAAAAAATTAAGCCTTCTTAAAAGACTTTAGTTATTCCTCGAAAAATATTTAGAGTGACTTCCCCCAACAATACATGTTAATTATCCAGAAATGATATTCCAAGTTATTTCCTCCCACTTATCCTAAGGATATTAGTGTAGGAGTTTCACTTGTATTTTCCATTGGGGTTAAGATTATATTCTAATATGATCGCCGATAATTCTACCATTATCATGAAAGCATTGTGCTCCCACTTTCCACCACTTTTCCTTTTCCAGATCAAAAACATACCCTTGATCCATTAGAATAACAATTAACAAATTCCTGGTGTGTGCTTTATAGTAATTGAGAATTTTCTTCCAAAAATAAAATACTTCCTTCCAGTTTACAAACCATAAGGAGTGACTGTATGTGATGAAAAAAAGAAATGAACACAATATGTGCTTCCTCCAAAGAAAAACAAGGGAGTATCAAGGATATTCAGTTCCTCCATTCAACTATGAAGTATACGGGAGTATGACAACGGTGAATGAACTTCCATGCTCTTTACATATTCAACTGATATATATATACCTGAAGTGTACTTCCTCACCAATCATTTGTTAAAACTTCAAAACTCTTTAATCAACTGATTTCCCACTTCAGTGGAAGATTTTTATTTGAAAGGTAAACATAAACATATCAAGTGCAGTCAAGAGTCAGTGGTGAATGAGATAAAATAAATAATCTGACCTCTAGTGGGAGTTTCCAAAAAAAACATAAGTACCAAAAAAATTGTGAAACCTTTTTATCTTCTACCACCTTAAGAAAATGTGTGCAAGTCAAAATACTCATTATATATGTGCTTCAGAAAACAAAATTCCTCCCACTAAAGTTTTGAATTCCAAAATTAGTAAGCCACTTAATTCGGTTCCATGATATGTGACCAAGTCATCCGTGACAAAAATGATAAATTCCAAGCATGTGTTCCCATTATCGGTATTCCTCTCTATGGAGTTATCTTCCCCAAATAACAGTTTGGGTTGCTAACTTCCAATGGACCAAAAAGAAAAATAGAACATTGTGTAAAATTCCGTACCGCATAATTTAATCATCGAGCAATATTTCCACTGTTCCTTTTCCAAATAGTAATCCACAAACAATGGGTTTGAAGATAGAACCATAATTTAAATCCCTTCACATTGAAGTTGCATATAGAGTGTCCTATAACAA
The DNA here is from genome assembly GCF_002575655.3 of Aegilops tauschii subsp. strangulata. Taxonomy (NCBI): domain Eukaryota; kingdom Viridiplantae; phylum Streptophyta; class Magnoliopsida; order Poales; family Poaceae; genus Aegilops; species Aegilops tauschii. The sequence continues at coordinate 468,880,471 of NC_053035.3, forward strand.
TAGTATTTTTCCTCCACCAGGGAGTTTGATTGCAAAATTTCCAATTCCAAAGTGTATAAGATTTAGCAGCAATGACAAAACACACAATATATATACAATTTCCTTGGTATTGTTAGCATGTCAATAAAATTGCTATTGTATTCCAGCAATATAAGACATACACCATAATCCAACTAGTTGAAAAAGTAGTGGCATATACATATTTAATGCAAACATTAACAATGTGTATACCTGAAGTAAGAGCAAATTTCCTTTTTCATGGAGTGGTTCCCATGTTCCTCCATAATAAGTGATGCTCATAATAGACACTTCTCTGAATTCCATCTCATGCAACTGTGGTATTGATCACCACAAGTTTACTCCACTTCCTCTTTGCCAATTCCATTGATAAATATTAGAATTTCCTTTTCAAGGTATAGTCAACAATATTTGATCGGATCCTTCCCTTGAAAAGTTCATATCTTCCTCCATGCAACAAATAGTTGCCCACATTACAAATACCGAATGGAGTTATGTGATCAATTTTGACTTAGAGTTTAGAAAATAATAAAATACAACGGGTAATATTTTTTGTTTGCTACCCATACACAAAGGTCACTGAGATGTTTATGAAGACAGAATAGCATAAATATTATTGAGAAATTTATGAGAAATGTTCCGCCGGAAAAAAACAGATTGCACGTAATTTTCCGTGCAATCCATTTACTCATATGTTAAACAAGTTAAATACCAGTGTAATGATCCAAGTACACTGACAATTTCCTATGCATATTCCAAGTCCTGTGTCATTCAACCTATATTTCCCTTTCTTCCACAATGGCATTTTAATGTTGTCTTTTCCAGTTTGTTTTAGTTAGTAAGTTGATCAAAATTCTCCATAGAAAATACAACTGTAATTTTCTATTTCCAAACTGTGATAACATCTACCATTGTCAGACAAAGGTTACCCATCCAAAGAGTGCGGAAGATCTGATATACTGAAGTGCCATGGTGTGAATCTTCCAGGGACTTGTACTACACCAGCCTTCCACGGTAAATCAAAGTAATACGACGCGTTGGCTAATGCATCAAATTAGAAGCAGGAAGCACTAGCGTTCCTTGGTTTGAAAAACTTGAGTTCCTCCTATCTGCATTTTTTTGAGACAATTTTCTCCTATTTGCAGCAAGCGGATGCTTCAGCAGACGGAGTTATAGCTGCCCCACAGACCAACTCCTAGCCCGGGACAGAGTCGAGGCGGATGCAGCGGTGTGGCTGGAGGCAGCGGCAGGGGCAGCGGCCATGGACGAACATGGTGCAACAGGAGGACGCCGGTTTTCACGAGATCACCAGGGCGCCGGTTTCGCGCGAGGTCGACGAGGACCAACTTGTTCGACTTGGCGCGTGTGGAGAATTCATCGACGGGCTTCATCATGGGCTAGATTCAGAAGCAAGGCACCTGCAGCAATGTCCAAGTATGCTAGCATGATTTATTCCTGTACAAGTAGGCTTGATTTCCTGTCCTTGATCCACGTGAACAAGCAAAAATCTGACCTAAGGCAGTAACGAAGACTTCATGTCCCATGCGCAGAATAAGACAATCTTGATCTCCGCGCAAGAAGATATCAGCATGTAAAGGCCTGCTGGCTACTTCCTCGGTCCACGAGCTTGAGATCATGATGGTGCGGACTTGATGCAGCAAGCCTGGACGAGGCCCTTCGATCCGATCGAAACACGCGATCAGAACAGGATGCGCCACAGATAGCCGCACAACCCAGATCGATCTGATTGGAAAATATCTTTATGAGAATAACCCGATCCGAATAGAGATCCCAATGGATTTACGCGGCGGCAGAGATGCGGATCGGATATAGCTAGGATCGCGGTGGCCACAGAGCGATCAGAGTTTCACGGCCGACGTCTTTTCCCATCGGCTCATGATACCAATGTTAGAAACCGTGGGATATACGATCTACCCTCTAATTCCTCTGCCTTTTCCGTGGTGCCGCTCACAATGCGTATTAAGACTAGAGCGTAGGGACCAATTTATAGACTCTACGTCTAGATGTTTCGTTATTTCATCAGTTTCCGGAAAGATCCGTATGACTCCTGAGCAATGTTACCAACCATGATAAAACAAGTCAATTTTCTGAGTCTAAATATACTAGTCCCTAGCACACATGTGTGAGTCATGTGTCATTATTAGATTGTATATGCGAGATCAACTTCCAATCTTAATCATGTGGGTCAAAAGCCTGCAGAGCCGATCCTGCAAAACAAACCCAGCTCTTCCACCCTGTGATGTCCGTGGAAAAATACGTACGTACATATATAAATTCCAATAGAGTCGACCCCTATTAATTCATATACTGTATTTCATCACAGTCTTCCTCGGCACCTCGAGTATTAGTTTCTTGAGTGAAATTCCGCATCAGTTATTCCCTGTCACAAACATTAATAATATGAATAATTCCACATTGAGTGAAATAAATAATAATCATGTTGAATAAACGTTGAAAGCCACATGAATATCCAACAGTTTTCAGCGAGAGACTAGGTTTTTATTTTTGTGTGATGGCTTGCTTCTGTTGTTGTCAATTGTAATACTCTAGAATCAGGCAAAGGTTTTGCCTCCCCTTTGAAAATTTCCACTAAGACTGGATGATTTGAGAACAGGAGCACCTAAGACATTGCATGGATGGCTTTACGCGTCCCTGGATGTGATTCTTTTTTTTGGAAAAGGAGGCTCACCCCAGCCTCTGCATCTGAAAGATGCATGCGGCCATCTTATTAAAAAGTACGAGTAAAACATAGTCTAAAATTCATTACAGCTCGCAAAGGAAGCAAATAAAAATGCAAACTCATTGCCACAACCGGCGGGATAATAGGAGTAGAACACTAGACACCTATCCTATTATGAGACCGCCATCCAAACCGGTTGAATATAGCCCGTGTTACCATCTCCCTTTGGTTGCACCCAGTAACCAAAGGCTCCCTGGAATTCGTAGGAGCGAGTAAGGACCACGTACGGATCCATGTCGTAGCTGCGAAGATGACCTGTAAGAAAGTTAAAATGTGTTGTCTGTTGAAACTCATATCATTCCTGCAGTTTCATATAGCCCAAATAAGCACACATATTCCAATCCGAATACGAGACGCAATAGTTTGATCTACTCCGACTAGCCACGTCCCAAATAACGCCTCAATGCTAACCGGAGGAATAATGTTAAAGGTTATATGAACTGTTCGCCAAAGTAATTTCACGAGAGGGCAATCTATAAATAGGTGTTGTATTGTTTCGTCATGATCACAAAAACAACATCGTGCAGTACCTACCCAGCGTCACTTTAAAAAAATGGGAGAGATTTTCACTTCCCGGCTTCTGTACCAACTAGGGATGCATACAACCACTTTAGTATGAGTACCAAGATAAACATGGTCCTCGGAATTTTTTAAATGAGTATCAAGATATTTCTTGGTGAGAGGTTCCACCACATACCAAGCTTGATCCTCAATAAACGGGGGAAACCCGTGTGCATCACCTGTCAATTCCAGGAATTGAACTCGGGTCGCTAGGCTGCACAACCGCATGCCCAACCACTGAGCCAAGGCTCTCTTTGCATAAAATTGGGGGAGAATTTCACTTTCCGGCCTCTGCACCAACTAGGGATGCATACGGCCTTTTAAGTATGAGTGCTAGGAATTTTTTATCTCGGTTACGCACCGAGCCTAGTCCTCAATAAATGCATGAGTACCAGGAAAGCCTGGTACTCAAGAATAAATAGGAACCTAAATTCGCCTTCATGAGGATTTGAACCGGTGTTGGGTTTGTACATACACTCTCCCAACCAGTTGAGCTAGGCTCACTCCTCAAAAAATAATACTCCCTACGCCCCAAAATAAGTGTCATGCGATGTCGTTGTCGAACCCATCATCAACCCCGGGCCTATGAACGCAATAACCCACGGTAATGCCAAAGATAAGTAGTAATAACGCTTGTGGGAGACTAGTCATCGAGCTCTCTCCTAGAACTAGGGATGGTTCGAGGGGGCAAGTGGGGGAAACCCCTTGGCAACGTTTTGATTTTTACTTAGGACTAGATTGGGTCACTAATTCCCCACCCCCGAAGCAGCCCTAAAAAGTACTACCTCCGTCCTGGTTTATTACTCCCCTTTATATTTTGTGCCAAATTTGACTTCAAATTTAACTGAGAAAATGCCAATGCATGTCATAAAACATAATATAATTAGAAACTATGTTCAAATACGAATCTAACAATATAATTTTTGATGGCATGCATTAATATTTTGTTAGTTAAATCTGTAATTAAAATTTGGCACAAAATACAAAGAGGACTTATAAACCTGGACGGAAGTAGTACTAAACATCTCCTTCACTCAACCGAACCCTCTAGTCATGTACTCGAGGCAGGTCCAATACTTAAAAAAGTTTTCCAATCAAGAGACATTAGCTCATATCAATAGCCAAGGGGACACATAATAATATTTGTTATTTTATCCGGTCTACTTGACACAGACGTGATGCCTTTATTCATAATCATTGCCTTGAATATCGTCATAACTTTGCGCTTTTGTATCAACTTCTCGACAGTAATTTGTTCACCCACCGTATTATTTTCCTTCAATGGAGAAGCCTCTAGTGAAACCTATGGCCCTCGGGTCTATTTTCCATCATATATTTTCAGATCTATAAACCAAAAATACCGTGTTGTAATTTATATAATTTTATTTTGTTTTACGTTTTAGTAATCTTTTATATCTATCTCTATCAGATCTCACCTTTGCAAGTCATCGTGAAGGGATTGACAACCCCTTTATCGTGTTGGATGCAAGTGTTTGATTGTTTGTGCAGGTGCATAGATTGGAGACTTGCGTGTATCTCCTACTGGATTGATACCTTGGTTCTTAACTGAGGGAAATACTTATCTCTACTTTGCTGCATCATCCTTTCCTCTTCAAGGAAATAACCAACGCAAGCTCAAGAAGTAGCATTGCCCAAGCTCGTTTGCTCCTTTTATGATTTTTCCCTTTGACTTTCACTTTGAAAACTTCATAACCAACTCATATTAACTCAAAAAATGCAAATAAGATATAGAAATGTTCAAAAAAATATCACATATATGTGCATGTCATTTACATTCATGACAAAATTGTTGTTAATGCGGAGTATCTCAACTCGAGCCCATATGAGCTTAGGTTAACAGTTAACTCCAAAAAGAATGAAAAACAATTGAAAAAATTCTGATTTTTGTGGAAAACATTGAAAAATGTTTTGAGTTCCTGCAAAGTTTCATCATTGAATAAAATTCATGGATGTCGTGGCAAAAAATCGATGCTCCAAAACAAAAGCATTTTTTAGTGTTAGTTTTTTTGCCATGACTTCCACGAATGTCATTTCAAGATGAAACTTTGCAAGAAATAAAAACATATGTGGGTGTTTACCACAAAAGAAGTTTCAGAATTTTTTTCTTCATTTTTTCATTTTTGGATTTTACTGTTAATGCCGAGATTTTATGAGTGTGAGCTGAGATGGGGACTTTCCAACACTTTTGTCATGAACGCAAATGGCATGCACATACAGGAGATGTTTTTCTGAACAATTTGATATCTTATTTGCCATTTTCGGGGTTAATAGGAATTGGTTATGAAGTTTTCAAATTGCTGGTCAAAGGGTAAAAGCATAAGAGGAGCAAATGAGCTTGGGCAGAAACGAGTGGTTTTGGAATTTAGGGGGAAATCGAACGGGTGTGACCCAACTAGGGGCTCGAATGTAATTGTCCATATTTTCTTTATTATGTAACTTATAGATGTAACTAAACATTTTTTTACAGTTCCTTCACATATATATGTTGCATATAGAGATTACCGGCAAAAGTTGTTGACACCCCGAAGATCCCAAGGGATGGGCTTGCTAGCATTCATATGGGGGAGGACAGATCCAGGACCAGCACACGCGACGATCTTGGGATCAAATTGGCTCTCAACATAGTTTTTTTAGGAGAAAGAGTAACAAACTACTCTTTATCCAACCCTACGTCGGCAGCTAACACTACATCCAGGTCTTCCGGTACGCACACCACCATCTGCATGTCCTCCTTGCATTTTGCACGAGCAGCTGGTGGGCTAAGCTGTTCTGATTTCGGTTGATGTGCTTGACCTGAGCATCGCTGAAATTCTCAAGTTTCTGATGTCAACAATAACGGGATAGCAGGGGGAGAGGTTGGTAGCACCCGGTTGCAATTCATTTGCCACTATCATGCAGTATGTTTCCACGATTACGGGGCCCCTATAAAGATCTGACAGGGAGCGCAACCCGGCCAACAAAGCAGTCGCTTTTGCCTCTTCTACTGACGAGCACCTGACTGACCTTTTGGACAATGAGAAGATGACTTGTCCCTTATGGTCTCGTGCAACCGCGCCCGCATGGGATTCGCCGCTCTCCGCGTGGAAAGCCGCATCCGTATTTAATTTAACAGTCCCTTCAATCGGAGTTCGCCACTGGTTGTCGCTGCATGCCTTGGGAATCACCCGATGCACGTCAATCTCTCCTGTCGGGGCAGCCCCTGATCTCCTACCGCCAACCGCAGACACCGAGTGCTTCTGTTTCTGAATTTTTCCTGAGTCCAGCTCCAAACTGGGGCCACATCCATTTAATTCCTCCTCATACTGTTTCAGCAAGAAAGCCGAGCGGCTGACCAGCTCCTTTCCCGAGCTGTGTGTGCAGTCATCCCGGAGAAACCAACATCGCCATAGAAGTAACAGAATTTTTATTCTTGTTTCCTTCCCGTCGCAAGGGTTTAGTAGATGTTGCAGCCAGTCTTCTCCAGAATACCTGAAGAGAGATTCATTAGGAAGATCCCACTGTCCCCTCATTTCATGTCTGAGTGTGCGGCTCTTTGTACAGGAGACCACGGCATGGAATTTATCTTCCTCAGCATTGCCGCAAATGTGGCAGGTGCTGTCCACTTCTAGGGTGCGTTTCCATTTGTTTTTCTTAGTGGCCAGAGTGTTTGCGATGACCCTCCAGCCAAAGATTTTTACTTTCTCTGGTACCTTTGCTTTCCAGATGATATTCCAGATGGGTCGGTCGTTGGCTTCATTGGACGAGCTGGAGGTTTGGATGCTCGATCGATTTTGAATCAATACTGCCACCTTATACGCACTCCTGACTGAGAACATGCCTGATTTTTCATAGTGCCACGCTAGGGTATCCTCTGCACCAGATGTTGGGATCTTAATCTCACAAATTGCCTCCGCGTTAAAACGGTAAAAACAGTTGATGAACCAACTCCGTATTCTAGCTGCTCCCGTCGGGCAACAATAGCTGATTTACCCATCTTAACCTGGATCGGCGGATGAACATGGCTGGCTTGAGCCCCTCCTTACGAGGGATCCAGTTATCTCTCTGAATGGTGACACTCTTTCCATCTCCTATTCTCCAAACAAGGCCAGCCTTTAGGAGTTCCAGTCCATATTCAATCCCACGCCAGACTGGTGACGCCTCTGAGGCAAACACCGTGTCTGTCAGCTTACCATGAGGAAAGTAATTTGATTTTAGGACGCGTGCACACAGACTATTTGGCCTCTGAAGCAGCCTCCAAGCTTGTCTAGCAAGCAGGGCTTGGTTGAAGAGCTTCATATCTCTGAAGCCAATGCCCCCTCCTCTCTTCGGCCTGGTCATCCGATCCCAGGACATCCAATGTACTTTCCTATGCCCATTTTCATTCCCCCACCAAAAGTCTCGGATTAATCTCTTGTACTTGTCACAGAAGCCTAGTGTCATTTTGAACACACCCATATATAAGTCGGTAGAGCTTGCAGCACCGATTTGACAAGTGTTTCTTTAGCTGCGTGAGACATAAACCTCTCCGACCAGTCCGAGCATCTCTTAACAAACCTCTCCATGATCGGTTGAAACGTCGAGTTCTTCATCCGCCCTCGGGAGTTGGTAGCCCTAGATATTTACTCTCAAAGGTAGATGATGAGATCTGTAGAGCATCCTTAATATCCTTTTGTGTCTCAACTGGGCAGATCTCACTAAAAAACATTGAACACTTATTATTACTAAGAAGTTGGCCGGATCCAGCTTGGAAACTGTCGAGGACCTGCATGATACATTCGGCTTCCTCCTTGCAGACCTTGAAAAACAGTAAACTATCATCAGCGAACAGTAGGTTTGATATCCCGGGGCTTCCTGTCGCAATTTTAATGGGGGTAATCTTTCCTTGTCTAATCTCCTTATCCAGTAAACAAGACAGCCCTTCCGCTACAAAAAGGAACAGATAGGGGCTCAAGGGGTCCCCTTGTCTCAGTCCCCTCGAAGGGGTGAAAGGGTCCAGCAGTTCAAGCGCTCTCGTGCGTCGGGGCTTAGATGGGCGCGTGGACCCCGCTGGTCAGTAGGAGATCGTGGCTTGTGCCCAGCGTTGTGGTTTCCATCTTTTATTCCTCGTGTATTTCACGTCGATTGGTGTTTAATCGTATGGTCGGTTCGTCTGCTAGAACTTTTCCGTGATCCTAGAAAAAAATTCCCTTCTCTCAATCTCGGTCTCTCATGTATTCTTTCTCGATCTCCACCACCGCATCCCCCGCACCACGGGCCCGAACACGGTGACGCTGTCTCTCCCTGCACAATAGCGCCAGAGGGGATCCCCCGCCATGCCGTCTCCCCCGATGGGCCGGACAGGAGGATCTCCCCCGCCATGTCGTCTCCCCCGATGGGCCCGACAGGAGGAGCTCCCCCGCCATGCCGTGATTCTCTCGCCAGAGAGTCGGCCACCTCCTGACGTCCTAGATTTCGTACTCACGGCCGCATCGTCGCGGTGGGGCGCATGCTGCGCGTGGAATCCCTCGGTGATGATGACCTTGGTGGTGGCACATCCCCAACTGAGTTCCCTACAGATCCGCCATCTGACACCAGTCAATGGGCGAACGGAGCACAAGCGGGTCAGATTCATCCTTGCACACCCTTTTCCCCACTGGCTGCAACGGTAGCCCTGTCTTTTCTCTCATCGGTTTTCTCCTGGTGACCACTCTCTCCCCATCTTTTTATTTTTCACATAAAGCTGCGTTAGTCGTAGCTAAGATTTCCCTTGCATTGGACATACATGATGCATCTTAAAATCGACCAGCTTAGAGATTGTTTGATTTTTTTTTCTCTGGTCTTCCCATCAATGGAAACCAAACAAGAAAATATCCAACCAAGATTCAGAGGAAGTACAGGGGAAATTTATGAAATTCTTTGTTGGGATAATATCTATGAGAAGGGAGCAGCTATTGGCAGTGTAACTGACTTCAAAAACTGTTGTTTGTGATGTCAAGTTTCAAAAGTAAGCACCCAAGACAATTATACTCTAGCCTATGTTGTGGTGCAGATAGACAATTCAATTAGTTTGTTCACATACAGGTTCTGAAATCAGGCATCGTTGTAATATGTGAATGAATTGATCCTTAGTCAAAAGCTTCAAACTAAGTGCTTTATAGAACATTCAAGTTTTCAGTCATGATGCCCAATATGGTAATGTTGATGTGATTACTGAGCATAATTTGTTGTTTAGTAAATTTAGATATCCTAAGAAATCTATAGTCATATCATTCTACCACTGCACAATTTTAGTAGGACATTAGACTAAATTAATTTTGCTGATACTTGCAATAGTAGAATGTCATAAGGACTCTACAACACAGGGAGACATGCGTCATGGAGTTTTTGATAAGAAGCACATACTGCGACTGGCCCAGTTATCGGTGCAGGAGAGTTGAGTGTTCTTGCTTGTGGAGCACCTAACCACTGAACTGATACCTACAGGCAGGTGGTGGAGCAACTTGTGATGAAGCTAGCAGACTGAAGGAAATATGCCCTAGAGGGAATAATAAAGTTGTTATTTCTATTTCCTTATATCATGATAAATGTTTATTATTCATGCTAGAATTGTATTAACCGGAAACTTAGTACATGTGTGAATACATAGACAAACAGAGTGTCACTAGTATGCCTCTACTTGACTAGCTCGTTAATCAAAGATGGTTAAGTTTCCTAGCCATAGACATGAGTTGTCATTTGATGAACGGGATCACATCATTAGAGAATGATGTGATTGACATGACCCATTCCGTTAGCTTAGCACTTGATCGTTTAGTATGTTGCTATTGCTTTCTTCATGACTTATACATGTTCCTATTACTATGAGATTATGCAACTCCTGAATATCGGAGGAACACTTTGTGTGCTACCAAACGTCACAACGTAACTGGGTGATTATAAAGGTGCTCTACAGGTGTCTCCGATGGTGTTTGTTGAGTTGGCATTAATCGAGATTAGGATTTGTCACTCCGATTGTCGGAGAGGTATCTCTGGGCCCTCTCGGTAATGCACATCACTATAAGCCTTGCAAGCAATGTAACTAATGAGTTAGTTGCAGGATGATGCATTACAGAACGAGTAAAGAGACTTGCCGGTAACGAGATTGAACTAGGTATTGAGATACCAACGATCGAATCTCGGGCAAGTAACATACCGATGACAAAGGGAACAACGTATGTTGTTATGCGGTTTGACCGATAAAGATCTTCGTAGAATATGTGGCAGCCAATATGAGCATCCAGGTTCCGCTATTGGTTATTGACCGGAGACGTGTCTCGGTCATGTCTACATAGTTCTCGAACCCGTAGGGTCTGCACGCTTAACGTTCGGTGACGATCGGTATTATGAGTTTATATGTTTTGATGTACCGAAGGTAGTTCGGAGTCCAGGATATGATCACGAACATTACGAGGAGTCTCGAAATGGTCGAGACATAAAGATTGATATATTTTACGGCTATATTCGGACACCGGAAGTGTTCCGGATGATTTCGGAGAAAACCAGAGTGCCGGAGGGGTTACCGGAACCCCCCGGGGAAGTATTGGGCCTTAGTGGGCCTTAGGGGACAGAGAGGGCATCAGCCTAGGAGGTGGCGCCCCCCCCCCCAAGGGGAGTCCGAATTGGACTAGGGGAGGGGGCGCAGCCCCTCTTTCCCTCTCCCTCTCCCTCTCCTTCCTTCCCCCTTCCTCCTCCTAGTTGGACTAGGAAAGGGGGAGTCCTACTCCTACTAGGAGGAGGACTCCTCCCCCTCCTTGGCGCGCCCCAAGGGCCGACCGGCCTCCCCCTTGCTCCTTTATATACGGGGGCAGGGGGGCACCCTAGAAGCACAACAGACATTGTTCTTAGCCGTGTGCGGTGCCCCCCTCCACCATAATCCACCTCGGTCATATTGTTGCAGTGCTTAGGCGATGCCTTGCGCCGGTAGCTTCATCATCACCGTCATCACGCCGTCGTGCTGATGAAGCTCTCCCTCGACACTGCTAGATCGTGAGTTCGTGGGATGTCATCGAGCTGAACGTGTGCTGAACTCGGAGGTGCCGTGCGTTCGGGACTTGGATCGGTCGGATCGTGAAGACGTACGACTACATCAACCGCGTTGATAAAACGCTTCCGCTTACGGTCTACGAGGGTACGTGGACAATACTTTCCCGCTCGTTGCTATGCATCACCATAATCTTGCGTGTGCGTACGATTTTTTTTTAAATTACTACGTTCCCCAACACAGACGACAACAGCATTGAGGTGCCGCTGATGCGCGAGGGAGCTGCAAGCATGTTGCATAGTTCGATCCTATGGTGGCGTGTCAGGGGCGAGCGGCATGAGAACCCAGTACCTCTGCCAGCCTTTTACTTCCTCCGTTCCTAAATATAAGTTTTTTTAGAGATTTCACTACGGACTACATATGGATGTATATAGACATGCTTTAGAGTGTAGATTCACTCATTTTACTCCGTATGTAGTTCATAAGGAAATCTCTAGAAAGACTTATATTTAGGAACGGAGGGAGTACCAGGGAAGGTGCGGTGAGTATCTGCTCAAGTACAACTATTTCCTCCGTCAAACACTCTGTTAGGTACTTAGGTTGCCATGCATCGTTGTTTTCTGCTTCTTGATATATGTGCTCTGTTCACTTTTGTTGCAAGTGTTTCAATTTTGTAGAATGTAGAATTAATACCTCCAGCTTCCAGGAATGCATAGATACACTGAGGCGATCATACTCTGCTTTTTGCTGGATTGTTCTTTGTTTATTTTTGTATAATGAATTATAACACTAGGTTATAGGAATGTATAGACAAACTGATGTTATCATACTCCGACTATGGAGAAAAAAACAAAAAAATAATTATTGTATAATGTATGCGACGATATATTGTATAGAGAAGGAGGAGTAATTTTCCAAAAGCTTCTTTGCTGTGTCCGATTGGGTCCATGTGTCCCAAAAGCTTCTTTGCTGTGTCCGATAGGGTCCATGTGTCCCAAAAGCTTCTTTGCTGTGTCCGATAGGGTCCATGTGTCTACCAACGACGTGGCTATGAGCTGCGGGCTGCGGCAAGCAGTGGACATGGTGGCAGCAGACGGTTCGTTGGCTGGGATAAGCGGACGACGCTGGTTGCTACCGTGTGCAGGGGAGGGAGTGAGTGCCGAGGTGCATGTCATATCTGTTGTTATAACCGAACGGCACCATGCACATGGAACTATGCTGACACCGACAATGTTACGTGGGGTGGAGGGAGAAGCCCGTCGGCGGCCAGCGAGCCAAGTTGGCTGACAAGGATGGCTTAGACGGCCAATGGAGGGCAGTGAATGTTCAGTTTGTTTACTACCTCCGTCCTGGTTTATTAGTCCTCTTTATAGTTTGTGTCAAATTTTGTCCTTTGATTTAACTATTAAAAATAAGTTCTATACACTTGAAATAGTATAATTGGAAACGTATTTCAAATATGAATCTAACAATATAGGTTTTATGTCATACAACTTATAATTTGTTAGTCAAATTTATGGTCAAAGTTGAGCATGAAATACGAAGGGGGACAATAAACCCAGACGGAGGTAGTATTTCTTTGGAAATCTTTGTGCTTACCATCCATGATACGTGGAATGGCATACTTCGACATGGCAGTCAACAGAACAGTCCCTTATTGCACTTTCTTTTAATTTTCCCTTTGCTCATATATGTTGAAGATCAGGAAGTGGTGACACTGAAAGGTAAGCTGTCGTATCCACCTGAAAGTTATTTGTTCGATGAAAGGATCTGCAGAACATTCCAATGTCTGGATAGAATACATTTTTTCAAGATTTTGTTGACAACTTTGTTTGGCTGTCCATGATTTGCTAAATGGAATTTGTATGCATCTACATTGGTGTTATGATTTGTCCCATGCAAATGTTTTGATATGAATACTACAGATGGAGACACGTTCATTTTGCATGTGGTGCGATAAATTTGTTTTCTGGTCCACTCTTGATTAGAAAGGAGAGCATGGGTTTTGTTTATTATGGTATCATTTTATAAAGGATCAACTGAGGTACTGGTATCGGCCTTAATACTATTTATCTCGAATTAGATATATTAGTCTTCTTGGTCACGTTTTAAGCAATAATTCGGATGTTCATTGAAAAAAACGATGGCAATAGAGAATGGCGCAGCAAACCGCGTGTTTGCTTCTAGTTTCACTGTATATCGCACAGATTTCACACACCTCATCACCCACCCAACCCATTTTTTGTCAAAGCCTAGCTTCAGCAGGGCTTCTTCCATAAAGTCCCAATCAACTCTATCATATGCTTTGGCTAGATCCAATTTGAAAGCACAATGTGTGTTCCTGACTTGCTTGCTGTGTTGGATCTTATAAAAACATTCAATTGTAGCATTGTCCGTGATCAGACGTCCAGGGATGAAAGCACTTTTTGTCTCTGAGATAAGGTCATCCAGGAGTGGTCTAAGTCAGTTAACCATGCATTTGGATATCACTTTATAGATCACGTTGCAAAGACTAATGGGTCTATAGTCTTTTAGAAATTTAGGATTATTATTCTTCGGGATTAACACAATGACCGTGTCATTGACACCTTCCGGCATAGCACCATCCTTAAAAAATTTCAGGACCGCATTCACCACATCTTGTTTAACCGTGCTCCAATTTCTTTGGAAGAATCTAGCCGGAAATCCATCGACCCGGGGGCTTTCAACGGCCCTATTTGGAACAGTGCGCCGCTGACCTCCTTCTCTGAAAAATCTTTGAGCAGTGACTCGTTCATCTCGTTTGTAACTCTCTCATTCATGAAGTCCACAATCACCTTAGGATTCACCCCTTCCTCCTTGGTGTAAAGCTGCTTAAAAAGCGGGTGGTCATTTCCTGTAGCTTGGATCTGTCCTCTATCCAGTTGCCATTCTCGTCCTTAAGCTTGCTGATTGTGTTCTTCTTCCGTCTCCACGAGGCCTTACGCTGGAAGAACTTAGTATTTCTGTCGCCCTCCCGCAGCCATAGAGCTCTAGAGCGTTGTCTCCACATCATCTCCTCACGGTGGAGCAGCTCGTCCAACTTTGCAGACACGCTCTTGATCTCTCTCTCCCTCGAGGTTGACGCAGGCCGTCCCCAAAGACTTTCCAGTTGTTTCCGGAGCGCAGCTGTTTGTTTGATAATGGAGCCAAAGTTTTTCTTTGCCCATTTGTTCAGGGAGCGTTGTAGGTCAGCTAGCTTTTGGGACATGTCTATCAGGTTATCAGCAATCCTACTTTCATCCCATGAGCTCACTATTGCGTCCATCAGGGATTCCATTCTTTCCCACATATATTCGTATCGAAAGCCTTTATTCGTTGGTCTCCACTCCTGCCTTGGCCCAAACCTTAAAAGTAGGGGAAAGTGGTTTGACCGAGACGAGCAGATGTGTTCCACCGCCGCCTCCGGAAAAATGGTGCTCCACTCCTGATCCACTAGCCCTCGGTGAATCCTCGCTCTCACGTTATCCTCGCCACTTTGCTTGTTATCATACGTCCAATTGACCCCCCCCCCCGAACCCTAGATCAAGCAGATTGCATTCAGTGAGCAACTCTCTGAAGTTTGCCATATACCTTTCATTTCTTTTTGCTTTGGAGAAATGTTCATGCTGCCACATAGTTTCATTGAAGTAACCCATCATGAGCCAAGGTTCATTTGACAGAGGATGAATTCTTGTCAATAGTTCCCACATATGGTGCCTCTCACTAGCTTTCGGTTCTCCATAGACAAAGGTACCCGCCATTGCCGGTCATGGGGATTAAGACGGATCAACACATCGATGTAACACGGGCCAACATCGAGCTTCTTTATTTCAACTTGCTCATCATAGAAGAGAGCGATACCTGCACCCTTTCCCTCCCCAACGTGGGAGATATAGTGCTTGAGACCTATTCTCCTACGCAATTTATTGACATACTGACCAAACAACCATAAGAGTAGCACTACGAGACATTTGTGTTTGATTTTCCCTAGATTTAGCGAGAAAACTATGTTACGGCTAGTGATAGTTTTACGAGATTTTGCTATATCTTCGTTCTGTATGTAACCCCATTTGGAAACCTTCTTGTGATGCTACTTTCCTACATGGTATGTTCCACTTCAGAATGTGGATTAATGATAAAATGTTGATGGTGCGTGTTTTTTAATACTAGCAACAACTACTCATGGCGTGGAGAACAAGTGGCATGCCACTAATATATTGTTTACTGGTGGCGCTTCCAATACATGAACACCACTAATATAGTACTCCTTCCGTTCATAAATATTTGTCTTTTTAGAGATTTCAAATGGATTACCACATACCGATGTATATAGACATATTTTAGAGTGTAGATTCACTTATTTTGCTTCGTATGTAGTCACTGGTTGAAATCTCTAGAAAGACAAATATTTAGAAACGAAGGGACTACATACATGTGGCGTTGGGCAGCCCACGCCCTCGGCAAGTTAGCAATCAGTGACGTGTCGGACTCATGCCACTATCTAGTACTTCCTCTTAGTGACCCCTCATTAGCAGTGGTGGAGGATGAACCAAATATTAGGGGTGGGGGCAAATGAGTGTATGACATAGTGAAAAGGCTAGAGTGATAAGAGATGTCAGAGGATTAGTACAATGATTAGCAGAAAAATGGGCATATTTACCAAAAGAATCCTAGAGGGGGGGGGGGGGGGGGGGGGGGGGAGGGGCGACCAGGCTCGGAATTTACTTGCCGACGGTCTGCCACTGCTCGCTCATTAGTGGCGTGATACTAATGACGCGGGACTTATGCACCACTAATGATGTTTATAAAACGTCGCTAGTAGGTAGTCTGCACTAGTGTATTAACAACGGTGAAGTCATCCATGTAGGCTTAAAGACGTCGATGACTACAAACTGGATAGATCGCCGCTCATAGAAGCTTGAACCAAACAGGACCGAAAGATAATCCCAATCTGTCCAAAGAGAGTAGGGGACACAAATCTCACAAGTTTCCAGATAGAGTCGTGTTTGGCTGAGACCCATAGGATGCAGATGGAGCCGGAGAACAAAAATACGCTACAACGTTGTCCCCTCCGCAAGACACCGCCAATGTGAACACACGCTAATCACGCCAAACTGAGTGCTCGACGATCTACATCATCCATCGACTCGTCGATGCAACTACAAGAAAGGACATCGATATGAGAAAAGCCGTTGCGCCAAGTTCACCAGCAATGAAGAACCTCCAAAACTATACTCCCTCCGTCCAGATGTATAGGGCGCCTAAGAAGGTGCAGCGTGACCTAGGCGTGTATGGATTGGACTAGTCAAAATTAATTAGTGCGGCTTTATATGTGTATTTAGTGCACTATTTGAGGAGGTGCACTTGGGCATCCAACCACAGTGCGTGGCCGTTTGCATGCACGTCCGGTAATTATGTGTTGGGGCTTGCATGCAGTGGCCGTTTGCAATGACTTATCGTATGTGCCTTGTTATCTGGGTTGGACTCATAAAAGTAACCACTCCACACCGCGGTAGCTAATTGCAGCGACTTATATTACTCCCTCTGTCCAGGTGCATTAGGCACCTAACGAAATCTAGGAATTCTTATAATATAAGTCGCTGCAATTAGCTACCGCGGTGTGGAGTGGTTACTTTTATGAATCCAACCCGGATAACAAGGCACATACGGCCAGTCATTGCAAATGGCCACTACATGCAAGCCCTAACACATAATTACCGGACATGCATGCAAACGGCCACGCACTGTGGTTGGATGCCCAAGTGCACCTCCCCAAATAGTGCACTAAATACACATATAAAGCCGCACTAATTAATTTTGACTAGTCCAATCCATACGCGTCTAGGTCACGCTGCACCTTCTTAGGCGCCCTATACACGTGGACGGAGGGAGTATAGGAATTCCTGGATTTCGTTAGGTGCCTAATGCACCTGGATAGAGGGAGTACCAGATATGGCTCCGGGCACTCAGATCGAGGGTTACCCTAACCTCCCACCACCGCAGCGGTCGACGGAGCCAGGGAATCCCGTGACCGAGCTTGTGTCTCGAGGGAATGCAAGTCGCCTCTCGATCACCTTTCTCAAGGAACCCTAATAAAAACAAACCGATGAAGACGGCATGTGTACGTGCATGGTAATGCCTTGTCCACATCTTTTTTTCACAAAATGCTCAGATCTATTATAAGAATTTAGCGGAAATACAAATTATCTTAAATATAATAAAAATTATATCAAGATTCCGAGACCACTACTGGCGCAAGAACAAGCCGTCGACACACCGCTATCACCGCTCCCCCATCAAAGTCGGCTTAACCTTGTTGATGACAACCGAGAGGTCTTCGTGCATTGCCCTTAAGGATCAACGCCCTGAAGCCGTAGTTGTCGCCGTCGAACTCTTGCATAGATATGAAACATCGGACACCAAACTCGTCACATGGTGGGAAACCTTAACCTCACCGCCCCAAGGAGACAACAGGAATCTATGTCGGAGCTCCGTAGACTACGTCCAGAGGGACGAACTCGTGGAGGATCGAAGCCCGGAAGACAAACTCGAAGAAGAAGCGCCTTCATCTACCCAAGGACCGTGCCTGGGAGGATTAAAAAACCCTAGCCTAAACTACTAACCGGAGCCGAGACATCAGGATTCCATTTCTTTTCACCGGCCGCCAGAGTGGCAGGCAGAGGAAAGGTGAATCCACAGGCTCGCCGGTGATACCGGGAGGGGATAGTTTGCCATAGCCGCCTAGGATTTAGGAAGGAAACAAGAGGAACAACTCAGCGCACCTGCACCTTGTCCGTGTCTCACTATACGAATATCATATTTTTTGTCACAGCAATTTGCAAGCACACAGATTATCTAGCTAGATTGGAATTACTTCGTATATAGTACATGTTTGGTAACACATTCGAGAAATTAACACGCTGACATGTGATATTTCTATTATTATTATTTTCAAATAGAGGCAAAGGCTTTGCCTCGTCTCATCAATAAAGAAGAAGAGAGTTGCCTAGTTAATTAATAAAAAACCGGGCAAAAACCGTTACAACATGCCCACATAGGACACACAGGGCGATCTGGCCACCCGCACAAGAACGCACACATGCCGCCGAGAAGAAAAGCGTCGTCGAGGTTGCAGCCCGGCGTCATCGTCATCACACACGTCCATGAGGGCGACTCCGACTCCACCATCGACGACCACCGAAGAAGCCCTCACCGCAAACAAGCGTCGAGGCCTGCGCCAGCCGATGCCAAATAGTCAGCCACACGCGCCGGCGACCAGACAACTCCGACTCTATCGCCGAGCTTCCCAGGGGAAAAGCGTTGGGCTTGCACCGAGCCAGCGCCAGAGCTGACCACCCGACTCGTGTCATTGTCACCGCAAGGGACCCTCCACAGCAGCTCCGAGTTCAGGAAGACAAAGCGGGGCACGGCGACCACTCGAACATGCTGGAAGAGACCGACTACCAAGACCCATCTGCAAGCCTGCTTCGCTCGAAACTGCCATCGTTGCCACACAAGAAGCCGCGCCAACACCCACATCGCCGGACAGGCACCAGCCGACCGCAATGTCGCGAGCGTCCAGCACATGAAATGTGCAAACGGGATCCGAAACTCTTCAAGGCGACGCCCAAAAGAGGGAAGCGACGATGTCGACGCCGTCGCCCGACCCTGCCGGGCCTTAGGCTTTCACCCGAAGAGCAAATCCGAGGGGTGTAGGAGGATGTGGGGCTCCACGACGATGCCTCCAAGGAGGTTATTCGACGCCCACAGGCGCCAACGCCGCCGGCCGGCAAGACCGGGTAAGCTTTCGCCCGAAGCAATCCAACACCACCATCACCCCCACGCACAGCACCTCCGCTGGCCCACCCACCTCTCGAAGAGCCACCGTGCCGGAAGCACTGGAGAGCCACCAAGTTGCACACCTCCTCGCCGGCCCAACACCGATGAGCCAGAATTGGCCAGATCTGGAATCCCACCACCGCAGCGCCACCAGGAACCACCAAGGCCAGCGCACCGCCGGCCCGCGGGAGGACGAGCACAGAGAGCAAGGAGGAGGGGGGGGGGGGTCCGCACCCGCCCCTACTTGCCGGAGAGGAGCAGCTGGCCTGAAGGCCAGAGCCCGCCGACGAAGCTGCCGCGGCTGCCACCCGCGAGAGCCCATGCTCGGAAGCCGCCATGCCAGAGAAGATCAGGGGCAAGAAGCCCAGCTGGCCACCGGCGGAGCAGCCGACCCGCCTAGATCCGTCGCGCCATGAAAAAGGGGATCGAGCCTCTCCCATCCAGAGCTCCCGTGGCCCGACGAGATGAAGACGACCCCACCGCCGCCGTCCGCCGCCCGGGTTTAGCCTGGCGGCCTCCTCCAGCAACGGCGAGGGGAGGGCGTGGGGCGGGAGGGCGGCCCGGCGGCGCGGCCGAGGATTCCGCCCGTGTCGCCTCGGATGAGACGACGCGGGGGCGAGACCGTGTAGGCCCTTTATACTTGTATTATTTCTATTATTATGAACTACCGGTAGCTAACACAAATCAGCAGTTCAAGTCCAATCATATCACTCGAGGGGGCATGCCTTGGTGACTTTGCAGCGGTACTCTGACAGAGAGATCGATATTTGTCTCGCTCAGACGTGTCTCGATCGGGGTTCAAAAGTCTACTCTCGTATTAATTCCAGAAGAAAGTTTGTCCGGAAAAAATCGCGTGATTTCAAGTACTCAATTTTACGTGGACACAGTTTTTTCGCGGTGCCGTTCAATAGACGTTACGAGAGCCCTGCCCGTCAAGGCATGCATTAAATTTGCTGATGCCGGATAGCGTTAGTACGACTGATTGGGTGCAACGACTGGAGTGCTGGTCTCGAGTCCTGCGTGCTAGGTCACTCGAGTCGTACGCGGTGTCTCTCGCACGTACACTGGGGGCTGTTTACCTATGAATGAAAGTGCAACCTATATAAAGACGACTCCACGAAGTTCATCAACAATAAACCAACAACCTACTCCTACTGTACTTGTAGCCAGCTACTCCTGCTATGTTACAAGTCATGGAGACCTACCCTCTGGCAAAGCTCATCTCACTCGCTTTCCTACTAGTTTTGCTTCCACCGGGCATGGCTCTTGTGCCGTCCCTGGAAGAGCAAGCCGGAGCTCTCCTTGCCTGGAAGGACACGCTAGAGAGCAGCCCTGCTCAGCTACAATCCTGGGGAAGGGAAAACAATAATTCATGGCCGTGCAGCTGGCATGGCATCCAGTGCAGCAAGCATCGAGCAAGGCACCAAGAGGTGATCACCGGGATCTCTATACAGGGGCTACAGCTGAGAGGGAAGCTGGAGTCCCTCAACTTCACTGCGTTGCGTACTCTCACGAGTATCCAACTCTCCAACAATCAGATAAGGGGCTCCTTTCCACCCGCTTTAGCATCATCTTTGCCAAACTTGAGACACCTAATGCTTCAGGAGAATGAACTATCCGGTGAAATACATTTTGCTTGAGACACCAATAGTGCACAGAGATATAACAAGCAACAACATTTTGCTTGATCTGGAATTTAGAGCTTGCATATCTGACTTCGGTACAGCTAAAATACTCAATATTGATGGCCAAAATATCACAAGGCATGCTGGGACTAAAGGCTACATTGCCCCGGGTAAATAAAATACTAACCTATCAATAATTTTGTAGTTTTGGCACCACATATATACAT
This sequence comes from Aegilops tauschii subsp. strangulata, assembly GCF_002575655.3. Lineage (NCBI taxonomy): Eukaryota > Viridiplantae > Streptophyta > Magnoliopsida > Poales > Poaceae > Aegilops > Aegilops tauschii. Next base: position 468,901,501 of record NC_053035.3, read on the forward strand.
GTGTACACTGTGATGTATTCTCATCAAGATGAGCTTATAACATGTACTAATTAACTTGTATTAATTGCAGAGCTAGCATATACAGAGAATGTGACGGAAAAATGTGACGTATACAGCTTTGGAGTACTTGTTCTGGAGGTATTCATGGGAATTCATCCAGGCGATTTGATCTCATCCCTCCCGTTGACCAGCAAGAATAATGATGTGTGCCTACGGGGTCTGCTGGACTCCAGGCTCGTGATCCCTGATGCTGAAACCGCAGGAGAAATATACAAAGTGCTCAGTGTTGGTGTACAGTGCTTGGATCCTAACCCCACACGCAGACCAACGGCACTACGTGCCAGTGAAGACCTTGGGAGCAAAACATGTGAAGATAATATTGATTATCTGGACGCTGTTCTCACAATTCCTCCCCAGTAGTGCCCATGGGTATGGAAGATGAATAAATATTTTTTTTTTGAAAAGGAGGTCATCCCCCGGCCTCGGCATCAGATAGATGCATGCGGTCACTTTATTAGATCAAGTTCAACAAAACAAAAAGTCTGGTCTGCAAAGTACAGCTCACAAAAGGAGCAAAATAAAAAATAAATCTATGATGTAAATCATTTTCTTTGTACCTTACATTTGGACATGTTTGTATGGGAGAAAACCTTTATTCGTTTTTTCTGTCATGTAATTTTTTGTACTACTTTTTTTTGCGGGAATAATTTTCTCTACTACTTTGCTTGGTGAAAACAAGAGAAAAGTTCATTTTTGATCCCTCAACTTAAAAAATCAGGCGACTTACATCATAATTTTTCAAACCGGATAAATTTCATCCAGTGGTGGAGCCAACATGGGGCGCGCAGCGGCTGTCCTCCCTGGTCGCTCCTGAATTCAACCCAGATTAAATCAGGCGACGCCATCGCGGCGAGGGCCAATCCTTCGGCAGTACTCCTCAATTCTCCCGTGGTCCCGCTTACTGGCCAGAGTTATACTGCTTACCATTGTCTACTAATCTCTGTTTTTTTTGCGGGGGTCTACTAATCTCTGTTAACTCTTATCTTATTGTTAGAAACTTTTCGTCCAATTTAATTTAGTTCATTTGATTGTGTGGTCGAAGATGCTGAATTCTCTTCTGAAATCTTTAATATATTTGATCTTATTGACAATAGCAACGTCTAATTTAAACTATTACGAATGTAACTATGTTTATTTCATTTGAAAAAATAATACTAACTATGTTTTTACAGCTGACAGATTATTATGATAGTCAACTATTCCACTAGAAATGTTTTTTCAACTAGAGTGCAGACATGGGCCAAATGGACACGGGTAGTGCAGTACAAGTGCGCAACGCAGGTTGCCTGAATCCAGAAATAAGAACCGTGGGAGAACCTGAGCTCTCTCACAGCTTAGAGCATTTCGACTGTTGGATCATTTTTTCGCTCCCGGATGATTTCAGCCGCCGGATCGAACAACGACACTGTATCAATGAATAGTGCAGAAATGTTTATGCCACCACGTGTAATTTCTGTGCCCAACCGAGGGCATTTTTAAGAATTCGCCTCGTTGAAAAAATATCCAACACCAACACCCCACCACGCACGAGGCAGTGAGCAACTGAGTCGTTTCCCTTCCCCTCCTGCCCACTCTCCTCTCCTCCACGCCTCTCCCACGAAAACCCTAGCCGCCACTACCCATCACGCCCTGTAAAACGTAGGTTTTGGGGGAACTAGCTCAACCCTCAAAGGGGTGGCCTATCATACAAGTCTAACACCCTCCCTCAATCTCAACTCACTCCTGAAGTATCTAGGAGGTTGAGATTGCGCCTACAGACCTCAAACATGGGAGAAGGTAGAGGCTTGGTGAAGATGTCCGCAAGTTGATCTTTTGAAGAGATAAACCTGACTTGTAGTAGCTTCTGTGCAACTCGTTCCCTCACAAAATGATAGTCAATCTCAATGTGTTTAGTCCGTGCATGGAACACCGGGTTTGACGACAGAAACGTAGCACCGATGTTGTCACACCAAAGGACTGAAGGATGTGGCTGAGCAACTCCTAGCTCTCGAAGTAGGGACCCAATCCATATAATTTCAGCAGTTGCATTGGCAACCGATTTGTACTCAGCTTCTGTGCTGCTGCTGGAAACAGTGGCTTGCTTGCGTGCACTCCAGGCGATCAGATTAGGACCCAAGAACACAGCATGTCCCCCCGTGGATCGCCTGTCATCTGGACACCCAGCCCAATCAGCATCAGAGAATGCAGAAAGAACTCCTAAGGAACTGGGGCGCAGGTGAAGACCAAAGGAGACAGTGAGACGCCCATAACGCAGTATGCGCTTCACAACAGACCAGTGTACATCAGTGGGAGCATGAAGATACTGGCACACCCTGTTAACCGCAAAGGAGAGATCAGGACGTGTGATCGTCAGATACTGCAGGCCACCAACAATACTCCTGTACTCAGTAGCATCCTCAACAGAGAGAAGAGCACCATCAGCAGCAGAAAGGGTGTCAGTGGAGGACACGGGCGTAGGCGATGGATTGCACTTGAGCATACCAGCACGGCGCAAGAAATAAGAGAGTACTTCTTTTGGGTGAGAGCCAAACTGCCACGAGACTGATGAGCGACCTCAATACCCAGAAAGAAATGAAGCTGTCCCAAATCCTTAACTGTAAAATCACGACCAAGTGCAGTCACAAGAGCATCAGCAGCCGTCGGAGATAAGCTCACTAGGACAATATCATCCACATAGACAAGGAGGTACATGGTCACACTCGGTCGCTGAAACAAGAACAGTGAAGTATCAGTCGTCGAAAGAATGAACCCGTGAGTGTGTAGAGCTGAAGCCAGGCGAGCATGCCAGGCACGGGGAGCCTGCTTCAGTCCATATATGGCCTTCGTCAGATGACAGAGATGATGAGGCTGAGTGTGATCAACAAATCCAGGTGGCTGCCGCATGTAAACCTCTTCTTCAAGCAATCCATGAAGAAAAGCGTTCTGCACATCAAGCTGGCGGAGAGACCAGCCGCGAGAAATTGCCAGAGACAGAAGAAGTCGAATAGTGGTAGGCTTGACAATTGGGCTGAATGTATCCTCATAGTCCAGCCCTGACGCTGTTTAAAGCCCTTAGCCACGAGGCGCGCTTTGTAGCGCTCAATGGAACCATCTGCATGTTTCTTCACCTTGAACACCCACTTCGAATCAATGTTGACGCGAGACGGAGGGGGAACAAGTGTCCAGGTCTTATTCTTCATAAGAGCATGATATTCTTGTTCCATAGCAGCCCTCCAGTGTGGAATACTCATAGCGGCTTGATAACTGCATGGTTCGGCGGTTGGATCATCCACATAATGAGCCAGGCAAGCAGCAAGATAGGTGACCATGCCATCGGTGCCCTCCTTGGGACGAACAATGCCACTGCGGCTGCGAGTGTGTGGACGCCGCGGGGGAGCAAACACCGGGGCCAGCGGGATGTCCGGAGCAGGTGAGGCTAGTCCAGGGGACTCCGGCGAAGAAGGACCGGGTGACGTCGGGCCGGGCGACGGCGGACCAGGCGATAGCAGGCCAGGCGACGTAGGCCCCGACGGCATGTGAGCCGCTGAAGACCTGGGCGAAGTAGGCACCAAGGACGCCCGCGTGGATGGCGAGGGCGACGATGGAGGGGAGGTGGCGACGGAGACTGCTCAGAGAAGGCCGTCGCAAGCTCTGGCCCAGTCGCAGTAGCTAGCATGGGCGCCGGCCCAGGCGCGGTTGGAGACGGGGCACCCGATGCGGGGTCGAGGGCGGGAGTCGGTGCATGCACCGACCGATCGACGTGCACCACAGGCGACGTAGTGGGTCCGTCAGGGAGGAGTTCCAGGCGAGCTCCACGTCCAATTCCTGCACCATGATTAGGTAACAACACAGGCGAATATGCAACATCTTCAAATTGGCCAAGCATAAGAGGAGATGAATGTAGGGGAACGCAGCAGAAAACAAAAAAAATTCCGACCGACGCACCAGCCCAGGACCACTATGGAGACTACATACAAGGTTTGATCTTTTTCGTTACCGACTCGTAGCGCAGCGGGAAGTAGAGTCGATGACGATCGGCGGTGCAGATCCCCGCAGCTAGGATTTACAACCTCCCAACCGCGAGGATGTATACCCTCAACTGCTTCTCAGACAGCCCTCCGGGAGGCGGTCGAACAGCCCCCCGGACGGTGTCGCGGACAGCCCTTCGGGAGGACCTTCGAAACTCGAACGGTCACTCGGACAGCCCTTCGGGAGGACCTTCGAAACTTGGAAACAAACACTTTTACATAGTAAACACTTTTACTAATACTTGCAAACAAACATTGCTTTGTTTGTATCTGAAAATAATTTTCAGTTCCATGAATATCATATAACTATCCCAACTTTCGAAGTTTGGGTTTCATGGAAGCAAACATATTCCACTTGACCGTAACAGAATTCTAGCTTTTGGATCGAAGGACGAGAGTCACATGATCCATAGCATTAGCGGGAGGATACGGAAAGCATGTGATAGGACAAAGTCCTTCTCGGCACTTTTGAGGACAATCCTCATATTACGTTACCAATCGTAAAGTTTTAACCAGATATTTAACAGCTATTCAATTTTAATAGGGAAGGTGGAAATGCGAGCCATTATTCTACAACTATTATGCAAGAAACACTTAGACAGTGTTCATAATTAATTGCACTAAGAATTAAACATGTTAATTCAACAATGCGCTCCCACTCAAATCAATATCTCTCTCAATTAATTTTGAGTGATACAAGATCCAGACTTCAATTCATCGCCATAGAATCATCATCTCATAACGGGAATTTTAATCGGTAGGCCAACTTGCCGATCACATCTCTATATGACTCTTGCTCATCTTTCGATGCGTGTGTTCCGAGCTCAGGACGATCCTGCCATGAACGTCAAGACAACCAAGTGATCTTGCTGCGAGGTCTGACCTCACCCGCCTCACACTTCTCTAATCGTTCGTACCCATGCATCCATGGCGCATCCCGAAAAGATAGGTGCCGTGACGGTGCTACACTTGGGAGAACACTAACTACTTGATATTTTAAGTGAGAGATCACCCTAATAAAAGCGACTACCGCGCAATCAAGAAGGGTGCATCATAAGGGATAAACATCTCAGGCAATTCATAATAGCATGATATGGTATAGCCCTTTCTGACGGAGAAGTATTTCATTTCTTCGTCTTCGGCATTCGCGTCGGTGTTCACCTTCGCGAAGATTGCCACCACCTTGTCGATGCACCAGATAATATTGCTATCTCTATAGCTAACAAAATAATGCATTACAACAAGGTTGACACGCAGGTCATTAAAGTGCAATCATATGGCTCCAGCCATCATGCCGAATCATGACACGCAGGTCATGTTAATCAAATTACATCATATAGTCATCTCATACATAATCGAATTAGTATGAGCACTGCTATACCACATCACATGCACATCCTGCAAAACCAAGTTAGACGCCTCTAATCGGTTTATGCAAAATTTATTTTACGTGGCTTCTAAGGTTTTGACTTAAACCGCAGCTACCAACATTTTATCATCAAGTATGATTATTCAGGTTGCTAGATTAACATCTCGAGGTGTATGAAACACGGGATAATTAAATCCCGAGCCCCATACTAAACTTCGTCATACGCATGACCCCCGTGCAGATCATATCTGCAATGCCCTTTCATCTGCGAATTTCATCTCTCTTTTGACTACGGGAGAACCCAAAGAACTGATAGCACTTTCATGATCAATCAGGATCACGGATTGCCAGAACTTTGTCAAATTCCACCATGCTGTCTCGAGATTGAGCAAACGCAAATTCTAGGGAAGCAACAAGAACGTCGGGTAACAGATTTCATCTGTCACCCGCATAAATAATTTTCAGCAATAGATCTCATCCACTCCAAAATTATATTATGCAATACCCATACATCTCTATGTATTCTAGATCGCAACCCGCATCTACGCATAGCATGGCTCATGATGCCACTGTATGGGAACGCAGCAGAAAACAAAAAAAATTCTGACCTACGCACCAGCCCAGGACCACTATGGAGACTGCATACAAGGTTTGATCTTTTTCGTTACTGACTCGTAGCGCAGCGGGAAGTAGAGTCGATGACGATCGGCGGTGCAGATCCCCGCAGCTAGGATTTACAACCTCCCAACCGCGAGGATGTATACCCTCATCTGCTTCTCAGACAGCCCTCCGGGAGGCGGTCGAACAGCCCCCCGGACGGTGTCGCGGACAGCCCTTCGGGAGGACCTTCGAAACTCGAACGGCCACTCGGACAGCCCTTCGGGAGGACCTTCGAAACTTGGACGGTCACACGGACAGCCCTTCGGGAGGCACTCATGAACTAAGACCGAAACTACGATCTCTCTACAGAGTTGCACACATACGGTGTCATCTATCCGGCAGGGCTTCGTCGTCCAGAACTAGTTCCCACCGGAACCCAGACAGCCTTTCGGCTCTACGAAACTATTTCGCTGGGAGGGAGAGAGAAGCCAGATCATGCATGGCACTTGTATGTGAGAAGGGATGATCCTTTAGGCAGCCCCCTCCACCCCTATTTATAGGCCAAGCCCAAGGGTGGCTTCTCCAAGAAGCCAAGGGGGGAAATACCAAAAAGGCCCTCAAGGTGGCTTCTCCAAGAAGCCAAGCAAAAAGCACTTTCACTATTCATGACGACATTTTTCAGCGTCCGTTCGAACTGAAAATATTTATGTGGGCTCAGAACATTTCCAGTACCTACTAAAATAATTTTCAACGTGTTCCGAAACAATTTCGGTTTAGTGATTTTCATCTGCGAAAAGCAAACAAGAATGCGTTTCCACTATTCATGAAGACAATTTTTCGCGTCCACTAAATCCGAAAATATTTCCGTGGGTCTTAGAATTCCAGTACCCACTAAAATGATTTTGGATTCGTTCTGAAACAATTTCAGATTAGTGAATTTCATCTGCGAAAAACAGCCAAAGCGGTACCGGCAGCTCCGAAACATTTTCGGTTTTTATTTCTGAAAATTCCAAAAAGTTTCCAGAATGATTCTGGCACCCTCCAAGAATTATCACGCATGTGCCGAAACCATTTTGACTTAATGGCATACCCCGAAACAACTTTTTAGGTTTCACCAAAACTCATCCGGTGACCTCTCTCTGCGGTACGATTCCGCTGTCCGAAACTTTTTCGGTGATTTTCTCTCAGACTCCCTGTCTAGTATTCAGCAGATAGATGACCCTTAAGCGTGTGACCCTATAGGTTCGGTGAAGTATAGACATGACCTGGAACCCCTTCCGATCAATGATCAACATCGGAGCCGTGGACACCCATATTGACCCCTATACCCACACGAATGAATATTCGAGTGAACCTCCAGTTGAGGTGAGCTATTCCTGTTGCTTCACGATATATCACAAACACCTGAGGTGAGATTTATTGCATCCCCGTGGGCCAACACTTTGTCCACTATGCAAGTTACCTCGTTACCGGTTTTGTTCTCTTTTCTCGTTTCGTGTTCCGGCATCCCCGTGATCAAATCACAAAGTGTCTGGCCAGACGATGATGGACACCGTAACACCGAGTGGGCCCGAGTATATCTCTCCATCGTCGGAGGAGCAAATCCCAATCTTGAGCTATCAAGTTACTTAACATACTTTCCCATGAACCCGTAAGCCGCCGTAATAGCCATCCAGTTACGGATGACGTTTAACAAACCCCAAAGTTCATGAAGCAAGCATGAAGAAACTCGATACTCTCATGGTCTAAGGAATTATGCAAACATTAACTATCTCTGTGTTATAAACCATTAACTTGTGACGAATGTATCTCATAGCATAACATCAATTCGGGTCGATTCAACACAAATGTCCTTCCTGACATTGTGCCCTCAAAGTTGCTTGGCATAGACATGCCCATGATTGGGAAAACATAATCATCATGCAACACTTGAGCTAGTCTTAGAGGCACGACTAGGAATATGTTTTACCGTTTATTATTCCACACGTGCATATGGGTTCTCCCCAGAGCCTTTATGGATATACGGGCTCGGGAACCACAGCAGTTATAGCATGGAACATAAACATAATTATGAACAGGGAGATAATCAATAACATTTATTATTGCCTCTAGGGCATATCTCCTACAATGAATGCATAGAAGGTGCTGTGATGGATGACTGAGGCATGGCAGAAAAGGGGAAGACGGTCTCATCAAAAACAACATCCCGAGATATGTAGACTCGATTGGTTGGGACATGGAGACACTTGTAGCCTTTATGGAGAGAACTATACCCTAAGAACACACACTTTTTGGAGCGAAACTCAAGTTTGCATCATTATAAGGATGAAGATGAGGCCAGCAGGCACACCCGAACACCTTAAAAAAGGTATAGTCAGGAGTTTCACCTAAGAAAAGCTCAATCGGAGTTTTCATATTAAGAACACGCGTAGGTAATCTGTTAATGAGAAAACACGCGATAGCAAAAGCATCACTCCAAAAACGAAAGGGTACAGAAGCATGAGCAAGAAGTGTGAGGCCGGTCTCAACTATATGGCGATGTTTGCGCTCAACAGCGCCATTCTGCTGATGTGTATGCGGGCATGATAAACGATGAGAGATCCCAAGCTTATTAAATAAGGTGTTGAGGTTGCGATATTCGCCCCCCCCCAATCTGATTGAACATGAATAATTTTATGCTTGAGTAGACGTTCAACATGCAATTGAAACTGTACGAATATATCAAACACATCAGATTTGTGCTTAAAAAGATAGAAAGCCAACTGAAGCGACTATAGGCATCAACAAAACTGAAATAATAGTTGTGACCACTAACAGATGTTTGTGCCAGACCCCACACATCATAAAACACAATTTCAAGAGGGTTCTTGACTTCTCTAGTAGATGAAACAAAAGGTAGCTGATGACTCTTGCCTTGCTGACAGGCATCACACACGGACATCTCTTTATTCCTAGACACTAATGGCAGCTCATGACGGTGGATTATGTGGCGAACAATGGGTGTGGCGGGGTGACCAAAGCGAGAGTGCCACTGGGAAGGCGACACACGAACACCGCTGAAGACGCATGGGGCGGATGGATCCTCCAAACGGTACAAGCCTTGGCTCAACCGGCCACTAAGCAGAACGTCCCGGGTTGCTCGATCCTTAACAAAAAGATTAAAAGGGTGAAATTCACATAGGACATGATTATCAAGGGTGAGCTTAGGGACAGATAAAAGATTACGAGTTACCGAGGGTACCCGTAAAACATTACGAAGATGGAGCTGCCTAGAGGGATGACTAGTTAAAAGAGATGCTTGGCCAATATGAGAGATGGGCATACCTACACCATTGGCGGTGTGAACCTGATCGTGCCCGTAGTAGGGCTGGTAGCTGGAGAGTTTGTTGAGCTCGTTCATCATGTGATCCGTGGCGCCGGTGTCCATGTACCAGGCTGGATCAACAGGGTAGGATGGTGTCTATCCCTGCTCGACGCGCGGGTCCTTGCCCTTGGTGGCTATGTGGGCAGACGCGGCGGCAGCGATGTGGGCAGCCGGGGCGGCGGCGGGAGGACCAAAGTCTGCCATGGCAAACTGGCGCTCGTTGCCCTTGCCGTCGTTGCCGATGCCAAGGAAGCTCCTCTGAAAGCAGCGGTGACACTTGGAGGCGACATGGCGTTCACGACCACATAGCTGGCACACCACCCTAGTGTTAGGGCCCCCACCCAGGGTCGATGCAGGGGGCGGGGCTGCCTTGCCAGGTGATGGGGCAGGTGGACGCTGGCCACGAGAGGCCCAGAAGGCCGCCGGCTGGGCGGTGATGGTGGCGGAGGAGCGACGAGCCTCGACGCGTTGCTCGGTGAAGAGGAGGCGTGAGTAGAGCTCGTGAGGAGGCATCGCTGGCTTGGCGTTGTGGACGGCCTCGGCGAGATTGTCGTAGTCGGCGTCGAGGCCTTTGATGACGAAGCCGGCGAACTCCTCGTCGCTAAGCGGCCGACCAATAGAGGTGAGCGTGTCCACCAGCACCTTCATCTTATTGAAGTAGGTCATAGCGGAGGAGTCCAGCTTCTTGATGTCGGCGAGTTCGCTGCGAAGGGCCATCGAGCGGGAGGTAGAGACCTGGGCAAAGGCATGCTCCAGGGTCGTCCAGGCATCCATGGAGGTGGTGTTGGGGAACGTAGTCATTTCAAAAAATTTCCTACGCACACGCAAGATCATGGTGATGCATAGCAACGAGAGGGGAGAGTGTTGTCCACGTACCCTCGTAGACCGACAGCGGAAGCGTTATCACAACGCGGTTGATGTAGTCGTACGTCTTCACGATCCGACTGATCAAGTACCGAACGCACGGCACCTCCGAGTTCTACACACGTTCAGCTCGATGACGTCCCTCGAACTCCGATCCAGCCGAGTGTTGAGGGAGAGTTTCGTCAGCATGACGGCGTGGTGACGATGATGATGTTCTACCGACGCAGGGCTTCGCCTAAGCTCCGCAATGATATTATCGAGGTGTAATTTGGTGGAGGGGGGCACCGCACACGGATAAAAGATCTCAAGGATCAATTGTTGTGTCTATGGGGTGCCCCCCTGCCCCCGTATATAAAGGATGGAGGAGGGGAGGCCGGCCAGCCCCTGGGGCGCGCCAGAAGGTTGGAGTCCTACTAGGACTCCCTAGTCCTAGTAGGATTCCTCCTCCCACATGGAATAGGAAAAGGGGAAGGGAAAAAGAGAAGGAAGGAAGGAGGCGCCCCCCTTCCCTAGTCCAATTCGGACCAGACCAAGGGGAGGGGCGCAGCCACCTTTTGAGGCCTTTCTCTCCTTTCCCGTATGGCCCATTAAGGCCCAATATGAATTCCCGTAACTCTCCAGTACTCCGAAAAATACCCGAATCACTCGGAACCTTTCCGAAGTCCGAATATAGTCGTCCAATATATCGATTTTTACGTCTCAACCATTTCGAGACTCCTCGTCATATCCCCGATCTCATCCGGGACTCCGAACTCTTTCAGTACATCAAAACTCAATAAAACTGTCATCGTAACGTTAAGCGTGCGGACCCTACGGGTTCGAGAACTATGCAGACATGACCGAGACACGTCTCCGGTCAATAACCAATAACGGGACCTGGATGCCCATATTGGCTCCCACATATTCTACGAAGATCTTTATCGGTCAGACCGCATAACAACATACGTTGTTCCCCTTGTCACCGGTATGTTACTTGCCCGAGATTTGATCGTCGGTATCTCGATACCTAGTTCAATCTCGTTACCGGCAAGTCTCTTTACTCGTTCCGTAACACATCATCCCGCAACTAACTCATTAGTCACAATGCTTGCAAGGCTTATAGTGATGTGCATTACCGAGTGGGCCCAGAGATACCTCTCCGACAATTGGAGTGTCAAATCCTAATCTCAAAATACGCCAACCCAACAAGTACCTTTGGAGACACCTGTAGAGCACCTTTATAATCACCCATTTACGTTGTGACGTTTGGTAGCACACAAAGTGTTCCTCCGGTAAACGGGAGTTGCATAATCTCATAGTCATAGGAACATCTATAAGTCATGAAGAAAGCAATAGCAACATATTAAACGATCGAGTGCTAAGCTAACGGAATGGGTCAAGTCAATCACGTCATTCTCCTAATGAGGTGATCCCGTTAATCAAATGACAACTCATGTCTATGGCTAGGAAACATAACCATCTTTGATTAACGAGCTAGTCAAGTAGAGGCATACTAGTGACACTCTGTTTGTCTATGTATTCACACATGTATTATGTTTCCGGTTAATACAATTCTAGCATGAATAATAAACATTTATCATGATATAAGGAAATAAATAATACTTTATTATTGCCTCTAGGGCATATTTCCTTCAGTCTCCCACTTGCACTAGAGTCAATAATCTAGTTCACATCGGCATGTGATTTAACATCAATAATTCACATCACCATGTGATTAACACCCATAGTTCACATCTCTATGTGACCAACACTCAAAGGGTTTACTAGAGTCAATAATCTAGTTCACATCGCTATGTGATTAACACCCAAAGGGTACTAAGGTGTGATCATGTTTTGATTGTGAGATAATTTCAGTCAACGGGTCTGTCACATTGAGATCCGTAAGTATTTTTCAAATTTCTATGTCTACAATGCTCTGCACGGATCTACTCTAGCTAATTGCTCCCACTTTCAATATGTATCTAGACCGAGACTTAGAGTCATCTAGATTTAGTGTCACAACTTGCATCGACGTAACCCTTTACGACGAACCTTTTGTCACTTCCATAATCAAGAAACATATCCTTATTCCAGTAAGGATAATTTTGACCGCTGTCCAGTGATCTACTCCTAGATCACTATTGTACTCCCTTGCCAAAATCAGTGTAGGGTATACAATAGATCTGGTACACAGCATGGCATACTTTATAGAACCTATGGCCAAGGCATAGGGAATGACTTTCATTTCTTTCTATCTTCTGCCGTGGTCGGGTTTTGAGTCTTACTCAATTTCACACCTTGTAACACAAGCAAGAACTCTTTCTTTGACTGTTCTATTTTGAACTACTTCGAAATCTTGTTAAGGTATGTACTCATTGAAAAAACTTATCAAGCGTCTTGATCTATCTCTATAGATCTTGATGCTCAATATGTAAGCAGCTTCACCGAGGTCTTTCTTTGAAAAACTCCTTTCAAACACTCCTTTATGCTTTGCAGAATAATTCTACATTATTTCCGATCAACAATATGTCATTCACATATACTTATCAGAAATGCTGTAGTGCTCCCACTCACTTTCTTGTAAATACAGACTTCACCGCAAGTCTGTATAACACTATATCCTTTGATCAACTTATCAAAGTGTATATTCCAACTCCGAGATGCTTGCACCAGTCCATAGATGGATCGCTGGAGCTTGCATATTTTGTTAGCACCTTTAGGATTGACAAAACCTTATGGTTGCATCATATACAATTCTTGTTTAATAAATCCATTAAGGAATGCAGTTTTGTTTATCCCTTTGCCAGATTTCATAAAATGCGGCAATTGCTAACATGATTCGGATAGACTTAAGCATAGATACGAGTGAGAAACTCTCATCGTAGTCAACATCTTGAACTTGTCGAAAACCTTTTTGCGACTATTCTAGCTTTGTAGATAGTGACACTACTATCAGCGTCCGTCTTCCTCTTGAAGATCCATTTAATCTCAATGGCTCGCCGATCATTGGGCAAGTCAATCAAAGTCCATACTTTGTTCTTCATACATGGATCTCATCTCAGATTTCATGGCCTCAAGCCATTTTGCGGAATCTGGGCTCACCATCGCTTCTTCATAGTTCGTAGGTTCGTCATGGTCTAGTAACATAACCTCCAGAACAGGATTACCGTACCACTCTGGTGCGGATCTTACTCTGGTTTACCTACGAGGTTTGGTAGTAACTTGATCTGAAGTTACATGATCATCATCATTAACTTCCTCACTAATTGGTGTAGAAGTCACAGGAACAGATTTCTGTGATCCAATAAGGGAGCAGGTACATTTACCTCATCAAGTTCTACTTTCCTCCCACTCACATCTTTCGAGAGAAACTCCTTCTCTAGAAAGGATCCATACTTAGCAACGAATGTCTTGCCTTCGGATCTGTGATAGAAGGTGTACCCAACTGTCTCCTTTGGGTATCCTATGAAGACACATTTCTCCGATTTGGGTTTGAGCTTATCAGGATGAAATTTTTTCACATAAGCATCGCAACCCCAAAATTTTAAGAAACGACAACTTTGGTTTCTTGCCAAACCACAGTTCATAAGGCATCGTCTCAACGGATTTTGATGGTGCCCTATTTAACGTGAATGTAGCTGTCTCTAATGCATAACCCAAAACGATAGTGGTAAATTGGTAAGAGACATCATAGATTGCACTATATCCAATAAAGTACGGTTATGACGTTCGGACACACCATTATGCTGTGGTGTTCTAGGTGGCATGGATTTGTGAAACTATTCCACATTGTTTTAACTGAAGGCCAAACTCGTAATTTAAATACTCTTCTCCACGATCAGATCGTAGAAACTTTATTTTCTTGTTACGATGATTTTCTGCTTCACTCTGAAATTCTTTGAACTTTTCAAATTCTTCAGACTTATGTTTCATCAAGTAGATATACCCATATCTGCTAAAATCATCTGTGAAGGTCAGAAAATAATGATGCCTGCTACGAGCCTCAATATTCATCGGACCACATACATCTGTATGTATGATTTCCAACAAATCCGTTGCTCTCTCCATAGTTCCGGAGAACGGCGTTTTTAGTCATCTTGCCCATGAGGCACGGTTCGCAAGCATCAAGTGATTCATAATCAAGTGATTCCAAAATCCCATCAGTCTGGAGTTTCTTCATGCGCTTTACACCAATATGACCTAAACGACAGTCCACAAATAAGTTGCACTATCATTATTAACTTTGCATCTTTTGGCTTCAATATTATGAATATGTGTATCACTACGATCGAGATCCAACAAACCATTTTCGTTGGTGTGTATGACCATAGAAGGTTTTATTCATCTAAACAGAACAACAATTGTTCTCTAACTTAAATGAATAACCGTATTGCAATAAACATGATCAAATCATATTCATGCTCAACGCAAACACCAAATAACACTTATTTAGTTTCAACACTAATCCCGAAAGTATAGGGAGTGTGCGATTATGATCATATCAATCTTGTAACTGCTTCCAACACACATCGTCACCTCGCCTTTTACTAGTCTTTGTTTATTCTGCTACTCCCGTTTTTGAGTTACTACTCTTTAGCAACTGAACCAGTATCAAATACTGAGGGGTTGCTATAAACACTAGTAAGTACACATCAATAACATGTATATCCAATATACCTTTGTTCACTTTGCCATCTTTCTTATCCACCAAATACTTGGGGTAGTTCCGCTTCCAGTGACCAGTCCCTTTGCAGTAGAAGCACTTAGTCTCAGGCTTAGGTATAGACTTGGGCTTCTTCACTTGAGTAGCAACTTGCCTGCCGTTCTTTTGAAGTTCCCCTTCTTCCCTTTGCCCTTTTCTTGAAACTAGTGGTCTTGTCAACCATCAACACTTGAAGTGGTCTCGTCAACCATCAACACTTGATGTTTTTCTTGATTTCTACCTTCGTCGATTTCAGCATCACGAAGAGCTCGGGAATTCCTTTCGTCATCCCTTGCATATTATAGTTCATCACGAAGTTCTACTAACTTGGTGATGGTGACTAGAGAATTCTGTCAATCACTATTTTATCTGAAAGATTAACTCCCACTTGATTCAAGCGATTGTAGTACCCAGACAATCTGAGCACATGCTCACTAGTTGAGCGATTCTCCTCCATCTTTTAGCTATAGAACTTGTTGGAGACTTCATATCTCTCAACTCGGGTATTTGCTTGAAATATTAACTTCAACTCCTGGAACATCTCATATGGTCCATGACGTTCAAAACGTCTTTGAAGTCCCGATTCTAAGCCATTAAGCATGGTGCACTAAACTATCAAGTAGTCATCATATTGAGCTAGCCAAACGTTCATAACGTCTGCATCTGCTCCTGCAATAGGTCTGTCACCTAGCGGTGCATCAAGGACATAATTTTTCTGTGCAGCAATGAGGATAATCCTCAGATCACGGATCCAATCCGCATCTTTGCTACTAACATCTTTCAACATAATTTTTCTCTAGGAACAAAAAATAAACACAGGGAAGCAACAACGCAAGCTATTGATCTACAACATAATTTGCAAAATACTATCAGGACTAAGTTCATGATAAATTTAAGTTCAATTAATCATATTACTTAAGAACTCCCACTTAGATAGACATCTCTCTAATCATATAAGTGATTACGTGATCCAAAGCAACTAAACCATGTCCGATTAACACGTGAGATGGAGTAGTTTCAATGATGAACATCACTATGTTGATCATATCTACTATATGATTCACGCTCGACCTTTCGGTCTCTGTGTTCCGAGGCCATATCTGTATATGCTAGGCTCGTCAAGTTTAACCTGAGTATTCCGCGTGTGCAACTGTTTTGCACCCGTTGTATTTGAACGTAGAGCCTATCACACCCGATTAACACGTGGTGTCTCAGCACGAAGAACTTTTGCAACGGTGCATACTCAGGGAGAACACTTTTATCTTGAAATTTTAGTGAGAGATCATCTTATAATGCTACCGTCAATCAAAGCAAGATACGATGCATAAAGGATTAACATCACATGCAATCAATATAAGTGATATGATATGGCCATCATCATCTTGTGCTTGTGATCTCCATCTCCGAAGCACCGTGCTTGTGATCTCCATCTCCGAAGCACCGTCCTGATCACCATCGTCACCGGCGCGACACCTTGATCTCCATCGTAGCATCGTTGTCGTCTCACCAACTTATTGCTTTTACGACTATCGCTACCGCTTAGTGATAAAGTAAAACTATTACATGGCGATTGCATCTCATACAATAAAGCGACAACCATATGGCTCCTGCCAGTTGCCGATAACTCGGTTACAAAACATGATCATCTCATACAACACATTATATCACATCATGTCTTGACCATATCACATCACAACATGCCCTGCAAAAACAAGTTAGACGTCCTCTACTTTGTTGTTGCAAGTTTTACGTGGCTGCTACGGGCTTAGCAAGAACCGTTCTTACCTACGCATCAAAACCACAACGATAGTTTGTCAAGTTGGTGCTGTTTTAACCTTCGCAAGGACCGGGCGTAGCCACACTCGGTTCAACTAAAGTGAGAGAGACAGACACCCGCCAGTCACCTTTAAGCAACGAGGGCTCCGAACGGTGAAACAAGTCTCGCGTAAGCGTACGCGTAATGTCGGTCCGGGCCGCTTCATCTCACAATACCGCTGAACCAAAGTATGACATGCTGGTAAGCAGTATGACTTATATCGCCCACAACTCACTTGTGTTCTACTCGTGCATAGCATCAACGCATAAAACCAGGCTCGGATGCCACTGTTGGGGAACGTAGTAATTTCAAAAAAATTCCTACTCACACGCAAGATCATGGTGATGCATAGCAACGAGAGGGGAGAGTGTTGTCCACGTACCCTCGTAGACCGACAGCGGAAGCGTTATCACAATGCGGTTGATGTAGTCGTACGTCTTCACGATCCGACCGATCAAGTACCGAACGCACGGCACCTCCGAGTTCTACACACGTTCAGCTCGATGACGTCCCTCGAACTCCGATCCAGCCGAGTGTTGAGGGAGAGTTTCGTCAGCACGACGGCGTGGTGACGATGATAATGTTCTACCAACGCAGGGCTTCGCCTAAGCTCCACAATGATATTATCGAGGTGTAATTTGGTGGAGGGGGGCACCGCACACGGCTAAAAGATCTCAAGGATCAATTGTTGTGTCTATGGGGTGCCCCCATGCCCCCGTATATAAAGGATGGAGGAGGGGAGGCCGGCCAGCCCCTAGGGCCCGCCAGAAGGTTGGAGTCCTACTTGGACTCCCTAGTCCTAGTAGGATTCCTCCTCCCACATGGAATAGGAAAAGGGGAAGGGAAAAAGAGAAGGAAGGAAGGAGGCGCCCCCCTTCCCTAGTCCAATTCGGACCAGACCAAAGGGAGGGGCGCAGCCACCTTTTGAGGCCTTTCTCTCCTTTCCCGTATGGCCAATTAAGGCCCAATACGA
Source organism: Aegilops tauschii subsp. strangulata (assembly GCF_002575655.3). Taxonomy (NCBI): domain Eukaryota; kingdom Viridiplantae; phylum Streptophyta; class Magnoliopsida; order Poales; family Poaceae; genus Aegilops; species Aegilops tauschii. The sequence goes on from NC_053035.3 coordinate 468,919,235, forward strand.
ATTCCCGTAACTCTCCGGTACTCCGAAAAATAGCCGAATCACTCGGAACCTTTCCGAAGTCCGAATATAGTTGTCCAATATATCGATTTTTACGTCTCGACCATTTCGAGACTCCTCGTCATATCCCCGATCTCATCCGGGACTCCGAACTCTTTCGGTACATCAAAACTCAATAAAACTGTCATCGTAACGTTAAGCGTGCGGACCCTACGGGTTCGAGAACTATGCAGACATGACCGAGACACGTCTCCGGTCAATAACCAATAGCGGGACCTGGATGCCTATATTGGCTCCAACATATTCTACGAAGATCTTTATCGGTCAGACCGCATAACAACATACGTTGTTCCCTTTGTCACCGGTATGTTACTTGCCCGAGATTTGAACGTCGGTATCTCGATACCTAGTTCAATCTCGTTACCGGCAAGTCTCTTTACTCGTTCCGTAACACATCATCCCGCAACTAACTCATTAGTCACAATGCTTGCAAGGCTTATAGTGATGTGCATTACCGAGTGGGCCCAGAGATACCTCTCCGAAATTGGAGTGACAAATCCTAATCTCGAAATACGCCAACCCAACAAGTACCTTTGGTGACACCTGTAGAGCACCTTTATAATCACCCATTTACGTTGTGACGTTTGGTAGCACACAAAGTGTTCCTCCGGTAAACGGGAGTTGCATAATCTCATAGTCATAGGAACATCTATAAGTCATGAAGAAAGCAATAGCAACATACTAAACGATCGAGTGCTAAGCTAACGGAATGGGTCAAGTCAATCACGTCATTCTCCTAATGAGGTGATCCCGTTAATCAAATGACAACTCATGTCTATGGCTAGGAAACATAACCATCTTTGATTAACGAGCTAGTCAAGTAGAGGCATACTAGTGACACTCTGTTTGTCTATGTATTCACACATGTATTATGTTTCCGGTTAATACAATTCTAGCATGAATAATAAACATTTATCATGATATAAGGAAATAAATAATACTTTATTATTGCCTCTAGGGCATATTTCCTTCAGGTGGCGGCAAAGAGACAAAGGCCAGTGGCCCCGTCGCCGAGGGAACCCTAGATGGCAGAGAGGATCGCCTGGTCCTGCTGCACCCACATACGGTGTTCCGGGTTGAAGGCCGGGCCGTGGACGGTAGGGATGACCTGCGGAGGACACGGTAGCGAACCATCAACAAACCCGAGGAGAGACCGGCTGCGTAGCAGCGGTAGGACCTTGGCGCGCCAGAACAAGTAGTTTTCCGGCGTGAGTCGGATGGCGATCAAGTTGTCAAAGTGGAACGGCCCGGTGGGTGTGATTGCGCCAGCAGCAGGGACGATTGCCGGTGGAGCCGCGACAGGATCCAAGACCGCGACCGATGCCACGGGTGGCGGCGCGGGGACGATCGGGATCACGGCTATGGGTGGTGCCGTGAGTGAGGCCGCGGGTGGCTCCGCGGGCAGCGTCTCCTTCGAGGTCGCCGGGATGACGGCGAGTGTCGAGGAGGATCCAGAGGAGGCCATCGCGGGCAGCGGCGGCGCGACTGGTGCTGAGGCCGTCGCGGGCGGTGACGGTGGGATCGGCGCTGAAAATAGGGAGCCGACGGCGGTGGTGCCAAAGAACTGAGGCACTGACGGAGCCAGGGCGAGGTGGGAGGTTGAGGAGGGCGGCAAGCGATGCGGGGATAGACCCGGAGCTGGCGGCGCCCGAAGCGGAAGCGGTCATGGCGCCAGCGGTGGCAGCCCTAGGGTTTAGGGTTTTGGTGCGGCGGCGACGACGGGTGGGGTGGAGGTGGAGGACCTAGGTTAGACTCGATACCATGTAAAACGTAGGTTTTGGGGGAACTGGCTCAACCCTCAAAGGGGTGGCCTATCACACACACACACACACACACACACACACACACACACACACACACACACACACACACACACACACACACACACATATATATATATATATATATATAATGATGACATACAAGTCCAATACCAATAAGGTATGGTTTACACAGTAGGTCTACAATACGAAGTCTAACACGCCCTGCAGCCGCCGCCGCCGCCTCTGGTCACCCTCGGGCCGTCGCATTGTCTCCTCCACGCCCCCTTGGTGCTCATCAGGAGGAGCACGGCTCGCCGCCGGCCCTCGCGCACTTCCACTGCTCTCCCCATCAAGGTTTCCCCTCACCATCGATGTGATGGTCGTCGTACCAAACGGAGCTCCTCCTGATCCGCCGACTGGCGCTCTTCCCCACCGCGGCGACGCTCATGCCGCTGCTCTCCATCGAGCTCGCGTGTGTGGCACATCTGATGGCAAACACAGGCGTCGTCGTTGCCTGCCCTCCTTGACGCGACGAGCTCACCAGGCCCTCCTGCCTCGCCACCGGTGCAGACTCCTAGTGAGATCCCAACCATGGTAAGATCCCCTCCCTTCCTTCCCATCCCCCGCCCCTCCTCGTCCCTCTACTCAATTCTTTGCTTCCCAGGGAAAAGGGGTGCCACTTGGCTGGCGAAGTTGCCGGCAGCAGGAAGTATGTCGTCGACATCGTCGAGATCCGCTTGAAGGACGGGGCAGGAGGTGCAGATCAGGAAGAAAATTGTGCCTATCAAGATTTGTGTTTTCTATGATAACCGCAAATATGCAGACTATTGGCGTATCTTGAATGGATGTGCATAACTGCAAATTGACTTCTAAGTGAACATTACTGTGGTTAAAGATCAGTCCATATAGATAGCTGGAGTCGATAATTACTATGTAGGTTATTTTCTTTATCGGGTTGTTCGAATGCATTATTTGTTTCGTTCGGGAAGATTGCAATCTGTTGCTTTCTTGCATTAGGCAGAACATGATGCAACTAGGTACCACTAGCATCAATCCCTCCTTGAAATATTTAGAGTTCTATGCAGCCTATTGAAGTAACTGCTATGACGATAATAATTCCTTAATTGTGAATGTGGTAATTAATCTTTATGGAAAGGTAGTAGAAGAGTGATAATATATTGCCTACTGTTGTTCCTGAAACAAGATATTGCTAATCTTAAGCCGGGTGTTATTGTGTTTATATTTCTTCCTATTGATAAATAGCATGTCAGCCACTCTTCATTAACCCTTCTTTCTCACTTGAATAATAGCTTATAAGAGCCATTAATTTGCTAAACTTCCATCTTTTATTACATGCGCTTTCGTAATGAGCTTTTAAGAAGAAAGATAATAAAACAAAATACAAATCAAAATCAAAAGAATGAGCTTTTGTAAGGAAGAATGAATTAGTGACATTGTTATTACCTTTTAAGAAACAACAAACTAAAAAAATCAAACAATGACAAAATTTGCATATAATATATACAAAAATTGCAGTTTTTTAGAATATGCAAAAATAAGTATACGATTGTGGATTTTTCAAAAAAGGAATTTCCTAAGAAAGAATGAAGTAGTGGCATTGGTATTACCATTAAAATGAAAGAAAATAAAGTAATAATCAAATCAAAATCAAAATCAAAATAATGAACTTTTAAAAATAAAATAGAATTAGTGACATTAGCGATACCTTTTAAGAAAAAGAAAAAGAAATAAAAATTAAATAGTAAAGTTATACAAGAAACAATGAATTAGTATCATTGGTATTTTCATTTTATGAATAAATATAATGAAAAAATATAAAAATAGTTGTACACAACTTTACAATAGAATTGCACTTTTGTAGTATGCAAACAACAATCATGTAATAGTGTAATTTTCGCACATATTACATAGTATTCTGTGTATACATTTACTTACACTCACCCAACATCCCAAAAAAATGTAGATAAGAAAGAAGAAAAATAAATAACAAAAGAAGAACATATAAAAACAGAAGAAAAAAAATAACAAAGGGAAAGAGATACGGGCTGTGTGGTACACGTAATGGGCTTCAACCCAGTAGAATATCAACTGAGCCGAATATGTGGTCAGTCCAAACAAAAACATCCAAACAGGTCACAAAACAGTCTAGAAAAAAAACAGCAAGAATCTCGGAGCAAGAATCAATGGCAAGAAATTGACTGACCCAAATTCAAAATTCAAGCGACTTACATATAGCTAAAGTGTAAAACTAAACATAGTAGATCAACTTTGAACTGCTTTGCTCCCGGCTGTCTACCTGTTACGCTCCTTCAATCCAATCCTAGCATACAAACTGAATCGAATTTGATTTGATTAGGGGAGAAAGGAAATGAGAAGACGCCGAACTACCAGGAGAAGTCCAAAGTCATCCCTCCCAAAGGACAAGTGTAGTCGCAGTGGCTATCAAGACCATTTTTCTTTTATTTTTTCATTTTGTTTTTGAGAATGCATTTGCCTCTGTCTTTCTTGCATTCCTGTAGCTACATCCATAAATGTGTGGTGCACCTGGATATTTCAGCTCTTAGTTCATGTTTTATATAGGATTTCGAACCAGTAACCAAGGGAGGGGCAGGAAGAATAATATGGATGGAATGTACTTTCAGATCCACGAACAACCCCAGTAAACCAAGAAAGCCGACTAAATGTGTGACCTCTTCCTCAAATGTACGACCCAAATGGTCAGGAAGCGTTACAACAATCGTAGTTGGGATTCTAAGACCAAATATGGTTTATGTTGCGGTTTGTTCACATATTTGTTTCTTTCAGTTGGTTGCAAAGACGAAGAAACGCAAACACCCCCCCCCCCCCCCCCCCCCCCCCCCAGTTTCGCACCACTGTGTGAAGACAGATGGTACTAGCTCTTATGGCTTGCCGAAATAAAACATCAGGTAATTCACAAAAATAAATAAATCAGGCAGCATCTTTAACCAAATCAACAACAACAAAATTGAACGGGCATTGCTTTTCGGCGCTAGTTTCCCTTTCCACTAAGACTGGATGGTTTGAGAACAGGAGCACCTGTCAAACAAATTGCCTGGCTTTAGGTGTCCCCAAATGTTTTTTTTTTCTTTCGAAACGGGTGTCCCCAAATGTGATGCGTGGGTAGCCAAATAATAGGAACCGAGGAAGAGCCATTGCCACTAACCGAAAGGTCGTTGGCTAAATGGAATGGAGCAATTGTTCTATGTCGCCCTTTACACTCTCTCTCCATTATCACATATGAACACGTCTATTTGCTGGTGAGAAAGGACACACTGGGCAGTAGCCCGTCGGTGAGGGTGAGTAGAGTTTCTCTCTGCTTCGTCTTAAAAGGTGGCATGAGGGCATCTCAAGGCGGACCTCAGACTGGTCGTAACCGTCCGGACCGCACGGTCCGGACATGTTGTGTCATCTAGCGTGGGCCTCTATCGATCCGCTCGGCGGTCCGGACGCACTTTCTCCCGTAAAGTGAAGACTGTGTGAGGGGGGGGGGGGGGGGGGGGGGAGGTTTCGGGAGTCCGGACATCAGCCACGTAGGACACTGACACCCAAGGCCCACTAAATCCTCCTCCCGATCTCATTTCCTTTCACTCCGCCCATTCTCCTCTTTACTTTGCATCTGCACCTCCACCTCCGACGCTACCGTTGTACATCTCCAGCCACCGCAGAGGCATTGCTGGACGTCCGCAACCAGCACCGACGCGCCCGCTCGCCTTTTACGACGGCGCTGTCCACCCTGAAGCCGTTTGTACCTAGGTACACTTTGCCCTCCTGTCGATGAACTTCATGATGGACACCACGTCTGGCAGGTGTTCGGTCAAATGCCATTTAGCTTAACTTCGGACGCCATGTCGTTTTCTCAGAGTACGTACGAAGGATGGCGGGATACTCGACCATGGAGGATGAGCTGTTGTGCAATATGTGGTTGGCCGTATCCGTGGATTTCGTAGGTAGGAGCAGAAGGGGGCCTTCTGGCAGCAAGTGCATGAATCGTTTCACGTACGAAAGCACATTGTGCCCTACGACACGCACATCATTCAAGAACTCAATGTGAGGTCATTATCATATCGATGGTACGCCATCGAAACCATCCTCACCAAGTTCTGTCATGTGGTTGGTCAGCTGGAGGCAAAGTGACCATTGCACGCGGCAGAGGAGGGGATCGTAAGTTTAGCTTCTTACTCAACTTGTTTAAATCATTCATTCACTCAATGCTGGCCTACACCTTTTTAGCTCGCATGCGCTGTCGTGATGTACCACATGACAGAGGGACGGGCATTTACATATACACAATATTGGATAAAGCTGAAGGGGCAGTATGTGTGAGACGACATGATCCGTTGATGAAAAATTTGTTGGACATCCGGTTAATCTCGTCGAATTTGAGACATTGTTGTGCTAGACTTATTTGTATGCTATGTTTGGTTGATTTGTGCTATTTTCTATCCGAACTTTGATGAATATCGGCCGGTTTGCATGAATTTTGTCCAGTTAGTTTGTGGTTGAAATGTATGCGGACAACGTTGGACGGCAACCTCCGGCATCCGTGTCCGTGGATTGGTCCACCTATTCCACGGACGGATGCCGGAACAAATTTGCGTGTCAGCGATGTAGATGCCCTAATACTGTAAAAGGAAGGGGGTGTGAACAAGTGAGTTAATTGATGGGTCATGGAAAAGGGTCGAAGGTCTATTTCCAGGTCTGACCAAATGCTCTGAAGATAAATACTGAACTAGACATACAGGTGTACCATTCAAACCCTGAATACCCTTTTTTTTTGCGTGAAAAACCCTGAATACCTTTTAACTCTACACTCAACTCTTTACCAAATGTTTTAGGTTTGCTTGGCTTTGTAAAAGAAATAAAAAACTAGTTAGCGCTCGATCTTTTCGCTGTTCTTTAACCAGTTAACAAATGTGTCATGCAGCACAGCTTAACAAACCTTATCATGAGCTTGCAGTCCACCCACCTGCTTTTTCTCTGGGCTGTGACACTTGTAGTTTAAGAGGTAGTGCGCGTGGCCTTGTTGTGCTAATAATTGAGTTGCTTTCAGTGCGTGCGTCGACTAAACTTGCCAATCCTCTGCACTTTCAGATCTCCTTTTTTTCGTAGTGCGTGGACCATTAATTTCTGCTCCATCATCATCATGTCTTCCATGAACGCAATGTGATGTGCCGCTGAGGAAAAGGCACATCGTTGCACACTTGTACTGCACTGCACCAGCCGTGGCCATTTGGCCCGTGTCTGAACTCTGAACTCTCTTGATCGAAATTCGAAAGCCTATAAATACCGCTGATCTCACCCCCAAACACCCACACCATCCAAGTCCATCTTTGCACAAGACACTAGCTCACTAGTCACTACCAGTCGATCTACATTTCTTCGTCAGAGTTTCAGAGACGCCATGAAGTACATGGGGCAGCTGGTGGTGGCGCTCCTGGCCTTCTCGGCGGTGGTGCTGATGGTGGCGCCGGCTGGCGTGGACGCAGCGACGTGTGACGCGCTGCAGCTGAGCCCGTGCGCGGGCGCGATCGTCGGGAACGCGGCGCCCACGGCGGTGTGCTGCAGCAGGATGAAGGCGCAGAGGCCGTGCATGTGCCAGTACGCGCGCGACCCCAACCTGAAGCAGTATGTCAACTCCCCCAACGGCAAGAAGGTCCTGGCCGCCTGCAAGGTGCCCGTGCCATCATGCTAAACTGACGCATATATGATCGGAGACGAGAGAGCCCAGCCAGCAACTCTCAGCACGCTGCATGTGTTGATGTCCAAGTGTTTCGGTTGCCGTGTTTAGCTACCCCGATGTATCTGTATCTGAAATTCTGAATAAATGCAGTAATAATAATGTGTGTTGTTTGATGTTCGGATGGTGTTTGTGTGAGTTCCACTAAGGTAAGGAGGGATGGGCGTTGATGGGAGAAAGAACTGTTCGTTCAAACGGCCGGTCATCATATATGGCATATGTTTTTCTCGAACGGGCATGTGACATATAAACTCGTGTTTTTTAGATAAAAGGATAAGCCCGTCCTCTGCATCATTACTATGCATATAACTATATTTATTAAAACATAAGTATCATCCTTCAGTACACTACAAAAGTAGATAAAGCCACAAACGACAAAAAATTAGAAAATATATCTACACACATATTCTATTATTGGACCACCATCAAAACTGGTTGAATGTATCACGTGCTACCATCTTTCATTGATTGCACCCGTAAAAAAAAACACCCAAGTGCAATAAGCTCCAGCGCTTTCGCATGCTGAATTAAGGACTACGTACAGATCCCTCGTGAAGATATGAAAGCAACCTGTAATTCTTTTTGTTTTTATTACTCTCTACAATTATTACAACAGTTCTATAACGTCAACAGTAAAGCACAAACTATCACTGAGATATCGACTTAACTTTAGGATTAACCCAACCAAACTAGCTTGCAAATAAGTTTGTTATACTAGTCGCTGGAGGCATGTTGAATGCTACATGAATCGCACACCAAAGAAGGGTGGCAGACATGTAAGAGATAAAAGACAGTGATTCGTTTCATCTTGGTCACATAAACAACACTATTTACTACTATATCACCTCCGTTTTTGCCAAATTGTCCTTCATTAGGATAACCCTCCATATGCATGAACCACACTAAAATGTTGTCTTAAATGACACTTTGTTTTTTCAAGTACGTTTCGAACAAATTACAAATCTCCTATTTATGAGGTCCGTATACATCGATTTAACAGAGAAAAATCCTAGAAAAGGTCAGCTGCCAATGGAAAGAATCTTGTTCGCTAGTTAAACTAAGCATCATCGACCTACGCACTAAATCGAGCCAAGCAGTCCATTTGTCCTTTACGGGAACTCGTGTGAACTGGATTATCAAGGGAGTTCATTTCTTCTCTTTCTTCCTTCAGCATTTTCTACGTAGAATGCTATGATATTTCATTGATTCTATGATTGTGGATTCGTTTCTATTCAGATCATGTATCAATTTTTCCCTGTAAATTCTGTTCATTTCCTTATTTGCTTTTTTATTTGAAGCAAATGTCTCCATCAAATCTTTGTGATTCTCATTCTTCTACATGGATCCCAACAAGACCCTTTGTGACACTAAGAAGGCTAAGGTAATTTTGTTTACATCATTTGTGCTCGGTTTGTACCGTATAGGGCATGTCTGCTTCATAGGAATATGAAGTTTTACTATGATGACAATTCATCTGTTTGATTCAAATGAATGGACCATAGAAAAATTACATGAATGATTCCTTTGGATTGAGTTTCATAATAAAATATAAGAAATTTAACAATCGACCACAACCTCTGCTTTACATTTTTCATTCACAAAGAACGAGATAAAGGCCACAAGTAACGTAATGTCAACTCCATCTTATCTTTGCATATAGTTTAACCTCAATTTGACCATGTATTTTAGGATTCCCACATTTTTCCTATTCCTGTGAATCAAACAACCACTTCTTAACATTCTTGTGTTTTCACAATCATCTGTTTTGCACATGTCAATCAGGAAAGAAAGCCAGGAGGATGGACTAATGATGGACCATCTAGAAGCAAGCGCCGTCAGAATTTAGACAATGAGGTAAATTTACCTTCTGGTCTCTCCTTTCTCTTATGTTTGCTCTGGCGCCTGGCCTTTGAGCTATGGCCCTACTATGCTATGCTCCAGCCACCGAGCCAACGATCTAGTGCTTGTGTTTGCTGTGGGACATATCTGATAATTTCTCATGTGGATATGATAGTTGGTAATTGGTTATTTGGTTACTAGTATTTCGTGCTGAATGTGTTGAGTTTTATTTGATGCTCTTAGTACTCCGTACTAGGTTCTGTTGGTATTTACACATACAAATTTAGAGCTGGGCATTTGTCATTTGCAGATCTTGTAATGGTATGTACTGATGTGGGGATTAGTCTAATTTTGATTCTATACTTGAGCTTAAGTGCAATCATATTACCAGGACACTTCTCTCTCATTGTCATATTTGATTTTGAAACCAAGGAAATTTTAATAGGTTGGACTCGATGAATTGTTTTGGTTGAAATCGCCAGCAAGCACACCTTAAGATTTTTTTGTTTGTTTTGGATCCCATGCTACAAAGGAAACAATATTTAAGAAAAATTTCTAAAATTTTGAATTATGCACAATTCCTTGACCTAAAATCACTCAAAATGTGACGGTTTAATTGTGGAAATGATGACCCATGCTTACACTTACCCATACTGCCTCAAGCCCTGGACACTCCATGAACCAGGAGGCTCGATCGATCTCTTCCTTAATCATCACAGTCCAAAAACAATATGACCAGTGCACCGACGCGCCCCTCTACGTGTAACTCAGCAGCGCACACAGCCGAGACTTTCCTTGATCGTTTCGGCACGCTCATGAATCATGATGGGTTCCACTGACCCACTGAGACATCAGTCTGGCCATGTTCACATAGTAAAAAGCGCAACACGTCACATCAGTCTGGCCATGTCCGTACCGTCCGATGCGCCACGCGCCGTCTCGATCGGCTGCTAGTGGAGCTCTGTGTCTGCGCGCACCCATGCTTGATGCTTCCGCGTTGCACACCTACTACTACTACGTGCCGCAGACGGCCTATAAGACGCACCGTCGACCAGCCCATTCTCCACAACCCAGGCACCAGCCAGCTCCTCACCTACGCACAGTCTCACAGACACTGCGCGAGAGCAGCTTCACTACTTCCCTCCCATCCGAGCCCAAGAAGCAACAATGGTGGCGTCGAAGGCCACCATCGTCTGCTTCATGGTCGTGACCCTCGCAGCGGCGCTGCTGGCGGCGCCGGGCGTGGTGGAGGCGGTGACGTGCAGCCCGACGCAGCTGACCCCGTGCGCGCCGGCCATCATCGGGAACGCGGCGCCGAGCGCGGCGTGCTGCGGGAAGCTGAAGGCGCACCCGGCGAGCTGCCTGTGCAAGTACAAGAAGGACCCCAACCTGCAGCGCTACGTCAACTCCCCCAACGGCAAGAAGGTCTTCGCCGCATGCAAGGTCCGCCTGCCAAGGTGCTGAACTAGCTATTGGTGCCACGAGCTCCATCCATCTCTGTCTCCCGCATGACAATGTGGCATGGCCGTTGGTGTAGGTTACGTATACGTGAGGTAATAAAACGAGGGGTGTGTTAGATACTTTATTATTAAATTAAAAAGTAATAAATGCGGACTTATGTCTATGTGTCATGTACTCATGTCCTGTGTATTGAATCATATATATGTCAGAGGAGTAACATAAATATTTTGTTCTACTCCCGAAAAGAAAGGATTACTTTTTTGAAACGGGGAAGAAAATACCAGTAATAAACTAGATAAAACAGCCCGTGTCATTGCGGAAATTCATAGCAATAAATTTTTTTATAATAAAATCAGAAATATGAGAGTAATACCTCATATCAAAGGTAGCAGGCTTGTGGCTTCAAGTGTCTAGCCTTCTTGGTGCGTTACAATGACTTGGGCCAAAAAAAACAAAAAAAAATGATGTGGAGAGGTTGCATGTGCTTGTTGATGCAGAGGATTTGCATGTATTGAAAAATGAAAATGAAAGTGAAGTGCTTGTATGTGCTTAATAATGCGGGTGACTTCACAAATCCTTAAGAATAGAGGACGCCATGCTTGCTTCATGTCTGTACTTAGCACAAGGGTGAGCCGTAAAAAACAACAATGAAATTGTTTGGAAGAAATGTTGGATTGAAACAATGGTCGATACCAAGTGCTAGGAACCTCCTCTAGTCTCTCGATTGAATCGTTGATACAAATTACATGGGAAATGTGCAACGTCTCGAGGTAGACTCGTGCGGCTTCCTGATAATCCAATTGGATGCCCAAATTGAACATATTACACGTATATATGTAGGCCATGGAATAAGTGTTGTGTTTTACTAGACTCAATCTTATCCGACGAAGCGCTTGTCGATCAGGTCAGGCTACCCTCTTCGCCAGTGGCGGATCCAGCCCAAAATGCTAGGGTGTGGCAAAGGCGAGTTGGGCCAGGATTTCTCTAATTATTTCCCTTTTTCCAATGGGCTGGGCCAAGATTTTACGATGGTGCCCGCTCCACCCTACACCCTGCTGGATCCGTCCTTGCTCTTCGCCCGTTCGGTACGGTTGAAGCCATTGGTAGTATATCTTCAGTGTGGACAGAGTCAGGGAAACAATTATCGGGCATGTTACAAAAAGCCATAAAGACATTACCAAAGTATTAAAATTAGAAAAGGATAAACAAGAAAGGGAAAGGAGGACGACATATGCACTTGAAGAAGCTCTTTAAGCTTGAGACATGAAAACCAGCATTAAGAAGATAACCAGAAGCAGTACCCTGAGGAGTGGAACTACCGTCATCAAAGGCCCTCACCAATTGAGACCTTGCAAAACATAACAACATCAACATTTGGCTTAGCGACCATATCCACTAGCTGGCCATTGGGAGATGATGCAAATTGTCGAGGGGGCTTGCGCCTCTAAAATAACATCACAAACACAACGCTAGCTTTATCACCATGCCATCACTTTGTGGTGATCTGCAAACACCATCAAAGGGCAGTGCAAAACCGATATTCCAGCAAACAACACGAACTACACTTCACAAAAATGAGGGTGTCCATATACACTGTTGATCACAAGCTCCACCATGGGTACAAAGCTACACTTCACAAAAATGAGGGTGTCCATATACACTGTTGAAAGGCACATATCATATTACCAGGAACATGAAGCTCACTGCACTACCATTGACCATCACCATTGGACGAAGTAGAGCATGGGTGGCAGTACATGAGCAACTTGAGTGGGAGAGATGGTCTTCGTAAGCTCAAGTGGGTGGAAGAGATGGTAGCATTGGGATGCCATGCGGTGTCGCCGCTGAACAGCTCATCAACACTGTCCTCGAAGAATGTGATGGACCACGTAAATGCCAAAGATGGTGGCCCATGTGGCATATTCAGGAAGTTGTAACAACGCTTGAGGGCACCATAGTCACAGAGCTTTCTCTTGGGACCAGGGATGGATCTAGGGGGGCAAACTAATCACCTCCTAGGCTTAACCGAACCCTCTATATACATTAGATCATATCACAAGGCAAGGGGACAAATTATACTATTTTCTGTTTTATCACTGGAACTGAAGTGCACACACATAGTGGCCTTGGGCAATTTGTGGTACTTGCATGATTACATTTCATAACAATCTGCAAGTGTGTGTGTGTATATTGTATCCTTCAATATATATTCTTGGTCCGGTATCCGTTAATATTTTGGTACATATCTTCAAGTGCAGGGTCTAAACGATATCTTGCTAGAGGTTTCTAGGGTATGACTATGTATACAGAAATAAAGAATAGAAGGCTGCATAAGGTATTTATGAGAAGCTTGTCATTGAATCATTGGCATTGTTAGTTTGCTCAATTTTCATGGTCAGACGTGTCCTACATATTCTCTGGGTTTTGTTTTGACGTGACTAAGTAGTACATACTCCGTAGGTAATGAGATCAAAATAGCATCACCTCTAACAAACACAAATAAACATTTGCACATTTCGTTTCTTTGTTTGGTCCATAGTTTACATAAAACTGGAATTCAATCTTTAAAGTAGAGATGACATGCACCTGTAACCTGCTCCAAACTAGCCCAACCAACTACGATTTATGCATTCTTTTGTTGACTTGAAAATTTTGCTATAGAAGATTAGATACATGTTATAAATATATACTAGTAAGACCATGCACAAAATATAAAATTTTAGTATAAATATTATTTACTTTAACTCCTTCGACATTTATTGGAAATTTAATTCAGTATGGCCTATGCCAATATTTCACAATCACATATCACTAGTAGAAAAAGGGCCATTTGTCCCGGTTCATAAGGCCCATCTGTCCCGGTTGGGGAACTGGGACTAAAGGGTCGTTAGTAATGCCCTAGGCCTTTAGTCCCGGTTCTTATACCAACCGGGACAGATGGGCCTCCACGTGGCCGCTCCGGCGAGCCCAGGCAGGAGGGCCTTTGGTCCCGGTTGGTAGCACCAATCGGGACCAATAAGCTTCCACGCGTCAGCATTTCATGGGCTGGTTTTTTTGAAAGGAGGTGGTTTAGGTGTTTTGGGGGTTAATTTAGGTTGTTATAGGTAGCTAATAGAGAGATGTGTCCTCTCTTATCTCCGTGCTACTGCTACTGCTATGCCTAAACATGACTTAGATTGAAGTGAGGCAACATGTGGTGCATGTCGAAAGTAATACTAATCCTAACTTGATCAAGTTTGGATTAGTACTACTTTCAACATGCACCACATGCATGTTGCCTTCACTTCAATCCAATCCATGTTCATTTCACCCACAGATATATAATAACTCTTCATGCTCGCATCATGCATCATCATAATAACAAGTCCTACTAATCATCATCATACAACTTCTACTCGTTATTAATAACAAGTCATACGATCATCATCCTGACAGTCATCGAACCAACCGTACTTAATTGTTCTTAGCACATGATCATCAGTATTATGCAGGACCTAAATACCCTATTTAAGGTAAAATAGCATAAAACAATATAGACCCTGACTCTCCATTATGGAGAATGGAGATCATCCTGTCTCCAATTCTTGCGCGGCGCTTCCTTTTGCTTCCAAGAACCTCCTTACGACTGTCCATACATTTTTTTCATTCTCTGATTAGCATGTCTCCACTTCTCTTAGAAATCCGGTATGGACAGTTGAGATTCGTAGGATGACCTGGATATATGTTCAAGACACGAAGGCTGCCATTCTGATACATCAAATGAGGCACACAATTCTCTGGGATTCTCCGTTGAAAAACATAGTAATAACTTTATAGTTAGCAATGATGTACTAGTTTTAAAAGTATGCAAAAGATGCACGGATGTCGTAATAGTAAAAAATCTTACCAGGGTATCTCCATGGTAATTACCGTAGTTCAACACGTGCACTAGTGGCACGTATTGACCATAATGTTGAGGAGTTTGATTGTAGATATTGTAATTCTCAAGATCAGTACAAAATCCGACCAGATGATTTTTCTCCTGATAAGTTAACTCGGAGCCATCGGTGTAGTGGGTTTTGTCTACCATGTTCCGCACATTGTTTGAACAATCAAAATAAGCTGTCAATGGAAATAAGCTGTTAACTATTTTGAAATAAACAATATAAATTAGTTAATAATTAACTATGTTTGAGAAACTCACATAGCGGTAGAACTGGAGGCATATCAACAAGGACCCAAATGTCCATATTGTCTTGGTCGATGTAAGGATCACCAAGATCCATGGTGACAAGCATACCCTCATCAAAACCATACATCTTGCAAAATGCTTCCCAATTTTTGCAACCAAAATGGGTTACGCTCTCAGCATTATACAGATTTACTTCAAAATCCACATCATGATGGGTCCTTAGGTGAATTTTCTTCGTTTCAAAATTTTCATGGTCTTGAAAATCCATCCTCTCCAAGACATAGTGTCTTGCATGGCATGGGATAAGCTATACTCGAATTGTAAAAGACGAAAATTACACGTTGAAATAGTTGAAGTCGTGCTTAATTACGAAAAAAACACTTGTCGCCGTTGCGTACCGTTTCAACACCGAAGGTCTTCTCGAGCTTAATGCTGAAGCGCCGATCATCGTCCAGGTGAGGCCTGTCGCACAAACCTCGATCGTCGTGGCACCAGCCGCACTCCCTCGGGAGACTTTCGTCGTCCGATGACGACATTTCCTACGTTCATAATTCAAAGATTAAACTTGTATAATGAAATATATGTACTACAAAAACTAAATTAGATCATTATTATTCATCACGGGTTGACTATCGGTTTGTCGAGTCTTTTCTTGAAAACTCTCAGCTCACGTGGTGTATACATTCGACCGTTGGTGATGGTCGCTCCTCCATTTGTCCCCGAGTGCATTACACCAAAATGTCTAGCACACGGGAACGAAGGAGAAGCGACCCCCACGACAACAGTCGGGATTCTTCGTCCTCTCATATATATATGGTGGAACTCTCCCTCACTGATTCCTCTCTGACATTTGTGACCGTCGGTGATGGTAGCTCCTCCTTTCGTTCCCGAGTGCATTACACCAAATTGTCACGCACACGGGAACGAAGGAGAAGCTACCCCACGACAACAGTCGGAATTCTTCGTCCTCTCATATATGGTGGAGACTCGACAGACTTAAAGTCAACCCGAAATATCGTTTAATTATCTTTCTAAAAAAGGATTTGGCTGGTCTCACCTCGAGGTCGGAGGGGGTCGGTGACAGGGACGACGGCGGGGATGATGGAAGGGGGCTCCTAGATTTCTGCAACAACAAAAACCCTATAAGCTATCAACTAATCATATGCATATGCCTTGCATAGTGCTCTCCCATTTTAGCATTCAAAGTAGGAGTAGTTTTCCAATTTGAGCATTCAATAAGCAAAACCAAATCGTAAAATAAAGTAGTATTCAAATTAGCATGCATTCAATTATAAGCAAAACTACATCATCTCTTCCGTCCGTACATCATCGAATATTATCACTAATACACCTCGAATACTATCAGACATATATATAGCATCGCTAGTACAGCTAGAACCGTAGCGCCCGACGGGTATCGGCACGGGCGGTGGACACCCAAAGGGAAGGAACCATCACAGGATCATAGCTCCAGTGAGATCCCTGAAGAACCTGCCAGGTATTGTCGAACCTGCCCTCCAACGCAACCATGTAGCGACGAACGTGCTGGTCCTCCTCGCTGACACGGTGACGTACCACCTCCGCGGTGTCCGGAAGCCTAGGCAACGTCACTGGCCCATGCGACCGCCACCAAACAAGGATCGGATCAACGACGGACTGGCTCCTCACCAACCTACGCCCCTCGGAAAGTAGCACCTCCCAATACCAGCCCGGCGGAGCCCAGTCCCGGACATGGCCCCTCTGATCAAGCCGGCCTCCTCTGCCGAGTCGACGACGAGGATGCGGGATAGGCATCGTCGACGTCGATGCGGGAATAATTGCTTGAACTAAAAAATAAACTAGTTCTATTCATTTTCTTGCTAAAAATAAACTACTTCTATATACAGTAAAATAAAGTAGTTTTATTAAATCAACTAGTTCAACTACTAAGCATTACTATAAATAAAATAAAGTAGTACTTACTAAAAATGAACTACTTCTATAGTAAAATAAAGTAGTTTTATTAAATCAACTAGTTCAACTACTAAGCACTTACTATAAATAAAATAAAGTAGTACTTACTAAAAATAAACTTGTTTAACTAGTTCTATTATTTATCGACCCCCCCTCATGTCGAAGTTATCGGGGAGGGGGTATATCAACAACGACATACCCGATAAAAAATAAGAAGAGGAAGAAGAAGAAAAAAAAGGAGAAGAAGAAAAAAAAAAGGAGAAGAAGAAGGAATAGAGGAGAAGAAGAAAAAAATAGATTAATCTATTTTTTCTTCTCCTCTAATCCTTCTCCTTCTCCTCTTTTTTTCTTCTTCTTCGTCCTCTTCTTATTTTTCTTCTTCTTCCTTCTTCCTCTTTTCTTCCTCTTTTCTTCTTTCCTTAATTTCTTTCCTCGACGACCCTAACCCTAAACAGTACAACTAACTACAACGACTTCGCTTGCATACATATGAACAAATATGATCGATCATCTATGAACAATATAAAAACATCATATGATATATGAACAAAAAAATCACATCTATGAACAAAAAAAATCATCTAATCATATATTTTTTACGACGGCCAGGGCGGCGGCGGCGGGCGGCAGGGCAGGGGCGCGGGGGCCGGGGCTCACTAGGGGCGGCGTCGGGGAAGGGGCGGCGCGGACCGGGCGGTGACGACGCGGGGCGGCGCGGCGATGGCGTCGGGGCAGGGGCGGCGCGCGGCGACGACGTTGGGGCAGGGTGCGGCGACGGCGTCGGGGCAGGGGCGCGCGCGGCGATGGCGTCGGGGCATGGGAGCACGCGGCGATGGCGTCGGGGCAGTGGGAAGAAGAACTGAACCGAAAATTTCACAAGTGTGGCTTATATAGACAGACCTTTGGTCCCGGTTCGTGGCAGCAACCGGGACCAAAGCACCCCTTTAGTCCCGGTTGGAGCCACCAACCGGGACCAAAGGTCGCTTTTCAGCAGCCCAAAGGGCGGGAAGCAGAGGCCTTTGGTCCCGGTTGGTGGCACAAACCGGGACTAAAGGGTGCGCATTGGTACTGGTTGTTGGCATGAACCGGTACCAATGTATGCTTTTAGTACCGGTTGGTGGCACCAACCGGGACTAAAGGCCTTGTGCTGCCCGCATCGCGGCACGAAAGTTTAGTCCCACCTCGCTAGCTGAGGGAGCTCGAGAGTGTTTTATAAACCCCACTCCCGCTGCCCTCTCGAGCTCCTCTCAAATGCAAGCTTCCGGACCTAAACACGCTGTATCTGATTGTGGGCCTATTGGGCCTTCTACGGGCCTAAATCCTGGCCCATGGGTGGGTTTCTAGTCGTATTCAGGCCGTGGTGGCCCAGTAGGTGGCGTTTTCTTATTTTTTCCGCAGTTTATTTCTTTTCTTTTTTGCTTTATTTATTTTATTTTGTTTCTACTTACAAAAAAATAATTATTTATTTTATTTTATTTTGTTTCTAATTACTTATTTATTTTATTTTATGATAATTCTTTTTGCTATTAAAGTTTCTAACAAAAAAGTTCTTTATGAAAATTCTTTTTGCTTTTAATGATTTTGAACAGAAAAAACTTTGATAGTTTTAGTTGCATCAATTTTATATAATTTTAATTTCAGTAATACTAGAGGTTGCTTATAATGTTTTGAACAGAAAATACGTTGATAATTTTAGTTTCATAAATTTTATTTATGTTATTAAAGTTTACTTTATTTTGTTTCTACTTATATATTATATTAAAGTTTATTTTATTCTGTTTCTAATTACTTATTTTTTATGATATTTGTTATTTTCCATGCATTTACTGATTATTTTGAGCTATAAGACCCTGAAATTGAAAAGCAGTGCAAATGAACTCTGAAAAGGTTGAAAGTTGGCATGGTATCATCATTTCACCCACATAGCATGTGCAAGAAAGTAGAGAGGGTTACGGCAAAAACTGGATGCACTTCGTGTACAAAACGGACAATCTCTTTCGAAGTATCAGGGTTTCATATGGAAACTCGTCTGTTACAAAGGGTTTCATTTTTAGAACTAATTTGAACTCCATAGTTTTTCTGTGTTCAAAATGCACCATTCAAAGCCACGTCATCAATTTGCAACCATTTCTGACTTCATTTGTTATTTTCCATGCATTTACTGATTATTTTGAGCTATAAGACCATGAAATTGAAAAGCACAACAAATGAACTCTGAAAAGATTGAAAGTTGGCATGGTATCATCATTTCACCCACATAGCATGTGGAAGAAAGTAGAGAGGGTTACGGCAAAAACTGGATGCACTTCGTGTACAAAATGGACAATCTGTTTCGAAGTATCAGGATTTCATACAGAAACTCGTCTGTTACAACAGGCATTTCAAATGAACTACGAAAAGGTTGAAAGTTGGCATGGTATCATCATAATAGTTGTGGAGAGAAAGTCTTCACTTTTTTTCGCTTGTGTGCTTTGCTTATTGCGCCGTAACCATGGATAATCTTCATCGTTTATCAGGATGCTTGGGTCAACCTTGACTTTGAAGGGAGGAATTTCATGAAACTTTTCATAATCTTCAGACATGTCTGTCTTGCCTCCACTCCCACGATGTCCCTTTTTCCTGAAAGAACTATGTGGCGCTTTGGCTCATCGTATGATGTATTCGCTTCCTTATCTTTTCTTTTTCTCAGTTTGGTAGACATGTCCTTCACATAGATAACCTATGCCACATCATTGTCTAGGACGAACGGTTCGTCAGTGTACCCAAGATTGTTCAGATCCACTGTTGTCATTCCGTACTGTGGGTCTACCTATACCCCGCCTCCTGATAGATGGACCCATTTGTACTTAAACAAAGGGACCTTAAAATCATGTCCGTAGTCAAGTTCCCATATGTCCATTATGTAACCATAATATGTGTTCTTTCCCCTCTCGGTTGCTGCATCAAAGCGGACACCGCTGTTTTGGTTGATGCTCTTCTGATCTTGGGCGATCGTGTAAAATGTATTCCCATTTATCTCGTATCCTTTGTAAGTCAATACAGTCGAAGATGGTCCCCTGGACAACCAGTATAGCTCATCACAAACAGTGGTGTCACCTCTGAAACGTGTTTCCAACCAACTACTGAAAGTCCCGATGTGTTCACATGTAATCCAGTTGTCACACTGCTCCGGGTGTTTGGAGCGCAGACTGTTCTTGTGTTCATCGACATACGGGGTCACCAAGGTAGAGTTCTGTGGAACGGTGTAGTGTGCTTGAGACCAAGAATGCCCGTCCCTGCATATTATTGAGTCCGCTCCTAGTGTGCCTTTTCCAGTCAGTCTCCCATCATACCGCGATTTAGGGAGACCTATCTTCTTAAGGCCAGGAATGAAGTCAACACAAAACCCAATGACATCCTCTGTTTGATGGCCCATGGAGATGCTTCCTTCTGGCCTAGCACGGTTATGGACATATTTCTTTAGGACTCCCATGAACCTCTCAAAGGGGAACATATTGTGTAGAAATATGGGGCCCAGAATGACAATCTCGTCGACTAGATGAACTAGGACGTGCGTCATGATATTGAAGAAGGATGGTGGGAACACCAGCTCGAAACTGACAAGACATTGCGCCACATCACTCCTTAGCCTTGGTATGATTTCCGGATCGATCACCTTCTGAGAGATTGCATTGAGGAATGCACATAGCTTCACAATGGCTAATCGGACGTTTTCCGGTAGAAGCCCCCTCAATGCAACCGGAAGCAGTTGCGTCATAATCACGTGGCAGTCATGAGACTTTAGGTTCTGGAACTTTTTCTCTGGAATATTTATTATTCCCTTTATATTCGACGAGAAGCCAATTGGGACCTTCATACTGAGCAGGCATTCAAAAAAGATTTCCTTCTCTTCTTTGGTAAGAGCGTAGCTGGCAGGACCTTCGTACTGCTTTGGAGGCATGCCGTCTTTTTCGTGCAAACGTTGCAGGTACTCCCGTGCCTCAAGTGTATCTTTTGTCTTCCCATACACGCCCAAGAAGCCTAACAGGTTCACACAAAGGTTCTTCGTCACGTGCATCACGTCGATTGAAGAGCGTACCTCTAGCTCTTTCCACTAGGGTAGGTCCCAAAATATAGATTTCTTCTTCCACATGGATGCGCGTCCCTCAGCATCATTCGGAACATCTAGTCCGCCGGGACCCTTTCCAAATATTACGTGTAAATTAGAGACCATAGCAAGTACGTGATCACCGGTACGCATGGCGGGCTTCTTCCGGTGATCTGCCTCACCTTTGAAATGCTTGCCTTTCTTTCGACATTGATGGTTGGTCGGGAGAAATCGACGATGGCCCAGGTACACATTCTTCCTGCATTTGTCCAGGTATATACTTTTGGTGTCAGCTAAACAGTGCGTGCATGTGTGGTATCCCTTGTTTGTCTGTCCTGAAAGGTTACTGAGAGCGGGCCAATCATTGATGGTCACGAACAGCAACACCTTTAGGTCAAATTCTTCCCCCATGTGCTCATCCCACGCACGTACACCTGTTCCATTCCACAGCTATAAGAGTTCTTCAACTAATGGCCTTAGGTACACATCAATGTCGTTGCCGGGTTGCTTAGGGCCTTGGATGAGAATTGGCATCATAATGAACTTCCGCTTCATGCACATCCAAGGAGGAAGGTTATACATACATAGTGTCACGGGCCAGGTGCTGTGATTGCTGTTCAGCTCCCCGAAAGGAGTAATGCCATCCGCGCTTAAAGCAAACCATACGTTCCTTGGGTCACTTGCAAACTCAGCCCAGAACTTTCTCTCGATTTTTCTCCACTGCGACCCGTCAGCGGGTGCTCTCAACTTCCCGTCTTTCTTACGGTCCTCACTGTGCCATCGCATCAACTTGGCATGCTCTTTGTTTCTGAACAGTCGTTTCAACCATGGTAGTATAGGAGCATACCACATCACCTTCGCAGGAACCCTCTCCCTACGGGCCTCGCCCTCAACATCACCAGGGTCATCTCGTCTGATCTTATACCGCAATGCACCGCATACCGGGCATGCATTCAAATCCTTGTACGCACCGCGGTAGAGGATGCAGTCATTAGGGCATGCATGTATCTTCTCCACCTCCAATCCCAGAGGGCATACGACCTTCTTTGATGCGTACATACTGTCGGGCAATTCGTTATCCTTTGGAAGCTTCTTCTTCAATATTTTCAGTAGCTTCTCAAATCCTTTGTCAGGCACAGCATTCTCTGCCTTCCACTGCAGCAATTCCAGTACGGTACCAAGCTTTGTGTTGCCATCTTCGCAATTGGGGTACAACCCTTTTTTGTGATCCTCTAACATGCGATCAAACTTCAACTTCTCCTTTTCACTTTCGCACTTTTCCCTTGCATCAACAATGACCCGGCGGAGATCATCATCGGGCACATCGTCTGGTTCCTCTGGATCTTCAGCTTCCTCTTGATCTTCAGCTTCCCCCGTTGCAGCATCACCGTATTCAGGGGGCCCATAGTTGTCATCGTCCTCTTCTTCTTTGCTGTCTTTCATCATAACCCCTATTTCTCCGTGCTTCGTCCAAACATTATAGTGTGGCATGAAACCCTTATAAAGCAGGTGGGTGTGAAGGATTTTCTTGTCAGAGTAAGACCTCGTATTCCCACAATTAGGGCATGGACAACACATAAAACCATTCTGCTTGTTTGCCTCAGCCACTTCGAGAAAATTATGCACGCCCTCAATGTACTCAGAGGTGTGTCTGTCACCGTACATCCATTGCCGGTTCATCTGCGTGCATTATATATAATTATGTGTGTCAAAAGTATCTATCTAAAGTAAGATTTTTTTCTTTCAGAAAGAAGATAAGAACAAGAGGCTCACCATGGTGGTACCGGCGACGAGATCGGCACGGGCGATCGACGGCGGTGAAGACGAGGACGGGGCATGACGGACCGCTAAACCTAGACAAATCTCGGAAAAAATGGAGCTCGGAGGTCGAGCTTCGAGAGGAGAAAGCTTAACTAGTGTGGCTCGGGCATTTCATCGAACACCTCACATGCATAAGAGGTGAGCTAGAGCACCCAAATGCCCTTCCTCGCCGGCTAGCAAAAAACAGAGCACTGTGGAGTGCTCTGCTCGCCGGCGATGGGGTATATATAGGCAACTCATTTGTCCCGGTTCGTGGCTGGAACCGGGACTAAAGGCCATCCTTCTGTCTCGGTTCCGGCCACGAACCGGGACCAATGGTTGTGGGCCAGGAGCGAGGCCCATTGGTCCCGGTTCGTGCCTAGAACCGGGACAAAAGGTTCCACACGAACCGGGACCAAAGCCAACGAGGCCCCGGCCGGCCACCTGGGCTCACGAACCAGGACGAATGCACCCATTGGTCCCGGTTCATTTAAGAACCGGGACTAATGGGCTGGCCAGGCCCGAACGAAAGCCCCTTTTTCTACTAGTGTATATTTCTATAATCTTAGTGGTTGATGTGGGGTTCATTCTTTTATTGGAGCCCCAGAGTGTGTTTTTGTATATTCTTTATTGGAGGACTCCTCTGCATTACAAAACTAAGAATTAATATAATCTGTTGGTTTCTCCTTTGGTCATTTAATAAATAATATTATATGCATGTAATATGTAAGAATATTAAACCACCATAGATTCGGGTTTCTATCTGATTTTGGGGGAGTCGGGTTGTTTCTTTGTTGTCATACAAAAAGTCTATAGAGAACCATGAGAATCACTCTACAAGTGGGACAAGATATAACGGAGGTGCAATCCATGGGGAAGTAATACACCCCTTATAAATTCTCAGAACATATGAAGTTGTAGAAGGAAATGAAAGATCGGTAGACACCAAAATTATTTTGAAAGGATCGTTGAAAAAGATGGAAGGCAACAACAGTCCAAATTTTATCAGGTCATAAGGCATATATATACAATGGTCAAATATGTATGCCCAACAACACACCACTAAGTTCATAAAAAGTACATGGGGGATAGTTAGAAACATTGATACTGTAAAGGAAACCATTTTTGCGTAGCTCATGCTTGACCATCTGTTGGTAGCATGAAGAAATTTGTAGCAGGTGCAACTAACTTGGAGGGCAAGCTACCTCTGTTGCATGTGATGGGCACTCATACAATCATCTACATATCATACATTATGTATTCTATGACTCGTTTATAAACCGCTTTTGATTGTGTTGCTGATCTGGTACTACGAGAAGTTTCAAGTGAACCAAATTAACCCTAGCATCTCCTATGTTTCACGAGAAAATCCATTGATACAGAACTAGAATGAGATGAAGGCGTCCAAGGTTGAAAAAATAATTCACAGTAATTATATAGGATTTGGAGAGGTAAAGTGTCCTACTACTGATATTCTTCTATCTCCCTTATGAGGAAGAAACTAATCTAACACACACTCAACTGCAATCTGTTGAGGACCTGCTGCGGACTTGTAAACCGTTATGAATAGGTGCACTGGTAGAATCACAGACTGAAGACCAGGTACATGACTTACATCTGCTACAACCAAATATTCTAAAAATGCAACAACAATTAAATTTGCGTGGTTCTAATTACTTGTACATTGCAGGTTAAATTACTCATCAGCCATGTGTTCGAATGATTTGAAAGACGTGGTTCTAATTACTTGTACATTTGGCAGGTTCAAATTACTTGTACATTGCAGGTTAAATAACTTGTGCAATGCACATCATTTTGAAAGGATTGCAACACTAGTAAATAAATAGATGAATGCCTTAGGCATCATCATACGTATTGGAGACGCATGGATGACCACCTCACGCAATTCAATGTGAGCACACTATTATTTGCTTCATTGCATGTTTTGATGATTTGCTTCACTTTAGTTTGGTGTCTTAATTTTTTTATAATCTGCCTTATTTTCGTTTTAGTAGTGTATCAATATTTTAACCCAAAAATCAACATGAAATGACCTATTTACTCTTGTGGCATTGTTGTAATCTCTCTCTACTATATGGATAAATAATGAAAGGTTTTGCTGGTCACTTTTCGGTCACCTCTTCTTGCGTTTTTGCAAAGTCAATGCTTGGTCAAAATTTTCATTTTCGGTGACTTTCAAAAAGATCAACACAAACTCTTAGAATTTTATACTTGCTTAAATATGAAATTTTCAAATAATTTTAGGTAATTCATTTTTTCTAGAAATTTTGAAACTTGTCCAAAATTTAAAGTTCCAACTTTTGGTTTCGACTCTCGGACTTTCGTAACATGTGAAAAAAAGGCTTGAAAAAACTTAGATGGAGAAAGAAAGTAGTCAGGTGATGGGCAATGGGCTTTCATATTTTGCTTGAGTCCCAAGTCTAGCCGGGCCACTGCTCGCGGGCATGCTAACTACTCTCTTATAGTGAGAGTACCTACCGTCTCGCATGAAGGTTTTCATGTGCCCGTGCAGCACTGGCCAACCCCATTATTAGCGTCGTTCACGCGTTGGTTGTGCGTTCACTATGTTTTCTTTTTTTTTTTGTATGTTTCCTTTTATTTATTTCTTCTTTGATTTTTTTCACCTGTTTTGTTTGTTTATTTATCACTTTTCACTATTTTTCTATTTCCTTTGTTTTCTTTGTTTCTTTCTTGGTTTTCACAGATTTATTTTCTTTTCTTTATAATTTTTTCTTATTTTCTTCATTTTCTTTGTTTCTTTCGTTATTTTCTTTATTTCCTGTGTTTTTCTCGGTTCTCACAGTTTTTAATTCTTTTGCATTGATTTTATTTTTATTTTATTTCCTTTGTTTCTTTTTTGGTGTTCATTCAGTTTCTTTGTTTCTCTTCGTTACTTTTTTTTGGCTTTCATAGGTTTTTTCTTTCTCTTTTCGCATGGAACACGAGCATCTTTTATACATGTTTAACATTTATTCAAATACAAGAAACCCTTTTTCCGTATATGTTGATGCCAACTTTTTTCATACACATTCTACTTTTTTGCATATATCCGGAACATTGTTTGTAGACACGCTTAATATTTCAAATACATGATTAACATTTTTAAACATATTTTCAATACCTACTTTCTTGCATGCACATTGTACATTTTTTGTATACCTCAGGAACATTGTTTATACACATTTGATATTTTTTAAATACATGATTAACATTTTTGCATAGATATGTTTGGAGTCACTTCTTTGCATACACATTGTACTTTTTTTTAATATATTTAACTTATTTTATACATGTTTAATATTTTTTTTAAATATATCACTAGCATTTTTTCCATATATGTCTACTATTTTCATACACATTGTACAATTTTTCATATATCATACAGCAGGAAAAAAATTATACGTGTTTGACATTTTTTAAATACATGATTAACATTGTTTTCTTATATATGTTTTGATGTCTATCTTTTCATGCATGTAAAGTAGTTTTTAGAATAGATATATTTCGAAACATAAGAAAAATTTAAAAATAAGTCAAAAAACAAAGCAGAAATAAGGAGAGAAAACGAAAGGGAAAAAAATAGCGATCAAGGCCTTTGGTCCCCGCTGGGCCGCCCCATTCTGACGGTTGGTTGACGCGAGATGGCGCTAGGTCTTGCTTGCTATTATGAGCGCGACTATGTGAGAGACCTCTTTCGATTATCAAATCCAACCCCCCCCCCCCACCCCCCCACCCCCCCCCCCACCCCCCCCCCCCCCCCCCCCCCCCACACACACACACACCGGGCTTTTAGATTACAAGGCTAGAGACTGGGTTATATATTCTAGACTTCTACCATGTATCAATTGGGACTAGAAGATAAAAGGTAAAATAAACTCCAAAAATATTTATTGACAAAGCGGAGTTCTCTCACATCCTGGCCCTTTTATGAATAACAATTGCTAGGGGCTGGGGATAATTGACACATTCATCTCATATAGATGTGTATGATGCAATAATCTAGACGAGTGCTTTTCTACCTACATCTTACATGCACATAATGGCTACGTGTATTTTTGGCACAAAAAACATATAATTGTCGAATGAAGTGAATCATCTTGTCATGCATGAGAAGAAAGCAAAGCTACACAAAATGTACAAGCGGCACCACACTTACCTCGCCACAGTATAATCTCCTCCATTGGGCCCTAGCTACGGAAGGATAATTCATACATGGTTCCTGTATGGATACGTACATACTACATATGTAGGTGCTAAAAAAAATTTCTACAGTTTTTGAGTACTCAAGTAAATAATTAGGAGTGAAAAAAAACTACAGTAGCTCATTGCTTAATAACAAAAACAATGGCAGACACCATAGATATGGTTAGTGAGGCCACAAGTACAATGCCCATGAGCATCATGTTTGGCACACACCACTGCTCTTGACGACAAAGTGGCATTACCAAGGTGATATTGTTCAACACATTTGTTACGCCTGGGATCCCTGCGTACAATGGTGTCGCTGGTAATGGTAGGAATGGCCTTAAAACCGACACTCAGACTACTTTTGATGACACTCTGGCTGCTTGTAATATCAATCAAGAGAGCATTGCCCCCTATGTTTTTTAACGCGACAACTCTTCCAAGGACGAGATCTGCTACCCTGTACACCACCATGCGGTTGGAGAGATGGCTGCTGGAACTGACGAGCAAGATCTCAGAGTCACATTCTATCAATTCAAAAGGAGTGCGGATCTTGCCCTTTGGACATATGGCGATCACCTTGGGTGGCTGAAACGAAGTCGAGATGAATCCAGGCGTCTTCTCGTGGCGAGGTGGGTCGAGCTGAAAAATCTGTAGTTCATCACTACTTGATGACGTGGGTTTGTGCAACATGTAAAATTTTTCTTAAGATGATGAGCTGATGCTATTATCCATGGAGAAGGTCCAGGCCAAGAAACTCCATTGCTTGTCCTTGGTGGTAGCGAATACCATGCGCGATAGATCTAGAAGCACGATCACGAGCATGGGAACTCTGTCAGCACCAACGCTCAAGGAGGCGGTCACCCTGCCTGGCGACAAGTAAGGGCGCTCCATGCATGAACTCCAGTGGATTGATCCCAAGCTCATTGTGGCATATGTGATTGCAGGAACTTGGCAACGCTCCCCGTGAAGGGGTGAAGAAGGCAAACATCATCCCTGTTTTTATTATCGTGTTGCTGGTGCCGCTGCAGTAGGAGGAGGCCTTCAACCGGGCAGAGGACGCGACGGTCCTCGAGAAGAGGGGCCCGAGGGCAGACGAACACTCCAGTGTCGATGTTGAGGAAATGCATCCGCCCGTCTTCAAGGTGTAGTTCGTGGCCCTTGGGTAGCATCGTCCACCAACGCGGGTGGAAGCGTGGGACAACGATGCGGTTTGCACACGGGCTGAGCAAGCTGGACCACACGTGCGTGCACACGGCCCAGAAGCGAACATAGTCGTGCAGGTCATCTTGGGCGACCACCAGCTAGCCGACGATATCGACCAAATCAACGAGCAACGACGCCAGGGGAGACACGTCGTTGGCGCCGGTGGCAGAGGCGGCCGCATCGGTCGGCGGAGGGCGGCAACAGTTCGCCGGCGAGGACATCGATCAATCTGATCGTTCGGGATTTCCCCATACCCTAGCTGCTAGCGTAAGCGTCTCGGCGACTAAGTATTCGTGATGGGAGCTGCGATGCATGTTTGTGTATGGGCTTGTCGAGAGTCAGTCCAAGCCATTTTTGGGCCCTAGGCAACGTGAAAACATTATTTTTTATACCAAATATTTATACTTATTTTAATCTCAGTGTAAATATAATAATTTTAATTAATATAATGTTTTTATTACTTAGCCACATAACAATGTTTTTAAATAATTGTCATATTATTTGTTGTTATACAATTGTAATACATCTTTGAGAATTTTGATTCTACAAAATTTGGATTGTAATATATACCAAAAAATATCTTCTTTGTTAAAAAAAATCATTCAAACTAATTTTATAATATTGCATAAATTGTATAGTGTATATATACATATATTTGCATATCCATGCGTTATTGAATGTCGTGGTCGAGGTTTCTAAATCATAAATATTTTAATGGAGGTTTCTACTGTATATCAGGCAACCATATTTGTAGAAACTTCTAGAGTATATCGATTTAACTAAGAAAAGCCCTAAAAAGGTCAACTGCGAATGGAAAGGATCATGTTCGCGCGTTAAACTAAGCATCATCAACCTACACACTAAATCGAGCCAAGCAGTCCATTTGTCCCTTATCAGAGCTCGTGTGAACTGGATATTCTAGGGAGTTGTCCCTAATATTGTACCCACAAAATCCTTTTGTTGCACACTATTATAAAATGATGTGTACTATAAAGCCAAAGGTGTATATTTGAGCCAAGTATCATCCCAAAACGCGTGGTATGACTATCTCCAACTTGAAAAACGTCTCTACTAAAGTACACACACTTTATCCTCATGAACCCCTTTCAGAAGAGCAAGTAATTCGGTTGAATCGTCGAGACGACGCTTTGGAGTGAAGATACTTGTTAAGGAATAACTGAATCAACACACCAGCCTCCTCCAAAGCAAGCATATGTAGCCATTGGCTGAGGAGGCATTTGTTCTTAATTTTGTTGTCTTTAATACCCAGACCCTAAATCCTAATTCCTAAACCAACTCCACCTACAACTGGCGCCTTGTTTCTCTCTTTTCACCCCTTGCATATTCTCCGCTCAGCTCCTCTTGTTTTCTGGTACTTGAGGTCGCTTCATTTCCTCTTTTTCTTCCTAGCGTTTCTACATACAATGCTATGATATATCATTGATTCCATAATTGTGCATTCCTTTCTATTCAGATCATATATCAATTTCTCCCTGTAAATTATGTTCATTTCCATATTTATTTTTATTTGAAGCAAACGTCTCCATCAAATCTCTGTGATTCTTATTCTTCTACATGGATCCCAACAAGACCCTTGGTGACACTAAGAAGGCTAAGGTAATTTTGTTCATTGTCTATGCTAGTTTGTACCATATAGACATGTATGATTCGTAGGAAAAGAAAAGGAAAATCATAGGAATAGGAAATTTTCCCATGGACAATTCATCTATTTGATTCAAATGAATGGACCATAGAAAATTTACATGAATGATTAAGAATCATAATATAAAAAATTAACAATCAACCTCGACATGTGCTTTCTATTCTCATGCACAAAGAACAGAGACAAAGGCCATTAACATAATGTCAACTTCATCTTATCTTTGGATATGGTTTAGCCACAATTTGACCATGTATTTTAGGATTCCTACATTTTTATATTCCTGGGAATCAAACAATTGTTAACATTCTTGTGTTTTCACAATCACATGTTTTGCACATTCTTGTGTTTTCACAATCATCAGTTTTGATGTCAATCTGCGAAGATGGACTAATGATGGGCCATCTAGAAGCAATCGTCGTCAGAATTTAGACAGTGAGGTAAATTTATCTTCTGGTCTCTCCTTTCGCGTATGTTTGCTCTGGGGCCTGTCTTTTGATCTATGGCCATACTCTGCTCTGCTGCAGCCATCGAGCCAATGATCTAGTGCTTGTGTTTTCTATGGGATGTATCTGATAATTCTCATGTGTATATGATAGATGGTTTACACATACAAATTTAGAGCTGGGCATTTGTCATTTGCAGATCTTGCAATGGTATGTATTGATGTGGAGATTAATCTAATTTTGATTCTATACTTGAGGTTAAGTGCAATCATATTATGCACAAAGCCACAAACCTAAAAACAAAGACACTTCTCTCTTATTGTCATATTTGATTTTGAAGCCAAGGAAATTTTAATAGGTTTGACTCGATGAATTTTTTTGGTTGAAACTGCCAGCAAGCATAGCATAAGATTTTTTTGATCCATTGCCACAAATGGAACACTATTTGTAAGAGAATTTTCTAAAATTTTGAATGATGAACAATTCCTTGACCTAAAATCACTCAAAATGTGACGGTTTAATTGTGGAAATGATGACCCATGCTTAGCCGGAGTCGGCTCCCCTGACATGTAGAAGGAAAGGCAGAGAAGCACAGTACTTCTCTGTGTAGAAAAACGAAGGCAAGTTAGAGAGATTATGCAGGCACTGTACATAATACACTGTAGATGATTACTCTAAGTAATTACAGTAGTTAAACATGTCGGGGATCATTGCAGAAATTTAAAATTTTCTACGCATCACCAAGATCAATCTATGGAGAGACTAGCAACGAGAGAGAGAGGGGAGTGCATCTTCATAACCTTGAAGATCGTGACATGGAAGCGTTACTAGAACGCGGATGAAGGAGTCGTACTCATAGCGATTCAGATCGCGGTTGATTCCGATCTAAGCGTCGAACAACGGCGCCTCCGCGTTCAACACACGTGCAGCCCGGTGACGTCTCCCACGCCTTGATCCAGCAAGGAGAGCGGGAGAGGTTGGGGAAGACAACTCCAGCAGCAGCACGACGGCGTGGTGGTGTTGGAGCAGCGTGGTACTCTGGCAGGGCTTCGCGAAGTGCCGCGAGAGGAGGAGGAGGTGTTAGAGAGGGGGAGGGCTGCGCCTTGGATGTGGTGCGGCTGCCCTCCCACCTCCCCTCTATTTATAGGGGCAAGGGAGAGGGGGGCCGGCCCACTCCAGATGGATCTAGAGGGGGGCGGCGGCCAAGGGGGGAGGCTTGCCCCCCAAGCCAAGGGGGGCGCCCCCTTTAGGGTTTCCCCCCAACCCTAGGCGCATGGGCCCTAGGGGGTTTTGGCACCCAGCCCACCTAGGGGCTGGTTCCCCTCCATATTCAGCCCACAGGGCCCTTCGGGGCAGGTGGACCCTCCCGGTGGACCCCCGGAACACTTTCGGTGGTCCCGGTACCATACCGATAAACCCCCGAACACTTATGGTGACCGAATCAGGACTTCCCACATATAAATCTTTATCTCTGGACCATTCCGGAACTCCCCGTGACGTCCGGGATCTCATCCGGGACTCCGAACAATATTCGGTAACCACGTACAACTTTCCCTATAACCCTAGCGTCATCGAACCTTAAGTGTGTAGACCCTACGGGTTCGGGAATCATGCAGACATGACTGAGACATCTCTCCAGACAATAACCAACAACAGGATCTGGATACCCATGTTGGCTCCCACATGTTCCACAATGATCTCATCAGATGAACCACGGTGTCGAGGATTCAATCAATCCCGTATACAATTCCCTTTGTCAATCGGTACGTTACTTGCCCGAGATTCGATCGTCGGTATCCCAATACCTCGTTCAATCTCGTTACCGGGAAGTCACTTTACTCGTTCCGTAATGCATGATCCCGTGACTAACTGCTTAGACACATTGAGCTCATTATGATGATGCATTACCGAGTGGGCCCAGAGATACCTCTTCGTCATACGGAGTGACAAATCCCAGTCTCGATTCGTGCCAACCCAACAGACACTTTCGGAAATACCCGTAGTGCACCTTTATAGCCACCCAGTTACGTTGTGATGTTTGTCACACCCAAAGCATTCCTACAGTATCCGGGAGTTGCACAATCTCATGGTCTAAGGAAAATATACTTGACATTAGAAAAGCTTTAGCAGATGAACCACACGATCTTGTGCTATGCTTCGGATTGGGTCTTGTCCATCACATCATTCTCCTAATTATGTGATCCCGTTATCAATGACATCCAATGTCCACGGTCAGGAAACCGTAACCATATATTGATCAACGAGCTAGTCAACTAGAGGCTCACTAGGGACATGTTGTGGTCTATGTATTCACACATGTATTACGATTTCCGGATAACACAATTATAGCATGAACAATAGACAATTATCATGAACAAGGAAATATAATAATAACCATTTTATTATTGCCTCTAGGGCATATTTCCAGCAGTCTCCCACTTGCACTAGAGTCAATAATCTGGTTACATTGTGATGAATCGAACACCCATAGAGTTCTGGTGTTGATCAGGTTTTGCTCGTGGAAGAGGTTTAGTCAACGGATCTGCGACATTCAGGTCCGTATGCACTTTACAAATATCTATGTCTCCATCTTGAACATTTTCACGAATGGAGTTGAAGTGACGCTTGATATGCCTGGTCTTCTTGTGAAACCTGGGCTCCTTGGCAAGGGCAATAGCTCCAGTGTTGTCACAGAAGAGAGTCATTCGGCCCGACACATTGGGAATAACTCCTAGGTCGGTAATGAACTCCTTCATCCAGATTGCTTCATGTGCTGCCTCCGAGGCTGCCATGTACTCCGCTTCACATGTAGATCCCGCCACGACGCTTTGCTTGCAACTGCACCAGCTGACTGCCCCACCATAAAAAATATACACGTATCCGGTCTGCGACTTGGAGTCATCCAGATCTGTGTCGAAGCTAGCATCGACGTAACCCTTTACAACGAGCTCTTCATCACCTCCATAAACGAGAAACATATCCTTAGTCCTTTTCAGGTACTTTAGGATATTCTTGACCGCTGTCCAGTGTTCCATGCCGGGATTACTTTGGTACCTTCCTACCAAACTTACGGCAAGGTTCACATCAGGTCTGGTACATAGCATGGCATACATAATAGACCCTATGGCCGAGGCATAGGGGATGACACTCATCTTTTCTCTATCTTCTGCCGTGGTTGGGCATTGAGCCGTGCTCAATCTCACAACTTGCAACACACGCAAGAACCCCTTCTTGGACTAATCCATATTGAACTCCTTCAATATCTTGTCAACGTATGTGCTTTGTGAAAGACCAATGAGGCGTCTCGATCTATCTCTATAGATCTTGATGCCTAATATGTAAGCAGCTTCTCCAAGGTCCTTCATTGAAAAACACTTATTCAAGTAGGCCTTTATGCTTTCCAAGAATTCTATATTATTTCCCATCAATAGTATGTCATCCACATAAAATATGAGAAATGCTACAGAGCTCCCACTCACTTTCTTGTAAACACAGGCTTCTCCATAAGTCTGTGTAAACCCAAACGCTTTGATCATCTCATCAAAGCGAATGTTCCAACTCCGAGATGCTTGCACCAGCCCATAGATTGAGCGCTGTAGCTTGCATACCTTGTCAGCATTCTTAGGATCCACAAAATCTTCTAGCTGCATCATATACAATTCTTCCTTAAGGAAACCATTAAGGAATGTCGTTTTGACGTCCATTTGCCATATCTCATAATCATAGAATGCAGCAATTGCTAACATGATTCGGACGGACTTCAGCTCCGCTACGGGTGAGAAGGTCTCATCGTAGTCAACCCCTTGAACTTGTCGATAACCCTTAGCGACAAGCCGAGCCTTATAGATGGTCACATTACCATCCGCGTCAGTCTTCTTCTTAAAGATTCATTTATTTTCTATGGCTCGCCGATCATCGGGCAAGTCAGTCAAAGTCCATACTTCGTTTTCATACATGGATACTATCTTGGATTTCATGGCTTCAAGCCATTTGTCGGAATCCGGGCCCGCCATCGCTTCTTCATAGTTCGAAGGTTCACCATTGTCTAACAACATGATTTTCAGGACAGGGTTGCCGTACCACTCTGGTGCGGAACGTGTCCTTGTGGACCTACGAAGTTCAGTAGCAACTTGATCCGAAGTTTCATGATCATCATCATTAACTTCCTCTCTAGTCGATGCAGGCACCACAGAAACATCTTCCTGAGCTGCGCTACTCTCCGGTTCAAGAGGCAATACCTCATCAAGTTCTGCTTTCCTCCCACTTACTTCTTTCGAGAGAAACTCTTTCTCCAGAAAGGATCCATTCTTGGCGACAAAGACCTTGCCTTCGGATCTGAGGTAGAAGGTATACCCTATAGTTTCCTTAGGGTATCCTATGAAGACGCATTTTTTCGATTTGGGTTCGAGCTTTTCAGGTTGAAGTTTCTTGACATAAGCATTGCATCCCATAATTAACTTTTAGAAACGACAGCTTAGGTTTCTTCCCAAACCACAATTCATACGGTGTCGTCACAACGGATTTCGACGGAGCCCTATTTAAAGTGAATGCGACAGTCTCTAAAGCATAACCCCAAAATGATAGCGGTAGGTCGGTAAGAGACATCATAGATCGCACCATGTCCAATAGAGTATGATTACGACGTTCAGACACACCATTACGCTGAGGTGTTCCAGGCGGCGTGAGTTGTGAAACGATTCCACATTTCCTTATGTGTGTGCCAAATTCGTGACTCAAATATTCCCCTCCATGATCTGATCGTAAAAACTTTATTTTCCTGTCACGTTGATTCTCAACCTCACTCTGAAATTCCTTGAACTTTTCAAAGGTCTCAGACTTGTGTTTCATCAAGTAGACATACCCATATCTACTTAAGTCATCAGTGAGAGTGAGAACATAACGATAACCACCGCGAGCCTCAATGCTCATTGGACCGCACACATCAGTATGTATGATTTTCAATAAGTTGGTTGCTCGCTCCATTGTTCCGGAGAACGGAGTCTTTGTCATTTTGCCCATGAGGCATGGTCCGCACGTGTCAAATGATTCATAATCAAGAGACTCCAAAAGTCCATCTGCATGGAGTTTCTTCATGCGTTTGACACCAATGTGACCAAGGCGGCAGTGCCACAAGTATGTGGGACTATCATTATCAAGCTTACATCTTTTGGCATTCACACTATGAATATGTGTAACATCACGTTCAAGATTCAATAAGAATAAACCATTGACCAGCGGGGCATGACCATAAACCATATCTCTCATATAAATAGAACAACCATTATTCTCAGATTTAAATGAGTAGCCATCTCGCATTAAACAAGATCCAGATACAATGTTCATGCTCAAAGCTGGCATTGAATAACAATTATTGAGGTTCAAAACTAATCCCGTAGGTAATTGTAGAGGTAGCGTGCCGACGGCGATCACATCGACCTTGGAACCATTCCCGAGGCGCATCGTCACCTCGTCCTTCGCCAGTCTCCGCTTATTCCGCAGCTCCTGTTTTGAGTTACAAATATGAGCAACCGCACCGGTATCAAATACCTAGGAGCTACTACGAGTGCTGGTAAGGTACACATCAATAACATGTATATCATATATATACCTTTGGTATTGCCGGCCTTCTTATCCGCTAAGTACTTGGGGCAGTTCCGCTTCCAGTGACCGTTTCCCTTGCAATAAAAGCACTCAGTCTCAGGCTTGGGTCCATGCTTTGGCTTCTTCTCGGCAACTTGTTTACCGGGCGCGGCAACTCCCTTGCCGTCCTTCTTGAAGTTCTTCTTACCCTTGCCTTTCTTGAAACTAGTGGTTTTATTGACCATCAACTCTTGATGTTCCTTTTTGATCTCTACCTCCGCTGATTTCAGCATTGAATATACCTCAGGAATGGTTTTCTCCATCCCCTGCATATTGAAATTCATCACAAAGCTCTTGTAGCTAGGTGGGAGCGACTGAAGGATTCTGTCAACGACCGCGTCATTCGGGAGATTAACTCCCAGCTGAGACAAGCGGTTGTGCAACCCAGACATTTTGAGTATGTGCTCGCTGACAGAACTATTCTCCTCCATCTTACAACTGTAGAACTTGTCGGAGACTTCATATCTCTCGACCCAGGCATGAGCTTGGAAAACCATTTTCAGCTCTTGGAACATCTCATATGCTCCGTGTTGCTCAAAACGCTTTTGGAGCCCCGGTTCTAAGCTGTAAAGCATGCCGCACTGAACCAGCGAGTAATCATCACTACGCGACTGTCAGGCGTTCATAACGTCTTGAGTTGCTGGGAAAATGGGTGCGTCACCTAGCGGTGCTTCAAGGATATATGCTTTCTTGGCAGCTATGAGGATAATCCTCAGGTTACAGACCCAGTCCGTGTAGTTGCTGCCATCGTCTTTCAGCTTGGTTTTCTCTAGGAACGCGTTGAAGTTGAGGGCAACATTTGCGTGGACCATTTGATCTACAAGACATATTGCAAAGATTTTAGACTAAGTTCATGACAATTAAGTTCATCTAATGAAATTACTTAATGAACTCCCACTCAGATAGACATCCCTCTAGTCATCTAAGTGATACATGATCCGAATCGACTAGGCCGTGTCCGATCATCACCTGAGACGGACTAGTCATCAACGGTGAACATCTCCATGTTGATCGTATCTACTATACGACTCATGTTCGACCTTTCGGTCTCTCGTGTTCTGAGGCCATGTCTGTACATGCTAGGCTCGTCAAGTCAACCTAAGTGTTTTGCTTGTGTAAATTTGGCTTGCACCCGTTGTATTCGAACGTTAGAATCTATCACACCCGATCATCACGTGGTGCTTCGAAACAACGAACCTTCGCAACGGTGCACAGTTAGAGGGAACACTTTCTTGAAATTATAGCGAGGGATCATCTTATTTAAGCTACCGTCATTCTAAGCAAATAAGATGTAAAACATGATAAACATCACATGCAATCAAATAGTGACATGATATGGCCAATATCATTTTGCTCCTTTTGATCTCCATCTTCGGGGCGCCATGATCATCATCGTCACCGGCATGACACCATGATCTCCATCGTCATGATCTCCATCATCGTTTCTTCATGAAGTTGTCTCGCCAACTATTACTTCTACTACTATGGCTAACGGTTAGCAACGAAGTAAAGTAATTACATGGCGTTTATGTTGACTCACAGGTCATAAATAAATTAAGACAACTCCTATGGCTCCTGCCGGTTGTCATACTCATCGACATGCAAGTCGTGATTCCTATTACAAGAACATGATCAATCTCATACATCACATATATCATTCATCACATTCTTTAGGCCATATCACATCACATAGCATACCCTGCAAAAACAAGTTAGGCGTCCTCTAATTGTTGTTGCATGTTTTTACGTGGCTGCTATGGGTTTCTAGCAAGAACGTTTCTTACCTACGCAAAAACCAAAATGTGATATGCCAATTTCTATTTACCCTTCATAAGGACCCTTTTCATCGAATCCGATCCGACTAAAGTGGGAGAGACAGACACCCGCTAGCCACCTTATGCAACTAGTGCATGTCAGTCGGTGGAACCTGTCTCACGTAAGCGTACGTGTAAGGTCTGTCCGGGCCGCTTCATCCCACGATGCCGCCGAATCAAGATAAGACTAGTTGAGGGAGTCCCGGATTAGGGGGTCCTCGGACAGCCGGACTATATCTTTGGCCGGACTATTGGACTATGAAGATACAAGATCGAAGACTTCGACCCGTGTCCGGATGGGACTCTCCTTGGCGTGGAAGGCAAGCTTGGCAATACGGATATGTAGATCTCCTCCATTGTAACCGACTCTGTGTAACCCTAGCCCCATCCGGTGTCTATATAAACCAGAGGGTTTAGTCCGTAGGACGACAACAATCATACCATAGGCTAGCTTCTAGGGTTTAGCCTCTACGATCTCGTGGTAGATCAACTCTTGTAATACTCATATCATCAAGATCAATCAAGCAGGAAGTAGGGTATTACCTCCATCGAGAGGGCCCGAACCTGGGTAAACATCGTGTCCCCCGCCTCCTGTTACCATCCGCCTTAGACGCACAGTTCGCGACCCCCTACCCGAGATCCGCTGGTTTTGACACCGACATTGGTGCTTTCATTGAGAGTTCCACTGTGCCGTCACCGTAAGGCTAGATGGCTCCTTCGATCATCGGCAACGATGCGATCCAGGGTGAGGTTTTCCTCCCAGGACAGATCTTCGTATTCGGCGGCTTCGTACTGCGGGCAACCTCGCTTGGCCATCTGGAGCAGGTCGAGAGCTACGCCCCTGGCCATCAGGTCAGGTTTGGAAACTTGAACTGTACTGCCGACATCCGCGGAGACTTGATCTTCGACGGATTCGAGCTCATGTCAGGTGCGCCGCACAATCACGACGAGCATGACTTAGCTCTGCCGTCGGACAGTGTTCGGGAGATCACACCTGCAACTACTCCGGCCCTCAATCCGGAACAAATTGTGCCATCTGAGGACGGGTGGATAGACCCCGCCACGGAGGCCGCACACTCAGCGGCGATAGAGCCGAATACTGACTTCACCTCCCACGAGACCCGTGTTGCCAAACCGTTGGATTCATCCCCGGCCATGGGATCCAAGCCGCCTGCGTCCGTGCCTATCGAATCCGATTGGGCACCGATCATGGAGTTTACCTCCGCAGATATCTTTCAGCACTCGCTCTTTGGCGACGTGCCAAACTCGTTGAGGTCACTCTCCCTGTCAGGAGACCCTTGGCCGAACTATGTCCGGCTAGAATGGGATGTGGACGACGAAGAAATTTGCTCCCCACCCACCACCCACTTAGTAGCCACTGTCGACAATTTAACCGACATGCTCGACTTTGGCTCCGAAGACATCGACGGTATGGATGACGATGCAGGAGACGAACAAGAACCACCGCCCACAGGGCGCTGGACTGCCACCTCATCGTATGACATATACATGGTGGACACCCCCAAAGAAGGGGAGAACGATAAGACAACGGAGGATAATCCCTCCAAGAAGCAATCCAAGCACCGGCGTCAGCGGCGCCGCTCTAAGTCCCGCCATTGCAAAAGCAGCGATACCAGCACAAGAGACAATAACGCTCCGAATAGTGCCGAAGACGACGATAATCCCCTCCAGCCAGACCTAGAGCGGGAGGATGAACAAGCTAGCCCTCCGGAACAGGCAGCAAACGGAGAATCAGAGGATGACAATTACATGCCTCTCTCCGAGGACGAGGTGAGCCTTGGCGACGAAGAATTTATCGTGCCTGAGGATCCCGTCGAGCAGGAGCGCTTCAAGCGCCGGCTTATAGCCACAGCAAACAACCTGAAGAAAAAGCAACAACAGCTTCGAGCTGACCAAGATCTGCTAGCGGATAGATGGACTGAAGTCCTGGCGGTCGAGGAATACGAACTCGAGCGCCCAACCAAGAGTTACCGAAAGCGCAGGTTGCTACCCCAGCTCGAGGAGGAAGCATTGAAACCTACATCACCAGCGTATGATGCGGCTAATCGGCCACCTCGTGGCCGAGACAGAGAGGCATATCAGCCCGAAGTCCAGCCCACACCCCGCCGCCACTCAAACAAAAATACCAAGGCCCGGGGCAACATGCGGGACCTGCGAGACGTATTGGAAAACAAAGCAAAACATACAAGATCGATCTACGAATCACGAGGGCGCGCCCCAATGCGGGACGATGACCGTCACGCCGGATATACTAAAAGCAAATCCGGTAGGGCCGAATACAGCAGACAAGACTCGTATGAACTGCGTCGTGATATAGCCCGGCATAGAGGCGCCGCACACCCCCTATGCTTCACTGATGAAGTAATGGATCACAAATTTCCATAGGGTTTTAAACCCGTAAACATTGAATCATATGGTGGTACAACAGATCCCGCGGTATGGATCGAGGATTTCCTCCTTCACATCCACATGGCTCGCGGTGATGATCTACATGCCATCAAGTACCTCCCACTAAAACTCAAAGGACCAGCTCGGCATTGGCTGAATAGCTTGCCAGCAGAATCCGTTGGCAGTTGGGAGGATTTGGAAGATGCATTCCTTGACAACTTCCAGGGCACTTATGTGCGACCACCGGATGCTGATGACTTGAGCCATATAACTCAGCAGCCAGGGGAATCGGCCAGGAAATTCTGGACCAGGTTCCTAACTAAGAAAAACCAAATTGTCGATTGTCCTGATGCAGAGGCCTTAGCGGCATTTAAGCATAACATCCGTGATGAGTGGGTCGCCCGGCACCTCGGCCAGGAGAAGCCGAAGTCTATGGCAGCCCTCACGACAGTCATGACCCGCTTTTGCGCGGGCGAGGACAGCTGGCTGGCTCGCAGCAACAACACATCAAGAAGTCATGGCAATTCAGATGCCAAAGATAGTAACGGCAGACCACGTCGCAACAGACACCAGCGCCGCAACAACGGTGACAACGCCGAAGACACGGTAGTCAATGCCGGATTCAGTGGCTCTAAATCCGGTCAGCGGAAGAAGCCGTTCAAAAGAAGCAACCCGGGCCCGTCCAGTTTGGACCGCATACTCGATCGCTCGTGTCAAATTCACGGCACCCCTGATAAGCCAGCCAATCACATCAACAGAAAATGCTGGGTGTTCAAGCAGGCCGGCAAGTTGAATACCGAAAACAAGGAAAAGGGGCTGCATAGCGACGATGAGGAGGAGTCCCGGCCGCCGAACATAGGAGGACAGAAGAAATTTCCTCCCCAAGTGAAAACGGTGAACATGATATACGCAACCCATATTCCCAAGAGGGAATGGAAGCGTGCACTAAGGGACGTCTATGCGATGGAGCCAGTCGCCCCAAAGTTCAACCCATGTCTTCTTGTCCGATCACTTTCGATCGTAGGACCACCCCACTAGTATCCGTCATGGCGGTTCCGCCGCATTGGTCCTTGATCCCATCATTGACGGATTTCACTTCACCCGAGTCCTTATGGACGGCGGCAGCAGCCTGAACCTGCTTTATCAGGATACAGTGCACAAAATGGGTATAGACACCTCGAGGATCAAACCCACTAAAACCACCTTTAAAGGTGTCATCCCAGGTGTAGAGGCCCGTTGCACGGGCTCAATCACACTGGAAGTGGTCTTCGGATCTCCAGACAACTTCCGAAGCGAGGAGTTAATCTTCGATATCGTCCCGTTCCGCAGTGGCTATCACGCACTGCTCGGACGAACCGCATTTGCCAGATTCAATGCGGTGCCGCATTATGCATACCTCAAGCTCAAAATGCCAGGACCTCGTGGGCTTATAACAGTCAATGGAAACACAGAACGCTCGCTCCGCACGGAGGAGCACACTGCGGCCCTCGCAGCAGAAGCACAAAGCAGCCTTTTAAGGCAAACCGTCAATTCGGCGATAAAACCCCTGGACACCTTCAAGCGAGTCCGGAGTAACCTGCAACAGGATCTCCTGGCACGTTCAGAGCTCGCCTAGCAATTCGGCCTCCGTCCTAGTCCCGGTCAAGCGACAAAATCTGTGTCGCGCGTACATAATTACGCACTAAAAATACCATGGGCATAGGCGGGGGCACGGCCAGGACACGCCCCACAATGCGGCTAAACCGCCCCAGGGGCTGTATACCTTCATCATTTTCTCTCTTTCAGAACCTTACTCTCTGGAAGCCCTTTTCGGCAGTCTGATTGCTGGACGCATTACGGGAAGGAAATACCAAGGAGGCAAGAAGGTAAGACATACAAGGGAATCCCCAGGTGGTCTCTGATAACGATCGAAATACCTGTTTTAAATACCCATACGCAGCTCGCCCTTGGATAGGACATGTCAAATAGTCCTATTTTTTGCTTATTGCACTACCTGTATCAGTACGCATCGACGTATTATTTAAATAAAAATACATAGCATTGGTCTATTATTGCATTACCCTTTCTTTTTTTCTCTTGTCTGTTTATTCACGACAAATTGCACCCGTACATTCTGGTACGACCAGTACGCCAGGGGCTTCAGTATACCCCATAAATACGGCGTGAGAAGTCCGAACACTTTCGACAGTGCGGCACCCCGAACTTATAGCATTATATGCATCAGCTCCGAATCATGTCTTCGGTCAATAGTTGGGTTTGCCCGGCTCCCATGTTTTGGTACCTTACGTTATGCAATATCGGCTAAGGTAGCACTGGGAGAACTACTGCGATTGTGTCCCGGTTCTTCCGGACGAGCACCTCAGTAGAGAAAGCCGAAAACTGACTGTCATGATAAGGCGAGAGATGGTCGCTGTTCGAGAGGTCTCAAGTCCTTAAAGACTTTTTCCGCTTCGGGCGAGGAGTCGGCCTTGCCTGACTTAGGCGTATATAGCGCCCCAAATTCGGCCTTCCGAATACTAGGGGCTTCGCCAAAATTTAATATTGTAGACTTCTATGGCTAAGTGAGAGTGATAAAGCCTTATAGTCCGATTGCCTGGTTCGTTGCGCTGAACACCTCCCTCGAAGGACCCAAAATTGGGATAAAGAGTGCTCAGATTTATCCCGAACACCTCATTACTAGTTACATGGGGGCAGAAGCCGACGACTGGCCAACTCTCAGATTTTATAAACGGCCGCGCAAAAGGTAATATTTTAAATTCACAAGCTTTGTATAGCGCAAATGAAGTCGTTTCATATTACAGGATCGCATGAGTACATTTATTCAAATATTACATCTTTCGCACATCAATCCGCCACAAGGCGAGCACCCTTCAGGACACTTTCATAATACTTTCCGGGGTGGCGATGCTCCTTGCCCTCCGGCGGCCCCTCCTTCACCAGCTTTTCGGCGTCCAGCTTCGCCCAGTGCACCTTCGCCCCAGCAAAAGCCCTGCGTGCACCTTCGATGCAGACGGACCGCTTTATGACTTCGAACCGTGGGCAGGCATTCACAAGCTGCCTCACCAGACCGAAGTAGCTATCAGGCAGGGGCTCGCCAAGCCACATCCGGACTATACGACCCTTCATGGCCTGTTCGGCCGCCTTGTGAAGCTCGACCAGTTGCTTCAGCTGGTCGCTCAAGGGCATTGGGTGTTCGGTCCCAGTATACTGAGACCAGAACAACTTCTCCGTCGAGCTCCCCTCCTCGGCCCGGTAGAACTACGCGGCATCCGACAAACTGCGGGGCAGATCTGCGAACGCTCCTGGAGAGCTCCGAACTCGGGTAAGTAAAAAGAAAGTTTCCTTCACATGCTTGCTTTGCATAATGAATGCCTTACCCGCCGCTATCTTCTTAACCGCCTCAATATCCTCGAGGGCCTTTTGGGCTTCGGCCTTGGCGTGTTGTGCGCTTTCGAGGGCCTTCGCAAGCTCGGACCCTTGCGTCTGAGAGTCACGCTCCAAGGACTCGTGTTTTTTGACGAGAGCCTGGAGCTCTTGCTGCACCTCGCCTACTCGGGCTTCTTGCTTTTCTCGCTCGATGCGCTCCTTGGCCGCTTTGTCTTCGGCCTCGGATAGCGCCTTCTGTAGGGCCGCCACTTCGGTCGTGGCCCCTAGCAAAATTCATGACGATCCTATTATTCCAAAACCAAATTTTTCTTTATAATATACAGACGGGGTATCACTTACCTTTGTTCTCTTCGAGCTGCCTCTTGGTAAGGCCGAGCTCTTCCTTGGACCGCTCAAGGTCCCGCTTCAGTGCGGCGACATCCGCAGTACGTGCGGCAGCGGCCAGCAGTGAAGCATGCACATGCACATAGACATATTATGATTAGACTCCTGCGATTATTATTTGATCCTCTATTCGGCCTTCCTTCGCGAACGCCAAACAGAGCATCAGGGGCTACTGTGTATGCCGGAATATTTTCTTATAATTTGATTACTTACCTCAAAGCCTGTTAGGAGGTTGTCACAGGCTTCAGTGAATCCACTTTTGGCAGACTGAACCTTCTTGACCACTGCACTCATGATAGTGCGGTGCTCTTCATCAATGGAAGCGCCGCGAAGCGCTTCCAGCAAGTTGTCCGATGCCTCTGGATGGACAGAGA
This sequence comes from Aegilops tauschii subsp. strangulata, assembly GCF_002575655.3. Taxonomy (NCBI): domain Eukaryota; kingdom Viridiplantae; phylum Streptophyta; class Magnoliopsida; order Poales; family Poaceae; genus Aegilops; species Aegilops tauschii. The sequence goes on from NC_053035.3 coordinate 468,963,671, forward strand.
CCATCGGCACAGACGGCTTGCCCCCCTTAGCGAGGGGTCGCCTGACAGAGTACGGAACCACTGGAGGGTCCGGCGCCATATTCGGCTGGGGGCTAAGCTTGCCGCCCCCGTCATGTGGGCCCAGGGGAGTCTTGCTCCCCACGCGCCCGGTGTCCGGAATGTCGCCTTGGGTCGCTTCTTGGAATATCTCCCCTTGGTTCGGTGCCCTTTGAGACAACACCTCGACGTTGTCCGTAGGGCGGGGGGAGGAGGCTGTCGGGAGCGAATCGCTGTTCATCTCCGACTCGCCCAAGGACTCCTCCGAAGAGGATACGCCGATATGAGCTTTGGAGGGGCTGTATGATCATGTTCGGCATGATAAGAAGCAACAAAACGAAACATACCAGAATTACTATGGTATCTGGATACTTACGACTTTGCCAGGGGCTTATCCCTGGGCAGCCACTCGTCGTCGCTGTAGGCGGCGGTTGTGGAGTTGTCCGGAAGGAGGGTCCTTCCCTTCTTGGACCCTTCGGCCGTCCCAGCCGGGGCGGCCTTCCTTTTCTTGTCTCCCCCGGCCAGGGGGGGGGGAGAACTTTTCTCTTCCTCCTGGTCGTCTTCGTGGGAGGAGTGCGCCTCGGTGTTTTCGGACGATGAGTCCGATATAACCTTGCGCCGGAGACCCTTCCTGGTCCCCGTGGCCTTCTTCTTGGCCTTCTTCTCCGGCACCTCATAAGGCGCCGGAACCAGCATCTCCGTTAGGAGAGCATCTGCTGGATCTTCGGGCAGGGGAGCCGGACAATCGATCTGCTCCGCTGTCGCTACCCAGTCCTATTAAATGGCGTGGAGGTTTAGATCCCGCACGTGGTTATACTGGGGAAAAGAACATCTTATGAGATGTAAAAGACTTACCAGATTGGCAGGGCGCTTTGCGCTGAGTCCGCGGTCCTCGGTGAGGGGAGGAGGTACCTCGGCGCCCTTGAACAGCACCTTCCAGACGTCCTTGTGCATCGTGTCGAAGAGCTCTCGCCGCGTCTGGTGCTCGGCCGGGTCGAACTCCCACAAATTGAATACCCGTCTTTGACACGGGAGGATCCGGCGGAAGAGCATGACTTGGACCACGTTGACGAGCTTGATTTTCTTGCTCATCATGTTTTTGATGCATGTCTGGAGTCCAGTCAGCTCTACCGAGGAACCCTAGGACAGGCCCTTCTCTTTCCAGGAGGTGAGCCGCATGGGGATTTCGGATCGAAATTCGGGAGCCGCCACCCAGTTGGTGTCGCGCGAGTCGGTGATGTAGAACCACCCCGATTGCCACCCCTTTATGGTCTCCACAAAGGAGCCTTCAAGCCAGGTGACGTTGGGCATTTTGCCCACCATGGCACCTCCGCACTCCGCTTGCTGGCCGACCAACACCTTCGGTTTAACATTGAAGGTCTTAAGCCACAGGCCGAAGTGGGGCTTGATGCGGAGGGAGGCCTCGCACACGACGATAAACGCCGAGATGTTGAGGATGAAATTGGGGGCCAGATCATGAAAGTCCAGCCCGTAATAGAACATGAGCCCGCGGACAAACGGGTGGAGGGGAAATCCCAGTCCGCGGACGAAGTGGGTAAGAAAAACCACCCTCTCATGGGGTTCTAGAGTAGGGATGATCTGCCCCGCATCTGGCAGCCAGTGTGCGATATCCCCGGCCAGATATCCGGCTCCCCGCAGCTTTGTGATATCCTCCTCCGTAACAGAGGAGACCATCCACTTGCCTCCCGCTCCGGACATGCTTGGAGTGGTTTGAGGAGAAAAACGCGAACTTGGGTGCTGGAGCTCGAGTGCGCAAGAATGGATGAGCAAGGAGGAAGAAGGCGTGGGTGAAAAGGGGGAATCCTTGTCCCTTTATAAGGGCGAAAGAAACTATATGCCTCCCCACCTACCTGGTAGACTCGCTTATTCCCCATGCGCCGTAATTGATGGCGCGGTTGGGTTACCCACACCCGTATTGATGAGAATCCCGTGATAAGGGGACACGATCTCTGCTTCGACAAGACGTGCCAAGAAAACCGCCTCGCGATATGTGCAGTGGCTGGTTATGAAAAACGGTTTGAATAATGACCGGGCCGTGGTGTGATGTCATGCTGCCGAATGTGTCAGCAGATTAGATTTGTGGAAATATTATTCTCTCTACGGTGGTATGTGGAATTTGTTTTGCAGAGCCGGACACTATCCTCGTGTTCAAAATCTTCTATGGAGTATTCAGAGGAGGAACCCGCCTTGCAATGCCAAAGACAATATGCGCGCCGGACTCATCGTCATTGAAGCCTGGTTCAGGGGCTACTAAGGGAGTCCCGGATTAGGGGGTCCTCGGACAGCCGGACTATATCCTTCGGCCGGACTGTTGGACTATGAAGATACAAGATCAAAGACTTCGACCCGTGTCCGGATGGGACTCTCCTTGGCGTGGAAGGCAAGCTTGGCAATACGGATATGTAGATCTCCTCCATTGTAACCGACTCTGTGTAACCCTAGCCCCCTCCGGTGTCTATATAAACCATAGGGTTTAGTCCGTAGGACAACAACAATCATACCATAGGCTAGCTTCCAGGGTTTAGCCTCTACGATCTCGTGGTAGATCAACTCTTGTAATACTCATATCATCAAGATCAATCAAGCAGGAAGTAGGGTATTACCTCCATCGAGAGGGCCCGAACCTGGGTAAACATCGTGTCCCCCGCCTCCTGTTACCATCCGCCTTAGATGCACAGTTCGGGACACCCTACCCGAGATCCGCCGGTTTTGACACCGAGACAAGTAACGGCAAGTAAATTGACAAAATCGACGCCCACAACAACTTGTGTTCTACTCATGCAAGAAACTACGCATAGACCTAGCTCATGATGCCACTGTTGGGGATCGTTGCAGAAATTTAAAATTTTCTACGCATCACCAAGATCAATCTATGGAGAGACTAGCAATGAGAGAGAGGGGAGTGCATCTTCATACCCTTGAAGATCGCGACACGGAAGCGTTACAAGAACGCGGATGAAGGAGTCGTACTCGTAGCGATTCAGATCGCGGTTGATTCCGATCTAAGCGCCGAACAATGGCTTCTCCGCGTTCAACACACGTGCAGCCCGGTGACGTCTCCCACGCCTTGATCCAGCAAGCAGAGAGGGAGAGGTTGGGGAAGACAACTCCAGCAGCAGCACGATGGCGTGGTGGTGTTGGAGCAGCGTGGTACTCCGGCAGGGCTTCGCGAAGTGCCGCGGGAGGAGGAGGAGGTGTTGGAGCGGGGGAGGGCTGCGCCTTGGATGTGGTGCGGCTGCCCTCCCACCTCCCCTCTATTTATAGGGGCAAGGGAGAGGAGGGCCGGGCCCCTCCAGATGGATCTAGAGGGGGGGCGGCGGCCAAGGGGGGAGGCTTGCCCCCCAAGCCAAGGGGGGCGCCCCCTTTAGGGTTTCCCCCCAACCCTAGGCGCATGGGCCCTAGGGGGTTTTGGCACTCAGCCCACCTGGGGGCTGGTTCCCCTCCATATTCAGCCCATAGGGCCCTCCGGGGCAGGTGGACCCTCCCGGTGGACCCTCGGAAGACTTTCGGTGGTCCCGGTACCATACCGATAAACACCCGAACACTTCTGGCGACGGAATAAGGACTTCCCATATATAAATCTTATCTCCGGACCATTCCGGAACTCCTCGTGACGTCCGAGATCTCATCCGGGACTCCGAACAACATTCGGTAACCACGTACAAACTTTCCCTATAACCCTAGCGTCATCGAACCTTAAGTGTGTAGACCCTACGGGTTTGGGAATCATGCAGACATGACCGAGACATCTCTCCAGAAAATAACCAACAGCGGGATCTGGATACCCATGTAGGGTCCCACATGTTCCACGTTGATCTCATCGGATGAACCACGATGTCGAGGATTCAAGCAATCCCGTATACAATTCCCTTTGTCAATCGGTACGTTACTTGCCCGAGATTCGATCGTCGGTATCCCAATACCTCGTTCAATCTCTTTACCGGGAAGTCACTTTACTCGTTCCGTAATGCATGATCCCATGACTAACTGCTTAGACACATTGAGCTCATTATGATGATGCATTACCGAGTGGGCCCAGAGATACCTCTCCATCATACGGAGTGACAAATCCCAGTCTCGATTCGTGCCAACCCAACAGACACTTTCGGAGATACCCGTAGTGCACCTTTATAGCCACCCAGTTACGTTGTGACGTTTGGCACACCCAAAGCATTCCTACAGTATCCGGGAGTTGCACAATCTCATGGTCTAAGGAAAATATACTTGACATTAGAAAAGCTTTAGCAGACGAACTACACGATCTTGTGCTATGCTTAGGATTGGGTCTTGTCCATCACATCATTCTCCTAATGACGTGATCCCGTTATCAATGACATCCAATGTCCATGGTCAGGAAACCGTAACCTTCTATTCATCAACGAGCTAGTCAACTAGAGGCTCACTACGGACATGTTGTGGTCTATCTATTCACACATGTATTACGATTTCCGGATAACACAATTATAGCATGAACAACAGACAATTATCATGAACAAGGAAATATAATAATAACCATTTTATTATTGCCTCTAGGGCATATTTCCAACAGTCTCCCACTTGCACTAGAGTTAATAATCTAGTTACATTGTGATGAATCGAACACCCATAGAGTTCGGGTGTTGATCATGTTTTGCTCGTGGAAGAGGTTTAGTCAACGGATCTGCGACATTCAGGTCCGTATGCACTTTAGAAATATCTATGTCTCCATCTTGAACATTTTCACGAATGGAGTTGAAGCGACGCTTGATATGCCTGGTCTTCTTGTGGAAGAGGTTTAGTCAACGGATCTACGACATTCAATCTCTTTACCGGGAAGTCACTTTACTCGTTCCGTAATGCATGATCCCATGACTAACTGCTTAGACACATTGAGATCATTATGATGATGCATTACCGAGTGGGCCCAGAGATACCTCTCCATCATACGGAGTGACAAATCCCAGTCTCGATTCGTGCCAACCCAACAGACACTTTCGGAGATACCCGTAGTGCACCTTTATAGCCACCCAGTTACGTTGTGATGTTTGTCACACCCAAAGCATTCCTACAGTATCCGGGAGTTGCACAATCTCATGGTCTAAGGAAAATATACTTGACATTAGAAAAGCTTTAGCAGACGAACCACACGATCTTGTGCTATGCTTAGGATTGGGTCTTGTCCATCACATCATTCTCCTAATGATGTGATCCCGTTATCAATGACATCCAATGTCCATGGTCAGGAAACCGTAACCATATATTGATCAACGAGCTAGTCAACTAGAGGCTCACTAGGGACATGTTGTGGTCTATCTATTCACACATGTATTACGATTTCCGGATAACACAATTATAGCATGAACAACAGACAATTATCATGAATAAGGAAATATAATAATAACCATTTTATTATTGCCTCTAGGGCATATTTCCAACAGTCTCCCACTTGCACTAGAGTTAATAATCTAGTTACATTGTGATGAATCGAACACCCATAGAGTTCTGGTGTTGATCATGTTTTGCTCGTGGAAGAGGTTTAGTCAACGGATCTGCGAAATATCTATGTCTCCATCTTGAACATTTTCACGAATGGAGTTGAAGTGACGCTTGATATGCCTGGTCTTCTTGTGAAAACTGGGCTCCTTGGCAAGGGCAATAGCTCCAGTGTTGTCACAGAAGAGAGTCATTGGGCCCGACACATTGGGAATAACTCCTAGGTCGGTAATGAACTCCTTCATCCAGATTGCTTCATGTGCTGCCTCTGAGGCTGCCATGTACTCCGCTTCACATGTAGATCCCGCCACGACGCTTTGCTTGCAACTGCACCAGCTGACTGCCCCACCATAAAAAATATACACGTATCCGGTCTGCGACTTGGAGTCATCCAGATCTGTGTCGAAGCTAGCATCGACGTAACCCTTTACGACGAGCTCTTCGTCACCTCCATAAACATGAAATATATCCTTAGTCCTTTTCAGGTACTTCAGGATATTCTTGACCGCTGTCCAGTGTTCCATGCCGGGATTACTTTGGTACCTTCCTACCGAACTTACGGCAAGTTTCACATCAGGTCTGGTACATAGCATGGCATACATAATAGACCCTATGGCCGAGGCATAGGGGATGACACTCATCTTTTATCTATCTTCTGTCGTGGTCGGGCATTGAGCCGTGCTCAATCTCACACCTTGCAACACACGCAAGAACCCCTTCTTGGACTGATCCATATTGAACTTCTTCAATATCTTGTCAAGGTATGTGCTTTGTGAAAGACCAATGAGGCGTCTCGATCTATCTCTATAGATCTTGATGCCTAATATGTAAGCAGCTTCTCCAAGGTCCTTCATTGAAAAACACTTATTCAAGTAGGCCTTTATGCTTTCCAAGAATTCTATATTATTTCCCATCAATAGTATGTCATCCACATATAATATGAGAAATGCTACAGAGCTCCCACTCACTTTCTTGTAAACACAGGCTTCTCCATAAGTCTGTGTAAACCCAAACGCTTTGATCATCTCATCAAAGCGAATATTCCAACTCCTATATGCTTGCACCAGCCCATAGATTGAGCGCTGGAGCTTGCATACCTTGTCAGCATTCTTAGGATCGACAAAATCTTCTGGCTGCATCATATACAATTCTTCCTTAAGGAAACCATTAAGGAATGTCGTTTTGACGTCCATTTGCCATATCTCATAATCATAGAATGCAGCAATTGCTAACATGATTCGGACGGACTTCAGCTCCGCTACGGGTGAGAAGGTCTCATCGTAGTCAACCCCTTGAACTTGTCGATAACCCTTAGCGACAAGCCGAGCCTTATAGATGGTCACATTACCATCCGCGTCAGTCTTCTTCTTAAAGATTCATTTATTTTCTATGGCTCGCCGATCATCGGGCAAGTCAGTCAAAGTCCATACTTCGTTTTCATACATGGATACTATCTTGGATTTCATGGCTTCAAGCCATTTGTCGGAATCCGGGCCCGCCATCGCTTCTTCATAGTTCGAAGGTTCACCATTGTCTAACAACATGATTTTCAGGACAGGGTTGCCGTACCACTCTGGTGCGGAACGTGTCCTTGTGGACCTACGAAGTTCAGTAGCAACTTGATCCGAAGTTTCATGATCATCATCATTAACTTCCTCTCTAGTCGATGCAGGCACCACAGAAACATCTTCCTGAGCTGCGCTACTCTCCGGTTCAAGAGGCAATACCTCATCAAGTTCTGCTTTCCTCCCACTTACTTCTTTCGAGAGAAACTCTTTCTCCAGAAAGGATCCATTCTTGGCGACAAAGACCTTGCCTTCGGATCTGAGGTAGAAGGTATACCCTATAGTTTCCTTAGGGTATCCTATGAAGACGCATTTTTCCGATTTGGGTTCGAGCTTTTCAGGTTGAAGTTTCTTGACATAAGCATTGCATCCCATAATTAACTTTTAGAAACGACAGCTTAGGTTTCTTCCCAAACCACAATTCATACGGTGTCGTCTCAACGGATTTCGACGGAGCCCTATTTAAAGTGAATGCGGCAGTCTCTAAAGCATAACCCCAAAATGATAGTGGTAGGTCAGTAAGAGACATCATAGATCGCACCATGTCCAACAGAGTATGATTACGACGTTCGGACACACCATTACGCTGAGGTGTTCCAGGCGGCGTGAGTTGTGAAACGATTACACATTTCCTTAATTGCGTGCCAAATTTGTGACTCAAATATTCCCCTCCACGATCTGATCGTAAGAACTTTATTTTCCTGTCACGTTGATTCTCAACCTCACTCTGAAATTCCTTGAACTTTTCAAAGGTCTCAGACTTGTGTTTCATTAAGTAGACATACCCATATCTACTTAAGTCATCAGTGAGAGTGAGAACATAACGATAACCACCGCGAGCCTCAACGCTCATTGTACCGCACACATCAGTATGTATGATTTCCAATTAGTTGGTTGCTCGCTCCATTGTTCCGGAGAAAGGAGTCTTGGTCATTTTGCCCATGAGGCATGGTTCACACGTGCCAAATGATTCATAATCAAGAGACTCCAAAAGTCCATCTGCATGGAGTTTTTCATGCATTTGACACCAATGTGACCAAGGCGGCAGTGCCACAAGTATGTGGGACTATCATTATCAACCTTACATCTTTTGGCATTCACACTATGAATATGTGTAACATCACGTTCGAGATTCAATAAGAATAAACCATTGACCAACGGGGCATGACCATAAAACATATCTCTCATATAAATAGAACAACCATTATTCTCATATTTAAATGAGTAGCCATCTCGCATTATACGAGATCCAGATACAATGTTCATGCTCAAAGCTGGCACTGAATAACAATTATTGAGGTTTAAAACTAATCCTGTAGGTAAATGTAGAGGTAGCGTGCCGACGGCGATCACATCGACCTTGGAACCATTCCCGACGGGCATCGTGACCTCGTCCTTCGCCAATCTCCGCTTATTCCGCAGCTCCTGTTTTGAGTTACAAATATGAGCAACCGCACCGGTATCAAATACCCAGGAGCTACTACGAATGCTGGTAAGGTACACATCAATAACATGTATATCATATATATACCTTTGGTATTGCCGGCCTTCTTATCCGCTAAGTACTTGGGGCAGTTCCGCTTCAAGTGACCGTTTCCCTTGCAATAAAAGCACTCAGTCTCAGGCTTGGGTCCATGCTTTGGCTTCTTCCCGGCAACTTGCTTGCCAGGCGCGGCAACTCCCTTGCCGTCCTTCTTGAAGTTCTTCTTACCCTTGCCTTTCTTGAAACTAGTGGTTTTATTGACCATCAACACTTGATGTTCCTTTTTGATCTCTACCTCCGCTGATTTCAGCATTGAATATACCTCAGGAATGGTTTTCTCCATCCCCTGCATATTGAAATTCATCACAAAGCTCTTGTAGCTAGGTGGGAGCGACTGAAGGATTCTGTCAACGACCGCGTCATCCGGGAGATTAACTCCCAGCTGAGACAAGCGGTTGTGCAACCCAGACATTTTGAGTATGTGCTCGCTGACAGAACTATTCTCCTCCATCTTACAACTGTAGAACTTGTCGGAGACTTCATATCTCTCGACCCGGGCATGAGCTTGGAAAACCATTTTCAGCTCTTGGAATAGCTCATATGCTCCGTGTTGCTCAAAACGCTTTTGGAGCCCCGGTCCTAAGCTGTAAAGCATGCCGCACTGAACCAGGGAGTAATCATCACTACGCGACTGCCAGGCGTTCATAACGTCTTGAGTTGCTGGGAAAATGGGTGCGTCACCTGGCGGTGCTTCAAGGATATATGCTTTCTTGGCAGCTATGAGGATAATCCTCAGGTTACGGACCCAGTCCGTGTAGTTGCTGCCATCGTCTTTCAGCTTGGTTTTCTCTAGGAACGCGTTGAAGTTGAGGGAAACATTAGCGCGGGCCATTTGATCTACAAGACATATTGTAAAGATTTTAGACTAAGTTCATGACAATTAGGTTCATCTAATCAAATTACTTAATGAACTCCCACTCAGATAGACATCCCTCTAGTCATCTAAGTGATACATGATCCGAATCGACTAGGTCGTGTCCGATCATCACGTGAGACGGACTAGTCATCAACGGTGAACATCTCCATGTTGATCGTATCTACTATACGACTCATGTTCGACCTTTCGGTCTCTCGTGTTCCGAGGCCATGTCTATACATGCTAGGCTCGTCAAGTCAACCTAAGTGTTTTGCTTGTGTAAATCTGGCTTACACCCGTTGTATTCGAACGTTAGAATCTATCACACCCGATCATCACGTGGTGCTTCGAAACAACGAACCTTCGCAACAGTGCATAGTTAGGGGGAACACTTTCTTGAAATTATAGCGAGGGATCATCTTATTTAAGCTACCGTCATTCTAAGCAAATAAGATGTAAAACCTGATAAACATCACATGCAATCAAATAGTGACATGATATGGCCAATATCATTTTGCTCCTTTTGATCTCCATCTTCGGGTGCCCATGATCATCATCATCACCGACATGACACCATGATCTCCATCATCGTGTCTTCATGAAGTTGTCTCGCCAACTATTACTTCTACTACTATGGCTAACGGTTAGCAACGAAGTAAAGTAATTACATGGCGCTTATGTTGACTCGCGGGTCATAAATAAATTAAGACAACTCCTATGGCTCCTGCCGGTTGTCATACTCATCGACATGCAAGTCGTGATTCCTATTACAAGAACATGATCAATCTCATACATCACATATATTATTCATCACATTCTTTTGGCCATATCACATCACATAGCATACCCTGCAAAAACAAGTTAGACGTCCTCTAATTGTTGTTGCATGTTTTTACGTGGCTGCTATGGGTTTCTAGCAAAAACGTTTCTTACCTACGCAAAAACCACAACGTGATATACCAATTTCTATTTACCCTTCATAAGGACCTTTTTCATAGAATCCGATCCGACTAAAGTGGGAGAGACAGACACCCGCTAGCCACCTTATGCAACTAGTGCATGTCAGTCGGTGGAACCTGTCTCACGTAAGCGTATGTGTAAGGTCGGTCCGGGCCACTTCATCCCACGATGCCGCCGAATGAAGATAAGACTAGTAACGTCAAGTAAATTGATAAAAGCGATGCCCACAACAACTTGTGTTCTACTCGTGCAAGAAACTACGCATAGACCTAGCTCATGATGCCACTGTTGGGGATCGTTGCAGAAATTTAAAATTTTCTACGCATCACCAAGATCAATCTTTGGAGAGACTAGCAACGAGAGAGAGGGGAGTGCATCTTTATACCCTTGAATATCGTGACACGGAAGCGTTACAAGAACGCGGATGAAGGGGTCGTACTCGTAGCGATTCAGATCGCAGTTGATTCCGATCTAAGCGCCGAACAACGGTGCCTCCGTGTTCAACATACGTGCAGCCCGGTGACGTCTCCCACGCCTTGATCCAGCAAGCAGAGAGGGAGAGGTTGGGGAAGACAACTCCAGCAGCAGCACGACGGCGTGGTGGTGTTGGAGCAGCGTGGTACTCCGGCAGGGCTTCGCCAAGTGCCGCGGGAGGAGGAGGTGTTGGAGAGGGGGGCTGCGCCTTGGATGTGGTGCGGCTGCCCTCCCACCTCCCCTCTATTTATAGGGGCAAGGGAGAGGGGGGTCGGCCCCCTCCAGATGGATCTAGAGGGGGGCGGCGGCCAAGGGGGGAGGCTTGCCCCCCAAGCCAAGGGGGCGCCCCCTTTAGGGTTTCCCCCCAACCCTAGGCGCATGGGCCCTAGGGGGTTTTGGCGCCCAGCCCACCTAGGGGCTGTTCCCCTCCATATTCAGCCCATAGGGCCCTCCGGGGCAGGTGGACCCTCCCGGTGGACCCCCGGAACCCTTTTGGTGGTCCCGGTACAATACCGATAAACCCCCGAACACTTCTGGCGACCGAATAAGGACTTCCCATATATAAATCTTTATCTCCGGACCATTCCGGAACTCCTCGTGACGTCTGGGATCTCATCCGGGACTCCGAACAACATTCGGTAACCACGTACAAACTTTCCGTATAACCCTAGCGTCATCGAACCTTAAGTGTGTAGACCCTACGGGTTCGGGAATCATGCAGACATGACCGAGACATCTCTCCGGCCAATAACCAATAGCGGGATCTGGATACCCATGTTGGCTCCCACATGTTCCACGATGATCTCATCGGATGAACCACTATGTCAAGGAATCAATCAACCCCGTATACAATTCCCTTTGTCAATCGGTACGTTACTTGCCCGAGATTCGATCGTCGGTATCCCAATACCTCGTTCAATCTCGTTACCGGCAAGTCACTTTACTCGTTCCGTAATGCATGATCCCATGACTAACTGCTTAGACACATTGAGCTCATTATGATGATGCATTACGGAGTGGGCCCAGAGATACCTCTCCGTCATACAGAGTGACAAATCCCAATCTCGATTCGTGCCAACCCAACAGACACTTTCGGAGATACCCGTAGTGCACCTTTATAGCGACCCAGTTACGTTATGACGTTTGGCACACCCAAAGCGTTCCTACAGTATCCGGGAGTTACACAATCTCATGGTCTATGGAAAAGATACTTGACATTAGAAAAGCTTTAGCAGACGAACTACACGATCTTGTGCTATGCTTAGGATTGGGTCTTGTCCATCACATCATTCTCCTAATGACGTGATCCCGTTATCAATGACATCCAATATCCATGGTCAGGAAACCGTAACCATCTATTGATCAACGAGCTAGTCAACTAGAGGCTCACTAGGGACATGTTGTGGTCTATTTATTCACACATGTATTACGATTTCCGGATAACACAATTATAGCATGAACAATAGACAATTATCATAAACAAGAAAATATAATAACCATTTTATTATTGCCTTTAGGGCATATTTCCAACAAAACATTCTACAACCTTGCAATTAGTGTGGCTGTGGCGAAGCAAAGTCAGGAAGCTGTAGCTCTACCTGACTTCCCTTGCAATGTCAAAGGATCTCGTTCCTGCTTATCCATGCTGCCTCAAGCCCTCGACACTCCATAAACCAGGAGGCTCGATCGATATCTTCCTTAATCATCGCCGTCCTAAAAGGATGCGATCGACCTGTGCACCAGCGCGCGCGCATGCGCGAGCAGCTACCTGAGCACCCATCTACGTGTAACTCAGCAGTGCACAGAGTCGATACTTTCCTTGAACGTTTCGGCACGCGCATGATGGGTTCCACACTTCCACTAACCCACTGAGATCATCAAGCAGCCCATGTTCACATAGTAACACGGAAATACTAACGCCCACATGTGTGAGCGTTTGCATCTCGCCCACACGCATGGATCAACATTCGTTTATGTTTGCACAAATCTTGGCATGTTTTGCCAGATTTTGATGTCACGTAGGACGGGATTGGTGTGTGGGCGTTGGAGAGTTCGTCCACACACCCGCAGCACGCGATTTGCCAGCTGCGCTGTGTGGGCGAACTAGTTTCTGCCCACACAGCCACCAGCTAGTTCATGCGCGTGTGGGCGATCTGCTTTTCGTCCACACAACAGTCGTACGTTGTTGGATGGCAACTGCAGTTATACGTACGTGGCAACTAGGTAAACACACATGGCAACTATGATTCGATGCTAGACGGCAACTGCAATTGCGCGTACGTGGCAACCAGATTAACACACATGGCAACTGTGATTAATCATACATGGCAATTATGGTTGGACCACACGTGGCAACTAGGTAAACACACATGGCAACTACTGTTTGACCATATGTGGTAAGTAGTTAAGCACACACGGCAACTATATGGTTTGATTACAAGCGGTAGTATCATAAATTAGACATGACAACTATAGTTAACCAAAACAGATAGAGTTGCCATGCTTTTACAACTACATTTGCCATTCCGGATAACTACATATGCCATCCCAGATGGCAACTAAATCGTTATCCCGCGGGTACCTAACGTAGCTGCGTCAGAACGTATGGGCATTTTTGCTTCCTGCCACACGTGCGGGATGGAGATGAGTAATACTTGTTGGGCGTGTGGCACGAAGTAGCTGCGCCCACACGTGTGAGCAATTATAATATTTGCCCACACACAACCCGTGTGGGCTGCCTCCTACTCATGCCACACAGTGTGTGGGCAGATATCTAGTATGCCACACGTGTTGACGTTATCAGCGTCCTAGTAATAAAGCCCAACACGTCACCCGATCTGCAGCGTCGATGCGCCACGCGCCGTGTCGATCGGTCCCTAGTGGAGCTCTATGTCCACGCGCATGTCGGTAGTGCACCCATGCTTGATGCTTCCGCGTTGTACACTCTGTCGCGCGCCACACCTACTACCTGTTGTGCATGCGGCCTATAAAACGCACCGTCGAACGCTCCCCATTCTCCACAACCCAACCCATTGGCATCAGCCAACACTCCTCACCTACGCACAGTCGCACAGACACCGCGCGAGAGCAGCTTCACCACTTCCCTCCCATCCGAGCCCAAGGAGCAACCATGGCGGCGTCGAAGGCCACCCTCGTCTGCTTCATGGCTGTGGCTCTCGCGGCGGCGCTGCTGGCGGTGCCGGGCGCGGTGGAGGCGGCGACGTGCAGCCCGACGCAGCTGACCCCGTGCGCGCCGGCCATCATCGGGAACGCGGCGCCGAGCGCTGCGTGCTGCGGGAAGCTCAAGGCGCACCCGGCGAGCTGCCTGTGCAAGTACAAGAAGGACCCCCACCTGCAGCGCTACGTCAACTCCCCCAACGGCAAGAAGGTCTTCGCCGCGTGCAAGCTGCGCCTGCCAAGGTGCTGAAGTAGCTAGTGCCACGAGCTTCGTCCATGTCCCTCGCACGTTGCACGTACGCTACGTACGTTGGAGTACCGAGAGTGTGTGAGGTACTCCCTCCATCTTAAAATAAGTGTCTTGACTTTATATTAACTTTAGTATAAAGTTATATTAAGATTAAAACATTTATAGAGTAAGTGTAAAGTCGAGACACTTATTTTGAAAAGGAGGGAGTATAATAATAAAACGAGGGGAGTGCTATATATACTTTACGAAACAGAAATAAATTTTGACAGTGTTGTACTACTGTGGTACGGTGCCAGCTGTTATGTTCATGTGTCACGTATACTCATGTCCTGTATATGGCAGCATGTATATGTCAGAGTAATAAACATAAATATTTTGTTCTGTTCCGTTCCGCTCCGCTCCGGAAAGAAAGATTTTTTTTTGAATGGGAAAAAAAATTAATAAATAAAATCAGAATATATGAACGGTAGCACCTGCGGTTACATGTTATATAAAAATGGTTTGTGGCTAAAAAAATTAATGACGTGGAAGGCTTACATGTGCTTGATGATGTGAAGGATTTGCATGTGTTGAGAAATTAAATGTGGAGTGCTTGTACGTGCTTAATAATATCGAGGACTTATATGTGCTAGAAAAAAAATGCAGTGGGCTTGTACTCTTTAAAAAATAGAGGATGACAAGCTTGCTTCATGCATGTACTTTAGGAAAAGGGCGAGCCACCGAAAACAACAACGAGATGGTCGGAAAGAAATGATGAGTCAACAAAATGGCGATACCAAGTGTTAAGAACCTTGTTTAGACTCTCAATCGAATTTTGAATTTGATCATGGACATGAATTACTTGGGAATGTGCAGTGTCTCGGGGTAGAAGCGGGGGCAATTGTTGTGGACGAACCTCTTGTCGAAATGGCCTGACCTCTTCGGTCGTTCGATGCAGTTGGACCCAAGCAGTACATCTTCGGCATGCATAGATCAGGGGTGTTCGCACTTAACCTTCCATGCATGACATTATGGAGGAATATACACTAGTAGAAAAACAATCTTACGTTCACCTCATTAGTCCCGGTTCGATTACGGCCCGGTACTAATGGTACCATTAGTCCCGGTTCAAACGGCTATGCATTAGCCCCGATTCATTTGTGACCTATAGTCCCGGTTTGTGTCACAAACCGGGACTAAATGGGTGGTGGTAGGCTGGCGTCAGGCCGGGGCCCCACGAGCCCCTTTAGTCCCAGTTTCTGACACAAAGCAGGACTATAGGTTAGACCTTTAGTCCGGGTTGGAGCAATCAACCGGGACTAAAGGGGTCTAACCTTTTAGTCCGGGTTGGTGGCTCCAACCCGGACTAAAGGGGTTTTGCAATTTTCAAACTCTACCCCCCCCCCCCTCCTCCCTAGTATCGCCTTTTCAGTTTTGAAAAAAAAACAAAAGAAAATGATAAAAACTTCAAAAATTAAAATCCTTCGAGATGTAGTTATGTTACTACATCTACTAGTTAGGGAAATTTGAAAACATAAATTTCGACATGTTTTGCAAAAAAGTGTTATGAAAAAGTAAAACGACCATAACTTTTGCATACGATGTCGAAAAAACGTATAATATTCAGCACGAAAAGCCGGTTCCGATTTCGACGGCCATAGTCCGTTTTGCAAATTTTTAGAATCCTCAAATTCTGAAAAGAAAAAAAATTATGCTCAAATTTCAGTTTTTATGAATTGTGGTCAAACTATTTATTCAAGAAATATTAGTGTTAATAAATAATTATTGTTTTTTACAATAATAGTTTCAAAATTCAAACGGTGAAACGTGTGACTTCATGCTCAAGCTAAACTCCTAAGGATTACGAGGATTGACAGCTTACTATTGTCAGGAAAATAACAAGTGCAGACTTGGAAACTAGGGGGAATAGAACTCGAAAGTTAAGCATGCTCAGGCTGCAGTAGTGAGAGGGATGGGTGACCGGCCGGGAAGTTAGACGATTTGAAATGAGTGCTCCACACTTGAGCAGTGATGAGGGGTGATTAGAGATTAAATTGTCAAATAATTCAGATATTTAAAAATAAAAAAATTCAAAAAAATTCAAAAAAATCAAAAAAAATAATCATTTAGTCCCGGTTGGTCCGCGGGCTCGTGCCACGTGATGGGCCTTTGGTCCCGGGTCGTGTTGAACCGGGATTAAAGGGGGGACCTTTAGTTCCCACCCTTTAGTGCTGGTTGCAGAACCGGGACTAAAGGTCCTTACGAACCGGGACTAAAGCCTAATTCTGCACTAGTGATACATGAAGTGATAAAGACATTACCAAAGTACTAACAATAAAAAAGGATAAACTAAAACGGGAAAGGAAGGCGACATGTGCACTTGAAGTAGCTCTGTAAGCCCAAGACTTGAAATCCATACCGAGAAGGTAACAAGAAGCAGTGCCCCAAGGAGTGGCACTAGGGTCGTCAATGGGCCTCACAAGCTAAGACCTTGCAAAATAAAACAACATCACCATTTTTCGCAGCATACATCCACTAGTTGGCCATTCGAAGATGATGCAAACTAATGAGTGTCATTACACTAGTAGAAAAAGGACCTAATCTGAGACACATTAGTCTCGGTTCAATTTTGGCCCGGTACTAATGGTACCATTAGTCCCGGTTCGAACGACTATGTATTAATGCCGGTTCGTGTTGAATCTTTAGTACCGGTTCGTGCCACGAACCGGTACTAAAGGGGTGGTGGCGGGCTGGCGTCAGGCCGGGGCCCCACGAGCCCCTTTAGTCCTGGTTCGTGGCACAAACCGGTACTAAAGGGCTAACAAAAGAAAATGATAAAAAAATTTAAAAATTAAAATTCTTCGAGATGTAGTTATATTACTACATCTACTAGTTAGGAAAACTAAAAAACTTAAATTTGGACATGTTTTGCAAAAAAGTGTTATGAAAAGGTAAAACGGCTATAACTTTTGCATATGATGTCGGAAAAAAACGTATAATATATCAAAATGTTCAGCACGAAAATCCGCATTCACTTTTGACTGCCTATGGCCTGTTTGCAATTTTTTAGAATCCTCAAATTCTAAAAGGAAAAAAAGATATGCTCAAATTTCAGTTTTTTTGAATTTTGGTCAAACTGTGGTCAAACTACTTATTCAAGAAATATTAGTGTTACTAAATAATTATTCAAGAATATTAGTGTTACTAAATAATTATTTCAGTTTTTTGAATTTTGGTCAAATCTAGTCAAACTATGGTCAAACTGTGGTCAAATTATGGTCAAACTATGGTCAAACTACTTACTCAAGAAATATGAGTGTAAGTAAATAATTACTGTTTTTTAGAATAATAGGTTCAAACTCAAACGGTGAAACGTGTGACCTAATGCTCAAGCTAAACTCCTGAGGGTTAATAGGATTGACAGCTTACATTTGTCAGGAAAACAACCAGTGCAGACTTGGAAAGTAGGGGGAATAGAACTCCGAAGTTAAGCATGCTCAGGCTGGGGTAGTGAGAGGATGGGTGACCGGCCGGGAAGTTAGACGATTTGGAATGAGTGATCCACACTTGAGCAGTTAAGAGGGGTGATTAGAGACTAAATCATCAAATAATTCAGAAAATTGAAAATAAAAAAATCAAAATTTCTTTTTCCAAAATTTTCAAAAAAAAATTTGAAAAAAACCTGGACGCGAGCTCACGCCATGTGGTTGGCCTTTAGTGGCGGTTCGTGCCGAACCAGTACTAAAGGGGGGGGGGTTTAGTATCCACCCTTTAGTGCCGGTCGCAGAACCGGCACTAAAGGCCCTTACGAACCGGTAATAAAGCTCCATTTTCTACTAGTGCTAGTAGAAAATAGGGCTTTGGTTCGGCCAGAAAAGAGCATTAATCCCGGTTGCATTACGAACCGGGACTAATGTGAGCATTAGTCTAGTTCGAGCGGCTAGGATGCTATGTAGGCATTAGTCCCGGTTCAAATGGGACCTTTAGTCCCGGTTGGAGCCGCGAACCGGGACTAAAGGGTGCGAGGACCTTTAGTCCCGGTTCGTGGCTCCAACCGGGACTAAAGGGCTAACCTTTAGTCCCGGTTCGAGCCACCAACCGGGACTAAAGGGATTGAGGCATTAGTCCCGGTTCGTGGCTCCAACCGGGACTAAAGGTTTGACCTTCAGTCCCGGTTGGAGCCACTAACCGGGCCTAATGCCTCAATTGTCAAATTCTATCCCCCCCCCCCCCCGTGTATCGCCATTTCAGTTTTGGAAAAAACAAAAGAAAATGATAAAAAAATAAAAAAATTCTTCGAGATGTAGTTATGTTACTACATCTACTGGCTAGGAAAATTAAAAAACATAAATTTATCACCCACAGTCTAGTGGTCAAGTAGAATTGAGCAATAGAGAGCTTAAATTAATTTTGCAAAAGACTGTTAATAGATCTAGAAAGAATTGGTCCAAGAAACTTGATGATGCATTATGGGCCTATAGAACTGCATATAAAAATCCTATGGGTATGTCTCCGTATAAAATGGTTTATGGAAAAGCATGTCACTTACCTCTCGAATTAGAACATAAGGCATATTGGGCTATTAAAGAGCTCAATTATGATTTTAAACTTGCCGGTGAGAAGAGGCTATTTGACATTAGCTCACTTGATGAATGGACAACCCAAGCCTATGAGAATTCCAAGTTGTTTAAAGAAAAAGTTAAAAGATGGCATGACAAAAGGATAAAAAAGCGTGAGTTTAATGTAGGTGACTATGTGTTGCTATTCAACTCTCGTTTAAGAATTTTTGCAGGAAAACTTCTCTCTAAATGGGAAGGGCCTTACGTTATCGAGGAGGTCTATTGTTCTGGTGCCATAAAAATCAACAACTTCGAAGGCACAAATCCAAAGATGGTGAACGGTCAAAGAATTAAACATTATATCTCAGGTAATCCTAGAAATGTTGAAACTAATATTATTGAAACCGTAACACCGGAGGAATACATAAGAGACACTTTCCAGAACGTTTCAGACCCCGAGAAGGAATAGGTATGTGGTACGGTAAGTAAACCGACTCCAAAACAGTTCTAATGGCAAATTTTCTCCGTTTTGGAATATTTAGAAAAATAGGAAAATAAGAAGCAGTCCGGGAAGGACACAAGGCCTCCACGAGGGTGGAGGGCGCGCCCTACCCCCCTGGGCACGCCCCCCTGCCTCGTGGGCACCTCATGCGCTCTCTGGACTCCGTTTTCTTGCACAATACTTCTTTCGGTCGGTAAAAATTCATTATATAATCTCCCGAAGGTTTTGACTCCTGTATCACGCAAATATCCTTTGTTTTCGTTTCGAGCTGTTTTTCTGACAGATCTAGATCACCATGACATCTCCAAGCGCCCCCAAGGACAAGTTCTTCGAGAAGGTCATCAACCCCTACCTCGCAGAGGTGCTGCAACACCCTCAAACCATTGAGATGCGTGATGGGTTGCTGCACATCCGCGATGTTGAGGGACCAAGGAGGACCGGAAGCGTGGAGACGAGACTCGAAGCAATGGAGCAACAAGTTTTCAAGTGCCAGGGGATGGTGGAACGTGGACTCAACGCCAACCATATGATGATCGCAGAGTTCACCAACAACCACAAGATGGATGCTAAGAATATTGGGGAGACCATCTTCAAGCTACATGAGAAGATCGAGCACCTCGAAGCCCAAATCTATGACCTGCAAAACCAAAACTGTGAGTATGAATATAGATTCAAGAGGATGAGTTTGGCTGCAGATTTGAGGATTCCGGAGACTCGATCATCCTTCTATGATGGTGAGCCTATGCCTTGGAAGATGGACGACAAGCCTACATCATCAACGACTCCATCACCTTCTCCAGCAAGGGAGACATAATCACATGGGTATGGGCACTCCCCTTGGCAACTGCCAAGCTTGGGGGAGGTGCCCCGGTATCGTATCACCATCACACTCCTATCTTTACCGTTTTTCTTAGTTCGATCCTTTTAGTAATATCTTGATCTAGTAGAATAAAGTTTTAGTATGATCTAGTTTTGAGTTTTGCTTTATGATCCCTCTATGTAATCGAGTCCGTGAGTTATATAATAAAGATTAGTGTTGAGTCAAGGGCTTGATTATTTTGCCATGATCTTGAGTGAATAAAAGAAAAAGAAAGAATAAAAAGAAACAAAGAGATCATATTGATCTTATGGAGAGTAATGACTTCACATATAAAGAGTATGATGATTAAAAGTTGTTGAGAGTTGAAAACCATAGCTTTGGTCATCGTTGCAATTAATAGGAAGTAATAAAGAAAGAGAGGTTTCACATATAAATATACTATCTTGGACATCTTTTATGATTGTGAGCACTCATTAAAATATGACATGCTAAAGAGTTGATGTTGGACAAGGAAGACAACGTAATGGGTTATGTTTTCTTATATCTGATATAAAGTATATTGTCATGGATCATCCAACATGTTGAGCTTGCCTTTCTCCCTCATGCTAGCCAAATTCTTTGCACCAAGTAGAGATACTACTTGTGCTTCCGAATTCCCTTAAACCCAATTTTGCCATGAGAGTCCACCATATCTACCTATGGATTGAGTAAGATCCTTCAATTAAGTTGTCATGGGTGCAAGCAATAAAAAATTGCTCTCTATATATGTATGATTGATTAGTGTGGAGGAAATAAGCTTTATACGATCTTGTGATGTGGAAGAAATAAAAGCGACGGACTGCATAATAAAGGTCCATATCACAAGTGGCAATATAAAGTGACGTTCTTTCGCATTAAGATTTTGTGCATCCAACCCTGAAAGCGCATGACAACCTCTGCTTCCCTCTGCGAAGGGCCTATCTTTTACTTTTATCTTCTACCTTATGCAAGAGTCATGGTGATCTTCACCTTTCCTTTTTACATTTTATTCTTTGGCAAGCACATTGTGTTGGAAAGATGCTGATATATATATATATATATATATATATATATATATATATATATATATCTAATTGGATGTAAGTTAGCATGAGCTATTATTGTTGACATTACCCTTGAGGTAAGAGGTTGGGAGGCGAAACTATAAGCCCCTATCTTTCTCTGTGTCCGATTAAAGCTCCGTAACCACAAGTATTGCGTGAGTGTTAGCAATTGTGAAAGACTAAATGATAGTTGAGTATGTGGACTTGCTGAAAAGCTCTTATATGGACTCTTTCTGATGTTATGATAAATTGCAATTGCTTCAATGACTGAGATTATAGTTTGTTAGTTCTCAATGAAGTTTCTGATTCCTACTTGACATTGTGAATAGATTATTACTTGAGCATAAGAAATCATATGACAATACCCATATATGTTGCTGTTATAAGAATGATCATGATGCCCTCATGTCCGTATTTTATTTCATCGACACCTCTATCTCTAAACATGTGGACATATTTATCGTTATTGGCTTCCGCTTGAGGACAAGCGAGGTCTAAGCTTGGGGGAGTTGATACGTCCATTTTGCATCATGCTTTTATATCGATACTTATTGCATTATGGGATGTTATTACACATTATGTCACAATACTTATGCCTATTCTCTCTTATTTTACTAGGTTTACATAAAGAGGGAGAATGCCGGCAGCTGGAATTCTGGGCTGGAAAAGGAGCAAATACTAGAGACCTATTCTGCACAACTCCAAAAGTCCTGAAACTCCGCAGAAGTTATTTTTGGAAATAACAAAAAATACTGAGCGAAGAAAATACCAGAGGGGGCCCACACCCTGGCCACAAGGGTGGGGGCGCGCCCCCTACCTCGTGGGCCCCCTGGTGGCCCTCCGGTGCCCATCTTCTGCTATATGAAGTCTTTTGTCCGAGAAAAAATCATAAGCAAGCTTTCGGGATGAGACTCCGCCGCCACGAGGCGGAACCAATCTAGGGCTCTGGCGGAGCGGTTCTGCCGGGGACACTTCCCTCCAGGAGGGGGAAATCATCGCCATCGTCATCACCAACGCTCCTCTCATCAGGAGGGGGCCAATCTCCATCAACATCTTCACCAGCACCATCTCCTCTAAAACCTTAGTTCATCTCTTGTATCCAATCTTTGTCTCTAAGTCTGGGATTGGTACCTGTAGGTTGCTAGTAGTGTTGATTACTCCTTGTAGTTGATGCTAGTTGGTTTATTTGGTGGAAGATCATATGTTCAGATCCATTATGCATATTAATACCCCTCTGATTATGAACATGAATATGCTTTGTGAGTAGTTACGTTTGTTCCTCAGGACATGGGAGAAGTCTTGCTATTAGTAGTCATGTGAATTTGGTATTCGTTCGATATTTTGATGAGATGTATGTTGTCTCTCCTCTAGTGGTGTTATGTGAACGTCGGCTACATGACACTTCACCATTGTTTGGGCCTAGAGGAAGGCATTGGGAAGTAATAAGTAGATGATGGGTTGCTAGAGTGACATAAGCTTAAACCCTAGTTTATGTGTTGCTTCGTAAGGGGCTGATTTGGATCCATATGTTTCATGCTATGGTTAGGTTTACCTTAATACTTCTTTTGTAGTTGCGGATGCTTGAAATAGGAGTTAATCATAAGTGGGATGCTTGTTCAAGTAAGGACAGCACCCAAGCACTGGTCCACCCACATATCAAATTATCAAAGTACCGAACACGAATCATATGAACGTGATGAAAACTGGCTTGCCGATAATTCCCATGTGTCCTCGGGAGTGCTTTTCTTTATATAAGAATTTGTCCAGGCTTATCCTTTGCTACAAAAAGGATTGGGCCATCTTGCTGCACTTTATTTACACTTGTTATTCGTTACTTGTTACCAATTACCTTATCACAAAACTATCTGTTACTGATAATTTCAGTGCTTGCAGAGAATACCTTGCTGAAAACCGCTTATCATTTCCTTCTGCTCCTTGTTGGGTTCGACACTCTTACTTATCGAAAGGACTACAATAGATCCCCTATACTTGTGGGTCATCACTAAATAATTATTTGAGTTTTTTGAATTTTGGTCAAATCTGGTCAAACTGTGGTCAAACCATGGTCAAACTACTTATTCAAGAAATATTAGTGTTACCAAATAATTATTGTTTTTCAGAATAATAGTTTCAAACTCAAACAGTGAAACGTGTGACTTCATACTGAAAGCTAAACTCCTGAGGGTTAATAGGATTGACATCTTACTATTGTCAAGAAAACTACAAGTGCAGACTTGGAAACGAGGGGGAATAGAACCCGGAAGTTAAGCGTGCTCATGCTGGGATAGTGAGAGGATGGGTGACCGGCCGGGAAGTTAGATGATTTGAAATGATCAAGGGTGATTAGAGATTAGAGGTTAAATTCAGCAGTGATAAGGGGTGATTAGAGATTAAATTATAAAATAATTCAAAAATTAAAAAATCAGAAGAAAAAATTAAAAAAAATCAATTTTTTTTTCGAAAATTCCTTTAGTCCTGGTTGGTGTTACCAACCGGGACCAAAGGTGGAGCTCCAGGCAGCGGCCACGTGGATGGCCATTAGTCCCGGTTCGTATAAGAACCGGGACTAAAGGGGGGCCTTTAGTACCGACCCTTTAGTCCCGGTTGTAGAACCGGGACTAAAGGCCCTTATGAACCGGGACAAATGGCCCTTTTTCTACTAGTGTATTGTCAGCATTGTCAAAGGGCCTTATTACACCGAGATAACATTGCAAACCCGAATCTCATTGGCTTATCTCATGACTTCACTTCGAGATAATCTGCAAACGCCATCGAAGGACGGTGCAAAACTAACATTCCATCAAACAACACGAACCTTTACCACTAGCTCCAGCATGGGGACAATACTATGCTTTGTAAAAAAATGAGGATGTCAACCTACACTGTTCAAAAGCACATATTGTTGGAAATATGCCCTAGAGGCAATGATAAAATGGTTATTATTATATTTCCTTGTTCATGATAATTGTCTATTGTTCATGCTATAATTGTGTTATCCGGAAATCGTAATACATGTGTGAACACATAGACCATAACATGTCCCTAGTGAGCCTCTAGTTGACTAGCTCGTTGATCAATAGATGGTTACGGTTTCCTGACCATGGACATTGGATGTCATTGATAACAGGATCACATCATTGGGAGAATGATGTGATGGACAAGACCCAATCCTAAGCATAGCACTAGATCGTGTAGTTCGTTTGCTGAAGCTTTTCTAATGTCAAGTATCATTTCCTTAGACCATGAGATCGTGCAACTCCCGGATACCGTAGGAATGCTTTGGGTGTACCAAACGTCACAACGTAACTGGGTGGCTATAAAGGGGCACTACAGGTATCTCCGAAAGTGTCTGTTGAGTTGGCACAGATCGAGACTGGGATTTGTCACTCCGTATGACGGAGAGGTATCTCTGGGCCCACTCGGTAATGCATCATCATAATGAGCTCAATGTGACCAAGTGGTTGGTCACGGGATCATGCATTACGGTACGAGTAAAGTGACTTGTCGGTAACGAGATTGAACGAGGTATTGGGATACCAATGATCGAATCTCGGGCAAGTAACGTACCGATTGACAAAGGGAATTGTATACGGGATTACTTGAATCCTCGACATCGTGGTTCATCCGATGAGATCATCGAGGAGCATGTGGGAGCCAACATGGGTATCCAGATCCCGCTGTTGGTTATTGACCGGAGAGTCGTCTCGGTCATGTCTGCGTGTCTCCCGAACCCGTAGGGTCTACACACTTAAGGTTCGGTGACGCTAGGGTTGTAGAGATATTAGTGTGCGGTAACCCGAAAGTTGTTAGGAGTCCCGGATGAGATCCCGGACATCACGAGGAGTTCCAGAATGGTCCGGAGGTAAAGATTTGTATATAGGAAGTCCAATTACGGCCACCGGGAAAGTTTCGGGGGTCACCGGTATTGTACCGGCACCACCGGAAGGGTCCCGGGGGTCCACCGGGTGGGGCCACCTATCCCGGAGGACCACATGGGCTGAAGTGGGAAGGGAACCAGCCCCTGGTGGGCTGGTGCGCCCCCCATGGGCCTCCCCCTGCGCCTAGGGTTGGAAACCCTGGGGGCGGGGGGCGCCCCACCTGACTTGGGGGGCAAGCCCCCCCCCTTGGCCGCCGCCCCCCCTTGAGATGGGATCTCCAGGGGCCGGCGCCCCCCCAGGGCCCCTATATAAAGGGGGGGGAGGGAGGGCTGCAGACCCTAAGCCCTGGCGCCTCCCTCTCCCTCCCGTAACACCTCTCCCTCCCACTGAGCTTGGTGAAGCCCTGCCGAGATCCCCGCTGCTTCCACCACCTCGCCGTCGTGCTGCTGGATCTCCATCAACCTCTCCTTCCCCTTACTGGATCAAGAAGGAGGAGACGTCTCTCCCAACCGTATGTGTGTTGAACGCGGAGGTGCCGTCCGTTCGGTGCTAGGATCATCGGTGCTTTGGATCACGACGAGTACGACTCCATCAACCCCGTTCTCTTGAACGCTTCCGCTCGCGATCTACAAGGGTATGTAGATGCACTCATCTCTCTCATTGCTAGATGACTTCATAGATTGATCTTGGTGATGCGTAGAAAATTTTAAATTTCTGCTACGATCCCCAACAGTGGCATCATGAGCTAGGTCTATGCGTAGTTTCTATGCACGAGTAGAACACAAGTTGTGGGCGTCGATTTTGTCAATTTACTTGCCGTTACTAGTCTTATCTTGATTCGGCGGCATCGTAGGATGAAGCGGCCCGGACCGACCTTACACGTACGCTTACGTGAGACAGGTTCCACCGACTGACATGCACTAGTTGCATAAGGTGGCTAGCGGGTGTCTGTCTCTCCCACTTTAGTCGGATCGGATTCGATGAAAAGGGTCTTATGAAGGGTAAATAGAAATTGGCATATCACGTTGTGGTTTTGGCGTAGGTAAGAATCGTTCTTGCTAGAAACCTATAGCAGCCACGTAAAAGTTTGCAACAACAATTTGAGGACGTCTAACTTGTTTTTGCAGCAAGTGTCATGTGATGTGATATGGCCAGAAGATGTGATGAATGATATATGTGATGTATGAGATTGATCATGTTCTTGTAATAGGAATCACGACTTGCATGTCGATGAGCATGACAACCGGCAGGAGCCATAGGAGTTGTCTTAATTTATTTATGACCTGCGTGTCAACTGGAACGTCATGTAATTACTTTACTTTATTGCTAACCGTTAGCCATAGTAGTAGAAGTAATAGTTGGCGAGACAACTTCGTGAAGACACGATGATGGAGATCATGGTGTCATGCCGGTGACGATGATGAACATGGCGCCCCGAAGATGGAGATCAAAAAGGAGCAAAATGATTTTGGCCATATCATGTCACTATTTGATTGCATGAGATGTTTATCATGTTTTATATCTTATTTGCTTAGAACGACGGTAGCATAAATAAGATGATCCCTCGCTAAAATTTCAAGAAAGTGTTCCCCCTAACTGTGCATCGTTGCGAAAGTTCGCTGTTCCGAAGCACCACGTGATGATCGGGTGTGATAGGTTCTAACGTTCGCATACAACGGGTGTAAGCCAGATTTACACACACAATACACTTAGGTTGACTTGACGAGCCTAGCATGTACAGGCATGGCCTCGGAACACAAGAGACCGAAAGGTCGAACATGAGTCGTATAGCAGATACGATCAACATGAAGATGTTCACCGATGATGATTAGTCCGTCTCACGTGATGATCGGACACGGCCTAGTTGACTCGGATCATGTATCACTTAGATGACTAGAGGGATGTCTGTCTGAGTGGGAGTTCGTTAATAATTTGATTTGATTTACTTAATTATCATGAACTTAGTCTAAAAATCTTTACAATATGTCTTATAGATCAAATGGCCCACGCTAATGTTGCCCTCAACTTCAACGCGTTCCTAGAGAAAACCAAGCTGAAAGACGATGGTAGCAACTACACGGTCTGGGTCCGTAACCTGAGGATTATCCTCATAGCTGCCAAGAAAGCATATGTCCTTGAAGCACCGCTAGGTGATGCACCTGTTTTCCCAGCAACTCAAGACGTTCTGAACGCCTGGCAGTCGCGTAGTGATGATTACTCCCTGGTTCAGTGCGGCATGCTTTAAAGCTTAGAAACGGGGCTCCAAAAGCGTTTTGAGAAGCACGGAGCATATGAGATGTTCCAAGAGCTAAAAATGGTTTTCCAAGCTCATGCCCGGGTCGAGAGATATGAAGTCTCCGACAAGTTCTACAGTTGTAAGATGGAGGAGAATAGTTTCGTCAGCGAACACATACTCAAAATGTCTGGGTTGCACAACCGCTTGTCTCAGCTGGGAGTTAATCTCCCGGATGACGCGGTCGTTGACAGAATCCTTCAGTCGCTCCCACCTAGCTATAAGAGCTTTGTGATGAACTTCAATATGCAGGGGATGGAAAAGACCATTCCTGAGGTATATTCAATGCTGAAATCAGCGGAGGTGGAGATCAAAAAGGAACATCAAGTGTTGATGGTGAATAAAACCACTAAGTTCAAGAAAGGCAAGGGTAAGAAGAACTTCAAGAAAGACGGCAAGGGAGTTGCCACGCCCAGTAAGCAAGCTGCCGGGAAGAAGACAAAGAATGGACCCAAGCCTGAGACTGAGTGCTTTTATTGCAAGGGAAACGGTCACTGGAAGCGGAACTGCCCCAAGTACTTAGCGGATAAGAAGGCCGGCAATACCAAAGGTATATGTGATATACATGTTATAGATGTGTACCTAACCGGCGCTTGTAGTAGCTCCTGGGTATTTGATACCCGTGCGGTTGCTCATATTTGTAACTCAAAACAGGAGCTGCGGAATAAGCGGAGACTGGCGAAGGACGAGGTGACGATGCGCGTCGGGAATGGTTCCAAGGTCGATGTGATCGCAGTCGGCACGCTACCTCTACATTTACCTACGGGATTAGTTTTAAACCTCAATAATTGCTATTTAGTGCCAGCTTTGAGCATGAACATTATATCTGGATCTCGTTTAATGCGAGATGGCTACTCATTTAAATCCGAGAATAATGGTTGTTCTATTTATATGAGAGATATGTCTTATGGTCATGCCCTGCTGGTCAATGGTTTATTCTTAATGAATCTCGAACGTGATGTTACACATATTCATAGTGTGAATGCCAAGAAATGTAAGGTTGATAATGATAGTCCCACATACTTGTGGCACTGCCGCCTTGGTCACATTGGTGTCAAACGCATGAAGAAACTCCATGCAGATGGACTTTTGGAGTCTCTTGATTATGAATCATTTGACACGTGCGAACCATGCCTCATGGGCAAAATGACCAAGACTCCGTTCTCCAGAACAGTGGAGCGAGCAACCAACTTATTGGAAATCATACATACTGATGTGTGCGGTCCAATGAGCGTTGAGGCTCGCGGTGGCTATCGTTATGTTCTCACCCTCACTGATGACTTGAGTAGATATGGGTATGTCTACTTAATGAAACACAGGTCTGAGACCTTTGAAAAGTTCAAGGAATTTCCGAGTGAGGTTGAGAATCAACGTGACAGGAAAATAAAGTTCTTACGATCAGATCGTGGAGGGGAATATTTGAGTCACAAATTTGGCACGCAATTAAGGAAATGTGGAATTGTTTCACAACTCACGCCGCCTGGAACACCTCAGCGTAATGGTGTGTCCGAACGTCGTAATCGCACTCTATTGGATATGGTGCGATCTATGATGTCTCTTACCGATCTACCGCTATCATTCTGGGGTTATGCTTTAGAGACTGCCGCATTCACTTTAAATAGGGCTCCGTCGAAATCCGTTGAGACGACACCGTATGAATTATGGTTTGGAAAGAAACCTAAGCTGTCGTTTCTTAAAGTCTGGGGATGCGATGCTTATGTCAACAAACTTCAACCTGAAAAGCTCGAACCCAAGTCGGAAAAATGCGTCTTCATAGGATACCCTAAGGAAACCATTGGGTATACCTTGTACCTCAGATCAGAAGGCAAGATCTTCGTTGCCAAGAACGGGTCCTTTCTGGAGAAAGAGTTTCTCTCGAAAGAACTAAGTGGGAGGAAAGTGGAACTTGATGAGATGACCCCTCTCGAACCAGAAAGTAGCGCAGCACAAGAAAATGTTTCTGTGGTGCCTGCACCGACTAGAGAGGAAGTTAATGATGACGATCATGATCAAGTTACCACTGAACTTCGTAGGTCCACAAGGACACGTTCCGCACCAGAGTGGTACGGCAACCCTGTCCTGGAAATCATGTTGCTGGACAACGGTGAACCTTCGAACTATGAAGAAGCGATGGCGGGTCCAGATTCCAACAAATGGCTTGAAGCCATGCAATCCGAGATAGGATCCATGTATGAAAACAAAGTATGGACTTTGACAGACTTGCCCGATGATCGGCGAGCGATAGAAAATAAATGGATCTTTAAGAAGAAGACGGACGCGGATGGAAATGTTACCATCTATAAAGCTCGACTTGTCGCTAAGGGTTATCGACAAGTTCAAGGAGTTGACTACGATGAGACCTTCTCACCCGTAGCGAAGCTGAAGTCCGTCCGAATCATGTTAGCAATTGTCGCATTCTACGATTATGAGATATGGCAAATGGACGTCAAAACGGCATTTCTTAACGGCTTTCTTAAGGAAGAATTGTATATGATGCAGCCGGAAGGTTTTGTTGATCCTAGGAATGCTGACAAAGTATGCAAGCTCCAGCGCTCAATCTATGGGCTGGTGCAAGCATCTCGGAGTTGGAACATTCGCTTTGATGAGATGATCAAAGCGTTTGGGTTTATGCAGACTTATGGAGAAGTCTGTGTTTACAAGAAAGTGAGTGGGAGCTCTGTAGCATTTCTCTTATTATATGTCGATGACATACTATTGATGGGAAATGAAGGACCTTGGAGAAGCTGCTTACATATTAGGCATCAAGATCTATAGAGATAGATCGAGATGCCTCATAGGTCTTTCACAAAGCACATACCTTGACAAGATATTGAAGAAGTTCAATACGGATCAGTCCAAGAAGGGGTTCTTGCCTGTATTGCAAGGTGTGAGATTGAGCACGGCTCAATGCCCGACCATGGCAGAAGATAGAGAAAAGATGAGTGTCGTCCCCTATGCCTCGGCCATAGGGTCTATTATGTATGCCATGCTATGTACCAGACCTGATGTAAACCTTGCCGTAAGTTTGGTAGGAAGGTACCAAAGTAATACCGGCATGGAACACTGGACAGCGGTCAAGAATATCTTGAAGTACCTGAAAAGGACTAAGGATATGTTTCTCGTTTATGGAGGTGACGAAGAGCTCGTCGTAAAGGGTTACGTCGATGCTAGCTTCGACACAGATCTGGATGACTCTAAGTCACAAACCGGATACGTGTAAATTTTGAATGGTGGGGCAGTCAGCTGGTGCAGTTGCAAGCAAAGCGTCGTGGCGGGATCTACATGTGAAGCGGAGTACATGGCAGCCTCGGAGGCAGCACATGAAGCAATCTGGATGAAGGAGTTCATTGCCGACCTAGGAGTTATTCCAATGCATCGGGGCTGATGACTCTCTTCTGTGACAACACTGGAGCTATTGCCCTTGCCAAGGAGCCCAGGTTTCACAAGAAGACCAGGCATATCAAGCGTCGCTTCAACTCCATTCGTGAAAATGTTCAAAATGGAGACATAGATATTTGTAAAGTCCATACGGGTTTGAATGTCGCAGATCCGTTGACTAGACCTCTTCCACGAGTGAAACATGATCAACACCAGAACTCTATGGGTGTGCGATTCATCACAATGTAACTAGATTATTGACTCTAGTGCAAGTGGGAGACTGTTGGAAATATGCCCTAGAGGCAATGATAAAATGGTTATTATTATATTTCCTTGTTCATGATAATTGTCTATTGTTCATGCTATAATTGTGTTATCCGGAAATCGTAATACATGTGTGAACACATAGACCATAACATGTCCCTAGTGAGCCTCTAGTTGACTAGCTCGTTGATCAATAGATGGTTACGGTTTCCTGACCATGGACATTGGTTGTCATTGATAACGGGATCACATCATTGGGAGAATGATGTGATGGACAAGACCCAATCCTAAGCATAGCACTAGATCGTGTAGTTCGTTTGCTGAAGCTTTTCTAATGTCAAGTATCATTTCCTTAGACCATGAGATCGTGCAACTCCCGGATACCGTAGGAATGCTTTGGGTGTACCAAACGTCACAACGTAACTGGGTGGCTATAAAGGGGCACTACAGGTATCTCCGAAAGTGTCTGTTGAGTTGGCACAGATCGAGACTGGGATTTGTCACTCCGTATGACGGAGAGGTATCTCTGGGCCCACTCGGTAATGCATCATCATAATGAGCTCAATGTGACCAAGTGGTTGGTCACGGGATCATGCATTACGGTACGAGTAAAGTGACTTGTCGGTAACGAGATTGAACGAGGTATTGGGATACCAATGATCGAATCTCGGGCAAGTAACGTACCGATTGACAAAGGGAATTGTATACGGGATTACTTGAATCCTCGACATCGTGGTTCATCCGATGAGATCATCAAGGAGCATGTGGGAGCCAACATGGGTATCCAAATCCCGCTGTTGGTTATTGACCGGAGAGTCATCTCGGTCATGTCTGCGTGTCTCCCGAACCCGTAGGGTCTACACACTTAAGGTTCGGTGACGCTAGGGTTGTAGAGATATTAGTATGCGGTCACCCGAAAGTTGTTCGGAGTCCCGGATGAGATCCCGGACATCACGAGGAGTTCCGTAATGGTCCGGAGGTATAGATTTGTATATAGGAAGTCCAGTTTCGGCCACCGGGAAAGTTTCGGGGGTCATCGGTATTGTACCGGGACCACCGAAAGGGTCCCGGGGGTCCACCGGGTGGGGCCTCCTATCCCGGAGGGCCACATGGGCTGAAGTGGGAAGGGAACCAGCCCCTGGTGGGCTGGTGCGCCCCCCATGGGCCTCCCCCTGCGCCTAGGGTTGGAAACCCTGGGGGTGGGGGGCGCCCCACCTTACTTGTGGGGCAAGTCCCCCCTTGGCCGCCGCCCCCCCTTGAGATGGGATCTCCAGGGGCCGGCGCCCCCCCAGGGCCCCTATATAAAGGGGGGGAGGGAGGGCTGTAGACCCTAAGCCCTGGCGCCTCCCTCTCCCTCCCGTAACACCTCTCCCTCTCGCTGAGCTTGGCGAAGCCCTGCCGAGATCCCCGCTGCTTCCACCACCACGCCGTCGTGCTGCTGGATCTCCATCAACCTCTCCTTCCCCTTGCTGGATCAAGAAGGAGGAGACGTCTCTCCCAACCGTACGTGTGTTGAACGCGGAGGTGCCGTCCGTTCGGCGCTAGGATCATCGGTGATTCGGATCACGACGAGTACGACTCCATCAACCCCGTTCTCTTGAACGCTTCCGCTCGCGATCTACAATGGTATGTAGATGCACTCATCTCTCTCGTTGCTAGATGACTTCATAGATTGATCTTGGTGATGCGTAGAAAATTTTAAATTTCTGCTACGATCCCCAACACATATCACATCAACCGAGACCCACCAGAAACACAAGGCTCATCACATTACCATTGGCCATCACCATTGGATGAAGTCGAGCATGGGTGGCGGTACATGAGCAGCCCGAGGGGGAGAGATGGTAGCACTACGATGTCATGTGATGTCGCTGTCGAACCCCTCATCAACCCCGCGGCTGATGAACGCAATAACCCATGGTAATGCCAAAGATAAGAAGTAGTAAAAACGCTTGTGGGAGACTAGTCATCGAGCTCTCTCCTAGAACCAGGGACGGTTCGAGGGGGTCAAGTGGGGGAAACCCCTTGGCAACGTTTCGATTTTTACTTAATTACTAGCACTAGATTGGGTCACTAATTCCCCATCCCCGAAGCAACCCTAAAAAGTACTCCCTCCGTCCCATAATAAAATAGCATTTTTGACACTACACTAGTGTAAAAAACACTTTTATATTATGGGACGGAGGGAGTACTAAACATCTCCTTCGCTCAACTGAACCCTCTGGTCATGTACCCGAGGTAGGTCCAATACTTAAAAAAGTTGCCTAATCAAGAGACATTAGCTCGGACGCGGCTTTTTTGCTCCTAGGTGCGTATGCACCCATTGTCGAAAACACACATTTTGAAAAGTTGAAAAAATCGGAACAAAAATCCCGCGTGTATATCCGGACATTTTATGTCCGTTCACAAGGTTTCGGTGAAAAACGACGTTTTTTGTGGCTTGTGTAAAAAAGATAAAGAAATGCCTCGTGAATATTTAGAATGAAGCATCAGAAATTGTCTTTTTTACACAAGCCACAAAAAACGTCGTTTTTCACCGAAACCTTGTGAACGGACATAAAATGTCCGGATATACACGCGGGATTTTTGTTCCGAATTTTTCAACTTTTCGAAATGTGTATTTCGACAATGGGTGCATATGCACGTAGGAGCAAAAGGGAATATCCCCATTTGGCTCATATGACATATCAATAGGCAAGGGGACAAATAATAATATTTGTTGTTTTATCACTATAACTAAAGCGCACAAAGATGGTGGCATCAAGCGGTCTGTGACACTTGCATGAATTATAGTGCACATAAAGTTGTATTTGTGTTTGCATATATTGTAATATCCTTAAATATCTATTTTTATCGCATATCCTTTAATATTTTGGTACATATATAGTCGAGTGTAAGGTCAATATGGTTCTAGAGGTTACTAGTCTATGACTATGTGTATACACAAATAAACAATAGAACAGTACATTGGGTATTCATGAGGAGCTTGCCACTGAATCGTTGGCATTATTAGTTTACTCATTTTTCAATGGCGTTCTGCAATGAGCTGACTACATGTGCATGCTTTGTAGGTACAAAATCAAAATAACATGACCTCTAAAAATCAGAAAGAAACATTATTGCATTAGGTTTTTCTTAGTTTGGTCCATGGTTAACATAAAACTGCAATTCAATATAGAAAGTAATGGTTACTTGCACCACTTAACCTGCTCAAAACTAGTCCAACTGACTAAGACTTACGCATTCAAGTGTCGACTTGATTTTTTTGCTATAGCAGACTAGATACACGTTATAAAATATAGACTAGTAATACCATGCAGAAAGTACAAAGTTTTATTTCAAACATATATGTCAGAGGAATAGACATAAATATTTTATTCTATTCCTGAAAAGAAAAGAAATCAATATTTAGAAAGGGGGAAGAAAATACGAGCAAATAAAACACCACGTGTTGTTGCGGGAATTCATAGCAACAATTTTGTTAATTATAAAATCAGAAATATCAGAGTAATACATCTCCACGTTCTTACCACATACTACCTCCGTCCTGGTTACTAGCTAGTCTCCATCATATTTTGAGTTAAAATTTGACCACATATTTGACTATCAAAATGTTAATGCATGTCACTAAACATTATATTATTGAATTCGTATTTGAATGTAGTTTTCAGTGATATTATTTTTCCTATGTACAATATATATTTTATTAGTTAAAATCATGATTAAAATATGACCCAGAATACGAGGAGGATTAGTAAACCAGGACGGAGGTAGTATCAAAGGTAGCAGACTTATGGCATAAGTGTCTAGCCTTCTTGGTGCGTTAGAATGACTTGTGGCCAAAAACATAAAAATAAAATCGATGATGTGGAAAGGTTGCATGTGCTTGTTGATGCGGAGGATTTGCATGTATTGAGAAAAGAAAATGAAATGCCAAGTGCATGTATGTGCTTAATAATGCGGATGACTTTCCACCTCCTTCCCAAAAAGAAAGGAAATACTTTTTAGAAATGGGGACGTCATGCTTACTTTATGCTTGTACTTTAGCACAAGGGTGAGCCGTAAAGAACAGCAATGAAATTGTTGGGAAGAAATGGTCAATCGACAAAATGGTCGATACCAGGTGTTAGGAACCTTCTCTAGTATCACCATGCCATCAATTCGTGGTGATCCGCAAACACTATCAAAGAGCAGTGCCATGTGGACAAAGCTACGCTTCATAAACATGAGGGTGGCCACATACACTATTGGAAGGCACATATGATGTCAAATGAGACCCCACCAGGAACACGAAGCTCATTGCATTACCATTGACCATCACCACTGGACGAAGTAGAGCTTGGATGGCTGGGATGCCACGCGGTGTCACCGGTGAATCTCTCATCAACACTATCGTCGACGAATGTGATGATCCACGTCAATGTCGAAGATGGTAGCCCCATGTGGTATCTTCACGAAGGTGTAACAACGCTTGTGGACGCCATACTCACCGAGCTTTCTCTTGGAACTAGGGATGGATCTAAGGGGCAAACTAAAAACCTCATAAACTCAACCGAACCCTCTACACCGAGTGCCGAAGGTAGGTCTAATACTTATAAAATGTAGTCCAATCGGGAGACATTAGCTCATATCAGAAGGCAAGGGGACAAATTATACTATTTTCTGTTTTATCGCTGGAACTAAAGTGCACACACATGGTGGCATTGGGAAATTTGTGACACTTTCATCAATTATAGTGCATACGAATTTGCAATTGTGTTTGCATACATTGTATCCTTAAATATATATTCTTGGTCGGGTATCCTTTAATATTTTGGTACATATCTTCAAGTGCATGGTCAACAGATATCTTGCTAGGGGTTTCTAGTGTATGACTATGTATACGCAAATAAAGAATAGAAGAGTACATATGGTATTTAATACACGAATATAAGATCTTTTAGATCACTAAAGTATTTTGGTTTTTAAAGGCAATGTAAATAAGTTATCGCAACTACCTTTGTAGCTTTTCTTCCATCGAGTTGCCCATGCTATTACTAGGATGGATATGTGTGAGCCAATTATTTAGAAAGATGCCATCTAAGTATCTCCTTGCATGGTATGCCTGAACCATGGTGTTATTAGGATGTAAAAATATGTCATCTAAGTATCTCCGTCCATACTATTTAACTAAACCACATATGCCTGATTATGTATAAAGATGCCACATAAATACCAGCTTTCACAATGTTTCTAATGCTTGGTTTGCTTTGACTACTTGCGCCAGGGACGCAATGGGTCGCTAATGACACACCACCGAACACACCTACCATTTTTTTTGTTCTAGGAAATAAATATTTTTCTCGGTGCAACTAAGATTGATTTCCCGCTCCTTCATTGTACAATCTTAATCCGCAGAGACGGCATGAAAGACAAGAAACACAACGTCAATTCTCAGGTGAGGGTTGCGTTGTCAATAATATTATCCAGACTTACTGTTTGTTGCGATACTCCTACTTTGTATCTTTGATTTATAGATTGTATATATTCTCTCGAACATCTTTGTCATCTATCATTAAAAAATAAGAATAGTACTCCAACTAATTTCCTTCTGAACTAAAAACAGATGCCTAACTTTTGTACACTCCATGTTATACATTTAAAAAATAGAACTGGGTATGTATGCTGCTTATTAGTTTGCTACTAATTTTGTAAACCTGTAATATGTTATATAGTCAAAGCTTTACACCACTTCTTGCAAAATTACAATGTGTTATTTCATATTTCTCTTTTCAGTTCATGGATTTGACCTTGCTACAAGTAACGTTGTCAGATCCTCATGTTCCTGCACAATACCCCAGCAACTTAACAATGTCATGGATTTCTCAGACCATACTTTCCTTCTGCATCTAAGGGTAATCTGCGTCTTCACACCAAATTGGTCGGCAAGCAGAAGTACATGACTACATGAACACAAGAGATCGCATTGTTAATATGCACTATCTTATTCTATGGTGAATTCAGGAGGGTCTTTGTACATCCCAAGGCAGGTACAAGACTCCCATATGTGTGAACCTAGTAGACTTTGTTTTTTTGGATGATACACCCTCTAGCAGAGGCTCAACATATCAAGGACATTTTCCAACAAGAAATTAAT
This sequence comes from Aegilops tauschii subsp. strangulata, assembly GCF_002575655.3. Classification (NCBI taxonomy): domain Eukaryota; kingdom Viridiplantae; phylum Streptophyta; class Magnoliopsida; order Poales; family Poaceae; genus Aegilops; species Aegilops tauschii. The sequence continues at coordinate 469,000,916 of NC_053035.3, forward strand.
TTGAATGAGGGTTGCTGGTAAAGGATGGTGCGGATGATGAATAGATGAGGAAGCCGATTTGCACTGCTCAGAACACAAAAGGACCATAGGGCGTACTATATGCTTGAAACACCACCGTAGATAGCACATCTTTGATTTCATTGTCTGAACCCGAGTGCTCCTGTATATAATGTACACCCTCCGTTACTAAATATAAACAGTTTTGCAGTTTAAATTAAACTATAAAAATATCTTATATTTAGAAATAAGGTGTTATGAACTTTTCTCTGGAGTTATCATAAACTGGGTGACCAAAGTTAGATGTATATATGATGCATCTCTGCCAATGTAGCTTTGCTTACCATGAACTGATCTCATGCTTTCTATGGTTCAACGATTTTATGATTGGTGTCTAAATATTCCAACTTGCATGGTTTGAAAGCTTGGTTTGCTCTCGCCCTTTGCGCCATCGGCGCAACGGTTCATCTAGTGGGATGGAAGCATCATCACAATCACACTGACTGCAGCTACATGAACATAAGGATGAAAGCATCATCAGCACAGTCACATTGACTGCACAAGAAGATCAAGAACTATGGGGCTGTTTGGTTCTATGCCTTGCATTGCCACACATTTTTGCCAAAACTTGTATACAGTTAGTTCAACAAAATATGAGCTACATGTTGGCAAGCCTAAGGGAATCTTACCATATTTTTTGCGTGTATGTCATGTGGGGCCCTAGTGTGACTTGCCTAAGGTGCGGATTGAACCAAACACTTAGGCCTCCTTTGGTTTGTAGGAATTTTGTAGGAACTCTATAGGATAGGATTTGCAAAGAAAAAAATTCTTTGAAGCCCTTTGGTTTATAGGAATGGATTCCTATTCCTATGTAGGATAGGAATCAATCCTTCACATTTTGGAGGGGGAAAAACATTAGCCTAGACTCAATGGAAAAATTCCTATCCTATGCAACAAATGACATCTCTTTCTCTATAGGAATTGAGATGCATGTCATCTCACTTCCTATGATTTTTCTATTCCTATAGAAGTCCTATCCTATGAACCAAAGGAGGCCTTACCTAAGTTGGTCAAACTTGCCTAACCTTAGATGTGGCAACCTTTGGCAATATTAGTCACAAACCAAACAACCCCTATGTTCTCTGAATTTTGGAACAATATCACACAAGTCAGATGGTCACAGCTATGGCCTGCTTGATTGCTTGTATTAGAAACAACAAGTATGAGGCGTTTCGTCTGGTACGACCATGCAAAAGACAAGTTGATTGTTGCAGTACACATGGTTTCTTCAACGACAGGCAGACAGGCTTCTGTTTATGCTGAAATACAACACTTTTTTTTCTTTTCTTTTTCATCAATGCCGCAGTCAAGCATAGATCATTGAACATTTCTAGCACACGAATCTATAGAGAAGTACTTTTGATGCAACACATCTTTGTCCGTGCCTCTTGGTATTATCAACCATTTCATTCCTCCATTACACACTGAAGAAAGAAAATGTGTTCAGTTAGGGTTGAGGAGCTACCAATGCAAGCAAGCTGCACAACATAAATGGCAACACCTTCCGACCTGAACAATTTTGGAACAATACTAGACCGCTGCAGAAAGCTTTGCCACCAGGAGGTACTCGATATTCTTCTCAATCTACAGGAACATATGAGCTTCTCAATCAAACTGTAAAATCACACACCTACAGGTTTAATTCCACTTGCTCACAAGGAAGCTACTCGCAGCCTTTTCAGCTGTCAGTTCCTGCGATTTCGAGTCCTCCCATGTCCTCAACACCAAATAGCTGAGTCAATAATGAGTACACTGGCTCATATGAACCATTACTACGTAAGTATTGGACAAGCAGCAGCAAAGCAAAACTCACTTTCAAGACAAGAAAGTAGACATGCTTGTCAAACCGCAGCTGACAAGCACACTCAAACAAACACGTTTCGGTGATACATGGCAAAGAAACTATCATGGCTCAACAGAAGAGCTGCCCAGCACAAACAACAAACAAAAACAAGAGACCACGAAATCCAACTTGATACAATACTACTAGGAAGCTGAAATTCCCTGGATCAGGTATTCAAAAGCATCTTGCTACATCATAGAGACTTGGCTAGAATAAGACGTGGTAAGTTGTTTTAGATAACATATAAACACTGCTGACGACATCGATGGAATGCGACAAACTCAGTGACAACTAACATCTGCAGCAACCCTTCTTCACCTGGGGAAAACAAAAGAGCTAATCTGTTACTAACTTGATATAGGTACAGATAAAATCTAACAGTAACATCTAGGAGTATGTAACAGTGTATGACTAAGCCATGTGTATAAACTCATGATCAGCACAGCAACATAAAGAAGAACTATGTAATAACCCCACCCCACCCCCTAAACAGGAAGAGCTATATCATATTGATGGTTGTATCTCCTCGGAATATAGATGACAACAAAGTAAATCTTCCAACCTTATCACATGAATTTGTGAGGTGATGGAGTTGAATGATGCAGCTGATGCTTGTAGTGACAAAATTAGCTACTAATATATATTGCTTGCAACTTATAGATTATGAAACAGCTAAACCAAAGGAGAACTCTGGACATGCAACATTTGAATAATCTGCATATCATTTATGATCGAAAAAAGAGACACTTTTTACTTAGCATCACTACCATTTTAATTGTTTGCCTTTGTTATTAGCAGTGTGAATCCCTATAGTCGAATGGACAGTAGTTTGAAAGTACATGCGACCGACACTGGCCGCCAAAAATTTCCAAAAGTGAAAATTGTACAGTTCAAGTCTCACAAACTATATTGAGAAGATTTTTATTACCTGTTACCATTTTAGCACATTAGAACATCAAATCAGACAAACACCCTGTGTATCATGCATCATTTCAGCTCCGTCAAATCCATCAGCAATAGATGTGCCTAGAAGCAGAAGGCAGACATTTAATAAAGTTCCAACAAAAATACAAATGGATATGAGAAGACAACGGTGAGTCTATTACGTAGATGAATTGACAAATATAAGAAAAAAGATGCACCCTTTTTTACGATTTTACAACTAAGTAGGTAAGAAATAAAACCACATATGTTGCTTTTTGCAAGGAATATTCATTTAAACAATATACATGTACACAACTACCTCATAATGAAGAAATTTAGCTTATAAGAAAGGAAGACAGGACCTGGAACTGATCTCATGTAACTCATCACTCCTCATTTCAAGAATACAAAATAGAAACACGCGAAACCTCATAAAACTACTGGCCAAAGTGATCTTGGGTATTCAAATTAAGTAAACAGAGCCTGATTGGAGAAAACAAATGCGGACAAAAAAGGGGTGTTACACTAATCACTTGCATAACAAAGACACCTGCATTTAATGATAACACAAAAGAAGACCATAAGCTCGTCTATCTAGGAAATTAATAGTGAAGCATGACGACAAATATATTGAATGATAACATAAATTAGAAAATATAGCTATAAGTTTGTCTATCTAGCAAAGGCACATTAACTAAGTTTAAGTTGTTATACTTGAGAATCACAACGAAGATATTCAAACATCCATGTAGAGAACACACCAAAATTAAGTTACTCCTACAATACGAGGACTAAGGATGAAAAATCACCTGGAGGATAGAAACTCCTGAAAGAAAGATAGTGAGTATAATAACCATTTTTACAAAGTTTACTAGACTTCATGGACTTAAGTTGAACCATATGTGCACCACAGCCCACAGATAGAAGTATTCCATCACTATCCTCAAGGAATCCTAGTATACGTCTCACAACTACCCTCTTTCCTTTGAACTGTTTAGGGAGCCCAATAATTGTACGCGTGTCAATGGTCTTCCGTAGCACCCATGTGACAACACCATGGCAATTGATACTCCTCTGCCACATTTGTAAGTTAGGGTAAGATCATATGGCGAAGCCAACCTTGCCATCCGAAGCATGCAATGACTGCCAAAGCGGAAATCATTTGTGACGGGAGGCCACCTGATCATAGCTAGGCTCTGCTCATCCAAATCAAACTTAAGTATGCCAGCGCTTGTGATATCCAACAACCAGTAAAGTGCATTACCAACAAGCAGCCCAGGGATACCATAATCAAACAGATAATAGGAACCGGTTGTTGAAATGATATCATCCCATACACCAGTCTCCGAGGAGTAAACACGCACGATAAGTCGATTATCCCCTCCGAGATAGGAGATCAACACCACCTTGAAGGGGCTCGAGTGGCAGCTTTCGTGCACGTGGGCCTGGTCGATGGTAGCGCAGAGCACAGCCCCGATGAAGCGTCTTTTTTATATGAATTATGGCGGAACGTCCACGCGGCGCTGCTCACTGGTGATGGGGTCACACACGATGACCTCATCCCGGCGTTTGTCCGTGAGAAGGACGCGATCGTGGCGGCAATCTAGAAGTTCGACCGTCCCCATGTTGTGGCTGTCGATGTCGCGGAGATGCAGGTGGAAACGCCTTGGAGGGATTCGGTCGGGACGGTCCATGATGGGGGTGAAGACGATATCATCCTTGCGTCGGTGGAAGAGGCCGAGGAGGGGCGGCTTTCGGTGGTGGAGGCGGAAGCGGCGGAGGAACTTGGGGTCGGTGGCGGCGCATCGCCACTGCTTGCAGACGGCGGAGGCCCGCACGAGCGAGGAGGGCTGCGGCGGAAGACGGAGGAGGATCTCCCTCAGGAGGTCTTCGTCTTCGATTGGCGAGGCCGGGAAGATTCCGCCGCGGCGGATCGCTCCGGCGCCGTCGCCAGTGGCGTGGATCTGGCGAGGAGGGCGAGCCACTCCGGATCCCTCCTGGCTCGCGTGAACCTGGGGATGGAGGCGGGTCACTCCGACGGCCTCATCACTCGCGTGGGTTTGGGGGCGGCGGCGGCGGGCGCCGTCCTCGCTCCCTTCCATTTGGGCGGCGCCCAGACCTAGCTACACAGGGAGGGACGGGGAGCGGAGCGGAGTCACCAGTGAGTTCACCCGTGGTTGGTTGTAGACAGCAGCCGGCATTAGAACGAGGACGCAGGCAACATCTCTGAAACCTCAAGATGCAGAGAAATATTCAGAGTTGAGAAACCGGAGCAAAGGCAGAGGAAGCTAACGACAGGACAGAGCAGAGTTGAGAAAACATAGCCACCAGGAAAAAAAACTTACCAAATCGCCTCTGAATTTTCGGAGGCCGTCCGATCCGCGTGGTAATTCGAGCGAGCACACGTGTGGGGGTGTTTCTGCCGGTGCCGGCGTCGGCGCCATCCCATTCCTGGGCTCCAGTGGAGGGACGCATGGCAGCTTGATCTCTAAGTGCTGGATCTGTAGTTACAAGCTAGGGTTCCTGAATCCTGATGCTATCGAGGCTCGGGCGGGGGCGTGGTCTTAGTTTCTCGATCGCAACACACTCTAGTGCTCAAACAAAAAGAAAAGCATCTGCCATCAGCTTCTCCCTCCGTCCTCTCTTCTGTTAGGGAGGAAGATTTCCATATTTTCTTTTCTTTCAGAAGACATTCTTAGTTCAGACATAGGAAGATAGAGGCTGCCGATCTCTCCGTGCATAATACAGTAGTAGCTTCTATACAACATCCATTCTTGATACATGATTGATAACATTGATTGCTTGGTCCATTTGGAAACCAAAAAGAACAAACAAACTCTACAAATAAAACACTTGCCAACAACGTACAAATGGGTGATCCTGTAACTGTAACTGAATAAAGGATCATCGTAAATAAATTCTATGAAATTCGGACACGTCAATGTCGACCAGGACCAAATATATGACAACATACATTACTTGGTGAGCTTTGTTACGGCAGAGAGCCCACCAAACTGGGATACATGGAAACAAACTCATTTACTAGAAGCCAAAGTATAGGGAGGAGGAACTTGTTGGTAGAATTTCATCATCTTCAGGAGACGGAGGCCATATTCCATCATTAGAACTCATATACCATAGCGGTCTGTCTGGCACACCCAGCACCACCTGATGATCCAATTCCAATTCATCATTAGGTGCAAAGGGAACATAAGTCGAGCGATGAGTATCATCACAGTGCTATGAAATGCATAGAGTGCAATCTGTTCTGCATGAAAAAACAAATTCAGTCTTGCTGTCCTTCTGCAAACCAGCCCACGCGATAACCAGTGTCATGAATGAAAGACCATCAAACTAATTAAAGTAGCTTCTCCAAAGAACATCAAATTTCTAGCATCTCCTGTAAACTTCAGAAACGCAACTGCACATATCATTCAGAGAAGCAGGAACACCTGATGAATATTCAGTGTGCAGGCCATAGGTATTCTTTGCACTAGAAAAAAAAAGTGGACAGCTCTGGTATGCGGCCAGGGAAAACTTTGATGCTCACTCACGCTAGGAAGTCGTACATGTATGATTATGCAGCCAATTCTGGCATGCTTAGTTGAGAGATATCATCACAACCCAGCTCACGTACAAACGGGAGGGGAAAAAACTCCAACCACTTGCTTCAGTTATCTTTGCTCTAGAGATTGCGTGGAAAAGGAGGATGAGTCCTCCATCTCACGGCACATGGTTGTGCATTTGTCTGACGCAAAACGCAGTTTCCCTACGGAAAAAGAAGAGAATAGGACATCAGTGGAATTGTAAGAAAATTGCAGTAACAATGTAAGTACTCTTCAGTGGGGTTATAGGACCATTACTTGAAGGTGGCAAGTGGTGATCCCGCGGTCATGAAGTAGTCAAAAAGATCAATGTTCAGGTTGTCGTACATGGTCAGGAACGGATGAGCCTGGTGTCAGAGGCAACAGATAGAAGAAATGGGTAAAGATCAGTGAGCTTGCTGTGTCTGTGTCAAATGACGCTTTCAGAAGAACATACACGTTATGAAGCAGACAGAAAATTCCTTACTGATATCGCGCGGATCAGATTCCAGGCGCATCTAGCGCCCAGTTAGTGCCTGGTTCCAAATGTCTGCGTGTGTTCCGTACTCGTCTGGCTCTTCCAACATGTCCATGTCATTTGTTGGCTGTTGTTTGTAGTACTCGTCTGGCTCTTTTTCGATCATCTTAGTTTTGCCTTTCTCATTTACTGCCCCGTCCATCGTCTTAGTTTTCCCTTTCTCATTTACTGCCCCATCCACAAGATGTTTGGATACTTTAACGTGCTCTTCCTCCCCAATTCCACCAGTTTTGCTACCAATAAAGCACCGTAAGAAATTAGTTTTCTTTGACTGCTGCTTGCCGGTGCTGTCATCGTTGAGCAGCGGCTCAAGGGCTTTCACGACGTTGCGCATGTGAGGCTGGTACTTGCGCTTGCTCTGCAAGCACCGGCGCGCGACCTTCACAGTGCTCCACGCTGCCGACCGCGAGTATTGCCTCTCCATTCTCGGGTCCAACAGTTGTAGCAGCACCACACCAAAGTTGTACACGTCGCTCTTTATTCTGGCTGGCACCGTGGAGTCATCCTTATTCCCCATCCCAAAGCCCCACAGCTTCGCTGTGTAATCCTAAAAGTTATATCACAAAGCACAAGGTTAAAATAATAATTACACTAAACTCCACCAACCAGGTTAAAACATGAGGAAACCGGACCAGGGCCGGCTTGCGATCTTACCAACCTGCTCTACCTCTCCCTAATTAGTCTAACCTTAATGTATTTTGTATGGTACATTTGACTACATGATGTTTTTCTGAGGTAATCAGAAACACCATTCTCCATAGATTGTTACTGGTAAAAAAAATCAGACAGATTTAAATATAAACGTTTGGCAACAGATTAAATAAGCTGGGTATGGTTTCAGTAAGTTAAACGAAGCGAGTGGTATCATAGCGCTAAGCCGTTTCTTTTTTCTTTTTGAACAACAGCTAGCCGTTTCTTACTCTCTTTGAAATCTATGTGGTCGTGGGATTGAAATCTGTCAGCATGTTTAATTTCGGAGTAGAAATGAAAAATGAGCTGCAATTGATTCAAACCCAGATCGTTCTGGGTGGAAGCATGGACCCTACATTTTAGGATAGAATAACCTTAACATGATGAGTGATCGCATAAATTAAAATTGATTGTGATGTGCAGTCTTCCTGGTTTTTATCATAGTTTTAGATAGCCGGCTATAGCCTTTTCAGCAGGTGCCGCTAAATGGTCGTCTTCACAAATAGCCCGCTATAACTGATTTGGAGGCCCGCCGCTATTTTTCATAGCCCGCTATTTAAATCATTGGTTTTTATGGTAAAACACAGGGATATACTATGACCAAGTGATGTGAAACTTACCGAGTCAAGCAGAATGCTAGAAGCCGTGAAACCACTGTAGTACATCATCTGCTCGCCTGACTCGTGTAGAAAAGCCAGCCCCTTGGCCGCTCCGACAGCGATCTTGAGCCGTGTTAGCCATGCTAACGACCCAATGAGATCTGCAGCCATACAGTTGTGCATATATGCACATCTGTTAGTAAATTAACACTGCATGAATGTTACCCCCTCCGTCCCGTAATGTAAAACGATTTTGCAAGCTAAATTATGGGGCGGTGGAGTATTAATCAGTTCAATCCAAGTCACCATGCATGCTTACTGGTCTCCAAGAAGTGATGCTTGAGGTCGCCCCTGGGCATGTACTCGTGGACGAGTATACTGCACTCTTGGTTGCAGTAGCCCAGCAACTTCACTAGATGAGGATGGTGCATCATCTCAAGATACTTCAAGTCTGACTGATCGATCACAAATGAAATTAATTAATCAATGAGTTGTTGTGATTGGTGATTTAAATCTCCAGCTGAAGGCAGGATTTGGCAGGGACACTAAGAGCTTACGGGCAAGCTGAAGTTGAATTTTGTGATGATGACCATGACAGTGCCCTCAAGGGCGCCCTTGTAGATGTTAGGGTGGAGTTCTTCCGGGTTGAGAAGGTTTTCCTTCGAGAAGTTGCTGGTGGCGGACCTGAGCACGTCCAAGGTGAACTCATGCAGGCCCACCTTGTTTACATCCAGCTGGATGGATTGACTCCTGTCGCCTTCTCCCCCTCGAGCCTCTTTCTCTGACAAGTGGACAGTTGGAGAGAATTGTTAGTTTGTGACAAGTGGACAGTTGGAGAGAATTTTGGGACAAGCTGCTTAGTGTTTTCCAAAAAGAAAAAAGAAAAAACTGCTTAGTGTTTTTTGTCTTCAAGAGCCTCTAAATTTCCCCAATTGGTCAAAGTAACTTTGTTAACTTGATGGCAAAACGTCTCTATTAGCACCAGTGTATGCGAAAATGTACCTGGATCATGCAGACGCGAAGAGGACTCCGGTGGCCTTGAAATCCTGATCGATTACAACAACCATTTAACTAGCTTCGTTAGAACATGAGGAAATAGTCAGGTTAACTGAAGAATCAATGTTGAAGTGGAGGCGTACATATTTCCTTGTTTTTAGAATGAACATTGGAAGTACCTTTTCTCTGCTGGTCTCTCCAGTTTCTTGTCGTATTCAACTGGTTCTTCCTCCGCAATCTTATCCGGTTGGTGTTTGTAATATTCAACTGGTTCATGCTGCTGAATCTCATCTGGTTGTTGTTTGTAGTATTCATCTGGTTCCTCCTCCACAACCCCATCCAGTTGATGTTTCCGTTTTGTGTTTTTCTCTCCACAAGAACTAAAATCCACTGGTTGCATGCTGATTGTAGGATTGCTCGGATGATTACTAACAAAGGTCCTCAAAGCATACTCTATATCAGCAGCTGCACACCCAAATTTTACGGAGACCTCTTTAAGGCTTGGCATATGATTGATTGTAATATTGGCAGTACCATGTTGACGTCGGTCCAGTCGGGACTTGGCATTGAAAACTAGCTTGAGCTTCAAGAGATTAGGCATTGCATCCTCCTCAAATTTTAGCCAAGCTATACCAGTCATGAACGTCATCCTGAAGTACTTGAGAACTGAGAACCCTGCCACGTTAAAGATGATCTTGCCAACGGGGGCCGTCTCTACGCCCAGCGACAGAGACGTGAGGGAAGGCAATCCTCCGAGAATACCAACACAAATCATCTTAAGTTCCTTCACAGCAATCTTCAAAATGCTCAGGTTCTTGTGTTTCTCAACCCACGGAGGTATTTGTGAGAATATGCAGCCTCTGTGCCGCGAGAATTCAAATCTCTGGAGGAGTGGGGGAGGTACCATGTCATCCCATGAAATGGATGCATCTGAAGCGCCATCAATAACCTTGTCTGAGGAGTCACAAGCAACTACTATAGTTTTCAGGTTTTCATGTCCGCTCATAAAATACCTCAGAATTAACATATTTTTTTCCTGAGAGGAAGACTGCCCAGAAGAAAAGGTAACACGAAGATCCTGCAGGTGTTTCATCCTGTTAACTTCCAATATCTCGTCAATCCAATTCTGCAGATTTCTCTCATGATGGAGACTGAGATACAAGTGCAACAAGTATGGGAGACAGACACCGATTCTAAGTTTAAGGAGTACTGCATCCATAATATCCAGTGTCTCCAAACAATGCAGCCCTCCCATATAGTCTGGCAATTTTACACAGAGATTAGAAGCAATCTTCAAATATCTCAATTGAGACAGTTCTGAAATCACACTGAGGTCTACAGGGTTGTCGTCATGACCGAGTTCTTTGGAGCCACCATAACCAGATATGTGAAGGTTTAGAACACGAAGAAACTTGAATTCTTTAGTACTAGGCATAGACTCAAATAATCCAAAAAAAGTGAGTGACCGAACTTGCGACTCTGTGATGCTTCTTGTTGGTGTCTTGGTATATCTTGCATTGCCAAAGAGAAGAGTGAGTCGACGGGCGTTGTGATAAAGATCTGCGTTATCTTCATTGTAGTCTATTGCAACAACGAAATTCTCTTCTGCGGACTTCTGTGTGATAATATCATGCACAACATCATGAACTGCACATGACAACACCTCATTGTTGAAGTTGATACGTATAGGTTGGATGAATCTTCTACTGATAAGTTGATTGAGATAGCTCTCTGCAAGTTTCTCCACATCTTGCCCTTCTGTTGTATCGATGAAGCCTTCAGCCATCCATTGCTTCACCAAATCATCCTTGTAGAATGTGTAGCCCTCTTGATACATACTAAGATAAAGCAAACATGTCTTCAAGCATTGAGGAAGATTGTGGAAGCTGAGATTCAGTGCTTGTCTGGTTCTTTCTGAGGTAGGATTCGCCGAGAAAAGAGAGCTCAATGACTGATGGATGTATGTCAATAGATCAATTGTCAGGGCAGGCTGGCTTGCTAAAAGACTAGCTATGCTGACTGTTGCAAGTGGCAAACCACCACATATTTCAACAATTTCATTTAAAATCTCTTTGAACTGTTCAGGGCAATCACTTTCAAAGCCAAACAGTCTGTTAAAGAATAGCTTTCTTGAGTGATGATCATCTAGGGGTTTCATCTCAAAAACAAGCTCTGACTGATAACGGCAACATCTGAAAGCAACATCTTCTATCTGTGTAGTGGTTATTATTCTGCTGCCATGACTACCCTTCGGAAGGGCACGATTGATAATATCCCATACTGATGCAGACCACAGATCATCAATAATAATGAAATACCTGCATACCATTGATTAAATCATATTAGGCTTTAGGGCACAGGGGATTTAGTATATTTTTATATGAAGAAAAACAGTAGTACCTTTTGTCTTGGAGATAATTTTTTATCATATTAATGAGATCAACCTCCTTAAAATACTGTGGTGGGCACTGCTGCCGCTTCAATTGCAAGAGCATGTCCCAGAAAATTTTCTTCATATCAGGGTTTTTGGACACTCGAATGAAAGCTCGGCAATCAAATTGCAACCCAATCCTGTTGTACAACACTCTAGCAAATGTAGTTTTACCAAGACAAGCAGATCCCAGAACAGATACCACCTTGAGCTGCTGCTGATCGGCGCCATCGTTAGTCAGTGAGTTAATAAACTCATTCATGCGGTCATTGATTACTATGTCAGATGTTACTTCATACGGTGTTGGCGTTGGAAGCATATGGCCAACAGGCACAAGTGTATGCCTCAAGGTGCTAAAAAAAATTAGACCATACATCCTGTGTCGTTTCATCGCGTCGCCAACATATGTCCTGAATTCTGATACTGATCCCACAATCTGCTCATCCCACGTAAGCTTCTTGGGTGCCCTGACATGACTTAGCCATTTGTGGTGGGATCTGGTGATCTTGATGTTATCGGCAATGAAGGAGGGGTCTGCAGCCTGCACGTATAGGCTGTCGATGTAATCCTCCATGTTGTAAGACAGATCGCGCACCTCATTCATCCAGCACCTGGCCGTCTGGGGAGGGTCCTCCAGTTGTGACAGTGCATCAAGGCAGGTGCTTATCTCTTCAATATCTTCTTTGAGGAGCTGCATCTTAAGCTTGACACTCTCGGAGGAGCATCCCGGAGGAGGCGCTAGCAGCAGCATGTCCAGCTTCCAGACAAGGGTTCTCATGGCGCCAAGTGAAGCACTGATCGGGGGGCCCGTCTCCCCGACTCTGCATCTACCTCGGAATGAAACATCTGAACACACATAAACAACAATGCATTTAGTTAGCAAATATCGATGTGTGCACTTATACCCCATATAGAAATGCACCCCTTAACCGTGTGAAAAAGCTAAATTCTGCAGAAAAACATTAAGACCGATGTTGGTCATGGAAATAAAACCATAATGTAATTCAGGTGCCAAGGAAATCACTAGAGTCGAGTCAAGGAACTGATTCTAGCAAGTTGTTGACCACACAAAGGCTCTCCTCCGTTGTTGGGCGCTTCCCGGCGCGCCACGCGCGTCTGAGATGCGGCGAGACGGCTCGCAGCTCGAGCAACAGAATGGGAATTGGAGGGGACAAAGGTGATGGTACCACGTGCACGGTGGCTGAGGCGTCCGTGTCGGACGATGTTGCAGGGAGGATGCGGGAGAGCCCGCCTGCTTCTTCTCGTGCCCGTCCTCGACCTGTAGGGAGGTAGAACAGCATGAGAAGGATTTGGGATTTGGAATGGTGGACCTCATGAAATTGTCGTGCTCGAACATTCAGGGGTTCGGCCTGCATTAGTTAATTGGGTACATTCGCAAGGAGGACTTGGATATTGAGGATTTTGCAGGACACGATTAGATAGGACTTCTCCCTTTAGGAGCTTCAGGGGCTGACTCACCACTCGTTTGCGTGGCAATGGCTTCCAGTGACTGGTCACTCTTGTGGCATTAGTCTTGGTGTGAAGGAGGACACCTTCATAGTTGATGATATGGATCATGGAGAAATTTTCCTCATTTCTCTGACAACAGACGTTTGAAACTTAGTTGGGAGGTGATAATCATCTATGACCTGGCTCACCATGGGCGGTCTTCGGCTTTCTTGGTAGTGCTGAAGGCCAGATGAGGAGACAGGAAGAGCGGCAGAGCAACGCGGGGCATTTTTTTTTTTACTTACTTACTTATCAAGTGACACCCTATTGGGTACCGATTATTGAGAATGTGCCGGACCATTTCATGTCAAACGTCATAACAACAACCTAATCATTTCATATGGTCCAACCAAACACAAAATGAAAATGAAGCAAGCTTAACCACGGCTCATCGTTCTAACCAAACAGGAAAGTAGGGACATCGCACCTCATTCTTCCCAATTTCGAACGAGAATTAACTAATTATGCGAAGTGAGAGGGGGAGGGGCTAACCTCTGGTTTGAGGGGTTGTATCGGAGAGGACGCCCCTGTGCATCTCCGGAGATTCTTGGTCTTCCCCCTCATCTACTATCCCCGCCGCCTCCTTGGACTCACGCCGGTGCTCCATCAGTCAGAACCTGCAGACTGCATGTCAGGCCATGTCGAGCTAGGAAAGAAGAGAGACCCCATGCATGGCCATGGTCTGCATCTGCCTCCAAGCGTAGCATCAATCAAAACGGACAAAAGATTGAGGAAGATTAATTAACGATCCATCCAACACCACCTACCAAAAGGCTCAGGCCGGGCGAGATTCCGTCTGCACAATCTCTTCTTTTCTTGCTCTATACAGTGGACAAGTTGCATCAGATCTGGGCTTTGAATAATTTGATTGATGCCGTCCCAAGTCGCGATGCATAATGGCAACATATGCACAAAAGGGCTCCAACTTCACCAACGTTACTAATAACTCCTCGGCCTTTTCGTATGGCTAACGATTCACACCAACCGATCGGTCGCCCGGCAGACGACGCGAGCCAGTTGGACCGCACTTCTCTGGCCTTACCAAAGCCACTCACATACGCAACCTTTTTTATCGTCCACACCAGCCCATAATGAGAGTAACTTCAGCAGTAATATAAAATCCAACTCAATAAATTTACTTATGTGATAATAATTTAATAAGAAGAGAGATGATTTGATTAACATAGCTAGTTACTCATCCTATAACTTAACATCACACATATCAAAACAAGATGAGTTTACACACTAATAAATTAAATGTTGCATGACACGACACGTATGTTACTCCCACTATGAACATAGTAATATGGACTAGTAACATATACATATTACTAGTTTAAATTGCTTTCAACTATGATTAGTCTCAACATACCTGGCCGCTCATCATGCCACTACTTCTTAATTTTTGCGTGAGCTGTACTTATTTTAACTTTTGCGGTGCATCTGGATTCATTGCTCGATGCTGATGATATTCGCTTTCTGTTCAAACAATCGACAATAATTATTATATTTATTATATCAAGAAGCACCTATTGACATGTTACTTTTGTCTTTTTTGACTTTTCTGTATCCTTGAGGCTATGCGGTAGTACTACATTATTGTGGTGTCTTAGTCCTCCGGGTGTTTGCATGTCTACAACACTAGTCATAGCGGAAAGAAAATAACTTAAACTTAGGGTTTTTTTCGGGAAAACTTCTAATTTATTCATCTTCAATCAGGGCAGTACAACCAACACTAGAAATAATAACATCAAAATCCGTGGACCACCTAGCGACGACTACAAGCACTGAAGCGAGACAAAAGAGCGCCGCTGTCATCGCCCCTCGATCGCCGGAGTCGGGCACAACTTGTTGTAGTAAACAGTCGGGAAGTCATCGTGCTAAGACCCCATAGGACCAGCGCACCAAAACAACAACCGCCGTCGATGAAGAATAACGTAGATTGGAAGGATCCAATCCAAAGACAAATGAACGTATACGAACAATGATGAGATCCGAGCAAATCCACCAAAGATAGGTCCACCGGAGACACACCTACACACGCCCACCAACGATGCTAGACACACCGCCAGAACAGGGGCTAGACGGGAGACCTTTATTCCATCTTCAGGGAGCTGCCGCTGTCGTTGTCGAAACCGGCAGACCTCGGGGTAGGGGGTCCCGAGCTGTGGATCTGGGATCGATGGGGAACAAGGGATGACGAACACAATGTTTACCCAGGTTCGGGCCCTCTCGAAGAGGTAATACCCTACGTCCTGCTTGATTATATTTGATGTATGGTGTAGTTTGCAGAGTAGATCTACCTCGAGATCAGCATGAGCTAAACCCTAAGGAGATGAGATGAATGTAGCTCTAGCCCTAAAGACTAAAAACCCTCGGTTTATATAGACACCGGTATGGTTGGGGTTACCGAAGATAGATTACAATAAGGAATTTAAAGAGATCCTGCGCCTCCTTGACTTGGAGGGTATACCACGGCTTTGTAGATCTCCTGTCATTATACGGTTCCACCAGTCCGGCCCACGCACAATGGGCCGTCTCCCTGAGGACCCCTTAGTCCATGACTCCCTCAGTAGCCCCCGAACTTGCCTCCAACGCCGGGGATTATTCTCTGGAATCTTCAGATCGTCGGCTTGCGAGACGAGTTCCTCTATTCCTCTATTCGGCTGGGAGCCAGGTTACTTTCGCCGAATCCTATCCGGAACCCGGACTAATGTGCTTCAGGCCCGGACAGTTTTAGGACTCCGGGCTCCAAAGACATCTCGAGGCCAAGGTGGGTCCATCAGAGTTTTAATGCCGTTCCTTGGAGCAAGAGCTTCACACACTTTTTCAGAGGGTGTGCAGCCCATTACCGTCTTTCCACGAACTTATCCTTTCGGCTTCATGCTGAGACGCTTATTTATAGATCCAAAAGTGTTGGGAATAGTTACCTCCTCCCTTTCGCAAAAAAAATACCGAAAAAATTCTCCCAACGCCATGGCTGACCTTCTAGGTTCATCCTCGTGCCCCACGGCTCAGTCCCAGGTGATTGGTCGAGCTTCTTAGTTTTGCACCTCCATCTGAGGCGCTTGCAGACGCAATGCTTCCTCCCTCCGGCTGATCTGGTCTCTGTCTGCGCCGGACTCATTTCCGTTGATGCTTGCGCCCTTGCTGAGAACTCTCTCGCCCCAAGTAAGGAGGAGAGGGTATATCTTGTTGAGGGAGTCCTGGACTAAGGGGTCCTCGGGCATCCGGCCTGTTATCCATGGGCCGGACTGATGGGCTGTGAAGACATGAAGGCTGAAGACTGTACCCGTGTCCGGATTGGACTCTCCTTGGCGTGGAAGGCAAGCTTGGCGATCAACTATGAAGATTCCTTCTTATGTAACCGACTCTATGTAACCCTAGATCCCTCCGATGTCTATATAAACCGGAGGGCATAGTCCGGATGGCGGACAGATACACATTACCATAGTCATACAGGCTAGAGTTTTAGGGTTTAGCCATAACGATCTCGTGGTAGATCAACTCTTGTAATACTCATATTCATCAAGATCAATCAAGCAGGAAGTAGGGTATTACCTCCATAGAGAGGGCCCGAACCTGGGTAAACATCGTGTCCCCTGTCTCCTGTTACCATCGATCCTAGACGCACAGTTCGGGACCCCCTACCCGAGATCCGCCGGTTTTGACACCAACATTAGTGCTTTCATTGATAGTTCCACTGTGCCGTCTACGAAAGGTTTGATGGCCCCTTCAATCGTCAATAGTGACACTGTCCAAGGAGAAACCTTCCTCCCCGGACAGATCTTCGTATTCGGCGGGCCAACTCGCTTGGCCATCTGGAGCAGGTCGATAGCTACGCCTCTGGCCACCAGGTCAGATTCGGAAGCTTGAACTACGTCGCGGATATCCGTGGAGACTTGATCTTCAACGGATTCAAGACCATGGCGATCGCTCCCCCTCGCTCCGATGGACATGACTTAAATCTGTCATCGGACCATATGCAGGAGATGGTTCCTATAACTGCTACGGCCTTGGACCCAGAGCAGATCGCACCATCCGAAACCACATAATCCTCGGCGTCGGAGCAGCACACGGACCTAGCACCATGCAATGTTTGCGCCAACGGAATTCCGGACTCGCTTCCGGCTATAAGTTTCGAACTACGCACGTCCGCAGGCATAGAGCTGGATCGGTTATCGATCTTCGAGTTCAGCGCTGCAGATATCTTCCAATACTCGCCCTTAGGCAAGGTTCTAAATTCATTAAAAAGTATGTCCCTGGCGGAGGACTCACAGCCGAACTATGTCCGGTTCGAGCCAGAAGCTAACAATGGGGAACTTCGCTTCCCACCCGCCACCCACTTCGTAGCCACTGTCGAGGACTCAACCGACATGCTTGATTATGGCTCCGAAGACTTCGACGGTATAAATGACGATGCCGACAAGGAGCAAGGCCAAGACCCGCCATTCATGGGACGTGGGACGACCACCTCTTCGTATGACGTGTACATGGTTGATACACGTAAAAATGCTAGCGATGATGACAAAGAAGATCCAGTCGAGAATAAACCTCCTGAGACACAGTCTAAGTACCGGCGCCCAGAACGCCGCTCTCGGTCACATCGTAGAAACGCTGGCACCATAGAAAATAGTACTCCAGACGACGCCAAAAACAATGAAGACCCTGTGGGAACAAGATCCGATCAGGAGGAACAAGAAAACGGGCAAGCCAGCCCCGATGAACAGGCCCTACCCAGCGACAATTCGGATGATGACAACTACCTTCCGCTCTCCGAAGATGAGGTAAGCCTCGGCGATGACGACTTCATCGTACCCGAAGAACCCCTCGAGCAGGAGCACTTGAAGCGCAGGCTAATAGCCACCGCAAGGAGCCTGAAAAAGAAGCAGCAGCAGCTTCAAGCTGACCAAGACCTACTCAACGATAGATGGACCGAAGTCCTGGCCGCCGAATAATATGGCCTTAGTGGCCCAGCCAAGAGCTACTCGAAGTATAGATTGCTACCTTAGTTCGATGACGAGGCGTTGGAGCCCATACCATCATCACATAATGCGACAGATCATCGACAACTCTGTCCGGATAAAGAGGCAACTCAAGCCGAACACCAGACCGCCCCACCTTGCCGTAAAGGCAAGAATAACGCAGATCGGGATTGCCCAGACGACCTGCCGCGGGACTCGGATAGTAGAGCAGGACAGCAAGATCAATCTATGGATCGCGAGGGCATGCCTCGACACGCGACAGGGGCTACCTATTCGGACATGACAAACCTCGCCACGCCCGAGCCAAAAACCGCAATGGGCTCTTTCGGAGTTATGTCGCAGTGTGGCCCAACATAGAGGCGCCGCACACCCTCGTTGCTTCACTAATAAAGTAATGGATCATGAATTGCCCGAAGGATTCAAACCCGTCAATATTGAATCATACGACGGAACAACCGATCCCGCGGTATGGATAGAAGATTTTATCCTACATATCCACATGGCGCGTGGAGACGACCTTCACGCCATTAAATACCTCCCACTAAAGCTAAAAGGGCCAGCTCGGCACTGGCTAAACAGCCTACCTGAAAATTCCATAGGCAGCTGGGAAGACTTGGAAGAAGCCTTCCTCAACAACTTCCAAGGAACATATGTCCGGCCGCCAGACGCCGATGACCTAAGCCACACTGTCCAGCAGCCCGGAGAGTCGGCCAGGAAGCTCCGGACTTTGTTCTTAGTTAAAAAGAACCAAATCGTCGACTGTCGGGACGCGGAAGCCCTTGCGGCCTTCATGCAGAGCATCCGGGACGAATGGCTAGCACGCCACCTCGGACAAGAAGGACATAAATCCATGACAGCCCTTACTGCTCTAATGACCCGCTTTTGAGCGGGAGAAGACAGCTGGCTCGCTCGTAGAAGCAACATTGCCAGCGACCCGGACACTTCCGACATCCGAGATGGCAATGACAAGCCACGACGAACCAAACACAACAGTCGCAATGATAATGAAAGAGCATGCGACACAGCGGTTAACGCCGGATTCAGCAACCCCAAGCCCGGTCAACGGAAGAAGCCATTCAAGGCAAATCGAGATGAACCATCCAACCTAGACAGGATATTGGACCGCCCCTGCCAGATTCATGGCCACCCCGATAAACTAGCTAATCATAACAACATAAATTGCTGGGTCTTTAAACAGGCCGGCAAGCTCAACGCCGAACAGAAGGGGAGGAGGCCGTCAGGCGACAGGGACGACGGAGGCGTTCATCAACAAAATACCGGGGGTCAGAAGTAATTCTCACCCGTGGATCGACCACTCCCGGAGCGGAAATAGCAACCCGGCTTCCGCCGCCCACTCCGCACACCTGCAAAATTTGTACCGCGCATACATCATTACGCACTCAAGATACCATGGGCATTGGCGGAAGCACAATACAGACAAGCCTGCAAGCATTCCAGTAACATTTTTTATTTATTTTCTTTTTATTTCTTCCTTCACTATCCTTTAAAAATAGGTGACGAACAGGATAAACATCTGAAACTGGCTCTATCGGAGTCCGGATCCGTACACTCACCTAAGGGGCTATTTCCATCAAGGATTCCCCCCACCGAGGACTGGCAGCGCAGACGTGCGACAGGAGGTCCAAAATAACTTTTTGTAACCGCACTCTCTATTTTTTGAGCCTGTACTATGCCTGTTCCTCCGCCTCCGACCCCGAGCATGTCAAATAGCCGGGAGGATGGCTTTTATATATATCATAAGTAATCATTGGCATATCGCTCAGTTCCTAGTAAAACAGTATCCGAACTAATCATCCGTGTTGTCTCGCCACTGAATACATCTCCCATGGTTGTTTCACAGATATACCTTGGCATAACCTGCCAGGGGCTCGGTATGGGAACAAATGAGCTGCCAGCAAAAGCCCGAACAGCTCTACAGCGCACTTCGGCGTCGCACGTTTGGCCTTATATGCATCAGCTCCGAATCATTGTCTTGGATTAATAGTTGGATTGCCCGGCTCCTGTGCTTGCTACCCTACGTTCTGCTCTATCGGCTAGGGTAGTAAAGGGAGAACTACTGCGATTGTGCTTCCGGTTCATCTGGTCAAGTACCTCAGTAGAGAAAGCCGAAAACTGGCTGTCATGATGCGGCGAGAGCTGGTCAACCACTTGATGACTTATTGGAATCTTTAGCGATTCTCCGTGTCACACGAGGGATCTTTTTTAGATCAAATATGTAAGGCAACATACGCCACATACATACCAGGGGCTATGTCGCAGCCCCACCATAAAACTCCTATGGCTAAGTGAAAGTGTTAACGCCTTATAGTCCGATTGCCTGGTTCGCCACATTATCACCTCCTTCATGGACCAATACGTTGGATAAAGAGTGATTAAATGCTTTTCCAAACACCCCCGTACTTCCTACGAGGGGGATGAAGCCGACGACTGGAAAACTTTCAGATTATATTAAAATGGCCGCACAGGAGGAATTCAAGTTTTCGAGCAAAACATAAAAATAGATTAACTATAAAATTGTCTTTTACTATTTTCATACACCTCACTCGAACATTATGTCTTTCGAGCACTGACCCTCTATCAAGTGGGCGGCCTCTAGGACATCTTCAAAATAATGCTCCGGTTTCGGGCGGTCCTTGCCTTTGGGTGGACTCTTCGTCGCAACATCGATGGCCTTCATCTTCCCCTAGAATGTTTTGACTCGGGCAAAAGCCATCCGTGCACCCTTAATGCACATTGACCGCTTCACAGCATCGATACGCGGCACCGCATCAACAAGCCTCTGCACCAAACCGAAATAGCTATTCAGAACAGGCTCAGTTGGCCACAACCGGATTATGACATCCTTCATGGCAGCGCCGGATATCCTATGAAGTTCGGCCCATTGGGACATCTATTCATTGAGCAATAGAGGGCGTTTTGATGCGCCAAACTACGACCAAAAAAGTTTCTCCGTTGCATATCCATCTCGCGCTTGGTAATACTGCGCCGCACCAGAAGAACTCTTTGGCAAGTCCAAGAACTCGTCCGGAGAACTCCACACTTGGTTAAGTTGAGCATAGTTCGGGTCACCGAACTTAGTTTGCAGTAGAAAGGGCTTTCCAGCCGCAATCTCCCTCGCCCGCCGAACCTCCTCATGAGCTGCTCTGGATTCCGGCCGCGCTTCTCTCGCCTCTTGTAAGGCCTTGTCCAGATCAGCCGTTAAGGCTTTACTCTCCTTCGCCAGAAATTCACAGCGGCCGGTAGCATTCTCCAGTTCAAGCATCATCGTGGATATCTTCTCCTCGTCTTGGCGCCGTGCAGCTTGTTTGGCTTTTAATTCAGCCGATGCCTTTTTGGCAGCGGCATTGCTACGCCGGGCCTGTTCCTTGGCCCGGGCCAGCTCCGCTCGAAGAACTTCAACAGCGGCAGCACCATCTGTAGCCATGCATATTCCAGCATCTAAATCCCAGCATCATGCTTATACCACAAAAATGTATGGGGATTGCCCCGAATACATACCTTGCGACTCGTCAAGACACATATTGATTAAATCAAGATCATCCCCTGCCACATCAAGCTTACGCTGCAGCTCGGCAATTTCCATAGTCCGGGAAGTGGCCAAGGGGGAAGCAGCCTGTGTTCAAGTTCATCAGGTTAGTCCTCAAACGATCCTTTTCAATCCTCCGATTGCTTCCCAGTGGAAGGCAACCCGAGTCTCAGGGGCTACTACCTATACACAGGCGCATCTTTGCAAATAAAACATAGCTGAAAACATTACGTCACAAACCTCGAAGCCCTTCAGTAGGCTCATGAAGGCTTCATTTAATCCGCTCTTCACGGACAAAATCTTCTCAATCACTGTACCCATTAAGGTACGCTGCTCCCTCGAGACAGATGCTTTCCGCAACATGTCCCGCAATATGTCCGGGGTCTCCGGGTCTCTGGAAGCCGCTCTAGGAGCACGACCATCCTCTAAAGGAACCTGTTCACCCGTCTCCAGAATCACTGTTGGCTGCGAGCCAGACAGTCCGGGGCCTTTGTTATCATCAGCCCCGGATTCCCGGAAGGTCGGAGATCCACCTTCGAGCACTGCCTCTTTTGTCCCCTGCGTAACTTGTTGATTAAGAGGGACCCTCCGCGACGACACTTCAGAGTCATCTGCCTTATTGGGCGTGGAGGTTCGAGGAGGCGTCTCGCTCTCCATCATCTCTGGGAGGAGACTTCCCGAAGAAGAGGATTGCCCAGAAAAACTCGGTGCCGACCTGTAAAAATGCATGAATGCGTTATGTGTATCTTCGGTTAACAACAACGGAGCAGACGCTATCAAAGTACTCCGGATTCACTTACGGTTTGGCCGAGGGCTTGTCCCCTTGTTGGAGCTATTCAATGGCATCGCTTTCCAAACCCAAGCCGCTCGATGGTGGCATCTTGCCCCTCTTGGAAGACCGCCCCTCCCAATCTTCGGAGGCGGCCCTTTTCCTCCTACTAGGAGAAGGGATATTGGATCCTTTTCCGCCTCTGTCTTTAGGCGAGGAAAGGTCGATTTCTTCGGACTCAGTGTCCGACTTACCTCCGGAACCAAGGTCCTCTTGGGCCTTCGCACTCTCCTCTTTACCCTCCCTTACCGGCGCCTGGCATGGTGCCGAGGCCAGCATCCTTATTAGCACAGGAGTAGCTGAGTCTTCGGGAAGGGGAGCCGGACACCTAATCCGTTCCACCTTCTTTATCCAGCCCTGAAAAAGAATGATGTTGTCGGTATCTTGCCACTGAGTATCTGATTATAAGGTATTCGGCAAACGGGTACTTACCGGGGTATCCGGGTGGTTACAGTCCAGGCCGACAACTTCGGTGGTGTCCGGCCATTGCCTTCGTTTTCCAAATAATAATCTCCACATTCCTTCGTGCGTAGTGCCGAAGAAGTGCTGAAGAGTCCGTGGCCCTTCTGGATTGAACTCCCACATGCGGAGAGGCCGTCGCTGGCACGGCATGGTCCGACGAACTAGCATTACTTGAACGACGTTGGCTATATCGATGCCCTTCTCAATAAGGCTTCGGATGCGACTTTGCAGAGTTCGCACCTCGTTCGTTGATCCCCAGTCAAACCCCTTATTAATCCATGATGCAAGCTAAATTGGGGGGCTGGATCAAAATGCAGGCGCAGTTTCCCACTTGGAACCACGGGGCTCGGTGATATAGAACCACCCCTGCTGCCACAGATCGGAAGATTTGGCGAAGGATCCTTTCAGCCAAACGGCGCTAGTAAGCTTGCTCACTGTAGCACCACCACACTCAGCTTGCTCCCCCTCTATCACTTGCGGCTTCACATCAAAGGTCTTGAGCCACAAACATAAATGCGGAGGGGTTCGGAGGAAGGCTTCGCACGTGACGATAAACGTCGAGATAAGCAGAATAGAGTCCAGGGCTAGATCGTGAAAGTCTAGCCCATAATAGAACATGAGCCCTCGGACGAAGGGGTGAAGTGCAAACCCTAACCCGCGGAGGAAGTGGGACACGAACACGACCCTCTCGCCAGATCTGGGGGTGGGAATAACCTGCCCCTCGGCAGGAAGCTGATGATGGATTTCTGCGGTCAGGTACCTCGCCGCCCGAAGCTTTGCAATATCCTCCTCCGTGCCAGAAGAAGCTACCCACCGGCCTTGATGGCTGGATCCGGACATGATTTGGGATTGTGGCGACCGTAACCCGGGTGCTGGAACTCGGGGTAGCAGGGGTTGAGGAAGAAGCAAGCGTGGAAGAAAAAGACGGGTCTGTACCCCTATATAAAGGCTGCGAATATCAAACGTATCCTCCTAGGCCTAATAAACTTGCTTGTTTCCAAGGAGTTGTACCCAACCGACGGTTGGGTTACCCACATCTGGGTTGACAGGAATCCCTTAAAAAGGGAGGCATGATCTCCGCTTGGATAAGACATGCCAATAAAACCACGTCTCGAGACGTGGGGCGACGGGCAGGCTAAAAAGGTTCGCAAATAATGGCCGAGCAGGCGTGATGTCATATTACCAAAAAGTTTTCAGCAGATTGGACTCGTGAAGTATTGTATCCTCTGCAGTTGTGTATACAAGTCCGGATACAATCATTACATCTGAAGACTATCTTGGAGTTCGAGAAGGGGAACCCGCCTTGCAATGCCGAAGACAATCTGCGCGCCGGACTCCTCGTCATTGAAGCCAGGTTCAGGGGCTACTGAGGGAGTCCTGGACTAAGGGGTCCTCAGGCGTCCGGCCAGTTATCCATGGGCCGGAGTGATGGGCTGTGAAGACATGAAGGCTGAAGACTGTACCCGTGTCCGGATTGGACTCTCCTTGGCGTGGAAGGCAAGCTTGGAGATCAACTATGAAGATTCCTTCTTATGTAACCGACTCTATGTAACCCTAGATCCCTCCGGTGTCTATATAAACCGGAGGGCATAGTCCGGATGGCGGACAAATACACATTACCATAGTCATACAGGCTAGAGTTTTAGGGTTTAGCCATAACGATCTCGTGGTAGATCAACTCTTGTAATACTCATATTCATCAAGATCAATCAAGCAGGAAGTAGGGTATTACCTCCATAGAGAGGTCCCGAACCTGGGTAAACATCGTGTCCCCAGTCTCCTGTTACCATAGATCCTAGACGCAAAGTTCGGGACCCCCTACCCCAGATCCGCCGGTTCTGACACCGACACTCGTGCCCTTCATTCTAAGAGGCTTGGGCTTCCCTATTCATCCCTTTCTGCGGGGTCTATTGGAGTTCTACGGGATCCAGCCACAACCTCACCCCAGGGTCCATCTTGCACATCTCCGTCTTCGTAGTTTTGTGCGAGATATTTTTGAGTTGCGAGGCCCACTTTGACTTGTGGAGGAAGTATTTCTGCCTTGTCCTTCGCCCCCGGGAAGGATCTATATTCGAGGTGGGCAGAGCCGAGGTATGGCGGATAGCTGGGATAGGGAACCCAACTGGGACCCCTCAGAAGGATCCCGAAGGATGGACTTCGGAGTGGTTTTATATCAAAGATGTTCCCCTCACCGATCAATTCGGCAAGGGTTGCCCGAATACTCAAACGACCCGCCTATAAAGAGGTTCTACTCGCGGCCCAAAGGCCCTTCCCAGCAGGACAGTGAAGAGGTGCGGGCGCCGGCGGCCAAGATCAGGTTGTTAACCAGTAGCAAGCTGACCATGGTTGAAGTAATGGGCATTGCTATTACCCGATGCGTGCAACCCCTCCAGCAGCAGGGCCATTATTTATGGTGCTACAATGGGACCAACGACGTAACCCGTTACCAACGACAAGGGCCAGACAACAAAGCGGCTCTGGCCAAAATATTGGCCGATCTCTTCAAGGAAGAGGAAGCAGAGTTCGCTCGCATGAGTATTCGGGAAGGCTGCTCCGGATACAATCCAGCGGATTGGGTAAGCTGCAATCCATTATTTTGAACTCTCAGATTACGCTCGAATTCTTACTAATCGTAACTGAACAGGGATGGAGGCGTCAGGTTGCATCCATTAACTGCCCTCCTCCTCAACCAGAGGACCATTCCCGTGATGATGATCCAGGGTATCATGATGACCCGGAGATGTCGGTTGATTTTGAAGACGGGGTGTTCTATGAGGAGAGCCTTGACGGCGTCAAGGTTGCTGTGACAGCCGATCACCCCGGAGCTCTTCCTTCTTCCACAGTAAGTGAAAACAAGACTCTCTCCCGAACAGGGGGCTCATCTCGCGCTACCCCCAGGTGCCGACTTCCGCTCCCAAGGGTCGCCACACTATGCGTAAGACCGTCTCGGGAAGACCGCAAACCGCACCAGCTTCGGCCTTCGATGGTAGATCAAAGCGGAAAGCCTCCACCGAAGCGGAAGCACCTGCCCCCTCCGCCCAGAGGTAACATATTTAGGAATTGCAGCGAGGGTCACCTTTGTCACTGTTTTATTAAAACTCGCTCAATTCTACAGAAGGCGTATGCCTCTACACCAATCCGAAGGTTTCCCAGATGCGCCAAACTGCAACTCTAGTCCCAAGTCTTCGGCACAAGCCAGAGCCTCCTTCGAACACACGACGGCTGGCGTACCTCCGGCGGACTCCTGTGATGTTTCGGTCACTAATTCCAAAGTCGAGAGCGTAATGAACCATCGCCACTAGAGGGAGACCTTACGTCATTCTACCTTTGCCGAATAGGAATTTAGTGCTTTTAGTTCGGTGGATGCGTACCTTGGAGCGGCCCGGACCATGTCTTGACGGGATTGTCGGTCTATTTGCCGCCAAGGTGCAGGTATATAGCTTGAAAGCAGATCTTGTTCCTGAACCAACCAGCCCCCAAGCCTTAATTTGGGCGGGACGACCGAGTTAAAGCTGTCTAATGATGTTATTTTTGTAGGCCGCAAGGGAGCAGAACAAAAAGCTGTCCGAGGACCTTGAAGTGAGTCGGACACATTTGGTCGAAGCCAAGGCCGAACTGGATGCGGCTTGAAAAGCCAGCAATGAATTATCAGGTGAGGAGGAAAGACTATTTCATAGATATACGTTGTATGTTAAGAATTAACACCGTATTCTCCGTATAGCTGCAGGAGCTGTAAGTGAGATGCGGAGGGAGCTGGAGGCTGGTAAATGAGTGCTGACGCGAAGTCAGCAGCAGAAAAATCAGCTCAAGGTTGAAAATCAACGGCAAGCCGAGGAAATTAAGAGTTTGAAAACTCAGCTGGCCCAGACATTTATAGGAAAACCAGAAGCTAAAAGGTGGCATATTCGGTAAGCGCTGATCGTTCCGTGTTGTTGGCAAGTATCATTGATGTGTTGATGACGATGTGCAACACCTGCTTGTTAGGTTTCCTGAATGGGCGGCCTGAGGAAGAAGCAAGCACTTATGACAGGAACCTTTTAAAGGAGTTGTCGAAGACTTATGAAAAGGCCCGGAAAGCCATGAAGAGCATGGCAAAGGCGTTATGGCCATTAGACGTGCCGCTGGAGAGTATGGCCGACCGAGCCAGTCACTTTAAAGGAGCTCGGCGAAGGTTTGAATTATGGAAGATCTCAGCCTGCCGAGAAGGAGCGTGCGATGCGTGGGCTATGGTAAAGACCCGCTTCACCAAGCTAGACCTGGTGCATATGGCCCGGGTTGGTCCCATGGGCCCTGACGGCCGAGAGATACCACTGAGCTTGGTGTATGATGACGTGATGCCGGCCGCTCGCTATTATCAGAAAGATTGTGCTTTAGAGCAGTTGATAGACAATGTCAAGAGAGAATGATTTTGTCAATTCTATGTATCTGCTATCTACTTTACGTTGACCGTGCTCAGTCCGTGTTCTTACATATATATGTTTTTGAAAGAATTTTGTCCTAACCGGCCATTGGCTTCTACCTCCCCGATCCTAGATCGGGAAGTGTTCCGTACTATGTGATGTGGGAAACAAAGCAACACTTCGGGAACAAGGCAATCCGGCCATCTGGCTTAAACAGACGAAACATATGTGGAGAGCAATGTTATATTACTGTTTGACGTAAGAAACATCTTCCGATGAAAATAGTTCCTCCAAGGGTTCCTTTCTTCAGGTAAAATGATAATCCGGATACGTAGGATCAACAGAAACCAATGACTTCGAAAAAACCCTTGGTGATAAGCGCGAGGCTATATTCACTTCCCTTAGGCTGACTTATTATATTCTGTAAGAAAGCTAGCTTTCGGCTTCACCCGTCTGAGGTACGGTCGCGGATGACCTGGTCGTAACAATCGCAGAGGTGCTCCCTTTACTCCCTAGCCAAACAATCGGGAACGTAGGGGTAATCACAGGAGCAAGGCAACCCAGCTTGACAAAGATCTTAAGTCAAACAAGTGCATATGTTGTCTTAACACGTGTGAGAAGGATGCAATCAGTAGAATGCAATTTATGCATTTAGTTGGCTCTTCTAAGGGAGCCCCAAAGCAAAGCTGGGTGTTACATTTAATGGTGTATATAGTACGAGCTTGGTATGGTTCGGTTTAGCCGAACTAGTGCTACCTCTTGAGCTTGCGTTGGTTTTTCCCTTGAAGAGGAAAGGGTGATGCAGCAAAGTAGCGTACGTATTTCCCTCAGTTTTGAGAACCAAAGTATCAATCCAGTAGGAGACAACGCAGCAAGCCACCGAATACCTGCACAAACAAACACCAACTTGCAACCAACGCGACAAAGGGTTTCTCAATCCCTTCACGGTTATTCGCAAAGTGAGATCTGATAGAGATGGATAAACAGTAAAGTAATATTTTTGGTTTATGGAACGGAAAGTAAAATATTGCAAAGAAAGTAAATAGGAAACTAGAATTA
Source organism: Aegilops tauschii subsp. strangulata (assembly GCF_002575655.3). Classification (NCBI taxonomy): domain Eukaryota; kingdom Viridiplantae; phylum Streptophyta; class Magnoliopsida; order Poales; family Poaceae; genus Aegilops; species Aegilops tauschii. Next base: position 469,029,369 of record NC_053035.3, read on the forward strand.
TAGATCGGAAACTTATAAGATGGAAAATAGACCCAGGGGGCATATGTTTCACTAGAGGCTTTCTCTCAAGATAGAAATTATTACGGTGGGTGAACAAATTACTGCCGAGCAATTGATAGAAAATCGCGAAGTTATGATGATATGTAAGGCAATGATCATGAATATAGGCATCACGTCCGTGTAAACTAGGCTGAAACGATTCTGCATCTACTACTGTTACTCCACACATTGACCTTGCTATCCAACATGCATCGAGAGTATTAAGTTCGTAAAGAACGAAGTAATGCCTTAAGCAAGATGACATGATGTAGAGGAATTAACTCAAGCAATATGATGAAAACCCCATCTTTTTATCCTCGATGGCAACAATACAATACGTGCCTTGCTACCCCTACTGTCACTGGGAAAGGACACCGCAAGATTAAATCCAAAGCTAAGCACTTCTCCCATTGCAAGAAAAACCAATCTAGTTGGCCAAACCAAATCGATAGTTCGAAGAGACTTGCAAAGATATCAAATCATGCATATAAGAATTTAGAGGAGATTTAAATAATATTCATAGATAAGATGATCATAAATCCACAATTCATCGGATCTCGGCAAACACACCACAAAAGAGTATTACATCGAATAGATCTCCAAGAACATCGAGGAGAACTTTGTATTGAGAATCAAAGAGAGAGAGAAGAAGCCATCTAGCTACTAGCTATGGACCCGTGGGTCTGTGGTAAACTACTCACGCTTCATTGGAAGGGAAATGGTGCTGATGTAGAAGCCCTCCGTGATCGAATCCCCCTCCGGCAGGACGCCGGAAAAGGCCCCTAGATGGGATCTCACGGCTACAGAAGGTTGCGGCGGTGGAAAAGTGTTTTCGTGGCTCCCATGGATGTTTTTCGGGTATAAGAGTATATATAGGAGGAAGATCTAGGTCAGGAAGTCTATGAGGGGCCCACAAAAGGTTGGGGGGCGCACACTACCCCCCTGGGTGCGCCCTCCACCCTTGTGGCCGCTTCGTGGCTCTTCTGACTTGCACTCCAAGTCTCCTGGGTGTCTTCTGGTCCAAGAAAATCATTGCGAAAGTTTTATTCCGTTTGGTATTCCTTTTCTGCGAAACTCTAAAACAAGGAAAAGAATAGAAATTGGCACTGGGCTCTAGGTTAATAAGTTAGTCCCAAAAATCATATAAAATATCATATTAATGCATATAAAACATCCAAAACAGATAATATAATAGTACGGAACAATCAAAAATTATAGATACGTTGGAGACGTATCAACTAGCACCATGGCGAAAAATAAAAAAGGGAAAAACGATGTAAATAAAAGAAGCAAAAGGCGGAGATTTATGTCAAATGCAGGCGTAAAAACGCTGCAGCCTTGCTGGGTTTGGCTCGAGGCCGTCATCGGACGGGCGGTGAAGACGATACGCTCCTCCTATGAGTACTTCATCGATGATGCATGGTCGCTCCCATTTGGGTGATAGTTTATTCTTCTGTTTTTCAGGGAGTTGGAGGACGAGGTCTCCCACGCTACACGTCTTCGTCCGGACTTCACGGTTGTGGTAACGCGGACCAAGCCCGAGATATGTCCCGTTCTTCTTCCAAGGCATCCAGATCATCCTGCCGATCAAGCAAGGCCTCCTTTTCTTCATACATGCGCACTTTAGGCGCGTCATGGATGAGGTCACGTGGGAGGATGGCTTTCACGCCGTATACCGTAAAAATGGTGTGTATCCGGTTGACCGGTTAGGAGTAGTGCGCAGATCCCATAGTATGGAATCGAGTTCCTCGACCCAATGGCAGTCTGATTGTTGAAGGGATCGGACTAGACGAGGCTTAATGCCGCTCATAATGAGCCCGTTGGCTCGTTCGACCTGTCTGTTGGTCTGTGGGTGGTACACCGAGGCGTAATCGAGCTTAATGCCCATTTTACCGCACCAGTCTTTAACTTCTTGGGCGGTGAAGTTGTTACCATTATCGGTAATTATGCTGTGGGGGACGCCATAACGGTGTATGACATCGGATAAGAAATCGACGACTGGTCCGGATTCTGCCGAAGTGACGGGGCTTGCCTCGATCCACTTGGTGAATTTGTCGACCATGATCAATAGGCACTTCTTTTTATTCGTCCCGCCTTTTAGTGGCCCGACCATGTCGAGATAGCAGACCGCAAAAGGCCATGTGATTGGTATCGTCCGAAGAGCTGTGGGGGCATGTAGCTTTGATTAGCGAATAGCTGGCATCCGACGCAATGTTGGACTAATGTCCGGGCGTCTGCAGGGGCGGTAGGCCAGAAGAACCCTGCTCGGAAAGCCTTGCTGACCAAAGCCCGAGCTGCCACGTGGTGTCCGCCCATGCTTGCGTGTATTTCAGCCAAGAGCTGCTGCCCCTTTTCTTCGGAGATGCACCTTTGTAAAAATCCTATGGTACTCTTCTTATAGACTTCACCCTCATGGACCTTGTATGCTTTAGAGCGCCGAACTACGTCATGCTTCGGTTTGATCCTCCGGAAGCTGATGTTGTGTGAGGTAGGCGAGCAGGGGTTCTGTTCAGGGTGGGATTATGGCCATGACTTCGTGTGCGGAAGCTGTTTTCTCGAGTGCGGAGCCGCTGATGACGTGATCGTCTTGTTCGTTTGCGGGCGAGGTATTTTGAGCCGGCTCATTGGATAGTGCACCGGTGACGTCGTCCTCCCACACCATGGAGGGCTTAAAGAGCCACTCGAGGAAGGTGTTTCTACGAACTGGGTCGCGCTGGGTGCCCATGCGGGCAAGGACGTCGGCTGCTTGATTGTTGTCTGTAGCGACATGGTGGAATTCTAGGCCCTCAAATCGGGCTGATATCCGGAGGACCGCGTTTCTATAAGCCGCCATTGATACGTCCATTTTGGATCATGTTTTCTTACTGTTATTTATAATGTTTTTATCCATAATAATGATTTTTGGAGTAATTCTAATGCCTTTTCTCTCATAATTTGCAAGGAACACACCAAGAGGGAGAATTTCGACAGCCGGAAATCTGGACCTGGAAAAGCTACGTCAGGCCACACTAGTGCGTGTCGGTCCTAAACAAACAGTTTTTAACCCCTTTCCGCGATGGCATCTGGAACCGTCGCCAAATGAGTGTGGGCGATAGGGGGGTCCTTCCCACACGACCTAGAAATCATCGGGGATATGCCCTCCTGGCACACACGTTCGGCAAAATGAGGTCGTATGCGATCGGCGAGCACTCAAATACGGAAATACGTATAGTAGAGCTAAAAAAAATATAATTATATAGCAAAATTGTTTCCGGTCGCACATCCCACACAGTCAGTCCCCGCTAAACGTTTCCGTTCGTATGTACATCCCACACAGTCGCTCCAAGGAAAACATTTCCGTTCACAGGTACATCACACACAATTTTTCCCGTTAAATCGTTTGTGATAGCATTGCCATTGCACACGATATTAATAATTTTATCGTTTGCGTTATTGAATGCATCACACACGGTGCGTAGAAAGAAACTGTGTGGCAAAGACTGTCCATCACACACACTTTTTGTGTCATAAACGTTTGCGCAAGGTGGCCTAACGCAAACAATTTTCAAGAGAAAGTCGTGTGTGAAGTGGAGATTGATCGCACACATAGTGGATCCTAGAAACGTTTCTGATCTCCACCTATATCGCAGATGTTTCACTTTCGTAATCCATAATTAATCCAATTAATCCCTAATTTAAAAATCACATGTTATGAATTTGAAAGTAGGCAATCACTTATTTTATATCCAACCATGTTTATTACAAATATAGGTTCAACCACGAATCCATAATTCAGTGCACATGTACATATACTGAAGAACTACAGAAGCACCAAGTAAAGAATGATGAACCACAGTTGTACTAAAGACTGTAAAGAGAGAGGCGAAAGACATTCTGGTTGCTGGAGAAGGTGAAGCGGAATGCCCATATTGTGCCCTCCTCCATGCGTAAGGCGCGCACGACTCTAGGCCAACCCCTTGTGATGGCTGCCCGTCCATCCTTCACTGTCTTCATTAGGACTTCTCGATGCTCATTGTAGTCTGGATGAAATACTTTAACCTTCATTGCGTGTCCACCAATCATGTACTTTGCGAGGTAATCTTGAGTGAACTGCTTCGGGAACCACTGGGAACGAAAAAGATTCAGACATTGTTGTCTAACAACTCATTATGGGCAGTAAAAAGAGAAGGATGCATAGTTTGTAGTTACCATCCTACAGCTCACAGTTGTGTTGGATAGAGCATAAACAAATAATTTGCTTGCAACCATTTGTATCTTTTTGCTAATAATCCTTATCAGTTTCCTCACTTGATGCTTGTTCATCAATATCTCATTGCCTCATACGCAAAAAGGGTCGATGCATGGATCCTTGCCAAGGGCATATGTATCTACAAGCAACAAGTCAATATTAGAAGCTAACTAGTGTCCAGGCCTGGATCTATATGCACTACATTATGGAACGACGGGGGGAGTACAAGCCGAGGGATGAAGCTAACCTCGGCGGAAAATGGTGGCCACTCCCGTTGTTGTCCTGCATAAGTAGTGGAAAGGCATGATAAGTACAGCAATCTTAACAGCCATCAAATATTGCAATTCATATTGGTATTGTTGAAAATGAATAGAACGTAGGTAATGCTTAAACATCACACTGGATAAATGTGTAAAACTGAAATAAAGGGCATGTGTTAACTACACCAGGAATAACTGGAACCAAATATAGCCGTTCAATCTGGTATTGATGTAGTCGAGCGGCACATTTCTGACTTGCACATAATGAACCACACATTGTGAATGACTGAAATAAACAAGGCATAAATGAACAGTATAACAACCAAATATAGCCATTGAAAACTGGACAGAGTCTCACTGCAACCAACCTAACAAGCAAATACAGATAAACAGGGCATATGCTTGAAAACTGGACAAATGCTCACTGCAACCAACCTAACAAGCAGATAAAGATAAACAAGGCATCTGCTTGATAACTGGAGAAATGCTAAAAAAGCAACCTAACAACCAAATACAGATAAACAAGGCATCTGCTTGATAACTGGACAAATGCTATAAAAAAAGCAACCTAACAACCAAATACAGATAAACAAGGCATCTACTTGATAACTGGACAAATACTCACTGTAACCAAACTAAGAACAAAATACAGATAAACAAGGCATCTGCTCGATAACTGAAAAAATGCTCACTCCAACCAACCTAACAACCAAATACAGATAAACAAGGCATCTATTCAATATAAACAATCAAATATAGACATTCGTGAAGCTAAAGTGGAAAATTCATACTTAAACATCACATAGACCTACCGAACAATACATTTTTGCATAACTGAAATAATTAAACACGGCACAGTTAAAGCACCGCACGGCAAATACTACTAAAACAAAGGGTACGGGTTGGCAAGCTAGAAAAGGTAATATTTGCTGATAGAATGTTGCCTCACATTTCATGGACGGAATCCTTCCAGTTGGAAGAGCACAGACCCATGGTGCGCTCTCTGATGTCACAGATGGTTTGTTTCACCTTGGAAGAACCTTCGTGGGTGCCCTCCTCGTGGTCGTGGTCGTGGTCGTGGTCGATGAGATTTGACTTGGCAATTGAGGATCCCAAGCTGCCGCCGTAGAACGTGTCCTTCAGAAGTGACAAAATGGGCTCGATGGCGTATAAAGCTCGCAAATCCTTGACCGCTTGCCGGAGGAGATCAGCGGCAGGGCCGTCGAAGAGATCGACAACGGTTGGACCAAAGGGGTTGGGGATGGACCACTTAACCTGTGACATGGCCTGCATGAAGCCGTCGATGTGGACGAGCTTGATGTCGTAGCCAGCTTTCCTGAGAAACAGTAATACGCTAGCCCGCTGACATGAAGCCTTCGGCATGGCAACGTAGTCAACATCTTCGCTGGCTTCTGCGGCGACGTGTTGCTTCGGGATCGACAGGTCGGGGCGAACGGCGGCCACCTCGCCAACGTCCGCTGGAGAGGCCATGATAAACCTCTTCTTGGCCGAACGCTCGTCGGGCTCCCCGGGATACGTGGTCGAGTTTAGGCTGCGACATTCTGGAGCAGGGGATGAGGATCTGGCGGGGAGGGTCACCGCAGGCCTCATCTAAAAACTCAGGGGAGTGGGGCGACGGTATGGGAATCGCTGGATAACCTGAACTTTATTATCTCAGCTAGGAGGAACGGGCAGACCGGCAGGGTTGGCTGCGGCCGTGAGCTAGGGTTCGAAGGGGGGAGGGGGGGGGGGGTGGGGGACTATGGAGGGGGGGTGGTGTTTGAGGATACGCCGCGGCTACTGAAAATTTTAGTAATGGTGGGTGGAGATGGTGGTGGACGAGGGAGGGCGACGGTTCAAATGCCTCGGCTGCTAAAATTTTACTATAAGGTCGGTGCTGGAGGAGTGTGGGCGACGGTTGAAGTACGACAACTACTAAAATTTGGGTAAAGGAATTGATGCGGGGCGGGAGTGCCCAAGATCGCGCACGGTCCAATAACAATATGCGTGTATGATAATAAGGAAAAGTGGCGTGGATCCGCCGATTTGTGCAACGCTCAAGACGGGTAGTTTGTTTTTTATATTTCTAGCTAGCAGGTCTATCGCACACGGTTCGTCCTAATTTCCAAATAAACTTACCCGCCTTTAGCTTCCACAGGTGATGGTTTTACTGCGCACTTGCATCGCACACGGTTAAGCCAATACCTCCACCCTTTGCTCGCGCTTGCGCGGTCATGGTGATTTCAGCACACTTGCATCGCACACGGTTGAGCTAGTACCTCCACCCTTTGCTCGCGCTTGCGCAGTCGTGGTGATTTCAGCGCACTTGCATCGCACACGGTTGAGCCAGTACCTCCACCTTAATTTGCTCGCACTTGCGCGGTCGTGGTGATTCACATCGCACTTGTATCGCACACGGTTTAGATATTATACCTCGTGTCCGTTGAGGATCATCAGAGTCTTTGCAGCAAAAAATAACGTTAGGGAGGGTCAAAAGACAGCCACAGCAGCATGTGGCCCAAATATATATGAGTGAAAAGGGTGGTATGTGATGTTCAAAATTCCAATGCACAACTTTGACCTCGCGGGCCCACGGTTGGGCGCGTCATTGAAGATCGATGAGAGTAGCCAGAAGTCAAGAACCACCTGGAAGTGGCCAAATATATGTACGAATATTGGGGATGTTTAAAACTTTAAATACACAATGCATAACTTTGGTGGCACCTGCCTCACAAACCCGAAAGCACCCTAACAACCACCTAGCTAGGATATATATAATGACATAATGTCATACCTAGCTAGGATGCTTGGCCCACCACCTCCCACTTCGTGTCAGCGGGGCGGATGCACGTAATGATCGATACTTTGGTCATACATGCATGTCGCCATGACCTACCATAAGACGGACCAATGAATCTTTCGTTTGGTCAAATGACAGTTGTTGTTGTTGTCAATAAACCGCTTGGGCCAATAGATTGAACCATCGTAAACATAGCACGAGAGGGACCACAAAATCAGCACCTCTTGCATGCGGCCCAAAATGATGTACGTTGGGAAGGGGTGATGTGTGTTTTCAATATAGAATAATGTACAATTTAGATGTGGTGCCTACCTCTCGATACAAACAACAACCATGAAGGCAAAGTAGTTAAGGACGAGATAAGTACGCATGGTTTGATGTAGGTCGAACCCAGCAATCCGAGCATCTGAGAGAGAATCCTGACAATGCATGAGCTCGAGCTTTGGTTTACCGACATTTGACGGTGACCGGCCCTAACATGAACTAGGAGGAATCCATTCATGGCCAACACATACCCCTCATTATCGGTGAAAGGGATGCTATGTATACACTCGGGGAGCCCACAGATATCCGTGTCGTCACAAAAAACTGCACAAGGGAGACGTGGTCGATCAGAAGACCCCGTATACACTGCATGTGGCCCAAAAATATGTATGGGTACGATGGTGTATGATGTGTTTAAATCCCAAATGCACAACTTCGATGGGCCACACCAAGTAGATTACAAACCGAACACCGTACCCGACTCCAAGCCTGGTTCAATACCTATGATGTAAGTTTCCCAACTTCGAGGCGGCAGCGGGGGGGGGGGGGTCGTCCCACGCATGCGATCAAACTTTATTTTGTCTGGCATGGGACACATCTATATAGATCTATACATCTATACACATATATAGTGTGCGAATAACTATGAAAGTTGCTCGTTGGATGAAGCCAATCCGACGGTATAGAGATGGCAAATCCGAGCACTACTGGCCGTTGGATATCATCTACATTCCACCGGATTCTGCCACATGTACAATCTAGAAGACTCCATGGTTGAACTTAAGCATAATGCACAAACCTCAAAACACAAGCACTTCTCCTTTGTTCTCTAGAATCTTCCATATCTTAATTGCCCAAACCTTTTTTTTTCTAAATGAATTGTCACTTTTTGTTTTTACCCCTTTACAATGCACAATTCCATGAATCTTAAAATAGTTTTTCTACAAAACTAATTGATTTTGGATGAGATGAACTATAGGAATTAAACGAACATCTACATCATGCATATCCGGGAGAAGAGGCGGGAAACCGATGAGAGGAGTGGCGAGAAACGGTAGCCTGTTTTGAATGAAAACCTAGTAGAGAAGGAAGCATGAGATACACGACGCATGCGCACAGTGCTTACCCATGTACTGCATGTGCTGTCGAAAGGGCTCAGGGTTGCCGTTCGATCTGGGAGCATCCAAGAGTGCACACGTACAATCCGTGGGGTTTGGGTTCTGGCCAGTCAGAACGCAGGACTCAGATCGCGCGCGCAGCGGGGGGGGGGGGGGGGAATATCATACGGAAACCAACATTCGGTGGAAACCGGTGAAAACCATGAGAAAAAGATGTTTTGAAGTTTCAATTTTTTTTTAAAAAAATGCGGGATGTTAAGAGGATGATGTTTTATTGGCACACAAAATTTCAAGTTGAAACACATTAAGAGATGTGAGCTATGAAAAAGACAAAATCAGTGTTGAATAGTGCCGAATAGTAATGTCACTATTCAGTGCAAAATTTGTCTTTTTCATAGCTCACATCTCGCAATGTTTTTCAACTTGAGATTTTGTGTTGCAATAAAAAATCACCTTCTTAACACCCCACATTTTTTTCATATTTTTATGAAACTTTAAAATATGGTTGCCACGAAGTTTTCATTGAATATCGGCTTTCATGAGTGAATCGTGTGCTATTTGAAAAGATTTCGTGAGAAGAATCTCGGTTTTTAAATCCCCATAAATCCAAAACTAAGCTGAAAATCGTGAAACCTCCCATGGTGTCACGACATCGCACTTATATGTCGAGGAATTTTTTCGTCCATTGTGGCGCAAGTTTTATTACAAGCCTCTTACAAACCGGAGCTTCTCTCAAAGAAGCCTCGTGGTTCTGATAGGGAAACGTGTCCCCTTTGTGGGCGAAATGTAATCACTGCCTCTTTTCACCTTGTATTTTCATCTACGGGCAACATGGAACGACAGGATATCCGTGCTGAAATTTAAACTTATTCAGGGTTTGTTTGGCCTTTTTATACACTAATTGAGTTTCCTAGGCATTTAATGTCCATAATTCAAATCTGAATTACAAATACATGCTCCAGGTCACCAAAATGGCTAGAAAAATTATACATGTGTCCTTGGGTGCATGTTTAGGTCCCAGGCCAGGAATGGGAACGAATTACAACCGTACTGGTGTCATGGCTCGTACTCAAACATTTCGAATCTCGGTTTTTAAGTCCCCATAAATCCTAAACTCACTAGAAAGTCATCAAAGGTGGCATGGTGTCACGTCATGGCACATATATGTCGTGGAAAAAACATTGTCCAATTTGGGTCAAGCTTTATTACAAACCTTTTACAAAAGCTGGAGCTTCTCTCAAAGAAGCCTCGTGGTTCTGATAGGGAAACGCGTTCCCCTTGTGGGCGAAACATAATCACTGCCTCTTTTCGTCTTGTATTTTCTTCCATTGGCAACATGAACCACAGGATATCCGTGCTGAAATTTAAACTTATTTAGGGTTCGCTTGGCCTTTTTATACACTAATTGAGTTTCCTAGGCATTTAATGTCCATAATTCAAATCTGAACTACAAATACATGCTCCAGTTCACCAAAATGGCTAGAAAAATTATACATGTGTCCTTGGGTGCATGTTTAGTTCTCATGCCAGGAATGGGAACGAATTACAACAGTACCGGTGTCCTGGCTCTACCTCAAACATTTCAAATCTCGGTTTTTAAGTCCCCATAAATCCTAAACTCAACAAAAAGTCATCAAAGGTGGCAAGGTGTCATGTCCTGGCACATATATGTTGTGGTAAAAACATTGCCAATTTGGGCCAAGCTTTATTACAAACCTCTTACAAACCGGAGCCTGTCACAAGAACCATCGTGGTTTCGATGGGAAAACGTGTCCCCTTGTGGGCCAAACGATAATCACTCCCTCTTCTATCCTCGTATTTTCTTCTACACGCGACACGGAACAACTGGAGATTCGCGCTGAAGTTTGAAATTAGCCAGGGTTTGTTTGACCTTTTTTATTCATTAATTGAGTTTTCTAGGCATTTAATGTTCATCATTCAAATCCAAACTACAAATACATGCTCCAGTGCACCAAAATGGCTAGAAAAAACGTACATGTTTCCTTGGGGTGCATGTTTAGGTCCCATGGAATGAATGGGAACGAATTCAACCGTCTCGCCGTCCTGGCCTGGACCAAACATTGCAGATCACGGTTTTTAAATGTCTGTAAATCCAAAACTCACCAGGAAATCATGAAACTTGGCATGGTGTCACTACATGGTATATATAATTGTCCAATTTGGGCGAAGCTATATTACAAGCCTTTTACAAACCGGAGCCTGTAGCAACCCTCGCGGTTCCGGTAGGGAAACAAGCCCCTCTTGTGGGCGAAACGATAATCGATGCCTCTTCTCGCCTTGAACTTTGTTTTCTACAGGCAACATAGAATAACAGGAGTGTCGGGCTGAAATTTGAAACTGTTTAGGGTTCGTTTGGCCATTGTATATATATTACTAATCACTAAGTTTTCTATGCATTTAATGTAGTCCATAATTCAAATTTGAACTACAACCACATTCTCCAGTGAAGCAAAATGGGTGGGAAATCGTACATGTGTGGGTGCATGTTTAGGTATCATTTAAGGAATGAGAATAAATTACAAACTTGTCGTCGTCCTGAAACAATGAGAATCTCGGTTTTTAAATCCCAGTAAATAAAAAAGTCAACCAAAAAACATGAAACTTGGCATGGTTTCATGACATGGCACATATATTCTGTGGTAAAAAATATCGTCCAGTTTGAGAAGAGGCGCACACATTAGTAGCCAACGAAGTCCTTTTTGAAACAAAAAGCTGACATGTTAATATCGCAAACGGTTGTATTATATTTACCGTGTCAAAATTTAACCATACTCGGTGGCGTGCGTGCAGCTGTTTGATTAGACGGGACGAGCGCGAGAAGTCCACCGTGCAGGTTTGATGGGACGCGTGCGAGCAGTCCGCCGCGCAGGCTCGACGGGACGCGTGCATCCTGTCCAGCTCGCAGGCTCGACGGGACACGTGCGAGCAGCAAGGCCGCCCATGCTCACCGGGAAGCGATCTCTTTGACCTCCATGCACCAGCCGCCGCCCACCTCGCTCACAACTTCTCCATTAATTGATTAATTAAAGCACCTGGACAGAGGGTGTTTGCTTGTGATCCCATGGCCGCGTTTGCTTTGTTGGTGTTTTCAACTAGTATTCCGCCCTAATTTAAATTGCCACATAGGGTAACGGATAATACGACCACAAATAACATGGCAACGGATAATACGACGACAAATTTACAATGGCGCACCTAATAATTGTCTTACATATTCCGGATAATTTAAAATGCCACATGCGGCAAAGCCCGCAAGACACGGGGGCAAGAGAAGAAGGAAATTGCAGACAACGATCTGGGTCGCTACTGTCTCTACTCGTCGATGGATCGCCGGGCGGCGAAATCCTCCAGCTCCCTTCTTCAATTCCTCACGATTTTGCTTGAAAGCACCCATGGATTCCTCCACCTCCTGCTCGCGCTCGATCCGGAGCTTCCTCAAGCTACCATCAGTTCCTTAACGACCGCTTTCAGCGTCATCTCCGAGGCACTGCTCTGCTCATGCAGCATCTTCCAGCCGGCGGCCTCCTCCTCCTTCTCGGTGACCAACTTGAGGAGCTTCGCATTGTCATCCATGAGCTGCTCGACGAGGCCGGTTGCCTTGTCAACTGAGGCATCGCTGATCTTGAGCAGCTTCATCAAGCCGTCAACCAGCTCTTGCTGTGTAGTAACGCTAGCGAGAATGTCATCGTCGCCGGCGAAGGACTGCAGGAACGCCGACTCGTCACGATGGCCGACGCCGCAAATGTGCTTGTGAGAGGCCTCACATTCCCATGAGAGGTCGTTCGAGGGCTCCGCGGTGCGCTGAGACATCTCTGCTGCGGCTCCGGCTTCGCGGCGGGACCTCTCTAGTGCTTCCGCGGCCTTGGTCTTTGCTGCCTGGTTATATGTCCACCCTAAACTCCTCCTACCGGTCATGGCGGAAAAACTTCACAGAGAAAACCAGTTTTGTGGGTGATGAGGAGAGGAAGTGTGAAGTAATTTTTGAGTGGGTAGTTTTAATAGCCCGGTGCTAAGTGTGAACACATATTAGTTTGATAGGTGTGAACCAATTTGTAATTACTTATTGTGTTGTAATCAGCAATGTGACGAGAAACAAGGTCAAAATTTATTGATGGCAGAAGGTTGACCACGTGGTTGCTCGCCGTTGAGGCGGCCGCGGCGCGCTCCGCTCTAACGTCCCTGCGCGCGCTCTGCTCGCCTTTGAGGCAAAGTTACAATGGCAACTGTTAATAATTCTTAATAATTGTCTTACATATTCAGGATAATTTAAAATGCCAAATGCGGCCAGGCCCAGAATACTCACGACCTACATATGCATACAATTATAATAAAATATAAGCTAAAAGGCTGAGCTGGCAGCCTTCCGACGATGGTCTTCTTGGACTCCATGATCATCATAGCACCCTTGCGGCCGTTGTGGCACCCCGGCTCAGAGAAACCGGAACGCCCCGTATTCCAGCCCAGAGATCGAGGAGAAGTCTTTGGAATACGGCACTGCTTGACATAGAACAAATCACCTCTTATTACAAGAATAATAATACAAGGGTCTGATGTTACAAAGAAGCACATCAGCACGACGACACTACGCCTGCGATACTACACTTGCTCTATGCTAGCAGCGAAACAACTCATAGCAGCGGAATACTTTTAGCAGCGGAACAACGACGAAGGTGGTGAACTCCACTCCACAGGGACTCTGGCTGGGACACGATCTAGCTCGCACGCACGGCAACCTCGACAAGCAATCAAGCAATCATGGCATCACCTGCAATCTGGCATGACACGCCAGGTCAGTACATTGAATGTACTTGCAAGCTCATAACAACCATAAACATCAAGGCAAGATAATAACATAGCATTAACAGGTTAATTAATTAACATACCAAGATGAAGCAACTACTAAGCATGGTATGAAACTGATACAGTACTGATAAATCACCATCTCAGATCTCTATAACCATATCTCTCTTGGCTAACCGGCCAAGCAATATACCATCTCGATCACCTCGTGATCAAAACCAAACAGTGATCATTCCGGCGATCACTACCATGACCAACACTTGGTCTCAAACGGTGATCTTTCCGGCGATCACTACCATGACCAACACTTGGTCTCCAACATCATCATCAACATCCTGCCAAACTGTTACTGCTCAACTATATCAACAAATAAATATATATCACATATAAGTCATTCCGTCATGTGAGTGTTGATCGAACGATGTGTGTCGTGTTTTTGTCACGGCAGATGTCCTAGTGAAAGGACTTAGTCATGGAGCCATCGCTATGGGTTAGCTTAAAGGGGTTAAAGCGGACAAGGGACGCAAGAGAGTTTTATACTAGTTCGGCCCCTTATGATGAAGGTAAAAGCCTATGTCTAGTTGTGATGGAATTGATGGGGTTTCGATGACCAGGGAGCGAATACGCTTTGCCTGGATCTCGAGTTGTTGTCTATTGTCCTTGAACCGCCGCCGAGTCGTCCCCTTATATACATGGGTTGACACCCGTCGGTTTACAGAATCCCGAGGCCGGCTCATAATCGTGTCCGGCTCGGTCTCTGCTACTTCTACCTTACAATACAAGTTTACATATCAACGCCGGTTTATGTCTACGGGCCTTAAACCGGCTTTGGGCCCTGGGCCTCCATAAAGCGTCACCGTCTGTCTTCATGGGCTTCAGATACAGATGAACTACTTATGGGGTTAACCCGGCCTCTCCTGGCCAGTTTACGCCCAGTGGTAATATCCCCAACATTAGGCCCCAGATTGACTTGAACTGGTTCATGTCAATCCTCAACACTTAAGAAAATTTCTTCTTCAACATCTTCACATAATCTTGTAAACCGCCGTGACATCATCTTTTAAGATCATGGTAAACCGTCGTGACGTCACCTATCATTAACGAGCCTCCAACAATCGAGGCGGCAGCTCCGCCTCATATCCAAAAATCCGGCTCCTCGATTTTCGTGCCTGTCGTTTATCTCCTTTATAAATACGGCCAGGGGGTCTTTCCATTTTCCCCCTCGTGCCTCTTCGCTTCATCGTCATCCTCGCGACGCCCGAACCTTTGACCTCGGCCGCCGCCGTGAACCTTCGACTGCTGCACCAACCATGGCCGTTGCATCGACCTGAACGTACCAGAGCTCCTCCGCGCGCCGCCGCTGCTCAATAGCCTCCGTAAGTCTCCCCTTTCTCTTACCATAGATCCGTACTTAGGGTTTCTGTCGCTCATCAGCGTTCGTCGCCGCCCTTCTTTTTCCTTATTTATATCCGTAGATTAGATCCAAAAACCACATAGATCGCGCGCGGTAGTATTTTTAGCACCTGTTTGATATCCAACTCCTCTCAACTTGTTGAACTTTGAGTATGCTGGGAACTAGGTCAGAATATATTTTGTTTTTCCAACGCGCGGTAGATCTGAAATTACCATAGCAAGATGTGAAACATGTTTTTCCCTTCACTTATACATCTTTAACACCAGATTGGGCGGTTTAACCTCATATACAAAATGATGACCCCGTAGATACTATTAGTCCCCTGTTGAACCGCCAATGTATTATTCTGTTTCCATCGTCAGACTCCGGTTTACGGATAACCCAATCCGGTTTATCAATATGCTTGTATCCTCATATCGTTGTATAGTCGTCCACTGTAAATCTTAAACCGGCGATAATCATGTTTCAGATTTCCCTTGTCATGGCCAAGCAAGTCTATGAATGCAATTGGGCTCCCTCTCGAGTAATCGAGGAGCAGTTAAACAACCTTGTTAAAATAGGCGCTTTAGCCAAGAAAGATGTTATCCACTTGAGGGTCCCTGGCCCAGAAAATCCTCCTACACCCAAGGATGGAGAGGTAGTCGTGTTCGCTGATCATCTCGGATGAGGTTTTAGCCCTCCCGGTTCAAACATTTTCCGGGATGTACTGGCTAGTTTTCAACTGCGCCCTCAAGACGTCGGTCCCAATTCTGTAACCAACATCTGCCACTTCCATGTCTTTTGTGAGGTTTATCTGCAACAGGAACCTTCAGTCGAACTGTTTAGGGATTTCTTTCACTTAAACCGTCGCACAGAGTTCTCAGATGGACCCAATACAGAATTGGGTGGAATGGCGGTTCAAGAAAGGAAGGAAGTCACCTTCCCTCATCCCAAACTCCATAGTCACCCCAAAGAGTGGAACCAGACTTGGTTTTATTGCATGGATACATCTCCATCTAATGAAAACCCCTGCCGGGTTACCGCCCTGAATGCCTTAGCAACACACATCCTTCTCGTCAAAGGTTGACGACAAGAGAAAGGGCCAACTATGCTCCCCAATTATCAAAGCTTAGAGCCTTCATGGCGAACGGTTTGACAGGAGTTGATCTTGCTCGTTGCTGGATAAGCTGGAGTATTCTGCCCTTAAGCCGGCGCTCCGGTTTGATCTGTGAGTACACGGGGAGTTTGAAGGATGCTCAGCGGCACATTGATATTCAGCTTACAGATGCAGAAGTTACTGAGGCTGTAAAAAAGATACTGAACGAACCAGAGACTGTCTGTGCCCAAACCGGACTACTCCCTTTCTGCACCTTCAACAAACCACCACCTGTAAGAATCATATAATCTTTTTATCTGAAGTTGCTTCTGTCCAAATATTCTCTGAAAGTGTGATTATTTTCTGACAGGGTGATGATCCGTTCTGGAACAAGAAACCATCCCAAGACAAACCGGCGAAGCCCCAAGATAAACCGGTCAAGCAGGTTCGTCCGAAGACCAAGGTTGTTAAAAAAACCTGCCAAGAGAAGGACCACTGCATCCTCCGATCCACCAGCTGACGATGATGTGGGTAATCCGGAACCAGAGGTAGAACTTGGCTCTCTTGGTTCATTTTTCGTACATCTCATTGACAACGATTATTATCAGGACGATGCTGAAGGCAGTCATGCTGAGGACGTAGAGGTAACCATTCTTTCCTCAGATTCAAATCCTCTGCCAACATCAAAAATCCGTCAAGCAAACCGGAAAGTAAAATTTTCTCACCCTCTTGCTTACTTGGACCCAAACTTTCTTTTGAAGACACAGGAGCACGAGGCTCGCCGTACAACCCGGCACAGCGGCCAGGTAGTTACCTCTGCCGGTTTACCGAATAGTCCGGTTCGGAAACGCCGATCAGAGGTCTCTTATCCCAATGATACTTCATGTCCAAAAGCAGGTTGTTTCCGCCAGCGTCTTAACCCGTCTGATTCAAATTATCAGGGTACCTCACACTCATCCTCTAGCGAGTCATCGGCCACACAGCTTCCACCCCTCAAAACAGTTCCTGGGTGAGCTATGCACTTATTATTTACCCTTGATGTTGCTATATTGATATACTGTACTGACTCTCATGTTTATTTTTCTCAGCACCAAGCCCAGACCCAACAAGAAAGACCGGTTGAATAAACCGGCTGATGAAGATGTGGCTGTTGAACCGGAGAAAACTCCAGATCCTGAAGAAACCAATGTTGATGCCATGCTGAATGACCCACCGCTTCAAGATCATGACTTCGTTGCTGAGCAGGCAGAAGTTGACACTATCAGCCATGCTGACCAGCCAACCAGCCCTGTCCGAACTGGCACTAAACCGGCAAGTCCAGTCAAAAATACTGACAAACCGCCAACTCCTGAGAAGGCTGGTGATGACCAAGATGATGACATTATGATTACTGGCACTGGCCACACCACTCCTGGCAATCCTATTGCTTTGTCAAAGCATACTGCCAAGGATGATCTCTCTGCTATTGGCAAAAGAAAATGGAATGCCGATTTATCAAGCTACGCCCATCTCAATGCTCAAGACATTCAGTCTGGCTTCTTAAACCGTCTGTATACCAGCCGTGATTATGAAGCTAGTTTGGTAAACTTGATGAAGGAGCGATATGAGGTAACGTTCATAAGTGTTTCTCTCTTATATTTACTTGCAGCTCATCAACTCCAGTAGCCCCCAAGTGACGGTTTAAGATACCAAGTTAAACCGGGACTTAGTAACAATTTCATGTTTGCAACAATGCATCTTAACTTCACTGATGTAGCCCCCAAGGGCCGGTTTAACTTTATAAAGATAAACCGGGACTTTGTAGAAGAATTCCCATATCAGCATTTTATGAGAAAATACACATTAGCCCCCAAGTGCCAAGCTTAATACTTGTATTGTGCTTGGGACTTGTAAAAATTTCTGACTAAGAGCAAATATGCATTAGCCCCCAAGTACTAAGGGCATAACTTGTTATGTGGTTGGTACTTCAACTATGTACTATCAACTCATTATGTATCTGTCTCTTTATAGGCTGAACTGAGAAAGAAGGAAAGCTAAACCGCTGATCTGCAAGAGAACATCAAGTCCCAACAGGCCGAAACTTCCAAAGCAAAAGATGAGTTGACAAGTGCCTTAGCCGCTATGGAAAAGCTAAAGGAGATCTTCGCCAAGGAGCGGGCGGATTGGAACACAGAGAAATCCGCTTTACAGAAAAGAGCTGAAGACGCAGAAGCAGCTCTCAAATCGGTGGTAGACGAGCTGACTGGTGTAAAGCGGCAGATACATGCCATGACTGATGCTGTGTTTGGTAAGCATCCTTGCTTTATACTTTCAAAATCTCTTCCCATACGTTGCTGGTTTACTGATGTTTGCAATGATGCAGGAACTTGCATTAGTCATCTGGGCTCTGATGTTCAAAATAAGCTGAAGGCTGCCTACACACTGATAGAGCAACTATATACCGACGCACAATGAATTATCTGCACCGCTTCTCACAATAAGCCACCCCCGACATTAATCAAAGATACTCTAAACAAGCTATCTATGCTGCCTGCCCGGGTAGAAGAGCTGAAGAGGTCTGCTGCAAGGGCCGGCGCTCTGACCGCACTAACCCGGGAAAAAGCATGGGTGCCTGATCTTGATCCGACGGACATGGCGAAAGGCTACCCAAGCTTAAAAGAAGACGGATCAAAATTTTGCACTGAAGATCCCCGCGCCATAAACCGGGAAGTACATCCACTGGCTTGTCAACTTGCTGAAGAGCCTGCATTACCAGGCGAGTTATGATACCAATAACAAGCGGGTTGCTGCACCAGCTCCTGAGGCTGAAAACCTGATCCCTCCAATCCGTAAGCACACTTATGCCCCTGATATTGAACCGTCCACCCTTATAAGCGACGAAGCTGTGTTCCAAGCTTTAACTGGGATTGACTGGACAACTGTTGACTTCCAGCCGCTGGGTAGGGACGAAGAAGATGAACCGGTGCAAGATGATCCGCAGCCGTCAGGTCAAGCTGATAAGCATTCATAATCCGGAGGCCGGTTTAGTTTTTCTTTTGCTGTAATGCTTATTGAGACAATTACTCCTTTGGGCACTGAAAACGCCTTGTAATAGGCTAGTTAAAACACTTGGTCTGTTATGCCTTCATGCATATTTATCTGCAACTGATGCGTGTTAATCCGCCATGCTTAAGATATGATGTTCATAACCCATAGCTATTTATTCAAGCTGTTCCTGTAGATAAGAAGCTTAAATTGCCCTGGCGGTTTACCACCGGGTGGGTCATGATACCCAAATATATATATGGCCAAGGTTTATAACCAAGGTTGTAAAAGATAACCAAATATGGAAATATATAATACCTGTGACCTTTAGGCATAGTGTTGGTTGACCAACCTTGTAATGAGGGTAATAACCCGAATCAGGAGTAAAAGTAACTCCTGTTATATGATGTCGGTTTACAATAAAACCGTTCCGGGTTGTGATAAATACCGGTTTGTTCCATACTGGTGACTTTGAGTCAAAACCAGACCGGGCTGATAGTCTCCGGTTTATAACTTGATTATGTACTGACAACTTGTAGTTGCCAGCCAAATCGGGTTGACAAACACCGGTTCGAAAACATCACAAATCTTAGCAAAAGAAAGAGAATTCAGCAAAAGGCAAATAAAAACGTTGTAGTCGAGGCTTTTCACGGGCTGCCAGGCCCCAAATTCGATCAAGAGGTGTAGCTATGGTTCGGGTTCGACCATGTCCCCAAGTGATTCTGTGGCATTACGCCGATCAATAGGTGTAGCTATGGTTCGGGTTCGACCAAGCCCCCAAGTGATGTTGTGGCATTACGCCGATCAAGAGGTGTTGCTATGGTTCGGGTTCGACCAAGCCCCCAAGTAATGCTGTGGCATTACGCCGATCAAGAGGTGTAGCTATGGTTCGGATACGACCAAGCCCCCAAGTGATGCTGTGGCATTACGCCGATCAAGAGGTGTAGCTATGGTTCGGATACGACCAAGCCCCAAGTGATATAATATGAAGCTTTTGAGAAGCCAAATCAACGGGGAAACCGGACGCTGCTTTGTAAGCTCCATGTAACCACACATGATGTAAGAAAAACAACAGATACCCTGCTTTAGCTAAGGTTCCGGTTTATTGTATTGATCATAATATATACATTGTCATAATATGTACATAAGCAGAGCCTATAGCTCAAGTATAGTAAGGCCGAAGATGAGCAATATTCCACGGCTGGTTGGTCTCCTCCTCCGATTTACGTGAGTCTTTGTGCTCTCGAACATCGATTAGGTAGTACGACCCGTTGTGTAGATTCTTGCTGACCACAAAGGGTCCTTCCCAAGGGGGGGATAGCTTGTGCATATCCGTCTGATCCTGGATGAGCCGAAGCACCAAATCGCCTTCTGGAAAGGTTCTGGTTCTGACCCGGCAGCTGTGATAAAGACGCAGATCTTGCTGATAAATCGCCGAACGGGCTGCTGCTATGTCACGTTCCTCATCTAACAGGTCAAGAGCTTCCTGCCGTGTCTTCTCATTGTCAGCTTCAACATATGCCGCTACACGAGGCGAGTCATGACGGATGTCACTAGGAAGAACTGCTTCCGCTCCATAAACCATGAAGAATGGTGTGTATCCTGTCGATCTGTTGGGTGTGGTATTGATGCTCCACAACACAGAAGGTAACTCCTCAACCCAACAACCCGGCGTCCGTTGCAAAGGTACCATAAGCCGTGGTTTGATGCCTCTCAAGATCTCTTGATTGGCCCTCTTCGCTTGACCATTGGATTGGGGGTGAGCCATTGATGACACGTCAAGCCGGACGTGCTCACGTTGACAGACTCCTTCATGGCACCCTTTGACAGATTGGTACCATTGTCTGTTATAATGCTGTGTGGAAAGCCAAACCGGAAGATCACCTTTTTCATGAATTGAACCGCCGTGGCTGCGTCACACTTACTAACTGGTTTTGCCTCCACCCACTTTGTGAATTTATCAACCGCCGCCAAAAGGTGGGTCTTCTTGTCCTTGGACATCTTGAAAGGCCCAACCATATCCAGTCCCCAAGTTGCAAACGGCCAGGTGATTGGAATCATCCTCAATTCTTGAGCTGGTACATGAGCGCGCCTTGAGAATTTCTGACAGCCGTCACATCTTTTGACCAAGTCCTCAGCATCAGCATAAGCTGTCAACCAATAGAAACCATGACGAAACGCCTTGGCCACCAAAGATTTTGAACCGGCATGGTGACCACAATCTCCTTCGTGGATCTCACGCAGAATTCCACAGCCTTCCTCAGGAGACACACAACATTGAAACGCCCCTGTCACACTGCAATGATGTAACTCTCCATTGATAATAGTCATGGACTTGGACCGCCGGGTTATCTGCCTGGCCAAAGTTTCATCCTCTAGTAACTCGCCCTGGTTCATATACGCCAGATATGGAATCGTCCAATCCGGGATGACATGAAGAGCTGCCACCAACTGAGCTTCCGGATGAGGAACAGCCAAATCCTCTTCACCAGGGAGCTTGACGGACGGATTATATAGAACATCCAGGAGGACATTAGGCGGAACCGGTTTACGTTGGGAACCCAGGCGGCTTAAAGCGTCCGCCGCTTCATTCTTCCGCCAGTCCACATGATCCACCTGATAACCTTTAAAGTGACCTGCAACAATATCCACCTCACAACGATATGCTGCCATGAGTGGGTCCTTGGAATCCCAAGTGCCGGACACTTGTTGAGCCACCAGATCCGAGTCACCGAAGCACTTAACTCGGCTTAGGTTCATCTCCTTAGCCATCCGAAGACCATGGAGTAAAGCCTCATATTCAGCTGCATTGTTAGTGCAAGGGAACATTAAACGGAGAACATAACAAAACTTATCACCTCGTGGGGAAGTTAACACGACTCCAGCCCCCGAGCCCTCCAATTGCCTGGACCCATCAAAATGAATAGTCCAATAAGTGTGATCCGGCTTCTCCTCTGGCGCTTGTAGTTCTGTCCAATCATTGATGAAATCCACAAGTGCCTGAGATTTGATCGCCGTTCGGGGTATGTATTCAACCCATGAGGCCCGAGCTCTATAGCCCACTTAGCAATCCGGCCAGTTGCTTCCCTGTTCTGGATTATATCTCCCAACGGAGCAGAGCTGACCACCATGATGGGATGACGTTGGAAATATTGCTTGAGCTTCCGGCTTGCCATAAAAACCCCATACACCAATTTTTGCCAATGTGGGTACCTCTGCTTGGACTCAATAAGTACCTCACTGATATAGTAAACCGGCCGTTGAACCGGATACTCCTTTCCTGCCTCCTTGCGCTCCACCACAATAGCCACACTAACAGCCCGGGCGTTAGCCGCCACATATAGCAACAATGGTTCTTTGTCAACCGGAGCAGCGAGAATCGACGGATTAGCTAGCTGCCGCTTTAAGTCTTCAAATGCTTCATTAGCGGCATCACTCCAGACGAAGTTATCTGTTTTCTTCAGCATCTGATACAAAGGGATGGCCTTCTCGCCAAGGCGACTGACAAACCGGCTCAACGCGGCAATCCGGCCTGCCAGGCGTTGAACATCATTGATACACTTCAGTTTAGCCAAGGAGGTGATGGCTTTGATCTTTTCCGGATTAGCTTCAATGCCCCTGTTAGACACCAAAAAGCCCTAGAGCTTGCCTGCAGGTACACCAAAGACGCACTTGGCCGGATTAAGCATCATTTTATAAACCCGCAGGTTATCAAAGGTTTCCTTCAAGTCATCAATCAATGTCTCCTTCTTTCTTGATTTTACCACAATATCATCCACATAGGCATGAACATTACAGCCGATCTGTTTATGAAGACAATTCTGCACACACCGTTGATAAGTCACCTGGGCACTCTTGAGCCCAAAGGGCATGGACACATAGCAGAAGGCTCCAAAGGGAGTTATGAAGGCTGTCTTCTCCTGGTCCTTAACTGCCATTTTGATCTGATGATAACCAGAATATGCATCCAAAAAGCTTAGACGCTCGCAACCCACCGTAGCATCAATAATTTGATCAATACGGGGAAGGGCAAAAGGATCTGCTGGACAAGCTTTGTTAAGATCTGTGTAGTCTACACACATACGCCAAGTGCCGTTCTTCTTGAGGACCAGCACCGGATTAGCCAACCACTCAGGGTGGAATACTTCAACGATAAATCCAGCCGCCAAGAGCCTGGCTACTTCTTCTCCAATAGCTTTGCGTCTTTCTTCATTGAATCGGCGGAGAAACTGTTTGACCGGTTTATACTTAGGATCAACATTGAGAGTGTGCTCAGCGAGTTCTCTCGGTACACCAGGCATGTCAGAAGGCTTCCATGCAAAGATGTCCCGATTCTCACGGATGAACTTGATGAGCACGCTTTCCTATTTCGGATCCATGTTAGCGCTAATGCTAAACTGCTTGGAAGAATCGCCAGGCATGAAGTCAACAAGCTTAGTCTCATCAGCCGATTTAAACTTCAGGGCCGGATCATGCTCTGTAGTTGGTTTCTTCAACGAAGTCATATCTGCCGGATCAACATTGTCCTTGTAAAACTTCAACTCTTCTGTTGCACAAACCGACTCAGCATAAGCCGCATCACCTTCTTCGCACTCCAGAGCAATCTTGCGGCTCCCATGCACGGTTATAGTTCCTTTGTGACCCGGCATCTTGAGCTGCAGAGAGACATAACAAGGTCGTGCCATAAACTTAGCATAAGCTAGCCGTCCAAACAGGGCATGATACGGGCTTTTGATTTTCACCACTTCAAAGGCCAAAGTTTCTGATCTTGAGTCATGCTCATCTCCGAAAGCCACCTCCAGAGCTATCTTACCAGCAGGATATGGCAATTTACCAGGCACCACACCATGGAACACCGTATTGGATGGTTTAAGATTTTTGTCTGGTAACCCCATGCGACGGAAAGTTTAATGATAAAGGATATTGATACTACTCCCTCCATCCATGAGTACCTTAGTGAACTTATAACCTCCCACCTGAGGTGCCACCACCAGAGCCAGATGACCCGGATTATCATCCCGGGGTGGATGATCTTCTCTATTCCATACAATCGGCTGCTCGGACCAGCGCAAGTAACTGGGCACCGCCGGTTCAACGGCATTCACCGCCCTTTTATGAAGCTTCTGATCGTGCTTGTCCAAGCTAGTGGTGAAGACATGATACTGTCCGCTATTTAACTGCTTCGGGTTGCTCTGGTAACCCGACTGCTGCTGCTGCTGCTGATTGCCCTGATGATTATAGCCACCTTGGTTACCCTGATTACTTTGATTGTTATGTCCACCTTGATTGCCGTGGAAGCCTGAACCGGAATTTCCTCCGCCATAACCCGGCCCGTGAGATCCGGAGCCCGAACCGCCCCCTGATCCATGATCATACCGGAAAGAATTAGATTTTTTGAACTCTTGCATGATGTAACAATCTTTCCAGAGGTGCGTAGAAGGTTCCTCCTTCGTCCCATGCTTCGGACAGGGCTGGTTCAACAGATGAGACAAACGGTCCGGATTAGGACTTGGCCCTCCACCACGCCGGGGCGGTTTACCCTTACGCCGCTGGCCCTTGTCATGTGTAGTAGTATTAGCCACAAAGTCTAAACCGTGGTCCGCTTTACGCTTGCCGCCGTTTCCATGACCCGCCGGGTTGTGGTGCTGCCCCTTGGCGTTGCCGCTCTTCTTTCCCTTCCCTGTCTTATCATCGTCAGACTTGGGATCCTTGGTACTGTCAGAGTCGGCATACTTCACCAGTGCAGCCATGAGGGTTCCCATATCATTACAATGACGTTTGAGCCGTCCCAACTTCAACTTCAGTGGTTCAAACCGGCAATTGCCTTCCAATGTTAAAACTGCGGTGTGAACGTTGATGCGGTCTGATGAATGCAAAATCTCCGAAACCCGGCGCACCCAATTGGTTGTTGACTCTCCTTCCTCCTGGACACAGGTAGCTAAGTCCACAATTGACATGGGCTGCTTGCATGTATCCTTGAAATTCTGAATAAACCGGGCTCTCAACTCGGCCCATGACCTGATAGAATTAGCCGGTAAGCTCTTTAGCCAAGTGCGGGCCGTCCCTTCTACAATCATGGTGAAGTACTTCGCACATGCCGTATCATCCACATCCAGCATCTCCATGGCCATCTCATAGCTTTCGACCCATGTTTCAGGGGATAAATCGGCGGTGTAATTCGGCACCTTGCGCGGGACTTTGAAATCCTTGGGCAGGCGCACATTGCGCAACGCTGGGACAAGACATGGCACTCCCAAGGAACTAGAGGTAACTCCTGGTTCCACCGATGTGGTTGGACGAACCGGAGTAAGTTGACGGGCTTCATGCTGCGCCGCTAACTCGGCCTCTCTGCGTGCCAGAGCCCGGTCCACCACCTCCTGAGCATCACCAGCACCACCCGCCGGGTTATTGCCACGGGGCGGATCACGGTTCCGCGCATTGCTTGAGACTGTCGGTTCATCCATACGCCTGCTGTAACTCCGGCTTGGACGGGGAGTGGAATGAATCCGATCGCGACTATATGAATAAGCCTCCTATTGAACCAAGGCTATCTGCAGAAGCTCCTTAACCCGACGCGTCTCGACCGCTGCTGGAGAATCGCCTTCGATCGGGATGGCCGCCAGCCATGAAGCGGCAGTGACAATGTTGTCCATCGGGTTAGAATAATGACCCGGTGGCGTGGGGACATGCGGTGCCACAATGTTGTTCTGACGAGGCGGATCCACCAAACGTGGCTGAACCGGCGCCCCTGCTCCAGGTGCCTCCGCCCGGTTTGACACCGGCGGATTACTGGTCCCTGCTCCTGGGGTGTTAAAGATATTTCTAGCGTCATAAACTGGCGGCAGGCGAGATCGGTGCCTCCTCTTCAGGACTTCGTTCGACGCACTCTGATCCAGCATAATCCGGTAAGCTTGTGCATCCAAAGCGGCCCGCTCCGCGGCTATGCTGGTATCCTCAGCTGCTAAGTTGGCTTTGGCCTGGGTGATATGATCTTTCACTTTTCACGATTTCTGCATTGTGCGCATCCTGATCCGCCGGGTTAACCTCCGCCATCAGCGTTTCCAACGCGTCAAACAAATCAGATAGAACCTGAGCTGGCGGTCGCACAGGGCCTCCTACCCTGGCCACTGCTGCCGCTGCTGATCCGGAAATCATCGCCGCTGCGGTCCAAGAGTGGAGCGCCGATTACGTACCGGCCATGAAGATCGCAACCTGGTTTGGTAGATCAGAGGGGTCCGGAATACTGTCGCCATCGGAACAACCCCCAATCCGGCCATCTTGTAACTGATATAACGACTCGGTCTCTCCGGTCGATGACTCGTCGCCGGAATAAATGATGGTCTCACCACCAGATTCCGAGCTATCCTCAGATTCCCCTCCATGGACAACTCCCATGAAGGCACGCTTCATGACAGGCTTGCCCCGGGCAGATCTTGCACGCTGAGCCGTTTCGACGAGGTCGGTGCAGATGTCCGGCTCAGGGCCCGGTTCGCCGATCTTGCCAATGAAAACGTGTATGCCACCAAAGGGGACCCAGTACCCGTATTCGATTGAGCCGTCCTCGGGGCCCCGGCCTGCATCAACGATGTATCGCTTGCCGCGACGACTCTTAGTCATCCGGCCCACAGTGTAACCCTTTAGTCCTTCAAAGTTGCCCTCAAGGAACTTGAAACCATCGTGCGATAGACCCACGGTGGGAGCCAACTGTCGTGGTTTTGTCACGGCAGATGTCCTAGTGAAAGGACTTAGTCGTGGAGCCATTGGTACGGGTTAGCTTAAAGGGGTTAAAGCGGATAAGGGACGCAAGAGAGTTTTATACTAGTTCGGCCCCTTACGATGAAGGTAAAAGCCTACGTCTAGTTGTGATGGAATTGATGGGGTTTCGACGACCAGGGAGCGAATACGCTTTGCCTGGGTCTCGAGTTGTTGTCTGTTGTCCTTGAACCGCCGCCGGGTCGTCCCCTTATATACATGGGTTGACGCCCGTCAGTTTACAGAATCCCGAGGCCGGCTCATAATCGTGTCCGGCTCGGTCTCTGCTACTTCTACCTTACAATACAAGTTTACATATCAACGCCGGTTTATGTCTATGGGCCTTAAACCGGCTTTGGGCCCTGGGCCTCCATAAAGTGTCACCGTCTGTCTTCATGGGCTTCAGATACAGATGAACTACTTATGGGGTTAACCCGGCCTCTCCTGGCCAGTTTACGCCCAGTGGTAATATCCCCAACAGTGTGACCTAGTACGAACTTATGCCCATGACCGAGGATGCGGCTATCGATAGATTAAACACACTCTGCAGAGGTAGCACAGTTTACCCACACCATGGAACCCATGGCCTCGCACTCCCATTCGGGTGGACCAACGGCGTTCCGACAAAACTGATCTACTGCCATGACACTTTCCTGGCCACTCCGACTCACTCCCCACTGGGCTAGTCCTGGGTGGCCCCGTGTCTACCAAAGACACAACAACCACCGTCGTGGTCAAAACAATAAACCGTCCCAAACGGGGACAAGAGCTCTCAATACCAACTACGGGCACACAAGGTTATGTTTGCTTACCAGGCCAGGGTACCGCACGCCCATAACCTTCCCTCGTTGGAGGCACCGGCGAGAGGCATGACAATAGCATCGCATTAGGGCCTTCCCATAAAGGCAAATGTGGTTGCACTGGAGAAAGCCTGGTTCGGTGGCACCTGACCAACTTAATGACGGAATTTATCCCCAAAAATATAACTGTGATAACTGATACTCCGATACCAACTATCAAACTAGAATCCAAGTCATAACAATATCCAACAAATAATGCAAGGATAATCTCATCATCTCAAAATACTCCAAGGGTACCACAACACTACTGTCATGATGAATCCGAAAACAATAATCCTACTACTCCAATAACAAGAATAAAGCTATTCGGCTAAGATCCACATGTAAACATCATCTTCGAAAATAATACTCCAAGCAACAGAACATCAACTAGCATCATGAAAATAATCATACTAACCACTAATAATCCAAAGGCAGCATGATATCCAGAGTAATACTCCAAAATATAATAACAGATACCATCATGGAAATAATCATAATAGCCACTAAGAATCCAAAGGAACATGTCATCCACATAATCATCAACACAAAAGTCCTAGAACTACAGGCAATATCAAGATCAAAACAATACTCTGGGAAATGCCATGAACAAATCATACATAGCTAATGCAATATTTTAAACAAGTTAAAATGAATAAACCATGTCACAGCATTGCAATCATGCAAATGGAGGGTGTGGCTTGCCTGGGGTGGAAGAAATCACCGAGAGAAAGTGTGAGAAATTCGCGGAAAGGATCACCGGAAAACGTACTCTCTCGGAGGGGGCTGAATAAGGGTAGGGGCAAAATGGTCATTTTCAGAATGTAAAAACATGGTGAAAATGATTCCATCAGAACGGGCTCGACGAAACGAAGAAGTGGGCTTTGGATCCACATAAACTTTATTGGGGTCAATGTAGCTGTCTAGGAGGTTTAACTAGGGAAGAACTACAATACTGGAGATTTAGAGAAGAAATGGACCCATAAATAATAGGGTTGCTTTGCAACTGCATTTTTGGTCCAGAAACTTGATTTGGATGATGCAGTCACATGGAGTTATGGAATGGGATGCAACTTGTCAAATCCTCATGACATGGACATATAAAGATGCTGTAAAAAGCGCATACCAAATGGACAATCCAAAATGGTACTTGCTTTACAAACATCATTTCTGTCCAGAAACTTGGAATAATTTTGGTGATCAAATGACTCAGTGAAATGATGCCAAATTTGGTGGAGAGAGGTTATTTGGGTAGGAGAACAATCTGGTATTTTCTCAGAATTAATGAAGCAATATAAAATGCACTTGCTTCACAACCTGAAAATATTGCCAGAATCAAAGATTTGGTCCTGTGCTCACATAGATCAAGGGATGGAGCTGAAATTTGGAGGAGTGTGGTAATATGAGCACATTAAGGAGTGTGCAAAAGTTCAACTCATTTGGGTACTCCTAGCTAGCACTTCCTTCACAAAGCCTTCTGTCCGACAGAAACTTTGAAAAATCACGAAGGAAGATTGGCTAGGCAAATAAAGTTGAATTTGTGCATGAGGCAATTATTTGGACATGAAAGAATGCCCAAGAAGTTTGGGAGCAAACAAAATAATATAAATGACACTTCCTTCACAGAAAGCCACACTGGACAGACATGAAGAATAATTATTGGAGAATTATTCTTGGGCTAGGACAGGAAAGTTTGGGCATATTTGAGCAACATATGACCCAAGGAAATTATGAGAATTAATTGGGATTTTTGGGACTGACAGAAATATAGGTTGCTTCACAACCTAGGGCAGATAGGGTTATTCCCTTAATAGAAAAAGGAATATTCTCTAGAAAAAGATTTTAGGGTTTGGTCAAAGAGTGAAGTGACATGATCTTGGCAAGGTTTTGAGAATGATGAGCCACTTGGGAGAGGAAATGAAGATGATTTCCCAGGTGGCAAGGCCAGAGAACCACTCCAAAAAGAATAACAGAGCAAAAACCAGATAAATTAAAAGAAAAGGAAAAGGGCCAAAATCCAGGCTATTACAGCCGTTCACTCCGAGTGTCCCTACCCGCCTCCACCTACGGAGTTGTTGGCACTGGGAGGCTCTTGGGGCTGCTGGGCCTCTTCCAGAAGAGCTTGACAGCGTGCGATCGCGCGCATGACAACTCCGCGAAACCGCTCCATTTCCATGTCTCTGGCCTGGTAGCAAATTCCGTCGATCACCTGCATCCACAAGATATCACGTTGGCGATGTTCTACTTCGTCGGGGACGTCAACTCCGCCAAGGATGCACTCGAGCCTGTCCACCACATCATCGGGATCGAGGTTGACACGGCTGCCGCAGGCAATGATGAAGCCATAGGCTGCCTTTATCTTGACTGGATTGCAAAGGTCCTCTGCCCATTCCTTGCGGGGCATCAATCTCTCGATGAGCACTGGTGACGGCGGCTCTTCGGGTGGGTCGTCGATCATGCCGCCGAGCAGCTCTGGATCTTTTGCACGGTGGATGGCAAACTGCCCAAGGACTGTGACGCCGATATCGCTGCCGATGGGCCATGGTGCTTGCACCGGCCGATGAATCTCTTGCTCCCCGACTTGCTCCGGCTTGTTCTCCTCACCGAACATGTAACGCAGGTAGGCGTCAACGTCGAAGCTTTGGTCGTTGCCTGGCATGCTTGGAATAACTAACGGTAGATGGGTGAGGACAAGATCTTCGCAGAGTGTCGTGGCGGTGTGTTGCCGCCTGGATTATATGCAGCAAGCCGTTAGCTGGTGGCGGGAAACCGGTGAGGGAATAGGCATGGATTTTACAATTCATCCATGTGGAGCGGGAAGCATTCGCTGGAGCGCGGGAAGACTAAGTGGAGCACACACACAACCTGAATACCGTATCCGGTGTCATGTGTTATTTATCACACAACTGTTAACATAAGGAAACGTATGTGTAACTTACTAATCATCGCACACGATTACTCGCAGACGCATCGTGTGCGATATTCCTAGCCACGGCAAGCAACTAGTTTGCATTTTTCAAAGTTTTTTGTACACATGATATGTCTCCAACGTAACTATAATTTTTGATTGTTCCGTGCTATTATATTATCCATCTAGGATGTTTTATATGCATTTATATGCTATTTTACATGATTTTTGGGACTAACCTATTAACCTAGAGCCCAGTGCCAGTTTCTGTTTTTCCTTGTTTTTGAGTATCGCAGAAAAGGAAAACCAAACGGAGTCCAATTGACCTGAAATTCAACAGAGATTATTTTTGGACCAGAAGAAGCCCACGGAGCACCGGAGATGGGCCAGAAGAGTCCCGAGGCCACCACGAGGGTGGGGGCGCGCCCCCCTACCTCGTGGCCGCCTCGGGGACCCCCTGACTTGTTACCTACGCCAACACCTCTTATATATACCCAAACTTCCAGAAAGAAACCTAGATCGGGAGTTCCGCCGCCGCAAGCCTCTGTAGCCACCAAAAACCAATCTAGACCCGTTCCGGAACCCTGCCGGAGGGGGGATCCCTCACCGGTGGCCATCTTCATCATCCCAGCGCTCTCCATGATGAGGAGGGAGTAGTTCACCCTCGGGGCTGAGGGTATGTACCAGTCGCTATGTGTTTGATCTCTTTCTCTCGTGTTCTTGATTCGGCACGATCTTGATGTACCGCGAGCTTTGCTATTATAGTTGGATCTTATGATGTTTCTCCCCCTCTACTGTCTTGTAATGGATTGAGTTTTCCCTTTGAAGTTATCTTATCGGATTGAGTCTTTAAGGATTTGAGAACACTTTATGTATGTCTTGCATGTGCTTATCTGTGGTGACAATGGGATATTCACGTGATGTACTCGATGTATGTTTCGGTGATCAACTTGCGGGTTCAGTGACCTTGTGAACTTATGCATAGGGGTTGGCACACATTTTTGTCTTGACTCTCCGGTAGAAACTTTGGGGCACTCTTTCAAGTACTTTGTGTTGGCTTGAATAGATGAATATGAGATTGTGTGATGCATATTGTATAATCATACCCACGGATACTTGAGGTGACATTGGAGTATCCAGGTGACATTAGGGTTTTGGTTGATATGTGTCTTAAGGTGTTATTCTAGTACGAACTCTTGAATAGATCGATCCGGAAGAATAACTTTGAGGTGGTTTCGTACCCTACAATAATCGCTTCGTTTGTTCTCCGCTATTAGTGACTTTGGAGTGACTCTTTGTTGCATGTTGAGGGACAGTTATATGATCCAATTATGTTATTATTGTTGAGAGAACTTGCATTAGTGAAAGTATGAACCCTAGGCCTTGTTTCAACACATTGCAATACCGTTTGTGCTCACTTTTACCACTTGCTACCTTGCTATTTTTATATTTTCAGATTACAAAAACCTATATCTACCATCCATATTGCACTTGTATCACCATCTCTTCGCCGAACTAGTGCACCTATACAATTTACCATTGTATTGGGTGTGTTGGGGACATAAGAGACTCTTTGTTATTTGGTTGCAGGGTTGTTTGAGAGAGACCATCTTCATCCTATGCCTCCCACGGATTGATAAACCTTAGGTCATCAGCTTGAGGGAAATTTGCTACTGTCCTACAAACCTCTGCACTTGGAGGCCCAACAACGTCTACAAGAAGAAGGTTGCGTAGTAGACATCAAGCTCTTTTCTGGCGCCATTGCCGGGGAGGTGCGTGCTTGAAGGTATATCTTTAGATCTTGCAATCGAATCTTTTAGTTTCTTGTTTTATCACTAGTTTACTTTATAAAAGAAAACTACAAAAAAATGGAACTGAGGGTACCTCATATGCTTCATCTTTTTAATATCTTTCATGAAAATAAGGATTCCGACAATTGTGCCAAAATGTTAGAAGAAGAATGCATTAGAATGTTTGGCACTAAATATTTGAATGATGAGCATGATTGCAATGTTGTCAGTATGAATTCTTTGAATATCCATAGTACTAATGATGATTGCACTAGTCATGATGAAAATGTCTCTTATAAGCATGTCAACTTTGGTGGAATACATAGAGCTTGCAAGTACACACCAAATAGGGAAGATAGATTTTGCAAGAAAGGCTAGATGATTGTGCTGAAAGATTCAATATTTATCGCCATCCTTGTGAACTTTGCAATGAACATGGTCATTTAAAGCTCCAATGCTATTTGTTTCATGATCAAATCGTGTCCAAAAATTGTGATAACTTGATTACCCTTGAGAATCATAAAGAGATTTGTCTTCTTTTGGGGTATGAAGAAATGAAACGTATAACTGAGGGTATTCCAAAATTTAATCTTGATAGATTTCTTGATTTAGATCTAGAATAAATTTTTTTGTATTGTGCGGTGAATTGCATTGAAAATCCTTGCCAATTACATAAAGAAAAGAAAACAAATAGAAGATGAAGAGAATGCTAATTAAAGGGAAGAGACTTCCCAATATCCTCCTATTATTTCTTATGATGAACCAGGTAACGAGGAGTTGCTTTCTATTCAACCAATCTTATTATTAAGGAGCTCAAAAGAGAGGGTTAAACCCACACATGATGTGATGAAGAAAAAGAATAGACGGAGAAGCAAAGGTAGAAAGGTATCCCTCCCAAACGATGTTGCTCCTATTACTCATTGTGATGATGATAATTGCTATACTATTGGTGCTATCCATATTATTAATGATGAGAGTGATTATGCTTATGATATGAAAAGGCCCAAGCTTGGGGATGCTATGTTTGATGAGAATGACTTGTTTGAGAATATATTTGCTGCAATTAACGTTTGTCCCAAGCTTGGGTATGCTATGTTTAATGAAGATGATATTTTTAGCCTCCCAAGTTTTGATGAGCAAATTTATTATGATGATAGCATGCCTCCTATTTATGATGATTATTGTGATGACACTTATGCTATAAAAGGTAGTGATGATTAAATTTATAAAACTTGTCATGATTTTGATTACCCTTTTTCTCAACACTACTCTTTTAACGTGGAAACAATTTATAGTATTCGAGTCTCTTATGATACTCCCACTATTCCGATTAAGAACAATTTTGCTTGTGTGGAGAGTAATAAAAATTCTATACTCGTAGATCATGAAAATAATGCTGTATGTGATGGTTATATTGTTGAATTCATTCATGATTGTAGCGACCAGACCTCAAACAGTTTGATCTTTGTGCATAAGTGTCATCCCTGGATCGGTAATGCTGACACACACAGTACTTGAAGGATTTATAACAGAGTAGCAATCACACACTTATTAGATCGAATGTCTCAAAAGAGGACTTATTACAATAAATATGGCTTAAGGCCATCTAATACGATAACAGCGGAAGGCTTGGAAGATAAAGTGAGTCCATCAACTCCAACGGCATCACTGAGTGAAAGACCACGACCTACGGCTCCTTACTCGTCGTCTGAAAAGTCTGCAACATGATACATTGCAGCCCGAAAACGGGTCAGCACATGGAATATGCTAGCAATGTAACACAAAAAGAGTAATGAACATAATAATGCTATCACTATATGCATATATGGCTGGTGGAGGCTGTCTGGTTAATATGTTTAGCGAAAAGCCAATTTTTCCCTACTGCAAAGGAATATATTTTATTTAACTACAAAGTTTGTTGAAAACATTGAGAAGGTAAACCCCATCTCAATATCAATTAAAAATAGTCAATAAGCCAATCAAATTTTATATTTAAGAGTGATGAGATCCACATGATTATCCAAGAACCAGATACTAAAGATGTCCATAACCGGGGACAAGGCTAACCATGATTAGTTTGTACACTCTGCAGAGGTTTGTGCAGTTTTCCCCACAAGACTTGATCTCCTCCGTTGAATTTCTCACACTGCATGATGTTTGAGAAACGGATGACCGAGACACAGTCTTTCCGAAGAGGTCCCCTTAACCGATAGATAGGCCGGTACACCTACAATCCCCTACATCTGCTAGCCCATCATGGAAAGGTTTCCCACAACTTACTCAACTATGCCAGAGCCCATAATGGCATGTGGCTGCACATGGAAGTTTCTAGCATGAATAATCTTATGATTCCTTTGAGCCTGGGTGGCAGTCCATAGGAGAATCACACGGTACCCCGGGATTTCCAAAAATACAGGCAATCACTGGGTTCCCCAGGTGCCTCAATCCACCCAAATGTGTATTAAAGTTGCCACCTTAAGTTGAACCATTAAGTAAACAATCTCAAACTGTCATGAATACACTCAAACCTAATCCACGTCTACGATCATAGCATAGCAATATAAGCAACGTAGAAGTAACTCCCAGGGTTTGATAATAAACAGGCGAATAGGTACTACCTCATCTACTCCCCAAACCCATAATTTAAATCAGATCCTAACCATGCAATTGTTTTAGGATTGATCTAATGCAATAAAATTGGGTAGTAAAGAGGTATGATCAAAGTGTTACTTACCTTGCTGATGATCCGCGAAACCTAGAGACTCGTAGTAGCACGCTTCGCACGCTTCGCACTCCGGGTACTCTATCGCAAACAAACAAGCATACAATAAGCAATCAAGCAAGGCCATGGGTAAAACTCAAACAAGAGATCTAACCAGAAAGTTCACTTTTAAGAACTCCGGTATGCAAAAAGAATCAAATCGAATGAAGCAACAAAACTCAAACGGCGAAAGAAACAAGCTTCGTTTACTAATCTGGACTAAAGTCAAATTTTACAGTAGCAAAAACTTGTTTAAGTTCGTTAAACATAAAGAGGGTTTCGAGACGAAACTCTAGGCGCTTGAATCGCGTGATTCCGATAAACGAGCGAAAAGTTATACTAAAACGAAAATCGGATCAGAAATCTCGATCGAAAATCATCACTGAAAAATCTGAGAAAAAGAAAAACTGACGAACAGGCTAACGAACGAACGTTCGCTGTCTGCGGCTAACGAGTGGATACCGTTCGTTAAAACGAACGTACGGACGAACGTCCGCTAACTAAATAAACCGAAAAAAATAAAACCGATCTATTCTAAAAAAATGAAAACTAGGGTTTTCTAAAATAAACCGA
This sequence comes from Aegilops tauschii subsp. strangulata, assembly GCF_002575655.3. Taxonomy (NCBI): domain Eukaryota; kingdom Viridiplantae; phylum Streptophyta; class Magnoliopsida; order Poales; family Poaceae; genus Aegilops; species Aegilops tauschii. Next base: position 469,065,035 of record NC_053035.3, read on the forward strand.
ATCGGTTTTAAAATAAAACCGAACGACGGTGACGGCGGCGTATACCTCCGGCGGGGCGGGGAGGCTCTGGCGGGGTTCAGCTGCGGCGGCGGGGGACGGCGAGGCGGCAAGGCGCTGCGGCGGCTTGCGGGCGATGGGGCTCCGGCAGGCGGCGGCGGAGGGCGGCGGCTGCCGCGACTTGGGGTCCCGAGGGGGGCCCCGAGCTCGGCTTATAAAGGGAGTGCGGAGGCGGCTTGGGCGAGGGGGCATGACGGCGGCGAGGCGTGTCCGGCTCGGACTCGCCCGGCGATGTCGGCGGCAGCGCGGGGTTGGGCCGGCCGGCTCGGCTAGGCTTCGGCCCAGTCGGGCGCTGACTTTTTTTAATAACGTTCCGCCAAAAATAAATCCTAGAAAAATAAATAAAAATCTAAAAATACCAAAACAAATTTTCGCCGTCTAAATAAAATATTTAGAACAAGATGAACATTTTCTTGGCCCTAAAAATGCAATTTTGAAAACGTGCAATTTTTCTAATTCAAATAAAATTGCAATAAAATCCAAATAAACTATTTATTTGGTTTTTAATATTTTTCCTCTAATATTTCATCTATTTTGGAGAAGTCATTTTATCTCCTCTCATATATTTTTATTTTTGAAATATTAGGAAGGGAAAATAATCAAAACCAAATGATCCTCCTTTCAAAATTTGAGAAAACTCAAATATGAAAATAACGAAATCCCCAACTCTCTCCATGGGTCCTTGAGTTGCGTAGAATTTCTAGGATCAAGCCAAAATGCAGTAAAACATGATATGCAATGATGATCTAATGTATAACATTCCAAATTGAAAATTTGGGATGTTACAAACCTACCCCCCTTCAGATGAATCTCGCCCTCGAGATTCGGGTTGGCTAGAAAATAGGTGAGAGTGATCCTGCCGTAGGTCTTCCTCTCGCTCCCAGGTGGCTTCATCTTTGGTATGGTGACTCCGCTAAACTTTACAGAACTTGATTACTTTGTTGCGTGTGACACGGCTGGCAAAATCAAGAATCTTAACTGGCCTCTCCTCGTAGGTCAAATCACTATCCAATTGTATCGCTTCCAGCGGTACTGTATCTCTTAGAGGAATATCAGCCATCTCTGCGTGGCACTTCTTCAACTGAGAAATGTGGAACACATCGTGAACTCCGGACAATCCTTCGGGCAATTCCAACTTGTAAGCAACTTCTCCCATATGTCCCAAAACTTTGTATGGTCCCACAATACGTGGCGCTAACTTTCCCTTAACTCCAAAGCGCTTTACTGCTCGAAGTGGAGATACACAAAGATACACTCTGTCTCCAACTTCGTAAACGGTCTCCTTGCGTTTAGAATCCGCATAACTCTTCTGCCTGGACTGGGCTACCTTGAGTCTATCGCGAATCAGTTTAACCTTCTCTTCAGACTCTTTAATCAAATCTGGTCCAAACAACTGTCGGTCTCCAACTTCGTCCCACAACAACGGTGCTCTGCACCTCCTTCCATACAGTGCTTCAAAAGGGGCCATCTTCAAACTGGCTTGATAGCTGTTGTTGTATGAGAACTCTGCATAAGGCAAATTATCGTCCCAACTATATCCATAGTCTAGCGTACAAGCTCTCAACATGTCCTCCAGAATCTGATTTACTCTCTCAGTCTATCCATCTGTCTGCGGGTGAAAAGCTGTACTAAACTCTAGCCTGGTTCCCAAAGTTTCATGCAACTGATTCCAAAACTTTGAAGTAAACTGGGTTCCTCTATCTGATACAATGGTCCTCGGAACTCCATGCAGACATACGATCCCGGTCATGTATATCTTTGCCAACTTAGCACTGGTGTAAGTGGTCTTTACTGGGATGAAATGAGCTACTTTTGTCAAACGATCGACTACAACCCATATCGAGTCATAGCCTGAACGGGTCCTGGGTAATCACGTGATAAAATCCATGCCTAGCTTATCCCACTTCCATTCTGGTATCAGCAATGGTTGTAGCAATCCGGCTGGCTTCTGATGTTCTGCCTTCACTCTCTGACATACATCACAAACTGCTACATACTCCGCAATATCCTTCTTCATTCCAGTCCTCCAGAAACTGTCCTTCAAATCCAAATACATCTTGGTATTTCCTGGGTGAATCGAATATGGCGAATCATGGGCCTCTTGCAGAATCAACTTCCTGATCTCCTGATCATTGGGCACATATACGCGGTCCTTAAACCATAAGGTATCGTGCTCATCCTCACGAAATCCTTTAGCCTTTCCTTTGCTCATTCTTTACTTTATCTCGGCAATCCCCTTGTCTGTCTTCTGAGCTTCTCTGAACTTATCCATCAAAGTAGACTGAATCTCCAATGCCGCTACATAGCCTCTCGGAACTATCTCCAAACATAGCTCGCGAAGGTCATCTGCTAACTCCTTGGGTAACTCTCCGGTCATGAGCGTATTGACATGACTTTTGCGGCTCAACGCATCGGCTACTACGTTAGACTTTCCGGGATGATAATGTAATCTCATATCATAATCCTTAATGAGCTCCAACCATCTCCTCTGCCTGAGATTCAACTCCTTCTGCGTGAAGATATACTTCAAACTCTTGTGATCCATGTATACCTCACAATGGTTTCCGATGAGAAAATGTCTCCACGTCTTCAACGCATGCACTACGGCTGCTAACTCCAAGTCATGCGTAGCATAGTTTAACTCATGGGGTTTAAGCTGTCGTGAGGCATATGAAACAACTCTTCCCTCCTGCATAAGTACGGCTCCAAGTCCTCGACGTGAAGCATCGCAATATACTTCATAATCTTTGCATTGATGTGGCCGAATCAACACTGGTGATGTAACCAGGCGTCTCTTCAACTCCTGAAAACTGGCCTCACATTCCTCAGTCCAATTGAATTTGGTGTCCTTCTTCAAGAACTCCGTCATGGGCTTTCTAATCTTTGAGAAATTCTCAATGAACCTACGGTACTACCCCGCGAGTCCAAGAAAACTCCGGATCTCTCCAACTGTCGTGGGTGATTCCCAAGTTGTCACAGTGACAACCTTGGTGGGATCTACTGCTATTCCTTCTCCTGATATAACATGTCCAAGGAATCCAACTTCCTTCAGCCAAAACTCGCACTTGCTGAACTTGGCATATAGCTGATGTTCTCTGAGCTTACCAAGTACCAAACGCAAATGCTCTTTATGTTCCTCTTCGTTCTTCGAGTAGACCAGAATGTCACCAATGAACACCACAACGAACCTATCCAAAAACTCCATAAACACCTTGTTCATCATGTTCATAAAATAGGCAGGTGCGTTAGTCAGACCAAATGACATAACGGTATACTCATACAGCCCATATCTCGTGGTAAAAGCTGTCTTAGGTATATCCTGCTCTCTAATCTTCAGCTGGTGATACCCTGATTGCAAATCGATTTTTGGAAAACACTTTAGATCCTTGCAGCTGGTCAAACAAATCATTGATCATCGGCAGTGGGTACTTGTTCTTGATCGTCACCTCATTCAGTCCTCGATAATCAACAACCATCCTTAACGATCCATCCTTCTTTCCACTAGAAGTACTGGGGATCCCCAAGGTGACGAACTTGGGCAGATATAACCTTTATCCAGTAACTCCTTAATCTGCTTCTTAATTTCCTCCAAATCCTTTGCGGGCATCCTGTACGGTCTCTTAGATATTGGCCCTAAGCCTGGAAAAAGCTCAATAAAAAACTCAATGTCTCTATCAAGTGGCATGCCTGGCAACTCTTCTGGAAATACATCCGGAAAATCCTTCACCACTGGTACTTCCTCCTGTATAACTCCTGCTAATGAATTTACTTGAGTCCTATTCGGCACATGCCGGGATACATACTTGATCCTTCTTCCCTCAGGGGTGGTGAGTAAAATCGTCTTACTGGCGCAATTGATGTTTCCTCCATACATCGATAGCCAATCCATACCCAGAATCACATCCAAACCTTGCGACTCCAATATTTTCAGATCTGAGGGGAAAACATGCCTACCTATGGTCAATGGCATCTGAAAACATCGATGGCTTGCCATATACTCTGCTCCGGGTGAGGTTACTAGCATGGGTGTCTTAAGAACTCTAGTGGGCAACTTATACTTATCCACAAATCCCCTTGATATGTATGAATGTGATGCACCAGTATCGAAAAGAACGAGTGCAGTAAATGACTTAACCAAAAACTTACCTATTACCGCATCTGGCTGAGCTTCAACCTCCTCCACGTTAACGTGGTTCACTTCTCCCCTATTTAAAGGGTTGGCACTACAGGAAACAGCTAATTTGCCGTCAGGGGGCATCTTTGCCGTCAGCTTTTCGTCGGGCAGACGGCAAAGAAAGGGTTTGCCGTCATCTGCAGACAGCAAAGAAAAACTAACGGTGAAATATACTTTGCCATCAGCGAAAAAAATACAGACGACAAATAACTCACTTTGCCGTCTAAAAAAAGAAACACAAACGGAAAAGATATTTGCTGTCTACGTTTTTTATTACAGACGACAAAGAGAGCTCTTTGCCGTCTGTAATATAAAACGCAGACAGCAAAGAAGAAGCACACCACGCGGATCGATCCCACGGATCGATGACGTGGCGTGATCTGGTCCACCCAGTGTGCACTCCCATGATGGGCAGCCCAACCCACCGATCTCTCTCTCCCACGTGACTTTGTCTCCCACGTACCCATGTCTCTCTCTCTCTCTCTTACGGGCACACTACCGCGGCAAGATCGAGCGGCGCAAGCGAGGAGAGAAAGAGACGCGTGCGGCACGGCACGGGCCGGCGAGCTCTGGCGCCTCCTCCCTCTGGCGCCTCCTCACTTCGGCGAGCAGCGCGGCGCGACCTCCTCCCTCTGACTCCTCCTCCCTCCGGCGAGTAGTGCGAGCGGCGCGGCACGGGCCGGTGAGCAGCGCGGCGCGGCCTCCTCCCCCTAACTCCTCCTCCTTCTGGCGCCTCCTCTCTCCGGCGAGCAGCGCGGGCGGCGCGGCACGGGCTGGTGAGCAGCGTGGTCTAATCCCTCCGGCGCCTCCTCACTCCGGCGAGCAGCGCGGGCCGATGTGGAGCGCAGCCTCCTCCCTTCGGCGCCTCCTCCCTCCGGCGAGCATCGTGGGCGGTGCGTCCTCCTCCCTCCGCCGCCTCCTCACTCCGGCAAGCAGCACAACCTCCTTCATCCGGCACCACCTCACTCCGGCGTGGCCTCCTCCTCTCCCTCCGTCGCTTGAACTCCCTCCAGCAGCGGCCAGCGAGATCCTTTTCTCAGGACAAGGTCAGGCGCGGCCAGCAGCTCTGCTCCGGCGAGGTCGACCTCTGCTCCGGCGAGCTTTGGACGTGCAGGGGGAAAGCCCAATCAGGGGGCGTCTTAACCGCCTCGCTCCACCGGCCACCGCTGGCCGCATCGGCTTCTGCCCGTCATACTCGGAAGTTGGTCATGCAAGCTTCGGGGTGAACTTGGCAGCCCTGTGTAATCTGATATTTCTTGTCTTCATAGATGATTGTTAGACTATTGAATGATTGATTGTGAAACTACTAGCAAAAGGCAAAAACACAAGTGAAGATTTTGCCCACGCCTTGTTATTAGCTATTTTTATAATGAGCAAAAAGATCCTTCGCCTTCGACCATCTAGGGCCACTGTACCTGGACTATTGTTACTTATATTTTTATTAAATAATAAAAACTTATTTGCCGTCTGGGATGTATGAGGCTGACGGCAAAGGCATAGTCTAGCTGACGGCAAAGATTGTTTTCTTTGCTGTCTGCTACTACTGGGCTTGATGGCAAAGAGAAAGTTGGCTGACGGCAAAGTCTTTGCCGTCTTCCCTATGAAAAGCTGACGGCAAAGTATTCTTTGCCGACTTATCTTTGCCGTCTGCATCCTGACGGCAAAATCTTTGCCGTCTGGATTTAGGTCTTTGCCGTCTGGAATTCACAGACGGCAAATTACCTGTTTCTTGTAGTGTGGGCTTCTTCCCAGAGCTCCCATTGCCGTTTCCATTCATGGCTTCAGGACATTCATTGGCGTAATGTCTGGTCTTCTGGCACTTATAGCAAGTAACGTGGCTTAGATCTTTCTTGGCGGGTGTTGTCGGGTTGGAACAGTCTGTCCGCTGCTTCCTCCATTACCATTACCGTTCTTGGGGCCACTATGAGTGTGCGAACTTCCTCCATTATGAGTGTGGCCTCCATGGTTATGAACAAGTCCTCCCGAGTTCGGGGTGTAACGGGGTCTCTGCTGGGCTCCAGAATTGTACTTCCCTTGTCCATACTTCCTCTTACGGCTGTCAATCTGCTGCTGCTTCCCTTCAAGCATGAGAGCTCTATCTACCAACTCTTGGTAGTTATTGAAATTTGCCACCATCAACTGCATACTCAGCTCATCATTCAGTCCTTCCAGAAACTTTTCCTTCTTAGCTGCATCTGTAGTGATGTCATCTGGAGCATAACGTGCTAGCTTACTAAATTCATCCACATACTGGCCAACAGTGCGCCCTCCTTGGCGTAAGTTGCGAAACTCACGCTTCTTCATGGCCATAGCTCCTGCTGATACATGGGCAGTGCGAAAAGCCTGCTGGAACTGGTCCCATGTCACAGTGTCAATGGGGTAAGTGACTATAAAATTTTCCCACCATGATGTTGCGGGTCCATCAAGCTGATGTGCAGCAAAACGCACTCTCTCCGCATCTGTGCATCCTGCAGTGGTCAACTCCCTTTCAATCTTGCGAAGCCAATCATCTGCAACAATCTACTCGGTGCTACTAGAGAACACCGGCGGATTCAGCCTAAGAAAACGGGCTAAGTAATCAACTGGTGGTGGTGGTGGGTTGTTGTTGTTGTTGTTCCCCTGGTTCTGATTCTGGACTAGTAACTGCATCAATGCATTCTGCTGCTGGATCAACTGAGTGAGCTCCGGTGGGAAAGCAAATCCAATGTCGTGTCTCGGATGCATCTGCTGGGTTTAGAAAAGATGAGAAAACAGAATAGAATGAGGTCTACAGGGAAAACACTACCCATATGCACATGAGACAAACACAAACATATCACTCAATCAAAACAAACAAAGGGCATACAATCGGTCTAGAACTGTCATTGCAAAAGTGCTTGGACTATACTATATACATGGTGGAATACTACTACTGATATGGTGGTCGACTAGAAAAATTGCTCGGTCAAAGACTCCATCATATCTGCTCCAGCTTCATCAACATATTCATCATCACTATCGTCAGGATCCGAGTCGGTGTCGTCGATGATGATGTAGTTCTCCTGGCAAGTGGAATCGTCATCTTCACCTCCTAGCGCGGGGTCTCCCATGAAAACTCCTAGCTTCCTTGTCAGGTCATCATTCTTCTCCACTAGTACGACAATTTCCTCCATATAATCTTCACGTGTAGCCTTGAGTTCTTCCTCTAGCTCCGTGATCCTTGTCATCGCCTTCTTCAAATCTGTCATGTCCGTGCACATCTGGTTCTCCTGCGTCGAATGTGCTGGTTTAACTCCTGGATGAAAGAGGCAATCGATCTATCCTTCCTGGTGCTGATCATCTCCCATTGCTCATCTCGGCGCCCACAAATCTGGTAGATAGTGTCCTTGAGATCATTGTGGTAAACTTCTCCAATGCGTCCCATGGTAATGTGAGCTGCCATACTCTTTCCTAGGCTCCAGGTTGGTGGATCAAAGGAAAACTCTATGGGCTCAGTGACTTGTGTGAACGTCCTTCCTGGAACTTGAACTTGGATCATCCAACGCTCCTCTTCTGGTAAAGTGGCATTGTAGGTCGCAGTGAAGCTTGGTATTCCGATGTTCAAGTACCTAGTAACTTCCTTCAAGTGGCGTCCAAATGGGGTGTCTTCATCTGGTTGCATGAACTTGATCCTTGCATCCGCCATCCTAAAGAGTAGAAAAATGGAGAGGAGTTAGAAATGAGAGGAGAGTAGTGATCTAGGGCTTTAGCTTAGTGGTCGGGCCCTATAGTCAACGTGTGCTCTGATACCATCTTTGTAGCGACCAGACCTCAAACAGTCTGATCTCTGTGCATAAGTGTCATCCCTGGATTGGTAATGCTGACACACACAATACTTGAAGGATTTATAACAGAGTAGCAACCACACACTTATTACATCAAATGTCTCAAAAGAGAACTTATTACAATAAATATGGCTTAAGGCTATCTAATACGATAACAGCGAAAGGCTCGGAAGATAAAGTGAGTCCATCAACTCCAACGACATCACTGAGTGAAAGACCACGACCTAAGGCTCCTTACTCGTCGTCTGGCAAGTCTGCAACATGATACGTTGCAGCCCGAAAACGGGTCAGCACATGGAATATGCTGGCAATGTAACACAAAAGAGTAATGAACAGAATAATGCTATCACTATATGCATATATGGCTGGTGGAGGCTGTATGGTTAATATGTTTAGCGAAAAGCCAATTTTTCCCTACTACAAAGGAATATATTTTATTTAACTACAAAGTTTGTTGAGAATATTGAGAAGGTAAACCCCATCTCAATCCCAATTAAAAATAATCAATAACCCAATCAAATTTTATAATTAAGAGTGATGAGATCCACATGATAATCCAAGAACCAGATACTCAAGATGTCCATAACCGGGGACACGGCTAACCATGATTAGTTTGTTCACTTTGCAGAGGTTTGTGCACTTCTCCCCACAAGACTCGATCTCCTTTGTTGAATTTCTCGCACTTCACGATGTTTGAGAAACGGATGACCGAGACACAGTCTTTCTGAAGAGGTCCCCTTAACTGATAGATAGGCCGGTACACCTACAATCCCCTACATCTGCTAGCCCACCATGGAAAGGTTTCCCACAACTTACTCAACTATGCTAGAGCCCATAATGGCATGTGGCTGCACACGGAAGTTTCTAGCATGAATAATCTTATGATCCCTTTGATCCTGGGTGGCAGTCCATAGGAGAATCACACGGTACCCCGGGATTTCCAAAAATACAGGCAATCACTAGGTTCCCCAGGTGCCTCAATCAACCCAGATGTGTATTAAAGTTCCCACCTTAAGTTGAACCATTAAGTAAACAATCTCACAACTGTCATGAATACACTCAAACACAATCCACGTCTACGAGCATAGCATAGCAATATAAGCAACGTAGAAGTAACTCCCAGGGTTTGATAATAAACAGGTGAATAGGTACTACCTCATCTACTTCCCAAACCCACAATTTAAATCAGATCCTAACCATGCAATTGTTTGAGGATTGATCTAATGCAATAAAACTGGGTAGTAGCGAGGTATGATCAAAGTGTTACTTGCCTTGCTGATGATCCGTGAAACCTAGAGACTCGTAGTAGCACGCTTCCACTCCGGGTACTCTATCGCAAACAAACAAGAATACAATAAGCAATCAAGCAAGGGCACGGGTAAAACTGAAACAAGAGATCTAACCATAAAGTTCAATTTAAGAACTCCGGTATGCAAAAAGAATCAAATCGAACGAAGCAACAAATCTCAAACGGGAAAAGAAACAAGCTTCGTTTACTAATCTGGACTAAAGTCGAATTTTACAATAGAAAAAACTTGTTTAAGTTCGTTAAACAGAAAGAGGGTTTCAAGACAAAACTCTAGGTGCTTGAATCGCCTGATTCCGATAAACGAGCGAAAAGTTATACTAAAACGAAAATCGGATCAGAAATCACGAACGAAAATACTCACGGAAAAATCCAAGAAAAAGAAAAACTGACGAACAGGCTAACGAACGAACGTTCGCTGTTTGCGGCTAACGAGTGGATACCGTTCGTTAAAACGAATGCACGGACGAACGTCCGCTAAATAAATAAACCAAAAAAATAAAACCAATCTATTCTAAAAAACGAAAACTAGGGTTTTCTAAAATAAACCGAATCAGTTTTAAAATAAAACCGAACGACGGCGATGGCAGCGTATACCTCCGGCGGGGCGGGGCAGCTCCTGCGGGGTTCGGCTGCGGCGGCGGGGCTCCGGGCGGCGGTGGGTCGACGACGAGGCGGCGAGGCGCTGCGGCGCGGCGGCGGCTTGCGGGCAGCGGGGCTCCGGCAGGCGGCGGCGGAGGGTGGCGGCCGCGGCGACTTGGGGTCCCGAGGGGGGGGGGGCGGAGGCGGCTTGGGCGAGGGGGCACGGCGGCGGCGAGGCGTGTCCGGCTCGGACTCGCCCGACGATGTCGGCGGTGGCGTGGGGTTAGGCCGGCCGGCTCGGCTGGGCTTCGGCCTAGTCGGGCGCTGACTTTTTTTTAAATAACATTCCGCCGAAAATAAATCCTAGAAAAATAAATAAATATCTAAAAATGCCAAAACAAATTTTCACCGTCTAAATAAAATATTTAGAACAAGATGAACATTTTCTTGGCCCTAAAAATGCAATTTTGGAAACGTGCAATTTTTCTAATTCAAATAAAATTGCAATAAAATCCAAATAAAATATTTATTTGGTGTTTAATATTTTCCTCTAATATTTCATCTATTTTGGAGAATTCATTTTATATCCTCTCATATATTTTTATTTTTGAAATATTAGGAAGGGAAAAAATCAAAACCAAATGATCCTCCTTTCAAAATTTGAGAAAACTCAAATATGAAAATAACGAAATCCCCAACTCTCTCCGTGGGTCCTTGTGTTGCGTAGAATTTCTAGGATCTAGCCAAAATGCAATAAAACATGATATGCAATGATGATCTAATGTATAACATTCCAAATTGAAAATTTGGGATGTTACAATGATGCTACTGAAAATTATTATGAGGGAGGAATATATGCTCGTAGGAATTGCAATAATATAAAGTTTCCTCTCTATGTGCTTAAAGTTTTAAAATTATGCTTGTTTTGCCTTCCTATGCTAGTTGATTATTGTTCCCATAAATTGTTTGCTCACAAAATCCCTATGCATAGGAAGTGGGTTAGACTTAAATGTGATAGTCATATTCTTCGTGATGCTCTCTTTATGTTTCAATTCTTATCTTTTATGTGAGCATCATTGAAATCATGATGCCTAGCTAGGGGCGTTAAACGTTACCGCTTGTTGGGAGGCAACCCAATTTTATTTTTGTTCCTTGATTTTTGTTCCTGTTTAGTAATAAATAATTCATCTAGCCTCTGTTTAGATGTTTTTTTATGTTTTAATTAGTGTTTGTGCCAAGTGGAACCTTTGGGAAGACTTGGGTGAAGTCTTTATGATCTTGCTGTAAAAAATAGAAACTTTAGCGTTCACGAGATTAGCTGCCCATTTTTTTACTGGAGAGGGATTTTAGGTTGATTATTTTTGCAGATGATTAATAGACAAATTCCTCAGGTCCACCAATTTATTTCAGAATTTTTGGAGTTCTAGAAGTATACGTGTGATACAGATTACTACAGACTGTTCTGTTTTTGACAGATTCTGTTTTCATTGTGTTGTTTGCTTATTTTGATGAATCTATGAGTAGTATCGGAGGGTATGAACCTTAGAGAAGTTGGAATACAGTAGATTTAACACCAATATGAATTTAGAATGAGTTCACAACAGTACCTAAGTGGTGATTTATTTTCTTATACTAACGGAGCTTACGAGTTTTCTGTTGAGTTTTGTGTTGTGAAGTTTTCAAGTTTTGGGCAAAGATTCCATGGACTATGGAATAAGGAGTGGCAAGAGCCTAAGCTTGGGGATGCCCAAGGCACCCCAAGGTAATATTCGAGGACAACCAAGAGGCTAAGCTTGGGGATGCCCCGGATGGCATCCCCTCTTTCGTCTTCGTCTATCGGTAACTTTACTTGGAGCTATATTTTTATTCACCACATGATATGTATTTTGCTTGGAGCATCATTTTATTTTATTTAGTTTTGTTTGCTGTTTGAATAATATCCCAAGATCTCAAATTCTTAAATGTTAGAGAGTCTTCACATAGTTACATAATTAGTCAACTACTCATTGATCTTCACTTATATCTTTTGGAGTAGTTTGTCATTTGCTCTAGTGCTTCACTTATATCTTTTTAAAGCACGGCGGTGGTTTTATTTTGAAGAAATAGATGAACTCTCATGCTTCACTTATATTATTTTGAGAGTCTTAAACAGCATGGTAATTTGCTTGGGTTATAAAATTTAGTCCTAATATGATAGGCATCCAAGAGGGATATAATAAAAACTTTCATATAAAGTGCATTGAATACTATGAGAAATTTGATTCCTGATGATTGTTTTGAGATATGAAGATGGGGATATTAGAGTCATGCTAGTGAGAAGTTGTGAATTTGAGAGATACTTGTGTTAAAGTTTGTGATTCCCATAGCATGCACGTATGGTGAACTATTATGTGATGAAGTCGGAGCATGATTTATTTATTGATTGTCTTCCTTATGAGTGGCGGTCGGGAATGAGCGATGGTCTTTTCCTACCAATCTATCCCCCTAGGAGCATGCGCGTAGTATTTTGTTTCGATAACTAATAGATTTTTGCAATAAGTATGTGAGTTCATTATGACTAATGTTGAGTCCATGGATTATACGCACTCTCACCCTTCCACCATTGCTAGCCTCTCTAGTACCGCGCAACTTTCGCCGGTACCATACACCCACCATTACCTTCCTCAAAACAGCCACCATACCTACCTATTATGGCATTTCCATAGCCATTCCGAGATATATTGCCATGCAACTTTCCACCGTTCCATTTATTATGACACGCTCCATCATTGTCATATTGCTTTGCATGATCATGTAGTTGACATCGTATTTGTGGCAAAGCCACCTTCATAATTCTTTCATACATGTCACTCTTGATTCATTGCATATCCCGGTACACCGCCAGAGGCATCCACATAGAGTCATATTTTGTTCTAAGTATTGAGTTGTAATTATTGAGTTGTCAGTAAATAAAAGTGTGATGATCATCATTATTAAAGCATTGTCCCGGTGAGGAAAGGATGATGGAGACTATGATTCCCCCACAAGTCGGGATGAGACTCCGGATGAAAAATAAAAAAAGGAAAAAAAGTCCATAAAAAAGAGAGAAGGCCAAAAAAACAAAAAAATGAGAGAAAAAGAGAGAAGGGGCAATGCTACTATCATTTACCACACTTGTGCTTCAAAGTAGCACCATGATCTTCATGATAGAGAGTCTCCTAAGTTGTCACTTTCATATACTAGTGGGTATCTTTTATTATAGAACTTGGCTTGTATATTCCAATGATGGGATTCCTCAAAATGCCCTAGGTCTTCATGAGCAAGCGAGTTGGACGCACACCCACTTAGTTTCTTTTGTTGAGCTTTCACACACTTATAGCTCTAGTGCATCCGTTGCATGGCAATCCCTACTCACTCACATTGATATCTATTGATGGGCATCTCCATAGCCCGTTGATATGCCTAGTTGATGTGAGACTATCTTCTCCTTTTTGTCTTCTCCACAACCACCATTCTATTGCACATATAGTGCAATGTCCATGGCTCACGCTCATGTATTGCGTGAAGATTGAAAAAGTTTGAGAACATCCAAAGTATGAAACAATTGCTTGGCTTGTCATCGGGGTTGTGCATGATTTAAATATTTTGTGTGATGAAGATATAGCATAGCCAGACTATATGATTTTGTAGGGATAGCTTGCTTTGGCCATGTTATTTTGAGAAGACATGATTGCTTTGTTAGTATGCTTGAAGTATTATTGTTTTCATGTTAATATTAAACTTTTGTTTCAAATCTTATGGATCTGAATATTCTTACCACAATAAAGAAGATTACATTCATAAATATGTTGGGTAGCATTCCACATCAAAAATTCTGTTTTTATCATTTACCTACTCGAGGACGAGCAGGAATTAAGCTTGGGGATGCTGATACGTCTCCAATGTATCTATAATTTTTTATTGTTCCATGCTATTATATTATCCATCTAGGATGTTTTATATGCATTTATATGCTATTTTATATCATTTTTGGGACTAACCTATTAACCTAGAGCCCAGTGCCAGTTTCTGTTTTTTGCTTGTTTTTGAGTATCGCAGAAAAGGAAAACCAAACGGAGTCCAATTGGCCTGAAATTCAACGGAGATTATTTTTGGACCAGAAGAAGCCCAGGGAGCATCGGAGATGGGAGAGAAGAGTCCCGAGGCCACCACGAGGGTGGGGGCGCGCCCTACCCACCTGGGCGCGCCCCCCTACCTCGTGGCCGCCTCGGGGACCCCCCTGACTTGTTCCCGACGCCAACACCTCTTATATATACCCAAACTTCCAGAAAGAATCCTAGATCGGGAGTTCCACCGCCGCAAGCCTCTGTAGCCACCAAAAACCAATCTAGACCCGTTCCGGCACCGTGCTGGAGGGGGGATCCCTCACCGGTGGCCATCTTCATCATCCCGGTGCTCTCCATGACGAGGAGGGAGTAGTTCACCCTTGGGGCTGAGGGTATGTACCAGTAGCTATGTGTTTGATCTCTTTCTCTCGTGTTCTTGATTCGGCACGTTCTTGATGTACCGCGAGCTTTGCTATTATAGTTGGATCTTATGATGTTTCTCGAAGGGTCTGTGATCGTAGTGTCGCGTTAGCAGCATCCTGCAGTAGTGCCACCTATTCTGCACAACTCCAAATAAGCTAAAACTTCACAGAGATTTTTTATGGATTATTTAATAAATATTGGAGCCAATAAACACCAGAGGAGGGCTACCAGGTGGGCACAACCCACCTAGGCGCTAGGCCCCCCAAGCCCGCCCTGGTGGGTTGTGGCCTCCTCTGCCCACCTTCGGTGCCCATCTTTTGGTATATAAGTCATTTTGACCTAAAAAATAAGAAGGCTTTCGGGACGGAGCGCCGCCATCTCGAGGCGGAACTTGGGCAGGAGCTCTTTTGCCCTCCGGCGGAGGAACTTCCCTCCCGGAGGGGGAAATCATCATCCTCATCATCACCAACAACTCTCCCATCTTGGGGAGGGAAATGTCCATCAACATCTTCAACATCACCATCTCATCTCAAACCCTAGTTCATCTCTTGTCTTCAATCTTGTTACGAGAACTATAGATTGGTTCTTGTGGGTGACTAGTAGTGTTCATTACATCTTGTAGTTGATATCTATATGGTTTATTTGGTGGAAGATTATATGTTCAGATCCAATATGCTATTTAATACTCCTCTAATCATTGGCATGTTTTATCATTTGTGAGTAGTTACTTTTGTTCTTGAGGTCACAAGAGAAATCATGTTGCAAGTAATCATGTGAATTTGATATGTGTTTGATATTTTGATAGTATGTATGTTGTGATTCCCTTAGTGGTGTCATGTGAACATAAACTACATGACACTTCACCATATTTGGGCCTAAGGGAATGCATTTTGGAGTAGCAATTAGATGATGGGTTGCGAGAGTGACAGAAACTTAAAGCCCAGTTTATGCGCTATTCTGTAATGGACCGATTGGATCCAAAAATTTAATGCTATGGTTAGAATTTATTCTTAATACTTTTCTCGTAGTTGCGGATGCTTGCGGGAGGGTTAATCATAAGTAGAAGATTTGTTCAAGTAAGAACAGCACCTAAGCACTGGTCCACCCACATATCAAATTATCAAAGTAGTGAACACAAATCGGACCAACATGATGAAAGTGATAAGATGAAAATCCCGTGTACCCTCAAGAACGCTTTGCTTATCATAAGAGACCGTTTTGGCCTATCCTTTGCCTCAAAAGGATTGGGCTACCTTGCTGCATACTTGTTAATATTATCGTTACTTGCTCGTTAAAAATTATCTTGCTATCAAACTACTCCGCTACTTGCAATTTCAGCACTTGCAAACATTACCTTACTGAAAACTACTTGTCATTTCCCTTCTGCTCATCGTTGGGTTCGACACTCTTACTTATCGAAAAGAGCTACAATTGATCCCCTATACTTGTGGGTCATCAAGGCTATTTTCTGGCGTCGTTGCCGGGGAGTGAAGCGCCTTTGGTAAGTGGAATTTGGTAAGGAAACATTTATATAGTGTGCTGAAATTTATTGTCACTTGTTACTATGGAAAACAATCCTTCGAGGGGTTTGTTCGGGGTATCTTCACCTAGTCCGGAACCACAATTAGCTACCCCTCAACATACTGCACCTACTGAAAATATTGAATATGAAATTCCTTCGGGTATGATAGAACAACTGCTAGCTAATCCTTATGCAGGAGATGGAACTGAACGTCCTGATATGCACTTGATATATGTGGCACAAATTTGTGGATTGTTTAAGCTTGCAGGTTTACCCAGGGATCAAGTTATGAAACAGGTTTTCGCTTTATCTTTGAAGGGAAAAGCATTGGCATGGTATAGGCTATGCGATAATATTGGATCATGGAATTGGGATCGTTTGAAATTGGAGTTCCACCAGAAATTTTATCCTATGCATCTAGTTCATCGTGATCGGAATTATATATATAATTTTTGGCCTTGTGAAGGAGAAAGTATCGCTCTAGCTTGGGGGAGGCTTAAGTAAATGTTATATTCATGCCCCAATCATGATCTTTTAAGAGAAATTATTATCCAGAATTTTTATGCTCGGCTTTCTCGTAATGATCAAACCATGCATGCTTGATACTTCTTGTGCTGGTTCTTTTATGAAGAAGACTATTGAATTTCGGTGGGATCTTTTGGAAATAATTAAACTCAACTCTGAAGATTGGGAACTCAATGAAGGTAAATAGTCAGGTATTAAACTTAAGTATGATTGTGTTAAATCTTTTATGGATACCGATGCTTTTTAAAAGTTTAGCACTAAATATGGACTTGACTCTGAGATTGGAGCCTCCTTTTGTGAACCATTTTCTACTCATGTTGAACTCCCTAAATAGAAGTGGTTTAAATATCACCCACCTATCAAAGAAGAAATTAAAAAACCAATACCAGTTAAAGAAGAAACTATACTTTATAATGTTGATCCAGCTGTTCCTTCTTCTTATATAGAGGAACCTCCCTGTTAGGATAAAGGAGCATGCTAAAGTTTCAACTATGGTTAACAAAAGCTATACTAGAACACCTAAACTTGATGAACAAACTAAAGTAAAACCTAGCATTGCTATGGTTAAAGATCTCTTGGAAGAAGATATTGATGGGCATGTTATTTACTTCTGTGAAGAAGCTGCTAGAATTGCTAAACCTGATGGAAAAGATAAACATAGACCTGTAGTTGGCATGCCTGTTATTTCAGTTAAAATAGGATATCACTGTTATCATGGTTTATGTGACATGGGTGCTAGTGTGAGTGTTGTTCCTTACACTTTATATCAAGAAATTATGAAAGACATAACACCTGTTGAGATAGAAGACATAGATGTTACTATTAAACTTGCTAATAGAGACACCATATCACCTTTTGGGATTATTAGAGATGTTGAAGTCTTGTGTGGGAAAATAAAATACCCTACTGATTTTCTTGTTCTTGGTTCCCCACAAGATGACTTTTGTCCCATTATCTTTGGTAGACCTTTCTTGAATACAGTTAATGCTAAGATAGATTGTAAGAAACAAACTGTGGGTGTTAGCTTTGGTGATGAGTCTCATGAGTTTAATTTTTCCAAGTTTAGTAGAAATCATCATGAAAAAGAATTGCCTAGTAAGGATGAATTAATTGGTCTTGCTTCTATTGCTGTACCACCTACTGATCCTTTAGAACAATATTTGCTACACCATGAAAATGATTTACATATGCATGAAAGAAATGAATTAGATAAAGTTTTCTTTGAACAACGTCCTCTACTTAAACACAACATGCCTATTGAAACTCTTGGAGGTCCTCCTCCACCTAAAGGTGATCTTGTGTTTGAATTAAAACAACTTCCAGACACTTCGAAATATGCTTATCTTGATGAAAAGAAGATATATCCTGTTATTATCAGTGCTAACCTTTCGGAACAAGAAGAAGAAAGACTATCGAAAGTTCTAAGGAAGCACCGGGCTGCTATTGGATATACTCTTCATGATTTAAAAGGCATTAGTCCCACTCTATGTTAGCACAAAATTAATATGGAACCTGATGCTAAACCAGTTGTTGATCATCAACGTCGGTTAAATCCGAAGATGAAAGAAGTGGTAAGAACGGAAATATTAAAACTTCTGGAGCAGGTATAATCTATCCCATAGCTGATAGTAGATGGGTAAGTCATGTTCATTGAGTCCCTAAGAAAGGAGGTATTATCGTTGTTCCTAATGATAAGAATGAGCTTATTCCACAAAGAATCGTTACAGGCTATAGAATGGTAATTGATTTTAGAATATTAAACAAAGCAACTAGAAAAGGTCATTACCCTTTGCATTTTATTGATCAAATGCTTGAAAGATTATCTAAGCACACACACTTTTGCTTCCTTGATGGATATTCTGGCTTTTCACAAATACCTGTTTCTCAACCTGATCAGGAAAAGACCACTTTTACTTGTCCTTTTGGAACCTATGCTTATAGGCGTATGCCTTTTGGTTTATGTAATGCACCTGCTACCTTTCAAAGATGCATGATGGCTATATTCTCTGATTTTTGCAAAAAGATTGTTGAGGTTTTCATGGATGACTTTTCTGTTTATGGGAAGACTTTTGATGATTGTTTAAGCAATCTTGAGCGAGTTTTGCAGAGATGTGAACAAACAAATCTTGTCTTGAACTGGGAGAAGTGCCACTTTATGGTTAATGAGGGCATTGTCTTGGGTCATAAATTTCTAAAAAAGGTATTGAAGTGGACCAAGCTAAGGTTGATGCAATTGAGAAAATGCCATGTCCTAAGGACATCAAAGGTATTCGTAGTTTCCTAGGTCATGCTGGTTTCTATAGGAGATTTATCAAAGACTTTTCTAAAATTTCTAGGCCTCTTACTAATCTCTTGCAAAAGGATATCCCTTTTGTTTTTGATGATGATTGTCTTGAAGCCTTTAAAATACTCAAGAAAGACTTAATATCTGCACCTATTGTTCAACCACCTGATTGGAACTTGCCTTTTGAAATTATGTGTGATGCTAGTGATTATGTTGTTGGTACTGTTCTAGGACAAAGAGTTGATAAGAAATTGAATGTTGTTCATTATGTAGTAAAACTCTAGACAGTGCTCAAAGAAATTATGCTACTACTGAAAAAGAATTCTTAGCATTTGTGTTTGCTTGTGATAAATTTAGACCTTATATTGTTGATTCCAAAGTAGCTGTTCACACAAACCATGCTGCTATCAAATATCTTATGGAAAAGAAAGATGCTAAACCTAGACTTATTCGTTGGGTTCTCTTGTTGCAAGAATTTGATTTACATATCATTGATAAAAAGTGAGCTGAGAACCCGTAGCTGATAACTTGTCTAGGCTTGAAAATGTGCTTGATGACCCACTACCTATTCATGATAGTTTTCCTGATGAGAAATTAGCTGCAATAAATGTTGCTAATAGTACTCCTTGGTATGCTGGCTATGCTAATTACATTGTTGCTACATATTTACCACCTAGCTTCACATACCAACAAAATAAAAAATCCTTCTATGATTTAAGGCATTACTTTTGGGATGACCCACATCTTTATAAAGAAGGAGTAGATGGTATTATTAGACGCTATGTACCTGAGCATGAACAGGGACAAATCCTACGGAAATGTCACTCGAGAGCTTATGGAGGGCATCATGCTGGAGATAGAACTGCTCATAAGGTATTGCAATCTGATTTTATTGGCCTACTCTCTTCAAGGGTGCCCGTAAGTATGTCTCATCTTGTGATGAATGTCAAAGAATAGGTAATATCGGTAAGCGTCAAGAAATGCCTTTATTAAAATGAGACCATTTGATGTTTGGGGATTTGATTACATGAGACCTTTTCCGTCCTCTAATGGGTATACACATATTTTGGTTGTTGTTGATTATGTTACTAAATGGGTAGAAGCTATTCCAACTAGTAGTGCTGATCACAACACCTCTATTAAAATGCTTAAGGAAGTTATTTTCCATAGGTTTGGAGTCCCTAGATATTTAATGACTGATGGTGGTTCACATTTTATTCATGGCGCTTTCCGTAAAATGCTTGCCAAGTATGATGTTAACCATATAATTGCATCACCCTATCATCCTCAGTCTAGTGGTCAAGTTGAACTTAGCAATAGAGAAATAAAATTAATTTTGCAAAAGACTATTAATAGGTCCAGGAAGAATTGTTCTAAGAAATTAGATGATGCACTTTGGGCTTATAGAACAGCATATAAGAATCCAATGGGTATGTCTCCCTATAAAATGGTTTATGGAAAAGCTTGTCATTTGCCTCTTGAGTTAGAACATAAAGCTTTTTGGGCAGTTAAAGAACTCAATTATGACTTCAAACTTGCTGGTGAAAAGAGGTTATTTGATATTAGCTCACTAGATGAATGGAGAACCCAAGCATTTGAAAATGCAAAGTTATTTAAAGAAAAAGTTAAAACATGGCATGACAAAAGAATTCAAAAGCGTGAGTTTAAAGTCGGAGAATATGTTCTTTTTTACAACTCTCGTTTTAGGTTTTTTGCAGGGAAGCTCCTCTCGAAATGGGAAGGCCCATATGTCATCGAGGAGGTTTACTGGTCTAGTGCCATCAAAATAAATAATTCCGAAGGTACTAACCCGAAGGTTGTCAATGGGCAACGAATAAAGCATTATATCTCAGGTACACCTATTAATGTCGAATGTAATATTATCCAAACTTTGACACCGAAAGAGCACATAAAAGAGTCCTTCCAGAACACTCCAGAATTGTGAAAATAAGGAGGTACGTGATACGGTAAGTAAACGGACTCCGAAAAATCTGCAAAAATATTTTTTTTCAGTTTTGGAATATTTTAGAATTTTGGAAATAAAGAAACTCCGAGGAAGCGTCCCCTGGTGGGCACAAGACACTAGGGCGCGCCAGGCAAGCCTGGCGCGCCCAGGTGGGTTGTGCCCACCTGAGACACCTCCGTACTCCGTTTTTCTTCCATGTACTTGTCCTCCAAGATAAAACATCTCGTACTTCCCGAACCTGTCAACCACCGTATCGTGAAGAAAATCCTTTGTTCTCTTTTCTTGTTGTCTCTGGTCAGATTTATCAAGCCAGGTATCATGTCTTCTTGATCCTCCAAGAACATGGACGAAGATGCTTGGCTGATGAAGATCGAGACGAAGGGGAGGAACCCACGGACGCCATCAAGGGAGACAAGGGCAAGAAAGCTACCTCGGATCCATCCCCGGTGAAAGCACAAGCGCTGCTGGCCGAGGAGGAGGAAGAGGATATCCTAAAGTCCTATCTTACTATTCTTACTCCTGCTGAGAGCTTTTTGCATCATTGAAATAGTTCGCATACAGAATAAGTATCTTACTCATGAAAATATTCTACATCAAGGGCACATCATCCATCTCCGGAGTGTCATCCTTCGGTTGGAGAACCTCTTGATCCTTAAGGATAGGATCGCTTCATCACCACCATCTTCTTCACCACCAAAGGAGAACTGAGTATCGGGTATGGGCAATCCCCTTGGCTTCCGCCAAGCTTGGGGGAGGTGCCCCGGTATCATATCATCCCACTATCTTTTTGCTTTTACTTATCTTAGTTCAATCTTTCGCTTTAGATGAAATAATGTGTAGCTCGATCCGTTCTTCTTTGAGAGTTGCTTAGTGATCTATCATTGTAATCGTAGCAAGTTATATAATAAAGTTTAATTTGAGTATTTGCTTTCTTTACTTTCATGTTGCAAATAAAGAAAGGAAATAAGAGAGAAAGAAAAAGAGAAAGGAAATAAATACATGGAAATAAATAAATCAATAGGATTATATACTAATCTTATGGTAGGTGATAGCCCTACATAAGGAAAAGTATAAGTAGGAAATTTTATTATAGATTGACAAACATACATTAGTCAATGATGCAACTCATGAAAGAATTAATAAGGGAAGAGAAGATTCACACATAGATATGCTATCCTACACTAGTAGAAAAAGGGCCTATTGTCCCGGTTGGTAAGGGCCTTTTGTCCCAGTTTTTTAACCGGGACTAAAGGGTCGTTACTAATGCCCTAACCCTTTAGTCCTGGTTTTACACGAACCGGGACGGATGGGCCTCCACCTGGCCGGTGCGGCGAGCCCAGGCAGGAGGGCCTTTGGTCCCGGTTGGTGGCACTAACCGGGACCAATAGGCATCCACGCGTCAGCATTTCAGGGGCTGGGATTTTTTTTTGAAGGGGGGGGGGGGGTTGGGGGTTTTGGGGGGTTAATTTAGGTGTTTCATATATTGTGTTAGCTAGCTAATTAATAGAGAGAAGTGTCCTCTCTTATCCCCGTGCTTGGTCAACGCTACGTACTATATACGTATGGAGAGGACTAGACACGCTAGCTAGTAAGCAAATGAAGGAAACAGAAGATCGTCATGAACATATGCATACAGTGAGAAGTGATATCGACCACCTCTCCTTGTCCGAGAGATTGGTCGAACAACAAGTTCTCGTATATCTATCCGACACTACCGGCTACATATATACAATAATTATCTCTTACAATATAATCTCCTAATTAAATTGTAAGAACACAGGGTCCACATAGTATTCTCCGTTTTCAGCGATCACGTGGTCAAGGAGGAATGCCGCCAATTCCTCTTGAATTGCTCGCATACGATCTGGTGCTAGGAGTTCATCCCGCATCCGAAAGATCTAATTTGAAGAAGGGGGTCAATACATATATATATATATATATATATATATATATATATATATATGAATAAATGAAACTTGACACAAATGATGGTAATAAAATAAAATTGTGAATATTATTGCTTACGCACTTCATATTGTTCGTCAGAGTAGCCCCGCTCACAGGTCGTGTAGCGGATGGACTCGCAAACGTAGTATCCACAGTAATTATTCCCGGGTTCCTGCCACAACCACTTTACAAGAAATGGAGGTCAATCAAACTGATAAGCAAGCATGCTAAATGGTATTGATGAAACTAGCGCTTGAATCACTAGGAGATGCGCGGAACATGCTACTATAGTACTTACTTTCGGGTGTCTAAATTGCAGCTTCTTTGGCAGTCCTGGAGCTTTTGTGGTGAATTTTCTCCAAACCCTGCAAGACAAAGAAAACAATTACCTGATATCAGGAAATGAACAAAGTTGCTGATATGGTGGATAATGATCGATTTAACTTACTTCTCGAGCATTTGAGTCATGTCTGCATAGTCCTGGGGATCTTTTCGTCTCGGGTCTAAGACGGTTACTACTCCCTGCCCAAGCTTAATCTCTAGGTGAATATAGTGGAAGCTGCGCACGCATGCATAAGTCATCAATTACATTACTATAACCTGGACTAATAAGGGAAACCGAATATGCACAAGACAGTAACACTCACTTGAAGTTGTAAGGAAAGAGTATTATATCTTTGTTTTCATTTATTACCAACGATCGTAGCAAGTTGGCCTCGGTATTTTCGGCATGATATTTAACCTCAGTTGCATCTAAGAGATTTGTGTTAATGAACCCAATATCACCGATTTGTCTTTTCTTCAATTCGGCGATCTTCAATCTGCTTAATATAGTGAGGATAATTATAAATAGATGCAATGAAAGAGCTGACCTATATAGAGAGACTTAATGACAGAAGTAGTACTACTTACAGATAGTAGCAAGTGATTGTTGATTTATCGAGGGCCTTTTGATTGACAAACTAGAAGAAATCCTCAAATGGAACATTCAACAGTTCAATTCCAACGAGGTCATGCTCCGGTTTAACTCTCAGCGTCAAAGTATTCCTCCCCCCAGACTCTCTGCAGGTTTTCATGTACCAATCATGTAATCTTCGCATCATCGTTGTTAGAGATCTTTCATCTTTGACGAGAGGCTTCCCGTAATGGTATTAGTGTTCGTCCACCTCCAAGATTTCATAATGTACATCGTCGGGCAGGTAATCTCCAAGGACTACGGCGGCTATTTTTTTCTTGCTTACGAGGCGGAGGAGAAGGACTACGACGCGCTAGAGCGGCGGCGGGTCTCTTCCGCCCTTGCTGACGAGGCAGAGAAGGAGGAGGCTGGCTGCTCTGGCGCGCCGGCGCAGGTGGAGAAGGAGGCGGAGTGCCGCCACGCGCCGGAGAAGGAGGCTGAGTGCCCTGATCACTCGCCGGAGGAGGAGGCGGAGGAGGAGACGGAGTGCCCTTACTCGCCGGAGGCGTCCAGTTCGGAAGGTTGATGAGCTCCTTCCGCCATAGGCATGGAGTCTTCAGAGCAGAAACCAGCCGAGTCTCCCCTTCACCGGTAGGGTGGTCAAGCTCGAGTTCCTCAAATCTGTCCGTTATTTCATCCACCATCACCCTAGCATATCCTTCTGGAATAGGCTGGCAGTGGTAGGTTGCGCCAAGTTCAGTAGGTAAAACAGAGCCAACAGCCGCCTTGACTTTGAATTTCATCCATTGCGTCATAAGGTGGCAATGTTGAGACTCCGTGATAGCATCCACGGGGTAGCTAGCAGGAGCTGTCAAAACATGCTCCGGCTGAAGCAGCTCGGTGGAAGCCACGCTGCTACTCCGCTGAGATGGCGGGGTAGCTTCGGGGGTAGTTTCGGCATGTCGATTGCCATCTCGTTTCTCTAGCGCTTGAACCTTTTCGTGCAGCTTCTGAATTTGGGTCTGCTCCACTTTTTTCCTCCTCTCCTAGCTTTTGTAACAGCCTGCGTCCGGAAAACCAGCCTTCCACAGAATGGAGCCTGGCGTGCCTCGTGTCCGTCCAGGGTGCTCAGGATTCCCGAGGGCCAGTGTGAACTCGTCGTTCTCTCTGTCTGGAACGAACGTCCCTTGCCGCGCTGCATCGATATAGTGCTCAAGCCTCTTGACTGGTATTCTCAAAAGCTCGTCCGCCCAAACGCACCTCCCTAATACAGGGTCCAATTTTCCGGCAGCCCCGAAGAACCAAGTCCGGCAACGGTCTGGCCAGTTCATTGTCTTTGGTTCGATCCCTTTATCAAGCAGATCATTCTCAGCCTTGGCCCACTTAGGCCGGGCTTTGAGGTAGTCACCTGACCTCGTGCGATGGTGAAGCTTCTTCTTCGCAGCATTCTTCTTGTTTGTCGCTGACATTTTCTTACTCTTTTCTGATGTCTTGTGGGCCACAAATGCGGGCCAGTGATCTCTGATCTTCTCATACCGGGAGATGAATTCTAGTGTCTCATATTTGTCGACAAACGTTTTCAGCTCATTCTTCCACCTCCTGAATAGGTCTGCCATCTTCTTAAGAGCATGAGACTTGATTAATTGCTCTTTAACTGGCTTCTCCGGATCCTCCTCTGGCGGTAGGGTAAAATTTGCCTTCTTAGGCTTATACCATTGGTGGATGCTGATCAGGATCTTGTCCCTAACAAGAACCCCGCACTGAGCAGCAAATGCTTCCTTTGTCCTGATGGGTTCAATCGGTTGGCCGTCGCGCGCGATTGCTGTGATCTCAATCCTTTCATCCGAGCGCAACTTTCTCTTTGGGCCTCGTCTCTTTATCGAAGTTGTACACGATTCGGAGGGCTAGAAAAAAGAAGAAAGACGAGAGTTTATTAATATGTGTACATACCAAAACAATGAATGCATCAATTAGCTAGTCAGCACAGGCTTAACTAATATATTTACCTGGCGGGACTCTATTCGGTCACCGGAGCCTTCACCATGGGCTCCTTCTTGCACCAGCATTGGGTCACCGGAGCCATCATAATCATGTCTTTCCTCCTCCACTCTGCGATCACCGTAGCCTGCTTCTTCACCCTGTTCTTCCAGACCATCATTGTCGTTAAGATACGACAAGACATCACCTCCGGCTAAGATTATGTCCCCCAACACCTCTTCTGCTTCCTCGTCTAGTCCGTGCTCCATTGTTTCTGCAAATATTACAACATGGCAATTATTATACAACGCTTCAAGTGTTCGGGGTGGCCTCGAGGACAACGCTCTTTTAACTTGGTAAATTTGGGTGGCTTCAAGGGTTCGGAGAGCTTCATCATCATACCCTAGTTCCCGATCCTCGACCCACTCATGTCACGTTTGTCTAGTGTCAAAGGATTCAACAAAACCCCTCGGTGTTCCTCGACCCTCGAACCCTCGACGACCCTCGCACCTCGAACCCTCGATGACCCTCGCCCCTCGAATCCTCGGTGACCCTCGACCCTCTACCCTAGTTCACGACCCTCGACCACTTGGCGACCCTCGACCCTCTACCCTAGTTCACGACCCTCGACCCCTCGGTGACCCTCGACCCTCTACCCTAGTTCACGACCCTCGACCCCTCGGCGATCCTCGACACCCTCGTTCCCGATAAAAAGAAGAAGAAGAAAATAGTAGAAGAAGAAAAAAAGAGAAGAAGAAGAATAAAAATAGAAGAAAAACAAGAGGAGATGAAGAAGGAAAAGAGGAGAAGAAGAAAATATTTCTATTTTTCTTCTTCTCCTCTATTCCTTCTTCTTTTCCTTTTTTTTCTACTTCCTCTTCTTATTTTTTTCTCCTCTTCTTCTCCTTGTTCTTCTCCTTCTTCCTTCTTCCTCTTTTACTCCTTTTACTTATATTCCTTCTTCCTCGACGACCCTAACCCTAAACTGTACAACTTCCTCGACGTCCCCGGCCGCCCCTCCCATGAACAAAAAAAATCTATGAATAAAAAAACATCATATTCTATGAACAAAAAAAATCATATTCCATCCACATGCATGCATACATCATATATATGATCATCTATGAACAAAAAAGTTCATATGGTCATCTATGAACAAAAAAAATTCATATGCAGACTCTATTTTTTCTTCTTCTCCTCTATTCCTTCTTCTTCTCCTCTTATTTTTCTTCTTAATCCTCTTCTTAGTTCATTCCTTCTTCCTTTCTTCCTAGCTAGATATATAAAACTTTTCTAAAAAATGTTGTCGGGGAGGGGGTATCGACCTCCCCTCATGTTGAAATTATCAGGGAGGGGGTATATCGACCCCACCCCCCTCATCATGCATATAGAGCTACCACATACATATATACATTGAAAAAAATACATATATACAACAAAACATTAATACACATATGAAAAAAATACAAATATGAACAAAAACATGTTGTGAACAAAAAAATTAATGAAATAAATCTAATAAGAAACTAATCTAATAAAAAACAAGCTCTGAACTTGCATATAGCCACATACATACAAATATACATTATATATATATGAACAAAAAATTAATCTAATACAAAATAAAAACAGAGCCGGACCAGCGCGGCGGCTCACAGCGGGGGCGTCTGGCGATGGCGACGGTGGGGGAGGCGAGGGCGCCGGCGCACGGGGGCAGGCCACGGGAAGGGGCTCGGGCGCGGGGCAGGGGCCAGCGCGGCGACGGCGTGGTCGAGGACAGGGGCGGCGCGGCGACGGCGTCGGAGGCAGGGGCGGCGCGGCGACGGCGTCGGAGGCAGGGCGACGCGGCGTCGGCGTCGGAGGCAGGGGCTGCGTGGCGACGGCGTCGGAGGCGGGGGCGATGACGGCGACGGCGACGAGGAGCAGCGCTGGGGCGTCGGGCACGAACTGACGGTGAAGTTGTGAAATTTCACAAGTCCAGCTTATATATAAAGAGCATTGGTACCGGTTGGTGGCACCAACCGGGACCAATACTACCTTTAGTCCCGGTTGGTGCCACCAACCGGGACCAAAGGCCTCTTTTCCGCAGCCCAAAGGGCGGGAAGCTGCGGCCTTTGGTCCCGGTTGGTGGCACCAACCGGGACTAAAGGGGGTGCATTGGTACCGGTTGGCGGCACCAACCGGTACCCACCAACCGGTACCAATGCACCCCCTTTAGTCCCGGTTGGTGCCACCAACTGGGACCAAAGGCCTCTTGTTGCCCGCGTCGCGACCAAATGTTTAGTCCCACCTTGCTAGTTGAGAGGGGCGCGCAGTGGTTTATAAGCCCCGCTGCCGCACCCCTCTCGAGCTCCTCTCTATTGCAGCCTTACGGGCCTAACTGTCACTGCTATGCCTGTGGGCCTACTGGGCCTTCTGCGGGCCTGAATCCTGAACCATGGATGGGTTTCTAGTCGTATTCAGGCCGTGGTGGCCCTGTAGGTGGCATAATTTTTATTTTTTCCCTGTTTTTTTTTTCTCTTTTGCTTTATTTATTTTGTTTTGTTTCTACTTACAACAAAAAACTTATTTATTTTATTCCATTTTGTTTCTAATTACTTATGTATTTTACTTTATTTATTTTATTTTTATTTATTTTACTGCTGCTATTTTTATTTATTTTATTTACTATAGTTTATTTTGTTTTATTTTATTTTGTTTCTACTTATTTATTTTATAAAAGTTTATTTATTTTGTTGCTACTTATTTATTTTATTTTATTTTGTTTCTACTTATTTATAAAAGTTTATTTTGTTTATACTTATTTATTTTATTTTATTTTTTTGTTTTTCTATTTATTTTATGAAAATTCTTTTTTGCTTTTAATGTTTTGAACAGAAAATACTTTGATAATTGTAGTTTCATAAATTCTATATAATTTTAGTTTCAATAATACTAGAGGTTTATAAAAGCTTTTTAGTTGATTCCTTTAGTACCGGCTCTAAGGCTGTTACAAAGGCATTTTATTTTTTTAGTACCACCTCACCAAGCGAGAGGCACTCGCAGCGGTTTATAAGCCCTGAGTGCAGAGACGATGAAGGAGAGGCGCAATGCTCACCTGCACGTTGCGGTAATTTTTTGGAGCTATAAGACCTTGAAATTGAAAAGCATTTCAAATGAACTACGAAAAGGTTGAAAGTTGGCATGGTATCATCATTTCACCCACATAGCATGTGCTGAAAAGTTGAGAGGGATACGACAAAAACTGGATGCACTTCGTGTACAAAACGGACTGCTCCGGGTGTGTTCACATGTAATCCAGTCGTCGCACTGCTCCGGGTGTTTGGAGCGCAGACTGTTCTTGTGTTCATCGACATACGGGGTCACCAAGGTAGAGTTGTGTAGAACTGTGTAGTGTGCTTGAGACCAAGAATATCCGTCCCTGGATATTATTGGGTACCCTCCAAGCGTGCCTTTTCTAGTCAGTCTCCCCTCATACCGCGATTTAGGGAGACCTATCTTCTCAAGGCCAGGAATGAAGTCAACACAAAACCCAATGACATCCTCTGTTTGATGGCCCATGGAGATGCTTCCTTCTGGCCTAGCGCGGTTACAGACATATTTCTTTAGGACTCCCATGAACCTCTCAAAGGGGAACATATTGTGTAGAAATACGGGGCCCGGAATGACAATCTCGTCGTCTAGATGAACTAGGACGTGCGTCATGATATTGAAGAAGGATGGTGGGAACACCAGCTCGAAACTGACAAGACATTGCGCCACATCACTCCTTAGCCTTGGTATAATTTCTGGATCGATCACCTTCTGAGAGATTGCATTGAGGAATGCACATAGCTTCACAATGGCTAATCGGACGTTTTCCGGTAGAAGCCCCCTCAATGCAACCGGAAGCAGTTGCGTCATAATCACATGGCAGTCATGAGACTTTAGGTTCTGGAACTTTTTCTCTGGCATATTTATTATTCCCTTTATATTCGATGAGAAGCCAGTCGGGACCTTCATACTGAGCAGGCATTCAAAGAAGATTTCTTTCTCTTCTTTCGTAAGAGTGTAGCTGGCAGGACCTTCATACTGCTTCGGAGGCATGCCGTCTTTTTTGTGCAAATGTTGCAGGTCCTCCCGTGCCTCAGGTGTATCTTTTGTCTTCCCATACACGCCCAAGAAGCCTAGCAGGTTCACGCAAAGGTTCTTCGTCACGTGCATCACGTCGATTGAAGAGCGGACCTCTAGGTCTTTCCAGTAGGGTAGGTCCCAAAATATAGATTTCTTCTTCCACATGGGTGCGTGTCCCTTAGCGTCATTCGGAACAGCTAGTCTGCCGAGACCCTTTCCAAAGATTACATGTAAATCATTGACCATAGCAAGTACGTGATCACCGGTACGCATGGCGGGCTTCTTCCGGTGATCTGCCTCGCCTTTGAAATAGTTGCCTTTCTTTCGACATTGATGGTTGGTCAGAAGAAATCGACGATGGCCCAGGTACACATTCTTCCTGCATTTGTCCAGGTATATACTTTCAGTGTCATTTAAACAGTGCGTGCATGCGTGGTATCCCTTGTTTGTCTGTCCTGAAAGATTACTGAGAGTGGGCCAATCGTTGATGGTTACAAACAGCAACGCGTGCAGGTTAAATTCCTCCTGTTTGTGCTCATCCCACGTACGTACACCATTTCCATCCCACAACTGTAAAAGTTCTTCAACTAATGTCCTTAGGTACACATCAATGTCGTTGCCGGGTTGCTTAGGGCCTTGGATGAGAACTGGCATCATAATGAACTTCCACTTCATGCACATCCAAGGAGGAAGGTTATACATACATAGAGTCACGGGCCAGGTGCTGTGATTGCTGCTCTGCTCCCCGAAAGGATAAATGCCATCCGCGCTAAAACCAGACCATATGTTCCTTGGGTCAGCTGCAAACTCAGCCCAGTACTTTCTCTCGATTTTTCTCCACCGCGACCCGTCAGCGGGTGCTCTCAACTTCCCGTCTTTCTTACGGTCCTCACTGTGCCATCGCATCAACTTGGCATGCTCTGCGTTTCTGAGCAGACGTTTCAACCGTGGTATTATAGGAGCATACCACATCACCTTCGCAGGAACCCTCTTCCTGGGGCGCTCGCCGTCAACATCACCAGGGTCATCTCGTCTGATCTTATACCACATACCGGGCATGCGTTCAAATCCTTGTATGCACCGCGGTAGAGGATGCAGTCATTAGGGCATGCATGTATCTTCTGCACCTCCAATCCTGGAGGGCATACGACCTTCTTTGCTGCGTATGTACTGTCGGGCAATTTGTTATCCTTTAGAAGCTTCTTCTTCAATATTTTCAATAGCTTCTCAAATCCTTTGTCAGGAACAGCATTCTCTGCCTTCCATTGCAGCAATTCCAGTACGGTACCGAGCTTTGTGTTGCCATCTTCGCAATTGGGGTACAACCCTTTTTTGTGATCCTCTAACATGCGATCGAAATTTAGCTTCTCCTTTTGACTTTCACATTGTGTCCTTACATCGACAATGACCCGGCGGAGATCATCATTATCGGGCACTGGTTCCTCTTGATCTTCAGCAGCTTCCCCCGTTGTAGCATCATTGGGCACATCGTCTGGTTCCTCTCGATCTTCAGCAGCTTCCCCCGTTGCAGCATCACCGTATTCAGGGGGCACATAGTTGTCATCGTCCTCTTCTTCTTCGCCGTCTTCCATCATAACCCCTATTTCTCCGTGCCTCGTCCAAACATTATAGTGTGGCATGAAACCCTTGTAAAGCAGGTCCGTGTGAAGGATTTTCCGGTCAGAGTAAGACTTCGTATTCCCACATGTAGGGCATGGACAACACATAAAACCATTCTGCTTGTTTGCCTCAGCCACTTCGAGAAAATCATGCACGCCCTTAATGTACTCGGAGGTGTGTCTGTCACCGTACATCCATTGCCGGTTCATCTGCATGCATTCCGCTAAACCTAGAGAAATTTCGAGGAAAATGGAGCTTTGAGGTCGAGCTTCGAGAGGAGAAAGCTTAACTACTGTGGCTCGGGCATTTCATGGAACACCTCATGTGCATAGGAGGTGAGCTAGAGCACCACAAAGCCCTCCCCTCACCGGCCAGCGAAAAACAGAGCACTGGAGTGCTCTGCTCGCAGGCGAGGGGTATATATAGGCACCTCATTGGTCCCGGTTCGTGGCATGAACCGGGACTAGAGGGCAGACCTATGGTCCAGGTTCAAGCCACCAACCGGGACCAATGGTGGTGGGCCAAGAGCGAGGCCCATTGGTCCCGGTTCGTCCCACCAACGGGGACCAAAGGGGCCAGACGAACCGGGACCACTGCCCCCACGAGGCCCGGCAGGCCCCTGGCTTCACGAACTGGGACCACTGCCCCCATTGGTCCCGGTTCTGGATGCAACCGGGACTAATGTGTATATTGTGCTGTGACCAAAGCCCTGTTTTCTACTAGTGCTAGAAATCTTTTGTGATTGTGAGCCCTCATCAAAATATTATATGCCAAAATTGTTGACGTTGGACAAGGAAGACAACTTAATAATTTATGTTTGTTTATATTCACATAGAAGTCATATTGTCATAGATCCTTTAACATGTGATGTTTGCCCCCTATCTTTGCTAGCAAAAAATTCCGCACTAAGTAGAGATACTACTTGTGCATCCAAAAACCCCTAAACCCAAATATTTTTCAAGTGTCCACCATACCTACCTATGGATTGAGCAAGATCCTTTAAGTAAGTTGTCATTGGTGCAAAAAGGCAATAAAAATTGGTTCTAAAAGTGTGAGACCATTTAGTGTAAGGGAAAATTGACCGTTGTACGAACTTGGATGACAAAGAATAAAAGCGACAGACTGCATAATAAAGGTTGTCATCTGAAGGGCAATGCAATGTGACGTTCTCTTGCACTAACGGACCAAGCATGCAAACAAATAAGCGCATGGCAACCTCTCCTTCCCTCTGCGAAGGGCCTATCTTTTACTTTTATGTATTTACTTTTATGCAAAGAGTCAAAGTTTTCCTTCTATTCCTTTTTATTTTCTCTTTTGGCAAGAATCATGTGGTGAGGAAAGATCTAGGCACATATGTCCAGTTGAATATAGATAGCATGAGTTATTATTGTTGACATCACCCTTGAGGTGAGTATGTTGGGAGGCAAAACTATAAGCCCCTATCTTTCTATGTGTCCGGTTGAAACGTTTTGCTCATGGGTACGAGGTGAGTGTTAGCAATCATAGAAGACTATATGATGGTTGAGTATGTGGACTTGCCTACAGGCTCCCACATGTGACTCTTCCTGAAAAAGATGATCAATTGTAGTTGCAAAGTTGATTGAGAACGTAGTTTGTTGGTTTCTAATAGATTTTTTGCTTTATACTTCGACTGTGTGATGAACTGTCACTTATTCATAGGAAGTATATGATGCAAGTCCTATGATAAAAGTCCTATGTTAAATTTTGTTGCTGTTATAATAATAAACATGATGCTTCTATGTCCGTCTTTTGTTTTTATCGAGACCTCTCTCTCAAAGCATGTGGACATGTTTTTCGATTTCGGTTTTCTTTTGAGAACAAGCGAGGTCTAAGCTTGGGGGAGTTGATACGTCCATTTTGCATCATGTTTTCTTACTGTTATTTATAATTTTTTTATCCATAATAATGCTTTTTGGTGTAATTATAATGCCCTTTCTCTCATAATTTGCAAGGAACACACCTAGAGGGAGAATTCTGGCAGCTGGAAATCTGGACCTGGAAAAGCTACGTCAGGCCACCTATTCTGCACAACTCCAAATAAGCTGAAACTTCACGGAGATTTTTTATGGATTATTTAAGAAATATTGGAGCCAATAAACACCAGAGGGGGGCTACCAGGTGGGCACAACCCACCTGGGCGTGCCAGGCCCCCCAAGCACGCCCTGGTGGGTTGTGGCCTCCTCGGCCCACCTCCGGTTCCCATCTTTTGGTATATAAGTCATTTTGACCTAGTAAAAATAAGAAGAAGGCTTTCGGTATGGAGCGCCGCCGTCTCGAGGCGGAACTTGGGCAGGAGCACTTTTGCCCTCCGGCGGAGCGATTCCGTCGGAGGAACTTCCCTCCCGGAGGGGGAAGTCATCGTCCTCATCATCACCAACAACTCTCCCATCTTGGGGAGGGTAATCTCCACAACATCTTCAACAGCACCATCTCATCTCAAACCCTAGTTCATCTTTTGTGTTCAATCTTGTTACCGGAACTATAGATTGGTGCTTGTGGGTGACTAGTAGTGTTGATTACATCTTGTAGTTGATTACTATATGGTTTATTTGGTGGAAGATTATATGTTCAGATCCAATATGCCATTTAATACTCCTCTGATCATGAGCATGTTTATCATTTGTGAGTAGTTACCTTTGTTCTTGAGGTCACGAGAGAAATCATCACTACTCGAATCAGCTTCTTTGTCGTCCGCCATGGCGGACGGCAAAGGCTTGGTTCACGGACGGCAAAATTCTTTGCCGTCCGCTAGCGGACGGCAAACCGTCCGGATGAACGCATGCCAGCAAAGGCCTTCTTTCCCGTCCGCTTCCTAGAAATGGCCGGCAAAATATTATGCCGTCCACCATCCGAGGTCAGCAGACGGCAAAGACTACGGACGGCAGTGCAGTGGCGTGAGAGCCGTTAGGGGTTTAACGGCGCTCTTTGCCGTCCGCCAACGGACGGCAAAGAGCTCAGCTAGGCAGAACTGGGACGCTGTCACGTGTGCAGCTATGCCGTCCGCCAGCAGACGGCAAAGAGGTATGTATCTTTGTCGTCCGCTCGCTGACGGCATAGCTGGTAACTTTGCCGTCTGCCACCAGACGACAAAATGACCAAATAGGCAGCCAGTGTTGCCAGTTTGCACAGGTGACTGCCACATGTCCTTTTTGTCGTCCGCTAGCGGAAGGCAAAGAGGCTACATATCCCCTGATTTTATTTTAATCCATTTAATTTTACAGGGTTTCAAACATAGATATACATGCATACATATGGAACATACCCTACAACATATAACAGCAAGTCCAACATCATATTTCATCAAATCCAACAACATATATATCCAACATCACATTTCATCAAATCCAAGATAGTTCAACAAAGTCCAACATATCCATATATACATGCATAACCAGAAACTAGTTCCAACAACATATCCATGCATACATATTGAACATAATCATAATAGTACACTCCATGAATCCAAGCTTCCTCATGTAAAGCAAATCTGCAAATTGGAAAGATGAAAGTTCGAAGAAGAAGACTAGTTAGAAGAAGAAGAAGAAGAGTAGTTAGAAGAAGAAGAAGAAGAAGAAGAAGAAGAGTAGTTAGAAAAAGAAGAAGAAGCTTTTTTCTCTCTTTCTTTTTCTCCTCTCCTCTTCTTTATCTTCTTCTTCTTCTTCTAACTAAGGTAGGTAAAAATGTCATTTTATTGCTAATCTAGGTAAAAATGCTAAGTGCAGGTCATTTTAGAGCTAAGGTAGGTAAATAGGTCATTTTGGAGCTTAGTAAGGTTATTATGTCATTTTCGAGGAAAATAAGCTAAGTCTATATCATTTTGGAGCTAACAAAGATTACCATGCCATTTTTTACCTAAGTATGCTAAGTACGTCATAAATGAACTGAATAAGCTAAGTATAGCTTATTTTTTATCCAACTTAGGTAATTATGCCATTTAGGAGGAAAATAAGCTAAGTATCCATTTGTAAAGCAAAACACTAGAGAAAACTTACCCTCATCACAACAAATGTGATGAAGATCGCAACTAAGGTAACAATTGATCCAACGGCATAATGATACCAAGCCTCATTATCAATGGCATATTTTCTAATCTTCTTAAGCTTCAGGCGCATTGCATCCATCTTCAAGCGCATTGCATTCATCTTCATCTTGTAATCATCGATGGCATCGGCAACATACAACTCCAATGTCATCTTCTCGTCTTCAATTCTTTTAATTTTTTCTTTCAAATACTCATTTTCTTTTTCAACTAAATTTAACTTCTCGACAAGAGGGTCCGTTTCAAATTCCGGTTCACATACCTCCAAGATTAAAATATCTCTAGGTCAACTTGATGGCCATAATTTGCATAAATGCGAAATGCAACAAATAGTTATGGAAGAGAATTTACCACATCCGAATCATAAAGCGGGCGAGGGCCGACCGGGACGGAAATCAAGACCAGGGCACTATGTATAAGAAACAATCATACAAAGTAAGAAAATTATAAATACCAACTATATAAATCATACAATCATACAAATAACTATATAAATCAAGTACAACATAAAAATTTGAATACCTAATAATCATTATCGGTAATGACGTGCTCGTCATCATCATTAATAAAAGCATCATCATCATCACTATCGGTAATGACGTGCTCATCATCATCATTAATAAATGCATCATCATGTGGAAGGCCACCTTTACGTAATCGCTCAAGCATTGATAGGTCATCGACTTGAGTCATCGCAGAGTGTTTGGGTGTTCACCTTTACGTAATAGGCCACCTTTACGTAATAGCAGAGGCTGCCATTACGTAATCGCTCAAGCATTGATACATTGATAGGCCACCTTTACGTAATATCTCATCATCATAATTAATAAATTTCAAACAACCAAACCGACTTGAGTCAGTTTGGGTGTTTCAAGTTTCAACACTTGCCTTTTAATCGTCATCGCAGAGGCTGCCAGACAAATTCGCAACGGTGTTCGACCGCCATCGACGCCGAGAACAGTTGCTTTGGGACGCCGGACATCGGCGTCACTTGTGGGACGTGGATGTAGTATTCGACACCGATGGCCACATATACCTCGCACCGACGATACTTGCTATTTAGGGTTCCATCGACACCGAGGAACCCCATAACCCACTCGTCCCCGGGCGCCGTCTTTTCCTACTTGTTTTTTTCATCTTCAACTTCCACTTCTTTTTTTCATCTTCATCTTCTTCTACTACTTATTTTTCTTTTTTCTTCTTCTTCTTCCTCTTCTTTTTTTTTCATCTTTCTTGATTATTCTTAAAAATAGGAAAAAACCTAAACAAAACTATAAACTAAATGTAACCTAAGATAAACTAAACTAACCTAAACTAAACTAAATAAACTAAACTAACCTAAACTAAACAAATATAAACTAAATCTAGAAAAACAGAAGAAAAAACTCACCATGATGAAGGGCGGGGCGGCAGCAGGGCAGGGTCGGGCGGTGCGGCCGGGTGGTGCGGTGCGGCCGGGCGGCGGCGGCTCCGGACGGGGGCGGTGCGAGGCGGCCGGCGACTCGGGACGGGGGCGGCGCGGCTGGGCGGGCGGGGCGTAGCGGCCGGCGGCGACGACTCGTCTGGGCAGTGACGCCTCGGGACGGGCGGGGCGGGGCGGCCGACGACGTGGGTGGCGCGGGGCGGGGGCGGCTCAGGCGAGGCCGGGCGCGCGGGGCGGAGCGGCCTGCGGCGGCTCGGCTATGCGGGGCGGGCGGCAACAGGGGTGAGGGGTCGGGTGGCTCGGGCAGGGAGAGAGAGGGAATGGATAGATCGGGCGTGGGCGCGGCCCCTTATCTGCTAGGTCACAGCTCTTTGCCATCCGCCAGCAGACGGCAAAGAGCGTACCTAGTGGGGTGGGGCCGGGGGGAAACGGGCGAACTAATGACCATCTTCTTTGCCGTCTGCTGGCGGACGACAAAGATGTTTTGCCGTCAGCCAGCGGACGGCAAAGAAGATGGCCGTTAGTTTGCCCCGGTACGCCTGCCACCCACCCTCTTTGCCGTCAGCTAGCGGACGGCAAAGCCTCTTTGCCGTCCGCTAGCTGACGACAAAGATATGCTGATGGCAAAGCCATCCTTGGCCGTCCGCTGTCTCTTTGCCGTTAGTTTTCTGGTGGCTGATAGCAAAGCCTTTCTTTGCCGTCAGCTAGCGGACGGCAAAGAAGTGGCGGACGGCAAAGAAGTGGATTCCAGTAGTGCATGTTGCAAGTAATCATGTGAATTTGATATGTGTTCAATATTTTGATAGTATGTATGTTGTGATTCCCTTAGTGGTTTCATGTGAACGTCGACTACATGACACTTCACCATATTTGGGCCTAAGGGAATGCATTGTCGAGTAGCAATTAGATGATGGGTTGCGAGAGTGACAGAAACTTAAACACCAGTTTATGCGTTATTCCGTAAGGGACCGATTGGATCCAAAAGTTTAATGCTATGGTTAGAATTTATTCTTAATACTTTCCCCGTAGTTGCGAATGCTTGCGGGAGGGTTAACCATAAGTAGGAGATTTGTTCAAGTAAGAACAGCACCTAAGCACCGGTCCACCCACATATCAAATTATCAAAGTAGTGAACACAAATCGGACCAACATGATGAAAGTGACTAGATGAAAATCCCGTGTACCCTCATGAACGCTTTGCTTATCATAAGAAACCGTTTTGGCCTGTCCTTTGCCTCAAAAAGATTGGGCTACCTTGCTGCATACTTGTTACTATTATCGTTACTTGCTCATTACAAATTATCTTGCTATCAAACTACTCCGCTACTTGCAATTTCAGCACTTGCACACATTACCTTACTGAAAACTACTTGTCATTTCCTACTGCTCCTCGTTGGGTTCGACACTATTACTTATCGAAAAGAGCTACAATTGATCCCCTATACTTGTGGGCCATCAAGGCTATTTTCTGGCACCATTGCCGGGGAGTGAAGCGCCTTTGGTAAGTGGAATTTGGTAAGGAAACATTTATGTAGTGTGCTGAAATTTATTGTCACTTGTTACTATGGAAAACAATCCTTTGAGGGGTTTGTTCGGGGTATCTTCACCTCGTCCGGAACCACAAGTAGCCACCCCTCAACGTACTGCACCTACTAAAAATATTGAATATGAAATTCCTTCGGGTATGATAGAACAACTGCTAGCTAATCCTTATGCAAGAGATGGAACTTAACGTCCTGATATGCACTTGATCCACTATACTTGTGGATCATCAGCCATTTTGGGGTCTTTGGCGTCGAATTCACCGCTGACTTGATTGATCGCCAAGTCTGAATCGCCCTGACCTCGAGGCGCTGCACGCCCATTGACGTGGCCATACGAAGACCATGTAGTAGTGCTTCGTACTAGGCTGCGTTGTTGGAGTCCATGTACATTATTTGGGGGACATACCGAACAATGTCGCCTGTGGCGGAGATTAGGATAACCCTAGCCCCCAGTCCGGCTAACATCTTTGAGCCATCAAAGTACATTATCTAGTGCGAGTATGTAGAGTGGTCCCGGGGTAGTTCGGCCTCGGTCCATTCGGCTATGAAATCGGCTAGCACCTGAGATTTAATGGCTCGGCGTGGCTTGTATATATCTTATTTCAAAGGGGAGCAGCTCGATGGCCAATTTGCCAATGCGGTATGTGTCGTCCCTGTTATTGATTATGTCATTCAAGGGGACCTCTGATGCCATTGTGACCGAACATTATTGAAAGTAGTGATGTAGCTTTCGAGATGCCAGGAAAACTGATGTCTACTACACAACCTTCTTCTTGTAGACATTGTTGGGCCTCCAGGTGCAGAGGTTTGTGGGACAGTAGAAAATTTCCCTCAAGTGGATGACCTAAGGTTTATCAATCCATGGGAGGCGTAGGATGAAGATGGTTTCACTCGAACAACCCTGCAACCAAATAACAAAGAGTCTCTTATGTCCCCAACATACCCAATATAATGGTAAATTGTATATGTGCACTAGTTGGGCGAAGCGATGGTGATACAAGTGCAATATGGATGGTAGATATAGGTTTTTATAATCTGAAATTATAAAAATAGCAAGGTAACTAATGATAAAAGTAAGCGAAAACGGTATTGCAATGCGTTGAAACAAGGCCTAGGGTTCATACTTTCACTAGTGCAAGTTCTCTCAACAAGGATAACATAATTAGATCATATAACTATCCCTCAACATGCAACAAAGAGTCACTCCAAAGTCACTAATAGCGGAGAAGAAACAAAGAGATTATTGTACGGTACGAAACCACCTCAAAGTTATTCTCTCCGATCAATCCATTGGGCTATTCCTATAAGTGTCACAAACAGCCCTAGAGTTCGTAGTAAAATAACACCTTAAGACACAAATCAACCAAAACCCTAATGTCACCTAGATACTCCAATGTCACCTCATGTATAAACGGGAATGATTATACGATATGCATCACACAATGTCATATTCATCTATTCAACCAACACAAAGAACTTCAAAGAGTGGCCCAAAGTTTGTACCGGAGAGTCAAGACGAAAACGTGTGCCAACCCCTATGCATAGATTCCCAAGGTCACGGAAACCGCAAGTTGATCACCAAAACATACATCAAGTGAATCAATAGAATACCCCATTGTCACCACAGGAATCCCATGCAAGACGTACATCAAGTGTTCTCAAATACTTAAAGGCTCAATCCGATAAGATAACTTCAAAGGAAAAACTCAATTCATCACAAGGAGATAGAGGGTGAGAAACATCATAAGATCCAACTATAGTAGCAAAGCTCGCGTTACATCAAGATCGTGCCACATCAAGAACACAAGAGAGAGAGAGAGAGATCAAACACATAGCTACTGTTACATACCCTCAGCCCCGAGGGTGAACTACTCCCTCCTCGTCATGGACAGCATCGGGATGATGAAGATGGCCACCGGTGATGACCCCTCCGGCAGCGTGTCGGAACAGGGTGCTGATTGGTTTTTGGAGGGTACAGAGGCTTGCGGCGGCGGAACTACCGGTCTAGGTTATGTTCTGGAGGTTTGGCGTTTTATAGGAGAGTTTGGCATCGAGAACAAGTCAGGGGGCCCCACGGGAAGTCCACGAGGCACAGGGGCGCGCCCTAGGGGGGTGGGTGCGCCGTCCCCTCTGTAACTCTTCATTCCAGTATTTTTTATATTTTCCAGAAAAAATCTCCTTTGATTTTGAGCACATTCCGAGAACTTCTATTTTTGCACAAAAAACAACACCTCGGTAGTTCTGCTGAAAACAGCGTCAGTCTGGGTTAGTTCTAACCAAATCATACAAAAATCATGTAAAAAAATATTATAAACATGGCATGAATACATAAAAAATTATAGATACGTTGGAGACGTATCAAGCATCCCCAAGCTTAATTCCTACTCGTCCTCGAGTAGGTAAATGATAAAAACAGAATTTTTGATGTGGAATGCTACCTAACATATTTATCAATTTAATCTTCTTTATTGTGGCAAGAATATTCAGATCCATAAGATTCAAAACAAAAGTTTAATATTGACATAAAAACAGTAATACTTCAAGCATACGAACAAAGCAATCATGTCTTCTCAAAGTAACATGGCCAAAGAAAGCTATCCCAACAAAATCATATAGTCTGGCTATGCTCTATCTTCATCATGCAAAATATTTAAATCATGCACAACCCCGGTTTCAGCCAAGCAATTGTTTCATACTTTAGTATTCTCAAACCTTTTCAACTTGCATGCAATACATGAGCATGAGCCATGGACATAGCACTATAGGTGTAATAGAATGGTGGTTTTGGAGAAGACAAAAGGAGAAGATGGTCTCACATCAACTAGGCGTATCAACGGGCTATGGAGATGCCCATCAAAAGGGATCAATGTGAGTGAGTAGGGATTGCCATGCAACGGATGCACTAGAGCTATAAGTATATGAAAGCTCAAAAAGAAACTAAGTGGGTGTGCATCCAACTGGCTTGCTCATGACTACCTAGGGCATTTGAGGAAGCCTATCATTGGAATATTCAAGCCAAATTCTATAATGAAAATTCCCACTAGTATATGAAAGTGACAACATAGAAGACTCTCTATCATGAAGATCATGGTGCTACTTTGAAGCACAAGTGTTGTAAAAGGATAGTAGCATTGCCCCTTCCCTCTTCTTCTCTCATTTTGTTTTTGTTTTTTTGGGCCCTCTCTTTTTTTGGCCTTTTATTATTATTATTTTTCGTCCGGAGTCTCATCACGACTTCTGGGGGAATCATAGTCTCCATCATCCTTTCCTCACTGGTACAATGCTCTAATAATGATGATCGTCAAACTTTTGTTTACTTACAACTCAATACTTAGAACAAAATATGACGCTATATGAATGCCTCCGGCGGTGTAACAGGATGTGCAATGAATCGAGAGTGACATGTATGAAAGAATTATGAATGGTGGCTTTGCCACAAATACGATGTCAACTACATGATCATGCAAAGCAATATGACAATGATGGAGCATGTCATGATAAATGGAACGGCGGAAAGTTGCATGGCAATATATCTCGGAATGGCTATGGAAATGCCATAATAGGTAGGTATGGTGGCTGTTTGGAGGAAGGTATATGGTGGGTGTATAGTACTGGCGAAAGTTGCGCGATACTAGAGAGGCTAGCAATGGTCGAAGGGTGAGAGTGCGTATAATCCATGGAGTCAACATTAGTCATAAAGAACTCATACACTTATTGCAAAAATCTACAAGTCATCAAAACAAAGTACTACGCGCATGCTCCTAGGGGAAGGGTTGGTAGGAGTTAACCATCGCGTGATCCCGACCTCCTCTCATAAGGAAGACAACCAATAAATACCTCATTCTCCAACTTCATCACATAACGGTTCACCATACATGCATGCTACGGGAATCACAAACTTTAACACAAGTATCACTCAAATTCACAACTACTCCACTATCATGACTCTAATATCACCATCTTCATACCTCAAAATAATCATAAAGAATCAACCTTCTCATAGTATTCAATGCACTTTATATGAAAGTTTTTATTATATCCCTCTTGGATGCCTATCATATTAGGACTAAATTCATAACCTAAGAAAATTACTATTTAAGACTCTCAAAATAATATAAGTGAAGCATGAGAGTTCATCAATTTCTTCAAAATAAAACCACCGTCGTGCTCTAAAAATATATAAGTGAAGCACTAGAGCAAATGACAAACTACTCCAAAAGATATAAGTGAAGATCAATGAGTAGTTGAATAATTATGCAACTATGTGAAGACTCCCTAACATTTAAGAATTTAAGATCTTGGTATTTATTCAAACAACAAGCAAAACAAAAGAACATAAAATGACGCTCCAAGCAAAACACATATCATGTGGTGAATAAAAATATAGCTCCAAGTAAGGTTACCAATGAACAAATACCAAAGAGGGGATGCCATCCGGGGCATCCCCAAGCTTAGGCTCTTGGTTGTCCTTGAATATTACCTTGGGGTGCCTTGGGCATCCCCAATCTTAGGCTCTTGCCAATCTTTATTCCATAGTCCATCGAATCTTTACCCAAAACTTGAAAACTTCACAACACAAAACTCAACGGAAAACTCGTAAGCTCCGTTAGTATAAGAAAAATAAATCACCACTTTTGTTACTATTGTAAACTCATTCTAAATTCATATTGGTGTAATATCTACTGTATTCCAACTTCTCTATGGTTCATACCCTCCGATACTACTCATAGATCCATCAAAATAAGCAAACAACACATGGAAAACAGAATCTCTCAAAAACAGAATAGTCTGTAGTAATCTGTACCTCTCGAATACTTATGTAACTCCAAAAATTCTGAAATAAGTTGGTGGACGTGAGGAATTTGTCTATTAATCTTCTGGAAAAAGAATCAACTTAAAACCACTCTTCTGTAAAAAATGAAAGCTAATCTTGTGAGCGCAAAGTTTCTGTTTTTTTACAGCTAGATCGCATTAACTTTCACCCAAGTGTTCCCAAATGTTCTACTTGGCACAAACACTAATTAAAACATAAAACCACATCTAACCAGAGGCTAGATAGATAATTTATTACTAAATAGGATCAAAAGGCAAAGAACAAAAATAAAACTGGGTTGCCTCCCAACAAGCGCTAACGTTTAACGCCCCTAGCTAGGCATGATGATTTCAATGATGCTCACATAAAAGATAAGAATTGAAACATAAAGAGAGCATCATGAAGAATATGACTAACACAATTAAGACTAACCCACTTGCTATGCATAGCAATTTTGTGAGCAAACAATTTATGGGAACAAGAATCAACTAGCATAGGAAGACAAAACAAGCATAACTTCAAAACTTTTAACACATAGAGAGGAAACTTGATATTATTGCAATTCCTACAAGCATATATTCCTCCCTCATAATAATTTTCAGTAGCATCATGAATAAATTAAAAAAGATAACCATCACAGAAAGCATTCTTTTCATGATCTACAAGCATAGAAAATTTACTACTCTCTACATAAGCAAAATTCTTCTCATTCGGAATAGTGGGAGTATCATAAGAAACTCAAATACTATAAATTGTTTCCACATTAAAACAGTAATGTTCAGAAAAAGGGCAATCATAATCATGACAA
Organism: Aegilops tauschii subsp. strangulata; assembly: GCF_002575655.3. Classification (NCBI taxonomy): domain Eukaryota; kingdom Viridiplantae; phylum Streptophyta; class Magnoliopsida; order Poales; family Poaceae; genus Aegilops; species Aegilops tauschii. Next base: position 469,108,962 of record NC_053035.3, read on the forward strand.
GTTTTGTAAATATAATCATCACTACTTTTTATAACATAAGTATCATCACAATAATCATCATAAGTAGCAACTTTGTTCTGATCATAATCAATTGAAACCTCTTCCAAGATAGTGGAATCATTAGTAAATAAAGTCATGACCTCTCCAAATCCACTTTTATAATTATCACAATATGATTCAACATCCTCCAAAATAGTGGGATCATTACTTCCTAAAGTTGACACTCTTCCAAACCCACTTCAATATAATCATCATAAATAGGAGGCATGCTATCATCATAATAAATTTTCTCATCAAAACTTGGCAGAATAAAAATATCATCTTCATTAAACATAGCATCCCCAAGCTTGGGCCTTTTCATATCATAAGCATAATCACTCTCATCATTAATAGTATGGATAGCACCAATAGTATAGCAATTATCATCATCACAATGAGTAATAGGAGCAACATCATTTGGGAGGGATACCTTTTTACCTTTGCTTCTCCGTCTTTTCTTTTTCTTCTTCGCATCATGTGTGGGTTTAATCCTCTTTCTGGAGCTCCTTATAAATGAGATTGGTTGAATAGAAAGCTCCTCCTCATTACCTGATTCATCATAAGAAAGAATAGGAGGATATTGCGAAATCTCTTCCCTTTCATTAGTACTTGTGACGCCCGGATAATTAAGCTACAGTAACCCTCTGCTAATGATGCCACGTCACCTCGATTACTGTTGTTAATATCGCGTTAGTTCAAAACCGATTCGAATTCAAATTAAAAAAAAACCAAGCAAACAATAAAAGTTTTCAAATATTAAAACTAAAATGTTCGGAGTGAGTCAAATAATGCATAAGTAGTAATGGTGGAGAAACCACATTGTTATAAAACGTTTAAATGCACTTAGGTGATTAAAACAGTAGTTAAAACAATTAAATAAATACATGTTGGATATAATTAAATATTAAACTATTTTGTTTTGGGTTAATAATTACTATGGCAGTAGTGTAATTATAAATGCAAGTTTAGATACTAGTGATAATTTTTATAAAACAGAAACTAAGAGGAAACTAAAAATAAATGGAAAGGAATAATAATTGAAAAGAAAAGAACAAATCAGAAAACAGAAATAAAAGAGGAGGACCCCCCCCCCCACTAGGCCTCGGCCCAGCTGGCCATCGGGCCAACCAGGCTGGCCCATCCTAGGGCCTACCTAACCCCCCCACTACCCCGAAACCCTAACTCCTAGCGCACCACTCCCCCCCCCACGATCGCCACCCCCTGTTAACCAGTCAAACATTGACTGGTCAACTGGGTCCCCCTGGCCCACATGTTAGCCCCTATGTAAACTGCTGTGTACATAGGGCTGGTTACATTTAGCAATTTCTCTTTTATTTTCAAATTAAAATAAATCCTGGAAATTTAGAAAATCATTTAAACTTATAAAAATCATATAAAATAATCCGTAACTTGGATGAAAATACTTTGTACATGAAAGTTGCTCAGAACGACGAGACGAATCCGAATGCGCAACCTGTTCGCCAGCCACGCGTCCCTAGCATAGCGAACCTGCAACATTTCACCTCCGGTTCATCTGTCCGAAAACGCGAAACACCGGGGATATTTTCCCGGATGTTTCCCCTTTCGCCGGTATCACCTATCCCTACGTTAGGTCACCCCTAGCACAACGTATCGCCGCGTCTTGCTTTGTGTTACATTTGATTGCTCTGTTATTTATTGTGTTCCCCCTCCGTTACTTCTTTCCGGTAGACTTCGAGACCGCTGCCGATGTTCGTGTGTTCGACTACATCGAAGACGACCCCTCCTACTTGCCAGAGCAACCAGGCAAGCCCCCCCTTGATCACCAGATATCGCCTATTCTTCACTATACAGCTTGCATTAGAGTAGTGTAGCATGTTACTGCTTTCGGTTAATCCTATTCTTCTCCATAGCCTGTCATTGTTACTACAATTGTTACCCTTACCTGCTATCCTACTGCTTAGTATAGGATGCTAGTGTTCCATCAGTGGCCATACACTCTTGTCCGTCTGCCATGCTATACTACTGGGCCGTGATCACTTGGGAGGTGATCACGGGTATATACTATATACTTAATATGCATGACACATGTGGTGACTAAAGTCGGGTCGGCTCATTGAGTACCCGCAAGTGATTCTGATGAGGGGGCTGAAAGGACAGGTGGCTCCATCCCGGTAGAGGTGGGCCTGGGTTCCTGACGGACCCCGACTGTTACTTTATGGCGGAGTGACAGGGCAGGTTGAGACCACCTAGGAGAGAGGTGGGCCTGGCCCTGGTTGGCGTTCGCGGATACTTAACACGCTTAACGAGATCTTGGTATTTGATCCGAGTCTGGCCATTTGGTCTATACGCACTAACCAACTACGCGGGAACAGTTATGGGCACTCGACGTCGTGGTATCAGCCGAAGCTCTTTTTGACGTCAGCGACTGAGTGGCGCGCGCCGCATTGCACCGTAAGCTCGCTCGTTACCTTACTGAAAACTACTTGTCATAAGAGACCGTTTTGGCCTGTCCTTTGCCTCAAAAGGATTGGGCTACCTTGCTGCATACTTTTTACTATTATAGTTACTTGCTCGTTACAAATTATCTTGCTATCAAACTACTCCGCTACTTGCAATTTCAGCACTTGCACACATTACCTTACTGAAAACTACTTGTCATTTCCTACTGCTCCTCGTTTGGTTCGACACTATTACTTATCGAAAAGAACTACAATTGATCCCCTATACTTGTGGGCCATCAAGGCTATTTTCTGGAACCATTGCCGGGGAGTGAAGCGCCTTTGGTAAGTGGAATTTGGTAAGGAAACATTTATGTAGTGTGCTGAAATTTATTGTCACTTGTTACTATGGAAAACAATCCTTTGAGGGGTTTGTTCGGGGTATCTTCATCTCGTCCGGAACCACAAGCAGCCACCCCTCAATGTACTGCACCTACTAAAAATATTGAATATGAAATTCCTTCAGGTATGATAGAACAACTGCTAGCTAATCCTTATGCAAGAGATGGAACTTAACGTTCTGATATGCACTTGATCCCCTATACTTGTGGATCATCAGCCATTTTGGGGTCTTTGGCGTTGAATTCACCGCTGACTTGATTGATCGCCAAGTTTGAATCGCCCCTGACCTCGAGGCGCTGCACGCCCATTGACGTGGCCATACGAAGACCATGTAGTAGTGCTTCGTACTTGGCTGCATTGTTGGAGTCCATGTACATTATTTGGAGGACATACCGAACAATGTTGCCTGTGGCGGAGATTAGGATAACCCTAGCCCCCAGTCCGGCTAACATCTTTGAGCCATCAAAGTACATTATCTAGTGCGAGTATGTAGAGTGGTCCCGGGGTAGTTCGGCCTCGGTCCATTCGGCTATGAAATCGGCCAGCACTTGAGATTTAATGGCTCGGCGTGGCTTGTATATATCTTATTTCAAAGGGGAGGAGCTCGGTGTCCAATTTGGCAATGCGGTCTGTGTTGTCCCTGTTATTGATTATGTCATTCAAGGGGACCTCTGATGCCATTTTGACCGAACATTCTTGAAAGTAGTGACGTAGCTTTCGAGATGCTAGAAAAACTGATGTCTACTACACAACCTTCTTCTTGTAGACATTGTTGGGCCTCCAGGTGCAGAGGTTTGTGGGACAGTAGAAAATTTCCCTCAAGTGGATGACCTAAGGTTTATCAATCCATGGGAGGCGTAGGATGAAGATGGTTTCACTCGAACAACCCTGCAACCAAATAACAAAGAGTCTCTTATGTCCCCAACATACCAAATACAATGGTAAATTGTATATGTGCACTAGTTGGGCGAAGCAATGGTGATACAAGTGCAATATGGATGGTAGATATAGGTTTTTATAATCTGAAATTATAAAAATAGCAAGGTAACTAATGATAAAAGTAAGTGAAAACGGTATTGCAATGCGTTGAAACAAGGCCTAGGGTTCATACTTTCACTAGTGCAAGTTCTCTCAACAAGGATAACATAATTAGATCATATAACTATCCCTCAACATGCAACAAAGAGTCACTCCAAAGTCACTAATAGTGGAGAAGAAACAAAGAGATTATTGTACGGTACGAAACCACCTCAAATTTATTCTTTCCGATCAATCCATTGGGCTATTCCTATAAGTGTCACAAACAGCCCTAGAGTTCGTAGTAAAATAACACCTTAAGACACAAATCAACCAAAACCCTAATGTCACCTAGATACTCCAATGTCACCTCAAGTATAAACGGGAATGATTATACGATATGCATCACACTATCACATATTCATCTATTCAACCAACACAAAGAACTTCAAAGAGTGGCCCAAAGTTTGTACCGGAGAGTCAAGACGAAAACGTGTGCCAACCCCTATGCATAGATTCCCAAGGTCACGGAAACCGCAAATTGATCACCAAAACATACATCAAGTGAATCAATAGAATACCCCATTGTCACCACAGGTATCCCACGCAAGACGTACATCAAGTGTTCTCAAATACTTAAAGGCTCAATCCGATAAGATAACTTCAAAGGAAAAACTCAATTCATCACAAGGAGATAGAGGGTGAGAAACATCATAAGATCCAACTATAGTAGCAAAGCTCGCGTTACATCAAGATCGTGCCACATCAAGAACACAAGAGAGAGAGAGATCAAACACATAGCTACTGTTACATACCCTCAGCCCTGAGGGTGAACTACTCCCTCCTCGTCATGGACAGCATCGGGATGATGAAGATGGCCACCGGTGATGATCCCCTCCGGCAGCGTGCCGGAACAGGGTGCTGATTGGTTTTTGGAGGGTACAGAGGCTTGTGGCGGCGGAACTACCGATCTAGGTTATGTTCTGGAGGTTTGGCGTTTTATAGGAGAGGTTGGCATCGAGAACAAGTCAGGGTGCCCCACGGGAAGTCCACGAGGCACAGGGGCACGCCTAGGGGGGTGGGTGCGCCGTCCCCTCTGTAACTCTTCATTCAGTATTTTTTATATTTTCCAGAAAAAATCTCCTTTGATTTTGAGCACATTCCGAGAACTTCTATTTCTGCACAAAAACAACAGCTCGGTAGTTCTGCTGAAAACAGCGTCAGTCCGGGTTAGTTCTAACCAAATCATACCAAAATCATGTAAAAAAATATTATAAACATGGCATGAATACATAAAAAATTATAGAGACGTTGGAGATGTATCAAGCATCCCCAAGCTTAATTCCTACTCGTCCTCGAGTAGGTAAATGATAAAAACAAATTTTTTGATGTGGAATGCTACCTAACATATTTATCAATTTAATCTTCTTTATTGTGGCAAGAATATTCAGATCCATAAGATTCAAAACAAAAGTTTAATATTGACATAAAAACAGTAATACTTCAAGCATACGAACAAAGCAATCATGTCTTCTCAAAGTAACATGGCCAAAGAAAGCTATCCCTACAAAATCATATAGTCTGGCTATGCTCTATCTTCATCATGCAAAATATTTAAATCATGCACAACCCCGGTTTCAGCCAAGCAATTGTTTCATACTTTAGTATTCTCAAACCTTTTCAACTTGCATGCAATACCTGAGCATGAGCCATGGACATAGCACTATAGGTGTAATAGAATGGTGGTTGTGGAGAAGACAAAAGGAGAAGATGGTCTCACATCAACTAGGCATATCAACGGGCTATGGAGATGCCCATCAATAGGTATCAATGTGTAGCGACCAGACCTCAAATGGCCTGTGCTGCTGTGCACCAGTGTCATCCCTGGATCAGTAATGCTGACACACACAGTACAAATGGAGGATTTATAACAGAGTAGCAATCACACACTTATTACATCGAATATCTCCAAAGAGATTATGTATGAAAACATGGCTTAAGGCCATCTAATAACGATAACAGCGAAAGACTTGGAAGATAAGCGAGTCCATCAACTCCAGCGGCATCACTAAGTATAAGACCACGACCTAAGGCACCTTACACGTCGTCTGAAAAGTCTGCAACATGAAACGTTGCAGCCCGAAAACGGGTCAGCACATAGAATAAGCTGGCGAAGTAACACAAGGAGAACAATGAACAATGATAATGCTATACGATATGCATTTATGGCTGGTGGAAAGCTCTATGGTTACAGTTTTGCGAAAAGCCAATTTTATCCTACTTCAAAAGGAATAGATTTTATTTAACTATCATGGTGGTTGAAAGATTGGGAAGGTACCTCCAACTCAATCCCAATTAAGTGTCATCATTAACCCAACGAAATTAATTAAAGTATCACGGTGATGAGATTCAATTGATAATTCAGGTACTAGATACTCAAGTTGTCCATAATCGGGGACATGGCTAATCATGATCAGTTTGTACACTCTGCAGAGGTTTGTGCACTTTTCCCCGCAAGACTCGATCGCCTCCGCTTGATTCTCGCACTGCATGATGTTTGAGAAACGGATGACCGAGACACAGTCTTTCAGAAACAATCACTCTTTACTCTGGATGGACCGGTACACCTACTTTCCACTACATCTGCTAGTCCACCTCTTCAAGAGATCCTGTAACCTACTCAGCTATGCTAGATCCCATAATAGCTTGTGGCTGCACACGGAAGTTTCTAGCATGAATAATCTTATGATCCCTTTGAGCCTGGGTGGCGGACCTTATAAAATCAGACAACACTGGGTTCTCCAGGTGCCTCAATCCACCCAGATGTGAGTTTTAGTTGCCACCTTAAGTTGAACCATTAATAAACATCTCACATCTGTCATGAATATCTCTCAAACCCAATCCACATCTACGAGCATAGCATGGCAATATAATAGCAACGTAGAGGTAACTCCCAAGGGTTTGATAATAAAACAAGTAATAGGTACTACCTCAACTACTTCCCACAACCCACAATTTAATTAGATCCTAATCATGCAATGTTTGAGGAATAGATCTAATGCAATAAAAACTGGGTATGAACGGGGTATGATCAAAGTGTTACTTGCCTTGCTGATGATCCGCAAAACCTAGCGATTCGAAGTAACAAGCGGCACACTCCGGGTACTCTATCGCAAACAAACAAGCATACAATCAGTACTCATCTAATGCACAGGTAAAACTCGAATGAAAGATCCAACCAGAAAGTTCAAGTTAAGAACTCCGGTTTGCAAAAAGAATCAACTCGAAAGAAGCAACGAAAGTCAAACAGCGAAAGAAAGAAACTTCGTTTGCTAATCTGGATCTAGGTCAAATTTTACTGTAGCAAAAACTTGTTTGAGTAGATTAAACAGAAAAAGAATTTGGAGATGAAACTCTAGGCGCTTGAATCGCCTGATTCCGATAAACGAGCGAGAAGTTAAACAGATTCGAAAATTCGATCAGAAATCGAATCTGAGAAAATAACGAGAAAATCCGATGAAAAAGAAAAACGGACGAACGGTTAAATAACGGAAGTTCGTTAACAGAGAAAAACCGACGAACGCGTTCGTTAAAACGAACGGTTCGGTGAACGCTTGCAAAATAAGAAAACCGAAAAAACCGATCTAGGGTTTTTTTTACAGAAAACCGGTCAACGACGGGAAAACGGCCGGCGGCAGTACCTGGACGGCGGGCTCCGGCGAGGGGCTCCGGCGGGGCGGGGCTCGGCGGCGGTGTGCGGGGCTCGGGGAGGCGGCTCCGGGCCTCTCGGCGGCGGCGGCCGGCGAGGCAACCGGCGGCGGCGGCGGCGAGTTGCGTGCGGGCGGCGGAGGCTCGAGGTGAGGAGAGAGACGAGGGGGGGGTATTTAAGGAGGGGGGGGGGCTAGGGCGGCTTGGGGAAGGGGTCGGCCGGCGGTGTCGTGCGGCGGCCGGACTCGGGCGGCGAGCTCCCGTGCGGGAAGAGGAGAGGCCGCGGGCGGGCCGTCGGCTGGGCCTTTGGCCCAGTCGGCGCGGGCGTTTTTTTTAAATAAGTTCCGCGTAAAATATTGCATAGAAAAATAAATAAAAATCAGAAAAATATGAAATAAATTTTCCCCGTCTAGTTAGAAAATCTAGAATAGGGTGAACATTTTTAAATTCAAAAATAAATATTTTGAGAACATGCAATATTTTTAATGCAATAAAAATTGCAAATAAAATCCAAATAAATTCCAAATAATGATTTTAACATTTTTCCTCCAGTATTTCAATTGTTTTGGAGAAGTCATATTTTCTCCTCTCGTTTATTTAAAATGAAATATTTTTCCGGAGAGAAAAATAAATAAAACCAAAATCCTCGTTGGAAAATTAATATGAAAAAAATTCGGGAAAATCCCCAACTCTCTCCGAGGGTCCTTGAGTTGCTTAGGATTATCGAGGATTTGACAAAATGCAATAAAACATGATATGCAATGATGATCTATGTATAACATACCGAATTGAAAATTTGGGATGTTACAAACCTACCCCCCTTAAGATGAATCTCGCCCTCGAGATTCGGGTTGGCTAGAAAACAGGTGGGAGTGGTTTTTCCGTAGATCTTCCTCTTGTTCCCAGGTGGCTTCATCTTCTGTGTGGTGACTCCACTGGACTTTGCAAAACTTGATAACCTTGCTGCGGGTAACTCGGCTGGCATACTCGAGAATCTTAACTGGTTTCTCCTCATAAGTCAAATCACTTTCCAACTGAATCGCTTCCAGTGGCACAGTATCTCTTAGTGGTATCTCAGCCATTTTTGCGTGGCACTTCTTCAACTGAGAAACATGAAATACATCATGTACTCCAGACAATCCTTCGGGCAATTCCAGCTTGTAGGCAACTTCTCCCATACGTTCCAACACTCTGTATGGTCCGATAAAACGGGGTGCTAACTTTCCCTTAACTCGAAAACGCTTCACTCCTCGAAGTGGTGATACTCTAAGATACACTCTGTCTCCGACTTCGTGAACTGTCTCCTTCCGTTTAGAATCAGCATAACTCTTCTGCCTGGACTGGGCTACCTTGAGCCTATCGCGAATCAACCTCACTTTCTGTTCCGACTCCTTAATCAAATCTGGTCCAAACAATTGACGGTCTCCAACTTCGTCCCATAACACCGGTGTTCTACACCTCCTTCCATACAAAGCTTCGAAAGGGGCCATCTTCAAACTGGTTTGATAACTGTTGTTATACGAAAACTCCGCATATGGCAAATTGTCATCCCAACTAGATCCATAATCTAGTGCACATGCTCTCAACATGTCCTCCAAAATCTGGTTGACTCTCTCGGTTTGTCCATCTGTTTGTGGGTGAAATGCTGTACTAAATTCCAGCCTAGTTCCCAATGTTTCATGTAGCTGCTTCCAAAACTTCGAGGTAAATTGGGTTCCTCTGTCTGATACAATGGTCCTCGGAACTCCATGCAAACATACTATCCTGGTCATGTATATCTTGGCCAACTTAGCACTGGTGTAAGTGGTCTTTACTGGAATAAAATGAGCCACTTTCGTCAATCGATCAACTACAACCCATATCGAGTCATAGCCTGAACGAGTCCGGGGTAATCCTGTGATAAAATCCATGCCTATTTTATCCCACTTCCATTCGGGTATCGGCAATGGTTGCAGCAATCCTGCTGGCTTCTGATGCTCTGCCTTCACTCTCTGACATACATCACAAACTGCTACATACTCCGCAATATCCTTCTTCATTCCGGTCCACCAGAAAGTATTCTTCAAATCCAAATACATCTTGGTATTTCCTGGGTGAATCGAGTATGGTGAATCATGGGCTTCTTGCAAAATCAACTTTCTGATCTCCGGATCATTTGGCACATATACGCGGTCCTCGAACCATAAGGTATCGTGCTCATCCTCACGAAATCACTTGGCTTTTCCTTTGCTCATCTTCTCTTTTATCTCTTTTATCTCCTTGTCTGTCTTCTGAGCTTCTCTGATCCTTTCCATCAAGGTAGACTGAATCTCCAACGTCGCTAAATAGCCTCTTGGGACTATCTCCAAACATAGCCCACGTAGGTCCTCGGCTAACTCCTGAGGTAACTCTCCTGTCATGAGGGTGTTGACATGACTCTTGCGGCTCAACGCGTCTGCTACTACGTTAGCCTTTCCAGGGTGATAATGCAATCTCATATCATAGTCTTTAATGAGCTCCAACCATCTCCTCTGTCTGAGGTTTAACTCCTTCTGCGTGAAAATGTACTTCAAACTCTTGTGATCCGTGTACACCTCACAATGGTTTCCGATGAGAAAATGTCTCCATGTTTTCAATGCATGCACCACGGCTGCTAATTCCAAATCATGCGTAGCATAATTTTTCTCATGGGGTTTAAGTTGTCGTGAAGCATATGACACAACTCTTCCTTCCTGCATAAGCACTGCTCCAAGTCCTCAACGAGAAGCGTCGCAATAAACTTCATAATCCTTGCGTTGATCTGGCAGAATCAACACTGGTGAGGTAACCAATCGTTTCTTCAACTCTTGGAAACTAGCTTCACATTCCTCAGTCCAATTGAATTTGGTGTCCTTCTTCAATAGCTCAGTCATGGGCTTGGCAATCCTTGAGAAATTCTCGATGAACCTCCGGTAGTATCCTGCAAGTCCAAGGAAACTCCGGATTTCTCCAACTGTCGTGGGTGATTCCCAACTTGTCACTGTGTCAACCTTGGCAGGGTCTACTGCTATTCCTTCTCCAGAAATAACATGTCCAAGGAATCCAACTTCCTTCAACCAAAACTCACATTTGCTGAACTTGGCATATAACTGATGTTCTCTGAGCTTCTCAAGTACCAATCGCAAATGCTCCTCATGCTCTTCTTCATCCTTGGAAAAGATTAAAATATCATCAATGAACACCACGACAAACTTATCCAAAAACTCCATAAACACTTTGTTCATTAGGTTCATGAAATAGGCTGGTGCGTTAGTCAGTCCAAATGACATAACGGTATACTCATACAATCCATATCTGGTGGTAAATGCCGTCTTGGGTATATCCTGCTCTCGAATCTTTAACTGATGGTATCCTGATCGTAGATCGATCTTGGAAAATACTTTAGCTCCTTGTAGACGGTCAAACAAATCATTGATCATAGGCAGTGGGTACTTGTTTTTGATGGTCACTTCATTCAATCCTCGGTAATCAACAACCATCCTTAGTGATTCATCTTTCTTCTCCACTAGAAGTACTGGTGATCCCCAAGGTGACGAACTTGGGCGAATATAGCCTTTATCCAGTAACTCCTTGATCTGCTTCTTAATTTCCTCCAAATCCTTTGCGGGCACCCTGTACGGTCTCTTAGATATTGGCCCTGTGCCGGGCAAAAGTTCAATCAAAAACTCAATGTCTCTATCTGGTGGCATGCCTGGCAACTCTTCTGGAAATACATCCGGATAATCCTTCACCACTGGTACTTCCTCCTGTACAACTCCTGATAAGGAATTCACTTGAGTCCTCTTCGGCATATGCCGGGATACATACTTGATCATTTTTCCTTCTCGGGTGGTAAGCAAAATCGTCTTGTTGGCACAATCGATATTTCCTCCATACAACGATAGCCAATCCATTCCCAAAATCACATCCAAACCTTGCGATTCCAAAACAATGAGGTCTGAGGGGAAAACATGCCTACCAATGGCCAATGGTATCTGAAAACATCCTTGAGTGGCCATATACTCTGCTCCTGGCGAGGTTACTAGCATAGGGGTTTTGAGAACTTGGGTGGACATCTTAAACTTGTTTACGAATCCCCTTGATATGTATGAATGCGATGCACCAGTATCGAAAAGAACGGTTGCAGTAAATGACTTAACCAAAAACTTACCTATTACTGCATCAGGCTGAGCTTCAACCTCCTCCCCGCTCACGTGGTTCACATGTCCTTTGTTGAACGGGTTCGGCTTCTTCCCAGAGCTTCCATTGCCATTTCCATTTTGGGCTTCAGGACAATCGGTAGCGTAATGTCCCGTCTTCTGGCACTTGAAACAAGTGATGTGACTTAGATCTCTCTTGGTTGGGGTAGATGGGTTGGTGCAGTTCTGTCCGTTTCCTCCTCCATTCCCATTACCATTCTTGGAGCCATTTTGGTTGTGCGAACTACCTCCTCCATGGGTATGCTGAAACTGTCCTCCCGGCTTCGGGGTAAATCGTGGCTTCTGCTGGGCTCCAGAATTGTACTTCCCTTGTCCGTACTTCCTCTTACGGTTTTCAATCTGCTGTTGCTTCCCTTCAATCATGAGAGCTCTATCTACCAGCTCCTAGTAGTTGCTACCATCAACTGCATACTCAGCTCATCATTCAATCCTTCCAGAAACTTCTCCTGCTTGGCAGCATCCGTAGGAACGTCATCTGGTGCATAACGTGCTAACTTACTGAAATCCTCCACATACTGGCCTACGGTGCGTCCTCCTTGGCGTAGGTTACGAAACTCACGCTTCTTCATAGCCATAGCTCCTGCTGAAACATGAGCTGTACGGAAAGCTTGCTGAAACTGGTCCCATGTGACAGTGTCAATAGGGTGCGTGGCTGTATAATTCTCCCACCATGATGCTGCGGGTCCATCAAGCTGATGTGCGGAAAAACGCACTCTTTCCGCATCTGTGCATCCTGCAGTGGTCAACTCCCTTCCAACTTTGCGGAGCCAATCATCTGCAACAATCGGCTCGGTGCTACTGGAAAACACCGGCGGGTTTAACCTTAAGAAGCGGGCTAAGTGGTCAACAGGTGGTGGTGGCGGTGGGTTGTTGTTGTTGTTGCCTTGGTTCTGAACTAACACTTGCATCAGGGCATTCTGTTGCTGAATCAACTGGGTGATCTCTGGCGGGAAAACAAATCCGGGGTCGCGTCTCGGAGGCATCTGATAGGTTTAGAAAAGATGAGAATTGAGAAAAGAATGAGGTCTAGAGGGAAAACACTACCCATATGCTCATGAGACAAATACAATCAATATCACTCAACCAATCCAAACAAGGCAAAACAATCGATCTAACTAGCGTTACAAAGTGCTTGAACTATTAAATGGGGGAAAACTACTACTGATATGGTGGTCTACTAAAAATTCTGATCCGTTGAAGACTCCATGATGTCTGCTCCAGCTTCATCAATCCATTCGTCTTCACTTGGTTCCGAGTCGGTGTCGTCGATGATGATGTAGTTATCCGGACAAGTGCATTCGTCGTCTTCTGCTTTTGGCACTGGATTTCCCACGAATGCTCCAATCTTATTCTCCAGGTCGTCAATCTTCCCGACTAGTGCGTTGATTTCCTCCAAGTAATCTTCGCGTGTAACCTTGAGTTCTTCTTTGAGTTCCTTGATCTTCGTGAATGCCTTCTTCAGTTTCTCCTTGTCCGTGCACATCTGGTTCTCCTGGCGACGAATATGTTGGTTCTGTTCCTGGATGAAAGCTGCAATTGATCCATCCTTCTTGGTCTTGATCATCTCCCATTGCGCGTCTCGACGTCCACAAATTTGATAAATCGTATCCTTAAGCTCCTGGTGGTAGACTTCTCCAATGCGTCCCATGGCGATATGTGCGGCCATGCTTTTCCCTAAACTCCAAGTTGGTGCCTCGAAAACCAATCTCATGGGTTCCGTAATTGGCGCAAACGTTCTTCCTGGAATGTTAACTTGAATCTTCCAGCTCTCCTCTTCAGGTAAGGTGGCGTTGTAGGTTCCGGTGATGCTTGGTATTCCTATGTTCAAGTACTTGGTGACTTCCTTCAAGTGTCGACCAAACGGCGTGTCTTCATCTGGTTGCATGAACTTGCTCCTTACATTCGCCATTCCTAAAAGAGTAGAAAGTGGAGAGGGGTCAGAAATGAGAAGAGAGATGCTTTCTAGGGCTTAAGCTTAGTGGTCGTGTCCTACAGTCAGCGTGTACTCTGATACCAACTTTGTAGCGACCAGACCTCAAATGGCCTGTGCTGCTGTGCACCAGTGTCATCCCTGGATCAGTAATGCTGACACGCACAGTACAAATGGAGGATTTATAACAGAGTAGCAATCACACACTTATTGCATCGAATATCTCCAAAGATATTAAGTATGAAAACATGGCTTAAGGCCAACTAATAACGATAACAGCGGAAGACTTGGAAGATAAGTGAGTCCATCAACTCCAGCGGCATCACTGAGTATAAGACCACGACCTAAGGCACCTTACTCGTCGTCCGAAAAGTCTGCAACATGAAACGTTGCAGCCCGAAAACGGGTCAGCACATAGAATAAGCTGGCAAAGTAACACAAGGAGAACAATGAACAATGATAATGCTATACTATATGCATTTATGGCTGGTGGAAAGCTCTATGGTTACAGTTTTGCGAAAAGCCAAATTTATCCTACTTCAAAAGGAATAGATTTTATTTAACTATCATGGTGGTTGAAACATTGAGAAGGTACCTCCAACTCAATCCCAATTAAGTGTCATTATTAACCCAACAAAATTAATTAAAGTATCACGGTGATGAGATTCAATTGATAATCCAGGTACTAGATACTCAAGTTGTCCATAACCGGGGACACGGCTAATCATGATCAGTTTGTACACTCTGCAGAGGTTTGTGCACTTTTCCCCACAAGACTCGATCGCCTCCGCTTGATTCTCGCACTGCATGATGTTTGAGAAACGGATGACCGAGACACAGTCTTTCAGAAACAATCACTCTTTACTCTGGATGGACCGGTACACCTACTTTCCCCTACATCTTCTAGTCCACCTCTTCAAGAGATCCTGTAACCTACTCAGCTATGCTAGAGCCCATAATAGCTTGTGGCTGCACACGGAAGTTTCTAGCATGAATAATCTTATGATCCCTTTGAGCCTGGGTGGCGGACCTTATAAAATCAGACAACACTGGGTTCTCCAGGTGCCTCAATCCACCCAGATGTGAGTTTTAGTTGCCACCTTAAGTTGAACCATTAATAAACATCTCACATCTGTCATGAATATCTCTCAAACCCAATCCACGTCTACGAGCATAGCATGGCAATATAATAGCAACGTAGAGGTAACTCCCAAGGGTTTTATAATAAAACAGGTAATAGGTACTACCTCAACTACTTCCCACAACCCACAATTTAATTAGATCCTAATCATGCAATGTTTGAGGAATAGATCTAATGCAATTAAAACTGGGTATGAACGCGGTATGATCAAAGTGTTACTTGCCTTGCTGATGATCCGCAAAACCTAGCGATTTGAAGTAACAAGCGGCACACTCCGGGTACTCTATCGCAAACAAACAAGCATACAATCAATACTCATCTAATGCACAGGTAAAAATCGAATGAAAGATCCAACCAAAAAGTTCAACTTAAGAACTCCGGTTTGCAAAAAGAATCAACTCGAAAGAAGCAACGAAAGTCAAACGGCGAAAGAAAGAAACTTCGTTTGCTAATCTGGATCTAGGTCAAATTTTACTGTAGCAAAAACTTGTTTCAGTAGATGAAACGGAAAAAGAATTTCGAGACGAAACTCTAGGCGCTTGAATCGCCTGATTCCGATAAACGAGCGAGAAGTTAAACAGATTCGAAAATTCGATCAGAAATCGAATCTGAGAAAATAACGAGAAAATCCGATGAAAAAGAAAAACGGACGAACGGTTAAATAACGGACGTTCGTTAACAGAGAAAAACCGACGAACGCGTTCGTTAAAACGAACGGTTCGGTGAACGCTCGCAAAATAAGAAAACTGAAAAAAACCGATCTAGGGTTATTATTATTTTTTACACAAAACCGGTCAACGACGGGAAAACGGCCGGCGGCAGTACATGGACGGCGGGCTCCGGCGAGGGGCTCCGGCGGGGCGGGGCTCGGCGGCGGGGTGCGGGGCTCGGGGAGGCGGCGAGGGGCGGCGGCTCCGGGGCTCCCGGCGGCGGCGGCGGGCGAGGCAACCGGCGGCGGCGGCGGCGGGCGAGGCAACCGGCGGCGGCGGCGAGTTGCGTGCGGGCGGCGGCGGCTCGAGGTGAGGAGAGAGACGAGGGGGGGGGTATTTAAGGAGGGGGGGGGCTAGGGCGGCTTGGGGAAGGGGTCGGCCGGCGGTGTCGTGCGGCGGCCGGACTCGGGCGGCGAGCTCCCGTGCGGGAAGAGGAGAGGCCGCGGGCGGGCCGTCGCCTGGGCCTTTGGCCCAGTCGGCGCGGGCGTTTTTTTTAAATAAGTTCCGCGTAAAATATTGCGTAGAAAAATAAATAAAAATCAGAAAAATATGAAATAAATTTTGCCCGTCTAGTTAGAAAATCTAGAATAGGGTGAACATTTTTAAAATCAAAAATAAATAATTTGAGAACATGCAATATTTTTAATGCAATAAAAATTGCAAATAAAATCCAAATAAATTCCAAATAATGATTTTAACATTTTTCCTCCAGTATTTAAATTGTTTTGGAGAAGTCATATTTTCTCCTCTCGTTTATTTAAAATGAAATATTTTTCCGGAGAGAAAAATAAATAAAACCAAAATCCTCGTTGGAAAATTAATATGAAAAAAATTCGGGAAAATCCCCAACTCTCTCCGAGGGTCCTTGAGTTGCTTAGGATTATCGAGGATTTGACAAAATGCAATAAAACATGATATGCAATGATGATCTATGTATAACATACCGAATTGAAAATTTGGGATGTTACACAATGTGAGTGAGTAGGGATTGCCATGCAACGGATGCACTAGAGCTATAAGTATATGAAAGCTCAAAAAGAAACTAAGTGGGTGTGCATCCGACTGGCTTGCTCATGGCTACCTAGGGCATTTGAGGAAGCCTATCATTGGAATATTCAAGCCAAATTCTATAATGAAAATTCCCACTAGTATATGAAAGTGACAATATAGAAGACTCTCTATCATGAAGATCATGGTGCTACTTTGAAGCACAAGTGTGGTAAAAGGATAGTAGCATTGCCCCTTCTCTCTTCTTCTCTCATTTTGTTTTTGTTTTTTTTGGGCCCTCTCTTTTTTTGGCCTTTTTTTATTATTATTTTTCGTCCGGAGTCTCAACACGACTTCTGGGGGAATCATAGTCTCCATCATCCTTTCCTCACTGGGACAATGCTCTAATAATGATGATCGTCACACTTTTGTTTACTTACAACTCAATACTTAGAACAAAATATGACGCTATATGAATGCCTCTCGCGGTGTACCAGGATGTGCAATGAATCGAGAGTGACATGTATGAAAGAATTATGAATGGTGGTTTTGCCACAAATACGATGTGAACTACATGATCATGCAAAGCAATATGACAATGATGGAGCATGTCATGATAAATGGAACGGCGGAAAGTTGCATGGCAATATATCTCGGAATGGCTATGGAAATGCCATAATAGGTAGGTATGGTGGCTGTTTTGAGGAAGGTATATGGTGGGTGTATAGTACCGGCGAAAGTTGCGCGATACTAGAGAGGCTAGCAATGGTGGAAGTGTGAGAGTGCGTATAATCCATGGAGTCAACATTAGTCATAAAGAACTCATATACTTATTGCAAAAATCTACAAGTCATCAAAACAAAGTACTACGCGCATGCTCCTAGGGGAAGGGTTGGTAGGAGTTAACCATCGCGTGATCCCAACCTCCACTCATAAGGAAGACAGCCAATAAATACCTCATGCTCCAACTTCAGCACATAACGGTTCACCATACATGCATGCTACGGGAATCACAAACTTTAACACAAGTATCACTCAAATTCACAACTACTCCACTATCATGACTCTAATATCACCATCTTCATATCTCAAAATAATCATAAAGAATCAAACTTCTCATAGTATTCAATGCACTTTATATGAAAGTTTTTATTATATCCCTCTTGGATGCCTATCATATTAGGACTAAATTCATAACCTAAGAAAATTACTGTTTAAGACTCTCAAAATAATATAAGTGAAGCATGAGAGTTCATCAATTTCTTCAAAATAAAACCACCGTCGTGCTCTAAAAATATATAAGTGAAGCACTAGAGCAAATGACAAACTACTCCAAAAGATATAAGTGAAGATCAATGAGTAGTTGAATAATTATGCAACTATGTGAAGACTCTCTAGCATTTAAGAATTTAAGATCTTGGTATTTATTCAAACAACAAGCAAAACAAAAGAACATAAAATGACGCTCCAAGCAAAACACATATCATGTGGTGAATAAAAATATAGCTCCAAGTAAGGTTACCAATGAACAAATACCAAAGAGGGGATGCCATCCGGGGCATCCCCAAGCTTAGGCTCTTGGTTGTCCTTGAATATTACCTTGGGGTGCCTTGGGCATCCCCAATCTTAGGCTCTTGCCAATCTTTATTCCATAGTCCATCGAATCTTTACCCAAAACTTGAAAACTTCACAACACAAAACTCAACGGAAAACTCGTAAGCTCCGTTAGTATAAGAAAAATAAATCACCACTTTTGTTACTATTGTGAACTCATTCTAAATTCATATTGGTGTAATATCTACTGTATTCCAACTTCTCTATGGTTCATACCCTCCGATACTACTCATAGATCCATCAAAATAAGCAAACAACACATGGAAAACAGAATCTCTCAAAAACAGAATAGTCTGTAGTAATCTGTAACTCTCGAATACTTATGTAACTCCAAAAATTCTGAAATAAGTTGGTGGACGTGAGCAATTTGTCTATTAATCTTCTGTAAAAAGAATCAACTTAAAACCACTCTTCTGTAAAAAATGAAAGCTAATCTTGTGAGCGCAAAGTTTCTGTTTTTTTACAGCAAGATCGCATTAACTTTCACCCAAATGTTCCCAAATGTTCTACTTGGCACAAACACTAATTAAAACATAAAACCACATCTAACCAGAGGCTAGATAGATAATTTATTACTAAACAGGAGCAAAAGGCAAAGAACAAAAATAAAACTGGGTTGCCTCCCAACAAGCGCTAACGTTTAACGCCCCTAGCTAGGCATGATGATTTCAATGATGCTCACATAAAAGATAAGAATTGAAACATAAAGAGAGAATAATGAAGAATATGACTAACACAATTAAGACTAACCCACTTGCTATGCATAGCAATTTTGTGAGCAAACAATTTATGGGAACAAGAATCAACTAGCATAGGAAGACAAAACAAGCATAACTTCAAATCTTTTAACACATAGAGAGGAAACTTGATATTATTGCAATTCCTACAAGCATATATTCCTCCCTCATAATAATTTTCAGTAGCATCATGAATAAATTAAAAAAGATAACCATCACAGAAAGCATTCTTTTCATGATCTACAAGCATAGAAAATTTACTACTCTCTACATAAGCAAAATTCTTCTCATTCGGAATAGTGGGAGTATCATAAGAAACTCAAATACTATAAATTGTTTCCACATTAAAACAGTAATGTTTAGAAAAAGGGTAATCATAATCATGACAAGTTTTGTAAATATAATCATCACTACTTTTTATAACATAAGTATCATCACAATAATCATCATAAGTAGCAACTTTGTTCTGATCATAATCAATTGAAACCTCTTCCAAGATAGTGGAATCATTAGTAAATAAAGTCATGACCTCTCAAAATCCACTTTTATAATTATCACAATAAGATTCAACATCCTCCAAAATAGTGGGATCATTACTTCATAAAGTTGACACTCTTCCAAACCCACTTCAATATAATCATCATAAATAGGAGGCATGCTATCATCATAATAAATTTTCTCATCAAAACTTGGCAGAATAAAAATATCATCTTCATTAAACATAGCATCCCGAAGCTTGGGCCTTTTCATATCATAAGCATAATCACTCTCATCATTAATAGTATGGATAGCACCAATAGTATAGCAATTATCATCATCACAATGAGTAATAGGAGCAACATCATTTGGGAGGGATACCTTTTTACCTTTGCTTCTCCGTCTTTTCTTTTTCTTCTTCGCATCATGTGTGGGTTTAATCCTCTTTCTAGAGCTCCTTATAAATGAGATTGGTTGAATAGAAAGCTCCTCCTCGTTACCTGATTCATCATAAGAAAGAATAGGAGGATATTGCGAAATCTCTTCCCTTTCATTAGTACTTGTGACGCCCGGATAATTAAGCTACAATAACCCTCTGCTAATGATGCCACGTCACCTCGATTACTGTTGTTAATATCGCGTTAGTTCAAAACCGATTCGAATTCAAATTAAAAAAAACCAAGCAAACAATAAAAGTTTTCAAATATTAAAACTAAAATGTTCGGAGTGAGTCAAATAATGCATAAGTAGTAATGGTGGAGAAACCACATTGTTATAAAAGGTTTAAATGCACTTAGGTAATTAAAACAATAGTTAAAACAATTAAATAAATACATGTTGGATTTTATTAAATATTAAACTATTTTGTTTTGGGTTGATAATTACTATGGCAGTAGTATAATTATAAATGCAAGTTTAGATACTAGTGATAATTTTTATAAAACAGAAACTAAGAGGAAACTAAAAATAAATGGAAAGGAATAATAACTAAAAAGAAAAGAACAAATCAGAAAACAGAAATAAAAGAGGAGGACCCCCCCCCCCCCACGAGGCCTCGGCCCAGCTGGCCATCGGGCCAACCAGGCTGGCCCATCCTAGGGCCTACCTAACCCCCCCACTACCCCGAAACCCTAACTCCTAGCGCACCACTCCCCCCCCCCCACAATCCCCACCCCCTGTTAACCAGTCAAACATTGACTGGTCAACTGGGTCCCCCTGGCCCACATGTCAGCCCCTATGTAAACTGCTGTGTACACAGGGCTGGGTACATTTAGCAATTTCTCTTTTATTTTCAAATTAAAATAAATCCTGGAAATTTAGAAAATCATTTAAACTTATAAAAATCATATAAAATAATCCGTAACTTGGATGAAAATACTTTGTACATGAAAGTTGCTCAGAACGACGAGACGAATCCGAATGCGCAACCTGTTCGCCAGCCACGCGTCCCTAGCATAGCGAACCTGCAACATTTCACCTCCGGTTCATCTGTCCGAAAACGCGAAACTCCGGGGATATTTTCCCGGATGTTTCCCCTTTCGCCGGTATCACCTATCCCTACGTTAGGTCACCCCTAGCACAACGTATCGCCGCGTCTTGCTTTGTGTTACATTAGATTGCTCTCTTATTTATTGTGTTCCCCCTCCGTTACTTCTTTCCGATAGACTTCGAGACCGCTGCCGATGTTCGTGTGTTCGACTACATCGAAGACGACCCCTCCTACTTGCCAGAGCAACCAGGCAAGCCCCCCCTTGATCACCAGATATCGCCTATTCTTCTCTATACGGCTTGCATTAGAGTAGTGTAGCATGTTACTGCTTTCGGTTAATCCTATTCTTCTGCATAGCCTGTCATTATTACTACAATTGGTACCCTTACCTGCTATCCTACTACTTAGTATAGGATGCTAGTGTTCCATCAGTGGCCATACACTCTTGTCCGTCTGCCATGCTATACTACTGGGCCGTGATCACTTGGGAGGTGATCACGGGTATATACTATATACTTTATATGCATGACACATGTGGTGACTAAAGTCGGGTCGGCTCATTGAGTACCCGCAAGTGATTCTGATGAGGGGGCTGAAAGGACAGGTGGCTCCATCCCGGTAGAGGTGGGCCTGGGTTCCTGACGGCCCCCGACTGTTAGTTTATGGCGGAGTGACAGGGCAGGTTGAGACCACCTAGGAGAGAGGTGGGCCTGGCCCTGGTCGGTGTTCGCGGATACTTAATACGCTTAACGAGATCTTGGTATTTGATCCGAGTCTGGCCATTTGGTCTATACGCACTAACCAACTACGCGGGAACAGTTATGGGCACTCGACGTCGTGGTATCAGTCGAAGCTCTTTTTGACGTCAGCGACTGAGTGGCGCGCGCCGCATTGGACCGTAAGCTCGCGCTTGTATTAAGGGGGCTAGGTCAGCTTCCGGCCGCGTACGCAACGTGCAGGTGTGCAATGGGCGATGGGCCCAGACCCCTGCGCACATAGGGTTTAGAACAGCGTGCTGACCTCTTTGTTGAGCCTAGGTGGGGCTGCGACGTGTTGATCTTCCGAGGCCGAGCATGACCCAGAAAAGTGTGTCCGGCCAGATGGGTTCGAGCGTGTTGGGTTATGTGGTGCACCCCTACAGGGAAGTTTATCTATTCGAATAGCCGTGTCCCTCGGTAAAAGGACGACCCGGAGTTGTACCTTGACCTTATGACAACTAGAACCGGATACTTAATAAAATACACCCTTCCAAGTGCCAGATACAACCCGGTGATCGCTCTCTAACAGGGCGTTGAGGAGGGGATCGCCGGGTAGGATTATGCTATGCGATGCTACTTGGAGGACTTCAATCTGCTCTCTTCTATATGTTGCAAGATGGAGGTTGCGAGAAGCGTAGTCTTCGACAGGACTAGCTATCCCCCTCTCATTCTGGCATTCTACTGTTCAGTCCACTGATATGGCCCTTTACACATATACCCATGCATATGTAGTGTAGCTCCTTGCTTGCAAGTACTTTGGATGAGTACTCACGGTTGATTTCCTTCCTCTTTTCCCCCTTTCCTTTCTACCAGGTTGTCGCAACCAGATGCTCGAGCCTAGGAGCCAGGCGCCACCGTCGACGACGTCTCCTACTACACTGGAGGTGCCTACTACTACGTGCAGCCCGCTGACGACGACCAGGAGTAGTTAGGAGGATCCTAGGCGGGAGGCCTGCGCCTCGGTCGATCTGTATCCCAGTTTGTGCTAGCCTTCTTAAGGCAAACTTGTTTAACTTATGTCTGTACTCAGATATTGTTGCTTCCGCTGACTCGTCTATGATCGAGCACTTGTATTCGAGCCCTCGAGGCCCCTGGCTTGTATTATGATGCTTGTATGACTTATTTATGTTGTAGAGTTGTGTTGTGATATCTTCCCGTGAGTCCCTGATCTTGATCGTACATATTTGCGTGCATGATTAGTGTACGGTCAAAACGGGGGCGTCACAAGTTGGTATCAAAGCCAACTGCCTGTAGGAATCCCCCTTTCCAACTCCTTGGCCGAAGTTGAGTCTAGTCAGTGAAAACTGTTTTACTAACATGGCTGTGTGGCTTACGGGCCCACGTCCCCATTGGGTGGTAGTAGGATCATTTATTCCTCAACCTATACTCTGGGACTCTGACATCTCTTCTATTCTGATTAAACGATTTTACTAACTCTAACTGTAGGTTCTCGTAAATACTTTCTCCCGGAGAGCCCTTTATCACAGATGGTCGCCGACTGCACGAGAAGATGTTGAAGATACTCTGCGATCATTCCCGAGACCCTTGTGCCCTCTGCCTTTTCAATTCCCTACTACCGATATATCCATATGGATAACAACATACACTTGTTGTTCATACAATTACTCTGAGTTTCTCTTGTTATTACCAGATACATCGAATTGCTCTCCGGCTTTTTAAGAATCCCTTGTACCACTGCCTTGCAGTTCCTTGCCACCTGAATACCCCTACGAATAATTTCTCGCACTTATCGAGTATCCGCTCATCCCCAAATGATTCATGTATTTCACAAAGTCTTCGAAATACCATTCGATCTTCCGAAAATCCTCAGCAACCTATTGCTCTGGAATTTCTTGCTTGCTTTAATTATGATTAATCCCATAAGTCTGGTAATCTTATTAGCATCCTTTGTCATTATCATTTGAGTCTGTTGATTCAATATGTTTTGATGCTCGCATTCCTCAGTGGAATCCTAGAATTCATCCTTCCGGCTCAGATGTCATTTGAACAGGAGCTGGTTCTCGACTAATCAAATTACTGTCGATTGTATCCCTAAGGCTATTCAACTTATCCATCCCTAATCAGAGCATTGCTTCGGATCCCTTGATTTGGAAATCATAATTCCTTTGCCTTTGAGCTTTGAGTTAGTCAGTTGTTTCTATAATCTGATCTCCTTGCATTCTTCTTCCTCTAGTGGAATACCGTTGCTCACGTCAGATCCCTTGTGGACCACCAGATCCTTTGTTGGATTTTACCCGACATCGTCCTTCATATTCAATAAGCATGTGAGCTTTTCCTCGGATACATAATGCCTTTGGTAAATTGTATCCTCTGCTTTGTCAACCATGCTCTACTTTTGAGCTTGTGTTATTTACTCCTGAAGTTTGTAGTATATCTTTCTACGATGCCCCGATGGGTTGAACCTATGCCTTCCTTAATCTGTGTGAACCCGAAAGATTTCGCGGGACATACTTATCTGGTATTGCACCAGGTAAAACTTTCGACCACTAATGTCATTATCAAAATATGAGAGGCGAATGGAAGGTTACGCATTGAAGAAGTGGGAGTCGACCTTGAACCTTTGTGTTCATGCCCATGGACATGATGTAGATCCTATCATGGAAGCTTCTTATAATAATAGCTATTTCCCTGGTATAATATCATATGGTATCGGTGAATTGATCCTTTGCAATCGTGGTTCCGACCATGTTTCTCCTTGATTCCGTTTCTCGTGCAAGTTTGAGCACTTGTCTTCTGCAAAGCAATACCCTAGTCCAACCTCTACCTTGATCTATCGTCGAGTATTACCCCATGGTATCTCGAGATTATCATGGAACTGCATAACTTCTTATGATTTCTTCATCAAGTGCTACATTCTCACTGATTCCAATTTTCCACGGGCTCTGAGTTATTAATCACGCAAAGACACTGATAACTGAACAGAGTCCGCACTACGGTTCAACAACTCTTAGTAATCTTCTTTAAGTACGAGTTTGTACCCAATCACGCCATTCCTAGCCTGTTTGGCTATATCATTATCTTGATGATTTTAACTGTGCTACCCTGGTCCTTATTCCCGGAGCACCACTTTCGACGATGAGCTAAGCTTACGTCGATTTTCCTCGTCATATCGTTTCACCTCGAACAACAAAGTTGACCCCGAGTTTGTGTCCTAACCGTGGTTCCAATAACCTTTCGCTTTCATCATTCCTTTGACTTGATGACATCGTCGATCAATTACATCTTCTTGAAAACCTCTCGACAAATTTGTCGACATCATTGTCAACAATTTGACTTCTTCCAAGTTGTGTGTCGAAATTCAGGATGAGAAATACCATCCTTGCCCCTCGATGAATTGTGTTATCATCAACCACTTTATTGCCTTCCCACCAACACAAGCTTGTTCGTGTTTGGTGTTATACCTTGAGTTCCTTGCTATCCAGCAATTGTTCTTCTTTACCTTGGAACATTAACATCTCTTTTGTCCTCAATGTTGTGAGAATTTCACCACCTCTTAAGAATTCTTGGTATGGTGATACTTCTCACGTCACCATTCTTTCTTGGGCCCTCGTGTTGATTCCAACAGGAGTACCAACAAGTGAGCGGTGCTGTTTGGATCCTGCCCTTCTAGCAACCCTATTGCTTTGAAGTTAACGATCGACAGTTCGTTCTTAGACTATTGATTATTGAATCACCATTCCGACGTTGGTCATGCAACCCAGTTCGGGTGCACCTTTCAACCAATGTTTAATTGTGTATGTTTTCCTCGAGCATACATCATTATACCATCTGATTTGACAAATGTTATCTCCTTGTTCACATAGTTGTGGAAATCCATCTTTTGATTAATCTCGATGAATTGTCGCTGATTCCATCAGCCACCTCCTCATCCTCTCGTTGGTATACTAATGGACTCTTGTTTCGGAACTCGCTTCCATAGTTCATTTCCCGAGAATCTTACAATGTCATCTCATCAAATTGTGTCGCACCTTTTCTTCTCAGGCATCCTAAGTCTGAGGTATCGTGACACCAATCAGATCTGAATCTCGGTCAGATGTGATGGTTGGAACATATTTCCAAGAGTTATAATGTTGGTCTTTATATGACCCGGTAAGGTTATGTCATGCCTAGCACACCTGGCCGGAGGACCAATTATTATAGTTTCCTCTTTAGCAAGGTTAACCATTCTTCCATGAGGAAATTGTAAGACTTATTCTATAAGTTGTTCCTAATAAGTCCTTTGTGTATCTAGAGTCTGTCCTTTGCCTGAAGATCATGTCAATGCTATCTCGAAGCATGTCTATGGTACTCCGATTTTCAACAGGAACATTTGAAGCCCAAAGCTAATTGTTTCCTGCTCAATTATCCAAACACCGTTGTATGGGTAATGTCATGAAATTTCTCTCCCCTTACCTAAAGGGTTTTCTACATTATATCCTATCATGGATATCATGCTCTGCTTGTCCTTGGGAAGGATATACCCTGGAAATATGTGTTTAAACACATTTTCCTTTCCATTGTTCTGTTTACTCTGATAATCATATTTTCCTTTCCATTGTTTTGTTTAACCTTTCTTGTAGTCTGACTTAGCTGAGCAGAGATAATTCCCTGCTTAGTTGAGCACCTCGTTGTACCACTCTCTCAGTAGACCATGTTACTTTTGTTGATGACATTTCGGTAGCCACCGATGGATGAGAACTTTGCCTATTGGTCCGCCTCATTTCAACGAGCAGGAAAGTGGTTCTCTTCGTCCCTCGCCCTTTGTACCGACGATGTTGCTGACATATAACTGACAGGCTACCCTCTGACATGCCTTGCTATCATGATCATGCAAGATGTCACCACCCTTCCTACTTTAACCACATGGTGGGCCCATAACCCACAATTCCACAGGAACGAAACCTGACTCTACTGCACACCCCCTATTCCCAAGGTTGTTCCTCGCACGTGGCCTCGTATGTAATTCACGGGCCACCTTCCTAGTGATCTATTTTCGTAACAGACGCAATACTAAATCTCATTGCTCTCGACCCCTTTCGCACTTGGTTTCAGACATCGAACGATTGCCTGCCCGCTCGAAACTTCCCACGATACCTCCTTACTTTGCTCTTGATATTGTCTTAAATTTCCATTCGAGAGTTACTTTCCGCCACCTTCCCCGATGTTATCAACCAGATAGTCAACCGCTCAGAGGTCTGTTATTCCGAAGTTACCCCTTGTCCTTCGTAAGTACGATGGAGTTCCCGAAGAAAAGATGCCAGCTTCATCATGATGACCTTGAGCAGGAAAAATGAAGACATCAACGTAACGGATCAACTTCTTCGAGAAGAGCAACCAGGACCGAAAAGATTCGTTAGAATTCCGTAACCAGAACTTTCCCTCGTACTCCCCTCTTAAATCTCGGGACGAGATTTCTTGTAGTGGAGGAGAATTGTGACGCCCGGATAATTAAGCTACAGTTACCCTCTGCTAATGATGCCACGTCACCTCGATTACTATTGCTAATATCGCGTTAGTTCAAAACCGATTCGAAATCAAATTAAAAAAAACCAAGCAAACAATAAAAGTTTTCAAATATTAAAACTAAAATGTTCGGAGTGAGTCAAATAATGCATAAGTAGTAATGGTGGAGAAACCACATTGTTATAAAAGATTTAAATGCACTTAGGTAATCAAAACAGTAGTTAAAACAATTAAATAAACACATGTTGGATTTTATTAAATATTAAACTATTTTGTTTTGGGTTAATAATTAGTATGGCAGTAGTATAATTATAAATGCAAGTTTAGATACTAGTGATAATTTTTATAAAATAGAAACTAAGAGGAAACTAAAAATAAATGGAAAGGAATAATAACTAAAAAGAAAAGAACAAATCAGAAAACAGAAATAAAAGAGGAGGACCCCCCCACTAGGCCTCGCCCAGCTGGCCATCGAGCCAACCAGGCTGGCCCATCCTAGGGCCTACCTAACCCCCCCACTACCCCGAAACCCTAACTCCTAGCACACCACTCCCCCCCACATGATCGCCACCCCCTGTTGACCAGTCAAACATTGACTGGTCAACTGGGTCCCCCTGGCCCACATGTCAGCCCCTGTGTAAACTGCTGTGTACATAGGGCTGGGTACATTTAGCAATTTCTCTTTTATTTTCAAACTAAAATAAATCCTGGAATTTAGAAAATCATTTAAACTTATAAAATCATATAAAATAATCCATAACTCGGATGAAAATACTTTGTACATGAAAGTTGCTCAGAACGACGAGACGAATCCGAATACGCAACCTGTTCGCCAGCCACGCGTCCCTAGCATAGCGAACCTGCAACATTTCACCTCCGAGACTTCGAGACAACTGTCGATGTTCGTGGGTTCGACTACATCGAAGACGACCCCTCCTACTTGCCAGAGCAACCAGGCAAGCCCCCCCCCCTTGATCACCAGATATCGCCTATTCTTCTCTATACAGCTTGCATTAGAGTAGTGTAGCATGTTACTGCTTTCAGTTAATCCTATTCTGCTACATAGCCTGTCATTGTTACTACAGTTGTTACCCTTACCTGCTATCCTACCGCTTAGTATAGGATGCTAGTGTTCCATTAGTGGCCATACACTCTTGTCCGTCTGCCATGCTATACTACTGGGCCGTGATCACTTGGGAGGTGATCACGGGTATATACTTTATACTTTATATGCATGACACATGTGGTGACTAAAGCCGGGTTGGCTCGTTGAGTACCCGCAAGTGATTCTGATGAGGGGGCTGAAAGGACAGGTGGCTCCATCCCGGTAGAGGTGGGCCTGGGTTCCTGACGGCCCCCGACTATTACTTTATGGCGGAGCGACACGGTAGGTTGAGACCACCTAGGAGAGAGGTGGGCCTGGCCCTGGTCGGCGTTCGCGGATACTTAACACGCTTAACGAGATCTTGGTATTTGATCTGAGTCTGGCCATTTGGTCTATACGCACTAACCAACTACGCGGGAACAGTTATGGGCAGTCGACGTCGTGGTATCAGCCGAAGTTCTTTTTGACGTCAGCGACTGAGTGGCGCGCGCCGCATTGGACCGTAAGCTCGCGCTTGTATTAAGGGGGCTAGGTCTGCTTCTGGCCGCGTACGCAACGTGCAGGTGTGCAATGGGCGATCGGCCCAGACCCCTGCGCGCATAGGGTTTAGACCGGCGTGCTGACCTCTCTGTTGAGCCTAGGTGGGGCTGTGACCTGTTGATTTTCCGAGGCCGGGCATGACCCAGAAAAGTGTGTCCGGCCAAATGGGATCGAGCGTGTTGGGTTATGTGGTGCACCCCTGCGGGGAAGTTTATCTATTCGAATAGCCGTGTCCCTCGGTAAAAGGACGACCCGGAGTTGTACCTTGACCTTATGACAACTAGAACCGGATACTTAATAAAATACACGCTTTCCAAGTGCCAGATACAACCCGGTGATCGCTCTCTAACAGGGCGACGAGGAGGGGATTGCCGGGTAGGATTATGCTATGCGATTCTACTTGGAGGACTTCAATCTACTCTCTTCTACATGTTGCAAGATGGAGGTTGCGAGAAGCATAGTCTTCGACAGGACTAGCTATCCCCCTCTCATTCTGGCATTTTATAGTTCAGTCCACTGATATGGCCCTTTACACATATACCCATGCATAGGTAGTGTAGCTCCTTGCTTGCGAGTACTTTGGATGAGTACTCACGGTTGCTTTCCTTCCTCTTTTCCATCTTTCCTTTCTACTTGGTTGTCGCAACCAGATGCTGGAGCCCAGGAGCCAGCTGCCACCGTCGACGACGACTCCTACTACACTAGAGGTGCCTACTACTACGTGCAGCCCGCTGACGATGACCAGGAGTAGTTAGGAGGATCCTAGGCAGGAGGCCTACGCCTCGTTCGATCTGTATCCCAGTTTGTGCTAGCCTTCTTAAGGCAAACTTGTTTAACTTATGTCTGTACTCAGATATTGTTGCTTCCGCTGACTCGTCTATGATCAAGCACTTGTATTCGAGCCCTCGAGGCCCCTGGCTTGTATTATGATGCTTGTATGACTTATTTATGTTGTAGAGTTGTGTTGTGATATCTTCCCGTGAGTACCTGATCTTGATCGTACACATTTGCGTGCATGATTAGTGTACGGTCAAAACGGGGGCGTCACAGTACTCTCTTCATCTTCTATTTGTTTTCTTTTCTTTATGTAATTGGCAACATAAGGATTTTTAATGCAATTCACTTCACAATACATATAAATTTCCTCTAGATCAAAATCAAGAACTTTATCCAGAACAAATTCTTGAAGATCATTAGTTATACGTTTCATTTGTTCATAACCCACAAGCAAACTAAGTTCATTATGATGCGCAAGGGAAATCATGTTATCACAATTTTTGGACACGATTCGATCATGAAACAATTTGCATTGGAGATTTAAATGATCACGTTCATTGCAAAGTTTACAAGGATGGCAAAGAAATTTTAAATTTTCAGCACAAGCATCTAGCCTCTCTTGCAACCATATAGTTTCTAAATACTTATGCCTCTTGCAAAATCTATCTTTCCTATTTGGTGTGTACTTGCAAACTCTATGCACTCCACAAATATTGACATGCTTATAAAAGACATTTTCATCATGACTAGTGCAATCATCATTAGTATTACGGATATTCAAAGAGTTCATACTAAAAACATTGCAATCATGCTCATCATTCAAAGATTGTATGCCAACCATTTTATTGCATTCTTCTTCTAACATTTTGGCACAATTATCAGAATCCTTATTTTCACGAAAGATATTAAAAAGATGAAGCATATGAGGCACCCTCAATTCCATTTTTTTGTAGTTTTCTTTTATAAACTAAACTAGTGATAAAACAAGAAACAAAAAGATTCGATTGCAAGATCTAAAGATATACCTTCAAGCACTAACCTCCCCGGCAACGGCGTCAGAAAAGAGCTTGATGTCTACTACACAACCTTCTTCTTGTAGACGTTGTTGGGCCTCCAAGTGCAGAGGTTTGTAGGACAGTAGCAAATTTCCCTCAAGTGGATGACCTAAGGTTTATCAATTCGTGGGAGGCGTAGGATGAAGATGGTCTCTCTCAAACAACCCTGCAACCAAATAGCAAAGAGTCTCTTGTGTCCCCAACACACCCAATACAATGGTAAATTGTATTGGTGCACTAGTTCGGTGAAGAGATGGTGATACAAGTGCAATATGGATGGTAGATATATGTTTTTATAATTCAAGGTAACTAATGATAAAAGTGAGCGAAAACGCTATTGCAACGCGTTGAAACAAGGCCTAGGGTTCATACTTTCACTAGTGCAAGTTCTCTCAACAAGGATAACATAATTAGATCATATAACTATCCCTCAACATGCAACATAGGGTCACTCCAAAGTCACTAATAGCGTTGAAGAAACAAAGAGATTATTGTAGGGTACGAAACCACCTCAAAGTTATTCTTTCCGATCAATCCATTGGGCTATTCCTATAAGTGTCACAAACAACCCTAGAGTTCGTAGTAAAAAAACACCTTAAGACACAAATCAACCAAAACCCTAATGTCACCTAGATACTCCAATGTCACCTCAAGTATAAACGGGAATGATTATACGATATGCATCACACAATCTCATATTCATCTATTCAACCAACACAAAGAACTTCAAAGAGTGGCCCAAAGTTTGTACCGAAGAGTCAAGACGAAAATGTGTGCCAACCCCTATGCATAGATTCCCAAGGTCACAGAAACCGCAAGTTGAGCACAAAAACATACATCAAGGGAATCAATAGAATACCCCATTGTCACCACAGGTATCCCACGCAAGACGTACATCAAGTGTTCTCAAATCCTTAAAGACTCAATCCGATAAGATAACTTCAAAGGAAAAACTCAATTCATCACAAGGAGATAGAGGGGGAGAAACATCATAAGATCCAACTATAGTAGCAAAGCTCGCGTTACATCAAGATCGTGCCACATCAAGAACACGAGAGAGAGAGAGAGAGATCAAACACATAGCTATTGGTACATACCCTCAGCCCCGAGGGTGAACTACTCCCTCCTCGTCATGGAGAGCGCCAAGATGATGAAGATGGCCACCGGTGATGATTCCACCCTCCGGCAGGGTGCCGACTGGTTTTTGGTGGCTACAGAGGCTTGCGGTTATGTTCTGGAGGTTTGGATATTTATAGGAGAGGTTAGCGTCGAGAATAAGTCAGGGGGGGCCACGGGAAGTCCACGAGGCACAGGGGCGCGCCCTAGGGAGGGTGGGCGCGCCCTCCACCCTAGTGGGGGCCATGGGCCTCCCCTCCGGTAACTCTTCGTTCCAGTATTTTTTATATTTTCCAGAAAAAATTTCCGTTGATTTTGACCGCGTTCCGAGAACTTTTATTCTACACAAAAAACAACACCACGGTAGTTCTGCTGAAAACATCGTCAGTCGGGTTAGTTCTAACCAAATCATACCAAAATCATGTAAAAAAATATTATAAACATGGAATGATTATATAAAAAATTATAGATACGTTGGAGACGTATCAAAAACCGTGTAGGCTATCTTTTGATAGTGCGGGTATCGCAATTTTGATGGCGTAAGTTGAAGGAAATATGCCCTAGAGGCAATAATAAAGTTGTTATTTATATTTCCTTGTTCATGACAAATGTTTATTATTCATGCTAGAATTGTATTAACCGGAAACTTAGTACATGTGTGAATAAATAGACAAAACAGAGTGTCCCTAGTATGCCTCTACTTGACTAGCTCGTTAATCAAAGATGGTTAAGTCTCCTGACCATAGACATGTGTTGTCATTTGATGAATGGGAGCAAATCATTATGGAACGATGTGATGGACAAGATCCATCCGTTAGCTTAGCATTATGATCGTTTAGTTTTATTGGTATTGCTTTCTTCATGACTTATACATATTCCTCTGAGTATGAGATTATGCAACTCCCGAATACTGGAGGAACACTTTGTGTGCTATCAAACGTCACAACGTAACTGGGTGATTATAAAGATGCTCTACAGGTGTCTCTGAAGGTGTTTGTTGAGTTGGCATAGATCAAGATTAGCATTTGTCACTCCGTGTATCGGAGAGGTATCTCTGGGCCCTCTCGGTAATGCACATCACTATAAGCCTTGCAAGCAATGTGACTAATGAGTTAGTTGCAGGATGATGCATTACGGAACAAGTAAAGAGACTTGCCGGTAACGAGATTGAACCAGGTATGATGATACTGACGATCGAATCTCGGGCAAGTAACATACCGATGACAAAGGGAATAACGTATGTTGTTATGCGGTTTGACCGATAAAGATCTTCGTAGAATACATAGGAGCCAATATGAGAATCCAGGTTCTACTATTGGTTATTGACCGGAGATGTGTCTCGGTCATGTCTACATAGTTCTCGAACCCGTAGGTTCCGCATGCATAACGTTCGATGATGATTTGTATTATGAGTTATGTGTTTTGATTACCGAAGTTTGTTCTGAGTCCCGGATGAGACCACGGACATGACGAGGAGTCTCGAAATGGTCGAGAGAAAGATTGATATATTGGACGAAGGTATTCGGACACCGGAAAGGTATCAGGACGTTTCGGATATTTATCGGGGAATCGAGGGGTTACCGAAACCCTCGAGGAAGTTATGGGCCTTAATGGGCCATAAAGGAGTAGGAGAGGGCAGCCCGTAGAGTGCCCCCCCAGGGAGTCCAAATTCGACTAGGGGGAGGGGGCGCGGCCCCCTCTTTCCTCTCCCTCTCCCTCTCCTTCCCTCTTTCCCCCTCTTGAAATAGGAAAGGGAGTCCAACTAGGATTGGGAATCCTAGTTGGACTCCCCCTTGGTGCGCCCCCTCAAGGCCGCTGGCCTCCTCCCTCTCCTCCTTTATGTACATGGGCGGGGGGCACCCCAACGACACATCAATTGTTCCTTAGCCGTGTGCGATGTGATGTCACTTGAAGCTACATCGGTATTTCCCCAAAGAGGAAGGAATGTTGCAGCACAACGGCAGTAGGTATTTCCCTCAGATATGAAACCAAGGTTATCGAACCAGTAGGAGAACCAAGCAACACAACGTAAACAGCCCCTGCACACAGATAACAAATCCTCGCAACCCGACGTGTTAAAGGGGTTGTCAATCCCTTCCAAGGTACGACACCTCAAGATTGGCAAACGGACGTGAGATAAATTTGTAGTAGACTGATAGATCGAACGCCAAATAAAATAAATAGAAATAAAATACAGCAAGGTATTTTTGTATTTTTGGTTTGATAGATCTGAAAATAAATGCAAGAGAAAAGTAGATTGCAAAGGCAAATATATGAGAAGGAAGACCGGGGGCCGTAGGTTTCACTAGTGGCTTCTCTCGAAAAATAGCAAACGGTGGGTAAACAAATTACTGTTGGGCAATTGATAGAACTTCGAATAATCATGACGATATCCAGGCAATGATCATTATATAGGCATCACATCCAAGATTAGTAGACCGAATCCTACCTGCATCTACTACTATTACTCCATACATCGACCGCTATCCAGCATGCATCTAGTGTATTAAGTTCATGGAAAAATGGAGTAATGCAATAAGAACGATGACATGATGTAGACAAGATCTATCTATGTAGAGATAGACCCCATCGTTTTATCCTTTGTAGCAACGATACATACGTGTCGGTTCCCCTTCTGTCACTGGGATGAAGCACCGTAAGATCGAACCCACTACAAAGCACCTCTTCCCATTGCAAGATAAATAGATCAAGTTGGCCAAACAAAACCCAAATATCGGAGAAGAAATACGAGTCTATAAGCAATCATGCATATAAGAGATCAAAGAAACTCAAATAACTTTCATGGATATAAAAAGATATAACTGATCATAAACTCAAAGTTCATCAGATCCCAACAAACACACCACAAAAGAGTTACATCATATGGATCTCCAAAAGACCATTGTATTGAGAATTCAGCGAGAGAGAGGAAGCCATCTAGCTAATAACTACGGACCCGAAGTTCTACAAAGAACTACTCACGCATCATCGGAGAGGCACCAATGGAGGTGGTGAACCCCATCCGAGATGGCGTCTAGATTGGATCTGGTGGTTCTGGACTCTGCGGCGGCTGGATGAATATTTCGTCGACTCCCCTAGGGTTTCTGGAATATAGGGGTATTTATAGAGCAAAGAGGCGGTCCGGGGGGCACCCGAGGTGGGCACGACCCACCAGGGCGCGCCTGGGCCTCCTGGCGTGCCCTGGTGGGTTGGGCACCCCCCAGGCGCAGCGAGGGCCCATTGTGTTCCTTCTACACATAAAAATTCTCTATAAGTTTCGTGGCATTTGGACTCCGTTTGATATTGATTTCCTGCGATGTAAAAGACATGCAAAAAATAGCAACTGGCACTTGGCACTATGTCAATAGGTTAGTACCAAAAAATGATATAAAATGGCTATAAAATGATTATAAAACATCCAAGCTTGATAATATAACAGCATGGAACAATGAAAAGTTATAGACACGTTGGAGACGTATTAGCATCCCCAAGTTTAAATCCTACTCGTCCTCGAGTAGGTAAGTGATAAAATCAGAATTTGTGGTGTGGAATGCTGCCTAACATGTCATATCATATTCTTTTCTTTATAGCATGGACATTTGGACTTTTATGTGATTCAAAGCAATAGTCTAGTTTTGACATAATAATTTAGATACTCAAGCATATCAACAAGCAACCATGTCTTTCAAAATATCAATGCTAAAATAAGTTATCCCTAGCCCATCATGCTCAACCATTGATCCACTCATGAAACACCACTACAAAAAATACACTTCCGTGGTGATACGTGTTTGTCACAGTAGGTCACGTTTTCTGTCATGCATGTACATCCATGACAAATTTAGGACATAATCAAGATAGTCATTCCTATGCTGTCGTAGAAGTGTTCCATGACCTTACCAAAATTATCATCACGGAAGTGTCCACTTCCATGATGATAAATCGTGCGTCATAGAAGTGCTTTCGTCAAGGGTGACCGACACGTGGCATCCAACATAACGGAACGCCGTTAAGCTATCGGGTCCGGTTTTGGATCCGATAACCCGTTAACAGCCCCGACCAATGGGGATTTTCCACGTGTAAAATCATCATTGGCTGGAGGAAAGACATGTCGGCTCACCGTTGGGACAGATGTCAGGCACTCATTGGACACAAAGCGCCTATGATACGTCGACATGTGGCACGGCCCAACAGAGGCCCATTCCTGTGAAAAGGTCGGCCCGTTTGACTTGGTCAAAAGGTGGCAGGTCGGCCCACAGCAAGCCTGTTAACGGCCTGTTCGCATATAGCCCATTTACAGCCCGCTAACCCAGGGCCCGTTTACGGCCTATCCGAATTAGGCCCAGTAGCGTCATCTGGGCCGTCCAATATAATTCCAGCCCATTTTATTTCCGGCCCATGTATGGCCCATGACGTCTTTCGGCCCATGTGAGGCCCTTAGTAACCCTCAGCCCCTTAACAGCCCGTGGTGAAACCGGCCCGTAATGAACAGTGTATCGCTTTATACCCATTAGCGGCCCATTATTCCATTGGGTCGTTTCCAGCCTGTGTTACCTTTCGGCCTTCTCAGGGCCCATTTATTCTTGGGCTCATTTTCAGCATTCGGTTACGTACGGCCCGTTACTGGCCTTTTCTGCTCATGGGCCAAATTCAACCCGTGGATACAGTCGGCCCGTTTGTGGCCCGTTAATCTGTTGGGCCATTTTC
Source organism: Aegilops tauschii subsp. strangulata (assembly GCF_002575655.3). Classification (NCBI taxonomy): domain Eukaryota; kingdom Viridiplantae; phylum Streptophyta; class Magnoliopsida; order Poales; family Poaceae; genus Aegilops; species Aegilops tauschii. The sequence goes on from NC_053035.3 coordinate 469,145,371, forward strand.
ATAACATCATCAAATACGGCCTACTAACGGCCTGTTATGGTCAGCCCATAAAACGTACAATTTCCACTCTAGCCCGTTTTACGGCCCCTTATACGGCCCGTACAAGGCCCTTAGATGAGACGGCCCATAGAAAGCCCATGGATCCTACGGGACGTAGAAGGCCCATTGACCCGACGGCCCATAGAAGGCCCATTTATCCGATGACCCATAGAAGGCCCATGGATCCGACGACCCATAGAAGGCCCATGGATCCGACGGCCCACAGAAGGCCCATGGATCCGACGGCCCACAGAAGGACCATGGATCCGACAGCCGATAGAAGGCCCATGAATCCGAGAGCCCATAGAAGGCCCACGGATCCGACGGCCATAGAAGGCCATGGATCGTCCGTCCCGTAGATGGCCCATGGATCGTACGGCCTATGGAGGGCCATGGTCACTACAACGTTTGGGAGAGTTGGCCCTTGTTTGAACGATATAGCATATTCAAAGAATTATCCTACTCTATACTATCACCTCTAAAAAACATACACTATACAATAAAGAGATGAAGGGATAGAAACGTAGAATAATCCTACACTATACAATAAAGAAATTACAGTCGATTATACCCACTGGGCATTATAGTTCGGCACCAGTGATAATAAAGCATACACAAACAGCAAATTACATACATTGGGCAAATACAGCTCATACATCATGGACGCGCATCAACATAACTTACCATTTGAACTATAATCTCTTCAAAAAATAGGATTGGCCGGATTTAGATAGCACAAATTTTAGTCTGCAAAATCTCCAATTCCTTCGTCATTACCTCAGTGTCTTGTTTCATTTTTTGACTCCTGCATCTAATACCTGCATGTCTAGTCTCAAATTGTTGATTGTACGTTGAGAATCATGTACACGTTGTCTTGCCACCTCTAGTTGATGCTCGAGAACATCAACACATTCCAATTCCAATCCATAATCATTCGGTAACGGCCATGCCGCACTGCTCGCAGATCGTTGTGTTGATGTCACTTCATCCTGAACTGTTTCTGTAAGTACACATGACTAGGGCAAAAATATAGTTACAACAGTGAAGCGAGCAAGACAGACTATTTTGTACATGGCAAAACAGGACTAACAATAATGTTACACATCAAGAAGCATAAGCAGGTGATATTTTAAAAATTATAAAACAGGTAGTCTATGCAGCCTGCATACAAAAATCTCTCTTAGCTCACCAGAGGAGCATGATTTTGGGGCCCAATCCAAAACACAGACAAGTTACAAATTTAGACAGCACATTGCATAGAAGTAAGCAAGCAGTTGGCCATTCTGTAGCTCAATTAAAGTCTTAGGGAGCATAATGAACAGCATAGGGTTTCATACAAACAAACTATAGCAAGCAAAACTATGCAATCATTAGCCTAGTATAAACTAGATTGTGAGCCTCATGCAATAATAGTTGGTTAATAGACTTCAAAGCTTCAGGCACACTTCGGCAGAGTAATTAAATGGTAAGGCCTTTAATTATGTCAACTAATAGTTATACAAGTACCCAACATCAGGCATCATTCTTTGGGCATCTCATTAACTGAGGACAAATAAAGCAATTGAAAAGAGCAAATTAACTATGCCTGAAACAAACAAGGAATTGAACTATTGAGTTGGATACAGTGACTTACCTAACAGGTTGAAGAGGCTCAGTGCAGCTCCTACTTCTCTTGCAAGGCTCCTTCCTAACATCTTGTACTTGGAAATCCTTAATCTTATCTTCAATGCACCCCCTCTGCAAGGTGACACAAACTAGTTACTCGTCTCCTTGGAAGATAAATATGCATACTTTCCGGTCTGTGAACACAAAAGGGTGAGATTATAACAAAACAACACCACATAACGAAACATGCCACATCTCTTGCACTTGCACACAATGAAATGAGCATTTACTATGTCTGCACTATGTAAAAACTAGGCATACCTTCGAACTGGATCTCCAGGTACTCTTGGAGAGCCTACTTTAGTGTACAACCAAACACTACAGGAATCAGCTATTTTGCCGTCTGCCACGGCGGACGGCAAAGGCACGAACGGCGGACGGCAAAGACCTTTGCCGTCAGCCGCGGACGGCAAAAGGATCCGGCAAAGTAGGCTACGGTAAACAGCTACTTTGCCGTCTGCTTTCTGGCGGCTGACGGCAAAGGCCCTTTGCCGTCTGCCGCGGACGGCAAAGAGGGCGGACGGCAATAATTGTGCTCTCAGTCCGTTAAGTGCCTAACAGCAGCCCTTTGCCATCCGCCGCGGACGGCAAACTTTCTAGTGCCTTTGCCGTCTGCCATATGATGTCATCTACACGTCACTACATGACAGGCCTTTGCCGTCCGCCGCTGACGGCAAACTCTTTGCCGTCTGCCACCGTAGGCAAACTGACCAAATGGATCAGCTCCCAGGAAGCACAGCTGGATGCCACGTGGCTTCTTTGCCGTCGGCGGCAGACGGCAAAGGGCCCGTTGCCGTCGGTGGCAGACGGCAAAGAGCCTGCATATTGGGTCTTTTTTCTGTTTTTTATTAAATCCAACAATTTTCACAGAAAATATATATGGCATATATAGATATATTTCACAAGGCAGAGTTCCATCACATAAGATATATATGACAACAATTTTCACAGCGAACATATAAGATATCCAACATGCATAGTTCCATCATACATAGTTCCATCACATAACTTCATCACATATGTTCCATCCAACTACCAAGTTCCATCATACATAGCATAGTTCATCCAACTACCAAGATACATGCATAGTTCAACGATACAAAAGAAACAGAGAAAGGGATAAGGAGCACTCCATCTATGCAAGCTTTCGTCAAGTGAATGAAATCTGCCAAATGAAAAATAAGAAAGTTAGAAATAGGTGACTAGAATAAGAAGACTAGAACAAGAAGAGTAGAACAAGAAGAAGACTAGAACGAGAAGAGTAGAACAAGAAGAAGACTAGAACAAGAAGAGTATGTCATTTATGAGCTAACTTACGTGAAATGGATCATATATGAGCTAACTAAGTTGAAATGGGTCGTTTATGAGCTAGCTAAGGTGAAATGGATCATTTATGAGCTAACTTAGTTGAAATGGGTCGTTTATGAGCTAACTAAGGTCAAATGGATCGTTTTTGAGGTAACTAAGGTGAAATGGATCGTTTTTTTAGCTAACTAAGGTGAAATGGATCGTTTTTGAGCTAACTTAGGTGAAATGGATCATTTATGAGCTAATTTAGTTGAAATGGATCTTTTTGAGCTAACTTAGGTGAAATGGATCATTTAAGAGCTAATTTAGGTGAAATGGATCGTTTTTTAGCTAACTTGGTGAAATGGATCGTTTATGAGCTAAATTAGTTGAAATGGATCGTTTATGAGATAACCTAGGTAAGATGGGTCATTTTGGAGTTAACCTAGTTGAAATGGGTCATTTTAAAGCTAACGTAGGTAAAATGGACCATTTAGGAGCTAATCTAGGTAAAATGGGTCATTTTTGAGCTAACTTGGATGAACTGGATCATTTATAAGCTAACCTAGGTAAAATGGGTCATTTTAGAGCTAACTTAAGTAAAATGGATCGTCTATGAGCTAACTAAGCTAATTAAAGCTAAGTCTAGGTCTTTATGCATGTGTTAAGCAAAACACTAGATAAACTTACCAAGATCCAGGAGGTGTAGGAGCGGGGTGGCTCGTGTCGGTAGCTGGAGAAGGATCGTGCGATGCTTGTCTGGAGTTACGCTGCACCAAAGATCATTTCCAATGTCTTGTTAGCATGATGACACTCAAATGTTAAGACTAGCAACTAATGTCCATTCAAATAAAACTCACCGTGGTCCCAGGAGCAATCACTGGCATCGGCGGAGTGGTCTGACCTGTCTTCTCGCACACAGACTGCACATTTGGTTTCGACGACTCAGTCATACTAGTTAGTAATGAGACAAACACTACATGAATGTTTTGGCTAATCTGCAGAAGAAACTTACCACAAGGAGCTCGTACATGGCCCTTGCCTGCATGTCATTCCGTGCCCTCTCCTCCTCCATCATCTTTGTCGTCCTCTCCTCCAACTCCCGCTGCCTCTCCGCCGCCTCAGCCAGAAGTTTCTCCGTTCGATCTCTCTCACTCTGTATAGCAGCCTGCAACACCACTCACATGACCATTTGAAATCATTGATGGAAGCGCAACAATGTAATGGAGAAAGATAACTGAGTACGTATCACTAACCTTGATGGCGAGTTGCACTGGCCGTTCACGAGGCCTTATCTCAGGAGCGGAGCTCGACTGGCGCGCCTTGATCTCCGGGAGAGTGCTAGGACAACGGATAAGTCCATCTCCAATGGCTATGGAGCCATGGGACCTCCTGCCAGCAGATATCATCACCGGCTCTGGATCAATGGGATCCTGGCTCGGGTTAAAGTCCTCCCCTTTCCTTGCCTTCCCCTCATCTCTATATCTCACGAGCTTGTTGTGGGAGGAGATGTTGGTGAAGTTGTCTGTATCATCGAGGTCAGACTGAGAGAAAGCCTTGACTTTCTTGAAAGAGGCAGTGTGGGCATGGCATACAGGTCGTACACCTCTGGCACCTTATCCACCTTATTATGGCATGCCTGAAAGAGAGAAACAATGTAAATTAGTAATTAAAGGGCTCAAGCTAGCATGATGAATGAATTGCATGAATCATGAAGCAAACCACATACCCAGTTGCGCCCGAACTAATATAAGTTGGAGCTGCCTTGATGGTGTGGCACACCTTCCATTTGGGCACGTTTGTCCTTGGCCTCGTTGTGGAGGGCTAGCCATTCTTTTGAGCACCACTCATCGACCAACACCTCCCAACAATCCATCCGATCCGCACACCATCTCGGAGGCGCCTAAGTTAGCAAATAGAAACTTGAGCGCTACGGCTAAGAATTACTAAATGAAGGAACTTAAGTAGAAGGCCTTAAGAATTACCTTCATGTACTGCTCCTTACTCAGGAACTTATCGCGGCACGCCGGCTTGGTCTTCTTGATACCACGCAAGGCGTAGTAGTCTCGAACAGCCTGCACCCGAGCCTTGTGCCGTAAGTCCTGGAGTAGGCGCTTGCAGACGTTCTCGATAACATGTGCCGCGTCCTCCTCGTATCCCTCCTCACACCTGTAGAATGTCTGCAATGAAATGAGACAATATTGATTAGTACAATTAATAACTAGCTAGTTGAAGATTTTTAAGTGTGTAAAGGAGAAATTACCCAGAACATCCTGATCACCATGTCTGCCCTCGTGTCGCACACGACACCGTCGATAATGACATCCGGCGGGGCCGGGGCAGCCACGTAGTGCTCCCAGCTCAATCCAAGCTCTGGAAGCCGACCCTCACCAGGCAACGTGACAAACCCCGGGAAGTTTTGCCGGCAAAGAACTCCAAGGACGGAGTTGGGCCGGCGGACACTATGATGGTGGTCCCAACCCCTGCATCATGACAAGGCCAACACATTAGTTATTTGAAGAAACGTGAATGCACAAGGTACAAAAATATTAAATGCACTTACGTACCTCTCCCCATCAGGGAAAATCAACCACCTCTGCTCGTAGGTCGCCGGCGGACGGGAGCCGTGTAGCACCACGCTGGTAGACGGTGCCCCCCTCCTCCTCAAGATCAGTCAGCTCCCCGCCATCATCAGCATGGCCACTCGGCTCCTCGGGCTGATCCGGCCAGGTACCCCATCCGGACGTGTGCTCCTCCGGGGTCTTGTGGGCCGAACTCTCGTGGGCCGAAGGCTAGTCGACCCGAGGCTCGTGGGCCCAAGACCCATGGACCGGAGGCTCGTGGACCGGAGTCCGTGTAGCCTCCTCCTCGGACGAGTCCACCCTAGCAGTCACGTGCTCGGGTGAAACAGCTGGGGGTGGCGGCGAGGAAGGCGCCGTAGCAGTCACCCTACCTCCTCTTCCGCGACCACGTGCCCCACCTCCTCTCTTCCTACCTCGTCCCCTGCTGGGCACCGGGTCGACGAAGAAGGGCCCGCCGGTGTGGCCATACTGTCCAGCAACGCTCGGTGGAGAGGTGCGTCTGGAATGGAAGACCTCAGGCCACGCGCCGACGAAGAAGGGGCCTTGGCGCGCTCCCGACCAGCGCCCACCATCTTTCAACACCTGCCATGACAAACAGTAAACAAAATTAGTACAACATAAAAAAAAGACCGACATGAATAATAATATGTGTATCACTTAAGTGTATCATCATCAAGTACAACATTAAAAAATTTAATACCTGACACTACTAATAATATCGATCAGTATCATCAATAAATGCATAATCATCATCATCACTATAATCAATGATGGGCTCATAGCACTACTAGGAAAAGGCCTACTAATGGCGCACCTAATTTGGCCATTAATGGCGCATTAGTGGTCCGCCATTAGTAGCACGCCATTAGTATATTTTACTAATGGCGCACCACTGGTGCGCCATTAGTATCTGGTATACTAATGGCGCACCCCAGATGCGCCATTAGTATATACAACAGTGCGCCATTAGTATGCCTCCCATGGGGCCATCTATACCCAGGTGCTTTGGCATACTAATGGCGCACAACAACGGGATGCGCCATTAGTAACTTCGGCATACTAATGGCGCACTGTCTAGTGAGGCGCCATTAGTATCCTCTGGCATACTAATGGCGCACTATGATGTGATGCGCCATTAGTATGAATATTAGGTTTTTTTATTTTTTTATTTTCTGTTTTTTGCACAGGTTACAAAATGTATAATTGGACACAATATAGACAGCACACATCAACAACAGATTCATCGAATACAATAGAAGATTAGTCTCTGAATACAATTCATCATTTTAGTCTCCGAATACAATTCATCATATTAGTCTCCGAATTGAAAAGACCGAACAAAGATAGAACATTATATTACAAGTCTCGAGACCGCGAGTTTGTCTTCACATTACAAGTCGATATCGATCATCTAAACTACCATCACATAGAAGAGAGCTGCGGTCATCACGATGAGCATCATCACGATGAAACTCATCTTCATCCGGTTCCTCCAACGCTCCCTCCCCTCTCCCGCTAGATAGCGGGCGTATCTAGATTCGGCCTCTGCCCTAGTGGCGTACCCTTTGTAACTGTTACCGCTGAATCGGTGAACCTGTCTCCGACACTCCTCCCAGTCATCGTAGACTCCGGGAACCTTACCCTTGTACACGACATACCACGGCATCGCTATGCAGTAGCCAAACGAAACGTTAGTACCAATTCACAGACAATACATAAGCAATATATAAGTATGCAACAGAACGATCGGAAGAGAAAAGCAAGACATTAATAGCATCGATTACATCTAAGTTGAACGACTCTCGAAACCAAAGAGACATACTACAAGTTCATTAAAGTTTAATTACAACATGAGCCAATCGATGTTTCAGAACTAGACACAGCATCACTGCTTTCGACTCGACTCAAGGGACCGGAGCGTGGATGAAGCCGCCGTCTATCGTGGGAGTCATGAAACAATGGGCGTTGTCAGCCTGCATTTGTAGGATTGTGTCGATGTCACTGTTGGACGGTTGATTTCTGAGGTAGAACTGCCCCGAGGTACGAAGGACATCTTGATGGATGATTTCCGCAAACTCCGACTGGATGCGAAAGAATTCTTGTCTGATGTCCGCGTCCTGGATTGCCCCCAAGCTTGCGGCCCAATCTTTGAGATTATTTGGTAGGAGAAGGTGATTATGGTCCCGCACGATCGCCCGCATGTGATGGATGGCGTAGTAGGCATCCTTCTGACCGCCAGGCGGCTGCTTGACGCAGCAGAACGCCGTATTGTGGGAGAACAAGTGCTTGCCGTACTTACGAATAGGCCTAGTGAAGGTGCCTCCAGATTTGACGTAGCCGGGGAGAACATAATCAAGAACCTTCTTGACATTTGTGTAGTCTACGTTCGACTGACGGTCCGGGTCGAAATACGTGGCCATGGAATATTTGGGGCTTAGGAGGATGAGTGTGCAATGTGTGTCACTGCAGAAAACACGGAATGTTAAAAGAAAAACGATCGAAATCTAAGAATTCATATTTTACGGGGCGGTTGAGGGGAGGACTTACTCGGGAAAGTAAGGCACGAGGAAGTTATCCTTATCTTGGTTTGCCAGAATGACGCCTTCGAGGTAAGAACTCGCGACTTGCCGGTCCCCAGCGCTGCCCAAGATCTTGGCACGCATGTAGAAGGGGTCGACTATCACGATGTCCGGGGTCTTGTCGCGAATGATCCGCATCTCCATACTCAGCGAAAATAGCCGAACGAAGGTGTAGTGCAGCGGATGAAGGTTCAACATAGCGTAGATGTCATCAAACCGCAGGACGATCGTACCCCCGATGGAGTTATCCACAAAGCCCTTGCCCTCTGGCACCTTGGCCGCGAAAACCGGGTATGCCACATCCTTCTCTCGAAGACGCCGCTTCTCCAAAGAAAGAATACTGTCATGCAGACTCCGCATAGCACCGGTTGCAGCATCGAGCATATTTCTCGGTAGCATCGGCCTACCCGCCACATGCACCCTCCTCGAGATATCCACAGTTGAAGGTGGCCCGTCCTGAGCACGGATCGTACTCGGTGCCGGCTGGCCCGCACCCTTGTTAGTCTTTCTTTTGCATGCCTTCTTCTTGATCTCCTGTAATGGGACCGAGTTCTGCTCACAGACCGCCTTCTTGAGTGTGTTGGGGCTGATCTATTTGGCACCTCGCCTATCTGAGGCTCGGTGAAGTCGGCAGCTGGAGGCGTCTCCTGAGAGCTGAACTGCAGACGACGCCTGTTGCAACTTGGCTTCTCCGCGGTACCAGCTAGATCGCACACGTCTTTTGTTGGGTTGGGTTCTTGAGAAGGAGGCCCCATTAAGTCGCCACCGTCCCCATGATCGGCAAAGTACTGATCGACGTTGGCAAATGTATCGTCGTCGTCGTCGTTCTGATCCTGTGCCATATGCATGTTTGGATCCAGTGGCATAGGGATGTCCGGCACCGTTGCGGCGGTCTTGCCATGGGGCCGACTTGGCGCCGGCACGACTGGCGGTGTGGTCTTTGGGGTGGTGTCCCCCGCCCCCAAATGAATCTGGCTCTTCAGCCAAAGCAGGGGCCAGCTCAGGCAGGCGCTGAGGTTCATCACGTCATCATCGTCGGCCCCGAGGGGTCGAATCGGAGGTAACACCTCGTCGCAGCCTGGCAGCACCCGAACCAGTTGAACCCTAAACAAGTTGGGTGGCATCTGGGTACCGTGGAACAAGGGGTTGCCCGGTTGAACGATTTTGCCCTTGGCGACATCGACCAACTCGTTGTTCACGAAGTGAAGGAGAGTGCACGGAACGTCGGCGGCGCCCTGCGAAAACATGTAGGGCGTTAGGGATGCCCAGTCAAAGGCAAGGAGATGAAGTCCTCGGCTGAGAGAGGCTTAATTAGTTACCGTGATGATGGCGTCGAGCTCGGCTAATGTCGAGGCACCGCCAACGGCGGGAGTGCAGTTGATGGAGGTGCCGCTTGCTGCAGAGGTGCCGGCCGGCGTACACGCGGGTGCATAAAGCTCCCGTGCCGGCGTCGGAGACACCAATGCCGCCTCCGCCGGAGACACCAATGGCCCCGCCATCGCGTTCTGCGAGTTGCTGGCCGTGAAGCTAGGAATCGGGGGCGGCCCCTGTTGGCCGCCCGCAATCCACGCACCAATCCCCTGGATCAAGGTAGGCACAATGGCTGTGATCGTCGCTCCGAGTTGTTGTTGCATTTGCTCTCTGACAATCTCCGGAATCCGCGCCACCTGTGCCCTGAGTTCTTGAACCTCGCGCGCCTGGCTTTCCGAGCTGGTCTTTTTCTCCTTTCGCCCAGCAGTGTCATAGTATGACGACCATTTTGTCGACAAGCCTTTGCCGGCCACACGACCAGCTGACGTCGGCTTACTGAGCTTATCCTTGTTCTTCATTACATTCAACGCCCTATTTAGAGTGGTGTCCCAAGGGTTGCTCTTAGTCGACCCCGCGCTACTGCTTTCAGTCGCCTGCGGAAGGAATGTGAACCATTTAGAAATTTGGCTTCATTAATTAGAATGCAACCATATGGAGCTAATTACGAGGGGGTGTATTCCTTACGAGAACAAGCTCAAGCGCCCTGGTCTTCGGATCCGTGGTAAGCTCCTTTGTTTTCGGGTCCTTCTTGTACCGGGCCCTGACAAAGTTCCTGGTCTGCTTGTCACCGTATTTATCGAAGAGGGGCGGTAGGCCTTGCTCGGCACGGTCCGCCTCCTCCTTGTCCCATATAGGCTCCGCCACTCTGTAACCGCCGGGACCGAGTGTGTGTTCCCCTAAGTTCAGCTCCCGCATTTCTTTCCCCCACTTACTTGATTCGGAGTTTGTGGTGCTCGAGCAATTGATCTTGAAGTCGTTGTAGTCATCTTCGGTGATCGAAGGATTTTTCTCCTTGAGCTTCTCATAACTCTCACCTTTCTCGATCATTCTCTTCACATTGCTTTTCCAAGTAGACAGGGCCTTGCTCATCTTCGTGAGGGCAGCATTGTTCACTTTATTCCCTTTGAGGCTTGTGTTTTCAAATTCAGCGGGGAACTTGTATCGTTCATGCAGCTTCGTGAAGAGGAGGTTGCACAAATTCCCTCGGTTAGGATGCCTCAGGTTCTCGGTGTTGATCGAGACGGTGCTCCGGAGAATGCACCCGAGCTGAAGCGAGTACCCCTTGACTATTCGTTGGGGCGCCGTTGGGTTCCCGTCGGAGTCCACTTCAGTAACTTCCACCTTGAGGGTGCGGAGCACGGTCGGGCGCCGGTCCTTCCGTTGCCTCTTCGGTTGGCTGCCATCTTTGCGTGCGCCGCCATCATCAGTGGTGGCATCCTCGGCGGCACCATCAGTGGTGGCATCCTCGGCGGCACCATCAGTGGTGGCATCAGTGGGGTCATCCTCGGCGGTACCATCAGTGGTCTCAGGATCGGTGGGGAACACGGCGTCCTCATACAAGTGAGGTTGTTCCTCCATCTCCTGGGACAACTTCCAGAATGGCTTGACGCTCGAACCCCCGGCCTCATCGTTGTTGGCCATGTTTCTCTCTAAATAGGAACAAAGTTTGGTCAAAAATTTGGTTATTGTCAAGGAACAAGATCATGGTCTCATCATTTAGGGTTTGTCGATACCGAGGCATCCTAAAAGCTAAGCTTTTATCATTGAGGGTTTTTCGACGCCGAGGCACCCTAAAATCCTAAGCTTTCATCATTTCGGTTTTTATCGACACCGAGGCACCCTAAAAGCCATGCATTAGTCACAAGTACGCCGGGCCACTTGATCCTACTTAATTACCTACTAAGATACCCCGGCCCATGCATTAGTCACAAGTACCCCATATGTCCTATTTTTAGCAAAGTCATGCTAAAATTCACGGAAAATTTCAGCATGACCTTTGCTGAAAATAGGACATATGGAGTACCCGAATTTTCCAGAACGGAAGTTAATCGACATTCCGTGAAACTCAAGGGCCTCTCGGGGTACCTGCAAAATCATCACGACACGATGGTCGGAGACAAAACCCAGCAAACTAGCACCACAATGTGCCTCTACTTTCATATGGATGAAAAGGCCACAATGTGCCTCTACTAGCACCACAATCTTAGTTAACTTCTGGGGACATCAGAAAGTTAACATCCGCCTAATTATTCTGAGGACTTCACTGCCACTGTTTACTCAAACTTAAGTTAGTAATTAAAAATATAAAATAGGATAACCTAGTGGCAGGACTGTTGGTTGATGTCACAAAAAAGTTGCTAGTCTCAACATGTTCTACAGTTGTTAAAATTATGTTACTGTATTTAGAACAAACTAACGCCACAGAGTCTACTAATTCAGGTAGAAGCCATCATTCATAACAAATTTGAATATATGATATTCCAGAAAATAATCTTTCTACAAAATGAGATACATCCCGTTTGAACTACCAAAACTGTAACCAACGTTATTACCTAATTATGAAAAAAGTGCAGTACATATAAATTATTTCATCACTGAGAGGAGATAACCAAAAGTTTCCAAGCAATATGATTAAGAAAATGGGATTTAGGCATCCAAATGCCACAAAAGACCAAATCACAATTTTAAACCAAGTTACACAAAGAAAATGCACCTAAGTAGAGCCATGTGTGCTGGTTACAGTTTTAAACCAAGTCATATGCAAGATTACGTAAAAATTGGAGAGCCATGTCGTTTCTACTGGACCTAAATAGAGCTAGCTGCTGGTGTTGAACAATAAACAGCCACACCACACACTAAGACAAGTAACTGAAATGACTCTCTTTGTATTGTAGTAGAAGAAGAAACGAGAGAGATGCAAGATAGTAGTATATATAGGTGAGTCAACCTATTATTCTAGGCAGCTGCCTTGCTGGTGATTCGGTGTCGTCGCAACTGGATCCCTCCCACTCGACCTGCGATCTTCTACAAGGAAAAAGTAGCAGCTCAGTCAAGCACCATATAATTATACAAGGAAAAAATGTTACTTGGCACAAGTCTAAACGAGAAGCTTGAGGTAGCAGCAGATTGAAGTGATAAAGTGCAAATGAGAAGCTTGAGCTAGTAAACGAGAAGCTTGAGGTAGCAGCAGATTGAAGTGATAAAGTGCAAAGGAACAGAGCTGCTATATTTACAACATGCTTTGTATTATTTTATATGTAGCTGCATCAACTAAACAACAAGGTTCACATATGCATATGGACTACCCAAAAGCAAGGCCTTTACAAGTCTACATAGTACAATGCAATAGCTTAACAAGAGTGCCACTAGGCTGCTATGCTAACTACTACAAGACTTGTGCTTGATGTAGTGCTGCTGCTACAACAAGTGCACCACAAACAAGCAGCAGCAGCAAGAAAATTAAAATTTTGGCTGCTGTTATGTGGTCGTTGGAGGTGCACCACAATGCAGTAGTATGTAGTCTTGATGGCCAGCATCCAGAATTAACAATGGCTTGATGGGTGCAGACACGCATACCATTCCAAAATTGTATGAGCACAAAAGAGGACAGATTATTTTAAGAAGACCAATAGCATCACCATCTACTGATATAACACGTGAAGTTCTACTCATATTGTATCAGCTTAACAATTAGTCATGCAAAGGATCCAAAAAAACTTGGAGTGAGTGAGATGTGGGAGCATATTGGAAGGTCATGGTCGGGGTCTCGGCGTCGGGGTGTCGGGTCGGGGTGCCGGGTCGGGGTCGGGGTGCCGTGTCGGTGTCGGGGTCGGGGTGTCGGGTCAGGCTCGGGGTCGGGGTGTCGGGGTCAGGGTCGGGGTCGGGGTGCCGGGTCGTGGTCGGGGTGCCGTGTCGGTGTCGGGGTCGGGGTGTCGGGTCAGGCTCGGGGTCGGGGTGTCGGGGTCGGGGTCGGGGTCGGGGTGTCGGGGTCGGGGTCCAGGGGTCGGGGTGTCGTGTCGGGGTGCCGGGTCGGGGTCGGGGTGCCGTGTCGGGTCGGGGTGCCATGTCGGGTCGGGGTTTTTTCCTCTATTTTCCTTTTCTTCTTCTTCCTATTCTTCCTTTTTTTTCCTTCTTCTTCTTCTTCTTCTTCCTCCTTTCCTTTTTCCACTTCTTCTTCTCCTCCTCTCCTCTTTTTTCTTCTTCTTCTTCCACTTCTTTTTTCTTCTCCTCCTCCTCTTCTTCTTCTTCCTTTCCTTTTTCCTCTTCTTCTTCTCCTCCTCTCCTCTTTTTTCTTCTTCTTCTTCCTCTTCTTCTTTTTTCTTCTCCTCCTCCTCTTCTTCTTCTTCCTTTCCTTTTTCCTCTTCTTCTTCTCCTCCTCTCCTCTTTTTCTCTTCTTCTTCTTCTTTCCTCAAACTAAACTAAACCTAAAACTAAAAATAAACAAAAACTAAACCTAAAACTAAAACTAAATCTAAACTAAAACTAAAACTAAAAAGAAAAAAACAGAAAAAAAACAGAAAAAAAGGAGGGGGGCTCACCTGGGGCAGGGCCGGTGGAGGAGGAGGCCGGTGGAGGAGGGGGGCGGGGCGGTGGAGGAGGTGGCCGGTGGAGGAGGTGGCCGGGGCGCGGGGGCGGCCTGGGGCGGCGGGGGGCCGGGCCCGGGGCGGTGGGGCGCGGGGCGGCGGGGGGCCGGGGCGCGGGGGGGCCGGGGCGCCGGGGCGGCGGTGGGCCGGGCCGGGGGGGCGACGTGGGGCCGGGGTGGTGGGGGCGACGGGGCGGCGGGGGCGACGGCGCCGGGCGGCAGTGGCGACGGGGCGGGGGGCCGGTGGGGCGGCGGGGTGGTGGGGCGACCGGGCGGCGGCGAGTGGTGGGGGCAGCGGCGCGCGGCGGGCGGCGACGGCGGCGGTGGGGTGGGAAGTGGTGGCGGGGCTCGGCGAGGAGATAACAGAGTAACGGGCGGGGGGGGGGGGGGGGGGTACGGGCCGTTAGGTAGTGTCCTCTTTGCCGTCCGCCACTCTTTGCCGTCCGCCCTTTTGCCTCTTTGCCGTCTGCTGGGAGACGGCAAAGAGGTGGGCCGTTAAGTATTTTCCAAACGGGCGGGGGGTGGGGGCCACCTCTCTCTTTGCCGTCTGCTAGCGGACGGCAAAGATTCTTTGTCGTCCGCTGGCGGACGGCAAAGAGCTTCTTTGCCGTCTGCCATTTCTTTGCCGTCTGCTTTTGGGTAGCTGATGGCAAACAGCTTCTTTGTCGTCAGCTAGCAGACGGCAAAGAGCTGGCAGATGGCAAATTAGTTGATTCCAGTAGTGAAACCTTTATGTCATCTATGAGTTAGAAAAGGCCCCACTACAGCAGCCCTTAGTGTTTAAATCGTTGACAAGCTCTGTTAGAGCGTTAGGTCAAGAACAACAAGTAATCAAAGCATACAGTCCTAGTATAGCTGGCTGATGCAAACAAGCAATTGAACAGATGTATGAGCAAATCTTACATATCAAGAAAAGAAGCAAAGAAGGAGGCTTAAAGACCATCACTTGACTAACCAGATTTAATGGGCATATAAACATCATGTGCAACGTATGAAATAACATAAACATTGCATATTCCAGATTCTACAATGGAATGCACATGTATTAGGTTATGCCATGTATGATGATGCCTAAATGTACACTATAGCAGGCAGGAGTGATTCATCATTGCACGCACAAGTGAATTGCAGGTTAAGGGCCAGTTCTATTCCGCCTTTTCAGGGCTTATTGTCAAAGTAAGCCATAAAAGATGTAAAAAAAGTCATTTTTGAGTTATGGGCTTGGGCTTAACTAATTTCGCTTTGGAGGGGGGTATTTCGGGTAGAACCTCACTAAAAATTGAACGGAAGGGGAATGTGAAATGACTCTGTTGTCTGCCTATATTACACTCAAAATGCAACTGCCGACGCCCGCGTCACACCTCACCCTCAAGTAAAAACAAACATGCAAGCATTCATTACCCTGCCCGCTTGCATCTTATTCCCCTCCCAACCTCCCAGGCCGTGGCCTTGAGGTGCTGTTGAAGGATGAGCTCATCCAACAAGGTGAGGATCTTCTCTGATTTTTTGCCAAATTTTCATTCTGATCCACTATACGATGAATTTCTATGAGCTGCTTCTGCTGCTGCTATATGATGCATTGCTATGAGTTGCTCCTGCTGCTGCTATATGATGAATTGCTATGAACTGTTGCTGCTATATGATGAATTGCTATGAGCTGCTGCTGCTATATGATGAATTGCTATGAGCTGCTGCTGCTGCTATATGATGAGTTGCTATAAGCTGCTCCTGCTGTTGCTATATGATGAATTGCTATGAGCTGCTCCTGCTGATGCTATATGATGAATTGCTATGAGCTGCTCTTGCTGCTGCTATATGATGAATTGCTATGAGCTGCTTCTGCTGCTGCTATATGATGAATTGCTATGAGCTGCTCCTGCTGCTGCTATATGATGAATTGCTATGAGCTGCTCCTGTTGCTGCTATATGATGTTGCTATGAGCTGCTGCTAGTATATGATGAATTGCACACTGCTGCTGTGTGTGATGAGTTGCTATGAGCTGCTGCTACTGGTATATGATGCTTTCAGGTGGTGCTGCTATATGATAATAACCAGCCACTTGGACCATCGAATTTCAATAAATAATTGTTCTTCATTTAAATGTGGGTCATGTGTTCTTCGTTTAAATTAGGCAATCAGATCTCTATGGAAAACATTGACCAAAGTAGATTGTGCCAAGTAGATGGTATCTTTGTATTTGTATTTTGAGCAAATAGTGATGGTCTGTTTTCCTATCATATTAATTACTGCACCGGGTTCAATTTATGATGTTTGCAAGTCAAATTAATTTTCATATAGGCAGCAAAATGAAAAAAATATAATGCAATCTAGACTTTTCACTGATCAATGAAAAGAACTGGTTGGCTTATTACATGGAGCTTATATTCACAGGTGCTTATTTTCTTAGGATAACTCGTAATAAATGTCCCTAAGAAACTTGGCCAATAGAACTGACATACAAATAACATGTCACGATGATTTCAATGGAGGAGTGACATACCATAGCACACTGTATAGGCTCACCGCTGGCTCTCCTTTTTTTGCGATGTTCCATGAAATTGCCACATACATCTTGTACTTTTTCATCGTGTAACCCTATCTGCAAGTTGACATGGCTAATTTCAGACATCTCCACATGACAATACATTGCATATCCCTTGCGCATATTTAAACCACCAATTAATGATTGTGTGCGTAGCATAAACTAGCCATGACTCTGTGTGCTGGACTAGCATGCAATCTAAGGGAGCCTAATGTAGTGCACTGGAATTCCTACATGCCACCTACGATTTTGTGTAATGTACTGCCTCTGTTCCTAAATATATGTCTATGTAGAGATTCCAGAATGGACCACATACAGATGTATATAGATGCATTTTCGAGTGTAGATTCACTCATTTTGCTCCATATGTAGCCTATAGTGGAATCTCTAGAAAGACTTATATTTAGGAACGTATCATGAATGCCATCTACATATCTAATTTAGCAGCCAGTAGTAGAAATCATGGTCTGCACAAAGGGATTACTGGTCGAAAATCCTAGCAAAGCACGCTGGCAGGCACAGAACAATACAAGAGAGAGAGACGCGCTTACAAGATCATAGCAATGCCTCGGTCCAGGATCTTGGTTGGCCAAGCTGTTTGATCTAGAAGAAACATCGTCCTTGTAGTTTTTGCCAGCTGCATAACAGGTAACAGCGACCTGTTAGTATATTTGAAGTACATCGGGCAGGTGATGCTGGACAGGTTTAAAGGTGACAAGTACCTAGGCCGTGGCGGGTGCTTGGCATCTTGCCAGACGGTGGGAATCAGGTTAGAAACGTCAAGGGTGATGACGCTGCGCTGGCTGTCGGGGTCCGGTAAGGAGATCTAGAACCGTCGAGTAGGGTGTTTGTGGAGCGGCTCCGGTAGGGTGGACTGCGGTGTGGGCGAAGAGGATATGTGGCCGTGGACGAGGGCGTAGGTGAAGCTGCTCCGGTGGTTGGGTTAAGGATGGTGTCCACGATGCGGATCTGCGGCCGTGGACGGGGCATCAGAAGCTGCTCCGGTAGGTTGGATGAGGGTGCGAGGAAGCGGATCTGACGTCGTGGACTAGTGAGTTGGCAAAGCGGCCCCGGTAGGGTTGAAAATAGTATAGGCGAAGCTACACCGGTGAGGTTGACGATGGTGTCGGCGAAGCAGCTCCGGTAGGGTTGAGGAAGGTGTCGGCGAAGAGGATCAGAGGCCGTCGACGGGGGCGTCGGTGGGGTGGCTCCGGGGGGGTGTGGACGAAGCGTCTCCGGTGAGGAGTACGAATGAGCCGCTGTAGATGCGTTGCGGTTGACGAGAGTACCAACAAAACAGATCTGGTGGCGTGGACAAGGCCGGCACTGAATGGGCTATGGTACATTGGTGGATGAGCAGTCTACTTGTTTCTAGGGGAGGTGGGAGGGGTAGATGCGGCCGCAGATGAAGATCCGGCGAGGTGGACGCCGCTGGCAGTGAATGGGCTCTGGTACGCTGGTGGATGAGCAGTCTAGGGTTTCGAGAGGGGAGGGGAGAAAGGCCGATGAAGTACGGACGGCGTGATGTGAGATGCTCTAGTGCTGTGGAGTTCATCGTTTTTACGGGAGGGGGAGAGGAAATGGGGGTGCCGTGTAGTGGGGGGGGGGGAACCGGAAGTAACCGAAGCAGCCCCGACCTATTATGTAGATGAGGGCGGTATTGTAACTGTTGGTCTCCGTGCACCAAGGACAAAAGGGGAATTTCGCATGCTAAAGACTAAGGTGGCGGAAATTTTAGAAGGAGGCGGGAGATTTTGCCGCCCGCGGGATCGTTCGTATCCAGTTTCAACTAATTTTGGACCGTCCTAGCGGGAAGGTCAGGCGAGACTGTGTACACGGGGCACGCGTCAGCAGTTAATAACTGGTGTGAAGTCCACCCCAGAAAAAAAGAAAATAACTCGGGATGATGCGCTGATAACTTGGACGTTCACACGAGCACGGCAATCATACGGGTGTAGTGGCGCGTTCACAATAGAAGGATCAAATGCTCAGCCTATGTATTTCTCGTGTAAATAGATAATTTAGTGCAATTGGTTATTTACTTTAAACATAATGCATTGACGTGTTAGTGTAGAGGCGCACAAAAAGAAATGGATATTGTAGTCCGCTACTTATAAGTGTTACCTCATATGATTACATAGCCTCCATTTCATAAATTGCGTACCCGTTGAATTCATATATGAATATTACATATATTACTTCATAATAGAACCTTAAATCATCCTAGACTAATGATTTTGAATGCAAGAGTAACAATGGTGCATGTACATGATAGCTACATTGGTTGTTTGAAGAAACATCACTGTAACTTTGGCATGCACAACTGAAAAGGTTTATTTAAATAGAAAAAATGTGATATGCGAGTGTCCAATCTTTATAGCGTTGAATCGATATTGTACCTTTGGCCACGATACAAAGTAGATATTGATTTATGTTCAAGCGATGCACATCCACGATTGCTAGCTAGTGTTACGTGAATGAATTGTGCAATCTCTCTCACACGCATCCATATCTCATTTCCCTGTGGGCATCGGAATCACACACGTGCACTTCGTGTATTTCTCTCTTTTTGTCAAGGATAGAATTTGTCTTTCTACCCCGTCCTCCAAGTCTCTCAGACAGAAACACACACGCTCTCTCTGTCGAACACGCCCACCCCTTTAATTCCGCCCACCCACAGCCACTAATGTCTCAAAGTATAATAATGTCTCTCACACATTTGCCTAAGGTTAACTCGAGTTCCGGAACCATATGAATACAATGGGATTCCAGCAGAGCACCTTTTGTTTTGAGATTTCGCTCTCTCTCTCTCCCTCTCTCTCTCACACACACACACACGTGCGCGCGCACCCACATTGTTTCTTGCTTCATTTTTTCCGGCACTTGCATGCACACAATTTTGTTTATCTTCGTGATGCTTTAAGTATGCCTCGCACAAATGCTATCTACCTATCCCTTAATATCGCTAGATATGTGTCACACAAACTCCTTCTCCCTACTAGCAAGATGCCCATGCGTTGCACCGAACATCAAGATGCATTTGTATGAGTAGTTTATCTTGTGGGAGAAAAGGATGAACGAGGGAATTCCTTATTTGCAAATGCGGAGAGGGGTGTGGGTATCTTTTTGCAAAATTGCAACAGTTTCCTTCCTATTCGTCGGATATAAATCGGATGGCATATATTGCAGGATGGCAGGAACACCATCAACACCAACTCTGTTTTTTTATAAGAGTAGGGATATGTAAGTGTTACTGCCCCCCCCCCCCCCCGACACACACACCCACACCCACACAACCACACACACACACTTCCCAACACCAAAGGAGTAGGGTGACACCTCGATCTTGATACTAATCTATCGACTGGCTTCTCTCTCAAACACACACACACACACACACTACCCGACACCGAAGGAGTAGGGCGGCACCTCGATCTTGATAGTAATCTATCTACTCCTCTTTCAAACACACACACGCGCACACACACTACCCGACACCGAAGGATTAGGGTGGCACCTCGATCTTGATAGTAATCTATCTACTCCTCTTTCAAACACACACACACTCGCTAGTTGTGCCTCTGTGCCTACCGCGCACACTCTCGATACGTCTTTCTCTCCCTTCCCCTCCCCCCACCCCAACAATGATAGCAGAAGGGTGACAACTTGATCTGATTGTAATCTGCCAATTGGTTTCTCTCTCGAACATTGTGTCTCTGTGCCTCGCTAAGTAGCCCCCTCGATATGTAGACTTCTCACGCGCGCACAGTTGTAGTGACGATGACGCTGATCCCAGTGTGCCTCATTTTTACCGGCCTCATGTGATAGTTTTCACCCTGTTTTCTGTTAATTAATAAGGCAACCTTTTCTTTGTTACTACTAGTGAATCTGAAATCATTCAGGGCAGACATAAAATATATCACTTCAACCCAATTATCGCAGTAACTTTTTTAAAAGAAACTAGCTAGATGCCCGTGTGTTGCACGGAACATCAAGATGCATTTGTATCAGTAGTTTATCTTGTGAGAGAAAAGGATGAACCAGGGAAGGCCGTATTTGCGAACGTGGAGAGGGGTGTGGGTATATTTTTGCAAAATTGCCATAGTTTTCTTCCTATCCGTTAGATATAAATCCGACGTCCTATATTGCAGGATGGCACGCACAGCATCATCACCAACTCTATTTTCTACTTCCTCCGTTCCTAAATATTTGTCTTTTTAGAGATTTCAACAAGTGACTACATATGGAGCAAAATGAGTGAATCTACACTCTAACTATGTCTACATGCACATCCGTATGTGGTAGTCCATTTGAAATCTGAAAAAAAAACAAATATTTAGGAACGGATGGAGTATAAGAGTAGACATGGAGATATATCTCCAGCATGGTCTACAACAAAAATGTGCTGGACTGGTTTGCGCCGGATGCTCACAACGCGATGACATGAGTTCGAATTCTGTCTTTAACTTTAGATTTTTATATTATATATTACTTATTTAATATATACTTGTTTTGCTACTGTACTGATAGTGGAACCCACAGAGTACTTAGAATACAAGATTAAGGATGGACTTGTTTCTTTTTAACTTCCTGTACGAAGTTGTAGCCACCCTACAAGTCACGTGTACACTGTACATGCAATTAACTTTTTATAGAGGGACAATCATACACGCAATTAACTCAAATGGTTTGGCTGTCACTCTATTATTTCCAGCATAAGAGAATCTCCAACGGCAGCCGGCAAATTTCCTCCCGCTTCCTTCCGCGGAGGACGACATCAAACGCCAGTGGCATACATTTTCACAACTCTAACCAACCAGATGAAATTCGTGCAAACACGGACTGATTTCATATAAGCATGAAGGATTTCGTATAAAAAGCGGGATCTTCATATAAACATGATGGATTTCATTACATTTACATGAACTAAGCGGTGCCAGTCCTGGCTCTCTTGGTATAATTAATACACCCTCCGTCCGGAAATACTTGTTCTAGAAATGGATGTATCTAGACTTATTTTAGTTATAGATACATGATACGTCTCCAACGTATCTATAATTTATGAAGTATTCATGCTATTATATTATCCATCTTAGATGTTTTATATGCATTTATATGCTATTTTTTATGATTTTTGGGACTAACCTATTACCCTAGAGCCCAGTGCCAGTTCCTGTTTTTTTCCTTGTTTTTGAGTTTTACAGAAAAGGAATATCAAACGGAGTCCAATTGACGTGCCAATTTTTGATGATTTTTTATGGACCAAAAGAAGACCCCGGAGTAAAAGAGATGGGCCAGGAGAGTCCCGGGGCGTCCACGAGGGTGGGGGGCGCCCCGCCCCCCAGGCGCGTGGGCCTGCCTCGTGGACGCCTCGGGCACCTCCTTGACGTGAGACCGACGCCAAAAATTCCTATAAATACAGAAACCTCGGAAAATTAACCTAGGTCGGAAGTTCCGCCGCCGCAAGCCTCTGTAGCCACGAGAAATCAATCTAGGCCCTCTCTGGCACCCTACCGGAGGGGGCCATGATCACTGGTGGCCATGGAGGAGTATCCCGGAGAGGCCATCATCGCCATCAAGGCCAAGGACCAGAGGGAGAACCTTTCCCCATCTATGGGGGATGCCATGGAGGAGGAAGCACAAGGGGGAGAACCTCTCCTCCTCTCTCTTGGTGGCACCGGAGTGCCATTGAGAGGGGAATCATCGCGGTGGTGATCGTCGTCATCAACATCACCACCATCACCACCATCCTCACCTCTTTTACGCGGTCCACTCTCCCGCACCCCGCTGTAATCCCTACTTGAACATGGTGCTTTATGCCACATATTATGATCCAATGATGTGTTACCATCCTATGATGTTTTGAGTAGATATCTTTTGTCTTTCGGTTGATTGATGATCTAGATTGGTATGAGTTGTATGTTTTACTTTGATGCTGTCCTATGGTGCCCTCCGTGTCGCGCAAGCATGAGGGATTCCCGCTGTAGGGTGTTGCAATACGTTCATGATTCGCTTATAGTGGGTTGGTGAGTGACTGAAACAGAAACCCGAGTAAGGGGGTTGTTGCGTATGGGAATAAAGAGGACTTGATGCTTTAATGCTATGGTTGGGTTTTACCTTAATGATCTTTAGTAGTTGCGGATGCTTGCTAGAGTTCCAATCATAAGTGCATATGATCCAAGTAGAGAAAGTATGTTAGCTTATGCCTCTCCCTCATATGAAATTGCAATGACGACTACCGGTCTTGTTAACAATTGCCTAGGACAATTCCGCACACCGATCCACCATTATTCCACACTCGCTATTTATAATATTTAGTAATATATTCTAACTTTATGATAACAGAACCTACTTTTATATTTTAGCTCTTCGATACCATGCAAAGTTATCCTCTTCATACCCACAACGTAGTTTTATTTCTCGTTTCTAGTTGGAAGCAAACGTTCGGTGCACGTAGATTCATATCAGTGGCAGACAGGGCTTGAGAGACTATTGATCTTACCTTTATCTCCTTGTGGGTTCGACACTCCATACTTATCACTTCCACCTTTGGAAATTGCTACGATGATTCCCTGCACTTGGGGATTGTCAAGCTCTTGCCGGGGAGCAATAGCGTGGGGTTGATATTCTCGTGTGTGCTTGTTTGCTTTCTTCACTAAGTAGATTTTGTTTTTCCTTTCTGTTTCTGTTTAGTTGTGGGTGAAACATACAAAAAAATAGAAGAATGAAAATACAAAAAAATTACTTGCCTCTCATGCCTAAAAAGTTTTTCAAAAAAGAGAAGTGATTGGAAAGTTTTGCATTGAAGAAGTGATGGTCGACCTTGAGCAGTTGTGTTCATAATCACGGAAACAATGTAGAATTTTTCATGGAAGTTTCTCTGTAAATAATTATCCCCTTGTGTATATCCATTGTATTATAAAAATAATGTGCCAAGCTTTGGTTCTAGGATGATTAGATTGCTTGTTTACTCTGTGCAGAACAAAAACAGAAACTTTGTCTATAGTGCGTGAATTTACATTTTTTTACTGGAAAGTCAAATGGGTCTAATACGTTCTGAACATTAATTCTGTACAAATTTTTCAAATTGTCAAATTTATTTCATAATTTTTGGAGTTACAGAAGTTTGCTAAACTTCCAGATTACTACAGACTGTCCTGTTTTTGACAGATTCTGTTTTTCGCGTGTTGTTTGCTTATTTTGATGAATCTATGGCTAGTATCGGGGGGTATGCACCATAGAGAAGTTGGAATAAAGTAGGTTTAACACCAATATAAATAAAGAATGAGTTCATTACAGTACCTTAAAGTGGTAGTTTCCTTTATTACACTAACGGATCTCACAAAGTTTTTGTTAAAGTTTTGTGTGGATGAAGTGTTCAAAGATTGAGGAGCTATCAATATGAGAAGAATAAGAGAGGCAAGAGTTCAATCTTGGGTATTCCCAAGGCACCCTAAGTAAATATTTCAAGGATACTCAAGCATCTAAGCTTGGGGATGCCCCGGTTGGCATCCCATCTTTCTTCTTCAACAATTATCGGTATACCTCGATTTTTGTTTTGTTCACATGATTTGTGTCCCTTGTGTTTTTCTTTTTTTAAGAACCATGCTAGTATGAGATGTCCCTCCATCAATTTATATAATACTTCATGTGCTTCACTTATATATCTTTTAAGTATGATCTTATAGAATTGCTCTTTGTGCTCCACTTAAATCTTTTGAGTATGGTTTTATAGAATGCTTCATGTGCTTCACTTATAAATTCTGAGCTTGGATATTGGTTAGCATATATTAATTGTAGAATGCTCCATGAACTTCACTTATATCTTTTGGAGTATGAATAATACTATCATCGAAAGCAGGTTTGGAAGAGTGTCTACTTTAGGAACTAGTGATCCCGCTATTCCGAATGAGAAGAATTTTGCTTATGTGGAGAGTAGAAAAATTTCTATGCTTGTAGATCATGAAAATAATGCTTTATGTGATGGCTATATTGTTAAATTAATTCATGATGCTACTGTAAGTTATTATTCGGGAGGAATATATTCTTGTAGGAGTTGCAATAATATCAAGTTTCCTCTCTATGTGCTTAAAGTTTTGAAGTTATACTTGTTTTGCCTTCCTATGCTAGTTGATTCTTGTTCCTATAAATTTTGTGCTCACAAAATCGCTAGGCATAGGAAGTGGGTCAGATTTAAATGTGCTTGTCATATTCTTCATGATGCTTTTTTTATGTTTCAATTTTTATCTTTTATGTGAGCATCATTGAAATCATCATGACTAGCTAAAAGGAATTAAAGAAAAGCGTTTGTTGGGAGACAACCCAATATTTACCCTTACTGTTTTTGTGTGTTTACATGACTAAGATACTGTAGTAATCATGTTTTATAGCTTTTGTTTCAATAAAGTGCCAAGTAAGACCTTTGGGAAGACTTGGGTGAAAGCTAATGTGATCTTGCTGTAAAAAAAACAGAAACTTTTCACTCACGAGATTAGCTGTAATTTTTTACAGAAGAGTGATTTTGAGTTGATTCTTTTTGCAGAAAATTAATAGAGATATTCCTCACGTCTACAAATTTATTTCATAATTTTTGGAGTATCAGAAGTATGGTTTATGTTCAGATCCTTACAGACTGTTCTGTTCCTGACAAATTCTGTTTTCATTGCATAGTTTGCTTGTTTTCTAGTTTCTATGACTTATATTTCTCAATATAAATTGTAGAAATGATATGGTAAAGTAGGCATTGTGTGAGAACAATTATGAACCTTGTCTTTGACAGTACCAAATTGAATGGTTTACTCTTTATCATACTAACCTATCTTACGAAGTTCCGTTAAGTTTTGTGTGATTGAAGTTTTCAAGCTTTGGGTGAGATATCGATATGAGGAGAATAAGGAGTGGAAAGACCCTAAGCTTGGGGATGCCCGGGGCACCCCAAGGTGATATTCAAGGAAGACTCAACCGTATAAGCTTGGGGATGCCCCGGAAGGCATCCCCTCTTTCGTCTTCAAAACTATCGGTATACCTTACTCGGAGCTATATTTTTATTTGTCACATGATATGTGTTTTTCTTGGAGCGTATTTTCAATTTTAATTGCTGTTTGAATAAAATCAATGGATCTGAATTATTAAATAAAAAATAATCCTTCCATGGCTAGTTAATTATTTGACTACTCAGTGTCCTTCACTTATATCTTTTGGAGTAGTTAGTCATTTACTCATGTGCATCACGTATATCCTATGAGTAAATGGTTGAATGAATTAAATGTCATAAATCTGAATTTATATATGTTTCATATGCTTACAACATGGGGAGTAATGACTTCACACATAATAAGTATAGGTAGTAAACTCATTGAAAGTTAGCAAACGTAGAATTGGTCACTTGAACAATTCATGAAAGAATATTGAAGGAAGAGAGATTTCACATATAAATATACTATCTTGGACATCTTTTTTAATTGTGAGCACTCATTAAATATGACATGCTAAAAGGTTGATGTTGGACAAGGAAGACAATGTAATGGGTTATGTTTTCTTATATCCGAAATAAAGTATATTGTCTTGGATCATCCAACATGTTGAGCTTGTTTTTCCCTCTCATGCTAGCCAAATTCTTTGCACCAAGTAGAGATACTACTTGTGCTTACAAACATCCCTTAAAACTAGTTTTACCATGAGAGTCCACCATACCTACCTATGGATTGAGTAAGATCCTTCAAGTAAGTTGTCATCGGTGCATGCAATAAAAATTGCCCTCTAAATATGTATGATCTATTAATGTGGAGAAAATAAGCTTTATACGATCTTGTGATGCGGAAGAAATAAAAGCGACAGACTGCATAATAAAGGTCCATATCACAAGTGGCAATATAAAGTGACATTCTTTTGCATTAAGATTTTGTGCATCCAACCATAAAAGCGCATGACAACCTCTGCTTCCCTCTGCGAAGGGTCTATCTTTTACTTTTATCTTCTACCTTATGCAAGAGTCATGGTGATCTTCACCTTTCCTTTTTACATTTTATCCTTTAGCAAGCACATTGTGTTGGCAAGATCCTGATATATATATCCAATCGGATGTAAGTTATCATGAACTATTATTGTTGACATTACCCTTGAGGTAAAAGGTTGGGAGGCGAATCTGTAAGCCCCTATCTTTCTCTGTGTCCGATTAAAACTTTGAACCCATAAATATCATGTGAGTGTTAGCAATTGTGAAAGACTAAATGATAGTTGAGTATGTGGAGTTTGCTAAATCAAATCTCTGACATAGACCCTTCCTGGAAATAAGATGAATTGCAATTTTTTGATGACTAAGAGCACTGTTTGTTAGTTTTGAAGAAAGTTTATGATCAATACTTTGACATGTGAATAGCTTGTTACTTGATCATGAAAAGTTTTATGAGATGAGCTACTGTTATGACATATAATGATGCTAGAAAAAGTGATTGAAATTATCATTGATCAAACTTGTGCACCTGCTAGCATTCACACTTCATAAATTATTTCTTTTATCATTTACCTACTCGAGGACGAGCAGGAATTAATCTTGGGGATGCTGATACGTCTCCAACGTATCTATAATTTATGAAGTATTCATGCTATTATATTATCCATCTTAGATGTTTTATATGCATTTATATGCTATTTTTTATATTTTTGGGACTAACCTATTAACCTAGAGCCCAGTGCCAATTCCTGTTTTTTCCTTGTTTTTGAGTTTTACAGAAAAGGAATATCAAATGGAGTCCAATTGACGTGCCAATTGTTGATGATTTTTTATGGACCAAAAGAAGACCCCGAAGTAAAAGAGTTGGGCCAGGAGAGTCATGGGGCGTCCACGAGGGTGAGGGGCGCCCCCCCCCCCCCCCAGGCGCGTGGGCCTGCCTCGTGGACGCCTCGGGCACCTCCTTGACGTGAGACCGACGCCAAAAATTCCTAAATACAGAAACCTCAGAAAATTAACCTAGATCGGAAGTTATGCCGCCGCAAGCCTCTGTAGCCACGAGAAATCAATCTAGGCCCTCTCTGGCACCCTGCCGGAGGGGGCCATCATCACCGGTGGCCATGGAGGAGTATCCCGGAGAGGCCATCATCGCCATCAAGGCCAAGGACCAGAGGGAGAACCTTTCCCCATCTATGGGGGAGGCCATGGAGGAAGAAGCACAAGGGGGAGAACCTCTCCTCCTCTCTCTTGGTGGCACCGGAGTGCCATTGAGAGGGGAGGAGATCGTCTTCATCAACATCACCACCATCATCACCATCCTCACCTCTTTTACGCGGTCTACTCTCCCGCACCCCGCTGTAATCCCTACTTGAACGTGGTCCTTTATGACACATATTATGATCCAATGATGTGTTGCCATCCTATGATGTTTTGAGTAGATATCTTTTGTCTTTGGGTTGATTGATGATCTAGATTGGTATGAGTTGTATGTTTTACTTTGGTGCTGTCCTATGGTGCCCTCCGTGTCGCGCAAGCATGAGGGATTCCCGCTGTAGGGTGTTGCAATACATTCATGATTCGCTTATAGTGGGTTGGTGAGTGACTGAAACAGAAACCCGAGTAAGGGGGTTGTTGCGTATGGGAATAAAGAGGACTTGATGCTTTAATGCTATGGTTGGGTTTTACCTTAGTGATCTTTAGTAGTTGCGGATGCTTGCTAGAGTTCCAATCATAAGTGCATATGATCCAAGTAGAGAAAGTATGTTAGCTTATGCTTCTCCCTCATATGAAATTGCAATGACGACTACCAGTCTTGTTAACAATTGCCTAGGACAATTCCGCACACCGATCCACCATTATTCCACACTCGCTATTTATAATATTTAGTAATATATTCTAACTTTATGATAACAACACCTACTTTTATATTTTAGCTCTCCGATACCATGCAAAGTTATCCTCTTCATACCCACAACGTAGTTTTATTTCTCGTTTCTAGTTGGAAGCAAACGTTCGTTGCACGTAGAGTCGTATCAGTGGCAGATAGGGCTTGAGAGAATATTGATCTTACCTTTAGCTCCTTGTGGGTTCGACACTCCATACTTATCACTTCCACCTTTGGAAATTGCTACGATGATTCCCTGCACTTGGGGATTACCAATACATACAATTTATCCATTCTTAGAAAAAAAATTCCCGCCAACTTGGAGAGGAAGTACATAATCTAAATGGCCGCCCTCGGATCCCTTTGTCTTCCTCATGTCCGGCATACACTTTGCGGGGTCGACGAAGGTCCTCGGAAGAGACGAAGAATCAAATAAACCACCTGAATGCGCAGTCGTCGCCTCGACGGTGGCCTTCATGGGACCCAAGTGGCGGCGGCCTCCCGTGTTCTACTTCTCCTCGATGATGGCGGCGAACACGGAGAAACTGGCCACCGACTCGTCGCTCTCCACGCACCCGGCTTCTGTCTCTGCCTTGATGGCGCTGCCGCAGGCACGGGAGGCGCGCCCACAGACACGGGAGGCGCGGCACTGCAGACACTGGTGGCGCCGTACGACGCGGCAGCGACGATGCCCGTACCGGTGTGCTCGCCGCCGTGCCGGCGTGGAGCAACTCGCCACTCATCATCGAGCTGAACTGGAGCGGCGAGTTGCTGAACCACGCGCCTGCTTGGGGCGGCAACTGGCTCCGTCGGGCCAAGCAAGGTTGGTGAAGCATCGAGCGGCCTCGCCCATATCCGGAGGGCCCAGCGGGCTAGCCAGCCGGGTAATATGCCGGAGAACGGCTCCTCGGAAGCCATCGGAAGAGTGGATAAAATGGTGAAGGAGGAGATGGGGGAGCGGCGGAGGGGTGCAATTCTTGCCCGCTGTCTATCTGGCCTCGTCTAAATAGAGGGCGGACAGTAGTAGCTCGGCCGGCGTCTGGCCTCGTTTAAACTAAGGGCAGACGGGAGGAGCTCGGCCGGTGTTGCATTTAATTCGGGCCCGCTCATGAACGGACGTGTAGCCGGAGTAGGTTTCTCGGTTTGCATGCAGGTTTAATGGATGAGTTTGATGGAGGCGAGGAGGCGTGTTCAGCCGGGCGTGCAGCGGGCGGCGCAGTACTATTCGATTTGACAGCGGGCGCCGTAGTTCCCGATAAGGAGGGAGGGAGTGTCGGTTCCTGAAATGTTTAACGGCCAATGCATCCTCCTTCAATTAATGCATGAGGGAAGTAATGGGAGGAGGACCGGGAAAAGAGGCTGCACGATGTGAATGCAACGCAGTTTGCCCTCATATAAAGGCGCCCCTCCATTCCAATGCATCTACCACATCGTACGCACCTAAGCATTTGCCTAAGAACCTACACTAAGCGCAAAAGAGCTCACTCCAGACCCATGGCGGCGATGCGCGCGAGCGGCCAGCGGCTGTGCCAGATGGTCTACGACGTCGTCCTGGGGCATGGCACCGAGGATCGTCTCCAGGCGGTGTTGGAGACCTGCTGGTGGATGGCCGCCGTCGATGCCAACTACGACTCTCAGTTGGACCAGATGATCGTTGCCACCACCAACAAGTTCACCGTCCTCAAGAAGCTCGCGGACGACATCGCCGTAGTCCTCCAGCCCTCGCGCCCGGGCTCCTCATTGCCTGCCACCCTAATCGGCCTCAATGGTCGGAACCTCTTTCAAGCACTAGTGGCCCTGCGATTGCCCGCCGACGCCACGAAGAATGTCCACCTGGAGGTCGCGCTCACCGCGAGGCGCCTCGCCCTGCAAGAATTCGTCGACCTACACCATCCACGTGTACGAGCAAATCGTGTACATAGGTATCTACAAAGCCAGTGAGGACACTACGACGTTGGCCTTCCTCAACCGGCTGGAAGCCTTGGATGCCTTTGCTGAGAAGCACCTCGACCTCACCACAAAAGCCGCCGCTCCTTAGCCGTCGGTCGGTGGCCCGACGCACTAAGTCAAGGAGGAGGAGGTCGTACGTTGATGGATGCATCTTTCTTCTTGCCTTCTGTAACCACCACTGCGATCGCAGCATCATCATGGCCTTAATTCTTATTGTGCTGTTGCATTCTCGTTCCAGTCAATACCGACATGTGTGATCCCTTTGCTTAATTATATGCATCACTGTAACTAGTAGTCCATCCGTCAATTAATAAGTTGTGCTTACCTTTTCCATGAACTTCGTGCAACACGCGGGCATCTTGCTAGAAACACTAGAACACGTCAGACCACGTGTGACCAAACCGACGATGTGCCAACCTAGCTACTACGTACCCTGCTTATCTGGCGGAAATAGCCCCGCCCTAGCGTTTCCAATCGTTATTTCTATCTATCGATCGTGCCAAGGAGCAGAACCAAAATGTTACAATTTATACACGTTTCTCTACTCCTACTCCTATAAAAGACTCAGTTGGTGATGGTGGTGTGACTGCCATCCGTCGTTTCTGACCATTAGATCTGCATCTAACGGCTGTGAGGTAAGTTGTGGCATTTTTGCAACAATAGCCCACTTCTCTGCTCCAATTTGCAGAAAACCCCTTATTATCTTGAAAGCAAGCACATCCCTCCCTCACCTCATCAAAACAGCCTGAGAAATATATTTTGAGTGAAAAGTACTCCCTCTGTTCCTAAATATTTGTCTTTCTAGATATTTCAATAAGTGACTACATACGGAGCAAAATGAGTGAATCTACACTTCAAAATATGTCTATATAATCCGTATGTGATAGTCCATTTGAAATCTCTAAAAAGAAAAATATTTAGGAACGGAGGGAGTAATATATTAGGAGTATATCAAAACAAGAGTGATTTCTTTCAAGTTTGTGAACAAGTACTACTATCTACTACTTTGGATCCGTCGCAACGCACGGGCACATTGCTAGTGAAAGGAAAAGGCCTGCCGCGTTCGCGTCGCACTCCCCCCAAACACGCCCGGGAATCGGGAGTACTCCATGGACCGTCCGGCACGACACATAGCTTAGGGAAGGCGTGTTGCCTAGCATTTTCACTTTCGTGTGGGACCGCCGTTGAGCAAACCGACTATTGGCAAACCGCACCCCGCCCGCCGCCGGGTTGGAAAACAGAAACGTGGGGAAGATCTAGCTGTAGCACGGAAGCCAAGAAATTTGGTGTAAGATGGGGCTCGTTGATAGAGTAGGATCATTTCGTACTACTCTACTCCTACTAGTACCAAGTTTGTACTATACAACTAGTACTACCACTATACAACTAGTAGGTACGTGCACGGCACAGCATCGTAGGAACAAAAAATGGGAAGATCTTGTTTTGGGTGATTTATCTTTTTTTCAGTCAACGTAGTATGAATAATATGATGTGGGCGGCACCCATGAAGCTTATGTGGCTTGGTTGCATGGCTACGAAAGGTTAGATAAGAATAAATAGATAATGTGTTTAGAGTGCACTCCACTAAACATATATACTTTGGATCCATTGCAACGGGCCGGCACATCTATATCTATACCCCCTATATAGTGTGTGAATAACTTTGAAAGTTGGTCGTTGGATGAAGCGAATCCGACGGTACAAAGATAGCAAATCCGAGCACTACTGGCCGTTAGATATCATCTACATTCCACCAGATTCTGCCACATGTAGAATCTAGAAGACTCCATGGTTGAACTTCATTCATGACTAACTTTGCCACAACTAAGCTTAGGCAAAGTGTGTCTGCCACAAAAAATGTGGCTAACAAAATGGCCACCACAAGTGTGGCAAGATTTGGCAAGAAGTTGAGTCTATGACATGTGGACCATGTAGCTAGAAAAGTGTGGCAAGCCACAAGTGTAGCAATGAGCCAAACACATGCATGCTGTGTTTGGTAGGGTGTATGAAGGGTGCATGATCCCAAGAGTTCGCTTCTCGACCCACTTTTGGGTGTTTGGTAGAGTGTATGGAGGGTGCATGAGTCCACACTAGATTAGCACAAATACACTAGAAGCATGCATGAAGAGAGCATACATGAATAGGGGTGTTGAGTTGAGCATGCATGAAGAGGGAACAACTATGCTGAGATGAGAATGCAACCAAACACACTTGTGGCACGCCTAAGCTTAGGCGTGGCAACCTTAGGCTACAAACCAAACATCTATACCCCTATGTAGTGTGTGAACATAATTGGTTTGATGCCAACAATTGGCATTGCCAATATTTGGCAAGCCAACATTTGGCAAAATCAAAATTTGCCAAATGTTGGCAACTTTTTGTGAGGTTGAGAAGAAAAGTTGGCCGTTGGATATCATCTACATTCCACCAGATTTTGCCACATGTAGAATCTAGAAGACTCCACATGTAGAAGCATAATGCACAAACCACCAGAATCGCATGCATGCAATGCACGTGTACCTTACTAGTAGTTGGTAGTAGTAAGAAACGAATTCTGGGTTTGGCACGAGCTCGTACTGCGGGAGCACCACAAGGCCTGCCGCAGGAGTTACATTTCCCTCTCGGGGCCCACGGGACCGAACTTCAGTGGCTTAGTGCCCGGCCGATGAGTCAATGACATGTGGACCTTAAATGCGGGTTGCCCACATGTCATTCTCATGGTGGTGGTGTGGTTCGCGACTCACTCGTTCGAGATGAACCGGCCGGTGGTGGCGTGGCCGTGGCAAGGGTGCCACCGCTGGGCGTCAGGGCGTTACGAGGCGTAGATGGCCACACCGGCGGGTACTACCTGTAGTACAGAAGTACTCCAGCTAAGGATTGATGCCCGGGACGAAATGTGTCACAACCGCTGGATGAAAATTCGATGGTGCGGGAGTATGGATCAGAGCACAGCAGCGGAGGAGGCAAACCACGTCCAATCCGGTGTGGCTGTGGTAGAAAGTTGATGGTCGCCGCAGTTCAGCTGGCCCGCATGTCATGCACACAAAGGCAGAGGAGCGGTGGGGCTGAGAGGGATGAGGCGCATGTCGGGGGGATGACGATCCCCTGACGTGAACAATCCTACCATTTTATCACTGACATGCGGGACTCGCAAGTGTGGGTTCCACCAGTCAGCAAAGGAAAGGCAGGATAAGGCAGTGATAGCCACGTCAGAGGATCCATGTCAACGTCGGGGGACGTCGTGCTTACAGGTAGGGTTGGAGCAGCGTCGTGGGAATCGCGTGTGGGTGTGGCAGTGGTAGAAACAAGAAACATGATGGTCGCCGTGGTTCAACTTCCATGGACAAGCTGTCATGTCTGCTGACACATGTATAGCAAAACAGAGTGTTTATATTTCAATCACGTGAACAAGTATTATTCTACTACTTTGGATCCAGTGCAACGCACGGGCCAGCACATTGGTAGTAGTAGTGTCTATCTCTATCTCTAGAGGCCTTCCCTCGTTCATCCTTTTCTCTCACAAGATAAACTACTCATACAAATGCATCTTGATGTTCCGTGGAATGCACGAGGATGTTTCCTTGGGGGTCTCTCCAGCGCGGCGTGGCCGTAGTTGCAAGTTGACGCCCCTTGAGATGCTGACGTTGAGGGGCACTCGGATTTCCTCTGATGAGCAGGTAAGATGAGTTTGATCACGTAGTAAATGCATTGTAAAGACTACTTCCGTGTCCATTTCCTAATTTTCCCTCTGCCCACTGTTTCACAGGTTAGGCTCGGTGTGAGTGGAGATTGGCTTGCATATGTATGGGAGGGTACCAACATCAATTTGCACAACATTTACAACGGTGACACCGTTCCCTTAGAACCTTTGTCCAACATTGGGATCAGCCATGCAATGGGCCACCGCATGAATTGGTACAATAGAACCATGGTGAGATTATATAAGATAGCACGAACCTTGCACATGGCGGTCAAAGGTGGACCATGCTGTCTGCGGCCGATTTGTTGCCCTACGAGTACGAAGACGTTGTGCTCCTTTCTAACCGCATCTTCGCGGTGACAAACTAGGGGACTTGTTTTGTATGGGACACATCCTACAACATACTCCCTCTCTCATAGTTTATTTTTTTTGAATCTTTTCATTTTATAAGTATCAAATTCAAATTTAGAGGGGCAGTGGGGCCGAGAGGGGTGAGTCGCAGGTCGGGGGACGTGTGGTGTCATGGGTTCGTGCGGCGTTGTGGTAATCGCGTGAGGCTGTGGTAGAAACTTGATGCTCGCCGCATTTAAGGTGGCCCACATGTCATGCACACAAAGGCAGAGGGGCGGTGCGGCCGAGAGGGGTCAGGCGCACGTCGGGGGACGTGGTGCCGTGGGTTGGAGCAGCGTCGTGGGAATCGCGAGTGGCAGTGGATGAAACGTGATGGTCGCCGTAGTTGAACTTCCATGGACAAGCTGTCATGTCTACGGACACATGCATTGCATACCGATCACTGGAAGGAGTAGTAGAGAAAGCTAGGCGGATAAATAGTTCCTTGTAGTCAAGCGTACCCATGCTACTACTTGTTCCAAATACATGCACACCATCGAAATAGTCCATCTATATCAATATACATAGAGAGGGAATATTTTTTTTACAAGAGAGGAAATAGTTCATCCATCCATAATGCCCAGCTGCTGGTGCGGCTTCTTCTTCTTCTTCTTCTTCTTCTTCTTCTTCTTCTTGTTCACATTTTCTATGGGAGACGGCTTCGCAATAAGCTCTCTGGACCTTGCAGCTATCTCAAAACTCACACAGGCATCGAGGGCAGCATATTTTATCCGGTCGTACGTCAAGGGATAATTCTCCCATCCAGACGACCTTAATGCCAGCGTCTCGTCACCCTTCTGAAGATTTGTTCCTAGCACAAAATTTGCTACGTCGAATAGGAATGGTGTCGGTTTATCACAATCTTCTACAGGAATTTTTATTTTGGTTTGTAGGTCAGCGATGCTTTTCAAATCAAGGTTGTACGGCTCCAACTTCTGTTTGTCCCCTGTGATGGCTGCCGCACAGAAGTATATGTCCTCCTGAGACAAGAAATCATGAAGCTCACCTGGTATGGAAGGCGCGTGTATGATGTGGTACACAAAAACATCATCTTCGAGGCACAGCTGAAGGACGGCAGCGCGTTGGATCTTCCTAGTGGCACGCTCCATGTACTCTGCGGCGAGACCGATTACATTCATCTCCACCTTTTGGAGGGAGTTGGATACATTGTTGATCCACTTCCGAACAACCCTTGGGTGGTCGGTGACTGTGGAAACTATGCTCAACGAGCTTTCGACGAGGACATGTTGGACGCTAAAAACCTGCATTTCGATCTCTTTCGCCATTTGGAACCGCTGGACTGGAGGGCTATGGCTTGGAGAATTAGGATTAGATGGCTAGTCTAACTGAAGAAGATGATTATTTATAGGGGCTTCAGAATTACTCCAGGAGGATGTGAAGAGGTTAAAACAATGTGAATGCATTGTGGTTTGGATGCAAATGAAGGTCATGGAGTAGTTAAAAAGCCAAGCAAAATCGGTTCCTGGTGGAGAAGTAAATGGGAGAAGCTATGCGCATGCATGAGGAGAGATGTGGTGGGTTGACTACTGCATGCCATGGATTGGACGGGCTCTTCGGTTTCCTTTTCTCTCTCCCACGCGCACAGAATGGCCCACTTGAATGCTGCAGTTTATTGGCTGGAGTCTGGCTGTAGCTGCTCATGCATACGCTAATTAATGCTGTGAATGCGGGGCATGGAGGGAAATGGGCGCATGCAAAAGGGTATATACGCAGACTAATTAGAGAAATACTGAAAAAAGTTATGCGCAGACAAAAGAGGACCGGAGGGAATACTACTCATGTTCCTGCTACGGTTAAGGAATATGCGGTTATCCTCAAAAAAGAGAAGTCCTTCTTCGCGCTTCCGCATGCACGAGAATTTGGTTCTGCTCGCAATATGGATGATAGCTGGAGGATGAAGTGAACCTAGAGGCATGCTAGCACGGGAGTACTACTCATGTTCCTACTACTCCTACTAGTAGTAGTAGTAGTACAACTTTGGTACACTTGATGGTCAAAATACTATTATTCATCCGGTCCTCATAGTGAAGTGACAAGACCCTGCGCCCGAGGTGACACCAGTCCAGGCGGCGTGTCCGGGTTACCAAAGTCAGCCTCACCTTGTGCACTGTGTAGTCACTGTCACCGCCGCTGTATAGCATGCCTCGCCTCGTCTCCCTCTCCCCTAGCACCACTCCATCTCCATCTCCGTCTCACCGGAGATCCTGAGGCCACTCT
The DNA here is from genome assembly GCF_002575655.3 of Aegilops tauschii subsp. strangulata. Lineage (NCBI taxonomy): Eukaryota > Viridiplantae > Streptophyta > Magnoliopsida > Poales > Poaceae > Aegilops > Aegilops tauschii. The sequence continues at coordinate 469,182,071 of NC_053035.3, forward strand.
TTATCATCTCACTGTGCCCCCGCGTACCCTCGCCTCGCTCGCCTCCCCCAGTACCACTATTCCCTCGCTAGCCGCTCCAGCACCGACAACCTTATCCCCCGTAAATCAAGCCCCCCAAAACCCCACCTTCCAAACTCCACCATGGCCAAACGCGAACCGCGTAGGATCCATATGAGCGGCGATTGGAGCAATCTTCCCAGTGACGTCCTTGACCTCTGTTGTTCGTGTATGGATATGTTGAGCGCCCTGCGGCTGGCTGCATGCTCGAGGGGCATGCACAGGGCCATCATCGAAGCAAGGCCAAAGCTTTTCAAGACACCCTGCTTGCTACTATCTGGTCTTGCGAGATTGGCCCACCATGATACGGAGGCGTACATGATGCCCCTCGACTTCAATGCGATCTCCATTAGCCGAAACTTCTTTGCAGGTATGTAGTGGGTCGTCGTACATCATTTCCCTCGACTTCGATCCGATCACCATCGCCTGAAACTTCTTGGCAGGTATGTACTGGGTCGGCATGAACTCCCACTAGATGGCTGCCTTTAGAGAAGACGGTAAAAAGTTGGTGCTCGTGAACTTCCAGACCTCCCACGAGATTATCGTTCCTCCGTTGGATTATATAGAGTTTTACTATCGTGGTCCTAGTCATCTAGATTACCATGTCAGTTGGACGGACCTTGTTTTGCAGAAGATTGTAATCTGCCAAGTGCCCACACGACATGCGAATTATGCAGACTTCAAGCTAATTGCCTTGTTCGACCGTGGACTCGCCTATCTTTACGCCGGTGCCTTCTTTAGCTGGAGACAACTCAGCTCACAGTGGATCATTGTCAAAGCTGATACACACTTATGTGATGCTATTGAACACAATGGCATCATCTACGCGATCGACAAAGCAGATGGCACCACGTATTGCTGGGACGGCGCATGTAAGTTGTTTCCGTCTCATGTTAATGATGACGCCATGACACTGCTTGAACTTTTTGTGATGGTTGGCATATACCTGTTTGAGCAGAATTTGAGTAGAAGTATGGCAATGTATTAGAGACACCGTAAATCAGCTATATTTGGAATGAGTTAATTCATGCGATTGTGATCATGTCATTACAGCCAATTTGTACCCCTGAATAATCAAACGGTTAGGAATATATGGATATTCTCCTTATTTTACAGTAATATATGTACTACTACTAAATGTGAGTGTGTATCAATGGCCATGTTAGTTTCCTCATTTTCATGATGTAGAAACATGCACCACACTGTTGGTTTCATCTAACCATACATTAGGGAAGTAAATGTGCATATGGAGAACTCTATATTTGGAAGTAGTGAAATCCTGTAGTGCTTACCATGCGTACATACCTATATTCGCCCTTCAGCAATCAATGGCTAGAATAATATCCTCACAAAAAAAATTCCCACAGATCACGAGTATATAACGATGCATGGTCTGTTAGTTACCTTGAAGAATTTGTTTGTGAGGACAGAACATGATTACATAACATGCATGACATGGTAGTTTCCTGTGAAGAATCAATTGCGAGATAACTTGAGTATAACCATGCATGGCACTTCTATATTTTCGAACCCAGTATACATTTCCCTGTATTTTCCTCCCAGTTCCAACAGGGACATAAATCAATGTTGTTTCTTGCATTATCCTACTCATACTCTAAACAATGCTAATCTTACATTAACAATGCATGTCCTTTTTGATATGATGCAGTGTCCCTACACTTACTGCCCTTTGTAATCACACCACCTTTGCCAAAAACAGGGAAGCACAACTGGTTCCTCGCTCGATCAGACGACGGCAAAAGACTGATGATCATTCGGACACATGAGCCAGAAAAGTTATATTGCAAAAACCCCAATGTATACAAGCACCGTGAAATACGTGAGTATCCGGACAGTGGCTGTTACGTCTATGAGAAGGATACCAGCTTGTTGGGGCCTTCAGGATTTTTTAGTTGGAGGTGGGTAAACAGCCTTGGTTCACACTCTCTATTTCTCGGACTCAATTATCCGATTAACGAGGAGATCACTGTTGGCAAGGACCTTCATGGAAGAGAGGCTCTGTTTTCTATGGAAAACTATGTCTACACGGCGAGCCCTAGGAGTTCGGGAGCAAACTCCCTTGGTTGTCAACGATACAGCCTGCAGCCAAAAGAAGGTGAGAATGACAAAGGCATCCAGATTAACTTTGATCCTTGGATGTCTCAATTACGACAGGCAGTGATGTGGTTCAAGCCTTCAGGTTGATAGGTAATTGGGCTGTTGCGTCGAAAGGGTGGAGTACTGGTGTCTCCAGATCATTGGTCGCTGAAGGGGGCTGCAAATTCTCTTCGAACGAGTTTGTTGTCTTTGCTGCTTGTTCTTGATGGGTAGTTCTTTCTTTTGTTATGCATATTCCTTGTCATTTGGTCATCCTTGTCTGTGTCACTCTTACTATGTAAGAGTTGCCTCTGTTTAGAATGTCATTCTCGTCTGGATCACGAGAGTCTGAGCGCTGCAGATGGGTGCGTTTTGGTGGTGTAGCAAGACTTTTTATGAACTATCATATCTTGTTGTTTATGTCAGTAGTAGTCACTAGTCAGTGTTTGAATGTTGTATATATCGTTGTTTCAAACTGTTTCTTCTCTCGAACTACTGGTGGGCTAAATGAGGGCATCACCATTCTCCAGTGTTTAGAGTGTATCTCCTTTTTTCAAGTTATATAATTTGAGCTCAGTGTCTTTTCGATGATGTACACTTGTTTGGGCGAGTGAGGTGTCGTTGAATATGGGCCGAGTAGTAACGCAATGCCAAATAGGTCAATTATGACTCTCAGGCCGGGCTCTCAAAAGATCCTCAAAAAAAGGCCGGGCTCTCCAAAAAAGAAAGAATAAGGACTCTTAGGCCGACATGTGGCCGCAACCGGTGTTTTCATGTGCTTGCCCACCGAGAGCATATTGGCGCGTGTTCGAAATTCAAGCTACCTTTTCATCCCCAATCTCCCGCCCCTCCCCCACCTCTGCAATCTCGATTCCTACTCCAGTTCCGCCGGATCCCCCTCCAGTACCCCCAGTACTCAAGCTCACTATCATGTCGCCGGTCAACGCGGATCTCCGAGCCGAAAATCCTGAGGTCCGTCCTGCCTTCGGTCGCTGCGTGCTGTCGCTCAACAGTGGCATGGTGGCGCTTGACGACCAGTTTGCCGGAAAAGTGCTGATGGTAACCATCAATGGCGACCGGCCTCCCGTCTCACCGGACGACCTTGCCAAAGCTCTTGGCATTGCGCACGGCATCCAAATAAGTGACTTGCTCGTCGAAGTCTGTCCGGCACCGGCTGATTTCTTCATCAGGTTCCGGACAACTTTCGACTGCAGTGGTGTGTTCGAATCTTCCCGGCGTTTATGCTATGATGGCGCGCTGGTGAGCTTTGATCGATGGCACCCAGGATGGGGCTCCGTGCCCTCTGAGCTTGAGTGTTTAACAAAGCTTACCTTCCACGGCATGCCTCGACGTGCTTGGAACAGCAAGTCCTTGAATGAGCTTATCAACGACCTTGGAGGTGAGCTCGTAAGTATGTTTGTTCCTCCAAACAGCTGGGCTCTGATGGTTATGGCATGGATGAAGAAGCCGTCCACCATACAGAAGGTGATTGGTGTTGAGATGTGACAGCCTGATTTTGGCCCTTTCTTTTTCTTTTGTTTTTCTGAGGTTTTTGCTTGAGTTTTCTTTTTTCGTGGCTTTGTGGTCTGGAAACTGAAGAATATGCCCTCTTGTTTGTTTCAAGAGTGGCTTGTCATTCCCAAACCCTTCCCTAGACCCTATCATTTTCATCCTAGCCCACATCCCAATATTCTTTTCATTGGGAATATTCCTTTTCTATTAAAGGAATAACTCAAATTGCCCTAGGTTGTGAAGCAACCTTTATTTCCATCACTCCTAAAATTCCCAAATAATTCTCATAAATTGTTTGGGTCATATCTTTCTCAAATATGGCTAAAATATTTCATTTGTCATGTTTATCATCATGCTCAAATAATTCATTCCCTATTCTGCCCTAAATGGCACATTGTGAAGCAAGTGCTATTTTCCTTTTCCCAATTGACCTCAAACTCCTTGGACACCTTTTCCTGTCCATATCATTGCCACATGCCAAAATGCAACCTCATTTGCCTAGTAATTATTTAATTATGATTTTCGAAAGTTTCTATCCAGAAAGAAGCTTTATGAAGGAGGTGCAAGCTAGGCATATCCAAATGAGTTGTCATTTTGCATGATCCCTCATCTCATCATAGCCTAGCCCTCCACCAAAGTAGAGCTCATGTCATGCCTCCATGAGAGCTCATCTTCAATTCTTTGATTCTGTCCAAAATTTCAGTTTGTGAAGCAAGTATACTTTGTCTTGCTCCATTATGGCTACCAAATTTTCTAGGCCTTCTATTGTCCATATAACCTAGCTCCACCCATTTTGGGCATGGTTAATCAAGCCATTATTCCTCTAGAATTTTTGCAAGTTTCTATCCAGAGGAGATGTTTGTGAAGCAAGTACCAGTTTGGCTTGGCCAATTGGTATGAGACTTTTTGAGCATCTTCATAGGACCAAATGACTCTACCTTGCCCAATTTGAGCTCAATTTGACACTCCATGTGAGTGCACCTTCCTGATCTAGTTTCTGGACCAATTTGGTCAGTTGCAAAGCAACTACATTAAATCTTGATCCAAATCTTCTGAAAGTTACCAGGATGAAAGTCCTTCTTACTCTAAACCTCCCAGACAATTCCGTTTCTCCCAATCACCTTCCTGTTGATCACTAGTGCTCACCCAAGTTTACTGCAGTAAACTTTAGAGGGTGATTACAATTTAACCATAGCACTTTCACCGACTACCGCCGTAGTTGAGACCTACCCTGGAAGGACTTACCACTAGACAACACGCTCCAGCTCATTTCCCCCGCTACATGCCAGTGCACGCGGTGACCATGACAATGGCGTGCCTGTGCACGCGCTCTGTGTGCAGTGGCCGCGTCCAGTGGCTGTTTGTGCTGGACCCTCTCCTCCTCTCGCCGCCTTCGCGTGCATGAGCGTGTCCAGCAGCTAGCCCGTGTCATCGCCGTTCCCCTGGACCCCTCTCCCCCTCCGTCCGTTTCCTCACCGACGCTCGCCGCCGAACGCCCACAGGAGCACAGTGCCCCGACATGTTTTAATGGTGCTCGGCTTCTTCCTCTGCTCCCCGGTGTTGCCTACCCCTTTGTGAGCCCTGAATCAATAGCTCGTCGTGTTCCCACACCCTCCCGTGCTCGCTGGCCGTCGCCAGAGCCTCGGCCGGACGTGCCCGGCGGCACCTGAGCCCATCTCTCTCGCCCGCTGTCGTGGATTTGTCAAGGCAGATGTTCTAGTGTATGAAATTAGTCATGAGGCCAACGCATCTATGTGGTAGCTTGACAGGGGTTGAGCGGAATCGGGAGACGCAACACACAAGACGAGGATTTAGACAGCTTCGGGCTCCGGGAAACATCATCCGGTAATAACCCTACATGTTGTTTGTGGCTAGGTCTCATTGTCATCATGAGGGAGTCGCCGTAAACCGGCTCTCCTAGTTGTGTCTATCCCTAGATTGTTTCTTCTTGCTTGTTCCTCTTTGGGGAGCCCTGCCCCTCCTTATATAAGTTGAAGGGGCGGGTTACATGTGGAGTCCTATTAGGATTAGGACTAGTGTACCTTCTATTACAAACCGGATACAAGTCCAGGTCTTAACTCCTTGTAAGATAAATGTTCCTCACGCCTTTCCACTTAAACCGGCCCACCATAACATGAGCCGGCCTTCTGGGCCTTGGGCCTTTTCATCCGTCTGTTCCGCCCGCCAGGTTACCAGTGAGTCATAATGTTCAGGCAGGTTGCTTGTAAACCGTATGGTCAGTGCGGGTCGCCAGTGACTCGCCAAGTCTGGCCGGGTTATAGTTCCGGCCGGGTTACGCTGCAGGGTCTATCATCGACATTAGCCCCCAAGTTTAGCTTGGATTTATCCACGGTAAACTTATGCTACAAAATAAACACAAGAACAAATTTGACAGGTTGTGCTCCGGGTTAAGAATTCTGGTAAACCGGCACCTGAACACCCTTAAGTCTTTGTCATTTACTTCTTCTAGAAAATCTAGGTCAATAGACCAGCTTCATAATCAATTTGCTTGTAGAATAAATATTGTAAATAAAGAATCCATTTGAATCGGCCTTTAATGCTCTGACTTGACAAAAATATTGGTCTTCAAATATTCAACTGATATTCAGCCGGCTTGAAAATGTAGAACTTGCCAAGCTATGATTTCCAAAATCGGCGGGTTATAAAAACCGATAATTCTGAGTCATGATTGTTGCCAACACCGGTTCATGATATTTGATGACGCCGGGTTAAAATTGTTGCAGACACCGGGTCAATCTGGTTTATTCAAAACTGAGAATTTGAAGATTTTTCTCCCTTTTGTCCATATTACCTGTAGGCCCCAAGTACCGGGTTGTCATGCTTGCAACAACCTGGGACTTGTAATTGCCTTATGCTCATGAAAACTTCAACCAGTGTAGTCCCCAAGGGCCGGATCATTATGCTATAATGAGCAGGGACTTTGTAAATACGATCATGTAGACTTGAGCAGCAACGTGTAGCCCCCAAGGGCCGGCTCAGTAAGATAATATTGAGCTTGGGACTTTATACATACTTCATTGAAAAGAACATCATATGACATAACTCCACCATGGGGCTTGAACCCACGTCCACAAGGTTAAGAGCTTTGTGCTTTACTAACTGAGCAGTAGACCCCTGAATATAATGGATTAAGACTTGTGTACCTTGAATCATTGATAGGAGCAATTGGTAGCCCCCAAGGGCCGGCTCATTATGATGTGATGAGTTGGGTGTTCAATAAGGCCAGTAAAAATGACTTTGCATTAGCCCCCAAGTGCATGGCGCATGCTGGCAGTGACATGGGACTTGCATATTTGATGTAATCTCAGTTTGAATAATGTACCCCCCAAGTGCCGGGTCGTAAGCCTGCAGCGACTCGGGACTATTCCTTTGCAGAATAAATCATACCCATTGATAAAATAATATCCATTGCGCTGAAGCGACTTTGAAAACCTTAATCATAATATCGGTTATTGATAACCATAATAAAAATCCAGCCATGTTAGCTATTTAAAGATTTGAATAATATACCCAATGATTTATAAGCGCATGATTCCAATGGCGCAATCCAAATATATATATATACTCGCGACTTATAGTCCAAAGCCAGGCCGGGTTAATAAACACCGATGATTTATAATCATGCTTTATTCAACCTGTTTTTGCATACAACAAGTTTAAAGTGTCTTGGCGGTTTACCACCAGACGGGTCACAATGCCCAACATATAACCCAGGTTTATAACCAAGGCTACACTTAAGAATAATCAAATATGAAATATATCATACCTGTGACATTGAATCACATCATTGGTTTACCAACTTTTTGTAGTAAGGGTGATAACCCAAATCTTGAGTACTGATAACTCCTTCCATATTGTGCCGGTTTATGATAAAACCATACCGGGTTGTGATAAACACCGGATTGTTCATATATAACACTGGTGACTTCTAGTCAAAACCAGACCGGGTTAATAAGCGCCGGATTATAATTGATCATGTATTGACAACTTGTAGTTGAAAGTCAAGCCGACTTTAATGAACGCTGGTTATCAAAAACATTATAAATCTCATCAAAGGAGAAAAAACTTAGCAAATAAAAGCAGATGAAAACTTGTAGTCAAGGCTTTTCACGGGCTGCCAGGCCCCAAATTCGAGGCTTTTCATGGGCTGCCAGGCCACTGAGTTAAACCGTTTTACGAAGCCTTTTAAGATGGTCCTCAATCCTTAACCAATTGTTGTTTTAACTTGACAAGTTCAAGGTCTTATCAGAGTAACTTGTCAAAGTTCGACGGGTCATACCAGGTTTACCTGGGCGGAGTGACTTACTTAAAAAGGTAGGCTAACCCGGGGTTTTAGGTGTATACACCAGGCTTCCAAGCCGTGGCTTGATAGCCTATTACAAGTGTAGATTCTTTGTTCATTGCGACATCAAAGAATCCCCAAGTAACATTTTGAGCTGTCCTCAGTGGGTGCCTATGTTTGAGTTGTTCTTTTGCAACACTCTCTTTGGCCTCGAAGTAGTTTGGCTTTGAGCCGATCAAGAGGTGTGACTATGGTTCGAATACGACCAAGCCCCCAAGTGATTCTTTTTTTTATGGTTTTACAAGGCGGATCAATGAGCAAACAAGACTCCGCTGTATAAACAGAAGCCCCCATGTAATATTTTGAGCTGTGCTCAGTGGGTGCCTATGTTTGAGTTGTGCTTTTGCAACACTCTCTTTGGCCCCTGTTAACTTTTGTGATAACTCGAACTTTGCGAGAGATATTTGTTCTTGAACCGGATGTTAAACCGGATATTAAGAGCTTCAAAGCTTTGTGGGAGACATCTTTCCCTTGAACCGGACAGTAAACCGGATATTTGATAGCTTTAGTGAGATTGACTTCCCTTGAACCGGGTTTTAAGCCGGAATCCTTTCTGATGACCCGGAACTTCTTCATTGAGCCGGGATTTTGTAACTGTCATATACTTTCTAAGCCAAAAAAAATTCTGACGGCCTTTAAATTCTCATCAATATAACAGTAGCCTTCGGGACCGGGTTATCTTTCCCTCCATCGTCCTTGGGTTCTTAAATTTGCTGAAACTGGCAAGATTTGCTGAGTCATGTCATCGTAGCCCCCGAGTCTTAAGATGACTCTAGGAGTTGTCTTGAGATTCTCCATATTTGACCATAGCAGATGGTGTATATCATTGGTGTTGACAGCACGATCTGAATCCACAGATGGTTGAGGTGACCGCGGCGGGTTATAAACGATCTGTATGAGCCGTGTTAGCCACTTGGCCAATGGTTCCTTCCAACTTGTTATTTAAAGTTAACCAAACTGTAGTGGCGGCGACTTGTGCGCCTGCCCATTGAGCCATCCAGTGCAGACGGCGGTTGATAGTATATGATAATTTGCCTCCATTTTGTTGAAAGAAAACCGGGCTACCCAAGCTATGACTTGCTCATGCAGACAGGTGCGGCCCGGTATGTTGATGTAGACCAGGCCGCGAGAGACGGACAGCAAAGATGACCGCAGCATTAGAGGCAGCTCGGACAGATGATTCGGCCGCAGCATTGTAAGCCGGCACGAGCGAGTTAATTGCAGGCGCAGTCCCAGCAAGCTGATGTAAACCGGGTCGTAAAGACGGCGTCTTGCACGCATCCATTCACCGTGTAATATGGCATGGACGAACACCGGGCAGTATGTTGCCAGCGCGTGCTCCGCACCCATGGTATGAGCCACTTTTGTCGTGACTAATTATCCTGCATAAATGGTATTGCAGGCGAGAGAAATTGTTCTCGAAATCATAAAAATGTATCAATAAAAAATTGACTGGATGGATTTAACCTGATATGTTTAGCTGGAAATTATACGCCGTGATGTTGATGATCCGGTCGCGACATATAAGCCGGCGCAGACGCGTGAACGGGCCGCGAGAGCGGACGGGCGAGTCGTCCGTGGCGTTGTAAACTGGTGCGGTCGCAAGAGAGAGCCGGCCGCGGCGTTGTAAGCCAGCGCGGACGCGAGAGTCGGCCATGGGCATGGACAATAAGTCAATCGCGTGTGTTGATGTAGCGGGGGTGGCAATTTTGCGTAGAACGAGCGCTAGTGCAAAAAATAATATTTTCCCACGCCCCTTTCGCGACACCTTTTTGTAAAGAATACTGGTCCTGCGAAAAAAATAACATAGACCAAGTAATTGTTCTTTGATGAAAATAATATATGTGAAAAATAGATAGGATAGATAGCACCTGGTATTTTTGCCAAATAAACAAGGATGCTGGTGTTGGATGAATTTTCCGGAAGCCTGGCATGGTACAGATGCTTGCACGGTCCCAGTGTCAACGTACGTTGGACTACAAACTGTCTGGCCCTTCACGCGTTCATGGGACACCATCGTGTAGGAACGGCGTCTAGAGTAATTGATTCATCACTTTGACTAGTCTTGTCTTTCCCGTGATGGATGATGGTCTTTCTTGGAGATTGTGCGATTGTAATTCCGTTTCAATTAGCACTAGTAGCAAGTCTTTGGAAAGTAACTGCCATGGAGACACGGGACAGCGGTCAGGCTGCAGCCTTTTTTTAGATGTAGATGACTGCCGCTGATCCATAGTATTTTTCCCTTTGACTCCTTGCGTACTAGCAACAACATCTGGTGCCATGTTGGCTTGATGTGATAGACTGTCTTTTTCTGTGATCTGTAGTGCCTTCATGGTAGAGGAAAAGGCAGCAGCACACGATTGATTGCTACGGCCTGGGATTTGTGGACGTAGAGCAGCAGCGACTCGGAGTTGATCCGGTTTAAAAACGCGAAGTTGACTCGGAACAGACCGGCGGTTCAGACGAAACTGTAGGGAAACGACCGTGGCTTGGTGCGGCCGTTCAACCAGGGTTGACCCGCCGGTGAAAACGTTGCCTTGGTAATTTCTGACTGCTGGGATTTGATGCCTACGTGAGTGGCGGCTTTCCTGGTGCGGGTCCCTCCACACTAATTAAGGAAAACATTGCAATCTTTGGCCACTTTCAATCGTATTCCACGAACCGTGTCGGACTTTCTTGGGATATTGAAATCTTCGTGGACGGAAATCACTCATACGTGGCCGATCGGACAGCCGCCCGACACAGTAGTCATCGGACCCGCTCGCCGATTCTCCGCTGACAGCTCTTGTAGCGGTAGTTTTGGTTTCGATGAGAATAATTCCTTCTCTTGATCTCGGCGAGTTATGGCGGTAGGAAAATTCCAGCCCTAATGTTCTCTTGATCTTGAATCTCGAATATACCGTTTGACTGTTCGTCGACGATGTAAACTTCTACGCCGGTTCTTTTCCATCCAGCAAATCCCTCAAGAGATCCCTCCAAGATCTCAACACCACCATGCACCAGCCCCATGGTGGGCGCCAACTGTCGTGGATTTGTCACGGCAGATGTCCTAGTGTAAGAAATTACTCGCGAGGCCAACGCATCTATGTGGTAGCTTGAGAGGGGTTGAGCGGAATCGAGAGACGCAACACACAAGACGAGGATTTAGACAGCTTCGGGGCCCGGGAAACATCATCCGGTAATAACCCTACATGCTGTTTGTGGATAGGTCTCATTATCATCACGAGGGAGTTGCCGTAAACCGGCTCTCCTAGTTGTGTCTAGCCCTAGAGATTGTTTCTTCTTGCTTGTTCCTCTTTGGGGAGCCCTACCCCTCCTTATAAAAGTTGAAGGGGCGGGTTACATGTGGAGTCCTATTAGGATTAGGACTAGTATACCTTCTAATACAAATCGGATACAAGTCCAGGTCTTAACTCCTTGTAAGATAAATGTTCCTCACGCCTTTCCTCTTAAGCCGGCCCACCATAACATGAGCCGGCCTTTTGGGCCTTGGGCCTTTTCATCCGTCTGTTCCGCCTGCCGGGTTACTAGTGAGTCATAATGTTCATGTAGGTTGCTTGTAAACTGTCTTGTCAGTGCGGGTCGCCAGTGGCTCACCACGTCCGGCCGGGTTATACTTTCGGCCGGGTTACGCTGCAGGGTATATCCCCGACACCCGCCTATATATAGGCCTCCCCCAAGCCTCTCCGAGCACACCACTCGCCTCCCCTCACTCCCAGTGCCCCGCCTAGCTACTTCCCCGAGCTCGAGGAGCTCTCATTCCCTCCCATCACCACCATGGTTGCCATTCGGGTGCGCCTAAATTCCGGCCACCCGAGCCCTCCCTCTCCTCTTCTCCACCACCAGGCGACTCCACTCTGCCCCGCGAGTATCCCTCACCCCTCAGTTCGTTGCCGGAGGCCCTGTGGCCGCGCCTCCATAGAAAGGCCGCCGCCGGCTGTGATCTCCCCCTGGTCGGACGCGGCGTCGTCTTCTGAACCCTCTGGTGGCCGGAGCTCGGCCGGAGACCACCGGAGCTGGCCGGGCCATCGCCGGTGTCGCCCCTCCCCTGCTCCTCTGTTCTTCGCGTCGGGAGGAGGAAGAAGGACCGAGAGGAGAGAGAGAGGATAAAGTGGACCCACCCTGTAAGTATCACAGCCGCCCGACCCCGCCTTGCCACGCTGGATAAATGGAAGCATATTCCTCTGAATACGTCTTCCGTTGTCCGAAAATGTATTCTTGCTTTGCTTCAACCAGTAATATGTTTTCTCTTCAGGAAGGCGTATTTCTCTCTATTGCAGCCAAGAATACACTTTCCAGTTCTGAAAGCGTATTTTCTGAAATGTGTTCTTTGTTTTTCAGCCCAGGGACCTGTTTGTGGAGAAATCTTTACATATTGGTCCCTGAACTTCGTCGGGCTATAACTTTTTGCTCGAAGCTCCAAATGAGGTGATTCCAAAGCCCACTTCTTCTTTTCGTCGAGCCCATTCTGTTGGTATCATTTTCACCATGTTTTGACATTCTAAAAATGACCATTTTTCCCCTGCCCTTAATCAGCCCCCTCCGAGAATGAATGTTTTCCGGCGATACTTTTTGCGAGCTTCTCGCACTTTCTCCCGGTGATTTCTTCCACCCTAGGCAAGCCACACCCTCCATTTGCATGATTTCAAGGCAGTGACATGGTTTATTTATTTGAACTTTTTTAAAATATTGCATTAGCTATGTATAATTTGTTCATGGCATTTCTCGGAGTATTGTTTTCATTTTGATATTGCTTGGAGTTCTAGGACTTATATTTTGGTGATTATGTGGATGACATGTGCCTCTGGATTCTTAGTGGCTATTATGTTCATGATGGTATTATGCTTTGGAGTATTACTTTGGATGTCATGTTGCCTTTGGAATATTAGTGGCTTTTATGAACATTTTTCATGATGATATCTAGTATTATTTTGGAGTATTAATTTGGATATAATGTTGCCTTTGGATCATTAGTAGCTAGTGTTAGTTTCATCATGATGCTAGTTGATATTATGTTTTGGAGTATGGTGATGGAGATGATGCTTGCATGTGGATCATAGCTGGATAGTTAGTTCTTGATATTTGAGTAGTAGTATTATCGTTCTTGGATTCATCATGATAGTAGTGTTATACTATCCTCGGAGTATATTGGTATGATGTTATGATGCTTGGATTATTTGTTGGATATGCTATGACTTGGATTATAGGTTGATAGATGATATCGGAGTATTAGTCATTACAGTTATATTTTTGGGGATAAATTCCGTCATTAATTTGGTCAGGTGCCACCGAACCGGGCTTTCTCCAGTGCAACCACATTTGCCTTTATGGGAAGGCCCTAATGCGATGCTATTGCCGTGCCTCTCGCCGGTGCCTCCAACGAGGGAAGGTTATGGACGCGCTACCCTGATCAGGTAGGCGGACATAAGCCTTGTGTGCCCGTAGTTGGATTTTGCGCACGTGGATCCCTGTGTGGGACAGTTTATGTTTTGGCCACGACGGTGGTCATTGTGTCTTTGGTAGACACGGGGCCACCCAGGACTAGCCCAGTGGGGAGTGAGTCGAAGTGGCCGGGAGAGTGTCATGGCAGTAGATCGGTTTTGTTGGAACGCCGTTGGTCCATCCGAATGGGAGTGCGAGGCCATGGGTTCCGTGGTGTGGGTAAAGTGCGCTACCTCTGCAGAGTGTGTATTTAAATCTATCGATAGCCACGTCCTCGGTCATGGGCATGGGTTCGTACTAGGTCACACCGTTCGATCAACACTCACATGACGGAATGCCTTATAGGTGATTTATATGTTGATATTTTGAGCAGTACAGATTGGCGGGATGTTGATGATGATGTTGGAGACCAAGTGTTGGTCAGGGTTGTGATCGCCGGAATGACAACCGTTTTGTTTTCATCACGAGGTGATCGATATGGTATATTGCTTGGCCGGTTAGCCAAGAGGGATATGGTTATGGAGATCTGAGATGGTGATTTATCAGTATTGTATCAGTTTCATACCATGCTTAGTAGTTGCTTCATCAAGGTAGTAGTTAATTAATTAACCTGTTAATGTTATGTTATTGTCTTGCCTTGATGTTTATGGTTGTTGTGAGCTTGCAAGTACATTCAATGTACTGACCTGGCGTGTCATGCCAGATTGTAGGTGATGCCGTGATTGCTTGATTGCTGGTCGTGGTTTCCGTTCGTAAGAGCTAGATCGTCACTACAAGAAATATGTCAACGAGTGACCTTTTGTCAGTGACCCTGGAAGAATTGGTCATAGATCTATGACCATTTCAGACCAATTGGTCAAAAGCTGTTCGGGGGGCTCCAAACCCTAAACTATAACGACCATTTTGGTCAGAAAGGTCGTAATTTCCTTACACGAAATGGTCATAAAGCAGATAGCACTGGTCCGCTGCCTTATTTCTAGCTGATCACGACCAATATAGATGGTCATAACCTTGTAAATTGTGGTGGGTTGCTATGACTAGGCACCACCTCATCAGTTTTGCCTATGTGTCATGTCCATGTGGCAATTATTGCCCCAGGTTGTGCAGCAACCTATATTTCTGTCATTTCCAAAATTCCCAAAAAAATCTCATAAATTCTTTGGGTCATATCTTCGTCAAATATGTAAAAAAACCTTCCTTGCCTAGTTCAAAAATAATTCAACAATATTCATTTTCCTGTTCTGTTCAGAACAACACTTTGTGAAGGAAGTACCACTTTGGCATGTCCAAATAGTATCCATTTTCTACGGTGCTTTCCTATGCCCAAATAACCATCCTCCACCAAATGCCAGCTCAATCCATTCATTATTTTGAGCCCAGCTTTAACATTCGTATTTATGTCCAATGTGGTACTTTGCTGTGACGCCCCCGATTCAATCGTACACTAATCATACACGCAAATGTGTACGATCAAGATCGAGGACTCACGGGAAGATATCACAACACAACTCTAGACACAAATTAAAATAAAACAAGCTTTATATTACAAGCCAAGGGCCACGAAGGCTCGCATACAAAAGCACGAAAACAAAAGAGTCAGCGGAAGCAATAATATTTGAGTATAGACATAAGTTAAACAAGATTGCCTTAAGAAGGCTAGCACAAAAGTAGCAACGATCGAAAAGGCAAGGCCTCGTGCCTGGGACCTCCTAAGTACTCCTCGAAGCCGAACTCCACGTAGGATCATCCTCGGGATCTCTAGCTCCTGGACTCCAGCATCTGGTTGTGACAACCAGGTATAGAAAGGGGAAAAGGGGGAGAAAAGCAACCGTGAGTACTCATCCAAAGTACTCGCAAGCAAGGAGCTACATTACATATGCATGGGTATATGTGTAAAGGGCCATATCGGTGGACTGAACTGCAGAATGCCAGAATAAGAGGGGGATAGCTAATCCTGTCGAAGACTACGCTTCTGGCCACCTCCATCTTGCAGCATGTAGAAGAGAGTAGATGGTAAGTTCACCAAGTAGCATCGCATAGCATAATCCTACCCGGCGATCCCCTCCTCGTCGCCCTGTTAGAGAGCAATCACCGGGTTGTATCTGGCACTTGGAAGGGTGTGTTTTATTAAGTATTCGGTTCTAGTTGTCATATGGTCAAGGTACAACTCCGGGTCGTCCTTTTACCGAGGGACACGGCTATTCGAATAGATAAACTTCCCTGGAGGGGTGCACCACATAACCCAACACGCTCGATCCCATTTCGCCGGACACACTTTCTTGGGTCATGCCCGGCCTCGGAAGATCAACACGTCGCAGCCCCACCCAGTCACAACAGAGAGGTCAACACGCCGGTCTAAATCCTATGGCGCAGGGGTCTGGGCCCATCAGGCGTTCCAGTCCAATCCGGCGTGCGCCGCTCAGTCGCTGACGTCAAGAAGGCTTCGGCTGATACCACGAAGTCGAGTGCCCATAACTGTTCCCGCGTAGTTGGTTAGTGCGTATAGGCCAAATGGCCAGACTCAGATCAAATACCAAGAACTCGTTAAGCGTGTTAAGTATCCGCGAACGCCGACCAGGGCCAGGCCCACCTCCCTCCTAGGTGGTCTCAACCTGCCCTGTCGCTCCGTGACAAAGTAACAGTCGGGTCCGTCGGGAACCCAGGCCCACCTCTACTGGGATGGAGCCACCTGCCCCTTCAGCCCCCATCTCCGAACAGTATCATAAGTAATGTAACAGTATAAAGTATATAGTATATGCCCGAGATCACCTCCCGAAGTGATCACGACCCAGTAGTATAGCATGGCAGACGGACAAGAGTGTAGGGCCACTGATGGAACACTAGCATCCTATACTAAGCATTAGGATAGCAGGTAAGGGTAACAACTGTAGCAACAATGACAGGCTATGCAGCAGAATAGGATTAACCAAAAGCAGTAACATGCTACACTCTTCTAATGCAAGCAGTATAGAGAAGAATAGGCGATATCTGGTGATCAAAGGGGGCGCTTGCCTGGTTGTTCTGGCAAGGAGGGGTCGTCAACACCCTAGTCGAACTGGGGTCGCCGGCAGTGTCGGGGTCTACCGGAAAGAAGTAACGAAGGGGGAACACAATAAATAACAGAGCAAGAAAGCATCACAATGCATAACATGGCAATGAGCGGGACTAGGTGTGCCCTAACGTGGTATTAGGTGATACCGGCGAAGGGGGGAAACATCTGGGAAAGTATCCCCGGTGTTTCGCGTTTTCGGACAGATGAACCAAGGGGGAAAGTTGCATGTTCGATATGCTAGGGGTATGTGGCGGACGAACAGGCTGCATATCCGGATTCGTCTCGTCGTTCTGAGCAACTTTCATGTACAAAGTTTTTCCATCCGAGCTACGGTTTATTTTATATTGATTTTAAAAGATTTAAATCACTTTTTAGCATTTATTTAATTATTTTAATCCAACATTATCCAGAACAGTGCACGCTGACGTCAGCATGACGTCAGCAGTCAAAAGAGGGGTTGACTGGTCAACTGACGTGTGGGTCCCGTTCGTCATTGACTGTTTAGTCCAATTAGGGTTTAACTAATCTAATTACTGTTTAATTAAACTAACTAGTTAATTAGATTAATTAAATAGGATTAATTAACTTAATTAATTAATTAATTTAATTATTATTTATTTATTTTCTATTTTCATTTTTCTAAACGTTCCAGGGGCTGGGCCCACTCATCATTGGCCCTGGGGGCCAACCGAGGTGGGTGCGGCTTAACGGGCAGCGGGCGCAGGCGTAACGGGCGACGGGCGCCCGTAGCCTGCCCGGGGCGGGGCGTGGCCACGGCGGGGTTGCCGCAGCGGGACACGAGGGCCACGGCGGGCGGAGGCGGGGCGAGCGACGAGCGCTGTGCGGGGCCGTCGTGGAGCAGCAGCAATGCAGCTGGTGGCGCCAGCACGCGAGGGGGGGCAGAAGCATGCAGCAGCGGGAGTGGCGATGAGGCAAGACAGAGGTCGCGGCGGAGCGACGGCCGGTGTTGGAGAGGGAGAGGTCGGGCCTCACCGGCGTTGACGGGGAGTGGGGCGGCGAGGCTTGAGGGAGCGTGTCGTGGGAGGGGCGGGGAGGCGACGCCGACGAGGTGGTGGTGAGCGGCGACGGTGGGCCGTCGGGGCTCGGGGTGCCGCAGGGTCGAGCCCCCGATCCAGCTCGTGTCGAGGGGGCAGGCTGGGGCTGCGCCGGGGATGGGCGCCTGCGGCGGAGGCATGGGATCGGGCTCCTCCCCGATCCAGGGAGTGGGAAGGGAGAGAGTGGGGGTCGTGGGGGGATCTAGGGGAGATGGGGATAGGGTTCGGTCGGGTTTGGCCTATAGGCCAGGGGAGCGGGGGAGTGAGGGGGTGGGCCGACGGTTTGGCCGGCCAGGCGGCCTGGTGGCCTGGTGGGCCGAAGCCCAGTGACGGGGGGGGGGGGGTTTCCTTTTCCTTTTATCTTTTGTTTTGTTCTCTGGCTTTATTCTTTTTCTTTTATTTATTTTACTTTTTTCTATTTTAATTTATTTCCCAAGCTGTTTTAGTTTTGCAAAATATTCAATTAGCCCCTAAAATAGTAACATTAATTATACCGCTGCCACAATAACTTTGGCACCTAGCTAAAATAGTTTATTATTTAATAAAATATAATAGGGGTATAATTATTTGTTTTTGCTGCTGTTTTAATCACTTTAGGGTATTTAGTTATTTTATAAAGATGTTGTTTCTCCACCAATATTATCCATGATTTATTTGTCACATTAAGAACATTTTAGTTTGACTTTAGAAAACTTTAATTGTTTGACTTTAACTCAATTTTGAATTTGAATCGGTTTATATCTAACACGAGATTAATAACAGTAATCATGGTGACGTGGCATTGTTAACAGAGGTTTACTGTAGATTAATTATCCGGGCGTCACAATTCTCCTCCACTACAAGAAATCTCGTCCCGAGATTTTAAGAGGTGGAGTAACGGGAAAAGGGATTTGGTTACGAAATTCTAACGAGTCTTCTCGGTCTTGGTTGCTCTTCTCGAAGAGGTCGATCCATTACTTTGATGTCTCCATTTCTCTGCTTCAGGTGTTCATGATGCAGCCGTCATTCTTTCTTCGGGAACTCCATCGTACTTACGAATAGGTAAGGGGGATGTTGACAACGATAGGATGCTATAAGGGGTAATCATCTGGGGGCTGTCCCGTGAATGAGCACATGACCATCTCTCGAGATGAACAAATAAAACACATCGAGATCAAAGTAAGAAGGCACAATATGAAGTTTCGAACGGATAGACAATCATTCGATGTCGGAGACAAATTGTGAAAGGGGGGTCCAGCAATGAGAATAAGTTTTGTGTTTGATGCCAGAATAGATCACTAGGCAGGTGGCCCGTGAATTACATACGAAGTCAAGCGCGAGGAATAACTTTGACAACAGGGTGTACAGGATAGTCAGGTTTCAATCTTGTGGAACTGTGGGTTATGGGCCCACCATGTGGGTTAAAAGTAGAAGGAGCGGTGACATCTTGCACGATCATGATAGCAAGGCATGTCAGAGGGTAGCCTATCAGTTATGTCGGCAACAACGTTGGTACCAAGGGCGAGGGATGAAGAGAACCAATTTCCTGCTCGTTGAACGAGGCGGACCAATAGGCAAAGTTCTCATCCATCGGTGGTTACCGGAATGTCATCAACAATAGTAACAGGGTCTTACTGACAGAGTTCTACACCGAGGTGTTTGCATAAGCAGAAAATTATTACTTCTTATATCATAGAGATCACACGAAAAGTTAAACAAGACCATGGAAAGGAAAATGTGATTATTAGATTAAACGGAACAAAGGAAAGGAAAAAAAATGTGTTTAAACACATATTTCAAGGGTATATCCTTCCCAAGGACAAGCAAAGCATGACATCTGTGACAAGACATAATGTAGAAAACCCTTTAGGTAGGGGGAGAGAAATATCATGACATTACCCATACAACGGTGTTTGGATAATGGTCAAAGAAAATTTAGCACTGTGCTTCAAATGCTCTTATTGAAAATCGGAGTACCACAGACATGCTTCGAGATAGCATTGACATGATCTTCGAGCAAGGTCGGACGTTGGATACACAAAGGATCCATCAGGAAAAAATTATAAAACAAGTCATTCAATTTCCTCATGGAAGAATGGTTATCCTTGCTAAAAAGGGAACTATAACAATAGGCCCTCCAGCCAGGTGTGCTAGGCATGACATCACCTTACTAGGTCATATAAAGACCAACGTTATAACTCTTGGGAAATGCCTCCTAACCATCATATTAGACCGAGATTCAGTTCTGATAGCTGGCAGGATACCTCAGACTCATGATGTCTGAGAAGGAAGGGGTGCAACACAATTTGACGTCATGGCGCTGCAAGATTCTCGGGAAATGAATTATGGAAGCAAGTTCCGAATCATGAGTTCATCATTAAACCAAGGACAGGATGAGGAGGTGGTTGATGAACTTAGCGACAATTCATTGAGATTTCCAAACTATCGATCTCCACAATTAGGTGAACAAGGAGATAACATTTGTGAGATCAAATGATAATAATGAGGTATGCTTGAGGAAAACATACACAATTAAACATTGGTTGAAAGGTGCACCCAAAATATCGGCTTAGATAGCATGATCAATGTTAGAATGGTGATTCGATAAACAATGGTCTAAGAATGAAATGTCGACCATTAACTTCAAAGCACTATGGTTGCTAGAACTTTTGAACTCGCGCATCATAGTTCAATTGTCGGTTTTCCGGTTAGAAACAACACGGGGACCAAGGAATGAACGGAAATGGCAAGAAGTATCACTTGTACCAAGATATCATAAGAGGTGGTGAAATTCTCACGACATTCTTGACATAAAAGATGGTAATACTCCAAGGTAAAGAAGAATAATTGCTGGATAGCACGGATCTCCAGGTATAACACAAAACACGAACAAGTTTGCGTTGGAGGGAAAGCAATAATGTTGTCGATGATAACACAAATGATCGAGGGGCAAGGATGGTACTTTTCATCATGAATTTGATTGATATTCTGGAAGACCTCGGAATGCTGATGATGATCACGACACATTTGTCGAGAGATTCCATGAAGATGTAATCGATCGGCGATGACGCCAAGTCAAAGGAATGATGAAGCGAAAGGTTATTGGAACCAAGGGTACGACACCAACTCAAAATCAAGCTTGTTGTTTAAGGTGAAATGATATGGCGAGGAAGATCGATGTAAGGTTAGCTCATCGTTGAAAATTGTGCTCCGGAAAGAAGGATCAGGTAGCACAGTTAAAATTTAGCACAATAATGATATAGCCGATCAGGCTAGAAATGACATGATCGAGTACAAACTCGTAAGTAAAGAAGATTACTAATAGTTGTTTAATCACGATGCGGACTCGATTCGGTTATCGGTGTCCTTGAGTGTTTAAAGACCCAGAGCCCAAAAAAATTGAATCAGTGAGAATGTAGTACTTGATGGAGAACTCTTAAGAAGTTATGCAGTTCCTTGATAATCTCGAGAATTCGAGATACTGGAGGGTATTACTCGAAGGAAGATCGACATAGGGGTTGCGGAGATGTATTGATCTATAGAATACAAGTATTTTCACTTGCCTGAGAAATGGGATCAAGGAGAAAATATGGTCGGAACCACGATTGCAAAGGATCAATTCACAGATACCAGATGATATTATAACAAGGAAATAGTTATTATTACATGAAGCTTCGATGATAAGATCAGCATCGTGTCCATGGGCATGAACCCAAAGTTCAAGGTCGACTCCCACTTCTTCAGTGCATAACCTTTCATTCACTTCTCGTTATCGAAGTTGTAGTGTTGAAAAGTTATCTGGCGAAGCACCAGAAGAGTATGACTCGTGAAAACTTCTGGGTTCACACTGTTTTAGAGAAGGTATATGTTCAACCCATCGGGGAATCTTAGAAACATATACCACAAGCTTCAAGAGTAAATATCACCAGCTTGAAAGCAGAGCAAGGTTGAGAAAGTAGAGGATACAATTTACCAAAGGCATTATGTATCCGAGGGAAGGCTCACAAGGTTATTGAATATGAAGGACGCTGTCGGATAAAATCCATTAAAGGATCGGTCGGTCCATAACAGAGCTGATGTGAGCATCGGCACACAACCAAAGTAAGTAAATATGCAAAGGCATTGGATTATAGAAACAACTGACTAATCCAGAGCTCAAATGCAAAGGAATTATGATTTTCAAATCAAGGGATCAGAAGCAATGTTCTGATTAGGGATGGATAAGTTGAATAGTCTTAGGGGTATGATCGACGGCAATTGGGTTGGTTGAGAACCAGCTCATGTTTAAAATGACGTCTGAGCCAGAAAGATAATTTAAAAGGATCAACTGATGATTGCGTGCATTCGCACTCATGTTTATTCAATAGGATCAAAATGACGGTGCCTAAGGATACTAACGAATATTGCCAGACATATGGAAAACATCCATAATGCAAGCAGACAAGTATTGCAGAGCAATAAGCTACTAAGGATTTTTTTGGAGGATCGAATAGTATTTTGAAGACCATTGTGAAACACATGAACAACTAGGGGATGAGCGGATACACGATAAGGGTGAGAAATTATCCGTAGGGGTATTCATGTGGCAAAGAACTGCAAGGTAGTAGGCACAAAATATTCTCAGAACAATAGAGAGGATTTCAGGGTATCTTGTAATCAGAAGATCAACTAGGAATAAAAGTAAGAACGGCAAGTGTATGTATTTATCCATAGGGATATTTCGGTGGTAGGGAATTGCAAAAGCAACGGGCACAAAGTCTCGAAAAAGTATCAGAGAGTAACTTCGGAATCTTCAGGTGCACCCGGTGATCATCTGGACTGAAGGGGATCTTCGGGAGAAATTATTTACGAGAACCTAGAGTTAGAGTTAGCAAAATCATTTAACCCGAATAGAAGAGAGATCAGAGTCCAAGAGTAAAGATCGGGGAATAAAAGATCCTATTACCACCCAATGGCGACGTGGGCCCGTAAGGCACACAGCCATGTTAGTAAAAGTTTTGCAATGTCTAGACTCGACTTCGGCCAAGGAGTTGGAAAGGGGGATTCCTACAGGCAGTCGGCTCTGATACCAACTTGTGACGCCCCCGATTCAATTGTACACTAATCATACACGCAAATGTGTACGATCAAGATCGAGGACTCACGGGAAGATATCGCAACACAACTCTAGACACAAATAAAAATGAAACAAGCTTTATATTACAAGCCAGGGGCCTCGATGGCTCAAATACATAAGCTCGAAAACACAAGAGTCAGCGGAAGCCATAATATCTGAGTATAGACATAAGTTAAACAAGATTGCCTTAAGAAGGCTAGCACAAAAGTAGCTACGATCGAAAAGGCAAGGCCTCCTGCCTGGGACCTCCTAACTACTCCTCAAAGCCGAACTCCATGTAGAATCATCCTCGGGATCTCTATCTCCTTGACTCCAGCATCTGGTTGCGACAACCAGGTATAGAAAGGGGAAAGGGGGGGAGAAAAGCAACCGTGAGTACTCATCCAAAGTACTCGCAAGCAAGGAGCTACACTACATATGCATGGGTATATGTGTAAAGGGCCATATCGGTGGACTGAACTGCAGAATGCCAAAATAAGAGGGGGATAGCTAATCCTGTCGAAGACTATGCTTCTGGCCACCGCCATCTTGTAGCATGTAGAAGAGAGTAGGTGGTAAGTTCACCAAGTAGCATCGCATAGCATAATCCTACCCAGCGAGCCCCTCCTCGTCGACCTATTAGAGAGCAATCACGGGGTTGTATCTGGCACTTGGAAGGGTGTGTTTTATTAAGTATACAGTTCTAGTTGTCATAAGGTCAAGGTACAACTCCGGGTCGTCCTTTTACCGAGGGACACGGCTATTTGAATAGATAAACTTCCCTGCAGGGGTGCACCACATTACCCAATACGCTCGATCCCATTTGGCCGGACACACTTTCCTGGGTCATGCCCGACCTCGGAAGATCAACACGTCGCAGCCCCACCTAGGCACAACAGAGAGGTCAGCATGCCGGTCTAAATCCTATGGCGCAGGGGTCTGGGCCCATCGCCCATTGCACACCTGCATGTTGCATACGCGGCCGGAAACAGACCTTGCCTAGCAAGCGTTCCAGTCCAATCCGGCGCGCGCCGCTCAGTCGCTGACGTCAAGAAGGCTTCGGCTGATACCACGACGTCGAGTGCCCATAACTGTTCCCGTGTAGTTGGTTAGTGCGTATAGGCCAAATGGCCAGACTCGGATCAAATACCAAGAACTCGTTAATCATGTTAAGTATCCGCGAACGCCGACCAGGGCCAGGCCCACCTCTCTCCTAGGTGGTCTCAACCTGCCCTGTCGCTCCGCAACAAAGTAACAGTCGGGGGCCGTCGGGAACCCAGGCCCACCTCTACCAGGATGGAGCCACCTGCCCCTTCAGCCCCCATCTCCGAACAGTATCATAAGTAATGTAACAGTATAAAGTATATAGTATATGCCCGAGATCACCTCCCGAAGTGATCATGGCCCAGTTGTATAGCATGGCAGACGGACAAGAGTGTAGGGCCACTGATGGAACACTAGCATCCTATACTAAGCATTAGGATATCAGGTAATGGTAACAACTGTAGCAACAATGACAGGCTATGCAGCAGAATAGGATTAACCGAAAGCAGTAACATGCTACACTCTTCTAATGCAAGCAGTATAGAGAAGAATAGGCGATATCTGGTGATCAAAGGGGGCTTGCCTGGTTGTTCTGGGAAGGGGGGGTCGTCAAGACCGTAGTCGAACTAGGGTCGCCGGCAGTCTCGGGGTCTACCGGAAAGAAGTAACGAAGGGGGAACACAATAAATAACAGAGCAATCAAAGCATCACAAAGCATAACATGGCAATGAGCGGGACTAGGTGTGCCTAACGTGGTATTAGGTGATACCGGCGAAGGGGGGAAACATTCGGGAAAGTATCCCCGGTGTTTCGCGTTTTCGGACAGATGAACCGAAGGGGGAAAGTTGCATGTTCGATATGCTAGGGGTGTGTGGCGGACGAACGGGCTGCATATCCGGATTCGTCTCGTCGTTCTGAGCAACTTTCATGTACAAAGTTTTTCCATCCGAGCTACGGTTTATTTTATATTGACTTTAAAAGATTTAAATCACTTTTTAGCATTTATTTAATTATTTTAATCCAACATTATCCATAACGTGCACGCTGACGTCAACATGACGTCAGCAGTCAATCGAGGGGTTGACTGGTCAACTAACGTGTGGGTCCCGTTCGTCATTGACTGTTTAGTCTAATTAGGGTTTAACTAATCTAATTACTATTTAATTAAACTAACTAGTTGATTAGATTAATTAAATAGGATTAATTAACTTAGTTAATTAATTAATTAATTTAATTATTATTTATTTATTTTCTATTTTCATTTTTTTAAACGTTCCAGGGGCTCGGCCCACTTGTCATTGGCCCTCGGGGCCAACCGGGGCGCGTGCGGCTTAATGGGCAGTGGGCGCGGGCGTAACGGGCGCCCGTAGCCTGCCCGGGGCGGGGTGTGGCCGTGGCCACGCCAGGGTTGCCGCAGCGGGGCGCGAGGAGCACGGCGGGCGGAGGCGGGGCGAGCGACGGGCGTCGTGCGGGGCCGCAGTGGAGCAGCAGTAACGCAGCTGGCGGCGGCAGCACACGAGGGGGGGCAGAAGCACGCAGCAGCGGGAGCGGCGACGAGGCACGACAGCAGTCGCGGCGGAGCGACGGCTGGGGTCGGAGAGGGAGAGGTCGGGCCTCACCGGCGTTGACGGGGAGTGGGGTGGCCAGGCTTGTGGGCGCCCGTCGGGGGAGAGGCGGGGAGGCGACACCGACGAGGTGGTGGTGAGCCACGACGGTGCGGCGTCGGGGCTCGGGGTGCCGCGGGGTTGAGCCCCCGATCCAGCTCATGTCGAGGGGGCGGGTGCTGTGCGGGAGGAGTCGGAGAGGCGGGTTGTGGCGCCGGGCGGCGCGGCTGAGGCCGCGCCGGGGATGGGCGCCTGCGGCGGAGGCACGGTATCGGGCTCCTCCCTAATCCAGGCGAGTGGGGAGGGAGAGAGTGGGGGTCGTGGGGGATATGGGGGAGATGGGGATAGGGTTCAATCGGGTGTGGTCTATAGTCCAGGGGAGCGGGGGAGTGAGGGGGTGGGCCGACGGTTGGGCCGGCCAAGCAGCCCGGTGGCCTTCTGGGCCGAAGCCCAGTGAGCGGGGTGGGGTTTCCTTTTCCTTTTATCTTTTGTTTTGTTCTTTGGCTTTATTCTTTTTCTTTTATTTATTTTACTTTTTTCTATTTTAATTTTATTTCCCAAATTGTTTTAGTTTTGCAAAATATTCAATTAGCCCCTAAAATAGTAACATTAATTATACCACTGTCACAATAACTTTGGCACCTAGCTAAAATAGTTTATTTATTTTATAAAATATAATAGGGGTATAATTATTTGTTTTTGCTGCTGTTTTAATCACTTTAGGGTATTTAGTTATTTTATAAAGATGTTGTTTCTCCACCAATATTATCCATGATTTATTTGTCACATTAAGGACATTTTAGTTTGACTTTAGAAAACTTTAATTGTTTGACTTTAATTCAATTTTGAATTTGAATCGGTTTTGATCTAACACGAGATTAATAACAGTAATCATGGTGATGTGGCATCGTTAACAGAGGTTTATTGTAGCTTAATTATCCGGGCGTCACATTTGCAAAGCAAGTACCACCTAGGCTCCTCCTTTTGAGCTGAAAATTTGTGAAGACGGTCTTCTTAGTAACTGATCATCCTCAGCCAAAATTCACGCCCATTAGCCATGTGCATTTCCCGTACCGCTAATCAAACACTTGGCTGCTAATTCATGTTTGAGCATCGATCGGTCTCCTCGTGAGAATCTTATGTTGTAATTTTCTTCCTAGCCCCTACCTGGGGAGTGCCCAACCCACTAGACATGCCTAGGCCGCCCAGAACACATGGCAACGCCACGGTCACGCGGTGACCACGCGGCGGGCATGCGAGTTTACGTATCACCACCAAACCATGTATTTATGACTAAATAGGTACTTATGTAACTAGAAATGTTTTTTGGAAAAAATAAATAGCAAACTATGAGGCACATGCAGTTCAAATTTAACCCGCTTCCAACTGAATCGGCGGGAATTTGTCTTTTGCAGGAGAGGTGGATCAAAACTTTTTACACCCAACCATTTTGTCAATTGTGCATTATATATGGCCTAGTATTTATAAAATTGATTAGGTCCAATTTTGCAACAAATATATGGGAGGTCCTCCTTTTGGGCACTCGAAAAATGGAAAATGGTTTTTTCATCCAAAGAAAATGAAAACTTCCTTAGGCAACATTGTTTGGAATTCCAAGATGCACCCTAGCTTGTGCACAATATGAGATCATTTGAACAAACTATGTCATGATTGTGGCCATAAAATTGATCATTTGGCTTGAAAGCCATGAATCTTCACACTTGGTAGCTCGTTTCTGAGAACACTTTTTTAAAATAATTGTCGTATTACAAGTTTATTATTTTTGCTGGTAACTTGGTCACATATAATGAAACTATGCGAAGGTTTTCCAATTTTTGATTTTTTTTTGAATTTTTTATGCCCGTTTCAAAAATGCGGTCAAAACGGCGGGAATAACCGTTCCTAGCTACTTATGTACCTAGAAATGATTTTTGAGAAAAATAAAGAGCAAACTACGAGGTAGCTACAGTTCAAATTTGACCCACTCCCAACTGAATCGGCGGAAATTTGTCTATTTCACGAGAGGTGGATCAAAACTTTTTACACCCAACCATTTGGTCAATTGTGCATTAAATATGTCCTAATATTTTAGAAAATTGATTTGGTACAATTTTGCGACATATATATTATAGGTCCTTCACAAAAAAACTCATTTTGGCCATTCGAAAAATGGAAAATGAATTTTTAGTCAAGTACGACCAATTTTTTATTCAACTAGGACCAATTGAGATGGTCATAACATTGTACGCATATAGTGCATTTTGATTGGTCCGTGAGCGTTTCACGCGGATCGTGCATGGAACACCGTCGGATGCTCGCGGATCCAACGGCTGTCCTCACCCCAAGCCCACCTAGGCCGAAACCCTAGCTCTTTCCTCATGGACATTTTCCATCCACCCCCCTCCCCCCGCCTCCTTTCTTTCTCTCCTCGCGCTGCCAATTCCCTTCGCTCTCTTCTCCTTCCTCGCTCTCCCGGCATCCCATCGATCCACGGCCAGATCCACCGCCTACCCCGACCCACTCCTCGTTCCACCCACCCCGATCCATCCCCCCTCGTCTACGCCGCCCCCACCGCGGCGAAGCCCGTCCTCCGCGTCGCCGCCATCTGCGGCCCCTCGTCCCCTCCTCTCTCTCTCTCTCGCTTGACTCACTTGCTGCCGCCACCTCCCACGCTCGCTCCCGGCGAGGACGTAGAAGTCGATCCCGACGAGGATGCCCGATCCTGGCGAGGACGGCGGCGGCGAGGTCGGCGCCCTCGTCGAGCGGCACGCGGCGCTGGTGGCGGGGTCTGGCCAGCGACGCCGAGATCTGCTAAGGTGCGACACGGACGCGGTTCATCATGACCGCCTGTAGTTTCCGCATGCCCAGTGACGCCTGCACGGTCATCGTGCCCAGGTCCATGCTCTGCTCCCACTGCTCTTTTTTCCCTCTCGGCCGCTGCCGCCGCGTAGAATTTGATCCTGCCATGGCTATTCCCTCGATTTGATCAGGAGCCCGCTGCCCGGTCGGCGGCCGGTGGTGCGGAGGTCGCCTGGAGCCGAAGCCGGCGCCAGTGCCATGCCTTCCCAGAGCTCGAGTGGATGCACTCATCGCTGCCTGATGTGTAAGTGTTGGATCCGTAGCTAGAAGAAGCTAGGGTTCTTGATTCCTGCTGCTATCGAGATTCAGGCGGGGGTGGTTTTAGATTTGTTTTATCGTAATATAGTCTAGTGTGGAGTACTCCTTGCTCAAACGAAAGGATTGCATCAGCCATTGGCAGCGTCTCCCTCTGTCCTCTGCTCAGTAGGAGCAAGATGGAGTCGCTGGAGCAGAGCAGTGGAGTCTGCATTTTCTTCTTCTGTCAGACAGACATCCACATGTTGTACCGATTCTTAGTTCACAGATAGGGATGTATAAATGGTTACCGATCTCTCCATGCATGGAACAGTAGCTTTTTATGTAGGATCCATTCCGTATAGATGAGTCACAACATTTATTTCTTGATCCATTTGGAAACTAAAAGAAAGTACAGAGAGGGCGAACTTGTTGGTAGAACTTCATCATATTCAGAAGACGGAATCCACGGGTGTAGCATTTTGTCTAGTACACCCAACACCACCTGAGGATCCAATTCACTGTTAGAAAGTTAGAAATTGATATTATAGGTTCCTTATAGTGCAAACCAAAGCAGCTACTCCAACAACCATCAAATGAAACCATGTTTTTTAAAATTAAAGGGTCTGATTGATATTGGTCCTTCTTTTGACAGATATAATATGTATACTGACTTGTTATTTTCTTCTCTAGCAAGCACTACGGCGTCAACTTCGTGGTGCCCGACGCGACGGCCATCAAGCATGACTTCTTCGCAAGAGCAACCTTAGTGTGGACATCACGCCGCAGTACATCATGATGGAGCTCGGCTGGATGTACACATACTTTTTTAGAACCTCAGCGTGCATCAACCTCAGCGTGCATATTTTTTTTACAATGCACCAAAGTTTCTTGTTTCTGTTGTGAAAGTAATCTAAATGGTGTTACACAGTTCTGAATAAAAATGCAAATAACTTGTGAATGTCAATCTCACGTGAGTCAGTCAATGAACTTATAATATCAATCTCTTAGAGTTGTTGTTTTGGCAACCTAATACTATTGTAAAAGCAATCGATTGATGATAAGACTTGGTGAGGCTGATGCACATAGCTACTTTCAGTACCTTATTCAGTGTTAATCTCAGAGTCCCGAATTTGGGGACAGGCAGGGGTCCATTAGGAACATGTCAGTTAATTTGCATAATCCTCGACCTCCTCCTGCAATCTCTCTTTCTCCCTTTCTTCTCTGAATTTCCCCGTGTTGTATAAGTCTGTAAGATTCAGATTTTTAAGATTACTTGCTCCCTGTACTAGTTACTTCTACTACTTATTTTTAGCTGTTTAGTACTACTATGTAGATCAGTGATACTAGTCTAGTCGCTTGTATAATTTTGTTTATTAGTGTAACCTGAACCATGGAGTAGTACCCTTTTCGCATATGTGTGATTATGTGTGTTTTGTAGTCTCTAGCTCTAGTACATGTGAACTATATGTTGTGGTGTAAATCATTTTCATTCTATCTTATAAACTTGTTTCTTCAATAGCTATTTATGTTCAAGTCTTGTTGTCATTGATGTTAGCATTTAGTTTGTCTCAAGTAAAAAAATACTAAAAGTACAGTGAAGATAATCTGAACCTCCCTATGTAAAATTTAGTTTTTCTGTAATACTACTAGGAGATATGGGTGAGGGACTGAAAGGATGATATGCTTCCATGAATTTATTTGTAAGAAGTTTTTCTTGGCTGTGTACAAATCAGCCCAAATATGTGAGCCTCTGTTCTGAAAACTAAAGAATTCATATATTGGTAGATAGACTGTGATTTAGGATATGCTAAACAGAACGCTTTATAAGATGGAACTATCAATTCATCATGACTTCACTTTGTCCTTTAATTTAATATGGTTAGAACTACCATGGTTTTTTAAGTAGTTGGGGAATTAAGAAACAGTATGCTGGATGTTTGGCCTTGCATCCGTCCTTCCATGAATTCATGCTTGTGCACTGCTAGTTATTGCATTTTTTCCAGGTCTTCTTCTTCCTCGATCTGGTGCAGCAGCAACAATTCAAGGCGGCGTGCCTCCAGGGTCTCGGCGTTGGCCGGGATGGGGACGGAGAGGTCGTGCATCGCCGCTTGCTGAGCGTCGCGGGCGTTCTCGCCCGAGTTGGAGATGTGGCTAATGACCAGCACTTCGGTGACAGCGCTGCTGCCGCTGTCAGCTCGAGGGAGGGGGTCGTCGAAGACCACCACGTCGGAGGGGTAGGCGTCGAGCGATGCGGTGTCGGAGTCGATGAGCATCGGGTCGGTGGAGCCGACCGACTCCATGTCTGCAGCAGGCTCGCTGGAGACGTGAAGCTGGTCGAGGAGGCTGACGAGGCGGCTCTCGGGGTAGACGGTGCCTGCGTCGGATGCAGGCTCGTCGGAGATGCGAGTCTCGCCGAGCAGATCGGCGAGGCGGCTTGCTGCGCAGGCGTCGTCGACGCCTTGCAGCGCGTCAAGGCAAACGCCATCAGGCACAGCAGGCTGGCTGCGCTCGCGGGGGAGGAAGAGGGTTCCCGTCCAGAAAAGGTCTCCGGACGACGGTGCACCTGGCCCCACGGTGGGCGCCAAATGTCGGGTGGTTGGTGCGACATATGCCAAGGGATGGCTTATCATTGTGGGAGCCAATAAAACGTCGCCGGTGCCCGGAAACGGGATGAGGCGAAGACATGCACGCCGGCGAATCTTACCCAGGTTCGGGGCTCTCCAAGGAGATAACACCCCTAGTCCTGCTCTGCGGGGTCTCCGCATGATCACTAGATCAATAAAAGGTGGCTACAATCGCTCCTAGAGCTGTTGAGATCAAGGGAGAAGAATAACAAGGCTAGCTCTTGCTTCTCTCTATCTACGGTGTGTGCACTATGCTTAGAGGGCAACTCTATGCTCAGAGGCCAACTATGCTTGGGTGCGAACCTAGAAGCGAACCCTTTGCATGGGTGCTCCGGGGGGTTTATATAGGCCTACCCCCCGGGGGTACAATGGTAATCCGACTGGGAACTGGTCCCAGCCGTCAGTGTCTATGCTCGCCGGCTTCTCCGCCGGCTGCTGGGTCCCGCCGGCTGCCGGCTATTTGGTCGACAGGCCGGCCCCACCGCCTAGGGTCTTGTCGGCGGCTGCGGCTATAGTGGGCCGCCTTGGGGGCTATCACTGTAGCCTTACCTTGTCTTGTCTCCTTAATGGGGCTCCTGCTTCGAGGAAGGGAGTAGCCGGCTTCTGGAGGCCGGCTATGCTCTTGGCCGACTGGGAAAGGCCGGGCCGCCTTCACGCCTCTCTTGCTGAAGGGGCCCGCAGTCCTTGGGCCGTACAGGAGTGGGTCGTGGATGACGTCGAGGTTAGCATGGCTACAGTGTCGAGCCGCACGGGAGACGTCCGTCCCGTACGGCCTCCTGTAGCCACACCCACCTCGGGCTTCGGGGGTAGTGGGCCGCACTGTGGCCACACCCCGTCGCGTCGCCGTTATGTGGGAGTGGTTGTGGTCTTGGCCGGCTCCTAGGAGTCGGCGTCCTTCTTGGCCGGCTTCTTGGAGTCGGCCACCCCGTAGTCGTCCTGGGGAGAGGTTGCTCGAGGCTGGGTCGCCTCCCGGGAGTCGGCTTTGGAGGTAGCCGGCTAGGGAAGGCGGCCCAAATGCTTGGAATGCTTGAAGGCCCCAAAGGCCTGGTAATTTTGCTGAAGAACCAGGGGTAGTTGGCTAGGCTACCCGTGGCCATTTACTCCGACAAGATTAATGCAGTATTGTTTTGGACCAATTTCATTTGCTCTCTGGTCTGTTCGAAACAATGATTGTGTATGTGATTTGAATACCCGTGAAATGGAAACCTGACAAGTCGGTCCAAGTTATAATGGTTGTTTGACAAATTTCGAAATTTCTAATGTGTGGGACCAATTTTAATCTAAGCACGACAAGTGGGACCTGCTGCAAAATAAAATGGTTGAAAATAGAAAATCAGTATACTATAAAAGGCTGCATTCTAGAATATAAAAGGCCAAATTGTTGGGCCAGGCCCATGTAGCTAGCGAAAATTAATAGAAAAAATATATTAAAAAGGCTGAATTAATGGGCTCGGCCCATATAGACACCTAATCGGACCGGGCTGAATCTTATCCACGTCAGCTTGCCACGCTGGATCCTACGTGGCTTGGGGAGCCTGCTAGTGACCAAAATTTTGGTCGAAGAACCAACGACCTTTTACATATCACAGAGAAGGTCGTTAATTTCAGTTTACGACTGCCAGCTTTTGAACTTCTGTTTTTGGTCAAAAAAAGGTCACAAATGAAAAACAATGACCTTTCAGTGGCCAATAGTGAGTGTCACAAGTTGACATATTTCTTGTAGTGCGTGTCCCAGCCAGAGTCCCTGCAGAGTGGAGTTCACCACCTTCGTCGTTGTTCCGCTGCTAAAAGTATTCCACTGCTACAAGTTGTTCCGCTGCTAGCATAGAGCAAGTGTAGTATCGCAGGCGTAGTGTCGCTGTGCTGATGTGCTTCTTTGTATCATCAGACCCTTGTATTATTATTCTTGTAATAAGAGCTGATTTGTTCTATGTCAAGCAGTGCCGTATTCCAGAGACTTCTCCTCGATCTCTGGGCTGGAATACGGGGCTTTCCGGTTTCTCTGAGCCGGGGTGCCACAGCGCTTGGTATCAGAGCAGGTCTGGTTGTAGGATGCCCTAGCTCGTGCGAACGTTAGAAAGCGGTAGTATAGGCCCCAGTTGGTTTGTTGCACTTGATTGTTGCATTTGTTTGTCGCATAGCATGCATATAGATTATTATTTTGTCACTAACCGTTAATCTTGTGAGTGTGGGTGGCATCATTTTCGGTCCACCGCCTGCACCCTCCTTCTTAGCATGTCTGCTCTTTGGTGTTCAACGTCATCTCTGTCCCATCAGAGTGATGCCCTGGTACCCAGAGTTCCAAACACCATTTGCAGGAGTTATGCTCAGGTATCGCGTATATTTTTCCGCCACCCACCCATACTATTTCGGTGATATACTTGTTTCTATCCCGAATCATGCCATCCATCTCGTCCCTCTGGCAACCCTTACTGATCTTGGTTATCAGAAAAGGGCAATGCCAGCAAGTCTTGTTTTTCCACCGCTACCCTACCCAGTCATTCTATTCTTTGGACGTGTACAAATCCCTTTCGTACGTTTGATGATGATGTAGTCGTGACTTTTGTGTCTCGCTACTTGATCGTCAAGTCCGTCCTCACCTATGTATCCATCCAGATCTAGCCACTGTTCAGCCAGTGCTCGGTGTAGCTTCGGTTACGCCAACTCCTTCCACACATGGATATAATTTTCGTGCACACCGCCACAACATATTAGACCATAATACCGGAGTTTCCGCGCGATTTGTGTGCTTAGGTGTGCATGCATATTATGGTGTGAGTAGCAGTAATATGTGATGATTGCTTGATTAATTATCTTAGTAGTATGCTTGTGTGCTTTTGTTTTAGTCGTTTCTTTTGTTTCTTTCTTTGGGCCTTCAGTGTTACAAATTTTCCCCTATTAAAGTTGCTCGTCAGCCGACACCAGGACCCGAAGAGTCAGCAAGAAATGCATATATTTGGAAACTCAGCTAAATAGAATGGAATTGTCAGCAGACTGCAGTGAAATTGGAAATAGCTCGTCTGAATACAAAAGAAATCCTGGATGGAATGTCAGTATAAAGTTTGCATTAACGTGCACTCCTCACAACAGTATGGAATTCTCAGCCGACTGCATTCAGATTGGGGGATATCTGATCATGTTACTGAGTGTCAAGTCTCCCTCAGCGTGCACTCCTCATAGCAGAAATGATCAAATCAGCAAGAAGATAAATTGTGTGCAAGGTTGACAGAATATTATCAAAGGTATGGCTCAGATACAAGTTTAATTTTTCGTTGAGGATGATTTTGGAACCTGATGTACTTGGAAGCAAGCAAAAATATGGCATGCACTCAGAAAGGAGGATAGTCCTGCAAAACCCCGTTTCATACAAGAAATCAATAAGAAAAATATTAAGATGGTTATATATGTGCAAACCGGTCCGCATATCACAATAAGAAGCTTCTGGTGTAAGCAACCCAATCTTCCCTCGCAAGATACCCGAGAAGCTTCCAAGGCAAGATTCATCTATCTTCCTCAATATGATACATGGATGATTTCCCATACAAGGTACTTTGCCTTCTTCAGTAAGCAACCGCAAAAGCTTCCGACATAAGGTATCGAGTCTTGCCCCAGCAAAGTCTTTGAGGGGGTAAGCTTCTGAAGCACGATACCCAGTCTTCTTCAGCAAGTTGTCCGATGAAAGTTTCAAGCACAAGCCAGCCAATCTTCCTCAGTAAGACATTGGTACAAGGTAGTACGCTGTGAATTGAATTGCATATGGCAGTGAATCCCAAGAATCAGATCCGCAACATTTTGGTCAAAAGCAAGAATCAGTCAGAATACGCGTCTGTCTCGGGAATCAGATTCTCATATATATGCGGTGAGCATACCACCAAGATTTTACAAGTCACCATGAATACGCGTCTGTCTCGGGAACAGCTGTTGAGTTTCTTTTTGTGACAGTAGCCCTATAGCTGCTTTTTGGCTATTTTAGGGAGCTGCCACCTTCTTGTTATAGACCCGGTCTCATGTTCTGAGCTGCTTTTCGGCCGTCTTGAGCCGTGGTTGAGGTATTTCAGTAATGTCCCAGATCTGAGTTGTAAAGACCGTTCTGGTGGCTAATGATTTATTTGCCGATTTCTTGCAAAGGTTTGGATGATCATTTTCCTGCGGTCAAAACTTGAGGGGTGTCGAACCTGCCATTTAATGGGGTACCCTGTCAGAAAAATGAGGATAAGCTATGATTGCCGAAAAATTGCACCGACAGTACCTATGGTGATACGAAGAAGCAATATGACCCAGCTCTTTCAGCCTAGGATCCATACCAAGAAAACAATAATGAAGGAGCAAGACCAGTGATGCAGGTATGAAAATTGTTGCAAGACCCGCGTGGTGCAGAACCACCGTCAGTCAAGTCTGCAGATATTATCATACAGGCCAAACTCTTATGCTAGCCACGACAGGCGACAATCAAATATTTGGTACGGATCCGATACTCAATACAGTGGAACCAGTTGAGATAATTCAGAAACTTCCGCGATAAGCCAGAATCTGTCAGGAAAGCGGTTATGACCCAACTCACTGTTTGGAACCCGAAGGACCTGCATTTAGTGCAGAAACCCAATGCAAGGAGTTAGAGCTTGGGTGTCCACTAGAAAAATCTGATCACCAATTCATGAAAGATTGTCAGTGCCGGATGACACACCCAGCGGAAATCACTCTTGGATTTGTGAGACTGACATATATTTCAGTCGTGAGAATCAATCACAGTCAGCTAAGTCAGCAGATCTAAAAAGAAAATGGAGCCTGTATAAGCATGAACAAGCAAGGTAAGATCTGTCAGGATATGGATATATTAAAGCAAACCACCCCAGGGCCAGTCAGATAAAAATTTAGTGGGAACAAAAATAAGAAAAAGGATACCCGAGTTGGAAACGGTTTCCTTAAGTCAGTATCTTCATACTTGTTCCCTGAGCAACGAAATCTCGATGACGAGATTTCTTTAAGGGGGTAAGGTTTGTGACAGCCTGATTTTTGGCCCTTTCTTTTTCTTTTGTTTTACTGAGGTTTTTGCTTGAGTTTTCTTTTTCGTGGCTTTGTGGTCTGGAAACTGAAGAAGATGCCCTCTTCTTTGTTTCCAGAGTGGCTTGTCATTCCCAAACCCTTCCCTAGACCCTGTCATTTTCATCCTAGCCCAAATCCCAATATTCTTTTCATTGGGAATATTCCTTTTCTATTAAAGGAATAACTCAAATTGCCCTAGGTTGTAAGCAACCTTTATTTCCATCACTCCTGAAATTCCCAAATAATTATCATAAATTGTTTAGCTCATATCTTTCTCAAATATGGCAAAATATTTCATTTGTCATGTTTATCATCATGCTCAAATAATTCATTCCCTATTCTGCCCTAAATGGCACATTGTGAAGCAAGTGCTATTTTCCTTTTCCCAATTGACCTCAAACTCCTTGGACACCTTTTCCTGTCCATATCATTGCCACATGCCAAAATGCAACCTCATTTGCCTAGTAATTATTTAATTATGATT
Source organism: Aegilops tauschii subsp. strangulata (assembly GCF_002575655.3). Lineage (NCBI taxonomy): Eukaryota > Viridiplantae > Streptophyta > Magnoliopsida > Poales > Poaceae > Aegilops > Aegilops tauschii. Next base: position 469,218,618 of record NC_053035.3, read on the forward strand.
TTCCAAAGTTTCTATCCAGAAAGAAGCTTTGTGAAGGAGGAGCAAGCTAGGCATATCCAAATGAGTTGTCATTTTGCATGATCCCTCATCTCATCATATCATATCCCTCCACCAAAGTAGAGCTCATGTCATGCCTCCCTGAGAGCTCATCTTCAATTCTTTGATTCTGTCCAAAATTTTAGTTTGTGAAGCAAGTATATTTTATCTTGCTCCATTATGGCTGCCATTTTTTCTAGGCCTTCTATTATCCATATAACCTACCTCCACCCATTTTGGGCATGGTTCATCAAGCCATTATTCCTCTAGAATTTTTGCAAGTTTCTATCCAGAGGAGATGTTTGTGAAGCAAGTACTAGTTTGCCTCGGCCAATTGGTATGAGACTTTTTGAGCATCTTCATAGGACAAAATGACTCTGCCTTGCCCAATTTGAGCTCAATTTAACACTCCATGTGAGTGCACCTTCCTGATCAAGTTTCTGGACCATTTTGGTCAGTTGCAAAGCAACTACATTAAATCTTGCTCCAAATCTTCTCAAAGTTACCAGGATGAAAGTCCTGCTTACTCTAAACCTCCCACACAATTCCATTTCTCCCAATCACCTTCCTGTTGATCACCAGTGCTCACCCAAGTTTACTGCAGTAAACTTCAGAGGGTGATTACCATTTAACCATAGCAGTTTTCACCGAACTACCACCGTAGTTGAGACCTACCCTGGAAGGACTTACCTCTAGACAACACGCTCCAGCTCATTTCCCCCGCTACATGCCAGTGCACGCGGTGACCTTGACAATGGCGTGCCTGTGCACGCGCTTTGTGTGCTGTGGCCGCGTCCAGTGGCTATTTGTGCGGGACCACCTCCTCCTCTCGTCGCCTTCGCGCGCGTGAGCGTGTCCAGCGGCTGGCCCGCGTCGTCGCCGTTCCCTTGGACCCCTCTCCCCCTCCGTCTGTTTCCTCACCGATGCTCGCCGCCGAACGCCCACGGGAGCACAGTGCCCCGACATGTTTTAATGGTGCTCAGCTTCTTCCTCTGCTCCCTGGCGTCGTCTACCCCTCCGTGAGCTCTGAATCAATAGCTCGCCGTGTTCCCGCGCCCTCCCGTGCTCGCTAGCCCTCGCTAGAGCCTCATCCGAATGTGCCCGGTGGCACCCGAGCCCATCTCTCTCGCCCGCCTATATATAGGCCTCCCTCGAGCCTCTCCGAGCACACCACTCGCCTCCCCTCACTCCAAGTGCCCCGCCTAGCTACTTCCCCGAGCTCGAGGAGCTCTCATTCCCTCCCATCGCCACCATGGCTGCCGTTCGGGTGCGCCTAAAATCCGGCCACCCGAGCCCTCCCTCTCCGCTTCTCCACCACCGGGCGACTCCACTCTGCCCCGCGAGTCTCCCTCACCCCTAAGTTCGTTGCCGGAGGCCCGGTGGCCTCGCCTCCATAGAAAGGCCGCCGCCGGTTGTGCTCTCTGTTGCCTGCAGCCGCGGCTGCCCTAGCCCTCCCCGGCGCCTGCTCTCCCCCTGGTCGGACGCGACGTCGTCTCCTGAACCCTCCGGTGGCTGGAGCTCGGCCGAAGACCACCGGAGCTGGCCGGGCCGTCGCCCGTGTCGCCCCTCCCCTGCTCCTCTGTTCTTCGCGTTAGGAGGAGGAAGAAGGACCGAGAGGAGAGAGGATAAAGTGGACCCCGCCTGTAAGTCTCACAGCCGCCCGACCCCGCGTTGCCATGCTGGATAAGTGGAAGCGTATTCCTCTGAATATGTCTTGCTTTGTCCAAAAACGTGTTCTTGCTTTGCTTCAACCAGTAATACGTTTTCTCCTCGGCAAGGCGTATTTCTCTCCGTTGCGGCCAAGAATACGCTTTCCAGTTCTGAAAGCGTATTGTCGGAGATGTGTTTTCTGTTTTTCAGCCCAGGGACCTGTTTGTGGAGAAATCTTTACAGATTGGTCCCTGAACTTCGTCGGGCTATAACTTTTTGCTCGAAACTCCAAATGAGGTGATTCCAAAGCCCACTTCTTCGTTTCGTCGAGCCCGTTCTGTTGGTATCGTTTTCACCATGTTTTGACATTCTGAAAATGACAATTTTGACCCTGCCCTTAATCTGCCCCTCCAAGAATGAACATTTTCCGGTGATTCTTTTCGTGAGCTTCTCGCACTTTCTCCCGGTGATTTCTTCCACCCCAGGCAAGCCACACGCTCCATTTCCATGATTGCAAGGCAGTGACATGGTTTATTTATTTGAACTTGTTCAAATATTGCATTAGCTATGTATGATTTGTTCATGGCATTTCTCGGAGTATTGTTTTGATTTTGATATTGCTTGGAGTTCTAGGACTTATATTTTGATGATTATGTTGATGACATGTGCCTTTGGATTCTTAGTGGCTATTATGTTCATGATGGTATTGTGCTTTGGAGTATTACTTTGGATGTCATGTTTCCTTTGGATTATTAGTGGCTTTTATGAACATTTTTCATGATGATATGTGGTATTATTTTGGAGTATTAATTTGGATATCATGTTGCCTTTGGATCATTGGTAGCTAGTGTTAGTTTCATCATGATGCTAGGTGATATTATGTTTTGGAGTATGATGATGGAGATGATGCTTGCATGTGGATCATAGCTGGATAGTTAGTTCTTGATATTTGAGTAGTAGTATTATCGTTCTTGGCTTCATCATGATAGTAGTGTTATACTATCCTCGGAGTATCTTGGCATGATGTTATGACGCTTGGATTATTTGTTGGATATGCTATGACTTGTATTATAGGTTGATAGATGATATCGGAGTATTAGTGATTACAGTTATATTTTTGGGGATAAATTCCGTCATTAATTTGGTCAGGTGCCACCGAACCGGGCTTTCTCCAGTGCAACCACATTTGACTTTATGGGAAGGCCCTAATGCGATGCTATTGCCGTGCCTCTCGCCGGTGCCTCCAATGAGGGAAGGTTATGGGCGCACTACCCTGATCAGGTAGGCGGACATAAGCCTTGTGTGCCCGTAGTTGGATTTTGCGTGCGTGGGTCCCTGTGTGGGACAGTTTATGTTTTGGCCACGACGGTAGTCATTGTGTCTTTAGTAGACACGGGGCCACCCAGGACTGGCCTAGTGGGGAGTGAGTCGGAGTGGCCGGGAGAGTGTCATGGCAGTAGATCGGTTTTGTCGGAATGCCGTTGGTCCACCCGAATGGGAGTGCGAGGCCATCGGTTCCGTGGTGTGGGTAAAGTGCGCTACCTCTGCAGAGTGTGTATTTAAACCTATCGATAGCCGCATCCTCGGTCATGGGCATGGGTTCGTACTAGGTCACACCGTTCGATCAACACTCACAAGACCGTAACGCCCCGGATTCGATGCACCAGGTGTCTTCCAGTTATTCGTTGTCCTTGCCATGTCATTTGCTTGCGTGTTGCATTTTTCCATGTCATCATCTGCATTTCATCTGCATGTCTTTCAAAACATGCATTCGTTCGGGTCCTCCCGGTTCTCTCTATTGTCCGTTCCGACCCCTTTCACTCTCGCACGCGTCCGTCGCCCCTCTCAGTCCTTGTTTTGTGAGTGGGAGAAAAACGTTCTCGGAATGGGAGAGATTTGCCAAGTGGCCTTGGTATAGCACCGACAGACCGCCCGTCAAATTTCGTTCCATTTGGAGGCCGTTCGATGCCCCAACGGTTAACTGCGTAGCCCGAAACCCCTCTCTTTTTGCAGCCCAGCACCCCTTGACCACAGCCCACTAGCCCAGCAAAACCCCCTCCATGCTCTCGGTCGTTCGATCACGATCGTGTGGGCGAAAACCGCACCCTGTTTGGACTCTTCTAGCTCCCTCTACCTATATAAACACCTCCCCCCTTCAAAATCGCACTCTAAACCACAACCCTAGCCCCTTTCGCTATATATAGACCCCTTCCTTCCATTTTTGGGCAGCCTAGTCCCTCCCCTACCTCCAGCCGCCTCCCTCCTCGCATTCCGTGCCAGCGAACCCACCTCCGCCACTTGGCGCTGCCGCCGCCACGCCCCTTCAGCCACTCCTAGGGCGCCACCTCAGCCGCCCCGCGCTCCCAGCCAGTGCCCCGCCGCCATGTGTCCTCCCTTCGCCTCCCTAGCGCCGCGGCCCGGCAGGCCCGCTCGGCCCGTCCGCGCCGCCGCCGCGCGCCCAAGGCGCCCGCGCCCCCGTTCCTCGTCCCGAGCCAGGGAGGAGAGGAGCTCCTCCCGTTCGCCGCCGCCGCCGCCGGCGCGCCGCCGCGCCACCCGGCCTCACCTCTCAGCCCGCGCCCCTCACCGTCCTCTGGCCACTGCCCGGTCGCCGCCCCGCCCAAAGCTCGCCCGCGCCTCGCTGCCTGGATCCCGCTCGCCGTCGCCGCCGACCATTCCCGCGCCTCCCCGTCGGTGTAGCTCGCCGGAGCGCGCCGCTCCTTCCAGCTCCGGCAGGATCCGCCCCGCGCCGCCCCGTTTCCGGCCTCACCAGTCGCGGGCGCGCCGCCCTCGCCTCGGATCCCGCCGCCGACCGGCCCCGCGGCACCGATGCGTGGGTCCCGCGTTGACCCCGTGGCCCATCTAGATGGGGATGATCTCATCGAGCCCCGCCATCGACCATCCATCCAAACAGCATGCTGCACCTCCCCCGTACCCGGATCTGCTCGTCCCCAAACGTCCCCGTCCATTTTTCTACGAGGTGATAAATTTTCCCAAGTCCCTGAAATTTTGCAATATGTTGCCATGATCTCTGCATCATATCTCCATGCATACTGCTCCGTTTTGCGTGCATGTCGTGGAATTGTCAGGGCAGATGTCCTCAAGCTAGGACTTAGTCGTGGAGCCATCGCCGCTAGGAAGCTTGAAGGGGTTAACGGGACAAGGAACACGAGGGGTTATACTGGTTCGGCCCCTTACGGTGAAGGTAAAAGCCTACGTCCAGTTGAGGTGGTATTGATTAGGGTTTCGATGACCAGGGAGCTTGACGGCTATGCCTGGCTCTCGATGAGATCTTTCTTGTCCCTAAACCGCTGCCGGGTCATCCCTTTATATAGGGAGCCTGACGCCCAGTAGCTCTCAGAGTCCCGGCCGGCTCATAAGAGTGTCCGGCTCGGACTCTCAACTATTCTTGCCTTACACTACAAGTTATACCATGACAATGATTGTAACTACGGGCCTTAAGCCATATCCGGGTCTTAAGCCCATCTTTGGCCCACCGTCTTCAAGCTTGGCGCTGGGCTTCTGGCAATGACCATTATGAGTAACCCGGCCCCTCCTGGCGGGTGACTCTAAGGTCTATATCCTCAACATTAGGCCCCAGATTGATTTGAGCCGGCTCATGTCAATCTTCAATCCTTTCGACAGAAAAACTCCGGCTTACAATTGTGTGAAGGCCATAACCCGGCGTGACGTCATCCTTTGTTCTCCGGGTAATCCGCCGTGACGCCATCTTCCATTAAGTCCGTTTTTTACTCCACCAGATCCGCAACGGATCTTATCTTTACTGCCATCCCGAAAATCGAGGCGTTTCATGGGGAGATAACCACGCCGTGGTCTCCTCGTTTCTCACGCCCACTTACGAGCTCGCCCTTATAAATAGCCCGGCCCGACGGGCCTTCAGCCACTCGTCTTCCTGCTCGCGCCACTGTTCCTCCGCTCGAGCTCTGTTGCTGTCGCCGCCGCGGGTCTCCTCCTCCTCACCAACTCCAGCCGCTGCATCAACCTGTTGTGTCCAGAGAAAACGGCGGCGACCTCCGCGACTCACCAGCACCTGTAAGTTCTGACTGCCCCGTAGAACAGATCTGCAGTAGGTTCGTCCTGTTCTTCCGTGTTCTTCGCCACCGCCCATGAGTTCTTGGTAGTTTTCCTTTTTACTGCCTCTTTTTGATCTTAGGATAGTATAGAACCAGTGCGGCGGCTGTTTAGTCCTCATTTCAAATGCAAGTAGACCTCTTTTTACTGCATAAAAGCCTCGTTCGAGCCCAAGAACTGCCCTTGCATCTGTTTTTAGGTCTAGAAACTTTCCTTTTGACCGACCATTTTGATCCAAATTATTTACTGCAATGTGTGAAACCTGTTTTCACCACACTTAGTAAAAAACTGCACTCATTGAGTCATGGCGGTTTACATTTCCGGTCTAAAGAAACCACGCGCCGTAGAACCTTCCGGCTCAAAGGAGACCATGCGCCATAAAACTTTCCGGCTCATCTGTGATAAGGCTGTAGACAATCGAATTACTCTCAATACCTCGGGCGGCTTAAATAACCCGTCGCACCTAGATATATGTCATTAGTCCCTGACATAAGCCGCCACTTTAACATTGAACTGTAAATTCCCTCTGGCTTATAGTTAAACCGGGCATGTTTCCTTTTATCATAGGCTTCCGACTTTCACCATGCCGCCCAAAGCTCCCAAAGCTCCCATCACTTGCAATTGGATGAGGTCCAACGTCACCGACGAGACCCTAGCAGACTTTGTGAAGTCGGGTTACCTCCCCAAGAAGGACGTCATGTCCTACCGTGACCCTGACCCATCAGAGGAGAGACCACAGCCAAGGGACGGGGAGGTGGTCATTTTTGCAGATCACATGAGCCGGGGCTTCGCACCGCCCGGCTCAATGTTTTTTAGAGACGTGCTGAACTTCTTTGACCTGCGGCCACAAGATATAGGACCCAACTCGGTGTCCAACATATGCAATTTCCATGTGTTCTGCGAGGTTTAACTTGGAGAAGAGCCCAGCCTGCTGCTCTTCAGAGAGCTCTTCTACCTGAACCGCCAGAACGAGTGCGCCAACGGGCCAAGTTTGGAACTTGGCGGAATCTCCATTCAGCGACGGGGAGACTGCCTCTTCCCTTACGCCGAGCCGCCGAGTCACCCGAAGGACTAGAACCTGACGTGGTTCTATTGCCAAGACACGTCGCCGGCTGACGAGAGCCCGCTGCCCGGCTTTCGCCCTTCACGTCTGGAACCAACTCACCCTCTATCTGACAAGTTAACTCAGGCGGAGCGCCAACCTTTGCTCCCCACCATCAACAAGATCAAGGCTCTCCTGGGCAATGGTCTCAACGGAATTGATCTGGTCCGGGTCTGGATCTCCTGGCGGGTGATCCCATTGAGCCGCCGCCCGGGCTTAATGTGTGAGTACACGGGCCGAAAGGATGACCCCCTGAGACACAGCCGCAACGATCTTCCAGAGGACGTTGCTGAGGACATGACCAAGGCTCTCTTGAAAGAGATCTTGGCAGACTGTGGGAGGACTGGGTTAGCCCCCTTCTGCAAGACCAACCCAGCCCCAGCAATAAGCCGCTGATCTGAATATTTTATCTTTTTCTGTAGATAACCTTCATCTGAATCCTTAAGAAATCATCGTTGTATTTTTCAGGCTGATGACAAATTCTGGAAGGTCAAATATGACCACGAGGCGGCCAAGAAGGCCAGGAAGGCCAAGAAAACCGCCAAGAGAGCCGCCCCTTGCAAGAAGGAAAGTAGGCCTTCTGCTTCCGAGCTGATGCAATTAAGCGACAGCTCCGAGTCAGAGGTAACCCCTGAGCCTGTAAGCTCTTGTTGTATTTTGCTGTTTATTTCTGTCCACCTTATCAATATTGTTCATCAACAGGATGACACCGGAGCAAGTAACCCGGTGGTTGAAGAGGTAATGTCACTTTCCTCCGACTCGGAGCCCTTGCCAAGGCTGAAAATCCGAAGGGTAACCCGGAAAGTAAGCTTTTCACATCCTTTAGCTTATCAAGACCCTCAATTTATTTTGAAGCGTCAGGTTCATGAGAGCCGGCGTCACACCCGGACCAACAAGGACGCTGACCTCTCCTCCGGGTTACCTGACGCATCGAGGAAACACCAAACTGAGGTTATCTCAAAGTTGTACCCCTTTCATCCTTTGGCGGGTGTTATACGTCAGCCGCTCAATTCTTCTGACTCAAATTATCAGGAGACTTCCCCCTCCTCTGGCGACTCTATGCAGTCGAATCTGCCGGCTTTCAAGATCGTGCCCGGGTAATAATGATCATCTCATGTTGTACTTTATCTGTACTTACACTTTTGTGCTTAACCTTTCTGTCTTTTCAGTGCCCAAGCAAAACTCAGCAAAAGGGCGAAGAAGAACAAACCGGCCGATGAGCCGGACTTGCCTGAGCCGGAGGTAGCCGCTCAAGAACCGCCAGCTGCCTCTGCTCCTGAGGCTGCTGCTCCAACCAACAAGCCCATAGCAGAAGCTTCTGCTAACCCGGAGGCCTCCAGCTCGGCTCAACCAGCAGATGACCCGGATGTGGTAATCACCCGGACGGAATATGTTGAGCCGGGGAGGCCTACTGCGCTGGCCAAGTGCTCCGCTAAGGAGGAGTTGCTAGGGCGCCACCGGGCCAATCTGGACCTCACCGATTATGCCCATCTGAGCATCGGAGAGATCATCTCCGGCTATGTCAGCCAGGTGCACAAGAGCCGGGACCTAGAGATTGCCACGGTGAACCAGATTCAGCAGAAGTCTGAGGTATCATTCTTCTGTCTTCTAACTTACTGCATAGTTACCTATACCATGCTAGCCCCCAAGTCGACGACTTATGATTGAATATGTTGTAGACTTAAGTTCCGACTTACTCGTTTAAACAGGTAACTTGTAAACAGAAACGTTCGATATGCATTAGCCCCCAAGTGCCAAGTGTCTTTGCTTGGAAAGTGCTTGGGACTTTCAAGATTGCATAGTAACTGTTCATCTTATGACCCGGAAATTATGCAAGCTGCTGGCAAGAAGTTTGAAGCTGACATCGCTGATCTCAAGACCCGTCTGAAGACGCAAGAGACGGAGACCCGGAAAGCAAATGCCAAATTTGTGTCCAGCATTGCTGGCCAAGAAAAGCTGAAGACAGACTTTGATGCTGAACGGAGAGCCTGGGCCGAAGAGAAGGCCACTCTGGTGAGCTGGGCCGAACAGGCGGAGAAGGCTCTCTCAGAGAAGACTGCCGAACTCTCCGGTTTAAAGCGCCAAGTGTCCCAGATGGTTGCCGCAATCTTCGGTAAGTCATCTCACCGGCTTTCATCAAGTTTAGAATTTGTATATCTCACAACTCATCCTTGTCGGCGGCTTATCTTATTCTGTTAAACAGGTCCTAGAAGCGCCAACCTCAACCAAAGTGTGGTAACCAATCTGAAGGCCGTGTACACCCTGGTGGAGCAACTCTACACCGGGTCACAGCGTGCTCTGGCTGTGGTGGCCCTATCCAACGAGGTGCCGACTCACCTGGCGGAAGTTCTTCGCCGGCTCGCCGTTCTTCCTCAACGCATCCAAGAGCTGCGACGGGCCTCGGCAAGAGCCGGAGCCATAGCGGCTCTAAGCCGGGCTAAGGCGTTCCTTCCAGAGCTAGACCCGGCGGACATTGCTCTGGGCTACCCCAGTTTGAAGGAAGACGGCACCGCCTTCGACCAGAAGGACTTCGCAGCTTGCATGAAGATCGTACGCCCGGTGGCCACTCTGATTGGCAATGATACAGATCTGACTAAGTATCAGCCGGGTTACGATGCAGAGAATCAGAGGATCCCCACTCCGCGCTATGAAGCCCTCAGCTTAATCCCGCCGACTCGCAAGCACACCTTCGCCCCGGAGATTGACCCGGCGGGGTTAATTGACGAGGAAGCTAAATTTGAAGCTCTAAGCGGCATCGACTGGAAGTCTTCAACTTTCCAGGTCTTGGGAAAAGCCGCAGGAGAAGCGAGGGATGAGCCGGAGACTTCAACCCAGCAAGCATCGTAACTCTGCAGGCGGCTTATCAAACAATGCTTCACCCTTTTGGACTTGATGAGTCGTGTAATAGAGTAGGACCAACACTTTAACTTTGCCGTGCCATCGTGCACGCGTTGAATGCTGAAGTCCCTTGAAGTTGTCTCCTTTATATTTCTCCGGGTCATAATCGATCATTCATTTTCCTTCAGCTCAAAATAGTTGCCCTTAACTATCTTGCATAGAAGGGCAAATCACAAGTCTCTAGGTGGCTTACCGCACTGAGAAGCATAGTTTTAAACATATAACCCGGAATATGAATCAAAAAGGACTGGTCCTCAGTTATGTCCTTGATATAAACGTAACAACACATTTACCAGCCGACAAGCACACTTCCGGCTTAGATAACCCGGGCAAGAAGGTTGGTACCTCAATTCCGGTTTACCAGTCTTAATGACGCCGGTTGTACTCGATTAGCACTGTAAATCAAAGTTAAGCCGGCAAAGTGAGACCCGGCTGTACACACTTTGACATAATCAGAAGAACTCGCTATAAATCAGAAAAACTTAGGGGCTTCCAGTTCGAATACGACCAGAGACCCGTCCCAAAGGGGTTATGCTAGGATTCGAATACGATCATATAGCCCCCAGTGGGTGTGGCGATGCCAATCAAGAGGGTATCGACAGCTATGTTCTCTTTGGTTCGAATACGACCCATGTTTGAACAGGAAGCCCCCAAGTGACTTTAAGAGTTGTTTAACGACGCTGATTCGAATACGATCCACGTCGGTTCCCAAAGGGGTTAAACTAAGATTCAAATATGATCAAAGAAAACTCCCAATGAGCTCGGCACTTTGCCAATCAAATGGGTATCGACAGCTATGTTCTCTTTGGTTCGAATACGACCTATGTTTGAACAGGAAGCCCCCAAGTGACCTTATTACCTACGGCCAGATTCGAATACGATCATAAGCCGGATCCTCCTTCAAGTTATCATGTAATCTTGCACTGAAAACAACACATGCACATTTGGAGGAGAAAAAAGGACAGAGGTCCTGCTTTATTGCTTATCATAATATATACATGGCATAGAGAAATATGTACATTATGAGAGCCGGTGGCTCAAGTGTAGTATGGCCGAAGCTGAGCTATGTTCCACGGCCGACGGGTCTCTTCCTCCGACTTACGTGAATCTTTGTGCTCCCGAATGTCAATGAGGTAATATGACCCGTTGGGCAAATTCTTGCTGACCACAAAGGGCCCTTCCCAAGGCGGGGATAACTTGTGCGCATTTGTTTGATCTTGGATGAGCCGGAGCACGAGATCGCCTTCCTGGAAGACCCGGGATTTAACCTGGTGACTATGATAACAGCGTAGGTCTTGTTGGTAAATCGCTGAGCGAGCTGCTGCCACATCACGCTGTTCGTCCAACAAGTCGAGAGCATCTTGGCGCGCCTGTTCATTATCCGCCTCAACATAAGCCGCCACTCGAGGCGAGTCATGACGGATGTCACTGGGGAGGACTGCTTCTGCCCCATAAACCATGAAGAAAGGCGTGAAACCTGTAGACCTGTTAGGAGTAGTGTTGATGCTCCATAACACGGAGGGCAACTCCTCCACCCAACAACCCGACGTCGGTTGTAAAGGGACCAAAAGCCGGGGCTTGATGCCCTTCAGAAACTCCTGATTAGCTCTCTCAGCTTGACCATTGGATTGAGGATGAGCCACTGATGCAACATCAAGTCGAATATGCTCTCGTTGACAAAACACCTCCATGGCGCCTTTGGATAGATTGGTACCATTGTCAGTTATAATGCTGTGTGGAAAGCCAAAGCGAAAGATCACCTTTTTCATAAACTGAACTGCCGTGGCTGCATCACACTTGCTAACTGGCTCTGCTTCCACCCACTTGGTAAATTTGTCAACTTCCACCAAGAGGTGGGCCTTCTTATCCTTGGATCTTTTAAAAGGCCCAACCATATCAAGCCCCCAGACCGCAAAGGGCCAAGTAATTGGGATCATCCTCAGCTCCTGAGCCGGCACATGAGCCCGTCGCGAGAACCTTTGGCAACCATCACATTTACTGACCAAGTCCTCCGCATTAGCATGAGCCGTTAGCCAATAAAAACCATGACGAAAAGCCGTGGCCACAAGAGACTTTGAGCCGGCGTGATGGCCACAATCCCCTTCATGAATCTCACGCAAGATCTCTTGACCTTCCTCAGGGGAGACACAACGCTGGAACGCTCCCGTAACACTGTGGCGATGCAACTCACCATTGATAACAATCATTGACTTAGACCGCCGGGTTATTTGTCTGGCCAAAGTTTCATCCTCAGGCAAATCTCCCCGGGTCATGTAAGCCAGATAGGGCATTGTCCAGTCCGGTATGATGTGGAGAGCCGCCACCAGTCGTGCCTCCGGGTCAGGGACAGCCAAGTCTTCCTCTGTAGGCAACTTAGCAGAAGGGTTATACAGGACATCCAGGAAAGTATTAGGCGGCACCGACTTTCGCTGAGAGCCCAGCCGGCTTAAAGCATCAGCCGCCTCGTTCTTCCTGCGATCGATGTGCTCTACTTGGTAACCCTGAAAGTGCCCAGCAATGGCATCAACTTCGCGGCGATAAGCCGCCATGAGAGGGTCCTTAGTCCCACTTGCCTGATACTTGTTGAGCCACCAAGTCTGAGTCGCCGAAACACCTTACCCGGCTCAAGCTCATCTCCTTAGCCATCCGAAGACCGTGGAGCAAGGCCTCGTACTCAGCTGCGTTGTTGGTACAAGGAAACATTAATTGTAGCACATAATGGAACTTATCACCCTTAGGGGACGCCAATACGACGCCAGCCCCCGAGCCCTCCAACTGCCTGGACCCATCAAAGTGAATAGTCCAATATGTGTTATCCGGCTTTTGCTCGGGCACTTGCGACTCTGTCCAATCATTGATGAAATCCACCAAGGCCCGAGATTTAACAGCAGTGTGTGGCACGTATTTCAGACCATGCGGTCCGAGCTCTATAGCCCACTTAGCCACTCTCCCTGTGGCCTCTCTGTTTTGAATGATATCACCAAGAGGGGCAGAACTGACCACAGTGATGGGGTGACCCTGGAAATAATGCTTAAGCTTCCGGCTCGCCATGAACACACCATAAACAAGCTTCTGCCAATGTGGATACCGCTGTTTGGACTCGATGAGCACTTCGCTTACATAATAAACCGGCCGCTGAACCGGATGCTCCTTACCCTCTTCCTTGCGCTCCACCACCACCGCCACACTGACGGCTCGTGTGTTCGCCGCCACATACAGTAATAAGGGCTCCTTATCAACCGGAGCAGCAAGGACTGGGGGCTCTGCCAGCTGCTTCTTCAAATCCTCAAAAGCAGTATTAGCTGCATCATTCCAGACAAAGTTATCAGTTTTCTTCATCAACTGATATAATGGCATGGCCTTATCACCCAAACGGCTTATAAACCGGCTTAAAGCAGCGATGCGACACGCCAAGTGCTGAACGTCATTTATACACGCCGGCTTAGCCAGGGAGGTGATGGCCTTGATCTTTTCCGGGTTAGCTTCAATGCCTCTGTCAGAAACCAAGAAACCCAAGAGTTTGCGTGCAGGAACACCAAAAACACACTTGGCCGGGTTAAGCATCATCTTGTAAACCCGGAGATTATCAAAGGTTTCCCTCAGATCATCTATCAGGGTTTCCTCCTTTATGGATTTAACCACAATATCGTCCACATAAGCATGAACATTGCGCCCAATCTGGTTATGAAGACAGTTCTGCACGCAACGCTGATAAGTCGCCTGTGCACACTTGAGTCCAAAGGGCATGGACACATAGCAGAAGGCTCCAAAGGGAGTGATGAACGCTGTCTTCTCCTAGTCCTTAACTGCCATTTTAATCTGATGATATCCAGAATAAGCATCCAAGAAACTTAAGCGCTCACAACCTGCCGTAGCATCAATAATTTGATCAATACGGGGAAGGGCAAAAGGATCAGCCGGACACGCCTTGTTTAAGTCCGTGTAGTCCACACACATCCGCCAAGTGCCGTTCTTCTTGAGTACGAGCACCGGGTTAGCTAACCACTCTGGGTGAAAGACTTCAACAATAAATCCGGCCGCCAAGAGCCGGGCCACCTCTTCACCAATAGCTTTCCGCCTCTCTTCATTAAACCGCCGAAGGAACTGCCTGACCGGCTTAAATTTCGGATCAACATTGAGAGTGTGCTCAGCGAGTTCTCTAGGTACACCTGGCATGTCAGAAGGTTTCCATGCGAAGATGTACCTATTCTCACGGATGAACTCGATGAGCGCGCTTTCCTATTTTGGATCCAGATTGGCACTGATGCTAAACTGCTGAGATGAGTCACCTGGAACGAAATCAACAAGTTTAGTCTCATCCGCCGACTTAAATTTCATTGCCGGCTCATGCTCCGTAGTCGGCTTTTTCAGAGAGGTCATATCTGTTGGGTCAACGTTGTCCTTGTAAAACTTCAGCTCCTCTGTTGCACAAACAGATTCTGCATAAGCTGCATCGCCTTCCTCACACTCCAGGGCCACCTTCCGGCTGCCGTGAACCGTAATGGTCCCGTTATGACCCGGCATCTTGAGCTGTAAATACACGTAACACGGCCGTGCCATGAACTTGGCGTAAGCCGGCCGCCCAAATATGGCATGGTACGGACTTCTTATCTTGACCACCTCAAAGGTCAATTTTTCCACCCTGTAGTTGTGCTCATCTCCAAAGGCCACTTAAAACTCGATCTTGCCGACTGGATAAGCCGACTTACCAGGTACCACACCGTGGAAAATAGTGTTTGACTGGCTGAGGTTCTTATCAATCAACCCCATACGACGGAACGTGTCATAATAGAGGATGTTGATGCTGCTGCCTCCATCCATGAGCACCTTAGTGAACTTATATCCTCCCACCTGAGGAGCCACCACCAAGGCCAAATGACCCGGATTATCCACCCGGGGAGGGTGATCCTCCCTACTCCACACTATAGGCTGCTCAGACCACCGCAAGTAGCATGGAACCGCCGGCTCAATAGCATTCACAGCCCTCTTATGAAGCTTCTGATCTCGCTTACACAGACTGGTGGTAAACACATGATACTGTCCACCGCTAAGCTGCTTTGGATTGGTCTGATAACCCCCCTGCTACTGTTGATGACCCTGGCCAGACTGCTGATTAAAGCCCCCTTGACCGTTCTGAGGATTAGAATTTGAGCCGCCGCCCGGGCCATGAAAGCCGCCGGCGCCTGAGCCGCTGCCCGGGCCATTGTAATTCTTAAAGGCCTTCATGATTGCACAATCCTTCCATATATGGGTAGCTGGCTTCTATCTAGAGCCATGCCTTGGACAAGGCTCATTCAACAGCTGCTCTAGCGTCGGGCCTGACCCGCCGGCTCGGGGAGGGGGCCTCCCCTTGCATCGCTGGTTATTACCCTGTGAGTTGGCGTTGTCTAGGAACTCTAGGCTGCCATCGGCCTTGCGCTTGCCACCTCCTTGGTTCCCCGGGTTATGCTGAGGACCCTTGCCATTGCCGTTCTTCTTTCCCTTCCCTGTCCTTTCATCATCTGAAGCGGGGTCCTTGGTACCATCAGAATCGGCGTACTTGACAAGAGCCGCCATCAGTGTACCCATATCATTGCAGTCGCGCTTAAGCCGCCCGAGTTTCATCTTCAGGGGCACAAAACGACAATTTTGTTCCAACATTAAGACTGCAGAGCCGGCATCCATCTTATCAGAGGAATGTATTATCTCCTTAACCCGGCGAACCCAATGTGTCGTAGACTCACCCTCTTGCTGCTTGCAGTTAGTCAAATCCACAATTGACATAGACTGCCTACAGGTATCCTTGAAGTTTTGGATGAAACGGGCCTTCAGCTCAGCCCAAGACCCAACGGAATTCGGTGGTAGCCCTTTGAACCAAGTGCCGGCAGTCCCATCCAACATCATGGTGAAGTATTTGGCCATTGCCGCTTCACTGACCTCCAGCAGTTCCATGGCCATCTCGTAACTCTCGATCCAGGCTGCGGGTTGTAAGTCGGCCGTGTAATTAGGCACCTTCCTAGGGCCTTTGAAGTCCTTGGGTAGACGTTCATTGCGGATAGCTGGTACTAAACAAGGAATACCCCCAGTCCTGGTAGGGATACCCACGTCGACGGAAGTCGTCGGATAAGCCGGGGGAGTCTGGTAAGCCGTCAACTGAGGCACCTGCTCTGCCTCTTGCCGCGCTCTGTCTTGGTCTGCTGCGTGAAAGGCTCCGTTATGAGCCAGGCCATGGCCAGGGGACGGGTCATGGCGTCGGACATTACTTGAGCCGGTCGCTGAGACCATGTGTCTGCTGTAACTCGGGCTCCGGCCTGGACGAGGGGTCGAGTGGATCCTGTCCCGGCTGTAGGAGTATGCCTCTTGTTGCGCCAGTGCTGTCTGAAGGAGTTCCCTGACCCGGCGGGTTTCAATAGCCGTCGGAGAGTCGCCGTCAATTGGGAGAGCCGCCAGCCGCGCTGCCGCGGCGACCATGTTCCCCAGCGGGTTAGCATAATGACCCGGTGGTATTGGTACGTACTGAGGCGGGGCAGGGGGCACCTGGGGAGGCCCCATCACTTGTGGCTGAATAGGGGTCCCAGACCCGGGTACTATGACCCCTGGCGGGTTACTAGACCCTGCACCTGGCGTGTTGAAGAGGTTTCGTGGACCGTAAACCGGAGGGAGTCGAGATTGGGCCTTTTGATGCCTCCTTCTCATGACCTCATTGGACGCGTTCTGATCCATCGTGAGCCGGAAGGACTGCGCCTAGATCAATTGAGTTTGGGCGTCGAGAGCCGCCCTCTCCACAGCCATCCTGACCCCTTCCGCTGCCAGATCCTCCTTAGCTTTCACTAGATCTAACTTTAATTGCGCCACCTCCGCATCATGCTGAGCTTGATCCGCCGGGTCAACCGCGGCAGTTAACAGGGCCGTCATCTTGTCCGTGAGATCCATCAGCACCTGAGTCAGCGAGGGCACCGGGTTTCCTGCTCCAGCAGCAGGGTTCTGAACAGGCTGCGCACCGGCCATGAAGATTCCAACCCGGCTTGGCGGCTCAAACGGGTCCGGAATACTGTCACCATCGGAACAACCCATGAGCCGGCCATCTTGAAGTTGATACAACGAGTTTCACTCATCTGTGGACAACTTGCCGTCAGAACCGGCGGCCGTTTCATCACCAGATCCAGATCTATCAGAGAGCCCTCCATGGATACATCCCACAAACGCATGCTTTAAGGCAGGCAGGGCCCGGGCGGGTCATGCACGCTGAGCTGTCTCAATGAGATCGGCGCAGAGATCCGGCTCAGGGCCCGGCTCACCAATCTTGCCAATGAAAACATGAATTCCGCCGAAGGGGACCCGGTACCCGTACTCAATTGAGCCGGCCTCGTGGCCCCAGCTTGCATCGTTGATGTAGAGCTTGCCGCGATGACTCTTAGTCATCCAGCCCACAGCATATCCCTTGAGCCCTTCGAAGCTGCCCTTCAAGAACTCAAATCCACCGTGCGCTGGCCCCACGGTGGACGCCAACTGTCGTGGAATTGTCACGGCAGATGTCCTCAAGCTAGGACTTAGTCGTGGAGCCATCGCCGCTAGGAAGCTTGAAGGGGTTAACGGGACAAGGAACACGAGGGGTTATGCTGGTTCGGCCCCTTACGGTGAAGGTAAAAGCCTACGTCCAGTTGAGGTGGTACTGATTAGGGTTTCGATGACCAGGGAGCTTGACGGCTATGCCTGGCTCTCGATGAGATCTTTCTTGTCCCTAAACCGTTGCCGGGTCGTCCCTTTATATAGGGAGGCCGACGCCCAGCAGCTCTCAGAGTCCCGGCCGGCTCATAAGAGTGTCCGGCTCGGACTCTCAACTATTCTTGCCTTACACTACAAGTTCTACCATGACAATGATTGTAACTACGGGCCTTAAGCCATATCCGGGTCTTAAGCCCATCTTTGGCCCACCGTCTTCAAGCTTGGCGTCAGGCTTCTGGCAATGACCATTATGAGTAACCCGGCCCCTCCTGGCGGGTGACTCTAAGGTCTATATCCTCAACAGTGCATGATATATTGAAATGTTCGTCTCGAGATGCTCTTCATTTTGTTCCATTGCACCATGTTCGTTTGAGCCCATCTTGATACCCAAATCTCTGATGCCAGAGTGCTATTTGCTGTTATCTGCTGTTACTTATGAGTACATGAGGATTTGTTATTTTTGTTGCTTTTAATCTGTGCATCTTATGGGCATGAGCTCTACATGTGTTTTGTTGTATGCCATGCCATATTTACAGAGGTGTATGCCATGTATTTTTGTGATCTCTGTGGTGACTAGCACAAGCATGCTAAGTAGCCTCACTGATGTTGCTGATTTCTGTGACTTAGTGATTTCTGCTGAGTCTGAGTGTGTTATATTTTGTTGCCATGTAAACGTGCTGCTACAAGTCATTCTATGCATAATCTGTAGATGTTCACTAAGGATGTTTTGTTATACATGTTATTCCCTATCCATACATGCCCTTGTTTGCATTTTTAGCCTGCTGTATCTTGTGGTAATCTTGCTCTCAAGTTGCTAAATAATGTTCCGGGCAGATTGTTTACGTGTTATTCAATTTTTCCAAGCTTGTTGTAGTTGATCCTTTCATGCTATGTATTTGCTCTTGCCATGGATAGCTTTATAACATGTCATCTTGCTATAGGTATGTTTGTTTTGTCATGCATTGCTTTCTGATGAGTGCATAATGTCTGTTTCTGCCATGCTCTGTTTTCTGCTAAGTCTGAAACCTGTTAACGAAACTTGCTATGTTTACATGGTTGTCATCATATCTTCTGTCCCTTTTTGACTCATGTTCAGTAAGGAACATTTGTTATATGATTTGAGTAGATTCATGACATGCCTTTGTTTGCTATGATATGTTCCTGTAGCATGTTGATTGATAGCTCTAAACTTTGCAACCTGATGTTATTTCTGCCATGTCCAGTAATTTCTGCGAAGTCTGTGAACCTGTTATTATTTGCAGTCTTGCCATGTCCTTTTGAGCATGTTCTAGTGATTTCCGGAGATAGCTCACTGTTCATGTTTTGTTGTACTTTACCTGTACATCATGTCCATGTCTTTTGTTTTGATGTTGAGTTGCTGTAGCATATTGTTTTGATGCTTGCAAGTTGCCTAGTTGTTGTTTTGGTCAGATTGTTGCTATGTCTTGTTTGGAGTGTATGTGTTGCACCGTTCCTCTGTTTTGAATGTGCTCTATATGAAACTTGCTTAGTTTTGCATGTAGTCTCATATTATCATGTTGCATCCTTGTTTTGAGGTGTTTTCTTGATGTTTGTATGCATTTTGCATCAATGCCATGTTTACCTTGTTTTGCTCATATCTTCTAGGCCGTAGCTCCGATTCTAATGAACTTTATATGTAACTTGACTAGATTTTCGTGTAGATCATCTTGGTGCATTTTAACTTGCTGTTTAACAACTTAAACATAAGGTTTATTCAGTTCTGGACCAATTTCGAAATTTGCATATGAGGACTTACCGGAATTGTTATATGTTGTTTCCGGCCTCATTTAAACTTGCTGTGATGTGTTGTTCTTGTATGCATCATCTTTTGTCATGAGTAGCTTCATATAGTCTTGTCATGCATCATACTTGGTTGAGCATCATGCCTTGTTCATGTGTGGTGTGTTTACCATGTTGTGTGCTTCTTCTCGATAGTTCTCGTGTCGTTGCGATCGTGAGGATTCGTTCATCTTCGTGGCTTCATCTTCTTCATGGACTCGTTCTTCTTCCTAGCGGGATTTCAGGCAACATGACAATCTCATTACTATCATTGCTATGCTAGTTGCTTCGTCCTATCGCTATGCTGCGCTACCTATACACTTGCTCTTCAAGCCTCCCAAATTGCCGTGAACCTCTAACCTTTGTCACCCTTCCTAGCAAACCGTTGTTTGGCTATGTTACCGCTTTGTTCAGCCTCTCTTATAGCGTTGCTAGTTGCAGGTGAAGATGAAGATTGCTCCATGTTGGATTATGTTTATGTTGGGATATCACAATATCTCTTATATTATTAATGCATCTATATACTTGGTAAAGGGCGGAAGCCTCGGCCTTATGCCTGGTGTTTTGTTCCACTCTTGCCGCCCTAGTTTCCGTCATACCGGTGTTATAATCCTCGATTTTGGGTCCCTTACGCGGTTGGGTAATTTATGGGACCCCCTTGACAGTTCGCTTTGAATAAAACTCTTCCAGCAAGGCCCAACCTTGGTTTTACATTTGCCTCACCCAGCCTTTTTCCCTTGGGAGTCACGCATCCCGAGGGTCATCTTTATTTTACCCCCCGGGCCAGTGCTTGTGTAAGTGTTGGTCCAAACTAGAGCACCGTGCGGGACCATCCCTTGGCAACTTGGGTTACGTTGGTACTTGTACGCTTAGCTCATCCGGTGTGTCCTGAGAACGACATACATGCGACTCCTATCGGGATTGTCGACACATCAGGCAGCTTTGCTGGTTTTGTTTTACCATTGTCGAAATGTCTTGTAACCGGGATTCCGAGACTGATCGGGTCTTCCTGGGAAAAGGAATATCCTTCGTTAACCGTGAGAGCTTATAATGGGCTAAGTTGGGACACCCCTGCAGGGTATTATCTTTCGAAAGCCGTGCCCGCGGTTATGTGGCAGATGGGAATTTGTTAATATCCGGTTGTAGAGAACTTGACACTTGACCTTAATTAAAACGCATCAACCGCGTGTGTAGCCGTGATGGTCTCTTCTCGGCGGAGTCCGGGAATTGAACACGGTTTATGGGTTATGTTTGACGTAAGTAGGAGTTCAGGATCACTTCTTGATCATTGCTAGTTTCACGACCATTCCTTTGCTTCTCTTCTCGCTCTTATTTGCGTATGTTAGCCACCATACATGCTTAGTCGCTGCTGCAACCTCACCACTTATCCTGTTCCATACCCATTAAGCTTTGCTAGTCTTGATACCCATGGTAATGGGATTGCTGAGTCCTCGTGGCTCACAGATCACTACAACACTAGTTGCAGGTACAGGTTTTGCGATGATCATGACGCGAGAGCGATGTTTCTTGATTTGGAGTTCTTCATCTGCTTCTTCGATCAGGGGATAGGTTCCAGCTCGGCAGCCTGGGCTAGCAGGGTGGATGTCGTTTGAGTTTCTGTTTCTGATTCATCCGTAGCCGGATGTTGATCTTATGTATGATGTATTGTTGTATTCTTGCAGCATTTGTATGCCTTGTATGTATCCCCATCTATTATGTAATGTTGATGTAATGATATCCACCTTGCATAAGCGTCTTCAAGATGCGCTTCTATCCTTGGTGGGACCTTCGAGTTCCTTTAGGATAGGGTCGCATCTTGGGCGTGACAATGACGGAATGACTTATAGGTTATTTATATGTTGATATTTTGAGCAGTACAGATTGGCAGGATGTTGATGATGATGTTGGAGACCAAGTGTTGGTCAGGGTTGTGATTGCCGGAATGATCACCGTTTGGTTCTGATCACGAGGGTCTTACCTGACTCTTCTAATTTTCCCGGAACTATTCTCAAATCCTTTTCGAAGTTTGATGTAAGAATGAATTTCATCAGTCAGACGCTTCCCAAGACCAATTTCAAATTATTTTCATTGTTGGCTCAACCTCTTCGCTTTTCATTCTTCTGGAGTATCTCAACAATTTTGGTGTTCTTTCTCGTCGTCATTCTCAACTTTTGAGGACCGAAGAAGAGTTTCTTTTAAATCTTGCCCGTTCTCTCGGAGATTCGTGATGCTAGCTTCATGTTATCCTCTATAATTGTTTCTAGTCGTGCATTTTCACCCATCCGGAGTATCTCAGGAGTTGTTTTCCGTTTCAATTATCCGGAGGCCTCTATTTCAGAATATTTCTTCGTTCTAAGTTTTCAATTCCGTTCTCCGATTATTCTGTATTCGTGCCCCATCGTTCGTTTACATATTCTTCTGGTGCTTCGTTCAAGTATGCTTCAATCAGCTCGCGATCTCTTCTTTAAATTGCATCTTGATTCCCTCATGTATATTTGTGCTTTTCCTATTTTTCCCGGTGAGTCATTCTCCTTCGTCAGACAATTTTGAATTCTAAAGGTGGTTCTTTCAAGACCCCTTGTCATTTGTAATCATATCAATTAATTCGTTCTTTCCAAATCCTACCGGTGGTTCATGAAGACTTTCGCAAGTTTTGCGTTATATCCCCCCTTAATCTTTTCCAATGTGAATAAGTAGTATGCAAATCCATTGTTTCTCATCAATTTAATTGGTGGAGGATAAGCATAACGTAATCCTTATTTTCTTTCTTCATGTGAATTAATCTCTTATTTTTGGAGATTGTTCATCTTATCACATTCTCGGTTCAAAGTGTTTTCATATTTTCTTTTCCGGAGTTCCAAGCTTTTCGCCGGTTTCGTCGCGAACCTCCATCCAAATCATCGCAAGGATTTAATCTTATCCCTTTCATCCTTCAATTTTATCTCGTCATCCTTTTGTTACCGGAGTTCTTCACGGTGGCTCGTCATGATTTAATTCATTCCTCAAGTGTTCATCAAGATTCTTATCGAAGGAGTTCTAGTATCCTTCCTTCTTGCTTTTCGAAGTGCAATTAATTCTCCGTATTCTTTTAAAGTGGGGTTTTGCATTTCTTCGTTCTTCTCAGCTATCCAATCATTTCCATTTGTGGTCGGTTATCACCTTATGATCTTGAGATGTTATCCATAAGTCCACAACAAGCTTATTCTTTTGTTGTTGAATTTCCAACAACTCCGTTCAATGTTTCCTTCTAAGGATGCTCTCTATTTCATTCGTGGTAGAAGTTGTCATCTTCTTCCCCATTCTTCTCATTCCACTCTTTCATGTCTTCCGGAGGTTTTGTGTTGTTCCTCAAGTCAAGTATCGTTCCATTTCTCAAGTTCATGTTCTATTCTTTCCTTGTTTAGCCGGAGTGCTGCCTAAATCCTTTTAGCCTGTCTCTTATCTCATTCTAACCGGAGTGGTTTCAGAGTCTATCCGATTCCGTGAGCATTTGATTCTCGTCATTCTCGTCGTTCCTCTCTTCTTCTCGGGTGCTCTCGATTCTTTGCTTTTCCGCTTGCGTTCTTATTTCACCTCATCCCTTTTATCTCCCGTCTCGGTCCTAAGATCTCGGGACGAGATCTCTTGTTAGTGGAGGAGTGTTGTAACGCCCCGGATTCAAAGCGCCAGGTGTCTTCCAGTTATTCGCTGTCCTTGCCATGTCATTTGCTTGGGTGTTGAAATTTGTCATGTCATCATCTGCATGTTTTTCAAAACTTGCATCCGTTCGGGTCCTCCTGGTTCTCTCCGTTGTCCGTTCCGACCCCTTTCACTCTCGCACGCGTCCGTCGCCCCTCTCAGTCCTTGTTTCGTGAGTGGGAGAAAAACATTCTCGGAATGGGCCAAGATTTGCCGAGTGGCCTTGGTATAGCACCGACAGACCGCCCGTCAAATTTCGTTCCATTTGGAGGCCGTTTGATGCCCCAACGGTAAACCGCGTAGCCCGAAACCCCTCTCTCTTTGCAGCCCAGCACCCCTTGACCACAGCCCACTAGCCCAGCAAAACCCCCTCCATGCTCTCGGTCGTTCGATCACGATCGTGTGGGCGAAAACCGCACCCCGTTTGGACTCTCCTAGCTCCCGCTACCTATATAAACACCTCCCCCCTTCAAAATCGCAGTCTAAACCACAACCCTAGCCCCCTGTTGCTATATATAGACCCCTTCCTTCCATTTTTGGGCAGCCTAGTCCCTCCCCTACCTCCCGCCGCCTCCCTCCTCACATTCCGTGCCAGCGAACCCACCTCCGCCACTTGGCGCCGCCGCCGCAACGCCCCTTCAGCCCCTCCTAGGGCGCCACCTCAGCCGCCCCGCGGTCCCAGCCAGTGCCCCGCCGCCATGTGTCCTCCCCTCGCCTCCCTAGCGCCGCGGCCTGGCAGGCCCATCACGGGCCCGCTCGGCCCATCCGCGCTGCCGCCGAGCGCCCGAGGCGCCTGCGCCCCCGTTCCTCGTCCCGAGCCAGGGAGGAGAGGAGCTCCTCCCGTTCGCCGCCGCCGCCGGTGCGCCGCCGCGCCACCCGGCCTCACCTCTCCGCCCGCGCCCCTCGTCGTCCTCCGGCCACCGCCCGGTCGCCGCCCCGCCCGGCGCTCGCCTGCGCCTCGCCGCCTGGATCCCGCTCGCCGTCGCCGCCGACCATCCCCGCGCCTCCCCGTTGGTGTAGCTCACCGAAGCGCGCCGCTCCTCCCAGCTCCGGCCGGATCCGCCCCGCGCCGCCCCGTTTCCGGCCTCATCCGTCGCCGGCGCGCCGCCCTCGCCTCGGATCCCGCCGCCGACCGGCCCCGCGGCACTGACGCGTGGGTCCCATGTTGACCCCGTGGCCCATCCAGATCGGGATGATCTCATCCAGCCTCGCCATCGACCATCCATCCAAACAGCATGCTGCACCTCCCCCGTACCCCGATCTGCTCGTCCCCGAACGTCCCCGTCCATTTTTCTGCGAGGTGATAAATTTGCCCGTCCCTGAAATTTTGCAATATGTTGCCATGATCTCTGCATCATATCTCCATGCATACTGCTCCGTTTTGTGTGCATGATATATCGAAATGTTCGTCTCGAGATGCTCTTCATTTTGTTCCATTGCACCATGTTCATTTGAGTCCATCTTGATACCCAAATCTCTGATGCAAGAGTGCTAGTTGCTGTTATCTGCTGTTACTTATCAGTACATGACGATTTGTTATTTTTGTTGCTTTTAATCTGTGCGTCTTATGGGCATGAGCTCTACATGTGTTTTGTTGTATGCCATGCCATATTTACAGAGGTGTATGCCATGTATTTTTGTGATCTCTGTGGTGACTAGCACAAGCATGCTAAGTAGCCTCACTGATGTTGCTGATTTCTGTGACTTAGTGATTTCTGCTGAGTCTGAGTGTGTTATATTTTGTTGCCATGTAAACGTGCTGCTACAAGTCATTCTATGCATAATCTGTAGATGTTCACTAAGGATGTTTTGTTATACATGTTATTCCCTATCCATACATGCCCTTGTTTGCATTTTTAGCCTGCTGTATCTTGTGGTAATCTTGCTCTCAAGTTGCTAAATAATGTTCCTGGCAGATTGTTTACGTGTTATTCAATTTTGCCAAGCTTGTTGTAGTTGATCCTTTCATGCTATGTATTTGCTCTTGCCATGGATAGCTTTATAACATGCCATCTTGCTGTAGGTATGTTTGTTTTGTCATGCACTGCTTTCTGATGAGTGCATAATGTCTGTTTCTGCCATGCTCTGTTTTCTGCTAAGTCTGAAACCTGTTAACGAAACTTGCTATGTTTACATGGTTGTCATCATATCTTCTGTGCCTTTTTGACTCATGTTCAGTAAGGAACATTTGTTATATGATTTGAGTAGATTCATGACATGCCTTTGTTTGCTATGATATGTTCCTGTAGCATGTTGATTGATAGCTCTAAACTTTGCAACCTGATGTTATTTCTGCCATGTCCAGTAATTTCTGCGAAGTCTGTGAACCTGTTATTATTTGCAGTCTTGCCATGTCCTTTTGAGCATGTTCTAGTGATTTCCGGAGATAGCTCACTGTTCATGTTTTGTTGTGCTTTACCTGCACATCATGTCCATGTCTTTTGTTTTCATGTTGAGTTGCTGTAGCATATTGTTTTGTTGCTTGCAAGTTGCCTAGTTGCTGTTTTGGTCAGATTGTTGCTATGTCTTGTTTGGAGTGTATGTGTTGCACCGTTTCTCTGTTTTGAATGTGCTCTATATGAAACTTGCTTAGTTTTGCATGTAGTCTCATATTATCATGTTGCATCCTTGTTTTGAGGTGTTTTCTTGATGTTTGTATGCATTTTGCATCAATGCCATGTTTACCTTGTTTTGCTCATATCTTCTAGGCCGTAGCTCCGATTCTAATGAACTTTATATGTAACTTGATTAGATTTTCGTGTAGATCATCTTGGTGCATTTTAACTTGCTGTTTAACAACTTAAACATAAGGTTTATTCAGTTCTGGACCAATTTTGAAATTTGCATATGAGGACTTACCGGAATTGTTATATGTTGTTTCCGGCCTCATTTAAACTTGCTGTGATGTGTTGTTCTTGTATGCATCATCTTTTGTCATGAGTAGCTTCATATAGTCTTGTCATGCATCATACTTGGTTGAGAATCATGCCTTGTTCATGTGTGGTGTGTTTACCATGTTGTGTGCTTCTTCTCGATAGTTCTCGTGTCGTTGCGATCGTGAGGATTCGTTCATCTTCGTGGCTTCATCTTCTTCATGGACTCGTTCTTATTCCTAGTGGGATTTCAGGCAACATGACCGTCACCTTGGATCTCATTACTATCATTGCTATGCTAGTTGCTTGGTCCTATCGCTATGTTGCGCTACCTATTCACTTGCTCTTCAAGCCTCCCATATTGCCATGAACTTCTAACCTTTGTCAACCTTCCTAGCAAACCGTTGTTTGGCTATGTTACCGCTTTGCTCAGCCTCTCTTATAGCGTTGCTAGTTGCAGGTGAAGATGAAGATTGCTCCATGTTGGATTATGTTTATGTTGGGATATCACAATATCTCTTATATTAGTAATGCATCTATATACTTGGTAAAGGGCGGAAGCCTCGGCCTTATGCCTGGTGTTTTGTTTCACTCTTGCCGCCCTAGTTTCCGTCATACCGGTGTTATGTTCCTTGATTTTGCGTCCCTTATGCGGTTGGGTGATTTATGGGACCCCCTTGACAGTTCGCTTTGAATAAAACTCTTCCAGCAAGGCCCAACCTTGGTTTTACATTTGCCTCACCCAGCCTTTTTCCCTTGGGAGTCATGCATCCCGAGGGTCATCTTTATTTTAGCCCCCCGGGCCAGTGCTTGTCTAAGTGTTGGTCCAAACTAGAGCACCGTGCGGGACCATCCCTTGGCAACTTGGGTTACGTCGGTACCTGTACGCTTAGCTCATCCGGTGTGTCCTGAGAACGAGATACGTGCGACTCCTATCGGGATTGTCGACACATCGGGCGGCTTTGCTGGTTTTGTTTTACCATTGTCGAAATGTCTTGTAACCGGGATTTCGAGACTGATCGGGTCTTCCCGGGAGAAGGAATATCCTTCCTTGACCGTGAGAGCTTATAATGGGCTAAGTTGGGACACCCCTGTAGGGTATTATCTTTCGAAATCCGTGCCCGCGGTTATGTGGTAGATGGGAATTTGTTAATATCCGGTTGTAGAGAACTTGACACTTGACCTTAATTAAAACGCATCAACCGCGTTGTAGCCGTGATGGTCTCTTCTCGGCGGAGTCCGGGAAGTGAACACGGTTTATGGGTTATGTTTGACGTAAGTAGGAGTTCAGGATCACTTCTTGATCATTGCTAGTTTCACGACCATTCCTTTGCTTCTCTTCTCGCTCTTATTTGCGTATGTTAGCCACCATACATGCTTAGTCGCTGCTGCAACCTCACCACTTATCCTGTTCCATACCCATTAAGCTTTGCTAGTCTTGATACCCATGGTAATGGGATTGCTGAGTCCTCGTGGCTCAGAGATCACTACAACACCAGTTGCAGGTACAGGTTTTGCGATGATCATGACGCAAGAGCGATGTTTCTTGATTTGGAGTTCTTCATCTGCTTCTTCGATTAGGGGATAGGTTCCAGCTCGGCAGCCTGGGCTAGCAGGGTGGATGTCGTTTGAGTTTCTGTTTATGATTCATCCGTAGCCGGATGTTGATCTTATGTATGATGTATTGTTGTATTCTTGCGGCATTTGTATGCCTTGTATGTATCCCCATCTATTATGTAATGTTGATGTAATGGTATCCACCTTGCATAAGCGTCTTCAAGATGCGCTTCTATCCTTGGCGGGACCTTCGAGTTCCTTTAGGGTAGGGTCGCATCTTGGGCGTGACAATGACGGAATGACTTATAGGTTATTTATATGTTGATATTTTGAGCAGTACAGATTGGCAGGATGTTGATGATGATGTTGGAGACCAAGTGTTGGTCAGGGTTGTGATTGCCGGAATGATCACCGTTTGGTTCTGATCATGAGGTGATCGAGATGGTATATTGCTTGGCCGGTTAGCCAAGAGAGATATGGTTATGGAGATATGAGATGGTGATTTATCAGTATTGTAGTAGTTCCATATCATGCTTAGTAGTTGCTGTTGTATCTTGGAGCTGTTAATTTAATTAACCTGCTTAATGCTATGTTGTTGTCTTGCCTTGATGTTTATAGTTGTTGTGAGCTTGCAAGTACATTCAATGTACTGACCTGGCGTGTCATGCCAGATTGCAGGTGAAGTCGTGATTGCTTGATTGCTTGTCATAGTTTCCGTTCGTGAGAGCTAGATCGTGTCCCAGCCAGAGTTCCTGCAGAGTGGAGTTCACCACCTTCGTCGTTGTTCCACTGCTAGAAGTATTCTGCTGCTATGTCACATCCCTAGTTCTGGTATGATCTAGACTAGCTAGTCATGTGTGCATCATGTTTAAATTCCATTTAAATTTGAAATGGGGATTTGTGAAACCCTCAGAAATCATTTCGTGAAATGACCCCGATAAAAATTTCTCCAAAAAGGTCCAAGAAAATGTTCATGTTACTCTCTGAAAATGATGGTGAGAGGTAAAAATCAAACCAATATTTTCAGGAGCTCATAAGTATTTATTTTGGGCATTTGGAATTAATGTAGTAATTATTTGCATTGGATATATATTTTTATATATATATAATATTGTCCAAAAATTATGCCGGTTATTAAGGAACTTTGGAATAATACCACTAGCCCCTACAAAAATTGGCATAAGAAATAAAATGGTTTAGTATTATTATTAAACCAAATAAATGTCAGAAAAATAGAAAAGAAAACAAAAAGGGAAAAAGCTTACCTGTGCTCACCCGAGGCCTGGCACTGTGCGGCCCAGCTGGCCGGCCCAGCCAGCTGGCCGTGCCAGTCGTCCTCCACCTCCCGCCAGGAGGCCAGGGGCGTGGGGCCGACGCGCGCGGACCGCCGTGCCGCCACGCCACCTGCCTGCCTGCCCTCCCCCTTGTCGCCTGGAACGCCTGGACGACGCCATGACGACCCGCCCAAGCCTCTCTCACTCTCTCCCGTTTCCCCTCCTCCCCTGGTTCTCTCTCTCTCGACCCGGCCGAACGCCACCGTCGCCGCCGCTCGCTGCTGCCGCAGCCACCGCCTTCCCCTCGCCCCTCCGTCGTGCCCAGAAGCTCCGCCACGTCGCCGACTACCTCTCCGTCGAGCCGCGCGCCTCGGGAGGCCCTGGAGCGCCTCCATCGCCGTCGTCTTCATCTCCGGCCTCCGGAGATCGTCTTCGCTGCCCCGCCGTCTCCAACGCGTCCCCGAGCTCTCTGACGACGCCGTCGAGTCCACCGTGAGCTCCTGCCCGTTTCTCCTCTCTCCGTTTCTCCGTTCCCGCGTTGTAGCCCCGATCCCCACCATGGCCGTAGCTCCTCGCCGCCGTCCATGTCGCCGCCGTCGCCCTGGCCACCGCAGCCCGCAACCGAGCGCATCACCGTGCTCCCGGTGACGCCAGGAGGCCGTAGAGCCTCTCCGCTCACTCCCCTGTTCCCCGCAGCATCTCACCGCACTTGGCCGTGCTCCGGCCGCCGCCGCGAGCTCCGCTCCGGCGAGCTCCGCCGCCCTCGCAGCCTCCCACCTGCTCCACTGGATGCGGACGAGGACGGGCTACGCCCCGGTGGTCTCCGCGTGTCCAGCCGCCGCTCGTAGCGCAAGTCCGGCGAGTTGCCACCGCGAGTTTGGTCGCCGCCGGCCAAAACTCCGACGGGCTGATGTGGCATTTCAATTAGGCACTAAATCCCCACCTACTGACACTGACATATGGGCCCAGTGCGCCCTAATCTTTTAATTAGATTAGTAAACCCCCTTGTTTAACCCTGTGTCACTGACGTGTGGACCCCACACGTCAGGTTTGACCCAGCCAGCGCTGTTGACTTGCTGACGCAAGCATGACGCAGTGCTGATGCAGTTATTTATTTTCTAGATTTAAATTAAATCAGGAAATTCCAGAAAATAGCCAAAATTTCTAAAATTCATAGAAATTCAACCGTAGCTCAGATTGAAATAATTTATATATGAAAAATCATCAGAAAAATGCAATCTATCCATCTGTACTAGTTTCATGCATGACCACACAACTCATACCTGCTGCATAAGTGAAAACATGTAAATGGGATATATAAGAGCTTACTCTGGAGATGCATTTGAATCTTTGGTTCAAATGGACTCCTTCCAAGTGAAATGCTAGGTGCATTAGCACAAACAACATCACATCTACATGCCATGTTCATGCATAATATTGTTGCATATGATTGTGTATTGATTTTCGACACCGTTCCTTCTCGATAGGTTCTGCTCCGGGGGGTGCTCGAGACTACCTGCCTGTGAAGCAGTGCCTCTTCTGTTGATCTACCAGGCAAGCAAACCCCCTTGCTCATTCCGATACAATCCCACTCTCTCGCTCCTGCTCTCTTTTATTGCATTAGGACAACAACGATTCAACTTCTACTTTATGATGTGGTAGTTGAACCCATTCCTCTGAAAGACCTGTCATTGCCACAGTAAATAGTTGAAACCCACTAGCATGTCTAGGAGTTCATTGAGCCATGTTGTGTTCCTACCATGCCATGCCTGCTATTGCTTAGAGTTATGTCAGGTCTGGTTCATTGGGAATGAATTGGAGTGTTATGATATGTTCTGGTGCCGAGATTTAAGCGTGTGAACACGATTTGGTAAAGGTAGCGGTGAGAGGCCATGTGGGAGTACATGGTGGGTTGTCTCACTAGAACCGTCCTTAAGCACTGAGTTCCGTGTATGTTGTCCCTCTCGACTTATTAACCAACTTGATCTCTGTCCAGGAGTTGTAAATAGTTTCTGGTGTTTGTAGGTAGTGCTATTTTCTACCGAGTGGCACCCGGCAGGGTGGGCTTGGGACAGACTAGGCACAGGTGGCACAGTGTACCAAGTGGCACCCGGATGGTGGGCTTGGGAACCCTGCTCACATCGTTTGGGGCCGTGAGCGACACCCCGGCTGGATCTCCTTGCGGATGGAACCCGAATAGGCGATAGACCTGGACTAGAGTCTTGTGTGGTTAGTCAGGTCATGGCCGACACCCTCGCCAGGCTTCCGCTTGAAGGTTGCCGAGATACATGACGTGTACATGGTGATAAGTGGTGAGAGCGTGTGTGAAGAAGTACACCCCTGCAGGGTTATCATGATCTATTCGAATAGCCGTGTCCTCGGTTATGGACTTCTTGGATGCTTACGTGGTACATAGACAACTTGAAGTGGATACTCTAAAATGCTCAAGAAAAGTGTGAGTGCTATGGATGGCTTCTCGTGGTGAGACGGGAATGAATCCATAGTGGTGTATTGAGGTGGTGATTAGTGGACTCGTGTGCGCTTTCTTACCTCAAAGAAGTTTCTCATAGTCGTAGAACAGGATAGCCACTGAGTCAAAGCTGGCTTGCTGCAACTAAACCCCACAGTACCTTCTTGATACAAATGCATGTATGATAGGATCTGATGTAAGTCTCGCTGAGTACCTTTGTACTCATGTTGCTTTATTTCTATTTTTGCAGTGGAGACTTCGGTCTTACTAGTGTTCTCGTGAACTTCGACAAGTAGCTTGTACCTCAGCTACGATCTTGATCGGATGTTGTAGATAGTCAGGCTCTTCAGCCTTTTTCATTTGTAGATGTCTGTACCCAGACATGTAATGCTTCCGCTTGTTGCTTGTATGCTCTGAATGATGGGTCATGAGACCCCTGTTTGAAATGAATGCTATGTGGCTCTTCTGAGCCTTTATCTATATGAGTTTGAATTATGTTGTGATCCCATGTTGTACAGCACATACTTGCATGTTATGCGTACGTGTGACGTGTATTGCTATGTGCGGGATCCGACTATCTAGTTGTTTATCCTTGGCAGCCTCTCTTATGGGGAAATGTAGTCTAGTGCTTCCATGAGCCATAGTAGTCCGCTACAGCCCGGTTCACCGGAGTCCTGCTAGCCCAGCACTACTGCTCCGGAACGCTTGACTAGCCGGCATGTGTTTCACATCGTTCCTGTGTCTGTCCCTTCAGGGAAATGTCACGCGGTGACATCTGGAGTCCTGCCTAGCCTGCTACAGCCTGGGTTCCCGGAGTCCTATTAGCCCAGTGCTACAGCCCGGATTCACACGCTGCTGACCAACATGCTCGATGTTGATTCATGTATGCCTGTACCCGTAAGTTAGTGCCGCTTTGGGTTCACGACTAGCCATGTCGGCCCGGGTTCTCTGTCATATGGATGCTAGCGACACTATCATATACGTGAGCCAAAGGGCGCAAACGGTCCCGTGCCATGCTAAGGCGACACCCGTGGGAATACCGTGCGTGAGGCCGCAAAGTGATATGAGGTGTTACAGGCTAGATCGGTGTGACTTAGGATCGGGGTCCTGACAGCTTTGGTATCAGAGCCTGACTGCCTGTAGGATTACCAAGCCAAACTGGTCAAAGTTGAGTCTAGAAATTCTTTAGTTATATAGGGGAGTTGATTGTGGAAGGGAACGTAAGGCTCTTTTTACTCCTTATACCTCATGGCCTTCTGATCTCAGTCATCCTATCTTTCCTACGGGGTTAAGGAACTAGGCTTTCTCTTTTGTCTATCGGGATCACGTGTTACTACTCCGTAGTCTCTTAGAATTGGTTGATCAGAGTCATATTCCAGTTTTCAAGTACTTCCGGTGTAGTCTGTTTAGTATTATCCTCCAAACCTTGAGTGGTGATGTTGAGTTGTTATACTACCCCATCTTTTTGCAGGATGTCTCATTTTGAGCATTTTACTGCCGTTATGCTGCCAAAATTTTCCTAGGAGTTTGAGAGATACTAATTTCCTTGTGCTACATTCTACAGCCTATAGTTGATGTTGATTCCGTCCTTGGTTTCATTTCTCAGGATGTCATCAGTTAACCGAAGTTCTGTTGCTCGTTGCCTGAACCACGGAGATGGTAGGGATGAGGATCCTCCCGACCCGCCTTCGTTGGCAGAGTTCTTGTTAGAGATGGAGAGGAACAAGCGTGAGTCGAACCGCTTGCTAGCACGTATCAAGGAGAACACCGCACCCCAGTGCAAAGAGTCAGCGACCATCTATGATTTCATTGGTCTGAAACCACCTACCTTCCATCATTCCATTGAACTACTCGATGTAGATGACTGGCTCCGTAGTATCACACACAAGCTCTGTTCTGCAAACATAGCTGAAGGTGACAAGGTCACCTATGCTGCATATCACCTGGAAGGTCCTACTAGTCTTTGGTGGTAGAACTATGAGGCTATGCTTCCAGCTGGTCAGATACCTACCTGGAAAGATTTCACTGAGGCCTTTCGCGAGCATCACATTCCTCAAGCCCTCATAGACCGCAAGAGAGATGAGTTCTGTAGTTTCACCCAGGATAAGATGGCTGTTGATGCTTACAGTAGAGAGTTTGAGAACCTCACCCACTATGCTACAGAAGAAGTGTCCACGGATGCTAAGAAGCAGGCTAGGTTCTGGAAGGGTCTCAACCCCAAGTTGCGTCGTGATCTCCACCTGCGTCATTGTGATACATTCCAGGCTCTTGTGAACAAGGCCATTAATGCAGAGACAGCTCAGCTCACATACGAGGAGTCTTGTAAGCACACCCGTGATTTGGGTTCTTCCTCCGGTTCTAGTTCTCAGAAGCGCCGGATTTGGGTTCCGAATTCCGCTCTCCCACACGGATATGCACCGAGGCCATCTTATGTGGCGCCTCACCCAGTTCAGCCATATGCTCCACCCAGGACTATTGGTAGACCGCCTGCCAATGCGGGTCCACGTCCAACTTCAGGTACTTGCTTCACATGCGGAGAGCTAGGACACTATGCATGTGACTGCTCTCAAGCCAACTATGCGCCACCCCAGCCCGAGAAGTCTGTTGGCCGTGGTAAGCCATCATGCAAGATGATCAGTGTCAAGCCATCTCCCATTGAACATGGACGTGTGCATCACGTTTCAGCTAAAGACGCTCATGATGATTCGGATGTCATTCTTGGTACACTCCTTGTCAACTGTCATCCAGCTTCGGTTCTATTCGATACCGGAGCATCTCACTCCTTCATTTCTGAAGGCTATGCTCGTTTGCATGACATGTCATTTTGTGATATGCCAACTCCACTAGTCATTCAAACTCCTGGATCCAAATGGCAAACTTCTAGTGTAAGCCATGGTAATGAAATCCTTGTTGACAGACTTGTATTCCTTGCATCACTTATAGCCCTCAAGTCTACAGATACTAACATCATCTTGGGTATGGACTGGATGAAAGCTCATTATGCCAAGATTGATTGTTACACCAGGTCCGTTCAGCTTACACACCCATCTGGCAAGATAGTCACCGTCTCCACCGGAGTTGCAAAGCGTCAACTCCACTCTCTTAATGCCAGCCCTCTTCCATACCTTGAGGATATCCCGGTAGTCCGTGACTTTCCGGATGTCTTTCCAGAGGAACTGCCAGGTGTTCCACCTGACAGAGATGTAGAGTTCGTCATAGATCTTATCCCAGGAACCGCCCCAATCTCTAGGAGACCTTACAAGATGGCACCCTTAGAGCTAGCCGAGCTTAAGAAACAACTTGATGAGTCCTTGCAAAAGGGTTTCATCTGTCCTAGTTCTTCTCATTGGGCTTGCCCCATCCTCTTCGTCAAGAAGAAGGATGGTACGGACCGGATGGTTGTAGATTAGCGCCTCGTTAATTTGGTCATGATAAAGAACAAGTATCCGTTCCCCAGGATCAACGACCTGTATGATCATCTCGCTGGATCCTCAGTCTTTTCCAAGATGGATTTGAGGTTAGGCTACCACCAAATCAAGATTATAAATGGGGACATTCCTAAGACGGCTTTTGTCACTCGTTATGGCCAATACGAGTACACCGTCATGTCCTTTGGTCTAACCAATGCTCCAGCCACCTTCTCCCGCTTGATGAACTCGATCTTCATGGAGTACTTAGATAAGTTCGTCGTGGTTTACCTCGATGATATCCTTATTTACTCAAAGAACAAGGAAGAGCATGTCGAACATCTTAGACTTGTGTTAGAGAAACTCAGAGAGCACCGCCTTTATGCCAAGTTCTCCAAGTGCGAATTTTGGTTGCCAGAAGTGACCTACCTAGGCCACGTAATCTCTGGTAAGGGCATTGCTGTCAATCCCAAGAGAGTTCAAGCCGTCCTTGATTGGACTCCACCTGAATCGGTTAAACAAGTTAGGAGTTTCCTTGGTCTAGCCAGTTATTGTCGCCGCTTCGTTGAAAACTTCTCCAAAGTGGCCAAACCTCTCACGGAACTTCTCAAGAAGGATAACAAGTTTGAGTGGTCCCCACAGTTTGAGTACAGTTTAAAGGAACTGAAAAGACGCCTGACTTCTGCTCCCATACTTGTGCCACCGGATTTCACTAAGGACTTTGTTATCTATTGCGACGCCTCACGACAGGGACTAGGCTGCATTCTTATGCGGGATCGTCATGTGATTGCCTATGCATCTCGATAGTTGCATCCACTTGAGGATAATTATCCTACACGTGATCTAGAGCTTGCAGCTGTAGTTTATGTGCTCAAGACCTGGTGACATTACCTTCTTGGTAAACGTTGCGAGATCTACACCGTTCACCAGAGTCTCAATTACATCTTCACCCAACCAGATTTGAACCTTAGGCAAGGACGTTGGTTGGAGTTGATCTCAGATTACGACTTAGGGATTACCTACACCACAGGCAAGGGCAATGTCATGGCTGATGCGCTAAGTCGTAAGTCCTATTGCAACAATCTTATGTTGCAGCAGGGCCAACCACTTCTTCATGAGGAATTCTGTAAGCTTAACCTTCACATTGCTCCTCATGGATTCCTTTCTACCTTGG
The DNA here is from genome assembly GCF_002575655.3 of Aegilops tauschii subsp. strangulata. Lineage (NCBI taxonomy): Eukaryota > Viridiplantae > Streptophyta > Magnoliopsida > Poales > Poaceae > Aegilops > Aegilops tauschii. The sequence goes on from NC_053035.3 coordinate 469,254,330, forward strand.
TGGCGAAACCTACCCTTGAGGATCAGATCATTTCTGACCATAAATTTGATAGGGGTGTTATCCGCATTAAGAGAAACATTAAGAAGGGAGTTGGTGGAAGTTTCTCTATAGATGATCGAGGTGTTGTTTTCTTTGAGAATCGCTCGGTGGTTCCTAAGAATCAACATCTTCGACAATTAATCCTTAAGGAGGCGCATGAATCCCCTCTCACGATTCATCCCGGTAGTACTAAGATGTATCAGGATCTACGCCAGAGGTTCTGGTGGACTAGGATGAAGAGATAAATCGCTCAGTTCATTGCTAATTGCGACGTTTGTCATCGCGTTAAGGCAGCACATCAAAGGCCTGTTGGCACCCTTCAACCTTTAGCCATTCCTGAGTGGAAATGGGATAAAGTTGGTATGGACTTCATCACCGGCTTTCCTAGGACCAAGAAAGGGAATAACGCTATCTTCATAGTCATTGATCGTCTGTCCAAAGTGGCTCACTTCCTTCCTGATCGAGAGAGTATCACTACTAGTCAGCTCGCTGACTTATATATTTCTCGAATAGTATCACTTCATGGTGTCCCACTAGAGATCAATTCAGACCGTGGTAGTCTTTTCACTTCTCATTTCTGGGAGAGTTTCCAAACTGCCATGGGCACCCATCTTTCTTTCAGTACCGCTTTCCACCCTCAATCAAGTGGTTAGGTGGAACGGGTCAACCACATTCTCGAAGACATGCTTAGAGCTTGCGTTATCTCATTCGGTATGGATTGGGAGAAGTGTCTTCCTTTCGCCGAGTTTTCTTATAACAATAGCTACCAATCTAGTCTCAAGAAAGATCCTTTCGAAATTCTGTATGGACGAAGATGTCGAACACCTTTGAACTGGTCAGAAACCGGTGAGAGACAATTCTTTGGACCGGACATGATCCAGGAGGCAGAAAAGCAAGTTCGCATCATTCGTGAGAATTTAAAAACAGCCCAATCTCGTCAAAGCAATCAGTATGACCGTCGTCATAAGTGGCTTATGAAGTTGGCGACAAGGCTTACCTTCGGGTTACTCCTCTAAAGGGTACCCATCGTTTCGGTATCAAGGGCAAGTTGGCTCCTCGTTACATTGGTCCTTTCCGCATTCTCGCCAAACGAGGAGAGGTTGTCTACCAGTTGGAACTACCTCCACATCTTTCTCGAGTACATGATGTCTTCCACGTCTCTCAACTCAGGCGTTGCTTCTCGGATCCCATCCGCGGAGTGGACCACGAAACGCTTGATCTCCAAGATAACCTCACATATAGAGAGTACCTGGTTCGCATCCTTGATCAAGCAGAGCGTGTTACCCGACGTCAGAACATCAAGTTTCTCAAGGTTCAGTGGTCTCATCATTCCGAGAGAGAAGCTACTTGGGAGCGAGAAGATCGTCTTCGACTGGAGTACCCCACCTCCTTTCCAGCGACCCCTGAATCTCGGGACGAGATTCTTTCAAGTGGGGGCGAGTTGTCACATCCCTAGTTCTGGTATGATCTAGACTAGCTAGTTATGTGTGCATCATGTTTAAATTCCATTTAAATTTGAAATGGGGATTTGTGAAACCCTCAGAAATCATTTCTGGAAATGACCCATATAAAAATTTCTCCAAAAAGGTCCAAGAAAATGTTCATGTTACTCTCTGAAAATACTGGTCAGAGGTAAAACTCAAACCAATATTTTCAGGAGCTCATAAGTATTTATTTTGGGCATTTGGAATTAATGCAGTAATTATTTGCTTTGGATATATATTGTTATATATATATATAATATTGTCCAAAAATTATGCCAGTTATTGAGGAACTTTGGAATAATACCACTAGACCCTACAAAAATTGGCATAAGAAATAAAATGGTTTAGTATTATTATTAAACCAAACAAATGTCAGAAAAATAGAAAAGAAAACAAGAAGGGAAAAAGCTTACCTGTGCTCACCCGAGGCCTGGCACTGTGCGGCCCAGCTGGCCGGCCCAGCCAGCTGGCCGTGCCAGTCGTCCTCCACCTCCCGCCAGGAGGCCAGGGGCGTGTGGCCGACGCGCGCGCACCGCCGTGCCGCCACGCCACCTGCCTGCCTGCCTGCCCTCCCCCTCGTCGCCTGGAATGCCTGGACAACGGCACGATGACCCCCCAAGCCTCTCTCACTCTCTCCCGTTTCCCCTCCTCCCCTGGTTCTCTCTCTCTCTCGACCCGGCCGAACGCCACCGTCGCCGTCGCTCGCTGCTGTCGCAGCCACCGCCTTCCCCTCGCCCCTCCGTCGTGCCCAGAAGCTCCGCCACGTCGCCGGCTACCTCTCCGTCGAGCTGCGCGCCTCGGGAGGCCCTGGAGCGCCTCCATCGCCGTCGTCTTCATCTCCGGCCGCCGAAGATCGTCTTCGCTGCCCCGCCGTCTCCAGTGCGTCCCCGAGCTCTCTGACGACGCCGTCGAGTCCACCGTGAGCTCCTGCCCCGTTCCCCAATCTCTGTTTCTCCGTTCCCGCGCTATAGCCCCAATCCCCACCATGGCCGTAGCTCCTCGCCGCCGTCCATGTCGCCGCCGTCGCCCTGGCCACCGTAGCCCGCAACCAAGCGCGTCACCGTGCTCCTGGTGACGCCAGGAGGCCGTGGAGCCTCTCCGCTCACTCCCCTGTTCCCCGCAGCATCTCACGGCACTTGGCCGTGCTCCGGCCGCCGCCGCGAGCTGCACTCCGGCGAGCTCCGCCACCCCCGCAGCCTCCCACCTGCTCCACTGGATGCGGACGAGGACGGGCTACGCCCCGGTGGTCTCCGCGTGTCCAGCCGCCGCTCGTAGCGCAAGTCCGGCGAGTTGCCGCCGCGGGTTTGGTCGCCGCCGGCCAAAACTCTGGCGGGCTGACGTGGCATTTCAATTAGGCACTAAATCCCCACCTACTGACACTGACATATGGGCCTAGTGCGCCCTAATCTTTTAATTAGATTAGTAAACACCCCCTGTTTAAGCCTGTGTCACTGATGTATGGACCCCACACGTCAGGTTTGACCCAGTCAGCGCTGTTGACTTGCTGACACAAGCATGACGTAGTGCTGATGCAGTTATTTATTTTCTGGATTTAAATTAAATTAGGAAATTCCAGAAAATAGCCAAAATTTCTAAAATTCATAGAAATTCAACCGTAGCTCAGATTGAAATAATTTATATATGAAAAATCATCAGAAAAATGCAATCTATCCATCTGTACTAGTTTCATGCATGACTAACCAACTTATACCTACTGTATAAGTGAAAACATATAAATGGCATATATAAGAGCTTACTCTGGAGATGCATTTGAATCTTTGGTTCAAATGGACTCCTTCCAAGTGAAATGCTAGGTGCATTAGCACAAACAACATCACATCTACATGTCATGTTCATGCATCATATTGTTGCATATGATTGTGTATTGATTGTCGACACTGTTCCTTCTCGATAGGTTCTGCTCCGGAGGGTGCTCGAGAGTACCTGCCTGTGAAGCAGTGCCTCTTCTGTTGATCTACCAGCCAAGCGAACCCCCTTGTTCATTTCGATACAATCCCACTCTCTCGGTCCTTCTCTCTTTTATTTCATTAGGACAACAACGATTCAACTGCTACTTTATGCTGCGGTAGTTGAACCCATTCCTCTGCATGACCTGTCATTGCCATAGTAAATAGTTGAAATCCACTAGCATGTGTAGGAGTTGATTGAGCCATGTTGTGTTCCTACCATGCCATGCCTGCTATTGCTTAGAGTTGTGTCAGGTATGGTTCATTGGGAATGAATTGGCGTGTTATGATATGTTCTGGTGCCGAGATTTAAGCGTGTGAACACGTTTTGGTAAAGGTAGCGGTGAGAGGCCATGTAGGAGTACATGGTGGGTTGTCTCACTGGAACCGTCCTTAAGCACCGAGTTCCGTGTATGTTGTCCAATGACTAGCTACTACCACACATTGGAATGCGTAAGTGCCCCTCTCGACTTATTAACCAACTTTATCTCTGTCCAGGAGTTTGAAATAGTTTCTTGTGTTTGTAGGTAGTGGTATTTTTCTACCGAGTGGCACCCGACAGGGTGGGTTTGGGACAGACTAGGCATAGGTGGCACGGTGTACCAAGTGGCACCCGGATGGTGGGCTTGGGAAACCTGCTCACATCGTTTGGGGCCGTGAGCGACACCCCGGCCGGATCTCCTTGCGGATGGAACCCGAATAGGCATAAACCTGGACTAGAGTCTTGTGTGGTTAGTCAAGTCAAGGTCGACACCCTTGCCAGGCTTCCGCTTGAAGGTTGCCGAGATACATGACGTGTACATGGTGATAAGTGGTGAGAGCGTGTGTGAAGAAGTACACCCCTGCAGGGTTATCATGATCTATTCGAATAGTCGTGTCCTCGGTTATGGACTTCTTGGATGCTTACGTGGTACATAGACAACTTGAAGTGGATACTCTAAAATGCTCAAGACAAGTGTGAGTGCTATGGATGGCTTCTCGTGTTGAGACGGGAATGAATCCATAGTGGTGTATTGAGGTGGTGATTAGTGGACTCGTGTGCGCTTTCTTACCTCAAAGAAGTTTCTCATAGTCGTAGAATAGGATAGCCACTGAGTTAAAGCTGGCTTACTGCAACTAAACCCCACAGTATCTTCTTGATACAAATGCATGTATGATAGGATTTGATGTAAGTCTTGCTGAGTACCTTTGTACTCATGTTGCTTTATTTCTGTTTTTGAAGTGGAGACTTCGGTCTTACTAGTGTTCTCGTGAACTTCGACAAGTAGCTTGTACCTCAGCTACGATCTTGATCGGATGTTGTAGATAGTCAGGCTCTTCAGCCTTTTTCATTTGTAGATGTCTGTACCCAGACATGTAATGCTTCCGCTTGTTGCTTGTATGCTCTGAATGATGGGTCATGAGACCCCTGTTTGAAATGAATGCTATGTGGCTCTTTTGAGCCTTTATCTATATGAGTTTGAGCTATGTTGTGATGCCATGTTGTACATCACATACTTGCATGTTATGCATACGTGTGACGTGTATTGCTATGTGTGGGATCCGACTATCTAGTTGTTTATCCTTGGCAGCCTCTCTTATGGGGAAATGTAGTCTAGTGCTTCCATGAGCCATAGTAGTCCGCTACAGCCCGGTTCACCGGAGTCCTGCTAGCCCAGCACTACTGCTCCGGAACGCTTGACTGGCCGGCATGTGTTTCACGCCGTTCCTGTGTCTGTCCCTTCGGGGAAATGTCATGTGGTGACATCCGGAGTCCTGCCTAGCCTGCTACAGTCCGGGTTCCCGGAGTTCTGTTAGCCCAGTGCTATAGCCCGGATTCACACGCTGCTGACCGACATGCTTGATGTTGATTCATGTATGCCTGTCCCTGTAAGATAGTGCCGCTTTGGGTTCACGACTAGCCATGTCGGCCCGGGTTCTCTGTCATATGGATGCTAGCGACACTATCATATACGTGAGCCAAAAGGCGCAAACGGTCCCGGGCCATGGTAAGGCGACACCCGTGGGAATACCGTGCGTGAGGCCGCAAAGTGATATGAGGTGTTACAGGCTAGATCGGTGTGACTTAGGATCGGGGTCCTGACATGCTACGAGTTGTACCGCTGCTAGCATAGAGCAAGTGTAGTATCGCAGGCGTAGTGTCGCCATGCTGATGTGCTTCTTTGTAACATCAGACCCTTGTATTATTATTCTTGTAATAAGAGCTGATTTGTTCTATGTCAAGCAGTGCCATATTCCAGAGACTTCTCCTCGATCTCTGGGCTGGAATACGGGGCGTTCCTGTTTCTCTAAGCCGGGGTGCCACATGAGATACCGGTGCAGGTACCGGGGTTGTACTATTCATCGACACCAAGGCCGCCGCGGCCCACGTTAGGGATGTACCTGTATCGAGTGTTTGTGCATGTCAAAGAAGTGGTCAATCCATCAATCGAAGTCCTGCCACCGCTGCTGGTGCCAGTGTCCGTCGTCGACGTCCATTACAGGAGTCAACGTCAGACTTTCCCCATGTTGCTCGGAACAACGGATGGCACAGGGCCTACTCCATAGCGCGGCGGAGGCCACTGCTTCTTTGGGAGAAGAGGCAGGGTTGGCTACCTGGATGTGCTCTAATTTGAGGTAACAACTTAATCTTGTCAGATACTAATTAAATCCGAGCTATGGGTGTGAAGCACTGATGTGCCAGTACATTTGATTGTGACCTGTTCTAATTTTGTACCTGAACTTTTTTTTAGAAAGGGTTGTACGTCAACTTAATGTGCTAGCAGAACTAAGTGTGTTGTCTGTTTGTTTTCTTTGCACAACGTTCAAGATATTTCCCTGTCATTGATAAAGACGATGAACCGTTATGTACAAGTTCGTTGGTTTCAACATAGCCCTACCCGTAGCGATCCACTGCTTCCATCCTGATTGTGCCGCCTGCGTGAAATTTTTGTATGCAAGTTCAGTGTGCTATGATGTTCTATATGATTTTGTCAACTATATAAGTTTTTACTGAGCATCAGCAATGCATATGGTTGAAAGATGTATTTACGAGCATCGACCGATGGGTCTCTCTCTCTCACACACACACACACACGCACACACGCACAAGTGGGACCCGTTGAATTATTTCTTTGCTCATGACTTCAAAAAGTTGTGCAGAAGCCTTGTTTGGGCCTTTCCGGCATCGCTGAATGTGGGCTGAGTAGCCATGTTAGGTTGTACTGTACTACACAGGCCTTTTTTTCAACATCAGCAATTCAACTGGGCCGACAGTTGTACACAATATGTGGGTCAACTTGTTATTCTCCGCCCCGCTGGGCTGCAAACTTTCCTACGAGGTATGCATTAGGCTTAACAAGAAAATGGACTTTAAGAAATAATAAATGGGATGTAATTATAATAACTGGGCAGTAACTATAAAAAATGCACCAAACGCGTAATTAGTTTAAAAAATATATTATTTTTGGAATTTGAAAATTTTAATTTCATTACTTGTTGCGCGCGCAATATTTCGTTGGATTTTAACGTAATACAACTTTATTTTGAAATTATATTTACTCTGACTAGAAATTTCGGATAAAAATATTTCGGATCCCATAAAAATGTGGGAATTTTTTTGATACTGTTTTGAGCGGTTGGTTGAAATTATTAATCGTTGTCCTAGCTAGAAAATGGGTTGTACTTTTAACAAACTGTAAATGGGCTGTAGTAAATTCCATTAGAATTAAAAAATGGGCTGTACATTCTTACAAATCGCAAATGGGCTATATGTTCTCTGCCACACACTTGTGGGCCTTCTAAGTTGACGCGTCCCCTAAAAAAAACTAAGTTGACGCATATGCAAGGCTTTGTCAACAACACACGGTTCTGGCAGCTGTGGCCATTGGATGTCGTGCTTCTTCTTCAATCTCGGATATTCTTGCTTCAGCGTCCCAAAAAATGATTCCTCCCCCTGACATCTGGGGCGCACCATTTCGGAGGCTGACCTGTGGGCCTACTAAGTTGACGCGTACCAAGGGCTTTGTCAATTTAGTCAATATAAACGATTCTAGCTGCAGTGACCGTACGATGTCCATCCAACGGCCATAGTGCTTCTTCAACCTCTGGTCTTCTTGCTCCAGCCGCCCAAAGCAGCGCCGGTCGTGCCGCGTGCTCCTGCCTCCCGTCGCCGGCTGTGATGCCGCGGAGGCCTCACCGCCCCCTACTACTCCCACCGCTCGCCAGGCCATCCCTCTACTCTACCACACCCCCTGTTATTCTGCGGCGATGGCAACCTCACACCGCAGCCAAACCAGTGAACCCTCGTACTCCTCTCCGCACGGGCTTCCACTGCCGCGTCTTCCCCGGCTCCGCGTCGTCCCCTTCCTAGGCCTCGCCGTCGTCCACTGACATGGAGCTCTCGGCGCGGCATGGTCAACATGGTCAAGGAACGGCTTCCATCGGACGTGGACTGTACGTGGAGAGGCTGACAGCTGGGTCCACGACGGCAGCAAGGAAGTGCCTCCTTATTATGCGGAAATAATGATTCCTCCACCTGACAGTAGGGACCCACCGGACGGGCCACCGTATTTTGCGAAAAAACGTTTCCCCCTGACTGCTGGGACCCACCGGACGGGCCACCGTATTGCACGAAAAAACGTTCCCTCCGCTGTCAGCTCGGACCCACCGGAAGTGCCTCCTTATTACGCACAAAAAAAATGAATACTCCCCCTGCTTGTTAGGACCCACCTTGGTGGGAGGTTGACTTGTGGGCCTACTAAGTTGACGGGGACAGAGTGCTTTGTCAACTTAGTCAATATGAACGATTCTAGCTCCAGTGCCCGTACGATGTCCATCCAACGGCCGTAGTGCTTCTTCAACCTCTGGTCTTCTTGCTTCGGCCGCCCAAAGCAGCGTCAGTCGTGCCGCGTGCTCCTGCCTCCCGTGGCCGGCTATGATGCCGCGGAGGCCACACCGCCCCCTACTACTCCCACTGCTGGCCAGGCCATCCCTCTACTCACCCACACCCCCTGTTATTCTGCGGCGACGGCGGCCTCACACCATAGCCGAACCAGTGAACCCTCGTACCCCTCTCCGTGCGGGCTTCCACTGTCGCGTCGTCCCCGGCTCCGCGTCATCCCTGATGACCCACAAGTATAGGGGATCTATCGTAGTCCTTTTGATAAGTAAGAGTGTCGAACCCAACGAGGAGCAGAAGGAAATGATAAGCGGTTTTCAGCAAGGTTTTCTCCGCAAGCACTGAAATAGTAGGTAACAGATAGTTTTGTGATAAGATAATTTGTAACGAGCAACAAGTAACAAAAGTAAATAAAGTGCAGCAAGGTGGCCCAATCCTTTTTGTAGCAAAGGACAAGCCTGGACAAACTCTTATATAGAGAAAAGAGCTCCCGAGGACACATGGGAATTATCGTCAAGCTAGTTTTCATCACGATCATATGATTCGCGTTCGGTACTTTGATAATTTGATATGTGGGTGGACCGGTGCTTGGGTGCTGTCCTTACTTGGACAAGCATCCCACTTATGATTAACCTCTATTGCAAGCATCCGCAACTACAACAAAAGTATTAAGGTAAACCTAACCATAGCATGAAACAGATGGATCCAAATCAGCCCCTTACGAAGCAACGCATAAACTAGGGTTTAAGCTTCTGTCACTCTAGCAACCCATCATCTACTTATTACTTCCCAATGCCTTTCTCTAGGCCCAAATAATGGTGAAGTGTCATGTAGTCGACGTTCAAATAACACCACTAGAGGATAGACAACATACATCTCATCAAAATATCGAACGAATACCAAATTCACATCACTACTAATAGCAAGACTTCTCCCATGTCCTCAGGAACAAACGTAACTACTCAAGAAGCATATTCATGTTCATAATCGGAGGAGCATTAATATGCCTAAAGGATCTGAACATATGGTCTTCCACCAAATAAACCAACTCGCATCAACTACAAGGAGTAATCAACACTACTAGCAACCTACAGGTACCAATCCCAGACTATGAGACAATAATTGGATACAGGAGATGAACTAGGGTTTGAGAGGAGATGGTGCTGGTGAAGATGTTGATGGAGATTGCCATCTCCCAATGAGAGGAGCGTTGGTGATGACGATGGCGATGATTTCCCCCTCCCGGAGGGAAGTGTCCCCGGTAGAACAGCTCTGCCTGAGCCCTAGATTGGTTTCGCCAAGGTTCCGCCTCGTGGCGGTGGAGTCTCATCCCGAAAGCTTGCTTATGATTTTTCTTCGGACGAAAGACTTCATATAGCATAAGATGGGAATCAGAGAGCCTACAGGGGACCCACGAAGCAGGGGGGCACGCCCAGGGGGGTAGGGCGCGCCCCCCACCCTCATGGACAGGTGGAAGCCCCCCTGACGTATTTCTTCCGCTTAGTATTTTTTATTATTTCCAAAAATAACTTTCGTGGAGTTTCAGGACTTTTGGAGTTGTGCAGAATAGGTCTCTAATATTTGCTCCTTTTCCAGCCCAGAATTCCAGCTGCCGGCATTCTCCCTCCTTATGTAAACCTTGTAAAATAAGAGAGAATAGGCATAAGTATTGTGACATAATGTGTAATAACCGCCCATAATGCAATAAATATCGATATAAAAGCATGATGCAAAATGGACGTATCAGTCCCCTTCCTAGGCCTCGTCGTCGTCCACCGACATGGAGCTCTCGGCGCGGCATGGTCAACGTGGTCAAGGAACGGCTTCCATCGGACATGGACTGTACGTGGAGAGGCTGACAGCTGGGTCCACGACGGCAGCAAGGAAGTGCCTCCTTATTATGCGGAAATAATGATTCCTCCACCTGACAGCAGGGACCCACCGGATGGGCCACCGTATTTCGCGAAAAATATGTTTCCCCCTGACTGCTGGGACCCACCGGACGGGCCACCGTATTGCGCGAAAAAAACGTTCCCCCCGCTGTCAGCTCGGACCCACCAGAAGTGCCTCCTTATTACGCACAAAAAAATGAATATTCCCCTGCTTGTTGGGACCCACCTAGGTGGGAGGCTGACTTGTTGGCCTACTAAGTTGACGGGGACGGAGTGCTTTGTCAACTTAGTCAATATGAACGATTCTATCTCCAGTGCCCGTACGATGTCCATCCAACGGCCGTAGTGCTTCTTCAACCTCTAGTGTTCTTGCTCCAGCCGCCCGAAGCAGCGCCGGTCATGCCGCATGCTCCTGCCTCCCGTGGCCGGCTGTGCTGCCGCGGAGGCCTCACCGCCCCCTACTATTCCCACCGCTGGCCAGGCCATCCCTCTGCTCACCCACACCCCATGTTATTCTGCGGCGACGGCAGCCTCACACCGCAGCGAACCATTGAACCCTCGTACTCCTCTACGCGTGGGCATCCACTGCCACGTCTTCCCCGGCTCCGCATCGTCCCCTTCCTAGGCCTCGCCATCGTCCACCACCCTGGTGCGCTCGGCGCGGCGTGGTCAACATGGTCAAGGAACGGCTTCCATCGGACGTGGACTGTACGTGGAGAGGCTGACAGCTGGGTCCACGGCCGCAGCAAGGAAGTGCCTCCTTATTACGCGCAAAATAATTATTCCTCCACCTGACAGTGGGGACCGACCAGACGGGCCACCGTATTTTGCAAAGAAAACGTTTCCCCCTGACTGCTGGGAACCACCAGCTACATCTTCACACGCAAGGAAGTGCGTCCGGGCAAAAAAATAAACGATTCACCCCCCCTGACTGCTGGGACCCACCAGCTACATCTTCGCACGCAAGGAAGTGCCTAACGGTGGGGACCCACCTGGTCGAAGCGTACGTAGCGTTGTCATTCTGGTCACAAACGTGTACGTACATACTGGTCGATGTAGAGGTGCGCACGTAGCATGTACACGTACATATAGCGGCCAGGGTGCAAGAAAGTAAATACGGCCACGTACGTACATACTGGCGGGGTATCGAATGCTTACTCGCGCGTACGTACGGCCAGGGCTAGTGTACATGGCTGGGTCAGAACGGAGAAACTGCGTCATCGTTGTGTTCATGGGGAGGCAACGGAATGCGTCGTGTTCATCGGGAGGCAACGGAACACATGGGAACCAACTGGCTTGGACGGAACAGCCAACGGAAACGAGGCCTGGCATACCGCGGAACGGAGGAAACGGCCTTGTGTTCGATCGGCCATGTTCGAAACGGGATCCTATTCGGGAGGGGTCTGGCGTACCGCAAAACGGAGGAAACGGACCTCCTACGGTCGAAACGGGGGTCCTGTTGATCGGGAGGGGTGTGGCGTACCGCAAAACGGAGGAAACGGACTTGTGTTGGAGCGCTACGGTTGAAACGGGGGTCCTGTTCATTGGGAGGGGTGTGGGGTACCGCAAAATGGGACTCCACGGGATACTGTTCATCTCCACCGTCGACCCCCTCTAGCCTCCACGGGCTACTGTTCATCCACCGTCGACCTCCTCCAGCCTCCACATGTGAGTGTTCATCCACGGGCTCCTGTTCATCCAGCCTCCACCGCGTGCTACTCCACCGGCTAGTGTTAAACCAGCCCTCTCCACGGGCTCCTGTTCAACCACCCCTCCACGGGCTACTGTTCATCCAGCCCTCCACCGTCTAGTGTTCATCCAGCCCTCAAAGGGTTGGTCCTGTTCATCCAGGCCTCCACGGGGTCCAGTTCATCCAGCCCCAACTGGCTCGATCGATCGAGGTCCTGTTCATCCAGCCCCAACTGGCTCGATCGATCGGGGTCCTGTTCATATAGAGGCAACACCACGGGGTCCTGTTCATCCACCCCCACCGGGAACTGTTCATCCAAAAGCCCCCAGCAATGCTCACTGTTCATCCAGAGGCAGCATCGATCGGCTTCAGTTAGCAGCAGTGGCGAAGGAATCGCTCGATCTGGTTCAGTTAACAGCCATCGATCGATCGCTCGGGTTCAGTAACGCGTAGCCTGCAGTGCAATCGCTCGGGTTCAGTTAGAGCCCAACGCCTCGCTCGGGTTCAGTTAGAGCCCAATGCCTCGCACCCACACGCGTGCGTGTACGAGAGAAATGTGCATCGCTCAGCCCCGACCACCCACCGTAACCAGGAACACCCCGATATTTTCCTCGCCCTCGCTTCTACCATGGTTTTTTCCGTCATGGACGGCCAAAAGAATGTCATGCAGCTGCATCTCCGGCCCGCCCAGGACGAAAAGCCCATTTTCTGTCATGATTTTTTGTCATAGAAGTAGGACCCCACCACATCTATGATGATACCGTGTTTTGTCACAATTATTGTCATAGAAGTGTCATAAGTATGACAGAAAAAAAAATTCGTTCGGCCCAAAATGTCACGGATGTGTCTTTTTTTGTAGTGCACACTCGCATATTAGCTACACCCAATACTTAAGTATGATCATATTGCCTCCTAGTTCGTGCTTTTATAAGAGAAGATGGAGACTCAAATTCAAAAATAAAAATTGCATCAAGTAAAAGAAAGGCCCTTCGCAGAGGGTAGTAGGTATTTGTAGAGGTGCCATAGCTCAAAGCGAAAAAAATTAGAGATAAAAATATTTTGGAAGGTGTATCCATCCCACCAACGAAAACGACTTAGAGTTTCCACCACTTTCCATGCTAGATATATCATAGGCAGTTACGAAACAGAAAATAAAGTTTATTCCTTTTTCCACCATACTTTCACTTTCCATGGCTAGCCGTATCCACAGTTGCCCTCCATACCAACACTTTCCAAGGAATTTATTGTTTGACAACATAAAGTAAATTCATTTTTGCATTTCGAGACTAGGCATCCCTAAAGCCTTTGCCTTACTCTCGTGCAATGACAAGTGAATAAACACTCATCGTGAGAATAACACATCCAACATGGAAAATATTAGCCACCCCTCACCGCTCCGCGAGCGAAACAAACACACAAAAGAGAAGTTTATTTTGAAAATTAGAGATGGCACATGCAAATTTGCTTAGAACGGCAAAAGAATACCGCATATAGGTAGATATAGTGGACTCATGTGGCAAAACTGTTTAAAAGATTTTGGATGCAGAAGTAGAGATCATACTTGGTGCAAAATGAAGGCTGGCAAAAGATTGAGAAGCGACCAACCAAGAAACAAATAATCTCATAAGCAAGCATTAAGCATAAATAACACCGAATAATGCACCACAAGTAGGATATAATTTCATTGCATGACTATTGACTTTCGTACTTGCATAGGGAATCACAAACCTTAACACTAATATTCTTACTAAAGCATAATTACTCATAAACATAACTCACATATCACATCATCATATGTCAAAACTATTACTAAGAATCAAGTTTATTTTGTCCAATGATCTTCATGAAAGTTTTTATTATATCCTTCTTGGATATCTATAACTTTGGGACTAATTTTCATGTGTTGCTTTTCATAAGCTCAAACAAATATAAGTGAAGATCAAGAGCATAACTCTTTTTCTTTTTCTCAAAATAATTCAAGTGAAGCAAGAGAGAATTTTTTGAAATTTTTACTAACTCTCAAATAAATCTAAGTGAAGAAATAGAGCATTTCTTCAAAATACTAAGCACACCGTGCTAAAAAAGATATAAGTGAAGCACTGGAACAAGTCCATAGCTCATAAAAATTTAAGTGAAGCATAGAGAGCAATTCTAACAAGTCATGACATAATTTTGGATCTCTCAAATATGTGTGTACAGCAAGGATTGATGACTTAAAACACAAAATAAAACAAGCAAAGACTCATATCATACAAGACGCTCCAAGCAAAACACATATCATGTGACGAATAAAAATATAGTTTCGAGTAAAATACCGATGGTCATTGGAAGAAAGCGGTGATGCCACTTGGGGGCATCCCCAAGCATAGTTGGTTGCTCATTTTGAATAATATCTTGGGATGCCGGGGCATCCCCAATCTTAGGCTCTTCTATCCTTCCTTCATCCATTGTATGATAACTCAAAACTTGAAAACTTCAATCACATAAAACTCAACAAAACCTTCATGAGATCCGTTAGTATAAGAAAGCAAACCACTACTATAAGTACTGTATCAAACCAATTCATATTTTTTTTTGTATTATATCTACTGTATTCCAACTTTTCTATGGCAAAAACTCATCAAAGAAAACCATAGAGCCATCAAAATAAGCACACAACACAAAGAAAACAGAATCTGTCAAAACAGAACAGTTTGTAGCAATCTGACTTTTTCGAAAACCTCTGGAACTCCAAAAAATCTGAAAAAATAGGACAACCTGGGTAATTTGTATATTAATCTTCTACGGAAAGAATTAGGGAAAAAGCTCTTTTTGGTAAAAAAAATGAGAATTGTTCTCGTGAGCGCAAAGTTTGTGTCTTTTTCAGCAAGATCAAACAACTATCACCCAAGAAGATCATATCGGTTCTACTTGGCACAAACACTAATTGAAACACAAAAAACACATTCATACCAGTAGCATAATTATGCAAACACACAAGAACAGAAAGTAGAAAGCAAAAATTAAATTTATTCATTGGGTTGCCTCCCAACAAGCGCTATAGTTTTACGCCCTAAGCTAGGCATAAAGCAAGGATCTAAGTATTGTCATCTTTGGTTCGAGATCCATAAGATGACCTGATGATTGATTCATAAGGTGGCTTAATTCTTGTTCTAGGAAATTGTTCCACACCCTTCCTCAAAGGAAAATGGAACTTAATATTGCCTTCTTTCATACCAATCACGGCACCGATAGTGCGTAAAAACGGTCTACCAAGTATAATTGGACAAGACGGATTGCAATGAATATCAAGAACAATAAAATCTATGGGCACATAATTCCTATTTGCAAGGATAAGAACATCATTAATTCTTCCCATAGGCTTTTTAATAGTAGAATCCGCCAAGTGCAAATTCAAAGAACATTCTTCAAGATAAGTAAGACCAAGCACATCACATAAAGAATTCGGAATTGTAGAAACACTAGCACCCAAGTCACACAAAGCAAAACACTCATAATTTTTAATCTTGACTTTGATATTAGGTTCCCATTCATCATGCAATTTTCTAGGAATTAACACTTCTAATTCCAATTTTTTTTCGAAAGCTTTCATCATAGCATCAACAATATGTTTACTAAAAGCTTTGTTTTGTTCATAGGCATGGGGTGAATTTATCATGGATTGCAACAAAGGAGTACAATCAACCAAAGATCAACTATCATAACTAAAGTCTTTGTAATCCAAAAGAGTGGGCACATCACTAGTTAAAGTTTTGACCTCTCCAAACCCACTTTCATCAATTTTCTCAACAAGATTTTCACCCTCCGAAATATCGGGACACCTTCTACCTAAAGTTGACTCTTCTCCAGTCATTTTTTCATCAATATTAACGAACAATCAATAGAAGAAACACCAATCATTTTAAGAGCTTCATCAATTTTATGAAAGAAATCACTAGAAACCGCTTTTTCTAAAAATTCTCTTTTAGCTCTAAGCATAGCGGTTCTTTTCTTCCTTTCGTCCATAGAAACATAAATAGCTTTAATTGATTCATCTACTTTAGTCACAAAAAATTTCATCTTGAGATTTTCCACATCATGAGCAATTCTGTCATCACGTCTAGACAAATCATCAATTTTACTCAACTTTTCTTCTATGGAAGTGTTGAAAACTTTTTTTGTGTTGATAAATTCTTTAATATTATTCTCAAGATCAGAGGTGTTCCTATTATTATTATAAGATTGATTTCCATAGGAATTACCATAATTATTAGAGGAGTTACTAGGAAAAGGCCTAGGATTAAATTACCTCTATAAGCATTGTTATTGAAATTATTTCGAGAAATAAAATTCACATCTATGGCATCACTATTTTGCTCAATCAAAGTAGACAAAGGCATATCATTAAAATCAATAGGAGCACTTTTACTAGCAACCAATTTCATAAGAGCATCAACTTTTTCACTCAAAGAAGAAATTTCTTCAACCGAATTAACTTTTTTACTAGTAGGAGCCCTTTTGGTATGCCATTGTGAAAATTTTGCCATGATATTATCAAGTAATTTGGTGGCTTCACCCAAAGTAATTTCCATAAAAGTACCACCCGCGGTGGAATCTAAAAGATTACGAGAAACAAAATTCAATCCCGCATAAAAAAATTGTATGATCATCCAAAGATTTAACCCATGAGTTGGGCAATTCCTCAGCATCATTTTCATCCTTTCCCAAGATTGTGCAACATGCTCATGTTCAAGTTGCTTGAAATTCATGATTTGTATTCTAAGGCAAATAATTTTTGCAAGAGGAAAATACTTAGTGATAAAAGCATCTTTGCACTTATTCCAAGAATTGATACTATTGCGAGGCAAAGAAGAGAACCAAATCTTTGCAGAATCACGTAAAGAAAACGGAAATAATTTCATCTTCACCACATCATTGTCCACATATTTTTTCTTTTGCATATTGCATAATTCCACGAAGGTATTAAGATGGGATGCGACATCCTCATTAGGAGTACCGGAAAATTGATCTTTCATAACAAAATTCAGCAAAGCAGTATTAATATCAACCGACTCCGCACTTTTGGCGGGAGGAGCAATCGGAGTGCCAATAAAATCATTATTGTTGGTATTTGAGAAATCAGATAACTTGGTGTTCTCTTGAGTCATGGTGTCCACACAACAAGATTGCACTCAAAAACAGATCCGGCAAGAAAACGGCAAACGGAAAAGAGAGGCGAATAAAATGACAAGTTTTTGTTAAGTGGGGGAGAGGGAAACGAGAGGCAAATGTTAAATAATGTAAATTGCAAGGAGATGAGATTTGTGATTAGGAACCTGATATATGTTGAAGATCCTCCCCGGCAACGTTGCCAGAAATTCCTTTTGATGTCGCTTGAAGCTATGTCGGTATTTCCCCAAACAGGAAGGAATGATGCAGCACAGCGGCAGTAGGTATTTCCCTCAGATATGAAACCAAGGTTATTGAACTAGTAGGAGAACCAAGCAACACAACATAAACAGCCCCTGCACACAGATATCAAATCCTCGCAACCCGACGTGTTAAAGGGGTTGTCAATCCCTTCCGGGCTACGGCGCCTCAGGATAAGCAAACGGACGTGAGATAAATTTGTAGTAGATTGACAGATCAAACACCAAATAAAATAAATAGAAATAAAATGCAGCAAGGCATTTTTGGTTTGATAGATCTAAAAATAAATGCAAGAGAAAAGTAGATCGCAAAGGCAAATATATGAGAAGGAAGACCGGGGGCTGTAGGTTTCACTAGGGGCTTCTCTCGAGAAAAATAGCAACCGGTGGGTAAACAAATTACTGTTGGGAAATTGACCGAACTTTGAATAATCATGACGATATCCAGGCAATGATCATTATATAGGCATCACGTCCAAGATTAGTAGACCGACTCCTGGCTGCATATACTACTATTACTCCACACACCGACCACTATCCAGCATGCATCTAGTGTATTAAGTTCATAGAAAAACAGAGTAATGCAATAAGAACGATGACATGATGTAGACAAGATCTATCTACGTAGAGATAGACCCCATCATTTTATCCATAGTAGCAACGATACATACGTGTCGGTTCCCCTTCTGTCACTGGGATCAAGCACCGTAAGATCGAACCCACTACAAAGCACCTCTTTCCATTGCAAGATAAATAGATCAAGTTGGCCAAACAAAACCCAAATATTGAAGAAATACGAGACTGTAAGCAATCATGCATATAAGAGATCAAAGAAACTCAAATAACTTTCATGGATATAAAAAGATATAACTGATCATAAACTCAAAGTTCATCAGATCCCAACAAAAACACCGCAAAAGAGTTACATCATATGCATCTCCAAGAGACCATTGTGTTGAGAATTCAGCGAGAGAGAGGAAGCCATCTAGCTATTAACTACGGACCCGAAGGTCTACAAAGAACTACTCACGCATCATCGGAGAGGCACCAATGGAGGTGGTAAACCCCATCCGAGATGGTATCTAGATTGGATCTGGTGGTTCTGGACTCTGCGGTGGCTGGATGAATATTTTGTCGACTCCCCTAGGGTTTCTGGATTATAGGGGTATTTATAGAGCAAAGAGGCGGTCCGGGGGGCACCCGAGGTGGGCACAACCCACTAGGGCGCGCTTGGGCCTCCTGGCGCGCCCTGGTGGGTTGTGCCTCCCTCGGGGCACCCCCCAGGTGCAGCCAGCGCCCATTGTGTTCCTTCTGGCCCATAAAAATTCTTCGTAAAGTTTCGTGGCATTTGGACTCCGTCTGATATTGATTTCCGGCGACGTAAAAAACATGCAGAAAACAACAACTGGCACTTGGCAGTATGTCAATAGGTTAGTACCAAAAAAGATATAAAATTACTATAAAATGATTATAAAACATTCAAGATTGATAATATAAAAGCATGGAACGATCAAAAATTATAGATACGTTAGAGACATATCACGGTGCCCCCTCCACAGTTTACCACCTCGGTCATATTGTCGTAGTCCTTCGGCGAAGCCCTGCGTGGATCACATCATCAACACCGTCACCATGCTGTCGTGCTGACAAAACTCTCCCACGATGCTCTACTGGATCAAAAGCTCGAGGGACGTCATCGTGCTAAACGTGTGCTGAACACGGATGTGCCGTACATTCGGTACTTGGATCGGTTGGATCGTGAAGACGTTCGACTACATCAACCGCGTTAACATAACGCTTCCGCTTTCGGTCTACGAGGGTACATGGACACACTCTCCCCTCTCGTTGCTATGCATCTCCTAGATAGATCTTGCGTGATCGTAGGAATTTTTTTGAAGTTGCATGCTACTTTCCCCAACATAAGTACCTCGGACACATAGTAGACAGGCTTCTGGACTTGGAACTTGTGTCCCTTGGATTCCCGCTCCACGATGAGCACCGCGCTGACCACCTGATTGGTGGCTGAAATGTATAGTAGCACGGGTTCGCCGACGCCAGGTGTGGCTAGGATAGGGTTGCCGTCGAGGTGTGTTTTAATCTCCTCGAGTGCCATGGTTTCTTCATCTGTCCACTGGAAGTTCTTGGTCTTTTTGAGCAGTTTGTAGAGTGGCAATGCCTTTTCTCCGAGGCGAGATATGAAGCGGCTCAAGGCGGCTACGCATCCTACTAGCTTCTAGACATGCTTGAGCTCTCTTGGTATTGCAAGCTGAGACAACGTTCTAATTTTGGCCGGATTGGCTTCGGTTCCTCTATGGGAAACGGTGAATCCGAGTAGCTTTCTGGCAGGGACCCGAAGACGCATTTATCCGGGTTGAGCCGTATGTCGTAGGCCCGCAGGTTGTCGAAGGTTTGGCATAGGTAATCTATCAGTTGGTCAATATGTTTACAACCACATCATCCATGTATGCCTCGACTGTTCTGCCGATTTGGTTTTTGAGGCATGTTTGAATCATGCGTTGGTATGTGGCTGCTGCGTTTTTTAGCCCGAACGACATAGTATTGAAGCAGGAAGGACCGTAGGGGGTGATGAATGCAGTTGCTGCCTGATCGGACTCCTTCATCTTAATCTGGTGGTATCCAGAGTATGCGTCAAGGAAGCATAATGAGTCGTGTCCGGTGGTGGCATCGACGATCTGGTCTATCCTTGGTAGGGGAATGGATCCTAAGGGCAGGCTTTGTTGAGGTCTTTAAAGTCGACACATAGCCGCCGGGACTTATCCTTGTTGGGTACCATAACCAGATTTTCTAACCCCTCAGGGTGCTTGATCTCGCGGATGAATCTGGCCTCTAGTAGTTTTGCAAGTTCTTCGCCCATGGCCTGCCATTTGGGCTCAAAAAACCGGCGCAGGGTTTGTTTCACTGGCTTGAAGCCTTTTAAAATGTTCATGTTGTGCTCTGCTAGTCTGCGTGGTATTCCTGGCATATCTGAAGGGTGCCAGGCAAATATTTCCCAGTTTTCACGCAGGAATGTCCTTAGCGCCTCGTCGACTGCTGGGTCCAGCTGTGATCCTATGGATGCCGTTTTGTTGGGATATGTTGGGTGCACTTGAAATTTTACTATTTCATCTGCTGGCTTGAATGATGTGGGTTTTTGTCTTTTACTGAGAACCACGTCATCCCTGTCGACTGTAGTGCATAGCGCTATCAACTCTTCGGTCGCGAGGGCTTCGGATAGTGCCTCTAGGGCAAGGGATGCCGTCTTGTTTTCGGCTCGCAAGGCCTTGCTCGGGTCGCTTTTAAGCGAGATTAACCCGTTGGGTCCTGGCATCTTGATTTTCATATACCCGTAATGTGGTATGGCCTGAAATCTTGAGAATGCCTCACATCCTAGAAGGGCGTGGTATCCGCTACGGAAGGGCACAACATGAAATAATAAAGGTTTGGCCGAACACAACGTCCAGGGTTATGTCCCCGAGAAGTGTTCCTCCCTTTCGGGTATTATACCTCGGAATGTGGTATGACTTCGTTCAATGCGAGACCTGTTGAAATGCATCTTGTCTAGAGTATCCTCATACATGAGGTTGAGGCTGCTGCCTCCGTCCATCAGCACTTTAGTTAGCCAAAAACCGTCGATAATGGGGTCAAGGACCAGTGCGGCCGGTGCGTGATTGTTACGGGGGCTTGGCTCGTCCTTCTCGTCGATGGTGATAGGCGTGCCTGTGAATGGTTGTGTGGCCGTCACTTGATATATTTGGTTGAGCTCTCGAAGAGGCTTCTTCCTTTTATTGTTTGAAGTGAACGTCTCATATACCGTAAGGACATTGTAGTCCTGTGGTGAAGCCGAGAACTGCTTATCTGGGGTGTAAGGCCCAAGATTGGCTCCCCGTATTTGGCCACTTGTCTAACCACCCAACATGCTCGAAGTCTGTGGGTTGGGTTTGTGTCTAGCAAGCCGAGTGTATTGGGCATGGTTTATCTAGCAACTCATCTAACACCGATCTGGGCCTAGTTTCCTTTTTGTTAGGCTCACGATTTGTGCAAGCTTGTTTAAAGCGAGGCCTTCCGTGATGCGCGGTGGGCGGTGGCCCCATGTCCATCTGTTGCGCCCTCCACGTGTTCTCCATGGCGTAATATTTGTGTACCATGCCCGATTGTTTGGTGAAGCTTTGAATTTGGCGACGCGCGAGGGCGTTTGAGACGCCTTCGTCCCTGTAGTTGAACTGGAACGCTTTAATTATTTCTTTGTCACAGCAAGGTGCCATCATGTTCTTTACCAAGAGAAATCAAGCCCAATAATGATGGTCTGTCTCGTTTGGCAGTTGTTTGACATACATGAGGTCCCATATGTGTGGGATTCCCGAGTCCGGAGAGTATTCTGTGTGGTGGGTGGGTGGGAAAATTTCGAGAATTCCCTCCTGCCGTGGACCTGGACTATCCTTAATGGGTGGTTGAGTCATGTCCGGTTCGGATCATGTAGGACTCGGATCCGGACTAGTGTGTGGCTGGATTGGCTCCAGGCCGGATCTAGTGTTGGGCCTCGAGTCTGTACATACATCTGAGCTAGTGTCTGACTCCGAGCAGGAGATTCGAGGGTACACCATTCTTAGCTTGCCAGCTTGTAGTCCCTGCTAGGCCTTCGACCATGGCGACGAGGTGCGTGACCGGAGGGGTCTTGATTTCTCGGTCATCGGGTTTAAGTTCGATCTGATCGTAGGTCGTAGGCCTGATGACGGAGATTCCCATTGTACGGAAAAGACTTGCCAAGTGGTCTACCGACAGGGCACATGGGGGTGCCGGACACTCCGGTGATTTGGTGCGGGATCTGACAGAGTCGGGTTTCAGAGCCAAACTCTGAGAGATACAGGATTTTGGTAAATCTGCTGGTCCTGGGGTCGAGGTGTTGGCGAACGTAGTAATTTAAAAAAAAATCCTATGCACACGCAAGATCATGGTGATGCATAGCAACGAGAGGGGAGAGTGTTGTCCACGTACCATCATAGACCAAAAGCGGAAGCGTTATAACAACGCGGTTGATGTAGTCGTACGTCTTCACGATCGAACGATCCTAGTACCAAACATACGGCACCTCCGCGATCTGCACACGTTCAGCTCGGCGACATCCCACGAACTCACGATCCAGTAGAGCTTCGAGGGAGAGCTTCGTCAGCACGATGATACGTCTTCGTCGTATCTACTTTTTCAAACACTTTTTCCCTTGTTTTGGACTCTAACTTGCATGATTTGAATGGAACTAACCTGGACTGACGCTGTTTTCAGCAGAATTGCCATGGTGTTATCTTTGTGCAAAAACAAAAGTTCTCGGAATGACCTGAAACTTCACGGAGATTATTTTTGGAAATAATAAAAAAATATTGGTGAAAGAATCAAGGCCAGGGGGCCGACACCCTATCCACGGGGGTGGGAGGCGCACCTGCCCCACTGGGCGCGCCCCCCTGCCTCGTGGCCCCCCTGGAGATCCACCAACCTCAACTCCAACTCTATATATTCGTGTTCGGGGAGACAAAAGTTAGAGAGAAAGATTAATCGCGTTTTACGATACGGAGCCGCCGCCAAGCCCTAAACTCTCTCGGGAGGGCTGATCTGGAGTCCGTTCGGGGCTCCGGAGAGGGGAATCCGTCGCCATCATCATCATCAACCATCCTCCATCACCAATTTCATGATGCTCACCGCCGTGTGTGAGTAATTCCATTGTAAACTTGCTGGACGGTGAAGGGTTGGATGACATTGATCATGTAATCGAGTTAGTTTTGTTAGGGTTTGATCCCTAGTATCCACTTGTTCTGAGATTGATGTTGCTACGACTTTGCTATGCTTAATGCTTGTCACTAGGGCCCGAGTGCCATGATTCCAGATCTGAACCTATTATGTTTTCATGAATATATGTGAGTTCTTGATCCTATCTTGCAAGTCTATAGTCACCTACTATGTGTTATGATCCGGCAACCCCAAAGTGACAATAATCGGGACCACTCCCGGTCATGACCGTAGTTTGAGGAGTTCATGTATTCACTATGTGTGAATGCTTTGGTCTGGTACTCTATTAGAAGGAGGCCTTAATATCCCTTAGTTTCCGTTAGGACCCCGCTGCCACGAGAGGGTAGGACAAAAGATATCATGCAAGTTCTTTTCCATAAGCATGTATGACTATATTCGGAATACATGCCTACATTACATTGATGAATTGGAGATTGTTCTGTGTCACCCTATGTTATGACTGTTACATGATGAACGGCATAATTCTCCATCACCGATCCAATGCGTACGAGCTTTTCACATATTGTTCTTCGCTTATTTACTTTTCCGTTGCTACTATTACAATTACTACAAAACCCAAAAATACTAGTTTTGCTACCATTACCGTTACCATTACTTCCATACTACTTTGCTGCAGATCTTAAGTTATCCAGGTGTGGTTGAATTGACAACTCAACTGCTAATACTTGAAAATATTCTATGGCTCCCCTTGTGTTGAATCAATAAATTTGGGTTGAATACTCTACCCTCAAAAACTGTTGCAATCCCCTATACTTGTGGGTTATCAAGACTACTTTCTAGCACCGTTGCCGGGCAGCATAGCTCTATTCTTTGAGTTACTTGGGATTTATATCTGCCGGTCACTATGAAGAACTTGAAAGATGAGAAAACTAAAATTTATCCCTCAACTACGAGGGGAGGTAAGGAACTGCCATCTAGCTCTACACTTGATTCACCTTCTGTTTTGAGTAAGCTTGTGACACCTAAACCTGCTTCTGCTATTAATTCTGATATGTCGCATGTTATTGATGATGCCACTTCTGCTATGCATGATACTTATGATGAAACTACTTCTATGCTTGATACTATTGTGCCACTTGGTGAATTTCTTGATGAACAACTTGCTAGGGCTAGAGAGAATGAAATTATTGAGACTGATAATATTGATGAAAGTGATGATGAAGATCCTCCCACTAGATATGAATTGCCTGTTGTGCCCGAGGGTTATGTTATGGATGAAGAAACTGCTAGAGACTTTCTTGCTTGCAATGATAGAAGTGATCTTAAGAAATTATTAGCTAAGCTTAAAGAAAAAACTTTGAATGCTAGAATGAAATATGATCCTGCTTATGCTACTTCACCTATCTTTGTTACTGATAAGGATTATGAATTTTCTGTCGACCCTGATATAATTACTTTGGTTGAATCTGATGCTTTTTATGGCTATGAATCTGAAACTGTTGTGGCACATCTTACTAAATTAAATGATATAGCCACCCTGTTCACTAATGATGAGAAAACTCGCTACTATTATATCCTTAAAATATATCTGTTCTCATTAAAGGGTGATGCTAAGATATGGTTTAACTCTCTTGATCCTGGTTGTGTGCGTAGTCCCTTGGATATGATTTATTACTTCTCTGCTAAATATTTCCCTGCTCATTAGAAACAAGCTGCTTTAAGGGAAATATATAATTTTGTGCAAATTGAAGAAGAGAGTCTCCCACAAGCTTGGGGGAGGCTTCTCTAATTACTTAATGCTTTGCCTCATCATCCTCTCAAGAAAAATGAAATACTTGATATCTTTTATAATGGACTAACCGATGCTTCCACAGACCACCTGGATAGTTGTGTTGGTTGTGTTTTCAGGGAAAGAACTGTTGATCAAGCTGAAATTCTATTGAATAATATGTTGACTAATGAAAACAATTGGACACTTCCTGAGCCAACTCCTAAGCCAACTCCGAAGAAAAGGGGTGTTCTATTTCTCAGTCCTGAAGATATGCAAGAGGCAAAGAAATCTATGAAAGAAAAGGGTATAAAAGCTGAAGATGTTAAGAATTTACCTCCTGTTGAAGAAATACATGGTCTTAATTCATCACCTATTGAAGAAACACATGGTGTTGATAACCCGACACAGGTAGTAAAGGTAAATTCTCTCTATAGATGTGATGAAGGTGATATTCTTCGTTATAAGTCTGCTAGCCAATGCTTAGATGAGTTTGATAATTTTATTGTCAACCAAGAAAACTTCAATGCTTATGTTCGTAGACAATTGAAACACAATGCTGATATGCTTGAACACTTGGGTGATTATATGTCTAGAGTTAAAGGTGAACTTAAACTCATTAGTAAACATGCTTCTATGGTTACCACTCAAGTAGAACAAGTACTTAAAGCTCAGAATGATTTGCTCAATGAATTGAATAGTAAGAATAATGACTTCGTTGTTAGAGTTGCAACTAGAGGGGGTAAAGTGACTCAGGAATCTTTGTATCCTGAAGGTCACCCTAAGAGAATTGAGCAGGATTCTCAGAGAAATAATATTGATGCACCTAGTCCTTCTAAGAAGAAGAAAAAGAAAAATGATAGGACTTTGCATGCTCCTAGTGAACCTGTTGTAGACACACCTGAGAATCCCAATGATATTTCTATTTCTGATGCTGAAACACAATCTGGTAATGAACATGAACCTAGTGATAATGTTAATGATGATGTTCATGTTGATGCTCAACCTAGTAATGATAATGATGTAGATATTGAACCTGCTGTTGATCTTGATAACCCACAATCAAAGAATCAACGTTATGATAAGAGAGACTTTGTTGCTAGGAAGCACGGTAAAGAAAGAGAACCATGGGTTCAGAAACCCATGCCTTTTCCTCCCAAACCATCCAAGAAAAAGGATGATGACGATTTTGAGCGCTTTGCTGAAATGATTAGACCTATCTTTTTGCATATGTGTTTTACTGATATGATTAAAATGACTCCTTATGCTAAATATATGAAAGAAATTGTTACAAATAAAAGAAAGATACCGGAAGCTGAAATTTCCACCATGCTTGCTAATTATACTTTTAAGGGTGGAATACCAAAGAAGTTAGGAGATCCAGGAGTACCCACTATACCATGCTCAATTAAAAGAAATTATGTTAGAAATGCTTTATGTGATCTTGGAGCCGGTGTTAGTGTTATGCCTCTCTCTTTATATCATAGACTTGATTTGAATAAGTTGACACCTACTGAAATATCTTTGCAAATGGCCGATAAATCAACTGCTATACCTGTCGGTATTTGTGAGGATGTGCCTGTTGTGGTTGCAAATGTTACTATTTTAACAGACTTTGTTATTCTTGATATTCCCGAGGACTATAGTATGTCTATTATTCTTGGAAGACCCTTTTTGAATACTGCAGGGGCTGTTATTGATTGCAACAAAGGCAATGTCACTTTTCATGTTAATGGTAATGAGCATACGGTACATTTTCTGAGGAAACAACCTCAAGTCCACAGTATCAATTCTATTGGAAAAATTCCATCGATTATTTTTGAAGGTTTTGAATTTCCTCTTCCTACTGTCAAGAAGAAATATGATATTCTTATTATTGGGACGTCCATATCCCCGTTGAGGTAATATAGTGTTATTCGAAATTTCTCCGGTTTCGTGCAATTCGGAATGAGTTTGTTAATAAGACCTGATCAACCTTGTTAGTGGATTCCTTTTGATGAGCATGAGATGGATGAAGTTAGAAAGCACAACCTTCTGTACCCTCTTACTTTCTGTTATTTAGAATGAATAAAGTACAAAATAGTATTTTCTCTCAGTTTTCTGAATTATTTGTGCAATAAAAAATACCCCGAAAATAAAAGTTCTCCAAATGCCCCGAAATTGAAATATGATTTTTTCTGGAATATTTGAGAATATCTGCACCGAGAACACAACAGGGGGAGCAAGCACCTGGCCACGAGGGTCCAGGGCGCGCCCCCCTGCCTCGTGGGCCCATAGTGGCTCCCCTCCACTTATTCCAGACACCACACACTCCTTCTTCCTCCCAAAAAAAATCACCAACCAGCTCAAGCACGAGTTCTAGCTCATTTTTCTGCGATTTTTGATCTCCTTGCTCAAAGCACCTCTCACAAAACTGCTTTGGGGGATTGTTCCTTGGTATGTGACTCCTCCAATGGTCCAATTAGTTTTTGTTCTAGTGCTTTATTCATTGCAAATTTTTGTTGCCTAGGTGACCTTGTTCTTGAGCTTGCATGTCAAATTTATATGGTCCCAAGTAGTCCTAATGCATGATATAGTCTCTAGGCACTTGTGGGAGTAGTTCCTATCAATTTTGTTGAGCTTGGTTCACTTTTATTTGAAGTTACTAAAAAATTCAGAAATTTTCAGAAAATAATGAAGAGATTTTTGAGGGGGTCTTCGAGCCGAAGCTCGAAGGATAAGCAAAGTGAAGAAGAAGAGAGGCCCAAGTATAATCTCCCTCGCATCATGGAAGTTCGGCCGTGTGAGTGGCTCTGTGACGATTTCTTGAGAGCAGCCGGGATTTATGATGATTTTTATAAATTGCCTGAGAATGCTGGCCTCACCGACTTCATCCGCGACCAACATGGACAGTATCTCTTACTCACCAATATATTTGTGCAAAAAAATTTCATTTCCATTCTAGGAGGTCTCCACCTTCGGTGGATTTCTATTTATATAATGAGTACAAGGAGATGCCCCTCTCTTAATTTTGTGTGGTTTGCAAGTTGCCTTTTCCGGGCAGCGTAGAGGAAACACATCGTGACGATGTGGAGGGGTTTATTGATACAATTGCCGTAGGGGAAACCAGGAAAGTTTTCGATGCAAGAATCACTCGCATACATTTTCCTGTTTTACATTACTTTGCATTATTTGCTAGTAGATGCTTAATTGGTCGTGAAAACTGTGGAAACCTGAGTGCCCCTGATATTGTTATTTTGTGCCATGCCTTGTTTCGTGATGACTCATTCAGTATGGGCGCTATTGTTGCAAAGCGGTTAAATCTTAACCGTACTAAGGGCCCCATCTTAGGAGGCATCTTCGCCTCGCGCCTCGCTGCATACTTTATAATACCTATTAGGCATTATGAGAAGGAAGAAAAATTGTTGCCAACTGTTCTTCTAGATTACAAGAGTATGATTGCACATGATTTCATTGTTAAGAACAGGAAAAAGGAGCTTAACTATAGACTGTTATTTGATAAAAATCACCCTGAGACTATTACCTTGCCTGCTCCTTCCTTGTTTGATTTATCTACAGGCGAGTACCTTGTTCCGTTGGAGGCCATTCACGCCTACCGGAACCCAACATCAGCTACAGAGCCAGATCTGGAACCACAATTTGTTCCCCCCATGCCAGTCTGTTTACCAGTGGGATCCGAAGGAGGTTACCAACCAGTGGCAACCCGAGGCTTCATCTCAGTACGACCCCAACTATAACTTTGAATATCCGCCAGGCCAGCCGTGGCCATAGACCAACTTAGGCCAAAAGCCTAAGCTTGGGGGAGTACGTATCTCTTACCGACATTACATTCATGTTTACACACTCATTGCTAGATGTCAGTGCTCATACTCTTTCATTGTATTATGCATGCTAGTTTATTTTCCTTTTTATGCTTTCTTCTTGTGTGTTTGAAAAACCTTAAGAAAAACTAACAAAAAAATTATTAGTAGCTTTTAGCTAGCTTATTTTCTTGCTGTAGTAGTAATAATTAAAAAGAAAACCCAAAAAGATTTCCCGTTCTTCTTTTGCTTGTTGGGAGCTTTCCCGTGTAAATAGTTTTATTTCTTTTCTTTTCTTTGGGGATCGACAAGAGAAGACCATAATAAAATTGTTGAAGTGGCTCTTATATGCATTATTGTTGATTTAACCAAGAGCCCA
Organism: Aegilops tauschii subsp. strangulata; assembly: GCF_002575655.3. Taxonomy (NCBI): domain Eukaryota; kingdom Viridiplantae; phylum Streptophyta; class Magnoliopsida; order Poales; family Poaceae; genus Aegilops; species Aegilops tauschii. The sequence continues at coordinate 469,283,372 of NC_053035.3, forward strand.
TATTGCCTGGTCTTCTCCTGTTTATTGAATGCTCACAGATTCCAGCTTAGTCAAATGCGCGTGCACTATTATAATTCACATCGTTCGGTCGTGCAAGTGAAAGGCAATTATGACGATATATGATGGACTGATTGAGATGAGAGAGGCTGGTATGAACTCGACCTCTCTTGTTTTTGTAAATATGATTAGTTCATCGTTCCTGATTCAGCCTATTATGAATAAACATGTTTGCAATGACAATTAGAGATTATAGTTGCTTATGACATGCTTAATTTTCTAGGAGTTTATAATGGTTTACCTTGCGTGCCAACATGCTATTAAAATGGTTGTGATGTGGTATGATAGGATGGTATCCTCCTTTGAATGATTCGAGTGACTTGACTTGGCACATGTTCACGCATGTAGTTGAAACAAAATCAACATAGCCTTCATGATATTTATGTTCATGGTGGATTATATCCTACTCATGCTTGCACTCAATGTTTATTAATTTTAATGCATGTTCATGACTGTTGTCGCTCTCTAGTTGGTCGCTTCCCAGTCTTTTGCTAGCCTTCACTTGTACTAAGCGGGAATACTGCTTGTGCATCCAATCCCTTAAACCCCAAAGTTATTCCATATGAGTCCACCATACCTTCCTATATATGCGGTATCTATCTGCCGTTCCAAGTAAATTTGTATGTGCCAAACTCTACACCTTCAAATGAAATTCTGTTTTGCATGCTCGAATAGCTCATGTAGCAACTAGGGCTGTCTGTATCTTCCATGCTAGGCGGGTTATTCTCAAGAGGAGTGGACTTCGCTCCTCACTCACGAGAAAATGGCTGGTCACCGGGATGCCCAGTCCCATGCTTTATGCAAACCAAATCAAAAAACAAAACTCCCCCGGGACTCTTGTTAGTTGGAGGCATTCGTTGTTTCAAGCAAGCCATGGATTGATGCTTGTTGGTGGAGGGGGAGTATAAACTTTACCATTCTGTTTGGGAACCGCCTATAATGTGTGTAGCATGGAAGATATCGCCATCTCTCGGTTGTTATGTTGACAATGAAAGTATGCCGCTCAAAATATTATTTATCTCTATTTCGAAATCGAGCTCTAGCACCTCTACAAATCCCTGCTTCCCTCTTCGAAGGGCCTATCTATTTACTTTTATGTTGAGTCATCACCCTCTTATTAAAAGCACCAGCTGGAGAGCACCGCTGTCATTTGCATCCATTACTATTATTTTATATTGGGTATGACTATGACTGGATCTCTTTTACCATGAATTACAATGTTTAGTCAGTCCTTGATCTTTAAAGGTGCTCTGCATTTATGTTTTGCGGTCTCAGAAAGGGCTAGCGAGATACCATCTTGTTATATCATATCATGATTGTTTTGAGAAAGTGTTGTCATCCGAGATTTATTATTATTGCTTGCTAGTTGATTATGTCATTGATATGAGCAAACATGAGACCTAAGTGTTATTGTGAATATGGTTAGTTCATAATCTTTGCTGAAAACTTGAATGCTGGCTTTACATATTTACAACAACAAGAGCAAACAGAGTTTGTAAAAGTTTTTCTTTATCACTTTCAGTTTATCAACTGAATTGCTTGAGGACAAGCAAAGGTTTAAGCTTGGGGGAATTGATACGTCTTCGTCGTATCTACTTTTCCAAACACTTTTGCCCTTGTTTTGGACTCTAACTTGCATGATTTGAATGGAACTAACCCGGACTGACGTTGTTTTCAGCAGAATTGCCATGGTGTTATCTTTGTGCAGAAACAAAAGTTCTCGGAATGACCTGAAACTTCACGAAGATTATTTTTGGAAATAATAAAAAATATTGGCGAAAGAATCAAGGCCAGGGGCCCACACCCTGTCCACGAGGGTGGGAGATGTGCCTGCCCCCTGGGCGCGCCCCCTGCCTCGTGGGCCCCCTGGAGCTCCAGCGACCTCAACTCCAAGTCTATATATTCGTGTTCTGGGAGAAACAATTGGAGAGAAATATTCATCGCGTTTTACGATACGGAGCCGCCGCCAAGCCCTAAACTCTCTCGGGAGGGCTGATCTGGAGTCCGTTTGGGGCTCCGGAGAGGGGAATCCGTCGCCATCGTCATCATCAACCATCCTCCATCACCAATTTCATGATGCTCGCCGCCGTGCATGAGTAATTCCATCATAGGCTTGCTGGACGGTGATGGGTTGGATGAGATTTATCATGTAATCGAGTTAGTTATGTTAGGGTTTGATCCCTAGTATCCACTATGTTCTGAGATTGATGTTGCTATGACTTTGCTATGCTTAATGCTTGTCACTAGGGCCCGAGTGCCATGACTTCAGATCTGAACCTATTATGTTTTCATGAATATATGTGAGTTCTTGATCCTATCTTGCAAGTCTATAGTCGCCTACTATGTGTTATGATCCGGCAACCCCGAAGTGAGAATAACCGGGACCACTCATGGTCATGACCGTAGTTTGAGGAGTTCATGTATTCACTATGTGTTAATGCTTTGGTCCGGTACTCTATTAAAAGGAGGCCTTAATATCCCTTAATTTTCGTTAGGACCGCGCTGCCACGGGAGGGTAGGACAAAAGATGTCATGCAAGTTCTTTTCCATAAGCACGTATGACTATATTAGGAATACATGCCTACATTACATTGATGAATTGGAGCTAGTTCTGTGTCACCCTATGTTATGACTGTTACATGATGAACCGCATCCGGCATAATACTCCATCACCGATCCAATGCCTACGAGCTTTTCACATATTGTACTTCGCTTATTTACTTTTCCGTTGCTACTGTTACAATTACTGCAAAACCCAAAAATATTACTTTTGCTACCGTTACCGTTACTTCCATAATACTTTGCTACTAAATACTTTGCTGCAGATATTAAGTTATCCAGGTGTGGTTGAATTGACAACTCAACTGCTAATACTTGAGAATATTCTTTGGCTCCCCTTGTGTCGAATCAATAAATTTGGGTTGAATACTCTACCCTCGAAAACTGTTGCGATCCCCTATACTTGTGGGTTATCACACGACGGCGTGATGATGGTGATGATGAAGCTATCGGCGCAGGGCTTCGCCTAAGCACTATGACGATATGACCGAGGTGGATTATGGTGGAGGGGGGCACCGCACACGGCTAAGAGATCAATGATCAACTTGTGTGTCTATGGAGTGCCCCCTCCCCCGTATATAAAGGAGTGGATGAGGGGGGAGGGCCGGCCCTCCTATGGCGCACCCTGGAGGAGTCCTACTCCCACTGGGAGTAGGATTCCCCCCCCCTTCCCTAGTTGCACTAGGAGAGAAGGAAGGGGGAGAGAGGGATGAAGGAAAGGGGGGCGCCGCCCCCTCCTAGTCCAATTCGGACCAGAGGGGGAGGGGGCGCGTGGCCTGCCTTGGCCTCCTCTCTCTCTCTCTCCACTGTGGCCCAATAAGTCCCATACACTTTCCGGGGGGTTCCGGTAACCTCCCGGTACTCCGGTAAATTCCCGAATTCACCCGGAACTATTCCGATGTCCAAATATAGGCTTCCAATATATCGATCTTTATGTCTCGACCATTTCGAGACTCCTCGTCATATCCGTGATCATATCCGGCACTCCAAACTGCCTTCGGTACATCAAAACACATAAACTCATAATACCGATCGTCACCGAACGTTAAGCGTGCGGACCCTACGGGTTCGAGGACTATGTAGACATGATCGAGACTCATCTTCGGTCAATAACCAATAGCGGAACCTGGATGCTCATATTGGTTCCTACATATTCTACGAAGATCTTTATCGGTCAAACCGCATAACAACATACTCTGTTCCATTTGTCATCGGTATGTTACTTATCCGAGATTCGATCGTCGGTATCTCAATACCTAGTTCAATCTCGTTACTGGCAAGTATCTTTACTCGTTCCGTAATACATCATCCCGCAACTAACTCATTAGTTGCATTGCTTGCAAGGCTTATAGTGATGTGCATTACCGAGAGGGCCCAGAGATACCTCTCCGACAATCGGAGTGATAAATCCTAATCTTGATCTATGCCAACTCAACAAGTACCATCGGTGACACCTGTAGAGCACTTTTATAATCACTCAGTTATGTTGTGATGTTTGGTAGCACACAACGTGTTCCTCCGGTATTCGGGAGTTGCATAATCTCATAGTCATAGGAACATGTATAAGTCATGAAGAAAGCAATAGCAATATACTAAACGATCAAAAGCTAAGCTAATGGAATGGGTCAAGTCAATCACATCATTCTCTAATGATGTGATCCAGTTAATCAAATGACAACTCATGTCTATTGTTAGGAAACTTAACCATCTTTGAGTCAACGAGCTAGTCAAGTAGAGGCATACTAGTGACACTCTGTTTGTCTATGTATTCACACATGTACTAAGTTTTCGGTTAATACAATTCTAGCATGAATAATAAACATTTATCATGATATCAGGAAATATAAATAACAACTTTATTATTGCCTCTAGGGCATATTTCCTTCAGTCTCCCACTTGCACTAGAGTCAATAATCTAGATTACACAGTAATGATTCTAACACCCATGGAGTCTTGGTGCTGATCATGTTTTGCTCATGAGAGAGGCTTAGTCAACGGGTCTGCAACATTCAGATCCATATGTATCTTGCAAATCTCTATGTCTCCCTCCTTGACTTGATCGCGGATGGAATTGAAGCGTCTCTTGATGTGCTTGGTTCTCTTGTGAAATATGGATTCCTTTGCCAAGGCAATTGCACCAGTGTTGTCACAAAAGATTTTCATTAGACCCGATGCACTAGGTATGACACCTAGATCGGATATGACCTCCTTCATCCAGACTCCTTCATTTGCTGCTTCCAAAGCAGCTATGTACTCCGCTTCACATGTAGATCCCGCTACGACGCTTTGCTTAGAACTGCACCAACTGACAGCTCCACCGTTCAATATGAACACGTATCCGGTTTGTGACTTAGAGTCATCCGGATCAGTGTCAAAGCTTGCATCGACGTAACCATTTACGATGAGCTCTTTGTCACCTCCATAAATGAGAAACATATCCTTAGTCCTTTTCAGGTATTTCAGGATGTTCTTGACAGCTGTCCAGTGATCCACTCCTGGATTACTTTGGTACCTCCCTGCTAAACTAATAGCAAGGCACACATCAGGTCTGGTACACACCATTGCATACATGATAGAGCCTATGGTTGAAGCATAGGGAACACCTTTCATTTTCTCTCTATCTTCTGCAGTGGTCGGGCATTGAGTCTGACTCAACTTCACATCTTGTAACACAGGCAAGAACCCTTTCATTGCTTGATCCATTTTGAACTTCTTCAAAACTTTATCAAGGTATGTGCTTTGTGAAAGTCCAATTAAGCGTCTTGATCTATCTCTATAGATCTTGATGCCCAATATATAAGCAGCTTCACCGAGGTCTTTCATTGAAAAACTTTTATTCAAGTATCCTTTTATGCTATCCAGAAATTCTATATCATTTCCAATCAACAATATGTCATCCACATATAATATTAGAAATGCTACAGAGCTCCCACTCACTTTCTTGTAAATACAGGCTTCTCCAAAAGTCTATATAAAACCATATGCTTTGATCACACTATCAAAACGTTTATTCCAACTCCGAGATGCTTGCACCAGTCCATAGATGGATCGCTGAAGCTTGCACACTTTTTTAGCATCCTTTGGATTGATAAAACCTTCAGGTTGCATCATATACAACTCTTCATCCAGAAATCCATTCAGGAATGCAGTCTTTACATCCATTTGCCAAATTTCATAATCATAAAATGCGGCAATTGCTAACATGATTCGGACGGACTTAAGCATATCTACGGGTGAGAAAGTCTCATCGTAGTCAACTCCTTGAACTTGTCAAAAACCTTTCACAACAAGTCGAGCTTTGTAGACAGTAACATTACCGTCAGCGTCAGTCTTCTTCTTGAAGATCCATTTACCGATCATCGGGCAAGTCAACCAAAGTCCACACTTTGTTCTCATACATGGATCCCATCTCAGATTTCATGGCCTCAAGCCATTTTGCCGAATCTGGGCTCATCATCCCTTCCTCATAGTTCGTAGGTTCGTCATGGTCAAGTAACATGACCACCAGAACAGGATTACCGTACCACTCTGGTGCGGATCTTACTCTGGTTGACCTACGAGGTTCGTTAGTAACTTGGTCTGAAGTTACATGATCATCATCATTAGCTTCCTCACTAATTGGTGTAGGAGTCACAGGAACAGATTTCTGTGATGAATTACTTTCGAATAAGGGAGTTGGTACAGTTACCTCATCAAGTTCTACTTTCCTCCCACTCACTTCTTTCGAGAGAAACTCCTTCTCTAGAAAGGATCCATTCTTAGCAACGAATATCTTGCCTTCGGATCTGTGATAGAAGGTGTACCCAACAGTTTCCTTTGGGTATCCTATGAAGACACATTTCTCCGATTTGGGTTCGAGCTTATCAGGATGAAGCTTTTTCACATAAGCATCGCAGCTCCAAACTTTAAGAAACGACAACTTTGGTTTCTTGCCAAACCACAATTCATAAGGCGTCGTCTCAACGGATCTAGATCATGCCCTATTTAACGTGAATGCAGTTGTTTCTAAAGCATAACCCCAAAACGATAGCGGTAAATCGGTAAGAGACATCATAGATCGCACCATATCTAGTAAAGTACGATTACGATGTTCGGACACACCATTCCGTTGTGGTGTTCCGGGTGGCTTGAGTTGCGAAACTATTCCGCATTGTTTCAAATGAAGACCAAACTCGTAACTCAAATATTCTCCTCCACGATTGGATCGTAGAAACTTTATTTTATTGTTACGATGATTTTCCACTTCACTCTGAAATTCTTTGAACTTTTCAAATGTTTCAGACTTATGTTTCATCAAGTAGATATACCCATATCTGCTCAAATCATCTATGAAGGTGAGAAAATAACGATACCCGCGGCGAGCCTCAACATTCATTGGACCACATACATCAGTATGTATGATTCCAACAAATCTGTTGCTCGCTCCATTGTTCTGGAGAACAGAGTTTTAGTCATCTTGCCCATGAGGCATGGTTCGCAAGTACCAAGTGATTCATAATCAAGTGATTCCAAAAGTCCATCAGAATGGAGTTTCTTCATGCGCTTTACACCAATATGACCTAAACGGCAGTGCCACAAATAAGTTGCACTATCATTATCAACTCTGCATCTTTTGGCTCCAATATTATGAATATGTGTATCACTACTATTGAAATTCAATATAAATAGACCACTCTCCAAGGGTGCATGACCATAAAAGACATTACTCGTATAAATACAACTACCATTATTCTCTGATTTAAATGAATAACCGTCTCGCATCAAACAAGATCCAGATATAATGTTCATGCTCAACGCTGGCACCAAATAACAATGATTCAGGTCTAAAACTAATCCCGAAGGTAGATGTAGAGGTAGCGTGCCGACCGCGATCCCATCGACTTTGGAACCATTTCCCACGCGCATCGTCACCTCGTCCTTAGCCAATCTTCGCTTAATCCATAGTCCCTATTTCGAGTTGCAAATATTAGCAACAGAACCAGTATCAAATACCTAGGCACTACTGCGAGCATTAGTAAGGTACACATCAATAACATGTATATCACATATACCTTTGTTCACCTTGCCATCCTTCTTATCCGCCAAATACTTGGGGCAGTTCCGCTTCCAGTGACCAGTCTCTTTGCAGTAGAAGCACTCAGTCTCAGGCTTAGGCCCAGACTTGGGCTTCTTCACTTGAGCATAAACTTGCTTGTCGTTCTTCTTGAAGTTCCCATTCTTCCCTTTACCCTTTTTTCTTGCAACTGGTGGTCTTGTTGACCATCAACACTTGATGCTCCTTCTTGATTTCTACCTCCGCAGTCTTTAACATTGCGAAGAGCTCGGGAATTGTCTTATCCATCCCTTGCATGTTATAGTTCATCACGAAGCTCTTGTAGCTTGGTGGCAGTGATTGAAGAATTCAGTCGATAACACTATCATCCGGAAGATTAAATCCCAGTTGAATCAAGTGATTGTTATACCCAGACATTTTGAGTATATGCTCACTGACAGAACTATTCTCCTCCATCTTGCAGTTGTAGAACTTATTGGAGACTTCATATCTCTCAATCCGGGCATTTGCTTGTAATATTAACTTCAACTCCTGAAACATCTCATATGCACCATGACGTTAAAAATGTCGTTGAAGTCCCGGTTCTAAGCCGTAAAGCATGGCACACTGAACTATCGGGTAGTCACCAGCGTTGCTCCTGTAGCGGGTTTGGCACCTAGCAGTGCTTCCAGGACGTAATTCTTCTGTGCAGCAATGAGGATAATCCTCAAGTAACGGACCCAGTCCGTGTAGTTGCTACCATCATCTTTCAACTTAGCTTTCTCAAGGAACGCATTAAAATTCAACGGAACAACAGCACGGGCCGTCTATCTACAACAACGTAGACATGCAAAATATTATCAGGTACTAAGTTCATGATAAATTAAGTTCAATTAATCAAATTACTTAAGAACTCCCACTTAGATAGACATCCCTCTAATCATCTAAGTGATCACGTGATCCATATCAACTAAACCATGTCCGATCATCACGTGAGATGGAGTAGTTTTCAATGGTGAACATCGCTATGTTGATCATATCTACTATATGATTCATGCTCGACCTTTGTATGTGAACGTCAAGTTTAACCCGAGTATTCTGCATGTGCAAAACTGGCTTGCACCCGTTGTATGTGAACGTAGAGCTTATCACACCCGATCATCACGTGGTGTCTCGGCACGACGAACTTTCGCAATGGTGCATACTCAGGGAGAACACTTATACCTTGAAATTTAGTGAGAGATCATCTTATAATGCTACCATCAATGTAAGCAAAATAAGATGCATAAAGGATAAACATCACATGCAATCAATATAAGTGATATGATGTGGCCATCATCATCTTGTGCCTTTGATTTCCATCTCCAAAGCACCGTCATGATCACCATCATCACCGGCGTGACACCTTGATCTCCATCATAGCATCGTTGTCGTCTCGCCAACTTTTGCTTCTAGGACTATTGCTACCGCTTAGTGATAAAGTAAAGCAATTACATGGCGATTGCATTTCATACAATAAAGCGACAACCATATGGCTCCTACCAGTTGCCGATAACTCTGTTACAAAGAATGATCATCTCATACAATAAAATTTAGCATCATGTCTTGACCATATCACATCACAACATGCCGTGCAAAAACAAGTTAGACGTCCTCTACTTTGTTGTTGCAAGTTTTACGTGGCTGCTACAGGTTGAGCAAGAACCGTTTTTACCTACGCATCAAAACCACAACGATATTTCGTCAAGTATGTGTTGTTTTAACCTTCACAAGGACCGAGCGTAGCCACACTCGATTCAACTAAAGTTGGAGAAACTGACACCCGCCAGCCACCTGTGTGCGAAGCACGTTGGTAGAACCAGTCTCGCGTAAGCGTACGCGTAATGTCGGTCCGGGCCGCTTCATCCAACAATACCGCCGAATCAAAGTATGACATGCTGGTAAGCAGTATGACTAGTATCTCCCACAAGTCACTTGTGTTCTACTCGTGCATATAACATCTATGCATAAACCTGGCTCAGATGCCACTGTTGGGGAGCGTAGTAATTTCAAAAAAAATCCTACGCACACGCAAGATCATGGTGATGCATAGCAACGAGAGGGGAGAGTGTTGTCCACGTACCGTTGTAGACGGAAAGCGGAAGCGTTATAACAACACGGTTGATGTAGTCGTACGTCTTCACGATCGACCGATCCTAGTACCGAACGTACGACTCCTCCGCGATCTGCACACGTTCAGCTCGGCGACGTCCCACGAACTCACGATCTAGTAGAGCTTCGAGGGAGAGCTTCGTCAGGACGACGGCGTGATGACGGTGATGATGAAGCTATCGGCGCAGGGCTTCGCCTAAGCACTACGACGATATGACCGAGGTGGATTATGGTGGAGGGGGGCACCGCACACGGCTAAGAGATCAATGATCAACTTGTGTGTCTATGGGGTACCCCCTCCCTCATATATAAAGGAGTGGAGGAGGGGGGAGGGCCGGCCCTCCTATGCCGCGCCCTGGAGGAGTCCTTCTCCCACTGGCAGTAGGATTCCCCCCTTCCCTAGTTGGACTAGGAGAGAAGGAAGGGGGAGAGAGGGAGGAAGGAAACAGGGGCGCCGCCCCCCCCCTCCTAGTCCAATTCGGACCAGAGGGGGAGGGGGCACGCGGCCTGCCCTGGCCTCCTCTCTCTCTCTCCACTATGGCCCAATAAGGCCCATACACTTACCGGGGGGGTTCCGGTAACCTCCCGGTACTCCGGTAAATCCCGAATTCACCCGGAACTATTCCGATGTCCAAATATAGGCTTCCAATATATCGATCTTTATGTCTCGACCATTTCGAGACTCCTCGTCATGTCCGTGATCATATCCCGGACTCCAAACTACCTTCGGTACATCAAAACACATAAACTCATAATATCGATCGTCACCGCACGTTAAGCGTGCGGACCCAACGGGGTCGAGAACTATGTAGACATGACCGAGACTCATCTCTGGTCAATAACCAATGGCATAACCTGGATGCTCATATTGGTTCCTACATATTCTACGAAGATCTTTATCGGTCAAACCGCATAACCACATACGTTGTTCCCTTTGTCATCGGTATGTTACTTGCCCGAGATTCGATCGTCGGTATCTCAATACCTAGTTCAATCTGGTTACCGGCAAGTCTCTTTACTCGTTCTGTAATACATCATCCTGCAACTAACTCATTAGTTGCATTGATTGCAAGGCTTATAGTGATGTGCATTATCGAGAGGGCCCAGAGATACCTCTCCGACAATCGGAGTGACAAATCCTAATCTTGATCTATGCCAACTCAACAAGTACCATCGGAGACACCTGTAGAGAACCTTTATAATCACTCAGTTATGTTGTGATGTTTGGTAGCACACAAAGTGTTCCTCCGCTATTCGGGAGTTGCATAATCTCATAGTCATAGGAACATGTATAAGTCATGAAGAAAGCAATAGCAATATACTAAATGATCAAAAGCTAATCAAATGACAACTCATGTCTATGGTTAGGAAACTTAACCATCTTTGATTCAACGAGCTAGTCAAGTAGAGGCATACTAGTGACACTCTGTTTGTCTATGTATTCTCACATGTACTAAGTTTCCGGTTAATACAATTCTAGCATGAATAATAAACATTTATCATGATATAAGGAAATATAAATAACAACTTTATTATTGCCTCTAGGGCATATTTCCTTCACGAGGCCCCTGAACCAATGAACCCTTGAACGGGGATGAAGCCTTTGATCTGGTCGAGGCGACTAGTGGAATCGGCGCACAGTAACATGTCACCGAAGACGAGGAGATGACCAGGGGCGGGGAAGCCCTCGGCGCGGGTGTGGTCTCCAACGACCGGCTGAGCCATCGATTCCTTTGGCGATCCCATAGCGGAACTCTCAATGAAAGCACCAATGTCGGTGTCGACACCGGCATACCTCGTGGTAGGTGGTCCCGAGCTATGGATCTGGGATCGATGGGGAACAAGGGACGACGAACATAGTGTTTACCCAGGTTCGGGCCCTCTCGAAGAGGTAATACCCTACGTCCTACTTGATTATATTGGATGTATTATGTAGTTTACAGAGTAGATCTACCTCGAGATCAACATGAGCTAAACCCTAAGGAGATGAGGTGATGAATGTAGCTCTAGCCCTAAAGACTAAAAACCCTCGGTTTATATAGACACCGGTAGGGTTAGGGTGTGCTGAAGATAGATTACAATAAGGAATTTAAAGAGACCATGCACCTCCTTGACTTGGAGGGTACACCACGGCTTTGTACATCTCATGTTGTTATACGGCTGCACCAGTCTGGCCCACACACAATGGGCCGTCTCCCCGAGGACTCCTTAGTCCATGACTCCCTCAGCCATCGTCTCGCCTTCTTGAGCAGGACACAAACCCTAACAATACTGGAAAAAAATAAAGATGGAGCCCTACTATCGGCCCTTGGTAGAATCCATCGCGCCCCCATGGCCCTAGGGCCACTGGAGACTCACGCTGGGCATAAACCCCTAAACCCAAAAAACCCGAACCCGTTGCTACATGTGAGTGATACATCTCCAACGTATCTATAGTTTATTATTGTTCCATGCTATTATATTATCTGTTTTGGATGTTTTATATGCATTACTATGCTATTTTATATTATTTTTGGGAAAATATCTATTAACCTAGAGCCTAGTGCCAGTTCCTGTTTTTTCCCTGTTTTAGAGTTTCGTAGAAAAGGAATACCAAACAGAGTCCAAACGCAATAAAAAGTCCGCGATGATTTTTCTTGGACCAGAAGACAACCAAGAGACTTGGAGATGATGTCGGAGGAGCCACGAGGCGGCCACAAGGATGGAGGGCGTGCCCCCCATCCTTGTAGGCCCCTCATGCACCTCCTGACCTAATACCTTTTTTTGACTATATACTGCAAGGCAACAGCCTCACGGTTCTTTATTAAAACAACGAACCAGAGAGTTTACAAAGTTACAAATTAAAGGCAAGGAAAGAGAGGAGAGATTACTTACAAAGAGAGGTTAGGGTTAGGCAGCAATCCAAGAAGTTAGGCTATTCCTATGTTTACATTTAATTCTATGAGCTAAAAGAGAAATGTCATGTATAAAATTTCTCCTGACCTAATTCTTTTGCCTATATATTCCCATATATCCCCAAACCAATAGAGGCATCCACGAAATCACTTTTCCACCGCTGCAACCTTGTGTACCCGTGAGATCCCATCTAGGGACCTTTTCCAGCACCCTGCCGGAGGGGGATTCGATCACGGAGGGCTTGTAAATCAACACCATTGCCCTTCCGATTAAGCGTGAGTAGTTTACCACAGACCTACAGGTCCATAGCTAGTAGCTAGATGGCTTCTTCTCTCTCTTTGTTTCTCAATACCATGTTCTCCTCGAAGTTCTTGGAGATCTATTCGATGTAATACTTTTTTGCGGTGTGTTTGCCGAGATCCAATGAATTGTGGATTTATGATCAGCTTATCTATGAATATTATTTGAATCTCCTCTGAATTCTTTTATGCATGATTTGATATATTTGTAATTCTTTTCGAACTATCGGTTTGGTTTGGCCAACTAGATTGGTTTTTCTTGCAATGGGAGAAGTGCTTAGCTTTGGGTTCAATCTTGCGGTGTCTTTTCCGAGTGACAGTAGGGGCAGCAAGGCACATATTGTATTGTTGCCATCGAGGATAAAAAGATGGGGTTTCCATCATCTTGCTTGAGTTAATTCCTCTTCATCATGTCATCTTACTTAATGCGTTACTCCGTTCTTTATGAACTTAATACTCTAGATGCATGCTGGATAGTGGTCGATGTGTGGAGTAATAATAGTAGATGCATAATCGTTTCAGTCTACTTGACACGGACGTGATGCCCATATTCATGAACATTGCCTTAGATATCGTCATAACTTTACGCTTTTCTATCAATTGCTCGGCAGTAATTTGTTCACCCACCGTATTATTAGCTATCATGAGAGAAGCCTCTAGTGAAACATATGGCTCCCGGGTCTATTTTCCAACATATAAGTTTCCGATCTACAATATTAGTTTCTGATCTACTCTTTTTGCAATCTTTTACTTCCCGATCTATAAACCAAAAATACCAAAAATATTTACTTTATTGTTTCAGATCTCACTTTTGCAAGTAACCGTGAAGGGATTGACAACCCCTTTATCACGTTGGGTGCAAGTTTTTTTTAGAATAGAGTAGAAAGCCTACTTAGAGGGACTCGTACATTCAGAGATCATCAGAGGTCTAAGACTGAGTGGCACGTCGACGATCATCAGTTGGTCTCCACTGCTTCTGTTCAGCGCCGCTAGTCCATGTGCGAAAGCATTTTTGCTCCACTTCACGTGTCGGCCCACACATGCAGAGAAAGCAGCCATGGAATGTTTAATATCCATAATTAGGCCGTGGGCTGCAGGTCGCAAGGGAGACTGTGTACATACTTCTCTCACGATGGTTTGGTTATCCGTTTCGAGGATCACCTGGCCATTAAACAAAACGGCCAGCTCCTTCAGACCAATCAGGGCCACACTGGCTTCTGCATCTTCCACATTATTGCTAGGTAGCAGCTTCTTGCATACTAACATGATTACCTGTCCGCGGTGATCCCGAGCGACTGCACCTGCAGCGCCTGCTCCAGTATCTTCCTCGAAAGCAGCATCCGTATTCAGCTTGACAGACCCTGGTTCTGGGGGCGACCACTGCAAGCTCAGACTGTCAGGACCCCTCGTTGTCGATTCTGGCACCTATATTTTCTTTTCCAACTGACAAATCCCTATAGGATCTGGCGTTTTTAGCTCCTCAGCGTACTTCTCCAGGAACTGAGCAGAGCCTCTGATTGACTCTTTCCCATTATTACGGATGCAGTCTTCTCTCAAATACCAACAGCGCCAGAGAAGCAGCACTATATTGGCGCGAGTGTCATCATCTTCAATGTCCAGCAATACTTGCAGCCAATCCTCACCTGTGTACAAAAACTTTTTCTCTGCAGGTAGACTCCAAACCTCTCTCATTATGTTCTGAGGCTTTTACTCACTGTACATCAAATGACTGCATTATATTCATCCTCCTTGCCATTACTGCAGATGCTGCATATGCCGTCCATCTCGAGTGTTCTTTTGCGTTTATTTTCCTTTGTTGCCAAAGTATTCGTCGCCACTCTCCAACCAAAGTTTGACTTTGCCTGGTACATTTGCTTTCCACATGAGGTCCCAAATGCTGCGATCATTTGTATCCCTCGTGGAACTTGAAGTGTCATTGCTTGATTTTCTCGCACAAGTCGCTGCTAATTTATACGCTCCCCTTACTAAGAAAATTCCATTACTTTCATGGTGCCATGCTACGCGGTCCTCTACCTTAGAGGCTAGAATTTTCAGCTTGCAAATCTCAGCTGCATCAAAAGGATAGAAGATCTGATTTATTAATTCAACATTCCACTCTTTTCTGTCTGGGAGCATTAGTTGGTTGACCCATCGCAAGCGTGACCTTCTGGTGAAAGTAGCTGTCATGAGGCCCTCCTTTCTCGGTAGCCATTGGTAGCGTTGGATTTGAATGTGTTTTCCATCACCTTTCCTCCAGATTAGGCCTTTCTTTAGGAGCTGCAGACTGAACTCAATAGCTCTCCAAACCGGAGAGGCATCCGAAGCAAAGACAATGTCTAGGAGATTACCATGAGGATAGTATTTCGATTTGAGCACTCTCGCACATAAGCTATCCGGTTTCTGAATGAGTCTCACCTTGTTTCACAATGAGTGCCTGATTAAAAAGATGCATGTCCCTGAAACTGATACCCCCCGCTCTCTTTGGATTCGTCATTCTTTCCCATGACATCCAATGGACCTTCCGATGACCATCTTCCCCTCCCCACCAGAAACCTCTAATCAATTTCTTGTATTTATCATAGAACCCCTTGGATAGCATGAAGACACTCATGATGAAGGTTGGGAGGGCCTGAACCATAGACTTTACATGAACCTCTTTAGCTGCAAAAGACATGAACTTCTCTGACCAGTCATTACATCTCTTCCCAAATCTATCCATGATAGGTTGGAACTGGCCATCCTTCATTCTTCCTTTCGGGGTTGGAAGCCCGAGGTACTTACTCTCAAACGTGTGAGATTGCATGCCAAGGGTATTTTTAATTTCCTCTCTTCTTGCGGCTGGGCATTTATCACTAAATAAAAGAGAGCATTTAGTTGCACTTAAGAGTTGTCCAGTGCACTTCTGAAAAGTATCAAGGACGCTCTTAATGCGTTTGGCTTGTTCCATAGTGGCCTTGAAGAATAGCAAACTGTGGTCAGCAAATAAGAGATTCAAGATGCTAGGGCTATTCCTCGCAATCTTGATAGGAGTCAAGTTGTTATCTGCCATCTCCTTCTTGAGGAGGTGCACCAAACCATCAGCGACAAAAAGAAAGAGGTATGGGCCGAGAGGATCCCCTTTTCGCAGGCCACGTAATGGTATGAACGCCTCCAGCATCGTCCTATTGCACCTCACCGAGTATCTCGCCGACCGAACACACTGCATTATCCAGTCCGTCCATTTTTTGCAGAAGCCAATTTTTAGAAGCATGCCCTCTAAGAAGTTCCAATCCACCCTGTCATATGCCTTAGCTAGACCTAATTTATAGGCACAATAATTATCTCTCTTTCTCTTGCTATGTTGGATCTTATGGAAGCATTCGAAAGCTATGGTGGCATTATCTGTGATCATTCTGCCTGGGATAAAGGCACTCTGTGTCTCCGAGATAATTTCATCCAGCAAGGGGCGAAGATGGCTGACCGGACATTTCACCACCACTTTATATATGACGTTACACAAGCTGATGGGTCTATAGTCCTTCAGCGATTGAGGATCTTTTCCTTTGGGGATAAGGACAATTACCGTGTCGTTATTCCCTTTTGGGAGCACCCCTTTTTCAATGAAGTCCATGACTCCTCCCACAACATCGTCCTTAATCTCTACCCAGTTCCTTTGGTAGAAACGCGCCGGAAAACCGTCAGGGCCTGGGGCCTTAAGAGGGCCAATTTGAAACAGCACATCACCAATTTCTCGGTCTGAGAAGGGTTTTATTAAGAGGTCATTCATGTCACCATCAACTCGGTTTGTAACTAGCTCCAATATATCCTTCGGTTCAATATTATCCTCTTTCTCATATAGCCTTTTGAAAAAGGAGTTCGTCATTTCATGAATGTTTTTTGCATCTTCGAAGCACACACCATTATCATCCTCCAGCTTTGAAATTGTGTTCTTTTTCCTGCTCCAAGTGGCTTTCCTCTGGAACCACTTTGTATATTTATCTCCTTCCTGAGATATGTGGCTCACAAGCGTTGCCTCCACATGAGTTCTTCTCTTAACAATAGTTCATCCAATTCTCTAGCCAACTTGTCCGCATATTTATATTGATCCAGCGAGGGTGGTGATTTCAAGATTCTGCTTAATTTCCTTCTTATTTCTGCAGTCTTTTTTACCACAGAGCCAAAATCCCTAGCAGCCCAATTTTTCAGTTCAGTTTGCATATATTTCAGCTTGGTACCTACCTGCTGCAGATTCTCAGCTGGGTCGTCTCTTTTCCAAACTGCAGCAATAGTGGGTTGCAACGAACCTACACGTTCCCACATCTGCTCGTACATGAACACGATGTTGTTTCCCTCTCCCACCGGCCTCCATTCTTTCCGGCCCCCAGTCCGTAGAAGAATAGGGAGGTGGTCAGATCTTGAGGAACAAATATGCTCCACCGTGGCCTCCTTAAAGTAGTCAGCCCATTCCGTGGACGCCACACATCTATCCAAGCAAGCTCTCACATTTGCATGACCATTTTGTTTATTATTGTAAGTCCAACTCGGCCCTTTGTATCCCATGTCAAACAAATTAAAGTCCGACAAAACTTTCCTGAAGTTTTGCATGTTCCTCTCGGATCTCCTCGTTGCTGAGAAGTGTTCAGATTGCCACAAAGTCTCGGTGAAATCCCCATCATCATCCAAGGGAGGTTGTTTGTATCTTTTATTCTTCGAAGCAAGGTCCACATATGGTGTCGTTCATGAGCCTTAGGTTCACCGTACACAAAAGTACCCCGCCATTGCATACCCCGAGGGCTCAAGCGAATTAACACATCGATATATCTCGCCCCCACGGCAATCTTCTTTATTTCCACACTCTCGTCATAAAAGAGGGCAATGTCGGCACCTTTTCTGATGCCGGGTTGCGTTATACAATGATGAAGGCCTAGCCTCCACTTTAGATACTTGACATATTTATTGTTTGGCCGGGTTTTAGAAAGGAAGACGAGCTTGGGCTTGTAGGTGTGCACGAGGCACACAAGTTCCTGAACTGTTCGAGGCTGCCCGAGACCTCGACAGTTCCATCCAAGTATCGTCATGGCTCCTGGTGAGCACCCTTCTTAGCGCCCACCAGTTTACCGGGAGCCCCTGGCCCGGTCGCTTCCTCGTCCACCTCGTTCCCTCCTCAGACATGAAATCAGTCATATTCGCGCTGCATACCTCCTTGTTCCGGTCCGTGCCCTTTCCCGTTGCATCATCCTCTTCTACAACTTTGCCCTCTTCCTTGCGTCACCCTCTTTTGCCCAGCACGGAGCCACCCTGCCTAGGATCCTTCTTACCTCTCATATTGTCCTGCGTGAACTTGATTTTCTAGCGTCCAGCGGCAATAAACAGCACAACAGCAGCAACATCAATTATCTGGTTCAGAACAGGAGTGTTCTCGCCCGCCACCAGATGGCCAGGTGCCCCGTTGTCAATGCCAGTGATACGTCCATTTTGCATCATGTTTTCTTACTGTTATTTATAATGTTTTTATCCATAATAATGCTTTTTGGAGTGATTCTAATGCCTTTTCCCTCATAATATGCAAGGTTTACACAAAGTGGGAGAATTCCAGCAGCTGGAAATCTAGACCTGGAAAAGCTACTTCAGGCTACCTATTCTGCACTACTCCAAATAAGCTGAAACTTCACGGAGAATTTTTATGGAATATTTGAGGAATATTGGAGCAAATAACTACCAGAGGGGCCCACCAGGTGGGCACAACCCACCTGGGCGCGCTAGGGAGCCCAGGCGCGCCCTGGTGGGTTGTGCTCACCCAGGCCCACCTCCGGTGCCCATCTTTTGGTATATAAGTCATTTTGACCTAGAAAAAAGACGGAGAGGACTTTCGGGACGGAGCGCCGCCGTCACGAGGCGGAACTTGGGCAGGAGCACTTTTGCCCTCCAGCGGAGCGATTCCGCCGGCGGAACTTCCCTCCCGGAGGGGGAAATCATCGTCATCATCATCACCAACAACTCTCCCATCTTCGGGAGGGCAATCTCCATCAACATCTTCAACAACACCATCTCCTCTCAAACCCCAGTTCATCTCTTGTGTTCAATCTTGTTACCAAAACTACAGATTGGTGCTTGTGGCTGACTAGTAGTGTTGATTACATCTTATAGTTGATTACTATATGGTTTATTTGGTGGAATATTATATGTTCAGATCAAATATGCTATTTAATACCCCTCTGATCTTGAGCCTGATTATCGTTTGTGAGTAGTTACTTTTGTTCTTGAGGTCACGGGAGAAATCAAGTGGAAAGTATTCATGCGAACTTGATATGTGTTCGATATTTTGATAGTATGTATGTTGTGATTCCCTTAGTGGTGTCATGTGAACGTCGACTACATGACACTTCACCGTATTTGGGCCTAAGGGAATGCATTGTGGAGTAGCACTTAGATGATGGGTTGCGAGAGTGACAGAAGCTTAAACCCCAGTTTATGCGCTATTCCGTAAGGGGCCGATTGGATCCAAAAGTTTAATGCTATGGTTAGAATTTATTCTTAATACATTTCTCGTAGTCGTGGATGCTTGCGTGAGGGTTGATCATAAGTAAGAGGTTTGTTCAAGTAAGAACAACACCTAAGCACCGGTCCACCCACATATCAAATTATCAAAGTACCGAACACGAATTAAGCCAACATGATAAAAGTGACTAGATGAAATTCCCGTGTACCCTCAATAATGCTTTGCTTATCATAAGAGACCGTTTTGGCCTATCCTATGCCTCAAAAGGATTGGGCTACCTTGCTGCACTTTTGTTACTACTATCGTTACTTGCTCGTTACAAATTTCAGCACTTGCAGACATGCATTACCTTGCTGAAAACCACTTGTCATTTTCTTCTGGTCCTCGTTGGGTTCGACACTCTTACTTATCAAAAATAGCTAAAATTGATCCCCTATACTTGCGGGTCATCAAGTCTATTTTCTGGCACCGTTGCCGGGGAGTGAAGCGCCTTTGGTAAGTGGAATTTTGTAAGGAAACATTTATATAGTGTGCTGAAATTTATTGTCACTTGTTACTATGGAAAACAATCCTTTGAGGGGTTTGTTTGGGGTATCTTAACCTCAACCAGAACCACAATTAGCTACCCCTCAACCTACTGCACGTACTGAAAATATTGAATATGAAATTCCTTCGGGTATGATAGAACAACTGCTAGCTAATCCTTATGCACGAGATGGAACCGAACATCCTGATATGCACTTGATATATGTAGAACAAATTTGTGGATTGTTCAAGCTTGCAGGTTTACCCGGAGATGAAGTTGTGAAGAAGGTTTTCCCTTTATCTTTGAGGAGAAAAGCATTGGCATGGTATAAGCTATGCGATGATATTGGATCTTGGAATTGGAATCGTTTTTGAAAGATCTTGGAATTGGAATCGTTTTTGAAATTGGAGTTCCATCAAAAAAATTATCCTATGCATCTAGTTCATCATGATCGGAATTATATATATATAATTTTTGGCCTCGTGAAGGAGAAAGTATCGCTCTAGCTTGGGGGAGGCTTAAGTCAATGTTACATTCATGCCCCAATTATGAGCTCTCAAGAGAAATTATTATCCAGAACTTTTATGCTCGGCTTTCTCATAATGATCAAACCATGCTCGATACATCTTGTGTTGGTTCTTTTATGAAGAAGACTATTGAATTCCGGTGGGATCTTTTGGAAAGAATTAAACGCAACTCTGAAGATTGGGAACTCGACGAAGGTAAATAGTCAGGTATTAAACTTAAGTATGATTGTGTCAAATCTTTTATGGATACCGATGCTTTTCAAAAGTTTAGCACTAAATTTGGACTTGACTCAGAGATAGTAGCCTCCTTTTGTGAATCATTTGCTACTCATGTGGATCTCCCTAAGGAGAAGTGGTTTAAATATCACCCACCTATTAAAGAAGAAATCAAAGAACCGGTACTAGTTAAAGAAGAAACTATACTTTACAATGTTGACCCAGTTGTTCCTTCTACTTATATTGAGAAACCACCTTTCCCTGTTAGGATAAAGGAACATGCTAAAGTTTCAACTGTGGTTAACAAATGCTATATTAGAACACCTAAACCTGATGAACAAATTAAAGTAGAACCTAGTATTGCTATGGTTAAAGATCTCTTGGAAGAAGATATGGATGGGCATGTTATTTACTTTTGTGAAGAAGCTGCTAGAATTGCCAAACCTGATAAAAAGGATAAACATAGACCTGTTGTTGGCATGCCTGTCATCTCAGTTAAAATAGGAAATCATTGTTACCATGGTTTATGTGACATAGGTGCTAGTGTGAGTGCTATTCCTTTCACCTTATATCAAGAAATTATGAATGACATAGCACCCGCAGAGATAGAATACATAGATGTTACAATTAAACTTGCTAATAGAGACACTATTTCACCAATTGGGATTGTTAGATATGTTGAAGTCTTGTGTGGGAAAATTAAATACCCTACTGATTTTCTTGTTCTTGGTTCCCCACAAGATGACTTTTGTCCCATTATCTTTGGTAGACCTCCTTGAACACCGTTAATGCTAAGATAGATAGTGAGAAACAAACTATCGGTGTTAGTTTTGGTGATGAGTCTCATGAGTTTAATTTTTCCAAGTTTAGTAGAAACCTTCATGAAAAAGAATTGCCAAGTAAGGATGAATTAATTGGTCATGTTTCTATTGTTGTACCACCTACTGATCCTTTATAACAATATTTGCTAGACCATAAAAATGATTTTCATATGCATGAAAGAAATGAAATAGATAAGATTTTCTTTGAACAACGTCCTCTACTTAAACACAATTTTCCTATTGAAAATCTAGGAGCTCCTCCTCCACCTAAAGGTGACCCTGTGTTTGAATTAAAACAATTGCCAGACACTTTGAAATATGCTTATCTTGATGAAAAGAAGATATATCCTATTATTATTAGTGCTAACCTTTCAGAACATGAAGAAGAAAGATTATTGAAATTTCTAAGGAAGCACCGAGCTGCTATTGGATATACTCTTGATGACTTAAATGGGCATTAGTCCCACTCCATGTTAGCACAAAATTAACATGGAACCTGATGCTAAATCCATTGTTGATCACCAACGTCGGTTAAGAACGGAAATATTAAAGCTTCTGGAAGCAGGTATAATCTATCCTATAGCTGATAGTAGATCGCAACAGTATAGGGGATCGCAACAGTTTTCGAGGGTAGAGTATTCAACCCAAATTTATAGATTCGACACAAGGGGAGCCAAAGAATATTTGAAGGTATTAGCAGCTGAGTTGTCAATTCATCCACTCCTGGATATTAATTATCTGCAGCAAAGTGATCAGTAGCAAAGTAGTATGATAGTTTGGATAGTAGTGGCAGCAGCAATAGTAACGGTAACAGTGATAGCAGTAATTTTGTAGCAAGTGTAACAGTGATGACAGCAGCAGTAACTTAGCAGAACAATATAGGATAAATTCGTAGGCATTGGATCAGTGACTTGTTGGATGATATTCATCATGTGACAGATATAACCTTGGGCGATACGACACTAGCTCAAGTTCATCGATATAATGTAGGCATGTATTCCGTAAATAGTCATATGTGCTTTATTAAAAGAACTTGCATGACATCTTTTGTCCTACCCTCCCGTGGTAGCGGGGTCCATATTGGAAACTAAGGGATATTAAGGCCTCCTTTTAATAGAGAACCGGAACAAAGCATTAACACATAGTGAATACATGAACTCCTCAAACTACGGTCATCACCGGGAGTGGGCCCGGTTGTTGTCACTCCGGGGTTGCCGGATCATAACATGTAGTAGGTGACTATAACTTGCAAGATCGGATCTAAAACATGGATATAATGATGATAACATAAACGGTTCAGATCTGAGTTCATGGCACCCGGGCCCAAAGTGACAAGCATTAAGCATAGCAAAGTCATAGCAGCATCAATCTAGGAACATACTCCCTCCGTCCGCGAATAAGTGTACATCTAGCTTTTGTCCTAAGTCAAAGATTTAAAAGAGTAGTAGAATATATGCGATCAAATTGATATATTATGAAAGTACATTTCAAAACGAATCTAGCAATACTAATTTAGTGTCATAAATGCTACTACATTTCCCTATAAAGCTGGTCAAAGTTTTGAAACTTTGACTTAGGACAAAACCTAGATGTACACTTACTCACGGATGGAGGGAGTAGTGGATACTAGGGATCAAGCCCTAACAAAACTAACTCGATTACATGATGAATCTCATCCCACTCCTCACCGACCAGCGAGCCTGCGAAGGAATTTCTCACTCCCGGTGGGGAGCATCATGGAATTGGCGATGGAGAAGGGTTGGTGATGACGAAGAACGAAGATCCCCCTCTCCGGAGCCCCAAACGGACTCCAGATCTACCCTCCCAAGGAAGAACGGGGCTTGGCGGCGGCACCGTCTCGTGGATCGTGATAATTCTTTCGCCCTGATTTTTTCTCACAAAATAGGATTTTATAGCGTTGGAATCAGGGTCTGCGGGGCCACCAGGTGGGGACAACCCACCTGGGCATGCCAGGAGAGGGGGCACGCCCTGGTGGGTTGTGCCCTCCCAGGTGCCCCTCTCCGGCAGGTGTTGGCTCCAGAAATTCTTATTATTGATATAAAAAATCCTCACAAAGTTTCGTTCCATTCCGAGAACTTTTATTTCTGCACAAAAACAACAGCATGGTAGTTCTGCTGAAAGAAGCGTCAGTCCAGGGTTAGTTTCATTCAAATCATGCAAATTAGAGTCCAAAACAAGAGGAAAAGCGTTAGGAAAAGTAGATACATTGAAGACGTATCAACTGCCCCAAGCTTAAACCTTTTCTTGTCCTCAAGCAATTCGGTTGATAAACTGAAAGTGAAAAAGAAAAAACTTTTACGAACTCTTTTGCTCTTGTTTGCATAAATAATCTTAAACATCACCCAGGTTTTCATCCAACATTATAACTAACCATGCCGACAATAACTCTTAAAGATTATAATGACTCATATCAATGACATAATCAGCTAGCGAGCAATAATAAGATATCTCAAATGGCAAGACTTTGTCAAAACAACCATGATATAATATGACAATAGTGGTATATCACTAGCCCTTTCTGACACCGCAAAACATAAATGAAGAGCACCTCCAAAGTTCAAGCAGTGACTAAACATTCTAATTCATGGTAGAAAAGACCCAGTCATGATGCACCCAACATTAGCTACACATAATGCATAAATCACGATAGCTATGCTCTCAGGTTCTAGCGCTTGTTTTAGAAGGTGATGGCACAACATAAAAGTAAATAGATAGTCCCTTCGCAGAGGGAAGCAGTGATTTGTACAGGTGCCAGAGCTCAATTTTTAAAACAGAGGTAAATGATATTTTGGGACATGCACCTTTCTCATTTACTCCATGACCATCAGTTATCAATATCTTCCATGCTAATCACGCTAGTGGCAGTTCCCAAGCGATAAAAGTAAAGGTTTTGACTCCATTGGGAGTATTTGTTTGATTATTTAAGAGATTAACTCTTTTTCATGTTTGTAGTTTGGGACTGGGCATCCCTATTACCACCCTTTTCTCGTGCGATGGCGAGTGAATAAACACTCGACCTGAGAATAACCTTCTTAGCATGGAAGATACCGACCACCTCCTGTCGTTCCATGAACGATCCAGGCACACAAAACGGATATTTATTTAGAAGTTTTTAGAGGTGGCACATGCAAATTTACTTAGGACGGCAGGGTAAAACCGCATATAGTACAAGCAGAATTCCCACTTAGTACAGGCGAAGGCTAGCAATTAGATTGAGAAGCGGCCTGCTAGAGAGCAACAACTGTCGGTGTCTTGGGAACGGGGGTCCCCAGACTTGCCTGTCTGCGGCCCACGGCGTGGCTCTAGCAGCGGCTTCGTACGGCCTATCTTCATCAGCCAACGCTCAAGACCCTCGCAAGGGGCAAAGCCTCGCGAGGCGGACGATGCAAGACCTCCTCGGGGGCGGCCTCACCAGGCTGGCTCGCGAGGGGAGGAGAGATCAAGGCGAGGGGCACCTCGCGAGGTTTCTGTGATGCAAGACATGAGGACCAAGGCCAGGCAGGCGCCAGAGCGCGTAGCGTACTCGTTTCCTCTTTGGTGCTAAAGAGGCAGGCACAGGCGAGGAGTCCCGAGGCATCAAGCAAAGGTTTCCATATCGGTGCAACGAGACCAAGACCAGCAGGACGGCAGGACGGAGGTCACCATGGAGCCCAAGACGGCGTCACCATCAGAGCCTTTGGCACGCGAAGACCACCTTTAGTCAAGATAACTTGTACTAGTTGTCTCCCTTCAAATTTGGTGGTTGTTGGATCCCTTCCCGCCTACATTTGGGAAGAGGATCAGGGCCTCTATAAACAGGACTAGCCACCATAGTAGGAGGCAACTGATCTGGGGCCATTCAGATCATCCTCAACCACACCAGCTCACCGAGCTCAAGGACACCTCTCCTCAGGAGGCCATTCTTCCCTTGTACCTGCTCATCCTTAGCCCAAGAGGCAATACACCACACCACACTGGAGTAGGGTATTACACCACATCGGTGGCCCGAACCAGTATACCCTGTGTCCCTTGTTCTGCGAGCTCGACGCGCTGAGCTTTGAGATCGCGGTGAGTGCGTGAGCTAGAGGGGGAGAGATCTTCGTATGCACCCAAGTGTTCGAACCTCGAGGGTTTTCCCGGAACCCGCAATCTGACATTTGGCGCGCCAGGTAGGGTGCGCTAAAGCTTTCCTTCCGCTGATCCGCATTCCATCGTCCCACCCCATCCATGGCAGACGCGTGTCGAGCCCACGCAGAGCGCCTGGCCGCCCTCGCCGCCCGCGTCGCTCAGACGGCCCCTGTCGGCGGGCCTCCTCGTCGTTCTCCGTCGCCCGCCGCCAACGCCGCCACTGGCCTGGCGGGAAACGAGCAGCAAGCATCCTCGCTGCACCCCTCTGTGGAGCGGGACGGTCGCACCGCAACTCCGTCACTAACCCCAGCCGGCTCATCGTCTCACACTCGTCGGGCGCCCATGGACGCGCAGGCTGCGCTGCTCATGGCACGCGAGCTCCTGTACTACCGCCCGGTGGACGACCTCTACGAGGACTAGCTGGACCACATCGCCGAGCTCGTCAGCGCCTCTGGGGGCTCCCCCGCACCGTCCCTCTCACTGCTTCGCCCCCCGCCAGCTGCGGGCGACATAGCTCACGGAGCACCTCCACCACCTCCACATCAAGACGATGCCCTCGCGCCAAGGCATGCAGCCCCTCGGCGTGACCCACCGCGCCAGGCGCCCGCGTGAGAAGAAGGATGCTGCCAAGAGGTTCCTCGGCCGCAAGAAAATGCCCCCGCGCTCCCAGCGCCACCGCGACAAGACTGCGTGCCGCCTGCGATGTCGGCGCGCGGACATCAGGGGCAGGCTCCACATCAGCAAAGGGCCCTGGTGGCCACAGCAGGCTGTCGCGCCTTCACTCCAGACCTGCGTAGCATCGTCTGGCCGGGCAAGTTCAAGCCAGACGTGCCTCCTCGCTACGACGGCACCCTCGACCCTACGGAGTTCTTGCAGCTCTACGAGCTAAGCATCGAGGCGGCCAACGGCGACGAGAAAGTCATGGCGAACTGGTTCCCCATGACTCTCAAGGATGGTGCTCACTCGTGGCTCCTGAACCTGCCCCCGGGCTCGATCTCCTCTTGGGACGAGATGTGTGATACGTCTACAATTTATGATGTATTCATGCTATTATATATTCTGTTTCGGATGTTTAATGGGCTTTATTATACACATTTATATTATTTTTGGGACTAACCTATTAACCGGAGGCCCAGCCCAAATTGTTCTTTTCTTGCCTATTTCAGTGTTTCAAAGAAAAGGGATATCAAACGGAGTCCAAACGTAATGAAACCTTCGGGAGAATTATTTTTGGAACGGAAGCAATCCAGGAGACTTGGAGTAGACGTCAGGGAAGCTTCGAGGAAGCCACGAGGCAGGGAGGCGCGCCCTACCCCCCTGGGCGCGCCCCCAACCCTCGTGGGCCCCTCGTGGCTCCCCTGACCGACTTCTTTCGCCTATATATATCCATATACCCTAAAACATCAGGAAACACAATAGATCGGGAGTTCCGCTGCTGCAAGCCTCTGTAGCCACCAAAAACCAATCGGGACCCTATTCCGGCACCCTGCCGAAAGGGGGATCCCTCACCGGTGGCCATCTTCATCATCCCGGAGATCTCCATGACGAGGAGGGAGTAGTTCTCCGTCGGGGCTGAGGGTATGTACTAGTAGCTATGTGTTTGATCTCTCTATCTCTCTCTCGTGTTCTTGAGGTGGTACGATCTTGATGTATCGTGACCTTTGCTATTATAGTTGGATCTTATGATGTTTCTCCCCCTCTACTCTCTTCTAATGGATTGAGTTTTCCCTTTGAAGTTATCTAATCGATTGAGTCTTTAAGGATTTGAGAACACTTGATGTATGTCTTGCATGTGCTTATATGTGGTGACAATGGGATATTCACGTGATCTACTTGATGTATCCTTTGGTGATCAACTTGGGGGTTCCGTAACATTGTGAACTTATGCATAGGGGTTGGCACACGTTTTCGTCTTGACTCTCCGGTAGAAACTTTGGGGCACTCTTTGAAGTACTTTGTGTTGGTTTGAATAGATGAATCTGAGATTGTGTGATGCATATCGTATAATCATACCCACGGATACTTGAGGTGACATTGGAGTATCTATGTGACATTAGGGTTTTGGTTGATATGTGTCTTAAGGTGTTATTCTAGTATGAACTCTTGAATAGATCGATCCGAGAGAATAACTTTGAGGTGGTTTCGTACCCTACAATAATCTCTTCGTTTGTTCTTCGCTATTAGTGACTTTGGAGTGACTCTTTGTTGCATGCTGAGGGATAGTTATATGATCCAATTATGTTATTATTGTTGAGAGAACTTGCACTAGTGAAAGTATGAACCCTAGGCCTTGTTTCCTAGCATTGCAATACCGTTTACGCTCACTTTTATCGCTTGTTACCTTGCTGTTTTTATATTTTCAGATTACAAAAACCTATATCTACCATCCATATTGCACTTGTATCTTCATCTCTTCGCCGAACTAGTGCACCTATACAATTTACCATTGTATTGGGTGTGTTGGGGACACAAGAGACTCTTTGTTATTTGGTTGCGGGGTTGTTTGAGAGAGACCATCTTCATCCTACGCCTACCACGGATTGATAAACCTTAGGTCATCCACTTGAGGGAAATTTGCTACTGTCCTACAAACCTCTGCACTTGGAGGCCCAACAACGTCTACAAGAAGAAGGTTGTGTAGTAGACATCAAGCTCATTTCTGGCGCCGTTGCCGGGGAGGTGAGTGCTTGAAGGTATATCTTTAGATCTTGCAATTGAATCTTTTAGTTTCTTGTTTTATCACTAGTTTAGTCTATAAAAGTAAACTACAAAAAAATGGAATTAAGGGTGCCTCATATGCTTCATCTTTTTAATATCTTTCATGAAAATGATGGAAAGGAAAATTGTGCTCAAGTAATAGAAGAAGAATTACATAGAATGCTTGGCATAAAATATGTGAATGATGAGCATGATTGCAATGTTGTTAGTATAAATTCTTTGAATACCCATGATGCTAATGATATGCAAAGCCACAAGCTTGGGGATGCTATGTTTGATGAAGATGATATGTTTAGTCCCTCAAGTTTTGATGAGCAAATTTATTATGATGAAAGCATGCCTCCTATTTATGATGATTATTGTGATGACATGTATGCTATAAAGAATAAAGATAACCATGAAACTTGTCATCATGATTTTAATTTTCAATTGGATTATGCTTCACATGATAGTTATTTTGTTGAGTTTGCTCCCACTACTATTCATGAGAAGAAATTTGCTTATGTGGAGAGTAATAAAATTTCTATGCTTGTGGCTCATGAAAAGAATGCTTTATGTGCTGGTTTTATGGTTGAATTCATTCATGATGCTACTGAAAATTGTTATGAGAGTGGATCATATGATTCTACGTATTGCAATAATATCAAGTTTCCTCTCTATGTGTTAAAAGTTTTGAAGTTATGCTTGTTTTGCCTTCCTATGCTAGTTGATTACTGTTCCCATAAGTTGTTTGCTCACAAAATCCCTATGCATAGGAAGTGGGTTAGACTTAAATGTGCTAACCATATTCTTCATGATGCTCTCTTTATTTCAATTCTTATCTTTTAGGTGAGCATCATTGAAATCATCATGCCTAGCTAGGGGCGTTAAACGTTAGCGCTTGTTGGGATTGCAACCCAATTTTATTTTTGTTCCTTGTTTTTTGTTCATGTTTAGTAGTAAATAAATCATCTAGCCTCTGGTTAGATGTGGTTTTATGTTTTAATTATGTTTGTGCCAAGTAAGACCTATAGGATCTTCTTGGTTGATAATTATTTGATCTTGCTGAAAAAGACAGAAACTTTGTGCTCACGAAAACAATTGTTAAAAATCACCAGAAAGTGCTAAAATACTGATTCCAATTGCAGTAGATCAATAATAAAATTATCTAGGTCTTCCTATTGTGGCAGATTTTTATGAGTTCCAGAAGTTTGCGTTTGACGCAGATTACTACAGACTGTTCTGTTTTTGACACATTCTATTTTCTATGTGTTGTTTGCTTGTTTTGATGAATCTATGAGTAGTATCGAGGTTATGAACTATAGATAAGTTGGAATACAGTAGATATTACACCAATATGAATTTATAATGAGTTCATGTGACAGCCTGGTTTTTGCCCTCTCTCATTTGCTTGATTTTCATTTGAGGTCATTTTGAAATTTGGGTTTTTGAATCTTTTCATATGGACTTAAACACTTGGGTACCCTTGGCTTTCACCCAAGTGCTTCATTTCCCTCCCCAATCATCATTGCCCTTCTGATCCACCACAAAATAATCTAGCTAGCTCTTTATGCTCCAAAGCAACCCCAATTTTTATGGCCCAGAGAAATCTGGGAAAATTCACAAATATTCTTTGAAACCTAGGGCACCTTCCTGAGCAAAAATATTTCATCACTTTTTGGAATATTTTTGCTACATAAAATATTTTCTGTTCTGGACAGAAATGGTGGTTTCTACAGCAACTACCATTTTACTTGCTCCATTGTGCCTGGTTTTTCTTGTGCATCTTCACCTTAGTAACTCTTGGCTAACCTCCAAAGCACAGCCTCTAACTCCCAGCCATTTGACCTCAGTAACCTCTCAAAGTTACTAACCAGAAACCTACCTGGCATGTAAAAACTTCTCTACTGCACCTGGATCCAAACCAAAGCATGGTAACATTCAAAACTACCACGAACAACATGCCAGACATGAAGTTTGGGCTTAGGTCGGCATGAGGTCATAGTTCACGCGGTGACCGTGTTCGTCCAGGCGTGTTGGCATGCAGCCGACGCTCTGCGACGCGCCCGAGCCTCTGTTGCTCGCGTGCTCGCTTCCCCGCCTGCCTAAGCGTGCCAAACCTCGCCACCATCATCGTCTCAACATCATTTACTCCCTGGCGCTCGCCGACGCCGGAGCTCGCCACAGCGAGCACGGGCATGGTCCGGCCAACCCAACAGTGCGGTGCGCACTGTGCTCGTCGCCTTCCCCTTGTTCATGTGCTCGTCCCCGCTCGCCCACAGTTGCCGCGTGAGTTGCGTCACCTTCTCCCCCTCTCACTGACGCCGCTCGTCGCCGGGCACCGTGGAGAGGTGTCCACTGGCGGAGCCCGAACCCCCCTCTCTGCTCGCCTATAAATAGAGCCGCCCCCAGCCTCCTCGAGCACCATCCACCACTCACACACAACCCACAAGCGAGTAGGAAGACGTAGCCCGGCTGGGCAGGCCGCGGGCCGCCGTCCTCGAGCTCGAGCTCGCCGGCAATCCCCTCTGGTCGTCGTGGTAGCTCCAGCCCCTCCCAGGCCAGGGCGATCCTTCCAGGGCCTCCGCCTCTCTCCGGTGAAGCCATCCCGTCCCTCTGGAGCCCCTGGAGTAGCCTCTGCTCACCGTCTTCCTCATCTCCAGCGACCACCGCGTTCTGCCTCCGCTTGCGAGGAAGATTCCGACGCCGTCCGACCGCCCCTAGCTATGCTACGAGTACGGGCAGGTGCGCCTCAACCCCCTCTCTCGATCCCTCCCTCTTGTTTTGGCCAAGGAGCCCTCGTCGTTGGCGAGAGCTCCGGCGGAGCTGCGACTCCCTCTGTTTCCTTCTCCCCCTCCTTCTCACCTGACTAGCGGGGCCCGCTAGTCAGCCACTCTGTACACGCGTGAAGCGGTACGAGTGGTGGCGCCCCTGGGCTTTACGCCTTCGACGTCACCCCCAGTCTGTTTATTTTTATTCAAATTCATTTGAATTTACAGAACACTTCAAACAGCCATAACTCCTCAACCATAAGTCCAAATGAGTTGATTCTTTTTGCACCTTGTTCTTTGCAAATAAACCTAGCAGCTCACCAAAGATGAGATTTTTCTGAGCTGTTTAGAATTTCTGGTGATTTTCAGAAGTGTTCTTGATATTTTCTTTTTGTGTTTAAAATTATTTTCAGAGGGTGAGGCTTGTCTTGAGGATCACCAGAAGGCTTGTTAACCTCATCTGCACTAAGGCAAGCCACAACAACATTTAAATGGTGCCATTTCAATATTTATGATTTTCTTACTTGAATGAATGATTAATCCATGCATTTAAATAACTATGGTGTTATTTATATTCTGTTAAATGTTTGCTAGTTATTATGCTTGAGTTACAGAATGTGGAAACTAGCTTAGTTGGTAAAGCAAAGCTAAAGTCTATTTGTGGTGATGAGAAAAATAATTTTTGTTATGGATGTTAGTAGTTGATTAAAGTTATTTTCTTGCATAAACAAAATTGTAAAAAATTGCTAGAAAATATTCTGTTAAGTACTTGTTTAGTCAATTTTACTTGGCTTACTGAATGTTTGAACCTAACTTGGTTGGTAAAGAAAATTTGGAATTGTTTGTGGTATAATCTTTGCTATGCATGTCAGAAATTAATCGGAGTTACTTTCTTGCATGAGAAAATAATAAACTTGCTGTAAAATATTTTGGTTAAAATGTGGGTTACCCTGACCAGGAAAACAAAATAAGTTGTTGAGGTTTATGCTTAGTGTGAATATGGTTGACATCGGTCATTTTCGTTAATATGTGATGCATGTTTAGTTTTGCATTTCATGGCATGCGATGACACCGATCGTTTTCGTTTTTAGTTGAACCTGAACATAACTCAACTTGAATATATCGTTGACTGGGTCATGGTGCCACTGAATCGAGTTTTTCCCAGTGCAACCACATTTGCCTTTGTGGGAAGGCCTTGATTCGGTCCATTGACATTGCCTCTGGTCGGTGCCTCCAACTAGGGAAGGTTACGTCGTGCTTACCCTGGCCCGGTAAGCAGGCATAACCTTGTGTGCCCGTTGTTGAGATTATGGTACCAGGTCCCCGAGTGGGATCGTTTTGGCCACGACGGTGGTCGTTGTGTCTTTGGTAGACACGGGGCCACCCAGGACTAGCCCGTTGGGGATTGGTTCGGAGTGGCTGGGAGAGTGTCATGGCAATGGAAGGGTTTTGTCGGAATGCCGTTGGTCCACCCGAATGGGAGTGCGAGGCCATGGGTTCCATGGTGTGGGTACAGTGTGCTACCTCTATAGAGTGTATAATCTATCGATAGCCGAGTCCACGGTTACGGACACGTCGTAGTAGGTCCCACCATGAGTCAACGTTAAATATCTGCAGACTAAGTTATGAACTTTGCATTGTTGAGGATGGCAGAAAGGCCATCGAGATGTTCGGGACCAGATATTGGCCGTGGTTGTGATCGCCGTAAGGATCACGTCTTACTCTTGTCAAGACCACGATGGTGGTTTGTTTGTGATCCCAGAATGATCACGGTTGGTAAGCTCGTCCCGAGGGACGCTCGAGCATTATCACAGCATGTTGGACATATAGCGTTGCATTATTATTAATTGGTTAATTATCATGATATTGTTTGCCATTATGATTATGCCTGTTGTGAGCTTGCAAGTACATTCAATGTACTGACCTGGCGTGTCATGCCAGATTTCAGGAAAGTCTCGTTGGAAAGGAGCGCTGCTCGAGTCTAGATCGTGTCCACATCGGTGTCCCTGTGCTATGGAGTTTCCGCTACGATGTTGTTCCGCTGCCGCATAGTTGTTGTGATCGAGGCCCCCTTTATGTTCACTAAATAATGTACATATTTCTCAGCCGCACCGGGCGTGCTGCTTGGCCTCGACATCCGTTGTAATATAAACTCTGATCCGCTAGCATCAATAAAGCGGTTGTTTTCTATACCAAGATGTTGTGTGTTGCCAGAAGACATGGTCTCTGGGCTGGCAATGCATGGTAAACCGGTTGCTCTGAGCCGGGGTGCCACAGTTCACAACAGTACCTAAGTGGTGATTTATTTTCTTATACTAACGGAGCTTACGAGTTTTCTGTTAAGTTTTGTGTTGTGAAGTTTTCAAGTTTTGGGTAAAGATTCGATGGACTATGGAATAAGGAATGGAAAGAGCCTAAGCTTTGGGATGCCCAAGGCACCCCAAGGTAATATTCAAGGACAACCAAAAGCCTAAGCTTGGGGATGCCCCGGATGGCATCCCCTCTTTCATCTTCGTTCATCGGTAAATCTACTTGGAGCAATATTTTTATTCACCACATGATATGTGTTTTGCTTGGAGCGTCATTTTATTTTGTTAGTATTTGATTGCTGTTATTTAGAATAATGTTTTGCATCTCTCTTTTCAATAAAAATGTCAAGGATAGCCTTTACCATGCTTATTTTGCATGTATACATGTTGCTGTTTCAAAACAGAAAGTTTACCGCTGTTGCAAAAATTCCCTAGAAAAGTCAGAATATGATAAAATGTTGAAACTTTTTGCATATTGAGCTCTTATAAATTTTCTACAGTGTGGTAGAATTTCATAATGTTTGGAGTTAGGGAAGTATGATGAATCTTGCATTCTTTACAGACTGTACTGTTTTGGCAGATTGCTGTTATGTTTGCATTGTTTGCATATGTTTGCTTGTTTAATGATTCTATTTGAGGATAGGAGTATTAAATATGCAGAGGCATTTAGTATGCAATGTTGAAAAATAATTTTAGTGATTTGTTACAGTAGAAAATGATAAGGTTTTTGCATTGGTTTATACTAACTTATCTCACGAGTTCTTGTTGAGTTTGGTGTGGATGAAGCTTTCGAGATTTAGGAAACCGTGATATGAGAGGAATTAAGGAGACACAAAAGCTCAAGCTTGGGGATGCCCAACGCACCCCAAGAAAATATTTCAAGAAGTCTCAAGCATCTAAGCTTGGGGATGCCCAGGTAGGCATCCCACCTTTCTTCTTCAACAATTATCGGCTAGTATCGGTTGAGCCTAAGTTTTTGCTTCTTCAAATGATGAGTGCTATCCTTGAAATGTCGTTTTATTTTGTTTTGCTTGCTGTTTGAATAAAATACCAAGATCTGAAATTCTTAAATGAGAGAGAGTCTTCACATAGCTACATAATTATTCAACTACCCATTGATCTTCACTTATATCTTTTGGAGTAGTTTGTTATTCATTCACGTGCTTCACATATATCCTATGAGTAAATGGTTGAACGAATTGAATATAATAAATCTGAAATTATATATGTTTCATATGCTTATCCCACGGGGAGTAATGACTTCACATATAAGAAGTAGAGGTGGTAAATTTACTGAAGGTTAGCAAACATTGTATTGGTCACTTAAACAATTCAGGAAAGAATATTGAAGGAAGAGAGATTTCACATATAAATATACTATCTTGGACATCTTTTGTAATTGTGAGCACTCATTAAAATATGACATGCTAAAAGGTTGATGTTGGACAAAGAAGACAACTTAATGGGTTATGTTTTCTTATATCCGAAATAAAGTATATTGTCATGGATCATTCAACATGCTGAGCTTACCTTTCCCCCTAATGCTAGCCAAATTCTTTGCACCAAGTAGAGATACTACTTGTGCTTCCAAACATCCCTTAAACCAGTATTGCCATGAGAGTCCACCATACCTACCTATGGATTGAGTAAGATCCTTCAAGTAAGTTGTCATCGGTGCATGCAATAAAAATTGCTCTCTAAATATGCATGATCTATTAGTGTGGAGAAAATAAAGCTTTATACGATCTTGTGATGTGGAAGCAATAAAAGCGATAGACTGCATAATAAAGGTCCCTATCACAAGTGGCAATATAAAGTGATGTTCTTTCGCATTAAGATTTTGTGCAACCAACTATAAAAGCGCATGACACCCTCTGCTTCCCTCTGCGAAGGGCCTATCTTTATTCTTGTCTTATACCTTATGCAAGATTAATGGTGATCTTCACCTTTCCTTTTTACATTTTATCCTTTGGCAAGCACATTGTGTTGGAAAGATCATGATATATATATCCAATTGGATGTAAGTTATCATGAACTATTATTGTTGACATTACCCTTGAGGTAAAAGGTTGGGAGGCAAAACTATAAGCCCCTATCTTTCTCTGTGTCCGATTAAATCTTTGAACCCATAAATATCACGTGAGTGTTAGCAATTGTGAAAGACTATATGATAGTTGAGTATATGGAGTTTGCTAAATCAAAGCTCTGACATAGACCCTTCCTGAAAATAAGATGAATTGCAATTGTTTGATGACTAAGAGCACTGTTTGTTAGTTTTCAAGAAAGTTTATGATCTATACTTTAACATGTGAATAGTTTGTTACTTGATCATGAAAAGTTTTATGAGTTGAGCTACTGTTATGACA
Source organism: Aegilops tauschii subsp. strangulata (assembly GCF_002575655.3). Lineage (NCBI taxonomy): Eukaryota > Viridiplantae > Streptophyta > Magnoliopsida > Poales > Poaceae > Aegilops > Aegilops tauschii. Next base: position 469,319,204 of record NC_053035.3, read on the forward strand.
TATAATGATGCTAGAAAAGGTGATTGAAATAATCATTGATCAAACTTGTGCACCTGCTAGCATTCACACTTTATAAATTATTTCTTTTATCATTTACCTACTCGAGGACGAGCAGGAATTAAGCTTGGGGATGCCGATATGTCTCCAACGTATCTATAATTTATGAAGTATTCATGCTATTATATATTATGTTTTGGATGTTTAATGGGCTTTATTATACACTTTTATAATATTTTTGGGACTAACCTATTAACCGGAGGCCCAGCCCAAATTGTTGTTTTCCTGCTTATTTCGGTGTTTCGAATAAAAGGAATATCAAACGGAGTCCAAACGGAATGAAACCTTCGGGAGAGTTATTTTTGGAACGGAAGCAATCCAGGAGACTTGGAGTAGACGTCAGGGAAGCTTCAAGGAAGCCATGAGGCAAGGAGGCGCGCCCTACCCCCCTAGGCGCGCCCCCAACCCTCATGGGCCCCTCGTGGCTCCCCTAACCGACATCTTTCGCCTATATATATCCATATACCCTAAAAACATCAGGAAACACAATAGATCGGGAGTTCCACCGCTGCAAGCCTCTGTAGCAACCAAAAACCAATCGGGACCCTATTCCGGCACACTGCCAGAGGGGGGATCCCTCACCGGTGGCCATCTTCATCATCCTGGCGATCTCCATGACGAGGAGGGAGTAGTTCACCCTCAGGGCTGAGGGTATGTACCAGTAGCTATGTGTTTGATCTCTCTCTCTCTCTCTCTCTCTCTCTCGTGTTCTTGAGGTGGTACGATCTTGATGTATCGCGAGCTTTGCTATTATAGTTGGATATTATGATGTTTCTCCCCCTCTACTCTCTTCTAATGGATTAAGTTTTCCCTTTGAAGTTATCTTATAGGATTGAGTCTTTAAGGATTTGAGAACACTTGATGTATGTCTTGCATGTGCTTATTTGTGGTGACAATGGGATATTCACGTTATCTACTTGATGTATGTTTTGGTGATCAACTTGCGGGTTCTGTAACATTGTGAACTTATGCATAGGGGTTGGCACACGTTTTTGTCTTGACTCTCCGGTAGAAACTTTGGGGCACTCTTTGAAGTACTTTGTGTTGGTTTGAATAGATGAATCTGAGATTGTGTGATGCATATCGTATAATCATACCCACGGATACTTGAGGTGATATTGGAGTATCTATGTGACATTAGGGTTTTGGTTGATATGTGTCTCAAGGTGTTATTCTAGTACGAACTCTTCAATAGATCAATCTGAAAGAATAACTTTGAGGTGGTTTCGTACCCTACGATAATCTCTTAGTTTGTTCTCCGCTATTAGTGACTTTGGAGTGACTCTTTGTTGCATGCTGAGGGATAGTTATATGATCCAATTATGTTATTATTGTTGAGAGAACTTGCAGTAGTGAAAGTATGAACCCTAGGCCTTGTTTCCTAGCATTGCAATACCGTTTACGCTCACTTTTATCGCTTGTTACCTTGCTGTTTTTATATTTTCAGATTACAAAAACCTATATCTACCATCCATATTGCACTTGTATCTTCATCTCTTCGCCGAACTAGTGCACCTATACAATTTACCATTGTATTGGGTGTGTTGGGGACACAAGAGACTCTTTGTTATTTGGTTGCAGGGTTGTTTGAGAGAGACCATCTTCATCCGACGCCTCCCACGGATTGATAAACCTTAGGTCATCCACTTGAGGGAAATTTGCTATTGTCCTACAAACCTCTGCACTTAGGCCCAACAACGTCTACAAGAAGAAGGTTGTGTAGTAGACATCAATGTGTGACCGCTTCGTCGCCAACTTTCAGGGCACTAGTGACTGCCCTCCGGCCGCGGGTGACATGCGCTGCATCAAGCAACAGCCAGGAGAGACCCTGCAGAAGTACATCCAGCGCTTCAACAACGTTCGTCTCAAGATCCCCAAGGTGACGGATGAGGACATCATTTCCGCGTTTGCCGACGGCATCCACGATGTCAAGATAAAGGAGGAGCTCACCATCCACGAGAAGCTATGCACGGCTCTGGAGCTGTTCAACATGGCGACCAAGTGCGCAAGAGCTTAGGAAGGGCGCCTTCCCCTCCTCGAGCTCCCTGCTACCGACCTAGAGGAGAAGAAAGCCAAGGCCAAGGACGTGAAGTGCAAGGGGGTAGTCGTGCTCGCGGCGGAGCCAGACATGAAGCACGGCCGGGACCATCCCGAGTAATCCAAGAGCAGCCGACTGTTCTGCGCCTTCCACAACATACATAGCCACAACACCAATGACTGTCAAGAGCTCAGAGCCATTCGAGATGGACGCGTCGGTCGATGCCCCGAGCACAACGACCGGGGCAACGGCCAAGGAGGGGGACAAGGCGGAGGACGCTGGGACGATCGCGGCCCCCGCCAGGAGTGGCGCGACCGGCCTCACGAGGACCGCTGGTAGGACCAGCCTCATGAGGGCGCATGGAGGGATCAGCCTCGTGAGGACCGCTCTCAGGGCAATGCTGGTCTCTCCCCATTGCCGCCACCCCCAAGAAGGAACGACGACCACCATCAGGACGAGGGGGCAGGGGGCTTCTAGGGACCACGTGCTATCGCCTGCATCTTGGGCAGAGCTCAGGCCCCAGCATCCCAGCGTATCTTCAAGCAGTTGGCTCGCGAGGTGAACGTAGCCCTTCCCAGGCTCGAGGCCACGCGCCCGCTCATGTGGTCCAAGTGTGCCATCACTTTCAGCTCGGTGGACCAGCTCAAGTGCGCGGCGACCACAGGCGCCCTCCCGATGTTGTGCTCACCCGTCATCAGCAACGTCCAAGTCACCAAGACCCTCATCGACGGCGGCGCAGGGCTTAACGACCTGTCCGTCGAGACATTCGACAACCTCCAAGTGCCATACGATCAGCTACAGCCCACCAAGCCCTTCTCAGGAGTGACCGACGGCTCCACCACCCCGATAGGGCAGGTCCGCCTCCCTGTCACCTTCGGACAGTGCGACAACTACCGCACCAAGCTCATCGACTTTGACGTCGCCCACATCCGTCTGCCGTACAATGCCATCCTCGGGTATCCAGCCCTGGCCAAGTTCATGGCAGTGACCCACCACGGCTACAACGTCCTCAAGATGCCAGGAAGTGACGGGATCATCACAGTCCCCTGTGAAGAAAGAGATGCGGTGTGCTCCCTCGAGCGCGCTTTCCAAGCCGCAGCAATCGAAGACCCTGACGGCAAGGGCATGCAGTACCCTCCTGAGGCCATCCCTAAAAAGAAGAAGTAGCTACTCTGCACAGGACCTCAGGGGTGCGGCGCCTCTAGCGGTGCCACATCAGGATCAGCCGGAGGCGGCTCCCTCCCTCGCATAGGAAGGCGCGCCCGGTGCCCTCCTCGGGCAGGGCTCGGGGCTCTCTTCTGGAGGGCCTCGGACCTAGCCAACATCACGAGGGAGGTGCTCGGGCACCACGTGGAGGCGTGCTTTGCGGCACATTTCCCTCAGGAGGACAATGGGCAAGGAGCGCCCGGCACTCAGGAGTTCATCGCCAAGACCACTCAGGAGCTACAAGATGCAAGAGCCATGCGCGGCGACCGTCGGCCACCTGGTGCAGCGCCCCATCCAGGCGAGGATGGCGGGCTGCGCATCTGCATCGACATCCCAGGGCTCAATAGGGCCGCATCTCAGGAGCGCTTCTGGTCTTCGCGCGTTGGGCGGTGTGAGGGTCCACCCCACAGCTATGTCTGCATGCCGTTTGGCCTGCCGAGCATGGCAGCCTCCTTCTAGCGCAACCTACGGAGCATCCTGGCGGCTTAGGAGGCTAGGCATCACGCGGTCCTTGTGGAGATGGAGGCGGTACTCAAGGAAACGCATGAGCCCCTAGAGCCTCCCGAGGCTCAGGGCCCTGGCGGCTCATGAGGGGCGACCCCTTCGCCATGCATCTTTAGCTACCCCGACATCCCTTCGACAACGGAACCAAGTGACATTTTCCAAGTTTATTTAGCTGGGAGTGCCCCCCCCCCGGGCTGCATCATTCCCAGGCCGCGTAGGCCTGTCCCCACGACATGTACCTTTTTACATCTTTAGCTTACCCTACTCGGGGCGCCCCTTGGGCTGCGTCATCCCCATGCCGCCCGGGTCTGTCCCGGTGGCATGTATCGTTCTGCATCTATCTAAGCTAGGTTGTCTTCTTGCATGAGTTAATTATGGTTATCACCTGCTTGATTGTCACCCATCACGGCCGCCCGTGTAGCTGATCAGCCCCTGCTCATCCCGCAACGAGCGTTACTCATGCTGGCACGGCGCTTGTGCTCGGTTCCGTCCCTGCAACGCTGGCAAATCTGAGCGACCGAGCTCTGGCTCGCGGCACGCCCCGCGCACGTCACCTCACCAGGATCTCTGTGCCTTCATCTTCTTGCGGAATGACCAGTGGCAGACCGGCAAGCATGGTGGCGATTTGTGTCCCTCCTCGCGCTAACCTGCAGGAACCGCCTGAGGACAACAGCAGGCGGTACCGCGGGCTCCCTCTTTTCCTATGCAATTCGCTTGCACGTTAAAAGGGGGCTCCTGAGCATCGTGACTTAGGAGCTCTTACTGGCTCTCCAGCCCTCACCCCCTGGCCTTGACCACGGCATCGCGACCTGGCATACCAGCGGCAGCTGAGCTTGCTCAAGGGCCGGGACCTGAGGACATAGAGCACATAGAAGAGCATGGAAAAGAGAGGGAGGCTCGCACGGGCCTAACCTAGCTACACTACGACCATCGACGCACTAGTCTGGCGCGGCACAAGGAATCGACTCTGGACTGCCAAGATAAGTTTCGCCCGGGTCGACCAAGCGCTACGGCATAGGATTCTCACATGTTCCAGCCCTGTTACAGCAACGTCGCCTCCCTTTCCTACCTCTAGGTGGCTGCTTGCGTACTAAAGGGGACCTCTTGAGCATCATGCCTCAGGAGCTCTTACTGGACTTCGGGCCGCTCACCTCCTGGCCTTGACCACAGCAACGCGACCTGGCATACCAGCGATGGCTGCAGCCTGCCTAGGGACCGGGGCCTGTCAGCGTAGAGCACCAAGTCACTGCGAAGTTGGAAAGGGGAGACCGAGCTGAAGCAGGACATGCGTTCGCAAATTTTCATAATAAGGATAATATCAACAAAAGGCATTACAGACCCTTTACACACACACCCCCACAGGGTCCGCCTCGATTCCTCGCAGGGAACAAAAGGAGTAAGTTTCTAGGAGCCTTATCTACACGCGCCAGCGCCGCCGACGCCATCATCAACAGTGGGCCACGGGAGGTCGGCGCCAACCCCATCCAGATCAGCGACGGCGGCGGCCGGACGCTGCGGCTGCACTCCGGGCACGGTGCGAGCTCGGAGGCACGTAGCTGTCGTCGCTCGTCTCTAGAGTCTCGTAGGGCTCGGGAGAGTCGCTGGACTCCCAAGTGTCACCGCTGCTGCCAGAAGAAACGCCGGCGAGGCCAGCGACGGACCTTGCCCCTGCCGCCGCACCGTCCTGATGACCCCCTTCAGGGCAGCACTCCAATCGGCGGCCTTCCTCGTCGAAGACCTTGAAGAACATCGTCGAGGCGCCGTCGTACTCAAAGTGGATGGTGAGGGCGCCCTCCGCACGGCAAACCCGGGCAACCTCGCCCCAGCCACGGGTCATGAAGATCTTGCCCAGGGAGACGACCTCGACCTCCGCCCCTATCGCTGGGGCATCGCACTAATCGTGCTGCAGCCAAAGCTTGAGGGGTCCCCTCGGTGGCATCTCGGCGGAGAAGAACTGCGGGAAGCGAATCCAAGTGCACGGAGGCATCGCCGCCCACATCACGAGCTCGCGCAAGGAGCCCTCGGCGTGGGTTCCTGGGGCAATGGTGGGTGCCACCACGGCGCGACGGCCGCGGCCCTGACAGGACGGCGCTGGTCGCGGCCTTTGCCTCCGAAGCCCCCGGCCTGGGCATACAACGGCAGCGGATAGCCCGGGGGAGGCCGCTCGCACCAAGACTTCGACAGCTCTGGCCTCACGACTACATCGCGGCGGCTGGTCAGCCTCTTCTTCGATGAAAGCGGCCCCGGCTCGTCGCGGGGGGCCTTTCCCTTTTCTGCGGCTGAGAACCTCCGAATAGGCGCCATGGGAATCGCTGCAAGCGATGGAGCGATGGAGGAGAAGCGAATGAAGCAGGAAAAGGTGGGCGACGGGGGCTCCGCCCCCCTCATTTATAGCAGGAGAAGGCCAACCGGCGGCACCCACGATCACAGGTAATGATGGTTTTCTCTGCATGTATCAGGGACTCGTCAAGTCGGGCAGTTGTCGAGGCAGCGTGGGGAAGCGGAGACGCCCATGTCCCATCAATCGCCACACGTCAACCGAGGATGCAGGTTGTTGGGGCCCGTGGCGCTCCGCACTTGCCCCTTGGCTTCGCCTCGAAGCCAAGTCCGAGCGCGCCTTGGGCCCGGGGGCTACTGTCGGCGTCCTGGGAATGGGGGTCCCCAGACTTGCCTGCCTGGGGCCCACGGTGTGGCTCCACCAACGGCCTCGTACGACCCATCTTCATCAGCCAACGCTCAAGACCCTCACGAGGGGCCAAGCCTCGCGAGGCAGATGATGCAAGGCCTCCTCAGGGGCGGCCTCACCAGGCTGGCTCGCGAGGGGCGGAGAGATCAAGGTGAGGGGCGCCTCGCGAGGTTTCTATGACGCAAGCCATGACGACCAAGGCCAGGCGGGCGCGCAGCGTACTCATTTCCTTTTTGGTGCTAAAGAGGCAGGCGCAGGCGAGGAGTCCCGAGGCATCAAGCAAAGGTTTCCATATCGGTGCAACGAGACCAAGACCAGCAGGACGGAGGTCACCGTGGAGCCCAAGACGGCGTCACCGACAGAGCCTTTGGCAGGGGAAGACCACCTTTAGTCAGGATAACTTGTACTAGTTGTCTTCCTTCAAATTTGGCGGTTGTTGGATCCCTTCCCGCCTACATTTGGGAAGACGACCAGGGCCTCTATAAATAGGACTAGCCACCACAGTAGGAGGCAACTGATCTGGGGCCATTCAGATCATCCTCAACCACACAAGCTCACCGAGCTCAAGGATACCTCTCCTCAGGAGGCTGTTCTTCCCTTGTACCTGTTCATCCTTAGCCCAAAAGGCAATCCACCACACCACACTGGAGTAGGGTATAACACCACATCGGTGGCCCGAACCAGTATAAACCCCGTGTCCCTTGTTCTGCGAGCTCGACGCGCTGAGCTTTGAGATCGCGGTGAGCGTGTTCAAACCTCGAGGGTTTTGCCGGAACCCGCAATTCGACAACAACGGTCATAACCATGCCTTAAGCGTAAGTAACATTGGACACTAGCATGAGTAGGATATGAAGACCATGAACATAAATATCATAGAGGCTATGTTGGTTTTGATTCAACTACATGCATGAACATGTGCCAAGTCAAGCCACTCGAACATTCAGAGGAGGATACCATATCATCATACTAAATCACAATCATTTTAACGCTATGTTGATATCCAAGATAAATCATTATCAACTCCCAACTACTTATGCATGGCATGAGAAACTATAATCTCTGATTGTCATTGCAAACATGTTTAATCATAATGTGCTAAAGCATGGATACTATGTTAAACATATTTATAAAAAAAGAACAAGTCAAGTTCATACCCGTTTCTCTCTGCCACGGCCAGTTCACCGAATATCGTCATTATTGCATTTCACTTGCACAACCGAATGATATGAAAATAATAATAGTGAAAGAGTGCCGTGGACTAAGCTGGAATGTGCAAACATTTTATTCAACAGGAGAAGACAAGGTAAAATGTGCTCTTTATTAGTTCAACAATTATTCATATGACAGCCACTCAACATTTTTATCGTGGTCTTCTCCTCGGTACAACTCGAATAATAAGAAAAGGAACTCAGAGAAACACACTGAAATATTTTTGGAGTTTTTGGTTTTCTTGAACAAGCAAATAAAAAGGGGAAAGCAAAAACGAGAAAAACTATTTACACGGGAAAGCTCCCAACAAGCAAAAGAAGGACAAGGAAATCTTTTTGGCTTTTCTTTTTAATATTACTAATAAGCATGCATAGAAAGTAAATTAGCTAGAACTAAATTTTTTTGTTTTTCTAAAGTTTTTCTAACACACAAGAAGAAAGCAAGAAAATAAATCTAAGCATGGATGATATAATGAAAAAGTGTGAACACCGACTAATGAAATTAGTGAACATGAATGTAAAGTCGGTGGAAACACGTACTCCCCCATGCTTAGGCTCTTGGCCTAACTTGGTAGTCAATCAGTAGCCTGGATAGTAGTCGGCGTGGTAGCTCACGGAGGCTCTTGGTGCGGACGCCTCGGTCTGCCGTGCTTCCTCCACTGCAGCGTTATGAGCTCGGGCCTCGCTCTCAAGAACAAAATATATTCCCTTGCTGTGATAATCAAAAAGAGCAGGCGCAAGCAAATATGTGTGCACAACAGATGTTTGGTTAAACAATAGATTGTAAGTGAAGTTATCAACCGTTCCCTTGAGAATCTTATGGTCTTTTAAGGTGTTAAAGTCTAAAAACTGCGTGGGTAGGATAGGGTCAAAGGGCAAAGGTGAAACACCCAGCCCTCGTGCTAAACGCTTGGCATAAATTCCACCATAGAACCAGCCACTGTTAGCGTTATGCTGAAGCCTGCGTGCAACAATTGCTCCAAGGTTATAATTCCTTTCACCAGTAATAGCAGTGCGAATGAGGCTCAAGTCTGGAGCATAGTGTACTACAGTCCTGTTTGTCTACTATACATTTACCATTAAATAATGCAAAGTACTGAATTGCGGGAAAATGAATGCTCTTTATTCTACCTTGTGTCACTCCCCTCCTTTCACCGTTGCAAAGACTAATTAAGAATGTTTCGAACTCAGCCTTCGGTGGTTCATCAAGCGAACCCCAAGACGGGAGCTTACAGTGGTAAGCAAAATTCTCTAGTGAGATGGTAAATGGACTATCATAAAGCATAAACGACACCCTAGAGTCATGGGGAAAGAATTTAAACTCTTTGACAAATGATTCAGTGAGAAGTTGGCGTTGTTCACACTTACCTGAAAGGTATGGGCCGAGACCGGCATTGTGAACATATTGCTCAAATTCCTCCTTAATGCCCACACGCATCATATACTCATTGCAAGGCCATAAGCATGTTTTGGTGGCGGCATCTCGCGTGGAACTTTCACTTGGTTCAACATAAGACCGGCGAGCAGAACTGTCACTAGAAGATGCCCCCGAGGATCGCCTCCTCAAAGAACTCCTTCCAAAAAGGTTCACCATGTTCGCGTACAATTTTCTGAAAACAAAAAATTTGGGGTGACAAAAATTTGTCAACAAAACTTTATAAAATTGATAGCAACTACTCATAGGGATCCATAGAGGCCATAGCAAGCATTCAAACTACTTAGAACACTAAGAATTCAACATGAAAGCTCATCTACAACAACACCAAGAGTAGCTAATTATTCAAAATATAAACAACTAAAACAAAAACTAATTGGATAAACGGTGGAGTCACATACCAAGCAACAATCCCCCGAAACAGTTTCGGAAATGAAGCTTCAAGCAAAGAGATCGAAATCCGTGGGTTTGAGGGCAAGAACACGGGAGAGAGAGCTATGGAGATTTTTTTCTAGAGGTAAGTGATGAAGTGGGATGAAGAGGTAAGTGAGGGGGCCCACGTGGGGACCACAACCCACCAGGGGGTCCTAGCGCGCCCAGGTGGGTTCTGCCCACCTGGTGCATCTCCCTCTGATATTATTTGCACCAGAAATTCAGAAATATTCAGAAAAAATCATATTAAATTTTCAGGGCATTCTGAGAACTTTTATTTTTTGGGTCTTTTTTTTGCACAGAAAATTCAGAAAACAAACAAAACATGGCATTTTATTTTATTTAACTAATACAAATAGAAAACTAAAAGTAGGGACAGAAGGTAGTGCTTACTAAATTCATCAATTTCATACCGTTAAAAATGATTCCTTAATAAGGTTGATCAGGTCTTATTAACAACCACTTTCGATTAGCATGAAACCGAAGAACTTCCGTAAATCACTAAGTTACCTCAATCGGGATATGCATTTCCCCAACAATAAGCATTTCATATTTCTTTCTAACATTAGGTAGAGGTATTTGAAAACTTCCAATAGTGATTGTCGGAGATTTTTCAATAACATTAATACCATTCACTTGGAATTGTTTCTTCGGAAAGTGCACCGTATGCTCATTACCATTTATATGAAAAGTGGTCTTGCTTTTATTGCAATCAATAACAGCCCCTGCAGTATTCAAGAAGGGTCTACCAAGGATAATCGACATGTTGTCGTCCTCGGGCATCTCAAGTATAACAAAGTCAGTCAAAATAGTAACGTTAGCAACAACAACGGGCACATCCTCACAGATACCGATAGGTATGGCAGTTGATTTGTCAGCCATTTGCAAAGATATTTCAGTAGATGTGAGTTTATTCAAGTCAAGTCTTTTATATAAAGAGAAAGGCATAACACTAACACCAGCTCCTAAATCACACAAAGCAGTTTTCACATAATTCTTTTTGATGGAGCAAGGTATAGTTGGTAGATCTCCAAGTTTTTTAGGTACTCCATGCTTAAAAGTATAATTAGCAAGCATAGTGGAGATTTCATCTTCCGGTGTTTTTCTCTTATTTGTGATGATATCTTTCATATACTTTGCATAAGGAGGCATTTTCAAGATATTAGTCAAGCGGGTACGCAGAAAGACTGGCCTCAGCATTTCAGCAAAGCGTTCATGTTCTTCATCATCTTTCTTTTTAGTTGACTTGGGTGGAAAAGGCATAGGTTTTTGAAACCACGGTTCTCTTTCTTTACCGTGTTTTCTAGCAATGAAGTCTCTTTTGTCATACCTTTTGTTCTTAGGTTGTGGGTTATCAAGATCAACAGGTGGTTCTATCTCAACATCATTGTCTGGTTCTTTATTATTTGTTTGAGTGTCTACATGAACCTCACCATTATCTTTTTCATTATAACTAGGTGAGTGTTCATTACCAGATTGAGTATCAGCATCAGAGATAGAAGTTTCATTATCAATATCAGGAGGTTTCTATTTCAGGTTCACTAGAAGTATGCAAAGTCCTACAATTTTTCTTCTTCTTTTTCTTTCTAGAAGGACTAGGTGCATCAGTGTTAACTCTTTGTAAATCTTGTTCAATTATTTTTGGGTGTCCCTTAGGATAAAGTGGTTCCTGAGTCATTCTACCTCCTCTAGTTGCAACTTTAACAGCAAAGTCATTATATTATAATTCATTTCATCAAGTAATTCTCTTTGAGATTTAGCAACTTGTTCTAACTGGGTTTGAACCATAGAAGCTTGCTTTCCAACACCTCTAACATCATTTTATATTCTAAATAACAAGTCACTCAAGCGAGCAATCATATTAGAATTATATTTTAATTGTTCCATAACATTTGCATTGAAGTGATCTTGTTTTTTAATGTAGTTTTCAAACTCATAAAGGCATTGACTAGGATGCATATTGTGAGGATTATCATTATCATTGAACTTCATAAGAGAATTTACCTCTACCACCTTAGGCAGTGGTGGTGTATTAAGCCCATCTATTTCTTCAATAGGAGGTAAATTTTTAATATCCTCAGCTTTAATACCTTTTTCCTTCATAGATTTCTTTGCCTCCTGCATATCTACGGGACTGAGATATAATATACCCCTCTTCTTCGGGGTGGGTTTAGCCGGTCGTTCAGGAATAGTCCAATCATCATAATTTTTCAATATATTATTCAATAATTCTTCAGCTTGTCCAACAGTTCGTTCCCTGAAAACACAACCAGCACAACTATCTAGGAAGTCCCTAGAAGCATCAGTTAGTCCATTATAGAAGATATCAAGTATTTTATTTTTCTTAAGAGGATGATCAGGCAAAGCTTTAAGTAACTGGCAAAGCCTCCCCCAAACTTGTGGGAGCCTCTCTTCTTTAGTTTGCACAAAATTAAATATTTCCTGTAAGGCAGCTTATTTCTTATGAGCAGGAAAATATTTTTCGGAGAAGTAATAAATCATATGCTGGGGACTATGCACACAACCAGGAGCAAGAGTATTGTACCAAGATTTAGCATCACCCTTTAATGAGAAAGGAAATAATTTGAGAATAAAGTAATAGCGAGTTTTCTCATCATGAGTGAAAAAGGGTGGCAATATCATTCAACTTAGTAAGATGTGCCACAACAGTTTCAGTTTCATAACCATGGAAAGGATCAGATTCAACCAAAGTAATTAACTCTTGGTCGATAGAGAATTCATAATCCTTATCATCAATAAAGATAGGTGAAGTAGCAAACTTAGGATCACATTTCATTCTAGCATTCAGAGATTTTTCTTTATACTTGTGTAATAATTTCTCTAGATCATCTCTATCCTTACAGGCAAGAATATCTCTAGTTGTCTCCTCATGCATAACATAACCTTCCGGTACCTTAGGCAATTCATATCAAGGAGGGCTAGTTCTAGCAAGTGTTTCAGGAGTTTCAGTTTCAAGCTCATCATCAAATTCAACAACATCATGTTGTATTACTCTAGCAATTTGTTTATCGAGAAATTCACCAAGTGGCACATCATCATTATCAAGCAAGGTACTAGCATCATCATAAGCATTATCAATAGCAGAAGTAGCATCATCAATAACTTGCGACATATCAGAATTAATAGCATGTAGTGGTGTTGCAAGTTTACTTATAACAGAAGGTGAATCTAAAGCAGAACTGGATTGCAGTTCCTTACCTCACCTCGTCTTTGAGGGAAATATCTTAGTCTTAGCATCCTTCAGATTCTTCATAGTGATAAATTGACAATAATCCCAAGTGACTCAAAAAATATAGCTATGCTCCCCAGCAAGGTGCTAGAAAAAGGTCTTGATAACCCACAAGTATAGGGGATCGCAACAGTTTTCGAGGGTAGAGTATTCAACCCAAATTTATAGATTCGACACAAGGGGAGCCAAAGAATATTTGAAGGTATTAGAAGCTGAGTTGTCAATTCAACCACACCTGGAGATTAATTATCTGCAGCAAAGTGATCAGTAGCAAAGTAGTATGATAGTTTTGATAGTAGTGGAAGTAGCAATAGTAACGGTAACATGTGATAGCAGTAATTTTGTAGCAAGTGTAACAGTGATGATAGCAGTAGTAACTTAGCAGAACAGTATAGGATAAATTCGTAGGCATTGGATCGGTGACTTGTTGGATGATATTCATCATGTGACAGTTATAACCGTGGGCGATACGGCACTAGCTCCAGTTCATTGATATAATGTAGGCATGTATTCCGTAAATAGTCATACGTGCTTTATTAAAAGAACTTGCATGACATCTTTTGTCCTACCCTCCCATGGCAGCGGGGTCCATATTGGAAACTAAGGGATATTAAGGCCTCCTTTTAATAGAGAACCGGAACAAAGCATTAACACATAGTGAATACATGAATTCCTCAAACTACAGTCATCACCGGGAGTGGGCCCGGTTGTTGTCACTCCGGGGTTGCCAGATCATAACACGTAGTAGGTGACTATAACTTGCAGGATCGGATCTAAAACATGGATATAATGATGATAACATAAACGGTTTAGATCTGAGTTCATGGCACCCGGGCCCAAAGTGACAAGCATTAAGCATAGCAAAGTCATAGCAACATCAATCTAGGAAGATACTCCCTCCGTCCGCGAATAAGTGTACATCTAGCTTTTGTCCTAAGTCAAAGATTTAAAATTTGACCAATTTTATAAAAAAACAGTAGTAGCATATATGCCATCAAATTGATATATTATGAAAGTACATTTCAAAACGAATCTAGCAATACCAATTTAGTGTCATAAATGCTAATACATTTCCCTATAAAGCTTGTCAAAGTTTTGAAACTTTGACTTAGGACAAAACCTAGATGTACACTTACTCACGAACGGAGGGAGTAGTGGATACTAGGGGTCAAGCCCTACAAAACTAACTCGATTACATGATGAATCTCATCCAACTCCTCACCGACCAGTGAGCCTACGAAGGAATTACTCACTCTCGGTGGGGAGCATCATGGAATTGGCGATGGAGAAGGGTTGGTGATGACGAAGAACGAAGATCCCCCTCTCCGGAGCCCCAAACGGACTCCAGATCTGCCCTCCCGAGGAAGAACATGGCTTGGCGGCGGCTCCATCTCGTGGATCGCGATAATTCTTTCTCCCTGATTTTTTTCTCCAAAAATAGGATTTTATAGCGTTGGAATCAGGGTCTGCGGGGCCACCAGGTGGGGACAACCCACTTGGGCATGCCAGCAGAGTGGGGCGCGCCCTGGTGGGTTGTGCCCACCCAGGTGCCCCTCTCCGGCAGTCTTGGCTCCAGAAATTCCTTATTATTGATATAAAAAATCCTCGCAAAGTTTTGTTCCATTCCGAGAACTTTTATTTCTGCACAAAAACAACACCATGGTAGTTCTACTGAAAACAACGTCAGTCCGGGGTTAGTTTCATTCAAATCATGCAAATTAGAGTTCAAAACAAGAGGAAAAGCATTAGGAAAAGTAGATACATTGGAGACGTATCACCTACTCTCTTCAAGGATGCCCGTAAGTTCGTGTTATCTTGTGATGAATGTCAAAGAACAGGTAATATCGGTAAGCGTCTAGAAATGCCTATGAATTATTCACTTGCTGTTGAACCATTTGATGTTTGGGGATTTGATTACATGGGACCTTTTCCTTCCTCTAATGGGTATACACATATTTTGGTTGCTGTTGATTATGTTACTAAACGGGTAGAAGTTATTCCAACCAGTAGTGCTGATCACAACACCTCTATTAAAATGCTTAAGGAAGTATTTTACCAAGGTTTGGAGTCCCTAGATATTTAATGACAGATGGTGGTTCACACTTTATTCATGGTGCTTTCCAGAAAATGCTTGCCAACTATGATGTTAACCATAGAATTGCATCACCTTATCATTCTCAGTCTAATGGTCAAGTTGAACTTAGCAATAGAGAAATAAAATTAATTTTGTAAAAGACTGTCAATAGGTCCAGGAAGAATTGGTCTAAGAAATTAGATGATGCACTTTGGGCTTATAGAACAGCATATAAAAACCCTATGGGTATGTCTCCTTATAAAATGGTTTATGGAAAAGCTTGTCATTTGCCTCTTGAGTTAGAACATAAGGCATATTGGGCCATCAAAGAGCTCAATTATGATTTCAAACTTGCTGGTGAAAAGAGGTTATTTGATATTAGCTCATTAGATGAATGGAGAACCCAAGCATATGAAAATGCAAAATTATTCAAATAAAAAGTTAAAAGATGGCATGACAAAAGAATCCAAAAGCGTGAGTTTAAAGTCAGAGAATATGTTCTTTTGTGCAACTCTCGTTTCAGATTCTTTGTAGGAAAACTCCTCTCAAAATGGGAAGGCCCCTATGTTATCGAGGAGGTTTATCGGTCTGGAGCCATCAAAATAAATAATTCCGAAGGTACTACCCCGAAGGATGTCAATGGGCAATGAATAAAACATTATATCTCTGGTACGCCCATTAATGTTTAAAGTAATATTATCCAAACTTTGACACCGGAAAAACACATAAAAGAGTCCTTCCGGAACACTCCAGAATCGTGAAAATAAGGAGGTATGTTATACGTTAAGTAAACGGACTCGAAAAATCCACAAAAATATTTTTTGTCAGTTTTGGAATATTTAGAAAATTAGGAAATAAATAAAC
The DNA here is from genome assembly GCF_002575655.3 of Aegilops tauschii subsp. strangulata. Taxonomy (NCBI): domain Eukaryota; kingdom Viridiplantae; phylum Streptophyta; class Magnoliopsida; order Poales; family Poaceae; genus Aegilops; species Aegilops tauschii. Next base: position 469,334,958 of record NC_053035.3, read on the forward strand.
TTTCAGGAAGCGTCCCCTGGTGGGCACAAGACACCAGGGCGCGCTAGGCCTGGCACGCCCAGGTGGGTTGTGCCCACCTGGGACACCTTCCGGACTCCGTTTTTCTTCCGGTTGCTTGTCCCCCAAGATAAAAAATCTATATATACTTCCCGAACCTGTTGATCACCGTATCACGGAGAAATCCTCTGTTCTCTTTTCTTGTTGTTTTCTGCGCAGTTCGGAAAATATGTCGTCCCAAGATTCTAACGGAGAGAGCTATGTCTCACATCTCATTGCTGACCCAAAGACCTCCTCATGGTCGAACTACCGATGATGAGGAGGATGCTCACTTGATGAGGATCGATGATTCAAGCTCGGAGGAGGAGGATCTCCCTCTACCTCAACCTAGGGATATGCAGGTGGAGTTCAAGAAGTCAAGTCTCCCTAAGAGAGCTAACCGGTCTAAAAACCGATCTGTTCCTCTTCGTTTTCGGTAGAAAAGCAAAGGGGATTTATGTGACAAGATCTTGAAGCTGGAGCTGGAAGTCGATGATTTAAAAGAGGAAGTTGCTCTCCTCAACTATAATATGAAAAAGTTGAAGGCACAATTCGCTTCATCGCCACCATCATCATCTTCACCAACCAAAAATAACTGAGTATCGGGTATGGGCACTCCCCTTGGCTTCCGCCAAGCTTGGGGGTGGTGCCCCGGTATCGTATCATCCCACTAACTTTTTGCCTGTACTTATTTTAGTTTGATCTTTTTCTTTAGATGAATAAAAGTCAGTTCGATCCTTTCTTCTTTGAGAGTTTGCTTAGTGATCTATCCTTGTAATCGTGGGCAAGTTATAAAATAAAGTTTAGTTTGAGTTTTTTCTTTCTTTACTTTCATGTTGCAAATAAAAGAAAAAGAGAAAGGAAATAAATCAAGAAAGATCATAAACTAATCTTATGGTAGGTGATGACACCACATAAGGAAAAGTAAAAGTAGAAAATTTTATTAGAGGTTGACAAACATAACATTAGTCTATGATGCAACTCATGAAAGAATTAATATGGGAAGAGAAGATTCACATAGCATTAGTCTATGATGCAACTCATGAAACAATTTTGGCATATACTATCCTAGAAATCTTTTGTGATTGTGAGCCCTCATCAAAATATTATATGCCAAAATTGTTGACATTGGACAAGGAAGACAACTTAATGGTTTATGTTTGTTTATATTCACATAGAAGTCATATTGTCATAGATCTTTTAACATGTGGTGCTTGCCCCCTATCTTTGCCAGCCAAAAATTCCGCACTAAGTAGAGATACTACTTGTGCATCCAAAAACCCTTAAACCCAAATCTTACTTTCAAGTGTCCCCCACACCTACCTAGGGATTGAGCAAGATCCCTCTAGTAAGTTGTCATCGGTGCAAAAAGGCAATAAAAATTGCTTCTAAAAGTGTGAGATCATTAGTGTAAGAGAAAATTGAGCGTTGCACGAACTTGTGATGGTGAAGAATAAAAGCGACAGACTGCATAATAAAGGTCGCTATCACAAGGGGCAATGTAACGTGACGTTCTTTTGGACTAAGGGGTTGACCATACAAACAAATAAGCCCATGGCAACCTCTGCTTCCCTCTGCGAAGGGCCTATCTTTTACTTTTTTGTATTTACTTTTATGCAAAGATTCAAAGTTTTCCCTCTATTCCTTTTTATTTTTCTCCTTTGGCAAGCATCATGTGGTGAGGAAAGATCTAGGCACATATGTCCAGTTGAATATAGATAGCATGAGTTATTATTGTTGACATCACCCTTGAGGTGAATATGTTGGGAGGCGAAACTATAAGCCCCTATCTTTCTATGTGTCCGGTTGAAACGTTTTGCTCATGTGTACGCGGTGAGTGTTAGCAATCATAGAAGACTATATGATGGTTGAGTATGTGGACTTGCCTAAAGGCTCCGATACATGACCATTCCTGAAAAGATGATGAATTGTAGTTGCAAAGTTGACTGAGAACATAGTTTGTTGGTTTCTAATAGAGTTTTTGCTCTATACTTCAATTGTGTGATGAATTGTTACTTATTCATGAGAAGTATATGATAAAAGTTCTATGACAAAAGTCCTATGTTTAAATTTGTTGCTGTTACAATAATCTACATGATGCTTCTATGTCCGTATTTTGTTTTTATCGACACCTCTCTCTCAAAGCATGTGGACATGTTTTTCCATTTCGGTCTTCGCTTGAGGACAAGTGAGGTCTAAGCTTTGGGGAGTTGATACGTCCATTTTGCATCATGTTTTCTTACTATTATTTATAATGTTTTTATCCATAATAATGCTTTTTGGAGTAATTCTAATGCCTTTTCTCTCATAATATGCAAGGTTTACACAAAGAGGGAGAATTCCGGCAGCTGGAAATCTGGACCTGGAAAAGCTACGTCAGGCTACCTATTCTGCACAACTCCAAATAAGCTAAAACTTCACGGAGATTTTTTATGGAATATTTGAGGACTATTGCAGCAAATAACTACCAGAGGGGGCCCACCAGGTGGGCACAACCCACCTGGGCGCGCTAGGGAGCCCAGGCGCGCCCTGGTGGGTTGTGCTCACCTAGGCCCATCTCTGGTGCCCATCTTCTGGTATATAAGTCATTTTGACCTAGAAAAATAAGGAGAGGACTTTCGGGACGGAGCACCGCCGTCTCGAGGCGGAACTTGGGCAGGAGCACATTTGCCCTCTGACGGAGCGATTCCGCCGGGGGAACTTCTCTCCCGTAGGGGGAAATCATCGTCGTCGTCATCATCATCATCATCACCAACAACTCTCCCATCTTGGGGAGGGCAATCTCCATCAACATCTTCAACGGCACCATCTCCTCTCAAACCCTAGTTCATCTCTTCTGTTCAATCTTGTTACCGGAACTATAGATTGGTGCTTGTGGGTGACTAGTAGTGTTGATTACATCTTGTAGTTGATTACTATATGGTTTATTTGGTGGAAGATTATATGTTCAGATCCAATATGCTATTTAATACCCCTCTAATCTTGAGCATGACTATCGTTTGTGAGTAGTTACTTTTGTTCTTGAGGTCATGGGAGAAATCATGTTGCAAGTAATCATGTGAACTTGATATGTGTTCGATATTTTGATAGTATGTATGTTGTGATTCCCTTAGTGGTGTCATGTGAACATCGACTACATGACACTTCACCATATTTGGACCTAAGGGAATGCATTGTGGAGTAGCAATCAGATGATGGGTCGCGAGAGTGACAAAAGCTTAAACCCCAGTTTATGCGCTATTCCGTAAGGGACCGATTGGATCCAAAAGTTTAATGCTATGGTTAGAATTTATTCTTAATACTTTTCTCGTAGTTGCGGATGCTTGCGGGAGGGTTAACGATAAGTAGGAGGTTTTTTCAAGTAAGAACAGCACCTAAGCACCGGTCCACCCACATATCAAATTATCAAAGTATCGAACATGAATTAAGCCAACATGATGAAAGTGACTAGATGAAATTCCCGTGTACCCTCAAGAACGCTTTGCTTATCATAAGAGACCATTTTGGCCTGTCCTATGCCTCAAAAGGATTGGGCTACCTTGCTACACTTTTGTTACTACTATCGTTACTTTCTCGTTACAAATTATCTTGCTATCAAACTACTCTGCTACTTAAAATTTCAGCACTTGCAGACATTACCTTGCTGAATACCACTTGTCATTTCCTTCTGCCCCTTGTTGGGTTCGACACTCTTACTTATCGAAAAGAGCTACAATTGATCCCCTATACTTGTGGGTCATCAGACAGCAAGATGGCCAACTCCTTCAGCAACAGCCCTTATGTAGACTATATATTCTCAAGTGTGTTCATGAACATCAGACAGAACGAACCGAGCAGCAGGAGACGCCACCTGCTGTACCGAGGTCATTGGTATATGGATATCGAGTAACCTCACATGGTTTGTAGTTCTATTTTTGGCCCTCTTCCATTCAGGCCTGATATTATCCCAAGCGCCTAGTCCTTTCTAGAGAATATTATCTGTCAAAGTTTGTCCCATATGTGTCCAGAGTATCTTCAACCAACCACAAACAAACACACATACAACAATGTCTTGCTGCCATCTAACCTGAACTCCCATAGTCTCCCTGAACTTTGAATTGTTATTTGACCACTCTCCCAAAAGCATGGGCATGCTTCTTCCATTAGTTAAGGTTTCCCATCCATCATTAATCTCCAAAACAAAGCAATCTATTTCTCGTTGGCTTACTACTCCGGTATCACCAGGAAACACATAAAGTGTCTCCTGTTTCACTAATTGTCATAGTGCCTCGGCTCCTTTTGTCCCTGCAAAATAAGCAATAGATTCACCTTCACTGTTGACTTGTTCGCTAATCCCACCTAACCCCTACCACCACACTTTTACAAATCGGCGGATCCTTGCAGTCTGGAACCTCATTCATCTTCTCCATAGTACTTGTTGTCTCCGCCCTGGCAATCTCTAGATTCTGCTTGATTTGATCTTCCCCAAGGCAAATCAGATCTTGCACTGAAAGATTGCTACTCTCGACTTTGGGGTTTTCTTTGCGTTCACATTTCCTCTGGCAACTAGGATTTTCTGGGATTGCTTCATCTTGCACTGTGTGGATCCCCTCACACGGGTATGCTTCCAGATTCCCCATGACTTGATTCACTCTGAACCTAATTCAATCCATAACCTGGTCTCTCGCCTTCACAATGTTTCCCGGGCTCCTCCCTCCGGCACTTACCTTTCGAGCCCACGATCTCATCGCGATATTCATCTTGGATTGGATCTCTCAGAGTCCCACTGGATCTTCCTCTCTGACGCCATAGCTGGGGCCCGGGATGACCCTGCTCTCACTCGCTCTTTCTACGGCGGCGAACCCCGGATGGTCGGCGTCAGCACCGGTCCGCTCCCGGCGCCGAGTCACCTTGGATAGGGGAGCGTAATTCTCGCTGCCCATCTCACAGAGGCTTTTGCTAGTTTCCATCAGAGGCGCCACGTGAAGAAATGACCCAGGCGCCACATGAAGAAACGACCCAGCTGCAAGTTTGTTTGATTGTTTGTGCAGGTATTCGGTGATTTGTGCGTTGTCTCCTACTGGATTGATACCTTGGTTCTCAAACTGAGGGAAATACTTATCTATACTTTGCTGCATCACCCTTTCCTCTTCAACGGAAAAACTAACGCAAGCTCAAGAAGTAGCAGGAAGAATGTGTGGCGCCGTTGCCGGGGAGATCTACGCCAAGTCAAGACATACCAAGTACCCATCATAAACTCTCATCTGTTGCATTACATTATCGCCATTCGCCTCTTGTTTTCCTCTCCCCCACTTCTGAAATGATTTTAAAAATATTTGCCTTTTCTTCGCCCCTCTTTCGTTCACCTTTTCATTTGCCCTTATGGCTTACGTGGTTTGTTTGCTTGTTTGCTTGGTATAATTGTATGTTTATTGAAAATCAAAAGCAAAGAGATCTATGGATCCTCATCAACTTGCTAATCTTTTTAAAAGATCCAATTATGTTGAACCAATTTCTAGTGAGTTGAGTGCACTAGATTATCTTTATGAGGTTTTGCTTGAAATACGTGAATCTAAAAATTATGATGAACTGCTAAAAGAAGAAATTTATGAAGTGATTCACGACAGCTCCTTGAATAAAAAGCATGATTGCAATGATGTTATTATAAATTCTATTAATGTCAGTTGTGTTAATGATATGCAAAACCCTAAGCTTGGGGATGCTAATTTTGCTATGTCTATTACTTGTTGCAATGATCATGATTGGGCTGATTCTTCTGATGATCTTGAAAATTTATTTAAGCCCCATGATGAATATGAGATTGATAATAATGTTTTCTATAATATTGAAAGTGGGTTTGGAAGAGTGTCAACTTTAGATCCCACATATTTTGAGAATGTTCAATCTTATGAAATATTTGATAAAAGTGGGTTTGGAGAGGTCATGACTTTAGTTAATATTAATCCCACTACTTTGGAAGAGTGTCAACTTTGCATGCATGTGGATCGTGTTGAGAATATGTTATGTGATAGCTATTTTGTTGAATTTGCTTATGATCCTACATGTAATTATTATGAGAGAGGAAATATGGTTGTAGAAATTTTCATGTTACTAAATTACCTCTCTTCATGTTGAGATTGCTATCATCTCTTTCTTCTTCCTTGCATATTCTAGTTTTTGCTTGCCTTGATAATTTGTTTGCTTATAAAATACCTATGCATAGTAAGTATGTTAGACTTAAGTGTGATATTCACATGTTTTATGATGCTCTCTTTGTGCTTCAATTCTTGTCTTTCACGTGAGCATCATTGAAATCTCAATGCCTAGCTAAAAAGCCTCTAAAGAAAAGCGCTTGTTGGGAGGCAACCCAATTTTTTTTATTTTTAGTTCTATTTTGCAATAAATAATTCATCTAGCCTCTGGTTAGATGTGGTTTTGTGTTTTAATTAGTGCTTGTGCCAAGTAAGACCTTTGGGATGGCTTACGGTGATAGTTGTTTTGATCTTGCTAAGAAACATAAACTTTTGCACCCAGGAAAATAATTGTAATAATTCACAGAAGCGTAATTTTGATCTGATTCTTTTTGCATCTGATTGGTACACAAATTTCCCAGGTTGTCCTAAGTTTTCGGAATTTTTGGAGTTACAGAAGTATTCAAGAGTTACAGATTGCTACAGACTGTTATGTTTTTGACAGATTCTGTTTTTCTATGTGTTGTTTGCTTATTTTAACGAATTTATGGCTAGTATCGGGGGGTATGAACCATGGAAAAGTTGGAATACAGTAGATATTACGCCAATATAAATAAAGAATGAGTTCACAATAGTACCAAAAGTGGTGATTTATTTTCTTATACTAATGAAGCTTATGAGATTTCTGTTGAGTTTTGTGTTGTGAAGTTTTCAAGTTTTGGGTAAGGATTTGATGGACTATGAAGTAAGGAGTGGCAAGGGATGCCCCGGAAGGCATCCCATCTTTCGTCTTTGTCTATCGGTAACTTTACTTGAGGCCATATTTTTATTCACCACATGATATGTGTTTTGCTTGGAGTGTTGTGTATGATTTGAGTCTTTGCTTTTTAGTTTGTCACAATCATCCTTGTTGTACACACATTTTGAGAGGGACACGCATAAATTGTGATTTATTAGAATACTCTATGTGCTTCACTTATATCTTTTGAGCTAGGCAATTTTTCTCTAATGCTTCACTTATATCTTTTTAGAGCACGACGGTGGTTTTATTTTACAGAAATTAATGAACTCTCACGCTTCACTTATATTATTTTGAGAGTCTTTAAACAGTATGGTAATTTGCTTTGGTTATAAATTTAGTCCTAATATGATAGGCATCCAAGAGGGATATAATAAAAAAATCATATAAAGTGCATTGAATACTATGAGAAGTTTGATTCCTTATGATTATTTTGAAATATGAAGATGGTGATATTAGAGTCATGCTACTAAGTAATTGTGAATTTCAAAAATACTTGTGTTAAAGTTTGTGAGTCCCGTAGCATGCACGTATGGTGAACCGTTATGTGATGAAGTCGGAGCATGAGATATTTTTTGATTGTCATCCTTTGTGTGGAGGTCGGGATCACGCGATGGTTAACTCCTACCAACCCTTTGAAGGAAATATGCCCTAGAGGCAATAATAAAGTTATTATTTATTTCCTTATATCATGATAAATGTTTATTATTCATGCTAGAATTGTATTACCCGGAAACATAATACATGTGTGAATATATAGACAAACAGAGTGTCACTAGTATGCCTCTACTTGACTAGCTCGTTAATCAAAGATGGTTATGTTTCCTAGCCATAGACATAAGTTGTCATTTGATTAACGAGATCACCTCATTAGGAGAATGACGTGATTGACTTGACCCATTCCGTTAGCTTAGCACTCGATCGTTTAGTATGTTGCTATTGCTTTCTTCATGACTTATACATGTTCCTATGACTATGAGATTATGCAACTCCCGTTTACCGGAGGAACACTTTGTGTGCTACCAAACGTCACAACGTAAATGGGTGATTATAAAGGTGCTCTACAGGTGTCTCCAAAGGTACTTGTTGGGTTGGCGTATTTTGAGATTAGGATTTGTCACTCAAATTGTCGGAGAGGTATCTCTGGGCCCACTCGGTAATGCACATCACTATAAGCCTTGCAAGCATTGTGACTAATGAGTTAGTTGCGGGATGATGTGTTACGGAACGAGTAAAGAGACTTGCCGGTAACGAGATTGAACTACGTATCGAGATACCGACGATCAAATCTCGGGCAAGTAACATACCGGTGACAAAGAGAACAACGTATGTTGTTATGCGGTCTGACCGATAAAGATCTTCATAGAATATGTGGGAGCCAATATGGGCATCCAGGTCCCGCTATTGGTTATTGACCGGAGACGTGTCTCGGTCATGTCTACATAGTTCTCGAACCCGTAGGGTCCGCACGCTTAACGTTACGATGACAGTTTTATTGAGTTTTGATGTACCGAAGGAGTTTGGAGTCCCGGATGATATCGGGGATATGACGAGGAGTCTCGAAATGGTCGAGACGTAAAAATCGATATATTGGACGACTATATTCGGACTTCGGAAAGGTTCCGAGTGATTCGGGTATTTTTCGGAGTACCGGAGAGTTACGGGAATACGTATTGGGCCTTATTGGGCCATACGGGAAAGAAGGAAAAGGGCCTCAAGGGTGGCCGCACCCCTCCCCTTGGTCTGGTCCGAATTGGACTAGGGAAGGGGGGCGCCCCCTTCCTTCCTTCTTGTTTTCCCTTCCTCTTTTCCTATTCCTTATGGGAGGTGGAATCCTACTAGGACTAGGGAGTCCTAGTAGGACTCCACACTTGGTGCGCCCCCTCCTAGGGCCGGCCTCCTCCTCCCTTGCTCCTTTATATACGGGGGCAGGGGCACCCCAGAGACACAACAATTGATCCTTGAGATCTCTTAGCCGTGTGCGGTGCCCCCCTCCACCATATTACACCTCGATAATACCGTTGCGGAGCTTAGGCGAAGCCCTGCGTCGGTGGAACATCATCATCGTCACCACGCCGTCATGCTGACGAAACTCTCCCTCAACACTCGGCTGGATCGGAGTTCGAGGGACGTCATCGAGCTGAACGTGTGTAGAACTCGGAGGTGCCGTGCGTTCGGTACTTGATCGGTCGGATCGTGAAGACGTACGACTACATCAACCGCGTTGTGATAACGCTTCCGCTTTCGGTCTACGAGGGTATGTGGACAACACTCTCCCCTCTCGTTGCTATGCATCACCATGATCTTGCGTGTGCCTAGGAAATTTTTTGAAATTACTACGTTCCCCAACACCCTTCCCCTAGGAGCCTGCGCGTAGTACTTTGTTTCGATGACTAATATATTTTTGCAATAAGTATGTGAGTTCTTTATGACTAATGTTGAGTCCATGGATTATACGCACTCTCATCCTTCCACCATTACTAGCCTCTCTAGTACCGCGCAACTTCCGCTGGTATCATACACCCACCATATACCTTCCTCAAAACAGCCACCATACTTACCTATTGTGGCATTTCCATAGCCATTCTGAGATATATTACCATGCAACTTTCACCGTTCCGTTTATTATGACACGCATCATCATTGTCATATTGCTTTGCATGATCATGTAGTTGACATCATATTTGTGTCAAAGCCACCATTCATAATTTTTTCATACATGTCACTCATGATTCATTGCACATCCCGGTACACCGCCGGAGGCATTCACATAAAGTCATATTTTGTTCTAAGTATCGAGTTGTAATTCTTGAGTTGTAAGTAAATAAAAGTGTGATGATCTTCATTATTATAGCATTGTCCCATGTGAGGAAAGGATGATGGAGACTATGATTTTCCCACAAGTTGGGATGAGACTCCGGACGAAAAATAAAAAAAGAGGCCAAAAAATGAGAGAAAAGAGAGAAGGGCAATGCTACTATCCTTTTACCACAGTTGTGCTTCAAAGTAACACCACGATCTTCATGATAGAGAGTCTCCTATATTGTCACTTCCATATACTAGTGGGAATTTTCATTATAGAACTTGGCTTGTATATTTCAATGATGGGCTTCCTTAAATTGCCCTAGGTCTTCGTGAGCAAGCGAGTTGGATGCACACCCACTTAGTTTTCTTTTTGAGCTTTCATAAACTTATAGCTCTAGTGCATCCGTTGCATGGCAATCCCTACTCTCACATTGATATCTATTGATGGGCATCTCCATAGCTCATTGATACGCCTAGTTGATGTGAGACTATCTCCCTCTTTTTGTCTTCTTCACAACCACCATTCTATTCCACCTATAGTGCTATGTCCATGGCTCACGCTCATGTATTACATGAAAGTTGAAAAAGTTTGAGAATACTAAGCTGTGAAACAATTGCTTGGCTAAAACCGGGGTTGTGCATGATTTGAATATTTTGTATGATGAAGATGGAGCATAGCCAGACATATGATTTTGTAGGGATAATCCTTCTTTGACCATGTTATTTTCAGAAGACATAATTGCCTTGTTAGTATGCTTGAAGTATTATTTTTTATGTCAATATTAAACTTTTGTTTTGAATCTTACGGATCTGAACATTCATGCCACAATAAAGAAATTACATGGATAAATATGTTAGGTAGCATTCCACATCAAAAATTCTGTTTTTATCATTTACCTACTCGGGAACGAGCAGGAATTAAGCTTGGGGATGCTTGATACGTCTCCAACGTATCTATAATTTTTTATTGTTCCATGCTATTATATTTTATATGTTTTGGATATTTTATATGCATTAATATGCTATTTTATATTGTTTTTTGGGACTAACCTATTAACCTAGAGCCCAGTGTTAGTTCCTGTTTTTCCCTGTTTTTGAGTTTCGCAGAAAAGGAATACCAAACGGAGTCCAAACGGAATAAAACCTTCACGATGATTTTTCTTGGACCAGAATACAACCGGGAGACTTGGAGATGAAGTCGGAGGAGCCATGAGGCGGCCACAAGGACGGAGTGCGCGCCCAGGGGGTAGGGCGCGCCCCCCACCCTTGTGGATCCCTCGTGCACCTCCTAGCCTAATTATTTTGGCTATATATTCCCATATATCCCCAAACCAGCAGAGGCATCCACGAAAACACTTCTCCACCGCCGCAACCTTCTGTACCCGTGAGATCCCATCTAGGGACCTTTTCCGGCACCCTGCTGGAGGGGGATTCGATCACGGAGGGCTTCTACATCAACACCATTGCCCTCCGATGAAGCGTGAGTAGTTTACCACAGACCTACGGGTCCATAGCTAGTAGCTAGATGGCTTATTCTCTCTCTTTGATTCTCAATACCATGTTCTCCTCGATGTTGTTGGACATCTATTCGATGTAATACTTTTTTGCGGTCTGTTAGTCGAGATCCGATGAATTGTGGATTTATGATCAGCTTATCTATGAATATTATTTGAATCTTCTCTGAATTCTTTTATGCATGATTTGATATCTTTGTAATTCTCTTCGAACTATCGGTTTGGTTTGGCCAACTAGATTGATTTTTCTTACAATGGGAGAAGTGCTTAACTTTGGGTTCAATCTTGCGGTGTCCTTTCCCAATGACAGTAGGGGCAGGAAGGCACATATTGTATTGTTGCCATCGAGGATAAAAAGATGGGGTTTCCAGCATATTGCTTGAGTTAATTCCTCTACATCATGTCATCTTACTTAATGCGTTACTCCGTTTTTTATGAACTTAATACTCTAGAGGCATGCTGGATAGCGGTTGATGTGTGGAGTAATAGTACTAGATGCAGAATCGTTTCGGTCTACTTGATACGGACGTGATGCCTATATTCATAATCATTGCCTTAGATATCGTCATAACTTTATGTTTTTCTATCAATTGCTCGGCACTAATTTGTTCACCCACCATATTATTTTTTATCATGAGAGAAGCCTGTAATGAAACCTATGGCCATCGGGTCTATTTTCTATCATACAAGTTTCTGATATACTCTTTTTGCAATCTTTTACTTTCTGATCTATAAACCAAAAGTACCAAAAATAATTACTTTATCGTTTATCTATCTCTATCATATCTCACTTTTGCAAGTAACCGTGAAGGGATTGACAACCCCTTTATCGCGTTGGGTGCAAGTTTGTTTGATTGTTTGTGCAGTTATTCGATGATTTGTGTGTTGTCTCCTACTGGATTGATGCCTTGGTTCTCAAACTGAGGAAAATACTTATCTCTACTTTGCTGCATCACCCTTTCCTCTTCAAGTGGAAAACCAACGCAAGCTCAAGAAGTAGCAGTGAGCTGCGTTGGGATTTCCTCGAACAGGAGAGGATATGGCAGTACAGTAGAGATAAATATTTCCCTCAGTTAAGAATCAATGTTATCAATCCAGTAGGAGAACCACGCAACACCTCGTTAATAGTAACTGCACACAAGATAACAAATCCTTACACCCAACGCGGACAAAGGGTTGTCAATCCCTTGGCGGTTACTTGCAAGCTTAAATTGTATGGTGATAGATAGATAGATCGAACAAAACTATAAAATGAAATAAATAAATATTGCAGCAAGATTTTTTTTTGGTTTTAATATGATAGAAAATAGACTCGGGGGCCATAGTTTTCACTAGAGACTTCTCTCTTGAAAATAGCATACAGTGAGTAAACAAATTACTGTTGGGCAATTGATAGATAAAAAAATAATCATGATGATATCAAAGGCAATGATCATGTACATAGGCATCACACCCGAGACAAATAGATTGAAACAATTATGCATCTACTACTATTACTCCATACATCGACCGTTATCCAACATGCATATACAGTATTAAATTCATAAAGAATGGACTAATGCCTTAAGCAAGATGACATGACGTAGACAAAGTGATTCACGCATGAATAAACCCCATTTTTTTACCCTTAACTAGGGAAGTTGTCATGCGTTGCAACGTGGTCATCCATACTCAACGGCTCAACACTAATTGTGCCTAACTTATACTTTTAGAATCCTCATGCACCACTACCGGACTCGGCACCTATGCCGACGGGGCCGTCGGCATAGGCCATTTCCTGCCGGCATACATCTATGCCTACGGCTGCCGTCGGCATAGCCCTGTCGGCATAGATCACGTCAGCGTAGTCTTGTCAGACCATCGGCATAGTTTAGCCGTCGGCATAGGAGCCTATGCCGAAGGCTCCCGTTCGGCCGTCGGCAATGTTTTTCGCCTGACGGCAACAGACGGCGCCGTTAAAAGCGCTGACGAATCATGGGACACCGCGTGGCAGAGGTATGCCGACGGCCAAATAGTATCAATTGTGCACAACGGAGCATACATATGCTAGTAGTACCAATGGTGTCTAATACACATACCTATAGTATCTAGGATTGTTATGCATATCAGACAACTTTTTTATTTTTTTATTAACCTTTTAATCACTCATTTTTCATAATTATCTTCTATTTCATCTTTTTCTTCCACCCACTATCTTGGTCTCCTTACATCCCTATGTAGAATAGATATGTGGACTTTTATTTACTATCAAGAATAACGGTTAAGCAAAGTAAGCAAAAAAATAATAAGCTACTGCAATAGAAAATGCTGGAGTTACACACAAAAAGGGCAAAAAAAATAGATCGTAATCTCACTCAAATAGCAGTGCAATTTCAATGTTGAAGTAGACCACGTACCCCAATGAATTTGTCACCGGCATACACAATGTGAGGCACAAGCATGACAAAAACTCCAAAGTATGCCTAGCTCGCCTGATATTTTTATCAGCTTCATTCACATCAGGTCATCGATTCTCTTCAAGGTTGGCTGTATTCAACTATTCATCCCTCTATATGTATCTACCAGACAAGAAAATCTCTTGTTCTTCATATCGAGCTGGACTGTTCTGTACAAAACAACAGCAACAGTTGGCGAAAATTAGTGCGCAGATGGGTTCAAATTCCTTGCTAACAATAAGAATGCCATGACAATACTCAAAAATAAAATAAAATTGCGCAACAAGAAGTTACAGGCCTGCAGAACTGAATCGGTTGCACGCCTGCAATACCTGAAGTCCTGAACACACACGCACCTCCTTTTCTTTCCTTCTGAGTGCGAGCTGCACAAGGTCAACCCCCAGCCATGCCTGAGAACTGCCCCCGCTTTTGATTAGCTGCCGCAGTGCCATGCATCTACGCCAACAAGTTGGGCAAATGTTACACAGAGTCAAAATCAACCATCCCACAATCATAACAATAGAAAAAATAATGACCAAAACTTAACAAAAGAACTGCTACTTGGCTCCAAGATCCATCTCGATAGCCCTTAATCTATCTGCTGAGCTTCTCCTAGCCTCCCCCTCAACAACTATTGTGTAAAAAATATTTGGGGCGCCATGCATCAACATCACGTCATTACCAAACATGTAGTGGATGCCTAGTGGGACAAGGATTAAGAAATAACATGATATGGAATATGGAGGCTGTCAATTCCCTAAGACGATCCAAGTAATTTGACAAAACAGATCGGGAGCATCCTGTATAATCTTAAAAAAGCAACTAAAAATATAAGAAATGAATTGATGAAAATCAGCCTCTGCTCACGTTGATCCTGGCTGTTGTAGCCCAATAGATCCAATCTCGGGTTGTAATGGGAGGCAAGGAATGGGGAGATCGGGAGAGGAAAGGAGCATGTGGACAGCAAGCCTCCTCCACCGGTGAGTGGGGTTGCTTCACATCCGATCTCCACAGCCGCCTCCTCCATGGGGACGAACTCCCGTGTTAACAACTGGGCTCCCCATCGGCCGCTGCCTCGCCGACCTTGACGACCAAGGAGTCCCTCCCTTCGATCCATTCGTCACGGAGCCAGCACCCATCCCAGCAGATGGGTCCACGGTGAGATCCCTACTGGATCGTGGGCGTGCCTCTCCAAACCTCACTGCGGGACACAAGAGCGGGGTGCCGTTGCCATGGGCGGCCATGGAGGGGGAAAGGAGGAGGCGACATGGCAGCGGCGGCGACATTGCCGGGCGGCGGCGAGCCAGTGGGAGGGTGGTGGCAGCAGTCCATCTGCCGCCGTGACGTGAAGGAAGGATGGGAATGGGGTCGCGACACTACCGGACTCGGCACCTATGCCGACAGCCCGGGGCCGTCGGCATAGGCCATTTCTCGTCGGCATACATCTATGCCTACAGCTGCCATCGGCATAGCCCCGTCGGCATATATCACGTCAGCGTAGTCTTGTCAGACCGTCAGCATAGTTTAGCCGTTGGCATAAGGGCCTATGCCGACGGCTTTCGTTCGCCCGTCGGCATAGTTTTGCCGTCGGCAATGTTTTTCGCCTGACGGCAACGGACGGCGCCGTCAAAAGCGCTGACGAATCACGGGACGCCGTGTGGTAGAGGTATGGCGACGGCCAAATAGAATCAATGGTGTCTAATAGTATCAATTGTGCACAACGGAGCATACATATGCTAGTAGTACCAATGGTGTCTAATACACGTACCTATAGTATCTAGGATCGTTATGCATATCAGACAACTTTTTTATTTTTTATTAACCTTTTAATCACTCGTTTTTCATCATTATCTTCTATTTCATATTTTTCTTCCACCCACTATCATGGTCTCCTTACATCCCTATGTAGAATAGATATGTGGAATTTTATTTACTATCAAGAATAACGATTAAGCAAGGTAAGCAAAATAATAATAAGCTACTGCAATAGAAAATGCTGGAGTTACACACAAAAAGGGCAAAACAAAATAGATCGTAATCTCACTCAAATAGCAGTGCAATTTCAATGCTGAAGTAGACCACGTACCCCAATGAATTTGTCACCGGCATACACAATGTGAGGCACAAGCATGACAAAAACTCCAAAGTATGCCTGGCTCGCCAGATATTTTTATCAGCTTCATTCACATCAGGTCATCGATTCTCTTCAAGGTTGGTTGTATTCAACTATTCATCCCTCTATACGTATCTACCAGACAAGAAAATCTCTTGTATTCAACTATTCTTGAGCTGGACTGTTCTGTACAAAACAACAGCAACAGTTGGCGAAAATTAGTGCGCAGATGGGTTCAAATTCCTTGCTACCAATAAGAATGCCATGACAATACTCAAAAGTAAAATAAAATTGCGCAACAAGAAGTTACAGGCCTGCAGAACTGAATCGGTTGCACGCCTGCAATACCTGAAGTCCTGAACACACATGCACCTCCTTTTCTTTCCTTCTGAGTGCGAGCTGCACAAGGTCAACCGCCAGCCATGCCTGAGAACTGCCCCCGCTTTTGATTAGTTGCCGCAGTGCCATGCATCTACGCCAACAAGCTCGGCAAATGTTACACAGAGTCAAAATCAACCATCCCACAATCGTAACAATAGAAAAAATAATAACCAAAACTAACAAAAGAACTGCTACTTGGCTCCAAGATCCATCTCGATAGCCCTTAATCTATCTGCTGAGCGTCTCCTAGCCGCCCCCTCAACAACTATCTCGGATTGTAATGGGAGGAACGGAATAGGGATACCGGGAGAGGAAAGGAGCCCGTGGACAGCAAGCCTCCTCCAACGGTGAGTGGGGTTGCTTCACATCCGATCTCCACGGCCGCCTCCTCCATGGGGACGAACTCCTGTTCACAACTGGGCTCCCCATCGGTTGCTGCCTCGCCGACCTTGACGACCAAGGAGTCCCTCCCTTCAATCCCATTCGTCAGGGAGCCAACACCCATCCCAGCGGACGGGTCCACGGTGAGATCCCTATTGGATCTGGTCACGCCTCTCCAAACCTCACTGCGGGACACAAGAGCGGGGCGCCGTTGCCATGGGCGGGCATGGAGGGGGAAAGGAGGAGGCGACATGGCAGCGGCGAGCGAGTGGGAGGGTGGTAGCAGCAGTCCATCGGCCGCCGTGACGTGAGGGAAGGATGGGAATGGGGTCGCGATCTGGATGTATGGAGCGGGAGGGGAAGCAGGCTGATGGGCTTTTTCCATCGTGCGGGGTTTGGGGAGGTCGAACGAGAGTTTTTTTTGTGTGCGGGAGGCAAAGGGACGAGGGCGGACGAAGGGAGGCAGGACGCGGTCCGTCGGCAGGAAAAGGAACGCTACGCATTTTTTAGGTAGTATAAGATAAGAAGAAGAGATAGCTACGATACATACACCCTTCTGTCATTGGGATTGAGCACCGCAAGATCGAATTCATTACAAAACACCTCTCCTATTGCAAAAAAATCAATTTAATTGGCAAAGTCAAATCAGTAGATCGGAGAGAATACGAAGGTATACTAATTATACATAAAAGAGTTCAGAGAAAACTTAAATAATTTTCACAAATAATTTTTATCATAAACTCACAATTCATTGGATCCCAAAAAACAGACTGCAAAAAGTCATTATATCGAATAGATCTTCAAGAACATTAAGAAGAATATTGTATTAAAAAATAAAGAGAGAGAAGCCATCTAGCACACCGTTGGATGGGAATTGAGTGAGAGCGGAGCACGAATGGGAGCACTAAGGGAGTAAGCAAGCCCCGTCCGAACATATGAGGACAATTTAAGGGGCCCATTGGGTTGTTTTTTTGTTCTTCTCTCTACTCCGCTATTAGAGCAACTCTAGCAGACCCCGCATTTTGCCGACCAGTAAACTGTGTTTGCAGGTCGCATGAGGGCGCTTATGCAAGCCGAAATTTGCGGCGGCAGACTAGAAACCGCAAACAAACCCCTAATTTTTTTAAAAAGTTGTTTCACGCGAGAAATTTAAGCAGCAGCTCGCCAGAGCTCGCTCGCATAGATGGTTCTTCTTCGCATAATAAGTTCGTACACACCACATACATACATAAAGGTCAGAGATGCTAGACAGGGCCTACGCTACGGCACCACTACAACAAAACTGAGCTCACCGGAGCTCCTATGGTAGCTGCCCACCGGCGGCGATCAGTCGGAGTCGGAGTCGACCTCGATGTAGAGCTTCGCCTGCTCCGCCTTCATCACGCGCAGGTCAGCCTCCTTCGATGCGTGCACCTGCGATGCTGTGACGCCCGTCTCGAGGAAGAGCCACGCGTACTCGAGCTCGCGCCGGATGCGCTCTTCCATCTCCTCCTGATCCCTTGCCGACCGCTTGAGGACGACGCACTCGAGGAGCTCCTCCTGCCCCAGTGGCAGGTAGTCCTCGGGTCCGATGACGCCTCGGCGTGGCGGCGCATCGGGCACGGCCTCCTCCGGCTCCCTCTTCACCGGAATGAGTCGCGAGCTCGATGCGCCTGCGGATGGGCACCCCGCGGAACCGTGGCAGGATGAGTGATACGTCTTCGTCGTATCTATAATTTTTTATTGTTCCATGCCAATATTCTACAACTTTCATATACTTTTGGCAACTTTTTATACTACTTTTGGGACTAACATATTGATCTAGTGCCCAGTGCCAGTTTGTAACAGCCTGGATTTTGGCCCTTTTCTTTTTCTTTTTGATTTATTGGTTTTTGCTCTGTTTTTCTTTTTGGAGTGGTTCTGTGGCCTTGTCACCTGGGAAATCATCCTCATTTCCTCTTCCAAGTGGCTCATCAATCTCAAAACCTTGCCAAGATCATGTCACTCCACTTCTTGACCAAACCCTAATTTCTTTTTCTCGGGAATATTCCTTTTTCTATTAAAGGAATGACCTTGTCTGCCCTAGGTTGTGAAGCAACCTTTATTTCCATCACTCCTAAAATTCCCAAATAATTCTCATAAATTGTTTGGGTCATATCTTTCTCAAATATGGAAAAATATTTCATTTTTCATGCTTATCATCTTGCTCAAATAATTCAATTCCTATTCTGCCCTAAATGGCACATTATGAAGAAAGTGATATTTTCCTTTTCCCAATTGACCTCAAACTCCTTGGACACCTTTTTCCAGTCCATATCATTGCCACATGCCAAAATGCAACCTCATTTGCCTAGTAATTATTTAATTATGATTTTCCAAAGTTTCTACCCAGAAAGAAGCTTTGTGAAGGAGGTGCAAGCTAGGCATATCCAAATGAATTGCCATTTTGCATGATCCCTCATATCATCATATCATAGCCCTCCACCAAAGTAGAGCTCATGTCATGCCTCCATCTGAGCTCATCTTCAATTCTTTGATTCTGCCAAAATTTCAGTTTGTGAAGCAAGTATATTTTATCTTGTTCCATTATGGCTGCCAATTTTTCTAGGCCTTCTATTATCCATATAACCTACCTTCACCCATTTTGGGCATGGCTCATCAAGCCATTATTCCTCTTGAATTTTTGCAAGTTTCTGTCCAAAGGAGATGTTTGTGAAGCAAGTACCAGTTTGGCTTGGCCAAGTGGTATGAGACTTTTTGAGCATCTTCATAGGATCAAATGACTCTGCCTTACCCAATTTGAGCTCAATTTGACACTCCATGTGAGTGCACCTTCCTGATCAAGTTTCTGGACCATTTTGGTCAGTTGCAAAGCAACTATGATTTATCTTGGTCCAAACTTTCTCAAAGTTACCAGGATGAAAGTCCTTCTTTACCTCAACCTCGCAGACAACTCCATTTGATCCAAAACCCTTCCTGTTGATCACTAGTGCTCACCCAAGTTTGCTGCCGTAAACTTCAGAGACTGCTTACCGTTTAACCATAGCACTTTTAACCAAGATACCAACGTAGTTGAAACCTCCCCTGGATGGACTATGCCCCAGACAACGTTTTCCAGTCATTGGCACCTTCTCCTCTCCAGATCACGCGGTCACCACCTCTCCGGCATGCCATGGACGCGAGTTGGATGGCTTCTTGCTCGGGCCCCTCCTCTGCTCGGCGTCTCAGCGAGCACTAGGATGTCTAATAGATTTACCGCGTCGTCGCCGTCCTCCTGGACCTCTCTCCCTCTCAGTAAAACCTCTCATCGACGCTCGCCGCCGAACGCCCACGAGAGCACAATGGCGTTTTGGGTCGTTTCGTCGCCGTCTTCTTCCTCCCTGCGCCCCCTTGGCCTCCTCTGCCCCGTGAGAGCCTCCACTGCTCCTCCTTGTCGCCTAACCCCGAGCTCATGCGCGTGCACACGTGTCCGCGGCGCCGGACATGCGTCCGCGGCGACGACAGCTCGGCCACCTCACGCCGCGCCTATTTAAGCCCTCCCCCGAGCCATTCGAGCTCACCCACAGCCTCACCCCTCCTCTCTAAGCCTCCCCGACCACCCAAACGAGCTCGAGGAGCTCTCATTCCTTCCCTCGTCGCCACAGCCGCCGCTCTGTCCCGTCTAAATCCGCTCAAAGCCGTCCCCCTCCTTATTCCACCACCAGAGCCCCTATCTACATCCGGCGACCCTCCCCTGCCGTTTCCCTCACCCTCCGGCGCACTAGGGAGCCTTGCCCGTCGCCGTCCGCCGTGGCCGTCCGCTGCAGTCGAGGCTGCTCCCGTTCCCTTCGTCTTCTGCAACCGGGAGGCCGACCAGGCGATGCGGCTCGGTCCCCTGAGCACGTTGTTGTGCCGAGCACCGCGGGAGGCGGCCGGAATCACCGACGAGCCCCGTCGGGATCCTCCTCTGCCGCGGCCGAACGCGAGCGCGAGAGGTTGATGGCGCTGACCAGGCCAGGCGGGCCCCGCGTCACCTCGACCCCACCGGTCAGCCGCACGGCGTTGACCCCGCCTGGTCCAGCGTGGATAAGTGACGGCCCCACCCGCGTGGGACCCGCACATCAGCGTCACATGAGCCGGCCCGCGTTTGCCTAGTTGGATAAGTGGAAACACATTTGCTAAAATACGTTTTCATTAGGGGAAAGCGTATTTTGGTCTTAGTTCGGTTAGAAGTACGTTTTCCTTCTGGAAAAGCGTATTTCCGCTTAACTACGGCTAGAAATACGTTTTCTCTGCTGAGAAGGCTTATTCAACTAAATGTGCTTTCTGTTTTCAAGCTCAGGGGCCTGTTTGTAGAGTTTATTTTACAGATTGGTCCCTGGATTTCAAGCGCTTATAACTTTTTGCTCGCAACTCCGTTTGAGGTGATTCCAAAGCCCACTTCTTCGTTTCGTCGAGCCCGTTCTGATGGGACCATTTTCACCATGTTTTGAAATTCTGAAAATGACCATTTTGCCCCTGCCCTTATTCAGCCCTCTCTGAGAGAGTACGTTTTCTGGCGATCCTTTCCGCGAGTTTCTCGCACTCTCTCCCGGTGATTTCTTCCACCCCAGGCAAGCCACACCCTCCATTTGCATCACTGTAATGCAGTGACATGGTTTAATCTATTTGAACTTGTTTAAAATATTGCTTTAGCTACATGACTTAGTGCATGGCATTTTCTCGGAGTATTATGTTGATCTTGTTGTTGCCATGCTATTGTTTGGATTACTAGGATTTATGTTTGTAGTTGATGAGTGTCATGTTGCCATTGGAGTATTAGTGGTTGGTATTATGATTATTTCCATGATGGTATCTGTTATTATATTTTAGAGTATTACTTTGGATATCATGCTGCCTTTGGATTATTAGTGGTTAGTATGATTATTTTCATGATGCTAGTTGATGTTCTGTTGCTTGGAGTATTATTTTCGGAGATGATGTTTACATGTGGATCTTAGCCGAATAGCTTTATTCTTGTTATTGGAGTAGTAGGATTATTGTTTTCGGATTCGTCATGACAGTAGTGTTGTGCTACGCTTGGAGTATTTTGAGATGATGATATTATGCTTGGATTATTTGTTGGATATTGCTATGACTTGGATTATAGTTTGATAGTTGATATCGGAGTATCAGTTATCATAGTTATATTTTTGGGGATAAATTCCGTCATTAAGTTGGTCAGGTGCCACCGAACCGGGATTTCTCCAGTGCAACCACATTTGCCTTTATGGGAAGGCCCTAATGCGGTCTATTGTCGTGCCTCTCACCGGTGCCTCCAACTAGGGAAGGTTATGGGCGTGCGGTACCCTGGCCCGGTAAGAAGACATAACCTTGCGTGCCCGTTGTTGTTGTACCCGGGTTGTCCCTGTGTGGGACCGTTTATTGTTTTGGCCCGGCCACCCAGGACTAGCGCAGTGGGGAGTGAGTCGGAGTGGCCGGGATGGTGTCATGGCAGTAGATCGGTTTTGTCGGAACGCCGTTGGTCCACCCGAATGGGAGTGCGAGGCCATGGGTTCCGTGGTGTGGGTAAAGTGCGCTACCTCTGCAGAGTGTGTATTTAAATCTATCGATAGCCGCGTCCTCGGTCATGGGCATGGGTTTGTACTAGGTCACACCGTTCGATCAACACACACATGACGGAATGACTTATAGGTGATTTATATGTGGATATTTTGAGCAGTACAGATTGGCAGGATGTTGATGATGATGTTGAGACCAAGTGTTGGTCATGGTTGTGATCGCCGGAAAGATCACCGTTTGGTTTTGATCATGAGGTGATCGAGATGGTATATTGCTTGGCCGGTTAGCCAAGAGAGATATGGTTATGGAGATCTGAGATGGTGATTTATCAGTATTGTAGTAGTTCCATATCATGCTTAGTAGTTGCTGTTGTATCTTGGAGCTGTTAATTTTATTAACCTGCTTAATGCTATGTTGTTATTTGCCTTGATGTTGATGGTTGTTGTGAGCTTGCAAGTACATTCAATGTACTGACCTGGCGTGTCATGCTAGATTGCAGGTGAAGCCATGATTGCTTGATTGCTTGTCGAGGTTGCCTTGCGTGCGAGCTAGATCGTGTCCTAGCCAGAGTCGCTGCGGAGTGGAGTTCACCACCTTCGTCGTTGTTCCGCTGCTAGAGATATTGCGCTGCTACAAGTTGTTTCACTGCTAGCATATAGCAAGTGTAGTATCGCAGGCGTAGTGTCATCGTGCTGATGTGCTTCTTTGTAACATCAGACCCATGTAATTATTATTCTTGTAATAAGAGTTGGTTTGTTCTATGTCAAGCAGTGTCGTATTCCAGAGACTTCTCCTCGATCTCTGGGCTGGAATACGGGGCATTCCGGTTTCTCTGAGCCGGGTTGCCACAGTCTTGGTATCAGAGTAGGTCTGGCTGTAGGACGCCCTAGTCAGCGCGAGCGGTAGAAATCGGTAGTTTAGAGGTGGTCTTGTTTGTTGCATTTGGTTCGTGCATTTGTTTGTTTCATAGCATGCATATAGCCTTAGTATTTTTACCAACGGTTTAATCTGGTGAGTGTAGATGGCATCGGTTCGGATCCACTACAGCTCAGCCTTTGCATTTCTCCAGTTTTCTTTTCTTGCTCATTCTTCGGTGTTTGGCCTCATTTCCGTCCCAGCAGAGTGATGCCAAGTGATCCTGACACTGTTTGCAAAAATGGTGCTCAGGTATCGCGCCGAATTATTTCCTTCAGCCCCACCTTTTGTTTCGGTGGTAGACATGCTTCTATCACGGATCGTCCTTTTTCTTGTCATTTTGGCAACCCTTAATGATCGTAGTTATCAAGAAAGGGCAATGTCAGGAGTCTCACTTTTTCCCCGCTATCCTATTTCTTGGACGAGTATGGATCTTTTTCCGTCTGCTTGATAATAATGTGGTTGCGACCTTCGTGTCCCACTACATGATTACCGAGTGCGTCCTCGCCTCCGAGCTAGTCCAGGTTGATACCTAGCTAAGCTAGCACTTGGTGTAGCGCTGTTTACACCAATTTTTCCACACATTTATTCGTCCTCGTGCACATCGTCACAGCATGCTAGATCATAGAACCGGAGATCCCGCGAGATTTGTGTGCTTAAGTAGGCATGCATATTGTGTGACTAGCAGTACTATGTGACATTGATTGTGTGTGAATTGATTATTGTTGTGTGCTTTTGTTTAGTTGAGTTTTCTTCTGCTTCTTTCTTTTTGGGCCCCGGTGTTACATTATTTTTCCCCCATAAAGAGTTGCTCATCAACTGACACCGGACTCGAAGAAGCAATAAGTATTTCAAATATTTGGAAGAAGCTCAGCTAAACATTATGGCCTTCTGAGTCAACCGCATGATATAAGGAATATCTTCTCAGAATGCCAATTGTGTCTTGGATTGATTATGTGCATCAATTCTACAGCAGTAATGATCCAGCCAGCAGAAAGACAAGTCAGATGCAAGACCAACGGTATATTTTTCAGTCAAAGGTATGGATCATAGGCAACGTTTTGGCTCAGCAATAAATGATACTTGAAATATGTTGTACTCCTAGAGAAAGTCAGGAGGTGATATGCTCAAGGAAGACAGTCAAACCAATTTTCTCATACAAATAATCAGCTGCAAAATATTATGGACGTGTGCATGGATATCAGTATGAAGTTTTGGATATAAGAAACCCAGCATTATTCTATACGCTATCGGAAGAAATTTATGAGGCAAGGCTCCTCAATTTTTCCTCAGCAGGATATGTGAACAATTTCTGGCCCACGGTACCCGGTCTTTCTCAACAAGATACCTCGGTAAAAGCTTCTGACAGATGGAAATGAATTTTTCTCAACAAGCAAACCCGAGGAGAAGCTTCTCAAGTACGGAACTCAAGTTTCTCCAGCACAATAATCCGACCAAGCTTCGGGTGTAAGCTATTGAGATTTCTTCTGCACGCTACCCAGACAAAAGCCTCGAGCAGAATCTAAGAGCCTTCCTCAGCAAGCTACTCGGATGGCTTCGCTCGTAAGCCACCCAGTCCGCGTCAATACCACACTATGCACCGTCCTCAGAGATTATATGATGAGTTGGCAGTATATGGTAGTACATCTCAAGGATCAGATTTGCAATAATTTTGTTAGAGGAACAATTTAGTCAAAACATATGCCTGCCGCAATAATAGGGTATTCAGTTGCATATGATTACTATACATATGGTACGCATGTATCCCGGGTCAGATCGGTCACTCATACGGGATACGGCACTGATCCAGCAGATATACCTAAGAAAGGTACGGACCCAACAACCTCATAAGTCATGCAAATGAAGATAAGCAGAGATACATCTCATGAATTACAAGGATCGACAAGATCTGGGGATGACATCACAGAATCCACAGTGTTGACAATGGCCACCAAGGCCAATATTCCGCACCCACAAGGGGATCTCATGAACTCTTGTCACCTTATTGTATGATTGGCCTCGGCAATGAGCTCCGTACAACCACAAACCCCGAGTATATGTCATACATGTGCGAACACAGGTCAGAAAATAAGCAGAAGGAATAATGCCAACAATATTGCACTAGCCACAGTCATGGTCATACGAAGAATCAAGGACATGTGTGGCCAAGTTATTTCAGTAAGGTATCCTGACAAAGAGAATCATGACCGTTAAAGGGTGAGACTGACAACAAAGGTATGATGTATTTTGCACGACCATCAGGGTCCGGATACCCAAATCAGTTGGAGGCCATAATTCCATATGGATCCACAAAGACATACACCTTCAGCGGCCTACTCTATTTACAAGGATTTTCATATCCCGCTGACCCTCTTGACATGGTTAGTGTGGAATATCCAAATCTGTTCTGTCAGATCCAAGATTCCTTTGCAACCTCAACAGTTTAACCTCAACGGCAGTGCTAAAACATATCACAGCGTATTACCAAAAATGGGTATACCGACAAAATGAGAAAGTCAAAAGCCGAATAATCAGCTTAGACCCGGTATACTCGCCGACGGAATCAAGTACACGGTCAGTCTATCAGGAAAAGCATTTCTCCATCAGCCCCTGACGGCCAAAGTCTCAAGATATAAATATTTGAGGAATGGCATAGCTATAACTCCATGCACCGTTATATTGCTCACGACAGAAGGCAGTTAAATCTCTGGTGTATGCCACATGCTCGAGCCAAAGGAAATAAATCAAGATAAATCAGTGCACCTATGAGCAATCAGATCCCGTCAGAAGATGGCCATGATTAATTCTAAGCATTTATTGAACCCAGAAGGCTTGCAGCAACCCCATGACAGAAATAAAAAGGTTTTCATGGCCAAAAGGAAATTTATGATCAGATCCATCGGACATCACCGCAGATATGAGAAAATCAACGTCAGCAAAAGGATTTGGTATATGAGCAAAGACCCATCAAAATTTGGGGAAAGGTGAAGCAAGCCACCCCAGAGCAAGGTAAGTTGATAATCTGAAATTCTTGGGGGAACAATAAATAAAGGAAAAAGGATGCCCGAGTTGGAAACGGTATCCTCAAGTCATACTTGTTCCCAAGCAACTAAATCTCGAGGATGAGATTTCTTTAAGGGGGTAAGAGTTGTAACAGCCTGGATTTTGGCCCTTTTCTTTTTCTTTTTGATTTATTGGTTTTTGCTTTGTTTTTCTTTTTGGAGTGGTTCTGTGGCCTTGTCACCTGGGAAATCATCCTCATTTCCCCTCCCAAGTGGCTCATCATTCTCAAAACCTTGCCAAGATCATGTCACTCCACTGCTTGACCAAACCCTAATTTCTTTTTCTCAGGAATATTCCTTTTTCTATTAAAGGAATAACCCTGTCTACCCTAGGTTGTGAAGCAACCTTTATTTCCATCACTCCTAAAATTCCCAAATAATTCTCATAAATTGTTTGGGTCATACCTTTCTCAAATATGGCAAAATATTTCATTTGTCATGTTTATCATCTTGCTCAAGTAATTCAATTCCTATTCTGCACTAAATGGCACATTGTGAAGCAAGTGCTATTTTCCTTTTCCCAATTTAACTCAAACTCCTTGGACACCTTTTCCTGTCCGTATCATTGCCACATGCCAAAATGCAACCTCATTTGCCTAGTAATTATTTAATTATGATTTTCCAAAGTTTCTACCAAGAAAGAAGCTTTTTGAAGGAGGTGCAAGCTAGGCATATCCAAATGAGTTGCCATTTTGCATGATCCCTCATATCATCATATCATAGCCCTCCACCAAAGTAGAGCTCATGTCATGCCTCCATCTGAGCTCATCTTCAATTCTTTGATTCTGCCCAAAATTTCAGTTTGTGAAGCAAGTATATTTTATCTTGCTCCATTATGGCTGCCAATTTTTCTAGGCCTTCTACTATCCATATAACCTACCTTCACCCATTTAGGGCATGGCTCATCAAGCCATTATTCCTCTAGAATTTTTGCAAGTTTCTATCCAGAGGAGATGTTTATGAAGCAAGTACCAGTTTGGCTTGGCCAATTGGTATGAGACTTTTTGAGCGTCTTCATAGGATCAAATGACTCTGCCTTGCCCAATTTGAGCTCAATTTGACACTCCATGTGAGTGCACCTTCCTGATCAAGTTTCTGGACCATTTTGGTCAGTTGCAAAGCAACTATGATTTATCTTGGTCCAAACTTTCTCAAAGTTACCAGGATGAAAGTCCTTCTTTACCTCAACCACGCAGACAACTCGATTGGATCCAAAACCCTTCCTGTTGATCACTAGTGCTCACCCAAGTTTACTACAGTAAACTTCAGAGACTGCTTACCGTTTAACCATAGCACTTTTAACCAAGATACCACCGTAGTTGAAACCTCCCCTGGATGGACTATGCCCCAGACAACGTTTTCCAGTCGTTGGCACCTTCTCCTCTCCAGCTCACGCGGTCACCACCTCTCCGGCATGCCATGGACACGAGCTGGATGGCTTCTTGCTCAGGCCCCTCCTCTGCTCGGCCTCTCAGCGAGCACTAGCATGTCTAATAGATTTACCGCGTCGTCGCCGTCCTCCTGGACCTCTCTCCCTCTCAGTAAAACCTCTCATCGACGCTCGCCACCGAACGCCCACGAGGGAACAGTGGCGTTTTGGCTCGGTTTGTCACCGTCTTCTTCCTCCCTGCGCCCTCTTGGCCTCCTCTGCCCCGTGAGAGCCTCCACTGCTCCTCCTCGTCGCCTAACCCCGAGCTCATGCGCGTGCACACGCGTCCGCGGCGACGACAGCTCGGCCACCTCACGCCGCGCCTATTCCCTCCCCCAAGCCCTCCGAGCTCACCCACAGCCTCACCCCTCCTCTCTAAGCCTCCCCGACCATCCAAACGAGCTCGAGGAGCTCTCATTCCTTCCCCTCATCGCCACGGCCGCCGCTCTGTCCCGGCTAAATCCGCTCAAAGCCGTCCCCCCTCCTTGCCTTATTCCACCACCAGAGCCCCTATCTACATCCGGCGACCCTCCCCTGCCGTTTCCCTCACCCTCCTGCGCACCAGGGAGTCGTGCCCGTCGCCGCCTGCCATGGCCGTCCGCTGCGGTCGAGGCTGCTCACGTTCCCGTCGTCTTCAGCAACCGGGAGACCGACCAGGCGATGCGAATCGGTCCCCCGAGCACGCTGGTGTGCCGAGCGCTGCAGGAGGCGGCCGGAATCGCCGACCAGCCCCGTCGGGATCCTCCTCTGCCGCGGCCGAACGCCGGCGCGAGAGGTAGATGGCGCTGACCAGGCCACGCGGGCCCCGCGTCGCCTCGACCCCACCGGTGAGCCGCACGGCGTTAACCACGCCTGGTCCAGCGTGGATAAGTGACGGCCCCACCCGCGTGGGACCCGCACGTCAGCGTCACACGAGCCGGCCCGCGTTTGCCTAGCTGGATAAGTGGAAACACATTTGCTAAAATACGTTTTCATTAAGGGAAAGCGTATTTTGGTCTTAGTTCAGTTAGGAGTACGTTTTCCTTCTGGAAAAGCGTATTTCCGCTTAACTACGGCTAGAAATACGTTTTCTCTGCTGAGAAGGCGTATTCAACTAAATGTGCTTTCTGTTTTCCAGCTCAGGGGCCTGTTTGTAGAGTTTATTTTACAGATTGGTCCCTGGATTTCAAGCGCTTATAACTTTTTGCTCGCAACTCCGTTTCAGGTGATTACAAAGCCCACTTCTTCGTTTCGTCGAGCCCGTTCTGATGGAACCATTTTCACCATGTTTTGAAATTCTGAAAATGACCATTTTGCCCCTGCCCTTATTCAACCCTCTCTGAGAGAGTACATTTTCTGGCGATCCTTTCCGCGAGTTTCTCGCACTCTCTCCCGGTGATTTCTTCCACCCCAGGCAAGCCACACCCTCCATTTGCATCACTGTAATGCAGTGACATGGTTTAATCTATTTGAACTTGTTTAAAATATTGCTTTAGCTACATGACTTAGTGCATGGCATTTTCTCGGAGTATTATGTTGATCTTGTTGTTGCCATGCTATTGTTTGGATTACTAGGATTTATGTTTGTAGTTGATGAGTGTCATGTTGCCATTGGAGTATTAGTGGTTGGTATTATGATTATTTCCATGATGGTATCTGTTATTATATTTTAGAGTATTACTTTGGATATCATGCTGCCTTTGGATTATTAGTGGTTAGTATGATTATTTTCATGATGCTAGTTGATGTTCTGTTGCTTGGAGTATTATTTTCGGAGATGATGTTTACATGTGGATCTTAGCCGAATAGCTTTATTCTTGTTATTGGAGTAGTAGGATTATTGTTTTCGGATTCGTCATGACAGTAGTGTTGTGCTACGCTTGGAGTATTTTGAGATGATGATATTATGCTTGGATTATTTGTTGGATATTGCTATGACTTGGATTATAGTTTGATAGTTGATATCGGAGTATCAGTTATCATAGTTATATTTTTGGGGATAAATTCCGTCATTAAGTTGGTCAGGTGCCACCGAACCGGGCTTTCTCCAGTGCAACCACATTTGCCTTTATGGGAAGGCCCTAATGCGGTCTATTGTCGTGCCTCTCGCCGGTGCCTCCAACTAGGGAAGGTTATGGGCGTGCGGTACCCTGGCCCGGTAAGAAGACATAACCTTGCGTGCCCGTTGTTGTTGTTGTACCCGGGTTGTCCCTGTGTGGACCGTTTATTGTTTTGTCCACGACGGTGGTCGTTGGTGTCTTTGGTAGACACGGGGCCACCCAGGACTAGCCCAGTGGGGAGTGAGTCGGAGTGGCCGGGAGAGTGTCATGGAAGTAGATCGGTTTTGTCGGAACGCCGTTGGTCCACCCGAATGGGAGTGCGAGGCCATAGGTTCCGTGGTGTGGGTAAAGTGCGCTACCTCTGCAGAGTGTGTATTTAAATATATCGATAGCCGCGTCCTCGGTCATGGGCATGGGTTCATACTAGGTCACACCGTTCGATCAACACTCACATGATGGAATGACTTATAGGTGATTTATATGTGGATATTTTGAGCAGTACAAATTGGCAGGATGTTGATGATGATGTTGAGACCAAGTGTTGGTCATGGTTGTGATCGCCGGAAAGATCACCGTTTGGTTTTGATCACGAGGTGATCGAGATGATATATTGCTTGGCCGGTTAGCCAAGAGAGATATGGTTATGGAGATATGAGATGGTGATTTATCAGTATTGTAGTAGTTCCATATCATGCTTAGTAGTTGTTGTTGTATCTTGGAGCTGTTAATTTAATTAACCTGCTTAATGCTATGTTGTTGTCTTGCCTTGATGTTTATGGTTGTTGTGAGCTTGCAAGTACATTCAATGTACTGACCTGGCGTGTCATGCCAAATGGCAGGTGAAGCCATGATTGCTTGTCGAGGTTGCCTTGCGTGCGAGCTAGATCGTGTCCCAGCCAGAGTCCCTGCGGAGTGGAGTTCACCACCTTCGTCGTTGTTCCGCTGCTAGAGATATTCCGCTACTACAAGTTGTTTCGCTGCTAGCATAGAGAAAGTGTTGTATCGCAGGCATAGTGTCGCCGTGCTGATGTGCTTCGTTGTAACGTCACACCCGTGTAATTATTATTCTTGTAATAAGAGCTGATTTGTTCTATGTCAAGCAGTGCCATATTCCAGAGACTTCTCCTCGATCTCTGGGCTGGAATACGGGGCGTTCCGGTTTCTCTGAGCCGGGGTGCCACACAGTTCCTGTTTTTTGCATGTTTTTTTGTTTCGCAGAAAATCCATACCAAACGGAGTCCAAACGGAATAAAAACTGACGGAGATTTTTTTGGTATATATCTGATTTTTTGGGGCCACGAGGCAGGGGGTGCGCCCCAGGGGGGCAGGCGCGCCCCTGACCCTCGTGGACACCCCGTAAGGCAGTTGGAGCCCTTCTTTCGCCGCAAGAAATCTAATATCCGAATAAAATCATGTTCAAATTTCAATCCAATCGGAGTTACGGATCTCCGGTTATAAAAGAAACGGTGAAAGGGCAGAATCCAGAACGCAGAAACAGAGGGAGACAGAGAGACATATCCAATGTCGGAGGGGCTCTCGCACCTCCCACGCCATGGAGACCAAGGACCAGAGGGAAAACCCTTCTCCCACCTAGGGAGAAGGCCAAGGAAGAAGGAGAAGGAGGGGGCTCTCTCCCCCTCGCTTTCGGTGGCGCCGGAACGCCGCCGGGGCCATAATCATCACCGCAATCTACACCAACACCTCCGTCATCTTCAACAACATCTCCATCACCTTCCCCCATCTATCTACAGCGGTCCACTCTCCCGCAACCCGCTGTACCCTCTACTTGAACATGGTGCTTTATGCTTCGTATTATTATCCAATGGTGTGTTGCCAGCCTATGATGTCTGAGTAGATTTTCGTTGTCCTATCAGTAATTGGTGAATTGGTATGATTGGTTTAATTTGCTTGTGGTTATGTTGCTATCCTTTGGTGCCCATAATATGACCGCGCACGTGGATCACACCATAGGGTTAGTTGTATGTTGATAAGACTATGTATTAGAGGGCAAGAGTGACAGAAGCTTCAACCTAGCATAGAAATTGATGCATACGGGATTGAAGGGGGACCAATATATCTTAATGCTATGGTTGGGTTTTACCTTAATGAATGTTAGTAGTTGCGGATGCTTGCTAATAGTTCCAATCATAAGTGCATAGAATTCCAAGTCAGGGATGACATGCTAGCAGTGGCCTCTCCCACATCAAACTTGTTGTCGGTCTAGTAAAGTAGTCAATTTCTTAGGGACAATTTCGCAACTCCTACCACCACTTTTCCACACTCGCTATACTAACTTTATTGCTTATTTATCTATACAGCCCCTAGTTTATATTTACGTGCTCTTTATATTCCTGCAAACCTATCCAACAACACCTACAAAGTACTTCTAGTTTCATACTTGTTCTAGGTAAAGCTAATATCAAGCGTGCGTAGAGTTGTATCGGTGGTCGATAGAACTTGAGGGAATATTTGTCCTACCTTTAGCTGCTCATTGGGTTCAACACTCTTACTTATCGAAAGAGGCTACAATTGATGCCCTATACTTGTGGGTTATCAAGACCTTTTTCTGGCACCGTTGCCGGGGAGTTATAGCATGGGGTGAATATTCTCGTGTGTGATTGTTTGCTTTATCACTAAGTAGTTTTTATTTGCTGTTCTAAGTTGTTCTCTATCTTTAGTTATGGGTAGGAAACGCAAAATACCAAAAAAAAATAGTGGTACCTACTGAACAAATGGTTGAAGAACCACTCAAAATCTATCACACTCCTGAAGCTTTTTACTTGGATCATCTTCGATCCCTATGTGCTCTTGCTAAAACCCCAACTAGCTTAGTTGAGGGCAAATCTTTAGATGAGCATGCTTGTTATGTGCGACACCGCATATCTGAAAAAGGGAAACTTTTACTGGATCAAATTCATCGTTTGCAATGCTATGTTTGGAATTTATGTGAAATATATGATTTTACTTGTTGTTCTGAAGACCCTAAGAAACACCTTCCCTACCAATGTGAGTTTAGTGATAATGGAATCGTATCTTCGTATGCTAAGGGTGTTTATAATTACTATGATGTTCAACAAATTTAAGAATTTGTTGCTTTTAAGGGTGCTTATGAAATTGCTTCTTTGATTGGAAAGTATGATGCTACTCTTTACAAATCTGAAAATTTTGCCATACTTAAATATTGTTATGATAATTATGCTTCTAATGCCTATGTTAAACCATATACTGAGGACTCCTCCGCTGTCCAAGAAGAGACTAATATTTTGCAGGAGTCTATGGAAGAAGGAATTGATGAAACTGTGAGCTCACTGGATGAAAAAGATGAGGAGGAGAGCGAAGAACAAAAGGAGGAAGAGCGGATTGATCACCCGTGCCCACCTTCTAATGAGAGTAACTCTTCAACTCATACATTGTTTAATTTCCCTTCGTGCTTACCGAAGGATGAATGCTATGATGATTGTTATGATCCCGTTGATTCTTTTCAAATATCCCTTTTTGATGATGCTTGCTATGCTTGTGGCCAAGATGCCAATATGAATTATGCTTATGGAGATGAACTTGCCATAGTTCCTTATGTTAAACATGAAATTGTTGCTATTGCACCCACACATGATAGTCCTATTATCTTTTTGAATTCTCCCGACTACACTATATCGGAGAAGTTTGCCCTTATTAAGGATTATATTGATGGGTTGCCTTTTATCGTTGCACATGATAATTTTGATGAATATAATATGCATGTGCTTGCTGCTCCTACTTGCAATTATTATGAGAGAGGAATTATATCTCCACCTCTCAATGTTTCCCACACGATAAAATTGCAAGAAACTGTTTATACTATGCATTGGCCTTTACTATGTGTGCATGAATTGTTCTTTTATGACATGCCGATGCATAGGAAGAGAGTTAGACTTTGTTGTTGCATGATATATGTTACTTTGTGCTCACTACTAAATCACAAATCATTGTTAATTAAAATTGGCTTTGATATACCTTGGGATCCGGGTGGATCCATTACTTGAGCGCTATATGCCTAGTTTAATGGATTTAAAGAAAGCGCTGTCAGGGAGACAACCCGGAAGTTTTATAGAGTCATTTATTTCTGTTGTGTGCTTTTATAAAGTTTAAAAATAAAAATAATGTGCCGAGGTTTGCCTTTAGGATGTTTTAGACTACTTGTTGGTTTGTGCGGTGCAGGACATAAACTTTGGCTGTAGTGCGCGATTTTACATTTTTTACTGGAACGTCAAATGGTTCTGAAACTTTTTGCACTGTCTTTCTATACAAATTTTTTATTTTTCTTAATTTTGACAGAATTTTTGGAGTACCATATGTATGGTTAATGTTCAGATTACTACAGACTGTCCTGTTTAAGACAGATTCTCTTTTTGATGCTTAGTTTGCTTGTTTTGATGAAACTATCGATTTATATCAGTGGATTAAGCCATGGAAAAGTTATATTACAGTAGCTACAATGCAAAAAAAATATGAATTGGTTTGCAACAGTACTTAGAGTAGTAATTTGCTTTATTATACTAACGGATCTTACCGAGTTTTCTGTTGAGTTTTGTGTGGATGAAGTGTTCGAAGATCAAGGAGGTCTCGATGTGAGGAGAAGGAGGAGAGGCAAGAGCTCAAGCTTGGGGATGCCCAAGGCACCCCAAGTAAATATTCAAGGAGACTCAAGCGTCTAATCTTGGGGATGCCCCGGAAGGCATCCCATCTTTCTTCAACAAGTATCGGTATGTTTTCGGATTCGTTTCGTTCATGCGATATGTGCAAATCTTGGAGCGTCTTTTGCATTTAGTTTTCACTTTTGTTTTATGCACCATGCTAGTATGAGATAGTCCATGGTTGATTTATAGAATGCTCATTGCACTTCACTTATATTTTTTGAGTATGGTTTTATAGAATGCTTCATGTGCTTCACTTATATTTGTTAGAGCGTGGGCATATCTTTTGTAGAAAGAATTAAACTCTCTTGCTTCACTTATATCTATTTAGAGAGTTGACAGGAACTGGTCACTCACATGGTTAGTCATAAAATCCTACATAAAACTTGGAGATCACTGAATATGATATGTTTGATTCCTTGCAATAGTTTTGCGATATAAAGATGGTGATATTAGAGTCATGCTAGTGGGTAGTTGTGGATTGTAGAAATACTTGTGTTGAAGTTTGTGATTCCCGTAGCATGCACGTATGGTGAACCTTTATGTAACGAAGTTGGAGCATGAAGTGTTTATTAATTGTCTTCCTTATGGGTGGTGGTCGGGGACGAGCGATGGTGTTTTCCTACCAATCTATCCCCCTAGGAGCATGCGCATAGTACTTTGTTTCAATGACTAATAGATTTTTGCAATAAGTATGTGAGTTATTTATGACTAATGTTGAGTCCATGGATTATACGCACTCTCACCCTTCCATCATTGCTAGCCTCTTCGGTACCGTGCATTGCCCTTTCTCACCTTGAGAGTTGGTGCAAACTTCACCGGTGCATCTAAACCCCGTGATACGATATGCTCTATCGCACATAAACCTCCTTATATCTTCCTTAAAACAGCCACCATACCTACCTATCATGGCATTTCCATAGCCATTCCGAGATATATTGCCATGCAACTTCCATCATCATCATATACATGACTTGAGCATTTATTATCATATTGCTTTGCAT
The DNA here is from genome assembly GCF_002575655.3 of Aegilops tauschii subsp. strangulata. Taxonomy (NCBI): domain Eukaryota; kingdom Viridiplantae; phylum Streptophyta; class Magnoliopsida; order Poales; family Poaceae; genus Aegilops; species Aegilops tauschii. Next base: position 469,370,234 of record NC_053035.3, read on the forward strand.
GATCGTAAGATAGCTAGCATGATGTTTTCATGGCTTGTCCGTTTTTTGATGTCATTGCTACGCTAGATCATTGCACATCCCGGTACACCGCCGGAGGCATTCATATAGAGTCATATCTTTGTTCTAGCATCGAGTTGTAATATTGAGTTGTAAGTAAATAAAAGTGTGATGATCATCATTATTAGAGCATTGTCCCAGTGAGGAAAGGATGATGGAGACTATGATTCCCCCACAAGTCGGGATGAGACTCCAGACGAAAAAAGAAAAAAAAGAAGAAGAAAAAAACGAGAAAGGCCAAAAAAAGAGAGAAGGCCCAAAAAATGAGAGAAAAAGAGAGAAGGAACAATGTTACTATCCTTTTACCCCTCTTGTGCTTCAGAGTAGCACCATGTTCTTCATATAGAGAGTCTCTTGAGTTATCACTTTCATATACTAGTGGGAATTTTCATTATAGAACTTGGCTTGTATATTCCGATGATGGGCTTCCTCAAATGCCTGAGGTATTCATGAGCAAGCAAGTTGGATGCACACCCACTTAGTTTCCAGTTTGAGCTTTCATACACTTATAGCTCTTAGTGCATCTGTTGCATGGCAATCCCTACTCCTCACATTGACATCAATTGATGGGCATCTCTATAGCCCGTTGATTAGCCGCGCCGATGTGAGACTTTCTTCTTTTTGCCTTCTCCACACAACCTCCACCATCATATTATGTTCCACCTATAGTGCTATGTCCATGGCTCACGCTCATGTATTGCGTGAAAGTTGAAAAGGTTTGAGAACGTCAAAAGTATGAAAGAATTGCTTAGCTTGTCATCGGGGTTGTGCATGATTTGAATGCTTTGTGTGGTGAAGATGGAGCATAGCCAGACTATATGATTTTGTAGGGATAACTTTCTTTGGCCATGTTATTTTGAAAAGACATGATTGGTTTATTAGTATGCTTGAAGTATTATTGTCTTAATGTCAAATGATAGACTATTGCTTTGAATCACTCGTGTCTTAATATTCATGTCATGATTAGATTACATGATCAAGATTATGCTAGGTAGTATTCCACATAAAAAATTATCTTTTTTATCATTTAGCTACTTGAGGACGAGCAGGAATTAAGCTTGGGGATGCTGATATGTCTCCGTCGTATCTATAATTTTTTATTGTTCCATGCCAATATTCTACAACTTTCATATACTTTTGGCAATTTTTTATACTATTTGGGACTAACATATTGATCTAGTGCCCAGTGTCAGTTCCTCTTTGTTGCATGTTTTTTGTTTCGCAGAAAATCCATATCAAACGGAGTCCAAACGGAATAAAAACTGACGGAGATTTTTCTGGAATATATCTGATTTTTGGGAAGTGGAATCATCGCGAGACGATGCCCGAGGGGGCCACGAGGCAGGGGGCCGTGCCCAGGGGGCAGGCGCGCCCCTGACCCTCGTGGACACCCCGTAAGGCGGTTGGAGCCCTTCTTTCGCCGCAAGAAAGCTAATATCCGGATAAAATCGTGTTCAAATTTTAATCCAATCGGAGTTACGGATCTCCGGTTATAAAAGAGACGGTGAAAGGGCAGAATCCAGAACGCAGAAACAGAGAGAGACAGAGAGACAGATCCAATCTCGAAGGGGCTCTCGCCCCTCCCACGCCATGGAGACCAAGGACCAGATGGAGAACCGTTCTCCCACCTAGGGAGAAGGCCAAGGAAGAAGGAGAAGGAGGGGGGCTCTCTCCCCCTCGCTTCCGGTGGCGTCGGAACGCCGCCGGGGCCATCATCATCACCACGATCTACACCAACACCTCTGTCATCTTCACCAACATCTCCATCACCTTCCCCCATCTATCTACAGCGATCCACTCTCCCGCAACCCGCTGTACCCTCTACTTGAACATGGTGCTTTATGCTTCATATTATTAACCAATGATGTGTTGCCATCCTATGATGTCTGAGTAGATTTTCGTTGTCCTATCGGTAATTGGTGAATTGCTATGATTGGTTTAATTTGCTTGTGGTTATGTTGCTGCCCTTTGGTGCCCATCATATGAGCGCGCGCGTGGATCACACCGTAGGGTTAGTTGTATGTTGATAGGACTATGTATTGGAGAGCAAGAGTGACAGAAGCTTCAACACCTACTTTATATTTACGTGTTGTCGGTCTAGTAAAGTAGTCAATTTCTTAGGGACAATTTCGCAACTCCTACCACCACTTTTCCACACTCGCTATACTAACTTTATTGCTTCTTTATCTAAACAGCCCCTAGTTTATATTTACGTGCTCTTTATATTCCTGCAAACCTATCCAACAACACCTACAAAGTACTTCTAGTTTCATACTTGTTCTAGGTAAAGCGAACGTCAAGCGTGCGTAGAGTTGTATCGGTGGTCGATAGAACTTGAGGTAATATTTGTTCTACCTTTAGCTCCTCATTGGGTTCGACACTCTTACTTATCGAAAGAGGCTACAATTGATCCCCAATACTTGTGGGTTATCAATGAGCTCCCCGCGGACCAGTTGCCAAAGGAGGCGCGGCGGCGACGGGCGCGCTCGAGTTCGAACTCCTCGAGCTCGCGCCGGTTGAATGCCGGCGGCGGCCGGGCACCGTGGTTGAGCCACCGACGCGCCCCCCGCTTGCGCGCGGCGTCAGATCTGGCGCGGCGGCGGCGCTCCGCCTTATCCCCCGAGTCGGCCATGGCGGTTCAAGGCTCGTCGGCAGCGACAAATCGAGCGGCACTGTGGGGAATTGGAGGGGAACGTAGCTGCGGGGGATAGGGTTTCGACCCGCATCTGCCCCGCAAACCCGCAGTTATAGTGGCTCGGGGGTTGTGTTTGCGGGCTGCGGCAAAAATATTTATGGGCCGGACACCGATGCGGGCTCTGGTCTGGCCAGATAAATAAGCCAAGCCCATATAATCGCCGGAATTATGCGGGTTTGCGTCGGATGCGAGGTCTGCTAGATTGCTCTTATACTGTTCGGTTGGGTTGTCCGTCGGGACCTACAGGGGAAAGTGATGGCTCCAGTTGCAGGGGAAAGTGGTGGCTCTCGTTGTAGAGGCTCTGACCACCAGTGGACTTCCATGTGAACATCATTATTTGCAGGCTGGACCCATGTCACCCACCGGGATGTAGAAATAAGATGCCCCCGCGCTATTTCTTCTGTTCTAGTATTAGTTTATTCATATGGTTGGTGTGGGTTGGCATCATTGCTAGCAAAATCGTAGTCTCCGGGTTTTGAACCGGCAATGGCTCTGATGAGTTGCTGAACTATTTTCTGTATCCACGAAACTCCATGAAGGCAGAGGGGAGGGGAGGGAAGAAACAGTGTCAATTATGATCTGATCAATCTTGAGGGAATTCCGGCGCAGCGATGATCGAATTAACTGCGGTTGCTACGGTGGCGGCGAAGATCACGCCTAAGCTCGCCGGTTTCTTTCTGAGAAGACGGAGGCTGCTGGCGGAACTGGAGCATGACATCGAACACATCCAAAGGGAGTGTTCGATCATTGCTGCCGCCATCACAGATGATCGTAATCATCAGCATGCGAGCGACGCCGCCGTGGCACATCAGGAATGGATCAAGATCGTGCGTGACTTGGCGTACGACATTGATGACTGCATCGACCGCTTCATACACCGCGTCTCGACGGCGACCGTCGCGGACGCGGGGTGGATCCGTCGGAAAGCTCACCGGGTGAAGACAGTGCGGGCCCGTGGCAAGTTTGCCGCGGCAATCGCTCGTCTCAGGAAGCGGTCTGACGAGGCATCGGAGCTGAGAAAGAAGTACACCGATCTAGCGTATGGAGATGGCCGGGCCACCGCCGTCTTTGAGTCACGGGCACCTGAGGCCAAGCCGGAACCGGAGCCGGAGACGTACACAGATAGCCCCGTCGGCATGGAAGCGCCCGAGGAGGAGCTCATGGAGCTGATAAGGGGAACTTCGACGCAAGGTGAAGAACCCAAGGAGAAGCTCAAGGTGATTTCCATCGTGGGATTCGGTGGTATCGGCAAGTCTCAACTTGCCAAGCGTGTGTACGACACACTTGACGACGAGGGGCAATACCAAGCACGGGCTTGGGTTCGAGCTGCAGAGAAAGGCCCAGAAGATCTTCTCCAAGCAATATTGCAGGAACTTGGGACGCATACCACCACCATTAGCGCAAGCTCCAGCAACAGCAAGCTCTGTGCAACCATACAAAAGCGCCTTGGGACACAGAGGTATAGGAAATTTCCTACCTAATTATGCTTCCATTGGATTTCTCGACTCGTGTTTCTCTCTAATTCCACTGCCCACCACACTACAATATCATCGATATAGCTATATAAACTGCATCTTTATTTTAGCACAATTTTATGCAATTCGCGTCCATTGGCACATTTTTGGAGGATGGAATTATTTTGTTAATCTCATTGTCGCACCATGTGATACAACCTCAAAAGTTATTAATTTCTCAACTGTGTATTCTGCATGTTGAGATACTCTTCACAACAAGCAAAAGTTCTCAACATCAACACTAACATCTTTGAAATGTAGTAATATGAGCTAGAGTTGATTACACATAATGTACCACGAGTATCTTCTTACTGATCTATCCATACAATGTATGGCTGGAAGTTCAACAGTAACCCAATTACCCAACTTGTACAAATATTAGACACAAACTCTGCAAATCGTTTTTGGAAGATGAGTCGTACGGAGCATACAAGATCTGTGGCAGAAATGTTGGAGCAGAGTACAGGAGAACAAGCTGAAGAACTCAGACGCTCTAAGCAAAAGCGCCGCCGAGCTGCACGATTCAGTGGCCCAAAGTGGACTGCTTGATCTGATGGTTGGCTCTGTATCGTCTAGCGCAAGTCGGTGCGTCGTCGACAGCTGTCCCGGCCCTTGAGCGAGAGTTGTTTGCTTTGCCGTTGTTTTTTGCCATTGGAAAAGTTTGTGACCTGTAACTCTGCTCTTCACCTCTTCCCCTGAAACTCTGAATCTGGTGCCCTCTTTCTTCTGTGAATTCTACTCTCTGTCTCTTCATCTCTGTATCCTGTGAACAGAGAAATACCAATCAGTTGGGCGCGTATGCTGGATCATAACACATGGCGAATGTTAAACAACATAAAAGTAAAAATAAAATTAGAAGAATCTAAATTTGCACATATTAGTATATCTTTTGTTTGTAGGCACAAAGGAGATTTTTTGCGTACTCGATAAAAGAACAAACTTGAGTGTTCTAAAGAAGGATTTTTTTAGCAATATTACTTCTGTTTCCTTGTGCTATCCGATAGTTGCTTTGCCTGAAGATTCTAACTCGTTTCTATCACTTACAGGTTCTTCATTGTAATCGATGACATGCGGGAAGACTTTTGGGTCGATATAAAAGATGCTTTCCCTGTTATTCCTGGGGTCGACAGTAGAGTGCTCGTCACGACGGCCAGGCAGACCATAGCAATGAAAAGCAGCAGTCGTGATGGTCATGTGTACGTAATGAGAACTCTTGCCGACGATCATTCAAGACAACTGTTCTGTGAGGAAGCTTCCTTGGTGTATCCACCATCAGTCGGTGATACGAAGCTGAGTTCAGAGGTAATAAAGAGGTGTGATGGTCTGCCCCTTGCTCTTGTTACCACAGGACGGCTGTTGCACGGTGAATCCAGACAGGAACAATGGGCAGATCTGGGAGGAAACCTTGGCGAACATCTGGAGAACAATAAGAAGTTAGCAAGTATGAATAGTGTGCTCATCCGTAGCTACAGCGGCCTAAGTAAGCAACATATCAAGACATGCTTGTTATATCTTGGTATTTACCCAAGTGGCCGCCCGATCAGGAGAGGAAGCCTGATAAGGCGATGGTCTGCTGAAGGTTTCATCAAAGCAGAGCATAAACGCAGTGCCCGGGAGGTCGCTGTTGCCAATTTTAGTGAGCTGGTCGACTGGAGCATCATCCAGCCTATTGATGCCAGCGGCAGCGGCAGAGCCGAGGTGAAGGCATGCCAAACTCACGGCATAATGCTCGAGTTCCTCCTGCACAAGTCCATGTGTGAGAATTTTGTTACCTTGTTGTACGATGATGTTCCCCCACCCAGTAAAGTTCGTTGGCTCTCTCTGCATAATGGAAGTGCTGCAAGCTCCAGAATTAATCCAAATGATGTACCCTTTCTTCGTTCTCTGACAATCTTTGGCAAAGCCCACAAATCTGTCTTGAATTTTTCCAAGTATAAACTGATGAGAGTTTTGGATTTAGAAGAGTGCCATGAACACATGGAGGACAAGCATCTCAAGGGGATATGCAGCAATCTGGTGCTACTCAGGTACCTAAGCCTCCGGGGCGCTTCTAAAATTACAGTTCTCCCCAAAGAGGTCAAGAAGCTTCAACTTTTGGAGACACTTGATGTAAGAGGAACAAATATAGATATTCTCCCCACACAAGTCATGCAACTACAAAGTTTACTTCATCTGTTTGGAAAGTTCAAGCTCCCACAAGATGTAGGAGGCCGGAAAATGCGTAAGCTACAGGCTTGGTTGCAAGAGGAAGAGAACAGTAAACTGCAAACTGTAGCAGGATTTGTTGTGGATGACAAGAGCCAGGGATTTGCACAGCTGATGGGTGAAATGAAGAAACTGACGAAGGTGAAAATATGGTGGGAGTCTACCACCGATGCCAGCAGCTACTTAAGTCATCTCTCAGAGGCCATCAAGGAGTTCATCGACAGAGGCACCGATCAGAACAAAGCTCGTTCACTCTCAATGAACATGAACGGTGCATGGTCTCAAGACTTGCTGAATTTCTCCCTGGAAAATGACTCATCCTGCTATGTTAGCTCGCTCAAACTGCAAGGAAACAACATATCCAACCTGCCTCCCTTTGTTAGCATGCTAGGTGGACTCACTAAGCTTTGTCTTTCATTCTCTCATCTTCAGCTGAGCAGTGGCATTCTTGAAGCCCTGAACAGCGTGAGCGGCCTGAAGTACCTCAAGCTGAATGCAACTCGACTGGACAATCTCGTCATCAAAGAGGATGCACTCGGAAGCCTGAAACGCCTATGCATCGTGGTAGAAGTCATGACTGGGCTGGTAATCGAAGAAGGTGCTCTGCCAGACCTTGAGTCCCTCCAGCTTATATGCAAGGATCTGGATGGATTTAGCAGCACAAGGATCCAGTCCCTGCCACGTCTTAAGGAGGTCGCCCTTCATGATGGTGTGAGCGAAGGAACAAAAGAGGAATGGAAAGGAGCAACAAAGAACCACTCCAGGCATCCCAAGCTCTTGTTTGTCACGAAACAAATGGTTGATGACCATTTTAAACCGATGGGAACTGAGGCTGCTCCGGAAATTAGCCCTGAAGCGACAGCTGTTGACGCGATGGTTGTGGGAAGTGAGCCTGTAGAGAATTCTGAGAGCTCTGGGGCACCACCTACTGATACCGCATTATTGGTTACAACGCAGCCCACCACTATTTCTACTCAAGAATCTGGTAATAACTAATAAGTGACGTACCTCTTATTTAGCTTAATTACTGTGGTTAATTCCTTCGTTGTGTTGAGTTGTACATACTCTCTCTTCATGCATGTATGTGCCATTTTTTATGTGCAGTACAAGTTGTTACTTCTGAGATGGTTGATGCCCAGGACCTGATGGGAACTGAGTCTGCAATGGAAACTAGTCCTGTGGCAACAAGTACTGATACGACCAAAAAGATTGATGTGGAAAGTGAGCATGCGTTGAATTCTGAGAGCCTAGTAGCACCACCTACTGATATGATGTTATCAATGACAACGCCATCCGATGCCATTTCTACTGGAGAGTCTGGTAATTAAGTCATGTACATCTTATTTTGCTTACTTATACTTCTGTTAATTATTGGTGTCGTTGTATTGAGTTATATATACTCCCACTTCATGCACACATGTTACATTTTTCATTGTGCACTACAACTTAACGGTGGTTGCCAACATAATGACGAGGGGAAAGATCTGGATAACATTGAGGACCCAAAAGATTTTGCTACAGAAAATGGTCTGAGCACTCAGTTGATAAATCACATGAGCAAGGAATGTTATAAAGTGGAGATGGAAGGAGTGGCATGTTTAGAGGATCTGCATATGAAAGATGGCATCCAGGTAATTTACACATAACACTTGCTTTAAATTCTTCCAATTCTTCTCTTGGTGAAGTACACCCTCTATCCAGATATATAGGGCCTATTTCGTATTTCAAGATTAACTCTCTGACAATCGATAAGATCAATAATATATTAAATGTATGCTACAAAAATTATACCATTGGAAATTCTATTCAAATATGTGTTTTTTATAGCTAGCAAGGAGAAGTCTGACAGTGATTAGAGATATTCAGGTTGTTCCTTTTTCCTTTTATGATTTATGTAGTTGGACTTGTGAAGTTCACTGGAGATGTTAAAAATTTGATGATTGTTAGAGGAGTTCTTTTCGTTTCTACCTATGTTTCCTACTACTACTATGGTTTTCAATTGTCAAATTGATCATTGCTTATGTTGGGTTTAGTCCCACATCTGTTGTGGGAGTAGACATAACACGATTTATAAGGAAGGGGGTGTCCCCTCCTAACAGGCTAGTCTTTTGGAGGGAGAGGGGCCAAGGTCTCTCATAAGTCGGTGTGCTCTCTGGTTGGGCCTGGTTGACGCATGTGAGTTGGAACGCTGGTGGTAGCGGGCCCGGGATTGCGTAAAAAGTGATATCAGAGCCCAGGTGCCCGGAATAAATATCGATGAACTCACGGGTGGTCGGTCATGGTTGGCGGGCTGGAAACGCTAGTGTTAGCGGGCCCATGTGTGACCGATGTGTGAGTGGCAGATTGTTGGGTTTAGTCCCACATTTGTTGTGGGAGGAGACATAACACGATTTATAAGGATGGGGGTGTCCCCTCCTAACAGGCTAGTCTTTTGGGGGAAGAGGGCCCAAGGTCTCTCATAAGTCGGTGTTGCTCTCCGGTTGGGCCTGGTTGACGCATGTGGGTCTGGTGATAGCGGGCCCGGGATTGCGTAAAAAGATTTGTTAGAGTTGTGTCAAATATAGTGTACAAGGTAGGTTACAGTTGGACCTGTAGTTGTATTGTGTTTAGATAGGATATGGAGTCGTGTCCTAGTAGGACACTTGTATCCTAGGCCTCTCATATATAGCGGGGGTAGACACACGATGTAACCTATGTCAACATAATAGCACAGGAACGCAGGGGAATCCGACGGCATGTGCCAGCGTCCAGGGCGACCGGATGCGGTATTATAGTGGTGTCATGGGGAGGAGCGCCCATAGTCAGGCCCCGGGATGTAGTCATAATGATGAACCTCGTTAACAAATCTCGATGTCGTGCTCATGTGATTGCTTGGTCCTCATCAATCTAGCAATCATGGAATCTATATTCTGTTTACTGAATCATCGGCTAGATCGGAAGAATCGGTGTGGAACACAATCGCGTGGACGTCGAGTTGAGTGCTCGGAATCGGCGAGATTGGTACGTGGCCCACGGCAACGCGGATAGGCCCAAGCGGCGGAAGACGTGCGCAGGGGGCAGCTGAGCGTGAACTCGATCGGTCGTGGGACGTGCAGATTTTAGCGATACGTGGTGCAATCGGAAACAGCAAGGAAACGCACGTGTGTACGTGAGATTTGTTTTGAGAAAAAAAAAAGAACCGAGTCCCCGATGACACGAAGAGGCAGCGGCAGATCGAGTCGAAAATAAACATATCCATCGTTTGTGTGCATCGATCGGAAAGCAGAGGCAAGACAAAGCAATTGGCTAGCATCAGAAGTTGAAGCCAAGGAGACAAGTTCACGTGAAGCAAAGGCTAGTAGTACATGGATTAATCAGGTTCTATATGCGTACGCCAGTACTTGGGCATCGCGTGGGAAGCTTGGTTATTTTTTCACAGAGTCAGCCGTACAAAGAACTATGGCGTCAATGGGTACCAGGTTTAAGCCGGAGAAGTTTAACGAAACTGAAAACCTTGGGTTATGGCAGATATGGATGAAAAATTTGTTGGTGCAACAAGGATGCTTGAAGGCGCTGCGGAAAGTCATGTCAGCGGTGATGGAATTATCATGTGATGGATGGAAATTCGTGGAAGAAAATTTGGGAGCCTTGAGCGTGTCATACAGTCGGATAAGTTTGGCTGGGTCAGACTAGACAGTCTGACGGATCGACGTAAGTCGGTTGGTACAGAAGACCGTGGTGAGATCGGCGACGATGACGTAGGAGCGTGATGCTGATGGTGACCGACTTCTGGGCGTGGAAACACGTGGCACAGGCCCGAGTGCTTGTGTGGCTTCGACAAGACTATGGCGCGGGGTTGATTCAAGATGGTGCACATGAGAGCTTGAAGTCGACGGGGCGCGAGGGTGGACTGATCATCCACCATGGAGTCATGTTGAAGGTGGAGTTGGATTGAGGGGCCACGGTGTAAAGATCCAGAGGATCGAACCCTATTTCAGCTACGGAAAAGCGAGGGACACGTAATTTGGACTGGAGCCCAATGGTCTGATGGAAGCGTGAAACTCGTATCGGTCGGTGATGATTGGTGGTACTCTGCAGTGGGGGTTGAGTCGTATGGTTTCGCGACCCTTGAGACCCGACCAGGACAGCGGAGGCTCGACGCGGTAATAGCGGCGAGGCGTGCGGTACGCACGGGGCATGGAGACGGGCCAGGGCTCTGATGGTCATACATGTGGTTAGAAAACTGTGAATTTGACTCGGGATGACTACAAGCAACGGTGAAATTCCTTCAAGTCTCAGACAGGCGGTCAAGAAAGGAGCGGTGATGTTGAGTTCAGGTAACTCTTTTGTGTGACACCCAATATGTGAGTTGTTCACTTTCACGCAGGTCTGATCAGTGTGTGATGGCGTTGGACGGATACTCTGAAAGTTGGGAGCGCAAACTAGAGAAATGTGGAACTAAATTTGGCTCGAGCGTTGACTGTGGTCAAGAAAAGAAGAGACTACAAGTTGCAGGTGGAGTCATATGGAGTTTTTGGAGTAGCAGCGATATTCGTGGGATAAGCTCAAGTCCAATGTACATGGAAGTTTGACGCATTGACGAATTTAAGGTGGTGGAGAATATTCGCCAAGTTGAAGTTTGTTAGAGTTGTGTCGAATATAGTGTACAAGGTAGGTTACAGTTGGACATTTAGTTGTACTGTGTTTAGATAGGATATGGAGTCGTGTCCTAGTAGGACACTTATATCCTAGGCCTCTTATATATAGCGGGGGTAGACACATGATGTAACATATGCCAGCATAATAGCAAAGGAACGCAGGGGAATCCGGCGGCATATGCCGGCGTCCAGGACGACCGGGTGCGGTATTGTAGCGGTGTCATGGGAGGAGCGCCCATAATCAGGCCCGGGGATGTAGCCATGATGATGAACCTCGTTAACAAATTTTGATGTCATGTACGTGTAATTGCTTGGTTCTCGATGATCGACGGTGGCCTCGGATTTATTCTAACAGCTTAGACTGCTTTGCAGAAACAAGGCCTAAAAAATAAACAGCGCCTGCGTGCAAGGTTGTTATCGCTGGTGAAAATTGGTGTCTTTCGTCACACAAGTCGAAAGGGGCGGTTGGTGCATCGGCTGGATTAATCTTGCTTGGGACAGGGCTGGGATGTGTTTCGAGTACCAGGTTGGCGTTTTAAATAGCTGTAGCTTCTGTTGCTTCGATAGCTAGGCTGTCTTGTTGAACCTTTGGACATTGTGTTATCAATTTTCTGATGCGCTAATGATGGATTCTCAGGTGCTGGGTGTGCCAGACAACTACGGATCTGGGGACTAGTCTCCTGAAGATTATGAAGTGCTTCTGATAAGTTTGTCCTTGAATGCACATGAGTTTGTTTTTATGAATTCAGATTTGGTGGCTTTCTGCTGTCCTGCGACAGAGTCCATCATGTATGTTGTTGGAGATACATATATTTGGTCCCGTTCAAGTTTGGCGTCTACTACACTAAACTTAATCATCGTCCTTCACACCGCCACAAGATCAGCTTCCTTTTTTATAATTTATCCCACATGTCAGTATCCGATTGTTAGCATGAACAGGATCGTAACTTACAAGCCTATTATCCTTGTTTTGTTTCTGGTGGTTCTGCATTGAACCATTGGTTTCATGAATGTAATCAGGAAAGTACCCTTTTCTTCACAAAAGAATAACTTGATGATGTTTGCGTTCAATTTATGCGTGCTAATCTTAGCAAGAAAATAATAATAATAGAATGTTGCATTTTACTCCTAATACTTCAATTGGTATATAAATGGGGATAGAATGTTGAATTTGGGATGTGGGTTTCCTCCCCTGTTCGCTAACTCATGGTGGTAAAGAACTTGTTTAGAAGTGAAAATATAAAGCTACAAGATGTTCAGTACAAAGCAGTGGTTATCCCCCAATCTCCTCCCATGAATTTGATTTGCTGCTCGGGGGTCATGAACAACAGGAGGACGATGGAGGGAGGTGCTGCCCCTCAAGCGGTGTTAATGGCGGCTGCTACCCTATATTTTTATATGCGACTATATGGATAAAACACATTTGCCACCCCAATCCATCCTCGCCGGTCCGATTCAGAAAGCATGAGAAAGAAACCCTAGCTGGATTCAGGGAATACTTACAAATCAAGCCGCCATGACCCCGAGCTCTGCCCTCTGAAATAGGACGATGACGCCGGGGTGGAGGGCAGCCTCCCGTCGGCAGAATGATCCGCCTGTCCCGCCGGCACCACTTTGGCGGCGGCCTCTGCTCTGCTTCGCTCTCGCTCCCCTGCTCCTCTGCTCTGTTCCGCCACCCTGCCAGGGCATGTTGGCACCAATCGCCGCGCAGATCGGACGGCCACCAAACTTGGACTGGATTTTTACATATTTTTCCAGGTGACTCTGCTCAAGTAAATCCACTTTCCCCCTTTTCTGGTTTTTTGCTTTTATTTTTTTATTATGTGACTTTCCTACAAGTAAAAATAAAAATCTATGTGACTTTCAGAAAAGTGTAAACAGCTTTCAAACAAATTCTAGATAAAAAGTAAATCATATGCCACCTTGCACGTAGTTGTGTCACTCGCTTTCGTGGCATAACGCCGTCGGCGGTTGCAGCCTTGCCGTCGTGGTTCTAGCATAACGCTATCAATATTGTCGATTGTAGCATGGCGCATCACACGTCGGCTCGCAGCATCGCTCCCGCCACCGCCAGTGGCATCAGCGCACCTCGTCGTTCCCGCTTTCAACGTTACTGGTATGCACGAGAAGCAGAGATTGGTCTCTCATGGCGAGGAGCAAGGGTGGAGGAGAAAGAAGAAAAGGAGGGGCGAGCTTGCATGATCAGCTATTTTACTTAGTATACATTGTTCTTCAAAGGACAAGACGAAAAAAAAAACAAGTATTTAAAATGGAGCGAGTACCCTCCAATGCATGATCAGTTCTACTATGCGGCTTGCCTGCGGAGTACAGTATCAGAACTTCACAAAGTGGTTGGAAAGGAAGAATTTCAGAAGTGTATATATGTATGTAGTTGAGCTTCCTGTGCAGTATCAGTACAGTGCAGTGCTGCTGAAGCTGAGGATCAGTCGTGCTTCCTGTGCTCTGTTTCTTAAAGCTCGGTTAAGTGCTGCACACCGATGGCCTATATATGTATGTAGTTGAGCTGCTGCTGCTGCTTTTAATTCATCCTGGCTGTCTCTTTTGCCCAGGGCCTGGATTGCAAACTCGATGCTCCAACGAGTTCATCTTTGTCAGGACCTCGACTCGACTCGACGAAGTTATCAGCGAGCCGTGAAGGCACTGGCTGGACAAAGATGGACCAGAGCTGACACATACACATAGTAGATACATACTGCAACTGTGTTTGCCTGTAGCTAGCTTCCTCTGCTTTGCTATGTTTTCTGAACTCCGAGTAAATACTTGCCTGTCACTTCCTCTGCTTTTGCTCAACTCTGAATATTTAGCTGTAGCTTCAGGTTTCATGCTCAGGTCGACTCGACTTGGGGACAGACAAACAATCTTCATCGTTCCGAGCACAGGGCGGACGGGAATGTTCCCTTCTCCTCACGCTAATGGCGGCTGCTACCCAACACTGACAGATCAATCAGCGAAGAACCCCACTCGAGCTCTGTGACAGGATGGTGCCGTTGGCCAAACCGTTTGCTCACCGCTTCTTCTCCGGCACTTCTTTCTCTCTCAACTCCTCTGCACCAGAGTCCTGAGAGACGCCCGCGTGTCAGCGGCAGCTGTGCTCGTACGAATCGCGGCAAGAATCCGACTGCCGCAGAAACTCGGTTGCTGCTTTGCTATGGCTCTTCTATTTTCAGGGAATCAACGGAAACTTGCAGTACCATATAATCACCAAAGCACTCATGACACTATATCATTTCGTGTTTCATCAGCCAAACACAAATTAAGATTAAATTTTGTTTTACTTGATGTTCCATTAAGAAAGCACCCATGACAGTATATAGTTACCAAAGCATTCATGACATGGTGGGCATCAGATTAAATTTTGATTTACTTAATGTTCCTGCAATTAAATTTAAGCTGGGTGCTTTGCAATAAAATTGTTGTTCATGCCCGACGTTCATCAACCAAGATGTGTAAACCTTGCGTGGTGTGGTGTATGTGTGAGAGAGATTGATGAACCATATATAAACTGAGCTTGATTTGTGTGTGTTTGATGAAACAAGAAATGTTAAATTGTCTTGATTGCTTTGTTGAATATATGGTTATTTGCGATGGTACCGAAGAGTTTGAGTGGATAATCTTGTGGTATTCCTATCATAGCAATGCTGATATATTCTTCTTCATGATGCTGGCGTCCTGTCATTCAGACGATGAACTGTAAGTTAAGTCACTTCTGGACAGCAAGTTCAGTATTGTTCTCCTTCCTGTTGAGAGAAGAAATAGTTCGAAAACCAGCATATTCAGCTTGGCTTATCATACATTCTCCCTGGGCCTCCTCTTTTCGTCTGAATTTTCTGCCAAAAAAAAAGAATCATTCATTGGAAGATTGTTCAGATTTGCTTCAGACCCTTTCTTTAGGCAGACAGCGTGTCAGTTTTTAAAAAGATGTTTCGTATTTGGCTACCGCGTCTTGCTCAAAAGATTGTTTGGTCTGCATGCTAGAGGCAGAAGATTGATCGTTTTTCTGCACTTCCTTCGGTTGAAGATTGTTCAGACTCTCAAGAAAGCAAATAGTTTTTTTTTTGCGGGAAGCAAATAGTTCATCTCTGAGTAAAAATACCCTCACCAAACTACTACCTGAATACCAGCGTATACACCACTGCTTGTTGTGCAACAAGACATAAAGGAAAAGCTAACCCCCTGCTGCCACCTTGCTTATGGGGGAGCGGTATATCTTAACTGTGGTTTGTGTTACAAGAAGGAGTTGGAAAGTGTTAGAACAAAGAGAGAGGATTGTTGGGATAGTTGATGTATTGCTTGAGCCTTGAGGGCGAGTATATATTGAGTACAAGACTTGGAGGGCAAAACACCTCCAAGAGATAAGATGAAAATAACTCTATCTAATCCCGGACAATCTCTACTACCAAATATATCTCTACCCTTTGTGCCGATGTCGAGGTTGCCTAGAGCGTAGGTTGGTGTAGCCGGGGTCGAGGTAGCCGTGGGGAAAACGTCGTGGTCGATGTCGAGTCGGGGTAGCCGGTGTCGAGGGGGTCGCCGTGGAGCCGCAGGCGCAAGGAGGCGCCGAGTTAGTCATGGGCGCAGTGGTGTCGATGTAGTGGTGCGCCCGAAGGAGGATGGTGTTGACGAGGCGTTGCACAGGGCGTACCAAACCCAGGGACACGTCGAAGACGAAGGCACACGTCGGTGTTGCAAGCACCGGGCATGCGAAGACAGTCGAAGATGAAGTTGACGAAGCACCACACCAGGCTTGCCAGGCCCAGGGACACGTCGTGGACGAAGGCACGCATCGGTGTTGCCAGCATCGGGTGTCGGTGTCAAAACCGGCAGATCTCGGGTAGGGGGGCCCAAGCTGTGAGTCTAAAGATCAATGGTAACAAGGGACAATGAGGACACAATGTTTACCCAGGTTCGGGCGCTCTTAAAGGAGGTAAACCCTACGTCCTGCTTGATTGTATTCAATGAGTATAGGGGTTACAAGAGTTGATCTACTTCGAGATCGTAATGGCTAAACCCTAGCTGTCTAGCATATGAGAATTCTGATGGCCTCTACGGACTAAACCCTCCGGTTTATATATACACCGGAGGGACCTAGGGTTGTACAGAGTCGGTTTGCAGAGGAAGGAAACAACAGACCCGGACACAAAACTTGCCATCCACGCATATAGGAGTCCTACCCGAACACGGGGGACATCCTTCGGTTTTATCTTCACGGCCCACCAGTCTGGCCCATATCGAATAGGCCGGGCACCTGAGGACTCCCAAATCCACAAACTCCCTCAGTAGCCCCCGAACTTGTTGGGGAACGCGGCATTTCAAAAAATTTACCTACGATCACGCAAGATCTATCTAGGAGATGCATAGCGACGAGCGGGGAGAGTGTGTCCACGTACCCTCGTAGACCGAAAGCGGAAGCGTTTAGTAACACGATTGATGTAGTCGAACGTCTTCACGATCCGACCGATCCAAGCACCGAACGTACGGCACCTCCGAGTTCTGCACACGTTCAGCTCGATGACGTCCCTTGAACTCTTGATCCAGCAAAGTGTCGAGGGAGAGTTCTGTCAGCACGACGGTGTGGTGACGGTGATGGTGAAGTAATCCGCGCAGGGCTTCGCCTAAGGACTACGTGAATATGACCGGAGGCGTAAACTGTGGAGGGGGGCGCCGCACCCAGGACTCCAAAAGCCCATCAGCATGGAGTTTCTTCATGCGCTTTACACCAATATGACCTAAACGGCAGTGCCACAAATAAGTTGCACTATCATTATTAACTTTTCATCTTTTGGCTTCAATATAAAGAATAATTGTATCACTACGATCGAGATTCAATAAACCATTTACATTGAGTGTATGACCATAGAAGGCTTTATTCATGTAAATAGAACCTTGGAATCATTTCCAATACACATCGTCACCTCGTCCTTAACTAGTCTCTGTTTATTTTGCAACTCCCGTTTCGAGTTACTACTCTTAGCAACTGAACCAGTATCAAATACCGAGGGGTTGCTATAAACACTAGTAAAGTACATATCAATAACATGTATATCAAATATACCTTTGTTCACTTTGCCATCCTTCTTATCCGCCAAATATCTAGGGCAGTTCCACTTCCAGTGGCCATTTCCTTTGTAGTAGAAGCACTCAATTTCAGGCTTGGGTCTAGCTTTGGGCTTCTTCATGGGAGTGGCAACTTGCTTGCCATTCTTCTTGAAGTTCCCTTTCTTTCCCTTGCCCTTTTACCTGAAACTAGTGGTCTTGTCAACCATCAACATTTGATACTTTTCTTGATTTCTACCTTCGTCGATTTCAGCATCACGAAGAGCTCGGGAATCGTTTTCGTCATCCCTTGCATATTATAGTTCATCACGAAGTTCCAGTGTCGGGGAAACGACACCTATGGAATCACTGGGATCCCTTCTACGGTTGGCGGGCGCGGGGCTGTGCAAAGAGCGGGTCTGGCGGTCAGCACAAGGATCGTTTACCCAGGTTCGGGCCACGAAGATGCGTAATACCCTAGTCCTGCTTTGGTGTGTGTATTTGAGTGTTCTTGAGCTCTTGAGCTAGCTACGGTGCGTGTGTTTCCCAAAAGATCCGAATCCTCCTCCTGGATGCCTCGGGCCTCATTTTATAGACAAAAGGGGTTGCCACAGTGGCACACAAGAGGTGGAAAGGTGTACAGTGGATGAGTCTATCCTCTGGCACCGTCGGACAAACGCATTTAATGCGCTGTCGACGTGCCCCTCTTGCTTTATCGGGGACGACAAGGAAGCTCGCCCCAGCTGTCGCCGCCTCGCCTGGCTCCGACGCGCGCCCGAGCTGATGAGGCGTTGCTGCGCCACGTTGGCTGGCTGCTGGGCTGGGGTATTGGTGTAGTCTTCACGAAGATCTGCATGCCACCACGCAGGTGCTAGCTGAGTCGGTGTAGAGGCCGCATGCTGCCACGCAGGTGCGTGCCCAGCTGGTTGAGCTAGTAGCTGCATGGGAGCGGTGGTGTACTCTTGGCAAACACGGGCCCGGTTGTGGCCTCACAGGCGTCTTCGGCAAGGGCCCGGTGTTGGAGATATGCCCTAGAGGCAATCATGTGATGATGATATTTCCATATGTATTCATGAGTCCTTTGTATTGTCCTTGAACATCATCAATGATATCTATCAATAAGTATGTGACTTGTTTGTGGAACTATGTATTGTATGATGATTGTTTTAATGGTCCCTAGTTGATAAGGTTATGCGGACACATATCCTTGACTAGTATAGGACTCGGTTGATGACTATGTTTCACAAGTCATGTGCATGGAGATGCTAAACCGATAGTATGGGCTCGGGGATGGAGATCACCGAGCCGGGCAGACCCACTTTGAGACGCAGCGAGATATAGTCATCTATTAGTCTCAAGTGCAATGTCTATGCCATGTCCTAGACCTGAGGTCCTCGCATGTTCTCGGGATGAGGATCGACTCACTTAGGGTCTATCAAACGCTACTTCGTAACTGGGTAGTTATAAAGGTAGCTTTCAGGTGAGTCGTGAGACATGCCGCGAGACATGGTTGACCAAGATGGAATTTGCCCCTCCTATTTGGAGAGATATTCTCTGGTCCCTCTCGAGTGATTAGATTCGGAAAGCATGGCCATGCGACTTGGGTTAAGTGTTAACCCAGTTCGGGAATCTGTATCACGGTTTCGAGAAGAGAGGTCGAGCTAACACAAGGGTGACAAGTACTCGCCTTGAGCTCGACAACAAATATCATGAGGCAAAAGGAATGTTGCATATGCCACATTGTTGAGGTTCGCCAAACGACTTTACGCCCACATGGGAGTTGGCACGTTCTGCTAGGAGCCACTACCAACTATCGACTCTGGTCGTGTCCATGTGTACGTGAACCTATAGGGTAGCACACTTAAGGGGCTGCAGCCCATTCGGATTGGATCTGAGTGGAAAATGGATGTGGACTCCTAGTGGGCTCAAGTGTTGAGCCCACCTCGGAGGTCTATATATACGGGAGTGGGCACACCACTTAGGGTTGATCGGACTGAACCCTGGTTAGCCACCGCCACTCCCCATGCCCATGCCGCGCGACCGGACCTAGCAATCCGCCGCGCGACGCTGCTCCCCATATGTGTGGATACCTTGGAGGCATCGCATCTGCGGTGCTTGGACGAACCGTTCGAGGGAACCGCGAGGTGCCGTTCGCGGGAGATCACCGTTCACGGGTCTTCGCTGTTCGCGGGAGATCGGCAACCCAAGGAGGAGACGGCCCGGGAGATCGGCTACACGCATCACCAACTCTACTTCCGCTGTGGTGACTGCGCGTCTAGTGGTAAACCCGATCCCGTGATCTATTTCCAGCAGCATGATCTTGGGTGCGCGGTAGAAATTTTTATTTGGCGCTAGCGTAGCGTACCGCGTGTTCCAACAATGGTATCAGAGCCTCCACTGTGTAGTAACAGATTCGATGATATGCATATGAGATATGTAGATCGGTTCAGGTGCGGGTCGATGAGATCGGTCGCGCATGTCAGTGTTGAAGGTTGGTTTCGTGATCTTGTTTTCGTGATCGTGATGCAGAGGTCGTGACACGACTTACCCCTACCGGTCGGTTGTCCGCCATCGGGGTAGACAGTGGAACGTAAATCTGGATGCAGCATGCGAAGATCAATGATATTGATCAAATCGGAACATAGATCAACACCTTGGAAATGTGATTTCCGTGGTGCTAAAATTTGTTGGAGCGGTCTCGGTAAAACGGCTGTAATTTTTGCATACAAACTCCGATTTTGCTCCACGACCTGTCAAACTGAAGCTAACGAAAAGTTGGATTAGCGGCGAAATATCATTGGAACTATAATATGCAAGGGATGACGAAAACGATTCCCGAGCTCTTCGTGATGCTGAAATCGACGAAGGTAGAAATCAAGAAAAGTATCAAATGTCGATGGTTGACACCTATGGAATCACTGGGATCCCTTCTACGGTTGGCGGGCGCGGGGCTGTGCAAAGAGCGGGTCTGGCGGTCAGCACAAGGATCGTTTACCCAGGTTCGGGCCACGAAGATGCGTAATACCCTAGTCCTGCTTTGGTGTATGTATTTGAGTGTTCTTGAGCTCTTGAGCTAGCTACGGTGCGTGTGTTTCCCAAAAGATCCGAATCCTCCTCCTGGATGCCTCGGGCCTCCTTTTATAGACAAAAGGTGTTGCCACAGTGGCACACAGGAGGTGGAAAGGTGTACAGTGGATGAGTCTATCCTCTGGCACCGTCGGACAAACGCATTTAATGCGCTGTCGACGTGCCCCTCTTGCTTTATCGAGGACGACAAGGAAGCTCGCCCCAGCTCTCGCCGCCTCGCCTGGCTCCGAAGCGCGTCCGAGCTGATGAGGCGTTGCAGCGCCACGTTGGCAGGCTGCTGGGCTGGCGTGGTGGTGTAGTCTTCACGAAGATCTGCATGCCACCACGCAGGTGCTAGCTGAGTCGGTGTAGAGGCCGCATGCTGCCACGCAGGTGCCTGCCCAGCTGGTTGAGCTAGTAGCTGCATGGGAGCGGTGGTGTACTCTTGGCAAACACGAGCCCGGTTGTGGCCTCACAGGCGTCTTCGGCAAGGGCCCGGTGTTGGAGATATGCCCTAGAGGCAATCATGTGATGATGATATTTCCATATGTATTCATGAGTCCTTTGTATTGTCCTTGAACATCATCAATGATATCTATCAATAAGTATGTGACTTGTTTGTCGAACTATGTATTGTATGATGATTGTTTTAATGGTCCCTAGTTGATAAGGTTATGCGGACACATATCCTTGACTAGTATACGACTCGGTTGATGACTATGTTTCACAAGTCATGTGCATGGAGATGCTAAACCGATAGTATGGGCTCGGGGATGGAGATCACCGAGCCGGGCAGACCCACTTTGAGACGCAGCGAGATATAGTCATCTGTTAGTCTCAAGTGCAATGTCCATGCCATGTCCTAGACCTGAAGTCCTCGCATGTTCTCGGGATGAGGATCGACTCACTTAGGGTCTATCAAACGCTACTCCGTAACTGGGTAGTTATAAAGGTAGCTTTCACCTGAGTCGTGAGACATGCCGCGAGACATGGTTGACCAAGATGGAATTTGCCCCTCCTATTTGGAGAGATATTCTCTGGTCCCTCTCGAGTGATTAGATTCGGAAAGCGTGGCCATGCGACTTGGGTTAAGTCTTAACCCAGTTCGGGAATCTGTATCACGGTTTCGAGAAGAGAGGTCGAGCTAACACAAGGGTGACAAGTACTCGCCTTGAGCTCGACAACAAATATCATGAGGCAAAAGGAATGTTGCATATGCCACATTGTTGAGGTTCGCCAAACGACTTTACGCCCACATGGGAGTTGGCACGTTCTGCTAGGAGCCACTACCAACTATCGAATCTGTTCGTGTCCATGTGTACGTGAACCTATAGGGTAGCACACTTAAGGGGCTGCAGCCCATTCGGATTGGATCTGAGTGGAAAATGGATGTGGACTCCTAGTGGGCTCAAGTGTTGAGCCCACCTCGGAGGTCTATATAAACGGGAGTAGGCACACCACTTAGGGTTGATCGGATTGAATCCTGGTTAGCCACCGCCACTCCCCATGCCCATGCCGCGCGACCGGACCTAGCAGTCCGCCGCTCGACGCTGCTCCCCATATGTGTGGATAGCTTGGAGGCATCGCATCTGCGGTGCTTGGACGAACCGTTCGAGGGAACCGCGAGGTGCCGTTCGCGGGAGATCACCGTTCACGGGTCTTCGCTGTTCGCGGGAGATCGGCAACCAAAGGAGGAGACGGCCCGGGAGATCGGCTACACGCATAACCAACTCTACTTCCGCTGTGGTGACTGCGCGTCTAGTGGTAAACCCGATGCCATGATCTATTTCCAGCAGCATGATCTTGGGTGCGCGGTAGAAATTTTTATTTGGCGCTAGCGTAGCGTACCGCGTGTTCCAACAATGGTATCAGAGCCTCCACTGTGTACTAATAGATTCGATGATACGCATATGAGATATGTAGATCGGTTCAGGTGCGGGTCGATGAGATCGGTCGCGCATGTCAGTGTTGAAGGTTGGTTTCGTGATCTTGTTTTCGTGATCGTGATGCAGAGGTCGTGACATGACTTACCCCTACCGGTCGGTTGTCCGCCATCGAGGTAGACAGTGGAACGTAAATCCAGATGCAGCATGCGAAGATCAATGATATTGATCGAATCGGAACATAGATCAACACCTTGGAAATGTGATTTCCGCGGTGCTAAAATTTGTTGGAGCGGTCTCGGTAAAACGGCTGTAATTTTTGCATACAAACTCCGATTTTGCTCCACGACCTGTCAAACTGAAGCTAACGAAAAGTTGGATTAGCGGCGAAATATCATTGGAACTATAATATGCAAGGGATGACGAAAACGATTCCCGAGCTCTTCGTGATGCTGAAATCGACGAAGGTAGAAATCAAGAAAAGTATCAAATGTTGATGGTTGACACCTATGGAATCACTGGGATCCCTTCTACGGTTGGCGGGCGCGGGGCTGTGCAAAGAGCGGGTCTGGCGGTCAGCACAAGGATCGTTTACCCAGGTTCGGGCCACGAAGATGCGTAATACCCTAGTCCTGCTTTGGTGTATGTATTTGAGTGTTCTTGAGCTCTTGAGCTAGCTACGGTGCGTGTGTTTCCCAAAAGATCCGAATCCTCCTCCTGGATGCCTCGGGCCTCCTTTTATAGACAAAAGGGGTTGCCACAGTGGCACACAGGAGGTGGAAAGGTGTACAGTGGATGAGTCTATCCTCTGGCACCGTCGGACAAACGCATTTAATGCGCTGCCGACGTGCCCCTCTTGCTTTATCAGGGACGACAAGGAAGCTCGCCCCAGCTGTCGCCGCCTCGCCTGGCTCCGACGCGCGTCCGAGCTGATGAGGCGTTGCAGTGCCACGTTGGCTGGCTGCTGGGCTGGCGTGGTGGTGTAGTCTTCACGAAGATCTGCATGCCACCACGCAGGTACTAGCTGAGTCGGTGTAGAGGCCGCATGCTGCCACGCAGGTGCCTGCCCAGCTGGTTCAGCTAGTAGCTGCATGGGAGCGGTGGTGTACTCTTGGCAGACACGGGCCCGGTTGTGGCCTCACAGGCGTCTTCGGCAAGGGCCCGGTGTTGGAGATATGCCCTAGAGGCAATCATGTGATGATGATATTTCCATATGTATTCATGAGTCCTTTGTATTGTCCTTGAACATCATCAATTAATGATATCTATCAATAAGTATGTGACTTGTTTGTGGAACTATGTATTGTATGATGATTGTTTTAATGGTCCCTAGTTGATAAGGTTATGCGGACACATATCCTTGACTAGTATACGACTCGGTTGATAACTATGTTTCACAAGTCATGTGCATGGCGATGCTAAACCGATAGTATGGGCTCGGGGATGGAGATCACCGAGCCGGGCACACGCACTTTGAGACGCAACGAGATATAGTCATCTGTTAGTCTCAAGTGCAATGTCTATGCCATGTCCTAGACCTGAGGTCCTCGGATGTTCTCGGGATGAGGATCGAGTCACTTAGGGTCTATCAAACGCTACTCCGTAACTGGGTAGTTATAAAGGTAGCTTTCAGGTGAGTCGTGAGACATGCCGCGAGACATGGTTGACCAAGATGGAATTTGCCCCTCCTATTTGGAGAGATATTCTCTGGGCCCTCTCGAGTGATTAGATTCGGAAAGCATGGCCATGCGACTTGGGTTAAGTGTTAACCCAGTTCGGGAATCTGTATCATGGTTTCGAGAACAGAGGTCGAGCTAACACAAGGGTGACAAGTACTCGCCTTGAGCTCGACAACAAATATCATGAGGCAAAAGGAATGTTGCATATGCCACATTGTTGAGGTTCGTCAAACGACTTTACGCCCACATGGGAGTTGGCACGTTCTGCTAGGAGCCACTACCAACTATCGACTCTGGTCGTGTCCATGTGTACGTGAACCTATAGGGTAGCACACTTAAGGGGCTGCAGCCCATTCGGATTGGATCTGAGTGGAAAATGGATGTGGACTCGTAGTGGGCTCAAGTGTTGAGCCCACCTCGAAGGTCTATATAAACGGGAGTGGGCACACCACTTAGGGTTGATCGGATTGAACCCTGGTTAGCCACCGCCACTCCCCATGCCCATGCCGCGCGACCGGACCTAGCAGTCCGCCGCTCGACGCTGCTCCCCATATGTGTGGATACCTTGGAGGCATCGCATCTGCGGTGCTTGGACGAACCGTTCGAGGGAACCGCGAGGTGCCGTTCGCGGGAGATCACCGTTCACGGGTCTTCGCTGTTCGCGGGAGATCGGCAACCCAAGGAGGAGACGGCTCGGGAGATCGGCTACACGCATAACCAACTCTACTTCCGCTGTGGTGACTGCGCGTCTAGTGGTAAACCCGATCCCGTGATCTATTTCCAGCAGCATGATCTTGGGTGCGCGGTAGAAATTTTTATTTGGCGCTAGCGTAGCGTACCGCGTGTTCCAACAATGGTATCAGAGCCTCCACTGTGTAGTAATAGATTCGATGATATGCATATGAGATATGTAGATCAGTTCAGGTGCGGGTCGATGAGATCGGTCGCGCATGTCAGTGTTGAAGGTTGGTTTCGTGATCTTGTTTTCGTGATCGTGATGCAGAGGTCGTGACACGACTTACCCCTACCGGTCGGTTGTCCGCCATCGAGGTAGACAGTGGAACGTAAATCCGGATGCAGCACGCGAAGATCAATGATATTGATCGAATCGGAACATAGATCAACACCTTGGAAATGTGATTTCCGCGGTGCTAAAATTTGTTGGAGCGGTCTCGGTAAAACGGCTGTAATTTTTGCATACAAATCCGATTTTGCTCCACGACCTGTCAAACTGAAGCTAACGAAAAGTTGGCTTAGCGGAGAAATATCATTGGAACTATAATATGCAAGGGATGACGAAAACGATTCCCGAGCTCTTCGTGATGCTGAAATCGACGAAGGTAGAAATCAAGAAAAGTATCAAATGTTGATGGTTGACACCTATGGAATCACTGGGATCCCTTCTACGGTTGGCGGGCGCGGGGCTGTGCAAAGAGCGGGTCTGGCGGTCAGCACAAGGATCGTTTACCCAGGTTCGGGCCACGAAGATGCGTAATACCCTAGTCCATCTTTGGTGTATGTATTTGAGTGTTCTTGAGCTCTTGAGCTAGCTACGGTGCGTGTGTTTCCCAAAAGATCCGAATCCTCCTCCTGGATGCCTCGGGCCTCCTTTTATAGACAAAAGGGGTTGCTACAGTGGCACACAGGAGGTGGAAAGGTGTACAGTGGATGAGTCTATCCTCTGGCACCGTCGGACAAACGCATTTAATGCGCTGCCGACGTGCCCCTCTTGCTTTATCGGGGACGACAAGGAAGCTCGCCCCAGCTGTCGTCGCCTCGCCTGGCTCCGACGCGCGTCCGAGCTGATGAGGCGTTGCTGCGCCACGTTGGCTGGCTGCTGGGCTGGCGTGGTGGTGTAGTCTTCACGAAGATCTGCATGCCACCACGCAGGTGCTAGCTGAGTCGGTGTAGAGGCCGCATGCTGCCACGCAGGTGCCTACCCAGCTGGTTGAGCTAGTAGCTGCATGGGAGCGGTGGTGTACTCTTGGCAGACACGGGCCCGGTTGTGGCCTCACAGGCATCTTCGGCAAGGGCCCGGTGTTGGAGATATGCCCTAGAGGCAATCATGTGATGATGATATTTCCATATGTATTCATGAGTCCTTTGTATTGTCCTTGAACATCATTAATTAATGATATCTATCAATAAGTATGTGACTTGTTTGTGGAACTATGTATTGTATGATGATTGTTTTAATGGTCCCTAGTTGATAAGGTTATGCGGACACATATCCTTGACTAGTATACGACTCGGTTGATGACTATGTTTCACAAGTCATGTGCATGGAGATGCTAAACCGATAGTATGGGCTCAGGGATGGAGATCACCGAGCCGGGCAGACCCACTTTGAGACGCAGCGAGATATAGTCATCTGTTAGTCTCAAGTGCAATGTCTATGCCATGACCTAGACCTGAGGTCCTCGGATGTTCTCGGGATGAGGATCGACTCACTTAGGGTCTATCAAACGCTACTCCGTAACTGGGTAGTTATAAAGGTAGCTTTCAGGTGAGTCGTGAGACATGCCGCGAGACATGGTTGACCAAGATGGAATTTGCCCCTCCTATTTGGAGAGATATTCTCTGGGCCCTCTCGAGTGATTAGATTCGGAAAGCATGGCCATGCGACTTGGGTTAAGTGTTAACCCAGTTCGGGAATCTGTATCATGGTTTCGAGAACAGAGGTCGAGCTAACACAAGGGTGACAAGTACTCGCCTTGAGCTCGACAACAAATATCATGAGGCAAAAGGAATGTTGCATATGCCACATTGTTGAGGTTCGTCAAACGACTTTACGCCCACATGGGAGTTGGCACGTTCTGCTAGGAGCCACTACCAACTATCTACTCTGGTCGTGTCCATGTGTACGTGAACCTATAGGGTAGCACACTTAAGGGGCTGCAGCCCATTCGGATTGGATCTGAGTGGAAAATGGATGTGGACTCGTAGTGGGCTCAAGTGTTGAGCCCACCTCGAAGGTCTATATAAACGGGAGTGGGCACACCACTTAGGGTTGATCGGATTGAACCCTGGTTAGCCACCGCCACTCCCCATGCCCATGCCGCGCGACCGGACCTAGCAGTCCGCCGCTCGACGCTGCTCCCCATATGTGTGGATACCTTGGAGGCATCGCATCTGCGGTGCTTGGACGAACCGTTCGAGGGAACCGCGAGGTGCCGTTCGCGGGAGATCACCGTTCACGGGTCTTCGCTGTTCGCGGGAGATCGGCAACCCAAGGAGGAGACGGCTCGGGAGATCGGCTACACGCATAACCAACTCTACTTCCGCTGTGGTGACTGCGCGTCTAGTGGTAAACCCGATCCCGTGATCTATTTCCAGCAGCATGATCTTGGGTGCGCGGTAGAAATTTTTATTTGGCGCTAGCGTAGCGTACCGCGTGTTCCAACAATGGTATCAGAGCCTCCACTGTGTAGTAATAGATTCGATGATATGCATATGAGATATGTAGATCAGTTCAGGTGCGGGTCGATGAGATCGGTCGCGCATGTCAGTGTTGAAGGTTGGTTTCGTGATCTTGTTTTCGTGATCGTGATGCAGAGGTCGTGACACGACTTACCCCTACCGGTCGGTTGTCCGCCATCGAGGTAGACAGTGGAACGTAAATCCGGATGCAGCACGCGAAGATCAATGATATTGATCGAATCGGAACATAGATCAACACCTTGGAAATGTGATTTCCGCGGTGCTAAAATTTGTTGGAGCGGTCTCGGTAAAACGGCTGTAATTTTTGCATACAAACTCCGATTTTGCTCCACGACCTGTCAAACTGAAGCTAACGAAAAGTTGGATTAGCGGAGAAATATCATTGGAACTATAATATGCAAGGGATGACGAAAACGATTCCCGAGCTCTTCGTGATGCTGAAATCGACGAAGGTAGAAATCAAGAAAAGTATCAAATGTTGATGGTTGACACCTATGGAATCACTGGGATCCCTTCTACGGTTGGCGGGCGCGGGGCTGTGCAAAGAGCGGGTCTAGCGGTCAGCACAAGGATCGTTTACCCAGGTTCGGGCCACGAAGATGCCTAATACCCTAGTCCTGCTTTGGTGTATGTATTTGAGTGTTCTTGAGCTCTTGAGCTAGCTACGGTGCGTGTGTTTCCCAAAAGATCCGAATCCTCCTCCTGGATGCCTCGGGCCTCCTTTTATAGACAAAAGGGGTTGCTACAGTGGCACACAGGAGGTGGAAAGGTGTACAGTGGATGAGTCTATCCTCTGGCACCGTCGGACAAACGCATTTAATGCGCTGCCGACGTGCCCCTCTTGCTTTATCGGGGACGACAAGGAAGCTCGCCCCAGCTGTCGCCGCCTCGCCTGGCTCCGACGCGCGTCCGAGCTGATGAGGCGTTGCTGCGCCATGTTGGCTGGCTGCTGGGCTGGCGTGGTGGTGTAGTCTTCACGAAGATCTGCATGCCACCACGCAGGTGCTAGCTGAGTTGGTGTAGAGGCCGCATGCTGCCACGCAGGTGCCTGCCCAGCTGGTTGAGCTAGTAGTTGCATGGGAGCGGTGGTGTACTCTTGGCAGACACGGGCCCGGTTGTGGCCTCACAGGCATCTTCAGCAAGGGCCCGGTGTTGGAGATATGCCCTAGAGGCAATCATGTGATGATGATATTTCCATATGTATTCATGGGTCCTTTGTATTGTCCTTGAACATCATCAATTAATGATATCTATCAATAAGTATGTGACTTTTTTGTGGAACTATGTATTGTATGATGATTGTTTTAATGGTCCCTAGTTGATAAGGTTATGCGGACACATATCCTTGACTAGTATACGACTCGGTTGATGACTATGTTTCACAAGTCATGTGCATGGACATGCTAAACCGATAGTATGGGCTCAGGGATGGAGATCACCGAGCCGGGCAGACCCACTTTGAGACGCAGCGAGATATAGTCATCTGTTAGTCTCAAGTGCAATGTCTATGCCATGTCCTAGACCTGAGGTCCTCGCATGTTCTCGGGATGAGGATCGACTCACTTAGGGTCTATCAAACGCTACTCCGTAACTGGGTAGTTATAAAGGTAGCTTTCAGGTGAGTCGTGAGACATGCCGCGAGACATGGTTGACCAAGATGGAATTTGCCCCTCCTATTTGGAGAGATATTCTCTGGGCCCTCTCGAGTGATTAGATTCGGAAAGCATGGCCATGCGACTTGGGTTAAGTGTTAACCCAGTTCGGGAATCTGTATCATGGTTTCGAGAAGAGAGGTCGAGCTAACACAAGGGTGACAAGTACTCGCCTTGAGCTCGACAACAAATATCGTGAGGCAAAAGGAATGTTGCATATGCCACATTGTTGAGGTTCGTCAAACGACTTTACGCCCACATTGGAGTTGGCACGTTCTGCTAGGAGCCACTACCAACTATCGACTCTGGTCGTGTCCATGTGTACGTGAACCTATAGGGTAGCACACTTAAGGGGCTGCAGCCCATTCGGATTGGATCTGAGTGGAAAATGGATGTGGACTCCTAGTGGGCTCAAGTGTTGAGCCCATCTCGGAGGTCTATATAAACGGGAGTGGGCACACCACTTAGGGTTGATCGGATTGAACCCTGGTTAGCCACCGCCACTCCCCATGCCCATGCCGCGCGACCGGACCTAGCAGTCCGCCGCTCGACGCTGCTCCCCATATGTGTGGATACCTTGGAGGCATCGCATCTGCGGTGCTTGGACGAACCGTTCGAGGGAACCGCGAGGTGCCGTTCGCAGGAGATCACCGTTCACGGGTCTTCGCTGTTCGCGGGAGATCGGCAACCCAAGGAGGAGACGGCCCGGGAGATCGGCTACACGCATCACCAACTCTACTTCCGCTGTGGTGACTGCGCGTCTAGTGGTAAACCCGATCCCGTGATCTATTTCCAGCAGCATGATCTTGGGTGCGCGGTAGAAATTTTTATTTGGCGCTAGCGTAGCGTACCGCGTGTTCCAACAATGGTATCAGAGCCTCCACTGTGTAGTAATAGATTCGATGATATGCATATGAGATATGTAGATCGGTTCAGGTGCGGGTCGATGAGATCGGTCGCGCATGTCAGTGTTGAAGGTTGGTTTCGTGATCTTGTTTTCGTGATCGTGATGCAGAGGTCGTGACACGACTTACCCCTACCGGTCGGTTGTCCGCCATCGGGGTAGACAGTGGAACGTAAATCCGGATGCAGCACGCGAAGATCAATGATATTGATCGAATCGGAACATAGATCAACACCTTGGAAATGTGATTTCCGCGGTGCTAAAATTTGTTGGAGCGGTCTCGGTAAAACGGCTGTAATTTTTGCATATAAACTCCGATTTTCCTCCACGGCCTGTCAAACTGAAGCTAACGAAAAGTTGGATTAGTGGCGAAATATCATTGGAACTATAATATGCAAGGGATGACGAAAACGATTCCCGAGCTCTTCGTGATGCTGAAATCGACGAAGGTAGAAATCAAGAAAAGTATCAAATGTTGATGGTTGACACCTATGGAATCACTGGGATCCCTTCTACGGTTGGCGGGCACGGGGCTGTGCAAAGAGCGGGTCTGGCGGTCAGCACAAGGATCGTTTACCCAGGTTCGGGCCACGAAGATGCGTAATACCCTAGTCCTGCTTTGGTGTATGTATTTGAGTGTACTTGAGCTCTTGAGCTAGCTAAGGTGCGTGTGTTTTGTGACACCCAAATTTTTTTTGGATTTTCAAAAGATTTATTTGACTTGAGGGAGGTGATTTAAATTTTTTTCAAAAGAACTCTCCCTTTCAAATATTTTTTTTCTATGGCAAGAGTTTTATTTGGATTCACCCAAGACTTGTTTTGATCTTGGAGGTTCTTGCTTTTTATTTGGACTCAAACCAAATTGCTTTTCACTTGAGAAAAATGCCTTTTGATAATCTCTTTGAAAATGCACTATGGCTTTTGGAATAATCCTTTACCACTTTCAACAATCCTCTATTTGCCATGGCCTTAGTGCAAATCCACTCTCCTGACCCTCCCCTCACCTTTGGATCCTGATTTGCATCAAATCCAGCAAGTTGAACCTCCCCATATGATTATTTTTCCATTTAAATCTCATCAAATAAATTTCTGTCTTCTACCCTAGCCCTTGGAGATTTACAAAGGAGCTACCATCTCTGCTTTGATTTTTGGCCCCAAACCAACTCCCCTCCCTAGTCCTTTGAACCCTCAACCTAGATCCATGAAGATCCACTGGTCTTCAGTTCAAATTTTTCAAACTACACTTGCTGCAAGTTTGGACCAGATTTGTCAAATTTGGTGAAATTCATTCAAATCCTTCTCCAAAAATTCCAGGTAAAATCAGGCAGCCCCTGGGTACATTGAGTGGTCACCTCACCAAGTACCAGCTCCAGGAAAATTTTTCTCATTGCCAAATCATTCTGTCGAACACCTGCAGTGCATTGTCAAATTCAGGTTCAGTAAAGTTCAGAGAACATTTCAGTGCTACTGTCGTTTTCTTCAGAACTTGTTGTCGATCTCGACAGTGCCTCGATGTCGCCTTGCTCCTCGTCCCCTCCCCCTTGTTCCTACACCGAACGAGCGTCTGGCACCTTGCGGACGTCGGCGACGAGCAGCAGAAGGTGTGCCGCCCCGTGACCGACGCCAGCGGCGGCTTTGCGGCCGCCAGAGAGAGGCGCAGCGCCGACGGCGCCACCCAGCGCCGCCCAAGCCACCGGAGCGCGCCGCGTGGCCTTCCACTCCCCCGAACGCGCTGCCATCTTCGTCGTGAACCGCAGGGCGCGGAGCGCGCTCTCTGCCGCCGACGTGCCCGTACGGCCACCCCACCGTGGACCAACGCCGTTACGCCAAGACCAGCCGAGATTAGCGGGGAAACAACACCAGTAACCTCCACTGATGCTGCCTGGCCACTCAAACCTCCTGCCAATCCACTGCATCGCCGTGATTGCTCGCCGGAGATTCCCCGTTCACGGCCACCCCGTCGATCCGCCTATAAATAGAGGCCCCGAGCTTCAACTCGAACCCACACCATCCCTGCACTCCACCTAGAGCACGCCTAGCCACTGGAAGAGCCCCGAGGAGGTCTCCTTCCTCGACTCCGGCCGCCGCGACCCGCCACGGGACCCAGCTCGATTCGCTCCCGTGTGTGCGCCTCTGCCTCCCTTCTCTTGCCAGTAGCTTCACTATACATCTCTCCTTCTGACCCGCGCTTCAATTCGAAGTTTGCAGCCCTCCACCGGAGTTCTCCACCCTCACCCGAGCCGCCGTCCGCCGGAGAAAGTGTCGCCGTCGACGTGGTGCTCTCCGATGGTCGAGTCCACCACCCACCGACGCGGAAGGACACGCTGAAGCTCTTGGTACCCTCCGATCCTCCTGACTCGCCGTGGTTCGACGCCGGCGTCCACCGCAGTCTTCGGGCGCCGGCGAGCTTTTTTAAACCTGACACGTGGGACCCCCTGTCAGCCTCTCTTCTGTTTCCCCACGCGAAACGTTTTCTGTTGGCGCCTTCGGGCAAATACGCTTTCCCTCTTGAGCTTGCGCATTTCCAATCGAACCATTTTCTGTTTTCTCAGTTAAAACCCTGGGACTTTTCTGTTTCATTACAGATGGGTCCCTGGACAGAAACCTTTATAACTTTTTAATAAAAAGCAATTTTTGAGTGATTCTTTTTCTGACATTCTTAAAATTTTGTCTAGTTTTTTATGGGATTTAGTTGAATTTTTTTTGGAGAAGTTTCTGTGCACGCGTTGGTTTTCACGTTAGTGCCCGTTTTCGTTATTGCCGTAGGTTCCGGAAGAGGTGACGGAGCCGCGAACTTCGCCGAGCTAGACTCCGACTTCTCCGAACCAGGCAAGCATGTTTGAAAATTTGATATGATAGGTGTTTTGCATGTTTGTGTGAAAGTTTGTGCGTGACATATGGGTGTCGGTGAATACCTCGTTGCTTGTAAGGCAACTACCCTCATGTTCCAAAGTTGCGATGATCTCTGATGAGAGATGGCCTAATCATGTGGTGACATGAAGGGCAGCAAGGTGGTACTGTTGTAGCATGCCAGCCTTGCGTCATCCGACAAATTCCGACGTTAACGTGGATGGAGTCACGTTATCGTTCTTTTCCCCTCCGTGCTACCACATGTTTCATTTGCCAGGATGCGGTTTAGTAAGTTGGTAACCTCTTTCCGTGTACACACCAAACAGAGAGGCCGGGATGATGGTACCTTGGCCCAGGATTAAAGCCAGTCATCCGGTCAGGGGGCATGGGTGTTTCTGGTTGGGACCGAGAGGGGGGGCACCCCCTTAGAGCGCGCGTATAGAAATTTGATCCCATGCTACGCGAGGTTGTAGCCTCCCTGTCTCAAGGTTTTTCTTGAATGTTGCCGAGGGTGATCCCTGGCTTCGGAATGTTGAATTGGGTGTGTACTGGTTAGACGTGTTTCTTCCAAAACACCGTAAACGGAACTAGTCCCCATGACTACTGAAATCCGTTGGCTGTGGTTAAGTACAAACTCTGCAGAGTCAAATCCTTCCAAGTCATCGTATCCATGATCAAGTAGTGAAATCAGTATATCCATATCTATCCGCGTGGAAAAAACTGTCCCCGGTGAATAAGCTCAAGTGGTAAACCCAGTTTAATTATTATTACTGTGGATGGACTAACCTTATATTTGTCTCGTACTTGTAATAATTTATAATCTCGAACTACTGAATTGTTGAGCTACAATATATGCCCTTTATGTGACGTCGCACTGACGTCCGACTGTGGCACGCACTGCCTTTATTTTCCGTTATAAGCCCTTTATGTGGTGTCGCCCCGACGCCCGACTGTGGCATTATTATTGCAGTTTCCTCTCGAGGAGTCTTCCAGACACTCGTTTGGCACCAGTATTATTATTCCGCAGTTTCATCTCGAGGAGTCTTTCAGACACTCGTTTGGCACCAGTATTATTATTCCGCAGTTTCCTCTCGAGGAGTCTTTCAGACACTCCTTTGGAACCAGTATTATTATTCCGCAGTTTCCTCTCGAGGAGTCTTTCAGACACTCGTTTGGCACCAGTACTACTATTCTTGCAGTTTCCGCTCGAGGAGTCATTCAGACCCTCGCTTGGCACCCAGTATTTATTATCTCTATGTCTGAACGCACTGGTTAACTTGTTCATATGCTTCATGTTTACATTTGTTATATCTTATGTCCGAGCTGTCTTGCGAGTACTTTCATAGTACTCACCTGGCCTGTTGATTTGGCCAGATGTTGACGAAGGCGATCTCTTGGATGAAGAGTTTGATAGCGCGTCCGACGCCTAGAGGAGTCCCAGTCAGTCCTACACGATCCCGGATATTGGTCACTTGTATTATATATGCTGCCGCTACCCGCAATAAGTCTCCTCGAGCCTCACTCCGACGCTCGAAGAGCTGTAGTCTTCAGGAATCATATCACCCGCTTCGCGGTGATATTTCCACCACCGTTATTATCGTGAGTTAGTAGTATGCCACCCTATCCGCCGTCTTGTTTTATCGGCGTGCATGTAATAAATTGTTGGGCAGTCCCCGCTCAACCTTGTATTATATTCAATACTCCTGGTATTTTTCTTCTGTGACCAAGATATTGTCTACCAGTGAGAAGGAATTCTTCCTTACTGGTCCGTAAAAGGGATTTGGTCTCTCAATAATTATTTTATTGAAAAACCGGTCGTGACAAGCTTGGTACCAGAGCCAGGCTGACTGTAGGAAGCCACTAGGTGCGATCGCTAATCGGTTATTAGCGTCTTTTGTGCTTTTCCAGCATTTTGCAACTGTAGCTATTTTCTGTTGGTCATCATAAATTTGTGACATGACTACTCAGAATTTTTGCCTACTTTTGTAGATGGCTGGCAGCAGCTGTGAGAATCGAGTGTTCATGAACGTGCCTGAGGGGTTTGTCAAGTTCCTCGTCTCCATCACCAAGCTCGCGATCAGGCCAGCAGCTCGCCCGGAGTTCACGCTCTATCAGCACAAGCTCAGCGACGACGTGTCTATGCACCAGGCTGTGGTGCAATTTAAGGGAGGATGTTCTGCAGCTCGCCACTTCCGTTTTGTGGGAAGGGCCATGCCTACGGAGAGGCATGCCATGCAGATGGCTGCCCGTGAGGCGATAGCTCGCCTTCGGGACATCCTTCCTACGATGAAGACTCGTCGCTACCGCTACCTCCCATGCCATGTGCCATACACCAGTCACTATGCATTCGCCTGCCATCGGGGAGAGCGGGATGAAGCCATTGAGATGGTTGTGGAGTATGTCAAGGCTCTGGAGGAGTCTTTCGACAACCTCGTGGACGATCTTGTGGCTGCCCGCATGGACTTAGTCCTGGGAGGTCCTGCCAACAGGAAGGAGCTTCTCAACACGGCGCCGCCTCTGACATTCGTCTCGTCTTCAGCCTCGTATGAACCGGCCGTTTTGGCCACTGCTTGCCGTCAGCCTACCACTGAGGAGTTCGACCGAGTCATTGCTCCTACTCCAGTCAGAGCCGCACCGCCTGCCGCACCCGCGCTACCACCCGTCGCTCCCGCACCATCACCGCAGCGCAGCGTTACGCGCCAGGAGCCAGCTAGAGAGGAGGTGGAGGTTGATTCTCCTGGACCACTGAGTCTTGCCATCGGCAAGGGAAAGGAAATCCTCACCATCTCCGACTGAGAGCGCCGAGTAGCCGCGCGTTATGCCTGCTTGTATGATGTGTTGTTTTATCTGTACGTTAGTTTGTATTGGCGTGTTTGCTGCTTTCCGGAGGAGTACGCTAGCCTAAATAACATGTCAGGAATGTGTACGCGCATCCTGAGTGCTGTATCGTGTGTTTGCTTTTCGCGTGTAAGATATTTGCTAGCAGTTCTTCTCCGTGCAAAATCGTCTGTGTTTTCTTGAAAAACCTTGAGATCTTTTAAATTTGTTGCCTTTGCAAGATTTTCCTTGTGCTACACAGTTTTTCTGATGGGTTTTGCAAAATGATAACCCCAGACTGGAAAAATGTCTCGTCCGTGGACTCGCTCCATGCCCAATCAGCCAGAAGAGGTTTACGGGACACAGACTAGCAACAATTTCACTCAGGGTCAGTCCAGTCAACAAGACAGCGAAGCAGCCCTGTCTCAAGTATGCCGTCTCTTCGAGCAAAGCCAGCAACAACACCAAGAGATGATGAATCATGTCATCAATATGGGAAACCACCGCGAACACTACCAACCACATTCCAAGTTATCTGAGTTACAGAAGACTCGCCCCTCAACTTTTGCTCACACCGATAGGCCGCTGGAAGCCGATGATTGGCTTCGTGACATTGAAAGGAAACTGATTATTGCTCAGTGTTCAGATCATGAGAAGGTGCTTTATGCACCACACTACCTTACTGGAGCAGCTGCAGCATGGTGGGAAAACTTCCTACACATGCATCCCAGTGAACACAACATCACCTGGGAAGAGTTCAAGGAAGGCTTCCGTGGGGCACACATCCCCAGGAGCATCATAAAAATCAAGAAGAGAGAGTTTGATGACCTGAAGCAGAGAGGCATGTCAGTGACAGAATACAATGGTCAGTTTACCCAGCTATCTCGTTATGCCTACGACGAGCACATGACATCAAACAAGAAGATGGAAAAATTCCTGGACGGCCTGGCACCAGCACTAAGATGCCAACTGATTGTACACACATTTCCGGATTTTAAAACTCTGGTGGACAAGGCCAATACCTTGGAGAATGAGCGCCGTAGTCTGGAAGATATGCGTAAGCGAAAGAGGGACAAGACGACTCTTGCTCGCAACAACCGAAACAAGACTGAGGTTCCACGGACAGACGCAAGGAGATCCACGACTATTGATCCAAGGCCCGTCGAACAGTTTCATGCCAGGGACAAGGAGTACACGTACCGTCCGGGGGTCACCTGCTATGCTTGTGGTCAAGAAGGGCACTATGCTAAACAGTGCCCAAAGCCAAG
This sequence comes from Aegilops tauschii subsp. strangulata, assembly GCF_002575655.3. NCBI lineage: Eukaryota > Viridiplantae > Streptophyta > Magnoliopsida > Poales > Poaceae > Aegilops > Aegilops tauschii. The sequence continues at coordinate 469,406,956 of NC_053035.3, forward strand.
GAACCCGGCACCCAAGCCAAACAATGGTGGGAACAATCCAGCCCCCAAGCGCAACAATTTCAACCCCAACAACAACCACAGGAAGGGTCACCTGAACCATGTGACCAGGGAAGAAGCGCAGAATGCCCCAGACATCGTGCTCGGTACGTTCCCTGTCAACACAGTACCTGCCACGGTTTTGTTTGATTCTGGAGCTTCCCATTCGTTCGTTTCAAAGAGTTTTGTTTTGCAACGTGGTTTTCCGATACTTCCCTTGGAAAAATCTATGATCATCAAGTCCCCCGAAAATAAGCAAATCGCTCAGGGTTACTGCCAAGGAGTGGTCATTGAGTTCAACGGACTACAATTCCCAGCAAATCTCATCGTGTTGGAGAGTAAAGGACTGGATGTCATTTTAGGGATGGACTGGTTGACCACCAACAAAGGATTCATTGACTGTTTCAATCGGACCGTGATCGTCACTCACCATCACGGCAAGACTATAAGGGTTTCCGCTCAAGAAAGGCCACGATCACCGCAACCAAAACTGAACAAAATGGACATTGCAGAACTGAGAAAAGTTCCAGTGGTATGCGAATTTCCTGATGTGTTCCCTGAAGAACTACCAGGCATGCCACCAGACCGAGAGATAGAATTCAGCATCGAACTAGCACCTGGCACCACTCCCATCTATAAGAAGCCTTATAGAATGGCACCCTCAGAATTGGTGGAGTTGAAGAAGCAGATAAAGGAATTATTGGACAAAGGATTTATTCGAGCCAGCTCCTCACCTTGGGGTTCGCCTGTGTTGTTCGCAAAGAAAAAGGATGGGACGCTGAGGCTGTGTATAGACTATCGAGCCCTCAATATGGTCACCATCAAAAACAAATATCCAATGCCACGGATAAATGATTTGTTTGACCAGCTCACACAAGCCAAGGTATTCTCAAAGATTGATTTGAGATCGGGATATCATCAACAGAAAGTACGGACAGAAGATATTCTCAAGACAGCATTCACTTCCAGATACGGATTATATGAGTTCACAGTGATGCCTTTTGGACTAACGAACGCCCCCGCATATTTCGTCCACCTCATGAACAAAGTGTTCATGAAATTCATGGACAAATTTGTTGTGGTATTCATTGACGATATTCTGGTTTACTCAAGGACACCAGAAGAGCATGCTGAACACCTCAGAATTGTTTTGGGAGAATTGAGGAAACATCAGTTGTACGCCAAGTTTAGCAAGTGTGAATTTTGGCTAAGACAAGTTGGTTTCTTAGGCCATATATTGAACCAAGAAGGCGTGGCCGTAGACCCAGAAAAGGTCAAAGCCATACTTGACTGGAAGCCGCCCGCCAACGTTACAGATGTGCGGAGTTTCCTAGGAATGGCCGGATATTACAGAAGATTTATTGAAGGATTCTCCACTGTGGCAAAACCTATAACACAGTTGCTCAAGAAGGACAAGAAATTTGTATGGACGGAAGCATGCGAGCAGAGCTTCCAAGAACTAAAGAAGAAAATGGACCTTGGTAAGGCTTCGGAGTTCGTCACAGACATTGAAGGAACATTATGGTACGGAGACAGACTCTGCGTACCTAACATTGAGGAACTCAAGCAACAAATCTTAACCGAAAGCCACACCGCTCCATACTCGATCCATCCTAGAGGAACCAAAATGTACAAGGACATTCAGGAAAGATTTTGGTGGCACGGTATGAAAAGAGATATAGCCACATTTATTGCTTGCTGCGATTCATGTCAGCGCATCAAGGCCGAGCATCAAAAGCCAGCAGGGCTACTCCAGCCAAACAGGATACCGGAGTGGAAATGGGATGAAATAGGAATGGATTTCATTGTCGGAATACCGCGATCACAACGCGGAAATGACGCCATATGGGTCATCACAGACCGACTAACCAAGGTTGCTCATTTCATTCCCGTGAAGACTACCTACTCCATGCAAAGACTGGCAAAACTTTATCTCTCCCGTATAGTTTGTTTGCACGGAGTCCCAAAGACTATAATATCCGATCGAGGCACACAATTCGTCTCCAAATTTTGGGATCACCTACAACAAGCTCTGGGCACGCAACTAACTTTCAGTACAGCGTACCACCCTCAGGCTGATGGACAAACAGAACATGTAAACCAAATCCTAGAGGATATGCTAAGAGCCTGTGTGCTTACCTATGGATCCAGTTGGGAAGAGAGTTTACCGTATGCCGAATTTGCTTACAACAACAGTTACCAAGCCAGCTTGCAAATGGCTCCCTTTGAAGCATTGTACGGACGGAGGTGTCGTACCCCACTGAATTGGTCAGAAACAGGTGACAGCCGTATCTTCGGCCCAGACATGCTTAAAGAGGCCGAGGAGAAAGTTAAACAGGTCAGGGACAGACTCAAGACAGCGCAGAGCCGACAAAAGAGCTACTATGATCAGAAGCATCGTGAGGTCAGCTTTGAACCCGGTGATTCCGTATACCTCCGAGTATCTCCTATGAGGGGTCTGCAACGGTTCAAAATTAAGGGGAAGCTAGCCCCGAGATTTATTGGACCATTTTGTGTAAAAGCGCGAAGAGGCACGGTAGCCTACCAACTAGACTTACCCAAGGAGCTGTCAGACGTCCACGACGTATTCCACGTCTCTCAACTGAGAAAATGTGTGAGTAACCCGGAAAAGCATGTACCTCATGAGAGCATTGATATGCAACCAGACCTCACCTACAGAGAGAGGCCAGTAAAGATATTGGAAGAGTCTGAACGGAGCACCCGTCAGAAAACGACAATGTTTTTCAGAGTTCAGTGGAGCAACCACACTCAGGATGAAGCAACATGGGAAAGGGAAGATTTTCTTCAGGCAGAATATCCATATCTATTTGAGGATCAGCAGAAATCTCGAGGACGAGATTTTTCCTAAGGGGGTAGGTGTTGTGACACCCAATTTTTTTTTGGATTTTTCAAAAGATTTATTTGACTTGAGGGAGGTGATTTAATTTTTTTTTCAAAAGAACTCTCCCTTTCAAATATTTTTTTCTATGGCAAGAGTTTTATTTAGATTCACCCAAGACTTGTTTTGATCTTGGAGGTTCTTGCTTTTTATTTGGACTCAAACCAAATTGCTTTTCACTTGAGAAAAATGCCTTTTGATAATCTCTTTGAAAATGCACTATGGCTTTTGGAATAATCCTTTACCACTTTCAACAATCCTCTATTTGCCATGGCCTTAGTGCAAATCCACTCTCCTAACCCACCCCTCACCTTTGGATCCTGATTTGCATCAAATCCAGCAAGTTGAACCTCCCCATATGATTATTTTTCCATTTAAATCTCATCAAATAAATTTCTGTCTTCTACCCTAGCCCTTGGAGATTTACAAAGGAGCTACCATCTCTGCTTTGATTTTTGGCCCCAAACCAACTCCCCTCCCTAGTCCTTTGAACCCTCAACCTAGATCCATGAAGATCCACTGGTCTTCAGTTCAAATTTTTCAAACTACACTTGCTGCAAGTTTGGACCAGATTTGTCAAATTTGGTGAAATTCATTCAAATCCTTCTCCAAAAATTCCAAGTAAAATCAGGCAGCCCCTGGGTACATTGAGTGGTCACCTCACCAAGTACCAGCTCCAGGAAAATTTTTCTCATTGCCAAATCATTCTGTCGAACACCTGCAGTGCATTGTCAAATTCAGGTTCAGTAAAGTTCAGAGAACATTTCAGTGCTACTGTCGTTTTCTTCAGAACTTGTTGTCGATCTCGACAGTGCCTCGATGTCGCCTTGCTCCCCGTCCCCTCCCCCTTGTTCCTGCACCGCACGAGCGTCTGGCACCTTGCGGACGTCGGCGACGAGCAGCAGAAGGTGTGCCGCCCCGTGACCGACGCCAGCGGCGGCTTTGCGGCCGCCAGAGAGAGGCGCAGCGCCGACGGCGCCACCCAGCGCCGCCCAAGCCACCGGAGCGCGCCGCGTGGCCTTCCACTCCCCCGAACGCGCTGCCATCTTCGTCGTGAACCGCAGGGCGCGGAGCATGCTCTCTGCCGCCGACGTGCCCGTACGGCCACCCCACCGTGGACCGATGCCGTTACGCCAAGACCAGCCGAGATTAGCGGGGAAACAACACCAGTAACCTCCACTGATGCTGCCTGGCCACTCAAACCTCCTGCCAATCCATTGCATCATCGCCGTGATTGCTCGCCGGAGATTCTCCGTTCACGGCCACCCCATCGATCCGCCTATAAATAGAGGCCCCGAGCTTCAACTCGAACCCACACCATCCCTGCACTCCACCTAGAGCACGCCTAGCCACTTGAAGAGCCCCGAGGAGGTCTCCTTCCTCGACTCCGGCCGCCGCGACCCGCCACGGGACCCAGCTTGATTCGCTCCCGTGCGTGCGCCTCTGCCTCCCTTCTCTTGCCAGTAGCTTCACTATACATCTCTCCTTCTGACCTGCGCTTCAATTCGAAGTTTGCAGCCCTCCACCGGAGTTCTCCACCCTCACCCGAGCCGCCGTCCGCCGGAGAAAGTGTCGCCGTCGACGTGGTGCTCTCCGACGGTCGAGTCCACCACCCACCGAGGCGGAAGGACACGCTGAAGCTCTTGGTACCCTCCGATCCTCCTGACTCGCCGTGGTTCGACGCCGGCGTCCACCGCAGTCTTCGGGCGCCGGCGAGCTTTTTTAAACCTGACACGTGGGACCCCCTGTCAGCCTCTCTTCTGTTTCCCCACGCGAAACGTTTTCTGTTGGCGCCTTCGGGCAAATACGCTTTCCCTCTTGAGCTTGCGCATTTCCAATCGAACCATTTTCTGTTTTCTCAGTTAAAACCCTGGGACTTTTCTGTTTCATTACAGATGGGTCCCTAGACAGAAACCTTTATAACTTCTTAATAAAAAGGAATTTTTGAGTGATTCTTTTTCTGACATTCTTAAAATTTTGTCTAGTTTTTTATGGGATTTACTTGAAATTTTTTTGGAGAAGTTTCTGTGCACGCGTTGGTTTTCACGTTAGTGCCCGTTTTCGTTATTGCCGTAGGTTCCGGAAGAGGTGACGGAGCCGCGAACTTCGCCGAGCTAGACTCCGACTTCTCCGAACCAGGCAAGCATGTTTGAACATTTGATATGATAGGTGTTTTGCATGTTTGTGTGAAAGTTTGTGCGTGACATATGGGTGTCGGTGAATACCTCGTTGCTTGTAAGGCAACTACCCTCATGTTCCAAAGTTGCGATGATCTCTGATGAGAGATGGCCTAATCATGTGGTGACATGAAGGGCAGCAAGGTGGTACTGTTGTAGCATGCCAGCCTTGCGTCATCCGACAAATTCCGACGTTAACGTGGATGGAGTCACGTTATCGTTCTTTTCCCCTCCGTGCTACCACATGTTTCATTTGCCAGGATGCGGTTTAGTAAGTTGGTAACCTCTTTCCGTGTACACACCAAACAGAGAGGCCGGGATGATGGTACCTTGGCCCAGGATTAAAGCCAGTCATCCGGTCAGGGGGCATGGGTGTTTCTGGTTGGGACCGAGAGGGGGGGCACCCCCTTAGAGCGCGCGTATAGAAATTTGATCCCATGCTACGCGAGGTTGTAGCCTCCCTGTCTCAAGGTTTTTCTTGAATGTTGCCGAGGGTGATCCCTGGCTTCGGAATGTTGAATTGGGTGTGTACTGGTTAGACGTGTTTCTTCCAAAACACCGTAAACGGAACTAGTCCCCATGACTACTGAAATCCGTTGGCTGTGGTTAAGTACAAACTCTGCAGAGTCAAATCCTTCCAAGTCATCGTATCCATGATCAAGTAGTGAAATCAGTATATCCATATCTATCCGCGTGGAAAAAACTGTCCCCGGTGAATAAGCTCAAGTGGTAAACCCAGTTTAATTATTATTACTGTGGATGGACTAACCTTATATTTGTCTCGTACTTGTAATAATTTATAATCTCGAACTACTGAATTGTTGAGCTACAATATATGCCCTTTATGTGACGTCGCACTGACGTCCGACTGTGGCACACACTGCCTTTATTTTCCGTTATAAGCCCTTTATGTGGTGTCGCCCCGACGCCCGACTGTGGCATTATTATTGCAGTTTCCTCTCGAGGAGTCTTTCAGACACTCGTTTGGCACCAGTATTATTATTCCGCAGTTTCCTCTCGAGGAGTCTTTCAGACACTCGTTTGGCACCAGTATTATTATTCCGCAGTTTCCTCTCGAGGAGTCTTTCAGACACTCGTTTGGCACCAGTATTATTATTCCGCAGTTTCGTCTCGAGGAGTCTTTCAGACACTCGTTTGGCACCAGTACTACTATTCTTGCAGTTTCCGCTCGAGGAGTCATTCAGACCCTCGCTTGGCACCCAATATTTATTATCTCTATGTCTGAACGCACTGGTTAACTTGTTCATATGCTTCATGTTTACATTTGTTATATCTTATGTCCGAGCTGTCTTGCGAGTACTTTCATAGTACTCACCTGGCTTGTTGATTTGGCCAGATGTTGACGAAGGCGATCTCTTGGATGAAGAGTTTGATAGCGCGCCCGACGCCTAGAGGAGTCCCAGTCAGTCCTACACGATACCGGATATTGGTCACTTGTATTATATACGCTTCCGCTACCCGCAATAAGTCTCCTCGAGCCACACTCCGACGCTCGAAGAGCTGTAGTCTTCAGGAGTCATATCACCCGCTTCGCGGTGATATTTCCACCACTGTTATTATCGTGAGTTAGTAGTATGCCACCCTATCCGCCATCTTGTTTTATCGGCGTGCATGTAATAAATTGTTGGGCAGTCCCTGTTCAACCTTGTATTATATTCAATACTCCTAGTATTTTTCTTCTGTGACCAAGATATTGTCTACCAGTGAGAAGGAATTCTTCCTTACTGGTCCGTAAAAGGGATTGGTCTCTCAATAATTATTTTACTGAAAAACCGGTCGTGACATGTTTCCCAAAAGATCCGAATCCTCCTCCTGGATGCCTCGGGCTTGCTTTTATAGACAAAGGGGTTGCCACAGTGGCACACAGGAGGTGGAAAGGTGTACAGTGGATGAGTCTATCCACTGGCACCGTCGGACAAACGCATTTAATGCGCTGCCGACGTGCCCCTCTTGCTTTATCAGGGACGACAAGGAAGCTCGCCCCAGCTGTCGCCGCCTCGCCTGGCTCCGACGCGCGTCCGAGCTGATGAGGCATTGCAGCGCCACGTTGGCTGGCTGCTGGGCTGGCGTGGTGGTGTAGTCTTCACAAAGATCTGCATCCCACCACGCAGGTGCTAGCTAAGTCGGTGTAGAGGCCGCATGCTGCCACGCAGGTGCCTGCCCAGCTGGTTGAGCTAGTAGCTGCATGGGAGCGGTGGTGTACTCTTGGCAGACACGGGCCCGGTTGTGGCCTCATAGGCGTCTTCGGCAAGGGCCCGGTGTTGGAGATATGCCCTAGAGGCAATCATGTGATGACGATATTTCCATATGTATTTATGAGTCCTTTGTATTGTCCTTGAACATCATCAATGATATCTATCAATAAGTATGTGACTTGTTTGTGGAACTATGTATTGTATGATGATTGTTTTAATGGTCCCTAGTTGATAAGGTTATGCGGACACATATCCTTGACTAGTATAGGACTCGGTTGATGACTATGTTTCACAAGTCATGTGCATGGAGATGCTAAACCGATAGTATGGGCTCGGGGATGGAGATCACCGAGCCGGGCAGACCCACTTTGAGACGCAGCGAGATATAGTCATCTGTTAGTCTCAAGTGCAATGTCTATGCCATGTCCTAGACCTGAGGTCCTCGCATGTTCTCGGGATGAGGATCGACTCACTTAGGGTCTATCAAACGCTACTCCGTAACTGGGTAGTTATAAAGGTAGCTTTCAGGTGAGTCGTGAGACATAGCGCGAGACATGGTTGACCAAGATGGAATTTGCCCCTCCTATTTGGAGAGATATTCTCTGGGCCCTCTCGAGTGATTAGATTCGGAAAGCATGGCCATGCGACTTGGGTTAAGTGTTAACCCAGTTCGGGAATCTGTATCATGGTTTCGAGAAGAGAGGTCGAGCTAACACAAGGGTGACAAGTACTCGCCTTGAGCTCGACAACAAATATCGTGAGGCAAAAGGAATGTTTCATATGCCACATTGTTGAGGTTCGTCAAACGACTTTACGCCCACATGGGAGTTGGCACGTTCTGCTAGGAGCCACTACCAACTATCGACTCTGGTCGTGTCCATGTGTACGTGAACCTATAGGGTAGCACACTTAAGGGGCTGCAGCCCATTCGGATTGGATCTGAGTGGAAAATGGATGTGGACTCCTAGTGGGCTCAAGTGTTGAGCCCACCTCGGAGGTCTATATAAACGGGAGTGGGCACACCACTTAGGGTTGATCGGATTGAACCCTGGTTAGCCACCGCCACTCCCCATACCCATGCCGCGCGACCGGACCTAGCAGTCCGCCGCTCGACCCTGCTCCCCATATGTGTGGATACCTTGGAGGCATCGCATCTGCGATGCTTGGACGAAACCTTCGAGGGAACCGCGAGGTGCCGTTCGTGGGAGAGCACCGTTCACGGGTCTTCGCTGTTCGCGGGAGATTGGCAACCCAAGGAGGAGACGGCCCGGGAGATCGGCTACACGCATCACCAACTCTACTTCCGCTGTGGTGACTGCGCGTCTAGTGGTAAACCCGATCCCGTGATCTATTTCCAGCAGCATGATCTTGGGTGCGCGGTAGAAATTTTTATTTGGTGCTAGCGTAGCGTACCGCGTGTTCCAACAATGGTATCAGAGCCTCCACCGTGTAGTAATAGATTCGATGATATGCATATGAGATATGTAGATCGGTTCAGGTGCGGGTCGATGAGATCGGTCGCGCATGTCAGTGTTGAAGGTTGGTTTCGTGATCTTGTTTTCGTGATCGTGATGCAGAGGTCGTGACACGACTTACCCCTACCGGTCGGTTGTCCACCATCGGGGTAGACAGTGGAACGTAAATCCGGATGCAGCATGCGAAGATCAATGATATTGATCAAATCGGAACATAGATCAACACCTTGGAAATGTGATTTCCGCGGTGCTAAAATTTGTTCGAGCGGTCTCGGTAAAATGGCTGTAATTTTTGCATACAAACTCCGATTTTGCTCCACGACCTGTCAAACTGAAGCTAACGAAAAGTTGGATTAGCGGCGAAATATCATTGGAACTATAATATGCAAGGGATGACGAAAACGATTCCCGAGCTCTTCGTGATGCTGAAATCAACGAAGGTAGAAATCAAGAAAAGTATCAAATGTCGATGGTTGACACCTATGGAATCACTGGGATCCCTTCTACGGTTGGCGGGCGCGGGGCTGTGCAAAGAGCGGGTCTGGCGGTCAGCACAAGGATCTTTTACCCAGGTTCGGGCCACGAAGATGCGTAATACCCTAGTCCTGCTTTGGTGTATGTATTTGACTGTTCTTGAGCTCTTGAGCTAGCTACGGTGCGTGTGTTTCCCAAAAGATCCGAATCCTCCTCCTGGATGCCTCGGGCCTCCTTTTATAGACAAAAGGGGTTGCCACAGTGGCACACAGGAGGTGGAAAGGTGTACAGTGGATGAGTCTATCCTCTGGCACCGTCGGACAAACGCATTTAATGCGCTGCCGACGTGCCCCTCTTGCTTTATCGGGGACGACAAGGAAGCTCGCCCCAGCTGTCGCCGCCTCGCCTGGCTCCGACGCGCGTCCGAGCTGATGAGGCGTTGCAGTGCCACGTTGGCTGGCTGCTGGGCTGGCATGGTGGTGTAGTCTTCACGAAGATCTGCATGCCACCACGCAGGTGCTAGCTGAGTCGGTGTAGAGGCCGCATGCTGCCACGCAGGTGCCTGCCCAGCTGTTTGAGCTAGTAGCTGCATGGGAGCGGTGGTGTACTCTTGGCAGACACGGGCCCGGTTGTGGCCTCACAGGCGTCTTCGGCAAGGGCCCGGTGTTGGAGATATGCCCTAGAGGCAATCATGTGATGATGATATTTCCATATGTATTCATGAGTCCTTTGTATTGTCCTTGAACATCATCAATGATATCTATCAATAAGTATGTGACTTGTTTGTGGAACTATGTATTGTATGATGATTGTTTTAATGGTCCCTAGTTGATAAGGTTATGCGGACACATATCCTTGACTAGTATACGACAAGGTTGATGAATATGTTTCACAAGTCATGTGCATGGAGATGCTAAACCGATAGTATGGGCTCGGGGATGGAGATCACCGAGCCGGGCAGACCCACTTTGAGACGCAGCGAGATATAGTCATCTGTTAGTCTCAAGTGCAATGTCTATGCCATGTCCTAGACCTGAGGTCCTTGCATGTTCTCGGGATGAGGATCGACTCACTTAGGGTCTATCAAACACTACTCCGTAACTGGGTAGTTATAAAGGTAGCTTTCAGGTGAGTCGTGAGACATGCCGCGAGACATGGTTGACCAAGATGGAATTTGCCCCTCCTATTTGGAGAGATATTCTCTGGGCCCTCTCGAGTGATTAGATTCGGAAATCATGGCCATGCGACTTGAGTTAAGTGTTAACCTAGATCGGGAATCTGTATCATGGTTTCGAGAAGAGAGGTCGAGCTAACACAAGGGTGACAAGTACTCGCCTTGAGCTCGACAACAAACATCGTGAGGCAAAAGGAATGTTGCATATGCCACATTGTTGAGGTTCGTTAAACGACTTTACGCCCACATGGGAGTTGGCACGTTCTGCTAGGAGCCACTACCAACTATCGACTCTGGTCGTGTCCATGTGTACGTGAACCTATAGGGTAGCACACTTAAGGGGCTGCAGCCCATTCGGATTGGATCTGAGTGGAAAGTGGATGTGGACTCCTAGTGGGCTCAAGTGTTGAGCCCACCTCGGAGGTCTATATAAACGGGAGTGGGCACACCACTTAGGGTTGATCGGATTGAACCCTGGTTAGTCACCGCCACTCCCCATGCCCATGCCGCGCGACCAGACCTAGCAGTCCGCCGCTCGACGCTGCTCCCCATATGTGTGGATACCTTGGAGGCATCGCATCTGCGGTGCTTGGACGAACCGTTTGAGGGAACCGCGAGGTGCCGTTCGCGGGAGATCACTGTTGACGGGTCTTCGCTGTTCGCGGGAGATCGGCAACCCAAGGAGGAGACGGCCCGGGAGATCGGCTACACGCATCACCAACTCTACTTCCGCTGTGGTGGCTGCGCGTCTAGTGGTAAACCCGATCCCGTGATCTATTTCTAGCAGCATGATCTTGGGTGCGCGGTAGAAATTTTTATTTGGCGCTAGCATAGCGTACCGCGTGTTCCAACAATGGTATCAGAGCCTCCACTGTGTAGTAATATATTCGATGATATGCATATGAGATATGTAGATCGGTTCAGGTGCGGGTCGATGAGATCGGTCGCGCATGTCAGTGTTGAAGGTTGGTTTCATGATCTTGTTTTCGTGATCGTGATGCAGAGGTCGTAACACGACTTACCCCTACCGGTCAGTTGTCCGCCATCGGGGTAGACAGTGGAACGTAAATCCCGATGCAGCACGCGAAGATCAATGATATTGATCGAATCGGAACATAGATCAACACCTTGGAAATGTGATTTCCGCGGTGCTAAAATTTGTTGGAGCGGTCTCGGTAAAACGGCTGTAATTTTTGCATACAAACTCCGATTTTGCTCCACGACCTGTCAAACTGAAGCTAACGAAAAGTTGGATTAGCGGCGAAATATCATTGGAACTATAATATGCAAGGGATGACGAAAATGATTCCCGAGCTCTTCGTGATGCTGAAATCGACAAAGGTAGAAATCAAGAAAAGTATCAAATGTTGATGGTTGACACCTATGGAATCACTGGGATCCCTTCTACGGTTGGCGGGCGCGGGGCTGTGCAAAGAGCGGGTCTGGCGGTCAGCACAAGGATCGTTTACCCAGGTTCAGGCCACGAAGATGCGTAATACCCTAGTCCTGCTTTGGTGTATGTATTTGAGTGTTCTTGAGCTCTTGAGCTAGCTACGGTGCGTGTGTTTCCCAAAAGATCCGAATCCTCCTCCTGGATGCCTCGGGCCTCCTTTTATAGACAAAAGGGGTTGCCACAGTGGCACACAGGAGGTGGAAAGGTGTACAGTGGATGAGTCTATCCTCTGCACCGTCGGACAAACGGATTTAATGCGCTGCCGAGGTGCCCCTCTTGCTTTATCGTGGACGACAAGGAAGCTCGCCCCAGCTGTCGCCGCCTCGCCTGGCTCCGACGCACGTCCGAGCTGATGAGGCATTGCAGCGCCACGTTGGCTGGCTGCTGGGCTGGCGTGGTGGTGTAGTCTTCACGAAGATCTGCATGCCACCACGCAGGTGCTAGCTGAGTCGGTGTAGAGGCCGCATGCTGTCACGCAGGTGCCTGCCAAGTTGGTTGAGCTAGTAGCTGCATGGGAGCGGTGGTGTACTCTTGGCAGACACGGGCCCGGTTGTGGCCTCACAGGCGTCTTCGGCAAGGGCCCGGTGTTGGAGATATGCCCTAGAGGCAACCATGTGATGATGATATTTCCATATGTATTCATGAGTCCTTTGTATTGTCCTTGAACATCATCAATGATATCTATCAATAATTATGTGACTGGTTTGTGGAACTATGTATTCCACGATGATTGTTTTAATGGTCCCTAGTTGATAAGGTTATGCGGACACATATCCTTGACTAGTATACGACTCGTTTGATGACTATGTTTCACAAGTCATGTGTATCGAGATGCTAAACCGATAGTATGGGCTCGGGGTTGGAGATCACCGAGCCGGGCAGACCCACTTTGAGACGCAGCGAGATATAGTCATCTATTAGTCTCAAGTGCAATGTCTATGCCATGTCCTAGACCTGAGGTCCTCGCATGTTCTCGGGATGAGGATCGACTCACTTAGGGTCTATCAAACGCTACTCCGTAACTGGGTAGTTATAAAGGTAGCTTTCAGGTGAGTCGTGAGACATGCCGCGAGACATGGTTGACCAAGATGGAATTTGCCCCTCCTATTTGGAGAGATATTCTCTGGGCCCTCTCGAGTGATTAGATTCGGAAAGCATGGCCATGCGACTTGGGTTAAGTGTTAACCCAGTTCGGGAATCTGTATCATGGTTTCGAGAAGAGTGGTCGAGCTAACACAAGGGTGACAAGTACTCGCCTTGAGCTCGACAACAAATATCGTGAGGCAAAAGGAATGTTGCATATGCCACATTGTTGAGGTTCGTCAAACGACTTTACGCCCACATGGGAGTTGGCACGTTCTGCTAGGAGCCACTACCAACTATCGACTCTGGTCGTGTCCATGTGTACGTGAACCTATAGGGTAGCACACTTAAGGGGCTGCAGCCCATTCGGATTGGATCTGAGTGGAAAATGGATGTGGACTCCTAGTGGGCTCAAGTGTTGAGCCCACCTCGGAGGTCTATATAAACGGGAGTGGGCACACCACTTAGGGTTGATCGGATTGAACCCTGGTTAGCCACCGCCACTCCCCATGCCCATGCCGCGCGACCGGACCTAGCAGTCCGCCGCTCGACCCTGCTCCCCATATGTGTGGATACCTTGGAGGCATCGCATCTGCGATGCTTGGACGAAACCTTCGAGGGAACCGCGAGGTGCCGTTCGTGGGATTGCACCGTTCACGGGTCTTCGCTGTTCGCGGGAGATCGGCAACCCAAGGAGGAGACGGCCCGGGAGATCGGCTACACGCATCACCAACTCTACTTCCGCTGTGGTGACTGCGCGTCTAGTGGTAAACCCAATCCCATGATCTATTTCCAGCAGCATGATCTTGGGTGCGCGGTAGAAATTTTTATTTGGTGCTAGCGTAGCGTACCGCGTGTTCCAACAATGGTATCAGAGCCTCCACTTTGTAGTAATAGATTCGGTGATATGCATATGAGATATGTAGATCGGTTCAGGTGCGGGTCGATGAGATCGGTCGCGCATGTCAGTGTTGAAGGTTGGTTTCGTGATCTTGTTTTCGTGATCGTGATGCAGAGGTCGTGACACGACTTACCCCTACCGGTCGGTTGTCCGCCATTGGGGTTGACAGTGGAACGTAAATCCGGATGCAGCACGCGAAGATCAATGATATTGATCGAATCGGAACATAGATCAACACCTTGGAAATGTGATTTCCGCGGTGCTAAAATTTGTTGGAGCGGTCTCGGTAAAACGGCTGTAATTTTTGCATACAAACTCCGATTTTGCTCCACGACCTGTCAAACTGAAGCTAACGAAAAGTTGGATTAGCGGCGAAATATCATTGGAACTATAATATGCAAGGGATGACGAAAACGATTCCCGAGCTCTTCGTGATGCTGAAATCGACGAAGGTAGAAATCAAGAAAAGTATCAAATGTTGATGGTTGACACCTATGGAATCACTGGGATCCCTTCTACGGTTGGCGGGCACGGGGCTGTGCAAAGAGCGGGTCTGGCGGTCAGCACAAGGATCGTTTACCCAGGTTCGGGCCACGAAGATGCGTAATACCCTAGTCCTGCTTTGGTGTATGTATTTGAGTGTTCTTGAGCTCTTGAGCTAGCTACGGTGCGTGTGTTTCCCAAAAGATCCGAATCCTCCTCCTGGATGCCTCGGGCCTCCTTCTATAGACAAAAGGGGTTGCCACAGTGGCACACAGGAGGTGGAAAGGTGTACAGTGGATGAGTCTATCCTCTGGCACCATCGGACAAACGCATTTAATGCGCTGCCGACGTGCCCCTCTTGCTTTATCGGGAACGACAAGGAAGCTTGCCCCAGCTGTCGCCGCCTCGCCTGGCTCCGACGCGCGTCCGTCTTGATGAGGCATTGCAGCACCACGTTGTCTGGCTGCTGGGCTGGCGTGGTGGTGTAGACTTCACGAAGATCTGCATGCCACCACGCAGGTGCTAGCTGAGTCGGTGTAGAGGCCGCATGCTGCCACGCAGGTGCCTGCCCAGCTGGTTGAGCTAGTAGCTGCATGGGAGCGGTGGTGTACTCTTGGCAGACACGGGCCCGGTTGTGGCCTCACAGGCGTCTTCGGCAAGGGCCCGGTGTTGGAGATATGCCCTAGAGGCAATCATGTGATGATGATATTTCCATATGTATTCATGAGTCCTTTGTATTGTCCTTGAACATCATCAATGATATCTATCAATAAGTATGTGACTTGTTTGTGGAACTATGTATTGTATGATGATCGTTTTAATGGTCCCTAGTTGATAAGGTTATGCGGACACATATCCTTGACTAGTATAGGACTCGGTTGATGACTATGTTTCACAAGTCATGTGCATGGAGATGCTAAACCGATAGTATGGGCTCGGGGATGGAGATCACCGAGCCGGGCAGACCCACTTTGAGACGCAGCGAGATATAGTCATCTGTTAGTCTCAAGTGCAATGTCTATGCCATGTCCTAGACCTGAGGTCCTCGCATGTTCTCGGGATGAGGATCGACTCACTTAGGGTCTATCAAACGCTACTCCGTAACTGGGTAGTTATAAAGGTAGCTTTTAGGTGAGTCGTGAGACATGCCGCGAGACATGGTTGACCAAGATGGAATTTGCCCCTCCTATTTGGAGAGATATTCTCTGGGCCCTCTCGAGTGATTAGATTCGGAAAGCATGGCCATGCGACTTGGGTTAAGTGTTAACCCAGTTCGGGAATCTGTATCATGGTTTCGAGAAGAGAGGTCGAGCTAACACAAGCGTGACAAGTACTCGCCTTGAGCTCGACAACAAATATCGTGAGGCAAAAGGAATGTTGCAGATGCCACATTGTTGAGGTTCGTCAAAGGACTTTACGCCCACATGGGAGTTGGCACGTTCTGCTAGGAGCCACTACCAACTATCGACTCTGGTCATGTCCATGTGTACGTGAACCTATAGGGTAGCACACTTAAGGGGCTGCAGCCCATTCGGATTGGATCTGAGTGGAAAATGGATGTGGGCTCCTAGTGGGCTCAAGTGTTGAGCCCACCTCGGAGGTCTATATAAACGGGAGTGGGCACACCACTTAGGGTTGATCGGATTGAACCCTGGTTAGCCACCGCCACTCCCCATGCCCATGCCGCGCGACCGGACCTAGCAGTCCGCCGCTCGACGCTGCTCCCCATATGTGTGGATACCTTGGAGGCATCACATCTGCGGTGCCTGGACGAACCGTTCGAGGGAACCGCGAGGTGCCGTTCGCGGGAGATCACCGTTCACGGGTCTTCGCTGTTCGCGGGAGATCGGCAACCCAAGGAGGAGACGGCCCGGGAGATCGGCTACACGCATCACCAACTCTACTTCCGCTGTGGTGACTGCGCGTCTAGTGGTAAACCCAATCCCATGATCTATTTCCAGCAGCATGATCTTGGGTGCGCGGTAGAAATTTTTATTTGGTGCTAGCGTAGCGTACCGCGTGTTCCAACAATGGTATCAGAGCCTCCACTGTGTAGTAATAGATTCGGTGATATGCATATGAGATATGTAGATCGGTTCAGGTGCGGGTCGATGAGATCGGTCGCGCATGTCAGTGTTGAAGGTTGGTTTCGTGATCTTGTTTTCGTGATCGTGATGCAGAGGTCGTGACACGACTTACCCCTACCGGTCGGTTGTCCGCCATTGGGGTTGACAGTGGAACGTAAATCCGGATGCAGCACGCGAAGATCAATGATATTGATCGAATCGGAACATAGATCAACACCTTGGAAATGTGATTTCCGCGGTGCTAAAATTTGTTGGAGCGGTCTCGGTAAAACGGCTGTAATTTTTGCATACAAACTCCGATTTTGCTCCACGACCTGTCAAACTGAAGCTAACGAAAAGTTGGATTAGCGGCGAAATATCATTGGAACTATAATATGCAAGGGATGACGAAAACGTTTCCCGAGCTCTTCGTGATGCTGAAATCGACGAAGGTAGAAATCAAGAAAAGTATCAAATGTTGATGGTTGACACCTATGGAATCACTGGGATCCCTTCTACGGTTGGCGGGCACGGGGCTGTGCAAAGAGCGGGTCTGGCGGTCAGCACAAGGATCGTTTACCTAGGTTCGGGCCACGAAGATGCGTAATACCCTAGTCCTGCTTTGGTGTATGTATTTGAGTGTTCTTGAGCTCTTGAGCTAGCTACGGTGCGTGTGTTTCCCAAAAGATCCGAATCCTCCTCCTGGATGCCTCGGGCCTCCTTTTATAGACAAAAGGGGTTGCCACAGTGGCACACAGGAGGTGGAAAGGTGTACAGTGGATGAGTCTATCCTCTGGCACCATCGGACAAACGCATTTAATGCGCTGCCGACGTGCCCCTCTTGCTTTATCGGGAACGACAAGGAAGCTTGCCCCAGCTGTCGCCGCCTCGCCTGGCTCCGACGCGCGTCCGTCTTGATGAGGCATTGCAGCACCACGTTGTCTGGCTGCTGGGCTGGCGTGGTGGTGTAGACTTCATGAAGATCTGCATGCCACCACGCAGGTGCTAGCTGAGTCGGTGTAGAGGCCGCATGCTGCCACGCAGGTGCCTGCCCAGCTGGTTGAGCTAGTAGCTGCATGGGAGCGGTGGTGTACTCTTGGCAGACACGGGCCCGGTTGTGGCCTCACAGGCGTCTTCGGCAAGGGCCCGGTGTTGGAGATATGCCCTAGAGGCAATCATGTGATGATGATGTTTCCATATGTATTCATGAGTCCTTTGTATTGTCCTTGAACATCATCAATGATATCTATCAATAAGTATGTGACTTGTTTGTGGAACTATGTATTGTATGATGATCGTTTTAATGGTCCCTAGTTGATAAGGTTATGCGGACACATATCCTTGACTAGTATAGGACTCGGTTGATGACTATGTTTCACAAGTCATGTGCATGGAGATGCTAAACCGATAGTATGGGCTCGGGGATGGAGATCACCGAGCCGGGCAAACCCACTTTGAGACGCAGCGAGATATAGTCATCTGTTAGTCTCAAGTGCAATGTCTATGCCATGTCCTAGACCTGAGGTCCTCGCATGTTCTCGGGATGAGGATCGACTCACTTAGGGTCTATCAAACGCTACTCCGTAACTGGGTAGTTATAAAGGTAGCTTTTAGGTGAGTCGTGAGACATGCCGCGAGACATGGTTGACCAAGATGGAATTTGCCCCTCCTATTTGGAGAGATATTCTCTGGGCCCTCTCGAGTGATTAGATTCGGAAAGCATGGCCATGCGACTTGGGTTAAGTGTTAACCCAGGTCGGGAATCTGTATCATGGTTTCCAGAAGAGAGGTCGAGCTAACACAAGCGTGACAAGTACTCGCCTTGAGCTCGACAACAAATATCGTGAGGCAAAAGGAATGTTGCAGATGCCACATTGTTGAGGTTCGTCAAAGGACTTTACGCCCACATGGGAGTTGGCACGTTCTGCTAGGAGCCACTACCAACTATCGACTCTGGTCGTGTCCATGTGTACGTGAACCTATAGGGTAGCACACTTAAGGGGCTGCAGCCCATTCGGATTGGATCTGAGTGGAAAATGGATGTGGGCTCCTAGTGGGCTCAAGTGTTGAGCCCACCTCGGAGGTCTATATAAACGGGAGTGGGCACACCACTTAGGGTTGATCGGATTGAACCCTGGTTAGCCACCGCCACTCCCCATGCCCATGCCGCGCGACCGGACCTAGCAGTCCGCCGCTCGACGCTGCTCCCCATATGTGTGGATACCTTGGAGGCATCACATCTGCGGTGCCCGGACGAACCGTTCGAGGGAACCGCGAGGTGCCGTTCGCGGGAGATCACCGTTCACGGGTCTTCGCTGTTCGCGGGAGATCGGCAACCCAAGGAGGAGACGGCCCGGGAGATCGGCTACACGCATCACCAACTCTACTTCCGCTGTGGTGACTGCGCGTCTAGTGGTAAACCCAAGCCCATGATCTATTTCCAGCAGCATGATCTTGGGTGCGCGGTAGAAATTTTTATTTGGTGCTAGCGTAGCGTACCGCGTGTTCCAACAATGGTATCAGAGCCTCCACTGTGTAGTAATAGATTCGGTGATATGCATATGAGATATGTAGATCGGTTCAGGTGCGGGTCGATGAGATCGGTCGCGCATGTCAGTGTTGAAGGTTGGTTTCGTGATCTTGTTTTCGTGATCGTGATGCAGAGGTCGTGACACGACTTACCCCTACCGGTCGGTTGTCCGCCATTGGGGTTGACAGTGGAACGTAAATCCGGATGCAGCACGCGAAGATCAATGATATTGATCGAATCGGAACATAGATCAACACCTTGGAAATGTGATTTCCGCGGTGCAAAAATTTGTTGGAGCGGTCTCGGTAAAACGGCTGTAATTTTTGCATACAATCTCCGATTTTGCTCCACGACCTGTCAAACTGAAGCTAACGAAAAGTTGGATTAGCGGCGAAATATCATTGGAACTATAATATGCAAGGGATGACGAAAACGATTCCCGAGCTCTTCGTGATGCTGAAATCGACGAAGGTAGAAATCAAGAAAAGTATCAAATGTTGATGGTTGACACCTATGGAATCACTGGGATCCCTTCTACGGTTGGCGGGCACGGGGCTGTGCAAAGAGCGGGTCTGGCGGTCAGCACAAAGATCGTTTACCCAGGTTCGGGCCACGAAGATGCGTAATACCCTAGTCCTGCTTTGGTGTATGTATTTGAGTGTTCTTGAGCTCTTGAGCTAGCTACGGTGCGTGTGTTTCCCAAAAGATCCGAATCCTCCTCCTGGATGCCTCGGGCCTCCTTTTATAGACAAAAGGGGTTGCCACAGTGGCACACAGGAGGTGGAAAGGTGTACAGTGGATGAGTCTATCCTCTGGCAACATCGGACAAACGCATTTAATGCGCTGCCGACGTGCCCCTTTTGCTTTATCGGGAACGACAAGGAAGCTTGCCCCAGCTGTCGCCGCCTCGCCTGGCTCCGACGCGCGTCCGAGCTGATGAGGCGTTGCAGCACCACGTTGTCTGGCTGCTGGGCTGGCGTGGTGGTGTAGACTTCACGAAGATCTGCATGCCACCACGCAGGTGCTAGCTGAGTCGGTGTAGAGGCCGCATGCTGCCACGCAGGTGCCTGCCCAGCTGGTTGAGCTAGTAGCTGCATGGGAGCGGTGGTGTACTCTTGGCAGACACGGGCCCGGTTGTGGCCTCACAGGCGTCTTCGGCAAGGGCCCGGTGTTGGAGATATGCCCTAGAGGCAATCATGTGATGATGATATTTCCATATGTATTCATGAGTCCTTTGTATTGTCCTTGAACATCATCAATGATATCTATCAATAAGTATGTGACTTGTTTGTGGAACTATGTATTGTATGATGATCGTTTTAATGGTCCCTAGTTGATAAGGTTATGCGGACACATATCCTTGACTAGTATAGGACTCGGTTGATGACTATGTTTCACAAGTCATGTGCATGGAGATGCTAAACCGATAGTATGGGCTCGGGGATGGAGATCACCGAGCCGGGCAGACCCACTTTGAGACGCAGCAAGATATAGTCATCTGTTAGTCTCAAGTGCAATGTCTATGCCATGTCCTAGACCTGAGGTCCTCGCATGTTCTCGGGATGAGGATCGACTCACTTAGGGTCTATCAAACGCTACTCCGTAACTGGGTAGTTATAAAGGTAGCTTTTAGGTGAGTCGTGAGACATGCCGCGAGACATGGTTGACCAAGATGGAATTTGCCCCTCCTATTTGGAGAGGTATTCTCTGGGCCCTCTCGAGTGATTAGATTCGGAAAGCATGGCCATGTGACTTGGGTTAAGTGTTAACCCAGTTCGGGAATCTGTATCATGGTTTCGAGAAGAGAGGTCGAGCTAACACAAGCGTGACAAGTACTCGCCTTGAGCTCGACAACAAATATCGTGAGGCCAAAGGAATGTTGCAGATGCCACATTGTTGAGGTTCGTCAAACGACTTTACGCCCACATGGGAGTTGGCACGTTCTGCTAGGAGCCACTACCAACTATCGACTCTGGTCGTGTCCATGTGTACGTGAACCTATAGGGTAGCACACTTAAGGGGCTGCAGCCCTTTCGGATTGGATCTGAGTGGAAAATGGATGTGGGCTCCTAGTGGGCTCAAGTGTTGAGCCCACCTCGGAGGTCTATATAAACGGGAGTGGGCACACCACTTAGGGTTGATCGGATTGAACCCTGGTTAGCCACCGCCACTCCCCATGCCCATGCCACGCGACCGGACCTAGCAGTCCGCCGCTCGACGCTGCTCCCCATATGTGTGGATACCTTGGAGGCATCGCATCTGCGGTGCTTGGACGAACCGTTCGAGGGAACCGCGAGGTGCCGTTCGCGGGAGATCACCGTTCACGGGTCTTCACTGTTCACGGGAGATCGGCAACCCAAGGAGGAGACGGCCCGGGAGATCGGCTACACGCATCACCAACTCTACTTCCGCTGTGGTGACTGCGCGTCTAGTGGTAAACCCGATCCCGTGATCTATTTCCAGCAGCATGATCTTGGGTGCGCGGTCGAAATTTTTATTTGGTGCTAGCGTAGCTTACCGCGTGTTCCAACAATGGTATCAGAGCCTCCACTGTGTAGTAATAGATTCGGTGATATGCATATGAGATATGTAGATCGGTTCAGGTGCGGGTCGATGAGATCGGTTGCGCATGTCAGTGTTGAAGGTTGGTTTCGTGATCTTGTTTTCGTGATCGTGATGCAGAGGTCGTGACACGACTTACCCCTACCGGTCGGTTGTCCGCCATTGGGGTTGACAGTGGAACGTAAATCCGGATGCAGCACGCGAAGATCAATGATATTGATCGAATCGGAACATAGATCAACACCTTGGAAATGTGATTTCCGCGGTGCTAAAATTTGTTGGAGCGGTCTCGGTAAAACGGCTGTAATTTTTGCATACAAACTCCGATTTTGCTCCACGACCTGTCAAACTGAAGCTAACGAAAAGTTGGATTAGCGGCGAAATATCATTGGAACTATAATTTGCAAGGGATGACGAAAACGATTCCCGAGCTCTTCGTGATGCTGAAATCGACGAAGGTAGAAATCAAGAAAAGTATCAAATGTTGATGGTTGACACCTATGGAACCACTGGGATCCCTTCTACGGTTGGCGGCCACGGGGCTGTGCAAAGAGCGGGTCTGGCGGTCAGCACAAGGATCGTTTACCCAGGTTCGGGCCACGAAGATGCGTAATACCCTAGTCCTGCTTTGCTGTATGTATTTGAGTGTTCTTGAGCTCTTGAGCTAGCTACGGTGCGTGTGTTTCCCAAAAGATCCGAATACTCCTCCTGGATGCCTCGGGCATCCTTTTATAGACAAAAGGGGTTGCCACAGTGGCACACAGGAGGCGGAAAGGTGTACAGTGGATGAGTCTATCCTCTGGCACCGTCGGACAAACGCATTTAATGCGCTGCCGACATGCCCCTCTTGCTTTATCGGGAACGACAAGGAAGCTTGCCCCAGCTGTCGCCACCTCGCCTGGCTCCGACGCGCGTCCGAGCTGATGAGGCGTTGCAGCACCACATTGGCTGGCTGCTGGGCTGGCGTGGTGGTGTAGACTTCACGAAGATCTGCATGCCACCACGCAGGTGCTATCTGAGTCGGTGTAGAGGCCGCATGCTGCCACGCAGGTGCCTGCCCAGCTGGTTGAGCTAGTAGCTGCATGGGAGCGGTGGTGTACTCTTGGCAGACACGGGCCCGGTTGTGGCCTCACAGGCGTCTTCGGCAAGGGCCCGGTGTTGGAGATATGCCCTAGAGGCAATCTTGTGATGATGATATTTCCATATGTATTCATGAGTCCTTTGTATTGTCCTTGAACATCATCAATGATATCTATCAATAAGTATGTGACTTGTTTGTGGAACTATGTATTGTATGATGATCGTTTTAATGGTCCCTAGTTGATAAGGTTATGCGGACACATATCCTTGACTAGTATAGGACTCGGTTGATGACTATGTTTCACAAGTCATGTGCATGGAGATGCTAAACCGATAGTATGGGCTCGGGGATGGAGATCACCGAGCCGGGCAGACCCACTTTGAGACGCAGCGAGATATAGTCATCTGTTAGTCTCAAGTGCAATGTCTATGCCATGTCCTAGACCTGAGGTCCTCGCATGTTCTCGGGATGAGGATCGACTCACTTAGGGTCTATCAAACGCTACTCCGTAACTGGGTAGTTATAAAGGTAGCTTTTAGGTGAGTCATGAGACATGCCGCGAGACATGGTTGACCAAGATGGAATTTGCCCCTCCTATTTGGAGAGATATTCTCTGGGCCCTCTCGAGTGATTAGATTCGGAAAGCATGGCCATGCGACTTGGGTTAAGTGTTAACCCAGTTCGGGAATCTGTATCATGGTTTGGAGAAGAGAGGTCGAGCTAACACAAGCGTGACAAGTACTCGCCTTGAGCTCGACAACAAATATCGTGAGGCAAAAGGAATGTTGCAGATGCCACATTGTTGAGGTTCATCAAACGACTTTACGCCCACATGGGAGTTGGCACGTTCTGCTAGGAGCCACTACCAACTATCGACTCTGGTCGTGTCCATGTGTACGTGAACCTATAGGGTAGCACACTTAAGGGGCTCCAGCCCATTCGGATTGGATCTGAGTGGAAAATGGATGTGGGCTCCTACTGGGCTCAAGTGTTGAGCCCACCTCGGAGGTCTATATAAACGGGAGTGGGCACACCACTTAGGGTTGATCGGATTGAACCCTGGTTAGCCACCGCCACTCCCCATGCCCATGCCGCTCGACCGGACCTAGCAGTCCGCCGCTCGACGCTGCTCCCCATATGTGTGGATACCTTGGAGGCATCGCATCTGCGGTGCTTGGACGAACCGTTCGAGGGAACTGCGAGGTGCCGTTCGCGGGAGATCACCGTTCACGGGTCTTCGCTGTTCGCGGGAGATCGGCAACCCAAGGAGGAGACGGCCCGGGAGATCGGCTACACGCATCACCAACTCTACTTCCGCTGTGGTGACTACGCGTCTAGTGCTAAACCCGATCCCATGATCTATTTCCAGCAGCATGATCTTGGGTGCGCGGTAGAAATTTTTATTTGGTGCTAGCGTAGCGTACCGCGTGTTCCAACAATGGTATCAGAGCCTCCACTGTGTAGTAATATATTCGATGATATGCATATGAGATATGTAGATCGGTTCAGGTGCGGGTCGATGAGATCGGTCGCGCATGTCAGTGTTGAAGGTTGGTTTCGTGATCTTGTTTTCGTGATCGTGATGCAGAGGTCGTGACACGACTTACCCCTACCGGTCGGTTGTCCGCCATCGGGGTAGACAGTGGAACGTAAATCCGAATGCAGCACGCGAAGATCAATGATATTGATCGAATCGGAACATAGATCAACACCTTGGAAATGTGATTTCCGCGGTCCTAAAATTTGTTGGAGCGGTCTCGGTAAAACGGCTGTAATTTTTTGCATACAAACTCCGATTTTGCTCCACGACCTGTCAAACTGAAGCTAACGAAAAGTTGGATTAGCGGCGAAATATCATTGGAACTATAATATGCAAGGGATGACGAAAACGATTCCCGAGCTCTTCGTGATGCTGAAATCGACGAAGGTAGAAATCAAGAAAAGTATCAAATGTTGATGGTTGCCACCTATGGAATCAATGGGATCCCTTCTACGGTTGGCGGGCACGGGGCTGTGCAAAGAGCGGGTCTGGCGGTCAGCACAAGGATCGTTTACCCAGGTTCGGGCCACGAAGATGCGTAATACCCTAGTCCTGCTTTGGTGTATGTATTTGAGTGTTCTTGAGCTCTTGAGCTAGCTACGGTGCGTGTGTTTCCCAAAAGATCTGAATCCTCCTCCTGGATGCCTCGGGCCTCCTTTTATAGACAAAAGGGGTTGCCACAGTGGCACACAGGAGGTGGAAAGGTGTACAGTGGATGAGTCTATCCTCTGGCACCGTCGGACAAACGCATTTAATGCGCTGCCGACGTGCCCCTCTTGCTTTATCGGGAACGACAAGGAAACTCGCCCCAGCTGTCGCCGCCTCGCCTGGCTCCGACGCGCGTCCGAGCTGATGAGGCGTTGCAGCACCACGTTGGCTGGCTGCTGGGCTGGCGTGGTGGTGTAGTCTTCACAAAGATCTGCATGCCACCACGCAGGTGCTAGCTGAGTCGGTGTAGAGGCCGCATGCTGCCACGCAGGTGCCTGCCCAGCTGGTTGAGCTAGTAGCTGCATGGGAGCGGTGGTGTACTCTTGGCAGACACGGGCCCGGTTGTGGCCTCACAGGCGTCTTCGGCAAGGGCCCGGTGTTGGAGATATGCCCTAGAGGCAATCATGTGATGATGATATTTCCATATGTATTCATGAGTCCTTTGTATTGTCCTTGAACATCATCAATGATATCTATCAATAAGTATGTGACTTGTTTGTGGAACTATGTATTGTATGATGATTGTTTTAATGGTCCCTAGTTGATAAGGTTATGCGGACACATATCCTTGACAAGTATAGGACTCGGTTGATGACTATGTTTCACAAGTCATGTGCATGGAGATGCTAAACCGATAGTATGGGCTCGGGGATGGAGATCACCGAGCCGGGCAGACCCACTTTGAGACGCAGCGAGATATAGTCATCTGTTAGTCTCAAGTGCAATGTCTATGCCATGTCCTAGACCTGAGGTCCTCGCATGTTCTCGGGATGAGGATCGACTCACTTAGGGTCTATCAAACGCTACTCCGTAACTGGGTAGTTATAAAGGTAGCTTTCAGGTGAGTCGTGAGACATGCCGCGAGACATGGTTGACCAAGATGGAATTTGCCCCTCCAATTTGGAGAGATATTCTCTGGGCCCTCTCGAGTGATTAGATTCGAAAAGCATGGCCATGCGACTTGGGTTAAGTGTTAACCTAGTTCGGGAATCTGTATCATGGTTTCGAGAAGAGAGGTCGAGCTAACACAAGCGTGACAAGTACTCGCCTTGAGCTCGACAACAAATATCGTGAGGCAAAAGGAATGTTGCAGATGCCACATTGTTGAGGTTCGTCAAACGACTTTACGCCCACATGGGAGTTGGCACGTTCTGCTAGGAGCCACTACCAACTATCGACTCTGGTCGTGTCCATGTGTACGTGAACCTATAGGGTAGCACACTTAAGGGGCTGCAGGCCATTCGGATTGGATCTGAGTGGAAAATGGATGTGGGCTCCTAGTGGGCTCAAGTGTTGAGCCCACCTCGGAGGTCTATATAAACGGGAGTGGGCACACCACTTAGGGTTGATCGGATTGAACCCTGGTTAGCCACCGCCACTCCCCATGCCCATGCCGCGCGACCGGACCTAGCAGTCCGCCGCTCGACGCTGCTCCCCATATGTGTGGATACCTTGGAGGCATCGCATCTGCGGTGCTTGGACGAACCGTTCGAGGGAACTGCGAGGTGCCGTTCGCCGGAGATCACCGTTCACGGGTCTTCGCTGTTCGCGGGAGATCGGCAACCCAAGGAGGAGACGGCCCGGGAGATCGGCTACACGCATCACCAACTCTACTTCCGCTGTGGTGACTGCGCGTCTAGTGCTAAACCCGATCCCTTGATCTATTTCCAGCAGCATGATCTTGGGTGCGCGGTAGAAATTTTTATTTGGCGCTAGCGTAGCGTACCGCGTGTTCAAACAATGGTATCAGAGCCTCCACCGTGTAGTAATAGATTCGATGATATGCATATGAGATATGTAGATCGGTTCAGGTGTGGGTCGATGAGATCGGTCGCGCATGTCAGTGTTGAAGGTTGGTTTCGTGATCTTGTTTTCGTGATCGTGATGCAGAGGTCGTGACACGACTTACCCCTACCGGTTGGTTGTCCGCCATCGGGGTAGACAGTGGAACGTAAATCCGGATGCAGCACGCGAAGATCAATGATATTGATCGAATCGGAACATAGATCAACACCTTGGAAATGTGATTTCCGCGGTGGTAAAATTTGTTGGAGCGGTCTCGGTAAAACGGCTGTAATTTTTGCATACAAACTCCGATTTTGCTCCACGACCTGTCAAACTGAACTAACGAAAAGTTGGATTAGCGGCGAAATATCATTGGAACTATAATATGCAAGGGATGACGAAAACGATTCCCGAGATCTTCGTGATGCTGAAATCGGCGAAGGTACAAATAAGGAAAAGTATCAAATGTTGATGGTTGACACCTATGGAATCACTGGGATCCCTTCTACGGTTGGCGGGCGCGGGGCTGTGCAAAGAGCGGGTTTGGCGGTCAACACAAGGGTCGTTTACCCAGGTTCGGGCCACGAAGATGCGTAATACCCTAGTCCTGCTTTGGTGTATGTATTTGAGTGTTCTTGAGCTCTTGAACTAGCTACGGTGCGTGTGTTTCCCAAAAGATCCGAATCCTCCTCCTGGATGCCTCGGGCCTCCTTTTATAGACAAAAGGGGTTGCCACAGTGGCACACAGGAGGTGGAAAGGTGTGCAGTGGATGAGTCTATCCTCTGGCACCGTCAGACAAACGCATTTAATGCGCTGCCGACGTGCCCCTCTTGCTTTATGGGGGACGACAAGGAAGCTCGCCCCAGCTGTTACCGCCTCGCCTGGCTCCGACGCGCGTCCGAGCTGATGAGGCGTTGCAGCGCCACGTTGGCTGGCTGCTGGGATGGCGTGGTGGTGTAGTCTTCACGAAGATCTGCATGCCACCACGCAGGTGCTAACTGAGTCGGTGTAGAGGCCGCATGCTGCCACACAGGTGCTTGCCCAGCTGGTTGAGCTAGTAGCTGCATGGGAGCGGTGGTGTACTCTTGGCAGACACGGGCCCGGTTGTGGCCTCACAGGCGTCTTCGGCAAGGGCCCGGTGTTGGAGATATGCCCTAGAGGCAATCATGTGATGATGATATTTCCATATGTATTCATGAGTCCTTTGTATTGTCCTTGAACATCATCAATGATATCTATCAATAAGTATGTGACTTGTTTGTGGAACTATGTATTGTATGATGATTGTTTTAATGGTCCCTAGTTGATAAGGTTATGCGGACACATATCCTTGACTAGTATACGACTCGGTTGATGACTATGTTTCACAACTCATGTGCATGGAGATGCTAAACCGATAGTATGGGCTCGGGGATGGAGATCACCGAACCGGGCAGACCCACTTTGAGACGCGTCGAGATATAGTCATCTGTTAGTCTCAAGTGCAATGTCTATGCCATGTCCTAGACCTGATGTCCTCGCATGTTCTCGGGATGAGGATCGACTCACTTAGGGTCTATCAAACACTACTCCGTAACTGGGTAGTTATAAAGGTAGCTTTCAGGTGAGTCGTGAGACATGCCGCGAGACATGGTTGACCAAGATGGAATTTTCCCCTCCTATTTGGAGAGATATACTCTGGGCCCTCTCGAGTGATTAGATTCGGAAAGCATGGCCATGCGACTTGGGTTAAGTGTTAACCCAGTTCGGGAATCTGTATCATGGTTTCGAGAAGAGAGGTCGAGCTAACACAAGGGTGACAAGTACTCGCCTTGAGCTCGACAACAAATATCGTGAGGCAAAAGGAATGTTGCATATGCCACATTGTTGAGGTTCGTCAAACGACTTTACGCCCACATGGGAGTTGGCACATTCTGCTAGGAGCCACTACCAACTTTCGACTCTGGTCGTGTCCATGTGTACGCGAACCTATAGGGTAGCACACTTAAGGGGCTGCAGCCCATTCGGATTGGATCTAAGTGGAAAATGGATGTGGACTCCTAGTGGGCTCAAGTGTTGAGCCCACCTCGGAGGTCTGTATAAACGGGAGTGGGCACACCACTTAGGTTTGATCGGATTGAACCCTGGTTAGCCACCGCCACTCCCCATGCCCATGCCGCGCGACCGGACCTAGCAGTCCGCCGCTCGACGCTGCTCCCATATGAGTGGATACCTTGGAGGCATTGCATCTGCGGTGCTTGGACGAACCGTTCGAGGGAACCGCGAGGTGCCGTTCGCGGGAGATCACCGTTCACGGGTCTTCGCTGTTCGCGGGAGATCGGCAACCCAAGGAGGAGACGGCCCGGGAGATCGGCTACACGCATCACCAACTCTACTTCCGCTGTGGTGACTGCGCGTCTAGTGGTAAACCCGATCCCGTGATCTATTTCCAGCAGCATGATCTTGGGTGCGCGGTAGAAATTTTTATTTGGCGCTAGCGTAGCGTACCCGTGTTCCAACAATGGTATCAGAGCCTCCACTGTGTAGTAATAGATTCGATGATATGCATATGAGATATGTAGATCGGTTCAGGTGCGGGTCGATGAGATCGGTCGCGCATGTCAGTGTTGAAGGTTGGTTTCGTGATCTTGTTTTCATGATCGTGATGCAGAGGTCGTGACACGACTTACCCCTACCGGTCGGTTGTCCGCCATCGGGGTAGACAGTGGAACGTAAATCCGGATGCAGCACGCGAAGATCAATGATATTGATCGAATCGGAACATAGATCAACACCTTGGAAATGTGATTTCCGCGGTTCTAAAATTTTTTGGAGCGGTCTCGGTAAAACGGCTGTAATTTTTGCATACAAACTCCGATTTTGCTCCACGACCTGTCAAACTGAAGCTAACGAAAAGTTGGGTTAGCGGCGAAATATCATTGGAACTATAATATGCAAGGGATGCTGAAAACGATTCTCGAGCTCTTCGTGATGCTGAAATCGACGAAGCTAGAAATCAAGAAAAGTATCAAATGTTGATGGTTGACACCTATGGAATCACTGGGATCCCTTCTACGATTGGCGGGCGCAGGGCTGTGCAAAGAGCGGGTCTGGCGGTCAGCACAAGGATCGTTTACCCAGGTTCGGGCCACGAAGACGCGTAATACCCTAGTCCTGCTTTGGTGTATGTATTTGAGTGTTCTTGAGCTCTTGAGCTAGCTACGGTGCGTGTGTTTCCCAAAAGATCCGAATCCTCCTCCTAGATGCCTCGGGCCTCCTTTTATAGACAAAAGGGGTTGCCACAGTGGCACACAGGAGGTGGAAAGGTGTACAGTGGATGAGTCTATCCTCTGGCACCGTCGGACAAACGCATTTAATGCGCTGCCGACGTGCCCCTCTTGCTTTATCGGGGACGACAAGGAAGCTCGCCCCAGCTGTCGCCGCCTCGCCTGGCTCCGACGCGCGTCCGAGCTGATGAGGCGTTGCAGCGCCACGTTGGCTGGCTGCTGGGCTGGCGTGGTGGTGTAGTCTTCACGAAGATCTGCATGCCACCACGCAGGTGCTAGCTGAGTCGGTGTAGAGGCCGCATGCTGCCACGCAGGTGCCTGCCTAGCTGGTTGAGCTAGTAGCTGCATGGGAGCGGTGGTGTACTCTTGGCAGACACGGGCCCGGTTGTGGCCTCACAGGCGTCTTCGGCAAGGGCCCGGTGTTGGAGATATGCCCTAGAGGCAATCATGTGATGAGGATATTTCCATATGTATTCATGAGTCATTTGTATTGTCCTTGAACATCTTCAATGATATCTATCAATAAGTATGTGACTTGTTTGTGGAACTATGTATTGTATGATGATTGTTTTAATGGTCCCTAGTTGACAAGGTTATGCGGACACATATCCTTGACTAGTATACGACTCGGTTGATGACTATGTTTCACAAGTCATGTGCATGGAGATCCTAAACCGATAGTATGGGCTCGGGGATGGAGATCACCGAGCCGGGCAGACCCACTTTGAGACGCAGCGAGATATAGTCATCTGTTAGTCTCAAGTGCAATGTCTATGCCATGTCCTAGACCTGAGGTCCTCGCATGTTCTCGGGATGAGGATCGACTCACTTAGGGTCTATCAAACGCTACTCCGTAACTGGGTAGTTATAAAGGTAGCTTTCAGCTGAGTCGTGAGACATGCCGCGAGACATGGTTGACCAAGATGGAATTTGCCCCTCCTATTTGGAGAGATATTCTCTGGGCCCTCTCGAGTGATTAGATTCGGAAAGCATGGCCATGCGACTTGGGTTAAGTGTTAACCCAGTTCGGGAATCTGTATCATGGTTTCGAGAAGAGAGGTCGAGCTAACACAAGGGTGACAAGTACTCGCCTTGAGCTCGACAACAAATATCGTGAGGCAAAAGGAATGTTGCATATGCCACATTGTTGAGGTTCATCAAACGACTTTACGCCCACATGGGAGTTGGCACGTTCTGCTAGGAGCCACTACCAACTATCGACTCTGGTCGTGTCCATGTGTACGTGAACCTATAGGGTAGCACACTTAAGGGCTGCAGCCCATTCAGATTGGATCTGAGTGGAAAATGGATGTGGACTCCTAGTGGGCTCAAGTGTTGATCCCACCTCGGAGGTCTATATAAACGGGAGTGGGCACACCACTTAGGGTTGATCGGATTGAACCCTGGTTAGCCACCGCCACTCCCCATGCCCATGCCGCGCGACCGGACCTAGCAGTCCGCCGCTCGACCCTGCTCCCCATATGTGTGGATACCTTGGAGGCATCGCATCTGCGGTGCTTGGACGAACCGTTCGAGGGAACCGCGAGGTGCCGTTCGCGGGAGATCACCATTCAAGGGTCTTCGCTGTTCGCGGGAGATCGGCAACCCAAGGAGGAGACGGCCCGGGAGATCGGCTACACGCATCACCAACTCTACTTCCGCTGTGGTGACTGTGCGTCTAGTGGTAAACCCGATCCCGTGATCTATTTCCAGCAGCATGATCTTGGGTGCGCAGTAGAAATTTTTATTTGGCGCTAGCGTAGCGTACCGCGTGTTCCAACAATGGTATCAGAGCCTCCACTGTGTAGTAATAGATTCGATGATATGCATATGAGATATGTAGATCGGTTCAGGTGCGGGTCGATGAGATCGGTCGCGCATGTCAGTGTTGAAGGTTGGTTTCGTGATCTTGTTTTCATGATCGTGATGCAGAGGTCGTGACACGACTTACCCCTACCGGTCGGTTGTCCGCCATCGGGGTAGACAGTGGAACGTAAATCCGGATGCAGCACGCGAAGATCAATGATATTGATCGAATCGGAACATAGATCAACACCTTGGAAATGTGATTTCCGCGGTGCTAAAATTTGTTGGAGTGGTCTCGATAAAACGGCTGTAATTTTTGCATACAAACTCTGATTTTGCTCCACGACCTGTCAAACTGAAGCTAACGAAAAGTTGGATTAGCGGCGAAATATCATTGGAACTATAATATGCAAGGGATGACGAAAACGATTCCCGAGCTCTTCGTGATGCTGAAATCGACGAAGGTAGAAATCAAGAAAAGTATCAAATGTTGATGGTTGACACCTATGGAATCACTGGGATCCCTTCTACGGTTGGCGGGCGCGAGGCTGTGCAAAGAGCGGGTCTGGCAGTCAGCACAAGGATCGTTTACCCAGGTTCGGCCACGAAGATGCGTAATACCCTAGTCCTGCTTTGGTGTATGTATTTGAGTGTTCTTGAGCTCTTGAGCTAGCTACGGTGCGTGTGTTTCCCAAAAGATCCGAATCCTCCTCCTGGATGCCTCGGGCCTCCTTTTATAGACAAAAGGGGTTGCCACAGTGGCACACAGGAGGTGGAAAGGTGTACAGTGGATGAGTCTATCCTCTGGCACCGTCGGACAAACACATTTAATGCGCTGCCGACGTGCCCCTCTTGCTTTATTGGGGACGACAAGGAAGCTCCCCCCAGCTGTCGCCGCCTCGCCTGGCTCCGACGCGCGTCCGAGCTGATGAGGTGTTGCTGCGCCACGTTGGTTGGCTGCTGGGCTGGCGTGGTGGTGTAGTCTTCACGAAGATCTGCATGCCACCACGCAGGAGCTAGCTGAGTCGGTGTAGAGGCCGCATGCTGCCACGCAGGTGCCTGCCCAGCTGGTTGAGCTAGTAGCTGCATGGGAGCGGTGGTGTACTCTTGGCAGACACGGGCCCGGTTGTGGCCTCAAAGGCGTCTTCGGCAAGGGCCCGGTGTTGGAGATATGCCCTAGAGGCAATCATGTGATGATGATATTTCCATATGTATTCATGAGTCCTTTGTATTGTCCTTGAACATCATCAATGATATCTATCAATAAGTATGTGACTTGTTTGTGGAACTATGTATTGTATGATGATTGTTTTAATGGTCCCTAGTTGATAAGGTTATGCGGACACATATCCTTCACTAGTATACGACTCGGTTGATGACTATGTTTCACAAGTCATGTGCATGGAGATGCTAAACCGATAGTATGGACTCGGGGATGGAGATCACCGAGCCGGGCAGACCCACTTTGAGACGCAGCGAGATATAGTCATCTGTTAGTCTCAAGTGCAATGTCTATGCCATGTCCTAGACCTGAGGTCCTCGCATGTTCTCTGGATGAGGATCGACTCACTTAGGGTCTATCAAACGCTACTCCGTAACTGGGTAGTTATAAAGTTAGCTTTCAGGTGAGTCGTGAGACATGCCGCGAGACATGGTTGACCAAGATGGAATTTGCCCCTCCTATTTGGAGAGATATTCTCTGGGCCCTCTCGAGTGATTAGATTCGGAAAGCATGGCCATGCGACTTGGGTTAAGTGTTAACCCAGTTCGGGAATCTGTATCATGGTTTCGAGAAGAGAGGTCGAGCTAACACAAGGGTGACAAGTACTCGCCTTGAGCTCGACAACAAATATCGTGAGGCAAAAGCAATGTTGCATATGCCACATTGTTGAGGTTCGTCAAACGACTTTACGCTCACATGGGAGTTGGCACGTTCTGCTAGGAGCCACTACCAACTATCGACTCTGGTCGTGTCCATGTGTACGTGAACCTATAGGGTAGCACACTTAAGGGGCTGCAGCCCATTTAGATTGGATCTGAGTGGAAAATGGATGTGGACTCCTAGTGGGCTCAAGTGTTGAGCCCACCTCGGAGGTCTATATAAACGGGAGTGGGCACACCACTTAGGGTTGATCGGATTGAACCCTGGTTAGCCACCGCCACTCCCCATGCCCATGCCGCGCGACCGGACCTAGCAGTCCGCCGCTCGACGCTGCTCCCCATATGTGTGGATACCTTGGAGGCATCGCATCTGCGGTGCTTGGACGAACCGTTCGTGGGAATCGCGAGGTGCCGTTCGCGGGAGATCACCGTTCACGGGTCTTCGCTGTTCGCGGGAGATCGGCAACCCAAGGAGGAGACGGCCCGGGAGATCGGATACACGCATCACCAACTCTACTTCCGCTGTGGTGACTGCGCGTCTAGTGGTAAACCCGATCCCGTGATCGATTTCCAGCAGCATGATCTTGGGTGCGCGATAGAAATTTTTATTTGGCGCTAGCGTAGCGTACCGCGTGTTCCAACAATGGTATCAGAGCCTCCACTGTGTAGTAGTAGATTCCATGATATGCATATGAGATATGTAGATCGGTTCAGGTGCGGGTCGATGAGATCGGTCGCGCATGTCAGTGTTGAAGGTTGGTTTCGTGATCTTGTTTTCGTGATCGTGATGCAGAGGTCGTGACACGACTTACCCCTACCGGTCGGTTGTCCGCCATCGGGGTAGACAGTGGAACGTAAATCCGGATGCAGCACGCGAAGATCAATGATATTGATCGAATCGGAACATAGATCAACACCTTGGAAATGTGATTTCCGCGGTGCTAAAATTTGTTGGAGCGGTCTCGGTAAAACGGCTGTAATTTTTGCATACAAACTCCGATTTTGCTCCACGACCTGTCAAACTGAAGCTAACGAAAAGTTGGATTAGCGGCGAAATATCATTGGAACTATAATATGCAAGGGATGAAGAAAACGATTCCCGAGCTCTTCGTGATGCTGAAATCGACAAAGGTAGAAATCAAGAAAAGTATCAAATGTTGATGGTTGACACCTATGGAATCACTGGGATCCCTTCTACGGTTGGCGGGCGCGGGGCTGTGCAAAGAGCGGGTCTGGCGGTCAGCACAAGGATCGTTTACCCAGGTTCGGGCCACGAAGATGCGTAATACCCTAGTCCTGCTTTGGTGTATGTATTTGAGTGTTCTTGAGCTCTTGAGCTAGCTACGGTGCGTGTGTTTCCCAAAAGATCCGAATCCTCCTCCTGGATGCCTCGGCCCTCCTTTTATAGACAAAAGGGGTTGCCACAGTGGCACACAGGAGGTGGAAAGGTGTACAGTGGATGAGTCTATCCTCTGGCACCGTCAGACAAACGCATTTAATGCGCTGCCGACGTGCCCCTCTTGCTTTATCGGGGACGACAAGGAAGCTCGCCCCAGCTGTTGCCGCCTCGCCTGGCTCCGACGCGCGTCCGAGCTGATGAGGCATTGCAGCGCCACGTTGGCTGGCTGCTGGGCTTGCGTGGTGGTGTAGTCTTCACGAAGATCTGCATGCCACCACGCAGGTGCTAGCTGAGTCGGTGTAGAGGCCGCATGCTGCCACGCAGGTGCCTGCCCAGCTGGTTGAGCTAGTAGCTGCATGGGAGCGGTGGTGTACTCTTGGCAGACA
Organism: Aegilops tauschii subsp. strangulata; assembly: GCF_002575655.3. Lineage (NCBI taxonomy): Eukaryota > Viridiplantae > Streptophyta > Magnoliopsida > Poales > Poaceae > Aegilops > Aegilops tauschii. The sequence goes on from NC_053035.3 coordinate 469,442,338, forward strand.
CGGGCCCGGTTGTGGCCTCACAGGCGTCTTCGGCAAGGGCCTGGTGTTGGAGATATGCCCTAGAGGCAATCATGTGATGATGATATTTCCATATGTATTCATGAGTCCTTTGTATTGTCCTGGAACATCATCAATGATATCTATCAATAAGTATGTGACTTGTTTGTGGAACTATGTATTGTATGATGATTTTTTTAATGGTCCCTAGTTGATAAGGTTATGCGGACACATATCCTTGACTAGTATACGACTCGGTTGATGACTATGTTTCACAACTCATGTGCATGGAGATGCTAAACCGATAGTATGGGCTTGGGGATGGAGATCACCGAGCCGGGCAGACCCACTTAGAGACGCAGCGAGATATAGTCATCTGTTAGTCTCAAGTGCAATGTCTATGCCCTGTCCTAGACCTGAGGTCCTCGCATGTTCTCGGGATGAGGATCGACTCACTTAGGGTCTATCAAACACTACTCCGTAACTGGGTAGTTATAAAGGTAGCTTTCAGGTGAGTCGTGAGACATGCCGCGAGACATGGTTGACCAAGATGGAATTTTCCCCTCCTATTTGGAGAGATATACTCTGGGCCCTCTCGAGTGATTAGATTCGGAAAGAATGGCCATGCGACTTGGGTTAAGTGTTAACCCAGTTCGGGAATCTGTATCATGGTTTCGAGAAGAGAGGTCGAGCTAACACAAGGGTGACAAGTACTCGCCTTGAGCTCGACAACAAATATCGTGAGGCAAAAGGAATGTTGCATATGCCACATTGTTGAGGTTCGTCAAACGACTTTACACCCCCATGGGAGTTGGCACGTTCTGCTAGGAGCCACTACCAACTATCGACTCTGGTCGTGTCCATGTGTACGTGAACCTATAGGGTAGCACACTTAAGGGGCTGCAGCCCATTCGGATTGGATCTGAGTAGAAAATGGATGTGGACTCCTAGTGGGCTCAAGTGTTGAGCCCACCTCGGAGGTCTATATAAACGGGAGTGGGCACACCACTTAGGGTTGATCGGATTGAACCCTGGTTAGCCACCGCCACTCCCCATGCCCATGCCGCGCGACCGGACCTAGCAGTCCGCCGCTCGACGCTCCTCCCCATATGGGTGGATACCTTGGAGGCATCGCATCTGCGGTGCTTGGACGAACCGTTTGAGGGAACCGCGAGGTGCCGTTCGCGGGAGATCACCGTTCACGGGTCTTCGCTGTTCGCGGGAGATCGGCAACCCAAGGAGGAGACGGCCCGGGAGATCGGCTACACGCATCACCAACTCTACTTCCGCTGTGGTGACTGCGCGTCTAGTGGTAAACCCGATCCCGTGATCTATTTCCAGCAGCATGATCTTGGGTGCGCGGTAGAAATTTTTATTTGGCGCTAGCGTAGCGTACCGCGTGTTGCAACAATGGTATCAGATCCTCCACTGTGTAGTAATAGATTCGATGATATGCATATGAGATATGTAGATCGGTTCAGGTGCGGGTCGATGAGATCGGTCGTGCATGTCAGTGTTGAAGGTTGGTTTCGTGATCTTGTTTTCGTGATCGTGATGCAGAGGTCGTGACACGACTTACCCCTACCGGTCGGTTGTCCACCATCGGGGTAGACAGTGGAACGTAAATCCAGATGCAGCACGCGAAGATCAATGATATTGATCGAATCGGAACATAGATCAACACCTTGGAAATGTGATTTCCGCGGTGCTAAAACTTGTTGGAGCGGTCTCGGTAAAACGGCTGTAATTTTTGCATACAAACTCCGATTTTGCTCCACGACCTGTCAAACTGAAGCTAACGAAAAGTTGGATTAGCGGCGAAATTTCGTTGGAACTATAATATGCAAGGGATGCTGAAAACGATTCGCGAGCTCTTCGTGATGCTGAAATCGACGAAGGTAGAAATCAAGAAAAGTATCAAATGTTGATGGTTGACACCTATGGAATCACTGGGATCCCTTCTACGATTGGCGGGCGCGGGGCTGTGCAAAGAGCGGGTCTGGCGGTCAGCACAAGGATCGTTTACCCAGGTTCGGGCCACGAAGATGCGTAATACCCTAGTCCTGCTTTGGTGTATGTATTTGAGTGTTCTTGAGCTCTTGAGCTAGCTACGGTGCGTGTGTTTCCCAAAAGATCCGAATCCTCCTCCTGGATGCCTCGGCCCTCCTTTTATAGACAAAAGGGGTTGCCACAGTAGCACACAGGAGGTGGAAAGGTGTACAGTGGATGAGTCTATCCTCTGGCACCGTCAGACAAACGCATTTAATGCGCTGCCGACGTGCCCCTCTTGCTTTATCGGGGACGACAAGGAAGCTCGCCCCAGCTGTTGCCGCCTCGCCTGGCTCCGACGGGCGTCCGAGCTGATGAGGCGTTGCAGCGCCACGTTGGCTGGCTGCTGGGCTGGCGTGGTGGTGTAGCCTTCACGAAGATCTGCATGCCACCACGCAGGTGCTAGCTGAGTCGGTGTAGAGGCCACATGCTGCCACGCAGGTGCCTGCCCAGCTGGTTGAGCTAGTAGCTGCATGGGAGCGGTGGTGTACTCTTGGCAGACACGGGCCCGGTTGTGGCCTCACAGGCGTCTTCGGCAAGGGCCTGGTGTTGGAGATATGCCCTAGAGGCAATCATGTGATGATGATATTTCCATATGTATTCATGAGTCCTTTGTATTGTCCTGGAACATCATCAATGATATCTATCAATAAGTATGTGACTTGTTTGTGGAACTATGTATTGTATGATGATTTTTTTAATGGTCCCTAGTTGATAAGGTTATGCGGACACACATCCTTGACTAGTATACGACTCGGTTGATGACTATGTTTCACAACTCATGTGCATGGAGATGCTAAACCGATAGTATGGGCTCGGGGATGGAGATCACCGAGCCGGGCAGACCCACTTAGAGACGCAGCGAGATATAGTCATCTGTTAGTCTCAAGTGCAATGTCTATGCCATGTCCTAGACCTGAGGTCCTCGCATGTTCTCGGGATGAGGATCGACTCACTTAGGGTCTATCAAACACTACTCCGTAATTGGGTAGTTATAAAGGTAGCTTTCAGGTGAGTCGTGAGACATGCCGCGAGACATGGTTGACCAAGATGGAATTTTCCCCTCCTATTTGGAGAGATATACTCTGGGCCCTCTCGAGTGATTAGATTCGGAAAGCATGGCCATGCGACTTGGGTTAAGTGTTAACCCAGTTTGGGAATCTGTATCATGGTTTCGAGAAGAGAGGTCGAGCTAACACAAGGGTGACAAGTACTCGCCTTGAGCTCGACAACAAATATCGTGAGGCAAAAGGAATGTTGCATATGCCACATTGTTGAGGTTCGTCAAACGACTTTACACCCCCATGGGAGTTGGCACGTTCTGCTAGGAGCCACTACCAACTATCGACTCTGGTCGTGTCCATGTGTACGTGAACCTATAGGGTAGCACACTTAAGGGGCTGCAGCCCATTCGGATTGGATCTGAGTAGAAAATGGATGTGGACTCCTAGTGGGCTCAAGTGTTGAGCCCACCTCGGAGGTCTATATAAACGGGAGTGGGCACACCACTTAGGGTTGATCGGATTGAACCCTGGTTAGCCACCGCCACTCCCCATGCCCATGCCGCGCGACCGGACCTAGCAGTCCGCCGCTCGACGCTGCTGCCCATATGGGTGCATACCTTGGAGGCATCGCATCTGCGGTGCTTGGACGAACCGTTCGAGGGAACCGCGAGGTGCCGTTCGCGGGAGATCACCGTTCACGGGTCTTCGCTGTTCGCGGGAGATCGGCAACCCAAGGAGGAGACGGCCCGGGAGATCGGCTACACGCATCACCAACTCTACTTCCGCTGTGGTGACTGCGCGTCTAGTGGTAAACCCGATCCCGTGATCTATTTCCAGCAGCATGATCTTGGGTGCGCGGTAGAAATTTTTATTTGGCGCTAGCGTAGCATACCGCGTGTTCCAACAATGGTATCAGATCCTCCACTGTGTAGTAATAGATTCGATGATATGCATATGAGATATGTAGATCGGTTCAGGTGCGGGTCGATGAGATCGGTCGCGCATGTCAGTGTTGAAGGTTGGTTTCGTGATCTTGTTTTCGTGATCGTGATTCAGAGGTCGTGACACGACTTACCCCTACCGGTCGGTTGTCCACCATCGGGGTAGACAGTGGAACGTAAATCCAGATGCAGCACGCGAAGATCAATGATATTGATCGAATCGGAACATAGATCAACACCTTGGAAATGTGATTTCCGCGGTGCTAAAATTTGTTGGAGCGGTCTCGGTAAAACGGCTGTAATTTTTGCATACAAACTCCGATTTTGCTCCACGACCTGTCAAACTGAAGCTAACGAAAAGTTGGATTAGCGGCGAAATTTCGTTGGAACTATAATATGCAAGGGATGCTGAAAACGATTCCCGAGCTCTTCGTGATGCTGAAATCGACGAAGGTAGAAATCAAGAAAAGTATCAAATGTTGATGGTTGACACCTATGGAATCACTGGGATCCCTTCTACGATTGGCGGGCGCGGGGCTGTGCAAAGAGCGGGTCTGGCGGTCAGCACAAGGATCGTTTACCCAGGTTCGGGCCACGAAGATGCGTAATACCCTAGTCCTGCTTTGGTGTATGTATTTGAGTGTTCTTGAGCTCTTGAGCTAGCTACGGTGCGTGTGTTTCCCAAAAGATCCGAATCCTCCTCCTGGATGCCTCGGGCCTCCTTTTATAGACAAAAGGGGTTGCCACAGTGGCACACAGGAGGTGGAAAGGTGTACAGTGGATGAGTCTATCCTCTGGCACCGTCGGACAAACGCATTTAATGCGCTGCCGACGTGCCCCTCTTGCTTTATCGGGGACGACAAGGAAGCTTGCCCCAGCTGTCGCCGCCTCGCCTGGCTCCAACGCGCGTCCGAGCTGATGAGGCGTTGCAGCGCCACGTTGGCTGGCTGCTGGGCTGGCGTGGTGGTGTAGTCTTCACGAAGATCTGCATGCCACCACGCAGGTGCTAGCTGAGTCGGTGTAGAGGCCGCATGCTGCCACGCAGGTGCCTGCCCAGCTGGTTGAGCTAGTAGCTGCATGGGAGCGGTGGTGTACTCTTGGCAGACACGGGCCCGGTTGTGGCCTCACAGGCGTCTTCGGCAAGGGCCCGATGTTGGAGATATGCCCTAGAGGCAATCATGTGATGATGATATTTCCATATGTATTCATGAGTCCTTTGTATTGTCCTTGAACATCATCAATGATATCTATCAATAAGTATGTGACTTGTTTGGGGAACTATGTATTGTATGATGATTGTTTTAATGGTCCCTAGTTGATAAGGTTATGCGGACACACATCCTTGACTAGTATACGACTCGGTTGATGACTATGTTTCACAACTCATGTGCATGGAGATGCTAAACCGATAGTATGGGCTCGGGGATGGAGATCACCGAGCCGGGCAGACCCACTTTGAGACGCAGCGAGATATAGTCATCTGTTAGTCTCAAGTGCAATGTCTATGCCATGTCCTAGACCTGAGGTCCTCGCATGTTCTCGGGATGAGGATCGACTCACTTAGGGTCTATCAAACGCTACTCCGTAACTGGGTAGTTATAAAGGTAGCTTTCAGGTGAGTCGTGAGACATGCCGCGAGACATGGTTGACCAAGATGGAATTTGCCCCTCCTATTTGGAGAGATATTCTCTGGGCCCTCTCGAGTGATTAGATTCGGAAAGCATGGCCATGCGACTTGGGTTAAGTGTTAACCCAGTTCGGGAATCTGTATCATGGTTTCGAGAAGAGAGGTCGAGCTAACACAAGGGTGACAAGTACTCGCCTTGAGCTCGACAACAAATATCGTGAGGCAAAAGGAATGTTGCATATGCCACGTTGTTGAGGTTCGTCAAACGACTTTATGCCCACATGGGAGTTGGCACGTTCTGCTAGGAGCCACTACCATCTATCGACTCTGGTTGTGTCCATGTGTACGTGAACCTATAGGTTAGCACGCTTAAGGGGCTGCAGCCCATTCGGATTGGATCTGAGTGGAAAATGGATGTGGACTCCTAGTGGGCTCAAGTGTTGAGCCCACCTCGGAGGTCTATATGAACGGGAGTGGGCACACCACTTAGGGTTGATCGGAGTGAACCCTGGTTAGCCACCGCCACTCCCAATGACCATGCCGCGCGACCGGACCTAGCAGTCCGCCGCTCGACGCTGCTCCCCATATGTGTGGATACCTTGGAGGCATCGCATCTGCGGTGCTTGGACGAACCGTTCGAGGGAACCGCGAGGTGCCGTTCGCGGGAGATCACCGTTCACGGGTCTTCGCTGTTCGCGGGAGATCGGCAACCCAAGGAGGAGACGGCCCGGGAGATCGGCTACACGCATCACCAACTCTACTTCCGCTGTGGTGACTGCGCGTCTAGTGGCAAACCCGATCCCGTGATCTATTTCCAGCAGCATGATCTTGGGTGCGCGGTAGAAATTTTTATTTGGCGCTAGCATAGCATACCGCGTGTTCCAACAATGGTATCAGAGCCTCCACTGTGTAGTAATAGATTCGATGATATGCATATGAGATATGTAGATCGGTTCAGGTGCGGGTCGATGAGATCGGTCGCGCATGTCAGTGTTGAAGGTTGGTTTCATGATCTTGTTTTCGTGATCGTGATGCAGAGGTCGTGACACGACTTACCCCTACCGGTCGGTTGTCCGCCATCGGGGTAGACAGTGGAACGTAAATCCGGATGCAGCACGCGAAGATCAATGATATTGATCGAATCGGAACATAGATCAACACCTTGGAAATGTGATTTCCGCGGTGCTAAAATTTGTTGGAGCGGTCTCGGTAAAACGGCTGTAATTTTTGCATACAAACTCCGATTTTGCTCCACGACCTGTCAAACTGAAGCTAACGAACAGTTGGATTAGCGGCGAAATATCATTGGAACTATAATATGCAAGGGATGACGAAAATGATTCCCGAGCTCTTCGTGATGCTAAAATCAACGAAGGTAGAAATGAAGAAAAGTATCAAATGTGGATGGTTGACACCTATGGAATCACTGGGATCCCTTCTACGGTTGGCGGGCGCGGGGCTGTGCAAAGAGCGGGTCTGGCGGTCAGCACAAGGATCGTTTACCCAGGTTCAGGCCACGAAGAAGCGTAATACCCTAGTCCTGCTTTGGTGTATGTATTTGAGTGTCCTTGAGCTCTTGAGCTAGCTACGGTGCGTGTGTTTCCCAAAAGATCCGAATCCTCCTCCTAGATGCCTCGGGCCTCCTTTTATAGACAAAAGGGGTTGCCACAGTGGCACACAGGAGGTGGAAAGGTGTACAGTGGATGAGTCTATCCTCTGGCACCGTCGGACAAACGCATTTAATGCGCTGCCGACGTGCCCCTCTTGCTTTATCGGGGACGACAAGGAAGCTCGCCCCAGCTGTCGCCGCCTCGCCTGGCTCCGACGCGCGTCCGAGCTGATGAGGCGTTGCAGCGCCACGTTGGCTGGCTGCTGGGCTGGCGTGGTGGTGTAGTCTTCACTAAGATCTGCATGCCACCACGCAGGTGCTAGCTGAGTCGGTGTAGAGGCCGCATGCTGCCACGCAGGTGCCTGCCCAGCTAGTTGAGCTAGTAGCTGCATGGGAGCGGTGGTGTACTCTTGGCAGACACGGGCCCGGTTGTGGCCTCACAGGCGTCTTCGGCAAGGGCCCGGTGTTGGAGATATGCCCTAGAGGCAATCATGTGATGAGGATATTTCCATATGTATTCATGAGTCCTTTGTATTGTCCTTGAACATCATCAATGATATCTATCAATAAGTATGTGACTTGTTTGTGGAACTATGTATTGTATGATGATTGTTTTAATGGTCCCTAGTTGATAAGGTTATGCGGACACACATCCTTGACTAGTATACGACTCGGTTGATGACTATGTTTCACAAGTCATGTGCATGGAGATGCTAAACCGATAGTATGGGCTCGGGGATGGAGATCACCGAGCCGGGCAGACCCACTTTGAGACGCAGCGAGATATAGTCATTTGTTAGTCTCAAGTGCAATGTCTATGCCATGTCCTAGACCTGAGGTCCTCGCATGTTCTCGGGATGAGGATCGACTCACTTAGGGTCTATCAAACGCTACTCCGTAACTGGGTAGTTATAAAGGTAGCTTTCAGGTGTGTCGTGAGACATGCCGCGAGACATGGTTGACCAAGATGGAATTTGCCCCTCCTATTTGGAGAGATATTCCCTGGGCCCTCTCGAGTGATTAGATTCGGAAAGCACGGCCATGCGACTTGGGTTAAGTGTTAACCCAGTTCGGGAATCTGTATCATGGTTTCGAGAAGAGAGGTCGAGCTAACACAAGGGTGAAAAGTACTCGCCTTGAGCTCGACAACAAATATCGTGAGGCAAAAGGAATGTTGCATATGCCACATTGTTGAGGTTCGTCAAACGACTTTACGCCCACATGGGAGTTGGCACGTTCTGCTAGGAGCCACTACCAACTATCGAATCTGGTCGTGTCCATGTGTACGTGAACCTATAGGGTAGCACGCTTAAGGGGCTCCAGCCCATTCGGATTGGATCTGAGTGGAAAATGGATGTGGACTCCTAGTGGGCTCAAGTGTAGAGCCCACCTCGGAGGTCTATATAAACGGGAGTGGGCACACCACTTAGGGTTGATCGGATTGAACCCTGGTTAGCCACCGCCACTCCCCATGCCCATGACGCGCGACCGGACCTAGCAGTCCGACGCTCGACGCTGCTCCCCATATGTGTGGATACCTTGGAGGCATCGCATCTGCGGTGCTTGGACGAACCGTTCGAGGGAACCGCGAGGTGCCGTTCGTGGGAGATCACCGTTCACGGTCTTCGCTGTTCGCGGGATATCGGCAACCCAAGGAGGAGACGGCCCGGGAGATCGGCTACACGCATCACCAACTCTACTTCCGCTGTGGTGACTGCGCGTCTAGTGGCAAACCCGATCCCGTGATCTATTTCCAGCAGCATGATCTTGGGTGCGCGGTAGAAATTTTTATTTGGCGCTAGCATAGCGTACCGCGTGTTCCAACAATGGTATCAGAGCCTCCACTGTGTAGTAATAGATTCGATGATATGCATATGAGATATGTAGATCGGTTCAGGTGCGGGTCGATGAGATCGGTCGCGCATGTCAGTGTTGAAGGTTGGTTTCGTGATCTTGTTTTCGTGATCGTGATGCAGAGGTCGTGACACGACTTACCCCTACCGGTCGGTTGTCCGCCATCGGGGTAGACAGTGGAACGTAAATCCGGATGCAGCACGCGAAGATAATTGATATTGATCGAATCGGAACATAGATCAACACCTTGGAAATGTGATTTCCGCGGTGCTAAAATTTGTTGGAGCGGTCTCGGTAAAACGGCTGTAATTTTTGCATACAAACTCCGATTTTGCACCACGACCTGTCAAACTGAAGCTAACGAAAAGTTGGAATAGCGGCGAAATATCGTTGGAACTATAATATGCAAGGGATGACGAAAACGATTCCCGAGCTCTTCGTGATGCTGAAATCGACGAAGGTAGAAATCAAGAAAAGTATCAAATGTTGATGGTTGACACCTATGGAATCACTGGGATCCCTTCTACGGTTGGCGGGCGCGGGGCTGTGCAAAGAGCGGGTCTGGCGGTCAGCTCAAGGATCGTTTACCCAGGTTCGGGCCACGAAGATGCGTAATACCCTAGTCCTGCTTTGGTGTATGTATTTGAGTGTTCTTGAGCTCTTGAGCTAGCTACGGTGCGTGTGTTTCCCAAAAGATCCGAATCCTCCTCCTGGATGCCTCGGGCCTCCTTTTATAGACAAAAGGGGTTGCCACAGTGGCACACAGGAGGTGGAAAGGTGTACCGTGGATGTGTCTATCCTCTGGCACCGTCGGACAAACGCATTTAATGCGCTGCCGACGTGCCCCTCTTGCTTTATCGGGGACGAGAAGGAAGCTCGCCCCAGCTGTCGCCGCCTCGCCTGGCTCCGACGCGCGTCCGAGCTGATATGGCGTTGCAGCGCCACATTGGCTGGCTGCTGGGCTGGCGTGGTGGTGTAGTCTTCACGAAGATCTGCATGCCACCACGCAGGTGCTAGCTGAGTCGGTGTAGAGGCCGCATGCTGCCACGCAGGTGCCTGCCCAGCTGGTTGAACTAGTAGCTGCATGGGAGCGGTGGTGTACTCTTGGCAGACACGGGCCCGGTTGTGGCCTCACAGGCGTCTTCGGCAAGGGCCCGGTGTTGGAGATATGCCCTAGAGGCAATCATGTGATGATGATATTTCCATATGTATTCATGAGTCCTTTGTATTGTCCTGGAACATCATCAATGATATCTATCAATAAGTATGTGACTTGTTTGTGGAACTATGTATTGTATGATGATTGTTTTAATGGTCCCTAGGTGATAAGGTTATGCGGACACATATCCTTGACTGGTATACGACTCGGTTGATGACTATGTTTCACAACTCATGTGCATGGAGATGCTAAACCGATAGTATGGGCTCGGGGATGGAGATCACCGAGCCGGGCAGACCCACTTTGAGACGCAGCGAGATATAGTCATCTGTTAGTCTCAAGTGCAATGTCTATGCCATGTCCTAGACCTGAGGTCCTCGCATGTTCTCGGGATGAGGATCGACTTACTTAGGATCTATCAAACGCTACTCCGTAACTGGGTAGTTATAAAGGTAGCTTTCAGGTGAGTCGTGAGACATGCCGCGAGACATGGTTGACCAAGATGGAATTTGCCCCTCCTATTTGGAGAGATATTCCCTGGGCCCTCTCGAGTGATTAGATTCGGAAAGCACGGCCATGCGACTTGGGTTAAGTGTTAACCCAGTTCGGGAATCTGTATCATGGTTTCGAGAAGAGAGGTCGAGCTAACACAAGGGTGACAAGTACTCGCCTTGAGCTCGACAACAAATATCGTGAGGCAAAAGGAATGTTGCATATGCCACACTGTTGAGGTTCGTCAAACGACTTTACGCCCACATGGGAGTTGGCACGTTCTGCTAGGAGCCACTACCAACTATCGAATCTGGTCGTGTCCATGTGTACGTGAACCTATAGGGTAGCACGCTTAAGGGGCTGCAGCCCATTCGGATTGGATCTGAGTGGAAAATGGATGTGGACTCCTAGTGGGCTCAAGTGTTGAGCCCACCTCGGAGGTCTATATAAACGGGAGTGGGCACACCACTTAGGGTTGATCGGATTGAACCCCGGTTAGCCACCGCCACTCCCCATGCCCATGCCGCGCGACCGGACCTAGTAGTCCGCCGCTCGATGCTGCTCCCCATATGTGTGGATACCTTGGAGACATCGCATCTGCGGTGCTTGGACGAACCGTTCGAGGGAACCGCGAGGTGCCGTTCGCGGGAGATCACCGTTCACGGGTCTTCGCTGTTCGCGGGAGATCGGCAACCCAAGGAGGAGACGGCCCAGGAGATCGGCTACACGCATCACCAACTCTACTTCCGCTGTGGTGACTGCGCGTCTAGTGGCAAACCCGATCCCGTGATCTATTTCCAGCAGCATGATCTTGGGTGCGCGGTAGAAATTTTTATTTGGCGCTAGCGTAGCGTACCGCGTGTTCCAACAATGGTATCAGAGCCTCCACTGTGTAGTAATAGATTCGATGATATGCATATGAGATATGTAGATCGGTTCAGGTGCGGGTCGATGAGATCGGTCGCGCATGTCAGTGTTGAAGGTTGGTTTCGTGATCTTGTTTTCGTGATCGTGATGCAGAGGTCGTGACACGACTTACCCCTACCGGTCGGTTGTCCGCCATCGGGGTAGACAGTGGAACGTAAATCCGGATGCAGCACGCGAAGATCAATGATATTGATCGAATCGGAACATAGATCAACACCTTGGAAATGTGATTTCCGCGGTGCTAAAATTTGTTGGAGCGGTCTCGGTAAAATGGCTGTAATTTTTGCATACAAACTCCGATTTTGCTCCACGACCTGTCAAACTGAAGCTAACGAAAAGTTGGATTAGCGGCGAAATATCGTTGGAACTATAATATGCAAGGGATGACGAAAACGATTCCCGAGCTCTTCGTGATGCTGAAATCGACGAAGGTAGAAATCAAGAAAAGTATCAAATGTTGATGGTTGACACCTATGGAATCACTGGGATCCCTTCTACGGTTGGCGGGCGCGGGGCTGTGCAAAGAGCGGGTCTGGCGGTCAGCACAAGGATCGTTTACCCAGGTTCGGGCCACGAAGATGCGTAATACCCTAGTCCTGCTTTGGTGTATGTATTTGAGTGTTCTTGAGCTCTTGAGCTAGCTACGGTGCGTGTGTTTCCCAAAAGATCCGAATCCTCCTCCTGGATGCCTCGGGCCTCCTTTTATAGACAAAAGGGGTTGCCACAGTGGCACGCAGGAGGTGGAAAGGTGTACAGTGGATGAGTCTATCCTCTGGCACCGTCGGACAAACGCATTTAATGCGCTGCCGACGTGCCCCTCTTGCTTTATCGGGGACGACAAGGAAGCTCGCCCCAGCTGTCGCCGCCTCGCCTGGCTCCGACGCGCGTCCGAGCTGATGAGGCGTTGCAGCGCCATGTTGGTTGGCTGCTGGGCTGGCGTGGTGGTGTAGTCTTCACGAAGATCTGCATGCCACCACGCAGGTGCTAGCTGAGTCGGTGTAGAGGCCGCATGCTGCCACGCAGGTGCCTGCCCAGCTGGTTGAGCTAGTAGCTGCATGGGAGCGGTGGTGTACTCTTGGCAGACACGGGCCCGGTTGTGGCCTCACAGGCGTCTTCGGCAAGGGCCCGGTGTTGGAGATATGCCCTAGAGGCAATCATGTGATGATGATATTTCCATATGTATTCATGAGTCCTTTGTATTGTCCTTGAACATCATCAATGATATCTATCAATAAGTATGTGAGTTGTTTGTGGAACTATGTATTGTATGATGATTGTTTTAATGGTCCCTAGTTGATAAGGTTATGCGGACACATATCCTTCACTAGTATACGACTCGGTTGATGACTATGTTTCACAACTCATGTGCATGGAGATGCTAAACCGAAAGTATGGGCTCGGGGATGGAGATCACCGAGCCGGGCAGACCCACTTTGAGACGCAGCGAGATATAGTCATCTGTTAGTCTCAAGTGCAATGTCTATGCCATATCCTAGACCTGAGGTCCTCGCATGTTCTCGGGATGAGGATCGACTCACTTAGGGTCTATCAAACGCTACTCCGTAACTGGGTAGTTATAAAGGTAGCTTTCAGGTGAGTCGTGAGACATGCCGCGAGACATGGTTGACCAAGATGGAATTTGCCCCTCCTATTTGGAGAGATATTCTCTGGGCCCTCTCGAGTGATTAGATTCGGAAAGCATGGCCATGCGACTTGGGTTAAGTGTTAACCCAGTTCGGGAATCTGTATCATGGTTTCGAGAAGAGAGGTCGAGCTAACACAAGGGTTACAAGTACTCGCCTTGAGCTCGGCAACAAATATCGTGAGGCAAAAGGAATGTTGCATATGCCACATTGTTGAGGTTCGTCAAACGACTTTACGCCCACATGGGAATTGGCATGTTCTGCTAGGAGCCACTACCAACTATCGACTCTGGTCGTGTCCATGTGTACGTGAACCTATAGGGTAGCACACTTAAGGGGCTGCAGCCCATTCGGATTGGATCTGAGTGGAAAATGGATGTGGACTCCTAGTGGGCTCAAGTCTTGAGCCCACCTCGGAGGTCTATATGAACGGGAGTGGGCACACCACTTAGCGTTGATCGGATTGAACCCTGGTTAGCCACCGCCACTCCCCATGCCCATGCCGCGCGACCGGACCTAGCAGTCCGCCGCTCGATGCTGCTACCCATATGTGTGGATACCTTGGAGGCATCGCATCTGCGGTGCTTGGACGGACCGTTCGAGGGAACCGCTAGGTGCCGTTCGCGGGAGATCACCGTTCACGGGTCTTCGCTGTTCGCGGGAGATCGGCAACCCAAGGAGGAGCGGGCCCGGGAGATCGGCTACACGCATCACCAACTCTACTTCCGCTGTGGTGACTGAGCGTCTAGTGGTAAACCCGATCCCGTGATCTATTTCCAGCAGCATGATCTTGGGTGCGCGGTAGAAATTTTTATTTGGCGCTACCGTAGCGTACCGCGTGTTCCAACAATGGTATCAGAGCCTCCACTGTGTAGTAATAGATTCGATGATATGCATATGAGATATGTAGATCGGTTCAGGTGCGGGTCGATGAGATCGGTCGCGCATGTCAGTGTTGAAGGTTGGTTTCATGATCTTGTTTTCGTGATCGTGATGCAGAGGTCGTGACACGACTTACCCCTACCGGTCGGTTGTCCGCCATCGGGGTAGACAGTGGAACGTAAATCCGGATGCAGCACGCGAAGATCAATGATATTGAACAAATCGGAACATAGATCAACACCTTGGAAATGTGATTTCCGCGTTGCTAAAATTTGTTGGAGTGGTCTCGGTAAAACGGCTGTAATTTTTGCATACAAGCTCCGATTTTTCTCCACGACCTGTCAAACTGAAGCTAACGAAAAGTTGGATTAGCGGCGAAATAACGTTGGAACTATAATATGCAAGGGATGACGAAAACGATTCCCGAGCTCTTTGTGATGCTGAAATCGACGAAGGTAGAAATCAAGAAAAGTATCAAATGTTGATGGTTGACACCTATGGAATCACTGGGATCCCTTCTACGGTTGGCGGGCGCGGGGCTGTGCAAAGAGCGGGTCTGGCGGTCAGCACAAGGATCGTTTACCCAGGTTCGGGCCACGAAGATGCGTAATACCCTAGTCCTGCTTTGGTGTATGTATTTGAGTGTTCTTGAGCTCTTGAGCTAGCTACGGTGCGTGTGTTTCCCAAAAGATCCGAATCCTTCTCCTGGATGCCTTGGGCCTCCTTTTATAGACAAAAGGAGTTGCCACAGTGGCACGCAGGAGGTGGAAAGGTGTACAGTGGATGAGTCTATCCTCTGGCACCGTCGGACAAACGCATTTAATGCGCTGCCGACGTGCCCCTCTTGCTTTATCGGGGACGACAAGGAAGCTCGCCCCAGCTGTCGCCGCCTCGCCTGGCTCCGACGCGCGTCCGAGCTGATGAGGCGTTGCAGCGCCACGTTGGCTGGCTGCTGGGCTGGCGTGGTGGTGTAGTCTTCACGAAGATCTGCATGCCACCACGCAGGTGCTAGCTGAGTCGGTGTAGAGGCCGCATGCTGCCACGCAGGTGCCTGCCCAGCTGGTTGAGCTAGTAGCTGCATGGGAGCGGTGGTGTACTCTTGGCAGACACGGGCCCAGTTGTGGCCTCACAGGCGTCTTCGGCAAGGGCCCGGTGTTGGAGATATGCCCTAGAGGCAATCATGTGATGATGATATTTCCATATGTATTCATGAGTCCTTTGTATTGTCCTTGAACATCATCAATGATATCTATCAATAAGTATGTGAGTTGTTTGTGGAACTATGTATTGTATGATGATTGTTTTAATGGTCCCTAGTTGATAAGGTTATGCGGACACATATCCTTCACTAGTATACGACTCGGTTGATGACTATGTTTCACAACTCATGTGCATGGAGATGCTAAACCGAAAGTATGGGCTCGGGGATGGAGATCACCGAGCCGGGCAGACCCACTTTGAGACGCAGCGAGATATAGTCATCTGTTAGTCTCAAGTGCAATGTCTATGCCATATCCTAGACCTGAGGTCCTCGCATGTTCTCGGGATGAGGATCGACTCACTTAGGGTCTATCAAACGCTACTCCGTAACTGGGTAGTTATAAAGGTAGCTTTCAGGTGAGTCGTGAGACATGCCGCGAGACATGGTTGACCAAGATGGAATTTGCCCCTCCTATTTGGAGAGATATTCTCTGGGTCCTCTCGAGTGATTAGATTCGGAAAGCATGGCCATGCGACTTGGGTTAAGTGTTAACCCAGTTCGGGAATCTGTATCATGGTTTCGAGAAGAGAGGTCGAGCTAACACAAGGGTGACAAGTACTCGCCTTGAGCTCGGCAACAAATATCGTGAGGCAAAAGGAATGTTGCATATGCCACATTGTTGAGGTTCGTCAAACGACTTTACGCCCACATGGGAGTTGGCATGTTCTGCTAGGAGCCACTACCAACTATCGACTCTGGTCGTGTCCATGTGTACGTGAACCTATAGGGTAGCACACTTAAGGGGCTGCAGCCCATTCGGATTGGATCTGAGTGGAAAATGGATGTGGACTCCTAGTGGGCTCAAGTCTTGAGCCCACCTCGGAGGTCTATATGAACGGGAGTGGGCACACCACTTAGCGTTGATGGGATTGAACCCTGGTTAGCCACCGCACTCCCCATGCCCATGCCGCGCGACCGGACCTAGCAGTCCGCCGCTCGATGCTGCTCCCCATATGTGTGGATACCTTGGAGGCATCGCATCTGCGGTGCTTGGACGAACCGTTCGAGGGAACCGCGAGGTGCCGTTCGCGGGAGATCACCGTTCACGGGTCTTCGCTGTTCGCGGGAGATCGGCAACCCAAGGAGGAGAGGGCCCGGGAGATCGGCTACACGCATCACCAACTCTACTTCCGCTGTGGTGACTGCGCGTCTAGTGGTAAACCCGATCCCGTGATCTATTTCCAGCAGCATGATCTTGGGTGCGCGGTAGAAATTTTTATTTGGCGCTAGCGTAGCATACCGCGTGTTCCAACAATGGTATCAGAGCCTCCACTGTGTAGTAATAGATTCGATGATATTCATATGAGATATGTAGATCGGTTCAGGTGCGGGTCGATGAGATCGGTCGCGCATGTCAGTGTTGAAGGTTGGTTTCGTGATCTTGTTTTCGTGATCGTGATGCAGAGGTCGTGACACGACTTACCCCTACCGGTCGGTTGTCCGCCATCGGGGTAGACAGTGGAACGTAAATCCGGATGCAGCACGCGAAGATCAATGATATTGATCAAATCGGAACATAGATCAACACCTTGGAAATGTGATTTCCGCGGTGCTAAAATTTGTTGGAGTGGTCTCGGTAAAACGGCTGTAATTTTTGCATACAAGCTCCGATTTTGCTCCACGACCTGTCAAACTGAAGCTAACGAAAAGTTGGATTAGCGGCGAAATATCGTTGGAACTATAATATGCAAGGGATGACGAAAACGATTCCCGAGCTTTTTGTGATGCTGAAATCGACGAAGGTAGAAATCAAGAAAAGTATCAAATGTTGATGGTTGACACCTATGGAATCACTGGGATCCCTTCTACGGTTGGCGGGCGCGGGGCTGTGCAAAGAGCGGGTCTGGCGGTCAGCACAAGGATCGTTTACCCAGGTTCGGGCCACGAAGATGCGTAATACCCTAGTCCTGCTTTGGTGTATGTATTTGAGTGTTCTTGAGCACTTGAGCTAGCTACGGTGCGTGTGTTTCCCAAAAGATCCGAATCCTCCTCCTGGATGCCTTGGGCCTCCTTTTATAGACAAAAGGGGTTGCCACAGTGGCACGCAGGAGGTGGAAAGGTGTACAGTGGATGAGTCTATCCTCTGGCACCGTCGGACAAACGCATTTAATGCGCTGCCGACGTGCCCCTCTTGCTTTATCGGGGACGACAAGGAAGCTCGCCCCAGCTGTCGCCGCCTCGCCTGGCTCCGACGCGCGTCCGAGCTGATGAGGCGTTGCAGCGCCACGTTGGCTGGCTGCTGGGCTGGCGTGGTGGTGTAGTCTTCACGAAGATCTGCATGCCACCACGCAGGTGCTAGCTGAGTCGGTGAAGAGGCCGCATGCTGCCCCGCATGTGCCTGCCCAGCTGGTTGAGCTAGTAGCTGCATGGGAGCGGTGGTGTACTCTTGGCAGACACGGGCCCGGTTGTGGCCTCACAGGCGTCTTCGGCAAGGGCCCGGTGTTGGAGATATGCCCTAGAGGCAATCATGTGATGATGATATTTCCATATGTATTCATGAGTCCCTTGTATTGTCCTTGAACATCATCAATGATATCTATCAATAAGTATGTGAGTTGTTTGTGGAACTATGTATTGTATGATGATTGTTTTAATGGTCCCTAGTTGATAAGGTTATGCGGACACATATCCTTCACTAGTATACGACTCGGTTGATGACTATGTTTCACAACTCATGTGCATGGAGATGCTAAACCGAAAGTATGGGCTCGGGGATGGAGATCACCGAGCCGGGCAGACCCACTTTGAGACACAACGAGATAAAGTCATCTGTTAGTCTCAAGTGCAATGTCTATGCCATGTCCTAGACCTGAGGTCCTCGCATGTTCTCGGGATGAGGATCGACTCACTTAGGGTCTATCAAACGCTACTCCGTAACTGGGTAGTTATAAGGTAGCTTTCAGGTGAGTCATGAGACATGCCGCGAGACATGGTTGACCAAGATGGAATTTGCCCCTCCTATTTGGAGAGATATTCTCTGGGCCCTCTCGAGTGATTAGATTCGGAAAGCATGGCCATGCGACTTGGGTTAAGTGTTAACCCAGTTCGGGAATCTGTATCATGGTTTCGAGAAGAGAGGTCGAGCTAACACATGGGTGACAAGCACTCGCCTTGAGCTCGACAACAAATATCGTGAGGCAAAAGGAATGTTGCATATGCCACATTGTTGAGGTTCGTCAAACGACTTTACGCCCACATGGGAGTTGGCACGTTCTGCTAGGAGCCACTACCAACTATCGACTCTGGTCGTGTCCATGTGTACGTGAACCTATAGGGTAGCACACTTAAGGGGCTGCAGCCCATTCGGATTGGATCTGAGTGGAAAATGGATGTGGACTCCTAGTGGGCTCAAGTGTTGAGCCCACCTCGGAGGTCTATATGAACGGGAGTGGGCACACCACTTAGGGTTGATCGGATTGAACCCTGGTTAGCCACCGCCACTCCCCATGCCCATGCCGCGCGACCGGACCTAGCAGTCCGCCGCTCGATGCTGCTCCCCATATGTGTGGATACCTTGGAGGCATCGCATCTGCGGTTCTTGGACGAACCGTTCGAGGGAACCGCGAGGTGCCGTTCGCGGGAGATCACCGTTCACGGGTCTTCGCTGTTCGCGGGAGATCGGCAACCCAAGGAGGAGAGGGCCCGGGAGATCGGCTACACGCATCACCAACTCTACTTCCGCTGTGGTGACTGCGCGTCTACTGGTAAACCCGATCCCGTGATCTATTTCCAGCAGCATGATCTTGGGTGCGCGGTACAAATTTTTATTTGGCGCTAGCGTAGCGTACCGCGTGTTCCAACAATGGTATCAGAGCCTCCACTGTGAAGTAATAGATTCGATGATATGCATATGAGATATGTAGATCGGTTCAGGTGCGGGTCGATGAGATCGGTCGCGCATGTCAGTGTTGAAGGTTGGTTTCGTGATCTTGTTTTCGTGATCGTGATGCAGAGGTCGTGACACGACTTACCCCTACCGGTCGGTTGTCCGCCATCGGGGTAGACAGTGGAACGTAAATCCGGATGCAGCACGCGAAGATCAATGATATTGATCAAATCGGAACATAGATCAACACCATGGAAATGTGATTTCCGCGGTGCTAAAATTTGTTGGAGCGGTCTCGGTAAAACGGTTGTAATTTTTGCATACAAACTCCGATTTTGCTCCACGACCTGTCAAACTGAAGCTAACGAAAAGTTGGATTAGCGGCGAAATATCGTTGGAACTATAATATGCAAGGGATGACGAAAACGATTCCCGAGCTCTTTGTGATGCTGAAATCGACGAAGGTAGAAATCAAGAAAAGTATCAAATGTTGATGGTTGACACCTATGGAATCACTGGGATCCCTTCTACGGTTGGCGGGCGCGGGGCTGTGCAAAGAGCGGGTCTGGCGGTCAGCACAAGTATCGTTTACCCAGGTTCGGGCCACGAAGATGCGTAATACCCTAGTCCTGCTTTGGTGTATGTATTTGAGTGTTCTTGAGCTCTTGAGCTAGCTACGGTGCGTGTGTTTCCCAAAAGATCCGAATCCTCCTCCTGGATGCCTCGGGCCTCCTTTTATAGACAAAAGGGGTTGCCACAGTGGCACGCAGGAGGTGGAAAGGTGTACAGTGGATGAGTCTATCCTCTGGCACCGTCGGACAAACGCATTTAATGCGCTGTCGACGTGCCCATCTTGCTTTATCGGGGACGACAAGGAAGCTCGCCCCAGCTGTCGCCGCCTCGCCTGGCTCCGACGCGCGTCCGAGCTGATCAGGCGTTGCAGCGCCACGTTGGTTGGCTGCTGGGCTGGCGTGGTGGTGTAGTCTTCACGAAGATCTGCATGCCACCACGCAGGTGCTAGCTGAGTCGGTGTAGAGGCCGCATGCTGCCCCGCATGTGCCTGCCCAGCTGGTTGAGCTAGTAGCTGCATGGGAGCGGTGGTGTACTCTTGGCAGACACGGGCCCGGTTGTGGCCTCACAGGCGTCTTCGGCAAGGGCCCGGTGTTGGAGATATGCCCTAGAGGCAATCATGTGATGATGATATTTCCATATGTATTCATGAGTCCTTTGTATTGTCCTTGAACATCATCAATGATATCTATCAATAAGTATGTGACTTGTTTGTGGAACTATGTATTGTATGATGATTGTTTTAATGGTCCCTAGTTGATAAGGTTATGCGGACACATATCCTTGACTAGTATACGACTCGGTTGATGACTATGTTTCACAACTCATGTGCATGGAGATGCTAAACCGAAAGTATGGGCTCGGGGATGGAGATCACCGAGCCGGGCAGACCCACTTTGAGACGCAGCGAGATATAGTCATCTGTTAGTCTCAAGTGCAATGTCTATGCCATGTCCTAGACCTGAGGTCCTCGCATGTTCTCGGGATGAGGATCGACTCACTTAGGGTCTATCAAACGCTACTCCGTAACTGGGTAGTTATAAAGGTAGCTTTCAGGTGAGTCGTGAGACATGCCGCGAGACATGGTTGACCAAGATGGAATTTGCCCCTCCTATTTGGAGAGATATTCTCTGGGCCCTCTCGAGTGATTAGATACGGAAAGCATGGCCATGCGACTTGGGTTAAGTGTTAACCCAGTTCGGGAATCTGTATCATGGTTTCGAGAAGAGAGGTCGAGCTAACACACGGGTGACAAGTACTCGCCTTGAGCTCGACAACAAATATCGTGAGGCAAAAGGAATGTTGCATATGCCACATTGTTGAGGTTCGTCAAACGACTTTACGCCCACATGGGAGTTGGCACGTTCTGCTAGGAGCCACTACCAACTATCGACTCTGGTCGTGTCCATGTGTATGTGAACCTATAGGGTAGCACACTTAAGGGGCTGCAGCCCATTCGGATTGGATCTGAGTGGAAAATGGATGTGGACTCCTAGTGGGCTCAAGTGTTGAGCCGACCTCGGAGGTCTATATGAACGGGAGTGGGCACACCACTTAGGGTTGATCGGATTGAACCCTGGTTAGCCACCGCCACTCCCCATGCCCATGCCGCGCGACCGTACCTAGCAGTCCGCCGCTCGATGCTGCTCCCCATATGTGTGGATACCTTGGAGGCATCGCATCTGCGGTGCTTGGATGAACCGTTCGAGGGAACCGCGAGGTGCCGTTCGCGGGAGATCACCGTTCACGGGTCTTCGCTGTTCGCGGGAGATCGGCAACCCAAGGAGGAGAGGGCCTGGGAGATCGGCTACACGCATCACCAACTATACTTCCGCTGTGGTGACTGCGCGTCTAGTGGTAAACCCGATCCCGTGATCTATTTCCAGCAGCATGATCTTGGGTGCGCGGTAGAAATTTTTATTTGGCGCTAGCGTAGCGTACCGCGTGTTCCAACAATGGTATCAGAGCCTCCACTGTGTAGTAATAGATTCGATGATATGCATATGAGATATGTAGATCGGTTCAGGTGCGGGTCGATGAGATCGGTCGCGCATGTCAGTGTTGAAGGTTGGTTTCGTGATCTTGTTTTCGTGATCATGATGCAGAGGTCGTGACACGACTTACCCCTACCGGTCGGTTGTCCGCCATCGGGGTAGACAGTGGAACGTAAATCCGGATGCAGCACGCGAAGATCAATGATATTGATCGAATCGGAACATAGATCAACACCTTGGAAATGTGATTTCCGCGGTGCTAAAATTTGTTGGAGCGGTCTCGGTAAAACGGCTGTAATTTTTGCATACAAACTCCGATTTTGCTCCACGACCTGTCAAACTGAAGCTAACGAAAAGTTGGATTAGCGGCGAAATATCGGTTGAACTATAATATGCAAGGGATGACGAAAACGATTCCCGAGCTCTTCGTGATGCTGAAATCGACGAAGGTAGAAATCAAGAAAAGTATCAAATGTTGATGGTTGACACCTATGGAATCACTGGGATCCCTTGTACGGTTGGCGGGCGCGGGGCTGTGCAAAGAGCGGGTTTGGCGGTCAGCACAAGGATCGTTTACCCAGGTTCGGGCCACGAAGATGCGTAATACCCTAGTCCTGCTTTTGTGTATGTATTTGAGTGTTCTTGAGCTCTTGAGCTAGCTACGGTGCGTGTGTTTCCCAAAAGATCCGAATCCTCCTCCTGGATGCCTCGGGCCTCCTTTTATAGACAAAAGGGGTTGCCACAGTGGCACGCAGGAGGTGGAAAGGTGTACAGTGGATGAGTCTATCCTCTGGCACCGTCGGACAAACGCATTTAATGCGCTGCCGACGTGCCCCTCTTGCTTTATCGGGGACGACAAGGAAGCTCGCCCCAGCTGTCGCCGCCTCGCCTGGCTCCGACGCGCGTCCGAGCTGATGAGGCGTTGCAGCGCCACGTTGGTTGGCTGCTGGGCTGGCGTGGTGGTGTAGTCTTCACGAAGATCTGCATGCCACCACGCAGGTGCTAGCTGAGTCGGTGTAGAGGCCGCATGCTGCCATGCATGTGCCTGCCCAGCTGGTTGAGCTAGTAGCTGCATGGGAGCGGTGGTGTACTCTTGGCAGACACGGGCCCGGTTGTGGCCTCACAGGCGTCTTCGGCAAGGGCCCGGTGTTGGAGATATGCCCTAGAGGCAATCATGTGATGATGATATTTCCATATGTATTCATGAGTCCTTTGTATTGTCCTTGAACATCATCAATGATATCTATCAATAAGTATGTGGGTTGTTTGTGGAACTATGTATTGTATGATGATTGTTTTAATGGTCCCTAGTTGATAAGGTTATGCGGACACATATCCTTGACTAGTATATGACTCGGTTGATGACTATGTTTCACAACTCATGTGCATGGAGATGCTAAACCAAAAGTATGGGCTCGGGGATGGAGATCACCGAGCCGGGCAGACCCACTTTGAGACGCAGCGAGATATAGTCATCTGTTAGTCTCAAGTGCAATGTCTATGCCATGTCCTAGACCTGAGGTCCTCGCATGTTCTCGGGATGAGGATCGACTCACTTAGGGTCTATCAAACGCTACTCCGTAACTGGGTAGTTATAAAGGTAGCTTTCAGGTGAGTCGTGAGACATGCCGCGAGACATGGTTGACCAAGATGGAATTTGCCCCTCCTATTTGGAGAGATATTCTCTGGGCCCTCTCGAGTGATTAGATACGGAAAGCATGGCCATGCGACTTGGGTTAAGTGTTAACCCAGTTCGGGAATCTGTATCATGGTTTCGAGAAGAGAGGTCGAGCTAACACACGGGTGACAAGTACTCGCCTTGAGCTCGACAACAAATATCGTGAGGCAAAAGGAATGTTGAATATGCCACATTGTTGAGGTTCGTCAAACGACTTTACGCCCACATGGGAGTTGGCACGTTCTGCTAGGAGCCACTACCAACTATCGAGTCTGGTCGTGTCCATGTGTACGTGAACCTATAGGGTAGCACACTTAAGGGGCTGCAGCCCATTCGGATTGGATCTGAGTGGAAAATGGATGTGGACTCCTAATGGGCTCAAGTGTTGAGCCCACCTCGGGGGTCTATATAAACGGGAGTGGGCACACCACTTAGGGTTGATCGGATTGAACCCTGGTTAGCCACCGCCACTCCCCATGCCCATGCCGCGCGACCGGACCTAGCAGTCCGCCGCTCGATGCTGCTCCCCATATGTGTGGATACCTTGGAGGCATCGCATCTGCGGTGCTTGGATGAACCGTTCGAGGGAACCGCGAGGTGCCGTTCGCGGGAGATCACCGTTCACGGGTCTTCGCTGTTCGCCGGAGATCGGCAACCCAAGGAGGAGACGGCCCGGGAGATCGGCTACACGCATCACCAACTCTACTTCCGCTGTGGTGACTGCGCGTCTAGTGGTAAACCCGATCCCGTGATCTATTTCCAGCAGCATGATCTTGGGTGCGCGGTAGAAATTTTTATTTGGCGCTAGCGTAGCGTACCGCGTGTTCCAACAATGGTATCAGAGCCTCCACTGTGTAGTAATAGATTCGATGATATGCATATGAGATATGTAGATCGGTTCAGGTGCGGGTCGATGAGATCGGTCGCGCATGTCAGTGTTGAAGGTTGGTTTCGTGATCTTGTTTTCGTGATCGTGATGCAGAGGTCGTGACACGACTTACCCCTACCGGTCGGTTGTCCGCCATCGGGGTAGACACTGGAACGTAAATCCGGATGCAGCACGCGAAGATCAATGATATTGATCGAATCGGAACATAGATCAACACCTTGGAAATTTGATTTCCGCGGTGCTAAAATTTGTTGGAGCGGTCTCGGTAAAACGGCTGTAATTTTTGCATCCAAGCTCCGATTTTGCTCCACGACCTGTCAAACTGAAGCTAACGAAAAGTTGGATTAGCGGCGAAATATTGTTGGAACTATAATATGCAAGGGATGACGAAAACGATTCCCGAGCTCTTCGTGATGCTGAAATCGACGAAGGTAGAAATCAAGAAAAGTATCAAATGTTGATGGTTGACACCTATGGAATCACTGGGATCCCTTCTACGGTTGGCGGGCGCGGGGCTGTGCAAAGAGCGGGTCTGGCGGTCAGCACAAGGATCGTTTACCCAGGTTCGGGCCACGAAGATGCGTAATACCCTAGTCCTGCTTTGGTGTATGTATTTGAGTGTTCTTGAGCTCTTGAGCTAGCTACGGTGCGTGTGTTTCCCAAAAGATCCGAATCCTCCTCCTGGATGCCTCGGGCCTCCTTTTATAGACAAAAGGGGTTGCCACAGTGGCACGCAGGAGGTGGAAAGGTGTACAGTGGATGAGTCTATCCTCTGGCACCGTCGGACAAACGCATTTATTGCGCTACCAACGTGCCCCTCTTGGTTTATCGAGGACGACAAGGAAGCTCGCCCCAGCTGTCGCCGCCTCGCCTGGCTCCGACGCGCGTCCGAGCTGATGAGGCGTTGCAGCGCCACGTTGGCTGGCTGCTGGGTTGGCGTGGTGGTGTAGTCTTCACGAAGATCTGCATGCCACCACGCAGGTGCTAGCTGAGTCGGTGTAGAGGCCGCATGCTGCCACGCAGGTGCCTGCCCAGCTGGTTGAGCTAGTAGCTGCATGGGAGCGGTGGTGTACTCTTGGCAGACACGGGCCCGGTTGTGGCCTCACAGGCGTCTTCGGCAAGGGCCCGGTGTTGGAGATATGCCCTAGAGGCAATCATGTGATGATGATATTTCCGTATGTATTCATGAGTCCTTTGTATTGTCCTTGAACATCATCAATGATATCTATCAATAAGTATGTGAGTTGTTTGTGGAACTATGTATTGTATGATGATTGTTTTAATGCTCCCTAGTTGATAAGGTTATGCGGACACATATCCTTGACTAGTATACGACTCGGTTGATGACTATGTTTCACAACTCATGTGCATGGAGATGCTAAACCGATAGTATGGGCTCGGGGATGGAGATCACCGAGCTGGGCAGACCCACTTTGAGACGCAGCGAGATATAGTCATCTGTTAGTCTCAAGTGCAATGTCTATGCCATGTCCTAGACCTGAGGTCCTCGCATGTTCTCGGGATGAGGATCGACTCACTTAGGGTCTATCAAACGCTTCTCCGTAACTGGGTAGTTATAAAGGTAGCTTTCAGGTGAGTCGTGAGACATGCCGTGAGACATGGTTGACCAAGATGGAATTTGCCCCTCCTATTTGGAGAGATATTCTCTGGGCCCTCTCGAGTGATTAGATTCGGAAAGCATGGCCATGCGACTTGGGTTAAGTGTTAACCCAGTTCGGGAATCTGTATCATGGTTTCGAGAAGAGAGGTCGAGCTAACACAAGGGTGACAAGTACTCGCCTTGAGCTCGACAACAAATATCGTGAGGCAAAAGGAATGTTGCATATGCCACATTGTTGAGGTTCGTCAAACGACTTTACGCCCACATGGGAGTTGGCACGTTCTGCTAGGAGCCACTACCAACTATCGACTCTGGTCGTGTCCATGTGTACGTGAACCTATAGGGTAGCACACTTAAGGGGTTGTAGCCCATTCGGTTTGGATCTGAGTGGAAAATGGATGTGGACTCCTAGTGGGCTCAAGTGTTGAGCCCACCTCGGAGGTCTATATAAACGGGAGTGGGCACACCACTTAGGGTTGATCGGATTGAACCCTGGTTAGCCACCGCCACTCCCCATGCCCATGCCGCGCGACCGGACCTAGCAGTCCGCCGCTCGACGCTGCTCCCCATATGTGTGGATACCTTGGAGGCATCGCATCTGCGGTGCTTGGACGAACCGTTCGAGGGAACCGCGAGGTGCCGTTCGCGGGAGATCACCGTTCACGGGTCTTCGCTGTTCACGGGAGATCGGCAACCCAAGGAGGAGACGGCCCGGGAGATCGGCTACACGGATCACCAACTCTACTTCCGCTGTGGTGACTGCGCGTTTAGTGGTAAACCCGACCCCGTGATCTATTTCCAGCAGCATGATCTTGGGTGCGCGGTAGAAATTTTTATTTGGCGCTAGCGTAGCGTACCGCGTGTTCCAACAATGGTACCAGAGCCTCCACTGTGTAGTAATAGATTCGATGATATGCATATGAGATATGTAGATCGGTTCAGGTGCGGGTCGATGAGATCGGTCGCGCATGTCAGTGTTGAAGGTTGGTTTCGTGATCTTGTTTTCGTGATCGTGATGCAGAGGTCGTGACACGACTTACCCCTACCGGTCGGTTGTCCGCCATCGGGGTAGACAGTGGAACGTAAATCCGGATGCAGCACGCGAAGATCAATGATATTGATCGAATCGGAACATAGATCAACACCTTGGAAATGTGATTTCCGCGGTGCTAAAATTTGTTGGAGCGGTCTCGGTAAAACGGCTGTAATTTTTGCATACAAACTCCGATTTTGCTCCACGACCTGTCAAACTGAAGCTAACGAAAAGTTGGAATAGCGGCGAAATATCGTTGGAACTATAATATGCAAGGGATGACGAAAACGATTCCCGAGCTCTTCGTGATGCTGAAATCGACGAAGGTAGAAATCAAGAAAAGTATCAAATGTTGATGGTTGACACCTATGGAATCACTGGGATCCCTTCTACGGTTGGCGGGCGCGGGGCTGTGCAAAGAGCGGGTCTGGCGGTCAGCACAAGGATCGTTTACCCAGGTTCGGGCCACGAAGATGCGTAATACCCTAGTACTGCTTTGGTGTATGTATTTGAGTGTTCTTGAGCTCTTGAGCTAGCTACGGTGCGTGTGTTTCCCAAAAGATCCGAATCCTCCTCCTGGATGCCTCGGGCCTCCTTTTATAGACAAAAGGGGTTGCCACAGTGGCACGCAGGAGGTGGAAAGGTGTACAGTGGATGAGTCTATCCTCTGGCACCGTCGGACAAACACATTTAATGCGCTGCCGACGTGCCCCTCTTGCTTTATCGGGGACGACAAGGAAGCTCGCCCCAGCTGTCGCCGCCTCGCCTGGCTCCGATGCGCGTCCGAGCTGATGAGGCGTTGCAGCGCCACGTTTGCTGGCTGCTGGGCTGGCGTGGTGGTGTAGTCTTCACGAAGATCTGCATGCCACCACGCAGGTGCTAGCTGAGTCGGTGTAGAGGCCGCATGCTGCCACGCAGGTGCCTGCCCAGCTGGTTGAGCTAGTAGCTGCATGGGAGCGGTGGTGTACCCTTGGCAGACACGGGCCCGGTTGTGGCCTCACAGGCGTCTTCGGCAAGGGCCCGGTGTTGGAGATATGCCCTAGAGGCAATCATGTGATGATGATATTTCCATATGTATTCATGAGTCCTTTGTATTGTCCTTGAACATCATCAATGATATCTATCAATAAGTATGTGACTTGTTTGTGGAACTATGTATTGTATGATGATTGTTTTAATGGTCCCTAGTTGATAAGGTTATGCGGACACATATCCTTGACTAGTATACGACTCGGTTGATGACTATGTTTCACAACTCATGTGCATGGAGATGCTAAACCGATAGTATGGGCTCGGGGATGGATATCACCGAGCCGGGCAGACCCACTTTGAGACGCAGCGAGATATAGTCATCTGTTAGTCTCAAGTGCAATGTCTATGCCATGTCCTAGACCT
This sequence comes from Aegilops tauschii subsp. strangulata, assembly GCF_002575655.3. Classification (NCBI taxonomy): domain Eukaryota; kingdom Viridiplantae; phylum Streptophyta; class Magnoliopsida; order Poales; family Poaceae; genus Aegilops; species Aegilops tauschii. The sequence continues at coordinate 469,470,789 of NC_053035.3, forward strand.
GAGGTCCTCGCATGTTCTCGGGATGAGGATCGACTCACTTAGGGTCTATCAAACGCTACTCCGTAACTGGGTAGTTATAAAGGTAGCTTTCAGGTGAGTCGTGAGACATGCCGCGAGACATGGTTGACCAAGATGGAATTTGCCCCTCCTATTTGGAGAGATATTCTCTGGGCCCTCTCGAGTGATTAGATTCGGAAAGCATGGCCATGCGACTTGGGTTAAGTGTTAACCCAGTTCGGGAATCTGTATCATGGTTTCGAGAAGAGAGGTCGAGCTAACACAAGGGTGACAAGTACTCGCCTTGAGCTCGACAACAAATATCGTGAGGCAAAAGGAATGTTGCATATGCCACATTGTTGAGGTTCGTCAAACGACTTTACGCCCACATGGGAGTTGGCACGTTCTGCTAGGAGCCACTACCAACTATCGACTCTGGTCGTGTCCATGTGTACGTGAACCTATAGGGTAGCACACTTAAGGGGCTGCAGCCCATTCGGATTGGATCTGAGTGGAAAATGGATGTGGACTCCTAATGGGCTCAAGTGTTGAGCCCACCTCGGGGGTCTATATAAACGGGAGTGGGCACACCACTTAGGGTTGATCGGATTGAACCCTGTTTAGCCACCGCCACTCCCCATGCCCATGCCGCGCGACCGGACCTAGCAGTCCGCCGCTCGATGCTGCTCCCCATATGTGTGGATACCTTGGAGGCATCGCATCTGCGGTGCTTGGACGAACCGTTCGAGGGAACCGCGAGGTGCCGTTCGCGGGAGATCACCGTTCACGGGTCTTCGCTGTTCGCCGGAGATCGGCAGCCCAAGGAGGAGACGGCCCGGGAGATCGGCTACACGCATCACCAACTCTACTTCCGCTGTGGTGACTGCGCGTCTAGTGGTAAACCCGATCCCGTGATCTATTTCCAGCAGCATGATCTTGGGTGCGCGGTAGAAATTTTTATTTGGCGCTAGCGTAGCGTACCGCGTGTTCCAACAATGGTATCAGAGCCTCCACTGTGTAGTAATAGATTCGATGATATGCATATGAGATATGTAGATCGGTTCAGGTGCGGGTCGATGAGATCGGTCGCGCATGTAAGTGTTGAAGGTTGGTTTCGTGATCTTGTTTTCGTGATCGTGATGCAGAGGTCGTGACACGACTTACCCCTACCGGTCGGTTGTCCGCCATCGGGGTAGACAGTGGAACGTAAATCCGGATGCAGCACGCGAAGATCAATGATATTGATCGAATCGGAACATAGATCAACACCTTGGAAATGTGATTTCCGCGGTGCTAAAATTTGTTGGAGCGGTCTCGGTAAAACGACTGTAATTTTTGCATACAAACTCCGATTTTGCTCCACGACCTGTCAAACTGAAGCTAACGAAAGTTGGATTAGTGGCGAAATATCGTTGGAACTATAATATGCAAGGGATGACGAAAACGATTCCCGAGCTCTTCGTGATGCTGAAATCGACGAAGGTAGAAATCAAGAAAAGTATCAAATGTTGATGGTTGACACCTATGGAATCACTGGGATCCCTTCTACGGTTGGCGGGCGCGGGGCTGTGCAAAGAGCGGGTCTGGCGGTCAGCACAAGGATCGTTTACCCAGGTTCGGGCCACGAAGATGCGTAATACCCTAGTCCTGCTTTGGTGTATGTATTTGAGTGTTCTTGAGCTCTTGAGCTAGCTACGGTGCGTGTGTTTCCCAAAAGATCCGAATCCTCCTCCTGGATGCCTCGGGCCTCCTTTTATAGACAAAAGGGGTTTCCACAGTGGCACGCAGGAGGTGGAAAGGTGTACAGTGGATGAGTCTATCCTCTGGCAACGTCGGACAAACGCATTTAATGCACTGCCGACGTGCCCCTCTTGCTTTATCGGGGACGACAAGGAAGCTCGCCCCAGCTGTCGCCGCCTCGCCTGGCTCCGACGCGCGTCCGAGCTGATGAGGCGTTGCAGCGCCACGTTGGTTGGCTGCTGAGCTGGCGTGGTGGTGTAGTCTTCACGAAGGTCTGCATGCCACCACGCAGGTGGTAGCTGAGTCGGTGTAGAGGCCGCATGCTGCCACGCAGGTGCCTGCCCAGCTGGTTGAGCTAGTAGCTGCATGGGAGCGGTGGTGTACTCTTGGCAGACACGGGCCCGGTTGTGGCCTCACAGGCGTCTTCGGCAAGGGCCCGGTGTTGGAGATATGCCCTAGAGGCAATCATGTGATGATGATATTTCCATATGTATTCATGAGTCCTTTGTATTGTCCTTGAACATCATCAATGATATCTTTCAATAAGTATGTGACTTGTTTGTGGAACTATGTATTGTATGATGATTGTTTTAATGGTCCCTAGTTGATAAGGTTATGCGGACACATATCCTTGACTAGTATACGACTCGGTTGATGACTATGTTTCACAACTCATGTGCATGGAGATGCTAAACCGAAAGTATGGGCTCGGGGATGGAGATCACCGAGCCGGGCAGACCCACTTTGAGACGCAGCGAGATATAGTCATCTGTTAGTCTCAAGTGCAATGTCTATGCCATGTCCTAGACCTGAGGTCCTCGCATGTTCTCGGGATGAGGATCGACTCACTTAGGGTCTATCAAACGCTACTCCGTAACTGGGTAGTTATAAAGGTAGCTTTCAGGTGAGTCGTGAGACATGCCGCGAGACATGGTTGACCAAGATGGAATTTGCCCCTCCTATTTGGAGAGATATTCTCTGGGCCCTCTCGAGTGATTAGATTCGGAAAGCATGGCCATGCGACTTGGGTTAAGTGTTAACCCAGTTCGGGAATCTGTATCATGGTTTCGAGAAGAGAGGTCGAGCTAACACAAGGGTGACAAGTACTCGCCTTGAGCTCGACAACAAATATCGTGAGGCAAAAGGAATGTTGCATATGCCACATTGTTGAGGTTCGTCAAACGACTTTACGCCCACATGGGAGTTGGCACGTTCTGCTAGGAGCCACTACCAACTATCGACTCTGGTCGTGTCCATGTGTACGTGAACCTATAGGGTAGCACACTTAAGGGGCTGCAGCCCATTCGGATTGGATCTGAGTGGAAAATGGATGTGGACTCCTAGTGGGCTCAAGTCTTGGGCCCACCTCGGAGGTCTATATAAACGGGAGTGGGCACACCACTTAGGGTTGATCGGATTGAACCCTGGTTAGCCACCGCCACTCCCCATGCCCATGCCGCGCGACCGGACCTAGCAGTCCGCCGCTCGACGCTGCTCCCCATATGTGTGGATACCTTGGAGGCATCGCATCTGCGGTGCTTGGACGAACCGTTCGAGGGAACCGCGAGGTGCCGTTCGCGGGAGATCACCATTCACGGGTCTTCGCTGTTCGCGGGAGATCGGCAACCCAAGGAGGAGACGGCCCGGGAGATCGGCTACACGCATCACCAACTCTACTTCCGCTGTGGTGACTGCGCGTCTAGTGGTAAACCCGATCCCGTGATCTATTTCCAGCAGCACGATCTTGGGTGCGTGGTAGAAATTTTTATTTGGCGCTAGCGTAGCGTACCGCGTGTTCCAACAATGGTATCAGAGCCTCCACTGTGTAGTAATAGATTCGATGATATGCATATGAGATATGTAGATCGGTTCAGGTGCGGGTCGATGAGATCGGTCGCGCATGTCAGTGTTGAAGGTTGGTTTCGTGATCGTGATGCAGAGGTCGTGACACGACTTACCCCTACCGGTCGGTTGTCCGCCGTCGGGGTAGACAGTGGAACGTAAATCCGGATGCAGCACGCGAAGATCAATGATATTGATCGAATCGGAACATAGATCAACACCTTGGAAATGTGATTTCCGCGGTGCTAAAATTTGTTGGAGCGGTCTCGGTAAAACGGCTGTAATTTTTGCATACAAACTCCGATTTTGCTCCACGACCTGTCAAACTGAAGCTAACGAAAAGTTGGAATAGCGGCGAAATATCGTTGGAATTATAATATGCAAGGGATGACGAAAACGATTCCCGAGCTCTTCGTGATGCTGAAATCGACGAAGGTAGAAATCAAGAAAAGTATCAAATGTTGATGGTTGACACCTATGGAATCACTGGGATCCCTTCTACGGTTGGCGGGCGCGGGGCTGTGCAAAGAGCGGGTCTGGCGGTCAGCACAAGGATCGTTTACCCAGGTTTGGGCCACGAAGATGCGTAATACCCTAGTCCTGCTTTGGTGTATGTATTTGAGTGTTCTTGAGCTCTTGAGCTAGCTACGGTGCGTGTGTTTCCCAAAAGATCCGAATCCTCCTCCTGGATGCCTCGGGCCTCCTTTTATAGACAAAAGGGGTTGCCACAGTGGCACGCAGGAGGTGGAAAGGTGTACAGTGGATGAGTCTATCCTCTGGCACCGTTGGACAAACGCATTTAATGCGCTGCCGACGTGCCCCTCTTGCTTTATCGGGGACGACAAGGAAGCTCGCCCCAGCTGTCGCCGCCTCGCCTGGCTCCGACGCGCGTCCGAGCTGATGAGGCGTTGCAGCGCCACGTTGGCTGGCTGCTGGGCTGGCGTGGTGGTGTAGTCTTCACGAAGATCTGCATGCCACCACGCAGGTGCTAGCTGAGTCGGTGTAGAGGCCGCATGCTGCCACGCAGGTGCCTGCCCAGCTGGTTGAGCTAGTAGCTGCATGGGAGCGGTGGTGTACTCTTGGCAGACACGGGCCCGGTTGTGGCCTCACAGGCGTCTTCGGCAAGGGCCCGGTGTTGGAGATATGCCCTAGAGGCAACCATGTGATGATGATATTTCCATATGTATTCATGAGTCCTTTGTATTGTCCTTGAACATCATCAATGATATCTATCAATAAGTATGTGACTTGTTTGTGGAACTATGTATTGTATGATGATTGTTTTAATGGTCCCTAGTTGATAAGGTTATGCGGACACATATCCTTGACTAGTATACGACTCGGTTGATGACTATGTTTCACAACTCATGTGCATGGAGATGCTAAACCGATAGTATGGGCTCGGGGATGGAGATCACCGAGCCGGGCAGACCCTCTTTGAGACGCAGCGAGATATAGTCATATGTTAGTCTCAAGTGCAATGTCTGTGCCATGTCCTAGACCTGAGGTCCTCGCATGTTCTCGGGATGAGGATCGACTCACTTAGGGTCTATCAAATGCTTCTCCGTAACTAGGTAGTTATAAAGGTAGCTTTCAGGTGATTCGTGAGACATGCCGCGAGACATGGTTGACCAAGATGGAATTTGCCCCTCCTATTTGGAGAGTTATTCTCTGGGCTCTCTCGAGTGATTAGATTCGGAAAGCATGGCCATGCGACTTGGGTTAAGTGTTAACCCAGTTCGGGAATCTGTATCATGGTTTCGAGAAGAGAGGTCGAGCTAACACAAGGGTGACAAGTACTCGCCTTGAGCTCGACAACAAATATCGTGAGGCAAAAGGAATGTTGCATATGCCACATTGTTGAGGTTCGTCAAACGACTTTACGCCCACATGGGAGTTGGCACGTTCTGCTAGGAGCCACTACCAACTATCGACTCTGGTCGTGTCCATGTGTACGTGAACCTATAGGGTAGCACACTTAAGGGGTTGTAGCCCATTCGGATTGGATCTGAGTGAAAAATGGATGTGGACTCCTAGTGGGCTCAAGTGTTGAGCCCACCTCGGAGGTCTATATAAACGGGAGTGGGCACACCACTTAGGGTTGATCGGATTGAACCCTGGTTAGCCACCGCCACTCCCCATGCCCATGCCGCGCGACCGGACCTAGCAGTCCGCCGCTCGACGCTGCTCCCCATATGTGTGGATACCTTGGAGGCATCGCATCTGCGGTGCTTGGACGAACCGTTCGAGGGAACGCGAGGTGCCGTTCGCGGGAGATCACCGTTCACGGGTCTTCGCTGTTCGCCGGAGATCGGCAACCCAAGGAGGAGACAGCCCGGGAGATCGGCTACACGGATCACCAACTCTACTTCCGCTGTAGTGACTGCGCGTCTAGTGGTAAACCCGATCCCGTGATCTATTTCCAGCAGCATGATCTTGGGTGCGCGGTAGAAATTTTTATTTGGCGCTAGCGTAGCGTACCGCGTGTTCCAACAATGGTATCAGAGCCTCCACTGTGTAGTAATATATTCGATGATATGCATATGAGATATGTAGATCGGTTCAGGTGCGGGTCGATGAGATCGGTCGCGCATGTCAGTGTTGAAGGTTGGTTTCGTGATCTTGTTTTCGTGATCGTGATGCAGAGGTCGTGACACGACTTACCCCTACCGGTCGGTTGTCCGCCATCGGGGTAGACAGTGGAACGTAAATCCGGATGCAGCACGCGAAGATCAATGATATTGATCGAATCGGAACATAGATCAACACCTTGGAAATGTGATTTCCGCGGTGCTAAAATTTGTTGGAGCGGTCTCGGTAAAACGGCTGTAATTTTTGCATACAAACTCCGATTTTGCTCCACGACCTGTCAAACTGAAGCTAACGAAAAGTTGGAATAGCGGCGAAATATCGTTGGAACTATAATATGCAAGGGATGACGAAAACGATTCCCGAGCTCTTCGTGATGCTGAAATCGACGAAGGTAGAAATCAAGAAAAGTATCAAATGTTGATGGTTGACACCTATGGAATCACTGGGATCCCTTCTACGGTTGGCGGGCGCGGGGCTGTGCAAAGAGCGGGTCTGGCAGTCAGCACAAGGATCGTTTACCCAGGTTCGGGCCACGAAGATGCGTAATACCCTAGTCCTGCTTTGGTGTATGTATTTGAGTGTTCTTGTGATCTAGAGCTAGCTACGGTGCGTGTGTTTCCCAAAAGATCCGAATCCTGCTCCTGGATGCCTCGGGCCTCCTTTTATAGACAAAAGGGGTTGCCACAGTGGCACACAGGAGGTGGAAAGGTGTACAGTGGATGAGTCTATCCTCTGGCACCGTCGGACAAACGCATTTAATGCGCTGCCGACGTGCCCCTCTTGCTTTATCGGGGACGACAAGGAAGCTCGCCCCAGCTGTCGCCGCCTCGCCTGGCTCCGACGCGCGTCCGAGCTGATGTGGCATTGCAGCGCCACGTTGGTTGGCTGCTGGGCTGGCGTGGTGGTGTAGTCTTCACGAAGATCTGCATGCCACCACGCAGGTGCTAGCTGAGTCGGTGTAGAGGCCGCAAGCTGCCACGCAGGTGCCTGCCCAGCTGGTTGAGCTAGTAGCTGCATGGGAGCGGTGGTGTACTCTTGGCAGACACGGGCCCGGTTGTTGCCTCACAGGCGTCTTCGGCAAGGGCCCGGTGTTGGAGATATGCCCTAGAGGCAATCATGTGATGATTATATTTCCATATGTATTCATGAGTCCTTTGTATTGTCCTTGAATATCATCAATGATATTTATCAATAAGTATGTGACTTGTTTGTGGAACTATGTATTGTATGATGATTGTTTTAATGGTCCCTAGTTGATAAGGTTATGCGGACACATATCCTTGACTAGTATACGACTCGGTTGATGACTATGTTTCACAACTCATGTGCATGGAGATGCTAAACCGATAGTATGGGCTCGGGGATGGAGATCACCGAGCCGGGCAGACCCACTTTGAGACGCAGCGAGATATAGTCATCTATTAGTCTCAAGTGCAATGTCTATGCAATGTCCTAGACCTGAGGTCCTCGCATGTTCTCGGGATGAGGATCGACTCACTTAGGGTCTATCAAACGCTACTCCGTAACTGGGTAGTTATAAAGGTAGCTTTCAGGTGAGTCGTGAGACATGCCGCGAGACATGGTTGACCAAGATGGAATTTGCCCCTCCTATTTGGAGAGATATTCTCTGGGCCCTCTTGAGTGATTAGATTCGGAAAGCATGGCCATGCGACTTGGGTTAAGTGTTAACCCAGTTCGGGAATCTGTATCATGGTTTCGAGAAGAGAGGTCGAGCTAACACAAGGGTGACAAGTACTCGCCTTGAGCTCGACAACAAATATCGTGAGGCAAAAGGAATGTTGCATATGCCACATTGTTGAGGTTCGTCAAACGACTTTACGCCCACATGGGAGTTGGCACGTTCTGCTAGGAGCCACTACCAACTATCGACTCTGGTCGTGTCCATGTGTACGTGAACCTATAGGGTAGCACACTTAAGGGGCTGCAGCCCATTCGGATTGGATCTGAGTGGAAAATGGATGTGGACTCCTAGTGGGCTCAAGTGTTGAGCCCACCTCGGAGGTCTATATAAACGGGAGTGGGCACACCACTTAGGGTTGATCGGATTGAACCCTGGTTAGCCACCGCCACTCCCCATGCCCATGCCGCGCGACCGGACCTAGCAGTCCGCCGCTCGACGCTGCTCCCCATATGTGTGGATACCTTGGAGGCATCGCATCTGCGGTGCTTGGACGAACCGTTCGAGGGAGCCGTGAGGTGCCGTTCGCGGGACATCACCGTTCATGGGTCTTCGCTATTCGCGGGAGATCGGCAACCCAAGGAGGAGACGGCCCGGGAGATCGGCTACACACATCACCAACTCTACTTCCGCTGTGGTGACTGCGCGTCTAGTGGTAAACCCGATCCCGTGATCTATTTCCAGCAGCATGATCTTGGGTGCGCGGTAGAAATTTTTATTTGGCGCTAGCATAGCGTACCGCGTGTTCCAACAATGGTATCAGAGCCTCCACTGTGTAGTAATAGATTCGATGATATGCATATGAGATATGTAGATCGGTTCAGGTGCGGGTCGATGAGATCGGTCGCGCATGTCAGTGTTAAAGGTTGGTTTCGTGATCTTGTTTTCGTGATCGTGATGCAGAGGTCGTGACACGACTTACCCCTACCGGTCGGTTGTCCGCCATTGGGGTAGACAGTGGAACGTAAATCTGGATGCAGCACGCGAAGATCAATGATATTGATCGAATCGGAACATAGATCAACACCTTGGAAATGTGATTTCCGCGGTGCTAAAATTTGTTGGAGCGGTCTCGGTAAAACGGCTGTAATTTTTGCATACAAACTCCGATTTTGCTCCACGACCTGTCAAACTGAAGCTAACGAAAAGTTGGAATAGCGGCGAAATATGGTTGGAACTATAATATGCAAGGGATGACGAAAACGATTCCCGAGCTCTTCGTGATGCTGAAATCGACGAAGGTAGAAATCAAGAAAAGTATCAAATGTTGATGGTTGACACCTATGGAATCACTGGGATCCCTTCTACGGTTGGCGGGCGCGGGGCTGTGCAAAGAGCGGGTCTGGCGGTCAGCACAAGGATCGTTTACCCAGGTTCGGGCCACGAAGATGCGTAATACCCTAGTCCTGCTTTGGTGTATGTATTTGAGTGTTCTTGAGCTCTTGAGCTAGCTACGGTGCGTCTGTTTCCCAAAAGATCCGAATCCTCCTCCTGGATGCCTCGGGCCTCCTTTTATAGACAAAAGGGGTTGCCACAGTGGCACACAGGAGGTGGAAAGGTGTATAGTGGATGAGTCTATCCTCTGGCACCGTCGGACAAACGCATTTAATGCGCTGCCGACGTGCCCCTCTTGCTTTATCGGGGACGACAAGGAAGCTCGCCCCAGCTGTCGCCGCCTCGCCTGGCTCCGACGCGCGTCTGAGCTGATGTGGCGTTGCAGCGCCACGTTGGTTGGCTGCTGGGCTGGCGTGGTGGTGTAGTCTTCACGAAGATCTGCATGCCACCACGCAGGTGCTAGCTGAGTCGGTGTAGAGGCTGCATGCTGCCACGCAGGTGCCTGCCCAGCTGGTTGAGCTAGTAGCTGCATGGGAGCGGTGGTGTACGCTTGGCAGACACGGGCCCGGTTGTGGCCTCACAGGCGTCTTCGGCATGGGCCCGGTGTTGGAGATATGCCCTAGAGGCAATCATGTGATGATGATATTTCCATATGTATTCATGAGTCCTTTGTATTGTCCTTGAACATCATCAATGATATCTATCAATAAGTATGTGACTTGTTTGTGGAACTATGTATTGTATGATGATTGTTTTAATGGTCCCTAGTTGATAAGGTTATGCGGACACATATCCTTGAGTAGTATACGACTCGGTTGATGACAATGTTTCACAACTCATGTGCATGGAGATGCTAAACCGATAGTATGGGCTCGGGGATGGAGATCACCGAGCCGGGCAGACCCACTTTGAGACGCAGCGAGATATAGTCATCTGTTAGTCTCAAGTGCAATGTCTATGCCATGTCCTAGACCTGAGGTCCTCGCATGTTCTCGGGATGAGGATCGACTCACTTAGGGTCTATCAAACGCTACTCCGTAACTGGGTAGTTATAAAGGTAGCTTTCAGGTGAGTCGTGAGACATGCCGCGAGACATGGTTGACCAAGATGGAATTTGCCCCTCCTATTTGGAGAGATATTCTCTGGGCCCTCTCGAGTGATTAGATTCGGAAAGCATGGCCATGCGACTTGGGTTAAGTGTTAACCCAGTTCGGGAATCTGTATCATGGTTTCGAGAAGAGAGGTCGAGCTAACACAAGGGTGACAAGTACTCGCCTTGAGCTCGACAACAAATATCGTGAGGCAAAAGGAATGTTGCATATGCCACATTGTTGAGGTTCGTCAAACGACTTTACGCCCACATGGGAGTTGGCACGTTCTGCTAGGAGCCACTACCACCTATCGACTCTGGTCGTGTCCATGTGTACGTGAACCTATAGGGTAGCACACTTAAGGGGCTGCAGCCCATTAGGATTGGAACTGAGTGGAAAATGGATGTGGACTCCTAGTGGGCTCAAGTGTTGAGCCCACCTCGGAGGTCTATATAAACGGGAGTGGGCACACCACTTAGGGTTGATCGGATTGAACCCTGGTTAGCCACCGCCACTCCCCATGCCCATGCCGCGCGACCGGACCTAGCAGTCCGCCGCTCGACGCTGCTCCCCATATGTGTGGATACCTTGGAGGCATCGCATCTGCGGTGCTTGGACGAACCGTTCGAGGGAACCGCGAGGTGCCGTTCGCGGGAGATCACCATTCACGGGTCTTCGCTGTTCGCGGGAGATCGGCAACCCAAGGAGGAGACGGCCCGGGAGATCTGCTACACGCATCACCAACTCTACTTCCGCTGTGGTGACTGCGCGTCTAGTGGTAAACCCGATCCCGTGATCTATTTCCAGCAGCATGATCTTGGGTGCGCGGTAGAAATTTTTATTTGGCGCTAGCGTAGCGTACCGCGTGTTCCAACAATGGTATCAGAGCCTCCACTGTGTAGTAAGAGATTCGATGATATGCATATGAGATATGTAGATCGGTTCAGGTGCGGGTCGATGAGATCGGTCGCGCATGTCAGTGTTGAAGGATGGTTTCGTGATCGTGAAGCAGAGGTCGTGACACGACTTACCCCTACCGGTCGGTTGTCCGCCATCGGGGTAGACAGTGGAACGTAAATCCGGATGCAGCACGCGAAGATCAATGATATTGATCGAATCGGAACATAGATCAACACCTTGGAAATGTGATTTCCGCGGTGCTAAAATTTGTTGGAGCGGTCTCGGTAAAACGGCTGTAATTTTTGCATACAAACTCCGATTTTGCTCCACGACCTGTCAAACTGAAGCTAACGAAAAGTTGGATTAGCGGCGAAATATCATTGGAACTATAATATGCAAGGGATGACGAAAATGATTCCCGAGCTCTTCGTGATGCTGAAATCGACGAAGGTAGAAATGAAGAAAAGTATCAAATGTTGATCGTTGACACCTATGGAATCACTGGGATCCCTTCTACGGTTGGCGGGCGCGGGGCTGTGCAAAGAGCGGGTCTAGCGGTCAGCACAAGGATCGTTTACTCAGGTTCGGGCCACGAAGATGCGTAATACCCTAGTCCTGCTTTGGTGTATGTATTTGAGTGTTCTTGAGCTCTTGAGCTAGCTACGGTGCGTGTGTTTCCCAAAAGATCCGAATCCTCCTCCTGGATGCCTCGGGCCTCCTTTTATAGACAAAAGGGGTGGCCACAGTGGCACACAGGAGGTGGAAAGGTGTACAGTGGATGAGTCTTTCCTCTGGCACCGTCAGACAAACGCATTTAATGCACTGCCGACGTGCCCCTCTTGCTTTATCGGGGACGACAAGGAAGCTCGCCCCAGTTGTCGCCGCCTCGCCTGGCTCCGACGCGCGTCCGAGCTGATGTGGCGTTGCAGCGCCACGTTGGTTGGCTGCTGGGCTGGCGTGGTGGTGTAGTCTTCACGAAGATCTGCATGCCACCACGCAGGTGCTAGCTGAGTCGGTGTAGAGGCCGCATGCTGCCACGCAGGTGCCTGCCCAGCTGGTTGAGCTAGTAGCTGCATGGGAGCGGTGGTGTACTCTTGGCAGACACTGGCCCGGTTGTGGCCTCACAGGCGTCTTCGGAAAGGGCCCGGTGTTGGAGATATGCCCTAGAGGCAATCATGTGATGATGATATTTCCATATGTATTCATGAGTCCTTTGTATTGTCCTTGAACATCATCAATGATATCTATCAATAAGTATGTGACTTGTTTGTGGAACTATGTATTGTATGATGATTGTTTTAATGGTCCCTAGTTGATAAGGTTATGCGGACACATATCCTTGAGTAGTATACGACTCGGTTGATGACTATGTTTCACAACTCATGTGCATGGAGATGCTAAACCGATAGTATGGGCTCGGGGATGGAGATCACCGAGCCGGGCAGACCCACTTTGAGACGCAGCGAGATATAGTCATCTGTTAGTCTCAAGTGCAATGTCTATGCCATGTCCTAGACCTGAGGTCCTCGCATGTTCTCGGGATGAGGATCGACTCACTTAGGGTCTATCAAACGCTACTCCGTAACTGGGTAGTTATAAAGGTAGCTTTCAGGTGAGTCGTGAGACATGCCGCGAGACATGGTTGACCAAGATGGAATTTGCCCCTCCTATCTGGAGAGATATTCTCTGTGCCCTCTCGAGTGATTAGATTCGGAAAGCATGGCCATGCGACTTGGGTTAAGTGTTAACCCAGTTCGGGAATCTGTATCATGGTTTCGAGAAGAGAGGTCGAGCTAACACAAGGGTGACAAGTACTCGCCTTGAGCTCGACAACAAATATCGTAAGGCAAAAGGAATGTTGCATATGCCACATTGTTGAGGTTCGTCAAACGACTTTACGCCCACATGGGAGTTGGCACGTTCTGCTAGGAGCCACTACCAACTATCGACTCTGGTCGTGTCCATGTGTACGTGAACCTATAGGGTAGCACACTTAAGGGGCTGCAGCCCATTCGGATTGGATCTGAGTTGAAAATGGATGTGGACTCCTAGTGGGCTCAAGTGTTGAGCCCACCTCGGAGGTCTATATAAACGGGAGTGGGCACACCACTTAGGGTTGATCGGATTGAACCCTGGTTAGCCACCGCCACTCCCCATGCCCATGCCGCGCGACCGGACCTAGCAGTCCGCCGCTCGACGCTACTCCCCATATGTGTGGATACCTTGGAGGCATCGCATCTGCGGTGCTTGGATGAACTGTTCGAGGGAACTGCGAGGTGCCGTTCGCGGGAGATCACCGTTCACGGGTCTTCGCTGTTCGCGGGAGATCGGCAACCCAAGGAGGAGACGGCCCGGGAGATCGGCTACACGCATCACCAACTCTACTTCCGCTGTGGTGACTTCGCGTCTAGTGGTAAACCCGATCCCGTGATCTATTTCCAGCAGCATGATCTTGGGTGCGCGGTAGAAATTTTTCTTTGGCGCTAGCGTAGCGTACCGCGTGTTCCAACAATGGTATCAGAGCCTCCACTGTGTAGTAATAGATTCGATGATATGCATATGAGATATGTAGATCGGTTCAGGTGTGGGTCGATGAGATCCGTCGCGCATGTCAGTGTTGAAGGTTGGTTTCGTGATCTTGTTTTCGTGATCGTGATGCAGAGGTCGTGACACGACTTACCCCTACCGGTCGGTTGTCCACCATCGGGGTAGACAGTGGAACGTAAATCCGGATGCAGCACACGAAGATCAATGATATTGATCGAATCGGAACATAGATCAACACCTTGGAAATGTGATTTCCGCGGTGCTAAAATTTGTTGGAGCGGTCTCGGTAAAACGGCTGTAATTTTTGCACACAAACTCCGATTTTGCTCCACGACCTGTCAAACTGAAGCTAACGAAAAGTTGGATTAGCGGCGAAATATCATTGGAACTATAATATGCAAGGGATGACGAAAACGATTCCCGAGCTCTTCGTGATGCTGAAATGGACGAAGGTAGAAATCAAGAAAAGTATCAAATGTTGATGGTTGACACCTATGGAATCACTGGGATCCCTTCTACGGTTGGCGGGCGCGGGGCTGTGCAAAGAGCGGGTCTAGCGGTCAGCACAAGGATCGTTTACCCAGGTTCGGGCCACGAAGATGCGTAATACCCTAGTCCTGCTTTGGTGTATGTATTTGAGTGTTCTTGAGCTCTTGAGCTAGATACGGTGCGTGTGTTTCCCAAAAGATCCGAATCCTCCTCCTGGATGCCTCGGGCCTCCTTTTATAGACAAAAGTGGTTGCCACAGTGGCACACGGGAGGTGGAAAGGTGTACAGTGGATGAGTCTATCCTCTGGCACCGTCGGACAAACGCATTTAATGCGCTGCCGACGTGCCCCTCTTGCTTTATCGGGGACGACAAGGAAGCTCGCCCCAGCTGTCGCCGCCTCGCCTGGCTCCGACGCGCGTCCGAGCTGATGAGGCGTTGCAGCGCCACGTTGGTTGGCTGCTGGGCTAGCGTGGTGGTGTAGTCTTCACGAAGATCTACATGCCACCACGCAGGTGCTAGCTTTGTCGGTGTAGAGGCCGCATGCTGCCACGCAGGTGCCTGCCCAGCTGGTTGAGCTAGTAGCTGCATGGGAGCGGTGGTGTACTCTTGGCAGACACGGGCCCGGTTGTGGCCTCACAGGCGTCTTCGGCAAGGGCCCGGTGTTGGAGATATGCCCTAGAGGCAATCATGTGATGATGATATTTCCATATGTATTCATGAGTCCTTTGTATTGTCCTTGAACATCATCAATGATATCTATCAATAAGTATGTGACTTGTTTGTGGAACTATGTATTGTATGATGATTGTTTTAATGGTCCCTAGTTGATAAGGTTATGCGGACACATATCCTTGACTAGTATACGACTCGGTTGATGACTATGTTTCACAACTCATGTGCATGGAGATGCTAAACCGATAGTATGGGCTCGGGGATGGAGATCACCAAGCCGGGCAGACCCACTTTGAGACGCAGCGAGATATAGTCATCCGTTAGTCCAAGTGCAATGTCTATGCCATGTCCTAGACCTGAGGTCCTCGCATGTTCTCGGGATGAGGATCGACTCACTTAGGGTCTATCAAACGCTACTCCGTAACTGGGTAGTTATAAAGGTAGCTTTCAGGTGAGTCGTGAGACATGCCGCGAGACATGGTTGACCAAGATGGAATTTGCCCCTCCTATTTGGAGAGATATTCTCTGGGCCCTCTCGAGTGATTAGATTCGGAAAGCATGGCCATGCGACTTGGGTTAAGTGTTAACCTAGTTCGGGAATCTGTATCATGGTTTCGAGAAGAGAGGTTGAGCTAACACAAGGGTGACAAGTACTCGCCTTGAGCTCGACAACAAATATCGTGAGGCAAAAGGAATGTTGCATATGCCACATTGTTGAGGTTCGTCAAACGACTTTACGCCCACATGGGAGTTGGCACGTTCTGCTAGGAGCCACTACCAACTATCGACTCTGGTCGTGTCCATGTGTACGTGAACCTATAGGGTAGCACACTTAAGGGGCTGCAGCCCATTCGGATTGGATCTGAGTGGAAAATGGATGTGGACTCCTAGTTGGCTCAAGTGTTGAGCCCACCTCGGAGGTCTATATAAACGGGAGTGGGCACACCACTAAGGGTTGATCGGATTGAACCCTGGTTAGGCACCGCCACTCCCCATGCCCATGCCGCGCGACCGGACCTAGCAGTCCGCCGCTCGACGCTGCTCCCCATTTGTGTGGATACCTTGGAGGCATCGCATCTGCGGTGCTTGGACGAACCGTTCGAGGGAACCGCGAGGTGCCGTTCGCGGGAGATCACCGTTCACGGGTCTTCGCTGTTCGCGGGAGATCGGCAACCCAAGGAGGAGACGGCCCGGGAGATCGGCTACACGCATCACCAACTCTACTTCCGCTGTGGTGACTGCGCGTCTAGTGGTAAACCCGATCCCGTGATCTATTTCCAGCAGCATGATCTTGGGTGCGCGGTAGAAATTTTTATTTGGCGCTAGCATAGCGTACCGCGTGTTCCAACAATGGTATCAGAGCCTCCACTGTGTAGTAATAGATTCGATGATATGCATATGAGATATGTAGATCGGTTCATGTGCGGGTCGATGAGATCGGTCGCGCATGTCAGTGTTGAAGGTTGGTTTCGTGATCTTGTTTTCGTGATCGTGATGCAGAGGTCGTGACACGACTTACCCCTACCGGTCGGTTGTCCGCCATCAGGGTAGACAGTGGAACGTAAATCCGGATGCAGCACGCAAAGATCAATGGTATTGATCGAATCGGAACATAGATCAACACCTTGGAAATGTGATTTCCGCGGTGCTAAAATTTGTTGGAGCGGTCTCGGTAAAACGACTGCAATTTTTGCATACAAACTCCGATTTTGCTCCACGACCTGTTAAACTGAAGCTAACGAAAAGTTGGATTAGCGGCGAAATCCTGGAACAGGATTAAGGCACTTCTGGCTAGGCCAAAATCCGCTTGGAAGATAGAGTTTCAGGAGGTTTTATCTTCGGCGGTAGAACGTCTGACTCGTTTTTGCAGGGAATGACTGTGATTTGGTATAGCCCATGTATGTTGCTTGTATATTATTGTTTCGTGACCTGCGTGTCATGAGTGCGGCAACCGGCAGGAGCCATATGGTTGTCCCATTATTGTATTAATGACCTGCGTGTCAACATGAGAAGCCATGTAATGTAATTTACTTTCAGTAGCTATTAGTTTTTAATAGCATAGTATCTTATGTAACACTTGGCGGTTGACACCATGGCGTGGAGATGGAGATCACCATGAGGACAACCATGCATGGGCAGACTGCGCACGTGGAGATGGAGATCACCACGCGCTGTGAAAAGGGGCTATACCATATCACACAAATATAAACTGTGTGTGAAAGGTTATCCCTTTTATGCACCCTTCCTTTTGCATGGTAGATGTTTTAAGTAGGGTGATCCCTCAAAGAATGTCAAGTACAAATGCCTCCCCAATTGCTGCACCTTCACATATCAAGTATAATTAGTGGCGGGCCTATGAAATTAGGGTGCCACTAGATCTCCTTCAAGTGATGGGTTTGTGTCGGACACTTACACGCGGAGCATTGGTTGACTTGTCGTGGCTATCAAAACAGTTTTGGGCTACGAGGCATAGGAGTTGGCGAGGCAGGAGATGTCCCCAACAACAAGAGTCGTATGGAGATACCATTAGCAAGAGTTGCTTACCGAGTGATCTTGTCCTCTAGCGGTGATGCAAAAGCTCACTAGTTGACATGTTGATCTTGGATCTTGAATCACTAAGTATCAACCGAGGGATGTTGATTTTTGTGGGAGTAATGATCTTATTAAAATGTTTAATATGAATTACTCTTCATGAATACATGTCTTAGTGTTTTGCATATTTCTGTTGTAGATCAATGGCACCACCTGCTCAAGTTACCCCTTTTGCGTTGAAATCAATCCTGGAAAAAGATAAATTGAATGGAACAAACTTTACCACCTGGTATAGAAACCTGAGAATTGTTCTTAGGCATGAGAAAAAGGAACAAGTTCTAGACAATCCGCTTCCAGAGGAACCTGCCGATAATGCTAATGCCACAGCCAGAAATGCCAACCAAAAACTCGTTGGTGAATCAAACGAGATCAGCTATCTCATGCTGGCTTCTATGGAGCCCGATCTGCAGCATCAGTTCGAAAATATTGAGGCTTTCGATATGATCGAGAACCTTAAGAGCATGTTTCAAATGCAGGCTAGGACCGAAAGGTTCAACGTCTGGCGATCCTTGATGGATTGTAAGCTGAAAGAGCGTGATCCACTGAGCCCGCATGTGATCAAGATGATCGGGTACATGCAAGCTCTGGATAGGATGGGCTTCCCACTTGGGGATGAGTTGTCCACAGATACAATTCTGGGTTCTCTTCCGGTCAGCTATGGGCCGTTCATCTCGAACTACCATATGCATGGGATGGAAAAGAAGCTCACTGAATTGCATGGGATGCTCAAAGTGGCAGAGGAGGATATCAAGAAAGGTACACATCGTCAAGTGTTGATGGTGCAGAACTCGGCTAACTTCAAGAAGTGCTGGTCCAAGAAAAAGGCTAAGGCAAAGGGCAAAGAGAAGGAGGCAACTCCAACTACAGCCGTTGCGCCTAAGTCAGGGACAACTTTGGGGAGTATTTGCTTTCATTGCAAGGAACCCGGACACTAGAAAAGGAACTGTAGCTAGTGGCTTGCCGAGAAGGGCAAGAAGACTGGAAGTATGACTTCTTCTTTAGGTACACTTGTTGTATATGTTATAGACATTTATCTTGCTGATGTTTCTAGTAGCTTTTGGGTATATGATACCGGATCGGTTGTTCACATATGCAACTCGATGCAGGGGCTAAGCAGAACTAGGAATGTCGCAAGAGGAGAAGTTGACATTTGCGTCGGGAATAAAGCAAGAGTTGCTGCATTGGCCGTCGGCACTATGCAACTTAATTTACCATCAGAATTTGTAATAGAACTTGATAATTGTTATTATGTTCCTGCTTTGAGTCGAAACATTATTTCTGCCTCATGTTTGATGAGACAAGGTTATGAATTCAGTATTAAGGACAATGGTTGTTCTATTTACTTGAATAATATGTTTCATGGCTTTGCACCCGTTGTAAATGGGTTATTTATCCTAGATCTTGAAGGTGAATCAGTCTATAACATAAATGTCAAGATGCATAAGCCTAATGAGATAAATCCGACTTACAACTGGCATTGTCGACTAGGACACATTAGTCAAAAGCGCATGAAGAAGCTCCATGATGATGGAATTCTAACTTCATTTGAGTTTGAATCATTCGAGACATGCGAGTCTTGCTTACTCGGTAAGATGACTAAGACTCCTTTTGCAAAGAGTTGCGAGAGGGCGTCCGAGTTGTTGGAACTTATACATAGTGATGTATGTGGACCAATGAGCACGGCAGCCAGAGGTGGTTTCCAATACTTCGTGACTTTCACCGACGACTTGGTAGATATGGATATGACTACTTGATGAGGCACAAGTCAGAAACTTTTGAAAAGTTCAAGGAGTTTCAGAACGAAGTGGAAAATCAACTCGGCAAGAAAATCAAACTTCTACGATCTGATCGTGGCAGTGAGTATATGAGCCAGGAGTTTTATGATCATCTGAAGAATCATGGAATAGTTCCACAACTGACTCCTCCGGGTACGCCACAGAGAAATGGTGTGTCAGAACGGAGGAATCGGACCCTGTTGGACATGGTCCGATCGATGATGAGTCAGTCGGATTTACCCTTGTCATTTTGGGGATACGCTCTAGAAACTGCAGCTTTCACACTATACAGGGTACTATCTAAGTCCGTAGATAAGACACCATATGAGATATGGACTGCGAAGATTCACAGTTTGTCTTTTCTGAAAATTTGGGGATGTGAAGCATATGTCAAGCGACTCCAGTCGGATAAGCTCACAGCCAAATCGGACAAGTGCATATTCGTGGGATATCCAAGGGAAACCTTGGGATATTACTTCTACAACCGTGAAGAGGGCAAAGTGTTTGTCGCTCGACATGGAGTTTTCCTTGAGAAAGAGTTTCTCAATCGGAAGGCTAGTGGGAGGACGGTCCGACTAGAAGAAATTCGAGAACCACACGGGGACGTTCCGGTAGGTGATACTGTCACACCGGAGTTAGTCAGGGAACCCGTAGTGGAGTCGACACCGGTTCCACGGAGGTCGGAAAGGTTACGCAATTTGCATGACTGCAATGTGTTGTTCTTGGAGAACAACGAGCCGACTACGTATGCGGAAGCGATGGAGAGCCCTGATTCCGAGTTATGGCTTGAGGCCATGAGATCCGAATTAAAGTCCATGGATGACAATCAAGTTTGGAACTTGGTTGATCTGCCAGATGGCGTTGGAGCCATTGAGTGCAAGTGGATCTTTAAGAAGAAAACTGATATGGACAAAAATGTCACAGTCCATAAGGCTCGACTTGTTGCTAAAGGTTATCGACAAGTTCAAGGAGTTGACTACGATGAGACTTACTCACCGGTAGCGATGCCTAAATCAATTCGGATCATTCTTGCTATAGCGGCATATTTCGACTATGAAATATGGCAGATGGATGTCAAAACGGCTTTCCTTAATGGAAATTTAACCGAGGATGTGTATATGACACAACCCGAGGGTTTTGTCGATCCAAAGAAGTCTAGCATGGCATGCAAGCTTCAGAGATCCATTTATGGATTAAGGCAAGCATCACGGAATTGGAACATTCGTTTTAATGAAGCTGTCAAAGAGTTTGGCTTCATCAAGAATGACTGTGATCATTGTGTATTCAAGAAGGTCAGTGGGAGCTCAGTTGCATTTCTGATCTTATATGTGGATGACATATTATTGATTGGAAATGATGTTCAAATGCTTGAATCTGTCAAGGACTCATTGAAAAATAGTTTTGCTATGAAGGACTTGGGAGAAGCAGCTTACATTTTGGGAATCAAGATCTATAGAGATAGATCGAGAAGGCTTATTGGATTAAGCTAGAGTGCGTATATTGACAAGGTGTTGAAGAGGTTCAACATGCAAGATGCCAAGAAAGGTTTCTTGCCCATGTCACATGGCATTAGTCTTGCAAGACTCGGAGGCCTACGACTCCTGATGAGCGAAGACGTATGGATGGGATTCCATATGCTTCGGCTGTTGGGTCCATCATGTATGCTATGGTATGTACTCGTCCCGATGTTAGTTTTGCTCTTAGCGTGGTGGGAAGATACCAGGCTGATCCAGGGGAGAGTCACTGGACAGCGGTTAAGAATATCCGTAAGTACTTGAGAAGGACTAAGGATATGTTCCTGGTTTATGGAGGTGAGGATGAGCTCGTTGTAAATAGTTACGCCGATGCTAGTTTCCAAACAGATAGGGATGATAGTCGATCGCAATCTGGGTTTGTGTTCATTCTGAACGGAGGAGCAGTGAGCTGGAGGAGCTCCAAGCAAGATACGGTAGCTGATTCTACAACAGAGGCCGAGTACATTGCGGCTTCTGAAGCTGCAAAAGAAGGTGTTTGGGTGAAGAATTTTATTTCTGATCTTGGTGTGGTTGAGGGCGCGTCTAATCCATTGGACCTCTATTGTGATAATAGTGGTGCCATTGCGCAAGTCAAGGAACCACGGAACCATCATAAAACCCAACACATACTCAGGCGTTTTAACCTTATTCGCGACATTGTCGAATAAGGTGATGTAAACATATGCAAGGTACACACGGATGCAAATGTTGCTGATCCATTGACGAAGCCTCTCCCACGTTCGAAGCATGAGGCGCACATGACCTCCATCGGCATACGATGCCTAAATGATTGACTCTAGTGCAAGTGGGAGACTGTTGGAGATATGCCCTAGAGGCAATCATGTGATGATGATATTTCCATATGTATTCATGAGTCCTTTGTATTGTCCTTGAACATCATCAATGATATGTATCAATAAGTATGTGACTTGTTTGTGGAACTATGTATTGTATGATGATTGTTTTAATGGTCCCTAGTTGATAAGGTTATGCGGACAAATATCCTTGACTAGTATACGACTCGGTTGATGACTATGTTTCACAAGTCATGTGCATGGAGATGTTAAACCGATAGTATGGGCTCGGGGATGGAGAGCACCGAGCCGGACAGACCCACTTTGAGACGCAACGAGATATAGTCATCTGTTAGTCTCAAGTGCAATGTATATGCCATGTCCTAGACCTGAGGTCCTCGCATGCTCTCGGGATGAGGATCGACTCACTTAGGGTCTATCAAACGCTACTCCGTAACTGGGTAGTTATAAAGGTAGCTTTCAGGTGAGTCGTGAGACATGCCACGAGACATGGTTGACCAAGATGGAATTTGCCCCTCCTATTTGGAGAGATATTCTCTGGGCCCTCTCGAGTGATCAGATTCAGAAAGCATGGCCATGCGACTTGGGTTAAGTGTTAACCCAGTTTGGGAATCTGTATCATGGTTTCGAGAAGAGAGGTCGAGCTAACACAAGGGTGACAAGTACTCGCCTTGAGCACGACAACGAATATCGTGAGGCAAAAGGAATGTTGCATATGCCACATTGTTGAGGTTCGCCAAACGACTTTACGCCCACATGGGGTTGGAACGTTCTTCTAGGAGCCGCTACCAACTATCGACTCTGGTCGTGTCCATGTATACGTGAACCTATAGGGTCGCCCACTTAAGGGGCTGTAGCCCTTTCGGATTGGATCTGAGTGGAAAATGGATGTGGACTCCTAGTGGGCTCAAGTGTTGAGCCCACCTCGGAGTTCTATATAAAGGGGATTTGGCACACCACTTAGGGTTGATCGGATTGAACCCTGGTTAGCCACCGCCACTCCCCATGCCCATGCCGCGCGACCGGACCTAGCAGTCCGCCGCTCGACGCTGCTCCCCGTACGTGTGGATACCTTAGAGGCATCGCATCTGCGGTGCTTGGACAAACCGTTCGAGGGAACCGCGATGTGCCATTCGCGGGAGATCACCGTTAACGGGTCTTCGCTGTTCGCGGGAGATCGGCAACGCGAGGAGGAGACGGCCCGGGAGATTGGCTACACGCATCACCAACTCTACTCCCGCTGTGGTGACTGCGCGTCTAGTGGTAAACCCGATCCCGTGATCTATTTCCAGCAGCATGATCTTGGGTGCGCGGTAGAAAATTTTACTTGGCGCTAGCGTAGCGTACCGTGTGTTCCAACACCCGGTCTGTCATGTCTGCGCACATCTGATTCTCCTGGCGTCGAATGTGCTGGTTTAACTCCTGGATTAAGGCTGCAATGGATATGTCCTTCTTGGTGCCGATCATCTCCCATTGCTCATCTCGGCGCCCACATATCTGGTAAATAGTGTCCTTGAGATCCTTGTTGTAGACTTCTCCAATGCGTCCCATGGTAATGTGGGCTGCCATGCTCTTGCCTAGACTCCAGGTGGGTGCTTCAAAAGAAAACTCTATGGGCTTAGTGGTTGGCGAGAACGTCCTTCCTGGAATTGAACTTGAATCATCTAGCGCTCCTCTTCTGGTAAAGTGGCATTGTAAGTCCCGGTGAAGCTTGGTATTCCAATGTTCAGGTACCTAGTGACTTCCTTCAAGTGGCGTCCAAAGGGTGTGTCTTCATCCGGTAGTGCAAACTTGTTCTTCGAATCCGCCATCCTAAAGAGTAGAAAATGGAGAGGAGTCAGAAATGAGTAGAGAAGAGTGACTTATGGCTTATCTTAGTGGTCGTGTCCTACACTCCGCATGTGCTCTGATACCATCTTGTAGCGACCCGACCTCAAACGGTCAAGTCTCTGTACTTCAGTGTCATCCCTGGATCGGTAATGCTGTCACACACAGTACTCGAAGGATTTATAACAGAATAGCAATCACACACTTATTACATCGAATGTCTCAGAAGAGAACTTATTACGATAGATATGGCTTAAGGCCATCTAATACGATAACAACGGAAGGCTTAGAAGATAAAGTGAGTCCATCAACTCCAACGGCATAGCTGAGCTGCACGGCAACGACCTAACGAACCTTACTCCTCGTCTGAAAAGTCTGCAACATAATACGTTGCAGCCCGGAAACGGGTCAGCACATGGAATATGCTGGCAATATAACACAGTAGAGCAAGAACAGAATAATGCTATCACTACATGCATATATGGCTGGTGGAAAGCTCTATGGTTATAGTTTTTGCGAAAAGCCAATTTTTTCCTACAACAATGGAATAAGGTTTATTTTAACTATCATGGTAGTTGAAACATCATTGAGAAGGTTCCTCCAACTCAATCCCAATTAAAAGTAATTATCAACCCAACGATATTAATTTAGAGTGATGAGACACTTAGGATAATCCAAGTACTAGATACTCAAGATGTCCATAACCGGGGACACGGCTAACCATGATTAGATTGTACACTCTACAGAGGTTTGCGCACTTTTCCCCACAAGACTCGATCGCCTCCGTTGGATTTCTCGCACTACATGGTGTTTGAGAAACGGATGACCGAGACACAGTCTTTCAGAAACATTAACTCTTTACTCCGGGCAGACCATACCAACCTACATCCCTCTACCTGCTGATCCACCTCTTCAAGAGCTCATGCAACTTACTCAACTATGCTAGAGCCCATAATAGCTTGTGGCTGCACACGGAAGTTTCTAGCATGAAAATATCTCAGTTCCCTTTGAGCCTGGGTGGCGGACCTTAGGATTATCACACGGGTACTCCGGGATATCCTAGGACAACACTGGATTGTCCAGGTGCCCGACAAGCAATCCACCCAGATGTGTATTAAAGTTGCCACCTTAAGTTGAACCATTAATTAAATCATCTCACATCTGTCATGGATTCACTCATCCAAACCACGTCTACGAGCATAGCATAGCAATATAAGCAATACGTAGAAGTAACTCCCAAGGGTTTGAATATAACAGGGCAATAGGTTCTGATCATAGGCATCAACTGCAGTATCATCGAGAGCCTTGGCGGCATCACGATCAGCCTGAGAAGCATCAGCAGCAAGAACCGGCAGTGCTGGCGGGGTAGGAGCCACTGGAGCAACAGGGCAAGGCGGACAAGGGACCTCGCCAGAGAGAACACCCCACAGAAGGAGACCGCGCATGTGGATACGCATAAAGCCCACAAACTCAGCATAGTTGGTGCCATCGAAGATCACCGAGCACCGAGGAACGGCGACATAGCCCGAAGAAGACATGAGGAGCTCTTTTTTTTGGTCAACTGCTACAGGAGACCCCGATCCAGATCGGGATCGGGCGCACGCTGGCTCGATCCAGCCCCGATGGAGGAAGCGGGGGGGGGGAGGGTGAGCATGGGAGGGGCCGGCCCTGGGCAGCATCGGCTGCAGCAGGAGGCGGCCAGGGGCGGCAGGGCGCGGGGAGGTGGCGGCCGGGCGCGGGGAGGTGGTTGCCGGCCGCGGCCAAGCACGGGAAGGGACGGGACGGCGCGAGGCGGCAACGGCAGGCCGTGGCCGCGCTCGGGGCGGCGAGGGACAGCGACGGCAGGCCGCGGCCGAGCTCGGGGCAGCACAGGCCGGGGCGAGACGGCGTGGCGGCGGGGAGGGAGAGAGCCGGGGGCGAGGGAGGAGGTGGCCGGCGCCGGCGACGAGGTAGAGGGAGGCCGGCGACGGGGGAGCTAGGTACGGAGCTGCGAGCGTGCGGGAGCGGGAGAGGAATCTAAGCATCTGATACCATGTTAGGAATGGGCAACTACATTCACAGGAGGGCCAAGGGCCAGTACATATACATGTGTATGGTAAAGTGCAAAAGAGACTATACACATCTAACAGTTACATCTCCAAAGAGGATTCCAGCAGCAAAACTTCCTGGTCAGCTTGAATGGAAGGTAATCAAAGAGCTTTATGATGTTGATTTCTTTACAAACATTATGGGGAGGGGACTTCATTTTGATTGGCGACACATTCCTAATTTACTGCTCATTTTGTAGTTGTACAAAAAAATGCCTGTGCGTGCAAGTTTTATATGAAAATGATGCACCGGCGGTCTTTTGGAAGAATGGGAAAATCACATGGTTGTCGGATTGCAAGCACATAGTGCATTGCTTATGTGGCGTACAGTTCACCAAGAACCAGAAGGCGCTCTTTGAACACCATGGGTATGGCTGCATTCGTGGCTGGAGGAAATTTGCGGCCAGTTCAGTTCAGCCTTTTTTACACCTACCGGTGTATTCATAATAATTATGATATATGCATACCACATTATTAGTCTTCACCTTTTTTTACATACTACTCCCATTTGAATACACTTTTAGAAAATGTAAACATACCTATGGAAGACACATTCTTGCCTGTACGCTTCTTTTTGAAGTATTTAAAAAACTCAGTTTACAGAGTATGGGTTGGTTACTACGTTGGAGTAACTATGGACATCTCAAATTTAGCGCCTAGGATTCCTATTTTGACTGGTGTGAGTATCTCTTGGTCAGTCCTCAGATTACAAATTTGAAAACAACTCTCCTGAAAACACTGGCAAAACTCACATGTGGTCTATAAAGAAATATTTGATGATCTTGCTTAGTAACTTGCTAGCGGGCAGAAAATATATCATGTTAGTACATGTATCCGCTTTCACAGACCATCTAACATGACTTCTTCTTTTATTTTTACAGGATGCTAAGGGCTGCAAGAAATAAAATAGTATGGTGCATTTTGCCTACAGGTAAGGAAACATGTGCCTTATTTCTGCAAAGATGTGCTCTATTTTTTCATTCCATGAGTATTTGCATTCCCTATAGAAGCTGACTGGTTACATTTATGTTTAGTACACCATCATAATCTCCCAAATACTGCACTGATTTATACTTTCCTGCCCATGTAAGTTGAGGGAATACTTTGCTACTTCAAAATCTCCAGATAAAAGTTGAAGAATTCATACGATAGTCGATTGGAAACATATATCTAGCAGTTCATTTTTTTCATGCGCACAATGGGATAAACTGATGTAACACAAGCCTTCACAATTTAGTGCTGCTGTTATTAGAATCGGGAGACTTGCTTTGTTACCGTAGTTAGAGTTGCCGATTGCTTACTATAGTAATAGCCAGGAAGGTTTGTAGTCAACTTATCTGCAGTTGTAATTAGTCGACTTATGCTCCTTAAATTGTTGTTCTTTGGTGACCAGTGAATGGGCAATTGACTCTCTTGCGTATATGGCTGATCTAATTGTTAGGAAAATCTTCAGCACATTGTAATTTGAAAGGTTTTACCCCGCAAAAAAATAAAAATACGAAAGGTTTTGATTTTTTTTCTTGGGACTTCTTCGTACACTTTCTACTATTGTATTCACTATAGTTTTCCTGTATTGAACTGATTTTCCGCTTGCATTGTAGATATCAAGTCTTAGAGAAGGAAGTTTTGTATGGCAGTCGATTCTCTTCTCCGATTCAGATTCACAGTTAAATACCCCATTCTTCTTTTTTTCTGCCCTTGACATTTTCTCCTACTTGCTAATGCAGGATGGAAAACTGCCTGTTACATGTAGTCTTCAGAACCTGTGCTGAAATGGCGCTTCTTTGTTTGGAAAGTGTCCGATTTTGCAAAACTTTTGGCTGTCTCGAATAGTTTTCAAGTTGTTTCAGTGACATCAGTTCCTGCTAAAAGGTTTTAAATGTGAACCTAAATACCTGTTACCGTAAGTGACCAAACTTGTGGTGGTGTGCAATGTTCACCTAACTTAAAACGGCTTGCGCCTGTCTTTCTTCGGCAACACAAAAGCTAGATTAATTTACCATCCATCCTTCCCTAAAAAAAAAAAAACCATCCATCCGTCAAGTGAGCTCAAGCATAAATTCTGAACATTCAGACAACCAACCAACCTCCACTGATGATGACGAAAACAACTGAAAAGGCCAGAAGTATCAACCTATACTCTTCTCCCTGTACAAAAATAAATAAATAGATGTACACACGGGCGTTTAAGTTGGCATACACGCCTGCCCATGAACAAGTCTATTGATACATGTTTTTTTTTCAAAGCACGAGTGTTAGTGGGTCTCTGCGCCATTTGCATACATGATTTCAAATGGGTCTGTGTTGTCAAATTAAAATGTGTATATACATCTTATTGTAGACAACAATCCATCATGTTTCTTATTAAAGGGAATTAAACCATGGATATCTTTTTCATTATGCACATGGATTTAGCGTGATTTGGCATGCGCAACGGGTCCATGATAACCATATTTTCAACTAAAACAATGCTTCCTTAGCTGGTATGTACATGTTATACAATTTTTTTAAACTCGGATTTCGCAGCGTAATAACCATATTTTCAGTATACCATGATTTAAAAACTGAGCTTTCTACTACCGATATAGAATAGGTTCTTGCAAAAATGAAACTATTTTCATTGACAACATGGCTTTAGCGGGTCTCTGCGCCATTTGGCGCAACGGGTCAACTAGTAAGACATATATACAATGGTTAAATATGTATGCCCAACAACATACCACTAAGTTCATAAAAAGTACATGGGGGATAGTTAGAAACATAGATATTGTAAATGAAACCATTTTTGTGTAGCTCGTTTTGACCATCTGTTGCTAGCATGAAGAAATTTGTAGTAGGTGCAGCTAACTTGGAGGGCAACCTACCTCTATTGCATGTGATGGGCACTCATACAATCATCTACATATCATACATTATGTATTCTATGACTTCTTTATAAACCGATTTTGATTGTATTGCTGACCTGGTACTGCGAGAAGTTTCAAGTGAACCAAATTGACCCTAACACCTTCTATGTTTCACGAGAAAAGCCGTTGATCCAGAACTAGAATGAGGTGAAGGCGTCCAAGGTTGACAAAATAATTACTTGTACATTGAAGGTTAAATTACTCATCGGCCATGTCTTCGAATGATTTGAAAGATGTGGTTCTAATTACTTGTACATTTGGCAGGTTCTAATTACTTGTACATTGCAGGTTAAATAATTTGTGAAATGCACATCATTTTGAAAGGATTACAACACTAGTAAATAAATAAATGAATGCCATAGGCATCATCATACGTATTGGAGGTGCATGGATGACCACATCACACAATTCAATGTGAGCATACTATTATTTGCTTCATTGCATGTTTTGATCATTTGCTTCACTTTAGTTCAGTGTCTTAATTTTTTGATAATCTTCCTTATTATTTTTTTAATAGTGTTTCAATATTTTAACCCAAAAATCAACGTGAAATTACCTATTTACCCTTGTGGCATTGTTGCAATCTCTCTCTACTATATGGCTAAATGATGAAAGGTTTTGCTGGTCACTTTTCGGTCACCACTTCTTGCGTTTTTGCAAAGTCAATGCTTGGTCAAAATTTTCATTCTCGGTGACTTTCAAAAAGATCAGCAAAAACTCTTAGAATTTTATACTTACTTAAATATGAAATTTTCAAATAATTTTAGGTAATTCATTTTTTCTAGAAATTTTGAAACTTGTCCAAAATTTAAAGTTCCAACTTTTGGTTTCGACTCTTGGACTTTCGTAATATCTGAAGAAAGGCTAGAAAAAACTTAGAGAGAGAAAGACAGTCGTCGGGTGATGGGCCATGGGCTTTCATCTTTTTGCTTGGGTCCCAAGTCTAGCTGGGCTACTGCCCGCGGGCATGAGAACTACATCGCACTTATAGTGAGAGTACCTACTATTTCGCATGAAGGTTTTCATGTGCCCGTGCGGTACTGGCCAGCCCCGTTATTAGCGCCATTCACACGCTGGTTGTGTGTTTTCTTTGTTTTTTCCTGTTTCCTTTTATTTATTTCTTCTCTTGTTCTTTTTCACCGTTTTTGTTTGTTTGTTTATTGGTTTTCACTATTTTTTATTTACTATATTTTTCTTTGTTTCTTTCTTGGTTTTTACTGATTTGTTTTCTTTTTGTTTTCATTTTTCTTCTTTTCTTCCTTTTCTTTGTTTCTTTCTTTATTTTCTTTACTTCATGTGTTTTTTTCTCGATTTTCGCTGTTTTTAATTCTTTTGCACAGGATTTCTTTTTTCTTTTGTTTCCTTTGTTTCTTTTTTGGTGTTCATTCGGTTTCTTCGTTTCTCTTTGTTACTTTTTTTGGTTTTCGCATGGAACATGAGCATCTTTTATACGCATTTAACATTTATTCAAATACATGAAACCCTTTCTGTATACATTGATTTTTTTTCAAATACATGATTAACATTTTTTTCAAACATATATTTTGATGCCAACCTTTTTTCATACACATTCTACTTTTTTGCATATATCCGGGACATTTTTTGCAGACATGCTTATTATTTCAAATACATGATTAACATTTTTCTCAAACATATATTTTGATGCCAACTTTTTTTTCATACACATTCTAATTTTGTTGCATATATCTGGAACATTGTTTGCAGACACGCTTAATATTTCAAATACATTATCAACATTTTTATAAATATTTATAATGTCTACATTCTTGCATGCAGATTTTTCATTTTTTTGTATACCTCAGGAACATTGTTTATACACATTTGATATTTTTTAAATACATGATTATTATTTTTGCATCAATATCTTTGGAGTCATTTCTTTGCATACACACTGTACATTTTTTTGTACATATTTAACAGATTTATAAATGTTTAATATTTTTTTACATATATCACTAATATTTTTTCCATATATGTCTACTATTTTCCATACACATTGTACAGTTTTTCATACACTAGGAAAAAAATATACGTGTTTGACATTTAAAAAAATACATGATTAACATTTTTTTCATATATATGTTTTGATATCTATTTTTTCATGCATGTAAAGTAGTTTTTAGAATAGATATATTTCAAAACATAAGCAAAATTAAAAATAAGTGAAAAAGCAAAGCAACAATATGGAGGAAAAATAAGTGAACTGCCTACTCAGGGGGAACGCTGCCGACGCCACCGACCAACCCGTGACACGCCATCCAGATTCTAAGGCTAGCGACTGATTTGTCAGTTTGAGATTGCTTTTACCACGCTTACCACGTGGTCTAAGGCTAGCGACTGGGTTATATGTTTTAGACTTCTACCGTATATTAATTGGGACTAGAAGATAAAAGGTAAAATAAACTTAAAAAAATCCTTGACAAAGCGGAGTTCTTTCACATCCTGGCCCTTTTATGAATAACAATTGCTAGGGGCTTGGGATATTTGACTCATTCATCTCATATATATGTGTATGATGCAATAAGGTAGACGAGTGCTTTTCTACCTACATCTTACATGCAGATAATGGCTACATGTATTTTTGGCAAAAAAAAGTATACTTGTCGAATGAAGTGAATCATCTTCTCATGGATATACAAGCGGCACCACACTTACCTCGCCACAGTATAATCTCCCCCATTGGGCCCTAGCTACCGAAGGATAATTCATACATGGTTCCTGTATGGATACGTACATACTACATATATAGGTGCTAAAAAATGTTTCTATAGTTTTTGAGTACTCAAGTAAATAATTAGGAGTGAAAAAAACTACAGTAGCTCATTGCTTAATAACAAAAAACAATGGCAGACACCATAGATATGATTAATGAGGCAACACGTACAACACCCATGAGCATCATGTCTGGCGCACACCACCGCTCTTGACGACAAAGTGGCATTACCAAGGTGATATTGTTCAACACATTTGTTACGACTAGGATCCCTGCGTACAATGGTGTCACTGGTAATGGTAGAACGGCCTAAAAAGCGGCACTCAGACTGCTTTTTATGACACTCTGGCTGCTTACAATATCAATCAAGAAAGCATTGCCCCCTATGCTTTCTAACAGGACATATCTTCCAGGGATGAGCTCTGCTACCCTGTACACCACCGTGCGGTTGGAGTGATGGCTGCTGGAACCGACAAGCAAGATCTCAGAGTCACATTCTATTAGTTCAAAAGGAGTGCGGAGCCCTTTGGACATATGGCGATCACCTTGGGTGGCTGAAACGAAGTCGAGATGAATCCATGCGTCTTCTCGTGGCGAGCTGGGTCGATCTGAAAAATCCATAGTTCATCACTGCTTGATGACGTGGGTTTCTGCAACATGTAAAATTTACCTTGAGATGATGTTATGATGCTATTATCCAGGGAGAAGGTCCAGGTCGAGAAACTCCATTGCTTGTCCTTGGTGGGAGAGAATACCACGCGCGACAGATCTAGAAGCACGATCATGAGCATGGGAACTCTGCCAGCACCAATGCTCAGGGAGGTGGTCACCCTTCCTGGCGACAAGTAAGGACGCTCCATGCGTGAACTCTAATGGATTGATCTCATGCTCACTGTGGCATACATGATTGGCAGGAACTTGGCAATGCTCCCCGTGAAGGGGTGAAGTAGGCAAACAACACCGCCGTTTTCATTATTGTGTTGTCGGTGCCGCTGCAGTAGGAGGAGGCCTTCAACCGGGCAGAGGACGCAATGGTCCTCGAGAAGAGGGGCCCGAGGACAGGCGAACACTCCAGTGTCGAGGTTGAGGAAATGCATCCGTCCGTCTTCAAGGTGTAGTTCGTCGCCCTTGGGCAGCATCGTCCACCGATGCGGGTGGAAGCGCGGGACAATGATGTCGTTTGCGCGCGGGCAGAGCATGCTAGACCGCCCGTGCATGCACACGGCGCGGAAGCAAACGTAGCCGTGCAGGTTGTCTTGGCCGAGCACCAGCCAGCCGACGAGATCTACCAAATCAGCGGCAACGACGCCAGGGAAGACACGTCGTCGGCGCCGGTGGCGGAGGCGGCTGCATCAATCGGCGGAGGGCGGCAACAGTTTGCCGGTGACGACATCGATCGATCTGATCGATCGGGATTTTTCCCTACCCTAGCCGCTCGTGAATAAGTATTCGTGATGGGAGATACGATGCGTTGTGTATGGGCTCGTTAAGAGCTAGTCCAAACCACTTTTGGGCCCGGGGCGACGTGAAACCATTAACTAAGTGTACATATAACAATTTTAATTAATACAATTTTTTATTACTTAGCCACATAACAATGTTTTAAAATAATTGTTATATTATTTGTTGTTATACAATTGTAATACATCTTTGAGAATTTTGATTCTACAAAATTTGGATTGTAAGATATACCAAAAAATATCTTCTTTGTTAAAGAAATCATTCGAACTAATTTTATAATATTGCATAAATTGTATAGTGTATATACATATATTTGTATATCCATGCACGAGTCCATATATCTTTTAATATTATTGAATGTTGTGGTAGAATTTTCTAAATCATAAATATTTTAATGGAGCTTTCTACTGTATACCAGGCAACCATATTCGTAGAAACTTTTAGGGTATATCAAATGTGACATGGAAGTTGGGTTCAGTAATAGAGTCATCTAAGAACCAAATATGTTCTTGAGTGTACTTTTGCATATGATTCGATTATATCTGACATGATCATCTAGATTCACGTAGTTTGATTTGGTGCAAATGAGATGTACTATATGTTTCTCAAATGAAAAATTGTGGATTGGTTTGAACAATGAAAACTAATTATCATAAATTTCATTATGATATTAAGACATCTATCATAAAAAGAGACTAGTGTATCTAAGCTTTGCCAGTCGAGTTGGTTTGCCTCTATTGTATCCATTAGACTTCTGTTAAGAAAACGGACAATTACTTTGAAACTTTCAGTGCCCGGCCCGGTGCCCGGGCACTGAAGGTACAGTGAGAGTCCATTTTCCAATATGGATGCCGCTGTTTTTTATAAATTCAATTATTACTATTTTTTTAGTTTGCCGTCTGTATGAGGACCCGGTGCGAAGCTCTGGTGGCTGATACGTCTCTGTCGTATCTACTTTTCCAAACACTTTTGCCCTTGTTTTGGACTCTAACTTGCATGATTTCAATGGAACAAACCCGGACTGACGCTGTTTTCAGCAGAATTGCCATGGTGTTATTTATGTGCAGAAAAAAAGTTCTCAGAATGACCCGAAACTCCACGGAACTTATTTTTGGAAAATATTAAAAATATTGGCGAAAGAATCAAGGCCAGGGGGCCCACCACCTGTCCACGATGGTGGGGGGCGCGCCCCCTGCCTCGTGGGCCCCCTGGAGCTCCACCGACCTCAACTCCAACTTCATATATTCGTGTTCGGGGAGAAAAAATCAGAGAGAAAGATTCATCGCGTTTTACGATACGGAGCCGTCGCCAAGCCCTAAACTCTCTCGGGAGGGCTGATCTGGAGTCCGTTCGGGGCTCCGGAGAGGGGAATCCGTCGCCATCGTCATCATCAACCTTCCTCCATCCCCAATTTCATGATGCTCACCGCCGTGCGTGAGTAATTCCATCGTAGGCTTGCTGGACGGTGATGGTTTGGATGAGATTTATCATGTAATCGAGTTAGTTTTGTGAGGGTTTGATCCCTAGTATCCACTATGTTCTGAGATTGATGTTGCTATGACTTTGCTATGCTTAATGCTTGTCACTAGGGCCCGAGTGCCATGATTTCAGATCTGAACCTATTATGTTTTCATGAATATACCTGAGTTCTTGATCCTATCTTGCAAGTCTATAGTCACCTACTATGTGTTATGATCCGGCAACCCCGAAGTGACAATAATCGGGACCACTCCCGGTGATGACCATAGTTTGAGGAGTTCATGTATTCACTATGTGTTAATGCTTTGGTCCGGTACTCTATTAAAAGGAGGCCTTAATATCCCTTAGTTTCCGTTAGGACCCCGCTGCCACGGGAGGGTAGGCCAAAAGATGTCATGCAAGTTCTTTTCCATAAGCACGCATGACTATATTTGGAATACATGCCTACATTACATTGATGAATTGGAGCTAGTTCTGTGTCACCCTATGTTATGATTGTTACATGATGAACCGCATCCGGCATAATTCTCCATCACCGATCCAATGCCTACGAGCTTTTCATATATTGTTCTTCGCTTATTTACTTTTCCGTTGCTACTGTTACAATCACTACAAAACCCAAAATATTACTTTTGCTACCGTTACCATTATTTCCATATTACTTTGCTACTAAATACTTTGCTGCAGATACTAAGTTATCCAGGTGTGGTTGAATTGACAACTCAACTGCTAATACTTCAGAATATTCTTTGGCTCCCCTTGTGTCGAATCACTAAATTTGGGTTGAATACTCTATCCTCGAAAACTGTTGCGATCCCCTATACTTGTGGGTTATCAAGACTATTTTCTGGCGCTTTTGCCGGGGAGCATAGCTCTATTCTTTGAGTCACTTGGGATTTATATCTGCTGATCACTATGAAGAACTTGAAAGACGAGAAAACAAAAATTTATCCCTCAACTACGAGGGGAGGTAAGGAACTGCCATCTAGCTCTACACTTGATTCACCTTCTGTTTTGAGTAAGCTTGCGACACCTAAACCTGCTTGTGCTATTAATTCTGATATGTCGCATTATTGATGATGCCACTTCTGTTATGCATGATACTTATGATGAAACTACTTCTATGCTTGTACTACTGTGCCACTTGGTGAATTTCTTGATGAACAACTTGCTAGTGCTAGAGAGAATGAAATTATCGAAACTGATAATATTGAAGAAAGTGATGATGAAGGCTCTCCCAATAAATATGAATTGCCTGTTGTGCCTGAGGGCTATGCTATGGATGAAGAAACTAAAAGAGACTTTCTTGCTTGCAATGATAGAAGTGATCTTAAGAAATTATTAGCTAAGCTCAAACAAAAAACTCTGAATGCTAGAATGAAATATGATCCTGCTTATGCTACTTCACCTATCTTTGTTACTGATAAGGATTATGAATTCTCCATTGATCCTGATATAATTACTTTGGTTGAATCTGATCCCTTCTATGGCTATGAATCTGAAACGGTTGTGGCACATCTTACTGAATTAAATGATATAGCCACCCTGTTCACTAATGATGAGAGAACTCGCTAATTTTATATCCTTAAAATATTTCCGTTCTCATTATAGGGTGATGCTAAGATATGGTTTAATTCTCTTGATCCTGGTTGTGAGCGTAGTCCCTAGGATATGATTTATTACTTCTCTGCTAAATATTTCCCCGCTCATAAGAAACAAGCTGCTTTAAGGGATATATATAATTTTGTGCAAATTGAAGAAGAGAGTCTCCCACAAGCTTGGGGGAGGCTTCTCCAATTACTTAATGCTTTGCCTGATCATCCTCTTAAGAAATATGAAATACTTGATATCTTTTATAATGGACTAATCGATGCTTCCAGAGATTACCTAGATAGTTGTGCTGGTTCTATTTTCAGGGAAAGAACACCGGATGAAGCTGAAATTCTGTTGAATAATATGTTGACAAATGGAAATAATTAGACGCTTCCTGAGCCAGCTCCTGAGCCTATTCCTAAACCAACTCCGAAGAAGAGGGGTGTTCTATTTCTCAGTCCTGAAGATATGCAAGAGGAAAAGAAACCTATGAAATAAAAGGGTATTAAAGCCGAGGATGTTAAGAATTTACCTCCAATTGAAGAAATACATGGTCTTAATTTACCGCCTATTGAAGAAATACATGATTTCAATCCATTACCTGTCAAAGAAGTACATGGTCTTGATAACCCGACACAGGTAGTAATGGTAAATTCTCTATAGATATGATAAAGTTGAAATCCCTCCTATTAAGTTTGCTAGCCAATGATTAGATGAGTTTGATGATTTTATGGTGAGGCAAGAAGACTTCAATGCTTATTTTGGTAGAGAATTAAAACAAAATGCTTATATGATTGAACACTTGGGTGATTATATGTCTAGAGTTAAAGGTGAACTTAAACTCATTAGTAAACATGCTTCTATGGTTACCACTCAAGTAGAACAAGTACTTAAAGCTCAGAATGATTTGCTCAATGAATTGAATAGTAAGAATAATGACTATGCTGTTAGAGTGGCTACTAGAACTGGTAAAATGACTCAGGAACCTTTGTATCTTGAAGGCCATCCTAAGAGAATTGAGCAAGATTCTCAGAGAAATAATTTAGATGCACCTAGTCCTTCTAAAAAGAAGAAAAAGAAAAAATGATAGGGCTTTGCATGCTTCTAGTCAACCTATTGCTGAAACACCTGAGCATCCAAATGATATTTCTATCTCTGATGCTGAAACACAATCTGGTAATGAACATTAACCTAGTGATAATGTTAATGATGATGCTCAACCTAGCAATGATAATGATGTAGAAATTGAACCTGTTGTTGATCTTGATAACCCACAATCAAAGAATCAACGTTATGATAAGAGAGATTTTGTTGCCAGGAAGCATGGTAAAGAAAGAGAACCATGGGTTCAGAAACCCATGCCTTTTCCTCCGAAACCATCCAAGAAAAAGGATGATGAGGATTTTGAGCGCTTTGCTGAAATGATTAGACCTATCTTCTTGCGTATGCGTTTGACTTATAGGCTCAAAATGAATCCTTATGCTAAATATATGAAAGAAATTGTTACTAATAAAAGAAAGATACCGGAAGCTGAAATTTCCACCATGCTTGCTAATTATACATTTAAGGGTGAAATACCAAAGAAACTTGGAGATCCAGGAGTACCAACTATACCATGCTCCATTAAAAGAAACTATGTTAAAACTGCTTTATGTGATCTTGGAGCCGGTGTTAGTGTTATGTCTCTCTCTTTATATCGTAGACTTGATTTGAATAAGTTGAAACCTACTGAAATATCTTTGCAAATGGCTGATAAATCAACTGCTATACCTGTCGGTATTTGTGAGGATGTGCCTATTGTAGTTGCAAACGTTACTATTTTAACGGACTTTGTTATTCTTGATATTCCCGAGGACGATAGTATGTCTATTATTCTTGGAAGACCCTTTTTGAATACTCCAGGGGATGTTATTGATTGCAACAAAGGCAATGTCACTTTTCATGTTAATGTTAATGAGCATACGGTACACTTTCCGAGGAAACAACCTCAAGTTCATAGTATCAACTCTATTGGAAAAATTCCATCGATTATTTTTGGAGGTTTTGAATTTCCTCTACCTACTGTCAAGAAGAAATATGATATTCTTATTATTGGGGATGTGCATATCCCCGTTGAGGTAACATAGTGTTATTCGAAATTTCTCCGGTTCCATGTTATTCGGAATGAGTTTGTTAACAAGACTTGATCAACCTTGTTAGTGGATTCCTTTTGATGAGCATGAGACGGATGAAATAAAAGCACAACCTTCTGTACCCTCTCTCTACTTTCTGTTATTTAGTTGGAATAAAGTAAAAATAGTATTTTCTGTCAGTTTTCTGAATTATCCGTGCAATACAAAAATACCCCGAAAATAAAAGTTCTCCAAATGCCCTGCCAATTTAATATGATTTTTTCTGGAATATTTGAGAATATCTGGCACTGAGAACAAAGCAGGGGGAGCAAGCACCTGTCCACGAGGGTCCAGGGCGCGCCCACCCCCTGGGCGCGCCACCCTGCCTCGTGGGCCCACGATGGCTCCCCTCCACTTATTCCTGCACCCACACACTTCTTCTTCCTCCCAAAAAAATCAACATCCAGCTCAAGCACGAGTTCCAGCTCATTTTGCTGCGATTTTTGATCTCCTTGCTCAAAGCACCTCTCACAAAACTGCTTTGGGGGATTGTTCTTTGGTATGTGACTCCTCCATTGGTCCAATTAGTTTTTGTTCTAGTGCTTTATTCATTGCAAATTTGTGCTGCCTAGGTGACCATGTTCCTGAGCTTGCATGTCAAATTTATATGGTTTCAAGTAGTTCTAATGCATGATATAGGCTCTAGGCATTTGTAGGAGTAGTTCCTATCAATTTTGTTGAGCTTGGTTCACTTTCGTTTGAAGTTACTAAAAATTTCGGAAATTTTGCAGAGGAAGAAATATGTTTAGGAAAATGTACCAAGGTGGTTCTTCAAGGAAGCAAGGACCCAGGCTTGCAATGCATGATGCTGATGATGAATCACCAAGGGACGCCCCAGTGCGGCCTTGTGAATGGCCTTCAGAGGACTTCATGGATCGAGCAGGAATTAAGGAAGAATTTAACGCATATTTGCGTAACGCCGATCTTGTGAGCTTCGAGGTAGAAAAATGCCGTCAGTACCACTATCTCACTAGTTCCTTTGTCAGGAGGTTTGAATTTTCATCTTCATGCAGTTCTCAAACTGTCCTGTTTGATCTTTACGAAAATTCTTATACTATGGACTTAGAGGATTTTACCACTGCTTGCAAACTTCCACAATGGGGTAGTGCTAGTGAACCTCGCAAATCTGAATTTAGAGATTTTCTTGCTAGTATAACTGCGGGGGAATCTAGAGACATAGCACAAGCTACCATAGGGATTATTCATTTTCCTGCTATACATTATTTTGCTCTCTTCATAGGTAGGTTGATAAATGGTAAGGATGAATCATGTCACAGTGTGTCCCTGACCTCAGTATTCTTAGGAGTGCTGTGTTAGGAGATAAATCTTATAATTTGGGAGCCATTGTTGCACGTAGGTTGCATCATAATAGATTTAATGGAGATTTCTTTGGTGGAATTTATGCAACCCGTATAGCTAATTTTCTTGGTGTAGCCATACGTGAGGATGATATTGAGTTACCTCCTGCTTATTTGGATTATGAGGCTATGGTTCGTCATCATTTTGTTGAGAGGAACAATCAGTTCCTCCAGTACCGACTAATCTTTGACAGACGACGCACCTATCACGTCGCTCTCCCTGCTTCTGCTTTCTTTGACTTTCAGGCAAAAGGGAGATATTTTATGACCAGAGAGGAGGCGGAAGAGTATAAGAGGAGAGCTAAGATAGCTCGCCTCCAAGCTGCAGCACACGATGCAATGACCGCTGCATCTTAGTACGACCCCAACTATAACTTTGGATGCCTATAGAACTTTCATATGCCTATAGATGAACATTCATAGGGATTTAAGCATGGTTGCTAGCACTTTTTATTAATATGTAATTAGTGTATGTATGGACTGAGTGTTAAATGACAGGGATTTCTAGCACTTAATGTGAAAAGAGAGCACTTTCCTGAATTATTTTAGCCATTTGTTCTTATGATATGTCACTTTGTGACGAAATGACACCTTCCTATGAATGTGCGCACTTAGTAGGAATTTTGGCACTTTCATGTATAATCTGTCACCTTGTTAGCTAATATTAGCACTTAGTGGTCTGGCCCTTTCATGTATGATCTGGAACCTTGTTATTGAAACTTGCTCTTTTTAATTGATATTAGCTGAACCCCCTGACCCTCTCCTGTCTCTCCTTGTGCCTTCTGATCCAGTGAACGATACACCATCGCCAGCCACCTACTGGTCAAGATTGATGGTTAGTTCATGATCTGCCCGCATATAGCCTCAATGCATTGATCTGTATTACAGTATTACTGTAAATGGGTTGATGATATGTTTGGTTCGACTGGGATCCTGTCTATGTTAGCTCGGTGCAGAATTAGATGCTTCACATTTAAAGATTCTGGATATATCTTCATTTCTATTCTTTGCTGCTTTACAACAGAAATATTTACCAATATGGAAATTGCAGGAACCTTGTACAGCTAATATACTTACGTGTCCTAGTTATTTTGTTGGATTTTTTTACTTATGTCGAATGTATCATAGATTCATCGCCACCCTGTTTAAATGATGTTCTGCTAACTTTACTTGGTATTGAGCAAGAAACTGAGAAAGTTAGGAAATTAATTCATTCTATCCTGTTGGTAACTTTATGTTCTTTCCTTTTGAATATTTCGAGTTGTAGTATACAGTGTAAAGATTGATGATGTCAAGTTGTCCGCCAAAAGATCTGCTTAGTTGTGTTATTTACAAAACCATATTTGTTAGTATACAAATACAAATTAGAAATATATGGTAAAAGATTATACGCAATTATGAATTTGCTAAATAGTGTCAATCCATATGTACTGCAACATCAGTTATATATTGGCTTCTATCTGACATTTTTGAGTCAGCTAGCACAAATATTTTGCTCTCAAATGCAGTTCTTCAGTTATACTTAATAACACGTTTGTGCCCTGGCATGTTTGTGAGATACTGAGATGTCTTGCTTCTTTCATTGCGTAGCTAGCCTTTTCTCATAAAATTTACATGTGGGTGAACAAATTGACCAGAATACTATGTGCCATAAATTCACCTTTTCTCCTAACAGACTTATACTTAGAACTATGATCTTCGTAGAGAAAGACTTATGGGTCTGAAGTTGTCCAGATGCATTGTGAATGATGGTTGAGATGTGGTGAAAAACGGAATGGAAATAAACTTCTTGTGCTTGCAGGGAGCAGAAGCGGATGTGATCAGGGGTCACCGTCAAGAGAGTGCTTCCTTGGCTCGCTACCAAAGGAAAACGACGAGTTTGTTACTTGAGTAAAACTATCATCTTTGTTCTTAATTTTTATTGGCTCTTTAATGAGTAGGTACTATGTAGTATCTTGGCACCTCATTAGGATTAAGACATACATCTATTGGCTCTCTAATCAATACATAGTATAGTACTTGTTCTCTCTAAAAAAATGGTTGAACAACGATGCTGATCATAGTGGGATACTATACATAGTATAGTCCAAACTGAAAGTAACAGCGTGCTGGCACTCGTTCATTTATAGTTCCATATAGAAGATGCAAAAAACTGGAACTTCATGCCTTCACGTATAACATACTGAAACTTCATGTTGTTTGTCAGTATGGAACACCACGGGTAGTTAGCGCTTGTGTTTTGCTCATGCTCCTGGCAAATTATTTTGGGTCAGAAAGCTTCTGTGTTCTGGTATGCTCCTTGGTAATTTTTATTTCGGAGTTCCATCCATGTGGCAAAATCTTCAGCGAGAGCTTAGCTAATCGCTTCAACTCCGTTGTTCTTAAATTTCTATTATCATCTAGGTTGAGCATTCGTATCATAGCATTTGCGTGAACTATGGTTTGGACCGTGAACAATGCAAAGATTATCTATTTCGAAAATTAGTGCATAGACAATAGAGGAATCATTTGAGTAGTTCCGTGGCTTGGTTTGAGATCTTCTGTAGTGCAGAGTGATCTTGCATTGCTCTGCCTGTGTAGAATCCACTTCCTCGCCAGATTTTCCATTTTCTCAGATGCACAGAAGGTAATATGTGTCACTTTTCTCGATCTCCATTGCTTAACGCTCATTTCTTTACATTAGTGCATCTCCGACTCACTTCTAAGTGGATAAATATTAAGTGGACCATCATTTAATGGACCATCCGTGTCACTTCTAAGTGGACCATCATTTAGTAATGGGTGTGTGTGTTCTCATTCCAGTAAATAAATATTAAGCAATTATATTTGAGATGACTAGGCCTTATATCTGATTCACTCAAACAATTAAATGCAGGTTAAATGTAAAAGCCACATTGTAAAGTGCTAAGCGAATTGTTTGTTTATAATCTGGTATTTTTTTTGTAATCTACTATCAGGTTGAAGCGACGGAGTCTAGTGAGCAGGTTGTGATTTTATTAAATACTGATGTGGTAATTGGTTTGCTTCTTTTTTCAGGTCTGCTTTTGCACCCACAAGTTTATAGATGTATGTTTTGTGAGCTAAAAGGACCTACTGGTAGAATCTAACTCAGTTTTTTGGATTTTAATATCTATCTGATGATGTAGCACTCTAGGATGGAATCAGTTTCTAACTGAAACTAGATGTTATATTTGGTGATGTTATACTGGAGACATGAGCCTACAAATGTATGTATACACGATGGATTATTGTCCTTTTTGCTGTGATGTTGTACTGGACTTGTGAACCTTTATGTATGCTGTGATGCAGTACTAGACTTGTGAACCTACAAACATATATGTATGTATGCAGACATGATGTATTGTTGAGATATATATTATGATGCAACTTTAATTACTCGACATGTGTGATGTTCCGTGTATACATTGTATTCTACATTATGGTACAAAACCGGATGGAGAGAAATGATAGGTTCAATTCCAAGGTAATTTGTGTGTTGGCAATGTATTTAATTAAGGGCACATTAACTGCCAGGAATTCTTCTATCTGCCCTGTATTGTCAATCTGCGGGGAAAAATCTATGTGCCGGGAATAGGTCTAACTGCTGGCAAAAGTTTCAGCAATATAAGTCAGAGGAACTGCCGGGGTTTCTTGTAACTGCCGGGAATGGTATTTCCCGACAAGACTTTCAAGGGCAGTTCGTATTTTTCGGCAAAAGGCATTACCGGCAGTTTTTTTGCCCCCACTAGCTGGTTTTACCGGCAGATAAGGTGACCCCTTAATTTTTGTCATGGTGTAGTGTCCCTCCTCATCATGGTGGCCGCCGGGATGATGAAGATGGCCACCGGAGATGATTCCCCCCTCTGGCAGGGTGCCGGAACGGGCTGCCAATTGGTTTTCGGTGGCTATAGAGCCTTGCGGCGGTGGAACTTCCGATCTAGGTTAACCCCGAAGGGTTTCGGAATGTTTGGGAATTTATAGT
The DNA here is from genome assembly GCF_002575655.3 of Aegilops tauschii subsp. strangulata. Classification (NCBI taxonomy): domain Eukaryota; kingdom Viridiplantae; phylum Streptophyta; class Magnoliopsida; order Poales; family Poaceae; genus Aegilops; species Aegilops tauschii. The sequence goes on from NC_053035.3 coordinate 469,513,988, forward strand.
GCAAAGAGGGGGTGAGGGAGGCCACCGAGGTGGGCACAACCCACCTGGTGGGTTGTGCCCCCCTCGGGGCACCCCCTAGGTGCAGCTCTGGCCCATTGGGTTCCTTCCGGTCCAAAAAAATCTCTGTAAAGTTTCGTTGCGTTTGGACTCCGTTTGATATTGATTTCCTGCGATGTAAAAAACAAGCAAAAAACAGCAACTGGCACTCGGCACTGCGTCAATAGGTTAGTCCCTAAAAATGATATAAAGTTGCTATAAAATGATTGTAAAACATCCAAGAATGATAAAATAACAGCATGAATACTTCATAAATTATAGATACATTGTAGACGTATCAGCATCCCCAAGCTTAATTCCTACTCGTCCTTGAGTATGTAAATGATAAAATAAATAATTTATGAAGTGTGAATGCTAGCAAAGTGCATACGTTTGATCAATGATAATTTCAATCACTTTTCCTAGCATCATAACAACAATTCTTTCTCATGTTATAGTGGCAACCAATTCACACGTTAAGGTTCAAAAAATGAATTCTCTTGAAACCCAACAATCTATGTTCTTAGTCAGCAAGCAATTGCAATTCAACTTATTCAACAGAGTTCAAGCAATTGCTAACACTCACCGCATACACATGAGCAAAACGTTTCATCCGGACACATAGAAAGATAGGGGCTTATTATTTTGCCTCCTAACGTATTCACCACAAGGGTGATGTCAACAATAATAATTCATGCCACCCATATTCAATTGGACATATGTGCCTAGATCTTTCCTCACCACATGATGCTTGCCAAAAGAGAAAAATAAAAAGGAATAGAGAGAAAAACTTTGACTCTTTGCATAAAAGTAAATACTGAAAAGTAAAAGATAGGCCCTTCGCAGAGGGAAGCAGAGGTTGCCATGCGCTTATTTGTTTGTATGCTCAACCCCTTAGTGCAAAATAACGTCACGTTATATTGCCCCTTATGATAGCAACCTTTATTATGCAGTCTGTCGCTTTTATTCTTTGCCATCACAAGTTCGTAGAACGCTCAATTTTCTCTTAAACTAAATGATCTCACACTTTTAGAAGCAATTTTTATTGCCTTATTGCACCGATGACAACTTACTTGAAGAATCTTATTCAATCCTTAGGTAGGCACTACAAAAAAAATACACTTCCGTGATGATACATGTTTGTCACAATAGGTCGCGTTTTCTGTCATGCATGTACATCCATGACAAATTTATGACAGAATTAAGATAGTCATACTTGTGGTGTCGTAGAAGTGTTCCATGACATTGCCAAAATTATCATCACGGAAGTGTCCACTTCCATGACGATAAATCGCGCGTCACAGAAGTGCTTTCGTCAAGGGTGACCGACATGTGGCATCCACCGTAACGGAACGCCGTTAAGCTATCGGGTCAGGTTTTGGATCCGATAACCCGTTAACAGCCCCGACCAATGGGGATTTTCCACGTGTAAAATCATCATTGGCTGGAGGAAACACGTGTCGGCTCATCGTTGGGACAGATGCCATCCACTCATTGGATGGAATCCGCCTATGATACGTCGACACGTGGCACGGCCCAACAGAGGCCCATTCCTGTGAAAAGGCCGGCCCGTTTGACTTGGTCAAAAGGTGGCGGGCCGGCCCATGGAAAGCCTGTTAACGGCCTGTTCGCATATAGCCCATTTACAGCCCGCTAACCCAAGGCCCGTTACGCCCTATCCGAATTAGGCCCAGTAGCGTCATCTGGGCCCTCCAATATGATTTCAGCCCGTTTTCACTTCTAGCGCATGTATCGCCCATGACGTCTTTCGACCCATATGAGGCCCTATGCAACTCTTGGCCTATTAACGGCCCGTGGTGAAAGTGGCCCATAATGAACAGTGTATCACTTTACACCCATTAACGGACAGTTGTGAAACTGGCCCGTAATGAACAGTGTATCACTTTATACCCATTAACGGCCCGTTATTCCGTTGGGCCGTTTCCAGCCCATGTTATCTTTCGGCCTTCTCAGAGCCCATTTATTCTTGGGCTCATTTCTAGCATTCATTTACTTACGGCCCGTTACTGTCATTTTCTGCTTGTGGGCCAAATTCAGCCCATGGTTACAGTCGGCCCGTTTGTGGTCCGTTAATACGTTGGGCCGTTTTCATAGCGTCATCAAATACGGCCTATTAACGATGGCCCGTTATGGTTGGCCCATGAACGGACGATTCCAACTCTAGCCCGTTTACGACCATAATGCGGTCTGGTTGGCCCATGTTTTGCCAATCGATCATACGACCCGTATAAGGCCCATTGATGATACGGCCCGCAGAAGGCCAATTGTTTCTACGGCCCGTAGAAGGCCCATTGTTTCTACGGCCCGTAGAAGGCCCACTGTTTCTACGGCCAGTAGGAGGCCCAGTGTCACTACAGTAAATATTAGCCCATGGTTATTGTGGCCTAGTTTTAAAAAATAGGTTATTGCAGCCACTAGCTAACCGCGGAAAAAGAACTGCAATGACTACAAGCAAACAAATAAACAATACAACAAGGAAATAAATAAGCAAGCAACTAACGCTAGGCTATCACGGCTATTACACATATTACATCCACTGGGCATCAAAGTTTGCCACCAGTGCAAATATAGGGAACAAAGCAGCATATCATATACACTGGTTGTCAAAGCTGGTGACCATCGCAAATAAACGCCGCAGCAAAACAAATCCAGAACTGAAACTACTTCAGAAGATCTCAAGAAACAATATCCTGGGTACCCATAATGCTGACAAGATGCTTAGAAAGCTTATTAACTTTCTCTTGTTTGGCGCTTAAATCCTCCAGCGCTTGCTGTTGCACCAGAAAATATGCATCTGAATTCTGCAGGGACTTCCTCAGTCCTTCAGCTTCCTGTCGCAGCACATCTGATCGATGTCTTTCAACTTGAAGTTGGGACTCAAGAAGACGAACTGATTCAGGCAGCGAGTTCGAAGAGCTTGTGCCAGCAGTAGTGGCTAGTAACTCGAACACTACATCAAGACAGGACTTTTGGGTTTCCTCACTGTCGTCAAGATAGTTTTTATCAGCTTTCTTGGAGACCAACAGGGATGTCTCACTATCTTGAACCTTATCTGCATTACTTCCTTTACCATTGGATAACGCGGTACTGTTCTCCAATATTTTGTCCGCATTCTAAAAGTGAAACAAGCAGACACATCACATGTTTACCATGTTGTATATGAAACTCATTTTGGTAAATGAGTTCAGTAGTAAAGTGGCACTACAAAAAAAAGACACATCCGTGACATTTTGGGCCGAACGAATTTTTTTCTCTGTCATACATATGACACTTCTATGACGATAATTGTGACAAAACCCGGTATCATCATAGATGTGGTGGGCTCCTACTTCTATGACAAAAAATCATGACAGAAAATGGGCTTTTCTTCCTGGGCGGGCCGGAGACGCAGCTGCATGACATTCTTTGGGCTGTCCATGACGGAAAAAACCATGGTAGAACCGAGGGCGAGGAAAATTTCGGGGAGTTCCCTGTTACGGTGGGAGGTCGGGGGCCGAGCGATGCGCGTTTCTCTCGTACGCGTACATGCATGTGTGCGAGGCGTTGGCTCTAACTGAACCCGAGCGAGGCGTTGGGCTCTAACTGAACCCGAGCGATTGCATTGCAGGCTACGCGTTACTAAACCCGAGCGATCCATCGATGGCTGTTAACTGAACCCGATCGAGCGATTCCTTCACTACTGCTGCTAACTGAAGCCGATCGATGCTGCCTCTGGGATGAACAGTGAGCGTTGCGGGGGGGGGGGGGGGGGGGGGGGTTGGATGAACAGTTAGCGGTGGCGTTGCCTCTGGATGAACAGGACCCCGTGGTGTGGTGGAGGGCTGGATGAACAATAGACGGTGGACGGGTGCCCGTGGAGGGGTGGTTGAACAGGACCCCGTGGTGTGGAGGGATGGATAAACAGTAGACGGTGGAGGGGTGCCCGTGGAGGGGTGGTTGAACAGTAGCCGGTGGAGTAGCGCGCGGTGGAGGCTGGATGAACAGGAGCCCGTGGAGGCTGGAGGAGGTCGACGGTAGCCCGTGGAGGCTGGAGGAGGTCGACGGTGGAGATGAACAGTATCCCGTGGATTCCCGTTTTGCGGTACGCCACACCCCTCCCGATGAACAGGACCCCCGTTTCGACCGTAGGAGTTCCGTTTCGTCCGTTTTGCGGTACGCCACACCCCTCCTGATCAATAGGACCCAGTTCCGAACGTAGGAGGTCCGTTTCCTCCGTTGTGCGGTACGCCAGGCCTCGTTTCCATCGCCTGTTCCGTCCAAGCCCTCCCGATGAACACGACCACGCATTCCGTTCCGACCCAGCTAGTTGGCTCCCACGTGTTCCGTTGCCTCCCGATGAACACGACGCATTCCGTTGCCTCCCCATGAACACGAAACATTCCGTTGCCTCCCCATGAACATGACGACGACGTTGTTTCTCCGTTCCGACCCAACCATGTACACGAGCCCTGGCCGTACGTATGCGCAAGTAGGCGTTCGAGACCCCGCCCGTATGTACACATACGTGGCCGTCTTTTCTTTCTTGCACCCTGGCCGCTGTATGTACGTGTACATGCTACGTGCGCGCCTCTACTACGACACGTACGCACCTCTACTACGACACGTGCGCGCCTCTACATCCACCAGTATATATGTACGTACACGTTCGCGACCAGAATGACAACGCTACGTACGCTTCGACCAGGTGGGTCCCGACTGTCAGGCACTTCCTTGCCTACGAAGATGTAGCTGGTGGGTCCCAGCAGTCAGGGGGGCGAATCGGTTTTTTTGCCCGGACGCACTTCTTTGCGTGCGAAGATGTTGCTGGTGGGTCCCAGCAGTCAGGGGGAAACGTTTTTTCGCGAAATACAGTGGCCCGTCCGGTGGGTCCTAGCTGTCAGGTGGAGGAATCATTATTTTCCGCATAATAAGGAGGCACTTCCTTGCTGCAGTCGTGGACCCAGCTGTCAGCCTCTCCACGTACAGTCCACGTCCGATGGAAGTCGTTCCTTGACCACGTTGACCACGCCGCGCCGAGAGCACCAGGGTGGTGGACGACGGCGAGGCCTAGGAAGGGGACGACGGGGAGCCGGGGAAGACGCGACAGTGGAAGCCCGCGCGGAGAGGAGTACGAGGGTTCACTGGTTCGGCTGCGGTGTGAGGCTGTCGTCGTCGCAGGGCCTGGCCAGCGGTGGGAATAGTAGGGGGCGGTGAGGCCTCCGCGGCAGCACAGCCAGCCACGGGAGGCAGGAGCATGCGGCACGACCGGCGCTGCTTTGGGCGGCTAGAGCAAGAAGACCAGAGGTTGAAAAAGCACTACGGCCGTTGGATGGACATCGTATGGTCACTGGAGCTAGAATAGTTCATATTGACTAAAGTTGACAAAGGCCCCCGTCCCAGTCAACTTAGTAGGCCCACAAGTCAGCCTCCCACCATGGTGGGTCCCAGCTAGCAGGGGGAGTATTCATTTTTTTTGTGCGTAATAAGGAGGCACTTCCTTGCGTGCGAAGATATAGCTGGTGGGTCCAAGCTGTCAGCGGCGGTAACGTTTTTTTTTCACAAAATACAGAGGCCCTTTCGGTGGGTCCCTGATGTCAGGTGGAGGAATCATTATTTTGCACGTAATAAGGAGGCATTTCCTTGCGTGCGGCCGTGGACCCAGCTGTCGGCCTCTCCACATACAGTCCACTTCAGATGCATGTCGGTCGTTGACCACGTTGACTAGGCCGCGCCGAGAGAACCAGGGCGGTGGACGACGGCGAGGCCTAGGAAGGGAACGACACGGAGGCAGGGAAGACTCGACAGTTGTTTCCCACGCGGAGGGGAGTACGACTGTACGAGGGTTTACTGGTTCGTCTGTCGTTGCCGGAGAATAACAGCAGATGTGGGTGAGTAGAGGGATGGCTAGGCCAGCGATGGGAGTACGGTGGGGCGGTGAGGCCTGCGCGGCAACAGAGCCGGCCGCGGGGAGGAGGGAGCGGGAAGTCCCGCCGGCGCTTGTTTGAGCGGCTGGAGGAGGAAGAGCAGAGATTGAAGAAGCACGACAGCTGTTGGATGGCCATCCAACAGTCACTGCTTGTGCGTCAACCTTTTTTTAGGAAAGCCTCGAATCTGTGGAAAACAGCATACAACCCATCTGCCATTATTTCTAATAATTTACAGCCCATTTGCTAATTATTAAGGTTTTTTTGGAGCCCATATTCTTTTTGTTAGCGTTATAGCCCATATTGTGGCCACGGTTAAAAAATTATACGAAATTTTGCATATTTCGGTGCGGTCCAAACTGTTTTTAATCCCAAAATTTCGACTCACATTCAAACTGATTTTAAAAATAAATGTATATCAATATAAAATCCAACAAATTCTCCACGCATAAAAATTAATGTAATTTAAAATCTCGAAATGAAAAAAAAGATATTTGAAACTAATTGCCGGTTTGATGTGTTTTAAAAATGTACAACCCATTTCTCATTACTGATGGGCCATTTTCTCGGCCAGCCGAATGAAAGCTCTCCTCGTCTTGAAAGATTTGCAGCCCAACAGGCCTGACAAAGCGACTTACTTGGCAAATCACAAAAAAACTGGGCTGTGGCCGTGGACCCAGCTGTCAGCCTCTCCACGTACAGTACTCTTCCGATCGAAGTCGTTCCTTGACCACGTTGACCATGCCTCGCGGAGAGCACCACGGCGGTGGATGACGGCGAGGCCTAGGAAGGGGACGACGCGGAGCCGGGGAAGACGCGGCAGTGGAAGCCCGCGCGGAGAGGAGTACGAGGGTTCAGTGGTTCGGCTGCGGTGTGAGGCTGCCGTCGCCGCAGGGCCTGGCCAGCGGTGGGAATAGTAGGGGGCAGTGAGGCCTCCGCGGTAGCACAGCCGGCCACGGGGGGCAGGAGCATGCGGCACGACCGGCACTGCTTTGGGCGGCTGGAGCAAGAAGACCAGAGGTTGAAGAAGCACTACAGCCGTTGGATGGACATCGTATGGTCACTGGAGCTAGAATCGTTCATATTGACTAAAGTTGACAAAGGCCCCCGTCCCAGTCAACTTAGTAGGCCCACAAGTTAGCCTCCCACCATGGTGGGTCCCAGCTAGAAGGGGGAGTATTCATTTTTTTGTGCGTAATAAGGAGGCACTTCCTTGCATGCGAAGATATAGCTGGTGGGTCCGAGCTGTCAGCGGCGGTAACGTTTTTTCGCGAAATACAGAGGCCCTTTCGGTGGGTCCCTGATGTCAGGTGGAGGAATCATTATTTTGCGCGTAATAAGGAGGCATTTCCTTGCGTGCGGCGTGGACCCAGCTGGCGGCCTCTCCACGTACAGTCCACTTCAGATGCATGTCGGTCGTTGACCATGTTGATCATGCCGCGTCGAGAGCACCAGGGCGGTGGACGATGGCGAGGCCTAGGAAGGGAACGACACGGAGCAGGGAAGACTCGGCAGTTGTTTCCCACACGGAGGGGAGTACGACTGTACGAGGGTTTACTGGTTTGTTTGCCGTCGCCAGAGAATAACAGCAGGTGTGGGTGAGTAGAGGGATGGCTAGGCCAGCGATGGGAGTACGGTTGGGCGGTGAGGCCTGCGCGGCAGCAGAGCCGGCCGTGGGGAGGAGGGAGCAGGCCTAGACGGGGCAGCCCAAAACCACGTCCAACACTTGCCAAAACTTCGTCCCTTGTTTTCTCTGTGTTTCGCACACTCGACATTGTGTGGGCATTTTGACTGTGCATCATATGAAGATGTGCTATGCATGAATGTTGATCAGCATGATGTTAACTGGCTGGTAGTTCCATTTTCGACCATGAATAAAACTTCCAACATGATGTTAACCCTGTTTGAAAAGGCTGTGTTAATATAAATGCTCTGCCTCTGAAAGTTGCAGTTTCTTATCTGAAACTGAACTTGCAGTTTCTTATCTGAGAATCACATTGTCTGCACTTTTATACTCCTATGAAACTACATTTTTTAAGTGCTAAAAATAGATCTCTAGAATTCATAAAATACTTCATATGCTCAATACTGCAAATCTGAAATTCAAAAGACATTCATATCTGAAAGTACTCTCAAAATACACAACACAAAACACAATTCACAACCTGCAAATACTGACAACCCTAAGCTCCTCCTGACAATTCACAACCTGCCCGACTATTGGGCTGGGGGGCAGCCCCCTTCTGTTCCTCGGCGGCAGACAGCCGCCCCGTGAGATGATTGGAACGGCGAGGGAGACGATGGCGGGGAAGCGTCGTCGGGCCAACTGCTTTTCTCCTCTTGCAGTTGGGTTCGGTCGACGAAGACTCCACCGGCTCGCTCTAGCAGGACACGCTCACAAACGGCACTCTGTAGATGCTCGATCCTTCAATCTCTAGTGGATGCTCCATCTGGGATCGATACTCCCACCACCGCTCCCTCACGATCGGATTCGGTGAATCTGTTTGCTCCATGGCCCAGAGGAGCAGCTCTATGTACTCCGGCGCGACTCCCTCCGGGAGTATCGCCGCCTTTTCGCTCTGTTGCAGATATTTGGCCATGGATGTCGCCGTCGCCGCTAGTTGGTCCTTGTTGTCAAACCAAGACTGTATCTCCAACATCCTAGCTAGCTTCACCAGGTCGCCGTCTGCGCCACACATCCCACTGGTGGTGGTGGATGCCAATGCGTGCATGCAGCATGGTTGGTGTCAGTAATTTTTACTTGGCACACCTCGCACTCTGCATATATGCCGGTTCCATACGTACATTTGTGCAGTTCCACCAAAATGCAGCTGAATAACCCTGTTTGCACAGATAATGAAAAAGCGTGATTATATTATAGTGGCACTAGTGATGAAACACACAAAATAGATAGAAGAAAATATTGCGATAGTATAATAGTATGCCATGCTGCGAGGGCGAGATGGGCCCTGCGACGCCTCATACGGTACGCCTCATACTGGACATCGTCCCAAGTCTCCCAGATACACCTTCTGCGAGTGATGAACATCAGTGTACAGCGGTAGTACAAGGAGGCGCCTTGAGACATTCAAATCTCTATTTTTGTACATATCAACTAAAATTAAGCACCCCAGTTTGCAGAAACGCTTAAACATTAACAATGGGACTAGTTGATGAAACATACATTAACAAAGAGAAGCACTTTCTTTATCTACATTGGAAATGAAATGATAGAGATCACACTCGCTCTATTTTAACTGTATTATTACTTAATTTTATCAGTGACACTAGGGTCGAGCAGGTGGCAAACGAGGTGTACCGTGCGTCGCAAGGATGGAGGTCAGGGGTTCTTAGACTGGGATGCTGAAGCTGGCTCTTTCAGTCACCAACATGGATGATTCAATTCATGGGACCTTTTGGTGCAGTTCACCTAAAATGAAGCAATGTCCCGTGAGCTAGCAGCTTCTTCTTCAATTTTTTTTAAGAAAAGGGCTCCAGCCCCTGTTCCATTTCCATCAGAAAACGAAACCCACAGAGCTTCCTCTTCATTAGTTGCAATAAAATTGAGAAACATCAAGGTTGGTTGTGAAGCTCCTGGAATGCTCAACTATAATTTGGATATCATTTGTGCAGTTCAACTAAGATCGAGCGTGAAATGTATATCTCTGTTTGCACAAAAAAGGTGGAAAGGAGGGTGACCAACAAGTGATGGAACATGCATCAAATGAAAAGAAGCATGTTCCTTATCTAAATGGCAATCCTACAAGGACAGTAGCAATTTCTAAAGCACTGGCATTGCTAGATATTAGTGAGGGCATTAGGATTAACTATGACAACCGTTAAATACGACATTACTTTGGGCACGGGAGAGTAGGTGGACCAGGACAGTTGCATTTCTAACGAAAAGAACCAACTTATCTTAATGGGAAATTTTAGCAGGACATGTAAAGAAGTGCGATTGATTCATATTACTGGAGGCATTACATTGAAAACAACATTGGTTTAACGTGTCCTTACTTTTAACAGTGCGACTGCTACATTTTACCAGTGTCATTACATAAGCGTGGCTCGGGGCAACAAACATCAGAACATGATATCTGGGTTGGTCCCATTTTTGTTCGGTATAGCCACCTTATACTGTGCGAGGCTAGCAAATCTAGTGCTGGACTTACTCTGTTGACTTGTCCCCCAGTCCCCACTTTCTTTCCTTTTTCAACCAATAGATCGGGTTTATATTGAGTTTGTACTGTGTTTCCCTTTATTTCCCTACTAAACCTAGAGACTAGTTGGATAGCCAGTCTCTGCTACTTTTCGCCCCCATTATTTCCTCTTTCGACCAAGTCCTAGATTCAGGTAACAAATCCTCCCCCACCCCCACCCCCTTCCTTCCTTGTTTGAACCAAGTAGTACTAGATTCGAGTGCATAAACTAGTTTTACCTCTTAAACGTAAAAACATTAGGTGGTTTTCGAACAGCCGATCGATCCTATCTACGAGGGGGCCTGCGAAATAGTAAAAGATACAAATGCAGCGACGTCAGGAGCTCGGGAAGTAGAGCAAGGCCGGTTTCGAAGGAAGTTATACCTGATGGTCGCCGGGATGTCGCTAGGTGGGCGGCGGGAGGCCGGATCTGCCCACACTACGGCATCGAGGAAGAAGGGGTCGGAGGCCCTCCCTCGCCAGCGGTGCTTGGGAGAGAACGGCAAGGCAGGTTGATCGGGACGCGCCCAGCAGTGGGTAAGAGCCGTCGCCGAGGACGACCGCGTGAATCTTGCACTTTCTCACCTTCCCCGGCGGGGAGGATCCGGCTGGATCTATGACCAGCGGTGAGCAGAGAGAGAGAGAGAGAGACAGTGTGGCCACCGCTGTCGTGTTTAGATCTGGAGAGGCCGAGACAGTGTGAAGAGAGCAACACTAGCAAGCAAGCGCGGAGGCTCCTGCCTATATAGTGGAGTAGTACTAGTTTTCTTTTGTCTACCGGAGCCGGCTTGACCTCGTCAATGACTGTCGAGAAGTCTTCATGCACGTGGCCTGGAGGCGCAGTTGTCGTCATTTTGATCTGAAGCGCCGGATTATAACATATAACACGAAAAAAAATGCCACATGACAAGAAATCATGCCCAAAGGAGACAACATGAATCCCGACGGACAAACTAGACGAGGAACAAAGCTCAAATTAAAGATAAACTCGTAGAAAAGGGGTCCGTCGATAGATGTCCTAATTAACATAGCCGGCTTGACCTAGATGGCAGCCGAGTAGTCACTATTCGTGCATGTGCCCCCAATGACTGGCCCAACTCAGTTGTCGCTGTTTAACCCTCGCAGTGATCCGAAGCACATGACACCTAATTTTGCGAGATGACAAGAAACCTGTTTTTAGATTTCTCACCACAACTACAGCCATGTACAACACAGCCTGCACGATATGTAGACGATAGCCAATCCAGGCGTGTCTTCTGGAGTCTGGTCACATGCATGGACGAACTGATCTTCCGTGTCTTGCAGGGATCATCCAGGCACCAACGTAGTACAACACTGCTCTAGTACTATCGCTCGTCTCCCTCTTCTATTAAGTCACCCGACTTGCGGGGCCGGGGAGTGTGCCTATGGTCAGTTCTCAATTGCCGTCCCACATGTGTGTGCAAACGCAATATGACGCGCGTTCCATTCGGAGAGCAGCGTGCCAGATCGACCGACCGTCTGGGGTGCGACGCGAACGCGACGGGCGTGCTGTATACTCCGTACATGTGTACCGCCATTTTCTAGACGCTTTGCTCCATGGCGCGGGCGCAATCCATGGATACAAAATTAGTATACTATATACTATTTAAAAGTCGAGGGCGGGGCTTTTTCTGCGCGGTAGGTGGGGCAGTTCCGCCTAGTCGGTTCGACAGAGACTCGAGAAGACGAGGGAGTAGGCTGCTGCAAACGTAGGGCTTTGTGATTTGACAGCGAGTTACTGCTGGATAGGTGGGGCCCCGTGATTTGACTTGCCATTATCATTTTAACTGCGGTGCTACGACCGGCGTGAGTCTCCCGATTCCTGACCACCTCCATACAGGTGCCTCTCCCAATGCTCCACCATGTAGTAGGGGCTGGCTCTTGCATGAGAGCCCACTTCTCCACTTTTTCCTTGCCTCTCTTTCCTCCACATATGCAAAAATGCCATGTAAAGCGCACTATTGTACTTACTTTTACTTGCTCCTACAGGTGCTTAAGCTTGCCACATAGGCATAAAGTCTGATGTGGCAAGTTAATCAAGAAGAGAGAGACTAGTTTGGTGACCCAAGGAAGAAAAGGTGCTAAGCGCGTGTACCTAGGTGAAAAGATAATTTTGAGTCTACAGCTAATTAAATGAAGCAAACTTAGCAACACCATTTCATTGGAAGAGGTCACTCCTTGGCAAATGCAATAAATACTAGTACTCCCTGTGTCCCATAATATAAGAACGTTTTTGGCACTACACTAGTGTCAAAAAAATTCAGGGTGCTTAGTTTTGTCAAAGAATCCCAGGATGCTTAAGGGTGCTTGGATCCAAGGGACTTATTTTAGTCTGACTAAAAATAGTCTCTTTAAGAGGCTAAAGTTCCAAGCACCCCTGACTAAAGAGGGGCTAAAACTAGTCTAGAGACTAAATTTTTTTAGTCAGGGGTACCCCTACTAAAATGTGGATTAGTCCTCTCTCTACTCATTTAACTCCTCTCCTTTAGCGCAGGCGAGTTCTGGATTGGAGGGTTTGGAAGATAATAAATGCTCATTAACTTGATTTTAGCCTTTTTAGTATTTGGATCCAAGCATGGGTGAGGCTAGCATGTTTTAGTCCCACTACTTTTAGTCATGGGACTAAAACGTATCCAAGCACCCTCTTAGTTTTATTTGAGGGGTGGGTTGTGCTGGACATCATTATTGTGACTAGCCTTTTTAATAGTACTATATGCATAATTTGTCAACGAGCGCTCTCTATATGTACCACCTTTTTTTTAATTTCAAGTTTTGCTCCATGGCGCAATCCATCGATACTACTGCTGTACAAAAGTATACATTTTTTAAAAGGCTAGAGGGCGGGGCAGTCTAGCTTGGTCGGTTTCACGAGAGGCGAGGGCCTTTGTGATTTGACGGCCCATTACTGCTGGAAGGCGGGGCCTTGTGATTTGACTGCTCGTATAAATGCGTCAACGACCTGATCGAGGAGGAGCAAAGAACCGTGTGGTATACTCAAGTTTTCCACTAGAGTAGTACTACGATGGAGAGCACGAAACACGGCAGCCCAGTGCCATATGGTGACAAAAAATGATCTAATTTTCCAGTCATCTCATTGTTAGCATTGTTCTATTCATTCCCTCAAGAAAAACATTGTTCTATTCATGCCTCGCAGAGAACATGACACGTGCGGCGAAACACCCGAAGCAAAAGATGAAACACAGGAGCAAAAGAAGAAGGAAGATTATCACCCCAAATGATCTAATTCGCCGCGGAGTCGTAACTGCTTCTTCATTGCCTCCACGACCTCCATCTCCTTGCATGTCTCCTCCGCCATCTTCTTCATTCTTTCCATGACGCGGGATTTCTCGACACGAGCCTTCATCATCTGTTCCACGGCCGCATTACGTACCTTGACAGCAGCCGGGTGCTCGATGCGGAGCTTCGCCAACTCCTCCTTCTGTTCCATGATGAGGGCCTGCAGCATCTTCATCGAGGAACTACTATTCTCATGCAGCTACTTCCAGTCGGCGTTCTTCTCCTTCAACAGGTCGATCTCGTGGCAGAGCTTCGCCTTGTCCTCCTGAAGTCGCAGGTTTTCGCCGGTCGCCTTCTTCTCCGAGGCAATGCTCTTCTTCAGCAGCATCACCAAGCCGGCGGTCAACTCCCCCTGCTGATTGAGCTCAGCAGGCATGTCGTCGAGGCTCTCCTTCAGCAACTCCATCAAGCCTTGGATGAACTCCTTCTGCTTATTGAGCTGATCGGGCATGCCGTCGAGGGATAACGACTCCAGCTCCGCCGGCTCGGCATGTTCGCCTCCGCGGCTAGGGCGCTCCTGGGAGCCATCGCCTACCCGTGAGAGATCTTTCGAGGTCTCTGCGTGGCGGCGAGCCCTCTTTTTTTCCGCAGCCTTGGTTGCCGCTCCCTTGTTAAGAGTAATTCTCGACCTAGAGCTCTGCTCACCGGCCATGGCAACGACGGACGAAGAAGAAGCACTTCTGAGGAGGAAAGGTAGAGTAATTTTTGGTTAGGTAGTTCCCCTTTTTATAACCTAAGTACTAGAACAAGTACTAATACCTGCATAGTGGGAACACGTTCAGGTTTGGTACGTACTAGTAGGTGTGAGCAGGCTTTCGAATGTGATGGAAACAAGGTAAAGATTAATTGATGGTTTTGGTTTCGAGGCCCGAAACGGCTCCCGATGAGTTTAGCGGAACATAAATTTCAAGTACTACACTGCTCAAATGTGTAAATATTATGTTACTGTCAAAAATTGGCACAAAATACGAAGGAGACCAATGGAAGTACTACTAGCAACCCACGATTTAACTACTCGCATGCGCGCAGTGGAGTAATAATGTCTTTCTTCCGCCCTCACGTCCACTTAATTTGCATGCGCTGTATTAATTGACCATCAATGAAGTGAACGACTTTACACGCGTCAAATTATCACATGGGGTGGATCTTGGTACAAAATGGCGTCCGCCCATGTACCCGCGTGTGCGTGCGAGGGAATGAGTGTGTGTGTGGCGTGCGTGCACATCTTCGCTTCGTGCATGTACCGCCAGTATGGCTCAGGGAGGACGAGTACATTCTTCTGGAACCAGCAGCACGTCACTGTGATCAATCCACGCAAGGAGGTCGCGACAACGCCTCCACATGTGCCACGTGGCTTCATGAACTGTAAGAGAGACACTGTGTAGCGTGCCATTGGTATTCTAATTAACGTGTTTTGCACATACTCGAAGTACTAGTAAGGTACACGTGCATTGCACGCATCAGATTTTGCAACCAAATTATGAATAAATACCACACTATAGCATGTAAACTCTGAGTCATATATGCCTGATGTAGCCATTCGTTTAATTCTTACAGTTCATCTCATTCAAAATCAATTAGTTTGTATAAAAAAGCTAAGAACGAGGGAATAGGAAAAACATGGGATTATACTGGAATGTCGTCTTGAATCCTACAGGATTGTACGAGTGTTTGATTGTGCATAGAAAAACGCAGAATTCTTTCAAAGAGGTTTTAGTGGATGGGATGTTTCCTATGAAACCTAGTGCAAATGAATCATATGGAAAAATTCCTATGGTTTACAATCCTACGAATCAAACAACCAAGATAGGAAAAATTCCTAATGATTAGAATCCTCCAAAATTCCTTTGAGAATCCTTTGAATCAAAGAAGCCCTTAATCTATTTTATGATTCATGGAATTGTGCGTTGTAAAGCATAAAGTAAAAAACAAATAATGGCAATTCAACTAGAAAAAAAGTTTGGGCAGTTATGATACGGAAGATTCTAGAACAAAAGAGAACCACTGTTGTTTTGAGGTTTGTGCATTATGCTTAAGTTCAACCATGGAATCTGCTAGATTGTACATCTGGCAAAATCCGGTGGGGGCTAGAAGATGGTGTGAGGGGCCGAGTGGAGGGAGACTATGAAGGAATGCACAAGTGAGAGATCGATATTTAGAGAGAGGGGGCAAACACGTGCGCTGTTGCGCGCAGTGGCGGAGCCATGAAAAATAAATGAGCTAGGGGGCCAAGCATTGCTAATCCTTTACGAGGAGGGTCAATTCATGAACTTAAACCATTTTTGGCAGCAATTGTCTAATGATCACATTCATATTAGCCTCGATATATAGTGATGTTTGGGGGGAGGGGGGCAGGGCCCTTACTGCCCCTGTCTTCGCCATTGTGCACGCGTTTGAGAGATGAAGCGGAAGGCATGGATGATGAGAGGGGGAAGTTGGATATATAATTAATGTGGGTGTATTAGCTATATATGTTAATCCTATATAGAGAGGTATAGATTGATCGATGTGGACGTGGGAAAGAGGGTGAGACCTCACTGGATATATCGATTGATCGGTTTGTGTGGAAAACTATGAAAGACCTAGCTATATAGACACATACATAGAGGAACATCGATCGTTGCGCATGCACGCGTGAGAGATAAAGAATGCTCGATATGATGGAGAGGGGGATGTGTGTGGGTGTGTGCCTTCATGGGAGACCGACCTGAAGAAAAAGATTGTATGCGTGGGATGGATAATGCCGACTCGTAGTGTGTGTGCATGCATGCATGAGAGAAAGTTAGTGGTACAATTATAAAGAGAAGACTACTTTGTGGGTGTAAAAGAATAGGTGAGGTCATAATCAATGTAAAGTTGAATTCAAATATTTGAATAAGAGATCCTGATGTTTGAAACCCATGCATGCATGAATATAACGGAGATCTGCGCGGTGTGGTTTGGAAACGAGCATGTCGTAAGGTATACACATTGAACAAGGTTAGACTGATTTGAATTTGAGATACCGATGGCAGACATCATTTGGCCACGTCGCATCTGTGCATGGACACACTATTCTAATTGGAGATGATGGGCGGCTTTCGCTTCACATATCTATATCTATACCCCTATATATATATTATATATTATATTTTTTATATTGTGAGTGGGTAACTTTAACTTTGAAAGATGGTCGTTGGATGAGGCGAATCCGATGGTCCAAAGATGGCAAATTTGAGCACTACTGGCTATTGGATATCATCTAGATTCCCCCAGATTTTGCCACATGTATAATCTAGAAGACTCCATGGTTGAACTTAAGCATAATGCACAAACATCAAAACACAAGCACTTCTTATTTGTTCTAGAATCTTCCGTATCAGAATTGCCCAAATGTTTTTTACATGATTTGCCATTATTTGTTTTTACTTTATGTCTTACGACGCACAATTCCATGAATCTTAAAATAGATTAGCTTTCTTATAAAAACTAGATGATTTTGAATGAAATGAACTATAATAATTAAACGAACATCTACATCATGCATATATGACTCAAAGCTTGCATGCTATAATGTGGTATTTATTCATAATTTGGTTGCCAAATCTCATGCGTGCAATGCACGTGTACCTTACTCTAGTCTAAATGGTGTTTGTGTGTGTGTGTTGTGCGTGTTGAGGTGCAAATTGTCTTATTTTGGGTACACGTTAAGCTTGTTCTTCCGAAATTTCAAGCCGTGCCTTGTTATGCCGAAAATTCAAGCTAGCGTCTCTGTCTATCGTGCTGCGAAACTCCCGCCTCTTCAACCCGCGCCTTGTTAGCCCGAAATATTTAAGATATATCTTTGTCTCATTGTGCTCCGACAACTCCCTCCATCTCAACCCGCGCCTTGCTATTCCGAAATTACAACGCGCGCGAAAACTCCCACCTCCTGTGAAATCCCGACACGCGAAATGCCCGTGGTATCCGTGAACCGAAAGAACCGCCTCAAATCGATGGGGGTACTTTCGTAACTTACCCCACATTTCGGAACACCGCGTCTCTAAGCCATGGTTCCCCACTGCCATCCCATCCGCCCACCCATTCGTACACCGAAGCCGCGAAAATCCGCGACGAAACCCCACACCCTGCTCACCCAGCCGGAGCCTCTTCCCCGACGACGTCGTCCACAGCAACACCTCGACGTCCCTCATCCACCGTATTGGATGAGGATCCGTCGTCGATCTCATCGTCCCGCCGGTTCAGCCACCCCGTCCTCCACCTCCAAGGAGCTGCCCCGACGTTCCCCTCGTCTTTCGCGCCACCTCCATTCCCACAGCGCCGTCTTCACCTGCACCACCGGAAGAGCATCATCATCACCGTTTCCTCGGATGAAGCTGCGGCCTAATCGGCGCCACCAAAGAGGTTGTACACTAATCGCCGCATTTTCTTCTTGATTCGATCTCACGGTGCTGCCGGTGCTCGGTCCCGAGCCGACACGGCGCGGCTCCATCCACGGCGGCGTCGCTGGCCACTTCCTCCACGGCGTCGCTCCCTCGGCGGCGACGTCCACATCAGTACGAGCTGCTGCTGATTTAGCTCTCGCTCGCGCTACTGCTCTGCTCTTGCTCTCGGTCCCTTGCCTGGTCTGCTCTTGCTATTGCTCTTGCTCTCGCTCTTGCTCTTGCTTGCGATGCTGCTCCGATTTAGCTACACTTCAGTCGACTGAATCGACTTTTGGGTCAGTCGATTTTCAGGGGGTGGGGGGGGGGGGGCTCGCCGGGGTGAAGGAAGAACCAGCCGCAGCGGGGAGGGGGCTCGCCGGAGAGGTACCCCACTATCTATCTTAGGGTTAAGGATGGGGGCGGTGGTCGCCGGCGGGGCGTTGGCGGGGCGGTGGCGTGGGGATCGCCGGAGAAAAAGCTCGGCACGGGGGGCCCTAGAGGGATGGCCGGGGCGGCGGCGGACCGCCGGTGGAGAGTGTTTTCGGGGCGGGCGGGGCGGCGCACCGCCGGCCGCGGGCGGCGGGAGGCTGCTGTTTGGCCGGTGGTGGCTGGCGGCTCAGCGGGGTGGAGGTTGAAGATGAACCGCAGGCCCTTGATTTCATATCCAACGGCTGCAAAATCGACTGTCTAGAGATGAAAAAGTCAGTCGACCGACGTGTAGCCTCACCTTGCTAGTGCCTTCAGTTTCGACAGCAAAATTCAGTTTCGACAGTTAAGTTCAGTTTCGACAGTTAAGTTCAGTTTCGACAGTTAAATTCAGTTTCGACAGTTAAGTTCAGAGATGAGCGGCTGATGTATTTTACATCTACCACTTTGTGGTTATGTATTTTACGTCATGTATTGGAGATGCTATTAGAATTCCACTCAGGTTAACGTTGTTCGTTGTCTCTCTTGTCCTGCTTCAGCCTCGGCGTCGTACAACTCACCGGAGCTGCTCCAACGATGAAACCCTCCATCACAGCGGAGCAGTACCTCGGGCTCCATCTCCAGACGCCTAAGATCTTCTTCCCCTCCTCCGACAGCCAAGTCAGCCGGAGCATCCTCACCGGCCAACCCAATCACGCTGAGATCGACATGGCTTCGCCAAAGAGGTTGTACACTTGTTGCATCTCTTTTTTACTCTACATGTTATATATATTGTCCACTGAGCACTCGTAGTAACGGGAAATACGATTATTTTACCCTACTATATGACAAGCAGTGAGGTACCAGGCAACTTAGCTATCCGTGATGGACTCTCTTGAATGCCATCATTATTTATCTCTACGCGTTTGAGCTGTGCACTTGTCGATGGGCCTGGGAGTTGAGCTAGTATGGCAGTGGCCTGGGTCCAAAGTAATAGAAGTAGCACAAAAACATTTTTTTTGTGTAGGATTTTCCTTGCTCAAGCCTGCCTACTAGAATCACCAGTGCTTTAAAGGAAAAGTGAATGAAAAACATCGGAATTGGAAAGTTTCCTATGGTACTACTTTTCATGAATTTGGTGCAAAGGAATGGAGCAAAGGAAAACTGTAGGATTTGTTCCTTTAGTGTCTCCTTGAAAGAAAAACCGTAGGAATTCTAATTTCCACTTCTCCTCCTTTTCATATTCCTATTCATCAAGCACAAGACTAAGAGATAGTAGCATAATACCATTATAACTGTACATTTTCTTGTGGTTTGACTTAATCTCACCATGCTTTTTTGCATCCTGTGATCTTCCAATTGTTGTGAATCAAACACCCAGATTGGCAGAAATCCTGTGTTTTTAAATTCTCTGTTTTGCACGTGCATTCCTATCCTATTCCTGTCTATTTCCTATCCCTGCATTGTTAGAATCCTCAAATTCAAACAAGCCCTTACTCAATTACTTCTGTTACAGATATGTGTCAAAGAAAACCTTGTGTGGTTTGTCCTGCTCCTGCGGCGTTGTGTTCCACTACAGCTCAACTGCTCCAACGATGGAAGGGTTCACCACAGCAGGGATCCGCTCTCCAGACTGTCTTTCACCGCCTCAGATCTTCTTCCCCGCCGCCGGCAGCCACGGCAACTGCATTACCATCATCAACTAAGCAGATGACCTTGAGGACTACACGGGTCCGCAAGAGAGGTCGCACTCTTCCGTGTCTGCTTACGTTATGCGTCGCTTAATATGATGACATGCTACATTATCGTTGTGTTCACCTATTAGACTCCGAGTCAGGTCCAAACTAATGCTGAAACTTGAGTTTTTAAATGGTTGTGGGGTACATATTGGGGCAGCAATCAGTACTATTTGTCTACTATCTGGTTAATCTCCGGTGTCTACTATGAGTTTCATGTTGGGTGCAAACAAACATTAAAGGAGCCATTATCTGTATTTTTTAACTAAAGCTATTTTCTGCCTGCTATCATTGGTTTTGGGTCTATCCACAGTTTGCTACCATCACTCTGGATTTGTGCATGCACTCCTTACATAATCTCACTATGTTTTATTCCTATGCATGCCAGTTATTGTACACAATGGAACTGATCATGTAGAGCAAAAGAGATGAGCCTTGCGTGGCAATAAAATTTCATGCAGACGTCGTTCCATAGTGGGCGCAAAGGCAGCCCTCCCTCCACCCATTTCGGATCGTAATCAAGAGGAAGATAACTGTTCTGAGGGGGATTCAGAAGGAGAAGACCACTCCTATTTACCCCATGAGGTCTTCGCTCTAACTTGGCATGCTGATGTTGGTAATATCATGCATATGGTGCCTTGCATTGCTTACTGTATACATTAAAGATGTCATCTGCTTAGTTTAGACATGCTTTGTGTCAATGCCATCTGTGTAGTTTCTTTATCGTATATGTGAATCATGCAATGCCATCTTGTCTAGCCAGGCATCATATATGTGAATTTTGCAATCCCACCCTGGTTAGCCAGTCATCTTATATGTGAATTATATCATGCCATCATTTTTTTATTACATGTTAAATTTGTCAACAGTTTTAGTACATTCAATTACTCTTCCTGTGCATCAGCCATTCGACACGGTCATGGAAAAATCTGGAGTGCAAACAAGGTCTTCAGAGCAGACAATGCTATCTGACGAAGCGCATGTCTTGCTGGTTACCGATAGCTCCTCAGAGGAGGATTCAGAGACAGATGACCAGTCATATCCCCCCCCGAGGTGCATGCCCTAACTTGGCAGGGTTATGTTGCTCATATCGTGCGTATGGTATCTTGCATTGCTATGTCATTTGCTTAGTTTAGACATGCTTTGTGTGAATGCCACCTGTTTAGTGTCTATTTACCATATATGTGAATTATGCAATGCCATCTTGTTGCAAGACATTATATATGTGAATTATGCAATGTTATCTTGTTGCAAGGCATTATGTATGTGAATTATGCAATGCCATGCTGTTTAGGCAAGCGTCATATATGTGAATTATATCATGCCGTCCTTTTTTTGTATTTCTCATTGCTTTTGTCGACAATGTTTGTATATTCAACTGCTCTTCCTGTGCATCAGCCATTTGAATTGGTGATGGAGAAATCTGGAGGAAAACAAGGTCTTCAGAGCAGACAATGCTACCTGCTGAAGCAGATATCTTGCTGGTTACAGATAGCTCTTCAGAGGAGGATTCAGAGGCAGATGACCAGTCCTATTATCCCCCTGAGGTGTATGCTCAAACTTGGCAGGGTTATATTACTCATATAATGCATATGTTGTATTGCAATGCTTAGTTTTTACATCATATACACAATATTGAATGCCATCTCCTTAGTTGACACATCATATATGCGATTGCCCTCTGATCACTTCCTTAGTATATAAATCATATATTTGAATTATGTCATGCCATGATGTTTACATAGACAGCATGTATCTGAATTATGGCATGCCAATCCATTTTCTAAAGACATAATATAGTTATATCATCTCATCCTGTTTACATAGTCATCATATTTTAAATTATGTCATTCTATCCGTGAATTATATCATGCCATCATGTTTCCATCGACGGCATGTTTGTCATTTATGGCATGCCAACCACTTTAATAGACACATCGTGTAGTTATATCATGTCATCCTGTTTACATAGTCATCATATTTTGAAGTATGTCATTCTATCCTGTTTAGTTAGAAATCATACATGTGAAATTGTGTCATGCTATCCTGTTTAATTAGCCATCATATATGTGAAATTATGTCCTGCTATTCTGTTTGCTTAGACAACATAAATGTGAATTATTTCATGCCCTATTTTCTTCCCTACTATCCATTGCACCTGCCTATCTTACAATGTCTGTACATTCAATTACTTTTCTTGTTTATCAGCCATTTCAATTGGAGGGAGTGCACTACAACAGGAACCCCCCTTCAGCAACGCATCAATGCGTTGTCGTATGTCCATATATGTGTTGCTAAGGTCTACACCAACGGATTAATATGCATTGCCTTTGGCGGCGTTGGAAGGGTCTACAACAACGTATATTCATGCGTTGGTAAATAGTGTGAAGAAGCGTTGCAATTTAGCAACGTATAGGGTTATAGCCCAACAACACATCATATGCATTGCAGTCCCACATATCACATCAAGTAATGGTGTTTTATATATTGCCAGCCATAATGAAAAGACCAATGGTGATACAATATAAAAAAGGGATTGGTCTCATATATTAAATTTACTATGTTGTATTACAAAGAGCATGGTTCAAAGTATACAAGATGTGATACTAGAACAGGATCCAAAGATTACAAGATGTGATACTAGTAGCCAAGTTATGGACGTTTCAATCAACGCCTAAAACATGGACATTGGAAATAACATCCTAAAACATAAGGTAAGACTATCCAGTAACAGCCCCATTCTTGACCTTGCTGCCAACATCTGACCTTGCAATCAACATCTGAGCTATGCATCATCAACTTATGTTAGCAATCTACAACAATAAAGAAATGAGATCGGTAGGTTAAAAGACTAGCAAAATATAGAGCAACAAATGAACTATATTTGCAGATTTTGCTAATGTTGCATCTACTTGCACTGCATGTACCTCTACTGAAGCAAAACTACAGTTCATTAGTTTGGTAACCACAGATTCACTAGTAGGAAAAGGGGCTTTTACCCCGGTTTGTAAGGGCCTTTTGTCCCGGTTTTCGAACCGGGACTAAAGGGTCATTACTAAAGCCCTAACCCTTTAGTCCCGGTTCTTACATGAACCGGGACAGAAGGTCCTCCACGTGGCCGCTGCTGCCAGCCCAGGTAGGGGGGCCTTTGGTCCCGGTTGGTGCCAACAACCGGGACTAATAGGCAGGGCCTTTTGTCCCGGTTGGTGTCACCAACCGGGACCAACAGGCAGGGCCTTTTGTCCCGGTTGGTGTCACCAACCGGGACCAACAGGCAGGGCCTTTTGTCCCGGTTGGTGTCACCAACCGGGACCAATAGGCATCCACGCGTCAGCATTTCAGGGGCTGGGGTTTTTGTTTTTTTTTTGAAGGGGGGGGTTGGGGGGTTTTGGGGGGTTAATTTAGGTGTTTCATATATTGTGTTAGCTAGCTAATTAATAGAGAGAAGTGTCCTCTCTTATCTCCGTGCTTGCTCGACGCTACGTACTATATACGTATTTAGAGGACTAGACACGCTAGCTAGTAAGCAAATGAAGGAAACAGAAGATCGTCATGAACATATGCATGCAGAGAGAAGTGATATCGACCACCTCTCCTTCTCCGAGAGATTGGTCGAATAACAAGTTCTCGTATATCTATCTGACACTACCGGCTACATATATACAATAATTATCTCTTACAATATAATCTCCTAATTAAATTGTAAGAACACAGGGTCCACATAGTATTCTCCGTTTTCAGCAATCACGTGGTCAAGGAAGAATGCCGCCAATTCCTCTTGAATTGCTCGCATACGATCTTCTGCTAGGAGTTCATCCCGCATCCGAAACATCTAATTTGAAGAAGGGGGTCAATACATATATATATGAATAAATGAAACTCGACACAAATGATGGTAATAAAATCAAATTGTGAATATTATTGCTTACGCACTTCATATTGTTTGTCAGAGTAGCCCCGCTCACAGGTCGTGTGGCGGATAGACTCGCAAACGTAGTATCCACAGAAATCATTCCCTTGTTCCTGCCACAACCACTTTACAAGAAATAGAGGTCAATCTAACTGATAAGCAAGCATGCTAAATGGTATTGATGAAACTAGCGCTTGAATCACTAGGAGATGTGCGGAACATGCTACTATAGTACTTACTTTCGGGTGTCTAAATTGCAGCTTCTTCGGCAGTCCCGAAGCTTTTGTGGTGAATTTTCTCCAAACCCTGCCAGACAAAGAAAACAATTAATTGATATCAGGAAATGAACAAAGTTGCTGATATGGTGAATAATGATCGATTTAACTTACTTCTCGAGCATTTGAGTCATGTCCGCATAGTCCTGGGGATCTTTTCGTCTCGAGTCTAAGACGGTTACTACTCCCTGCTCAAGCTTAATCTCTAGGAGAATATAGTGGAAGCTGAGCATGCATGCATAAGTCATCAATTACATTACCATAACCTAGACTAATAAGGGAAACCGAATATGCACAAGACAGTAACACTCACTTGAAGTTGTAAGGAAAGAGTATTATATCTTTGTTTTGATTTAATACCAACGATCGTAGCAAGTTGGCCTCGGCTTCTTTGGGATGTTTTTCAACCGTATATGCATCTATGAGATTTGTGTTAATGAACCCAATATCACCGATTTGTCTTTTCTTCAATTCGGCGATCTTCAATCTGCATAATATAGTGAGGATAATTATAAATACATGCAATGAAAGAGCTGACCTATATAGAGAGAGACTTAATGACAGAAGTAGTACTACTTACAGACAGTAGCAAGTGATCGTTGATTTATCGAGGGCCTTTTGATTGAAAACTGGAAGAACTCCTCAAATGGAACATTCAGCAGTTCAATTCCAACGAGGTCATGCTCCGGTTTAACTCTCAGCGTCAAAGTATTCATCCCATCAAACTCTATGCAGGTTTTCATGTACCAATCATGTAATCTTCGCATCATCGTTGTTAGAGATCTTTCATCTTTGACGAGAGGCTTCCCGTAATGGTATTTGTGTTCGTCCACCTCCATGATTTCATTATGTACATCATCGGGCAGGTAATCTCCAAGATTGCTATAACCGGCCACCATCCTCGGATCATTAGCGACGATGTCTTTAGACACCTTGAGCGGGGGGCACGATTGGTTCGCTTGTTCGCCGAGCTGGGCAATTTTTTTCCCACCTCGTCGTTCTTTTAACCTTTGATCACTGACAGTACTTCCCGACCGCTCCGCTTCGACAAATGTCTTTGCAATAATGCGCACGTAGTTGCCTTTCGGCGGAGACTTTAGTGGTTTTGTCAGGGCATCCAGAGTGCGCTTCGCTTTCACCGGATCTACCTTCTCCTCCGGAGGTGGATGTTTCTTTGCTTTCACCCCTTCAAAGAAGTTCTTCACTTCGGCTCGCACGATCTTCGCGTTCTCCTCCTCGGTCCTCTCGTATGGTAACTTCTCTGGAGTCTTCAGAGAAGGACCGAATCTGTATTGCCTGCCGCCTCTGGCAGCTGTACTGCTAGACGCCGGCAGAGCAGATGGAGCGGCTGCGGCTGCCTTCTTTCCTTGCTTACGAGGCGGAGGAGAAGGACTACGACGCGCCGGAGCAGCCGGAGCGGCGGCGGGTCTCTTCCGCCCTTGCTGACGAGGAGGAGAAGGAGGAGGCTGGCTGCTCTGGCACGCCGGCGCGGGCGGAGAAGGAGGCGGAGTGCCGCCACACGCGGGAGAAGGAGGCTGATGAGTGCCCTGATCACTCGCCGGAGGAGGAGGCGGAGGAGGAGGCGGAGTGCCGCCATGCACCGGAGAAGGAGGCTGAGTGCCCTGATCACTCGCCGGAGGAGGCGGCGGCGGAGTGCCCTTACTCGCCGAAGGCGTCCAGTTCGGAAGGTTAATGAGCTCCTTCCGCCATAGGCACGGAGTCTTCAGAGCTAAGCCCAGTCGAGTCTCCCCTTCACCGGTAGGGTGGTCAAGCTGGAGGTCCTCAAATCCCTCCGTTATTTCATCCACCATCACCCTAGCATATCCTTCTGGAATCGGCCGGCAGTGGTAGGTTGCGCCGGGTTCAGGAGGTAAAACAGAGCCAACAGCCGCCTTGACTTTGAAGTTCTGCCATTGCGCCATAAGGTGGCAATGTTGAGACTCCGTGATAGCATCCACGGGGTAGCTAGCAGGAGCCGTCAAGACATGCTCCGGCTGAAGCAGCTCGATGGAAGCCACGCTGCTTCTCCGCTGAGATGGCGGGGTAGCTTTGGGGGTAGTTTCGGCATGTCGATTGCCGTCTCGTTCCTCTAGCGCTTGAACCCTTTCGTGTAGCTTCTGAATTTGGGTCTGCTCCATTTTTTTCCTCCTCTCCTGGCTTTTGTAACCGCCTGCGTCCGGAAAACCAGCCTTCCACGGAACGGAGCCTGGCGTGCCTCGTGTCCGTCCAGGGTGCTCAGGATTCCCGAGGGCCATTGTGAGCTCGTCGTTCTCTCTGTCTAGAACGAACGTCCCTTCCTGTGCTGCATCGATATATTGCTGAATCTTCTTGACTGGTATTCTCAAAAGCTCGTTCGTCCAAACGCACCTCCCTGATACAGGGTCCAAGGTTCCGCCAGCCCCGAAGAACCATGTCCGGCAACGGTCTGTCCAGTTCATTGTCTGTGGTTCGATCCCTTTTTCAAGCAGATCATTCTCAGCCTTGGCCCACTTAGGTCGGGCTTTGAGGTAGCCACCTGACCCCGTGCGATGGTGAAGCTTCTTTTTTCGCAGCATTCTTCTTGTTTGTCACTGACATCTTCTTACTCTTTTCCGATGTCTTGTGGGCCACAAATGCGGGCCAGTGATCTCTGATCTTCTCATACCGGCCGATGAATTTTGGTGTCTCTACTTTGTCGACAAACGTTTTCAGCTCATTCTTCCACCTCCTGAATAGGTCTGCCATCTTCTTAAGAGCATGAGACTTGATTAATTGCTCTTTAGCTGGCTTCTCCGGATCCTCCTCTGGCGGTAGGGTGAAATTTGCCTTCAGCTCAGTCGAAAGATCATCTTTCTGCATATCATTGACATAAGACACCTCAGGGTCTTCCTTCTTAGGCTTATACCATTGCTGGATGCTGATCGGGATCTTGTCCCTAACTAGAACCCCGCACTGAGCAGCAAATGCATCCTTTGTCCGGATGGGTTCAATCGGTTGGCCGTCGCGCGCGATTGCTGTGATCTCAAACCTTTCATCCGAGCGCAACTTTCTCTTCGGGCCTCGTCTCTTTACCGCAGTTGTGCTCGATCCGGAGGCTAGAAAAAAGAAGAAAGACGAGTGTTAATTAATATGTGTACCTACCAAAACAATGAATGCATCAATTAGCTAGTCAGCACAGGCTTAAGTAATATATTTAACTGTCGGACTCTGTTCGGTCAACGGAGCCGTCACCACGGGCTCCTTCTTGCACCAGCATTGGGTCACCGGAGCCATCATAATCATGTCTTTCCTCCTCCACTCTTCGATCACCGTAGCATGCTTCTTCACCCTGTTCTTCCAGACCATCATTGTCGTTAAGATACGACAAGATATCACCTCCGGCTACGATTATGTCCCCCAACACCTCTTCTGCTTGCTCGTCTCGTCCGTGCTCCATTGTTTCTGTAAATATTACAACATGGCAATTATTACACAAACATGACAGTAGGTGGATATATTAGTGCAAACGTAGACCTAGCTTATTCCGGGTTTGGGGTGGCCTCGGCAACGCTTCAAGGGTAGGGGCGCGGCGGGAGGGGGTAGGAGACCGACATCATTTTTTTCTAGGATTTGGGTGTCCTTGAGAGTTTTGGTCGAGCGAGAGGGCCGCGGGGTGCTCCCGTGGTATAAGTTATCACGGTGGAGAGGGGGTATAAATATCGACCGTCCATCATGTCGAAGTTATCTGGGGGGGAGTTATATATATCGACAACGACGACATACATACATGGGAAAATAATGTTATCAGGGAGGGGGTATATCGACCCCCCCCACGTGTTGAAGTTATCGAGAGGGAGTTATATCGACTACGACGACATACGTACATGGGAAAATAATATTATCGGGGAGGGGGTATATCGACCCCCCCCCCTCGTGTTGAAGTTATCGGGAGAGGGGTATATCGACGACGACAGACCCGATAAAACATAAGAAAACGAAGAAGAAATAAAAAGAGGAGAAGAAGAAAAGGAATAGAGGAGAAGATCGAAGAAAAAAAAGAAGAAAAAAAAGAGGTGAAGAAGAAAGGAATAGAGGAGAGAAGAAGAAAAAATAGAATTTTTCTATTTTTTCTTCTTCTCTTCTATTCCTTTCTTCTTCTCCTCTTCTTTTTCTTCTTTTTTCCTCTTCTTATTTATTTCTCCTCTTCTTCCTCTCCTCTTCTTCTCCTTTCTTCCTATTTCATCATTGTTTATATTTCATTGTTCATATTTCATCATGTTCATATTTCGAAAAAATTAAAGGTTTTGCCTAATGCATTGTTCATATTTCATCATGTTCTATGAACAAAAAAACATCATAGTTCATCCACATCCATGCATACATCATATATGTGATCATCTATGAAAAAAACATCATATTCCATAAAAAAATCATTACATATATATATATGAACAAAAACAATTATGATAACGAGCATATATATCATCATATATATATATATATAACAAGCATATATATATGAAAAAAAACAAGAAAAAATGCTAGGGAGGGCGCCGGCCGGACCAAGGTGAGGAGGACCGCGGGGTCGGCGGCGAGGATGGCGACGGGGCAGTGGGCGCGCGCTCGGGGTAGGGGGCGACGGCGGCGAAGGGCGGGGCAGGGCGACGGCGGCGAAGGGCGGGGCAGGGCGACGACGACGACGGGGACGGGCCGGGGCGGCGCGCGTCGGGGCAGGGGCGCGGGCAACGGCGACGGCGACGACGGGCACGGGCGACGGCGACGGCGGGGGCGGCGTCGGCGTCGTCGGGGCAAACTGCAGATGAACTCTGAAAAATTTACTAAGTGTTTGCTTATATAGCAAAGCCTTTCGTCCCGGTTCGTGGCACCAACCGGGACTAAAGGTAGGCATTAGTCCCGGTTGGTGGCACCAACCGGGACTAAAGGGGGTGCATTGGTCCCGGTTGCTCTCACGAACCGGTACCAATGCACCCCCTTTAGTCCCGGTTGGTGGCACCAACCGGGACCAAAGGCCTCTTGCTGCCCGCGTCGCGGCCAAAAGTTTAGTCCCACCTCGCTAGTTGAGAGGGGCTCGGAGTGGTTTATAAGCCCCGCTGCGGCTGCCCTCTCGAGCTCCTCTCAAATGCAGGCTTACGGGCCTAATCTCACACTATGCTGTCTGTGGGCCTATTGGGCCTTCTGCGGGCTTGAATCCTGGCCCAGGTTGGGTTTCTAGTCGTATTCAGGCCGTGGTGGCCCAATAGGTGGCATTTTTTCCATTTTTTTTGTTTTGTTTTTTGGTTTATTTATTTTCTTTTGTTTTTTGCTTTATTTTTTAATTCTTTTTGCTTTTAGGTCACAAAAATTATAAACTTTCTGTTAGTGCCATTAGTTTTCAAATTTGAATAGTTTAAATTTGAATTCTTTGAAATTTGTATGAATCACTATTTTGTGATTAAATTTACTATAAAAATATATTTTGGTGTGATTCTTTTTCCTGCTATTTAATATTACTGTGTTTTATGATTCTATTCAAAAAACAGATTTTGTTATTTTAGTTTCTAACAAAAAACATCTTTATGATAATGCTTTTTGCTATTAAAGTTTCTAACAAAAACATTCTTTATGAAAATTCCTTTTGCTATTGGAGTTTTATAAAAGCTTTTTAGTTGATTCTTTTGGCTATTGAAGAATATTTTAGTTTTGTTTTAGTTGATCATAACAGCATATGTTAATTGATTATTTTTGGTTCATTTTTTTGCTATTAGTTCATGAGCTATAAATGACCCTTAAATTGAAAAGCACTACAAATGAACTCTGAATAGGTTAAAATTTGGCATGGTTTCATCATTTCACCCACATAGCATGTGCTAAAAAGTTGAGAGGGTTACGGCAAAAAGGATGCACTTCGTGTACAAAATGGACAATCTCTTCCGAAGTATCAGGGTTTCGAACGAAAACTCATCAGTTACAAAGGGATTTCATTTTTTTTGAACTTATTTGAACTCCATACTTTTTGTGTGTTCAAAATGCACCATTCAAAGCCACATCATCAATTTTCAACCCTTTCTGACTTCATTTGTTATTTTTCATGCATTTACTAATTATTTTGAGCTATAAGACCCTAAAATTGAAAAGCATTTCAAAGAACTCTGAAAAGGTTGAAAGTTGGCATGGTATCATCATTTCATCCACATAGCATGTGCAAGAAAGTTGAGAGGGTTACGGCAAAAACTGGATGCACTTCGTGTACAAAACGGACAATCTCTTTCGAAGTATCAGGATTTCATACGGAAACTCGTCTGTTACAAAGGGATTTCATTTTTTAAAACTTATTTGAACTCCTGACTTTTTGTGTGTTCAAAATGCACCATTCAAAGCCACATCATCAATTTTCAATCCTTTCTGACTTCATTTGTTATTTTTCATGCATTTACTAATTATTTTGAGCTATAAGACCCTAAAATTGAAAAGCATTTCAAATGAACTCTGAAAAGGTTGAAAGTTGGCATGGTATCATCATTTCATCCACATAGCATGTGCAAGAAAGTTGAGAGGGTTATGGCAAAAACTGGATGCACTTCGTGTACAAAACGGACAATGGTATCATACTCGTCTGTTACAAAGTTGGCATGGTAACATCATAATAGTTGCGGGAGAAAGTCTTCACTTTTTCTTCGCTTGTGTCATTTGCTTATTGCGCCGTAACCATGGATAATCTTCATCGTTTATCAGGATGCTTGGGTCAGCCTTGACTTTGAAGGGAGGAATTTCATGAAACTTTTCATAATCTTCAGACATGTCTGTCTTGCCCTCCACTCCCACAATGTCCCTTTTCCTGAAAGAACTATGTGGCGCTTCGGCTCATCGTATGATGTATTCGCTTCCTTATCTTTTCTTTTTCTCGGTTGGTAGACATGTCCTTCACATAGATAACATGTGCCACATCATTGGCTAGGACGAACAGTTCGTCAGTGTACCCAAGATTGTTCAGATCCACTGTTGTCATTCCGTACTGTGGGTCTACCTGTACCCCGCCTCCTGACAGATTGACCCATTTGCACTTAAACAAAGGGACCTTAAAATCATGTCCGTAGTCAAGTTCCCATATGTCCATTATGTAACCATAATATGTGTCCTTTCCCCTCTCGGTTGCTGCATCAAAGCGGACACCGCTGTTTTGGTTGGTGCTCTTTTGATCTTGGGCGATCGTGTAAAATGTATTCCCATTTATCTCGTATCCTTTGTAAGTCAATACAGTCGAAGATGGTCCCCTGGACAACGAGTACAACTCATCACAAACAGTGGTGTCACCTTTGAGACGTGTTTCCAACCAACTGCTGAAAGTCCTGATGTGTTCACATGTAATCCAGTCGTCACACTGCTCCGGGTGTTTGGAGAGCAGACTGTTCTTGTGTTCATCGACATACGAGGTCACCAAGGTAGAGTTCTGTAGAACTGTGTAGTATGCTTGAGACCAAGAATATCCGTCCCTGCATATTATTGAGTCCCCTCCAAGCGTGCCTTTTCTAGTCAGTCTTGTTGGAAATATGCCCTAGAGGCAATAATAAATTGGTTATTATTATATTTCCTTGTTCACGATAATCGTTTATTATCCATGCTAGAATTGTATTGATAGGAAACTCAGATACATGTGTGGATACATAGACAACACCATGTCCCTAGTAAGCCTCTAGTTGACTAGCTCGTTGATCAATAGATGGTTACGATTTCCTGACCATGGACATTGGATGTCGTTGATAACAGGATCACATCATTAGGAGAATGATGTGATGGACGAGACCCAATCCTAAGCCTAGCACAAGATCGTGTAGTTCGTTTGCTTAGAGCTTTTCTAATGTCAAGTACCAGTTCCTTAGACCATGAGATTGTGCAACTCCCGGATACCGTAGGAATGCTTTGGGTGTACCAAACGTCACAACGTAACTGGGTGGCTATAAAGTTGCACTACAGGTATCTCCGAAAGTGTCTGTTGGGTTGGCACGAATCGAGACTGGGATTTGTCACTCCGTGTAAACGGAGAGGTATCTCTGGGCCCACTCGGTAGGACATCATCATAATGTGCACAATGTGACCAAGGAGTTGATCACGGGATGATGTGAGTTACGGAACGAGTAAAGAGACTTGCCGGTAACGAGATTGAACAAGGTATTGGGATACCGACGATCGAATCTCGGGCAAGTAACATACCGATGGACAAAGGGAATTGCATATGGGATTGATTGAATCCCCGACATCGTTGTTCATCCGATGAGATCATCGTGGAACATGTGGGAGCCAACATGGGTATCTAGATCCCGCAGTTGGTTATTGACCGGAGAACGTCTCGGTCATGTCTGCATGGTTCCCGAACCCGTAGGGTCTACACACTTCAGGTTCGATGACGCTAGGGTTATAAAGGAAGTTTGTATGTGGTTACCGAATGTTGTTCGGAGTCCCGGATGAGATCCCGGACGTCACGAGGAGTTCCGGAATGGTCCGGAGGTAAAGATTTATATATGGGAAGTCCTGTTTTGGTCACCGGAAAAGTTTCGGGTGCTATCGGTAATGTATCGGGACCACCGGGAGGGTCCCGGAGGTCCACCAGGTGGGGCCACCGGCCCCAGAGGGCTGCGTGGGCCAAGTGTGGGAGGGGACCAGCCCCAGGTGGGCTGGTGCGCCCCCCCACAAGAGGCCCAGGGCGCAGGAAGGGGGGGAGGGGGAAACCCTAGGCTTAGATGGGCCTAAGGCCCATCTAGTGGGGCGCCCCCCTCTCTTCCCCCCTTGGCCGCCTCCCCAAGCCCCATCTAGGGCTGGCCGCACCCCTTTGGGGGGAACCCTAGATGGGGGCACAGCCCCTCCCCCTCCCCTATATATACTTGAGGTTTTGGGGCTGCTATACACACGAGAACGTCTCTCTTTCGGCGCAGCCCTACCCCTCTCCCTCCTCCTCCTCTCCCGCGGTGCTTGGCGAAGCCCTGCGGGATTGCCATGCTCCTCCACCACCACCACGCCGTCGTGCTGCTGCTGGATGGAGTCTTCCTCAACCTCTCCCTCGCTCCTTGCTAGATCAAGGTGTGGGAGACGTCACCGGGCTGCACGTGTGTTGAACGCGGAGGCACCGTTCTTCGGTGCTTAGATCGGAATCAACCGCGATCTGAATCGCTACGAGTACGACTCCTTCATCCGCGTTCTTGCAACGCTTCCGCATCGCGATCTACAAGGGTATGTAGATGCACTCCCCTTCCCTTCGTTGCTAGACTACTCCATAGATTGATCTTGGTGATGCGTAGAAAATTTTGAATTTCTGCTACGTTCCCCAACAGTGGCATCATGAGCTAGGTCTATGCGTAGTTTCTATGCATGATTAGAACACAAAGTAGTTGTGGGCGTAGATGTTGCCAATTCTTCTTGCCGCTACTAGTCTTATCTTGTTTCGGCGGCATTGTGGGATGAAGCGGCCCGGACCGACCTTACACGTACGCTTACGTGAGATAGGTTCCACCGACTGACATGCACTAGTTGCATAAGGTGGCTAGCGGGTGTCTGTCTCTCCCACTTTAGTCGGAACGGATTCGATGAAAAGGGTCCTTATGAAGGGTAAATAGAAATTGGCATATCACGTTGTGGTTTTACGTAGGTAAGAAACGTTCTTGCTAGAAACCTATACAAGCCACGTAAAACTTGCAACAACAATTAGAGGACGTCTAACTTGTTTTTGCAGCATGTGATATGTGATGTGATATGGCCAGAAGATGTGATGAATGATATATGTGATGTATGAGATTGATCATATTCTTGTAATAGGAATCACGACTTGCATGTCGATGAGTATGACAACTGGCAGGAGCCATAGGAGTTGTCTTTATTTTTTGTATGACCTGCGTGTCATTGAACTACGCCATGTAAATTACTTTACTTTATTGCTAAGCGCGTTAGCCATAGAAGTAGAAGTAATCGTTGGCGTGACAACTTCATGAAGACACAATGATGGAGATCATGATGATGGAGATCATGGTGTCATGCCGGTGACAAAGATGATCATGGTGCCCCGAAGATGGAGATCAAAGGAGCAAAATGATATTGGCCATATCATGTCACTATTTGATTGCATGTGATGTTTATCTTGTTATGCATCTTATTTGCTTAGAACGACGGTACTAAGTAAGATGATCCCTTATAATAATTTCAAGAAATGTTCCCCCTAACTATGCACCGTTGCGAAGGTTCGTTGTTTCGAAGCACCACGTGATGATCGGTGTGATAGATTCTAACGTTCGAATACAACTGGTGTTGACGAGCCTAGCATGTACAGACATGGCCTCGGAACACATGCGAAACACTTAGGTTGACTTGACGAGCCTATCATTTATAGACATGGCTTCGGAACACAAGAGACCGAAAGGTCGAACATGAGTCATATAGTAGATACGATCAACATGGAGATGTTCACCGATGATGACTAGTCCGTCTCACGTGATGATCGGACACGGCCTAGTTTGACTCGGATCATGAATCACTTAGATGACTAGAGGGATGTCTATCTGAGTGGGAGTTCATTCTATAATCAGATGAACTTCATTATCATGAACATAGTCAAAAGGTCTTTGCAAATTATGTCATAGCTTGCGCTTTAGTTCTACTGTTTAAGATATGATCCTAGAGAAAATTTAGTTCAAAGTTGGTAGTAGCAATTATGCGGACTAGGTCCGTAAACTGAGGATTGTCCTCATTGCTACACAGAAGGCTTATGTCCTTAATGCACCGCTCGGTGTGCTGAACCTCAGCGTCGTCTGTAGATGTTGCGAAACATCTGACATACACGTTTTGATGACTACGTGATAGTTCTAATGGTTTAGAATTGTGGCACCAAAGACGTTTGTGAAACGTCGCAGAACATATGAGATGTTCCGAAGACTGAAATTGGGATTTCAGACTAGTGCCCACGTCAAGAGGTATGAGACCTCTGACATGTTTCTTAAGCCTGCAAACTAAGGGAGAAAAGCTCAATCGTTGAGCATGTGCTCAGATTGTCTGAGTTCCACAATCGCTTGAATCGAGTGGGAGTTAATCTCCCAGATGAGATAGTGATAGTTCTCCATAGTCACTTCCACCAAGCTAGTAGAGCTTCGTGATGAACTATAACATATCAGGGATAGTTATGATGATCCTTGAGCTATTCGCGATGTTTGACATCGCAAGAGTAGAAATCAAGAAGGAGCATCAATTGTTGATGGTTAGTAAAACCACTAGTTTAAGAAGGGCAAGGGCAAAAGGGAAACTTCATGAAACAGCAAGTCGTTTGCTGCTCCAGTGAAGAATCCCAAGGTTGAACCCAAACCAGAGGCTAAGTGCTTCTGTAATGAGGGGAACGGTCACTGAAGCAGTACTACCCTAAATACTTGGTAGATGAGAAGGCGGGCAAGGTCGACAGAAGTATATTGGATATACGTTATATGAATGTGTACTTTACTAGTACTCCTAGCAGCACCAGGGTATTAGATACCGGTTCGGTTGCTAAGTGTTAGTAACTCGAAATAAAAGCTGCGGAATAAACGGAGACTAGCTAAAGGTGAGATGACGATATGTGTTGGAAGTGTTTCCAAGGTTGATGTGATCAAGCATCGCATGCTCCCTCTACCATCGAGATTTGGTGTTTGCGTTAAGCATGATTGGATTATGTTTATCGCAATACGGTTATTCATTTAAGGAGAATAATGGTTACTCTATTTATTTGAATAACACCTTCAATGGTCTTGCACCTAAAATGAATCGCGATCGTAGTGATACACATGTTCATGCCAAAAGATATAAGATAGTAATGATAGTACCACATACTTGTGGCACTGCCACTTGAGTCATATTGGTATAGAACGCATGAAGAAGCTCCATGTAGATGGATCTTTGGACTCACTCATTTTTGAAAGGATTGAGACATGCAAACCATGTCTATTGGTATACATGCGTGAAGAAACTCCATGCAGATGGATCGTTTGGACTCACTTGATTTTGAATCACTTGAGACATGCAAATCATACCACATGGGCAAGATGACTGAAAGGCCTCGTTTTCAGTAAGATGGAACAAGAGAGCAACTTATTGGAAGTAATACATTTTGATGTATGCAGTCCAATGAGTGCTGAGGCATGAAGTGGATATTGTTATGTTCTTACTTCACAGATGATTTGAGTAGATGCTGAGTGTACACAAGTCTGAATTATTGAAAGGTTCAAGTAATCTCAGAGTAAAGTTGAAGATCGTCGTGACAAGAGGATAAAATGTCTGTGATATGATCATAGAGATGAGTATCTGAGTTACGAGTTTGGCACACAATTAAGACATTGTGGAAAGTGTTTCACAATTAATACCGCCTGGAATACCATAGTGTGATGGTGTGTCCGAACATCATAACTGCACCCTATTGGATATGGCGCATACCATGATGTTTCTTATCGAATTACCACTATCGTTTATGGGTTAGGCATTAGAGACAACCGCATTCACTTTAAATAGGGCACCACGCAATTCCGTTGAGACGACACCGTTTAGAGAAACCTAAGTTGTCGTTTCTTAAAAGTTTGGGGCTGCGATGCTTATGTGAAAAAGTGTCAGGCTGATAAGCTCGAACCCAAAGCGGATAAATGCGTCTTCATAGAATACCCAAAAACAGTTGGGTATACCTCCTATTTCAGATCTGGAAGCAAAAGTAATTGCTTCTAGAAACAGGTCCTTTCTCGAGGAAAAGTTTCTCTCGAAAGAATTGAGTGGGAGGATGGTGGAGACTTGATAAGGTTACTGAACCGTCACTTCAACTAGTGTGTAGCAGGGCACAGGAAGTTGTTCCTGTGGCACCTACACCAATTGAAGTGGAAGCTTATGATAGTGATCATGAAACTTCAGATCAAGTCACTACCAAACCTCGTAGGACGACGAGGATGCGTGCTACTTCAGAGTGGTACGTGATCCTGTCTGAGATATCATGTTGTTGGACAATACTGAACCTACGAGCTATGGAGAAGCGATGGTGGGCCCATATTCCGACAAATGGTTAGAAGCCATGAAATCCGAGATAAATGGATCTTTGAGAAGAAGACGGACGTGGACGGTAATGTTACCGTCTATGAAGCTCGACTTGTGGCAAAGAGTATTTCCACAAGTTCAAGGAGTTGACTACGATGAGATTTTCTCATCCGTAGCGATGCTTAAGTCCGTCGGAATCATGTTAGCATTAGCTGCATTTATGAAATCTGGCAGATGGATGTCAAAACAAGTTTCCTTACTAGTTTTCGTAAGGAAAGGTTGTATGTGATACAATCAGAAAGGTTTTGTCGTCCTAAGGATGCTAAAAGGTATGCTAGCTCCAGCGATCCTTCCATGGACTAGAGCAACCATCTCGGAGTCAGAATATATGCTTTGATGGAGTGATCAAAGTTTTTGGGTTTATACAAAGTTTGTTAGAAACTTGTATTTACAATAAACTGAGTGGGAGCGCTACAACATTTCTGATAAGTATATGTGAATGACATATTGTTGATCCGAAATGATGTAAAATTTCTGGAAAGCATAAAGGGTTGTTTGAAAGGAGTTTTTCAAAGGAAGACCTGGATAAAAGCTGCTTACATATTGGGCATCAAGATCTATAGAGATAGATCAAGACGCCCGATGATACTTTCAAAGAACGCACACCTTGACATGATTTTGAAAGAGTTCAAAATAGATCAGCAAAGAAGGAGTTCTTGGCTGTGTTACAAGGTGTGAGTATTGAGTAAGACTCAAGACCTGACCACAGCAGAAGAGAGAGAAAGGACGAAGGTCGTCCCCTATGCTTCAGACGTAGACTCTACAGTATGCTATGCTGTGTAGCGCACATGAAGTGTGCCTTGCCATGAGTTGGTCAAGGGGTACAATAGTGATCCGGGAATGGATCACATGACAGCGGTCGAACTTATCCTTAGTATCTAGTGGACTAAGGATTTTCTCAATTATGGAGGTGAAAAGGAGTTCGTCGTAAAGGGTTACGTTGATGCGAACTTTGACACTAATCCGGATGACTCTGAGTAGTAAACCGGATTCGTATAATAGAGCAGTTATTTGAAATGGCTCCAAGTAGCGCGTGGTAGCATCCACAAGATGACATAGATATTCGTAAAGCACACACGGATCTGAAGGGTTCAGACCCGTTGACTAAATAACCTCTCTCACAAGCATAACATGATCAAACCAGAACTCATTGAGTGCTAATCACATAGAGATGTGAACTAGATTGTTGACTCTAGTAAACTCTTTGGATGTTGGTCACCTGGTGATGTGACCTATGAGTGTTAATCACATGGTGATGTGGACTAGATTATTGACTCTAGTGCAAGTGGGAGACTGTTGGAAATATGCCCTAGAGGCAATAATAAATTGGTTATTCTTATATTTCCTTGTTCACGATAATCGTTTATTATCCATGCTAGAATTGTATTGATAGGAAACTCAGATACATGTGTGGATACATAGACAACACCATGACCCAAGTAAGCCTCTAGTTGAATAGCTCGTTGATCAATAGATGGTTACGGTTTCCTGACCATGGACATTGGATGTCGTTGATAACGGGATCACATCATTAGGAGAATGATGTGATGGACGAGACCCAATCCTAAGCCTAGCACAAGATCGTGTAGTTCGTTTGCTCAGAGCTTTTCTAATGTCAAGTATCAGTTCCTTAGACCATGAAATTGTGCAACTCCCGGATACCGTAGGAATGCTTTGGGTGTACCAAACGTCACGACGTAACTGGGTGGCTATAAAGGTGCACTACAGGTATCTCCGAAAGTGTCTGTTGGGTTGGCACGAATCGAGACTGGGATTTGTCACTCCGTGTAAACGGAGAGGTATCTCTGGGCCCACTCGGTAGGACATCATCATAATGTGCACAATGTGAACAAGGAGTTGATCACGGGATGATGTGAGTTACGGAACGAGTAAAGAGACTTGCCGGTAACGAGATTGAACAAGGTATCGGGATACCGACGATCGAATCTCGGGCAAGTAACATACCGATGGACAAAGGGAACTGCATACGGGATTGATTGAATCCCCGACATCGTGGTTCATCCGATGAGATCATCGTGGAACATGTGGGAGCCAACATGGGTATCTAGATCCCGCTGTTGGTTATTGACCGGAGAACGTCTCGGTCATGTCTGCATGGTTCCCGAACCCGTAGGGTCTACACACTTAAGGTTCGATGACGCTAGGGTTATAAAGGAAGTTTGTATGTGGTTACCGAATGTTGTTCGGAGTCCCGGATGAGATCCCGGACGTCACGAGGAGTTCCGGAATGGTCCGGAGGTAAAGATTTATATATGGGAAGTCCTGTTTTGGTCACCGGAAAAGTTTCGGGTGCTATCGGTAATGTACCGGGACCATCGGGAGGGTCCCGGGGGTCCACCAGATGGGGCCACCGGCCCCAGAGGGCTGCGTGGGCCAAGTGTGGGAGGGGACCAGCCCCAGGTGGGCTGGTGCACCCCCCACAAGAGGCCCAGGGCGCAGGAAGGGGGGGAAGGGGGAAACCCTATGCTTAGATGGGCCTAAGGCCCATCTAGTGGGGCGCCCCCCTCTCTTCCCCCCTTGGCCGCCTCCCCAAGCCCCATCTAGGGCTGGCCGCACCCCTTTGGGGGGAACCCTAGATGGGGGCGCAGCCCCTCCCCCTCCCCTATATATACTTGAGGTTTTGGGGCTGCTATACACACGAGAACGTCTCTCTTTCGGCGCAGCCCTACCCCTCTCCCTCCTCCTCCTCTCCCGCGGTGCTTGGCGAAGCCCTGCGGGATTGCCACGCTCCTCCACCACCACCACGCCGTCGTGCTGCTGCTGGATGGAGTCTTCCCCAACCTCTCCCTCTCTCCTTGCTGGATCAAGGCGTGGGAGACGTCACCGGGCTACACGTGTGTTGAACGCGGAGGCACCGTTCTTCGGTGCTTAGATCGGAATCAACCGCGATCTGAATCGCTACGAGTACGACTCCTTCATCCGCGTTCTTGCAACGCTTCCGCATCGCGATCTACAAGGGTATGTAGATGCACTCCCCTTCCCTTCGTTGCTAGGTTACTCCATAGATTGATCTTGGTGATGCGTAGAAAATTTTGAATTTCTGCTACGTTCCCCAACAAGTCTGCCCTCATACCGCGATTTAGGGAGACCTATCTTCTTAAGGCCAGGAATGAAGTCAACACAAAACCCAATGACATCCTCTGTTTGATGGCCCATGGAGATGCTTCCTTCTGGCCTAGCGCGGTTACGGACATATTTCTTTAGGACTCCCATGAACCTCTCAAAGGGGAACATATTGTGTAGAAATACGGGCCCCAGAATGACAATCTCGTCGACTAGATGAACTAGAACGTGCGTCATGATATTGAAGAAGGATGGTGGGAGCACCAGCTCGAAACTGACAAGACATTGCGCCACATCACTCCTTAGCCTTGGTATGATTTCTGGATCGATCACCTTCTGAGAGATTGCATTGAGGAATGCACATAGCTTCACAATGGCTAATCGAACGTTTTCCGGTAGAAGCCCCCTCAATGCAACCGGAAGCAGTTGCGTCATATTCACGTGGCAGTCATGAGACTTTAGGTTGTGGAACTTTTTCTCTGGCATATTTATTATTCCCTTTATATTCGACGAGAAGCCAGTCGGGACCTTCATACTGAGCAGGCATTCAAAGAAGATTTCTTTCTCTTCTTTCGTAAGAGCGTAGCTGGCAGGACCTTCATACTGTTTCGGAGGCATGCCATCTTTTTCGTGCAAATGTTGCAGGTCCTCCCGTGCCTCAGGTGTATCTTTTGTCTTCCCATACACGCCCAAGAAGCCTAGCAGGTTCACGCAAAGGTTCTTCGTCACGTGCATCACGTCGATTGAAGAGCGGACCTCTAGCTCTTTCCAGTAGGGTAGGTCCCAAAATATAGATTTCTTCTTCCACATGGCTGCGTGTCCCTCAGCGTCATTCGGAACAGCTAGTCCGTCGGGACCCTTTCCAAAGATTACGTGTAAATCATTGACCATAGCAAGTATGTGATCACCGGTACGCATGGGGGGCTTCTTCCGGTAATCTGCCTCGCCTTTGAAATGCTTGCCTTTCTTTCGACATTGATGGTTGGTCGGAAGAAATCGACGATGGCCCAGGTACACATTCTTCCTGCATTTGTCCAGGTATATACTTTCAGTGTCATCTAAACAGTGCGTGCATGCGTGGTATCCCTTGTTTGTCTGTCCTGAAAGGTTACTGAGAGCGGGCCAATCGTTGATGGTTACAAACAGCAATGCGTGCAGGTTAAATTCCTCCTTTTTGTGCTCATCCCACGTACGTACACCGTTTCCATTCCACAGCTGTAAAAGTTCTTCAACTAATGGCCTTAGGTACACATCAATGTCGTTGCCGGGTTGCTTAGGGCCTTGGATGAGAACTGGCATCATAATGAACTTCCGCTTCATGCACATCCAAGGAGGAAGGTTATACATACATAGAGTCACGGGCCAGGTGCTGTGATTGCTGCTCTGCTCCCCGAAAGGATTAATGCCATCCGCGCTTAAACCAAACCATGCGTTCCTTGGGTCAGCTGCAAACTCAGCCAGGTACTTTCTCTCGATTTATCTCCACTGCGACCCGTCAGCGGGTGCTCTCAACTTCCCGTCTTTCTTACGGTCCTCACTGTGCCATCGCATCAACTTGGCATGCTCTTCGTTTCTGAACAGACGTTTCAACCGTGGTATTATAGGAGCATACCACATCACCTTCGCAGGAACCCTCTTCCTGGGGGGCTGGCCGTCAACGTCACCAGGGTCATCTCGTCTGATTTTATACCACAATGCACCGCATACCGGGCATGCGTTTAGATCCTTGTACGCACCGCGGTAGAGGATGCTGTCATTAGGGCATGCATGTATCTTCTGCACCTCCAATCCTAGAGGGCATACGACCTTCTTTGTTGCGTATGTACTGCCGGGCAATTCGTTATCCTTTGGAAGCTTCTTCTTCAATATTTTCAATAGCTTCTCAAATCCTTTGTCAGGCACAGCATTCTCTGCCTTCCACTACAGCCATTCCAGTACGGTACTGAGCTTTGTGTTGCCATCTTCGCAATTGGGGTACAACCCTTTTTTGTGATCCTCTAACATGCGATCGAACTTCAGCTTCTCCTTTTGACTTTCGCATTGCGTCCTTGCATCGACAATGACCCGGCGGAGATCATCATCATCGGGCATTGGTTCCTCTTGATCTTCAGCAACTTCCCCCCTTGCAGCATCATTGGGCACATCGTCTGGTTCCTCTTGATCTTCAGCAGCTTCCCCCGTTGCAGCATCACCGTATTCAGGGGGCACATATTTGTCATCGTCCTCTTCTTCTTCGCCGTCTTCCATCATAACCCCTATTTCTCTGTGCCTCGTCCAAACATTATAGTGTGGCATGAAACCCTTGTAAAGCAGGTGGGTGTGAAGGATTTTCCGGTCAGAGTAAGACTTCGTATTCCCACATATAGGGCATGGACAACACATAAAACCATTCTACTTGTTTGCCTCAGCTACTTCGAGAAAATCATGCACGCCCTTAATGTGCTCGGAGGTGTGTCTGTCACCGTACATCCATTGCCGGTTCATCTGCGTGCATTATATATAATTAAGTGTGTCAAAAACCATAACAGAACATCATGAATAGATAATTAAGTGACCAAATTAATAGAAGTTCATCATCACATTAAAACCAAAGTACATACATAGTTCTCATCTAACAACATATATATAGCTCTCCAGAGCATCTAATTAATTAAACCGTACATTGAAACTATGTAAAACATTTCAATGCGAAAACAAATGCGATCATAATCGCAACCAAGGTAACAATTGATCCAACGGCATAATGATACCAAGCCTCGGTATGAATGGCATATTTTCTAATCTTTCTAATCTTCAAGCGCATTGCATCCATCTTGATCTTGTGATCATCGACGACATCCGCAACATGCAACTCCAATATCATCTTCTCCTCCTCAATTTTTTTTATTTTTTCCTTCAAGTAATTGTTTTCTTCTTCAACTAAATTTAACCTCTCAACAATAGGGTCGGTTAGAATTTCCGGTTCAACCACCTCCTAGATAAATAAAATCTATGTCACGTTGGTCGGTATATTTGTCATAAACAATAAATGAACCAAATAGTTATAAAAAGATAATATATACCACATCCGAATCATAGACAGGACGAGGGCCGACGGGGGCGGATACCAAAACCATCGCACTATGTAATAAGAAGGAATAATAAAAGTAACAAAATTAGACAAATATCTATCTAAAGTAAGAATT
This sequence comes from Aegilops tauschii subsp. strangulata, assembly GCF_002575655.3. Taxonomy (NCBI): domain Eukaryota; kingdom Viridiplantae; phylum Streptophyta; class Magnoliopsida; order Poales; family Poaceae; genus Aegilops; species Aegilops tauschii. Next base: position 469,557,498 of record NC_053035.3, read on the forward strand.
TCTTTCCTTTCAGAAAGAAGATAAGAACAAGAGGCTCACCACGGTGGTGCTGGCGACGAGATCGGCGCGGGCGATCGACGGTGGTGAAGACGGGGACGGGACGTGACGGCCCGCTAAACCTAGACAAATCTCGGGGAAAATGGAGCTCGGAGGTCGAGTTTCGAGAGGAGAAAGATTAACTAGTGTGGCTCAGACATTTCATCGAACACCTCATGTGCATAGGAGGTGAGCTAGAGCACCCAAATGCCCTCCCCTCGCCGGCCAGTAAAAACAGAGCACTGTGGAGTGCTCTGCTGTGGCGATGGGGTATATATAGGGAACTCATTGGTCCCGGTTCGTGGCACCAACCGGGACTAAAGGCCTTTGGTCCCGGTTGGTGCCACGAACCGGGACCAATGACCCCCTTCAGTCCCGGTTGGTGGCACCAACCGGGACCAAAGGCCTTGTGCTGCCCCGCGTCAAAAGTTTAGTCCCACCTCGCTAGTTAAGAGGGCTCGAGAGTGGTTTATAAGCGCTGCTGCGCCCACCCTCTCGAGCTCCTCTCAACTGCAGGCTTTCGGTCCTAACCGTTCTCTTTGCCTGTGGGGCCTACTGGGCCTTCTGCGGGCCTGAATCCTGGCCCATGGATGGGCTTCAAGTCGTATTCAGGCCGTGGTGGCCCAGTAGGTGGCATAATTTTTTTTCTCTGTTTTTTGTTTTCTCTTTTGCTTTATTTGTTTTGTTTTGTTTCTACTTACAAAAAAACTTATTTATTTTATTTCTAATTACTTATGTATTTTACTTTAATTATTTTATTTTTATTTATTTTACTGCTGTTATTTTTATTTATTTTACTGCTGCTATTTTTATTTAATTTATTAAGGTTTATTTATTTTAGTTACTATAGTTTATTTTATTTTATTTTATTAAGGTTTATTTATTTTTATTTATTTTATTAAGGTTTATTTATTTTATTTACTATAAAAAAATGAACATAGATGTGCCTATAGAGAAAATTCAACCTAAATTCATAATAAATTTTTATGAAATTCAAAGAAATTTACTGTGAATTTAGGTCAAATTCCCTGTATAAGGGCATCTATTTTCACTTTGAGAGGAGCTCAACAAGGCAGAGAGGGACGGGCTTATAAACTGGTGTGAGCGCCCTTCGGTTGGCGAGGTGGGACTAAACACTGGCCGCAACTAGGACCAGCCCTTTAGTCCCGGTTTGTGGTATGAACCGGGACTAAAGGGTGGTGGACCAGGAGCATGGCCCATTGGTCCCGGTATGTCCCACCAACCGGGACCAAAGGGTCCGGACGAACCGGGACCAATGCCCCCACGAGGCCCGGCAGGCCCCTGGCCGCACGAACCGGGACCAATGCTCACATTAGTCCCAGTTCGTGACTGAACCGGGACTAATGTGAATATTGCCCTGTGACCAAAGCCCTGTTTTCTACTAGTGATTGTTTGAAAACATACAAACAGCAACCATAATTAGGTATCATTTCACAAAGCAGGACATATTTCAGTCATCATTATTTAAATTCTACAATACATATCTAATGATATCAAATAAACTTATGTGACTGGTCGGCAATAGCATGAGTGAAGATGGTGTGATATGTTCCAACCAGAAACCTAGACTAGTGATTTGGCAAGTATCACATCTATAGCTGAAAAGACATTGTACCTTACTTAACTAACTAAGCTCATTCCATAATTAAGTTTCCCCTTGCTGACTATTTTATAGGAAGCGAGACAATGTAAGGCACGCATACAGTATTTCATAAATTGTTTTACCTAATCTAGCCACAAAAAGTCTTGTCTCACAGAAGCATTATGGCTCTTTTCACATGCAAGAAAAGTGCTATTTTGTACCACCTCTGAAACTAAATATAAGACGTCTGCAAAAAAGGTCTTATGTTTAGTTAGAGTTAATACAAATTAGGTGGGAAAAAAGAGAGGCCTATGATAGATAGGAAAAATATTCATGAGTATAATTAAAATTTTCTGCCTCGTAGCAATTCCAACATGGCACCAGTAGTCTTCTACTCTCTCCGATCCATAAAAAGTGTCTCAGTTTTGAACTAAGGTTGAACTAGCCATAGTGCAAAACTGTGACACTTGTTTCGGATCAGAGGGGGTAGTTTTTAGTGTCATAAGTTATGATGTCACAGCTGTAAATTTAGAATATATGTACATAAACTAAACTTGAATGTAGTACAACACAAGTGACAAACTTGTACCTTGTGTGGTCATTTGACATTGCAGTCATTATGTAGCGTCGCCACTGCCTGGAACAATCCAGTTTCTATAACCCGAGATTCTGCAATATATATTGGTAATTTAGATCACCAAACACCAATATTTCAAATGTATGCGTACTGAAATTAAATTTACTCCATAGACAGATTGTCATCTCCATAAGCCAATACCTTGGGTAGAACGGAGAAGTTTAATTTAAGTTATGCACTTACAAATCACACAGTAGATCGGCTGCCAGTGATACGGTGATCTAACCAAATGGTTCTTCTCTGAATATGAACTCTCTAAGATAACTTGAAATATGGAGAAATTGACGGACGTTGCTATTGCCAATACATTTAATTAACAAATAAACTTTGTTAGGGGAAATGGTTCGTATTTCAAGTAAAAGATTACTGTCCAAATTGGCAAGGTAATTTTTCAATAGTAATTAGTTGAATTTCAACAAAAAAAATGCCGCAAAGTCAAACACTGTGTAGCCAGTTTCATACATGTATAGGCATCCAAGTTTTCCTCCCTCGCAGAACAACTATAGTAGTACGAAACAAATAGCCGCAACTACACCTAGTAATATGACAAAACAAATAGCTGCAACTACACCTAGAAATATCCGTTTAACTTCTAGCTGCTGTATCTTGCATTATACCGTAGGAATAAGGCAAAGCTCATCTAAGGAAATTTAATCAATACAAATACAAGAAACATGAGCCCATAGAGCCGCAAAAAACTACAATAAGTGCCAACCAGTAATCAGAGATGAATCAATGTGAAATTAGAACTATGAAAAGAAAATCAGCTTACGTGACTAAGCTATGGGACTGGATTGGATGGGATGAGGCAAATGGCTAATCGGCCATGCTACAATACGTACCATCACCATCACTATAGAGCCGCCGTTCTGCTGCTGTGCATCTGGGAGTCGCCGCGCCGCCATTGTGCATCTGGGGTGGCCGCACAACCACTGTACGTCTGGGAGTCGCCGCGACGCCCTTGTGCATCTGAGAGTCGCTGCACTGCCACTGTGCATCAGGGAGCTGCCATCAAACCTCCGATTTTTTGCCCCATTGAGGAGACACCACCCCTGCCCCTGCACTGTTGATTACTAACCGAAATTCTTATCCAGTGAGGGGAGATCATTGATGATGGACGCCTAGAACTGGGGATGGCACAAGACAATAGGGAAACAATGCAGGGGATATGCGCTAGGCAGAGCCGCAGCGGTTCAAAAGGGACTAGGCGCTTTGTATCTTTGAATCTTTGATATTTTCTGTAAACCTGCAAGACCATAGTTCACTAAGTAGCAGCTTAAAATTCACATACTAGTGGAGAATAAAAGATGTAGTGCGGCATCACACAAAGCATTTTCGTGGTGATGCATCCTTCTGATATAAGAATCACTGTCAAAGGATTGAAGAAATAATGCGCAAGCACCCCTGTTTCCATGGCAACTAAATTCTCTCCTAACAAGCATCATAAGATGCAAGCATTGATATCTAAACAAGACTAGTGAATAATCATCTAAAAACAGTTTGTTCTGCAGTATAATTTGGCACTCTAGAGTACAATAGACATCTAGAGAAGTACATATGGATACCATACGTGCAAACACAATTTTGGTCTGCACAACTAAGACTGAGGGTCAGCAGCAAGAACATGCATGAAAAATTAGAGGAACTGGTTTCCTGAAAAAAAAGGAGGATCACTAGCCATGACATAAGTACAGCAGTACCACTATTCATGGACCAATTGAATTGTAAGGGGACAGACATGCTCCAATCTAGTACCTAATTGGTCCATCCATGGAACAAGTGGAATATTGCAGAAGTTGGGGCACCAAATACCGATGGAATTATAGAAGCCACCATGTTTTTAAATTAAAGGGAACTGATTGTTGGGGATAAGATAACAATCACCTTCTTGGGGGAGATGAGTCTTGGTGAGTTGTCGGGTAAGCTGTAGGCAACCATGGCAGCCTACCTGGGAGAGAGTAGCTGCGGTTGTTAGTGTATCCAGTCGCAAACCACGACTCCACGACAGCGAAGGACAGAAAGGGTAAGAACAGAGGGGAGAAATGCCTTACTGAACCATAGACGTCGGAGGTCGCCGAGGCGGAGTAGTGTCATGGAGCGCGAGCCCGCAGCCGCGCATTCGAAGACGCGGGGTTAGTGGACCGACAAACCGGAGGCGCAGGAGCGCCGACGACCCGTGGCGCCTAAGATTACCGTGGGGGCGCGTGCAAGGGCGCGAAGGACGTCGCGCCGGAGGAGAGGAAGCTGGTCCGGCGAAGGGAATCTGGGCCGGCGAGGGGCGGTGAAAGTGAAGCTGCGCGGAATAGGAGATGGTGGCGGCATCATTGTTGTCGTTGACATGGAGCACGGGTGAGAAATGTGAATCAGGAAAGAGAGGTGGTGGGGATTTTTTTTATTGCTTGGATCGCTGATATTTTCGCTGATATTGACCGCTGCTACGCCTAATCCGGCTGATGGAAACCAAAGATAAACCGCCTCGTCCACCGTTCGATGAGGTAAATCACAGCCGCTCACTAGTCTACCCCTCCATAAGATACTAGTATACGTCGCAGTGCGGTCGCAGCCCCCGCATCTGGCTCTGGCACTTCCCGTACATCACTTTAGACTCCAGCAAGGATAGCCATCGGCCGGCTCACAGGCTCACAGCGCCTGAACCATCGCACGTTCCTGGAGCAGATTGTAAATCTTGAAGCAACGTCTTTTCCATGGTAGCACCGGCATGCACCTCCGACGGTGCCTCATAGCACTACTTGAAAAAATCCTCACAACACGACGGCGTCTATTGCAGCATGGCGGCGGCCATCCCATAGCGCCAAACCGCAACTCCAGATGACCATCACAACAGCGGTGGCAGCTTCAGACGCCCATTGCAACGAGGTGGCGACCATCACAACACCGGCGTGCGGCTTCGGACGCCAATTGCAGAACGGCAGTGACCATCACAATACCGACGCGCGGCTCCGGACGCCCATTGTAGCACGGTCACGGTGGTGACCATCACAACACCAGCATTGCTCCGGACGCCCATTGCAGTTGGGCGACGACCATCACAACACCGCCGCGCGGCTTCGGACACCCATTGCAGCACGGCGAGGACCATCACAACACCGGTCCGCGGCTTCAAAAGCCCATTGCAGCACCACGACGGCCATCGCAACACCGGCGCGCGGCTTCAAAAGCCCATTGCAGCACCACAACGACCATCGCAACACTGGCATGTGGCTTCGAACGCCCATTGCACCACGGCGAGGACCATCACAACACCGGCCCGTGGCTTCAAAAGCCCATTACAGCACCGCGACGGCCATCGCAACATTGGCATGTGGTTCCGGACGCCCATTGCAGCACGACGACGACCATCACAACACCTGCACACATCTCCGGACGCCCATTGCAGCACAGTGGTGACGATTACAACACCGGCGTGCGGCTCCGGACGGCCATTGTAGCATGGTTGTGACGATCACAACACCGGCGTGCGGTTCCGGACGCCCATTGCAGCACGACGACGACCATCACAACACCGAACCACGGCTTCAGACACCCATTGCAGCACCGTGGCGACTATCACAATGCCGGCCCGCGGCTCTGGACGACCATCACAATTTGGTCGCGGAAGGCAAGTGCAACCATAAGATATCTGGTGTTGAGCTGAGCGTCACGCGTACGTCCCCGTGCACACACGCGCCGCGATGAGGGGGTTTGGAGGGCGGGCGACGTGCATGCATGCTAATGTTGTGTGTGGTACGTGAAGCTAGTTAGGATGATGAAGACGACCATCTCTATCAGTAGTTCAGTACGTCCTTCTCTCATGAGGCATGCATGCATATCCGCACGGCGCTGGCCATGCATGCCGCCGAGAATGCCGGCGTTGAGTCGCTGAGCAACTCCGCGCCGTGGACTCGTGGACGCGAACGGCAACCGGAAGGTGCTGTTGTTGTGATTGTGGTGCGTGGCCAAGTTGGAGTTGAGCATCCACGCACCGGCAAAGTCCATTCGAATTGAAGGTGAAGCTGGATCGGTCTGGACTGAATCGAAAGTGATTTATACGGTGGTCCCGGCCGTGGAGCTTGACGCCGGCGAGCTGAGAGTGATTATATTTGGCGAAGACGATGGAGACGGATTGCAGCAACCATGGCTGCTGCGACCATCAATTACAACATCGGGCACCGGCTGCAAAGCCCCGGCGAGATCTCCCGCGAGCGGTGACCCAATCCCGCCGGTGCCTGACCCCCTCCAGCATCGTGCCCTCCTCCCGCTGGCCTTGCAACACCCCCTTCAAAAAGTCTGGCAGCGGCGCCTCCACAACACTGCTCTTTCAAGTTGACTCAATCCGTCGGTGAAGTAGATGGGGCAGGGAGAAAGAGATCGAGGGAGGAACAAGGGAGATGGTACACGGTGGAGCTCTGGTCAACGGATGGGGTGGGAGGAAAATGTGTGGTGGGTGCTTCGTCCGTTGGAATAAGGATGAGGCGGGAGTCCGGACACGTGGCAAGCGCGGGGCGTGGCTTATACCCGTGATTTCATCAGTCGGTTGATTTTAAGGATTTTCCTTTTTTTATTGCTTGGATCGCTGATATTTTCACGGAGGGGTGCGCATAATAAGGTGGAGGTGAGTTACAGGAGGTTGGCCTTTCGTGGGGAGGTGGGAAGTTTGTTTAACCCAACGCTTGTTCTTGGTTCGTTGCTACGTATGCGTTGCTGTAGTAGGGTTTTTGTTGGAGTGGTGATGGCAGTATCTGTGGGAGTAAAAACACGGTCTTCAGAAAAGATTGTGCTACCTGTCGATGCAGATAGAACCACGGTTGTACTTGCCCAAGAACCAGCCCCACCACACATAACCCACACTCATGCAGATTGTACCCCTACCCAGTTGGACAGAGAACCAGCTACACCCCTTCTAACCCCAACCCCAGCAGATAGACACCCAGTTCCCGTTGACACAGCACGGTCTCCACCACAGAGCACCCAAACACGAGCAGTTAGTAAGGCAGCTGCAGTGCCCAAATCACGAGGACCACCACTCCGAACCCGAAGTCAACGCTTAAAGCAGAAGAAGAATTGTTCTCAGACCAGGTTCCGTAGCTATGGTTCATACTACTTTGCTCTTGCATCACTGTATTTACTGATACCAACTAATTTCAAATTTGAAGGATGCAATTGAAACTGCAATGGCGCAACAGGTATGTTTTAAACCTGTTTCTTCAACGTGTTTGGCTGTTTGCTGTTGTAACTTGCTCTATGTTGATTTCAGTTTCAATTGAATAAACAGTTATGTTCTCATGCCATGCACATTACAAGTGTTGTTATTGTTGTGTAGTTTCCCACACTTATATTCTGTCTATGCTGCTTTGTCTTAAATAGATATGATTCGAACTGTATCTATCTTGATTTGGCAACATAAACTAGAATGATATAGACCATACAGTGACCATACTACATAGATAAATGTTTGTTTCATGCTGTTATCCTGTCCACCTTACTACTGAACTGGTTTACCAAAATGAGTTTCATATACTACATTGTAAACCTGAGATGTGTTTGTTTGTTTCTCTTTTAGAACGCGGATAAAATATTGGAGAAGAGTACCCTGTTATGCAATGGTAAAGGAAGTAATGCAGATAAGGTTCAAGATAGTGAGACATCCCTGTTGGTCTCCAAGAAAGCTGATAAAAACTATATTGAAGACACTGAGACAACCCCAAAGTCCTGTCTTGATGTAGTGTTCGAGTTACTGGCTACCACTGCTGGCACCAGCTCTTCGAACTCGTTGCCTGAATCAGTTCGGCTTCTTGAGTCTCAACTTCAAGTTGAAAGACATCGATCAGATGTTATGCGACAGGAAGCCGAAGGACTGAGGAAGTCTCTGCAGAATTCAGATGCATTATGGTGCAACAACAAGCGCTGGAGGACTTAAGCGCCAAACAAGAGAAAGTTAATAAGCTTGCTAAGCATCTTGTCAGCATTATGGGTACCCAGGATATTGTTTCTTGAGTTCTTCTGAAGTGGTTTTAGTTCTGGACTTGTTTTGCTGCGGCGTTTATATGCTGCTGTGTTCCCTATATTTGCACTGGTGGCGAACTTTGATGCCTAGTGGATGTAATATGTGTAATAGCCGTGATAGCCAAGTGTAAGTTGCTTGCTTATTTATTTCCTTGTTGTCTTGTTTAATTGTTTGCTTGTAGTCGGTGCAGTTCTTTTTCTGTGGTTTGCTAGTGGCTGCAATAACCTATTTTTTAAAACTAGGCCACAATAACCATGGGCTAATATTTACTGTAGTGACACTGGGCCTCCTACGGGCCGTAGAAACAGTGGGCCTTCTACGGGCCGTAGAAACGGTGGGCCTTCTACAGGCCGTAGAAACAATGGGCCTTCTACGGGCCGTATCATCAATGGGCCTTATACGGGCCGTATGATCGATTGGCCAAACATGCGCCAAACAGACCGCATTCTATCCGTAAACGGGCTAGAGTTGGAATCGTCCGTTCATGGGTCGACCATAACGGGCCATCGTTAATAGGCCGTATTTGACGACGCTATGAAAACGGCCCAACGTATCAACGGACCACAAACGGGCCGACTGTAACCACGGGCTGAATTTGGCCCACAAGCAGAAAATGACAGTAACGGGCCGTAAGTAAACGAATGCTGGAAAATAGCCCAAGAATAAATGGGCTCTGAGAAGGCCGAAAGATAACATGGGCTGGAAACGGCCCAACGGAATAACGGGCCGTTAATGGGTATAAAGTGATACACTGTTCTTTACGGGTCAGTTTCACCACGGGCCGTTAATGGGTGTAAAGTAATACACTGTTCATTACGGGCCAGTTTCACCACGGTCTGTTAATAGGCCAAGAGTTACATAGGGCCTCATATGGGCCGAAAGACGTCATGGGCCAGAAGTGAAAACGGGCTGGAATCATATTGGATGGCCCAGATGACGCTACTCAACCTAATTCGAATAGGGCGTAACGGGCCTTGGGTTAGCGGGCTGTAAATGGGCTATATGCGAACAGGCCGTTAACAGGCTTTCCTTGGGCCGGCCCGCCACCTTTTGACCAAGTCAAACGGGCTGGCCTTTTCACAGGAATGGGCCTCTGTTGGGCTGTGCCACGTGTCGACGTATCACATGTGCCTTCTGTCCAATGAGTGGATGACATCTGTCCCAGCGATGAGCCGACACGTGTTTCCTCCAGCCAATGATGATTTTACACGTGGAAAATCCCCATTGGTCGGGGCTGCTAACGGGTTATCGGATCCAAAACCCGACCCGATAGCTTAACGGCGTTCCGTTATGGTGGATGCCACGTGTCGGTCACCCTTGACGAAAGCACTTCTGTGACGCGTGATTTATCGTCATGGAAGTGGACACTTCCGTGATGATAATTTTGGTAATGTCATGGAACACTTCTACGACAGCACAGGTATGACTATCTTGATTCTGTCATAAATTTGTCATGGATGTACATGCATGACAAAAAACGCGACCTACTGTGACAAACATGTATCATCACGGAAGTGTATTTTTTGTAGTGTGGACAGGATAACAGCATGAAACAAACATATATCTATGTACCATGGTCACTTTATGGTCTATATCATTCTAGTTTTTGTTGCCAAATCAACATAGAGACACAGTTCAAATAATATTTGTTCAAGACAAAGCAGAATAGACAGAATATAAGTGTGGGTAACTATAGAGCAATAACAACACTTGTAATGTGCATGACATGAGAACATAACTGTTTATTCAATTGAAACTGAAATCAACATAGAGCAGGTTACAACAGCAAACCAGTTAAAGAAACAGGTTTAAAACATACCTGTTGCGCCATTGGAGTTTCAATTCCATCCTTCAAAATTGAAAATAGTTGGTATGAGTAAATACAGTAATGCAAGAGCAAAGGAGTATGAACCATAGCTACAGAACCTGACCTGAGAACAAATCTTCTTCTCCTTTAAGCGTTGAGTTGGGATTCGGAGTGGTGGTCCTCGTGCTTTGGGCACTGCAGTTCCCTTACTAACTGCTCGTGTTTGGGTGCTCTATGGTGGAGACGGTGCTGTGTCAACTGGAACTGGGTTACTATCTGCCGGGGTTGGGGTTAGAAGGGGTGTAGCTGGTTCTCTGTCCAACTGGGTAGGGGTACAATCTGCGAGACTCTGGGTTATGTGTGGTGGATCTGGTCCTTGGGCAAGTACAACCATGATTCTATCTGCATCAACTCGTAGCACTATCTTTTCTAAAGACCGTGTTGTTACTCCCTTAGATACTGACATCACGCTCTCCAATTCAAATGGCTGATAAACAAGAAAAGTAATTGAAAGTATAGACATTGTATGATAGACAGGTGCAATGGATAGTGGGGAATAAAAGAGGGCACGAAATAATTCATATTTATGTTGTCTAACCAAACAGGATAGCATGACACAGTTTCACATATATGATGGCTAACTAAACAGGATAGCATGACACAATTTCACATTATGGTGGCTAACTAAAAAAGATGGAAAGACATAGTTCAAAATATGAGACTATGTAAATAGGATGACATGACATAACTATATAATGTGTTTATTAAATAGGTTGGCATGCCATAATTCACATACATTCACGGATAGAATGCCATAATTCAAAATATGATGACTGTAAACACTAAACAGGATGAGATGATATAACCATATGATGTCTTTATTAAATGGGTTGCCATGCCATAATTCAGATAGATGATGTGTATGTACTATGTAAACATGATGGCATGATATAATTCAAATATATGATTTATATAGTAAGCAAGTAAGCAGATGGCAATCCATATATGATGTAAAAACTAAGCAATGCAAGACAACATGCATGACATGGGTAATATAACCCTGCCAAGTTTGAGCATAGACCTCAGGGGGGAAATAGGACTGGTCATCAGTCTCTGAATCCTCCTCTGAGGAGCTCTCTGGAACCAGCAAGATGTCTGCTTCAACAGGTAGCATTGTCTAATCTGAATACCTTGTTTTCACTCCAGATACTTCCATCACCGCTTCAAATGGTTGATGCACAGGAAGAGTAGTTGAATATACAAACCTTGTCGACAAATGGAACACATAATACAAAAAATGATAGCATGATATAATTCACATACATGATGATTGGCTAAACAGCATGGCATTGCATAATTCACATATATAATGCCTTTGCAACGAGATAGAATTGTATAATTCACATATCTAATGTCTTGCAACAAGATGGCAATGCATAATTCACATATATGGTAATTAGACACTGAATAGGTGGCATTCACACAAAGCATGTCTAAACTAATCAAATGACATAGTAATGCGAGACACCATACGCATGATATGAGCAACATAACCCTGCCAAGTTAGAGCATACACCTCGGGGGGGAATAGGTGTTGGGAATCGTAGCATAATTTAAAATTTTCCTACGCTCACCAAGATGCATCTATGGAGTCTACTAGCAACGAAGGGAAAGGAGTGGATCTACATACCCTTGTAGATCGCGAGCGGAAGCGTTCCAATGAACGTGGATGACGGAGTCGTACTCGCCGTGATCCAAATCACCGATGACCGAGTGCCGAACGGACGGCACCTCCGCGTTCAACACACGTACGGTGCAGCGACGTCTCCTCCTTCTTGATCCAGCAAGGGGGAAGGAGAGGTTGATGGAGATCCAACAGCACGACGGCGTGGTGGTGGATGTAGCGGCTCTCCGGCAGGGCTTCGCAAGCTTCTGCGAGAGAGAGAGGTGTTGCAGGGGAGGAGGGAGGCGCCCAAGGCTTAGATGATGCTGCCCTCCCTTCCCCCCACTATATATAGGGCCAAGGGAGAGGGGGGGCGCAGCCTTGCCCCTTCCTCCAAGGAAGGGTGCGGCCAGGGGGGAGTCCTTCCCCCCCAAGGCACCTCGGAGGTGCCTTCCCCCTTTAGGACTCTCCCTTTTTTTTTATCTCTTGCGCATGGGCCTCTTGGGGCTGGTGCCCTTGGCCCATATAGGCCAAGGCGCACCCCTTACAGCCCATGTGGCCCCCCGGGGCTGGTGGACCCCCTTGGTGGACCCCCGGACCCCTTTCGGCACTCCCGGTACAATACCGATAAAGTGCGAAACTTTTCCGGCGACCAAAATAAGACTTCCCATATATAAATCTTTACCTCCGGACCATTCCGGAACCTCTCGTGACGTCCGGGATCTCATCCGGGACTCCGAACAACTTTCGGGTTTCTGCATACATATATCTCTACAACCCTAGCGTCACCGGACCTTAAGTGTGTAGACCCTACGGGTTCGGGAGACATGCAGACATGACCGAGACGCCTCTCCGGTCAATAACCAACAGCGGGATCTGGATACCCATGTTGGCTCCCACATGTTCCACGATGATATCATCGGATGAACCACGGTGTCGAGGATTCAATCAATCCGTATGCAATTCCCTTTGTCAAACGGTATGTTACTTGCCCGAGATTCGATCGTCGGTATCCCAATACCTTGTTCAATCTCGTTACCGGCAAGTCTCTTTACTCGTACCGCAATGCATGATCCCGTGACTAACGCCTTAGTCACATTGAGCTCATTATGATGATGCATTACCGAGTGGGCCCAGAGATACCTCTCCGTTTACACGGAGTGACAAATCCCAGTCTCGATCCGTGCCAACCCAACAGACACTTTCGGAGATACCCGTAATGCACCTTTATAGTCACCCAGTTACGTTGTGACGTTTGGCACACCCAAAGCACTCCTACGGTATCCGGGAGTTGCACGATCTCATGGTCTAAGGAAAAGATACTTGACATTGGAAAAGCACTAGCAAACGAAACTACACGATCTTTTATGCTATGCTTAAGTTGGGTCTTGTCCATCACATCATTCTCCTAATGATGTGATCCCGTTATCAATGACATCCAATGTCCATAGTCAGGAAACCATGACTATCTGTTGATCAACGAGCTAGTCAACTAGAGGCTTACTAGGGACAGGTTGTGGTCTATGTATTCACACATGTATTACGATTTCCGGACAATACAATTATAGCATGAATAATAGACAATTACCATGAACAAAGAAATATAATAATAACCATTTATTATTGCCTCTAGGGCATATTTCCAACAATAGGACTGGTCATCTGTCTTTGAATCCTCCTCTGAGGAGCTATCCGTAACCAGCGAGATATGCGCTTTGTCAGATAGCATAGTCTGCTCTGAAGACCTTGTTTTCACTCCAGAATTTGCCATCACCGTGTCAAATGGCTGATGCACACGAAGAGCAGTTGAATGTACTAACATTGTTGACAAATCTAATATGTAACGAAAAAAGGATGGCCTGATATAATTTACATATAAGATGACTGGCTAAGCAGGATGGCATTGCAAAATTCACATATATGATGTCTGGCTAAACAAGATGGCGTTGCATAATTCACATAAATGATGAATAAACTAAACAGATGGCATTCACACAAAGGATGTCCAAACTAAGCAGATGACATATTTGATGTATAAAATAAGCAATGCAAGACACCATATGCATGATATAACCAACATCAGCATGCCAAGTTAGAGCAAAGACCTCAGGGGGTAAATAGGAGTTGTCTTCTCCTTCTGAATCCCCCTCAGAACAGATATCTTCCTCTCGATTACAATCCGAAATGCGTGGAGGGGGGCTGCCTTTGCGCCAACCATGGAGCGACGTCTGCATGAAATTTTATTGCCACGCAAGGCTCGTCTCTTTTGCTCTACATGTTCAGTTCCATTGTTTACAATAACTGTCATGCATAGGAATAAAACATAGTGAGATTATGTAAGGAGTGCATGCAGAAATCCAGAGTGATGGTAGCAACCTGTGGATAGACCCAAAACCAATAATAGTAGGCAGATAATGGCTTCAGTTAAAAAATACAGATAATGGCTTCTTTACTGTTTGTTTCCCACCCAATATGAAACTCATAGTAGACACCGGAGATTAACCAGATAGTAGATAGATACTATTGATAGCGGCCCTAATATGTACCCCACAACCATTTAAAAACTCAAGTTTGACCATTAGTTTGGAGCTGACTCAGGGTCTAATCGGTGAACATGACGATAAAGTAGCATGTAATATTAAGCGATGCATAACGTAAGCAGACACGAAAGAGTGCGACCTCTCTTGCGGACCCGTGTAGTCCTCGAGGTCATCTGCTCGGTTGATGATGGTAATGCAGTTTTCATGGCTGCCAGCGGCGGGGAAGAAGATCTGAGGCAGTGAAAGACAGTCTGGAGGCCGGATCCCTGCTGTGCTGGACCCTTCTGTCGTTGGAGCAGCTGAGCTGGGGTGGACGACGGCGCAGCAGGAGCGGGACAAACCACGCAAGGTTTTCTTTGACAACTATCTGTAAGAGAAGTAACTCTGTAAGGGCTCGTTTGAATTGGAGGATTCCAACAATGCAGGGATAGGAAATAGACAGGAATAGGATAGGAATGCACGTGCAAAACAAAGAATTTAAAAACACAGGATTTCTGCCAATCTGGGTGTTTGATTCACAACAATTGGAAGATCACAGGATGCAAAGAAGCATGGTGAGATTAAGTCAAACCACAAGAAAATGTACGGTTATAATGCTATTATGCTACTATCTCTTAGTCTTGTGCTTCATGAATAGGAATTTGAAAAGGAGGACAAGTGAAAATTAAAATTCCTACGTTTTTTCTTTCAAGGAGACACTAAAGGAACAAATCCGTGTGCTCAGTGGACAATATATATAACATGTAGAGTAAAAAACAGATGCAACAAGTGTACAACCTCTTTGGCGAAGCCATGTCGATCTCAGCATGATTGGGTTGGCTGGTGAGGATGCTCCGGCTGACTTTACTGTCGGAGGAGGGGAAGAAGATCTTAGGTGTCTGGAGATGGAGCACGAGGTACTGCTCCGCTGTGATGGAGGGTTTCGTCGTTGGAGCAGCTCCGGTGAGTTGTACGACGCCGTGGCTGAAGCAGGACAAGAGAGACAACGAACAACGTTAACCTGAGTGGAACTCTAATAGCATCTCCAATACATGACGTAAAATACATAACCACAAAGTGCTAGATGTAAAATACATCAGCCGCTCATCTGTGTCGAAACTGAACTTAATTGTCGAAACTGAATTTTGCTGTCGAAACTGAATTTTGCTATCGAAACTGAACGCACTAGCAAGGTGAGGCTACACGTCGGTCGACTGACTTTTTCATCTCTGCTCAGTCGATTTTGCAGCCGTTGGATACAAAATCAAGGGCCTGCAGTTCATCTTCAACCTCCACCCCCCTGAGCCGCCAGCCACCACCGGCCAAACAACAGCCCCCCGCCGCCCGCGGACGGCGGTGCGCCACCCCGCCCGCCCCGAAAACACTCCCCACCGCCGGTCCGCCGCCGCCCCGGCCATCCCTCTAGGCCTCCCCGTGCCGAGCTTTTTCTCCGGCGATCCCCACGCCACCGCCCCGCCAACGCCCCGCCACCGTCGGTGACCACCGCCCCCCATCCTGAACCTTAAGATAGAGAGTGGGGTACCTCTCCGGCGAGCCCCCCTCCCCGCTGCGGCTGGTTCTTCGTTCACCCCGGCGAGCCCCCCCACCCCCTGAAAATCGACTGACCCAAAAGTCGATTCAGCCGACTGAAGTGTAGCTAAATCGGAGCAGCATCGCAAGCAAGAGCAAGAGCGAGAGCAGCAGTGCGAGCAAGAGCTATAGCAAGAGCAGACCAGGCAGGGGACCGAGAGCAAGAGCAGAGCAACAACGCGAGCGAGAGCTAAAGCAGCAGCAGCTCCTACTGATGTGGACGTCGCCGCCGAGGGAGCGACGCGGTGGAGGAAGTGGCCGGCGCCGCCGCCGTGGATGGAGCCGCGCCATGTCGGCTCGGGACCGAGCGCCGGCAGCATCGTGAGATCGAATCAAGAAGAAAATGCGGCGATTAGTGTACAACCTCTTTGGTGGCGCCGATTAGGCCGTAGCTTCATCCGAGGAAACGGTGATGATGATGCTCTTCCGGTGGTGCAGGTGAGAAGACGACGGTGTGGGAATGGAGGTGGCGCGAAAGACGAGGGGAATGTCAGGGCAGCTCCTTGGAGGTGGAGGACGGGGTGGCTGAACCGGCGGGACGATGAGATCAACGATGCATCCTCATCCGGTACGGTGGATCAGGGATGTCGAGGTGTTGTTCTGGACGACGTCGTCGGGGAAGAGGCTCCGGCTGGGTGGCGGATGGAGTAGGGTGTGGGGTTTCGTCGCGGGTTTTCGCGGCCTCGGTGTACGAATGGGTGGGCGGATGGGATGGCAGTGGGGAACCATGGCTTAGAGACGCGCTTGTCCGAAATGTGGGGTAAGTTATGAAAGTACCCCCACCGATTTGAGGCGGTTCTTTCGGTTCAGGGGTAGCACGGGCATTTCGTGTGTCGGGATTTCACAGGAGGTGGGAGTTTTCGCGCGCGTTGTAATTTCGGAATAGCAAGGCGCGGGTTGAGATGAAGGGAGTTGTCGGAGCACAACGAGACAAAGATATATCTTAAATATTTTGGGCTAACAAGGCGCGGGTTGAAATTTCCGGACAAGCCTAATGTGTACTGTACCAAATCAATGCGCACTACAAATGTCATTCAAAACTTTTAATTCATGTTATGTTCAATTAAAATATTTCGCTACGTGTATAATGCATGCGCCTACTACTCAAATGAACGTTTTAGTGCATTCCAAATGTATATACTCTCGCTTCAATGTGAACTAAATTTGAATTCGTTTCTCTATTTGAATAAGATCTACAGTAATGATTGTTGTGAAGTCAAAGCATTTGAATTCATTTCTCTATTTTAATAAGATCTACAATCATCATTATTGTCAAGTTAAACCATCGTTTGTGTATTATCTTCACAGCACACCACATGATTAGTCTCGAGTTACATATGAACTATGTGTACTATATGAACTCGAACTAGATTTTTTGAATCCACTTTATTTTGATTTCAAATCACATTACATTTCTAGCTCTAGCTAGATCTTCATAATCTAAACCATGTCTTATATGTATAATGTGTTTATCACATTATGTATGGTGCCCCGCCCCCTACGCCTACAAGTATTTATATGTGAGTTGCAAACACCACACATTACCACAAATTCAAATAAAATGTGAGAATGTTCGATATATAGTATTGTTTAGATTGTTCGATATTTAGTTGTAAGCTGCAAACACCACACATTATCACAAATTCAAATAAAATGTGAGATTGTTTGATGTATAGTATGGTTTAGATTGTTCGGCATTTAGCTGTGAGTTGCAAACGCCATGCATTATCACATTATGGTATAACATGTGCACAGCACGTGTATCACCGCTATATTCATGCATGCAATGTTTAAAACACTATGATCTCCTATTCAAATATATGAATCCGCTTTCATATCAAATTATGATCTTTGTTAGTCTCTTACACCCACACAATCCTCTAACCTTTGTAGCTACCACTAACTTTCTCTCGTGCATGCACACGCCCTCCTCGCCCTCCCCCTCCCTCGGCATTCTATTCACCGGGCACATTCATTTTTTTCTTTAGGTCGTTCTCCTAGAGTCTCCACAACTCCTTTCCGACACACGCCGATTGATAAACCTCTCCAGCGATGCCTGCCTACGACATACACACACACCTTCAATCTCCTCCTTTATGTGTCCTTGCCTCGTGTCTCTCATACGGTCAGACACACGTGTAAACTCTCGCCCCTCTTTTCATCGATCTCACAACCGCACACTCCTCCCCCTATCTAGCTAGTAGTTGGGCCTCTCGCACCACCTCCTAGCTACATTCTCTCTATCTATCCGTCTCGTTGGGCCTTATTTGCCTCTAACAAATGGACGTACACCGACCGATCTCTCGCTATACATATAGCTAGCTAGGTCCTTATAACTCGTTTTTACCCACACGTCAATCGATCTACCTCATTAGTTGTGTCTCTCCCTTCCTCCGACAAACAACAATTGATCTACCGATCTAGTTAGGTTTGCTTACCAAACACATGGTTCCCCTTCATCATCCATGGATGCGTCCCGACAGATCTATCACGCACAGGCACACACAGAAACACATCCCCACTCTTATTGATAACATTGCAGTTCCACCCTCAGTTTGTCTAGTAGGCCTCTCCCACCATCTTCGAGAAGCAACTCCATCACCCATCCAGCACTCTACCCCTCTCCCTCCCTCTCCCTCCCTCTCTCTCTCCTCTCTCTCTGTCCCATCATATTTCCCGTCCTTCAGTTATGTATGGATGTCGACCGATCTCCCTCAAGACATAGCTGGGTCTCTCCTTCTCAACACATATACGAGTCGTTCTACCTCTATAGTTAGGCCTCTGCCTACCCCTCCACCCACCCCCCTCCCCCCACACACACCGATACATCGAGCGCTCTAGTCATGTCTCCCTGCCACACACAAGCTTGACATGTGCCCTCTAACGTTCCGGTAGGCCAGTCGCCCTATATCTTTGACTTGCACACACACACAATTTCGATGGCTCTCTTCATCGATCTCGCACCCACCCACTTGATCCTCTCTTCGACTCTATCGATAGCTATGACCCCTCCCTCTCTTCTCGTGGATTGCCTGACCCTCTATGTATGATATGGACAGGCCTCCATTTCACACACATTGCATGCAAAATTTTGTTTGAGATGTCATCAACACATATTCCCACAAATAATTCACGAAATCAACCCCCCACCCCACCCCCACCCCCACCCCAAAACAAAAAACACTCACGAATGCGGTTTGTATCTCTCACACACACCCACGTAGGTGGGGGACGTGCACGAAGAGAAGAGGTGCATGCATGGCGCATGTACTCCCGTCTCTTTCCCAACCACACCCGTGCGGTACACGGTGGAGCTCATTTCTGTACGAAAAAGGCAGCCCACGTGGTAATTTGGCACGTGTACTGGTTGTCCACTTGGTGGAGGGAGGATCGTCTACCACGGGTGAACAAACAAATTGCGACTTGACGTGTTATGTTAAAAAAAGAGGCAAGCCATGTGGGGCTTACCTTAGAGGCAAGGCTCTATACACTGGAGTACTTTTGATGTGTCCCGTCAACTCACAGAACAAGGAGAAGCTTGCTTAGTACGCCGTCTCCCCCGCCCACAGGCGCGGTGGCTCGCAAGATGAGGTGAAGCTTGCTCCGCCTTACGCCCGCTCCCTCGCCCATGCGCGCGGTGGCTCGCAGGACGAGGAGAAAAATTTACTACTCCCTCCGTTTACTCCTCGTCCCTACTACCTTGGTTATAGAGATTATATCATATTGTTTGGAATATATATGTCCTTTAGTAGATTTCAATATGAACTACTAGTACATACTCCAAACACTGATGTATATAGACGTATTTTAGAGTGTAGATTCACTCATTTTGCTCCGTATGTAGCCCTCTCCCTCGCCCCTCGACCCTCGCCCACGTGGTGGACGTGCAGCAATTCATTGGGTCTCATATAGCCAGAACGATATATACTGCACTACCATTATTGCTCGACTTCCCGAAGAGGCGAAGAGCCAATCGCAAGGTTAATATTTTGGAGATGCCAAGCGCAAGGTTATAGGAGAACGAGTAGTAGGTGCCGCGTCATTTATAAATAAAGTTTTTTTTCTTCAGTGGCACGTACGCAATATGATAGGTTCATATGGAGAGAAAAGGAAACCGCTCCACTATA
Source organism: Aegilops tauschii subsp. strangulata (assembly GCF_002575655.3). NCBI lineage: Eukaryota > Viridiplantae > Streptophyta > Magnoliopsida > Poales > Poaceae > Aegilops > Aegilops tauschii. The sequence continues at coordinate 469,577,484 of NC_053035.3, forward strand.
TACATAGTCAGGACGGGCCAGCCTACACGGTTGCTTGCTGGGGTTGCTCCCTTCACACTCTCTCGCACAAAACGACTATGGCCACATCTCTAACATCCCGGCGGATCACGTCCGCTTGGGGAAGGGGTGGATGCTTAGTGTAGATGCGGTGGCCGTCGCCGACGGGCGAAAACCCACTGTCGCCGATCAGGGGTCCCCGCCGTTCTCTCTCACAAAGCCGGTGAGGTTGCCTTCGTCCCTTGCTCACTGCCGCGACGTGGGCAGTTGCCGCCTCCCGCCGCCCTCCTCAAGGTTGTGCTACGTCCCTCAGGTACAACTCCCTTTACAGCCGGCTTGCACCACTGCTCCAGCTGCCCACATCACTCCCTGTGGATATTTCTCTACTTCTTTGCCCCGCACATACCTCTACTGGCTTCTACGTACTATATTTGTGATGAGTTTATGTCTCATCAACTAGTCCCAGTAATCTTATTCTAATCACGTTTCTTCAATTTCTTTGCCACAGGGATGCTCATCTCGATTTTGGTGAAACTGCACAAAATGATCCAATGGTCAAAAGGTTGCAAACTTCATTTATTAGAAAGCTCGAACGTTGCCAACAAATTGAAGCCTGGTCAGGGTTCACGGTTCAAGGGCTAGGGACTGCATGGATCGTTTTTTTCTTTAGCTGCCTCTGTTCCAAAATAAGTGTCAACTTTAGTAGTAGTACAACTGTGTACTAAAGTTTGCACAAAGTTGAGACACTTATTTTGGAACGGAGGGAGTACTTATTTGCTATGATCTGTCAATCATTGAGATGCAATAGCATGCATGTTAGTCTCCTTTGTATTTGATGAAATGTTGCAACGGGCAACCTTGGACGCAAGATACATGTAACAGAAGCTGGAAGCTTCATAGCATTGTACAAATTTATCTCGCTGATAAATTACAGTACGTACTATACTAGTACTTCCTCCGTTCCTAAATATAAGTCTTTGTAGAGATTTCACCATGAACCACATGCGGATGTATATAGATGCATTTTAAGTGTAGATTCATTCATTTTGTTCCGTATGTAGTGGAATCTCTACAAAGACTTATCTACTAGTAATAGCTAGCCCCCACTACTAGGAATTCTCTATCCTCTCCTTGATCCACATCATCAAAATTGATGTAGCCGTTAGATGAAGTAAATCAGTCCATAATAGCCGTCTGATCTAGACGTTGAGAGGCTCCGCACTAAGCCACATGCAAGCATGCAGAAATACCGTGGCACATGCATGTGAGTGGGTTTTAAATCACATCAACATGTCTGCATGCAAGCATGCACCGGTAGCATGCATGTAAGTGAGCTTTTAAGTCCCATTAACATGTCAAAAAGAAAAATATAATCCCATTATGCAGTAGGAGTTGGCTGATCTTTTTTCCTTACGTGGGATGATCTAAATGATGATGGGAGTTTATTTAGTTTGGCTACCACATTTGTCATGCGGTTATAGAGTTTTTTAGTTCTATGAAATCGATAATTTTGCGCAGAGAGATATACCGCTGTTCCGCGGCAACGCACGGGGACTCATCTAGTAATATTTAGGAACAGAGGGAGTACTATGTAAAGAGTTAGGTCTCGCATGGTGATAGTGTGAGGTGGGCCATGTAATCACTGAGCCTGCGTGTTTTCACTGCTCTTGCACGCCTCCGCTGTAAGAATGGAGAAAATTGTAATCTAGTAGTAGTACCTCCTTTCGCCGAAAGCGTGGGACATCCAGCAGTCCTACCACCTCAGTAATAAAGACCAATGAGCCGTCAAATCACATAGACCCAGCAGTAAGTTGGACGGATGAAGCAACCATCACTCTTGCGCCAGTGAGAGGTCGCGTCCGCTCTACCCGGGCATGAATGCGGCACCGATTCTTTGGAGCGGCGCTGACTGTTTCGGGCGGGAAGCGCGCGCAGGCGATGGAGGGGCTTTGGGTGGGCCAGGCTGGTCAGGAGCGGGCGTGGCAGCTGTCCGCATGTCCCTACCGGACACGCCCGAAAACGAGAGGATGCACCGACTCTCGCGGCTAAAATCGTACACTACACAACATCTCTCTGTAGGAGTAGGTCGATCTGTCGCTCTCTCTAACACACACATGATGTTAAACACACACACACACGCACGCACCTTTGTCCTGTTGCACCTTCTAACGTGACTTATTACACCTAGACGGAGGGAGTAGTAAGTATACGAGATACGGTGGCACATTGACTTAAGTCGAATACAAGTGCCCAAAATTTGTGTGCATGTTATAATAAGGATTCACTTAAAATAGTACGTGAGCGAACAGAGGGATCAATTGGACAGTGTTCCCGAGCAGTAGCGAGATGTGTGAGGTAAGATACACCACTGGCGCTTTTAATTTTTCTTATTAATTTGTTTGTTTCACCCTTTGACTGGTGGGACCCAACGTACTACGTGGAGAGAGGTAAGGTGACTAAGGCTGCATTATTTCTGCACCACTGTGGATAGTCTTACCACCAATGCCACATGACATGATTATGATTGAAATCCCAATGACTCACACACACACAAAAAAAACACGGCATGCTTGTCACACGAATGCAGGAATGTATAAAAGGTTATTTCCCTCTCGTTGAACATAACGGGAGGGTTGTGTAGCTGGTTAGCTTGTTTGCTCATCAAACTTGAGGTCTCGGGTTCGATAACTACACTTGATTATAATTTGTGCCAGGAGGATTCTTTGGCTGGTCAAAATGTTTTCTAGGGTTTGCACGCTTCACACTCTCTCTCCAGTATATATATACACGCTGGAGCCTCAGCACTTATAGTTACTCTCTTCACACTCTCTCGCCCTCTCCCGCTGGAGCCTCGGCGCTTGTAGTTGCTCTCTTCACACTCTCTCACCCTCTCCAGATCTAAACAAGACTTCGTTGGCCTCTCTCTCCCCTCACTGCTGCTCAAAGAGCCGGCAGGATCCGTTCGCCGGGAAGGGAAGGAGGCTTAACGCTGTCGCCGTCGGCGAGGGACTACCGGCGCAGTTGTTCACTTTCCACCCAGCGGCGGCGCGGGAGGGCCTTCGACCCCTTCTTCTTCGCCGCCGTCCCGTCGCCCACCGAACCACGCCCCAAGTACCTTAAGGTATAATTTACTTACTCCACATGCATTGCTCTAGCTGCATGTATACCATGAATCTAGGACGTGGTTCAAAGAGGAAAGGAGTGGGGGAAAGTAGTGGGAAAAGTTGTATATAGCATGAATCTAGGACGTGGTTCAAAGAGGAAATGAAGGAGGAAAGTTGTATAGCATGAATCTAGGACGTGGTTCAAAGAGGAAAGGAATGGGGGAAAGTTGTGGGGAAAGTTGTATCGCACAAATCTAGGACGTGGTTCAAAGAGGAAAGGAAGGGGCGAAAGTACTAGTTCAAAAAGGAAAGGAAGGGACAAGGCTGTAGAGTTTGAGCAGGACTAGATTTGCTGCGCTCACATAGGGAAAGGTGTCTAAAGATAACAAAACTGGGACCAACACAAATATGCTCCTTGGTTGTTTGTTCTTTGTTGCAACAGACTGTGCATGACCACAGTACATCGGTAGATGCACATGGTGCTGGTGCGTCCACTGTCCCGTGCAACTCATTAGCTATTGTTAATCTAAGGCCCTGTTTGGTTAAAAACTCCCTAGTCCCTACCTGCTTGGTTCCAAGGACTAAACATGGACTAGAGGTTATTAGATGACATGCTAAAAGACCATGTTACCTCTAGTAATGAACTAATAGATACAAGGTGCGATGCGTGGCAGGGGCAACTGTTGGAAAAAGTCCCAAAAAGACTCCCTCGGGTCTTCTTTCTTTAGTCCCAAATGCCCACTTTTAGTCCCTAAAAGTCCCTCCTGTTTGGTTTAGATGGGACTGACACGGAGTTTTTTTAGTCCCTACACCAAAATGTCCCTGTAAACAAACACCCTCTAATAATGCCGCTAGAAAATTGATGCAATGCCACAGTTAAAAGCAAATTACATGTTTAACGAATTTTATTGTTAATATAATCTCTATGTTAATATTAATCAATGCCACCGTTTGAGAAATGCTACTGTCTTGCTTTCTTTCCCATTTAGATAAGGTAGATGCTTCTTTTTGTTGGCTTCTGTGTCATCCACCGTTATTGACCACTAATTGTTTCCTTTGCACCTCTATGTAAACAGGGTTATCTACTTCACCTCGTTGCCATTGTGACCTTTTGTTGCACTGCACAAAACACTTTTGTTTTAAGAGTGTTTTGTGCAGTTCAACCAAAATGTCACACCGACAACGTTGCTTGATTGCTTGATCTTAGTGGAACTGCACAAGAGGAGATCTTCCTATCCGTTAAGGCGAATTTGGTTCGGATCTTCTTCTTGTGAGTTGTTTGAATTCCGCATCATAAGAGGTCAGTACTAGCCTTCTTTCACATGATTCTATAGTGTGCTTTCATATGTTGTGCTACTTGTACGATAATGTTGCTTGATTTTAGTGAACTGCACAAATGGAGACAAGACTTCCAATCTGTATGTGCACCGTAGTATCCCATTGAGGTAAGATAAGGATATTTCACAAGGAGTAGTTGAAGGATGGTTACATTACTCCCCACAAGACCAAACTAACTTCAGCTCAGAAGGACTGACAAATCTCCATTTTTTTGCTGTGATGCGCGAGTACAATGTTGTTCTAGGATTCTTTCTGGTGAGTTCCATTTTCCTAAAAGTGTGCTCTACATGGACCATGTATGTGCCTGTTGAAACTGTCAATTCATAGTACAGTTTGCTTTATACTAATCACTATTTTGTATTTGTGCAAACAGGGGTGCTCAGCTTGATTTCAATGGGAACTGCACAAAATGTTCATGAATACATTGAATCATTCATTTCCACCACACGAAAGGAGGTGCCGATAAGTTCAAGGCGTTGCAACATATAAGGGCGAAATCATACAAGCTACACGCGAATTTGGTTGATTTTGGTGGAACTGCACAAAAAGAACAGCTGGTTTATTTAGCACGAGGTGCCATGTCAATGTCCGAACTGATGGCAAACCCTGCCAATTCCACAATCGTAGGCATTTGATATTTTGGAATGGGACAACCTTGTCAAATTTTGCTCATTGATTTTAGCAAGACATGCGTTTGATATTTTTGAATGGGACGCCCTTTGCTGTCAGCAGCGTCGATCAATTTTTTATTTATTCTTTAGTTGTGAAGTAAATATTTCCTCTGACATGTGAGTAGCTGAGATGCATAATCATCAATTGTTGTTAATGTTCTCTATGAATTGCCAGGCCTGTGTGTTTGATTGCAATTTACAGAAACGCTAAAAAGCTGCTCAAACTCTTTGTACTCCTTCTGTTCCTTTTTACTTCGCACATTGTGAAAGTGCACACTTTTTTGTATAAGATTGGTCAAAGTAGAGATACTTTGATTGCAGACAAAACTTGTATGCAGACTAGAAAGGACCGGAGGGAGTACATGTGAAACTGCTGCAAACGAGGTGATCACCCTTGGAATAATGCTAGTACGTATTGTTTTGCATGTTCATCCAATGTCGGTGATACAGGAATTCGAACTAATCGAAATAAATTCATTCATACACGGTCGGATTCCATATAAACATGTCGGATTTCATTACATTTCATACATTCTTCAACTAAAAAGGGGTGCGCTGGAGGTATAATTAATTAACCGAAGCTACCCACCTGTGTCCCGCTGAGCCGAACAGAAGCTTCAATGACTTAACTGCAGGTGCAGTTGCGTAACTGACAAGTGGCCTGTTGGGCCCACGTGTCAGTCAGCCAACTGCACCAGCAGTTAAGTAGAAGCAGTGTTCTTCTCCAGCGCAGCTCTCCGACTCCACGTCGCCGCCAAGAAGCTAACCGGCCGTCAATGGTCAACCCGCCTAGCTTGGCTTCAACCGGAGGGTAGGAGCGGTGGCCTTACTTGGACCCGAGCGGCGGCGACCTACCGTGTTCTACTCTTCCTTGTTTTCTGTGGGGCGTGGCCTCGTCGGCAGCGGGGCGGGGCCTCGTCGGCAGCGGGGCGGGGCCTCGGCGGAGCCGGCGATATCCTCTGTCTCGTTGCCGGCGGGCGGCGCCTCAGCGGAGCGGTGGAAATCCTCCCCCACGTTGCCGGTAGGGTGGGGCCTCGGCTGAGCCGGCGATGTCCGCTGCCTCGTTGTTGGCGGGGCAGGGCCTCGGCGGAGCTGGCGGTGTCCTCTGCCTCGTTGTTGGCGCCGCGGTGCCTCGGCGGAGCAGGGCCTCGTCGACGCCAGTGGAGCGGGAACTCATCGGAGCCGGCATTGTCCTCTGCCTCGTCCTCGGTCTCGCCAAACAGCGCCTAGCCCGCTTCGTCGCCCTCTTTGCTAGCCTCTTTGTAGGCGGCCGCAGCCTCCGCCACCCGCATGCGGTACTGCCAGCGCTCGAGGCGGCCCTTACGGGCGGAGCGGTACGAGTCGAGCAGTGCCTCCTGCTCCGCCCGCTCCGCGGCGATCTGCTCCTCCGCCTGCAGGTGCTCCTGGAGGAGATGGTGGTTGTAGTCGGCGTCGGCCTGCGCCTCCCGGAACTGCTCCTCACGCATCTGCCTCACCCTGTCCATATATTGGGCACGGGCCTCGCCGATGGTCATGGTGCAATGCACCGGCGAGGATGGCGCGGAGGAGGGGTTTGGCGCCGGATCATCGACTACCATGTTCTCCATTGGGACGTTGTCGTCCTCCGGCTGCCTGCCGGCCAGCCGGTCGGCAGCAATGGCTGCCATCCCGAAGAGCGCTGGAGCGCGAGGAAGCCATGGTGGGCAGTAGTGGTGTGGACAGGAGAAAGGGAACGGATGCGAATGACTGCGGCTATGGCCGGCGCAGCAGTTTATATAGCAATGGTGGGCGGGCGGAGGGACGGACGTGTGGCGCCGGAGTAGCCGCCTCGGCAACCGCGTATCATTAATGTGAGCGGCAGATGGACGGACGGATGGCACTTGTGTTGTTTGAAGGCGGAGCAATCGCCTGCACCGGGAAGCGGGGCGAGCGGCGCTGACTGTTTCGGGCGGAAAGCGCGCGCGGGCGAGGAGATGACTTTACTTGGAGAGGATGACAATGGGGACCCACCAGGTCCATAGCCTCACGTACACAAGTGCCTCTATAATTTATTTTGCTTCCTCCTGGTTTCCTGACATCACGGTCCCACACCATTGTCAACCTATGTAGTAGTCAATAAACGAGAGAATTGCACAAGAAGCAGCCGACAGCTGGGACCAAGCAGCTCGAGCAGTATTTGTGTTTTTGAGGTGTGAGCACTGCAGAGTTTTTCGATGTTTAGCCCAGATATTAATTTTTCTCCTCTGAACAACAACGAAAACATCGCTGCAGGTATTAACTAGGCGGGCTGTGGCCCGTCTAGCCCAGGCCAGATATCCAGCCCAGATATTAATTTTTTTCAAGCTGAAAATGGCTAGCCCAGCTATACTTTTTTTTAGGAATACCCAGGCAAGGTCAAGTTGTTATTCTCCGCCCCGCTGGGCGGCAAATCTTTCCTAGGAGGGATGTATTAGGCTTAACAAGAAAATGGGCTTTAAGAAATAATAAATGAGATGTAATTATAAAAACTGGGCAGTAACTATAAAAAATGCACCAAACACGTGATTACTTTATAAAATATTATTTTTGGATATTGAAAATTTTAATTTCATTAATTGTTGCGAGCGCAATGTTCCGTTGGATTTTTACGTAATATAAATTTATATTGAAATTGTATTTAATCTGACTAGAAATTTCGGGATAAAAATATTTCGTATCCCATCAAAATGTGGGAAATTTTATTGAATTCTGTTTTGAACGGTTGGTTGAAATGGGCTGTACTTTTAACAAACTGTAAATGGGCTGTAGTAAATTCCATTAGAATTCAAAAATGGGCTACACATTCTTACAAATCTTAAATGGGCTATAAGTTCTCTGCCACACATTTCTGGCCTTACTAAGTTAACGCGTCCCCTAAAAAAACAGAGTTGACGCGTATGCAAAGCTTTGTCAACTTATAGTCAACACACGGTTCTAGCAGCAGTGGCCGTTGGATGTCCATCCAACGGATGCAGTGCTTCTTCTTCAATCTCGGATATTCTAGCTTCACCCGCCCAAAAAATGATTCCTCCCCCTGACATCTGGGGCGCACCGTTTCGGAAGCTGACCTATGGGCCTACTAAGCTGATCTGCATGCATTCAAAAAAAAGTTGACGTACCAAGGGCTTTGTCAACTTAGTCAATATAAACGATTCTAGTTGCAGTGATCGTACGATGTCCATCCAACGGCCGTTGTGCTTCTTCAACCTCTGGTCTTCTTGCTCCAGCCGCCCAAAGCAGCACCGGTCGTGCCGCCTGCTCCTGCCTCCCGTGGTCGGCTGTGCTCCCGCGGAGGCCTCACCGCCCCCTACTACTCCCACCGCTGGCCAGGCCATCCCTCCACTCACCCACACCCCCTGTTATTCTGCGGCGACGGCAGCCTCACACCGCAGCCGAACCAGTGAACGCTCGTACTCCTCTCCGCGTGGGCATCCACTGCCGCGTCTTGCCCGGCTCCGCGTCGTCCCCTTCCTAGGCCTCGCCGTCGTCCACCGCCGTGGTGCTCTCGGCACGGTGTGGTCAATGTGGTCAATGACCGACTTCCATCGGAAGAGTACTGTACGTGGAGAGGCTGATAGCTAGGTCCACGGCAGCCGCAAGGAAGTGCCTCCTTATTACGCGGAAAATAATTATTCCTCCACCTAACAGCGGGGACCCGCCGGACGGGCCACCAGTATTTTGCGAAAAAAATCGTTTCCCCCTGACTGCTGGGACCCACCGGACGGGCCACCGTATTTCACGAAAAAAACATTCCCCCCGCTGTCAGCTCGGACCCACCGGAATTGCCTCCTTATTACGCACAAAAAAATGAATACTCCCCCGGCTAGCTGGGACCCACCTTGGTGGGAGGCTGACTTGTGGGCCTACTAAGTTGACGGGGACGAAGGGCTTTGTCAACTTAGTCAATATGAACGATTCTAGCTCCAGTGACCGTATGATGTCCATCCAACGGCCGTAGTGCTTCTTCAACCTCTGGTCTTCTTGCTCCAGCCGCCCAAAGCAGCGCAGGTCGTGCCGCATGCTCCCGCCTCCCGTGGTCGGCTGTGCTGCCGCAGAGGACTCACCGCCCCCTACTATTCCCACCGCTGGCCAGGCCCTGCGGCGACGGCAGCCTCACACCGCAGCCGAACCAGTGAACCCTCGTACTCCTCTCCGCGCGGGCTTCCACTGCCGCGTCTTCCCCGGCTCTGCGTCGTCCCCTTCCTAGGCCTCGCCGTCGTCCACCGCCGTGGTGCTCTCCGCGTGGCATGGTCAACGTGGTCAAGGAACGACTTCCATCGGAAGAGTACTGTACGTGGAAAGGCTGACAGCTGGGTCCACGGCCACAGCCCAGTTTTTTTGTGATTTGCCAAGTAAGTCGCTTTGTCAGGCCTGTTGGGCTGCAAATCTTTCAAGACGAGGAGAATTTCATTCGGCTGGCCGAGAAAATGGCCCATCAGTAATGAGAAATGGGTTGTACATTTTAAAAACACATCAAACCGGTAATTAGTTTCAAATATCTTTTTTTTCATTTCAAGATTTTAAATTACATTAATTTTTATGCGTGGAGAATTTGTTGGATTTTATATTGATATACATTTATTTTTAAAATCAGTTTGAATGTGAGTCGAAATTTTGGGATTAAAAACAGTTCGGACCGCACCGAAATATGCAAAATTTCGTATAATTTTTTAACCGTGGCCACAATATGGGCTGTAATGCTAACAAAAAGAATATGGGCTCAAAAAACCCTTAAGAATTAGCAAATGGGCGGTAAATTATTAGAAATAATGGCAGATGGGCTGTATGCTGTTTTCCACAGATTTGAGGCTTTCCTAAAAAAAGGTTGACGCACAAGCACTGACTGTTGGATGTCCATCCAACGGCCGTCGTGCTTCTTCAATCTCTGCTCTTCCTGCTCCAGCCGCTCAAACAAGCGCCGGCGGGACTACCTGCTCCCTCCTCCCCGCGGCCGGCTGTGCTGCCGCGCAGGCCTCACCGCCCCACCGTACTCCCATCGCTGGCCTAGCCATCCTTCTACTCACCCACACCTGCTGTTATTCTCCGGCGACGGCAGACGAACCAGTAAACCCTCGTACCGTCATACTCCCCTCCGCGTGGGAAACAACTGCGAGTCTTCCCTGCCTCTGTGTCGTCCCCTTCCTAGCCCTCGCCGTCGTCCACCGCCATGGTGCTCTCGGCACGGCGTGGTCAGTGTGGTCAACGACCGACTTCCATCGGAAGAGTACTGTGCGTGGAGACGCTGACAGCTGGGTCCACGGCCGCAGCAAGGAAGTGCCTCCTTATTACGCGCAAAATAATTATTCCTCCACCTGACAGCGGGGACCCACCGGACGGGCCACCGTATTTCGTGAAAAAAAACGTTTCCCCCCTGACTACTAGGACCCACCAGCTACACCTTCGCACGCAAGGAATTGCGTCCGGGCAAAAAAAACAAAACGATTCGCCCCCCTGACTGTTGGGACCCACCAGCTACATCTTCGCACGCAAGGAAGTGCCTGACAGTCGGGACCCACCTGGTCGAAGCGTACGTAGCGTTGTCATCCTGGTCGCGAACGTGTACGTACATATATACTGGTGGATGTAGAGGCGCACGTGTCGTAGTAGAGGCGCGCACGTAGCATGTACACGTACGTACCGCGGCCAGGGTGCAAGAAAGAAAATACGGCCACGTATGTGTACATACGGGCGGGGTCTCGAACGCCTACTCGCGCATACGTACGGCGAGGGCTCGTTGACATGGCTGGGTCGGAACGGAGAAACAGCATCGTCGTCGTGTTCATGGGGAGGCAACGGAATGCGTCGTGTTCATGGTGAGGCAACGGAATGCGTCGTGTTCATCGGGAGGCAACGGAACACATGGGAGCCAACCGGCTGGGTCGGAACGGAATGCGTGGTCGTGTTCATCGGGAGGGCTTGGACGGAACAGGCGATGGAAACGAGGCCTGGCGTACCGCACAACGGAGGAAACGGACCTCCTACGTTCGGAACGGAGTCCTGTTGATCGGGAGGGGTGTGGCGTACCGCGAAACGGAGGAAACGGATCTCCTACGGTAGAAACGGGGGTCCTGTTGATCGGGAGGGGTGTGGCGTACCGCAAAACGGACGAAACGGACCTCCTACGGTCGAAACGGGGGTCCTGTTGATCGGGAGGGTCATGGCGTACCGCAAAACAGACGAAACGGACCTCCTACGGTCGAAACGGGGGTCCTGTTCATCGGGAGGGGTGTGGCGTACCGCAAAATGGGACTCCACGGGATAATGTTCATCTCCACCGTCGACCTCCTCCAGCCTCCACGGGCTACCGTCGACCTCCTCCAGCCTCCACTAGCTCATGTTCATCCAGCCTCCACCGCGCGTGTTGGGGATCGTAGCAGAAATTTAAAATTTTCTACGCATCACCAAGATCAATCTATGGAGTTTACTAGCAACGAGAGGGAAGGAGTGCATCTACATACCCTTGTAGATCGCGAGCGGAAGCGTTCAAGAGAACGGGGTTGATGGAGTCGTACTCGTCGTGATCCAAATCACCGATGACCGAGTGCCGAACGGACGGCACCTCCGCGTTCAACACACGTACGGTTGGGGAAGACATCTCCTCCTTCTTGATCCAGCAAGGGGGAGGGAGAGGTTGATGGAGGTCCAGCAGCACGACGGTGTGGTGGTGGAAGCTGCGGGGATCTCGGTAGGGCTTCGCCAAGCTCAGCGAGAGGGAGAGGGAGGCGCCAGGGGCAGGGGTACGGCTCCCATGCACCTCCCCACTATATATAGGGGTCGAGGGGGCTGGTTTCTTTCCCTCCAAGTCCATTGGGGCGTTGGCAAAGGTGGGGGAAAGAAATCCCACCATTTCCCTTCCCCACCGATTGTTATCCCCCTTTTTAGGGATCTTGATCTTATCCCTTCGGGATATGATCTTATTCCTTCTAAGGGGGATCTTGGTGCGCCTTGACCAGGGGTGTGGGGCCTTTCCCCCACTACCCACGTTCATGTGGGTCCCGCCATGCAGGTGGGCCCCACTCCGGAACCTTCTAGAACCTTCCCGGTACAATACCGAAAAATCCCGAACTTTTTCCGGTGGCCAAAATAGGACTTCCCATATATAAATCTTCACCTCCGGACCATTCCGGAACTCTTCGTGACGTCCGGGATCTCATCCAGGACTCCGAACAACTTTCGTATTTCCGCATACTAATATCTCTACAACCCTAACGTCACCGAACCTTAAGTGTGTAGACCCTACGGGTTCGGGAGACATGCAGACATGACCGAGACGACTCTCCGGTCAATAACCAACAGCGGGATCTGGATACCCATGTTGGCTCCCACATGTTCCACGATGATCTCATCGGATGAACCACGATGTCGAGGATTCAATCAATCCCGTATACAATTCCCTTTGTCAATCGGTACGTTACTTGCCCGAGATTCGATCGTCGGTATCCTAATACCTTGTTCAATCTCGTTACCGGCAAGTCACTTTACTCGTACCGTAATGCATGATCCCGTGACCAAAAACTTGGTCACATTGAGCTCATTATGATGATGCATTACCGAGTGGGCCCAGAGATACCTCTCCGTCATACGGAGTGACAAATCCCAGTCTCGATTCGTGCCAACCCAACAGACACTTTTGGAGATACCCGTAGTGCACCTTTATAGCCACCCAGTTACGTTGTGACGTTTGGCACACCCAAAGCACTCCTATGGTATCCGGGAGTTGCACAATCTCATGGTCTAAGGAAATGATACTTGACATTTGGAAAAGCTCTAGCAAACGAACTACACGATCTTGTGCTATGCTTAGGATTGGGTCTTGTCCATCACATCATTCTCCTAATGATGTGATCCCGTTATTAATGACATCCAATGTCCATAGTCAGGAAACCATGACTATCTGTTGATCAACGAGCTAGTCAACTAGAGGCTCACTAGGGACATGTTGTGGTCTATGTATTCACACATGTATTACGATTTCCGGATAACACAATTATAGCATGAACAATAGACAATTATCATGAACAAGGAAATATAATAATAACCATTTTATTATTGCCTCTGGGGCATATTTCCAACAGCGCGGTACTCCACCGGCTACTGTTCAACCACCCCTCCACGGGCACCCCTCCACCGTCTACTGTTCATCCAGCCCTCCACACCACGGGGTCCTGTTCAACCACCCCTCCACGGGCACCCCTCCACCATCTACTGTTCATCCAGCCCTCCACCACACCACGGGGTCCTGTTCATCCAGAGGCAATGCCACCACTCACTGTTCATCCAAACCCCCCCCCCCCCGCAACGCTCACTGTTCATCCCAGAGGCAGCATCGATCGGCTTCAGTTAGCAGCAGTAGCAAAGGAATCGCTCGATCGGGTTCAGTTAACAGCCATCGATCGATCGCTCGGGTTCAGTAACGCGTAGCCTGCAGTGCAATTGCTCGGGTTCAGTTAGAGCCCAACGCCTCGCTCGGGTTCAGTTAGAGCCAACGCCTCGCACACACGCGCGTACGTGTACGAGAGAAACGCGCATCGCTCGGCCCCCGACCTCCCACCGTAACCGGGAACTCCCCGAGATTTTCCTCGCCCTCGCTTCTACCACGGTTTTTTCCGTCATGGACTGCCCAAAGAATGTCATGCAGCTGCGTCTCCGGCCCGCCCAGGACGAAAAGCCCATTTTCTGTCATGATTTTTTGTCATAGAAGTAGGAGCCCACCACATCTATGATGATACCGGGTTTTGTCACAATTATCGTCATAGAAGTGTCATATGTATGACAGGAAAAAAATTTGTTCGGCCCAAAATGTCACGGATGTGTCTTTTTTTGTAGTGAGGTATGGTGGACTTTTGAAAATAAGATTTGGGTTTAAGAGTTTTTGGATGCACAAGTAGTATCTCTACTTGGTGCGGAATTTTGGCTAGCAAGGATGGGGGGCTAGCACCACATGTTGAAGGATCTATGACAACATGACTTCTATGTGAATATGAACAAACATAAACCATTAAGTTATCTTCCTTGTCCAACGTTAACAATTTTGGCATATAATATTTTGATGGGTGCTCACAATCACAAAAGATTTCCATGATAGTGTATTTGCATGTGAAAGTTCTCTTCCTTATACTAATTATTCGTGAATTGCTTGTATGGCCAATATTGTGATTGTCAAGCCTCAAAAGATTTCACTTTCTAAACCCAATGTGAAGCTACCACTAGGCATGATATAATTTCAACTTCATGATATTCAATTCATTCAACAATTTACTCATAGGATATAAGTGAAGCACAAGAGTAAATGACAAGCTACTACAAAAATATATAAGTGAAGATCATGAGCATAATATTTGTTTCTCTCAAATTAATTTAAGTGAAGCGAGAGAGAATTTGTTCAAAATTACTAAAGCAAACCGTGCTAAAAAAGATATAAGTGAAGCATTAGAGCAATTCCATTGAAAAGAGCTTCGTTGACGGGATGTGTGTGCCGCTTACCTAGCCTCCCTGGCAACTATTTGAGGACTCTATTTTATTTAAAAACTTTCAGATCTAAGTACTTTATTAAAACAGCAAGCAAACCAAAATAAAATGACATTCCAAGGATAGCACAAGTCATGTGAAGAAGCAAAAACTTAGGCTCAACCGATACTAACCGATAATTATTGAGAAGAAAGGTGGGATGCCTACCGGGGCATCCCCAAGCTTAGATGCTTGAGACTTCTTGAAATATTATCTTGGGATGCCCATCCCCAAGCTTGAGCTTTTGTGTCTCCTTAATTCTTCTCATATCACAGTTTTCCTAAATCTCAAAAGCTTCATCCACACAAAACTCAACAAGAACTCGTGAGATAAGTTAGTATAAACCAATGCTAAAACCTTATCATTCTCTACTGTAGGAAATCACTACAATTATTATTCAACATTGCATACTAAATGCCTCTGCTTATTTAATACTCCTATCCTCAAATAGAATCATTAAACAAGCAAACATATTCAAACAGTGGAAACATAACAACAATCTGCCAAAACAGTACAGTCTGTAAAGAATGCAAGAGTATCCATACTTATTCAACTTAAAAATTTCTGAAAATTTAACACACTGTAGAAAATTTATCAGAGCTTATTTTGCAAAAAGTTTCAACATTTTATCACATTCTGACTTTTCTAGGGAATTTTTGCAACAGAGGTAAACTTTCCGTTTTGAAACAGCAACATGTAGACTTGCAAAATAAGCATGGTATAGGCTATCCTTGACATTTTTATTGAAATAAAAGATACAAAACATTATTCTAAATAACAGCAAGCAAATACTAACAAAATAAAATGATGCTCCAAGCAAAACACATATCATGTGATGAATAAAAATGTAGCTCCAAGTGAGGTTACCGATAATGTTGGAGACGAAAGAGGGGATGCCTTCCGGGGCATCCCCAAGCTTAGTTGCTTGGATCTTCTTTGGATATTACCTTGGGAGTGCCTTGGGCATCCCCAAGCTTAGGGTCTTGTCACTCCTTATTCTCCTCATATCGACATCTCACCCAAAACTTGAAAACTTCAATCACACAAAACTTAACGGAACTTCGTGAGATAGGTTAGTATGATACAGAGCAAATCATTCCACTTTTGGTACTGTCAAAGACAAGATTCATAATTGTTTCCACACAATGCCTACTGTAGCATATCATTTCCACAATTTATATTGATCAATATAAGCCATAGAAACTAGAAAACAATCAAACTATGCATTGAAAAGAGAATATGTCAAAACAGAACAGTCTGTAGTAATATGTACTCAAACCATACTTCTGCTACTCAAAAAATTCTGAAAATTTAGGACCACATGAGCAATTTGTATATTAATCTTGTGCAAAAAGAATCAACTCAAAATAACTCTTCTGTTAAAAATGAGAATTATTTTCGTGAGCGCAAAAGTTTCTCCAAAGCATAGCATCCCCAAGCTTGTAGCTTTGCATATCATTAGCGTCATGGATATTCAAAGAATTCATACTAACAACATTGCAATCATGCTCATCATTTAAATATTTTGTGCCAAACATTTTATTGACTTCTTCTTCTAACAATTGAGCACAATTTTCCGACCCATCATTTTCAAGAAAGATATTATAAATATGATCAAGAATATGATGCAACCTCAATTCCATTTTTTATGTAGTTTTCTTTTATAAACCAAACTAGTGATAAAATAAGAAACTAAAAGATTCAATTGCAAGATCTAAAGATATACCTTCAAGCACTCACCTCCCCGGCAACGGCGCCAGAAAAGAGCTTGATGTCTACTACGCAACTTTATTCTTGTAGACACGTGTTGGGCCTCCAAGCGCAGAGTTTTGTAGGACAGTAGCAATTTTCCCTCAAGTGGATGACTTAAGGTTTATCAATCCGTGAGAGGTGTAGGATGAAGATGGTCTCTCTCAAAGGACCCTGCAACCAAATACAAGAAATCTCTTGTGTCCCCAACACACCCAATACAATGGCAAATTGTATAGGTGCACTAGTTCGGCAAAATAAAAACAGCAAGGTAGCAAATAGTAAATGGGCACAA
Source organism: Aegilops tauschii subsp. strangulata (assembly GCF_002575655.3). Classification (NCBI taxonomy): domain Eukaryota; kingdom Viridiplantae; phylum Streptophyta; class Magnoliopsida; order Poales; family Poaceae; genus Aegilops; species Aegilops tauschii. The sequence goes on from NC_053035.3 coordinate 469,594,142, forward strand.
AAACGGTATTGCAATGCTTAAAAATGAGGCCTAGGGTCCGTACTTTCGCTAGTGCAATCTCTCAACAGTGCTAACATAGTTGGATCATATGATTATCCCTCAAAGTGCAATAAAGAATCACTCCCGAGTTCCTATTAGCGGAGAATAAAAGATAGAAATTGTTTGTAGGGTACGAAACCACCTCAAAGCTATTCTTTCCGTTCGATCTATCCTAGAGTTCGTACTAAAATAACGCAAGCTATTCTTTCCGATCGATCTAATCAAGAGTTCGTACTAAAATAACAGCAAAGCAAATTCATATTCATAATACTCAATCCACACAAAGGACTACAAAGGGACCCCAAAGTTTCTATCGGAGAAAAGATAATAAAAACATGCATCAACCCCTATGCAAATATTACCCCAATTTCACCGCGGGGATCCGCAAGTTGAGTGCCATGACGTATATCAAGTGAATCAATACGATACCTCATTGTCACCTCAAGTATTCATACCGCAAGACATACATCATGTGTTCCCAAATCTGAATATTCAATCCGACATGACAAAACTTCAAAGGGTAAATATTCAATTCATCACAACAAGAGTATAGAGGGGAGAAACATCATATGATTCATCTATATTAACAAAGCCCATGATATAGATCACGAGAGAGAGAGATTAAACACATAGCTACTGGTACAAACCCTTAGCCCCGAGGGTGGACTACTCCCTCCTCATCGTGGTGGCCGCCGGGATGATGAAGATGGCCACCGGAGATGATTCCCCCCTCCGGCAGGGTGCCGGAATAGGCTCCCGATTGGTTTTCGGTGGCTACAGAGCCTTGCGGTGGCGGAACTTCCGATCTAGGTTAACCCCGAAGGGTTTCGGAATATTTGGGAATTTATAGTGCAAAGAGGGGGTGCGGGAGGCCACCAAGGTGGGCACAACCCACCTGGGCACGCCAGGGGGCCCTGGCGCGCCCTAGTGGGTTGTGAACCCTTCGGGGCACCCCCCAGGTGCAGCTCTGGCCCATTGGGTTTATTCTGGTCCAAAAAAATCTCCGTAAAGTTTCGTTGCGTTTGGACTCCGTTTGATATTGATTTCCTATGATGTAAAAACAAGAAAAAAAACAGCAACTGGCACTAGGCACTGGGTCAATAGGTTAGTCCCAAAAAAGATATAAAGTTGCTATAAAATGATTGTAAAACATCCAAGAATGATAAAATAACAGCATGAATACTTCATAAATTATAGATACGTTGGAGACGTATCACCGGACAGGGTTTGACCGGTGGACCTTTTCACCGGGTTGTCATAGACATCCCATATCTACACCCCGAACACTGTCCCAGCCCAACCCACCCCAAGATTCCCTCCGTGTCGGCCCGACGTGGCCGTTTTCCCACTCCGTGACACGGCGGCAGCGACACCCGTGATGGGGGGCACACCCCGGAGCCGCGTGTCGGGCGCTTGCGCCTGCCACCACACTTCCACACGCATAGGAGGGCCCACCGCAAAGACCTGGTGTGTTTGCTTCCCCCGCCCCAGGTATACCCTCCCGTCTAACCCTAACACAGACGACCGGCGGATCTAGCCCTTTGACTTTCGCTGGACGGGGTTTGACCGGTGGACCTTTTCACCGGGTTGTCATAGCCCAGCCCATAGCTACACCCCCAAACACGGTCCCGGCCCAACCCACCCCAAGATTCCCTCCGTGTCGGCCCGACGTGGTCGTTTCCCCCTTCCGTGACACGGCGGCAGCGCCGCCCGTGAGGGGTGCACACCCTAGAGCCGCGTGTCGGGTGCTTGCGCCTGCCACCATGCTTCCACACGTGTAGGAGGGCCCACCGCAAGACCTGGCGGCCTTGCTACCCCCTAGGTACCCCGTCCAGTCTAACCCTGACACAGACGACCGGCGGATCTAGCCCTTTGACTTTCGCCGGACGGGGTTTGATCGATGGACCTTTTTCACCGGGTTGTCATAGCCCAGCCTATAGCTACACCCCCGAACACGGTCCCGACCCAACTCACCCCAAGATTTCCTTAGTGTCAGCCCGACGTGGCCGTTTCCCCCCTCTGTGACACAGCGACATCGATGCCCGTGAGGGGGGCACACCCCGGAGCCGCATGACGGGTGCTTGCGCCTGCCACCACGCTTCCACACGCGTAGGAGGTCCCACCACAAGACTTGGCGTGTTTGCTTCCCCCCTAGGTACCTCGTCCCGTCTAACCCTGACACAGACGACCGGCAGATCTAGCCCTTTGACTTTCGCCGGACGGGGTTTGACCGATGGACCTTTTCACCAGGTTGTCATAGCCCAGCCCATAGCTACACCCCTGAACACAGTCTCGGCCAGACCCACCCCAAGATTCTCTCCGTGTCGACCCGACGTGGCCGTTTCCCCCCTTCATGGCATGGCGGCAGCGACGCCTGTGAGGGGATGGGGGCACACCCCGGAGCCGCTTGTCGGGTGCTTGCGCCTGCCACCATGCTTGCACACGCATAGGAGGGCCCACCGCAAGACCTGGTGTGTTTGCTACCCCTCGAGGTACCCTGTCCCGTCTAACCCTGACAAGACGACCGGCGGATCTAGCCCTTTGACTTTTGTCGTACGGGGTTTGACCGATGGACCTTTTCACCGGGTTGTCATAGCCCAGCCCATAGCTACACCCCCGAACACGGTCTCGGCCCAACCCACCCCAAGATTCCATCCGTGTCGGCCCGACGTGGCCGTCCCCCCTCCCTCCGTCACACGGCGGCAACGACACCCGTGAGGTGGGGCACACCCTCAGAGCCGCATGCCGGGTGCCGGGTGCTTGCACATTTAAGTTAATCGAATTAGTTTTGAAAAAAGAAAAATAAATAAATAAGAGAAAACAAATAAAATTGGAAAACATTAGCACAAATATATGCCGACGGCAACGCCGTCGGCATAGCTAAGCCCATGGATCGACGAAGCCTTGGATCGATGACGTGGCATAGGACACGGATCGATGACATGGCAGAGGCCATGGGCTAGGCCTATGCCGACGGCAAGGCCGTCAGCATACCTCTGCCACCCCACGGACCGACGGGGGCTCGGATCGATGACGTGGCACGCGTCACGGATCGGTGACGTGGACAACTCCTACGCCGACGGCCTTGTCGTCGGCATAGCTATGTCGATGGCCGCCGTCAGGTCCGTCAGCGTAGATATGACAGCGTCAAACTCCCATCAGAGGAAGGCTCAGCGGGCCCACATCTATGCCGACGGTGCAGCTATACCGACGACCAGTGTAGGCAAATATCACAATATGCCGACGGCCTATATACGCCGGCGGCCACCATAGGCTTACCTCCTGGCATGCCGATGGCTTTTCTGCACCGACGGCTTCGCCTGGGCCGTCGGCTTACCTCCATGTATGCCGACAAGGGCCGTCAGCATAGATTAGGCCATCGGCAATTAGGTAAATACTGGTAGTGCAACCCAACACAGTACTAGAGAGGCCAAACATAAATTGGTTATTTGATTACTAGTATTTTGTATTGAATGTGTTGAGTTTTATTTGATGCCCTTAGTGCTCTGTACTAGGTTCTGTTGGTATTTACACATACAAATTCAGAGTTGTACTAATGTGGGGATTAATCTAATTGTGATTCTATACTTGAGCTTAAGTGCAATCATATTATGCACAAAGCCACAAACCTAAAAACAAAGGCAGTTCTCTCTTATTGTCATATTTGATTTTGAAGCCAAGGAAATTTTAATAGGTTTGTCTCAATGAATTTTTTTGGTTGAAACTGCCAGCAAGCATAGCATAAGATTTTTATTTTTTTATCCATTGCCACAAATGGAACAGTATTTCTAAGAGAATTTTCTAAAATTTTGAATGATGCACAATTCCTTGACCTAAAATCACTCAAAATGTGACGGTTTAATTGTGGAAATGATGGCCCGTGCTTAGCCATGCTGCCTCAAGCGCTCGACACTCCATAAACCAGGAGGCTCGATCGATATCTTCCTTAATCATCGCCGTACCAAAAGGATACGGTCGACCTGTGCACCAACGCGCGCGCATGCGCAAGCAGCTACCTGAGCACCCATCTACGTGTAACTCAGTAGTGCACAGAGTCGATACTTTCCTTGAACGTTTCGCCACGCTCATGATAGGTTCCACACTTCCACTGACCCACTGAGATCATCAGGCTGCCCATGTTCACATAGTAAAAAAGCGCAAAACGTCACCCCGATCCGTACCGTCCGATGCGCCACGCGCCGTCTCGATCGATCGCTAGTGGAGCTCTGTGCCCGCGCGCATGTCGGTAGTGCACGCACGCTTGACGCTTCCGTGTTGCACAGCATCACCGTGTCGCGCGCCACACCTACTACTACGTGCTGCAGACGGCCTACACTGGTAGAAAATAGGCCTTTAGTCCCGGTTCACAAAGGCCATTAATCCCGGCTGTGCAACCGGGACTAAATATGCGCGACTAAAGGCCCCCCTTTAGTCGCGCCTCTTACGAACCGCGACTAAAGGCCCGTCCACGTGGGCGCCAGGAGTCCGTCGGGGCGGAGGACCTTTAGTCCCGGTTCTCGTGGCTAACCGGGACTAAAGGCCTCCTCCGCAGGTTTAGGGTTTTAGCCCCCCTAAACCTGGTTTCTTTTTAATTTGTAGTGTTTTATTTCTTTTATATTTTATTTTGTGTTTTATTTTAATTTTGATGAAGTTTCAGTACACATATTCTACGCTACTATATACATGCATATGAAATTTCAAACAAGAAGAATTCAAGAGGAATATATAATATATATTCAATCTCGGGTGACCATATACAACTTCGAACAAGTTTCCATACACAATTAGGATGGATGACCATATACAACTTCGAACAAGTTTCAATCTCGGGTATGCATATAAATTTCTTCGTCCTCGGTATAGTGTTCTCCTTTAGGATTGATGACTTCCCTCATGAAAAATCCTGCTAATTCATCTTGAATTGGTCGGAAGCGAGCTTCTGGACTAAGCCTCCTCCGCAAGTTATCCGTCGCCTTTCGCACGCTATCCGATGCCTTCCGCTCAGAGGTGTGTCTCCGGATGTTCTCACAAACATAGTATCCACATAGATTGGTCCCCAGTGGCTGCTTATCCACATTAACTAACCTTCTAAAATCTAGCTCATGTTTGAATTCACCGACAATTTCTTCTGAGAACCGTCTCCAAACCCTACAGGGCAAAGAAAATTAAATGAACAAGGGAGTTATTAGTTACTTGATATTAGGAAATGAACGAAAGAGACCGATCGATATAGAGCTCAAATGATTGAAAATAATTACTTTTGCAGCATTTTTCTCATGTCGGCCCAACGCTTTGAATCCGAATCCATAGAGTCCATGATTAGAACTCTGGAGGTGTGAAGTTCAATATTTAGCAGAATCCAGTGGAACCTGCGGACACGTTACATACACAGTCATGCATAACTCATCGGTTAGACATACCATGCATGGAGTAAACAAAAGAGAATGGGCACAAGAGAGAAACACTCACCCAAAATGGTAAGGAAATAGAATATGACTTTTGAGTTGATGCTTTCTAAGAAACTTGTACAAGTCTTTCTCCATGTCTTCGGGGTGATTTTGTAACACATGTCCATTAACGATATGTGGGTCAATGAACCCAACATCATGGATGTTTCTTATTTTGCATTCCCAAATCTTCAATCTGCATAATAGCGTACGCAACAATATAGTGCAGGCAATGAAGAACGAGATGAGGTAGAAATAAATCACTTACAGAACGTAGCAACTCAGGATAGATTTGTCGAGCTCGCGCAGATTAAACAGCTGGAACAATTCAATTATATGAACTTGTACAGAGTACCGTTTGGTGTGATGCTCCTCTGTAACATCCGCATAAACATATTCTTTGCCGGCCCATGTTATGAAATGCTTGTACCAACGTAGCAGATTTCGCATTTGTGGTGGTAGACTCTTTTCCCGCGCAGGCTCGACGAGAGGCCCATTCCGCACATATTGTAATGCTATCTCACATACTGGCGCATCCTCAAGGCCTAACGAGGCACGAAGAGTCAAACCCATCTCGGACGCTTGTTTCATGGCACTCGCTACAGTCAATCCAAGTGCTGCCGCAGCTGCTATGATCTCGGGGTCCTCTTCCGGACCGGCTTTCACTATGAGCAGGGGGATCGATTGTTTATTCTGCATCCCGAGCTGGTCAACTTGTTTCCCGCTTTTTTTACTTTCTTCTTTCTCCTCCTTCAATATTTATGCTTGCCTACGAAGTTCATGTCCATAGTCGTCAGGCATATTCAGCTCGGCTTGGGACGGTGTCGTCAAAAAATCCTTAGCCCACTTCTTTTGCTTCTTAGTGAATACTTGCTTGGGCTCAGGCTCTTTTATCGCCTTCGTATCCGCCTTCCATTTCTCATAATGAGCAAACGCGGCCAATTTGGTTTCAGTTTCACTAAGTTCCCAAGGCCTTGGGAGGAGAGGCTTCAGTGATGGCTCCGGTACCCTTGTGGTATTAGGTACATAAGGGTCCGGGTTAATAGTCCAGGAGCGGGTTTCCTTGCTGTCCGCCTGCTTCTGCTTCTTCGCCGGAGGTGGATTGGGGGCGTCGTACCCGCCGGAGGAGGATTGGGGGGCGGCGGCTGCTTACCCGCCGGAGGTTGTGGATCGGGGGACGGCGTCGAATGGCGTGAAGGAGGTGTAGGTGAACCACCACGACCACGACCACCGCCACCACCACCACCACCACCACCATCGGAGGGGGGTGGACTTGTTAGCCTTGGCGCCTCGCCTGGAAACACTATGTACTTCTTTTTCCATAGAATGATCTGGCGCTTGACATCTCCAAGTCTTCTCTCCCCTTCGGGTGTAGCTTTGTCAATCTCCAGGTCCTCAAACTCTTGGACTATGTCTTCCACCATGACACGAGCATAGCCATATGCAATGGGGTTGTTGTGGTGGAGTGCTCCAGGTGTACAGGGTAAAGCACTGCCGGTAGCTACCTTCGTGGAAACGTTCCCCACGGGATAATGCAGATCACATTCTTTCATCTCCTTTACATCATCCACGGGGTAGTGAGGCTCCGGTGCACGAACCTCGATCGTCGGTGCATTAGCACCAGGCGGGGCATCCGTGGAAGCCACGCTGCTTCTCCGCTGCTGGCTTCCGCGATCCGCTTCATGATCTTCATGCGGCCCTGGAGCCGATTTTTCTTTTACTAGTGCATGCACGGTCTGCTTCAACTCATGGAGTTCCGATGCAAACTTCGCCAAAAGATCTGCATCCCGGTCCGTCTTTCTCTTACGGCTTCTGTAACAGTACGGGTCATTGTCCTGGGAAAACCCTACTTTCCACGGAATTCTGCCTTTGCCTCGTACATGTCCTCCGTGTTCATCATTCCCGAGGGCTGATGTCAGTGCGTCTTTCTCTCTGTTGAACTTGATCAAGCCCTCTTGAGCTTGGGTCATTGCGTCAATAAGGGCTTGGGTGGGAGCAAACTTTTTCTTCCGGTGAACACACACCCCTGTCTCCGGGTCTAGCGATCCCCCATGCCCGTACCACCAGCTTTTGGCCCTTGGGTCCCATCCCTTTGTACCTAGAGGGATTCCTCGCACCCTCAGGTCCTCCTCCATCTTCTGCCACTTAGGCTCCGAAAGGCGGTATCCTCCTGGCCCCATAATATGATGGTACTTTTTCTTACTCGCATTATCCTTATTTTTTTTGATATCTCCTTGAAATGCTCCGATTTCTTTTGCCTCACAAATTCTGGCCAATCATCTTTCAGTTTCTCATGTTGTCCATTGAAATCCGGAGTCTTGCCCTTGTTGACATAGTCACGGGTTAAATTTTTCTTGAAGTTTCGGAATGCTTCGGCCATCTTCTGAAGAGCGAACTCTTTAACTAGCCTCCTCCTCTCACGTCCACCCGGAACCTCGTTACCGAATTCATCGACTTTGTTGTATTCCGGAGGTAGAATGAAATGTTCCATAAGCTTTCTCCAGCAATCCTTTTTCGTTCTCTTGTCGACAAAACTGAAACCAAGATGTGCCTTCTTTGGCTCCTTCCATTCCTGGACGGTGATCGGGACGTTGTCTCTAACAACGACTCCGCATTGGTTGATAAACTTTGAGGTGTGCTGTAGGGGCTTGCCGGTTTCACTAACAAAATCAATGGTATATGTTTCTCCTGTTTTCATCGCCTTGGATTTGCCACGCTTTGTCGTACTCGATCCGGCCGAGGGCTAAAAAAAGAAAGAGAGTCGCGCGCGTTAATACATATGTATTCACATTTCAGTAAGTTTGTATCACGAGAGGCTCAATGTATATATATACCTCGCCGGAGGTGGTTGCTACTTGCAATTCGAGATCGTCGTTTGTTGACGGTTGACCTCCGTCGACAATGTCCGTTCCTTCACCTTCTTGATCATCGACAATGTCTGTTCCACCGTCAAGGTTCAGAGAAGAAGAGACTACATCCTCTTCTTGCTCATCTTCTGAGCCCGGCACATAAGGAATCTCGTTGTTTATGATGCCCATTAAATAACGTTCAGCCTCCGGATCCCTAAGCGGCTCGGCTCTATCGTCCGCCATATGTCACTCATGCATGTAGTAAAAATTAATTAAGTATAAAAGAATTAAAAAATAAGATTAAGGGGACATAGAGGAGGAGCAGCGACTGTTGAATGATTAAGAGCTATTAATTTTTGCTTTCATTTCAGCCATTTTTGGAAAACAACAAAAACAGAAATACTTTAGATGTCAAACTGCATGTATAAGGTTGAAAACATGTGCCAAATGTTTCACTGAACATTTTGAGGTATTAAACATAATTTTTGGATAATTATTTAATTAGTTATGTCATTTTCTTTTTCCTTTTCTTTTATGACCAGAACAGAAAATTGATGTTTTTTTGGTCAAATTTATACAATTATTCCCAAATAAAATACCATTGTGTATATTTTGTTAAGACAAAATTTTAGAGCTCAAGTTTGCTCAATTTGAGTTAACAGAATTCAAGTTATGAATTTTGCAAGTTTCCATTTTTAGTTCCCTCTCTCTCTCTCTTCTCTCTCTCTCTCTGCTCTCTCTCTCGCTCGCTGACGGGTGACCACCAGCACGGGCACGCACGGCGGCGCCGTTTCCGCACGCGCGCGAGGCTGGCAAGGCGCGCATCCAGTACGCGGCGACGAGGAGGACGGCAGGCGGCGGAGGACGGCAGGCGGCGGCGGGCGAGAAGGCGGGCGAGAAGACGAGGGCGAGAAGACGACGGCGGTGGTCCCCTCTTCTTCTAGGCACGCGAGGAGGATGGCAGGCGGCGGCGGGCACCTACCGGAGACGAGGGCGGCGCGGAGAAGACGAGGGCGGCGCCGCGGAGAAGACGAGGTCCTGGATGCGTTTGGTCCTTAGCGCGGAGAAGACGAGGGCCGCGGAGAATATATAGGGCAAGCCTTTAGTCGCGGTTGGGGACACCAACCGCGACTAAAGGTACCCTTTAGTCACGGTTGGTGTCCCCAACCGGGACTAAAGGGGTACCTTTAGTCGCGGTTGGTGTCACGAACCGCGACTAAAGGTTTTTTCGCGGCGTTTTCGTTCCCGCGCGGAAAGAGCCTTTAGTAGCGGTTCGTGTCACGAACCGCGACTAAAGGTCCTTTTTCAAATACTTTTCATTTTAAAATCTTAAAAATACAAATAATATATCAAAAAATTCAGAAAAATAAAACTAATTCATTTTAAAATCTTAAAAATAGAAATAATATATCAAAAAATTCAAAAAAATAAAACTAATTCATTTGAAAATCTTAAAAATACAAATAATATATCAAAAAATTCAGAAAAATAAAACTAATTCATTTGGAAATCTCAAAAATACAAATAATATATCAAAAAAATCAAAAAATAAAACTAATTCATTTGAAAATCTTAAAAATACAAATAATATATCAAAAAATTCAGAAAAATAAAAATAATTCATTTTAAAATCTTAAAAATACAAATAATATATCAAAAAATCTAGAAAAATAAAACTAATTCATTTTAAAAATTCAGACCGATTGTTTTGTTCTACATCCTCGATCCCTTGAAGGTTTGACAAAAGGTTTGATACATCATTCAGTTCATCGACCAAATACAAATCATCCGGATTCGCCATCATACGTCCTGCCGTGCATTTGGTATGCATATATGCACTCAGTAGCCACGGCAGGGCTGTATGATGGCGATACCGATTGTTTTGTTCTACATCCTCGATCCCTTGAAGGTTTGACAAAAGGTTTGATACATCATTCAGTTCATCGACCAAATACAAATCATCCGGATTCGCCATCGTACGTTTTAATTCACATGATCCATTCAACAAAGTTTGGTACAATAAATTATTACACATCAATTCTTCCCTTGTGTCCCTGCTTGCTTACGATTGTGCCGTATCCATGGAGCATCCTCATCATTTAACTTAATGCTTGGGTCAGTGTTCACTTTGAAGGGCGGAATTTCACCAAACATATTATAATCTTCTGACATGTCTGTCTTGTCCTCCACTCCCACGATGTTTCTTTTCCCTGAAAGAACAATGTGGCGCTTTGGATCATCGCATGATGTACTGATCGTTTTCTTATCTTTCCGTTTCCTCGGTTTGCTACTCATGTCCTTCAAATAAAAAACCTGAGCGACATCTTTGGCAAGGACGAATGGTTCGTCAAGGTAACCAAGATTGTTGAAATCCACCATTGTCATTCCGTATTGCTCGTCCACCTTTACCCCACCTCCTGTTAGCTTGAACCATTTGCACCGGAACAAAGGGACCTTAAAGGAGGGTCCATAGTCAAGTTCCCATATCTCCTCTATGTAACCATAATATGTGACCTTTTGCCCATTCTCGGTTGCTGCATCAAAGCGGACACCACTGTTTTGGTTGGTGCTCTTTTTATCTTGGGCGATGGTGTAAAATGTATTCCCATTTATCTCGTACCCTTGGAAAGTCGTTATAGTCGAAGATGGTGTCTTGGCCAACATGTACAGCTGATCTCCAACATCATTGTCATTCATTAAATGTTTTTGCAACCAACTGCCGAAAGTCTCCATGTGGGCCTTTCTAATCCAGGATTCAGGCTTCCCCGGGTTGTCCGAGCGTAAAATATTCTTGTGTTGCTCGAAGTACGGGGCCACCAAGCTGGAATTTTGCAGAACTGTGTGGTGTGCTTCAGTCATAGAATGACCGTCCATACATATCGTTGATTTCCTTCCGATCGTGCCTTTTCCACTTAGTCTCCCCTCGTGCCGCGATTGAGGAATACCAATCGGCTTAAGGTCAGGAACATAGTCAATACAGAACTCAATTACCTCCTCATTTCCATAGCCCTTGACGATGCTTCCTTCTGGCCTAGCACGGTTACGAAAATATTTCTTTAATACTCCCATGAACCTCTCAAAGGGGAACATATTGTGTAGAAATACAGGACCGAGAATAGAAATCTCTTCGACTAGGTGGAGCAGGAGGTGCGTCATAATATCGAAGAAGGATGGTGGGAACACCAACTCGAAACTGACAAGGCATTGGACCACATCGTTCTGTAACCGTGGTAGATCTTTTGGATTGATTACCTTCTGAGAGATTGCATTGAGGAATGCACATAGCTTCACAATGGCTACTCGAACATTTTCCGGTAGGAGCCCCCTCAAAGCAATCGGAAGCAATTGCGTCATAATCATGTGGCAGTCGTGAGACTTCAGGTTTTGGAACTTTTTGTCCGCCATGTTTATTATTCCCTTTATATTCGACGAGAAGCCAGACGGGACCTTCATACTGCTTAGGAATTCAAAAAAAATGACCTTCTCTTCTTTGGTAAGAGCGTAGCTGGCACGACCTTGAAACCATTCCGGATGCCGGTCATCTGGGTCTTTGAAAAGTTGTTGGTCCTGCCGTGCTTCCTTTGTATCATTTGTCTTCCCATACACGCCCAAGAAGCTTAGCATGTTCACGCAAATATTCTTCGTAACATGCATCACGTCGATTGCAGAGCGGACATCTAGGACTTTCCAATATTGTAGCTCCCAAAATATAGATTTCTTCTTCCACATGGGTGCGTGCCCGTCAACTCCCCGTAGAACTGATTGTCCGCCAGGACCCTTTCCAAAGATGACTTTCAAATCCTTGACCATATCAAATATCTCAGCACCAGTACGTTCCGCAGGCTTCGGCCGGTGATCTGCCTTGCCGTTGAAATGCTTGCCTTTCTTTCTTACATTATGATTTTGGGGAAGAAATCGACGATGACCCAGGTACACGTTCTTCTTACAATTACCCAAACGTACACTTTCAGTCTCATCTAAGCAGTGCGTGCATGCATTGTATCCCTTATTTGTCTGTCCCGAAAGGTTACTGAGAGCAGGCCAATCGTTGATGGTTACAAAAAGCAACGCTCGTAGGTCAAATTCCTCTTCTTTGTGCTCATCCCAGACACGTACACCAGGTCTGCCCCACAACTGTAAAAGTTCATCAACTAATGGCCTTAGGTACACATCGATGTCGTTGCCGGGTTGCTTTGGACCTTGGATGAGCACTGGCATCATAATGAACTTCCGCTTCATGCACAACCAAGGAGGAAGGTTGTAGATGCATAGAGTCACGGGCCAGGTGCTATGGCTGGAGCTCTGCTCGCCAAAAGGATTCATGCCATCAGTACTTAGACCAAATCTTATGTTCCTTGCGTCAGCTGTAAAATCTTTGAACTCTCTGTCGATCTTTCTCCATTGCGTTCCATCAGCGGGGTGTCTCAACTCCCCGTCGGACTTACGGTCCTCTTTGTGCCATCGCAACAACTTGGCATGCTCTTTGTTCCTGAACAGACGTTTCAACCGTGGTATTATAGGAGCATACCACATCACCTTGGCGGGAACCCTCTTCCTGGGTTTCTCGCCCTCAACATCGTCACCAGGGTCATCGCCTCTGATCTTATAATGCAATGCAGTGCATACAGGGCATTCATTCAAATTCCCGTATTCACCGCGGTAGAGGATGCAGTCGTTAATGCATGCATGTATCTTCAGAACCTCTAAACCTAGAGGGCAGACAATCTTCTTTGCTTCGTACGTACTGGCGGGCAACTCGTTATTCTTCGGAAACATATTCTTCAACATTTTCAGCAAATTTTCAAATGATGAGTCAGCTACACCTTCCCGTGCCTTCCATTTTAGCAAATCCAGTGTGCAGCCCAGCTTTTTCAGACTATTATCGCATCCTGGGTACAACGACTTTTTGTGATCCTCTAACATGCGATCCAAATTCTTCCTCTCCTTGTCAGTTTCGCAGCGTCTCCGTTCATCAGCAATGGTCCGACCAAGATCATCAGCGGGCTCATCATGTGCCTCTTCTTCACCTTCACCTAACCCTTCCCCACCTTCAGCATCATCCTCCATGAAAGTATCACCGAAATGATCATGATAGTTGTCATCGATATCATCCCCTTCTTCATCTTCTTCCATTCTAACCCCTCTTTCTCCATGCTTGGTCCAACAATTATAGCTTCGCATGAAACCGTGCCGAAGCAGGTGCATGTGAATGTCTCTTGAGGAGGAGTAACCCTTCTGATTCTTACAGACAACACATGGACAGATAATAAAACCTCGCTGCTTGTTCGCATTTGCCACTACGAGGAAATCTTTCAAACCCGTAGTGAACTCGCCGGAGAGTCGGGTATCGTACATCCATTGCCGATTCATCTGCATTATTATTATATAAAGTATATAATTAACCATCATGCATTTGTTAAACTAACTAGCTAGAAATAATACAAATTAAACAATGAACTACACACATGCATATTTTATCAATGACACATGAAAGGTTCAAGTTGCTAACCGCGATCGCGGAGGAAAAATAAATGAGAAAGCTCAAGTGTGGCTCGGACACTTCATATCATGTTTGTTTCATGCTCTCGGGCATTTCATCGAACACCTTGTGTGCATAGGAGGAACCAAAAGCAAACCCACCACCCCCCTTCTGAATATTGTGAATAGAAGTGGCACCAATTGTGGCTAAGTGAAGTGAGTTGAGTCCTATATAGGGATGGGCCTTTAGTCCCGGTTGGCCTGGCCAACCGCGACTAAAGGCCTTCGGGCCAGCCTGAGGACTTTTAGTCCCGGTTGGCCAGGCCAACCGGGACTAAAGCCCCTCCCGTCCGCCAGCTGTCGACCGAGCGCGCTGGACCCAGATAGTTGGTCGCGGGTCTCCTCCCGAACCGCGACTAAAGACCCCTTTGGTCGCGGTTCGATTATTTTAGAGACTAATGGGGACGTATGGAAGCCTTTTTTTACTAGTGCTATAAAACACACCGTCGACCGCTCCCCATTCTCCACAACTCAGAGGCATCAGCCAGCTCCTCGCCTACGCACACCGAGCGAGAGCAGCTTCACCACTTCCCTCCCATCCGAGCCCAATAAGCAACCATGGCGGCGTCGAAGGCCACCCTCGTCTGCTTCATGGTCATGGCCCTCGCGGCGGTGCTGCTGGCGGCGCCGGGCGCGGTGGAGGCGGCGACGTGCAGCCCGACGCAGCTGACCCCGTGCGCGCCGGCGATCATCGCGAACGCGGCGCCGAGCGCGGCGTGCTGCGGGAAGCTCAAGGCGCACCCGGCGAGCTGCCTGTGCAAGTACAAGAAGGACCCCAACCTGCAGCGCTACGTCAACTCCCCCAACGGCAAGAAAGTCTTCGCCGCGTGCAAGCTGCGCCTGCCAAGGTGCTGAGCGATCGACCCATGAGATCCATCCATCCATCTCCCTCGCGCGTTGCACGTACACTGCGTGTGGTGTGGGTGTGTGGCATGGCATGGCATGGCTTTGTGATGTCACTTGAGGACGTGAGGTAATAATAAATCGTACGAGAGTGCTATATTACATATAAAGAGAGAGAATTATACGGTGAGTGGAAATAAATCACGCTGATCGATCGATCGGTCATGTACTCTCTGTGGTATGGACCGAGTTGCCTCGACTTGTGTTATGTCAATGTGACGATCATGTACTCTGTGTGGCACCATATGATTGTTCCGGCTATAAATGTCCTGTTCTAATGCCTTGCATACTTTAGCCGAGCTGGGTGGCAGCCGATCCACTCGTCGTTGTTTTCGTCAAAATGGAAAATGAGTCTGGAAAAAAATGAGCGACGAACAAATGGAGCTGTCAGATAATATCAAACACAATAAGGATCGCCACAATGGCGCATCCTTGGCCTAGCCACGTCGGCGAAATATTTTCACCTCGTTGGTCCACTTGTATGTTGGGTACGCCGGCAAGGCTAATGAGACAAAACGTGGTTCGCTTCGTCGCGATGAAAGAGATGGGAAGAGAAAAGCGACTTCAGCCTCCGCCCCACGCACGCCGCCTCCTCCTTTCACACACGCAAGCCTCCTCCTCTCCTTCCTTTCTCCGCCCGTCCCGCTCGCCACGGCCGATGACCGCACCACTGGAGACCACAGGCCACTCGGAAAACGGCGGCGATGAGGAGGCTTGACCCATGGCGCAGACCTGCGTCCCCGAGTGGGGGTAGTGTCGGATCTCTCTGTCTGGCGAGGCCAGGCCTCCCATCCGCGTCGCGCCGCCGCCGGCATGGAGGCCCGGGCTCGGGCAGCTGTCACGGTGTCGGGTGCGCTGGTGAGGTCTCTGGGGACTGCACGGGAAGGGACTGGCCTGGCTTCCGGTCGTGGGTTTCGGCGACGCCAAGCCGTAGATCTGAGCCCCCGTATCGCGATGTGCTGACCCCGCCCTGATGCGTGGCAACCGGCCAATTGTGCCGTTTCGCGGCCTCTCGTCCTTGGCGCCGCTCGCAGCCGCGCCTGCGCCCGGGGCGGCTAAGATCAGTGAGGAGCACCTCGTACGGTGCGCAGCAGCGGGGAGAGCTCCGCTGCGGGTGGCGGTGCTGCTAAGCGTCGCGCTCCGGCCGCTCCACGCAGCCGGGCACAGCTGCACCGCCTTCTACCTCAAGATCTGGTTCCAGGTACGTTCATCATTACCTGTTGCTATGCTCTGCAATGCTACGATGTGGAATCACTTAATAAGCATTGTGTGATTAATCTGTAGGAAGATTTTAGGAACTTTTGGTCCGAGTGCCCGTGGGATGACGATTTGAAGTACACACAGCCTGTGTGTGACAAGGTATATTTCAGAAAATTCAGCCGGTGCATGCTGTTTCATTGGATAGCTATTGCGCACCATACTGCACTTTCTTGGCCCTTGACTAGACATGAGTAATTATCACCCCCCCCCCCCCCCCGCCCCTAATCAAGATTTATGCCTTTTCTTTTTTGTGACTACCAAAGGGCAGATCTATTTATTTCTCCATATATACCATGCTTTGAGGAGCATGCAAGATGTGTGAGCAAATGCACATAAGGGAGTTGAAATATAGAATCTAAGTATGCATACTTATATTATTATATACTGTATCAACTAAATTCGCTCGAATGATCCAAGAAATATATCGACTATGCTGATACATTAGGAAACCCTGTGACATGTTTGCTAAATGATCCATTTGTTGATGTTAATTTTACCGGTCCTTTTGTTTTGATAATCACCTTCTGCATATGTGTTCCTGGGCAATAATTGAGGGCAGATAATATATGATGGGCGATGGCCTTCATTGCTACAATTACTTTTCCTATCCCTCCTTAGTTTCTTGGATGTACATTAGTTTCTGTTTGCCCCTATGTTTTTAGAGGAAGTTTTCTTACTGCCACAGCTTGGTTGTTCTAACATGACAAATGTTGGTTTTATTATCCTGCTAAATACTGGATACTAGCTCATTTTACTTCAACTCATAAGGAAAGGGATATGTATGCAAAGCGTGTCAAGGGCCTGTATGCTGTAATAAACTCATATAGCCGGTTCATGTTTACCCTTGTCTTTACACATATGATTGGGACTAGCGAATTCACATATATAAATATGTTTCTAGAGCAAACATGGCAAACACTCCATACACAACCACATGGATGGTGATTCAAACGTTTCTAGGATGATGGGACTTGAGGTCAAACCGCACAGGTTTACTTTCAACTTCCCTTGTTGATATTTCTAGCATATACTTGATGAAATATACATAAATATGTGTTCTTTCTTATAGGTTAGCACCAGAATCAAGCATCAGTTCAATGGGAATTGGAATGATGAAAACACTTAGTGTGCCTCGGAGTGTGGCGTCAAAGAGAAGGACGAGGAGGCCGAGCAGTCATTGGTGTCTTCGTTGTTGCCGGTCACACTGGTATGTTATTCTCCTTTCCCTGCTCCGCTGCCCAAGATACTCCACCACCACGGGATTCGAGTATGGCCTTGCCTTGGATGGGTTGGGGATGATCAGTTCGTCTGGATTATGCCATCCTCCTTGGATGTGATTTTCATTTGTTTTTCCTGCTTGTTTAGTTTCTTTTCTAAGCATGGTGTATATGCCCTTCGATGGATTGTGTTAATGCATCAAATAGGATGTTTGCACCTATTTTATCGTGGATCTTTGATCCACAATTAATCTAACAACTTTTTGTTCTGATGGCTGCAATCATGTGACACAAAAGGTGTGCCTTGTTTGTCTGTTCAAATGACTAAAAGAAAATACCCCCTGCTTTTTATAGTACATATTCCCTTGACATCCATTCCAAAAAAATTCACTTACATTTTAATTTATTTTAGCAAGGAGTGGGCTGGGGAAAGCCCCACATTGTATATCTGCTTATATTTCAGCTGAACACTTTTGAGCAACTTCTTTATTTTGCTAGTGCGTAGATGTGGAAGACCGGCAACTGATGGCAATATGTTGATGTGGCTCCAAGCATGACTGATTCATGGAGGTACATAGTTTGAATTCACTTTTGTATTATTCTTAGGAGAATGGAGTAAAGCATATATGATGCCTTATCCTATCAATGCTCAGTTTCTAGAATTGTTATCTGCAGATACGCCACAATTGCCACTGGAGGTCATGATGGATTTGTGTGTGGGATGGCACAAACAAGAGATTGTATCAGGTGAATTATTGATAGTTTTGCTTTGAGAGTGTCAAGAAGAGTGACATGTATTGTGGTTAAAGTCAGCAAAGATATGTTAGGCTTTGATTTTCAATTGCTGGTTGTGCTCTGGCATCCACCTTGTAACACTATGACGTACTCCCTCCGTCCCATAATATAAGAGAACGCTCTTATATTATGGGACGGAGGGAGTACATGCTAATATAGACCTCCTGGTTTGCTCTGCTATATGACTGAACACTTTAATGATGTATTTATGTTAAGTGGAGTATTTTTAACCTCTGCCTCTCATCTGGGCTGCATATGCACGATCAAAATGGCATCGGCAAGATTTGTGCGCATAGGACGGCAGAGGAGGCCCTATTCACGAGGGAATAACAGGGCCATCGTGGGAGGCATCCAGGTCGTCACTTTTTTGCTGTGCCGGAGCACAACCTAGGATGAGAAAATAAATAACCGAGCTGGCTATATAGGAGATTGAGATGAATTCGGCTAACGTAGCCCGGGTCTCCCACACGACCCCCTTCCCTCTTGCCACCGCCCTCACAAATCTCTCTTCCTCCATGCCTTCGCCCCCCTCGTCTGCCTCCAAGGTGAAGCAACATCGTGATGATGCTGGTTTGCTGCAACGTTGACCCCAACAGCCAAGGAACAACCCCACGCTTGTACAACTGCAGCTATATATAGAATAAATGCGGCACACCATGGAAAGCTAGAGGAACATTGTTTCTGGGGCAATGAGGTCAAACTTTGTGAACACCATGCGGTGTTTTGACACAAGGCGCCAAAGATCAAGTACTATGTGTGCGCCATCAATAAGACCTTTGCCAAACGAGGCCAGAGGATGGTGCGTTCAAAGATTAATCCTGTTATTGACCATCACACGAAACTCTTTTGTGTTCTCACTCCTTTTCTCTATGTCAACAATACTTTTAAGTGCATTACACAGAGGACAACTTGAGGAAATGTATCCACTAGAATGATGATAACATACCAGTCAACCTTGTGGACGACACTATGGGTGGCGACTGTCGCTTTATTCTTGGAACCGACAAGAGGGCTACCATCATGATGAACTGGTCGGAGTTTTGCTATCACACAAACATCCAAGAAGGTCGTTCCATTTCAAGTGCAAGTCAAGGCGTCGCCTACTTTATGTTGATCTGAGGAACTCTGCCTCTGCTTTTGGACATAGCCTTGCTTTTCGAGCCTGTTAGATTTTGATTTGAATCACTACTTATGTCTTTGTGATCGATCAAGCACCTTCTAAGTCCAACCCTTTTATATTAATATGAACCTGTTATCTTCTATGAAATTACTATGCTTGCTCTGTTGTATGAATGTTCTGATGCAATTGTGTTCCATGCATCATAGTTCTAATCAATGTTGTTTATATGCACTTTCAAAACATAAACAAGTACACCAACATGATTAGTGCGCACCAGAACGCCTCAAGAGGCGCGCCTAGGGCGCGCCCCAACCACTAGTAATGCTCACGCATCGCTCGTTTGGGCGACACGCGCGACTCCACGATCTACTAGTTGTCGTTCTCCTCTCACTTGAGACCCCCTCAGAGCATCTCTAGCAGACCCCGCATCCCGCCGACCTGCAAAACGCGTTTGCATTTCGCGGAAAACGGCTTTGAGGGCCGGCGCGGACGGCCGCATCGGCAGACCCCGCAAAACGGGCCCGTATAAAAGGATATTCACGGAATATACTCTTTTACGGGTCGGCTTTGCTGGGTCTGCTCTTGCGCCGCTGCCGTCGGTCCGCAAATATCAATACCACACCACAAAAATACAACAATCATCCACACTACAAAATAATTATTTAGAAAAAATATCAACACCAACACAATACAACAATCATCCACATTACAAATAATTATTCAAATCACCGAAGCAAACTAAATAATGCAATATAACACTTGTCCTGAATACAAATAACACATGAATTAAATAAAAATGAGTTTGTTACTGTCCAACCCTTTGCCAATGATGCTCAATGAGATCCTCCTGAAGCTGAAAGTGGGTGTTTGCATTTTCAATCTCCTTGTATGTCTGAAGGAAAGCTCTAATGCGGTTAGGGTCTCTAGCTGGTTTGACACGGGTACCCACATTGTCATAGAAGAACTCCAAGTTCATGCCTCTCTCATCTTCAAGAATTATATTGTAAAGGATAACACAACATGTCATGATGTTTTTCAAGTCCGCTTGTCCCAAAAACGAGCAGGACCACGAACAATGGCAAACCTAGATTGCAAAACCCCAAATGCTCTTTCAATGTCTTTTTGGGCTGCCTCTTGCACCCTTGTGAATTCACATTGTTTTCTAGTTTTGGGTTCTTTGATGCTCTTGAAAAATGTGCACCATGGAGGGGATATACCATCTGCAAGACAGTACCCTGTTGTGTATTCATGCCCATTGATAGTGTAGTTGCAAGCAGGAGCATCACCATATTAGCAAGCCTAGCAAACAAATGAGACTATTGCAACACATTGATATCATTGAGATTGCCCTGCATACCAAAAAAGCAATGCCAAATCCATAAATCCTCGGATGCTATGGCTTCTAGCACAATTATTGCATCACGAGACTTGCCACAATACATTCCCTGCCATGCCTTCGGGTAATTTTTCCAAGTCCAATGCATACAATCAATGCTACCTAGCATGCCAGGCCAACCTCTCCTCTCATTAGATGCCATCAATTTTTTTTGTCATCCTCGTTGGGTGCCCGAAGATATCTATACTCTTATAAAAAACAGAGTTGGTGATGATGGTGTGTCTGCCATCCTGCATTATAGGCCGTCCAGTTTATATCTGACAGATAGGAAGGAAACTATGTCAATTCTGCAAAAGAATACCCACACCCCTCTTCACATTTGCCAATAAGGCATTCCCTCGTTCATCCTTTTCTCTCACAAGATAAACTACTCATACAAATGCATCTTGATGTTTCGTGCAACACACGGGCATCTTGCTAGTTCAGGACCAAAGACACGGATGATCACTTTGGCAAACCTACGCACTGACTCAATTGTGGTATCTTCACCAATGCGAAGGTACTCATCGGCATAGTCAGCCAGAACGCCATATGCAATCACCCGCATAGTTGTTGAGATTTTTGATATGCACTAAATCCCTTCAAGCCTGTGGCATTTCTTCTTTGAGTAAAATACCAACAATTTGCCTCGCAATCTTGAACAATTTTCACAAAGAGAAATCGGCACATTCGGTACCTTCTCCGGAAGACGTGCAGTGGATATGTTGGATTCTCCGCGAAGTAGTCTTGCATCAACATCTCGTTCCCGAGATGGCGATTTCAAGGAATGCAAAGACGCCCGACGGTCGATCCTTGCCGCCTCTTTCGGTTCTCGTCTTCGTGCTCCTTCACGGCAAGGGCCATCACCAACGTCTGCTGCCGATAGTTTGCAAGCAGCGTCTCAACATCCGAGTCATCCGAATCGGAAGAATCGTCGAGCAAAAACTTCTCGCGCGGGCTCAATTCCATCTACATGAACAAAAATCACACGCCGCGTCAACCAACTATGCATAGCGCTCGGCACAAAGCACAAGCAAACACTCACCGGCGGCTCGTGGGGCGGGCGATCCCGGGTGGCGACTATGGGCGGCGACTAGGGGCGGCTCGAGGGCTGTCAATCCCCGGCGGCGACGGCGACCAGGGGCGGCTCGTCTTGCCGGATCCGGGAGGGGCGGTACAGCGTATCGATGGTGGAGGGTGGAGGACGCCTCCAGAGCGCGATTCCGCCCGCAGATTTGGCCGGAATCGCCGGCGGCGGACGGGCAGAACCAATGGCGGGCGGGCGGCGGAAGGAGGTGGGGAAAGGGCATGGGCTGAAATGTCCCTCCTGCCAACCGCTTCACTGCGATACGGGGCACCGTAGGGTCGAGGCGGAAACCTGCGTATTCGCGGGTTTGGGCTGAGATTTTGCCGCGCCCCTCGAAAAATTTTACGGACCGGCGTTTGCGGGGTCTGTTCGGGCGGGATTTTCCGTGCCGACCCGCATTTTGGCGGTTATTTTGCAGGTCGGGGCTTTTTACGGGGTCTGCTAGAGTTGCTCTCACCTCTGTCAGAACAGAAGAAACTCGGGGGGAAGAGAACCCTGGCAGCCACCACTACGTCCAAAATAGAAGAAGAAGTGATCCGAGGAACCATTGGAGATCTTCTTACTTTTGGTCCTTTCATCTCCATCATCATCACCCCCTTCATCTTTGTAAGAGTAAAAACAAACTACAGTAGCTCATTGCTTAATAGCACAAACAATGGTAGACACCATAGATATGGTTAATGAGGCCACAAGTAGAATGCCCATGAGCATCATGTTTGGCGAACACCACCGCTATTGACGACAAAGTGGCATTACCAAGGTGATATTTTTCAACACATTTGTTACCCCTGAGATCCCTGCGTACAATGGTGTCACTGGTAATGGTAGAACGGCCTAAAATGCGACACTCAGACTGCTTTTGATGACACTCTGGCTGCTTGCAATATCAATCAAGAGAGCATTGCCCCCTAAGCTTTTTAACGGGACAACTCTTCCAAGGATGAGATCTGCTACCCTGTACACCACCGTGCGGTTGGAGTGATGGCTGCTGGGACCGACGAGCAACATCTCAGAGTCACACTCTATCAGTTCAAAAGGAGTGTGGATCTTGCCCTTTGCACATGTGGCGATCACCTTGGGTGGCTGAAACGAAGTCGAGATGAATCCAGGCGTCTTCTCATGGTGAGGTGGGTCGATCTGAAAAATCTGTAGTTCATCACTGCTTGATGACGTGGGTTTCTGCAACATGTAAATTTTGCCTTTAGATGATGATATGATGCTATTATCCGGGGAGAAGGTCCAGGCCGAGAAACTCCATTGCTTGTCCTTGGTGGTAGCGAATAGCACGCGCGACAGATCTAGAAGCATGATCATGAGCATGGGAACTCTTTCAGCACCAATGCTCAGGGAGGTGGTCACCCTGCCTAGCGACAAGTAAGGACGCTCCATGCGTGAACTCCAGTGGATTGATCCCAAGCTCATTGTGGCATACGTGATTGGCCGGAACTTGGCAATGCTCCCCGTGAAGGGGTGAAGTAGGCAAACATCACCGCCGTTTTCATTATCGTGTTGCCGGTGCCGCTGCAGTAGGAGAAGGCCTTCAACTAGGCAGAGGACGTGATAGTCCTCGAGAAGAGGGGCCCGAGGGCAGACGAACACTCCAATGTCGAGGTTGAGGAAACCCATCCGTCCGTCTTCAAGGTGTAGTTCGTGTTCCTTGGGCAGCATCATCCGTCGACGTGGGTGGAAGCACGGGACAATGATGCTGTTTGCGTGCGGGTAGAGCATGCTGGACCGCACGTACGTGCACACGGCGCGGAAGCAAACGTATCCATGTAGGTCGTCTTGGGCGAGCACCAGCCAGCCGACGAGATCTACCAAATCAGCGGGCAACGACGCTACGGGAGACACGTCGTCGGCGCTGGTGGCGGAGTCGACCGCATCGATCGATCTAATCGTTCGGGATTTTTCCCCTACCCTAGCCACCAGCATAAGCGTCTCGCGACTAAGTATTCGTGATGGGAGCTACGATGCATTGTGTATGGGCTCGTCGAGAGCCAGTCCAAACCATTTTTGGGCCCGAGGTGACGTGAAACCATTATTTTTTATACCAAATATTTATACTTATTTTAAACTAAGTGTACATATAACAATTTTAATTAATACAATTTTTATTACTTAGCCACATAACAATGTTTTTAAATAATTGTTATATTATTTGTTGTTATACAATTGTAGTACATCTTTGAGAATTTTGATTCTACACAATTTGGATTGTAAGATATCTATACCAAAAAAATATCTTCTTTGTTGAAAAACCTATTCGAACTAATTTTACAATATTGCATTAATTGTATAGTGTATATACATATATTTGCATAACCATGCGGGAGTCCATATATCTTTTAATATTAGATCATAAATATTATAATAGAGTTTCTACTGTATATCAGGCAACCATATTCGTAGAAACTTCTAGGATATATCAAATGTGACATGGAAGTTGGGTTTAGTAATAGAGTCATCTAAGAACCAATTATGTTCTTGAGTGTACTTTTGCGTATGATTTCAATTATATCTGACATGATCATCTAGATTCACGTAATTTGATTTGGTGCAAATGAGATGTACTATCTGTTTCTCAAATGAAAAATTATGGATTGATTTGAACAATGAAAACTAATTATCATAAATTCCATTATGATATTAAGAAATCTATCATAAAGAGAGACTAGTGTATCTAAACTTTGCCAGTCGAGTTGGTTTGACTCCGTGTGGTATTCTAATGATCACTCTATATGCTGGCTGGGCTATGCTTTGTCTTGAGCACCCACTTTGTTCTTTTTCTTTTTTCTCTTATGTTGCTTGTCTGGTGTATCCGTGCCATTTTCCTCATAAATAGAGCAATTTTGTTTAGCTTTTTTTGTCTGATTTTCTAATAAACTGAATTAATCTTTTTTTAAATCATATTTGTGTGAGGATTTCTCCCCCTTAGCTTTTAAAAGAACGGCGAAATGATGACCCATGTTCACGCCAGCCATGCATGCTGCCTCTCGATCCTCATGAATCACCAAAGTTTTCTTGGTTAATCCTCCTCGAAGAAAAAAGTTTTCTTCGTTAACCGCCGCCCAAAATGATTACCGGGAGCACCGACGCGCATGCTTGCGCCGACTACGTGTAACTCATCCCTGCACATAGCCGAGACTTTCTCTTATCACCCACTGAGATCTTGAAAAATGGAAAGGCTTGTCTCGTTGACACGTCCAAAGCGTAACACGCCACCATGGGCCGTACCGTTCGATGCGCCACCCTGCCGTCCCGATCATTGATCGCCAGTGGAACTGTACATGTGTCCGCGCGCCACGCATGGCATACGTAGTGCACGCATGCTTGACGCTCCCGCATCGCACACCGTGTCTCGCGCTTCACCTACTACGTGCTGCACCGGGCCTATATATACACCTTCGACCGCTCTCCATTTCCCGCAACACACTCGGACGAACACTCCCATATCCTATAGGAGCTCACTCTGTCAAGCTTCCTCTTTGCTTCCGAAGAACCCAAGCAGGTATGGCTGCCAAGGCGACCCTCGTCTGCTTCATGGTTGTGGCTCTCGCGACGGCGCTCCTGGCGGCGCCGAGCATGGTGGAGGCGGCGACGTGCAGCCCGACGCAGCTGACCCCGTGCGCGCCGGCGATCATCGGGAACGCGGCGCCGAGCGCCGCGTGCTGCGGGAAGCTGAAGGCGCACCCGGCGAGCTGCCTGTGCAAGTACAAGAAGGACCCCAACCTGCAGCGCTACGTCAACTCCCCCAACGGCAAGAAGGTCTTCGCCGCGTGCAAGCTGCGCCTGCCAAGGTGCTGAGCGGTCGACCCGTGAGCTCCGTCCATCCATGATCCATCTCCCTCGCGTTTTGCACGTACGCTACGTGTGGTGTGGGTGTGTGGCATGGCATGGCTTTGTGATGTCACTTGAGGACGTGATGAGGTAATAATAAATCGTACGAGAGTGCTACTGTATATTACATATAAAGAGAGAGAATTATACGGTGAGTGGAAATAAATCACGCTGATCGATCGATCGGTCGTGTACTATGTGTGGTATGGAGGGAGTTGCCTGGACTTATGTTATGCCAATGTGACGATCATGTACTCTGTGTGGCACCATATGATTGTTCCAGCAATAAATATCTTGTTCTGATGTCTTCAAACTTTAGCCGAGCGGGCGTGGCTACTGGTCAATCGACTGAAATAAATTTTGGGTCAGTCGATTGACCCCAAACTCTGTTTCAGTCAAGCATGATTAATTAGGCAGCCACACAAGCCTACGCAGCATCCGCACAGGTGCAAGCTGGACCATGGGCTGCTCCAGTCCAATACTATCAAGTCAGACTACTTTTTTTACGTTAGTTACTAGCTGCTCTAGTATAGTAATTGGGCAAGTCTTTGCAGATGACCTATGAATAGCATTCTCACACATAATTGCATGCGATGGTTAGTGGCTATATGTGTAATCTCACACATGTATATTCATTTTTATACATGTGCAATCTCACCGATGAATAGCATTCTCACACATATTTATTTTTATGCATACATATATTTGGAAAATATATTATTACTATGCAAAACTTAGCATATTATAGTGAGATTTCCGCAAAAAAAACATTAAAAAGTAATGGATTAGTGTCATCCGTATTACCCTTACAAAAGAAAAGACATGAAAACTAAAACAAAATGAAAAACTGAATAAAAAACAAAGTTTTCTATGGAAGAATGAATTCGTGGCACTGGTATTACCCTTTCAGAAAAAATTAAAACAAAATCAAAATAATGAATTTTTCTAAGAAAGAATGAAACCCTTTAAGAAGAAAGAAAATGAAAAAGGATAACTTTCAAAACTTACACACAATTTGCACTGAAATTGCACTTTTTGAAATATGCAAAGAATAAGCATATAATAGTGCATTTTTCGCATTCTACTATAGTTTACACATAGTGTAACTGAAATAATGTATTTCCTTTAAGAAGTCAGAAAATAAAAAACTTGCGCACAACTTTGCAACGAAATTGCACTTTATCATAATATGCAAAAATAGTCATATAATCATGAAATTTTGGAAAATATTATATATTATTTGTTTGTATATAATTACACTTAGCCAAAAAAACACAAAAAAGCAATAAAGGAAAGAAAAAAGAAAAACACATAGAAACATAAAAGAGAAATAAAAATGAATCAAAAATACCCACAAAAGAAAGAATTAAATTTCCTTAGGAAGAATGAATTACTGGCATTGGTATTACCATTTGAGAACAAAAAAAATGGGAAAAAGAATCTAGAACAAACATTGACAAAATTTGTACGAAATTTACATAAAAATTGCGCTTTTTAAAAATATGCAAGACTAAGCATATAAAAGTGGAACTTTTTTTCGCGAATACGCAAAGCTTGCGTATCATTTCATTGATAGAAGAAAGAGAATTGAGTACAGAGGAGGGTTACAAAACATGACATGAACGCGAGAAGGCATGAGCATGGAACCCATAGCAGAGAGACAAGGGATGCTCAACCCGAACAGGAAAAAGACACAACTAAACCCACCAAGCCTAGAACTAGGGAGGCAAGCCAAACTAGCAAGACGTCAAACATCTTCAAATCCAACCCCGGGACGCCATGAGTTAGCAAGATAGCGCCTTCAAGAAGGGGAACGACATCGTTATGCCGCCGCTATCCGATCCGGAGAACCGGATCTAGGGTTTCCCCCGATACTCGAAGAGGGGCACAGATAAAGGCCATGGCAGCGCCTTCAGAAAGGGAAACGACACCCACAAGTGCCGCCGCTGCCAGCATCGGCAAGCCGAGCAAGGATTTCGCCTGGCCTTAGTTTGAGCAATCCCATTGTCGCCAGATGAGGATCCGAAGATGAAGAAGTCAGCACGCCAGACGACCGCCGCCACCATATAAGGGGCAAGGTGAGGCTGCACCTGCTACCGTCGAAAAACGCGAGCTTTGGAGCCGGCATGGCGTGTGGGGTGGACGGGGTCGGGAAGGCAGCGGGCAGAGAGCTGATGCGGAGGGATGGTGGTGGCCGACGCCGCTAGCAAGCCAGGAACCGGAAGGAGACGCAGATCCTTACTTCGAGAGACGTGGCCGCCAGAACACCGACAAGCCAAAGTAGCTGGAAGGGACGCAGCTACCGGAGCGTCGAGGCCGAAAATCCTCACCAGCATAGCACCGACAGATCATGAACACTGGAGAACGCAGGTTCATGGCCGCCGGGACTGGAGTGATGTCGACGGGGATCCACCGCAAAGCTTTGACGGACTGCCAAGAGAGACCACCATGACCAAACATGCGCAGAGGCCGCCATCGCCGCTCGGAGGAGGCGCCGTCGGAGACGAAGGGTGGTCAGCGTCGGAGCAAGACCAAACCCCGGCCAGGCCAGCCATGGGCGTGGCCGCGCCACCGCATCAGACGGGCAGACGAACCGCAGCAGTTGGAGGAGGTGCGCGACCACGGAGCGCCAGATCAGATCTGAGGGGTGGTGGTGGCGGCGCTCCGGCATGAGGGGAGGGGGTGCGGAGGCGGGGGCGGGGTGAGACCTCACCGGCACCAGCTCCGGGCGCGGCGCCGCCTCGCCGGCCGGCCTACCGGTAGCGGCGCAGGAGAGGGCGTTGGTGGAGGTGCCCCCGGCCAGATCGAGGGTTGGCGGGGATCTGGCGCGGGGGCAGGAGGACGAGGCCGCCCCGCCGTCACCATCCTCGGGCGCGGCGCGGCTTCGCCGGCCGGCCCTCCGTCAACGGCGTAGCGGGGCTCGGTGGTGGAGGTGGCCTTCGAGCGGCGGCGAGGTCTTTCCCCCGTGTCGCAGACGCGGTGGATGCTTCTTTTTTTTTGACCATAACTTTTGCAAAAACAAAATCCAAGAATAAATGAATAGTGGCATTGGTATTAACCTTAAAGTAGAATGGAAATGAAGTAAAGACTAAAGCAATATCAAAATAATGTTTTTTATGAAAATAATGAATTAGTGGCGTTGGTATTTCTTTTAAGAAGAAATAAAATTTATAAAAAAATGTGCACAACTTCGCACCAAAATTGCACCTTATCGTAATATGCAAAAATAATCATATAATGATTTTTTTGCACATATTATATAGTATTTGTATGTATATTACACTCACCCAAAAACCCACAAGAACAAGAAATAACAATAAAGGAAAGAGAAAAAGAAAAAAATGCAACCCAGAAAAGCAAAAACGAGCCCAGGAAGCAATTCGACTGACCCAAAATAGGGGTCAATCGATTCGACACAGCCCAACTTATTTTTTCATGGACTGTCATGGGCTCAAATTTAAGGGTCAGTTATAGTACGCACGGGCCTATGCTCCAGTTAATGGGAAAGTTGCTGGGGAGCGAGCGAGGGGGGAAGGCGCGCAAATTCTCTCGTTCTCCCGCCTGAAACTCCCTCTCTTTTTTCGACCACCCACCGATTCCTCATCGGCCGCCCCTCTTTTTTCCATCTCGTAGTTTCTCCAGCGATTATTTCGCTCGCCGCAAACGGACATCAAAATTCAAGGTATGGTCTTCGCAGCCTGGATTTACCGAAATAGCTACCAGAAATTTTGTCGGGATCTTTGTTGAAGAAACCATGCGGCGTCAAGTGTAGATCCTTGCCCATCCAGTTCAATTTGTGCTAGATTTCCTTTCCTGTACCCAACGTGTTCAGATCTGCTAGTGTGCTCGTTCGGGTATACAATTTTTAGCCCTTCTTCAGTTCTTCTGTGGTATGGCATGGGGATGGTCGCTGATTCATGACCTGATTTATTGGGGAAAAAAGGCCCGTGGTTAGATCTCTAGATGGACGAGGTTATTTCGCCTTTTCTTGGTGCGATTTGTTGTATTTTTGTAGCTTCTTGAATTCCTCTGACAATTTTTATCCCTTTTTTGTCTGTGAAGATGGCAGAATCTGCAGCACTTGCTTCTGACCCTAAGAGGCTATTCAGAAAGTTGGATGGGATCCTGGCACTGACAGACCAAATCCCTACAAGATCTACCGCTGACTACGCTACCCTGACAGAAGAAGAGATATGGGACGAGTGTCTCGAGTGGCTAACATCGATGTGGCCGCATCGACTAAATGTTATACTAGGGGATCAAATGGGAGCCGGGGGTGTAATCCCAACACTTGTGTTTCTTGACCGTCTCAAACAGAGTGGCCAGCATGGTCCATACCTGATAGTTTCTTCTCTGGACAAGGACAACGGTATTGGAGACTGGTTGAGACAGATAAGGTAAAGTTTCTAAGTTTACACTGCATTTCACCGTTAGTTCATATCTTACATGGGGATTACATGGTTTCAGGCTTTTTCCATCTATGAAGGAACTGTTTTACTTTGGAAACCAACAGGGTCGCGCAACAATGAGAAAACAGTTTGCGCGCAAAGCTGTTGGCCCTGATTTCCCGATCATACTGACCACATATAATATGGTCATGGTAGAAAAGCAATTGCTTGCTCAGTATGACTGGAAATATGTTGTTGTCGATGAGGTGATGGAAAAACACTTATATCAATAACAAACATTTTATCCCTTATCCCTTTTGTATTTACATGTCATTTCCATGCTTCGTGTTCCAGGGCTATCAACTCAAGAAAAGAGAACATGAAGTATTGGAGGCGGTAAAGTGCCAGCCAATGGATCATAAGCTCCTTTTGATAAGGGAGCCTTTTCAAAATAACCTAGCAGAGCTGTGGTCGCTATTGAACTTTGCTCTGCCTAATGCATTCTCATCTCGTGAGGAATTTGATTCGTGGTATGATTTGCTACTGAACACTCAAAGTTCTGAACACCCCTTACCTTATGAACAGTCTATATATGCTATTCTATATCTTATTCATGTTCTTCATGAGCTAGAAGCACTTCCTGTGCCCAAATTGCTGTTGTGATGCTAAACTGCATTTCTTGATTATACTTATAGTTACCTGAATTTTCTGATGGAATGTTACCTATCTTCCAGAATGGTTTACTCTGCATGGCATTGGCCTGATAACTGTTATATTGGTATATGAATTTAATAGAATTGACATGCTGATTGTTGTTCCAGCCCAAACACCTATCAGGATTTGTAAAGGTAGAATGGTCCTAAGAAGCACATAATGTGATCAGAACATTGTAAACGTATCTGTTAAACTAGGGGAAAACAAATTTTCTTACTATCAGTTATCTGCCATAAACTCATAATTGCAGTGATTTTACTATTTAAATACTACTCTTGGAACATATTCTTCTGCAGTTGTATGTAAAAACTACAGTGCTGCTGCTAAATTGTCTATCAAATATTATCATATACTTGATACTTTGTATTTTGCTTAACTCTATTATATATTGTTATGTTATGTTTGCTGAGAAACTTACTTATAAATCAAGTAAGATTCATATATTTCTAACAATTAAGCTACTTGTTAAATATTCTGTGTATTACTTTTTTTCGCCTCGGCTGACAACCACCTTCTTTAAAGGTTTGATAAATCTGAGAAAGAAGGTGAGGAACAACAAATTGAAGAGGAAAGAAGGGCCCTTCTTTCGAAGCTTCATGCCATTTTGCGCCCATTCCTTCTAAGGGACATGAAGGGGGCTGTCCAAAACACGGTTCCACAAAACAAAGGTGCCACATGCTACAAGACTAAAGTTGTTCGGAACTCGGATGCAATTAGCATCACATGCTCCGGTGACAACGCGACAAAAGAAGGCGCAAAGACTGATGGTGAGAGTTGTCAAGAGGTATCAGCAGAGGTTGTTGGTGTAACTGATGGTGAAGGTAGTCCTAACACGCAAATCGGTCAATTGGGCCTGGAAGTTGAAATTAATAAGGTCAGTAAGAGGCCGAGAACAAATGATGCACCTATCTCACCATTAGGCGAAAGCAATCCAGCTGTGCATGTGCAAGTGCCAAATTCAAGTTCCCCTGAAATAATCTTCAAGGCACTCAAAAACATACCTGACTTAGCCCGTATTGATATTCTGAGAGCCTACAGTGCTCTTATCGGTCATGACCGCCGATTTGAGTCTCTCATGGCACTCCCGATGGACATGAGAAAGGATTGGCTGCTCATGGAGATTGGAAACAACTAGTGCTTGCTCTGTCGCTCCAGCAGTATGAATGCGCCTGCATGTTTAGATGTTACCTGATGGAATTCATGCTCCTGATGCTCCCTTCCTGATTAGTTAGTCTCGGTAGTGTTGGAACCATGTGATGCCGGCCATGGCCCAGGAGCAATGCTGTATATATGGAGTTATTCATATGATATCCTTAACTAGTACTCCCTCCGTAAACTAATATAAGAGCGTTTAGATGACTAAAGTAGTAATCTAAATGCTCTTATATTAGTTTACAGAGGGTGTACTAGTATGAAGTCTCCTTGTTTCCCAACTGCATTGCCATTCATGCATTTGATACCGAGTGTTAAATTATCAAAAAAAAAAAATCAGATGCATTTACTTGTTTCTGCTGGTATAGGTTTTTTTTTAGAAAAGGAGGATGACCCCCGGCCTCTGTATTTGGAAGATGCATGTGGCCATTTTATTGATTATTCTCGAGGACCTTACAAAGTAGTACACCAATATGCATGAATCCACCATCTTGGCAACATCTGCCGCTACTCCAATCCATATGATGAAGGGGTGCAAGCTGGGCCAAATACTCAGACCTCTCACCTAAGCCTAACATCTAAAGCTGGAGGCCCCGACCGAGCCACATACCGGGTCCGGGGCACAAACCGGTCTGACGCACTCACATATGTCGTCACCGCCATCTTCCACTGGTCCATCTTCAGAGCAGATTGAGGTGCCAACCTTGGCAGGTGCCTCCGCCATCGATGCCACCATGATGCCAAACAACGACCTTCACCTACGCGAGTCCATCTCCAAGCAACGGACGTAGATCCATGCTAGGATAGGGCCGCACCACGGCCGTCGCCCACCACTCACAAGCGCCACCCAGCCCCAAGGTTCCCAAAGCGGCGCCTTCAAGAAGGGAACGGCGCCGTGAGCGCCGTCGCCGCCCAACAAAGTTAGGGCTTTCGCCCGGGAGACCTAGGGGAAGGGGAAGTGAGGGGATCAGTCCATACCGACGCCTCAAGGAGGCGAACGGCGCCCTCAGGCGTCGCCGTCGACGCGGCCGGCCATGGCCGACCAGGGATTTCTCCCGAACTAGATCCCTGCCACCAGCAGCGCCTCCCGTACAGAACCGGCGACCCAAGGAAGCGCGGCCCGACGAGGTTGGCCCGCACGCCGAACAGGGGAGGAGGGGAGGCGCCAGATCGCGCACACCGGCCACCGCAGAAACCGCCGCCGGCCGCCAACGACCACCGGATCCCGCCGCCCGCGCAGCCGGGACGCCAGATCCACCGCCCGCACGGCTGCTAGCCGGCCATGCCTTGCCAATGGAGCCGCCGCTCCAGATCCGGGGTTCCCCACGCAGAGGCAGGGCAACCGAGGCCCCGCCGCCACCATCCTTGATGCCCCGGGCTTGCCCGGCGGCTGCCTCAGGCGGCGACGAGGAAAGGAAGAGGAGGAGGGGTGGCTAGGGAGGAGGAGGGAGGAGGGGCGGCTAGGGAGGAGGAGGGGGGTGGTGAACCAACCATGCAGGTTATTTCCTACTCCTACTTTGTTGAACTTCAGTTTTGGCGCTTCTCCAAGACTTGGACTCTCGGGCTTAACAACGACGAATCTCGCGAATCTACGGTGTTTCCTTAGAGCAACTCTAGCAGACCCCGCAAAAATTCGACCCGCAAAACGCGTTTGCGGTTTCACGAAGATCGCGTTTGCGGGTCGAAAACATGCGCGGCCGAACAGAACCCGTATCAAAACCTGCATAATTTGAAAAAACACTTTCGCGGGAGAAATTGCACTAATAGTTTATCACATGATCAACAAACTACAAGCATAGTTTATACTACAAACTACGTTAAACTACTAGCAGAGGGGTTGGATCTGACGGCGGCGAGGTCGCGGCAACTGGACGACGTTGTGGAGGAGCCGGACGCTCAATCCTCCTTGCCGGAGCTGCATAGGTCGACATACTTCGCCGCCTGCTCCGCGCGGATGCGGCGCCACTCCTCAGCCTTCTCGTTGGCGGCGCGGTTGTCGGCGACCGCCTGCCGCCATTCGAGGGCTTCGAGCTCCTCGGCGTGGCGCCGACGCTCCTCCTCCTCGCGCACGCTCCGCTCGGCGATGGCGGCGGCGACGGCGTCGAAGTCCGCGACGTAGTCCTCGGGGCCGACGACTGCGCGGCGGCCGAGCGGAGCGGGCTCCTCGGGCTCCTCCTTCACCGGTACGAAGGCGAACGGCGCCGGCGGCTCCGGCTCCTCCTCGTCGTCCGACCACTCCCTCTTCACGGGGAGGAAGCCTGCGCCGGAGGACGAGGAGGATCCGGCGTAGGACCTCGCGGAGGAGAAGGACGCGCGCCGGCGGTCGTACTCCTCCGTCTCGCGGCGGTTGAAGCTCGCCGGCGTCGACATCCCGTGGTTAGTCCACCTCCGGGCGCCGCGCTTCCTCGCGCCGCTCGCGCTCCGGGTCGCGGTCACGGCCGGATCTGCTGCCGGAGCCGCGTCCGGAGCTCCACATGCGCCCCCACATGGCGGCTGGAGGCGGGGCGGGTGGTCGCCGGCGGCGAGAAATTGGGAGAGGGGAAAGGGGAATCGGGTGGCTCGCGGCGGCGGAGGTGAGGGAGTCCTGGATTAGGGGGTCCTCGGACAGCCGGACTATATCCTTTGGCCGGACTGTTGGATTATGAAGATACAAGATTGAAGACTTCGACCCGTGTCCGGATGGGACTCTCCTTGGCGTGGAAGGCAAGCTTGGCAATACGGATATGTAGATCTCCTCCTTTGTAACCGACTCTGTGTAACCCTATCCCCCTCGGTGTCTATATAAACCGGAGGGTTTAGTCCGTAGGACAACAACAATCATACCATAGGCTAGCTTCTAGGGTTTAGCCTCTACGATCTCGTGGTAGATCAACTCTTGTAATACTCATATCATCAAGATCAATCAAGCAGGAAGTAGGGTATTACCTCCATCGAGAGGGCCCGAACCTGGGTAAACATCGTGTCCCCCGCCTCCTGTTATCATCCGCCTTAGACGCACAGTTCGGGACCCCCTACCCGAGATCCGCCGGTTTTGACACCGACATTGGTGCTTTCATTGAGAGTTCCACTGTGCCGTCATCATAGGACTGGATGGCTCGTCTCGTTGTCAAGGACAACATCACCTCTGGGGGAGCCCTGGCTGTAGGCCAAACCCTCCGACTAGGCGGTTTCGTCATGACCGCCCGTTCGGCCGCTGCGCCGACGATGACTTCTCGGGTCATCGAAAACAGCCTCCACGTCGGCTCGGAATTCGCCGAGCAGTTGGATCCAATGGAGCTCTCTTCCTTGAACGAGCTCTTGGATCGCATCGCTGCCTTGGGAGTCGCTACGGACTATGATCAGATCGGGCTTAAACCCGACCAAAGGGAGATCAACTCCCCTCCGGTCACCCATCAGATAGCGGTGGTGGAGGAGCAATGCGGCGATTCTTCCTCTATCTTGAGGACAAACTATGTCCGGATTCCCGAGCTCTCCGAGCCGGATACCCGTCTACGGGAGGACATGGCCCAAACCTTGAACCTAGAATCAGGCAGCGGGCCAAACCTATTGGGCAATATCCCGGAGCCCGAACTTCCAAGATCGGAAACTCCTCCGCCCCTGGGTCTCCGATCGGGTCAGGCTTCGGACTTAAATCCACCCACCCACCCAGATATAAGCGATCTTTCCCACATTCGACAAGAGCCCCAGGAGACAGTACATCACTATTGGGCCAGATTCCTCCTTGTAATGAGCAATGTCAAGGACTGTCGTGAGGAGGACGCAATTTCATTCTTTTTCAAAAATTGCACGGACAGGGGAATCCTCAACGCCATAAGTCGCCGTGACATAACACGCTTCGCTGACTTGGCGGCCATAGTACGGAAGTACTGTGCGATGGAAAGCGCCTGGAAAACCCAAACAAACTTTTGGGATCCTCTGGCTCTCACTAAACCCCCCGTCCGAACTAAAAGGGTGTACTCTCGTAAGTCACCCGATCCAATTACAAAGAAACAAAGGCCCACTACAGGGCGTGGAACCGTATTGGAGGGATGGCTTAATGGGCCATGCAAAATTCACAGTACAGCGGATACCATACCAACACACAGCCTTAGAGCATGTTGGGTACTCCGGCAGGTGGCCAAGAGCGGTGAGGATCTCCTCATCAACAATACCGCAGAGCACCATCCCGTGGAGAATAACAATACAGTATTAACAGTCTTCGAGACCTTCGCCTCAAATAATAGGCGTAAGCGAGCACTCCGCAGCCTTGCCGAAGTCTGCCACGTGGCAGCAATAAATCCATGGAGCGATACGGCTATCACCTTCAATGCCAGTGACGAACCTAAATTCCGAACAGCCCGAACACCAGCCGCCTTGGTCCTTAGTCCAATTGTGGACGGCTTCCGGCTTACTAAAGTGCTCATGGACGGCGGCAGCGGATTAAACCTCATCTATGAGGAGACTCTTCGAAAAATGGAAATAGATAGAAGCCGCATAGAGCAAAGCAGCACGACCTTCAGAGGAATCATCCCTAGTCACGAGGCACGATGTGCCGGGAAAATCACACTGGATGTGGTATTCGGCACGCCGGAGAATTACAGGTCCGAAGAAATCACATTCCAAGTGGCCCCGTTCAATAGCGGATACCACGCCCTTCTAGGGCGGGAGGCACTCACGATCTTCCAAGCTATACCCCATTACGGGTACATGAAGCTCAAAATGCCCGGGCCCAATGGAATCATCACCCTAGCTAGTGATCCGGACATAGCACTCCGCGCCGAAAATAAAACCGACGCACTAGCCCTCGAGGCGTTATCCGAAGCCCTCGCGGCCGAAGAACTTATGGCGCTGCGCTCCACAGTGGACAGGGACGACGTGATACTCGACAAAAGACCCAAATCCACCTCTTTCAAACCAGCGGATGAAATAGTCAAATTCCAAGTCCACCCAACGGACCCTACGAAAAAAGCATCTATCGGGGCATAGTTAAACCCCACAGTAGACGCTGCACTACGAGAGTTCTTGCGCGAAAATTGGGACATCTTCGCCTGGCATCCTTCAGACATGCCAGGAATCCCACGCAGGCTAGCCGAGCATAGCCTTAACATTCTAAAGGGGTTCAAGCCGGTCAAGCAGACTCTTCGGCACTTCTCTAAACCTAAGCGGCAAGCCATGGGAGAAGAGCTAGCCAAGTTACTGGAGGCCGGATTCATCCGAGAAATAAAACATCCGGACTGGCTAGCAAACCTGGTGATGGTACCAAAGAAGGACAAATCCTGGCGCCTATGCGTCGACTTCAAGGACCTTAATAAGGCTTGCCCAAAGGATCCCTTCCCCCTCCCTCGCATCGATCAAATTATCGACGCTACCGCAGGACACGACTCACTGTGTTTCCTCGACGCATACTCCGGATACCATCAAATTAAGATGGCGGAATCCGATCAACCGCAACGGCATTTATCACTCCTAACGGCCCCTTCTGTTTCAACACCATGCCTTTCGGGCTCAAAAACGCCGGTGCAACCAATCAACGCATGATTCAGACATGCTTGGAGACACAGATCGGCAAAACAGTGGAGGCATACGTAGACGATGTGGTCATTAAAACCAGACACGTCGAATCCTTAATAGACGACTTGAGGCTCATGTCCGATAATCTCCGAACATACGACATCAAGCTCAATCCAGAAAAATGCGTCTTCGGCGTGCCCGCCGGAAAACTCTTAGGCTTCATCGTCTCTAATAGAGGAATTGAAACAAATCCGGCTAAAATTTGAGCTTTGTCACAGTTGGCTATCCCAACAGACCTCAAGCAAATCCGGAAACTAACTGGATGCGTGGCTGCCTTAAGCCGCTTTATCTCCCGATTAGGAGAAAAGGCACTGCCCCTTTATCGCCTTCTTCGGCGCACCAAACACTTCGAGTGGACGGATGCTGCCACGGCCGGATTGGAATAAATAAAAGCCATCTTGGCCACCAACCCAATCTTGGCCGCGCCAAATGTCGGCGAACCAATGTTGTTATATATAGCGGCAACTCACCAAGTTGTAAGCGTAGTGCTCGTCGTCGAACGAGAGACGGATGGACATAAGTTCCCACTTCAAAAGCTGGTATATTACGTATCGACTGTCCTCACTCCATGCAAATCACGATACCCACGTTATCAAAAGATAGCATACGCGGTCTTCATGGCATCCCGGAAATTACGACACTACTTTCAAGAGTGTTCAATCACGGTGGCCTCTGAAGTACCACTCAACGACATAATAAACAACCGCGATGCCACGGGCCGGATTGCCAAATGGGCTATTGAGCTCCCCCGTTCGACATAACATATAAACCACGGTGAGCCATTAAGTCACAAGTACTAGTTGATTTTGTCGCCGAATGGACAGAAGCCGAACTCCCTAAAGAGTACGGCGCGTACTCCAATTGGATCATGCACTTTGACGGCTCTAAAATGCTGGCGGGTCTAGGGGCTGTGTCGTCCTGACATCCCCCACCGGAGATACAGTTCAGTACGTACTCCAAATACTATACACAGACTCCAACAACGCAACAGAATACGAGGCCCTGTTACACGGTCTCCGGATGGCAGTCTCCATGGGTATTCAATGCCTAGAGGTGCGTGGGGATTCGAACCTCGCAAATCTCAAATAAATGGAGACTTCGACGCTAAGGATCCAAAAATGGCGGCTTATCGCCGTCCTCAAAATGTCAGCTCGGTTCGAGGGGCTTGAATTCCACCATGTGGCCCGGGAAAACAATCCGGCGACGGATATCCTCGCCCGCATCGGCGCTAAGCGCGACCCTGTCCCACCTAATATCTTCTTGGAAAGGCTGTTTAATCCATCCGTGGTATGGGAAGGAGAAACCGGTGACAATAGTCCGGACCCGGCCACAACACCAGATACCGAACACTCTGACATAATCGGAGGCTCTGCCACCGAAATAACACCTTCCGCCCACGTGATAATGGCTGTCATAGCCCCGTGGACAGAACCATTCCTGGCCTATCTAACTCAGCAGGAACTACCCGAGGACCCAAACGAGGCGCGCTGCATTGTGCGGCGGTCTAAAGCCTACAAGGTCCATGAGGGAGAGCTTTATAAGAAAAGCGCTACCGGAGTCCTTCAAAGGTGCATCTCCGAAGAGGAAAGACGGCAACTTTTGGCAGAAATTCACGCTGGACTTGGCGGCCACCACGCCGCAGCCCGGACCCTTGTAAGCAAGGCCTTCCGTACAGGTTTTTACTGGCCGACGGCCCGAGCAGACGCACAAGATCTCGTTCAACGATGCGTCGGTTGCCAGCTTTTTGCAAATCAAAGCCATATGCCGCCTACCGCTCTCCAAACAATCCCCATCACTTGGCCCTTTGCGGTTTGGGGGCTTTATATGGTCAGACCCCTCAAAGGGGGAAGCCACAAGAAAAAATACTTATTGGTCATGGTGGATAAATTCACCAAATGGATAGAAGCCAAACCAGTCAAAACGGCCGAGTCCGGACCAGTGATAGACTTCATATCCGGGGTTGTACACCGTTACGGCGTCCCCCACAGCATCATCACCGATAACGGCTCGAACTTCACAGCCGACGAGGTAAAAAATTGGTGCAGCAACATGGGCATTAAGCTCGATTATGCTTCTGTCTATCACCCGCAAACTAACGGTCAAGTCGAACGAGCAAATGGTCTTATCATGAGCGGCGTTAAACCCAGATTAGTGCGATCCTTAAAGGAATCAGATACGCACTGGGTAGAGGAGCTCGACTCCGTACTATGGGGGCTGCGGACCACGTCGAATCGCACCACCGGATACACACCGTTTTTCATGGTGTACGGCGCAGAGGCGGTACTGCCCTGCGACATAATTCATGACTCACCTCGAGTGCGCATGTACGAAGAGAAAGAAGCCGAGCTCGATCGGCAGGACAGTTTGGATGCCTTGGAGGAAGAGCGTGACGTGGCAAAAGCCCGTTCCGCATTCTATCAGCAATAGGCTAGAAGGTATCAAAGCAGGGAAGTACGGGCCAAAACTTATAACGTCGGCGAACTCGTTCTACGCCTACCGGAGAAGAAAAAGAACAAACTCAAGCCCAAATGGGAAGGTCCCTTCGTTATTGACCAAGTTCTGACCGGTGGAGCGTATCGTCTGCGGGATGCATCGGAAAATCGACTCGAGCCAAACCCATGGAACGCAGCCAGACTCCGCAGGTTCTACGCCTAGTGCCGGACTCTATGTTCGCCTCCTTACCTCCCTCAATTTTTATATATCCGTTATCTGTCTTTTATTTCTTTCTTTCTTCCCCTTTTCTTCAAGGCCTTAAAAGGCTAAATGGTGTCTTGACTACACAATCTTGACGCGCTAGCCGCGCTCATTATACCTGGGGGCTTCTTATACAGAAGCTTAATATAACTATTTGCCGGGCTCTATGCCCCACACATGTGTTATTCTTCCACATGTACCTTTTTTCGCCATTATATGCATCGATATGACTTAAGTTTTGGCCAAGCGGGGTTGTCTGGCTCTTGTGTTTATGCCCTACGTTCCCGTTAATTCGGCTAGGGCAAAAGGGGAGCACCTCTGCGATTGTTACTGCCGGGTCAGCCGGATGTACCTCAGACTGGGTGAAGCCGAAAGCTAGCGTTCTTAAGGGAATACTCGGTCGGTGAATAAAAGATGACCTTTATTTATTGTCAATACATGCCCCCAGATGTTTATATCCTGCGTTTCTTTTTCGCAGCTCGGACATAACATTAGGGCATGCGTACCCAGGGAAAGGAACCCTTAACGGAACTATTCTCCCTGAAAGATGTTTCTTACTATCCATGTAATATAACATAGCTAGTT
Organism: Aegilops tauschii subsp. strangulata; assembly: GCF_002575655.3. NCBI lineage: Eukaryota > Viridiplantae > Streptophyta > Magnoliopsida > Poales > Poaceae > Aegilops > Aegilops tauschii. The sequence goes on from NC_053035.3 coordinate 469,634,692, forward strand.
GGGTACTTGTCTGTTCAAGCACTTATGACCCCTACGCCTGGTTTCCACGCGTACCCCGGTTTTACATAACTGAGCGGGTATTCGGATACACTCCGGACTATCGGGTCCAGAGGCCGAAGCGAAAAGGTCCGCCATGACAAATGATTTACAATCCGGCTAGGGACAATATATGTCACTTGAAGTACACAGTCACTTAGACTGACTAAATTCTTCTTCTATACCATCCAACAGGCTGTCTAGCCTACAATCCTGTTGGGAATACTTTGCGGCTAATTCTACTTGGTCATACACCAAACTGACGGGGATCTCTTTCCCATCAGGCCCCACAGGTCCGACCTCGGCCATGTGGTTAGGGTCAGCCTTGGTATATCGCGTCTTCACCATGGCCCAGGCTTCCCTCGCACCTTGTCGGCAGGTGGATATCTTCCATAATCGGAAGCGCCGCCGCGCTCCCTTGAGCTTCTCTACAAGCTCCCCCATGCCTCCTGGCAGGGAGGCGGATGGCCACAAGGCTTGGGCAATGCCCTGCATCACCTGCCGAGCTTGTTCGTGCAGTTGTGAGAGCTCTGGCAGAAGATCACCCGCAGACCCGGGCATCTCCTCCGCGGGACGACCCGTCAGCATACCTGCAGACATAACTCTGTTAGCCGGTTTCTTCGCCGAACTCTTTAAAAGTTTGTTCAAGCACTTACTGTAAATGCCGTGTCGAAGCCTCTTATTCTCCTTTACGGAGTTAGCAAGCTGGGCCCGAACATCTTTTAGTTCCACGCCCAGCTGGATATTGGCGTCTTGGAGATTGTTTTTCTCCTGCCTAACCTTTTTAAGCACACGCTCGCCAGCCTTTAGCTGTCGTTGAGCATGCGGCTCATTCCCTATCACGACCTCTGGATTCACTCCGGAGTCATCTGCAGAATCTATTGTTAGATTTGCATGCATGCCGCATACTATCTGGTACCTGTCATTCTTTGCAATAGAAATAAGTGTTACCAGATGGGGCCTTCTCGGATTCCTTTACTGCGCCAATTGCGGCCTGAAGCTGGGCTTTGCACTCCTCCAGCTCTTGGGACAATCGGGTATTCTTCTCCGTAAGAACCTATGCACATAATGATCCTTAAATCAGTTGTGCCAACTATTTCAAGTCTCAGGGGCTACTGATATACATACTTATTAGATTTTCTTACCCGTATATCCTTTACATACTGGTCTGTGGCTTTGGCAAGACCACTTTGAGCAGCTCGGATGTACGCGTCTCCCGAGTTAAAAGGCATCGAACGCCTCTTGGGAGAAACAAGCGTCGCGGAGTACGGCCCGGCGACGCCTGTGATTCATGGCACTCTCCACTTCAGAATTCGTGGCAGATAGCCCATCCGCATCCTCTATAGGAGAAACATCCGGTGTTGGCCCCATGTTAGCCTCCGCCTCTAAGTCCGGCTCTGGAGCCCGGCTGGTGGAGGCGTGGCCGGCAACCTCTCCGGATATAGTCCGACGAGAGTTTTTCCTACTAGGAAACATGGACGTTATTATATTTTAAAAGACGACAACCATGGAGAGGGGTTTTGTTTCATACCTCTGCGACGGCGTCTCAGTCCTGACCGCCTTCCTTTTAAGCCTGCCCGGCTTCGGTGCCCCTTGTTGGTGAGTAACTGCGGGTTCGGCATGGCGTCCCGAGGGCCTTCCCTGTAAGACACCATATGTGTGGTAGGTGAAGTGCAGAAAAAGGGATCCCTCTCGGAAGTTGGGACTCCGGTTTTACTTACATGCGACGCAGGGAGTAGTCCAGGATAATCGGCTATGATGGCCACCATGGCATTGTCGCAGCTCAATTGATAGAACGTCCTGTCAATCAGCTCCACAAATATGTCCGGATCCTCTTCGAGTCCGGGGTCGAGGGCCCGGTCAGGGTCCTCTGGTTGTGGAGGCGGGCTGTGGACCTCCCTCACAGCTTTTCGCAGGGCTGGTCTGGAGTAAGGTAAATATTCATGACAAAGAATGCGGGAAGGTCTGGAGTAAAAAAGTAGCATGTCACCTAGCTTGGGGGGTTGTACATGGAGAATCCATCCCGTGGCTTGATACGGATGAACTCCTGTTCCTCTCCTTTGTATAAACCGGACAGTATTTTCGCTAGAGCAGCGACGGAGTCCGGACCTTTACGACCGCAGCGGGTGGCATCGTCTTCTCCATTGAAGTGCCACATGGGGTGTCCCCGATATTGAAGTGGCTGCACCCCCCGCATTATACATATAGACATAACCTCGATTATTGTCAATCCAGATTTGGCCAGCGTTTGTATCCGGCCCATCAGGTAAAGGACGCCTCTGTTATCTTCCTCCTGGGGGCTCCGAGGGCGCCAGCTGCGGCGTTTCTTCAAAGGGGCGTTGTTAAACTCAGGAAGGCCCATCCGAACAGGGTCCGGAAGGGGGATGTCCTTCATATAAAACCACTCCGAAGGACAATCTTCGGACGTCTTCTTCGGAGTACCGGACAGATATCCGGTCCCGGCGATGCGCCATATCTCGGCTCCGCCCACTTGATATATCGACCCCTCTTGTGTACGGGGTACGAGGCAGAACAGCCTCTTCCATAGCTCGAAATGAGCTTCGCAGCCCAGAAACAGCTCGCAAAAGGCGACATAGCCAGCAATGTGTAATATAGAGGCAGGAGTAAAATTGTGCAGCTGGAGGCCGTAGAACTCGAGGAGCACGCGGAGGAATGGATGAATTGGAAATCCAAGCCTTCTTAATAAGTAAGGGACAAGGCATACCCGCTCTCCCTTGGATGGGTCGGGAAAGCTCTCCGCTTGCACCCCGCCATTATAGGTGGCGAGCCCGGCTCGAACAGGGACCATATAGGCTGGAGGGAGAAATCCCTGGGCTGTGCGGGACGGAACACTTCTTCCAATTGCCGGGCTTAGGGCTACGGGAGCGAGAGGAGGAGCTGCGATAGCCGGCCATGTTGGAATGGATTTTTTCCGGGCGCGCTCCGATGGATACTCGCCGTGGGAGGATGGTGTGATCTGGATCTGAGAATCCCCGTCTCTTTAATAGACGATTTACCCACATGGCTAGGGTGGCAAATGTAAAAATGCCCCGACTTCTTGCATTCGCTCGACACGTGGAGGATAGCCATTATTAGGCGCAGAAGCCAAGGAGTGCAACATTTATGGGAAGCCGGACACTACTCAACAGGTACTCAGGACTTGGAGAAGAACCCGCCTTGCAATGCCGAAGACAATCTGCGCGCCGGACTCATCGTCATTGAAGCCTGGTTCGGGGGCTACTGAGGGAGTCCTGGATTAGGGGGTCCTCGGACAGCCGGACTATATCCTTTGGCCGGACTGTTGAATTATGAAGATACAAGATTGAAGACTTCGACCCGTGTCCGGATGGGACTCTCCTTGGCGTGGAAGGCAAGCTTGGCAATACGGATATGTAGATCTCCTCCTTTGTAACCGACTCTGTGTAACCCTAGCCCCCTCCGGTGTCTATATAAACCGGAGGTTTTAGTCCGTAGGACAACAACAATCATACCATAGGCTAGCTTCTAGGGTTTAGCCTCTACGATCTCGTGGTAGATCAACTCTTGTAATACTCATATCATCAAGATCAATCAAGCAGGAAGTAGGGTATTACCTCCATCGAGAGGGCCCGAACCTGGGTAAACATCGTGTCCCCCGCCTCTTGTTACCATCCGCCTTAGACGCACAGTTCGGGACCCCCTACCCGAGATCCGCCGGTTTTGACACCGACAGGAGGGATAGGGTTTGGACCCGCAAAAGGGTCGCGGAACCGAAGTTATACTGCTCGGGGCGTGCGGTTTGCGGGCTGCCGCAAAAAAATTTGCGGGCCGGGCGAGTATGCGGGCTCTGTTCTAGCCGGAAAATTGGGCCGAGCTCGCATACTCGCCAGAATTTTTATGGGCCAGGAGTTTTGCGGGATCTGTTAGAGTTGCTCTTAGCTAGGAGCACAACCTGAAACACTAGAATAATGGTCTATCGTGGACTCGTGAATTCATTTACTCAAGGTTCAACGACGTATATCGGCGGGCGTAGCTAGTCGATAGGCGGTAAGTCTGGTGATCCATATGCATCATCTGCACATAGGATCTGAATGTCTCGCTCCACTTGGTAAAGAAAAGAATCATCTTCCCTTCTTAGATTAGAAGAGGAAACGTGCTTATTGTTTCCATGAAAGTCGTTCGATGATGTTCAGAAAAGTGACAACAATTGTCGAAAGGGTAATGGATATGCAGCCGTCGAGAGGGAGTCCCCACCGGACACAGGCGCAGATGAGAGATGAGGTCGTCGGCCGGTGGCTTTGCGACCAGCAACTGGAAACCCACCTCCACACCCGCACCCGTCCACCATTTCCCAGCCGCCACCAACCTTTCCCCGAAGCCCCATCCCCGCAGGTCAAAGTCTCGCGCGCGCGCGCGCGAGCGGCCGCCACCAATCCAAACGACAGAGCACGAGCAGAGCGAATGCATGGAACCGGTCTAGCACAAGCAGCTGCCACTGTGCCGGTAGCTTGCTCAATCGCTCGCCATGCCGCTGCTCCCCGTTCTCCTCCTAGTGGCCGCCGGGCTCGCGGCCTCCCACGGCCGGCGTCGGCGACGCCCGCGCGTACAACTCGAGCATGTGCCAGAGGTCCTCCGCCTGCGGGAGCTCGATATCCACTAACCGTTCTACCTCTCCAACGAGTCCAGGTCCAGCGTCATGGACGGGGTGTCCCACTCCTACAGTCCTACTACGGCTACCCCGGCATGGCCGCGCGCTGCGACGACAGCCGCGACAACGCCACCGCCGCGCTTCAGCTCGCCGGGGGCACCAAGTACACCGTGCTGGGCATCGACTACGACCACCACACCATCAGCCTCGCCGACGCCGACGCGCTGAAGGAATGATAACTGCAATTAGTGTGTAGTGCATTCGATCTGATGCCGCTCTATCTAGACCGTGGCGTCTTCAGACTTTGGCCTTTAATTGGGTCATATGACATCGTGGGCCTACCTGACAGGGATTCTTTCGTTAGTTTTTTTTAAGATCCAGCATCGCTGGCATTTCATTGATAATAGCAGGAAGCAATGAAAAACAACAAGATGATAAAGGTCCTAGGACCAGATCCGAAGATCAAAGAAAAAGAAAAGAAAAGAAAAAACAACAACCCTAATAGCTGCAGCACAACACTCCACACAGTCCATACTAGACAGCGCAGCTCTGACTCCGACGGTGTACTACTAAGGAAACTAGGCAGGGGTGGCGTCACAAGGAATCATCGAACGAGCCATCTGTCACGTGTCATCGTATACCACCGGCCCCCACCACGGCTTCGACTTCACAGCAACAGGCAGTCGAGGCACACCCACGGACACGCCGGAGAAGAAGAGCCGACTACCACGACCAAGGCCACGCCTCCGACATTGCACACCACCGTCATCGTTGCCACAGAAGCCACCCTGCAGGTCCAGATGTAGGAAGCACCAAAAGGATCAAAGTCTTCAAGACGGTGCCCTAAAGAGGGGAACGACGTTGAAGACGACGCCACCGCCCGACCCTGCAGCAGGATCTGGGTTTTCACCCAAAGGACCTGATCCGAGAGATCTAGTTGTGTGAATCCCGACGACGCCTCCAAGGAGGATAGCGACGCCCACAGACGCCGTCGCTGCCGGCCGGCCAGCACCGACCAGGCTATCACCCGGGACAGCCACTCCCACGCAGCAGGCCGAGGTCGACCTGTGCCTCCACTGAATCGCACCCCCACACAGCAGGCGCGCCACCGCTGCGCAGGGCCACCGCCAAGCCTCCCTGACGGGGGGCCTGCAGAGACCAGATCGGTCCTGCACCCCGCATCCGTACCGTGGCCGGAGCCCCCTCTGCCCCAGCACCGCCCGCGGTCACCATGCGCCCACCGCGCCCAGATCCGCGCTGGCCGGAGCCCTCCCGCCCAGCATACCTCCTACGCGCCAGATCCGGGCGTCCCGGAGCCCCACGCGCGCCACCCGCGACCGGCACGCCGCAGATCCGTGCAGGGGCGACGGCAGAGCACCATCCACTCGCAGCGCCCCGGATCTGACCGCCACGCCATGCCGCAGCACCACTCGCCGCGCTCCCCTACAGACGAGCGCCCTTGCGCGCCGTGTCCAGCCGAGCGCCTTCGCGAGCCCGCCTGCGCCCGTCGCCTCCGTCGGCGCCAGCTCGCCGCGCCCAGATCGGCACCTCCGCGAGCCACGCGCGCCCGACGGTGCCAACTCGCCGCGCCCAGATCCGCGCCTCCACAAGCCCTGCCCGCGCCCGTCGCCGCGCGCCTCCGCGAGCTCGCACGCCTCCGCCAGCTCGCCGCGCCGTCCCCAACACCCCTGCAGACTCGAGCGCCCCGCACCGCCCGAGCTGCACAAGAAGGTGGAAACCGAGAGGCCCGCCGCCGCCGGGCAAACCGGCGGCGGCGGGGGAGATGGAGTTCGGGGGTGGCTAGGGTAAGCGCCCGAGTCGCCCGCGGGTGGGCGACGCGGGGCTCCTCAGAACTAGTCAAGTCAATATATTCTTTCGTTAGTGGTGCGCCGTTAGTAAAGCTTGTTTCGTCTATGGGCTTCCATCTCAACGGAGCAATTTTGTTGCAACCCATACGCTTGAAAAAACAGTGGCCAAGAAGTCGTTAATGTAGACTACAAGATGTCGACGGTCATGACCTTGAAAGATCGCTATCCTAAACAAGTTGGTACCGAGAATGATCAGAAGATAACCCTAACTATGGCCAAACAGAGGCGGGGGCACAAACCTCGCTAGTTCCCTGATGGAGCCCCATCTGGCCCAGCTTCATCAGATGAAGAAGGAATCAAGGAACAAAAACATACAGGGCGCTAGCAATCACCTAGACAAAAATGAGGGCCAAGATTTCATCCTTTTTGAACCTCCACACACCTTGTGCCAATGTAAAAAGGGTCCTAGAACGAGGACATGAACCTTGTTGTTGATAGTGTCATCGTCTCACCACTGCTAGCTAGACACTTAATGTCAACCCTACTTAAAGTTAGGGTGAAAAGAGACTACAGAGACAACCTAGGCAAGGTTCCCAAACCTCGCGCGGCTTCAGAAATGTTTTAGAGGTTACAGTTACAAGTTCATAGAGAACACGTGTAAGAGCTTCAAAAATTTCTAACAAAAATATAAGCAGATGAAAATTGATATTAACATGATTTTCACTTGATCTTTCCTTTTGAATACAGCACCGCGGATGCCCAAATATACTCATCCCTATGATCACACTCACACACACCCTCTATCCTATCAACACCTCCGAGATACTGAGTTAGCACAATAGCTTGAGATTAACAAAAAACCACCAGATGTTTTTGTAGTCGACGGAAACGTCTCCTTCCACTGAACGAGCATCGATGGAATGCTTGTAATAAATTCAGGAAATTACGAGCACCGGTGCCAAGTCTAGGACATGAACCCAGATGGGCTGGTTCCATCACAACGAACCTAACAATCTGAACTATGCTAAATTCTTTCACTTGATTTTCATTGGTCACCATGGTAACATGATTGTCACAGTATATTTCCTCTTTTTTTCACTTGATATTTTTTTCATTATTTTTCCAACAAGCGTGCATGTGAAGTCACAAGACTCACGTCATGGGTCGGTTGATCGTTTCTCCCACCCCATGTTGATCAGAGGTGAACTCGGCCTGCAAGTTTTGAGAAGGGTGTGGCTAGGTCTCAGTCGATTGAGATTTAACCAAGCCTCAGTCAAATGACATAACATGTAAGAAAGAGAATGATAAAACTAAAAAGAAAAGTTTGCACGAATCTCAACGTAAGAGCAACTCCAACAGGCCGACCCAAACGGACGGCGCTTTTGTCCGCTTTTTGTCCGTTTGGGTCGGCCCGGCGGACATAAACGTCCGGCGCTGTGTTTGGGTCGGCGCGAGCGCCCAACGCTAGTCCGACCCATTTTGTCGGCGCGCCAAAAAAAGTTTGAAAGCATTTTAAAAATAAACACATGCATTTAATTAAACATAAAAGCCGGCCACGAAGGCCGGCGAAAGTCCACATTTCATTAATTAACATAAAAAACTAAAAACTAGACGACGCGCTGCCCTAGGCGTCCTCGTCGTCGTCGGCGGCTGCGTCGGGGCTGGTGAGGTCGATGTTGTCGCCGCGGAGAGGGCCATGGCCTCCGCCATGGCAGACTGGAAAGCCGCCTCATCCGCCTCCTTCCACCGCTCCTCCTCCTCACTCTCCTTAATGGCCGCCTGGTAGGCGGCCTCGGCCTTCTGGTCCTCGTCGCGGACGACGAGCGGGGGCGGCGGCAGGCTGCGGTCGACGCCGCGTCGCCTCGCCTCCTCGTGCTCGAAGGCGAACCATTGAGCCCAGTTGGGCGAGTCGACGGCGTAGTGCGGTTCGGCGCGCTGCTCCGGCGTCAGCAACGCCCGCCGGTACTGGGATCCTCTCCGGATCCAAATGCCAGTCATGCGGCAGCGTTGCATCGGGGTACGGCAGAGGCACGCGGTGCTGCCAGTGCACTCGGCCTGGTGCACCGGCACATTGATGCGCTGCCTCTGTCGGGGAGCGTGCGGCGGCGCGGGGAGGGCGGGGAGGGAGGGGGAATGGCGGGCGGGGGCCTTGCCCTTGCCGCTGCTGCCGATGCCGGAGAAGAAGCCCATGCTGGTGGTGGCTAGGGTTGTCGCCGGCGTAGGGGCAGGGGTGGCCAGATGGGGACGGGGGCGAGTGGCAGTGGATGAGGACGGCCCCACCGCACGCCCGGCTTAAAAAAGGACGACCGCCGTCGCTGACGCGTGGGCCCAAGGTGGGCGGTCGTCATAAGTAATGTTGACCGTCGTAGTTGGACGGCCGCCAGGTGGGGACGCGGCGGACGGCGAGGAGACACGCGGCGCGTCCGCGCCGACGCATTCCAGACGCAATTTTGGGCCGGAAATGGGTCGGCGCGGACGTCAGGCGGACACGATTTGAGTTTGGGTCGACGCGTTGGGCCTCCAATTTTGTCCGCGCCGACCCAAACGGACGCGGGCGGACGAAATGGGTCGCCCCATTGAAGTTGCTCTAAGACCTCACGAGTATAACATCGACACTGAGACATAACCAAGGTTTAGTTCGACTGAGATTTAAGGAGACTGTTTCAAGGTGAACTATGCATGTTATTTCCTACTTTGTTGATCTTTCATTTGGCGCTTCTCCAAGACCTGGACTCTTGCACTTGACAGGCCGAAACTCGCGAGCCCACTGTGTCTGTTTTCCTTAGCTAGGAGCACAACCTGGTTACCTGAAACACTAAAATAATGGACTCTCGTGGTCGTGCAGTCGTCAGCTGAATTAACTACTCCAAATTTCACTGTCATCACTCGCAAAAAAAAAGAGAAAAATCACTGTCGTATATCCATGCTCGTTGCTAGTCTTGTGACCCATTCGCCGCATGCAAACGTGTGCAAGGAAAATGTCGTTAATTATTGTTTTCACTGACGATCGAACGCGTTCATTTTTGTTTCTCTCCGCTGAGCAAAGAAAGAACATTCTGTTCTTTGATTATTACACAAGGGAACGTGTTTGTTAAAGGTGTTCGACAATGTTAAAAATGTGATACGTAACAACTTTAGACAAGAAAATGCAATGTGCATGCAGGATGCAGCCATCGAGAGGGACTCCACACCGGACAAGCGGACAAACGCCGCCGCAGGGAAACACAGATGAGGTCGTCGGCCGGTGGCTTTGCGACCAGCAACCGTAGACCCACCTGCCCCATACAACCAATCAAGCCTCGCCACGTACGCACCCGCCCACCATTTCCCGGCCTCCACCAACCTTCCCCGAACTAGCCCATCCCCGCAGGTCAAAGTCTTGCGCGCGCGCGCGCGATCGGCCGCCACCAATCCAAACGACAGAGCAGAACAAATGTATCCAGCCGATCGAGCGTGTACCTACCGCTACCTGCGTGCCGTGCCAGCGTGCTGCTAGGCTGCTAGCTTCCTCGACCAATCGGTATCGCCATGCCGCTCCTCCTCCTCCTCCTCCGTGTCCTGCTCCTGGCCGCCGGGCTCGCCGTCTCCCGCGGGTACCCCACTGCCGGCGCCGGCGAAGGCAGCCTGTACAACTCGAGCATGTGCCAGAAGTCCTTCGCGTGTGGGGGGATTAACATCCACTACCCCTTCTACCTGTCCAGCGAGTCCAAGGTCGTCGACGGGGTGGCCTACTCCTACTGCGGCTACCCCGGCATGGCCGTGCTTTGCGACGACAGCCGCGCCAACGCCACCGCCACGCTCCAGCTCGCCGGGGGCACCAACTACACCGTCCACGCCATCGACTACGACAACCACACCATCACGCTCGCCGACGCCGACGTCCTCAACGGCGTCTGCCCCATGGTCCGCCACAACGTCAACATCCCTCGCGAGGCGTGGCTCAACTTCACGCCCACCGGCAACAGCACCATCTCCTTCTTCCTCGACTGCAGCTTCACCACAAACGTCACCGTCGCCCCTCTGCCGCCGCCTGAGCTCGTCCCGATCAACTGCGCCGGCTTCGAGCGAGGGCGCGGGTCGTCGTTCCTCGCCACGCAGCTCGGCGCGCCGGACGGGAACTGGACACGGGCGTGCAAGGAGGTGTACGTGGCGCCCGTGCTGACCGGCGAGTGGCTGACGAGCCCGGACTCCCGCGGGCGGCTCGGGAGCGGCGGGTACGGCGACGTGCTGCGCCGCGGGTTCCGGCTCAGCTGGGACCCGAGCGCCGGCCCCTGCTTCAAGTGCGAGCTGTCCGGGGGCCGGTGCAGCTACGACCAGCCCGGCGGGTTCCTCGGCTGCCTCTGCTCCGACGGCCGCGTGCGCAACATGGACTGCGGTAAGAATTTCTCTCTTGTTTCCTCCCGCACGAAACGAATCGTGGTTACTTTCGGCAGAGAAATTTACATTTGGCTAGTGGAGCACAACCCCTGCGGCGGCGGAGCTGACCGCCGGTCATTGTTGGTGGGCGGTGCACGTACGTAAGGTGAACGGTGGCCGTCACCAGTTTCTTTCCCTTCTAGTCTAGACCCAGTCTTGTCGCGTGCCACAGGACTAAAACTCGATTCCGATGGTGACGCCGAGCGAACCAGTCCGTCCTGCCTCCACGGGATGCGCCCGAAACGTTTGACTTCGACATCGGCTCCACCATGAATTTCCTCTGGTCGAGCCGTCAGGGCGGGAGGAAGACGAACCGGGCCCGTAAAATACCCCGTCCTGCTGACTCCCGACACCACCACGTCCTTGTTTCCAGAACACTACCAGTCACTATACTCAGCCGTCCTCCCTTGACCTGCCACCATGGACCATGACCGTTGCAGAGCAATGCATGCCTGTCTTAAGCACCAGAACACTACAAACTCTGCTGGCACATACTTTGCGTTTGTGCACACACATTGCTCGTCTTGTTTCGTCTAGCGCGGGAACCACTCGACCAAATGTGTAGCCAGCATTCCGTGCGGCTCCTCGTCGCCATGCTGGTCCTCTCGTCGGCGCCACGAGCCATGCCGCAGCCACCGCCCGACCCCGGTGCCTACTTCCGGTACACCAACTGCACCCCGACGCCCTACCAGTGCGGGTCACTCGCGTTCGATGTCAACTACCCATTCGCCGTCGACGGCGTGGCCCGGCCGGACTACTGCTCCTCCCCCGGGCACCGCCTCGGCTGCGCCAATAACACTACGCTGGAAATCTACATGGATTCCGGCGGGTCCTTCCAAGTCACGGGCGTCGACTACGGCAACCAGGTGCTCACCGTGATCGACCAGAGCCTGGCCCACGAGTCAGCGTGCCCGCACGCCTACCGCAGCACCACCATCGACGCCGCCGAGTTCGCGTACACAGACCGGGACCGGTTCCTGACGGCCTACGTGAACTGCACCAGCGCAAGCTCGTCGTTGCCGCCGGTGTACGACGCCTTCGCCTGTGTCGCCAGGGGGCGGTCGTATTACAGGCTGGACAACGGCATGTCGGCGCCGGAGGACGTGCTGGGCCTGGGGGTGGTGTGCAGCTCGACTTTGGTCGTCCCGTACGACTCGGCCATGGCGGATGCGCTGGCCGCCGGGAACGCCACCCTCGGGGACGCTGTCAGGGCAGGGTTCTCGGTGAGGTGGAAGGCCGGCGCCGGGTGGTGCGGCGAGTGCCAGGCCTCTGGAGGGCGCTGCGGGCACGACAGTAGAGCGCAGGACGATCACACGTGTTTCTGCCCCGGCGGTCAGGCTATCGGGTCGTGTCCTTCGTCAGTTTCAGGTACCCCGTGTTTGATCTGAGGAGTAACTTGTTGGTCAACGATCTTCTATTCATCCAAAATGTTCTGGTCAGCCAAATTCAGGGACATGGTTTTAGATCACATGTGGTATTGGTTTACGATTACTTGCGCAAGTCCAAGCAACCTTAAGATGTCCTAATTCCTGACTAATCTGTTTACTGGTCATGGAAGACTTCTCTTCTTCGACGCTGACACTTCATCCACAAGTATGTATGAATCTTTGACTATAGGAAATCAGGACGAAGTAGGTAGGATGATGACATAGGCACAAACGAGGTAGTACTATGAACTAGACCATGTCCTGAAATCCTCCACATTTAGCATGTTCTCTACTCCATATGTTTGGTCAAAAAATAGTTTGTTTAAATCTAAGCCGTGTCTGACTAGAGTTAGAACTTAGAACTTGTCTGCTCCTTCTTCCTTGATACATTTCCTTTTGTCATTGAATGAATTTTAGCATTGATTCTTGATTTTGCAGGACCAAAGAGAACGAGCAAAAATGCAATAATAGCAGTAGGTAAGTACCAAAATCCATCGTCCACACCGACCAATTCAAGCATTTTTCCCAGTCTGTCACAAATTCAAGCATCAATGTGCATGTTCTAATCGGCATTTGCAATTGCAACCCCAGGATGCTCCGCAGCAGCTCTGGTTCTATTCGTGCTTCTCCTCGTGGTGTCGTTCCTGTACATCCGCAAGAGGAGGCAGTACAAGATGACCTCGTCGTCCAGGCTCCTCAAGTACAGCAACTCCGGCGGGACGCCCCGCTCCAGAGGCGGCAGCGACCTGGAGTCCAGCGGCGTCCACAACCTGCAGACGCACCACTTCGCCTACGAGGAGCTGGAGGAGGCCACCGGCGGCTTCAGCGACACCCGCGAGCTCGGCGACGGCGGCTTCGGCACCGTGTACAAAGGCCAACTCCGGGACGGGCGCGTGGTGGCCGTGAAGCGGCTCTACAACAACGGCTGCCGGCACGTGGAGCAGTTCCTGAACGAGGCCGCCATCCTGTCGCGGCTGCGCCACCCGAACCTCGTCACCTTCTACGGCTGCACCTCCAGCCGCAGCCGGGAGCTGCTGCTCGTGTACGAGTACGTGCCCAACGGCACCGTGGCCGACCACCTGCAGGGCCACCGCGCCGCCGAGCGCGCGCTGCCGTGGCCGCTCCGCCTCAACGTCGCCGTCGAGGCCGCCGCCGCGCTCGCCTACCTCCACGCCATCGACCCGCCCGTGGTGCACCGGGACGTCAAGACCACCAACATCCTCCTCGACGCCGACTTCCACGTCAAGGTCGCCGACTTCGGGCTCTCCAGGCTCTTCCCGCTCGACGGCGCCACCCACGTGTCCACCGCGCCGCAGGGCACCCCGGGGTACGTGGACCCGGAGTACCACCAGTGCTACCAGCTCACCGACCGGAGCGACGTCTACAGCTTCGGCGTCGTGCTCGCGGAGCTCATCTCGTCCAAGCCCGCCGTCGACGTCACCCGGGACCGCGACGAGATCAACCTGGCCGCCATGGCTGTGGGCAGGATACAGCGGTCGGAGCTGGACCAGCTGGTGGACGCCGAGCTTGGGTATGGCTCCGACGAGGCCACGACGAGGGCGATCACGATGGTGGCGGAGCTGGCGTTCCGGTGCCTCCAGCAGAACAGCGAGATGCGGCCGCCGATCAAGGAGGTGCTCGACGGTCTCAGGGGCATACAACAGGGCGGCGCGAAGGAGAAGAAATACGACGTCATCGTCGTGCCCCGCTCCCCGAACACCGTGCACGCTCCTTGGGACAGCATGAGCACCACCCCAAGCATTAGCCAGTAGCGTACGTAGAGATCGATGGCCGGAGCTTCAAAATGTCACCTCCCCTCCCGTTGTTGCAAATCAGCGAAGATGAATGTAAATATAAATGGCGATTGTGTGTTATCAGTGGACAACTTGTAAATACCGGTCATGGTTGTATTTCTGTTGTTGCAAATCAGGAAAGAGGAAAGCAGTGTTTCTAGTGGTCTGGCTTTAGACAGTCACTAGATGCAGTCGCGCGCGTTGCTGCGCCGTTTTCTTTGGCGTTTTTCCATTGACCATCTACTCATTAAACTATTATTTTTCGATAAAGGGCGGATTTTATTGAATCAAAATGAAGCATCAAGAAGATACAAACACAATGAGCACACACTCGGCCTTTGCATAGCTAGGACGTACACAGCCAACACCAACGCACGCACACAAAAACACGCCAACAAATAGCAAAGTCATACAAGACCAAAGCTATGCGTAGGTGAGGAAAAAAGAAAAAAGCCCCAAAGCGATCACATCACGATCGGCAAACTATAACAATGACCATATCTGCACCGACAATCTCATGACACCACGCGGACGACGAGGTTCTTCAACAGCAACGCCTTAAGGAAGGGAGTGACATTCAAGTGTCACCGTCACCGGATCCAGCCACCCAAGGTTGGAATCTAGGTTTTCACCCTGAAGAATCAGTCTGAACATTCCGAACAATGCCTTCAACAAGGTAACGCCGTCAAAACATCGCCATTGTCAGGTATACCCAACTCGGGCCAGACCAAGGCTTTCACCCCGGAGCTCAAGACCGGGTGCTCAAGTAGCACCACCATCGAGGTCATTCATGTGTTGTCGCCGCCACTTTTCCACGATCCCAGCAGCTACAAGCAATATGACCGCCACCACTACACAACAATCCCTCTGCATCAAGACATCGTCCATAGTTTGCATCTCGCCGCCGAAGTGAACCACCATATCTGCAGAGATGAAACTCTCACAAAATCTTTTGATGGCGACAACAATCCGCGGCCAGGCCGCCGCCGTCCTGGATCCAATCCCCAATGACGTAGTCAACTAGGTGGACGCCAATACCATGGGTTGCAGCTAGCCAGCAGTCTGGGCGGCCGTCGATCATCTGCATGCATGTCCACGCAGCTAGCCAGCAGTCCAGGGGAAGAATAGAAGAAACCGGTCGGAGACACCCCGCCGCCGCCATCCGCCGGGAAGCCGGCCTCCTCCGGCGGCGGCAAGGGGAACGGGGCTGCGAGGGAGGGCCTCCGGAGGCTACAACGGCGACGCCTCCGGAGTCGCTGGAAGCGACCCGGGAGGCTAGCGGGTAGTTTTGGTAGGATTAAACTGTTACGATGATCCGTCAAAGATATTTGTCTTGCAATGATGTGTCAAAAATATTTCTCACATGACAGTATCCTCGGTTTTTTTGTCCTACATATTGGTTATATATGTGAACTGCGAACAATTATATTGCTTGCTCGTTTTGAAAAAACTATCAAGTATCTACCAGGCGGTCTAAAAGGAATCAGACAATTATGAATACAACTTTAGCAAATATGAAGTGATATCATTTGGGATGCATAAAATACGAATATTTCAACCTCACTCCCAAGGAGCACCAAAACCATTTTTGCAAAATATAACTTGCTTTATATTCCAGGTACAGAGCATTTGTCTAGCAGCCACTTTTTCTCTTTTCTGGGGTATCATCTCTCACAACCAAGCTTTAGCCAACGCAAACAAAAGGCCATTATCACCATGCCGTAGAACAACAACTGACCAAACTGCCAGAGACATAGATGCCGTCAGAAGGACACAATACTAAATGGATACTGAGATGCTAGCTCTAGGTAAATATACAACAAGAAGATACGTTAAATATGGTTGTAGCATGCTCGATACCAGATTGTTAGCTGCCAAGGCTGATCTAGAATATCATCAAATGCAGCCACCTCTCCCAGACCATACTTAACAAATTATGGAGGAAGAAAATTTGAACAACAAAAATACAGAGACCTCCCAGTAAAATTGAGAAAAGCAAATGGTTAATTAATATGCTGGAAAATTAGGGTGATTAGGACACATCTTGCAGAAACATATTGGTGAAATAATAATCACGCAAAGAATCATGGCAAAAGAACTATTGTCAGGATCATGAGGCTAACAATCAATTGCATAGCTAGTAGAAGTAGTGGCCGTCGATTAACAGCTTAGTTGACCTGCAAGTAGACATGGTGAATCTGCTCGTCAGACAGACAGTTCGCGTCCCACGGGCCTATCTTCTCCCGCAGTGTCTTCTGGAGGGTAACCTCATGACCGTGTGCGCCAAGTTCTTCAGCCTGATCTGGTGGAGCTCCGGAGTGCCATCTCCCGAGGCAGGTCCTCCCGACTTAACAATTACACAAGGGTATCTTTGCTGGTAAAATATAGGCGTTGTTTCTCAAAAATTAAAAAAAATACATTAATAAGATGCAATTATTATATAGTTTTGTAAAACATACTGAATTAGTGAGATTATATGGTCATCTGCTGTCAAATGAAATCATTATTTCCACCAATAAAATTATTCAGGGTATCGTCCGATGGTGTGTAGAAAAAGGATTTTCCGCATAAATAGCGCCACGGTCACCTCAAGCGATAGTTATAAACTTGCAGAGTATCCAGTCAATCTATTGCAGTTTCAACAAACTATGTGTCGTGCCCTTAGGACATCTTTCACTTCGGAAGCAGTTCCATCATCTGTTTTCCTATTTGGTACTTCAGTGATTTCCCCCCGGTTTTGAGCTTGGTAAATTATTTTCCAGCTGAAGTCAG
This sequence comes from Aegilops tauschii subsp. strangulata, assembly GCF_002575655.3. Classification (NCBI taxonomy): domain Eukaryota; kingdom Viridiplantae; phylum Streptophyta; class Magnoliopsida; order Poales; family Poaceae; genus Aegilops; species Aegilops tauschii. The sequence continues at coordinate 469,651,571 of NC_053035.3, forward strand.
TAGAAAAATGAAACTGTGTTACATTGAGGCTTACACTGCAATTAAAGTGATGTTAGGGCTATCTATGTATTGTCAGCTAAAAAAATTACGATATACTGGGAGGGCTATGTCCAGACTTACAGAAAGCACATAGGAGGAACGTTTGTAGTCACGCCACATAATCTCGACCAAGCCGCATAAGGCTGAATGTATCAAGTAAACATGCAAATAAAGTGCATGTTGGTATCAAGTGCCAAAAGTTTATGTTCCTTGATTCCTTCGTTGGAGAGTAAGCAGGTGTTCCACCACTTATTATACGGAAGAAAAAAAATTATCAGCTAGAGCTCTCATGTTCGAAATAAAATGGCCACATATATCTACTTTGTGATAATCACTGATATGCAAACTTGCAGCTAAATCAAAATAGCACTATATGGAAATGCTTGTATTTTAGGAGTTGTTGTACGGAAATAGCTTAGACAATATAAGCAAAGATAAATGCACACCTTCCATATCTCCCAAACCTGCATAGTTCAGACAATAGCCCATTAGTGCGAGACCTACAATTATTTATACCCAACAGTTCAGCTAACTAACCGCATTGTGAAGGAACTACTCCCTCCATTCTTTTTTATAAGACATTTTGGACAGCTGACATTGAGCTGTTTTGTGCTTTGTCTGAATTATCTAAATGTCCTATAAAAGGGAAGAGAGGGAGTATATGTTTAAAAAATACAGAAGAAAGAATGTATAATTGCAACCATACATAAGCATATTAAAGTAACTCACCATATATTTAAAGGAACCCACCATTTCTCATCTTCACTATGTACAACTTAAATTTGTGTACTACCTCCGTCTCGATGAATAAGCCATTCGCGTAGTTTTAGGTCGACGATTTAACTATTTAAATATGTATTATATGTGACAAAAAATATATATTTAGAAACTACATCCGTGTAGAAATCTAATGATATACTTTTCATGACATATAACACATATTTAATTCCTCAAATCGATGACCTAGAACTACGCGAATGACTTATTCACCTAGACGGAGGCAGTAACAATTTTTATGGGATTGTGAGAAGGCAACCAATGCCTAGAACCAGATGAGAAAATGCTAGTGTAATGGTACAATTAAGAAGACTATAACTGCAGTCATAAAGTAATCCAGATGTAAGTATAAAATTTAAATAGAGGATAAACAATGAAATTGTTCACTTCAGAGAATAATTTCACAAGTGTATGTACATATGGATCAACTTTTCATGGGCCTCACTTTGGCCAAGATATAGAAAATCAAGCTCCTCAAATAGGCAAGTTCGAAACTCTCAAAGCTTGATAAGTTGATCAAGTAAACATAGAGCCAAAGTGAGGCATCCAGAAATATTTGATGAAGCATCTCAATAAGTGATACGTACAACAAATCGGTAGATTGCAGCCGTGGCCCACACCATTTAATCACTAATCCAAAAAAGCAAAAAAAAAGAAACATTGTAGCCTGAATCACACATACAACACTAAATTTCTGAGGATAAAATAACACACTCCAAAATAATTTCATCTGCACCTGCGCTCAATAAAAAAATCGAAACAAATACTAGAAAATTCAAAAAAAATCCATTTTTTTTAGCATGGTAGATAATTTTGTGAGTGATGTCCGCTCCAAATTTCAAAGCATTTGGACATCTGAGTAGCTCTCGGCAAAAAAGACAAATTTAGGGTCTGTTAAATAGTGTACTGTTCATATACTGTTCTGACCCAATTTGTCTTTTTTGCTGAGAGCTACTCAAATGTCCAAATACTCTGAAATTTGGAGCGCACCTCACGCATCAAATTATCTACCTTGCACAAAAAATTTGGATTTTTTTAAATTTTTTGAATTTTTTATGATTTTTTTCTTCAGCAGGTGCAGATGAGCCCAAGCTCAGAATTGGATATTCGCAAGAAATCCCACAACTTAGCAAGAAAGCAACCAGGAAGAAGAAATAGCCCACATGCAAGAATACAATTAGCAAGTCGGCTAGATGTGTAGTACGACAAACAGAGCAACACTGGAAAAAAAATCAGAAACAAAGACACTCAATTGTTTCAAGGCGATCCTTTTTGTCCATCCTCGTCGGCAAAGCCTCCCGTCAATTGTGTAGTATAACGATTTTCCATCACATCGTCAAATGCTTGTCAGACCTGATTCTCGGAATCGCAAGACCAGGACAGACAATAGGGATTTCAGGTGTAGCTGAGCCTGGGCACCGAAACTTCGCGTCTGTCACTTTTGTCTGTTTTCTGTCGTCTCTACGTCGTTATTTCGTTGTAGTGTCTCCATGCATCTCGTGCATGTGCATGTGTGAAGTTACTGAGGTTTTTGTCTTTTTTTGGTTTGCAAATCTTTTATTTATATTAAACTTTTTTACTTGTTTTAGTTCTAACTTATGCTCTTGAGATATGATCTTAACTAGTATTTTTTTTAATTAAATTTAGCAACTTTGTAATGGTACGACTTGAAATAATTATTACATAATTAATTCAAACATTTTTTTGTGGAAATGTAATTTTTAATTTTCTAAATCATACATATAACTTACTTTTCGAGACATAACCTTTTTGGTTTAACATAAATTTTCTAGATTAGAGAAAAATGAAAAAGCAACAAGATTACAAGTATTTACAAATATTGATGCCACATATAAATTGTAAGTATATCTAGGCATTTGTGTCGATTTCAGTTTTCTTGAATACTAGTATGATAGAGAGCTATAAATTAGTTGATTGAGGTTTCTAGAATCAATAATTGCCAATATTGCGTGGAAGTAAACAAAAGGGGGGTTTTCTTTGAACTATTGTGTTCGTTGTTCATTTCTTTCATGGGCAAAATATATCTTTCATGTTATTGGGTTGAATAATCTTCTGGCATCCCACACATAGTTTGTAGCTGATCTTAAACTAGCCTCATTCAACCCAACATGCATTAAATGACCTTCTTGCCCCTACTCGAAGGGTGATTTGAAGAGAAGAAAGAGTCAATGGATGGAATTTCAAGAACATACTATTTGGTTGGAACCCGCCATTGCCCTACCAAAACTTTAGCTAGTCAAAAGTTGCATGTGCCCAATGGGTTCTCTAACTTTGATTTAGATTAAAGTCTAGAGTTGGTAAGAAGCTATGCCCAAAATTTACACATGTATCCAAACAAAGACCAAGCTGATTTTCGGTTTATTCCTGTGAACCAGTACTTGCTAGGGTGGCGAGCGAGTTAGCCACCAGTCGAGTGGTTAGCGGGAACAGTTAATGATCCACGGCTCGCCTAGCTATACGTGTGAGCTTTGGTTCCCCAAGCGACACGTTAAGAGCTAAGGGCGATTTCCTATTTGACGCTCTCTGCGTCGAATTGTCGCTGGAACACACACTGACTCGCATAGCAAAATCTATTGTTGCGGCCCATTCAGGAGCAAATGTACTGGCCACCCGGTTTTTTGAACATTTCCTGGCAGGTTTTGTTAGCCTTATAGAAGGTTCCTAGCCAATTTTTTTCTTTATACATAGTTTTTCAGTATTTTTCTTTCTAAAAAGTTTCAACATTGCTTAGAATTTTTAAAAAATCACAAAATTTTAATTCTTTGATTTTGTTTAATGAATGTTCTGTTCAGAAGTTAAAAGTTTTTTTTTAGAATTTCAAAAAATGTTCGCATTGAAAATAAGCTTAAAAATTCCAAAATATATTCGTGTTTTCAAGAACATTCTGGTACAGGTAAAAAAACATTCTGGTACAAGTAAAAAAAATGGTCGTGTTTTTTTAAAAGAAATTTTCACTGTTTGTTGAACATTTTTCCCCTTTTTTCTAAAACAATGGAAAAAAACTAACCGCTACAGCGCCGAGTTGATACGATATAAGCTGGCTCATGACAGGACCGCTACATGGGCCGGCCCAGTCGGGAGCTGGCTGTGCGTCAGGGTCGTTATTTGACTCAAAATGTTGGGCTGGACAGAGATCCATCACGCGTGCTGTACCACCGTGCCAGGCTGAGCCGAACCGGAAGCTCGTTCCGTCGTCGTTCTTGGAGTAGGCGTGCGGCCTTTCTACCGCGGGAATCGTCTCAGCCCGAGTGAAGTCTATTTTAAACCTTAAGATTGTAGTGCCGGTCGCATATGAACCCTCATCTTCAAATCCTTGAAATTTGTACCCTGTATTCACGGATCCCGGTCAATCCTAACCCTTAACCTGCCTAGACCAGTTTGACGCACTAGGAAATCAACTTTCCCGGCCGGGATCACTCTGATCTCACTGACTGCACGGGTCCACATGTTATATTCATCTTCTCTACCCGAATCTCTCTATCGCGATAGCTCTGTCTTCGTGCATCGTGACGGGCTAGCTGCAGGGCATGCCGCGGTGCATCTGTCCGTTGAGCCGCCACGGTTGAGACGAGGCCTTCGGCGAGGAGCGCGTATAGGACCTCCCCGCTGCCGGCTGTAGTAGGTAATAAGGAGGACAAGCTCCAACGCAGACACGCTCACGCGGTGGCCGGTGGCGCAAAGCTGGGTGCCTGGATAAGCAGTAGCTAAACTATCTAGCACCAAACGCTCATAGTATGTGCTAAGCAACTTAATCGATCTTGGCTTGATGATATGATCGAATCTGCGCGACACGCCACCATCACCTGCGATGCGTGCTGCGGGGGTTTCACGGGGGCCAGCGTGTGGCCGCTCGGGATGGGCAGAGCGCGTCCATGGCGCTGTGCGTCTGCAACTGATCCCATCTCTTGGCCGCCCCCGACACTGTGCCGTGAGCTCGGCCGCGTTGGCGTTCATGGTGGCCATGAACTGCGGCTGCTCACGCGCAGTGAGATTGAAGCCGCAGACGGCAAGGACCAAGCTGCGGAACCTGCTTCGCAAGCAAGGATACGACTGCAAGCCCGTCTTCGCGTGGCACTTGCTCGGCTCAGGCACCGTGATGCCCATGAGGCCATGACAATTGACAATGCTGAGGGTGAACACCTGCCGCGGCGCCTGGGTCGCGTGACTACACGCCATTATCCGTAGATGACCCCTGAGGCGCGCGTCGCTGTTCCGCCGTGTTGGTGGCGTTCAGGTGTCTGCGCTGATTTCAGGAGAGAGAGAGGAGCGGTTGGGAATGATGGATCTGACATGTGGGGTAAGGGTGTAAGTGAGAAGTAGACTTTAATCCCGGTCGGGATGTTTCTTTTCCCAGTGCACCAAACTGGTCTAGGGTCCAGATTGACCGGGATAAGTGACTACAGGGTACATACTTCAGGAATTTAAAGATGAGGGTTCAATTCCGACGAGCAGTACAACTTCAAGGTTTAAAATAGACTTCACCCTCTCGGCCCCCGTGTGGCGCCGTGCGCGCGCGAGCGTGGTGCGTGGACGCGGCTGGCAGGCGCGCGGGCGCCTCGTGCCGCACGCGCGGGATTCCCTCACTTTCTGCGACGTGGAATCAGCCGGAATCCACTTGCATTTCGCAAGAAATCGCAATCTGTTTCAAGGAAAGGAAAGAAGAAAAAAAATCTTCCCCGTGGAGCGTGCCCGCTGGGTGGCTCCAAGATTTCGCCTGGAAACAGGCCATCCTTCTCGAATCAGCGCCGGCGCCGGTACCGGCCGTCTGCCTTGTCGTGCCAACTTCAGTCATTAGTGGGCATTTAGCGAGACGCTAACTAACTAGGAGTACTATGATAGTGGCCTAATCTCGAAGCCCCTTCTCCCTTTCCTTCAGCATACGTACGGTGCGCCGTGCGCGCGGCTGGCATGGCAAAGCGCAGGAGCGCCTCGTGCCGGCCCCATCCCTGCGCGTGCCCAGCCCACCCGCACCACACGCCGGCGCCCGTCCAATCCCATCCGCGGTGATGGTTCCGGGGTCGCGTTTCCATCAAGCCGGATCATTTCATTTCGTCATTGCGGCGTGGAATCTGCCGGAGTACCCACCGTCGGGTGCCCGGCTTTTACTCTCTAGCTGAGCCGTGGCAGCTGAAAAAGGTCGATTCGGGCAAGTTTTTTTTTAATATACTGTAGGAGTGTATGTGTATGCTGTACGTGAGAGGAATATTGTTTCTTTTGGGACGCAGGTGCTAGCGCATACGTACGTACTCCTGCGTACAAATACAACCGGTCAAACGAGTCATCAAAGAAAGAAAAATAAAATAAAGGATTGGTTAGTAGGAGTATTTTTTTTTTGCGGGATTAGTAGGAGTACATTGTGACTACGGGTTTTAAGAGACCCTGCCGTCGCAGTCATGCATGGTGAAAAAGCAAAGCGTGGTGTTAGTCCAAAGTAATCAAACAACTGATCCTTACATTACTAGTAAGTAATCGTAGCGTGTGTCCAAACTTCAGCTGGCAGATCAAATCTAGCTTAGCTGTCACCGTCACGGCGTCACTGTCACCGTTGCCATGTTCGTCTTTGCCCGGATTCCCTACATCTGAAAATGACTGATTAACCAGTAGTAAATTGATTGACCAATCACCAGCTCGCAACGGCACGCGACATTACCTTGCCTCACATGCATGCAGATGAATCCACAAATCTTACCCATGCCATCATCCACAAGCTAGCTTGTGCAGAGATTGTTCCACTTCCACTTGTATTATCGCCAGCTGTCTCGAGAGTTTCCTCCTGGAGCGCGCGCATCGATGGGCTGCATGATTCACGGCTCTGCCTAGAACAGATCTTAAAAAATCAAGCGCCTAAACAGGTCATCAGGTATGCATGTTTCATGTCCTCAAATCAAATGCTGGTAGGGAGTTAATTAGTGGGTTAATAGACAACACCGAATCCCGGCCCCGTGTCGCGACCCGGGTGCGCAACCCTAGCCGTCGGCCCCTCGATTCCCCCTCCCCCTCCCCTCCCCGCCGCCGCCGCCGGGCAAAGCCCGTGCGGTACCGGTGGCGGCGGGATCTGCTCGCGCTCGCCTGGAGTAGGGGCCGTGGGAGGCTTCTTCTTCGATCTGGCGGCGGTGCTCGGAGGCCGGCGCGTCGTGGTCAGTGGGTGCGCGCAGGCAGGAGTTGGACAGGGCAGCGCGGCATGCTGGTCGGTCGCGACGCGCGCGCAGGCTGGGGTGGCGCGCCCCGACGCACCTCCTTCGCGTGGGGGAGCTGCGTCTGGAGGGCGGCGCGGAGGCTGGGGTGTTCGGTCTTGGCGCGAGCGGCGTGGCGGAGCGCGTGCTAGGCGCGGGCGTGGTCTGGCGCGGCGTTCTTCTCGCGGGCGGCGCGGGGGCTCGCGGTTCGGTTGGAGGCACAGCGGGGGCAAGGCGAGGGCTTTCACCGGATCCTGGCGTGCAGCGGGCTTCGGGCCGCCTCCGTGTGAGGGGATCGCAGCGATGCCCCGGTGGAGATGGCGCCGGAGTGAGGTTGGAGGGGCGGGCCAGATCCAATCTGGCGGCAGTCTCACGGTCGATGAAGGCCGATGGAGCGGATCTGGCTTTTGCTCCGATTGGAGGATGTGGTTGCTTCTCGACGGCGATGTTGGTGGAGGTCTGGTTCGCGTTCTCTCGGCAGTGCGGGTGGTGTTGGACCACGGCGACGCGGCTTCGGCGGATCTGCTACGGTGACGGCGGTGCGAGGCTTCAGGAACGGTGATGCCCGGTACCTCGTCGGACTGGAGATGCGCAACATTACGGATGAAAATCCTGCCCGGTTTTGGCCGGCCGGCGTCGATGGCACCCGCGGGTGTCGTTCCCCTCTCTGGAGGCGATGTCGAGTGTGTTGCCATCTTCCTCGTGCTTGGTGTTGGCAGTTGTCTCCGGGCGAAAGCCTTGGTCCTCTGGAGCGGCATGATGGCGGCGTCGGCGACGTCGTTTCTCTGTTGGGAGCATCGTGCGAGGAGACTGAGTTTCCTGTTGGCGCTCCTCCGGTGTTCGTCGTGGCCCTGGCCGCTCACCTCCGGCGCTATGTATGGTCGTCGCAGATGAATCCAAAGGAAGTTGGAGTTGCTGTTCTTCGGAGGTGTTCGGCGTCGATCAAGACGCGGCGAGGTGTTTCGGATTTGGGCAGGTTTTTCCGTGTTGTAGTTGTGTTGTTGTGTGTGGCTGTCCTCAGGATAGCCGGATGTGGTGTTGTGCTACGCTCGTTGTTCGCAGCGAGTGGTAGATGTCATGTACTAATTTTCTCTCCTTCTATAAAGCTATGATACGCAATTTGCGTTTCCTCGAAAAAAAATCAAATGCTGGTACCCACCGTTGTCTTTTGTGGAACCGAGCAGCCACGTCCACGTGATTTTTTTTTGTACGTTTGCTGGCCCCGGATTGAGCCGTGAGTATTCAGTCACACTCGACAGGGACCTTCCACGTAAGGTCTATTCAGGGAAGCGCATATGCTCCGTGTATGGGAATATTGTTTCTTTTAATTTGTTCTCAGCTGCAGCCTGCAGAGTAAGGTGTATTAATTTTTTTAAGTCAAATATGCTCATGTTTGATCAAGTTTTTAGAAAAAAAAATAGCAACATTTGAAGTACCAAATTTGTATCATTAAGGCATCTCCAACGCTGACCCGTAAACTTTTTCCAGCATCCGTCCGCGGACAGAAAGGACTAGTCTGCAGACACGGATGCGGGAGACGGCCGTCCAACGCCGCACGCATACATTTCAAGCCGGGTTTCAACTAACGGATGAAATTTATGCAAACACGACGGATTTTATCAAAGTTCAGATAGAAAATAGCACAAATCATCCATACATAGCATACAAATAAGTCTAGTACAATAATAGTTCAAATTCAACGAGATTAACCGGATATTTAACAAGTTTTTCATGAACGGATCATGTCATCCCACACATACTGTCCTTTCAGCTTCATCCAACAGTGTGTGTACCTAAATGGCCGTCGCCTATACTGTGGTACATCACGACAGCGCATACGGGGTACACAATGTGTAGAGCAACATTGTCGATCAATCAACAAATTAAGCAAGAAGAAACAAAACTTACGATCTCCTTGGTTGCCGCGCGCAATGGCCACCTTGCCTCTAGCATATCAACCGCGCCACAGAACTTGGTGACGGTGGTCTGGATGGCGTACCATCGATACGATAACGACTTCACATTGCAATTGATATGCATGTCGTAGGGTGCACTGTGCTTTCGCACGTGAAACGAATCACGCACGCGCTGCCAGAAGCCCCCCCCAGCCCCCTTGCTCCTGCCTACGAAATTCATGGATACGGCCAACCATGCGTCGCACAACAATTGATCATCTATGGTCGAGTACCTACTTCGTACTCTGAAACATGACATGACGTTTGACAACAAGTTAATGGCATTTGACCAAACACTTACTTGGCATGGTGTCCCCCATGGACGACATCGACAGGGGCGGAGTGTACTGCCTACGGAAGGGTCCTGGGTGGACGACGTCATCATAAAAGGCGAGTGGGCGCACCGATTCTAGTTGCGGAGGTCCGGCAATGCATGTGTGCCGGCCGGAGAGGTACAACGGCAGCAGCGGCGGCGGAGGGTGCGGGTGCAAAACAAGGGGGGAGAAGGGACGGATGGAAGAAAACGGGACCGGGGGGGAGGGTGGAGTACTACGTGGTTGCTGTCCGGACTCCGGCAAAGCACCCCAACTTTTTTTTCGAGAAACTTCCAATCTATTCATTTTCAATCATGGTAGTACAAGAACACCAGAGGTAATAAAAATTACAACCATGTCCACAGACCACCTAGCGACGATTACAAGCACTGGAGCGAGCCGAAAGCGCGCTGCCGTCATGGCTCCTTCCTCTCCGAAGCCGGGCAAACATTGTTGTAGTAGACAGTCAGGAACTCGTCGTGCTAAGATCCCATAGGACCAGTGCACTAGAGTAGCAGCCATCACTGATGAAGAAACTCGTTGATCAGAAGGATCAAACCTGTAAACACTCGAACGAAGACGAACGAAGACCGGATCCAAACAGATCCACCGAAGACCAGCATCGACTGAATCCCGCGAGATCCGACGGAGACACACCTCCACACGCCCTCCGACTATGCTAGACACACCATGGGGGCGGGGGTATAACGTGGGAGACATTATTCCTACTAAGGGACATCGCCGCCGCCACACAGCCCCGACCAAGACGCTCCCAACTTTGCGGGAAAAAATACGGCCGGACCGCTCGGCGGACCGATACAGGCCCGCTTTGGATGACACAACACGTTCGGACCACGTGGTCCATACGTATGCGAACGGCTTGAGGGTCAACGTTGGAGATGCCCATAGATCTATCACGTAAATTTTTTTATATTTTATTTATTTTGTATTGTAGATGTCGATATTTTATTTTATACTATTGGTCAAACATACGCAAGTTTGATTTGCATGAAAATTTGACTCGCCGGTCCGACATAAATTAAGTCCTCCATGTTGGAGTAGTATCCGTGACGGGCCATAGTTTACCTTTTTGGAACGTTGACTGAGCATAGATTTTGAAACGGAAGCTATCCAAGATCTTGCTATCGCCGTCATGCATGCATATGGGGAAAAGGACCTGAGTTTAGTCCAGAGTATTGTGAAGCTCCTTAAATTACCATAGAACAAAGATCTAGCAAGCTACTCCCTCCGTTCCAAAATAGATGACTCTACTTTGTACTAAATTTAGTACAAAGTTGGGTCATCTATTTTGGAACAGAGGAAGTACCTCACTAATGTCACTGTCACCGTCACCCGTTGACATGTTCGTCTTAATCCCAATTTGTTAGTACATCTAAAAAGAGTCAATTACACCACCGATGCTAGAACTTGGCATTAAAGGTCACTTTAATGCTACAACTTGTGGTATACATTGAAGTGGTGCAGAAACTTGGCTTTGTGGTGCGAATACAGTGCAAACCTCATTTGTATACGTCTACGCCACTGATGAGGTGTGCCAGCGTGGCTTGGGGCCAGCTGTCAGTGACCGAGCAATACGGACAGGTCATGTGTCCTGCTTTTTCGCAAAAAGAAAGCTTCGGTTTTATTTTTTCGCACAAAATGCCCTAGGAAGGCCAACCTGTCAGGAACAGCAAAAATTACATTAAGAGGAACAATAATACCTACGGGGCAGATAACCCTCACGCGCGCCTAACCAAAACAACTACTGACTGGGTTCGAACCAACGAACTGCACATTTTAAGCATACGAGATAAATCAGTCACTCAGAACAAAAAAGGTCCTTCAAACCAGCGACCTCCTGCAGGTATCCCCAGAGTGCAAACCAACAGACCCGACGAGTATTGCTTTTTACATAGACTGATGGTTTTTATATTGAGGCAACATTTATATTCTTTAGAAATGTAAATACATTTAACCATGGTAAAATAAATTTAAATAATTGTACATATAATTTTAGAAAGGTTAAATATTTTTTTAAATGTGAAAACATAAAATTATATGAACATTTATTTAAATTTATTTAACAGTTTTAAAACTACATTAAATATTTAGAAAATTATATGAACATTTATTTAAATAATTTACCTCTGTTAAATATATATAAATATATAATTTTAAATACACACGTTTTTAATAAAATATTCTTGCAGTATTAAACGTTTTCATGTTTTCAAAAACATTTATCTACCTTTAGGAAATAAAATACTTAGGATTAACGAAAAAAACATGTGTAACACTTATAAGTAAAAAATTATAGTCTAAAGTATATATGTAAAAGTGGTCTTCAATATAAAAGCCATTAGTCTTTTTTTAGTAACATACATTAGTCATTTTAATAAGAAAATTTCCTCAGCTATTATGGTTAATCGCATATGCGTTAAAAGCTTCAGATTGCTGGTTCGAGCCCCTATTATTTGGCTGCACCTTTTTCATTTGTGTTAAAAATTTTAATTTACGTTGTTTGTGCAAAAGGATATATACATGACTCATAAGTTGCAACTTAAGCTGTAACAAAACATTATGAAAAGAGGTCTCACGCTGTGAATATTTAGTTGATGCACTAGTGTTTTTAGATGTTGCACCTCTGTTTTCATTGTCCTTTGATTCATGTATGCAAGTTCGATGGAATTTTATCCAAAGTATATGAATTTGTAACTCTATGGTTGATGGAAGCTATTGATAGTGATGTTTCTCTGTTCTAAACATTCAGAGTAATGAAATGGCTATGTCTTAGACCATCAATGTTAAGATTTTTTTTTGTCCATTGGATTCATTTTTTTCCTGGCGGTTATGTTGACAGGGATATGCAATTTACCTGGTTTGCCAAACCTGACGACTATGTATCCCCGTGAGGCCAAAACCGTCAGGGAAACAATGAAAACCGACAGGAATAATGTTCCTGTCAGCCGGCCGACAGGCATATGAAAATTTCCCTGTCAAGCTATCCCTGACGGCTAACCCTGACGGTTGGCCGACAGGAAATACTTTCCCTGTCGGTAAACCCTATTTTCTTGTCGGGTTTGGGCTCACAGGAATATTTCAGTTTCTGGTAGTAATTATCTGAATTCTGCACGAATCGTCATCGGGTATTTTGGTTAGGAGCACGCGCGGGTTACCTGTTTGTTCGCGGTTGAAACTCCGCCAGTACTGTTTTTCCTCAACATAATTTATGCTCCAGCACTATTTGTACGCGAAAAATTAAAAAGCAAAGTATTTTTTCTTGGAAAAAGAGCAGGCCACACTCCCCCTGTCCAACATCCAGTCACCGAAAACGAGCCCCACGCCACGCTTGCACACAACGTCAACGCTGTTGAGGTATACAGACAAGATTGCACCGTATTTGCATCGCAAAGCCAAGTTCTCGCACCACTTTAATGTACACCACAAGTTGTAGTACTAAAGTGACCATTCATGCCAAATTATAGAACTAGTGGTGTAATTGACTCATCTGAAAATGACTGATCAGTTTAACTAATACCATAGCAACCGTGGCCATACGCCCATACCTTATGCAACATTTGCTTACAGATATGCACGAAAAAGCTTTCGGTACAGCCAAATATTTCTTCCAAAAGTATAGGAAACTATAATGTAGTACACCTAGTAGCTACTAGCGTCAATTGACGAGAGGGTGTGTTGTAGAATAATATCAGTGCACTTAACCTCTCCAAGAAGATAGACCATACTGCTGCCTTGCTTGGTTAGCTTGAGTGGTCAAATATTACTACTACTAACAATAGCCTAATCTTGAAGCCCTCTCCACTTAGTATAAGACGCACCCGACTTAAATAGATTATCTTGGGCTGCACTTTAGAGGGCTAGCACGTTGAGGGCAGCATGAATACATGCACGTACGTCCATTTCATGACCTAACCACCACCCAGGTTAATTATCAAATCCACTGCACATGCAGCTACAACGTAGTACAGAAATACAGATCACCCCTAGAGCGAGCATGCACTAGCGCGTGGAGCCTGGCCGGGCTAGCCAGTAGTTGTTAAACAGCCGCAATGACGTGACGTGCTTTCTGCCTGCAATAGGTTGGGAGAGCACACACCGTACTCAATATAGTACTACTAAAGATAGTTATCAGTTAACCTATCTGTCTCTCCCACTATCTGGCCCGACTAATTAACAGTTGTACCTGCCATCTCAATGATCATTTCAATAAGCCAAGCTAGCACCATTTGGGCCTGCGGAGGAGGCAAACGGGGCGCGTTGCCTTTCTATTGATGGGATCCGACGAGGAGCGACATATAGTTGTTTATCTTGAGGCACGGCCCCCGCGTCGCTCTCCCTGGCGACTCGGGGGGGGGGGGGGGGGGGGGGCAAATCCCTCATCCTTCACGCCCTCCCCTGGTCTCGCCGCCGTCAGAGGCGCCAGCCAGCGAAGCTTGGCAGGCTCCGGTGATGATGGCGGCGGGGCGTTCCGTCGGTTGGTGCTATGTGGTGGACGGCGTGCGTCTGGTGTGTGCCCGGCTTGGCTCTCGGGTTCCTGGCTTGCTGGATATGCAGCGGCTGGGCTGAGTGTAGCTTGCCCGCCAGGCAAGGCGACCACTCTCGGTGAAGACTACGGCGTTGGGCGGTTGCTATGGCGAGTCCTCCGCCCAGATCTGGCGCTCCCAAGGCTGGCGACCCAACGGTGGTTTCGATCACGGGTGTGGTGTACGTTGCCTGGTTGACCGGCCCGATCTGGTCCTCTATCGACCGGAGGCCTGCCGGCGGAGGTTCAACTGCGGCTACTAGCTTTGGTCATGTCCGAAAAAACCGGATCGACAAGTGCTCACGCCCTTCCACACCAAACCATCCATTGACCGTCGACGGGATCCCTGTGCGCAGCGTCCCCTGGTGGCAGCGACGGATACTATCGGTGCGTCCTCACCACCAATGGTCCGGTGCGGCACAACGACGACTGCTTTGGCCGTTGGCGCTCATGGCATGGTATGTGCCGTTCGTCGGGCTCTCTCGGAAGTGGACCGCGGCGGCAAGGTAGTGAACTTCCTCGCAGGCGGCGCCCAGACAACGAAGCTATGGCTCACGGACTTGCCTGTGACCTGCAAATTGTGGACGATGACTTGACGCAGAGGGATGGATGCGCGGCGGGGGGCGACATGCAGTGCTGCTGGGATTGCGGAAAAGTGGTGGCGACAACACTTGTGATTTCGATGGTGGTGCTACTTGAGTACCCAGTCGTGAGCTCCGGGGTGGAAGCCTAGGTCTGACCTGAGCTGGTTAAACCTGGCAATGGCGATATTTTATATCGTTACCTTGTTGAAGGCATTGCTCGCACATGTTCGGATTGATTCTTCAGGGTGAAAACCTAGATTCTTGCCTTGGTGGTGGGATCCGGCGACGGCGATGCTTGAGCGTCACTTCCTTCTTGAAGGCGTTGTTGTTGAAGAACCTCGTCGTCTGGGTGATGTCATGAGATGGTTGGTGCTGATATGATCATTGTTGTAGTTTGTCGATTACGGATTTGGTCGCCTTGAATTTTCTTTTTTTCCTTGCCTACGCATAGCTTTGGTCTTATATGACTTTGCTATTTGTCGGCGTGTTTTTTTTGTGTGCTGGTGTTGGCTGTGTGCATCTTAGTTATGCAGAGGCCGAGTGTGTGCTATTTGAGTTTGTATTCTCTTGATGTTTCTTTTGAGCCAATAAAATCCACCCTTTGTCGTCGAAAAAGTAATTGTTTATCTTACACTCACTGACTGATTAAAGTGAGAAATGCTTGATTACTAGTACTACTATATCCATCGCAGTGTGGCTAGATCCGGTTCATGCGTAGCCATGCCATCGATGGGATTATATATTCTTGATCGAGCGCTAGATTTTCTCTGCGGCACGACACTCGCCTTTTTCTTTTTCTTTTTTCTATACTATGACGATCTGAAGGAGTGACACTGCACGCATGCGTGCATGCGTGCATGCATGCATGAATTTGCCCCGAAACAATTTAGGTGTCTCACCAATCAACAGTCACTAGATAAGACCGGTTAAGGCTGCCCATAACGTGTAATATCATGTATACGATATTAGTGTATAATACTATCTTCTTAATGCATAGTATCTTGGACTAGTATCTTAGATGACTTTATTTACTACAATGCAAGACACATACTACTACAATATTTATTATGATACGGTATTATGATATGATGCTCAAATCTCTCTTTTTTCATTTAATTCTGTCATCTCATTAAAATTACATAGTTGGCATGCATGATATTATCTATAACACTACTCTCATTACGAGGAGCTTAATATATACTCTTATCAAACCATGCCCTTGGCGATTGCTTTGGACCATACAAGGATTTCTTCAGCCTGCATACCTTCCCCATAGTTTGTTTTGTGCCAAAACATAGTGGTATCTCCATGCACACCTTTTCTTTCAAGTCACCATGTAAGAAGGCATTCTTGACATTTAACTAGTGCAATTTCCACCCAAAGTTTGCAGCACACAAGACCAATACCCTTACTGTGTTTATCTTTGCAACTGGAGCAAATGTCTTATCATAGTCAATTCCATAAGTTTGACTATTTCCTCACCTATAGTCGTTTCCTTCTGCAACCACGCAAAACATGCTTAATACATGCTTTACGAGCGCTACCCGGTTATTCCTTTTTTTTTGCGGGTGACTACCAGGTCATTCGAGTGAACACTATCGCGTGACGAGCGATGCCACTTCCACATTATCGTAGCCCCGCATCACTAGTGCTAGCGTACGTGCATGGCTAGAGCGGGAACACCTGAAGGAACCTACCGCCTGCGCTGCATATTTTCTGTTCGATAAATGTTAGTACAAAATTGGACAATGCGGCCTTTATATGCCAAAACTTTGCCTCGTTGCGAAGAAGGGCCGACACTCTTGGCTATGACCCAAAAAATGGTAGTACTCCCTCCGGTCCTTTTTTGTCTGCATATAAGTTTTGTTCAAAGTCAAAGTATCTCTATTTTGGCTAAACTTATAGAAAAAGGGTATCAACATTCACAATATGCCCAAATTTCAGATTTCTGGTCTAGTGAGGCAAACTACATTGAGGAAATGGAAATTACTAATAGCCCGGGTTGTTGTGGGGAAAATTACTCTGACAGAAAGGAAGATTTTGGGGGAAAAGAGATATGGGGGCAAAATGGGCAATGGGGAGAAACGCCTTTGGCAAATGCGCTTTCTAAAAGCTTTGGTAGTATAAATAAAGTGCCTCTCTCCCTGTAGTATAAACCGCCACCAGATAGAGAGTGTGTGGGAGAGATGAACACAGGATTTGGAAATAATCATGGACGAGGTAGATTCAATCGTGGCGGTAGGGATGGATTCCAATACAGGAAAAAAGAAGAAGATGTAGATAGATTCAAGGGAAAATTGCGTTTTTGCCCCTAGTTGGAACCTACCCACGGGTTTTGCCCTTACTTTTCGACTCTGCTCAGTTTTGCCCTTAGATTTGCCCCCGAGGTCACCCGAATGCCCTTTGACCGTTTGACCAATACTTTGAAAATTCATAACAAATTCATATGAACTCAGAAAAATTCAAATAAGATATCGAAATGTTCAGATGAACATTACCTTTATGTGCATATCATTTGCATTAAGGACAAAAGTATCATTTGAACTACCCGAGGTTATTAATGTTATTAACATTATTAAAAATAAAAAGGTATAAAAATTATTTTTTCAAGAATAAAAATTACATGCAAATGTAGGTGAAGTTTTCTAAACATCTTGATATCTTTTTTGCATTTTTCTGAGTTCATATCAACTTGTTATGAATGTTCAAACAACTTTGACCATTATTTGGAAACTTCATAACAAGTTGATATGAACTCAGAAAAATGCAAATAAGATATCAGGATGTTCGGAAAACGTCACCTACATTTGCATGTAATTTTTATTCCTGAAAAAAGTATTGTTTATACCTTTTTAATTTTAATAATGTTAAAAACATTAATAACCTTAGGTAGTTTAAACGGTACTTTTGTCCTGAATGCAAATGACATACACATAAAGGTAATGTTTATCTGAACATTTTGATATTTTATTTGCATTTTTCTGAGTTCATATCAATTTGTTATGAATTTTCAAAGTATTGGTCAAACGGTCAAAGGGCATTCGGGTGACCTGGGAGGAAAATCTAAGGGCAAAACTAAGCAGAGTCAAAAAGTAAGGGCAAAACCCGTGGGTAGGTTCCAACTAGGGGCAAAAATGCATTTTTCCCTAGATTCAAAGGCAACTTCACGCAGTTTGGTAGAACTACCTAAGGGTTCGGATCAAGATCCACCATTGGTACTTCTAGCTATCAGGGAAATGGAGGTGGGACGCAACTCCCAGATGCAAGTAAAACCACAGATGACAAGGAAAGAGAGGGGGGCAAGCCAGAGGCTAACAGAGTGGAATCTGAGGACAAAGGTAAAGATCCTGTCCCGGGTGTCATTCCTCCTCCTGAATTCCTTCAACAACAACTGTGGTTCGGGGCTCTCCTTGCCCAGATGGCACAACAGGGGGTTGGTATGGTTACTGGAGCAGGCAAGCAGAGAGAGGAGGGGAAAAACTGAGGGTGATAGAGAGAAAGGGAATCAGAGCAGAGAGGTTGGCTATGGAGGAGATCACTAGTAGAAAATTGGGCTTTGGTCACAGGGAAATATTCACATTAGTTCCGGTTCAGTCACGAACCGGGACTAATGTGCACATTGGTCCCGGTTCGTGCGGCCAGGGGCCTGCCGGGCCTCGTGGGGGCATTGGTCCCGGTTCGTCCGGCCCCTTTGGTCCCGGTTGGTGGGACAAATCGGGGCCAATGGGCCACGCTCCTGGCCCACCACCCTTTAGTCCCGGTTCATACCACAAACCGGGACTAAAGGGCTGGTCCTAGTTGCGGCCAGTGTTTAGTCCCACCTCGCCAACCGAAGGGCGCTCACACCAGTTTATAAGCCCGTCCCTCTATGCCTTGTTGAGCTTCTCTTAAAGTGAAAATAGATGCCCTTATACAGGGAATTTCACCTAAATTCACAGTAAATTGAAATTTACTGTGAATTTAGGTTTAATTTTCTCTATAAGCGCATCTATGTTCTTTTTTATATTTATAAAATAAATAAACCTTAATAAAATAAATAAAAATAAAATAATTAAAGTAAAATACATAAGTAATTAGAAATAAAATAAATAAGTTTTTTGTTGTAAGTAGAAACAAAACAAAACAAATAAAGCAAAAGAGAAAAAAAACACGAGCCATCAACTCCATAACCGCCATATCTGGGATAGAGAAGGGCGATCCCTTGGAGTGGGATTCACATACAGTTGCCCGTAACATCTACCATTCGAGCCTAGCAGGTGGAACTCGGATCTGTCAACAGTGTCAAAGCGGCAAATAGTAGGCGGAGGAGAAGCCACCGATGTCATGTGTAGATCCCTTCTAGGTCTTGCGGATCGTGCTATTACAGCAATTTGGTTGGTTGATCCCAAAAAAAAGGAATTTGGTTGGTTTTCTTGAAGCCCTAGCTTGTTGTACCGTCCTATTCTCTCAATGCACTTTAGCAAATGCTACTACAGTACAGTAAAGGGCACAAAGAAAAAGCACGCAGTGAAGGAAAATACCTCCATATCAAAGCTGCTACTTATCTTGTTGGTTATCAGGATGTGGATATGTAGAATTTTCTCTAGCCACGGCAACAGACATGCATTCATCGAGGGGGTTCACTACAGAACAAAATAAATGCTGACGTTAATTGTTGAGGGTACGTTTGACATCCCTGAGAGACTAGATAATGAAAAGATGAATCGTCAAACCTGGATGAACAAAGACGCTACCAAGTGGATGAATCTGATGGCCTGTCCTCCCTTGAAGATCATGCGTCCTCCCTTGAAGGCGCCACCAGGGCCATGGACGCCTCATACACCGCCGCCGACATGTTGTAGTGATGAGGTATCGTGCAGGATCTGACACAGGATCACCTTCAGGCAAGATGAATAGGTCTTCAGGGGCACGACGGCAGCGGCGGCGCCATGGCCGGGACTGGTGACGACGGCGGCGGCGAGCGAGCGGGAGGGTGGCGGCGGCTGCGTGCGAGTGGGAGGCCGGAGGATCACCACTCATTGTGCTCGACATATCACTACAAGAAACCTGTTAATCCATGACGGATTTCTAATGACATTTTTGGAAACTCTCATCGATGACCTGGTAAAACCCCACAAGCCCGGTAAAAGCCCGCTAAAGCCCGTCTAACCGTTCCCGTATAAAAACTTAACCCTAAATTCCCTCCTCGGCCCCTGCATCGTGTCCCACAGCACGTCGCCACCCCTCGTCCCTCCCACAGCTCGTAAACCTTAATAAAATAAAATAAAATAAACTATAGTAACTACAATAAATAAACCTTAATAAATTAAGTAAAAATAGCAGCAGTAAAATAAATAAAAATAGCAGCAGTAAAATAAATAAACATAAAATAATTAAAGTAAAATACATAAGTAATTAGAAATAAAATAAATAAGTTTTTTTGTTGTAAGTAGAAACAAAACAAAACAAATAAAGCAAAAGAGAAAAAAAACAGAGGAAAAAAATTATGCCACCTACTGGGCCACCACGGCCTGAATACGACTAGAAACCCATCCATGGGCCAGGATTCAGGCCCGCAGAAGGCCCAGTAGGCCCCACAGGCAAAGAGAACAGTTAGGCCCGAAAGCCTGTAGTTGAGAGGAGTTCGAGAGGGTGGGCGCAGCAGCACTTATAAACCAGTCTCGAGCTCTCTCAACTAGCGAGGTGGGACTAAACTTTTGACGCGGGGCAGCACAAGGCCTTTGGTCCCGGTTGGTGCCACCAACCGGGACTAAAGGGGGCATTGGTCCTGGTTCGTGGCACCAACCGGGACCAAAGGCCTTTAGCCCCGGTTGGTGCCACGAACCGGGACCAATGAGTTCCCTATATATACCCCATCGCCACAGCAGAGCACTCCAGAGTGCTCTATTTTTTCTGGTCGGCGAGGGGAGGGCATTTGGGTTCTCTAGCTCACCTCCTATGCACATGAGGTGTTCGATGAAATGTCTGAGCCACACTAGTTAATCTTTGTCCTCTCGAAACTCGACCTCCGAGCTCCATTTTCCCTGAGATTTGTCTAGGTTTAGCGGTCCATCACGTCCCGTCCCTGTCTTCACCGTCGTCGATCGCCCGCGCCGATCTCGTCGCCAGCACCACCGTGGTGAGCCTCCTGTTCTTATCTTCTTTCTGAAAGGAAAAAATTCTTACTTTAGATAGTTACTTGTCTAATTTTGTTACTTTTATTATTCCTTCTTATTACATAGTGCGATGGTTTGGTATCCGCCCCCGTCGGCCCTCGTCCTGTCTATGATTCGGATGTGGTATATATTATCTTTTTATAACTAATTGGTTCATTTATTGTTTATGACAAATATACCGACCAACGTGACATAGATTTTATTTATCTAGGAGGTGGTTGAACCGGAAATTCTAACCGACCCTATTGTCGAGAGGTTAAATTTAGTTGAAGAAGGAAATAATTACTTGAAGGAAAAAATAAAAAAATTGAGGAGGAGAAGATGATATTGGAGTTGCATGATGCGGATGTCGTCGATGATCACAAGATCAAGATGGATGCAATGCGCTTGAAGATTAGAAAGATTAGAAAATATGCCATTCATACCGAGGCTTGGTATCATTATGCCGTTGGATCAATTGTTACCTTGGTTGCGATTATGATCGCATTTGTTTTCGCATTGAAATGTTTTACATAGTTTCAATGTATGGTTTAATTAATTAGATGCTCTGGAGAGCTATATATATGTTGTTAGACGAGAACTATGTATGTACTTTGGTTTTAATGTGATGATGAACTTCTATTAATTTGGTCACTTAATTATCTATTCATGATGTTCTGTAATGGTTTTTGACACACTTAATTATATATAATGCACGCAGATGAACCGACAATGGATGTACGGTGACAGACACACCTCCGAGTACATTAAGGGCGTGCATGATTTTCTCGAAGTGGCTGAGGCAAACAAGCAGAATGGTTTTATGTGTTGTCCATGCCCTATATGTGGGAATACGAAGTCTTACTCTGACCGGAAAATCCTTCACACCCACCTGCTTTACAAGGGTTTCATGCCACACTATAATGTTTGGACGAGGCACGGAGAAATAGGGGTTATGATGGAAGACGGCGAAGAAGAAGAGGACGATGACAACTATGTGCCCCCTGAATACGGTGATGCTGCAACGGGGGAAGTTGTTGAAGATCAACAGGAACCAGACGATATGTCCAATGATGCTGCAAGGGGGGAAGCTGCTGAAGATCAAGAGGAACCAGTGCCCGATGATGATGATCTCCGCCGGGTCATAGTCGATGCAAGGACGCAATGCGAAAGTCAAAAGGAGAAGCTGAAGTTCGATCGCATGTTAGAGGATCACAAAAAAGGGTTGTACCCCAATTGCGAAGATGGCAACACAAAGCTCGGTACCGTACTGGAATTGCTGCAGTGGAAGGCAGAGAATGCTGTGCCTGACAAAGGATTTGAGAAGCTATTGAAAATATTGAAGAAGAAGCTTCCAAAGGATAACGAATTGCCCGACAGTACATACGCAGCAAAGAAGGTCGTATGCCCTCTAGGATTGGAGGTGCAGAAGATACATGCATGCCCTGATGACTGCATCCTCTACCGCGGTGCGTACAAGGATCTGAACGCATGCCCGGTATGAGGTGCATTGCGGTATAAGATCAGATGAGATGACCCTGGTGATGTTGACGGCGAGCCCCCCAGCAAGTGGGTTCCTGCGAAGGTGATGTGGTATGCTCCTATAATACCACGGTTGAAACGTCTGTTCAGAAACGAAGAGCATGCCAAGTTGATGCGATGGCACAGTGAGGACCGTAAGAAAGACGGGAAGTTGAGAGCACCCGCTGACGGGTCGCAGTGGAGAAAAATCGAGAGAAAGTACTGGGCTGAGTTTGCAGCTGACCCAAGGAACGTATGGTTTGGTTTAAGCGCGGATGGCATTAATCCTTTCGGGGAGCAGAGCAGCAATCACAACACCTGGCCCGTGACTCTATGTATGTATAACCTTCCCCCTTGGATAAGCATGAAGCGGAAGTTCATTATGATGCCAGTTCTCATCCAAGGCCCTAAGCAACCCGGCAACGACATTGATGTGTACCTAAGGCCATTAGTTGAAGAACTTTTACAACTGTGGAATGGAAACGGTGTACGTACGTGGGATGAGCACAAACAGGAGGAATTTAACCTGCACGCGTTGCTGTTTGTAACCATCAACGATTGGCCCGCTCTCAGTAACCTTTTAGGACAGACAAACAAGGGATACCACGCATGCACGCACTGTTTAGATGACACTGAAAGTATATACCTGGACAAAAGCAGGAAGAATGTGTACCTGGGCCATCGTCGATTTCTTCCGACCAACCATCAATGTCGAAAGAAAGGCAAAGCGCCACATAGTTCTTTCAGGAAAAAGGGACATTGTGGGAGTGGAGGGCAAGACAGACATGTCTGAAGATTATGAAAAGTTTCCTGAAATTCCTCCCTTCAAAGTCAAGGCTGACCCAAGCATCCTGATAAACGATGAAGATTATCCATGGTTACGGCGCAATAAGCAAATGACACAAGCGAAGAAAAAGTGAAGATTTTCTCCCGCAACTATTATGATGATACCATGCCAACTTTGTAATAGACGAGTATGATACCATTGTCCGTTTTGTACAAGAAGTGCATCTAGTTTTTGCCGTAACCCTCTCAACTTTCTTGCATACGCTATGTGGATGAAATGATGATACCATGCCAACTTTCAACCTTCTCAGAGTTCCTTTGAAATGCTTTTCAATTTTAGGGTCTTATAGCTCAAAATAATTAGTAAATGCATGAAAAATAACAGGCCAAAAATTAAAAATCATGCCACCTACTGGGCCACCACGGCCTGAATACGATTAGAAACCCATCCATGGGCCAGGATTCAGGCCCGCAGAAGGCCCAGTAGGCCCACAGGCATGTAGAGATAGGTTAGGCCCGTAAGCCTGCTTTAGAGAGGAGCTCGACAGCTCAGGCGCACCGCACCTTATAAACAGGTGCAGCTCTCTCTCAGCTAGCGAGGTGGGACTAAACTCACCACCACGTCGCTGTGCAAGGCCATTGGTCCCGGTTGGTGGCACGAACCGGGACCAATTCCACCCTTTGGTCCCTGTTGGTGCCACGAACCGGTACTAATGAGGCTGTGGCCCCACGAGCACCTTTAGTACCGGTTCGTGGCACGAACCGGTACTAGAGTTCTTACTAAGCAGTTTTTTTGTCCCACCTCGCTAGCTGAGAGGCACTACGAGCGCTTTATAAGCCCTGAGTGCAGAGACGATGAAGAAGAGGCGCAATGCTCACGTTGCTTAGCTTCAAGCCTTGAGGAATAAGGTAGACTGCATGGAGCTATGTGCAGTGCAGTCTACACTATTCCGAAAGGCTTGAAGCAAATCAACGAGCATTGCGCCTCTTTTTTATTTTTAATAACTTATTACAACTCCGGACTTCTTGTGTTCCGACAAAATAAAATAAACTTTAATAAAATTTATGAAACTAAAATTAACAAAGTATTTTCTGTTCAAAACATTATAAGAAACCTCTATTATTATTGAAACTAAAATCATATAAAATTGATGCAACTAAAATTATCGAAGTATTTTCTGTTCAAAATCATTAAAAGCAAAAAGAATTTTCATAAAGAACTTTTTTTGATAGAAACTTTAATAGCAAAAAGAATTATCATAAAGTAAAATAAATAAGTAATTAGAAACAAAATAAAATAAAATAAATAAGTTTTTTGTTGTAAGTAGAAAAAAAAGCAAAAAAGAAAACAAAAAAACTAAATACAGCAAAAAAAAATTTCATAAAGAACTTTTTTTGATAGAAACTTTAATAGCAAAAAGAATTATCATAAAGTAAAATTAATAATTAATTAGAAACAAAATAAAATAAAATAAATAAGTTTTTTGTTGTAAGTAGAAACAAAACAAAATAAATAAAGCAAAAAAGAAAACAAAAAAAACTAAATACAGCAGAAAAATTGTTGGGGCGCTGCCCGCTTAGCCTTCCAACCCTCAGGTTTGCAAATACAGGCCC
Source organism: Aegilops tauschii subsp. strangulata (assembly GCF_002575655.3). Classification (NCBI taxonomy): domain Eukaryota; kingdom Viridiplantae; phylum Streptophyta; class Magnoliopsida; order Poales; family Poaceae; genus Aegilops; species Aegilops tauschii. Next base: position 469,676,032 of record NC_053035.3, read on the forward strand.
AGATGGGCTAGGAGGCTAAACAGGCAGCGCGCCAAAGTTAGGCCCAGAAGCCTGCTATAGAGAGGAGTTCGAAATAGCAGCCGCGCCGGGGCTTATGAACCACTCCGAGCCCCTCTCAACTAGCGAGGTGGGACTAAACTTTTGGCCGCGACGCGGGCAGCAAGAGGCCTTTGGTCCCGGTTGTTGCCACCAACCGGGACTAAAGGGGTGCATTGGTACCGGTTCGTGGCACCAACCGGGACCAATGCCCCCCCTTTAGTCCCGGTTGGTGCCACCAACCGGGACCAAAGGCCGCCGCTTCCCGCCCTTTGCGCTGCTGAAAAGGGACCTTTGGTCCCGGTTGGTGGCACCAATCGGGACGAAAGGGTGGCATTGGTCCCGGTTGGTGCCACGAACCGGGACCAATGCCCTTGCTATATAACCAGGACTTGTGAAAATTTCACATCTCCCTCGCCTCCCTCGCTAGTTGCCCCCGCCGCCAGGCTGCCCAAATCGCTCGCGCGCTCCTCGTCGCTGTCGCCGCCGCCAGCCGCCATCCCCGTCTCCCCGTGCCCCTGCCCCGCGCCCGAGCCCACGCCGGCCGCCGCCCCCCGCCCCTGCGCCCCGGCCCGCCCCCACCATTGTCGTCGTCGTCGGCGCCCGCCCCCACTGCCGCCCCTCCTCCCCGTTCGGTCCGGCTCCGGCGACCCCCTTTCCTCCCTGTCCCCTCGATCCTCTTCATATAATTTTTTCATATAATTTTTTTTCATATGCATATGTTGATTATATGGATGGATGGATGATGTATATGTTCATTATATGGATGGATGGATGATGTATGCTTTTTTTCATATAATTTTTTAGGCAGATTTTTAGAATTTTTTGTGTATGTATGTTTATATGCAAAGCATATGCAAAGAAAATGTATGAATGGTCATATGCAAAGAAAAATGTATGTATGGTCATATGCAAAGAGAATGTATGTATGTATGTTCATATGAAAGAAAAATGTATGTATGTATGTTCATATGCATATGCAAAGAAAATTTATGTTCATATGCATATGCAAAGAAAATGTATGTTCATATATATGATGATATGTTCATATAAAAAGGAAAATAAGAAGAGGAAGAAAGGAGAAGAAGAGGAGAGGAAGAAGAGGAGAAATAAATAAGAAGAGGAAAAAAGAAGAAAAAGAAGAGGAGAAGAAGAAAGGAATAGAAGAGAAGAAGAAAAAATAGAAAACTTCTCCTCTTTTTTTTTTCTTCTTTTTTTTCTTCGATCTTCTCCTCTATTCCTTTTCTTCTTCTCCTCTTTTTATTTCTTCTTCGTTTTCTTATGTTTTATCGGGTCTGTCGTCGTCGATATACCCCTCTCCCGATAACTTCAACACGAGGGGGGTCGATATACCCCCTCCCCGCCGATAATATTATTTTCCCATGTACGTATGTCGTCGTTGTCGATATAACCCCCTCCCGATAACTTCAACACGTGGGGGGGGGGTCGATATACCCCCTCCCCGATAACATTATTTTCCCATGTATGTATGTCGTCGTTGTCGATATATATAACTCCCTCCCAGATAACTTCGACATGATGGACGGTCGATATTTATACCCCCTCTCGACCGTGATAACTTATACCACGAGAGCACCCCCCCGGCCCTCTTGCTCGACCAAAACTCTCGAGGACACCCAAACCCTAGAAAAAAACGATGTCCATCTCCTACCCCCTCCCGCCGCGCCCCTACCCTTGAAGCGTTGCCTAGGCCACCCCAAACCCGGAATAAGCTAGGTCTACGTTTGCACTAATATATCCACCTGCTGTCATGTTTGTGTAATAATTGCCATGTTGTAATATTTGCAGAAACAATGGAGCACGGACGAGATGAGCAAGCAGAAGAGGTGTTGGGGGACATAATCTTAGCCGGAGGTGATATCTTGTCGTATCTTAACGACAATGATGGTCTGGAAGAACAAGGTGAAGAAGCAGGCTATGGTGATCGAAGAGTGGAGGAGGAAAGACATGATTATGATGGCTCCGGTGACCCAATGCTGGTGCAAGAAGGAGCCCGTGGTGACGGCTCCGGTGACCGAACAGAGTCCGGCCAGGTAAATATATTAGTTAAGCCTGTGCTGACTAGCTAATTGATGCATTCATTGTTTTGGTATGTACACATATTAATTAACACTCGTCTTTCTTCTTTTTTCTAGCCCTCCGGATCGAGCACAACTTCAGTAAAGAGACGAGGCCCGAAGAGAAAGTTGCGCTCGGATGAAAGGTTTGAGATCACAGCAATCGCGCGCGACGGCTAATCGATTGAACCCCTCCGGACAAAGGATGCATTTGCTGCTCAGTGCGGGGTTCTAGTTAGGGACAAGATCCCGATCAGCATCCACCAATGGTATAAGCCTAAGAAGGAAGACCCTGAGGTGTCTTATGTCAATGATATGCAGAAAGATGATCTTTGGACTGAGCTGAAGGCAAATTTCACCCTACCGCCAGAGGAGGATCCGGAGAAGCCAGTTATAGAGCAATTAATCAAGTCTCATGCTCTTAAGAAGATGGCAGACCTATTCAGGAGGTGGAAGAATGAGCTGAAAACGTTTGTCGACAAAGAAGAGACACCAGAATTCATCTGCCGGTATGAGAAGATCAGAGATCACTGGCCCGCATTTGTGGCCCACAAGACATCGGAAAAGAGTAAGAAGATGTCAGCGACAAACAAGAAGAATGCTGCGAAGAAGAAGCTTCACCATCGCACGGGGTCAGGTGGCTACCTCAAAGCCCGACCTAAGTGGGCCAAGGCTGAGAATGATCTGCTTGAAAAAGGGATCGAACCACAGACAATGAACTGGACAGACCGTTGCCGGACTTGGTTCTTCGGGGCTGGCGGAACCTTGGACCCTGTATCAGGGAGGTGCGTTTGGACGAACGAGCTTTTGAGAATACCAGTCAAGAAGATTCAGCAATATATCGATGCAGCGCAGGAAGGGACGTTCGTTCCAGACAGAGAGAACGACGAGCTCACAATGGCCCTCGGGAATCCTGAGCACCTTGGACGGACACGAGGCACGCCAGGCTCCATTCTGTGGAAGGCTGGTTTTACGGACGCGGGCGGTTACAAAAGCCAGGAGAGGAGGAAAAAAGTGGAGCAGATCCAAATTCAGAAGCTGCACGAAAGGGTTCAAGCGCTAGAGGAACGAGACGGCAATCGAGATGCCGAAACTGCACCCGAAGCTACACCGCCATCTCAGCGGAGAAGCAGCGTGGCTTCCACCGAGCTGCTTCAGCTGGAGCATGCGGCTCCTGCTAGCTACCCCGTGGATACTATCACGGAGTCTCAACATTGCCACCTTATGGCGGAATGGCAGAACTTCAAAGTCAAGGCGGTTGTTGGCTCTGTTTTACCTCCTGAACCCGGCGCAACCTACCACTGCTGGCCGGTTCCAGAAGGATATGCTAGGGTGATGGTGGATGAAATAACGGAGGGATTTGAGGAGCTCCAGCTTGACCACCCTACCGGTGAAGGGGAGACTCGGTTGGGTTCTGCTCTGAAGACTCCATGCCTATGGCGGAAGGAGCTCATCAAGCTTCCGAACTGGACGGCTCCGGCGAGTAAGGGCACTCCGCCTCCTCCTCCGGCGAGTGATCAGGGCACTCAGCCTCCTTCTCCGGCGCGTGGCGGCACTCCGCCTCCTTCTCCGCCAGCGTCGGCGCGCCAGGGCAGCTAGCCTCCTCCTTCTCCACCTCGTCAGCAAGGGCGGAAGAGACCCGCCGCCGCTGCGGCTGCTCCGGCGCGTCGTAGTCCTTTTCCTCCGCCTCGTAAGAACCGGGACTAAAGGGCTAGGGCATTAGTAACGACCCTTTAGTCCCGGTTCTAGAACCGGGACTAAAGGCCCTTATGAACCGGGGTAAAAGCCCCTTTTCCTACTAGTGGATGTTGAAAATGGTTCAGGATCTAGGCAAAACCAGAACACTTGAGGGGGGGGGGGACTGACAGATTTCCACAGAGAGAAGGGCCTGAGTTGGGAAAAAGTGGGAACAACTTCAGAATGATCTGCAACAAGTGCAAGGATTTCAAACATCAAACTAGAGATTGCAAGCTCCCTAACTGCATTATCTGTGGAAAAATTCTCACACTTCTGAAGACTGCAACTGGTTGAAACAAATTAAGCCCCTGCCTAAGTATGTTGGATATGCAGCTAGAGGTCTGGGAGTACTATTGATTCAGAACTCCAAGGAGGTGGTGAGCAGTGAACAGGTTAACCCAATGGGAATTGTTACTATTGCCTCTGGATAGATCAATGAGACACAATTTTTGGAGGGCTTCAACTACATGTTCAAGTGGGACTGGCAATGGAGATGCAAAAAACATGGAGACAGGGCATATCTCATGAGGTTCCCTAACAAAAGCAGGCTGACTGAATTGCACAAGTTTGGTAACTTTAACCTATTAGGGACAAAGGCTGTCATAAATGTGGATAATTGGACTTATGATACACAAGCCATTGGAAAGTTGTGCTGGAATTTTATCTATTTATGGGCCAGCCCAATAACAATTTCAGAAATTCCTAATAAATCCTAGAGGCCCACTTAGCCCATTGGTGCAAGGCAAGGGATACTACTAAAATTTAGTCCCACATTGCTAGTTTAGTGGGAGTTGGACCTCCTTATAAGGGAGGTTCTTTCCCCACTTGTATGAGCATGAGAACAAGAGGGACATCCACGCCCGCTCCTCCTCCGCCGCCCGCCTCGCCTCGCCGCGGGTTGCGGGTTGCGGGAATGAGCCGAGCCGATGTCTAAATTTTTGCCACGCACTACGGGTATACGAAAGGCCACTCAGTTTTTGCTACGCTGCACCCTTCGACTGCTGCCCGTTCGTTTCGCCTCCCGCGTTCCCTTCAGCTTCTGGCGCAGCCTCTCGCCTCCTTCTCTTGCGCCTATAAAAGGGAGGCCGCTCCTCTCAGAGAGACGCACCAGAACCTCTTCCTCCTCTCGCCACAAGTTCCTGAGCACTGCGCTGCTCCTACGATTTTCCCCATCCCGGCTTGCGGCGTGCACCGCAGGTCGGGACAGTAGGCCTCCGAAACTGCACCTCTTTGAGTCATGTACGGGAGAAGGGTGATAAGGTTTTTGGGGAGCGCTCCGCGCGACTACTGACTTCTTCGTCACGGACTCCAACGACTACTTCCCCGGCGACGACTTCTTCCCCGATGTCGACAACCTCCTCGACGACATGGCCGGCGAGGACATCGACCCCAAGTCCAGTGCAACTGCTGCTGTTGTCCCGTATGTGTCCTTCTCCTTTCTGTTCGAGGTTCTGCCACAGTTCCTTGTTCTCTTGTTTGCCCTACATGTGTTAGGTTCTACTTCATATATGCAACTTCATCTAGTGTCTGTTCTAGATGTGTTTAGTTCAAGTTCATATATGCAGATGCTTTTTACCTTCTCTCTGTCAGAACGCATGACTTGTTTTATCTCTACTATACTAGTCATGCTTTATCTAGTATCTCTGTTAATAAAATCATTTTGTAAGTTGCTCGTATTTCCAACAATCCAAAAACCTTATTATAGGCAATTTACACCAAGTGGTTTTGCTGCTTCCATGAGACCTCCTATGTTTGAGGGTATCCACTATAAGAGGTGGCGCGTCAGAGCAGTCTTATGGTTTCAGACCATGAGTTGCTATGACGCAACTCTTGGCAAACCTGAAGGAGAGCTTGATGCTCAACAGGCACAAGCTTTTCAGAAAATGGATACTCTGTTTAAGGCTGCTCTCTTGAGTGTTCTTGGTGAGAACATAGTTGATGCTTATGCGTCAATTGATAATGGAAAAGATATGTGGGATGCACTCGAGGCCAAGTTTGGGGTCTCGGATGCTGGCACTGAGCTGTACATCATGGAGCAATTCTACGATTACAGGATGACTGAAGAGCGTTCCGTGGTTGAGCAAGCTCATGAGATACAGTCATGTGCTAGAGAACTTGAGCACTTCAGTTGTATGCTACCGGACAAGTTGGTTGCCGGAGGTATCATCACTAAGCTTCCTCCTTCGTGGAGGAACTTTGCTACCTTACTGAAACATAAGAGACAGGATTCTTCCGTCCCGGATCTCATTGGCACTCTTGATGTGGAAGAAAAGGCGAGAGCAAAGGACACACGTGCTCGAGGTATTGAGGGAGGATCTAGTGCCAATCTGGTACAGAAGAAGAACTTCCAGCCCCACAAGTTCAAGAACAAGGGCAAGTTTGATGGTAAAGCAAAGTTTGATGGGAAGAACAAGGCTGTGCAACACACGAACTTCAAGAAGAAGAATGACAAGAAGAAAGGCGCTTGTCATGTGTGTGGGGATCCTGATCATTGGGCTCCTAGTTGCCCTAATCGCTATGACAAGCGTCATCCTGGGAAAGGCGGCAAGACCGCTAATGTTGTCATTAGAGACACTGACATGAAGGATGTTGGGTATGGTATATTTCCCACTATTCTTTCAGTATGTCATTCTCCTGATTGGTTGATTGACACGGGTGCTAATGTGCATGTATGCGGTGATATTTCCATGTTTTCGTCTTATCAGACCGCAGGGACTTCAACCGTGCTGATGGGCAACGGTTCAAGTGCTTCTGTTCGTAGTGTTGGCACGGTCGATCTGAAGTTTACTTCGGGGAAGATCGTGCGGATGAAGAACGTGCATTATGTCCCCTCCGTCAATAAAAATCTTGTTAGTGGATCTCTTCTGTGTAGAGATGGCTATAAGCTTGTCTTTGAGTCGAATAAATTTGTAATATCCAAGTATGGAACCTTTGTTGGTAAAGGCTATGAGTCAGGAGGCCTGTTTCGTTTATCCTTATCAGATGTTTGCAATAAAGTTGTTAATCATGTTTGCAACAATAGTGAATCAAATGTGTGGCATTCACGTCTTTGTCATGTTAACTTTGGTTGCATGTCGCGACTAGCAAAGTTGAACTTAATCCCTAGTTTCACCACTGTCAAGGGATCTAAGTGTCAAGTGTGTGTGCAAGCTAAGCAACCTCGTAAGTCTCACACGACTGCGGAAACGAGAAATCTTGCACCGCTAGAGCTCATACATTCAGATCTATGTGAAATGAATGGTGTTTTGACAAAAGGTGGAAAGAAATATTTCATGACGTTAATTGACGACTCCACTAGATACTGTCGTGTGTATCTTCTGAAATCTAAGGATGAGACTTTGAACTTTTTCAAGATCTATAAAGCTGAATTGGAAAACCAACTTGATCGAAAAATCAAGAGGCTTAGGTCCGACCGTGGTGGAGAGTATTTTTCCAATGAATTTGATGTTTTTTGTGCGGAACATGGTATAATCCATGAGAGGACGCCTCCCTACTCACCTCAGTCAAATGGGGTGGCCGAAAGAAAGAACCGTACTCTAACTGATTTGGTTAACGCCATGTTAGACACATCGGGTCTCTCTAAGGCATGGTGGGGGGAGGCGATATTGACAGCATGTCATGTCCTAAACCGAGTCCCCACAAAGAACAAAGAGATAACTCCATTCGAGGAATGGGAGAAGAAAAGGTTAAAACTCTCTTATCTGCGAACATGGGGTTGTTTGGCGAAAGTCAATGTTCCAATTCCAAAGAAGCGGAAGCTTGGACCAAAGACTGTCGATTGTGTTTTCCTGGGATATGCTTTTCATAGCATTGGCTATGGATTCTTGGTTGTAATATCTGAGGTACCTTACATGCATGTCAGTACGATCATGGAGTCGAATGATGCGACTTTCTTTGAAGATATTTTTCCCATGAAGGATATGGCTACCTCATCTAATCAGGAGATGCCTAGTTCATCGAATCATGAACCAGTTACAATTACCGAAGCTGCCATTTCGATGAAACACTTTGAAAGTTCTGTGGAGGAGAACAATGAAGTTCCTACTAGGAGCAAGAGATAGAGGACTGCAAAGTCCTTTGGTGATGATTTTCTTGTGTATCTCATAGATGACACTCCCAGTTCTATTTCAGAGGCCTATGCATCTGAAGATGCTGACTACTAGAAGGAAGCGGTTCGTAGCGAGATGGATTCCATCTTGGCGAATGAAACTTGGGAGATAACTGATCATCCTTATGGGTGCAAACCTATAGGATGCAAATGGGTATTCAAGAAGAAGCTTAGGCCTGATGGTACTATTGAAAAGTACAAGGCTCGGCTCGTGGCTAAGGGTTATACCCAAAAGGAAGGTGAAGACTTCTTTGGTACTTACTCACCTGTGGCTCGACTGACCATTATTCGAGTTCTACTTTCACTAGCTGCCTCACATGGTCTTCTCGTTCATCAAATGGATGCTAAGACTGCTTTCCTAAATGGAGAGTTAGACGAGGAAATTTATATGGAACAACCAGATGAGTTTGTACTAGATGGTCAGGAAGGAAAAGTGTGCAAGTTGCTGAAGTCTTTGTATGGACTCAAGAAAGCACCCAAACAGTGGCATGAGAAGTTTGAAAGAACTTTAACAGTTGCAGGCTTTGTTGTAAACGAAGCTGACAAATGTGTGTACTATCGCCATGGTGGGGGCGAGGGAGTTATCCTTTGCTTGTATGTTGATGACATACTAATTTTCAGAACAAATCTAAAAGTTATTAAGGAGGTCCAGGATTTCCTATCTCGCTGTTTTGAGATGAAGGATTTAGGAGTGGCTGATGTCATTCTGAACATCAAGTTGTTGAGAGACAATGATGGTGGGATTACATTGCTTCAATCTCACTATGTGGAAAAGATCTTGAGTTGCTTTGGCTATAGTGACTGCAAGCCCTCTCCAACACCATATGATGCGAGTGTGTTACTTCGAAAGAATCGAAGAATTGCTAGAAACCAATTGAAGTATTCTCAGATTATTGGCTCGCTTATGTACTTAGCCAGTGCTACAAGACCTGGCATCTCTTTTGCTATTAGCAAATTGAGTCGGTTTGTTTCAAAACCAGGAGATCTGCATTGGAAAGCTCTAGAGAGAGTTTTGCGTTATTTGAAAGGCACTGCGAATTATGGAATTCACTACACTGGGCACCCAAAGGTGCTTGAAGGGTATAGTGACTCAAACTGGACTTCAGATGCTGATGAGATAAAGGCCACGAGCGGTTATGTATTCACTCATGGAGGTGGCGCTGTTTCTTGGAAGTCTTGCAAGCAGACCATCTTAACGAGGTCAACAATGGAAGCAGAACTCACAGCACTAGATACAGCTACGGTCGAAGCAGATTGGCTTCGTCGGCTCGTGAATGACTTGCCGGTTGTTGAGAAACCTGTACCGGGTATCCTTATGAACTGCGACAATCAAACTGTGATCACGAAAGTGAGCAGCTCAAAGGATAACATGAAGTCATCGAGACACGTTCAGAGAAGGTTAAAGTCTGTCAGGAAAATGAGAAACTCCGGAGTTATTGCATTGGATTATATCCAAACGTCTAAAAATCTGGCAGATGCTTTTACTAAGGGTATATCACGTAATGTGATAGATAATGCATCGAGGGAGATGGGTATGAGACCCACAATATGAGTTGTTCACAGTGGTAACCTATTCTTTGTGATCGGAGATCCCGTGAATTAGATGTGGAAGACAAGCTGTTGGTCAACTGAGAGGAGAGTATCCTTACTATCAACAATACCACTCCATGAAGATGCAATACTCTCCTAATCTGCATGGCAGGTTGATGTATATCTTAATGTGTTCTAAGTGGCTCATTTAAGCAGAGATGTTGTCCTGCAGAACATCTTTTGAAGAACACACCTATATGAGTCTGATTGTCAAACGTCGCAATCTATGAGAGTAGGGTTCTCTCTAGTAAACTCATGAAAGGTCTCGGAGTATGACGCATAAGCTCCACCCGCGGGGAAGACCCACGGTAGCCACGTATCGGTCAAGGCTTTATGTGAAGCTAGATTCGCAGAAAACTTGCAGTTCAAGGCCCAGTCCACTGTTCAAGTTGCTTACTAGTGTAGCATAGAGTTCTAGGTGGAAGTTCAACTTAACAGTCTCCACTGCAGTACCGGTGTTGGGAATCGTAGCATAATTTAAAATTTTCCTACGCTCACCAGGATGCATCTATGGAGTCTACTAGCAACGAGGGGAAAGGAGTGGATCTACATACCCTTGTAGATCGCGAGCGGAAGCGTTCCAATGAACGTGGATGACGGAGTCGTACTCGCCGTGATCCAAATCACCGATGACCAAGTGCCGAACGGACGGCACCTCCGCGTTCAACACACGTACGGTGCAGCGACGTCTCCTCCTTCTTGATCCAGCAAGGGGGAAGGAGAGGTTGATGGAGATCCAACAGCACGACGGCGTGGTGGTGGATGTAGCGGGTCTCCGGCAGGGCTTCGCCGAGCTTCTGCGAGAGAGAGAGAGAGGTTGCAGGGGAGGAGGGAGGCGCCCAAGGCTTAGATCTCGCTGCCCTCCCTTCCCCCCACTATATATAGGGCCAAGGGAGAGGGGGGGCGCAGCCTTGCCCCTTCCTTCAAGGAAGGGTGCGGCCAGGGGGGAGTCCTTCCCCCCCAAGGCACCTCGGAGGTGCCTTCCCCTTTTAGGACTCTCCCTTCTTTCTTATCTCTTGCGCATGGGCCTCTTGGGGCTGGTGCCCTTGGCCCATATAGGCCAAGGCGCACCCCTTACAGCCCATGTGGCCCCCCGGGGCTGGTGGACCCCCTTGGTGGACCCCCGGACCCCTTTCGGCACTCCCGGTACAATACCGATAAAGCGCGAAACTTTTCCGGCGACCAAAATAAGACTTCCCATATATAAATCTTTACCTCCGGACCATTCCGGAACCTCTCGTGACGTCCGGGATCTCATCCGGGACTCCGAACAACTTTCGGGTTTCCGCATACATATATCTCTACAACCCTAGCGTCACCGGACCTTAAGTGTGTAGACCCTACGGGTTCGGGAGACATGCAGACATGACCGAGACGCCTCTCCGGTCAATAACCAACAGCGGGATCTGGATACCCATGTTGGCTCCCACATGTTCCACGATGATATCATCGGATGAACCACGGTGTCGAGGATTCAATCAATCCGTATGCAATTCCCTTTGTCAATCGGTATGTTAGTTGCCCGAGATTCGATCGTCGGTATCCCAATACCTTGTTCAATCTCGTTACCGGCAAGTCTCTTTACTCGTACCGCAATGCATGATCCCGTGACTAACGCCTTAGTCACATTGAGCTCATTATGATGATGCATTACCGAGTGGGCCCAGAGATACCTCTCCGTCACACGGAGTGACAAATCCCAGTCTCAATCCGTGCCAACCCAACAGACACTTTCGGAGATACCCGTAATGCACCTTTATAGTCACCCAGTTACGTTGTGACGTTTGGCACACCCAAAGCACTCCTACGGTATCCGGGAGTTGCACGATCTCATGGTCTAAGGAAAAGATACTTGACATTGGAAAAGCTCTAGCAAACGAAACTACACGATCTTTTATGCTATGCTTAAGTTGGGTCTTGTCCATCACATCATTCTCCTAATGATGTGATCCCGTTATCAATGACATCCAATGTCCATAGTCAGGAAACCATGACTATCTGTTGATCAACGAGCTAGTCAACTAGAGGCTTACTAGGGACAGGTTGTGGTCTATGTATTCACACATGTATTATGATTTCCGGACAATACAATTATAGCACGAATAATAGACTATTATCATGAACACAGAAATATAATAATAACCATTTATTATTGCCTCTAGGGCATATTTCCAACAACCGGTATATAAAACAGTGTTTTGGAACTAAAGGCAAATTCTATGTGCCTCTAGGATTTGGTGGGGGATTGCTAGAATTTTATCTATTTATGGGCCGGCCCAATAACAATTTCAGAAATTCCTAATAAATCCTAGAGGCCCACTTAGCCCATTTGCGCAAGGCAAGGGATACTACTAAAGTTTAGTCCCACATTGCTAGTTTAGTGGGAGTTGGACCTCCTTATAAGGGAGGTTCTTTCCCCACTTGTATGAGCATGAGAACAAGAGGGACATCCACGCGCGCTCCTCCTCCGCCGCCTGCCTCGCCACGCCACGCCACGCCTCGCCCGTTCGTTTCGTCTCCCGCGTTCCCTTCAGCTTCCGGCACAGCCTCTCACCTCCTTCTCTTGCGCCTATAAAAGGGAGGTCGCTCCTCTCAGAGAGACGCACCAGAACCTCTTCCTCCTCTCGCCACAAGTTCCTGAGCACTGCGTTGCTGCTACGATTTTCCCCATCCCGGCTTGCGACGTGCACCGCAGGTCGGGACAGTAGGCCTCCAAAACCGCACCGCTTTGAGTCCTGTACGGGAGAAGGGTGATAAGGTTTTTGGGGACCGCTCCGCGCGACTACTGACTTCTTCATCACGGACTCCAACGACTACTTCCCCGATGACGACTTCTTCCCCGACGTCGACAACCTCCTCGACGACATGGCCGGCGAGGACATCGACCCCAAGTCCAGTGCAACTGCTGTTGTTGTCCCGTATGTGTCCTTCTCCTTTCTGTTCGAGGTTCTGCCACAGTTCCTTGTTCTCTTGTTTGCCCTACATGTGTTAGGTTCTACTTCATATATGCAACTTCATCTAGTGTCTGTTCTAGATGTGTTTAGTTCAAGTTCATATATGCAGATGCTTTTTACCTTCTCCCTGTCAGAACGCATGACTTGTTTTATCTCTACTATACTAGTCATTCTTTATCTAGTATTTCTGTTAATAAAATCATTTGGTAAATTTCTCATATTTCCAACAAGTTGCACACTGTGTGGGTGAAGATTGGCAAAATGCCTGAATGTTTCAGACATTTTTTTGGTGCCTGTGAAGTAGCTGCTACAATTGGCCCAGTATTGGAGATAGATATGTCAACAATTTTGCTGGAAAAAATCAGAGCCAAGGTGGGAGTGAGAGACTTTGAAAAAATTCCTAAACATACTGAAGTAACAGACAAAGATCTCATGATTTACAGAGTCACCCTAGAACTTGAAAAGGTGGTGGAATAGGGGTGGTATGAAGACAAAAGGAAACATGTGGATGCTGAAACAGACAGAGAGACTGACTCTGAGGACATGAGAAAGAAGATCAAGATTGGTGGAGTGGATGCTGAAGGAAATAAAGAAAACATCTCCCTGGGAAGTGTGGGGCTCAAACAATTTGAGGAAATGAGGAAAAAGAATGATGAGATTATAAACATTCAGAAAGAATATTTGTCTGAAGTTGGTTTGAGGAAAAAAGTTGAAGCTAACTTAGATAGATTGGTACATAGGATTCAAGAGATGGAGGAAGACAAAATTAAACAAGAAGCCTGGAGGGTTGTGGAAGAAAAGAAATACACTTCATGGGAAGAAGAGAAGGGAGCCATGATAGAGATGATTAAGAAGCAGCAAGAGATGATAGACAAGTGTATGGAAAAAGTAGACCAGTGGGATGAAAAAGAAATCTATGGAGAAGATATGGGAGAGAAAAATGACTCTGACAAAGACAATATACAAGATCCTCTGATAGAAGATAACTACATTGAACCAGTGGACTACAATGCTAGCCAAGATTCTGTGGAATCTCTGGGATCAAAACTGGGTATCTTTGCAAAAGAGGAGAAAGAAAAAGATAAAGATGAACCAACCAGAAGAAGTGACAGGAATTTAGACAAAAAAGATTCAAAGGTTGAAGATCTGGCTAAGGAGAGAGCTGGTGACAAAGATAACTATGGTAAGTCTCCAACCCTATCTAAAGAGCAAATTTATTTATTTGAGATGGCAGAAAAAGTGGGGGTTGAGCTGGGGTGCACTATTGACCTGCTCAGTCAAAACCTAGACCTGATCTCCAATATGGAGCAGGCTAGAAGAGATATACATCTACAAAATACAAGAAATCAAAAAGAAAAGGGAAAAAGGAAGGCTCTCCAGATCTGATTGATATTGGAGATGCTAAATTAGAAGAGCTATACTCAGGCGATGATCATTCTGATGCAGAAATGGAACTTGATTATTATGATAATTTGAAAAAAAAAATCTCTAGTAATAGGAAAAATTAAGATTGGCACCTCAGCAGCTAGTGCTGGGAAGCATGCTACATCTTTTGGGGGGAGGAAAAGGAAGAAAAAGAAACAATGAAAGGAATATTTTGGAATGTGAGGGGGATTAGACAAGATACAAAAAGAAATTTTATTAGGGAAGCTATCATGGATAAAAATTTAGATTTCGTTGGCCTTCTAGAGACCATTAAGGGAGATTTTACAAAAAATGAACTACATAACCTTTCTGGGGGGAATTTCCTCTGGGAATGGATTGCCCCTCGAGGCAAATCTGGAGGGATCCTGGTAGGGATTAATAATGACAATCTTGACTTAGTACAAGTTGAAAAAGGCACATACTTTATTAGAACACTCCTGTTTGATAAGAAAGCTAAGTTTAGCTGGAACCTGGTGACTGTCTATGGTGATGCCCAAAAAGAAGGGAAAGCATCTTTTTTAGCTGAACTTTCTAGACTCTATCAAGATAATCCTCTCCCTTATGTCATTGGAGGGGACTTTAATATCATTAGGAACAGTGCAGAGAAAAATAAACCTGGGGGTGGATCATTTTAGCTTTGTTGTCAATGCTATTATTGAGCATGCAGGATTAAGAGATATCCCCATCAGTGGGAGACAATTCACTTGGGCAAACAATCTGCCAGATCCTACATATGAGAAACTTGATAGAATTTTGGTATGCCCAGATTGGGAGGATAAATACCCCATGACTATGGTCACTGCATTAGAAAGAGAAATCTCAGACCACACTCCACTGTTGTTGGACTCTGGTGAGCAGAGAAATGCTCCACCTATCTTTAGATTTGAAAATGCATGGATGCATATGTAGGGGTTTAAGGAGTTTGTTGAAAAAACTGGGAGGTGTAGTGTAATGGATCTAGTATGGACACCTGGCAAAAGAGAATTAGAAACATTAGACAAAATATTAAAGGGTGGGTTTTGAATGCTAATGCCATGTATAGGAAAAGGAAAAAGGAACTGCTAAGCATGCTGGACATACTGGACAAAAATGCAGAACTGAGAGGGATTAATGCCCAGGAAAGAATCATGCAAACAGAATTGAGGAGGGAACTAAAAGAAATCTTTAAATTAGAAGAAATCAAGTGGCTACAGAGGTATAAGGACAAGGAGATTAAAGAAGGGGACTCCAATACTAGATATTATCATGCCAAGGTGAATGGGAGGAGAAGAAAAAACAGAATTATCAAATTAGAACAAGATGGGGAAGTGATTGAGGGAGAGAAGGAGCTGATTGATTACATCACTACATTTTACAAAAACCTTTTTGGTTAAGCTGATAACTCTACTATCAACCTCAACATACAAGGATCTTCAGAAATCTCCCCCCAAACGCAAGAAGATTTGGTTAAAAACTTCTCCATGGAGGAGATTAAGGAGGTGGTGTTCTCCATGGAAAAAAACAAAAGCCCAGGACCTGATGGATTTGCTATTGAGTTCTATCAGAACTTCTGGGAAATGATCAAAAATGATCTCAAAAACATCCTAGATGACTTTCACAGGGGAGTGGTTGATTTAGCCAGGTTGAATTATGAGATCATTACCTTGGTCCCAAAGGTCAAAGATGCCAAACAGATTCAGAAATTCAGGCCCATTTGCCTGCTGAATGTCAGCTTCAAAATCATCACTAAAGTCCTGATGAACAGGCTTAGTAAGGTTTTTAACCCAATCATTTCCCCCATTCAAACTGCTTTTGTGAAGGGCAGATATATTATGGAAGGAGTGGTGATACTACATGAAGCTATAAATTCAATCAAGAAGAAAAAGCAAAATGGTATGCTGTTTAAGGTGGATTTTGAAAAAGCATATGACAAAATCAAATGGCCTTTTGTTCATAAAATGCTTAAACTTAAGAACTTCCCTGACAAATGGTGTGACTGGGTGATGCACACCATGAGGGGGGCAGGTGGGTGTGAAGGTGAATGATAATATTGGCAAATTTTTCAAAACCTTTAAGGAACTCCGCCAAGGAGACTCACTATCTCCCCTACTGTTCGATTTAGCTGTTGACGCCCTGGCCATTATTATGGACTGAGCTAGAAATGAGGGTTATATAAAAGGGGTCCTCACAGACAATCATGAAAAATGGGGTTAACATGCTGCAGTATGCAGATGACACTATATTCCTAATCCAAGATGGTGAGGTGTCAGCAAAAAATCTCAAATTCATCCTGACTGCGTTTGAACAAATGTCAGGGCTGACAATTAACTTTCACAAAAGTGACATATATCTTTTTGGAGAAGCCAATAACAAGAAAGACCTATATCAGGAGATTTTCACTTGTGTGCTTGGGGAAATGCCTCTGAAGTACCTAGGCCTGCCAGTTCATAATAAAAGGATTAGTAATAGAATGTGGAGGAATGTAACTGAAAAATAGAGAAAAAGATGTGCTTGCTGGCAAGGCAGATTGCTTAATATTGCTGGCAGAGTTACATTGGTTCAGTCGTGTCTAACAAATATACCTATATATATGATGTCTTTTTAGCTGCTCCCAGCGGGAGTCAGGAAAAAAGTTGATTTCTTCAGGGCGAGACTGGTGTGGTAAGCGGAAGAGGATAAAAGAAAGTACCATTTAGTTAACTGGAAAACCTGTTGCCTTCCTAAACAACAAGGGGGCCTCGGGCTGATTAACCTAGAGAAATTTAATATTGCCTTGCTAGCTAAATGGATTTGGAAACTAGAGGCTGAGGAAGGACTTTGGCAAGATATTATTAGATCCAAATATATCCAGAACAAATGCTTATCGGGCATAAAAAACTACAAGGAGACTCACAATTCTGGGCTAGCCTAATTAGCATCAAGAATTTGGTTTTTCCCCACATCAAAAAAAAGCTAGGGGATGGGAGAAATACCAGATTTTGGGAAGACTGGTGGGTGGATGATAAACCACTAAAAGAAGCATACCCCTCATTATATGCAATAAGCAACGACAGAGAAATCACTGTCAGAGGGGTGATAGATAAGGGATGGGATGCTATGTCCTGTGGATGCTCAATGCCAACAGGATTTTCACTGTAAAATCCTTATATTTACACTTAGTCCGTACAGACTTGGGTTTTCCACACAAATTTCTGTGGAAAAGTCAAGGTACCTACAAAAATCAAATTCTTTCTTTGGTTACTAAACAAAAAAAGCATTCTAACTAGAGACAACTTGTTAAAAAGAGGGTGGAAAGGGGACAAGCATTGTGTATTTTGTGGGAAGGAGGAAAACATTGATCATCTTTTCTTCTCTTGTTCAGTTGCCCGACTCATTTGGAATCTGGTAGGATGTGCATTTGACCTTAAGAAAACCCCCAAAAGCATTGATGACTGTTTGGGGGCATGGCTAAACAATTTTAACAAGGATAGCAAAAAACTGGTGTTGACTGGCACTTCTGCCCTTCTTTGGGCGATCTGGAATTGTCGAAATGACATTGTGTTTGATAGGAAAAAAGTGAACGACCCGATTGGGATTGTTAAACGAATGTGCTACTGGATTACTGATTGGGCTGTTTTGCAGAAAAAGGGCCCAGGGGAAAAAATGCTGACGTTGGGGGCAAGACTCATCGAGCAGGTGACAAGTGAGATCTTCAAAGCTTCGCAGGGATGACGCTTCGGGGGTTCCGCGGTTGAAGGACTAGAGAAGCTGCGGCATTTCAAGAAGATTGCTTTCGGCTGCTTTTATGTGTCTTTGCATTGTTATCTTTGTGTTTGGGAACTTGTAATGATCTGAGCATCCCAGAGAGGGCGGGTGACCCAGGTCATCCTCTTCGTGGGATCCGCTTTTATTTTTCGTTCTACTACTTGCTGTAAGACTACTAGACTGCTCTTGGCTTCGGCCTGGTTTCTTTAATGGAAATCGGAGGGGAAACCCTCTTTTGCTCAAAAAAACATTCACAATGTCAAATCAATATTATTAGATTCATTATGAAATGTAGTTTCATAGTATATATAATTGGTATTGTAGGTGTTGATATTTTTTAATATAAATATGGTCAAACTTTGCAATTTTGACTTGACTAAAATCTAATATGCAGAGTAAAAAGGACTGGAGGGGTACTAGTTGGTTTATACACTAACTATGATCCTTTGTCTAAAAAAATACTCCCTTCGCAGTTCAAAAAAAAACTCCCTTCGTTCCAAAATTCTTGTCTTAAATTTTTCTAGATACGGATGTACCTAATACTAAAATGTGACTTGATATATCTGTATTTTGACAAATACTCCGTCCATTCCTAAAGATTTGTCTTTTAGAGATTTCAAATGGACTACCACATACGGATGTATATAGACATATTTTAAAGTGTAGATTCACTCATTTTGCTCCGTATGTAGTCACTTGTTGAAATCTCTAGAAAGACAAATATTTGAGAAGGGAGGGAGTATAAGACAAGAATTTTGGCACGGAGTGAGTATTATAGTGGCGTGATCTCGAAGCCCTTTCTCCGTTTAGCATACGGTGCGCCGTGCGCGCGGCTGGCATGGCAAAGCCCACGAGCGCCTCGTGCCGGCCCCATCCCCGCGCATGCCAAGCTCCCCCGCGCCACACGCCGGCGCCCGCCCATCCGCCGTGCTGCGTGCCGGGTCGCGTTTCCATCAAGTCGCATCATTTCATTCGGCCTTTGCGGCGCGGAATCCGCCGGAGTACCGACCGTCGGGTGCCCGGCTTTTACGCCACCCAGCGGCCACATCGACCCACGTTCTCCCTGGCTGATCCGTAACTGAAAAGGTCTTTTGGGACGCACGTGCTAGAGCATACGTACGTACTCCTGCATGCAAATACGACCGCTCAAACGAATCAAAGAGAATCTGGGTTTCTCAAAAGAAAAAGAAACTCATAGGCGCGAGTGTACGTGCGTGTGTATGAACGTCTATGTTTGTGTTAGAAAAAAAACGAATTGTTTAGTGACTATGGTTTGGGTTCTCAGACAACGTCCAAAGACCCGTGCATGGTGAGAAAGCAAAGTGTGGTGTTAGTCCAAACTCCAAAGTAATCAATCGACTGCTGCTTACATTACTAGTAGTCGTAGCGTGTGTCCAAACTTCACCTAGCACGATCAACGATCAAATCTAGCTTAGCTGTCACCGTCACCGTTGCCATGTCCGTCGTAGTCCGGATTTCTTACAAATGTCTGACACTGGTTCGGTTTAATTAAGGACCCAAATAAACTGGACCCCAAATCGAACCGCGGGGCGGGGTGTGGGGGGGGGGGGGGGGGGGGGGGGGTCAATTTGTTATTAAAAATGGGAAAAACTAATTTTTTTAAAAAAATTGCCATGCTAATTCATAAAAGTGCCGTCCTCTAATATCAATAATTAATCATGGATGTCAAAAAATGTATTTAAACATGCCATGTCAACAAAAGAAAAAAATGCCATGGTATCAGAAAAATGTCATCTCTTCATATATAAATGCCATCTCTTTCAATATAAAAATGCCATTTTTTAATAATAAAGATGCCATCTCTTAATGAAAAAATGTCAACTCTTAAATAAAAATGCCATGTACAAAAAACAAACTTGACTTGTGAAAAAAAATGTTTAAATTGCAATGTGACATACTTCGAAAAATTATAAACTGCCATGTTGATTTTTTCTAGAAAAAAATTGACATGTACCTAAAAGAAGGCAAAAAAAGAGAGGAGGCCCTAGGATCTGAACACATGTATCCCATGTGCAAGACCACGCCACTAGCCAGTGTGGTGTGTGGGTTTGTTTGGAATAGTAAAACGGTCGTTGCCTTTTGTCTTACAATGTACTAGTTTCCAAATATGACATGGCAGCGGCCTTGCGCGGAGATCCGTACAACGGTGGAAAGGGCGTGCGCTGGACCCTTCCCCCTGGTTGGCTTTCGCCCAATAAGATTTCTGTTAATTATCAGTCTAGCAGCCACGTGCCTCTAATCGACCCCTCAAACGCCCGCGGACGCGCTCCGGGCGTGTCTGTTTTAAGCCCCTATTTTTCTGTTCGCATAGTCACACTCCTCGTTTCTTTCTCATATGTCCGGTCGAGTGCGTGTGATTGGTGAAGATGAAGAGAGAGAAAGAAAATAATGAATAAAGAAAGAGAAAAGGTGGTCCGGGGTGGGGCCGCATCCAACGTGGCGGACTGCCCAGGCGCGTCCGCGAGCCCTCATATCCTTCCCATATTTGAGATGGATATGAGAGTTTGCGGACAGCCCGGACGTATAGGGATGATATAAGGGGTCCGGTTGGGTCACATTTTTTCCTTCTCTCTCCTGTCCGGTCACTGACCGGGCGCGTCCGCGGGCGTATGAGAGATCGTTTGAGGCGTCCGGCTGTAGATGCTTTAAGTCATCTATAAAACTGAATTTGGGTCAGACGATTTTGTTTGGAAAGGTAGAAGGAGGCGCACGGAGCACCGAGGCCACCAGGGAAGCAACAACCTTAGAGCATCTCCAACCGCGCCCCCAACAGGCCCTCCCCAGGCGTTTTGGCCGCGCCGGCACCGAAAAAACGGCCCAGTCGCGGCCCCAGGAGCCCGTTTCCGCCGTCTCGGGCCGAAACTGCTGCCGGCGGACCCAGGCCGAACCCGGCGCCCTGGGGGCCGCCGGCACAAGCGAAAAGGGCGCGTGGGTCCGCCCTGTCGGCGAGTCGAGCGCCTCCTCTTCGCGCCATTTCTTCCCGCTTTTCCCCCACTTCCCTCCCATTCCCTCCATTCCTCCCGCCAATCTCCCTCTCGCTCGCCTCCCAGCCTGCCGCCATGCCACCGAAGAAGTACGTCGTCCCCGCGCCGCGGCAACCGCGACCGCCTCCGTCGCCCAGCCGAAGCAAAGGAAGCCGAGGGCGCCGCCGTCCAAGCCACCGGGCATGACAAACGCTGAGTGAAGGGCGGAAGTTCAGCGACGGGACGCTGTCACCGCCGACTGGCGGAACAGGGCAATCGCCAAGAAGGCCCGTGACAACGCGGTGCGTGCGGCTGCGGCTTCGGCGGACCAAGCCGAGGCCGAGGTGTTGGGGAACGTAGCGGACATTCAAAATTTTCTACGCATCACCAAGATCAATCTATGGAGTAATCTAGCAATGAGGGGAAGGGGAGTGCATCTACATACCATTGTAGATCGCGATGCGGAAGCGTTGCAAGAACGCGGATGAAGGAGTCGTACTCGTAGCGATTCAGATCGCGGTTGATTCCGATCTAAGCGCCGAACCACGGCGCCTCCGCGTTCAACACACGTGCAGCCCGGTGACGTCTCCCACGCCTTGATCCAGCAAGGAGAGAGGGAGAGGTTGGGGAAGACTCCGTCCAGCAGCAGCACAACGGCATGGTGGTGATGGAGGAGCGTGGCAATCCTGCAGGGCTTCGCCAAGCTCCGCGGGAGAGGAGGAGGAGGGAGAGGGTTAGGGCTGCGCCAAGAGAGAGGAAGTTTCATGTCTCTGGCAGCCCCAAAACCCCCACTATATATAGGGGAGGGGGAGGGGCTGCGCCCCCATCTAGGGTTCCCCCCCAAGGGGTGCGGCCAGCCCTAGATGGGACTTGGGGGGCGGCCAAAGGGGGGAGAGAGGGGGCGCCCCACTAGATGGGCCTTAGGCCCATCTTAGCCTAGGGTTCCCCCCTTTCCCCCCTTCCTGCGCCCTGGGCCCCTTGTGGGAGGCGCACCAGCCCACCTAGGGGCTGGTCCCTTCCCACACTTGGCCCACGCTGCCCTCTGGGGCCGGTGGCCCCACCTGGTGGACCCCCGGGACCCTCACGGTGGTCCTGGTACGTTACCGATAGCACCTGAAACTTTTCCGGTGACCAAAACAGGACTTCCCATATATAAATCTTTACCTCCGGACCATTCCGGAACTCCTCGTGACGTCCGGGATCTCATCCGGGACTCCGAACAACATTCGGTAACCACGTATATCTATTCCCTATAACCCTAGCGTCATCGAACCTTAAGTGTGTAGACCCTACGGGTTCGGGAACCATGCAGACATGACCGAGACGTTCTCCGGCCAATAACCAACAGCGGGATCTGGATACCCATGTTGGCTCCCACATGTTCCACGATGATCTCATCGGATGAACCACGATGTCGGGGATTCAATCAATCCCGTATGCAATTCCCTTTGTCTATCGGTATGCTACTTGCCCGAGATTCGATCGTCGGTATCCCGATACCTTGTTCAATCTCGTTACCGGCAAGTCTCTTTACTCGTTCCGTAACTCACATCATCCCGTGATCAACTCCTTGGTCACATTGTGCACATTATGATGATGTCCTACCGAGTGGGCCCAGAGATACCTCTCCGTTTACACGGAGTGACAAATCCCAGTCTCGACTCGTGCCAACCCAACAGACACTTTCGGAGATACCTGTAGTGCACCTTTATAGCCACCCAGTTACGTTGTGACGTTTGGTACACCCAAAGCATTCCTACGGTATCCGGGAGTTGCACAATCTCATGGTCTAAGGAAATGATACTTGACATTAGAAAAGCTCTGAGCAAACGAACTACACGATCTTGTGCTAGGCTTAGGATTGGGTCTTGTCCATCACATCATTCTCCTAATGATGTGATCCCGTTATCAACGACATCCAATGTCCATGGTCAGGAAACCGTAACCATCTATTGATCAACGAGCTAGTCAACTAGAGGCTTACTAGGGACATGGTGTTGTCTATGTATCCACACATGTATCTGAGTTTCCTATCAATACAATTCTAGCATGGATAATAAACGATTATCATGAACAAGGAAATATAATAATAACCAATTTATTATTGCCTCTAGGGCATATTTCCAACAGTCTCCCACTTGCACTAGAGTCAATAATCTAGTCCACATCACCATGTGATTAACACTCATAGGTCACATCACCATGTGACCAACATCCAAAGAGTTTACTAGAGTCAACAATCTAGTTCACATCACTATGTGATTAACACTCAATGAGTTCTGGTTTGATCATGTTATGCTTGTGAGAGAGGTTATCAGTCAACGGGTCTGAACCTTTCAGATCCGTGTGTGCTTTACGAATATCTATGTCATCTTGTGGATGCTACCACGCGCTACTTGGAGCCATTTCAAATAACTGCTCTACTATACGAATCCGGTTTACTACTCAGAGTCATCCGGATTAGTGTCAAAGTTCGCATCGACGTAACCCTTTACGACGAACTCCTTTTCACCTCCATAATCGAGAAAATTCCTTAGTCCATTAGATACTAAGGATAAGTTCGACCGCTGTCACGTGATCCATTCCTGGATCACTATTGTACCCCTTGACCAACTCATGGCAAGTCACACTTCATGTGCGGTACACAGCATAGCATACTGTAGAGCCTACGTCTAAAGCATAGGGGACGACCTTCGTCCTTTCTCTCTCTTCTGTTGTGGTCAGGTCTTGAGTCTTACTCAATACTCACACCTTGTAACACAGCCAAGAACTCCTTCTTTGCTGATCTATTTTGAACTCTTTCAAAATCATGTCAAGGTGTGCATTCTATGAAAGTATCATCAGGCGTCTTGATCTATCTCTATAGATCTTGATGCCCAATATGTAAGCAGCTTTATCCAGGTCTTCCCTTGAAAAACTCCTTTCAAACAACCCTTTATGCTTTCCAGAAATTTTACATCATTTCGGATCAACAATATGTCATTCACATATACTTATCAGAAATGTTGCAGCGCTCCCACTCACTTTATTGCAAATACAAGTTTCTAACAAACTTTGTATAAACCCAAAAACTTTGATCACTCCATCAAAGCGTATATTCTGACTCCGAGATGCTTGCTCTAGTCCATGGAAGGATCGCTGGAGCTAGCATACCTTTTAGCATCCTTAGGATCGATAAAACCTTTCTGATTGTATCACATACAACCTTTCCTTACGAAAACTGGTAAGGAAACTTGTTTTGACATCCATCTGCCAGATTTCATAAATGCAGCTAATGCTAACATGATTCCGACAGACTTAAGCATCGCTACGGATGAGAAAATCTCATCGTAGTCAACTCCTTGAACTTGTGAAAATACTCTTTGCCACAAGTCGAGCTTCATAGACGGTAACATTACCGTCCACGTCTGTCTTCTTCTTAAAGATCCATTTATCTCAATGGCTTGCTGATCATCGGGCAAGTTCACCAAAGTCCATGCTTTGTTCTGATACATGGATCCTATCTCGGATTTCATGGCTTCTAACCATTTGTCGGAATATGGGCCCACCATCGCTTCTCCATAGCTCATACGTTCATTGTTGTCTAGCAACATGACTTCCCAGATAGGATCACGTACCACTCTGAAGTAGTATGCATCCTCGTCGTCCTACGAGGTTTGGTAGTGACTTGATCCGAAGTTTCATGATCACTATCATAAGCTTCCACTTCAGTTGGTGTAGGTGCCACAGGAACAACTTCCTGTGCCCTGCTACACACTAGTTGAAGTGATGGTTCAATAACCTCATCAAGTCTCCACCATCCTCCCACTCAATTCTTTCGAGAGAAACTTTTCCTCGAGAAAGGACTTGTTTCTAGAATCAATTACTTTTGCTTCCAGATCTGAAATAGGAGGTATACCCAACTGTTTTTGGGTATTCTATGAAGATGTATTTATCCGCTTTGGGTTCGAGCTTATCAGCCTGAAACTTTTTCACATAAGCATCGCAGCCCCAAACTTTTAAGAAACGACAACTTAGGTTTCTCTAAACGGTGTCGTCTCAACGGAATTGCGTGGTGCCCTATTTAAAGTGAATGCGGTTGTCTCTAATGCCTAACCCATAAACGATAGTGGTAATTCGATAAGAGACATCATGGTATGCACCATATCCAATAGGGTGCAGTTATGATGTTCGGACACACCATCACACTGTGGTGTTCCAGGCGGTATTAATTGTGAAACACTTTCCACAATGTCTTAATTGTGTGCCAAACTCGTAACTCAGATACTCATCTCTATGATTATATCACAGAGATTTTATCCTCTTGTCACGATGATCTTCAACTTCACTCTGAAATTACTTGAACCTTTCAATAATTCAGAATTGTGTTTCATCAAGTAAATGCACTCAGTATCTACTCAAATCATCTGTGAAGTAAGAACATAACGATATCCACTGCATGCCTCAACACTCATTGGACTGCACACATCAAATGTATTACTTCCAACAAGTTGCTCTCTTGTTCTATCTTACTGAAAACGAGGCCTTTCAGTCATCTTGCCCATGTGGTATGATTTGCATGTCTCAAGTGATTCAAAATCAAGTGAGTCCAAACGATCCATCTGCATGGAGTTTCTTCATGCATATATACCAATAGACATGGTTCGCATGTCTCAATCTTTTCAAAAATGAGTGAGTCCAAAGATCCATCTACATGGAGCTTCTTCATGCGTTCTATACCAATATGACTCAAATGGCAGTGCCACAAGTATGTGGTACTATCATTACTATTTTATATCTTTTGGCACGAACATGTGTATCATTGCGATCGAGATTCATTTTAGGTGCAAGACCATTGAAGGTATTATTCAAATAAACAGAGTAACCATATTCTCCTTAAATGAATAACCGTATTGCGATAAACATAATCCAATCATGTTTATGCTCAACGCAAACACCAATCTCGATGGTAGAGGGAGCATGCCATGCTTGATCACATCAACCTTGGAAACACTTCCAACACACATCGTCATCTTACCTTTAGCTAGTCTCCATTTATTCCGCAGCTTTTATTTCGAGTTACTAACACTTAGCAACCGAACCGGTATCTAATACCCTGGTGCTGCTTGGACTACTAGTAAAGTACACATTCATATAATGTATATCCTATATACTTCTGTCGACCTTGCCTGCCTTCTCATCTACCAAGTATCTAGGGTAGTTCTGCTTCAGTGACCGTTCCCCTCATTACAGAAGTCTCCGGTTTGGGTTCAACCTTGGGATTCTTCACTAGAGCAGCAACTGATTTGCCATTTCATGAAGTATCCCTTCTTGCCCTTGCCCTTCTAGAAACTAGTGGTTTTACTGACCATCAACAATTGATGCTCCTTCTTGATTTCTACTTTCGCGGTGTCAAACATCGCGAATAGCTCAAGGATCATCATATCTATCCCTGATATGTTATAGTTCATCACGAAGCTCTAATAGCTTGGTGGCAGTGACTATGGAGAACCATCACTATCTCATCTGGAAGATTAACTCCCACTCGATTCAAGCGATTGTGGCACTCAGACAATCTGAGCACATGCTCAACGATTGAGCTTTTCTCCCTTAGTCTGCAGGCTTAAGAAACTTGTCAGAGGTCTCATACCTCTTGACGTGGGCACTAGTCTGAAATCCCAATTTCAGTCTTCGGAACATCTCATATGTTCTGCGACGTTTCAAAACGTCTTTTGGTTCCACAATTCTAAACCATTAGCATTACACACTGAACTATCACGTAGTCATCAAAACGTGTATGTCAGATGTTTCGCAACATCTACAGACGACGCTGAGGTTCAGCACACCGAGCGGTGCATTAAGGACATAAGCCTTCTGTGCAGCAATGAGGACAATCCTCAGTTCACGGACCCAGTCTGCATAATTGCTACTAACAACTTTCAACTAAATTTTCTCTAGGAACATATCTTAAACAGTAGAACTAAAGCGTAAGCTATGACATAATTTGCAAAGACCTTTTGACTATGTTCATGATAATTAAGTTCATCTTGTTATTGAACTCCCACTCAGATAGACATCCCTCTAGTCATCTAAGTGATACATGATCCGAGTCAAACTAGGCCGTGTCCGATCATCACGTGAGACGGACTAGTCATCATCGGTGAACATCTCCATGTTGATCGCATCTACTATACGACTCATGTTCGACCTTTCGATCTCTTGTGTTCCGAGGCCATGTCTGTACATGCTAGGCTCGTCAAGTCAACCTAAGTGTTTCGCATGTGTTCCGAGGCCATGTCTGTACATGCTAGGCTCGTCAACACCCGTTGTATTCGTACGTTAGAATCTATCACACCACGTGGTGCTTCGAAACAACGAACCTTCGCAACGGTGCACAGTTAGGGGGAACACGTCTCTTGAAATTTTAGTGAGGGATCATCTTATTTATGCTACCGTCGTTCTAAGCAAATAAGATGTAAACATGATAAACATCACATGCAAATCATAAAGTGACGTGATATGGCCAATATCATCTTGCGCCTTTGATCTCCATCTTTGAGGCGCGGCATGATCACCTTCGTCACCGGCATGACACCATGATCTCCATCATCGTGTCTTCATGAAGTTGTCTCGCCAACTATTACTTCTACTACTATGGCGAACGGTTAGCAATAAAGTAAAGTAATTACATGGCGTTTTCTTTGACACGCAGGTCATACAATAAATTAAGACAACTCCTATGGCTCCTGCCGGTTGTCATACTCATCGACATGCAAGTCGTGATTCCTATTACAAGAACAAGATCAATCTCATACATCACATATATCATTCATCACATCCTTTTGACCATATCACATCACATAGCATACCCTGCAAAAACAAGTTAGACGTCCTCTAATTGTTGTTGCATGTTTTACGTGGCTGCTATGGGATTCTAGCAAGAACGTTTCTTACCTACGCAAAAGCCACAACGTGATATGCCAATTTCTATTTACCCTTCATAAGGACCCTTTTCATCGAATCCGATCCGACTAAAGTGGGAGAGACAGACACCCGCTAGCCACCTTATGCAACTAGTGCATGTCAGTCGGTGAAACCTGTCTCACGTAAGTGTACGTGTAAGGTCGGTCCGGGCCGCTTCATCCCACAATGCCGCCGAATCAAGATAAGACTAGTAACGGCAAGTAAATTGACAAAATCGACGCCCACAACTACTTTGTGTTCTACTCGTGCATAGAAACTACGCATAGACCTAGCTCATGATGCCACTGTTGGGGAACGTAGCGGAAATTCAAAATTTTCTACGCATCACCAAGATCAATCTATGGAGTAATCTAGCAATGAGGGGAAGGGGAGTGCATCTACATACCATTGTAGATCGCGATGCAGAAGCGTTGCAAGAACACGGATGAAGGAGTCGTACTCGTAGCGATTCAGATCGCGGTTGATTCCGATCTAAGCGCCGAACCACGGCGCCTCCGCGTTCAACACACGTGCAGCCCGGTGACGTCTCCCACGCCTTGATCCAGCAAGGAGAGAGGGAGAGGTTGGGGAAGACTCCGTCCAACAGCAGCACAACGGCATGGTGGTGATGGAGGAGCGTGGCAATCGTGCAGGGCTTCGCCAAGCACCGCGGGAGAGGAGGAGGAGGGAGAGGGGTAGGGCTGCGCCAAGAGAGAGGAAGTCTCATGTCTCTGGCAGCCCCAAAACCCCCACTATATATAGGGGAGCGGGAGGGGCTGCGCCCCCATCTAGGGTTCCCCCCCAAGGGGTGCGGCCAGCCCTAGATGGGACTTGGGGGCGGCCAAAGGGGGGGAGAGAGGGGGGCGCCCCACTAGATGGGCCTTAGGCCCATCTTAGCCTAGGGTTTCCCCCTTTCCCCCCTTCCTGCGCCCTGGGCCCCTTGTGGGAGGCGCACCAGCCCACCTAGGGATTGGTCCCTTCCCACACTTGGCCCACGCTGCCCTCTGGGGCCGGTGGCCCCACCTGGTGGACCCCCGGGACCCTCACGGTGGTCCCGGTACGTTACCGATAGCACCCGAAACTTTTCCGGTGACCAAAACAGGACTTCCCATATATTAATCTTTACCTCCAGACCATTCCGGAACTCCTCGTGACGTCCGGGACTCCAAACAACATTCGGTAACCACATATATCTATTCCCTATAACCCTAGCGTCATCGAACCTTAAGTGTGTAGACCCTACGGGTTCGGAAACCATGCAGACATGACCGAGACGTTCTCCGGCCAATAACCAACAGCGGGATCTGGATACCCATGTTGGCTCCCACATGTTCCACGATGATCTCATCGGATGAACCACGATGTCGGGGATTCAATCAATCCCGTATGCAATTCCCTTTGTCTATCGGTATGCTACTTGCCCGAGATTCGATCGTCGGTATCCCGATACCTTGTTCAATCTCGTTACCGGCAAGTCTCTTTACTCGTTCCGTAACTCACATCATCCCGTGATCAACTCCTTGGTCACATTGTGCACATTATGATGATGTCCTACCGAGTGGGCCCAGAGATACCTCTCCGTTTACACGGAGTGACAAATCCCAGTCTCGACTCGTGCCAACCCAACAGACACTTTCGGAGATACCTGTAGTGCACCTTTATAGCCACCCAGTTACGTTGTGACGTTTGGTACACCCAAAGCATTCCTACGGTATCCGGGAGTTGCACAATCTCATGGTCTAAGGAAATGATACTTGACATTAGAAAAGCTCTAAGCAAACGAACTACACGATCTTGTGCTAGGCTTAGGATTGGGTCTTGTCCATCACATCATTCTCCTAATGATGTGATCCCGTTATCAACGACATCCAATGTCCATGGTCAGGAAACCGTAACCATCTATTGATCAACGAGCTAGTCAACTAGAGGCTTACTAGGGACATGGTGTTGTCTATGTATCCACACATGTATCTGAGTTTCCTATCAATACAATTCTAGCATGGATAATAAACGATTATCATGAACAAGGAAATATAATAATAACCAATTTATTATTGCCTCTAGGGCATATTTCCAACACGAGGTGACTCGCGCGGGGATGATGAATCCACCCGGCAGCCACGCCCAGTACGCACCCTGGGGCCAGCAAGGTGTCGGCTCTCCATCGCCGCAGCCATGGGGATGCACTCCCTCGCCGGTCTACGCCGACGGGGACGCGCACGGCGGGTTCAACCCCAACGTCACCTTTCCCCATGGACACCCGGCCCAGCGCACGCCCTCGCGTGCCTTCGCCGGCGTGCAGTACCCTCCATACAACTACTCGCCGCCCGCCTACGTGTCCTCCCCGACGCCCCCTCTCCGCCGTGGCGCGCTGCCCTTCTCGCACCTCGGCGACACCGACGAGACCGAGGCCGACATGGACGACATCATCGCGATAGGCTCGGCTGCGGCCGCCGCGTCTCCCGAGTTCGTCACCCCGGACGACATGGTGGATCTCAGCGGCGGCATGGATGGCGAGCTCGGCTACGTCTACAGCGAGGAGGAGCAGGAGGAGGAGGACGAAGAGGAGGAGGAGGAGGAGGAGCCAGCGACCTTTCCGGCGAGGAGGCGCAAGAAGAAGAAGCGGGCAGCCAGGTCCGGCGAGCCGCGCATCAAGTGGGCGTCCAAGAAGGAGGAATGCCTCGCCGAAGCATGGAAAGTCGTCTGCCTCGACCTGACCACCGGCACGAACCAGAGCATCGAGACGTACTGGGAGCGCATCAAGGCCGAGTTCGACGAGCGCAAGCTCGTCTACCCCTACTTTAAAGGCGTCTACATGCAGCGCGGGGCGAAGGCGATGGCGAACCATTGGGGGCGTATCCAGGGGGCGTGCAACAAATGGCATGGGATCATCGAGGAGGTCGCGGCTCGCCCGGAGAGCGGCCCCAGCGTTGAGGATCAGGTATGGCATGCCGGTCTCCCTCCTCTCTTCGCCGTGTGCACCCGCCAACTGTTTGTTCCTCCGCGCAGTTGCTGCGCATGTTCGCCATGTATCGGCAGGGCAACAACGACGCCGAATTCAAGTACCTCCACGTTTACAAGCGCATTGACATGTGCGAGAAGTGGGCGGAAGTCCGGCGTACCCTCGACAAGGCCAAGGAGACCTACAAGCCGGACGCGCCTACTCCGGGCACGTCAGAAGGGCGGCCGGACGGCAACAAAGGTGCCAAGAAGGGGAAACACGCCGACGCGGCTACCGCTCGAGTGCAGGAGTCCATCGAGCACTGCCTCGCCGAAGCATAGGCTTGGGCCGCCCTTCGTGAAGAGAAGACCGAGGCTTGGTGGTCGGCGTTGATGTCGAGCAGCGCCGTCAAGCTCGACCTACTTCGGACCAACGTCGCCGCGAAGAAGAGAAACACCGACCTGGCTTTCCTGCTGGGCGGGGCGGACATGCTCCAGAGCAACGACGAGGCGGTCAAGGCGTGGTACTTGGCGGAGCATGGCCTCATCTTGAACCAGCTTCCCTCGATGACGCCGCCCACGCCGCCGCCGCCGCCAAGCCTGAGCGATGATGCCGCCGAGACTCCCCGCAGCACAGAAGCCACGCCGACGCCGCCCAGCACAGAGACCCCGCCAAGCCCGCGCACGCCGCCTCCGCCGACGCCGGAGGCCGACCTCGCCGTCTGATGCGCACGCGCGTCCTTTCTGCTTTTTGTACGCCGAACTTTTCATTTGATCGCTGAACTTGTGGCCGCTTGATCGCCGGATTTGTGGCGTCTATTTTGTGAGCGGGAATGACTATGTTTGAATTTCCCGCGGCTGGGGGCGGCGCCTGGGGGCGTGGCTGGGAGCTAGGTCGCCCCCAGGGGCCAATCTAGCGCCGGTTCGCCCCCAGGTCGCTCTTTTTCGGCGCCCTGGGGGGCTGAACGGCTGGAGATACTCTTAGAGCAACTCCAAAGGGCCGACCCATTTCGTCCGCCTGCGTCCGTTTGGGTCGGCACGGACAAAAGTGGCGGCCCAACGCACGGACCCAAACCCAAATCATGTCTGCGTCGCGTCCGCGCCGACGCATTTGCGGCCCAAATTTGCGCCCCAAATGCGTCGGCGCGGACGCCGAACGGACGCTTCGCGCGCCTTCTCGCTATCCGCCGCGTCCCCACATGGCGGCCGTCCAGCTACCCGCTGCCCATGTGGTCAGCTTAATTTATGACGACGGGCCCACGCGTCAGCGACGGCGCTCGTCCTTTTTTAAGCGGACCGTGCGGCGGGCCCGTCCTCATCCAAACTCGCCGTCCACATCTGCCACCCTTTGCTCCCTCGTCGCCGGCAAACCCTTGCGGTCGTCTACCGGGAGAGCGAGGAGGATGAGCGGCGCAGAGCGGAGGCGGAAGAGGAGGCTCGGTACGAGGCGGCAATGGCGCAGGCCCTTGCCCTCTCCGCGGCGGGCGACAGCATGGTGCCGCCGGTGGCCCCGCCGTCCCCCATCAAGCCGGAGCCGCAGCCGGAGCCCGAGCCCATCGCGCGCTTCTCCTGGACGGGAGTGGTGCGCGAGTGGGTGTCCGCGCCACCGGTTTGGATGGGGGCGACGCCGGCGCAGGAGCAGGCGTACCTCGAGATGTGGCGCCAGCGCCGGCTGGTAGAGGAGCGTCGTCGCGGCGAGTACGAGGAGATGCTCGAGCGCGACCTCGAGGAGGAGCAGCGTGAGGCCGAGGAGGAGGCGCGCCAGGCCGCGGCTGCACAGGCGGCCGCACCCCCCCCCCCCCACCCCGACACTGCCTGCGCCGGCACAGCCCGACATGACGGCACTCTGGAACACGGCGTTCGCCTGGGCCGGGCCGGCGCCGACGCTCATCGACCTCACGGACCCCGAGGACGACGACGACGCCTAGGGCAGCGCGCCGCCTCACAGTTTATGCTGTTTTTATTTTTTAAATGCAAATGTGGACGCGTGGACTCTCGCCGGCCTTCGTGGCCGGCTTTAATGTTTAATTAATGTTGTTTCTCTTTTTAATATGCATGCGTTCATTTTTTTGCGCCGTCAAAATGGGTTCAGGCCAGTGTTGGGCGTACGCGCCGACCCAAATGCGGAAGCGGGCATCCGGATCCGTCTAGCCGACCCAAACGGATAAAAAACGAACGAAATCGCCGTCCGTTTGGGTCGGCCCGTTGGGGTTGCTCTTAGTGTCTATCTTAAGGGTATGTGGGTGGGGGTGGGGGAGGTGTGCAAGTTTGCTGGGGAAGCAACAACCTATGTTTCTATCTTATGTGTGTGGGGGCTGCCGGCGCCTGAACTAAAGGTCGATGGGGCTTAGAGGGATGGCCAGGGGTGGTGGCAAGCACGATGGTGAGGGAGGTTGAGGGGAGGTTGACGGAAGGGCGAGGCGGCGACGGTAGGTGGCGGGACGAAGAAGATTGAATGTGGATCTATTTTCTAGAAGAAGAACGTCCGGAGGAAGAGGACGTGAGCTGAACCGTCCATTTTTTATCTAACGACACAAACTGATCCGGGCAAATCAACTAACCCAATTTAAGTTTTAAGGCGACTTGCGGTTAGTCAGTCCTTTCACTAATAGCCCAGTAACCGTGACCAATTATCGGTAGATTGGTTGATCGATCATTAGCTCACAACGGCTACAGGTTTTTTAGTACTCCACGAAACTATGGTATGAAGAGGTTGATATAGTTGACGCTCACCAATTAATCCACAAAGTTTCGTAAACCCACTACCCCAACCCTTCTACAGACATTATATATTCCACTTGTATTGTTATGGGTTGGCTCCCAAATTTTCTCCCGGATCGATCAGCTGCATGATTCAGGCTCCGTGCAGAACGGATCTTAAAAAGGAGTTAGGATTTCAATATGAATCTGACCTCAGTTTTTTAGGGTTGAAAATCATACGGCCATCAGGTGTTGAATGCATGTTGAATTTTACGCTATATCACAATTTTCGCTATAGAACATGGCAAATCCTTATACACAAGTATAGCAAATTTTATCTGTTTTCACATGACAATTCTGGTCGTCAGATTTTTAGCGCTAAAAACTGTCGTCCGAATTTTAACATTTCCAAAAATTTGAACACCTAAACAGGCCATCGGGTTCACAGTCCGGTACCTATCATTGTCTTTTATGTAACCGAACAGCCACGTCCACACGGATTTTTGTTCGTTTGCTGGCCCCGGATTGAGCCGTGAACTCCGTCAGTGGTCGACAGGGACCTTCCGCGTCAGGTCTATTCAGGGAAGCGTGTATGCTCTAACGTAAGGGAATACCTACCATATAATAGTATTTCTTTTTGGCCCCATGTGCATTACTAATTTGACTGGCAGCCGAATATAAATTAATTTAATCAATTGTAGCGACCATAGATTTCACTCGGAAGATATCCAAGATCCTGCTAGCTATCGCGGTCGTGCATGCATGGTGAAAAGCAACATGGTTTCATACTCTCTTTGTTTCTAAACATAAATCGTTTTAGAAATTTCAATATGAACAACATACAAAGTAAAATGAGTGAATCTACGTTCTAAATACATCTGTATATATCTATACACAGCTTTTATTGAAATATCTAAAAATAACTTATATTTAAAAACGGAGGAAGTACAAAGTAACGACAAGCTGCTTAAATTACTGCTAGCTAGCTAGCTAGCACTGTTGTCACCGTCACCGTTGACATGTTCGCCTTGAGCACATCGCAGCAGCCGTCGAGCCATATGCCAATGCATACTGCCATACCATTGCATCAACGTAGGTTTACTGGACTGATTACCAGCTCGCACGACACACACGACGTTAGCACACACTTGCATGAGAGAGCATGCTGGCTAATATCTGATCGGTCGACGATATTGCCGGCTAGCTTTAGTGGCTAACAATAGTTTATTTTATCTTAAAGCCGTTTCCATTTAGTATAAGACGCACCCAACCTAAAAAGGTTATCCTGGGTGCACTCAAGAGGGCTAGCACGTTGAGGGCAGCGTGAATACATGCACATACGTCCATTTCGTGACCTAACCACCGCCCAGGTTAATTATAAAAAAAAAAATCCAGGGCACATGCAGCTGCAGCGTACGTACATATCCCCCCTAGAGCATGCACTAGCACGTGGAGCCCTTGCCGGACTAGCTAGTATAGCTGTCGATTTTTTTTTCCGATAAAGTATAGCTGTCAATTAACCAGCTGAGATGACGTCCTTTATGCCTGCAATGTCTTTTTTTTGGGTGTGCTTATTTTGGATGTCTTTGAGGTGCAGGGGTCGTGTGTAATTGATATCTTTACGATATTAATATATTTCTTTTTTCAAAAAAGAAAATATCGAGGCCTCGGCTGGGAGAGCACACGCCGTGCCGTACCCGATGCTAAGAATAGTTATCGGTTAACCTATATCTGTTTCTCCCATTATCTGGTTCGACTAATTAACGGTTGTACCTGCCATTTCAATGATCATCTCAATAGGCTAATTAAGCTAAGCACCCTCTGGGCTCGCCGAGGAGGCAAACAGGGAACGTTGCCTTTCCATTCATGGGATCCGACGAGGAACGACGTATAGTTAGTTTTATCTTAAATTTCTTGCATGATTGAAGAGAGAAACGCTTGATTACTAGTATATCGTCGCGGTGTAGCTAGATCCGGTTCATGCCATGCATGGGATTATATATCCTGGGCTGACATAGATCGTGCGCTAGCTAGATCTGCTTGGCGGCACGACACACGCCTTTCTTTTTCTACTACTACGACGATCCAAGGAGCCACGGCGGTGTGCATGAATTTGTCCCCAAGCAGAGTCATTTTCTGGTGTAACCACCCAAAAGAGGCTTAATGCATGCTTTCGTAACACTATCAGGCCGTTCGACGTATAGAGGCGATGTTGACCCGTGCGAAGTTGATATACACCATCCTCCTTGAACTATTTCTTTTTTACTGCAATTAGTAACCAAATGTACAAACAGGCCACGGCGATTGCTTCCTTCATACCCACCTTCGACGCAATAGGTACGGTTCCATTCGTTGTACATAATAGGTGTTCCAGTATGGCTGATTCGGAACGATCAACTTGTACTTTATACCTCGTAAAGATTTTGTTTCGTCATGTTTCGATTACGGGATGACTACCGCGTGATACACTGTGGCGCGACTGGGTGATGTGTAACCTGAAAGAACCTACCGTTTGCACTGGATATTTAGGTTTGATTCATGTTGGTAAAAACAATGGACAACATGACATTTACACATGCCAAGATTTGGCTCCTTGCAAAAAAGGACCATTGCTCTCGCCTATGACCAAAAGTTAATATGGATCGGGGGGCATTAGGTTTTTTTAGTGAACCATAAACGAGTTCTCCTCACACGACTCGTCCCGCCATCTATGCCTTGGGCCGTCTTGAATCTGCCACCCACCTACCCCCGACCCCCGCGTCCCTCTCTGAGGCGACACGGGGCAAAGCCTTGGCAGTGCCGGCGGCGGCGGGGCATCTCTCTGGCGCAGCTCCCCTCCCTCCCCCAACGACGGCTCGGACCTGGCCGTTGGTGCCTTGGCGGCGTGGCGCGGCGGAGGCACGGTGGCGTCCCTGCTCGGCGCCGGAGGTGGTGGGGCGCCTGCTGCCGGTGGTGCTGCCTCGACGGCTGGTGCAGCCCGGGACCTGGGATCCACCTTGGCTGGATCTGGGCGGCGGGGTTCGGGGCTGTGACCTCTGTTAGGCGTGGCGTGGTGTTCCTGTGGCTCTGCTGCGACTCGCTCCCGGCGGTGGTTGGCTAGCGGCGGGTCGGTGGTGCTGGCTGGCGGCGCCTGGAGCGCGGATCCGGGGATCTCGGTTCGGATCTGGTGCGTCTTCGGCGCTGGCCAGCGTCCTTGGGGTGCTCACGGCAGGGAGTGCGGCGGTTTTCTCTGAATCCTTGCGTGGAGCGTGCAGGATGGAGGGTGTAGGCGGTGGTGCACCAGCACTGACGCGACGGCGGTGCGAGTGAATCCATGGCGGCGGCGGCGCTGCGAGGCCTTGCCAGGAAGGGTCTTGGCGGGCAGCAGACGTTCGGTTGCTGCCGTGTGAGGCGTGCGGCGATGCCTCGGCGGTGTGGGTGCCGGCGTGTGGTCAGAGGTGCGAGTCGGATCCATTCTGGTGGCAGTCCCCTGGCGCGGGTGAAGGCCGCCGTGGCGGAACTGGCTTTGCACCGCTCGGTAGTTGCTGCGGCTCCTAGTCGATGTTGAAGGTGA
This sequence comes from Aegilops tauschii subsp. strangulata, assembly GCF_002575655.3. Lineage (NCBI taxonomy): Eukaryota > Viridiplantae > Streptophyta > Magnoliopsida > Poales > Poaceae > Aegilops > Aegilops tauschii. The sequence continues at coordinate 469,712,802 of NC_053035.3, forward strand.
TGGCTTTTGGCGTGTTCCCTCGGCAGTGAGGGGGGCTTCGATGGCAAGTTGTTGCGGTGACGGCGGTGCGAGGCATCTGATCAGGACTGGCCGGAATCTTGGAGACGTGGAGATGTGCAGCGCTACGGATGAAAATCATGTTCGGTTGTGGCCGGACCGGCATTGATGGCACCTGCGGGTGTCATTCACCTTCCTGGAGGCTCCGTCGAGTGCAACGCCATCTTCCTCACGACCTCGTATCGTCAGCTATCTCCGGGGCGAAAGCCTTGATTCGTAGGATCGGCATGATGGCAACGTCTTTGAGGTTGTTACTCTGTTGGGAGCATTGTGCTGGGAGACTCGAGGTCCCATGATGCACTCCTCCGGTGTTCACCGTTGCCCGAATCTTTCTCCTACGGCGCCATGTACGGTCGTCGCTGGCTAATCCAAGGAAGCTGGAGTTGCTGTTCTTCGGAGGTCTTCAGTGTAGGCCGAGACGCGGCGAGGGGCTCGGTGTTGGGTAGGCTTTTTGTGCCGTAGCTGTGTTGTTGTGTTTGGTTGTCCTTGTACGAACCGGGTGTGGAGTTGGTCGCCTTCGTTGTTCGCAGTGAGTGGTAGACGGTGTTGTATGTCTTATTTCTCTCCTTCTATAAAGCTAAGGTACGCAATTTACGTACCCTCGAAAAAAAAAGACATGAAGATGCACAGTTAAACATCTTGTTTTTGTACAGAACTACATTTTGTCTCTAACTCTTGTATAGAGTCGAAATACTGTATAAGTCTATTGCATGAGTTAACATGAAGATGGTAAATAAATAAAAACATGGAGATGGGGGTAGAAGGGTCAAAGACAATCAGTGGACATCTTTTTACCTTAAAAATGCAATCTCACTGGCTAGTGGGACCACACAAGCCCACGAGCCCACAACGGACACTGGCGCCGTTCCCCCTCTGATTGGCCACCACCACACAGAAAAAGTCCAGAAAACAACACGAAACTGAACCCTCAAAAAAAAAACACGAAACTGCAGGAGAGAGAGAAACCCACCCAGCCAGACAACCAGACGCCGAGCAGAGGAGGATGGCGCCGACGCCGATGGCCGGGGACGGGCCGATCGCCGCGGTGGCCCCGCGCACCCCTCCCCCGCCGTCCGCCTCGGCCGAGGCGTCGGCCTCCGGCTCCGGCTCCGGCGCCGCGGGGTCCGCGGCCGAGGCGCCCGTGCTGATATTCGTCTACTTCCACAAGGCGATCCGCGCGGAGCTGGACAGGCTGCACGCCGCGGCGGTGCGGCTCGCCACGGAGCGCGGCGGGGACGGCGACGTGGCGGCGCTCGGCACGCGCTGCCGCTTCCTCTTCTCCGTCTACAGGGACCACTGCGACGCCGAGGACGCGGTACGGTTGTTTATTCATGGCGCGCCCGGAGCCTCTGAGTTCGGATTAGCTTTATCGGTGAATTTGTGGCGGATAATTGGGCTAAGACGTGTTGGAATGCGGAATTGGGGCTGTGCAGGCGTTTAGGTCCGCTGAATTGCGGGATAGGTCCCGAGGATTTGGGTTGGGTTCGGGGTTCAGAGTGAGGCGTAAGCCGCGTAACACTGCCGTGATCTGAAAATGGACAGAGTTTGTAGGCATGCTGTCATGGTGATATGCTCAAATAATACGGCGCACGCTTATGATCTTGCATATACTTCACCATGTGATAGCGAACTATTCCCTGCATTCTACATTATCCTTTTAATGCATTTCCCAGATTTCACTGGCATTCTGATGCAAAGGCCTAGGCATGCCTTAAACTGAACCGGTAAACCTTGGTCCTTGGCCACAGGATTCCATCACAGAGTACATCATTTTCTCTTTGCATTTAACATCTGCAAAAGAAAAGGTTCTGTGTTTAATTAATTGTTCACTTGGCATGGGTATGGGAGATATAACCAAAAATGAAATTTCCTGGCATTTGCTTGACTTGGTATGAGATGTGCCTGTGATACGTTAATTGTTCAACACATATTTTACAGGGAAGGGATGTGCCTCTGATATGTTGATTGTTCAGAGCATGGACTTTATGGCCTATTATCATTTACTCTAGACTGACTCCCTATATTATATTGATATATTTGTGAAATTTTCTAAGCCAACTTTAATTAAGTATACCATGATTCACACTGTAGTGAAATTTTGAATTTAATATTTGCCTTTGATGATTGCAGGTTATCTTTCCAGCACTCGATATTCGAGTCAAGAATGTAGCAGGGACGTATTCCCTTGAGCACAAAAGGGAAAATGATCTCTTTGCCCACCTGTTCTCTCTATTACAGCTTGATGTACATAACGATGATGGTGTCCGTAGGGAGGTTGCATCCTGTGCTGGAGCAATTCGAACATTTATAACCCAACATATGTTCAAGGAAGAAGAACAGGTTTTTTCAGTTCCCTGATTACTATGTTCTGCTATACTGTTGAAATGACACTGAAGGTGATTTCATTTTTTTTATCAGGCAGCAGTATGAGATTTGTTGCCATGTTGTAATTGACTAATTTCCATATTAGGAAGTTTGGAGTTGTCGAATCAACTAACAAGTTTTAATCAAATAATTGAAATCATATCCTGTGAAGTGGGAACATAGGATGTACTTTTGGCTCAAGGTCTTTAGGCAAAGAAATAAAATGTCATGTAAGAATAGAAGCATTAACATGCAAATCTAGATATAACCTTTTCCTCTTAGGAAGTTTTATGCAGTTATGCTTTGTTACCCTTTAGTTGCTTCTACTTTTACCGCATCTTTAGTAAATTAGTAGTTCTTTTGTCTACTCTGATTTACACAGTATAGTGAACTACAGAACAAATATGAAGCACATCATTTTGTACAAAACTGTTGAATATTAGTCACATGCAGGAAGATGTTTCTATCTAAGCACTATTTTCCCGCCGATTGACAATTGCTCTGTATCTGCTGTTAGCTTATGGTCACGGTCACTACTCACTAAGTACGCACTATGCTGGTATAACGGAACCTAAACGCTGATTCCAAGTATGTATGCAACTTGTGGTCTGCTTATAGGACTTCATAGTCAGGAAGCCACCTATTAGAGAAATAGCATCTCTAGAATGTATTTGCTGCCCCGTATACGAGAAATAATTTTGCATGCTGTGCTCTATGTGCATTCTTATTGTCCAACACCTTACTGCACAACAGTGTAAAGACATGAGCTGGTAAAGCATAGAAGCTTTGATTAAAGTGTTTTTACAGCTTAGAAAACTCGATGGTGAACCTAACTGTAAATATGAAAGTTCACCACGAGAATTTTCTCTTGGACTTTTACAAATGCTGCTGATAGTTTTTTCTTATGTATTTGATGACAATTTGTCACTTTGTGTTATTTCTGCCTTAAATCAGCATATTAGTGTCCTCCCCTGTCATTATTCATTGGGCTCCCTTATTCATTCCTCTCAGCATAGTGTATACAGTTTTGGTGTCTAATCATCGGAGGATGTTTCAGGTCTTTCCACTGCTTATTACAAAGTTTTCATACGAAGAGCAAGCTGATTTAGTCTGGCAGTTCATATGCAACATCCCTGTAAATATGATGGCAGATTTTCTTCCATGGCTTTCATCTTCTGTTTCACCTGATGAGCACCAAGATATTCTTAACTGCTTACATAAAATAGTTCCTCAAGAGAAACTTCTCCAACAGGTCCGGATTAATTATCATGCATCTTCTCCTAATAAGAATTCTTCATGTTATTTGATTTTAGTCTCAAAATTCCTGTAGGTTGTATTTGCATGGATAGGAGGGAAAGCAGTAACTGTGGCACACAATTTTGACAATTATTGTTCAAAAGGCAGTTATGGGTGTGAGGATACCTCTCATCAAACAGACAAGAAAATATGCTCACACGAGAATTGTAAAATTGGAAAGAGAAAATATGCAGAATCTAATCATAGTCAGCTTGTAACACATCCTATAGATGAGATATTGTATTGGCATGATGCTATCCGAAAAGAATTGAGTGATATAGCAGAGGAAACAAGAAGGATCCAGCAGTCTGGAGACTTCTCCAATGTATCAGCCTTCAATGTGAGGCTTCAGTTCATTGCAGATGTGTGCATCTTCCACAGGCATGTGGCTTTGAATCTCGACTCATATGCACCTTTGTTTCAATCTTGATGAATAGCCTCTTGTACAACATGGATCATGACAGTTAATAAATTATCTCTATTATGTTATACATGTTCGCACTTTATCAGTTATACATCATTGCTTACACATAATTGTATGAACAAGTTTAGTGTATATTCATCATTACATATGGATATAGATGCATCTAATAAATGCCCTGACGTCCAGTGGTGCTTTTGGCGCACACAACTCATGTGAATAACCATGGAGTTGTGAGAACCCAAGATACCATCAAGCACAGTGAATGGGCAGTATTACCAGTATTGTGAATATGTTTTTTTTTTTGCTTGGGAGCTTACATGGTTTTGGCCTAATCTCATATCCTTTGTTTGATCAGTTGTTTTTTCTCCTTTGTTCATCTTCAGTATTGCCGAGGATCAAGTTATATTTCCTGCAGTTGATGGTGAAGTGTCCTTTGAGCAGGAACATGCTGAACAAGAACAGCGGTTTAACAAATTTAGATGTTTAATTGAAGAAATCCAAACAGCTGGAGCCAGATCAACTGCGGTGAATTTTTACTCTGAGTTATGTTCACAGGCTGATCAGATAATGGAGGAAATGGAGAAGCACTTCAACAATGAGGAAACAAAGGTGATCTTTTCAAGAAAGAAAAAGCTAGCCTAGTAGTTAAGAAGCTGGAACCATTTCCTTCTCAATGTGATCAACGGGGTCTCATCTATAGTTCACCTTCTTATCTAGGTACTTCCTCAAGCTAGGATAAATTTCTCACCAGAGAAACAAAGAGAACTTCTATATAGGAGTCTTTGTGTCATGCCGCTGAAGTTATTGGAGCAGGTTTTACCATGGTTTGTATTAAAGCTGGATGATGCAAATGGACAGTCTTTTCTTCAGAATATGTTCCTGGCAGGTACCTTCTACAATTTAATTAATAGTTTGTTCTATGCCTCTATACTGCACTAGCTGTATAAAACATCTCCAAATTTGCATGAAACAGCACCTTCCTCTGAAACTGCACTGGTTACTCTTCTCTCCGGCTGGGCATGCAAAGGTCGTTTGAAGGATACATCCAACTCGGGAAAATTCATATGCTTGCCATCAGGAGCACAGGGCTGCCTGTTGGATGGAGATGAGTTAAAAAATTGTCAGTCATTCTGCCCATGTTCATTGGCCAGCAACGGAACTTTTTCAGTACCTTTGCAGACAGAAAACGGTTCAAGGCCAGTCAAGCGAGGGAATCATGCAGAATCTATTACCAACAGAAATCACTGCTCACAAACTACTGACATTGAAGAGTCTCGATGTAGCAAGAAACCTTGCCACATTCCTGGGTTAAGAGTGGAAAGTAGCAACTTTGGTGCTGATTTATTTACTTCTGTAAACTCTTTTCGCTCACTGTCTTCCAGTTATTCTGCACCTTCTTTACACTCAAGTCTTTTTTCATGGGAGACAGACACGACATTTTCCAGCCCAGATAGCATCTCTAGGCCAATTGATGCAATATTCAAATTTCATAAGGCAATTCGCAAAGATTTAGAGTACTTAGATGTTGAATCTGGAAATCTCATTGATGGAGATGAATCTTGCCTTCGCCAGTTCGTCGGAAGATTTCGCCTACTGTGGGGTCTTTACAGAGCACATAGCAATGCTGAAGATGACATTGTCTTCCCTGCTCTTGAATCGAAAGATGCACTACATAATGTCAGTCACTCATACACCCTTGATCACAAACAGGAAGAAGAATTATTTAAAGATATATCCACCATATTGCTTGAGCTTTCACACTTACGTGATGATTCAGCTCACCCCATTGATGAAATTGATGAAGCTGGAAAAGGCCATATTTGTTCATACAGTGAGATTGATTGGTCCAGAAAGCATAATGAACTTTTGACAAAGCTTCAAGGAATGTGCAAGTCTATCCGGTTTACCCTGTCTAATCACGTGCATAGAGAAGAACTTGAGTTGTGGCCACTGTTTGATAAACATTTCTCTGTGGATGACCAAGATAAGATTGTAGGTCGTATAATTGGATCTACAGGAGCTGAGGTTCTGCAGTCAATGATACCTTGGGTTACATCAGCACTTACTCTAGATGAACAGAACAAGATGATGGATACATGGAAGCAGGCAACGAAGAATACAATGTTTGATGAATGGCTAAACGAATGGTGGAAGAGTTCACCAACTTCATCTGGCCCCTCAAATGAGGCCTCCTCCTCCCTTTCAGAAGGTCTGCTCTGTTTTTTTCTAGACTCTCCTCTTCAAACTCTTCCACCATGTTTTTGTTCACTATTTTACATATGTATATACTTTCTCCACTTGGTAGTATATTTTACAAGTCAAATATTTTATCCATAGGAAAACCTTAATTGAGACCCACACTGTTTGATAAAGCAGATACGAATACGAGAATCACCACTTACACTGGGTTATTTGTAAAGAGGAGGATACAACTTGCAATGAGCATCATATGAAATTCTTGCTCAAAGTTAAATGCTGTGTTACTTAAGTAAGACATGACATCTATTTTGGCATAAATAGTGGTGACCCGGTTGAATATAAAGTTGCAAGCATGATGTTTGATAGTTTGCTTGGACAAAGGGAAATATTAGAGAAGGTTCCAGTTTAGGGCAAAGAAGACAGCAAAACTATGTCAATGCATTTCTTTGCAACAACTAAAACTGACAATATGGACTACCTGGTTTCTCTGGGTTATTCAATGATCAAATGTTGACATGATACAATCCTTGGTCATGTAAATTTGTGATAAAGGGAAACAGTCAAGGAGAATGAAGTTGGACATATCATACGTAAGAGCAACTGGCTAGAAAAACATGCAAGATACTAAAATAGTAGGATTGGGCCATTGGGGTGTACATTTATGATGAACGAGGAAATAATCTTCTACACCTCTACTGTTTAAGTATAGCATGTTACAGTTTGGAGGTTCAGATTATTATTTCACCGAGTCTTACTTTCCTTTTGCCCTGTAGAAAGCCAAGAAAACCTTGACCAGAGTGATCAGATGTTTAAGCCTGGTTGGAAGGACATTTTCCGAATGAATCAAAGTGAGCTCGAGGCTGAGATACGAAAGGTTTCTCAAGATTCTACTCTTGATCCAAGGAGGAAAGCATATCTAATCCAAAATCTCATGACGAGGTTTGTCATTTTAAAGTTACAACAAATAAATTGTAGGGGCTATTGCTGATGTTTCACCCCAAAGATTTTGTATATTTTATTGGAATGACTGGTTGTATATTTCATATTGTTAATTGCATGAATTTCAGCCGCTGGATAGCTGCTCAGCAGAAATCACCACAACCAAGATCAGAAGATCACAATGGATCTACTGTAATTCCTGGATGTTTTCCTTCTTATCGAGATCCAGAGAAACAAATATTGGGTTGTGAGCATTACAAAAGAAACTGCAAGCTTGTTGCTGCCTGCTGCAATAAGCTGTTCACATGCAGGTTCTGTCATGATAAAGTTAGTGATCATACAATGGAGAGGTAAACTTAGTACTACCAATGTCATCTGTCTTCTGTGCTGACTGCTTAGCACTCTAATTCTCACAGTAGCAGAATGTTCAACGTTCCCTTTTGAACACATCCAAATATTACTAAAAAAAATGAGATTTGGATAACCTAGTGGTTAATTTGCTCTCATGTAAAGCAGCAAGGCGACATGATTATTTTAGGCGCGTACTCATCATGGCTCTTGGATTGTTTTTTCTTCTTTCTCCTTCATCCATGTGTTCCGGAAGTTAAATTCACTTGGAAATAATTGGTTTAAAAGCTTTAAATGGGCTAACATAGGCCTTGTGAACTTCTTATCTTCCCCGTTTGTAGCTTTTAATTTCTTTGCCTTAGCCATGTGGTAGTAGTATATAAAAATACATTATCTTTTCTGTAGTACCATTGGTTGTTAGAGATATGTTGTGAGATAATAAGCTAAACTGATATTGCTCACATTGTGGTACTACAATTTTTAGGAAAGCAACTTTGGAGATGATGTGCATGTTATGTATGAAAGTTCAGCCAGTTGGCCCAAATTGCCAAAGTCCTTCTTGCAATGGGCTATCAATGGCAAAATATTATTGCAGTATATGCAAGTTTTTTGACGATGAAAGGTAAACCCTGAACGTGTTTGCTAGGTTTCAGTTTCTCTTGCAGTAATAGTTTTTCCCTTGTGTGTGTGTGTGTGTGTGTGTGTGTGTGTGTGTGTGTGTGTGTGTTATCTCTATCCTCACATATGAAACCAAACTTTGCACTCAACCATGAACATAAGATTGGACATAAATATATCAACACGATATTAGTTAACAGGATGAGGCATCTATTGTCATTGTGGGAACTAGCTAACCCCTACAGGGTTCTCTAATTATAAAAGAACACTTCTACCACCTCTCTTCTATTTCCTTGTTTCCTACCACTTCCTAAAGCCAAAATGTAGGATACCTTACTGGTGGACGGTGGCTGAACTTTAATTGCCAATCCTCAAATGCGTGTTCATCTGCATCCAAGAATACTTACCAGTCCGTTAAGTTGCTTCGAATAATACACCATCTCTGTAATGTAGGTGCATTTATGCTATGATTAATGCATCATGTGGCTCATGACTGCAGTCCTCCTGTGCATACCTCTTTTTAAATTTCAATTATGTGCAAAAGTACAGGCCAGTTGGTAGTAGGTTCCGTTTTGTGTTTTGTGTTTTGTGTAATGTGTTTTCCATCTCCATAATATATTGCAGATGTCTAACTATGTGAACTTTACAGGAGTGTGTATCATTGCCCTTTTTGCAATTTGTGTCGTCTTGGGGAAGGATTGGGCACCGACTTCTTCCACTGCATGAAATGCAACTGTTGCCTCGGCTTGAAACTGAAAGAACACAAATGTCGGGAAAAGATGCTGGAGATGAATTGTCCAATCTGTTGCGACTTCCTATTCACGTCAAGTGCAGCAGTTAGAGGTCTTCCATGTGGGCATTTCATGCATTCAGCATGCTTTCAGGTATGATAGCCTAGTTGCGACCTGAGGCATTTTTAACGTACTCTCTCTGGGAGTCTACTCTGACAATGTTGTCAACTCCAGGCATATACTTGCAGTCACTATACCTGTCCAATCTGCAGCAAATCCTTGGGAGATATGACGGTAAGTTGCGCCACTTGATGCCAAAACTGTTTCTGCATTTCCCTCTGATGATTGTATTCTATCTCATGAAATTTAGAAATTTCAGAAACTATTGTTTTCGAGTTACTAACAATTTCCTCTGTATTAACGCCACATTTCTTTTAAAAGCAAAGCGAACAAATTGACGTGAACTCCGTATCCTCTGTTTCTCTGTAGGTGTACTTTGGAATGCTCGACGGCTTGCTGGCTGCAGAAGAGCTTCCTGAGGAATACCGGAACCGATGCCAGGTACACTATTTCTCTCATTCTGATTTCGTTCTTTCCATTCCATTGACTGAAGGATTCACGCTGCCGCTCTGCCTGATTGCTCCAGGATATACTCTGTAACGACTGTGGAAGAAAAGGGCTTTCTCAGTTCCACTGGCTGTATCACAAATGCGCCGCCTGCGGCTCGTACAACACCAGAGTTATCAAGACCGAGGCACCAGATTGTTCCACGTCGAATTAACAGGCGAGTCGTTTTCTGTTTTCTTCTTGTGCTCGATTCTTTTGGAAATTCGCCTCTGTAATATATCTCGATACAGAGGAACATTGCATATCTATAGCTGTGATGCTTAATAAAAGTCAGTTGGGAGCATGGAGGCCACTTTTGGTTAGCAGCGATGCTAAGATGTCAGTTCACTGTAGCAAAACGCTAAATAGTTCTATGTTACAGCCATCCGGCCCGTCTCTAGGATAATGCGTTGGGACAGTGCAAGAACTGGCGGCGTGAATAGAACCAAGTCATCTTAATATTATTTCTGTGGCCAAAATATATGATGGTCAGTTGGCCAACAAAGCATGCGCGTGTGGCTCCAGTTTGAGAACAAATCTTTTACTTCTGTTTCTGGTAGCACATTCAGTGGTGAGCTGAGGGATGAGGTTTTCAAGTACCAACCAACAAAATCAATTGACGTGATCACCACGCTCTTGAGAGATTATTAAGAATTCCTATCCAGGTTCCACCACGCTCGCCCACTCACGGATGAACATGAGAAGAGGAGGGGAATAAGGGAGGCCTAATTAAGCAGGGAGCAGAGCAATAGTGAGCCCGAGGCAGACCTTGCGATGGGTACTGCGGCGAGGGATCCGCGCCTAGCGGTGGCGCCCGTGCTCTTCCGTGCGGCGGCCATGGTCGCCGGCGTGGCGCTCTTAACTGGTGGCGGCTTGGATTCCTTTTCTGAAAGCTACGTATGAGGTGCTGGATTCCGGCAAGGTTGAAACTAAGAGTACCTTTTCATCACAACTCCTGGTATACCACTACCACGAAGGAACCTTTGATGTCACAAGTTTACGGAGAGCTGTCTAGCCCGATCTTGAGCACCAGCTCCTGGCCTGGTCACGTTGGATCAGCGCGCCGATCCGGCGGCGAGGTCGTCCAGGGCCTGCCCGGCCACGGCGCCTCCTTCCGTACCTCTGCGGCGAGCCTCGCGAACAGCCTGTGGTCGGAGCCACAGAGCTGTGCGCACATCGAGTCCATGCACTCCGTGGCAGGTCGAGCGCGAGGCGTCGCAACGGGTTCGCGCCCAGGGTGCGCCGGCTTGCTGCTCGGTGCACGCCATGCTGGCTAGACGCCAGAGTTAGGCACGGCACGGCACGCCTGGCATTTCTCTCGATGGCCGCATCTGGAGCGGTGGATGGTGTCCTAGAAGTCTCGGAGCTGCGTCTGTCGAGTTGAGCCTCTGTTCCAATGGCCAAGGACATGAATGAAAGAGTCAGCATGCAACTATTTGAACTATGCATTTTACGAATATGCTGACAGGTGTAAGAGCAACTTCAATGGGCCGACCCAAACGGACGGCGATTTCGTCCGCCTTTTGTCCGTTTGGGTCGGCCGCCTGCTCGGCGTCCGCCCTGTTTTTGATATGGGTCGGCAGCGCGCCCAACGCGCCGACCCATATGTGTCGGCGTGACCGGCTGGCCGCCCAATTTTACATTGATTTGCATTCAACATATTGTCAAATGAAAATGTTTACAAGTCAAATAGTCTGGCCGCCCAAATAAATAGTATAGTTTTATAAGTCAAATACAAATAAAAATGTTTCACATAGTTTTGCAAACGACTAAAAGAAGATACATCTATTGGTTGCCAACATGAGCCCTTCCAGAGAAGGAAATGCCCGCTCTCTCGGTTGCGATTCAACGCCGGAAGGTGACCCGTAATGGAGCCATGGAACAACGGCCGTTGGTTGTTGAGGTGGTGATGGACAAACACGGCAGCCAATATCTCCTCATCGTCGGACGACGAATCGTCGGAGTCGCAAAGGAAATTGTGAAAAAAGAACTCGTCAGCGGAGTCCATTTCGTACCTTGGCAAACTGTCAAACAGCTTGCGGGCGTTGAAGAAGGAGACGACCGGCGAGGGGAGTCGCGGCGCCCACAGACCAGCTAGCTGCCCTGCCGGCGTCCGACGAGTGTGACGGCGTCCGACGAGCGTGCCGGTCGGATGTGGCAGGGGCGGCGAGGCGGTTCTTGGTCGCGGGCGGCTGTGCGGTGGGGGAAGCGGTGGTGGGAAGCAGTTTGCTCCCCGGCGACAAAACGGCGGCAGAGGGCGACGGGGGAAGGGGTGGCGTTGCTGGGCGGATGTGGAGGCGGCGGTAGCTAGAAGAGTCGCCGGCAAAAACGGGCGGCGGCGTTGGCAACGAAGGAGGCGGGTGAGGGTTGCTTGTTGGCCGGAGGGTGAGGCGGGAGGCCAATGTGCCACAGACCAGCGGGCCCGGGGACATGAGTAGGCGAGCGCGCGCGTCCGTCGCGTGTTCGCGCCGACGCCTCAAAAATGGGCCGGGAATGGGTCGCCCGCGGACGAAAAACGGACGCGCGTCCGTTTGGGTCGGCGCGTTAGACCGCCCACTGGTAGAAAATGGGCCTTTAGTCCCGGTTCGCAAAGGCCATTAATCCCGGCTGTGCAACCGGGACTAAATATGCGCGACTAAAGCCCCCCCTTTAGTCGCGCCTCTTACGAACCGCGACTAAAGGCCCGTCCACGTGGGCGCCAGGAGTCCGTCGGGGCGGAGGACCTTTAGTCCCGGTTCTCGTGGCTAACCGGGACTAAAGGCCTCCTCCGCAGGTTTAGGGTTTTAGCCCCCCTAAACCTGGTTTTTTTTTAATTTGTAGTGTTTCATTTCTTTTATATTTTATTTTGTGTCTTATTTTAATTTTGATGAAGTTTCAGTACACATATTCTACGCTACTATATACATGCATATGAAATTTCAAACAAGAAGAATTCAAGAGGAATATATAATATATATTCAATCTCGGGTGACCATATACAACTTCGAACAAGTTTCCATACACAATTAGGATGGATGACCATATACAACTTCGAACAAGTTTCAATCTCGGGTATGCATATAAATTTCTTCGTCCTCGGTATAGTGTTCTCCTTTAGGATTGATGACTTCCCTCATGAAAAATCCTGCTAATTCATCTTGAATTGGTCGGAAGCGAGCTTCTGGACTAAGCCTCCTCCGCAAGTTATCCGTCGCCTTCCGCACGCTATCCGATGCCTTCCGCTCAGAGGTGTGTCTCCGGATGTTCTCACAAACATAGTATCCACATAGATTGGTCCCCGGTGGCTGCTTATCCACATTAACTAACCTTCTAAAATCTAGCTCATGTTTGAATTCACCGACAATTTCTTCTGAGAACCGTCTCCAAACCCTACAGGGCAAAGAAAATTAAATGAACAAGGGAGTTATTAGTTACTTGATATTAGGAAATGAACGAAAGAGACCGATCGATATAGAGCTCAAATGATTGAAAATAATTACTTTTGCAGCATTTTTCTCATGTCGGCCCAACGCTTTGGATCCGAATCCATAGAGTCCATGATTAGAACTCTGGAGGTGTGAAGTTCAATATTTAGCAGAATCCAGTGGGACCTGCGGACACGTTACATGCACAGTCATGCATAACTCATCGATTAGACATACCATGCATGGAGTAAACAAAAGAGAATGGGCACAAGAGAGAAACACTCACCCAAAATGGTAAGGAAATAGAATATGACTTTTGAATTGATGCTTTCTAAGAAACTTGTACAAGTCTTTCTCCACGTCTTGGGGGTGATTTTGTAACACATGTCCATTAACGATATGTGGGTCAATGAACCCAACATTATGGATGTTTCTTATTTTGCATTCCCAAATCTTCAATCTGCATAATAGCGTACGCAACAATATAGTTAGGACAATATATATATATATAGTGCAGGCAATGAAGAACGAGATGAGGTAGAAATAAATCACTTACAGAACGTAGCAACTCAGCATAGATTTGTCGAGGTCGCGCAGATTGAACAGCTGGAACAATTCACTCATATGAACTTGTACAGAGTACCGTTTGGTGTGATGCTCCTCTGTAACTTGCCTCACAAATTCTGGCCAATCATCTTTCAATTTCTCATGTTGTCCATTGAAATCCGGAGTCTTGCCCTTGTTGACATAGTCATGGGTTAAATTTTTCTTGAAGTTCCGGAATGCTTCGCCCATCTTCTGAAGAGCGAACTCTTTAACTAGCCTCCTCCTCTCACGTCCACCCGGAACCTCGTTACCGAATTCATTGACTTTGTTGTATTCCAGAGGTAGAATGAAATGTTCCATAAGCTTTCTCCAGCAATCCTTTTTCATTCTCTTGTCGACAAAACTGAAACCAAGACGTGCCTTCTTTGGCTCCTTCCATTCCTGGACGGTGATCGGGACGTTGTCTCTAACAACGACTCCGCATTGGTTGATAAACTTTGAGGTGTGCTGTAGGGGCTTGCCGGTTTCACTGACAAAATCAATGGCATATGTTTCTCCTGTTTTCATCGCCTTGGATTTGCCACGCTTTGTCGTACTCGATCCGGCCGAGGGCTAAAAAAAGAAAGAGAGTCGCGCGCGTTAATACATTTCAGTAAGTTTGTATCACGAGAGGCTCAATGTATATATATACCTCGCCGGAGGTGGTTGCTACTTGCAATTCGAGATCGTCGTTTGTTGACGGTTGACCTCCGTCGACAATGTCCGTTTCTTCACCTTCTTGATCATCGACAATGTCTGTTCCACCGTTAAGGTTCAGAAAAGAAGAGACTACATCCTCTTCTTGCTCATATTCTGAGCCCGGCACATAAGGAATCTCGTTGTTTATGATGCCCATTAAATAACGTTCAGCCTCCGGATCCCTAAGCGGCTCGGCTCTATCGTCCGCCATATGTCACTCCTGCATGTAGTAAAAATTAATTAAGTATAAAGGAATTAAAAAATAAGATTAAGGGGACATAGAGGAGGAGGAATTAAAAAATAAGATTATTGAGCACTAATTTGCATAGAAGTTTTTGTTTGAGCACTGCCAAGTATTTTCTTTTTCCTTTTCTTTTTCCTTTTCTTCTTCCTTTTCTTCTTCCTTTTCTTCTTCCTTTCTTTTTCCTTTTCTTTTTCCTTTTCTTCTTCCTTTTCTTCTTCCTTTTCTTTTTCCTTTTCTTATTTTGTTTTTCCTTTTCTTCTTCCTTTTCTTTTTCCTTTTCTTCTTCCTTTTCTTTTTTCCTTTTCTTATTTTGTTTTTCCTTTTCTTCTTCCTTTTCTTCTTCCTTTTCTTTTTCCTTTTCTTATTTCCTTTTTCCTTTTCTTATTTTGTTTTTCCTTTTCTTCTTCCTTTTCTTTTTCCTTTTCTTATTTTGTTTTTCCTTTTCTTCTTTCTTTTCTTTTTCCTTTTCTTATTTTCTTTTTCCTTTTCTTATTTTCTTTTTCCTTTTCTTCTTCCTTTTCTTTTTCCTTTTCTTCTTCCTTTTCTTCTTCCTTTTCTTTGTTTGAGGAGGACGGCAGGCGGCGGCGGGCGGCAGGCGTCGGCGGGAGGCGGAGGACGGCAGGCAGGCGGCGGCGGCGGCCGCGGCGCGCAGGGGCAGGGGCAGCGGTGGCGGCGGCGCGTAGGGCAGGGCGGCGGCGGCAGTGCAGGGCAAGGGCGGCGGCGGCGGCGCGCAGGGGCAAGGGCAGCGGCGGCGGCGCGCAGGGCAGGGCAGGGGCGGCGGCGGCAGTGCAGGGCGTCGGAGCTCACTGGGGGCAGGGCGTGGGCGTCGGCGTCGATCAGCGTCGGGGCAGGGCGTCGGCGTCGAGAGGAGAATGGGAGGTGGAGGGCAGGATTTACTAAGTGCTGTATATATAGACAGAGCATTAGTCCCGGTTGGGGACACCAACCGCGACTAAAGGTACCCTTTAGTCGCGGTTGGTCTCCCCAACCGGGACTAAAGGTTCTTTCGCGCCGCTTTCGTTCCCGCGCGGAAAGAGCCTTTAGTCGCGGTTCGTGTCACGAACCGCGACTAAAGGTCCTTTTTCATATAAAATAAAACTAATTCATTTTAAAATCTTAAAAATACAAATAATATATCAAAAAAATCAGAAAAATAAAACTAATTCATTTTAAAATCTTAAAAATACAAATAATATATCAGAAAAATCAGAAAAATAAAACTAATTCATTTTAAAATCTTAAAAATACAATTATATATCAAAAAAATCAGAAAAATAAAACTAATTCATTTTAAAATCTTAAAAATACAATTATATATCAAAAAAATCAGAAAAATAAAACTAATTCATTTTAAAATCTTAAAAATACAAATAATTTATCGAAAAATTCAGAAAAATAAAACTAATTCATTTTAAAATCTTAAAAATACAAATAATATATCAAAAAAATCAGAAAAATAAAACTAATTCATTTTAAAATCTTAAAAATACAAATAATATATCAAAAAAATCAGAAAAATAAAACTAATTCATTTTAAAATCTTAAAAATACAATTATATATCAAAAAAATAGAAAAATAAAACTAATTCATTTTAAAATCTTAAAAATACAAATAATATATCAAAAAATTCAGTTCATCGATCCCTTGAAGGTTTGACAAAAGGTTTGATACATCATTCAGTTCATCGACCAAATACAAATCATCCGGATTCGCCATCGTACGTTTTAATTGACATGATCCATTCAACAAAGTTTGGTACAATAAATTATTACACATCAATTCTTCCCTTGTGTCCCTGCTTGCTTACGATTGTGCCGTATCCGTGGAGCATCCTCATCATTTAACTTAATGCTTGGGTCAGTGTTCACTTTGAAGGGCGGAATTTCACCAAACATATTATAATCTTCTGACATGTCTGTCTTGTCCTCCACTCCCACGATGTTTCTTTTCCCTGAAAGAACAATGTGGCACTTTGGATCATCGCATGATGTACTAATCGTTTTCTTATCTTTCCGTTTCCTCGGTTTGCTACTCATGTCCTTCAAATAAAAAACCTGAGCGACATCTTTGGCAAGGACGAATGGTTCGTCAAGGTAACCAAGATTGTTGAAATCCACCATTGTCATTCCGTATTGCTCGTCCACCTTTACCCCACCTCCTGTTAGCTTGAACCATTTGCACCGGAACAAAGGGACCTTAAAGGAGGGTCCATAGTCAAGTTCCCATATCTCCTCTATGTAACCATAATATGTGACCTTTTGCCCATTCTCGGTTGCTGCATCAAAGCGGACACCACTGTTTTGGTTGGTGCTCTTTTTATCTTGGGCGATGGTGTAAAATGTATTCCCATTTATCTCGTACCCTTGGAAAATCATTATAGTCGAAGATGGTTTCTTGGCCAACATGTACAGCTGATCTCCAACATCATTGTCATTCATTAAATGTTTTCGCAACCAACTGCCGAAAGTCTCCATGTGGGCCTTTCTAATCCAGGATTCAGGCTTCCCCGGGTTGTCCGAGCGTAAAATATTCTTGTGTTGCTCGAAGTACGGAGCCACCAAGCTGGAATTTTGCAGAACTGTGTGGTGTGCTTCAGTCATAGAATGACCGTCCATACATATCGTTGATTTCCTTCCGATCGTGCCTTTTCCACTTAGTCTCCCCTCGTGGCGCGATTGAGGAATACCAATCGGCTTAAGGTCAGGAACATAGTCAATACAGAACTCAATTACCTCCTCATTTCCATAGCCCTTGACGATGCTTCCTTCTGGCCTAGCACGGTTACGAACATATTTCTTTAATACTCCCATGAACCTCTCAAAGGGGAACATATTGTGTAGAAATACAGGACAGAGAATGGAAATCTCTTCGACTAGGTGGAGCAGGAGGTGCGTCATAATATCGAAGAAGGATGGTGGGAACACCAACTCGAAACTGACAAGGCATTGGACCACATCGTTCTGTAACCGTGGTAGATCTTCTGGATTGATTACCTTCTGAGAGATTGCATTGAGGAATGCACATAGCTTCACAATGGCTACTCGAACATTTTCCGGTAGGAGCCCCCTCAAAGCAATCGGAAGCAATTGCGTCATAATCACGTGGCAGTCGTGAGACTTCAGGTTTTGGAACTTTTTGTCCGCCATGTTTATTATTCCCTTTATATTCGACGAGAAGCCAGACGGGACCTTCATACTGCTCAGGCATTCAAAAAAAAATGACCTTCTCTTCTTTGGTAAGAGCGTAGCTGGCACGACCTTGAAACCATTCCGGATGCCGGTCATCTGGGTCTTTCAAAAGTTGCTGGTCCTGCCGTGCTTCCTTTGTATCATTTGTCTTCCCATGCACGCCCAAGAAGCTTAGCAGGTTCACGCAAATATTCTTCGTAACATGCATCACGTCGATTGCAGAGCGGACATCTAGGACTTTCCAATATTCTAGCTCCCAAAATATAGATTTCTTCTTCCACATGGGTGCGTGCCCGTCAACTCCCCGCGGAACTGATTGTCCGCCAGGACCCTTTCCAAAGATGACTTTCAAATCCTTGACCATATCAAATATCTCAGCACCAGTACGTTCCGCAGGCTTCGGCCGGTGATCTGCCTTGCCGTTGAAATGCTTGCCTTTCTTTCTTACGTTATGATTTCGGGGAAGAAATCGACGATGACCCAGGTACACGTTCTTCTTACAATTACCCAAACATACACTTTCAGTCTCATGTAAGCAGTGCGTGCATGCATTGTATCCCTTATTTGTCTGTCCCGAAAGGTTACTGAGAGCAGGCCAATCGTTGATGGTTACAAAAAGCAACGCTCATAGGTCAAATTCCTCTCCTTTGTGCTCATCCCAGACACGTACACCAGGTCTGCCCCACAACTGTAAAAGTTCATCAACTAATGGCCTTAGGTACACATCGATGTCGTTCCCGGGTTGCTTTGGACCTTGGATGAGCACTGGCATCATAATGAACTTCCGCTTCATGCACAACCAAGGAGGAAGGTTGTAGATGCATAGAGTCACGGGCCAGGTGCTATGGCTGGAGCTCTGCTCGCCAAAAGGATTCATGCCATCAGTACTTCGACCAAATCTTATGTTCCTTGCGTCAGCTGCAAAATCTTTGAACACTCTGTCGATCTTTCTCCATTGCGTTCCATCAGCGGTGTGTCTCAACTCCCCGTCGGACTTACGGTCCTCTTTGTGCCATCGCAACGACTTGGCATGCTTTTTGTTCCTGAACAGACGTTTCAACCGTGGTATTATAGGAGCATACCACATCACCTTGGCGGGAACCCTCTTCCTGGGTTTCTCGCCCTCAACATCGTCACCAGGGTCATCGCCTCTGATCTTATAACGCAATGCAGTGCATACAGGGCATTCATTCAAATTCTCGTATTCACCGCGGTAGAGGATGCAGTCGTTAATGCATGCATGTATCTTCAGAACCTCTAAACCTAGAGGGCAGACAACCTTCTTTGCTTCGTACGTACTGGCGGGCAACTCGTTATTCTTCGGAAACATATTCTTCAACATTTTCAGCAAATTTTCAAATGATGAGTCAGCTACACCTTCCTGTGCCTTCCATTTTAACAAATCCAGTGTGCAGCCCAGCTTTTTCAGACTATTATCGCATCCTGGGTACAACGACTTTTTGTGATCCTCTAACATGCGATCCAAATTCTCCCTCTCCTTGTTAGTTTCGCAGCGTCTCCGTGCATCAGCAATGGTCCGACCAAGATCATCAGCGGGCTCATCATGTGCCTCTTCTTCACCTTCACCTAACCCTTCCCCACCTTCAGCATCATCCTCCATGAAAGTATCACCGAAATGATCATGATAGTTGTCATCGATATCATCCCCTTCTTCATCTTCTTCCATTCTAACCCCTCTTTCTCCATGCTTGGTCCAACAATTATAGCTTCGCATGAAACCGTGCCGAAGCAGGTGCATGTGAACGTCTCTTGAGGAGGAGTAACCCTTCTGATTCTTACAGACAGCACATGGACAGATAATAAAACCTCGCTGCTTGTTCGCATTTGCCACTACGAGGAAATCTTTCAAACCCGTAGTGAACTCGCCGGAGAGTCGGGGACCGTACATCCATTGCCGATTCATCTGCATTATTATTATATAAAGTATATA
The DNA here is from genome assembly GCF_002575655.3 of Aegilops tauschii subsp. strangulata. Taxonomy (NCBI): domain Eukaryota; kingdom Viridiplantae; phylum Streptophyta; class Magnoliopsida; order Poales; family Poaceae; genus Aegilops; species Aegilops tauschii. The sequence continues at coordinate 469,732,456 of NC_053035.3, forward strand.
ATTAACCATCATGCATTTGTTAAACTAACTAGCTAGAAATAATACAAATTAAACAATGGACTACACACATGCATATTTTATCAATGACACATGAAAGGTTCAAGTTGCTAACCGCGATCGCGGAGGAAAAATAAATGAGAAAGCTCAAGTGTGGCTCGGACACTTCATATCATGTTTGTTTCATGCTCTCGGGCATTTCATCGAACACCTTGTGTGCATAGGAGGAACCAAAAGCAAACCCACCACCCCCTTCTGAATATTGTGAAGTGAGCTGAGTGAAGTGAAGTAAGTTGAGTCCTATATATAGGGATGGGCCTTTAGTCCCGGTTGGCCTGGCCAACCGCGACTAAAGGCCTTCGGGCCAGCCTGAGGACCTTTAGTCCCGGTTGGCCAGGCCAACCAGGACTAAAGCCCCTCCCGTCCGCCAGCTGTCGACCGAGTGCGCTGGGCCCAGATAGTTGGTCGCGGGTCTCCTCCCGAACCGCGACTAAAGACCCCTTTTGTCGCGGTTCGATTATTTTAGGGACTAATGGGGGCGTATGGAAGCCTCTTTTTCTACTAGTGGCCTTTCGTGTTCGCGTCGACCCAAACGGACGGCCGCGGACGAAATGGGTCGCCCCATTGGAATTGCTCTAAAGATAGTAAGATTTACAGTGTGTTGTGTCCGAGAATAGAAGAGCTTGGGCGCTGGGCAGACGGCAGGATTGTGCGTTGAGCAGTGCACCGGAACCGGAAGTGTCCTCGGCTAGGAGGAATCTCGATAGGTCACACTCTTCCGTTCCGCACAGCCAGTGCCAGACCAGTATGCAACGTGTGCATCGGGTGATCCAGACGCCATCATCGGGCACGACACCGTACCGCATCATCATCACTGGACTGGACGCGCTACGGCCGCTGACGCCTCCGCTTCCATCCCCGGGGCCGGGGATCACGGATTGGCACGCGGCCAGTTCCCCAACGCATGGTTCAGCGACCATCGGAGCAGCGCCCATGCATGCTCTCTTCTGAGTGCTTCCTGCGCCAGCAGCTCGCACGGTACCAACAGCAACGCCTCTTCTTGCCTAGCTGCACACTGGAGAGGCGCTTGTTCAACCAAACAAAGTATGGACCCAATGGTGTTTGTCTATCGCTAGCACTGCAAACGCGATGGTAGCAACAGGCAAGGCATCATCATGCCAAGACTGTTAGAAGGGAGAGAGAGGATTGGTGGAATAGTTCGTTGTATTGCTTGAGCCTCGTAGGCATATATATAGGAGTACATGATCAACTTAGAGTACAAGGCAAGCCAGAATATTTCCTAGTCTAACCTATGTTTCCTAATACAATCACGTTACTCAACATCCCTCCGCAGTCACAACGGTAGCGACGCAGACGGTGAGACTGGAGAAGAATCCGAAGGCAAGCCGACGGACACCCCCCACAGTCGTAACGGTCGAAGCATCGCGGAGTCGTGGCTGGAGTGAAAACCAACGAGGTTGCTCAAGCAGGCGGTAGCCCTTTGTGCCGTTTGTCGATGTAGCCGAGAGCGTGGGTGGTGGAGCCGTGGTCGAGGTAGCCGTGCGAAGAATGCCGTGGTCGATGTCGAGTCGGGGTGGCCGGTGTCGAGGAAGTCGCCGTGGAGCCGCGGGCGCAAGGAGGCGCCGAGTTAGCATGGGCGCAGTGATGTCGAAGTAGGGGTGCGCCGGAGAGAAGACGGTGTTGACAAGGCGTCGCGGCGGGTTTGCCAAGCCTGGGGACACGTCGTGGACGAAGGCACGCACCGGTGTTGCCGGCACCGGGCATGCGTAGACGGACGAAGACGAAGTTGACGAAGCGCCGACCAAGCTTGCTAGGCCCGGGGACACGTCATGGATGAAGGCACGCATCGGTGTTGCCAGCACCGGGCATGCGTAGACGAGGGACCTGCACGAGCTGTACGCCATGTCGGAGAAGTCGGAGGGGCCTGCAGAGAAGAACTCGACGACAATTGCCGCGTCCATCGGCGCATGGCCGATGTCACCAACGGTGGTCGGAGTAGACGAAGTGGTCGGGGTAGATGACGGCGACGGGCTGGTGCTTGGACGAAGATGAAGGGGGTGGACGGGCGGCGGCGGCGGCTACAAAGGTAGCGGCGGCGGCGGCCAAAGAAGAGCGGCGGCGGAGGCCTGACGGCGGCTAGGTTAGGAGTGCGGCGGCGGTGCTCGAAGTAGGCGAAGAACCCTGACAACGTGACAAAGACCGGCGCGGACGGTGGCGTTCCCGCGCCAAGGGAGACGGCGCGGCGCATACCACGGGAGGTCGACACGCGATGAGGCAGAGTGGACCGCGGGCCGCGGCGCTACGACCCGAAGGGGCGACGTAGTGGCGGCAGGCGGGTCGGGGCGACGGCGGGAATACCTCGGGGCGGCGGCGGGGACCGCAGGCCGCGAAGCTACGGCCGGAAGGGGTGACGCAATGGCGGTTCGTGAGTTGGTGCAGCCGCGGGGATGGCCTCGGGGCGGCGGCGGGGACCGCATATCGCGGCACTGCGGCCCGAAGGGGCGACGGAGCGGCGACGCACGAGTCGATGCAGCCGCGAGGAGAACCACGGGGCGGCGGCGCTGCTGCCCGACGGGGCGACACAGCGGCAGCCCGATGCTCGATCGGCAGAGAGGCGCGCGGTACTCGGGACGATCTTCACGGGACCTGCGGAGGCGCGCGTAACCGACGGGCCAGGTCGGTCGCGCGGCGTAGATGAGGCGGATCGCGACGGCGAGCGGGTGATCAAGCCGACCGCGCGCGAGGTCAGGGACGCCGCTCGGTGGAGGCGGGGTGGCGGCAGAGTCCGAGATGAGGCCGGCGACGACAAACGGCGTGGGACATCGTGCGGACGAGCTTGTCAGCACCGGCACCCGGGCTGCCAAAGCAGTACCGGTGCCCGGGCAGCGAGGCCCGAGCGACCAACGGAGTAGCGGCGCCCGAGTTGAGGCAGACGACGAGCTTGACGTGATGGAAATATGCCCTAGAGGCAATAATAAAGTTATTATTTATTTCCTTATATCATGATAAATGTTTATTATTCATGCTAGAATTGTATTAACCGGAAACATAATACTTGTGTGAATACATAGACAAACAGAGTGTCACTAGTATGCCTCTACTTGACTAGCTCGTTGATCAAAGATGATTATGTTTCCTAGCCATAGACATGAGTTGTCATTTGATTAACAGGATCACATCATTAGGAGAATGATGTGATTGACCTTACCCATTCCGTTAGCTTAGCACTCGATCGGTTAGTATGTTGTTATTGCTTTCTTCATGACTTATACATGTTCCTATGACTATGAGATTATGCAACTCCCGTTTACCGGAGGAACACTTTGTGTGCTACCAAACGTCACAACGTAACTGGGTGATTATAAAGGTGCTCTACAGGTGTCTCCAAAGGTACTTGTTGGGTTGGCGTATTTCGAGATTAGGATTTGTCACTCCGATTGTCGGAGAGGTATCTCTAGGCCCTCTCGGTAATGCACATCACTTAAGCCTTGCAAGCATTGCAACTAATGAGTTAGTTGTGGGATGATGTATTACAGAACGAGTAAAGAGACTTGCCGGTAACGAGATTGAACTAGGTATTGAGATACCGACGATAGAATCTCGGGCAAGTAACATACCGATGACAAAGGGAACAACGTATGTTGTTATGCGGTCTGACCGATAAAGATCTTCGTAGAATATGTGGGAGCCAATATGAGCATCCAGGTTCCGCTATTGGTTATTGACCGGAGACGTGTCTCGGTCATGTCTACATAGTTCTCGAACCCGTAGGGTCCGCACGCTTAATGTTTCGATGACAGTTATATTATGAGTTTATATGTTTTGATGTACAGAAGGTTGTTCGGAGTCCCGGATGTGATCACGGACATGACGAGGAGTCTCGAAATGGTCGAGACATGAAGATTGATATATTGGATGACTATATTCGGACACCGGAATGGTTCCGGGGGTTATCGGATATATACCGGAGTACCGGGGGGTTACCGGAACCCCCCCGGAGGCTATTGGGCCTCATGGGCCCAATTGGTGGAAGAGGAGAGGCGGCCAAGGGGCAGCCGCGCGCCCCTCCCCCCCAAGTCCGAATTGGACAAGGAGGGGGGGGGCGGCGCCCCCCCTTTCCTTTCCCCCTCTCTCCTTCCCTCTCCTCTCCTAGTCCAACAAGGAAGGAAGGGAGTCCTACTCCCGGTGGGAGTAGGACTCCTCCTGGCGCGCCTCCTCCTGGCCGGCCGCACCTCCCCCCCTTGCTCCTTTATATACGGGGGCAGGGGGGCACCCTAGACACAACAATTGATCGTTTGATCTTTTAGCCGTGTGCGGTGCCCCCTCCATCATAGTCCACCTCGATAATACTGTAGCGGTGCTTAGGCGAAGCCCTGCGTCGGTAGAACATCATCATCGTCACCACGCCGTCGTGCTGACGAAACTCTCCCTCAACACTCGGTTGGATCGGAGTTTGAGAGATGTCATCGGACTAAACGTGTGCTGAACTCGGAGGTGTCGTGCGTTTGGTACTTGATCGGTCGGATCGTGAAGACGTACGACTACATCAACCGCGTTGTGCTAACGCTTCCGCTTTCGGTCTACGAGGGTACGTGGACAACATTCTCCCCTCTTGTTGCTATGCATCACCATGATCTTGCGTGTACGTAGGATTTTTTTTTGAAATTACTACGTTCCCCAACAGTGGCATCAGAGCCTGGTTTTATGTGTTGATGTTATATGCACGAGTAGAACACAAGTGAGTTGTGGGCGATATAAGTCATACTGCTTACCAGCATGTCATAGTTTGGTTCGGCGGTATTGTTGGATGAAGCGGTCCGGACTGACATTACGCGTACGCTTACGCGAGACTGGTTCTACCGACGTGCTTTGCACACAGGTGGCTGGCGGGTGTCAGTTTCTCCAACTTTAGTTGAACCGAGTGTGGCTACGCCCGGTCCTTGCGAAGGTTAAAACAACACCAACTTGACAAACTATCGTTGTGGTTTTGATGCGTAGGTAAGAACGATTCTTGCTAAGCCCGTAGCAACCACGTAAAATTTGCAACAACAAAGTAGAGGATGTCTAATTTTTTTTGCAGGGCATGTTGTGATGTGATATGGGCAAGACATGATGCTAAATTTTATTGTATGAGATGATCATGTTTTGTAACCGAGTTATCGGCAACTGGCAGGAGCCATATGGTTGTCGCTTTATTGTATGCAATGCAATCGCCCTGTAATGCTTTACTTTATCACTAAGCGGTAGCGATAGTCGTATAAGTATAAGATTGGCGAGACGACAACGATGCTACGATGAAGATCAAGGTGTCGCGCCGGTGACGATGGTGATCATGACGGTGCTTCGGAGATGGAGATCACAAGCACAAGATGATGATGGCCATATCATATCACTTATATTGATTGCATGTGATGTTTATCTTTTATTCATCTTATCTTGCTTTGATTGACGGTAGCATTATAAGATGATCCCTCACTAAATTATCAAAGTATAAGTGTTCTCCCTGAGTATGCACCGTTGCGAAAGTTCTTCGTGCTGAGACACCACGTGATGATCGGGTGTGATAGGCTCTACGTTCAAATACAATGGGTGCAAAACAGTTGCACACGCGGAATACTCAGGTTAAGCTTGACGAGCCTAGCATATAACAGATATGGCCTCGGAACACGGAGACCGAAAGGTCGAGCGTGAATCATATAGTAGATATGATCAACATAAGTTCACCGTTGAAACTACTCCATCTCACGTGATGATCGGACATGGTTTAGTTGATACGGATCACGTGATCACTTAGAGGATTAGAGGGATGTCTATCTAAATGGGAGTTTTTAAGTAATATGATTAATTGAACTTAAATTTATCATGAACTTAGTACATGATAATATCTTGCTTGTCTATGTTGATTGTAGATAGATGGCTCGTGCTATTGTTCCGTTCAATTTTAATGCGTTCCTTGAGAAAGCAAAGTTGAAAGATGATGGTAGCAATTACACGGACTGGGTCCGTAACTTGAGGATTATCCTCATTGCTGCACAGAAGAATTACGTCCTGGAAGCACCGCTGGGTGCCAGGTCTGCTGCTGATGCAACAGACGACGTTAAGAACGTCTGGCAGAGCAAAGTTGATGACTACTCGATAGTTCAATGTGCCATGCTTTACGGCTTAGAACCGGGACTTCAACGACGTTTTGAACGTCATGGAGCATATGAGATGTTCCAGGAGTTGAAGTTTATATTTCAAGCAAATGCCCGAATTGAGAGATATGAAGTCTCCAATAAGTTCTACAGATGCAAGATGGAGGAGAATAGTTCTGTCAGTGAGCATATACTCAAAATGTCTGGGTATAATAATCACTTGATTCAACTGGGAGTTAATCTTTCGGATGATAGCGTCATTGACAGAATTCTCCAATCACTGCCACCAAGCTACAAGAGCTTCGTGATGAACTATAACATGCAAGGGATGGATAAGACGATTCCCGAGCTCTTCGCAATGCTAAAGGCTGCGGAGGTAAAATCAAAAAGGAGCATCAAGTATTGATGGTCAATAAGACCACCAGTTTCAAGAAAAAGGGCAAAGGGAAGAAGAAGGGGAACTTCAAGAAGAACAGCAAGCAAGTTGTTGTTCAGGAGAAGAACCCAAGTCTGGACCTAAGCCTGAGACTGAGTGCTTCTACTGCAAGCAGACTGGTCACTGGAAGCGGAACTGCCCCAAGTATTTGGCGGATAAGAAGGATGGCAAGGTGAACAAAGGTATATGTGATATACATGTTATTGATGTGTACCTTACTAATGCTCGCAGTAGCACCTGGGTATTTGATATTGCTTCTGTTGCTAATATTTGCAACTCGAAACAGGGGCTACAGATTAAGCGAAGATTGGCTAAGGACGAGGTGACAATGCGCGTGGGAAATGGTTCCAAAGTCGATGTAATCGCTGTCGGCACGCTACCTCTACATCTACCTTCGGGATTAGTTTTAGACCTAAATAATTGTTATTTGGTGCCAGCGTTAAGCATGAACATTATATCTGGATCTTGTTTGATGCGAGACGGTTATTCATTTAAATCAGAGAATAATGGTTGTTCTATTTGTATGAATAATATCTTTTATGGTCATGCACCCTTGAACAGTGGTCTATTTTTGTTGAATCTCGATAGTAGTGATACACATATTCATAGTATTGAAACCAAAAGATGCAGAGTTGATAATGATAGTGCAACTTATTTGTGGCACTGCCGTTTAGGTCATATCGGTGTAAAGCGCATGAAGAAACTCCATACTGATGGACTTTTGGAACCACTTGATTATGAATCACTTGGTACTTGCGAACCGTGCCTCATGGGCAAGATGACTAAAACGCCGTTCTCCGGAACTATGGAGAGAGCAACATATTTGTTGGAAATCATACATACAGATGTATGTGGTCCAATGAATGTTGAGACTCGTGGCGGATATCGTTATTTTCTCACCTTCACAGATGATTTAAGCAGATATGGGTATATCTACTTAATGAAACATAAGTCTGAAACATTTGAAAAGTTCAAAGAATTTCAGAGTGAAGTTGAAAATCATCGTAACAAGAAAATAAAGTTTCTACGATCTGATCGTGGAGGAGAATATTTGAGTTATGAGTTTGGTCTTCATTTGAAACAATGCGGAATAGTTTCACAACTCACGCCACCCGGAACACCACAGCGTAATGGTGTGTCCGAACGTCGTAATTGTACTCTACTAGATATGGTGCGATCTATGATGTCTCTTACTGATTTACCGCTATCGTTTTGGGGTTATGCTTTACAGACGACCGCATTCACGTTAAATAGGGCACCATCAAAATCCGTTGAGACGACGCCTTATGAACTGTGGTTTGGCAAGAAACCAAAGTTGTCGTTTCTTAAAGTTTGGGGCTGCGATGCTTATGTGAAAAAACTTCAACCTGATAAGCTCGAACCCAAATCGGAGAAATGTGTCTTCATAGGATACCCAAAGGAGAGTGTTGGGTACACCTTCTATCACAGATCCGAAGGCAAGACTTTTGTTGCTAAATTCAGAATCTTTCTGGAGAAGGAGTTTCTCTCGAAAGAAGTGAGTGGGAGGAAATTAGAACTTGATGAGGTAATTGTACCTGCTCCCTTATTGGAAAGTAGTTCATCGCAGAAACCAGTTTCTGTGATGCCTACACCAATTAGTGAGGAAGTTAATGATGATGATCATGGAACTTCAGATCAAGTTGTTACTGAACCTCGTAGGTCAACCAGAGTAAGATCCGCACCAGAGTGGTACGGTAATCCTGTTCTGGAGGTTATGTTACTAGACCATGACGAACCTACGAACTATGAAGAAGCGATGGTGAGCCCAGATTCCGCAAAATGGCTTGAGGCCATGAAATCTGAGATGGGATCCATGTATGAGAACAAAGTGTGGACTTTGGTTGACTTGCCCGATGATCGGCAAGCCATTGAGAATAAATGGATCTTCAAGAAGAAGACTGACGCTAGCGGTAATGTTACTGTCTATAAAGCTCGACTTGTTGCAAAAGGTTTTCGACAAGTTCAAGGGATTGACTACGATGAGACCTTCTCACCCGTAGCGATGCTTAAGTCTGTCCGAATCATGTTAGCAATTGCCGCATTTTATGATCATGAAATTTGGCAAATGGATGTCAAAACTGCATTCCTGAATGGATTTCTAGAAGAAGAGTTGTATATGATGCAACCGAAAGGTTTTGTCGATCCAAAGGGAGCTAACAAAGTGTGCAAGCTCCAGCGATCCATTTATGGACTGGTGCAAGCCTCTCGGAGTTGGAATAAACACTTTGATAGTGTGATCAAAGCATTTGGTTTTGTACAGACTTTTGGAGAAGCCTGTATTTACAAGAAAGTGAGTGGGAGCTCTGTAGCATTTCTAATATTATATGTGGATGACATATTGCTGATTGGAAATGATATAGAATTTCTGACTAGCATAAAGGGATACTTGAATAAGAGTTTTTCAATGAAAGACCTTGGTGAAGCTGCGCATATATTGGGCATCAAGATCTATAGAGATAGATCAAGATGCTTAATTGGACTTTCACAAAGCACATACCTTGACAAAGTTTTTGAAGAAGTTCAAAATGGATCAAGCAAAGAAAGGGTTCTTGCCTGTGTTACAAGGTGTGAAGTTGAGTAAGACTCAATGCCCGACCACTTCAGAAGATAGAGAGAAGATGAAAGATGTTCCCTATGCTTCAGCCATAGGCTCTATCATGTATGCAATGCTGTGTACCAGACCTGATGTGTGTCTTGCTATAAGTTTAGCAGGGAGGTACCAAAGTAATCCAGTAGTGGATCACTGGACAGCGGTCAAGAACATACCGAAATACCTGAAAAAGACTAAGGATATGTTTCTCGTTTATGGAGGTGACAAAGAGCTCATCGTAAATGGTTATGTTGATGCAAGCTTTGACACTGATCCGGACGATTCTAAATCGCAAACCGGATACGTGTTTATATTGAACGGTGGAGCTGTCAGTTAGTGCAGTTCTAAACAAAGCGTCGTGGCGGGATCTACATGTGAAGCGGAGTACATAGCTGCTTCCGAAGCAGCAAATGAAGGAGTCTGGATGAAGGAGTTCATATCCGATCTAGGTGCATACCTAGTGCATCGGGTCCAATGAAAATCTTTTGTGACAATACTGGTGCAATTGCCTTGGCGAAGGAATCCAGATTTCACAAGAGAACCAAGCACATCAAGAGATGCTTCAATTCCATCCGGGATTTAGTCCAGGTGGAAGACATAGAAATTTGCAAGATACATACGGATCTGAATGTTGCAGACCCGTTGACTAAGCCTCTTCCACGAGCAAAATATGATCAGCACCAAGGCTCCATGGGTGTTAGAATCATTACTGTGTAATCTAGATTATTGACTCTAGTGCAAGTGGGAGACTGAAGGAAATATGCCCTAGAGGCAATAATAAAGTTATTATTTATTTCCTTATATCATGATAAATGTTTATTATTCATGCTAGAATTGTATTAACCGGAAACATAATACTTGTGTGAATACATAGACAAACAGAGTGTCAATAGTATGCCTCTACTTGACTAGCTCGTTGATCAAAGATGGTTATGTTTCCTAGCCATAGACATGAGTTGTCATTTGATGTGATTGACTTGACCCACTCCGTTAGCTTAGCACTCGATCGTTTAGTATGTTGCTATTGCTTTCTTCATGACTTATACATGTTCCTATGACTATGAGATTATGCAACTCCCGTTTCCCGGAGGAACACTTTGTGTGCTACCAAACATCACAACGTAACTGGGTGATTATAAAGGTGCTCTACAGGTGTCTCCAAAGGTACTTGTTGGGTTGGCGTATTTCGAGATTAGGATTTGTCACTCCGATTGTCGGAGAGGTATCTCTAGGCCCTCTCGGTAATGCACATCACTTAAGCCTTGCAAGCATTGCAACTAATGAGTTAGTTGTGGGATGATGTATTACAGAACGAGTAAAGAGACTTGCCGGTAACGAGATTGAACTAGGTATTGATATACCGACGATCGAATCTCGGGCAAGTAACATACCGATGACAAAGGGAACAACGTATGTTGTTATGCGGTCTGACCGATAAAGATCTTCGTAGAATATGTGGGAGCCAATATGAGCATCCAGGTTCCGCTATTGGTTATTGACCGGAGACGTGTCTCGGTCATGTCTACATAGTTCTCGAACCCGTAGGGTCCGCACGCTTAACGTTTCGATGACAGTTATATTATGAGTTTATATGTTTTGATGTACAGAAGGTTGTTCGGAGTCCCGGATGTGATCACGGACATGACGAGGAGTCTCGAAATTGTCGAGACATGAAGATTGATATATTGGATGACTATATTCGGACACCGGAATGGTTCCGGGGGTTATCGGATATATACCGGAGTACCGGGGGGTTAGCGGAACCCCCCGGAGGCTATTGGGCCTCATGGGCCCAATTGGTGGAAGAGGAGAAGCGGCCAAGGGGCAGCCGCGCGCCCCTCCCCCCAAGTCCGAATTGGACAAGGAGGGGGGGCGGCGCCCCCCTTTCCTTTCCCCCTCTCTCCTTCCCTCTCCTCTCCTAGTCCAACAAGGAAGGGAGGGAGTCCTACTCCCGGTGGGAGTAGGACTCCTCCTGGCGCGCCTCCTCCTGGCCGGCCGCACCTCCCCCCTTACTCCTTTATATACGGGGGCAGGGGGGCACCCTAGACACAACAATTGATCGTTTGATCTTTTAGCCGTGTGCGGTGCCCCCCTCCACCATAGTCCACCTCGATAATACTGTAGCGGTGCTTAGGCGAAGCCCTGCGTCGGTAGAACATCATCATCGTCACCACGCCGTCGTGCTGACCAAACTTTCCCTCAGCACTCGGCTGGATCGGAGTTCGAGGGACGTCATCGGGCTGAACGTGTGCTGAACTCGGAGGTGCCGTGCGTTCGGTACTTGATCGGTCGGATCGTGAAGACGTACGACTACATCAACCGCATTGTGCTAACGCTTCTGCTTTCGGTCTACGAGGGTACGTGGACAACAGTCTCCCCTCTCGTTGCTATGCATCACCATGATCTTGCGTGTACGTAGGAATTTTTTTGAAATTACTACGTTCCCCAACATGACGCAGCCGTCCCGACGCAGCCGTCCCGACGCAGCCGAGGACGAGGCCGGCGAGGTAGACCGCCGGGCCGCCGTGCAGACGCGGCGGAGGCGGGTGACGTGGATCGATGGGCGGGCCGGCGCGCGAGCGACGGCTATGATTGGCCGTCGCATGGCGTGAGGCCGTCAGGTCGGGGAGATGCAGGTTTTCCCGGTCAGAGCAGGGCGGTGACGGCCGGCGCAGGGCGACGGGCAAGCCGGCGCGCGGACGACGGCCGTGAGAGGTCGTCTGTCGCGCGAGGCCGCCGGGTCGGTGAAGAAGCCAGCTGGTCTCGCCGGTGTCGAAGTAGAGGCGCATGGGGGTCGACGGCGACGGCGGGCGACGCAAACCGATCGTAGATCGGAAAACCAAAAAAAACACCGATTAAGACGATCGGCTAGAGAGAGAAAACCCGGATCAAGGGATCGGGAAAAAGACTCTTTAGGGCAGCCGGTCAACACGACCAGCGGACGAACCCTAGGTACGGGCGGCGCGGCCCCCGGCGGCGGTCATGGAGGCCAACCGCCCCGGGGGCGGCGCGCGGGTGCGGAAGCGGCGACGGCTAGGGTTTAGGATCGATTAGGCTGATACCATGTTAGAAGGGAGAGAGAGAGGATTGGTGGAATAGTTCGTTGTATTGCTTGAGCCTCGTGGGCATATATATAGGAGTACATGATCAACTTAGAGTACAAGGCAAGCCAGAATATTTCCTAGTCTAACCTATGTTTCCTAATACAATCACGTTACTCAACAAAGACGAAGAGATACAACCCCGACCCGACCTATATGCTATCACGATGTGTTTTGCCATCAAACGTGGCTCTGCATTAGTCCGCCGACCTGTTCGGACGCACTTTTCCCTCGCAAATCAGAGACAAACGCGAGGGGGGGAGGAGGGGAGGCTTTACGGGCGTCCGGATCGCTGCCATGCAAGACGACCGTGGCCCACCTAAAAGACCCACCCGCCTCTTCCGCTCTTTCCATCCAATGCTCGTGTCGGTTGCGTCGTATTCATGCCGAACCAGAGTATGCAGAGGCCGGTATTATTGCCGAGCAATGTGACCAGACATGAGGGCAGCGCCGACAGACGCAACCTCTCGGGCATCACCGCTTCAAGGTGGACGCCATGTCCCGAGAAACCAACTCCGGCCGCTACGCCGCACTGAAGCGGGCTGACCGGCCCTTCGCATGCGTGGCGTGGCTATTTAAGCCGTGGCGATGCACATCCGCACATCGTCCTCTCCTAGCCCCTCCTCCCCGAGCATCCCAACTCTGGTGGCAATGCCAAAGTCACGGTTCTCCGTGCCGACGTGTGGAGGCAGTTCTTTGTCAGGCGGATCATGGTGCCGCCGCCCCCGCTCTCTGGGCCCCTCGGCATCCACGGCAATCGACTCCTCCGCCAAGTCGATCTCCTCCGGCGACGAGGAGGACCAGGCGCTGCAGCCGCAACAGTAGCCTCGCCTCCTCGCGGAGGTCGCTGTGACGGACGAAGCAGATGGAGATCATGACGATCACTGTTTCTGATGGGTCTGGTGCCACCATCACCGTTGTGTGCGGTCAAGGAGCCGTCGTCGTCCCCATCACGCTACCGCATGAAGCAAGAGCCGTCGTCCCCACTCCGACGGGTCAATGACCCCCCCCCCCTTGCGCAACCGCAGCGATGTCCAGATCAGACGCAATGTCAAGGAGGAGTCTGTGTCTCCCTCGCGCAACCACGACGTCCAAATTGGACACCGCCGTCGACAGGCCCACGTCGCCACCCCGCCGCAACCGCCGCGGGTAGTTCGTCAAGGACGAGCTGCCGCCTGCGATCACCAAGGCGTGAGGCCGCATCCTCCACTACCTCGAAGGTGGCCACGCGTATGAGGCCTTGTACAATACCAGATGCTTAAAAAAATAAACCGGGTTTTTCTGAAGCACCGGTGCCTATTTCTATAGGAGAGACGCCTAATTAAGCGTCTGCCCTGTACAAATAAGCACCGGTGCTCAAGAAAAGCCTGATTTATTTCTCCAAGCACCTCTTCTAAGCACCTTGTATTATACAAGGCCTGAGGTGGTTGTCCAGTAGCGACAATTTTAGCTGATCATGCTGGTTTATTGTTGTGAAAAGTTTCTTGGTCCAATAATAAAATATAAGTATCACAAAACATAGCTGATTGCAGAATCTAGAAAAATAAAATATGCACGTTTGAGGGAAAAATTAAACAATGTCTAGGTCTTGTGGTCCTCGGCGGCGGCGGCTTGCAACTGCTGCATCTCCCGCTTCTTCTTTCTAGCAAAACTGTTCTTGAGAGTACCTAGAACTCATTTAGATGAGATATAATTTGGTCTCATTCATCTTGAAAATAAGAACAAATACAACCCACGTCAATGCACACCTATCTTATAGCATCACATCCAATGGCTATAAAAGATGAATAAGACCAAATTATAACTCATCTAGATGAGTTCTAGCAAAACTGTTCTTCCTATCCTCCAGCATCTGCAGGTGGCGCCTCTGCCCTTCCTCCGCCATCTCGCGCAGCTGATACTTGGTGGCCACGTACACGGCCGTGACGACACCGATGAAGCCGGCGGTCCTCAGCACCGAAAGTATCGACGGCATCACCATCGCAGTCGCAGGCCTCGGCATCGCAGCAAGCCAGAGATCGATCGGCAATCGAGTCGAGGAGAGGCGGACCGATCTATGCACGCACTGGACGGGGCTGGGTTCAATTTATTTCAGAGAAAAGAAAAGATTCGGGGGAGTCCTGCGTCGCCGCCGGCAGAGTCGGCGGCGGTGGCAGAGTCGCCGCCGGTGGGAACGCCGGCCAGCTCTGCAAATGTCACCGCAAACATCGAAACGAAGCCTCTTCATTCCTATACCACTACCACTACCCCGAAAGAACATTCTTCCTTTGCTGTTACAAGTTTACGGCAGCCGCTCTGAGCATGTCGAGCCCGACCTCATGCGCCAGCTCCTGCACCAGGTCCCGCTCGATGAGCGCGCCGATCCGGAACGCCTCGCGCGCCACGCCGGCCGCCACCGCGCGCTCCACGTCGCCGGCGGCGAGGTCGCCCAGGTCCTGCCCCGCCATGTCACCGTGCCTAGCCGCCTCCTTCCGCACCTCTGCGGCCAGCTGCTGCTCTGTGCGGACCGTCGCGGCGAGCCTCGTGAACGGCCTGTAGCCGGAGTCGCAGAGCTCGGCGCACATCGAGTCCAGGCACTCAGTGACCAGGTCGGACGCGAGGCTGTGCAGCGGGTTCGCTCCTGAGGCCTTGGGTCTGCTGCTGTCATTGCCGGACCTTCTCGGGGTCAGGGTGGCGAGCACAGACTCGGATGTTCTCAGGAGGAAAGCCTCCTTGGCATGGTGTAGGCCGGAGGAGCAGGCACTTGTCAGCAGCAGGTCGACGGTCGATGTGACCTCTCCATGCCCAAGGCGCGCCGACTTGATGCCCTGCACCGCCGGTGCAAGACGGTGCGCGCCATGCTGGCCAGAGTTAGGCTCGGCTCGCCTGGCACTTCTATGGGTGGTCGCGTCTCGCGCGCTAGATGGCGGCGCACAAGCCTCTGACAGGCGTCTGTCTTCGAGTTGAGCCTCTGTTCCAATGGGTGGGGACATGAATGATAGAGTCAGCATGCAAGCCAAGATTATGTTACTCGATCAGCTATTTGAACTACCAATATGCTGACAATAAGGATAAGATAGTAGGTTTACAGTTTGTTGGCCAACAGATTTGTCCAATGCACAAAATGAAAACTTCTGCTGGTTACCTTTAGTGTAGTTTGAGTTCCCAGAAGTGCAGTTCTCATGTGCATATGTAGGTCGGAGAATTCCTCGTTGTCGGTTGCCTCCAGGTACAGATCGAGATGGATTATCAGCTTTCCCGTTGGCCTGCAGATGGTAACGACAGAGGAGTCCTCATCAGATGAACATAATCCTTGATGTTATGATGATTTTTATAGAATTATCTCAATATTATTACACATGGTTGAGGACAGGGAAGAGCAGAAGTTACTAACCTCGAGCTTTTTATGAGTTTCACGCAACTCAACGGAATTAGGAAGCTCTCCGAAGACATGCATCAGACTGTCTAACCCCCGCAGAAGTTCCTCGCTTGACGATCTTTGTAGGACAGGAAAATCACTCGCCTTCTCAGACCATGAAGCGATTACTCTGCCTCGGCTTCTAGGAATATCTCTGTTCTTCAACTCGTCTCGATTAAACCAGACTGATTCTGCATCGTCCATGCTTGATGTGCCTCGTAGTTTTTCCTTGAAAACCAATTCCCTTTCTGAAGAAATATTTTGACAGTCCCTATGAGAGTTTCTTTTAGGACCATTTGGAGATCCCAGAACAGCACTAGTATTTTTGCTGAGCAAAGAAGTAGGGATGGCCTTCATCGGTGAGCTGAAAGTGAAAGAAACAATGTCCGAGTCGTTACACCTGGAAGCATTGCGCGGCTCTACCGGTCTCAGCAGGTCATTCCTAGCATAGTTTGCACTGGTAGTCTTCGGCTTCTCGCTAACCAACCCTGCGCCTTTTGCAATTATCATATCTTTCTCCATAGCCTTTGGTGATGCAGTCCTTGGCTTCGGTTTGTTAGAGCTATCGCTACGTAGGCCACCGGTTCGATGGCCTTTTCTGTTCAGGTTTTTATTCTGTGCATTGCTACGTGGCAGGCGAATTTCATCCATTACTTTTCCTTTGGACCTCAAAGATGTACTGCTCTTCATACTTTTGTTTAACGAAACAAAATCCTTCCCTGTGCTCGCCACATATTGCTCCCCATTTCTATGTTTCTGCCTCTGAATCATATGTTGTGGATCTTCTGTTCTAGAAACTGTAGGCAACGCGTTCTGCTTCAGGTTGTTCTGCTTGAGAGGGCCAGAAACAACATTCCCACGGGATACGTTCCTCGGCTGAACTTTCCGGGCATCTTGATATGTATCAGCGGTAGCATTGAAGATCATCGCATCACTTTCCTTAACTCTAACCAGCTCGCTCGAGTTGCTTACAGGCAAAACCTTGATGTTTCCTCCAGGTTGCCCTTGCCAGGGTGCATGCTGGTTTGGCTTCCTATCAGCAGAAATCTTCTTGCAGTTCTCTTCAGACCACTGTCTGGGAGCAGAATTGTGCAGAGAGGCAGCTCCTACGTTGCCAGCACCAGACATTGATGCATCAACATCACCCATTTCTCTTGAGAATTGATCCGGCGACTTATGTATTGCAGCAGCAGGAGCAGCAGTAGTCGCCACACCATCGCCGTTACATGGATACTCCAAGCGTGCATGTCGCTGAGCTCGGTGGCGATTTCTGGACTGCAGACCGGGTTCGAGAACCCTGGCTGCTGCTTCGATCAGCCGAGCCTTGTTCCTGCTTGAAATTGACCTTGGGCTCTTAAGAGGTGAAGCAACCTTGTGATTGTGGTGCCTCCCTGACCACAATGCCTGTGAATCTGCACTGAACTTGCTGGCATTGTCATGCCATTCATCCATGACCTGCCCTGGCTTCTGCTGCCTCTGATGCGAGGTGGCCATGCTCCCTGAGCTACCAAGCAAACCTTGAGAGCATTCATTCCGGTGACCGGCGACCTCGGGCTCGGAAGAGTCAGTGGCTCTGGCTGACCTTTCATGGCTGATGGCCGGCATTGAGCTGAGGCCCATTAGCCGGGCAACCACACCCGGGGTGCACATCTCACTGGAATTGCTGTCTTGGCTTGGCGGTGGCAAGCGGCTAGTGCCATGGCTTTCACTTTTACTCCTTGCATAGTCTGCAGAATCAAGCTGGAGGAAAGCAGCATGGATGAGCTAGCGATTTAGCATACAGATGAACAGATAGGAAAAGGAGATGATGAAAAGTTGTAAAGGAGGCAAGGGAAAAGGTGTAAAAAATGGTAGATGCTGAACCTGCACGGCTGGGGGAAAATCATTGAGAGCCTTGGGCAACCAGGTACAGATGAAAAGGGAGAACCACTTTGTTTTGGGAATCTCTTGAGAAAGAAAATCATGGATGTGAAGTTAAGAATTTAGGTGAAAAAATTTCCCTCAAAAAAATATTTAGGTGAAAATTTGGAGGACTCGGTTCATTACAACAGACAACAGCCAACATACTTTCCTTTGTCTAAACAGATTGTAAGGAGGGGAGAAAAGGAAGAAAAAAAGGAAAAGGAAATGCAAAACCAAGGGAAAAAATCTTGGCTTGGGGAAAAGCAAAATGATATTTTTGAGGCAAATTTTGTTGGGGAAAAATCAACTAGAATTCAGAACCAAACTTACTGCGCGGATGCTAGTAACAGGTGAAGGAAAGATGTAGCAGCGTACCAGGAGAGGTCTCTTCTTGGCCGCCGGCGTCTTCTCGCCCCCGCCGCCGCCGCCGGGTGGCCTCCCCGGCGATAAGAACCTCTGCTCGCGCACTGTAACGGGAAAGACACAGAAGAAAGCTGAGGAACAGCACGGATTTTGCACAGAGCCATATACTGTAGCAATTAGCAAATGCAGCTGCTCCGTCGGCAATCTCATCTCACCTGGGGCGAGCAGCTTGGTCTTCTTGGAGGAGGAGGATGAGAAGAGCTTCCTCTTGGCGAGCATCTGGAACAGCGCCGCCACGCGCGACGGCGCCGGCCTCTGCCGCTCGGTGATCGCCAGGCCGCCGCCGCCGCCGCCGTTCGCCGCCGAGGAGGACGAGGACCCGCCCCTCCTCATGCCTCCGCGCCGGCGAGGAAGAAGGAGGCAGAAATTCAAACCCGATTCTTCACGAGCCTGGCAGCGAGTAGCACAACACGCGCCCGCTCCCCCTGAATCTTGAATGAATGCCACTCTCTCACAGAAAGAACTCAAAATAAATGCAGAAATCCCTCAGAAAAAATGCAACACCAAAACTTGAGACCGGCCGCTCCAGTATTAATGGCTACATCTAGTTCTTCGTGAGCCGCCGAATCTTGAGGGGTTGAGGAGCCATGAGGGACAAATGCTAGAGAACAAAGGGAGATGGCCACTGCAACTGCTCAGGACATGACCGCTCCATGCGAATTCCTCTCCCTACTCATGAACCGGCCAAGACCCCAAGACTCTCTGCCCGGCTCCGCTTGTCACCCTCTTGAAATAAAAATGCTAGAGCAAACAAAGGGGAGAAGAGACGGTGCGGAGATCTAGAGCGGATGAGCCAAGCGTTGGAGTTGGGGGATTGGGGAGGGGAGGGGAGGGGGGCCTAGAGGTGAAAAGAGAGGGCTTTTGTTTTGTGGGAGGAGGGAGGAGGAAGGAGAAAGGGGGCCTGGCTCTTTCTGCAGAGAGGATTCAGAGGAAGCGACATGTCGAGGGCTGCTTTTGTTTAGCGTTGTGATGGATGTGTTGTGATGTGCATGTGTAGCTGTGTCAGAGGAGAAGCTTTCCATTGCTGACCTAATGCTTTTGTTTGCTTGCTTGCTTCCCTGACCAGTCTGGCTTGGCTTGGGACTGGTCTAATCTTGATTAATTAATTAGTGCCACTGTCCCATACTCCACTATAGATAGTTTGGACTGGTCCAATCCAAAATTAATCAACTAGTAAGCAACTTTGGCCTCTACCAGGAGCTGAAAACCGAAGCTTAAGATGCAAGTGAGGTGAAAATTTCCATGCTACCCCAGAGGCCCAGAGTAATCATCCTCTGCTTCAGCTTGTGTTTCATGTTACTGACCGAAGATGAGTGGAATCTAAGTAAGGGGAAAAAGAGAGGAGAAAATTACTTTGCTTGTGCATAGCTAACATAGGCGCCGACAGATGGTAACATTCTACTTAACACGTCATTGACACCAGCTTAGAGTGGCTATCTGTGATATACACTTGCTTCCGAGTGGCACTGGCTGTGATGCACACTCGCTTCAGGATGACACATACATGGCCGGCTAGCCGGTGTACGTATCTACCTCTGGTTGCCATGTGAATCTGCTGTGATGATGGTGGTGATGATGAATGAGTAGGGTCAAAGTGAAGGGAAGAGAAGAGAAGGTGGTTTCTCTGCTCTGCTCGCATACGGGCGGACAGCTCAACGGGTGACCCAAATGGAAAGTGCCCTCCATTTTACCGCTCCACGCAGCAGGAGAGGTGTATCGCTTGGGGGGTAAGATTTCCTCCTTGTGTCAATTCTCGTGTCAGTGAGTTTGAAACGGACGGTGCACCTATCTAGCCCTCCACGTAATATATACAAAAAATCAGCTTGCAAAATGCGCTTTGAAATGCTGCTGCTAGTAGTACTATTTGTATTTTTGGGATGGCGACGGCAGATAATTAATTCATGGAATACGATGTGTTGAGAGGCATTGGAGCATCGGTGTGCACAGGACAAGAGAGAGGAGGGAGCTGGGATTGTTCTTTTACTTCCTCCGTTCATCGCTGAAATAATATGGGACAGAGGTAGCAGCAGTAGTTAAGAGACGTCTAATCTTGAGTTTTGAGCCCACCTGATAAACTAAATCAAATGAGGTAGCTAGCGTACAAAACATAGCAGGTCACTAGGTCAAACGCAACACTGGTGCGATTATTGTAAGCATGGTTTTAAACAGACATTCCAGGGCACTACAATGTTGACCCGCGGACCTAGGGGATACTCCCTCCTTTTCGGTTTATAGAGCTCAATTCAAAAATCTCATCAACCAAGGTAGATGGTAAGTGGTGGAATATTTTTTGCAGTTTGCACAAGCACCTAATTAATGCTCTTGTTTTTCTCAAAAAATTATGTTTATCAATGCATTAATTGCAATGCATGCATGCATAAAGTACATGCATTGGTCAATTTTCTCTTAATACTTGCATGCAATGATTTAATACACATTGGAATCTGAACATGTGATGGAAAACAACCAAATTGAGCCTTATAAAATGGAAAAACTAAAATTTTAAGATAAGCCCTATAAACCGGAAAGGAGGGAGTATTTAAACAACAAAAGTAAGTAGTACCTCCGTCCCGGTTTATTAGTCCCCTATATATTTCCTCTTTTTCGGTTTATAGGGCTCAAATCTCAAATCTCATCAACCAAGGCATTTTGTGAGTGAATAAAATGTATCTCGTATTTTACAAAACTATCAAAATTAAAGTCATGCATTAATTTGAATTAATTGCAATGCATGCATGCATGCTTGGCCACTAGAGAGTAGGAACATTACATGCATTGGGTGTTCCTTTTTAATTCTTGCATGCAAAGATTTAATGCGCCTCGAAAACTAAAAATGAGATGAAGATTAGCCCTTTAAATTGGAAGAACAAAAAAGTTAAAATAAGGTGGTGTTTGGTTCTGTAGTCCTAGGACTTTTTCTAGTCCCTGGGACTTTTTGAAAAAAGACTCTTAAGAAGGTGCTTCTAAGGATTTTTAGCAAAAAGTCCCTTCCTGTTTGGTTTGCTAAAGACTTTTTTTAGTCCCAACACAAAAACGTCCCTGGAACCAAACACCCCCTAAGTCTTATAATTCGGAAAGGAGGGAGTATTAGCATTTGAGCTGCCATTCGAACGTAACATAGCATAAAAAACCACACGCCAAACGATCCACACCGTAGTACTCTAGTAGTGACTGTAAAATTTGTAAAGATTATTTATGATGGCTCTCGCTTGTGTCCAGGCCTGTTCAAAATCGTTCACGACGTGGATGAGCAAGCCGCGATTTCCAATGGATTTGTGACGTACTACGACTCCTTAATAAATTATGGCGTGTGTACCGTGTACTTGCGCTGATGGAGACCCACGGCTATGATTGGCACGGGCTGGGCTGGTACAACACGCACGATTCGATCGAAACCGATACGGTGGTACGAGCGCGAGGGGCTATTTGGCCGTCCGCACGGAGCCGCATTGAATTTTGACCTGACCTGTTGCGAGTTTCCTGTCAGGGCAGACCGTGGGCGAGGTGATTGGAAACCCGCGCGTTCCTGTTCGGCTTCTTTTTTACCGATCCGGGACAGGGCGGACGAACTGCAGCACATTGATGGACTGATTGTGCTCTCCCTCCCACCTAGGGCGTGTTGGTTTAACTTGTGAAAAGTTCCTTGCATCGCATACATTTTCAACCTAGTTTGGTTGAAAAAAACAGGCCTTAATGCGCCATCTGCTAATTGTTTGGTTGTCTGCATCTAGTGTCCCTGCATTAGGTAATACGCAAGTGCACTTTGTTCGGTTGCCTGCATTGGCCCAAGCGGCACATAAACACGGCGTTTGGTTGCATACGACGTACATGATGTGTTTACCTACAATGATCACACCTAGCACACCAACACCACAACACATCAATGGTGATGAACTGGGCGGAGATGATGAAGTTCGCCCAAACTGACGATCCACCTTAGCACATTCCACTTTGACACCTCCAACCTTGCCACTGTCAACACTATTGCCTTCGTGCTTTCGCACCCAGTCGGAGTAAGCTTGTTCTGCTGCCTGCCTAGTCTTCAACCCTCTATGGCTGCTGTTGCTATACGATGCCACTTATGCACTGGCTTCTTCCCATGAACTGTAAACCCCTGGAGCCTTACCGATGAACATGGCATACCATTTGCCCTAGCAATGCACAAGAGCAAGAGTTGAAGCAGCAAATCAATGTAGCACACAAGTAGCAAGCAACGTAGCACACAAACAATAATGGAGCAGAAGAAAGGAAGTAAAACATGCATGAGCATACGGCATAGCAAGTTCTACCTAGCACTACCATGGTGTTAACCTACCACCACATCCAAATGAGGGTGTCATCCTACCACCGCAAGTTCACCAATCATCGTGAGGGGTTAGTTATACCACCTCACCAAAATATACAAACCATAAATAGTTTTTCAGCCATAGCTACACAAAATGTACGTCGTCATCGTCATCCTCGTCGTCGTCGCCACCGCCATCGCCGTCGGGGATCATGCAAGCTCCTGAGCCACAACACCCTGTGAGCGTCTGCCATGGCAACGAACCCAGCACCCTGGGCCTTGTTGTCAAGCAGGTGGCTGAGAGCTGCCATGAGAGCCTCGTCGCTGAAGCCACCCTGGGTCATGACAACACCATATAGGTCAGAGTGGACGTCGAGGGGCTTGCACTCCCTGATGGTTGTTGCCACCTCCTTCACCGCCTCAGTCGTGCTGCAAAAGACATTGATCTCCTCCTCCATCAGACCTCCTCTCTTCCTCTTCCTATCATGGACGGGGCCAAATGGCTTGTCGAAGGGCTTCTCGAAGGGCTTGTCAGGGCCATCAAGGACCTCGACGTCCGGGGTCCCGGGGAAGTCTGGCATGGGAGAACCAAGAGGCTCCCCCGAGCCCATGACATGCTTCCCAGTTGCCAGCCCGAAGAAGAAGATGTGCTGCATCTGGCTGTAGTTCTGTATGGGTGTGTTGAGGAACTCAGCGTCCCTTGGGTGGTCCTAAGAATGAAACACAAGTATTGCTAGTTGCGATTAGGAGTAGGCAATGGTGGACAGTATGAAAAGGAAGAGGGTTGTGAGCTAACCGCGACATGGCCGGCGTAGCGCTTTGCCTCCAGAACTATGGAGCAAGTGTTCTCATCCCATGAGGCGCCGCTAAGGTCTCTCAGCTTGGACACTTCGATTCATCGACTTCTCCACTTCCTCAGGTGGTTGTACACCTAGGTGGCAGACACCTCCTGCCCACAGAACTCGAACACCTGCTTCGCAACGGTGTACAAGCGCACCTCCTTGAAGCCCTTGTCAGTCCTACTCCACTAGAGATGAGCTCACACATCTTGTTCAACACGAACGTGGACATGAACGGCTGCCACTTCATGTTGTTCGACCTACCATCCTTCTTTGCCTTTGCTGATGCTATCTTGAGTGCAGCTGCAGCAACAGCAGCAGCAGAAGTTTGCTCAACAAGCACTACTGGCACATAGACAGAATCAGACGCGGACACCTCTGAATCAGGTGCCATCTCGGACATAGGTTGAGAGTCCTCGACAAACGATGAAGCAAACTGGCTGTCGGACAGGACAAGGGCCTGACTAAGATCTTGCATCTGCGTGGTCATGTCCTACAATCGTAGCACGCATTGACAGTAAGCATAGCACACAACATACCGGACAATCCATGAAAGCAGGAGCATACATGTACATGGTTCATCACTATCATACCAAGCACATGCTTCATCACTATCATACTAAGCACATGGTTCATCGCTATCATACTATGCATACCAGACAAAATATGAGCACGAACATACATCTACAACAAACAGCATGCTACAAATGGACCACCAATCGCTACAAATCACAGATCTAAGCATGAATCAACACACACACAAGGTTTAACTTCAAACTCTACTACTAATCTAGCCTACCACATGCTTGAACATCTAACCCTACCACAAATTGGAACCGCGGCATAGCAATCAACCATATGAGCTCACAGATCAGACCACTAATCAACCATGCATCTAGATCATACCCTAGCTGCAGCTCAGATCTAGCTAGAAGGAACAGAGAGAAAGGGGGATTGAACTCACAGAGGCCACGGCTGCAGCTCGAGGACGAGGGGGGGGCAGTCGTATAAGATCACCGCCGGCCGGTGAAGGACCGTCGGCCGATGAAGATGCGTCGTTTACCTGCTCGTCGGTGCCGATGCGCGTCGGCGGGAAAGCTCAAAGGGAGGAAGAATGGTGGCGGGAGTTGGGGCGGTGAAGGAGGGGGCTAAATGGGGGTGGACTCGGCGGGAGATGAGCCGAAATCCTCCCGCCGATTTTTCGGCGACGCGGGCGAGCTCGCGCCATCTCCCTGGTCGCACGAGGAGAGAAGCGTGTCACCCTCCTTGCCTCGCCCAAGCCAGGCTCGCCAGCTACTGCCGATTCGGGCGTTTCCCCTGGGCCTGGCCTCGAACTGCTTTACGTTTCGTGTCACGCGGGCCGCACAGTAAACGCATGCAACTAAATGGGCCAAGTTCTTCCCGCACGGGCCAGGCTGGGCCATATGCAGGCAACCAAACACGCTCCTAGTTATCGTGAAATCAGCTTGAAAAATGCACTGTGAAAACCCTCTGGTCCTATTTATATTTTTTTGAGATTGCGACGGTGGATATAATCAATTTAAGGGCTACGATGTGTTGAGACTTTAGAGCGTCAATGTGCACAGGACAAAAAAAAAACGAGACCAAAGGGGCGAGCACCCGTGGCATATTTTTATAGGAGGTCGAAAAACACGGTTGAAATATTCGTCCCCGAGGGGATCAAACCCGGCTGGCCTGGACTCGCACAGGACAAGAGAGAAGAGAGGGCTGATATTGTTTTTTTAATTATTATTATTTTCGTTAAGAGACGTCTACTAGTTTCGAGTTCTTAGCCCACCTTCCCGCAAAAAAAAAAAGAGTTCTTAGCCCACCTGATAAACTAAGTCTGATTGATATTGCTAGCTAGCGTAGAAAATATAGCAGGTCACTTGGTCAAACGCAGCACTCACTGGTGGGATTGTTTTATTTTATAAGCATGTCTTTGTACGGACATTCCAGGGTACTAGTACAATGTTGACTTGTAGACCTAGAAGCGATTTAAATAACACGGGGATCAGCATTTGAACTGACGAGCATAAAACCACACTCCAAGATTATTGGGGAAATATCATGTGCTCCCGACTCCCGAGTCTTAGATGATACTCTGATACGGGATTTTGAAAGCTGAGAGCTCTGGAAATTTTTTGTAAAAAAAAAACACTCAAAGACTCTTAAAATTGCACGCAAGTTTCATAGCTCCTCACATGTCGTCGGATGTGTGAGATCCAACGGCCGAGGAGCCCCGTTGTTGGATCAGATACAATGGCTCTCGAGAGCTCTTGAACATTTTGTAAAAAACAAAAAAACACTCAAAGAATATTTAAATTGCGTGCAAGTTCCGCAACTTCTCGGATGTCGTCGGATCTGAGATTCAACAGCCAAAGAGCTTGTATCACTGTATCATCTATGTCTCAATATCACCCGAAACACTTTACCAAATATTACTGATGATGGCATTTTTTTTCCTCGAATACGCAAAACGCTTGTGTATCATTGCATTGATAGGAGCGAACAGACCACGAACACAATTACATGGCGTGCACTACACGACGGCTGGCGACAAACATTGTCGCCTGATCAGTCAAGGCTATGTCCCAGGCAGAATGGTTGCAAGCCCGGTTGCACCAGCGGCATCCCATTTCTTGGCCTCCTCGTGAATGATGTTGGTAAGCCACGCGATCGATGGCTGCTCAACATAAAAAACACAAGCATTTCGTGTCTTAAAAAATGAGCTAAGTCGCGAGCATGATCATGGATGAGATGCCCTGCCGCTGGTTATTTGGTGACACACCGTGAGAAGCCGCCCACCAGTCGATGAAGTTGTCATCAACAGCAGCCAACAGGTGGAGGAATCGCCGTTCGGCACCAAGGGGCCGCGTGCCAGATTTGTCGCGAGAACGGGCAACCCACAAGTGTTGCATGGTCTCGCGGACTTGGTCGCATAACACGCATCTCAGGGCATCTACAATGCATAGACGCTTAATGAGGTGCTTAAAGATTATTTTTTAATATTTAACCCATAGCATCGCTACAAGAGTCTGAGTTTCCAACGCAGGAAGCCTTCCACGGGCGCTCCAATTGGATTTGCTGATTTTTTTAACGCTCCAATTTGCTTTCGCTGCTGCAAAAAGGGGCTAGCGTGGAAAAAAAGAAACGAAGCGCTCGACGACTGGTTTGGCGTCGATGCCAGCCTAAATCCTGAGATCGAACGGGATTAAAGCGAAACTACCAGGAATCAAACCCTGGCGTCCATCGTAAGAGCCTGCATTGTAGATGCCCTCATGGACCCACGCTGGAGCAGTCTATCGACGGTCCAGCATCGGTCTTGGAGAGCCAGCTAGACGAAGATCTTGGTCCTCAATGGCGCCCAGGATTTCCAATTGAGCTGTCATTGGTAAGCTGTGGTGGAGCCGAGAATCATCGCCGAGTAGCAGGAGGCTGCAGTGTACAGACCGTTGGCGGCCATCTGTCAGGACCCTGATTCTAAATCACACCGATCTAGCATGTAACACATCATATCACTTTGCGGCCTCACGCACGGTACTCCCACTGGTGCCACCTTACCTGGCCCGGGACCGTTTGTGCCTTTTGGCTCACGTATATGATAGTGTCGCTAGTATCCATATGACAGACAACCCGGGCCGACATGACTAGTCGTAAACCCAAAGTGGCACTAACTTACAGGGACAGGCATACATGACCCAACAACGAACGTGTCGGTCATCAGCGAGTGAATTCGGGCTGTAGCAACTGGCTAGCAGGACTCCGGGAATCCGAGCTGTAGCAGGCTAACAGGACTCCAAAAGAGACCGTGTGACATTTCCCCGAAGGGACAGACATAGGATCGAAGAAGGACACATGCCGGCCAGTCTAAGTGTTCCGGAGCAGTAGCAACTGGGCTAACAGGACTCCGGTAAACCGGGCTATAGCAGACGACCATGGCTCAGTGGAAGCACTAGACTACATTTCCCCATAAGAGAGGCTACCAAGGATAAACAACTAGGTTGTCGGATCCTACACATACGAAGCATTTCAATCATACACACAATATGCTCGATATGTGTAAATACAACATGGCATCACAATAAAACTGTACGACTCAAGTATTTATTCATTAGGATCCGAAGAGCCAGATATTACAAACATGGGTCTGATGACCCAGCATTCAAGTCATACAAGCACCAAGCACATGCGGAAGCATAAACATGTCTGAGTACAGACAACTACAAATGAAAAATGCTGAGAAGCCTAACTAACTACAAGACCCTCCCAAGGGTGCAAGATCGTAGCTGAGGTAACAAGCTAAACGTCGAAGTCCACGCGGGACTACTAGTGAGATGTACGTCTCTCTGCAAAACATAAATTAAGCAAACGTGAGTACAAATGTACCCAACAAGACTTACATCAGAACTAACTACATATGCATCATTATCAACAAAGGGGATGGTGGGGTTTAACTGCAGCAAGCCAGCTTTGACTCAGTGGCTATCCTAAACTACAACTGCAAGTAACTCTTTTGAGGTGGCGCACACGAGTCCACATATTCACCATATCAATACACCACTATGGGTCCGCTCCCGTCTTCCTACGAGAACGCCATCCATAGCACTCACGCTTATCTTGCGCATTTTAGAGTATCCACTTTCACTTGTCTATGAACTGTACAGGCAACCCAGAAGTCCTTTACCGCGGACACGGCTATTCAAATAGATCATTTATAACCCTGTAGGGTGTACTTCTTCACACACGCTCTCGCCACTTACCACCATGTACACGTCGTGTATCTCGGCAACCTTCCAGCGGAAGCTTGGCGAGGGAGTCGGCCATGACCTGACTAACCACACAAGTCTCTAGTCCAGGTTTATCGCCTATTCGGGTTCCATCCGCAAGGAGATCCGGCCGGGGTGTCGCTCACGGCCCCAAACGATGAGAGCAGGGTTCCCGAGGCACCAAACGGGCGTCCCGGTACACCGTGCCTCGTGTCTCTACCGCATTATAGCACACCCCTAGGGTCAGCGGTACGCACGGCCCCTGACACATATCCTACAAACACCAGAAACTAATTGCAACTCCTGGACAGAGATCAAGGCGATTAATAAGTCGAGAGGGGCACTTAAGCATTCCAATGCGTGGTAGTAGTTGTTCATGGATCACAAACACAGAACTCAGTTCCTGAGGATGGCTGCAATGAGACAACCCACCATGTACTCCTACATGGCCTCTCACCGCTACCTTTACCAAATCGTGTTCACACACTTAGCTCTCAGCAGTAGGACATGTTCACCAAATTTCATTTCATCCCCAATGAATCAGACTTGACTCAACTCTAAGTAGTAGCAGGCATGACAACAAGCATGAATGAGTAGGCACATCAGGGCTCAAACAACTCCTACTCATGCTAGTGGGTTTCATCTATTTATTGTGGCAATGACAGGACATGCAGAGGAAAGGGGTTCAACTACCGCAACATGTAACAGTTGAATCGTTGTTGTCCTAATGTAGTAAAAGAGAGCAGGAGCGAGAGAGTGAGATTGTATCGGAATGAACAAGGGGGTTTTGCTTGCCTAGCACTTCTGAAGATAGTATAGCTCTTCATCGGTGCCATCGATCACGTCGTCGGAACACGTCTATCGTGAGGGAACAACCACCGACAAACAAAGAAGAAACACAATCAATGCCATGCAACAATATGATGCATGAATGTGACATGGCAATATGCTGTTGATTGGCCTAATGCAACTAGCAACCAGTTAAATAGAGTTGGTTTGAACACTAGGTTCAAATTCGAACCCCATATGTGCTTTTTTAAATGCCATTTAATTGAATTGTCCTAAACAGAGGACATAAGTTGCTCTAACATGCATGCAATGAAGGAAATATGCCCTAGAGGCAATAATAAATTATTATATATTTCCTAATATCATGATAAATGTTTATTATTCATGCTAGAATTGTATTAACCGGAAACATAATACATGTGTGAATATATAGACAAACAGAGTGTCACTAGTATGCCTCTACTTGACTAGCTCGTTAATCAAAGATGGTTATGTTTCCTAGCCATAGACATAAGTTGTCATTTGATTAACGAGATCACCTCATTAGGAGAATGACGTGATTGACTTGACCCATTCTGTTAGCTTAGCACTCGATCGTTTAGTATGTTGCTATTGCTTTCTTCATGACTTATACATGTTCCTCTGACTATGAGATTATGCAACTCCCGTTTACCGGAGGAACACTTTGTGTGCTACCAAACGTCACAACGTAAATGGGTGATTATAAAGTTGCTCTACAGGTGTCTCCAAAGGTACTTGTTGGGTTGGCTTATTTCGAGATTAGGATTTGTCACTCCAATTGTCGGAGAGGTATCTCTGGGCCCACTCGGTAATGCACATCACTATAAGCCTTGCAAGCATTGTGACTAATGAGTTAGTTGCGGGATGATGTGTTACGGAACGAGTAAAGAGACTTGCCGGTAACGAGATTGAACTAGGTATCGAGATACCGACGATCAAATCTCGGGCAAGTAACATACCGGTGACAAAGGAAACAACGTATGTTGTTATGCGGTCTGACCGATGAAGACCTTCGTAGAATATGTGGGAGCCAATATGGGCATCCAGGTCCCGCTATTGGTTATTGACCGGAGACGTGTCTCGGTCATGTCTACATAGTTCTCGAACCCGTAGGGTCCGCACGCTTAACGTTACGATGATAGTTTTATTGAGTTTTGATGTACCGAAGGAGTTCGGAGTCCCGGATGAGATCGG
This sequence comes from Aegilops tauschii subsp. strangulata, assembly GCF_002575655.3. NCBI lineage: Eukaryota > Viridiplantae > Streptophyta > Magnoliopsida > Poales > Poaceae > Aegilops > Aegilops tauschii. Next base: position 469,762,375 of record NC_053035.3, read on the forward strand.
GGATATGACGAGGAGTCTCGAAATGGTCGAGACGTAAAGATCGATATATTGGACGACTATATTCGGACTTCGGAAAGGTTCCGAGTGATTCGGGTATTTTTCGGAGTACCGGAGAGTTACGGGAATACGTATTGGGCCTTATTGGGCCATACGGGAAAGAAGAAAAGGGCCTCAAGGGTGGCCGCACCCCTCCCCTTGGTCTGGTTCGAATTGGACTAGGGAAGGGGGGCGCCCCCTTCCTTCCTTCTCTTTTTCCCTTCCTCTTTTCCTATTCCATATGGGAGGTGGAATCCTACTAGGACTAGGGAGTCCTAGTAGGACTCCACACTTGGTGCGCCCCTTCCTAGGGCCGGCCTCCTCCTCCCTTGCTCCTTTATATACGGGGGCAGGGGGCACCCCAGAGACACAACAATTGATCCTTGAGATCTCTTAGCCGTGTGCGGTGCCCCCCTCCACCATATTACACCTTGATAATACCGTTGCGGAGCTTAGGCGAAGCCCTGCGTCAGTGGAACATCATCATCGTCACCACGCCGTCGTGCTGACGAAACTCTCCCTCAACACTCGGCTGGATCGGAGTTCGAGGGACGTCATCGAGCTGAACGTGTGTAGAACTCGGAGGTGCCGTACGTTCGGTACTTGATCGGTCGGATCGTGAAGACGTACGACTACATCAACCGCGTTGTGATAACGCTTCCGCTGTCGGTCTACGAGGGTACGTGGACAACACTCTCCCCTCTCGTTGCTATGCATCACCATGATCTTGCGTGTGCGTAGGAATTTTTTTGAAATTACTACGTTCCCCAACAGTGGCATCCGAGCCTGGTTTTATGCGTTGATGCTATGCACGAGTAGAACACAAGTGAGTTGTGGGCGATATAAGTCATACTGCTTACCAGCATGTCATACTTTGGTTCAACAGTATTGTGAGATGAAGCGGCCCGGACCGACATTACGCGTACGCTTACGCGAGACTGGTTTCACCGTTGCGAGCACTCGTTGCTTAAAGGTGACTGGCGGGTGTCTGTCTCTCTCACTTTAGTTGAACCGAGTGTGGCTACGCCCGGTCCTTGCGAAGGTTAAAACAGCACCAACTTGACTAACTATCGTTGTGGTTTTGATGCGTAGGTAAGAACCGTTCTTGCTAAGCCCGTAGCAGCCACGTAAAACTTGCAACAACAAAGTAGAGGACGTCTAACTTGTTTTTGCAGGGCATGTTGTGATGTGATATGGTCAAGACGTGATGAGATATAAGTTGTTGTATAAGATGATCATGTTTTGTTGAAATTATCGGCAACTGGCAGAAGCCTTATGGTTGTCTCTTTATTGCATAAGATGCAAAGCGCCAAATAATTGCTTTACTTTATCGCTATGCGATAGCAATAGTTGGCGAGACGACCATGTGACGACACATTGATATAGATCAAGATGATGGAGATCATGGTGTCATGCTGGTGACGATGGAAATCATGACGATGCTTTGGAGATGGAGATCAAAGGCACAAGATGATGATGGCCATATCATGTCACATATTTTTGATTGCATGTGATGTTTATCTTTTATACATCTTATTTTGCTTAGTTCGACGGTAGCTTTATAAGATGATCTCTCACTAAATTATCAAGGTATAAGTGTTCTCCCTGAGTATGCACCGTTGCGAAAGTTCTTCGTGCTGAGACACCACGTGATGATCTGGTGTGATAGGCTCTACGTTCAAATACAACGGGTGCAAAACAGTTGCACACGTGGAATACTCAGGTTAAACTTGACGAGCCTAGCATATAACAGATATGGCCTCGGAACACGGAGACCGAAAGGTCGAGCGTGAATCATATAGTAGATATGATCAACATAGTGATGTTCACCATTGAAACTACTCCATCTCACGTGATGATCGGACATGGTTTAGTTGATATGGATCACGTGATCACTTAGAGGATTAGAGGGATGTCTATCTAAGTGGGAGTTCTTAAGTAATATGATTAATTGAACTTAAATTTATCATGAACTTAGTCCTGATAGTATTTTGCAAATTATGTTGTAGATCAATAGCTCGCGTTGTTGCTTCCCTGTGTTTATTTTTGATATGTTCCTAGAGAAAATTATGTTGAAAGATGTTAGTAGAAAGATGCGGATTGGATCCGTGATCTGAGGATTATCCTCATTGCTACACAGAAGAATTATGTCCTTGATGCACCGCTAGGTGACAGACCTATTGCAGGAGCAGATGCAGACATTATGAACGTTTGGCTAGCTCAATATGATGACTACTTGATAGTTTAGTGCACCATGCTTAACGGCTTAGAATCGGGACTTCAAAGACGTTTTGAACGTCATGGACCATATGGGATGTTCCAGGATTGAAGTTAATATTTCAAGCAAATACCCGAGTTGAGAGATATGAAGTCTCTAACAAGTTCTATAGCTAAAAGATGGAGGAGAATAGCTCAAGCAGTGAGCATGTGCTTAGATTGTCTGGGTACTACAATCGCTTGAATCAAGTGGGAGTTAATCTTTCAGATAAAATAGTGATTGACAGAATTCTCTAGTCACCATCACCAAGTTAGTAGAACTTCGTGATGAACTATAGTATGCAAGGGATGACGAAAGTAATTCCCGAGCTATTCGCGATGCTGAAATCGACGAAGGTAGAAATCATGAAAGAGCATCAAGTGTTGATGGATAACAAGACCACTAGTTTCAATAAAAGGGCAAAGGGATAGAAGGGGAACTTCAAGAAGAACGGCAAGCAAGTTGCTACTCAAGTGAAGAAGCCCAAGTCTGTACCTAAGCCTGAGACTAAGTGCTTCTACTGCAAAGGGACTGGTCACTGGAAGCGGAACTACCCCAACTATTTGGTGGATAAGAAGGATGGCAAAGTGAACAAAGGTATATTGGATATACATGTTATTTATGTGTACTTACTAGTGTTTATAGCAACCCCTCAGTATTTGATACTGGTTCAGTTGCTAAAGAGTAGTAACTCGAAAACGGGAGTTGCAGAATAAACAGAGACTAGTAAAAGGCGAGGTGACGATGTGTGTTGGAAGTAGTTCCAAGATTGATATGATCATCATCGCACACTCCCTATACTTTCGGGATTAGTGTTGAAACTAAATAAGTGTTATTTGGTGTTTGCGTAGAGCATGAATATGATTTGATCATGTTTATTGCAATACGGTTATTCATTTAAGTTAGAGAACAATTGTTGTTCTGTTTACATGAATAAAAACCTTTTATGGACATACACACCAACGAAAATGGTTTGTTGGATCTCGATCGTAATGATACACATATTCATAATATTGTAGCCAAAAGATACAAAGTTAATAATGATAGTGCAACTTATTTGTGGCACTGCCGTTTAGGTCATATTGGTGTAAAGCGCATGAAGAAACTCCATACTGATGGGATTTTGGAATCAATTGATTATGAATCACTTGATGCTTGCGAACCATGCCTCATGGGCAAGATGACTAAAACGCCGTTCTCCGGAACTATGGAGAGAGCAACAGATTTGTTGGAAGTCATACATACAGATGTATGTGGTCCAATGAATATTGAGGCTCGTGGCGGATATCGTTATTTTCTCACCTTCACAGATGATTTGAGCAGATATGGGTATATCTACTTGATGAAACATAAGTCTGAAACATTTGAAAAGTTCAAAGAATTTCAGAGTGAAGTGGAAAATCATCGTGACAAGAAAATAAAGTTTCTATGATCTGATCGTAGAGAAGAGTATTTGAGTTACGAGTTTGGCCTTCATTTAAAACAATGTGAAATAGTTTCAATACTCACGCCACCTGGAACACCACGGTGTAATGGTGTGACCGAACATCGTAACCGTACTTTATTAGATATGGTGCAATATATGATGTCTCTTACCGATCTACCACTATCGTTTTGAGGTTATGCATTAGAGACAGCTACATTCACGTTAAATAGGGCACCATCAAAATCCGTTGAGAGGACGCCTTATGAACTGTGGTTTGGCAAGAAACCAAAGTTGTCGTTTCTTAAAGTTTGGGGTTGCGATGCTTATGTGAAAAGTTTCATCTTGATAAGCTCAAACCCAAATCGGAGAAATGTGTCTTCATAGGATACCCAAAGGAGACAGTTGGGTACACCTTCTATCACAGATCCGAAGGCAAAACTTTTGTTGCTAAATTCGGAAATTTTCTAGAGAAGGAGTTTCTCTCGAAAGAAGTGAGTGGGAGGAAAGTAGAACTTGATGAGGTAACTATACCTGCTCCCTTATTGGAAAGTAGTTCATCACAAAAACCAGTTTCTGAGACACCTACACCAATTAGTGAGGAAGTTAATGATGATGATCATGAAACTTTAGATCAAGTTATTACTGAACCTCGTAGATCAACCAGAGTAAGATCCGCACCAGAGTGGTACGGTAATCCTGTTCTGGAGGTTATGTTACTAGACCATGACGAACCTACGAACTATGAAGAAGCGATGGTGAGCCCAGATTCCGCAAAATGGCTTAAGGCCATGAAATCTGAGATGAGATCCATGTATGAGAACAAAGTGTGGACTTTGGTTGACTTGCCTGATGATCGGCAAGCAATTGAGAATAAATGGATCGTCAAGAGGAAGACGGACGCTGATAGTAGTGTTACTATCTACAAAGCTAGAATTGTCGCAAAAAAGGTTTTTCGACAAGTTCAAGGTGTTGACTACGATGAGAGTTTCTCACTCGTATCTATGCTTAAGTCTGTCTGAATCATGTTAGCAATTGCCGCATTTTATGAAATATGGCAAATGGATAAACAAAACTGCATTCCTTAATGGATTTATTAAAGAAGAGTTGTATATGATGCAACCAGAAGGTTTTGTCAATCCTAAAGGTGCTAACAAAATATGCAAGCTCCAGCGATCCATCTATGGACTGGTGCAAGCATCTCGGAGTTGGAATATACACTTTGATAAGTTGATCAAAGGATATAGTTTTATATAGACTTGCGGTGAAGCCTGTATTTACAAGAAAGTGAGTGGGAGCACTACAGCATTTCTGATAAGTATATGTGAATGACATATTGTTGATCGGAAATAATGTAGAATTATTCTGCAAAGCATAAAGGAGTGTTTGAAAGGAGTTTTTCAAAGAAAGACCTCGGTGAAGCTGCTTACATATTGAGCATCAAGATCTATAGAGATAGATAAGACGCTTGATAAGTTTTTTCAATGAGTACATACCTTAACAAGATTTTGAAGTAGTTCAAAATAGAACAGTCAAAGAAAGAGTTCTTGCCTGTGTTACAAGGTGTGAAATTGAGTAAGACTCAAAGCCCGACCACGGCAGAAGATAGAAAGAGAATGAAAGTCATTCCCTATGCCTTGGCCATAGGTTCTATAAAGTATGCCATGCTGTGTACCAGATCTATTGTATACCCTACACTGATTTTGGCAAGGGAGTACAATAGTGAACTAGGAGTAGATCACTGGACATCGGTCAAAATTATCCTTAGTGGAATAAGGATATGTTTCTCGATTATGGAAGTGACAAAAGGTTCATCGTAAAGGGTTACGTCGATACAGGTTTTGACACTAATCTAGATGACTCTAAGTCTCGGTCTAGATACATATTGAAAGTGGAAGCAATTAGCTAGAGTAGCTCCGTGCAGAGCATTGTAGACATAGAAATTTGCGAAATCCTTACGGATCTGAATGTGACAGACCCGTTGACTAAAATTATCTCACAATCAAAACATGATCACACCTTAGTACTCTTTGGGTGTTAACCACATAGCGATGTGAACTAGATTATTGACACTAGTAAACCCTTTGAGTGTTGGTCACATAGAGATGTGAACTATGGGTGTTAATCACATGGTGATGTGAATTATTGATGTTTAATCACGTGGCGATGTGAACTAGATTATTGACTCTAGTGCAAGTGGGAGACTGAAGGAAATATGCCCTAGAGGCAATAATAAAGTATTATATATTTCCTTATATCATGATAAATGTTTATTATTCATGCTAGAATTGTATTAACCGGAAACATAATACATGTGTGAATATATAGACAAACAGAGTGTCACTAGTATGCCTCTACTTGACTAGCTCGTTAATCAAAGATGGTTATGTTTCCTAGCCATAGACATAAGTTGTCGTTTGATTAACGAGATCACCTCATTAGGAGAATGACGTGATTGACTTGACCCATTCCGTTAGCTTAGCACTCGATCGTTTAGTATGTTGCTATTGCTTTCTTCATGACTTATACATGTTCCTCTGACTATGAGATTATGCAACTCCCGTTTACCGGAGGAACACTTTGTGTGCTACCAAACGTCACAACGTAAATGGGTGATTATAAAGTTGCTCTACAGGTGTCTCCAAAGGTACTTGTTGGGTTGGCTTATTTCGAGATTAGGATTTGTCACTCCAATTGTCGGAGAGGTATCTCTGGGCCCACTCGGTAATGCACATCACTATAAGCCTTGCAAGCATTGTGACTAATGAGTTAGTTGCGGGATGATGTGTTACGGAACGAGTAAAGAGACTTGCCGGTAACGAGATTGAACTAGGTATCGAGATACCGACAATCAAATCTCGGGCAAGTAACATACCGGTGACAAAGGGAACAACGTATGTTGTTATGCGGTCTGACCGATAAAGATCTTCGTAGAGTATGTGGGAGCCAATATGGGCATCCAGGTCCCGCTATTGGTTATTGACCGGAGACGTGTCTCGGTCATGTCTACATAGTTCTCGAACCCGTAGGGTCCGCACGCTTAACGTTACGATGACAGTTTTATTGAGTTTCGATGTACCGAAGGAGTTCGGAGTCCCGGATGAGATCGGGCATATGACGAGGAGTCTCGAAATGGTCGAGACGTAAAGATCGATATATTGGACGACTATATTCGGACTTCGGAAAGGTTCCGAGTGATTCGGGTATTTTTCGGAGTACCGGAGAGTTACGGGAATACGTATTGGGCCTTATTGGGCCATACGGGAAAGAAGAAAAAGGGCCTCAAGGGTGGCCGCACCCCTCCCCTTGGTCTGGTCCGAATTGGACTAGGGAAGGGGGGCGCCCCCTTCCTTCCTTCTCTTTTTCCCTTCCTCTTTTCCTATTCCATATGGGAGGTGGAATCCTACTAGGACTAGGGAGTCCTAGTAGGACTCCATACTTGGTGCGCCCCCTCCTAGGGCCGGCCTCCTCCTCCCTTGCTCCTTTATATACGGGGGCAGGGGGCACCCCAGAGACACAACAATTGATCCTTGAGATCTCTTAGCCGTGTGCGGTGCCCCCCTCCACCATATTACACCTCGATAATACCGTTGCGGAGCTTAGGCGAAGCCCTGCATCGGTGGAACATCATCATCGTCACCACGCCGTCGTGCTGACGAAACTCTCCCTCAACACTCGGCTGGATCGGAGTTCGAGGGACGTCATCGAGCTGAACGTGTGTAGAACTCGGAGGTGCCGTACGTTCGGTACTTGATCGGTCGGATCGTGAAGACGTACGACTACATCAACCGCGTTGTGATAACGCTTCCGCTGTCGGTCTACGAGGGTACGTGGACAACACTCTCCCCTCTCGTTGCTATGCATCACCATGATCTTGCGTGTGCGTAGAATTTTTATCGAAATTACTACGTTCCCCCAACATGCAAATGCTATAAACAGATTCTTTGGATTTTTCTGATCATTTTTCATATATAAATTATTTCATTTGGAGTTACGGTTGAATTTATATGAATTTTTGAAGTTTAAACTATTTTCTGACTTAGTTTTAATTCAGAAAATAATTAACTATGTCAGCATTGTGTAAGCATGACATCACCGAGTCAACTGGGGCTGACCAGGGTCAAATCTGACCAGTGGGACCCACTGGTCAGTGACACAGTACTGCCTAAGTCACAGACAGGTGGGGTCGGGTCAACAGGTGACGTGGCCAGGTCAAACTGACCTGTGGGGCCTGGGGGGTTAGTTTAATCTAAACAAAAGCTAACCAGGGTTAATTAGGCCGTGAGGCCCGGCTGTCACTCGCTCTGGAGGTTAAATAGTGGCGCAATTAGCTGCTAATGGTTGTGCCACGTCGGCACAGCCGTAGTTAGCCGCCGGCGAGGTCAGCGATGGCGGAACGGCTCGGGTTTCGCCCTCGGGCAACCAAACTCGCGGCGGAAGGCATCTATGTGCTCCTGGGACTCGCGCGCATCTAGGGGTGCAAGCGGGAGGAGCTCGGGCGACACGTAACCGCGGCGGCGACGAGCCGGGCGGCGGCCGGAGCACGGTCAAGTGCGGGCGAGGGCTGCAGAGCGGTGGGGAAGGAGCTGGTGGCCTAGATGGCAACCACGGGCCACCAGAAGCACTCTGGTGCCACGGGTTTGGGCAGAGGGGAACGAAACGAGGGAGCTAGGCGGCCATGGCGGACAGCGGCGCGGAAGCTCGTTGAGCGGCGGTTACGGAGCATGCGCGCGAGAGAGAGAGGTGATGGGAAACGACGGCGAGCTCACAACGGTCCTGAAGAAAAACTCGGGAGGCTCGGAGAGGTCCTGGCGGCGCCGAATCGGCGGTGGCCATCTCCGGTGGCCGTCGGTGATGATGACGACGATGGCGACGCGTAGGGGCTCTTCCGGTCGCGTGAGCCGACGTGGAGGACGAGGGAGGCACTGCGGAGCTCGGGGCCGCGTCGGAGAGGTGAGGGGGTGGCGGTGGACGCAGCAAGAGCGAGCGGCGGCGATGGCGCGTTCGGGTGTGCGTGAGAGAGAGAGATCCAGGGAAGGGGGTGAGAGCGAGGGAGAGTGAGAGCGTGAGGCAGAGTGGTGCGTGGCGCCATCTGGGCGCGTCGGGGAGAAGGCGGCAAGCAGGACGTGGCCCTGCGTGTGCCAGCGCGCGGCGAGCACGCACCTCTCGTACGACTGGCACTTGGGCCAGATGGGCCGCGCAGTGCCAGGCCGCCGGGTTAGTTGGCCCTGGTAGGTTGGGCTACCAGGTGAGCTCTCTTTCTCTACTTTGTTTTCTTTTCTATTTCTGTAATTTGTTTCTGATTTAGTAAAAATACTAAATCAATTTATTTTCTTGTGATAAATTTGAAGGGACTAAATGAATTATTCCAAAGCTCCTCACAATTTTCCAGAATTATTGGAGCAATCAAAATAAATTTGCTCCAATTCCAATAAAGAATGAAGTAATTCAAAGCCCAGATATGTCCTACAAAAATGTGAACCATTTTTGGTAGATGCTTCCACCTTAATCCAGAAACGATGAACATTTTTAAAGGGCATTTTGAGTTCATTGAAAAAGAGTTTACTTGAACCTGTTTGATTTAATTGGTGCTAGGGTTTGGATCACCCCCATTTCTAATTCAAGTTGAATTTAAACATGATGCATGGAGTCTCACAGATGCAACTAACTACAAGCAATTCTAGGGCTGTGACAACTCACCCCCACTAAACGAGAATCTTGTCCCGAGATTCAAGAGGTGAGGTAAGAGGACAGAGGGAACACAAAACTAACACGATCTTCACGATCCAAGTACCCTTCTCGAAGATGTTGATTCCTTGCATCATCTTGGTCTTGACGTCTTTGTTTTCAAGAACTTCGTACAACATGATGATGACAGAAAGAAACTCTACCTGAATGAATCTTATAGAAGATCGAGCAACTCAAGATCAATTCATGGAGTGAGATGTAAGGACACCTCTTGAGTTGAGACACAAAACACTCATGGGAGGGGTTGAGAGGAACATATGCCAAAGGTTCAATTTGGTAGGCAACATTTCCACGCTTAAGAAGATGGTGGATGCGTTTCAAGTAGCGAGGAGTTAAGTTGCCCTTCATGTCAAACGAGGCACCTTAGAGCAGGTGACTCGTAGAGCTATTCCCTTAAGTGGCAAAAAGAATTACTTTTGATACGTAGATCATTGGAACTCTTATAACCAGCCTAAGGAAATTTACAAACGTTCGTTTGAAGGAGTTCGAAGGAATGACATACTCGGACTAGGATGGATGATGTGGACTACCTTGTTGAAGACAACGCAATGAGTGATTTTTTTTGCTTGTCATTGAAGATGGATGGGACCCATGGTAAGTCCACTTTTGAAAATGATCTTGGACAACAACTGCTGAGAAGGCAGCCCATGGGAAATTGGCACAATGGCGGTGCAAGCTGGGAACAAAATGCAAATGTCGAGAATGTTCCAACCATCATATCTGCCTGAGATTCAGATCTGGTTGGTGTCAGGATATTCTAGACTCATCAAGTCTAGAAAGAAAAATGAAAGTTTGCAACACAAATCGATGAGATGGCGTTGCGAGATTCTCGGGAAATGAACTACGATAGCAAGCTCCAAAACATGAGCTGGTTGTGCTACATACATGTGAACATGTTGTCCAAGACAAGCATGACCACATAGTAGTCTTACAACGAAACACTATCGAGTTCTAATTGGGAACCATCATTGCAGAGAGCGAAGTCATGCGCATGTACATTTGGGTCCTTAAGGATTAGCACTTAAGAACTTCTTTTCCTTGAACAAATCAATCAGTGGCTTGGTGTGCTAGGGATTCATATAGAATGAAGGTTGCAAGTCTCCAGACCACAGAATACTTCGCATGTATGCATGACTGACTTGGGATGATTCCAGAGGAAGCGAAACAAACTTTCTCAAATTCACGGCGGCAACTTGCATCATATGCACGTGAATTAGAGGAAGTCACTTCTTCCATCAAACATAAACTTCATGAGCTAGCACGAAGAAAATGCTTTCAAAAGTTTCCAACGTTAACTTAGATGTTCAACATGAATCATGGACAAGATGAAAATGTTGTTAATGGGCTCAACAACTAACCATCCAGGCTTCCATATAGATGGAATTCCACAATTAAGTGAACACGGTGATGGCATTGGTCAGACCAAAGGATGTAATGGTGTATGCCCGAGGGATCAACCACGAGTAAGACAACATTACGAACATCATTGGTTCTGATTTGATTTGAGGATAGCCCACACTCAAGTCAAAGTTTGGACAAGACAATAGATCCAATAACTGATCACGAGGACCACTCGATGAACATATCATCTTTCTTCAACACACACACACACAAAGATATCCCTTAACATGAGCTAAGTCAGACAAGCTTTTATCTTCCAACTCTCCAAGTTGTTGTTTGGCCTAACCAACTAGCTCAGGGGTATCCAACACAGATTCTTGGAGAAAGAGTGGTTTACTGGAAAACCAACTTGATCACGAACTCAACATATCAGTCAGGGGACGACCTGGTGATACTTCCGTGAAGATATCCGGAAAATCACGAACCACCGATATGTCTCTAAGGTCGAGAACAATCTTGCTTTCCAAGGCAAGACGACATGATCAGAAGAGCAAGGGGTTCAATCCTAACTCAAAGACCGAAGAGTGCAGTAGAAATAAGGACAAGGTAGCACGATCAATCTTAGGATGATGATTCAATAACCAACACACTAAGAATACGATTATTGTCCATTAACTACCAAGCAACACAGTTGCTAGGAGTATTGATTTCACAGATCATGATTCACTTATCGGCATTCCGGTTGCGACAACACAGAACCGAGGAATGAATAATGATGGTGAGAAGTATCACTGCGTCAAGAATTCATAAGAGGTGGTGCAATTCTCATGACAATCCCAACGTAAAGAGGGTAACACTCCAAGGTGGAACAAAACAAAAGCTGGATTAGCATTTGATCCGTGGAGTACGAGTGCTTTGACCCAATCCTAGATATGGATAAGGTACTGGAGTTCGTTTTCCTAGTCATTCCGGAATAAAATGGCTTGACGGACCACAGAAATAGTAGGCATCGATATCACGAATGCACAACTACTTGTGTCTATCAATTGATAGACGAGGGCCAGAGAACAACTAAAGAGGGACAACCCAAAAGAACATATGATTTCTGAGTTGTGGGTGCATAGATTAACATGTCGAACGAGTTCAACATATTTCTTCCGGATAACCCATGCAGAAAGGTAGAACTGGCAGATTCACAATAAGAATGGAGTACTCCTCAAGAGCACCCTGGTTGTGATCTTCCGGTTCAACGAGGAACTTCTGCCATAAGTAGTTCATGGTATTAGGAAGAAGGAAATACCAGGGCCTCGAGGACTATCACAAAGGTTACTAATATCCTAAAGGAGCTAGCAAACACTACCAACATGAATGAGTAGAGTGAATCTCGGGTTCAAGAACCCTGAAATAGAATGCCTACTAACTAAATGGCATCACGGGATGCTTTCGAGAGTGACGGCCAGAATCATCACACTGGGAACACAAAACATGGCTAGATTACTGGGTGATCCTCTAAACACCTAGGGTCATAATAATAACTCCAACATACATGTCAAGGCAACAGAGTACCTCAACTCAACGATTAGTGTGGTTAATCTGGCCCAAAGGAACATCGAGAACGGAAAGAAGGGATTTGCAAATACATCAGATTATTTAGAAACCTGGGATGACTCGGGCAGCATAACGACTGTAAATGCTCAAGAAGATTTGAGACATCCCGCAAAGTGGTGGCATAACCACTTAACATCACAATATCAAAGTTCCGAGACCAACTATGAACACACGGAAGTAGTAGAAACTAAACTGGGGATTAAATCCAACAATCTCAAGATTCTACGGATTAGTAACACGTGAACCTGATAGAGAGATGAGATCCTAGTCCTTAACCCACGTAGGAAAGAAGAGGATGACTCAGATCAGAAGGGCATAAGGTAAAGGAGTAAAAAGAGCCTTACGTTCCCTTCCACAATCAATTCCCTTATATAACTAAAGAATTTCTAGACTCAATTTTGACCAGTTTGGCTTGGTAATCCTACAGGCAGTCAGGCTCTGATACCAAAGCTGTCAGGACCCCGATCCTAAATCACACCGATCTAGCATGTAACACATCATATCACTTTGCAGCCTCACGCACGGTACTCCCACGGGTGCCACCTTACCTGGCCCGGGACCGTTTGCGCCTTTTGGCTCACGTATATGATAGTGTCGCTAGTATCCATATGACAGACAACCCGGGCCGACATGAGTAGTCGTAAACCCAAAGTGGCACTAACTTACAGGGACAGGCATACATGACCCAGCAACGAACGTGTCGGTCATCAGCGAGTGAATTCGGGCTGTAGCAACTGGGCTAGCAGGACTTGGGAATCCGGGCTGTAGCAGGCTAACAGGACTCCAAAAGACACCGCGTGACATTTCCCCGAAGGGACAGACACAGGATGGAAGAAGGACACATGCCGGCCAGTCTAAGTGTTCCGGAGCAGTAGCACCTGGGCTAACAGGACTCCGATAAACCGGGCTGTAGCAGACCACCATGGCTCAATGGAAGCACTAGACTACATTTCCCCATAAGAGAGGCTACCAAGGATAAACAACTAGGTTGTCGGATCCCACACATACCAAGCATTTCAATCATACGCACAATATGCTCGATATGTGTAAATACAACATGGCATCACAACAAAACTGTACGGCTCAAGTATTTATTCATTAGGCTCCGAAGAGCCAGATATTACAAACATGGGTCTGATGACCCAGCATTCAAGTCATACAAGCACCAAGCACATGCGGAAGCATAAACATGTCTGAGTACAAACAACTACAAATGAAAAAGGCTGAGAAGCCTAACTAACTACAAGACCCTCCCAAGGGTACAAGATCGTAGCTGAGGTAACAAGCTAAACGTCGAAGTCCACGCGGGACTACTAGTGAGACGGACGTCTCTCTGCAAAACATAAATTAAGCAAACGTGAGTACAAATGTACCGAGCAAGACTTACATCAGAACTAACTACATATGCATCATTATCAACAAAGGGGATGGTGGGGTTTAACTGCAGCAAGCCAGCTTTGATTTAGTGGCTATCCTGAACTACAACTGCAAGTAACTCTTTGAGGTGGCGCACACGAGTCCACATATTCATCATATCAATACACCACTATGGGTCCGCTCCCGTCTTCCTACGAGAACGCCATCCATAGCACTCACGCTTATCTTGCGCATTTTAGAGTATCCACTTTCACTTGTCTATGAACTGTACATGCAACCCAGAAGTCCTTTACCGCGGACACGGCTATTCAAATAGATCATTTATAACCCTGCAGGGGTGTACTTCTTCACACACGCTCTCGCCACTTACCACCATGTACATGTCGTGTATCTCGGCAACCTTCAAGCGGAAGCTTGGCGAGGGAGTCAGCCACGACCTGACTAACCACACAAGTCTCTAGTCCAGGTTTATCGCCTATTCGGGTTCCATCCGCAAGGAGATCCGGCCGGGGTGTCGCTCATGGCCCCAAACGATGAGAGCAGGGTTCCCGAGGCACCAAACGGGCGTCCCGGTACACCGTGCCTCGTGTCTCTACCACATCATAGCCCACCCCTAGGGTCAGCGCTATGCACGGCCCCCAACACATATCCTACAAACACCAGAAACTAGTTGCAACTCCTGGACAGAGATCAAGGCGATTAATAAGTCGAGAGGGGCACTTAAGCATTCCAATGCGTGGTAGTAGCTGTTCATGGATCACAAACACAGAACTCAGTTCCTGAGGACGGCTGCAATGAGACAACCCACCATGTACTCCTACATGGCCTCTCACCGCTACCTTTACCAAATCGTGTTCACATACTTAGCTCTCAACAGTAGGACATGTTCACCACATTCCAATTCATCCCCGATGAATCATACCTGACTCAACTCTAAGCAGTAGCAGGCATGACAACAAACATGAATGAGGAGGCACATCAGGGCTCAAACAACTCCTACTCATGCTAGTGGGTTTCATCTATTTACTGTGGCAATGACAGGTCATGCAGAGGAAAGGGGTTCAACTACCGCAACATGTAACAGTTGAATTGTTGTTGTCCTAATGCAGTAAAAGAGAGCAGGAGCGAGAGAGTGAGATTGTATCGGAATGAACAAGGGGGTTTTGCTTGCCTAGCACTTCTGAAGATAGTATAGCTCTTCATCGGTGCCATCGATCACGTCGTCGGAACACGTCTATCGAGAGGGAACAACCACCGACAAACAAAGAAGAAACACAATCAATGCCATGCAACAATATGATGCATGAATGTGACATGGCAATATGTTGTTGATTGGCCTAATGCAACTAGCAACAAGTTAAATGGAGTTGGTTTGAACACTAGGTTCAAATTCAAACCCCATATGTGCTTTCTTAAATGCCATTTAATTGAATTGTCCTAAACAGAGGACATAAGTTGCTCTAACATGCATGCAAATGCCAAAAACAGATTCTTTGGATTTTTCTGATCATTTTTCATATATAAATTATTTCATTTGGAGTTACGGTTGAATTTATATGAATTTTTGAAGTTTAAACTATTTTCTGGAATTTTCTGAATTAGTTTTAATTCAGAAAATAATTAACTGCATCAACATTGTGTAAGCATGACGTCAGCGAGTCAACTGGGGCTGACCAGGGTCAAACCTGACCAGTGGGACCCACTGGTCAGTGACACAGTACTGCCTAAGTCACAGACAGGTGGGGTCGGGTCAACAGGTGACGTGGCCAGGTCAAACTGACCTGTGGGGTCTGGGGGGTTAGTTTAATCTAAAAAAAAGCTAACCAGGGTTAATTAGGCGGTGGGGCACGGCTGTCACTCGCTCTAGAGGTTAAATAGTGGCGCAATTAGCTGCTGATGGTTGTGCCACGTCGGCACAGCCGGAGTTAGCCGCCGGCGAGGTCAGCGACGGCGGAACGGCTCGGGTTTCGCCCTCGGGCAACCAAACTCGCGGCGGAGGGCATCTATGTGCTCCTGGGACTCGCGTGCATCTAGGGGTGCAAGCGGGAGGAGCTGGGGCGGCACGTAACCGCGGCGGCGACGAGCCGGGCGGCGGCCGGAGCTCGGTCAAGTGCGGGCGAGGGCTGCAAAGCGGTGGGGAAGGAGTTGGTGGCCTAGATGGCAACCACGGGCCACCAGAAGCACTCTGGTGCCACGGGTTTGGGCAGAGGGGCACGAAACGAGGGAGCTAGGCGGCCATGGCGGACGGCGGTGCGGAAGCTCGATGAGCGGCGGTTACGGAACATGCGCGCGCGCGCGCGAGAGAGAGAGAGAGAGAGAGAGAGAGAGAGAGAGAGAGAGAGAGGTGAGGGGAAACGACGGCGAGCTCACAGCGGTCTTGAAGAAAAACTCGGGAGGCTCGGAGAGGTCCTGGCGGCGCCGAATCGGCGGTGGCCATCTCCGGTGGCCGTCGGTGATGATGACGACGATGGCGACGCGTAGGGGCTCTTCCGGTCGCGTGAGCCGACGTGGAGGACGAGGGAGGCACGGCGGAGCTCAGGGCCGCGTCGGAGAGGTGAGGGGGTGGCGGTGGACGCAGCAAGAGCGAGCGGTGGCGACGGCGCGTTCGGGTGTGCGTGAGAGAGAGATCCAGGGAAGGGGCGAGAGCGAGGGAGAACGAGAGAGTGAGGCAGGGAGGTGCATGGCGCCATCTGGGCGCGTCGGGGAGAAGGCGGCAAGCAGGACGTGGCCCTGCGTGTGCCAGCGCGCGGCGAGCACGCGCCTCTCGTCCGACTGGCTCAAGGTCAGGGACGACTGGCACTTGGGCCAGATGGGCCGCGCAGTGCCAGGCCGCCAGGTTAGTTGGCCCAGGTAGGTTGGGCTGCCAGGTGAGCTCTCTTTCTCTACTTTGTTTTCTTTTCTATTTCTGTAATTTGTTTCTGATTTAGTAATTTATTTTCTTCTGATAAATGTGTAGGGACTAAATGAATTATTCCAAAGCCCCTCACAATTTTCCAGAATTATTGGAGCAATAGAAATATATTTATAGAATATATTTGCTCCAATTCCAATAAAGAATGAATTAATTCAAAGCCCACATATGTCCTACAAAAATGTGAAGCATTTTTGGTAGATGCTTCCACCTTAATCACCTGTTGGTGTCCTTGGCTGCTTCGCGGATGGAATTAGCCGCGAGCGAGCGACTCCCAACGGATTTATGGCGAAGTACTTCCATAATAATAATAAATCGTGGCGCCTGTAGCGTGCTATCAGTGGCGCCGCGACGAGGTACAGTACTCTATTCTACGTATTTGGCGGTCCGCACGGAGCGGAAAATAATTCTATGAGACCAGGTCTCACGAGTTAGCAGGTGAGACCCATCCTGATGGATGACACGTGGCATTCACAAATTACAAAGCATCTACCCCACACCCCACCTGAAATCAGGGGGGAGAGATTAGATGCTTTGTGATTTGTGAATGCCACGTGTCATCCATCAGGGTGGGTCTCACCTGCTAACTATGAGACCTGGTCTCATATAATTTTTTCCGCACGGAGCCGCATTGAATTTTGACCTCACCTGTTGCGAGTTTCGTGTCAGGCAGAGCCAGTGGGCGAAGTGGCTGGAAAACCACACGTTCCTGCAGAGGCAGGCGAAGTGCAGCACATTGATGGTGGGCTGATTGTGCTCTCCCTCCGTGGCTGCAGACACGCCGGTCGACCCATGGGGCCCTCCCTCTGAACCAACGTTCCTCCATCGTTGACTTGAGTTCCTCCACCATTACACCGACGGCTGGAAAGCGTGGCGGGCGGGGAGCTGCGTGCCGATTCCCGCGCGGTTTTCTCATGTATCGGTGCCGTTGACGATTTGAGCAATCTCTCGTATGATTTAATCTAGAAATTCGATAGGTAAATCTCTTTCTTTGCGGGGGATTCAATAGGTAAATCAGAAAGAAGGGAATAAACATGACGATCTAAAGAACGCATGTAATCTGATAAATAAACAAGATGAAAGCAACATGCGCAGTTAAACTGATACTCAAGAAGCAGTTCCTAACGTAAGGGATAAGAAAATACATACGACGCGTTGGATGAAGAGGTCGTTCGTCATATTTACCTGTCCGTCACGGTATCAGCAGCATCAGCGAGCGACATGTTCGTGAACAGTTTGTCGATGTCGGGAAAGAAGTCGTCGTTGGAGGCCCACTGTCTCACTTGTTAATGCATGCCGAGGAGAGAGATGTGAAAGACACGGGCGGCGCAAAGTTGTGGAACGACGCGATAGGCGCATAGAGGGCCAAGTGTCTCACACACGCTCGTCTAGGAAGAGGAGTTACCTTTATAGGAGAGTTTCAAGTGAGATGACCAGCTCAGATCGATTAAGGGAAACGGTTAACCCCTAGACAGAAGAGGAGAAACAACCATAATTGTTCGGGTTCATCTTCCCCTAATGAAAAACATTTCAATTTTTTTCTTATGTGACAAAAAAGAAGGCACCTCACACACGTCCTAATAAGGCTTGTATACGCGGGAGCGATATTTTGGTGGACGAGGGTATTGGCTCCCGGTTTTGGAAATAATTCAAAAATCTTATTCCAAGTTGAAGAAAACGAAAAAAAAATTGTGAAAACTTTATACATATTCGTGATGGATGTGTGAGTTTTCATTCAAAAAATTATGATTTGCAAGCTGCACGAAAAACAAATTCCCAGCCCAACAATAAAAACCGACTGGCGCATTTTCATTTATGTATTTGTTCTTTTGTCTACGCGACGTATGAAAGCATATTGTTATGGAAATTTTCTTGAACATGTTATGTGTGTATTTGTGTGTGTACCAAGAAAAAATTGCGTTCTGGAAATATGTTTTTTTAAGTCCACCGATGCACCCATCCACCCAAGGGCATTTCCGTTGTATACGCCCTCTTCTCGAGATTTTAGTGGTGTGTGAAACAACCCAACTTTTATGTTGGTCTCCAACATCCTCCACTAGCATGGTGTTACTATTATTTTTAGAAGGAACAACACACTTTATTCAAACTTCAAGGTTTAAAGGAATACAAATGTTGGGGGTGTACTCGCAAAAAAAATGTTGGGGGTGGGGGATTACATAACCAAACATGCCGGCCAACCCTCGAGCGAGGTCTCCATTTTAGCTAATTTGTGAGCCTCTGACGAGTCCACTTTACGTGATGTTTTTCCTTTATATTTTGTGCCTACAAGGTGGGCTTTGTGGAATTTTACCGCGTTCGCGCACTTCTTTTCGTTAATGATCCTTCAGATTATGTCTTTTGGAGCAATATTCATTTTATGGATAAACATCCAATGGCAGTGGAACCACGTATTAAAGGTGATAAACACATTTCATAGAAAAATCAAGCAAGAAGGGCCAAAGAAATAGCCGCCGTTGAGCCTCCAGAGCGAACGACGACGTTCCAGGCGACCGCACGCGCTCGCATGAGCGGTCGTTTGGCGCGTCACCGCCTCCAGGGGATCAGCTATTCTCACCTTGTTGAAACAAGTCGTGGAGGGGACGAACAGAGACTCCAGAAACTCATCCAGAAGGGAGAACCCTAGCCTCCGGAGCCCATCCGGAGGGAGGATCGACCGGGAGAAGAAGGGGATTCCTCTCACTACGAGAGGAACGACATCATCATCAACATCTACATCACCACCATCTTCATCATCATCCACATCCTTATCATCTGCAACATCAAGAACCCTTGTGGATCCTTCGGTGTATCAGTTGAATCACTCGTCCATGTATTCCATTACCATCCCATGATGCTTGTTGTTCTTATGTGTGAGTAGACCCCTAGTTCTCGGGGATATGGATGAATCTTGGTATGTGTAGGATCCGAAACGTATAATGTGGATATGAGATCACCTGTTGAATGCTTAGTTTAATAACTTCATGAATGTTGTGAAGGGGGGCCCACTCAACATTTGTGCCTTTGTTGGCCACGAAGTATATCACTATCTTTGCATAGGTTTAAGATGTGGAGGTAATACGAGGTGACAGTAAAAGCCTATTGCTCCTAACCTTTACAAGTGATCAGGGGTCACAAAGAACTCTTAGTGAGGCCGCGTCCATGGGGTAAACCCTTAATTGTCATGAGTTGTAACCCTCTGGGGGGTGCTATGACGGTGGCGTGCATGGCACAAAGTCTACCACGAGGAGAACATGTTTTGTACCCGGCTCCGCCCAGCATAATTTCCAATAGTGGCTCAAGTATCCACTCCAAGCTATGCTTATGCACAGTAGTACTAAAAACATACCAATGGGGATTCTAGATTCCCCGAGAATTCCTTTTTAATTCTGTTATTTCACCGTTCTTTACTATTCCTGCATTTATTTTGTTTTCATGCTATTTAGTTACACGTCACCATTTTGCTCAATCCTAATTTAAATCTGCCCTCACTCTACTTCATGTCTACAATTATCTGCACACACAAAGCTAAATAATTCTTTACAGAGGGGCAAAAACCTAATTCCTGTGCCCCGTGTGGGATCGATACTCTTACTTCAAAAAGGCTACAGCTAAACCGTGTGCACTTGCAGGCTATCGGCCTCCTTATTACATGTGAGCTGCTCACGACATATTTCACATGCCCAAAACTTTAACTTGTTGTCCTTGATCTCACGAAGAATCATACAATGATCTCCTCTATTTTTTTTCACGTGTAGATCGTTTACCAGCTTCAAGCAATCCGAAGCAACTCTAATCCTGGCAAGACCCGGGTCTTCTCCAAGAGCAAAAGCTTTTGTGCAAGATATGCTTCAATCATCACCAGACTCATTACTCCTTCAAATACAATAACAGAAGCGCCCAGAAAATTTCCATCTTCATCTTGGCAAACCACCCCGGCTGCTCCCCTATGCGCCGATTTGGCCAAAGCCCCATCTGCCTTTGATGACCCACAAGTATAGAGGATCAATCGTAGTCCTTTCGATAAGTAAGAGTGTCAAACCCAACGAGGAGCAGAAGGAATCAGTAAGCGGTTTTCTGCAATGAATTCCAGTGTCGGCAATCTCCCTCTTGTGATATAACTTGAAATTTAAGAGAGAAGGGCATTAGAATTGCACCAAAAAGTGAAATATAACTTTAAGCAATAGAAATAGTAGTAGGAAAACATGATACAAAATGGACGTGTCGACTACCCCAAGTTTAGACCTCGCTTGCCCTCAAGCGAATACCGAGCTCGATAATCATGATCACAGGTTTATATAGAGAGGCGTTGATAAAAACAAAATACTGACATGGTAGCATCATGATCATTATTATAACATCAATTATTAATCATATAACTTCTCATGAACAAGTAACACTTTATTCACAACCTAAAGTATAAACAATAAACTTTCTTTGAAACCAACAAACTGTGTTCTCATTCATCAAGAAAATTACAGTTCATCATATTTCCAGGAAGGGTCTATGTAAAAGCTTTTTGATTTAGCAAACTCCACACACTCAACTATCATATAGTCTTCCATGACTACTGGCACTCAAAGCATATTTTTAGAACAAACTGTTTCAGTCAGACACAAAGGAAGGCGAGGTGTCGGTGTATTAAACATGGGTGTTTATAGGACGAGGATTTGGAGCTCTCAGGTGCTCTGCACCCCCATATGAACATTTCGTTCAAAAAAATACTGAGAAATTTAAAAAAATCTGGAATTTTGGGATATCGAACCTGGCTTCCCGATCTACCCCCATGTGAAATTTCGTGAAAAATACCAGGAAACGTATTCGTGGCAAAAAAGAGAAAAATCTCCTATGTATAGAAAAACACTGTTTGGATGGATTTTTGTTCGGACCCTTCGCCACGGATACCTTTTTCGTATTTTTTCACAAAATTTCACACGGGAGTAGATCAGGGACCCAAGTTTGGTATTCCCAAAATTCGGTTTTTTTGGGTTTTTTCGGTATTTTTATGATTAATTTTCGTATAGGGGCGTGGAGCACCCAAGAGCTCATGTGTATTTTCCGGTGTTTATACCCTTACTTATGCATAGATAGTAGCAGCCTTCCCGACGACAAGGATTTGCCGGAGGATGGCTATTATCAACACTCAAGATTTGGTTAACAAAACTATGAAGAAGACCTTAAGGCAGGTCATAGAGAAGTACTAAAGAAGTACTCAAGAACAAGACCCAAGTTGCCGGCAAGCTCCTGGCCGGCAAGCTTCAGGCCGGCAACCTCAAGACTGGCATGTTCCCTTCCACCGCTCCATCGTGGCAAGTGTCGTGAACTTGCCTAGAGGTGTCGAGCGGGCAGGCAGTTAGGTGAAGCTTGTCGGACACGTGGCGGCCCGTGGCCTGAAGAAGCACTTTATTGACACTCGTCCAAAGGGCGTGGCGGAAGAATAGAAGGTAGCGCGAGCGGTACAGGTGGAGATGGACTCCCTTGCCAGCATTACTCCTCGACATGACACCTAACGAAGCATTTATTGCTTTTGTACTAATCCACCAGAGTTAGGTATTTGAGTGTAGCCACTATTCACCTATTGTAATTACCTTTCTGCCACTGTGGTAGCCTCTTTCATCTATAAAAGGAGGCTCATGTCAACCTGTACAAGGGTCGACACCCTGCCCTTTTGCATTATGTAGCTGCACTTCCTGAGCACTTCGCCTGCAAGCTTGCGCTCTCTTATAACTTGGGCATATTCCACATATCAATCCACAGAAGCAGGAGTAGTGTTTTACGCCTGATGGCGGCCCAAACTTGGGTAAACTTGTGTGTCCACTTCTTGGATCTGCTTTTTGTGTACTGCGATCCCCACAGCCGAACAGCGAAGGGATCTTGTTGATCCCGATTGTCGTACGTCGATACGGGGGTTTACAGTTTCACCACCCAACTTATTTATCTCACAGATAATGTCAACAATAATAACTCATGATTACATATATTCAACTTGATATATATGTCTGGATCTTTCCCTACCACATGATGCTTGCCAAGTGGAGAATAGTTGAGGTTGGAACAACTGAACAAGAACACATATTTTTTACTCTTGTGGAAAAGTAAAGTTTAAGCATTGAAAGATAGACCCTTCGCAGAGAGGAGTAGGGGTTGTCATGCGCTTTTAATTATTGGATGTGCAAGTTCTTAATGTAAAGGAGCGTCACTTTATATTGCTCCTTACGACAGCAATCTTTATTGAACAGTCCATCGCTTATCACAAGTTTGTATAAAGGGTATTTTCTCTTACAATAAAAGACTATACATATTTAGAAGCAATTTTTATTGCTTTGCACTAAGAAGTGAAGATGATGATGACCCTGTTTTGATCCATAGGTTAGAGATAGTTTGGGTTAGTTTGGACTCAACTAAGAGCAACTCCAATGGGGCGACCCAAACGGACGACGCATTTGTCCGCTTTTTGTCCATTTGGGTCGGCCGCCCGCCCGGCGTCCGCCCAGTTTTGCATTTGGGTCGGCAGTGCGCCCAACGTGCTGACCCATTTCATGTCCGCATTCAACTTTTAAATAAAAAAGGCCTGCGGCCGATCATGCCAGCGGCCATGTCTCATGCCGGCACCATGCCAGCGCCGGCATACAATGCTGGCTTTAGAAAATACCACAGTTCATGCCGGCGCACTCGCCAGCCGGCCGGCACACATGCCAGCACACAAAAAAGGTGGGACTTGAGTTCGACCACGCCATCGCAGCTCCCGTGGTCATGCCGGCACACCTGCCAGCATACAAAAAAGATGGCCCTCGCCGCCATAGATCACTCGTCGTCGAACTTGAGCATGTCGGCCTGCATCTTCTTGAACCACGGCCTCTTCCTTGGCGACACGGTATTGAGATCCACCTTCATGATCTCCACCCCCGGTCATCATGCTTGCAAGAGCCACTTCTTTCGCCTTTGTCTTGGCGTTGGCGGCCTCGATCTCTAGCATCTTGGCTTGCTTCTCCGCCTCGAGCTCGAACATCTTGGCTTGCTTCTTGGCGTCAAGATCAAGCCTCCTCCTTTGGATCTCCACAAAAGCATCCATTTGCTCCGCCTTGAAACGCCCGCGCTCCTCCTCCCTTGAGTCCTTCTTATTAATCATGCCGTCCACGCTTGCGATCAAGGCGTTGGTGGCCGCATCTCGCTTCTCCTCCTTCTTGGAGTTGGTCTTCCCCCTCGGCCGTGCCGGCTCGCCCTCCCCAACATCTCCACGGCTTTCTTCCCCCCACGTGCCTTGAGGGCGGCATATTGCGCCTTGAACTTCTCTTCGTCCTTGATGACCCGATAGCAATGGGAGAGGTTGAAGCACTTGCCATTGTGTTGAACCTTGAATGCCTCCAAAGCTTGAAATGCCTACAAAATGTTTCCATGCAAGCATATGGGCAAGTGATAGCAAATGAAGACGTAAAAGGATGATCTTGATGACACAAAAGATGGCGGCTTGCTTTCTATCATACCATGACTTGCATGCCGATGCCGCTCACGGGGCGGGCCTTGACGCTCTCAAGGGTGGCGCAAAACTTGTTGCACTCTTCTTGGATCACCCTCCACCGCTTGGAAATGGAGACCCACCCACGCGTGCTCACAAATTGGTAAGGTGGAAACTTCTTGCGCTCATGAAACTCGCGGTGCACACGAGTCCAAAAGGTCGAATGCTTTTTCTCGGCGCCCGTCTTTGGGTCTTGTCCAATGTCTCGCCAACACTCGCAAAGAAGCTTGCCCTCGGCAGCTGTGCACGCCTTCGTGCGCTTCGGCTTAGGACCGGCGGCATGGTTGGCGAGCTCGTCCTCGAACAAAGGCTCCACTTCGATGTCGCACTCGTCCTCTTCCTCTAGCCCATAGTCCTCCGGGAACTCGTGGTCGAGGGGGAAGCCGTCCAGGTCGATGCCGACCTGATCACGCATGAAGGCCGCCTAATCGGGATCATAGCCAGCGGCCGGTGTGAACGCCCCGCGGCCGTCCTGGCTTTGTGTCTTGTCGGGATCGTAGCCAGCGCCCGGTGCATGTAGTCCTCGTCGACGGCGGACGGCATTTCCTCGAACAGGTTACGGGCGTCCGGGAGCCCGCCGGCCGGCGTCTGTCGCGCGCGATTCCTTGTGCCGCCGGACGACGAGCCACCGACCACCGGGGTGGCGTTGAGGTCGATGGGCGCGGGCGCAGGCGTGGAAGGTGCGACCATGCTCACGTCGGGTGAGCACTCCCTGGAGAGGCGGGAGGCCTGCGGGTAGACGTGGAAGCCGGGGACCGGGTTGCAAGCCGACGCGCGGGGTGAGTCGGGCATCACCATCTGAGGAAACGCCGACGAGCCAGTGCTGGCCGCGGCGACGGCGGCTTGGAGGACGCTGTGCTGGCTAGGGTTTACCCCTAGCATGTAGAGCGCCTCCCTCGTTGCCGCGGCGACGCGGGCGTTGGTGAACTCCTGCTGCGCGGCGGCGACGGCGGCGGCGGCCTCATCCCTCGCGTCCGCGGCGTGCCTCCGGCCCTTCCTCTTGGCCGACTCCCTTGCCCGCTGTTCGGGCGTCAGCGCCTTCTTCGCTTGGTCGCGGTGGCGTTCTTGCGCGGGGCACGAGGCTTGCCTTTCCCGGAGGGGGCGACGGCGCCGGACGAGGCGAGGCCGGCGGCGGCGTCGAGGTCGAGGTCGATGGCGTCCTCCATGGCTGGTTGGGGGGTCGGGGGCGCGCACGGGCGGGAGCGTTTTTGTGGAAAATGGGGGGAAATGGTGGTGTCTGCCACCGACCGGCGGGCCGGGGGAGAGGAGTAGGCGCGCGCCGACGCAAATCCGGCTCAAAATTGGGCCTGGAATGGGTCGCCCGCGGACGAAAAACGGATGCGCGTCCGTTTGGGTCGGCGCGTTGGGCCACCACTTTTGTCCGCGCCGACCGAAACGGACGCGGGCGGACGAAATGGGTCGCCCCATTGGAGTTGCTCTAACCCAAAAATATCCAAACGGGAAGGTTAGTTTGGGTTAGATGCATCTAACCTATCCAAAAAATCTAACCCACCCAAGAGGTGCTTATTTGGATTAGTTCTTCTCGGGACCACTAAAAAAAACACATTTTTCTCTCGCTCTCCCCGCAGCAGATCCCTCCCCACTTCCTCGAAGCTTCTCGTCCTCTCCCTCCCTCCCTCTCGCACCGCCCGTGAAGGCACCTCGCCGTATCCGCGCTCCATCTAACCCTGCCATCCAAACACCTCTTTGGTTAGAGTTAGTTTAGGGTTAGTCTCTAACTGAATTAGAGTATCCAAACAGGGCCGATGATGATGAATGAGTAGGCTCATAGTGTCTATTCTTGTGTCCTATTTTAAGAAAAAAGAAATGTCAGGGAGTTTTAAAACGGACGGTGCACCTATCTAGCTCTCCACGTATAAAAGAAAATCGGCTTGAAAAATGCACTTTGAAATCCCGCTAGTACTATTTATATTTTTGAGATGGCGACGGCAGATGATTAATTGATGGAATACGATGTGTTGATACTTTGGAGCATCAGTGCGCACAGGACAAGAGAGAAGAGGGCGCTGGGATTCTTTAAAAAGAAATAATTAAGAGACGTCTAATCTTGAGTTCTGAGCCCACCTGGTAAACTTAATCAGATATCGCTAGCAAGAGTACAAAATATGGCAGGTCACTGGATCAAACGCAGCACTGGTGGGATTATTTTAAGCATGTCTTTTTACAGACATTCCACGGTACAATGTTGACCAGTCGACCTAGAAGCGATTTAAATAACAGAGATTTGCTTTTGGATTGCCACCCGAACGGAACTAGAGGCATAAACCACACTCTAAACACAGCAGTAACCGTGAAACTGTAATAGCTTTGGACTTTACAAGTGTTGCCTATTGTTTCCGTTGCAGAGAAGCTAATTCAGTCGCTGATAGTTTGGCCAAACACTTCGTTATGTCTAGTTCGTCTGAATTCTGAGAGATTACTATGCCTGGCTTTATTCGTCCTCAAGTTGTAAACGTTTTGTCTATGTGAGAAATAGAGTTGTTGATGCGAAAAAAAACTGTAAAGGCTCCTTTGATTCAAGGGAATTTCATAGGATTTTTGGAGGGTTATAATCCTTTAAAAAAATTCCTTTAGTGATCGTTTGATTCATAGGATTGAATCCTATAGATTTTTTTTATGGAATCATGTGTACTACATTTCGGGCTCCTTTAATACAAAGATATTCTATAAGATTTTTGGAGGATTGAAATCCTTTGGAATTTTTCCTACGTGTCTTTTGATTCATATGATTGAATTTATATGAATTTTTTCTATGAAATCTTTTGTACTACATTTCATAGAAAATCTAACATACATCCCAACATCTTTTTGCAATATCTTTGATTTTCTGTGACATCAAACACTCCTTGTTAATCCTATAGGATTCAAGTGGTCATGCCACTTCAATCCTATACTTTTCCTATTCCTGCGTTTTCAAAACCCCGCGAATCAAATAAGCCCTTCACTGGAAAGCATCCACGCCGGTACTAATCCTACAGGATTCAAATAGGCATGCCATTTCAATCCTTTAATTTTCCTATTCCCGTGCTTTAAGAATCCACTAGGAACGGTGGCTCTCGCCTGCCTGTTGAAAATCGTTCACGACGTGGATCACAAGCCGGGAGCGATTTCCGACAGATTTATGACGTATACTACTTCCATGATATAAACCGTGGCGCATGTACCGTGTGCTTCCATTGATGGAGACCCACGGGCTATCATTGGCACGGGCTGGGCTGGTACTAGACGGCACGCACGATTCGATCGAAACCGATACGGTGGTACTACTCCAGTACGAGCGCGAGGCGCTATTTGGCCGTCCGCACGGAGCCGCATTGAATTTTGACCTGACCTGTTGCGAGTTTCGTGTCAGGGCAGACCAGGGGGTGAGGTGATTGCAAACCCGCGCGTTCCTGCTCGGCTTCTTTTTTACCGATCCGGCACAGGCAGACGGACTGCAGCACATTGATGGCTGGTCGTGCTCTCCCTCCCACCCTCAGCCTCCGGTTGTGGCCGCTCGATCCATCGGGCCCTCCCTCTCAACTAACGTTCCTCCAGCGTTGACCTCAGTGGTTCGACCATTGCACACTTGCGCTGAGCAACCCATGGACGGGACCAACGGTCGAACGAGCGAGCATGCATGGGTGCGTGGTGTGCATACACGTGCTGCCCAAGTGGCAAATGCACGGGAAAGGCACGGCACAGCACAGAAGTTGCAGCTTTTTTTTTTTTTTGAGGCTAGTTGCAGCTGCAGCTGCACCCGCCGGGCCCGTGTGCACTGCTCCGCACGCCGCCTGCAGGCCACTTGCGCCGCCCCACACACACCGACGGCTGGAAAGCGTCGCGGGCGGGGAGGGGACCTGCGTGCGTGCCGATTCCCGCCGTTTCTCAGGTGTCGATTCCGCTTTCCTTTCCGCCCAGGAGGATCGGCCGGCCCAGCGCTAGCCACCCGACCTCAAGGTGACGCGACCAGGAGACCGTGGACGGAGCTACAGGGAGACCGCTCAAGATTTTGAGCAATTCCCTGTATATTAGTGTAAACATACGCTCTTATATTATAAGACGGAACTAATCTGATAGATAAAATGAAAACAACATGTCCACGTCAATTGATAGTACTAATAATCCGTAAGCAACTCCTAACCTGAGGGATAAAAACACAAACGACACGCTGGATGAAGTGGTGTGTCACCGTCGTGGTACCATCATCAGCAAGACATGTTCATATCGATGTCGGGGAAGAAGTCGCCGTTGGGGAAGTAGTCGAATCCAACAGCCGCACTATACCGCTTCCAAAAAACTGATCGCCCCTCTCCCGTGTAGGGCCACAAGTAGCGAGATTCCAGAGGGCTGCTGTCTCGGTTGCCGATGCACGCCGAGAAGAGAGGCGTGAAAGACGTACGACGGCGGCGCCTGGCAATGGGGATTACCCACGCGGGTATTGCACTCCCGTCCCCGTCCCCGCAACAGCATTCCCGCGCCCGTCCCCATATCCCTTTGCGGGGATAAAAAGATTCACATCCCCATCTCCGTCAGATTTTTTATCCCCATGGGTACATGCAATCAACAACCTTCAATAGCATTTCCGTAGAAAAAATAGCATTTCTGCACAATAAACAATATAATGTGGTTATGTTAGGGATTTCTTAGGGCTTTTGGTCAAAGGGTGGGATGGGTGGAAATTTGTGTGGGTAAGTGCAAGAACTACCCGGGGTCTATTAATTTTAGAGCCCACATGTGAGGCCTTTCACGGGTAAGGCGGATAACGGGCAAGGGTAATTCTATCACATCCACATCCCCGTCTTGCGCGCTGGGTAAGGTATTTGACCTACCAGCTTCCCCGTAGGGATTAAAACTGCTACATCCCCATCCCGTGATAGAGTAATTACCTGTAAGGATGCGGGTAACAGTTAACCATTGCCAGCCTAATGCGGCGTAAAGTTGTGGGATGACTTGATAGGCACATAACGGGTGAAGTATCTCCCACAACCTCGCCCATGAAGAGGAGCGCCCTCTTATAGGAGTGTTTCAAGTGACCTGCTCAGAACAGTAAGGGAAACGTTTCCCCCTAGGCAGAAGAAGAGAAACGACCAGGATTGTACAGAGTCATCTTCCACCAGTAAAAACATTTCAATTTGTTTTCTTATATGACAAAAAAGAAGGCACCTCACACACATCAAAATAAGGCTTGTATAGCGAACCGGCCTGTGGTTGGATGGTTAGACGAGCAGTGATATCCTCAGTCCACCAGGGTTCAAGTCCTTGTACTCGCGTTATTCCTTGATTGATATCAGGATTTCCGGCAATGCACTTTTAGAGGGAGGAGACGTTCCCGTCGACGAGGAGTCACCTACGGTGACTTCGTAAATCTCAAGATGATATGTCAGCTCAGTCTCTCGAATGTGTGCGTTCATAGGGGTGAGTGTATGCGCATATGTATGAGCACTTGCGTCTGTACTGTGTTAAAAAAGGCTTGTATACGCGGGAGCGGTTTTTGGGTGGACAGGGGCAATTGGCTCCCCTTTTTGAAATGATTCAAAAATCGTATTTTCAAGTTAAAAAAATCTAAAAAATTGTGAACATTTTATACATATTCACGATGGATCTGTGAATTTTCATTCAAAAATTTTATGATTAGCAAGCTGCACAAAAAATCCCGGCCCCACAATAAAAACCGATTTGGCCATTTTCATTTATGTATTTGTTTTTTGTCTACGCCCCACATTAAAGCATATTGTTATAAAAATTTCTTGAACGTGTTATATCTGTATTTGTGTGTGTACAATTTTTTTTTGCATTGTGGAAATATGTTTTTTTAAGTTACTGATGCACCCGTCCACCCAAGGGCAATTTCGTTGTATACTCCCTCCTCTCAAACTCTTAGTGGTGTGCGAAACAACTCCCTTTTTTTAGAACTAACAACCCACCTTTTATGTTGGTCCCCAACATCCTCCACTAGCACAGTGTTACTAAATTCATTAATAGGCCATATGGGCCCATAGATTATTCCTAAGAATTATCAGAAGTAATATTAGGGCAAATCCCACTAATTTCAACAATAACGCTCGGGAGATGATGCTAGATCGCTTGCTTGGTGGAAGTCTCGATGGTTTTTCTTTTCTGTTTGTTTATTGGTTGGACAGGTCCGGTTTTACCATTTGTTTGTTTGTGATTTTCTTTATTGATTACAGTGGTTTTAACTTGGGCTTTCTTTATTTTTCTCTCCCTTTTTATTTACTTTTGCTTACTTCTTTCTCGGTTTTTATCGTTTTTTCTTTATTTCCCTGTTCCTTTTCTTGGTTCTCACCATTTTCATTCTTTTGCATCGGTTTCTTTGTGGTCTTTCTTTGTTTTTATTTGGGTCTCATGTTTCTTTTCCTGTTTTTATTTGTTTTCCTTCTTATTCTTTGTTTCTTTGTCGAGTTTCACCGTCTTCACTCTTTTGCATTGGTTCTCTTGTGTTTTTATTTTTTTATTCTTATTTTTTTTTTCATATTTTGGTTTCCTTTGATTCTTCTTGGTTTTTGTGGTTTTGTCTTTTCTCTATTCGTATAGAACAGGAACAAAATTTTACACATGTTTAACACTTTTCAAATACATGAAACATTTTTCTGTATGTGCTAAACATTTTTTAAATACGTGATTTGATTAACATTTTTGTCGAATATATGGTTTTGATGTCTACCTCTTTTATATAGATTATACATTTTCCGTATGCAAAAGGAACACTTTTTTACACATGTTTAACATTCTAAAACACATGCTTAATATTTTCTCATATATATGTTTTTATGCCTATTTTCCCTATGCATTGTACATTTTTTGTACACATTTCAATCATCATTTTTGTACAAGGTTATTTTTTCAAATACATGACTAATATTTTTCCAAATATATGCTTTTGATGTCTAATATTTTCATACACTTTGTATTATTTTGTATACATCAGTAACATTGTTTTATAAATGTTTAATATTTTCTACATACAACATTAACATTATTTTGTGTATATATTTTATGTCAACCTTTCTTCATACACGTTGTACATTATTCGTATACCCCAGAAACATTTTTCTATACAAGTTTAACACTTTTTAAATGCATGATTAAATTTTTATACTCCCTCTGTTTCATATTATAGTGCGCATGGATGCTAGCTCCAATACCAATGAGTGAGCTGGAGTTGTGAATTTTACCAGATTAACCTTGCATGCATGGTCTGCCACACACCCATGTGCTTGTTCCGCTGTGTGTGTCCCTTGATTACAGCCAAGGGTAAATAGTCCAAACCAGGTTTGTGCTGCATGCATGCACTACATTTCGGAATTTTAGACAAAAATCTATGTGCACTACAAAAGGGAATGGAGGGAGTATGTAATTTCATATAAGTATTTTTGTAATAAATATAAAACTTTTTTAATGGCAATAAACATTTTTGGCCTAAAAAAATACATTGTGTAGACATTTTTTGTGTACACGTTGATCAATATTATTTAAAAACTTGATTACGTTTTTTCAAACATATACTTATATGTTAACTTTTTGCCATACACATTATACATATTACATATACACCAAGAACGTTTTTATATACATGTTTAACGTTTTCAAATACAACATTAATACTTTTGAAAACTTATATTTTCTTAAGTCTACATTTTTTCCATACACATTGATAAATTTTTGTATACGTTCATTACAATTATTGGTGCACATTTCACATTTTTATAACTGCATGTAAAGTCATTTTTATAGTAGATGAATTTTCAATATTTAGAAATATAGCCTAAAGTAAAAAACCATGACATGACGGATAAAAAAAGAGCGTTGACGGCCTGAAGTCCTCTCTGGACAGGCTCATTATGACGGTTGGTTGAGGCGAGACGTGCAACTCTCTCGTGACAGCTATTATTCGCCCGTAATGATTCCTAATAGGATCGCCTACGTGCGGGCAATAGCTGGCCGGCCCAACACAGTGGATAAGTTTTTTGTTGTTGTTTTTAAACTGGCTTTCTACTGTTTCTTAGCCCAGTTTTTCTTGTTTATTTATGGTTTTCCTTTTTCTATTTTAATTCGTAGGTTTTATCTCGTTTCTTTGTTTTCTTGGTTCTTTTGTCGTTTTTTTGTTTTCTATGGTTTTTGAAAACAAAACCTATTCGTTTTTCTGTTTTCTTTCTTTCAACATGTGTCTACTTTCTTTCACATATAACGTATATTTTGTGTATACATCAGGAATATTTTTTGAACATGGTTAGCATTTTTCAAAATATGTGTTTAGTATTTAAATTCATATATATTTCAATGTCTGTTTTTTTCGTGCATGTTGTATATTTTGCAACTACGTCATGGACTTTTTTATTCATATTTAATATTTTTCAGATACATAATTTACATTTTATTTCAGATATATGTTCATATGTCACAGAAAACTGAACACATGTCTAGATTTTTCAATTAAAGTTTTACGTTTTTAGTATTTACATCAGAAAAAGTTTTATTGCATGTTTAACGTTTTTTGAAATTCATGATTATATATTTTTTAATATATGTTTTAATATCTAAGTTTTTCCATACATGTCTTACATTTTCATTTACATAACAAATATTTCTTTATACAGGTTTAACTGTTTTTAAATACAATCAATACGTTTCTTAAGACATATTTTTTGATGTTTGCGTTTCTCATACAGATTGTGCTTTTCATATACACCTGAAACATTTTTACACATAATTAAAATTTTGAAATACCTTATTACATTTTTGAAATACAAGTTATGATGACTAATTTATTCATACAATTTTATATATTTTTATGTACATAGGTACATATATGTATACACATTTAACATTTCTTTAATACATGATTAACATTCCTTAAATCTGTAGTAAACACTTTATAAAACTAAACGGAAAATAGGAAAATAAAAAATTACAAAATCTGCCAAAGGTTATGTGCCCAGTTTAATTCTTTGTGTAAGCGTTAGGCCCAGTGGAATTCT
Source organism: Aegilops tauschii subsp. strangulata (assembly GCF_002575655.3). Lineage (NCBI taxonomy): Eukaryota > Viridiplantae > Streptophyta > Magnoliopsida > Poales > Poaceae > Aegilops > Aegilops tauschii. The sequence goes on from NC_053035.3 coordinate 469,795,588, forward strand.
TTCTGTAGAGAAGGTTATATGCGTAGAAAGGTGGCCTAATACTGCGTTGCGTGGAGCTCAGTGTGTGCATTTTGTTTCGGTCGCTGCTTGGTTTTGTATAGTTTTGGAGTTGATTTAATTTCTTGCAAAACCGATGTTTGATTGCTTTCACTGATTATAAAAATATAGTAACGCAATATTAAAAGTTGAAAAATATATTAAATTTACATGTATTTAAAGACATATTTTCCTCCGTTTAAAAAGTTGTAAAATTAGTTCTCCACTTTTAAAATTTGTTCTTGTACTTCAAAAATATGTACCAAATGGTAAAAGTATTCGTGAAATTTTAAAATTTCCGTTAGTATGAAAATTTTCACAAAATTTGAAAGTATTCAGCACTTTAAAAAATCTTTATGAATTTTAAAAAATCTCCAAACTAAAATAAATGGTCATGTATTTAAAAAACGTCCGAGTATTTTTCTGAAAACTTGTGAGGGAGAGGGCGATGGCGGTGGAAGCGATGTCCTCCCGCCGATCTCGCGTGTGCGCGACAGTCGATCCGGATGACCAGGTCCTCGCGGCGGTCCTCCAACGCTCGCTCACCATGGCAGAGACTGGCGAGCGATGTCTCCACCGCTAGAATGTCAAGCTGCTCCGGCTCGCCATCGAGCAGTCGGAGCATGAGGCGGTGAAGGATACGGCGGCCAAACCCAAGGTCGCGCGGCTGGCGAAGGACTGAGCGCACGCGGTCCGTCGGTTGGCTGACATCATCTCGTTCGACGACAACTCCGATGTCTCCGGCGTCTCTGAGAGCTCCGATGATGATGCCCTTCCCGTCGCTGATGCCTACATGAAGGGCTACAACCGCAGCGCGACCGGAAAGGTAAGGGACCGTCGCAGAAGTGGTGAACCCGGCGCCCCTCTTCGTCTACATTTTAGTTTTTAGTGAAATTAGTTTTATCTATGTATGTATGTCGGCGATGAACTAAATCTTTTGGTCCGATGAACTTTGTTTGTATGTTAGTATGGAATTTAGTTTCAACTGTGCTCATCTATGTCCATCTATGCCCGTATGATGCTTGTGCAACGACGATGTCTGATGAACTAAATCTTTTGGTCCGATGAACTTTGTTTGTATGTTAGTACGGAATTTAGTTTCAACTGTGTTCATCTATGTCCATCTATGCCCGTATGATGCTTGTGCAACGACGATGTCTCTTGCATCGTTGATCGACCTAACAACGTCTACACTCGAACCGCTGTTCCCTCCCTAAATGTTTTGGCCATTCGTATAGTCCATGTCCCGTAAAAAAGTAATATATCTGGACCCCCTCATTTCCCCCTTAAACGCGTGGACTTATCAACCCTCCTCAAACCCAGCCCATATATGGAGGCAATACGAGGGCGCGTTGACACGCCCGGCACCCTGCATTCATGCTGGCATTGCGGGCGTGCTGGCTGGCCGCCGTAGCCGTGTGCTTGTGTGCAGGCGCAACCGCACAGGCATCGCCGGCATGCTGGCTGGCCGCAGCCCCACATGCGTCGCGGGCGTGCTGGCTGGCCATCGCAACCGCTAGCTTGCTTGCTCGTTGTGGGCGCAGCCGCATCTGCTTGCTCTAGTGTTGGCCTGGCTAGCCGCCGCATGCTACGTGCGTGCGTGCAGGCGCCTGTGCTGTGCAGGCGCCTGTGCCGACGCATGGTGGCCTTTCCGCTGCCCAGTGGGTCCCTTTCGTTAGCGCGGGTTGTAGGCTACCACGGACGGCGCCTCCTCCTCATCCTCTGCGTGCATCAAGTCCCAGGCATGCTCTGGCGGTGCGATCCACAATGTGCTCACTGAAATTCCTAAAAAGTAGGGGTTGTTCATCCCTTCGGGCTTCAAGTCGCCTCTGGGTCTTGGGCCGCTAATGGGCTTGCTATGACCCGCCATCTTCATTGATAAGTCGCCGGTGGCATGACCCGGCCCCTCCTGGGCGGTTCATACCCAGTAGTCATATCCCCAACATATGGCAAAAGTGGGTTTAAGGATTTTGGATGCACAAGTAGTATTTCTACTTAGTACAACTGAAGGCTAGCAAATAGATTGAGAAGCAACCAACCAAGAAACGAAAAATCACATAAACAAGCATTAAGCATAACTAACACCGAATAATACACCATAAGTATGATGTAATTTCATTGCATAACTATTGACTTTCGTGCTTGCATAGGAAATCACAAACCTTAACACCAATATTCTTAATAAAACATAATTACTCGCCAACATGACCCACGGGATTTTTGGAGGAGTCTTTCTCAAAATAAAGATGATGAATATTTTCAAGGCAAACACATACTAGGAGGAGTCTTTATCAGGATGATGCATATTAGACTAGTAGCATAGATTGAGAGGAGTGTTAAGAATTAATTTAATTCTAGTAATCAATGCTTAAATTGGTTGTTTAACTCGGTTGTAGTTACCGCATTGTAATTCTAACTGCCTTGTTAAGAGGGTATAAATACCAAGTCTTCAATCAATGAGAAAAACTGTTCATTCCATTTACTTTCGCATCTAAACAATCAGGACGCGTTAGGCCCAGTGGAGTTCTTTCTGTACAGAGGTTATGTGTGTAGAAAGGTGGCCCAATACGGCGTTGCGTGGAGCGCACTGTGTCCATTTTGTTTCGGTCGCTCCATGGTTTTGCACAGTTTTGTAGTTGATTTAATTTCTTGCAAAACGGATGTTTGATTGGTTTCACTTATTACAAAAATATAGTAACGCAAGATTAAAATTTGAAAAAATAAATTAAATTTACATGTATTTAAAGAAATATTTTCCTCCATTTAAAAATATTCACAATTTTGTAAAATTAGTTCGCCGCTTTTAAAATTGTTCGTGTACTTAAAAATTCTACCAAATGGTAAAAGTATTCATGAAATTTTAAAATATCCGTTAGTATAAAAATTCTCACAAAAATTTAAAGTATTCTGCACTTCAAAAAATATTTATGAATTAACAAAATATCCAAAGTAAAATAAACGGTCATGTATTTAAAAAAATGTCCAGTATTTTTGTGAAAACTTGCGAGGGAGAGGGCGATGTCCTCCCGCCGATCCCGCGTGTGCGCGGCGGTTGATCCGGACGACCAGGTCCTCGCGGCGGTCCTCCACAGCTCACTCACCATGCGGAGACTGACAAGCGATGTCCCCACCGCAAGAATGTCAAGCTGCTTCGACTCACCATCGAGCAGTCGGAGCACGAGGCGGTGAAGGATACGACAGCCAAACCTAAGGCCGCACGGCTGGCGAAGGAGCGATCGCATGCGGTCTGTCGGTTGGCCGGCATCGTCTCCTTCGACGACAACTCCGATGTCTCCGACGGCTCCGGGAGCTCCAATCATGATGCCCTTCCCGTCACTGATGCCTACACGATGGGCTACAACCACCGCGACCACAAGGGTAAGGGACCGTCGCGAAAGTGGTGATCTCCGAGCACCCCTCTCCGTCTACATTTTAGTTTTTAGTGAATTTAGTTTTTATCTATGTCTGTATGTCGGCGATGAACTAAATCTTCTAATCCGATGAACTTTGTTTGTATATGAGTACGGAACAACTGTGCTCATCTATGTCCGTCTATGCCCGTATGATGGTTGTGCAACGACGATATCTCTTGTATCGTTCATCGACCTAACAACGTCTACACTCGAACTGCTATTCCCTCCCTAAATGTTTTGGCCGCCGCTATGTGTAGTCGTGCTGGCATTGCGGGCGTACTGGCTGGCCGCCGTAGCCGTGTGCTTGTGTGCAGGCGCAACCGCGCAGGCATCGCCGGCATGTTGGCGGGCCGCAGCCGCACATGCGTCGCGGGCGTGCTGGCTGGCAATCGCAACCGCTAGCTTGCTTGCTCGTTATGGGCGCAGCCGCATCTGCATGGTCTGGTGTTTTCCTGGCTAGCCGTCGCCGCTACGTGCGTGCATGCAGGCGCGTGTGCTGGCCAGACGCGCGCAACGCAGAAATGTGCTCGCGTGCTGGACGCCGCCGACGCATGGTGGCCTTTGCCGCTGCCCAGTGGGCCCATTTCATTAGCATGGGTTGTAGGCTACCATGGACGGCGCCTCCTCCTCATTCTCTGCGTGCATCAAGTCGCGTGCATGCTCTGGCGGTGCGATCCACAATGTGATCACTGAAATTCCTAAAAAGTAGGGGTTGTGATTCGGTACAAGCAAAAGTGGGGAGTCAGGGAAGTCTGCTTCGTTTAGGGTTAGGGTTTCTATGGCGATAGGCGATCGCAGGACGCCGCTAGAACCCTACCACGACGGAAGCGATCCGGACCGCCGGGAGGTTCCCTCCCGGACTACGGCGCCGTTGTCCTATGTGTCTACGCGTCTCCGCCCCAATCTAGGGAACCAACAACGTGCGGCTCAAGGAAACTTGAACCCTGAGGTTTTGTCTTCAAATAGAGGGACCCGATCTGGACGATCTGCTTCACGTCCGCCGCCGGCTCTCCCAATCGACCCAGGACCCGATCCCACGCTGCCACGACCCCGATCTCGACCTCCCATGGAGCGAGCCGCGCCTGCCATTGAGGGTGGGGGTGATCATGGGGGAGTCGATGAGACTCCTGCCCACCCGAAGCCCTGTGGTGCAGGCAGGCTTGTTGCGGTCAGGCAGCTGCCGGAGCAGGTTGAGCCGCGCGACGAAGTCTCAGAGGATGGTAACTGGGATGGACCGACTTCTGAAGGAGGGCTCCCGGAGGACGCAGAGACCCAAATTGATGGGGAGGTGGATATGGATGATGTGGCCTTTGTCTCGGTAGATTTTGAGGAGGAAGATGAGGAAGAAAGCATGCGGGCGACCTGGAAATTGATGAGCTTGTACAGATCGCAGCGACGGCCTAGTCCAAAAATCCTGTCGAAACACTTTGAGAAAATCTGGCAACTTAGGACCAGGGTAGAGTTTCAGCCGATCAGGAAGAATTTCTATACTATTACTCTCTTCTCGGAGGGAGATTACAGGTTCATGGCAAGAGGGGGCCGTGGATCTATGATGGTGACGCCCTGCTCGTGGCGCCGTTCGACAATGAGGCTAGGCCCTCAGAGACTCAACTGGACGTTTTTCCTGTCTGGGTGAGAGTTTTTGATATCCCATGGAAGAAGCAAACTAGAGCATATGGTAATGCAGTCGCACTACTGCAGGATGCTGCTAACGCGACACTACGATCAGAGACCCTTCGAGAAACTGTGTGCGATGCAATAATCGCAAACGGTGGTGTATGAAAACCATCAAAAAAGGTGAAAACATTTGCGATGGAGGACGCATCAAACACGGTTCAGATTTTAGTTGCGTGTGCGATGAAGGGCATACGGTTCAGTTCAATTAACTGTTTGCGGTGAGGAGGAACAAAAGAAACGGGTAGCCAGATGAAGGCGTGTGCGATACACAGCATACGGTTCACTCGGATGAACTGCTTGTGATTACGCAACACAAAAGAAAAGGGCAGCCAGATGAAGGTGTGTGCGATATACAGCATACGGTTCACTCGGATGAACTGTTTGTGATTAGGCAACACAAAAGAAACGGCCAGCCAGATCAAGTTGTGTGCTATATACGGCATGCGGTTGACTCGGATGAACTGTTTGCGTTCACACAAGAGAACAAAAACGGTTCAACTTAACAAGACGTGTGTGTTGTGCGATGAGATTGCATGCGGTTCACTCGGCCCTTGTCGTCAGTGTGTGACCTCTGTGGCAACCGTTCGCTCCCAGGCGCCTCTTCGTGTACCGTGGCAACCGTCCACCGACTCTTCGCCTTTCCCTCTCGATTTGGAACTGCTGTCGCATGCTAGCTCTTCCTCCCTCCTCCATTTGCCTTCACCCTTCCTTCTGCCATTGTTTGATCGTCTTCTCCATGGAGGGAACAAGCCGGAAACAACCCCGTTATTCTTGCCCCAATCTGAATGTTGACGCGGTGGAGGAACTCATTGATCGGTGCGGCGTCATCACCTCGGCTAGCATGGCAGGTTCGTTCAAAACCATTCTCGACTCAACTAATAACATCATTACAAGGAACCCAACGGTCCAGGAGCGGTTTGATCTCCCCTATCTTCTTCACCGTGACCCTGCTGACTGGCGCGGGGACGAGGGAAGCCTCGCCTTGTGTAAGTTGATGCCGCTTGATAATGATACGTATGATGTTAAGATGCCATCGCTTGAGGGCAAGGCTTGGGCAGGCGCAAATGGAGATTGGGTTGTTTATATTGGGTACAACTGCGAGTGGGAACTTGTGAATGTGTACACTCGTCACCGGGTTCCACTTCGAAAAATCTCAAACGACTGCCCAGAGGTTGAGTACACGGTATTCTACGTAAGTTCAAATACGAGCATGCTGACTGTCGTCTACGGAAGATAGCAATTTGTCGAGTTCCCAACCGCTCTTGGGGTTATAGGAATGTTGATGTTGTCGCTATCTTCGACAAGCTTGTTGCCGTCCTTCATGGTTCGACTTGATGGATATTGCTCAAAAATCAGTTTCTATACACGGATGAGTATTGTGATGCAATTCAATACGAGGGTCTTGTGATTGCTGCCACCACTCGTGGCACTGTTTTTGCATGGAATCCTTATGATTTCGGTACGTTTGTCTTCCACCGTAATTATAATTGTTTCATCCACATGCATGCGGGTTAGCTAGTTTCCCTTTACTAATTAACCATCTTGTGTTTCCAAGGTCCTGTGAACATTCCACCACCTATACTTGAAAATTTTATTCACGAGCATGAGGACGAGCAAGACCCATATACTCAGTGGCGCCTGGCAACTTATTCCGATGGATCACCTCTTCTTGTCTGTATACGGGGCACTGCTGATGTTACTAAGGAAGCAGGTGTTGTCTCGTATGGTCGCACTCTCCGGACCTATTCCAACATCCATTGCAGGGTATTCGGGATGGATACTAGTGTACTAGCGCCAACACCTTCTCCCTGGTTCAGTATTGAAAGTCTTGGAGAAAACTCGCTCTTCCTTGGACAAAACTATCCAATGATGGTGGAAGACGATGCAGCTGTTGTTGACACAACGTTACTACCATTTATGAGAAGCAACTGTATCTATACCTAGGACATTACTATGCTTCCCTACTATCCCAATATGGGTCCTGACATAGGCCGCTTCAGCCTCGATGGTCAGTCCTGCGTTGGTCTCGAGATTAACAATAGCTGGCCCTTCCTAGAGAATCACTTCTGGTTCAAAGCAAGCGTTTCCAACGCCGACGAGTGGTTGAGCTGAAGTTCATTTCATCGCTTTGTTATTTGTTGTGTGAGAAAAACTTTACTAGAATGTTTTGTTGGAAATGATCTATAATCCAACGTGTATCCTTGTTGTCGTTGTGGGTTGATGACTTGTTGTATGTAATCAATGGTACATTTGCATATGCGTCCATGAACTCACGCCTGCTAGTGGTGTCCATATGAACAGTGCTAGTGCTTTTAGTTGCAAAAATTAGATAGTGCTAGTGATTTGTAGCTGCATATTTTGACAAATCGCAGTGTTACAAGGTTGACAAATGGCAATGTTACTAGATAAACAAATGTCAATCTTTCCTGTTTGAGAAATGGCAACATACCCAAAATGACAGATATGCAAATCTTACCCAATTGTTTGTACGTGGTTGCACACGGGTCATGCAAAACAACTGTTTGCGTTGAAGGGATGCAGAAATCCTGCTCGGCACATTTTCCCTTGGCTTCCTGGGGAAGCTGTCGGTTTGCCTACGGGTGTTCTAACTAAAACGTTTGCGATGAGTGTTTTATATTTAAAAACCGTTGACGTTTTTTAAAAGAAAATCGTTTGATAAGTCTGTACATTAAGAGAGAAAAACGCAAGTTCGTTCAAACCATATCTTTCATTCAGTCACACTGCGAATTTGTATTCATATGATCGAGAATTCGAGATACAGTATTAAACCCCAAAAAACTATTTCCGGCGGTGGCGGAGGCGGCGTGCCGCGCCGTCGTTGTCATTGTCGTCCTCCGGGACGCCGTTGTTGAAGTCTTCAAGGCAACACAAAATGTTCTTCACTAGTAAATCAAACATCATGTCATCGCGCGATCGACGGGCGGGGCGCGGGAGGACGGCAACTAGCACCGCTGAGAGGTAGCGGTCGACGGCAGCATCCCATGCCGCTCAGGGGGGCGCACGGGCACGGGCGCGGCGGGTGTGGCCAAACGCACGGGGACCTGCGCCGCGGTGGGTGGAGGGGAGCGCACAGGCGCGGCGGGTGCAGCCAAGCGCACGGGGGCCGGCGCCACGGTGCGTGGAGGGGCGCGCACGGATACCGGCACGGGCGCTGGCGCTGGCATGTACACGAGCTCGCGCAGGTCCGCGATGACCTCGCTGACGCCCGCGGCTTCCAGCTCTGTGATAGTGCTCGGCGACCAGCCCGTCAATGCTACGGGGATGGTCGCTGGCGCGGGCGCGGGGATGGGAGCTGGGACGGGAGCGGGGGCAGCAACCGCCGCGGCCATGTCCATGAGGCCCCATTCCTCCTTATTTCTATCTCCTCCGGCTCGGAGTCGACTTCAGCAAACTTGAAGACTAGTGGCAGATTATCATTCTGCGCCATGGCGGTGGAGGTCTGCGGGGGGGGGGGGGGGGGGAGGGAGGGGAATGGGAGGCGAATAGTAAGGCCGCCCGTATTAAACAGCGGCTCGGGCGCCATTAATTGAGAGGAAGGCGGGCGGCCATGGAAGTCAAAAGGCTCGCTTCCCAATGAGCCTGCGCAGCGTACAGCTCGCATGCTTCCCGGTGAGCTGCGCATTGGAGGACAGCTTGCACGCCTCTCGGTCAGCCTGCACACCGGATTGCGCTCGCACGCCTCCCGTTCAGTCAAGGTCAAGCAGCTGTCCGCGCGGCACCTCCTACAGCCATTAAAACCAAGACACGTGGCGTCACGTGAATGGTTAACAGAACGCACACGGTTTGAATTATACAAACGTTTGAGATATTAAACTGGTAGCTATTTTTTCAAAATGCCTTTGTTGGCTGTCATTATTCGAGTGCGCCTTCTCTCAAAATGGACACGAAAAATACCACATCATGTCGGGTGCCATTCCATGATAGCATGCCAAGTTTCATGAATTTCAGACAAGTTTTGGATTTAATAGAATTTAAAAACCAGGCATCTCAATGTTCTGTCGGCAATCAACGGTGCCCTGGTGTTTGAAATTCATTCCCATTTCTTGCATGGGACCTAAGCATGCATCCAAGGACACAGATTTGATTTTTCAACCAATTTATATGCACTGGAGCATGTGCATGTTGTTCAAATTTGAATTATGCACATAAATGCATTGAAAACTCAGTTAATGCATAAAAATGTCCAAAAGAACCTCGAAAAATCACAAAAATTGACACAACACTACTGTTGTTCTATGTTGACACGAGAATTTTTTTGAAAGCAATAAGAGGCAATGGATATCGTTTCGTCCCCAAAGGTGGGACGTTCCCTACCGAAACCATCATGCTTGTTGTGAGAAGCTCTGGTTGTGAGAAGCATATACCCGAACCTGCCCCAAATGGGACAAATTTTTTAACACTGCATGTTGATGCCGCTCCATGATAGCATGCCAAGTTTCATGAATTTCAGAGAATTTAAAAACCAGGCATCTCAACATTTTGCCGGCAATCAACCGTACCCTGGTGTTTGAATTTCATTCCCATCTCTTGCATGGGACCTAGAAATTTACCCAAGGACACATATTAGATTTTCAACCAACCTTAGTGCATTGGAGCATGTGCTTGTAGTTCAAATTTGAATTATGCACATAAAATGCCTAGAAAACCCAGTTAATGCATAAAAATGTCCAAACGAACCCTGAAAAATCACAAAAATTGACACAACACTCCTATTGTTCTATGTTGACACTAGAAATTTTTTGAAAGCAATAAGATGCAATGGATATCGTTTCGTCCCCAAAGGTCGGACGTTCCCTGTCGAAACCATCATGCTTGTTGTGAGAAGCTTATGCCCGAACCTGCCCCAAATGGGATAAATTTTTTACCATGGCATGTTGATGCCGCTCCATGATAGCATGCCAAGTTTCATGAATTTCATACAAGTTTTGGATTTACTAGAATTTAAAAACCAGGCATCTCAACGTTTGCCCTGGTGTTTGAATTTCATTCCCATCTCTTGCATGGGACCTAGAAATTCACCCAAGACACACGTGATTTTTCAACCAACTTTAGTGCATTGGAGCATGCGCTTGTAGTTCAAATTTGAATTATGCACATAAAATGCCTAGAAAACCCAGTTAATGTATAAAAATGGCCAAACGAACCCCGAAAATTCCAAGATTGAACACAACACTCCTGTTGTTCTATGTTGACACTAGAAAATTTTGAAAGCAATAAGAGGCGACGGATATCGTCCCGTCACCAAAGGTGGTACGTTCCCTATCGAAACCATCATACTTGTTGTGAGAAGCTCTGGTTTGTGAGAAGATTATACCCGAACCTGCCCCAAATGGGACAAAATTTTCACCACGGCATGTTGATGCCGCTCCATGATAGCATGCCAAGTTTCATGAATTTCAGACGAGTTTTTGATTTACTAGAATTTAAAAACCAGGCATCTCAACATTTTGCCGGCAATCAATAGTGCCATGGTGTTTGAATTTCATTTCCATCTCTTGCATGGGACCTAGAAATTCACCCAAGGACACGCATGTGATTTTTCAACCAATTTTGGTGCATTGGAGCATGTGTTTGTAGTTCAAATTTGAATTATGCACATAAAATGCCTAGAAAACCTAGTTAATGTATAAAAAAGGCCAAACGAACCCCAAAAAATTCCAAGATTGAACACAACACTCCTGTTGTTCTATGTTAACACTAGAATTTTTTTGAAAGCAATAAGAGGCAACGGATATCGTCTCGTCCCCAAAGGTGGTACGTTCCGTATCGAAACCATCATGCTTGTTGTGAGAAGCTCTGGTTTGTGAGAAGCTTATACCCAAACCTGCCCCAAATGGGACAAAATTTTCACCACGGCATGTTGATGCCGCTCCATGATAGCATGCCAAGTTTCGTGAATTTCAGACGAGTTTGGGATTTATTAGAATTTAAAAACCAGGTATCTCAACGTTTTGCTGCAATCAACAGTTCCCTGGTGTTTGAAATTCATTCCCATCTCTTGCATGGGACCTAGAAATTCACCCAAGGACACACATGTGATTTTTGAACCAACTTTAGTGCATTGGAGCATGTGCTTGTAGTTCAAATTTGAATTCTGCACATAAAATGGCTAGAACACTAGTTTAATGTATGAAATGTCCAAACGAACCCTGAATAATTCCAATTCTTTTACGACACACATATAGTTGCATGTTCACTGCAGATAAAAGGTCTAGCAATTCAAACACCGTCCATTGCCGCTGTGACCCCATTTTGTAATTCAAATCAAGTAGATCCCACATAGTTTATTCTCACCAACCATGTGAGATGTAGTACAAAATATCTTGGAGCACCGTCGATGTATAGTACGCCTATGGCTTACGCGAGAATGTGCGTCGGCTACAGTCCACAGCCGGCGTGTCAAGCACACTAGCTCGCTCCCCCAAAACTCCCGCCTCTGCATCCCTCGCAATCTCGAAAATATCTACCGCCTGGAAGGTTTTAATGTTTGATAGCACACGATTACACTACAAAAAAAGACACATCCGTGACATTTTGGGCCGAACGAAATTTTTTTCTGTCATACTTATGACACTTCTATGACAATAATTGTGACAAAACCAGGTATCATCATAGATGTGGTGGGGTCCTACTTCTATGACAAAAAATCATGACAGAAAATGGACTTTCGTCCTGGGCGGGCCGGAGACGCAGCTGCATGACATTCTTTGGGTCATCCATGACGGAAAAAACCATGGTAGAAGCGAGGGCGAGGAAAATATCGGGGAGTTCCCGGTTACGGTGGGTGGTCGGGGCCGAGTGATGCACGGAGGTTTGCGCGTTTCTCCCATACACGTACACGTGTATGTGTGAGGCGTTGCGCTCTAACTGAACCCGAGCGAGGCGTTGGGCTCTAAGTAAACCCGAGCGATTGCACTAGCTACGTTACTGAACCCTGATCGATCTATTGCTGTTAACTGAACCCGAGTGATTCCTACACTACTGCTGCTAACTGAAGCCGATCGATACTGCCTCTGGATGAACAGTGAGCTTTGTTGGGGGGTTGGATGAACAGTTCCCGGTGGGGGGGGGTGGATGAAGAGGACCCCATGGTAGTAGAGGCCATTGTCGTTGGATGAACAGGAACCCGATCGAGCTGGTTGGGGGTGGATGAACATGACCCGTGGAGGGCTGGATGAACAGGAGCCCGTGGAGGGCTGGTTGAACAGGAGCCGGTGGAGGGCTGGTTGAACAGTAGCCGGTGGAGGGCTGGATGAACAGTAGCCCGTGGAGGGGTGGTTGAACAGGACCCCCGTGGAGAGGGCTGGTTGAAGAGTAGCCGGTGGAGGAGCGCGCGGTGGAGGCTGGATGAACAGGAGCCTGTGGATGAACAGTCGCAGGTGGAGGCTGGAGGAGGTCGACGGTGGATGAACAGTAGCCCGTGGAGGCTAGAGGAGGTCGACGGTGGAGATGAACAGTATCACGTGGAGTCCCGTTTTGCGGTACGCCACACCCCTCCCGATGAACAGGACCCCCGTTTCGACCGTAGCGCTCCAACACAAGTCTGTTTCCTCCGTTTTACGGTACGCCACACCCCTCCCGATCAACAGGACCCCGTTTCGACCATAGGAGGTCCAACAGAAGTCCGTTTCCTCCGTTTTGCGGTACGCCAGACCCCTCCCGATGAACAGGATCTCATTTCGACTATGGCCGGTCGAACACAAGGTCGTTTCCTCCGTTCTGCGGTACGCCAGGCCTCGTTTCCATCGGCTGTTCCGTCCAAGCCGGTTGGCTCCCGATGAACACGGCGACGCATTCCGTTCCGACCCAGCCGGTTGGCTCCCCATGAACACGACGACGACGCAGTTTCTCCGTTCCGACCCAGCCATGCACACGAGCCATGGCCGTATGTATGCGCGAGTAGGCGTTCGAGACCCCGCCGGTATGTACGTACGTGGCCATATTTACTTTCTTGCACCCTGGCCGCTATACGTACGTGTACATGCTATGTGCACGCCTCTACTACGACACGTGCGCGCCTCTACATCGACCAGTATGTACGTACACGTTCGCGACCAGAATGACAACGCTACGTACGCTTCGACCGGGTGGGTCCCGACTGTCAGGCACTTCCTTGCGTGCGAAGATGTAGCTGGTGGGTCCCAGCAGTAAGGGGGGAAACGTTTTTTCGCGAAATACGGTGGCCCGTCCGGTGGGTCCCTGCTGTCAGGTGGAGGAATAATTATTTTGCGTGTAATAAATAGGCACTTTCTTGCTGCCGTCGTGGACCCAGCTGTCAGCCTCTCCACGTACAGTACTCTTCCGATGGAAGTCGTTCCTTGACCACGCCGCGCGGAGAGCACCACGGCGGTGGACGACGGCGAGGCCTAGGAAGGGGACGACGCGGAGCCGGGGAAGACGCGGCAGTGGAAGCCCACGCGGAGAGGAGTACGAGGGTTCACTGGTTCGGCTGCGGTGTGAGGCTGCCGTCGCCGCATAATAACAGGGGGTGTGGGTGAGTAGTGGCGGATGGCCTGGCTAGCGGTGGGAGTAGTAGGGGGCAGTGAGGCCTCCGCGGCATCACAGCCGGCCACGGGAGGCAGGAGCACGCGGCACGACCGGCGCTGGTTTGGGCGGCTGGAGCAAGAAGACCAGAGGTTGAAGAAGCACCACGGCCGTTGGATGGACATCGTACGGTCACTGGAGCTAGAATCGTTCATATTGACTAAGTTGACAAAGACCTCCGTCCCAGTCAACTTAGTAGGCCCACAAGTCAGCCTCCCACGCAGGGGGTATTCATTTTTTTGTGCGTAATAAGGAGGCACTTCCTTGCGTGCGAAGATATAGCTGGTGGGTCCGAGCTGTCAGCGGGGGGAACATTTTTTCGCGAAATATAGAGGCCCTTCCAGTGGGTCCCAGATGTCAGGTGGAGAAATCATTATTTTGCGTGTAATAAAGAGGCATTTCCTTGTGTGCGGCCGTGGACCCAGCTGTCAGCCTCTTCACGTATAGTCCACTTCCGATGGATGTCGTTCGTTGACCACGTTGACCACGCCGCGCCGAGAGCACCAGGGCGGTGGACGACGGCGAGGCCTACGAAGGGAACGACACGGAGCCGGGAAAGACACGGCAGTAGCTGCCCACGCGGTGGGGAGTATGAGGGTTGACTGGTTCGGCTGCCGTCGCTGGAAAATAACAGGGGGCGTGGGTGAGTAGAGGGATAGACAGGCCAGGGATGCGAGTATGGTGGGGCCGTGAGGCCTGCCCAGCAGCACAGCCGGCCACAGGAGGCGGGAGCAGGCGGTTCCGCCGGCGCTGGTTTGGGCGGCTGGAGCAGGAAGATCAGAGACTGAAGAAGCACGATTGCCGTTAGATTGACATCTAACGGTCTGACGCTGGTAGAGTCGATTGTTGACTAAGTTTCTTTTTTTGAAAAACCTTGTGTACGCTTGAACTTAGTAGGCCCACAAGTCAGCCTCCAAATCTGTGGCTAAAAAATTTATAATTTGCAGCCCATTTGCTAATTCTTAAGTAATTTATTACAGCCCATTTTCTGCCCAGGACCACGGTCAAAAAGTTCAACCTTATTTTGCATATTTCGGTAGAGTCCGAACTGTTGTAATCTCAAAATGATAAACATTTTTTTAAGAACTTATTGATTTGCCAAAAAATCGTTTTGTTTTTGTAAGCAAATAAGACGTGGGACAATTGAGTTGGTTTAAGGGAAAACCAGTGGTAAAAAAATCAGCGCTCGGAGGGAAAACAACAACAAAATTAAGGATGTAAATATGAAAAAGGAACTTTATGTATTTTCAATATAATGATACGTGTATATGAACTAGTAAAACTATAGGTAGAGATTAGAAAACGGATGTAGGACATGGCGTTTCAAGAGGAAAATAGAAGTGGGCTGTGTGTTTGATTCAGTAAAAAAACTGCCTGCAGATGTTGTAAGACAAAATATAACTAACGCTGGCGGGCCAGAGGCCAGTAGATACCTGCTGGATCTTTGTGCCCCGTTGTCGTTATGGGCTGGGCCTGTTAAAAACAAAACCAAGCCTGGGCAGTCTACAACCCAGTTGAAACTTGCTCAACTTGAAAAAACAATATACCTGCTCAACAAACGAGAGAATTCTGCAAGTACAGACTGATAACTGGGATGCAGCAGGTATATTGTTTTTTCATCGTGATAATAAGTGCATGCATTTGTTTCGAAAAATTTGGAGAACTGGGAATTCGATCGGCAGGTGCTTATGCTACCATCAAATAAAAATCAGGTGCCTAAAAATTCGTTTCGAAACAAATGATTCAGCTTTATATCCACGTCGACCCTCGGCATGATGGTTGGAAGCAAATGCCAAGTTCATACCGAAAGATCGTTAACAACAATACCAACTTGCGGACAATTTCAACAATACCACTATGAGTTACGATATTTGGTTGCTGTTAAGGATATTGCAGTTAACATACGCCTTTTCGTTTTTCAATTGTTGTTTAGCAACATGCATTGTACTGAATGACTAAATATGCAATCCCAGGCTACATAGCAACAAGGAAGAGTGTTACCTTAATGTTCTGATGATGTCTAGATATACATGTAATGAAATCTTATATAATGGGATGGATGGAGTGTTGTACTACATCATTTTTCAATTGATGTTTAGCTTCTAATATTAACTTGGTGCTTTTAGGTACATATATCATTGCTAAAGATCCACACTCCGACCCTTTTTGCGTATGGGGCAATGAGACATTCATGAACCAGCATCAAGTGAGGAAACTGATAAAGATTTATACTAAAATGGGTCAAAAGATGTCAATCGAACTATTTGTTTACACTTTATGCAAGACAACAGTGAACTGCAGGATGGTAAGTAAGAACCTTGTAGCCTTTTTTTACTGCCCGTAATGAGTTGTGTTAGATGAAAATATCTGAATCTTTTTTCTTTTGCAGTGGATCCTCAAGCAGTTACTCAAGATTACCTCTCAAACTATATGATTGGTGGCCGGCCATCACAAGGGGTTGGACTAGAGTCCTGCATGCCTTCTGCATCCAGGAGAGCACAATAGGGCCATTCCGATTCACCTTGTTCAGCAACTGGAATGTGTGTCGCCTCTTTCTTTACCATTTGTAATAGTACAAGTATAGAACCCTGGTACATCATTCTTTATTTGGTGCTTCTGTAATTCTTAAACATATGTACCTGTGAATCAAATAATGCATTGGTTGTTTGAACCTGATGGATATGAATAAAGCTATAGCCTACTTTCAAGTTTAAATTAGGTACAATTTTAAATAGCAGCAATTAAATTAGGGCGAAATTACGTTGTGCAGGTCATTACGGCACACACGGTTGGTAAAACACAAACGTTTGCGATATACACCATAACCCAAGACGGTTCACAAAGAGGAAACGTGCGCAAGCATGCACACAGTTGCCGTTTGCAAAGCGTGTGTGATGTCAGACACTATCACATACGGTGCGGGAAAACTAAATGTGTGTGATTGTCTACCTATCGTACAAGGTTTATAATCATGAACTGTTTGTGATGTGCCAGGCATCGTAAAACTCCAGTGCCTAGAATTTGCCTAGAAAACTCCCGTGCCTGGAATCTGCCTGGTTTTGGGCAGAACCACAAAACTCCGACTATGATGGCAATGCGAGCACAAACGAGTAGCAAGGATGAAGCGTTTGGGATATTCGAGATATCGGAAACGGTTATATAGGGACAACTGTATGCATCAAGGCTCCCTATCCCCGACGGTTTCTGGGTCGTGTGGGAAGGACCCCCCTATCGCCCACACTCACTTGGAGACGGTTCCATATGCCGTCGCGGAAAGGGGTTAAAAACCGTTTGTTTAGGACCGACGCGCACCGGTGTCGGGGGTGCACTAGGTGAAGTGCTGGAGGTGGACGCTCCGAAAAGTGGCTTCGGCATAAATGAATTCTTACGAATCCGTATCAAACTGCCCTATAACAGAATGTTGCAGAAGGAAATAACGCTGGAGTATAAGGCCAAGGGGGGAATTAAGCGCAGTACCTTCAAGCTCAAGTACGAAAGGGTTCCACACTTCTGTTTTCACTGTCATGACAAGGAGGCTTGTGAGAAGAAGAGGATAGGGATGGCCACCAAGGGGTATGATTCCACCCTCCGCGGTACCCCTTTCAAGAAGTTTGAACAAAGGCCGGCCTACACTCCTTCGCCGGGACAACCGAGAGCTCGACGGGCGATGGACTTCTCCCTCGGGAGTGGAGGAACGGCGTCGCAGTATTCAGCGCGATCAGCGGCAAGCATGAGCCAGCAACAACAACAACAAGAGATCCCTAACAGGGTAGATGTGCATGATGGATTTGAGGACACTCAGGGTGTGGGTGCGGGGGAAGCGGATGAACAGCTTGCAAAACATGTCGAAGGGCTCAGGTTGAGGCTTGAAGAAGAGAAGCCGGAGTGCAGCAATGTTCAACAAATGCGGAAGCAGTTCGAGGGTAAATCCTCGGATAGGTCAGAGGTCACACCAAAGAAACATCGGAAGAAGCCGGTCGGGGTGCAAAAAAGGTGGCGGCGAATAAGAGGAATGGGATGTTGGTGCATAGAGAAACCCCGCTAGGTTGGAATGACATGATACCGGCATTGCGTGACATTGATAATCTGGAGGTGTCTTTTGGGAGTGCTCGGGAGTCGATGGACTATAATGATTCTGTGCTGGGCAAGAGGCAGATGGAGAGCTTGAGGGGTCGACACTTGATAGCACACGACGGCAATGTTGTGGTGCCATTCGAGGATATTTCAGAGGGAGGCGTCCCGAAGAAGGGGAAGGTGGGGGCTTAGAACCTAGAGGATAATGCAAGCAACATGGAGCGTGAGGAGGATCTGGAGGCAACAAGCCTTGGGGCCGCTGGTAAGCTGACGGGGCCAAGTGTGGCGCCCCGTCAGTCGCAATGAATTCTTATTCTAGAACTGTCGAGGGGCGGGGAACTCTCGTACAGTTCGTGACCTCCAGGCTCTTTGTAGAGCTCATTCCCCAAAGTTGGTGTTTTTGTGTGAAACTAGACAACCAAAGCATAAAATGATGAGAGTGCGCAACAGACTAGGTCTCAAAGGTTTTGATGGTTTTAGTAGCCAGGGAAAGAGTGGTGGCTTAGCTTTGTTCTGGGATGAATCTTTGTCTGTCAATGTCCTGGGTATAAATGAAAGATGGATCGATACGTACGTGAGACTTTCTGATGACGAATCGATGTGGTGGGTAACGTTTGTATATGGAGAACCAAGGGTCAAAAATAGACATCTCATGTGGGAGAGTTTATGCAGACTAAGAGGTACGTCAGACATTCCGTGGCTGGTGGCAGGGGATTTCAACGAGGCTATGTGGGATTTTGAGCACTTGTCTTCTACTCCTCGTCCCCGGAATCATATGGTCGCCTTTAGGGAATGCCTAGAGGACTGTCAGCTTGCGGACTTGGGATTTTCGGGGCACCCATTCACATATGATAAGAAGCGCAGTGGGCGTGCCAATGTTCAGGTGCGGCTGGACCGGGCTGTGGCTGACAACCTGTGGCGTGACCTGTTCCTGGAGTGTGAAGTGGCACACCTCACGTCTCCCAGCTCCGATCATTGCCCTATTATACTCCGGTGTGTTCGGGAGACCTGGGTGCGCACCGAAAAACACGTAGGTATGAAGTCATGTGGGAAAGGGAACCGGCGCTGTCGGAGATAGTGGAGGAGGCATGGAGAGCAGCTGGTGCAAAAGGTAATCTGGGCAACATTAGCTCGGCACTTCGGTCGACACTGCACGGAGAGCAGCTGGAGATCAGTGACGCTTTATTCCAGATTGGCCCCCTCAAGGCGCCAGGACCGGACGGCCTCCCGGCCAGATTCTTTCAGCGCCATTGGAGCATTCTCAAAGAGGATATCATCGCGACAGTAAGTGAGTTTTTCGCCACGGGTATAATGCTGGAGGGAGTGAATTCAACTACCATTGTCCTCATTCCTAAGGTGGATAATCCAAAGATGATGACGGAGTTCAGGCCTATCAGCTTATGTAATGTGGTGTACAAAATCATCTCTAAGTGTTCGGTCAACCGTCTCAGGCCTATCCTTGGTGAGGTGGTGTCCGAGGAGCAGAGCGTTTTCGTGCCAGGGAGGCTCATCACTGATAATGCCCTCATTGCATTTGAATGCACACACTATATAAGGCAGGAGAAGGATCCGGATAGGAGTTTTTGTGCTTACAAACTGGACTTGTCAAAAGCATATGATAGAGTGGATTGGAGATTTCTTGAGCAAGTAATGCAGAGAATGGGTTTTGCGAGCCAATGGGTGAAGTGGATCATGGCATGTGTCACCTCGGTTCGGTATTGTGTTAATCTTAACGGAACCCTCTCAGATTCATTTGCACCGACGCGCGGGCTTCGGCAGGGAGATCCCCTTTCTCCGTTTCTATTCCTCTTTGTTGCTGACGGTCTTGCTGCAATTTTGTGGCAGAAAGTGCAGGCCCAAGAGATCACTCCAGTGAGGGTTTGTCCAAGGGCTCCTGGCATTTCACATCTGTTGTTCGCCGATGATACGTTGCTCTTCTTTTGTGCGTCTGCCCTCGAAGCAAACTATGTCAAGGAGGTGCTGAATACATATGCCCACGCTACCGGCCAACTCATCAATCCGAACAAATGCTCCATCCATATTCGTGAGGAGGTAAAGGAAGTGTTGGGGGTACAACAACACAGTTTAGAAGAGCACTATCTTGGGCTCCCTACCCCTTCCTGGCGCATGACAAAGGACAAATTCCAGAACTTGCAACAGAAGTACACAAAGAGAATGGTGGAGTGGGATGCAGCACAATTACTAGCACAGAGCGGTGGAGAAGTTTTGATTAAATCGATGGCTCTGGCGATCCCCACATACATCATGAGTGTGTTCCGTCTCCCTACCTCTACCTGCGAGGATCTCATGAGGATGATACGCAACTTCTATTGGGGCTTGGAGAAAGGGAAGAAGAAGATGCACTGGAAGGCGTGGACTCACTTGATCAAGCCAAAAGCACAAGGTGGGCTCGGCTTTCGAGACCTAAGGCTCTTCAATCAAGCGCAATTGGCACGACAAGCTTGGAGGCTATTGTCCAATCCGGACAGCTTATGCGCGTGGCTCCTGAAGGCGCGGTACTACCCCAACGGTAGACTTGAGGACACGGTGTTCCCAGCTGGTGCTTCGGCAACATGGCAAGGTGTGCAACATGGGCTGGAGGTGCTGAAAAGAGGGCTTATCTGGCGTGTGGGGAACGGAGAATCCATTCTCATTTGGTGCGATAGCTGGATCCCGAGGAACGGAACCGGTAAACCCATCACATCGTAGGGCAGGTGCAGATTGAGGCAGGTGGCGGACCTCCTTGACAACCATGGTGCATGGAGGCCAGCCGTGGTTCATCAAGTTTTCTACCCGGTTGATGCGGAGGAGATACTGAAGATTAGAACTTCACCACGCTTGGGTGAAGACATTATCGCATGGGCACCGGAGAAGAGTGGCAGTTTTACGGTTCGGAGTGCTTATCGACTTGCTCTGGAGGAACGCATGAGGCCTTCATCAGTCGCGGCGAGCATGGCACCGGACGGGCGACGGGCCGTCTGGTCTTTTATATGGAGGTGCCCTGCTCCTCCTAAGGTGCGCACCTTTGTTTGGAGACTCGTCACTGATTGTCTACCCACCTGGGTGAACAAGAAACGCCGGGGTCTCGAGGTTTCTGACTTGTGCCCTCTCTGCGCTTCCGAGCCGGAGGACACGTTCCACGCATTTTGCAGGTGCCCACGGGCGGTCGGACTATGGCAGGCCATGGAAGAACACTGGCGTATCCCCGAGGTGAAGGCATTCAGGCGGACGGGAACAGAGTGGCTAGTTCAATGCCTTTGTGACCTGCCGGACCGGGAGCGGCCGGAGTTGATGATGCTGCTTTGGCGATGCTGGCATGTTCGGAATGAGCTCATGAACGACAAGCATCCTCCTCCCGTCGAAGCGTCCTGCCGTTTCCTGCTGAGCTACGTGGAATCCATCATCGGTGTGCAGAACCAGCCGGAGGCCGATCCGGTGAAGGGCAAGCAAGTGGTGGATGCGCTGCACACCGGTGCAGCGCCAAGACAAGCCCCGACGAGCATACTGATTCCCGCCAGATGGCTTCCCCCCCTCCCCCCGCGCGGGCTGGGCCAAACTGAATGTCGACGGCTCCTTCTGCCCTTCGACGGGCACAGCCGGAGCGGGCATGGTGCTCCAAGACAGCTCGGGCACAATCATCTTCTCGTCAACTTTGGAGATGCGCGGATGCACTTGAAGCTGAGTTGGCTGCGTGCATGGAGGGCCTAAACCTAGCGCTCCAATGGACGCCTCTTCCGGTGGAGATTGAGACCGACTGTCTGGTCGGAATCAATATGTTGAGAGGCGACACAGTGGATCGATCTCGTTATGCTATGCTGATAGACCAGACCAGACGTATCTTGAGGGAAGGAAGAGATATGAGACTAGCTCACATCTCTCGCGATCAAAATAAAGCTAGCCATTTCCTTGCAAACTTTGGTAGAGTAGAAGAGCGCACTGCTGTGTGGCTCGGTTCCGGTCCAGGCGATGTTCCTGATCTTTGTAAGCAAGAATTTTAGTTTGGGTGATCAATAGAAATTTTACCCTTCGCAAAAAGAGTGAGCAGTCAGAACGGATACGCCCGGACATTGAACGAGCGCGCACGCCAACGTATGCAGGGCAATACTTGTATATTGTGGTTGTAGATGCCCTAACCCGTACGGATGAGAGCGATCAGTTTTTATGGTTGCGTGCATGCGTTGCGCAGTGGCCGTCAGAGCATCAACAGTCGGGCGTCTTAATCCAGTCTCAAATGTCCGGGTGGGTGGACCGGTCGCTAACTGGTAAAAAAATGATCCACCCGAGCACCTTAAACCGGACTCAAACGTCCGGGTGGGCAGACCGGTCACTGACCGGTACAAAAACCGACTCACCTGGGCACGTCAAACCGGCCTCAAAACCCGGGTTGCCCGGTGCTCCTCATATCCAACCCAAATGTAGGGCGGATATGGGGTCACCCGGGCGCGCCTGCGGTGCATCCGCCACGGCAGCCCCGTCCGCAGCCAACCCCACTCTGTCCCCACAAAAAACTCAATCCGAAAACCCTAGTTGACTTCACTTCGCTTTTGCTCCGTCTCTTCTTCTTCCCTCCTTCGATTTCGATCCAATCTAACGACTCTAGCGAGCATGTCGAGCTCCAGCAGCTGCTCCGACGGCTTCGGACACCGTCATCACTCCCTCGCCGGCGTAGCGCGGACGCCGGAGCTAGCCCCTCCCACCCGCGCGTAGCTCCGCGAGGGCTGCTCAGTTTGCGCCGCCCCCTCCGTTGTCTACCTTCCCCGCCGGCCGCTGCTTCACAAGGGCAGCAGTTGGTGCTAGTGCCTCCTCCATTGGCCCGACGGACGCGCATGCCGGAATCGAAGGCACCCGCCACCCACCGCGAGAGGCAGCGGGCAAGGGAGAGGGACGGGGAGGAGCAACCCGTTCACCACCGTTGCGGGTTGCCGGCGGCGCCCGACGAGGAGGAGCGGCTCCTCACTTGGGTCTACCGCCGTTCGCTTACGACGGCGGAGACAAGCGCTTGCCGGCTCCCGAGGAAGAACGCCAAGGCGCTCCGGATAGCCATTTGAGCACTCGGAGCGCGAGGTAGAGGAGGTTGCGAGGGTGGGCAAGCTTAAGCAGCAGCAGGACCGGGCTGTTCGACGGATGAAGGGCCTCATCTTCAGCTCCGATTCCTCCTCGGACGACGACCACGACTCCGATGATCCGGCACCTGTCTCGGATGCCTACAGCTGCACTGTATCGGAAGGGCAAAGGGTCGGCGAGGAAATGGTGAAGATGCTCCTCCTCCACTTAATACTATCGCTTTTTTTTAGTTTAGAACCTGTCCGGCGATAAACTATGGTGATCTTTTGAATGATGTAAAGTGAATTATCTGCATTTTAGTGTCCGTTTGCTGCCGATTTTTATGTTCGTTGTTTGATCTACGGACTAGTTTTATTTTAAATGCATAGTATGGATATAGGGTGCCGGATATGAGGTACGCAGCTGTGCCGGCAAGAATTTGAAGTCTGAGTTCATGGACGTGTCTGACGCATCTGCCAACGTATAAGGTTTTTTTATACGTTTGGAATGGCTTATCGTGCTTACTGCTAACCGTGACCGTAAATGCTCTCACAAGCCTCCAACTCCAACCAGGCCACCGGTGGTGCTTAATCCCGTGTAAAACGTGCTTCTGCAAATCATCCCACATATGTATTGGATGGATAATCGATCCTCCCAATAATCATACTACTTGTGCCCGCCAGTGATATGCATATTATGCCGAACTAGAGTTTCACGCGACTCGTTCGTCTAAAACCGACCAATCATGGTTGCATGCAATCTTTCATTGGTTTGTAGATAGTCTTCGCAACATAGTTTAAAAGACCGAACCAGTGATCACACCGGCGAGGCCCCCGACTCATTTTTTTACCGATCGAACCGCCGGTTCACCGGTTCGATATCCGTTTTTTTATACCATAAATAATACGTTTTGTGTACTAGTGTCATACTAAATAGATGTAAAATACAATTATTTAATAGTGTCCGGTTTCTGAAATTTGACAAGAAAGTTGGCTAGCCAAGTTGTTTATTGGGCCAAAGGTGCAACTTACACACGTATATCTAGCATCCTGGGTTTGAATTCCCTTTACGCGGGTTATTTTCTATTTTGCGTGTGGCACTGGTTCAACCATCAGTTCATGCAAAAACCGATCGGTTTACATGGTTTTTTTTCTGATCCAATTGCAGGACGGTCTTTTTAGTTTTAAAAACTGATAAGGGCGCTGGTTCGGGTTTTTTCGGGTCCGATTGCCAGTCCGATCCGGTTTTTAAAACTATGCTCCCCACACTCGCACTCGAGTAACGTACGTGGCATGATGCAATGAGTTACTCCCTCCGTATCTAGACATATTTTAGTTCTAAATACATCCATTTTCAAGACAAGTAATTCTGAACGGAGGGAGTACAAAGCCTAGCATCTGGCCGCAAGAATTGCAAGTAGCACTATCTGACGTACGTACGCCCGAATATTGCTCGCGTGGGTGGCACCACTCACCAGCAATTTGGCTCTACTTGGCGTCCTTCCCCGGCAAAGTCGGGCAGCGCCGCAGCACACGTCCATGCTGGCCACCCATCGGCTCAAGAACACGTCAAATCACGTCGTGTCCACGTCCTGACCGTTCGATTTCCCATGAACGGACCAGCCAGCCCTGGAGGCGTCCTGCGCGAGGCAGAGCCACAAACCGAACCACGGCACGGGGCGCTCCGCGGTTTGAACTGCATGGACGCTCTCCTCGGGATCGGGTGGGCCTGCTGCGCCCGTTACGTACGCTCTCGTGAAGCGGATTAGCGCTTAGCGGCACTGGCATGTGGGACCGGAGTTTCAATGCGGCAGGCTGGCCATGAAGAGAAGACCAGGTCGATCTGCCTGGCCCGTACGTATCTCCTCTCCTCTCCCCTGCGCTCCCGGCGGGAACCTGACAGGCGGGGCCCGGCCCTGTCGTGCGCAAGTGGTTGATTTGCCCTTAAACTCCCCGCTGAAAAGAAGATCGCCTTTTTTAATGCGCGACACATGGCCAACCCGACCGACCGTGCACCGGTGCACGCATACGGGCTCTTGGAGCCGACGTGGTTCGCCTCCAGTGTACACGTACGCGTACGAGGCCGCCCGTATCGCGCCCCGAGATGCTCGTGCTAACTTACGTACGTACGTACTCCGTACACGCGTTTCTCTTCGACATGGCTAAGGAAAACGAAGAGCACGTCTGCACGGCCGGGCAGGAGGTTGCATGGGTCGTCCCGGCCACAGAATTTACGTGACACTTCCTTCCATGCAAACCCGTGCTGCATCTGCACTATCTTGATTAATCATGCCGTGTGCTAGCATTAGCCAGTAGCGCTACTAGGTTGGTGATTGGGAGAAAGACGACGCGAAAAGTTCGCGCGCCTCTTCCCCCCATTGGAGCGAGCAAGCAAACTGGCATCTCCTGCTGCAATCATATCCCGTCCCGCGTCGGGCCGGGCCCAGCAGCGGATAGCACGAGGGCCCAACCCTAACCCTACCCTACCCAGAGGACGAGCGAACGAATCCAAAACGCCCGACGCGGCCGGGTGGCGAGCCAGCCAGCCAGCCCCCGAGAAAACGCAACGCAAAGGGGAGGGAACGAAGACCGGATCGGGACCTGACCCGAAAGCCATCCATCCCTGCTGCGAGCGAGCACGGAAAGCGGGGGCGCGCGCACAGCCACATGCACCAGCACCACCCGAGCCCAAGACTGACCGAGTAGCACGTACAACCAGGATGGAAGAGGTTCGAAAAAACAAGTATAAATTGGCAAGTAAGTACCACCAGCAGTAGATTGTACGACCACGCGACTGTACAGACGGCGAGGCAGAAACAGCATGTGACAAGGAAAGTCGGTAGCTGGAGTTTTTGTTGTTGTAATAAACTTAATAATAACTGGTGAACACGAGTACATGACCGGCTCGCTCCACGCGACCACGCGTCTACGCCTAGCTACTCCAAGTTACTATAAATTCGGGCTACCTGTCCTACGACGCGCGGAGGTGATGCCATGAGCTTCGTCGTCGGAACCTTGTAGTCGCCGGCGGGAGGGAGCGGCTACTCGTCGTCGGGCACCTTGTAGTCGTCGGCGGTGACCTCGGCCAGCCAGAGCCCGGGGAAGAGCGACTGCACAGAAACGAACGGCACGCGTTAGAGATCGGAGGATGAGTGTACCATTCTTGCACACAACAATCATGCTGGGATTACTATACTGGTGCTACGCTGCTACGTTAAGTGAGCGCATAAAGCGTATCGATGGGATACAGCCAAGGGGCAATTCAGTAACTTATGTATTGGTACTACTAAATGGTTGAGAAAGGCAGGGGTAGTGTGGGGAATTCGCGCTTACATCGAGCTGCCGCTGTACGGCGCGCGGCCGCTTCCTCGGCCGCCGCCGCGGCCGGCCGCCCGTCAGCGCGTAGATGTCCTCCTCGATCTCCTCCGGCTCCAGGGCCACCGAGAAAGGGGCCCGCTTGCGCCGTCGCGACGGCGGAGTCGGCGCCGCCGGCCATGACGACGACAGCGCGGCCGGCCGCCGCCGCGTGCGTTCCCGCAGCTTCCACGGCTTGTCCGCGACGTTCTCCTGCGGCGGCTCCGTGCGGGGTGGAGGCCGCGCCATGCGGTCTGGCTCGGGCTCCTTCGGCTTGGGCGGTGGGGGCGGCGGGGGCAGGGGAGGACTTTTCTGGGGCACGCGAAGCCGGTCGGCCGCGTCGCGCAGGTGGCCCATGAGCTTCACGCGGAGCCCCTCGATCCCGCCGTCGTCTCCGGCGTCGGCCCCGCGGTGGGAGTGAGACGACGAGCGGCGGCGATCGCGGGCGCCCGACGCACCCCCCGAGGGCGACTCAACGCGGTGGGGTCGAGGCGGCGGCTGCTGCGGGCGCGCCCACGGCTCGAGGTGGTGCGTCGAGGGCGCGGCCGGCGGCTTCGCCCGCGGATCTGCCGTCGCCGCCATGCCCGACGGCTCCCTCGGCGTGGACGACGGGCCGAGCAGGAGGAGGGAGGTGGGGCGGAGGAGGTCTTGAGGCAAGGGTCTCGCTCGCGTTTGTTTTTGTTACCGGCCGGAGCGCAAAAGCAAGGACGTCGTGGTTGTGGTGCGGTGCGCGGGGGCAGCCCGGTCATTCCCCAACCCTGGACGCGCGCGGCCGTACGTATACAATCACTGACCCGTGGGGCCGCGGCACGCCCTAGACAGGTTCTGTGCAAGCTCGCTGACCCGTGGGACCGCCGTAGAGTACGCGACGGCCCACTTGTCGTCGTATCACTTAGAAAAATGCTGTCGCCGACGGGAAAGGCGACTGGGCGGCGGGGCCAATCTGTTATTAGCAGTAGGAGTATATCCACCAAACATAGGATGTGAAGCTGGCGTGCCGATGTGGCGACGTCCGTGACGGCGAGAGGACGGGCGCGGTGGGTCCCGCCGCACAGGGGTACAGGGCGCGGCCATGCAGCGCCGCCTTGGGTTTCTGGCCCCGGGCCCGCGGGCCAGCAGCTTAGGCACGCGGCTGTACCGCCTTGTGTCTCCCCCCTAGACCTCCTGGCCAGTCTTGCCGCCGGGCACGGAGCTCCGATCATCGGCCGATCGGGTGCTGGCTGCTGCTCAGAGATCAGATGTGGTCGGGGTGCGCGAGGAGCAACGAGCGAGCCGGGCGCCGTGCATTTGACCGGAGAAACTGCTGCCCAAAACCGGGGGGATTATAATTGATTAAAGAAAGAGCAGCGGGAAAGGTGCATGCGTGCTGCGTACGTACGCGGGGAGGTGTGGTGTGATGTGCGCGCGGCGTGGCGCTGTCGCGTCCGGCCGCACCGCACCGCACCCAAGATTCGCTCCGCTAGCTGCGTGAACCTGCCGTGCCGCGCCCGGCCGGTGGAGAGCATCGGCCGGGGCCAGTGGACGCCGTCGTCGTAAACCTGGTTCGTTCGATCTATCTCCGGCCGCCTGCCTCTGCCTGCTACACGCTGTGGTGGATCCTCAACGACCACGCCGCCACACGTGCGTGCCTCCTTGCCGCGTCGCGGCTGCTCTGCTCAAGGCGCGGCCCTTGCCAGACACCTTTCGTCTCCGGTTTCCAAACGGATTATAACTTCGTAGTCGTAGGCATGAAATGAACATCACGATTTCCATGCACTGCGGTGTTTGGCAATTGCAGTATTATTTGTTTCGAAAAGATGCAGTCGGGCATCTCGCCTGACCACGGTTCGAATTTCGTTTGCGTTATCTCTTTCAGATGGTATCTATCTTCCCTAAAAGTAACAGATAGATGGGCTCTGTATTTATATATTTTCCATGGGCTCATCCGTGTCGCATCTCGCTTTTTTTATTTCACGAAAATCACGTTGAATTATGTAGGATTGCTAGCAGTTGGAAGAATAACTGTTATGGACTATGTTAGTGGTTCAATTTAGAGGTTCTACGAAATCAGTTCAGGCCTCATAATTTCATTCATGTCAAGCGAATACACTTCCAGTACCTTGAGGACCAGGTCGCCAGCAGGCTCCGGCCTTGGCAGGGGAAACATTGTACGGCGACAAGCAGCACCACCTTGGTCAAATCCTCACCGCCATTGTGATTTATCACATCACAACACTTGTCATTCCAGTGGAGTTCGTAATGTCCATTGATAAGATTCGTAGAGCTGTTCTTTAGGCGGGCTCCGACAAGGTCTCCGGTGGCAACTACAAGATTAACTGGACATTGGTCTGTCGTCCTTAAACCTCGGCGGCCTTGGGATCTTGAACCTATAGAAGTTTGCCCGCGCCCTTCGACTTCGATGGCCATGGCTTGAATGGGAAGCGCCGGAAAAGAACTTTGTTGGGCACCGAGAGCTCGTGTGATGCCGAGGACGTGAATTTGATTCACGCGCTTACTAAGGTCACCATTCGTGATGGGAGTAAGGCAAGCTTTTGGGAGTCGAGATGGGTGGATGGGCAAAGGCTAAAACATATGGCGCCCCTCATTTTTTATATATCCAAGAGCAATGGTGTGCGAGGAAGGTTGCTCAAAATGACGCTTGGGTCGACCAAATCAGTATGACTAATGGGCTCACGATGGCACACATACACGAATTCATCGCACTCTGGACACATGTGTCCCAGGTGGTCCTCCACGATGGCCGTCACGACACCATTACCTGGAAGCTCACTGGCTCGGGTCGGTACTCCATGGCATTGGCCTATCAGGCGCAATTTCTTGGGACCACGACAATGAGTTTCAAGGGCACGATCTGTGAAGAATTGGGCGCTGCCAAAGTGCAAGTTTTTGTGTGGTTAACCATGCAAACCCGTGTTGGATGACTGCTTGCTTGGCGAGGATTGTATGGCCAAATTGTGGTAATCCCTTTTCAACCATGTGCTTGAGTCGGCCGTGTACATCCTATTTCAATTCAGATTTTTCATTAGGGTGTGGTGCATGGTTAAAAATTGGCTACAACCACACGGGTTCATCCGGATGCGTGGCAAGGCTTTCAAGACGTCAAAATCGTGGTGGTTTGCCATTGTTCACGATGAGCTTGGCCGCCGGAAGACCACGACTTCGCTTGCCCTGCTCGGGCGAGGGAGCTTTGGAATGGGTGCATTGCGAAGATCTCCAACAACAAGTTTGCACCACCAACCATCATCATTTCTAAGATCCGGTGCGAGGCGAAGAATAGGGGGCTTGTGGGTGCAACTCATTTGTGTAATATCATACCTGAAGAGTGGGCTTTTGCGAGACCAGTTACTTGCCCCCAGGCACTAAAAAACTGTTTTTAACTCTTTCTTAATTAATGAATGCGGTAAGTCTTTTGCACTTTTAAAGCTGGAAAACCTACCGATGATGTAATAACATTAAAAAATCATCAAAGTGTCTTCTCTCAAAAGAAAAAGTGGAGAGACACACGTGCATTCACGGACATCCAGAGTCAATATACAGATGTTCAAGGGGATCATCACGGTCCATGACTAAATCCTAATGAGATGGACGTAGATTAGAGTACATGTGTATGTGCGAATACATAGGTCGCTCAACAGAAAAAAAAATCGTTCAGGTGTCATGTTTTTCTTTTATGTAAAGTTTGTTTATCCCGCTAGTTTTCAGCTGCCCGTGGAAGGTTTGAGGCCACAGGTTCAGCCTCGTGCGTGACGCGAGGGGCACTCTGGTCTAGTCATTCTCCTGCCAGGATCTGCGGGTCGGCCCGCGGCCGGCTTGTCAGTTGTCATCGAGAAATCGTGGAGTGCGCACGCGGCGGCGGGGGGAGACCGCCGACGGAAAAGGCATGTCCGTTATTATCCACCACCAAACGGAGGAGGGCAGAAGCTGGCGTGCGGGTGAGGCGACGTCCGTGACGGCGAGAGCTGGAGACAGGGACCCAGATGGAAGGCTGGGCCCGGGAGAGCGTCCATGCAGCGCCGCCTTGTGTTTCTGGCACCGGGCCCGCTCGCCAGTAACTTGCGCGCCGCCCTGCTCGTGCAGTCGTGCTGGACCTAGTCTTCCCGCCGGGTCGGGTCGGGTACCGGCTCCGGTCGGTCCTGGAACTGTTCAAAAGCCTCGCACAAGCGTGTCCACGATCAATGAATGTACCGGCGATGACTGGAGTGTCGGCTCCGAGCCTTCCACCCGGTTTGTAGCGTGCGTGCGTGCGTGCGAGCGTGGAATAACGAGGTGGCCACCGTGCAGTGCAGTGCAGTTGACCGCAGAAAAGAATGCTGCCAAAGCGCCAAGACGGAGGAGGACGATGATTAATCAAAAGAAGCGAGCAGAGCAGGTGTGGGTGGCTGCGCGGCGTGGCGTGGCGCTGTCGCGCCTGGGCGTGCTGATTGGGTCTCCCTGCTGCCAATGCCACGCCGGTGGAGAGCGTCGGGCTGGTGGCAACCTGGTTCTTCGACGACGACCGGCTACGCACGTACGGTCGTAAACACGTGCCGGGCCGGTGGTTCGATTCCGCGACGACCGCGCACGACGAGCCCAGGTTTGCCGCGTCGAATGTCAAAAAGGAAAGCTGCCGCAGGGCGACGAGACACTTGGCGCCGAGCTACCACTCCGACGCGACAACGCGCGTGGAACCACGCAGCCCTTGAGCGCCGGCGGTGCGCCAGAAAGAAGCGAGCGCGCGCGCGCGAGGAGGCCAGGGGAGCCGCAGCCGCACCGCACCGCACGCCCACCGGTGCTGCCCAGGGCAGGGAGGCTGCGGCGCGAAGCTCCTGTAGCGCTCGCCGCTTCAGCCACCGCGCGACCGGGCGCCGCTCCGCGACGTGAAATGAGCCTTTTTCTAGACACACGACACGTGGAATGAGGCGAGACGGGTCGGTCACTCTTCCAGAGGCCGACGGCCCGACGCGATCTTGGCCCAGGCCCAATAGTTACCGGCAAACTCGTTGGACCAGTTTGCAACGGCGAATATCCCTAAAAAAAAACTTGCAACGGCGAATGTTTCTAAACAACAGAAAGACTTGCAACGGCGAATGTGTATACAATCACACCCTAGTAGACAACAAAGAGGCCGAGACCGAATCAGTCCACTTCACACATTCAGTACTTTTGCACTTCTCTACACTAGTGCCTGTGGGCTGTGGTAGTATAGTACTGCTTGACATTACGAAAACTTGAGAAGATCGACTCCTTTTTTCCGATTGTTATTAATTGCTAAGTAGGGAAATATACAACTACATATGCTTTGAACCACTAAGATTGTAGTAGCATTTATTTATTTTGGACACTAGATAACACTTCGATATTCTTGCATGCCTCGACGTTAAGACATGTGGTAGTGGCATTTGACTCCCGAAATCTTGAGAAGATCGACTCCTTTTGTCGATTGTTAGATGCTAGACCGGGACATATATACCACTAAATATGGTTCAAATCACGTAAGATCTTGGTATTTATTTTCAAAAAATCAAAGTAGATTTTCCTGCATCAATGTACCGAAACAGGAAAAATTAATTTCCACTTTGTTTTGGAAAGCTAGTCTACGAGGGCGGTATCTTGCAATTTGAGGGGCCTTTAAGACAATAGCCTTAAAAAAATGCGGATAACCAAGCAACTATTTTCACTCAATTATATGGTGATTTCCTATTTCTGACTCTTTGCGATGAAGCATCGGTCAATCGCACAGGACCACATCAGTTAGCGACAGAGTGGCCCAACCCATTTAGCTAGGTAATGGATTTAATTTTGTTGTTCTTCTTTCTCTTTTTTCTGAAACTTTTCTTGTTTGGTCAAAAATTGTGCCCATTTTTTCACGAAGCAATTTTCTTAAAATTTTATTTTTTGGGACTTCTAAAAAATGTTCACTCGTTTAAATACAATGTTTACAGACATTTTAAAAGTATTTATGTTTCAAAAAATGTACTCAGATTTTTAAACTAACCCACCGATCATCGCTTGAGTACTGACTAAATCATGCTTCACATCTACCAATGGCGAATATGAAATCACCACCCATAGAGAAGATATAGATCAAGATCAAAACAGTCCACTTCAGGACTCTTGCATGTCTCGCCATTAAGATCTGTGATAGTATCTGAAATCCCGAAATCTCGAGAAGACCGATTCCTTTTGTTCAATCGTTAATTGCGAAGTAGGGAAATATAACTAAATATGTTTCCAAGCACATAAGATCTTAGTATTTATTTTAGAAATTATAGGAGACTTTCCTCCATCAATGTATCTAAATAGGAAAAAATAATTTTCCACTTTGTTTTGGAAAGCTAATCTAAAATACGAGGGCTATATCTTGCAATTTGGGGGGCCTTTAAGAAACGGTCATTCAAAAATAATAATAATAAAATGTGGATAACCAAGCAATTATTTTCACTCAATTATATGGCTGTTCCCTATTTGTCGCTCTTTGCAATGAAGTGTCAGGCAATCGCACAAGACCACCGCACCGAGCCACAGAATCAGCCGCCCCATTTAGCCACGTAATGTACTACATGACTGTTATTTTTTCTACCGGTTTTCCATGGCTTTGTTTTTTTTATTCCTTTCCACCTTTTTTCTGAAATTTTCATGTTTCCCCAAATTTCTTCCCAATATACTTTAAAAAATGTTCTCAAAATTTCAAAAAATTTATGTGGCTTTTTAAAAATGTTCATATCTTTAAAGACAATGTTGACATACGTTTTAAACACATTCAAGTTCTTCAGAATGTTCTTAATTTTTTTGAACAAACCAATCAATTATCATCAGAGTGGCAACTAAACCATGCTTCACATTTTGCAACGGCGAATATGCAATCAACCCCCTAGACAACAAAAAGATCAAGATTGAATTAGTCCACTCCAGAATTTTTGCATGTCTCACCATTAAGATCTATGATATTATTTGATATCCTGAAATCTCGAGAAGATCGACTCCTATTGGTCGATTGTTAATTGGTAAGTAGGGTAATATACAACTAATTGTGCTTTGAAGAACCTAAGATCTTAGTATTTTTTTTCGATATCAGAAGAGATTTGCCTCCACCAATGTATTGAAGTAGGAAAAATTAATTTCCCACTTTATTTTGGAAAGCTAATCTGAAATAGAAGGGGCATATCTTGCAATTTGAGGGCCCTTAAGAGATGCAAGGTGGGCCTCCAAAAAATAAAAAATGCGGAAAGCCTAGCATGTCTTTTCACTCAACTATATGATTTTCTCATCCTAGAAAACATGACGAAAAATGAGGAAAGAAACACGTTGTTTTTTGTTTGAGGAACATAGTAAAGATGCAGACCCTCGGTACATGAATTTTATACCTAGCAAGACAACAATAAGAGGAAATAAACGCCTTCCCACTGCACGACTTACAATACATTGAATCTAGTTAGGCCAGACTCCATGGCACAAAATTAAAGGACATTGTGCGCAGGATCCCTCCATCCTTGATTCTTTTGTTAAGTGGATTTGCATATGCAGAGGCCTGGGTTCAACCATCCTTTATCCAAAGAAAATGTAGGGTTTCAGAATTTGCATTACATGACGGACGGACCATTTTGATTCGTGCGATTTCAATGGCGAGAGAAAAAGAAAAAAAAATTAGGAGATTGCAAACCATGCTCACTCATATCCTATAGGATTTTGTTTGCACCAAAGTCTGTTTGATTGCAATACACACAAACAAGAAAACACTTTTCAAAAGGTTTTAGTGGATAGAAAATTTTCTTATGAAATGTTGTACAAAATATCCTCAGGACAATTTCTTATATTACTCAATCCTGACAAGCCATGTAGAAAACATTTCCAAGGAACCTAATCCTCCATAATTCATATAAAAGAATACTTTGAATCTAATAGGCCTATGATATTGAGACGACCAACTTAGTCGAAAGAATGCTCAAGGTGCCAATCAATCGACTCCCACAAATCAAGTGAAAATAAAAGATGAAAAAAAAATTAGAAAACAAAACTGGGGGGACTGTAAGAAGATAACACATTTTTTTTAGGATGAAGAGGTCAAGAAGAGAAAACCCTTGCCCATAAGAAGCAGGTGTGAAATAGTGAACCGTACAACAACTGCGCAGTTACGGTGGCAATTTTTTTTCTAATGGAAGGCTGCATTGCATCACATCAACCGAGGGCGATCGTGTGAGCAAATGCTGGCAAGAAGCATGTCATAAACGGCATTCAGAGATGCAGTGACGCCTGAGCTCATTGGGCGCACAAGATCGCCAAGTAGTACAAATTGTCAGCCACCGGCAGTCTGACTCTGTCACGAAGTTAGGGACACCATAAAAGTCAGCCACCGCCTAGCTTTGCCATGGCGATCAAGGAGACGCAGTGCAACAGTGACAGTCTGGTGCCTGAAGGCTGGTGCCCTTGCTTAAACCCAATTAAGCAACACATGAGCGTGATACTGTGGCACTTAACTGTAAGTGCAAAGCTGAACCCAAGTACAGATTCTCAAAAAATCGCATTTTAAAATATTTACCAGAGAGAGAGAGAGAGAGAGAGAGAGAGAGAGAGAGAGAGAGAGAGAGAGAAATCAGTTCTCAGGTTTAAGCAGTCGCTTTCAGTGAAGAGTACGGAGTAGGCAGACCAGGATAATGATTGGGAGATCATGCGGTTTGGACTCATTACCCAACACAGCCTCTTTCTTTGCAAGTCTTTTCTTTCCTTTAACCAGCCTGCGTCATGTGCTAGCCAGGAGCAAGACATCAGCACACCATTCTCTCAAGTTTCAGCATGGATGTCTGAAGCACTTACATGACAGTCAAATGGCCCTGACTTGGGTTTGCTGCTAACCTTACCTTAACCTGGGTTTGCTCTGCTGCTAACCCTACCTTAGCTTAACCACCTGAGTCTGGAAAGATTGGCAAAGTGTTCCCCCAACTGATTTTGGCCGGCCTATTTCTGCATCTCTGTCTTCACGCCGAGTTTGAGTGTGAGCAGCAGCACTTCAAAATGCTTATCCAAGTGCTGTTTAGATAAAAACAAGGGAGATTAGTGTACTGATGCTACCAAACTGAAGGCAGTTTCTTGCTTTCTGTACTGATGCTACGAAACTGACCTAGGGAGGGGCAGTTTTTTGTTTTCTGTCAGATGGAGACGAGCAAGTGCTGCTGGACATATCCGGAATGTGGTGGTTGTGGCAAGAACTAACCACTGAACATATAAACAGAGCAGAGTATGCATGGCTCCAAAAAAAGAAAAGAACACATGAACAGAGTACATCTACTGTTCTAGCAATGCTGGGAGTTCAGATCAAGATGGAGAAATGCTTCAGAAAAAACTAAAGATGCAGCAACAAAAAAGGATAGAAATTGAAGACCATGACTGACATGAAAAGTTGATGAAGATTCTACAATAGTCCCATTTCTGCCGGCCTGCAACCAAGATCTGAGGTTCTTCTGCAGCAGAACAGAACTGGCTTCTGCACTCAACAACAGAACAGATACGGGAGCAAAACAGGAGAAATCCTTGAACCATATCCCGATGATAAACCAACCAAGAAAACACCCCCCAACATACACTGTATTAGGGTTTGACTGACTCACATTACATGATACACGATCAATTGCCAAAGCATTGACGAACTGAAACTATTCAACCCTGAATCTATCTATCGACTCTCATGACATGACGCACTTCGACTTCAACCTCAACTCTGACGAACCATCTCTTGCTCGACCCACAATTCCCGGCAGGAAATCCATCTCTTGCTCCGAATCGCGACTCCTCAGAATCCCCCTTTCTGCACCAATCCAGCGCCGAATCAGCGTCCGGAACGAACAGGAACAAGTGCCAGATAGACCAAAGATTGAAAATTTTATTTGGAGAATGCTTACCTCGTTCACCTTGTAGCGATCGCGGTTCACCTCCGAGAGAAACTCGCCGGGGGAGATGGACTGCGGAAGAAGAAGACAAGATGAGAGGTGAGTAATCGGAGGAGGGAAAGGGAGGATTTCGCGAGCGCGATCGAGGAATTTTTTTTTGGGGCGTGTCTTCCTTACGCACGTTGATTTGGCGCTGGACGGCCTTGGGCCGCCTCTTGTACCGGCGCGGCGGCTTCTTGCCGGTCATCGCGATGAAGTCCGCCTCGATCTCCTGCTTGGTGAGCTCCACCGAGAACCCGGCGCTAATCCTGCCGCCGGAGGAGGAGCCGCCGCCGTCCATGTTCCAGAGCTTCCTGTGCTCCTGCGCGTCCTCCCCGCCGTCCCGGCCGCCCCTCCGGTCCCTCAGCTGGTAGTACTGCTTGCGGGCAGATTCCTCCGCCGCGGCGCCCTCGTCGGCCGGAGGGGCGTGCTTGGCCTCCCCCGGCGCCGCCGCGGGGGCGGCTTTCGGCGGGGATCGGGAGCTGTTGCGCAGCGCCTCGTCGCCCGCCGCCGCCGCCGCCGCAGGGGGGCTGGAGTCGGGGTCCTTGCAGAAGGCCATGGG
Organism: Aegilops tauschii subsp. strangulata; assembly: GCF_002575655.3. NCBI lineage: Eukaryota > Viridiplantae > Streptophyta > Magnoliopsida > Poales > Poaceae > Aegilops > Aegilops tauschii. The sequence continues at coordinate 469,832,210 of NC_053035.3, forward strand.
CCGGCGGTACCCCCAGGAGGCCGGGAGGTCGAAGCCGACGAGGAGGCGATTGTCCCTCGATCGCGACGACGAAGCGGGGGACGGCGCCGGCATTGCTGACGCGGGCGTCGGCGAGGACTCCATCGGCGCGAGACGACAAGGAGGAGGGAGGGAGGGAGGAAGGGGATTAAAGGGGGCAGCAAATGTGTTGCGGAGGTTCTAGTCTGGCAATTGCTTGCATGCGCCGTCTATATATAGCAAAACTCCGAGGAGCGAACGCTCGCTGTGGTTTTCTTTTCTTGTGGGTTTGGGCTCGACGCCGGCGTGTGCCGCCCGCAGGGGTCCGGGCGCGTGTGTGTGGGGCATGAGCTCTCCCCCCTCGTGATCGAACCGTGGAGGGCCGTTGGATCACAGATCCGACGGCGCGTGTGCGTGGCATGAGTTCCAGATTTACTTAGTATTTCCATATTTATTGTTTTATTTATTGAAAATAAATAATTTGGAATACATCCGTGTACGTATCTTTGGAAGATATTTAAGGAATGACTAAATGAATGAAAATAGATATCAGAATATCTAACTGAAGGTGTGTGGTATCACTCGCAACGCCCAGCTGTCCGGCGATGTGTTGGAGGGCCGCGTGTTGGGCCAACGGCTGGCTGCTGGCACGCCACGCCACGCCACGCCAGTTGGCTGCCAGGCGATGTGCTGGAGGGCCGCGTGTTGGGCCAACGGCTGGCTGCTGGCACGCCATGCCAACTGGCTGCCAGGCGATGTGCTGGACGGTCACGCGTTGGGCCAACAGCTGGCTGCTGGCACGTCACGCCACGCCAGCTGGCTGCCTAACCAGGCGATGTGCTGGAGAGCCGCACGTTGGGCCGACGACTCGCTCCTGACACGTCACGCAACGCCAGCTAGCTGCCTGATTTGGCGATGTGGGTCACACGTTTGGCCAACGGATAGCTCCTAGGACGTCACGCAACGCAAGCTGGCTGCCTGATCGGGCAATGTGCTGGAGGGCCGCGCGTTGGGTTAACGGTTGGCTCGTGGCACGTCACGCAATGCCAGCTAGCCACGCTGATCTGACAATGTACTGGAGGCACACACGTTGGGCCAACAGATGACTCCACACATGTCATGCCTTGCCCAGCCGATCGTCTGATCTGGTGATGTGCCGGAGAGAGCTGGCTCTATGCGCCGCACGTTGGGCAAATAGACAGCTCCTGGTACGTGCCGCAAGGCCCAAGCGATCACCTGATCCAGTGATGTGCTGGAGGGTAGTTGGCCCAATGCACCGCGTGTTGGGCCAATGGACAGCTTCTCGCACGTCACATAACGCCCAACTGGCCGCCTGATTCGATGATATGCTGGAGAGAACTGGCTCAGTGCACCACATGTTGGGCCAACGGACGGATCTAGATGCGTCACACAACGTTCGACTGGCCGTCTGATCCGGCAATGCAAAGTTGTCTCAATATACCACACATTGGTGTTGGGGAACGCAGTATTTCAAAAAATTTCCTACGATCACGCAAGATCTATCTAGGAGATGCATAGCAACGAGACGGGAGAGTATGTCCACGTACCCTCATAGACCGAAAGCGGAAGCGTTCAGTAACGCGGTTGATGTAGTCAAACGTCTTCACGATCCAACTGATCCAAGTACCGAACGTACGGCACCTCCGTGTTCAGCACACGTTCAGCACGATGACGTCCCTCGAGCTCTTGATCCAGTTGAGGACGAGGGAGAGTTCCATCAGCACGACGGCGTGGCGACGGTGATGATGAAGTTACCGGCGCAGGGTTTCGCCTAAGCACTACGACGATATGACTGCGGTGTTAAACTGTGGAGGGGGGCACCGCACACGGCTAAGAGATTGTTTGTTGTGCTTTGGGGTGCCCCCTGTCCACGTATATAAAGGAGGGAGAGGAGGAGGCCGGCGGCCAGGAGGGGTGCGCCTTAGGGGGAGTCCAAGTTGGACTCCCCTTCCTTTTCCAAGAGGGGGAGAGAGGGAAGGAGGAGGAGAGGGAGAAGGAAAGAGGGGGGCGCTGCCCCCTCCCTAGTCCAATTCAGACTTGCCAGGGGGGCGGGCGTGGCCACCCTTGCGGCCCTCCTCTCCTTTCCACTAAGGCCCATGAAGGCCCACTACTTCCCCCGGGGGGTTCTGGTAACCTCCCGGTACTCCGAAAAATACCCGAATCACTCCGGAACCATTTCGGTGTCCGAATAATAACCTTCCAATATATCAATCTTTACCTCTCGACCATTTCGAGACTCCTCGTCATGTTCGTGATCTCACCCGGGACTCTGAACAAACTTCGGTCATCAAATCACATAACTCATAATACAAATCGTCATCGAACGTTAAGCGTGCGGACCCTACGGGTTCGAGAACTATGTAGACATGACCGAGACACATCTCCGGTCAATAACCAATAGCGGAACCTGGATGCTCATATTGGCTCCTACATATTCTAAGAAGATCTTTATCGGTCAAACCGCATAACAACATACGTTATTCCCTTTGTCATCGGTATGTTACTTGCCCGATATTCGACCGTCGGTATTCTCATACCTAGTTCAATCTCGTTACCGGCAAGTCTCTTTACTCGTTCCATAATGCATCATCCCACAACTAGCTCATTAGTCACATTGCTTGCAAGGCTCATAGTGATGTGCATTACTGAGAGGGCCCAGAGATACCTCTCCGATACACGGAGTGACAAATCCTAATCTCGATCTATGCCAACTCAACAAATACCTTCGCAGACACCTGCAGAGCATCTTTATAATCACCCAGTTACGTTGATGTTTGATAGCACACAAAGTGTTCCTCCGGTATTCGGGAGTTGCATAATCTCATAGTCAGAGGAATATGTATAAGTCATGAAGAAAGCAATAGCAATAAAACTAAGCGATCATTATGCTAAGCTAACGGAATATGTATAAGTCATGAAGAAAGCAATAGCAATAAAACTAAGTGATCATTATGCTAAGCTAACGGATGAGTCTTGTCCATCACATCATTCTCTAATGATGTGATCCCGTTCATCAAATGACAACACATGTCTATGGTTAGGCAACTTAACCATCTTTGATTAACGAGCTAGTCAAGTAGAGGCATACTAGGGACACTCTGTTTGTCTATGTATTCACACATGTACTAAGTTTCCGGTAATACAATTCTAGCATGAATAATAAACATTTATCATGATATAAGGAAATATAAATAACAACTTTATTATTGCCTCTAGGGCATATTTTCTTCAGTCTCCCACTTGCACTAGAGTCAGTAATCTAGATTACATAGTAATGATTCTAACACCCATGGAGTCTTGCTGCTGATCATGTTTTGCTCGTGGAAGAGGCTTAGTCAACGGGTCTGCAACATTCAGATCCGTATGTATTTTGCAAATATCTATGTCTCCCTCATTGACTTGATCGCGGATGGAATTGAAGCGTCTTTTGATGTGTTTGGTTCTCTTGTGAAATCTGGATTCCTTCGCCAAGGCTATTGCTCCAGTATTGTCACTAAAGATTTTCATTGGACCCGATGCACTTGGTATTACTCCTAGATCGGATATGAACTCCTTCATCCAGACTCCTTCATTTGCTGCTTCCGAAGCAGCTATGTACTTCGCTTCACACGCAGATCCTGCCACGACGCTCTGTTTGGAACTACACCAACTGACAGCTCCACCATTCAATATAAATACATATCCGGTTTGAGACTTAGAGTCATCCGGATCTGTGTCAAAGCTTGCATCGACGTAACCATTTACGTCGAGCTCTTTGTCACCTCCATAAACGAGAAACATATCCTTAGTCCTTTTCAGGTATTTCAGGATGTTCTTGACCGCTGTCCAGTGATCCACTCCTGGATTACTTTGGTACCTCCCTTCTAAACTTATAGTAAGGCACACATCAGGTATGGTACACAACATTGCATACATGACAGAACCTATGGCTGAGGCATAGGGAATGACTTTCATTTTCTCTCTATCTTCTACAGTGGTCGGGCATTGAGTCTGACTCAATTTCACACCTTGTAACACAGGCAAGAACCCTTTCTTTGACTGGTCCATTTTGAACTTCTTCAAAACTTTATCAAGGTATGTGCTTTGTGAATGTCCAATTAAGCGTCTTGATCTATCTCTATAGATCTTGATGCCCAGTATATAAGCAGCATCACCGAGGTCTTTCATTGAAAAATTCTTATTCAAGTATCCTTTTATGCTATCCAGAAATTCTGTATTATTTCTAATCAACAATATGTCATCCACATATAATATTAGAAATGGTACAGAGCTCCCATTCACTTTCTTGTAAATACAGGCTTCTCCAAAAGTCTGTATAAAACCATATGCTTTGATCACACTATCAAAGCGTATATTCCAACTCCGAGAGGCTTGCACTAGTCCATAAATGGATCGCCGGAGCTTGCACACTTTGTTAGCATCTTTAGGATCGACAAAACCTTCTGGTTGCATTATATACAACTCTTCTTTAAGATATCCATTAAGGAATGCAGTTTTGACATCCATTTGCCAAATTTCATAATCATAAAATGCGGCAATTGCTAACATGATTCAGAGAGACTTAAGCATCGCTATGGGCGAGAAGGTCTCATCGTAGTCAACTCCTTGAACTTGTCGAAAACCTTTTGCAACAAGTCGAGCTTTGTATACAGTAACATTACCGTCAGCGTCAGTCTTCTTCTTGAAGATCAATTTATTTTCTATGGCTTGCTGATCATCGGGCAAGTCAACCAAAGTCCACACTTTGTTCTCATACATGGATCCCATCTCAGATTTCATGGCCTCAAGCCATTTCGCGGAATCTGGGTTCATCATCACTTCCTCATAGTTTGTAGATTCGTCATGATCATGTAACATGACCTCCAGAACAGGATTACCGTACCACTCTGGTGCGGACCTTACTCTGGTTGACCTATGAGGTTCGGTAGTAACTTGATCTGAAGTTTCATGATCATCATCATTAGCTTCCTCACTAATTGGTGTAGGAATCACTGGAACTGATTTCTGTGATGAACTACTTTCCTATTCGGGAGTAGGTACAATTACCTCATCAAGTTCTACTTTCCTCCCACTCACTTCTTTCGAGAGAAACTCCTTCTCTAGAAAGGATCCATTCTTAGCAATGAATATCTTGCCTTCAGATCTGTGATAGAAGGTGTACCCACCAGTTTCCTTTGGGTATCCTATGAAGGCACATTTCTCCGATTTGGCTTCGAGCTTATCGGGTTGAAGCTTTTTCACATAAGCATCGCAGCCTCAAACTTTAAGAAACGAGAACTTAGGTTTCTTGCCAAACCACAGTTCATATGTTGTCGTCTCAACGGATTTAGATGGTGCCCTATTTGACGTGAATGCAGCCGTCTCTAAAGCATAACCCCAAAACGATAGCGGTAAATCAGTAAGAGACATCATAGATCGCACCATATCTAATAAAGTACAGTTATGGCGTTCGGACACACCATTACGCTGTGGTGTTTCAGGTGGCGTGAGTTGCGAAACTATTCCACATTGTTTCAAATGAAGACCAAACTCATAACTCAAATATTCACCTCCACGAGCAGATTGTAGAAACTTTGTTTTCTTGTTACGATGATTTTCTACTTCACTCCGAAGTTCTTTGAACTTTTCAAATGTTTCAGACTTATGTTTCATCAAGTAGATATACCCATATCTGCTCAAATCATCTATGAAGGTCAGAAAATAACGACACCTGCCGCGAGCCTCAACACTCATAGGACCGCATACATTAGTATGTATTATTTCCAACAAATCAGTTGCTCGCTCCATTGTTCCGGAGAACTGAGTCTTAGTCATCTTGCCCATGAGGCATGGTTAGCAAGCATCAAGTGATTCATAATCAAGTGATTCCAAAAGCCCATCAGCATGGAGTTTCTTCATGCGTTTTACACCAATATGACCTAAACGGCAGTGCCACAAATAAGTTGCACTATCATTATTAATCTTGCATCTTTTGGCTTCAATATTATGAATATGTGTATCACTACAATCGAGATTCAACAAAAATAGACCACTCATCAAGGGTGCATGACCATAAATGATATTACTCATATAAATAGAGCAACCATTATTCTCTGATTTAAATGAATAACTATCTCGCATCAAACAAGATCCAGATATAATGTTCATGCTTAACGCTGGCACCAAATAACAATTATTCAGGTCTAAAACTAATCCCGAAGGTAGATGTAGAGGTAGCGTGCCGACAGCGATCACATCGACTTTGGAACCATTTCCCACGCGCATCGTCACCTCATCCTTAGCCAATCTTCGTTTAATCCGTAGCCCCTGTTTCGAGTTGCAAATATGAGCAACAGAACCAGTATCAAATACCCAGGCGCTACTACGAGCATTAGTAAGGTACACATCAATAACATGTATATCAAATATACCTTTCACTTTGCCATCCTTCTTATCCGCCAAATACTTGGGGCAGTTCCGCTTCCAGTGACCAGTCCCTTTGCAGTAGATGCACTCAGTCTCAGGCTTAGGTCCAGACTTGTGCTTCTTCACTTGAGCAGCAACTTGCTTGCTGTTCTTCTTGAAGTTCCCCTTCTTCCCTTTACCCCTTCTCTTGAAACTAGTGGTCTTGTTAACCATCAACACTTGATGCTCCTTCTTGATTTCTACCTCCGCAGCCTTTAGCATTGCGAAGAGCTCGGGAATTGTCGTATCCATCCCTTGCATATTATAGTTCATCACGAAGCTTTTATAGCTTGGTGGCAGTGATTGAAGAACTCTGTCAATGACACTATCATCAGGAAGATTAACTCCCAATTGAGTCAAGTGATTGTGGTACCCAGACATTCTGAGTATATGTTCACTGACCAAACTATTCTCCTCCATTTTGCAGCTATAGAACTTATTGGAGACTTCATATCTCTAAATTCGGGCATTTGCTTGAAACATTAACTTCAACTCTTGGAACATCTCATATGCTCCATGACGTTCAAAACGTCTTTGAAGTCCTGATTCTAAGCCGTAAAGCATGGCACACTGAACTATCGAGTAGTCATCAAGTTTGCTCTGCCAGACGTTCATAACGTCCGGAGTTGCTCCTGCAGCGGGTCTTGCACCTAGCGGTGCTTCCAGGACATAATTCTTCTGTGCAGCAATGAGGATAATCCTCAAGTTACGGATCCAGTCCGTGTAATTGCTACCATCATCTTTCAACTTAGCTTTCTCTAGGAACGCATTAAAAATTCAAAGGAACGGTAGCACGGGCCATTGATCTACAACAACATAGACATGCAAAAACTATCAGGTACTAAGTTCATGATAAATTAAAGTTCAATTAATCATATTACTTAAGAACTTCCACTTAGATAGACATCCCTCTAGTCATCTAAATGATCACGTGATCCATATCAACTAAACCATGTCAGATCATCACGTGAGATGGAGTAGTTTTCAATGTTGAACATCACTATGTTGATCATATCTACTATATGATTCACGTTCGACCTTTCGGTCTCAGTGTTCCGAGGACATATCTGCATATGCTAGGCTCGTCAAGTTTAACCTGAGTATTCTACACGTGCAAAACTGGCTTGCACCCATTGTATGTGAACGTAGAGCTTATCACACCCGATCATCACGTGGTGCCTCGGCACGACGAACTGTAGCAACGGTGCATACTCAGGGAGAACACTTATACCTTGAAATTTAGTGAGAGATCATCTTATAATGCTATTGCCATACTAAGCAAAATAAGATGCATAAAGGATAAACATCACATGCAATCAAAATATGTGACATGATATGGCCATCATCATCTTGTGCCTTTGATCTCCATCTCCAAAGCACCGTCATGATCTCCATCGTCACCGGCTTGACACCTTGATCTCCATCGTAGCATCGTTGTTGTCTCGTCAACTATTGCTTCTACGACTATCGCTACCGCTTAGTGATAAAGTAAAGCAATTACATGGCGATTGCATTTCATACAATAAAGCGACAACCATAAGGCTCCTGCCAGTTGCGAATAACTTTTACAAAAAATGATCATCTCATACAACAATTTATATCTCACCACTTCTTGACCATATCACATCACAACATGCCCTGCAAAAACATGTTAGAGGTCCTCTACTTTGTTGTTGCAAGTTTTACTTGGCTGCTACGGGCTTCTAGCAAGAACCGTTCTTACCTACGCATCAATACCACAACGATTTTTCGTCAAGTGTGCTGTTTTAACCTTCAACAAGGACCGGCCGTAGTCAAACTCGATTCAACTAAAGTTGGAGAAACAGCCAGCCACCTGTGTGCAAAGCACGTCAGTAGAACCAGTCTCATGAACGCGGTCATGTAATGTCGGTCCGAGCCGCTTCATCCAACAATACCGCCGAATCAAAGTAAGACGTTGGTGGTAAGCAGTATGGCTATTATCGCCCACAACTCATTGTGTTCTACTCGTGCATCTATCATCTATGCATAGACCTGGCTCGGATGCCACTGTTGGGGAATGCAGTATTTCAAAAAAATTCGTACGGTCACGCAAGATCTATCTAGGAGATAAATAGCAATGAGACGAGAGAGTGTGTCCCGTAAACGCGGTTGATGTAGTCGAACGTCTTCACGATCCAACCGATCCAAGTACCGAACATACTGCACCTCTGTGTTCAGCACACGTTCAGCACGATGACGTCCCTCGAGCTCTTGATCCAGTTGAGGACGAGGGAGAGTTCTGTCAGCACGACGGCGTGGCGACAGTGATGATGAAGTTACCAGCGCAGGGCTTCGCCTAAGCACTACGACGATGTGACCGAGGTGTTAAACTGTGGAGGGGGGCACTGCACACGACTAAGAGATTGTCTGTTGTGCGTTGGGGTGCCCCTGGCCACGTATATAAATGAGGGAGAGGAGGAGGCCGACGTCAAGGAGGGGCGCACCATAGGGGGAGTCCAACTAGGATTCCCAATCCTAGTTGGACTCCCCTTCCTTTTCCAAGAGGGGGGGGGGAAGGGAAGGAGGAGGAGAGGGAGAAGGAAAGAGGGGGGCGCTGCCCCCTCCCTAGTCCAATTCGGACTTGCCATGGGGGGGCACCCTTGCGGCCCTCCTATCCTTTCCACTAAGGCCCATGAAGGCCCACTACTTCCCCCGGGGGTTCCGGTAACCTCCCGGTAATCCGAAAAATACCCGAATCACTCCGGAACCATTCCGGTGTCCGAATATAACCTTCCAATATATCAATATTTATCTCTCGACCATTTCGAGACTCCTCGTCATGTCCGTGATCTCATCCGGGACTCCGAACAAACTCCGGTCATCAAATCACGTAATTCATAATACAAATCGTCATCGAATGTTAAGCGTGCGGACCCTACGGGTTCGAGAACTATGTAGACATGACCGAGACACATCTCCGGTCAATAACCAATAGCGGAACTTGGATGCTCATATTGGCTCCTACATATTCTACGAAGATCTTTATCGGTCAAACCGCATAACAACATACGTTATTCCCTTTGTCATCGGTATGTTACTTGCCCGAGATCCGATCGTCGGTATTATCATACCTAGTTCAATCTCGTTACCGACAAGTCTCTTTACTCGTTTCGTAATGCATCATCCTGCAACTAGCTCATTAGTCACATTGCTTGCAAGGCTCATAGTGACGTGCATTACCGAGAGGGCCCAGAGATACCTCTCGGATAGACGGAGTGACAAATCCTAATCTCGATCTATGCCAACTCAACAAATACCTTCGGAGACACCTGTAGAGCATCTTTATAATCACCCAGTTATGTTGTGATGTTTGATAGCACACAAAATGTTCCTCCAGTATTCGGGAGTTGCATATTCTCATAGTCAGAGGAATATGTATAAGTCATGAAGAAAGCAATAGCAATAAAACTAAACAATCATTATGCTAAGCTAACGGATGGGTCTTGTCCATCACATCATTCTCTAGTGATGTGATCCCGTTCATCAAATGACAACACATGTCTATGGTTAGGAAACTTAACCATCTTTGATTAACGAGCTAGTTGTCGTGGTTCTAAGTCTGACAGTAGAATGGGGGGTAGGTATGTAGAGGCAAGATCCTCGCTATGGCGAAGCTGTACACACGAGTTTTACGAGTTCAGGCCCTTGTCGGAGGAAGTAATAGCCCTACGTCTCGGTGCCCGGAGGCGGTTGACTGGATTATATGTGTGTGTGTTACAGGGGGTGCGAACCCTTGTCCCTGAGGAGGGGGGTGACTTATATAGAGTTCGCCAGACCCCTCCGGCCCTCAGTTACACAGGGTTTAAGGTACATTAAGACAGGGCGTTACTAGTAACGCTAATAATAAAGTGACATAAATGATCATTAAAGTCTATGAGTAAACGCCCGACCGTTAATATGCTGAGTGACTTTAGATCTTCTATACGTCGAGTGGTTTTCGTTACGGTCGAGTGACAATCATTCTTCCGAGTGGAATGTTTTTGGTCGAGTGGATGATGGTATCCTTCGAATGTCCCTGGCTTTAGGGTGATGTCCTAGGGGAGGGAATGTCTTGGACAGATCCATGACCCTACCCTAGGTACATAGCTTCATCAGTAGCCCCCGAATGGTTCAGGGTTTGAGTGGAGAAGGAGTTGAAAATACTCCCGACTCAGTATTTGTGCTTCGGAAGCGCCTTGTTAGGATCAGAGAACAACATGATGACTTCAACTTATTTTTCAGTCGCCTTGATCCATTCTTGATTTTGTCGAGTGAACTTTTTGCTGAAAAGCTTCGAGTGTTGATGTGGAGAAAATCTTCTGCCTGACAGGTTGCTCTGCTACTTGCGAATCTTCCGGGATTCGAATTTGGGGAAGCGCGCGGGACGAGAGAGGCCGCAGTAATCGGGACGGATTAGGCAAGGTCGCCTCGATCTCCGCGCCCCCCTTTTTCGCCACGTACTGCGCGCGCGGCTGTTGCGCGATTTGACATGATAGCCTGGACCCACAAGTCAGCCACTTGGAACCGAGTCCATATAAAGCACCAGATGGGGGTTTTTACATAGTGCGTTCCCATTCCTTCCCTTTCTCCTCTTCTTCGCCGCATCTGCTTCCTCCTCGGCGCCACTGCTCCGCCCAAGCTCCGCTCGCTGCAATGGGGAAGGAGAGGACGGCGGCTTTGGAGCGCGCAAAAAAGGCGACGGCGAAGGCGAAGGGGAAGAAATCCAGCCGGGGCGGATCTTCGTCGAGGTCCGGCCTGCCGCGCGGCTGGATCCAGGGCGATTGGATCCGGTCGATGATTCTCCAGGACGACATCGACGATCTGGCTGAGGAGGGGTTGATTCCTCACGGATCTGCGCGGCTCCCGGGGAATGAGACCGAGCCTCGACCGCAGGAGGGTGAGTGCGTCCTCCTCGCCACTCACGTTGACCGCGGGTTCTCTTTGCCCCCTCATCCTTTTTTCCGAGCTTTCTTGAACTTCTTTGGAGCACAACTTCATCACTTTTCCCCCAACACCATCGTGTATCTCGCCGCTTTCGTGTCTATGTGCGAGAACTTCTTGGGCTGTCGACCGCACTGGGGCCTCTTCAAGCACATTTTCACGTGTCGCTCTTAGTCGGTCAAAAAAGCTAATCCGAGTGACGAGAAGACGAAAGTGATCCAGATGTGTGGGGGTCTTGGGATTCAAATGAGGGGTAAGAGTTCTTTCCCAGCCATAATCCTTCCTGAGTCAGTCCGAGGGTGGCAGTCGACCTGGTTTTACTGCAAAGACCAGCTGACTCCGGGTCAGTCGACTGGACTTCCCCCCTTTTCCATGGCCCGAGTAGAGAAACCTTCCGCCTTGAAAGTGACCCCGGGGGAGAGAGCGGAGGTGCAGGTGCTAGTTGAGCGAGTGGTCCAGCTCATCCGTGACGGCGTGACTGGCATGGATCTATTGGAAGTCTTCCTCAGACGACGCATTCAGCCGCTTCAAGCTCGTGACCATCCGATGTGGATGTATTCGGGCATTGATGATTCCACTCGGATCCACCCAGAAGAGGTCGACGAGGATACTGTGGAGAAGTGGCTGAAGGGTATCACTGGCAACAAGGACAAACCCAGGGGGTCCAGGAGAATCCCTCCACTCGACAACTCGTACGAAACAGACAAGGTCCAATTCTAAATTGCCGAGTGTTATCTTGATTTACCATGAAATTGCTTTTTGTCGATTGACTGATATTTGTTTTACTTGTTGTCCTCCAGACCTTCACTGAGATGTACTCGATGTCCAATGGAGAGCAGGAGCAGGACCCAGAAGGGGAGGCGAGTGCAGATGAGAGCGGCGAGTGGCATTCTGACGGAGGAGACGAGGAGAGTGATGACTCAAGTGATGGTGAGGAAGTTGACTCGCCTCCTCGCAACGAAAGGCGATCCAAGCACTCTCATGATCCGGTGAGTATTCGTGGCAAAGCGACTGGGTCGACTGGGCAAACTTCAAAGCGCCCTCGGACGTCTTCTCTGGCGCCGACTAAGATGGCCCCGAAGCAGACCAAAGTTGAGGCACCGAAGTCTCGGAAGACTCTGCCCCGAATCAAAATCGACATCCCTGTTGCTTCTGCGTGAGTGTTTTGTCTTTGCTGGAGATTTTGTGCTATCTACCATTTTCTTGATTTGACCAAATGAATCTTGAACCCAACAATGCTGCTACCTCTGGAACTTCTGCTTACAAGAATGAGGACGAGGAGATGGAAGATGCGGTTACTTCAAACCCAGGTATGATCTTTGTAATTTTGTCCCTATTTTGTCGACTGAACTGCAGTCGACAGACTTCTGACGACTAAGCATTTGCAGCTCCTCCCAATGTTATTACCCTTCCAGACGACGACGAGGACGTGCCGCTGAGGCCTTCGGGAAGAAGGAACAGGAAGACGTCGACTGGAAAGATGCCTCAATCGATGCCGGTGGTGGAACCAGTGGTCCAGGAGGGCGGTGACGTCAATCGGACTTCTGTCACCTTCGCCATGCCACTGTCGAGTGCTCAGCCTTCAGCGTCGACTGCACAGGCCCCAGTCGATCCTTCTTCGCTCTTCGTTGTGCATCGCGTCCTAGAGGACCAAGTGGGTGCCGCCAAGGAGGCCATACGTCAAGCGGGCATCATGATGGAGCAACTGAAGGTGGTTCGAGATGCCAGTCAAGCTGCCTACAATGCCAGCTCAGCTCTCCAGAGCAACGTCCAGGTCGGTTGATTATCGACTGATCCCTTAACTTGTCGCTTGTTCTGTTAGGATATGGTACCTAAAAACTTCTTTTGAAACGTCTTTTCATCAGTCTGCTTTTGCGTTTGTACACCCAGTGGGTGTTTGAATTTGCTGCGAATAGTCTTTCTTCTTGGGTCGACTAAACGTGTGTCGACTGAGTCTTCGAACCAGTGGGGGCACGCTGAGTGCACCCACTAGGTGTAGTCCCCGAGACCATAGTCGACTGTTGGCAGTCGGTTATGGTCTGAGAACTGAAATTTTCTCACTCATCCTGGGCGGACCACGTCGAGTGGAAACTGAACCGGTGGGGGCACGCTTAGTGCACCCACTGGGTGTAGGTTATGGTATGAGAACTGGAATTTTCTCACTCATCCTGGACGGACCACGTCGAGTGGAAACTGAACCGGTGGGGGCACGCTTAGTGCACCCACTGGGTGTAGTCCCCGAGACCGTAGTCGACTGCGGGCAGTCGGCTATGGTCTGAGAAATACTTTCCCTCTTTTTTTTTACACTCGTCCTGGACGGACCACGTCGAGTGGAAACTGAACCGGTGGGGGCACGCTGAGTGCACCCACTGGGTGTAGTCCCCGAGACTACTGTTGGATGTTAGATTCGGCAGTAGTCTTAGAGCTTGTTGAATATCGATCCTTTCACCCGCTGACTGACTGTCCTTTGATTGCAGAAATCTTGTGACCTTGGAGCTCATTTTGCTGACCTAGAGCAGAAGCAGATTCAGCTGAATCTCGATCTAGAGCTGGCCAAGAAGGACTTGCAGAAGGCCCAGGATGAAGCTGCCGGTAAGAGGAATTCGTTCGACTGTTTTGTTTCTGATCCAGGTGGTATTTGTTTTTTTTGAGCCTATCGTCATTTCTTTCAGAAAAAATGAACCAAGCTCTGGCGAAGATGGATCTGGACCTTGCAGCTGCGCAGAAAACAACTGGCGAGAAAACTGCACTCGCCGACCAGAAGCTGGCTTCAGTCGGCAAACTGGAGGAAGAGAATACCAAGCTGAAGACTGCCTTGAATGAAGCCAACAGGGAGGTGACTCGTCTGAAGAAGGACAAGATATCCTTGAACGACAAGATTGAAGAAATCGCCCGCAAGAGGAATGCCTTGGAAAATTATCTAGGAGATCTTGCCAAGAAGCTGTTCGTCATGCTTGAAGGTATTTTCTTTCCTCCGACTAACTTGTTGCTGTCGACTCGATGTACAACCGTTGACTCGTCTTTGAATTGTGCATGCAGAATTTTGTCAGAACTTTGAAGAAGAGACTGGGCGTGTTGAGACATGCTTGGACCCCATCAACTCTCCAGTGAAGGATGAAGCTGCCATGAACGTGCTTCGACTGGAATCGCGCGTCGCTGGTGTCGTCGACTATCTTGCTCGCCTGAAGGTTGCGGTGTCAAGGATCGACACAACACTCTGGCCAAGGGCGACTCTTCCGAATGACCTCGAGTCTTTGATGACTCGACTTAATGAGATCCCCAGTCGTGTGCAAGAATGGAAGAAGTCTTCTGCTCGGTGCAGCGCTGATGTGGCTCTGTCCCTGGTATGCGTCCACTTCAAGGAGGCGCGAGAAGATAAGCTAGCAGCAATCCAGGTCGCCAATACCAAAAGGCACGACTTCCAATCCTTCATGGAGACTTTCATCGCTGCTGCCACTCGGATTGCTGACGGAATTGACCTGGACGAGTTCGTTGATCCTACTAGCCCACCTCCTACGGAATGAACAAACTTTATGCCTCACTTTAAATTTGCCTCGGAATGCCGAGTGATTTTGTAACCGTTAAACTCCTTAGGGTTTGAAGCCCGAGTACTTTAATCCGTGGTCCGGAACTTTAGGATTTATCCGAACTTGGTTTATCTCTGAATATGCTCGTGTTTGCCGTCGAGTGAATCTTGTTCTTCATTCGGAATAATCTTTGTGCTTGAAATGCAGCTTTGAGGAGGAGGCAGTCGACCTGGACCTCATCGTCCTTACGGATGGGGATGGAGCGCATGTTATACTTGTGGCGCAGCTCCGAAGAGAAGGTTGCAGTCGACCTGCACCTCGTCTTCCTTGCGGATGGGGATGGAGCGCACGTTATACTTGTGGCGTAGCTCCGAAGAGAATGTTGCAGTCGACCTGCACCTCGTCGTCCTTGCGGATAGGGATGGAGCGCACATTATACTTGTGACGCAGCTCCGAAGAGAAGGTTGCAGTCGACCTGCACCTCGTCGTCCTTGCGGACAGAGATGTGTTTCAAACTTAGGCGAGTACTAGACTGCAGCTAAGCCCCCGAGTGGGAGGGTTGCTCACCACTCGGTAGGATTTTTCAAACTTAGGCGAGTACTGGACTGCAGCTAAGCCCCCGAGGGGGAGGGTTGCTCACCACTCGGTAGGATTTTTCAAACTTAGGCGAGTACTGGACTGCAGCTAAGCCCCCGAGTGGGAGGGTTGCTCACCACTCGGTAGGATTTTTCGAACTTAGGCGAGTACTGGACTGCAGCTAAGCCCCCGAGTGGGAGGGTTTCTCACCACTCGGCAGGATTTCAGACTTAGGCGAGTACTGGACTACAGCTAAGCCTCCGAGTGGGAGGGTTGCTCACCACTCGGCAGGATTTCAGACTTAGGCGAGTACTGGACTGCAGCTAAGCCCCGAGTGGGAGGGTTGCTCACCACTCGGTAGGATTTTTCAAAGTTAGGCGAGTACTGGACTGCAGCTAAGCCCCCGAGTGGGAGGGTTGCTCACCACTCGGTAGGATTTTTCAAACTTAGGCGAGTACTGGACTGCAGCTAAGCCCCCGAGTGGGAGGGTTCCTCACCACTCGGTAGGATTTTTCAAACTTAGGCGAGAACTGTAGTGCAGCTAAGCCCCCGAGGGGGAGGGTTGCTCACCACTCGGTAGGATTTTTCAAACTTAGGCGAGTACTGGACTGCAGCTAAGCCCCCGAGTGGGAGGGTGGCTCACCACTCGGTAGGATTTTTCAAAGTTAGGCGAGTACTGGACTACAGCTAAGCCCCCGAGTGGGAGGGTTGCTCACCACTCGGTAGGATTTTTCAAACTTAGGCGAGTACTGGACTGCAGCTAAGACCCCGAGTGGGAGGGTTGCTCACCACTCGGTAGGATTTTTCAAACTTAGGCGAGTACTGGACTGCAGCTAAGCCCCCGAGTGGGAGGGTTGCTCACCACTCGGTAGGATTTTTCGAACTTAGGTGAGTACTGGACTGCAGCTAAGCCCCCGAGTGGGAGGGTTTCTCACCACTCGGCAGGATTTCAGACTTAGGCGAGTACTGGACTACAGCTAAGCCTCCGAGTGGGAGGGTTGCTCACCACTCGGTAGGATGTTTCAAACTTAGGCGAGTACTGGACTGCAGCTAAGCCCCGAGTGGGAGGGTTGCTCACCACTCGGTAGGATTTTTCAAAGTTAGGCGAGTACTGGACTGCAGCTAAGCCCCCGAGTGGGAGGGTTGCTCACCACTCGGTAGGATTTTTCAAACTTAGGCGAGTACTGGACTGCAGCTAAGCCCCCGAGTGGGAGGGTTCCTCACCACTCGGTAGGATTTTTCAAACTTAGGCGAGTACTGTAGTGCAGCTAAGCCCCCGAGGGGGAGGCTTGCTCACCACTCGGTAGGATTTTTCAAACTTAGGCGAGTACTGGACTGCAGCTAAGCCCCCGAGTGGGAGGGTGGCTCACCACTCGGTAGGATTTTTCAAAGTTAGGCGAGTACTGGACTGCAGCTAAGCCCCCGAGTGGGAGGGTTGCTCACCACTCGGTAGGATTTTTCAAACTTAGGCGAGTACTGGACTGCAGCTAAGACCCCGAGTGGGAGGGTTGCTCACCACTCGGTAGGATTTTTCAAACTTAGGCGAGTACTGGACTGCAGCTAAGCCCCCGAGTGGGAGGGTTGCTCACCACTCGGTAGGATTTTTCAAACTTAGGCGAAACGGATTCGCGGCTAAGCCCCCGAGTGAGAGGCTTGCTCACCACTCGGTAGGATTTCTTATACTTAGGCGAAACGGATTCGCGGCTAAGCCCTCGGGTGAGAGGCTTGCTGACCACTCGGCAGGATTTCTTATACTTAGGCGAAACAGATTCGTGGCTAAGTCACCCATTGGGGGATTTCAGACATAAGTATAAGCAGCGACAATCAATTTTGGAAGACTGTAAAACTCTTGTCTCTGATAGACAAACTACAAAGGTATTTCTTATTACATCTCAACAGAATGAGTGCTTAAGTATAAAAGGGGCGGAGCAGCTCCGCATTCCAAGCCCGTGGCTCGTCTTTCTGGTGTTCGACATTGTAAAGATGGTATGCTCCATTGTGGAGTACTCTGGTGACGATGAAGGGGCCTTCCCAAGCAGGGGCGAGCTTGTGTGGTTTCTGCTGATCTACTCAAAGAACCAAGTCTCCCTCTTGAAACGCTCGACCCCTCACGTTTCTGGCGTGGAATCGATGCAAGTCTTGCTGATAAATGGTCGAACGGACCAAGGCCATCTCTCTTTCTTCTTCTAGGAGATCAACTGTGTCTTGCCGGGCCTGTTCTGCTTCACCTTCAGAGAAAAGCTCGACTCGGGGTGCATTGTGAAGCAAGTCACACGGTAGAACAGCTTCAGCTCCATAGACCAAGAAGAATGGAGTTCGACCAGTCGACCGATTTGGAATTGTCCACAATCCCCAAAGAACTGATGGAAGTTCATCGACCCAGGCGCCTGCTGCATGCTTGAGGTCACGCATCAATCGGGGTTTCAGTCCTTTGAGAATCACACCGTTTGCTCTTTCTGCTTGTCCATTCGACTGGGGGTGGGCGACTGAAGCATAGTCGACTCGAGTACCTTGGGACGCACAGAAGGCTCTGAACTCATCAGAATCGAAGTTCGATCCGTTGTCAGTGATGATGCTGTGCGGAACCCCATATCTGAATGTCAACTCTCTTATGAAGCTGACAGCAGTACTGGCTTCATGATTCTTGATAGGCTTGGCTTCAATCCATTTGGTAAACTTTTCGACTGCTACAAGCACATGGGTGAAGCCGCTCCTACCAGTTCTCAGAGGCCCAACCATATCTAATCCCCAAACAGCAAAGGGCCAGACGAGTGGAATGGTCTTTAGGGCTGATGCAGGTTTGTGGGACATGTTGGAGTAAAATTGGCAGCCTTCACATTTGTCGACTATATCTTTTGCCATTTCATTTGCTCGTGGCCAGTAAAATCCCGCTCGGTATGCTTTGGCCACAATGGTCTGAGAGGACGCATGGTGGCCACAGGTCCCCGAGTGGATGTCGTTGAGGATCACTCGACCTTCTTCTGGTGTTATGCATTTCTGGCAGACTCCAGTTACACTTTCTCTGAACAGCTGCCCTCTTATCACAGTAAAGGCTTCGGATCGACGGACGATCTGTCGAGCCTCTTCTTCATCTTCTGGGAGTTCCCTCCTAAGGATGTACGCAATGTATGGCACTGTCCAGTCGGGAGTGATGACCAAAACTTCCATGATCAAATCGACCACGGCTGGGACTTCGATTTCAGTCGGATCTGTGGCACTCTTAGGCTGCGGGGGCTCTTCAGTGAAAGGATCTTCTTGAACTGAAGGTGTATGAATGTGTTCCAAAAACACGTTGCTGGGAATGGCCTCCCTCTTGGAACCTATCTTTGCCAAATCATCAGCTGCTTGATTTTTCAGTCGGGGTATATGATGGAGCTCTAACCCCTCAAACTTCTTTTCCAACTTTCTCACTGCATTATAGTAACCAGTCATAGCTAGGCTTCTAACGTCCCACTCCTTCATCACTTGATTAACTACCAAATCTGAGTCGCTGTAGACCATGAGGCGACGGACGCCGAGTGAAATGGCCATACGCAACCCATACAAAAGTGTTCGTACTCAGCTTCGTTGTTGGAGGAATCAAAGTGAATCTGGAGGACATATCTGAGCGTGTCTCCTTGGGGGGATACCAATACCACCCCAGCACCGGAACCATTCAGCATCTTGGATCCATCAAAGAACATGGTCCAGTGTTCCGAGTGAACCTGGGTCGGCAGTTGCTGTTCAATCCACTCGGCGAGGAAATCTGCTATTGCTTGGGACTTGATAGCTTTCTTTGCCTCAAACTTAATACCTAAGGGGAGGAGTTCAATCGCCCATTTTGCCACTCGACCAGTTGCATCTCTGTTGTTCAGAATCTCTGATAATGGTGCGTCGCTGACGACTGTAATGGAGTGATCAGAGAAATAGTGTGCAACCTTCTTCATGGTCATGTAAATCCCATAGACAAGCTTCTGATAATGCGGATATCTTTGCTTGGATGGAGTCAGGACTTCAGAAACATAGTACACCGTGCGCTGAACTTTATAGGCTTTCCCTTCTTCTTCTCGCTCGACCGTGAGTACTGTACTGACAACTTGTCCAGTGGCTGCAATATAAAGCACTAAAGGTTCTTTGCTGATTGGGGCAGCGAGCACCGGCTGGGTGGAAAGCATGGCTTTGAGCTCTGCAAATGCTGCGTCAGCTTCAGGAGTCCACTCGAACTTGTCAGACTTTTTCATCAGTCGGTAAAGAGGCAATGCCTTTTCACCGAGGCGAGAGATGAATCGACTCAAGGCGGCCAAACAACCAGTAAGCTTCTGAACATCATGCACACGCAAAGGGCGTTTCATTCAGAGGATGGCACCAACTTTCTCTGGGTTAGCGTCAATCCCTCGTTCGGAAACGAGGAAACCGAGTAATTTTCCGCCAGGAACTCCAAATGTGCACATTGATGGATTAAACTTGATATCATACCTTCTAAGGTTGGCAAAAGTTTCAGCAAGGTCAGCCAGCAGGTCGGAACCCTTACGTGACTTGACCACAATGTCACCCATGTACGCTTCCACGTTCCGACTGATTTGAGTGAGCAAACACTTCTGAATCATCCTCATGAATGTGGCTCCGGCATTCTTCAGGCCAAATGGCATGGTGACATAACAGAAGCATCCGAATGGAGTGATGAAAGCTGTTTTAATCTCGTCAGGCCCATACAGTCGGATCTGATGGTACCCGGAATAGGCGTCTAGAAAAGACAGTTGCTCACACCCCGCAGTCGAGTCGACTATTTGGTCGATCCGGGGGAGAGGAAAATGATCTTTTGGGCAGGCCCGATTGATATGCTTGAAGTCAATGCACATGCGAAGTGAGTCGTCCTTCTTGGGGACCATGACAACATTGGCGAGCCACTCGGAGTGGTAAATATCTCGGATGAACTCAGCTGCCAGGAGCCGAGCCACTTCCTCACCAATTGCTTTTCTCTTCTGTATGGCGGACCGTCGAAGATGTTCCTTGACCGGTTTTACTTTCGGGTCGACTCGCAAATGGTGCTCAGCCAGTCCCCTGGGAACACCCGGCATGTCAGAAGGTTTCCATGCAAAGATGTCCCAGTTCTCACGGAGGAACTGGATGAGCGCTTCTTCCTATTTGCTGTCGAGTGTTGTTGACATATGAGTCGGAGCAGCATTGGGATCGGTCGGGTGAATATGAATCGGCTTCGTTTCACCGGTCGACTGAAATGCAGAGTCTGTGGCCGGCTTCTTGGCTCGCAGCAAATCACTCGAATCTGCATTTTTCTGATACTCTTGCAATTCTACTACTGCCATTTGTGCATCGGCGATCTTTGAGCCCTTCTGGAAGCACTCTTCTGCCTTCTGCCGATTGCCAGTGATAGTGATCACTCCTCTGGGACCAAGCATCTTCAATTTGAGGTACACGTAACATGGCCGAGCCATAAAACGTGCATAAGCAGGCCTACCCAGAATGGCATGATAAGCACTCTGGAAATCCACGACTTCAAATGTCAACTTTTCCTTGCGGTAATTCTTGGAATCACCGAAAACCACATCGAGGGCGATCTGGCTGAGTGATTCAGCCTTCTTGCCAGGTATAACCCCATGAAAACTCATATTGCTTTCACTAAGCTTGGACATCGGAATGCCCATCCCCTTTAAAGTTTCAGCATAGAGAATATTCAGGCCACTACCACCATCCATCAGCACCTTGGTCAGTCGAGTGCCTTCAACTACTGGATCGACCACCAACGCTTGCCTCCCAGGGGTGGCTATACGCGCCGGGTGATCAGACTGGTTGAATGTAATGGCAGTCTGGGACCACTTCAAATAACTGGGTGTCGCCGGAGCGACCATGTTCACTTCTCTGTTGATGACTTTCAATCGACTTTTGCTTTCCACATCAGCAAAAATCATCAGAGTGGAATTGGCGTTGGGAAAACCACTATCATCTTCTTCTCCGTCCTCACTCTTGTCTGACTCCTTTTCTTTCTCCTTAGGTTGTTTCTCTCGGAACTGCTGGATCAGGAGCCGACACTGTCGAGTGGTGTGCTTAGGGTAAATGAAATTTCCTTCTTCGTCTTTTTTGGTGTGAATGTGGCATGGTAAATCCAACACACCATTTCCATCTTGGTCTTTCACCTTCTTAGGGGTCCTGGGCCCTTTGGGCTTCCCCTTGAACATTCCTTGAGTCACGGCTAAGGCTTCACCAGGAGCAGCTGGCTCAGCCTTACGCTTCTATTTCCGATTGGAATTCCCCCTCCGGTTTCTTGGGCGATTGTTTTATGCTTGCCACTCCGGAGCCGGTCTTCTTCTTCACCATTGGCGTACTTGGTGGCAATCTCCATCATCCGACTCAGGGACATATCCCCAGTCCGACCAAACTTTAGGTTCAATTCTCGATACTTGACGCCCTCTTTGAAGGCACAAACTGCTTGGTGATCTGACACATTCTCCACTGTGTGGTGCAACGTGATCCATCTCTGGATATAATCCCTCAAGGTTTCATTCGGTTTCTGCACATAGGATTGCAATTCTGTCAACCCTGCTGGTCGTTTGCATGTACCTTCAAAGGTTCTGACAAACACTCGGGCAAGCTCCTCCCAACTGTATATGCTCCCAGGTGCTAACTGATTCAACCATGCTCTGGCCGAGCCTTCCAACATCAAAGGAAGGTGTTTCATGGCCACTTCATCATTGCCGCCACCGATCTGAACAGCCACTCGGTAGTCCTCAAGCCAAGTCTCAGGCTTGGACTCACCAGTGAACTTGCTGACTCCAGTCGCCAACCTGAAGTTGGGAGGAATCACTGCAGCCCTGATGGCTCTGCTGAAACACTCTGGACCTGAGACATGCACTCTGCTGCCAGTCGGATAATCTCTGTCATGGCCCTCTCTGTGAGCTTTGTTTCTATCGACCAGACCCTGAACGAGAATAGATCTCGCATCAAAGCCTGACTCCCTAGGGTCGACTGGAATCCTTCGCCCACCACTGTGAGGGTGTCTGTCATCGTGCTGCCGAGGCACGTATGACCCACTCCTTGGGGGAGGCATGGGCACTCGACGATGATCATCGTGATCGAGTCGGTGATCATACTGCTCACGGTTTCTGTACTGATCTCGCCGGTCTCCACGTCCCTCACGCCTCGGAGGCGATCTTGGGCTGTGAGCCGACTGAACTGTGTCTGCTATCACAGATCTGCTATGAATCCTATTCCGCGACTGAGATACTGCTGTGTTCTGCTCTCCTGCTGCCCGGAGTAAAGCTCTGATCTGCATCAAACCTCTGCCAGCTTCTGACTGGGAGGGCTGAATTGACTCTGCTATTCGGGCTGCAGCCATGAGATTCTGAATTGGAGTTCGGTATACCTGAGTTGGAGGTGGAAAAAGTTGTCGTCGACTGGACTCAGGAATCCGCTGCCGAGCACGCTCGTTGAGTGCGTGCTGGAGATTCTCCAGTCGAGTGCGCTCAGCCAAGTTGGCCAGGCGCGCCTCCTCCAAGGCCTGGGCCTCGGGGGTTTCTGCAACGATAGGAGTGTGAAGCGCATCCATGTTACGGCGACGAAGTTCCTCCCTCTGCTGCGAAGAGATGGGCTGGGGGCGGTATTCCTCATGGGCATGCGACGGATCGCCCCCGCCATCACCTCCGTCGTCGCGGGGGAAGCCAGGAGGACTGCGCGGTTCGTTGACCATCAGGACTTCCGCCGCGGGATCGCTGCTGTCCCACTCGGATGCAGTCTCGACGGAGCCAGTCGACAGGTCGAACAGGCCGTAAAGAGTTTCGTCGGGCTCGATTTCCGCGACTTGCGGAGTGGCCGACTGCCGAGCCACCGCGTGCCTCACCCACCGCTGGAGTCGCGACGGACTGGAACGCTTGCGCCGGCGAGTAGCAGGGAGCGAGGACGCCACATGAGCCGACCGATACTGAGTCGACGGCTGTCGCAGAAGGACGCCGCGGACGCACGCGCGAAAGTGCGTCGCCCCACGGATGGGAAGCGCCTCGAGATCGAGCGGAGCCTCTTGGAGCCAAGCGGAGTCGTCGGCGACGAAGACGAGCGCGCCGAGACGGATCTCGCGACCATCAGCCAATCCACCGCCGGAAACCATGATGATGGGAATCAGAAAAATTGCAACTTTACCAATTAGTCGCTAAGACACCTGCCCCACGGTGGGCGCCAACTGTCGTGGTTCTAAGTCTGATAGTAGAATGGGGGGTAGGTATGTAGAGGCAAGACCTAGCTATGGCGAAGTTGTACACAAAAGTTTTACGAGTTCATGCCCTTCTCGGAGGAAGTAACAGCCCTACGTCTCGGTGCCCGGAGGCGGTCGACTGGATTATATGCGTGTGTGTTACAGGGGGTGCGAGCCCTTGTCCCTGAGGAGGGGGGTGGCTTATATAGAGTTCGCCAGACCCCTCCGGCCCTCAGTTACACAGGGTTTAAGGTACATTAAGACAGGGCGTTACTGGTAACGCTAATAATAAAGTGACATAAATGGTCATTAAAGTCTATGAGTAAACGCCCGACCGTTGATATGCTGAGTGACTTTAGATCTTCTGTACGTCGAGTGGTTTTCGTTACGGTCGAGTGACAATCATTCTTCCGAGTGGAATGTTTCTGGTCGAGTGGATGATGGTATCCTTCGAATGTCCCTGGCTTTAGGGTGATGTCCTAGGGGAGGGAATGTCTTGGACAGATCCATGACCCTACCCTAGGTACATAGCTTCATCACTAGTCAAGTAGAGGCATACTAGGGACAGTCTGTTTGTCTATGTATTCACACATGTACTAAGTTTCTGATTAATACAATTCTAGCATGAATAATAAACATTTATCATGATATAAGGTAATATAAATAACAACTTTATTATTGCCTCTAGGGCGTATTTCCTTCAGTTGGTCCAATGGATGACTCCTGACACAACACGGAACGCCCGACTGGCTGTCTGGTTGGCGATGAGTCGGAGGGATCTGGCTCAATGCGCCATGCGTTGGGCCAGCAAGCGTCACCTGGCATGTCACACGTCTGCTGACTATTCGTCTGATCTGGCAATGCATCCAAGGGAGTTGTCTCATGATACTTCGGTAGAAGTCGTTGGAAACCCCCAAAGGGTTGAAATAGTCCAGCAACAAGTATTTCCCTAGTAGAGAACCAAGGTTTATCGATGGTAGGAACTACCATACGTAAGTTAATGATAAGTACTTACACACAACCAACCGACTTTTCACTACAAGGATTCCGGTCTATTGCAACCAAATTTATTGCTACAACTATATTTCGTTGCAATAAAATGCTATATTACCACAAAATTCCAGTTCGTGATAATATGATTTACATATTGCCACAGTTTTGTTTCATCGCGCTAGGTACTCATTTTGTTGCAATAGAAGCCATGTGTGAATTGGTAGTGATATTGCCACAAGCTGCATCAGCGTTACAATATGGTAGTGATATTGCGACAGTTGCGTCCCGTTGCGTGAATTGGTCATTTTTTTGCAATAAAGACTAGGTATTACAACAAAGTAAATCTTCGTGGCAATATTTAGACATATATCACAACAGTTCTGACATGTGGCGCTAGCCATAGATACTGGTGCAAAATACATGGCTTCTTATTGCAACAAAACATTTATTGGTGATAATAGGGCGATCTTTTGCCTCACCTTCATTGTGTTGCAATAACTATTACATATTGCGACAACTTGTGCATCCATGGTAATACGTACAACATATTGCAACAATCCTCTAGTGTTGCGAAAAAAGGAGCAGGATATTGCAATGATATTCTCTACAGTGCCCCTGATTTTTTTCATTTATTTATTATACTATTTCTCAGGATCTAATTAAAGGGGTGTACTAGTTCATAGAGGTATTAACACATTTGGTACCACAAATTGCACCTAAGTTGTATTTTAGTCACATATCTTGCAAAGTGGACATCGGTGGTACCACAACTTGGAGGAACGCTCGCTTACACGTGTGTGAAGCGTTGCACACTCGCGAACGCCCTTCACATTAGGGTTTCTTGCACCGCCAGGGTCTCCTCCACTCGCCCTACTGACCTCCTCCAGTAGCAAGGTCGTCCTCGGCACCAGAAAGACGGCAAGCTCACTGCCCTTCTCACCAAGGGGAGTTGTGAGCACTGGGCAGCAAATCCTCACATTCTCTTCCTTCCTAATTTTTCTGTAGCTTGTTGATGTGATTGTATGTATTTATGTGCTGTTAATAAAAATGTATAACATCCAAAATTCTCTCACCCAAGGTACAACACGCTTCTCTACATAGTTTAGTTGTTTGATTCGTTATGGATTACTTCCTGCACAATGTCGTATTGTTAGACAGGCTGGGTCGCACTATTCGCCTCCCTGGGTGAAGAATGCTTATTCCTTAACCCCACCGATCGGGCGCACCATCTAGAGCCAGCTCGTGCGTGGGCTTCCATCGATAACCACCACCGTAAGAAAAGCTGCGACAAAGGTAAGAAAACTTCCTTCACCCATTCTTACCAGCCAGCCACCAAAGTAAAAAAAGCTGCGAGCCTAAAATAAGAAAACGTTGTGTGCGCCCATTCTAGCCAGCCACATTTTCCTTTTTTTTGCTAGAAGCCAACACACATTTTTCAACCCCGAAAGCAAATTTTTTTTGCGGGTGTTTGTTAACCCCGAAAGCAAAATTACTCTTGTAACTTTCTTATTACACACTGTAACATAGATATAGGGCTGACATCTGATGTAAGTAACATATTTAAGGCATAAATTGCAACAATCTGTACAAGACATCAACCTTGTGAGACTGCAACGTAAGACTTGTCCCAACGTCAGAACTATCAGAATGACTAGATGAGACCAAAATTATGCCACATAAATAAACATGTTTTTGTCAGAAATAATTGACGAGAGAAAATGTAATTTCAACATGAGAAAGATCAAAGGCTTACAAGTTAGTATACTCCTAAAAACTGTATGCTTGCCTGCCAAAATCAGTACAATCTAGGCTTTTTCTGTACCAATATACGCACCGCCTTTCAATAGACTAAACAAGATCTGGATCACGTCAGCTTTTCACTCAGTGCACACCCGCGTTACCCAAAGGGGACTACAGAAGTATGTCTAACAAAACTCGAGTAAGTATCAAGTCAAATACATTGGGAAAAACAGGATGCTACTCCACTGAACTATACACATATCAGCCAGGATTCAGCCTACATTTTGCCTCATGAGATCAGCTTGTGTATCGCCTCATGTACAGTGCAGAAGATATTAGTTTCTTATGAATTTCTATATTTGTCAGGAACAGTTGCGAACAAAGCCATACATTTCTCATTTCAATGGTGAGTAATTTTCTTTTTGTACCTACACTGGCAGAATGTATTTCGTAAGTATCCCAAGTATATATAGCAAAATGAGTACACGAGGAGAGAAGTGTATAATCAAAGGGAGCACATAACAAATGAGAATCATCTTCTTCATGCTGTTTTCCACATATGGAGTTCATGAGCAGGAATACAAAATGGGCTAATTTTCACTGAACTTGTGTAGAATCACGTATTTTGAGATGGCAATAAGACATGGGCCACTACTTGAAACTGTAACCAATATTCTTCAGACACCATACTGAGTTCTTCAGCAACCATACGAAGTTCAAACAGACAAAATATTACCTATCTATTTCAGGGATTGCCTATTTTCTTCAGCAAACCATAGAGAATTGAAACAGACAGAATATTACCTATCTAGTTCAGGGATTGCCTATTTTCTATCTAGTTCAATCATGCGATTTCCTTGACTATACTGCTAACACTTGGTAACATAAATATAACAGTAGTGATCCCTGATGAAAATCAGACAATGTCGATGGTTACACTGGTGCGCGTCGGTGCTATACAAACGGTTTTTAACCCCTTTCCACGACGGCATTTGGAACTGTCCCCAAGTGAGTGTGGGCGATAGGGGGGGTCCTTCCCACACGACCCAGAAACCGTCAGGGATAGGGAGCCTTGATGCATACAGTTGTCCCTATATAACTGTTTCCGATATCTCGAATATCCCAAACACTTCATCCTTGCTACTTGTTTGTGCTCGCGTTGCCATCGCAGTCGGAGTTTTGTGGTTTTACCTAAACCAGGCAGATTCTAGGCACGGGAGCTTTCCAGGCAGATTCCAGGCACGGGAGTTTTATGATGCCCGTCACATCACAAACAGTTCAAGATTATAAACCATGTATGATAGGTAGACAATCACACATTTAGTTTTCCCGCACCATATGTGATAGTGTCTGACATCACACACGCTTTGCAAACGGCAACTGTGTGCATGCTTGCACACGTTTCCTCTCTGTGAACTGTCTCGGATTATGGTGTATATCGCAAACGTTTGTGTTTTACCAACCGTTTGTGCCGTAATGACCTGCACAACGTAATTTCGCCCTAATTTAATTGCTGCTATTTAAAATTGTACCTAATTTAAACTTGAAAGTAGGCTATAGCTTTATTCATATCCATCAGGTTCAAACAACCAATGCATTATTCGATTCACAGGTACATATGTTTAAGAACTACATAAGCACCAAATAAAGAATGATGAACCAGGGTTCTATACTTGTACTATTACAGATGGTAAAGAAAGAGGCGACAAACATTCCGGTTGACTAAGGCATAGCCTAGTGGTGGGGAGGGGTTGATGCCTTCCCACCCACCCAGGTTCAAGGCATGGTACTTGCAATTTGGGTTTGTTGCACCAATTATACTGTAGGGGGTTCCCTTACAGTCTTTCTATCAAAAAAAAACATTCGGGTTGCTGAACAAGGTGAAGCAGAATGACCCTATTGTGCTCTCCTGGAGGCAGAAGGCATGCAAGACTCTAGTCCAACCCCTTGTGATGGCCGGCCGCCAATCATGTAGTTTGAGAGGTAATCTTGAGTAAACAGCTTCAGGATCCACTGCAAAAGAAAAAAGATTCAGATATTGTCATCTAACACAACTCATTACGGGCAGTAAAAAGAAGGCTACATGGTTCTTACTTACCATCCTGCAGTTCACTGTTGTCTTGCATAAAGTGTAAACAAATAGTTTGATTGACATCTTTTAACCCATTTTAATAACAATCTTTATCAGTTTCCTCACTTGTTGCTGGTTCATGAATATCTCATTGCCCCATACGCAGAAAGGGTCGAAGTGTGGATCTTTGGCAATGATATATGTACCTAAAAGCACCAAGTTAATATTAGAAGCTAAACACCAATTGAAAAATGATGTAGTACAACACTCCCTCCATCCCATTATATAAGATTTTATTACATGTATATCTAGACATCATCAGAACATTAAGGTAACACTCTTCCTTGTTGCTATGTAGCCTGGGATTGCATATTTAGTCATTCAGTACAACGCATGTTGCTAAACAACAATTGAAAAACGAAAAGGCATGTTAACTGCAATATCCTTAACAGCAACCAAATATCATAATTCATAGTGGTATTGTTGAAACTGTTATTGATGAAATTGAACAACACGGAAAATAGTTGCACATATAGAGCATCACATTGTGAAGAACTGAAATAAACAAGTCATAAGGACATCTCTAGGCAATCCTTAAAAAGTTAAAGGACTAAAACCCTTAGTGGATATATATATATACTCCAACAATTTTTGGCCTTTTCTAGTAACTTAAGGTTGTAAACTTCAATTTGATCAAGTTCAAAGCAAGTTCAACCGAAAGTAGCATGCACTCAAACATAAACATAGATAGTTTTGCATAACCAAACATAAAACATAAACTAAACTAAGCTAAACTACTTTCGGTCGAAGTAGAGGTCGAGCCAATCCTTCCTCGTCATGTACGGTGTGCCGCGAGCCGGGTCCGGGCCGGTACCGTCGTCGGGGTCGTTGGGGAAGGCACTCCTCCACTCATCGACGTCGATCTCCTCGTCCTCGGGGCCCACCTCGACGCCCTCCGTGCCGCCGTCGCTGCCGCCTTCGACCTCGTCATCGGAGGAGAGCGTGATAACCTCGCCGCCCTCCGCACCACCGTCCTCGCCGCCCTCCGCGTCGGCAAAGATCGCTCGCTCTGCCTCCATGAGCTCCGGGTGCTGCCGGCGGAGCTCTTGCATGTAGGCCTCGTCGGCGGTCTCGGCCTTGATGCGCTCCCACGCCTCGCGGTCCTCCCGCGCCATAGCCGAGCTCACCACCCCTGGCTCTGGCGGAACGAGGTCGACTGGAGGTGTGCCGAAGGGGAAATTGAGCCTAGCCGCCGCGCCGTGGTAGCGGTCCTGCCAGCGGTTGTACTCCATGGCCGCGAGCTCGGCTGTGTCGAAGCTACGGAGCCACCGGCGGGTGTGGGTCTCTCGATCTGTAATCTTGGAGACCCACGTCCACCACCGCCGCTGCCGGACCCCGAGGTAGTACCTCATTGGCTGCCGGGTCCAAGGGAGGACGGGGAAGTCCTCGAACCGGCGTAGGGGCGCAACGGCGAGCGGATCGGGGGACCGACGATGGCGGATCGGCCCCGCGGAGGACGATGGGGACACCTTGGCGGCCATCTCGCCGACTTCGGGTGAAAAGGCCACGATAAACCTCTTTTTGGCCATTCGCTCCTCGAGCTCCCCATTACACAGGCAGAGGTTAAGGATGGAGGCACCAGCGATGGCGGCGACCTACCAATGATTTCGAGGGGGTGGCAAGGTTGTGTTTGAGGAAATACTGCGGCAACTGAAAATTTTACTAGGCGGGAGTAACAAGGCGGGGCTACTGAAAATTTGGATCAAGGTCGAGCAGATATTTTTGAGATTGCGAGGGATGCAGAGGCAGGAGTAAAATGCCGGGGCTACTGAAAATTTGAATCAAGGGACTGAAGCACAACGGCAGTTTTTGGGGAGCGAGCTGGTGTGCTTGACACGCTGGCTGTGGACTGTAGCCGACGCACCTTCTCGTGTAAGCCATAGGCGTACTATACACCGACGGTGCTCCAAGATATTTTGTACCACATCTCGCAAGGTTGGTGATAATAAACTGTGTGGGATATACTGGATTTGAATTACATAATGGGGTCACAGCGGCACTGGACGCTGTTTGAATTGCTAGACCTTTTATCTGCAGTGAACATGCAACTATATGTGTGTCATAAAAGAATTGGAATTATTCAAGATTCGTTTGGACATTTTATACATTAAACTAGGTTTCTAGCCATTTCAGGTGCACAATTCAAAATTAAACTACATGCACATGCTCCGGTGCATATAAATTGGTTGAAAAATCAAATCTGTGTCCTTCAGTGCATGCTTAGGTCCCATGCAAGAAATGGGAATGAATTTTTCGGGGTTCGTTTGGCCTTTTTTATACATTAATTGGGTTTTCTAGGCATTTTATGCGCATAATTCAAATTTGAACTACAAGCACATGCTACAGTGTACCAAAGTTGGTTGAAAAATCACATGTGTGTCCTTGGGTGCATGCTTAGGTCCCATGCAAGGGATGGGAATGAATTTCAAACACCAAGGCACCGTTGATTGCCGGCAAAATGTTGAGATGCCTGGTTTTTAAATTCTAGTAAATCCAAAACTCGTCTGAAATTCATGAAACTTGGCATGCTATCATGGAGCGGCATCAACATGCCGTGGTAAAAAAATTGTCCCATTTGGGGCAGGTTTGGGTATATGCTTCTCACAGACCAGAGCTTCTCACAACAAGCATGATGGTTTCGATAGGGAACGTCCCACCTTTGGGGATGAAACGATTTCCATTGCCTCTTATTGCTTTCAAATTTTTTCTCGTGTCAACATAGAACAACAGGAGTGTTGTGTCAATTTTGTGATTTTTCGGGGTTCGTTTGTACATTTTATGCATTAACTGAGTTTTCAATGCATTTATGTGCATAATTCAATTTTGAACTACATGCACATGCTCCAGTGCATATAAATTGGTTTAAAAATCAAATCTGTGTCCTTGGGTGCATGCTTAGGTCACATGCAAGAAATGGGAATGAATTTCAAACACCAGGGTACCGTTGATTGCCGGCAAAACGTTGAGATGCCTGGTTTTT
Source organism: Aegilops tauschii subsp. strangulata (assembly GCF_002575655.3). Taxonomy (NCBI): domain Eukaryota; kingdom Viridiplantae; phylum Streptophyta; class Magnoliopsida; order Poales; family Poaceae; genus Aegilops; species Aegilops tauschii. Next base: position 469,863,739 of record NC_053035.3, read on the forward strand.
AAGTTCTAGTAAATCCAAAACTCGTCTAAAATTCATGAAACTTGGCATGCTATCATGGAGCGACATCAACATGCCGTGGTAAAAAATTTGTCCCATTTGGGGCAGGTTTGGGTATATGCTTCCCCCAGACCAGAGCTTCTCACAACAAGCATGATGGTTTCGATAGGGAACATCCCACCTTTGGGGACGAAACGATATCCATTGCCTCTTATTGCTTTCAAATTTTTTCTCGTGTCAACATTGAACAACAGGAGTGTTGTGTCAATTTTTGTGATTTTTCGGGGTTCCTTTATACATTTTTATGCATTAACTGAGTTTTCAATGCATTTATGTGCATAATTCAAATTTCAACTACATGCACATGCTCCAGTGCATATAAATTGGTTGAAAAATCAAATCTGTGTCCTTGGGTGCATGCTTAGGTCACATGCAAGAAATGGGAATGAATTTCAAACACCAGGGCACCGTTGATTGCCGGCAAAACGTTGAGATGCCTGGTTTTTAAATTCTAGTAAATCCAAAACTCGTCTGAAATTCATGAAACTGGGCATGCTATCATGGAGCGGCATCAACATGTCGTGGTAAAAAAAATGTCCCATTTGGGGAAGGTTTGGGTATATGCTTCTCACAGACCAGAGCTTCTCACAACAAGCATGATGGTTTCGATAGGGAACATCCCACCTTTGGGGACGAAACAATATCCATTGCCTCTTATTGCTTTCAAATTGTTTCTCGTGTCAACATAGAACAACAGGAGTGTTGTGTCAATTTTGTGATTTTTTGGGGTTCGTTTGGACATTTTTATGCATTAACTGAGTTTTCAATGCATTTATGTGCATAATTCAAATTTGAACTACAAGCACATGCTCCAGTGCACCAAAGTTGGTTGAAAAATCACATGTGTGTCCTTGGGTGCATGCTTAGGTCCCATGCAAGAGATGGGAATGAATTTCAAACACCAGGGCACCGTTGATTGCGGGCAAAACGTTGAGATGCCTGGTTTTTAAATTCTAGTAAATCCAAAACTCGTCTGAAATTCATGAAACTTGGCATGCTATCATGGAGCGGCATCAACATGCCGTGGTAAAAAAATTGTCCCATTTGGGGCAGGTTTGGGTATATGCTTCTCACAAACAAGAGCTTCTCACAACAAGCATGATGGTTTCGATAGGGAATGTCCCACCTTTGGGGACGAAACGATATCCATTGCCTCTTATTGCTTTCAAATTTTTTCTCGTGTCAACATAGAACAACAGGAGTGTTGTGTCAATTTTGTGATTTTTCGGGGTTCGTTTGGATACTTTTATGCATTAACTGAGTTTTCAATGCATTTATGTGCATAATTCAAATTTGAACTACATGCACATGCTCCAGTGCATATAAATTGGTTGAAAAATCAAATCTGTGTCCTTGGGTGCATGCTTAGGTCCCATGCAAGAAATGTGAATGAATTTGAAACACTAGGGCACCGTTGATTTCCGGCAAAACGTTGAGATACTTTGTTTTCTAATTCTAGTGAATCTAAAACACGTCTGAAATTCATGAAACTTGGCATGCTATCATGGAATGGCACCCGACATGCTGTGGTATTTTTCGTGTCCATTTTGAGAGAAGGCGCACTCGAATAACAGCCAACAAAGACATTTTGAAAAAATAGCTGGCACTTTAATATCTGAAACGGTAGTATAATTCAAATCGTGTGCATTCTGTTAACCATTCACGCGACGCCACGTGTCTTCGTTTTAATGGCTATAGGAGGTGCCGTGTAGACAGCCGCTTGACCTTGACTGAACGGGAGGCGTGCGAGCGGAGTCCGGTGCGCAGGTTGACCGAGAGGCGTGCAAGCTGTCCTCCAATGCGCAGGCTCACCGGGAAGCATGCGAGCTGTACGCTGCGCAGGCTCATTGGGAAGCGATCCCTTTGACTTCCATGGCCGCCCGCCTTCCTCTCCATTAATGGCGCCCGAGCCGCTGTTTAATACGGGCGGCCTTACTATTCGCCTCCCATTCCCCTCCCTCCTGTAGACCTCCACCAAGACCATGGCGCAGAATGATCATCTGCCACTAGTCTTCAAGTTTGGTGAAGTCGACTCCGAGCCAGAGGAGATAGAAAATAAGGAGGAATTGGGCCTCATGGACATGGCCCAGAAAGAGCTGGCCACGGCGGTTGCTGCCCCCGCTCCCGTCCCAGCTCCCATCCCCGCGCCCGCGCCAGCGACCATCCCCGTAGCATTGACGGGCTGGTCGCCGAGCACTATTGTAGAGCTGGAAGCCGCAGGCGTCAGCAAGGACTCCGCGGACCCGTGCGAGCTCGTGTACATGCCAGCGCTAGCGCCCGTGCCCGTGCTTGTGCGCGCCCCTCCACCCACCGTGGCGCCGGCCCCCGTGCGTTTGGCTGCACCCGCCGCGCCCGTGCCCCTGCCCGTGCGCGCCCCTCCACCCACCGCGGCACCGGTCCCCGTGCGTTTGGCTGCACCCGCCGCGCCCGTTCCCGTGCCCGTGACCCCCTCAGCGGCATGGGACGTTGCCGTCGACCGCTACCTCTCAGCGGCGCCAGTTGCCGTCCTCCCGCGCCCCGCCCGTCGATCGCGCGACGACATGATGTTTGCTTTACAAGTGAAGAACATTTTGTGCTGCCTTAAAGACTTCAACAACAGCGTTCCGGAGGACGACAACGACAACGACGGCGCGACACGCTGCCTCCGCCGCCGCCGGAAATAGTTCTTTTGGGGGTTTAATACTGTATCTCAAATTCTCGATCATATGAATAAATTCGCAGTGTGAGTGAATGAAAGATATGGTTTGAATGAACTTGCGCTTTTCTCTCTTAATGTATAGACTTATCAAACAATTTTCTTTTAAAAAAACGTCAATGGTTTTTAAATATAAAACACTCATCAGAAACGTTTTAGTTAGAACACCCGTACGGAAACCGACAGCTTCCCCAGGAAGCGAAGGGAAAATGTGCTGAGCAGGATTTCTGCATCCCTTCAACGCAAACGGTAGTTTTGCATGACCCGTGTGCAACCACGTATAAACAATTGGGTAAGATTTGCATCTGTCATTTCGGGTATGTTGCCATTTGTCAAACTGGAAAGATTGACATTTGTTTACCTAGTAACATTGCCATTTGTCAACCTTGTAACACTGCGATTTGTCAAAATATAGAGCTAAAAATCACTAGCACTATCTAATTTTTGCAACTAAAATCACTAGCACTGTTCATATGGACACCACTAGCAGACGTGAGTTGATGGATGCATATGCAAATGTACCATTGATTACATACAACAGGTCATCAACCCACAACGACAACGAGGATACACATAGGATTATAGATTATTTCCAACAAAACATTCTAGTAAAGTAAAGTTTTTCTCACACAACAAATAACAAAGCGATGAAATGAAATTCAGCTCGACCACTCGTCGGGGTTGGAAACGCTTGCTTTGAACCAGAAGTGATTCTCTGGGAAGGGCCAGCTACTGTCAATCTCAAAACCAACACAGGACTGATCATCCAGGCTGAAGCGGCCTATGTCAGGACCCATATTGGGATGGTAGGGAAGCATAGAAATGTCCAAGGTATAGATACAGTTGCTTCTCATAAATGGTAGTAACATTGTGTCAATAGCAGTTGGATCTCCTTCCACCATCATTGGATAGTTTTGTCCAAGGAAGAGCGAGTTTCCTCCAAGACTTTCAATACTGAACCAGGGAGAAGGTGTTGGCGCCAGTACACTAGTATCCATCCTGAATACCCTGCAACGGATGTTGGAATAGGTCCAGAGAGTGCGACCATGCGAGACAACACCTGCTTCCTTAGTAACATCAGCAGTGCCCTGTATACAGACAAGAAGAGGTGATCCATCGGAATAAGTTGCCAGGCGCCACTGAGTATATGGGTCCTCATGCTCGTGATCATCAACATCGTCATCTCCCCCTTGGTTATAAATTTTTTCAAGTATAGGTGGTGGAATGTTCACGGGACCTTGGAAACACAAGAAGGTTAATTAGTAAAGGGAAACTACCGCATGCATGTGGATGAAACAATTATAATTACGGTGGAAGACAAACGTACCGAAAGCATCAGGATTCCATGCAAAAACAGTGCCACGAGTGGTGGCAGCAAACACAAGCCCCTTGTATTGAATCGCATCACAGTACTCATCCGTGTACAAAAATTGATTTTTGAGCAATATCCATCGTGGCGTGGAAGTAAGGAAGGCAACAAGCTTGTCGAAGATAGCAACAACTTCATAGTTCGTGTAATCCCAAGAGCGGTTGGGAACTCGACATATTGCTATCTTCCGTAGACGACAGTCACCATGATCGTATTTGAACTCATGTAGAATACTGGTGTACTCAACCTTTGGGCAGTCTGAGATTTTTAGAAGTGGAACCCGGTGATAAGTGTACACATTCACAAGTTCCCACTCGCAGTTGTACCCAATATAAACAACCCAATCTCCATTTGCGCCTGCCCAAGCCTTGCCCTCAAGCGATGGCATCTTAACATCACACATATCATTGTCAAGCGGCATCAACTTGCACAAGGCGAGGCTTCCATCGTCCCCGCGCCAGTCAGCAGGGTCACGGCGAACAAGATAGGGGATATCAAACCGCTCCTGGACCCTTGGGTTCCTTGTAATGATGTTATTAGTTGAGTCGAGAATGGTCTTGAACGAACCTGCCATGCTAGCCGAGGTGTGACGTCGCACCGATCAATGAGTTCCTCCACCACGTCATCTTTCAGATCGGGGCAAGAATAACGGGGTCGTTTCCGGCCTGTTCCCTCCATGGAGAAGATGATCGAACATTGGCAGAAGGAAGGCTGAAGGCAAATGGAGGGAGGAAGAGCGTGCGACAGTAGTTCCAAATCGAGAGGGAAAGGCGAAGAGGCGGTGGACGGTTGCCATGATACAAGAAGAGGCTAGTGGGGAGCGAACGGTTGCCATAGAGGTCACACACTGATGACAAGGCCGAGTGAACCGCATGCCGTATATCGCACACACCTTGATCTGGCTGACCATTTCTTTTGTGTTGCCTAATCACAAACAGTTCATCCGAGTGAACCGTATGCTGTACATCACACACACCTTAATCTGGCTGACCGTTTCTGTTTTCTTGTCTCAAAGCAAACAATTCATCCGAGTGAACCGCATGCCGTATATCGCACACACCTTGATCTGGCTGACCGTTTCTTTTGTGTTGCCTTATCACAAATAGTTCACCCGAGTGAACCGTATGCTGTATATCGCACACACCTCCATCTGGCTGCCCGTTTCTTTTGTTCCTCCTCATCGCAAATAGTTAATTGAACTGAACCGTATGCCCTGCATCGCACATGCAACTAAAATCCGAACCGTGTTTTATGCATCTGTCATCGCAAACGTTTTGCACCTTTTTCGCTGGTTTTTTACACCACCGTTTGCGATTATTGCATCGCACACATTTTCGTCGAAGGGTCTTTGATCGCAGTGTCACGTTAGCAGCATCCTGCAGTAGTGTTAACCAATTAAAAACCACTTCACAGTTCAAAGACCACGTTCCCTTAGGACAAAATAGAGAATAGAAAATTTATTCAAAACCAATTCTGCAGTACTAATACGTGATGGTGAACAACTATTGTCAATGTGTCAACAATTAAATCAATTCACATGTGTTTTCACCTAGAGAATCCAAGACATGAGCAACTAGTCAAGCAGCATGCACCAAGGGAGTAGTTAGATTAGGATTGAGAAATATTAGTTACTTATTGAAGGAAATATGCCCTAGAGGCAATAATAAAGTTGTTATTTATATTTCCTTATATCATGATAAATGTTTATTATTCATGCTAGAATTGTATTAACCGGAAACTTAGTACATGTGTGAATACATAGACAAACAGAGTGTCACTAGTATGCCTCTTCTTGACTAGCTCGTTAAATCAAAGATGGTTAAGTTTCCTAGCCATAGACATGAGTTGTCATTTGATTAATGGGATCACATCATTAGAGAATGATGTGATTGACTTGACCCATTCCGTTATCTTAGCACTTGATTGTTTAGTATATTGCTATTGCTTTCTTCATGACTTATACATGTTCCTATGACTATGAGATTATGCAACTCCCGGATACCGGAGGAACAATTTGTGTGCTACCAAACATCACAACGTAACTGAGTGATTATAAAGGTTCTCTACAGGTGTCTCCGATGGTACTTGTTGAGTTGGCATAGATCGAGATTAGGATTTGTCACTCCGATTGTCGGAGAGGTATCTCTGGGCCCTCTCGGTAATGCGCATCACTATAAGCCTTGCAAGCATTGTGACTAATGAGTTAGTTGCGGGATGATGCATTACGGAATAAGTAAAGAGACTTGCTGGTAACGAGATTTGTTGGAGTAATGGGCCACGGGTAGGCTAACCCGAGACCCAGAACCTTTCAGGACATCGGGGCAGGCTGCGCCCCTCAAGGCACCAAGACGAAGTGGCGCCTTCTGGTGGCCGGCTGAAGGAATAGCCGGCTGCCCGTAAACGGCGAGTTCCGGAGGCCGGCATCAAGACAAGCCGACTCCTAGTGGGCGGCTTCCAGAGAAGCCGACCCCTAGCAGTCGGCCTGAGGGGTCAACGACGCCTGCGCCCTCATCAAGGAAGACAAGACAGGGAGTGGCTACAGTACAGCCCATCCCTCCCAAATCCCGGGATGGGCGTGGCCACAGTGCACCGTACCGACGGAGATCTCCGCCCAGCGCGGCACTGTTGCCACCCTACCCCTGACGTCACCACAGGCAGGCGGAGCCCTGCTCCCACGACGGCTTGTCGATACGGCCCAAGGACGACGGGCCCCACCGATCAGCGAGAGCCGGAAAGACGGCTAGAGCCCCAACAGTCGGACCCGAGGGAGGTCGGCCCCCAGTAGTCGGCCCGCCCCTTCCTCGGGGCCCACTCGCCATTAACCAGACGAGACACAGAGTGGCTACAGTAATCGCCCGCCAGGCAGCGGGGCTGTAGCCATGCTTCCCTGACCGAGCCGGCGTCATTAGCGTCACGGCTACAGTGGTCAGGAGCCGACAAGACCCGCGAGCGGCGGAGGCGGCCTGTCGGCTCCGTACCAAACCAGTCGGCAGGGCCCACCAGACGGCGGGCCCCAGCAGCCGGCGGAGAAGCCGGCCACCAGAGAGACTGGACCCGGCTGGATTACCATTGTACCCCTGGGGGGTAGGCCTATATAAACCCCCCAGGGCACCGATGCAAAGGGTTCCAAACCTGTTAGAACTAGACCAACCCGTAGAGGAAGGAGAGAGCTAGCCTTGCCTTGTCCTACCTCTAGCATACAGCTCGAGGAGCACCATTGTATTCACTTGTGCCTTAGTGATCATGCGGAGACCCCGCAGAGCAGGACTAGGGGTGTTATCTCCTAGGAGAGCCCCGAACCTGGGTAAAGTGCGCCGGCGTTCGTGTCTACGCCTTATCCCACTTCCAGGCACCGGCGACGTTCTACTCGCTCCCACCATGATAAGCCATCCATTGGCATATGTCGCACCCAACCCCCGACATTTGGCGCCCACCGTGGGGCGAGGTGCACCGCGTCCGGAGACCTGTTCTGGACGGGAACCCTTTTCCTCCCTGGCGAGCGCAGCCAGCCCGGCACGCCAGACGGAGTCTGCGCCGACGCGCTGCACGGCGCGGAGGTCGCCTGCGCGGCGAGCTGCCTCGTCGACCTCGTTGGTGAGGTTCGCCTCTCCGACGAGCCGGCGTCCGATGCGGGCAATGATGGCCCTGAGAGCCGCCTCGTCAGCCTCCTCGATCAGCTCCACGTCGCCAACGAGCCTGCTGTAGACTCGGAGTCTGTTGGCTCCACCGACCCGATGCTTGTCGACTCCGACACTACGTCGCTTGACGCGTTCCCCACCAACGTGGTGGTCTACGACGAGCTGCTTCCTCGCGCGGAGAGCGGCGAAAGTGCCGTCACGGAGGTGCTAGTCATCAGCCACAGCGAGCACTCCGGCGGAGGTGCTCATGACCCGCTCGATGCGGCACTTCAAGACCTGACGGCGCCCATCCCAGAAGACGCCGACGCCGAGATGCTGGAAGCACGCCGCATCCAGCTCGTCGAGGGCGCCAAGAAGCTGGCCAGCGTGAGACGCCTATGGGAGGCCTACCAGCGCGAGATGGACCGCGCTGTGGGTGGCACGCCGGCTCCCGGTGGGCCCAGCCGCCTTGGCACGGTCCAGCACCGTGGCGTGGCCATCGCCAACCTGTTCGGGGCAGATCGCCCCGTCTATGCCACGCCTGCGGAAAATATTCGAGCTGCCCAGGCGGCAGTAGAAGAGCTGGACAAGTTCGAGGGCGAAGAGCGTCGCCAGATGGCGGAGCGCGTCCAGCTTCTCCTCGACGCGGCTGCTGAGCAGCACGAGGCCGGTTGCCGCACTGCGGTGCCTCACCGGCAGAATGACGATCTGCCTCCTCGCCGAGATCAAGGCGCGACATCTCGGACGCCGACTGGTGGCGTCCGCGGAAGAAGAGACAAGGAGCCGGCTGCCAGCCGCAGCCGGACTCGCATCACCATTGAGCGTGACCAAGACGGCCGCCCGAGAGCAGTGGAACGACGGGACGACTGTCCGCCTCCTCCCCCTCGCAGGGAAAGGCGCGTCTCCCCGCCGCCTGTTGAACACCCGACACTCGGCGACCGCCTTGGCCGCCGAGAGGGAGTCGGAGAGAATGATGCCCGCCACCGGATCGACCGTCTCAACCGATCCTTGGCGCTAGAAGAAGAAGATGAGCTGGGTCCGCCTTGTTTTGGCCCCCGCATTCGAGACGAGCCCTTCCCCAAAGGGTTCACGCTCCCAAGAGATACGCCCAAGTACACCGGCTCTATGAAGCCAGAGGACTGGCTGGTCGACTACTCCACAGCCGTCAGCATCGTGAACGGCAACAAGCGCATTGCTATGAAGTACGTTCCGCTCATGGTCCAGGGCACGACCCGGACATGGCTGAACAGCGTGAACCCCGCAGCATCAACAGCTGGGTCGACTTCACCGAAGCCTTCATTCGCAACTTCACCAGCACGTACAGGCGGCCGCCCAAACCTCGCCCTCTCTCCTTATGCGTGGAAGGCCCCAACGAGTCGACTCGCGACTACCTCACGCGCTGGACCGAGCTCCGCAACTCTTGCGAAGGCGTGCACGAGGTGCATGCCATCGAGTACTTCACCGCTGGGTGCTCACGCGCTGGGCCGAGCTCCGCAACTCTTGCGAAGGCATGCACGAGGTGCAGGCCATCGAGTACTTCACAGCCGGCGACCCTCGACGAGCTGCTGATCATAGCAGATAAATATGCCACGGCTGACTCCTCCATGAAGGCAGAAATCCAAGTTGATGCATCTGGCAAAGTGGCCCCTCAGGCTCCTCGGACCCCGGCTGGCGACACCAGTCGGCGCCAGCAACCAAGCGACAACAAGCGCAAGGCCATGCAGCCGGCTTCCACAAGCCGGCAGGTGGCGACAGTCGAAGACCAGCAGCCAGAAGGGCAGCCTCCGTCCAAGCGCCAGAAGGGCAGCAAGCCCAATTGGCTGCCTGCTTTCTCGTATGAGTAGACTCTTGACGCACCCTGCAAGTTCCACAGTGGTGCGAAGCCGTCCAACCACACCACTCGGAAATGCCATTGGCTCACCAGGATCACCAAGGGAGACGACCTTCTGCCTCCTCCGCCTGCTGGGCAGCCGCCTCCTCCTCCTCCCAGCAGCCGGCAGTTCGACCAGTCAGAGCCATACAAGACGAGTATCCTGAAGAGCACGGAGCTTATGTCGTGTTCACCAGCGTGGCCGACGACAAGCACAGCAGACGGCAATGACAGCAAGAAGTGAATGCGGTGGCATCAGAGACCCCCGAGTTCATGCACTGGTCTGAGAAGCTCATCAGCTGGAGTAGAGCCGACCACCCGGAAGTAATGCCCAATCCCGGCTCCTACGCCCTGGTTCTGGATGCCACTTTTGCCACAGATAGGCGAGCTGCTCGTTTCTCCAGAGTTCTGATAGATGGCGGCGGCAGCATCAACATCCTGTACAAGAATACCATGGAGAAGTTAGGAATCAAACAAAGGCAGCTTCAGTCCAGCCAGACCGTATTTCATGGCATAGTTCCTGGCCTTTCCTGCTCACTAATCGGCAAGATCCAGATAGACGTCCTCTTCGGAGACAAGGATCATTTCTGCCGAGAGCCAGTCTGGTTTGAGGTGGTGGACCTTGAAAGCCCATACCATGCACTACTTGGCCGGCCTGCTCTGGCCAAGTTCATGGCGGTCCCCCACTATGCTTACCTCAAGATGAAGATGCCGAGTTCCAAGGGAATCCTGACCATAGCAGGGGATTACAAGAAGTCGTTCGCTTGCGCAGCAGATAGCAGCCGGCTGGCCGAGTCCCTTGTGATCGTGGCTGAAAAGCGGCTCCTTGACCGAGTTGTGGCGATGGCAGGCAAGCAGCCGGAGATGTCACCCCCCCCAAGGAGTTGGAAGCTGAGGGCTCGTTCAAGCCGGCCAAAGAGACAAAGAAGATACCCTTGGACCTGGAGCACCCGGAGAGGTACGCCGTCATAGGTGCAAACCTCGACAGCAAATAGGAAGGCGAGCTCGTCGATTTCCTCCGTGAGAATCGGGACATCTTTGCATGGTCACCTAAGGACATGCCGGGTGTTCCGACGGATTTCGCCGAGCACAAGTTACATGTCCGGTCTGATGCCAAGCCAGTCAGGCAGCCCTTGCGCCGCCTATCAGAAGAGAAGAGAAGAGTCGTTGGAGAAGAGATAGCCCGGCCGCTGCCAGCCGGCTTCATCATGGAAGTGTTCTTTCCAGAGTGGCTGGCCAACCCAGTCCTTGTGCTGAAGAAAAACAAGGAGTGGCGCATGTGTATTGATTACACCAGCCTCAACAAAGCCTGCCCCAAAGACCCGTTTGCTTTGCCGAGAATTGACCAAGTGATAGACTCCCCAGCCGGATGCGAGCTGTTGAGTTTCTTGGATGCATACTCAGGGTATCACGAGATCAAGCTGAACCCGGCCGACAGACTGAAGTCCGCCTTCGTCACACCATTTGGAGCCTTCTACTACTTGACCATGACGTTCGGCTTGAGGAATGCCGGCGCCACGTTTCAACGTTGCATGCAGAAGTGCCTCCTCAAACAACTCGGCAGAAACGCCCACGTTTATGTGGACGATGTTGTGGTGAAGACGGAGAAGCGTGGAACGCTGCTAGAAGACCTCAAGGAGACCTTTGAGAACTTGCGCCGATTTCAAATCAAGCTCAACCCGGAGAAATGTGTCTTCGGAGTACCAGCCGGCCAGCTTCTTGGATTCCTGGTCTCAGAGCGCGGCATGGAGTGCAACCCTGTGAAGATCAAGGCCATCGAGAGGATGGAAGTGCCCACCCGACTGCTAGATGTGCAGAAGTTCACCGGCTGTTTGGCGTCCATCAACCGTTTCATCAGTCGGCTGGGAGAGAAGGCTCTTCCCCTGTACCAGCTCATGAAGAAGACCACTTTTTTCGAGTGGAACGACAAGGCGGATGAAGCTTTTCTCCAGCTCAAAAAGATGTTGACTACTCCACCTGTCCTGGCGGCTCCGACTCCTAAGGAGCCCATGCTCCTCTACATCGCCGCCACCAGCCGAGTGGTCAGCACAGTCATAGTGGTACAGTGCAAGGAGGAAGGCAAGGCACTACCAGTCCAGAGACCGGTGTATTACCTGAGTGAAGTGCTGTCAGCTTCCAAGCAAAACTACCCCCACTACCAGAAGATGTGCTACGGCGTGCACTTTGTCGCCAAGAAATTGAAGCCGTATTTTCAAGAGCACCCAATCACTGTGGTCTGCACAGCTCCACTGGCCGAGATCATTGGAAGCCGGGATGCTTCAGGCCGAGTGGCCAAACGAGCCATCGATTTGGCCCCCTACACCATCTACTACCAGCCTCGCACCGCCATCAAGTCACAAGCGCTGGCCGACTTCCTCGTCGACTGGGCCGAGACCCAGTACCTGCCGCCAGCGCCCGACTCCACCCATTGGCGGATGCATTTTGATGGTTCCAAGATGCGCACTGGTTTGGGAGCCGGCATCGTCCTCACCTCTCCCAAAGGCGACAAGCTCAGATATGTGCTGCAAATCCATTTTGCCGCCTCCAACAACGTTGCCGAATACGAGGCACTCCTTCACGGGCTCCGGCTTGCCACAGAGCTCGGCATTCGCCGGATCCTGTGCTATGGTGACTCTGACTTGGTGGTCCAGCAGTCGTCAGGCGACTGGGACGCCAAAGATGCAAACATGGCGAGCTACCGCTTCCTCGTACAGCAACTCAGTGGATATTTTGAAGGGTGCGAGTTTCTCCATGTGCCAAGAAATTACAATGAGCAAGCAGATGCCTTGGCACGAATCGGCTCCACCCGTCAAGCAATACCGACCGGCGTCGCCCTACAACGCCTCCTCAAGCCGTCTGTCAAGCCATCGCTAGAGTCGGATTCTATCTTCGTGCCGGCTCCTCCTGAAGCAGTCGGATCCGACTTGAGAGCTCCAGCAGCCGGCACGGTAATTCCGGCAGGCGGCCCGGGGGCCGCGGCAGTCGCACCCGGCCTGGGGAGTGCAGCGGTCAGCCCGGGGACTTCAGAGCCCGGCCCAGGGACTGCACCAATCGGCCCGAGGACTTCATCAACTCAGGAAGTGGCAGCGGTAGCTGACTCCAACCCGCCACCTCCCGGCCCAACCGCCCTTGTGCAAGTAGCAGTCCTGGCAGTCGAAGAAATCGCAGCACCTTCATGGGCCCAGCCCATCCTCAACTTCCTGGTGCACAAAGAGCTGCCGACTGATGAGATCTCGGCCCAGCAAGTACAACGCCGGGCAGCAGCATACACCATAGTCAACAGAGAGCTTGTGAGGCGCAGTGTCACTGGTGTCTACCAGCGCTGCGTGGAGCCGGAGCAAGGTCAAGCAATCCTCAAAGACATCCATCATGGCGAATGTGGCCACCATGCGGCTTCAAGAGCACTTGTCACCAAAGCTTTCCGCCATGGTTTTTTCTGGCCGACTGCTCTAGAAGACGCCAAAGACTTGGTCCAGAAATGCAAAGGGTGCCAGAAGTTCCGTTCCAAGCCACATCAGCCGGCTTCTGCACTTAAGACTATCCCCATTGCCTGGCCCTTTGCTGTCTGGGGCCTGGACATGGTGGGACCATTCAAGACTGCACGAGGTGGCATGACTCATCTGCTTGTCGCAGTAGACAAGTTCACCAAGTGGATAGAAGCAAAACGAATCAAGAAGCTGAACGGTCCGACTGCTGTGACTTTCGTTTCCGGCATCACCATCCGGTATGGCATACCACACAGCATCATCACCGACAATGGCACAAACTTTGCCAAAGGCGCCTTGGCCCGTTTCTGCACGACGCAGGGCATCCGACTGGACCTAGCGTCCGTTGCCCATCCACAGTCAAACGGCCAAGTAGAGCGAGCAAACGGCCTCATCTTGTCCGGCATCAAGCCCCGACTGGTCGAGCCTCTGGAGCGTTCGGCCGGCTGCTGGCTCGACGAGCTGCCAGCCGTCCTCTGGAGCCTGCGCACAACTCCGAACAAGTCAACCGGCTTCACGCCTTTCTTCCTCGTCTACGGTGCCGAAACCGTCATCCCAACGGACATAGAATTCGACTCCCCTCGAGTCACCATGTACACCGAAGAGGAGGCAGAAGAAGCACGTCAAGACGGCGTTGATCTGCTGGAGGAGGGCCGGCTGTCGGCACTCAGCCGGTCCAGCATCTACCAGCAGAGCCTGCACCGATAATACAATCGGAAGGTCAAGCCGAGATCTTTTCAAGAGGGAGACCTTATGCTCCGGCTGATCAAGCGAACAGCCGGCCAGCACAAGCTCTCAGCGCCTTGGGAAGGCCCCTTCATCATCAGCAAAGTGTTGGGCAATGACTCCTACTACCTGATCGATGCCCAGAAGCCTCGAGCGCGCAAATGGGGCGACTCTGGCAAGGAGACAGAGTGGCCATGGAATGCAAATCTCCTCCGAAGATTTTACAGTTTACGCAGTATGTACCACGCTACCTTTTGTATTAAAGTACGAAGACTCCGGGTCCCCCGAGAAGAGCTCGGGGACTGCCCTCTTTTATCTATATGATAAGAATTATGCCTATGAATGTGTCATTTTCTTTATGCCGCTTGGTACCGGATCCGACTAGTCGGCCCGGGGACTTGCCGCCTTGTACTGTGAAATGCTTCCTGCAGCCGGGCAAGTAATGTGTTGGCACCTAAGCTGTCTCCTGCCAGAAGTCGCAGCTCGCAGAGCGACTGTCTGGTGGGCAGGAGCAAGGTAGAAAGGGTGCCCACATGAAAAATGGCTAAGGACACAAAGCATGTGCATAGTTTAAGCCGGCTTCCCGCCTTCTACTATCGGCTGTTGAGCAGCCGGCCGGACGGCTTCTACTTAACTTGCTAAAATGTTATAAAAACGGCTAAGTACTTGCCTCCCTGGAAGTAGCTAAGTGCTTGACCCAGCCGCAGTTCGCAGAGCGGCTGTTCGGCTGGCAAGACGGCAACCAAGGGATGGCGGCAAAGGAAAAAGCCAAAGAGCAGCAAGCAAGAAAAGATAGAATTCGGAAAAATATTTACATAGCAAAGGCCCTTGGACGATATTCAACAGAAGTTTGGGATACACCCCGCGGGTGGAATTGTGCAAAATTAACAAGTTCGTCGAGACTAACAGACAGGTGAAGCAAAGATAAACCGGCGGCCTAGGGAGCGGCGGACGGGTTCGGTGGATCGGAGGAGTCGGTGGCGCCGGTTGGTGGAGCGGCCGGCTGGACAGTCTCCGCTTGGTCGCCTCCAGTGGTAGCCGGCTCGGTTGGGCGTGGCTCGTTGCTGGAGGCGCGGTCGAGTTGAGGCTTGCCGTCCGCTCCGACCTCTGGCGCCTCCTCTTCGCCTTCCTCCTCCGGCTCGCCTTCTTCCTCGCCGCTGGAGTCGATCACCTCCGCCGAGTCCTCGCCGTCTTCCGGATTCAGCCCGAACCATTCTGGTGGCGCCTCGGCGCCATTCTCAACCCGCTCCGGGACGAAGATGCTGGTGTCGCTGTACTCGGCGATTGACGCCGCACGCTTGACGAGGTCATCTTCCATGACCGCCAACTCCTCCTAAGCCTCCAGCCGGAACGTGGCTAGCTGGGCTAGACTTAGCCCGGGGTACCACGCCTTGACGAATTCCAGGGCCCGGCGCGCTCCAGCCCGGGCCGAGGAGCCCTTCCAGGCTTCAAGACGGCCGGCCGCCACCTCCAGCCAGTCGGCAATCCGACTGGGAGTGCGCGGTGCCGGCATGTCCGACCACAGGGCGGCGATTGTCTGGGCGTCGGCACGCTGAAGATGGCGCAGCATCCGGTGAGCCGGCCGAAGACGGGCCTCGATGCTCAGGATCTGCTCACTAAGGGTTTGGGGGGCGTCGGCGGCGATCTGTGCGCCGTCCGCCCTCCGTCCTTCACAATCGGCTTCAATGGCCTGATTGGCGGCGTCCGAGTGACCAGGGAAGAAGTCTGCCAAGACAGAAAGCAAAGAGCCAAAGTTAGAGACGAGAAGCCGGCTCGACCAACAGCCGGCAGCTCGAAGAAGGAAAAAGAGGGAAGCTCACCATCGACTATGTCCTCGATCTCGTGAAAGCCGGAAGCCTGCATTGCCTCCTTGTCGGTCCAGGCGAAGTGTTCGGTCGCGAACTCAGCAAGGAGGCCGGTCTCCTTGTTCTCTACCTCCTTCTGGGCCTTCTTGAGAAGCTCAGCCTGTTCCGGCAATTGCGCGCAAGCCGGTCGCGCTCTTCAGCCAGCTTGCTACGCTCCTCCTCCTTAGCGCACAGCGCAGTGTTGGCTTCGCCCAGTTGCTGCTGCAAGGTGGCGTTGGCCTCTGCGGAAGAAAATAAGAAGGGAAGGCATCAGCTGCCGACAAAGAAGAGGCACAGTCGCCGGGGAGATCCGGGCCGGCTGCTCAGCAGTCGGCCCGAATCTCGAGGACTACAGCCCGCGGGTGCGCCAGCGCGCCCCCGCGGAGAAAGGAGTCATCAAAATCAACAGAAAGAAGAATAGTCGCCTGGGAGATCCGGCCCGACTGCTCGGCAGTCGGCCCGAATCTCGGGGATTACAGCCCGCGGGTGCGCCAGCGCGCCCCCGCAGGAAAAGGAAGAAGACTCACTTCGGCTCTCCGACAAGTCGGCAGCGCGTTGATCCAGCTCCTGGACCTTGGAGTTGAAGGCGGCAGCACGAAGTTATGATAATCCTGCAGCATGGATATTAGCACTTAGAGCCTGCTAATTAAAGTTACGAGCCGCCTGCTCAGCAGCCGGCCCGGAACTCGGGGACTACACCCAGTGGGTGCGCTGACGCGCCCCCACGAAGCAGTACAAGAGTTAAAAACGAAGAAGCAAGAAGCATACCCGGATGGCCTCTCGCAATGCCAGATACGCCTTGTTGCTGTTCTTGATGGCGTCGGCTTCAGCGCGGAGTTTGGTTTGAACATCCAGCATCACCTTGTTCAGAGGGCCCGTCCCGCCAACCCGCACCCACCCAGTGGGCACGGCGCTGGTCGCCTCGGTGTCCGGGATCGAGGAGCTCGCGACGCCAGTCTCCAGCGGGCGTGGCGCTGAAGCCGCCTTTGCAAGTCGGCGACGCATCGGTGTGCCGACCTCAAGAATCAGGCCCGTCGCCACCTCGCTTTTAGTTGGCGGCACCGGCGGGTCCGCCGGCGGCTCGCCTTGCACGCTCCCAGACGGCGGCGGTGGAGGCATAATCACGTCCGGCATAGCGACGTCGCCGCCGTCCCTCTCCATGACCGGGTGCTCGTTGCCGGCCTCCCCAGTCTGCGCCACGAACTCCGTAGGTGGCGGCGCAAAGTTCAGGGGAGTGATGAAAATCATCGACTGGCGGTGCGCGGCTTCTTCAGCCTGCTTCTTCGCTGCGTCGGCGGCCTCGGCCTCCGCCAGTTTCTTCAGGGCGGCGGCCTCCGCCTTCTCCAGGCGGGCGGCTTCCTGTTCCACGCGCGCTTCCTGCGTGTTCCGCTCCCTCGCCTCCCGGAGGTCGGCGGCCGGATCGATCCGCCGAGTGGTGGTGGAGGTTTCCGCCGACCCCACGATGGAGGCGGCGGCCGATTTCTCGAGAGAGAGCGGAGCCCTAGATCAAAGGAAACAAAACAAAGAAACTCAGACAAGATCAACAAGGAAAAAATGAAGGTACGAGATAAAGGCGGTACTTACGCGGAAACCAGCTGCGGCTTCTTCACCTCCTTGCCGAAGCGGATGGCCTTTGCGGCCGCCTCGTCCCGCTTGGTCGCTGCGGCTGAGCCCTTGGGCTTCTTCGGCCGGCTGCCGAACAAGCTCGGCGCGGCCCTACGCTTCTTCGCGCCGCCTTGGGCATCCGGCGCGGCAGACGAGCTCGTTCCTGGCTGACCGGCTCCTGGCTGGTGGCGCGGGGCGACTTCCCCCACGTCGTCATCAGGCCAGTCCTCGAGGCTGGCTCCGAGCCTCGAGCCGCCTGCTTCGCCGCCTCCTCCCTCGGTGTCGTCCTCCAAGGCCGCCGCCCCCAAGTTGGGGCCGTCGACGTCGCTCTCCGCTCGGTCGGGGAGGAATTGGCGCTCCGGCCCCGCGGCGCCGGCTGCTGGCTGGAGGAGGGGGCTCTGTTCAAAAGCCGATTGGTCAGGCTGGACAGAACGAACTCGGCAACAAAGAGACAGAGAAAAAAGACAGATGTCTTACCATAGGCGGGGGGTTGGCGCATGAATACGGCTCCTTGCCAAACCGCCACTCCTCCGTGAGCTCGCAGTTCGCAAGATAGTTCACCATGAGAGCTACCTCTGCGTGAGGCATCTCCTTGGTGCACAGCCGACTCGGGTCCCGATGTCCGCTCATCTGGCAGATCATGTGAGGGCGACTCTGGAGCGGGAGCAATCGGCGCGCCACGAAGGCGGATAGCAAGTCGGGCCCGGTCAGGCCCTCCGACTATGTCAGCACTCGGAGCCGCGCGATGGCGGCGGCCCCAGAGGGCGACAACGTCCTGGCCCGGTACGACCAGTTGGGCTGCCTCCTAGCCGGCGGGCCGGCTTCGTAAGCCGGCAAGTTGACCCAGTCGCCCTCCGCGAAGACGCTCTTCACGTAGAAGTACGACCGCTGCCACATCTTCACTGACTTAATTAGCGGGATGGGGGGGGGAACAGATTTTCGGCCGCCGGCCTCCGCACCGCGATGAACGCGCCGCATTGAGCCGGCACGCCCGTGACGAGGGTGCCGAGCTTGATGTAGAAGAACTCCCCACAGAGCTCGATGGTGGGGAGGACGCCGAGGAAGCCTTTGCACAAGGTGACGAAGGCGGACAGCACCACCACCGTGTTCGGAGTGGGGTGGTGCGGCTGGAGACCGTAGAACTCGAGGAAGGACTTGAAGAAGCTGCTCGCCGGCAGGCCGAGGCCGCGCAGGCAGTGCGAGCGGAAGACGACCCGCTCGCCCTCCTCCGGCGCCGGCGAGATCTCCCTCTTCGGCGCGAGGCGGACCTTCACGTAATCTTTGTCGGGCAACCGCCGCGTCTGGCGGAGGAAATCGATGTGGTCGTCGTGAACTTCGGAGCCGTCCCATGCTCCGGAACGCGCCATGGGGGGCGTGGGATTGGAGGATGAGCTCATCGGAGACGACCACCGCAGCGCTCAGCGTGGCTTGGGGGCGCTACGGCAAGATGAGGAAGGAGGAGGAAAGAATGGGAAGGAGGGACGCGCGCGCTCCGCCGCTCCCCCTCCTCCCCCTACTTGTAGGCCTATGGGCTGCGAAGCCGAGGGGGCGATCGTGGGATTTACTGCGCCCATGACCCCACGCCCCCACGTTTATCGCACGAGTTACTACGCGCGGTAACTCCGCGGGAAACTCAACCGCCCACCTCGGCCGCAGCGGATCCGCTCGCGTGCCGAGGCGTGGTAGTGGCAGGCCCCGCCAGCAGGCGCGTCCCATCGCGGCGTGGGTTGGCAGACTGGCCCGGCCGCTCGATGCCACGTGACATGCCCACAACGGGCGGCGGCCTGGAGGCTTAGCTAGCACGCCACTTGGTTCCCGCCGACGCATTCGAAGTTTGGATGAGTCAGACTGGACAAGGCCGTCTCCCACCAGTCGGCCCGACAGAAGTCGGACGAAGCTCCACCTTAAGCACTCGGAGAAAGAAACTGCTGAGGCTCCTCGGCTGCTCAGCCACGGCACCTCACCAGCTTCGGGGACTACTGTCGGAGTAATGGGCCACGGGTAGGCTAACTCGAGACCCAGAACCTTTCAGGACATCGGGGCAGGCTGCGCCCCTCAAGGCACCAAGACGAAGTGCTGCCTTCTGGTGGCCGGCTGAAGGAATAGCCGGCTGCCCGTAAACGCCGAGTTCCAGAGGCCGGCATCAAGACAAGCCGACTCCTAGTGGGCGGCTTCCAGAGAAGCCGGCCCCTAGCAGTCGGCCCGAGGCGTCAACGACGCCTGCGCCCCCATCAAGGAAGACAAGACAGGGAGTGGCTACAGTACAGCCCATCCCTCCCAAATTGCGGGATGGGTGTGGCCACAGTGCACCGTACCGACGGAGATCTCCGCCCGGCGCGGCTGTTGCCACCCTAACCCTGACGGCACCACAAGCAGGCGGAGCCCTGCTCCCACGATGGCTTGTCGGTACGACCCAAGGACGACGGGCCCCACCGATCAGCGAGAGCCCGGAAAACGGCTAGAGCCCCACCAGTCGGACCCGAGGGAGGTCGCCCCCAGCAATCGGCCAGCCCCTTCATCGGGGCCCACTCGCCATTAACCAGACGAGACACGAAGTGGCTACAGTAATCGCCTGCCAGGCGGCGGGGCTGTAGCCACGCTCCCCTGACCGAGCCGGCGTCATTAGCGTCACGGCTATAGTGGTCAGCAGCCGACAAGACCCGCGAGTGGCGGAGGCGGCCTGTCGGCTCCGTACCAGACCAGTCGGCAGGGCCCACCAGGTGGCGGGCCCCAGCAGCCGGCGGAGAAGCTGGCCACCAGAGAGACTGACAGCCGGGTCCTACACCCGGCTGGATTACCATTGTACCCTTGGGGGTAGGCCTATATAAACCCCCCAGGGCACCCATGCAAAGGGTTCCAAACCTGTTAGAACTAGACCAACCCGTAGAGGAAGGAGAGAGCTAGCCTTGCCTTCTCCTACCTCTAGCATACAGCTCGAGGAGCACCATTGTATTCACTTGTGCCTTAGTGATCATGCGGAGACCCCGCAGAGCAGGACTAGGGGTGTTATCTCCTAGGAGAGCCCCGAACCTGGGTAAAGTGCGCCGGCGTTCATGTCTACGCCTTATCCCGCTTCCAGGCACCGGCGACGTTCTACTCGTTCCCACCATGATAAGCCATCCATTGACATATGTCGCACCCAACCCCCGACAAGATTGAACTAGGTATGAGGATACCGACGATTGAATCTCGGGCAAGTAACATACTGATGACAAAGGGAACAACGTATGTTGTTATCCGGTTTGAACGATAAAGATCTTCGTAGAATATGTGGGAGCCAATATGAACATCTAGGTTCTGCTATTGGTTATTGACCGGAGACGTGTCTCGGTCATGTCTACATAGTTCTTGACCCGTAGGGTCCGCACGCTTAACGTTCGGTGACGATCGGTATTATGAGTTTATGTGTTTTGATGTACCGAAGATAGTACGGAGTCCCGGATGTGATCACGGACATGACGAGGAGTCTCGAAATGGTCGAGACATAAAGATTGATATATTGGATGACTATATTTGGACACCGGATGAGTTCCAGGGGTCACTGGATAATTATCGGAGTGCCGGGGGGTTATCGGAAACCCCAGGGGAACTAATGGGCCAACATGGGCCTTGTGAGAGAGAGAGGAGGGGCCATAGGGCTGGCCGCGCCCCCCTGGGAGTCTGAATTGGACAAGGAGGGGGGGGGGGCGGCGCCCCCTCTTTCCCTCCCTCTCTCCCTCTCCTTGCTTCCCCCTTCCTCCTCCTAGTTGGACTAGGAAAGGGGGAGTCCTACTCCTACTAGGAGGAGGACTCCTCCCCTCGGCGCGCCCCAAGGGCCGGCCGGTCTCCCCCCTTGCTCCTTTATATACGGGGGAGGGGGCACCCCATAGAGACACACAAGTTGATCATTGATCTCTTAGCCGTGTGCGGTGCCCCCTCCACCATAATCCACCTTGGTCATATCGTTGCAGTGCTTAGGCGAAGCCTTGCGCCGGTAGCTTCATCATCACCATCATCACGCCGTCGTGCTGACGAAGCTCTCCCTCGACACTCTGCTGGATCGTGAGTTCGTGGGACATCACCGAGCCGAACGTGTGCAGATCGCGGATGTGCCATACTTTCGGTGCTAGGATCGGTCGACCGTGAAGACGTACGACTACATCAACCGCGTTGTCATAACGCTTCCGCTTACGGTCTACGAGGGTACATGGACTACACTCTCCCCTCTTGTTGCTACGCATCACCATGATCTTGTGTGTGCGTAGGTAAATTTTTGAAATTACTACGTTCCCCAACAGTGGCATCCGAGCCAGGTTTATGCGTAGATGTTATATGCACGAGTAGAACACAAGTGAATTGTGGACCGACATTACGTGTACGCTTACGCGAGACTGGTTCTATCGACGTGCTTCGCACACAGGTGGCTGGCGGGTGTCAGTTTTCCAACTTTAGTTGAATCGAGTGTGGCTACGCCCGGTCCTTGTTGAAGGTTAAAACATCACATACTTGATAAAAAATCATTATGGTTTTGATGCGTAGGTAAGAACGGTTCTTGCTCAGCCCGTAGCAGCCACATAAAATGTCGGTGGGAAACGACACCTATGGGATCACAAGAATCCCTACTACGGTTGCCAGGGCGCGGGATTGTGAGAAGAGCAGGATTAACAGTCAGCACAGGGATCGTTTACCCAGATTTGGGACGCGAGGACGCATAAAACCCTAGTCCTGCTTTGGTGGATGTATTGAGTGTTCTTGAGCTCTCGAACTAGCTATGGTGGCTGTGTAGTTCAAAAGAGCCGAATCCTCCTCCAGTACGCCATGGGCCTCGTTTTATAGTTGAAAGGGGCTGCCACAGTGGCACACTAGAGGTGGAAAGGCCTACAGTACTACGAGCTTATCGCCCGTATTACAGGACAAGACGCATTTAATGCGTCGCTTAGGTGTCCCCTAGCTTTATCGGGGATGGGAGCGAGGTCCGTCCCGTCCGTCGCCGCTCCTCTTTGCTTCGACACGCGCCCTGGCCAGCGATGCATGCGGCGCCATGTAGGCAGGCAGGCAGCTGAGGTGGCGCGGTGGTAGGGTCTTCACGAAGATCTGCATGCCACCACGCAGGCGCTTGCTGATCTGGCCTGGAAGCTGCATGTTGCTACGCAAGTGCCTGCCCAGCTGATCGGGCTGGCAGCTGCATGCTAATGGCGGTGGAAACTTGGCTGGTGCGGGCCTGGCAGTGGCCCCGCTCATGTCCTCGGCAAGGGCCTTGCCGGGGGCCCGTCAAGGGTCTTGCCGTGGCGCGCAGTTGTCCCCGACAAGGATCTTGTCGGGGGTCTTGTGGCTTTCCTCGGCAAGGATCCCGCCGAGGGTCGCCGTCTTCTGATCCTCATCTGATCTCATATATCTATGGTCTTGACAAAGATCTGCATGCCACCACAGAGGTGCCTCCCGAGCCCTGGTCCAATCGTAGTTGGTTGGGTTGGAACCTGTGGGCTCAAGGGCGGCTCGCTCTGTTGGTGTTTGGGCAAGTTGCCCCGGCAAGGTTCTTGCCGGGGCCGCGGAGGCCGTCCCGGCAAAGGCCTTGCCGGGGGTCTCCACCTCGCGCCTTTGCTCACTACAAAAAAATACACTTCCGTGATGATACGTGTTTGTCACAGTAGGTCGCATTTTTGTCATGCATGTACATCCATGACAAATTTATGACAGAATCAAGATAGTCATACCTGTGCTGTCGTAGAAGTGTTCCATGACATTACCAAAATTATCATTACGGAAGTGTCCACTTCCATGACGATAAATCGCGCGTCACAGAAGTGCTTTCGTCAAGGGTGACCGACACGTAGCATCCACTGTAACGGAATGCCGTTAAGCTATCGGGTCGGGTTTTGGATCCGATAGCCCGTTAACAGTCCCGACCAATGGGGATTTTCCACGTGTAAAATCATCATTGGCTAGAGGAAACACGTGCCGGCTCATCGTTGGGACAGATGTCATCCACTCACTGGACAGAAGGCGCCTATGATACGTCGACACGTGGCATGGCCCAACAGTGGCCCATTCCTGTGAAAAGGCCGGCCCGTTTGACTTGGTCAAAAGCTGGCGGGCCGGCCCATGGAAAGCCTGTTAACGGCCTGTTCGCATATAGCCCATTTACAGCCCGCTAACCCAAGGCCCGTTACGCCCTATCCGAATTAGGCCCAGTAGCGTCATCTGGGCCATCCAATATGATTCCAGCCCGTTTTCACTTCTGGCCCATGTATAGCCCATGACGTCTTTCGGCCCATATGAGGCCCTTTGTAACTCTTGGCCCATTAGCGGCCCGTGCTGAAACTGGCCCATAATGAACAGTGTATTACTTTACACCCATTAACGGCCCATGGTGAAACTGGCCCGTAATGAACAGTGTATCACTTTATACCCATTAACGGCCCGTTATTCCGTTGGGCCGTTTCCACCCAAGTTAACTTTCGGCCTTCTGAGGGCCCATTTATTCTTGGGCTCATTTGCAGCATTCGGTTACTTACGGCCCATTACTGTCATTTTCTGCTTGTGGGCCAAATTCAGCCCGTCGTTACAGTCGGCCCGTTTTTGGGCCGTTAGTCTGTTGGGCCATTTTCATAGCATCACCAAATACGGCCTATTAACGATGGCCCGTTATGGTCAGCCCATGAACGGACGATTCCAACTCTAGCCCGTTTACGGCCATAATGCGGTCTGTTTGGCCCATGTTTGGCCAATCGATCATACGACCCGTATAAGGCCCATTGATGATACGGCCCGCAGAAGGCCCATTGTTTCTACGGCCCGTAGAAGGCCCATTGTTTCTACGGCCCGTAGAAGGCCCACTGTTTCTACGGCCAGTAGGAGGCCCACTGTTTCTACGGCCAGTAGGAGGCCCAGTGTCACTACAGTAAATATTAGCCCATGGTTATTGTGGCCTAGTTTTGAAAAATAGGTTATTTTAGCCACTAGCTAACCGCGGAAAAAGAACTGCAATGACTACAAGCAAACAAATAAACAAGACAACAAGGAAATAAATAAGCAAGCAACTAACGCTAGGCCATCACGGCTATTACACATATTACATCCAGTGGGCATCAAAGTTCGCCACCAGTGCAAATATAGGGAACAAAGCAGCATATCATATACACTGGGTGTCAAAGTTGGCGACCAGCGCAAATAAACGCCACAGCAAAACAAATCCAGAACTGAAACCACTTCAGAAGATCTCAAGAAACAATATCCTGGGTACCCATAATGCTGGCAAGATGCTTAGCAAGCTTATTAACTTTCTCTTGTTTGGCGCTTAAATCCTCCAGCGCTTGCTGTTGCACCAGAAAATATGCATCTGAATTCTGCAGGGACTTCCTCAGTCCTTCAGCTTCCTGTCGCAGCACATCTGATCGATGTCTTTCAACTTGAAGTTGAGACTCAAGAAGACGAACTGATTCAGGCAGCGAGTTCGAAGAGCTTGTGCCAGCAGTAGTGGCCAGTAACTCGAACACTACATCAAGACAGGACTTTTGGGTTCCCTCACTGTCGTCAAGATAGTTTTTATCAGCTTTCTTGGAGACCAACATGGATGTCTCACTATCTTGAACCTTATCTACATTACTTCCTTTACCACTTGATAACGCGGTACTGTTCTCCAATATTTTGTCCGCATTCTAAAAGAGAAACAAGCATACACATCACATGTTTACCATGTTGTATATGAAACTCATTTTGGTAAATGAGTTCAGTAGTAAAGTGGACAGGATAATAGCATGAAACAAACATATATCTATGTACCATGGTCACTTTATGGTCTATATCATTCTAGTTTTTGTTGCCAAATCAAGATAGAGACACAGTTCAAATAATATTTGTTCAAGACAAAGCAGAATAGACAGAATATAAGTGTGGGTAACTATAGAGCAATAACAACACTTGTAATGTGCATGACATGAGAACATAACTGTTTATTCAATTGAAACTGAAATCAACATAGAGCAGGTTACAACAGCAAACCAGTTAATGAAACAGGTTTAAAACATACCTGTTGCACCATTGGAGTTTCAATTCCATCCTTCAAATTTGAAAATAGTTGGTATGAGTAAATACAGTAATGCAAGAGCAAAGGAGTATGAACCATAGCTACAGAACCTGACCTGAGAACAAATCTTCTTCTCCTTTAAGCGTTGAGTTGGGATTCAGAGTGGTGGTCCTCGTGCTTTGGGCACTACAGTTCCCTTACTAACTGCTCGTGTTTGGGTGCTCTGTGGTGGAGACGGTGCTGTGTCAACTGGAACTGGGTTACTATCTACCGGGGTTGGGGTTAGAAGGGGTGTAGCTAGTTCTCTGTCCAACTGGGTAGGGGTACAATCTGTGAGAGTCTGGGTTATGTGTGGTGGATCTGGTCCTTGGGCAAGTACAACCGTGGTTCTATCTGCATCAATTGGTAGCACTATCTTTTCTGAAGACCGTGTTGTTACTCCCTTAGATACTGCCATCACGCTCTCCAATTCAAATGGCTGATAAACAAGAAAAGTAATTGAAAGTATAGACATTGTATGATAGACAGGTGCAATGGATAGTGGGGAATAAAAGAGGGCATGAAATAATTCATATTTATGTTGTCTAACCAAACAGGATAGGATGACACAATTTCACATATATGATGGCTAACTAAACAGGATAGCATGACACAATTTCACATTATGATGGCTAACTAAAAAAGATGGAAAGACATAGTTCAAAATATGAGACTATGTAAACAGGATGACATGACATAACTATATAATGTGTTTATTAAATAGGGGCATGCCATAATTCACATACATTCACGGATAGAATGCCATAATTCAAAATATGATGACTGTAAACACTAAACAGGATGAGATGATATAACTATATGATGTCTTTATTAAATGGGTTGCCATGCCATAATTCAGATAGATGATGTGTATGTACTATGTAAACATGATGGCATGATATAATTCAAATATATGATTTATATAGTAAGCAAGTAAGCAGATGGCAACCCATATATGATGTAAAAACTAAGCAATGCAAGACAACATGCATGACATGGGTAATATAACCCTGCCAAGTTTGAGCATAGACCTCAGCGGGGAAATAGGACTGGTCATTAGTCTCTGAATCCTCCTCTGAGGAGCTCTCTGTAACCAGCAAGATGTCTGCTTCAGCAGGTAGCATTGTCTGCTCTGAATACCTTGTTTTCACTCTAGATACTTCCATCACCGCTTCAAATGGCTGATGCACAGGAAGAGTAGTTGAATATACAAACGTTGTCGACAAATGGAACACGTAATACAAAAAATGATAGCATGATATAATTCACATACATGATGATTGGCTAAACAGCATGGCATTGCATAATTCACATATATAATGCCTTTGCAACAAGATAGCATTGTATAATTCACATATATAATGTCTTGCAACAAGATGGCAATGCATAATTCAAATATATGGTAATTAGACACTGAACAGGTGGCATTCACACAAAGCATGTCTAAACTAATCAAATGACATAGCAATGCGAGACACCATACACACGATATGAGCAACATAACCCTGCCAAGTTAGAGCATACACCTCGGGGGGGGGGGGGGGAGGGGGAATAGGACTGGTCATCTGTCTCTGAGTCCTCCTCTGAGGAGCTATCCGTAACCAGCGAGATATGCGCTTCGTCAGATAGCATAGTCTGCTCTGAAGACCTTGTTTTCACTCCAGAATTTGCCATCACCGTGTCAAATGGCTGATGCACACGAAGAGCAGTTGAATGTACTAACATTGTTGAAAAATGTAATATGTAACGAAAAAAAAGGATAGCCTGATATAATTTACATATAAGATGACTGGCTAAGCAGGATGGCATTGCAAAATTCACATATATGATGCCTGGCTAAACAAGATGGCGTTGCATAATTCACATAAACGATGAATAAACTAAACAGATGGCATTCGCACAAAGGATGTCTAAACTAAGCAGATGACATATTTGATGTATAAAGTAAGCAATGCAAGACAGCATATGCATGATATAACCAACATCAGCATGCCAAGTTAGAGCGAAGACCTCTGGGGTAAATAGGAGTTGTCTTCTCCTTCTGAATCCCCCTCAGAACAGATACCTTCCTCTCGATTACAATCCGAAATGCGTGGAGGGGGGGCTGCCTTTGCGCCTACCATGGAGCGACGTCTGCATGAAATTTTATTGCCATGCAAGGCTCGTGTCTTTTGCTCTACATGTTCAGTTCCATTGTTTACAATAACTGTCATGCATAGGAATAAAACATAGTGAGATTATGTAAGGAGTGCATGCAGAAATCCAGAGTGATGGTAGCAACCTGTGGATAGACCCAAAACCAATAATAGCAGGCATATAATGGCTTTAGTTAAAAAATACAGATAATGGCTTCTTTACTGTTTGTTTCCCACCCAACATGAAACTCATAGTAGACACCTGAGATTAACCAGATAGTAGATAGATACTATTGATAGCGGCCCCGATATGTACCCCACAACCATTTAAAAACTCAAGTTTGACCATTAGTTTGGAGCTGACTCAGAGTCTAATCGGTGAACAGGACGATAAAGTAGCATGTAATATTAAGCGATGCATAACGTAAGCAGACACGAAAGAGTGCGACCTCTCTTGCGGACCCGTGTAGTCCTCGAGGTCATCTGCTCGGTTGATGATGGTAATGCAGTTTTCACGGCTGCCAGCGGCGGTGAAGAAGATCTGAGGCGGCGAAAGACAGTTTGGAGGCCGGATCCCTGCTGTGCTGGACCCTTCTATCGTTGGAGCAGCTGAGCTGGGGTGGACGACGGCGCAGCAGGAGCAGGACAAACCACGCAAGGTTTTCTTTGACAACTATCTGTAAGAGAAGTAATTCTGTAAGGGCTCGTTTGAATTGGAGGATTCCAACAATGCAAGGATAGGAAATAGACAGGAATAGGATAGGAATGCATGTGCAAAACAGAGAATTTAAAAACACAGTTTTTTTGCCAATCTGGGTGTTTGATTCACAACAATTGGAAGGTCACAGGATGCAAAGAAGCATGGTGAGATTAAGTCAAACCACAAGAAAATGTACGGTTATAATGCTATTATGCTACTATCTCTTGGTCTTGTGCTTCATGAATAGGAATTTGAAAAGGAGGACAAGTGAAAATTAAAATTCCTACGTTTTTTCTTTCAAGGAGACACTAAAGGAACAAATCCGTGTGCTCAGTGGACAATATATATAACATGTAGAGTAAAAAAGAGATGCAACAAGTGTACAACCTCTTTGGCGAAGCCATGTCGATCTCAGCGTGATTGGGTTGGCCGGTGAGGATGCTCCGGCTGACTTTGCTGTCGGAGGAGGGGAAGAAGATCTTAGGCATCTGGAGATGGAGCCCGAGGTACTACTCCACTGTGATGGAGGGTTTCGTCGTTGGAGCAGCTCCGGTGAGTTGTACGACGCCGAGGCTGAAGCAGGACAAGAGAGACAACGAACAACGTTAACCTGAGTGGAACTCTAATAGCATCTCCAATACATGACGTAAAATACATAACCACAAAGTGCTAGATGTAAAATACATCAGCCGCTCATCTCTGAACTTAACTGTCGAAACTGAACTTAACTGTCGAAACTGAATTTTGCTGTCGAAACTGAATGCACTAGCAAGGTGAGGCTACACGTCGGTCGACTGACTTTTTCATCTCTGGTCAGTCGATTTTGCAGCCGTTGGATACGAAATCAAGGGCCTGCGGTTCATCTTCAACCTCCACCCCCTGAGCCGCCAGCCACCACTGGCCAAACAGCAGCCCCCCGCCGCCCGCGGCCGGCGGTGCGTCGCCCCGCCCACCCCGAAAACACTCCCCACCGCCGGTCCGCCGCCACCCCGGCCATCCCTCTAGGCCCCCCCGTGCCGAGCTTTTCTCCGGTGATCCCCACGCCACCGCCCCACCAACGCCCCGCCACCGCCGGCGACCACCGCCTCCATCCTGAACCCTAAGATAGATAGTGGGGTACCTCTCCGGCGAGGCCCCCTCCCCGCTGCGGCTGGTTCTTCCTTCACCCCGGCGAGCCCCCGACCCCCTGAAAATTGACTGACCCAAAAGTCGATTCGACTGAAGTGTAGCTAAATCAGAGCAGCATCGCAAGCAAGAGCAAGAGCGAGAGCAGCAGCGCGAGCTAGAGCAATAGCAAGAGCAGACCAGGCAGGTGACCGAGAGCAAGAGCAGAGCAGCAGCGCGAGCGAGAGCTAAAGCAGCAGCAGCTCCTACTGATGTGGACGTCGCCGCCGAGGGAGCGACGCCGTGGAGGAAGTGGCCGGCAACGCCGCCGTGGATGGAGCCGCGCCGTGTCGGCTCGGGACCGAGCGCCGGCAGCACCGTGAGATCGAATCAAGAAGAAAATGCGGCGATTAGTGTACAACCTCTTTGGTGGCGCCGATTAGGCCGCAGCTTCATCCGAGGAAACGGTGATGATGATGCTCTTCCGGTGGTGCAGGTGAAGACGGCGGTGTGGGAATGGAGGTGGCGCGAAAGACGAGGGGAACGTTGGGGCAGCTCCTTGGAGGTGGAGGACGGGGTGGCTGAACCGGCGGGACGATGAGATCGACGACGGATCCTCATCCGGTACGGTGGATGAGGGACGTCGAGGTGTTGCTGTGGACGACGTCGTCGGGGAAGAGGCTCCGGCTGGGTGGCGGACGGAGCAGGGTGTGGGGTTTCGTCGCGGGTTTTCGCGGCCTCGGTGTACGAATGGGTGAGCGGATGGGATGGCAGTGGGGAACCATGGCTTAGAGACGCGCTTGTCCGAAATGTGGGGTAAGTTACGAAAGTACCCCCACCGATTTGAGGCGGTTCTTTCGGTTCAGGGGTACCACGGGCATTTCGCGTGTCGGGATTTCACAGGAGGTGGGAGTTTTCGCGCGCGTTGTAATTTCGAAATAGCAAGGCGCGGGTTGAGATGGAGGGAGTTGTCGGAGCACAACGAGACAAAGATATATCTTAAATATTTCGGGCTAACAAGGCGCGGGTTGAAATTTCCGGACAAGCCTAACGTGTACTGTACCAAATCAATGCGCACTACAAATGTCGTTCAAAACTTTGAATTCATGTTATGTTCAATTAAAATATTTCGCTACGTGTATAATGCATGCAACCTACTACTCAAATGAACGTTTTAGTGCATTCCAAACGTATATACTACCGCTTCAATATGAACTAAATTTGAATTCGTTTCCCTATTTGAATAAGATCTACAGTAATGATTGTTGTGAAGTCAAAGCATTTGAATTCGTTTCTCTGTTTTAATAAGATCTACAATCATCATTATTGTCAAGTTAAACCATCGTTTGTGTATTATCTTCACAACACACCACATGATTAGTCTCGAGTTACATATGAACTATGTGTACTATATGAACTCGAACTAGATTTTTTGAATCCACTTTATTTTGATTTCAAATCACATTACATTTCTAGCTCTAGCTAGATCTTCATAATCTAAACCATGTCTCATATGTATAATGTGTTTATCACATTATGTATGGTGCCCCGCCCCCTACGCCTACAAGTATTTAGATGTGAGTTGCAAACACCACACATTACCACAAATTCAATAAAATGTGAGAATGTTCGATATATAGTATTGTTTAGATTGTTCGATATTTAGTTGTAAGCTGCAAACGCCACACATTATCACAAATTCAAATACAATGTGAGATTGTTTGATGTATAGTATGGTTTAGATTGTTCGGCATTTAGCTGTGAGTTGCAAATGCCATGCATTATCACATTATGGTATAACATGTGCACAACACGTGTATCACCGCTATATTCATGCATGCAATGTTTAAAACACTATGATCTCCTATTCAAATATATGAATCCGCTTTCATATCAAATTATGATCTTTGTTAGTCTCTTACACCCACACAATCCTCTAACCTTTGTAGCTACCACTAACTTTCTCTCGTGCATGCACACGCCCTCC
Organism: Aegilops tauschii subsp. strangulata; assembly: GCF_002575655.3. NCBI lineage: Eukaryota > Viridiplantae > Streptophyta > Magnoliopsida > Poales > Poaceae > Aegilops > Aegilops tauschii. The sequence goes on from NC_053035.3 coordinate 469,894,977, forward strand.
TCGCCCTCCCCCTCCCTCGGCATTCTATCCACCGGGCACATTCATTTTTTTATTTAGGTCGTTCTCCCGGAGTCTCCACAACTCCTTTCCAACACACATCGATCGATAAACCTCTCCAGCGATGCCTGCCTACAACATACACACACACCTTCAATCTCCTCCTTTATGTGTCCTTTCCTCGTGTCTCTCATACAGCCAGACACACGTGTAAACTCTCGCCCCTCTTTTCATCGATCTCACAACCGCACACTCCTCCCCCTATCTAGCTAGTAGTTGGGCCTCTCGCACCACCTCCTAGCTCCATTCTCTCTGTCTATCCGTCTCGCTGGGCCTTATTTGCCTCTAAAAAATGGACGTACACCGACCGATCTCTCGCTATACATATAGCTAGCTAGGTCCTTATAACTCGGTTTTACCCACACGTCAATCGATCTACCTCATTAGTTGTGTGTCTCCCTTCCTCCGACAAACAACAATTGATCTACCGATCTAGTTAGGTTTGCTTACCAAACACATGGTTCCCCTTCATCATCCATGGATGCGTTCCGACAGATCTATCAGACACAGGCACACACAGAAACACATCCCCACTCTTATTGATAACATTGCAGTTCCACCCTCAGTTTGTCTAGTAGGCCTCTCCCACCTTCTTCGAGAAGCAACTCCATCACCCATCCATCACTCTAACCCTCTCCCTCCCTCTCCCTCCCTCTCTCTCCTCTCTCTCTCTCTGTCCCATCATATTTCCCGTCCTTCAGTTATGTATGGATGTCGACCGATCTCCCTCAAGACATAGCTGGGTCTCTCCTTCTCAACACATATACGAGTCGTTCTACCTCTATAGTTAGGCCTCTGCCTACCCCTCCCCCCACCCCTCCCCCCACACACACCGATACATCGAGTGCTCTAGTCATGTCTCCCTGCCACACACAATCTTGACATGTGCCCTCTAACGTTCCGGTAGGCCAGTCGCCCTATATCTTTGACTTGCACACACACACAATTTCGATGGCTCTCTTCCTCGATCTCGCACCCACCCACTTGATCCTCTCTTCGACTCTATCGATAGCTATGACCGCTCCCTCTCTTCTCGTGGATTGCCCGACCCTCTATGTATGATATGGATAGGCCTCCATTTCACACACATTGCATGCAAAATTTTGTTTGAGATGTCATTGACACATATTCCCACAAATAATTCACGAAATCAACCCCCCACCCCACCCCCACCCCAAAACAAAAAACACTCACGAACGCGGTTTGTATCTCTCACACACACCCACGTAGGTGGGGGACGTGCACGAAGAGAAGAAGTGCATGCACGGCGCACGTACTCCCGTCTCTTTCCCAACCACACCCGCGCGGGTACACGGTGGAGCTCATTTCTGTACAAAAAAGGCAGCCCACGTGGTAATTTGGCACGTGTACTGGCTGTCCACTTGGTGGAGGGAGGATCGTCTACCACGAGTGAACAAACAAATTGCGACTTGACGTGTTATGTTAAAAAAGAGGCAAACCATGTGGGGCCTACCTTAGAGGCAAGGCTCTATACACTGGAGTACTTTTGATGTGTCCCGTCAACTCGCAGAACGAGGAGAAGCTTACTTAGTACGCCGTCTCCCCCGCCCACGGGCGCGGTTGCTCGCAGGATGAGGTGAAGCTTGCTCCGCCTGACGCCCGCTCCCTCGCCCATGCGCGCGGTGGCTCGCAGGATGAGGAGAAAAATTTACTACTCCCTCCGTTTACTCCTCGTCCCTACTACCTTGGTTATAGAGATTATATCATATTGTTTGGAATATATATGTCCTTTAGTAGATTTCAATATGAACTACTAGTACATACTCCAAACACTGATGTATATAGACGTATTTTAGAGTGTAGATTCACTCATTTTGCTCTGTATGTAGCACTCTCCCTCGCCCCTCGACCCTCGCCCACGTGGTAGACGTGCAGCAATTCATTCGGTCTCATATAGCCAGAACGATATATACTGCACTACCATTATTGCTCGACTTCCCGAAGAGGCGAAGAGCCAATCGCAAGGTTAATATTTTGGAGATGCCAAGTGCTAGGTTATAGGAGAACGAGTAGTAGGTGCCGCGTCATTTATAAATAAAGTTTTTTTTCTTCAGTGGCACGTACGCAATATGATAGGTTCATATGGAGAGAAAAGGAAACCGCTCCACTATATACATAGTCAGGACGGGCCAGCCTACACGGTTGCTTGCTGGGGTTGCTCTCTTCACACTCTCTCGCACAAAACGACTGTGGCCACATCTCTAACATCCCGGCGGATCACATCCGCTTGGGGAAGGGGTGGATGCTTAGTGTAGATGCGGTGGCCGTCGCCGACGGCGAAAACCCATTGTCGGCACGTCCCGATCAGGGGTCCCCACCATTCTCTCTCACAAAGCCGGTGACGTTGCCTTCGTCCCTTGCTCACTGCCGCGACGTGGGCAGTTGCCGCCTCCCGCCGCCCTCCTCAAGGTTGAGCTACGTCCCTCAGGTACAACTCCCTTTACAGCCGGCTTGCACCACTGCTCCAGCTGCCCACATCACTCCCTGTGGATATTTCTCTACTTCTTTGCCCCGCACATACCTCTACTGGCTTCTACGTACTGTATTTGTGATGAGTTTATGTCTCATCAACTAGTCCCAGTAATCTTATTCTAATCACGCTTCTTCAAGTTCTTTGCCACATGGATGCTCATCTCGATTTTGGTGAAACTGCACAAAATGATCCGATGGTCAAAAGGTTGCAAACTTCATTTATTAGGAAGCTCGAACGTTGCCAGCAAACTGAAGCCTGGTCAGGGTTCACGGTTCAAGGGCTAGGGACTGCATGGATCGTTTTTTTCTTTAGCTGCCTCTGTTCCAAAATAAGTGTCAACTTTAGTAGTAGTACAACTTTGTACTAAAGTTTGCACAAAGTTGAGACACTTATTTTGGAACGGAGGGAGTACATATTTGCTATGATCTATCAATCATTGAGATGCAATAGCATGCATGTTAGTCTCCTTTGTATTTGATGAAATGTTGCAACGAGCAACCTTGGACGCAAGATACATGTAACAGAAGCTGGAAGCTTCATAGCATTGTACAAATTTATCTTGCTGATAAATTACAGTACGTACTATACTAGTACTTCCTCCGTTCCTAAATATAAGTCTTTGTAGAGATTTCACCATGAACCACATGCGGATGTATATAGATGCATTTTAAGTGTAGATTCATTCATTTTGTTCCATATGTAGTGGAATCTCTACAAAGACTTATCTACTAGTAATAGCTAGCCCCCACTACTATGAATTCTCTATCCTCTCCTTGAGCCACATCATCAAAATTGATGTAGCCGTTAGATGAAGTAAATCAGTCCATAATAGCCGTCTGATCTAGACGTTGAGAGGCTCCGCACAAAGCCACATGCAAGCATGCAGAAATACCGTGGCACATGCATGTGAGTGGGTTTTAAATCACATCAACATGTCTGCATGCAAGCATGCACTGGTAGCATGCATGTAAGTGGGCTTTTAAGTCCCATTAACATGTCAAAAAGAAAAATATAATCCCATTATGCAGTAGGAGTTGGCTGATCTTTTTTCCTTACGTGGGATGATCTAAATGATGATGGGAGTTTATTTAGTTTGGCTACCACATTTGTCATGCGGTTATAGAGTTTTTTTAGTTCTATGAAATCGATAATTTTGCGCAGAGAGATATACCGCTGTTCCGCGGCAACGCGCGGGGACTCATCTAGTAATATCTAGGAACGGAGGGAGTACTATGTAAAGAGTTAGGTGTCGCACGGTGATAGTGTGAGGTGGGCCATGTAATCACTGAGCCTGCGTGTTTTCACTGCTCTTGCACGCCTCTGCTGTAAGAATGGAGAAAATTGTAATCTAGTAGTAGTACCTCCTTTCACCGAAAGCGTGGGACATCCAGCAGTCCTACCACCTCAGTAATAAAGACCAATGAGCCGTCAAATCACATAGACCCAGCAGTAGGTTGGACGGACGAAGCGACCATCACTCTTGCGCCAGTGAGAGGCCGCGTCCGCTCTGCCCGTGCATGAATGTGGCACCGATTCTTTGGAGCAGCGCTGACCGTTTCAGGCGGGAAGCGCGCGCGGGCGATGGAGGGGCTTTGGGTGGGCCAGGCTGGTCAGGAGCGGGCGTGGCAGCTGTCCGCATGTCCCTACCGGACACGCCCGGAAACGAGAGGATGCACCGACTCTCGCGGCTAAAATCGTACACTACAAAACGTCTCTCTGTAGGAGTAGGTCGATCTGTCGCTCTCTCTAACACACACATGCTGTTAAACACACACACACACACACGCACACGCACGCACCTTGGTCCCGTTGCACCTTCTAACGTGACTTATTACACCTAGACGGAGGGAGTAGTAAGTATACGAGATAAGGTGGCACACTGACTTAAGTCGAATACAAGTGCCCAAAATTTGTGTGCATGTTATAATAAGGATTCACTTAAAATAGTACGTGAGTGAACAGAGGGATCAATTGGACAGTGTTCCCGAGCAGTAGCGAGATGTGTGAGGTAAGATACACTGCTGGCGCTTTTAATTTTTCTTATTAATTTGTTTGTTTCACCCTCTGACTGGTGGGACCCAACGTACTACGTGGAGAGAGGTAAGGTGACTAAGGCTGCATTATTTCTACACCACTATGGATAGTCTTACCACCAAAGCCACATGACACGATTATGATTGAAATCCCAATGACTCCCACACACACAAAAAAACACGGCATGCTTGTCACACGAATGCAGGAATGTATAAAAGGTTATTTCCCTCTCGTTGAACATAACGGGAGGGTTGTGTAGCTGGTTAGCCTGTTCGCTCATCAAACTTGAGGTCTCGGGTTCGATAACTACACTTGAGCATAATTTGTGCTAGGAGGATTCTTTGACTGGTCAAAATGTTTTCTAGGGTTTGCACGCTTCACACTCTCTCTCCAGTATATATATACACGCTGGAGCCTCAGCGCTTGTAGTTGCTCTCTTCAAACTCTCTCGCCCTCTCCCGCTGGAGCCTCAGCGCTTGTAGTTGCTCTCTTCACTCTCTCTCGCCCTCTCCAGATCTAAACAAGACTTCATTGGCCTCTCTCTCCCCTCACTGCTGCTCAAAGAGCCGGCAGGATCCGTCCGCCGGGAAGGGAAGGAGGCTTAACGCTGTCGCCGTCGGCGAGGGACTACCGGCGCAGCTATTCACTTTCCACCCAGCGGCGGCGCGGGAGGGCCTCCGACCCCTTCTTCTTCGCCGCCATCCCGTCGCCCACCGAACCACGCCCCAAGAACCTTAAGGTATAATTTACTTACTCCACATGCATTGCTCTAGCTGCATGTATACCATGAATCTAGGACGTGGTTCAAAGAGGAAAGGAGTGGGGGAAAGTAGTGGGAAAAGTTGTATATAGCATGAATCTAGGACGTGGTTCAAAGAGGAAATGAAGGGGGAAAGTTGTATAGCATGAATCTAGGACGTGGTTCAAAGAGGAAAGGAATGGGGGAAAGTAGTGGGGAAAGTTGTATCGCATAAATCTAGGACGTGGTTCAAAGAGGAAAGGAAGGGGCAAAAGTACTAGTTCAAAAAGGAAAGGAAGGGACAAGGCTGTAGAGTTTGAGTAGGACTAGATTTGCTGCGCTCACATAGGGAAAGGTGTCTAAAGATAACAAAACTGGGACCAACACAAATATGCTCCTTGGTTGTTTGTTCTTTGTTGCAACAGACTGTGCATGACACAAGTACATCGGTAGATGCACATGGTGCTGGTGCGTCCACTGTCCCGTGCAACTCATTAGCTGTTGTTAATCTAAGGCCCTGTTTGGTTAAAAACTCCCTAGTCCCTACCTGCTTGGTTCCAGGGACTAAACATGGACTAGAGGTTATTAAATGACATGTTACCCCTAGTAATGAACTAATAGAGACAAGGTGCGATGCGTGGCAGGGGCAACTGTTGGAAAAAGTCCCAAAAAGACTCCCTCGGGGTCTTCTTTCTTTAGTCCCAAATGCCCACTTTTAGTCCCTAAAAGTCCCTCCTGTTTGGTTTAGATGGGACTGACACGGAGTTTTTGAGTCCCTACACCAAAATGTCCCTGTAAACAAACACCCTCTAATAATGCCGCTAGAAAATTGATGCAATGCCACAGTTAAAAGCAAATTACATGTTTAACGGATTTTATTGTTAATATAATCTCTATGTTAATATTAATCAATGCCACCGTTTGAGAAATGCTACTGTCTTGCTTTCTTTCCCATTTAGATAAGGCAGATGCTTCTTTTTGTTGGCTTCTGTGTCATCCATTGTTATTGACGACTAATTGTTTCCTTTGCAAATCTGTGTAAACAGGGTTATCTACTTCACCTCGTTGCCATTGTGACCTTTTGTTGCACTGCACAAAACACTTTTGTTTTAAGAGTGTTTTGTGCAGTTCAACCAAAATGTCACACCGACAACGTTGCTTGATTGCTTGATCTTAGTGGAACTGCATAAGCGGAGATCTTACTTCCTATCCGTTAAGGCGAATTTGGTTCAGATCTTCTTCTTGTGAGTTGTTTGAATTCCGCATCATGAGAGGTTAGTACTAGCCTTCTTTCACATGATTCTGCAGTGTGCTTTCATATGTTGTGCTACTTATACGATAATGTTGCTTGATTTTAGTGAACTGCACAAATGGAGACAAGACTTCCAATCTGTATGTGCACCGTAATATCCCATTGAGGTAAGATAAGGATATTTCACAACTGCTGGCCTGTATTTTGCCACTTTCATTAGAAAATTAAGTTTAGTACTATACTTTTGCTCCCTAATTGACATGCCAAATCTTACATTGAAGGTGAAGCTTGTCTGTTATTGAACCATGTGATGAAGGGGAAGAACAAGCGAAAGAAAAACAAAAATCAACTCCCGGTGCTGTAATGAAGCACTAGAACTGTGATGACACAAGTAATGATATAGTTTTGCATCTTAATTTATTGCTATGGCTGGAACGAGCAATTTTTTTGCCACTGATTTGATGCCACTCTTAATGTAATATGTAATTATCTCTACTTGTGCAAACAGGGATCTTCTTTGAAGATACCATATATTTTAGTGGAACTGCACAAGAAGATGTTGGAAACATTAAACTAATTGAGGAGTATATAGTAAGCATGACCACCACCGTAGATAGCAACAGATGGTGCCGGAGAAGTGCTTCATCTATATGCTCTACACAATAAGCCTCCTGACAAAGGTTGGTACTCGCCCACTGATTTCATCCATATGATTGAGCTTTGTCATCTCTATTGGTGTTGTGCTACTATTTAGATACTTTCATGAAAAAGTGGCATTGTCCTTGAGAAGTGCTTCATCTGTGCTGTTTTAAATATTTCCTTTCCTTTTTTTCGAGCAAACAGGGATGCTAGCATTTAGTAGTCCTCTTGTCTTTGCAGAACAGGACCATCTTCCTCTGAAGAAGAATATGGAGTACGTGAAGTGACTAGTTCCGATCATGCCAGGATGAAGAAGCCCTGTCTATCTTCTCATCAGAAGGAGCAGTTGAAGGGTGGTTACATTACTCCCCACAGGACCAAACTAACTTCAGCTCAGAAGGACTGACAAATCTCCATTTTTTGCTGTGATGCGCGAGTACAATGTTGTTCTAGGATTCTTTCTGGTGAGTTCCATTTTTCTAAAAGTGTGCTCTACATGGACCATGTATGTGCCTGTTGAAACTGTCAATTCATAGTACAGTTTGCTTTATACTAATCACTTTTTTGTATTTGTGCAAACAGGGGTGCTCAGCTTGATTTCAATGGGAACTGCACAAAATGTTCAGGAATACATCGAATCATTCATTTCCACCACAAGAAAGGAGGTGCCGATAAGTTCAAGGCGTTGCAACATATAAGGGCGAAATCATACAAGCTACGCGCGAATTTGGTTGATTTTGGTGGAACTGCACAAAAAGAATAGCTGGTCTATTTAGCACGAGGTGCCATGTCAATGTCCGTACTGATGGCAAACCCTGCCCATTCCACAATCGTAGGCATTTGATATTTTGGAATGGGACAACCTTGTCAAATTTTGCTCATTGATTTTAGCAAGACATGCGTTTGATATTTTCGAATGGGACGCCCTTTGCTGTCAGCAGCGTCGATCAATTTTTTCTTTATTCTTTAGTTGTGAAGTAAATATTGCCTCTGACATGTGAGTTGCTAAGATGCATAATCATCGATTGTTTTGAATGTTCTCTATGAATTGCCAAGCCTGTGTGTTTGATTGCAATGTACAGAAACGCTAAAAAGCTGCTCAAACCCTTTGTGCTCCTTCTGTTCCTTTTTACTTCGCACATTGTGAAAGTGCATACTTTTTTGTATAAGATTGGTCAAAGTAGAGATACTTTGACTGCAGACAAAACTTGTATGCACGACTAGAAAAGACCGGAGGGAGTACATGTGAAACTGCTGCAAACGAGGTGATCACCCTGGGAATAATGCTAGTACGTATTGTTTTGCATGTTCATCCAATGCCAGTGATACAGGAATTCGAACTAATCGAAATAAATTCATTCATACACGGTCGGATTTCATATAAACATGCCGGATTTCATTACATTTCATACATTCTTCAACTAAAAAGGGGTGCGCTGGAGGTATAATCAATTAACCGAAGCTACCCACCTGTGTCCCGCTGAGCCGAACAGAAGCTTCAGTGACTTAACTGCAGGCGCAGTTGCGTAACTGACATGTGGCCTGTTGGGCCCACGTGTCAGTCAGCCAACTGCACCAGCAGTTAAGTAGAAGCAGCGTTCTTCTCCAGCGCAGCTCTCCGACTCCACGTCGCCGCCAAGAAGCTAACCGACCGTCAATGGTCAACCCGCCTAGCTTGGCTTCAACCGGAGGGTAGCAGCGGTGGCCTTACTTGGACCCGAGCGGCGGCGACCTACCGTGTTCTACTCTTCCTCGTTTTCTGTGTGGCGTGGCCTTGTTGGCAGCGGGGCGGGGCCTTGGCGGAGCCGGCAATGTCCTCTGTCTCGTTGCCGGCGGGCGGCGCCTCAGCGGAGCAGTGGAAATCCTCCCCCACATTGCCGGCAGGGTGGGGCCTCAGCTGAGCCGGCGATGTCCTCTGCCTCGTTGTTGGCGGGGCGGGGCCTCGGCGGAGCCGGCGTGTCCTCTGCCTCGTTGTTGGCGCCGCGGGGCCTCGGCGGAGCAGGGCCTCATCGACGCCAGCGGAGCGGGGACTCGTCGGAGCCGGCATTGTCCTCTGCCTCGTCCTCGGTCTCGCCAAACAGTGCCTCGCCCGCTTCATCGCCCTCTTTGCTAGCCTCTTTGTAGGCGGCCGCAGCCTCCGCCACCCGCATGCGGCACCGCCAGCGCTCGAGGCGGCCCTTGCGGGCGGAGCGGTACGAGTCGAGCAGGGCCTCCTGCTCTGCCCGCTCCGCGGCGATCTGCTCCTCCGCCTGCAGGTGCTCCTGGAGGAGATGGTGGTTGTAGGCGGCTTCGGCCTGCGCCTCCCGGAACTGCTCCTCACGCATCTGCCTCACCCAGTCCATATATTGGGCACGGGCCTCGCCGATGGTCATGGTGCAATGCACCGGCGAGGATGGCGCGGAGGACGGGGTTGGCGCCGGATCGTCGACTACCATGTTCTCCATTGGGACGTCATCGTCCTCCGGCTGCCTGCCGGCCAGCCGGTCGGCAGCAATGGCTGCCATCTCCTTGTGGTCCATCGTCCGCCCGTCTCGAAGAGCGCTGGAGCACGAGGAAGCCATGGTGGGCAGTAGTGGTGTGGACAGGAGAAAGGTAACGAATGCGGATGACTGCGGCTATGGCCGGTGCAGCAGTTTATATAGAAATGGTGGGCGGGCGGAGGGACGGACGTGTGGCGCTGGAGTAGCCGCCTCGGCAACCGCATATCATTAATGTGGGCGACAGATGGACGGACGGACGACACTTGTGTCATTTGAAGGCGGAGCAATTGCCTGCACCGGGAAGCGGGGCGGGCGGTGCTGACTGTTTCGGGCGGAAAGCGGGCGCGGGCGAGGAGACGACTTTACTTGGAGAGGATGACAATGGGGACCCACCAGGTCCATAGCCTCATGTACGCAAGTGCCTCCTTATTATATATATAACTATAATTTATTTTGCTTCCTCCTGGTTTCCTGACATCACGGTCCCACACCATTGTCAACCTATGTAGTAGTCAATAAACGAGAGAATTGCACAAGAAGCGGCCGACAGCTGGGACCAAGCAGCTCGAGCAGTATTTGTGTTTTTGAGGTGTGAGCACTGCAGAGTTTTTCGATGTTTAGCCCAGATATTAATTTTTCTCCTCTGAACAACAACGAAAACATCGCTGCAGGTATTAACTAGGCGGGCTGTGGCCCGTCTAGCCCAGGCCAGATATCCAGCCCAGATATTAATTTTTTTCAAGCTGAAAATGGCTAGCCCAGCTATACTTTTTTTTAGGAATACCCAGGCAAGGTCAAGTTGTTATTCTCCGCCCCGCTGGGCTGCAAATCTTTCCTAGGAGGGATGCATTAGGCTTAACAAGAAAATGGGCTTTAAGAAATAATAAATGGGATGTAATTATAAAAACTGGGCAGCAATTATAAAAAAAATGCACCAAACACGTGATTACTTTGTAAAATATTATTTTTGGATATTGAAATTTTTAATTTCATTAATTGTTGCGAGCGCAATGTTTCGTTGGATTTTTACGTAATATAAATTTATATTGAAATTGTATTTAATCTGACTAGAAATTTTGGGATAAAAATATTTCGGATCCCATCAAAATGTGGGAATTTTTATTGAATTCTGTTTTGAACGGTTGGTTGAAATGGGCTGTGCTTTTAACAAACTGTAAATGGGCTGTATTAAATTCCATTAGAATTCAAAAATGGGCTACACATTCTTACAAATCTCAAATGGGCTATAAGTTCTCTGCCACACACTTCTGGCCTTTCGAAGTTGACGCGTCCCCTAAAAAAACAGAGTTGACGCGTATGCAAGGCTTTATCAACTTATAGTCAACACACGGTTCTAGCAGCAGTGGCCGTTGGATGTCCATCCAACGGATGCCGTGCTTCTTCTTCAATCTCGGATATTCTAGCTTCACCCGCCCAAAAAATGATTCCTCCCCCTGACATCTGGGGCACACCGTTTCGAAAGCTGACCTGTGGGCCTACTAAGTTGACGTACCAAGGGCTTTGTCAACTTAGTCAATATAAACGATTCTAGCTGCAGTGACCGTACGATGTCCATCCAACGGCCGTCGTGCTTCTTCAACCTCTGGTCTTCTTGCTCCAGCCGCCCAAAGTAGTGCCGGTCGCGCCGCCTGCTCCTGCCTCCCGTGGCCGACTGTGCTGCCGCGGAGGCCTCACCGCCCCCTACTACTCCCACCGCTGGCCAGGCCATCCCTCCACTCACCCACACCCCCTGTTATTCTGCGGCGACGGCAGAGCAGCCGAACCAGTGAACCCTCGTACTCCTCTTCGCATGTGCATCCACTGCCGCGTCTTCCCCGGCTCCGCGTCGTCCCCTTCCTAGGCCTCGCCGTCGTCCACTGCCCTAGTGCTCTCGGCGCGGCGTGGTCAACATGGTCAAGGAACGACTTCCATCGGACGTGGACTGTACATGGAGTGGCTGACAGCTGGGTCCACGGAAGCCGCAAGAAAGTGCCTCCTTATTGCGCGCAAAATAATTATTCCTCCACCTTACAGTGGGGACCCACCGGACGGGCCAACGTATTTCGCGAAAAAATGATTCGCCCCCTGACTGCTGGGACCCACGAGCTACATCTTCGCACGCAAGGAAGTGCGTCCGAAAAAAAAACGATTCGCCCCCCTGACTACTGGGACCCACCAGCTACATCTTCGCACGCAAGGAAGTGCGTCCGAAAAAAATGATTCGCCCCCCGACTGCTGGGACCCACCAGCTACACCTTCGCACGCAAGGAAGTGCGTTCGGGCAAAAAAAAAGATTCGCCCCCTGACTGCTGGGACCCATCAGCTACACCTTCGCACGCAAGGAAGTGCGTCCGGGCAAAAAAACAAAACAATTCGCCCCCCTGACTGCTGGGACCCACCAGCTACATCTTCGCAGGCAAGGAAGTGCCTGACAGTCGGGACCCACCTGGTCGAAGCATACGTAGCGTTGTCATTCTGGTCGTGAACGTGTACGTACATACTGGTCGATGTAGAGGCGCGCACGTGTCATAGTAGATGTGCGCACGTGTCGTAGTAGAGGCGCGCGCGTAGCATGTACACGTACGTACAGTGGCCAGGGTGCAAGAAAGAAAATACGGCCACGTATGTGTACATACGGGCAGGGTCTCGAACGCCTACTCGCGCATACGTACGGCCAGGGCTCGTGTACATGGCTGGGTCGGAACGGAGAAACAACGTCGTCGTCGTGTTCATGGGGAGGCAACGGAATGCGTCGTGTTCATGGGGAGGAAACGGAATGCGTCGTGTTCATGGGGAGGCAACGGAATGCGTCGTGTTCATCGGGAGGCAACGGAATGCGTCGTGTTCATCGGGAGGCAACGGAACGCGTGGGAGCCAACCGGCTGGGTTGGAACGGAATGCGTGGTCGTGTTCATCGGGAGGGCTTGGACGGAACAGGCGATGGAAACGAGGCCTGGCGTACCGCAGAACGGAGGAAATGGACCTCCTACGTTCGGAACGGGGTCCTGTTGATCGGGAGGGGTGTGGCGTACCGCAAAACGGAGGAAACGGACCTCCTATGGTCGAAACGGGAGTCCTGTTGATCGGGAGGGGTGTGGCGTACCGCAAAACGGACGAAACGGACCTTCTACGGTCGAAACGGGGGTCATGTTGATCGGGAGGGGTGTGGCGTACCACAAAACGGACGAAACGGACCTCCTACGGTCGAAACGGGGGTCCTGTTGATCGGGAGAGGTGTGGCGTACCTCAAAACGGATGAAACGGACCTCCTACGGTCGAAACGGGGGTCCTGTTCATCGGGAGGGGTGTGGCGTACCGCAAAACGGGACTCCACGTGATACTGTTCATCTCCACCGTCGACCTCCTCCAGCCTCCACGGGCTACCGTCGACCTCCTCCAGCCTCCACGGGCTCCTGTTCATCCAGCCTCCACCGCGCGCTACTCCACCGGCTACTGTTCAACCACCCCTCCACGGGCACCCCTCCACCGTCTACTGTTCATCCAGCCCTCCACACCACGGGGTCCTGATCAACCACCCCTCCACGGGCACCCCTCCACCGTCTACTGTTCATCCAGCCCTCCACCACACCACGGGGTCCTGTTCATCCAGAGGCAACGCCACCGCTCACTGTTCATCCAACCCCCCCGCAACGCTCACTGTTCATCCAATCGATCGACTTCAGTTAGCAGCAGTAGCGAAGGAATCGCTCGATCGGGTTCAGTTAACAGCCATCGATCGATCGCTCAGGTTCAGTAACGCGTAGCCTGCAGTGCAATCGCTCGGGTTCAGTTAGAGCCCAACGCCTCGCTCGGGTTCAGTTAGAGCCAACGCCTCGCACACACGCGCGTACGTGTACGAGAGAAACGCGCATCGCTCGGCCCCTGACCTCCCACCGTAACCGGGACCTCCCCGAAATTTTCCTCCCCTCACTTCTACCACGGTTTTTTCTGTCATGGACGGCCCAAAGAATGTCATGCAGCCGCGTCTCCGGCCCGCCCAGGACGAAAAGCCCATTTTCTGTCATGATTTTTTGTCATAGAAGTAGGATCCCACCACATCTATGATGATACCGGGTTTTGTCACAATTATCGTCATAGAAGTGTCATATGTATGATAGAAAAAATTTCGTTCGGCCCAAAATGTCACGGATGTATCTTTTTTTTGTAGTGGCAATCTTGTGTTTCTGGCCTTGGCGTTGCCTCTGGCCATCTTGTTCCTCTGGCTTCTCTCTGGCTTCCCTCCCCTGCTCTGCTTAGTGTGGCCGTGGGCGCGGCTCCGACTGTCCGTGCACAAGTAAAGGGGTCAAAATGAGCGCCCCTACTTTTGTGCACCGACAGGAGCCCCCGGTCCTGGGCCACACATAAGCGCGACACGTTGTTGGGCCAGGACCAAAACAGTGCGCGGGCAGGAGGGGCGGATTCTACCGCAGTAATTTTCCGTCTGCTGTACTTCCCCACGACCTGCGCGCGACGTGGAGGGTCGTGCGTGACGTGGGGGTCATGTGTGGGGCGGTTTCCGCATGCATGCGTCACATCATGGTAAAGAGGCGGCTCACGCATTCCCCATAAAAGAGGGAGGCGTGGAGGCGCGACTCATTTACTGGACGGACTCGGGTCGCGGTCTTCAAGGCGCCCACGCCCCCCCGATCACGGGGCAGGGTACGGTCGCCTCACTTGTCCTTTCGACGCTGCTCGCCCGCCACGCGTCCTTCATGCAAGCGGCGGGCGGTGGAGGCGGGAAACCAGGCCGTCGCTGATTGGGGTGGCGGGTCGGTCCTGATTCCCCGCGTCTCTGACGGCTGGATTGGCTGAGTGGGGCAGCCGAGCCCCGACCTCGCCCCTTTATAAGGAGGGGGAGGGCGTCGTCCCACATTCCTTCAGCACCCATCCGCATTCACCTGTGTTTCTTTCTCCCACCTGCCATGGCGAGAGGAGGTGCTGGTCCTTCGACGGTGGCGGCGAGGGTCGCTGCTCGTCAGCGCATCCCTCCTTCCCGCGAGCCCGCGGTGGTGGAGCCTGCCGTAAGAGGAAGGGGGAGGGGGCGTGGCCGAGGTCGCCGCGGCGGTCGGGGGAGAGGGGACGAGGTGGCGCGGCGACCGCGCCTCCGCCAGCGGTGCCTCCCGTGACGGAGGGTCACGTCAGGGACCGGCCGCGTGAATTCTTCATCAGGCTGCGCCGGCCACCGCGTCGTCATCTCCGTCTCCCCACCCCCTTCGCTCAGGAGATGAAGCTCGATCCGCCCCAGACCCTTAGATTGCACATGAGGGGCTACGGGAACGGCGGCACACGGGTCGATGTCGACTTCCCCGCTCCTCATGTTATGTATCTCCGTCGCGGATGGAAGACGTTTGCCCGCATCCATAGCTTGACGGTGGGGCTCGTCCTCTACTTCAAGTTAATGGAGGGCGGCTTGCTCTCCGTCAAGGTCTTCGGGGACCTTGGAACTCGCCTGAAGTGCTGCGTGGAGAGCTCCTCTGACGATGAAGATTCGTACTCAAGCGGGAGTGATGAGGAGGACAGCAACAACGACGACGAGGGAGTCGAGCGGCAGGACGCCGACTAACCTCGCTGCCCCTTCCTCGGCCACGTGCCCTGCCGAGGGTCTTCCTCGCCAAGCTCTCCATCGGGGTGCTCCCCGTCGTCTCTTTGGGCGGCTAGCGTAGGAGGGCCGGAGAAGGCGGGTGGCGGCCGTCAACTCAGAGTACGGGGCACTGACGCCTTCGTCGCGTATTGCCGGCCCACTGCCTCGTCTTCGAGCTCCTTTCCCGGCACCAAGATGTTCTCTTGGCGCCTTCTGTTCCTCGCACCTCGCCTAGGCGCCCCTTTTGCCCTCCGCTGTCTTGCTCCACCTTCTAAGGAGAGGGACAAGAAAGGGATTACGGGCACCTTATCTTTTTTTAGTTTGTAAGCCTGCGGGCACTTGTTAGATTTAAGACTTGTAATCCCCTTGTTCATGTTTTTAATTCCGTATGAACTGTACATGTATGGGATGTTTTTAATGAAAAGGGGGTTTGCCGATTTCTTTGTGCGTGAGTGAGGCCCATGCCAAGGACGAATCCTTGTTATTTTTAAGATAAACATTGTTGCCTGGCTACAGGCCTTGCCGTCTCTCCACTTCGGTCGACCGTTCTCGCGCTCTTGGCGGAGGCAGGGGCGAAGTAGAGTTAGGCCCCTCGTTCATCTCCTTGCCACCGCGGCTACTACCAAATTCCGACCCAAGAGGTAGCTCTTGGGTTCAGGAAAGGAGGAGCACGGTGGTTTTAAGAATATAAACGAGGTTTCACATGTCCCAGTTCTATACGGAAACGCATGACAGGGGGATGAAAGACTTATCTGAATCTGCAGCCTCCGGCAACCTTGGCTTGCCGTGGTTGGATCCTTGCATCTTCAGCCCCGGCGGTCTTGGCCTGCCGGGGCCGGAGCGCCGGTTCGTTCTCTTCTTCCCAAGCGGCTCAGCAGAAATGTCCGCGTGCCCTGCGAACCAAAGACAACAGAAAGACGCAAAACTCGACCTCCAGGCTAGGGGTTAGTCGCCGCCAAGCACTACCAACCCTAACCGAGGAAGATACTTAGACCTAGCATGCATGCTATAACTTAGGGCGCCAGCGCTTCGTTTATTTATGCTCAGGGTGTGCGCCTGGCTTTGTACAGAGGGTTACATGCCTTGCCGGCAAAGCTTGTACAAAAGGTGGCTTGCCGGGAGGCCCGACCAGCCACGCCTTATGGGTAAAACTTGCGAAGATGCTCGATGTTCCAGGAGTTGCTCACTGGGACAACATCTTCGGTCTCCAGGCGGCCTGTGCCGGGCCTGGTGACTCGTATTACCCGATAAGGGCCTTCCCACTTTGGCGTCAACTTTTTAGAATTCTTGGCCGACTGAACGGGCCGAAGAACAAGGTCGCCTTCCTCAAAGCTTCGGCCATGGACCTTGCGGCTATGGTAGCGGCGCGAGGCCTGCTCGTAGCGTGCTGCTCTCACAGCCGCCCAAAGACGATCTTCCTCAAGGAGCGTTGCGTCATCTTGCCGCAACCGCTCTTGCTCAAGCTCATCATAAGCGAGCACTCGAGGTGACCCGTATATGAGTTCCGTGGGGAGAACTGCTTCTGCCCATACACTAGGGCAAAGGGTGTCTGGCCGGTGGCTCGATTTGGCGTCGTCCTGATCGACCAAATAACCACCGACAACTCATCAATCCAGCGCCTTCCGCTCTTGTGCAGCTTGTCAAAAGTATTCGTTCTCAGGCCTCGCAACACTTCAACATTTGCCCTCTCCGCTTGGCCGTTGCTCCGGGCGTGGGCCACGGAAGCAAAACAGACCTTGTTGCCGAGGTCTTGAATGTATTGCATGAAGGTGTGGCTTGTTAACTGCGTGCCGTTGTCGGCGATGACTTTGTTTGGCACACCAAAACGGCAGACTTGTCCCTCGAAGAACTTGACGGCTGACTGTGCTTATCACCTTCTTCACCGGTTCCACCTCCGGCCACTTTGTGAACTTGTCGATTGCAACGTACAAGTACTCAAAGCCCCCGACAGCACAGGGGACGGGGCCCAGTATGTCGAACCCCCAGACCGAAAATGGCCAGGAGAGAGGGATTATTTGAAGGGCTTGAGCCGGTTGATGAAGCTTCATTGAATGGAACTGACACACTTCACACTTGGTTACTAGTGCCGTTGCATCCTGGAGGGCGGTGGGCCAGAAGAAGCCTTGCCGGAATGCCTTGCCGGCAAGGGCCCTTGACCCTATGTGGGAGCCACATACGCCTCCATGTATCTCTGCCAACAGCTCTAGTCCTTCCTCCCGGGGGATGCACTTTAATTTCACACCATTCGGTCTTCTTCTGTACAGGACATCATCGATGAACTGGTACAAGGCAGACCGACGGGCTACTTTTTCCGCTTCTTCCTGCTCCTCAGGAAGTTCCCCTGTCTAGAGGAAATGGACGGTATGTTGTGCCCATGCTGCAGCCTGGGGCTCGACGGCAAGGACCAAAGGCATCTCTTCCGCCATGGGGGCAGCCGTCTCTACGGCCAGGGCTTGGCGCCCTGTCGGAGCCAGCCGTCCCTCGGCAGGCTCAGGAGCTGCGGCAACACCCTTGCCGGCAGCCCCTGGGGGCTCGGTGGGAAAGTACTTGCCGGGGCCTGACTTCCTCCGCTTGTTCTGCTCTGTTGATGGCTCGACGGATGGTTGAGTTAACCGAAGCAAAAAGGTACCTGGTTCCACAGGTAGCTTGAATGCAGCGCGCTTCGACATGTAGTCAGCGATGTCGTTCTCCGCTCGGGGAACGTGCTCCGCTTGTATATCATCGAAGCGCTCCTCCAGTTTCCTCACCTCATCTACGTAGGCCTCCATCAACGGACTCTGATAGTCTTTGTTAACTTGTCTGACGACAAGCTGTGAATCACCCCTGGCGATGAGCTTTTTCACCCCGAGGTCCGCCGCGATCCTGAGACCAGCAAGCAGCCCCTCATATTCAGTAGTGTTGTTTGTGGACATCTCCCTGGGAAAGTGCATCTGGATCACATACTTGAGGTGCTCTCCGGTGGGTGCGACAAGCAGCACACCGGCACCGGCTTGCAGTGAGAAAGCCCCATCAAAGTACATGATCCAGTCGCGGCTTGCTTCCTTGCCGGGGAGAGCGGTCTCCTGGGTTTCTTCGTCGGGCGTTGAGGTCCATTCTGCAATGAACTCCGCCAAGACTCTGCTCTGGATTGTTGAGGTACTTTCAAACTTCAACCCAAAGCTCAACAACTCCAAGGCCCATTCCACAATCCTTCTGGTCGCATCTAGGTTGTGCAGTATCCGTTGCAACGGGAGGCGGGTGACGACAGTGATCTCGTGGGCTTGGAAGTAATGACGCAGCTTCCTCGAGGCCATAAGGAGGCCGAAGAGCAATTTCTGCACACCGGAATACCTCGACCTAGCCCCCTGCAAGAGGGAGCTGACAAAGTAAACCGGGTGCTGCATCATCTTCTTCTTCTGCACCACTTCACTTCACTGCGCGGGCACTGCCCTGATGGCGTCAGACTCTGCCGGGGGCCTTGCCTTGCCGGCACCAGGCCCTGCCGGGGGAATCTCTGGCTTGCCATCCGTCGGTCCTGCCGTCGCCATTGCCTCCTCGTCGACCTCCCTCTGTGCTACCAGTGCGGCGCTAACCACTTGATTCGTTGCCGCTAGATACAACACCAACGGCTCTTGTGGTTTAGGCACAACCAGTACTGGCATGGAGGAAAGGTATTTCTTCAGATCCTGCAATGCCGCCACGGCTTCCGGGGTCCACTCCATTGGGCCTACCTTCTTCAAGATTTTGAAAAAGGGGAGCGCGCGCTCGGCGGACTTGGAGATGAATCGGCTCATGGCGGCAACGCAGCCAGTGAGCCGACGCACATCCTTGATCCGCTTGGGCGCCTCAACCTGTTCAATAGGCTTGATCTTGTCTGGGTTTGCCTCGATCCCGCGCTGCGACACAAAGAACCCGAGAAGCTTGCCGGACGGAACGCCGAAGACACACTTCTCAGGGTTCAGCTTGAGGTTGATCTTGCGCAGGTTGGCAAACGTCTCTTCCAGGTCTTGTACAGGAGTTGCCCTGTCCTTGGTTTTGACCACTATGTCATCCATGTATGCTTCCATATTTCTATGGAGCTGGGGTTCAAAACCAATTTGGACCGCTCTTGCAAACGTCAAGCCAGCACTCTTCAACCCGAAAGGCATCCGTAAAAAGCAATACGTACCACATGGGGTGATGAATGCTGTCTTCTCTTCATCTTCTCTTGTCTGAAGATCTGGTGGTAGCCCGAGTAGGCGTCGAGGAATGACAACAGATCACACCTGGCCGTGGAGTCAACAATCTGGTCGATGCGCGGCAATGGGAGGGGGTCCTTGGGACAAGCCTTATTGATATCTGTGTAGTCTATACACAGCCTCCACTTCCCGTTTTCCTTGCGCACCACCACCGGATTGGCCAACCACGTCGGATGGAGCACTCCTCTCACGAAACCTGCCGCTTCCAACTTCCTGATCTCCTCTGTGATGAACTCCTGCCTTTCCAGAGCCTACTTCCTGACCTTCTGCTTGACGGGCCGCGCATGAGGACAGACAGCTAGGTGGTGCTCAATCACCTCCCTGGGAACACCGGGGATGTCGGATGCTTGCCATGCAAACACGTCGACATTCGCCCGCAGGAAGGTGAAGAGAGCGCCTTCCTATTTGCTGTCGAGGGTGGAGCTTATGGTGAAAGCCCCTCATGTGCCATCCTCCCTAACGGACACCTTCTTGGTCTGTGGTGGCTCAGCTCTGGATTTCTTGCTCTTGCCGGTGGAGCTCTCTGGCACGTCCTCGATGGTAGCACAACACCCCGAAGAGGTGCGCTTGCCGGAGTGGGTGCGAGCGGTCTTGCCGGGCTTCTTCTTCCCTCCCGGGGCTTCAGCGGCAAGAGCAAGTACCTTGGCGGTAGCTGCTGCAACTGCTTCCCGGTAGAGTTGGTCGGCGCAAATCAGCGTGTCCTTCTTGTCGGAGGGGATGGAGATGATGGTCAACGGCCCGGGCATCTTCAGCATGTTGTAGGCGTAGTGCGCCGCCGCCATGAACTTGGCTAGTGCCGGGCGGCCGAGGATCCGTTATAGGGCAAGGGGATCTCGGCCACATCGAAGACGATCCTCTCCGTCCTGTAGTTCAACTCTCCTCCAAACGTCACGGGCAGTGTGACCTTCCCCTTTGGCCGGCTCCTCCCCGGATTGACCCCTTGAAACGTGCCCGTTTCCTCGAGGTCTTCATCAGGAATTTGCAGCCTTTTGATCAGGACGGGCGACATCAAGTTCAGGCCGGCCCCGCCGTCGACCAACATCTTGTTCACCTTGAGGTTGCGTATCGTTGGCGAGACCAACAACGGCAAACACCCGACCGCGGTTTTGCGGTCAGGGTGGTCCTCGGCGTCAAAGATGAGGGGCGTGCTGGACCACTTCAGCGGCTTCTGAGCGTCGAACGACGGCTCCGCTGCTGTAATCTCACGCGCCCAGTGCTTGAGCTGGCGGTGAGAAGTATGCAGCGAGGCGCCACCATCGACGCACATGGCCTCCGTAGCCTTCTGGAACTCTTGCTCGCCGGACTCGTCGTCCTCGTCGTGATCATCGTCTTCTTGCTTCTTGTCATGGCCCGGGCGGGCCTCTCTTGCTGGTTGTCCTTGCCGCAGCGGCCTCCTTGGCCGCCACGCTTCTTGCCGGATCCCTCGGCACCGTCCTGACCCTTCTCCTTGTCCCGCCTCTCATACTCGGCCTTTTGCTTCTCAGCAAGCAGCTCGACTTGCCGGCAGTTTTGGAGGTCGTGGCCCTTGGTGCGGTGGATCTTGTAGTACTGCTTGTCGGAGCCCCCTGGCTTGTCGGCAGCCGCCAAGGCCCGGCAAGCGGCGCATCCGGCGATTTCTTTGCCGGGGTCGTCTACCTTGGCCTTCTTGGAGGCGCCGGTGCTGTCGGATCCCTCGACGGCAAGCACGGCCTTGCCCTTGCGTTTTCTGTTGCGACGTCGGCCCTTCTTCGTCGGGGCGGCGGTGTCTTCATCAGTAGAGTCGGTTTCCGCGCCGGCGTCCTCGCCGGGGTACTTCCTTCCCTCTTCAGCCCGGGCGCACCTATCGGCCAGAACATAGAGTTCGGCCACATCCTTAACCATGGTCATCGCCAGTTCTTTGCGCATCTTGCGGTTGCGCACGTTCTGATGGAACCCGCTGATCACGGCGGCGTGATGAACGTCGGGGATGTTGTACCGCACCCGGCTGAATCTCTGGATGTACTTGCGCAGGTTTTCCCCTTCCTTCTGGGAATGATATGCAAATCACTGGCCTGGCCATGAGGTTGGTGGCCTCCAGTGAAGGCGCCAACGAACTCATGGCACAGATCCGACCAAGAAGAAATGGAATCCACCAGCAAGTGCATCAACCAAGACATGACATTCGGCTTCAGTGCCAACAGGAAGTAATTGGCAAGCACCTTGTCTTCGCGAGCTCCGGCAGCCTGCATCGCGATGGTGTAGATGCTGAGGAACTCTGACGGATGGGTCTTGCCAGTGTACTTCTCGCCGACGTCAGGCTTGAACGTGCGGTGGGATGGCCACTGGAACTGCCGCAGCTCACGGGTAAAGGCTGGGTTGCCCACCTCGTAAGGTAGGCCGCCGGAGCCCCCCGGTGCTGGGTGGTCCATAGTGGATCCCGCCCGCTTGTTCGACTGGTGGCGTGTATCACGCCGGCGCTCGATAGTGGTTCGAGCATCTTCGTGAGCTCGTTCTCGAAGAACTTGGCGCTGGTCGCGGTGGGTCCGCGGGTCGGACGATGCTATAGAGATGTTATCACAAGCGTCGCCACGACGGGCCGACACACGCGGTGGCTGGCGAGGAGGAGGAGAGTGCACCATGACCGCAGCACCCCCGGTCCTCCCGGCGCTGGCATGTGGTGGCTCCGTGGAGCGCCGGCCCGAGGGCCCCGCCGGTCGCGGATCATCTATGTTGGCGACGGTGACAAGGCTCCGGATGGTGGCCCTCCACTCGTCGAGCTTCTCCGCAGCAGGAGGGAAGTCGAGGAGCAGCTGCGCACACGCCAGAGCTTCTGCTGGCGTGGGTGGCGGCGACAGCTGCGTGGACCGTGGCGCGCTTCGACTTCCAACCACGTTAGAAGGAGCTCTATCACGGCCCAGCGGTTGCGTGCCATTTTCGCCAGCACTTCGGCGGGCATGCTGAACTCCTTCATCCCGCGGACGAAGCACAGGGGTCTTCCCATGGCGGTGTCCAGGGTCACCGGTGTGGTGACGCTGCTTGTTGCGCACGCCATGGGAAGAGCGCGCTCTGGTCACCGGGGTTGGCGTCTTGGAGGTCGCTGCGCCGCCCGTAGGGGGTACAGCGACGCCCCTGGAGGGCCCCGCACCGCCTGCGGGGGGGCCAGCCCTGTCCTTGGACCTGGCGGCGTGCGGCTCGTCGTCTGGCACGAACGACGCCGCTCGCCAGGCTCTGACCGCCGGGGCGATGCTGGTGCTCGCGGGCCGCGGCTCGGGTTCTGTCCGCGACCGGCCCGCTGCTCGCCCGCACTGGCGCGGGCCGCTCGGCCCCCGACGCGCCGATCGCTGTGATCGTCTTCTTCTTGGGAGCCATGGCGATGAAGATTTGCTAGGCTAACTACTAGACCAGATTCTCACAATTGCGCCGCTACCTGGCGCGCTAAAGATGTCGGTGGGAAACGACACCTATGGGATCACAAGAATCCCTACTACGGTTGCCGGGGCACGGGGTTGTGAGAAGAGCAGGATTAACAGTCAGCACAAGGATCGTTTACCCAGGTTTGGGCCGCGAGGATGCGTAAAACCCTAGTCCTGCTTTGGTGGATGTATTGAGTGTTCTTGAGCTCTCGAACTAGCTATGGTGGCTGTGTAGTTCAAAAGAGCCGAATCCTCCTCCAGTACGCCATGGGCCTCCTTTTATACTCGAAAGGGGCTGCCACAGTGGCACACAGGAGGTGGAAAGGCCTACAGTACTATGAACTTATCGCCCGTATTACAGGACAAGACGCATTTAATGCGTCGCTTAGGTGTCCCCTAGCTTTATTGGGGACGGGAGCGAGGCCCGTCGCCGCTCCTCTTCGCTTCGACACGCGCCCTGGCCAGCGATGCATGCGGCGCCATGTAGGCAGGCAGGCAGCTGAGGTGGCGCGGTGGTAGGGTCTTCACGAAGATCTGCATGCCGCCACGCAGGCGCTTGCTGATCTGGCCTGGAAGCTGCATGTTGCCACGCAAGTGCCTGCCCAGCTGATCGGGCTGGCAGCTGCATGCTAATGACGGTGGAAGCTGGTGCGGGCCTGGCAGTGGCCCCGCTGATGTCCTCGGCGAGGGCCTTGTTGGGGGCCCGGCAAGGGTCTTGCCGTGGCACGCAGTCGTCCCCGGCAAGGATCTTGCCGGGGGTCTTGTGGCTTTCCTCGGCAAGGATCTCGCCGAGGGTCGCCGTCTTCTGGTCCTCATCTGATCTCATATATCTATGGTCTTGAAAAAGATCTGCATGCCACCACAGAGGTGCCTCCGGAGCCCTGGTCCAATCGTAGTTGGTTGGGTTGGAACCTGTGGGCTCAAGGGCGGCTCGCTCTGTTGGTGTTTGGGCAAGTTGCCCCGGCAAGGTTCTTGCCGGGGCCGCGGAGGCCGTCCCGGCAATGGCCTTGCCGGGGGTCTCCACCTCGCCCCTTTGCTGTCTTGTGTTTCTGGCCTTGGCGTTGCCTCTGACCATCTTGTTCCTCTGGCCTCTGACCATCTTATCCATCCTTTATGCATCTTATTTTGCTTAGTTCGACGGTAGGATTATAAGATGGTCTCTCACTAAATTTCAAGGTACAAGTGTTCTCCCTGAGTATGCACCGTTGCGAAAGTTCGTCGTGCCGAGACACCACGTGATGATCGGGTGTGATAAGCTCTACGTTCACATACAACGGGTGCAAGCCAGTTTTGCACACACAGAATACTTGGTTTAAACTTGACGAGCCTAGCATATGCAGATATGGCCTCGGAACACTGAGACTGAAAGGTCGAGCGTGAATCATATAGTAGATATGATTAACATAGTGATGTTCACCATTGAAAACTACTCCATCTCACGTGATGATCGGACATGGTTTAGTTGATTTGGATCACGTGATCACTTAGATGATTAGAGGGATGTCTATCTAAAAGGGAGTTATTAAGTAATTTGATTAATTGAACTTTAATTTATCATGAACTTAGTACCTTATAGTATTTTGCATGTGTATGTTGTTGTATATAGATGGCCCGTGCTGTTGTTCCGTTGAATTTTAATGCGTTCCTAGAGAAAGCTAAGTTGAAAGATGATGGTAGCAACTACACGGACTGGGTCCGTAACTTGAGGATTATCCGCATTGCTGCACAGAAGAATTACATCCTGGAAGCACCGCTAGGTGCCAAACCCACTGCAGGAGCAACGCCAGATGTTATGAATGTCTGGCAGAGCAAAGCTGATGACTACTCGATAGTTCACTGTGCCATGCTTTACGGCTTAGAACCGGAACGACGTTTTGACGTCATGGAGCATATGAGATGTTCCAGGAGTTGAAGTTGATATTACAAGCAAATGCCCAGATTGAGAGATATGAAGTCTCCAATAAGTTCTACAGCTGCAAAATGGAGGAGAATAGTTCTGTCAGTGAGCATATTCTCAAAATGTCTGGGTATAATGATCACTTGATTCAACTGGGAGTTAATCTTCCTAATGATAGTGTCATTGAAAGAATTCTTCAATCACTGCCACCAAGCTACAAGAGCTTCGTGATGAACTATAATATGCAAGGGATGGATAAGACAATTCCCGAGCTCTTCGCAATGCTAAAGGCTGCGGAGGTAGAAATCAAGAAGGAGCATCAAGTGTTGATGGTCAACAAGACAACCAGTTTCAAGAAAAAGGGTAAAGGGAAGAAGGGGAACTTCAAGAAGAACGGCAAGTGATAATCCCCAAGTGCAGGGAATCATCATAGCAATTCCCAAAGGTGGAAGTGATAAGTATGGAGTGTCGAACCCACAAGGAGCTAAAGGCAAGATCAATATTATCTCATGTCCTATCTGCCACTGATACGACTCTACGTACACCGAATGTTTGCTTCGAACTAGAAACGAGAAATAAAACTACGCTGTGGGTATGAAGAGGATAACTTTGCATGGTATCGGAGAGCTAAAATATAAAAGTAGGTGCTGTTATCATAAAGTTAGAATATATTACTAAATATTATAAATAGCGAGTGTGGAATAATGATGGGTCAGTGTGCGGAATTATCGTAGGCAATCGTTAACAAGACCGGTAGTCGTCATTGCAATTTAATATGAGGGAGAGGCATAAGCTAACATACTTTCTCTTCTTGGATCATATGCACTTATTGGAACTCTAGCAAGCATCCGCAACTACTAAAGATCATTAAGGTAAAACCCAACCATAGCATTAACATATCAAGTCCCCTTTATCCCATACGCAACAACCCCCTTACTCGGGTTTATGCTTCTGGCACTCAAGCAACCCACTATAAGCGAATCATGAACGTATTGCAACACCCTACAGTGGGAATCCCTCATGCTTGCACGACACGGAGGGGCACAATAGGACAGCAGCAAAATAAAACATACAACTCGTACCAATCTATATCATCAATCAAACCAAAGACAAAGGATATCTACTCAAAACATCATAGGATGGCAACACATCATTGGATCATAATATGTGGCATAAAGCACCATGTTCAAGTAGGGATTACAGCGGGGTGCGGGAGAGTGGACCGCGTAAAAGAGATGAGGATGGTGATGTTGATGAAGACGATCACAGCGGCGATGATTCCCCTTCCGATGGCACTCCGGCGCCACCGAGAGAGAGGAGGAGAGGTTCTTCCCCTTGTGCTTCTCCTCCATGGCATCCACCCTGGATGGGGAGAGGTTCTCCCTCTTGATCTTGGCCTTCATGGCGATGATGGCCCCTCCGGGATCCTCCTCCATGGCCTCCGGTGATGATGGCCCCCTCCGGCAGGTTGCCAGAGAGGGCCTAGATTGATATCTCGTGGCTACAGAGGCTTGCGGCGGCGGAACTTCCGATCTCGGTTATTTTCTGGAGGTTTGGGTATTTATAGGAGAGGTTGGCATCGAGAACAAGTCAGGGGGCCCCACGGGAAGTCCACGAGGCACAGGGGCTCGCCCTAGGGGGTGGGCGCGCCCTCCACCCTCGTGGGGCCCATGGGCCTCCCCTCCGGTAACTCTTCGTTCCAGTATTTTTTATATTTTCTAGAAAATTTCTTCGTTGATTTTCGTTGCATTCCAAGAACTTTTATTTCTGCACAAAAACAACACCACGGTAGTTCTGCTGAAAATAGCGTCAGTCCGGGTTAGTTCGAATCAAATCATACCAAAATCATATAAAACTATTGTAAACATGGCATGAATACTTCATAAATTATAGATACGTTGGAGACGTATCAGCATCCCCAAGCTTAATTCCTGCTCATCCTCGAGTAGGTAAATGATAAAATAAATAATTTATGAAATGTGAATGCTAGTAAGTGCATAAGTTTGACCAATGATAGTTCCAATCACTTCTTCTAGCATCATTATATATCATAACAGTAGCTCAACTCATGAAACTTCTCATGATCAAGTAACAAGCTATTCACATGTTAAAGTATAGATCATAAACTTTCTTGAAAACTAACAAACTGTGCTCTTAGTCATCAAACAATTGCAATTCATCTTATTTTCGGGAAGGGTCTATGTAAGAGCTTTGATTCAACAAACTCCACATACTCAACTATCATTTAATCTTTCAAAATTGCTAACACTCATGTGATATTTATGTGTTCAAAGTTTTAAGCGAACACAGAGAAAGATAGGGGCTTATAGTTTCGCCTCCCATCCTTTTACCTCAAGGGTAATGTCAACAATAATAATTTATGAAAACCTACATCCAAGTGGATATATATATCTGGATCGCTCCAACACAAAGTGCTTGCCAAAGGAAAAAGTGTAAAAAGGAAAGGTGATGATCACCATGACTCTTGTATAAGGGTAGAAGATAAAAGTAAAAGATAGGCCCTTCGCAGAGGGAACCAGAGGTTGTCATGTGCTTTTATGGTTGGATGCATAAAATCTTAATGCAAAAGAACGTCACTTTATATTGCCGCTTGTGATAAAGACCTTTATTATGCAGTCCGTCGCTTTTATTTCTTCCCTATCACAAGTTCGTATAAAGCTTATTTTCTTTGCACTAATAGATCATACATATTTAAGGAGAATTTTTTACTGCATGCACCGATGACAACTTATTTGAAGGATCTTACTCAATCCATAGGTAGGTATGGTGGACTCTCATGGCAAAACTGGGTTAATGAATGTTTGGAAGCACAAGTAGTATCTCTACTTAGTGCAAGGAATTTGGCTAGCATGAGAGGGAAAGGCAAGCTCAACATGTTGGATGATCCAAGACAATATAACGTTTCAGATATAGGAAAACATAACCCATTAAGTTGTCTTCCTTGTCCAATATCAACTTTTTAGCATGTCATATTTTAATGAGTGCTCACAATTACAAAAGATGTCCAAGATAGTATATTTATATGTGAAATCTCTCTTCCTTCAATATTCTTTCATGAATTGTTCAAGTGACCAATTCTGCGTTTGCTAACTTTCAATAAGTTTACTACCTATACTTATTATGTGTGAAGTCATTACTCCCCATGTTATAAGCATATGAAACATATATAAATTCAGATTTATGATATTCAATTCATTCAACCATTTACTCATACTTTATACGTGAAGCGCGTGAGTAAATGACAAACTACTCCAAAAGATATGAGTGAAGAACACTGAGTAGTCAAATAATTAACTAGCCATGGGAGGATTCTTTTTCATTGAAGATTTCAGATCCAATGATTTTATTCAAACAGCAATTAAAATTGAAAATACTCTCCAAGCAAAACACATATCATGTGACGAATAAAAATATAGCTCTGAGTAAGGTATATACCGATAGTTTTGAAGACGAAAGAGGGGATGCCTCCCGGGGCATCCCCAAGCTTAGGCGCTTGAGTCTTCCTTGAATTTTACCTTGGGGTGCCTTGGGCATCCCCAAGCTTAGGGTATTTCCACTCCTTATTCTCCTCATATCGATATCTCACCCAAAGCTTGAAAACTTCAATCACACAAAACTTAACGGAACTTCATGAGATAGGTTAGTATGATAGAGAGTAAACCATTCACTTTGGTACTGTCAAAGACAAGGTTCATAATTGTTATCACACAATGTCTACTGTACCGTATCATTTCTACAATTTATATTGAGAAATATAAGCCATAGAAACTAGAAAACAAGCAAACTATGCAGTGAAAACAGAATCTGTCAGAAACAGAACAGTCTGTAATGATCTGAACATAAACCATACTTCTGGTACTCCAAAAATTATGAAATAAATTGGTGGACGTGACAAATTTGTCTATTAATTTTCTGCAAAAAGAATCAACTCAAAAGAAATCTTCTGTAAAAAATGAAAGCTAATCTCATGAGCGCAAAATTTCTGTTTTTTACCGCAAGATTACATTAACTTTCACCCAAGTCTTCCCAAAGGTCTTACTTGGCACTTTATTGAAACAAAAGCTATAAAACATGATTACTGCAGTAGCTTAATCATGTAAACACACAAAAACAGTAAGGGTAAATATTGGGTTGTCTCCCAACAAATGCTTTTCTTTAATGCCTTTTCGCTAGGCATGATGATTTCAATGATGCTCACATAAAAGATAAGAATTGAAACATAAAGAGAGCATCATGAAGAATATGACTAGCACATTTAAATCTAACCCACTTCCTATGCCTAGGGATTTTGTGAACACATAATTTATAGGAACAAGAATCAACTAGCATATGAAGGAAAAACAAGTATAACTTCAAAACTTTAAGCACATAGAGAGGAAACTTGATATTATTGCAACTCCTACCAGCATGTATTCCTCCCTCATAATAATTTTCAGTAGTATCATGAATTAGTTAAACAATATAACCATCACATAAAGCATTCTTTTCATGATCTACAACCTTAGAAATTTTACTACTCTCCACATAAGCAAAATTATTCTCATTCGGAATAGTGGGAGCAAACTCAACAAAATAACTGTCATGTGAGGCATAATCCAATTGAAAATTAAAATCATGATGACAAGTTTCATGGTTAACATTATTCTTTATAGCATAAATGTCATCACAATAATCATCATAGATAGCAACTTTGTTCTCATAATCAGTTGGAACCTCTTCCGAAATAGTGGAATCATTACTAACTAAAGTCGACACTCTTCCAAATCCGCTTTAGATGATAGTATTATTCATAATCCAAAATATATAAGTGAAGTTCATGGAGCATTCTACAATTAATATAGACTAAACAATATCCAAGCTCAAAATATATAAGTGAAGCACACGAAGCATTCTATAAAACCATACTCAAAAGATTTAAGTGAAGCGCAAAGAGCATTCTATAAGGTCATACTCAAAAGATATAAGTGAAGCACATGAATCATTCTATAAATCTATGAAGGGATATCTCATACTAGCATGGTTCTTGAAGAAAAATAAAAACACAAGGGACACAAATCATGTGAACAAAACAAAAACCGAGGTATACCGATAATTGTTGAAGAAGAAAGATGGGATGCCAACCGGGGCATCCCCAAGCTTAGATGCTTGAGTATCCTTGAAATATTTACTTGCGGTGCCTTGGGCATCCCCAATCTGGAACTCTTGCCTCTCTTTATTCTTCTCATATTGATAGCTCCTCGATCTTCGAACACTTCATCCACACAAAACTTTAACAAAAACTTTGTGAGATCCGTTAGTATAATAAACCAAATCACTACCGTTAGGTACTGTTGCTAACTCATTCCAATTTCATATTAGAACTATATCTACTGTATTCAAACTTCACCATGGTTCATACCCCCCGATACTACCCATAGATTCATCAAAATAAGCGAACAACATATAGAAAACAGAATCTGTCAAAAACAGGACAGTCTGTAGTAATCTGGAAGTTTAGTATACTTCTCTAACTCCAAAAATTCTAGAACAAATATGAAAATTCAAAAAAATTGTCCAGAAGTAATGTGCAAAAAGTTTCATACCCATTTGACTTTCCAGTAAAAACTGTAAATTCACGCGCTACAGCCAAAGTTTCTGTTTTTGTACTGCAGAAAGTAAACAAGCAATCTAATCATCCTAAAACCAAAGTTGGGCACATTATTTTTATAATACAATGGATATATACAAGGGGATAATTATTTTCAGAGAAGGTTCCATGAAATTTTTTACATTCTTTATATGAGCATGAACACAAGTGTTCAAGGTCGACCCTCACTTCTCCAATGCATAACCTTCCAATCACTTCTCTTATTGAAAAACTTTTTAGGCATGAGAGGCAAGTAATTTTTTTTGTATTTTCATTATTTTAATTTTTCTGTATGTTTCACCCACAAGTAAGCAAAACTAAAAAGGGAAAACAAAAACTACTTAGTGAAGAAAGCAAACAAGCATACACGAAAATATCAACCCCACGCTATTGCTCCCCGGCAACGGCGCCAGAAAAGAGCTTGATAATCCCCAAGTGTAGGGAATCATCGTAGCAATTCCCAAAGGTGGAAGTGATAAGTTTGGAGTGTTGAACCCACAAGGAGCTAAAGGCAAGATCAATATTCTCTCAAGTCCTATCTGCCACTGATATGACTCTACGTACACCGAACGTTTGTTTCCAACTAGAAACGAGAAATAAAACTACGCTGTGGGTATGAAGAGGATAACTTTGCATGGTATCGGAGAGATAAAATATAAAAGTAGGTGCTGTTATCATAAAGTTAGAATATATTACTAAATATTATAAATAGCGAGTGTGGAATAATGATGGGTCGGTGTGCGGAATTATCCTAGGCAATCGTTAACAAGACCGGTAGTCGTCATTGCAATTTCATACGAGGGAGAGGCATAAGCTAACATACTTTCTCTTCTTGGATCATATGCACTTATGATTGGAACTCTAGCAAGCATCCGCAACTACTAAAGATCATTAAGGTAAAACCCAACCATAGCATTAACATATCAAGTCCCCTTTATCCCATACGCGACAACCCCCTTACTCGGGTTTATGCTTCTGTCACTCAAGCAACCCACTATAAGCGAATCAAGAACGTATTGCAACACCCTACAGCGGGAATCCCTCACGCTTGCGCGACACGGAGGGCACAATAGGACAGCACCAAAATAAAACATACAACTTGTACCAATCTAGATCATCAATCAACCCAAAGACAAAGGATATCTACTCAAAACATCATAGGATGGCAACACATCATTGGATCATAATATGTGGCATAAATCACCATGTTCAAGTAGGGATTACAGCGGGGTGCGGGAGAGTGGACCGCGTAAATAAGATGAGGATGGTGATGTTGATGAAGATGATCACCGCGGCGATGATTCCCCTTCCGATGGCACTCCGGTGCCACCGAGAGAGAGGAGGAGAGGTTCTCTCCCTTGTGCTTCCTCCTCCATGGCCTCCCCCTTGGATGGGGAGAGGTTCTCCCTCTGGATCTTGGCCTTCATGGCGATGATGGCCCCTCTGGGATCCTCCTCCATGGCCTCCGGTGTGATGGCCCCCTCCGGCAGGGTGCCAGAGAGGGCCTAGATTGATTTCTCGTGGCTACAGAGGCTTGTGGCGGCGGAACTTCCAATCTCGGTTATTTTCTGGAGGTTTGGGTATTTATAGGAGAGGTTGGCGTCGAGAACAAGTCAGGGGGCCCCACGGGAAGTCCACGAGGCACATGGGCACGCCCTAGGGGGGTGGGCGCGCCCTCCACCCTCGTGGGGCCCACGGGCCTCCCCTCCAGTAACTCTTCGTTCCAGTATTTTTTATATTTTCCAGAAAAATTCTCTGTTGATTTTCATCGCATTCCGAGAAGTTTTATTTCTGCACAAAAACAACACCACAGTTGTTCTGGTGAAAACATCGTCAGTCCGGGTTAGTTCTAATCAAATCATACCAAAATCATATAAAACTATTGTAAACATGGCATGAATACTTCATAAATTATAGATATGTTGGAGACGTATCAGCAAGCAAGTTGCTGCTCAAGTGAAGAAGCCCAAGTCTGGACCTAAGCCTGAGACTAAGTGCTTCTACTGCAAAGGGACTGGTCACTGGAAGCGGAACTGCCCCAAGTATTTGGCGGATAAGAAGGATGGCAAAGTGTAAGGTATATTTGATATACATGTTATTGATGTGTACCTTACTAATGCTCGCAGTAGCACCTGGGTATTTGATACTGGTTCTGTTGCAAATATTTGCAACTCAAAACAGGGACTACGGATGAAGGGAAGATTGGCTAAGGACGAGGTGACGATGCGCGTGGGAAATGGTTCAAAAGTCGATGTGATCGCGGTCGGCACACTACCTCTACATCTACCTTCGGGATTAGTTTTAGACCTGAATAATTGTTATTTGGTGCCAGCGTTAAGCATGAACATTATATCCGGATCTTGTTTGATGCGAGATGGTTATTCATTTAAATCAGAGAATAATGGTTGTTCTATTTATATGAGTAATATCTTTTATGGTCATGCACCCTTGAAGAGTGGTCTATTTTTGTTGAATCTCGATAGTAGTGACACACATATTCATAATATTGAAGCCAAAAGATGCAGAGTTGATAATGATAGTGCAACTTATTTGTGGCACTGCCGTTTGGGTCATATTGGTGTAAAGCGCATGAAGAAACTCCATTCTGATGGAATTTTTGGAATCACTTGGTACTTGCGAACCATGACTTGGGCAAGATGACTAAAACTCCGTTCTCCGGAACAATGGAGCGAGCAACAGATTTGTTGGAAATCATACATACTTATGTATGTGGTCCGATGAATGTTGACGCTCGCAGCGGGTATCGTTATTTTCTCACCTTCACAGACGATTTGAGCAGATATGGGTATATCTACTTGATGAAACATAAGTCTGAAACATTTGAAAAGTTCAAAGAATTTTAGAGTGAAGTGGAAAATCATCGTAACAAGAAAATAAAGTTTCTACGATCTGATCGTGGAGGAGAATATTTGAGTTCCGAGTTTGGTCTTCATTTGAAACAATGCGGAATAGTTTCGCAACTCACGCCACCCGGAACACCACAGCGTAATGGTGTGTCCGAACGTCGTAATCGTACTTTACTAGATATGGTGCGATCTACGATGTCTCTTACCGATTTACCACTATCGTTTTGGGGTTATGCTTTAGAGACGGCTGCATTCACATTAAATAGGGCGCCATATAAATCCGTTGAGACGACACCTTATGAACTGTGGTTTGGCAAGAAACCAAAGTTGTCGTTTCTTAAAGTTTGGGGCTGCGATGCTTATGTGAAAAAGTTTCAACCTGATAAGCTCAAACCAAATCGGAGAAATGTGTCTTAATAGGATACCCAAAGGAGACTGTTGGGTACACCTTCTATCACAGATCCGAAGGCAAGACATTCGTTGCTAAGAATGGATCCTTTCTAGAGAAGGAGTTTTTCTCGAAAGAAGTGAGTGGGAGGAAAGTAGAACTTGATGAGGTAACTGTACCTGCTCCCTTATTGGAAAGTAGTTCATCACAATTAGTGAGGAAGCTAATGATGATGATCATGTAACTTTAGATCAAGTTACTACTGAACCTCGTAGGTCAACCAGAGTAAGATCCGCACCAGAGTGGTATGGTAATCCTGTTCTGGAGGTCATGTTACTTGACCATGACGAACCTATGAACTCTGAGGAAGCGATGATGAGCCCAGATTCCGCGAAATGGCTTGAGGCCATGAAATCTGAGATGTGATCCATGTATGAGATCAAAGTGTGGACTTTGGTTGACTTGCCCGATGATCGGCAAGCCATCAAGAATAAATGGATCTTCAAGAAGAAGACTGACGCTGACGGTAATGTTACTATCTACAAAGCTCGACTTGTTGCGAAAGGTTTTTGACAAGTTCAAGGAGTTGACTACGATGAGACCTTCTCACCCGTAGCGATGCTTAAGTCCGTCTGAATCATGTTAGCAATTGCTGCATTTTATGATTATGAAATTTGGCAAATGGATGTAAAGACTGCAATCCTGAATGGATTTCTGGAAGAAGAGTTGTATATGATGCAACCTGAAGGTTTTATCGATCCAAAGATGCTAACAAAGTGTTCAAGCTCCAGTGATCCATTTATGGACTGGTGCAAGCATCTCGGAGTTGGAACAAATGTTTTGATAGTGTGATCAAAGCATATGGTTTTATACAGACTTTTGGAGAAGCCTGTATTTACAAGAAAGTGAGTGGGAGCTCTGTAGCATTTCTAATATTATATGTGGATGACATATTGTTGATTGGAAATGATATAGAATTTCTGGATAGCATAAAATGATACTTGAACAAGAGTTTTTCAATGAAAGACCTCGGTGAAGCTGCTTATATATTGGGCATCAAGATCTATAGAGATAGATCAAGACGCTTAATTGGACTTTCACAAAGCACATACCTTGATAAAGTTTTGAAGAAGTTGAAAATGGATCAAGCAAAGAAAGGGTTCTTGCCTGTGTTACAAAGGTGTGAAGTTGAGTAAGACTCAATGCCCGACCACTGCAGAAGATAGAGAGAAAATGAAAGTTGTTCCCTATGCTTCAGCCATAGGCTCTATCATGTATGCAATGCTGTGTACCAGCCCTGATGCGTGCCTTGCTATCAGTTTAGCAGGGAGGTACCAAAGTAATCTAGGAGTGGATCACTGGACAGCGGTCTAGAACATCCTGAAATACCTGAAAAGGACTAAGGATATGTTTCTCGTTTATGGAGGTGACAAAGAGCTCGTCATAAATGGTTACGTCGATGCAAGATTTGACACTGATTCGGATGTCTCTAAGTCACAAACCGGATACGTGTTCATATTGAACAGTGGAGCTGTCAGTTGGAGCAGTTCCAAGCAAAGCGTCGTGGCGGGATTTACGTGTGAAGCGGAGTACATAGCTGCTTCGGAAGCAGCAAATGAAGGAGTCTGGATGAAGGAGTTCATATCCGATCTAGGTGTCATACCTAGTGCATCGGGTCCAATGATAATCTTTTGTGACAATACTGGTGCAATTGCCCTGGCAAAGGAATCCAAATTTCACAAGAGAACCAAGCACATCAAGAGATGCTTCAATTCCATCCGCGATCAAGTTAAGGAGGGAGACATAGAGATTTGCAAGATACATACGGATCTGAATGTTGCAGACCCGTTGACTAAGCCTCTCTCACGAGCAAAGCATGATCAACACCAAGACTCCATGGGTGTTAGAATCATTATTGTGTAATCTAAATTATTGACTCTAGTGCAAGCGGGAGACTGAAGGAAATATGCCCTAGAGGCAATAATAAATTTGTTATTTATATTTCCTTATATCATGATAAATGTTTATTATTCATGCTAGAATTGTATTAACCGGAAACTTAGTACATGTGTGAATACATAGACAAACAGAGTGTCACTAGTATGCCTCTACCTGACTAGCTCGTTAAATCAAAGATGGTTAAGTTTCCTAGCCATAGACATGAGTTGTCATTTGATTAACGGGATCACATCGTTAGAGAATGATGTGATTGACTTGACCCATTCCGTTAGCTTATCACTTGATCGTTTAGTATATTGCTATTGCTTTCTTCATGACTTATACATGTTCCTATGACTATGAGATTATGCAACTCCCGGATACCGGAGGAACACTTTGGGTGCTACCAAACGTCAAAACGTAACTGGGTGATTATAAAGGTGCTCTACAGGTGTCTCCGATGGTACTTGTTGAGTTGGCATAGATCGAGATTAGGATTTGTCACTCCGATTGTCGGAGAGGTATCTCTGGGCCCTCTCGGTAATGCACATCACTATAAGCCTTGCAAGCATTGTGACTAATGAGTTAGTTGCGGGATGATGCATTACGGAACGAGTAAAGAGACTTGCCGGTAACGAGATTGAACTAGGTATGAGGATACCGACGATCGAATCTCGGGCAAGTAACATACCGATGACAAAGGGAACAACATATGTTGTTATGCGGTTTGAACGATAAAGATCTTCGTAGAATATGTGGGAGCCAATATGAACATCCAGGTTCCGCTATTGGTTATTGACCGGAGACGTGTCTCGTTCATGTCTACATAGTTCTCGAACCCGTAGGGTCCGCATGCTTAACGTTCGGTGACGATTGGTATTATGAGTTTATGTGTTTTGATGTACCGAAGATAGTTCGGAGTTCCGGATGTGATCACGGACATGACGAGGAGTCTCGAAATGGTCGAGACATAAAGATTGATATATTGGATGACTATATTCGGACACCGGATGAGTTCCGGGGGTCACCGGATAATTATCGGAGTGCCGGGGGGTTATCGGAAACCCCGGGGAGCTAATGGGCCAACATGGGCCTTGTGTGAGAGAGAGGAGGGGCCATAGGGCTGGCCGCGCCCCCTTGGGAGTCCGAATTGGACAAGGAGGGGGGGGGGCGGCGCCCCCTCTTTCCCTCCCTCTCCTTCCTTCCCCCTTCCTCCTCCTAGTTGGACTAGGAAAGGGTGAGTCCTACTCCTACTAGGAGGAGGACTCCTCCCCTCCTTGGCGCGCCCCAAGGGCCGGCTGGCCTCCCCCCTTGCTCCTTTATATACGTGGGAGGGGGCACCCCATAGAGACACACAAGTTGATCATTGATCTCTTAGCCGTGTGCGGTGCCCCCCTCCACCATAATCCACCTCGGTCATATCGTTGCAATGCTTAGGCGAAGCCCTGCGCCGGTAGCTTCATCATCACCGTCATCACGCCGTCGTGCTAACGAAGCTCTCCCTCGACACTCTGCTGGATCGTGAGTTCGTGGGACGTCACCGAGCCGAACGTGTGCAGATCACGGAGGTGCCGTAC
Source organism: Aegilops tauschii subsp. strangulata (assembly GCF_002575655.3). NCBI lineage: Eukaryota > Viridiplantae > Streptophyta > Magnoliopsida > Poales > Poaceae > Aegilops > Aegilops tauschii. Next base: position 469,932,155 of record NC_053035.3, read on the forward strand.
TTTCGGTGCTAGGATAGGTCGATCGTGAAGACGTATGACTACATCAACCGCGTTCTCATAACGCTTCCGCTTACGGTCTACGAGGGTACATGGACTACACTCTTCCCTCTCGTTGCTATGCATCACCATGATCTTGCATGTGCGTAGGTAAATTTTTGAATTTACTACGTTCCCCAACAATTATCCGGGAAGGTGTCCACCTTTTGATGGCTTTTCCGTTCAAATAAAGATGGCTCTTGCTAGCCACTGTGTTTTCACCCTCATGCTATATCTCAAATCTTCTCATTTTCAGTGGACTTCAACTAGGCAAAAGCGATCTTTCACAGGATTATTACATTCAAGTAAATTTTGATATCCTAAGCAGAGAAATACATAGGTAGGCGGTCACTTATCACAGGACGAAGTTAAATTTTTTTGGAATCAAGAGTATGTTTTGATTCAGTTCACCAACAAGTATGAGATTATTGGTCAACTATACTTGCAAATAAAGTGGCTCCTAATTTGCAAGATCAACTACAACACGTGAGCACATGCACAACTGTATTTGAGTTCCTTGCAGATTGCAAAAGAAAACACAGACAAGCAAATATAACTGGGCCTTTATTTACATTGATTATTAAACAACAAATACATGTGCACCATAGAGAAATCAAACTAGAACCTGGTCGTAGCATCAATGATTTGGGATCTAACAAATTTGGCAGACAACAAGTGGAAGTGTAATTGCCCAGGTAAAGGCTAAACATGCTGCACCGCCGCTCTTCCTCAGTCTTCAATAATTCTTGGTTGTGCTCCTGCCAATAGCTAGTAGTGATCAACAAGCCAAGAGAAGCAAATCAGCAAGCTTAAACATGTTTGATCATATCCAAGACAACAAGTATACATAAAATGTAGCATGTATCAAATATGAGTATATGACATTTGATATTTAGACCCAGTTAAGTACAAGAGGTGTGCATCGCAATGCAGAAAGCATCAAGCTAGTTCTATTTCTCTGCATGGTTAAATGATCAAAATAAATAACAAGATATTCATCGACTAATGGTGAATTGATGAGTATATATGCTGATGTTTCTTACTGGATCATGAATTACAATTGTCATCCCCATGCATTGTGTAGCTAATGTTGGGTGCATCATGACTGGATCTTCTCTACCATGAATTACAATGTTTAGTCGCTGCTTAAACTTTGGATGTGCTCTACATTTATGTTTTTCGGTCTTAGAAAGGGCTAGCGAGATACCACTATTGTCATATATATCATGGTTGCTTTGACAAAGTGTTGTTATTTGAGATATCTTATTATTGCTTGCTAGTTGATTATGCCATTGATACGAGTTAATATAATTTTTAAGAGTTATTGTCGACATGGTTAGTCATAATCTTTGCTGAAAACCTGGGTGCTACTTAAGCTTATTTATGTAAACAAGAGCAAAAGAGTTTGTAACTTTTTTTTTCACTTTCAGTTTATCAACTGAATTGCTTGAGGACAAGCAAAGGTTTTAGCTTGGCGGAGTTGATACGTCTCCGTCGTATCTACTTTTCCTAACGCTTTTCCTCTTGTTTTGGAATTTAATTTGTATGATTTGAATAAAACTAACCCGGACTGACGCCGCTTTCAGCAGAACTACCATGGTGTTGTTTTTGTGCAGAAATAAAAGTTCTCGGATCGGAACTGTTGGGGATATTACCACTGGGCGTAAACCGGTCAGGAGAGGCCGGGTTAACCCCATAAGTAGTAAATATGTATCTAAAGTCCATGAAGACAGACAGTGACGCTTTAATAAGGCCTAGGGCCCAAGGCCGATTTAAGGCCTGTAGACATAAACCGGCATTGATATGTAAACTTGTGTTGTAAGATAGAAGTAGCAGAGACCGAGCCGGACACGATTATGAGCCGGCCTCGGGATTCTGTAAACCGACGGGCGTCAACCCATGTATATAAGGGGACGACCCGGCGGCGGTTTAAGGACAACAGACAACAACTCGAGACTCAGGCAAAGCGTATTCGCTCCCTGGTCATCGAAACCCCAGCAATTCCATCACAACTAGAAGTAGGCTTTTACCTTCATCGTAAGGGGCCGAACTAGTATAAAACTCTCTTGCGTCCCTTGTCCGCTTTAACCCCTTTAAGTTAACCCGTAGCGATGGCTCCAGGACTAAGTCCTTTCTCTAGGACATCTGCCGTGACAAAACCACGACAGTTGGCGCCCCACCGTGGGGCTATCGCACGATGGTTTCAAGTTCTTGGAGGGCAACTTCGAAGGACTCAAGGGTTACGCTGTGGGCCGGATGACCAAGAGTCATCGCGGCAAGCTCTACATCGACGATGTAGGCTGGGGCCCCGAGGCCGGCTCAATTGAGTACGGGTACCGGGTCCCCTTTAGTGGCATACACGTTTTCATTGGCAAGATCGGCGAACCGGGCCCTGAGCCGGACATCTGCACCGACCTCGTCGAAACGGCTCATCGTGCGAGATCTGCCCGGGTCAAGCCTGTCATGAAGCGTGCCTTCATGGGAGTTATCCATGGAGGGGAATCAGAGGATAGATCGGAATCTGGTGGTGAGACCGTCGTTTATTCCGGCAACGAGTCATCGACCGGAGAGACCGAGTCGTTATACCAGTTACAAGATGGCCGGATTGGGGGCTGTTCCGATAGCGACAGTATTCTGGACCCCTTTGATCTGCCAAACCGGGTTGCGATCTTCATGGCCGGTACGCAACCGGCGCTCCACTCTTCGACCGCAGCAGCGATGATTTCTGGATCGGTAGCGGCAACAGCGGCCGGGGCAGGAGGCCCTGTGCGACCGCCAGCTCAGGTTCTATCTGATTTGTTTGACGCGTTGGCAACGCTGATGGCGGAGGTTAACTCGGCGGATCAGGATGCACACAATGCGGAAATCGCGAAAGAGAAAGATCAGATCACCCAGGCCAAAGCCGACTTAGCAGCTGAGGATATTAGGATGGCCGCAGAGCGGGCCGCTTTGGATGCACAAGCTTACTGGATTATGCTGGATCAGAGTGCGTCGAACGAGGTCCTGAAGAGGAGGCACCGATCTTGCCTGCCGCTGGTTTATGACGCTAGAAATCTCTTTAACACCCTAGGAGCAGGGACCAGTAATCCTCCGGTGGTAAACCGGGCGGAGGCACCTGGAGCAGGGGCGCCGGTTCAGCCATGTTTGGTGGATCCGCCTTGTCAGAACAACATTGTAACACCGCATGTCCCCATGCCACCGGGTCATTACTCTAACCCGATGGACAACATTGTCGCTGCCGCTTCACGGCTGGCGGCCATCCCGATCGAAGGCGATTCTCCGGCGGCGGTCGAGACGCGTCGGGTTAAGGAGCTTCTTCAGACAGCCTTGGTTCAACAGGAGGCCTATTCATATAGTCGCGGTCGGATTCATTCCACTCCCCGTCCAAGCCGGAGTTACAGCAGGCATATGGATGAACCGGCAGTGTCAAGCAATGCGCGGAACCGTGATCCGCCCCGTGGCAATAACCCGGCGGGTGGTGCTGGTGATGCTCAGGAGGTGGTGGACTAGGCTCGGGCACGCAGAGAGGCCGAGTTAGCGGCACAGCATGAAGCCCGTCAGCTTACTCCAGTTTGTCCAACCACATCAGTGGAACCAGGAGTTACCTCTAGTTCCTTGGGAGTGCAGTGTCTCGTCCCGGCGTTGCGCAATGTGCGCCTGCCCAAGGATTTCAAGGGCCCGCGCAAGGTGCTGAATTACACCGCCGATTTATCCCCTGAAACATGGATCGAAAGCTATGAGTTGGCCATGGAGATGCTGGATGTGGATGATGCGGCATGTGCGAAATACTTCACCATGATGCTAGAAGGGACGGCCCGCACTTGGCTAAAGAGCTTACCGGCTAATTCTATCAGGTCATGGGCCGAGTTGAGAGCCCGGTTTATTCAGAATTTCAAGGATACATGCAAGCAGCCCATGTCAATTGTGGACTTAGCTGCCTTTGTCCAGGAGGAAGGAGAGTCAACAACCCATTGGGTGCGCCGGGTTTCGGAGATTTTGCATTCATCGGACCGCATCAACGCTGACACCACAGTTTTAACATTGGAAGGCAATTGCCGGTTTGAACCCCTGAAGTTGAAGTTGGGACGGCTCAAACGTCATTATAATGACATGGGAACCCTCATGGCTGCACTGGTGAAGTATGACGACTCTGATAGTACCAAGGATCCCGAGTCTGACGATGATAAGACAGGGAAGGGAAAAAAGAGCGGCAACGCCAAGGGGCAGCACCACAACCCGGCGGGTCATGGAAACGGCGGCAAGCGTAAGGCGGACCATGGTTTAGACTTTGTGGCTAATACTAATACACATGACAAGGGCTAGCGGCGTAAGGGTAAACCGCCCCAGCGTGGTGGAGGGCCAAGTCCAAATCCGGACCGTTTGTCTTATCTGTTGAACCAGCCCTGTCCAAAGCATGGGACGAAGGAGATCCCGTCCACGCACCTCTGGAAAGACTGTTACATCATGCAAGAGTTCAAAAATTCTGATTCTTTCCGGTATGATCATGGACCAGGAGGCGGTTCGGGCCCCGGGTCTCATGGGCCGGGTTATGGTGGCGGAAATTCCGGTTCAGGCTTCCACGGTAATCAGGGTGGACATAACAATCAAAGTAATCAGGGTAACCAAGGTGGCTATAATCATCAGGGCAATCAGCAGCAGCAGCAGCAGTCGGGTTACCAGAGCAACCCGAAGCAGTTGAATAGCGGACAGTATCATGTCTTCACCACTAGCTTGGACAAGCGCGAAGAGAAGCTTCATAAAAGGGCGGTGAATGCCATTGAACCGGCGGTGCCCCGTTATTTGCGCTGGTCCGAGCAGCCGATTGTGTGGAGTAGAGAAGATCATCCACCCCGGGTTGACAATCCGGGTCAGCTGGCTCTGGTGGTGGCACCTCAAGTGGGAGGTTATAAGTTCACTAAGGTACTCATGGAAGGAGGAAGTAGTATCAATATCCTTTATTATGAAACTTTCCGTCGCATGGGGTTAACATATAAAAATCTTAAACCGTCCAATACGGTGTTCCATGGTGTGGTGCCTGGTAAGTCGGCCTATCCTGTTGGTAAGATAGCTCTGGAGGTGGCTTTCGGAGATGAGCATGACTCGAGATCAGGAACCTTGACCTTTGAAGTGGTGAAAATCGGAAGCCCGTATCATGCCCTATTTGGACGGCCAGCTTATGCTAAGTTTATGGCACGACCTTGTTATGTCTATCTGCAGCTCAAGATGCCGGGTCACAAGGGAACTATAACCGTGCATGGGAGCCGCAAGATTGCTCTGGAGTGTGAAGAAGGTGATGCGGCTTATGCTGAGTCGGTTTGTGCAACAGAAGAGTTGAAGTTTTACAAGGACAATGTTGATCCGGCAGATATGACTTCGTTGATGAAACCAACTACAGAGCATGATCCGGCCCAGAAGTTTAAATTGGCTGATGAGCCTAAGCTTGTTGACTTTGTGCCTGGCGATTCGTCCAAGCAGTTTAGCATCAGCGCTAACTTGGATCCGAAATAGGAAAGCGCGCTCATCGAGTTCATCCGTGAGAATCGGGACATCTTTGCATGGAAGCCTTCTGAGATGCCAGGTGTACCGAGAGAACTCGCTGAGCACACTCTCAATGTTGATCCCAAGTATAAACCGGTCAAGCAGTTTCTCCGCCGGTTCAATGAAGAAAGACACAAAGCTATTGGGGAAGAAGTAGCCAGGCTCTTGGCGGTTGGATTTATCGTTGAAGTATTCCATCCTGAGTGGTTGGCTAATCCGGTGCTGGTCCTTAAAAAGAACGGCATTTGGCGTATGTGTGTGGACTACACAGACCTTAACAAAGCTTGTCCAGCAGATCCTTTTGCCCTCCCTCGTATTGATAAATTATTGATGCTACGGCGGGTTGCGAGCGTTTGAGCTTTTTGGATGCATATTCTGGTTATCATTAGATCAAAATGGCAGTTAAGGACCAGGAGAAGACAGCCTTCATAACTCCCTTTGGAGCCTTCTGCTATGTGTCCATGCCCTTTGGGCTCAAGAGTGCCAAGGCGACTTATCAACGGTGTTTGTAGAATTGTCTTCATAAACAGATCAGCCGCAATGTTCACGCCTATGTGGATGATATTGTGGTGAAATCAAGGAAGAAGGAGACATTGATTGATGACTTGAAGGAAACCTTCGATAACCTGCGGGTTTACAAAAGGATGCTTAATGCGGCCAAGTGCGTCTTTGGTGTACCTGCAGGCAAGCTCTTGGGTTGAAGCTAATCCGGAAAAGATCAAGGCCATCACCTCCTTGGCCAAACCGAAATGTATCAATGATGTACAACGCATGGCAGGACGGATTGCCGCGTTGAGCCGGTTTATCAGTCGCCTTGGCGAGAAGGCCATCCCTTTGTATCAGATGCTGAAGAAAATGGATAACTTCGTCTGGAGTGACGCCGCTAATGAAGCATTTGAGGACTTAAAGCGGCAGCTGGCTAATCCGCCGGTTCTCACTGCTCCGGTTGACAAAGAGCCATTGTTGCTATATGTGGCAGCTAACGCCCGGGCTGTTAGTGTGGCTATTGTGGTGGAGCGCAAGGAGGCCGGAAAGGAATATCCAGTTCAACGGCCGGTCTACTATATCAGTGAGGTACTTATTGAGTCCAAGCAGAGGTACCCGCATTGGCAAAAATTGGTGTATGGTTTTTTATGGCAAACCGGAAGCTTAAGCAGTATTTCCAAGGTCATCCCATCACAGTGGTCAGCTCTGCTCCATTGGGAGATATAATCCAGAATAGGGAAGCAACTGGCCGGATTGCTAAGTGGGCTATAGAGCTCGGGCCTCACGGGTTGAAATACATACCCCGAACGGCGATCAAATCTCAGGCACTTGTGGATTTCATCAATGATTGGACATAATTACAAGCGCCAAAGGAGAAGCCGGATCATACTTATTGGACTATTCATTTTGATGGATCCAGGAAATTGGAGGGCTCCGGGGCTGGAGTCGTATTAACTTCCCCACGAGGTGATAAGTTTTGTTATGTTCTCCGTGTAATGTTCCCTTGCACTAACAATGCAGCTGAATATGAGGCTTTACTCCATGGTCTTCGGATGGCTAAGGAGATGAACCTAAGCCGAGTTAAGTGCTTCGGTGACTCGGATCTGGTGGCTCAACAAGTGTCCGACACTTGGGATTCCAAGGACCCACTAATGGCAGCGTATCGTCGTGAGGTGGATATTGTTGCAGGTCACTTTAAAGGTTATCAGGTGGATCATGTGGACCGGCGGAAGAATGAAGCAGCGGATGCTTTAAGCCGCCTGGGTTCCCAACGTAAACCGGTTCCACCTAATGTCTTCCTGGATGTTTTGCATAATCCGTCCGTCAAGCTCCCTGGTGAAGAGGATTTGGCTGTTCCTGATCCGGAGGCTCAGTTGGTGGCGGCTCTTCATGTTATTCTGGATTGGACGGTTCCATATCTGGCATATCTGAACCGGGGCGAGTTACCAGAGGATGAAACTTTGGCCAGGCAGATAATCCGGCGGTCCAAGTCCCTGACTATTATCAATGGAGAGTTACATCGTTGCAGTGTGACAGGGGTGTTTCAACGTTGTGTGTCTCCTGAGGAAGGCCGTGAAATTTTGCGTGAGATCCACGAAGGAGATTTAGGTCACCACGCCGGTTCAAAATCTTTGGTGGCCAAGGCGTTTCATCATGGTTTCTATTGGTTGACAGCTCATGCTGATGCCGAGGACTTGGTCAAAAGATGTGATGGCTGTCAGAAATTCTCAAGGCGCGCTCATGTACCCGCTCAAGAATTGAGGATGATTCCAATCACCTGGCCGTTTGCAACTTGGGGGCTGGATATGGTTGGGCCTTTCAAGAGGTCCAAGGACGAGAAGACCCACCTTTTGGTGGCGGTTGATAAGTTCACGAAGTGGGTGGAGGCAGAGCCAGTTAGTAAGTGTGATGCAGCTACGGCGGTTCAATTCATCAAAAAGGTGATCTTCCGGTTTGGCTATCCAGACAGCATTATAACAGACAATGGTACCAATCTGTCAAAGGGTGCCATGAAGGAGTTCTGTCAACGTGAGCACATCCGGCTTGACGTGTCATCAGTGGCTCACCCCCAGTCCAATGGTCAAGCGGAGAGGGCCAATTAAGAGATCTTGAGAGGCATCAAACCCCGGCTTATGGTTCCTTTGCAACGGACGCCGGGTTGTTGGGTTGAGGAGTTACCTTCTGTGTTATGGAGCATCAATACCACACCCAACAGATCGACACGATACACACCGTTCTTCATGGTTTATGGAGCGGAAGCAGTTCTTCCTAGTGACATCCGTCATGACTCACCTCGTGTAGCCGCATATGTTGAAGCTGACAACGAGAAGGCACGGCAGGAAGCTCTTGACCTGTTAGATGAGGAGCGTGACATGGCGGCAGCCCGTTCAGCGATTTATCAGCAAGATCTGCGTCGTTATCATAGCCGCCGGGTTAGAACCAGAACCTTTCAAGAAGGAGATTTGGTGCTTCGACTCATCCAGGATCAGACGGATATGCACAAGCTATCCCCCCCCTTGGGAAGGACCCTTTGTGGTCAGCAAGAATCTGCACAACGGGTCATACTACCTAATCGATGTTCGAGAGCGCAAAGACTCACGTAAATCAGAGGAGGAGACCAACCGACCGTGGAATATTGCTTATCTTCGGCCCTACTATACTTGAGCTACAGGCTCTGCTTATGTACATATTATGACGTTGTATATATTATGATCAATATAATAAACCGGAACCTCAGCTAAAGCCGGGTATCTGTTGTTTTTCTTACATCATGTGATGTTACATGGAGCTTACAAAGCGGCGTCAGGTTTACCCCTTGATCTAGCTTCTCAAAGCTTTATATTAGATCACTTGGGGGCTTGGTCGTATCCGAACCATAGCTACACCTCTTGATCGGCGCAATGCCACAACATCACTTGGGGGCTTGGTCGTATCCGAACCATAGCTACACCTCTTGATCGGCTCAAAGCCACATCAATCCGGGGCCAAAGAGAGTGTTGTAAAACAACAGCTCAAACATAGGCACCCACTGAGCACGGCTCACAATGTTGCTTGGGGATTCTTTGCTGTCGAAATGAACTCAGAATCTACACTTGTAACAGGCTATCAAGCCATGGCTTGGAAGCCTGGTGTATACACCTAAAACCCCGGGTTAACCTGCCTATTTAAGTAAGTCACTCCGCCCAGGTAAACCTGGTATGACCCTTCGAACTTTGACAAGTTACTCTAAAATGAAGACCCTGAACTTGTCAAGTTAAAATGATGATTGGTTAAGGATTGAGGACCATCTTAAAAGGCTTTGCAAAAATGGTTTAACTCAGTGGCCTGGCTGCCCATGAAAAGCCTCGAATTTGGGGCCTGGCAGCCCGTGAAAAGCCTCGACTACAACGGTTTTTATTTGCCTTTTGCTAAGTTTTCTTTGTTTCATAAGATTTGTGATGTTTTTAAAACCGGTGTTTATCAACCCAGTTAGGCTGTCAACTACAAGTTGTCAGTACACGATCAAATTGTAATCCGGAGACTATCAGCCCGGTCTGGTTCTGACTCAAATTTACCAGTATGGAGTAAACTAGTGTTTATCACAGCCCGGAACGGTTTTCTGATAAATTGGCATCATATAACAGGAGTTACTTCTACTCCGGATTAGGGTTATTACCCTCATTACACAGTTGGTCAGCCAACACTATGCCTAAAGGTCACAGGTATCATATATTTCCATATTTGGTTATCTTTTACAACCTTGGTTATAAACCTTGGTCATATATATATTTGGGTATCATGACCCGCCCGGTGGTAAACCGCCAGGGCGCTTTAAGCTTCTTATCTGTAGGAACAACTTGACTAAATAGCTCTGGATTATGAACATCATATCTTAAGCATGGCGGATTAGCATGCATCAGTTGCAGATAAATATGCACGAAGGCATAACAGACCAAGTGTTTTGACTAGCCTATTACAAGGCGTTTCAGTGTCCAAAGGGATAATTGTTTCTCAATAAGCATTGCAGCACGTGGAAGACTAAACCGGCCCCCGGATTATGATTGCTTATCAGCTTGACCTGACGGCTGCGGATCATCTTGCACCGATTCATCTTCTTCGTCTCTACCCAGCGGCTGGAAGTCAACAGTTGCCCAGTCGATCCCAGTTAAAGCTTGGAACAGAGCTTCATCGCTTATAAGGGTGGACGGTTCAATATCAGGGGCATAAGTGTGCTTACGGATTGGACGGATCAGATTTTGCGCTTCCGGAATTGGTGCAGCAACCCATCTGTTCTTGTCATCATAACTTGCCTGATAGTATGAGAGATCAACTTCTTCAGCCAATTGACAAGCCAGTGGACGTACTTCCCAGTTTATGGCGCGGAGATCCTCCTGGCCAAATTCTGATCCGTCTTCTTTTAAGCTTGGGAAGCCTTTAGCCACGTCCACCGGATCAAGATCAGGCACCCACGCCTTTGCCCGGGTTAGAGTGGTCAGAGCTCCGGCCCTTGCCGCAGCTTTCTTTAGTTCTTCAACAAGGGTAGGCAGCATGGATAGCCTTTCTAAGGTGTCCTTGATCAATGTTGGAGGAGGTTTATTGTGTGAAGCGGTGCAGATGATCCGTTGCGCACCGGTATACAGCTGCTCTATTAGAGTATAGGCCGCTTTCAATTTCTTCTGTACGTCAGAGCCCAGATGGCTAATACGAGTTCCTGCATCATTATAAACGTCAGTAAACCAGCAACACATGGGAAGATATGTTGAAAGTATAAAGCAAGGATGCTTACCAAACACAGCAGCGGTCATAGCATGTATCTGCCGCTTTTCGCCAGTCAGCTCGTCTACCACCGGTTTGAGAGCTGCTTCTGCATCTTCAGCTCTTTTCTGCAAAGCGGATTTCTCTGTGTTCCAATCCGCCCGCTCCTTGGCGAAGCTCTCCTTTAGCTTTTCCATAGCGGCTAAAGCGCTCGTCAGCTCATCTTTTGCTTTGGAAGTTTCAGCTTGTTGGGACTTGAGGTTCTCTTGCAGATCAGCGGTTTGGCTTTCCTTCTTGCTCAGTTCGGCCTATAAAGAGACAGATATATAATGAGTTGACAGTACATATTTGAAGTACCAAGCACATAACAAGTTATGCCCTTAGTACTTGGGGGCTAATGCATATTTGCTCTTTATCAGAAATTTTTACAAGTCCCAAGCACAATACAAGTATTAAGCTTGGCACTTGGGGGCTAATGTGTATTTGCTCATAAAATGCTGATATGGGAATTCTTCTACAAAGTCCCGGTTCATCTTTATAAAGTTAAACCGGCCCTTGGGGGCTACATCAGTGAAGTTAAGATGCATTGGTGCAAACATGAAATTGTTACTAAGTCTCGGTTTAAATTGGTATCTTAAACCGTCACTTGGGGCCTACTGGAGTTGATAAGCTGCAATTAAATATAAGAGAGAAACACTTATGAAGTTACCTCATATGGCTCCTTCATCATATTTACCAAACCGGCTTCATAGTCACGGCTGGTGTACAGACGGTCCAGGAAGCCAGAGTGAAGGTCTTGAGCATTCAGATGGGCATAATTTGACAAATCGGCATTCCATTTGCCTTTGCCAATTGCAGAGAGCTCATCTTTGGCAGTATGTTTTGACAAAGCGACAGGATTGCCCGGAGCGGTATGGCCAGTGCCAGTAATCATAATGTCATCATCTTTGCCATCAGCAGCCGTTACTGGGGTTGGCGGTTTGTCAGTATTTTTAACTGGACTTGCCGGTTTATTGTCAGTTCGGACAGGGCTGGTTGGCTGGTCAGCGTGGCTTGTGGTGTCAACTTCTGCCTGCTCAGCAACGAAGTCATGATCTTGAGGCGGTGGGTCATTCAGTATGGCATCAATGTTGGTCTCTTCAGGATCTGGAGTTTTCTCCGGTTCAACAGCCACGTCTGCATCAGCCGGTTTATTCAACCGAGCTTTCTTGCTGGGTCTGGGCTTGGCACTGAGAAAATAAACATGAGGATCAGTACAGTATATCAAAATAGCAACATCAAGGATAACAACAAGTGTATAGCTCACCCAAGAACCGTTTTGAGGGGTGGAAGTTTTGTGGCCGACGACTCGCCACAAGATGAGTGAGAAGTACCCTGATAATTTGAATCAGACGGGTCAAGAGGCTGGCGGAAACAACCTGCTTTGGGGCATGAAGTATCAATGGGATAAGAGACCTCTGATCAACGTTTCCGAACCGGACTGTTCGGTAAACCGGCGGAGGTAACTACCTGGCCGCTGTGCCGGGTTGTGCGGCGAGCCTCGTGCTGCTGTGTCTTCAAAAGAAAGTTTGGGTCCAAGTAAGCAAGGGGGTGAGAAAATTTTACTTTCCGGTTTGCTCGACGGATTTTTGATGTCGGCAGAGGATCTGAATCGGAGGAAAGAATGATTACCTCTACATCATCAGCATGACTGCCTTCAGCGTTGTCCTGATAATAATCATTGTCAATGAGGTGTACGAAAAATGCACCAAGAGAGTCAAGTTCTACCTCTGGTTCCGGATTACCCACATCGTCATCAGCTGGTAGATCGGAGGATGCAGTGGTCCTTTTCTTGGCAAGTTTTTTAACAACCTTGGTCTTTGGACGAACTGGCTTGACCGGTTTGTCTTGCGGCTTCGCCGGTTTGTCTTGTGATGGTTTCTTGTTCCAGAATGGATCATCACCCTGTCAGAAAATAATCACACTTTCAGAGAATATTTGGACAGAAGCAACTTCAGATAAAAAGATTATATGATTCTTCCAGCTGGTGGTTTGTTGAAGGTGCAGAAAGGGAGTAGTCCAGTTTGGGCACAGACAGCCTCCGGTTCGTTCAGTATCTTTGTTACAGCCTCAGTGACTTCTGCATCTATGAGCTGAATGTCAATGTGCCGCTGAGCATCCTTCAAACTCCCCGTATACTCACACATCAAACCGGAGCGCCGGCTTAAGGGCAGAATACTCCAGCTTATCCAACAACGAGCAAGATCAACTCCTGTCAAACCGTTTGCCATGAAGGCTCTAAGCTTTGATAATTGAGGAGCATAGTTGGCCCTTTCTCTTGCAGTCAACCTCTGAGGAAAAGGATGTGTGCTGCTCAGGCGTTCAGGGCGGTAACCCGGCAGGGGGTTTTCATCAGGTGGAGATGTATCCATGCAATAAAACCAAGTCTGGTTCCACTCTTTGGGGTGACTGTGGAGTTTGGGATGAGGGAAGGTGACTTCTTTCCTTTTCTCAACCGCCATTCCGCCCAGTTCCGTATTGGGTCCATCTGAGAACTCGGTGCGACGGTTTAAGTGAAAGACATCCCTAAAAAGTTCGACTGTAGGTTCCTCTTGCAGATAAACCTCACAGAAGACTTGGAAGTGGCCGATGTTGGTCACAGAATTGGGACCGATGTCTTGAGGGCGCAGCTGAAAATTGGCTAGTACATCTCGAAAAAATTTCGAACCGGGAGGGCTAAAACCTCGACTCAGATGGTCAGCAAACACGACTACCTCTCCGTCCTTGGGTGTAGGAGGATTTTCCGGGCCAGGGACCCTCCAGTGGATGACATCTTTCTTGGCTAAAGCGCCCGTTTTAACAAGATTGTTTAACTATTCTTCGGTGACTCGAGAAGGAGCCCAATTGCATTCGTAGACTTGCTTGGCCATGGCAATGAAAGATCTGAAACATGATTATTGCCGGTTTAAGATTTACAATGGACAACTATACAGCGATATAAGGATGTAAGCATATTGTTAAACCGGAATTGGTTATTCGTAATCCGGAGTCTGCCAATGGAAACAGTACAATGATGAATGCATTGGCGGTTCAACAGGGGACTAATGGTATCTACTGGGTCATCATTTTGTATATGAAGTTAAACCGCCCCATCTGGTATTAAAAGTGTATAAGCGAAGGAAGAAACAAGTTTCACATCTTGTCATGGTAATTTCAGATCTACCGCACATTGGAAAAACAAAATATATTCTGGTCTAATATCAACCGCTTAAAAAGTTCAGTAAGTTCAGATGAGTTGGATATCAAGCAGGTGCCTTAACAAGAAGAAAAGATTCTAAACTACAAAAGGCGCTGAAAATAGTCAGGTCTAACTGGCCGTTGGTGCTACCGAAGGAAGAACAACTTCAAGCTACGAAGAACATCGAACCCTAATGGCGGGTCTAGGGCGAGAAGAAGAGGGACTTACTGGTGCAGGAGGAAGCAGCGGAGGATCACCTCTTTTCTCTGATACGTTTAGGTTGATGCAGCGGCCTTTTACGAAGCAGAGGCGAAGGACGACGGCGGCGGCAGAGCTTGAGGGTCGGTCGGCGCGAGGAAGACGACGACGCGAAGAGGCATGAGGGGGAAAATGGAAAGACCCCCCGGCCCTATTTATAAGGGTAGAAAGATAAGCGTCAGGCGCGAAAATCGAGGAGCCTAAATTTTGGATATGAGGCGGAGCTGTCGCCTCGATTGACGGATGTTCATTAATGAAGGTGGATTATACACAGTTTTAAATAACAAGGTGACGTCACGACGGTTTACCAGGATCCTAGAAGATGATGTCACGGCGGTTTACAAGATCATGTGAAGATGTTGAAGAAGAAAATTTCTTAAGTATTGAGGATTGACATGAACCAGTTCAAATCAATCTGGGGCCTAATGTTGGGGATATTACCACTAGGCGGAGTTGATACGTCTCCGTCGTATCTACTTTTCCTAACGCTTTTCCTCTTGTTTTGGAATTTAATTTCTATGATTTGAATAAAACTAACCCGGACTGACGCCGTTTTCAGCAGAACTACCATGGTGTTGTTTTTGTGCAGAAATAAAAGTTCTCAGATCGGAACTGTTGGGGATATTACCACTGGGCGTAAACCAGCCAGGAGAGGCCGGGTTAACCCCATAAGTAGTTCATATGTATCTGAAGTCCATGAAGACAGACAGTGACGCTTTATGAAGGCCCGGGGCCCAAAGCCGGTTTAAGGCCTGTAGACATAAACCGGCATTGATATGTAAACTTGTGTTGTAAGATAGAAGTAGCAGAGACCGAGCCGGACACGATTATGAGCCGACCTCGGGATTCTGTAAACCGACGGGCGTCAACCCATGTATATAAGGGGACGACCTGGCGGCGGTTTAAGGACAACAGACAACAACTCGAGACTCGGGCAAAGCGTATTCCCTCCCTGGTCATCGAAACCCCAGCAATTCCATCACAACTAGAAGTAGGCTTTTACCTTCATCGTAAGGGGCCAAACTATTATAAAACTCTCTTGCGTCCCTTGTCCGCTTTAACCCCTTTAAGTTAACCCATAGCGATGGCTCCAGGACTAAGTCCTTTCTCTAGGACATCTGCCGTGATAAAACCATGACAGGAACAAAAAATTTCGAGGAATTTTTATACAAATAAAGATAATTTTTGGAGCCAAGAACCACCGGAATGGGCCACCTAGGTGGGCTCAACCCACCAGTGTGCGCCCCCCTCCAGGCATGCCCAGGTGGGTTGTCCGCACCTGGTGGCCCCGTAGACCCTGATTCCAACGCTATAAATTCACATTTTCGGAGAAAAAATCAGGGAGAAAGAATTATCGTATTTCACGAGACGAAGCCGCTGATACGTCTCCAACGTATCTATGATTTATCTTTAGATCTTGCAATTGAATCTTTTAGTTTCTTGTTTATCACTAGTTTGGTCTATAAAAGAAAACTACATGCGAAATGGAATTGAGGTTGCATCATATTATTGATCATCTTTATAATATTTTTCTTGAAAATGATGGTTTGGAAAATTGTGCTCAATTGTTAGAAGAAGAAGTCAATAAAATGCTTTGCACAAAATATTTGAATGATGAGCATGGTTGCAATGTTGTTAGTATGATTTCTTTGAATATCCAAAATGCTAATGATGATTGCAGAAGTCATAACAAAAATGTTTCTTATAAGCATGTCACTTTTTGCGGAGTGAATTGGGAGTGCAATTGCACACCAAAAAGGGAAGATGGGTTTTGTAAGAAGCATAAATATTTAGAAACGAAAATTTTGGAAGAGAAGCTAGATGATTGTGCTGAAATATATAATTTTTTCGCCATCCTTGTGAACTTTGCAATGAACGTGGTCATTTAAATCTCCAATGCAAATTCTTTTATGATCAAATCGTGTCCAAAAATTGTGATAACTTGATTAAGCTTGAGCAGCATAAAGAGCTTAGTCTTCTTTTGGGGTATGAAGAAATGAAACATATAACTAAGGGTATTCCAAAATTTAATCTGAAGAAATTTATTGAATTTGATCTAGAGGAAATTTATACGTTTTGTGCGGTAAATTGCATTGAGAATCCTTATATTGCCAACTATCTAAAGTCAAGAAAAAATAGAATGTGAAGAGGGTACTAATGAAAGGGGAAATATTCCCCAATACCCTCCTAGTGTTTATTATGATGAATCAGGTAACGAGGAGGAGCTTCCTATCCAACCAATGTCATTAATAAGAAGCTTGAAAAGATTTCATTAAACCCACACATGATGTGGTTAAGAAGAAGAAAAGAAGAAAGAATAGAGGTAAGAAGGTATCTCTCCCAAATAATGTTGCTCCTATTATTGTTGTGCCTCATGAAAATGAATAAAAAATAATTGTGGAAGATGATGCACTTGATGATGATTTTGTTATGCCTATTGCTTGTTGTGATGATTATGATTGGGAGGATAATGATGCTTCTTATAATCTTGGAAATCTTTTTGGCACCAACTTGGGAAATTATGATGATAGCAATTGTTATACCGTTGGTGCCATTCATACTATTAATGATGAGAGTGATTATGCTTATGATATGCCAAGCCGCAAGCTTGGGGATGCTATGTTTGATGAGAATGACATGTTTGAGAATTTATTTGCTGCAATTAATGTTTGTCCCAAGCTTGGGGATGCTATGTTTAATGAAGATGATCGTTTTAGTCCCCGTACTTTGAATGATCAAACTAGCTATGATGGTTGCATGCCTCCTATCTATGATGAGAACAAAGTTGCTACTTATGATGATTATTGTGATGATACTTATGTTATAAAAAGTAGTGATAATTATTGTCATAATTTTGAATATCCTTTTACTGAATATTACTCTCTTAATGTGGGAACAATTTTTAGTATTCAAGTCTCATATGATACTCCCACTATTGTGGATGAGAATAAAATTGCTTATGTGGAGAGCAATAAATTTTCTATTCCTATGGATCATGAAAAGAATGCTTTATGTAATGGTTATATTGATGAATATATTCATGATGCTACTGAAAATTATTATGAGAGAGGAACGTATGATGCATGATGTTCTCTTTATGTTTCAATTCTTATCTTTTATGCGAGCATCATTGAAATCATCATGCCTAGCTAAAAGGCATTAAAGAAAAGCGCTTGTTGAGAGGCAACCCAACACTTTTACCTACTGTTTTTGTGTGTTTACATGATTATGCTACTGTAGTAATCATGTTTTATTGCATTTGTTTCAATAAAGTGCCAAGTAAAGCCTTTGGGATCATGTTGGGTGATAGTTGATTTGACCCTGCTGAAAAATAGAAACTTTTGCGCTCATGAAAATAAGTCTCATTTTTAACGGAAGAGTGATTTTGAGTTGATTATTTTTGCAGAAGTTTAATATAAAAATTGCTCACGTGGTCCTATTTTTTTCATAATTGTTTTAGTAGCACAAATATGGTTTGAGTACAGATCATTACAGACTGTTCTGTTTTTGACAGATTCTATTTTCAATACATAGTTTGCTTGCTTTCTAGTTTCTATGGCTTATATTGCTCAATATAAATTGTGGAAATGATAAGATACAGTAGGCATTGTGTGTAAACAATTATGAATCTTGTATTTGACATTACCAAAGTGAAATGGTTTGCTCTTTATCATACTAACCTATCTCACGAAGTTCCTTTAAGTTTTGTGTGATTGAAGTTTTCATGTTTTGGGTGAGATATTGATATGAGGAGAATAAGGAGTGACAAGACCCTAAGCTTGGGGATGCCCCGGAAGGCATCCCCTCTTTCGTCTCCAATATTATCGGTAACCTCACTTGGAGCTATGTTTTCATTCGTCACATGATATGTGTTTTGCTTGGAGCGTCAATTTATTTTGTTAAGAATTTTCTTGCTGTTATTTAGAATAATGTTTTGCATCTCTTATTTCAATAAAAGTGGCATTGATAGCCTTTTCCATGTTTATCTTGCAAGTATACATGTTGCTGTTTGAAAACAGAAAGTTTATCGATGTTGCAAAAATTCCCGAGGAAAGTAAGAATGTGATAAAATGTTGAAACTTTTTGCATAATAAGCTCTGATAAATTTTCTACAGTGTGGTAGAATTTCATAATGGTTGGAGTTTAATAAGTATTGATACTTTTGCATTCTTTACAGACTGTACTGTTTTGGCAGATTGCTGTTATGTTTGCATTGTTTGCATATGCTTGCTTGTTTAATGAATCTATTTGAGGATAGGAGTAGTAAATATGTAGAGGCATTTAGTATGCAATGTTGAATAATAATTTTAGTTATTTTCTATAGTAGAGATTGATAAGGTTTTTGCGTTAGTTTAAACTAACTTATCTCACGAGTTCTTGTTGAGTTTTGTGTGGATGAAGCTTTTGAGATTTAGGAAAACCGTGATATGAGAAGATTTAAGGAGACACCAAAGCTCAAGCTTGGGGATGCCCAAGGAATCCCAAGATAATATTCAAGAAGTCTCAAGCATCTAAGCTTGGGGATACCCCGGTAGGCATTCCACCTTTCTTGTTCAACAATTATCGGTTAGTATCGGTTGAGCCTAAGTTTTTACTTCTTCACATGAGTTGTGCTATTCTTAGAATGTCATTTTATTTTTTTACTTGATGTTTTAATAAAATACTTAGATCTGAAAGTTTTTAAATAAAATAGAGTCCTCAAATAGTTGCCAAGGAGGCTAAGTAAGCGGCATTCACATCCCGTCAACGAAGCTCTTTTCTTTGGAATTGCTCTTGTGCTTAACTTATATCCTATGATTAAATTGTTGAATAAATTGAATGTCATGAAGTTGAAATCATATCATGCCTAGTGGTAGCTTCACATTGGGTTCAGAAAGTGAAATATTTTGAGGCTTGACAATCACACTTTTGGTCATACAAGCAATTCACGAATAATTAGTATAAGAAAGAGAACTTTCACATGAAAATACACTATCCTGGAAATCTTTTGTGATTGTGAGTCCCCATCAAAATTGTTGACGTTGGACAAGGAAGAAAACATAATGATTTATGTTTGTTCATATTCACATAGAAGTTATATTTTCATAGATCCTTCAACATGTGGTGCTTGCCCCCATCTTTGCTAGCCAAAAATTCCGCACCAAGTAGAGATACTACTTGTGCATCCAATAACCCTTAAACCCAAATCTCATTTTCAAGTGTCCACCATACCTACCTAAGGATTGAGCAAGATCCTTCAAGTAAGTTGTCATCGGTGTAATAAGGCAATACAAATTGCTTCTAAAAGTGTTAGATCATTTAGTGTAAGAGAAAATTGAGCGTTGTACGAACTTATGATGGCAAAGCAATAAAATCGACGGACTGCATAATAGAGGTTGCTATCATAAGGGGCAATATAACGTGACGTTCTTTTGCACTAAGGGGTTGAGCATACAAACAAATAAGCACATGGCAACCTCTGCTTCCCTCTGCGAAGGGCCTATCTTTTAATTTTCAGTATTTATTTTCATGCAAAGAGTCAAAGTTATTCTCTCTATTCCTTTTTATTTTTCTATTTTGGCAAACATCATGTGGTGAGGAAAGATCTAGGCACATATGTCTAGTTGAATATGGGTAGTATGAGTTATTATTGTTGACATCACCCTTGAGGTGAATACGTTGGGAGTCAAAACAATAAGCCCCTATCTTTCTATGTGTCTGGTTGAAATGTTTTGCTCATGTGTATGCGGTGAGTGTTAGCAATCATAGAAGAATATATGATGGTTGAGTATGTGGAGTTCTTACTTAAACTCTGTTGAATAAGTTGAATTGCAATTGCTTGGTGACTAAGAACATAGGTTTTTGAGTTTCAAGAGAGTTCATTGTTTGTACCTTAACAAGTGAATTGGTTGCCACTACAACATGACAAGTTTTATAAGAAAGAATTGATGTTATGATGCTAGAAAAAGTGATTGAAATTGTCATTTGTTGGTGTACAAAAGTAGGGGTCTCTTTTTGCACCCCTTTACTTGTGCGCGGGCAGTCGCAGCCCCACGCCCCTGGCTACCCTTGGCGGGGCAGAAGAAGTAAAACCACAAGACAACCAGAGCAACGCCAAGACAGAAACAAAGAGAGCAGAGGGGTTAGGAGAACTCCCCCAGCAAGGCCCTTGCCGGGGCGGCCTCCACAGCCCCGACAAGGGCCTTGCCGGGGCAACTCGGCCGACACCAGCAGAGCCGCCACCCTTGAGCCCAAGAGTTCCAACACCACCAACCACATTGGAACCAAGGCTCGGGAGGCGCCTCCGTGGTGGCATGCAGATCTTTGTGAAGACCAGAAGCATACAAGACTAGATGAAGAAATAGAAGACGACAATCCTCGGCAAGATCCTTGCCGAGGAAACCCACGAGACCCCCGGCAAGATCCTTGCCGGGGACGACCGCGACGCCACGGCAAGACCCTTGCCGGGGCCCTGGCAAAACCCTTGCCAGAGACATCCGCGGGGCCGCAGCCAGGCCCACATCTACCAAGACTCCACCTCCATTCCCATACAGCTGCCAGCCCACCAACTAGGCGAGCACCTGCGTGGCGACGCGCGGCCTCTAGGCCAACTCAGCAAACACCTACGTGGTGGCATGCAGATCTTCGTGAAGACTGCCACCGCACCAACTTAGCAGCCAGCCAGCGTGGCGCTACACGCCTCGTCAGTTCGGACGAGCGTTGAAGCCAGGCGAGGCGGCGACAGCTGGGACGAGCTTCCTTGCCGTCCCCGATAAAGCAAGAAGGGCACGTCGACAGCGCATTAAATGCATTTGTCCTACAGTGCCAGAGGATAGGCTCGACCACTGTATAGCTTTCCACCTCCTGTGTGCCACTGTGGCAGCCCCCTTGTCTATAAAGGAGGCCCGCGGCATATTGGGAGAGGATTCGGACTTTTTGGACCCTGCACACCTTGTAGCTAGTCCAAGAACACCAGATAAACAGTAACCAGCAGGAGTAGGGTGTTACCCATCACTTGCGGCCCGAACCTGGATAATTCCGCCCCATGTTGATCTCTCAATCCCGCTCTTTCCACAGCCCCGCGCCCGCCAACCGTAGAAGGGATTCCAGTGATCCCACAGGTGTCATTTCCCCCGACATCTTTGGCACGCCAGGTAGGGGGCGCAAGCCGTGGAAATCTGGCTTTGGAGCCGACGCAGCGACTCTTCCATGAGGATGGATCGAAGGAAGAGGGCGACGTCGATCGACCGCCCTCTGGTGCCATCCGCAGCCTCGGCGACCATCCGCGTGGCCGCAAAAAGCTAAGTCATGCGAAATTTTGGCTAATTTAATTTATATAAGTCTGTCCTCCCCGAAAGATCTCGTTCCTTGTATGGGAAACCTGCACGCAATGGGACCCTTTCGCTATTGGCAACGCCCTTGTCTCTGTTCGAGCGACCGCGCTGGCAGCGACAAGGTGGCTTGCCCAGCAGCAAGCGCCCTTCCGGCAGGGTGCTAAGGATCCGTCCTCAAAGCACCACGGCATGGGTGTCCGCGCCGGCAGCCTTATCTCAACAAGCGTATGGTGCAAACGCACAAAGAAAGATCTAACGGGAACATAGCATGTGTGATATTAAAGTATTGCAGAGTTATATTACATCAAATAATCGCTACGGTTCTAACTTATGATAAAATTGTCTTGGTCTTGAACTCGCAGTGGCGATAAGTAACGGGGTGCCTAGTCCCGACGCTGGCCCTCTATCCTCCGAACTCCGTCGACGCGGCTGATGATGGGCTCGATGCGCTCCTCGAGCGCCGTGAGGTCCACACCCTCCGGTAAGCCCTCCAGCGCGGCGTCGAAGTCGCGGTTGGGGTTCCAGTACGCCACCTTGGTGAGAACCTTGGTCAGGGCGCCTCGGCGAAGCCTCCGGGCCTCATTGGCCAGAGAGGTCGCCCTGTTGGAGTGGAACTGCTCCAGGCCTCCAAGAACGCCCTCGAAGAACAGGGTCAGCTTGGCGTTGGGACTCACGTTCGGCTTCGGGGCGTACCTCACGTTTGGCATCCCCATGGCGGCCAGCTTCATGGTGATCCTGCCGACGATGTCGGTGAGGCGCCTGATCCAGAGGTTTTCGCCCTTCACGTAATCCTCGTGGTTGGCAACGTCATTCCTCCGCAGCCGCCTCTCCTCCTCCAGGCCCTTGGTCAGGGTCTCCACCCAGGCCCTAACCTCCAAAAGCGTCCCCTCAAGACCCTCCAGCTTCAGCTTCAGGTCTTTGATGGAGTCGTTGGCCTTGGGGAGCTGCTCAGCATTGCTGAGGACTGCGGCCTGCACCTCCACCAGAGCGTCGTTGAGCGTGTCTTTCTCCTTCGCCAGCTTCAGGGCCTGTTCCTTCAGCCCATCCTGCTCCACCTCCAGCTCCTTCACCTTGCCGGCATGGACCAGGGCTTGGGCATTGAGTGCCTCCTTGTGCTTCTGCTCCAGCTCCTGGGTCCGCTGCGCGACCAGCTTCTCGATCTCCTCATCCTTGTCGCGGAGTGTGGCGGCGAGCGCCCCCTCATGAGTGGTGAGGTCCTCCTCCTGGGAGTTCAGCTCGGCCTGGTGCTGATGTCGAGCGGCCTCGTCCTTGGCGGCCTGTTCCCTCGCTGTCTCTTGAGCTTTCTCGATGTCAGACTGCCTCAAGATAAGCTCCTGTTTGCGCTTGGCCAGTAGATCCAGGGCAACTTCAGTTCTTCGTGGGCCTGGCAGAACCAGGCCTGCGTCTCAACGATGCGCCCCATGGGATCCGCCTCCGCCTTGTCCACCGCCGCCATCCTGGACTTTGCCTTGTCCAGGCGGGCACGGTGAAGCACCCGGAGCTTCTGGAAGTTGGCGCTCATGGCCCGAAGGAGCTCCTCCTCCTGGGAACCGCCGGCACCGATACTCGGCTCGTCAACAACCTCAAGCCCGGCGGCGGTGAGCATCTCATCATCAAACACCTCCCCCTCGGTGGGCGCCCTGGTTCTCGCCGTCCCTGGGAGGTGGACGAACAGATCGTCGCTCACCTTCAGGTACCTACCCGAGCCGGAGGTAGCAGAGGAGGAAGGCTGGTCATCAACCATCCCCTCCTCGGCAGTGGCCTTGCCAGCCTCTCCGGCAGGCCCCTTGCCGGCCTCCTCAGCAGCAGCCTTGCCAGCCTCCTCGGCGGGCCCCTTGGCGGCATCCTCAACAGCGGTCTTGGCGGCCTCCTCGGCGGCAATGTTGTTGGCCTCGGCCTTGGCATCCCTGGCGACCTCCTCGATGACGGTGTCGATGTCCTCCTGATCCGCCAAGGAAGGATCAGGATACCGAGAAGGAGAGTAAGGCGGAGCCAAGACCGAGGTTCAGAAAGAAGAAGAAAGGGCAAGAACTGAAACAAACAACTTACCCGCGCCGGGATGGGAAGAAGTGGCGCCCTCCCCGCCAACGTTCGTTGCCGGGGCAGAACCATCGGCACCCAAGTTCGCCCCTCCTCCTCCATATGTGTGGCCTCGGTGGTGGATGCCCTTGCCGGGGACGCCCCTCCGGGCGGCGTAGTCGAGGGGGGCGGCGTGTTGGGAGTGGCCCTTGGCGGCTCCTCCTGCTACCATTCTCCTCCTGCGAGCCCGGCAAGGTCAGCGTCGAGAACCCGCACCCCAAAGTTCATCAATGGAGGAGTAAGTGAAGAGCTTACGCTGGGGGCTGACGCGAGGGCTACGCCGGGGGCTGGTTTCCGGGCTGCTGCCCACCAACACCGGCGTGTCTGGAGTGCCTGCCGGGGGCTTGTCGCCCGTCGAAGCCTTGGCCCTCTTCGCCACCCTATGGGCCAACGTCTCCCTTTCCCTGCAAATATGAAAACAAGTCAAGAATAGCGGCGCAATCTGAAGGACCGGGGATGATTAAGGGCAGGATGCTTACTCATCCTCCATCTCCTCTTCCGCTGCCTTCCGCTTCCTCCTTGGGCTGAGAGACCCAAGATCGAAGACGACCTTCGTGTCAACATCTGCGGGCAGAGGGGAAGGGGATGGAGTCCGGCAGCGTCTGGACGAGGAAGAGGCGGTCGCTTTCTTCTTTGCCACCGCGGCCTTCACCACCTTCTTCGCTGCCGCAGCCCTCGTCAGGCGCACAGACTCCTCCTGGGTCCCTTGCCGCCGCACAGTCTTGCCGGGCCGGACCGGCTCTCCAGAGCTGGCCCGCCGCAGGACGCACTTTTTTCCCATGGCCGGAGGGTCATCAGCCTCGGCCTTTTTCTCGGTCGACTCCTCGACCACATCTTTGGTGAGAGGGGTCCCTGTGCCGGCGCTGCTGGCCTCTCCAGAAGACTCTGCCCATCCGGCAAGCTCCTTCTCCTCCGCGGCCACCTCGGCCTCGTCCTCTTTGTGGCCGGCGCTGCCAGCCTCCCTGGCCAGCGCTGCCTCCACCGCCCTGGCGGCGATGTAGTCCAGCTCCTCCTTGGTGGTGTCCTGGACGAGCAGCGGCTCGTCATGGACATAAGCCTCCGACAAGGTGTCGAAGAACTCCTGCACCTTCTCCGCTGGCGGCTCGGCCCAGGATGGGTCAAGGCCATGCGTGTTGAAGCCCGGCATCATGGCAATAATGGCGGACTGGCGAGAGTTGTTGCTCAGCGGGACCACTCCCGCCGGCAACCCGAACAGAGGCCCTTGACGGCCTTGCCGATCTTTGCGGCCTTGCCGCTCCTCTCCACCCTGCCGTCGCTGTTCACGTTGAGCTGGAAGAGCCTTTGACAGAAATGGGCATGCCTCATCACCGTGAAGTTGTGCTTCAAACCAGGGCGAAGCCTCATGATATCGGCCGCGTTCCTGAAGAGCCAAGCCGGCCTCCCCTTGTTGTGCGGTGGAGTGATTCGGCGGTGGATGAAATCAGCCCCGATCATCTCAAGGGTGAGCCCGGCCATGGTGACACGGTAGATCCTGGTGGGGGCGACCGTGAGCTCCTTGTCGATGGCATCGACGTCACCCCAGTCCTTGCGTCGGGTCGGCGGACTCTGTCGAACCCAACAGAACTCCGGTGGGTCCTTCTCCTTGATCCATAACCACCGGCTCCGCCACTCCTCCCACCTCTCCTTCTAGGTGCCCTCCGGATACGTCCCCTTCTCCTGGATCCGTGGGATCCAGGTGACGCAGTCGGAGATGGCACCCCCGCCTGGATGTGGAGATAGAAGTAGTGGCGGAAGAGCGCCATACTGGGGAGCATTCCGGCGAAGCCCTCGCAGAGGTGGGCAAAGAAAGCCATGCACACCACTGCTTTTGGCGTGAAATCAAGGAGATGGAAGCCATAGGTGTGCATGACATCATTGAAAAAATCGGAGAAAGGGGGGCAGAGCCCGCATGAGAAGTAGTCAACGAAGGAAGGATACCGATTCGGGCCGGCCTCGGCGAAATCGGTGGGGATGATGTGCGTGGCCGGATGCCCCGTCGTCTTCGCCCCCCCACAGAGGCCTAAAGTAGTCCCTGAGGTGGACCGCATCGACCGTCGGGGGGAAGTCGGCAAGCTGCGTCTGGAGCACCGCCAGCTCGCTCTCCGGCAGCTCCTTCTCCCCGGCGTCCTCGGCCACTCCCTTGTCTCTGCTAGTTTTGGGCGCCATGGCGGCCAGGGAAGAGGTGAGGTTGGGGGCAATGAAGGTGCGGCGGCGGTAGACAGAGGCGGGGGCTTCGGCTCCTTCGCTTGAGGAAGAAGGGAGGAGCGGCGGTTCCGATATTGGAAGAGGCGCAGAGGGTAAATGAGCAGCGCGCCTGCAGTTTTTCCTTTTTACGGGGAAGACGCAGGCCGCCTGTTTACCATTTACTGTGATGTGATGCATGAGGGCAGCGACCGTCCCATGCATGACCCCCACGTAGCGCATTCAACGCGGGCGGTGGGGAAGCGCAGCGGGCGAGGGAGTTACTGCAGTAAAAACTCCGCCGCCCGCGCGCCCGCGCACCGTTCTGGGCCCGGCCCAATATCGCCGCGCGCTTATATGTGGCACAGGCCCGGGGCTCCTGTCGGTGTACAAAAGTAGGGGTCCCTTTTTGCACCCCTTTACTTGTGCGCAGGCAGTCGCAGCCCCATGCCCCTGGCCACCATTGGCGGGGCAGAAGATGGAAAACCACAAGACAACCAGAGCAACGCCAAGACAGAAACACAGAGAGCAGAGGGGCGAGGAGAACTCCCCCGGAAGGCCCTTGCCGGGGCGGCCTCTGTCGTGGTTCTAAGACTGACAATAGAATGGGGGGTAGGTATGAGGAGGCAAGATCCTAGCTATGGCGAAGTTGTACACACGAGTTTTACGAGTTCAGGCCCTTCGCGGAGGAAGTAATAGCCCTACATCTCGGAGCCCGGAGGCGGCCGACTGGATTATGTGTGTGTGTGTGCAAACCCTTGTGCTTGTGGAGGGGGGTGGCTTATATAGAGTGCGCCAGGACCCCAGCCAGCCCACGTTACAAGGAGTTCAATGTACATAAAGAGGTATTGTTACAGGTAATGTCCGTAATAAAGTGCTATAAATGACTATTAAGTCTATGAGTAAACGCCCGACCGTTGCTGTGCAGAGTGACTTTAGACCTTCTGTTTGTCGAGTGGTTTCTGTTACGGTCGAGTGATAGTGATTCTTTCGAGTGGAATGTTTATGGTCGAGTGGATGATGGTACCCTTCGAATGCTTCTGACTTTAGGGTGATGTCCTTGGGGAGGGTGTCTAGGTCAGGCCTATTACCCTACCCTAGGTACATAGCTTCATCATTAGCCCCCGAATGGTTCAGGGTTTGAGTGGAGAAGTAGTTGAAAATACTTTCGATTCAACTTTCGCGCCTCGAAAGTGTCTTGTTGGGATCAATGAATCAACACGGTGACACCAACTTCTTTTTTAGTTGCCTTGATCCATTCTTGGTTTTGTCGATTGAACTTTTACTGAAAAGCTTTGAGCGTTGATATGGAGAAAATCTTCCGTCTGACAGGTTGCTTTGTTGCCCGCGGATCTCGCGGGATTCGAATTTTGGGAAGCGCGCGGGGCAGAGGAGGCCGCAGTAATCGGGTTGGATTAGGCAGGGCCGCCTCGATTTCTGCGCCACCTTTTTCGCCACATATCTCGCGCGCGACTGTTGCGGGATTTGATAGGATCGCCCGGGTCCACATGTCAGTCACTCAGAAGCAACCTCATATAAGGCGTAGGTCTGGGGTTCTTGAACAGTGCATTCCCATTCTTCCTCTTCCTTCTCTGTTTTCTCCACCGCATCCGCTCCTGCCCCGGCGCTGTTGCTCCGTTCGAGCTCCGTCCGCTGTGATGGGGAAGGAGAAGACGGTGGCTTTGGAGCGCGCGAAGAAGGCAACGGCGAAGGCGAAGGGGAAGAAGCCCAACCGGGGCGGATCTTCGTCGAGGTCTGGTCTGCCGCGCGGCTGGATCCAGGGCGATTGGATCCGGTCAACGATTCACCAGGACGACATCGACGATCTGGCCGAGGAGGGATTGATCCCCCACGGATCCGCGCGGCTCCCAGAGGGCGAGACTGAGCCCCGACCGCAGGAGGGTGAGTGCGTCCTCCTCACACTTCACGTCGACCGCGGGTTTTCTTTGCCTCCTCATCCTTTTTTCCGAGCTTTCTTGAACTTCTTTGGAGGACAACTTCATCACTTTTCCCCCAACACCATCGTGTATCTTGCCGCTTTCGTGTCTATGTGCGAGAATTTCTTGGGTTGTCGACCACACTGGGGCCTCTTCAAGCACATTTTCACGTGTCCCTCCCAGTCGGTCAAAAAAGCTAATCCGAGTGATGAGAAGACAAAAGTGATCTAGATGTGTGGGAGTCTTGGCATTCAAATGAAGGGTAAGAGCTCTTTCCCAGCCATAATCCTTCCCAAGTCAGTCCCAGGGTGGCAGTCGACCTGGTTTTACTGCAAAGACCAGCCGACTCCAGGCCAGTCGACTGGACTTCCCCCCATTTCCATGGCTCGAGTAGAGAAGCCCTCCGCCTTGAAAGTGACCAGGAGAATCCCTCCACTCGACAACTCGTACGAAACAGACAAGGTCCAACTCTGAATTGCCGAGTGTTATCTTGATTTATCATGTAACTGCTTGTAGTCAACCGACTGACTTTTGTCTTGCTTGTTGTCTTCTAGGCTCTTACTGAGATGTATTCGATGCCCAACGGAGAGCAGGAGCAGGACCCGGAGGGGGAGGCGAGCGGAGGTGAGAGTGGCGAGTGGCATTCTGATGGTGAAGAGGACAAGGAGAGCGACGACCCGAGTGATGAAGAAGAGGTCAACTCACCTCCCCGTAGGGAGAGGCGATCCAAGCTCACTCACGATCCGGCAAGCGCCCGCGAGAAAGCGACTGTTCAGACCGGGCAGTCGTCAAAGCGTGATCGGACGTCTTCTCTGGCGCCGACTGAAAAGGCCCCGAAGCAGTCCAAGGTTGTAGCGCAGAACACTCGGAAGGCGCTGCCCAAAATCAAAATCGACATCCCTGTTGCCTCTGCGTGAGTGTTCTGTCTTAATTTTTACGCGAGGTTCTGTGTTGTCTACTATTTCATTGGTTTGACCGGATGAATCTTGAAACTAGTAGTGTCGCTACCCCTGGGACTTCTACTTACAAAAACGAGGATGAGGACATGGAAGATGCGGTCACCTCCAACCCATGTATAACCTTCATGATATTGTCTTTGTTTTGCCGATTGAACTGCAGTATAACCAACGAGGATGAATTTTTGGCGACTAATCTTTTTGCAGCTCTTCCCAACGCCATTGATCTCCCAGACGATGAAGAGGACGAGCCACTTAGGCCCTTGGGAAGAAGAAGCAGGAAAACATCCACTGCCAAGACGCCTTAGTCGACGCCGGTGGCGGAACCGGTGATCCAGGAGGCTGGCGATGCCAATCGGACCTCTGTCACCTTCGCGATACCACCGTCGAGTGCTCAGCCTTCAGCGTCAGCCGCGCAGACTCCAGCCGATCCACCTTCAGTTTTTGCTGCACATCACGTCCTAGAGGACCAGGTGGGTGCTGCCAAAGAGGCTATATGCCAGGCGAGCATTATGATGGGGCAGATGAAGATGGTCCGGGAAGCCAGCCAAGCTGCTTATGACGCCAGCTCCGCTCTCCAAAGCAACGTCCAGGTTAGCAGATTTCCGACTGACACTTTTAGCTTGTTGCTTGTTCTGTTAGGATATGCTACCTGAAAACTTTCCTTGAAGAATCTTTGCATCTGTCTGTGTTTCGCATTCATACACCCACTGGGTGTTTTGACTTGCCACTGAGCAAATTTGTATCTTGAGTCGACTAGGTTGTGTCGATGCGATCTTTGAACTAGTGGGGCACGCTGAGTGCACCCACTGGGTGTAGTCCCCGAGACTATAGTTGACTGCAGGTAGTCGATTGTAGTCTTAGAATCGGAATTTCCTCACTCGGCCTGGTCGGACCATGTCGAGTGGAACCTGAACAAGTGGGGGCACACTAAGTGCACCCACTGGGTGTAGTCCCCGAGACCGTGGTCGACTGCGGGCAGTCGACTATGGTCTGAGAACTCTTTTTTTTGCACTCAGGCTGGAGAGATCATGTTGAGTGAAAACTGGACCAGTGGGGGCACGTTAAGTGCACCCATTGGGTGTAGTCCCCGAGACTACTGTTGGATGTTTGATTCGGCGGTAGTCTTAGAGTTTTCTGAATTTATCAGGTTATTGTTCTGAAGTAACCAACTCCTCCATCCGTCGATTGACCGTCCTTTGATTATAGAAATCTTGTGAACTTGGGGCTCGTTTCGCCGAACTGGAGAAGAAGCAGATTCAGCTCAACCTTGATCTGGAGCTGGCCAAGACAAATCTGCAGAAGACCAAGGATGAGGCCACTGGTAAGTATAAATTGTCGACTAATTTGCTTCTGAATCTGGATGTTATTTGCCCTTTCTGAATTTGGATGTTATTTGCCCTTTCTGAATCTGGATGTTAGAAACTCTGAACCAAGCTCTGGCCAAGAAAGATCAAGACCTTGCGGCCACACAGAAGACAGCTAAAGAGAAAACTGCCCTTGCTGAACACAAGCTGGCTTCAGTCGGCAAGCTGTAGGAAGAGAATGCTAAGCTGAAAACTTCCCTTGATGAGGCCAACAAGGAGGCGACTTGTCTGAAGAAGGACAAGAATAACCTGACTGAAAAGATGGAAGGCATTGCTCGCAAGCGGAATGATCTGGAGGACTTTCTGGGGGGCCTTTCCAAGAAGTTGTTCACCATGCTTGAAGGTGCTTCCTTTTACTCGACTGACTTGTCACCGTCGACTCGTTATACCACTACTGACTCCTCTTTGAATTGCGCGTGCAGAATTTTGTCAGAACTTCGAGGAAGAGACTAGGCGAGTTGAGACAAGCCTGGACCCCATCCTCTCTCCAGTGAAGGACAAAGCTCCCATGAACATACTCCGGCTGGAATCTCGCGTTGCTGGCATTGTCAACTATCTTGCTTGACTGAAAGTTGCGATGTCGCGGATCGACACAGCACTCTGGCCAAGGGCGACGCTCCAGAATGACCTCGATTCTCTGATGACTCGACTTAACGAGATCCTCGGTCGAGTGCAAGAATGGAAGAAGTCTTCGGCTCGGTGCGGTGCTGATGTGGCTCTGCCCTTGGTTCGTGTCCACTGCAAGGAAGCGCGAGAGGAGAAGCCAATACCAAGAAGCACGACTTCCAGTCTTTCATGGAAACCTTTATTGCTGCTGCCACTCGGATTGTTGACGGAATCGACCTGGATGAGTTCGTCGAGCCTGCTAGCCCTCCTCCTGCGGAGTGAACAAACTTTACGCCTCACCTTAAATTTGCCTCGGAATGCCGAGTGATTTGGTAACCGTTAAACTTCTTCGGGCTAGATGCCCGAGTACTTTAATCCGTGGTCTGGAACCTTAGGATTTATCTGAACTTGGTTTATCTCTATGCTTGTGTTTGCCTTCGAGTGGAGCTTGTTCTTCACTCGGAATAATCTTTGTATTTGAGATGCAGCTCTAAGTACGAGGTTCCAGTCGACCTGCACCTCGTCGTCCTTGCGGATAGGGATGGAGCGCACGTTGTATTTGTGGCGTAGCTCCGAAGGAAAGGTTGCAGTTGACCTGCACCTCATCGTCCTTGCGGACGAGGATGGAGCGTATGTTATACTTGTGGCGCAGCTCCAAGGAGAAGGTTGCAGTCGACCTGCACCTCGTCGTCCATGCGGATAGGGATGAAGCGCACGTTGTATTTGTGGCGTAGCTCCGAGGAGAAGGTTGCAGTCGACCTGCACCTCGTCGTCCTTGCGGATGAGGATGGAGCGTACGTTATTCTTGTGGTGCAGCTCCGAGGAGAAGGTTGTAGTCGACCTGCACCTCGTCGTCCTTGCGTATAGGGATGCGTTTCAAACTTAGGCGAGTACTAGACTGCAGCTAAGCCCCCGAGTGGGAGGGTTCCTCACCACTCGGTTGGATTTTTTAAACTTAGGCGAGTACTGGACTGTAGCTAAGCCCCCGAGTGGGAGGGTTGCTCACCACTTGGTAGGATTTTTTGAACTTAGGCGAGTACTGGACTGCAGCTAAGCCCCCGAGTGGGAGGGTTGCTCACTACTCGGTAGGAATTTTTAAACTTAGGCGAGTACTGGACTGCAGCTAAGCCCCTGAGTGGGAGGGTTGCTCACTACTCCGTAGGATTTTTTAAACTTAGGCGAGTACTGGACTGCAGCTAAGCCCCCCAGTGAGAGGCTTGCTCAACACTCGGTAGGATTTTTCAAACTTAGGCGAGTACTTGGACTGCAGCTAAGCCCCCAAGTGAGAGGCTTGCTCACCACTCGGTAGGATTTTTCAAATTTAGGCGAAACGGATTCGCAGCTAAACCTCCGAGTGCGAGGCTTGCTCACCACTCGGTAGGATTTTTCAAACTTAGGCGAAACGGATTCGCAGCTAAGCCTCCGAGTGAACGGCTTGGTCTTCACTCGACAGGATTTTTTTTCAAACTTAGGCGAAACGGATTCGCATATAAGGCACCCACTGGGGGATTTGACACGTATAAAAAGGAAACAACAATCATTTAGGAGACTGTAAAACTGTGTCTTTGATAATCAAACTAGAAGGTATTTCTGATTACATCTCAACAGTCTGAATGCTTAAGTGTAAAAGGGGCGGAGCAGCTCTGCATTCCAAGCGCGTGGCTCGTCTTTCTTGTGCTCGAGGTTGTAAAGGTTGTACGCTCCGTTCTGGAGCACTCTGGTGACAATGAAGGGGTCTTCCCAAGCAGGAGCAAGCTTGTGTGGTTTCTGTTGATCCACTCAAAGAACCAAGTCTCCCTCTTGAAATGCTCGACCCCTCACATTTCTGGCATGGAATCGACGCAGGTCTTGCTGATAGATGGTCGACCGGATCAAGGCCATCTCTCTTTCCTCTTCCAGGAGATCAACTGCATCTTGCCGTGCCTGTTCTGCTCCATCTTCTGAGAAAAGCTCGACTCGTGGTGCATTGTGGAGCAAGTCACTCGGAAGTACAGCCTCAGCTCCATAGACCAAGAAGAATGGAGTTCGGCCAGTCGACCGATTGGGAGTTGTCCTCAATCCCCAAAGCACTGATGGAAGTTCATCGACCCAGGCGCCTGTTGCGTGTTTGAGATCACGCATCAGCCGGGGTTTCAGTCCTTTGAGAATCAATCTGTTTGCTCTTTCAGCTTGTCCATTCGACTGGGGGTGGGCGACTCAAGCATAGTCGACTCGAGTACCTTGGGAAGCGCAGAAGGCTCTGAACTCATCAGAATCGTAGTTCGACCCATTGTCAGTGATGATGCTGTGCGGAACACCATATCTGAATGTTAACTCTCTGATGAAGCTGACAGCAGTACTGGCTTCAAGATTTTTGATAGGCTTGGCTTCAATCCATTTGGCGAACTTGTCGACTGCCACGAGCACATGAGTAAAGCCGCTCCTACCAGTCCTTAGTGGTCCAACCATATCCAATCCCCAAACAGCGAAGGGCCAGACGAGTGGAATGGTCTTCAGGGCTGATGCAGGCTTGTGAGACATGTTGGAGTAAAACTGGCAACCTTCACATTTGTCGACTATTTCTTTTGCCATCTCATTTGCTCGCGGCCAATAAAATCCTGCTCAGTATGCTTTGGCCACAATGGTCCGAGAGGACGCATGGTGACCACAGGTCCCCGAGTGGATGTCATTGAGGATCACTTGACCTTCTTCTGGTGTTATGCATTTCTGGCAGACCCCATGTGGCACCCCGGCTCAGATCCACTGGTTTACCATGCATTGCCAGCCCAGAGACCATGTCTTCTAGCAACACACAACATTTGGTACAAAAAACAACCGCTGTATTGATGCTAGCGGATCAGATTTTGTATTACAACAGGGGTCGAGGCCAAGCGGCACACACGGTGCGGCTGAACAATATGTACATTATTTAGTGAACATAAAGGGGCCTCGATCATAACAACTACGCGACAGCGGAACAACGTCGTAGCGGAAACTCCATAGCACAGGGACACCGATGTGGACACGATCTAGACTCGAGCAGCACTCCTTTCCAACGAGACTTTCCTGAAATCTGGCATGACACGGCAGGTCAGTACATTGAATGTCACTACAAAAAAAGACACATCCGTGACATTTTGGGCCGAACGAATTTTTTTCTATCATACATATGACACTTCTATGACGATAATTGTGACAAAACCCGGTATCATCATAGATGTGGTGGGCTCCTAATTCTATGACAAAAAATCATGACAGAAAATGGGCTTTTCGTCCTGGGCGGGCCGGAGACGCAGTTGCATGACATTCTTTGGGCCGTCCATGACGGAAAAAACCATGGTAGAAGCGAGGGCGAGGAAAATTTTGGCGAGTTCATCTCGTACACGTACGCGCGTGTGTGCGAGGCGTTGGCTCTAACTGAACCCGAGCGATTGCACTGCAAGGTACGCGTTACTGAAGCCGAGCGATCGATCGATGGCTGTTAACTGAACCCGATCGAGCGATTCCTTCGCTACTGTTGCTAACTGAAGCCGATCGATGCTGCCTCTGGGATGAACAGTGAGCGTTGCGGGGGGGGGGGGTTGGATGAACAGTGAGCGGTGGCGTTGCCTCTGGATGAACAGGACCCCGTGGTGTGGTGGAGGGCTGGATGAACAGTAGACGGTGGAGGGGTGCCCGTGGAGGGGTGGTTGAACAGGACCCCGTGGTGTGGAGGGCTGGATGAACAGTAGACGGTGGAGGGGTGCCCGTGGAGGGGTGGTTGAACAGTAGCCGGTGGAGTAGCGCGCGGTGGAGGCTGGATGAACAGGAGCCCGTGGAGGCTGGAGGAGGTCGACGGTAGCCCGTGGAGGCTAGAGGAGGTCGACGGTGGAGATGAACAGTATCCCGTGGAATCCCGTTTTGCGGTACGCCACACCCCTCCCAATGAACAGGACCCCCATTTCGACCGTAGGAGGTCCGTTTCGTCCGTTTTGCGGTACGCCACACCCCTCCCGATCAACAGGACCCTCGTTTCGACTGTAGGAGGTATGTTTCGTCCGTTTTGCGGTACGCCACACCCCTCCGGATCAATAGGACCCCCGTTTCGATCGTAGGAGGTCCGTTTCCTCCGTTTTGCGGTACGCCACACCCCTCCCAATCAACAGGACCCCCGTTTCGACCGTAGGAGGTCTGTTTCCTCCGTTTTGCGGTACGCCACACTCCTCCTGATCAACAGGACCCCTGTTTCGACCGTAGGAGGTCCGTTTCCTCCGTTTTGCGGTACGCCACACCCCTCCCCATGAACACGACGCATTCCGTTGCCTCCCCATGAACACGACGACGACGCTGTTTCTCTGTTCCAACCCAGCCATGTACACGAGCCCTGGCTGTACGTATGCGCGAGTAGGCGTTCGAGATCCTGCCCGTATGTACACATACGTGGCCGTATTTTCTTTCTTGCACCCTGGCCGCTGTACGTACGTGTACATGCTACGTGCGCGCCTCTACTACGACACGTGCGCGCCTCCAGATCCACCAGTATATATGTATGTACACGTTCGCGACCAGAATGACAATGCTACGTATGCTTCGACCAGGTGGGTCCCGACTGTCAGGCACTTCCTTGCCTGCGAAGATGTAGCTGGTGGGTCTCAGCAGTCAGGGGGGCGAATCATTTTTTTTGCCTGGACACACTTCCTTGCATGCGAAGATGTAGCTGGCGGGTCCCAGCAGTCAGGGGCAAATGTTTTTTTCGCGAAATATGGTGGCCCGTCCGGTGGGTCCCCGCTGTCAGGTGGAGGAATAATATTTTGCACGTAATAAGGAGGCACTTCCTTGCTGCGGCCGTGGACCCAGCTGTCAGCCTCTCCACGTACAGTCCACGTCCGATAGAAGCCGTTCCTTGACCACGTTGACCACGCCGCGCCGAGAGCACCAGGGCGGTGGACGACGGCGAGGCCTAGGAAGGGGACGACGCGGAGCCGGGGAAGACGCAGCAGTGGATGCCCACGCGTAGAGGAGTACGGGGGTTCACTGGTTCGCTGCGGTGTAAGGCTGCCGTCGCCGCAGAATAACAGGAGGTGTGGGTGAGTAGAGGGATGGTCTGGCTAGCGGTGGGAGTAGTAGGGGGCGGTGAGGCCTCCGCCGCATCACAGCCGGCCACGGGAGGCAGGAGCACGAGGCACGACCGGCACTGGTTTGGGCGGCTAGAGCAAGAAGACCAGAGGTTGCAGAAGCACTACGGCCATTGGATGGACATCGTACGGCCACTGGAGCTAGAATCGTGCATATTGACTAAGTTGACAAAGCCCTCCGTCCCCGTCAACTTAGTAGGCCCACAAGTCAGCGTGCCACTATACTGGGTCCCAGCTAACAGGGGGAGTATTCATTTTTTTTGTGCGTAATAAGGAGGCACTTCCTTGTGTGCGAAGATATAGCTGGTGGGTCCGAGCTGTCAGCGGCGGTAACTTTTTTTCGCGAAATACAGAGGCCCTTTCGGTGGGTCCCTGATGTCGGGTGGAGGAATCATTATTTTGCGCGTAATAAGGAGGCATTTCCTTGCGTGCGGCCGTGGACCCAGCTGTCGGCCTCTCCACGTACAGTCCACTTCAGATGCATGTCGGTCGTTGACCACGTTGACCAGGCCGCGCCGAGAGCACCAGGGCGGTGGACGACGGCGAGGCCTAGGAAGGGAACGACACGAAGGCAGGGAAGACTCGGCAGTTGTTTCCCACGCGGAGGTGAGTACGACTGTACGAGGGTTTACTGGTTCGTCTGCCGTCGCCGGAGAATAACAGCAGGTGTGGGTGAGTAGAGGGATGACTAGGCCAGCGATGGGAGTACGGTGGGGCGGTGAGGCCTGCGCGGCAGCACAGCCGGCCGCGGGGAGGAGGGAGCAGGCAGTCCCGCCGGCGCTTGTTTGAGCGGCTGGAGCAGGAAGAGCAGAGATTGAAGAAGCACGACGGCCGTTCGATGGACATCCAACAGTCACTGCTTGTGCGTCAACCTTTTTTTAGGAAAGCCTCAAATCTGTGGAAAACAGCATACAACCCATCTGCCATTATTTTAATAATTTACAGCCCATTTGCTAATTCTTAAGATTTTTTCGGAGCCCATATTCTTTTTGTTAGCATTACAGCCCATATTGTGGCCACGGTTAAAAAATTATACGAAATGTTGCATATTTCGGTGCGGTCCGAACTGTTTTTAATCCCGAAATTTCGACTCACATTCAAACTGATTTAAAAAA
This sequence comes from Aegilops tauschii subsp. strangulata, assembly GCF_002575655.3. Lineage (NCBI taxonomy): Eukaryota > Viridiplantae > Streptophyta > Magnoliopsida > Poales > Poaceae > Aegilops > Aegilops tauschii. The sequence goes on from NC_053035.3 coordinate 469,969,071, forward strand.
TAAATGTATATCAATATAAAATCCAACAAATTCTCCACGCATAAAAATTAATGTAATTTAAAATCTTGAAATGAAAAAAAGATATTTGAAACTAATTGCGAGTTTGATGTGTTTTAAAAATGTACAGCCCATTTCTCATTACCGATAGGCCATTTTCTTGGCCAGCCGAATGAAGCTCTCCTCGTCTTGAAAGATTTGCAGCCCAACAGGGCTGACAAAGCGACTTACTAGGCAAATCACAAAAAAACTGGGATGTGGCCGTGGACCCAGCTGTCAGCCTCTCCACGTACAGTACTTTTCCGATGGAAGTCGGTCGTTGACCACATTACCCACGCCGCGTCGAGAGCACCAAGGCAGTGGACGACGACGATGCCTAGGAAGGGGACGACGCAGAGCCGTGGAAGACGCGGCAATGGATGCCCACGCGGAGAGGAGTACGAGGGTTCACTGGTTCGGCTGCGGCGTGAGGCTTCCGTCACCGCAGAATAACAGGGGGTGTGGGTGAGTAGAGGGATACCCTGGGCTAGCGGTGGGAGTAGTAGGGGGCGCTGAGGCCTTCGCGGCATCACAGCCGGCCACGAGAGGCAGGAGCACGCGGCACGACCGGCGTTGCTTTGGGCGGCTGGAGGAAGAAGACCAGAGGTTGAAGAAGCACTATGGCCGTTGGATGGACATCGTACGGTCACTGGAGCTAGAATCGTTCATATTGACTAAGTTGACAAAGCCCTCCGTCCTCGTCAACTTAGTAGGCCCACGAGTCAGCCACCCACTATGGTGGGTCCCAGCTAGCATGGGGTATTCATTTTTTGGTGCGTAATAAGGAGGCACTTCCTTGCGTGCGAAGATATAGCTGTTACGTCCGACCTGTCAGCGGGGGGAACGTTTTTTTCGCGAAATACAGAAGCCCTTCCCACGTACAGTGCGTAATAAGGAGGAACTTTCCTTGCGTGCAACCATGGACCTCGTGGGTCCTAGCCGTCAGGCTCTCCACGTACAGTCCTCTTCCGATGACTCTCGTATGTTGACCACGCCGCGCCGAGCGCACCGAGGCGGTGGACGACGGCGAGGCCCCAGACTGGAATGACCCGGAGATGGGGAAGACGCGGCAGTGGAGTCACAGACGGAGAGGTGTGGGAAACTTGACTGGTTCGGGTGTGGGGTGTGCCTACACTCGGCAGAGAATAACAGGAGGTGCGGAGTGGAGGGATGGCCTGGCCGTCGGCGGGGTAGCGTTTCGCTGAGGAGCTCAAAACAACGCCGCTAGAAGCCGAAGGCTGGAGCAGGCTGTTCTGGCAGCGCTGGGGGAAGAAGATGAGAGATTGAAGAAGAATGCTGGCCGTTGGATGTAAATCCAATGCCTTCTTAGGCTTCGACCTACTGGCCCACATGTCAGCTAGTCCATTTGTTTTTTTAGTCCATTTGGTGGGCTGGGTGAAACAATGATGTAGCATCTATGCAGCCCGTTTAAATCCCATTTGCATTTTTCTCGAAATCCGCGGACTTGCTGGGCTAGGTGAAAATATCTTGTTGGGCTAGACGGAGAAATGTTATAAAAACATAAACACATGATTGCACGTCAGTAAAATCTTTGCAAGCTTATGTACGCAATCACTAGGAGTTAACTTGCCAAGTTATATATAAACAATTATTATTATTATTTTGTAAGAACTTTCAACTAAAGAAATAAAATATCATTTTAATTTGATGAGTTAATATTACGTGGGGTATTATTATTTTTTAGGCTAGACGTGGGACAGTTGAGTTGGTTCTAGGGGAAAGTACTGGGAGAAAACTCAGTTTACATCGAAAAAGATAGTGGGAGAAAATTCAGAGACCTGCTGGGTCCACCTGAGGAGGGGAATATGTTGGGAGGAAGGAGATTCAAAGCACGGCAGCCGAGTGAACTAGTTTTTTTACAGACAAGTGAACTAGTTTACATACATAAGCAAATAGCCACTAAAAAAAGCAATCAGGTTAATGGGTTCTTAAAAGAAATATTTCGGACAAAACAGATAATTACGACACATAGGCTAATGCATGAAACGCTCAGATGATAAAGGTGCTTATAAACAGATAAAGTACAACATCTAGACCTTCCTGGCACGCTTGATCATGACGCTGCGGCTGTCCGTGTACTCATCGGTTACGGGAAGTAGACACGCCCTCATGTCCAAGATCTGCCTGTACATGTCGTAGCATGCGTATGCGTCCTTGGCCGCGTAGGTTATGTAGGCTAGATTCAGAGGTACCTCCCACGTGTCCAGGTCGTCTTCTTTCATGTTGGCGTATCAGGGGTCGATGATGGTCTCAGCGAGGTCAACCACAGAGTCCTTCTCCTGCCCGTTGCTGATGATCTTGTATTGCTTCTGGATGTCGACAAGCTTGTTGCACCAGATGGCCGAATCGTCGTGTTCTTCCTTCTCTCCACCGTAGCGAAGGTGCAGTCGACGCTGCTGATGAAACGGGCGAATGCTCCAGAACCTGGTGCAGCCATAGGACTGAGGCGAGGCAGAGCTTCACCGAGTCCGTATCGTTGGTGTACATCACATTCAACTTGGTGCAGCCATAGGACTGAACGGCGAACTCAAAGGGGAACTCCTTGGTGAAGTCCATATCCAGCAGGCTCACCCCTCGGATCGCCATTGGAGTCTCTTCGAGTGAACGAGTGTGTAGGCAGCGGCAACAGTTCGTTTTTCAGCTCTTGGGGAACTGGATTCAATAGTAAGCTGAGTGTGTACAGGCGACAACAGTTACTACCCCTCCCTCGTCTGCTGCACGCCCGGCAGAAGATGCACCCTCGGCCACACGTCGGTTCACGAGCGGGTCTGTATTGGTACTGTAATAACAGGAGTTAGTGGTCACTTTACTTAAATTTAATTAGCTTTAATAGAAATTTATACTTAAAACAAGCAATGCATTCGCTCGTTCTATCAGTGCCACAGGATCAACATGCACAACAATTAGAATTATTATTCTCAGGACGCACACGATCAGCACATTTGTCGCACTTTCACAAAGATAATACTACCAAGTTTGAACTGTTTGTTATGGTTGTTGTCCTCTACATCATCATGTCGTGTTTCCCAGCTTGCAAGATTCAGAACCAACAAATAAGATCCAAATAATAAGTACAACAAAGATGCCTACACATCTCATTGATTCCCAGCTTGCAAGATTTAGAACCAACAAATAAGATCCAAATAATAAGTACAACAAAGATGCCTACACATCTCATTGATTCCCAGCTTGCAAGATTCAGAACCAACAAATAAGATTCAAATAATAAGTACAACAAAGATGCCTACATATCTCACTGATTCCCAGCTTGCAAGATTCAGAACCAACCCCTTAGAGCCTTTTGATAAAGTGAATATCAGGATTAAATCCATCTTGGCTAGCCATGTCATACAATCGAAGAACTTGGCGAATGCTCTTGACCGTCACAACATCAGTAGTTGAGTATTCCTGTTTGCACAGCATGTATGCACATCACAAACAAGGAGACAAGAGAGCATGATTTCGCTTTAATAGCGGCCTCCTTGAACTCAACCTCCAGCTCTACTTGGATGAGGTCTGCCTGGAGTTCCATGATTCAATTCATGCGCCTTTTTCTACAGTTCACCTGAAATGAAGGAAAGATTGCATCATTCAGCTAGCAAGAAGTACTTGCTCTTGTGAGCTGGCAGGTTCTTCTTTAGTAGTTGCACTAAAATTGAGGAACATTAAGGTTGGCTGTCCGGCTCATGTAAGGTGCAACTATAATTTTCTTATCCTTTTGTGCACTTCCACTAAACTAAAGTGCCATTGTGGTGACAGTGACGGCTTCATCTTGCAAAGGCTCATAAAATGTTGCACGAGATTACCAGCAGAACTTGACGGAGATTTTGGAAACTCCAATCACCATTTTGTGAAGTTCCACCAAAATTGAGAGATGTTGCCCACGTGACATTTTAGTTGAACTGCACAAGACACTCATTCCAAAAAAAGTACTTTGTGTAGTTCACCAAAAGGTCACAATAGCAACAAGGTGAAATGGATATCCCTATCTGCACAAAAAGATAGAAAGTAAACAGTTGCTGGTCAATAAGAATATACGAAACATATACAAAATGAAAAGAAGCATCTTAATTATGTTCATGGCAATCACGCAAGGACAGTTGAAATTTTAAAACATCAGCAATGCTTCATGTTACCAGAAGCATTACGATCAACAATGAGATTCCTCAAATATGGGATTACTTTAATGGTGGCATTGCTTGTTTACCAGACACAGTAAATCAACAGCAGCTAAAGAGTTGGTTTAAGGGCATGGGACCGTGGGGACACCAGGACACTCAGCAGCGTAAAGGAGCAACTTACTTATCATACTGGGGAAAACAGCAGGAGTGCCATTTGTAACACACTTTAATTGCATCTTATCACTGGAGGCATTAGATTAACAATAACACTGGTTAGACATGTCCCTAAGGTAACAGTGTGATCGCTTCATTTTACATGCGCCCTTACATTAACAACAGCAAAAGGTTGGTATAAGGACATGCGACAGTGGACGCATCAGCACAATGTACCTACAAGGAGGCATAAAGTGGTGATGCCGAGGTTGTTCATGCTATGTGAGGGCAGCAAACCTAATCCTGGAGACCTTGTACTATGTGAGGGCAGCAAATCTAATCCTGGAGACCTTTTACTATGTGAGGGCAGCAAATCTAATCCTGGAGACCCTTTACTATGTGAGGGCAGCGAATCTAATCCAGGAGACCTTTTACTATGTGAGGGCAGCCAATCTAATCCTGAGACCTTTTACTATGTGAGGGCAGCAAATCTAATCCTGAGCCCTTTTACTATGTGAGGGCAGCAAATCTAATCCTGGAGACCTTTTTCTATGTGATGGCAGCAAATCTAATCCTGGACATACTCTGTTGACTTGTCCACCAGCCGCCACTTTCTATCCTTTTTTCAACCAATAATAGATCTGTTCCTTATCCAGTTTGTACTGCGTTTTCCCAATATTTCCCTTTTCAACCAAGAGACCGGTTGGGTATCCGGTCTCTACTACTTTCACCATATTATTTCCTCTTTGAATCAAGTCCTAGATTCAAGCTACAACTTTCCCCTTTCTTCGTTGTTTGAACAAAGCCCTAGATTCGAATGCATGAAGTAGCTTTACCTCTAATAATACAAAAAATTTAGGTGGCTTTGGAAGAGCTGATGGGAGTAGAAAAAGATGCACATGCAGACACGTGGGGAGCTGGGGCAGTAGAGCAAGGCCGCTTTCGAAGAACTTATACCTGAGGGTCGCCGGGATGTCGGCGGCGGCAGGTCGGATCTGCGGACAATACGGCAGGGAGGAAGAAGGGTCGGAGGACCTCCCGAGCCGGCGCTGTGTCGGAGAGAACGACACGGGCAAAGGATCGGGCCCCTCCGGCAGCTGTGGGTTTCCTCCCTCGGCGGCGATGACTGCGTGAACGATGCACCTTTTAGTCCTCTACACACACCGGCCAAAGGGATCCGGCCGGATCTGTGACCAGCGGTGAGCAGAGAGAAAATGTCGCTACCGATGTCTTGTTTATATCTGGAGAGGATGAGAGAATGAAGAGAGCAACCCTAGTAAAGCAAGCGCTCAGGCCCCTGCGTCCATATATAGTGGAGTGATTATCTTTTTTCTCTCCACAACAAGCGTTTCAATTTGTGTACGTGGCATTAAAGAAAAGAAACTCTCTATTTAAGGTGACTACTGTACGACTCCTACTTACTACTAGTATTACTACAGTATTGTTCACTTGTGCTCCCCGCCCCTCCATTCATTGAACAACCCCACGGGTGAATAAACATACAGTAAGTACTGTATTTATATAGAACGAACAAGCTCGAACTATTTTCGCGTAGTTAAAAGTTGAGGGCGGGGCTTTTCCGGGCAGTACGCGCGGCAGTTTTCGGGTAGGCGGTTTGACAGAGAGGCGAGGAGGGTGAGCGAGTGGGGCTATGCGATTTGATGGCACGTTACTTCTGGAAAGACTTGTGATATGACCACTCACTATAGTCATGAATTACTGGCGCTCCGACCGGGGTGATGCCCCCCTTCTGTTCCGCGCTCTAATCTGGTGCATGACACGTCGACCCGGATGCTGGCTCTCCCACATGTCAGAGTAGTAAGAAGGAGCAAAGAATGAAGCGGTATATACTAGTACTATACTACAGTACTACTCAAGTCGGAGGAGTGCGAACCACGGCAGCCCAGTGAACCAGCAGTGCGAACCATGGTAGCCCAGTGAACCAGCAGTAGAAAACAATGTGGTGATATGGCCATAAAAAACAATGTGCTACGGTCCACACTGTAGCATGTACAGTAACACTCCTCTTTGTTTGGATCCCTGAGTTAGAGCTAGTTTGGGTTGAAATAGCCTCAAATTATCGAAACAAGAGGGGTTAGTTTGAGCTAGTTTGCTCTAACCCAGCTAAAAAACTAGCCCGGTGGAGAGGTTCTAATTGGGTTAGTTATCCTCGGGCCCACTAAAAGAGAACTAAAAAAATGTCCCCTGCCCGCACCAGATCGCCCCCCCTCTCGCACGACTCCTCTCTGTTCCCCATAGGGCCGCTTGCCCTCTCTCTCCTCCGGCTGCCCTCTCCTTCCGGCCTCCGCCGCCCTACTCCGGCCGCCCTCTCCCTCCGGCCTTCGAAGGTCGCCCCACTCCCCATTCACCAGTCGTTTTTCTCCCTCTGTCGTGCGCGGCGGCGGTGCATCTACCAGGGAGGTCGCGAGAGGGGTGAGTTTGTTCGTTCCTTCTCTGTCTCACGGCCATATCATTGATCTTGCTTGCTCTAGCGCTAATTCTGATTTGGAAAAGTAGATCCTGATCAAACTTGGTATAGATTTGTGGTGCACGCATGGAATTGTTTGATGCTTCTTGAGGAGGTAATAAATCTTTCTAGAGGCCCAAAGATTCAGGTCACCTTTCTAGGTATTTCAATTTCAGCCTTGCATTATTTCTAGAGGCCCAAAGATTCAGTTCACCAGTCTAGGTATTTCAATTTCAGGCTTGCATTATTTCTAGAGGCCCAAAGATTCAGTTCACCTTTCTAGGTATTTCAGTTTCAGGCTTGCATTATTTCTAGAGGCCCAAAGATTCAGTTCACCTTTCTAGGTATTTCACTTTCAGGCTTGCATTATTTCTAGAGGCCCAAAGATTCAGTTCACCTTTCTAGGTATTTCAATTTCAGGCTTGCATTATTTCTAGAGGCCCAAAGATTCAGTTCACCTTTCTAGGTATTTTAGTTACAGGCTTGCATTATTTCTAGAGGCCCAAAGATTAAGTTCCCAGTCGACGGCAAGCGGCCCTGCTACCCATGCCGGTGTCAACCTCAACTCGCAAGGGCCTGCGTCGGAGGGGTTCCCGGGGCTTGGGCTCTACAGAGCCTTCCTCCAAAGCGACGATGGCGAGCTCCTCCCTCGGTGCGTGAGGTGCTCCGGGCTCCCTCCCTATCGTGAATGACTTCCGTGATGAGTTAGCTCATTCTTTGTTTCATGAAGTGTTTTTTTATTTCGTGAAGCTTGATTGACGACTTGTATGTTTAAGTGGGATATCTCATTTGTATGGACAAAGTAAAAATTATCATGTTTTGCATGCTTGATTTGTATAGATGGTTCGTTTATGTCAATTGTGAGCGGGAGGAGGCCACAGAAGAGCCGGCCACACCAAGAGGATGCTTGGATCCAAGGGACTTATTTTAGTCTGACTAAAAATAGTCTCTTTAAGAGGCTAAAGTTCCAAGCACCCCTGACTAAAGAGGGGCTAAAACTAGTCTTGAGACTAAAAATTTTTAGTCAGGGGTACCCCTACTAAAATGTGGATTAGTCCTCTCTCTCCTCATTTAACTCCTCTCCTGTAACACGGGTGAGTTCTGGATTGGAGGGTTTGAGGATAATAAATGCTCATTAACTTGATTTTAGTCTCTTTAGTATTTGGATCCAAGCATGGGTGAGGTTAGCAAGTTTTAGTCCCACTACTTTTAGTCATGGAACTAAAACGTATCCAAGCACCCTCCAAATCCGGCAGGAAATAGGGTCCAAAGTAGTCAAATGATTGAGATAGAGCATTTATTGTCAATCTAACCCTGCCATCCATACACCTCTTTTGTTTAGAGTTAGTTCAGGGTTAGAATCTAACTCTAACCTCTAACTGAGTTAGATTTCTCCTCGTCTCGGTTCATCGCCATCATACTTTCCCAATTCCTGTGTTTTCGGTATCCTGCGAATCAAAGAGGCCCTTTTTTTGCGGGAAAAATCAAAGAGGCCCTTAGACTGGTTTCGGTCTGGTCATTTTTTATAAACATGTTATGTCCAAAATTTAATGAACGTGCTCCGGTTTCCACGAAAATAATCCGGTTTCATCTAGTAATTCATTCATTTATTTATTCTTCTGCAGGGGGTTTGCATGTAATTTGTGAGGTCTGAAATGTAAAGTACCCCGGCATATGCTCCGAGTCGTGCATGCACTACGACCCAGATGCTCTATGTCCCACATGTCGGCGAATGGGAGCACGTGGAAATAGCCTAGGAGTACATATAGGAGGATAAATGCGTGAAATAATATGTACTGTGAAGCGTAGCCGCGGTTCGAAAAGGAGACCTAAAGTGATGATAGCTATAGGTCGCACGCACCCAACTAGTGGTACTAGACATACGACTCATTTTTTCCCTAAAAAAAAAGAGGCACGAGTCCTCAGTACTCCTATTCTATAAACACGAGTCCCATCTGACAACAGCGTCCGTGCTACATCTAGCTCTCCTCCCTCATTTCTCTCTTCTAGTAATTTTAAACTCGGCCGACGCCCGGTGGGCGGGGTGGGTTTGCTCAACTGCGGCCCCACCTCACAGTGAAAACGTTACGACTGGAATAAAAATGCCATATACTCCCTCCGTTCATAAATATAAGCCTTTTTAGATACTATTTCAAATGGAATACATCATACAGATGTATGTAGACATAGTTTAGAGTGTAGATTCACTCATTTTGCTCCGTATGTAGTATCACTTGCTGGAATCTTTAGAAAGACTTATATTTGGGAACGGAGGGAGTACTATACTAATAAAACATTAAGGCCACGAGGCGATGCAGTGCTGGTTACATGAGGCAAGAAGAGATGCATCCATCGACGACGTCCACCTCCTCGACTCAGGGCGCCGGCCCACCGAACGGCGCCTAAGTAGCAGTGGCTTTCGTGGCCAGGTCGACGTGCTTCTGAACAATGGCGTCCAAAGATTCCAGCCGCTGGAAGAAGGCAAACGTCTTTCTGTCCTCGCTTGCCTTGTAGTGGCCTATGTAGACGATTTCCTCGTAGACGTGGATGTGCAGGTCGACGGTTTCTTGCATGGCGAGGCGCTGCGCGGCGAGTGCGGCCTCGAGGTGCACATTCTTCGTCGCGACCTCCGACACCTGTAGGGCCACCAGGGCTTGAAAGAGTTCATCACCATGGAGGCCGATGAGGGTGCAGGCAATGAGGAGCCTGGGCGCGCGGGCTGGAGCAGTATAGCAAGGTCGTCCACGCGCTTCTTGACGGCGGTGAACTTGCGGATGGAGTGGACCATCATGTCGTCCATGCGACAGGCGAAGCCGGCGCCGGCAAGGGCTATGATGCCTGCGGTCGCCAGCACCGTCTGGAAATGCTGCGCGGTGCGGGGCCGCAGGCCGGCGCCTTGGATGATTTGGCACAGCCGACTGCTGCTCGCGTCCATCGCCTCCATAGGTGCTTGTGGCTTCTGGTCACTTGGTCTTGGATTGGAGTGAGCAGTGTTGTGCAGAGACTTGGGAGTAGATGGATTGGAGTGGTGGGGCGCCTTTATTATATGAGAGTCCAAACTCTGTTGCATTCACATCGTGCTGGCTTTATTCTGCTTCTCCAATTAATTCCCTCTGCATGTAATTGAGGATGCATCATTGACCGTTCAACGTCTCGGGAACCGCTACCCTCTCCCTCCTTGGCATTCAAGCACCTATGGACCCGTCGACGACGAGGTGCCTATGGTGACTTCGTAAATTTCAAGATGATAGTGCCGTGCGTGTGTGCGTTCATAGGGGTGAGTGTATGCGCGTGTATATGAGCGCTTGCGTCTGTACTGTGTAAAAAAACGTAAATGCGTGTCAAAAAGAGACTAGTCAGTATACTCAATATTGTGCACCTCGGAGAGGAAAACGATAGAACTAGTACGTATTTATTTACGGTGCAGATTCACTCATTTTGCTCCATATGTACTCCGTCTCGGTGTAGTCTAGTCACTTGTTGAAATCTCTAGAAGGCCAAATACTCCTTTCTGGTTTACAGGGCTATACTAGCAAGTAGTTGTACGTACTAGTACAATAGTGGGCTCACATAGCAATTTAGTCTCATGCACGAGCCTGGCTATATGCGTGCTCCAATGTTCGCAACTGCAACGTTCGGTTTGCGCTTGGCTCTTCGCCTCTTCGAGAAGACGAACAATGATGTTACTACTACTGCTTCTACAGTGTCGAATCCACTACTGCATGTCCGTCCACCGCGAGCGGGACGGATAGCTTGTTGTAGAAGTACTACTAAGCAAAAGCCTATCCTCGTTTGCGAGCAACCGCGCGCATGGGTGAGGGAGAAGGCGTGTAGTAAAATCAAGCTTCTCCTCATTGTACGAGTTGACGCGACACATCATAGCACTGGCCCCACATGCTTGCCTCTAAACTTGGCTGAAAGACCCGCAGTGTACAATATATTTGCTGCAACCTCTAACATTTACCCACCACAAATTAAAATATATGTGGCCGTATGCACCGTTCTGATGTAGAGGCCGGGGAGTCCCCCCTTTTCGAAAAAAAACAAATTAAAATATATATTCCTGTCTTGACCAGATGAGCGTGCAAACTACAATCACCAGGGTGTCAGGTAGGGCCACAAGACTATTTTAAATTTTTTATTAAAACTTCGAGACGGCCACATAGCATGGAGCCGACCCCACCGATTTTAAGCTTACAGGCACGGTACACGCTATCCTAGACTACTCTACACATGAAACTGCCACACGAGCGTCCGGGCTGCGCTTGGCTCTTCGCCTCTTCGGGAAGTCGAACAATGATGGAGTACTACTGCATTGGAGGAGTACTACAGTACGCTTCTGGCCATCTGACACCGATTGAACTGCTGCATGTCCACCGCGTGCGGGAGGGAGAGCGTATAGCGAAAGCTGCTCCTAGTCTTGCCAGCCACCACGCTCATGGGTGAGGGAGGGACGCTCCTGCCTTTGCGTGTATGATAGGTGGGCCCGACAGGTGTGTGGCCAACCTGTCATACAGCCAAAGGCAGGTGCAGTTAAGTCCGCGAGGGAGAGGATAATCAAACTTCTCGTTGATGTACGAGTTGACGCGACACATCAAAGCACTGCACTCGATATATTTCAATAATTTGCATTTACTGATGCAGTAATTACAATGCATGCATGCATGCCGTGACTCTCCTTTTGATACTTGCATGTGTTGATTTAATGCACCTTGAAGTAGTATAAAATATGTGACGGTAAAGCTTTGTAATACCCCGGCCCAAGTTGAGAGATGGTTGTGCATGAGGAGGGCGAGATCATGCAGACCGAACAGGACCCGACGATGGAGCTCTCTAAGGTCTTGATGGACCTCACCATGCTCCACTGCCCCTTGTGCCTCCGCCCCTTGACGCCTCCAGTGTATGAGGTTCGAATACACCTCGTCCGTTCGGCTGATTGAGCAAGGTGCAGGTTTCTTGATTGATGTGTTGTTCGATTGATTTCTGCAGTGCAAGGGAGGGCGCCTGGCCTGCGTGGACTGTCGCGTCGAGCGCCCCGGGAACCAGCGGCAGCGCCAGAAGTGCGAGCGCGGCGGTGGCTTCGACGTGCGGAACACGGCGGTGGACTCTGTCCTTTCGTCGGTGAGGGTGGAGTGCCCGCACGAAGGCTGTGGGCTCTACGTCACTTACCACAAGCTCGCCGATCACCAGAGCGTGTGTCCGCTCGCGCCCTGCAAATGCCCTGTGCCCGTCTGCGGCTACGAAGGCCCGCCGCCGGCGCTCTACCACCACATCAGCACCACACATCCCATGCCCGTGCACAGGATCCAGTACGGCAAGGTGCTCCAGCTGCAAGTGCCACTGTCGGAGCCACGGCTCTTGCTGTTCGCGGAGGAGGACCGCCGCGCGTTTTTCTTGGTCGGCGGCGTGCTCGACATGGGCGCGCCTATCGCCGTGTCGGTCGTCTGCATCAGAGCGGGGGCATCCCCAATGCCACACTACGTGGCCAAGCTGTGGGCGAACGGCCCGCCGGGGGAGCCCAAAGGCACAACCGACGCCGTCAAGGAGGAAATGGAGGTGACAAGCAGCAAGGATCCCGGCGATGTCGACGTGCAGCAGCTGACCTTCTTGACAGTTCCGCCCAAGCTGCTGGCCGGGGCTAAGCTTGTGTCCCTCCACATTCAGATTGACAAGCTCACGTCCTAAATGTTTCTACAGTTCCTTCTGTTTATCTTAGTAATATGCTAATATAGGGATTACCTTGGTCTACTTTAGCTTAAGAAATGGTGGGTTTTGGTGGCGATGCAGCAATTACTTCGACATCAGATCAGTAATTTCCAACAGTCGAAGGATATTTTGTGTCTGTTGGATATAAAGTTCCTTTGGGTAAGAAGTACTAATTGTCATCAAAATTGATAAAAGGAGATGTATGTAGACGTATTTTAGTTCTAGATACGTCCCTTTTTATCCATTTTGATGAGAAGCACTCCCTCCGTTCCACAATACATGCCTTCTATTTGTCAAAATATAGATGTATCTAGACATGTTTAGTATATAGGTACATCCATGATAGAGCCAATCGGATGGTTGAAAACACTACAATTCGTAGCTACAGATGCGTGTGTGACTCCCAGATGCAAAGGCCGGGGATCATCATCCTCCTTTTCGAGAAAAAACAGACGCGTGTGTGAGAGGACGAGTGCATGCGTGCACCTCTTCTCTTCCTGTATAACGTACTACTAAACTCAGAGTACAAGTTTTTGTGGGTGGCACGATGGTGCGTGCGAGAAGTCCTGAGAGATAGTTTTAATGCGTCTGAAAAAAAAAGACTAGCCTAGAGCTTGCCACACGGCTATTCCTGTCGAACGCCCCATTAAACGTAAGATATGTATACGACGGTGTCAGTTATTGCACGTACGCAGCAGTACTCCCTCCTTTCCGGTTTATAGGGCTTAATTCAAAAATCTCACCAACCAAGATGGTGAGTGGTGGAATATTTATTGTAGTTTGCAAAAGAACCTAATTAATGCTCTTGTTTTTCTCAAAAAATTATGTTTATCAATGCATTAATTGCAATGCATGCATGCATAAAGTACATGCATTGGTCAATTTTCTCTTAATACTTGCATGCAATGATTTAATGCACCTTGGAATCTGAACATGTGTTGGGGAACAACCAAATTAAGCCTTATAAAATGGAAAAACTAAAATTTTGAGATAAGCCCTATAAAACCGGAAAGGAGGGAGTACAAAAAGAAGTACTCCATCCGGGAATAGTGCCGCACTTCGAAACTAGAACCGTCAATAAATTTTGAGCTTGCGTCTCGTCACATTCCAAATTACTCCATGCTATATTGAATTGCAAACCTGTTCACACCGATCACAACCTAAACGGTTTCCCACTTAGGAGCGTATTAGTACCACGCTATATTGAATTGCAAACCTGTTCACACCGATCACAACCTAAACGGTTTCCCACTTAGGAGCGTATTAGTACTCGGTTATAAATAATAGTATGTCAAGATGACTGCACATTCCTCCTCAACTCCTCATCCACAAAAACAAACAAGTCATTCAACATCCTTCCCTTGCGTCTGCCATGTCCAGCGTGAGTTTTGGGTCAAGAGATTGCCACTAGGGAGAGGCGAGCATGGAAGCGGAAGCACGAGAGATGTCCCGCCTCGCTGCGAGAGCAGCCGACATGTCCCGCCGCGCCGTAGCAGCACGGAGGTCCCGCCGCGCCGCTGAAGCAGCACGGAGGTCCCACCACGCCGTCGATGCAGCAGACTGGTCCGGCCGCGCCGCGGAAGCAGCAGAGATGTCCCGCCGCGCCACGAATGCAGCAGAGATGTCCCGCTGCGCCGCGGCGGCTAGGGAAAATTTCTCGCGGGCAGGCGATGACTGTTACAGGCGCATGCATGCGATCGTCCATAGCCAGATGGATCAGATCTCCGGCTGGGCGAGGTTGCAGGACGACATGAAAGCCTCGTTTGAACAGGCTACCGGCGTCATCCGGCAACTAAGGGAGGGCAATGAGAGGCTCCAGGCCGTGCGCACACTACTGAGGGAGAAGATCGTCCGAAGTGCAGACCAGCAGGAGGAGACCAGTGCCTTGTTGAAGAGGACCGGCGTCATCGTCAAGAAACTTTTGGACGAGAATGACATGCTCCGCAACGAGCGCCAAAGGCTGGTGGAGGAATCCGTGGATGTTCTCAAGCAGCGTCTTGAGGACACGAAAGAGCTCATCGCCCCTCGCCGCGGAGACTAGTTCTCGCGGCCTGCAGCAACGCATCAAGAAAGTAGAGATCAGCGAGCCAGATCCTTGTCTTCCTTCTTCTTTTGCCCTTGTGTATTTCGGGCGTAGCCGCATGTGGCTTTTTTAATTATCTTTCTAATTATGTAAAACAATTAATCGTCCTTATCTTTCTGTGGAAGATCAATGTTGCGAGGCTGGAATGAAGAAAACTCTTGCTGTGGCGACCCTGGCATTGCTGTTCTTCTAGTTGCCGCTGGGCTTCCTTCAGTTTCCTGGTTTCTTTTGATGTAATAATCGGTTTAGGATGTGGATTGTGTCGTCGGTTGTGAAATGTTGGGTTCTAGCACGGATGTTTGGCCTTTGTTGGCCTCTTGGGATGTTGCGATTTCAACCTGGTAGCTTTTAGTCCTTCGTGTTAGGCTGGAGTTGTGCTGAACTTCTTGTGAATTGTTGTGGTTTTCAGTAATGAAAATCGGAAGGGGCAAGCCCTTCTTTGATCAAAAAAAAAATTAATCGTCCTTATATATTCATCAGTCTTGCTATAAGTCGCAGTAGATGCTATATAGGTCCGTCGGATCTTACATCTAGATCCGTGCTTTCAGATTTTCTTTTTTCTCTCTTAAATCTCAGTCCAGTGAGACATAGCCACGCCATTAAGCAGAGGCTCGGGCGCCATTAATGGAGACCTTGGGAGAGAGGTGGACGGCAGATGGAGGTCAAAGGGCTCTCCTCCCGATAAACACGCGCAGGGGTCTGATCGCACGCCTCTCGTACTCAAATAGCTACACTGCACGGCGCCTCCTAGCTAATAAAAAATGGAGACGCGTGGCGGCACGTAAATGGTACTAGTAAGTAGAACGCCCACGGTTTCAATAATACTTGTGTTTCCGATTGTAACGTGACAGCACTTGTTCCAAAATAACTTTGTTGATTGTTAATGTGTGGGCCTTCGCAAATCGGACTACAAATTTACCACAGCATGTTGGTGCCATGTCATGGCACCAAGCCAAGTTTCATTATTTTCATGCGTGTTTTGGATTTACAGGAATTAAAAAACTAAGTTTCTCAATGTTTCCAACCCAGCAACGACGCCCAGAATTTTGAATTTCATTCCCATTTCTTGCATGGAACCTAGAAATTTACCCGAGGCCACACATGTGATTTTTCAACCAACTTTGGTGCACTGGAACATGTGCTTATATTTCAAATTTGAATTATGCACACAAAGGTGACACGTTCCCTCCCAGAACCACGAGCCTTCTTGGGAGAAGCTCCGATTTGCAAGAAGCTTATACCAAAATTTGTTCTTATTCGGCCAATTTTTTTTTACCACAGCATGGTACTACCATGACATGACACCATGCCAAGTTTCATGTTTTTAAAACCAAGTTTCTCAATGTTCTCGACCGAGCCATGATGCCCAGATGTTTGAATTTTATTCTCATTTTTTGCATGGGACCTACTCCCTCCTTCCATCTATATAGGGCCTAATGTGTTTTTCAAGACAGCCTTTGACTATTGACAAGATTAATAGCACATGAGATGTATACTATGAAAATTATATTATTGGAAGCTCCTTTGACATACAAATTTGAAGGTATGCTTTGTGTAAGTTGCATGTCATATATTATTGCTCTAACGTTTGGTCAAAGTTAGCCTCGAAAAATGCATTAGGACCTATATAGATGGAAGGAGGGAGTAGAAATTCACCCGAGGACACAAATGTGATTTTTCAACCAACTTTGGTGCACGGGAGCATGTGCTTGTAGTTCAAATTTGTATTATGCACATTAAATGACTAAAAACTCAATTAATGTGTAAATAAGGCCAAATGAAGCCGAAATAATTCCAAAATTTAACAGGGCACTCATGTAGTTGTATGTTGCCTTCGTAAATAAACTCAAGGGGGACAACGTATATGGTTTCGCACTCAAAGGTGGCACGTTCCCTCTCATAACCACGAGCCATCTTTAGAGAAGCTTCGGTTTGCAAGAAGCTTATACCAAAATCTGTTCCTATTCGGCCAATTTTTTTACCACAACATGGTAGTACCATGACATGACATCCATGCCAAGTTTCATGATTTTCAGACGTGTTTTGGATTTACAAGAATTTTAAAACCAAGTTTCTCAATGTTCTCGGCCGAGCCACGATGCCCAGATGTTTTAATTTTATCCTCATTTATTGCATGGGACCTAGAAATTCACCCGAGGACACAAATGTGATTTTTCAACCAACTTTGGTGCACGAGAGCATGTGCTTGTAGTTCAAATTTGACTTATGCACATTAAATGACCAGAAAATCAATAAATGTATAAAAAACGACAAACGAACCCGGAATAATTCCAAAATTTAACAGGGCACTAATGTAGTCCTATGTTGCCTTGTCGTTGCTTCCTCGGCGGCGACTTCCACAACGGCACTAGCTGCAGCTGCTCCGGCTCTCGCTCGCGCTGCGGCTCTATTCTTGCTATCGGTCGCGCTGCTGCACTGCTCCTGCTTTCGTTCGTGCTGCTGGTCTGCTCTTGCTCTCGCTTGCGCTGCTGCTGCTGCTGCACGACCTCCGGCAGCTACAGGAGTTGCTGCTTTAGCACTCGCTCGCGGTGCTACTACACGACTTGCTCTCTGCTAGTGCGTTCCCTGCTCAAGCTTCTGCTGATTTAGATCACTGCTTCTCTGCTACTAGTGCTCGAACGCCCTAAACATCTATTGCAATGCTATGTTACTAGTTCAATCAGTTTCGACAGTAAAATTCAGTTTCGACTGTGAAGTTCATTTTCTTCAGTTAAGTTCAGAGTGAACAGTACTTACAGCATCTGTCAGAGCGGCCGTGGTGCGGCTGATGCCTTCTGCATCTAGCACTTTTTGGTGATGTATTTTACATCATCTATTGCAGATGATATTAGGGTCCCACTTCAGATTAACGTTGTCTGTCTTGTCATGCTTCAGCCTCGTCGCCGTACACCTTAGCGGAGCTGCTCCAACGACGGAACCGTCCATCACAGCGGAGCAGTACCCTCGGCGCCGTTTCCAGAGGCCTCGGATCTTCTTCCCCGCCTCCGACAGTCACACCAGCATCATCACCATCCTCCACGTCCAACCCAATGATGCTGAGGTCCACAAGGCTATGCCAAAGAGGTTGTACACTTGTCGCATCACTTTGTTTCTCCATTCCTCTGTTCTTCCAATTCATGTGAGCCAAACACCCAGGTTGACTGAAATCCTATGTTTCCAAATGCTCTGTTTTGCACGTGCATTCCTATCCTATTCCTGTGTTTTTCCTGTCCCTGCGTTTATAGAATCCTCCAATTCTAAGGAGCCCTTACAGATTTACTTCATTTTCAGATAGGCGTCAAAGAAAACTCTGTGTGTTATCTCCTGCTCCTGCCATGCCGTCATCCACCCCACCTGAGGTGCACCATCGACAGAAGCGTTCACTGCAGCAGAGATCCCCCCTGCAGACTTCCTTTCGCCACCTCAGATCATCTTCCCTGTTGCCGGCAGCCACGCCAATTGCATTACCACCATCGACTGACCAGATGAACCTGAGGACTACACAGTTCTGGGAGAGAGGTCGCAGTCTTTCGTGTTTGCTTACGTTATACATCGGTTATTATTACCTGCTACTTTATCGTCCAATCTTGAGTTTTGAATTGCTCATGGGTCTCATATCGAGCCAGCAACGAATAGTATCTGTCTACTATCTGGTTCATCTGGGGTCTTCTATGTGGTTCATGTTGGGTGGGCAACAAACAATAGATGATCCATTGTCTATCTTTTTAAACTGAAGCTATAATCTACCTGCTATCATTAGTTTTGGATCCATCCACTCGTTTGCTACCATCAGTCTTGATTTTTGCATGCACCCCTTAGGCCTTACAAAATCTAACTATTTTTTTATTACGCATGTCAGATATTGTACACAATCGTACTGAACATGTAGAGAAAAAGAGAAGACCGTTGCGTGCGAATATAATGTCATGCAGACGCCACTCCATGGTGGGCGAAGTGCCCCCCTCCTGCATTTCCAGATTGTATTCCAGAGGAAGATAACTGTTTAGATGGAGATTCAGAAGGAGCCAACCACGCCTGTTTACCACCTGAGGTGTTTGCTCTAACCTGGCATGCTGATGTTGGTCATATCATGCATATGGCGCCTTGCATTGCTTACATTATACATCTTATATGTCATCAGCTTAGTTTAGATTTGCTTTGTGTGAATGCCACCTGTTTGGTTTCTATGTCATACTCCCACCATTCCTAAATATTTGTCTTTTTAGAGATTTCAACAAGTGACTACATACGGAACAAAATGAGTGAATCTACACTCTAAAATATGTCTATATACATCCGTATGTGGTAGTCCATTTGAAATCTCTAAAAAGACAAATATTTAGGAACGGAGGGAGTATATGGGAATTATGCAATGCCATCTTCTTTAGCCAGGCATCATATACGTGAATCATGCAATGCCATCCTGTTTAGCCAGTCATCGTATATGTGAATTGTATTGTGCCATATTTTTTTCCATAATGTTTTCCATTTGTCAACAATGTTTATACATTCATCTACTCTTCCTGTGCATCAGCCATTTGAGTCGGTCATGGGAAAATCTGGAGTGAAAACAAGGTCTTCTGAGCAGTCAGTGCTACCTGTGGATGCAGATTTCTTGCTGGTTACAGATAGCTCCTTAGAGGAGGATTCAGAGAGAGATGACCAGTCGTATCCCCCCCCCCCGAGGTGCATGCTCTAACTTGGCTGGGTTATATTGCTCATATCATGCATATGGTGTCTTGCATTGCCATGCCATCTGCTTAGATTAGACATGCTTTGTGTGAATGCCTCCTGTTTGCTTTCTATATCAGATATGTGAATTATGCAATGCCATGTTTTTCAGCCAGTTATCATATATGTGAATTATGCACCGCCATGGAGCCAGGCATCATATATGTGAATTATCTCATGCCATCTTTTTTTTCATTACGTATTCCATTTGTTGACAATCTGTGTATATTGAACTACTCTTCATGTGTATCAGCCATTTGAGCCGGTTATGGAAAAATCTGGAGTGAAAACAAGGTCTTCAGAGCAGGCAATGGTACCTGTTGAAGCATATATCTCGATGGTTACACGGAGCTCCTTAGAGGAGGATTCAGAGACAGATGACCAGTCCTATATCCCACCTGAGGTGTATGCTCTAAGTTGTAATGTTTATATTTCTCATATGATGCATATGGTGTCTTGCATTGCTTAGTTTAGACATCATATGCACAATATTGAATTCTATCTGCTTAGTTTAGAGATCATACATGCGAGTGCCAGCTGCTTTGTATATGAATCAATTATGTCAATTATATCATGCCATCCTGTATACATAGACAACATGTATGTGAATTATTTCATCCCAACCTATTTTAGAAAGACATCATATAGTTTTGTCATGTCATCCTGTTTAGGTACTCATCATATGTTGAATTATGCCATTATATCCTGTTAAGTTATCCATCATATATCTGAAACTGTGTCATGCTATCCTGTTTAGTTAGGCATCATATATGGGAAACTGTGTCATGCTGTCCTGTTTGGTTAGACAACATATATGTGAATTACCATATTTGTCTATCATACAATGTCTGTACGTTCAATTTCTTTTCTTGTTTATCAGCCATTTGAATTGGAGGGGGTGATGGCAGTATCTAAGGGAGCAAAAACCCGTTCTTCACAAAAGACAGTGCTACCCGTCGATGCAGATAGAACCATGGTTGTACTGGCCCACAAACTAGCCCCACCACACATAATCGAGACTCTTCCAGATTGCAAACTTACACTGTTGGGCAGAGAACCAGCTACAACCCATCTTACCGCAACCCCAGCGGATAGTAACCCACTTATAGTTGACAAAGCACCATGTCCACCATAGAGTACCCCCACACGAGCAGTTTGTAAAGCTACTGCAGTGCCCAAAGCACGAAGACCACCACAGCTAACCCAAACTCCACGTTTAAAGCAGAAGAGCAGCTGTTCTCAGGTCAGATCCCGTAGCTATGGTCCATACTCCTTTGCTGTTGCATGATATCACTGTATTTACTCATACCAACTACTTTCGAATTTGAAGGATCCAATTGAAACTCCAATGGCGCAACAGGTATGTTTTAAACCTATTTCTTTAACTGGATTGCTGTTCTAACTTCTTGCTTTATGTTGATTTCAGTTTAAGTTGTATAAACAGTTATGTTCTCATGTGATGCACATTACAAGTGCTGCCAATGCAGTGTAGTTTCTCACACTTATATTCTGTCTATGCTGCTGTGTCTTAAAAATATATGAGTTGAACTGTGTCTCTATCTTGATTAGGGAACATAAACTAGAATGATATGGACAATACAGTGACCATAGTACATAGATATATGTTTGTTTCATGCTGTTATCCTGTCCACCTTACTACTGAACCGGTTTACCAAAATAAGTTTCGTATACTACAAGCTAAACCTGTGATGTGTCTACTTGTTTCTCTTGTAGTAGGCAAACAGAATATTGGAGAAGAGCACCCCACTATGCAATGGTAGAGAAAGTAATGCAGACAAGGTTCAAGATAGTGAGACAGCCCTGTTGGTCTCCAAGAAAGGTGATAAAAACGATCTTGTAGACAGTGAGAAAACCCCACAGTCCTGCGTTGATATAGTGTTCGAGTTACTGGCCAGTACCGCTGGCACAAGCTCTTCGAACTCGCTGGCTGAATCACTTCGGCTTCTTCAGTCTCAGCTACAAGCTGAAAGGCATCAGTCAGCTGTGCTGCGGCAAGAAGCCGAAGGACTGAGGAAGTCCCTGCAGTATTTAGATGCGTACTTTCTTGTGCAACAGCAAGCGCTGGAGGATTTAAGCGCCAAACAAGAGAAAGTTAATAAGCTTGCTAAGCATCTTGCCAGCATTATGGGTACCCAGGATATTGTTTCTTGAACTCTTCTGAAGTGGTTTCAGTTCTGGACTTGTTTTGCTACAGCGTTTATATGCTGCTTTGTTCCCTATATTTGCACTGGTGGCGAACTTTGATGCCCAGTGGATGTAATATGTGTAATAGCCGTGATAGCCTAGCATAAGTTGCTTGCTTATTTATTTCCTTGTTGTCTTGTTTATTTTTTTGCTTGTAGTCAGTGCAGTTCTTTTTCCGCGGTTTGCTAGTGGCTGCAATAACCTATTTTTTAAAACTAGGCCATAATAACCATGGGCTAATATTTACTGTAGTGACACTGGGCCTCCTACGGGCCGTAGAAACAGTGGGCCTTCTACGGGCCGTAGAAACAGTAGGCCTTCTACGGGCCGTAGAAACAATGGGCCTTCTACGGGCCGTAGAAACAATGGGCCTTCTACGGGTCGTATCATCAATGGGCCTTATACGGGCCATATGATCGATTGGCCAAACATGGGCCAATAACAGGCCGCATTATGGACGTAAACGGGCTAGAGTTGGAATCGTCCGTTCATGGGCCGACCATAACGGGCCATCGTTAATAGGCCGTATTTGATGACGCTATGAAAACGGCCCAACGTATTAACGGACCACAAACGGGCCGACTGTAACCACGGGCTGAATTTGGCCCACAAGCAGAAAATGACAGTAACGGGCCGTAAGTAAACGAATGCTGGAAATGAGCCCAAGAATAAATGAGCTCTGAGAAGGCTGAAAGATAACATGGGCTGGAAACGGCTCAACGCAATAATGGGCCGTTAATGGGTATAAAGTGATACACTGTTCATTACGGGCCAGTTTCACCACGGGCCGTTAATGGGTGTAAAGTAATACACTGTTCATTACGGGCCAGTTTCACCACGGGCCGTTAATAGGCCAAGAGTTACATAGGGCCTCATATGGGCCGAAAGACGTCATGGGCCATACATGGGCCAGAAGTGAAAACGGGCTGGAATCATATTGGATGGCCGAGATGACGCTACTAGGCCTAATTCGGATAGGGCGTAACGGGCCTTGGGTTAGCGGGCTATAAATGGGCTATATGCGAACAGGCCGTTAACAGGCTTTCCATGGGCCGGCCCGCCACCTTTTGACCAAGTCAAACAGGCCGGCCTTTTCACAGGAATGGGCCTCTGTTGGGCCGTGCCACGTGTCGACGTATCATAGGCGCCTTCTGTCCAATGAGTGGATGACATCTGTCCCAACGATGAGCCGACACGTGTTTCCTCCAGCCAATGATGATTTTACACGTGGAAAATCCCCATTGGTCGAGGCTATTAACGGGTTATTGGATCCAAAACCCGACCCGATAGCTTAACGGCATTCCGTTACGGTGGATGCCACGTGTCGGTCACCCTTGACAAAAGCACTTCTGTGACGCGTGATTTATCGTCATGGAAGTGCACACTTCTGTGCTGATAATTTTGGTAATGTCATGGAACACTTCTACGATAGCACAGGTATGACTATCTTGATTCTGTCATAAAATCGTCATGGATGTACATGCATGACAAAAAACGCGACCTACTGTGACAAACACGTATCATCATGAAAGTGTATTTTTTTGTAGTGTGTACTTGCAAGCTCACAACAGGCATAATCATAATGACAAGCAATATCATGATAATTAACCAATTAATAATGCAATAATGTTCCAACATGCTGTGATCATGCTCTTGTGATAAACGTCCCTCGGGACCGACTTACCAACCGTGATCATTCTCGGATAACAAACAATCCACCATCATGGTCTTGACCAGAGTAACTCGTGATCCTTACGGTGATCACAACCACGACCAATATTTGGTCTCGAGCATCTCGATGGCCTTTCCGCCATCATCAACGGTGCAAAGTTCATAACTTAGTGTGCACGTTTATTATACGTTGACTCATGGTGGGACCTACTACGAGGCGTCCGTGACCATGGACTCGGCTATCGATAGATTATACACTCTGCAGAGGTAGCACATTGTACCCACACCACGGAACCCATGGCCTCGCACTCCCATTCGGGTGGACAAACGGCATTCCGACGAAACCCCTTCATTGCCATGACACTCTCCCGGCCACTCCGGCTCAATCCCAACGAGCTAGTCCTGGGTGGCCCCGTGTCTACCAAAGACACAACGACCACCGTCGTGGCCAAAACGATCCCACTCGCGGACCCGGTACCATAATCTCAACAACGGGCACACAAGATTATGCCTGCTTACCGGGCCAGGGTAAGCATGCCATAACCTTCCCTAGTTGGAGGCACCGACCAGAGGCATGTCAATGGACCGAATCAAGGCCTTCCCACAAAGGCAAATGTGGTTGCACTAAAAAAACTCGATTCAGCGGCACCATGACCCAGTCAACGATATATTCAAGTTGAGTTATATTCAGGTTCAACTTAAAATGAAAATGGCCGGTGTCACTGCATGCCATGAAATGCAATGCTACACATGCATCACATATTAACGAAAATGACTGATGTCAACCATATTTACACTAAGCATAAACATCAACCACTTATATTACTTTCCTGGTCAAGGTAACTCTCACTTTAACAAGATATTTTGTAACAAGTTTTATTATTTTCTCATGCAAGAAAATAACTTCGATTAATTTCTCATATGCATAGCAAAAATTATACTATCATCACCACAAGCAAATCCTAATTTCTTTACCAACCAAGTTAGGTTCAAACATTTTGTAAGTCAAGTAAAATGGCTAAACAAGCACTTAACAGAATATTTTCTATCAAATTTTACTATTTTATTTGTGCAAGAAAATAACTTTAAGTAATTACTCATATGCATAACAAATCATTTTATCATTGCCACAAGTAGATCTTAACTTTGCTTTACCAACTAAGCTAGTTTCAACATTCTGTAAATCAAGCATAATAACTAACAAACACTTAACAGATTATAAATAATATAATAGTTATTTAAATGCATGGATTAATCATTTCATTCAAGTAAGAAAATCATAAATATTGAAATGACACCATGAAAATGTTGCTGTGGCTTGCCTTAGTGCAGATGAGGTTCACAAGCCTTCTGGTGATCCTCAAGACAAGCCTCGCCCTCTGAAAATAATTTTAAGCACAAGAAGAAAATATCAAGAACACTTCTGAAAATCACCAGAAATTCTAGACAGCTCAGAAAAATCTCATTCTTGGTGTGCTGCTAGTTTTCTTTGCAAAGAACATAATGCAAAAAGAATCAATTCATTTGGACTTATGGTTGAAGAGTTATAGCTGTTTGAAGCTCTCTGGAAATTAATTGAATTTGAATTTAAATAAAGCAGACTAGGGGGGTGACGTCGAAGGCGTAAAGCCTCAGGGCGCCACCACTCATACCGCTTCGCGCGCGTACAGAGTGGCTGACTAGCGGGGCCCGCTAGTCATGTGAGGTGGAGGGGGAGAAGGAAACAGAGGGGGTCGCGGCTTCGCCGGAGCTCTCGCCGGCGACGAGGGCTTCTTGGCCAAAACGAGAGGGAGGGATTGAGAGAGGGGACGGAGGCGCACTTGCCCGTACCCGTAGCATAGCTAGGGGTGGTCGGACGGCGTCGGAATCGACCACGCAAGCGGAGCCAGAGGGCGGTGGTCGCTGGAGATGAGGGAGACGGCGAGCAGAGGCAACTTCAGGGGCTCCAACGGGACGGGATAACTTCACTGGAGAGAGGCGGAGGCCTTGGAAGGGTCGCCCTGGCCTGGGAGGGGCTGGAGCTACCGCGACGACCCAAGGGGATCGCCGGCGAGCTCGAGCTCGGGGACGACGTCCCGCGGCCTGCCCGGCCGGGCTACGGCTATCTACACGCTTGTGGAGTGTGTGGGAGTGGAGGATGGTGCTCGAGGAGGCTGGGGGTGGCTCCTTTTATAGACGAGCGTTGGGGGTGGATCGGGGCTCCGCCAGAGACACCTGGATGCTGCGCCTGGCGATGAGCAGCGTCAGTGAAAGGGGGAGAAGGCGACGCAGCTCACGCGGGGACTGTGGGCGAACGGGGACGAACACAGGATCAAGAGGAAGGCAACGAGCACAGTGCAGAGCGCACTGTGGCGTTGGCCGGACCGCGCCCGTGCTCGCTGCGGCGAGCTCCGGCGACGGCGAGCGCCAGGGGGGAGTTAATGGCGTTGATACGAGGATGGTGGCGAAGTTTGGCACGCTCGGCAGACGGGGGAAGCGAGCACGCGTGAACAGAGCGCTCGGCGGCACCCAGAGCGCGTCGACACGCATGCTGGCATCATGGACACGCGTGGTCACCGCGTGAACTCTTCCCTCAGGCCGACCAACGTCCAAAAATCATGTCTGGCTTGTTGTTCGTGCTAGTTTTGAAGATTACCACGCTTTGGTTTGGCTCCAGATGCAGTAGAGAAGATTTTACAAGCTAGGTAAGTTTCTGATCAGTAACTTTGAGAGGTTACTGAGGTCAAATGGCTGGGAGTCGGGGGCTGTGCTTTGGAGGCTAGCCATCATCTACTAAGGTGATGATGCACAAGAAAATTCAGGCACAATGGAGCAAGTAAAATGGTAGTTGCTGTAGAAACCACCATTTCTGTCCAGAACAGAAAATATTTTCTGTAGCAAAAATATTCCAAAAAGTTATGAAATATTTTTGCTCAGGAAGGTGCCCTAGGGTTCAAAGAATATTTGTGAATTTTCTCAGATTTTTGTGGGCAAGAAATATTAGGGTTGCTTTGGAGCTCATTGAACTAGCTTGGGTTTTAGAGAGGAAAAATGATTAAGAAAAATATTCCCAAGATTATTTTGAGGTGGATCAGAAGGGGAATGATGATTAGAGAGGGGAATGATACACTTGGGTGAAAGCCAAGGGTACCCAAGTGTTTAAGTCCATATGAAAAGATTCAAAAACTCCAAATTTCAAAATAAAGCCAAATGAAAATCAGGCAAATAAGAGAGGGCAAAAATCAGGCTGTCACACCCCAGTCACACTTTCTCTGAACAACTGTCCTCTTATCACAGTAAAGGCTTTGGATCGACGGACGATCTGTCGAGCCTCTTCTTCATCCTCTGGGAGTTCCTTTCTAAGAATGTACGCGATATACGATACTGTCTAGTCAGGAGTGATGACCAAAACCTCCATGATCAAGTCGACCACGGCTGGGACTTCGACTTCAGTCGGATCAGTAGCACTCTTTGGTTGTGGGGGCTCTTCAGTGAAAGGATCTTCTTGAACTGAAAGTGTATGAATATGTTCCAAGAACACATTGCTGGGAATGGCTTCCCTCTTCGAACCTATCTTTGCCGGATCATTGGCTGCTTGGTTTTTCAGTCGGGGTATGTGATGGAGCTCTAACCCCTCAAACTTCTCTAACTTTCTCACTGCATTACAATAGCCAGTCATGGCTGGGCTTCTGATGTGCGACTCCTTCATTACTTGATTGACCACAAAATCCGAGTCACCGTAGACCATGATGTTGGAAATATGCCCTAGAGGCAATAATAAATTGGTTATTATTATATTTCCTTGTTCATGATAATTGTTTATTATCCATGCTAGAATTGTATTGATAGGAAACTCAGACACATGTGTGGATACATAGACAACACCATGTCCCTAGTAAGCCTCTAGTTGACTAGCTCGTTGATCAATATATGGTTACGGTTTCCTGACCATGGACATTGGATGTCGTTGATAACGGGATCACATCATTAGGAGAATGATGTGATGGAAAAGACCCAATCCTAAGCCTAGCACAAGATCGTGTAGTTCGTTTGCTAAGAGCTTTTCTAATGTCAAGTATCATTTCCTTAGACCATGAGATTGTGCAACTCCCGGATACCGTAGGAATGCTTTGGGTGTACCAAACGTCACAACGTAACTGGGTGGCTATAAAGGTGCACTACAGGTATCTCCGAAAGTGTCTGTTGGGATGGCACGAATCGAGACTGGGATTTGTCACTCCGTGTAAGCGGAGAGGTATCTCTGGGCCCACTCCGTAGGACATCATCATAATGTGCACAATGTGACCAAGGAGTTGATCACGGGATGATGTGTTACGGAACGAGTAAAGAGACTTCCCGGTAACGAGATTGAACAAGGTATCGGGATACCGACGATCGAATCTCGGGCAAGTAACATACCGATTGACAAAGGGAATTGTATATGGGATTGATTGAATCCCCAACATCGTGGTTCATCCGATGAGATCATCGTGGAACATGTGGGAGCCAACATGGGTATCCAGATCCCGCTGTTGGTTATTGGCCGGAGAACATCTCGGTCATGTCTGCATGGTTCCCGAACCCGTAGGGTCTACACACTTAAGGTTCGATGACGCTAGGGTTATAAAGGAAGCATGTATGTGGTTACCGAATGTTGTTCGGAGTCCCGGATGAGATCCCGGACGTCACGAGGAGTTCCGAAATGGTCCGGAGGTAAAGATTTATATATGGGAAGTCCTGTTTTGGTCACCGGAAAAGTGTGGGAAGGGACCAGCCCCTAGGTGGGCTGGTGCGCCTCCCACAAGGGGCCCAGGGCGCAGGAAGGGGGGGGGGAAAGGGGGAAACCATAGGCTCAGATGGGCCTAAGGCCCACCTAGTGGTGCGCCCCCCTCTCTTCCCCCCTTGGCCGCCCCCCAAGTCCCATCTAGGGCTGGCCGCACCCCTTGGGGGGGGAACCCTAGATGGGGGCGCAGCCCCTCCCCTCGCCTATATATATTGGGGGTTTTGGGGCTGCCATACACACGAGAACATCTCTCTCTTTGGCGCAGCCCTACCCCTCTCCCTCCTCGTCTCTTGCGGTGGTTGGCGAAGCCCTGCAGGAGTGCCACGCTCCTCCATCACCACCATGCCGTTGTGCTGCTGCTGGACGGAGTCTTCCCCAACCTCTCCCTCCCTCCTTGCTGGATCAAGGCGTGGAAGACGTCACCGGGCTGCACGTGTGTTGAACGCGGAGGCGCCGTGGTTCGGCGCTTAGATCGGAATCAACCGCGATCTGAATCGCTACGAGTACGACTCCTTCATACGCGTTCTTGCAACGCTTCCGCATCGCGATCTACAATGGTATGTAGATGCACTCCCCTTCCCCTCGTTGCTAGATTACTCCATAGATTGATCTTGGTGATGCGTAGAAAATTTTGAATTTCTGCTACGTTCCCCAACACATGAGGCGACGGACGCCGAGTGAAATGGCCCTACGCAACCCGTACAGAAGTGCTTCATATTCAACTTCGTTATTGGAGGAGTCAAAATGAATCTGGAGAACATAACTGAGTTTGTCACCTCGGGGGGGGGGGATACTAATTCCACCCCAGCACCAGAACCATTCAGCATCTTGGATCCATCAAAGAACATGGTCCAATGCTCCGAGTGAATCTGAGTCGGCAGTTGCTGCTCAACCCACTCGGCGAGGAAATCTGCTATTGCTTGGGACTTGATAGCTTTCTTTGCCTCAAACTTGATATCCAAGGGAAGGAGTTAAATCGCCCACTTTGCCACTCGACCAGTTGCATCTCTGTTGTTCAGAATCTCTGACAATGGTGCATCACTGACGACTGTAATGGAGTGATCAGAGAAATAGTGTGCAACCTTCTTCGTGGTCATGTAAATCCCATAAACAAGCTTCTGATAATGTGGATATCTTTGCTTGGATGGAGTCAGAACTTCAGAAACATAGTATACTGGGCGCTGAACTTTATAGGCTTTTCCTTATTCTTCCCGCTCGACCGTGAGTACTGTACTCACAACTTGTCCAGTGGCTACAATATAAAGTAGTAAAGGCTCTTTGCTGATTGGGGCAGCGAGCACCGGCTGGGTGGAAAGCAGGGCTTTGAGCTCTGCAAACGCTGCATCAGCTTCAGGAGTCCACTCGAACTTATCAGATTTCTTCATCAGTCGGTAAAGAGGCAATGCCTTTTCACCGAGGCGAGAAATGAATCGACTCAAGGCGGCTAAACAACCAGTAAGCTTCTCGACATCATGCACACGCACAGGGCATTTCATCCGGAGTATAGTACCAACTTTCTCTGGGTTAGCGCCGATCCCTCGTTCGAAAATGAGGAAACCGAGTAAATTTCCGCCAGGAACATCGAATGTGCACTTTGATGGATTAAGCTTGATATCGTACCTTCTGAGGTTGGCAAAAGTTTCAGCAAGGTCAGCCAGCAGGTCGGAACCCTTACGTGACTTGACCACAATGTCATCCATGTATGCTTCCACATTCCGACTGATTTGAGTGAGCAAACACTTCTGAATCATCCTCATGAATGTGGCTCCGGCGTTCTTCAGGCCGAATGGCATGGTGACATAACAGAAGCATCCGAATGGAGTGATGAAAGCCGTTTTTATCTCATCGGGTCCATATAGTCGGATCTGATGATACCCGGAATAGGCTTCCAGAAAAGACAATCGCTCACACCCCACAGTCAAGTCGACGATTTGGTCGATGCGGGGGAGAGGAAAATGATCTTTCGGGCAGGCCCGATTGATATGCTTGAAGTCAATGCACATGCGAAGTGAATCGTCCTTCTTGGGGACCATGACAACATTGGCGAGCCACTCGGAGTGGTAAATCTCTCGGATGAACTCAGCTGCCAGGAGCCGAGCCACTTCCTCACCAATTGCTTTTCTCTTCTGTATGGCGGACCATCGAAGATGTTCCTTGACTGGTTTTACTTTTGGGTCGACTCACAAACGATGCTCAGCCAGTCCCCTGGGTACACCCGGCATGTCAGAAGGTTTCCATGCAAAGATGTCCCAGTTCTCACGGAGGAACTGGATGAGCGCTTCTTCCTATTTGCTGTCGAGTGATCTTGAGATATGAGTAGGAGTAGCATTAGGATCAGTTAGGTGAATATGAATCGGCTTGGTTTCACTGGACGACTGAAATGCAGAATCAGTGGCAGGCTTCTTGGAGCGTAACAAATCACTCGGATCTACGTTCTTCCGGTATTCTTGCATTTCGACTGCTGCCATTTGTGCATCGGCGATTTTTGATCCCTTCTGGAAGCACTCTTCTGCCTTCTGCCGATTGCCAGTGATAGTGATCACTCCTCTGGGACTAGGCATTTTCAACTTGAGGTACACGTAACATGGTCGAGCCATGAAACGTGCATAGGCAGGCCTACCCAGAATAGCATGATAAGCACTCTGGAAATCCACTACTTCAAACGTCAACTTCTCTTTACGGTAATTCTTGGAATCACCGAAAACCACATCATGGGCGATCTGGCCGAGTGATTCAGCCTTCTTGCCAGGTATAACGCCATGGAAACTCATATTGCTTTCACTAAGCTTGGACATCGGAATGCCCATTCCCTTCAAGGTCTCAGCGTACAGGATATTCAGGCCACTACCACCATCCATCAGCACTTTAGTCAGTCGAGTGCCTTCAACAACTGGGTCGACCACCAACGCTTGCCTCCCAGAGGTGGCTATACGTGCTGGATGGTCAGACTGGTCGAATGTGATGGCAGTCTGGGACCACTTCAAATAACTTCGTGTTGCCGGAGCAACCATGTTCACCTCTCTGTTGATAACTTTCAGTCGACTTTTGCTTTCAACATCAGCGAAAATCATCAGAGTGGAATTGACATTGGGAAATCCATCATCATCTTCTTCCTTATCCTCACCCTTGTCCGACTCCTTTTCCTTCTCCTTGGGCTGTTTCTCTCGGAACTGCTGGATCAGGAGCCGACACTGTCAAGTGGTGTGTTTAGGGTAAATCAGATTACCCTCATCATCTTTCTTGATGTGAATGTGATAGGGCAAATCTAACACATCATTTCCATCTTGATCCTTCACCTTCTTGGGGTTCCAGGGCCCTTTGGGTTTCCCCTTGAACTTTCCTTCATCCACAACTAAAGCCTCACTAGGAGCAGCTGGTTCGGCCTTGCGCTTTTGCTTCTGATTGGAATTCCACCCTCCGGTTTCCTGGCGACTGATTTATGTTTGCCACTCCGGAGTCGGTCCTCCTCCTCACCATTAGCATACTTGGTGGCAATCTCCATCATCCGAGTCAGGGACATATCTCCTGTCCGACCGAATTTCAGATTCAACTCTCGATACTTAACACCTTCCTTGAAGGCACAAACTGCTTGGTGATCTGACACATTCTCCACTGTATGATGCAATGTGATCCATCTCTGGATGTAGTCTCTCAAGGTCTCATTCGGTTTCTGCACGCAGGACTGCAATTCTGTTAACCCTGCCGGCCGTTTGCAAGTACCTTCAAAAGTTCTAACAAACACTCGGGCGAGCTCTTCCCAACTGTATATGCTGCCAGGTGCTAACTGATTCAACCATGCTCTGGCCAAGCCTTCCAACATCAGAGGAAGGTGCTTCATGGCCACTTCATCATTGCCGCCACCGATCTGTACAGCCACTCGGTAATCCTCAAGCCAAGTGTCAGGCTTGGACTCACCAGTGAACTTGCTGACTCCAGTCGCCAACCTGAAGTTGGGAGGAATAACTGCAGCCCTGATGGCTCTGCTGAAGCACTCTGGACCTGAAACATGTACTCTGCTGCCAGTCGGGTCATCTCTATCGTGACCCTCTCTGTGCGCTCTGTTCCTGTCGACCAAACCTTGAACGAGAATAGATCTCGCATCAAAGCCCGGCTCCCTGGGGTCGACTGGAATTCTTCGCCCGCCACTATGAGGGCGTCTGTCATCGTGCTGCCGAGGCACATATGACCCACTCCTCGGGGGAGGTGTGGGCACTCGACGACGGTCATCGTGGTCGAGTCGGTGATCATACTGCTCACGGTTTCTGTAGTGATCTCGCCGGTCCCCACGTCCCTCACGCCGCAGGGCCGATCTTGGGCTGTGAGCCGACTGAAATGTGTCTGCCATCACAGACCTGCTATGAATTCTATTCCGCGACTGAGATACTATTGTGTTCTTCTCTCCTGCAGCCCGGACCTGCATCAAACCTCTGCCAGCTTCCGACTGGGAAGGCTGAATCGACTCTGCTATTCGGGCTACAGCTGTGAGATTTTGAATCAGAGTTCGGTATACCTAAGTTGGAGGCGAAAAAAGCTGTCGTCGACTGGACTCAGGAATCCGCTGCCGAGCACGCTCGTCGAGTGCGTGCTGCAGGTTCTCCAGTCGAGTGCGCTCAGCCAAGTTGGTCAGGCACGCCTCCTCCAAGGCCCGGGCCTTGAGGGTTTCTCCAACGATAGGAGTGTGAAGTGCATCCATATTGTGGCGGCGAAGCTCTTCCCTCTGCTGCGAAGAGAGGGGCTCAGGGCGGTACTCCTCGTGAACGCGCGATGGATCACCGCCACCATCGCCACCGTCGTCGCAGGGGAAGCCAGGAGGACTGCGCGGTCCGTTGACCATGAAGACTTCCACCGCGGGGTCACCGCTGTCGCACTCGGATGCGGTCTCGACGGAGCTAGTCGAACAGGCCGTAGAGAGTTTCGTCGGGCTCGATTGCCGCGACTTGTGGGGTGGCCGACTGGCGGGGCACCGCGTGCCTCACCCACCGCTGGAGCCGCGATCAACCGGAACGCTTGCGCTGGCGAATAGCTGGGAGCGAGGACGCCACAGGAGCCGACCGATACTGAGTCGATGGCTGCCGAAGAAGGACGCCATGGACGCACGCGCGAAAGTGCGTCGCCCCGCGGGCGGGGAGCGCCTCGACGTCGAGTGGAGCCTCTTGAAGCCAGGTGGAGTCGTTGGCGACGAAAACGAGCGCGCCGAGATGGATCTCGCGGCCCTCAGCCATTCCTCCGCCGGAAACCATGACGACGGGAATCGGAAAAAATCACAACTTCACCAACAAGTCGCTAAGACACCTGCCCCAAGGTGGGCGCCAACTGTCGTGGTTCTAAGATTGATAGTAGAATGGGGGTAGGTATGAGGAGGCAAGATCCTAGCTATGGCGAAGTTGTACACACGAGTTTTACGAGTTCAGGCCCTTCGCGGAGGAAGTAATAGCCCTACGTCTCGGAGCCCGGAGGCGGTCGACTGGATTATGTGTGTGTGTGTGTTACAGGGGGTGCGAACCCTTGTGCCTGTGGAGGGGGGTGGCTTATATAGGTGCGCCAGGACCCCAGCCAGCCCACGTTACAAGGAGTTCAATGTACATAAAGAGGTAGCGTTACAGATAACGTCCGTAATAAAGTGCTATAAATAACTATTAAGTCTATGAGTAAACACCTGATTGTTGCTGTGCAGAGTGACTTTAGACCTTCTGTTTGTCGAGTGGTTTCTGTTACGGTTGAGTGACAGTGATTCTTCCGAGTGGAATGTTTATGGTCGAGTCGATGATGGTACCCTTCGAATGCTTCTGACTCTAGGGTGATGTCCTTGGGGAGGGTGTCTAGGTCAGGCCTATTACCCTGCCCTAGGTACATAGCTTCATCAGTCTCCACAGCCCCGGCAAGAGCCTTGCCAGGGCAACTCGCCCGACACCAGCAGAGCCGCCACCCTTGAACCCAAGAGTTCCAACACCACCAACCACATTGGAACCAAGGCTCGGGAGGCGCCTCCGTGGTGGCATGCAGATCTTTGTGAAGACCAGAAGAATACAAGACTAGATGAAGAAATAGAAGACGACGATCCTCGGCAACATCCTTGCTGGGGAAACCCACGAGACCCCCGGCAAGATCCTTGCCGGGGACGACAGCGACGCCGCGGCAAGAACCTTGCCGGGGCCCCGGCAAAACCCTTGCCAGAGACATCCGTGGGGCCGCAGCCAGGCCCACATCTACCAAGACTCCACCGCCGTTCCCATACAGCTGCCAGCTCACCAACTAGGCGAGCACCTGCGTGGCGACGCGCGGCCTCTAGGCCAACTCAGCAAGCCCCTACGTGGTGGCATGCAGATCTTCGTGAAGACTCTGCCATCGCACCAACTCAGCAGCCAGCCAGCGTGACGCTACACGCCTCGTCAGTTCTGATGCGCGTCGAAGCCAGGCGAGGCGGCGACAGCTGGGACGAGCTTCCTTGCCGTCCCCGATAAAGCAAGAAGGGAACGTCGGCAGGGCATTAAATGTGTTTGTCCTAC
Organism: Aegilops tauschii subsp. strangulata; assembly: GCF_002575655.3. Lineage (NCBI taxonomy): Eukaryota > Viridiplantae > Streptophyta > Magnoliopsida > Poales > Poaceae > Aegilops > Aegilops tauschii. The sequence goes on from NC_053035.3 coordinate 470,003,533, forward strand.
AGTTCCAGAGGATAGGCTCGACCACTGTATAGCTTTCCACCTCCTGTGTGCCACTGTGGCAGCCCCTTTGTCAATAAAAGGAGGCCCGCGGCGTACTGGGAGAGGATTCAGACTTTTTGGACCCTGCACGCCTTGTAGCTAGTCCAAGAACACCAGATAAACAATAACCAGCAGGAGTAGGGTATTACGCATCACTTGCGGCCCAAACCTGGATAATTCCGCCCCGCGTTGATCTCTCAATCCCGCTCTTTCCACAGCCCCGCACCCGCCAACCGTAGAAGGGATTCCAGTGATCCCATAGGTGTCTTTTCCCCCAATATCATTGATCAAACTTGTGCACTTTGGTAGCATTCACAGTTCATAAATTATTTCCTTTATCATTTACCTACTCGAGGACGAGTAGGAATTAAGCTTAGGGATGCTGATACGTCTCCAACGTATCTATAATTTATGAAGTATTCATGCTGTTATTTTATCATTCTTGGATGTTTTACAATCATTTTATAGCAACTTTATATCATTTTTTGGGACTAACCTATTGACCCAGTGCCAGTGCCAGTTGCTGTTTTTTGCTTTTTTTACATCGCACAAAATTGATAACCCACAAGTATAGGGGATCGCAACAGTTTTCGAGGGTAGAGTATTCAACCCAAATTTATAGATTCGACACAAGGGGAGCCAAAGAATATTTGAAGGTATTAGCAGCTGAGTTTTCAATTCAACCACACCTGGAGATTAATTATCTGCAGCAAAGTGATCAGTAGCAAAGTAGTTTGATAGTAGTGACAGCAGAAACGGTAACGGTAACGATAGCAGTAATTTTGTAGCAAGTGTAACAGTGATGATAGCAGTAGTAACTTAGCAAAAACAATATAAGATAAATTCGTAGGCATTGGATCTGTGACTTGTTGGATGATATTCATCATGTGAAAGTTATAACCTAGGGCGATACGGCACTAGCTCCAGTTCATCGATATAATGTAGGCATGTATTCCATAAATAGTCATACATGCTTTATTAAAAGAACTTGCATGACATCTTTTGTCCTACCCTCCCGTGGCAGCGGGGTCCATATTGGAAACTAAGGGATATTGAGGCCTCCTTTTAATAGAGAACCGAAACAAAGCATTAACACATAGTGAATAGATGAACTCCTAAAACTACGGTCATCACCGAGAGTGGGCCCGGTTGTTGTCACTCCGGGGTTGCCGGATCATAACACGTAGTAGGTGACTATAACTTGCAAGATTAGATCTAAAACATGGATATAATATGAATTCATAAACGGTTTCGATCTGAGTTCATGGCACCCGGGCCCAAAGTGACAAGCATTAAGCATAGCAAAGTTATAGCAACATCAATCTAAGAACATAGTAGATACTAGGGATCAAGCCCTAACAAAACTAACTCGATTACATGATGAATCTCATCCAACTCCTCACTGACCAGCGAGCCTACGAAGGAATTACTCACTCCCGGTGGGGAGCATCATGGAATTGGTGATGGAGAAGGGTTGGTGATGATGAAGAACGAAGACCCCCCTCTCCGGAGCCCAAAACAGACTCCAGATCTGGCCTCCCGATGAAGAACAGGAGGTGACGACGGCTCCATCTCGTGGAACTTGATAATTCTTTCTACCTGATTTTTTCTGGAAATATGTGATTTATAGCGTCGGAATCAGGGTCTGCGGGGCCACCATGTGGGGACAACCCACCTGGGTGCGCCAGGAGAGGGGGCGGGCCCTGGTGGGTTGTGCCCACCTAGGGGCCCCTCTCCGGTAGGTCTTGGCTCCAGAAATTCTCTTTTATTCCATAAAAATTCCTTGCAAAGTTTCGTTTCATTCCGAGAACTTTTATTTCTGCACAAAAACAACAACATGGTAGTTCTGCTGAAAACAGCATCAGTCCAGGGTTAGTTTCATTCAAATCATGCAAATTAGAGTCCAAAACAAGAGGAAAAGCGTGAGGAAAAGTAGATACGTTGGATACGTATCAACTCCCCCAAGCTTAAACATTTGCTTGTCCTCAAGCAATTCAGTTGACAAACTGAAAGTGAGAAAGAAAAACTTTTACGAACTCTTTTTCTCTTGTTTGCATAAATGGGCTTAAACAGCACCCAGGTTTTCAGCCAGCATTATAACTAACCTTGTCGACAATAACACTTAAAGATTATAATGACTCATATCAATGACATACTCAGCTAGCAAGCAATAATAAGATATCTCAAACAGCAACACGTTGTCAAAACAACCATGATATAACATGACAATAGTGGTATCTCGCTAGCCCTTTCTGAGACCGCAAAACATAAATGCAGAGCACCTCCAAAGTTCAAGCAGCGACTAAACATTGTAATTCATGGTAGAAAAGATCCAGTCATGATGCACCCAACATTAGCTATACACAATGCATAAATCATGGCAGCTGTGCACTCTAAGTTTCTAGCGCTTGATTTAGAAGGTGATGACACAACATAAAAGTAAATAGAAAGTCCCTTCGCAAAGGGAAGCCGTGATTTGCAGAGGTGCAAGAGCTCAATTTTTAAACAGAGGTAAATGATTATTTGGAGACATGCACCCTTCTTATTCACTTCACAACTATCAGTTATCAACATCTTCCATGCTAAGCACGCTAGTGGCGGTTCCCAAGTGATAAAAGTAAAGGTTTTGACTCCATTGGTAGTTTTTGTTTGATTATTTAAGAGATGAACCCTTTTTCATGTTTGCAGTTTGGGACTGGGCATCCCTATTACCGCCCTTTTCTCGTGCGATGGTGAGTGAATAAACACTCTACCTGAGAATAACCCGCTTAGCATGTGAGATATCAACAACATCCTGTCGTTCCATGAACAATCCAGGCACACAAAAAGGATATTTTTTTAGAAGTTTTTAGAGGTGGCACATGCAAATTTACTTAGGACGGCAGGGTAATACCGCATATAGGTAGGTATGGTGGACTCATCTGGAATAACTTTCGGTTCAAGGTTTTTGATGTACAAGTAGAGTTCCCACTTAGTACAGGCGAAGGCTAGCAATTAGATTGAGAAGCAGACAGCTAGAGAGCAACAACGATCATAACCATGCATTATGCATAAGTAACATTGGACACTAGCATGAGTAGGATATGAACACCATGAACATAAATATCATAGAGGCTATGTTGGTTTTGATTCAACTACATGCATGAACATGTGCCAAGTCAAGCCACTCGAACATTTAGAGGAGGATACCATATCATCATACTACATCACAATCACTTTAACGCTATGTTGATATCCAAGATAAATCATTATCCACTCCTAGCTACTTATGCATGGCATGAGAAACTATAATCTCTAATTGTCATTGCAAACATGTTTAATCATAACGGGCTAAATCATGGATACTAGGTTAAACATATTTACACAAACATAACAAGTCGAGTTCATACCAGTTTCTCTTTGCCACGGCCAGTTCATCGAGTATCGTCATTATTGCCTTTCACTTGCACGACCGAATGATGTGAAAATAATAATAGTGCAAGAGTGTCGTAGACTAAGCTGAAATCTGCAAACATTTTATTCAACAGGAGAAGACAAGGTAAAAATGTGCTCTTTATTAGTTCAATATTTATTCATATGAGAGCCAGTCAACATTTTCATCGTGGTCTTTTCCTTGGTAAGACTCGAATAAAAAGAAAAGAAATGCAGAGAAACACACTGAAATATTTTTGGAGTTTTTGATTTTCTTGAACAAGCAAATAAAAGGGAAAAGCAAAAACGAGAAAAACTATTTACACGGGAAAGCTCCCAATAAGCAAAATAAGAACAAGGAAATCTTTTTTGGATTTTCTTTTTAATACTACTACTAAGCATGCATATAAAGTAAATTACTACAACTAAATTTTTTGGTTTTTCTAAACTTTTTCAAACACACAAGAAGAAAGCAAGAAAATAAATCTAAGCATGGATGATACAATGAAAAAGTGTGAACACCGACAAATAGAATGATATGTAGACATGAATGTAATGTCGGTGAGAAACACGTACTCCCCCAAGCTTAGGCTTTTGGCCTAAGTTGGTAATCGATCAGTAGCCTAGAGGGTAGTAGGGGTGCTGAGGAGCAGGCATCCACTCATCCCACTGCTGAGGCTCCTCCTGTGCTGTCTCCGCAGCAGCCTGAGCGTTCCGATAGGCGATGATGTCCTCGGGCATAATCCTATATCCGCCCCTGGCAGCAGAATCAAACAAAGCAGGTGCAGGCAAGGGGATAATATCACGATTTTTAACGCTAAAGACCAAGTTATAAGGAATGGGAATGTCAGGAGAGTTATTATTAGTGAAATGGTGGTGATCCATGCCTGCTCGGTCTAGGTAAACCTTGGTCAGAGGGTAGTCATGAGGGCGTATCCCAACATTAAAGTGGGCCGCTAAATGAGTAGCAAAAATCCCACCATGTATTCCCCCTGGGATTTACTGAGATGGAGGCGACGAGCCACAATAGCTCCCAAGCTATAAGTGTTGTCACCCTCTAGTGCTCGGCATAAAACAACAAAGTCTGGTGCGCTGAGTGCACCTACTTTCTTTCTAGCAAGCAGGCACTTAGCAACAAATAAAGCAAAATAGTGTACGGTAGGAAAGTGTATGCTAGTGGCAGTGACAGCCGACACCCCTCTCTCATCTCCCACTGTTAGAGTGCAATAAAAATCCTCAAACCCAGCCGGTCTAGGCTCAGCTAAACTCCCATCAGAAGGGATCATGCATATGTCACAAAACTCAGTAAGTGGTATTTGATGGCTTTCAGCATATAAATCAAAGCTCACTTCAGGAGGATTATTTCTAGGCAGGAAAGTAAAACTCTGAACAAAGATGTTTGCGAGGATTTGGTGCTGGTCACACTCATCTGCGATGAAGTCGGTGAGGCCGGAATTAGCAATATATTGCATGAACTCCTGAAGGATTCCAGCCTCTTCCAGGAACGGGGTGTGCGGCCATTCACACGGCCGTACTTCCGCCAACCTCAGAGGGTGGAGATCACTATCAGATGACTCCCCAATAACACCCTTGGCATTCTTCGTAGAGCCAAACTTCCTAAAGATATTCATGTCCGCGTACAATTTTCCTATGAACAAAAATCTGGATTTTTAGTCCACAAAATTTTCTCAACAAAACTTCACAAAATTGATAGCAACTACTCATAGGGATACATAGAGGCCATAGCAAGCATTCAAACTACTTAGAACTCTAAGAATTCAACATGCAAGCTCATCTACAACAGCACCAAGAGTAGCTAATTATTCAAAGTATAAACCACTAAAACAAAAACTAATTGGACAAACGGTGGAGTCACATACCAGGCAACAATCCCCCAAAACAGTTTCGGAAATAGAGCTTCGAGAAAAGAGATCGAAATCCGCGGGTTTGAGAGTAAGAACACGGGAGAGAGAGCAATGGAGATTTTTTTCTGAAGGTAAGTGATGATGTGGGATGAAGAGGTAAGTGAGGGGGGGCACGTGGGGACCACAACCCACCAGGGCGCGCCCAAGTGGGTTGTGCCCACCTGGTGCACCTCCCTCTGGTATTATTTGCACCAAAAATTCAGAAATATTCACAAAAAATCGAATTAAATTTTCAGAGCATTCTGAGCACTTTTATTTTTGGGTCATTTTTTATTGCACGGGAAATTCAGAAAACAGACAAAATATGGCATTTTATTTTATTTAACTAATAATAACAGAAAACAAAAAATAGCTACAGAGGGTAGTCCTTACTAAATTCATCAACTTTATACCGCTCAAAAATGATTCATTAATAAGGTTGATCAGGACTTATTAACAACCACTTTCGATTAGCATGAAACCGAAGAACTTTCGTAAATCACTAAGTTACCTCAACGGGGATATGAATGTCCCCAACAATAAGCATTTCATATTTCTTTTTGACAGTAGGTAGAGGTATTTGAAAACTTCCAATAGTGATTGTCGGAGATTTTTCACTTGGAATTATTTCTTCGGAAAGTGCACCATATGCTCATTACCATTGATATGAAACATGACCTTGCTTTTATTGCAATCAATAAAAGCCCCTGCAGTATTCAAGAAGGGTCTACTAAGGATATCGACATGTTGTCGTCCTCGAGCATCTCAAGTATAACAAAGTCAGTCAAAATAGTAACATTAGCAACAACAACGGGCACATCCTCACAAATACCGATAGGTATGGCAGTTGATTTGTCAGCCATTTGCAAAGATATTTCAGTAGGTGTGAGTTTATTCAGGTCAAGTCTTTTATATAAAGAGAAAGGCATAACACTAACACCAGCTCCTAAATCACACAAAGCAGTTTTCACATAATTCTTTTTGATAGAGCAAGGTAAAGTTGGTATTCCGGATCTCTAAGTTTTTTAGGTACTCCATCTTTGAAAGTATAATTAGCAAGCATAGTGGAGATTTCAGCTTCCGGTATTTTTCTCTTATTAGTGATGATGTCTTTCATATACTTTGCATAAGGAGGCATTTTCAGGATGTCAGTCAAGCGAGTACGCAAAAGACTGACCTTAGCATTTCAGCAAAGCGTTCAAATTCTTCATCATCTTTCCTTTTAGTTGACTTCATTACAAAAAAAAAGACACATCCGTGACATTTTGGGCCGAACGAAACTTTTTTCTGTCATACTTATGACACTTCTATGACGATAATTGTGACAAAACCCGGTATCATCATAGATGTGGTGGGCTCCTACTTCTATGACAAAAAATCATGACAGAAAATGGGCTTTTCGTCCTGGGCGGGCCGGAGACGCAGCTACATGACATTCTTTGGGCCGTCCACGATGGAAAAAACCGTGGTAGAAGCGAGGGTGAGGAAAATATCGGGGTGTTCCCGGTTACGGTGGGTGGTCGGGGCCGAGCAATGCGCGTTTCTCTGGTACACGCACGCGCGTGGGTGCGAGGCGTTGGGCTCTAACTGAACCCAAGCGAGGCGTTGGGCTCTAACGGAACCCGAGCGATTGCACTGCAGGCTACGCGTTACTGAACCCGAGCGATCGATCGATGGCTGTTAACTGAACCCGATCGAGCGATTCCTTCACTACTGCTGCTAACTAAAGCCGATCGATGCTGCCTCTGGATGAACAGTGAGCGTTGCTGGGGGGGGGGGGGTTTGGGTGTCCCGGTGGGGGTGGATGAATAGGACCCCGTGGTGTTGCCTCTGGATGAACAGGACCCCGATCGATCGAGCCGGTTGGGGTTGGATGAACAGGACCCCGTGGATGGCTGGATGAACAGGACCACCCCGTGGAGGGTTGGATGAACAGTAGACGGTAGAGGGGTGGATGAACAGTAGCTCGTGGAGGGGTGGTTGAACAGGAGCCCGTGGAGAGGGCTGGTTGAACAGTAGCCGGTGGAGTAGCGCGCGGTGCAGGCTGGATGAACAGGAGCCCGTGGATGAACAGTCGTAGGTGGAGGCTAGAGGAGGTCGACAGTGGATGAACAGTAGCCCGTGGAGGCTGGAGGGGGTCGACGGTGGAGATGAACAGTATCCCGTGGAGTCCTGTTTTGCGGTACGCCACACCCCTCCCGATGAACAGGACCCCCGTTTCGACCGTAGCGCTCCAACACAAGTCCGTTTCCTCCGTTTTGCGGTACGCCACACCCCTCCCGATCAACAGGAGCCCCGTTTCAATCGTAGGAGGTCCGTTTCCTCCGTTTTGCGGTACGCCAGACCCCTCCCGATGAACAGGATCCCGTTTCGAACATGGACGGTTGAACACAAGGCCGTTTCCTCCGTTCTATGGTACGCCAGGCCTCGTTTCCATCGGTTGTTCCGTCCAAGCCCTCCCGATGAACACGACGACGCATTCCGTTCCGACCCAGCCGGTTTGCTCCCCATGAACACGATGACGATTCTGTTTCTCCGTTCCGACCCAACCATGTACACAAGCCCTGGTCGTACGTACGCGCGAGTAGGCGTTCGAGACCCCGCCCGTATGTACGTACGTGGCCGTATTTACTTTCTTGCACCCTGGCCGATGTACGTACGTGTACATGCTACGTGCGCGCCTCTGCTACGACACGTGCGCGCCTCTACATTGACCAGTATGTACGTACACGTTTGCGACCAGAATGACAACGCTACGTACGCTTCGACCAGGTGGGTCCCGACTGTCAGGCACTTCCTTGCGTGCGAAGATGTAGCTGGTGGGTCCCACCAGTCAGGGGGGCGAATCGTTGTTTTTTGCCCGGACGCACTTCCTTGCATGCGAAGATGTAGCTGGTGGATCCCAGCTGTCAGGGGGAAACAATTTTTTTGCGAAATACGGTGGCCCGTCCGGTGGGTCCCCGCTGTCAGGTGGAGGAATAATTATTTTGCGCGTAATAAGGAGGCACTTCCTTGCTGCGGCCGTGGACCCAGCTGTCAGCCTCTCCACGTACAGTACTCTTCCGATGGAAGTCGTTCTTTGACCACGTTGACCACACTGCACCGAGAGCACTAGGGCGGTGGACGACGGCGAGGCCTAGGAAGGGGACGACGTGGAGCCGGGGAAGACACGGCAGTGGAAGCCCGCGCGGAGAGGAATACGAGGGTTCACTGGTTCGGCTGCGGTGTGAGGATGCCGTCGCCGCAGGGCCTGGCCAGCGGTGGGAATAGTAGGGGGCGGTGAGGCCTCCGCGGCAGCACAGCCGGCCATGGGAGGCAGGATCATGCGGCATGACCGGCGCTGCTTTAGGCGGCTGGAGCAAGAAGACCAGAGGTTGAAGAAGCACTACGGCCGTTGGATGGACATCTTACGGTCACTGGAGCTAGAATCGTTCATATTGACTAAGTTGATAAAGCACTCCGTCCCCGTCAACTTAGTAGGCCCACAAGTCAGCCACCCACCTGTTGGAAATATGCCCTAGAGGCAATAATAAAATGGTTATTATTGTATTTCCTTGTTCATGATAATTGTCTATTGTTCATGTTATAATTGTATTAACTGGAAACCGTAATACATGTGTGAATACATAGACCACAACATGTCCCTAGTAATCCTCTAGTTGACTAGCTCGTTGATCAATAGATGGTTATGGTTTCCTGACCATGGACATTGGATGTCACTGATAACGGGATCACATCATTAGGAGAATGATGTGATGGACAAGACCCAAACCTAAGCATAGCACAAGATCGTGTAGTTCGTTTCCTAAGAGCTTTTCTAATGTCAAATATCATTTCCTTAGACCATGAGATTGTGAAACTCCCGGATACCGTAGGAATGCTTTGGGTGTACCAAACGTCACAACGTAACTGGGTGACTATAAAGGTGCACTACAGGTATCTCCGAAAGTGTCTATTGGGTTGGCACGAATCGAGACTGGGATTTGTCACTCCGTATGATGGAGAGGTATCTCTGGGCCCACTCGGTAATGCATCATCATAATGAGCTCAATGTGACTAATGAGTTAGCCACGGGATCATGCGTTACGGAACGAGTAAAGTGACTTGCCGGTAACGAGGTTGAACGAGGTATTGGGATACCGGCGATCGAATCTCGGGCAAGTAACATACCGATTAACAAAGGGAATTGTATACGGGATTGATTGAATCCCCGACATCGTGGTTCATCCGATGAGATCATCGTGGAACATGTGGGAGCCAACATGGGTATCCAGATCCCGTTGTTGGTTATTGGCCGGAGAACGTCTCGGTCATGTCTGCATGGTTCCCGAACCCGTAGGGTCTACACACTTAAGGTTCGATGACGCTAGGGTTATAGGGAATAGATATACGTGGTTACCGAATGTTGTTCGGAGTCTCGGATGAGATCCCGGACGTCACGAGGAGTTCCGGAATGGTCCGGAGGCAAAGAATAATATATAGGAAGTGAGGTTTTGGCCACCGGAAGAGTTTCGGGCGTCACCGGTAATGTACCGGGACCACCGGAGGGTTCCGGGGGTCCACCGGGAGTCGCCACCAACCCCGGAGGCCCGCATGGGCCAAGTGTGGGAAGGGACCAGCCCCTAAGTGGGCTGGTGCGCCTCCCACAAGAGGCCCAAGGCGCAGGGAAAGGGGAAGGGGGAAAACCCTAGGCTCAGATGGGCCTAAGGCCCACCTAGGGTGCGCCCCCCTCTCTCCCCCTCTGGCCGCCCCCTCAGATGCATCTAGGGCTGGCCGCCACCCCTAAGGGGGGAACCCTAGATGGGGGCGCAGCCCCTCCCCTTCCCCTATATATTGTGGGGGTTTTGGGGTTGCCATGGACACGAGTCTCCCTCTCTCTTGGCGCAGCTCTACCCCTCTCCCTCCTTGTCTCTCGCAGTGCTTGGCGAAGCCCTGCTGGAGTGCCACGCTCCTCCATCACCACCATGCCGTTGTGCTGCTGCTGGACGGAGTCTTCCCCAACCTCTCCCTCTCTCCTTGCTGGATCAAGGCACGGGAGACGTCACCGGGCTGCATGTGTGTTGAACGCGGAGGCACCGTTGTTCGGTGCTTAGATCGGATTCGGCCGCGATCTGAAATGCTTCGTGTACGACTTCACCGACCGCATTCTTGCAATGCTTCCGCATCGCGATCTTCAAGGGTATGAAGATGTACTCCCCTCTCTCTCGTTGCTAGTTACTCCATAGATTGATCTTGGTGATGCGTAGAAAATTTTGAATTTCTGCTACGTTCCCCAACAGTGGCATCATGAGCTAGGTCTATGCGTAGATTCTATGCATGAGTAGAACACAAAGTAGTTGTGGGCGATGATTTGTTCAATTTGCTTACCGTTACTAGTCTTATCTTTATTCGGCGACATTGTGGGATGAAGCGGCCCGGACCGACCTTACACGTACTCTTACGTGAGACAGGTTCCACGGACTGACATTCACTTGATTTATAAGGTGGCTAGCGGGTGTCTGTCTCTCCCACTTTAGTTGGATCGGATTTGATGAAAAGGGTCCTTATGAAGGGTAAATAGCAATTGGCATATCACCGTTGTGGCTTATGCGTAGGTAAGAAACGTTCTTGCTAGAAACCCATAGCAGCCACGTAAAACATGCAACAACAATTAGAGGACGTCTAACTTGTTTTTGCAGGGTATGCTATGTGATGTGATATGGCCAAAAGGATGTGATGAATGATATATGTGATGTATGAGATTGATCATGTTCTTGTAATAGGAATCACGACTTGCATGTCGATGAGTATGACAACCGGCAGGAGCCATAGGAGTTGTCTTAATTTATTGTATGACCTGCGTGTCAATGAAAATCGACATGTAATTACTTTACTTTATTGCTAACCGTTAGCCATAGTAGTAGAAGTAATAGTTGGCGAGACAACTTCATGAAGACACGATGATGGAGATCATGATGATGGAGATCATGGTGTCATGCCGGTGACAAAGGTGATCATGCCGTGCCTCGAAGATGGAGATCAAAAGGCGCAAGATGATATTGGCCATATCATGTCACTTTATGATTTGCATGTGATGTTTGTCATGTTTACATCTTATTTGCTTAGAACGACGGTAGCACAAATAAGATGATCCCTCACTAAAATTTCAAGAGATGTGTCCCCCCTAACTGTGCACCGTTGCGAAGGTTCGTTGTTTCGAAGCACCACATGATGATCGGGTGTGATAGATTCTAACGTTCGCATACAATGGGTGTAAGCCAGATTTACACATGCGAAACACTTAGGTTGACTTGACGAGCCTAGCATGTACAGACATGGCCTCGGAACACAAGAGACCGAAAGGTCGAACATGAGTTGTATAGTAGATACGATCAACATGGAGATGTTCACCGTTGATGACTAGTCCGTCTCACGTGATGATCGGACACGGTCTAGTCGATTCGGATCATGTATCACTTAGATGACTAGAGGGATGTCTATCTAAGTGGGAGTTCTTTAAATAATTAGATGAACTTAATTATCATGAACATAGTCAAAAGGTCTTTGCAAATTATGTCATAGCTTACGCTTTGGTTCTACTGTTTAAGATATGTTCCTAGAGAAAATTTAGTTGAAAGTTGATAGTAGCAATTATGCGGACTCGGTCCGTAAACTGAGGATTGTCCTCAATGCTGCGCAGAAGGCTTATGTCCTTAATGCACCGCTCGGTGTGCTGAACCTCGAGCGTCGTCTGTGGATGTTGCGAACATCTGACATACACGTTTTGATGACTACATGTTAGTTCAATGCGTAATGCTAACGGTTTAGAATTGAGGCGCCAAAGACGTTTTTGAAACGTCGCAGAACATATGAGATGTTCCAAAGACTGAAATTGGGATTTCAGACTAGTGCCCACGTCAAGAGGTATGAGACCTCTGAGCAGTTTCTTAAGCCTGCAAACTAAGGGAGAAAAGCTCAATTGTTGAGCATGCGCTCAGGTTGTCTGAGTACTACAATCGCTTGAATCGAGTGGGAGTTAATCTTCCAGATGAGATAGTGATGGTTCTCCATAGTCACTGCCACCAAGTTATTAGAGCTTCCTGATGAACTATAACATATCAGGGATAGACATGATGATCCTTGAGCAACTCGCGATGTTTGACACCGCGAAAGTAGAAATCAAGTAGGAGCATCAATTGTTGATGGTTTGTAAAACCACTAGTTTCAAAAAGGGCAAGGGAAAGAAGGGATACTTCATGAAACGGCAAATCAGTTGCTGCTCTAGTGAAGAAACCCAAGGTTGAACCCAAACCCGAGACTAAGTGCTTCTGTAATGAGGGGAACGGTCACTGAAGCAGAACTACCCTAGATACTTGGTAGATGAGAAGGCAGGCAAGGTCGACAGAAGTATATTGGATATACATTATATTAATGTGTGCTTTACTAGTACTCCTAGTAGCACCAGGGTATTAGATACCGGTTCGGTTGCTAAGTGTTGGTAACTCGAAATAAAAGGCTACGGAATAAACGGAGACTAGCTAAAGGTGAGATGACGATATGTGTTGGAAGTGTTTCCAAGGTTGATGTGATCAAACATCGCACGCTCCCTCTACCATCGAGATTGGTGTTAAACCTAAATAATTGTTATTTGGTGTTTGTGTTGAGCATAGACATGATTGGATTATGTTTATCACAATATGGTAATTCATTTAAGGAGAATAATGGTTACTCTGTTTATTTGAGTAATACCTTCAATGGTCTTGCACCTAAAATGAATGGCTTATTGAATCTCGATCTTAGTGATACACATGTTCATGCCAAAAGATATAAGATAGTACCACATACTTGTGGCACTGCCACTTGAGTCATATTGGTATAAAACGCATGAAGAAGCTCCAAGTTGATGGATCTTTGGACTCACTCGTTTTTAAAAAGATTGAGACATGCGAACCATGTCTATTAGTATATATGCATGAAGAAAGTCCATACAGATGGATCGTTTGGACTCACTTGATTTTGAATCACTTGAGACATGCAAATCATACCACATGGGCAAGATGACTAAAAGGCCTCATTTTCAATAAGATGGAACAAGAAAGCAACTTGTTGGAAGTAATACATTTTGATGTGTGCAGTCCAATGAGTGCTGAGGCATGCAGTGGATATCGTTTTATCTTACTTCACAGATGATTTGAGTAGATGCTGAGTATATTTACTTGATGAAACACGAGTCTGAATTATTGAAAGGTTCAAGTAATTTCAGAGTGAAGTTGAAGATCGTCGTGACAAGAGGACAAAATGTCTGTGATATGATCATAGAGATGAATATCTGAGTTACGAGTTTGGCACACAATTAAGACATTGTGGAAATTGTTTCACAACTAATACCGCCTGGAACACCATTGTGTGATGGTGTGTCCGAACATCATAACTGCACCCTATTGGATATGGTGCATACCATGATGTCTCTTATCAAATTACACTATCGTTTATGGGTTAGGCATTAGAGACAACCGCATTCACTTTAAATAGGGCACCACGCAATTCCGTTGAGACGACACCGTATGAACTATAGTTTAGAGAAACCTAAGCTGTCGTTTCTTAAAAGTTTGGGGCTGCGACGCTTATGTGAAAAAGTTTCAGGCTGATAAGCTCGAACCCAAAGCGGATAAATGCATCTTCATAGAATACCCAAAACAGTTGGGTATACCTCCTATTTCAGATCTGGAAGCGAAAGTGATTGTTTCTAGAAACGGGTCCTTTCTCGAGGAAAAGTTTCTCTCGAAAGAATTGAGTGGAAGGATGGTGGAGACTTGATGAGGTTATTGAACCGTCACTTCAACTAGTGTGTAGCAGGGCACAAGAAGTTGTTCCTGTGGCACCTACACCAATTGAAGTGGAAGCTTATGATAGTGATCATGAAACTTCGGATCAAGTCACTACCAAACCTCGTAGGACGACAAGGATGCATACTACTTCAGAGTGGTACGTAATCCTGTCTTGGAAGTCATGTTGCTAGACAACAATGAACCTACGAGCTATGGAGAAACGATGGTGGGCCCAGATTCCGACGAATGGCTCGAGGCCATAAAATCCGAGAGAGGATCCATGTATAAAAACAAAGTGTAGACTTTGGAAGAACTACTTGATGGTCGTAAGGCTGTTGGGTGCAGATGGATTTTAAAAGGAAGACAGACAATGATGGTAAGTGTCACCATTAATAAAGCTCGACTTATCGTTAAGATGTTTTCCGGCAAGTTCAAAGGAGTTGACTGCGATGAGACTTTCTCACTCGTAGCGATGCTAAGAGTCTGTTGGAATTATATTAGCAGTTACTGCATTATTTTTGAAATCTTGCAGATAGGATGTCAAAAACCATTGTTTCCTCGACAATTTTCTTGAGGAAAGGTTGTATGTGATATAACCAGAAGGTTTTCTCAATCCTGAAAGATGCTAACAAGTATGCAAAGCTCCAGCAATCCTTCTAAGGACTGGAGTAAGCATCTCGGAGTTGGAATGTACGCTTTGATGAGATGATCAAAGATTTTGGGTTTATACAAAGTTTATGAGAAACTTGTATTTCCAAAGAAGTGAGTGGGAACACTGTGGATTTTTGATGAGTATATGTTGTTAACATATTGTTGATCAGAAATGATGTAGAATTTTTGGAAAGCATACAGGGTTATTTGAAAAGTGTTTTTCAATGGAAAACCTGGATTAAGCTACTTGAACATTGAACATCAAGATCTATAAGGATAGATCAAAAACGCTTAATAGTACTTTCAAATGAATACATACTGTGACAAGATTTTGAAGGAGTTCAAAATAGATCAGCAAAGAAGGAGTTCTTGGCTGTGTTACAAGGTGTGAGTATTGAGTAAGACTCAAGACCTGACCACGGTAGAAGAGAGAGCAAGGACGAAGGTCGTCCCCTATGCTTTATACGTAGGCTCTACAGTATGCTATGCTGTGTACCGCACCTGAAGTGTGCCTTGCCATGAGTTAGTCAAGGGGTACAATAGTGATCCGGGAATGGATCACATGACAGCGGTCGAACTTATCCTTAGTATCTAGTGGACTAAGGAATTTTCTCGATTATGGAGGTGGAAAAGGAGTTCGTCGTAAAGGGTTACGTCGATGCAAACTTTGACACTAATCCGGATGACCCTGAGTAGTAAACCGGATTCTTATAGTAGAGCAGTTATTTGGAATAGCTCCAAGTAGCGCGTGGTAGCTGCATCTACAAGATGACATAGAGATTTGTAAAGCACACACGGATCTGATTGTTGCAGACCCGTTGACTAAAACCTCTCTCTTAAGCATAACATGATCAAACCCTAGAACTCATTGAGTGTTAATCACATGGTGATGTGAACTAGATTATTGACTCTAGTAAACTCTTGGGTATTAGTCACATGGCGATGTGAACTTTGAGTGTTAATCACATGGTGATGTGAACTAGATTATTGACTCTAGTGCAAGTGGGAGATTGTTGGAAATATGCCCTAGAGGCAATAATAAAATGGTTATTATTGTATTTCCTTTTTCATGATAATTGTCTATTGTTCATGCTATAATTGTATTAACTGGAAACCGTAATACATGTGTGAATACATAGACCACAACATGTCCCTAGTAATCCTCTAGTTGACTAGCTCGTTGATCAATAGATGGTTATGGTTTCCTGACCATGGACATTGGATGTCATTGATAACGCGGTCACATCATTAGGAGAATGATGTGATGGACAAGACCCAAACCTAAGCATAGCACAAGATCGTGTAGTTCGTTTGCTAAGAGCTTTTCTAATGTCAAGTATCATTTCCTTACACCATGAGATTGTGCAACTCCCGGATACCGTAGGAATGCTTTGGGTGTACCAAACGTCACAACGTAACTGGGTGACTATAAAGGTGCACTACAGGTATCTCCGAAAGTGTCTGTTGGGTTGGCACGAATCGAGACTGGGATTTGTCACTCCGTATGACGGAGAGGTATCTCTGGGCCCACTCGGTAATGCATCATCATAATGAGCTCAATGTGACTAATGAGTTAGCCACGGGATCATGCGTTACGGAATGAGTAAAGTGACTTGCCGGTAACGAGGTTGAACGAGGTATTGGGATACCGGCGATCGAATCTCGGGCAAGTAACATACCGATTAACAAAGGGAATTGTATACGGGATTGATTGAATCCCGACATCGTGGTTCATCCGATGAGATCATCGTGGAACATGTGGAAGCCAACATGGGTATCCAGATCCTGCTGTTGGTTATTGGCCGGAGAACGTCTCGGTCATGTCTGCATGGTTCCCGAACCCGTAGGGTCTACACACTTAAGGTTCGATGACGCTAGGGTTATAGGGAATAGATATACGTGGTTACCGAATGTTGTTCGGAGTCTCGGATGAGATCCCGGACGTCACGAGGAGTTCCGGAATGGTCCGGAGGCAAAGAATAATATATAGGAAGTGAGGTTTTGGCCACCGGAAGAGTTTCGGGCGTCACCGGTAATGTACCGGGACCACCAGAGGGTTCCGGGGGTCCACCGGGAGGGGCCACCAACCCCGGAGGCCTGCGTGGGCCAAGTGTGGGAAGGGACCAGCCCCTAGGTGGGCTGGTGCGCCTCCCACAAGAGGCCCAAGGCGCAGGGAAAGGGGAAGGGGGAAAACCCTAGGCTCAGATGGGCCTAAGGCCCACCTAGGGTGCGCCCCCCCCCTCTCTCCCTCTCTGGCCGCCCCCTCAGATGCATCTAGGGCTGGCCTCCACCCCTAAGGGGGGAACCCTAGATGGGGGTGCAGCCCCTCCCCTTCCCCTATATATAGTGGGGGTTTTGGGGCTGCCCTGGACACGAGTCTCCCTCTCTCTTGGCGCAGCCCTACCCCTCTCCCTCCTCATCTCTCGCAGTACTTGGCGAAGCCCTGCTGGAGTGCCACGCTCCTCCATCACCACCATGCCATTGTGCTGCTGCTGGACGGAGTCATCCCCAACCTCTCCCTCTCTCCTTGCTGGATCAAGGCCCGGGAGACGTCACCGGGTTGCATGTGTGTTGAACGCGGAGGCACCGTTGTTCGGTGCTTAGATCGGATTCGGTCGCGATCTGAAACGCTTCGTGTACGACTTCACTGACCGCGTTCTTGCAACGCTTCTGCATCGCGATCTTCAAGGGTATGAAGATGTACTCCCCTCTCTCTCTCGTTGCTAGTTACTCCATAGATTGATCTTGGTGATGCGTAGAAAATTTTGAATTTCTGCTACGTTCCCCAACACCACCAAGGTGGGTCCCAACTAGCAGGGGGAGTATTCATTTTTTTGTGCGTAATAAGGAGGCACTTCCGGTGGGTCCGAGCTTACAGCGGGGGGAACATTTTTTCGCGAAATACGGTGGCCCGTCCGGTGGGTCCCAGCAGTCAGGGGGGAAACGTTTTTTTTTGCCAAATACGGTGGCCCGTCCGGTGGGTCCCTGCTGTCAGGTGGAGGAACAATAATTTTCCGCGTAATAAGGAGGCACTTCCTTGCGGCTGCCGTGGACCCAGCTGTCAGCCTCTCCACGTACAGTACTCTTCCGATGGAAGTCGTTCCTTGACCACGTTGACCACGCCGCGCAAGAGCACCGGGGCGGTGGACGACTGTGAGGCCTAGGAAGGGGACGACGCGGAGCCGGGGAAGACGCGGCAGTGGATGCCCACGCGTAGAGGAGTGTGAGGCTGTCGTCGCCGCAGAATAACAGGGGGTGTGGGTGAGTAGAGGGATGGCCTGGCCAGCGGTGGGAGTAGTAGGGGCGGTGAGGCCTCCGCCGCATCGCAGCCGGCCATGGGAGGCAGGAGCACGAGGCACGACCAGCGCTGGTTTGGGCGGCTGGAGCAAGAAGACCAGAGGTTGAAGAAGCACTACGGCCGTTGGATGGACATCGTACGGTCACTTGAGCTAGAATCGTGCATATTGACTAAGTTGACAAAGCCCTCCGTCCCCGTCAACTTAGTAGGCCCACAAGTCAGACTGCCACTATACTGGGTCCCAGCTAGCAGGGGGAGTATTCATTTTTCGTGTGTAATAAGGAGGCACTTCCTTGCGTGCGAAGATATAAGTGGTGGGTCCAAGCTGTCAGCAGCAGTAACGTTTTTTTTCGCAAAATACAGAGGCCCTTTCAGTGGGTCCCAGATGTCAGGTGGAGGAATCATTCTTTGCGCGTAATAAGGAGGCATTTCCTTGCGTGCGGCCGTGGACCCAGCTGTCAGCCTCTCCACGTACAGTCCACTTCAGATGCATGTCGGTCGTTGACCACGTTGACCAGGCCGCGCCAAGAGCACCAGGGCGGTGGACGACGGCGTGGCCTAGGAAGGGAACGACACGGAGGCAGGGAAGACTCGGCAGTTGTTTCCCACGCGGAGGGGAGTACGACTGTATGAGGGTTTACTGGTTCGTCTGCCGTCGCCGGAGAATAATAGCAGGTGTGGGTGAGTAGAGGGATGCCTAGGCCAGCGATGGGAGTATGGTGGGGCGGTGAGGCCTGTGCGGCAGCACAGCCGGCCGCGGGGAGGAGAGAGCAGGCAGTCCCATCGGCGCTTGTTTGAGCGGCTGGAGCAGGAAGAGCGGAGATTGAAGAAGCACGACGGCCGTTGGATGGACATCCAACAGTCACTGCTTGTGCGTCAACCTTTTTTTAGGAAAGCCTCAAATCTGTGGAAAACATCATACAGCCCATCTGCCATTATTTCTAATAATTTACAGCCCATTTGCTAATTCTTAAGGTTTTTTTGGAGCCCATATTCTTTTTGTTAGCATTACAGCCCATATTGTGGCCACAGTTAAAAAATTATACGAAATTTTGCATATTTCGGTGCGGTCTGAACTGTTTTTAATCCCGAAATTTCGAGTCACATTCAAACTGATTTTAAAAATAAATGTATATCAATATAAAATCCAACAAATTGTCCATGCATAAAAATCAATGCAATTTAAAATCTCAAAATGAAAAAAAGAAATTTGAAACTAATTACCGGTTTGATGTGTTTTAAAAATGTACAGCCCATTTCTCATTACTGATAGGCCATTTTCTCGGCCAGCCGAATGAAGCTCTCCTCGTCTTGAAAGATTTGCAGCCCAACAGGCCTGACAAAGCGACTTACTTGGCAAATCACAAAAAAAACTTGGCTGTGGCTGTGGACCCAGCTGCGGCCGTGGAGCCAGCTGTCAGCCTCTCCACGTACAGTAATCTTCCGATGGAAGTCGGTCGTTGACCACATTGACCACGCCGCGCTGAGAGCACCAAGGCGGTGGACGACGGCGAGGCCTAGGAAGGGGACCACGCAGAGCCGGGGAAGACGCGACAGTGGATGCCCACACGGAGAGGAGTCCGAGGGTTCACTGGTTCGGCTGCGGTGTGAGGCTGCCGTCGCCGCAGAATAACAGGGGGTGTGGGTGAGTAGAGGGATGCCCTGGCCAGCGGTGGGAGTAGTTGGGGGCGGTGAGGCCTCCGCGACATCACAGCCGGCCACGGGAGGCAGGAGCACGCGGCACGACCGACACTGGTTTGGGCGGCTGGAGCAAGAAGACCAGAGGTTGAAGAAGCACTACTGCCGTCGGATGAACATCGTACAGTAACTGGAGCTAGAATTGTTCATATTGACTAAGTTGACAAAGCCCTCCGTCCCCGTCAACTTGGTAGGCCCACAAGTCAGCCTCCCACTATGCTGGGTTCCAGCTGGCAGGGGGAGTATTCATTTTTTTGTGCGTAATAAGGAGGCACTTCCTTGCGTGCGAAGATAGCTGGTGGGTCCGACCTGTCAGCGGGGGCACATTTTTTTCGCAAAATACAGAGGCCCTTCCGGTGGGTCCCAGTGTCTGGTGGTGGAATTAAAGACTTGAGAAGGCGTACAGAACAAGCTAGTGTACTAGTAAAGAGACGTTGCTGAGTTTTTGAAAAAAGAGAGACGTGCTCCTGTAGCTGGTTCGAATCCAAACCTAGACTATGACTATATATGGTGCTATGCTACTCTGCAAGTAATGAAACTGACATATCCAACGTTCGCTTCTCCTCTTCTCTACTTACTCTGCCTAGCACCAGAAGCTTTGGCCGCAGCAACCATGTCCGCTGGCTGCTCGTCCACCTGCTCTTCAGCAGGCAACAACCAAATATGTGCCAAGTCGCCACCCGTACCATCGCCTGTGGGTCTCATCACACCCCCGCCGGCATGCGCACCGCAGCCGGTTGCTCATCGCAACCCGTTGCCGTTGGTGTGGTGCCACTGCTGCAAATCATGCAGAGTCATCCGTCGCATCTCAACCACAATCCTCAACCCTGGCAGAGTCTTCTACAAATGCCCGAATCATGGGGTAATAATATGTTTAAGTGTTGTTCTGCTGCTTTCAGTTGCTGATTTTTTTTAATAGTTTGGTTGATGATCTTCCAATTTGATTCGTGCAGAAAAGGGAAGATTCATGTGATTTGTATTTCTGGGAAGTTGCTGATGTGGGGGAGTGCAACTATGCTGATTATTTGGTTAGCCGAGGAATCCCAATACCAGCAAGTTGGGGTGTTGGACAAGTAACTGAAGGAACGGTAGAAGAGGAAGATGCAGAGCAGAAGGTTAAAGATGCAGTTCCTCTGATCATGGCCAAGCAACAGCTGCTGAACGGCCTTGACAGCAATGAGGAGATGAAAGAGCTTGTGAAGATAATGGGCAAAATCGATGTGCTCTGTAGGATGATTGTCTCTTTATTTGCAGTGTATGTAGCACTCGTGATGTATTCAGTGGCTATGACATGAGCACTTTGCTGAAACTAGTAATGAATGAAACATGTGTAGCAGGCTGGGCGTAGTGTTGTGAACATCTAATGATTTCTATTAACGGAAATCAGGGGGTATCCCCTTTTGCTCATAAATAAATAAATAGCAGAGGCCCTTTTGGTAATAAATAAATAAGTTAGCAGAGGCCCTGTCGGGTTAGCTTTGTTCTCATTCGAAGACGTCGAGCAAATTGCAGTCCAACAGCAAACTATGTCATCAAATTCAAGTTTCACAGCCAAATATGAGCACAATTAAACAACAATGTCATCATGTTTTAGTCGTCATATAATCACCAAACACAAATCAGCATACATAACAAGTGATGTTCTCACAGGAAAAATACTAAACAACAGGTTCATCAGGTTTCAGTTGTCATAGCAAACATAATTTCACATAGTAGATAAAAAACATCTTCTGACAGGCAAATACGACAAAAGCAATGTAATCATCATCCGCAGCAGCAGTGTCAACATCTTCGCCATGCGTATCAGTCTGAATCGTAATTCCCCACGGTGTCATCTTCTTCTTCGTCCTCAACGTCCTCGAACGTTGGCTTCTTCTTGATCAACTGTTGTATGTCCACAGCATGACAGGCAATCTTTTTGCCGGCGTCATTGACGTGATGGTTCTCAAAGATATTAGGAACATATGTGTTATCTTGTACATCAGGAGCAGTGTAAGCATCATCTTGTTGTGCAACTTCATTAAACGAATTCCTCTGCTCAAACCTTTGCAATACTCTCTAGTCATCGCTACGTGCAAATGTGTCTTCCAAGAAAAATATCTGTGTTGCTTGATTTGCCAAAATAGAAGGCTCGTTGGTCTGGTACGCCGCCTTGACATTGATGGATTTGAAATAATCATCAGCTCTGGGTTTTGCGATCCTGGAAAATAGGTTATACCAACGACAACACAACAGAACCACACACCGATGATCCTCGAAACTGGAGATATACTGCAACTGAACAATGCCTGTTATGTTAGCATACAGTTCAGTTGTCTCTTTGTCATACGTATCCGTGCTCATGATGGCACTGTTTTGTGTCTTCCTGCCTTCATCTCGTGCAAGGGTGTTGTAGCGCACATCTCCAACAACGCAAGATTCATAATGTCTTACCCGAGTATCAGGACCCATTGCTAGTGAGTAAAGGGCATCATCAACTGCCTGCCCATCCTCCCACATCTTCTTAACCTATGGTTAGAAAATAGACAAGCTGATCATCTTATGTATTCAGTATATTAAAAAAACTGACAATGCAATTCAAAAGCTTACATGGCTCTTGAACCATTTCGCAAATCCTGCCATAACGAGTTTGTCAATGTTTCTTGGACTTTGCGGCAGTAACTCCTTTTTGTAGATGCTGCACAACATAGTGATCGCGTCAAACATCTAAATATATAAGAATGTGCTGCAAGTTTAGTAGATTACGATGTATAAGCTGCAGTACTTAGCACTTACTTGATATAAGGTAGTATCTCAGGACAGTTATTCAACACATACCAAACCATTTTGTCCAAATCTTTAGGTTGTTCCTCTTGTCGACTCTTCCCTATAACTCGAACAGAATAATCGAAAACATTGAGCCCGGGATTGTCTTCATCCACCTCTTTGCTAAGCTGATCAGCTGTTTCAATGTATTTTGAGTAGAATGTCAACGCTTCTGTAGCAATGTAGGCCTCTGCAATGGAACCCTCGGGTCTAGCTCTATTCCTAACATAGCCCTTGAAAGTGCCTAGCCTCCTTTCAATAGGGTACATCCAGCCATACTGTACTGGACCTCTAAGTAGTGCCTCATCAGGTAGATGAACAGCCAAATGCACCATCACATCAAAGAAGGTTGGAGGATATATCTTCTCAAGGTCGCATAGGATAGTTTGTATCTTGTCTCTAAGACGCTCCAAAGCATCTATCCTGATATTTCTACTGCAGCCCAATCCTCTAAGGATAGCAGGTAAAACCCTTTGAAGTAGGACGTGGCAGTCATGAGTTTTCAACCCTTGTACCTTGTTTCCATCTGCACTGACTCTCCTTTCAAGGTTGGAAACAAATCCATGTGGGAATCTCACACATGACAGGACCTCGCAGAATTCTTTTCTTTGTACCTTGTCCAAGACGTACACAGCTGGTGCCATATCCCGTGGTTTACCTTCATCTTGCACCTGCAAATCATGTCTGATACCCAGGCGTGTCAAATCAATCCTAGATTTTAAGGTATCTTTCGTCTTGCCTTCAATATTAAGAAGTGTGCCGATAATGCTGTCACATATATTTTTCTCGATGTGCATCACATCAAGATTATGCCACAGATCCAAATCTTTCCAATACTCCAAGTCCCACAAAGTGGACCTGCGGGTAAACAATAATCTCTCTTCTGCCCTGCCACGCTTCCTTTTCCCGCTACCATTATCAGGATGGTTTCCTGGTGTAATATGCCTGACCTTCTCTAATTCCACTTGCAACTCATCGGCGGTGAGCCTCTTTGGCGCATCATGGTTTTCATGCTTTGCATTGAACACATGTCTTCGGTATTTTCTAGGATGCAACTTGTCCTTGGCGAGGAAACGGCGGTGTCCATGTAACAGATCTTGCTAAGTATTGCGTATGACAGCGGATTCCTGTCACAGTGAACACATGCATTGTAACCATGTGTCATTCGCCCTGACATAGTGCACAAAGCCGGATAATCATGGATGCACCAAATTATAACAGCACGCAGAAAGAAATCAGCTGGTGGGCTGCTATATAGGTCTCGAGTGAGAACACCCCTCCATAGCTGTTGAAGTTCCTCCACAAGAGGCCCCATGAACAAATCAAAATCCTTTCCAGGACTTTTTGGACCTGGAATGAGCAAGGCCATCATGTAGTTTGATTCCTTTGTGCAGACATTTGGAGGCATATTGTAAGGGATAACAAGCACTGGCCACATGCTATATGTGGCGCTCTGGTGGCCAAATGGGTTAAATCCATCTGAAGCTAAGCCAAGTCTAATGTTTCTCGGGTGAGCAGCAAACTTTTCGTGCTTCTGATTGAAGCTTTTCCACTCACTACCATGTGATGGATGGCTCATTACATTCTAATCTCTGTACTCCTGGTTCCTAGAATGCCACAGTACATCCTCTCTTGTTTCAGCATCATGAAACAACCTCTGCAATCTTGGTGTAATTGGAAAATGTCTCAGAACATTATGAGGAATCCTCTTCACAGCATCGCCATCTTTCCATCTTGATGATTTGCATTTCGGGCATTCACTTAAGTTGGCATAATCCTTCTGGAACAGAACACAATTATTCTTGCAAACATGAATCATATCATATCCAATTCCAACTGCACGAAGGAAATTCTTCATTTTACTGTAAGTGTGTGGCAGCTCAGACGCATCTGGGAAAGCTTTGCGGAAAGCAGCCAACATCGCATCGAATGATTTGTTGGTCATCCGCTCAGATGTCTTCACCTGAAGAAAGGTGACCATAGCTGAGAATACTGACAGCTTATTTCCTGGGGTGACAGCCACGTTGCATTGTTCCAACATGCAGGCCCACCGTTTTTCTTCTGCAGGTGAAAGTTCACGAAATGCACGAGCATTTCGTAGCATTGTTTCAGTGTTGGTCAAACTCACTGGCTCCGCCACCACCTCCTCCTCCTCCTCTTCCACCTGAGCATCAGGCAGATCAAGATGGTGATCTGCTGCTTCCACGTAGTCAATAACATTGACGTTCACAGCTTCACCATGATGAACCCACCTAGTATATGTGACCGACATCCCATACAAGTGTAGATGATTTTGCACAGTTGATTGGAGTCTTGTAACTGAATTCATACAACTGCTACACGGGCAGAGCACATCTGATTTCAGACCACCGTACTCAACTCTGATAAAGTTCATGAAGTTTTCAACCCCCTCGACATACGCAGCGGAGAATCTTCGAGCAGAAGTTATCCAAGTCATGTCCATCTGTTAGACATACAAATTAGTTCTTCTACTAGATATTACAGGAAAAACATATATGCTTTTTTATGAAGTCCAGAAGAAAATACCTAGGTCGATGTCTAAAGCTATGGCAAGATATTTGGACGAGCAGATCTAAGTAACGAAATATATGTAAAGCTAATTCAGCAAACAGATTTGAGTGCTAAATTATGGCAGGCTGTTTCAGCAGTCAATGAGGCCGAGGACACACCCATCGAACTATCGAAGGCCATCGCAGCAACAAAGATCGAGTATAAAACGGTGTAGAGCTATTTCACCTAACAGATTGGCTACTTGACCATGGCAATCTACGTCACAATAAATATATGGCAGGATATTTTAGCAACTAATCGGCCTTGGCATTCCATCTCAGCTAAGCATATTGAGTGCAGAACAGGGCAAGGAAGCTTCTTAAGCAGAGCATATTGACTGTAAACTACTTCCGCAAATAGTGAGATTAACAACATCTATCAGCTAACATTCAGCGCTACACCGACATGCACGGGGCCTCAGTCTAGAATGCGCGTACCGTGGGAGAAGCTGACCGCCGTGTGTCTCCACACAAACGTCGCCAGCGGTGGCGGCGCTGACCGCCGTGCGCCTCCACAAGAATGTCGCCAGCGGTGGCGGCACGGCTAGAGGACGACAGTCTACGAGAGCGTATTGAGGGAGCAAGGGGATTGCCGTGCATCCCCTCGACGAACCGTGGCGCCGACGTATCGGCGTGGCGGGGAGGTCGGCTTTGGCGGAGCGAATGGAGTGGAGGGGGACGCGGGGAGGGGGGTTTGGGGAATATTATTGGCTAGTTGGCCGAAGGGCGGTTGAATCTAGGATTTGGGGGGAATTTTTGGGTGGGGGGGAGGATTTTCGCGCGGTGGGCGGGGGGGGGGGGGGGTTTGGCGCATGGTCGGTTTCTCCAAGTGCAGTCCCACGCGTCAGTGAAGAGGCAAGACGAAGCGCGTGCCGTTTGCGTGAGCCGTGTGCAGGACCGAACGTGTGTGGGGTGCAATGCGACCGCGACAGGGGTGCTGTGAGTGTACCACCTTTTTTCCTTTTAAACTAGGTGCTTCGCCCCCTCAAAAAAACTTGTTGCTTCGCGCGGTCCATCGATGCTACTACTAGTAATCCGGTAATCCCGACTAAAACGGCGCGGCCGGGTCTTTTCCCGCGCGATATGCTGGGAGGTTGGCTTAGTTGGGTTTTTTAGGACGAGTAATGCTACACCTACGTAGTCCCAGTTACGTAATTAATGTAATGTGAAACGTGTGAGCTGTTGATTGTAGATTGGGGGGAGGGAGGGGCCCACCACCATGAAAATCAGGGGAGGAGAGGGAGAGGCAATTTACGTTAACCCTATCGTAGGTTCCCGTAGATGTAGAAAGATGTGAAATGCGTGAATGTGCATTTGCAAATAAGCCCTTCCCTCGTTCATCCTTTTCTCCCACAAGATCTTGATCTTCCGTGCAACGCACGGGCATCTTGCTAGTACTCCTACAATATACTATATTATTGTGAAAGTTCATATACACCGGCCGAGATTAATGCAAACACGGCAGATTTTCATTATATTTCGAACTTTTATAGGACAGAAAAATAAAAGAAACCCGACCCTAAACCTATTCTATGGCGGCGACCGACGTCCTCCATCTGCGATCTCCATGTATGGGGCCGGGGTTCAAGACCCATGAAGTGAAGGTGCGGTCTCCGGTGAGGAATAGTAGAACACGGGAGATGGACCGGCCAGTTGGCACACCATGCCCTGCCGCCTCCCATGCCCTACTCATCCTCGGAGGAGTTCCCGAACTCGGCGGTGCCGGACGTTGGACGGCGGCAAGTAGGATGCGTGGCTGACGGTGCTCCCGTCGTCGGCCGCCAGCGTGGCCACCGTTTGTGCGGCGACTTGAGCGAGGGCGGCGACCTCGAGCTCCATCCCCGAAGACAAGCTCTCCCGCAGAGCGTTCGCGCTTGCGGTCATGGCGGATGTGGTGCCAGGTAGGAGGACAATGCGCTATGGTGTGGAGGTTAGCTAGGCGTTGCCGCTTTAAGTAGCGCATTCCGGTGAGGCCAAGCGTCCTGGTGCGTCATTAAGTCACCGGAGTTGGTTCCTCGGGCACCGAGCCTCTTAACGACGGCATACAAACGGACGGCATGAATGCGGGCAGCTGGTGCCGGCTGGGAACACACCGCGCGATGGCGTGAGGGACGAGGGTTTTTGGTGTGCCAGGGTAGTCAGCTGTTGTCGTGGGAACGTTGGAGATGCCCTTTGCTCACATGCGATCGACGCGTGTCATTGAAAAAACAAGATGACCCGGCATGGTCTCTGGTCCTGAGGATGCAGTTGGCCGCGCTACACCACTCCGCGGACGCGTCCCGGCGCCCCGTGCATCCTCGACGAGCCGAGTGTTGGGGTGTGTTTGGATTGTGGCCAAAGTGCACCTTACCAAAATTTTGGTCATGACCCAAAGATTGCTCTTCGTTTGGATGGTTGCCATTTTTTTGCATGCCAATGAACTCTAGCCAACTCTAGTTCATTTTTCTTGCCGATGTCGGCCAAATCATGGGCAACCAAAACCTCAACCAAAAATTTTGGCTACCCAATGCTTTGATGGGGCAACCTTGGGCACAAACCAAACATACTGTTGGTCGTGCCACAGCACTAACGCCACCCTCGGCACACTGAAACCGACCGTGTCTAGCGACGATGAGTGTTTCACTCACCGCGGTCGCCGTGTCCAGAGGCGGTGCTGGAGCTGCGCCACATTGTTGGCCCCCACGACCCACATGAACGGTTGCCGGTGGCGAGGAGGTCGTGGGCCAGCACCTCCATTGGACTAGTTTGCGCTATGTCGTCCCGACAGGTGTGCCCCACATGTCGGTTTCCCTGTTTTCCCGGCCATATTCGAGCATCAGTGCTCCGCGTTGCGCATTAGTAGGCCTTTCACTATGTAGGCCAAGCGAGACAACTTATTGTTTATTTGAGTCGTTCAAGAATAATCATGTGGCATTTGCTTATTTCTCATTCCTCTCCAACCCTCTTCTCCATCGATCATGTCGCCCTCCGGTCGAGTCCATCCTCCTGCATGCCTCATTTGAACATTCCACCGAGTATCATTCGCATGTGGGCCTAGACCATGCTTGTATTTCCAATGTTTATTTGTAATTTGTCCGACATGCATACAAACAAACGGTTCGTTTAAAGTTTCACTTTGCCTCCACTACGTGTCGCTTCGCGTCTTAGTTTCGACATCCCATTCGGTTCATGCCCCGACAGATGTTGCCGAGATCGATTGATGTTCAGAGATCAATTGCGTGTCACGCAAGGAGATAAAGGTTTGGTCTGTTTCTATGATAGAAATGACCCGCGGGAGGGGGGGGTCTGTGGGGATCAGAGGGAGTATATTGTACGTTCATAAGTGAAACGAACGTATTGTACCCACCCTAGTCCTCTTTCAATCGATCTCCGGACCCCGAGATGAAATCGAGAGAGAACGAGTGGGGGCATGTGTGATACCTAAGGCGGATTCAAAATTTTGAACCGGTGATCATAGCATCCGCAAATCATATATAAAGGGTATTCAATGTTCGTTTCATCTTTGAACGTACAATGTACTCCCTCCTATCCTTTCTAGTTTACATATAAGTTTTATGTGTAGTCAAAGTATCTGTACTTTGATAAAAAAGTATCAACATTCAACAGCGCCCAATCAATATTGTAGATTCGTACGTACTCCTAGATTTGTACTCGAGATGGTTTCCAATTTGTTTTCAACCACGTGAATGTGCTTGTTCTCGCGCATGCTCTTCCTACTAGGATTTCGCCACGTATAGCTAGTCCAATAGTAACTTTTTTTAAGCTCCCTGTCCAATAGTACTAGTGGAGTACTGACAACATCTGTACTAGAGTATGCAGTGCTCATAGTTGTACTCCCTCCTTCCATTTATATAGGTCCTATGTGGAGGAGAGAGATGTGAAAAAGTAAGGGGAGTGAGCTCTCATGCAAGAGCCTAGCTATATACGCATTCCAAGTTAAATACGTACAATAAATATGAAGAAAGAGATGGAGAGGAGATGGAAAAAAGTACTAATACAATAGCCAACCTTATAATTTTTTTTGCAGGAAATAGCCAACCTTATAGCCCACACTACTGTATGAGTGCATATAATAGATGATGGCTATAGATGACATGGCAGTTCCTTATAGCCATCGACTGGCTATATTATTAACCATGCTCTAATGCGTTTTTCAAAACCGCATTTGACTATTGACAAGATTAATAGTACATGAGATGTATAATGTGAAAATTATATAATTGGAAGCTCCTTCCCTGCCTTACCCTCCCTTTCGGTCACTTACTGGCGGACCCCATGCTTGCTAGGCCCCGCATGTCAGTTATTCAATGGGTTCAGCCACGTCAGGGGATCCTCATCCGTAGTATACTCCCTCTGTTTTTATTTACTCCGCATAAAATGACGCGGGCGGGGGAGGGGGAGGGACGTCGGTTTGCTCTCATCTGCGGTCCCACAAGCGAGCGAAAATGCAAGACGAAGCACGTTCCATTCGGTGAGCGACGTGGAGGGTCCAGCGTGCTGGGCTGCAACGCAAACGCGACAAGAGCGATGTACAGTCAAAACCGATTGACCGGTCGTCATCGGAACCACTATTCACACCAAAACCTTCGCTGCTCGGCCTACGCCAGCCACTGCCCTAAAACCACACCTAATCTCCAGCCCCTTCCCCCACCTTTCGATCCCCTAGCCCACATCAAGCGTCCCCTAGTTCGCCGGAAAGCCACGTACTACAAGATGCTGACGTCGGAGCGCCGCGCAGAAATCGCGGCGGCAGTCGGCGCCAGAGACCTCCGTTCCCAAGCTCGCTTTGCGGCGGGCCGATCCCCGAGTTCTCTGGAGCCAAGCAACAAGGAGGAGGAAGCCGATCCAATGTTCATGGCGGAGGTCGCGGCGCAGAAGGCCCCCGATGGGTATGAGACGATGGACGTCGACTTCGTGCCGGTGTCCGAGTCCCCCATGGTGTAGGCGGACCAGCGGTTCCACCTAGCGATACTAAAGGAGGACCGGGAGGCAGAGGCTCAACTCGACGCAGAGCGCGCGCATGCCGCTGCCATCGAGTGTCGGAGTAAATGGCCACGGGTAGCCTAACCGACTGCCCCTGGTTCTTCTGAAAAAATTATCAGGCCTTCGGGCCTCCAAGCACTCCGAGCCTTGGGCCGCCTTCCCTGGCCGGCTACCTCTGAAGCCGACTCCCGGAAGGCGACCCAGCCTCAAGCAACCCCTCCCCAGGATGACTACGGGGTGGCCGACTCCAAGAAGCCGGCCAAGAAGGACGCCGACTCCAAGAAGCCGACTGAGACCACAACCACCAAAGCTACTCCCACATAACGGCGACAAGACGGGGTGTGGCCACAGTGCAGCCCACTACCCCCGAAGCCCGAGGCGGGCATGGCTACAGGAGGCCGTATGGGACGGCCGTCTCCTGTGCGGCTCGGCACTGTAGCCATCCGGGCCTCGACGTCACCCACGACCGACTCCCGTATGGCCCGCGGGCGGCGGGCCCCTTCAGCCAGAGAGAGGCGTGAAGGCGGCCCGGCCTTTCCCAGTCGGCCAAGAGCGTAGCCGGCCTCCAGAAGCCGGCTACTCCCTTCCTCGAAGCAGGAGCCCCATTAAGGAGACAAGATGAGGTAAGGCTACAGTGAGAGCCCCCGAGGCGGCCCACTGTAGCCGCGCTTACCTCGACAAAGTCCTCGTCATCAGAGGCGACGCTACAGTAAGCAGCCGCCGACAGGGCCCTAGGCGGTGGGGCCGGCCTGTCGACCAAGGAGCCGGCAGCCGGCGGGACCCACCAGCCGGCGGGACCCAATTGCCGGCGGAGAAGCCGGCAAGCGTAGACACTGACGGCTAGGACCAGCTCCCAGTCAGATTACCATTTTACCCCCGGGGGGTAGGCCTATATAAACCCCCCGGAGCACCCATGCAAAGGGTTGGCCTCTGAGCATAGTTGGCTGCTAAGCACAGCACACACACACACCCCATAGATAGGGAGAAGCAAGAGCTAGCCTTGTTCTTCTTCTCCCTTGATCTCAACAGCTCTAGGAGCGATTGTAGCTACCTTTCATCGATCTAGTGATCATGCGGAGACCCCGCAGAGCAGGACTAGGGGTGTTATCTCCTCGGAGAGCCCCGAACCTAGGTAAGATCCACCGGCGTGCATGTCTTCGCCTCATCCCGTTTCCAGGCACCGGCGACGTTTTATTGGCTCCCACAATGATAAGCCATCCCTTGGCATATGTCGCACCAACCACCCGACATTTGGCGCCCACCGTGGGGCCAGGTGCACCGTCGTCCGGAGACCTGTTCTGGACGGGAACCCTCTTCCTCCCCCGCGAGCGCAGCCAGCCTGCTGCGCCCGATGGCGTTTGCCTCGACGCGCTGCAAGGCGTCGACGACGCCTGCGCTGCGAGCTGCCTCGCCGATCTTCTCGGCGAGGCTCGCATCTCCGACGAGCCTGCGTCCGACGCAGGCACCCACTACCCCGAGAACCGCCTCGTCAGCCTCCTCGACCAGCTTCACGTCTCCAGCGAGCCCGCTGCAGACATGGAGTCGGTCGGCTCCACCGACCCGATGCTCATCGACTCTGACACCGCGTCGCTTGACGCCTACCCCTCCGACGTGGTGGTCTTCGACGACCCCCTCCCTCGAGCTGTCAGCGGCAGCAGCGCTGTCACCGAAGTGCTGGTCATCAACCATGTCTCCAACTCGGGCGAAAATGCCCGCGACGCTCAGCAAGCGGCGATGCACGACCTCTCCGTCCCCATCCCGGCCGACGCCGACGCCGAGACCCTGGAGGCACGACGCCTTGCCCTCATCGCGGAGGGCCAGAAGATAGCCTCCATGAGACGCCTCACCGAGGCCCACCAGCACGAAGTCGACCGCGCCGCCTTCGGCACGCCGCCGCCTAGCGGCCCGAGCCGAGCCGGCTTCGTCCAGAAGCGCGGCGCAGCCGTCGCCAGCATGCTGGGCGCAGATCGCCCCGTCTACACCACCCCGCTCGAGAATCTGCCAGCCGCTCAAGCGGCTGCAGAAGAGCTCAATGGGCTGGGAGCCGATGAGCTCCCCTACATGACGAGACGGATCCAACAGCTGCTCGACGCGGCTGCAGAACGGCACGAAGCCGGCGCCCGTGCTGATAGTCATCCCCCGCGCCGAGAGCACGCTGCGACGTCCCGCTCGCCGACTGCGAGCGGCGCGCGCCAGAAGAAAGACAAGGAGCCGGCTGCCAGCCGCAGCCGGACTCGCATCACCATCGAGCGCGACGCGGATGGCCGCCCTCGAGCTGTAGAGCACCAAGGAAATCTGCCTCCTCCTCCGCCTCGAAGAGAAAGACGCCTCACTCCGCCGCCTATCACACACCCGACTCTTGGCGACCGACTCGGCCGCCGAGAAGGAGTCGGCGAGAACGACGCCCGCCACAGGATCGACCGCCTTGCTCGATCCTTGGCGTTAGAAGAAGAAGACGATGTCGGCCCGCCATGCTTTGGCCCCCGCATCCGCGACGAGCCCTTCCCCAAAGGGTTCTCGCTCCCCAGAGACACGCCCAAGTACAACGTCTCGGTGAAGCCGGAAGATTGGCTCATCGACTACTCCACGGCCGTCAGCATAGCCAACGGCAATCGGCGCGTCGCCGTGAAGTACGTCCCCCTCATGCTGCAAGGCACGGCGCGCACATGGCTCAACAGCCTCAAGCCCTACAGCATCAACAGTTGGCTGGACTTCACCGAAGTTTTCGTCCGCAACTTCACCAGCACCTACAAGCGGCCTCCCAAGCATCGCCAGCTCTCCCTCTGCGTCCAGGGGCCCAACGAGTCGACCCGCGACTACCTCACGCGATGGGCCGAGCTCCGCAACTCCTGCGAGGGAGTGCACGAGGTCCAAGCCATCGAGTACTTCACCGCCGGGTGCCGAGAGGGCACCCTCCTCAAGCACCGATTCCTCTGCGACGAGCCGGCTACCCTCGATGAGCTGCTGGTCATCGCCGACAAATACGCCACCGCCGACTCCTCAATGAAGACCGAGCTCCGAGTGGACGCCTCGGGGAAAGTAATTGCTCCGGCTCCCAAGACGCCGGCTGGCGACCCTAATCGGCGCCCCTACCAGAATGACCACAAGCGCAAGGGCCCCATGCCGACTTCCTCCAGTCGGCAGGTGGCCACAGTTGAAGACGAGCAGCCCGAGGATCGGCCCGCTCCCAAGAAGAAGGGTGGCCGGCCGCCTTGGCAGCCGTCTTTCTCCTACGAGCAAGCTCTAGACGCCCCCTGCAAGTTCCATAGCGGCGCGAAGCCGTCCAACCACACAACCCGGAAATGCCACTGGCTCACCCGCATCACCAAGGGTGAGGGAATGTTGCCGCCTCCGCCTCCCGGCCAGCCGCCTCCAGCCCCCCAGCAGCCGGCAGCTCGGCCAGCAGTCGGTGCCATCCAAGACGAATTCCCCGAAGAGCACGCCGCCTACGTCGTCTTCACAAGTCAAGCCGACGACAAGCGCAGCCGACGCCGACAGCACCAAGAAGTGAATGCAGTCGCCTCTAGCACCGCCGAGTTCATGCACTGGTCAGAAAAGCCAATCAGCTGGAGCCAGGCCGACCACCCAGAGGTGATGCCTTCGCCTGGTTCCTATGCAATGGTCTTGGACGTCACCCTCGCGACGGAGAGGCGAGCTGCCAGATTTTCCCGCGTCCTGATAGACGGCGGAAGCAGTATCAACATACTGTACCGCGATACCATGGAGAAGCTGAACATCAAAGCGAAGCAGCTCATGCCGAGCCGCACCGTCTTCCATGGTATCGTACCCGGCCTGTCTTGCTCTCCAATCGGCAAGATCAAAATGGATGTTCTCTTCGGAGACAAAGATCATTTTCGCCGGGAAGCAATATGGTTCGAGGTAGTGGATTTGGAGAGCCCCTATCATGCACTGCTTGGCCGACCTGCTTTGGCCAAGTTCATGGCTGTGCCCCACTACACCTACCTGAAGATGAAGATGCCGACCTCGAAGGGGATCATCACGGTAGCCGGCGACTACAAGAAGTCCATCGAGTGCGCCATGGCCAGTAGCCGGCTGGCCGAGTCCCTCGTGGTGGCAGAAGAAAAGAAGATGCTGGAACGGGTTGTGGCCATGGCCAGCAAGCAGCCGGCCTTGTCCCCCAACCCCAAGGATTGTGATGCGCAGGGCTCCTTCCAGCCTGCAAAAGAGACGAAGAAGATACCTCTGGACCCGGAGCACCTGGAGAGGTTCGCTGTCATTGGGGCGAACTTGGACAGTAAATAGGAAGGCGAGCTCGTCGACTTCCTCCGTGAGAATCGAGACATCTTTGCATGGTCCCCAAAGGACATGCCGGGTGTCCCGAAGGATTTCGCCGAGCACAAGCTACATGTCCGAGATGATGCGAAGCCGGTCAAGCAGCCCCTCCGCCGACTGTCAGAAGAGAAGCGAAGAATTGTGGGAGAAGAGATAGCCCGGCTCCTTGCCGCTGGCTTTATAATGGAAGTGTTCTTTCCAGAATGGCTTGCCAACCCAGTTCTGGTGCTGAGAAGAATAACAAGTGGCGTATGTGTATAGATTACACTAGTCTGAACAAGGCCTGCCCAAAGGATCCGTTTGCTCTGCCACGGATTGACCAAGTGATAGACTCTACAGCCGGATGCGAGTTGTTAAGTTTTTTGGATGCGTACTCAGGATACCACCAGATCAAGTTGGACCCGGCTGACCGCCTGAAGACTGCCTTCATCACACCCTTTGGAGATTTCTGCTACCTGACAATGACATTCGGCTTGAGAAATGCCGGTGCCACCTTTCAGCGTTGCATGCAGAAATGTCTCTTGAAACAACTCGGCAGAAATGCCCACGTCTACGTAGACGACATTGTGGTGAAGACAGAGAAGCGCGGTACCCTGCTGGAAGACCTGAAAGAAACATTCGCTAACTTGCGCCGATTCCAAATCAAGCTCAACCCCGAGAAGTGCGTGTTCGGAGTGCCAGCCGGCCAGCTGCTAGGCTTCCTGGTATCCGAACGCGGCATTGAGTGCAACCCCGTCAAGATCAAGGCCATCGAGAGGATGGAGATTCCCACCAAGCTGCGAGATGTGCAGAAGTTCACTGGCTGCTTAGCCTCCCTGAATCGTTTTATCAGCCGACTAGGAGAAAAGGCTCTCCCCTTGTACCGACTCATGAAGAAGTCCACTCACTTCGAGTGGAACGATCAAGCCGACCAAGCCTTCCATGAGTTGAAGAAAATGCTGACCACTCCGCATGTCCTGGCTGCGCCGACTGAGAAGGAGCCCATGCTCCTCTACATCGCCGCGACTAGCCGAGCCGACAGCACTGTTGTTGTGGTCCAGCGCCCGAAGGAAGGCCGAGCCCAGCTAGTCCAGAGGCCGGTCTACTATCTCAGCGAAGTACTATCCAGCTCAAAGCAAAACTACCCGCACTACCAAAAGATGTGCTATGGAGTGTACTTCGCTGCTAAGAAATTGAAGCCCTACTTCCAAGAGCACCCCATCACGGTCGTGTGCACTGCCCCGCTTGCCGAGATCATAGGCAGCCGGGATGCATCCGGCCGGGTGGCCAAATGGGCCATTGCATTGGCGCCCTACACGATCTTCTATCAACCCCGCACCGCCATCAAGTCGCAAGTATTGGCCGACTTCCTCGTCGACTGGGCCGAGACCCAGTACTTACCGCCGGCTCCCGACTCTACCCATTGGCGGATGCACTTTGACGGATCCAAGATGCGCACCGGCTTGGGAGCCGGCATCGTCCTCACCTCTCCCAAAGGCGACAAGCTCAAGTACACGCTGCAGATCCACTTCGCCGCCTCCAACAACGTGGCCGAGTACGAGGCGCTCGTACATGGGCTCCGGCTAGCCAAAGAGCTTGGCATACGCCGGATCCTGTGCTATGGCGACTCAGACTTGGTGGTCCAGCAATCGTCTGGCGACTGGGATGCCAAGGACGCAAACATGGCGAGCTATCGATTCCTCGTCCAGCAGATCAGTGGATACTTTGAAGGGTGCGAGTTCCTTCACGTGCCAAGGGCCGACAACGACCAAGCAGATGCCCTAGCACGGATTGGCTCCACCCGACAAGCCATACCGACTGGCGTCTCCCTCCAGCGCCTCCTCAAGCCGTCCATCAAGCCGTCTCCAGAGTCGGATTCCATCTTCGTACCGCCTGCGCCAGAAACAGCCGGATCCGACTGGAGAAATCCCGCAGGCGGCACGGGAACTTCGACGACTGGCCCGGGGACTGCCGTAGTCGCACCCGACCCGGGGACTTCAGAACCCGGCTCGGGGACTGCAGCAGTCGGCCCAGGGACTGCAACGACACAAGAAGCGGTGGCCGACTCACCCAACCCACCCACCCGAGTCATGGTGGCCACATTAACAGAAGAAGAAGTCACAGCTCCCTCATGGGCCCAGCCCATCCTCAAGTTCCTAGTCAGCAGAGAGCTGCCGGCTGATGAGATCTCAGCAAGATTAGTGCAACGACGAACCGCAACATATACAATAATCAACAGAGAGCTTGTGAAGCGCAGCGTCACTGGAGTCTTCCAGCGTTGTGTCGAGCCAGAAAAAGGAGTGGCAATCCTCAAAGACATCCACCAACGCGAATGCGGCCATCACGCAGACTCAAGATCCCTCGTGGCCAAGGCTTTCCGCCACGGTTTCTTCTGGCCGACAGCCTTGGAGGATGCTAAAGAAATAGTCAAGAGCTGCAGAGGATGTCAAGTTTTTAGTTCCAAGCAACACCTGCCGGCTTCTGCCCTCAAGACCATTCCCCTTACTTGGCCTTTTGCCGTCTGGGGACTGGACATGGTGGGCCCTTTCAAGACAGCCCGCGGCGGCCTGACACATCTACTGGTCGCCGTGGACAAGTTCACAAAGTGGATCGAAGCTAAACCGATTAAGAAGCTGAACGGGCCGACTGCCGTGACATTCATCACCGACATCACTACTCGGTACGGCGTGCCGCACAGCATCATCACCGACAACGGCACGAACTTCGCCAAAGGAGCACTGGCACGTTTCTGCGCGACGCAGGGCATCCGACTGGACTTAGCGTCCGTTGCCCACCCGCAGTCAAACGGCCAGGTCGAGCGAGCAAATGGACTCATCCTCTCCGGCATCAAGCCCTGACTGGTTGTACCACTGGAGCGATCGGCCGGCTGCTGGCTCGAAGAGCTGCCGGCTGTCCTCTGGAGTCTGCGCACTACACCCAACAAGTCAACCGGCTTCACTCCATTCTTCCTCATGTACGGTGCCGAGGCTGTCATCCCAACAGACATCGAGTTCGACTCGCCTCGGATCACCATGTACACGGAGGAGGAAGCCAAAGAAGCAAGAGAAGACGGCGTCGACCTACTGGAAGAAGGCCGGCTGTTATCCCTCAGCCGGTCCGCCATCTACCAGCAAGGGCTGCGCCGCTACTACAACCGCAAGGTCAAGCCAAGATCCTTCCAAGAGGGCGACCTTGTGCTCCGGCTGATCCAGCGAACAGCCGGCCAGCACAAGCTCTCGGCCCCTTGGGAAGGCCCCTTCGTCGTCAGCAAGGCACTCGGCAACGACTCCTACTACTTGATCGACGCGCAAAAACCAAGAGCACGCAAGAGAGACGACTCCGGCAAGGAGTCGGAGCGACCATGGAACGCAAACCTCCTAAGACGATTTTACAGCTGAAAAGCAGTATGTATCACACTCCCCTTTTGTATTAAGTACAAACCAACAGGCCCCCCGAACAGTACTCGGGGACTGCGTTTTATTTATCTATGAATGACGAGTGTCATATCCATGAATGTATTATTACATTTTGAATTTTTGTCCGGCACCGGGTTCGACTAGTCGGCCCGGGGACTGGCCGCCTTGAGCTATATCGAAAGTTTTTCCTAAAGTCAGAAAAGTAGTGCGCCGGCTCCCGAGTCCTCTCTTGTTGAAAGTCGCAGCTCAAAGAACTGGCTGTCCGACTAGCAAGAGGAAAGACAGAAAGGACGCCAACACGAAAAACGGCTAAGGAACAACGAACCTATATAGCAAAGAGACGGCCGCCAAACATGCCTGCCGGCTACCAGAGCAGCCGGCTGGCCGGCTTCCTAAAAAACTTAGCTTTAGTCCAGCAGAGCTAAAGTACTTCCCCCTCCCCAATCGGCCAGGCACTCCCCGGGCTACAGATTGCAGAGCAACTGTTTGACTGGGGGGCGGCAACCAAGGGAGGGCGGCAAAGGAAAAAGCAGAAAGACAAAAAGCAAAAAGTACAAGGAAAGGCCAAATGCATAAGTCATATATATTCATAAAGCCGCCAACAGGCCGGCAACAGACATAAGTTCGAATACACCCAGTGGGTGGAATTGTGCGAATTTAACCAAACATTGTTCTAAAGAGTAACAAGACAGGAAAAGCGAAAGACGGCAGACTAGGGCGCGACATGGAGGCCGAGCTGGTCGGTGAAGGCGGCCTCGCCGGCTGAAGGAGTGGCCGACTAGCGGGCCCCGGCTTGACCACCACCTGCGGCAGGAGGCGTGGAGGCGCGCGACGTAGTGCTGGAGGCGCGGTCAGACTGAGGCTGGCCGGCTACTCCACCAGCCGGCTCGGCGCCTTCAACCTCCTCCTCCTCCTCTTCGCCCTCGTCGCTGGAGTCGATCTCCTCCGCCGAGTCCTCACCGTATGCCGGGTCCAGCCCGAACCACTCTTCCGGCTGGGCGACTCCATTGTCGTCCACCTCGGGGGCGAAGACGCTGGTGTCGGTGTAGTCGGCGATCGCCGAAGCCCGCCGAACGATGGCCGGCCGCGCCGGCTCCAGCTCCGTGTCGGCTTGCTGCCGCCAGGTAGCCAGCTAGTCCAGGCTCTGGCCGGGATACCAGGCCTTGACGAACTCCAGCGCCCGCCTGGCACCGGAGCGAGCCGCCGACGCCTTCCATGCCTCGAAGCGGCCGACTGCCACCTCCAGCCAGTCGGCGGTCCGACTGGGGGTGCGAGGGACCACTTGGCCGGGCCAGAGGGCGGCACGCTGAAGCCGGCGGAGCAGCCGGTGAGCCGGCTGGATGCGAGCCTGGATCGCCAGGAGCTGTTCCTCCAGCGAGCGGCCGGCGGTTGGCGAGATCTCAAAGCCGGCCTGCCTTCGCACTTGGCGGCGGGCCTCGATGGTCTGGTTGGCGGCAGTCGAATAGCCAGGGAAATACTCTACGCGAAGAAGAAGAAAGGAAGAAAAGAACACCAAAATTAGAAAACGAGCCAAAGTCGCAGATGGCAAGAAAGGACGAAGAGGTAGGCGGCTTACCGTCAACCAGATCTTCGATCTGGCCGTAGCCAGAGACCAGAGTCTGCCTGGCCTCAGCCCAGCCAGCCGCCTCCGTCTCGAACTCGGCCCAGAGAGTGGCTTCACGATCCTGCACAGCCTTCAGCGCCGCCTTGTGGCCTTCCTCCTGGTCGGCCAGCTTCTTGACCAGGCGGTCACGCTCCTGCACCAAGGCGGCGAGCTCGGCATCCTTGGCACGAAGAGCAGTCTGGGACTCCCCCAGCTGCGCCCTCAGACTGGCGTTGGCCGCTGCAAAGTCGGAAGAAGAAGAAGAAGAACAGTAAGAAGTCGTCAAGGAAGATCCAACCCGACTGCTCAGCAGTCGGCCCGAATCTCGGGGACTACACCCAGTGGGTGCGCTGACGCGCCCCCACGTGAGATAATGAACAAACCACGTACCTCGGCTCTCAGTAAGATCGGCGGTCTTCTGAGTCAGCTCCCGAGCCTGGGAGTTGAAGGCGGCCGCTCGAAGGTTGTGGTAGTCCTGCAAGATGGACAGAAGACCGAAATGAGAACAAAAATAGCAAAGGCAAATTCACCAAGAAGTTCCAAGCCGCCTGCTCAGCAGCCGGCTCGGAACTCGGGGACTACACCCAGTGGGTGCGCTGACGCGCCCCCACGGAAGAAATCAAGATCAAGAAAAAAGCAAAGTCAAGAAGAAGCAAGATGGGGAATACTAACCCGGATGGCCACCCGCGCTGCGAGGAACTCGTCGGTGAACTGCCTCAGCGCCGCGGCTTGGCTTTGGAGCCGGGTCCGAACGTCTTGTGCAGCCACGTTCACTACTGCTGTCCCTCCGCCCGGCGTCCACCCCGAGGTAGCGCTGGCCGCCTCCGCGTCCCGGGCCGACGAGCTGGAGCCCACGGCCGGCTGCGGCTCCGACGCGGCCTTCTGTAGCTCCGACGCGGCCTTCCCCACGCGCCGGCTCGGCGGCACCCGGACCGCCACCTCAGTACCCGCGGCCGGCTCGCCCTCCGCCAACTGTGCAGGCGGCGGATCAGGCTGGCCGCCTTGGGCCGCCCCAGTTGGCGGGGTCGGCTCCGGCGCCTTCTCCAAGATGATGACGTCGTCGCCACTTCCCCCCAGCCCCGGCTGGTCGCCGCTGGCTCCCCCTGGCGAGGGTTCCATGTCCCCAGGCGCCATGACGCGCAGCGGGGTGACCATCAAAACCTCCCCCGCCGCCGCCGCGGCCTCAGCCTCTGCCTGGGCCCTGGCTGCGGCCTCGGCGAGTGCCTTCGCCGCCTCCTCCTCCCGTGTCGCCTGGGCGGCGGCCGCCTCCCGTGCCTCCGCCTCCCGTGCCTCCGCCTCCTCCCGCGCCTCCCGCGCGTTCCTTTCCGTCGCCTCCTGGAGGTCGGCGCGGGGGTCCACGCGGCGGGTGGTGCTCCCAGAGCCCCTTGGCGACTTGACGACGGAGCCGGCAGCCGCCCGCTCAAGTGACAACGGAGCTCTGATCGTTGAATAAAAAGACGAGAGTTCAAGAACCACCAAAGAAAGAAAGAAAGAAAGAGAGTATACAAAGAAAGATTCGGACTTACGCCGACACGGTCTACGGTTGCTTCACCACCTTGCGGAAGCGAGCCGCCTTCGCGGCCGCCTCTTCCCGCCTGGTGGCTGCCGCCCCGCCCCTGGGCTTCTTCGTTCGGCTGCCAAACAGACCCTGGGCGGCGCGACGCTTCTGCCCTCCGCCCCGAGCAGGCTGAGCGGCGGAGGAGCCCGCGCCGCGTCCAGATGCCGGCTGGCGGCGCGGGACGGCTTCGGCTTCATCGTCGTCCGGCCAGTCGTCAAAGGTGGCAGTGAACCCGGAGCCGCCTGCTTCGCCGCCGGCTTGGCCTCCGCCCGGTTCGACGTCGTCGTCCATATGGACCGCCCCCAGGTCGGGGTCCTCCAGGTCGTGTTCGGTCCGGTCGGGAACGAATCGGCGCTCCGCGTATGACCCGCCGGCCGGCCGAAGCAGAGGGCTCTGTCGAAGAACAAGCCCACTAAGTCAGAGTCGGCCAAGAGATACTCGGCAACGGAGAGAGAGAAAAAGACATAGGGAGAGCATACCGTAGGAGGCGGATTGGCTCGGCTATACGGCTCCTTGCCGAACTGCCACTCTTCGGTGAGTTTGCAGTTCGCAAGGTAGTTCACCATGTAGGCGACCTCCTCGCGCGGCATCTCCTTGGTGCACATTCGGCTCGGATCGAGCTGGCCGCTCATCTGACAGATCAGATGAGGCCGGCTCTGGAGCAGAAGAACCCGGCGCCAGACGAACGCGGCCAGAAGGTCGGGCCCCGTCAGGCCTTCCGACTGGACCATCACCCGCAGTCGGGCGATGGCGGCGTTTCCCGCCGACGAGAGCGTCACAGCCCGGAAGGACCACTGGGGCAGCCTGCCCGCCGGTGGGCCGGCTACGTAAGCCGGCAGGTTGATGTAGTCGCCCCGTGGAGCGATGTTCCGCACGTAGAAGTACGACTTCTGCCACTTCTTCACCGATTGGATCAGCGTGATGACGGGGAAGGGGTTGTCGGCAGCCGATCTCCGCGACGCGATGAAGGCGCCGGTATGAGCCGGCACGCCCTTAATGCGCGTGCCCAGCTTCGACTGGAAGAACTCCCCCCAGAGCTCAAGGGTGGGGAGGACGCCGAGATAGCCCTCGCACAGGGTGACGAAGGCGGACAGCAGCACCACCGCGTTGGGGGTGAGATGGTGCGGCTGGAGCTAATAGAATTCGAGCCAGGAGCGGAAGAAGGCGCTCACTGGCAGGCCGAAGCCGCGCAAGAAGTGCGAGCGGAAGACCACCCGCTCGCCCTCCTGCGGCCTCGGCGAGATTTCCTTCGCCGGCGCGAGGCGGACCTCCACTTTGTCCGCGCTGGGCAGCTGCCGCGTGTCGCGGAGGAAGTCGACGTGGTCGTCATGGACGTTGGAGCCGTCCCAATCCCCGCCAAGCTGCTCTACGGTGGGAGGCATGGCGAAAGCTAGCACGGCGGCGGAGGAGCGT
This sequence comes from Aegilops tauschii subsp. strangulata, assembly GCF_002575655.3. Classification (NCBI taxonomy): domain Eukaryota; kingdom Viridiplantae; phylum Streptophyta; class Magnoliopsida; order Poales; family Poaceae; genus Aegilops; species Aegilops tauschii. Next base: position 470,045,961 of record NC_053035.3, read on the forward strand.
GCGGTGGAATAGCGCGGCGGCGAGGCGCTGTCGCAAGAACTGGCGAGAGGAAGAAGACGGTGGAAGTAGGAGGAGCGTGCGAGGGCCTGCCGCCCTCCACCTCCCCCTACTTATAGCCTCACGAGGACGAAGAGGCCGGACGTGGGGGGGACGTGGGATTAACTACGCCCACTCCCCCCACGTCTCGCGATTATTGCGCATAAATGCGAGCCAAAACTGCCGCACGGAACGTGCGGGCAGTTTCGGGATACAAAGGATCCGCGCCTGGGCCGGGGCGCGGACGTGGCGGGCCCCCTCCCTGCGGCGACGTCCCGTCACGCGCTTGGGCTGGCAGGCTTTCCGGCCACGTGGTTCGCCGACGGCCCGTGGCCGGCCCGCGGCCCGGTGCACGTGCCAGCGGGCTCCCGCCCTCCGACTCCAGAAGATTTCGACTCAGGCGGCGTGCCTGACCAAGGCCGGCTCCCAGCTGCCAGCTTGTCACGATAGGAAGCTGATCGAGCTTCTCAACCCCCACTCCACCTCGAAGCCCAATCAGCTTCGGGGACTACTGTCGGAGTAAATGGCCACGGGTAGCCTAACCGACTGCCCCTGGTTCTTCTGAAAAAATTATCAGGCCTTCGGGCCTCCAAGCACTCCGAGCCTTGGGCCGCCTTCCCTGGCCGGCTACCTCTGAAGCCGACTCCCGGAAGGCGACCCAGCCTCAAGCAACCCCTCCCCAGGATGACTACGGGGTGGCCGACTCCAAGAAGCCGGCCAAGAAGGACGCCGACTCCAAGAAGCCGGCCGAGACCACAACCACCAAAGCTACTCCCACATAATGGCGACAAGAAGGGGTGTGGCCACAGTGTAGCCCACTACCCCCGAAGCCCGAGGCGGGCATGGCTACAGGAGGCCGTACGGGACGGTCGTCTCCCGTGCGGCTCGGCACTGTAGCCATGCTGGCCTCGACGTCACACACGACCGACTCCCGTACGGCCCGCGGGCGGCGGGCCCCTTCAGCCAGAGAGAGGCGTGAAGGCGGCCCGGCCTTTCCCAGTCGGCCAAGAGCGTAGCCAGCCTCCAGAAGCCGGCTACTCCCTTCCTCGAAGCAGGAGCCCCATTAAGGAGACAAGACGAGGTAAGGCTACAGTGAGAGCCCCCGAGGCGGCCCACTGCAGCCACGCTTACCTCGACAAAGTCCTCGTCATCAGAGGCGAGGCTACAGTAAGCAGCCGCCGACAGGGCCCTAGGCGGTGGGGCCGGCCTGTCGACCAAGGAGCCGGCAGCCGGCGGGACCCACCAGCCGGCGGGACCCAATTGCCGGCGGAGAAGCCGGCAAGCGTAGACACTGACGGCTAGGACCAGCTCCCAGTCAGATTACCATTGTACCCCCGGGGGGTAGGCCTATATAAACCCCCCGGAGCACCCATGCAAAGGGTTGGCCTCTGAGCATAGTTGGCTGCTAAGCACAGCACACACACACACCATAGATAGAGAGAAGCAAGAGCTAGCCTTGTTCTTCTTCTCCCTTGATCTCACCAGCTCTAGGAGCGATTGTAGCTACCTTTCATCGATCTAGTGATCATGCGGAGACCCCGCAGAGCAGGACTAGGGGTGTTATCTCCTTGGAGAGCTCCGAACCTGGGTAAAATCCGCCGGCGTGCATGTCTTCGCCTCTTCCCGTTTCCAGGCACCGGCGACGTTTTATTGGCTCCCACAATGATAAGCCATCCCTTGGCATATGTCGCACCAACCACCCGACATCGAGGCTCTCCTGCAGGCGGAACCGGATGTCGTGGATGTGAACCGGGCGACGGAGGCTCAACTTGAGGCGGAGCGCGCGGATGCCGCTGCCATCGAGGCCCTCCTGCAGGCGGAACCGGACGTCCTGGACTTGAACCGGGCGGCAGAGGCTCAACTCGACGCGGAGCGCGCGGATGCTGCTCTCATCAAGGCCCTCCTGCAGGCGCAACCGGACGTCCTGGAGTTGAACCGGGCGGCGGAGGCTCCACTCGACGCGAAGCGCGCGGATGCCGCTACCATCGAGGCCCTCCTGCAGGCGGAACCGGACGTCCTTGACTTGAACCGGGCGGTGCTCTCATCCATGCAGAGCGCCCGCACGCTCCGTGTGAACGAGTAGCTGGAGACCGAGGACAACCACGGTGCGGAGACACACGTCAGCAGCTATGACTGGTTCACACCGGCAGCCAAAGACGACGAGGTCGTCTCGTTCCACGAGCAGTGATAGTTTTTCTTTATGTTGTTGTTTTTATGGATCTTTTGCTATGTAAAAACATATATTGTTATGCAAGTCGCCTGACTTGGGTCAGTCTACCATTTCAGGCTGTTGGATGAATATCCTACGTCTCCTAACCCTTCTTCCTCACCTCTTCTTCTTCCCCAACAGACCACCGCACGGGCCATACGGATACTCCCCAACATGCGGTTGGATAAACATACTCTATGAACGAAAATTATGTGTCAGCGGTAGGATGGTTGAGTTTGGTTTGTCCACATGCGACAGCATGTGTCAGTGAGGGTGCGTTCCCTTGGTTAGGTTTGCGGCGTGCAGGAGCGACTGTGCATGTGAGGGTGCGGTGCGACCGCGGCGCGCAGGAGGGACCGTGTGAGGGTGTGGTGCGACCGCGACAGCCGTGCGCAAGTGTACCTAGTTTTCATTTTGAAAACTTTAGGCAAGCTTGGCAAAAATGTGTGGCGAAGTATGGCAATGCAACGCCTAGACCCAAACAGGATAAGTACGTAGTACTACGTACTAGGAGTACCAGTGTTAAAAAAGAAAGGCGGGGTTTTCCTTCACGGGATTAATCGATACAAATCCTCGTTTCACGTGTCAATTAATGCGTATTTTTTCTCCAAAGCCCAAAGAGCTAACCATCTCACTCCTCATCACTTGATTAATGCAGCGCCATGCAAACCAACCTTCTCACTTCCGCATGCATGCAGGGGATATTAATGTCCTTGGTTGCTAGTACGAGGCAAAGCCCATCAATTTTGCCTCGATTAGTGTTAGTGGCCTTTTGCAAATTGTAATTTTGATATACTGGCCTTGTGTACAAAAAAAATGGAGGTAGTAACTATATTTGACTTCCTTCCCCATTGCGGTGACGTCGACGATATCTCGAACGTTGTGGTTTGGCGAAGTGCGTTCGACAGGGAACATCATTGAGGGAGACCACGGTAAGTCGTTCGCAAGTGCCGCCTGCAAGCCGAGACAACCGCCTTATTTGCATCCAGGAAGTCCGTTGAACCAAAGGACGTGTAAATGTACTAGTACTACTCGTACACAATAGCGTCGTCCGTCCAGCTTAGTGCGGTGAGATGGTTTCTCGAAGAAGACGATGGAGAAGCGGAGTCCGCGAAGAGTGAAATGATGGTTGCTTCGTCCATGCTTTCTGATTTGACGCCTCACTGCTTTGTGATTTGTGATAGAAGGGACAGGGGAGTAGACTATGTCCTCTATACTGTACACGCATCCAAGCACGGGAGAAAGAGGAGATACGTTGCGTTTTTCTATTCCTTCAATCAATCAATAAGGGCGCTTCGGTTCCATCCTTTTGGCTTTGGCAACACCGTCCACAATGGTTCCCACGATGCCAAAAGCTATTTTCACATTTGGCTACACATTGTGGATGCCCTTAACCGTACCACTTGGTTTTGCTCCTGTGTGCTATCTATACAAATCTCAATTATATTGATCTAAAAAATTATAGAATCAAGATTAGTAAAAAGGAGGTGATTTTGCCGCGCGGATGGCGGGGGAGGTTTCTTATTTTTAGAGGACGTTGTCCTGGCGGTTTGCTAACATGCGGTCCCACGTGTCAGTGCTTTACCAAGCCAATCTGCTTCCCACATGAGGCAGAACAACGGCAGAAGCAACACGTGGTTAACTTGAAGAAGATGAGGGAGAAGCAGATTCAGCAACGAGTGAAATGATGGTTGCTTCGTCCCTCCAACTTATTTTTTTAGCATTATTACTTCGTCCCTCCAACTTAACTACGGGAAAGGTGCGGCTTTGTGATTTGATGCCTCATTGCTCATTACTACACCGGCGCCATGACTGGGTGCTTCACCCCGGCTGCTCAGCACTGTATTCTGGTATGGCACGTGGACCCGGTAGCTTGATGTCCCACATGTCGGCGAAAGGGACTAGAAGATTTATGAAAGCGAGCGCTCCACTCTTACGACGGAGGAGTACACGACACAACGGCCCAGTGAACTGTCACTTGTACTGTATATAGTACTATAGTTTTGCTGTTTCGCACGATCCATCGATACAAACCCGATTAAACAGGAAAGGGCGGGATTTTTCCCGTGCGGTATATGATACTGGCCATACATTTCAAAGGCAATTTTAATGTATGCAAACTGAATAATTAAGTAACAATATGATATCTAGTAAAACTAAAAACACATATGATTTATTGTGTTAGAGTGTAGTAGTAGTGTTGTATTGCATAGTTGTTAGATGTAACATGCGAGAACGTGTAGAGATGTAGTTTTGGAGGGCCTACAGAGAGAAAAGCGTAATACATTCACCGAACTTCAGAATAAGCTGATTACGGTCACTATATACGTTTTGCGGTGATTATACGGTCACTTGCTCACGGTTCAGCATCGGATTGCACTCTGTTGACCGGCCAAATAGTCTGCATGGCACCATGTTGACTAGTTAAATTGACCACGTTCCTTGTGGGTCCCACCTGTCAGTTCGCATAGGGAAAAGGTCAGATAAACACAAATTTACACAGGCGTGACAAGACTCCACCCCATGCGCGGGAATCACCTGGTTGTGTATGTGTCTGCCAGGGCCTGATGTGTGCGCATGCACGTGTAGGTTAAGCACTTGAGCGTGAGAGTGTGTGTTGGTCGTGTGGTGTACTGGTGTGTGCATGCATCCGTGCGTGTGTGCGTGTGAGTGTTGCGTGCGTGTGTACATGTGAGTGTTCCATGCGTGCGTGGGTGCATGTGTTCGTGTTAGTGTTGCGTGCATGCAATTCGTGTGCATGCGTGTGTGTGTGTATATAATCACCACACCAGCTCATGTGTGTTAAAACAGACGGCTCAGCATACCAATACAAGGCCACCTTGTCCGCTGTGCCCGCGGTCATGACTTCGAACCACCGTCCAATATTTTTTTGTCGTTTGTTTTCATTCTTACTAGCAAGATGCCCGTGCGTTGCACATAACATCAAGATGCATTTGTATGACTAGTTTATCTTGTGAGAGAAAAGGATGAACGAGGGAAGGCCTTATTTGCAAATGTGGAGAGGTGTGTGGGTACCTTTTTGCAAAATTGTCATAGTTTCTTTCCTATCCGTCAGACATAAATCGAACGGCCTATATTGCAGGATGGCAGGCACACCATCATCACCAACTCTGTTTTTTATAGGAGTGTATTTTATCCATACTCTTATAAAAAGCATAGTCGGTGATGATTGTGTGCCTGCCATCCTGCAATATAGGCCGTCCGATCTATATCTGACGGATAGGAAGGAAACTATGGCAATTTTGCAAAAAGATACCCACACCCCTCTCCACACTTGCAAATAAGGCCTTCCCTTGTTCATCATTTTCTCCCACAAGATAACCTACTCATACAAATGCATCTTGATGTTTCGTGCAACGCATGGGCATCTTGCTAGTATTTTATAAGAGTGTAGATGTAGAGTAGATACAAGCCGACAGGTGGGCCCGATGGTAGTGAGATAATGTGATGCAACACTAGAGGTGCCACATGGAGCGTTTAATTGGTCAACTAGTCGTGTCTTGAGCAAATACAGAGTTGTACGGTGAGCCCGTGGCTGTATAATAACCACAAAACATAAATGGTGACCGTAATGAGTGGATTCTGAAGTCCAATGTATGTATCGTGCTTTCGCTTCAAATACAATGATCGTCACTGTATATATCGTGAGAGAAAGATGAAACATGCGTGAATGTGCTGGGGGCTTACTTTTAGAGGACCTGGAGATAGTTTGTGTGCGTACGTGAAAGGGGCATAGAGGGGGGTATGCGATGGAGAGAGAGATGCTCTTCGTTTCTCTTTATTATGACTAACTTTATATATAGTATAAAAATATACAAATTCACAGTGCGGAATAAATATCATTGTCGGCACCATGCAATGCTTTGTAATGTTGTATATATGTAGAAATTCTAAAATATTTTTTGGCCATACTTTATTCAAAAGGAATGTTGTATGCGAAATAAACGTGAAGAGAGGGCTTTTTAGATCATGGGGTACGTGATGTAACATGTGTGAATGTGTAGTTGATGCATTTGGCAGGGCCTAGAGAGGTATGTGTGTGTATTACGTATTCGAGAGAGGCATGGATAGAGGGGCCAGCAGGGGGTTGGGAGAGATAGCACGAGAAATGAGAGTGGTCTAGAGAGAAAGAGAGAGACGAATATGACGTCACGGCGAGAGATTCCCTTGAGTGTGTATATGCAAGGGGGGAGTGGATAGAGGCAGCAGGAGAATTTTGTGTGTGTGTGTGGTGTCTGTGTTGGTATGTGTGGGTGTGAGAAGATAACGAGACGTGGGGGCAGAGGGTGTGTCACCGCGTGAGGTCCGGTGGGTCGAGGTGAGGCCCTTCGTTCGGTTCCGTCCTGCGCCACATTGGTCGGCCCGTGACGCATTTAGGGAGACCCATGGATGACTAGTCGTACAAGACAAAGATAGCATAATTGTGAAGGACTCTATGTCCACTGACAAAACCGGCTAGGATTTGTAACCCTAGGTTCTCGGACTAAGGTAACCCCTTTATCTATGATATTACTATTCATCCAACCTAACTTTAAGGGGCATCCTACAGAATGCTCTGCTAGAATCATACTCGTCGATCAGGAAGAGAGGTGTGAGACAATGCGTGAGAGACAGGCCTAAAGATAAGGTGCGTATAGGAGACACGTAGTAAGGTCTATGTATATAGAAAGGGTCGATGGGGATTGTGTGTGTGTATGCTTGCGAGAGGAAGAGTGCTTGTGATAAAGGTTAGTGAAAACAGTCGTAAATGGTTACGAGAGGGAGGGAGGGTAATATCGAGAGCATGTGTGCGAGAAAGACACCTCGGGAGAGAGTGTGTGAGCATGTGTGAGAGACCACCAATGGAGAGTGAAACTACACGTACAAGACTGCTGTACACATTGATTAAAGATATAAATTGTATCCAAATATTAGGATGGGATCATGATATTTGCAATTCGCGTAAGGTACGGTCATTGATCCATCAGACATCTAGATTCTATCAAATTTGAGCATGTCTATGTTATTATTCGACACAATTGATCCACATAGTTAATATTTTGAACTCCAGACAATGCATCGCTTTAGCAATCGAATATAAACGTGAGTATAGTTCATGTTGTGTGTGTAAACCACATTATACATACGAAAGTTACACAATGAACATTATAAATAGCTACCTATGAACTAGCATACATTTGAATTCAACTTAAGGTGGTTTAAAAAAGTCGAATTCAACATGAAGTCCATTCAATTATTTGAATTTGATATCATGGCATTTGTAAATCATACCTAAATTATGGGGGCACCAATCTTTGCTCTGATTTTGTACATAATAGCATATGTAGTCGTGTACAAAATAGATTCTAATTTAGCTCCTCCATTCCAAAATAATCGTAGTTATAGGATTTTCAAGGGTCAAAATTTCAAAAAGAAGCGGATAATTTAATGAGGTTTTCAAACATACAAGGTCAAATTTAACGTTGTCTATTTAGGTCAATCCTCAAAGTTCAAGAGTACTCTAAACGTGAATGCTTGTGTTTCAAAATTTCGAATGAAGCGCCAAAAGAGCCTCTACTCGCCCGAAACCACGTGAGACCAATGTTTGGTAGTACATGGACATTAGTGTTCTAATAACTCCAACCCGTGAAACCTACCGGCCCGACGTCCAAAGGTCTAAACCGGGGTAGGTTTGTAGCTTCATCTAGACGCCACGCAACCGCCTCCGAAAAACATTCATACACAATGGCCGCCTAAGCACGCATGCGCGTGGCCGAAATCGCTCCCGCCCACTATTTGGGACACCTGGGATTACCATCCTACCTCCGACCCGCAGTAGGTCCAAAATTTAAGAGGGGGCCAAGTTTGTACTTCCCCAAATTTCAAAAAAGCGCGTCCCATCTTCTGTTCAAAAAAGCCAAAACAAGCGCGTCCCAGACCGAAATATGGTTCTCCCCCTCCCCCCCCCCCCCCCCCCCGCCCACCCGTCCGATTCCCCATTCGTACTCCGTGGGCACAAAAACTACCTCTCCACCAGCCGTGAAACCCCGGCGTCCTCCGCCCGCCACCCCATTCCACCCATCAACCGCCGCCCTCCTCCATCACGCCGGAGCCGATACCCCGACGTCGTCGTCCACCGCAACCTCAACCGCAACGCCCTCCACGGCTAGTAGTTGAAACCGAGGCCGAGCCGTCCGTACCCGAGCCAGTTCAACCACGCCATCCTGCGCCTCACCGCTGCCGCTCCAACTTCGCCACCCTCCACCGCATTGGTGATGTTCCTGCTACGCCGTCCTTCGCCGCCTCAGATCTGCTTCCCCTCCGCCGACATACGGCCACGGCAACACAGTCAACAATTTGGCCATGGGTTCGTCCAAGCCTGCACCCTCCTCCAGAACATCGGTTTCCCCGGAAAAAAGAAGAAGATCGGCGTGACATGTGGAGGCGACCACACCGGCAACCGAAAATGGTACTCCTCTTCCCTTATTTGTGCAAATCTTACGTGTCTGCTTGCACGGTATTCATCCCACAGAAGACACTAGTTGACCGCTTCTTCTGGATACTAGATGTTCCTAGTAACTCGCGATGCACAAGGTTTCTCCTCACATACTATTTCACCTTAGCTAGAGGTCCGTCGCCCCCCTGAATTTCAATTCCTGGTCAGTTGATTCCCAATTAACGGAAGCATTCCCCAGCATAACAGGCGCTAGTCCGCCTATTACGCCGGGGAAGCAGCGCCTCGGTGTTTATCTTAGGGGCGTGTGGGGCCTAGAGCTACTGGCGCCCGATCTGGAGGTCGGCCGGGATTAAAGGGATGGCCTGGGGGCGCTGCCAAGCACGGCGGTGGTGTGAGGTCGAGGGGAGGGCGGGGCGCGGAGGCAGGGGTCTGGGCCGGTGGTCGCTGGCGGTTCGAGAAAGATCGTCAACAGTGACTGGCGGGAGGTAGACGAAGGCCATCTGCCCGTTCCTTATAGATCGGACGGTTCATTAAAAAAATCGACTGACCTATTTATTTTCAGTCGACTGTTATCTTGATATGACCACATGTGGTGGTGTGCTGCAGGAGTACTTGAATTTCCTGTGCTCATATATTACAGAATCATACGGAGTAGAATCTAATTTTGTTTGCCATGCAATTTTGTAGACCTATCATATGTCTCCTGTCATTTATTTTTCAGCCACCTGCTATCTGCTACTTTTACAGTGCACTAGTTCTGCACACACTTCACCCATACTCTCACTATTGTGTTTTTATGCAAGGGTATTTCAGACTCTGCTGCTATGAGAGAAGCAAAAAATAAAAGAGAGAAGTCGCTCCAGCGTCGTACGTGGATAGGCCAGACACGTTTCAGCCTTATAATAGGTGCAGTGTCAGCAGATGGAGACGGTAAACGTAGCTCTGGAGTTGATGACCTCGCTCGTAATGAACCACCATCCCAGGTGCTTGCTTTAACTTCGCGGTGTCATATGTGGTTGCATGTTCCATATGGTGTCTAGCTTGTATTCGAAAGGCCGAAGTCGGTCTTTATTAAGATAAGGAAAGATATTTTTTACATGAACCACCATCCCGTGAGCACCAGAAGACAAATAGCTAGTCAGGGCACTGGCCGAGCCAGTGACACGCCCAGCAAAGAGAGGCATCACCTGGAAGCCAACTAAAAAGCCGCGATGGTGGCGAAGCAGCCCGCCTCCCACCAGGCTCTCAGGTCCTAGATGATCATGCTCACCACTCCAGCCGGATGTCTAGCTTGTATTGCTTCCAATTTGGTTAAATTGCATCTGCTTAGCTTACACATTATACCTTTGAATATGACATGCCTTTCTGTTTTTGGTACATACTAGTACATCTGTGTATTAACCATGCTCTTACATCAAACTAATGTTCTTGTGTATCCCTCATCAATCACTTATGATGAGGCAGTCAGGCAAGTGGATTACTCATTTAAAGAATGCAGCGTCAGCCTCCCGACATGATTCTCAAGAAACAGCAAGGCTAGATGAAGATAGTGAACGTACCTCTGTAGTTATTACCACATTTCCCCTACACTAGCATCGCAGGTGCTTGCTCTAACTTGGCAGCGTGATATGTGGTTGCATGTTGCATATGGTGTCTAGATTGTAATTCTTCCAATCTGGTTAAACTGCATCTGCTATTCTGCTTAGCTTATACATTATACCTGTTAATGTGACATGCCTTCCTGTATTTAGTACATAGTACATATGTCTATTAAACATGTCCTCACATAAAACTATTGTTTTTTTGTATCCCGCATAAATCAATATCACAAGACACCTTCAGTATATGCAGTGTGATATAAGTTGCATCTTTGATATGATTTATAGTATGCGCTGCTTCTAATTTGTTGAAATGCCATTTATGATGGGACACTTTTAACTTGGCAGAGTCATATTGGTTGCATATTTCACGTGGTGTCTAGCTTGCATTGCTTCTTATTTGGTGAAATGGTTTCTGCTTAGTTTACACAAACAGTTCTGAATATGCCATGCCGTCCTGTTTTTCGTATTATTCCATCCTGGAATCATGTGTTTGCCTTACATCAAAGTAGTGATTGTCAGTATCATGCACGAATGAGTTCTGAAGAGTGAATTTTATTGCTTTTTCTTGTCGGTTTTACTTGACAATTCAAAATCAATAAAGCGGAAGGAATTTAGCAAGGCAGCGGATGAAGGTGCTCCTTCCAAATGGAGGGCCTCTACAGATTCTACTCCTCCATCCCCCCAAGATGATTTCCAAGACAACACATGCATAGACACTCACCGTAGCTATGTTGGTGATGAGCACGTCTCCCCTAGTGCACCATCACAGGTGCTCCCTCTAACTTGGCACTGTTATATGTGGTTGCATGTTATGTATGATGTCTAGCTTGTATTGCTTCTAATTTTGTTGAATTTCATCTGCTTACTTTACACATTATACTTGTGACTAAGACACGTGTTCCTCTTTCTAGAACATACTGTCTATCACACCATGTTCTTACATCAAAGTACATTTGTTCTGAAGAACTAAATTGTTATTCGTTTTTCTTGTCGGCTTGACTTAACATGGAACAGAAAAAGAGGAAGCAAGACAGAACGACAGGGAAAGGGAAGCGGAACAATCTTGCAGATTCTGCTGGTACTGATGGTGCAATAGAAGGTCAAAGTCCAGCGGAAAATTGTACCGACAGGGTATCCCGTGCTACACGAGCTGCAGAACAAGCCAAACAGAAACAAATAGCTGCCACCAAACAAGCAGAGACAACCCTAGTTGTTGCAACACCTTCCACAGTACCAGCAGCTGCATGATTTACTCGTTGGTTAACTCAGCTAGCAGCACGTTCCCAAGCTCCCTTGCCACCTGACACTACTTCCGAAGCACTCTTGACACAAGATGAGTTGGCAAGATTAGATGAACTTTGTGAGCTTCAACAGCAAGAAGGTAGTTGCTGGAGTCAAGTTACAGTTGCATGCTTCTTTATATGTAGTCTCACAGTTTGATGTACACTAACACTTCCTATGTTTGTTGTTGGACTAGCACCTAGGCGCAAGAGGAAACAAACATCAGGGATAATGCTCGATAGGTTAACTAAATCTAGAGGAGGAAGAATGGAGATCCATTTTGAGGCAGGTTTAAAAAGGCCACGTGATGCTACAGAGTCAGCCAAGTTAGTACCAAAGGCAGCGGTTGCTGTTAGGTGTCATGTACATATCCTCCCAAAATGGATTCAGTACAGGAATGACAAAGACGAAACCTAGTTCAACACCTTCCTCGACCATTTATCTATAAGTATGGTTATGTATGGAAACTAGTAATATCATTTTGCTCTGTCCAATACTTTCTAGGTTGCTGATAATGAGACTCCCGTAATTTTCAACAGATGAGGTTCAAGTTGGATAGCCAAGATGATGCAACCAGACAAGCTTGCACCTATGTTTTCAAGTCTGCTCTGCGACAGTATCGGTATAACTTGAGGAAAACTCACTTTGAAGGCAAGGCTAACAGTGAACTAGCCTAAACATCTCTAGTGGAAAATATATCTGATGAAGACTGGAGTGGCCTCGTTAAACACTGGTCCGATCCGAAGTATCAGGTACATTATATATATGTAATCAGATCACATGTTGAAGTCCTATTTACGCATGTGCCACACAAATCTATCTTCTTGTAGGTGAACTGTTCAAAGAACAAGGCCAACCGTACGAAAGTGAAATTCCAACAGACGACAGGATCTCGTAGCTATATTGCACACTGCGAGGCTCTTGTAATTAGCTGTTGTTTCACTCTTTTCGCTGTACCATATTATCAGATCTATATTGACTTGTTCCAAATGCAGAGGAAAGCCCGCAAGGACCAAAAATTACCTGAACCAAATGATGTGAAAATCTTCAAGGACTATCTCACCAGCAAGAAGAAGGGCGTGACTACACCAGTCAAAGCCCCTGTTGTAAGTCCTTAATCCTCATGCCTTTTAACTACTACTTACTCTGAGTTGTGCCTTGAACTGCATGGTTTGCAGCCAATGTCTATTACTCTTTTCAATTTTATACACAAGTGTCTTAGCGTATCATTGCACCTTACAAGGTTTAAAAGAGAGGACTGATGTTCCTTTGATCTTGACCTGTAATCTAGTTTCGTGCTGGACTTGCCCACACAACGTTACAATTGCCTGTTTGTCTGTTCTCAGTTGTTTTGTGATATGAATGATGTCATACTATGCTTACCGTATTATAAACTTCGTCTCTTTATCCTTAGCCCTCAATACAATGTGAAGAAATAGACAATACATTAGCGATGGTACATGGTCATATGTTTGGAACCTGGTTTTATTATGTACTTTGCAATAAAATACAACTATTATTTTGCATGGGTTCACCAGAATAAGTTCTGTATATAGACCAAAGCTATTTTGTTTGGTTTTGCTGCCTCCTTAATATCTTCTGTTCTGGTACTACTAATGTAAAACCTCAACTTTTCAGCGAGCTATGGAAAAAATGGTGGAACCACCACCTTCTGAAGGTGGCGAGGCAACTATAACTGCAATGTCAGCTCTTGCTGCAGTGGGTCAGTACCTGTCCACTAACAGTGCCAAAAGCACGTTCCGGCGTAATACTGGCTTGGTTGTTAAGGCAATCTCGTCCAAACTGCCTCATGATCAAGATATGCAAGCTCAAAACAATGTTGTATCTGCACTCCAGACACAAGTCCATTCCCTAACAGAGACCCTTTGTGAAACAAGGAGAGACATTGTTCGATGTTGTCAAGATATGCATGGTTTTGAAACCAGACTATCAGACATTTGCTATGTTGTTCAGGAGCCTAGGAGAACTAAAGGTGAAGGTTATGGTGCTCCATCGGACAATACAGCATGAAAACGTAACAGTCAGGTCAAATGAACTGAGCTTCTGAACTTCTGGTGGTGCATTTATCTGCTAGACTATTAACTTTTATGCCAACCTTCCTTTTGTTTTATAGTTGTAATTTGTTTTGGTGTGATACAAAATTTGTTCTTAACGTGCAGCCACCGGCTGAAGAAAACAGCAAGCCATTTATGTATAGTGTAGGGTGTTCCCTATATTTGCACTGGTGGCGAACTTTGATGCCCACCGGCTGTAGTTAACATGGGGATCCTACGGGCCGTAGAAACAATGGGCCTTCTAAGGGCCGTAGAAACAATGGACCTTCTATGTGGCGTAGAAACAATGGGCCTTATACGGGCCGTAGACACAATGGGCCTTCTATGGGTCGTATCATCAATGGGCCTTCTACGGGCCGTATGATCGGTTGGCCAAACATGGGCCAATAACAGACCACATTATGGCCGTAAATGGGCTAGAGTTGAAATCGTTCATTCATGGGCCGACCATAACGGGCCATCGTTAATCGGCCGTATTTTGATGACGCTATGAAAACGGCCCAACATATTAACGGGCCACAAACGGGCCGACTGTAACCACGGGCTGAATTTGGCCCACAAGCAGAAAATGACAGTAACGGGCCGTAAGTAAATGAATGTGGAAATGAGCCCAAGAATAAATGGGCCCCGAGAAGGCCAAAAGATAACATGGGCTGGAAACGGCCCAACGGAATAATGGGCCGTTAATGGGTATAAAGTGATACACTGTTCATTACGGGCCAGTTTCACCACATGCCGTTAATGCGTATAAAGTGATACACCGTTCATTATGGGCCAGTTTTACCACGGGTCGTTAATGGACCGAGAGTAATAAGGGCCTCAAATGGGCTGAAAGACATCATGGGCCATACATGGGCCGGAAGTTAAAACATGCTGGAATTATATTGGACGGCCCAGATGACGCTACTGGGCCTAATTCAGATAGGCCTTAAACGGGCCCTGGTTTAGCGGGCTGTAAATGGGCTATATGCGAACAGGTCGTTAACAGGCTTGCCGTGGGCTGGCCCACCACCTTTTGACCAAGTCAAACGGGCCGGCCTTTTCACAGGAATGAGCCTCTGTTGGGCAGTGCCACGTGTCGACGTATCATAGGCGCTTTGGGTCCAATGAGTGGATGACATCTGTCCCAACGGTGAGCTGACACGTGTTTCCTCCAGCCAATGATGATTGAGGGAGTCCTGGACTAAGGGGTCCTCGGGCGTCCGGCCTGCTATCCATGGGCCGGACTGATGGGCTGTGAAGACATGAAGGCCGAAGACTGTACCCGTGTCTGGATTGGACTCTACTTGGCGTGGAAGGCAAGCTAGGCGACCGACTATGAAGATTCCCTCTTATGTAACCGACCTCATGTAACCCTAGATCTCTCCGGTGTCTATATATACCGGAGAGCATAGTCCGGATAGGACAGATTCATTACCATATACCTCTAGGCTAGACTTCTAGGGTTTAGCCATTATGATCTCGTGGTAGATCAACTCTTGTAATACTCATATTCATCAAGATCAATCAAGCAGGAAGTAGGGTATTACCTCCATAGAGAGGGCCCGAACCTGGGTAAACATTGTGTCCCCCGTCTCCTGTTACCATCGATCCTTGACGCACAGTTCGGGACCCCCTACCCGAGATCCGCTGGTTTTGACACCGACATTGGTGCTTTCATTGAGAGTTCCACTGTGCCATCGATGAAAGGACTCGATGGCCCCTTCGATCGTTAGTAATGACGCCGTCCAGGGAGAAACCTTCCTCCCCGGACAAATCTTTGTGTTCGGCGGCTTCGTACTGCGGGCCAACTCGCTTGGTCGTCTGGAGCAGATCGATAGCTACGCCCCTGGCCACCAAGTCAGGTTTGGAAGCTTGAACTACGTCGCGGATATCCGTGGAGACTTGATCTTCAATGGATTCGAGACCGCGGCAACTACATCCCCGCGCTTCGATGAATATGACCCAAATCTGTTATCGGATTGTGTCCAGGAGATGGATCATGTTGCTACAACAGCTTCAGAACCGAAGCAGATCGTGCCTTCCGAGGCCACAATGTCCGCGGCGTTGGAGCCGCACATGGACTCGACATCCTGCAATGCTTGCGTTAATGGAACTCCGGACTCGTCTCCGGCCACATGTTCCGGACCAGATGCGCCTGCGGACACCGAGCTAGATCGGTTATCGATTTTCGAATCTAGTTCCACGGATATCTTCCAGCATTCACCTTTGGGGGACATACTAAATTCTTTGAATAACTTGTCCTTGGAGGAAAACTCACAGCCGAACTATGTTCGGTTCGATCTAGAGGCGGACGATGAGGAGTTTCGTTCCCCACCCGCCACCCACTCTGTAGCCACCGTTGAAGACTCAACCAACACGCCTGACCCCCGCTCCAAAGACATCGATGGTATGGACGACGATGAGGGGCAGGGCCGGAGCTTTCTACCCGCCAGACACGGGATGGCCACTTCCTGGTATGACGTGTGTATGATAGACACACCTGACGACGATCTCAACAACTGAAAGGAGAATCCAGTCAAGAATAAGCCTTCTGGCACACAGTCCGATCACCGGCGCCCACGGTGCCGCCCCAGGCCACATCGCCCAAGAGAAAACACTACTAAAGACAACGTTCCGGACAGTGAAGACCCTGTTGAGGTAGAATCCGAACAGGAAAGCAGGCAAGACAGCTCTGATGAACAGGCCACATATGAAGACTCGAAGGACAGCAATTATCCCCCTCTCCGAGGAAGAGGAGATCCTCGGCAACGAGGATTTCATCGTGCCTGAGGAACCTCTCGAGCAGGAGCGCTTTAAACGCCGGCTTATAGCCACTGCAAGGAGCCTAAGGAAGAAGCAAATGCAGCATCAAGCAAGCCAAGATTTGCTCAATGATAGATGGACCGAGGTCCTGGCCGCCGAAGAATACGGCCTCAGCGGCCCAGACGAAAGCCACCCCAAGTGTAGATGGCTCCCTCCACATGATGGCAAGACGCTGGAGCCCGTTCCACCATCGAACAATACAGCGGGTCGACCACAGTTCGGTCCGGATAAAGCAGTAGCCCAAGCAGAATAGCATACCAACCAATCCGGCTGTAAGAACAAGACGGTCCGGGAAAACAATCGCGATATCCACCAAAGCTTAGTGGGCGGAGCAGGACAGACAAGGTCGACGTGTAGCGACCAGACCTCAAACAGTCTGTGCTGCTGTGCACCAGTGTCATCCCTGGATCAGTAATGCTGACACGCACAGTACAAATGGAGGATTTATAACAGAGTAGCAATCACACACTTATTACAACGAATATCTCAAGAGAGAATAAGTATGATAAATATGGCTTAAGGCCATCTAAATACGATAACAGCGGAAGGCTTGGAAGATAAGTGAGTCCATCAACTCCAACGGCATCACTGAGTATAAGACCACGACCTAAGGCACCTTACTCGTCGTCTGAAAAGTTTGCAACATGAAACGTTGCAGCCCGAAAATGGGTTAGCACATGGAATATGCCAGCAATGTAACACATAGAGAGTAATGAACAAAATAATGATATACTACATGCATATATGGCTGGTGGAAAGCTCTATGGTTACAGTTTTGCGAAAAGCTAATTTTTCCCTACTGCAAAGGAATAAATTTTATTTAACTATCATGGTGGTTGTGAAACATTGAGAAGGTACCTCCAACTCAATCCCAATTAAGTATCATCATTAACCCAACAAAATTAATTAAAGTAACATGGTGATGAGATTCACATGATAATCCAAGTACTAGATACTCAAGTTGTCCATAACCGGGGACACAGCTAACCATGATTAGTTTGTACACTCTACAGAGGTTTGTGCACTTTTCCCCACAAGACTCGATCGCCTCCGCTTGATTCTCGCACTGCATGATGTTTGAGAAACGGATGACCGAGACACAGGCTTTCAGAAGTGTTAACTCTCTACTCTGGGTAGACCGTACCACCTACATCCCCTACATCTGCTAGTCTACCTCTTCAAGAGCTCACACAACTTAATCAACTATGCTAGAGCCCATAATAGCTTGTGGCTGCACACGGAAGTTTTCTAGCATGAATAATCTCATGATCCCTTTGAGCCTGGGTGGCGGTCCATAGGATGATCACACAGGTACTCCGGGATATCCAAAAATACAGGCAGCACTGGGTTCTCCAGGTGCCTCAATCCACCCAGATGTGAGTTTTAGTTACCACCTTAAGTGAACCATTAGTTAGTAATCTCACATCTTTCGTGAATATCACTCAAACCCAATCCACGTCTACGAGCATAGCATGGCAATATAAGCAAACGTAGAAGTAACTCCCAAGGGTTTGATAAATAAAACAGGTGATAGGTACTACCTCAACTACTTCCCAATACCCACAGTTTATTTAGATCCTAACCATGCAATGTTTGAGGATTGACCTAATGCAATAAAATATGGGTATGGAAAAGTATGATCAAAGTGTTACTTGCCTTGCTGATGATCCGTGAAACCTAGAGATTCGAAGTAGCAAGCGGCGCACTCCGGGTACTCTATCGCAAACAAACAAGCAAACAATAAGTACTCATCTAAATGCACAGGTAAAACTCGAATAAAAGATCCAACCAGAAAGTTCAACTTAAGAACTCCGGTTTGCAAAAAAAGAATCAAATCGGACGAAGCAACGAAAATCAAATGGCGAAAGAAACAAGCTTCATTTACTAATCTGGATCTAGGTCAAATTTTACAGTAGCAAAAACTTATTTGAGTAGGTTAAACGGAAAGAGAATTTCGAGACGAAACTCTAGGCGCTTGAATCGCCTGATTCCGATAAACGAGCGAAAAGTTAAACGAAAACGAAGATCTGATCGGAAATCGCGATCTGGAATAATCGCGGAAAATTCCGACGAAAAAGAAAAACTGTCGAATAGTTAAACAAACAAACGTTCGTTAACAGCAACAATCCGACGAACACGTTCGTTAAAACGAACGGGTCGGTGAACGTTCACTAAATAATGAAACCGAAAAAAAAACCAATCTATAAAAAAAACTAGGGTTTCGAAAAAAAATAAACCGGGGTGGTTTTTAAAAAAAATGGACGGCGAACGGCGGCGGCTCCGGCGGGTCGGGCGAGGGTGGCGAGGGGCGGCGGGGCTGCGGGCGTCGAAGGGCGACGGGGCGGCGAGCTCCTCGGGCGGCGGCGTCGGGCTCAGGCGGCGGCGGCTCCTCGGCCGGCGGCGGCTGCGGGTCGGGGCGGGGACGGGGTGAGGGAGAGGCGACGGGGTAGGGGGTATATAAGGAAGGGGCCCTGCCTTGGGGAGGGGGCGACGGGCGGCGGCGGGTCTCGTCCCCGATCGGGACTCGGCGGCGGCGGTCTCCAGGAGGGAGACGGCTCGCGGGCGGGCTGGGCCGCGCGGACAAATTTTTTCCCGTCTAATTAAAATAATTAGAACAAGATGAACATTTACTTGACCCAAAATGCAGTTTTGAAAACGTGCAAATTTTTTTAATGCAATTAAAATTGCAAATAAAATCCGAATAAAATCCATTATTTGATTTTAATATTTTTTCTCCAATATTTCAATTATTTTGGAGAAGTCATATTTTCTGCTCTCATTTATTTTAATAAGAAATATTTTTCGGAGAGAAAAATAATTAAAACCAAAATCCTCGTTTTATTATTTGATAAAAATCAAATATGAAAAACCCGGGAAAATCCCCAACTCTCTCCGAGGGTCCTTGAGTTGCTTAGGATTTATCGAGGATTTGCCAAAATGCAATAAATTATGCTATGCAATGATGATCTAATGTATAACATTCCAAATTGAAAATTTGGGATGTTACAAACCTACCCCCTTAAGATGAATCTCGCCCTCGAGATTCGGGTTGGCTAGAAAATAGGTGAGAGTGGTTCTTCCGTAGATCTTCCTCTCGCTCCCAGGTGGCTTCATCTTCCGTATGGTGACTCCACTGGACTTTGCGAAACTTGATAACCTTACTGCGGGTGACTCGGCTGGCATACTCAAGAATCTTAACTGACTTCTCCTCATAGGTCAAATCACTTTCCAGTTGAATCACTTCCAGTGGCACTGTATCTCTCAGTGGTATCTCAGCCACCTCTGCGTGGCACTTCTTCAACTGGGAAACGTGAAATACATCATGAACTCCTGACAATCCTTCAGGCAATTCCAGCTTGTAGGCAACTTCTCCCATACGTTCCAAAACTCTGTATGGTCCTACAAAACGAGGCACTAACTTTCCCTTAACTCCAAAGCGCTTCACGCCTCGAAGTGGTGATACTCGAAGATAAACTCTGTCTCCAACTTCGTGAATAGTCTCCTTACGTTTTGAATCCGCATAACTCTTCTGTCTGGATTGGGCTACCTTGAGCCTATCGCGAATCAACCTCACTTTCTGTTCAGACTCCTTAATCAAATCTGGTCCAAACAACTGACGGTCTCCAACTTCGTCCCATAACAATGGTGTTCTACACCTCCTTCCGTACAAAGCTTCGAAAGGGGCCATCTTCAAACTGGTTTGATAACTGTTATTCTAAGAAAATTCTGCATATGGCAAATTGTCGTCCCAACTAGATCCATAATCTAGCGCACAAGCTCTTAACATGTCTTCCAAAATCTGATTGACTCTCTCGGTCTGTCCATCTGTCTGTGGGTGAAAGGCTGTACTGAATTCTAGCCTGGTTCCCAAAGTCTCATGTAACTGATTCCAAAACTTCGAGGTAAACTGGGTTCCTCTATCTGATACAATGGTCCTCGGAACTCCATGCAAACATACGATTCTGGTCATGTATATCTTTGCCAACTTAGCACTAGTGTAAGTGGTCTTCACTAGGATGAAATGAACTACTTTCGTCAAACGGTCGACTACAACCCATATTGAGTCATAGCCTGATCGAGTCCTGGGCAATCCCGTGATAAAATCCATGCCTAGTTTATCCCACTTCCATTCGGGTATCGGCAAAGGTTGTAGCAATCCCGCTGGCTTCTGGTGTTCTGCCTTCACTCTCTGACATACATCACAAACGGCTACATACTCCGCAATATCCTTCTTCATTCCGGTCCACCAGAAAGTATTCTTCAAATCCAAATACATCTTGGTATTTCCTGGGTGAATCGAATACGGTGAATCATGGGCCTCTTGCAAAATCAATTTCCTGATCTCCGGATCATTGGGCACATAAACGCGGTCCTCAAACCATAAGGTATCGTGCTCATCCTCACGAAATCCCTTGGCTTTTCCTTTGCTCAACTTTTCCTTTATCTCGTCAATCTCCTTGTCTGTCTTCTGAGCTTCTCTGATCTTTTCCATCAAGGTAGACTGAATCTCCAATGTTGCTAAATAGCCCCTCGGTACTATCTCCAAACATAGCTCGCGAAGATCCTCGGCTAACTCCTGGGGTAACTCTCCCGTCCTGAGTGTGTTAACATGGCTGTTTTGGCTCAACGCATCTGCTACTACATTAGCCTTCCCTGGGTGATAATGCAATCTCATATCATAGTCCTTAATAAGCTCCAACCATCTCCTCTGCCTGAGATTTAACTCCTTCTGCGTGAAAATGTACTTCAAAATCTTGTGATCCGTGTACACCTCACAATGGTTTCCGATGAGAAAATGTCTCCATGTCTTCAACGCATGCACTACGACTGCTAATTCCAAATCATGCGTGGCATAATTCTTCTCATGGGGTTTAAGTTGTCGTGAAGCATATGACACAACTCTTCCTTCCTGCATAAGCACTGCTCCAAGTCCTCGACGAGAAGCGTCGCAATAAACTTCATAATCCTTGCGTTGATCTGGCAGAATCAACACTGGTGATGTAACCAATCATTTCTTCAACTCTTGGAAACTAGCTTCACATTCCTCAGTCCAAATGAACTTGGTGTCCTTCTTCAATAGCTCAGTCATGGGTTTTGCAATCTTTGAGAAATTCTCAATGAATCTCCGGTAGTATCCTGCGAGTCCAAGGAAACTCCGGATCTCTCCAACTGACGTGGGTGATTCCCAACTTGTTACTGTGTCAACTTTGGTGGGGTCTACTGCTATTCCTTCTCCGGATATAACATGTCCGAGGAATCCAACTTCCTTCAGCCAAAATTCACATTTGCTGAACTTGGTGCATAACTGGTGTTCTCTGAGTTTCTCAAGTACCAAACGCAAATGCTCCTTATGCTCTTCTTCATTCTTGGAGTAGACTAAAATATCGTCAATGAACACCACGACGAACTTATCCAAAAACTCCATAAACACTTTGTTCATCAGGTTCATGAAATAGGCAGGTGCGTTAGTCAGACCAAATGACATAACGGTATACTCATATAGTCCATATCTGGTGGTAAAGGCCGTCTTGGGTATATCCTGCTCTCGAATCTTTAACTGATGGTATCCTGATCGTAGATCGATCTTGGAAAATACTTTAGCTCCTTGTAGGCGGTCAAACAAATCATTGATCATCGGCAGTGGGTACTTGTTTTTGATGGTCACTTCATTCAATCCGCGGTAATCAACAACCATCCTCAACGATCCATCTTTCTTCTCCACTAGAAGTACTGGTGATCCCCAAGGTGACAAACTTGGGCAAATATAGCCTTTATCCAATAACTCCTTAATCTGCTTCTTAGTCTCCTCCAAATGTTTTGCGGGCATCCTGTACGGTCTCTTAGATATTGGCCCTGTGCCTGGCAAAAGTTCAATCAAGAACTCAATGTCTCTATCCGGTGGCATGCCTGGCAACTCTTCTGGAAATACATCCGGGTAATCCTTCACCACTGGTACTTCCTCCTGTACAACTCCTGATAAGGAATTCACTTGAGTCCTCTTCGGCACATGCCGGGATACATACTTAATCCTTCTTCCTTCTGGGGTGGTAAGCAAAATCGACTTACTGGCACACTCAATGTTCCCTTCATACTTTGATAACCAATCCATGCCTAATATCACATCCAATCCTTGCGATTCCAATATTATTATGTCTGAGGGAAACAGGTAGTTACCAATCCTTAATGGTAACCGTTCACACCATAAACTAGCCATATACTCTGCTCCTGGCGAGGTTACTAACATGGGTGACCTAAGGGCTTGGGTTGGCAGTTTATACTTATCCACAAATCCCCTTGATATGTATGAATGCGATGCACCAGTATCGAAAAGAACGAGTGCAGTAAATGACTTAACCATAAACTTACCTATTACTGCATCAGACTGTGCTTCAACCTCTTCCACGCTCACGTGGTTCACATGTCCTTTGTTGAAAGGGTTTGGCTTCTTCCCAGAGCTTCCATTGCCATTTCCATTCTGGGTTTCAGGACAATCAGTTGCATAATGTCCAGTCTTCTGGCACTTGAAACAAGTAATGTGACTTAGATCCCTCTTGGCTGGGGTAGATGGGTTGGTGCGGTTCTATCCGTTGCTTCCTCCATTCCCATTACCATTCTTGGGTCCACTATGGTTGTGCGAACTACCTCCTCCATGGGTATGCTAAAACTGTCCGCCCGGTTTCGGGGCAAATCGTGGCTTCTGCTGAGCTCCAGAATTATACTTCCCTTGTCCATACTTCCTCTTACGGTTTTCAATCTGTTGCTGCTTCCCTTCAATCATGAGCGCTCTATCTAACAACTCCTGGTAGTTGTTGAAGGTTGCTACCATTAGCTGCATGCTCAGCTCATCATTCAATCCTTCGAGGAACTTCTCCTGCTTGGCTGCATCTGTGGCAACGTCATCTGGTGCATAACGTGCTAACTTACTGAAATCCTCCACATACTGGCCTACGGTGCGTCCTCCTTGGCGTAGGTTGCGGAACTCACGCTTCTTCATAGCCATAGCTCCTGCTGAAACATGGGCTGTACGGAAAGCTTGTTGAAACTGGTCCCATGTGACGGTGTCAATAGGGTGTGTGGCTGTGTAATTCTCCCACCATGATGCTGCGGGTCCATCAAGCTGATGTGCGGCAAAACGCACTCTTTCCGCATCTGTGCATCCTGCAGTGGTCAACTCCCTTCCAACTTTGCGGAGCCAATCATCTGCAACAATCGGCTCGGTGCTGCTGGAAAACACCGGCGGGTTTAGCCTCAAGAAACGGGCTAAGTGATCAACAGGTGGTGGTGGTGGGTTGTTGTTGTTGTTGTTGTTGTTGCCTTGGTTCTGTACTAACACTTGCATCAGGGCATTCTGTTGCTGAATCAACTGGGTGATCTCCGGTGGGAAAACAAATCCGGTGTCGCGTCTCGGAGGCATCTAATGGGTTAGAAAAGATGAGAGTTTAGAATAGAATGAGGTCTAGAGGGAAAACACTACCCATATGCTCATGAGACAAACACAATCAATATCACTCAATCAATTCAAACAAGGCATACAATCGATCTAACTGGCGTTACAAAAGTGCTTGAACTATACTATATATATGGGGGAAAACTACTACTGATATGGTGGTCTACTAGAAATTTTGATCAGTCGAAGACTCCATGATATCTGCTCCAGCTTCATCAACAAAGTCATCTTCACTGGGGTCCGAGTCGGTGTCGTCGATGATGATGTAGTTATCCGGGCAAGCGTATTCATCATCTTCTGCTTTTGGCACTGGATTTCCCATGAATACTCCAATCTTCTTCTCCAGGTCGTCATTCTTCCCTACTAGTGCGACGATTTCCTCCAAATAATCCTCGCGTGTAGCCTTGAGTTCTTCCTCCAACTCCTTGATCTTCGTCAATGCCTTCTTCAGATCTATCTTGTCTGAGCACATCTGGTTTTCCTGGCGACGAATGTGTTGGTTTTGCTCCTGGATGAAAGCTGCAATTGATCCATCCTTCTTGGTGCTAATCATCTCCCATTGCTCGTCTCGGCATCCACAAATCTGACAAATAGTATCCTTAAGCTCCCTGTGGTAGACTTCTCCAATGCGTCCCATAGAGATGTGGGCTGCCATGCTCTTCCCTAAACTCCAGGTTGGTGCTTCAAAAGCCAACTTTATAGGCTCAGTGACTGGCGTAAACGTCCTTCCTGGAGCTTGAACTTGAATCTTCCAGCTCTCCTCTTCAGGTAATGTGGCGTTGTAGGTTCCGGTGATGTTTGGTATTCCTATGTTTAGGTACTTAGTGACTTCCTTCAAGTGTCGTCCAAAAGGTGTATCTTCATCCGGTTGCATGAACTTGCTCCTTGCATCCGCCATTCCTAAAAGAGTAGAAAGTGGAGAGGAGTCAGAAATGAGAAGAGAGAAGTGTTCTAGGGTTTAAGCTTAGTGGTCGTGTCCTACAGTCAGCGTGTGCTCTGATACCACCTTTGTAGCGACCAGACCTCAAACAGTCTGTGCTGCTGTGCACCAGTGTCATCCCTGGATCAGTAATGCTGACACGCACAATACAAATGGAGGATTTATAACAGAGTAGCAATCACACACTTATTACAACGAATATCTCAAGAGAGAATAAGTATGATAAATATGGCTTAAGGCCATCTAAATACGATAACAGCGGAAGGCTTGGAAGATAAGTGAGTCCATCAACTCCAACGGCATCACTGAATCTAAGACCACGACCTAAGGCACCTTACTCGTCGTCTGAAAAGTCTGCAACATGAAACGTTGCAGCCCGAAAACGGGTCAGCACATGGAATATGCTGGCAATGTAACACATAGAGAGTAATGAACAAAATAATGATATACTACATGCATATATGGCTGGTGGAAAGCTCTATGGTTACAGTTTTGCGAAAAGCCAATTTTTCCCTACTGAAAAGGAATAAATTTTATTTAACTATCATGGTGGTTGTGAAACATTGAGAAGGTACCTCCAACTCAATCCCAATTAAGTATCATCATTAACCCAACAAAATTAATTAAAGTAACATGGTGATGAGATTCACATGATAATCCAAGTACTAGATACTCAAGTTGTCCATAACCGGGGACACGGTTAACCATGATTAGTTTGTACACTTTGTAGAGGTTTGTGCACTTTTCCCCACAAGACTCGATCGCCTCCGCTTGATTCTCGCCCTGCATGATGTTTGAGAAACGGATGACCGAGACACAGTCTTTCAGAAGCGTTAACTCTCTACTCTGGGTAGACCGTACCACCTACATCCCCTACATCTGCTAGTCTACCTCTTCAAGAGCTCACACAACTTAATCAACTATGCTAGAGCCCATAATAGCTTGTGGCTGCACACGGAAGTTTTCTAGCATGAATAATCTCATGATCCCTTTGAGCCTGGGTGGCGGTCCATAGGATGATCACACGGGTACTCCAGGATATCCAAAAATACAGGCAGCACTGGGTTCTCCAGGTGCCTCAATCCACCCAGATGTGAGTTTTAGTTACCACCTTAAGTGAACCATTAGTTAGCAATCTCACATCTTTCGTGAATATCACTCAAACCCAATCCACGTCTACGAGCATAGCATGGCAATATAAGCAAACGTAGAAGTAACTCCCAAGGGTTTGATAAATAAAACAGGTGATAGGTACTGCCTCAACTACTTCCCAATACCCACAGTTTAGATCCTAACCATGCAATGTTTGAGGATTGATCTAATGCAATAAAAACTGGGTATGGAAAAGTATGATCAAAGGGTTACTTGCCTTGCTGATGATCCGTGAAACCTAGAGATTCGAAGTAGCAAGCGGCGCACTCCGGGTACTCTATCGCAAACAAACAAGCAAACAATAAGTACTCATCTAAATGCACAGGTAAAACTCGAATAAAAGATCCAACCAGAAAGTTCAACTTAAGAACTCCGGTTTGCAAAAAAAGAATCAAATCGGACGAAGCAACGAAAATCAAATGGCGAAAGAAACAAGCTTCGTTTACTAATCTGGATCTAGGTGAAATTTTACAGTAGCAAAAACTTGTTTGAGTAGGTTAAACGGAAAGATAATTTCGAGACGAAACTCTAGGCGCTTGAATCGCCTGATTCCGATAAACGAGCGAAAAGTTAAACGAAAACGAAGATCTGATCGGAAATCGCGGTCTGGAATAATCGCGGAAAATTCCGACGAAAAAGAAAAACTGTCGAACAGTTAAACGAACGAACGTTCGTTAACAGCAACAATCCGACGAACACGTTCGTCAAAACGAACGGGTCGGTGAACGTTCACTAAATAATGAAACCGAAAAAAATAAACCGATCTATAAAAAAACTAGGGTTTCAAAAAAAATAAACCGGGGTGGTTTTTTTAAAAAACAAAAACCGGACGGCGAACGGCGGCGGCTCCGGCTAACCTCCGACGAGGCTCGGGACGGGGCTCCGGCGGGTCGGGCGAGGGCGGCGAGGGGCGGCGGGGCTGCGGGCGTCGAAGGGCGACGGGGCGGCGGCGTACGGCGTCGGGGCGGCGAGCTCCTCAGGCGGCGGCGGCGGGCTCCGGCGGCGGCGGCTCCTCGGGCGGCGGCGGCTGCGGGTCGGGGCGTGGACGGGGTGAGGGAGAGGCGGCGGGGTAGGGGGGTATATAAGGAGGGGGCCTGCCTTGGGGAGGGGGCGACGGGCGGCGGCGGGTCTCGTCCCCGATCGGGACTCGGCGGCGGCGGTCTCCAGGAGGGAGACGGCTCGCGGGCGGGCTGGGCCGCGCGGCTGGGCTTCGGCCCAGTCGGCGCTCGGCTTTTTTTTTAAAATATTTGCCGAATCTAAAAAAATCGCAGAAAAAGAAATAAAAATCCAAAAATGCTAAAACAAATATTTCCCGTCTAATTAAAATAATTAGAACAAGATGAACATTTACTTGACCCAAAATGCAGTTTTGAAAACGTGCAATTTTTTTAATGCAATTAAAATTGCAAATAAAATCCGAATAAAATCCATTATTTGATTTTAATATTTTTCCTCCAATATTTCAATTGTTTTGGAGAAGTCATATTTTCTCCTCTCATTTATTTTAATAAGAAATATTTTTCAGAGAGAAAAATAATTAAAACCAAAATCCTCGTTTTATTATTTGATAAAAATCAAATATGAAAAACCCGGGAAAATCCCCAACTCTCTCCGAGGGTCCTTGAGTTGCTTAGGATTTATCGAGGATTTGCCAAAATGCAATAAATTATGCTATGCAATGATGATCTAATGTATAACATTCCAAATTGAAAATTTGGGATGTTACACGACGTATAGATCGCAGGGATATGCCCCGACCGGCGATGATAGCCAATCAGCCAGACATAACAGAACCAACCACACCCGAAGCCGTCAACGGCATCCAACGGGGGTGCTTCACAGTGTGGCCCAACATAGAGGAGCCGCGCACCTGATACGTCTCCGTCGTATCTACTTTTCCAAACACTTTTGCCCTTGTTTTGGACTCTAACTTGCATGATTTGAATGGAACTTACCTGGAGTGACGCTGTTTTCAGCAGACCTTGCATG
Organism: Aegilops tauschii subsp. strangulata; assembly: GCF_002575655.3. Taxonomy (NCBI): domain Eukaryota; kingdom Viridiplantae; phylum Streptophyta; class Magnoliopsida; order Poales; family Poaceae; genus Aegilops; species Aegilops tauschii. The sequence goes on from NC_053035.3 coordinate 470,073,953, forward strand.
GTGTTATTTATGTGCAGAAACAAAAGTTCTCGAAATGACCTGAAATTCCACGGAACATCTTTTTGGAAAATATTAAAAATACTGGAAGAAAAATCCACGTCAGGGGGCCCACACCCTGTCCATGAGGGTGGGGGCGCGCCTGCCCCCCTGGGAGCGCCCCCTACCTCATGGGCCCCCTGACGCTCCACCGACCTCAACTCCAACTCCACATATTCACTTTCGGGGAGAGAAAAATCAGAGAGAAGGATTCATCTCGTTTTACGATACGGAGCCGCCGCCAAGCCCTAAAACCTCTCGGGAGGACTGATCTGGAGTCCGTTCGGGGCTCCGGAGAGGGGTATTCGTCGTCGTCGTCATCATCAACCATACTCCATCACCAATTTCATGATGCTCACCGCCGTGCGTGAGTAATTCCATCATAGGCTTGCTGGACGGTGACGGGTTGGATGAGATCTATCATGTAATCGAGTTAGTTTTTTGAGGGTTTGATCCCTAGTATCCACTATGTTTTGAGATTGATGTTGCTATGACTTTGCTATGCTTAATGCTTGTCACTAGGGCCCGAGTGCCATGATTTCAGATCTGAACCTATTATGTTTTCATGAATATATGTGAGTTCTTGATCCTATCTTGCAAGTCTATAGTCACCTACTATGTGTTATGATCCGGCAACCCCGAAGTGACAATAATCGGGACCACTCCCGGTGATGACCATAGTTTGAGGAGTTCATGTATTCACTATGTGTTAATGCTTTGTTCTGGTACTCTATTAAAAGGAGGCCTTAATATCCCTTAGTTTCCATTAGGACCCCGCTGCCACGGCAGGGTAGGACAAAAGATGCCATGCAAGATCTTTTCCATAAGCACGTATGACTATATTCGGAATACATGCCTACATTACATTGATGAATTGGAGCTAGTTCTGTGTCACGCTATGTTATGATTGTTACATGATGAACCGCATCCGGCATAATTCTCCATCACGGATCCAATGCCAATGAGGTTTTCATATATTGTTCTTCTCTTATTTACTTTTCCGTTGCTACTATTACAATCACTACAAAACCCAAAAGTATTACTTTTGTTACTGTTACCGTTACTTCCATACTACTTTGCTACTAAATACTTTGCTGTAGATACTAAGTTATCCAGGTGTGGTTGAATTGAAAACTCAACTGCTAATACTTGAGAATATTCTTTGGCTCCCCTTGTGTCGAATCAATAAATTTGGGTTGAATACTCTACCCTCGAAAACTGTTGCGATCCCCTATACTTGTGAGTTATCAAGACTATTTTCTGGCGCCATTGCCGGGGAGCATAGCTCTATTCTTTGAGTCACTTGGGATTTATATCTGCTGGTCACTATGAAGAACTTGAAAGACGCTAAGACAACAATTTATCCCTCAACTACGAGGGGAGGTAAGGAACTGTCATCTAGCTCTGCACTTGATTCACCTTCTGTTTTCAGTAAGCTTGCGACACCTAAACCTGCTTCTGCTATTCGTTCTGATATGTCGCATGTTATTGATGATGCCACTTCTGCTATGCATGATACTTATGATGAAACTACATCTATGCTTGATACTACTGTGCCACTTGGTGAATTTCTTGATGAACAACTTGCTAGAGTTAGAGAGAATGAAATTATTGAAACTGATAACATTGATGAAAGTGATGACGAAGACTCTCCCCCTGATAATTATGAATCGCCTGTTATTCCTGAGGGTTATGTTTTTGAAAAAGAAGCTGCTTTAGCTATTTTAGATTGCAAAGATGGATACGAGCTCAAGAGGTTATTAGCTAAATGGAAGCAGCAATCTCTTAATGCTAGAATGAAACCTGACCCTGCTTTTGCTACTTCACCTATCTGTGTTACTGATAAGGATTATGAATTCTCTGTTGATCCTGATATAATACTTTGGTTGAATCTGATCCTGTTCATGGCTATGAATCTGAAACTGTTGTGGCACATCTTACTAAATTAAATGATATAGCCACCTTGTTAACAAATGATGAGAAATCTCGCTATCTTTATATCCTTAAAATATTTCCGTTCTCATTAAAGAGTGATGCTAAGATATGGTTTAATTCTCTTGATCCTGGTTGTGTGCGTAGTCCCCAGGATATGATTTATTACTTCTCTGCTAAATATTTCCCTGCTCATAAGAAACAAGCTGCTTTAAGGGAAATATATAATTTTGTGCAAATTGAAAAAGAGAGTCTCCCACAAGCTTGGGGGAGGCTTCTCCAATTACTTAATGCTTTGCCTGATCATCCTCTTAATAAAAATGAAATACTTGATATCTTTTATAATGGACTAACCGATGCTTCCAGAGATTACCTGGATAGTTGTGCTGGTTCTGTTTTCAGGGAAAGAACACCGGATGAAGCTGAAATTCTATTGAATAATATGTTGACAAATGAAAATAATTGGACACTTCCTGAGCCAGCTCCTGAGCCAATTCCTGAACCTGTTCCTAAACCAACTCCGAAGAAGAGAGGTGTTCTATTTCTCAGTCCTGAAGATATGCAAGAGGCAAAGAAATCTATGAAAGAAAAGGGTATTAAAGCTGAAGATTTTAAGAATTTACCTCCTATTGAAGAAATACATGGTCTTAATTTACCGCCTGTTGAAGAAACATATGATCTCAAACCACCACCTATTGAAGAAACTCATGGTCTTGATAACCCGACACAGGTAGTAAAGGTAAATTCTCTCTATAGATTTGATGAAGGTGATATTCCTCACTATAAGTCTGCTAGACAATGCTTAGAAGAGTTTGATAATTTTATTGTCAAACAAGAAAACTTCAATGCTTATTTTGGTAGACAATTGAAATACAATTCCGATACGCTTGAACACTTTGGTGATTATATGTCTAGAGTTAAAGGTGAACTTAAACTCATTACTAAACATGCTTCTGTGGTTACCACTCAAGTAGAACAAGTGCTTAAAGCTCATAATGATTTGCTCAATGAATTGAATAGTAAGAAAAATGATTATGCTGTTAGAGTGGCTACTAGAACTGGTAAGATGACTCAGGAACCTTTGTATCCTGAAAGCCACCCTAAGAGAATTGAGCAAGATTCTCAGAGAAATAATATAGATGCACCTAGTCCTTCTAAAAAGAAGAAAAAGAAAAATGATAGGACTTTGCATGCTTCTAGTGAACCTATTACTGAACCACCTGAGAATCCAAATGATATTTCTATTTCTGATGCTGAAACACAATCTGGTAATGAACATGAACCTAATGAAAATGTTAATGATGATGTTCATGATGATGTTCATGATGATGCTCAAGCTAGCAATGATAATGGTGTAGAAATTGAACCTGCTGTTGATCTTGATAACCCACAATCAAAGAATCAACATTATGATAAGAGAGACTTTGTTGCTAGGAAACATGGTAAAGAAAGGGAGCCATGGGTTCAGAAATCCATGCTTTTTCCTCCCAAACCATCCAAGAAGAAGGATGATGAGGATTTTGAGCGCTTTCCTGAAATGATTAGACCTATCTTTTTGCGTATGCGATTAACTGATATGCTCAAAATGAATCCTTATGCTAAGTACATGAAAGATATTGTCACTAATAAAAGAAAGATACCGAAAGCTGAAATTTCCACCATGCTTGCTAATTATACTTTTAAGGGTGGAATACCAAAGAAACTTGGAGATCCAGGAGTACCTACTATACCATGCTCCATTAAAAGAAACTATGTTAAAACTGCTTTATGTGATCTTGGAGCCGGTGTTAGTGTTATGCCTCTCTCTTTATATCGTAGACTTGATTTGAATAAGTTGACACCTACTGAAATATCTTTGCAAATGGCTGATAAATCAACTGCTATACCTGTCGGTATTTGTGAGGACGTGCCTGTTGTAGTTGCAAATGTTACTATTTTAACGGACTTTGTTATTCTTGATATTCCCGAGGACGATAGTATGTCTATTATTCTAGGAAGACTTTTTTGAATACCGCAGGGGCTGTTATTGATTGCAACAAGGGCAATGTCACTTTTCATGTTAATGGTAATGAGCATACGGTACACTTTCCGAGGAAACAACCTCAAGTCCACAGTATCAATTCTATTGGAAAAGTTCCATCAATTATTTTTGGAGGTTTTGAATTTCCTCTTCCTACTGTCAAGAAGAAATATGATATTCTTATTATAGGGGATGTGCATATCCCCGTTGAGGTAACATAGTGTTATTCAAAATCTCTCCGGTTCCATGTTATTCGGAATGAGTTTGTTAACAAGACTTGATCAACCTTGTTAGTGGATTCCTATTGATGAGCATGAGATGGATGAAACTAGAAGGCACAACCTTCTGTACCCTCCTTTTACTTTCTGTTATTTAGTTGAAATAAAGAAAAAATAGTATTTTTCTGTCTGTTTTCTGATTTATCCGTGCAATATAAAAATACCCCGAAAATAAAAGTTCTCCAAATGCCCTGAAAATGGAATATGATTTTTTCCGGAATATTTGAGAATATCTGGCACTGAGAACACAGCAGGGGGAGCAAGCACCTGGCCACGAGGGTCCAGGGCGCGCCCACCCCTACAGGGCGCGCCCCCCTGCCTCGTGGGCCCATGGTGGCTCCCCTCCACTTATTCCTGCACCCACACACTTCTTCTTCCTCCCAAAAAATCACCATCCAGCTCAAGGACGAGTTCTAGCTCATTTTGCTGCGATTTTCGATCTCCTTGCTCAAAGCACCTCTCACAAAACTGCTTGGGGGATTGTTCCTTGGTATGTGACTCCTCCATTGGTCCAATTAGTTTTTGTTCTAGTGCTTTATTCATTGCAAATTTGTGCTGCCTAGGTGACCATGTTCTTGAGCTTGCATGTCAAATTTATATGGTTCCAAGTAGTTCTAATGCATGATATAGGCTCTAGGCACTTGTAGGAGTAGTTGCTATCAATTTTGTTGAGCTTGCTTCACTTTTATTTTGGAGTTACTAAAAATTTCAGAAATTTTTCAGAGGAAGAAATATGCTTAGGAAAATGTTCCAAGGTGGTTCTTCAAGGAAGCAAGGACCCAGGCTTGCAATGCGTGATGCTGACGATGAGCCACCAAGGGACGCTCCAGTGCGGCCTTGTGAATGGCCTTCAGAAAACTTTATGGATCGAGCGGGAATCAAGGAAGAATTTAACGCATATTTGCGTAACGCTGATCTTGTGAGCTTCGAGGAAGAAGTGCCGCCAGTACCATTATCTCACTAGTTCCTTTGTGAGGAGGTTTGAATTTTCATCTTCAAGTAATTCTCCAACTGTCCTGTTTGATCTCTATGAAAAATCTTACACTATGGACTTAGAGGATTTTACCACTGCTTGCAAACTTCCACAATGGGGTAGTGCTAGTGAACCCCGCAAATCTGAATTTAGAGATTTTCTTGCTAGCATAACTGTGGGGGAATCTAGAGACATAGCACAAGCTACCATAGGGAGCATTCATTTTCCTGCTATACATTATTTTGCTCTCTTCATAGGTAGGTGCATAAATGGTAAAGATGAAGCATGTCATATGTGTGTCCCTGACCTCAGTATTCTTAGGAGTGCTGTGTTAGGAGACAAATCTTATAATTTGGGAGCAATTGTTGCACGTAGGTTGCATCATAATAGATTTAATGGAGATTTCTTTGGTGGAATTAATGCAACCCGCTTAGCTGATTTTCTTGGTGTAACCATACGTGATGATGATATTGAATTGCCTCCCGCTTACCTAGACTTTAATGCTATGGTTCACCACTATTTTGTTGAGAGGAATGAATCACCTCTCCGGTATCGCTTAATCTTTGACAGACGTCGTGCTGTCCGTATTACTCTCCCTGCTCCTGCCTTCTTTGATTATCAGGCAAAAGGAAGATATGTTATTACCAGAGAGGAGGCAGATGAGTACGAGTGGAGGGTGGAGGCAGCTCGCCGCCACGCTGCAACTCAGGAGGCAATAACTGCCGCAGCGCAGTACGACCCCGGCTACAACTATGGATATCCGCCAGGCCAACCTTGGCAATAAACCAACTTAGGCCAAAAGCCTAAGCTTGGGGGAGTACGTATCTCTCACCGACATTACATTTATGTTCACACACACTCATTGCTAGTTGTCGGTGCTCATACTCTTTCACTGTAACATCCATGCTAGTTTATTTTCTTTTCTTGCTTTCTTCTTGTGTGTTTGTTAAATCTTAAGAAAAACCAAAACAATTAGTAATAGCTTTTAGTTAGTTTACCTTTCTTGCCGTAGTAGTAATAATTAAAAAGAAAATCCAAAAAGATTTTCCCGTTCTTCTTTTTGCTTGTTGGGAGCTTTCCCGTGTAAATAGTTTTATTTCTTTTCTTTTCTTTGGGGGTCGATAGGAGAAGACCATAATTAAAATTGTTGAAGTGGCTCTTATATGCATTATTGTTGATTTAACAAAGAGCCCATATTGCCTTGTCTTCTCCTGTTTATTGAACGCTCGCAGATTCCAGCTTAGTCCAATGCACGTGCACTCTTATTATTTTCACATCGTTCGGTCATGCAAGTGAAAGGCAATTATGACGATATATGATGGACTGACTGAGATGAGAGAAGCTGTTATGAACTCGACCTCTCTTGTTTTTGTAAATATGATGAGTTCATCGTTCCTGATTCAGCCTATTATGAATAAACATGTTTGCAATGACAATTAGAGATCATAGTTGCTTATGCCATGCTTGATTAGCTATGAGTTATAATGGTTTACCTTGCGTGCCAACATGCTATTAAAATGGTTGTGATGTGGTATAGTGGGGTGGTATCCTCCTTTGAATGATTTAAGTGACTCGACTTGGCACATGTTCACGCATGTAGTTGAAACAAATCAACATAGCCTTCACGATATTTATGTTCATGGTGGATTATATCCTACTCATGCTTGTACTCAATGTTTATTAATTTTAATGCATGTTCATGACTGTTGTCGCTCTCTAGTTGGTCGCTTCCCAGTCTTTTGCTAGCCTTCACTTGTACTAAGCGGGAATACTGCTTGTGCATCCAATCCCTTAAACCCCAAAGTTATTCCAGATGAGTCCATTATACCTTCCTATATGCGGTATCTACCTGCCGTTCCAAGTAAATTTGTATGTGCCAAACTCTAAACCTTCAAATGAAATTCTGTTTTGTATGCTCGAGTAGCTCATGTATCAACTAGGGTTGTCCGTATCTTCCATGCTGGGCGGGTTATTCTCAAGAGGAGTGGACTCCGCTCCTCACTCACGAGAAAATGGCTGGTCACCGGGATGCCCATTCCCATGCTTTATGCAAACTAAATCAAAATAATTGCAAACAAAACTCCCCCTGGGACTGTTGCTAGTTGGAGGCACTCGTTGTTTCGAGCAATCCATGGATTGATGCTTGTTGGTGGAGGGGGAGTATAAACTTTACCATTCTGTTTGGGAACCGCTTATAATGTGTGTAGCATGGAAGATATCGACATCTCTTGGTTGTTATGTTGACAATGAAAGTATGCCGCTCAAAATATTATTTATCTCTATTTCAAACCGAGCTCTGGCACCTCTACAAATCCCTGCTTCCCTCTGCGAAGGGCCTGTCTATTTACTTTTATGTTGAGTCATCACCCTCTTATTAAAAAGCACTAGCTGGAGAGCGCTGCTGTCATTTGCATCCATTACTATTAATTTATATTGGGTATGACTATCACTGGATCTCTTTTACCATGAATTACAATGTCTAGTCAGTCCTTGATCTTTAAGGTGCTCTGCATTTATGTTTTGCGGTCTCAGAAAGGGCTAGCGAGATACCATCTTGTTATATCATATTATGATTGTTTTGAGAAAGTGTTGTCATCCGAGATTTATTATTATTGCTCGCTAGTTGATTATGCCATTGAAATGAGTAAACATGAGACCTAAATGTTATTGCAAATGTGGTTAGTCATAATCTTTACTGAAAACTTGAATGCTGGCTTTACATATTTACAACAACAAGAGCAAACAGAGTTTGTAAAAGTTTTTCTTTATCACTTTTAGTTTATCAACTGAATTGCTTGAGGACAAGCAAAGGTTTAAGCTTGGGGGAGTTGATACGTCTCCATCGTATCTACTTTTCCGAACACTTTTGCCCTTGTTTTGGACTCTAACTTGCATGATTTGAATGGAACTAACCCGGACTGGCGTTGTTTTCAGCAGACTTTCCATGGTGTTATTTATGTGCAGAAACAAAAGTTCTCGGAATGACCTGAAACTCCACGGAACATCTTTTTGGAAAATATTAAAAATACTGGAAGAAAAATCCACGTCAGGGGGCCCACACCCTGTCCACGAGGGTGGGGGCGCGCCTGCCCCCCCCCCCCCCGGGCGCGCCCCCTACCTCGTGGGCCCCCTGATGCTCCACCGACCTCAACTCCAACTCCATATATTCACTTTCGGGGAGAAAAAAATCAGAGAGAAGGATTCATTGCGTTTTACGATACGGAGCCGCCGCCAAGCCCTAAAACCTCTCGGGAGGGCTGATCTGGAGTCCGTTCGGGGCTCCGAAGAGGGGGATTCGTCGCCGTCATCATCAACCATCCTCCATCACCAATTTCATGATGCTCACCGCCGTGCGTGAGTAATTCCATCGTAGGCTTGCTGGACGGTGATGGGTTGGATGAGATCTATCATGTAATCGAGTTAGTTTTTTGAGGGTTTGATCCCTAGTATCCACTATGTTCTGAGATTGATGTTGGTATGACTTTGCTATGCTTAATGCTTGTCACTAGGGCCCGAGTGCCATGATTTCAGATCTGAACCTATTATGTTTTCATGAATATATGTGAGTTCTTGATCCTATCTTGCAAGTCTATAGTCACCTACTATGTGTTATGATCCGGCAACCCCGAAGTGACAATAATCGGGACCACTCCCGGTGATGACCATAGTTTGAGGAGTTCATGTATTCACTATGTGTTAATGCTTTGTTTCGGTACTCTATTAAAAGGAGGCCTTAATATCCCTTAGTCTCCATTAGGACCCCGCTGCCACGGGAGGGTAGGACAAAAGATGTCATGCAAGTTCTTTTCCATAAGCATGTATGACTATATTCGGAATACATGCCTACATTACATTGATGAATTGGAGCTAGTTCTGTGTCACGCTATGTTATGATTGTTACATGATGAACCGCATCCGGCATAATTCTCCATCACCGATCCAATGCCTACAAGCTTTTCATATATTGTTCTTCTCTTATTTACTTTTCCGTTGCTACTGTTACAATAACTACAAAACCCAAAAATATTACTTTTGTTACTGTTACCGTTACTTCCATACTACTTTGCTACTAAATACTTTGCTGCAGATACTAAGTTATCCAGGTGTGGTTGAATTGACAACTCAACTGCTAATACTTGAGAATATTCTTTGGCTTCCCTTGTGTCGAATCAATAAATTTGGGTTGAATACTCTACCCTCGAAAACTATTGCGATCCCCTATACTTGTGGGTTATCAGCACCCTCTTTGCTTCACCGACGAGGTAATGGAGCACGAATTTCCAGACGGGTTTAAACCCATCAACATCGAATCATACGATGGAACAACAGATCCCGCAGTATGGATTGAGCATTACCTCCTCCATATCCGCCTGGCTCGCGGAGATGACCTTCATGCCACTAAATACCTGCCACTCAAGCTTAAGGGGCCAGCACGGTACTGGCTAAACAGTCTGCCAGAAAATTCTATTGGCAGCTGGGAAGATTTGGAAGACGCCTTTCGTGACAACTTCCAAGGAACATACGTCAGGCCACCAGATGCCGATGACTTAAGTCATATTGTCCAACTGCCCGGCGAGTCGGCCAGGGAACTCTGGACTAGGTTCCTAGTCAAAAAGAACCAAATTGTCGACTGTCCGGACGCGGAAGCCCTTGCGGCCTTCAAACATAGCGTCCGGGATGAATGGCTAGCACGTCACCTCGGCCAGGAAGGACCTAAATCCATGACAGCCCTTACCGCTCTAATGCCTCACTTTTGTGCGGGAGAAGACAACTGGCTCGCTCATAAAAACAACAACGCCAGCGACCCAGGCACTTCCGAAATCCGAGACGGCAACGGCAAGCCACGACTAAACGAGCACAACAGTCGCAGCAATAACGAAAGATTACGTGACACAGCGGTCAACGCCGGATTTCACAATCCGAAACCCGGTCAACGGAAGAAGACATTTAAGGCCAAACAGGATGGACCATCCGCCCTTGACAGGATATTGGACCGACCTTGTCAGATTCACGGCCACCCTGATAAGCCAGCTAATCATACCAACAGAAACTGTTGGGTCTTTAAGCAGGTAGACAAGCTTAATGCCGAATACAAGGGGAGAAGCCCACCAAGCGATAAAGACGACGGCGCAGCTTGCCAGCCGAACACCAGGGGCCAAAAGCAGTTTCCCTCCGACATTCGACCACTACCGGAGCAGAAATAGCAGTTCGGCTTCCGCCACCCACCCACTATGCTGGCAGGATTTACACCACGCGTACATCACTACGCGCACAAGATACCATGGGCATCGGCGGAAGCACAATACAGACAACCCTGCAAGCATTCCCGTAACGTTTTTATCCATTTTTCTTTACTTTTCTTTATTATAAACAGGTGACCAACAGGACAGCATATACAACGGACTCTATCGGAGTTCGGATCCGTACACTCACCTAAGGGGTTACTCCCATTAAGGACTCCCCTCCTAGAGGACGGGCGGCGCAGACGTGCGACAGGAGGTCCAAAATAGCTTTTGTAGACCGCACTCTCTATTTTGAGCCTGTACTATGCCTTTTTCTTTTCCTCCGTTCCCAACCCCGAGCATGTCAAATAGCCGGGTTGTGGTTTTTTCCTTTTTATATATGAATTTATCATTGGCTTATTGCCCCACTCCCAGTAAACTATATCCGAACTAATCTTCCATACTCTTTCTACAATGAGTACGGCCGTAACGGCTGTGTTACAAAACGCACCTCGGCATAACTTGCCAGGGGCTCGGTATGGGAACAAACGAGTCGCCAATCAAATTCCGAACAGCTTTATAGCATACTTCGGCGTCGCAAGTTTGGCCTTATATGCATCAGCTCTGAATCATTGTCTTTGGTCAATAGTTGGGTTGCCCGGCTCCTGTGCTTGCTACCCTACGTTCCGCTCTATCAGCTAGGGTAGTAAAGGGAGAACTACTGCGATTGTGCCTTGGCTTTGACCGGATGAGCACCTCAGTAGAGAAAGCCGAAAACTGACTGTCATGATGTGGCGAGAGCTGGTCAACCACTTGACGACTTATTCGAATCCTTAGCGATTCTCCGTGTTAAACGAAGGATCTTTTTTAGATCAAAACAGGTAAGGCACTATATTATAATACGCCGCATACATACCAGGGGCTATGTCGTAGCCCCACCATAAAACTCCTATGGCTAAGTGAAAGTGTTAACGCCCTACAGTCCGATTGCCTGGTTCGCCGCATTATCACCTCCTTAATGGACCAAGACGTTGGATAAAGAGTGATCAATGCTTTTCCGAACACCCCCGTATTTCCTACGAGGGGACTGAAGCCGACGACTGGAAAGCTTTCAGATTACATTAAAACGGCCGCACAGGAGGAATACAAGCTTTTGAGCAAAACATGAAAATAGATTAACTATAAAGTTCTCTGTTACAACCCTTGTACACATCACTCGAACATTATGTCTTTCGAGCACTGACCCTCTATCAAGCGGGCGGACTCTAGGACGTCTTCAAAATAATGCTCCGGTTCCGGACGGTCCTTGCCTTTGGGTGGACTCTTCGCCGCAACATCGATGGCCTTCATCTTCCCCCAGAACATCTTGACTCGGGCAAAGGCCATCCATGCACCTTCAATGCACGTTGACCGCTTCACAGCGTCGATATGCGGCACCACGTCAGCAAGCCGCTGCACCAGGCCGAAGTAACTACTCGGAACAGGGTCAGTCGGCCACAACCGGACTATGACGTTCCTCATGGCAGCGCCGGATATCCTATGCAGCTCGGCCCACTGGGACATCTGCTCATTTAGCAACAGAGGGCGCTTTGACGCGCCAAATTGTGACCAGAAAAGCTTCTCCGTTGCATACCCCTCTTGCGCATGGTAAAACTGCGCCACATCGGAAGAACTCTTCGGCAAGTCTAAAAATTTGTTCGAAGAGCTCCATACTTGGTTAAGCTGAGCATAGTTCGGATCGCCGAACTTGGCCTGAAGCAAAAAACGGCTTGCCAGCCGCAATCTCCCGAGCTTGTCGAATCTCCTCACGAGCTGCTCTGGATTCAGACCGCGCTTCTTCCGCCTCTCGTAAGGCCTTGTCAAGATCAGCTATTTTGGCTTCATTCTCCTTCTCAAGAAGTGTATAGCGGCTAGCCGCATTCTCTAATTCGCGCGCCATGGTGGACATCGTCTCCTTGTCCTGGCACCGCGCAGCTTGTTCGGCTTTCAATTCAGCCGATGGCTTTTCGGCAGCCGCATTACTAAGCCGGGCCCGCTCCTTGGCTCGGGCTAGCTCTGCCCGAAGGGCTTCTACGGCGGCAGCACTATCTGCATTCATGCACATTTCATATAAAACTCTTTTCAGAGTCAGGCTTAAATTACAAGCACATTGGTGTAAGGAATGCCCGCAATACATACCTTGCGAGTCGTCAAGACGCCTGTTGATCAACGCAATGTCATCCTCCGCAGTATCCAGCTTTCGCTGCAGTTCGGCCACTTTCATATCTCGGGTAGCCGCAGGAAGCGAGACAGCCTGCATTCCAAGTTAAACCAAGGTCAGTACCTGAGCGTGTCTTTTCGATCCTCCGATCGCTTCTTTTGGAAGGCAATCTGAGTCTCAGGGGCTACTGCATATACAACAGGTGCATTCGGTCAATAATATTCCATTGACAAAATTACATCACAGACCTCAAAACCCCTTAGAAGGCTCATGAAGGCCTCATTCAACCCGCTCTTCGCGGAGAGAACCTTTTCGACCACCGTAGCCATTAAGGCACGGTGCTCCTCTGAAACGGACGCCTGTCGTAGCATGTCCGTCAGCGTCTCCGGCACTCCTGGGTCTTCGGACACCGTTGCCGGAGCACGACATTCCTTTAAAGGAATCCGCTTACCTGCCTCCAGAATCATCTCCGGTTGTAAACCGGATAGTTCGGGGCCGTCATTCTTGACCCCCAAACCCGGAGTGACAGTGGCAACACCTTCGGGTAACTCCCTCCTCATTTCCTATGCTACTTGACGGTCCGGAGGGGCCCTCCGGGACGACACTTCAAGATCATCCGCCCTACTGGGCGAGGAGGCCGGAGAAGGCGTGTCACTCTCCATCATCTCTGGAAGAAGGTCCCCCGAGGAGGAGGACAATTGAGAAACACCAGGCGTTAACCTGCGAGGACGTGCACATGTCGGAGAACTACTTCAGTAATAAGAAAAGAATGAGGTATGGTTAAAGTACCCCATTTCACTTACGGTCTGGCCGGAGGTTTGTCCTCATCATCAAGCTCTACATCGACATCGCTTGCCCGGGTCAAGCCGTCCGACGATGGCATTTTTCCTTTCTTGGAAGGTTTCCCCTCCTGGCCTCCAGAAGCAGCCCGCTTCTTGCCGTGGCAGGCATCTCCTTTGGGCTCCCCGCTCTCACCCCCCTCTGCAGACACCCAGTACGGTGTCGGAATTAACATACGCGTCAGCAGGCTGGACGCGGGATCTTCGGGAAGGGGCGCCGGACACCAGATTAATACCGCTCTCTTTACCCAGTCCTGAGTAGGGACCGATCGCCCAGTATCCTGTCAAAAGATGTTGGAATAAAAGGTGTTCGGAGATTGAATACTTACCGAAGTGTCCGGATGATTACAGTCGAGGCCAACATCTTCGGTGGTGTTCGGCCATTGCTCTCGCTCCCCGAAATATAATTACCACATTCCTTCATGCGTAGTGCCGAAGAAGTGCTGAAGAGTCCACCGCCCTTCTGGATTAAACTCCCACATACGGATAGGCCGCCGCTAACATGGCAAGATCCGGCGGACTAGCATTACTTGAACAATGTTCACAAGTTCGATGCCTCTCTCGGTAAGGCTTCGGATGCGACTTTGCAGAGTCTGCACCTCATTAACGGATCCCCAGTCCAATCCCTTGTTGATCCATGAAGCGAGTTGAATTGGAGGGCCGGGTCAGAAAGCAGGTGTAGCTCCCCACTTAGAGCCCCGCGGCTCGTTGACATAAAACCACCCCTGCTGCCATAGTTCGGAAGACTCGGCGAAAGATCCTTCAAACCAAACCGCGCTGGCAAGCTTGCTTATTACAACGCTGCCGCACTCTGCCTGCTCCTCCTCTGTCACCCGCGGTCTCACATCAAAAGTCTTGAGCCACAAACCAAAGTGCGGAGGAGTCCGGAGGAAGGCCTCACACGTGACGATGAATGCCGAGATAAGAAGAATAGCGTCCGGGGCCAGATCGTGAAAATCTAGCCCATAGTAGAACATGAGCCCCCGGACAAAGGGGTTAAATGCGAACCCTAACCCATGGAGGAAGTGGGACACAAATACTACCCTCTCGCCGGATTTGGGGGTGGGAATAATCTGCCCCTCGGCAGGAGGCCGATGAAGGATTTCTGGGGTCAGGTACCTCGCTACGCGGAGCTTCGCAATATCCTCCTCCGTGACGGACGAGGCCACCCACCGGCCTGAACGGCTGGACCCGGACATGATTGGGGCTGGTGGTGATTGGAACTCGAGGGCTGGAACTCGAGGTGGCTGGGATTGAGGAAGAAGCAAGCGCAGAAGAGAAAGACAAGTCCGGGTCCCTATATAAAGGCACAGAATATCGAGCGTCCCGTCCTGGGTCTCGAAACTTACCTATCCTCAAAGAGTTGTACCCAGGGGACAGTTCGGTTACCCATAACTACATTATTGAGAATCCCGTGAATAAGGGGACACGATCTCTGCTTTGACAAGACGTGCCAATAAAGCCGCTTCCCGAGACGTGGGGCGACGGGCTAGCCAACGGTTGGAAATAATAACCGGGCAGGCGTGATGCAATGTCATAAACAGTTGTCGGCAGATTGGACTCGTGGAGTATTGTATTTTCTGCAATTATATACACAGGTCCGAATACAATCATCACATCCGAAGACTATCTTGGAGTTCCGAAGAAGGGGAACC
This sequence comes from Aegilops tauschii subsp. strangulata, assembly GCF_002575655.3. Classification (NCBI taxonomy): domain Eukaryota; kingdom Viridiplantae; phylum Streptophyta; class Magnoliopsida; order Poales; family Poaceae; genus Aegilops; species Aegilops tauschii. The sequence continues at coordinate 470,089,108 of NC_053035.3, forward strand.
CGCCTTGCAATGCCGAAGACAATCTACGCGCCGGACTCCTCGTCATTGAAGCCAGGTTCAGGGGCTACTGAGGGAGTCCTGGACTAAGGGGTCCTTGGGCGTCCGGCCTGCTATCCATGGGTCGGACTGATGGGATGTGAAGACATGAAGGCCGAAGACTGTACCCGTGTCCGGATTGGACTCTACTTGGCGTGGAAGGCAAGCTAGGCGACCGACTATGAAGATTCCCTCTTATGTAACCGACCTCATGTAACCCTAGATCTCTCCGGTGTCTATATAAACCGGAGAGCATAGTCCGGATAGGACAGATTCATTACCATATACTCCTAGGCTAGACTTCTAGGGTTTAGCCATTACGATCTCGTGGTAGATCAACTCTTGTAATACTCATATTCATCAAGATCAATCAAGCAGGAAGTAGGGTATTACCTCCATAGAGAGGGCCCGAACCTGGGTAAACATTGTGTCCCCCGTCTCCTGTTACCATCGATCCTTGACGCACAGTTCGGGACCCCCTACCCGAGATCCGCCGATTTTGACAGCGACAATGATTTTACACGTGGAAAATCCCCATTGGTCGGGGCTGTTAACGGGTTATTGGATCCAAAACCGGACCCGATAGCTTAACGGCATTCCGTTACGGTGGATGCCACGTGTCGGTCACCCTTGACGAAAGCACTTCTCTGACGCGCGATTTATCGTCATGGAAGTGGACACTTCCGTGATGATAATTTTGGTAATGTCATGGAACACTACTACGACAGCACAGGTATGACTATCTTGATTCTGTCATAAATTTGTCATGGATGTACATGCATGACAGAAAATGTGACCTACTATGACAAACACGTATCATCACGGAAGTGTATTTTTTTGTAGTGGCTTAGGTGGAAAAGGCATAGGTTTTTGAACCCACGGTTCTCTTTCTTTACCGTGTTTTCTAGCAATGAAGTCTCTTTTATCATATCTTCTATTCTTAGGTTGTGGGTTATCAAGATCAACAGGTGGTTCTATCTCAACATCATTATCTGGTTCTTTATCATTATTTGGTTGAGTGTCTTCATGAACCTCATCATTATATTTTTCATTATCACTAGGTGAGTGTTCATTACCAGATTGAGTTTCAGCATCAGAGATAGAAGTTTCATATTCATTATCAGGAGGTTCTTCTATTTCAGGTTCACTAGAAGTGTGCAAAGTCCTATCATTTTTCTATTTCTTTTTCTTTCTAGAAGGACTAGGTGCACTAGTGTTATTTCTTTGTGAATCTTGTTCAATTCTTTTTGGGTGTCCCTCAGGATAAAGTGGTTCCTGAGTCATTTTACCTCCTCTAGTTGCAACTCTAACAGCAAAGTCATGCATATTATGATTCATTTCACCAAGTAATTCTCTTTGTGATTTAGCAACTTGTTCTAATTAACTGGGTTTGAACCATAGAAGCATGTTTTCCAACACCTCTAACATCATTTAAGATTCTAAATAACAAGTCACTCAAGCGAGCAATCATATCGGAATTATATTTCAACTGTTTCATAACATTTGCATTGAAGTGATCTTGTTTTCTAATGTAGTTTTCAAACTCATAAAGGCATTGGCTAGGATTATTGTGAGGATTGTCATTTTCATTGAACTTCATTAGAGAATTTACCTCTACCACCTTAGGCAGTGGTGGTGTATTAAGGCCATGTATTTCTTCAATAGGAGGTAAATTTTTAACATCCTCAACTTTAATACCTTTTTCCTTCATAGATTTCTTTGCCTCTTGCATATCTTTAGGACTGAGATATAATATACCCCTCTTCTTTGGAGTGGGTTTAGGCGGTGGTTCAGGAAGAGTCCAATCATCATAATTTTTCAATATGTTGTTCAATAATTCTTCAGCTTGAGCAATAGTTCGTTCCCTGAAAACACAACCAGCACAACTATCTAGGAAGTCCCTAGAAGCATCGGTTAGTCCATTATAGAAGATATCAAGTATTTCATTTTTCTTAAGAGGATGATCAGGCAAAGAATTAAGTAATTGGCAAAGCCTCCCCCAAACTTTTGGAGACTCTCTTCTTTAGATTGCACAAAGTTAAATATTTCCTGCAAGGCAGCTTGTTTCTTATGAGCAGGGAAATATTTTTTAGAGAAGTAATAAATCATATCCTGGGGACTACGCACACAACCAGGAGCAAGAGTGTTGTACCAAGCTTTTGCATCACCCTTTAATGAGAATGGAAATAATTTGGGAATAAAGTAGTAACGAGTTTTCTCATCATGAGTAAAAAGGGTGGCTATATCATTCAACTTAGTAAGATGTGCCACAACAGTTTCAGTTTCATAACCATGGAAAGGATCAGATTCAACCAAAGTAATTAACTCTGGGTCGACAGAGAATTAATAATCCTTGTCATCAATAAAAATAGGTGAAGTAGCAAACTTAGGATCACATTTCATTCTAGCGTGTAGAGATTTTTCTTTATACTTGCATAGTAATTTCTCTAGATCATCTCTATCCTTACAAGCAAGAATATCCCTAGTTGTCTCCTCATTCATAACATAACCTTCCGGTACCTTGGGCTAGTTCTAGCGGGTGTTTCAGGAGTTTCAGTTTCAAGCTCATCATCAGATTCAACAACATCATGTTGTATAACTCTAGCAATTTGTTCATCAAGAAATTCACCAAGTGGCGCATCATCATTATCAAGCAAGGTACTAGCATCATCATAAGCATTATCCATAGCAGAAGTAGCATCATCAATAACTTGCGACATATTAGAATTAATAGCATGTGGTGGTGTTGCAAGTTTACTCATAACAGAAACTGAATCTAAAGCAGAACTTGATGACAATTCCTTACCTCCCCTCGTATTAGAGGGATAAATCTTAGTCTTTGGATCCTTCAGATTCTTCATAGTGATAAATTGATAATAATCCCAAGTGACTCAACAAATATTGCTATGCTCCCCGGCAACGGCGCCAGAAAAAGGTCTTGATGACCCACAAGTATAGGGGATCGCAACAGTTTTCGAGGATAGAGTATTCAACCCAAATTTATAGATTCGACATAAGGGGAGCCAAAGAATATTTGAAGGTATTAGCAGCTGAGTTGTCAATTCAACCACACCTAGAGATTAATTATCTGCAGCAAAGTGATCAGTAGCAAAGTAGTTTGATAGTTTTGAAAGTAGTGACAGCAGCAACGATAACGGTAACAGTGATAGAAGTAATTTTGTAGCAAGTGTAACAGTGATGATAGCAGTATTAAGTTAGCAGAAACAATATAAGATAAATTCGTAGGCATTGATCGGTGACTTGTTGGATGATATTCATCATGTGACAGTTATAACCTAGGGCGATACGGCACTAGCTCCAGTTCATCCATATAATGTAGGCATGTGTCCCGTAAATAGTCATACGTGCTTTATTAAAAGAACTTGCATGACATCTTTTGTCCTACCCTCCCGTGGCAGCGGGGTCCATATTGGAAACTAAGGGATATTAAGGCCTCCTTTTAATAGAGAACCGGAACAAAGCATTAACATGTAGTGAATACATTAACTCCTAAAACTACGGTCATCACCGGGAGTGGGCCCGGTTGTTGTCACTCCGGGGTTGCCGGATCATAACACGTAGTAGGTGAATATAACTTGCAAGATCGGATCTAAAACATGGATATAATGATGAATTCATAAACGGTTCAGATCTGAGTTCATGGCACCCGGGCCCAAAGTGACAAGCATTAAGCATAGCAAAGTCATAGCAACATCAATCTAAGAACATAGTGGATACTAGGGATCAAGCCCTAACAAAAATAACTCGATTACATGATGAATCTCATCCAACTCCTCACCGACCAGCGAGCCTACGAAGGAATTACTCACTCCCGGTGGGGAGCATCATGGAATTGGCGATGGAGAAGGGTTGGTGATGATGAAGAACGAAGATTCCCCTCTCTGGAGCCCAAAATGGACTCCAGATCTGGCCTCCCGGTGAAGAACAGGAGGTGACGGTGGTTCCGTCTTGTGGAACGCGATAATTCTTTCTCCCTGATTTTTTTCTAGAAATATGTGATTTTATAGCATAGGAATCAGGGTCTGCGGGGCCACCAGGTGAGGACAACCCACTTGGGCGCACCAAGAGAGGGGGATGCGCCCTGGTGGGTTGTGCCCACCTAGGGGCCCCTCTCCGGTAGGTCTTGGCTCTAGAAATTCTCTTTCATTCCATAAAAATTCCTCACAAAGTTTCGTTTCATTTCGAGAACTTTTATTTCTGCACAAAAATAACACCATGGTAGTTCTGCTAAAAAACAGCGTCAGTCCGGGGTTAGTTTCATTCAAATCATGCAAATTAGAGTCCAAAACAAGAGGAAAAGCGCGAGGAAAAGTAGATACGTTGGAGACGTATCAGAAATCAATACCAAACAGAGTCCAAATGCAATGAAACTCCACGATGATTTTTTATGGACCAGGAGACATCCTTTGGGCCAGAGCAGCACCTGGGGGGTGCCCCGAGGGGGGCACAACCCACCAGGGCGTGCCTGGGCCCCCAAGTGCGCCCAGGTGGGTTGTACCCACCTCGGTGGCCTCCCACACCCCCTCTTTACCCTATAAATTCACAAATATTCCAAAACCCATCGGGGTTAACATAGATCAGAACTTCCGCCGCTGGAAGGCTCTGTAGCCACTGAAAACCAATCTAGACCTTTTCCGGCACCCTGCCGGAGGGGGGAATCATTACCGGTGGCCATCTTCATCATCCCGGCGGCCACCACGATGAGGAGGGAGTAGTCCACCCTCAGGGCTGAGGGTTTGTACCAGTAGCTATGTGTTTAATCTCTCTCTCTCTCTCGTGATCTATATCATGGGCTTTGTTAATATAGATGGATCATATGATGTTTCTCCCCTCTATACTCTTGTTGTGATGAATTGAATCTTTACCCTTTGAAGTTTTGTCTTGTCGGATTGAATATTCAGATATGAGAACACATGATGTATGTCTTGCGGTATGAATACTTGAGGTGACATTGGGGTATCGTATTGATTCACTTGATATATGTTTTGGCACTCAACTCGCGGATTCCCGAGGTGACATTGGGGTAATCTATGCATAGGGGTTGATGCACGTTTTTATTATCTTTTCTCCGATAGAAACTTTGGGGTCTCTCTGTAGTTCTTTGTGTGGATTGAGTATTATGAATATGAATTTGCTTTGGTGTTATTTTAGTACGAACTCTTGATTAGATCGATCGGAAAGAATAGCTTGCGTTATTTTAGTACGAACTCTAGGATAGATCGATGGGAAAGAATAGCTTTGAGGTGGTTTTGTACCCTACAAACAATTTCTATCTTTTGTTCTCCGCTAATAGGAACTCAGGAGTGATTCTTTATTGCACCTTGAGGGATAATCATATGATCCAACTATGTTAGCATTGTTGAGAGATTGCACTAGCGAAAGTACGGACCCTAGGCCTTGCTTTCAAGCATTGCAATACCGTGTTTGTGCCCGTTTACTAATTGCTACCTTGCTGTTTTTATTTATTCACATTATAAAAATATATTTCTACCATCAATATTACACTTTTATCACCATCTCTTCACCGAACTAGTGCACCTATACAATTTGCCATTGTATTGGGTGTGTTGGGGACACAAGAGATTTCTTGTATTTGGTTGCAGGGTCGTTTGAGAGAGACCATCTTCATCCTACACCTCTCACGGATTGATAAACCTTAGGTCATCCACTTGAGAGAAAATTGCTACTGTCCTACAAAACTCTGCGCTTGGAGGCCCAACACGTGCCTACAAGAATAAAGTTGCGTAGTAGACATCAGCCGCCGCCACCTCCTTTTCTTCACCGGGAGGCCAAATCTGGAGTCCGTTTGGGGCTCCGGAGAGGGGGATCTTTGATCTTCGTCGTCACCAACCCTTCTCCATCGTCAATTCCATGATGCTCCCCACCGGTAGTGAGTAATTCCTTTGTAGGCTCGCTGGTTGGTGAGGATTTGGATGAGATTCATCATGTAATCGAGTTAGTTTTGTTAGGGCTTGATCCCTAGTATCCATTATGTTCTGAGATTGATGTTACTATGACTTTACCATGCTTAATGCTTGTCACTTTGGGCCCGGGTGCCATGATGTCAGATCTGAACCGTTTATGTTATCACCATTATATCTATGTTCTAGATTCGATCTTGCAAGTTATAGTCACCTACTATGTGTTATGATCCAGCAACCCCGGAGTGACAGAAGTCGGCACACTTCCCGGTGATGACCGTAGTTTCAGGAGTTCATGTATTCACTATGTGTTAATGCTTTGTTCTGGTTCTCTATTAAAAGGAGGCCTTAATCTCCCTTAGTTTCCAATAGGACCCCGTTGCCACGGGAGGGTAATACAAAAGATGTCATGCAAGTTCTTTCCATAAGAACGTATGACTATTTATGGAATACATGCCTAGATTATATTTATGAACTGGAGCTAGTGCCGTATCACCCTAGGTTATGATTGTTATATGATGAATATCATCCAACGAATCCACTGATCCAATGCCTACGAATTTCTCTCAAATTGTTCTTGCTAAGTTACTACTGCTATTGTTACTATTGAATCTGCTACAAAATCATTGCTATCACTGTTACCGTTACTATTGCTATTGCTGCTACTATCAAAACTATCATACTACTTTGCTACTGATCACTTTGCTGCAGATAATTAACCTCCAGGTGTGGTTGAATTGACAACTCAGCTGCTAATATTTGCAAATATTCTTTGGCTCCCCTTGAGTCGAATCAATAAATTTGGGTTAAACACTCTACCCGCAAAAACTGTTGTGATCCCCTATACTTGTGAGTTATCAGTGCAGTAGGTTGAGGGGCAACTAGTTGTGGTTCCGGTCGAGGTGAAGATGAAGGAAATATGCCCTAGAGGCAATAATAAAGTTGTTAATTATATTTCCTTATATCATGACAACTGTTTATTATTCATGCTAGAATTGTATTAACCGGAAACTTGATACATGTGTGAATACATAGACAAAACAAAGTGTCCCTAGTATGCCTCTACTTGACTAGCTCGTTAATCAAAGATGGTAAGTTTCCTGACCATAGACATGTGTTGTCATTTGATGAACGGGATCACATCATTAGGAGAATGATGTGATGGACAAGACCCATCCGTTAGCTTTCTTCATGACTTATACATATTCCTTTGACTATGAGATTATGCAACTCCCGAATACCGGAGGAACACCTTGTGTGCTATCAAACGTCACAACGTAACTGGGTGATTATAAAGATGCTCTACGGGTGTCTCCGAAGGTGTTTGTTGGGTTGGCATAGATCGAGTTTAGGATTTGTCACTCTGAGTATCGGAGAGGTATCTCTGGGCCCTCTCGGTAATGCACATCATGATAAGCCTTGCAAGCAATGTGACTAATGAGTTAGTTACGGGATGATGCATTACGGAACGAGTAAAGAGACTTGCCGGTAATGCGATTGAACTAGGTATGATGATACCGACGATCGAATCTCGGGCAAGTAACATACCGATGACAAAGGGAATAACGTATGTTATCATTGCCGTTTGACCGATAAAGATCTTCGTAGAATATGTAGAAACCAATATGAGCATCCAGGTTTCGCTGTTGGTTATTGATCGGAGATGTGTCTCGGTCATGTCTACACAGTTCTCGAACCCGTAGGATCCGCACGCTTAACGTTCGATGACGATTTGTATTATGAGTTATGTGCTTTGGTGACCGAAGATTGTTCGGAGTCCCGGATGAGATCACACACATGACGAGGAGTCTCGAAATGGTCAAGAGGTAAATATTGATATATTGGAAGATGGTATTCGGACACCGGAATAGTTTCGAAATGGTTCGGGTATTGTTCAGAGTACCGAGGGGTTACCGGAACCCCCCGGGTAAAGTAATGGGCCTACATGGTCCATAGGGGAGAGGGGAGGCAGCCAACAAGGGGTGGCCGCGCCCCCTCCCATGGGGAGTCTGAATTGGATTAGGGGAGGGGGCGCGCCCCCCTTTCCTTCTCCTCTTCCCTCTCCTTCCCCCTTCCCCCCTCCGGAAGAAGGAAGGGGGATGCTGAATTGGACATGGAGTCCAAGTCCGTTTCCTCCCCCCATGGCGTGCCCCTTGGCCGGCCTCCTCCCTCTCCTCCTTTATATACGGGGTCAGGGGCACCCCATAGCACATCAATTGTTCTCTTAGCCGTGTGCGGTGCCCCCCTCCATAGTTTACTCCTCCGGTCATAGCATCGTAGTACTTAGGCGAAGCCCTGCGCGGATCACATCACCATCACCATCATCACGCCGTCATGCTGACGAAACTCTCCCTCGACCCTATGCTGGATCAAGAGTTCGAGGGACGTCATCGAGCTGAACGTGTGCTGAACTCGGAGGTGCCGTACGTTCGGTACTTGATCGGTTTGATCATGAAGACGTTCGACTACATCAACCGCGTTAAACTAGCGCTTCCGCTTTCGGTCTACGAGGGTACGTGGACACACTCTCCCCTCTTGTTGCTATGCATCTCCTAGATAGATCTTGCGTGATCGTAGGAGTTTTTTTGAAATTGCATGTTACGTTCCCCAACAGAAGATACCCCGAACAAACCCCTCAAAGGATGGTTCTTCATAGTAACAAGTGACACTAAATTTCAGCACGTAGTAATAATTTTTCCTTACCAATTTCCACTTACCAAGAGCGCTTCACTCCCCGGCAACGATGCCAGAAAAGAGTCTTGATGACCCACAAGTATAGGGGATCAATCGTAGTCCTTTCGGTAAGTGAGAGTATCGAACCCAACGAGGATCAGAAGGAAATGACAAGTGCTTTTCAACAAGGTATTTTGTGCAAGCACTGAAATTGTCGGTAACAGGTAGTTTGATAGCAAGATAATTTGTAATGAGTAAGTAATGATAATGATAAGTAAAGTGCAGCAAAGTAGCCCAATCCTTTCGTGGCAAAGGACAGGCCAAAACGGTCTCTTACAATAAGCAAAGCGTTCTTGAGGGTACACGGGAATTTCATCTAGTCACTTTCATCATGTTGGTTTGATTCGTGTTCGTTACTTTGATAATTTGATATGTGGGGGGACCGGTGCTTAGGTGTTATTCTTACTTGAACAAACCTCCTACTTATGATTAACCCCCTCACAAGCATCCGCAACTATGAGAAAAGTATTAAGATAAAATCTAACCATAGCATTAAACTTTTGGACCCAAATCGGTCCCTTATGAAGTAGCACAATCATCTAATAACTACTCCATAGTGCATTCCCTTAGGGCCAAATATGGTGAAGTGCCATGTAGTCGACGTTCACATGACACCACTAAGGGAATCACAACATACATATCATCAAAATACCGCATGATTACTTGCAACAAGATTTCTCCCGTGACCTCAAGAACAAAAGTAACTACTCACAATGATAATCATGCTTAAGATCAGTGGGGTATTAAATAGCATAATGGATATGAACATATAATCTTCCACCAAATAAACCATATAGTAATCAACTACAAGATGCAATCAACACTACTAGTCACCCACAGGTACCAATCTGAGGTTTCGGTACAAAGATTGAACACAAGAGATGAACTAGGTTTTGAGAGGAGATGGTGCTGTTGAAGATGTTGATGAAGATTAGCCTCCCAAAGATGAGATGGTTGTTGGTGATGACGATGGCTTCGATTTCCCCCTCCGGGAGGGAAGTTCTCCCGGCAGAATCGCTCCGCCGGAGGGCAAAAGTGCTCCTGCCCAAGTTCCGCCTCGAGACGGCGACGCTCCATCCCGAAAGTCCTCTCTTTATTTTTTTCTAGGTCAAAATGACCTATATACGAGAAGATGGGCACTGGAGGTGGGCTGGGTTGAGCACAACCCACCAGGGCGCGCCTGGGTGCCCTGGTGTTTGTGCTCACCAGGTGGGCCCCCTCTGATAGTTATTTGCTCCCGTATTTTTTATATATTCCAAAATAATTCTCCGTAAATTTTCAGCTCATTTGGAGATGTGCAGAATAGGTAAATCTGACGTAGCTTTTTTAGGTCAAGAATTCTAGCTGCCGGCATTCTCCCTCCTCGTGTAAACCTTGCATATTATGAGAGAAAAGGCATTAGAATTACTCCATAAAGCATTATTATGTATAAAACATTGTAAATAATAGTAAAAAACATGATGCAAAATGGACGTATCAGATACCACACTCCCATAACCCAATAACCATGAGTCAATACCCCAACATGTCCACGTCTTTTCTTTTAACACATGGCATCCCATTGGAGTTGCCACTTATCCTCCTTCCCACCCTCACCGACGGTGGCCTCGGCATAAGATGAGAGATTTTGGCGAGGCGTGCATGTATGGTTATAGATGGCTTCTTTCATGTTCAATCCTATTTTTGCTTAGATGTTCATTTCCAATCCGAACCGGCACCAATATGAAAGAACGATGGATCATGTGTCATTGATTAAGGTTACACCCTAAATAGCATTTTAAAAATGGTTAACAGGTAAAATAATATCATATTCAGATTCTACACAATCAGAACACGCTTGAATGTTGTCAATCCTAAGACGTCTCTCTCTCTCTCGGCATACGATGAGAAATTTGATTTTTTTTTTTCCGGTGAGATTTTGGCCAAGAGTGCATGTATGGTTATAGATGGCTTCTTTCATGCTCAATCCTATTTTTGCTTAGATGTTCATATCCAATCCGAACCGGCATCGGTATGAAAGAAAGATGGATTATGTGTCATTGATTAAGGTTACACCCTAAATAGCATTTTTAAAATGGTTAATAGGTAAAATAATATCATATTCATATTCTACACATTTTTCTAATCGAATTTCATATATAACTTGTCAAATTTGGAGTTAGGGTTTAAAAGATATCGATATTTTAGAAAGCATTTGATTGATACGTACGGTGGGTTGATTAACCCAATTATCAGGGATTTCATGCAAAAGCAAAAAATCTGACTTAAAACTGGCATGGAGGTTAATTGTCAGAAACATCAGGGGGTTTCTGCAAAAAAAAATCTGACATAAACTTGGACTGTGGGTTAATTATCAGAAACATCTGGGGGTTTCTATGAAATAGGATGACGGACCAAGAATACGTGTTCCCTTTATCAGTAGGTATAGGTATAGATTCTTGGGTCCCCGTAGAAAGTTTAAATTTGGATGGTTGCCTAGATTCATTTGTATGGACTTTTGTTCTGGATGTCTTGGAGAAGCTAGCATTAATAGTACTGGATGTGAATTTATTTTGATGTATTGGCATTAGTACTACTACTGATTGTACCCTCCATTGTTGTTAGATGTTGCCACTTCATCTATTGAGTAATTAGTACTTTCGTATGTTGAACAATTTCAAATTATGGTCGTAAATAAAAAATTCAAGTTAAGATCAATTATATGATTCTATCATGCTATTCCTATTTGCATGTTTTATCTTTTATATATGATTGAAGTGCATTGTTGGTCCCTAAACTATTTCAGGGATGTAATGTAGCTCCTCAAACTATGAAAATCAGCATCCAGGTCCTCAAAGTGCAGAAAATGTGTCATTCAGGTCCAAAATCTGTCCGACCCCGCCTTACCGGCCAGCTGATGCCGTTGACCCGAGACACGTCGGACAAGGGACCCCGCAAGGTAACGGCCAGTGACGGAATTACGCAAATAAATTTCAGGGAAAACATTTTCAAAACTCTCGTTCACGACTTTCAATGATCATTAATTTGTGGTTTGCGAACAATTTTTCAAAATTCTCGTCCGCGAACATTTTTTTTTGAAACCTTGAACATTTAAATTAATGATCATTTTGTAAATTCATAAACATATTATCAAATTCGTGAACATTTTCTCAACTCCGAACATTTTTGTAAATCCGTGAACATTTCTAAATTCACAAAATATATAAATCACTATTTATTTATAAAATATAATGAAAATTTATGAAAATTGTGCAAACTTTTTTCAAAATCATGATTCGCGAACATTTTTTGTGGTTCGTGAACATCTTTTGAAAATTATCATTCACGAACAATATTGGTAGTTTGCAAACATATTTTTTTATTTCAAAATTTATCATTTGCAAACATATTTTTTAAATCATGAATATTTTTTCCAAATTCATTCTTCACAAAGATTTTTCAAATTCTCCGCTTGGCAACATTTTTGTAAGTCACGCACATTTTTTTCCATATTTACAAACAATATTTGTGGTTCGTGAACATATTTTTAAATTTATTGTTCGTAAATAAAAAATTTTAAGTTGCGAACATTTATTTCATATTTGCGAACTTTTTTTTGTTGTTCGCGAACATATTTTCAAATTTATTGTTCGTGAACATATTTTCTTTTCTAATAAAATGTATCGTTTGCAAAAAAATTCTTAAGGTCGCGAACATTTTTTCTCTTCCAAATTCATTGTTCGTGAACTTTTTTTCAAATTCATCGTTCACGAACATTTTTTAAAGTCGCAATTGTTTTTCCATATTCAAACATTTGTATAAACTAATAAAAAAATTATTAAAGTCGTGAAGATTTTTCCATATTCATGAACAATTTTTGAAACCATGAATTTGAATTTATTTGCATATTTTCGTCACGAGTCGTTACATTGAGGGCCCCCTTCTAACAAGCACGGGTCAACGGCGTAGCTGGCCGGTCAGGTGAGGTCAGATAGATTTTGGGCCTGAATGGCACACTTACTGCACTTCGAGGACCAGGATGCAGATTTTCATAGTTTGAAGACCTACATGACACCCCTGAAATATTTCAGGGAACTAGAATGCACTTCACTCTTTATATATTATACAATTCGTATAAAATGGTGTTATATTCATTTATACATGCGAAAAACAAGAGGCTGTGAAAAAATTATAAGCTCTTAAGATTTTGAATACACACTCTTAAAATCCTGGGATCCGCCCATGCTACCGAGAGTATGCTCTAGTGAATACTACCCCTAGGCTTGCTATATAGGGGACGAGAGCTAGAGTTTACATGTGCCTAACCGATCTCACGCCGAGATCATCTTGGCTTGCATGTCTCACTGTGAGCTGCTCCCAGACCGCCTCTTGGAGCTGGGCCAACATCAGGCCTTAAACATCGAAGCTGGTGCAGGTCACAATAAGATTCATAACCCTGCAGCGGTTCGATCTGAAGCCGATTTATGGTGTAACGTTCTGGAAAGGATTACAGAACTCACAACCCAGATGAATTTTGAGGAGGACAGGTGCATCACGTGACTGAATTACTTCTATCTTTGGTATAAATAAATGAACGAGAATAAGAGTTCCAGTCATGCAGAGTTGTTCAATGGTCCTTTTCGAACCCGACACCGATTTGAAAATGCAAAACCTGTAGACTGCTAGTCTGTCGTGGTCGTGGGTATCAGCCTCTGGGTTAAGGAACCGGCAGGAGAGGATTCTTCGTCTTGGTGGGCACGAACCGCACTTGATTCAGTGCCGTCGTCTTCCTCTGTTGCCATGAGATTCACGGTGTCTCTGTCCCGGGGGTAAGTGCAGTACAAGAGGCCATAGGTCAAAGAGCAGATGGCCATGGGCACCGCCAGCTCCACGTACATCGCCTTGGCCAACGCAGCCGCGTTCCCTCTGTCCATGTCCACGCTCGACTCGGAGGAAACCGGCTTGTACCCGAACACGCGCTCCGCCAGAATGCCCACCACCGGCGGCGCGAACGAGGCGAACACCGACTCGAAGCATTTGTCCAGCGCGTACACCGTCGTCCTCGCCTTCGCCGGCACGATCTCCGCGAAGATGGGGCTGCATATAATAAGCCATTCATTTGGAGACTGAGCAATGCAATGTAGAGTAGTTGCAAGATGATGTTTGTTGTTGCAGGATTGATTGGGGAAGAAATGGTTGGTTTCTGACTGACTTGTTTGTGGACGCGGCGTTCCAGGAAATGGCGAAGCCCATGACGAAGAACACGGCCGCGTGCGCCACGCCGGTGGACGGGTCGTTGGGCAGGCCGAGCAGCAGGACGGCGCCGAGCGGGAGCGCCGACGCGGAGCTGATCTGCGCCAGCGCGATCCTCCCGGCGTCGGGGAACCGCCGCGAGACGGCGTCGCCGACGACGCCCCCGAAGAGCGCGCCGAGGGCGGTGGCGAAGAGGTAGAGCCCCGTGATGATGCTGGTCTCCCAGTGCGTGAACCCCATGAGCTCCAGCCACATGGTGGCGAAGTTGAGCCCCGACCAGGCGATGAGGCCGGCGACCCCCTGCGCGACGATGACCTGGAACGTGGGCACCGCGATGACGGCCCTGGCGTCCCGGAGCAGCTCCCGGGCCTCCTCCCTCGCCGACGCCGCGCTCTTGGACTTGGAGTGCGGGTCGGCGGCGAGCAGCCACATGAGCAGGCCCAGCGCGACGCTGATGATGCCCACGATGTGGAACGCGAGCCGCCAGCCGGGGACGCCGAGGAAGGTGAACGGCGCGAGGAGCACGCCGAAGGAGCCCCCCACGATGGAGCCGAGGTTGCAGGTCATCTGCAGCCAGCCGAACGCGGCGCCCCTGGTGTGGTCGTCCGTGTAGTCGGCGACCAGCGAGTTGATGGCCGGAATGACCAGCGCGAGGCCGATGCCGTTCAGCCCCCGCGAGATGGCCATCTGCACACCACAATTTAAGTTTCATTCATTTCAATTCGTCTGCCGGCGGCGCCGTCGCAATTCGCAGCTCCAAAGAGAAACATGTGCAGAGTTGACTTCGCCGGTCATGGCAGTTTAATTTCATTCATTTCACGGAAAACAGAGGGGATAATAACCTCCCTCCATTTGGCGGTAGCTGCGGGCAGAAGTGAAACTGAGAAAGAACCTGGAGGTAGGTGCGGGAGATGGCGACGAGGAAGGTGGCGGCGGCCCAGAGGAAGGCGCCGACGGCGACGACTTTGGCGCGGTCGTGGCGCGCGGAGGCGTAGGCGGCGAGCGGGAAGGAGAGGGCCTGGACGAGCGCGCGGCAGAGGGTGAGGGAGCCGAGCGCCGTGGGGGAGACGGCCAGCGCGGCGCCCACCTCCCGGTACACCGCCGGCAGCAGCACCTCGTCCGCCTTCTCCAGCATCGACGTCAGGTTCACCAGCACCAGCGTCCGGCGCCGCGTCGACGCCGCCTCCGCCTCCGCCTCGCTCATCTCTCCGCCGCCTGGCTAGCTAGCTCGATTTGGCCGGCGAAGAGAAAGAGGCGTCTCCCCCCTCTCGTCCCTTGTCTGCTGCTACGCGGAGGAGGAGCAGAGTTTGCAGATCGGAAGCGACATTGACCCCGGGCGGTGGGAGCAGCTGAGCTGGAGATATAATCCATGCCATGTGTGTGGGTGTGGATATTCAAGTCAAGAACGCTGTTTGGTGGTTGCACGTTCCGTCCAATATATCCACGTATATTCGGTATGCAAGGCTTTTTTTTCCTCTTTCGGATAGCGGCTTTTTTGGATGGTCTGGAAGAACCGGTTTTCAGAAAATCTCAGAAATTTCAACTTTCTTTGTCCAAAAACATTCAAGTGAATTTTGAATCCAACATATTTTGGCGTAAAATTGCTAAACCAAAATTGTGAACAAGAAGGGAGTCGGTCCCGTGACAACGTGGTAGCAGAGCACCATTGCACCAAGCCATATGTATACATATCATATTCGTTGTCTGGAGCGCACTGTCGTATATAGTAAGTATATGTCCGTGTGTCTAGTTCTTTACACTATAAAAGGAAATTGTTTAGCCATCTCCCATAGCGCACATGGCTACCGATGGAATCAACCTAGATCTTGTCCCACGTGCATTTATTTGGGGTTTAAAAAGTTCTAAAAGCCATAACTTTTGATTCAAGCATTGAAATCCAATTCCGCTTTCACCATCAGATTTCTCACGGCGAGTTCTTTAAAACTAGATCCCATATGAGTAGGTTTCGTCGAACTTTTTTGCAGAGCAACTTTGAGTCCAATTGAGGCAACTATAGAGCTATAAGGAAGCAACTTTTCTTTTTGGCCTAGTAGGACTGACTATTAGGTTGGTTTGCGTAAAAACGAGAAACATCACACAAAACATAAGACATCTTTACTGCTACATACAAAGCAACTTCACTACACTATGTGTATCTGGAATTTTGCTAACATTATCCCAACTTGCCTATAATGGCTGCTCAATTGCCTATTGCTGATGGTCAGTTGCCTACGGTTGATTTCAATTGCCTATAAATGCTATGAATTGCCTATCATTGATGCTTAGTTGCCTGCTATTGGTAATTAGTTGCCTACAATTGATGCTCAGTTACCTAGCTTTGCATAAATAGTTGCCTACAATATTATGAAGTTGTTTATCATTGTTTTTCTAAATTGTCTACAAACACTATGAAGTGGCCTAGTTTCACCATCATGTTGGCTACCATAACTAGCAATAGTAGACATGAAAATATCACCGGTAGACGACTTCATAGTATTATAGGCAACTTAGAAACAACGACATATGAGCATTAACAATAGGGAACTTAGAAGTACCGGTGAGGAAGTTAGGAGAATGTTAGACAAAATTAACTAGGACAGAAAATTTAGTGAAGTTGCCTGCTTTTAGCACTAAAGTTGCCTCTTGTAGAAGGAAAGTTGCTTATGAAGGTGATGTGCTATTATCTACCTCTGTTTCAAAGTAAATCTGTATTATTAGTTAGTTTCTTATTGTTGCTAATTAGTTATTTTTAATGGAGTGAAGTTGCTTTTATTTAGCGCTAAAGTTACCTCATCTAGTATTAAAGTTGCTTTTGAAAAAAAATCAAAGAAACATATCCATGTGAGTTTTAGTTTTGAAGAGCTCGTCATGACCTGGCTAGCCAACTCATGTGTGTTTTTCATCATTATATCTGAAGATTTCAATGATTTTCGCAGGCAAGAAAATTAAGAACTTGCATAGGTTTGTGGGCAAATTGTCTCACCCGCTCCCCTATGAAACTTTTCATTACCACCTATACAACTTCTCATCTAACACTCGCGGCCTCACTAGCCAACAACCACGCGCTCGATAGCGTTGGAAACTTAGGTCCCCTGGTGGACAAGTAACATAGTATTTAGGCAATGGGGACCACCCGTAGGCAACTTTGTAGCGATGTAGGCAACTTCCCACTTTACAGTGAGCAACTTTAAAAGTATGGTAGGCAACTAAACTATGCACAACTTAGTTTCGGATGTATGGAACTTGGCAACCATGGTAACCACCTATTACATTATTGCACACAACTAAGTAGGAGGCTACTAGGCGAATTCACTTATACACATGGTGCAATTCTCCTAGCATTAAAGTTGCTCATCTTTATCACTAAACTTGCCTCATCTAGCATCAAAGTTGCTTTTAAAAAAATTCATCAAAACATATTCATATGGGATCTAGTTTTGAAGAGCTCGTCACAAGGAACCCAACGGTGAAAACAGATCATAATTCCGACAAGTGGTTTGAAAGTTATTGCTTTTTGAATTTTCTTGTACCAAAATTAATGCACGTTACGTCATCGCTGGGTTCATATATATAGACGAGGTGGTTGGACGAGGTGGAGAAAAATTAGCATACTCTAATTGAAGAATCTTTTCATATATAGAATAGGTGGGTGGATAGTTTTCCAAATTAGGGATCGGTCTGTCGTATTGTTCAGTCTGTGAGCGTGCGCTCGGATCGACCAAAAAGTGCAGCTGCACTTTCTAGCATTTGGGATTAAATAACTATGATAACTGCTACATGTGTGCTGGTTAGCAATATTACCGAATGATATGCATGGCCTCCTTCGATCGCTACCCCCGCCCCCTTCCTTTGACCGCTAATGTTGTCCGCTCTCCCTCGATCGTCCACCGATTTTCTTCTTTCTAGTTTTTATTTTTAGACCGGTTCATGATTTTTTTTATCTCTTCTGGTTTTATGCCAGTTAGTCTAGATGAAAGAAAAAAAAGAAATAAACTGCTTAAAAGAGGACTTGAACCCAAGTTATCAAATCTATAGTTTGTATATTACCATGATATTTACACAAAAGTTGCCGGATCTATGTTTTTCGATAACTTTTTTCCTTCGTCAAAAAATATACCGCGGTGTTTACACGTAAGTTATCATGTATGTGGTTCATATATTACCATGCTATTTTCACATGACTTACCGAGGCAATATTTTCAACAACTTTTCTCCTTTGGTCAAAGTTACCGTGGTGTTCGTACGTAAGTTATCATGTATGTGGTTCATATATTACCATGCTATTTTCACATGACTTACCGAGGCAATATTTTCAACAACTTTTCTCCTTTGGTCAAAGTTGCCGTGGTGTTCGTACGTAAGTTATCAGGTATGCGATTTGTATAGTACCATTCTATTTTCACATAAGTTACAGAGAATAGGTTTTTCAATAACCTTTTTTCCTCCCGGTCAAAGTTACCGCAATGCTTGTATATAATTTATCAGGTAAGCGGTTCATATATTACCGTGTTATTTACATAAGTTAGTGTGGTATGTTTTTTAACCTTTTCCCCTGGTAAAAAAGTTAGCGAGGTATGCATCAATTATCATGTTATTTACACATAAATTAATTGGGTTATGATTTTCTACAACTTTCCCCCGCGGGAGTTGTATGTAAGTTATCGAGGTTGCTGTACGTATATTACCACGCTATTTACATAAGAAAAAAAATGAATGAAAAAAGAAAAAAAATTGACATCACATTACATAAAGATACAAAAAGTACCGAACCTCAATCTAAACATAAGCCCTTTTTTTGCGGTAAATAGGGAGATTTATCCAATGTCCATAGGGTTACAATCTGGCAGTACAAGATTAAAAATAAAATCTGGACCATGTTGCAACCAATAAGCGATGCTACGGGCTGTACGAGCATAATTGACCAGATAGTGTGTTATCCTATTTTGGTCTCTAAAAAGCTTTCGAGGTTTAAATTCCGTAAGTACTAATAAATTCTTGATCTCCTTAACTAAAGTTGCCAGCTTCAGATTGCACGAAAATCGGTAGGCTTGACCATTGAAGAGTAAGGTTCACCCCGAGCATAATTGCTTGGATTTCGGCCTGCAGGGTGTTGTTACAATAGAACAGTATTTGGCACGCATCAAAGATTACTGCTCCTGCTTCATCTCTTCGAACCATCCATGCACCAGCCGAACCATTCTCAGTGTTTGTAGGAGCCATCAACTGAAAGGGCCAACCAGTCAGCCATCAACACAAACTTAATCTACCCCCAAGTGGTTAGACCAACTCCAACGCGCCGACCCATTTCGTCTGCGCGCGTCCGTTTGGGTCCCGGCGGATAGAAAAGCTGGCCCAACGCACCGACTCAAACGGACGCCGACCCATTTCTGGCCCGTTTTATAGCCTCATTTGCATCGGCGTGAACACGAGACGGACGCGCGCCAACTACTCCCTCTAGCCCGCCAGTCGGTGGCAGCCTCCACTATTTTCCTCCACTTTCCCCAAAACCCTCCCGCCCGCGCGCGCTCCCGCTGCTCGCCATGGACACATTATGCGACGCCCAACTAGTTGTCTCATCTAGTAATGCGCCAGATGGAGCTAGCTCAATGCGATGAGATTTGGGCGAACGGACGGTTCCTCACACGTCACACGATGCCTTGCTCTCTGATCCGACAATGCGCTAGAGGGGTTCTCTTGGTGCACCGTTGGGCCAACGGATGACCCGTGACAAGTCTCGCGTCCGCACAACTGTATGAACCTTCATGCAAGATTATATCTCAATAGATTTTTGTGTCCCTAAAGAAATTATGATGCTTACTTATTTTGTGTATTTTGCCTACTGACTGAATCATGAATGGTTGTTGGATTGCCATCTGAATGTTTGCCTAACACAAAAGGGATTTTATTTTTCTTTTCTTCATCTTTTTTTATGTTGCCTATGAGAAATCTTCTGGATGAAGTAATAATTGGAAATACATTTGCGCAATCTTGTAATGCATACGAGTGTATCTTTGGAAAATTTGTAGGGGCCAAATAAATCAATGAAAATAGATTCGTTTGCAAAGAATGCAAGAGAGTTAATTATTTGCAATCTATAAGGGTCTGATTTTTTTACAAGCATGGACGTTAATATTGGTTTCAGCATGAACGACTAATACACAACACTAATTTTCTCAAGCTACGACATGAACTCTACTTGTTGCGCCTCTATGTGTTTGGTGTACTCCTGACTTACCGGCAAAACCCCTTAATAGAACAATCTACCGTGATTGTTGGCGCCATTTGTTACGGTTTTGGCATTCTAAATCGGGTGGTTGCCATAGTTCGAACCTTGTAAACCCAAATTTATTTCCTTTTCCTTTAACCATGTCGTGCGTCGAGGTTAAATAGCCTAACGTTGTTTCCTGCATTGCACCATGTGGTTAATTAAGATGGAATTAATGCAGTGGTGCAAAAGGTAAGCTAATTAATGTGATTGAGGGGCGTACGGGAAGGTGCAGTCAAATATGATGTGGTGAAAAAAAAACCGGTTGGAAAAAAATCGGTGAAGGAACACGATGGGAGGAGGGGAACCAATTGACAAAGAGCTTTGCCTAGCAGAAAAATGAACCTAACATATGTTTTATGTAGTATATCTATATCTATCTATACCTCTCTCTCTATATAGGCATCAAATCATGTTAATCCAATGACTTAGATTGTTTAAATGGTGAGTGCTCAACATGTTTATCGTACAATTAATATCATACTGAATCAGTATCATACGATTAATATCATACCAAATCAGTATCATACAATTAATATCATACCAAATCAGTACTCCCTCTGTTCCTAAATATAAGTCTTTGTAGAAATTTCAATACAAACTACATACGGATGTATATAGAGTTTAGATTCACTTATTTTGCTCCGTATATAATCCCTTATTTGAATCTCTAAAAAAACTTATATTTAGAAATAGAGGAAGCATGACCGATAGTCACATGGTATCATTAGCATGCATTTAATATCCTGCATAATATCAACATGTAGTTAATACTCTACCAAATTTATTAGTACATTGTAGAGATAGACACTAGCTAGTACGCTAGTAGTTCTTTTTCTAGGGAGTACGAACTAGTAATTGTGTATGTGCTTGCACTTTAATATTTTTTCAGAATATTATTTGTATTGTACTTTTATTATTATTATTATTATTATTATTATTATTATTATTATTGCATCGTATTGTACATTAATATTAGGCAAGATATAAAATTTTGTTATTAATATTAGGCAAGATATACATTGTTTTACGATATTAGGTATGATATAATTACTTGGTTAATGCTACCCCTCAGGTTCTAAATATAACACTACTAGAAAAACAGCTATAGCCAATATAGACACTAATGGCGCACTATACATGTGGCGCGCCATTACTAAATAGTAATGGCGCAGCATGTGTAGGTGCGCCATTAGTAACCAAAACAGTAATGGCGCACCAGGTGAAAAGTGCATCATTACTAAGTTTGGCCAAGGTTTGACCCAGTCATACATATAGTAATGGCGCACTTTGTATAGGTGTGCGCCATTACTATATCAAACTTAGTAATGACGCACCTATACAAAGTGCGCCATTACTAACTTTGACCAAGTCATACACATAGTAATGGTGCACTTTGTGAAGGTGCGCTATTACTAAATGCAACCCCCGGTGGACCGCCTTTTCAGTTTAAAAAAATAAAAGAAAATGATGGAAATGTCAAAAAATAAATGAAAATAAGTTTCCCATGTGATATGTGGTCTAGTTGTTGGGAAAATTTACAAATATGAATTTCGACTTTATTTGCAAAATCTCTCTGGAATTTAGTAAAATGGGCATAACTTTTGCATATGAACTCGGATTAAAAAGTTTTTTATATGAAAAATCATCTACTCGAAAAGTTACATCCGAATTCAACCGGGGAACCCCGTTGAAGATTTTTAGAATCCCCAAAAACCTAACAGAATAAAAGATACGAGGCTTTTAAGATCTAGAGGGGGGGAATGGAAAAAAAATTCAAACTTAGTAATGGCGCACCATTTGCTAGGTGCGCCACTAGTAACAGGAAAAAAAATGGTTTTGAATTTTTTTTTGGAAAAAATGTTCAAAATATGATACGTAATATGACCGAGAAGTTTGAAATATTTTTTCAAAATTTCATCACACTCATGAACATGAACAAAGTCCTAGACATCAACAAGGTTTAATAGGATTGATATGATAAATATATCAACAAGTGCCTGTTAAGTGAGCTGGTGCTGGGGTTGGATAGAACTGAGAAGTTAAGCGTGCTCGGGCTGGAGTAGTGTGAGGATGGGTGACCTTCCGGGATTGGTGCGCCATTATTAAGTCAGATAGTAATGGCGCACTTCTAGGCATAATAATGGTTTGGTGCGCCATTACTATTTGTTACTAGTGGCGTGTTAATAGTGGCGCACCAATAGTGCGCCATTAATAGCAAAAACTAGTGCGCCACTAACAGCCTTTTTTTAGTAGTGTAAGACCCTTTAGAGATTTCAGTTTCACTCATTTTGCTCCATATGTACTCCATATTGAAATCTTTAAAAGGTCTTATATTTAGAAACGGAAGGAGTACATTGATATTAAGCATGATATTAATTAATGAAGGATGCTACACATATTTTACACTAAACATCATAGCGATGCATACTACTCCCTTTGTCCCACAATATAAGACGCTTTTGGAAGCTCAACACTTTGCGGAGGGAGTATTTTATAGATGCGATTGAACGAGTGAGATACTTGAAACTCAGCAACTTGCTCTTTTTAAAATGATATACATATAAATTTAATATAAATTTACTTGAGGAAAAAAGGTAGCCTTATGATTGAAGGCATCAACCCAACCCAAGACAGAACCGAGGAGCCAGGGGCGACAAAAACACTCCTGTCGCGATAAAACCGCGAGAGCGATGTGCCAGGCGCATGAAAACAGCAGGCAGGGTTAGTGACATTGACTCTCCACCCGAACCCGCACCAAATCCATCCAACCCTGAGTACGGCGAGTAGCTCGCACTGTCCGCCTCTGAGTCCACTGCAGTACTCACAAATCACACATTCCAAATGTCGTGAATCATCAAAATTATTTATACATCTTATGAGACTAGGGAGTAAATATGGACACTTCACCAGGTGCCTTATTGGATCGTGCGACACAGAACGTTCCCGATGTGTGAGTTCATCGCGGGGTTAGTACCCTTGGCGGACCTAAATGGTAGGCCGGGTGGGTCGTGGCCCATGAGAATTTGTCACAATTTGGCTATTTCAGTCAACAAACCCATAGTCCTAACAACTCAATAGCCCAACGCACTGTCTATTTCCTCCCAGTATGTAAGAGAGCGTGACCTAAATCAGTCGGCCACCGCTTGATCAGACCCTCCCCTCACCTTGCTGCCACCCCCCTCCTCTCATCACTGCCGCCCCTTCCGCTCAAGGGCCCGATCAGTGCACGCCATCGCGGCGTTGCTCCCCCTCCGCCGCCGCTGCCCCCCCTCCTCCGCCGCCGCCGATTTGTTGCGAGACTTGATCGAACAATTTATGCTATTATTTTGCCAAATATCGTACTATGACATTTGGATTATGCAGATAGTTTTTGAGTGTGCACACTTCATGCCATGGGACGGGAGTCGCAAACCCAACGGCGCGTGCGAGCCCGGCCGTGGCGAGAGAGAAACCGCGCGAGCGACGACGCGCGCCGCACCGGAACCGATCGGATCGCACTCGGCGGCCGAGTTCTGGTGGGACGGAGGCGGAGAGACCGGGAATCCAGGGGCAAAGCTACTCTTTTCCTTTTCAAAAACCTCGCCCTTTCCTTCCCCTGGTTCATCTCCCCCTGCCCCCTTGCCGCGCCGCGCGACTCTCGTCAATCGTCGAT
The DNA here is from genome assembly GCF_002575655.3 of Aegilops tauschii subsp. strangulata. NCBI lineage: Eukaryota > Viridiplantae > Streptophyta > Magnoliopsida > Poales > Poaceae > Aegilops > Aegilops tauschii. The sequence goes on from NC_053035.3 coordinate 470,112,971, forward strand.
GGTTCTCATGGCGGCCGCCTCCGACGACCATCGCCACCGCGAGCATCACCACCACCGCCGCCGCCATCGCGCGGCGAAACGCTCGCCGACTCCACCCCCGCCCCAGCCCCACCCAGAGTCTCCGTCCCCGTCCCCCCTCGATTGCTTCTCCTTCACCTGGGGCGTGCGCCGCCGCCTCCGCTGCTCCAAGGACGGCGCCCCCGTCGTCGCGACCGCATTGCCATCTCCTCCCCAGCACCCGACCACCCCGTCGCCGGACAAGGAGAAGCCGCCCCAGGGCGACGCCGCCGGCTCCTCCTCCCGGCCGCAGCGATCCCGGCACCTCCGCCCGCTCCGCTACCCCGCGACGCATCCCGCGTCCAGATCATCGGACGCTGGCGCGGGGCAGGCGCTCCACTCGCCCGCCTCGGCGCCTCCGCCGCCGCTGACGGAGCCGCAGCAGCCTAGGAAGAGGGGATTCGCCGTCGCCCTCACCAAACAGGAGATCGCCCGGGACTTCGCCGCCGTCCGCTGCAAGCGCCCGCCGCGCCGCGGCAAGAAGCGGTCCAAAGCCCAGCAGGCCAAGATCGACGTAAGCATCCGATCCTCGACTCACCTGCGATTCCTTCCCTTCTTCCTTCCTCATGCCCGATCTTGGGTCCGCCTCGGTGTTAAATTAAGAGATTCTCGCTCCTTGGGTTGATTGGAACTGCAGGCGCTGTGCCCCGGATTCTTCCTCTCGACGGTCGACCTGGACAACTACAAGATCGATGATAATAATAATGTAAGATGCCGACCCATCAGTTATGCTGCTGTTGCCAACAAAGTTGGTTCTTGTTCTTCATGTGCGTTTGTTTTCCTCTTGCAGAGGTGATCCTTGGCTGCCGTGATGAAGCTTCAGACGGGAGCAACTTCTCAATTGCTCCCATATCTTTCTTCCTGATGCCCATTACTGAATGGTGTTGGTTCTTCTGAGGTAGAGACAGCAAATTGGGTCTAGTTAGGTTCCTTGAGTGGTTTTGTATACAGATTTCCCTTTTAGAAGAGCTGCCAGAACGAGGGGAAAGTTTATGCTTCAGGGTGCTAGCTATGTTGGTTTGGAGTATAGTTCCTGCAGCTTGTAAGAAATGATAATATTCTTATATAATGGGAAGCAGCCACGTTTTGTACATTGTTTAAATCATCAAATAGTGTTGGACATGGCTAATTGGAAGTGAAAATAATAGGTGCTTCATACTTGTGATATAATAATGCCTGACTAACCATGGCCTCTCTATTTTTCAGTAATAAGTGTAAATCAGAGAAGAATACAAGCAAATTATCAGACAAAGTTTGCATCTTGTCTTATCTCCTTTTATGTGTAATGTTTCTGAAAGTTTTCTTTCACAATTATTAATCCATTTTCCTTCTATTCTTCAGTTTTTCTGTTCACGTTTTCAAGCATTTTCTGATATATTTCTGCATAACATTCTTACCTTCAGAATGCTTATACTTGTAAATGCGGTGTTACATTTGTTGTTTCTCTGATCTGCATTCTTGTTTTATGGAGGAGGTGACATGCTCACCCGCCATCACCCTGTTTTACAGTGGTTGGTTCAGACAAAATATTCTTGAGTATGACAAAGCATTCTGGTTATGAAGGGTTCTTGAGGATGCTTAAATGTTTCTTGAGATCGCTCTCAGGATTTACTGATGGAAGATAGATAGTTAGCTCTTAGCTGCATAGCATGACTCCTTGGCAGGCATCTCCCTGGCCCTACTTACCTCGAGATCAGGTTGTATTAATCTCCTTGTCTGTGCTATGTGTATAAATAAATATATTGATAGTTATCCATCCATTTCCTTTTTCTTAATTTACTTATCTTGTTCATGCTATCTTGCATTTTTCAATATATGAGGAAGCTGGTGCATGCCATTATTGCTTTCATATTGTAACAATGTTATGTCACAGTTTTCATAATGCTATTCTGTTTTGCAGAGGAGCTGCCTTGTTCAGCAGTCATCACATTTTTGTAACAGGGTTTACTTGTTGACCGAATCTATACTTGTCGAGTTCAACACAAATTGATTCCTATTGTTCAAGAGTACATCGCCGTTGTATTTTTTTTCCTTGTATGTTTGCACATTTACCCATTTAACAATTCGACATCTTATCAATCCGCTTCTGATGAATAAATTGACGAGTGTTATCGATAAGGTTTAAATCATGTTTTTTATGGATTGTGATGGGGGACGGTGAATCTTTTTTGGTTTTGAGGACCAGATTCTGGTATTCTGACGATGTAGATGAGCCTGGGAATTTCCGTTTTGTACCTCTTGGTTTATAATCAGTGCGGGGTACTCGTAATTGACCCTTTTTTGAGAGATTGTTCCCATGATCGACCTGACGATAATGTTTCATGTTGCAAATGTTGATTTCATTAACCCCCATGTTGTGTTGTGGTTGCTGTGAGTTTATCCATCATGTTATGTTACTGTGCTGCAGTTGTTCTATTGAAATGCCATACTGCACCTGTTCAGGAAGCAGCCGGAATGCTGCTGCTGCTGTGTCAACCTGTTGACAGCATTCATCAGGCTGTACATGGTTTGTCGCCCATCCTGTCCTACTCCCAGGTCAATGCCATCTGAACTGCTTAACAGTTAGTTGTGTACTTCTGTTCAACGGTTGTGCGACTCCGACAGTGACCGCGGCTCAGTGAGGTGACCGAGAGGAACAACGAGCTGTGGCTGGGCTCCGTCGAGCTCGACTACATCAGACCTAGTTGCCTACATTGGCTCATGTTGGTCAGGATTTGAGGACAAGCATCACCAGATCAACCTGGCAAAACCTTTATCCACCGCCTAAGCAAAACATCAGAAAATGAGAAAGAACTGCCTGTTAGTACACAATTGTCTTGAGGGTTAGCGAGTAAAAAAGATAATGACGCTAATTGACACCTTGCAAAGTCTATCAATACCAATCATCACATGGCGCCCCGGCCCTAAAGGTAAATGGCACATGGGCAGTGGCAGGAGAAATGACTAAACCCATACCCGGACGCCAATAGCTGACTAAAGACCAGACTTCACAATAAAATTTCACCCAAACAGTATATACAGTAAAATACTTCCACATGTACTGCTGAGCACCAGCTTGGGACAACTGAATGTCGTTGACCTGGACCAGGCGCTTCATTGTACGACGACAGATGAAACACCAGCTTGAATATTACTCGGGCTAGTAGGTGCTTCATACCAGTGATAGAATATAATGGCCGACTAACTGTTGCCTCTCTATTTTTCAGCAACAAGTGTAAATCCATGCAAATTATCAGATAAATTTTGCATCGTGTCTTAATCTCCTTTTATGTGTAATGTTTCTGAAAGTTCTCTTCTACAATATTCATCCATTTTCCTTGTCTTTTTTACTTTTCATGTTCACATTTCCAAGCATTTTTTTTTGGTATATTAAGAACATTTGTTGCATGCCTTCCTCGCTTTCAGAATGCTTATGCTTGTAACTACGGTGTTACATTTGTTATTTCTCTGATCTGCATTTTTGCTTTACGGAGGAGGTGGCATGTTCAGTAGCCATCGCCCTGTTTAACAGTGTTTGGTTCAGACAAAAAGTTCTTGAGTATGACAAAGCATTGTGGTTATAAATTGTTCTTGAGGATGTTTACATGTTTCTTGAGATCACTCTCAGGATTTACTGATGGAAGATATATAGTTAGCTGCATTGCATGAGTCCTTGGCTGGCCTGTCCCTGGACCTCTGCCCTGCAGGAGACCAGGTTGTATTATCTCCTGCTTCTTTGTGTATTGTGTACAAAAGTGTGGAAATAATTATCCATTGCTTTCCTTTCTATTATTCCACTTTTCTTGCATTTTTTTTGTTGGTGACATTAATACTGATTACTGTGATGTTAGAGTTGTAATTTCTCTGATCCGCCATTCTGCTTTGCCAAGGAGCTGCAATATTCAGCAGCCATCCCATTTTTGACAGTGTTTATTTGTTAACTGAACTTATGCCCATTCTTTTCCTGGAGCTGAACACAAATTGATTATTGGTGTTCAAGAGTACATTGCCGCTTCGGTTTTTTCTTCTCTATGTTTGCGCATTTAGCGATTTGACATCTTATCAAATGCAATTCAAGAGTACATTGCTGGTTCAGATTATCACATTTGATTATATATAGGTCCTTTTAAAGATTGTTTCCATGGTTGACGTGACGACAATGCTTCGCTTCATATTGCAAATGATTGATTCCCATGTTGTGCTGTGGTTGCTGCGAGTATCATCAAGTTATGTTGCTGCTGCAATTGCGCTTGCTCAGAAATGCCATACTGCACTTGTCCACGGCATTCAGAAGTCTTGCTTTCATAATGCTAATACTGATCATGTTACAATTCTTATTTCTTTGATCCTCCATTCTGATTTGCAGAGGAGCTGCATTGTTAAGCTGCCATCACACTTAATAGCAGTGTTTATTTGTTAACTGAACTTATGCCCATCCTTCTATTGGAGCTGAACACAAATTGATTATATTCTCCAGAACACGCAAAAGGCCTGAGTGTCATTATATTGAGTGAAAGGAGAGTTGTACACAAGAGGGAGAGCACACTGACAACACCAAAAACATCACCGCTTACATACAAGCTCACATCCACCCAACGCCCTACTCAACCTGTCTCTCTGAAAACCCTGCCTCTGCTTGCTTGCCATCTAGCGAAAAGTCTGCACGAATCTTATTTGCCACTTCTGAAGCCAAGCTCTATCATCTTTGATCCATTATTAGTCGCAGTTTGAATCGGAATGTCATGTGCACCCGTTGAAGTGATTTAAAAGTTACATAGTTGGACTAATAATCGAAACTCATTTGGTGAATCTGTTGTAGGACAGCTGCTGCTGCTGCTGTCGAGGCCAGAGACGAGTATGAAATTCCCAGGTAGGTCATCCACGACTATACCAGGCTTACCTGTAGCTGTGGACTGAAAATCTAATGGACACGCACGGCACAGGGACATCCACTCTGCTGTGTTGAGCCATTGCACACCAAAAAAAAAAGGATCGCAGGGGAGGGGGTACCACTCACTCAACAACAACAACAGTCACCAATTATGATAGCCTCTGCTGTGTTGAGCAAGAAACGTACAAGGATCCCTCAAAAAAAAAAAAACGTACAAGGATGCTCATCCTATATTACCTGAATGTTGTCACAGGACAGGAAGAAGTGCAATTTGACATTTCAAAAGAGGAAATAGACAGCACAACTGCAGCACCGTAACATAACTGATGAGTGCTCACGTAAACCACAACACAACAAGGGCAACCAATGAAGTCTCATTTGCAACACGAAGACTTAAAAAAGGGTAAATAAATGTGGCAGTGATAAACATGCAGATAATCATGTGAGGAATCAATATTAAATGGATGTAAATAAATGTGGCAGTGATACAGTGGTAAAAAGTGAAAAGAAGCAAATTAGTCTTATTTGAATTGGTCGCTCTCAAAGAGAAGAAAACATAGAAGACCAAAATCAACGCCTTACAGTTTATATGAATTTGTAGCAAGTCCACTAACGTTTTTGGCTGACATTTGAAAATGCTTGAGGCCATGAAGATGGGATGATGGAACCAAATGCAAACGAAACTCATCAAACTGACATGATCGATGGAACATCATCCATACACAAATTGAGGTACTTGCAAATAATATATTAGAGACAATATACCTAGTAATCATTTCTCGACTTCTTGTGAACTAGTTCATCTTTAATACTATATAAGAACTTTAAACAAATCAACACCACCATCTCATATATATGTATATATAGTAGTAGGATGAAGGCATATTAACTCTACATCAGGCCACGAGGTAAGCATCTAGCCATCACTGGATGACCCAAAGATAGTAAGATCAGCCTTGACGACACAGTTCGATTCTATAAGGTAGCCTCTGGACAGATCCTGGAGTTCCTTGAGTGGCAAGAAGTCGGACCATGACCAGCCTTGACTAAAACACACCAAGAGACCTGCCATCACCAGAAAAGTAAGATGAACTGTAATTATCAGGGGGTTACAAACAGTAATTCACACACTGCACTGGTAGTTGCTAAGGACAAGTTAACCTGAAGTTCTTGTGAAGTATTTCCCATTCTTTTGGTCCAGGATGGACAGACTCATTTGAAGCACCTTCCTGGACTCGATAAAGAGCTCATCCGAGGACTCCGCGTACAAACCCAAGGCGAGGCAATCAGTGCTGCTCTTGTCACCACGCGGATACATGCCCATGTACCTGTTGACAAGAATGGGAAGTGACACTTCTTACAATTGGGTACCCGGGAAAATGTATTTGAAGAATGTGGTTAGTTATGAAATCAGAAAGTTGTGGCTGAGCTTGGGTGTAGGCAGGTACACTGTATACCAAAGTTTTAAATAGCGCGCTAAGCCTTTTAGCGGCGGACCTTTTCTAAATGTGCTATAGCACGCTATTTAAAATGTTTTCTCATGTGTTTGGACAAATGACCCTTAGCGCATGACCTTTTTCAAATGCTATAGCGTGCTATAGCGGAGCTATAGCGGGCTATTTAAAACCATGCTGTATACCCATTAACTTTGAACATGACTTGGTGGCATTACAATTAAGTCTTGCAATTATACAAAAAATCTGAGCAAAACATGACTACAGTACAATTTAATAATAATATTACTGTAAATATACTAGAAGAAGTAGAGTTATTTGGTTCCATGCTTAAAGATCAAACTAAAAATAGACCTTGCTGCCTTGCACAAATACATGACCATCGGCTATCGGTAATGTCCATTGACACAAAGCACTAAAAAATGCTTCTGTCCACTGTGAAGTAACTACTAACAAGGTATGGTAAGCAACAATGTCGGATAACACATGCATAGTATTTATAGAGAGAGAATTTGTGATGCAACTGGTAACAGGTGAATACCATTTATGCCCGCAAACTTCAAATGTAGGAGAACGGACAAAGTGCTGAGAGTCCAATTCTAGGAAATTGTTCATGGTCCAAGTGTATGTCCCTTTGATGAATCCCTTCTTCTGGACAAAGAGGTTCTGAACTGTGGTAGCCTTTTTCTGAATCACGGCAGACTTCATTTCGGGAGAAGAGACGTCAATTTTTAATATCTCCACACCAAAGACACAGCTATCATCAACTAGAAAAGCAGGTGATTTTAGTAGCTCTTCAAGAGGAATCAAGCATTCCTTGTTCGAGTAGGTATTCTTGACATTGAAGTTGTAGCTAGCTGTGTTTAGGTAAAAGTTGAAAATTAGAGAAATAAACACTTGAAATATCCAAAATAACAAATAATCAACCTTTTCGAGCAAAAAGAATACAATCAATTGAGTTCAAAGTAGAGAAATCCATCTAAATAATGATTCTCAAAAAGCGAACATGCATATGTACTCTGGAAGGTTGTCCCAATCAAAAAGAGTCTCAAGTGTGACACACAGTACAGAAGGTCGATGGATAAACTTAACAGCGAAGAAAATATGAAACGACTTGTTAATGGGCAAAGTAATTGATCATGTTACGACATTGATAGGTATTGATTTGTAATGATGGAATCTATAGCTCTAACTGGTGATGCAGTCAAGACTATGTACTCCCAGCTAAGATGATGGATGTATTAGTTTTTGAAGGGAAATAGGATGGATGTACTTGAACAAACACATTCACGAGTCTACCTTTGCATCCACGATACATTCCTTTCGAATGGTTAAATATTGACAACTCAAACACTGCATGCACCGTGTGACCTGGCTCCAAGCCTTCCCGGAATATCATAAGAGAAAGAGCAACATATGGATTTCCTTGATCATCTTGTTTGCGATTTGGAGACACTTGAGCATCTTGATTGTGCTTTGGAGTCACTTGCAGGTACCTGCGAAGGGAATTGAAGAAAAACGAAGTAAGCCTAGAAGTCATAACTGAATGAGTATAAGCCTAATTTCTTCACTTGATGCATCCTCAAGCTTCATTGTTCGGCTATTTTCATGGGTTCGCGTGATTGTGATTGATATTTCAACCTGACTGAAACATGACCGTATGATATTTACACATCTAATACGTTAATTTTGCAAAGTTCTTTTTGAGTTATGATGCGTACCACTTGTACCCAGAGCAGTGAAAAAAAGAAGATATCGCCGAGGAAGCTTTCGTCTCAAGCAGCGCTGAGAAGTCGTGCACCTTCCATTCTAAATCTGGAACATGGGTCTTTCCTAGACGCGCGGGAGCTGAAATTTGACAAGTGCATAAATCAAAATTATACAACAGAGAAAAAAAGGGTAGAAAATTTATGTGCAGGTTTGCAGTTCCAGATAAACAAGTTGCAATATTCACCATGGGGAGAATAGAAGGGTGCAGAATAGTTCTCTATGTTCAGGTTATATGGATGAAAATCTTGCATACAGATACAGTACATGCGTTTTTGCTCTTCTTTTTTGCTTGGTTTGAAGAGGCAACTTTTCTCATATGTATGAACTAATAGTGATAAAGTGGCAGGAGTTCAGGTTGTTGAATCTGCTCACCTAACCACCGGTGTTCGAATCCTCCCCATGGTGAGTCCGCTAGGGTACTATCCGGGTTTATTCGCGGAGAGATCTCACTTCTACCTAAGAAAGTTAATGGAGAGATCTCACCGTGTACTTACAAGGGATTAATTGTTGTGAATTTCGTGTTGACTTGTTGTTTATATATAGCAGAAACAGTCTGAGGTTCAATTGGGCGGGCGAACATACCTGTGCTGCCGGAGTTGCCCATAGCTCCGCCCCTTCCTCTTCTCCTGCAAGTGAAATTGATCATCGGCCATAGTAGTAAGGGCACAATGAAGAAGATATCTAATCTTGATAATGATGCCTCATAGCCATAGCTTGATCACACAGTTACTAAGCATACAAAAATTATTCATATTGCCGACCGCAATGCAGAGGTACAAGAGATGAACCTGAAAATAACCTAAACCCGATTTCTTTTGCAGACGATCACAAGAAAGTCAATACAGTACTTACTAAGTCGCACTGCCAAACCCTGAAAGTCGAAATCCTTCAACGTAGAAGGCGAAAGCAAAAGTGGGATAGAGGAGGAAGACCTGGCTAGACTTGGGCGTGGATTGCACAATGGCTTGGTTTCCTTGGACGGACGGCGTCTTGTTAGGGCTGCGTGCTCAGGGAGAGGGGGATGGGATTTATGGAGGCTGCCTGTGCTCCGTATCCTACAGTTTGGATTCTAACCAACTCGGGGATGTATATCATGACGTAGGAGTAGTTTCCAGTAATCAGACGATTCGGGCATTTAAAACCACTCTGGACACGACAGTGCACAGACGAAATCTGGACAATGTCCATCTCAAATGCTGCTGATTTGTGAAAAGATTGCAATCTAACGGATGATTTGATCCATCGCCCTTAATCCTGATAGCACTGCTTTTTTAGTAGCAGGCCCACGGCGTCAGCGACTCAGCGTCCCGTTCCGCGGTTTGGGTAGGATTCCGCGTGAACCCTATATCTCCCTTATTGCGAGACCTATCAATCTAGGAAAATGTTTAAAAACAGTCGGATAATTATCTTACTTTTATAAGCCGCGTCCGGCGCCGTCCGACCTCACACATATCATGTGGCGTGGAACGCTTCTGTGTCTCCCCACGCAAAGGTAGCCCACCTTCGTGAGTTCGTAACATGTAGCACCGTCTTGTGAATTTATTTTTTGACGATCCTTTTTACAGCTGTACTTGACACACAATGCTTTATTGAGACCTTTTACGGTACATCAGATAAATAATGACCGTCCATTTTTGCCGATCTAAAGGTTAATATTAATTTATACTACGGGATTAGATGGGTAGTATTCCTTGCAAAAAGGGCAAAACTGGAAGAGTTTAATATCATCGAGACGGGAATCCAGCGCAAAGATGGACAAAGTCGGTGCCTTTAAGCCATCCGCGATGAGCAAATTCGAGAAAAGGTTCGTGGCGAGCAGAGGAACAGTGCTGGCCGGCAAGAGGGTAGCCGATCGACAAGACAAACAGCCACCGATGCTGGTTGGCCTCCCGCGTTGGCCCGCCGTGTCGCAGGCCGCCGCAACAAAAACGTCGACGGGAAAAGCCAGCACAAATTTTTGAGTGCTCTAGTCCACGGGTCGCCAATCCTGCTTCTTGCGTCGCTGCTCCCACGGAGAAGAAAAGATGGCCGGATTGGTTAGCCCTCCGTATCCCAAAAATTGAAGCACAGCTGGCCATGGAAGGATTAGTGCTGGGTTAGCTGGCGCCGGATTTGTTCGGATTTCGTGTCCCGAAAACTGAAGCGCAGCCGGCCATGTAAACATGAGCCAGCTCATGTGGGTGCCTAGGCTAGCTGCGGCATGTAGGTAGGCGCTAATTACCTAAACTAGCTCATGGTCGTGGTGACGAGCAACGCAGTGGGCGGTGAGGGGCATGGGCGCCGCTAGGTCTGCGGCTGTATTGGGGACAAATGACTGGCAACAGCGGAGGAAGAGATTGGGAAGCAGCCGATCAACACGATGATGTGGTGAGGAAAAGATGAACAGGATTGGTCCCGTGCGGTGACTGCGGGCAGGAAGACGCCTGATGAAAGAAAATCCCAATTTAATAAGAATGGACTAAAATGCCCTTTACATCTACCGTTGGATTAGATTAATACTACCCATAATAGGCAGTAGTATGATGTACCGTAAAATTTCCCTTATTTAACACTACAATCAGAGTACCTCACATACAGGAGCATATACTTATCCACATGACCGCACGGATGCACATCCTATCCATATGAGCACCTCCAAGAGACTGTGCCAGTATAGCATCTTGAGATTTTACAAAGTCATCATACGCGTCTCGGAGTTGACGGGAACGTTTCCTCCCACTGAACGAACATTGCTGGAAGCCTGAAATGAATCGAGGAATAATGCGAGTACCAATGTCAAGTCTAGGACTTGAACTCTGGTGTGCTGGGAATATCACTGTCCTCCCAACCATCTAATCATATGTTGGTTTGTGTCACACAATGCTTTTGCCCGGTAGCATGCCATCATTGCTTTTGTGCACTTCATTGGCGCCATCGACAAGCACCCAGAAGGACCTCCACTCCATGCTACTCCTTGTGCTATGGGAGATTGGAAGCATAGAAACGATGTGGTGTTCAATGTGGCCACACCTTCTTTTAATCGAGGAAGACGCCACACCGCAGCCGCCACATGCCGGCAGGACCCCAGGTCGCCGCTGCACTGACGCCGTGCCACCGAGCCCCACGCCAGCCCAACGCCTCCTCGTGCTGCGCCGGCAGCCAACCGCCGCAAAGAAGAGGAAAAGGTCCCCGCCGCCACCGACGCCAGCCGAGCTTTGCCCGGTGGCAGGGGGGGGGGGAGGAAGAGGTCGACGTGGAGAGACGGGAGGCGACGCGCTAGGGGTTTCCCCAAGGACGGAAGGCGAAACTGGATTTAATTAAGCACATGGTTGTTTGAGAGAGACCATCTTCATACTACACCTCCCACAGATTGATGAATCTTGGGGCATCCACTTGAGAGAAATTTGCTGTTGTCCTACAAAACTCTACGCTTGGATGCCCAAGAGAGTCTACAAAAATAAGGTTGCGTAGTAGACACCAAGCTATTTATGGTTCTGTTGCAGGGAAGGTGAGTGCTTGAAGGTATAATTTTAGATCTTGCAATTGAATCTTTTAGTTTCTTATTTATTTGCTAGTTTGGTTTATAAAAGGAAGCTACAAAAAAATGCTAAGTGGAATTGCATCAATTTTTTTATCTTTATGAAGCTTTAAAAAAAAATGAACTCCTATAATTGTGATAAAGTGGTAAAAGAAGAATTTAACACAAATGTTCGGAGTAAGTTTCTTGAATGTGAATCCGGCAGTAAAACACCTGAGAACCATCACCCAAGCATTACTACACCATACCGGCAGTTAAACAGCACACTACGTAACATTACATAGGCATTTCAGGCTTTTCTATAGCCTCGACAACAGCAGCAGCACCAGAAGTCCAGAAGCAGTCCTACAACAAATTGATCAAATGAGCATCGATTAGCAGTCCTACTATGTGTAACCAAGTGAAGAAGGCACATGACTTTCCGATTCACACTGTGAATAATAATACATCAATGATGGTAGACTAACAACCAGGCTGATCCGACTTCAATAAGTGTCAACTGATTTTTTAAGAGCAAACAGAAACTTGCACATTAATAAGAGCAATCGGTTCCCATGCATTCTTCACCTCCTCCCTGATACTTGAAACCCCCCTGCAATCGGTTCCCTATGCGTTCTTCACCTCCTCCCCATTCATCGAGCAGAACCATTATCCATGCATTTCCTCTGTATTATCTCACTTTTCTTGCACTTTTTTTTTGCATATACAAGGAAGCTGGTGCGTGCAATTCTTGCTTTCATAACACTAATACCGACCACAATGTGATGTTACAAATGTTATTTCTCTGATCTGCCATTCTGCTTTGCCGAGGAGCTGCACTGTTCAGCAGGCATCACACTTTGAGCAGTGCTTATTTGTTAACTGAACCTTTGCCCATCCTTTGACTGGAGCTGAAGACAAATTGATTGATTATTGGTGTGCAAGAGTACATTGGTTTTTCCGTTTTCTATGTTTGCACATTTAGCAATTTGACATCTTATCAGTCTGTCCTTGATGAATAGTTTGATTAGAGTTATGCCGATAAATCTTCGACCGATTGTTATGGGAGATGGTGGCAGTGTTTTTACTTATTTATTGTTGGTTTTGAGAAGTAGATCCTGGTATTGAAACAATGTAGTTGATCCTGGGAATTCACATTGTGTTCCTCTTGTTTATAATCGAAGATGTGAGGCAACAAAAACCACAGAAAAGGTTTGTGATGGAAGTCGCACTTGACAGCTAGCGCTTTCCGTTTTTCCCGGAACAGGAGCCTGTTGGGGGCCGTCCTACGAGAGCCCTTGTTACACCCGAAACGAGAAACGAATTATTCTGCTCGGTTGGCTGATGGCTACTATAGCCTATAGAGATAAATATATTGGTGGTCACTGAAGTTAATGTTACATTAGTAGAAAACAGGGCTTTGGTTGGGGCCTGGCCAGTCCATTAGTCCCGGTTATGTCACGAACCGGGACCCGGGACCCATGGGGGGCATATGTCCCGGTTCGTGCGCCCAGGGGGCCGGCCGGGCCTCGGGAGGCATTTGTCCCGGTTCATGTGGAGCCATTTGTCCCGGTTCTAGGCACGAACCGGAACCAATGGCCGTGGGCCGTCCCGGTTCCAGCCACGAACCGGGACCAATGAGGTGGCTATATATACCCCCTCGCTGGCGAGCAGAGCACTCCATACTGCTTTGTTTTTTCTGGCCGGCGAGGGGAGAGCTTTGTGGTGCTCTAGCTCACCCTCCTATGCACATGAGGTGTTCGATGAAATGCCCGAGCCACACTAGTTAAGCTTTCTCCTCTCGAAACTCGACCTCCGAGCTCCATTTTTCCTGAGATTTGTCTAGGTTTAGCGGTCCGTCACGTCCCGTCCCCGTCTTCACCGCCGTCGATCGCCCGCGCCGATTTCGTCGCCGGCACCACCGTGGTGAGCCTCTTGTTCTTATCTTCTTTCTGGAAAAAAAATTCTTACTTTAGATAGATACTTGTCTAATTTTCCTACTTTTATTATTGCTTGCTATTATATAGTGTGATGGTTTTGGTATCCGCCCCTGTCGGCCCTCGTCCTGTCTATGATTCGGATGTGATATATATTATCTTTTTATAACTATTTGGTTCATTTATTGTTTATGACAATTATGCCGACCAACGTGACATAGATTTTATTTATCTAGGAGGTAGTTGAACCGGAAATTCCAACCGACCCTATTGTCGAGAGGTTAAATTTAGTTGAAGAAGAAAACAATTACTTGAAGGAAAAAATAAAAAAATTGAGGAGGAGAAGATGATATTGGAGTTGCATGTTGCGGATGTCGTCGATGATCACAAGATCAAGATGGATGCAATGCGGTTGAAGATTAGAAAGATTAGAAAATATGTCATTCATACCGAGGCTTGGTATCATTATGCCGTTGGATCAATTGTTACCTTGGTTGTGATTATGATCGCATTTGTTGTTGCATTGAAAGGTTTTACATAGTTTCAATGTATGGTTTAACTAGATGCTCTGGGGAGCTATATGTTGTTCAATGAGAACTATGTATGTACTTTGGTTTTAATGTGATGATGAACTTCTATTAATTTGGTCACTTATCTATCCATGTGAATCTGTAATGGTTTTTGATCACATAATTATATATAATGCACGCAGATGAACTGGCAATGGATGTACGGTGACAGACACACCTCCGAGTACATTAAAGGCCTGCATAATTTTCTCGAAGTGGCTGAGGCAAACAAGCAGAATGGTTTTATGTGTTGTCCATGTCCTAATTGTGGGAATACGAAGTCTTACTCTGACCGGAAAATCCTTCACACCCACCTGCTTTATAAGGGTTTCATGCCACACTATAATGTTTGGACGGAGCACGGAGAAATAGGGGTTATGATGGAAGACAATGAAGAAGAAGAGGACGATGACAACTATGCGCCCCCTGAATACGGTGATGCTGCAACGGGGGAAGCTGTTGAAGATCAAGAGGAACCAGACGCTGTGCCCGATGATGATGATCTCCGCTGGGTCATTGTTGATGCAAGGACACAATGCGAAAGTCAAAAGGAGAAGCTGAAGTTCGATCGCATGTTAGAGGATCACAAAAAAGGGTTGTACCCCAATTACGAAGATGGCAACACAAAGCTCGGTACCGTACTGGAATTGCTGCAGTGGAAGGCAAAGAATGCTGCACCTGACAAAGGATTTGAGAAGCTACTGAAAATATTGAAGATGAAGCTTCCAAACGATAAAGAATTGCCCGACAGTACGTACGCAACAAAGAAGGTCGTATGCCCTCTAGGATTGGAGGTGCAAAAGATACATGCATGCCCTAATGACTGCATCCTCTACCGCGGTGCATGCGAGGATTTGAATGCATACCCGGTATGCGGTGCATTGCGGTATAAGATCAGACGAGATGACCCTGGTGATGTTGACAACGAGCCCCTGAGGAAGAGGGTTCCTGCGTAGGTGATGTGGTATGCTCCTATAATACCACGGTTGAAACGTCTGTTCAGAAATGAAGAGCATGCCAAGTTGATGCGATGGCACAGAGAGGACCGTAAGAAAGACGGGAAGTTAAGAGCACCCGCTGACGGGTCTCAGTGGAGAAAAATCGAGAGAAAGTACTGGGTTGAGTTTGCAGGTGACCCAAGGAACGTATGGTTTGGTTTAAGAGCGGATGGTATTAATCCTTTCGGGGAGCAGAGCAACAATCACAACACCTGGCCCGTGACTCTATGTATGTATAACCTTCCTCTTTGGATGTGCATGAAGCGGAAGTTCATTATGATGCCAGTTCTCATCCAAGGCCCTAAGCAACCCGGCAACAACATTGATGTGTACCTAAGGCCATTAGTTGAAGAACTTTTACAGCTGTGGAATGGAAACGGTGTACGTGTGTGGGATGAGCACAAACAGGAGGAATTTAACCTGCACGCGTTGCTGTTTGTAACCATCAACGATTGGCCCGCTCTCAGTAACCTTTCAGGACAGACAAACAAGGGATACCACGCATGCACGCACTGTTTAGCTAACACCGAAAGTATATACCTGGACAAATACAGGAAGAATGTGTACCTAGGCCATCATCGATTTCTTCCAAGAAAGGCAAGCATTTCAAAGACGAGGCAGATCACCGGAAGAAGCCCGCCGGTGATCACGTACTTGCTATGGTTAATGATTTACACGTAATCTTTGGAAAGGGTCCCGACGGACTATCTGCTCCGAATGACGCTGAGGGACGAGCACCCATGTGGAAGAAGAAATCTATATTTTGGGACCTACCCTACTGGAAAGACCTAGAGGTCCGCTCTTCAATCGACGTGATGCACGTGACGAAGAACCTTTGCGTGAACCTGCTAGGCTTCTTGGGCGTGGATGGGAAGACAAAAGATACACCGGAGGCACGGGAGGACCTGCAACGTTTGCACGAAAAAGACGGCATGCCTCCAAAGCAGTATGAAGGTCCTGCCAGCTACGCTCTTACCAAAGAAGAGAAGGAAATCTTCTTTGAATGCTTGCTCAGTATGAAGGTCCCATCTGGCTTCTCGTCGAATATAAAGGGAATAATAAATATGCCAGAGAAAAAGTTCCAGAACCTAAAGTCTCATGACTGCCACGTGATTATGACGCAACTACTTCCGGTTGCATTGAGGGGGCTTCTACCGGAAAACGTCCGATTAGCCATTGTGAAGCTATGTGCATTCCTCAATGCAATCTCTCAGAAGGTGATCGATCCAGAAATCATACCAAGGCTAAGGAGTGATGTGGGGCAATGTCTTGTTAGTTTCGAGCTGGTGTTCCCACCATCCTTCTTCAATATCATGACGCACGTCCTAGTTCATCTAGTCGACGAGATTGTCATTCTGGGCCCCGTATTTCTACACAATATGTTCCCCTTTGAGAGGTTCATGGGAGTCCTAAAGAAATATGTCCGTAACCGCGCTAGGCCAGAAGGAAGCATCTCCATGGGCCATCAAAGAGAGGATGTCATTGGGTTTTGTGTTGACTTCATCCCTGGCCTTAAGAAGATAGGTCTCCCTAAATCGTGGCATGAGGGGAGACTGACTGGAAAAGGCACGCTTGGAGGGGACTCAATAATATGCAGGGATGGGCATTCTTGGTCTCAAGCACACTACACAGTTCTACAGAACTCTACCTTGGTGACCCCATATGTCGATGAACACAAGAACAGTCTGCGCTCCAAACACCCGGAGCAGTGTGACGACTGGACTACATGTGAACACATCAGGACTTTCAGCAGTTGGTTGGAAACACGTCTCAGAGGTGACAAAACTGTTTGTGATGAGCTGTACTCGTTGTCCAGGGGACCATCTTCGACTGTATTGACTTACAAAGGATACGAGATAAATGGGAATACATTTTACATGATCGCCCAAGATCAAAAGAGCACCAACCAAAGTAGTGGTGTCCGCTTTGATGCCGCAACCAAGAGGGGAAATGACACATATTATGGTTACATAGTGGACATATGGGAACTTGACTACGGACATGATTTTAAGGCCCCTTTGTTTAAGTGCAAATGGGTTAATCTGTCAGGAGGCGGGGTACAGGTAGACCCACAGTACGGAATGACAACAGTGGATCTGAACAATCTTGGGTACACTGATGAACCGTTCGTCCTAGCCAATGATGTGGCGCAAGTTTTCTATGTGAAGGACATGTCTACCAAACCGAGAAAACGAAAAGATAAGAAAGCGAATACATCATACGATGAGCCAAAGCGCCACATAGTTCTTTCAGGAAAAAGAGACATCGTGGGAGTGGAGGGCAAGACAGACATGTCTGAAGATTATGAAAAGTTTCATGAAATTCCTCCCTTCAAAGTCAAGGCTGACCCAAGCACCCTGTTAAACGATGAAGATTATCCATGGTTACGGCGCAATAAGCAAAGGACATAAGCCAAGAAAAAGTGAAGACCCTCTCAACTTTTTTGCACATGCTATGTGGGTGAAATGATGATACCATGCCAACTTTCAACCTTTCCAGAGTTCATTTGAAATGCTTTTGAATTTCAGGGTCTTATAGCTCAAAAAAATCAGTAAATGCATGAAAAATAACAAATAAAGTCAGAAAGGGTTGAAAATTGATGATGTGGCTTTGAATGGTGCATTTTGAACACACAATGCTCAAAATAAAAGAGAGGCGCAATGCCACCTGCACGTTGCTTAGCTTCAGGTCTTGAGGAAATAGTGTAGACTGCACGGAGCTATGTGTAGTTTTCGTCCTACACCCTGATAGCTCCGTGCAGTCTACACCACTTCCTCAAGGCTTGAAGCTAAGCAACGTGCAGGTGAGCATTGCGCCTCTCCTTCATATCGTCTCTACACTCAGGGCTTATAAACCGCTGCGAGTGCCTCTCGCTTGGCGAGGTGGGACTAAAAAACAGCTGCAGAACCGGTACTAAAGGTGCTCGTGGGGAGCCTTAGAACCGGTACTAAATGAAATGCCTTTGTAACAGCCTTAGAACCGGTACTAAAGGAATCAACTAAAAAGCTTTTATAAACCTCTAGTATTATTGAAACTAAAATTATATAAAATTTATGCAACTAAAATTATCAAAGTATTTTCTGTTCAAAACATTAAAAGCAAAAAAGAATTTACATAAAATCAATAAAAAAGCAAAAAATAAAAGAAAATAAATAAGTAGAAACAAAATAAACTTTAATGAAACTCTAATAGAAAAAAGAATGAACTAGAAAACTTTAATGAAACTCTAACAGCAAAAGGAATCAACTAAAATTATCAAAGTATTTTCTGTTCAAAACATTATAAGTAGAAACAAAATAAAATAAATAAGTAGAAACAAAATAAAATTTAATAAATAAGTAGAAATAAAATAAAATAAAATGAAATAGCAACAGTAAGTATTTTGTTGTAAGTAGAAACAAAATAAAATAAATAAAGCAACAAAGAAAACAAAAAAAGTGCCACCTACTGGGCCACCACGGCCTGAATACGACTAGAAACCCAACCATGGGCCAGGATTCAAGCCCGCAACAGGCCTAGTAGGCCCACAGGCACAAAGTGACAGGATAGGCCCGAAAGCCTACAGTTGAGAGGAGCTCGAGAGGGTGGGCGCAGCAGCGCTTATAAACCACTCTCGAGCTCTCTCAGCTAGCGAGGTGGGACTAAACTTTTGGCCGCGACGCGGACAACACAAGGCCTTTGGTCCTAGTTGGTGGCACCAACCGGGACTAAAGGGGTGCATTGGTACCGGTTCGTGGACCTTTGGTCCCGGTTGGTGGCACGAACCGGGACCAAAGGGGGGCATTCGTCCCGGTTTGTGCCTAAAACCAGGACCAATGCGCTGTGTATATAAGCAGGACTTGTAAATTTTTCAGTTTCATCGACCATTTGCCCCCTGACGACGCCGAACTCATCGACGCCGCCAGGCTGCCCGTGCTCGCCGTCGCCGCCCCGCGGTCGCCGTCGCCTTCGCCGTCCGCTCCTTGTCGCCTTCGCCTTCGCCGCCCGCTCCTCGTTGTCGTCACCTTCGCCGCCCGCTCCTCGTCGCCGTCACCTTCGCCGCCCGCTCCTCGTCACCATCGCCCCGCGCCCTTGCCCTGCCCCGACGCGCCGCCCTCGGCCCGTGCGCCCCTGCCCCGACGCGCCGCCCCGGCCGCGCCCGTGCCCCTGCCCCGACGCCGCCCCACGCCCCCGGCCTGCCCCGACCACACGCCGCCGCCACGTTTGGTCCGGCCGCCGGCCTTCCTCTCTGTTTTTTTTCATATATATGATGTTTTTTTCAGGTTATATGTATATGTGTGATTATATGTATGTGTGTATATATGATTATATGTCCTGTTTTTTTTCCAGGTTTTTTGTTCATATATATGATGATTTGTTTTTTGCATTTTTATAAAAATGTATATATGTATGTATGTTCTCTGTGTATATATGTTCATATATGCAAAAGTTAGATTTTTAGAAAAGTTTTATCTATGTATGCAAAAGTTAGAAGAAGAAAAAGTTTTATATATGCAAACATTACATTTTTAGAAAAGTTTTATATATGCAAAAGTTACATTAGAAAATAAGAAGAGGAAGAAGGAGAAGAAGAAGGAGAAGAAGAGGAGAGGAAGAATAGGAGAAATAAATAAGAAGAGGAAAAAAAAGAAGAAAAAGAGGAGAAGGAGAAAGGAATAGAGGAGAAGAAGAAAAAAATAGAATATAATTCTATTTTTTTCTTCTCTTCTATTCCTTTCTTCTTCTCCTCTTTTTTTTTCTTCTTTTTTTTCTTCGATCTTCTCCTCTATTCCTTTCTTCTTCTCCTCTTTTTTCTTCTTCTTCTTCTTCCTATTCTTATTTTTTATTGGGTATGACGTTGTCGATATACCCCTCCCCGATAACTTCCACATGAGGGGGGGGGGGGGCGGTCGATATACCCCCTCCCTGATAACTTCGACATGAGGGGGGGGGGTCGCCGAGGGTTCGAGGGGCGAGGGTCGGGAACTAGGGTAGAGGTTCGAGGGTCACCAGGGTTCGAGGGTCATCGAGGGGCCTAGGGTTCGAGGGTCGAGGAACGCCGAGGGGTCGAGGGTCGAGGGTCGAGGATCGCCGAGGGGTCGAGAGGTTGCCTAGGTAGTGTCAAAGTATTGAAGAAATCCATGGCTTCATCATTAGCTGGAAGTAACCGAGGCATGATGGTACGAAGTTGTGCAAAGTTGTTCTGGAACGAAGTCCTGGATAGGATAATTCGCCTTTTTGTACGAATTTCTGCAAAGGCCTTCCAAATAGCGATATTCGGAAGGCTCTTGCTGAACTTTGTATGAAAAAGCGAATGTTCCTATCTGGGACTCCGTTCCAGAACAACTTTGCAGAGCTTCGTACCATCATGCGCCTGTTACTTTCGCCTAATGATGAAGACATGGTTTTGTTGAATCCTTTGACACTAGACAAACGTGACATGAGGGGGTCGAGGATCGGGAAATAGGGTACGTAGAGGGTCGTGGATCGCCGAGCGGTCGAGGGTCTGGCAATGTGCACAAGTTGATCCAAACCCTAGAAGTGCTGCCGAGGCTACCCAAATTTACCAAGTTAACAGAGTGTTGTCGTCGAGGCCACCCTGAACCCTTGAAGCATTGCCGAGGCCATCCCAAACCCTAGAGAAGCATCGAGGCCACTAATATGATTCCTTGTTGTGATTAGCTAGCTAGGTCTACGTTTGCCACTAATATATCCATCTGTCATGTCTGTATAATAATTGCCATGTTGTAATATTTGCAGTAACTATGGAGCACGTCCGAGACGAGGAAGCAGAACAGGTGTTGGGGGGCATAATCGCAGCCGGAGGTGATGTCATGTCGTATCTCAACGAAACCGATGGTCTGGAAGGAGAGGGTGAAGCAGGCTACGGTTATCGAACAATGGAGGAGGAAGGACATGATTATGATGGCTCCGGTGACCGAATGCCGGTGCAAGAAGGAGACCGTGATGACGCTCCGGTGACCGAACAGAGTCCGGCCAGGTATATATATATATATATATATTAATTAAGCCTGTGCTGACTAGCTAATTGATGCATTCATTGTTTTGGTATGTACACATAGTAACTCTCGTCTTTCTTATTTTTTCTAGCCCTCCGGATCGAGCACAACTTCGGTAAAGAGACGAGGCCCAAAGAAAAAGTTGCGCTCGGATGAAAGGTTCACGATCACAGCAATCGCGCGCGATGGCCAACCGATTGAACCCATCCGGACCAAGGAAGCATTTTCTGCTCAGTGCGGGGTTCTTGTTAGGGACATGATCTCGATCAGCATCCACCAATGGTATAAGCCTAAGAAGGAAGACCCCGAGGTGTCTTATGTCAATGATAGGCAGGAAGATGATCTTTGGAACGCGCTGAAGGCAAATTTCACCCTACTGCCAGAGGAGGATCCGGAGAAGCCAGTTAAAGAGCCATTGATCAAGTCTCATGCTCTTAAGAAGATGGCAGATCTATTCAGGAGGTGGAAGAATGAGCTGAAAACAATGTTTGTCGACAAAGAAAAGACACCAGAATTCACCGGCCGTTATGAGAAGATCAAAGAATACTGGGACGCATTTGTGGCCCACAAGACATCGGACAAGAGTAAGAAGATGACAGCGACAAACAAGATAAATGCTGCGAAGAAGGAGCATCACCATCGCACGGGGTCAGGTGGCTACCTCAAAGCCCGGCCGTTATGGGCCAAGGCTGAGAATGACCTACTTGATAAAAGGGTCGAACCGGAGACATTGAACTGGCCAGACCGTTGCCGGACTTGGTTCTTCGGGGTTGGCGGAACCTTGGACCCTGTAACAGGGAAGTGCGTTTGGATGAACGAGCAACTGCGAATACCCGTCACAAAGCTTCAGGACTATATCGCCGCAGGGCAGCAAGGGACGTTCGTTCCAGACAGAGAGAATGACGAGCTCACAATGGCCCTCGGGAATCCTGAGCACCCTGGACGGACGCGAGGCACGCCAGGCTCCGTTCCGTGGAAGGCTGGGTTTCCGGACGCAGGCAGTTACAAATGCCAGGAGAGGAGGAGGAAAGTGCAGGATACCCAACTGCAGAAGATGCACGCAAGGTACAAGCGCTAGAGGAACGAGAAGCAGTTCACAGCAAGCGACCTGCCGAAGCTACCCCGCCATCTCAGCGGAGAAGCAGCGTGGCTTCCACCGAGCTGCTTCAGCTGGAGCCTGTCTTCACGGCTCCTGCTAGCTACCCTGTGGATGCTATCACAGAGTCTCAACATTGCCACCTTATGACGCAATGGCAGAACTGGAAAGTCAAGGCAGTTGTCGGCTCTGTTCGACCTCCTGAACCCAGCGCAACTTTTCACTGCCGTCCAATTCCAGAAGGATATGCTAGGGTGACGGTGGACGAAATAACGGAGGGATTTGAGGAGCTTGAGCTTGACCACCCTACCGGTGAAGGGGAGACTCGGCTGGGTTCTGCTCTGAAGACTCCATGCCTATGGCGGAAGGAGCTCATCAACCTTCCGAACTGGACGCCTCCGCCTCCGCCTCCTCCTCCGGCGAGTCAGGGCACTCCGCCTCCTCCTCCGCCTCCTCCTCCTCCCGCGAGTGATCAGGGCACTCTGCCTCCTTCTCCGGCGCGTGGCGGCACTCCGCCTGCGCCGGCGCGCCCGAGCAGCCAGCCTCCTCCTTCTCCGCCTCGTCAGCAAGGGCGGAAGAGACCCACCGCCGCTCTGGCTGCTCCGGCGCGTCGTAGTGCTTCTCCTCCGCCTCATAAGCAAGGAAAGAAGACAGCCGCAACCGCTCCGTCTGCTCCGGCGTCTAGTAGTACAGCCAGAGGCGGGAGGCAATACAGATTCGGCCCATCTCTCAAGCCTCTAGAGAAGTTTGTTGGGGAACGTAGTAATTTCAAAAAATTTCAAACGCACACGCAAGATCATGGTGATGCATAGCAACGAGAGGGGAGAGTGTCGTCCACGTACCCTCGTAGACCGTAAGCGGAACCGTTATGACAACACGGTTGATGTAGTCGTACGTCTTCACGATCGACCGATCCTAGTACTGAACGTACGGCACCTCCGCGATCTGCACACGTTCAGCTCGGTGACGTCCCACGAACTCACGATCCAGTAGAGCTTCGAGGGAGAGTTCCGTCAGCACGACGGCGTGATGACGGTGATGATGATGCTACCGACGCAGGGCTTCGCCCGCTACGATATGACCGAGGTGGATTATGGTGGAGGGGGGCATCGCACACGGCTAAAAGATCAATGATCAACTTGTGTGTGCATGGGGTGCCCTCCTCCCCGGTATATAAAGGAGTGGAGGAGGGGGCCGGCCTCCTAGGCGCGCCCCAAGGGGAGTCCTAATCCCACCGGGAGTAGGACTCGAACCCTTCCAAGAGTAGGAGTAGGAGGGAATGAAGGAGGAGAAAGGGGGAAGGAAAAAGGGGGGCGCCCCCCTTCATTGTCCAATTCAGACTAGAGGGGGAGGGGGCGCGCGGCCTGCCCTGGCAGCCCCTCCTCTTCTCCACCAAGGCCCATGAGGCCCATTACACTCCCCGGGGGGTTCCGGTAACCCCCCGGTACTCCGGTATTCATCCGAACTTGCCCGGAACCCTTTCGAAGTCCAAACATTGTCATCCAATATATCAATCTTTATGTCTCAACCATTTCGAGACTCCTCGTCATGTCCGTGATCATATCCGGGACTCCGAACTACCTTCGGTACACCAAAACACATAAACTCATATTACCGATCGTCACCGAACGTTAAGCGTGCGGACCCTACGGGTTCGAGAACTATGTAGACATGACCGAGACACGTCTTCGGTCAATAACCAATAGCGGAACCTGGATGCTCATATTGGTTCCTACATATTCTACGAAGATCTTTATCGGTCAAACCGCATAACAACATACGTTGTTCCCTTTGTCACCGGTATGTTACTTTCCCGAGATTCGATCGTCGGTATCTCAATACCTAGCTCAATCTCGTTACCGGCAAGTCTCTTTACTTGTTCCGTAATGCATCATCCCGCAATTAACTCATTAGTTACATTGCTTGCAAGGCTTATAGTGATGTGCATTACCGAGAGGGCCCAGAGATACCTCTCCGATAATCGGAGTGACAAATCATAATCTTGATCTATGCCAACTCAACAAGTACCATCGGAGACACCTGTAGAGCACCTTTATAATCACCCAGTTACGTTGTGACATTTGGTAGCACACAAAGTGTTCCTCCGGTATTCGGGAGTTGCATAACTCATAGTCATAGGAACATGTATAAGTCATGAAGAAAGCAATAGCAATATACTAAACGATCAAATGCTAAGCTAACGGAATGGGTCAAGTCAATCACATCATTCTCTTATGATGTGATCCCGTTAATCAAATGACAACTCATGCCTATGGCTAGGAAACTTAACCATCTTTGATTCAACGAGCTAGTCAAGTAGAGGCATACTAGTGACACTTTGTTTGTCTATGTATTCACACATGTACTAAGTTTCCGATTAATACAATTCTAGCATGAATAATAAACATTCATCATGATATAAGGAAATATAAATAATAACTTTGTTATTGCCTCTAGGGCATATTTCCTTCAGTCTCCCACTTGCACTAGAGTCAATAATCTAGTTCACATCGCCATCTGATTTAACACCAATAGTTCACATCACCATGTGATTAATATCCATAGTTCACATCGCCATGTGGCCAACACTCAAAAAGGTTTACTAGAGTCAGTAATCTAGTTCACATCGTCATGTGATTAACACCCAAAGTGTACTAAGGTGTGATCATGTTGTGCTTGTGAGAGATGTTTAGTCAACGGGTCTGCCAAATTCAGATCCGTATGTATTTTGCAAATTTCTATGTCTACAATGCTCTGCACGGAGCTACTTTAGCTAATTGCTCCCACTTTCAATATGTATCCAGATTGAGACTTAGATCTAGATCAGTGTCAAAACTTGCATCGACGTAACCCTTTACGACGAACTTTTTGTCACCTCCATAATCGAGAAACATATCCTTATTCCACTAAGGATAATTTTGACCGCTGTTCAGTGATCTACTCCTAGATCACTATTGTACTCCCTTGCCAAACTCAGTTTAGGGTATACAATAGATCTGGTACACAGCATGGCATACTTTATAGAACCTATGGCTGAGGCATAGGGAATGACTTTCATTCTCTTTCTATCTTCTGTCGTGGTCGGGCTTTGAGTCTTACTCAATTTCACACCTTGTAACACAGGCAAGAACTCTTTCTTTGACTGTTCCATTTTGAACTACTTCAAAATCTTGTCAAGGTATGTACTCATTGAAAAAACTTATCAAGCGTTTTGATCTATCTCTATAGATCTTGATTCTCAATATGTAAGCAACTTCACCGAGGTCTTTCTTATGAAAAACTCCTTTATGCTTTCCAGAAAAATTATACATTATTTTCGATCAACAATATGTCATTCACATATACTTATCAGAAATGTTGTAGTGCTCCCACTCACTTTCTTGTAAATACAGGCTTCACCGCAAGTCCGTATAAAACTATATGCTTCAATCAACATATCAAAGCATATATTCCAACTCCGAGATGCTTGCTCCGGTCCATAGATGGATCACTGGAGTTTGCACATTTTGTTAGCACCTTTAGGATTGACAAAACCTTCTTGTTGCATCATATACAACTCTTCTTTAGGAAATCCATTAAGGATTGCAGTTTTGACATCCATTTGCCAGATTTCATAAAATGTGGCAATTGCTAACATGATTCGGACAGACTTAAGCATCGCTATGAGTGAGAAAATCTCATCGTAGTTAACACCTTGAACTTGTCGAAAACCTTTTGCGACAATTCGAGATTTATAGATAGTAACACTACTATTAGCGTCCATCTTCCTCTTGAAGATCCATTTATTCCCAATGGCTTGCCGATCATCGTGCAATTCCACCAAAGTCCATACTTTGTTTTCATACATGGATCCTATCTCAGATTTCATGGCCTCAAGCCATTTCGCGAAATCTGGGCTCATCATCGCTTCCTCATAGTTCGTAGGTTCATCAAGGTCAAGTAACATGACCTCCAGAACAGGATTATCGTACCACTCTGGTGCGGATCTCACTCTGGTTGACCTACGAGGTTCGGTAGTAACTTGATCTGAAGTTACATGATCATCATCATTAGCTTCCTCACTGATTGGTGTAGGAGTCACAGGAACAGATTTTTGTGATGAACTACTTTCCAATAAGGGAGTAGGTACAGTTACCTCATCAAGTTCTACTTTCCTCCCACTCACTTCTTTCGAGAGAAACTCCTTCTCTAGAAAGGATCCATTCTTGGCAATGAATGTCTTGCCTTGAGATCTGTGATAGAAGGTATACCCAATAGTCTCCTTTGGGTATCCTATGAAGACACATTTCTCCGATTTGGGTTCGAGCTTATCAGGATGAAACTTTTTCACATAAGCATCCCAACCCCAAACTTTAAGAAACGACAACTTTGGTTTCTTGCCAAACCACAGTTCATATGGTGTCGTCTCAACGGATTTAGATGGTGCCCTATTTAACGTGAATGCAGCTGTCTCTAATGCATAACCCCAAAACGATAGTGGTAAATCGGTAAGAGACATCATAGATTGCACCATATCTAATAAAGTACGGTTACGATGTTCGGACACACCATTACGCTGTGGTGTTCCAGGTGGCGTGAGTTGCGAAACTATTCCGCTTTGTTTCAAATGAAGACCAAACTCGTAACTCAAATATTCTCTTCCACGATCAGATCGTAGAAACTTTATTTTCTTGTTACGATGATTTTCCACTTCACTCTGAAATTATATGAACTTTTTCAAATGTTTCAGGCTTATGTTTCATCAAGTAGATATACCCATATCTGCTCAAATCATCTGTGAAGGTCAGAAAATAACGATACCCGCCGCGAGCCTCAACACTCATCGGATCACATACATCAGTATGTATTATTTTCAATAAGTCAGTTGCTCGCTCCATTGTTCCGGAGAACAGAGTCTTAGTCATCTTGCCCATAAGGCATGGTTCGCAAGCATCAAGTGATTCATAATCAAGTGATTCCAAAATCCCATCAGCATGGAGTTTCTTCATGCGCTTTACACCAATATGACCTAAACGGCAGTGCCACAAATAAATTGCACTATCATTATTAACTTTGCATCTTTTGGCTTCAATATTATGAATATGTGTATCACTACGATCGAGATCCAACAAACCATTTTCAATGGGTGTATGACCATAGAAGGTTTTATTCATGTAAACAGAGCAACAATTATTCTCTAACTTAAATGAATAACCGTATTGCAATAAACATGATCAAATCATATTCATGCTCAACGCAAACACCAAATAACAGTTATTTAGGTTCAACACTAATCCCGAAAGTATAGGGAGTGTGCGATGATGATCATATCAATCTTGGAACTACTTCCAACACACATCGTCACCTCGCCCTTAACTAGTTTCTGTTCATTCTGCAACTCCCGTTTCGAGTTACTACTCTTAGCAACTGAACCAGTATCAACTGTCGAGGGGTTGCTATAAACACTAGTAAAGTACACATCAATAACATGTATATCCAATATACCTTTGTTCACTTTGCCATCCTTCTTATCCGCCAAGTATCTAGGGCAGTTCCACTTCTAGTGACAATTTCCTTTGCAGTAGAAGCAATTAGTTTTAGGCTTGGGTCTAGCTTTGGGCTTCTTCACGGGAGTGGCAACTTGCTTGTCATTCTTCTTGAAGTTCCCTTTCTTTCCCTTGCCCTTTTACTTGAAACTAGTGGTCTTGTCAACCATCAACACTTGATGCTTTTTCTTGATTTCTACCTTCGCCGATTTCAGCATCGCGAAGAGCTTTGGGAATCGTTTCTGTTATCCCTTGCATATTATAGTTCATCACGAAGTTCTAGTAACTTGGTGATAGTGACTAGAGAACTCTGTCAATCCCTATCTTATTGGGAAGATTAACTCCCACTTGATTCAAGTGATTGTAGTACTCAGACATTCTGAGCACATGCTCACTTGTTGAGCTATTCTCCTCCATCTTGTAGGCAAAGTACTGTCAGAGGTCTCATACCTCTTGACACGGGCATGAGTATGAGATACCAATTTCAACTCTTGGAACATCTTATATGCTCTGTGGCGTTCAAAACATTTTTGAAGTCCCGGTTCTAAGCCATAAAGCATGGTGCACTAAACTATCAAGTAGTCATCATACCGAGCTTGTCAAACATTCATGACGTCTGCATCTGCTCCTGCAATAGGTCTGTCACCTAGCGGTGCATCAAGGACATAATTCTTCTGTGCAGCAATGAGGATAATCCTCAGATCACGGACTTAGTCCGCATCAGTGCTACTATCATCTTTCAACATAGTTTTTCTCTTGGAACATATCAAAAATAAACGGGGAGCTACATCGCGAGCTGTTGATCTACAACATAGTTATGCAAATACTATCAGGACTAAGTTCATGATAAATTAAAGTTCAATTAATCATATTACTTAAGAACTCCCACTTAGATAGACATCCCTCTGGTCATGTAAATGATCACATGATCCAAATCAACTAAACCATGTCCGATCATCACGTGAGATGGAGAAGTTTTCAATGGTGAACATCACTATGTTGATCATATCTACTATATGATTCACGCTCGACCTTTCGGTCTCCAGTGTTCCGAGGCCATATCTGCATATGCTAGGCTCATCAAGTTTAACCCGAGTATTCTGCGTGTGCAAAATTGGCTTGCACCCGTTGTATGTGAACATAGAGCTTATCACACCCGATCATCACGTGGTGTCTCAGCACGAAGAACTGTCGCAACGGTGCATACTCAGGGAGAACACTTGTACCTTGAAATTTAGTGAGAGATCATCTTATAATGCTACCGTCGAACTAAGCAAAATAAGATGCATAAAGGATAAACATCACATGCAATCAATATAAGTGATATGATATGACCATCATCATCTTGTGCCTTTGATCTTCATCTCCAAAGCACCATCATGATCACCATCGTCACCGGCGCGACACCTTGATCTCCATCTAGCATCGTTGTCGTCTCGCCAACTATTGCTTCTACGACTATCGCTACCGCTTAGTGATAAAGTAAAGCAATTACATGGCGATTGCATTTCATACAATAAAGCGACAACCATATGGCTCCTGCCAGTTGCCGATAACTCCGTTACAAAACATGATCATCTCATACAATAAAATTTAGCATCATGTCTTGACCATATCACATCACAACATGCCCTGCAAAAACAAGTTAGACGTCCTCTACTTTGGTGTTGCAAGTTTTACGTGGCTGCTACGGGCTGAGCAAGAACCGTTCTTACCTACGCATCAAAACCACAACGATATTTCGTCAAGTATGTGCTGTTTTAACCTTCAACAAGGACCGGGCGTAGCCACACTCGATTCAACTAAAGTTGGAGAAACTGACACCCGCCAGCCACCTGTGTGCGAAGCACGTCGGTAGAACCAGTCTCGCGTAAGCGTACGCATAATGTCGGTCCGGGCCGCTTCATCCAATAATACCACCGAATCAAAGTATGACATGCTGGTAAGCAGTATGACTAGTATCGCCCATAACTCACTTGTGTTCTACTCGTGCATATAACATCTACGCATAAACCTGGCTCTGATACCACTGTTGGGGAACGTAGTAATTTCAAAAAATTTCCTACGCACACGCAAGAACATGGTGATGCATAGCAACGAGAGGGGAGAGTGTCGTCCACGTACCCTCATAGACCGTAAGCGGAAGCGTTATGACAACGCGGTTGATGTAGTCGTACATCTTCACGATCGACCGATCCTAGTACCGAACGTACGACACCTCCATGATCTGCACACGTTCAGCTCGGTGACGTCCCACGAACTCACGATCCAGTAGAGCTTTGAGGGAGAGTTCCATCAGCACGACGGCATGATGACGGTGATGATGATGCTACCGACGCAGGGCTTCGCCTAAGCACCCCTACGATATGACCGAGGTGGATTATGGTGGAGGGGGGCACCGCACACGGCTAAAAGATCAATGATCAACTTGTGTGTGCATGGGGTCCCCTCCTCCCCGGTATATAAAGGAGTGGAGGAGGGGAGGGGGCCGGCCTCCTAGGCGCGCCCCAAGGGGAGTCCTACTCCCACCGGGGTAGGACTCCAACCCTTCCAAGAGTAGGAGTAGGAGGGAAGGAAGGAGGAGAGAGGGGGAAGGAAAAAGGGGGGCGCCGCGCCCCCCTTCCTTGTCCAATTCGGACTAGAGGGGGAGGGGGCGCACGGCCTGCCCTGGCCGCCCCTCCTCTTCTCCACCAAGGCCGATGAGGCCCATTACACTCCCCGGGGGGTTCCGGTAACCCCCCGGTACTCCGGTATTCATCCGAACTTGCCCGGAACCCTTCCGAAGTCCAAACATAGTCATCCAATATATCGATCTTTATGTCTCAACCATTTCGAGACTCCTCGTCATGTCCATGATCATATCCGGGACTCCGAACTACCTTCGGTACATCAAAACACATAAACTCATATTACCGATCGTCACCGAACGTTAAGCATGCGGACCCTACGGGTTCGAGAACTATGTAGACATTACCGAGACACGTCTCCGGTCAATAACCAATAGTGGAACCTGGATGCTCATATTGGTTCCTACATATTCTACGAAGATCTTTATCGGTCAAACCGCATAACAACATACGTTGTTCCCTTTGTCATCGGTATGTTACTTGCCCGAGATTCGATCATCGGTATCTCAATACCTAGCTCAATCTCATTACCGGCAAGTCTCTTTACTCGTTCCGTAATGCATCATCCCGCAACTAACTCATTAGTTACATTGCTTGCAAGGCTTATAGTGATGTGCATTACCGAGAGGGCCCAGAGATACCTCTTCGACAATCGGAGTGACAAATCCTAATCTTGATCTATGCCAACTCAACAAGTACCATCGGAGACACCTGTAGAGCACCTTTATAATCACTCAGTTACGTTGTGACGTTTGGTAGCACACAAAGTGTTCCTCCGGTATTCGGGAGTTGCATAATCTCATAGTCATAGGAACATGTATAAGTCATGAAGAAAGCAATAGCAATATACTAAACGATCAAATGCTAAGCTAACAGAATGGGTCAAGTCAATCACATCATTCTCTAATGATGTGATCCCGTTAATCAAATGACAACTCATGTCTATGGCTAGGAAACTTAACCATCTTTGATTCAACGAGCTAGTCAAGTAGAGGCATACGAGTGACACTTTGTTTGTCTATGTATTCACACATGTACTAAGTTTCCGGTTAATACAATTCTAGCATGAATAATAAACATTCATCATGATATAAAGAAATATAAATAACAACTTTATTATTGCCTCTAGGGCATATTTGCTTCAAAGTTACCATACGAGAGGACCATGGAGGAAAAGCGAAGATCGTGGAAGCTGAAGTGAGGGACTTCTTTGAAGGGGTGAAAGCAAAGAAACATCCACCTTCGGAGGAGAAGATAGATACGGTGAAAGCAAAGCGCACTATCGATACCCTGAAGAAACCACCACCGTCTCCGCCGAAAATAACTATGAGCGCATTATTGAAAGGTCATATATCGAAGCGGAGCGGCCGGGAAGTACTATTAGTGATCGAAGGTTAGCAGAACGGCGAGCTGGGAAAAAATTGCCCAGCTCGGCGAACAAGCGAACCAATCGTGCCCCCCGCTCAAGGCGTCTAGCGATATCGTCGCTAATTATCCAGAGATTTTGTCCAATACCAATCTTGGAGATTACCTGCCCGACGATGTACATTATGATACAATGGAGGTGGACGAACACAAATACCATTACGGGAAGCCTCTCGTCAAAGATTAAAGATCTCTAACAACGATGATTCGAAGATTCCATGATTGGTACATGAAAATCTGCAGAGAGTCTGGGGGGAAGGATACTTTGACGCTGAGAGTTAAAGAGGAGCACGACCTCGTTGGAATTGAACTGTTGACTCTTCCATTTGAGGAGTTCTTCCAGTTTTTCAATCAAAAGGCCCTCGATAAATTAACGGTCACTTGCTACTATCTGTAAGTACTACTTCTGTCATTAAGTCTCTATATATAGCTCAGCTCTTTAATTGCATGTATATATGATTATCCTCACTATATTATTCAGATTGAAGATCGTTGAATGCAGAAAAGCAGAAATCTATGATATTGGGTTCATTAACACAAATCTCATAGATGAATTTACGGTTAAATTTCATGCTAAAGACACCGAGGAAAACTTGCTCAAATCATTGCTAATAAATCAAAACAAAGATAAAATACTCTTTCCTTACAACTTTAAGTGAGTGCCATTGTCTTGTGCATATTCGGTTTCCCTTATTACTCGAGGTTATAGTAATGTAATTGATGAGTTATGTATGCGTGCACAGGTTCCACTATATTCTCCTAGAGATTAAGCTTGAGCAGGGACTTGTAACCGTCTTAGACTCGAGACGAAAAGATCCCGAGGAATATGCGGACATGACTAAAATGCTCAAGAAGTAAGTTCAATCGATCATTATCGCACCATATCGACAACTTTGTTCATTTCCTAATATCAAGTAATTGTTTTCTTTGTCTCACAAGGTTTGAAAACTATTCACCACACAATCTTCGGGACTGCCGGGGGAGCTGCGATTTACATACTCGAAAGTAAGTACTACTAGCTGGCTGGTTCCGCGCATATCGATCCCGTTGATTCTAGCTACTTTCATCAATGCCATTTATAATGCTCCATTATCAGTTTGATTGACCTCTATTTCTCGTAAAGTGCTTGTGGCAGGAACCCAGGAATGATTACTATGGATACTACGTGTGCGAGTTCATCTACAACGCGACCTGCAAAAATAAGCGGGGCTACTCTAAAAGACAATATGATGTGCGTAAGCAATAATATTCACAATTTCATTTTATTACACCATCATTTATGTTAAGTTTCATTCATATATATGTATTAACCCCCTTCTTCAAATTAGACGTGGCAGATGCGGAATGAACTCCTACCACAAGATCGCATGAAAGTGATTCAAGAGGAATTGGCGGCATTCTTTCTTGATCACGTCATCAATAAAGCCAGAGAATACCATGTGGAAGTTGAGTTCAAATGTTAGGGGATTGTAAGAGATCTGATATTGTATATATGTAGCCAGTAGCGTCGGATAGATATACGAAAACTTGTTGTTCGACCAATCTCTCGAAGAAGGAGAGGTCGATATCACTTCTCTCTGTATGCATATGTTCATGACGATCTTCCATACTTAATGGTTTCCTTCATTTGCTTACTAGCTAGCGTGCCGAGTCCTCTCTTTACGTATAGTACGTAGCGTCGACCAAGCACGGAGATAAGAGAGGACACTTCTCTCTATTAATAATTAGCTACCTAACACAATATATGAAACACCTAAATTAACCATACAAAACCCCCCAAACCACCCCCTTCAGAAAAAAAACAAAAACCCTAGTCCTGAAATGCTGACGCGTGGTAGCTTATTGGTCCCGGTTGGTGCTACCAACCGGGACAAAAGACCCCCCTGCCAGGGCAAGCCGCAGCGGCCACGTGGAGCCCCATCTGTTCCTGTTGGTGTAAGAACCGGGACTAAAGTTATAGGGCTTTAGTACCGACCCTTTAGTCCCGGTTCCCCAACCGGGACAAATGGGCCTTACGAACCGGGACAAATGACCTTTTTTCTACTAGTGTTAAAGCACAATACAGTCACTGTACTTCAAAATACGCTCAGTACGGTCACTGAATACGAGTTGTGGTGATTATACGGTCACTGCTTCTCCGTAGAGAACCGTATTTTGCTCGGTTGAACAGTCAAATAGTCTAGGGCAACCCTGACTCTATAGGTCCCACATGTCAGTGAATATTAGAGAGAAACGAAGAAAAATAAATGCGTGCAAGGCTGGGGTTTCGAACTTGCGACCCTCGGGAAATAAACATCACGCGCTAAGCACCAAGGACGTCATCATTTTTGTTCTAAGCCGACGGTTAAAGTTTAACAGTATATGTACTGCATGCATATTTTTAACAGGTTTTTTTTTCATTTGTGCTGTGCGTATGCGCTAGTGTGTGTTATGCGTAACTTTTTATTTAGAATTTTCCTATGAGTGCGTATGGTGTGTGCATGCGTGCGGCCTCTACCTGATGTCCATGGAGACAAGAACCAGCGCCATGCTCGACAAGCCGGACAACGCCGTCGTCTCGATGCCGTGACGTGCCTCGCCATGGCCAACCCCTTCGTCGTCCTCGAGACACTCATGTTTTTCTTGTGCTTGCTGCCTGCTGCGGTCAACGTGCTCCTACTTGACACATGCTCTTCATCAATGTGCTACTGCATGGAGTCGTCCTCGCACGTGAGCCGCTCTTGATCACCTGCCGGGTCAGTTCCTCGAAGAGCCTCATCGCCTTGCCACCATGGCCCTAGCACTCGCCCTGCCTCTTGTGCCTCCTGTCGTTGGTTGTCTCGTCTCCTCACGATCCGAGTCTGAGAAGCTCTCGTCGCCCATCATCGTCAGGCATGCAGTCGCCTTCGTAGACACTTCAGGCAGTAGGAGTAGAGGCGGCTCATGGGTACTCATACGTGCTTGTGTGCTCGCGTACGTTGCCCTGGTGCTCTAAGGCCGTGGTCGTTGTCGTCTTCGGCTCTGGTCCGTTGTCAAGCAACGACGACAAAAAGATGCTCCAAGAGATCGCGCATGGCGCAGTTGTGGGCAAGCTCTTCGCCTGATGTCCTCGCAGATAGCGCACACCTCCATGCACCCCCCAGTGTTTGTGCATGCATGTGTTGCGTACGTGCATTGTTGTGCGTGGCCGCATAGGTGCTGTGCCAGTGTGTGCGTGCGGGACGGAGCCAGAAAATAGAGATGGGGGGCAAGACCTAGAAGTGTAAAAGCCATAGGATATATATAGACATATAATGTTGTACATATTGGAAGATCTAGGGTCGATTTCAAATGTGTTGTGTTCTCCTAGCTAACCAACGGCACACCAAATTTTGGTGAAAGGGAAGGAGCACCAACGCCTCGTTAAAAAAAATAGTTTTCTAAACAGGACAAGGTAATGGAGCTAGGGAGACCCAAATAATTCGATCACAATCAAACATGGAGCTAGGGAGACCCAAATAATTCGATCACAATCAAACAGTGGCTATCAAACTCATCAACTCCAAATACTAGAAGAACGCCCGTGCGTTACAACGGGGCCACATTAACTTTAAAAGTTCAATATCAATTATGTTAATATTACATTTAATATTCTCATACATATTAAGTGACATTGACGACCTTTTTTACCATCAAATTCTCACACACACACCCTCCCCCTCCCTCTTCCTCACTCTCCCCCCCCTCTCCCTCACTCGGGAGGTGGGACGAAAATAAACCCAGAACGGAGACTACCAACTGAGACATTAGGAGTAGAGATCATTTAGTTGATAAGAATAAATAGAAAACGGTGTTAAAAAGGAGGAACAGATTAGAATACATTGAAAAACCAAATGGACGATGTAAAAGGGGATTCGCCCTGTCCCCCGGGCCTTGCCACCGAACCGGCTCAGCGGTCCAGTCCCCGCGCGGTCGTCTTCTCCTGTTCCCCGAGCCGCGTCGCTACAGAGCCGGGCTCCCGCCCGACCACCTCGCTGCCGTCGAAGGGGAATGGATAAGGGTGACGCTCTTCCTTCCCTGCCCCCATGGCCTCACTCCTCCTCGATGCCCCCTCCCAATCCACTTCTCCTCCTCGCTCGCTCGATCCCGTCGATCTGGACGAAGTCAGACGCCACGGCCACCATGACCGACCCCGTCCACATGGCCACTGCCCTCCCTGCGGGCTAGGAGCTTGTCGAGGAGCTCCGAACGCCTTCGCTACTTCGTCTGCGCCAACGAGATCAAGTCCAGCACCCCCGCATCGACGTCGCTGCCGTCTTCCGCAACCTTGGGCCACCGTGACATTGCCGTTCGATCCACGCCGCCCCGAGCTCCCATGTCTTCCCCTAGGGCGCCATTGACACCGCCATGATCTCCTCTTGCCTTTCCCCTGTTTCCCCTCTCGTTTGCTCTCGTTAGGTATTTCGCCGTGGCCGAGAACTGCCGTCCGCCATGGCCATTGCAGGGGTAGCCACCGAGCTCCTCGGATTGACCCCGTGGCACATGCCCGCTACTATGCACGCCCATGCCCGAGCCTGCCGCTCTTCTTCCGCGCCCGCGGGGCCACTCCCTCTCCATGCCCACGCCCGTGCTATACCGCGTCGGTCGCGCCCGCCGCTGCCGTCGCGCTCGCCGCAGCCACCGCACCACTGTGCCCCGCGCGACACACACCCTGGCCGCGCGCCACACTCTCGTTGGCTGCGCTCGCCCCGTCTGCTGCCGCCTATCCCTTCGCTCGCCCTGCTGTCGCGCCCCTGCCTCGCGCCTCCTCCAGTCGTGGCCATCTTCTGTTGGCCGCCCCCTCAGCCACGCCGGCCGCATCTCTACCCTCCACCATCGGCCGCTCGCCTCGCCTGCTACGTGTTGCTTCCTGCTGCTATGCGCTGCTCTACCGCTAGTACGCTGCTGCGCCATGCCCTCGACACCGCCGTGGACAAATGTGGCGGAGGGATTGTTAATGGAGTACGAGAAGGAGGTGGCGGAGAAGGTGTGGAGAGGCAGGAGGTCTGGTGCGGTGTCACCTGGCTGTGGTGGAGGTGTTTATGCGAGAAGGAGCCGGAGTGGAAGGAGAGGTCACAATTGGAAAGAATCGCAAAAAAAAAAATCATAACCCGGAGATCTCAGTTCAAAAAAATGCTAATATCTATGGAGGGGTGATTTACTTCAATAGGTGGAAAACATAGAAAATATTGGTTGTTATCAAGGAAAGGTAAAAATTTAAGAAAGTTAGGATTTTTGAGCTGATTTCCATGCAAATGGGGTTTTATTGTCTGGTAACGTGATATCAGTACCTGCCCGTTTGTGACGTGTCTGATTAGGAAAGTTTGCGAATGTTAAGAAACTATTTATTGGGAGGAAAGTTGTGACGTGTCTGTTATTTGTTTCCTAAAACAAATTTCACTAATAAGAGAAATCAATTGATTTAGATAAGTTAGGAAAGTTAAATTAAAAATGTATTATTTGTTTCCTGAAAATCTGTTATTTGTTTCCTAAGACAAATTGAACCAATAAAAGGAATCGATTGATTTGCATAATTTAAGGAAGTTAGATTAAAATGTATTATTTGTTTCCTGAAAATCTGTTATTTGTTTCCTAAGACAAATTGAACCAATAAAAGGAATTGATTGATTTGCATAATTTAAGGAAGTTAGATCCGTGATTTGTTATACGTTAGGAAAGTTCTGGTTGTAATAAAGAATGGAGAGAAAAATAAACCGATGACCAGGGTGGGAGGAGAGACGAAAAAAACTCAGCGAAAATAAACCGCGGACCAGGGTGGGAGGGGGTGATGGGACGAGAGACGAAAAAAAACAGCGAAAATAAACCGCGGAGACGATTCACCAACTCGTCCATTAGAAGTAGAGATTTTGGTCAGGCACATGGGGCTCTGATCTAAACAGGCCCATGATAATCAAAGACTACGTAGCTATTGATCCAAAATTTGATTTATGAGACAGCATCAAAGACCGACATTTTCTAGCTAGTTCTTAATATTTGTAGTTCTACGACTACACTTCTACGATTTGAAAGACGCGAACGAATTTGATGATAAAAATAAACTAACCGTTTTTATCATTTGGTCAAGCTCATCCGTGCGGCCGGCCGGCCAGAATGCACCGTAGATAACAGGAGGCGCTTGCATATCTCCTTCCCTTCTCGACTGCCAGATTCGATAGACGATCTAGCAGGCGGTCTGCGGCCTGCGGCCGGCGGCAACCTCGAACGCAGGAGCAGATTGGAAACGAAGCGATTAGATGGGATCTTTTTTTAAGAGGTGATTAGAGGAGATCTAACTGTGCCTTCGGGCGGGCGTATTGCTTCCGTTGTGGGCTGCTTTCCTTTTCTCATTTCCAGGAATTTGGGCCTTTTGCGTGCAATTGCTTGGAAAAGGTACACGGGCCCTAGCTAAGGGAGCCCATAGGGGGGGCGAAGCAAGCCACGCCCAATTATAGCGAGAAAATGTAGCGAACAATCTGATCGCTATCAAGGGGGCGATGCGATCGTCGGGGGGGTGGGGGGGGGGGGGGGGGGGCCTTGCCCCCCCCTCTCGTCCCCCCTTGAATCCGTCCCTGCGTGCGTGCATGCTGTGCATGTGTGTGCATGGTGTGCGTGCTGTGCATGCGTCGGTACATGCGTGAGCATGTTGTGCGTGCGTGCGTGCCGTGCATGCGCTTGTGTGCATGCATCGGTGCATGCGTGTGTTTTTACATAAAAGAAGATTTTAAGATAGTAGTCCAATGTTCTATCTCGAGTGGTTATCCATACTAGACTGCAGTGGATAGATCTCGGTTTGAATTCCCACTGTTGCGCGCAGTTTTTTTTATTTGTTCATCGCCGAAAATCCTGAAATAAATTCAAGAATAAATGCAAGTCCACGAAGTGCCATGCAGATAGAATACGGTGCTCTACGTAGAAGTAGTGACCGTATAATCATGGTAACTCGTATTGAGTGACTGTATTAAGCGTATTCTAAAGTACAGTGACCGTAGTGTGCTTTCACCTTAACTTCACGGACCATCAATGTATCTATCTCTAGCCTATAGTACTGGCTGTACTACTTGGTTCATCCCATCGCTGGCCAAAGAGCTCATCTCCCTCCCCGGTACACAGACGCTTCTCCTTCTCTAAACAACTTTCTCTGCACGGGCAAGACATGCCCCATCATCATCATCTGGCAAGGGCGATGGGGGCGGCGGCAGCGGCGGCCGCGCAGAACAACGTGGCCAATCCTCCGGCTGCAGCAGCAAACAACGTGGACAATCTTCCGGCAGCGGCGGTAATGTGATTCACAAGATCATTTTGTTGATATATGTTGATGTTGCTTCTCTCCCTCTTTCTTTCTTTCCTTGCTTTGTTTTCTCCACGCTATCGGTCATAAATTAGTTAAGTTGGCATGCCTATATTGGAATTGAGACTATACAAGTAGTTCGTGGCAATTGCTTAATTATTATGGAATTAGGGTGTTTTGACATTGAGATTTCATTCGAGTAGTACGCGTTCTTGTTTCAACTTGCCAGATCTAATGTTTTGTTCATAGACGGTATACTAATTATTACATTGCCGTTTCGGAGTCTGCCTACTTTTTATGAGTGCTGCCATTTTCGTGTGTTTTTTCGACTTACACGAAGCAGGGCACTGACCCAAGGGCTGTCCTACCGGCGCCGAGAGAGCCCCACTACACCCAGAGTGAGAAAGAATGCTTGATGGCCGCTGGCTACTAGTACTTGATTCCATCTATCCGTAACTCCGCATAGAGCACACACACTTCCGCCCTGGCCCTGCATGTTTCAGTGGTGTAGCACGTCCCCTTTTGGTAAAGAATAACGGGGAAGATGCCAAGCAAAATCATTCAACTTCGAATGTACCTTGGTCTGCCATATGGACGACCAACCCTTGATGCTCCGCTCGACATTTGATGCACTGCTCTAATGTTCCAGCCACTCCTTCCCGCGCAACTTTATTTTCATGATAAGTGATATGAAGAACGTACCGGAAATAAACCCTTTGGATCCCCTCGCCAGGCCCAAAAATCCTCAATCTTTCGAGTACATAGAGGTATGTTCTGAATTGTTGGGTTGAAAGTCTCAAGAAATAAAATATGAACAAGGTTTTTGGCGCTGATCATTTTAAACTGAATTTGGTGTTTGTTCATGACCTTCACAAACTGGTATTAAACTACCGCGACGTAAAAGCAAGAATCGAATTGTGTGGATGTGGTCGAGGTCTCAACACGATCCTTCGCCAACTTGTGCATCTAGGCCATGCAATTCTTTATTATTTTCAGGCTTATGTGGAAGTTGGTCGTGTAGTGGACAATGTGACCACCATGAACAATGGTGACAGAGAAGAGAACTGGTAGCATGGATAGGGTGCAAGGGGTGAAATTTGTTTCTTCCGATGCAACGCACGGGCCTTTTGCTAGTTCCTTGCCTTAAGGGTGTCCCTTCCAAGCTCTCGACATGTGAGTACCAAGCTCTCCAATTTTTCCTTTTTGAGAAAACCAGGCTCTCCAAATTTGATTGTGTAGTTTGTCCTGAATTTTGGCCCATTCATTTATCGGTCCGGGCCCGCTGGCGGCCGGTCCAAAAGGCCAACCAGACCGAGAGGCACGGAAGGAACGGGTTCAGCCCGAGTCCTCTCCCTTCCGTGGGCCTGCTCCTAAAATCCCGGAACCGTCCGGTTACCGGAAACCAGTCGTCGAGTTCTAAAAAAACAAAAAGTCGTCGCGATCCCACGAGTCCAAACCGTAGAATACGGAGCAGAAGCAGCCTCCATAAACACCCCCCTCTCCCTCAGCTCCAGCAGACGCCGTCCCAGGAAGCAATTGCGGAATCTGCGCCGAAGTTCAGCCAGGTTTTTCTCCTCTCTCCGACTTTTGCTTTCGCCTTCTACGTTGCAGGGTTTCGACCTAGTATCAAGTATGGACTTAATTTCTTGGTGATCCTCTGGGAAAGAAATCGGGTTTATGTTCTTATTAGTTTTGATTGAGTTAGCTACTGAAACCGCCGTCTGAATTGTCTTGGGAGTACCCCTGAACATTGTGGCAACATGAACAATTTTCGTATGCCTTAGTAAACTGTCTGATCAAGCTATGCAGTATCTTTATCAAAATTAGATGTCCTTTCATTGTGCCCTTACCATGGCTGGCGCGATGATCAATTTCACTTGCAGGCCAAGAGGAAGGGGCGGAGCCATGGGCAACTCCGGCAGCACAGGTATGTTTGCCCGCCCAATTCAACTTCAGACTGTTTCTGCTATAAGTCTGTCAGAGGCAATTCACAACAACCACCCCCCTTTAAGTACATGTCAGGTTAAAAATAGGAGACTGTAGCTTTAAATTGAGGAAGCTGAGCACTGGCCACCACCATCATGTCGATGAATTGACCAGATGACTGCAAAATGCATATTCATGTGTTGAATGTAGCAAAGCTTTTGCAGAAACACCACCGATGCATTACAGCGTTGGTCCTAATGCTTATTGATAACAACCAACAGTAGAGACTATATATATTGCTTAATCCAAGGGGCTAAACGGGGAAGGATCTCTCCCTTGACTTTCCGTTCTTAGGTCGAAGTGAGATCTATCCACGAATAAACTCGGTAGCACCCCAGCGGAGTCCCCATGGGGAGGATCCGAACGCGGGTGGGCGGGTTCAACAACCGGAACTCCTGCCACTGAGTTAGCGCTTAGTTCTCGCTATTTATTTATACATCGAGAAAAGTGGCCTCTTCAAAACAAACGAAAAAGAAGAGAAAAACGTATGTACTGTCGTTTGTACCCCAGATTCATGACATGATAACTACCATAATATACTTGTGGTCACTTTTCACAAATCACTCTATGCAGGATTTTCATTCATATACTCTGAACATAGAGAACTATTCTGCATCATTCCATTTTCCCCATGGTGAATATTGCAACTTGTTTATCTGGAACTGCAACTTGCACATAAATTTGCTCATACCACACTCCTTTTTTCTCTCTGTTATATAACTTTGATTTATGCACTTGTCAAATTTCAGCTCCTGCACCGCTAGGAAAGACCCATGTTCCAGATTTAGAATGGAAGGTTCATGACTTCTCAGCGCTAGTTGAGACGAAAGCTATCTCGGCATTATCTCCTCCTTTTCACTGCTCTGGGTACAAGTGGTACGCATCATAACGCAAAAGGAACATTACATAATTAACTTATTGGCTGTATAAATATCATCTGATTATTTCTGGTGTGGATATAGTAACTATCTGTTAACTAAGTTCATAATAATTTAGGATGTTGATTACTCAGAAATCATGTTTCAGTCAGGTTGAAATATCAATCACAATCACGCAAACCCATGAAAAAGCCGAGACAATGAAGCTTGATAGGAGGCATGAAGTGAAGAAATTAGGCTTGATTCAGTTATGACTTCCAAACTTACTTGGTTTTCTTCAATTCCCTTCCCAGGTTCCTGCAAGTGAACCCTAAGCACAAACAAGATGATAAAGGAAATCAATATGTTGCTCTTTCTCTCGGGATATCCCCTGTATGCTTGGAGCTAGGTCACACAGTGCATGCAGAGTTTGAGTTGTCAATATTCAAGCATTCAAAAGGAATGTATTGTGGATCCAAAGGTAGACTTATGAACCTGTTTTTTCACGTACATCCATCCTATTTCCCCGCAAAAAAAATAAAATAAAATCCATCCTATTAGCTGGGTCCATAGTCTTAGTGCATCACAAGTTTAATGTCGTAACATGATCAATTACTTTTCCCGTTAACAAGTCGCTTCATATTTTCTTCACTGTTAAGTTTATCACTGTGAGTCACACTTGAGACTCTTCTGATTCGACCAGTGTTCATATGCATGTTGTCTTTTACTTTGATAATCTTTATTTTGATGGATTTCACTACTTTGATCTCTCCTTTAATGCTTAACTGGGGTGAAAGTTGATTATATGTTTTTTCGAGGTTAAAAGTTTATTATATGTTATTTGAGATATATTGAAGTTTTTATTTCTCTAATTTTTAACTTTTACCTAAACACAGCTAACTACAACTTCGATGTCAAGAATACCTACTCAAACAAGGAATGCTTGATTCCTCTTGAGGAGCTACTGAAATCATCTACTTTTCTAGTTGATGATAGCTGTGTCTTTGGTGCGAAGATATTAAAAATTGATGTCTCTTCTCCTGAAAAGAAGGTTGTCGTGGTTCAGAAGAAGGCTACCACAGTTCAGAACCTCTTTGTCCAGAAGAAGGGATTCATCAAAGGGACATACACTTGGACCATGGACAATTTCCTAGAGTTGGACTCTCAGCGTCCTGTCCGTTCTCCTACGTTTGAAGTTGGCGGACAAAAATGGTATTCACCTATTTCCAGTGTTTTTTTCTTCCGAAAAGGAGGATAACCCCCGGCCTCTGCATCAGAACGATGCATACCTATTGCCAGTTGCATCACAAATTGTATATACATAAATACCATGCATGTGTTATCCAACATTATTGCTTATACATATGCTTTAGCTCCATACCTAGTTACTCATAGTAGCCAGAAGCATCTTTTAGTGTTTGTGTCAACGAACACTGCCGATGGCCGATGGCCATGTCTTTGTGCAAGGCAATGTTTATTGTCACTTCGGATGTCCATTTTAGTTTTATCTTTAAGCATGGAACCAGAGAACACTACTTCTAGTATATCTACAGTAACATTTTCCCAATTGTATTTGAATTGTCACTTCCCATTCTTGTCAACAGGTACATCGGCATGCATCCGCGTGGTAACAGGAGCAGCACTGATTGCCTCACCTTGGGCTTGTACCTGGATTCTTCGGATGAGCTCTTTATCGAGTCTAGGAAGGTGGTTCAAATCAGTCTGTCTATCCTGGACCAAAAGAATGGGAAATACTTCACTAAAACTACAGGTTC
Organism: Aegilops tauschii subsp. strangulata; assembly: GCF_002575655.3. Lineage (NCBI taxonomy): Eukaryota > Viridiplantae > Streptophyta > Magnoliopsida > Poales > Poaceae > Aegilops > Aegilops tauschii. The sequence goes on from NC_053035.3 coordinate 470,156,697, forward strand.
AGCTGTCCTTATTAACTATCAGTGCAGTGTGTGAATTACTGTTTGTAACCCCCTGATAATTACAGTTCATCCTACTTTTGTGGTGATGGCAGGTCTCTTGGTGTATACATGTCCAGAAGGCTGGGTATTGTCCAACTTCTTGCCACTCAAGGAACTCAATGATATGTCCAGAGGCTATCTTATAGAATCAAAGTGCGTCCTCAAGGCAGATCTCACTATCTTTGGATCATCCATTGACGGCTAGATCTTTTCCCTGTGGCTTAATGGAGAGTTAATGCGCCTTCATCCTACTACTAGTTAGAGTTATACATATGAGATAGTGTTGCTGATTTGTTTGATGTTCTTATATGGTACTTATTAAAGATGAACTAGTTCACACGAAGTTGAGAAATGATTTCTATGTATATTACCTTTAATTTTATTTTTTGAGGAATCTAATATATTGTTTGCAAGTACTTCAATGAGTATATCGATGATGCTCCTGCGATCATGTTATCAGTTGATGAGTTTCTTCTGCATGTGGTTCCATGATCACATCTTCATGGACTCGGGCATTTTCAAATGTTGGCTTTGTCCCTTTGAAATTGTTGTAATTTCTCTGATCTGCCATTCTGCTTTGCGGAGGAGCCACAATGTTCGGCAGCCATCACACTTTTAGCAGTGTTTAATTGTTAACTGAACTTTTGCCAATCCTTTTACCGGATTTGAAGACAAATTGATTACTTGAAGCATACATTGGCTTTTTCGTTTTCTACGTTTGCATATTTAGCAATATGAATTCTCAGCAGTCAGTTCTTGATGAATAGTTGGATTAGTGTGATGATGATAATTCTTTGATTGATTGTGATGAGGTGGTCATATCTTTTTTTTGGGAGGGGGGGGGGGGGGGGGGGTGAGGGTGGGTGGGTTGGTCTTGAGAACCAGATCCTGGTATATTAACAATGTAGTGATCCTGGGAATTCACATTTTGTTCCTCTTGTTTAATTTTGCTGCTTCTTTCTTTCATTCCTTGTTAATTTTGCTCTGTTTTCTCCACACTATCGGCAATAAATTAATTATAAGTTAGCATGTGAGCTGACATGTGTGTGACATTTGGGACTATACGAGTAGTTCGTGACAATTGCTTTATGGAATTAGGGTGTTTTGACATTTCATTCGAACTAAAGCCGCTCCGTACGTACACGATCTTGTTTCAACTGGCCAGATCTAATATTTTGGTTGGAGCTACACATACACAGAGACAGAGATATGATATCTACGAGCTACTACTTGATTTCTTTGTCCCTCACGAAATCTGCTGGTAGATCATAAAACCAAGATGTTCATTTGGAACTGTATGGCTTATTGTTCAGATTCATATGTACTCCTAGGTCGGCAAGTAGACACTCGACAGGTTGCAATTCTACCTCTGCCGGTGGCTGGAGGAGTTGAGATCGAAAATGTAGTGCTCGTATCGGGCTGAAGTGAACTGACTTGTTGAGCTTAGCTGCAGGATTGTGGCTTGTGGGCGTCTGTGTATGGTCTATGGGTGTATATCGTCGGCATGCTGGTTTTTGTTGCTGTGATGATTCCGCTGATGCAGAAATCATGGAATCGGAACTAGTTAGAGAGCATCAAGGTAACTTATGCGTCGTCATCCTCTGCAGACATGTTTCATTCAGGCCGCCTACTAGCAACTTCCTTAGAACTAATGACCTATCAGGTGTTTTTCTCTTGTACTGGTACCTTTTGTTTTGTTTTTTTGGCTTTTCCGCGACTCATATATGATATACTAGTACTTTTGTGAGATCGGGTGATCTGTTCATGTGCTCAGTCCGGCAGAATATGTATGTGTATTTTTTTTTTGCAGAAGGCAGAGTATGTATGTTGGGGAAGAACAAATAGTAATAAATAAAATGACTGATTCTAAAAAAAAAGAACCGAGTAAGATTTCAGTTTGGTATTTTTTTTCTTTTTAACGAGGCAAAAGATTTTCTATTTTCATTTTTTTGTGCATCGCCATTTTCATTATTTAAGATAGAAGGTATAGAGATCACTACACCACGACACTGCATCCCCAATAGACTGTTGGTCCGGAAAGGACCATGCCAAGCCCAACAGATTGTTGGTCGGGAAAAGTGCCCCATAGCCAACAAGCGATCGATCGACAAAGATATGTCAGTCGGGAAAGGCTTTTCCCGTCTGGACTTTCCCCAACAGACAAGATCGGTCGGCATTAGTTTTTCCCAACCGACTGTCTATGATGGGAAGCTGTTTTTCAAACGAACCTGACTGTCGGGGATGTAGTGTTGTGGTGTAGTGGGTTTAGGCCAAAGGCCGACATTGCAACAATCACTCTTGCGGTACAATATTACTCAGGTGCTTCGCTCCCACGAGGCTCCAAAGCGAGGCCTCCTCTTTCATTGTAGCAACGGTGACTCCAACCGGGACAGCGGTATTGCTGAAGATCCACGCATTTCTCTACTTCCATTGCTTCCAGGAGATAAGCAACATCAGCTAAGCAAGCGGCCTACGTCATTGGGCTTTCTTTGAGCGCAGTGTGGTTCCACCATTCCTTTACAGAGGTCGCAGCCCCCCATGGGATGGACGTCACGAAGACCAAGACAATCTTTGATCATACCCCAGACTCAAACCATGTATTTGCATTGGAAGAGGAGGTGAGCCGCCGTCCCTTGGACCTGCCTACAAATGGGTCAAAGGTTACAGTTTGTCCACCCACAACGTTGAAGCCTGTTAACGGTCCAAATCTTATTTAGTACCGCAAGCCACGTGAAAAATTTGCATTTTGGTGGCGCCCAACTCTTCCAGACAACCAGAATCATGCTCGAGTAGGATGGCCTAAGAACTGACCTTTGTAGGTGGACTTAGCGGAGTAATTTCCATTATTAGAGAGTTTCCAGTAGATAGCATCAGGTGTGTGGGCATCCAGGTGGACCTGGGTGAGTCTTTCCCATAAGGAGACCTCGGAGAGGTGATCCATGGAGAAATGCCCCGGAGAATGTCCACTTGGGAAATCCAGTAGTTGTTGTGCTGTGCCTTTTGAACTGAACATTTTTTCTTCTTCGATAAGGCATATAACTTTGGAGCAAGATCCTTGGGTCTCACACCATCTAGCCAAGGCGAGATCCAGAACATGGCCAACATCCCATTTTCGAGTTGTATACCTTAGTTGTTGTGACGAAAAAATCTCGATCCTTGGTGTCACAAGGGGTACCCAATTCCACCCAAGGCTTATCTGGATTTTCCCATTCGAACCAGAACCAACGAATACGTAGGGCAGTGGCAAACTTGTCCAGATTGAGAATTCCGAGTCCTCCATTAAGGTTGAACTTACAAACTTGCTCCCAATTTATCTTGCATTTTCCACTAGAAACATTGTCACAACCGGCCGAAAGGAAAGCACGCCTAAGGGAATCAATCATCTTCTTCACCTCCACTGGCAAACCAAAGACTTGCATGTAGTATATGGCAATCGCCGTGTGGACCATCTTGACCAAAATAAAAGGCCCGCTGAGGTGACATGCTTCCGAATCCAGGGGAGCTGGCTCGCGCTTTTGCCTTCCGCAGCAAGCTGGTGGCACCTGAGGCACCCTGTATTCATATCAAATACAAATTACAGACAGGATTTGGCAATCCTTAACATATAAATTCCCTAGATATGCAAGCCTAGGCTAGTGATCTCCTGTTCATGTATGTAGTGCACTAGAAGAAACCATTTCTTGTCTCAGAGGATAATTATCTCTATAAGAAGTAGATGCACAATTGTGAGCCTGTACAGTAAATTCCATAGGAATATGGAAGACCTGAGCTTGAATGTTGGCTGTTGCAGCAAAGTAATTTAGAAGCTGGATTCTAACTTGCCAATGCCCAGGCACTTGAAGAAGGTTCCTTGAGGCCGTTGCCCAAGGTAGTATCAGATTGTCCACTAGGAAAGTAATTTGGTTATTAGCGATGCGAGAAGCAATTTCCACAGCAACCTGTACAGCTGTAGCCTTAGCACGTAATGGAGATTCTACACTCCTGCCTGTTGTAGAGATTAAGATAATTGTTTCTTCTTCATTCTCGCCAGTATGAATGTAAATTCATATTCCTATTTTCCTTGAGTTGTTTCTGGAGTCAGTAGTGTTCTTCCATGCAGCGTCAATATAAACCTTGCAACCTATAATCCAATCATCTATTTTTAAAGAAGGCCCCTTCTTTTGTTTCAGCTGATAAACTGGCAATACATGCATAGGAAACTAAATCTTGGCTCTTATTATTGCCTGCATAGCTGGGCATACCTACATAGGGGAGTTGGAATTTCTTGCCAAACATGGACGTTTCACCATGGCTTGTTGGACCATGCATAGTTAATGATTTAAATTTGTGCACTAGCACATGCAAGCAACGATAGAAAATCATGAGCTGGCAAACGAAAAACCGCATCCCACCATATAGTGAAACACGTATGGGCAACGAGGATCAGTCGATAGTAAGTGGACAAAGATACACCATTCATTTTTTTGACTGTGTGTTTCCAAGACTACCGAAAGGAAACAAAAACATAATTAGCTAAATGAACTTTGTGCGGACCATAAATATCACGCGAACGGCAGGCACCTACAAATCCAAAATACCTGTCTTTCTCTGGCTCATTTGCCAGAGAGAAGAAAAGCGAGAGAACTCAGAGACTTGAGTGTTCTTTTACGCTCACAGACTGAGAGTTGTCAGGATTATATTTGTGTCGATGTGGGGTCCTCTGACTGAAGATACACACAGGTATTTATAGAATCACCGAGCTTGTTATTTATGGTACATATTTAATTCGTACTTATCAAAATAAAATCTACATTTACTCACATCTCCACTATTACACTGTTAAATGAATGTCTGCTATTGTCGTTTGGTAGTACTGCTGATTGGTTTTCTCGAAAAAAGTGGAAAATCTGTGTCACACTTAATAGGTGCATTGCTAATGTGCGTGTCACACATAGAGGTGCACTAAACATGTTTTCAAGTTTTAATTTTTGTTTTCCTCTTTATTGTTTCTTCATATTCTTCAAATGTTGCATACGAGATTTTATTTTGAAAGAAACAATTGAATATACGCAATCGTGTCACACATAAGAGTGTATCTTTGGAAAAAAATAAGGAACAAATATATGAATGACATTAAATTTTATGTTCACAAAGAATGTATGTCGGTTAATTACGGTAAATATATAAATGCAATATATCCTTTTATCTTAATGCCTTCATGTTGATTTTTGCTCGAGATGTGCGTCAGCAGGGTCGTGACGAGCATCTGAAGGTAACTTTGCTTTGCAAAGGAGAGGAGAACAATCAACATGCACTCACGATTTTGTTGCGCAATTCACAATTATAAAAAATGGGTAGGGCTGTATCTTGCAAATGAATGATGTGGATTTCAATTGTTACGCTATATTTGTTTGTTACCTTTTACATTGTAAGTTTATAAAATTAAAATGAAAATATTATTGGAATTCTTCTTTTGTAGAACTGTGCATCACAGGGGCATGTTACATTTGTCATCACTACTCGTCGGTTTCCATCTTTAATCAGGTGGCTACCGTTCTTATTTTTTGACCAACTAGGAAGGGGTTCTCTTCGGGTGAGATAGGGTTACTTTGTGCAATTTTGCTCGTGTTAACGTGTAGAGCATGTAATTAGAGTATACGATTGCAGAAGTATGTGAAACATGAACACACGAATACAGATTGGTGATGGTCTGTTAATGGCATGACCTCCTTCGTGATGGGGGCTGATAAAACCATTGGATAGCCTTTGGGTTGACATATGAAGGTTACCTAGTTGAAAAGTGCCTCATAGCAATTCCAGATATTTTTCCCATACATTTTGTTTTAATCACCTTCTGAAAATGGTGCTTGTGAGATTTGCTTTTGAAAAAAAAAATCATTGGCAATATGCTTTCTTGGCAAGTGTTTGCGCAAGTGTGTCACGCGCAAGGGTGTATCTTTGGAAGATCTTTAAGGAATGAATAAGTGACTCAAAATAGATTGGAAAATATCTGACGTGCATACGGTTATCACGTGCGATGCCCAACTTTTTTTTGGACAACTGGTGGCACCTGAGGCACCCTGTATTTATATCAAATACAAGTTACAGATAGGATTTGGCAATCCTTAACATATGAATTCCCGAGATTTGCAAGCCTCGGATAGTGATCTCCTGTTGATGTATCTTGTGCACTAGAAGAAACCATTTCTTAGCTTAGAGGATAGTTATCTCTATAAGAAGTAGATGCACAACTGTGAGCTTGTACAATAAGTTCCCTAGGAATATTGAAGACCCGAGCTTGAATGTTGGCTGTTGCAGGAAAGTAATTTGGAAGCTGGCTTCTAATTTGCCAATGCCCAGCCACTTGAAGAAGGTTCCTTGATGCCGGTGCCCGAGCTAGTATCAGATTGTCCACTAGAAAAGTAATTTGGTTATTAGCGATGCGGTAAGAAATTTCTGCAGCAACCTGTACAACTGTAGCCTTAGCACGTAATGGAGATTCTACACTCTTGCCAGTTGTAGAGATTAAGGTAACTGTTTCTTCCTCATTCTCGCTAGTCTGAATGTAAATTCCTATTCCTATTTTCCTTGAGTTGTTTCTGGAGTCAGTAGTATTCGTCCATGCAGTGTCAGTATAAACCTTGCAACCTATAATCCGATCATCTATTTTGAAAGAAGATCCCATCTTTTGTTTGTATGCAGATTCTGCCCTTTCTTCCTCCATCGTTTCAGCTGGTGCACAATCTTGGCTCTTTATTCTTGCCTGCACAGCTGGGCATACCTACATAGGGGAGTTGGAATTTCTGGCCAAATATGGACGCTTCTGCATGGCTTGTTGGTCCATGCATAGTTAATGATTTAAATTTGTGCACCAGCCCATGCAAGCAGCGATAGAAAATCATGAGACGGCAAATGAAAAACCCCATCCCACCATGTAGTGAAACGCGTATGGGCAACAAGGACCATTAATTCGATAGTAAGTGGACAAAGATACACCATTCATTTTTAGGGACTGTGTTTCCAAGACTGCTGAAAAGGAAACAAAGATATAATTTGCGAAATGAACTTTACGCAGACCATAAATATCACGCGAACGGCAGGAACCTACAAATCCAAAATACCTGCCTTTCTCTGGCTCATTTGCAAGAGAGAAGAAAAGCGAGAGAACTCAGAGACTTGAGTGTTCTTTTACGCTCAGAGACTGAGAGTTGTCAGGATTATATCTGTGCCAATGTGGGGTGCTCTGACTGAAGATACACACAGGTACTTACAGAATCGCCGAGCATGTTATTTATGGTACATATTTAAATCGTATTATCAAAATAAAATATACATTTACTCACATCACCAGTATTAAACTGTTAAAAAACTCTGCTATTGTCGTTTGGTAGTACTGCTCATTGGTTTTGTCGAAAAAAGTGGAAAATGTGTGTCACACTTAATAGGTGCATTGCTAATGTGCGTGTCACACATAGAGGTGCACTAAGAATGTTTTCAAGTTTTTATTTTTGTATTTCTCCTTATTGTTTCTTCATACTCTTAAAAAATGGAATGTACGCAATCGTGTCACACATAAGAGTGTATCCTTGGAAAAAATTGAAGGAACAAATATATGAATGACACTAAAGTTTATATTCACAAAGAATGTATGTCGGTTAATTACGGTAAATATATAAATTGAACATATCCTTTTATCTTAATGCCTTCATGTTCATTTTTGCTCGAGATGTGCGTCAGCAGGGTCGTGACGAGCATCTGAAGGTAACTTTCCTTTGCAAAGGAGAGGAGAACAGCCAACATGCACTCACGATTTTGTTGCACAATTCAAAATTATAAAAAATTGGTAGGGCTGTATCTTGCAAATGAATGATGTGGATTTCAATTATCTTGCTATATTGGTCTGTTACCTTTTATATCGTAAGTTTATAAAATTAAAATGAAAAAATATTCGAATTCTTCCTTTGTAGAACCATGCAGCGATAGAAAATCATGAGCCGGCAAACAAAAAACCGCATCCCACCATGTAGTGAAACACCTATGGGCAATGAGGACTAGTCGATGGTAAGTGGACAAAGATACACCATTCATTTTTTTGGACCGTGTGTTTCTAAGACTACTGAAAGGAAACAAAAACATAATTAGCTAAATGAACTTTGCGCAGACAATAAATATCACACGAACGGCGGGAACCTACAAATCGAAAATATCTATCTATCTCTGGCTCATTAGCGAGAGAGAAGAAAAGCGGTAGAACTCAGAGACTTGAGTGTTCTTTTACGCTCAGAAACTAAGAGTTGTCGGGATTATATCTGTGCCGATGTGGGGTGTTCTAACTGAAGATACACAAAGGTATATATAGAATTGCCGAGCATGTTATTTATGGTACATATTTAATTCATACTTATCAAAATAAAATCTACATTTACTCACATCTCCACCATTACATTGTTAAAAAAATGTCTGCTATTGTCGTTTGGTAGTACTGCTCATTGGTTTTCTCGAAAAAGTGGAAAATGTGTGTCACACTTTATAGGTGCATTGCTAATGTGTGTGTCACACATAGAGGTGCACTAAATTTTTTTTCAAGTTTTTATTTTTGTTTTCCTCTTTATTGTTTCTTCATATTCTTAAAATGTTGCACATGAGATTTTATTTAGAAAGAAGCAATTGAATATACACAATCGTGTCACACATAAGAGTGTATCTTTAGAAAAAATGAAAGGAACAAATGTATGAATGACAGTAAATTTTATGTTCACAAAGAATGTATGTCGGTTAATTACGGTAAATATATAACTTCAACAAATCCTTTTATATTAATGCCTTCATGTTGATTTTTATGGAGATGTGCGTCAGGAGGGTCGTGACAAGCATCTGAGGGTAACTTTCCTTTGCAAAGGTAGAGGAGAACAACCAACATGCACTCACGATTTTGTTGCGCAATTCACAATTATAAAAAATTGGGAGGGTTGTATCTTGCAAATGAATGATGGATTTCAATTGTTGCGCTATATTTGTCTGTTACCTTTAATACCGTAAGTTCATAAAATTAAAATTAAAATATTATTGGAATTCTTCTTTTGTAGAACCGTGCATCACACGGGCATGTTACATGTGTCATCACTGCTCGTCGGTTTCCATCTTTAATCCGATGGCTACTGTTCTTATTTTTTGACCAACTAGGAAGGGGTTCTCTTCAGATAGAGATAGGGTTACTTTGTGCAATTGTGCTCGTGTTAACGTGTAAGGCGTGTAATTAGAGTATACGTTTGCAAAAGTATGTGAAACATGAACACACGAATATAGATTGGTGAGGGTCTGTTAGTGGCATGACCTCCTTTGTGATGGGGGCTGATAAATCCATGGGAGGGCCTTTGGGTTGCCATATGACGGTTGCCTAGTTGAAAAGCGCCTCATAATGATCCCAGATTTTTTCCCATACATTTTGTTTCTTTCATCTTCTGATAATTGTGCCTGTCAGATTTGCTTTTTGAAAATAGATCATTGGCAATACGCTTTCTTGGCAAGTGTTTGCACAATCGTGTCACACGCAAGTGTGTATCTTTGAAAGATCTTTAAGGAATGAATAAGTGTGTCAAAATAGATAGGAAAATATCTGACATGCATACGGTTATCATCACGTGCGATGCACAACTTTTTTTTTGGACAACTGGTGGCACCTGAGGCGCCTTGTATTGATATCAAACACAAGTTACACATAGGATTTGGCAATCCTTAACATATAAATTCCCTAGGTTTGAATGCCTAGGATAGTGATCTCCTGTTCATGTATGTTGTGCACTAGAAGAAACCATTACTTGGCTCAGAGGATAGTTATCTCTATAAGAAGTAGATGCACAATTGTGAGCCTGTATAGTAAGTTCCCTAGGAATATGGAAGACCTGAGCTTGAATGTTGGCTGTTGCAGCAAAGTAATTTGGAAGCTGGCTTCTGTTGGGGAACGTAGCATGCAATTTCAAAAAATTTCCTAGGATCACGCAAGATCTATCTAGGAGATGCATAGCAACGATAGGGGGAGAGTGTGTCCACGTACCCTCGTAGACCGAAAGCGGAAGCGTTAGGTAACGCGGTTGATGTAGTCGAACGTCTTCACGATCCAACCGATCTAGTACCGAACGTACGTCACCTCCGAGTTGAGCACACGTTTAGCTCGATGACGTCCCTCGAACTCCTTATCCAGCAAAGTGTCGAGGGAGAGTTTCTTCAGCACGACGGCGTGGTGACGGTGATGGTGATGTGATCTGCGCAGGGCTTCGCCTAAGCACTACGACGCTATGACCGGAGGAGTAAACCGTGGAGGGGGGCACTGCACACGGCTAAGAGAATAACTACTGTGCTTTGGGGTGCTCCCTGCCCCCGTATATAAAGGAGGAGGGGAGGAGGCCGCCGGCCTAGAGGGGGCGCGCCATGGGGGGAAAGCGAATAGGACTCCAAGTCCTATTCGGCCCCCTTCCTTTCTCACGGAGGGGGAAAGGGGAAGGGAGAGGGAAGAGGAGAAGGAAAGGGGGGCGCACCCCCTCCCCTAGTCCAATTTGGACTCCCAATGGGAGGGGGCACGGCCACCCCTTGTGGGCTGCCTCCCCTCTCCCTATGGCCCATGAAGGCCCATTACTTCCCTCGGGGGGTTCCGGTAACCCCTCGGTTCTCCGAAATATACCTGAACCATTTCGAAACCATTCCGGTGTCCGAATATCATCGTCTAATATATCGATCTTGGAACCATTTCTGACACGCATCGTCACCTCGTCCTTAGCCAATCTTCGTTTAATCCGTAGCCCCTATTTCGAGTTGCAAATATGAGCAACAGAACCAATATCAAATACCCAGGCGCTACTACGAGCATTAGTAAGGTACACATCAATAACATGTATATCAAATATACCTTTCACTTTGCCATCTTTCTTATCCGCCAAATACTGGGGGCAGTTCCGCTTCCAGTGACCAGTCCCTTTGCTGTAGAAGCACTCAGTCACTACAGGAATCAGCTAGTTTGCCGTCTGGCGAGTACAGATAGCAAAGAGCAAAATACAGGCGGCAAAGAGTTTGCCGTCAGCTGGGACGGCAAAGAGGATGCCGGCAAAGGCTGCTTTGCCGTCAGCATTTAGTCGGGCAGACGGCAAAGTCTTTGCCGTCTGCCAATCACTACTTTGCCGTCATTCAAAGGCTGCCACAGATGGCAAAGAATATGGTCTTTGCAGTTAGTCAAACTTCGTCTTTGCCATCAGCATCAAACATCACAGACGGCAAACAATCTTTTTTGTTTTTTTAATGAACAAATTGTCCAAGTGCAGAGTCGATGGGGAGCGAACACCACAGTATAAACATTTGCTGTTCCAAGAATGATTGGATTTTACAACACAAACTACTATATTTACACAGTACACATCATCAGATCCAAAACAAAACTATATTTCACAAGCCAACTAGCAGCCACGCCTCTCTCCCTTCTTCCTTTCTCCATAGACAGGAGCAAACTGACGCCACCATGGACGGCGGAGCTCAAGTCTTGGGCCGCCTCGCCGGTGCTCGCCACTCTCGTCGGCACTGGATCCGGTCGCGGACCATGGATCCATCCGACCCCACCCTTCGATGCGATGAGGGCCGTCGCAGCCGCCGCTCCTCGAGGAGGGAGGTGGTGCGACGTCGAAGGATGGGGCAGGGTCGGTGCCGGCGGGCGAGGCTGTGGCCGGGGCCGGCGGGAGAGGCGGTGGACGGGGCCGGCGGGAGAGGCGGTGGCCCGGGCCGCTGGGCGAGGTGGTGGATGGGGCCGGGGTGACGGGTGGCGGGGCTGCCGTGGATGAGGCGGAGGCCGGCAGGGGCGAAGGCGGAAGGGGCCGCCGCCGGCGGGTGAGATGGTGGCCGGGGCCAGGGGTCGGCGGCGCCAGGGTGACAGGGGATGGGGGTGCTGGCCGGGGATGGGGCGAAGCGGGAAGGGCCGGCGCCGGCGGGTGAGGTGGTGGCAGGCGAGATCTGCATCGCAAGCGATACGAGAGAGATGGGAGTGCGGTCTCGAGCTGGATGGGATAAGGGAGAGAGAGAGAGAGTGGGTTGGGGGCATGGGGCACGTGGGGGGTTGAGCGCGTGGGGGTGAATGTGTTTTGCGGTTGTGGATGTGTGCGGGAGATCGTGCCACCTCCTCATGGATCCGTGTGCTGTGTTTCCTCTTTGCCGTCTTCAATTTTTTTACAGACGGCAAAGACGCATATTTTGCCGTCTGTAGCGAAAAAGCAGATGGCAAAGTTCTTTGCCGTCTGTATTTTTTCTACAGACGGGAAAGAGCTCACTTTACCGTCTGTAAAAAAAATGCAGACGGCAAAGACTCTTTGCCGGCTACTTTTTTCTGTACAGACGGCAAAGTCTGCCTTTCTTTGCCGTCAAACGATGTCGGTAAAATTTGTCTTTGCCGTCTGCCCCGACGAAATGCTGACGACAAAGATCAGTACTGACGGCAAATCTCCTGTTTCCTGTAGTGAGTTTCAGGCTTAGGTCCAGACTTGGGCTTCTTCCCTTGAGCAGCAGCTTGCTATTCTTCTTGAAGTTCCCCTTCTTCTCTTTTCCCTTTTTCTTGAAACTAGTGGTCTTGTTAACCATCAACACTTGATGCTCCTTCTTGATTTCTACATCCACAGCCTTTAGCATTGCGAAGAGCTTGGGAATTATCTTATTCATCCCTTGCATATTATAGTTCATCACAAAGCCTTTATAGCTTGGTGGCAGTGATTGAAGAACTTTGTCAATGACACTATCATCCGCAAGATTAACACCCAGCTGAGTCAAGTGATTATGATATCCAGACATTCTGAGTATGTGTTCACTGACAGAACTATTCTCCTCCATCTTGCGGCCATAGAACTTGTTGGAGACTTCATATCTCTCAACTCGGGCATTTTCTTGAAATATTAACTTCAACTCCTGGAACATTTCATATGCTCCATGATGTTCAAAACGTCTTTGAAGTCCCGATTCTAAGCCGTAAAGCATGGCACACTGAACTATCGAGTAGTCATCAGATTTAGCTTGCCAGACGTTCATAACGTCCGGAGTTGCTCCTGCAGCAGGCCTTGCACCTAGCGGTGCATCAAGGACGTAATTCTTCTGTGCAACAATGAGAATAATCCTCAAGTTATGGACCCAGTCCGTGTAGTTGCTACCATCATTTTTCAACTTGGCTTTCTCTAGGAACGCATTAAATTCAAGGGATTGGTAACACGGGCCATTGATCTACAACATAGATATGCAAAAACTATCAGGACTAAGTTCATGATAAATTTAAGTTCAATTAATCATATTACTTAAGAACTCCCACTTAGATAGACATCCCTCTAGTCATCTAAATGATCACGTGATCCATATCAACTAAACCATGTCTGATCATCACGTGAAATGTAGTAGTTTTCAATGGTGAACATCTCTATGTTGATCATATCTACTATATGATTCATGTTCGACCTTTTGATCTCAGTGTTCCGAGGCCATGTCTGTACATGCTAGGCTCGTCAAGTTTAACCCGAGTATTCTGCACGTGCAAAACTATCTTGCACCCGTTGTATGTGAACGTAGAGCTTATCACACTCGATCATCACATGGTGTCTCGGCACGACGAACTACCGCAACGGTGCATACTCAGGGAGAACACTTATACCTTGAAATTTAGTGAGGGATCATCTTATAATGCTACCGCCATACTAAGCAAAATAAGATGCAAAAAAAAGATAAACATCACATGCAATCAAAATATGTGACATGATATGGCCATCATCATCTTGTGCCTTTGATCTCCATCTCCAAAGCACCGTCATGATCTCCATCGTCACCGGCTTGACAGCTTGATCTCCATCGTAGCGTCGTTGTCGTCTTGCCAACTATTGCTTCTACGACTATCGTTAATGCATAGTGATAAAGTAAAGCAATTACATGGCGATTGCATTTCATACAATAAAGCGACAACCATAAGGCTCCTGCCAGTTGCCGATAACTTTTACAAAACATGACCAACTCATACAATAACTTATATCATATCATGTCTTGACCATACCACATCACAACATGCCCTGCAAAAACAAGTTAGACATCCTCTACTTTGTTGTTGCAAGTTTTACGTGGCTGCTACGGGCTTCTAGCAAGAACCGTTCTTACCTATGCATCAAAACCACATTGATTTTTCGTCAAGTGTGTTGTTTTAACCTTCAACAAGGACCGACCGCAGCAAATTCTATTCAACTAAAGTTGGAGAAATAGACACCCGCCAGCCACCTTTATGCAAAGCAAGTTGCATGTCTGTCGGTGGAACCGGTCTCATGAACGTGGTCATGTAAGGTTGGTCCGGGCGCTTCATCCAACAATACCGCCAAATCAAAATAAGACGTTGGTGGTAAGCAGTATGACTATGACCGCCCACAACTCTTTGTGTTCTAGTCATGCATATCATCTACGCATAAACTTGGCTCGGATGCCACTGTTGGGGAACGTAGCATGCAATTTAAAATTTTTTCCTACGATCACGCAAGATCTATCTAGGAGATGCATAGCAACGAGAGGGGGAGAGTGTGTCCATGTACGCTCGTAGACTGAAAGCGGAAGCGTTAGGTTAACGCGGTTGATGTAGTCGAATGTCTTCATGATCCAACCGATCTAGTACCGAACGTACGGCACCTCCGAGTTCAACACACGTTCAGCTCGATGATGTCCCTCGAACTCTTGATCCAGCAAAGTGTTGAGGGAGAGTTTCGTTAGCACGACGGCGTGGTGACGATGATGGTGATGTGATCCGCGTAGGGCTTTGCCTAAGCACTACGAAGCTATGACCGGAGGAGTAAACTGTGGAGGGGGGCACCGCACACGGCTAAGAGAATAACTGTTGTGCTTTGGGGTGCCTCCTGCCCCCCGTATATAAAGGAGGAGGGGAGGAGGCCGCCAGCCTAGAGGGGGTGTGCCATGGGGGGAAACTGAATAGGACTCCAAGTTCTATTCGGCCCCCTTCCTTTCTTATGGAGGGTGAAAGGGGAAGGGAGAGGGAAGAGGAGAAGGAAAGGGGGGGGGGGGCTCCCCCTCCCCTAGTCCAATTCAGACTCCCCATGGGAGGAGGGCGCGGCCACCCCTTGTGGGCTGCCTCCCCTCTCCCCTATGGCCCATGAAGGACCATTACTTCCCCTGGGGGTTCCGGTAACCCATCGGTTCGCTGAAATGTACCCAAACCATTCCAGTGTCCGAATATCATCGTCCAATATATCAATCTTTACCTCTCGACCATTTTGAGACTCCTCGTCATGTCCGTGATCTCATTCGGGCTCCGAACAATCTTCGTTCACCAAAACACATAACTCATAATAAAAATCATCAGCGAACGTTAAGCGTGCGGACCCTACGGGTTCGAGAACTATGTAGACATGACCGAGACATATCTCCGATCAATAACCAACAACGGAACCTGGATGCTCATATTGGTTCCTACATATTCTACGAAGATCTTTATCGGTCAAACAGTAATGACAACATACGTCATTCCCTTTGTCATCGGTATGTTACTTGCCCGAGATTCGATCGTCGGTATCCTCATACCTAGTTCAATCTTGTTACTGGCAAGTCTCTTTACTCACTCCGTAATGCATCATCCCATAACTAACTCATTAGTCACATTGCTTGCAAGGCTTATTGTGATGTGCATTACCGAGAGGGCCCAGAGATACCTCTCCGATACTCGGAGTAACAAATCCTAATCTCGATCTATGACAACCCAACAAACACCTTCGGAGACACCTGTAGAGCATCTTTATAATCACCCAGTTACGTTGTGGCATTTGATAGCACACAAGGTGTTCCTCTGGTATTCGGGAGTTGCATAATCTCCTAGTAAAAGGAATATGTATAAGTCATGAAGAAAGCAATAAAAATAAAACTTAACGATCATTATGCTAAGCTAACGGGTGGGTCTTGTCCATCACATCATTCTCCTAACGATTGATCCCGTTCATCAAATGACAACACATGTCTATGGTCAGGAAACTTAACCATCTTTGATTAACGAGCTAGTCAAGTAGAGGCATACTAGGGACACATTGTTTTGTCTATGTATTCACACAGGTATCAAGTTTCCTGTTAATACAATTCTAGCATGAATAATAAACATTTATCATGATATAAGGAAATATAAATAACAACTTTATTATTGCCTCTAGGGCATATTTCCTTCAGCTTCTAATTCGCCAATGCCCAGGCACTTGACGAAGGTTCCTTGATGCCGGTGCCCGAGCTAGTATCAGATAGTCCACTAGAAAAGTAATTTGGTTATTAGCAATGCGATAAGCAATTTCCGCAGCAACCTGTACAGCTGTAGCCTTAGCACGTAATGGAGATTTTACAATGTTGCCAGTTGTAGAGATTAAGATACCTGTTTCTTCTTGCTCCTCGCCAGTCTAAATGTAAAATCCTATTCCTATTTTCCTTGAGTTAGTTTCGGAGTCAGTAGTGTTCTTCCATGCATCGTCTGTATAAACCTTGCAACCTATAATCCAACCATCTGTTCTTAAAGAAGATCCCTTCTTTTGTTTGTATGCTGATTCTGCCCCTGCTTCCTGCATCGTTTCAGCTGATGAACTGACAATACATGCATAGGAACCTAAATCTTGGCGGTTTATTGTTGCCTACATAGTTGGGCATACCTACATAGGGGAGCTGGACTTTCTTGCCAAATATGGACGCTTCGCCATGACTTGTTGGACCATGCATAGTTAATGATTTAAATTTGTGCACTAGCCCATGAAAGCAACAATAGAAAATCATGAGTCGATAAACAAAAAACCGCATCCCACCATGTAGTGAAACACGTATGGGCAACGAGGACCAGTCGATCGTAAGTGGACAAAGATACACTAGTATAAAAAAGGGCTTTTACCCCGGTTGGTAAGGGCCTTTTGTCCCGGTTTTCGAACCGGGACTAAAGGGTCGTTACTAAAGCCCTAACCCTTTAGTCCCGGTTCTTACACGAACCGGGACAGAAGGTCCTCCACGTGGCTGCTGCTGCCAGCCCAGGCAGGGGGGCCTTTGGTCCCGGTTGGTGACACCAACCGGGACCAATAGGCATCCACGCGTCAGCATTTCAGGGGCTGGGGTTTTTGTTTTTTTTGAAAGGGGGGGGGGGGGTTGGGGGTTTTGGGGGGTTAATTTAGGTGTTTCATATATTGTGTTAGCTAGCTAATTAATAGAGAGAAGTATCCTCTCTTATCTCTGTGCTTGGTCGACGCTACGTACTATATACGTATGGAGAGGACTAGACACGCTAGCTAGTAAGCAAATGAAGGAAACAGAAGATCGTCATGAACATATGCATACAGAGAGAAGTGATATCAACCACCTCTCCTTCTCCGAGAGATTGGTCGAACAACAAGTTCTCGTATATCTATCTGACACTACTGGCTACATATATACAATAATTATCTCTTACAATATAATCTCCTAATTAAATTGTAAGAACACAGGGTCCACATATTATTCTCCGTTTTCAGCGATCACGTGGTCAAGGAAGAATGCCGCCAATTCCTCTTGAATTGCTCGCATACGATCTGGTGCTAGGAGTTCATCCCGCATCCGAAAGATCTAATTTGAAGAAGGGGGTCAATACATATATATATATATATATATATGAATAAATGAAACTCGACACAAATGATGGTAATAAAATAAAATTGTGAATATTATTGCTTACGCACTTCATATTGTTCGTCAGCGTAGCCCCGCTCACAGGTCGTGTGGCGGATAGACTCGCAAACGTAGTATCCACAGAAATCATTCCCTTGTTCCTGCCACAACCACTTTACAAGAAATAGAGGTCAATCTAACTGATAAGCAAGCATGCTAAATGGTATTGATGAAACTAGCGCTTGAATCACTAGGAGATGTGCGGAACATGCTACTATAGTACTTACTTTCGGGTGTCTAAATTGCAGCTTCTTCGGCAGTCCCGGAGCTTTTGTGGTGAATTTTCTCCAAACCCTGCCAGACAAAGAAAACAATTACTTGATATCAGGAAATGAACAAAGTTGCTGATATGGTGGATAATGATCGATTTAACTTACTTCTCGAGCATTTGAGTCATGTCCGCATAGTCCTGGGGATCTTTTCGTCTCGAGTCTAAGACGGTTACTACTCCCTGCTCAAGCTTAATCTCTAGGAGAATATAGTGGAAGCTGCACATGCATGCATAAGTCATCAATTACATTACCATAACCTGGACTAATAAGGGAAACCGAATATGCACAAGACAGTAACACTCACTTGAAGTTGTAAGGAAAGAGTATTATATCTTTGTTTTGATTTAATACCAACGATCGTAGCAAGTTGGCCTCGGCTTGTTTGGCATGTTTTTCAACCATATATGCATCTATGAGATTTGTGTTAATGAACCCAATATCACCGATTTGTCTTTTCTTCAATTCGGTGATCTTCAATCTGCATAATATAGTGAGGATAATTATACATACATGCAATGAAAGAGCTGACCTATATAGAGAGACTTAATGACAGAAGTAGTACTACTTACAGACAGTAGCAAGTGATCGTTGATTTATCGAGGGCCTTTTGATTGAAAAACTGGAAGAACTCCTCAAATGGAACATTCAGCAGTTCAATTCCAATGAGGTCATGCTCCGGTTTAACTCTCAGCGTCAAAGTATTCATCCCATCAGACTCTCTGCAGGTTTTCATGTACCAATCATGTAATCTTCGCATCATCGTTGTTAGAGATCTTTCATCTTTGACGAGAGGCTTTCCGTAATGGTATTTGTGTTCGTCCACCTCCATGATTTCATAATGTACATC
This sequence comes from Aegilops tauschii subsp. strangulata, assembly GCF_002575655.3. Taxonomy (NCBI): domain Eukaryota; kingdom Viridiplantae; phylum Streptophyta; class Magnoliopsida; order Poales; family Poaceae; genus Aegilops; species Aegilops tauschii. The sequence goes on from NC_053035.3 coordinate 470,175,549, forward strand.
GTCGGGCAGGTAATCTCCAAGATTGCTATAACCGGCCACCATCCTCGGATCATTAGCGACGATGTCGCTATACACCTTGAGCGGGGGGCACGATTGGTTCGCTTGTTCGCCGAGCTGGGCAATTTTTTTCCCAGCTCGTCGTTCTTTTAACCTTTGATCACTGACAGTACTTCCCGACCGCTCCGCTTCGGCAAATGTCTTTGCAATAATGCGCTCATAGTTGCCTTTCGGCGGAGACTTTGGTGGTTTTGTCAGGGCAGCCAGAGTGCGCTTCGCTTTCACCGGATCTACCTTCTCCTCCGGAGGTGGATGTTTCTTTGCTTTCACCCCTTCAAAGAAGTTCGTCACTTCGGCTCGCACGATCTTCCTGGTTTCCTCCTCGGTCCTCTCGTATGGTAACTTCTCTGGAGTCTTCAGAGAAGGACCTAATCTATATTGCCTCCCGCCTATGGCAGCTGTACTGCTAGACGCCGGCAGAGCAGATGGAGCAGCTGCGGCTGTCTTCTTTCCTTGCTTACGAGGCGGAGGAGAAGGACTACGATGCGCCGGAGCAGCCGGAGCGGCAGCGGGTCTCTTCCGCCCTTGCTGACGAGGTGGAGAAGGAGGAGACTGGCTGCTCTGGGACGCCGGCGCAGGCGGAGAAGGAGGCAGAGTGCCGCCACGCGCCGGAGAAGGAGGCTGAGTGCCCTGATCACTCGCCGGAGGAGGAGGCGGAGTGCCGTCACGCGCCGCAGAAGGAGGCTGAGTGCCCTGATCACTCGCCGGAGGAGGAGGCGGCGGAGTGCCCTTACTCGCCGGAGGCGTCCAGTTCGGAAGGTTAATGAGCTCCTTCCGCCATAGGCACGGAGTCTTCAGAGCTAAACCCAGCCGAGTCTCCCCTTCACCGGTAGGGTGGTCAAGCTGGAGGTCCTAAAATCCCTCCGTTATTTCATCCACCATCACCCTAGCATATCCTTCTGGAATCGGCCGGCAGTGGTAGGTTGCGCCGGGCTCAGGAGGTAAAACAGAGCCAACAGCCGCCTGGACTTTGAAGTTCTGCCATTGCGCCATAAGGTGGCAATGTTGAGACTCCGTGATAGCATCCACGGGGTAGCTAGCAGGAGCCGTCAAGACATGCTCCGGTTGAAGAAGTTCGGTGGAAGCCACGCTGCTTCTCCGCTGAGATGGCGGGGTAGCTTCGGGGGTAGTTTCGGCATGTCGATTGCCGTCTCGTTCCTCTAGCGCTTGAACCCTTTCGTGCAGCTTCTGAATTTGGGTCTGCTCCATTTTTTCCTCCTCTCCTGGCTTTTGTAACCGCTTGCGTCCGGAAAACCAGCCTTCCACGGAACGGAGCCTAGCGTGCCTCGTGTCCGTCCAGGGTGCTCAGGATTCCCGAGGGCCATTGTGAGCTCGTCATTCTCTCTGTCTGGAACGAACGTCCCTTCCTGCGCTGCATCGATATATTGCTGAATCTTCTTGACTGGTATTCTCAAAAGCTCGTTCGTCCAAACGCACCTCCCTGATAGAGGGTCCTATTTTCCGCCAGCCCTGAAGAACCAAGTCCCGCAATGGTCTGGCTAGTTCATTGTCTGTGGTTCGATCCCTTTTTCAAGCAGATCATTCTCAGCCTTGGCCCACTTAGGCCGGGCTTTGAGGTAGTCACCTGACCCCGTGCGATGGTGAAGCTTCTTCTACGCAGCATTCTTCTTGTTTGTCGCTGACATCTTCTTACTCTTTTCCGATGTCTTGTGGGCCACAAATGCGGGCCAGTGATCTCTGATCTTCTCATACCGGCCGATGAATTCTGGTGTCTCTTCTTTGTCGAGAAACGTTTTCAGCTCATTCTTCCACCTCCTGAATAGGTCTGCCATCTTCTTAAGAGCATGAGACTTGATTAATTGCTCTTTAACTGGCTTCTCTGGATCCTCCTCTGGCGGTAGGGTGAAATTTGCCTTCAGCTCAGTCCAAAGATCATCTTTCTGCATATCATTGACATAAGACACCTCAGGGTCTTCCTTCTTAGGCTTATACCATTGGTGGATGCTGATCGGGATCTTGTCCCTAACAAGAACCCCGCACTGAGCAGCAAATGCTTCCTTTGTCCGGATGGGTTCAATCGGTTGGTCGTCGCGCGCGATTGCTGTGATCTCAAACCTTTCATCCGAGCGCAACTTTCTCTTCGGGCCTCGTCTCTTTACCGAAGTTGTGCTTGATCCGGAGGGCTAGAAAAAAGAAGAAAGATGAGAGTTAATTAATATGTGTACATACCAAAACAATGAATGCATCAATTAGCTAGTCAGCACAGGCTTAACTAATATATTTACCTGGCCGGAATTTGTTCGGTCACCGGAGCCGTCACCACGGGCTCCTTCTTGCACCAACATTGGGTCACCGGAGCCATCATAATCATGTCTTTCCTCCTCCACTCTTCGATCACCATAGCCTGCTTCTTCACCCTGTTCTTCCAGACCATCATTGTCGTTAAGATACGACAAGATATCACCTCCGGCTAAGATTATGTCCCCCAACACCTCTTCTGCTTGCTCGTCTCGTCCGTGCTCCATTGTTTCTGCAAATATTACAACATGGCAATTATTACACAAACATGACAACAGGTGGATATATTAGTGCAAACGTAGACCTAGCTTATTCCTGGTTTGGGGTGGCCTCGGCAACGCTTTAAGGGTAGGGGCGCGGCGGGAGGGGGTAGGAGACCGACATCGTTTTTTTCTATGGTTTGGGTGTCCTTGAGAGTTTTGGTCGAGCGAGAGGGCCCGGGGGTGCTCCCGTGGTATAAGTTATCACGGTCGAAGTTATCCGAGAGGGGTTTATCCGGGAGGGGGACGCAACTGGAGATGAAAACTGAAACTTTCCACAAGTGTTTGTTATATAGTCCGACGTCCCCACCTCATGTCGAAGTTATTGGGGAGGGCCTGGGTAGATCGACAACGACGACGCTCTTTTTCTAGGGTTTGGGTGGCCTCGATAGTTGGTCGGGCAAGCGGACCGCCTCTCTCTCATGCATGTCCGACGTCCCCCCTCATGTTAAAGTTATCGGGGAGGGGGTAAATTTTAAAGAAAAAATAATCTATATATCACAATATCAATATTTTCTATATACATACATCCATACATACATACATACACATACATATACATCTACATTAATTATATATATATGAACAAAAAAATACTAATTCTATGAACATAAAAAGGTCTATGAACAAAAAAACATCACACCAATATTTTCATCCATCCATATATACATACATACATACATATATATATATATATATACATCTACATTATATATGAACAAAAAAATACATAAACTTTACTAATAAAAAAAGACAGCGGGCCGGGGCGGCGGCAGCTCAAAGCGTGGGTGGCAACGGCGACGGCGACGACGGGGGCGGGGCAGGGCGCGGGCTCTGGGGCGGTGACGTACGGCGACGACGACGGCGGTGGCGGGGCAGGGGCGCGGGCTCGGGAGCGGCGACGACAACGGCGGGGGCGGGGCAGGGCGCAGGCTCGAGGGCGGTGACGGCGACGATGACGGCGGGGGCGGGGCAGGGCGCGGGCTCGGTGACGGCGACGACGACGGCGGTGGCGGGGCAGGGGTGCGGGCTCGGGGGCGGTGACGTCGACAGCGACGGCGGGGCCGGGGCAGGGCGCGGGCTCGGCGACGGCGCGGCGGAGGGGCCGGGGCACGGGCGCGGGCTCGGCGATGGCGACGGAGGGGGCGGGGCAGGGGCGCGGGCTCAGGGGCGGGGCGGCGACGGCGTCGGGGCAGCCTGGCGGCGTCGATGTGCTCGGCGTCGTCGGGGCAAATTGCAGATGAACTCTGAAAAATTTACTAAGTGTTTGCTTATATAGCAAAGCCATTGGTCCCGGTTCGTGACACCAACCGGGACCAATGCCCCCTTTAGTCCCGGTTGGTGCCACCAACCGGGACCAAAGGCCGCCGCTGAAAAGAGGCCTTTGGTCCCGGTTGGTGGCACCAACCGTGACTAAAGGGGGGGCATTGGTCCCGGTTGGTGCCACTAACCGGTACCCATGCCCACCTTTAGTCCCGGTTGGTGCCACCAACCGGGACCAAAGGACATGTGCTGCCCGCGTCGCGGCCAAAGTTTAGTCCCACCTCGCTAGTTGAGAGAGCTCGAGAGTGGTTTATAAGCGCTGCTGCGCCCACCCTCTCGAGCTCCTCTCAACTGCAGGCTTTTGGGCCTAACCATACACTATGTGCCTGTGGGGCCTACTGGGCCACGTGCGGGCCTGAATCCTGGCCCATGGTTGGGTTTCTAGTCGTATTCAGGCCGTGGTGGCCCAGTAGATGGCACTTTTTTTTCTTTGTTGCTTTATTTATTTTGTTTTGTTTCTACTTACAACAAAATACTTACTGTTGCTATTTTTATTTATTTTATTAAAGTTTATTTTTTAATTCTTTTTGCTTTTAGGTCACAAAAATTATAAACTTTCTGTTAGTGCCATTAGTTTTCAAATTTGAATAGTTTAAATTTGAATTCTTTGAAATTTGTGTGAATCACTAGTTTGTGATTAACTTTACTATAAAAATAGATTTTGGAGTGATTCTTTTTCCTGCTATTTAATATTACTGTGTTTTATGATTCTATTCAAAAACAGATTTTGTTATTTTAGTTTCTATCAAAAAAATCTTTATGATAATGCTTTTTGCTATTAAAGTTTCTAACAAAAACATTCTTTATGAAAATTCCTTTTCGTTTGGAGTTTTATAAAATCTTTTTAGTTGATTCTTTTGGCTATTGAAGAATATTATAGTTTTGTTTTAGTTGATCATAACAGCATATTTTAATTGATTATTTTTAGTTCATTCTTTTTGCTATTTCTTCATGAGCTATAAATGACCCTTAAATTGAAAAGCACTACAAATGAACTCTGAAAAGGTTGAAAGTTGGCATGGTATCATCATTTCACCCACATAGCATGTGCTAAAAAGTTGAGAGGGTTACGGCAAAAACTGGATGCACTCCGTGTACAAAATGGACAATCTCTTCCGAAGTATCAGTGTTTCGAATGAAAACTCATCAGTTACAAAGGGATTTCATTTTTTTGAACTTATTTGAACTCCAGACTTTTTGTGTGTTCAAAATGCACCATTCAAAGCCACATCATCATTTTCAACCCTTTCTGACTTCATTTGTTATTTTTCATGCATTTACTGATTTTCATGAGCTATAAATGACCCTTAAATTGAAAAGCACTACAAATGAACTCTGAAAAGGTTGAAAGTTGGCATGGTATCATCATTTCATCCACATAGCATGTGCTAAAAAGTTGAGAGGGTTACGGCAAAAACTGGATGCACTCCGTGTACAAAATGGACAATCTCTTCCGAAGTATCAGGGTTTCGAATGAAAACTCATCAGTTACAAAGGGATTTCATTTTTTTGAACTTATTTGAACTCCAGACTTTTTGTGTGTTCAAAATGTACCATTGAAAGCCACATCATCAATTTTCAACCCTTTCTGACTTCATTTGTTATTTTTCATGCATTTACTAATTTTCATGAGCTTTATGACCGTGAAATTGAAAAGCACTACAAATGAACTCTGAAAAGGTTGAAAGTTGGCATGGTGTCATCATTTCACCCACATAGCATGTGCTAAAAAGTTGAGAGGGTTACGGCAAAAACTGGATGCACTCCGTGTACAAAATGGACAATCTCTTCCGATGTATTAGTGTTTCGAACGAAAACTCATCAGTTACAAAGGGATTTCATTTTTTTGAACTTATTTGAACTCCAGACTTTTTGTGTGTTCAAAATGCACCATTCAAAGCCACATCATCATTTTTCAACCCTTTCTGACTTCATTTGTTATTTTTCATGCATTTACTGATTTTCATGAGCTATAAATGACCCTTAAATTGAAAAGCACTACAAATGAACTCTGAAAAGGTTGAAAGTTGGCATGGTATCATCATTTCACCCACATAGCATGTGCTAAAAAGTTGAGAGGGTTACGGCAAAAACTGGATGCACTCCGTGTACAAAATGGAGAATCTCTTCCGAAGTATCAGGGTTTCGAACGAAAACTCATCAGTTACAAAGGGATTTCATTTTTTTGAACTTATTTGAACTCCAGACTTTTTGTGTGTTCAAAATGCACCATTGAAAGCCACATCATCAATTTTCAACCCTTTCTGACTTCATTTGTTATTTTTCATGCATTTACTAATTTTCATGAGCTTTATGACCGTGAAATTGAAAAGCACTACAAATGAACTCTGAAAAGGTTGAAAGTTGGCATGGTGTCATCATTTCACCCACATAGCATGTGCTAAAAAGTTGAGAGGGTTACGGCAAAAACTGGATGCACTTCATGTACAAAATGGACAATCTCTTTCGAAGTATCAGGATTTCGGACGAAAACTCATCTGTTACAACAGGCATTTCAAATGAACTACAAAAAGGTTGAAAGTTGGCATGGTATCATCATAATAGTTGTGGAGAGAAAGTCTTCACTTTTTCTTCGCTTGTGTCCTTTGCTTATTGCGCCGTAACCATGGATAATCTTCATCGTTTATCAGGATGCTTGGATCAGCCTTGACTTTGAAGGGAGGAATTTCATGAAACTTTTCATAATCTTCAGACATGTCTGTCTTGCCCTCCACTCCCACGATGTCCCTTTTTCCTGAAAGAACTATGTGGCACTTTGGCTCATCGTATGATGTATTCGCTTCCTTATCTTTTCTTTTTCTCGGTCTGGTAGACATGTCCTTCACATAGATAACCTGTGCCACATCATTGGCTAGGACGAACGGTTCGTCAGTGTACCCAAGATTGTTCAGATCCACTGTTGTCATTCCGTACTGTGGGTCTACCTATACCCCGCCTCCTGACAGATTGACCCATTTGCACTTAAACAAAGGGACCTTAAAATCATGTCCGTAGTCAAGTTCCCATATGTCCACTATGTAACCATAATATGTGTCCTTTCCCCTCTCGGTTACTGCATCAAAGCGGACACCGCTGTTTTGGTTGGTGCTCTTTTGATCTTGGGCGATCGTGTAAAATGTATTCCCATTTATCTCGTATCATTTGTAAGTCAATACAGTCAAAGATGGTCCCCTGGACAACGAGTACAGCTCATCACAAACAGTGTTGTCACCTCTGAGACGTGTTTCCAACCAACTGCTGAAAGTCCTGATGTGTTCACATGTAATCCAGTCGTCGCACTGCTCCGGGTGTTTGGAGCACAGACTGTTCTTGTGTTCATCGACATACGGGGTCACCAAGGTAGAGTTCTGTAGAACTATGTAGTGTGCTTGAGACCAAGAATATCCGTCCCCCTGCATATTATTGAGTCCCCTCCAAGCGTGCCTTTTCCAGTCAGTCTCCCCTCATACCGCGATTTAGGGAGACCTATCTTCTTAAGGCCAGGAATGAAGTCAACACAAAACCCAATGACATCCTCTGTTTGATGGCCCATGGAGATGCTTCCTTCTGGCCTAGCGCGGTTACGGACATATTTCTTTAGGACTCCCATGAACCTCTCAAAGGGGAACATATTGTGTAGAAATACGGGCCCCAGAATGACAATCTCGTCGACTAGATGAACTAGGACGTGCGTCATGATATTGAAGAAGGATGGTGGGAACACCAGCTCGAAACTGACAAGACATTGCGCCACATCACTCCTTAGCCTTGGTATGATTTCTGGATCGATCACCTTCTGAGAGATTGCATTGAGGAATGCACATAGCTTCACAATGGCTAATCGGACGTTTTCCGGTAGAAGCCCCCTCAATGCAACCGGAAGCAGTTGCGTCATAATCACGTGGCAGTCATGAGACTTTAGGTTCTGGAACTTTTTCTCTTGCATATTTATTATTCCCTTTATATTCGATGAGAAGCCAGTCGGGACCTTCATACTGAGCAGGCATTCAAAGAAGATTTCCTTCTCTTCTTTCGTAAGAGCGTAGCTGGCAGGACCTTCATACTGCTTCGGAGGCATGCCGTCTTTTTGTGCAAACGTTGCAGGTCCTCCCGTGCCTCAGGTGTATCTTTTGTCTTCCCATACACGCCCAAGAAGCCTAGCAGGTTCACGCAAAGGTTCTTCGTCACGTGCATCACGTCGATTGAAGAGCGGACCTCTAGCTCTTTCCAGTAGGGTAGGTCCCAAAATATAGATTTCTTCTTCCACATGGGTGCGTGTCCCTCAGCGTCATTCGGAACAGCTAGTCCGCCGGGACCCTTTCCAAAGATTACGTGTAAATCATTGACCATAGCAAGTACGTGATCACCGGTACGCATGGCGGGCTTTTTCCGGTGATCTGCCTCGCCTTTGAAATGCTTGCCTTTCTTTCGACATTGATGGTTGGTCGGAAGAAATCGACGATGGCCCAGGTACACATTCTTCCTGCATTTGTCCAGGTATATACTTTCAGTGTCATCTAAACAGTGCGTGCATGCGTGGTATCCCTTGTTTGTCTGTCATGAAAGGTTACTGAGAGCGGGCCAATAATTGATGGTTACAAACAGCAACGCGTGCAGGTTAAATTCCTCCTGTTTGTGCTCATCCCACGTATGTACACCGTTTCCATTCCACAGCTGTAAAAGTTCTTCAACTAATGGCCTTAGGTACACATCAATGTCGTTGCCGGGTTGCTTAGGGCCTTGGATGAGAACTGGCATCATAATGAACTTCCGCTTCATGCACATCCAAGGAGGAAGGTTATACATACATAGAGTCACGGGCCAGGTGCTGTGATTACTGCTCTGCTCCCCGAAAGGATTAATGCCATCCGCGCTTAAACCAAACCATACGTTCCTTGGGTCAGCTGCAAACTCAGCCCAGTACTTTCTCTCGATTTTTCTCCACTGCGACCCGTCAGCGGGTGCTCTCAACTTCCCGTCTTTCTTACGGTCCTCACTGTGCCATCGCATCAACTTGGCATGCTCTTCGTTTCTGAACAGACGTTTCAACCGTGGTATTATAGGAGCATACCACATCACCTTCGCAGGAACCCTCTTCCTGGGGGGCTCGCCGTCAACATCACCAGGGTCATCTCGTCTGATCTTATACCGCAATGCACCGCATACCGGGCATGCGTTCAGATCCTTGTACGCACCGCGGTAGAGGATGCAGTCATTAGGGCATGCATGTATCTTCTGCACCTCCAATCCTAGAGGGCATACGACCTTCTTTGCTGCGTATGTACTGTCGGGCATTTCGTTATCCTTTGGAAGCTTCTTCCTCAATATTTTCAATAGCTTCTCAAATCCTTTGTTAGGCACAGCATTCTCTGCCTTCCACTGCAGCAATTCCAGTACGGTACCGAGCTTTGTGTTGCCATCCTCGCAATTGTGGTACAACCCTTTTTTGTGATCCTCTAACATGCGATCGAACTTCAGCTTCTCCTTTTGACTTTCACATTGCGTCCTTGCATCGACAATGACCCAGCGGAGATCATCATCATTGGGCACTGGTTCGTCTTGATCTTCAGCAGCTTCCCCCGTTGCAGCATCATTGGGCACATCGTCTGGTTCCTCTTGATCTTCAGCAGCTTCCCCGGTTGCAGCATCACCGTATTCAGGGGGCACATAGTTGTCATCGTCATCTTCTTCTTCGCCGTCTTCCATCATAACCCCTATTTCTCCGTGCCTCGTCCAAACATTATAGTGTGGCATGAAACCCTGGTAAAGCAGGTGGGTGTGAAGGATTTTCCGGTCAGAGTAAGACTTCGTATTCCCACATGTAGGGCATGGACAACACATAAAACCATTCTGCTTGTTTGCCTCAGCCACTTCGAGAAAATCATGCACGCCCTTAATGTACTCGGAGGTGTGTCTGTCACCGTACATCCATTGCCGGTTCATCTGCGTGCATTCCGCTAAACCGTACAAATCTCAAGGAAAATGGAGCTTTGAGGTCGAGCTTCGAGAGGAGAAAGCTTAACTACTGTGGCTCGGGCATTTCATCGAACACCTCATGTGCATAGGAGGTGAGCTAGAGCACCACAAAGCCCTCCCCTCGCCGGCCAGAGAAAAACAGAGCACTGGAGTGCTCTGCTCGCGGGCGAGGGGTATATATAGGCACCTCATTGGTCCCGGTTGGTGGCACCAACCGGGACTAAAGGGGGGGGCATTGGTCCCGGTTGGTGCCACTAACCGGTACCCATGCCCACCTTTAGTCCCGGTTGGTGCCACCAACCGGGACCAAAGGACATGTGCTGCCCGCGTCGCGGCCAAAGTTTAGTCCCACCTCGCTAGTTGAGAGAGCTCGAGAGTGGTTTATAAGCGCTGCTGCGCCCACCCTCTCGAGCTCCTCTCAACTGCAGGCTTTCGGGCCTAACCGTTCTCTTTGCCTGTGGGGCCTACTGGGCCTTCTGCTGGCCTGAATCCTGGCCCATGGATGGGTTTCAAGTCGTATTCAGGCCGTGGTGGCCCAGTAGGTGGCATAATTTTTTCCCTGTTTTTTGTTTTCTCTTTTGCTTTATTTATTTTGTTTTGTTTCTACTTACAACAAAAAACTTATTTATTTTATTCCATTTTGTTTCTAATTACTTATGTATTTTACTTTATTTATTTTATTTTTATTTATTTTACTGCTGCTATTTTTATTTATTTTACTCCTGCTATTTTTATTTATTTTATTAAGGTTTATTTATTTTATTTACTATAGTTTATTTTATTTTATTAAGGTTTATTTATTTTTATTTATTTTATTAAGGTTTATTTATTTTATTTACTATAAAAAATGAACATAGATGCACCTATAGAGAAAATTCAACCTAAATTCATAATAAATTTCTATGAAATTCAAAGAAATTTACTCTGAATTTAGGTCAAATTCCCTGTATAAGGGCATCTATTTTCACTTTGAGAGGAGCTCAACAAGGCAGAGAGGGACGGGCTTATAAACCCGTGTGAGCGCCCTTCGGTTGGCGAGGTGGGACTAAACTCTGACCGCAACTAGGACCAACCCTTTAGTCCCGGTTTGTGGTATGAACCGGGACTAAAGGGTGAGCCTCTGGTCCCGGTTCAAGCCACCAACCGGGACCAATGGTGGTGGGCCAGGAGCGAGGCCCATTGGTCCCGGTTTGTCCCACCAACCGGGACCAAAGGGGCCGGACGAACCGGGACCAATGCCCCCATGAGGCCCGGCAGGCCCCTGGCCGCACGAACCGGGACCAATGCTCACATTAGTCCCGGTTCGTGACTGAACCGGGACTAATGTGAATATTGCCCTGTGACCAAAGCCCAGTGTAACACCCCAAAATTTTTCTTTGGTTTTATTATTTTCCTTTTCATGGGAAGGGGGTTATTTAAATTTTTGGGTTTATTCTTCCCCTTTCAGAAATTATCTCTTGCCATGACCTAAGTTGAAATCTTCCTCCCAAAAGCCATCTTCCCACTTTGTGTCAAGTCAAGCTTCAAATCCAGCAAGTTTAACTCCCCCTTGAATTTATCTCGATTTATTTTGAATCAAAAATCTTTTCTGTCTTTTATTTTGGCCCTTAGTGATTTACAAAGGAACCACTAGAATTCCTTTGAGTTTTGATTCCAAACAAGTTTCTCTGGCTAGTCCTTAAACCCTCAACCAAGATCCATGAAGATCCACTGGTCCACAATTCAAAATTTTCAAAATTTGCTTACTGCAAGTTTGGATCAGATTTGCCATTTTTGGTGAAATTCATTATTTTTCTTCTCTAAAAATTCTGAGAAAAATCATGCAGCCTCCAGATGCATCAAGAGACCTCTCCACCAAAGATCAGCTCCAGGAAAATTTCCCACATGCCAAAATCATTTCATCGAACAGTTGGCATGCACTGTTTCTGTGCAAATTCAGAAAATTCAGAGTCAGTGTTCGGTTTCAGTCATCGGTGTCGTTTTCTTCAGAACCGCGGCGTCCATCTCGCCAGTGCTCGCGCTGGCCTCTTGCTCACTGCTCCTTCTTCTTATCCATCGCGCCGCACGGTCGTCTGGACGGGCGCGAGCGTCGGCGGTGAGCTGGCAGGAGGAACACCGCCCCCGTGAGCGGCGACAGCCACGTCCGCTGCGGCTGCCAGAGAGGCGCAGCGAGGGACGGCGCCGTCCAGCACCGCCCGCACCACCAGGAGCCTCCGCGTGGCCGTCCTCTTCTCTGGACGTGCTGCAGCACCGTCGCCGTGGCCTGAGTGGCGCAGAGCGCGCCCACTGCCGCCGACGTGCCCGTGAGCCGTTCCGTCGAGGGCTTGGAGTGTCGCCCAAGTCTGGCCAAGTTTGGCTATGGGATGAGGCGAGTGATCCAATCCGCAGCTGCCCCGACCCCTAAACCCCCCCCCGTTCGACCACTGCCTCGCCGTAATCACCGCCGAAGTAATCACGTTCGCGGCAACCGCCTCGGATCGGCTATAAAAGGAAGCCCCGAGCTCGATCACGACCAGGCACCATCACTCCTCCTCATCAGAGCCACACCCAGCCACTAGGGAGATCTCGGGGAGGCCTTCTTCCCCGACTCCGGCCGCCCCGATCCGCTTCGGGCTCCGGCAAGATTTGCTCAAGTGCATGCACCCCCGCCTCTCAAACCATGACAGTAGCATCCTAGTGCAACCACTTCTCTAACCCGCGCCCTAATTTGAAGGTTGCAGCTCCCGTCGGAGAGTATCATCCTCGCCCGAACCACCGTCCGCCGGAGTTGAGGCCACCGTCGACGTGGTGCTCGCCGACGACCAAGTCCACCACCCACCGACGCGGAAGGACACCATGAACCCGTAGGTACCCTCCGATCCCCCTGCCTCACCGTGGATCAATGCCGGCGACCACGCGAGCCTCGGCGCCGGCGAAGCTCTGTTGCAAAGTTTGAACCTGACGGGTGGGACCCCCTCGTCAGCCTCTCTTCTTCTATTTGAAACGTTTTCTGAAAACGCCTTCGGGCAAAGTGCGTTTTCCCTGTTGGGTTGGCGTATTTCTAACTGAAACGTTTTCTGCTTTTTCAAACTAGCCCCTGGTTCTTTTCTGTTTCATCACAGATTAGTCCTTGAACTAAAACCTTTATATCTTTTAAACAAAAGATGCTTTTTAGTTGATTCTTTTTCTGTCAGTTTTATATTTTGTCTAGTTTTTTATAATATTTATTTGAAAAATATTTGGAACAACTTTCATGCACAATTGATATTTACGTTAGTACGCGTTCTCTTTATACCATAGATACCGGAGGAGGTGACGGAGCCGCGAACTTCGCCGAGCTAGACTCCGACTACTCCGAACCAGGCAAGCATGTTTGAACCTTTGATATGATGAGTGTTTTGCATGTTTGCTTGAATAGTTAGTTCATGGCAGGTTTATATGAGCATCAGTGAACGTTATATTGCATGCAAGGTAACTACCAGTATGCTTCGAAACTTGATGTGATCTTTTGATGGGAGACAACATGATCATGTGGTGACATGAAAGGTGGTAAGATGGTATTGTTGAAGCATGCCAGTCTTATGTCAAACCGTTAAACTCCAGTGTTAACGTGGATCAAGCCACGTTACCGTCCGTCCCCTTTTCGTGCTGCCACATGTTTTCTGCAAAGAATACGGTTTAGTAAGTTGCAAACCTCTTTCCTTGTACACACCAAATAGAGGGGCCGGGATGAGGGTTCCATGGCCCTGGATTAAAGCCCGTCATCCGGTCAGGGGGCATGGGTGTTTTCGGTTGGGACCGAGAGGGGGGCACCCCTTAGAGCGCGCGATATAAATTTGATCCCATGCTACGCGAGGTTGTAGCCTCCCCGTCTTAAGGTTTTTCTTGAACGTTGCCTAGGGTGAATCCTGGCAGCAGAATATGGAATGGGTGTGTACTGGTTAGATGTGTTTCTCCTCAAATACCGTAAATGGAACTAGTCCCTTGTGACTACTGAAATCCGTTGGCTGTGGTTAAAAAGTACAAACTCTGCAGAGTCAAAACCCATCCAAGTAACCGTGTCCATGGTCAAGGATCTTGGTCAACATATCCATGTCAGTATCAGTATCAGTCTCAACGTCCATCCTAGCGTCAGTCTCTATGTCAGTCTCAGTGAAAATCCCCGGTGAACAAACATGAGTGGTAAACCAGGTTGAATGTTATTCCTGTGGATGGACTAACCAGTTTATTATTACGTACATGAGTATTTCCTTGAGATAATTTAAATTCATGAGCTACTTGAATTCGAATAATGAAATATAAGCCCTTTATGTGATGTCGCTCAGACGTCCGACTGTGGCACTCTTGTTATCTACTTTTGATATAAGCCCTTTATGTGATGTCGCTCAGACGTCCGACTGTGGCACTCTTGTTATCTACTTTTGATATAAGCCCTTTATGTGATGTCGCTCCACTGGTAGAAAAAAGGCCTTTAGTCCCGGTTCGCAAAGGCCTTTAGTCCCGGCTGTGCAACCGGGACTAAATATGCGCGACTAAAGACCCCCCCCTTTAGTCGCGCCTCTTACGAACCGCGACTAAAGGCTTTAGTCCCGGTTCTCGTGGCTAACCGGGACTAAAGGCCCGTCCACGTGGGCGCCAGGGGTCCGTCGGGGCGGAGGACCTTTAGCCCCGGTTCTCGTGGCTAACCGGGACTAAAGGCCTCCTCCGCAGGTTTAGGGTTTTAGCCCCCCTAAACCTAGTTTCTTTTTAATTTGTAGTGTTTTATTTCTTTTATATTTTATTTTGTGTTTTATTTTAATTTTGATGAAGTTTCAGTACACATATTCTACGTTACTATATACATGCATATGAAATTTCAAACAAGAAGAATTCAAGAGGAATATATAACATATATTCAATCTCGGGTGACCATATACAACTTCGAACAAGTTTCCATACACAATTAGGATGGATGACCATATACAACTTCGAACAAGTTTCAATCTCGGGTATGCATATAAATTTCTTCGTCCTCGGTATAGTGTTCTCCTTTAGGATTGATGACTTCCCTCATGAAAAATCCTGCTAATTCATCTTGAATTGGTCGGAAGCGAGCTTCTGGACTAAGCCTCCTCCGCAAGTTATCCGTCGCGTTGCGCACGCTATCCGATGCCTTCCGCTCAGAGGTGTGTCTCCGGATGTTCTCACAAACATAGTATCCACATAGATTGGTCCCCGGTGGCTGCTTATCCACATTAACTAACCTTCTAAAATCTAGCTCATGTTTGAATTCACCGACAATTTCTTCTGAGAACCGTCTCCAAACCCTACAGGGCAAAGAAAATTAAATGAACAAGGGAGTTATTAGTTACTTGATATTAGGAAATGAACGAAAGAGACCGATCGATATAGAGCTCAAATGATTGAAAATAATTACTTTTGCAGCATTTTTCTCATGTCGGCCCAACGCTTTGGATCCGAATCCATAGAGTCCATGATTAGAACTCTGGAGGTGTGAAGTTCAATATTTAGCAGAATCCAGTGGAACCTGCGGACACGTTACATGCACAGTCATGCATAACTCATCGATTAGACATACCATGCATGGAGTAAACAAAAGAGAATGGGCACAAGAGAGAAACACTCACCCAAAATGGTAAGGAAATAGAATATGACTTTTGAGTTGATGCTTTCTAAGAAACTTGTACAAGTCTTTCTCCACGTCTTCGGGGTGATGTTGTAACACATGTCCATTAACGATATGTGGGTCAATGAACCCAACATCGTGGATGTTTCTTATTTTGCATTCCCAAATCTTCAATCTGCATAATAGCGTACGCAACAATATAGTTAGGACAATATATATATATATATATATATATATATATATATATATATATATATATATATATATATAGTGCAGGCAATGAAGAACGAGATGAGGTAGAAATAAATCACTTACATAACGTAGCAACTCAGCATAGATTTGTCGAGGTCGCGCAGATTGAACAGCTGGAACAATTCACTCATATGAACTTGTACAGTGTACCGTTTGGTGTGATGCTCCTCTGTAACATCCGCATAAACATATTCTTTGTCGGCCCATGTTATGAGTTGCTTGTACCAACGTAGCAGATTTCGCATTTGTGGTGGTAGACTCTTTTCCCGCGCAGGCTCGACGAGAGGCCCATTTCGCACATATTGTAATGCTATCTCACATACTGGCGCATCCTCAAGGCCTAAGAAGGCACGAAGAGTCAAACCCATCTCGGACGCTTGTTTCATGGCACTCGCTACAGTCAATCCAAGTGCTGCCGCAGCTGCTATGATCTCGGGGTCCTCTTCCGGACCGGCTTTCACTATAAGCGGGGGGATCGATTGTTTCTTCTGCATCCCGAGCTGGTCAACTTGTTTCCCGCTTTTTTTACTTTCTTCTTTCTCCTCCTTCAATATTTTTGCTTGCCTACGAAGTTCATGTCCATAGTCGTCAGGCATATTCAGCTCGGCTTGGGACGGTGTCGTCAAAAAATCCTTAGCCCACTTCTTTTGCTTCTCAGTGAATACTTGCTTGGGCTCAGGCTCTTTTATCGCCTTCATATCCGCCTTCCATTTCTCATAATCAGCAGACGCGGCCAATTTGGTTTCAGCTTCACTAAGTTCCCAAGGCCTTGGGAGGAGAGGCTTCAGTGATGGCTCCGGTACCCTTGTTGTCTTAGGTACATAAGGGTCCGGGTTAATAGTCCAGGAGCGGGTTTCCTTGCTGTCCGCCTGCTTCTGCTTCTTCGCCGGAGGTGGATTGGGGGGCGTCGTACCCGCCGGAGGAGGATTGGGGGGCGTCGTACCCGCCGGAGGTTGTGGATCGGGGGACGGCGTCGAATGGCGTGAAGGAGGTGTAGGTGAACCACCACGACCACCACCACCGCCACCATCGCCACCACCACCACCATTGGAGGGGGGGTGGACTTGCTAGCCTTGGCGCCTCGCCTGGAAACACAATGTACTTCTTTTTCCATAGAATGATCTGGCGCTTGACATCTCCAAGTCTTCTCTCCCCTTCGGGTGTAGCTTTGTCAATCTCCAGGTCCTCAAACCCTTGGACTATGTCTTCCACCGTGACACGAGCATAGCCATATGCAATGGGGTTGTTGTGGTGGAGTGCTCCAGGTGTACAGGGTAAAGCACTGCCGCTAGCTACCTTCGTGGAAACGTTCCCCACGGGATAATGCAGATCACATTATTTCATCTCCTTTACATCATCCACGGGGTAGTGAGGCTCCGGTGCACGAATCTCGATCATCGGTGCACTAGCACCAGGCGGGGCATCCGTGGAAGCCACGCTGCTTCTCCGCTGCTGGCTTCCGCGATCCGCTTCATGATCTTCATGCGGCCCTGCAGCCGATTTTTCTTTTACTAGTTCATGCACGGTCTGCTTCAACTCATGGAGTTCCGATGCAAACTTCGCCATAAGATCTGCATCCCGGTCTGTCTTTCTCTTACGGCTTCTGTAACAGTACGGGTCATTGTCCTGGGAAAACCCTACTTTCCACGAAACTTTGCCTTTGCCTCGTACACGTCCTCCGTGTTCATCATTCCCGAGGGCTATTGTCAGTGCGTCTTTCTCTCTGTTGAACTTGATCAAGCCCTCTTGAGCTTGGGTCATTGCGTCAATAAGGGGTGGGAGCAAACTTTTTCTGCCGGTGAACACACACCCCTGTCTCCGGGTCTAGCGATCCCCCATGCCCGTACCACCAGCTTTTGGCCCTTGGGTCCCATCCCTCTGTACCTAGAGGGATTCCTCGCACCCTCAGGTCCTCCTCCATCTTCTGCCACCTAGGCTCCGAAAGGCGGTATCCTCCTGGCCCCATAATATGATGGAACTTTTTCTTACTCGCATTATCCTTATTTTTTTTATATTTCCTTGAAATGCTCCGATTGCTTTTGCCTCACAAATTCTGGCCAATCATCTTTCAGTTTCTCATGTTGTCCATTGAAATCCGGAGTCTTGCCCTTGTTGACATAGTCACGGGTTAAATTTTTCTTGAAGTTCCGGAATGCTTCGCCCATCTTCTGAAGAGCGAACTCTTTAACTAGCCTCCTCCTCTCACGTCCACCCGGAACCTCGTTACCGAATTCATCGACTTTGTTGTATTCCGGAGGTAGAATGAAATGTTCCATAAGCTTTCTCCAGCAATCCTTTTTCGTTCTCTTGTCCACAAAACTTAAACCAAGACGTGCCTTCTTTGGCTCCTTCCATTCCTGGACGGTGGTCGGGACGTTGTCTCTAACAACGACTCCGCATTGGTTGATAAACTTTGAGGTGTGCTGTAGGGGCTTGCCGGTTTCACTGACAAACTCAATGGCATATGTTTCTCCTGTTTTCATCGCCTTGGAATTGCCACGCTTTGTCGTACTCGATCCGGCCGAGGGCTAAAAAAAGAAAGAGAGTCGCGCGCGTTAATACATATGTATTCACATTTCAGTAAGTTTGTATCACGAGAGGCTCAATGTATATATATACCTCGCCGGAGGTGGTTGCTACTTGCAATTCGAGATCGTCGTTTGTTGACGGTTGACCTCCGTCGACAATGTCCGTTCCTTCACCTTCTTGATCATCGACAATGTCTGTTCCACCATGAAGGTTTAGAAAAGAAGAGACTACATCCTCTTCTTGCTCATATTCTGAGCCCGGCACATAAGGAATCTCGTTGTTGATGATGCCCATTAAATAACGTTCAGCCTCCGGATCCCTAAGCGGCTCGGCTCTATCGTCCGCCATATGTCACTCCTGCATGTAGTAAAAATTCTTTAAGTATAAAGGAATTAAAAATAAGATTAAGGGGACATAGAGGAGGAGGAATTAAAAAATAAGATTATTGAGCACTCCTTTTCTTCTTCCTTTTCTTTTTCCTTTTCTTATTTTGTTTTTTCCTTTTCTTCTTCCTTTTATTTTTCCTTTTCTTCTTCCTTTTCTTTTTCCTTTTCTTCTTCCTTTTCTTCTTCCTTTTCTTCTTCCTTTTCTTCTTCCATCTCTTCTTCCTTTTCTTCTTCCTTTTCTTATTTTGTTTTTCATTTTCTTCTGTTTTGGTTTCTTTTGCATTGGTTTCTTTTGTTTTGTTTTCTTTGTTTTTCTTTTTGGTTTTCATTTGGTTTCTTTCTTCTTCCTTTTTTCTTCTTTTTTTCTTCATTTAACATTTAACATTTAACATTTTCTTATTTTGTTTTTCCTTTTCTTCTGTTTTGGTTTCTTTTGCATTGGTTTCTTTTGTTTTGTTTTCTTTGTTTTTATTTTTGGTTTTCATTTGGTTTCTTTCTTCTTCCTTTTTTCTTCTTTTTTTCTTCATTTAACATTTAACATTTAACATTTTCTTATTTTGTTTTTCCTTTTCTTCTGTTTTGGTTTCTTTTGCATTGGTTTCTTTTGTTTTGTTTTCTTTGTTTTTCTTTTTGGTTTTCATTTGGTTTCTTTCTTCTTCCTTTTTTCTTCTTTTTTTCTTCATTTAACATTTAACATTTAACATTTTCTTATTTTGTTTTTCCTTTTCTTCTGTTTTGGTTTCTTTTGCATTGGTTTCTTTTGTTTTGTTTTCTTTGTTTTTCATTTTGGTTTTCATTTGGTTTCTTTCTTCTTCCTTTTTTCTTCTTTTTTTCTTCATTTAACATTTAACATTTAACATTTTCTTCCTTTTTTCTTTCTTCTTCCTTTTTTGTTTCTTCTTCTTCCTTTTTCTTTCTTCTTCTTCCTTTTTCTTTCTTCTTCTTCCTTTTTCTTTTTGGTTTCTTTCTTCATTTAACATTTAACATTAACATTTTCCTTCTTCTTCCTTTTTCTTTCTTCTTCTTCCTTTTTCTTTTTGGTTTCTTTCTTCATTTAACATTTAACATTAACATTTTCCTTCTTCTTCCTTTTTCTTTCTTCTTCTTCCTTTTTCTTTCTTCTTCTTCCTTTTCCGGCGGCGGGAGGCGGAGGACGGCAGGCAGGGGCAGCGGGCGGCGGGCGGCGGGCAGGGGCAGGGCCAGGGGCGGCGGGCGGCGGGCAGGGGCAGGGCCAGGGGCGGCGGGCAGGGGCAGGGCAGGGGTGGCGGCGGCGGCGCGCTAGGGCAAGGCAGGGGCGGCGGCGGCGCTCACTGGGGGCGGGGGCGGAGGCGCGTAGGGCAGGGGAAGTGGGGGGCGGCGGAGCTCACTGGGGGCAGGGCGTCGGCGTCGGGGCAGGGCGTCGGCGTCGGCGTCGATCGGCGTCGGGGCAGGGCTTCGGCGGCGATCGGCGTCGGGGCAGGGCTTCGGCGTCGAGAGGAGAATGGGAGGTGGCGGAAACTGCTAAGTGTTGTATATATAGACAGACCTTTAGTCCCGGTTGGGGAGGCGGACCGCGACTAAAGGTACCCTTTAGTCGCGGTTGGCCACACCAACCGCGACTAAAGGGTACCTTTAGTCGCGGTCCGCCTCCCCAACCGGGACTAAAGGTTTTTGGCGCCGCTTTCGTTCCCGCGCAGAAAGAGCCTTTAGTCGCGGTTCGGGACACCAACCGCGACTAAAGGGTACCTTTAGTCGCGGTCCGCCTCCCCAACCGCGACTAAAGGTCCTTTTTCGTATAAAATAAAACTAATTCATTTTAAAATCTTAAAAATACAATTATATATAAAAAAATCGGAAAAATAAAACTAATTCATTTTAAAATCTTGAAAATACAAATAATATATCAAAAAATCAGAAAAATAAAACTAATTCATTTTAAAATCTTAAAAATACAATTATATATCAAAAAAATCAGAAAAAATAATAATTCATTTTAAAATCTTAAAAATACAATTATATATCAAAAAAAATCAGAAAAATAAAACTAATTCATTTTAAAATCTTGAAAATACAAATAATATATAAAAAAAATCACAAAAATAAAACTAATTCATTTTAAAATCTTAAAAATACAATTATATATCAAAAAAATCAGAAAAATAAAACTAATTCATTTTAAAATCTTGAAAATACAAATAATATATCAAAATAATCAGAAAAATAAAACTAATTCATTTTAAAATCTTAAAAATACAATTATATATCAAAAAAATTAGAAAAATAAAACTAATTTATTTTAAAATCTTAAAAATACAAATAATATATAAAAAAAATTCACATGATCCATTCAACAAAGTTTGGTACAATAAATTATTACACATCAATTCTTCCCTTGTGTCCCTGCTTGCTTACGATTGTGCCGTATCCATGGAGCATCCTCATCATTTAACTTAATGCTTGGGTGAGTGTTCACTTTGAAGGGCGAAATTTCACCAAACATATTATAATCTTCTGACATGTCTGTCTTGTTCTCCACTCCCACGATGTTTCTTTTCCCTGAAAGAACAATGTGGCGCTTTGGATCATCACATGATGTACTGATCGTTTTCTTATCTTTCCGTTTCCTCGGTTTGCTACTCATGTCCTTCAAATAAAAAACCTGAGCGACATCTTTGGCAAGGACGAATGGTTCGTCAAGGTAACCAAGATTGTTGAAATCCACCATTGTCATTCCGTATTGCTCGTCCACCTTTACCCCACCTCCTGTTAGCTTGAACCATTTGCACCGGAACAAAGGGACCTTAAAGGAGGGTCCATAGTCAAGTTCCCATATCTCCTCTATGTAACCATAATATGTGACCTTTTGCCCATTCTCGGTTGCTGCATCAAAGCGGACACCACTGTTTTGGTTGGTGCTCTTTTTATCTTGGGCGATGGTGTAAAATGTATTCCCATTTATCTCGTACCCTTGGAAAGTCGTTATAGTCGAAGATGGTTTCTTGGCCAACATGTACAACTGATCTCCAACATCATTGTCATTCATTAAATGTTTTCGCAACCAACTGCCGAAAGTCTCCATGTGGGCCTTTCTAATCCAGGATTCAGGCTTCCCCGGGTTGTCCGAGCGTAAAATATTCTTGTGTTGCTCGAAGTACGGAGCCACCAAGCTGGAATTTTGCAGAACTGTGTGGTGTGCTTCAGTCATAGAATGACCGTCCGTACATATCGTTGATTTCCTTCCGATCGTGCCTTTTCCACTTAGTCTCCCCTCGTGCCGCGATTGAGGAATACCAATCGGCTTAAGGTCAGGAACATAGTCAATACAGAACTCAATTACCTCCTCATTTCCATAGCCCTTGACGATGCTTCCTTCTGGCCTAGCACGGTTACGAACATATTTCTTTAATACTCCCATGAACCTCTCAAAGGGGAACATATTGTGTAGAAATACAGGACCGAGAATGGAAATCTCTTCGACTAGGTGGAGCAGGAGGTGCGTCATAATATCGAAGAAGGATTGTGGGAACACCATCTCGAAACTGACAAGGCATTGGACCACATCGTTCTGTAACCGTGGTAGATCTTATGGATTGATTACCTTCAGAGAGATTGCATCGAGGAATGCACATAGCTTCACAATGGCTACTCGAACATTTTCCGGTAGGAGCCCCCTCAAAGCAATCGGAAGCAATTGCGTCATAATCACGTGGCAGTCGTGAGACTTCAGGTTTTGGAACTTTTTCTCCGCCATGTTTACTATTCCCTTTATATTCGACGAGAAGCCAGACGGGACCTTCATACTGCTCAGGCATTCAAAAAAAATGACCTTCTCTTCTTTGGTAAGAGCGTAGCTGGCACGACCTTGAAACCATTCCGGATGCCGGTCATCTGGGTCATTCAAAAGTTGCTGGTCCTGCCGTGCTTCCTTTGTATCATTTGTCTTCCCATACACGCCCAAGAAGCTTAGCAGGTTCACGCAAATATTCTTCGTAACATGCATCACGTCGATTGCAGAGCGGACATCTAGGACTTTCCAATATTCTAGCTCCCAAAATATAGATTTATTCTTCCACATGGGTGCGTGCCCGTCAACTCCCCGCGGAACTGATTGTCCGCCAGGACCCTTTCCAAAGATGACTTTCAAATCCTTGACCATATCAAATATCTCAGCACCAGTACGTTCCGCAGGCTTCGGCCGGTGATCTGCCTTGCAGTTGAAATGCTTGCCTTTCTTTCTTACGTTATGATTTCGGGGAAGAAATCGACGATGACCCAGGTACACGTTCTTCTTACAATTAACCAAACGTACACTTTCAGTCTCATGTAAGCAGTGCGTGCATGCATTGTATCCCTTATTTGTCTGTCCCGAAAGGTTACTGAGAGCAGGCCAATCGTTGATGGTTACAAAAAGCAACGCTCGTAGGTCAAATTCCTCTCCTTTGTGCTCATCCCAGACACGTACACCAGGTCTGGCCCACAACTGTAAAAGTTCATCAACTAATGGCCTTAGGTACACATCGATGTCGTTCCCGGGTTGCTTTGGACCTTGGATGAGCACTGGCATCATAATGAACTTCCGCTTCATGCACAACCAAGGAGGAAGGTTGTAGATGCATAGAGTCACGGGCCAGGTGCTATGGCTGGAGCTCTGCTCGCCAAAAGGATTCATGCCATCAGTACTTAGACCAAATCTTATGTTCCTTGCGTCAGCTGCAAAATCTTTGAACACTCTGTCGATCTTTCTCCATTGCGTTCCATCAGCGGTGTGTCTCAACTCCCCGTCGGACTTACGGTCCTCTTTGTGCCATCGCAACGACTTGGCATGCTTTTTGTTCCTGAACAGACGTTTCAACCGTGGTATTATAGGAGCATACCACATCATCTTGGCGGGAACCCTCTTCCTGGGTTTCTCGCCCTCAACATCGTCACCAGGGTCATCGCCTCTGATCTTATAACGCAATGCAGTGCATACAGGGCATTCATTCAAATTCTCGTATTCACCACGGTAGAGGAATGCAGTCGTTAATGCATGCATGTATCTTCAGAACCTCTAAACCTAGAGGGCAGACAACCTTCTTTGCTTCGTACGTACTGGCGGGCAACTCGTTATTCTTCGGAAACATATTCTTCAACATTTTCAGCAAATTTTCAAATGATGAGTCACCTACACCTTCCTGTGCCTTCCATTTTAGCAAATCCAGTGTGCAGCCCAGCTTTTTCAGACTATTATCGCATCCTGGATACAACGACTTTTTGTGATCCTCTAACATGCGATCCAAATTCTCCCTATCCTTGTCAGTTTCGCAGCGTCTCCGTGCATCAGCAATGGTCCGACCAAGATCATCAGCGGGCTCATCATGTGCCTCTTCTTCACCTTCACCTAACCCTTCCCCACCTTCAGCATCATCCTCCATGAAAGTATCACCGAAATGATCATGATAGTTGTCATCGATATCATCCCCTTCTTCATCTTCTTCCATTCTAACCCCTCTTTCTCCATGCTTGGTCCAACAATTATAGCTTCGCATGAAACCGTGCCGAAGCAGGTGCATGTGAACGTCTCTTGAGGAGGAGTAACCCTTCTGATTCTTACAGACAGCACATGGACATAATAATAAAACCTTGCTGCTTGTTCGCATTTGCCACTACGAGGAAATCTTTCAAACCCGTAGTGAACTCGCCGGAGAGTCGGGGACCGTACATCCATTGCCGATTCATCTGCATTATTATTATATAAAGTATATAATTAACCATCATGCATTTGTTAAACTAACTAGCTAGAAATAATACAAATTAAACAATGAACTACACACATGCATATTTTATCAATGACACATGAAAGGTTCAAGTTGCTAACCGCGATCGCGGAGGAAAAATAAATGAGAAAGCTCAAGTGTGGCTCGGACACTTCATATCATGTTTGTTTCAGGCTCTCGGGCATTTCATCGAACACCTTGTGTGCATAGGAGGAACCAAAAGCAAACCCACCACCCCCTTCTGAATATTGTGAAGTGAGCTGAGTGAAGTGAAGGGAGCTGAGTCCTATATATAGGGATGGGCCTTTAGTCCCGGTTGGCCTGGCCAACCGCGACTAAAGGCCTTCGGGGACCTTTAGTCCCGGTTGGCCAGGCCAACCGGGACTAAAGCCCCTCCCGTCCGCCAGCTGGATGGGCCTTTAGTCCCGGTTGGCCTGGCCAACCGCGACTAAAGGCCTTCGGGGACCTTTAGTCCCGGTTGGTCAGGCCAACCGGGACTAAAGCCCCTCCCGTCCGCCAGCTGTCGACCGAGCGCGCTGGGCCCAGATAGTTGGTCGCGGGTCTCCTCCCGAACCGCGACTAAAGACCCCTTTTGTCGCGGTTCGATTATTTTGGGGACTAATGGGGGCGTATGGAAGCCTCTTTTTCTACTAGTGCTCAGACGTCCGACTGTGGCACTCTTGTTATTTAATCTTGATATAAGCCCTTTATGTGATGTCGCTCAGACGTCCAACTGTGGCACTCTTGTTATTTACTTTTGATATAAGCCCTTTATGTGATGTCGCTCAGACGTCCGACTGTGGCACGCACTATCGTTTATATTTCAATATGTGCCCTTTATGTGGTGTCGCCCTGACGCCCGACTGTGGCATTGTTAATTTATTTTACCTTTCGAGGCGTCGCTTCAGACACTCAATTGGTCTTCAGTTATTTCATTGGGATTTCGGGAGGACTACCGCCTGACTTCCTTTTTATTTATCATGCAGTGCAATTTTATTATCTGAGTGCGCATTACTAATCTGCTCATTTGCATCATGTTTGCATTTGTTATATCTTATGTCCAAACTGTCTTGCGAGTACTTTCAAAGTACTCACCTGGCTTGTTGATTTGGCCAGATGTTGACGAAGGCGATCTTATGGATGAAGAGTTTGATAGCGAGTCTGATGCCTAGATGAGTCCCAGTCAGTCCCGTGCGATCCTGGAATTGGTCACTTGTATTGTATACGCTTCCGCTACCCAGAATAAAAGTCATCGAGCCCCACTCCGGCGCTCGATGAGTTGTAAGATTTAGGAGTCATGTCACCCACTCCACTGTGACATATCCACCACCACTTTTATTACGAGTCAGTAGTTATGCCACCATACCCCCTTTGTGTCATATCCGCCGTTATGTATAATATCGGCGTGCTTGTAATAAATTGTTGAGCAGTCTCAGCTCAACCCTGTATGATATTTAGTACTTCTGGTTTTCTGTATCAAGGATTTGTCTACCAGTAAGAAGGATTCTTCTATACTGATCCGATAAAAGGGTCGGTTTCTCAATAAATGTTTTACTGAAAAACCGGTCCTGACACCCAGTTTTCTACTAGTGATACCTCATTCATTTTTTGGACTATGTGTTTCCAAGACTATTGAAAGGAAACAAAAACATAATTAGCCAAGTGAACTTTGCGCGGACCATAAATATCATGTGAACGGCGGGAAACTTCAAATCCAAAATACCTGTCTTTTTCCGGCTCATTTGCGAGAGAGAAGAAAAGCGAGAAAACTCAGAGACTTGAGTGTGCTTTTATGCTCAGAGACTGAGAGTTGTCAGGATTATATCTGTGCCGATGTGGGGTGCTCTGACTGAAGATACACACATGTATTTATAGAATCGCTGAGCATGTTATTTATGGTACATATTTAATTCATACTTATCAAAATAAAATCTATATTTACTCACATCTCCACTATTACACTATTAAAAAAATGTCTGCTATTGTCATTTGGCAGTACTACTCATTGGATTTCTCGAAAAAAGTGGAAAATATGTGTCACACTTAATAGGTGCATTGCTAATGTGCGTGCCACATAGAGGTGCACTCAAAATGTTTTCAAGAGTGTTATTTTTGTTTTCCTCTTTATTGTTTCTTCATATTCTTAAAATGTTGTGTTTGAGATTTTATTTAGAAAGAAACAATTGAATATACACAATGATGTCACACATTAGAGTATATCTTTGGAAAAATTTGAAGGAACAAATATGTGAATGATAGTAAATTATATGTTTGCAAAGAATGTATGTCGGTTAATTACGGTAAATATATAAATTCAACATATCCTTTTATCTTAATGCCTTCATGTTGATTTTTGGTCGAGATGTGCGTTAGGAGGGTCGTGACGAGCATCTGAAGGTAACTTTCTTTTGCAAAGGAAGAGGGGAACAAACAACATGCACTCACGATTTTGTTGCGCAATTCACAATTATAAAAAATGGGTAGGGCTGTATCTTGATCATGAATGATGTGGATTTAAATTGTCGCGCTATATTTCTCTATTACCTTTATATATCGTAAGTTTATAAAATTAAAATGAAAATATTATTGGAAATCTTCTTTTGTAGAACCATGCATCACATGGGCATGTTACATCTGTCATCACTGCTCGTCGGTTTCCATCTCTAATCAGGTGGCTACCGTTCTTATTTTTTGACCAACTAGGAAGGGTTCTCTTCAGATATAGATAGGGTTACTTTGTGCAATTGTGCTCGTGTTAATGTGCAAGGCATGTAATTAGAGTATACGATTGCAAAAGTATGTGAAACAAGAACACACGAATATGGATTGGTGATGGTCTGTTAGTGGCATGACCTCCTTTGTGATGGGGCTGTTGAAACAACGGGAGAACCTTTAGGTTGCGATATGACAATTTCCTAGTTCAAAAGCGCCTCAAACGATTCCAGATTTTTTTCCCATACAATTTGTTGTAATCATGTTCTTAAAATGGTGCTTGTGAGATTTGCTTTTGGATAATAAATCATTGGCAATATGGTTTCTTGGCAAGTGTTTGCGCAATCGTGTCAGGCGCAAGTGTGTATCTTTTGAAGATCTTTAGGAAATGAATAAGTGAGTCAAAATAGATTGGAAAATATCTAACGTGCATACGGTTATCATGTGCAATGCCCAATTTTTTTTGGATAACTGGTGACGCCTGAGGCGCCCTATATTGTTATCAAATACGAGCTAGTATCAGATTGTCCACTAGAAAAGTAATTTGGTTTATTAGCGATGCGAGAAACAATTTCCGCAGCTACCTGTGCAGCTGTAGCCTGAGCACGTAATGGAGATTCTACACTCTTGCGAGTTGTAATGATTAAGATAACTGTTTCTTCTTCATTCTCCCTAGTCTGAATGTAAATTCCTATTCCTATTTTCCTTGAGTTGTTTCTGGAGTCAGTAGTGTTCTTCCATGCAGCGTCAGTATAAACGTTGCAACCTATTATACGATCATCTGTTTGTAAAGAAGATCCCTTCTTTTGTTTGTATGCAGATTCTGCCCCTCCTTCCCGCATCATTTCAGCTGAGGAACTGGCAATACATGCATAGGAACCTAAATCTTGTCTCTTTATTCTTGCCTCCATTGCTGGGCATACCTACATAGCGGAGTTGGAATTTCTTGCCAAATATAGGTGATTCACCATGGCTTGTTGATCCATGCATAGTTAATAATTTAAATTTGTGCACTAGCCCATGCAAGCAACGATAGAAAATTATGACCCGGCAAACGAAAAACCGCATCCCACCATACAGTGAAACACGTATGGGCAACGAGGACCAGTCGATAGTAAGTGGACAAAGATAAACCATTTTTGGACTGTGTGATTCCAAGACTATTGAAAGGAAATAGAAAAATAATTAGCTAAGTGAACTTTGCGCGGACCATAAATATCACGCGCACGGCGGGAACCTACAAATCCAAAATACATGTCTTTCTCTCGCTCATTTGCGAGAGAGAAGAAAAGTGAGAGAACTCAGAGACTTGAGTGTTATTGTACGCTCAGAGACTAAGAGTTGTCAGGATTATATCTGTGCCGATGTGGGGTGCTCTGATTGAAGATACACACACCTATTTATAGGATCGCCGAGCATGTTATTTATGGTACATATTTAATACGTACTTATCAAAATAAAATCTACATTTACTCACAACTCCACTATTACACTATTAAAAAATTGTATGCTATTGTCGTTTGGCAGTACTGCTCATTGGTTTTCTCGGAAAAAAGTGGAAAATTTGTGTCCCACTTAATAGGTGAATTGGTAATGTGCGTGTCACACATAGAGGTGCACTAAAAATGTTTTCAAGGTTTTATTTTTAGTTTCCTCTTTATTGTTTCTTCATATTCTTAAAATGTTGCATATGAGATTTTATTTAGAAATAAACAATTGAATATACGCAATCATGTCACAAATAAGAGTATATATTTGGAAAAATTTAAGGAAGAAATATATGAATGACAACAAATTTTATGTTCGCAAAGAATGTATGTCGGTTAATTACGGTAAATGAATGATATGGATTTCAATTGTCGCGCTATATTGGTCTGTTACCTTTTATATCGTAAGTTTATAAAATTAAAATGAAAAAATATTCGAATTCTTCTTTTGTAGAACCATGCATCACACGCGCATGTTACATGTGTCATCACTGCTCGTCAGTTTCCATCTTTAATCAGGTGGCTACCGTTCTTATTTTTTGACCAACTAGCCACGCGTTCTCTTCAGATAGAGATAGGGTTACTTTGAGGAATTGTGCTCGTGTAAACGTGTAAGGCATGTAATTAGAGTATACGATGGCAAAAGTATGTGAAACATGAACACACGAATATAGATTGGTGATGGTCTATTAGTGCATGACCTCCTTCGTGATGGGGGCTGATAAAACCACGGGAGGGCCTTTGGGTTGCCATTTGACGCTTGCCTAGTTGAAAAGCGCCTCATAACGATTCCATATTGTTTCCCATATATTCTGTTTTAATCATCCTCTGAAAATGGTGCTTGTGAGATTTGCTTTTGGAAAATAAATCACTGGCAATATGCTTTGTTGGAAAGTGCTTGCGCAACTGTGTCACGCGCAAGTGTGTATCTTTGGAAGATCTTTAAGGAATGGATAGTGAGTCAAAATAGTTTGGAAACTATCTGACGTGCATACGGTTATCACGTCCGATGCCCAACTTTTTTTTGGACAACTGGTGGCACCTGAGGCGCCCTGTATTGATATCAAATACAAGTTACAGATCTGATTTGGCAATACTTAACATATAAATTCCCTAGATTTGCGATCCTAGGATAGTGATCTCTTGTTCATGTATTTTATGCATTAGAAGAAACAATTTCTTGGCTCAGAGGATAATTATCTGTACCTACTAATAAAATAAATAGATATTCTTAGTCTGTTTTGCTATTTTATAGAAAACCCCCTAATGTTTTTGACATTAAACCCGCAGTACACATCAAATGTTTTTTAAAATACTCATATCTTCTGAACCGTAACTCGAAATTTAACATGTTATATTTCAAATTTGATTAGAAAAATATGTAGAATCTGCATATGCTGTTAGTTTACCTGTTAACAATTTAAAAAATACTATCTAGGCTGCAATATTAATCAACAATGCATTATCCATCTTTTTTACATACCGGTACTGATTCAGATTGGGGATGAACACCTCAGCAAAATCAGGATTGGACATGACATCGAAGATAAATTTGCTAGAGACACCCAATAAAGAAGGACATGCATGACAAGAAATAAAAGAAGGACCCAATAAAGATGGGATGT
Source organism: Aegilops tauschii subsp. strangulata (assembly GCF_002575655.3). Taxonomy (NCBI): domain Eukaryota; kingdom Viridiplantae; phylum Streptophyta; class Magnoliopsida; order Poales; family Poaceae; genus Aegilops; species Aegilops tauschii. The sequence goes on from NC_053035.3 coordinate 470,205,755, forward strand.
CCACTATGAAAGAAATAAAAGAGAAAATGCAGAGGTGATCCGATAAATATGAGATGTTGCGCTATTCTTCTGTATATAAGAAGAAAAGAGAGAGGACGTGCATGAAAAAGTAAAAAGGAGGCATGCATGACAAAAAATAAAATAAAAGACAAGTTTGATAAGATATAAATAGTGATGAAATAGGGACCAATACCTATGACATGTATGACAAGAAATAGTGATGAAATAGGGGCGCAAGTACCTGCGTCCACAGGAGACCATACAAAAATATTGTCTTCCAGACAAAAAAAAAATCTCTTTTTATGATTCAAAAATCTTGTATCTTTTTAACAACCTTTTTAACAACTCTTCATGTATTTAAGAAATATGCATATGAAAAAAGTGTTCAAGAGTTACCCTAAGTTGGTGATTCTTAAACTGAAAACTGTCATTGATGCACACATGTCTTCGTAGTGTGCTAATGTGTCATCGTTTGTTTTTGTCGTTTTTCTTTACTCGCTTGTAACAACACCCCATTCCAAAGATGACAAAAATAAATGCATGATCACTTGCCCGTTTCCTTATACGGATTAAATCTAAATGCAAGCCGTGTTGAAAATAGAACGCCTGTAGAATCTTAAACTGCACTTTTATAGGTTAAGACCATCTTTATTTGAGCCGTAGCTACAAATTCTTTGATTATAGACCATTTTCTGCAAATTAAGAGCGAGTGGTATTTTTTTCTACCGTTGCAACGCACGGGCCTTTTCCTAGTCTCTATAAAAAGTAGATGCACAATTGTGTGCCTCTAGAGTAAGTTCCCGAGGAATATGGAGACTTGAGCTTGACTGTTGGCTGTTGCAGCAAAGTAATTTGGAAGCTGGCTCTAATTTGCCAATGCCCAGGCACTTGAGGAAGTTTCCTTGATGCCGTTGCCCGACATAGTATCAGATTGTCCACTAGAAAAGTAATTTGGTTATTAGCGATGCGAGAAGCAATTACCGCAGCAACATGTACAGCTGTAGCCTTACCACGTAATGGAGATTCGACACTCTTTCTAGTTGTAGAGATTAATATAACTGACTCTTCTTTGTTCTCGCCTGTCTGAATGTAAATTTCTATTCCTATTTTCCTTGAGTTGTTTCTAGAGTAAGTAGTGTTCTTCCATGCAGCGTAAGTATAAACCTTGCAACCTATAAACCAATAATATGTTTTTGAAGAAGATCCTTCTTTTGTTTGTATGCAGATTCTGTCCCTGATTCCTACATTGTTTCAGCCAATGAACTGGCAATACATGCATAGGAACCTAAATCTTGGCTCTTTATTCTTGGCTGCATAGCTGGCCATACCTACATGGGGGAGTTGGTATTTCTTGCCAAATATGGACTCTTCGCCATGGCTTGTTGGTCCATGCATAGTGATGACCCACAAGTGTAGGGGATCTATCGTAGTCCTTTCATTAAGTAAGAGTGTCGAACCCAACGAGGAGCAGAAGGAAATGATAAGCAGTTTTCAGCAAGGTATTCTCTGCAAGCACTGAAATTGTAGGTAACAGATAGTTTTGTGATAGGATAATTTGTAACGAGCAACAAGTAACAAAAGTAAATAAAGTGCAGCAAGGTGGCCCAATCCTTTTTGTAGCAAAGGACAAGCCTGGACAAACTCTTATATAGAGAAAAGCGCTCCCGAGGACACATGGGAATTATCGTCAAGCTAGTTTTCATCACGTTCATATGATTCGTGTTCGGTACTTTGATAATTTGATATGTGGGTGGACCGATGCTTGGGTGCGGCCCTTACTTGGACAAGAATCCCACTTATGATTAACTCCTATTGCAAGCATTCGCAACTACAAAAGAAGTATTAAGGTAAACCTAACCATAGCATGAAACATATGGATCCAAATCAGCCCCTTACGAAGCAACGCATAAACTAGGGTTTAAGGTTCTGTCACTCTAGCAACCCATCATCTACTTATTACTTCCCAATGCCTTCCTCTAGGCCCAAATAATGGTGAAGTGTCATGTAGTCGACCTTCACATGACACCACTAGAGGAGAGACAACATACATCTCATCAAAATATCGAACGAATACCAAATTCACATGACTACTAATAGCAAGACTTCTCCCATGTACCCAGGAACAAACGTAACTACTCACAAATCATATTCATGTTCATAATCAGAGGGGTATTAATATGCATATAGGATCTGAACATATGATCTTCCACCAAATAAACCAACTAGCATCAACTACAAGGAGTAATCAACACTACTAGCAACCTACAGGTACCAATCTCAGACTTAGAGACAAGAATTGGATACAAGAGATGAACTAGGGTTTGAGAGGAGATGGTGCTGGTGAAGATGTTGATGGAGATTGGCCCCCTTCCCGATGAGAGGAGCATTGGTGATGACGATGGCGATGATTTCCCCATCCCGGAGGGAAGTGTCCCCGGCAGAACAGCTCCGCCAGAGCCCTAGATTGGTTCTGCCTCATGGCGGCGGAGTCTCATCCCAAAAGCTTTCTTATTATTTTTCCTCGGACGAAAGACTTCATATAGCAGAAGATGGGCACCGGAGGGCCACCAGGGGGCTCACGAGGCAGGGGGCGCGCCCCCACCCTTGTGCCCAGGGTGTGGGTCCCCTCTGGTATTTTCTTCGCTCAGTATTTTTTATTATTTCCAAAAATAACTTCCGTGGAGTTTCAGGACTTATGGAGTTGTGCAGAATAGGTCTCTAATATTTGCTCCTTTTCCAGCCCAGAATTCCAGCTGCCGGCATTCTCCCTCTTTATGTAAACCTTGTAAAATAAGAGAGAATAGGCATAAGTATTGTGCCATAATGTGTAATAACAGCCCATAATGCAATAAATATCGATATAAAAGCATAATACAAAATGGACGTATCACATAGTTAATGATTTAAATTTGTGCAATAGCACATGCAAGCAACGATAGAAAATCATGAGAAGACAAATGAAAAACCGCATCCCACCATGTAGTGAAACACGTATGGGCAACAAGGAATAGTCGATAGTAAGCAGACAAAGATACACCATTCATTTTTTTGGACTGTGTGTTTCCAAGATTACTGAAAGGAAACAAAAACATAATTAGATAAATGAACTTTGCGCGGACCATAAATATCACACGAACGGCGGGAACCTCTAAAATACCTGTCTTTCTCTGGCTCAGTTGCGAGAGAGAAGAAAAGCAAGAGAACTCGGAGACTTGAGTGCCTTTTACGCTCAGAGACTGAGCGTTGTCAGGATTATATCTATGCCGATGTGGGGTTTACTGACTGAAGATACACACATGTATTTATAGAATCGCCGAGCATGTTATTTATGGTACATATTTAATTCGTACTTATCAAAATAAAATCCACATTTACTCACATCACTACTATTACACTATTAAAAAAATGTCTGCTATTGTCGTTTGGTAGTACTGCTCATTGGTTTTCTCGGAAAAATGGAAAATGAGTGTCACACTTAATAGGTGCATTGCTAATGTGCGTGTCACACATAGAGGTGCACTAAAAATGTTTTCAAGTTTTTATTTTTGTTTTCCTCTTTATTGTTTCTTCGTAATCTTCAAATATTGCATATGAGATATTATTTTGAACGAAGCAATTGAATATACGCAATCGTGCCACACATAAGAGTGTATCTTTAGAAAAAATTGAAGGAACAAATATATGAATGACAGTAAATTATATATTCACAAAGAATGTAAGCCGGTTAATTACGGTAAATATATAAATTCAACATATCCTATTATCTTACTGCCTTCACGTTGATTTTTGCTCGAGATTTGTGTGAGCAGGTCATAAAGAGCATCTGAATGTAACTTTTGTTGCAAAGGAAGAGGAGAACAACCAACATGCACACAAGATTTTGTTGCGCAATTAACAATTATAAAAAATGGCTAGGGCTGTATCTTGCAAATGAATGATGTGGACTTCAATGGTGGCGCTATATTTGTCTGTTACCTTTTCTATCATAAGTTTATTAAATTAGAATGAAAATATTATTGGAATTCTTCTTTTGTAGAACCGTGCATCACACGGGCATGTTACATGTGTCATCACTGCTCGTCGGTTTCCATCTCTAATCAGGTGGTTACCGTTCTTATTTTTTGACCAACTAGGAAGGGTTTCTCTTCAGATAGAGATAGGTTTACTTTGTGCAATTGTACTCGTGTTAACGTGTAAGGCATGTAATTAGAGCATACGATTGCAAAATTATGTGAAACATGAACACACAAATACAGATTGGTGATTGTCTGTTAGTGGCATGTCCTCCTTCATGATGGGGGCTGATAAAACCACGGGAGGGCTTTTGGGTTGCCATATGATGGTTGCCTAGTTGAAAAGCGCCTCATAACAATGCCGGATTTTTTCCCATACATTTTTTAATAATCTTCTGAAAATGGTGCTTGTGTGATTTACTTTTGGAAAGTAAATCATTGGAATTATGCTTTCTTGGCAAGTGTTTGCGCAATCGTGTCACGTGCAAGTGTGTATCTTTGGAAGATCTTTGAGGAATGAATAAGTGAGTCAAAATAGATTGGAAAATATCTGACGTGCATACAGTTATCACGTGCGATGCCCAACTTTTTTTTGGACAACTGGTGGCACCTGATGTGCCCTGCATTGATATCAAATATAAGTTACAGAGAGGATTTGGCAATCCTTAACATATAAATTCCCTAGATTTGCAAGCCTAGGATAATGATGTCCTGTTCATGTATATGTGCACTAGAAAAAACCATTTCTTGGCTCAGAGGATAATTAGCTCTATAAGAAGTAGATGCACATTAAGTTCCCTAGGAACATGGAAGACCTGAGCTTGAATGTTGGTTGTTGCAGCAAGGTAATTTGTAAGCTGGCTTCTAATTTGCCAATGCCCAGGCACTTGAAGAAGGTTTCTTGATGCCATTGCCCGAGCTAGTATCATATTGTCCACTAGAAAAGTAATTTGGTTATTAGCGATGCGAGAATCAATTTCGGCAGCAACCTGTACAACTGTAGCCTTAGCACGTAATGGAGATTCTACACTCTTGCCAGTTGTAGAGATTAAGATAACTGTTTCTTCTTCGTTCTCGCTGGTCTGAATGTAAATTCCTATTCCTATTTTCCTTGAGTTGTTTCTGGAGTCAGTAGTGTTCTTCCATGCAGCGTCAGTATAAACCTTGCAACCTATAATCAAATCATCTGTTTTAAACAAGATCCCTTCTTTTCTTTCTATATAGATTCTGCAACTACATCCTACATCGTTTCAGCCGATGAACTCACAATAAATGCATAGGAACCTAAATATTGGCTCTTTATTATTGCCTGCATAGCTGGACATACCTACATAGGGGAGTTGGCATTTCTTGCCAAATGTGGATGCTTCGCCATGGCTTGTTGGTCCATGCATAGTCAATGATTTAAATATGTGCACTAGCCCATGCAAGCGACGATAGAAAATCATGCGCCGGGAAATGAAAAACCACATCCCACCATGCAATGAAACACGTATGGGCAATGAGGACCAGTCGATAGTAACTGTACAAACATACACCATTCATTTTTTGGACTGTGTCTTTCCAAGACTATTGAAAGGAAACAAAACATAATTAGCTAAGTGAACTTTGCGTGGACCATAAATATCCACGAACTTTGTGCAATTGTAGTCGTATTAACGTGTAAGGCATGTATTCAGAGTATACGATATACGATTGCAAAAGTATTTGAAACATGACCACACTAATACGGATTGGTGATGGTCTGTTAGTGGCATGACCTCCTTCGTGATTGGGGCTGATAAAACCACGTGAGGGCCTTTAGGTTATCATATGACGATTGCCTAGTTGAAATGCCCTCACAACGATTATAGACTTTTCCCCATATATTTTGTTTTAATCATCTTCCTAAAATGGTGCTTCTGAGATTTGCTTTTGGAAAATAAATCAATGGCAATATGCTTTCTTGGCAAGTGTTTGCGCAATCGTGTCACGCGCAAGTGTGTATCTTTGGAAGATCTTTAAGGAATGAATAAGTGAGCCAAAATAGATTGGAATATATCTGACGTGCATACGGTTATAACGTGCGATGCCCAACTTTTTTGGACAACTAGTGGCACGTGAGGCGCCCTGTATTCATATCGAATACAAGTAATAGATAGGATCTGGCAATCCTTAACATATAAATTCCCTAGATTTGCAAGCCTAGGATAGTGATCTCCTGTTCATGTATGTTGTGCACGAGAAGAAACCATTTCTTGGCTCAGAGGATAATTATCTCTATAAGAAGTAGAAGCACAATTGTGTTCCTGTACAGTAAGTTTCCTAGGAATATGGAAGACCTGAGCTTGAATGTTGGTTGTTGCAGCGAGGTAATTTGGAAGCTGGTTTCCAATTTGCCAATGCCCAGGCACTTCAAGAAGGTTTCTTGATGCCGTTGCCCGAGCTAGTATCAGATTCTCTACTAGAAAAGTAATTTGGTTCTTAGCGATGCGAGAAGCAGTTTGTGCAGCAACCTGTACAGTTGTACCCTTAGGATGTAATGGAGATTCTACACTCTTGCCAGTTGTAGAGATTAAGATAACTATTTCTTCTTCGTTCTCGCTAGTCTGAATGAAAATCCTATTCCTATTTTCCTTGAGTTGTTTCTGGAGTCAGTAGTGTTCTTCCATGCAGCGTCAGTATAAACCTTGCAACCTATAATCCAATCATCTTTTTTTAAACAAGGTCCCTTCTTTTCTTTCTATATAGATTCTGCAACTACATCCTGCATCGTTTCAGCCGATGAACTGACAATAAATGCATAGGAACCTAAATATTGGCTTTTTATTATTGCCTCCATAGCTGGGCATACTTACATAGGGGAGTTGGCATTTCTTGCCAAATTGGCTTGTTGGTCCATGCATAGTCAATGATTTAAATATGTGCACTAGCCCATGCAAGAAACGATAGAAAATCATGCGCCGGCAAATGAAAAACCACATCCCACCATGCAGTGAAACACACACGAGCAACGAGGACCAGTCGATACTAAGTGTACAAAGATACACCATTCATTTTTTGGACTGTGTGTTTCCAAGACTATTGAAAGGAAACAAAACATAATTAGCTAAGTGAACTTTGCGTGGACCATAAATATCCATGAACGCCGGGAACCTACAAATCCAAAATACCTATCTTTCTGTGGCTCATTTGCGAGAGAGAAGAAAAGCGAGAGAACTCAGAGACTTGAGTATTGTTTTAGGCTCAGAGACCGAGAGTTGTCAGGATTATATCTGTGCCGATGTGGGGTGCTCTGACTGAATGTACACACAGGTATTTATAGAATCGCTGAGCATGTTATTTATGATACATATTTAATTCGTACTTATCAAAATAAAATCTACATTTACTCACATCTCGACTATTACTATGTTAAAAATGTGTGCTATTGTCATTTGGTAGTACTACTCATTGGTTTTCTCAAAAAAGTGGAAAATGTGTGTCACACTTAATATGTGCATTGCTAATGTGCGTGTCACACATAGAGGTGCACTAAAAATGTTTTCAAGTTTTATTTTTATTTTCTTCTTTAATGTTTCTTCATACTTAAAATGTTGCATATGAAATTTTATTTAGAAAGAAACAATTGAATATATGCAATCGTGTCACACATAAGAGTGTATCTGGAAAAAATTGAAGGAACAAATATATGAATGACATTAAATTTTATGTTCGCAAAGAATGTATGTCGGTTAATTACGGTAAATATATAAATTCAACATATACTTTTATCTTACTGCCTTCATGTTGATTTTTGCTCGAGATGTGCGACAGTAGGGTCATGACGAGCATCTGAAGGTAACTTTCCTTAGCAAAGGTAGAGGAGAACAACCAACATGCACTCATGATTTTGTTGCGCAATTCATAATTATTAAATATGTGTAGGGCTGTATCTTGCAAATGAATGAATGTGGAGTTCAATTGTCGCATTATATTTGTCTGTTACCTTTTATATCGTAAGTTTATAAAATTGTAATGAAAATATTAGTGGAATTCATCTTTTGTAGAACCGTGCATCACACGGGTAATCACTGCTTGTCGGTTTCCATCTTTAATCAGGTGGCTACCATTCTTATTTTTTGACCAACTAGGAATGGGTTCTTTTCAGATAGAGATAGGGTTACTTTGTGCAATTGTGCTCTAGTTAACGTGTAAGGCATGTATTTAGAGTATACGATCGCAAAAGTATTTGAAACATGAACACACTAATACGGATTGGTGATGGTCTGTTAGTGGCATGACCTCCTTCGTGATGGGGGCTGATAAAACCACGTGAGGGCCTTTAGGTTATCATGTGACGATTGCCTAGTTGAAATGCCCTCACAACGATTACAGACTTTTCCCCATACATTTTGTTTTAATCATCTTCCTAAAATGGTGCTTCTGAGATTTGCTTTTGGAAAATAAATCAATGGCAATATGAGTTCTTGGCAAGTGTTTGCGCAATCGTGTCACGCGCAAGTGTGTATCTTTGGAAGATCTTTAAGGAATGAATAAGTGAGCCAAAATAGATTGGAATATATCTGACGCGCATACGGTTATAACGTGCGATGCCCAACATTTTTTGGACAACTAGTGGCCCCTGAGGCGCCTTGTATTCATATCAAATACAAGTTATAGATAGGATCTGGCAACCCTTAACATATAAATTCCCTAGATTTGCATGCCTAGGATAGTGATCTCCTGTTCATGTATGTTGTGCACGAGAAGAAACCATTTCTTGGCTCAGAGGATAATTATCTCTATAAGAAGTAGAAGCACAATTGTGTTCCTGTACAGTAAGTTCCCTAGGAATATGGAAGACCTGAGCTTGAATGTTGGTTGTTGCAGCGAGGTAATTTGGAAGCTGGTTTCCAATTTGCCAATGCCCAGGCACTTCAAGAAGGTTTCTTGATGCCGTTGCCCGAGCTAGTATCAGATTCTCTACTAGAAAAGTAATTTGGTTCTTAGCGATGCGAGAAGCAGTTTGTGCAGCAACCTGTACAGTTGTACCCTTAGGATGTAATGGAGATTCTACACTCTTGCCAGTTGTAGAGATTAAGATAACTATTTCTTCTTCGTTCTCGCTAGTCTGAATGAAAATCCTATTCCTATTTTCCTTGAGTTGTTTCTGGAGTCAGTAGTGTTCTTCCATGCAGCGTCAGTATAAACCTTGCAACCTATAATCCAATCATCTTTTTTTAAACAAGGTCCCTTCTTTTCTTTCTATATAGATTCTGCAACTACATCCTGCATCGTTTCAGCCGATGAACTGACAATAAATGCATAGGAACCTAAATATTGGCTTTTTATTATTGCCTCCATAGCTGGGCATACTTACATAGGGGAGTCGGCATTTCTTGCCAAATATGGACGCTTCGCCATGGCTTGTTGGTCCATGCATAGTCAATGATTTAAATATGTGCACTAGCGCATGCAAGCAACGATAGAAAATCATGCGCCGGCAAATGAAAAACCACATCCCACCATGCAGTGAAACACACATGGGCAACGAGGACCAGTCGATAGTAAGTGTACAAAGATACACCATTCATTTTTTGGACTGTGTGTTTCTAAGACTATTGAAAGAAAACAAAACATAATTAGCTAAGTGAACTTTGCATGGACCATAAATATCCACGAACGGCGGGAACCTACAAATCCAGAATACCTATCTTTCTCTGGCTCATTTGCGAGAGAGATGAAAAGCGAGAGAACTCAGAGACATGAGTATTCTTTTACGCTCAGAGACCGAGAGTTGTCAGGATTATATCTGTGCCGATGTGGGGTTCTCTGACTGAAGGTACACACATGTATTTATAGAATCGCTGAGCATGTTATTTATGGTACATATTTAATTCGTAATTATCAAAATAAAATCTACATTTACTCACATCTCGTCTATTACACTGTTAAAAATGTGTGCTATTGTCGTTTGGTAGTACTACTCATTGGTTTTCTCAAAAAGTGGAAAATGTGTGTCACACTTAATATGTGCATTGCTAATGTGCGTGTCACACATAGAGGTGCACTAAAAATGTTTTCAAGTTTTATTTTTTTCCTCTTTAATGTTTCTTCATACTTAAAATGTTGCATATGAAATTTTATTTAGAAAGAAGCAATTGAATATATGCAATCGTGTCACACATAAGAGTGTATCTGGAAAAAAATTGAAGGAACAAATATATGAATGACATTAAATTTTATGTTCGCAAAGAATGTATGTCGGTTAATTACGGTAAATATGTAAATTCAACATATACTTTTATCTTACTGCCTTCATGTTGATTTTTGCTCGAGATGTGCGACAGTAGGGTCAAAAGGAGCATTTGAAGGTAACCTTCCTTAGCAAAGGTAGAGGAGAACAACCAACATGCACTCACGATTTTGTTGCCCAATTCATAATTATAAAAAATGGGTAGGGCTGTATCTTGCAAATGAATGATGTGGAGTTCAATTGTCGCATTATATTTGTTTGTTACCTTTTATATCGTAAGTTTATAAAATTGAAATCAAAATATTAGTGGAATTCATCTTTTGTAGAACCGTGCATCACATGGGTATGTCATATGTGTCATCACTGCTTGTCGGTTTCTTTTCAGATAGAGATAGGGGTTCTATTTTTATTTTTTGACCAACGAGGAAGGGGTTCTTTTCAGATAGAGATAGGGTTACTTTGACCAACGAGGAAGGGGTTCTTTTCAGATAGAGATAGGGTTACTTTGTGCAGTTGTGCTCGTGTTAACGTGTAAGGCATGTATTTAGAGTATACGATTGCAAAAGTATTTGAAACATGAACACACTAATACAGATTGGTGATGGTCTGTTAGTGGCATGACCTCCTTCGTGATCCAACTAATAAGAATTAGAAGCACAATTGTGAGCCTGTACAATAAGTTCCCTAGGAATATGGAAGACCTGAGCTTGAATGTTTGTTGCTGCAGCAAGGGAATTTGGAAGCTGGCTTCTAATTTGCCAATGCCCAGGCACTTGAAGAAGGTTTCTTGATGCCGTTGCCCGAGCTAGTATCATATTGTCCACTAGAAAAGTAATTTGGTTCTTAGCGATGCGATAAGAAATTTTTGCAGCAACCTGTACAACTGTAGCCTTAGCACGTAATGGAGATTCTACACTCTTGCCCAGTTGTAGAGATTAAGATAACTGTTTCTTCTTTGTTCTTGCTTGTCTGAATGTAAATTCATATTCCTATTTTCGTTGAGTTGTTTCTGGAATCAGTTGTGTTCTTCCATGCAGCGTCAGTATAAACCTTGCAACCTATAATCCAATCATCTGTTTTAAAGAAGATCCCTACTTTTGTTTGTATGCAGATTCTGCCCCTGCTTCATGCATCGTTTCAGCTAATGAACTGGCAATACATGCATAGGAACCTAAATCTTGGCTTTTATTATTGCCTGCAGACCTGGGCATACCTACATAGGGGAGCTAGAATTTCTTGCCAAATATGGACACTTCCCCATGGCTTATTGGTCCATGCATTGTTAATGATTTAAGTTTGTGCACTAACCCATGCAAGCAACGATAGAAAATCATGAGCTGGCAAACGAAAAATCGCATCCGACCATGCAGTGAAACACATATGAGCAACGAGGACCAGTCGATTGTAAGTGGACAAAGATACACCATTCAATTTTTGGACTTGAAGGAAATATGCCCTAGAGGCAATAATAAAGTTGTTATTTTATATTTCCTTATTCATGATAAAAGTTTATTATTCATGCTAGAAATGTATTGACCGGAAACCTAAATACATGTGTGAATAGATAGACAAACACTGTGTCCCTATTGAGCCTCTACTTGACTAGCTTGTTGACCAAAGATGGTTAAGGTTTCCTAACCATGGACATGAGTTATCATTTGATAACATGATCACATCATTAGGAGAATGATGTGATGGACAAGACTCATTCGTTAGCTTAGCATATTGATCGTTCAGTTTTATTGCTATTGCTTTCTTCATGTCAAATACACATTCCTTCGACTATGAGATTATGCAACTCCCAGATACCGGAGGAATACCTTGTGTGCTATCAAACGTCACAACATAACTGGGTGATTATAAAGATGCTCTACAGGTATCTCCGAAGGTATTTGTTGGGTTGGCATATATCGAGATTAGGATTTGTCACTCCGAGTATCGGAGAGGTATCACTGGGCCCTCTCGGTAATGCACATCATAAGAAGCTTTGCAAGCAAAGTGACTAATGAATTAGTTGTGGGCTCATGTATTACAGAACGAGTAAAGAGACTTGCCCGTAACGATATTGAACTAGGTATGAAGATACCGACGTTCGAATCTCGAGCAACTAACATACCGATTGACAAAGGGAATTACGTATGTTGTCATAACGGTTCGACCGATAAAGATCTTTGTAGAATATGTAGGAGCCAATATGAGCATCTAGGTTCCGCTATTGGTTATTGACCGGAGAGGTGTCTCGGTCATGTCTACATAGTTCTCGAACCCGTAGGGTCCGCACGCTTAACGTTTGATGACGATTTAGTATTATGAGTTATGTGATTTGGTGATCGAGTGTTTTTTGGAGTCCTGGATAAGATCATAGACATGATGAGGATTCTCGAAATGGTCGAGAGGTAAAGATTAATATATAGGACGATGGTATTCGGACACCGAAAGTGTTCTGGAGGGTACCGGGTACTTATCGGTTCACCGGAAAGGAGTTTCGGGCACCCCCGACAAAGATATGGGACTTATGGGCCAAGTGAGGGAACACACCAGCCCTGGTGCACCCCTATAGAGGCCAGCCCTATGAGGATTAGTAGGAAAGAGGGGAGGGCAAGGAAAGTGTGGATTAGGATTCCTACTTCCTTCCCTCTCCCCCCTCTTTCCTTCGACCTCGGTTATATATGGCAGGGGGGCGGCTTGGGAGGGACTCCAAGTAGGATTCCTCCTACTTGGGGCGCCCCCTTCGCTGCTCCCTCTCCCTCCCACCTATATATATGAGGGGGGGAGGTGCCTAGAACACACAACAACATCTGTTAGCCGTGTGCGGCGCCCCCCTCCATAGTTTACACCCTCGGTCAAATTCTCGTGGTGCTTAGGCGAAGCCCTGCGCGGATCACTTCACCCTCACCATCACCATCACCACGCTGTTGTGCTGACAGAACTCATCAACTTCCTTGGTACTCTACTGGATCAAGAGTTCGAGGGATGTCATCGAGATGAACGTGTGAAGAACTCGGAGGTGCCGTACGTTCGGTGCTTGATCGATCGGAACGAGAAGAAGTTCGACTACATCAACCGCATTGTCAAACGCTTCCTCTTTCGGTCTATGAGGGTACATAGACATACTCTCCCCCTCTCATTGCTATGCATCTCCTAGATTGATCTTGGGTGAGCGTAGGAAATTTTTGAAATTGCATGCTACATTTCCCAACAGTGGCATCCGAGCCAGGTCTATGTGTAAATGATATGCACGAGTAGAACACAAAGAGTTGTGGGCGGTGATCGTCATACTGCTTACCACCAATGTCTTATTTTGATTCGGCGGTATTGTTGGATGAAGCGGCCCAGACCAACCTTACATGACCACGTTCATGAGACCAGTTCCACTGACAGACATGCAATTAGTTTTGCATAATAGTGGCTGGCGGGTGTCTGTTTCTCCTACTTTATTTGAATCGAATTTGACTGTGGTCGGTCCTTGTTGAAGGTTAAAACAGCAAACTTGATAAATCACCATTGTGGTTTTTATGCATAGGTAAGAACGGTTCTTGCTAGAAGCCCGTAGCAGCCACGTAAAACTTGCAACGACAAAGTAGAACACGTCTAACTTGTTTTTGCAAGGCATGTTGTGATGGGATATGGTCAAGACATGATGTGATATACGTTATTGTATGATATGATCATGTTTTGTAAAAGATATTGGCAACTGGCAGGAGCCTTATGGTTGTCTCTTTATGGTACGAAATGCAAATGCCATGTAATTGCTTTACTTCATCACTATGCGTTAGCGATAGTGGTTGAAGCAATAGTTGGCGAGACGACCGCGACGCTACGATGGAGATCAAGGTGTCGAGCCGGTGACAATGGAGATCATGACGATGCTTTGGAGATGGAGATCAAAAGCACAAGATGATGATGGCCATATCATGTCACATATTTTGATTGCATGTGATGTTTATCTTTTATGCATCTTATTTTGCTTAGTACGGCGGTAGCATGATAAGATGATCCCTTAACTAAAATTTCAAGGTATAAGTGTTCTCCTTGAGTTCTTGGGGAATGCAGTATTTCAAAAAATTTCTTACGATCATGCATGATCTATCTAGGAGATGCATAGCAACGAGCGGGGAGAGTGTGTCCACTACCCTCGTAGACCGAAAGCAGAAGCGTTAAGTAACGTGGTTGATGTAGTCGAACGTCTTCGCGATCCAACCGATCAAGTACCGAACGCACGGCACCTCCGCGATCTACACACGTTCAGCTCGGTGACGTCCCTCGAACTCTAGATCCAGCTGAGGCTGAGGGAGAGTTTCGTCAGCACGATGGTGTGGTGACGGTGATGATGAAGTTACCGACGTAGGGCTTCGCCTAATCACTACGACAATATGACCGAGGTGGAAACATGTGGAGGGGGGCACCGCACACGGCTAAGAAATCAACTTGTGTGTCTATGGGGTGCCCCCCTCTCCCGTATATAAAGGAGGGGAGGAGGAGGTGGGCCGGACTCAGGGGGCGCGCCCTAAGGGGGGATTCCTACTCCTAGTAGGAGTACGTTTCCCCCGTTCCTAGTTGGAGTAGGAGAAGAAGGAAGAGGAAGAGGGAGAGAAGGAAAAGGGCGACCGGCCCACCCAAACCCTAGCCCAATTCGGATTGGGCCTAGGGGGGATGCGCGCCACACCTGGCCGCCTCCTCCTCTCTTCCACTATGGCCCATGTAGGCCCATTAACCCCCCGGGGGGTTCCGGTAACCCCCCGGTACTCCGGAAAATGCCCGAACCTATCTAAAACCTTTCCGGTGTCCAAACATAACCTTCCAATATATCAATCTTCATGTCTCGACCATTTTGAGACTCCTCGTCATGTCTGTGATTACATCCGGGACTCCGAACAACCTTTGGTACATCAAATCACATAACTCATAATACATATCGTCATCGAACGTTAAGCGTGCGGACCTTACGGGTTCGAGAACTATGTAGACATGACCGAGACTCATCTCCGGTCAATAACCAATAGCGGAACCTGGATGCTCATATTGGTTCCTACATATTCTATGAAGATCTTTATTGGTCAAACCACATAACAAAATACGTTGTTCCCTTTGTCATCGGTATGTTACTTGCCTGAGATTCGATCGTCGGTATCATCATACCTAGTTCAATCTCGTTACCGGCAAGTCTCTTTACTCGTTCCGTAATGCATCATCCCACAACTAACTCATTAGTCACATTTCTTGCAAGGCTTATAGTGATGTGCATTACCGAGAGGGCCCAGAGATACCTCTCCGACAATCGGAGTGACAAATCCTAGTCTCGATCTATGCCAACTCAACAAACACCATCGGAGACACCTATAGAGCATCTTTATAATCACCCAGTTACGTTGTGACGTTTGATAGCACACTAAGTGTTCCTCCGTATTCGGGAGTTGCATAATCTCATAGTCATAGGAACATGTATAAGTCATGAAGAAAGCAATAGCAACAAACTGAACGATCATAGTGCTAAGCTAACGGATGGGTCTTGTCAATCACATCATTCTCTAATGATGTGATCCCGTTCATCAAATGACAACTCATGTCTATGTCTAGGAAACTTAACCATCTTTGATTAACAGGTTAGTCAAGTAGAGGCATACTAGTGACACTCTGTTTGTCTATGTATTCACACATGTACTAAGTTTCCGGTTAGTACAATTCTAGCATGAATAATAAACATGTATCATGATATAAGGAAATATAAATAACAACTTTATTATTGCCTCTAGGGCATACTTCCTTCATGAGTATGCACCCTTGCAAATGTTCATCGTGTTGAGACACCACGTGATGATCGAGTGTGATAGACTCTACGTTCACATAAAACGGGTGCAAGACAGTTTTGCACATGCGGAATACTCGGGTTAAACTTGACGAGCCTGGCATGTACAGACATGGCCTCGGAACACTGGAGACTGAAAGGTCGAATGTGAATCATATAGTAGATATGATCAACATAGAGATGTTCATCATTGATGACTACTCCATGTCACGTGATGATCGGACATGGTTTAGTTGATTTGGATCACGTATCATTTAGATGACTTGAGGGATGTTTATCTAAGTGGGAGTTCTTAAGTAATTTGACTAATTGCACTTAATTTATCATGAACCTAGTCCTGATAGTATTTGCATATCTATGTTGTAGATCAATAGCTCGCGGTATAGCTCCTATATATTTTTGATGTGTTCGTAGAGTAAAGTTGAAAGATGATAGTAGCAATGATGCGGACTAGGTCCGTGATCTGAGGATTATCCTCATTGCTGCATAGAAGAATTATGCCCTTGATACACCGCTAGGTGACAGACCTATTGCAGAAGTAGATGTAGACGTTATGAATGTTTGACAAGCTCGGTATGATGACTACTTGATAGTTTAGTGCACCATGCTTTACGACTTAGAACCGGGACTTCAAAAATGTTTTGAACGCCATGGAGCATATGAGATGTTCCAAGAGCTGAAAAGGTTATTTCAGACTCATGCCCGTGTTAAGAGGCATGAGACCCCTGACAAGTACTTTTCCTACAAGATGGAGGAAAATAGCTCAGCTAGTGAGCATGTGCTCAGAATGATTGGGTACTATAATGGCTTGAATCAAGTGGGAGTTAATCTTCTAGATAAGATAGTGATTGACGGAGTTCTCTAGTCACTATCACCAAGTTACTAGAACTTCGTGATGAACTATAATATGCAAGGGATGACGAGAACGATTCCCAAGCTCTTCGCGATGCTGAAATGAGCAAAGGTAGAAATCAAGAAATAGCATCAAGTGTTGATGGTTAACAAGACCCCTAGTTTCAAGAAAAAGGGCTAGGGAAAGAAGGGGAACTTCAAGAAGAGTGGCAAGCAAGTTGCCACTCCCAGGAAGAAGCCCAAAGCTGGACCCAAGCCTAAAACTAAGTGCTTCTACTGCAAAGGGACTGGTCACTAGAAGCGGAACTGCCCCAAAAACTTGGCGGATAAGAAGGATGGCAAAGTGAACAAAGGTATATTTGATATACATGTTATTTATGTGTACTTTACTAGTGTTCATAGTAGCCCCTGGGTATTTGATACCGGTTCAGTTGCTAAGATTTGTAACTTGAAACAGAAGTTGCGAAATGAACAGATACTAGTGAAGGGTGAGGTGACTATGTGTGTTGGAAATGATTCCAAGGTTGATAAGATCACCATCGCACACTCCCTTCACTTTAGGGATTAGTGTTGAACCAAAAATAAATGATATTTGGTGTTTGCGTTGAGCATGAATATGATTAGATCATATTTATTGAAATACGGTTATTCATTTAAGTCAGGGAATAATTGTTGTTCTGTTTAAATGAATAAAACCTTCTATGGTCATGCACTCAATGGTTTATTGAATCTCGATCGTAGTGATACACAAATTCATAATATTGATGCCAAAAGATGCAAAGTTGATAATGATAGTGCAACATATTTGTGGCACTCCCGTTTAGGTCATATTGGTGTAAAGCGCATGCAGAAACTCCATGCAGATGGACTTTTGGAATCACTTGATTATGAATCATTTGATACTTGCGAACCATCCCTCATGGGCAAGATGACTAAAACTCTGTTCTCTAGAACAATGGAGCGTGCCACTGACTTATTCGAAATAATACATACCGATGTATGCAGTCCGATGAGTGTTGAAGCTCGCGGCGGGTATCATTATTTTCTGACCTTCACAGATGATTTGAGCAGATATGGGTATATCTACTTCATGAAACACAAGTCTGAAACATTTGAAAAGTTCAAAGAATTTCAGAGTGAAGTGGAGAATCATCGTAACAAGAAAATAAAGTTTCTACGATCTGATCACGGAGGCGAGCATTTGAGTTACGAGTTAGGCCTTCATTTAAAACAATGTGGAATAGTTTCACAACTCACGCCACCTGGAACACCACAGCATAATGGTGTGTCCGAACATCGTAACCGTACTTTATTAGATATGGTGCGATCTATGATGTCTCTTATCGATTTACCACTATCGTTTTGGGGTTATGCATTAGAGACAGCTGCATTCACATTAAATAGGGCACCGTCTAAATCCGTTGGGACGACACCACATGAATCATGGTTTGGCAAGAAACCTAAGCTGTCGTTTCTTAAAGTTTGGTGTTGCGACACTTATGTCAAAAGGCTTCAGCCTGATAAGCTCGAACCCAAATCATAGAAGTGCGTCTTCATAGGATACCCCAAGGAAACAATTTGGTACACCTTCTACCATAGATCTGAAGGCAAGATTTTTGTTGCCAAGAATGGAAAATTTATAGAGAAGGAGTTTCTCTCGAAAGAAGTGAGTGGGAGGAAAGTAGAACTTGATGAGGTAATTGTACCTGCTCTCGAATTGGAAAGTAGCACATCAGTGAAATCCGTTCCCGTGATGCCTACACCAACTAGAGAGGAAGCTAATGATGATGATCATGAAACTTCGGATCAAGTTACTACTGGACCTCGTAGGTCGAATAGAGCATGTACCGCACTAGAGTGGCACGGTAATCCTGTCCTGTAAGTCATGTTATTAGACCATGGCGAACCTACGAACTATGAAGAAGCTATGATGAGCCCAGATTTTGGCAGATGGCTTGAGGCCATGAAATCTGAGATAGGATCCATGTATGAGAACAAAGTGTGGACTTTGGTGGACTTGCCCAATGATCGGCAAGCCATTGAGAATAAATGGATCTTCAAGAGGAAGACGGACACTGATGGTAGTGTTACTATCTACAAAGATCAACTTGTCGCAAAAGGTTTTCGACAAGTTCGAGGAGTTGACTATGATGAGACTTTCTCACTCGTAGCGATGCTTAAGTCTGTCTGAATCATGTTAGCAATTGCCGCATTTTATGAAATCTGGCAAATGGATGTCAAAACTGCATTCCTTAATGGATTTCTTAAAGAAGAGTTGTATATGATGCAACCAGAAGGTTTTGTCGATCCTAAAGGTGCTAACAAGGTGTGCAAGCTCCAGCGATCCATCTATGGACTGGTGCAAGCATCTCGGAGTTGGAATATACACTTTGATGAGGTGATCAAAGCATATGATTTTATAGACTTCCGAAGAGGCCTGTATTTACAAGAAAGTGAGTGGGAGCTCTGTAGCATTTCTAATATTATATTGTTGATTGGAAATGATATAGAATTTCTGGATAGCATAAAAGGATACTTGAATAAGAGTTTTTCAATGAAAGACCTCGGTGAAGCTGCTTATATATTGGGCATCAAGATCTATATAGATAGTTCAAGATGTTTGATAAGACTTTCAATGAGTACATACCTTGACAAGATTTTAAAGGAGTTCAAAATGGATCAGTCAAAGAAGGATTTCTTGCCTGTATTGTAAGGTGTGAAGTTGAGTAAGACTCGAAGCCCGACCACGGCAGAAGATAGAGAGAGAATGAAAGTTATTCCCTATGACTCATCCATACACTACAAAAAAATTACACTTCCGTGATGATACGTGTTTGTCCCAGTAAGTCAGGTTTTCTGTCATGCATGTACATCCATGACAAATTTATGACAGAATCAAGATAGTCATACCCGTGTTGTCGTAGAAGTGTTCCATGACATTACCAAAATTATCATCATGGAAGTGTCCACTTCCATGACGATAAATCGCGCGTCATAGAAGTGCTTTCGTCAAGGGTGACCGACACGTGGCGTCCACCGTAACGGAACGCCATTAAGCTATCGGGTCCGGTTTTGGATTCGATAACCCGTTAACAGCCCCGACCAATGGGGATTTTCCACGTGTAAAATCATCATTGGCTGGAGGAAACACATGTCAGCTCACTATTGGGACAGACGTCATCCACTCATTGGACCCAAAGCGCCTATGCTACGTCGACACGTGGCACGGCCCAACAGAGGCCCATTCCTGTGAAAAGGCCGGCCCATTTCACTTGGTCAAAAGGTGGCGGGCCGGCCCACGGCAAGCCTGTTAACCGCATGTTCGCATATAGCCCATTTACAGCCCGCTAACCCAGGGCCCGTTTACGGCCTATCCGAATTAGGCCTAGTAGCGTCATCTGGGCCGTCCAATATAATTCCAGCCCGTTATAACTTCCGGCCCATGTATGGCCCATGACGTCTTTTGGACCATATGAGGCCCTTAGTAACCCTCGGCCCATTAACGGCCCGTGGTAAAACTGGCCCGTAATGAACAGTGTATCACTTTATACCCATTAACGGCCCATTACTCCGTTGGGCCGTTTCCAGCCCATGCTATCTTTCGGCCTTCTTAGGGCCCATTTATTCTTGGGCTCATTTCCAGCATTCATTTACTTTTGGCCCGTTACTGTCATTTTCAACTTGTGGGTCAAATACAGCCCATGGTTATAGTCGGCCCGTTTGTGGCCCGTTAATACGTTGGGCCGTTTTCATAGCGTCATCAAATACGGCCTATTAACGACGACCCGTTATGGTCGGCCCATGAACGGACGATTTCAACTCTAGCCCATTTACGGCCATAATGTGGTCTGTTATTGGCCCATGTTTGGCCAACCGATCATACGGCCCGTAGAAGGCCCATTGATGATACGGCCCGTAGAAGGCCATTGTGTCTACGCCCCGTAGAAGGCCCATTGTGTCTATGCCCCGTAGAAGGCCCATTGTGTCTACGGCCCTTAGAAGGCCCATTGTTTCTATGGCCCGTAGGAGGCTTACAGTAAATATGTAGCCCATTGTTAATGTGGCCTAGTTTAAAAAAATAGGTTATTCCGGCCACTAGCAAACCGCGGAAAAAGAACTGCACTGACTACAAGAAAACAAGTAAACAAGACAACGGAAATAAATAAGCAAGTAACTTACGCTAGGCTATCACGGCTATTACAAATATTACATCCACTGGGCATCAAAGTTCGCCACCAGTGCAAATATAGGGAACAAAGCAGCATATAAACGCCGCAGCAAAACAAGTCCAGAACTGAAACCACTTTAGAAGAGCTCAAGAAACAATATCCTGGGTACCCATAATGCTGGCAAGATGCTTAGCAAGCTTATTAACTTTCTCTTGTTTGGCGCTTAAATCCTCCAGCACTTGCTGTTGCACCAGAAAGTATGCATCTGAATTCTGCAGGGACTTCCTCAGTCCTTCGGCTTCCTGTCGCATAACATCTGATCGATGTCTTTCAACTTGAAGTTGAGACTCAAGAAGCTGAACTGATTCAGGCAGCGAGTACGAAGAGCTGGTGCCAGCAGTATTAGCCAGTAACTCGAACACTACATCAAGACATGACTTTGGGGTTGTCTCAGTGTCTTCAATATAGTTTTTATCAGCTTTCTTGGAGAACAACAGGGATGTCTCACTATCTTGAACCTGATCTGCATTACTTCCTTTACCATTGCATAACGGGGTACTCTTCTCCAATATTTTATCCGCGTTCTAAAGGAGAAACAAACAAACACATCACAGGTTTACAATGTAGTATATGAAACTCATTTTGGTAAACCAGTTCAGTAGTAAGGTGCACAGGATAACAGCATGAAACAAACATATATCTATGTAGTATGGTCACTGTATGGTCTATATCATTCTAGTTTATGCTGCCAAATCAAGATAGATACAGTTCGAATCATATCTATTTAAGACAAAGCAGCATAGACAGAATATAAGTGTGGGAAACTACACAGCAATAACAACACTTGTAATGTGCATGAGAACATAACTGTTTATTCAATTGAAACTGAAATCAACATAGAGCAAGTTACAACAGCAAAAACGTTAAAGAAACAGGTTTAAAACATACCTGTTGCGCCAGTGGAGTTTCAATTGCATCCTTCAAATTTGAAATTAGTTGGTATGAGTAAATACAGTGATGCAAGAGCAAAGTAGTATGAACCATAGCTACGGAACCTGACTTGAGAACAAATCTTCTTCTGTTTTAAGCGTTGACTTGGGGTTCGGAGTGGTGGTCCTCGTGCTTTGGGCACTGCAATTGCCTTACTAACTGCTCGTGTTTGGGTGCTCTGTGGTGGAGACGGTGCTGTTTCAACGGGAACTGGGTTACTATCTGCTTGGGTTGGGGTTAGAAGGGGTGTACCTGGTTCTCTGTCCAACTGGGTAGGGGTACAATCTGCGTGAGTCTGGGTTATGTGTGGTGGGGCTGGTTCTTGGGCAAGTACAACCGTGGTTCTATCTCCATCGATAGGTAGCACGATATTTTCTGAAGACCGTGTTTTTACTCCCACAGATACTGCCATCACCCCCTCCAATTGAAATGGTTGATAAACAAGAAAAGTAATTGAATGTACAGACATTGTAAGATAGACAGGTGCAATGGATAGTAGGGAAGAAAACAGGGCATGAAATAATTCACATTTATGTTGTCTAACCAAACAGAATAGCAGGACACAATTTCAAATATATGATGGCTAATTAAACAGGATAGCATGAGACAATTTCACATGTATGATGGCTAACTAAACATGATAGAATGACATACTTCAAAATATGATGACTATGTAAACAGGATGACATGATATAACTATACGATGTGTCTATTAAAGTGGTTGGCATGCCATAAATCACAAACATGCCGTCGATGGAAACATGATGGCATGATATAATTCACGGATAGAATGACATAATTCAAAATATGATGACTATGTGAACAGGATGAGATGATATAACTATATTATGTCTTTAGAAAATGGGTTGGCATGCCATAATTCAGATACATGCTATCTATGTAAACATCATGGCATGATATAATTCAAATATATGATTTATATACTAAGGAAGTGAGCAGACGGCAATCGCATATATGATGTGTCAACTAAGGAGATGGCATTCAACATCGTGTATATGATGTAAAAACTAAGCATTGCAATACAACATATGCATGATATGAGTAATATAACCCTGCCAAGTTTGAGCATACACCTCAGGGGGATAATAGGACTGGTCATCTGCCTCTGAATCCTCCTCTGAAGAGCTATCTGTAACCAGCAACATATCTGCTTCACCAAGTAGCATTGTCTGCTCTGAAGACCTTGTTTTCACTCCAGATTTCTCCATCACCAATTCAAATGGCTGATGCACAGGAAGAGCAGTTGAATATACAAACATTGTCGACAAAAGCAATGAGAAATACAAAAAAAGGATGGCATGATATAATTCACATATATGACGCTTGGCTAAACAGCATGGCATTGCATAATTCACATATATAATGCCTTGCAACAAGATAGCATTGCGTAATTCACATATATAATGTCTTGCAAAAAGATGGCATTGCATAATTCACATATATGGTAATTAGACACTAAACAGGTGGCATTCACACAAATCATGTCTGAACTAAGCAAATGACATAGCAATGCAAGATACCATACGCACGATATGAGCAACATAACCCTGCCAAGTTAGAGCATGCACCTCGGGGGGGGGGGGGGTGATAGGACTGGTCATCTGTCTCTGAATCCTCCTCTGAGGAGCTATCCATAACCAGCGAGATATGCGCTTCCATCACCGTGTCAAATGGCTGATGCACACGAAGAGTAGTTGAATGTACTAACATTGTTGACAAATGTAATACGTAATGAAAAAAAAGGATGGCCTGATATAATTCACATATAAGATGACTGGCTAAGCAGGATGGCATTGCAAAATTCACATATATGATGCCTGGCTAAACAAGATGGCATTGCATAATTCACATAAACGATGAATAAACTAAACAGATGGCATTCACACAAAGCATGTCTAAACTAAGCAGTTGACATATTTGATGTATAAAGTAAGCAATGCAAGGCACCATATGCATGATATAACCAACATCAGCATGCCAAGTTAGAGCGAAAACCTCATGGGGTAAATAGGACTGGTCTTCTGCTTCTGAATCCCCCTCAGAACAGTTATCTTCCTCTTGATTACGATCCGAAATGGGTGGAGGGGGGCTGCCTTTGCGCCCACCATGGAGTGACGTCTGCATGAAATTTTATTACCACACAAGGCTCGTCTCTTTTTCTCTACATGTTCAGTTCCATTGTGTACAATAACTGACATGCATAGGAATAAAACATAGTAAGGTTATGTAAGGAGTGCATGCACAAATCCAGAGTGATGGTAACAAACTGTGGATAGACCCAAAACCAATGATAGCAGGCAGATAATAGCTTTAGTTAAAAAATACAGATAATGGCTCCTTTAATGTTTGTTTGCACCCAACATGAAACTCATAGTAGACACTCGAGATTAACCAGATAGTAGACAGATAGTACTGATTGCTGCCCCAATATGTACCCCACAACCATTTAAAAACTCAAGTTTCAGCATAAGTTTGGACCTGAGTCGGAGTCTAGTAGGTGAACACGACGATAAAGTAGCATGTCATCATATTAAGCGATGCATAACGTAAGCAGACACGGAAGAGTGCGACCTCTCTTGCGGACCCGTGTATTCCTCAAGGTCATCTGCTCAGTTGATGATGGTAATGTAGTTGTTGTGGCGGGGAAGAAGATCTGAGGCGGCGAAAGACAGTCTGGAGAGCGGATCCCTGCTGTGGTGAACCCTTCCGTCGTTGGAGCAGCTGAGCTGGGGTGGAACACAGCACCGCAGGAGCAGGACAAACCACACAAGGTTTTCTTTGACACATATCTGTAACAGAAGTAATTGTGTAAGGGCTTGTTTGAATTTGAGGAATAGGATAGGAATGCACGTGCAAAACAGAGAATTGAAAAACACAGGATTTCTGCCAATCTGGGTGTTTGGTTCACAAGAATTGGAAGATCACAGGATGCAAAGAAGTATGGTGAGATTAAGTTAAACGACAAGAAGTGTACAACCTCTTTGGCGAAGCCATGTCGATCTTAGCGTGATTGGGTTGGCCGGTGAGGATGCTCCGACTGACTTGGCTGTCGGAGGAGGGGAAGAAGATCTTAGGCGTCTGGAGATGGAGCCCGAGGTACTGCTCCGCTGTGATGGAGTCTTTCGTCGTTGGAGCAGCTCCGGTGAGTTGTACGACGCCGAGGCTGAAGCAGGACATGAGAGACAACGTTAACCTGAGTGCAATTCTAATAGCATCTCCAATAGATGACGTAAAATACATAACCACAAAGTGCTAGATGTATACATCAGCCGTTCATCTCTGAACTTAACTGTCGAAACTGAATTTAACTATCGAAACTGAACTTAATGGTCGAAACTAAATTTTGCTGTCGAAACTGAATTTTACTGTCGAAACTGAACGCACTAGAGGTGAGGCTACAGTCAGTCGACTGACTTTTTCAACTCTGGTCAGTCGATTTTGCAGCCGTTGGATACGAAATCAAGGGCCTGCAGTTGATCTTCAACCTCCACCCCCCTGAGCTGCCAGCCACCACCGGCCAAACAGCCGCCCCGCCCGCCCTGAAAACACTCCCCACCGCCGGTCCGCCGCCGCCACGGCCATCCTCTAGGCCCCCCGCCCCCGTGCCGAGCTTTTTCTCCGGCGATCCCCACGCCGCCGCCCCACCACCGCCCCACCCTGAACCCTAAGATAGATAGTGGGGTACTTCTCCGGCGAGCCCCCTCCCCGCTGCGGCTGGTTCTTCCTTAACTCCGGCGAGCCCCCCACCCCCTGAAAATCGACTGACCCAAAAGTCGATTCAGTCGACTGAAGTGTAGCTAAATCGGAGCAGCATCGCAAGCAAGAAAAGAGCGAGAGCAGCAGCGCGAGCAAGAGCAAGAGCAAGAGCAGACTAGGCAGGGGACCGAGAGCAAGAGCAGAGCAGCAGTGCGAGCGAGAGCTAAAGCTGCAGCAGCTCCTACTGATGTGGACGTCGCCGCCGAGGGAGCGACGCCGTGGAGGAAGTGGCCGGCGACGCCGCGGTGGATGGAGTCGCGCCGTGTCGGCTCGGGACCGAGCGTCGGCAGCATCATGAGATCGAATCAAGAAGAAAATGCGGCGATTAGTGTACAACCTCTTTGGTGGCGCCGATTAGGCCGCAACTTCATCCGAGGAAAACGGTGATGCTGATGCTCTGTAGGTGAAGACGGCGGTGTGGGAATGGAGGTGGCGCGAAAGATGAGGGGAACGTCGGGGCAGATCCTTGGAGGTGGAGGACGGGGTGGCTGAACCGGCGGGACGACCAGATCGACGACGGATCCTCATCCGGTACGGTGGATGAGGGACGTCGAGGTGTTGCTGTGGACGGCGTCGTCGGGGAAGAGGCTCCGGCTGGGTGGCGGATGGAGGAGGGTGTGGGGCTTCGCGGGTTTTCCCGGCCTCGGTGTACGAATGGGTGGGCGGATGGGATGGGAGTGGGGAACCATGGCTTAGGGACGCGCTTGTCCGAAATGTGGGGTAAGTTACGAAAGTACCCCCGCCGATTTGAGGCGGTTCTTTCGGTTCAGGGGTATCACGGGCATTTCGCGTGTTGGGATTTCACAGGAGGTGGGAGTTTTCGCGCGCGTTGTAATTTTGGAATAGCAAGGCGCGGGTTGAGATGGAGGGAGTTGTCGGAGCACAACGAGACAAAGATATATCTTAAATATTTTGGGCTAACAAGGCGCGGGTTGAAATTTCCGGAAAAGCCTAACGTGTAGTGTACCAAATCAATTCGCACTACAAATGTCATTCAAAACTTTGAATTCATGTTATGTTCAATTAAAATATTTCGCTACGTGTATAATGCATGCAACCTAGTACTCAAATCAACGTTTTAGTGCATTCCAAACGTATATACTACCGCGTCAATATGAACTAAATTTGAATTCGTTTCTCTATTTGAATAAGATCTACAATAATGATTGTTGTGAAGTCAAAGCGTTTGAATTCATTTCTCTGTTTTAATAAGATCTACAATCGTCATTATTGTCAAGTTAAACCATCGTTTGTGTATTATCTTCACAGCACACCAGATAATTAGTCTCGAGTTACATATGAACTATGTGTACTATATGAACTCGAACTCGATTTTTTGAATCCACTTTATGTTGATTTCAAATCATAGTACATTTCAAGCTCTAGCTAGATCTTCACAAACTAAACCATGTCTCATATGTATAATGTGTTTATCACATTATGTATGGTGCCCCGCCCCTACGCCTACAAGTATTTAGACGTGAGTTGTAAACACCACACATTACCACAAATTCAAATAAAATGTGAGAATGTTCGATATATAGTATTGTTTAGATTGTTCGATATTTAGTTGTAAGGTGCAAACGCCACACATTATCACAAATTCAAATAAAATGTGAGATTGTTCGATGTATAGTATGGTTTAGATTGTTCGACATTTAGCTGTGAGTTGCAAACGCCATGCATTATCACATTATGGTATAACATATGCAAAACCACAACACGCGTATCACCGCTATATTCATGCATGCATATGTTTAAAACACTATGATGTCCTATTCAAATATATGAATCCACTTTCATATCAAATTATGATCTTTGTTAGTCTCTTAAACCCACACAATCCTCTAACCTTTGTAGCTACCACTAACTTTCTCTCGTGCATGCACACACCCTCCTCGCCCTCCCCTCCCTCAGCATTCTATCCATTGCGCACATTTTTTTCTTTAGGTCGTTCTCCCACAGTCTCCACAACTCCTTTCCGACACACACCGATCGATAAACCTCTCCAGCGATGTCTGCCTACAACATACACACGCACCTTCAATCTCCTCCTTTATGTGTCCTTGCCTCGTGTCTCTCATACGGTCCCACTCACGTGTAAACTCTCGCCCCTCTTTTCATCGATCTCACAACCGCACACTCCTCTCCCTATCTAGCTAGTAGCTAGGCCTCTCGCACCACCTCCTACCTCCATTCTCTCCGTCTATCCGTCTCGTCGGGCCTTATTTGCCTATAACAAATGGATGTACACCAACCGATCTCCCGCTATACATATAGCTAGCTAGGTCCTTATAACTCGTTTTTCCCCATGCGTCGATCGATCTACCTCATTAGTTATGTCTCTCCCTTCCTCCGACAAACAACAATTGATCTACCGATCTAGTTAGGTTTGCTTACCAAACACATGGTTCCCCTTCATCATCCATGGATGTGTCCCGACAGATCTATCACGCACAGGCACACACAGAAACACATCCCCACTCTTGTTGATAATATTGCAGTTCCACCCTCAGTTTGTCTAGTAGGCCTCTCCTACCATCTTCGAGAAGCAACTCCATCACCCATCCAGCACTCTACCCCTCTCCCTCCCTCTCTCTCTCCTCTCTCTTTGGCCCATCCTATTTCCCGTCCTTCATTTATGTATGGATGTTGACCGATCTCCCTCAAGACATAGCTGGGTCTCTCCTTCTCAACACATATACGAGTCGTTCTACCTCTATAGTTAGGCCTCTGCCTACCCCTCCCCCCACCCCCTCGCACACACACACACACACACACACACACCGATACATCGAGCGCTCTAGTCATGTCTCCCTACCACACACAAACTTGACCTATGCCGTCTGACGTTCCGGTAGCTAGGTCAGTCGCCCTATATCTTTGACTTGCACACACACACAATTTCGACGGCTCTCTTCATCGATCTCACACCCACCTACTTGATCCTCTCTTCGACTCTATCGATATCTATGACCCCTCCCTCTCTTCTCGTGGATCGCCCGACCCTCTATATATGATATGGATAGGCCTCCATTTCACACACATTGCATGCAAAATTTTGTTTGAGATGTCATCGACACATATTCCCACAAATACATTCACGAAATCAACCTCCCCCCCCAAAAAAAAAACACTCACGAACGCACAAGCCATTTGTCTAGGTTTGTATCTCTCACACACACCCATGTAGGTGGGGGACGTGCACGAAGAGAAGAGGTGCACGCACGGCGCACGTACTCCCATATCTTTCCCAACCACACCCGCGCGGGTACACAGTGGAGCTCATTTCTATATGAAAAGGCAGCCCACGTGGTAACTTGACACGTGTACTGGTTGTCCACTAGATGGAGGGAGGATCGTCTACCACGGGTGAACAAACAAAGTGCAACTTGACGCGTTATGTTAAAAAAGAGGCAAACCATGTGGGGCCTACCTTAGAGGCAAGGCTCTATACACTGGAGTACTTTTGATGTGTCCCGCCAACTCGTAGAACGAGGAGAAGCTTGCTTAGTACGACATCTCCCCAGCCCACGAGCACGGTGGCTCGCAGGATGAGGTGAAGCTTGCTTACTATGCCTTACGCCTGCTCCCTCGCCCACGCGCGCGTTGGCTCGCAGGACGAGGAGAAAATTTTACTAGTACTCCCTCCGTTTACTCCTCGTCCCTACTACCTTGGTTAGAGAGATTATCATATTGTTTGGAATATATGCCCTTTAGTAGATTTCAATATGAACTACTAGTACATACTCCAAACACTGATGTATATAGACATATTTTAGAGTGTAGATTCACTCATTTTGCTCCGTATGTAGTCCATATTGAAACAGACGTAATAGTACGCACTCTCCCTCGCCCCTCGACCCTCGCCACGTGGTGGACGTGCAGCAATTCATTCGGTCTCATATAGCCAGAACGATATATACTGCAGTACCATTATTGCTCGACTTCCCGAAGAGGCGAAGAGCCAATCGCAAGGTTAATAGTTTGGAGATGCCAAGCGCAAGGTTTATAGGAGAACGAGTAGTAGGTGCCGCATCATTCATAAATAAAGTTTATTTCTTCAGTGGCACGTACGCAATATAAATAGGTTCATATGGAGAGAAAAGGAAACCGCTCCACTATATACATAGGCAGGACGAGCCTACACGGTTGCTTGCTGGGGTTGCTCTCTTCAGTTTTCACACTCTCTCGCACAAAACCACTGTGGCCACATCCCTAACATCCCGGCGGATCACGTCCGCCGGGGAAGGGGTGGATGCTTAGTGTAGATGCGGTCGCCGTCGGCGACAGCGAAAACCCACTGTCGGCACGTCCCGATCAGGGGTCTTCGCCATTCTCTCTCACAAAGCCGGTGAGGTTACCTTCGTCCATTGCTCACTGCCGCGACGTGGGTAGTTGCCTCCTCCCGCCGCCCTCCTCTAGGTTGAGCTACGTCTCGACATCCCTCATGTACAACTCCCTTTACAGCCGGCTTGCACCACTTCTCCAGCTGCCCACATCACTCCATGTGGATATTTCTCTACTTCTTTGCCCCGCACATACCTCTACTGGCTTCTACGTACTGTATTTGTGATGAGTTTTTGTCTCATCAACTAGTCCCAGTAATCTTATTCTAATCATGCTTCTTCAATTTCTTTGCCACAGGGATGTTCATCTCGATTTTGGTGAAACTGCACAAAATGATCCGATGGTCAAAGGGTTGCAAACTTCATTTCTTAGGAAGCGCCGACGTTGCCAACAAATTAAAGCCTGGTTAGGGTTTACGGTTCAAGGGCTAGGGACTGCATGGATTGTTTTTTCTTTAGCTGTCTCTGTTTCAATGGCTAGGGACTGCCTGAGTAGTAGTAGTACTGTACGCCTTACGCCCGCTCCCTTGCCCACGCGCGCGGTGGCTCGCAGGACGAGGAGAAAATTTTACTACTCACTCCGTTTACTCCTCGTCCCTACTACCTTGGTTAGAGAGATTATCATATTGTTTGGAATATATATGTCCTTTAGTAGATTTCAATATGAACTACTAGTACATACTCCAAACACTGATGTATTTAGACGTATTTTAGAATGTAGATTCACTCATTTTGCTCCGTATGTAGCATAAAGCTGAGACACTTATTTTGGAACGGAGGGAGTACATATTTGCTATGATCTGTCAATCATTGAGATGCAATATCATGCATGTTAGTCTCCTATGTATTTGATGAAATGTTGCAACGGGCAACCTTGGACGCAAGATACATGTAACAGAAGCTGGAAGCTTCATAGCATTGTACTATCTCGCTGATAAATTACAGTACGTACTATACAAGTAGTACTATGTAAAGAGTTCGGTGTCGCACAGTGTCCAGAAAATATGGTGATAGTGTGAGGTGGGCCATGTAATCACTGAGCCTGCGTGTTTTCACTGCTCTTGCACTCCTCCACCGTAAGAATGGAGAAATTTGTAATCTAGTAGTACCTCCTTTCGCCGAAAGCGTGGGACATCCAGCAGTCCTACCACCTCAGTAATAATGACCAATGAGCCGTCAAATCACATAGACCCAGCAGTAAGTTGGACGGACGAAGCAATCATCACTCTTGAATCCGCTTCTCCCTTCAACGCAGGCGCCAGTGAGAGGTCGCGTCCGCTCTACCCGGGCATGAATGCAACACCGATTCTTTGGAGCGGCGCTGACCGTTTCGGGCCAGGTTGGTCAGGAGCGGGCGTGGCAGCTGTCCGCCTGTCCCTACCGGACGCCCGGAAACGAGAGGATGCACCGACTCTCGCGGCTAAAATCGTACACTACACACCATCTCTCTTTAGGAGTAGGTCGATCTGTCACTCTCTTTAACACACACATGCTGTTAAACGCACACACACACGCACACGCACACACAGGTTCATAGAATAGGAAAATCGTGCGAGTGCGAAGCCACAGGAAGTGAGATACAAATGGAGTACGTACAAGAAGAGAAGAGGCATCTCTTAGTTGTTTGGATTAATGGTTGCGTTTAGAAACAGAAATCAGGGCTTTGATTGGAGGAATGACCGGTCAAGTTTCTCCTTCTCCTCCAATCTTCTTGCACCTTGGTCCCGCTGCACCTTCTAACATGACTTATTACACCTAGACGGAGGGAGTCGTACTAGATACGGTGGCACACTGACTTAGGTCGAATACAAGTGCCCAAAATTGTGTGCATGTTATAATAAGGATTCACTTAAAATAGTACGTGAGCGAACAGAGGGATCAATTGGACAGTGTTCCCGAGCAGTAGCAAGATGTGTGAGGTAAGATACACCGCTGGCGCTTTTAATTTTTCTTATTAATTTGTTTGTTTCACCCTCTGACTGGTGGGACCCAACGTACTACGTGGAGAGAGGTAAGGTGACTAAGGCTGCATTATTTCTGCACCACTGTGGATAGTCTTACCACCAAAGCCACATGACACGATTATGATTTAAATCCCAATGACTCCCACACACACAAAAAAACACGGCATGCTTGTCACACGAATGCAGGAATGTATAAAAGGTTATTTTCCTCTCGTTGAACATAACGGGAGGGTTGTGTAGCTGGTTAGCCTGTTCGCTCATCAAACTTGAGGTCTCGGGTTCGATAACTACACTTGAGCATAATTCGTGCCAGGAGGATTCTTTGACTGGTCAAAATGGATGGATACGGAGCTATACGATCTCGTAGTGACCGTATAATCACCTCATCACATATAAGCTGCAACCTCGGTGCTTGTTTTCTAGGGTTTGCACTCTTCACACTCTCCAGTATATATTTACACGCTGGAGCCTCAGCGCTTGTAGTTGCTCTCTTCACACTCTCTCACCCTCTCTAGATCTAAACAAGACTTCGTTGGCCTCTCTCTCTCCCCTCACTGTTGGTCTGCTTGTAGTTGCTCTCTTCACACTCTCTCACCCTCTCCAGATCTAAACAAGACTTCGCTGGCCTCTCTCTCTTCCCTCACTGCTGGTCAAAGAGCTGTCCGCCGGGTAGGGAAGGAGGCTTAACGCTGTCGCCGTCGGCGAGGGAGGGAATCCACTACCGGCGCAGCTGTTCACTTTCACCCAGCGGTGGCGCGGGAGGGCCTCCGACCCCTTCTTCTTCGCCGCCGTACATAGCGTGGGTCGAACGGCCTCCGGTCGCCCACCGAACCACTCCCCAAGAACCTTAAGGTATAATTTACTTACTCCACATGCATTGCTCTAGCTGCATGTGGGCTTTTTCCGCTTCTGCACTCGAATCTAGGTGTTGGATCAAACAGGAAAGTAGTGGGGAAAGTTGTATACCATGAATATAGGACGGGGTTCAAAGAGGAAAGGAATGGGGGAAAGTGTGGGAAAAGTTGTATAGCTTGAATCTAGGACGTGGTTCAAAAAGGAAAGGAAGGGGGAAAGTAGTGGGGAAAGTTGTATCGCATGAATCTAAGACGTGGTTCAAAGAGGACAGGAATGGGGGAAAGTAGTGGGTGTATAGCATAAATCTAGGACGTGGTTCACAGAGGAAAGGAAGTGGGGAAAGTACTAGTACAGACTGGCTATCCAGCACCTACGTTGGTCGAATAGGGAAAACAATGACAAACGCAGTATGCACATCTGTAACGAACTGATCTTTGGTTTTGGGGGACAAGGCTGTAGAGTTTGAGCAGGACTAGATTTGCAGCGCTCACGTAGGGAAAGGTGTCTAAAGATAACAAAACTGGGACCAACACAAATATGCTCCTTGGTTGTTTGTTCTTTGTTGCAACAGACTGTGCATCACCCCAATACATCGGTAGATGCACATGGTGTGGTGCGTCCACTGTCCCGTGCAACTCTTTAGCTGTTGTTAATCTAAGGCCCTGTTTGGTTAAAAACTCCCTAGTCCCTACCTGCTTGGTTCCAGGGACTAAACATGGACTAGAGGTTATTAAATGACATGCTAAAAGACCATGTTACCCCTAGTAGTGAACTAATAGAGACAAGGTGCGATGCGTGGCAAGGGCAGCTGTTGGAAAAAGTCCCAAAAAGACTCCCTCGGGGTCTTCTTTCTTTAGTCCCAAATGCCCACTTTTAGTCCCTAAAAGTCCCTCCTATTTGGTTTAGATGGGACTGACATGGAGTTTCTTTAGTCCCTCCACCAAAATGTCCCTGTAAACAAACACCCTATAATAATGCCGCTGGAAAATTGATGCAATGCCACAGTTAAAAGGAAATTACATGTTTAACGAATTTTATTGTTATTATAATCTCTCTGTTAATATTAATCAATGCCACCGTTTGAGAAATTCTACTGTCTTGCTTTCTTTCCCATTTAGATAAGGTAGATGCTTCTTTTTGTTGGCTTCTGTGTCATCCACCGTTATTGACCACTAGTTGTTTCCTTTGCACCTCTGTGTAAACAGGGTTATCTACTTCACCTCGTTGCCATTGTGACCTTTTGTTGCACTGCACAAAACACTTTTGTTTTAAGAGTGTTTTGTGCTGTTCAACCAAAATGTCACACCGACAACGTTGCTTGATTGCTTGATCTTAGTGGAAGTGCACAAGAGGAGATCTTACTTCCTATCCGTGTTGGCAAATTTGGTTCAGATCTTCTTCTTGTGAGTTGTTTGAATTCCGCATCATGAGAGGTCAGTACTAGCCTTCTTTCACATGATTCTGCAGTGTGCTTTCATATGTTGTGCTACTTGTACTGTAATGTTGCTTGATTTTAGTGAACTGCACAAATGGAGACAAGACTTCCAATCTGTATGTGCACCATAATATCCCATTGAGGTAAGATAAGGGTATTTCACAACTGTTGGCATGTATTTTGCCACTTTCATCAGAAAATTAATGTCATTGTTTAGTGCTATACTTGTGCAACCTAATTGACATGCCAAATCTTACATTGAAGGCGAAGCTTGTCTGTTATTGAACCAAGTGATGAAGGGGAAGAACAAGCGGAAGAAAAAACAAAAATCAACTCCTGGTGCTGTAATGAAGCACTGGAACTATGATGACACAAGTAATGATATAGTTTTGCATCTTAATTTATTGCTATGGCTGGAACGAGCAATTGTTTTGCCACTGATTTGATGCCACTCTTAATGTAATACGTAATTATCTCTACCCTGTGCAAACAGGGATCTTCTTTGAAGATACCATATATTTTAGTGGAACTGCACAAGAAGATGTTGGAAACATTAATCTAATCGAGGAGTATATGGTAAGCATGGCCACCACAGTAGATAGCAACAGATGGTTCCGGAGAAGTGCTTCATCTGTATGCTCTACACAATAAGCCTCCTGACAAAGGTTGGTACTCGCCCACTGATTTCATCCATATGATTGAGCTTTGTCATCTCTATTGGTGTTGTGCTACTGTTTAGATGCTATCATCAAAAAGTGGTATTGTCCTTGAGAAGTGCTTCATCTGTGCTGTTTTAAATATTTCCTTTCCTTTTTTTTGAGCAAACAGGGATGCTAGGATTTAGTTTCCTCTTGTCTTTGCACAACAGGATCATCCTCCTCTGAAGAAGAATATGGAGTATGTGAAGTGACTAGTTCCGATTATGCCAGGATGAAGAAGCCCTGTCTATCTTCTCATCAGAAGGAGCAGTTGAAGGATGGTTACATTACCCCCCACAAGACCAAACTAACTTCAGCTCAGAAGGACTGACAAATCTCCATTTTCTTGCTGTGATGCGCGAGTACAATGTTGTTCTAGGATTCTTTCTGGTGAGTTCCATTTTTGTAAAAGTGTGCTCTACATGGACCATGTAGGTGCCTGTTTAAACTGTCAATTCATAGTAGAGTTTGCTTTATACTAATCACTTTTTTTGTATTTGTGCAAACAGGGGTGCACAGCTTGATTTCAATGGGAACTGCACAAAATGTTCATGAATACATCGAATCATTCATTTCCACCACAAGAAAGGAGGAGCCTATAAGTTCAAGGCATTGCAACATATAAGGGCGAAATCATAAAAGATACGCGCGAATTTGGTTGATTTTGGTGGAACTGCACAAAAAGAACAGCTGGTTTATTTAGCACGAGGTGCCATGTCAGTGTCCAAACTGATGGCAAACCTTGCCCATTCCACAATCGTAGGCATTTGATATTTTGGAATGGG
Source organism: Aegilops tauschii subsp. strangulata (assembly GCF_002575655.3). Lineage (NCBI taxonomy): Eukaryota > Viridiplantae > Streptophyta > Magnoliopsida > Poales > Poaceae > Aegilops > Aegilops tauschii. The sequence goes on from NC_053035.3 coordinate 470,241,665, forward strand.
AAAACCTTGTCAAATTTTGCTCATTGATTTTAGCAAGAGGACATGCGTTTGATATTTTCGAATGGGACACCCTTTGCTGTCAGCAGCGTCAATCCATTTTTTCTTTATTCTTTAGTTGTGAAGTAAATATTGGCTCTGACATGTGAATCGCTGAGATGCATAATCATCGATTGTTTTGAATGTTATCTATGACATGTGAATCGCTGTGATTGCAATGTACAGGAACGCTACAAAGCTGCTCAAACTCTTTGTACTCCTTCTGTTCCTTTTTACTTCGCACATTGTCCGGTAGCATACAACTGAAGTGCTCAAGTTCTCTAGCAAATGACTGTATCTCATGAGCTTGCTCAACCACGGAGCACTCTTCAATCAGCATGTAATCATAGAATTGCTCCATGATATACAACTCAGTGCCAGCAACCGGAAGGTAGCAGCGGTGGCCGTACTTGGACCCGAGCGGCGGCGACCTACCGTGTTATACTCTTCCTCGTTTTCTGTGTGGCGCGACCTCGTTGGCACCGGGGCGGGGCCTCGGCGGAGCCGGCGATGTCCCCTGTCTCGTTGCCGGCGGGCGGCGCCTCGGCGGAGCGGGGGAAAATCCTCCCCCTCGTTGCCGACAGGGTGGGGCCTCGGCGGAGCCGGCGGTGTCCTCTGCCTCATTGTTGGCGCCGCGGGGCCTCGGCAGAGCAGGGCCTCGTCGACGCCAGCGGAGCGGGGACTCGTCGGAGCCGGCATTGTCCTTTGCCTCTTCTTTGGTCTCGACAAACAGCGCCTCGGCCGCTTCATCGCCCTCTTTGTAGGCGGCCGCAGCCTCCGCCACCCGCATGCGGTACCGCCAGTGCTCGAGGCGGCCCTTGCGGGCGGAGCGGTACGAGTTGAGCAGCGCCTCCTGCTCCGCCCGCTCCGCGGCGATCTGCTCCTCCGCTTGCAGGTGCTCCTGGAGGAGATGGTGGTTGTAGGCGGCGTCGGCCTGCGCCTCCCGGAACTGCTCCTCACGCTTCTGCCTCACCATGTCTATATATTGGGCACGTGCCTCGCCGATGGTCATGGTGCAATGCACCGCGCAAGGATGGCGCGGAGGAGGTGGTTGGCGCCGGATCGTCGACTACCATGTTCTCCATTGGGACGTCGTCGTCCTCCGGCTGCCTGCCGGCCAGCTAGTCGGCAGCAATGGCTGCCATCTCCTTGTGGTCCGTCGTTCGCCCGTCCCGAAGAGCGCTGGAGCGCGAGGAAGCCATGGTGGGCAGTAGTGGTGTGGACAGGAGAATAGAAATGGATGCGGATGACTGCGGCTATGGCCAGCGCAGTAGTTTATATAGCAATGGTGGGCGGCGGAGGGACGGACGTGTGGCGCCGGAGTAGCCGCCTCGGCAAGCGCGTATCATTAATGTGAGCGGCAGAAGGACGGACGGACGACACTTGTGTCGTTTGAAGGCGGAGCAATCGCATGCACCGGGAAGCGGGGCGGGCGGCGCTGACCGTTTCGGGCGGAATGCGCGCGCGGGCGAAGGAGGCGGTTTGGGTGGGCCAGGGCAGTCAGACTCGTGCTTGGCAGCGGGTCGGTCCAGCAGCCGGACATGCTGGCTCGCCAGCTACCTCGCCGAGCTGAGCGACGACAACCAGACGATGGACGTAGCTTCCGACCAGGAGCCGGCACCACAGTCCAAGCCGGTTCATGCCGCGTTCAGCATAGAGTAGGTGCGGCCGCATTTCGACGCCCTAATGGCGGAAGAGCTACCAGCGCAGGAGGACCGGTGCTGCAACCTCCGTCTCCTCAACGAGCACTGGTGAACAAGCGAACGACAATGCAGTCGCGGACATGTGGCCCTATGATCTTGGCTTCCCGAATGAGCAGCGGGCGCTGTATCAGACCATCCGTAGGGCCCGCGAGGCCCTCTCTGTCGTCCTTCGAGTTGTTGCGCTCGCCGTGGCGCCGCCGTCTCGCGTTGTCAACATGGTCAACGGACATGAGGATGAGGAGATGACTTTACTTGGAGAGGATGACAACAAGTGCCTCCTTATTAGTATATAAAACTATAAATTTTTTTGCTTCCTCCTGGTTTCCTGACATCATGGTCCCACACCATTGTGAACCTATGTAGTCAATAAATGAGAGAATTGCACAAGAAGCGGCCGACAGTTGGGACCAAGCAGCTCGAGCAGTATTTGTGTTTTTGAGGTGTGAGCACTCCAGAGTTTTTCTTGAGCGATGTTTAGCCCAGATATTAATTTTTCTCCTTTGAACAACAACGAAAACATCGCTGCAGCTATTAACTGGGCGGGCTGTGGCCCGTCTAGCCCAGGCCAGATATCCAGCCCAGATATTAATTTTTCTCAAGCTGAAAATGGCTAGCCCAGCTATACTTTTTTTAGGAATACCCACGCAAGGTCAAGTTGTTATTCTCCGCCCCGCTGGGCTGCAAATCTTTCCTAGGAGGGATGCATTAGGCTTAACAAGAAAATGGGCTTTAAGAAATAATAAATGGGATGTAGTTATAAAAACTGGGCAGTAACTATAAAAAATGCACCAAACACGTAATTACTTTATAAAATATTATTTTTGGATATTGAAAATTTTAATTTCATTAATTGTTGCGTGCGCAATGTTTCGTTGGATTTTTACGTAATATAAATTTATATTGAAATTGTATTTAATGTGACTAGAAATTTTGGGATAAAAATATTACGGATCCCATCAAAATGTGGGAAATTTTATTGAATTCTGTTTTGAACGGTTGGTTGAAATGGGCTATACTTTTAACAAACTGTAAATGGGCTGTAGCAAATTCCATTAGAATTCAAAAATTGGCTGCACATTCTTACAAATCACAAATGGGCTATAAGTTCTCTGCCACACACTTGTGGCCTTACTAAGCTGACGCGTCCCCTCAAAAAAAGAGAGTTGACGCGTATGCAAGGCTTTGTCAACTTATAGTCAACACACGGTTCTAGCAGCAGTGGCCGTTGGATGTCCATCCAACGGATGCCGTCCTTCTTCTTCACTCTCGGATATTCTAGCTTCACCCGCCCAAAAAATGATTCCTCCCCCTGACATCTGGGGCGCACCATTTCGGAAGCTGACCTGTGGGCCTACTAAGTTGATGGGGACGGAGTGCTTTGTCAACTTAGTCAATATGAACGATTCTAGCTCCAGTGACCGTACAATGTCCATCCAACGGCCGTAGTGCTTCTTCAACCTCTGGTCTTGTTGCTCCAGCCGCCCAAAGCAGCGCCGGTCGTGCCGCATGCTACTACCTCCCGTGGCCGATTGTGCTGCCGCGGAGGCCTCACCCACCCCTACTATTCCCACCGCTGGCCAGGCCCTGCGGCGACGGCAGCCTCACACCGCAGCCGAACCAGTGAACCCTCGTACTCCTCTCCGCGCGGGCTTCCACTACCGCGTCTGCCCCGGCTCCACGTCGTCCCCTTCCTAGGCCTCGCCGTCATCCACCGTCCTGGTGCTCTCGGCGCGGCGTGGTCAACGTGGTCAAGGAACGGCTTCCATCGGACGTCGACTGTACGTGGAGAGGCTAACAGCTGGGTCCATGGCCGCAGCAAGGAAATGCCTCCTTATTACGCGCAAAATAATGATTCCTCCACCTGACAGCGGGGACCCGCCGGACGGGCCACCGTATTTCATGAAAAGAATGTTTCCCCCTGACTGCTGGGACCCACCAGCTACATCTCCGCATGCAAGGAAGTGCCTGACAGTCGGGACCCACCTGTCCGAAGGGTACGTAGCGTTGTCATTCTGGTCGCGAACGTGTATGTACATACTGGTCGATGTAGAGGCGCGCACGTAGCATGTACATGTACGTACAGCAACCAGTGTGCAAGAAAGAAAATACGGCCACGTACGTACATACGGGCTGGGTCTCGAACGCCTACTCGCGCATACGTACGGCCAGGGCTCGTGTACATGGTTGGGTCAAAACGAAGAAACAGCGTCGTCGTCGTGTTCATGGGGAGCCAACCGGCTGGGTCGGAACGGAATGCATCATCGTGTTCATCGGGAGGGCTTGGATGCAACAGCCGATGGAAACGAGGCCTGGCGTACCGCAGAACGGAGGAAACGGCCTTGTGTTCGACCGGTCACGTTCGAAACGGGATCCTGTTCATCGGGAGGGGTCTGGCGTACCGCAAAACGGAGGAAACGGACCTCCTATGGTTGAAACAGGGGTTCTGCTGATTGGGAGGGGTCTGGCGTACCGCAAAACGGAGGAAACAGACTTGTGTTGGAGCGCTACGGTCGAAACGGGGGTCCTATTCATCGGGAGGGGTGTGGCGCACTGCAAAACGGGACTCCACGGGATACTGTTCATCTCCACCGTCGACCCCCTCTAGCCTCCACGAGCTACTGTTCATCCACCGTCGACCTCCTCCAGCCTCCATCTGCGACTGTTCATCCACGGGCTCCTGTTCATCCAGCCTCCACCGCGCGCTACTCCACCGGCTACTGTTCAACCAGCCCTCTCCACGGGCTCCTGTTCAACCACCCCTCCATGGGCTACTGTTCATCTAGCCCTCCACCATCTACTGTTCATCCTGTCCTCCACGGGGTGGTCCTGTTCATCCTGCCCTCCACAGGGTCCTGTTCATCATGCCCCAACCGGCTCGAACGATCGGGGTCCTGTTCATCCACCCCCACCGGGAACTGTTCATCCAAACCCCCCAGCAACGCTCACTGTTCATCTAGAGGCAACGCCACGGGGTCCTGTTCATCCACCCCCACCGGGAACCATTCATCCAAACCCCCCAACAATTTGGGTACACGAAGGAGACTACAGCACACCCACACTTCTTAATCGAGTAAGTTCAGCAATTAAACAGAGCTAGCTGACCTAAACATTACTCTAACAAATTAAAGACCGGCGCTCTTAATTAAACAAAACATAGAGTACTACTATGGCTGGTGCTCGTCGATCTCCGCCGCCGCCTCCATGTCCAGCTCGTGCCCGACGGTCTCCTGGGGAAGGGGCTCCATGGCATCCATCGCACCATACTCGGCAAGCATCTCACCATCCGCATCCGCCATCTCTTTGGGCAGACGCGATTTGGGCTTGGACGGGATCCGTCGTCGCAAGGTATGCGGCGGAGAAACAGACAGCTGCTCGAATGCTCTCGGCGATTGCCAGCTCTTCGGCCGTGGGTTGCCGGCCGTTGTCGGAGAAGCTTCGTTCGATTTGTGCGGTGACCGCCAGGAGCCATGCGTGGGCGGCCTCGACATGGTCGTGGGCGGCCTCCATCAGGGGTAAGGCCGCCGCTGCGGAACGGACAACTGTTGTGCCGCTCTTGCCAGTTGGTATCCCCGAGGCAGATGTTGCTGCCGCCACCTGAGAAGCAACAACGACCGTTTGGGCTGCCTTTGCCGCCCGGTCACAAATTGCGGCCGCGCTCATGCACCTTGTTAGCACGCGCATGGCGGCTGCGGCCGCGCTCTCGCTGGAGTGGGCCACCGAAGTTGCCCTCACGAGGCGGGTCCACGTGCCCATCTTTCATCGGCGACGATTGAAAAGTGAAATGATATTTGGGGAGCGAGCTAGTGTGTTTGAGACGCCGGCTGTGGACTGTAGCCGACGCACCTTCTCGCGTAAGCCATAGGCGTACTATACACCGACAGTGCTCCAAGATATTTTGTACTACATCTCACATGGTTGCTGATAATAAACTGTGTGCGATCTAATTGATTTTTCATCTTGATTTGAATTACATAATGGGGTCACAGCGGCAATGGACGGTGTTGAATTGCTAAACCTTTTATCTGGAGTGAACATGCAGCTATATGTGTGTCGTAAAAGAATTGGAATTATTCAGGGTTCGTTTGAACATTTTATACATTAAATTGGTTTTCTATCCATTTCAGGTGAACAATTCAAATTTGAACTACATGCACATGCTCCAGTGCATATAAATTGGTTGAAAAATCAAATATGTGTCCTTGGGTGCATGCTTAGGTCCCATGCAAGAAATGAGAATGAATTTCAAACACCGGGGCACCATTGATTGCCGGCAAAACATTGAGATGCCTGGTTTTAAATTATAGTGAATCCAAACTCGTCTGAAATTCTTGAAGCTTGGCATGCTATCATGGAGCGGCATCAACATGTCGTGGTACAAATTTTGTCCCATTTGGGGCAGGTTTGGGTATATGCTTCTCACAAACCGGAGCTTCTCACAACAAGCATGATGGTTTTCGGTAGGGAACGTCCCACCTTTGTGGACGAAATGATATCCATTGCCTCTTATTGCTTTCAATTTTTTTTTCTCGCGTCAACATAGAACAACGGGAGTGTTGCGTGATTTTTTGTGATTTTTCAGGGTTCGTTTGAACATTTTTATGCATTAATTGAGTTTTCAATGCATTTTATGTGCATAATTCAAATTTGAACTACATGCACATGCTCCAGTGCATATAAATTGGTTGAAAAATCAAATCTGTGTCCTTGGGTGCATGCTTAGGTCCCATGCAAGAAATGGGAATGAATTTCAAACACCGGGGCACCGTTGATTGCCGGCAAAACATTGAGATGCCTGGTTTTTAAATTCTAGTAAATCCAAAACTCGTCTGAAATTCATGAAACTTGGCATGCTATCATGGAGCGGCATCAACATGCCGTGATACAAATTTTGTCCCGTTTGGGGCAGGTTTGGGTATATGCTTCTCACAAACCGGAGCTTCTCACAACAAGCATGATGGTTTTCCGTAGGGAACGTCCCACCTTTCTGGACGAAACGATATCCATTGCCTCTTATTGCTTTCAATTTTTTTCTCGTGTCAACATAGAACAACAGGAGTGTTGTGTGATTTTTTGTGATTTTTCGGGGTTCGTTTGGACATTTTTATACATTAAATGAGTTTTCAATGCATTTTATGTGCATAATTCAAATTTGAACTACATGCACATGCTCCAGTGCATATAAATTGGTTGAAAAATCAAATTTGTGTCCTTGGGTGCATGCTTAGGTCCCATTTAAGAAATGGAAATGAATTTCAAACACCGGGGCGCCGTTGATTGCCGGCAAAACATTGAGATGCCTGGTTTTTAAATTCTAGTAAATCCAAAACTCGTCTGAAATTCATGAAACTTGGCATGCTATCATGGAGCGGCATCAACATGCCGTGGTACAAATTTTGTCCCGTTTGCGGCAGGTTTGGGTATATGCTTCTCACAAACCAGAGCTTCTCACAACAAGCATTATGGTTTTCGGTACGGAACGTCCCACCTTTGTGGACGACACGATATCCATTGCCTCTTATTGCTTTCAATTTTTTTTTCTCGTGTCAACATAGAACAACTGGAGTGTTGTGTGATTTTTTGTAATTTTTCGGGGTTCGTTTGGACACTTTTATGCATTAACTGAGTTTTCAATGCATTTTATGTGCATAATTCAAATTTGAACTACATGCACATGCTCCAGTGCATATAAATTGGTTGAAAAATCAAATATGTGTCCTTGGGTGCATGCTTCGGTCCCATGCAAGAAATGGGAATGAATTTCAAACACCGGGGCACCGTTGATTGCAGGCAAAACATTGAGATGCCTGGTTTTTAAATTCTAGTAAATCCAAAACTCGTCTGAAATTCATGAAACTTGGCATGCTATCATGGAGCCCGTTTGGGGCAGGTTTGGGTATATGCTTCTCACAAACCGGAGCTTCTCACAACAAGCATGATGGTTTTTCGTAGGGAACGTCCCACCTTTCTGGACGAAACGATATCCATTGCCTCTTATTGCTTTCAATTTTTTTCTCGTGTCAACATAGAACAACAGGAGTGTTGTGTGATTTTTCGGGGTTCGTTTGGACATTTTTATACATTAACTGAGTTTTCAATGCATTTTATGTGCATAATTCAAATTTGAACTACATGCACATGCTCAAGTGCATATAAATTGGTTGAAAAATCAAATTTGTGTCCTTGGGTGCATGCTTAGGTCCCATGCAAGAAATGGAAATGAATTTCAAACACCGGGGCACCGTTCATTGCCGGCAAAACATTGAGATGCCTCGTTTTTGAATTCTTGTAAATCCAAAACTCCTCTAAAATTCATGAAACTTGGCATGCTATCATGGAGCAGCATCAACATGCCGTGGTACAAATTTTGTCCCGTTTGGGGCAGGTTTAGGTATATGCTTCTCACAAACCGGAGCTTCTCACAACAAGCATGATGGTTTTCGGTAGGGAACGTCCCACCTTTGTGGACGAAACGATATCCATTGCCTCTTATTGCTTTCAAATTTTTTTCTCGTGTCAACGTAGAATAACAGGAGTGTTGTGTGACTTTTTGTGATTTTTCGGGGTTCGTTTGGACATTTTTATGCATTAACTGAGTTTTCAATGCATTTTATGTGCATAATTCAAAATTGATCTACATGCACATGCTCCAGTGCATATAAATTGGTTGAAAAATCAAATATGTATCCTTGGGTGCATGCTTAGGTCCCATGCAAGAAATGGGAATGAATTTCAAACACCGGGGCACCGTTGATTGCCGGTAAAACATTGAGATGCCTCGTTTTTAAATTCTAGTAAATCCAAAACTCGTCTAAAACTCATGAAACTTGGCATGCTATCATGGAGCGGCATCAACATGCCGTGGTACAAATTCTGTCCCGTTTGGGGCGGGTTTGGGTATATGCTTCTCACAAACCGGAGCTTCTCACAACAAGCATGATGGTTTTCGGTAGGGAACGTCCCACCTTTGTCGACGAAACGATATCCATTGCCTCTTATTGCTTTCAAATTTTTTTTTCTCGTGTCAACATAGAACAACAGGAGTTTTTTGTGATTTTTCAGGGTTCGTTTGGACATTTTTATGCATTAACTAAGTTTTCAATGCATTGATGTGCATAATTCAAATTTGAACTACATGCACATGCTCCAGTGCATATAAATTGGTTGAAAAATCAAATATGTGTCCTTGGGTGCATGCTTAGGCACCATGCAAGAAATGGGAATGAATTTGAAACACCAGGGCACCATTGATTGCCGGCAAACATTGAGATGCCTGGTTTTTAAATTCAAGTAAATCCAAAATTCTGTTAACCATTCACGTGACGCCACGTGTCTTCGTTTTAATGGCTGTAGGAGGTGCCGTGCGGACAGCTGCTTGACCTTGACTGAATGGGAGGCGTGCGAGCGCCGTCCGGTGCGCAGGCTGACCAAGAGGCCTGCAAGCTGTCCTTGAGTGCGCAGGCTCACCGGGAAGCGTGCGTGTTGTATGCTACATAGGCTCACTGGGAAGAGAGCCCTTTGACTTCCATGGCCGCCCGCCTTGCTCGCATCCTCTCCATTAATGGTGCCCTAGCCGCAGTTTAATTCGCCTTTTAAATATAAAACACTCATCGGAAACGTTTTAGTTAGAACACCCGTATGCAAACCGACAGCTTCCCCAGGAAGCCAAGAGAAAATGTGCCTAGCAGGATTTCTGCAGCTCTTGATCGCAAACGTTTTAGATAGAAAACCTGTATGCAAAGTGATAGCAGCGCAGGATTTGTGGATCCCTTCAACGCAAACGGTTGTTTTGGATGACCCGTGTGGAACCACAACAATTTGGTAAGATTTGTCAATCCTTGTAACACTGCGATTTGTCAAAATATGAAGCTAAAAATCAGTAGCAGTATATAATTTTTGCAACTAAAGTTCAGTAATTAAGCATAGACTTCATTCATAGATTAAGCAGTCGTTCTTAATTTATACAAACAGTTCAATTCGACAGCTGAACCGACCAAACATTTCTCCAATTGTTGCCAACCACGTACTGAAATAGCTAGTTCAACTATATATACTAGCTAATTTTAAGTATGTTGTACAGTTCCACCACATCTATAGTCAGATGAACTGAACAAAATATCCCCTAAATACTACTACTAGTATTGCGGAGGGGCTTTGTACTACTTCCGGCTGCCTCTCCTCTGCCGAGCGCGCTCAGTAAGAGGCGAAGGAGGACGAGCCTACCCACGAGATGGGCAACCGCAATGCGGTGCCTGCCGCTAATACAGCTTCAGCGATGCTCGCCTCGAACGCCCTTTGCCGCTCCAGACGACCCCTCTCGAAGCGGTGGTTCTCCTCGTAGATCTCCTGATTCCTCGCCTCTGAGGCGGCGTGTGCCGCTTCCACTTCAGCGGTAAGGCTCTTTGCATGCTCGACGAGGCGCTCCTCCTCCTTCCGCAGGAACTCGGTGTAGCGCGCAAGGTCGCTGTCGCACATGCGGGCATCCACCTCCGCCTCCCACCTTCGGGCGGCGGTGGCGGAGCGGGTGATGACCACAGTGGCCGGCAGTGGGGTGGCGGCCACGACGGCCATCTCCCGCCTTCGGGCCACGGCGACGGAGCGGGCGATGGCCCTGGCTTTCGACGGTGGTGCGGCAGCAACGGCGGCCAGCAACAGCTGCCGACGGGCACCGGCGGCGGAGCGTGTGGCGGGTGTTCCGCGCACACCCAACAAGGACGCCACGCGCACTACACTACGTAGAGGACTGCGCCGCCGCCGCGGTGTAGCCTCCCAGCTGGAGCTGTCCTCTGATGACGACGGAGTGGCTGAGCGATGACGACGGACCGGTGCCATTGCCGAATGTGGGAGAAGCAGACGAGATAAGCTACAGGGATGGAGGGGAAAATGCGACGCAGGACTCGCCGGCCGTAAGGGTTTTTATAGTAGGCCGATAAGCATTGGGATTTTGGGGGATTTCACCGAGTTGGGCGGGAACCGACGATTCATTGGTGCCATCGTTTGGCAAAAAGAACGCCCCCGCGCGCTGCGCAAGCTTGCGATGTAAGCCGTCTGCGGCAGTGGGGTGAGAAGACGTGCGAGAGGAGGACGAAAGGCCACATACACATACGGTTAATAAAAAACCGTTTGCGATTTAATTACCTACTATACCACCGTCCTGGTTTATAAGTATGATTTAACTAATAAAATACGAATGCATGCCGCAAAAGATTATATAGTTGGATTTGTATTTGAACATAGTTTCCAATTATATAATTATTAAAACATGCATTAACATTTTGTTGGTTAAATTTGAGGGCAAAGTATGGCATGGAATATAAAGGAGACTATAGACTAGACAGAGGCGACCATTTGCTGCGTGTTCAACTGCTCCATGTGTTTGGTTGCTTGCGGTTCAGGCGGCCGCGGCGCGCTCTGCTCGCGTCCCTCCGGGTGCTCTGCCCTCGTCCCTCCACGCGCGCTGCCAGTGTTTTGGGCCGGCGCACGATCACGCACGTTCGTGTGCAAGCGGTTGCGCCGGGCGCGGCGCGACGATGCAGTTACCTGCTGCAAAAACTGTCATGCGGACGCGCCGAGAATCCATGCCGCCCGGCCCCCTTTTATTCCTGCGACCATTTACCTCCATCTCTCGTCTCACACGTCACAATAAGCACACCCATGAGGACACATACAAAGAGGACATCCAGCGGTTCCAATGGCGCTCCCCGTGGCTCCAATGGCGCTCCTAGCGGCCGACGACGACAACGGCGGGCAGTTCATCACGCATCACCTAGTGGACACCCAAGTACCGAGTGGTCGGCTTCAACCTCGAGTACACCATCGGTCGTGCCGGGCACAATCAGAAGGTTGTCGTCGCCCAGTTGTGCGTGCGACATGACGTCCTCGTCTACCATTTCCACCTTGCCACAAGGCCTTGCGAGCATTTCTCCAGGTTTATCAAGAGCTCCGACTACAGTTTCGCTACGGTGGACACCACCAATGATCTAAAAGCGCTCAAGGTTTCGGACTTGAAATGCCCGAATCTTGTCAACGTCCAGCACCACTACAAGGTCTGGGGCACCGACAAAAGCAAACTGAACTCCCTGGTTGACCTCGCCTCGGCCATCACTGACCCCTACTACGCGAAGATGAAGCAAGAGAGCAATAAGGACAAGAACGCCTGGCACAGTGTGTGGCATAAGAGACTGGATGAACAACATGTCAAGCACGCGGCCATGGACGCGTACACAAGCTACGAGATGTACAGGCCGATTGTTGACATGAGGAACTGTCTTTTTCCTGACCCAGACGAGGAATCGAGCCACATAGCAGTGGCGGGAGCGTCACAAGAAGTAGATGACTAGACGATCGTTTCTCCTACTTTAGAATGCATGCAATTGTTTATTGAGGTGTGTGCGAATGATCTGTATAGTCACTTATGTAATTGGATGTTTATTTCAGTTATATATATATAGATGTTATTCTATTGTAGACAGAGCAATTCACATGGCTTATTAGCAGCAATCGTCTGTGTTATTATTGGTCTTCGCACACATTTCAGATTACATACCTGTTTGCCGCGTATCACACACATCTTGTTCAGTTGAACCGTTTCCATTGTGCTGCCTAATCACACAGAGTTCATCCCAGTGAACCGCATGCTGTATATCACACACGCCTTCATCTGGCTGCCCGTTTCTTTTGTGCGTGCTCATCACAAACAGTTCATTGAGTTGAACCGTATGTCCTGCATCGCACACGCAACTAAATTCTAAATCGTGTTTGATGCATCTGTCATCGCAAACGTTTTGCACCTTTTTGACGGTTTATTTACACCACCGTTTGCGATTATGGCATTGCACACAGTTTCGTCGAAGGGTCTCTGATCGTAGTGTCGCGTTTGGACCATTCTGCAGTAGTGCCTTCTTTTGTTTGTATGCAGATTCTGCACCTGCTTCCTGCATCGTTACAGTTGATGAACGAGCAATACATGGATAGGAACTTAATCTTGGCTCTTTATTATTGCATGCATAGATGGGCATAGCTACATAGGGGAGTTGGAATTTCTTGCCAAATATGGACGATTCGCCATGGCTTGTTGGTCCATGCATAGTTAATGATTTAAATCATTGCACTAGCCCACGCAAGCAACAAGAGAAAATCATGAGCCGACAAACTAAAATTGCAACCCACTATGCATTGAAACACATATGGGAAACGAGGACCAGTCGATAGTAAATGGACAAAGATACACCATTCATTTTTTTGGACTTTCTGTTTCCAAGACTATTGAACCGAAACAAAAACATAATTAGCTAAATGAACTTTGCGCGGACCTTAAATATCACGTGAACAACGGGAACCTACAAATCCAAAATACCTATCTTTCTCTCGCTCATTTGCGAGAGAGAAGAAAAGCTAGAGAACTCAGACACTTGAGTGTTCTTTCACACTCAGAGACTGAGAGTTGTCATGATTATATCTGTGCCAATGTGGGGTGCTCTGATTGAAGATACACATAGGTATTTATAGAATCGCTGAGCATGTTATTTATGGTACATATTTAATTCGTACTTGTCAACATAAAATATACATTTAGTCACATCTCCACTATTACATTGTTAAAAAAATGTCTGCTATTGTCGTCTGGTAGTACTGCTCATTGGTTTTCTCAAAAAAAGTGGAAAATGTGTGTCACACTTAATAGGTCCATTGCTAATGTGCGTGTCACACATAGAGGTGCACTAAAAATGTTTACAAGTTTTTATTTTTGTTTTGCTCTTTATTGTTTCTTCACATTCTTGAAATGTTACATATGATATTTTATATAGAAAGAAATAATTGAATATACGCAATCTTGTCACACATAAGAGACAATGACACACATTGGTTTTCTCGAAAAAAGTGGAAAATGTGTGTCACACTTAATAGGTGCATTGCTAATGTGCGTGTCACACATAGAGGTGCACTAAAAATGTTTACAAGTTTTTATTTTTGTTTTGCTCTTTATTGTCTCTTCACATTCTTGAAATGTTACATATGATATTTTATATAGAAAGAAACAATTGAATATACGCAATCTTGTCACACATAAGAAACAATGGCACACATTTTCCACTTTTTTCGAGAAAACCAATGAGCAGTACTACCAGACGACAAAAGCAGACATTTTGTAACAATGTTAACATTTTTCTTGAGCAAAAAGCAGATTCTGCACCTGCTTCTTGCATCGTTATAGTTTATGAACTGGAAATACATGGATAGGAACTTAATCCTGGCTCTTTATTATTGCATGCATAGCTGGGCATAGCTACATAGGGGAGTTGGAATTTCTTGCCAACTATGGACGCTTTGCCATGTCTTGTTGGTCCATGCATAGTTAATTACTTAAATTTGTGCACTAGCCCACGCAAGCAACAATAGAAAATCATGAGCCCACAAACTAAAACCGCATCCCACTATGCATTGAAACACATATGGGCAACGAGGACCAGTCCATAGTAAATGGACAAAGATACACCATTCATTATTTTGGACTTTCAGTTTCCAAGACTATTGAAATGATACAAAAACATAATTAGCTAAATGAACTTTGCGCGGACCTTAGATATCACGTGAACAACGGGAACCTACAAGTCCAAAATACCTGTCTTTCTCTGGCTCATTTGCGAGAGTGAAGAAAAGCTAGAGAACTCAGAGATTTGAGTGTTCTTTCACACTCAGAGACTGAGAGTTGTCATGATTATATCTGTGCTGGTGTGGGGTGCTCTGATTGAAGATACACATAGGTATTTATAAAATCGCTGAGCATGTTATTTATGGTACATAATTAATTCATACTTATCAAAATAAAATATACATTTAGTCACATCTCCACTATTATATTGTTAAAAAATTGTCTGCTATTGTCGTCTGGTAGTACTGCTCATTGGTTTTTTCGAAAAAAAGTGGAAAATGTGTGTCACTCTTAATAGGTGCATTGCTAATGTGCGTGTCACACACAGAGGTGCACTAAAAATGTTTACAAGTTTTTATTTTTGTTTTCCTCTTTATTGTTTCTTCACATTCTTGAAATGTTACATATGATATTTTATATAGAAAGAAACAATTGAATATATGCAATCGTGTCACACATAAGAGTGTATATTTGGAAAAAAATTGAAGGAACAAATATATGAATGACAGTCAATTTTTTGTTCACAAAGGATGTATGTCAGTTAATTACGGTAAATATATAAATTCAACACATCCTTTTACCTTAATGCTTTCATGTTGATTTTTGCTCAAGATGTGTGTCAGTAGGGTCCTGACGAGCAAAATTTCCTTTGCAAAGGAAGAGCACAATATTCAACATGCTCTCACGATTTTGTTGCGCAATTTCGAATTATAAAAAATGGGTAGGGTTGTATCTTGCAAATGAATAATATTGATTTCAGTTGTCGGGCTATATTCCTCTGTTACATTTTATATCCATAACTTTAAAACTAAAACGAAAATATTATTGGAATTCTTCTTTTGTAGAACCGTGCATCACACGGGCATTTCATATGTATCATCACTGTTCATTAGTTTCCATCTTTAATCAGGTGGCTACCGTTCTTATTTTTGACCAACTAGGAAGGGGTTCTCTTCAGATAGAGATAGGGTTACTTTTTGCAATTGTGCTCTTGTTAACGCGTAAGGTATGTAATTAGAGTATACGATTGCAGAAGTATGTGAAACATGAACACACAAATACGGATTGGTGATGGTCTATCAGTGGCATGACCTCCTTCGTGATGGCGGCTGATAAAATCACGGGAGGGCCTTTAGGTTGCCATATGAAGGTTGCCTAGTTGAAAAGTGCCTCAAAATGATTCCATATTTTTCCCATTCATTTTGTTTTAATCATCTTCTTGAAATGGTGCTTGTGAGATTTCCATTTGGAAAATAAATCATTGGCAATATGCTTTCTTGGCAAGTGTTTGCGCAATCGTGTCACGCGCAAGTGTGTATCTTTGGAAGATCTTTAAGGAATGCATAAGTGAGCAAAATAGATTGGAAAATATCTGACGTGCATACGGTAATCACGTGGGATGCCCAACGTTTTTTTGGACAACTAGTGGCACCTGAGGAGCCCTGTATTGATATCAAATACAAGTTATAGATAGGATCCGGCAATCCTTAACATATATTCTGCACCTGCTTCCTGCATCGTTACAGCTGATGAAGTGGAAATACATGCATAGGAACTTCTTCTTGGCTCTTTATTATTGCCTCCATGGCTTGTTGGTCCATGCATAGTTAATGATTTAAATTTGTGCACAAGCCCATGCAAGCAACGATAGAAATCATGAGCCGACAAACTAAAAACCTTGTCCGACCATGCATTGAAACACGTATGGGCAACAAGGACTAGTCGATAGGAAGTGGACAAAGATACACCATTCATTTTTTTGGACTTTCTGTTTCCAAGACTATTGAAAGGAAACAAAAACATAATTAACTAAGTTAACTTTTCACGGACCATAAATATCACGCGAACGATGGAAACCTACAAATCCAAATACCTGTCTTTCTATGGCTCATTTGCGAGAGAGAAGAAAAGCGAGAGAACTCAGAGAATTGAGTGTTCTTTTACGCTTAGAGACTGAGAGTTGTCAGGATTATAGCTGTGCTGATGTGGGGTGCTTTGACTGAAGATACACACATGTATTTATAGAATCGCCGACCATGTTTTTTATGGTACATATTTGCCGGTGTACAAAAGTAGGGGCCTTTCTATACCCCTTTACTTGTGCAGGGGCAGTCGTAGCCACACCTGCGGCCATGCTTGGCGGGGCAGAGGAAGGAAAGGTACGAGACTGCCAAAGCAGCACTCAAGCCAGAGGCATGAAGAGCAAAGGGGCAAGATGGACTTCCCCCGGCAACACCCTTGCCGGGGCGGGCTACATAGCCCCGGCAAGAGCCTAGTCGGGGCGACTTGCCCAACACCAGGAAGGCCGCCACCCTTGAGCCTGAGAGTTCTGACACCATCGACAACGTCGAAACCAAGACTTAGGGGCGCCTGCGTGGTGGCATGCAGATCTTTGTGAAGACCAAAGGCCTGCGAGTCTACATAAGAACCAGAAGACGAAGACCCCTGGCAAGATCCTTGCCGGGGACGTCCGCGAGGCCCCGGCAAGCCCCTTGCCGGGGGCATCTGCGGGGCCGCGGTCAGGCCCGCACCTACCAAAGTTTCGGTGCCTCGCGGCCGTTCCGACGCGGCAACCAGCCCGCCAACTAGGCAAGCGCCTGCGCGGCAGCATGCATCTTCTAGGCCAACTAGTCAAGCACCTGCGTAGTGGCATACGGATCTTCGTGAAGGCCGTATCACCGCACCAGCACAGCACAGCACCAGCCAGCATGGCGCTGCATGCCTCGTCAGCTTGGACGCGCGTCGAAGCAAGGCGAGGCAACGATAGTTGGGACGAGCTCTGTTGCCATCCCCAATAAAGCAAGATGGCACGTAGGCAGTGCATTAAATGCGTTTGTCCAATGGTGTCAAGCGATAAACTTGTACACTGTAGATACTTTCCACCTCCTGTGTGCCACTGTGGCGACCCCTTTGACATATGAAAGGAGGCCCGAGGCGTACTGTGAAAGGATTCGGACTTTTTGGACTGGGCACGCATAGTAGCTAGTCCAAGAACTGAAGAACACGAGATAAACACAGACAAGTAGGACTAGGGTTTTATGCATCATTAGCGGCCCGAACCTGGGTAAAAATCCCCTCGTGTTGATTGCTAGACCTGCTCTTTGCACAACTCTTCGCCCCCGCCAACCGTAGTAGTGGTCCTCGGGATCCCATAGGTGTCGTTTTCCCTGACATCTTTGGAACGCCAGGTAGGGGGGCGCTAGGCTGTGAAAATCTGGTCTAGAAGTTAGCGCATCGACTTCTTCATCACCATCGCTCCCAAGAAGAAGCGGATCACAACGATCGGTTCGTGTGGAGCCGAACCGCCTGTACCAGCGCAGGCGGGTGACGGGGCGGCCGCGGATGGTGGTGGAGGCGCGGCCCGCAAGCCTCCACGACACCCTGGCAGTCGGAGCCAGGCGTGTCGGCGTTCTGGGAACGGGGGTCCCCAGACTTGCCTGCCTGCGGCCCACGGCGTGGCTCTACTAGCAGGCATGTATGGCCCATCTTCATCAACAAGGCATTCAAGACCCTCGCGAGGGGCCAAGCCTCGCGAGGCGGACGACGGAAGACCTCCTCAGGGGTGGCCTCACCAGGTTGGCTCGCGAGGGGTGGAGAGATCAAGGCGAGACAAACCTCGCGAGGTTCTCATGACGTGAGCCGTGACGACCGAGACCATGCGGGCACCAGGCGGGCGCCAGCGCGCAAAGTGTCCTTGTTTCCTCTTTGGTGCAAAGGGGGCAAGCGCAGGCACGGAGTACCGAGGCGTCAAGCAAAGGTTTCCATATCAATGCAACGAGACCAAGACCAGCAGGACGGCAAAACAGAGGTCACCATGGAGCCCAAGATGGCGTCACCACCAGAGCCTTTTGCAGGCGAAGACTGCTTTTGTCAGGATAAGCTGTACTAGCAGTCCCCTTTCAAATTGGCCGTTGTTGGCTCCCTTCCCGCTCAATATTTGGGGACAGGACCAGGGCCTCTATAAATAGGACTAGCCACCGTAGTAGGAGGCATCTGATCTTGAGTAATCCTCACCCACACATCCACCAAGCACAAGTACACCTCTCCTCACGAGGTTCATCTTCCCCTTGTACTGTTCATCCTCAGCCCAAGAGGCAATCCACCACCACCACACTGGAGTAGGGTATTACACCACAACGGTGGCCCAAACCAGTATAAATCTTGTGTCCTTTGTGTTGTGAGTTCTTCGAGTTAGTCTTTGAGATCTTAGCGAAGCTAGGACGTGGATCGGTAGGGGGAATTTTCGTGCGCACCCCAGTGTTCGAACCTTGAGGGTTTTTGCCGGAACCCATGATCCGACATTTGGCGCGCCAGGTAGGGGTGCGCCGTAGCGTTCCTTCTGTCGATCTACGCTCCGCCACCACCGCACTCCTCCCTCATGGCAGGCGCCTCGCTCCCGGCTCCGACAGCTGGCCCCGATGACGGGGCCAGGGGGCTCCGAGCCCTGGTCCCTGCCTTGCGGCAGGTGCAGTGGCCGCCAAGTTCAAGCCGGAGATGCCGTCGCGCTACGACGGCGCGGCAGACCCATCGGCTTTCCTGCTGGCATACGAGGAGGCCGTCCTCGAGGCCGGGGCGACGACAAGGTCATGGCCAACTGGTTTCCCATGGCCCTCGCTAGCATGCCGCGCGCCTGGCTGCTCAACCTCCTCGGATCCACGGTGGCATCTTGGGAGGAGCTGCGCGACCTCTTCACTGCGCGCTACGCGGCACCGGCGCACCACGCGGTCGTGGCTCTACTAGGAGGATCCCAAGCACCGTCTTCAGGTCACCATGTCAAGCCATTCCTTCGCCAGATCGGCGCCACTTCCAAGCGCTCGGGGGCTCCGCCGGGCTGGGCCGCGCCCGAGGCCGACCTCACCTTCGGCTCAGAAGACCACCCTGTCACCACCGTCGGCACGGGTATGCTCCCGATGCTTTGCACGCCCACCATTTGCAACGTGGCTGTCACCAAAACCCTCATCGACGGCGGTGCCGGCCTCAACATGCTCTCTATGGAGGCCTTCAGCCTTCTTCACGTACCGCTCGAGCGGCTCAGCCTCAGCAAGCCTTTCTCAAGGGTCGGCGGCGGCACCGCCCACTCCCTGGGGCTGATCCGCCTCCCCGTCACCTTCGGCACGCGCGACAACTACCGCACCGAGCTGGTCGACTTCGACATCGCCCGTATCGTCCTCCCGTACAACGCCATCCTCGGGTACCCAGCTCTGGCCCAGTTCATGGCAGCAACCCACCCGGGATACAACCTCATGAACATGCCTGAAAGCAAGGGCGTCCTCACCATCAAGGGGGACGCCAAGGAGGCCATGGCGGCGCTCAAGCTTGCCCTCAAGAGCGCCGTGGCGGCACAGCCCGTCGGCACGGGCGCCTCCAAGGCCAAGGGTGCCGTGAAGGAAATATGCCCTAGAGGCAATAATAAAGTATTATTTATTTCCTTATATCATGATAAATGTTTATTATTCATGCTAGAATTGTATAAACCGGAAACATAATACATGTGTGAATACATAGACAAACAGAGTGTCACTAGTATGCCTCTACTTGACTAGCTCGTTAATCAAAGATGGTTATGTTTCCTAGCCATAGACATGAGTTGTCATTTGATTAACGGGATCACCTCATTAGGAGAATGACGTGATTGACTTGACCCATTCCGTTAGCTTAGCACCCGATCGTTTAGTATGTTGCTATTGCTTTCTTCATGACTTATACATGTTCCTATGACTATGAGATTATGCAACTCCCGTTTACCGGAGGAACACTTTGTGTGCTACCAAACGTCACAACGTAACTGTGTGATTAGAAAGGTGCTCTACAGGTGTCTCCAAAGGTACTTGTTGGGTTGGCGTATTTCGAGATTAGGATTTGTCACTCCGATTGTCGGAGAGGTATCTCTGGGCCCACTCGGTAATGCACATCACTATAAGCCTTGCAAGCATTGTGACTAATGAGTTAGTTGCGGGATGATGTATTACGGAACGAGTGAAGAGACTTGCCGGTAACGAGATTGAACTAGGTATCGAGATACCGACGATCGAATCTCGGGCAAGTAACATACCGATGACAAAGGGAACAACGTATGTTGTTATGCGGTCTGACCGATAAAGATCTTCGTAGAATATGTGGGAGCCAATATGGGCATCCAGGTCCCGCTATTGGTTATTGACCGGAGAGGTGTCTCAGTCATGTCTACATAGTTCTCGAACCCAAAGGGTCCGCACGCTTAAAGTTACGATGATAGTTTTATTATGAGTTTATGTATGTTGATGTACCGAAGGAGTTCGGAGTCCCGGATGAGATCGGGGACATGACGAGGAGTCTCGAAATGGTCGAGACGTAAAGATCGATATATTGGACGACTATATTCAGACTTCGAAAAGGTTCCGAGTGATTCGGATATTTTTCGGAGTACCGGAGAGTTATGGGAATTCGTATTGGGCCTTAATGGGCCATACGGGAAAGGAGAGAAAGGCCTCAAAAGGTGGCAGCGCCCCTCCCCATGATCTGGTCCGAATTGGACTAGGGAAGAGGGGCACCCCCTTCCTTCTTTCTCCTTTCCCCTTCCCTTCTCCTACTCCCACAAGGAAAGGAGGAGTCCTACTCCCGGTGGGAGTAGGACTCCCCCCTTTTGGCGCGCCTCTCCCCTTGGCCGGCTGCCTCCTCCTTGCTCCTTTATATACGGGGGCGGGGGGGCACCCCATGGACACAACAATTGATCTATTGATCTCTTAGCCGTGTGCGGTGCCCCCCTCCACCATATTACACCTCGATAATACCGTTGCGGAGCTTAGGCGAAGCCCTACGTCGGTGGAACATCATCATCGTCACCACGCCGTCGTGCTGACGAAACTCTCCCTCAACACTCGGCTGGATCGGAGTTCGAGGGACGTCATCGAGCTGAACGTGTGTGGAACTTGGAGGTGCCGTACGTTCGGTACTTGATCAGTCGGATCGTGAAGACGTACGACTACATCAACCGCGTTGTGATAACGCTTCCGCTGTCGGTCTACGAGGGTACGTGGACATCACTCTCCCCTCTCGTTGCTATGCATCACCGTGATCTTGCGTGTGCGTAGGAAATTTTTTGAAATTACTATGTTCCCCAACAGTGGCATCCGAGCCTGGTTTTATGCGTTGATGCTATGCACGAGTAGAACACAAGTGAGTTGTGGGCGATATAAGTCATACTGCTTACCAGCATGTCATACTTTGGTTCAGCGGTATTGTGAGATGAAGCGGCCCGGACCGACATTACGCGTATGCTTACGCGAGACTGGTTTCACCGTTGCGAGCACTCGTTGCTTAAAGGTGACCGGCGGGTGTCTGTCTCTCTCACTTTAGTTGAACCGAGTGTGGCTACGCCCGGTCCTTGCGAAGGTTAAAACAGCACCAACTTGACAAACTATCGTTGTGGTTTTGATGCGTAGGTAAGAACGGTTCTTGCTAAGCCCGTAGCAGCCACGTAAAACATGCAACAACAAAGTAGAGGACGTCTAACTTGTTTTTGCAGGGCATGTTGTGATGTGATATGGTCAAGACATGATGTGATATAATTTGTTGTATGAGATGATCATGTTTTGTAACCGAGTTATCGGCAACTGGCAGGAGCCATATGGTTGTCGCTTTATTGTATGAGATGCAATCGCCATGTAATAGTTTTACTTTATCACTTAGCGGTAGCGATAGTCGTAAAAGCAATAAGTTGGCGAGACGACAACGATACTACGATGGAGATCAAGGTGTCGCGCCGGTGACGATGGTGATCGTGACGGTGCTTCGGAGATGGAGATCACGAGCACGGTGCTTCGGAGATGGAGATCACAAGCACAAGATGATGATGGCCATATCATATCACTTATATTGATTGCATGTGATGTTAATCCTTTATGCATCTTATCTTGCTTTGATTGACGGTAGCATTATAAGATGATCTCTCAATAAAATTTCAAGATAAAAGCGTTCTCCCTGAGTATGCACCGTTGCAAAAGTTCTTCGTGCTGAGACACCACGTGATGATCGGGTGTGATAGGCTCTACGTTCAAATACAACGGGTGCAAAATAGTTGCACACGCGGAATACTCAGGTTAAACTTGACGAGCCTAGCATATGTACAGATATGGCCTCGGAACACAGAGACCGAAAGGTCGAGCGTGAATCATATAGTAGATATGATCAACATAGTGGTGTTCACCATTGAAACTACTCCATCTCACGTGATGATCGGA
This sequence comes from Aegilops tauschii subsp. strangulata, assembly GCF_002575655.3. Taxonomy (NCBI): domain Eukaryota; kingdom Viridiplantae; phylum Streptophyta; class Magnoliopsida; order Poales; family Poaceae; genus Aegilops; species Aegilops tauschii. Next base: position 470,264,272 of record NC_053035.3, read on the forward strand.
CATGGTTTAGTTGATTTGGATCACGTAATCACTTAGATGATGAGAGGGATGTCTATCTAAGTGGGAGTTCTTAAGTAATATGATTAATTGAACTTAGTCCTGATAGTATTTTGCAAATTATGTTGTAGATCAATAGCTCGCGTTGTTGCTTCTCTGTTTTATTTTTGATATGTTCCTAGAGAAAATTATGTTGAAAGATGTTAGTAGCAAAGATGCGGATTGGATCCGTGATCTGAGGATTATCCTCATTGCTCCACAGAAAAATTATGTCCTTGATGCACCGCTAGGTGACAGACCTATTGCAGGAGCAGATGCAGACGTTATGAACGTTTGGCTAGCTCAATATGATGACTACTTGATAGTTTAGTGCACCATGCTTAACGGCTTAGAATCGGGACTTCAAAGATGTTTTGAACGTCATGGACCATATGAGATGTTCCAGGAGTTGAAGTTAATATTTCAAAGCAAATACCCGAGTTGAGAGATATGAAGTCTCCAACAAGTTCTATAGCTAAAAGATGAAGGAGAATCGCTCAACTAGTGAGCATGTGCTTAGATTGTCTGGGTACTACAATCGCTTGAATCAAGTGGGAGTTAATCTTCCAGATAAAATAGTGATTGACAGAATTCTCTAGTCACCATCACCAAGTTAGTAGAACTTCGTGATGAACTATAGTATGCAAGGGATGACGAAAGTAATTCCCAAGCTCTTCGTGATGCTGAAATCGACGAAGGTAGAAATCAAGAAAGAGCATCAAGTGTTGATGGTTAACATGACCACTAGTTTCAAGAAAAGGGCAAAGGGATAGAAGGGGAACTTCAAAAAGAACGGCAAGCAAGTTGCTACTCAAGTGAAGAAGCCCAAGTCTGTACCTAAGCCTGAGACTAAGTGCTTCTACTGCAAAGGGACTGGTCACTGGAAGCGGAACTGCCCCAAGTATTTGGTGGATAAGAAGGATGGCAAAGTGAACAAAGGTATATTGGATATACATGTTATTGATGTGTACTTTACTAGTGTTTATAGCAACCCCTTGGTATTTGATATTGGTTCAGTTGCTAAGAGTAGTAACTCAAAACGGGAGTTGCAGAATAAACAGAGACTAGCAAAAGGAGAGGTGACGATGTGTGTTGGAAGTAGTTCCAAGATTGATATGATCATCATCGCACACTCCCTATACTTTCGGGATTAGTGTTGAAACTAAATAAGTGTTATTTGGTGTTTGCGTTGAGCAGGAATATGATTTGATCATGTTTATTACAATACGGTTATTCATTTAAGTTAGAGAAGAATTGTTGTTCTGCTTACATGAATAAAAACCTTCTATGGTCATACACACCAACGAAAATGGTTTGTTGGATCTCGATCGTAGTGACACACATATTCATAATAATGAAGCCAAAAGATGCAAAGTTAATAATGATAGTGCAACTTATTTGTGGCACTGCCGTTTAGGTCATATTGGTGTAAAGCGCATGAAGAAACTCCATATTGATGGGATTTTGGAATCACTTGATTATGAATCACTTGATGCTTGCGAACCGTGCCTCATGGGCAAGATGACTAAAATGCCGTTCTCCGGAACTATGGAGAGAGCAACTGATTTGTTGGAAATCATACATACAGATGTATGTGGTCCGATGAATATTAAGGCTCGTAGCAGGTATCATTATTTTCTGACCTTCACAGATGATTTGAGCAGATATGGGTATATATACTTGATGAAACATAAGTCTGAAGCATTTGAAAAGTTCAAAGAATTTCAGAGTGAAGTAGAAAATCATCGTCACGAGAAAATAAGGTTTCTATGATTTGATCGCGGAGACAAATATTTGAGTTACGAGTTTGGTATTCAATTAAAACAATGTGGAATAGTTTCACAAATTCACGCCACCTGGAACACCACGGTGTAATGGTGTGTCCGAACATCGTAACCGTACTTTACTAGATATGGTGCGATATATGATGTCTCTTACCGATCTACCACTATCGTTTTGGGGTTATGCATTAGAGACAGCTGCATTCACGTTAAATAGGGCACCATCAAAATCCGTTAAGACGACGCCTTATGAACTATGGTTTAGCAAGAAACCAAAGTTGTCGTTTCTTAAAAGTTTGGGGTTGCGATGCTTATGTGAAAAGGTTTCATCCTGATAAGCTCAAACCCAAATCGGAGAAATGTGTCTTCATAGGATACCCAAAGGAGACAGTTGGGTACACCTTCTATCACAGATCCGAAGGCAAGACATTCGTTGCTAAGAATGGATCCTTTCTAGAGAAGGAGTTTCTCTCGAAAGAAGTGAGTGGGAGGAAAGTAGAACTTGATGAGGTAAATGTACCTGCTCCCTTATTGGAAAGTAGTTCATCACAGAAATTTGTTCCTGTGACTTCTACACCAATTAGTGAGGAAGTTAATGATGATGATCATGTAACTTCAGGTCAAGTTACTACCAAACCTCGTTGGTAAACCAGAGTAAGATCCGCACCAGAGTGGTATGGTAATCCTGTTCTGGAAGTTATGTTACTACACCATGACGAACCTACGAACTATGAAGAAGCGATGGTGAGCCCAGATTCCGCAAAATGGCTTGAGGCCATGAAATCTGAGATGAGATCCATGTATGAGAACAAAGTATGGACATTGATTGACTTGCCCGATGATCGGCGAGCCATTGAGATTAAATTGATCTTCAAGAGTAAGACGGACGCTGATAGTAGTGTTACTATCTACAAAGCTAGAATTGTCGCAAAAGGTTTTCGACAAGTTCAAAGAGTTGACTACGATGAGAGTTTCTCACTTGTATCTATGCTTAAGTCTATCTGAATCATGTTAGCGACTGCCGCATTTTATGAAATATGGAAAATGGATAAACAAAACTGCATTCCTTAATGGATTTATTAAAGAAGAGTTGTATATGATGCAACCAGAAGGTTTTGTCAATCCTAAAGGTGCTAACAAAATATGCAAGCTCCAGCGATCCATCTATGGACTGGTGCAAGCATCTCGGAGTTGGAATATACGCTTTGATAAGTTGATCAAAGGATATAGTTTTATACAGACTTGCGATGAAGCCTGTATTTACAAGAAAGTGAGTGGGAGCACTACAACATTTCTGATAAGTATATGTGAATGACATATTGTTGATCAGAAATAATGTAAGATTATTCTGCAAAGCATAAAGGAGTGTTTGAAAGGAGTTTTTCAAAGAAAGACCTCGGTGAAGCTGCTTACATATTGAGCATCAAGATCTATAGAGATAGATGAAGACGCTTGATAAGTTTTTCAATGAGTACATACCTTAACAAGATTTTGAAGTAGTTCAAAATAGAATAGTCAAAGAAAGAGTCCTTGCCTGTGTTACAAGGTGTGAAATTGAGTAAAGACTCAAAGCCCGACCACGGCAGAAGATAGAAAGAGAATGAAAGTGATTCCCTATGCCTTGGCCATAGGTTCTACAAAGTATGCCATGTTGTGTACCAGATCTATTGTATGCCCTACACTGATTTTGGCAAGGGAGTACAATAGTGATCTAGGAGTAGATCACTGGACAGCGGTCAAAATTATCCTTAGTGGAATAAGGATATGTTTCTCGATTATGGAAGTGACAAAAGGTTCGTCGTAAAGGGTTACGTCGATGCAAGTTTTGACACTAATCTAGATGACTCTAAGTCTCGGTCTAGATACATATTGAAAGTGGGAGCAATTAGCTAAGAGTAGCTCCGTGCAGAGCATTGTAAACATAGAAGTTTGCAAAATACTTACGGATCTGAATGTGACAGACCCGTTGACTAAAATTATCTCACAATCAAAACATGATCACACCTTAGTACTCTTTGGGTGTTAATCACATAGCGATGTGAACTAGATTATTGACTCTAGTAAACCCTTTGAGTGTTGGTCACATAGAGATGTGAACTATGGGTGTTAATCACATGGTGATGTGAATTTTTGATGTTAAATCACATGGCGATGTGAACTAGATTATTGACTCTAGTGCAAGTGGGAGACGGAAGGAAATATGCCCTAGAGGCAATAATAAAGTATTATTTATTTCCTTATATCATGATAAATGTTTATTATTCATGCTAGAATTGTATTAACCGGAAACATAATACATGTGTGAATACATAGACAAACAGAGTGTCACTAGTATGCCTCTACTTGACTAGCTCATTAATCAAAGATGGTTATGTTTCCTAGCCATAGACATGAGTTGTCATTTGATTAACGGGATCACCTCATTAGGAGAATGACGTGATTGACTTGACCCATTCCGTTAGCTTAGCACCCGATCGTTTAGTATGTTGCTATTGCTTTCTTCATGACTTATACATGTTCCTATGACTATGAGATTATGCAACTCCCGTTTACTGGAGGAACACTTTGTGTGCTACCAAACGTCACAACGTAACTGGGTGATTATAAAGGTGCTCTACAGGTGTCTCCAAAGGTACTTGTTGGGTTGGCGTATTTCGAGATTAGGATTTGTCACTCCGATTGTCGGAGAGGTATCTCTGGGCCCACTCGGTAATGCGCATCACTATTGTGACACCCAAAATTTTGACCTTGTTTTATTGATTAAAATTTTGACAGGAAATAAAACTTTTCCATTTTTCTTGATTTACCCTTTTAAATTTTAATGGGTTTTTACCTCAAGTGGAAACTTTCCAAAAGTATCATTGGGTTTTGTATGCTCTTTCTATGAAACAATTCTTTATCAGTGGATTTATTTGCTTAATTATTTTTCATAAGCTTTATTCTTTTAAGATGATTTTTCATAAGTTTGGAGTCTGTTTTGCACTGCAACCATTTGACAAAAGCTTTTAAAAATTTCACCAAAATTTGGGGATGTCATGTGATGTTCCCATATCACTTTTATGTAAAAATATTTTTTGGTTAAAGGAGATTTTGAGCTCTGCATCAACTTTTCAAATCTGGTCCAGTAGGCATTTTTGCACTACAACTTGTTTAGATACTTCTTTAAAATTCTTCCAAGAGTTTGGAGAGGTCAGTAGATGCATATAATTCATCTTCATGCAAAAACCCAGTGTTGTTCTTTGAAAAAAATGAGTGGATCAACCTCTTTTGCATTCTGGTCCAGTTGGGTGATTTGTACTGCAACCCTATTTTATTTTGCTCTACTGACCTTGAGCTCTTTCCTGCTGGTAGCCCTCCCTGCAAAACCCTTAAGTCCAAGAGGATGGACCCATTGGAGGATTGTAAGTGCATGCAATAAGACCTCTTCCTTTCTGTCCAAAACTGTGGTTTTGAAAAACTTGCACTAGCAAGTTTCTGGTTTTGCCCCAATGATCTTTCCATCATCACCTACTGCTAGAGAGACCCTGATCTGGAGATTTTGGCCACTCCAAGAGTTGTTTAGATGCACTTGGCATTCTGTCGAGCACTTGGTGTGCACAGTCAGTTTTGGCATGTTTTCCTAGTTTGCACTATGATCTTGCCCCAATGACCCAGCAACCTTGTCCACTAAACTCCTTGCTATCTCTATCCTAGTTCTGTTTATTGCCAGCCTCACCCTCGCACTCTAGGCCACCCTGGCATTTCGTCGAACAGGTACCGTGCGTGCTCTGGGCGCGCCCAGAGCGCACGTTTTGCACGCGCGCGCACTGAGCCGCCGCGCCGCACTGCCGCACTCGACGCGACCCGTCCCTGGCCCCTGCTCGCCCGCTGAACCGCGCACTACCTCGCCAACCCTCCACGCCACCCCTGGCGCCCTGCAGCGCCGCTGGCAGAGCTCTTGGCGGCATGCCGGCGTCGGCAGTGAGCCTCTGCCATATTCGGCACCGCCCAAACCACACCAGCGCGCCAGCTGCCCCTATGAGCAGCTCGATCTTATTCCGAAGCTCGTCGGCACGCGCTCGTCGCCGCCACGCCGCCCTGCAGCTACAGCACGGCTGACGCCGACGATCTTATCCTCAGCCACCGCGGTCCAGCCTCGAGCTCCTATTTAAGGGATCCCCGAACTCGTTCGAGACCTCAGGCGACCTCCAGCCCCCCCTCTCGAGCTCCCGAGGCAGTGGATTGGCCGGGAGAAGCCATCTTCCCCAACTCCGGCCAGTTCGGCCGTCGTCGAGCTCCGGTGAATTACACCGCAGCCAGCCACTCCCCCGCCCATCCAGCACCACCAATCGCTCCCTCTTGTTCTTGCGGAGCTGCCCAGCGCCTCAGCCTCGATCGGAGACCACCATAGCCCGAAGCTCACTTTGCTCCCGAACCTCCGTCCGCCGCGGAGCTCGGCGCCGGTGACCTCCTCCGTCCCCACCTGCCTAGCGCCCACCGAGGGGACCGCCTCGGTCTGGCCGATCCATCCCTACCCTCAGGTGCCCTCGAGGAGCCGCCGTCTGTCGCCGGCGATCGCCGGAGCCCCGCTCCCGTTCGGGCAGAGGAGAGGAGGGAGAGGGAAGAACGGTCAAACCTGACCAGTGGGCCCTCCGGACCCACTGTCAGTGACCCGCGCGCCGTCTTCTCTGGTTAAGTGAAAGCGCAAAGTCCCCGAGTACGTCTTCTCTGCTTCGAAAGCGTATTCTCCCTGAAACATTTTTCTTTTTTGGTTTTACTTAAAAACAGAAGTTTGACTGATCTTTGACTGGCTATAACTTTTAAAATAGAACTCCAAATGAGTTGATTCTTTTTCCTGCCTCTCTCAAATTTCATCTAGTTTATTTTCAGATTTATTTCAAAAATATTTGAGACAAATTTTTGTACTGTGTTTGAAATATTTGTTATTTGGATATTTTTTTCAAAATAGGAAATGGAGGGTGAAGAAAACTTTCAAAAAGTGCAACCTTTGCATACTCTTGAAGGAAAGCATTTCTGAACTCTGGCATAATATTTCGTGTGGTGTTTTGGTACGGCTACAACACCACCTTGACATGGGACATACGTTATTTTATGTGACGATAAAGTCACACACCTGAGTACATTCTGGAGATACCTTGCTGTTGTTAATGGATATGTTGGTGATAGTGATCATCCTCGTGAGCCCCTCATGCATACCGGAAGGAAGCCGGGAAAGTCGTGGTCTTGGGTAGGCACGAGCTTGTCCCTAGTTCCTCGTCGGGACGAGTGTGTCCAGTATGGCATGATGAGTTGTGGTGAGCGATGACTCTGTCTGTCTTGATAATATTTTTGGTTATACTATTATTCAGAGAATACTTGGACCACCTGAGTCGGTCGTAGGTCGAGTCTTGTTCAGTAACTTCCCCCTACTTGTTTTGTACTACCACTTGCCCCTGTCGCAGGCAGGGTATGGTTCAGTAAGTTGTCAACCCCTTACCAAAGCACACACCGTACAGAGAGGCCATGGTGGAAGATACTGGGTGCATCCGGTAGGCATGCCACCTGGTCCGGGGGCATGGGTGTTTCCGGTTGGGACCGAGAGGGGGCACCCCTTAGAGCGCGCGTATATAAATTTGATCCCATGCTACGTCGAGGTTGTAGCCTCCCCACTTAGAGTTTTTCTTGGCAGGTGTCGTGGGAGATTCCAGACACCGGTAAGTTAAGCTGGTGTGTGCAGGTCAGGCGTGTTTTCAATTAAAAGGCCGTAGGCGGAATTAGTCCCGAGGGACTAAATAAATCCGTTACTCATGGGAAAAGAGTGCACCCTCTGCAGAGGTCATATCCATTTGGATAGTCATGTCCTTGTGTAAGGGCAACAGCCTGAGATGGGTCTATTGACGGTTCTCGGATGGAGACACGGTTAACTGGATTATAGTAACGATATTCGTATGGAAAGCGGATAGACTAGATCTTTTGATAATGATTATGTTAGTAACGGTCTTCGGATGGAGAAACGGCTATACTAAATTCTGTTCATGACCAGTGACATGTGAGGATTTTGTTTATTATTATTTTGGACTAACCCCTTTACATTGTTTGGATTATTGAGTATCCTTGGGACGGTTCTACCTCCTGGATATTCACTGTGATTATTCTTATATAAGCCCTTTAGGTGGTGTCGCTCAGACGCCCGACTGTGGCATGTTTGTTATTTATTTATCCCTTATAAGCCCTTTATGTGGTCTCGCTCAGACGCCCGACTGTGGCATTGTTAATCTATTTACCCTTTTGAGGAGTCGCCTCGGACACTCGATCAGCGCGTTCTTTTCCTTTCTCCCATATTACACGTTCATACTCTCCTGCATACTTGCATCCCCAGATTTTTTTTGTTTAATCGTGACAGACGTTTTCATTTACCAAAAACATTTCGGAGCATGTTTGATATATTATACCTGTGTTCTTAATGTTTGCGAGTACATTCAAACGTACTCACCGGCTTGTCCCTGGCTATTGTCTTGGCCAGATTTCTTGCGTGGGGAAGAGCGTTGCAACGTCAGCCCCGGAACCCATGTGAAGGTGATAGCAGCCTCGCGAAGATAGGAGTTATCCTGGTCAGCTGTTCTTGTGGGAAATGGAGTCCCATAGACGCAGGTGTACCACAAACCGCTTCCGCCATCAGCCACTAGAAACCAAGTGTTGTACTCCTAGGCCACAATGGTCCTGTACTGCATATTTTGTACCTTGCTTGGAATTCTTGTATCAAGTTGGTGCCTCATCAGCTAACAGTAATCCTGGGGCTGGTGAGCACAACGGCCGTTTCTTTGGGAAATTAACATCCCGAAAATCCGGTCGTGACAGACTTGGTATCAGAGCCAGGCTGACCATTGGCTAATCCTATCTTAGCCAGGTCAATAAACCTAGGTTAACCAAACCACCAAACCTTAACCAAACCCTGGTCAAGCTTCCCGCGTAAGATAGCCCCACAGTGACCCGACGCCTTTCGGCGGACGGTGCCCAACCTATCAGCTTAGCCCGTCGATCATGCGCCAGTGACCGATACCCAACCCGTCTCATTCGCAAGCGTGGGAAGGAAGACTCCGTCCCCTTTTCCTATAAAAAGGGCACGCTAGCCGCAACACAGCACAACACAGCCTCTTTCCCCAAACCAAGCCACGATGCCTAGCCCCATTGTTCACAATGAGACCACAGCAACCAACCTTGGAGGTTTTGTGACCGTGCTCGCAAACCTCACCCGCCGTGCCTATGCTTTAGAAGAGCCTCCTGAGTATGTTGTGTACCAAGGACCCATGTACGGTGAGAGCCGTCAGTACTGGGCCACTGTGCACATCTATGGTAGGGGTCTGTCGCCAGAACGCCCCTACAGGTTCACTGGAAGGACAACTTCCTTTGAGCCGCAAGCCATCCAACTGGCAGCCCGCGAAGCCATAGTTCAACTCCGGCACTTGTCGCCTAGAGTTAACTGTCGCTCGTTCTACTACTACCCCAGTCGTGACGGGTATGGTAGACCGCCCAAGGTTGCCAACGGAGATCACGAGACAGACCCTGCACTATTGCATCTGGTGCGCTATGTAAGTGCACTGGAGCAACTATTCGATTAGGTCACCCTTGATCGGATCGCAGCTCGTGGAGAACTGGTTCGCCGAGCCCCGGCGAGAAGAGAAACGGAGCCCGACGCCGACAACCTAGTCGTGCTGTTCGGACACCCGATCGATCCTTTGAGGTCTGCCCCAGCCATCAACCAGAGTGCTTTGGTGTCACCAGAAGCGCTTCGTCGCCTTTTGGGAACCCATTCCAACGGGATTGTGTCCAACAACCCCCGCGATGGTCATCACCACTACCCCGACCCTGCAGCCCCTCAACCCCAACCAGCAAATCCCGACGGCGAAACCCGTGGAGAAACCTCGGCATCCGCCAGGCCAGCCCACTTAGACATTAACGAAGTAGACTAAGTCGCTCGAGTTGTATTGAGCCTTAGTTTTCCTACGCTTTGTAACGGTGTGGCCTGGTATCGCTTTTATTTAACGATGTCTGCTCGAACACCCCTATTTTGGAGTAGCAACTATGCATGTGTACGTTAGCGTACAATTGATTTTTCTTTAAATTTCGGGCGCAGCTAACTAGATCAACCCCGACAGCAACCACAGTAATGCGTCACATTTATGTGATGCGTATATCTGTGGCTTTGACCCAAGTACAGGATCGACAACCAGTTACCCTTCACCCCGATGGATAACCCAGCCCCGATGCTTTATAAAGGCCACCTCGTGACCTTGCCAAGTACCCCTCACCTAGTGCGCAACTCTCGCAGCCATTTCCTTGCCATGCCGACCCCCAGTATTTATCTAAGAACCCCAGACACAACCCCGGGCAGTTTTGTTAAATTATTGTGGGATTTTACCTGCAGTACCATGAGTGCCACCCAGCCATCCCAGTACGAGTTGCTCAAATCGAGAATCACCCCTTCCACCTCGAAGTATTGGGCAGTGGTGCACATCCCTCCCGCATACCCAAACCAAGATCCAACGGAAGTTTCCTTCGTGGGAAAATCCATGCCGACTCCGCATATGGCCATAGAAGCTGCTGCATACGAGGCGCTCGCTCGTCTCCGTTTCGCGGTACCCTATGCCAGCGAACGCGGATATTATTATTTTCCGAGTCGTGCAGCACCCGGAGAAGTTGCTTCTTTTCCCGGTGGACGGATTGAGAGAGATCCAGTACTGGCCAACCTTGCCCAGTACGTTATCACGCAGGAGCATTTGACTCAGCGGGTAATGGGTTATCTCCAGAGCCTCGCTGATTTAAATCCTCGGATCGCTATTGGCAGACCACTGAGGCCTGACCAGGAGAGGCGCATCCATCGACTGGTCAACCCGCTTCCCCCGATAGAAGAAGAGTGTGCCCCAGTACCCGAGGCGTTTTCTCAGGACCCCGTCTTTTTGCCGTTTTCTTTGTAAACGCCACCGCTGTATTTATTGTCCCCGTGTTTATTTGCGTGTTGTGGCTTGTACGTATTATCCATATCGGTGCAACGGATCCGATTTTCTTTGGTTTCAATTATGTGGGCAGTTTACTGCGGTTATTTTTGTGCTAACAAATTTTCTCTCACGATAAGTTTTTGTGATGAGATTGCTTTCCCAGAGTTGCTGTAGCGCATATATCTTCACGACATAGATTTTTATTCGCGCAGCACCGTACAGCAGGCTCACGACCACGGCCACTCGACCCCGTACACTTACTACAAATCCTCGTACACATTTTGTTCCACCTACTGACCACACCCGAGGACACCACAGTTTCGGTAAAAGAAATTTGTGAGTAATCATTCGGGCGCAAGTTGCCCCAGCACACCCACAGCAGTCAGCACTCGAAGCTGCATCTAGTCCACTTGATCGCCGCCACCACGAAGAGCTAACACCTGAGCGGCAGCATCACGACGATCATCCAGAATCATCGCGCACAGGAGCACGGAGACCCCCAGCAGCACCGCCAAACCTCCACACACCAGGACCATGTACCAGTCCGGCATCGCCTCCGCCATTAGAGCCTCGCCTCGAGCTCCTGCTGACAGCAATGGGAGAGAAGGAAGGAGAGGTAGAAGCGAGGCCAGGTGTGAGGAAGAAGAGAGGAGCACCGCGATCATTTTATAGCTCGAGATCGGTGTACGGTGGGCGAGGTCCACCAGTGCCACTCGTCGCTCGACCGCCGGTGTTCGGAGGCGAGTCCGCAAGCAGTGCCGACAACGCACTGGCCCGCGAGGTGAGTGCACGCTGCCCCGGCAGCTAGCACGCCACGCACTACCGCGGTACGGCCTAGATGCCCTACGAGCTAGGCATCGCCGGTGGAGGAAGCGCGGGAGAGCACGCGGGAGAGATGAGAGAGCCGGAGGAAGAAGAAGAGGCCGACAGTGGGCCCCGGGCCCACCTGTCAGCCAGAGAGAGCACTGCGCTCTCGGGTGCAACCGACGTATTTTTAGTAATTTAGAATTTATTCTGAATTACTGTGTCCGCGTAGAAATATCTCGTTATCCCCGACCTTGGATTTTTCACGCAGCGCCAGTGTACCACACTGTGGTTTTACACCACTTATTGCCCTCTCACTTTAGCCGCTTTGTTTTTGCACAGTTGAATGATTTCTTTGATAAAAGCAATGTTTGTTCAAAACAACTTTTAACAAATCTCGAGGACGAGATTTTTCCTTAAGGGGGGTAGTGTTGTGACACCCAAAATTTTGACCTTGTTTTATTGATTAAGATTTTGACAGGAAATAAAACTTTTCCATTTGTCTTGATTTACCCTTTTAAATTTTAATGGATTTTTACCTCAAGTGGAAACTTTCCAAAAGTATCATTGGGTTTTGTATGCTCTTTCTATGAAACAATTCTTTATCAGTGGATTTATTTGCTTAATTGTTTTTCATAAGCTTTATTCTTTTAAGATGATTTTTCATAAGTTTGGAGTCTGTTTTGCACTGCAACCATTTGACAAAAGCTTTTAAAAATTTCACCAAAATTTGGGGATGTCATGTGATGTTCCCATATCACTTTTATGTAAAAATATCTTTTGGTTAAAGGAGATTTTGAGCTCTGCATCAACTTTTCAAATCTGGTCCAGTAGGCATTTTTGCACTACAACCTGTTTAGATACTTCTTTAAAATTCTTCCAAGAGTTTGGAGATGTCAGTAGATGCATATAATTCATCTTCATGCAAAAACCCAGTGTTGTTCTTTGAAAAAAATGAGTGGATCAACCTCTTTTGCATTCTGGTCCAGTTGGGTGATTTGTACTGCAACCCTATTTTATTTTGCTCTAATGACCTTGAGCTTTTTCCTGCTGGTAGCCCTCCTTGCAAAACCCTTAAGTCCAAGAGGATGGACCCATTGGAGGATTGTAAGTGAATGCAATAAGACCTCTTCCTTTCTGTCCAAAACTGTGGTTTTGCAAAACTTGCACTAGCAAGTTTCTGGTTTTGCCCCAATGATCTTTCCATCATCACCTACTGCTAGAGAGACCCTGATCTGGAGATTTTGGCCACTCCAAGAGTTGTTTAGATGCACTTGGCATTCTGTCGAGCACTTGGTGTGCACAGTCAGTTTTGGCATGTTTTCCTAGTTTGCACTATGATCTTGCCCCAATGACCCAGCAACCTTGTCCACTAAACTCCTCGCTATCTCTATCCTAGTTCTGTTTATTGCCAGCCTCACCCTCGCACTCTAGGCCGCCCTGGCATTTCGTCGAACAGGTACCGGGCGTGCTCTGGGCGCGCCCAGAGCGCACGTTTTGCACGCGCGCGCACTGAGCCGCCGCGCCGCACTGTCGCACTCGACGCGACCCGTCCCTGGCCCCTGCTCGCCCGCTGAACCGCGCACTACCTCGCCAACCCTCCACGCCACCCCTGGCGCCCTGCAGCGCCGCTGGCAGAGCTCTTGGCGGCACGCCGGCGTCGGCAGTGAGCCTCTGCCCTGTTCGGCACCGCCCAAACCACACCAGCGCGCCAGTTGCCCTATGAGCAGCTCGATCTTATTCCGAAGCTCGCCGGCACGCGCTCGTCGCCGCCCTGCAGCTACAGCACGGCTGTCGCCGGCGATCTTATCCTCAGCCACCGCGGTCCAGCCTCGAGCGCCTATTTAAGGGATCCCCGAACTCGTTCGAGACCTCAGGCGACCTCCAGCCCCCCCTCTCGAGCTCCCCAGGCAGTGGATTGGCCGGGAGAAGCCATCTTCCCCAACTCCGGCCAGTTCGGCCGCCGCCGAGCTCCGGTGAAATACGCCGCAGCCAGCCACTCCCCCGCCCATCCAACACCACCAATCGCTCCCTCTTGTTCTTGCGGAGCTGCCCAGCGCCTCAGCCTCGATCGGAGACCACCATAGCCCGAAGCTCACTTTGCTCCCAAACCTCCGTCCGCCGCGGAGCTCGCCGCCGGTGACCTCCTCCGTCCCCACCTGCCTAGCGCCCACCGAGGGGACCGCCTCGGTCTGGCCGATACATCCCTACCCTCAGGTGCCCTCGAGGAGCCGCCGTCTGTCGCCGGCGATCGCCGGAGCCCCGCTCCCGTTCGGGCAGAGGAGAGGAGGGAGAGGGAAGAACGGTCAAACCTGACCAGTGGGCCCTCCGGACCCACTGTCAGTGACCCGCGCGCCGTCTTCTCTGGTTAAGTGAAAGCGCAAAGTCCCCGAGTACGTCTTCTCTGCTTCGAAAGCGTATTCTCCCTGAAACATTTTTCTTTTCTGGTTTTACTTAAAAACAGAAGTTTGACTGATCTTTGACTGGCTATAACTTTTAAAATAAAACTCCAAATGAGTTGATTCTTTTTCCTGCCTCTCTCAAATTTCATCTAGTTTATTTTCAGATTTATTTCAAAAATATTTGAGACAAATTTTTGTACTGTGTTTGAAATATTTCTTATTTGGATATTTTTTTCAAAATAGGAAATGGAGGGTGAAGAAAACTTTCAAAAAGTGCAACCTTTGCATACTCTTGAAGGCAAGCATTTCTGAACTCTGGCATAATATTTCGTGTGGTGTTTTGGTACAGCTACAACACCACCTTGACATGGGACATACGTTATTTTATGTGACGATAAAGTCACACACCTAAGTACATTCTGGAGATACCTTGCTGTTGTTAATGGATATGTTGGTGATAGTGATCATCCTCGTGAGCCCCTCATGCATACCGGAAGGAAGCCGGGAAAGTCGTGGTCTTGGGTAGGCACGAGCTTGTCCCTAGTTCCTCGTCGGGACGAGTGTGTCTAGTATGGCATGATGAGTTGTGGTGAGCGATGACTCTGTCTGTCTTGATAATATTTTTGGTTATACTATTATTCGGAGAATACTTGGACCACCTGAGTCGGTCGTAGGTCGAGTCTTGTTCAGTAACTTCCCCATACTTGTTTTGTACTACCACTTGCCCCTGTCGCAGGCAGGGTATGGTTGAGTAAGTTGTCAACCCCTTACCAAAGCACACACCGTACAGAGAGGCCATGGTGGAAGATACTGGGTGCATCCGGTAGGCATGCCACCTGGTCCGGGGGCATGGGTGTTTCCGGTTGGGACCGAGAGGGGGGCACCCCTTAGAGCGCGCGTATATAAATTTGATCCCATGCTACGTCGAGGTTGTAGCCTCCCCACTTAGAGTTTTGCTTGGCAGGTGTCGTGGGTGATTCCAGACACCGGTAAGTTAAGCTGGTGTGTGCAGGTCAGGCGTGTTTTCAATTAAAAGGCCGTAGGCGTAATTAGTCCCGAGGGACTAAATAAATCCGTTACTCGTGGGAAAAGAGTGCACCCTCTGCAGAGGTCATATCCATTTGGATAGTCATGTCCTTGTGTAAGGGCAACAGCCTGAGATGGGTCTATTGACGGTTCTCGGATGGAGACACGGTTAACTGGATTATAGTAACGGTATTCGGATGGAAAGCGGATAGACTAGATCTTTTGATAATGATTATGTTAGTAACGGTCTTCGGATGGAGAAACGGATATACTAAATTCTGTTCATGACCAGTGACATGTGAGGATTTTGTTTATTATTATTTTGGACTAACCCCTTTACATTGTTTGGATAATTGAGTATCCTTGGGACGGTTCTACCTCCTGGATATTCACTGTGATGATTCTTATATAAGCCCTTTAGGTGGTGTCGCTCAGACGCCTGACCGTGGCATGTTTGTTATTTATTTATCCCTTATAAGCCCTTTATGTGGTGTCGCTCAGATGCCCGACTGTGGCATTGTTAATCTATTTACCCTTTTGAGGAGTCGCCTCGAACACTCGATCAGCGCGTTCTTTTCCTTTCTCCCGTATTACACGTTCATACTCTCCTGCATACTTGCATCCCCAGATATTTTTTTCTTTAATCGTGACAGATGTTTTCATTTACCAAAAACATTTCGGAGCATGTTTGATATATTATACCTGTGTTCTTAATGTTTGCGAGTACATTCAAACGTACTCACCGGCTTGTCCCTGGCTATTGTCTTGGCCAGATTTCTTGCGTGGGGAAGAGCGTTGCAACGTCAGCCCCGGAACCCATGTGAAGGTGATAGCAGCCTCGCGAAGATAGGAGTTATCCTGGTCAGCTGTTCTTGTGGGAAATGGAGTCCCATAGACGCAGGTGTACCACAAACCGCTTCCGCCATCAGCCACTAGAAACCAAGTGTTGTACTCCTAGGCCACAATGGTCCTGTACTGCATATTTTGTACCTTGCTTGGAATTCTTGTATCAAGTTGGTGCCTCATTAGCTAACAGTAATCCTGAGGCTGGTGAGCACAACGGCCGTTTCTTTGGGAAATTAACATCCCAAAAATCCGGTCGTGACAACTATAAGCCTTGCAAGCATTGTGACTAATGAGTTAGTTGCGGGATGATGTATTGCGGAACGAGTAAAGAGACTTGCCGGTAATGAGATTGAACTAGGTATCGAGATACCGACGGTCGAATCTCGGGCAAGTAACATACCGATGACAAAGGGAACAACGTATGTTGTTATGCGGTCTGACCGATAAAGATCTTCGTAGAATATGTGGGAGCCAATATGGGCATCCAGGTCCCGCTATTGGTTATTGACCGGAGGGTGTCTCGGTCATGTCTACATAGTTCTCGAACCCAAAGGGTCCGCACGCTTAAAGTTACGATGACAGTTTTATTATGAGTTTATGTATGTTGATGTACCGAAGTAGTTTGGAGTCCCGGATGAGATCGGGGACATGACGAGGAGTGTCGAAATGGTCGAGACGTAAAGATCGATATATTGGACGAATATATTCGGACTTCGGAAAGGTTCCGAGTGATTCGGGTATTTTTCGGAGTACCGGAGAGTTACGGGAATTCGTATTGGGCCTTAATGGGCCATACGGGAAAGGAGAGAAAGGCCTCAAAAGGTGGCAGCGCCCCTCCCCATGATCTGGTCCGAATTGGACTAGGGAAGGAGGGTGCCCCCTTCCTTCTTTCTCCTTTCCCCTTCCCTTCTCCTACTCCACAAGGAAAGGAGGAGTCCTACTCCCGGTGGGAGTAGGACTCCCCCCCTTTGGCGCGCCTCTCCCCTTGGCCGGCTGCATCCTCCTTGCTCCTTTATATATGGGGGCAGGGGGGCATCCCATGGACACAACAATTGATCTATTGATCTCTTAGCCATGTGCGGTGCCCCCCTCCACCATATTACACCTCGATAATACCGTTGCGGAGCTTAGGCGAAGCCCTGCGTCGGTGGAACATCATCATCGTCACCACGCCGTCGTGCTGACGAAACTCTCCCTCAACACTCGGCTGGATCGGAGTTCGAGGGACGTCATCGAGCTGAACGTGTGTGGAACTTGGAGGTGCTGTACGTTCGGTACTTGATCGGTCGGATCGTGAAGACGTACGACTACATCAACCGCGTTGTGATAACGCTTCCGCTGTTGGTCTACGAGGGTACATGGACATCACTCTCCCCTCTCGTTGCTATGCATCACCGTGATCTTGCGTGTGCGTAGGAATTTTTTTGAAATTACTACGTTCCCCAACATGCCGCACCAACCAAGAAGAGGCAGTTGTTCACCCAGGACAAGGCGGAAACCAAGCAGGTGCCAGTCGATGAGGACAGGTCCTGAGGAGCCACCTTTACGATAGGTGCCGATCTCGACCCAAGCCAGGAGGAAGCATTGGTGAAGTTCTTGCACGCGAACAAGGAGATATTCGCATGGGAACCCAAGCAGCTGGTGGCGTCCCGAGAGAGGTGATTCAGCATCACTTAAGGGTGTGCCCAAATGTACGTCCTGTGAAGCAGCGAGCAAGACGACAGTCCACGGAAAAGCAAGCCTTCATCGTCCAAGAAACCCGCAAGCTAGAGGCGGCGGGTGCCATTCGCGAGGTCCGGTACCCCGAATGGCTAGCAAACCCCATCGTTTTGCCGAAGAAAGGCGGGAAGGAGCGAATGTGCATCGACTTCACCAACCTCAACAAGGCCTGCCCCCAAGATCCGTTCCCGCTTCCACGCATTGACCAAATCGTCGACTCCACCACCGAGTGCGACCTGCTGTGCTTCCTGGATGCGTTCTCAGGGTATCACCAGATCAAGATGGCGGTAGAAGATGTAGAGAAGACAGCCTTCCTAACCCCGTGCGGGGTGTACTGTTACACTTGCATGCCTTTCGGACTGCGTAATGCGGGCGCGACCTTTCAGCGGTTGATGCACATCGCCTTGGGGCAGCAGCTCGGGAGAAACGCGGAGGCCTACGTCGACGACAAGGTGTTGAAGTCTCGGGAGGTGAGAACCTTGATCCAAGACTTGGAGGAGACTTTCGCGAGCCTGCGCCAGGTGAACTTGCGGCTTAACTCGGAGAAGTGCGTGTTTGGTGTCCCTTCCGGCAAGCTGCTGGGTTTCCTCGTATCCCACAGAGGGATCGAGGCGAACCCAAAAAAGATCAAGGCCATTGAAGACATGAGTCCACCACAGACCCTCAAGGAAATGCAGAAGCTGGCTGGTCGGGTGACTGTGTTGGGGCGCTTCATCTCCAAGCTGGGAGAGCGCGCCCTACCCTTCTTCAAGCTGATGAAGAAGAAGGGCCCATTCGAGTGGACCCCAGAGGCCGGCCAAGCTTTTCAAGACCTCAAGAAATACCTGAGCAGCCCTCCAGTGATGGTGGTGCCACGACCTCTCGAGCCCCTAGTGCTTTATCTTGCCGCCACCCCGTACTCCGCCAGCGCGGCCTTGGTGGCGGCTCGGGAGGAGCACCAAGCCAAAGGCGCGTCGCGTCGAGCCGCGCCACCGGCCGAGATGACGCAAGACCATGGAAGTGCCGCAAGAGCCATAGCAGCAATAACAGAGGACCAAGCTTGGCAGGACGACACCGCCAAGGTCCCAACAAGCGATCAAGCATCAGGGGTTCCGCTACCTCAGGAGACGCCCCAACCTCCGCAAGACACGAGCCTCACCAACGCACCCGCTCTCGTCGAGCACCCGGTGTATTTCGTCAGCATGGTGTTGCAGGACGCAACGGCACGATATCCCATGCCTCAGAAGCTCTTACTCGCACTCTTGGTGGCCTCGCGTAAGTTGCAGCACTACTTCCAAGGCCACCCCATCAAGGTCGTCTCAGCCTATCCATTGGAGAGAGTGCTCAGGAGCCCCAACTCTGCTAGAAGGGTCGCTGAGTGGAACATCGAGCTGCAGGCATTCCAGCTGGAGTTCAGCACTACCAGGGTCATCAAAGGGGCCGCACTCACCGATTTCGTGGCGAAATGGACGGATGCCCCGACAGTTGAAGTAGGCGAGGACCAGTCCACCTCGCCGGCAAGTGAGGCGTCTGACGGCTGCGTCATGTATTTCGATGGTGCCTTCGCACACCAGGGCGCGGGGGCTGGAGCGGTGCTCATTTCACCCAATCAGGACAAACTCTACTACACCGTATAGCTCTGCTTTCAGCAGGGCGAGAAGGTCTCCAATAACATTGCAGAATACGAAGGCCTCATAGCCGGCCTGAAAGCTGCGGCAGCCCTGGGGGTGAAGCGCCTCACCGTTAGGGGCGACTCACAGCTTCTCGTCAATTTATCCAACAAGGTATACGAACCGAAGGACGAGCACATGGAGGCATACCTCGCGGAGGTGTGCAAGATGGAGAAGCAGTTCCTGGGCCTGGAGTTGCAGCACGTGCCCCGTGGCACCAACAAGGAAGCTGACAACATCGCCAGGAGGGCGTCCAAGCGGCAGCCCCAAGAGCCTGGTGTCTTCGAGGAGCGGCTCTTCAAGCCATCCGCGATGCCACCACTTTCAATGACAGCTCAGCCTTGGGAGGAACTCCTGCAGCCGCCGGCCACAGGAGCCCCAGCCTGTGGCCCGACTTCGGGAGTGCGCCTACTCTTGGCGCTCGAGCCCCGGGAGGAATGCTGGACCAAGGAATTCAAGGAATACCTGATGCAAGGGACGCTGTCGGAGAAGGAGGAGGACGCAGAGCGCGTGGCCCTGCAAGCCACGGCATATTGCATCCGGGACGGTGAGTTATACAGGAAGCGACCAAATGACGTTTCGCTGGATTGCATCTCCAGAGACCAGGGGAAGGAGTTGCTATCTGACATACACGGTGGGGACTGCGGGCGCCACTCGTCATCGCGGACCCTCATCGGCAAGGCATTCCGTAGCGGATTCTACTGGCCCACGGCGCTCAACGACGCAGCCGAGCTGATGAAGTCTTGTGAAGCCTGGCAGTTCCACGCCAAGCAGATCCATCAGCCGGCTCACGGCCTCCAGACCATCCCACTCACATGGCCGTTCATGGTCTGGGGGCTGGATATCTTGGGCCCTTTCCCTCAAGCGCCTGGGGGCTACCGCTACCTCTACGTCACCGTCGACAAGTTCACCAAGTGGGCGGAGGTGGATGCCGTCCGCACCATCCCAGCTGGCTCCGCGGTCAAGTTCATCAAGGGTCTCGTGAGCCGTTTCGGGGTCCCCAACCACATCATCACTGATAACGGCTCGAAGTTCACTAGTAATCTCTTTAAAACATACTGTGCTAACCTTGGAACGCAGATATGCTACGCTTCGGTGGCGTACCCCAGGAGCAATGGTCAGGTCGAATGCGCCAACGTGGAGGTCCTGAGGGGCCTCAAGACCAGGACTTTCAAGAAGAAGCTCGAGGCCTACGGCAGGGGCTAGTACGACGAGCTCCAGTCCTTGCTGTGGTCCATCCGCACCACCGCCACCAAGCCAATGGGCGAGACCCCGTTCTTCCTCGTCTACGGAGCAGAAGCGGTCCTTCCTCACCAGGTCAAGCATCGCTCCGCACGGGTCCTAGCGTTTGATGAAACACAATAGGACGCCACGCGGGGGATGGACCTCGTGCTGGGGGAGGAACGCCGCCGCGAAGCCGCGCTGCGGGCGGCAAGGTATCAGCAGGCGCTGCGACTATACCACTACTGCAACTTCCGCTCCAGGACGCTCAAGGCGGGTGACCTCGTCCTGAGGCGGGTCCTCTCTAGGGAAGGGCTGCATAAGCTCTCACCCATGTGGGAGGGCCCGTTCATGGTCGTCCATGTCTCCAGGCCTGGCGCCGCGCGCCTGGAGACATAGGACGGGGTACCCATCCAGAACGCCTGGAACATCCAGCACCTCTGGAATTTCTGCCCATGAAGAAAGGCCCAGTGACTGTGAAGAAGGCCCAGTGCCTATGAAGATCGCCGCCCGTGACACTCTCACGTAATAACGAGTGGGCCTGGACACGCCCCGGAGTCTCAGGAGTGCCACCCTTGGGCCTCGGGGGCTCCCTCCCACGTCCTAGTGGCAGCACTTAGCTCCGCCCTGGTGAGAAGACTTGAAGACTAGACTAGGTGCCGGACGCGGCTTTTCATTTGCTTTCCGTAGTTGGCTCGCCTCCTTTTAATCGAAGTTTGCTTCTGGTGTTCCATGCTGGTTTGGTTCCGTCGCCTTCTGCCGATGTTTCCGGTTCCGTTCTAACTTGTACTCTCTCTCTCTCGCACACCTCGCGAGGGGGCTAGGCAGGTGCCCTCGCGAGCGTTTTTCCTTTCATCTGTCCTCGCGAGCGTTTTTCCTTCCTCTGCCCTTCGTCTATTTTTTCGCGAGGCACCCTCGTTCGAGCCCACAAACTGGCGTACCTCTCCTAAATCCGTGCCCCTCGGGCATCGCAATACGAAGCGCTGGGTCAAGGCTCGGTTGAACGATAAGCCTCCTAGCGAGCCTCCTAACGAATTCTTTGCAGTTCCTAAGCGCCCACTGAGTCAAGGAAAGCCTTGACACGCACTAGGAAACAAGTGCCTCGTGAAGAAGAGGCTACCCCGCACGTGCCAAGCTAAGTTGTCTCTACACAAAACAGGGGCACAACACAGAAAACAATAAGCATAACATAGCGATTGAGGAATCATGCTTCGATACACGCCCCTCCGGGGCCCACACCGGTTTCCTTTTTTGATGCAGGAAGGAAAGGGAGAACAAAATGAAAGCGGCGCCTGCCCCCACATCAATCCACAGGGGCAGGCTCCTGGAGCCATCCTGAGCTCAGCCAGACCCCTCCTCGCGCTTCACGGGGGCACGGCGACGAGACGATCCTCTACCGCCTTCGAAGCGGGCGCGGCGGCATGGTGGCTGGTCGTAGCCACCACTGCTGGAGCTGTCGCTGGGGGAAGAGCCACCATAGTTGGATGAGACGCGATGGGCACCAAGGGCGGGTTCGCCCTCATCCTCGTCTCGACCATCACCAAGGCCGAGCACCTCCTCGCCGTCGTTCACCTCGGGGTAGTACCCGGCGCGGCGACCATCTTCCCCAAACACCCTCACGTAGAGGGTCGCGTCACCGTCGTAACTGAAATGGAGGGTGCACCGCCTGCCCAGGCCGCGCGCGCGGGCGAACGTCTGCCAACCGCGGGCCAGAGCTATGTTGCCCGCGGCGGAGACCTCAACCGCAACCCAAGAAGCTCAGCTGCAGCAACCGTCCGCCTGCAGCCAGAGCCCGCCTGGACCGGAGGCTGGCAGCTCGTCAGCGAAGAAGCGCGGGAGCTGAAGCCAGTTGCCGGCCGGGTTCTCCGACCAGATGATGAACTCCGGCAACACCTCCGCTGAGTGGAAGCGCGACCGGGGAGGCCGTGCAACCATGGCGCGTCTCCCTTCATCGATAGGGCTGCCACGACTGATACGACCCCTGCCGCGCACAGCGGCGCCACCGCGGGAACGGGGGGCCGCGGTGGGGGTCACGGTGTGCTTGCGAGGATGGCCGCGTCCACGCTTGGGCGCCGGGGAGCCGGGCCCCTCGCGAGGGGCCTTCCCCTTCTCCGCGGCAGAGAACCTCTTTGACGGTGCCATTGGTGTCGGCGATGGAGCAGGAGAGGAGAAGCAAGCAAAACGGGAAGAGATGGGCGACGGGGGCTCCGCCCCCCTCCCCACTTATAGCAGGAAAAGGCCAACCAGTGCCCCCCATGATCGCAGGTAATGATGGTTTTCCTTGCATGTCGCAGGGACTTCTCAAGTCGGGCAGTTGCCGAGGCAGCGTGGGGAAGCGGAGACGCGCACGTCCAATCAACCGCCACGCGTCGACCAAGGCCACAGGCTATTGGGGCCCGCGGCGCTCCGCACTTGACCTTTGGCTTCGCCTCGAGGCCAAGCCCGAGCGCGCCTTGGGCCCGGGGGCTACTGTCGGTGTTCTGGGAATGGGGGTCCCCAGACTTTCCTGCCTGCGGCCCACGGCGTGGCTCTACTAGCAGGCCTGTACGGCCCATCTTCATCAAAAAGGCATTCAAGACCCTCGCGAGGGGCCAAGCCTCGTGATGCGGACGACGCAAGACCTCCTCAGGAGCGGCCTCACCAGGTTGGCTCGTGAGGGGCGGAGAGATCAAGGCGTGACAAACGTCGCAAGGTTCTCGTGACGTGAGCCGTGACGACCGAGACCAGGTGGGCACCAGGCGGGCGCCAGCGCGCATAGTGTCCTTGTTTCCTCTTTGGTGCAAAGGGGGCAAGCGCAGGCGCGGAGTACCGAGGCGTCAAGCAAAGGTTTCCATATCAGTGCAACGAGACCAAGACCAGCAGGACGGCAAGACGGAGGTCACCATGGAGCCCAAGACGGCGTCACCACCAGAGCCTTTTGCAGGCGAAGACTGCTTTTGTTAGGATAAGCTGTACTAGCTGTCCCCTTTCAAATTGGCCGTTGTTGGCTCCCTTCCCGCTCAATATTTAGGGAGAGGACCAGGGCCTCTATAAATAGGACTAGCCACCGTAGTAGGAGGCATCTGATCTTGAGTAATCCTCACCCACACATCCACCAAGCACAAGAACACCTCTGCTCAGGAGGCTGTTCTTCCCCTTGTACTGTTCATCCTGAGCCCAAGAGGCAATCCATCACCACCACACTGGAGTAGGGTATTACACCACAACGGTGGCCCGAACCAGTATAAATCTTGTGTCCTTTGTGTTGTGAGTTCGTTGAGTTAGTCTTTGAGATCTTAGCGAAGCTAGGACGTGGATCGGTAGGGGGAAATCTTCGTGCGCACCCAGTGTTCGAACCTTGAGGGTTTTGCCGGAACCCGTGATCCGACAAGGCGAGCGGCGTCGTTCGTGCCCAAGACGACGAGCCGCATGCCGCTGGTCCAGGGCGGTGCTGTGCTGCCCACGGGCGGCGCGGCAACCTCCAGGACGCCCCAGCCGACGCCCGCGCCACGGTCTTCCCAGGTCGCGCATGACGAGCAACGCCGCGACGTCGGTGCCCTCGGGCGCCGCCGCGGGAAGAGCCCTTTGTGTCACTCTCGAGATGCACCGGGCCAGCATGCGCGCCGAGACGCTGGCGGAAACGGGCACGACCGCGAGACCGTGATAGAGCTCCTTCTAACGTGGTTAGAAGTCAGAGCACGTCATGGTCCACGCAGCTTTCGCCACCACCCATGCCAGCAGAAGCGTTGGCGCGCGTGCAACTGCTCCTCAACTTTCCTCCTGCCGCAGAGAAGCTTGACGAGTGGAGAGACACCATCCGGAGCCTCATCAGCTTCGCCAATAAAGATGAACCGCGACCAGCGGGACCCTCGTGTCGGCGCTCTGTCGAGCTGGAGCACGCTAGTGGTGGAACGACCAGAGCTGCTATGACGACGGTGCACTCTCCTCCCCCACGCCAGCAACAGCAGCCGCCGGCTCGTTGGGCCAACGCCTGTGACAACGTTTCCACAACATCGTCCGACCCGCGAGCCCGCTGCGACCAACGTCAGGTTCTTCGGGAGCGAGCCCAGGAAGACGCTCGGACCACTATCGAGCGGCGGCGGGAAGCGCGCCATTAGTCATATAGGCGTGCGGGGCCCACTATGGACTGCCCAGCGTCGGGGGGTTCCGGTGACTACCATACGAGGTGGGTTGTCCAGCCTTTACCCGTGAGCTGCGGCAATTCCAGTGGCCACCCACCGCACATTCAAGCCTGAGGTCGGAGAAAAGTACAACGGCAAGACTCACCCATCGGATTTCCTCAGCATCTACACTATCGCGATGCAGGCCGCCGGGGCTCGTGACGACAAGGTGCTTGCCAACTACTTCCCGTTGGCACTTAAGCCCAACGTCATGTCATGGTTGATGCACCAGCCAGTGGATTCCATTTCTTCTTGGTCGGATCTATGCCACGAGTTTGTTGGCGCCATTATAGGGGGCCACCAAGCTCCTGGCCAGGCAAGTGATTTGCATGTCATCCCCAAGAAGGACGTCGAAACCCTGCGCAAGTACATACAAAGGTTCAGCCGTTTGCAGTACAACATCGCAGATGTTCATCCCGCCGCCGTCATCAGTGCATTCCATCAGAATGTGCGCAACCGCAAGATGCGTGAGGAGCTGGCGATGAACAAGGTTAGGGATGTAGCCAAGCTTTATGTTCTGGCCGATAGATGTGCTCGGGCTGAAGAAGGGAGGAAGTACCCCGGTGAAGATGCCGGTGCGGAAACCGACTCCACAGATGAAGACGCTGCCGCACCGGCAAAGAAGGGTCGACGCCGCAATAGGAAGCGTAAGGGCAAGACCGTGCTTGCCGTCGAGGGATCCGGTGACCCTGGCGCCACCAAGAAGGCCAAGGCTGACAACCCCGGCAAGGAAGTTGCCGGGTGCGCCGCCTGCCGGGCCTTGGCGGCTGCCGACAAGCCAGAAGGCTCTGACAAGTAGTACTGCAAGATCCATCGCACCAAGGGCCATGACCTCTAGAATTGCCGGCAGGTTGAGCTACTTGCAGAGAAGCAAAAAGTTGAGTATGAGAGGCGCAATAAGGAGAAGGGACAAGATGGTGCTGAGGCGTTCGGCAAGAAGCATGGCATCCGAGGAGGTCGCCGCGGCAAAGATAACCAACCAGAGAGGCCCGCCTGGGGCTGTGACAAGAAAGAGGGAGACGATGATCATGATGAGGACGACGAGTCCAGCGAGCACGATTTCAAGAAAGCTACGGAGGCCATGTGCGTCGACGGTGGCGCCTCGTTGCATACCTCTCACCGCCAACTGAAACAGTGGGCACGTGAAGTCACTGCGGAGGAGCCATCGTTCGACGCCCAGAGGCCATTGAAGTGGTCCAGCACGCCTATCATTTTTGACACCGAGGATCACCCTGATCGCACAACGTCGGTCGGGTGTTTGCCGTTGTTGGTTTCGCCAACAATACGCAACCTCAAGGCGATGAAGGTGCTAGTCGACGGTGGGGCCGGTCTAAACTTGATCTCGCCCGCTATGATCAAGAGGCTGCAAATCCCCAATGGAGATCTCGAGGCGACGGGCATGTTTCAAGGGGTCAACCCGGGGAGGAGTCAGCCGAAGGGTAAGATCACGTTGCCCGTTACATATTTGGGGGCAAGCTGAACCACAGGACGGAGAAGATTGTTTTTTATGTTGCCAAGATTCTTGCCCTATAATGGGATCCTCGGACGCCCAGCGCTGGCCCATTTTATGGCGGCATCACATTACGCCTACAACACGTTGAAGATGTCCGGGCCAATGAGCATCATCACCGTCCCCTCTGACAAGAAAGACGCGCTCATCTGCGCCGACCAACTCTACTGGGAGGCAGTTGCAGCAGCTGCCGCCAAGGCACTTGCTCCTACCGCTGAGACCCTGGGAGAGAAGAAAACTGGCAAGGCCCCTTCCGGCAAGACTTCTGACCCCGGCAAGGACTCCTGCAGGCCCTCCGGCAAACGCGCCTCTCTGGAGCGCCGCGTTCCCGTTGGGGACGTGCCAGAGAGATCCACCAGCGGGAGCAAGAGGTCCAAGGCAGCCCCACCAGAAACCAAGAAGGTGCCCGTCAGGGAGGATGGCACGGGTGGAACTTTTACCGTAAGCTCCACCCTTGACAGCAAATAGGAAAGCGTGCTCGTCGCCTTCCTGTGAGCGAATGTCGACGTGTTTGCATGGCAAGCATCCGACATCACCGGCGTTCCCAGGAAGGTGACTGAGCACCACCTTGCTGTCTGTCCCCATGCGCGGCCCGTCAAGCAGAAGGTCAGGAAGCAAGCTTTGGAGCGACAAGAGTTCATCACCAAGGAGATCAGGAAGTTGGAGGCGGCAGGCTAGGTTAGAGGAGTGCTCCACCCCACGTGGTTGGCCAATCCAGTGGTAGTGCGTAAGGCAAATGGGAAATGGAGGCTGTGTATTGACTATACAGATATCAATAAAGCCTGTCCAAAGGATCCTTTCCCTCTGCCATGCATTCACCAGATAGTGGACTCCACTGCCGGGTGTGACCTGTTGTCGTTCCTCGACGCCTACTCAGGATACAACCAGATCTTCATGATGAAGGAAGACGAAGAAAAGACTGTGTTCATCACCCCATGTGGTACGTACTGTTTTGTACGTATGCCTTTAGGGTTGAAAAGCGCTGGTTCGACATTTGCCCGAGCAGTCCAAATTGGTTTTCAGCCCCAGCTGCATAGAAATATGGAAGCTTATATGGATGATATAGTGGTCAAACCCAAGACAAGGCCACGCTCGTGCAGGATCTGGAGGAAACATTTGCAAACCTGCGCAAAGATCACCCTGAACCTCAACCCAGAGAAGTGTGTGTTCGGCATCCCATCCGGCAAACTTCTTGGGTTCTTTGTGTCTCAACGCGGAATCAAAGAAAATTTCAACAAGATCAAAGCGATTGAGTAGATTGAGGCGCCAACACGAGTCAAGGACATCCGTAGGCTCGCTGGCTGCGTTGCTGCTCTAAGTAGGTACATCTCCAAATCTGCTGAGAGCGCCCTCCTCTTTTTCAAAGTTTTGAAAAAGGCGGGTCCAATAAAATGGACTCCGGAGGCAGAGGCAGCGCTGCATGATTTGAAGAGGTACCTCTCCTCCATGCCAATACTAGTCGCGCCTAAACTGCAAGAGCCGTTGCTGCTATATCTAGCGGCAACGAATGAAGTGGTCAGTGTTGCGGTAGTGGCACAGAGAGAATTTGAGGAAGAAGCAGCGGCAGTGGCGATGCCGTCGGTGGGCCAGAGCTCTCCCCGGCAGGGCCTGATGCCGGCAAGGCAGAACCCCCGGCAAAGCCCGGTCCCAGCAAGACAGAGTCTGCGCAAGTGCGCGAAAATGAACAGAAGAAGAAGGTGATGCAGCACCCGGTTTATTTTGTTAGTTCCCTCTTGCAGGGGGCTAGATCAAGATATTCTGGCATACAGAAGCTACTTTTCGGCCTCCTTATGGCCTCGAGAAAGCTGCGTCACTATTTCCAAGTGCATGAGATCACCGTCGTCACCCGCCTCCCTTTGCAACGAATCTTGCACAACCCGGATGCAACCGGGAGGATTGTGGAGTGGACGTTGGAGTTGTCAAGTTTTGGCCACAATATTGAAAGTACTTCAACAATCAAGAGTCGAGCCTTGGCAGAGTTCATAGCAGAATGGACCTCAACGCCCGACGAAGAGATTCAAGAGACCACCCTTCCCGGCAAGGAGACAAGCCGTGATTGGATTATGTACTTTGATGGAGCTTTCTCGCTGGAAGGTGTTGGTGCCGGCGTGCTACTCGTCGCACCCACCGGAGAGCGCCTCAAGTACGTAGTCCAGATGCACTTTCCCTGGGAAAATCAACAAACAACACTGTAGGGTATGAGGGATTGCTTGCTGGTCTTAGGATCACGGCAGACCTCGGAATCAGGAAGCTCATCACCAAGAGTGATTCACAGCTTCTCGTCAAGCAAGTTAACAAGGATTACTAGAGCCCCTTGATGGAGGCCTATGTGGATGAAGTGAGGAAGTTGGAGGAACATTTTGACAGTCTACAAGCAGAGCTTGTTCCCCGAGCAGAGAACAGCATCGCCCATGACTTGTCGAAATGAGCTGCCCTCAAGTTGCCTGTGGAACCAGGTACCTTTGTGCTTCAATTAACCCAGCCATCCGTTGAGCCATCATCAGGACAAAACAAGCAAAGGAAGGCAGGCCCCGGCAAGTACTTTCCCGCTGAGCTCCCAGGAGCCGCTGGCAAGGAAGTTGCCGGGTACCCCAAGCTTGCCGGGGAGCAGCAACCTCCGGCAGGGCCCCAAGCCCTGACCATAGAGGCAGCTGCCCCTACGGCTGATGATGACCCTTTAGTCCTTGCCGTCGAGTCCCAGGCTCCGGCATGGGCGCAGCGCACCGTCCGTTTCCTCCAAACAGGGGAACTCCCTGAGGAACAGGAAGAGGCAGAGAAAGTAGCCCGTCGGTCCAGCATGTACCAGTTTGTGGATGATGCCCTATACAGAAGGAGATCGAACGGCGTGAAATTGAAGTGCATTCCTCAGGAAGACGGACTGGAGCTATTGGCAGAGATACATGGAGGCATGTGTGCCTCCCACATAGGGTCAAGAGCCCTTGCCGGCAAAGCGTTTCGGCAAGGTTTCTTCTGGCCCACCGCTCTCTAGGATGCAACTTCACTAGTAACCAAGTGTGAAGCGTGCCAGTTCCATTCAAAGAAGCTTCATCAACCAGCCCAAGCTCTTCAGACAATCCCTCTTTCCTGGCCATTTTCGGTCTGGGGGCTCGATATACTGGGCCCCTTTCCCAGTGCTGTCGGGAGCTTTGAGTACTTGTACGTCACGATCACAAGTTCACAAAGTGCTCGGAAGTGGAACCGGTGAGAAAGGTGACAGCACAATTAGCCATCAAGTTCTTCAAGGGACTAGTCTACCGTTTTGGTGTACCAAATAGAGTCATCACCGACAATGGCACGCAACTCACGAGCCGCACCTTCATGAAGTACATCCAAGTCCTCGGAAGCATGGTTTGTTTCGCTTCTGTTGCTCATCCCAGAAGTAACAGCCAAGCTGAGAGGGCGAATGTAGAAGTGCTGCAAGGCCTCAAGACTAGAACTTTTGACTAGCTACACAAGTGCGGAAGGCGCTGGATTGATGAGTTCCCAACGGTTCTTTGGTCGATCAGAACGACACCAAATCAAGCCACTGGCCAGACACCCTTTGCCCTGGTAAATGGGGCAAAAGCAGTTCTCCCCACGGAACTCATATACGGGTCACCTCGAGTGCTCGCTTATAATGAGCTTGAGCAAGAGCAGTTGCACCAAGATGACGCGACGCTCCTTGAGGAAGATCGTCTTCAGGCTGTTGCAAGCCGCTCGCTACCAGCAAGCCTTGCGCCGCTACCATAGCCGCAAGGTTCACGCCCAAAGCCTTGAGGAAGGTGACCTTGTTCTTCGGAGAATCCAATCCGCCAAGAGTTAAAACAAGTTGACGCCAAAGTGGGAAGGCCCTTATCGGGTAATACGAGTCACCAGGCCCGGCACAGTCCGCCTGGAGACCGAAGATGGCATCCCGGTGAGCAATTCCTGGAATATGGAACATCTTCGCAAGTTTTACCACTAAGGCGCGGTTGCCGGGAGTCCTGGCAACCCCCTTTTTGTACTTGCCTTGCCGGCAAGGCATGTAACCCTATGTACAAAGCCAGGCGCAGACCCTGTGCACAGTCAGAAAAAAAACCTTTAGTATGTACAGTTTCCCATTGATTTCCATGTTTATGTGTATACGTATATACATGCTTGTCCAGGATATTGTACTGCTTTTGATTCCAACAAATGTTAATGGACCGCCAAGGTTCCATGCTCCTATCCTCTCTTCTTTCCAGCTGTGGCAAGGACGCTCGATTCCGCCAAGGACCCGGCTCCGGCAAGAAGTTGGGAAGACTGCCCGGCACGGCGATCCCCGCCAAACCAAACAGATAAAGTTCACCTCTTGCCCATTCCTGGCCATAACCTGTGACTTGTGCATTAGAAAACCTCGCCACTCTCTTTTAAACTTAGGTGCTCTCATCCCTGACCCGAACGCTGCTTCGGTCAGAATGGTCGTAGTAGCCTTTACTAAAAGGAGATTGACGAGGAGCTGGACCCTTTGTCTGTAACCCGACAGATGTGATTCTCCGGTAGGCACAGAGGGCACCGGCAGGATAGCTTGCCGGGAGAACTCGTTTATTTGCATTAAAGAGGCATTTTGCCATTGCATGGACGTGTACATGCACAGGTTCCCGGCAAGCTGGTCTTTTTCATTGACATACTGATACAAGTACGAATGTTACAGGACTCAGGCATGGGCTCGAGAGATTACATTATTTATAAATTAAAATTTGGCAAGTGCCTACAAGCTAAAAGAAAGATAAGTGCCCCATGATCTCCGTTCTTGCCCCTTTCCTCCCGGGTGCGGCAGGTGAAGGCAAAGAGAGGCGACGGGGAACGCGCCGATGGAGAGCATGGCGGGTATGGCCCTCTGCAAGGCGCGTGGCCGAGGGAGGAGGGCGATGCAGATGATGGTGCTGCCACCGATGGTCAGCCGGAGTCAGAATCGGCGTCCTCCCGCCCGCTACCGTCGTCGTCGCTGTCCTCCTCGCCACTGTCGCTCGAGGAGGAGGTTTCATTGTCGGTGGAGCTCTCCGCGCAGCACCCTAAGCGGGTTCCCGAGCGCCCGAATACCTTGACGGAGAGCAGGCAGTTCTCTATTAATTTGAACTAGAGCACGTGCCGCTCTGACAGGCTATGGGCACGGGCAAAGCTCTTCCACCCATGTCGGAGGTACATGATGTGAGGGGCGGGCACTACAAAAAAATACACTTCCGTGATGATACGTGTTTGTCACAGTAGGTCGCGTTTTTTGTCATGCATGTACATCCATGACAAATTTATGACAGAATCAAGCTAGTCATACCTGTGCTGTCATAGAAGTGTTCCATGACATTACCAAAAGTATCATCACGGAAGTGTCCACTTCCATGACGATAAATCGCGCGTCACAGAAGTGCTTTCGTCAAGGGTGACCGACACGTGGCATCCACCGTAACGGAACGCCGTTAAGCTATCGGGTCAGGTTTTGGATCCGATAACCCGTTAACAGCCCCGACCAATGGGGATTTTCCACGTGTAAAATCATCATTGGCTGGAGGAAACACGTGTCGGCTCACCGTTGGGACAGATGTCATCCGCTCATTGGACCGAAGGCGCCTATGATACGGCGACACGTGGCACGGCCCAACAGAGGCCCATTCCTATGAAAAGGCCGGCCCGTTTGACTTGGTCAAAAGGTGGCGGGCCGGCCCACGGAAAGCCTGTTAACGGCCTGTTCGCATATAGCCCATTTACAGCCCGCTAACCCAGGGCCCGTTACGCCCTATCCGAATTAGGCCCAGTAGCGTCATTTGGGCCGTCCAATATGATTCAGCCCGTTTTAACTTCCGGCCCATGTGTGGCCCATGACTTCTTTCGGCCCATATGAGGACCTTTGTAACTATTGGCCCATTAACGGCCCGTGGTGAAACTCGCCCGTAGTGAACAGTGTATCACTTTATACCCATTAACCACCCGTTATTCCATTGGGCCGTTTCCAGCCCAAGTTATCTTTCGGCCTTCTCAGGGCCCATTGATTCTTGGGCTCATTTGCAGCATTCGGTTACATACGGCCCGTTATTGTCATTTTCTGCTTGTGGGCCAAATTCAGCCCGTCGTTACAGTCGGCCCGTTTGCAGACCGTTAATACGTTGGGCCGTTTTCATGTCAAAAAGAACCCGTTGGGCTGTTTTCATAGAGTTATCAAATACGGCCTATTAACGGCCCGTTATGGTCCGCAAATAGTACGGCCCATGATTGGCGAAATGATGATACGCCCCATAGAAGGCCCATGGATCCTACGGCCCGTATGAGGCCCATGGATAGTACGGCCCGTAGAAGGCCCATGGATCGTACGGCCCGTAGAAGGCCCATGGACCCTACGGCCCGGAGAAGGCCCACGGACCCTAAGGCCCGTATAGAAGGCCGATGGATCCTACGGCCGAACGAAAGCCCAGGGATCATACGGCCTGCAGGAGGCCCATGGTTACAACAGTCCGTGTGTTGCCACGATTATTTTGGCCTAGTTACCAAAAATAGGCTATTGTGGCCACTAGAAAAAAACAGAAAAAGAACTGCAGTGACTACAAGCAAACAACTAAACAAGACAATAAGGAAATAAATAAGCAAGCAATTAACGCTAGCCTATTACCGCTATTACACATATTACATCCACTGGGCATCAAAGTTCGTCACCAGTGCAAATATAGGGAACAAAGCAGCACATTACATACACTGGCCGTCAAAATTGGCCACCAGTGCAAATAAACGCGGCAGCAACACAAGAGCATAACTGAAACAACTTCAGAAGAGCTCAAGAAATGTTATCCTCGGTATCCACCATGCTGGCAATAAGCTTAGCAGGCTGATTAGCTTTGTCCTGTTTGGCGCTAAAATCCTCCAACGCTCGCTGTTGCACCAGAAAGTATGCATCTGAATGCTCCAGGGACTTCCGCAGTCCTTCCGCTTCTTGTTGCAGCACAGCTGATCGATGTCTTTCAGCTTGTAGTTGAGACTCAAGAAACCGAACTGATTCAGATAGTGAGTTTGAATAGCTTGTGCAAGCGGTAGTGGCCAGTAACTCGAACACTAAACCAAGACAGGACTTTGGGGTTGTCTCGCTGTCTTCAAGATAGTCTTCCTTAGCTGTTTTATCAGCTTTGTTGGAGACCAACAAGGATGTGTCATTATCCTGAACCTTATCTGCATTACTTCCTTTACCATTGCTTAATAAGGCACTCTTCCCCAATATTCTGTCAGCATTCTAAAATAAGAAACAAGCAGACACATAACAAGTTTAGCATGTACTAGTATATGAAACTCATTCCGGTGAACTAGTTCATTAGTAAGGTGGACAGGATTAAACTACCAAGTCTTCTATTGCCAAGTACTAGTACATAATAAAAGCATCAAACAAACATATATCTATGTCCTATGGTCCCTGCATTGTCTTGCCAAATCAAAATAGAGACACGGTTCAAATCATATCAGTTCAAGACAAAGCAGCAGTGAAAGAATACAAAGCATGGGAAACTACACGGCACAACAAGATTTCAGATGGGTACCACGGGTCTACATGTACAACAACACTATTGGCTCTGTTGTGATGCTAGTAATGTGCATGATATGAAAGTCAACTGTATACACAATTGAAATTGAAATCAACAGAGCTATTGATAAGATCAAACCTGTTAAAGAAACATGCGTGAACATACCTGCTGTGCCATTGGAGTTTCGATTGGATCCTTCAATTTAAAAATAAGTTTGTATGAGTAAATACAGTGATACAAGAGCAAAGCAATCATAGTTAAAAAAGGCGCGCCTAAGCGAGCGCTTAAGCGCGCCTAGGCTCTAGGCGTTGGCAAAACGCATTGCGCATAACTACGCATAATCTGTGCATAGCTGCGCATAAGCATGCGCTTTGGTCAGTAAAGCGCAAAGCGGTGGCAAAACGCACAATTAACGCCTAGCGCTTTTTTGAACTATGATAGCAATGGAATCTTAAATTAGAACAGTTGTTCTTCAGGTTTAGGCACTTGTTCAACATGAACAGAGTACAGTAAGACGCAAGAATATAGTACTAAAAATAGAAAATGAGCTCATAGACCTTACCACATTCTTGGTTCGGGACTAGTACTGAACAAGTACGATTTCTTCAGTAATTCCGATACTGCCACCAAGCATTCTTGAAGATAGCAGAGGTATTAGCACAGGTTACCTCATCCTGAGTTTCCAAATCGGTCCTTCTCTATAGAGAAAAATGGGTAAATTTGTTGTATTATAACCATCATGGAGGTAGGATGTATGGGACGAAGCAAAATAATTGCCATGAATAACATTACTTACACATAACTCTTGGACAAACACCTGCAACTGGCATTTTCCTTCATCTTCAGTATAATATTTCCATGATGGGAAGATACGCACATACGATTTAACAACATCAAATGCGATAGATGCTAAACTACGACTAGCTGGTTGTGCTTCCTCCACAGGAATAGGCATAATAACTGGTGGAGTTGGGGTTCCCCGTGATAGTACTGGCCCTTTGGGCACTGGAGCTGCCTTATTAACTGCTCTTGTTTGGGAGCTCTGTGGTGGAGATGGTGCTGTGTCAACAGGAACTGGGTTACTATCGGCTGGGGTTGGGGTTAGATTGGGTGAAGCTGGTTCTCTATCCATTGCCGGGCTACAATCTGCGAGAGTTTGGGTTATGTGTGGTAGGGCTGGTTCTTGTGCATGTACAACCGGGGTGCTATCTCCACCAAGAGGTAGCACTGTTTTATTTGAAGACCGTGTTTTTAGTCCACTAGATACTGGCATCACCCGCTCCAATTCAAATGGTTGATAAACAGGAAACATAGTTGAATGTACAGACATTGTATGAGAGACAGATGCAATAGATAGTGTGGAAAAAAGAGGGCATGAAATAGTTGACATGTATATTGTTTAACTAAAACGGATAGCATGACATAATTTCACATATATGATGTCTATCTAAACTGGATAGCATAGCATAACATAATTCAAAGATATGATGAATAACTAAACAGGATCGCATGACATAATTCACCTACATGTTATCTAAGTAATCAGGATCGCATCATTTAATTCACATATGTGATTTATATGCTAAACAGAGGGCATTCGATATGATGTCTGAACTAAGAACATGGTGTTGAATATTGTGTATATGATGTCTAAACTATGCAATGCAAGACACCGTATGCATGATATGAGCAGTATAACCGTGCCAAGTTAGAGCATACACCTTAGTGGGGGAATAGGACTGGTCATCTGTCTCCGAATCCATCTCTGAGAAGCTATCGGGACCCAACAAGAGATCTGCTTCGACAGGTAGCACTGTCTGCTCTGAAGGCCTTGTTTTCACTCCAGATTTTTCCATCTCCCACCCAAATGGCTGATTCACAGGAAGAGTAGTTTAATGTACAAACATTGTCGACAAATGGAAATGTAATGAAGAAAAGGATGGGCAAGATATCATTCAAATATATGATGCCTGGTTAAACAGGATGGCATTGCACATTTCACATATATTATGGCTGGCTAAAAGACATGAGACTGCATAATTCCCATATATGATATAGAAACTAAACAGGTGGCATTACAGAACATGTCTAAACTAAGCAGTTGACATATATGATGTCAAAAGTAGGCACCGCAAGGCAACATATGCATGATATGACTAACATCATCATGCCAAGGTAGAGCAAACACCTTGGGGGTAAATAGGAGTGGTCAGCGGCGTCTAAATCCGCCTCAGAACAAATATCTTCCTCTGGATTACAATCTGGAGAGGGGTGGGGAGGGTTTGCCATTGAACCCACCATGGAGCGATGTCTGCATGACATTGTATTGCCGCGCAAAACTCTTCTCTTTTTCTCTACATGTTCATCATGACTGTGTACAATATCTGACATGCATACGAAAAAATATGGTGAGATTATGTAAGGAGAGCATGCAGAAATTTAGAGTGATGGTAACAACCAGTGGATCGACGTTTTTCCGTTGAACCAAAATAGCCCTAATGGATCGACGTGAATGTATAGTAATAAGTGATGCAACAAGTGTACAACCTCTTTGTCGTAGTCGTGTCGACCTCAGCATCATTGGGTTGGTCGCTGAAGCAGTTGAGGCAGAGGTGGCTGTCGGAGGTGTGGAGGGAGATCTGAGGAATCAGTAGACGGCGTCCAGGGCACTGCTCTGTTGTGATGGATCGTTCTGTCGTTGGAGCAGCTCCGGTGAGCGTAAGACGTCAAGGCTGAAGCAGCACAAGACAGACATCGTCAATCTCAAGTGGGATTCTAATAGCATCTCCAATAGATGATGTAAAATGGATGTAAAATTAACATCACCAAAAACCACCTGACTACAACAGATGAGGTAAAAACTGTTGACTCTGAACTTAACTGTCTAAACTGAAATTTACTGTGGAATCTGAATGCTACTGTCAAAACTGAACGCAATGGTAGCAGAGAGGCACTTGACATGTAGTTTAGGGAGGGCCTGCAGTTCATCTTCAACCTGCACCCCCCTGAGCCACCAGCCACCACCGGTCGAACCGCCGGCCCCAGCGCCACCTCGCCGCCCCGAAACAACTCGGCACCGCCGCCCCGGCCAGCCCTCTAGGCCCCCCGCCCCCACCCTGAACCCTAAGATAGATAGTGGGGTACCTCTCCGGCGAGCCCGCGTCCCCGCTGCGGGTGGTTCTTCCTTAACTCCGGCGAGCCCCCCAACCCCTGAAAATTGACTGACCCAAAAGTCGATTCAGTCGATTGAAGTGTGACTTAATCGGAGCAGAGCAGCAGCACGAGCGAGGGGGAGAGCAGCAGCAGCA
Organism: Aegilops tauschii subsp. strangulata; assembly: GCF_002575655.3. Taxonomy (NCBI): domain Eukaryota; kingdom Viridiplantae; phylum Streptophyta; class Magnoliopsida; order Poales; family Poaceae; genus Aegilops; species Aegilops tauschii. The sequence goes on from NC_053035.3 coordinate 470,301,205, forward strand.
GCTAGGCGAGCGAGCGAGCGAGAGCCGGAGCAGCAGCAGCAGATCCGGCTGGTATGGACGCCGCCGCTGAAGGGGCCTCGCACGGGGGAGAGCCGCCGTGGAGATGTCGCCCGCGGCGCCGGCTTCAAGGTAGCCGCTCCATGGGGGTGCGGGATGGAGCACCGTCGGCGCCGGGAGGTCGAGTTAAGGAGAAGGTGCTATGCGATGAGTGTACAACCTCTTTGGTGGCGCCGAGTAGGCCTCGGCTTCGTCCGAGGAGTCGGTGAGGATGCTGCGGTTCCGGTGGAGTAGGTTAAGGCGGCGCTGTGGGGATGGAGCAGCCGCGATAGACGAGGCGATCGTCGGAGCAGCTCCTTGGAGGTGGAGGACGGGGCGGCTGAACCGGCGGGACGGCGAGATGGACGACGGATCCTCATCCGGGGAGGTGGACGAGGGACGTCGAGCTATTGCGGTGGACGACGTCGTCGGGGAAGAGGCTCCGGCTGGGCAGCGGTGACATGGCGGACGGAGGAGGGTGGGGTTTCGCGGCTGGAGTGGAGAAGTTATGGCGGCCTGGGATTTCGAATGGCGAAAAGGGGGCGATGAGAGGGGGTGAAGCATGACTGGACGCGCTTGTCCAAAATGTAGGGTTTGTTACAAAAGTACCCCCCACCGATTTGAACTAGCGGCCCTTTCGGCTCAGGGTTAGAAGGGGGATTTCGCGTGTCGGGATTTGGCAGCTGGAGGGAGTTTTCGCGCGCGTTGTAATTTCGGGATAGCAAGGCACGGGTTGTGAAGGCGCCAGTTTTGGGAGCACGATATCTGAATTTTCGGGATATAACAAGACGCGGATTGAATTTTAGGGACAAGCCTAACGTGTAGTAATATTGTACGTGTACGTACCAAATCAATTCGCACTTCCCTCAACCAAAAAGAAAACGAAAAAAATAAAACTATTCACACCACACAAAGAGAGAGTCTTGCCCCGTTTTACTATACAAATGCTATTCAAAGCTACTCCCTCCTTCCATCTATATAGGGCCTAATGCGTTTTTCGATGCTAACTTTGACCAAATATTAGAGCAATGATATATGAAATGCAACTTACACAAAGCACACCGTTAAATTCGTCTGTGAAAGGTTCTTTCAATGGTATAATTTTCACATTGTGCATGTCATGTACTATTAATCTTATCAATAGTCAAAGGCGGTCTTAAAAATCTCATTACGCCCCATATAGATGGAAGGAGGGAGTATGAATCCATGTTATGTCCGATTAAATTTTTTCGCTTGCTGTAAAATGCATGTAACCTACTCATACCAACATTTTAGTGCATTCCAAATGTCTATACTACCGCTGCAATTCGAACTAAATTTGAATTTGTTTCTCTATTTCAATAAGAATCTACAATCATGATTGTTGCCAACTTCAACCATCATAGTTTCCTTGCTATCCGCCAGATATAAATCGGACGGCCTATAATGCAGGATGGCAGGCACACCATCATCAACAACTCCGTTTTTTATAAGAGTAGAGATAAAATATGTTAAATGTAGTATAACATGTTCATAACCACACCATGTGTATCACCGTTATATATATTCACACATGCGTCGGTTTGAAACACTATGATAAATTCTTCAAATATCTGAATTCGCTTTTTATAATGAAGTATATATGATCTCTATTCGTCTTTTACACCCACACAACCCTCTTATCTTTGTAGCTAGCGCTAACTTTCTCTTGTGCATGCACACGCCCGCATCCCTCTCACCCTCCCTCAGCATTCTCTAGCTCCATCGCGCAAATTCGTCTTTTCACTTTAGGTCGTTCACCCACGGTGTGTAGGCCCCCCAGCTCCTTCTTTACGGCACACATCGATCGATATGCCTCTCTAGCCAGGTGTGCCTAGCACAAACACAAGCTTCCCCTCTTCTCTTGTCACCGTCCATGCCTCACTCCCACCACTCTTTTCATCGTTCTCGTACTCGCACACTCCTCCCCCCTCGATATAGTATGCCTCTTTTACCACCTCCTACATGCATCCCTCTCTCTCTATCCTTCTCCTCGTGCCTCATTTGCTTCTAACACACACATGCATGTATACCGATCGATCTCCCAACATATACCTAGATCAACTTTAACTACCCCCCCCCATCGATCGACGTACCTCACAAGTTATGTCTCTCCTTTCTCTAACAAAGGGCGATTGATCTTCCTATGTAGTTACGTCTGCTTACCACAGCCACATCGTCCCCCCTCATCATTCGTGCATGCCTCCTGACCCGTCTCTCACACACACGTGCACAGAAAACAAGCAGCCATCTCCTCTCTTATTGATATTGCGGGCGTGCCCTCCGTTTGTCTAGCAAGCCTATCCCACCATTTGTTAGAAGCAACTCCACTACCATCCCCTCCAACACTCTAGCTCTGTATCTCTCCCAACCTTATTCCTCTCCTGCACATATGCATGGATGCCGATCGATCTCCCTTAATAAATGAGGCAGATCGATCTCCTTAATACATGAGGTAGGCCTCTCTCCTCCACACATATACCAGCCATTGTACCTCTATAGTTAGTTGGGCCTCCCTCTTCCCCCACCACACACCGATAGTCGAGCGCTGCAGGTAGGTATCCATGCCACAGAGATAAACTGCACATGTCCCATCTCACGTTCCAGTAGGCCAGCCACTCTATATCTCTGACGTGGGCACACACAAATTCGATGGCACTCTTTATCGATCGCGCGCGCACACACACACACATCATCCCTCTCTTCGATTCTATGGACACCTCAAGCCGATGATACCTCCACTATCTTCTCGTGGATCGCCCCTCTATATATATGTTATATCCAGGACTCTATTTCACACACATTGCATATGTTACATGTTTTGATTGATCCCCCCCCCCCAAAACTCTCAAGAACCCACACACTATATCTCTCTAGGTTTGTATCTCTCTCACACAACCCCACGTAGGTGGTGTATGTATACAAGAAGAGAATAGGTGCACCGTGCACGTACTCACGCTTCGTGCCCAGCCACACCCGCGCGGGTACACGGTGGAGCTCATTTCTTTACGAAATGGCAGCCCACGTGCTAATTTGAACGCCTGCAGCGGTTGTTTACCTAGGGAGGTCGTGTACCACGCGTGCACGAAGCAAAGTTCGACTTGCCACGTTGCCGCGTTATTTTTAAATAAAGATATAGCGCTCAATGGCACGTACACAGAATATAAAATGATTTTTATGGAGAAAAAGGTAGTCCGCTCACTATATACAATGGAGCCTGCCTGCCTGGTTTGTCGCTCTTCAGAGTATCTCACACAAGGCTGCGGTGGCCTCTCTCTCTCTCTCACCGTTGGTCACTGATCCGGCCGCATCCCGTCCGCTGGGGGAAAGGGAGTGCGGTGGCCTCTCTCTCTCACCGTTGGTCACTGATCCGGCTGCATCCCGTCCGCCAGGGGAAAGGGAGTGCGGTGGCCTCTCTCTCTCACCGTTGGTCACTGATCCGGCCGCATCCCGCCCACCGGGGGAAAGGGAGGAAGTGCATCGTTTCTCCGTTTGACAGCGCCGAGGCAGGACATCCCGATCTGCGGTACACGCCGTTCTCTCTGACCAAGCTCCGGCGCGGCAGGGCCTATGCCACCTGCTCGCAGATTCCGCCCGCCGCCACTCACCTAGTTACATCCCGAAAACCTCCAGGTATCCCCTCCGGCCTTGCTCCACTGCCCGTCTTCCCACGTCGCTGCATGTGGATCTTCCATAGTTCTTTGCCCAAAACGTAGCTCGTCCGGCGTACTTTCCATATTGCATTCTCGTCCTCACACCGTTTTAGACAAACACAACCGTGTTGTTATCTTCCCTTAGGACAAGGAATATGCTTCTTTTTTGTCGTCGCATGTGTCATCAACTGTTATTGGCCAGTAATTGTTTCCTTTCTACTCATTGCTATTGCGACCTTTTGGTGAACTGCACAAATCACTTTTTTCTTAAGAGTGTTTTGTGCAGTTGTACTAAAATGTCACACGGGCAATGTCTCTACATTTCAGTGCGACTGCACAAAGGGAGATTGGTTTTGCTCTATCCTCCTCATCCAACTCCGAGCCTAATCTTCTCCAACTAGTTAGTCTTAAGAGAGACTGCAAAGGTGACCGGCTTCTATTTGTGTGTTTATTGTTTCATCAGCAGTCCTCTATAATCGTAATCACACTTAATATCTTTGGAACAGGGACGCTCAGCTCTATTTTAATGGAACTGCACAAAATGATCGGAATGTTGCATGCTCCAGACAGCTACTTTTTTACCCAACATGCCTTGTTGATTTAGACAGAGCTGGGGGGGACGTTGCTGCCAATGAAAGCATGGATCAATTTTAATTTAACACCTTCTCACAACTCTGTCTTCAGTTGTGATGTAATTATTAGCTCTGATCTGCTAATAATTGACATGCATTAGCAAGGAAGTTAGTTTTTTATTGTTTCCGAAAGAGCATCGATGGCAAGACACGCGAAACAAAAGCTCAAAGCTCACACCATTGTACAATTTCATGTCGCTGGAAAATTATTTGTATAGTACGTCAATTATGTAAACAAATGATGGAAGCTTGAATACATTGCCAGAAGCCTCTTCATCATCCGGGTCCATGTGCCATGCACAAAATTATACTCCTTCGTTCCTAAATATCTTTTTACAAATTTCAAACGGGCATATTTTAGAGTGTAGATTCACTCATTTTGCTTCGTATGTGTACTCCCTCCGTTCCTAAATATTCTATTCGTCTTTCTAGAGATTTCAACAAGTGACTACATACGCAGCAAAATGAGTGAATCTACACTCTAAAATATGTCTATATACATCCGTATGTGTCAGTCCATTTGAAATCTCTAAAAAGACAAATATTTGAGTAGTCACTCGTTGAAATCTCTAGAAAGACAAATACTCCGGAGTATATTTAAGAACCGAGGGGGTAGTGCACAACCGCATGGGAGACTCAGCCCGGTCGTTGCGCCGCATTAATAGTGAGTAATGAGTAGTCAAATCATAAGCCCCACCTTTCCCACTGTAAGTTGCTCTGAAGAAGCAACCATCAATACGCTCTTCTTTGAATCCGCTCATACTACTCCATCTGTCACTATTTATACAGCGCGCTTCAGAAAAAAGAAAAAAATCTGTGGGACCAAGGCGAATAGCGATCGGCCTGAAAAATAGCATTGGTAGTTATAGCACGGCGTCTATTACTAGAGGGAATAATGCGTACACACATGCATGCAGTGCATCCACCCCGGGTACACACATGCATGCACTTACTCCACTCCGTAGTAGTACAGTACATGGAGAGAAAATTGTGGACTTGATTGCGGTTACCACGCCCTAATTAATTGAGCATTAAACCAAACGCGTCTAAAGTCTCTCTGGTGGTGGAAATGCATTGAGAGAAATGCATCATAATGAAGCATGCCCTGTAAACTATGATGGAGGGAGGAGTACTATGAAGGTGCCAAACCAAGTACGCATATGGCCAGTCGGTTAACACACCTCCTCTTGGCATATCACTGACATGTGGGACAGGAGTGTGAGCAAATCGATCTCAATTGACGGCAAAGAGCCAACCCGCCGTTCCTTGAGAGAGACGAGGAGCGAGAACACACAGACGGGCTCGCACGGAGGCCAAGATACATTCGAGCATGGTTGGTTGATTGATATCATTCATTACATGTTGGGCTGCCGTTTTCCGCCCTTCTCCGGAATAAACGTGTACTTTATCAGAGATAAAAAAAATAAGAGTACAGACGCTCCACCATGCGGTTCTAGTAGTAGTACTACTCGTACTACTGCGCTTGGCTCTTCGCCTCTTCGTGAAGTCGAACAATGATGGTACTCCGGATGTTGGGTACTACAGTGTATGCCTCTGACAATCTGACACCGAATGGACTGATGCATGTCCACCGAGGGTAGGTTGCATTAGTCAAAAGGCATAAGCGAGCTTCACCTTGTCCTGCAAGCTTCTCCTTGTTCTGTGAGTTGACGGGACACACCAAAAAGTAGTGCTAGTCCATACTCCCTCCTTTCCGGTTAATATGGCTTAATCTTTTTTGCGGGTAAATGAGAGAGCTTTATTCATACATAAGAATTCTTAGGACGATCAGCCAAGACACTGGTCACTAGGAAGCGAGGTACCCCGCAAAAAAAGAAGTAGGAAGCAAGGTGTTTCATCACGCCAGCTCTCAGCCACATTCAAAGTGCAGCAAGAACGGTTCGCACGAAGATGCGCCGCACGGTTCGCACGAAGATGTGCCGCAAGGTTTGCTGGCCTGTTTACTTTGCGCTTGGCTGTTCGCCTATTCGGGAAGTCGAACAATAATAGCACTAGTAGTATAGTGTATGCTTCTGGCAATCTCACACCGAATTAACTGTTGCACGTCCACCGCCTGAGCGAGGGAGAGCTTGCATTAGTCAAAAGTTTCTCCTTGTCCTGCGAGCCACCACGCGCAAGCTTCTCCTGTCCTGCAACCTTCTCCTCGTTCGGCAAGTTGATGGGACACAGCAAAGTAATGCTAGTCCATACTGCCTCCTCTCCGGTTAATATTGTCTTAATTTCAAACGAGGTAAATACACTGTCTGTCACTGTATATTTGTAAAAATACTGTCCGTGGACTTCATAATACGCTCATTGCGCTCAATATATATATTTTTCGGTGTTTATACGGTCACTAGCTCACCTTGACTGAGTATGTGTGTGCATGCACGTGTAGGTTTAGCACTTGAGCGTGACCGTGTGTGTTTCGTCGTGTGCTCGGACATGCATGCATTAGGGCATCGCGCGCGTTTTTGCGTCCATGTGTACGTGTGACTGTTGCATACACGTAGCGGCAGTACGTGTAGGGGCCACTAAGGACCAGTCAAATCACACAGTAAGTTAGTCGGAAGAAGCAACCATCATTTCACTCTTGAATGACACGTACGCAATATAAAATGGTTGATATGGAGAGAAAAAGAAAACCACTATATATACACTAGCAGGAGCCTAAGCTACAAGCCTGCTTGCTTAGGGTGCTCTCTTCACAAGCATAGAACGACGGGCCTGATCCTGCAGCTGGGGGAAGGGAACAATGTTCTGCGTAGACGCGGTCGACATCGGCGAGGGAGAAAACCCACAGTCGGTGTGTCCCAATCGGGGGTCACCACGGTATGGGCCGATGCCGCGTCCCAGCCGCCCTTCTAGCTACAGCCTGACGTCCCAGGTAGTCCATCTTCCTTTTGGAGCCGGCTTGCTCCACTGCCGTAGCTCCATCTCCATGTCGATCTTTCTCTACTTCTACCGGCTTCTACTTGTGATGAGTTTATGTCTCATGAACTAGTGCCAGTACTATTATTCTAATCACACTTCTTCAATATCTTTGCCATCAGGGATGCTCAGGTCGATTTTAGTGGAACTGCACAAAAGCATCGTATGATCCGAGGGTGCCAGCCGTCTTTCCCTCGACAAGTTCTACCTGGCCAGGAAATTAAATCATGTTTAGGGTTTAGGATTTAAGTCGTAGTGACCCCATCAATAGTTTTTCTTTCGTACACGCTCTCACAACTTTTTTCTTTAGTTGTGAAGTAAATATTGGCTATGATCTGTGAATCATTGAGATGCATCAGCATGCGTGTTAGTTTTCCTTTGTATTTGATGGAATGTTGTAACGGGGCAACCTTGCAATAGGAATGAAAATGTAGTGGAAAGTTTCCGTTTTTCCGGAGAAAAAATGGAAACGGAGAGAAACCAATGTTTCGTTTCGTTGGATCGCGCCATCGAGCAAAACCAACGTTTAAATCACGTCTGTCGTGTTCGTGTCTCACCCTCCTCCACGGCCCGACCCCACACGGTCGCTCGGCATGCCACTCACCGCAAACCGAGTATGCGATAACTTTCCCGCCTGCTTGTCGATGGATCGCGCCATGGAGTACTAGCACTACTAGAAGAGATTGACGAGTTGGGGGAGGACAGCTAGCTGTAGCACGGACTCCCAAGAACTTTTTACATGCATGTTGTAGCCGGCTATTGCGACCTTTGAACACGGAGCAGCCGCGTGCACCCAGCAACGGCGCGGGCGACGCTCTCTCGACCGGCGCGCCGCTTCAATGCCGGCACCAGTGAGAGGTCGCGTCCGCTCTGGCCGGGCATGAATGCGGCACTGACCGTTTCGGGCGGGAAGCACGCGTGGGTGATGAAGAGGGTTCGGGTTGGCAGGACCGGCCGTGGCAGCGGTCCGGACGTGCGCAAACAAGAGATGTTGTACGTTAATATTGCTGCGTATATAATTAACAACGTAAATAATGTGACAGTTGGACAAATATGATTGGAGATGGAGATGGAAACGGAATTTTACGTAAACACAGATATGCATGTCTATGTCTATGTGTGTGTGCGCGATGACTCTCGCGACCTGGAAGCGGGGGCGTGTTTTTGATCGAGTTTTCTTTCTTGGTACGTTAGAAAACTTGTCCGCCAGTTTTCGTTTCTTTTTTCAGGAACGCGCATATTCTATTTAAAACCACTGCTATGGAGAGATTTTTTTTACTCCATTATAGCCTCTTGTTTGATAGAGTTTCTCGCGTCTCGCTCTCTCACCCTCTCCATATCAAAAACAAGATGACAGTGTCCACTCTATCTCTCTCCTCACCGGTGGTCACAGATCCGGCCGAATCTCGTCCGCTGCGGGAGGTGAGGAGGTGCAGCGTTGACGTTGTCGCCGTCGGCGACGGAGGAAGCCGAGGCGCACCGTCCTCTCGGAGCCGGCGCTGGCGCGGACGAAGATCCTCCACGCCCTTGTTCGCTGTCGTTGTGTGGGCAGATCCCGCCCGCCCGCCTAAACGACATCTCGCCCACCTGAGGTATAACTTCTTGTACTGGTCCAGCTCCCTAGGTCGCTGCGTGCGGGTTTTCTTCTATGCGACTACTCCCCAGCTCCCCATGCGTAGTAGCTAGGGTTCGTCGGCTGGTCCAACATCACCTACTAGTACTATTATAGAGGAAATGCCACTCGAAAAGTTGTCCTGATTTATGCCTCGGTGGAGATATACATGTTGTTTCGACAAAAAGTACATGGTGGTTGTGCGGTCATTGTCCATATGGTGGTAGTACTATCACTGGTTAAATGAAGAAATGCTTTTTTTCTCGGGTATCCTGGTTTAGTTCCCATCAAGATAATTATGATGCTTCTGTTTGTTGGTGTACTTTTCATTAATTCTTATTGACAATTGAGATGTCGTTGCTAACCCTTTTTTATATTTTTGGAAACAGCGATGCGTGTCTCCATACCCGGGCATGTCTTCCTCAATTTTAGTGGAACTGCACAAAATTGGATGGCCATTGTTGTTCCGCCTCACTGTCCTCTGCCACGTGGTTCTTCCTTCCTCGAGCTTGATTACTGAGAAGAAACAGACCACAGTGAGGATTTGTCGAACTTCATAGGTGCATCACCCAAACTTGATGCCAAATGGATGATGCATCACCACGATGATGCTCATGGTTGCGCCTCATGGTTGCGTCGGCTGGTGAAGCTGATCGATTTTCAATGAAAAACAACCTGTCTTCCATCAGTGCTCTTTGCTTGTTACACACAAAGATGATATCCTTCGTCAGTTCACCTTGGTTGCGTTGGAGACGCAGTCGTCTTTCACGTTGGTGCAATTTTATCACACAATTGGCTATGAACCAAATGTTTCCTCGAAGAAGGATCGACGTTGGTACTAAGAGCATAAGTTTTGTATGGATTTCTAAGCCTTCTCACAACTTTGTCTCCAGCTCCCCTGTAATTTTATTTGTCCAGCTATTAACTTTGATTTAAAAAATGGTGTGGACTAAACACCCGAATGGACGTAGTAGCCCTCCATTTTTATTTACTCCGCATATTAGATTTGACTGAAGTTAAACTTTGTAATACTCTCAAACCTTTCCGAGAATTGAAATTAAAATTCTTTATTTGTACACACTCTCACACGTTTCCGATAATTTGGCGCATGTGTGGTTGTTCACTTAAAGGGAGGGTAGTGTACCACACGTGAAGGACAGGAAGTGCGACCAGGACGCGTGGGTGTGGATCGTTAGTTCATCGGAAGTAGTACTAGTTTTCTTCACTGTACATTAAATAAAGAGTTTCATTTCGTACTTACACAATTTAAAACGATTGTTATGGAGAGAATAAGAAAACCACTCCACTATATATTAGTCGTATACACGAGAGTACTATATGGACGCAGCTTCATTGACTTAGTGCACCTGCCTTTGGATTTATGACAGGTGGGCCCAAAATGTGGCTGGCTCACCTGTCATACAGCCAAAAGCAGGTGCAGTGAAGGCACCGGAGCTCAGTCCGTACTACAGTAGTATATATATATAAGCGGGAGCCTCAGCGCTTGTTCGCTAGGGTTTGCACTCTCCACACACTCGCTGCACTACATATATGTTACACACTGGAGGCTCAGCGTTCATTTGCTAGGGTTTGCTATATTCACAGTCTCTCACCCTCTCTTCACCAGATCTAAACAAGACTGCGTTGGCCTCTTGTCTCTCTCTCCCCCCTCACAGCTGGTGAAGGAGGCGTCCATATCCCGTCGCACCGGGAAGGGGAGGAGGTGCAGCGTTCACTCTATCGCCTTCGGCGAGGGAGGCAATCCACTGCCGGCTGCGCTGTTCTCTTTCACCCAGCGCCTGTGCGGGAAGGCCACCGACCCCTTCTTCCTCGCTGCCGTACGTAGTGTGGGCAGATCCGGCCTCCCGCCGCACGCCTTGCCACATCCCGACAACCCTAAGGTATAAGTTTCTTTGAAACCGTCGTTGCCCTAGCTGCATGTGGATCTTTTTCGATCTGTAGTCGAATCTAGGTCTTGGTTCAAAGAGGAAAGAAGGGTGTGGTGAGCTGGAGCAAGAATCTAGGACGTGGTTCAATGAGGAAAGGAGGGGCGGAAAGTAGTATAGACTGGCTATCCAGCCGCTTTGTAGGTCGATAAGGGAAAAAGGGGGTAACCCAGTACACACATCTGTAAGGAACCGATCTCTTTGTTGAAAAGGGAAAGAAACTGGGGGGTCGGGTAGTTTGTGCAGGACTAGATTTGCTGCCCTCACATAGGAAGAAGGTTCAAAGAGAACAAATATGGGACCAGCGCATATATGCTGCTTGGCTACATACTCTGCATCACCCATTTATACGTGTGGACGCACATGGTGCTGGCATGTCCCATACAGCTATTTTGTTGTTGTTAATCTAAGAATGCCACCAGAAAATTGAAGCAATGCCACTGTTAAAAGTAAATTACATTTTTTAACGAATGTTGTTTCAAGAGAATGTCTCTGTTAATATGAATCAATGCAACCGTTTTAGAAATGCTACTGTCCTACTTTGTTTTCCATCCAAGATAAGTTAGATGCTTCTTTCTGTCACCGTTTGTTTCATCCTCCTTTATCGGCAAGTAATTGTTTCCTTTTTTGCCTCTGTTAAAATAGGGCTATCGATTCAACTTGTTGCTATTGCGACATTTTGCTTCGCTACTCGAAACACTTATGTTTTAAGAGTGTTTTGTGCAGTTCAACTTGAATGTCACACCTGTAACTTTGCTTAATTTTGGTGGAACTGCACAAAAGGAGATCGAGGTTCGTATTTTACCTTTGTCGGTCTCATGAAAGGTCAGTACAGGCCTTCATCCACATGATTGTGAAGTGTGCTTTGAGATGTTGTGCTACTTGTATTGGTACTGTTTTTAATAAATCTTGAATTGAAGCTATTGTATTGCTGTCTTTTCCCATTAAGTAGTGAACAAAAATGGGACCAACCCAGACATGATGCTTGTTGCTTTGTTACAACAAACTCTGCATCACCCCCTTTATAAGTAGATGGAAGCACATACTGTTGTTGCGCCCACTCTCCCCTGGAACTGTTTATGCTTTTCGTTAATCTAATGCCGCTGGTAAAATTAAGCAATGCCACTCTCAGAATTAATTAACTATTGAATCTTAGTTCAAAACTGCAACACTTGTTAGGAATGGTACTATCCTGCTTTGTAGTTCTTTCTACATGTTTAACCAAGGTATTGTTAAGATAATGTCTCTGTTAAAATGAATCAGTTGCATTGTTTTAGGAATGGTACTTTTTTGCTTTGTCGTTCTTTATACATGTTGAAACAAGGCATTGTTAAGATAATGTCTCGGTCTATATGAATGAATCACACTGATGGAGAATTGCTACTCTCCTGCTTTGTTTCCCATTAAGATAAAGTAGATCAGTAGATGCTTTTCTTCTAGGAGTACAAGTCATCAACCGTTATTTCTCAGTAATTGTTTCCCTTATACCTATTGTTGCTTACAGGGATATCAAAATTAAAGCTCGGTTTTATTCCGACTTCGATTTTAGTTGAACTGCACAAAAGGAGCCAATGTGTCCAAGGCAAACTGCTGCATTACTGGGTCTAGTTGGTCGTTCCACTTTGCAGAAAGAAGCAGTCACTGTTTGCGCTACATTACAGAAGGAATGACCGAGAAGCTTTACAGAGTATTATTAGACACCGGTGACATGACTAGTCTGCAGAGACCATTGGACATTTAACAACACGTGGAGTGCCCTAGGCAAAAAGTGCCCAAACAAGTACAAGAAGCTACAATAGGACTCCACGATCATAGGCATTACATATTTTGAATGGGAAAAGCTTGTCAAAGTTTAATCATTGATGTTAGCAAGAAGATGTTAGTTTAATATATTGGAATTCGAAAACCTTGTCAAAATTTGCTCATTGATGTTAGCCAGAAGACATGCATTTGATATTTTTGAGTGGGACGCCCTTGCTGTGAGCAGCGTCAAGTGTTTTTTCCTATTCTTGTGTTCAGTTTAGAAGTAAATAGTTACTCTGCTGAGATATTCTTGTGTTAAGAGTTTGTTCTGAATATTGTCTATGTAATGCCAGGCCTTGTGTTTGATTGCAAAGTTGAGCTTGGAATGTTGTGGCATGCGGCATCACGAGCTGTTCACCGTGCCTCCAGAGAATAATGCTTCGTATTGTTTTGCATGTCGATCTAATGCCAATGATTTGCTTGTTAAGAAGATCATCCTCTTCTGTTGTTTCCGTGCTTAAGAAGTTCATCGTCTGATGTTTCATTCATAGCCTATACGACAAGTCGGGTAGGTTAGACGTGAAACCATATGATCTTCCGACCAACTCATGATATTAGGCCGTGATTGGATCGTCGTTTTCCAACCAAAACTGCTTGTAAAACTGACGCTTGTAAATTAAAGCAGATGGTCTCGGGCAAAGGCGCTTGGTTGGTCGATTTCGACTAGTAAAATATCGGAAGTACTTCACACACGATAAAAACGCTGAACGACACTCGGACGATTGCTAATCAAGCCGTTAGCTGCTGTTTTAGCCTTGCCCATGGATGGCATGATACGCACGTCGTGCATGTATCGTCTGGTAATGTCGTCCATATAGCAGTGCTCGTAAAATATACACTGGTCTCTCAAATTACACGCGTAACCCGCCGGTTTTACTTACAGACCTCGGGCCCTCGGTTTCATTACGCCTATATTTTACGCGTTGTTTCCGATGACGAGTAAATTACACTTGTATGTTAATACAGGTTTGAAATAAACCAGAGCTCCCAAGCGCGGCCTTACCGTTTCATGCCGTCTCAGTTTCTCGAAGGTGCTCATAAGTGTCCGATGATCCTGGCTTCCTGATTGAGCAGCGGGCGCTGTATCAGACCATCCATAGGGCCCGCGAGGCCCTCTCCGTTGTCCTTTGAGTTGTTGCGCTCGCCGTGGCGCCGAGCATTGTTAACATCGTCAACGAACATGAGGATTCAGGAGATGACTTTATTTTGACTGGATGACACTAGGGACCCACTAGGGCCATAGCCGTACATACGCAAGTGCCTCATTATGTACAACTATATATTTTTTTGCTTTCTCCTGGTTTCCTGACATCACGGTCCCACACCATTGTCAACCTATGTAGTCAATATAAACGAGAGAATTGCACAAGGTGCGGCCGACAGCTGGGACCAAGTAGCTCGAGCAGTATTTGTGTTTTTGAGGCGTGAGCACTGCAGAGTTTTTCTTGGCGATGATTTCGTTGTTGTTCAGAGGAGAGCAGAGTATTAACTAGACGGGCTGTGGCCCGTCTAGCCCAGGCTAGATATCCACCCCAGATACTAATTATTTCAAGATGAAAATGGCTAGCCCAGCTATATGTCTTTTTGAGGAATACCCAGGCAAGGTCAACTTGTTATTCTCCGCCCCGCTGGGCTGCAAATCTTTCCTAGGAGGGATGCATTAGGCTTAACAGGAAAATGGGCTTTAAAAAATAATAAATTGGATGTAATTATAAAAACTGGGCAGTAACTATAAAAAATGCACCAAACACGAAATTAGTTTATAAAATATTATTTATGGATTTTGAAAATCTTAAATTTTCATTGTTGCGCGCGCAATGTTTCGTTGGATTTTTACGTAATACAAATTTATATTTAATCTGACTAGAAATTTCGGGATAAAAATATTTCGGATCCCATCAAAATGTGGGAAATTTTATTGAATTCTGTCTTCAACGGTTGGTTGAAATTATTAATCGTTGTCCTAGCTAGAAAATGGGCTGTACTTTTAACAAACTGTAAATGGGTTGTTGTAAATTCCATTAGAATTCAAAAATGGGCTGTACATTCTTACAAAACACAAATGGGCTATAAGTTCTCTGCCACACACTTGTGGGCCTACTAAGTGACGCGTCCCCTAAAAAAATAAGTTGACGCGTATGCAAGGCTTTGTCAACTTATTATAGTCAACACACGGTTCTAGCAGCAGTGGCCGTTGGATGTCTATCCAACGGATGTCGTGCTTCTTCTTCAATCTCGGATATTCTTAGCTTCGGCCGCCCAAAAAATGATTCCTCCCCCTGACATCTGGGGGCACCGTTTCGGAGGCTGACCTGTGGGCCTACTAAGTTGGAGCGTACCAAGGGCTTTGTCAACTTAGTCAATATAAACGATTATAGCTTCAGTGATCGTACGATGTCCATCCAACGGCCGTAGTGCTTCTTCAACCTCTGGTCTTCTTGGTCCAGCCGCCCAAAGCAGCGCCGGTCGTGCCGCCTGCTCCTGCCTGCCGTGGCCGGCCGTGCTGCCGCGGAGGCCTCACCGCCCCATACTACTCCCACCGCTGGCCAGGCCATCCCTCCACTCACCCACACCCCCTGTTATTCTGCGGCGATGGCAACCTCACACCGCAGCCGAACCGGTGAACCCTCGTACTCCTCTCCGCGCGGGCTTCCACTGCTGCGTCTTCCCCGGCTCCAGGTCGTCCCCTTCCTAGGCCTCGCCGTCGTCCACCGCCCTGGTGCTCTCGGCGCGGCGTGGTCAACGTGGTCAACGACTGACTTCCATCGGAAGAGTACTGTATGTGGAGAGGCTGACAGCTGGGTCCACGGCGGCCGCAAGAAAGTGCCTCCTTATTATGCGCAAAATAATTATTCCTCCACCTAACAGCGGGGACCCACCGGACGGGCCACCAGTATTTTGTGAAAAAAATCGTTTCCCCCTGACTGCTAGGACCCACCGGATGAGCCACCGTATTTTGCGAAAAAAACGTTCCCCCCGCTGTCAGCTCGGACCCACCGGAAGTGCCTCCTTATTACGCACAAAAAATGAATACTCCCCCGGCTAGCTGGGACCCACCTTGGTGGGAGGCTGACTTGTGGGCCTACTAAGTTGACGAGGACGAAGGGCTTTGTCAACTTAGTCAATATGAACGATTCTAGCTCCAGTGACCATACAATGTCCATCCAACGACCGTAGTGCTTCTTCAACCTCTGGTCTTCTTGCTCCAGCCGCCCAATGCAGCGCCGGTCGTGCCGCATGCTCCTGCCTCCCGTGGCCGGCTGTGCTGCCGCAGAGGCCTCACTGCCCCCTACTATTCCCACCGCTGGCCAGGCCCTGCGGCGACGGCAGCCTCACACCATAGTCGAACCAGTGAACCCTCGTACTCCTCTCCGCGCGGGCTTCCACTGCCACGTCTTCCCCGGCTCTGCGTCGTCCCCTTCCTAGGCCTCGCCGTCGTCCACCGTCGTGGTGCTCTCCGTGCGATGTGATCAACGTGGTCAAGGAACGACTTCCATCGGAAGAGTACTGTACGTGGAGAGGCTGACAGCTGGGTCCACGGCCACAGCCTAGTTTTTTTGTGATTTGCCAAGTAAGTCGCTTTGTCAGGCCTGTTGGGCTGCAAATCTTTCAAGACGAGGAGAGCTTTCATTCGGCTGGCCGAGAAAATGGCCTATCAGTAATGAGAAATGGGCTGTACATTTTTAAAACACATCAAACCGGCAATTAGTTTCAAATATCTTTTTTTTTCATTTCAAGATTTTAAATTACATTAATTTTTATGCGTGGAGAATTTGTTGGATTTTATATTGATATACATTTATTTTTAAAATCAGTTTGAATGTGAGTCGAAATTTCGGGATTAAAAACAGTTCGGACCGCACCAAAATATGCAAAATTTCGTATAATTTTTTAACCGTGGCCACAATATGGGCTGTAATGCTAACAAAAAGAATATGGGATCCAAAAAAACCTTAAGAATTAGCAAATGGGATGTAAATTATTAGAAATAATGGCAGATGGGACGTATATTGTTTTCCACAGATTTGAGGCTTTCCTAAAAAAAGGTTGACGCACAAGCACTGACTGTTGGATGTCCATCCAACGGCCGTCGTGCTTCTTCAATCTCTGCTCTTCCTGCTCCAGCCGCTCAAACAAGCGCCGGCGGGACTGCCAGCTCCCTCCTCCATGCGGCCGGCTGTGCTGCCGCGCAGGCCTCACCGCCCCACGGTACTCCCATCGCTGGCCTAGCCATCCCTCTACTCACCCACACCTGCTGTTATTCTGCGGCGACGGCAGACGAACCAGTAAACCCTCGTACAGTCGTACTCCCCTCCGCGTGGGAAACAACTGCCGAGTCTTCCCTGCCTCCGTGTCGTCCCCTTCCTAGGCCTCGCCGTCGTCCACCGCCGTGGTGCTCTCGGCGCGGCGTGGTCAATGTGGTCAACGACCGACTTCCATCAGAAGAGTACCGTGCGTGGAGACGCTGACAGCTGGGTCCACGGCCGCAGCAAGGAAGTGCCTCCTTATTACGCGCAAAATAATTATTCCTCCACCTGACAGCGGGGACCCACCGGACGGGCCACCGTATTTCGTGAAAAAAACGTTTCCCCCTGACTGCTGGGACCCACCAGCTACACCTTCGCACGCAAGGAAGTGCGTCTGGGCAAAAAACAAAACGATTCGCCCCCTGACTGCTGGGACCCACCAGCTACATCTTCGCACGCAAGGAAGTGCCTGACAGTCGGGACCCACCTGGTCGAAGCGTACGTAGCATTGTCATTCTGGTCGCGAACGTGTACGTACATATATACTGGTGAATGTAGAGGCGCACACGTGTCGTAGTAGAGGCGCGCACGTAGCATGTACACGTACGTACAGCGGCCAGGGTGCAAGAAAGAAAATACGGCCACGTATGTGTACATACGGGCGGGGTCTCGAACGCCTACTCACGCATACGTACGGCGAGGGCTCGTTGACATGGCTGGGTCGGAACGGAGAAACAGCGTCGTCGTCGTGTTCATGGGGAGGCAACGGAATGCGTCATGTTCATGGGGAGGCAACGGAATGTGTCGTGTTCATCGGGAGGCAACGGAACGCGTGGGAGCCAACCAGCTGGGTCGGAACGGAATGCGTGGTCGTGTTCATCGGGAGGGCTTGGACGGAACAGGCGATGGAAACGAGGCCTGGCGTACCGCACAACGGAGGAAACGGACCTCCTACGTTCGGAATGGCGTCCTGTTGATCGGGAGGGGTGTGGCGTACCGCAAAACGGAGGAAACGGACCTCCTACGGTCGAAACGGGGGTCCTGTTGATCGGGAGGGGTGTGGCGTACCGCAAAACGGACGAAACGGACCTCCTACGGTCGAAACGAGGGTCCTGTTGATCGGGAGGGGTGTGGCGTACCGCAAAACGGACGAAACGGACCTCCTACGGTCGAAATGGGGGTCCTATTCATCGGGAGGGGTGTGGCGTACCGCAAAACGGGACTCCACGAGATACTGTTCATCTCCACCATCAACCTCCTCCAGCCTCCACGGGCTCCTGTTCATCCAGCCTCCACCGCGCGCTACTCCACCGGCTACTGTTCAACCACCCCTCCACGGGCACCCCTCCACCGTCTACTGTTCATCCAGCCCTCCACACCACGGGGTCCTCTTCAACCACCCCTCCACGGGCACCCCTCCACCGTCTACTGTTCATCCAGCCCTCCACACCACGGGGTACTGTTCAACCACCCCTCCACGGGCACCCCTCCACCATCTACTATTCATCCAGCCCTCCACCACACCACGGGGTCCTGTTCATCCAGAGGCAACGCCACCGCTCACTGTTCATCCAACCCCCCCCCCCCCCCCCGCAACGCTCACTGTTCATCCCAGAGGCAGCATCGATCGGCTTCAGTTAGCAGCAGTAGCGAAGGAATCGCTCGATCTGGTTCAGTTAACAGCCATCGATCGATCGCTCGGGTTCAGTAACGTGTAGCCTGCTGTGCAATCGCTCGAGTTCAGTTAGAGCCCAACGCCTCGCTCGGGTTCAGTTAGAGCCAACGCCTTGCACACATGCGCGTACGTGTACGAGAGAAACGCGCATCGCTCGGCCCCCGACCTCCCACCGTAACTGGGAACTCCCCGAAATTTTCTTCGCCCTCGCTTCTACCACGGTTTTTTCGTCATGGACGGCCCAAAGAATGTCATGCAGCTGCGTCTCCGGCCCGCCCAGGACGAAAATCCCATTTTCTGTCATGATTTTTTGTCATAGAAGTAGGAGCCCACCACATCTATGATGATACCGGGTTTTTTCACAATTATCGTCATAGAAGTGTCATATGTATGACAGAAAAAAAAATCGTTCGGCCCAAAATGTCATGGATGTGTCTTTTTTTTTGTAGTGGGGGAAGTCGACGTCGACCCGCATGCCGCCGTTCCCGCAGCCGCTCATATGCAGCCTCAAGGCCTGTGGCGGGTCAAGCTCCATTACCCGAGCAAACGGGGTGGGGAGGCGAGGTGACCGCACACTGGCTTCTACAGCCTGATGAAGAACTCATGGGGCTGGTCTCCCACATTGCCCTCCATTGGGGGGGGAGCCGCTGGCGGAAGCACGGCCGATGCGCCACCCGGCCTCCTCTCCCCCGAGCGCCACGGCGTGCTCGGCCTCGCCCCCTCCCTCTTCCTCTTACAGCGGGCTCCGCCGCCATGAGCTCCAGAGGAGGGGGGACACGCTGTCGAGCAGAAGCCCTCGTCGCCGCCATTGGAGCGCTGGCGCGCCCTCTCACCATGGCGAGTGGAAGAAACGGACCAAGCAGGAAGGAGATGAATGCAGAAGGACGTTGTCCCTCTCCCCTTTTTATAGAGAGGAAGGAGAAAATATCTAACGTGCATACGGTTATCATGTGCGATGCCCAACTTTTTTTGAACAACTGGTGGCACATGAGGCGCCCTGTATTCATATCAAATACAAGTTACAGATATGATTTGGCAATCTTTAACATATAAATTCCCTAGATTTGCAAGCCTAGGATAGTGATCTCCTGCTCATGTATCTTGTGCACTAGAGCAAACCATTTCTTGGCTCAGACGATAATTATCTCTATAAGAAGTAGATGCACAATTGTGAGCTTGTATAGTAAGTTCCCTAGGAATATGGAAGACCTGAGCCTGAATGTTGGCTGTTGCAGCAAAGTAATTTGGAAGATGGCCTCTAATTTGCCAATGCCCAGGCACTTGAAGAAGGTTCCTTGATGCCGCTGCCCCAGCTATTATCAGATTGTCCAGTAGAAAAGATATTTGGTTATTAGCAATGCGAGAAGCAATTTCCGTAGTAACCTGTACAGGTGTAGTCATAGCACGTAATGGAGATTCTACACTCTTGCTAGTTGTAGATATTCAGATAACTGTTTCTTCTTTGTTCTCGCCAGTCTGAATGTAAATTCCTATTCCTATTTTCCTTGAGTTGTTTATGGAGTCAGTAGTGTTCTTCCATGTAGCGTCGGTATTAATCTTGCAACCTATAATCCAATCATCTATTTTTAAAGAAGATCCCTTCTTTTGTTTGTATGTAGATTCTATCCCTTCTTCCTGCATTATTTCAGCTGATGAACTGGCAACACATGCATAGGAACCTAATTCTTGGCTCTTTATTATTGCCTGCATAGCTGGGCATACCTGCATAGGGGAGTTGTAATTTCTTCCCAAAAGTTTATCATTCTTGGACTTCCATTATGCCACGGAAAGGTCATAGTGTTATTGAGAGAGGCATGAGGGTGGTTTGAAGTTAACAGGCACTACTAGGGAAAACCCTAGCAGTAGCGCAGGTATTTTGCCTATCAGTAGCGCGGGACGACGCGCTACTGATAAGGCGATACAGCTAACGTGTAGCAGTAGCGCCTGTCGTCCCACGCTACTGGTATGCATGGCTAGCAGTAGCGCGCTTTAGTGCAGAGCGCTGCTGCTAATATCTGTAGCGCTTTTTAGCAGGAAGCGCTACTGGTAAGGGAGCGCTACTGCTAACTTTGTTCCCCTCGCTACTGCTAGTTTTATTAGTTTCTGTTTTTTCTGCATATTTGTTTTGTATTTGAATAGGCTTTATACAATAATCTTTAGCATATCATACACATACAAATGTAATCATAGCATATACATACAAATAGTCTCATCAAATCATGTCATCATCATAATCATCATCCAACACAAAGTGGTCTCTCGTCATCATCTCGAAAATAGCGATACAAGTCTCGATTACTTCTAACTACATCGTCATCCATCTAAACAATGATATACGTGAGAAGAGTTATCACTTTGAGTGAGAGCGGAACTATGCAGTACATGAGTTCGTATCCCTCTCTCGCATTAGCGTGAACCTAATCTAACTACTGCCTGTCGCTCGGAAACCGGAAACCGGTACACCTGAGCCTGACACTCCGGCCACTCGTCGTATATATACTCCTGGCGTAGCACTTCTTTGCCATGGATGATCTATGCACCTGCATCGTCACATGAGTCGATGATATGCAACATATATAGTTGAGCAACAGAAAGAGACAGACTTGGCAAAAATAGAAGCAACATATCATAAGCATAAATAACAAAGTTGATCATACCCAAAATGCCCTAAATAGAGTGATCGTCGCTAGTCGAGGAGGATGGTTTAATTACATCAGAAATAAAGTTTTGTCATGCATAACTCAAAGTTTCGTCATACAGAAAGTATGGACTAAACGGGCACATTGTCATATATCGACAATCACTCCAACATGTAGTGCCATCCATCCAAGTCAGGGAGATAGTCCCCGAGCCTAGTGAAAGGCTTCAGGTCGAGACGCTGAGCGGCTACCCGTGTTCGGACGTCTTCCCGCGACATTTGTCCTTCTTCGTAGAACATCCCTGTTTTTTCGACGGCCTCCTTCATGATGATTTGGGCAAGTTCGCGCTGGATGTGATAGAACTCAGCTCGAAGTCAATGATCCTCGATATCTCCTAAGTTCTTTGCCCATTGCAGAATATGGGCATCGCCGGATCTAGCTGACATGCGAAGGTTCTAGTGATCCCGTCTGTACTCCAGCATGCGGTGTAGGACATAGAATCCATCATTAAGAGAATCACTCGGTTGCCGGATGCAGCAAAAGTCGGTCTTATGGCCGAAGGTGGGCCTGCCGTCCCTTCTCTTCTTGTCCTTGACCTCTCCACCCCGAGCGTCGTAGTAAAACATAGCACTGTCGAGAACATACTTGATGTCGGTGTAATCCTTTTTGTTAATGTTCTTCGACGAGTCCAAGTAAAGAGCGTGGGAGTATCGGGGGTAGAGGATGATGAGGACGGCGCGCCCGCCGCTACGCAAAATAAGTACACCTCGAATAAATTAGCCTCCACCTTGCAAATGAATGATTGAAATCGAAGGAAGGATATCTGCGCGGATGACTTACAGGG
This sequence comes from Aegilops tauschii subsp. strangulata, assembly GCF_002575655.3. Lineage (NCBI taxonomy): Eukaryota > Viridiplantae > Streptophyta > Magnoliopsida > Poales > Poaceae > Aegilops > Aegilops tauschii. Next base: position 470,323,241 of record NC_053035.3, read on the forward strand.
GATGATAAGGCACGAGAATCGCCTCCTTGTCCTTACTGGCGAGCATGAAATTGATGATGTATTCCCTCGCGTATTCACAGTGCTTTGCGCAGACTCCCAAGAAGCCCTCGTGCATGAAGTACGGGTCAGCGACACAGATATGAGGTAGTTCATGTGCAAGGCATAAAGGCGCACAAACGTAAAATCCAGCTTCTTCATGTGAAACATGTCGAATATGTAATCGAATCGAAGGAAGAACTTCTTCGCGGGGAATGTGTCGACGTACGACAATTGCCGCGGAACGTTAACCACGTAGAGTGGGTATCCTGGATCTTTCGAGGCGATGAGGCCTTTCTCTATCCGCAGCACATCGTCATGAAGTCTCCTTAGATCGCCGAATCTGGCCCCTAGCGCTGCTTCAGGTAGGATTGGTTGACCGGGGATATGCCATTTTGCCGCACCGGGGATATCTATACGGTCTTGAACCTGAGGCTGTTGAGGCGTCTGGATCATGAAGCAGCTTTTTTGCCTTTCCTCGGTCTCTTCCTAGACTTCTTTACTACCAGAAGGTCGTCCATAATACGTTCAGCCTCCGGAGACGGCAATTCAGGCACCGACTCATGACGCTCAAACCCTAAGTAGGCGCCAGTACTGACATACTGTTGAGTGGCATCCTCATCCTCATCCTCATCTATGGTAACGTCACCAGCGACTAATGGAGCCTTTTCCTCACCCCCTCCGCTATCACCCAGCACGACAGCCGACACTAATTGGGTAGGTGAGGTGTTGATGTTCATACCTAACTGCGTGCTCGTGGGTGTGCTCCCGGCCGCCTCCAGACGAAGCAGACTCTTTGGCCAGAACAGGACCCACCCATTGCAACAATCACCAAGCCGTCGCGGGGTCTCGTCATCATCCCCATCTAGTACCAGAGGAGCCAAATTCTCGTGGCCTGGTTTGACACTGGCCACGGAAACCTTGAAGACGTCCGGGGGGATCGGTCGGCTGTGGAACAATGGTTCCTTCGGCTCCATTATCGTCGCCTTCCCCACGTCCACTGATGTCTACTACACAACCTTCTTCTTGTAAACGTTGTTGGGCCTCCAAGTGCATAGGCTTGTAGGACAGTAGATAATTTCCCTCAAGTGGATGACCTAAGGTTTATCAATCCGTGGGAGGCATAGGTTGAATATGGTCTCTCTCAAACAACCTTGCAACCAAATAACAAAGAGTTTCTTGTGTCCCCAACACACCCAATACAATGGTAAATTGTATAGGTGCACTAGTTCGGCGAAGAGATGGTGATACAAGTGCAATATGTATGGTAGATATAGGTTTTTGTAATCTGAAAATATAAAAACAACAAGGTAACTAATGATAAAAGTGAGCGTAAACGGTATTGCAATGCAAGGAAACAAGGCCTAAGGTTCATAATTTCAATAGTGCAAGTTCTCTCAACAATAATAACATAATTGGATCATATAACTATCCCTCAACATGCAACAAAGAGTCACTCCAAAGTCACTAATAGAGGAGAACAAACGAAGAGATTATGGTAGGGTACGAAACCACCTCAAAGTTATCCTTTCTGATCGATCTATTCAAGAGTCCGTAGTAAAATAACACGAAACTATTCTTTCCGTTCGATCTATCATAGAGTGCGTACTAGAATAACACCTTAAGACACAAATCAACCAAAACCCTAATGTCACCTAGATACTCCAATGTCACCTCAAGTATCCGTGGGTATGATTATATGATATGCATCACACAATCTCAGATTCATCTATTCAAGCCAACACAAAGTACTTCAAAGAGTGCCCCAAAGTTTCTACAGGAGAGTCGAGACGAAAACGTGTGCCAACCCCTATGCATAAGTTCACAAGGTCACTGAACCCGCAAGTTGATCACCAAAACATACATCAAGTAGATCACGTGAATATCCCATTGTCACCACAGATAAGCACATGCAAGACATACATCAAGTGTTCTCAAATCCTTAAAGACTCAATCCGATAAGATAATTTCAAAGGGAAAACTCCATCCATTACAAGAAAGTAGAGGGGGAGAAGCATGATAAGATCCAACTATAATAGCAAAGCTCACGATACATCAAGATCGTGCCAAAGCAAGAACACGAGAGAGAGAGAGAGAGAGAGAGAGAGAGAGAGAGATAACACATAGGTACTGGTACATACCCTCAGCCCCGAGGGTGAACTACTCCGTCCTCGTCATGGAGAGCGCCGGGATGATGAAGATGGCCACCGGAGAAGGATTCCCCCCTCCGGCAGGGTGCCAGGACGGGTCTAGATTGGCTTTTGGTGGCTACAGAGGCTTGCGGTGGTGGAACTCCCGATCTAGGTTATGTTCTGGGGGTTTCTGTATATATAAGAGGTTTTGGCGTCGAGAACAAGTCAGGGGGGTCTCCGGGCTGTCCACAAGGTAGGGAGGCGCGCCCAGGGGGGTGGGCGCGCCCCCCACCCTCGTGGGCATCCCGGGACTCTTCTGGCCCAACTCTTTTACTCCATGGCCTTCTTCTGGTCCAAAAATAAGTTCCGTGAAGTTTCAGGTCAATTGGACTCCGTTTGGTTTTCCTTTTCTGTGATACTCAAAAACAAGGAAAAACAGATACTGGCACTGGGCTCTAGGTTAATAGGTTAGTCCCAAAAATCATATAAGATAGCATATAAATGCATATAAAACATCCTAGATGGATAATATAATAGCATGGAACAATAAAAAAATTATAGATATGTTGGAGACGTATCAAGCATCTCCAAGCTTAATTCCTGCTCGTCCTCGAGTAGGTAAATGATAAAAACAGAATTTTTGATGTGGAATGCTACCTAACATATTTCTCAATGTAATTTTCTTTATTGTGGCAGGAATATTCAGATCCATAAGATTCAAGACAAAAGTTTAATATTGACATAAAAATAATAATACTTCAAGTATACTAACCAAGCAATTATATCTTATCAAAATAACATAGCCAAAGAAAGCTTATCCCTACAAAATCATATAGTTTGGCCATGCTTCATTTTCGTCACACAAAATGCTCCCATCATGCACAACCCGATGATAAGCCGAGCAATTGGTTCATGCTTTTTAACGCGCTTCAGCCTTTTCCACCCTCATGCAATACATGAGCGCAAGCCATGGACATAGCACTATGGGTGGAATAGAGTATGATGATAGGGGTTATGTGAGAAGACAAAAAAAGAAGAAAGTCTCACATTGACGCGGCTAATCAACGGGCTATGGAGATGCCCATAAATTGATGTCAATGCGAGGAGTAGGGATTGCCATGCAACAGATGCACTAGAGCTTTAAATATATGAAAGCTCATCAAAAGAAACTAAGTGGGTGTGCATCCAACTTGCTTGCCCACGAAGACCTAGGGCATTTTGAGGAAGCCCGTCATTGGAATATACAAGCCAAGTTCTATAATGAAAAATTCCCACTAGTATATGAAAGTGACAAAATAAGAGGCTCTCTATCATGAAGATCATGGTGCTACTTTGAAGCACAAGTGGGGAAAAAGGATAGTAACATTGTCCCTTCTCTCTTTTTCTCTCATTTTTTTGGGCCTTCTTTCTTTTTTCTTTTCTTTTTTTTCTTTTTTCTTTTGGCCTCTTTTTATTTTCTTTTTTTTCGTCCGGAGTCTCATCCCGACTTGTGGGGGAATCATAGTCTCCATCATCCTTTCCTCACATGGGACAATGCTCAAATAATGATGATCATCACACTTTTATTTACTTACAACTCAAGAATTACAACTTGATACTTAGAACAAAATATGACTCTATGTGAATGCCTCCGGTGGTGTACCGGGATATGCAATGAATCAAGAGTGACATGTATGAAAAATTAGCATGTTGCATTTGCCACAAATACGATGTCAACTACATGATCATGCAAGGCAATATGACAGTGATGATGCGTGTCATAATAAATGGAACGGTGGAAAGTTGCATGGCAATATATCTCGGAATGGCTATGGAAATGCCATAATAGGTTGGTATGGTGGCTGTTTTGAGGAAGATATAAGGAGGTTTATGTGTGATAGAGCGTATCGTATCACGGGGTTTGGATGCACCGGCGAAGTTTGCACCAACTCTCAAGGTGAGAAAGGGCAATGCACGGTACCGAAGAGGCTAGCAATGATGGAAGGGTGAGAGTGCGTAATATCCATGGACTCACATTAGTCATAAAGAACTCATATACTTATTGCAAAAGTTTATTAGCCCTCGAAGAAAAGTACTACTACGCATGCTCCTAGGGGGATAGATTGGTAGAAAAAGACCATCGCTCGTCCCCGACCGCCACTCATAAGGAAAGCAATCAAAGAACACCTCATGCTTCAAATTTGTCACACAACGTTTACCATACGTGCATGCTACGGGACTTGCAAACTTCAACAGAAGTATTTCTCAAATTCACAATTACTCAACTAGCACAACTCTAATATTACCATCTTCATATCTCAAAACAATCATCAAGTATCAAACTTCTCATAGTATTCAATGCACTCTATATGGAAGTTTTTATTATACCCATGTTGGATGCCTATCATATTAGAACTAATTTCATAACCAGAGCAAATTACCATGCTGTTCTAAAGACTCCCAAAATAATATAAGTGAAGCATGAGAGTTCATCAATTTCTTCAAAACAAAACCACCGTCGTGCTCTAAAAGATATAAGTGAAGCACTAGAGCAAACAACAAACTACTCTGAAAGATATAAGTGAAGATCAATGAGTAGTCGAATAATTATGCAACTATGTGAAGAATCTCTAACATTTAAGAATTTCAGATCTTGGTATTTTATTCAAAGATCAAGCAAAAAAAGAAAATTAAATGACGCTCCAATCAAAACACATATCATGTGGTGAATAAAAATATAGCTCCAAGTAAAGTTACCGATGAACGAAGACGAAAGAGGGGATGCCTTCCGGCGCATCCCCAAGCTTAGGCTCTTGGTCGTCCTTGAATATTACCTTGGGGTGCCTTGTGCATCCCCAAGCTTAGGCTCTTCCCACTCCTTATTCCATAGTCCATCGAATCTTTACCCAAAACTTGAAAACTTCACAACACAAAACTCAACAGAAAACTCGTAAGCTCTGTTAGTATAAGAAAATAAAACCACCACTTAGGTAATGTTGTGAACTCATTCTAAATTCATATTGGTGTAATATCTAATGTATTCCAACTTCTCTATGGTTCATACCCTCCGATACTACTCATAGATTCATCAAAATAAGCAAACAACACAATGAAAACAGAATCTGTCAAAAACAGAACAGTCTGTAGTAATCTGTATCAAACGTATACTTCTGGAACTCCAACAATTGTGAAATAAATTGGTGAATATGAGGAATTTGTCTATTAATCACCTGCAAAAAGAATCAACCTAAAATCACTCTCCAGTAAAAAATGGCAGCTAATCTCGTTAGCGCTAAAGTTTCTGTTTTTACAGCATGATCATAAAGACTTCACCCAAGCCTTCCCAAAGGTTATACTTGGCACAAACACTAATTAAAACATAAAACCACATCTAACCAGAGGCTAGATAGATTATTTATTGCTAAACAGGGGAAAAAATCAAGGAACAAAAATAAGATTGGGTTGCCTCCCAACAAGCGCTAACGTTTAACGCCCCTAGCTAGGCATGATGATTTCAATGATGCTCACAAAAAAGATAAGAATTGAAACATAAAGGGAGCATCATGAAGAATATGAATAGCACATTTAAGTCTAACTTACTTCCTATGAATAGGGATTTTGTGAGCAAACAATTTATGGGAACAATAATCAACTAGCATAGGAAGGCAAAACAAGCATAACTTTAATACTTTAAGCACATAGAGAGGAAACTTGATATTTTTGCAATTCCTACGAGCATATATTCCTCCCTCATAATAATTCTCAGTAGCATCATGAATGAATTCAACCATATAACCAGCACATAAAGCATTATTTTCATGATCTACAAGCATAGAAAATTTACTACTCTCCACATAAGCAAAATTCTTCTCATGAATAATAGTGCGAGCAAACTCAACAAAATAATTATCATGTGAGGCATAATCCAATTGAAAACTAAAATCATGATGACAAGTTTCATCGTTATCATTATTCTTAATAGCATACATGTCATCACAATAATCATCATAGATAGCAACTTTATTCTCATAATCAATTGGAACCTCTTTCGAAATAGTGGATTCATCACTAAATAAAGTCATGACCTCTCCAAATCCACTTTCATAATTATCACAATAAGATTCAACACCCTCCAAAATAGTGGGATCATTACTTCCTAAAGTTGACACTCTTCCAAACCCACTTTCATCATAAATAGGAATCATGCTATCATCATAATAAATTTGCTCATCATAACTTGGGGGACAAAACATATCATCTTCATCAAACATAGCATCCCCAAGCTTGTGGCTTTGCATATCATTAGCATCATGGGTATTCAAAGAATTCATATTAACAACATTGCAATCATGCTCATCATTCACATATTTTATGCCAAGCATTCTATGTAATTCTTCTTCTAGTATTTGAGCACAATTTTCCTTCCCATCATTTTCACGAAAGACATTAAAAAGATGAAGCATATGAGGCAACCTTAATTCCATTTTTTTGGTAGTTTTCTTTTATAAACTAAACTAGTGATAAAACAAGAAACTAAAATATTCGATTGCAAGATCCAAAGTTATACCTTCAAGCACTCACCTCCCCGGCAACGGCACTAGAAACTGCTTGATGTATACTACACAACCTTCTTCTTGTAGACGTTGTTGGGCCTCCAAGTGCAGAGGTTTGTAGGACAGTAGCAAATTTCCCTCAAATGGATGACCTAAGGTTTATCAATCCGTGGGAGGCGTAGGTTGAAGATGGTCTCTCTCAAACAACCCTGCAACCAAATAACAAAGAGTCTCTTGTGTCCCCAACACACCCAATACAATGGTAAATTGTATAGGAGCACTAGTTCGGCGAAGAGATGGTGATACAAGCGCAATATAGATGGTAGATATAGGTTTTTGTATTCTGAAAATATAAAAACAACAAGGTAACTAATGATAAAAGTGAGCGTAAACGGTATTGCAATGCTAGGAAACAAGGCCTAAGGTTCATACTTTCACTAGTGCAAGTTCTCTCAACAATAATAACATAATTGGATCATATAACTATGCTTCAACATGCAACAAAGAGTCACTCCAAAGTCACTAATAGAGGAGAACAAATGAAGAGATTATGGTAGGGTACGAAACCACCTCAAAGTTATCCTTTCTGATCGATCTATTCAAGAGTCTGTAGTAAAATAACACGAAGCTATTCTTTCCGTTCGATCTAACATAGAGTTCATACTAGAATAACACCTTAAGCCACAAATCAACCAAAACCCTAATGTCACCTTGATACTCCAATGTCACCTCAAGCATCCGTGGGTATGATTATACGATATGCATCACACAATCTCAGATTCATCTATTCAAGCCAACACAAAGTACTTCAAAGAGTGCCCCAAATTTTCTACCGGAGAGTCGAGACGAAAACATGTGCCAAGCCCTATGCATAAGTTCACAAGGTCACTGAACCCGCAAGTTGATCACCAAACCATACATCAAGTAGATCACATGAATATCCCATTGTCACCACAGATAAGCACATGCAAGACATACATCAAGTGTTCTCAAATCCTTAAAGACTCAATCCGATAAGATAACTTCAAAGGGAAAACTCAATCAATTACAAGAGAGTAGAGGGGGACAAGCATCATAAGATCCAACTATAATAGCAAAGCTCGCGATAAATCAAGATCGTGCCAAATCAAGAACACGAGAGAGAGAGAGAGAGAGAGAGAGATATCAAACACATAGCTACTGGTACATACCCTCAGCCCCGAGGGTGAACTACTCCCTCCTCGTCATGGAGAGCGCCGGGATGATGAAGATAGCCACCGGAGAAGGATTCCCCCCTCCGGCAGGGTGCCGGAACGGGTCTAGATTGGTTTTCGGTGGCTACAGAGGCTTGCGGCGGCGGAACTCCCGATCTAGGTTATGTTCTGGGGGTTTCTATATATATAAGAGGTTCTGGCGTCGAGAACAAGTTAGGGGGGTCTCCGGGCTGTCCACGAGGTAGGGAGGGCGCCCAGGGGGTGGACGCGCCCAGGGGGTGGGCGCGCCCCCCACCCTCGTGGGCAGCCCGGGACTCTTCTGGCCCAACTCTTTTACTCCATGGCCTTCTTCTGGTCCAAAAATAAGTTCCGTGAAGTTTCAGGTCAATTGGACTCTGTTTGGTTTTCCTTTTCTACGATACTCAAAAACAAGGAAAAAAACAGAAACTCGCACTGGGCTCTAGGTTAATAGGTTAGTCCCAAGAATCATATAAAATAGCATATAAATGCATATAAAACATCCTAGATGGATAATATAATAGCATGGAACAATCAAAAATTATAAATACGTTGGAGACTTATCATCCACCTTCTGGTCGCCGATGGTGTACAATATGGTGCACGGGGTTTCGTCGGCCTGCAAAGAAAAGTCTGCGATGTGACACATCCGAAAGGCAACGAAAACGTGAGATTATACATTTATTGAAGGGGGCGGTGTGACAGATACCGTGAGGGCGTCGAGCTCAGCCAAAGACGAAGCACCGCCGAGCACGTCCGGTGCCGGAGCCGGTGCGGGAGCCGGTGCGGGAGCAGGTGCGGGAGCAGGTGCAGGAGCCGGTGCGGGAGCTGGTGCGGGAGCAGGTGCAGCTGCAGGTGCTGGTGCAACGCTAGTCGAGCTGCTCCCCAAGATGTCAGGAAGGGGAAAGTCCGCTGTATTTTTTTCTGGATTTTGCCTGCTCCAATTGAAAACGGCCGGAACCAAGGTAGTAGACATATCTACAAGCACCTGTCTTGCGGCAGCTACCGCTGTTGCGATTGTCTCAGATGATTTCTTCTCAACCTTAATCTCAACCTTCTTGTCGATGTTTTCTTCAGTTAACCTCCATCTTTTCTTTCTCTCCTCCGTGGTCTCACGGTAGTACTTCTTCCACGTGGTGCCATCTCCGACACCGTGCACGCGTCCATACGACGGTCGAGTCTCCATCGGGAGTCCTTTCAATATGTTCAACGCCCGGTTGAATGGAGTGTCCCACTTGGGTCTCGCCAACGCCTCAGAAGGCGAGTCGCTTTCGGCCACAATCCTGTGCTGCTCTCTTTGCAAAAGGCACAAGGATCGTTTACAAATATGACTAACGTGCAGTCGGATTGATCAGAAACTAAAATTACCAGCAGTCTCATGAACTCCGTCGTGACCGCGTTCGTCTCGAAAACCTTCTTCACTGGGTCCCAACGGTGCCGGGCCCTGAGGACGTCATGCTCCTACGGGATGGTGAATTCCGCCAAGGGGTCTGGGATGCCCAGACTCGCGGCTTCCGCGTCCTCCTTGGCCCATATGGACCTCTTCCCGCCGTAACCACGGCTTCCGAGGTGGTGTCACCCAATGTTCCTCTGTTGAAGCCCCTTCATGTACTTTGACTTTTTTTGGCAGCTTCGGCCTCGCAAGCCACCTTGAATATTTGAAAGTGCTCTGCCGTGATTGTCTGATTATCCTTTACAATCTCTGAGTAGGGTTCCTTTTTGTTGACGATCCGATATTTCACCCTTGATTTCCAGGCGGCCAACGCGTCACTAAACTTGGTCATGGCATGTTTGTTTATCTTCTTCATTGTCGGGTCCTTATCTGGATCTTTATAATCCTTTTCGTTCCGGCCCGGGAACAAGAATATCTGGTGTAGCTTCTTTAGGAGGGAGGGCCTCATATTATCTATCTTCTTTAGTTTCTCATCGTTGATGGTGGCGGTTGTCCGTATCATGCAGCCTATTTGATTGTCGTAGCATGCGCGCGCTTGCTCGGTCGCGTTTGGCTCAAAATTGCCGTCGTCCACCTCCATGACCACCAGTCTAGTAGTCCTGAGCTTAGGAAGCCGTTGCCTCTTTGCTTTCAGTTCTATACCGGCTCCACTAGTCTCGGCGCCGGTCTCAGTCTCAGCGCCGGTCTCGATGCCGGTCTCAGTCTCAGCGCCGGTCTCGATGTCGGTCTCAATCTCCGATGTGACAGGTGGACCCAACAACATCAACTCTTGATCGTCGGCTTCCCTCAAAAATTCTTCTGCCGACAGGTAGACGTTGTCGCAGTCACCAGAACCCTGTCCTTTATCGTTGCTAGCCATGTTTCCTATGATTAAATCTAGTCAATTAATTCTAGACCTAATAAAATGAATAATGACATAAAAAAGGCCTATGCTTTGCACGAACGTTGACTCCTTCCCGGTGCGGCAAATCCCGGGCACTCGATATGTCCTAGTTTGTAGCACAAGTCATGCCGAAATTCACGGAAAATTTCAGCATGACTTTTGCTAAAAAGTGGACAAATAGAGAACCTGAAATTTGCCGGAACGGAAATGAATCAACATTCTGGCAAAACATAGGCCACTCGGCTTCATTCCCTGGAAACAGGGTTCAAATATCCATCTTCGACACTGCAACACATGTCCAAATGTACACGAGCAACCACATGTCCAAATATACATGTCCAAATTTCACAAACTAATTCAAAAACTAAGTGTAGAAGAAAATTCATTTAACTACTAATAGAACAAAATTCAATTAACTTTAGTGCTCTATAATGATGAAAGGAAAAAATCAGTTAACTACTAATTTCATTCATTTAGGTTATTCATTTAACTTCACCTAATTAACCTACTGTACCACTACAACTAGTAGCACTACTAACCTAATTAACCTAGCAAAACCGTACTGCCCTAACTAAAAAACATCTAATTAACATCTACTAGTACCACTACTGCCCTAACCTAATTAACATCTACTAGTATCACTATATACTACAAGCAGCACTGCTACAACATTTTCTTCATTTTTTTTCTTTAAAAAACATCTATGAAAACAAAAGGCCTAATTAAACCCTACTGCCCTAACTAACTTTTGCTGTAAACCAAATTTTTTGCTCTAAACTAATTTTTGCTCTAACATCTACTACTTAACATCTTTTGCTCTAAACTAAATTTTTTGCTATAAACTAACTTTTGCTCTACTAATTTTTGCTCTAAAATGCAGAGAGAGAGGAGTTGTGGGGGGAGGGGTGGGGGGCTTACAGAGAGGGGAGAGATGGTGGCAGGGAGGTGCTCGGCGACGGAGGCAGGGGCGGGGAGGGCGGGCTCGAGCACGGGCAGCGGCGGTCCTGGGCGGGCTCGGGCGGCGGTGAGGTCGAGGGCCGTCGCGGTGAGGTCGAGGGCGGCCTCAGGCGGCGGCGGTGATGCTGAGGGCGGCCTCGGGCGGCGGCGGTGAGGATGAGGGCGGCATCGGGGGGAGACGGTGAGGTTGCGGGTGTCCACGCCGGCAGGAGGCGGCGGCGAAGTGGGGCGACGGCGAATTGGGGACACGGCGGCGAAATGGGGCGAGGGATTTGGGGGAGAAGTGGTGCGGGGGAGGGAAACCGCTGGTTAAGTGAAACATAACGGTAGCGTGTTTCTGAAAATGCGCTATAGCTAAGTTAGCTACAGCACGTTTCCAGAAACGCGCTACTGCTATGCCTTTCTCCTTTTTTCCCTTTTTCATTTATTTTTCTTTACATTTTTTTTTTCCTTTCTCCTTTTTCTATTTCTTTCATTTTCATTTACTTTTCTACTTGTTTTTCATTTTATTTTCTTTCTGTAAGCAGTAGCGCCTTACACATAAACGCGCTGCTACAACAATATTAGCGGCAGCGCTGTTTCTAAAAGAGTGCTACTACTATGTGTAGCCTATCGGCTTAGTGGTGGGAATTTTAGTAGTAGCGCTTTTACAACGGGACGCGCTACTGCTATATATGTATCTGCAGCGCGGTTATTCCGCGCGCGCTACTGCTGTGTAGCAGTAGCGCGCTTTTTTAACAAGCGCTACTTCTAAATTTCTGTGTATAAGGTTTTCCCTAGTAGTGAAGGCCTAGATAATAGCGGGGACTGAATAAAAAATTTGCACAAAGAATTCAGACCTTATATTCCAAGGTTTAGGGAACCAAGCAGCTTTAGCAAATGAACAATTGAAGAATAAGTGTATATCATTTTCTTCCTGAGCACATCTTGCATATTTTACTTTAATGCGAGAAGAAAATCTACCTGCTCTCATACCTGTAGGAATTCTCTCCTAAGAAGCCTCCATGGAAATTTTTGTACTCTGGGTACCATTTCCTTTCCTCTCCATATATGTCTTAAAATTTGCTTTACACCTATAGGTACCTATCAAGGTATAGGATCTCCATGTTCCTGCATACCACATAGGCAAGCTATATTTGCATATTTGTATCTGCATTTTCCTGAATGATGTAGCTTCCACCATAGGATATCAACCCCTTCTGGTTGAATTATAGGCATGTGCACAGTGAAGTTAGCTTCACGTTTATCAAACAGTGTGCAAATAAGGTTGGAGTTCCAAACTTTTTGGGTAGGAAGCCAAAGATCCTTACACTAATGCAGGATGTTGCTAACGTGACACTACAATCAGAGACCCTTCGACGAAACCGTGTGCGATGCATCAATCGAAAATGGTGTTGTAAGAAAACCTTCAGAAATTATATGAACCGTTCGTGATCGCGGAGACATCAAACATGGTTAAGATTAGAGCTGCGTGTGTGATGTGTGGCATACAGTTGATCCATCCGAACTATTTGCAATGAGCCAAAAAAACAGAAATGGTCAGCCATATGAAGGTGTGTGCCATAGACGACATACAGTTCAATCGGATGAACTATTTTCGATTAGGCAACACAGCAGAAATGGCCGGCCAAATTAACGTCTGTGCGATAGACGGCATACAGTTCACTCGGATGAACTGTTTGCAATGAGTGAAAGCAATAGAAACGGTCAGCCAGAACAAGGTGTGTGTGATAGGCGGCATACACTTCATAGAGATAAACTGTTTGCGATTAGCCACAAAAAATAAAAATGGTCTGTCAGATCAAGGTGTGTGCGCTAGACGGGCACACATTCTAATTAAAAGAATCGCGCGCGATGGTAATAAGGAGTGCACACTGTTGATGGAACAAGTCGTGTGATGACATAGCCGATTGCGTTGCATCCTGTGGTGCAAATGCCACGTACGCATCCGAGAACGCATGCCCACGTTATGCCATCCGGGAATCGTGTCGCACTTTGAAACGAGAACCATCAATAAATTTCGAGCTTGCTTCCCGTCACATTCCAAATTACCACGCTATATTTAATTGCAAACCTGTGCACACCGATCAAAACCTAAACGATTTCCCACTTAGCAGCGTATTACTAGTTTATAAATACTACCTACTCCCAGATGAATGCACATTCCTCCTCAATTCCCCATCAATAAACAAACAAGTCTTGCTTCGTCGTTCCTTATGTCTTCCATGGCCCGTAGGAATTCTGGGTTGGTAAATTACCAAGGAGAGGTGAGCAAGAAGCGGAAGCATGAGAGATGTCCCGCCTCGCTGTGAAACTAGCCGAGATGTCCCGTCGTGCCACTGAAGCAGCACAGAGGTCCCGCCGCACCGCCAAACAGTAGACTGGTCCGGCCACGCCACAGAAGCAACACAGATGTCCCGCCGCGCAGCGGATGCAGCAGATAGGTCCTCCCGCTCCATGGCAGCCTGGAAAGATCTCTCGCAAGCAAGCGAGGACTCTTAGAGTCACATGCGCGCTACGCTCAATAACCTAATGGATCGGATCTCCGGTTGGGTGAAGCTACAGGAGGAGATCAATGCCTCATTTCATAATGCTAGCCGCGTCATCCGGGGACTAAGGGATGACAAGGTGAAGCTCCACACCGAGCGTGATCTGCTAAGGGCGAAGATCGCCGGAAGGGCAGAGTAGCACGAGAAGACCACTACCTTGTTGAAGAAGACGGATGTCATCGTCAAGAAACTTATGGACGAATGACAGGCTCTGCATTGAGCGGAAAAGGATGGTGGATGAATCCGTCGCGGCTGCCAAGCAACATATTTAGGACGTCAAAGAGATCATTTGGCTTGCCGCGAGAACAAGTCGTGGAGGCGATGAATAAGGTGTTGGAGGAACTCTATGCCTTGCAGCAACGCATCAAGAAAGTAGATAGCAGCGACCCGGATCATTGTCTGCATCTTCCTTCTTCTTTTGCCCCTATGTCATTCGCGTGTTGCTGCATGTGGCGTTTTTCATTATCTTCCTGAGTATGTACACCAATTATTATCTATTGACATTGTCATTATATTTATATCTGTCTTGCTAAGTCTCAATCGGTGCTATGTTCGTCAGATCTTACATCAAGATCCGTGCAAAATTTTCTTTTCAGATTTTCTTTTCTCCCTCTTAAATCTCAGTCGCGTGAGACATAGCCATACCATTAAGCGCATATAAAACAGGGGCTTGGGCGCCATTAATGGAGAAGTTGGGAGTGAGGTGGGCGGCGGATGGAGGGGTCAAATGGCTCGCATCCAGGTGAGCCTGCACAGCGGTCTTCTCGCACGCCTCAAGTCTACTCAAATGGCTACCCCACACGGAGCCTCCTAGACAATAAAAAGGGGACGCGTGACGGCACGCAAATGGTTAGTAGAACGCCCGCGGTTTCAATAATGCTTGTGTTTCCGATTGTTATGTGGCAGCTCTTGTTCCAAAATGACTTTGTTGGTTGTTAATGTGTGCGCCTTCGCAAATCAGACAACATTTTTACCACAGCATGTTGGTGCCATATGAAGGCAACATGTCGAGTTTCATGATTTTCAGGTGAGTTTTGGATTTACAAGAATTTAAAAACCAAGTTTCTCAATGTTTACAGCCAAGCCAGGACGCCCAGATTTTTAAATTCTTGGATGTGACCTAACATGCACGCATGGACACATATATGACTTTTCAACCTATTTTGACACATTGGAGGATGTGCATCTAGTTCAAATTTGAATTATGCATATTAAATGCCTAGAAAACTCAAATAATAAAAAAGGCCAAACAAACGCTGAATAATTCAAAATTTTAGCATTAAACTCCTATTGGTCTATGTTGCCTCTGTAAAAAATCAACGCGACAAGAGGCAGCGTACGCAATTTCACACATAGAGGTGACACGTTCCGTCTCACAACCACGAGCCTTCTTGAGAGAAGCTTCGGTTTGCAAGAAGTTATACCAAAACTTATCCCAAATCGGACAAGATTTTACCACAGCATGTTGGTGCCATGTCATGACACCATGCCAAGTTTCATGATTTTCAGGCGAGTTTTGGATTTACAGAATTTAAAAACCAAGTTTCTCAATGTTTCCGGCCGAGCCACGTCGCCCAGATGTTTGAAATTTGAAATTCATTCCCAATTCTTGCATGGGACCTAAGTATTCACCCAAGGACACACATATGATTTTCAACCCATTTTGACGCACTAGAGCATGTGCAAGTAGTTCAACTTTCAATTATGCATTTGAAATGCCTAGAATACTCAAATAATGTATTAAAAAGATGAAACGGACCCTGGATAATTACAAAATTTAGCAAGAAACTCCTATTGTTCTATGTTACCTTTATAAAGAAAATCAAGGCGAGGAGAGGCAGCTTATGTTGTTTCGCACACAGAGGTGACACGTTCCCTCTCGGAACCACGAGCCTTGTTGAGAGAAGCTCCGGTGTAAAAGAAGCTTATACCAAAACTTGTCCAGAATTGGAAAAAAGTTTTACCACGGCATGTTGGTGCCATGTCATGACACCATGCTAAGTTTCATGATTTTCAGGCGAGTTTTGGATTTATTCCAAAGGTTTTCGATGTTGTATCTGAAACTTGGTGCTGTTGTGTAATAGCGTAGCTAGCTATATGGCTATATGGTGTAACTGAGTGCTGAAGCTATCTGATGTAATTCAATTATGAAATCTTGGTTCCCCTAATATGGATATGAAATATATGGTTGTTTCATAAGAAGTGTCAATTTGACTACTAAATGGATTGTCAATAGTTAGACAATTATCCTGCTTATTGGGTTTTTATTGCAAACGATTTCTCAGACAACACTGTGGGCGATGAACTCAAACAACCCACACAGTTTCTAGAAAGTAGGCATGTTGGATCAATGAACAATCACACACGACTTCCGGCAGACAACTGTTTGTGTTAGGCCACCTTGCACAAACATTTCCACATAAACAATTTTATGTGATATACATACAAACGAAAACTTTTATCTGGGATTTACTGTGTGGGATGTATATACGAGCGGAAACAATAGGGCATGTATAATTGTCTCCAATAGCTCGCTCGATCACACGCGAGCTCATTTTGCCCCGCGTGTGTGACCGGAGGACCTATCGCGACGGTTTCTGGGTCATGTGGGAAGGACCCCCTATCGCACTCACAGGCAAGGCGATGGTTTAAAACTCCATCGTGGAAAGGGGGTTAAAGCCGTTTGTGTAGCATGTCTCTGCACCGGTGTTAACTTGTGAAGGATAATTGAAGTGTCCAAGTTAGATGATTAGGTGATCATATATGGATTCCCAAACATGACATGAAGGAGTGCTCCATATAGAAGAGTCGGCTTCACTAAGCTGATAAAAGGAATTAGAGTAAAACAAGTGGCATATTTTTAAGACGGACGACCAAAAAGCAGATTTTGGAACTTTTGAACTAGCCCTCCAGATTGAAGAGTCAGGAAAATATTTGTATTTGATAACTCTAGAGAGAAAGCTATGAGGGTTTTCTGCAATCCTCCAAGCTGCTAAAAGAACAAGTGCTCTATTCATAGCTTGTATGTTTTTGATTCCTAGACCTCCTTCATGTTTCGGAATACAAATGTCCTTTCATGCCCTAAGACAGAGCATTTGGGATGTTGCTTCCTAATTTGTTCCCGTCCACTAGCATTTCCTCATAATCGTCGCGAGCTTTGCAATCAACTTCTTGGAAAATAAAATGTTAGACATGGGGATGGAAGCAAAATCAGAATTAATAAGAGTCAATCTAGATGCATGAGAGAGCTTATTGGCCTCATAACCACTATGTTTAATACGAAATTTCCCATCCACAAAATCGTAAGCAACAGATCTATTTTTGACTGGAAGGATTAAAGGGTGACCAGATGAACAGAATTAGCATCTCCTTAATGTTAACATCAACGTTTGAGCTCAAACGGTGAGTTGCATGCATTTTACCATGTGGTTGCTCAAACGGTGGGTCGCACTTTGGTGAACCACATTATTTTCAGGGAATCATATTCGTACAACAGATTGGAAAGCAGGGAGAAAATATGGACGCTTCTCCATGGCTTGTTGGTCCATGCATTCATAATGATTTAAACGTGTGCACTAGCCCATGCAAACGACGAAAAAAATCCTGAGCCGGCAAACGAAAAACCGTATCCCACCATGTAGTGAAACACATATGGGCAATGAGGACCGGTCGATAGTAAGTGGACAAAGAAACACCATTCATTTGGTTTTGGATCGTGTATCCACTATTACATGTTTAAAAAATGTTCTCTATTGTTGTTTGGCAATACTACTTGTTGGTTTTCTTGAAAAACATAAGTGGAAAATGTGTGTCACACTTAATAGGTGCATTGCTAATGAGTGTGTGTTACACGCATAGGTTCACTAAAAATGTTTTCAAGATTTATTTTTCTTTTCCTCTTTATTATTTCTTTATATTCTTAAAATGTTGCATATGAGATTTTTATTGAAAATGGAATAATTGAATATACACAATCGTGTCACACATAAGAGTGTATCTTTGGAAAAATTTGAAGGAACAAATATATGAATGACAGTAATGTTTTTTTCACAAAGAATGTATGTCGGTTAATTAGGAAGTATATATTGAACATATCCTTTTATCTTAATGCCTTCATGTCGATTTCTACTCTAGACGTGCGCCAGCATGGTCGTGACTGCTCGAGATGTGTACCAGCATGGTCATGATGGGGCATGGGCATCTGAAGGTAACTTGCCTTTGCAAAGGAAGTCGAGAACAAACAACATGCACACATTATTTTGTTGTGCAATTCACAATAATAAAAAATGGGTAGGGTTGTATCTTGCAAATGAATGATGTGGATTTCAATTGTCGCGCTATATTTGTCCGTTACTTTTTGTATCGTAACTTTCTAAAATTAAAATGAAAATAGTATTGGCATTCTTCTTTTGTAGAACCGTGCATCACACGCATGTTATAGTTGTCCTCACTGCTCGTCGGTTTCCATCTTTGATCGGATGGCTACCATTCTTATATATCGACCAACTAGGAGGAGGTTCTCTTCACATAGAGACAGGGTGACTTTGTGCAATTGCGCTCGTTAACGTGCAAGGCATGTAATTATAGCATACCATTTCAAAAGTATGTGAAACATGAACACATGGATACATATTGGTGATGGTGACTGTGTGTGGTATGACCTCCTTCGTGATGGGGGCTGATAAAATCATGGAGGGCCTTTGGGCTTCCATATGACGATTTCTTAGTTCAAAGTGCCTCACAACGATTCCAGATATTTTTTTCAAACCCTTTGTTTTAATCTTCTTGTTAAAATGGTGCTTGTGATATTTGCTTTTGGAAAATAAATCATTGGCAATATGCTTTCTTGGCAAACATTTGCGCAATCGTGTGACGCGGAAGTGCCTACTTTCGAAGATTTTGAAGGAATGAAAGAATGAGTCAAAATAGATTGCAAAATATCTAACATGCATCTGGTTATCACGTGGGACACCCAACTTTTTTTGGACAAGTGGTGCCACCTGAGGCGCCCAGTATTCATATCAAATACAAGTTATAGCTAGGATTTGGCAATCCTTAACACATAAATTGCCCAGATTTGCAAGTCTCGGACAATGATCTCCTGTTCCTGCATGTTGTGCACTTGAACAAACCATTTCTAGGCTCAGAGGAAGATAATCATCTCTATAAGAAGAAGATGCAATATTGTGAGCTTGTACAGAAGTTCCCTAGGAATATGGAAGACCTGAGCTTGAATGTCGTTGGCTATTGCAGGAAAGTAATTTGCAAGCTGGCTTCTAAAGTGCCAATGCCCAGGCACCTAAAGAAGGTTCCTTGATGCCGCTACCCTAGCTAGTATCAGATTGTCCACTAGAAAAGTAATTCGCTTATTAGTGATGTGAGAAGCAATTTCAGCAACCTGTAGAGCTGTAGGCTCCGCCCGTAAATGGAGATTCGACACTCTTGCCAGTTGCAGAGATTAAGATTCATGTTTCTTCTTCGTTCTCACTAGTTTGAATGTAAGTTCCTATTCCTATTTTCTTTGAGTTGTTGCCGGAGTCGGTAGTGTTCTTCCATGAAGCGTCAATATACTTGCGACATGTAATCCAATCATCTATTTTTAATATCTCTACTTTTGTTTGTATGGAGATTATGCCCCTGCTTCCTGCATCGGGTCAGTTGATGAATCTGCAATATATGCAGAGGAAGCTAAATCTTGGCGCTTTATTATTGCATGCATAGTGGGGTATACCTACATAGGAGAGTTCACTTCTCTTCCAAAAAGGTTATCATTCCTGGACTTCCAAATACACAAAAGAAAAGTCATACTATTATTAAGGGAGGCATGAGGGTGATTATAAATTAACAAGGACTGGTTAATAGCAGGGATTGAATCAGAATTTTCCACAAAGAAGTCAGACCTTATATTCCAAGGTTTAGAGGACCAAGCGGCTTTAGCAAACGGGCTAGTTAAGAATGAATGTATATCATTTTCTTCCTGATCACATCTTGTGCATTGTTTTTTAATGAGAGAAGAAAATCTACGTACTCTCACCTGTAGGAATTGCTCTCCTAAGAAACCTCCATTCAAATGTTTGTATTCTGGGTACCATTTCCTTTTCTCTCCATGTCTATCTTAAAATTTTCTTTACACATATAGGTGCCTGTCTAGGTATAGGCTTTCCATGTTCCTGCATATCCTCTGGGCAAGCTCTGTATGCATATTTGGATGTGCATTTTC
This sequence comes from Aegilops tauschii subsp. strangulata, assembly GCF_002575655.3. Taxonomy (NCBI): domain Eukaryota; kingdom Viridiplantae; phylum Streptophyta; class Magnoliopsida; order Poales; family Poaceae; genus Aegilops; species Aegilops tauschii. Next base: position 470,343,214 of record NC_053035.3, read on the forward strand.
TTGAACTATGTAGCTTCCAACATAGGATATTGGCCTGTTGTGATTGAATTATAGGCACCTGCACAATGGTGTTTTCTGCGTGTTGATCAAAGAGTGTGCAAATAAGGTTAGAGTTCTAAACTTTTTGGTTTGGCGGCCAAAGATCCTTAACTTGTGAAGGATAATTGAAGTGTCCAGGTTGGATGATTAGGTGTTCATATATGGGTTCCCAAACATGACACCAAGGAGTGCTCCATATAGAAGAGTCGCCTTCACTAAGTTGATAGCAGGAATTAGAGTAAAGCAAGTGGCATATTTTTAAGACGGGCGACCAAAAATCAGATTTTGGAACTGTCGGCGTGGAAGCACGATCACCTATGGGGTAGGGGTGCTACTTTGTGGTTCGGCAAGGGGACGAGCACATTGTACAAAGTGCAGAAACAGCAGGGCAGCGCGGTGATGAACAACTCTCTTTTACCCAGGCTCGGGCCGCTTTGCAGCGTAAAACCCTACACCTGCTATGGTGGATTAATCTGGAGGAACACGAAGACGCGGAGTGCCCAAGCCCAGCAAGCGTGCCTTGGGGAGGGCGGCTATGCATGTACAAGTGTAGGGGGATCAAGATCTCAAACCCTTTTCTAGGTTGCCTCGGGCCTCCTTTTATAGCTTAAGGGGCGACCACATTGGCAAATCGGTCATTTTGGCATGATTAGATAGCTAACAGTGTCATCATATCTAACTCTGGCAGCTAGGACAAAGTGCATTAAATGCACTGCTAGGTGTCGTGCTGAGGTTGAAGTCTGGCAAGCCTGCCTCACCGCTTATCCATCTTCTCCTTATTAGCGTGACACACCATCTAGACGGGTGTCAATAAAGCTAATCTCTTCTCCGGCAGGTTGCCACATACCTAACAGGATCCACTTAGCCAAATGAGAGCTTGACACCTCATTGATTAATGACTTGGGTGCGATGAGGTGGATCAATGGCATCTTGGCAGAGGCATGTGAGTGTTCAGGCATATATATATAAGCGCCTGCGACAGTACTGTGTTAAAAAAATTGAAATATGAACACAAGAAAATGGATTGGTGATGGCATGTGTGTGATGTGACCTCGTTCGTGAGGGGGGTTGATCGGACCATGGAGGGCCATTGGATTACCATACGCTTCCAAGTGCAAAAGCGCCTGACAGCAATTCTAGACTTATTGTTTATTTCCATATCTATTGTTTTGGAAAGATATCATTGGTACTATGTTTCCTTGGCAATACGTTCGCGCGGTCGTATCATGCTATGTGCGTCTCTTTGAGGATCTTTAAGAAATGAATAAATGAGGCAGAATATATTTATAACATATCTAATGTACGTTCGGTTATCACGGGTGACGCCCAACTGACCACCTAACCCAACGATGCGCTAGAAGGAGTTGGCCTAATGCGTCGTGTGTTGGGCCAACAAAAGGCTCCTAACACGTCACGCAACGCCCAACTGACCGTATGATCTAGTGATGCGCTGGAGGGAGCTGGCTCAATGCACAACGTGTTACGCCAATGGACGGATCCTAAGACGTCATGCAACACCCAGCTGGTCGTATGATCCTGCAATGCGCTGGAGGGAGTTGGCTTAATGTGTCACGCATCGGGCCAACAAACTACCGCTAGTAGAAAAAGGGTCAAATGTGAAGCACATTATTGCTGGTTTGATTTTGAGCCGGCACTAATGTGTCCATTAGTGCCGGTTCCAACGGCTAGGCGGGAGGAGCTCTTTAGTATCGGTTCATGGCGAACCTTTAGCACCGGTTCGTGCCACGAACCGGTACTAATGAGGTTGTGGCCCCCACGAGCACCTTTAGTACCGGTTCGTGGCACGAACCGGTACTAGAGTTTTTTACTAAGCAGTTTTTTAGTCTCACCTCGCGAAGAGAGAGGCACTAGGAGCGGTTTATAAGCCGTGAGTGCAGAGACGATGAAGAAGAGGCGCAATGCTCATCTTCACGTTGCTTAGCTTCAAGCCTTGAGGAATATGGTAGACTGCATGGAGCTATGTGCAGTGCAGTCTACACTATTCCGAAAGGCTTGAAGCTAATTAACGAGCATTGCGCCTCTTTTTTAATTTTAATAACTTATTACAACTCCGGACTTCTTGTGTTACGGCAAAAACTGGATGCACTTCGTGTACAAACTGGACAATACGGCAAAAACTGGATGCACTTCGTGTAAAAACTGGACAATCTTTTTCGAAGTATCATGGCCGGTTTCAATGTTTTTTTAAACTTATTTGAACTCCAGCCTATTTTTGCATTTAGTATGCATCATTCAAAGCGACGTCATCAATTTCCAACACGTTCTGGCATCATTTGTTGTTTTTCAGTCATTTACCGATTTGTTTAGAGAGGTAAATGACGGTGAAACTGAAAATCACTACAAAATGAACTCTGAAAATGTTGGAACTTGGCATGGTATCATCATTTCACCCGCATAGCATGTGCAAAAGAGTAGAGAGGGTCACGACGAAAACTGGACGCACCTCGTGTACAAACTGGACAATCTCTTTTGGAGTATCACGGTTTCGGATGAGAACTCATCTGTTACACGGACACTTCAATATTTTTTAAACTTATTTGAACTCCAGCCTATTTTTGCGTTCAGTATGCATCATTCAAAGCGACGTCATCAATTTCCAACACGTTCTGACATCATTTGCTGTTTTTCAGTCATTTACCGATTTGTTTAGAGAGCTAAATGACGGTGAAATTGAAAATCACTACAAAATGAACTCTGAAAATGTTGGAACTTGGCATGGTATCATCATTTCACCCGCATAGCATGTGCAAAAGAGTAGAGAGGGTCACGGCGAAAACTGGACGCACCTCGTGTACAAACTGGACAATCTCTTTCGGAGTATCAGGGTTTCGGACGAGAACTCATCTGTCACACGGGCACTTCAATGTTTTTTATACTTATTTGAACTCCAGCCTATTTTGCGTTCAGTATGCATCATTCAAAGCAACGTCATCAATTTCCAACACGTTCTGACATCATTTGCTGTTTTTCAGTCATTTACCGATTTGTTTAGAGAGCTAAATGACGGTGAAATTGAAAATCACTACAAAATGAACTCTGAAAATGTTGGAACTTGGCATGTTATCATCATTTCACCCGCATAGCATGTGCAAAAGAGTAGAGAGGGTCACGGCAAAAACTGGACGCACCTCGTGTACAAACTGGGCAATCTCTTTCGGAGTATCAGGGTTTCGGACGAGAATTCATCTGTTACACGGGCACTTCAATGTTTTTTAAACTTATTTGAACTCCAGCCTATTTTTGCGTTCAGTATGCATCATTCAAAGCGACATCATCAATTTCCAACACGTTCTGACATCATTTGTTGTTTTTCAGTCATTTACCGATTTGTTTAGAGAGCTATATGACGGTGAAATTGAAAATCACTACAAAATGAACTCTGAAAATGTTGGAACTTGGCATGGTATCATCATTTCACCCGCATAGCATGTGCAAAAGAGTAGAGAGGGTCACGGCAAAAACTGGACGCACCTCGTGTACAAACTGGACAATCTCTTTCGGAGTATCTGGGTTTCGGGCGAGAACTCATATGTTACACGGGCACTTCAATGTTTTTAAACTTATTTGAACTCCAGCCTATTTTTGCGTTCAGTATGCATCATTCAAAGCGACATCATCAATTTCCAACACGTTCTGACATCATTTGCTGTTTTCAGTCATTTACCGATTTGTTTAGATAACTAAATGACGGTGAAATTGAAAATCACTACAAAATGAACTCTGAAAATGTTGGAACTTGGCATGGTATCATTATTTCACCCGCATAGCATGTGCAAAAGAGTAGAGAGGGTCACGGCGAAAACTGGACGCACCTCGTGTACAAACTGGGCAATCTCTTTCGGAGTATCAGGGTTTCGGACGAGAATTCATCTGTTACACGGGCACTTCAATGTTTTTTATACTTATTTGAACTCCAGCCTATTTTTGCGTTCAGTATGCATCATTCAAAGCGACGTCAGCAATTTCCAACACGTTCTGACATCATTTGCCCCTTTTTCAGTCATTTGCCGATTTGTTTAGAGAGCTATATGACGGTAAAATTGAAAATCACTACAAAATGAACTCTAAAAATGTTGGAACTTGGCATGGTATCATCATTTCACCCGCATAGCATGTGCAAAAGAGTAGAGAGGGTCACGGCGAAAACTGGACGCACCTCGTGTACAAACTGGACAATCTCTTTCGGAGTATCAGGGTTTCGGACGAGAACTCATCTGTTACACGGGCACTTCAATGTTTTTTAAACTTATTTGACTCCAGCCTATTTTTGCGTTCAGTATGCATCATAATAAAACAGAAAATAAATAAAACAGAAAAGACAAAAACTATATAAAAAATTACTCAAAAATAAATAGCAGAAAATAAATAATGCAGAAAAGAAAAAAACTATATAAAATTTTTTTGTTCACAAAGAAATTATATACAGCAAAAAAACTACTCAGAAATAAATAGAAGAAAATTGTATAAAAAATTGTTGGGGCGCTGCCCAGTGGGCCTGCCAGACCTAGGGTTTGCAAATACAGGTCCAGAAGGGCCAGCAGGCTCACAGGGCAGCGCGCCGAAGTTAGGCCCAGAAGCCTGCTATAGAGAGGTGTTCAAGACAGTAGCCGCGCCGGGGCTTTTAAACTGGTGCGGGCTCCCCTCGGCTAGCGAGGTGGGACTAAACTTGCCCGCACTGCTCCTGCATCAGCGCACCCCTTTAGTACCGGGTCGTGGCTCCAACCGGTACTAAAGGGGGACCTTTAGTACCGGTTGGAGCCACGAACCGGTACTAAAGGGGCAGTTTCCCGCCCCTTGGCCTGGCGAAAATTGGCCTTTAGTACCGGTTGGTGGCTCCAACCGGTACTAAAGGCCCCTCCTATATATATGGCACTTACGAAAAATTCAGTTTCATCGACCACCACTTCTTCTCCAACTACTTCATGCGACATCGCCGCCGCCGCAGCGCCGTCCCCCATCGCGTGCCGCCCTCGCAGGCCCCGCCGCCCTCGCCGCCCCCGCCGCCCGTCGTAGCCGTTACCGCCGTCGCCACCGCCGCCCGTCGCCGCCGCCCCGTACTACATCGCCGTCTCGATCGCGCCGTCACCCCCGGCCCGCCGCCCGTCGTCGCGCCGTCCCCGTCGCGTCGCCGTCTCGCGCCGCCGCCCGTACGCCGCCCCCCCCCCCCCCCGCTCGTACACACACACATACACACATACACACAGACACACACACACACAGAGACACACACACACACATATTTTTTTTTACTTATTTTCTGTTTTCTGTTGTTTAGATTAATGTTAGATGAATTACGTAGATAAGAATGTTAGAATGTTAATGTTAGATGAATTAGCTAGCTAGAAAAGTTGTTAAATATTAATGTCAATTGTTAGATGAATTAGCTAGATATTAATTAGGTATATATATGAGATTTGAACTAGTTGAATTAATATAACTAGTTTATTTTTAGTATGAAAATTAATAGAACAAGTTTATTTTTAGTAAGAAAATTTAGGTATATGAGATTATTTGAACTAGTTGAATTAATATAACTAGTTTATTTTTAGTAAATGCTTAGTTGAACTAGTTGAATTAGTAGAACTAGTTTATTTTTAGTAAATGCTTAGTTGAACTAGTTGAATTAGTAGAACTAGTTTATTTTTAGTAAGAAAATTTAGGTATATGAGATTTGATAATCTAATTAAAATATTACTATATATATATAGCTACTTTATATATTTTAGTAAGAAAATTAATAGAACTAGTTTATTTTTAGAAAATTCTTAGTTGAATTAGTTGAATTAACAGAACTAGTTTATTTTTAGTAAGAAAATTTAGATATCTGAGATTTGATGATCTAATTAAAATATTACTATATAGAACTAGCTACTCTATTTTAGTAAGAAAATTAATAGAACAAGTTTCTTTTTATTAAATGCTTAGTTGAATTAGTTGAATTAATAGAACTAGTTGAACTAATAGAAGTAGTTGACTTAGTTGAATTAATAGAACTAGTAAGTGTTTAATGTTTCACCTATATGAACATAGGAAATGTCGTCTGACGACGAAAAAGATTTCATTAAGTGTGAATACTGTGAAGACCAGCGCGGCCTGTGCGACAGAAATTTCCTGGTTGATGATAGGCGCTTCAGCATCAAGCTGGATGAGACCTTCGAAGTGGATACAGTAAGTCACAACGACAAGTCTTTTTTCGTAATTAAGCATGACTTATATATGCTTCATTTTCTTCAACTTATAATTTTAAATTTTCACTATTCTACTAGCGCATCCCCTGCCATGCAAGAATTTTGTCTTGGATAAGATAGGTTTCGGTGCTATGGAAACTATGGAGGTAAAGAGAGTTTACCTGAAGACCGAGCATGGTTATACTTTCAACGTCAAATTATACAATGCAGATACGTACACCTATTTTGAATGCAAAACTTGGCAAGCACTATGCAAGGCTTATGCATTTGAGCCTGATATGGTTATCACCTTTGATATTCGTCCGGAAGATGATATTGAAGGTAATAGAGACATCTGGGTCGATGTGCAGACGCCTCCAGTTCTACCATTATGTGAGTTTCTCAACCATATTTATGTCTTTGATATTGTTTATTCAAAAATAGTTGACAACTAATTTCTATTGACAGCTTATTTCCATTCAAGCAAACATGTCCGGCGCTTGGTAGACAGAACCTACTACTGTCCCGGAGCTGAACTAAACGGCGAGGAGATAAGTCATTATGTTTCATGGCTTGAGGATCTTCATACTGTTAAGACAAATTTTCTTCCTGCACTTAGAAATGTTAGTACTCAAAACGTGCGACCAATAGTGATCGTATTGAACTACGGTCACATCTATTTACGAAAGATGGTAAGATTTTTACTATTTGTCCTCAGTGCATCTTTTGCATACATTAATTTTTTGCTAAACTTTCATTGCTAAGTATATTAATTACTATACGATGTTCTTCAACAGGGACTCCCGATGACAGTTGTGCCTCAGTGGATCGAGACTAAAGGTCACATGTCAATGGTTAGCTTACGGCCAAGATATCCTACATTGCACATGAGTGCATTCAGGATTTCTAACAGTGATGAATGCTTAACAGTGAAAGATTGGAGCAAAATTGTTAACGATCCCAGCAGAGAAGTACTAGGGGGCAGCAATGAGAAGCGCAGCCCACGATTAGGAGACAGGTTCATCTGCATGCTCCAGTATGATGAATCCGGAGAGCTATACATGTTCTATGCTATTTTACCTGAGAGAGAGCAGCAGGAGTGATTTAGCTAGTTCATGCTCTTAGTACTTTTGTCCTCTCATGTCCGTGTTCTTCGTCCTGAACTTAATCTCAAAGGGTGATTTGCTTTTGTGGTGTTATGAATGCTTATAATATGATGACCATGTTGAACTCGATGATATCTTTGCTTCTGGTACAAGTGAATGTTTTTTCTTTAACCTAGTGTTGGTGCTGATTAGATAGCGGTAATGACTATGATGATTAAACAGTGGTAATGACGACTATGATGATTTTTAGCTAGCTAATTTACTGTTGTTGATGATATGATGCAAGAGTTTTTATATTAATATGATGATGATGATGATGATGATGAGTTATTATATCATTTATAAAAGAAACCGCAGATTAGTTTCAGCTGGATGGATCCTAGCTAAGTGATCAAGTATATGCCATATCCATATTATACTTGATCACTTAATTATAGGTGATCAAGTATAATATGGATATGGCATATACTTGATCACTTAGCTAGGATCCACATGCATCCAGTCGAAACTAATCTGCGGTACTTTCACCTAATAATTTAACAACTAAAATAATCACTAAATTAAATTGAAAACACAAAATTAAAGGAAAAATAAAAAATAATACCAAAACACCCCCAAACATTTAATGTCCTGCTCGCACCCGGGCCTGGCTCGTGCTACGTGCTGGCACTTTAGCGCCGGTTCGTGATGAACCGGTACTAAAAGGGGGGCCTTTAGTCTCCACTCTTTAGTGCCGGTTGCAGAACCGGCACTAAAGGCCCTTACGAACTGGCGCTAAAGCCCGGTTCTGCACTAGTGTACTCCTGACACATCACGAAACTCCTGGTCGGCCGTCCGATCCAGCAATACTTTGGAGAAATTTGGCGCAACGCTCCGCGTACTGGGCCAACGTATGGCTCCTGATACGTCACACAACTCCTATGCAGTTGTCTAATCCGACAATGCGGTGGAGGGAGCTGGCGCAATGCATCACGTTTTGGGTTAACAGATGGCTCTGAACACATCATGTGACGCCCGATTGGCCATCTAATCCGACGATGCGCTAGAGGGACCTCACTCAATGTGACGGGAATTGGGCCGACGAACGGCGCCGAGCATGTCACCCGATGCCTTGCTGAGTGTCTAATTCGGTGATGCGCTGGAGGGATCCGTCTTAGTGCATTGCACGTTGTGCAAACTGACAGCTCCGGACACTTCACGCAACACTCAACTGGTCGTGTGCACCAGCAATGCGCTAGAGGGAGTTGTCCACTGTGTCATCGCGTTGGGCCAATAGACTGCTCCTGACATATCATGCAACTCCCGGCTATCCGTCTAATCTCGCAATGCGCTGGAGAAAGATGGCTTAATGTTCCATGTGTTGGGCCAACAGACAACTCCTGACATGTCACACAACACCTAGCTGGTTGTCTAATCCGGCAATGGATTTGAGGGTGCATGCTCAAATGCATCACATGTTGGTCAATAAACGGCTCTGGACACATCACACGATGCCCAACTGGTTGTCTGATCCAGCAATGTGCTGGTGAGAGCTGGCTCAGTGCGATGAGAATTGAGCCAACAGACGGCTCCTGACACGTCACACGATGCCTTGTTAGGCATGTGATCTGGGAATGTGCTAGAGGAGTTGTCTCAACGCACCGTGCATTGGGCCAACGGATGAGTCGTGACAAGTCTCGCGTCCATATGACTATCCGAACCTTCATACAAGATGAGATCTCAATATATTATGTGTTCGTATACCCTATGCCTTCTCCAAAGTCAAGGCACACATTTTTTGTGCTCTGGAAAGAAAAAAGCGAGACCTTATTTAGGAACAATATGACGAGTTGCGGGCATGTCCGGGCGGACATGAGCAAGGCTCCACTTTAGCTGCAGTGAACTGACAACCCCACCTACACCCACTTCGATGAGAAGACTGTGGTTGCAACAGCGTTCATCTGGCCCGCATCTGGGAGGAAGGCCGCCAGATCTCGCGTGCTTTGGTACTGGAGCCAAGGCTCACACGCCTCGTGTTGGGTAACATTGTAATACACCAGAGGTGGTCTCACAATGGGAAAAGCCCGAAAGCAGGCCTGCCTTGGGGCCTGGATGGCCTGTAGGGACCCGTTTTCTCTTGAATTTAGCCCAAGCTTGCCCTTTCAATTCTTTGGCTAGCCAAAATGTTGGTTGAGTTTTAGATGGCCCATAGGGTGGCCAATATTGGCAAGAAACACTAACTCTCCAAAATCATCATAAAAACATACCCTCAAACCTCTCCTCTCCCGAAACCCTCACCTCCACGAACCATGGCTCCGCCACCGATAAAATCGCTACCGGACGAGCTACTCAAGGGGATATTATTTTGCCTCCCATCGAATGAGCATGCGTGCCTCGCGCGTGCCTGCCTCGCCAACAAGCGATGGCACGGTCTTCTCTCCTAACATGCCTTTCATGGTCGCTACCGTAAGTTCCATGGATCTACCCCCATGCCGGGGTTCCTTTATTCCTGGCCCCTTGACTTTCTTTGAGTAAAGCCCCCTCCCGCTTTTCCTCTCCACCATGAAATTCAATGCAGACATTCCCAACGTCCGCAGGGGTAACTATAAATACCCTGTGTGGGACTGCCGCATGGTCACGTTCCCCTTCAGTATATTTGGACGCCCACTCACCTTGTCGTGTGGACCCCATGACAGGCCGCCAAAGAAAGCTGAAAGTGCCAATTCCAATGGGCTACATCGATGGGGCCACTACACTTCTTTGTGTTGCGAGCGGTTGTGACCATCGCATGTGTCATGCCGGGCCCTTCTAGGTGGTATTCTTGTGACATGACATGACTGATGATACGATTGTGTTGCACACGCGCGTGTGTCCTTGCCGGTGAAAGGTGACTGCAGCAAGTCGTTCTCAGATATGTGCTTAGATTTTGACTTGGAGAAAGCTAGTGAGACTGACAATCTCACTAGTCATGTTGGCGGCCAAGGCATTATTATCTCTGTGTGCGGGTCCCGTTCATTGGTTATGTTACTAATATATGTTGGTTCAATATACCTTGAGGCCACTTGGGGAAATTGTTGCATGCTACAAACTTTTGCACTTAGGGGCCCAACACCTTCCTAGTTGAGAGAAAGCACTCACCATGTAGAGACGTACGCACGAGCAACAACGATCAGTCGATAGTAAGTGGAGAAAGATACCACATTGATTTTGTTTTGGATCATGTGTCATTGTTGCACGTTTCTAAATAATGTTTTCGCTACTTATTTTTGGCAATACGGATCGACGGTTATCTCAAATAAGAAAATAAGTGGAAAATGTGTTTCACACTTAAAAGGTGCATTCAAAATGTGTGTGTCACACATAGAGGTGCACCGATAATGTTTTCCTTTTATCTTTGTCTTCCTATTTAGTGTTTTCATCACATTCTTAAGATGCTGCCTATTTATTGTTTTCATTAATGGGCAAGGCATATAATTATATTGTATCATTGTAAATAATATTGAAACATGCAAACCAACCTGTGGTTGGACGGTTAGGAAGACAGTGGTATCCCCAGCCCACCAGGTTCAAGTCCTGGTGCTCGCATTTATCCTATATTTATTTCAGGATTTCCAACAATGTGTATTCAGTGGGAGGAGACGTTCTCGTCGACTACAAGCCTACAAGGAGTCTAAGGTGACTTCGTAAATTCTTTTTTTTTTGAAATGTTCACCGGGGGGGAAAGGCTCCCCACCTGAATATATATTTCAAAACCTGTCAGGTGTTACAGAGTTAAGAGTGTTGCGAGGATAGGAACTCACGCCACAGACCGGCGTGGCCCTTTAAAGTTACAGATTTTAGTCTATGAGACCAAACAATCAAATCATCCAGGATAGCTCTCAAGGAGTTTGAGGCCACAACATCTAGTCCTTGGAAAACTTTCTTGTTGCGTGCGTCCCAGATTTTCCAAAGAATCAAAAGGAGCATGAAGGGGCGGACCGTGGTAGGCAGCGGATCCGGAAGCGTCGTGCTGAAGAGACTTGTGATAGGAGTGTAAAGAGGGCAGATGCCGGCTGCTCTCCAGATCCTGCGAGCTGTTGGACAAGTAAAAAAAGGTGTTGTTGATCCTCAACCGAGTGAGTACATCTAGGACAAGCTGACGAGTCCAGAATGTTCTTCTTATGCAGATTCTTCCTTGTGTTTAGGCCATCAAGGTAGAATAGCCAACCGAAGATCATAACCTTCTTGGGAACCATTGAGTCCCAAATATCATTAAGCATGGGGTCCGAGAGGTGATCCGAGAGGGCCGCATATGCGCCCTTTGTGGAAAAGGCAGCGCCGTTAAGCAGGCGACGATCGTCCGGTACCTGAGAGAGTGCACAGTCCTGCAACAAGGAATTAAGAGAAGCAAGTTCTGCAATCGCAGTAGAGGTTAGTCGATTACGAAGAGCAAGTTCGATCCCATCCTGCAAAATAGTGACTACCAGGCCATGTTGGTTTGTGTGGTGAGAAAAAAGAGCTAGGTACACTAAAGCCAGGGGTTCCGGCTTTAGCCAACGATCTAACCAAAAAAAGTAGAGCAACCATCTCCAACAGTGCACTGGGAAATCTCTCTCAAACTCTGAAGATGCTTGAAAATGGTTTTAGCTAGGAAAGAGCTGTTTTTGCCATGTCCAATGTGAAGAGGCGAATGGTGTAAGACCCAATCCTTCCCGGGAAGGTTTGAGGAGTGTAAAAATTTATAAGCAAATTTCAGCAGTAGACAAAAGTTTTGTGCGCGAAGGTTTTTTACACCTAGACCACCAGCTTCTCTAGGGGTACAAACTTTATCCCAAGCAACCAGGCATTTTGCCCCAGAGCAAGTGTCGTCGTTAGACCAGAAAAAGGTACGTCGTCTCTTGTCGATAGCTTCAATAACCTGGACAGGAAGAGCGAAACAGAGCATAAAATAGGTAGGGAGGCTGTCAAGAACGGCGGAGAGGAGAACAAGCTTGCCACCACGAGAGAGAAGTAGCGCGCACCACCCAGCTAGGTAGATATCACACCGATCGATGACTGGTTGGAAGGCTGAGGGGGGGAGTTTGTAGGGGGTACATGTGTGTACGCGTTCGTAGGATTGAGTTTACAGACTTATATATGAACGCCTGCGTCTGTACTATGTTTAAAAAAAACATTGAAATATGAACACAAGAAAATAGATTGGCGATGACATGTGTGTGACGTGACCTCGTTAGTGATGGGGTTGATGAAACCCTGGAGGGCCACTGGATTACCATCCTACAGCTTCCAAGAGCAAAAGCGCCTGGTAGCAATTCTAGATTTATTATTTATTTCCATATTTATTGTTTTGGAAAATAAATAATCGGTAGTATGTTTCCTTGGCAATATGTTCGCGCGGCCGTATCACGCTATGTGCGTTTCTCTCAGGATCTTTAAGAAATGAATAAATGAGGCAGAATATATTTAACATATCTAATGTACATCCGGGTTATCATGTGTGACGCCCAGCTGACCACCTGATTGAGGGATGCGCTAGAGGGAGTTGCCAAAATGCATAGTGTGTTGGGCCAACAGAAGGCTCCTAACATGTCACGCAACGCCCAGCTGGCCGCGTGATCTGGTGATGTGCTGGCGGGAGCTGGCTCAGTGCACTCCGTTTGCACCAACGGACGCCTCCAGACACGTCACGCAACACCCAGTTGTTTGTCTGATCCTGCAATGTGCTGGAGGGAGTTGGCTCAATGTATCAGGCGTCGGGCCAATAGACTACTCCTCACACATCACGAAACTCCCGGCCGGCCGACCAATCCAGCAATACTTTGGAGAAAGTTGGCTCAATGCTCCGCGTGCTGGGCCAACTGATAGCTCCTGACACGTCACACAACTCCTATGTGGTTGTCTAATTCGACAATGCGATGGAGGGAGCTGGCTCAATGCATCACGTTTTAGGTTAACAGATGGCTCTGGACACATCATGTGACGTCCGATTGGCCGTCTAATCCAATAATGCGCTTGAGAGACCTCGCTCAATGCAACGAGAATTGGGCCAATAAACAGCTCCGGACATGTCACGCGAGGCCTTACTAAGTGTCTAATTCGATGATACACTCCAGGGAGCCGTCTTAGTGCACTGCGCGTTGTGCAAACCGATGGCTCCGGACACTTCACGCAACACACAACTGTTCATGTGATCCTGCAATGTGCTATCGGGAGTTGTCCTATGTGTTGCGTGTTGGGCCAATACACTGCTCCTGACACATCATGCAACTCTCGGCTGTCCATCTAATCTGGCAATGCTCTGAGGAAAGATGGCTCAATGTTCCGCGTGTTGGGCAAATGGACAGCTCCTGACATGTCACACAAAACACCTAGCTAGTTATCTAATCCGACAATGGGTTTGAGGGTCCCGTTTCAAATTCATCGTGTGTTGGTCAATGAACGGCTCAGGACACATCACACGATGCCCAACTGTGGCCGTCTGATCTGGCAATGTGCTGGAGAGAGTTGGCTTAATGGGACGAGAATTGGACCAACGGACGGCTCCTGCCACGCCACGCGATGCCTTGTTGGGTGTCTGATCCGGCAATGCACTAGAGGAGTTGCCTTAATGCACCGTGCGTTGGGCCAATGGATGACTCAAGAAAAGTCTTACATCCGTATGACTGTGCCAACATTCATGCTAGATGATATCTCAGTAGATTATGTGTTCCTATACCCTATGCCTTCTCTAATGTTAAGGCACGCATTTCCTGTGCTCTCGAAAGAAGAAATAGAAAACTTATTTGGGGACAATATGAGGAGTTGTGAGCGTGTCCAGGCGTACACTAGCAAGGCTCCACGTTAGATGCAGTGAACTGACAACCCCATCTACAGCCACTTCGGTGAAAAGACTATGGTTGCAACGGTGTTCATCGGGCCCGCATCTGGGAGTAAGGTCGCCGGATCTCGCGCGCTTTGCGGCTGGAGTCGAGGCTCACATGAGTTGTGCTGGTGACATTGAAATACACCGGAGGTGGCCTCTTAGTAGGAAAAGCCCGACAATAGGCTGCCTCGAGGCCCGGATGGCCTGCCAGGGACCTCGTGTGTCTTGATTTTAGCCCAAGCTTGACCTTTCAATTCTTTGGCTAGCCAAAATATTGGTTGTGCTTTCGCTGGCCCATAGGGTAGTCAATATTGGCAAGAAACACTAACTCCCCAAAATCATCATAAAAATATACCCTCCAACCTCTCCCCTCCTGAAACTGTCGCCTCCACCAACCCTGTCGCGCCGACCAATACAATTGCTGCCATACGAGCTATTCAAGGAGATCTTCTTTCGCCTACCGCCGAATGAGCCTGCTTGCCTCGCGCGTGCCTCCCTCGCCAACAAGCAATGGAGCGGTCTTCACTCTTGACATACCTTTCATGGTCGCTACCGTAAGTTCCATAGATCTACACCCATGTCAGGGGCTCCTTTATTCCTAGCCCCTCGACTTTCTATCAAGGAAAGCCCCCTCCCGCGCTTCATCTCCACAATGAAATTCAGTGTAGACATTCCTGACGATCGCGAGGGTAACTATAAATACCCTACGTGGGACTGCCGCCATGGTCGCATTCTCCTTCTGGATAATTGGACGCCCATTCACCTTATCGTGTGGGACACCATGAAGGGTCACGAAAGAAAGCTGAAAGTGGCAATATCAATGGGCTACATGGATGGGGCACTGGACTACTTTGTGCTGCGGGCGGTTGTGACCATTGTGTGTGTCATCCCGTGCCCTTCCAGGTGGTATTCTTGGGCCTTGATATGACTGATGATGATGATTGTGTTGCACACGCGCATGTGTCCTTGACGGTGACAGGTGACTGGAGAAAGTCGTGCTCAGAGTTTGAGTAGAGTGATATGTGCTTAGTTTTTGAGTTGGAGCAAGCTTGTTAGAGTGACAATCTTACTAGTCCTGTTTGGGGCCATGGCGTTATTGTCTATGTGTGTGTAGGTCCTGGTCATTGGTTATGTTACTAATCTCCTAGTTTTTTGAGGGGTTGTTACTATTGGTTCAATATACCTTGAGGCCACTTCAGGAAATTCTTGCATGCTACAAACTTTTGCACATGGGGGCCCAACACCTTCCTAGTTGAGAGAGCACTCACCATGTAGAGACGTACGCACGAGCAATGACGAATAGTCGATAGTAAGTGGTGAAAGTACCACATTGATTTTGTTTTGGATCATGTGTCATTGTTGCACGTTTCAAAATATTGTTTTCGCTACTTATTTTTGGCAATACTGCTCGACGGTTATCTCAAATAAGAAACTTAGTGGAAAATGTGTGTCACACTTAAAAGGTCCATTCATAATGGATGACTCAAGAAAAGTCCCGCATTCGTACGACTGTGAGAACATTCATGCTAGATGACATCTCAATAGATTGTGTGTTCATGTACCCTATGCCTTCTCTAAAGTTAAGGCCCGCATTTTCTATGCTCTCGAAAGAAAAAAATCGAGGACTTATTTGGGGACAATATGAGGAGTTGTGAGCGTGTCCGGGCGTACACGAGAAAGGATCCATGTTAGATGCAGCGAACCGACAACCCCATCTACAGCCACTTCGGGAAGAAGACTATGGTGGCAACAACGTTCATCAGGTGCGCATCCATGAGTAGGGTCGCCGGATGTCGGGCGCTTTGCGGCGGGAGTCGAGGCTCACATGCATCGTGCTGGGTGACATTGAAATACACCGAAGGTAGCCCCTAAGTAGGAAAACCTCGACAATAGGCCTGCCTCGAGGCCCGGATGGCCTGCCAGGACCTGGTGTGTCTTGATTTTAGCCCGAGCTTGCCCTTTCAATTCTTTGGTCGGGAAAAATATTGGTTGTGTTTTCGGTGGCCCATAGGGTGGTCAATTTTGGGAAGAAACACTAACTCCCCACATATCATCATAAAAACATACCCCCAAACCTCTCTCCTTATGAAACCCTTGCCTCCACCAACCATGCCGCCGCAACCGACACAATTGCTACCGTACGAGCTACTCAAGGAGATCTTCTTTTGCCTCCCGCCGTACGAGCTTGCGCGCCTCGCACGTGCCTCCCTCGCCAACAAGCAATGGAGCGGTCTTCTCTCCCGCCATGCCTTTCATGGTCGCTGTTGTAAGTTCCATGGATCTACCCCCATGCCGGGGTTCCTTTATTCCTAGCCCCCCGACTTTCTTCCAAGGAAAGCCCCCTCTCGCGCTTCATCTCCAGCATCAAATTCAGGGTAGACATTCCCGACGATCGTGATGGTAACTATAAATACCCTACGTGGGGCTGCCGCCATGGTTGCATTCTCCTTCAGGATAATTGGACACCCATTCACCTTGTCGTGTGGGACACCATGATGGGTCACCAAAGAAAGCTGAAAGTGCTAATGTCAATGGGCTACATGGATGGGGACTGCACTGCTTTGTGCTGCGAGCGGTTTGTGACCATCGTGTGTGTCATGTCGTGCCCTTCCAGGTGGTATTCTTGGGCCTTGATATGACTGATGATGACGATTGTGTGGCACACGTGCGTGTGTCCTTGACGGTGACAGGTGACTGGACAAATTCGTGCTCTGATTTTGTGGGGAGCACTAGTAGAAAAAGGGGCTTTAGTCCCGGTTGGTAAGGCCCTTTAGTCCCGGTTTTTGAACCAGGACTAAAGGGTCGTTACTAATGCCTCTCCCCTTTAGTCCCGGTTCTTACACGAACCGGGACTAAAGGCCGCGGCCACGTGGAGGTCCACCTTTAGTCCCGGTTGGTAACACCAACCGGGACTAAAGGAAATTTTATGATTTTTTTTGAAAAAAAAAAAATTTGAAATTTTTTTTTGAATTTTTTTTATTTTCAAATTTCTGAATTATTTTAACCTCTAATCACCACCCCTCATCACTGCTCAATTTATCCTCTAATCTCGAATCACCCCTCATCATTCCAAATCATCTAACTTCCCAGACAGTCACCCATCCTCTCACTACTCCAACCTGAGCACACTTAACTTCCGGGTTCTGTTCTCCCTCGTTTCCAAGTCTGCACTTGTTGTTTTCCTGACAATAGTAAGTTGTCAATCCTATTAACCCTCAGGAATTTAGCTTGAGCATGAAGTGACACATTTTACTGTTTGAGTTTGAAACTATTGTTTTAAAAAACAATAATTATTTAGTAACACCAATATTTATGAATAATTAGTTTGACCATTGTTTGACCACAGTTTGACCACACTTTGACCAGATTTGCCCAAAATTCAAAAAAACTGAAATAATTATTTAGTAACACTAATATTCTAGAATAATTAGTTTGACCACAGTTTGACCAGATTTGACCATATTTTTTCCAAAAAAAAAATTTGAAACTATATTTTTTCTGTTACTAGTGGCGCACCTAGCAAATGGTGCGCCACTAGTAAGTTTGAAATTTTTTCGATTTTTTTCCACTCTAGATCTTAAAAGCCCCGTAATTTTTTTTCTGTTAGGTTTTTGAGGATTTTGAAAATGTTTAACGGGGTTCCCCCTGTTAAATTCGGATGTAACTTTTCGAGTAGATGATTTTTGTAAAGTCGAAATTCATATTTGTAAATTTTCCCAACAACTAGACCACATATCACATGGGAAACTTATTTTATTTTATTTTTTTTGACATTTCCATCATTTTCTTTTGTATTTTCTAAAACTGAAAAGGCGGTCCACCGGGGGGGTGGTGGTAGAGTTTGAAAATGGGACCTTTAGTACCGGTTCGTGCCACGAACCGGTACTAATGCCTCAAAGTCCATTAGTACCGGTTGGTGGCACCAACCGGGACTAAAGGTTTAAAGGTTAGACCTTTAGTCCCGGTTGGTGCCACCAACCGGTACTAATGGGCATCGCACCCTTTAGTCCCGGTTCGTGGCACCAACCGGGACTAAAGGGCCCAGGTGAACCGGGACTAATGCCTTAGCCGCACGAACCGGGACCAATGCTCACATTAGTCCCGGTTCGTGACTGAACCGGGACTAATGTGAATACTGCCCTGTGACTAAAGCCCTGTTTTCTACTAGTGGAGTGATATGTGCTCAGTTTTTGTGTTGGAGCAAGCTTGTGAGACTGACAATCTTACTAGTCCTGTTGGGGGCATGGCATTATTGTCTCTGTGTGTGCAGGTCCTGGTCATTGGTTATGTTACTAATCTCCTAGTTTTTTTAGGGGTTGCTACTAATCTCCTATTGGTCAATATACCTTGAGGCCAGTTCAGGAAGTTCTTTCGTGCTACAAACTTTTGCACATGGGGGCCCAACACCTTCCTAGTTGAGAGAAAGCACTCACCATGTAGAGATATACACATGAGCAATGACGATTAGTCGACAGTAAGTGGAGAAAGTACCACATTGATTTTGTTTTGGATCATGTGTCATTGTTGCACGTTTCTAAATAATGTTTTCGCTACTTATTTTTGGCAATACTACTCGACGGTTATCTCAAATAAGAAACTAAGTGGAAAATGTGTGTCACACTTAAAAAGTGCATTCATAATGTGTGTGTCACACATAGAGGTGCACCGAAAATGTTTACAAGTTTAATTTTTGTTTTCCTATTTATTGTTTTCATCATATTCTTAACATGTCGCCTATCAGAGTTTATTGAAAAAGTAGTAGCTAAAAATAAGCAATCGTATCATGCATAAGTGTATATCTGGAAAATCTTCAGTTGAGAAATATATGAATGGCAATATATTTTATTTTCGCAAAGAATGTATATTAGTTAATTAAAGTGTATCTTAGCATAGCAAAAGAGGCTGCGAGTATAATTCGACATATCCTTTTATCTTAATGCCCATGTTGATTATATGCTCGAGATGTGTGCCACAAGGGTCGACACGAGCATCCGAAGGTAACTTGCCTTTGCAAAGGAAGCGGAGAGCAGTGAACATGTATTCAGGATTTTCATATGGAATTCACAGTGATTAGAAGTTGGTAGGGATGTATCTTCAAATGAGTAAAGTGGATGTCAATTGTCGCACTTTATTTGTTACTCACCTTTCATATCCCAATTTTTAAAACTAAAACAAAATAAGAGTATTGGAAAGCTTCTCTTGTAGAACCATGCATCACATGACCATGAAATAGTTGTTGCCACCGCTCGTCGGTCTCCACCTTTACTTGGATGGCTACGGTTCTTATTCTTCAACCACCTAAGAAGAGGTTCTCTTCGAATAGAGATAACATGACTTTTTGCAAGTACTCGTTAATGGGCAAGGCATGTAATTAGGCTGTATCATTGCAAAAAATATTGAAACATGTGAACCAACCTGTGGTTGGATAGTTAGGAAGATAGTGGTATCCCTAGCCCACCAGCGTTCAAGTCTTGGTACTCGCATTTATCCTGTATTTATTTTAGGATTTCCGACGATGCGCGTTCAGTGAAGCGTTCTCGTCGACTACACTTTTGTAAAATCTCAAGATGATATGCCTCCTCAATCTATCAGAGGTGCCCATAGGGGAACATGTGTGTGCACGCATTAATAGGGGTGAGTGTGCGGGCGTATATATAAGCGCCTACGTCTATATTGTGTTCAAAAAATATATTGAAATATGAACACAAGAAAATAGATTGGCGATCGCATGTGTGTGGCGTGACCTCGTTCATAGGGGCCTTGATCGGACCATGGAGGGCCATTGGATTACCATACGCTTCCAAGTGCAAAAGCGCCTGGCAGCAATTCTAGACTTATTGTTTGTTTCCATATCTATTGTTTTGGAAAAGAAATCATTGTTAGTATGTTTCCTTGGCAATACGTTCACCCGGTCGTATCATGCTATGTGCGTCTCTGTGAGGATCTTTACGAAATGAATAAATGAGGCAGAATATATTTATATAACATATCTCATGTACGTACGGTTATCACGTGTGACGCCCAGCTGACCACCTAATCCAGCATCCAAAATGGTGACGAACAGGCTGAAGGTGTGGATGAACGTGATAGTGGGAGAAGAAGAAAGTGCTTTTGTACCCGGACGTAATATAACTGACAACGTTCTAGTGGCTTTTGAGAGTGTGCATACCATGAGAAGAAGGAAGAAGGGCAAAAACTACTCGTGTGCGGTGAAGCTGGATATGATATGAAAGCTTATGATCGAGTGGAATGGCATTATTTGGAAGCAGTGATGCATCGACTTGGTTTCAGCAGCAGTTTGATGCGTTTGATCATGAAGTGTGTGACTTCAGTCAGACTTTCGGTGAGGGTGAATGGGGAGCTCCTCCTGTTTTTTCACCCTTCGAGGGGACTAAGGCAGGGGGGGATCCAGCGTCACCCTTTCTGTTCTTGCTGTGTGCGGAAGGACTAACCTCCTTGTTAAACAATTATGGCTCATTTATTGACAGGGGTGTGAGGGCCTCGGTTAGATCACCTTGGATCAACCACCTCCTATTTGCAGACGACTGTCTCATTTTTATTAGTGCAAATGGAGAAAGTGCGGACCGGCTCAATGAGATACTGAATATTTATGCTATGTGCTCAGGGCAAAGTGTCAACAAAGAGAAGAGTGCAGTCTACTTTACTCCTAACACTCCGACTGAAAGAAGGCAGCAAATGAAGCAACGCCTGGGTATCTTTGTTGAAACTTTCAGCGACAGGTACCTTGGTTTACCAACGGTTGTTGGCAAGATCACTAGTGGCACGTTTGAGCACATCTGTGATCGAGCAAGGAGCAAGATGATGGGATATTCAGAGAGAGATTTGGCATGTGCGAGGCCAACTTTCAGTATGACTTGCTTCCGCTTAACAAAAAAGGTATGTAAGAAGATCACGTCTTGCATGGCAAGGTACTTCTGGAGCAGTAACATCGACAGGCGCTCGATGCATTGGCTTTCATGGAAGAAGCTAGCTACCCCGAAAGAAGCAGGGGGAATGGGATTTCGGGACCTCGAGGCTTTTAACCTGGCCTTGCTGGGTAAGCATGGCTGGAGGTTTATGGTATACCCTGAGAGCTTGTGCTCTCGAGTTATGAAGTCTAGATATTTTCCAGATACAGACTTTATGGCTGCCACAATCCCAAAGACGGCGTCACTTATCTGGAGAGCGATAGTTGCCGGCCGCAAGGCATTGAAGCTTGGCCTGATAAAGAGGGTGGGGGATGGCTCCACGATCTCCATTTGGGAGGACAAGTGGATCCCTGATACTATTTCAATGGCTCCTATGGTAAAACCTGATAACACATCTCTTGTTTTTGTAAATGAGCTGATTGATCAGGTGAACTGGACATGGCAACATGAGCTTGTTCGTGCAACCTTCCTGGCACCGGATGCCCAAGCAATCTTAAATGTCCCGCTGCGCAATGGTGGAGGAGAGGACTTTCAAGCGTGGGCCTTTGAATCCACCGGGATTTATACTGTCAAATCAGCATATCGTACTCTTGTGACTCACAAAGAGCGACTAGCTCGAGAGGAAGGGACGGATATGGGTACCTCACTGACCGAAAGACAGCTATGGAGTTCTTTATGGAAGCTAAAGGTTATACCTAAAGTGCGAGTTTTCTGGTGGCGGGTGCTGAACAAAATCCTGCCAGTCGAAGAAACTCTCAAGCGAAGACATATCACAGAATTGGATCGATGCAACATGTGCCTAGCAATGGGAAAAGATCTGATGCATGCATTGATACACTGTACACATGCAAAGCGTTTCTGGAATGAAGCGGAAGCATTATTTGATTTTCATCTACCGCGGCTGCACCCTGATACTTGGTCTAGGGATATTATATGTGACAGCAGATTTGCAGAGGATGAAAGGGCTAAAATCATTACGGTTATGTGGGCCATCTGGCATTCACGCAATAGATGGGTTCATGATCAGGAGACACTTGATCCTGGCAATGCAGTGAGAAAGATCAGAGAAGACCTTGCACTTCTGGAGCTGCCTAGGAAGCAAGTTTCAGTCCTACCAGGCTATGGATGGCGGCCACCTGAGGACGACAGTGTGAAGATTAACTGTGATGGAGCCATTGATATTCTCTCTGGTAAGGGAGGAGCTGGCGGAGTGGCACGCTCGGTGTCAAGTCTGCTGGGTACGTGGTGCAAGCCACATGATGGGGTGACAGACCCATTGATCATGGAGGCACTAGCCCTCTGGGAAGGAGTCATTTTCGCCAATTTGCGAGGCCTAAAGCGAGTGACGATGGAGACTAACTGCTTGGCTTTGGTGAATTTGTGGAATTCTCGTCATGCAGAACGATCTGCTGTGGCACATATTCTTGATGAAATTGGAGAGCTCTCTTTAGTTTTTGATTATTTTGTAATTCAACATGTATTAAGGACAACCAATATGTCGGCCCATTTGTGTGCAAAGCGAGCTTGCACACTCCTGGTTACTGACAGTTGTCTGAACTCGCCTCCCTCGTTCTTGGTTAGCAGCCTGTTGGCAGACTGCCCCAAGAATGTTTTTGTTGAATAAAAGTTCTCAGATATTTCCCTCCAAAAAAAAGATACGCTAGAGGGAGTTGGCCTAATGCATCGTGTGTTGGGCCAACAAAAGGCTCCTAACACATCACACAAGCCCAGCTGGCCGCCTGATCTGGTGATGCGCTTGACGCTCTCTGCGTCAAGCAGTCGAGCGATCGCATAGGGGATCGATAGACTGGGCTGGCCCATCTCTCTCGCGAACACGCTGGAATAAAAAAGAAAGATGCAATGCCAGGAATCAAACGCTAGACCCGTTGATTCCGAGCACACGATTCAAACCAGTTGAGCTAGCTAGGTTTCTTGATCACAGACCATTGCAAAACCTTAAGAAAACTCAAACGCCGATCCGAACGTTTTTAAAAAAATTCAAACACGAAACTTCTTTTTTCAAAAATAAAACGTGAATGTTTTATCATACGTGAACAATATTATTATTTTTACAAATTTTGAGAAAACCAACATTTTTCAACACACAAACAAATTTTGGAGACGCGAACATATATTTTAGAATGGAAACATTTTTTAAACTACCCAAAAAACTGAACAGGAACAATTTTTCAAATTTCAAAACAAAATTTGGAAACACGAACAACTTTTGCACGCGAACATTTTTTCAAACTCCAGAACAAAATTTGAAAAAACGAACATTTCTTAAATTTGCGAACAATTTTGGAAACGGAACATTTTTCGAAACTCCAAAGAAAACTTGTAAATATGAATACTTTTTTGAAATTTGCAAACAAATTTTGGAACGGGAACATTATTTCGAACTCCCAAACAAATTTGTGGAATTTACGAACATTTTTTAAATTTGTGAACAAAATTTGAAAACATGAACATTTTATAAATTTGTGAACAAATTTGAAAAGCTGGAACACTTTTTGAATTTCCTAAACATTTTTTGAATGCAAATTTTATTTTGAAAACATGGACAATTGAAATAGGAACATTTATTGAAACTCACGAACAAAAATTGAAAAACAAACATTTTTCTTAAATTTCCGAACAAATTTTGCAAAGTTGTGAAATTAAAAAAACTTAAAGAAAAGAAACAGAAACTAGAATAAGAAAAGAAACAGAAAAGGAAGAAAACGAAATAAAAAACAATAGAAAGCCAAAAAGAACCAGTAAAAAATGATACAGGAAAAAACCCGGTTCAGGGAACCTTAAGGTTCCCAAAACCGGTTGGACGCATGGGCCGGCCCATGTCTGTCGCTCGCTGCGTTGCTCTGTGCGATCGCTCGACAGTTTGCCGCAGCGAGCTACAAATAGGATTTTCCCTGGCTCAATGCACGGAAAATCCTATTTGTCGGTCGCTGCGTCAAACTGCCGGCGCTTCGCACAGGCGAGCGACCGAGCAGCGAGGCAGCGGGCCGTCCCGACCCCAGTTTTGGGAAACTTCTAGACGTTCCCAGCTGGTTTTTTCTTTTATTTTCTCTCATTTTCCTGTTTCTGTTTTTTCTTTTATTTCTATTTCATTTTTATATTAATTTAAAATTTGTGCACAATTCAAAATAAAATCACGGATTCAAAGTTTGTGCATAATTCGAAAAATGTTCACGGTTTCAAAATTTGTTCACAACTCGAAAAGGTTTACGGTTTTAATATTTGTTCACAATTTGAAAAATGTTCACAATTTGAAAAATGTTCACAATTTTCTAATTTTGTTCACGAATTTTGAAATTGCATCATAATTTTTCAAAATTCAAAAAATGTTCGCGGTTTAACGAAAAATGTTCACAATTTTATAATTTTGTTTATGAATTTGAAATTTTTTCATGTTCCAAAATTTGTTCACAAATAAAAAATGTTCACGGTTTTCAATATTTGTTCGCTGATTCGAAAAATGTTCACAATTTTATAATTTTGTTCACGAATTAGAAATTTACTCATGTTTTAGAATTTGTTCACAATACAAAAAATATGGTTTCAAAATTTGTTCAGAATTCGTAAAATGTTCACAATTTTATAATTTTGTTCACAATTTTGAAATTCGTTCATGTTTCAAAATTTGTTCGCAATTTTAAAAATATCCGCAGTTTCAAAATTTGTTCACAGATTCGAAAAATGTTCGCGTTTTTATAATTTTGTTCATGAATTTGAAATTTATTCATGTTGCAAAATTTGTTGACAATTCAAAAATGTTCACGGTTTTCAAAAAAATCGCTGATTCAAAAAATGTTCACAATTTTATAATTTTGTTCACGAATTTGAAATTTATTCATGTTTTAAAATTTGTTCACAATATAAAAAAAATAAGGTTTCCAAATTTTTTCAGAATTCAAAAAATATTCACAATTTAATAATTTTGTTCATGATTTTGAAATTTGTTCATGTTTCAAAATTTGTTAGAAATTTGAAAAATGTTCGCAGTTTCAAAAAAGTTTCACAATTCAAAAAATTGATCACATGCGTCATATTTTTGTTGAAAATTAAAATATCTTCAGAATTTCAAAATTCCATTGTGTTTTCTCAAATTTTGTCGGAAGTTCAATTTCTTGCTTTAAAAAAATCAGTTTTTTAAAGGAATTCGCCAATTTGAGAAGTGTTTGCTTTCACAAAACACTCAGCTTTTTTAAATAAAATCGTTCAAAATAAAATCCCACATCTATGGTTAGTTCTTTAAGTAAAATATATCATTCCAGTTCCACATCTATGGTTAGTTCTTTAAGTAATGCAATGTTTAATGGTGAGGACTACTCGTTAGCCTCAGTGGCTAGTAGTGCGTGATAGTACGCGGTTGGTCTCATGTTTGATTCCTGTGTCGCGCGCGTTTCCTTTTACGTGCTAAAATTTTCGTCCCGCGATAGAACTCAATGGGCCGGCCCAGTCAGGTCCCTCTCTGTGCGTCAGGCCACCAATTTGACGTAATGTGTCACGCATCGCGCCAACGAACTACTCCTGACACATTACGAAATCCTGGCCGGCCTTCCGATCCAGCAATACATTGAAGAAATTTGGCGCAATGCTCCGCGTGTTGGGCCAACGTATGGCTCCTGACACGTCACACAACTCCTATGCAGTTGCCCAATCCGACAATGCGGTGGAGGGAGCGCGCAATGCATCACGTTTTGGGTTAACAGATGGCTCTGAACACATCATGTGACGCCCGATTTGCCATCTAATCTGACAATGCGCTAGAGGGACCTCGCTCAATGTGACGGGAATTGGGCCAACGAATGGCTCCGAGCATGTCACGTCTTGCCTTGCTGAGTGTCTAATTCGGTGATGCACTAGAGGGAGCCGTCTTAGTGCATTGCGCGTTGTGCAAACTGACGGCTCCGAACACTTTACGGAACACCCAACTGGTCGTGTGAACCTGCAATGCGCTAGAGGGAGTTGTCCAATGTGTCGCTCGTTGGCCCAATAGACTCCCCCTAACACATCATGCAACTCCCGGCTATCCGTCTAATCTGGCAATGCGCTGGAGAAAGATGGCTCAATGTTCCGTGTGTTGGGCCAACAGACAGCTCCTGACATGTCACACAACACTTAGCTGGTTGTCTAATCCGGCAATGGGTTTGAGGGTGCCTCCTCAAATGCATCGCATGTTGGTCAACAAACGGCTCTGGACACATCACATGATGCCCAACTGGTTGTCAGATCCAGCAATGTGCTGGAGAGAGCTGGCTCAGTGCGATGAGAATTGAGCCAACGGACTGCTCCTGACACGTCATGTGATGCCTTGTTGGGCATGTGATCTGGCAATGCGTTAGAGGAGTTGTATCAATGCACCGTGCATTGGGCCAACGGATGAGTCGTGACAAGTATCGCGTCCGTATCTGGACTGTGCGAACCTTCATGCTAGATGAGATCTCAATAGATAATGTGTCCGTATACCCTATGCCTTCTCCAAAGTCAAGGCACACATTTTCTGTGCTCTTGAAAGAAAAAAAAATGAGACCTTATTTGGGGACAATATGACGAGTTGCGGGCGTGTCCGGGCGGACATGATCAAGGCTCCACGTTAGCTGCGATGAACTGACAATCCCACCTACACCCACTTTGGCGAGAAGACTGTGGTTGCAACGGTGTTCATCTAGATGAGATCTCAATAGTAAGTGGAGAAAGATACCACATTGATTTTGTTTTGGATCATGTGTCATTGTTGCACATTTCTAAATAATGTTTTCGCTACTTGTTTTTGGCAATACGGATCGACGGTTATCTCAAATAAGAAAATAAGTGGAAAATGTGTTTCACACTTAAAAGGTGCATTCAAAATGTGTGTCACACATAGAGTTGCACCGAAAATGTTTTCCAGTTTTATTTTTGTTTTCCTATTTAGTGTTTTCAACATATTCTTAAGATGTTTCCTATGAGATTATTGAAAAAAGAAATAACTGAAAATACGCAATCGTATCACGCATAAGTGTATATCTGGAAAATCTTTAAGTGAGAAATATATGAATGGCAATATATTTTATGCTCACGAAAAATTTATATCAGTTAATTAGAGTGTATCTTTGCATAGCAAAAGAGGTTGCGAGTATATTTCGACATATCCTTTTATCTCAATGCCTTCATGTTGATTTTGTGCTCGAGATTTGTGCCACAAGGGTCGAGATGAGCATCCCAAGGTAACTTGCCTTTGCAAAGGAAGCGGATAGCAGCCAACATGCATTCAGGATTTTCATATGGAATTCACAGTGAATAGAAATTGGTAGGGATGTATCTTCCAAATTAGTGACGTGGATTTCACTTGCCGCACTATATTTGTTTGTTACCTTTTATATCGCAAGTTTATCAAATTAAAACAAAATAAGATTTTTGGAAAGCTTCTTCTGTAGAAGTATGCATCACATGAGGATGTAATAGTTCTTATTCGTCAACCACCTAAGAGGTGGTTCTCATCAAATAGAGATAACATGACTTTGTGCAATTGTGCTCGTTAATGGGCAAGGTATGTAATTAGACTGTGTCATTGCAAAAAATATTGAAACATGCAAACCAACCTATGGTTGTATGGTTAGGAAGACAGTGGTATCCCAACCCACTAAGGTTCAAATCCCGGTGCTCACTTGTATCCTGTATTTATTTAGGATTTCCGACGGTGCGCGTTCAGTGGAAGGAGACGTCCCGTCGACTACAAGTCTACAAGGTGTCTACGGTGACTTCGTAAAATTTCAAGATGATATGTCGGCTCAATCTGTCGGAGGTGCTCAGAGGGCTACATGTGTGTACGCGTTCATAGGGGTGAGTGTATGGGCATATATATGAGCGCATGCATCTGTACTGTGTTAAAAAAATTGAAATATGAACACATAAAAATAGATATGCGATGGCGTGTGTGGCGTGACCTCGTTCGTGATGGGGTTGATCAAACCATGGAGGGCCATTGGATTACCATCCTACGGCTTCGAAGTGCAAAAGCGCCTGCGGCAATTCTAGATTTATTATTTATTCTATATCTATTGTTTTGGAAAAAAATGATTGGTAGTATGTTTCCTTGGCAATACGTTTGCGCGGTCGTATTACGCTATGTGCGTCTCTTTTGTGGATCTTTAAGGAATGAATAAAGGAGTCAGAATATATTTAACATATCTAATATATGTGCGGTTATCATGTGTGTCACCTAGCTGACCACCTGATCGAGGGATGCGCTAGAGGGAGTTGGCCTAATGCATCGTGTGTTGGACCAACAGAAGGCTCCAAACACGTACGTCACACAACGCCCAGCTGGCCGCCTGATATGGTGATGCACTGGAGGGAGCTGGCTCAGTGCAGTGTTTTGCGCCAACGGACGGCTCCTGACACAGCACGCAACACCCATCAGGTCGTCTGATCTTGCAATGCGCTGGAGGGAGTTGGCTCAATGTTTCGTGCGTCGGGCCAACAGACTACCCACACATCACGAAACTCCTGGCCGGCCGCCCGAACCAGCAATGCTTTGGAGAAAGTTGGCTCAATTAATGCTCCGCGTGTTGGGCCAACGGATGGCTCCTGACATGTCACACAACTCCTATGCCGTTGTCTAATCTGACAATATGGTGGAGGGAGCTGGCTCAATCCATCACGTTTTGGGTTAACAGATGGCTCAATTGGCCATCTAATCCGACAATGCGCTAAAGGGACCTTGCTCAATGCAACGAGAATTGGGCCAATGAACGGCTCCCAACATGTCACGCAATGCCTTGCTGAGTGTCTAATTCGATGATGCGCTGGAGGGAGTCGTCTTAGTGCACTACGCTTGTGCGAACGGACGGCTCCAGACACTTTTCGCAACACCCAACTGGTTGTGTGATCCTGTAATGCGCTAGAGGGAGTTGTCCTATGTGTCGCGTGTTTGTCCAATAGACTGCTCCTGCCACATCATGCAACTCTTGGCTGTCCATCTAATCTGTTAATGCTATGGAGAAAGATGGCTCAATGTGCCGCGTGTTGGGCCAACGGACAGCTCCTGACATGTCACACAACACCTGGCTGGTTGTTTAATCCGGCAATGGCTTTGAGGGTGCCATCTCAAATGCATCGCGTGTTGGTCGACGAACCGCTCTGGAAACATCACACGATGCCCAACTAGCTTTCTGATCCGGCAATGTGCTAGAGAGAGCTTGTTCAATGTGACGAGAATTGGGCCAACGGACGACTCCTGACACGTCATGCGGTGCCTTGTTGGGCGTCTGATCTGGCAATGCGCTTGAGGAGTTGTCTCAATGCACCGTGTGTTGGTCCAATGGATGACTCAAGAAAAGTCTCGCATCCGTACGACTGTGCGAACATTCATGCTAGATGAGATCTCAATAGATTTTGTGTTACTATACTCTATGCCTTCTCTAAAGTTAAGGCACACAATTGCCATGCCCTCGAAAGAAAAAAAATCGAGAACTTATTTGGGGACAATATGAGGAGTTGCGGGCGTGTCCGGACGTACACGAGCAAGGCTCCACATTAGATGCAGCGAACTGACAACCCCATCTACAGCCACTTTAGCGAAAAGATCATGGTTGCAAAGGCGTTCATCAGGACCGCATCCGGGAGGAAGGTCGCCGGATCTCGCGTGCTTTGGGGTTGGAACCGAGGCTCACACGCGTCGTGCTGGGTGACATTGTAATAAGCTGGAGGTGGCCTCTCACTGGGAAAAGCCCGACAGCAGGCCTACCTCGAGGCACGATGAGCCTACCTCAGACCTGGTGTGTCTTGATTTTAGACCGAGCTTGCCCTTTCAATTCTTTGGCTAGCCAAAATATTGGTTGTGTTTTCGGTGGCCCATAGGGTGGCCAATATTGGCAAGAAACACTAACTCCCAAAATCATAATAAAAACATAACATCAAACCTCTCCCCTCCTGAAACCCTCGTCTCCACCAACCATGCTGCCGCCACCACTACATATCTACCGTTTGAGCTACTCAAGGAGATCCTCTTTCGCCTCCCGCGAAATGAGCCTGTGTGCCTCGCGCGTGTCTCCCTCGCCAACAAGCAATGGAGCGGTCTTCTCTCTTGCCATGCCTTTCATGGTCGCTACCGTAAGTTCCATGGATCTACCCCCATGTCGGGGTTCCTTTATTCCTGAGTCATCACCATAGTCACAATACTGAAATCCTCGTTGCATGTTTTGTTCTTCTTTCTCGTTATTGTGTTCCCGTATCCCCATGACATAGTCACCTGTGTCTGGATATACAATGATTGGTGTCGTCACACCGAGAGGGCCCTAAGATTACCTCTCCATCATCGGAGGAGAAAATCCCACTCTCAATCTATCTAGTCCCTTGTCAAACTTTTTGATGAACCTGTAAGTTGTCGTTATGATCACCGTGTTACAGGTGAAGTTTGAGCAACCCCAAATCCCACCGTACGGTAATAAGTGACTACGATACTCTCATGGTCTAAGGAGAAAAATCACATATTAACACTCTGTGTTACTATAATTGAGTACAAATGATATTAACCCAATTCATCACAAACGAGTTTGGATCGATTCAATATGATCGTTCTTCTAACATCATAATCTCAATATTGTTCTAGGACTATCTTTATACTTAACGATATCATAGGAACCGGAAAACGCGATCACCAACAACACTTGAGCTAGTTCTAGAGGCAAAACTAGGAATATTTTATTTATTGTTTATCATTCCACACGTGCATATGAGTTTTCCATTAAATCGCATATTCCACGTTATAGCATAGAATATAAACTCTATAATTACAAATATGAAAATATAATAATAGAAATATACATCATAGGTTCATTTTGCATCAGGGGTCCACTACTAATTTTTCAAAGACCGCGTGCACTAATACTTTTTGGCAGTACTGCTTGTCGATTTTTGTTGCTAATCGATTAGCTATTGTTCTTCTTTTTCTTCTTCTGCCTACGAGGAAGTTCATTTTCAAGATTAGTTTTTTCTTTTATTATTGTTTTCTTTATCTTCTTTTTATGTTTGCAGTGATAGTGTTTTCTAGAAGAAGAAATAAGTGGCAAAAAATTATGATTTTTTTTGTTTTCGTCTTACTGTTTCCATAATGTTCTCCTTATGTTATTTAGGTACATACTATTAGTATTTTGTATGAAAATGTTTTTTTCAATATAAGAATAAGTGGGAAATGTGTGTCATACTTTAGAGGTTCATTGGTAATCTATGTGTCACACATAGCGGTCCACTGGAATATGTTTTCAAGTTTTTTTTTGTTACTTCCTCTCTATTGTTTTCTTCATATTCTTTTAAAATCCTAGGAGATTTTATTGAGAAATAAATATTTGAAACTACACATTTGTGTCACGCATAAGAACATATCTTTGGAAAATCTTGAAGGAACAAATATATGAATGAAAATAGATTTGTGTTCACAAAGTCTGTATGTCGGTTAATTTATGATGAGGACATAGGTAAAGTTTAAATCGTGGTTATGGGGAAAGACTTTGAGACCTTGTTTGACAAGTGTGCAACCCAACATAAGTAGCTGGAAAAGTAGCAAGTGCATCAACATCTACTAGCATCCCTATATCCCACTTTGTTCTCAAGCTACGTTCAAGCCTGTCTTATCAGCTAAAATAACAAGAATATCAAAAGGTGAGTTCAGAAACTACAGAGAGGATGAAAATGAACCATTCAATGATGCTTTCGATAGTATTGGTTGGTGAAAGGTGAATGCACTTAGGTACCAATTGTTGCAAAATTGAAAAAAAAAGGTTCCTAACTATCCTGGCTACCCCTGTATCTTCAGAGTCAACTTTTAGCACGCGTGGAAAGATTTTAGGTATGTCAACTTGTCATTTTTAACTTTCCATATGAACTTGTCAACTGGTCACCCTTGAACTTAGATTTTTTAACTTGGGTGCTATTAGATGACTATATGAGTTCTCTAAGACCTGGTATGGTCCAAGGCTTGGTGTGTGGTGCAAGTTATATCAAGGGTGCACACCGATACTTGAATGTGTGGTATGTTTTCTATCTTTTTTCTTACATGTTTTCCTATTCTGTATATTGGATGTCATGTGTGGATTTGGCTAACTTCTACAATTTTAGCTCAGGGATGAGGATGAGGAGCATGATGTTGGGAACATCAAGTTACACACGAATGCGGAGGAGGTCAACAAGTGGTAACTATTCTTCCAAGATGTTTCAAAATGTAGCTCCTAAGTCCTAACTGTCTTATTTATGCTCTACTTGTTGTGGGAACGAAAGACTAAATAGAGGCTTTTGTAGTGGTAAACTAAACTTTATTAATCAAATGTAAGGTTTATAGGGATGATATAAGGGTCATCGGGGCCCCAGCTACAAGTGGCGACCATGATCTAAAAAACAAGAAAATTAATCTAGACTGTGGGCTTCAAAACTCATGGCGCGACCTTCAAATATAAATTCACATATGTCAAAATCTATCACCCAGGCGATGTTTCCTTTGATGATTATGCCATATCTGCTGGTGCCACTTTTGACTCTTTTTTTTAGGTTTTCCACTTTTGACTAAAGAGTGGAGTTTTTTTTTTGAGAAGTTGGGCCCACTTGTAGCTGGTCCATTTGGATCGAATCCGGCCAAACCCGGACCGCGTCCGAACCGATGACCGACGAGGCATGGAATGGCTCAGTCCTCGGTAGAAAGAGAGGAGAGAGAGGGAGGGGAACATCGGCACCATGAGCTACTCCTAAAATCCTAAAGAGACGAGAGAGAGGGAGAGGGAGGGAGTAGAATCGTCTGATTACCAGAAACATTTTATGATTTTTGAAAATCACAAACAATTTTTCAAAATCACGAACATGTTTTGAATCCCAAACGATTTCTGATTTCCTGAACAATTTTTTAAAACCATGAACACTTTTGCAAAATCACAAACACTTTTTGAATACACTAGAACATTTTTGAATCCATGAACATTATTTTGATTTTGCGTTGAATTTTTCAGAATTGTGAACAGTTTTGTATTTGTGAACATTTGTCAAATTCATGAAATATTTCTGAATATGCGAACATTTTTCAATATCACAGACTTTTTTTGAATCTGCGAACATTTTTTTTCAAAATCCTGATATTTTATTTTATTTTTCGAAATCACAAACTCTTTTTGGAATTTGGAACATTTTTTCAAATTCCTGAACTTTTTTTATTTTGGAAACTTTTTTTAAATCACAAACAAAAAGTGACGAAAAAGAAAAGGGGTGCCCTCGGTAGAAGAGTGGAGGAAAGGGGCTCCTAAAATCCCGGAATCCGTCCGGTTACAGGAAACCACTCGAACGTTGCGATATACTGTATCCACGAGTTGGTTATACAGATGGGTTCCAAGCTGTAGAATTGTTACTTTTTCGCCAAGCTGTAGAATTCGGTGCAGAGGCTACCTCCAATCCATAACCATAAACCCCACCCCCTCCCCATCAGCTAGCAACCCCAACAGACACCGTCCGTCCGAGGAAGCCAAGCCATCGTGCAATCTGCGCCCTAGTCCAGCCAGCCAGGTTTTTCTCCTCTCTCCCACTTTCGCCTTCGCCTTCTACGTCCTATGAGGGTTTCGACTTCCAGGGCTTGCATGCAGTTCGACTTAGTACTGACTTCCTTGCTGATCGTCTACGAAACAAATCGGGTTTAATCAGGTTCCTAATATTCGTTTGACTTGCCCGCTGAAACCGCCGAATCAATTGTATCTTGTACCCAATTCTGCATTATGGCAATACGAATGATTTTTGGATGCCTTAGTAGCTATTTGATTGAATCAAGCTATGAAGTATCTTTATCAAGTTAGATATCTTCTTCATTGTGCCCTGTTAGTTAGGAAGAATGGGATTGCACGAATCGATAATCATTGATCGTGTGCATGGTGCACATATATAGGTACAGGGTGGACCGGCCCTACTTGTCTCCCAAGATATACAAATATACGGGGGGAGAGAGAGATACAACGGTATAAATACAGACCCTAGTCCTATACATATGCAGTGTACAACGTACGCTCAACACCCCCCCGCAGTCGAAGCGTCGCCGGAGACACAGAGACTGGACCGAAACTCCTCAAAGACTGGGGTCGGTAGTCCCTTAGTCATGACATCGGCAAACTGCTGAGTGGTAGGAACGTGTAGAACACGAACCTTCCCAAGAGCCACCTGCTCGCGAACGAAGTGAATGTCGAGCTCAATATGCTTCGTACGGCGATGGTGTACGGGGTTGGCGGAGAGGTACACGGCGGAGACGTTGTCACAGTAGACGATCGTGGCCTTGGGAACCACACAGAGCAACTCCTGAAGAAGCTGACGGAGCCAAGAGCACTCAGCAACGGCATTAGCCACCGCCCGATACTCCGCCTCGGCGCTCGAGCGAGAGACCGTGGGCTGCCGCTTGGACGACCACGATATCAGCGAAGGCCCGAGGTAGACACAATAGCCTGACGTAGAACGACGCGTGTCTGGGCAGCCAGCCCAATCAGCATCGGAGTAGGCGACCATGTCGATGGAGGAGGAAGCCGTGAGGGTGAGCCCCATGGTCATAGTGCCGCGTATATACCGAAGGATACGCTTCACCAGAGTCCAATGGGAATCACGCGGGGAGTGCATATGGAGGCACACCTGCTGAACTGCATACTGCAGGTCAGGCCGAGTGAGGGTGAGATACTGCAGGGCGCCAACGATGGAGCGGTAGAACGCCGCATCTGGCGCAGGGGAACCCTCCAAAGCAGAAAGCTTCGCCTTGGTGTCAACAGGCGTGGACGCGGTCTTGCAATTAAGCATGCCCGCGCGCTCAAGAAGCTCATGAGCGTACTTCTGCTGATGCAGAAAGAACCCGTCGGCACGACGAACGACCTCAATGCCAAGGAAGTAGTGCAGCGCTCCAAGATCCTTGAGGGCAAACTCATCACGTAGACGAGCCGTGAGCTGCTGAAGAAGCCCAGGCGAGGATGCCGTCAGGATAATGTCGTCCACATAGAGCAGCAGATAGGCAGTGGCAGTGCCCTGATGATAGACGAACAACGACGCATCGGAGCGGGTTGTATGAAACCCAAGCTGCTGTAGGAACCCGGCCATACGCTGGTACCATGCCCTGGGGGCCTGCTTCAGTCCATAGAGGGACCGAGAGAGCAGGCAGACATGGTCGGGATGCTCGGCGTCAACAAAACCAGTCGGCTGCTCGCAGAAGACCCGCTCCGTGAGATGGCCGTGCAGAAACGCGTTGGAAACATCCAACTGATGCACTGGCCAGGCCCGGGAGACCGCTAGCTGAAGCACTGTACGGATTGTGCCCGGTTTAACAACCGGAGCGAAGGTGTCGGTGAAGTCCACACCGGCGCGCTGGCGGAAACCGCGCACCACCCAACGAGCCTTGTAGCGCT
This sequence comes from Aegilops tauschii subsp. strangulata, assembly GCF_002575655.3. Classification (NCBI taxonomy): domain Eukaryota; kingdom Viridiplantae; phylum Streptophyta; class Magnoliopsida; order Poales; family Poaceae; genus Aegilops; species Aegilops tauschii. The sequence goes on from NC_053035.3 coordinate 470,378,686, forward strand.
CGAGAGAACCGTCGGGTTTGGTCTTGTGGCGGAACACCCATTTGCCACTGATGACGTTGGCGTGAGGGGGTCGCGGCACAAGATGCCATGTGCGGTTGCGCTGCAACGCGTCAGACTCCTTGCGCATCGCGGCGAGCCAATGTGGATCGCGGAGAGCGGCGCGTGCGGACGAGGGTATGGGCGACGGTGGAGAGGATGATGTCGACACCGCGCACGCGTACTCGTCAGCAGCATAGCGCATGCTGGGGCGGTGGATGCCGGCGCGGGACTGTGTCACCATGCCGGTGGAAGGCGGGTCGGTTGCGGCGGGGGTGACGGACGGGGGTGATGAAGAGTCCGTCACGCCCGGCGTCACAGCGGGATCGAAGCCGGCTGCAGGAGCGGGGCCAGCCGAGGTGGAGCCGGCCGGGGCTGGGCCAGGTACGTCGCCCGACGGGGTGGAAGCCGAGGGGCCACCCGGGGCCATGCAGGGCCGCGCTGGGGGCGTACAGTCGGGGTCGCGGCAGAGGGGCCCGCAGGGGGGCGCGCCGAGGCCGCACCAGGAGGAGCCGGCAGTAGCCGCGCCGGGGCCAGGAGAGGCCGCGCCGGGGGCATCACCGAGTCCGCATCCGGGACACCATCAGGGAGCGCCGAGTCTGCTGCAGAGGGTGGAACCTGATGAAAAGGAAAAACCCGCTCGTCAAAGTACACGTGTCGAGAGGTGTACACACGGTGGGAGACGGGGTCGTAGCACTGGTAACCTTTGGTGTTAGGAGGGTAGCCTAGGAAGATACATGCTACGGAGCGAGGAGCGAGTTTGTGTGGTGAGGTGGAGGCGGTGCTAGGATAACACAAACATCCGAAGCTGCGAAGACCATCGTAGGAGGGAGGGGAACCAAAAAGAAGGTGGTGGGGTGTGTAGTTCCAGCATGGACGACAAGGCCTAATGTTAACTAGGAGAGTGGCGGTGGCGAGAGCGTCAGGCCAGAACCGAGGGGGCACGTTGGAGTGAAACAACAACGTGCGGACGCAGTCGTTAAGAGTGCGGAGGATCCGCTCGGCGCGGCCGTTCTGCTGAGATGTGTAGGGGCATGTGAGACGAAAAGTGGTACCGTGAGAGGTGAGAAGATGGCGAGTGGCAGCATTGTCAAACTCTTTGCCGTTGTCAGTCTGAAGGGCGAGGATAGGGTGCCCGAACAGGGTAGTGACGTAGGAGTAAAAGGCCGTGAGAGTGGCGAGAACATCGGATTTGCGACGGAGCGGAAACGTCCACGCAAAGTGAGAGAAATCATCAAGTAAAACAAGATAATATATGAAACCGGTGTTGCTCGCAACGGGAGATGTCCAAACATCACTATGGATTAACTGAAACGGAAAAGAAGAAATAGTGTTTGACTCGCTAAACGGTCGACGAATGTGCTTGCCGAGACGGCAAGCATGACAAGTGTGCTCGTCGAATTTATTACATGAAAATGAAAAACTCTTGAGAATCTGGCGAAGGACGGTGGAGTTGGGGTGACCCAAGCGTGCGTGCTAGAGGTCGACACCGGCGGCGAGGGCGACTGGTGAGGCGGTGGCGGTGGAGGCGGAGTGCACCGGGTATAAGTCGTCGAGGCTGTCACATCGGTGGAGCACCATCCGCGTACGGGCGTCCTTCACAGAGAAACCAAGGGCATCAAATTCAACGGTGAGAGGATTGTCACGTGCAAGACGACGAACGGAGACAAGATTTTTAACTAGGTTAGGTGAGACAAGAACATTAGTCATGTTAATTGTTGGGGAACGTAGCAGAAATTCAAAATTTTCTACGCATCATCAAGATCAATCTATGGAGTTTACTAGCAATGAAGGGAAGGGGAGTGCATCTACATACCCTTGTAGATCGCGATGCGGAAGCGTTGCAAGAACGCGGATGAGGGAGTCGTACTCGTAGCGATTCAGATCGCGGTTGATTCCGATCTGAGCACCGAAGAACGGTGCCTCCGCGTTCAACACACGTGCAGCCCGGTGACGTCTCCCACGCCTTGATCCAGCAAGGAGAGAGGGAGAGGTTGGGGAAGACTCCGCCCAGAAGCAGCACAACGGCATGGTGGTGATGGAGGAGCGTGGCAATCCCGCAGGGCTTCGCCAAGCACCGCGGGAGAGGAGGAGGAGGGAGAGGGGTAGGGCTGCACCGAAAGAGAGACGTTCTCATGTGTCCTGGGCAGCCCAAACCTCAACTATATATAGGGGGGAGGGGGCTGCGCCCCCTTTAGGGTTTCCACCCCCAAGAGGAGGCGTCCAGCCCTAGATCCCATCAAGGGGGGCGGCCAAGGGGAGGAGAGGGGGGGCGCCCCACTAGATGGGCCCATCTGGACCTAGGGTTTGCCCCCTCCCACTCTCCCATGCGCTTGGGCCTTGGTGGGGGGGCGCACCAGCCCACCTGGGGCTGGTCCCCTCCCACACTTGGCCCACGCAGCCTTCTGGGGCTGGTGGCCCCACTTGGTGGACCCCCGGGACCCTCCCGGTGGTCCCGGTACATTACCGATAACACCCGAAACTTTTCCGGTGACCAAAACAGGACTTCCCATATATAAATCTTTACCTCCGGACCATTCCGGAACTCCTCGTGACGTCCGGGATCTCATCCGGGACTCCGAACAACATTCGGTAACCACGTACATACTTTCCCTATAACCCTAGCGTCATCGAACCTTAAGCGTGTAGACCCTACGGGTTCGGGAACCATGCAGACATGACCGAGACGTTCTCCGGTCAATAACCAACAGCGGGATCTGGATACCCATGTTGGCTCCCACATGTTCCACGATGATCTCATCGGATGAACCACGATGTCGTGGATTCAATCAATCCCGTATTCAATTCCCTTTGTCTATCGATATGTTACTTGCCCGAGATTCGATCGTCGGTATCCCTATACCTTGTTCAATCTCGTTACCGGCAAGTCTCTTTACTCGTTCCGTAACTCACATCATCCCGTGATCAACTCCTTGGTCACATTGTGCACATTATGATGATGTCCTACCGAGTGGGCCCAGAGATACCTCTCCGTTTACACGGAGTGACAAATCCCAGTCTCGGTTCGTGCCAACCCAACAGACACTTTCGGAGATACCTGTAGTGCACCTTTATAGTCACCCAGTTACGTTGTGACGTTTGGTACACCCAAAGCATTCCTACGGTATCCGGGAGTTGCACAATCTCATGGTCTAAGGAAATGATACTTGACATTAGAAAAGCTCTGAGCAAACGAACTACACGATCTTGTGCTAGGCTTAGGATTGGGTCTCGTCCATCACATCATTCTCCTAATGATGTGATCCTGTTATCAACGACATCCAATGTCCATGGTCAGGAAACCGTAACCATCTATTGATCAACGAGCTAGTCAACTAAAGGTTTACTAGGGACATGGTGTTGTCTATGTATCCACACATGTATCTGAGTTTCCTATCAATACAATTCTAGCATGGATAATAAACGATTATCATGAACAAGGAAATATAATAATAACCTATTTATTATTGCCTCTAGGGCATATTTCCAACAGTCTCCCACTTGCACTAGAGTCAATAATCTAGTTCACATCACTATGTGATTAACACTGACAGGTCACATCACCATGTGACCAACATCCAAAGAGTTTACTAGAGTCAACAATCTAGTTCACATCACTATGTGATTAACACTCAGTGAGTTCTGGTTTGATCATGTTATGCTTGTGAGAGAGGTTATTAGTCGACGGGTCTGAACCTTTCAGATCCGTGTGTGCTTTACGAATATCTATGTCATCTTGTGGATGCTACCACGCGCCACTTGGAGCCATTTCAAGTAATTGCTCTACTATACGAATCCGGTTTACTACTCAGAGCCATCCGGATTAGTGTCAAAGTTCGCATCGACGTAACCCTTTACGACGAACTCCTTTTCACCTCCATAATCGAGAAAATTCCTTAGTCCACTAGATACTAAGGATAAGTTCGACCGCTGTCATGTGATCCATTCCCGGATCACTATTGTACCCCTTGACCAACTCATGGCAAGGCACACTTCATGTGCGGTACACAGCATAGCGTACTGTAGAGCCTATGTCTAAAGCATAGGGGGCGACCTTCGTCCTTTCTCTCTCTTCTGTTGTGGTCAGGTCTTGAGTCTTACTCAATACTCACACCTTGTAACACAGCCAAGAACTCCTTCTTTGCTGATCTATTTTGAACTCTTTCAAAATCATGTCAAGGTGTGCGTTCTTTGAAAGTATCATCGGGCGTTTTGATCTATCTCTATAGATCTTGATGCCCAATATGTAAGCAGCTTTTATCCAGGTCTTCCTTTGAAAAACTCCTTTCAAACAACCCTTTATGCTTTCCAGAAATTTCGGATCAACAATATGTCATTCACATATACTCATCAGAAATGTTGTAGCGCTCCCACTCACTTTATTGTAAATACAAGTTTCTAACAAACTTTGTATAAACCCAAAAACTTTGATCACTCCATCAAAGCGTATATTCTGACTCCGAGATGCTTGCTCTAGTCCATGGAAGGATCGCTGGAGCTAGCATACCTTTTAGCATCCTTAGGATCGACAAAACCTTCCTGATTGTATCACATACAACCTTTCCTTACGAAAACTGGTAAGGAAACTTGTTTTTGACATCCATCTGCCAGATTTCATAAATGCAGCTAATGCTAACATGATTCCGACGGACTTAAGCATCGCTACGGATGAGGAAATCTCATCGTAGTCAACTCCTTGAACTTGTGAAAATACTCTTTGCCACAAGTCGAGCTTCATAGACGGTAACATTACCGTCCATGTCCGTCTTCTTCTTAAAGATCCATTTATCTCAATGGCTTGCTGATCATCGGGCAAGTTCACCAAAGTCCATGCTTTGTTCTGATACATGGATCCTATCTCGGATTTCATGGCTTCTAACCATTTGTCGGAATATGGGCCCACCATCGCTTCTCCATAGCTCGTAGGTTCAGTATTGTCCAACAACATGATATCTCAGACAGGATCACGTACCACTCTGAAGTAGCACGCATCCTCGTCGTCCTACGAGGTTTGGTGGTGACTTGATCCGAAGTTTCATGATCACTATCATAAGCTTCCACTTCAATTGGTGTAGGTGCCACAGGAACAACTCCCTGTGCCCTGCTACACACTAGTTGAAGTGACGGTTCAATAACCTTATCAAGTCTCCACCATCCTCCAACTCAATTCTTTCGAGAGAAACTTTTCCTCGAGAAAGGAACCGTTTCTAGAAGCAATTACTTTTGCTTCCAGAACTGTAATAGGAGGTATACCCAACTGATTTTGGGTATTCTATGAAGATGCATTTATCCACTTTGGGTTCGAGCTTATCAGCCTGAAACTTTTTCACATAAGCATCGCAGCCCCAAACTTTTAAGAAACGACAACTTAGGTTTCTCTAAACGGTGTCGTCTCAACGGAATTGCGTGGTGCCCTATTTAAAGTGAATGCGGTTGTCTCTAATGCCTAACCCATAAACGATAGTGGTAATTCGATAAGAGACATCATGGTATACATCATATCCAATAGGGTGCAGTTATGATGTTCGGACACACCATCACACTATGGTGTTCCAGGCGGTATTAATTGTGAAACACTTTCCACAATGTCTCAATTGTATGCCAAACTCGTAACTTAGATACTCATCTCTATGATCATATCACAGACATTTTATCCTCTTGTCACGACGATCTTCAACTTCACTGTGAAATTACTTGAACCTTTCAATAATTCAGACTTGTGTTTCATCAAGTAAATACACTCAGCATCTACTCAAATCATCTGTGAAGTAAGAACATAACGATATCCACTGCATGCCTCAGCACTCATTGGACTGCATACATCAAAATGTATTACTTCCAATAAGTTGCTCTCTTGTTCCATCTCACTGAAAACGAGGCCTTTCAGTCATCTTGCCCATGTGGTATGATTTGCATGTCTCAAGTGATTCACAATCAAGTGAGTCCAAACGATCCATCTGCATGGAGTTTCTTCATGCATATATACCAATAGACATGGTTCGCATGTCTCAATCTTTTCAAAAACGAGTGAGTCCAAAGATCCATCTACATGGAGCTTCTTCATGCGTTCTATACCAATATGACTCAAGTGGCAGTGCCACAAGTA